>NC_132948.1:6912500-11912500 GCF_034638445.1 Ciconia boyciana
AGGGAAAGTCCTGAGCAGCCGCAGGGGCACGGTGCGGCGCACGCGTGGCAGGAGTTGGTGCCCTCGCAGCCGGCAGATCAGTTGCCTCTTTTAAGAATTAATTGTCCTTCTTATGGCTCTAGGATATTTGTACTGCGAAGCGATGCATTGCCCTTAATCACAACAACAACAGCAACACTTTATATGAGCAGGAAGAGACTTGAACAGTCATTAGGCATCTGAAATTGTGGTGCATATTAATGGGCAAATAACGTGTTTGAGCAAGGAAAAAATGTCTCTCTTGTAAATTACATTTTTAAAAGTTGATTCAAACTAAGCGTTGTGCCATAAATCTGTTAATTTTGGCAAGAGTCTGGAATGAGCAGGGGCGACTCAAGACTTTCTTCAAACAGCTTTTCAGAAACTGCCCACCCACTGCCAGGAGAGATGGGAGCGGGAGGGAGGGGGGACGAAAGCATCCCTTCCTCAGCGCCGCTCAGCTGCCCCTTCGTCCCCGTGCTGCTCTTGGGGTACCAGCCTCTGCTTTGGAAAAGGACTGAAGAAAATCACAGACATTTAACACAGAAAAAAAGGGGGAAAATCTTTGTTTTCAAATGAAACAACTTCAGCAAGCTGTGGCTGGGAGTTGTCTAAATCCCGTGTTGGCTGCCTCGGTGAGTCCCCCTTCACAAAGGGGTGCTGGGACACCAGACAGGCGCATTGTGACGAAGGTGCGCGACTGCCTTCCCTGCCTTTTCCAGAACTGGTTTAATGCTTGATAACTGGAGAGATGAAAAAATTGCCTGGAAGCAGAAAAGCAACCCCCAAATCTACAAAATATGCGACTTCTGCTACAAACTTGCAAATAGGCCCATATGTGATCAGTAAACGATCTAAGATCCATTTATTTGCATGCATTCATTTGGGGCTGGATCACCGCCAAACGCCGAGCTGTGAAGCATGCCACTGCTCCTCCCCGGGGAGACGCGGCTCCACAAAGGACCGGAGGCAGGCAGGGAGCGGGAGCCCCCCACCTTCCTGATGGAGAGCCCCCCGCCCTCCCTATGGATAGCCCCCGCCTTCCCTATGGAGAGCCCCAGCCTTCCCTATGGAGAGCCCCCCACCTTCCCTATGGAGAGCCCCAGCCTTCCCTATGGAGAGGCCCCCGCCTTCCCTATGGAGAGCCCCCGCCTTCCCTATGGAGAGCCCCCCGCCTTCCCTATGGAGAGCCCCAGCCTTCCCTATGGAAAGCCCCCCGCCTTCCCTATGGAGAGCCCCCATCTTCCCTATGGAGAGCCCCAGCCTTCCCTATGGAGAGCCCCAGCCTTCCCTATGGAGAGGCCCCCGCCTTCCCTATGGAGAGCCCCCGCCTTCCCTATGGAGAGCCCCAGCCTTCCCTATGGAGAGCCCCAGCCTTCCCTGTGGAGAGCCCCAGCCTTCCCTATGGAGAGCCCCCACCTTCCCTATGGAGAGCCCCAGCCTTCCCTATGGAGAGCCCCCACCTTCCCTATGGAGAGCCCCCCGCCTTCCCGAGGGGCTGGGGCTTGGCTGCCTGGAGCCCCCCCAGCACTGTCGGGGCAGAAGGGGAAGGGGCTGGGGGGGACTTTCCCGGGAGCAGCCGGTAGCTCATTGCCCATTGCTCCGGCCACCACCGAAACCAGAGCTCTCCTAAACATCTCTCCCTTTGTTGGACTGTTTATAAACGAGCAAAAACTCTCCTCGTTTTGGAAGATGTCTTGTTTCTCTGAACGCTCGGGGCAGGTCACACCGAAAGCCTTTTTATCCCTTTCCTTAAAGTCTTTCTTTTTGGTGGATTTAAATTGTCTGAGAGGCGGAGGGGTAGCACCCATGCACCCGTGTCTGTGTGGGATGATTTCCTGAACCCGTGCAAGGCTCTTGGTAACAAGGAACAAGTTCATAATAAAATCAGCAGCCAAAGGTGGTCTTTCTGTGTCTCACTGATGAACTACATACCCACACAGTTGTCGTTTCCTGCCCTGCACCTGTGTGCTCATAGAGAAGACATGGGAATTGTAGGAAACCGCAAAAAGAAAGTCTCGTACCTGATCTGAGCTCTGTTCAAATCAAAATTGCAAATGCGAGGATGCGCGAGGAGGGAAGAGGGGAAGGGGAGAGCCCGCATGGGTTTTCCGACCCGGCTGACACCTGCGGCTCTCCGGGGCTCGCTCTGCAGCGTTCGGAGCCTGCGCCTCCTCCTGCTGAGCTTTTCCTGTCCTCCCCAGCTTCTCCAAACAGGGCTCTTCCTAGAGCCAAATGTTAGGGTGTCCTTCGTGCCTAGCTATGGGATGTGCTTCTTTTGTTACACTGCACTAATAGGTTAACTTATTTACCATGATTATATTCCTATTTATGCTGGGTGGAAGTGGCTGCTTTTGTTAACCATTTATTACCTAGGGAGCTATTTTCAATGTGTTCCACATGATTATTTTCCAACACTGCAATTTGGTACTTGCTCAGCGGCTGGAAGGATTGTTTCTTACAGAGGTGACCTCCCCGCAGTTCGACTGCGTGTCAGTGTTTGAGGAATATACTTGAGTTGATGGGTAGGTTGTGTGCGTCTCCTGACCTCAATCGTTTTCACACTGTGAGAACTGCTGGGAAGTGGTTTGACACAAAGTGTTTATAATCTCCATCAGAAGGAAGTGAAATTATAATGGGGCCATCTTA
The DNA here is from genome assembly GCF_034638445.1 of Ciconia boyciana. Lineage (NCBI taxonomy): Eukaryota > Metazoa > Chordata > Aves > Ciconiiformes > Ciconiidae > Ciconia > Ciconia boyciana. Next base: position 6,915,168 of record NC_132948.1, read on the forward strand.
GCAAAAAAGAGACAGCCACCAGCCTCCCTGCTACAGTGGCCTTAAGCTCTTCTATGATTTGAGCATTATAATTAGTAAAGAAACAAGTTCTAATTAAATTAGGAGATGGAAAGGCAGGAGTACAGCCACCACGGAGTGCGATTACGGGAGCTACCGTCTGGCAAGAAGGAGCAGTCGGAGGCAGCACAGCTGGGACCGTGACAAAGACTTTGTTATTTCCTCCCTCCTCCAGCACCACACGGAAATCGGGCACTGGAAACCAGTCAGGATTCTCGATAGGAATGGACTTTTGCTATGACAAGAGTCTCCTGCTCCCGGAGCATCTCATTTTTGTGGTCCCCACCGACGCATGGGAGCAGGGGCTGGTGATGGTGGAGCAGGAGAGGCCGGTCCCCAGGGACCCCTCTGGTGCCGGGCGCTGCGGGGTCCCCGTGACAGGCACGGCACATGCAGTCGGTGCTGAGGTCTGACTGCCCTTGTTTTGGGCCAAGAGAGGGCTCTTTTGGGAAGGACCCACTGCTCGGAGGAAGCGGAGCACCTGGGGCGCAGGCACTTTTACCAACGCGCAGGCTCCTGAAAAGCGTCCTTGGCGTTCACATCCATTCAGACCCTCACTGCCGGCCGCTCGTTTTCCTGCGAGTCGGGGGTTATTGGCAGCCCCTTTGCCAGCTGGCAAACCCGAGGCAGGGCACTGCCGCCCCATGGCGCGGGAAGCTCCGGCGTGGCCGGGCAGGGACAGCAGCCTCCACACGAGCACGAGTTTCTCCCAAAACAGCGCACTCCCTGCCAGATGTGCCACAGATGCCCAGGCTGCCCACATACTCCCAGGTAAAAGCCTTAGTGGAAGGGTTGGGGTGAGACAGTCGGAAGCCAGCATTGGCAAATTCACCCTATTTTAGTCACACGAGGGGCTGCTCCTTTGCAGGACCAGGCTCAGCATAAGGCGGCTTTCCCTGCTGTTGAGGGGCTGACGTGCGCACGCACTCGACTCCTTCCTCCGCGAGGGCACGCCGAGCTATTACGAATCCGCATGAGGCTTCTCCTGAGCTGCATCTCTCGAGCCCCAACACCCCCAGCACAGCCCGGCCCTTTGCAGGAGCTGGCGGAGTGGACGTGGGCTGCGGAGGGGCAGGTCTGAGCCTCCTCCCGGGGGGACCAGGAGAAGGGGTGGGCGGCAGCGCCGAGGGTGCTGCAGGCTCTGGCTCAGCCACTCAGCCAAGAAGCTCTGGTCCTGCAGATTTATTTCCTGGCTTTTAGCCAGCCTAGGAATGAAAATACTCTAGAGGGTGAAAGGCTCATAGTCAAGAGCTCTTCACCTCTTCCCTGAAAGGACCTCTCATCCTCATTCATTCAGGGGTTTATTACCACTCCACTGCCTGAGAATAACTGTTTGCAAAAATGGAGCTTGGAAAAAATAAGCTGCCCAGGTGCCGGAGTGCTTAGGCCCGTCAGTTCTGGATTCAAAGCAGAGTCAGTTCGGGTCTCTTCTTTCTTCTTCTAGCCCAATTGATGGGCATTTTAATCTGGAGGACCAGGCGGTGGCTTTAGCTGGTGGTTGGCTACCAAAGATCATCTTTATTAGGTCCTGGGTTTGGGGTGCTAAACACAGCAGGCTGTGAGCAATGCCCTTTTCTTTATTTACTGGGAATTAGGACTCAAAAATAGCTGGAGAAATGGGACCAGATGTGTCGTGCCCGCTGCTGCTCCAGGCAGGAGCCCCGAGTGAGCTAGGCAGGTTGCTCCGCAGGAGTTTTTCTCCTCCAGCGCAGCCGGACAAGCCCTGGTTAAACCTCCAGCTTTCTGAGCAGAAGACGGGATATGAGCACGGGCTGGACCCAGACGGCACCGAGGCGGGTGCTGGCACGGGGACCACTGCTGCTCTCGCCAGCGTGCGGTGATGCCCTGGCCAAGCTGGTGCCCAGAGGGGCTAGGGGACGCAGCGAGGAGCCTGCGGGAGGGATTGCCGCGTCCCCTGCGGGTGCTGGCCTCGCTGGGGCAGCTCCTGGGAGGGGTTTCCCCTGAGCAGAGAGCAGGGCGAAGAGCACACCTCTGGGCTTTGCCTGGCTGTCCCCAAGGCAGCAGGTGACACTACCTTCCCGTGGCCAGGTCCTCAGTGCTGCTCGCCTTGGCCCAAGGAGCTGCTTGGGGAACCCTGCCGAAACTCATCAGGGAACATCTCCTCACCCAGGGCGAGGGACCCTGCCGCAGCCCTCCCTGCCTTCCAAGAGCACCCGCAGATTTCTCCCTTTAAGTCCTTTTTGCAGTGCTGAGGCTTCCTCCCACTGCTGCCTCCCCTTGGATCCTCACTCTTTGCTTTCTTAAAGCTGGACCCTGACACGTTCTTATTATTTTGCATTGCAAGGGTATGGCACAACACTGTTCCGTTGCATTTATTCTGTTTTTTTTACCCAGCTCTGGAAAGCGCAGGGACAGGCCATTACAGTCTGCAGAAAACTGCTCTGTGACAAGACAGTGTTTTCTCCTTTGAGCTGGCTCACACTTTTCACGCGGCGTATCTTTAACCTCCACAAATTAAGAGGCTGAGGAAGCAAAAGACGACAATGCAGACAAGGCTGGGAGGTCTCCTGGGGAGCCGACAGTGCAGTCTTCCAGCAGTGAGCACGGTTCCCAGCCTTAGTGCTATAAGCGGAGACGAATCGTCAGCGCCAGCAGTGTCTGCGTGCAGGGCCATGTCGGTGTGGGCAGCGCCCAGGGCATCCCCGCGGCGCTGCCGTGGTACGGTGCCCGGTGCCGGCGGCGGGGACACCGGCAGTGGTGACGCTGATGGAAGGGCAGGAGAGCCAGGGGAAGGCTGTGCGGGAAGCCCAGGGTGGGAGCAGGGCTGGCGTTGGAGTAGCGGCTCTCCGCACCGGCGCGGGAGCTGCGCCTGCCACCCAGGCAGAGGCTCCCGTACTGACAAACAGCTTTGCCATCCCAGCGCAGCCAGCCTGCACTGCACCGAAACAGGCAGCTAGAAAGTAAACAGTGTCTGAAACCTATTCTCATTAGGCTAATTTACGAATAAATTACCATATTCAATGGCCTTATTTTTACTGCTCGTTAACAGGCCCATGATAGGATGATAATTATGGGATTTTAAGTGGCTAATGGCAGCTGGGGCGTCAAAAGCAGTTTTTACGAACCTGTTTATGGCAGGGAAGGTGACAGGAGGGTGGGACACTGAGATGTTGGAATCGCATGTCGGGGAAAAAAAAGCTTTAATTGTTGAGTATTTATTAGAGAGGAGGGAAGACTGTAATTTAAAAATGAAACTCTGAAAAACAAAAAGGAAATTAATTAGTCTCCTAGCGCTCCGGTGGCTAGTGCTTAAGGGGGACCTTGCCGGTTTGCATGTGGCCTTTGAGGGTCCCAAGGGCCACTGCTTGGTACAGCCGTCCCCACGCTGCTGGGTGCCGTCCTTCCCCCTGTGCCGAGGAGCCAGTGCAGGACCAGGCCAGCAATGCTGCGAGGACGAAAGGGGCTTCGGTGCAGCAGTGGCACCGGGGTCCGAGGGGTGCGAGGCCGCTGCATGAGGGGACGAGGCGTGCTGCCCGGCTGCACCCCGTGCCAGCCACCCCGCACAGCCACCGCGGTGCCTGGCCCGGTGCTCCCCGCAGGCTGGTGGGTGCACGCCGGCTGCACCGTGCCGTGCTGGGGGTTGCCAGCCCCTCCGCCGGCGAGGGCTGCGGATCTCCCTCCAGCCATCTCCCGCTGTCCCCGTTTCCTGATAGCCGGTATTTTTTCTATATGTTTAGCCTGGCTGCTCATCATCTCCCATCTCCTCCGATTCATCTTGATCTTTCAGTTTAGTATGCAGTGCTCGGAAAACAAACACGTACCAGACTGACAGTGGGAATAAATATCGTGGAGATGTTGATTAGCATTTGATCCCAGCTGGGCCTCTGGAAGCTGCAGCACTGGAATGCCTTGGCAGTTTTTTAATGCTGAATAATTTGATTAGATCAGTGGCTGAGCCTGCTGCTTGTGGTGAGATAAACCCTCCCAACACTGCTGCTCCCCCCGCGCCGCGCTCGCACCGCTCCCTTCCTGGCTTGCTTGCTTTCTTTTATGGGGCCTTAAATACGTCGTTTAATCAACTCTACAATTTCAATTTAGCACAGTTGTTGACTCGCATGGATGATAAGGTTCTGAAGACCCCACAGATTGCTGGCTGGTTTAACAGTGCCATTTTCCACGGCCTCCTGGCTTTTGCTGCCAAACTGCAGTCAAGCCCAGCCCCAGTCCAGACTGCGAGCGACTGCCGAAGGATCTGTTTGCTTAGCCGAAGCTGTCAATCAGCCATGCAGATATTTCCAGTCTCTCCACTGTAGTAATTACCAACAGGGACACGTCCTCTCCACACGATGACATGATAGCAACCAATGGTTCATTTTCAAAAACACAGTAATAACATTTTTTTTTTGTTCTTTTGAGGCACAGAAAGCACGAGGACACGGCGAGGGAAAACTGCAATTACCTAAGACCTCAGCGATCCTAATTAATTGATTTCTGAAATTTTCACCTCTCTCCCTTAAGAAAAAAGTGGGGCAGACTCCTACACTATCCAAAACACTTTTACTTTCAATATAATTTAAATAACACTGTAGGCATTCCTTTCCAATAGAAGAATAATCAGTTCAGCGAGTGGCCAGCAAGAGTGCAGTAAACAGCCCCGACTCTTCTGCTGCAGGTTTTTTCCAAAATTCTCTGCTGATGGCTATTTTCAAAGCATATTTTAAATATCTTCTTATCGGCAGAATATCATTTAAAACCAACCAAGCTTTACCTGCGTCACTAAGACTCCGCAGTTACATTTCTCCCCCTACATCAAAAAAGGGAAAATCATGAATTACAAACCCAGCATTTTCTATCTGAAAAGAATTATTTTATCTGAAAAAGCAAAACTGTGTATTTTCAGCCACTGACCTAATCCAAGATAAACAGGCAGACACTTCTTGTGTTTACTTACACTTATTAACATTCAGCAGAGGGTGTGAGGGTGATACTATCTGACAACCACCATTTCAAACTTTCTCCCGTTAGTTTAGTTGCTTGTGATTCTCACGCACAATAAACAAACCAGCTCCCACCGGGTCTGCAGCCCGCCTGCCTCCTCGCACACAGCTGGAGCGGCTTTCTGCACCTGCAGGACAGCTCTGCCTGGTGCGGAGGCACCCGGGAGGTGTTGGCCGCAAGCGGAGGGGAAGGGCACAGCGTACAAATGCACAGACACCTTTGCAAAAATAAGTAGCTTTCCTCTGCTCGGGAGGAAAGGGCTTAGCACAATATCAAATAAGCAGAACAAGGTATTTTTTAGCTGTATTCTTTTTAAAAAGTGAACAAAAGTCAGGAAAATATGAAGTAAAAAGTGACCCCTATTCTGCGGCTCTGCAATAAAGCCACCCCTCTCAAAGTCAGAAGTGCTGATTCAGTTTAAAAAGGACAGCACGCCTGGCCTTCCCTACGCAGATGTTCCTGTGCAAAGCTCTTTCCCTCTGGCCTTTGCCCAGGTCGGGGGCAGGGGGATGAGCCTGCCCGGCTGTGCACCCCGGGGTGCCCCCGACCTCCAGAGCCGCCCCAGAGCCCACGGCACCGCCGGCGGGGAGCTCGGTGGGCGTGTGGGCTTCCAGGATTCCTCCCGCCCCGATAATGGAGGCGGCCAAGACCAGAAGGGGACACAGCCGGCTGTGGAACTGGACCTGCTCTAGTCCTCGCAGGCATCCGCGGGTCGGGTCCAACACACCCTCTAACTGACAAGAAACCACTGTTGTACCACGTATATGGCTGTGTAAAGTCCGGTCTAAACTGCTGTCACTGAAATTTATCAAACCAAGTCTTATGGCCAGTTCCCCATTAACACACAGAGAATCAGCGTGAGAATCCCAAGAGCCTGACCGCCTCCGTCCGGCTCTCTGTGCATCCCAGGGGACATTGCCTAACCAAGGACATTTTTTTCAAAATGTTGAGAAGAGGAACCCATTTATAGAAATAGTCCCTGAAGTGGGACGGACAGGGAGGTGCTGGAAGGGGCTGCCTCTGCCACTCGGAGCGGGGACAGCCCGGAGGACCGTGGCACCAGGCACGCTGGTTATGTGCTTGCATTTGAGTGCAACAGGTACAAATCCGGACCCTGTTGAAACAAATGGGAGTGTAGCCACAGGCTTCAAGGAGGCCAAGACAGGTCACATCAAATGAGAACGTTTGATTTATGTTGAACATTAGATACATCTCCAACTGGTAAAAAAACGTGTTAAGTACATAAAAGTAGCTATAGTGGCTCTTCTCTGGGAGAGAGCAACGGCAAACACCCGCTGAAGAGCATAAGAACAGAGCAAGCGAACAATGATACTTCATCAAATACTCTATTAACCTCCAGTAATTTATGGCTCAAGATCTTTCAGAGCCAGAAATAATGTCTATGTATGGATGTATGATGGATTTTTCTGCCATTAATTTGTCCGGTAACTTTTTGAACCCATGTAAATTTTAGCTTTCACAATATCGGTGAAAGATATCTCCTGTTTAACTACGCACGTGAGACCAGCCCTCCCTACTGCTTGGCTTTGACCTATGCCGGTCTCCCTTCACGCCCGTTGTTCTTGTATGGTGAGAAACAACCAGCAGCGACTCCTGGTTCGCTGTCCCGCTTTCAGAGGTTTCTGTTGTCTCCCTCCTCAGACATCTCCTTTCCAGGCTGAAAAGCCTTACCCCAGGGAATCCTGCCTTTATCCTTGCTCATCCCTGGGGCCCTGCTCTGCACCTTTCTTACTTCTATTGCCGGTTTTGTGCCATGGGGTAGGGACGGAACGGTGCACGATTCAGGGTAGGGCTGCTATACAGATGCCTACAGCAGCACAGTGCTCTTTCGGTCCCTAGTTTTCCCCTAATAATTCCCAATATTTGGTTTGTTTTTAGACCACTGCTGGACGTTGAGCTAGTGTTTCCATAGAGTTATTTATTGCAGCCCTCAGTTTTTACTCCTGCGTGCTGGCCATCAGTACAGAGTCCTCTGTGCAAGTAAAGATGAGATTTCCAGTTCTACAGCCCCCACAGAGTTCAAGATTTTACATTTATCTGCCTTGAATGTCATCTGCCTCTGCCCAGCCCCTCACTCCAGCAAGATATCTCTGACTTTTGCAGCTGTCCCTGCCTTTAGAAAGACAGATCACAGCGTGTTATCAACAAACTTTGCCATCTCACCCCTTTTCTGGATCATTTACTGTCCCCTCTTCCAGCACTGGCTCCAGCACAGATCCCATTAATCTCCCCTCTAAAAACCAGCAATTTGTTTTGATTCCTTGACGTTGTCCTTTGGCCGTGCCACATGGAGCCACTGCCTCCAGCCGGGCCAGTTTCCTTCTTAAGGACTTTTTGAAGACCTTGCCCCACACCCCCGCATCGCACACTTGTCAGACTCTCCTAAAGAAACCCAAAGAGCTCATCTTCCAAAGCACGCCCTCCCCCAGTGCCATACGGCCTTTTTCCCCATTTGTCCCAGTTCTCCAGCTGGTGGATAGTCCTATGGGTTGTGATCGTTTCTACCAGGTTGTTGATGTGGACACTGGGGCCACGGACAACAGCTCACCAGCTCTTCCCTGTTACTCTTCAAAAGAACTTGTCGCATTATTCACCTTCTAGACCTTTGGTACCAAGAGGATTTAAAATGAGAGAATATATAATATCAATATTAGATTACTTATGTCACATTAGAGCTCTTGCGTAAATACTACCTGTTCATAGTTCTTCATAACTGTTCAGGTGATTTAGTTGCCTTAAAACTCCTTACATCAACACTTCACTTTGAGACAGGTACAACTACAAACACATCGCTGCTCTGCTTGCTGGGCTTGGGCAGCGTTAGCCTGATCCAAGGTACAGCTGGAATGGTTTCTGAGGTCAAGACATGTGGAAACTGGTGGACAAAGTACGTTACGGGCACCACTAACTGCAAAATACCAAGGACATGGATACGGGAGTCAAGGCCTCAATGTCAAAAAAGTGACACCTCCAGCAAAGAAATGCCGGATGGAGCAGCCAGGCACGCGTGGCACGGGACCCCTGCCACGGCAGCCGCGCGGTGCCGCAGCCCGGTGCCCGGCAGGCTGAGGATCCCGCGGGAGCCCGCGGTGGGTTGGCATTCGGGTCCGACGGCAGCGCTGCCGCGAAGTGCAGGTGTGTGCGAGCGATCGGATCTTTTGTGTTTGCCTCTCTGATTACTGTATACCTTTTGCAAAAGGTGCTTTGTATGAAATTAAGAACAGGATTTGTTTCTTCAAACTTTTGCAATTTTAACATCTGCTTGTTTTGGTAAATTTGACAGGGACTCTCTTTTGTCTCTCTTTTTTTTTTTTTTTTTTTTTTTTAACAGAAATTCTATGAAAAGTGTTTTAAAAAGTGCTAACTGACAAGCCTACACAGGCTGCCTCCACTCAGGGAGCACTCTGCACAGTTGTTAACTTGTTAGACAGGAGCTAGATTACAATCATAAATAAATGATTTGCTGTCTCCTTACATTCAGACATGTAGCTTTTAAAGTGTAGCTGTCATCCCTGAATCAGATTTAGTCAAATGCTGTGTAACTGCAAAATTATCCTATCCTTACCTTTTTTTATTCTCCATATAATGGACAGTTAAATTGGATTTTCAAATTTGAAGTGCATATGTTTTTCAAATCCCCACAGGGTTGCCATTTTTTCATTTCTAAAGCAACTCACTAATGTTTATCATTACCACACAGAAATATTACAATTCTTAAGGGGCACCTTATAAAATCAGTACAGGAGAAATATGCTTTATCGTCTCAAAATGAAACCAATTTCTCAGCTGATTTGCAATTTATTTACATGTTAGCATTTGATTTTCTGCTGATTTATAGCCCCACATGCCTGTGTCTTAGCTGCTTTCTAAATAAACACAATCAGGTTGGGAAAGCTAATACCAAATTATGGAGCTTTGTTCTAGCTTTACTCTATTAATAAGTTAAATCTTTTACCAATAGTGCCTAGTCTCCCTTAGCACTGAGTGCAAGGAGAAGTCATGTGTGGTATTTTATAAGGCTCGAGTTCTGGTATGCTATAAATAATCAGGAGGTGTGGAGAATCTAAGGGGAAAATAGAGATCTCAGAAAAAGCACAAGCAAAAAATGTGGTATCACAATTATTCTTTTTTTCTACGCTATAAACTTCACGATTCAGCCACACCTCATGAAAACTCTGGTGCTGTGGACATTTTATTTTGCACAGCCATTTAAGACCTTCCTTCCACCGCAGCTTTGCAGGAAACACGCTGAACATATGAAATCCCACTTTCAGCATGTTCTCGCTGCATACATGCAGCTGTACAGGTAACGGATGGCTAGTGCTGATGATTGGCTCAGAATAAGTTTTTTAATGGCAGGTAAATTATTCATTGGCATGTAAAATAATACTCTCAGCTTTAACTAACGTGGTAGTAAAAATAACCTCTGGCAAAGATCTCATACTTTCAGGGTTCAGTTCATTAATAAACAATAAGAAAGCGAGTCGGCACAATGCATTCTGGAAGTCCGAGCGACTGGATGGGCGATTCGGCAGGGAGGGGGGCTGAGGATTCAAATATGCATTAGTCTTGGGGAAGCGCACCTTTTTCACTATGTAAGGTGCATGTGCAAATTCTATGGATAATTAATGCAACAGTTACTTCAGCAGCATCAAAAGACCCACTGTTTAATTCAACATCCTGTGAGCGTAGTGTGACAGCAGAGAGGAGCATTATTCCTGGCAATGAGTGACAGAGGGCATCAAGCATTCTTCTGAAATGCTCTCGCATCTCCCTCGAATGGCACATCAGGTGTGTCTGAGCTGCATTAATTACAGAAGGCGTTGCCAGCCCACGACGGGCACGCTCACGTCAAGCCTCAGCTGCTCGGGATGCCGTCCTGCCCTGGCACCGCGCACCACAACCCCCCTGCCATCCCTGCAGACGGAGGGCACGCTCTACAAAACCCGCAGGAGCAGCCAACGCTCGTGCGAGCTGCTGGGTCACCAGCACTAGGACATCTCACAGGGGCTGGGGAGGGATCTGGCTGCTGCAGGTGCCCGCAGAGAGGTCAGAGGAGCAGACCTTCAAAAGCCGGACACTAGTACCAGCCTGGGCTCGGCTCTGCTGAACCGGGCCCACCCGAGCAGCCCTTCTGGTGCCTTTCTCCTGCCAGGACCGTGCGCTGCCCAGGGTTTCCAGTCCGTTGACACAGCGGCTGTGTCTCAGGCACCGGAGCACAAGTGTAAAAAAGCCAGAGCAGGTCACGGCTCAGTTTCTTTGGAGAAGTCACGGTGGCTTTAGCACGGTTATGAACTGACTGCTTCAGTGCTGCCGACAGAAGAGTCAGTGCCCAGACGCCCGCTCGCACGCTGGAGCCTGCCCAGCCTCTGTCCAGGAGCACACGCCGTGTGTGCCGTCTTCAAAGGGTGTGCGGGATCTGCCGAATCCCTGCCTCTCGGTAAATAAAATCCAAAGAGGCAAGAAGGGACCTAACCAAGGGTGAGCTGGTGAAGGAGGAGCCCGGTTTGTGACCTTGCCCCCCATCCCTTCCCCAGGCTGCGCTGCCTGGACTCTCTCCCCAGGCAGCAAACCCAGCCGCGGCAGCCACAGCAAGGCAGCAGCAAGGCCGTTTCGTGCCCGCGCACATTACTGACTGCTTAATGGTGGCTTTTTGTTTTTTTCCTGTTGACATTGATCATAATTGTTAGCCCATCGATTGACACACAGGCTCCTTGACAGAATAACAAGGAATGCTCCGTGCCAAATTATTCACTCTCCGCCAGCTAAATCATGCATCCTCCTGCAATCAAACCGCAGCCGCTTCCAGCAGGTGGAAAACAAAGGTCCTGTAATTCCGAGTGGGGATGCGAAGAGCTGGGCGGCAGTGGCAGAACATCAGGTTCCCGGTGCTCCCCACCGCCTGTCAGTAACGGGTATGTGACAGCAATAATGATACCGTCAGCAGAGCCGGCCCTGCCGTCTGTGCAGCTAGAGCAGCAGGGAAATACGGGAGGAAAAATGAACTGCATCGAACGGAAAGGGCTGAGAAACCAAAACCAAGCGAGAGTAGGGCAGAAATCTCTTTTACCCTTAGAATCTGGATTTTGGAGCTCAGGGTCTGTCCTGCAACCATGAAATAAAAATAACACATCTGATTTTGGGCTGGTTTAAAGCCAGTGTGGCTCCTTTGAGATCAGGGGAACAGAGGAGCATGATGCTGTTTGCCTCGGTAGACAAGCACTGATTTGCGGTGGGTTGTGGCTCTGTTCAGCGCCAAGCTCCGTGCCGCCAGAGCAGCTTTCCTAACCCTGTCTTAGGAGCTTGGAAGGTATCACCTGGAGCTGAACATACACTAGAGAAGCATCAGAGAAAGTACGTTCCTCCTCCCCCAGGAAAGTTTGCTTTGCTGAAAATCACAGCTCTTCCCAGTTATTTCTTATGAATATTCATCCGTGCCGGGGATCTCATTCAGCAAGGGAGACTGAAGAACCTGTGGGTGCTTTTGCAAAAATACAGGCACTTGACACCAAAGATGCTTGTTTAGTTGATGTGAAATCTCTCCAGTTTTCTTCTCCCACTACATACACAGGCTTTGTGGGATGAAATATATTATCCAGAGAATCATTCATCAAAGACCTAGAACGATGCACAGCACATGTGATAGGAAAAGAAAATGGCCACCTAGGCAATGGTTTAAGGACATCCAAGAAAGACGTTTGATGAGCAAAAAACTTCCCATGAATTTGTGCTGGAATAAGGGTTAAATAGGGGACTATCTATAACATCTTGTGTCAATCAAACAGAGTCATCTGTGCAAATCTGTGGCACAAGCTCAAAGGGAACTCTGGCATGTCAGAGGCTGGGCTGGGCACGGATTAGTCGGGAGCTAGAAAGGGCTTATAAAAACCTGGCATGAAAATGCTTTGCTTTGCGTGCATTTTTATAGCATGAGACTATATACGGAGAGCTGTTATCCCACTCGCTGCTAGGCAGAAGCAGGGAAAAACAATGAAATATATTTTGGGAAAAAGAAGGGACTTCAAAGGAGACATCCTCCCAGTGCGGGAAGAGGTTGTTGAAGAACCTTTCCTGGCTTTTGGGGAGCTGGACAGGCGCCACTTGCAGACACTTCTGATAACGCCTTTCCAACCTTTCCTTGTTTTCTTTCCCTTTGTTTTGACTCAACACCATTTTCAGAGCTGGCTCCCCCGTCCCCCCTGCAGGACCCGGACCCCGCGCCCCTCGCCAGGAGCCGTCCCTCCGCCCCGCTCCCTGCAGCACTCTGCTGCTGCCTGCGGTTTCTCCAAAATTTCCTTTTAAGAAATCAGGGCAGAGAACAAGGGAAGTGGGTCCTCAATGACGTAAGTGTTACAGACTCTGAAATAAGCTGGGCTCATTAATAGCTTTTCTAAACATTGCAGTCGCTGTCGATGATCTCTGTGGTAGTTTTCTGTGTGAGAGGGTTGAAATCTGCTGGCGAACCTTGACATTTTCAGATCCGGGGCGGGCCACATGCTTGAAGACCTGCTCGCTTCCCCATTCTGATTGACTCTACAGCTTCTCCGTGATGTGGCAGATTGTTTGGAGGGATCCATGTCAGGATATTTTAGGGAAGTCACTGTACATTGCTGTGAATACAATCTCTCTGTGCATTGCACAAATCCCTCCTCAAATGGAATTAGCGTGGCAGTGCTGGAGCTTTCTGCAGGCGAAGACGGAGTGCCTGTTGCAGAGGCAGATGGACCCGCTTGGGTCCGCAGGGAAAGAGCCTTTCTGTGCAGCAGCATCTTCGCTGTTGTCCTAACGAGAGCCCAACCACGGCACCTGCAAGCACTGTGGCATTGGAAGACTCGGAGGCGAGTGCGGCGCAGGCTGCCGCCGGCACAACGCGCAGGCGCTGCTCGCGGTGATCCTCCGGCATTGCGGTCCAGGCTGTGAAGCCCAGTGGCACCCGGATCCCGCAGGCTGCACAGGGCACGGACACCGTTTCCCCCGACATCGCTAGCCCACGGGAGGATGTCGGGGGAAACGACCTGCACCCTGCGGGCACCAGTGCCCGGCTCCGCTCTCTGCTTCTTCATGACAAGCTTTGGAGGCTATTTAATAGATTACAGCAGAACGACTCTATTCTCATCAATCCACAACCTAATTCGTTAATAATTTACTCCAGATAAACTTGATTTGAGCTCTCTGGTTTGCAGTTTCAGCTGCCTCCCTGATACCTCCAGCCTCTCCGGAGAGCTGAGGAAGGGATGGGGACGTGCTGGGGGAATAGCGCAGGGCACACGTGCTCTTACGCTTTGTTTTGGAGCCACTGACTTGTTCAGCAGAGCCAATCTCAGTGAACTTGGTTTCTCTAAAATACATTCACTTCAGTTGTGTTTTGTAGAAAGGGAGGAAAAAAAAACCTAAATATTTTCCCTGGGATAAGCCCCCATGTTAGAGCCACGTCCCTTTCATGCTGTTGCACATGGGCTGATATTTAAGGCAGGGACTTATTGTATAACCCAGTGCCTGTGGGATCAAAAAAAAAAAAAAAAAAAAAAATAGTCTCCATGGAAATGGAGGCCATATCTTTTGAAAACTGTATCAGAGCTCTCTATCCTCTCCCCTTTATCATTGTATTTTAACCTACCAGCTGCATATTTAAGAGCAGAGCTTGCAAGATGATCTTACCCTTTTTTATTATTTTCCCTCATGTGTTAAGGGAGGGAATACTGACAGGGACAAGTGACAGCTCGCTAATTATTCCCTTACTGCCACTGCTGTTCTTGTTTTGGACGTGTTGCTCATTTTCCTCTGCTCTTCGCACTGAATAATGCATGGGTCCCTATCAGTATTCATGCAGTACCTTCGGGAACTGCCAGCCTAACTAGCTGATAACTGATTCAGTTTGTAACCGGTGCCTTTGGGAGTTGCAAGGAAAAGTAGCCAAGAACAAATTTAACACTTCTTTCTCATTGCCTTAGAACATCAAGGAGAGGTACAGGAGGACTGCGCATGAAATACATTTGTTGCCTGAAGCTGTTGGAGGTACATAACTAAAGTAAGTGCGTTTAACCCAGCGCAGTGCAGGCTGCGAGGTCAGCGGGTGATCCAGATGGGAGCACCCGGGAGGGAGAGGGCGAGGAATCAGCTATTTTGAAGCAGTTGTTTTCAGCAGATGCCCTCTCTAGGTTTTGCAGAGAGGTGCCAAGAAAAGCCACCCCAGAGCCATCTGTACTTTGGAGTCAGAAATAGTGCAAGCCTGGTGCACACGCTGGGGTGTGCTCCGAGTTATCAGTTGCTATCGGTGTGGTACGAGCACATCAGAACAGCAACCCCGCAGGGCTGGAGCAGCCGGAGCAGGACGGGGCACGGCCTCTCCCGCGCCCTGGAAAGCGCAAACTGCCGATGCCGGGGCACAGGGCTGACCCCGAGCAACGCTTGTGAAGCAGAGCCTGGTCCCTTACAGCAAGGTCTGTACCGCTCCAAAGCAAGCTTCGAAAGCACCCTCTCATCCCACAAAGCAAACGAGGATGGGTAAAAGCAATTTCCTCTCTTCCTCTGTTAAATATGATTGCGAGCAGGAAGAAAGGGAGAGTGAAGTTTGGCGTTTTCACGTGTGCCACGTTTGTTAAAGTGAATAGTTATTCTGCGTACTACATGAAACACACATTTCCTTGCCCCAGAAGCGGGGAGGACTGGACTTGCACTACTGAGAGCTGCTCCGCAGGAAACGGGCTGTTCCCTCCACAGAAAGGATGAAAAACTGCACCGAGCAGTTGGCTGAATATTCTTGCTTGAACTTTTCATCTGACGTGTCAGATGGTGTGACCTTAACCACCATATTCACAGTTTCATTCCTCTCCAAGTGTATGTATATATATATTTAAACTAGTGCCATGGAGGAAGATATGCATTAGGTTTGGGGTTGCGTCAAAGTTGTCAGACGTGTCTTTTGAAGGAGCTGAAAGCAGATGGGGAGATGACCTCGTAAGTGTCCATCATGCCTCATGCAACGGACAGAGGTTCAAGAGGAAAATTTAAAAGGTCTTTTTGGAGCTCGCACTAGGAATTATTTCACTGGTTCAAACAAAATGAACTTTGTTGAGAAAGTTTAAAAGTTCCCCTTCCAAGTAAAGACCATCCAGCTGAATGCTAGACAGTAAGTGAAGGTTTTTCACAAGGGACAATGTTCTTGAAATGCAGCCAGATTTAAGAGCAACTTCATCAAGGTCTAGCAGAAGAGTCACGGCTGGGCTGTATGCAGACTGGACTGGGACGTGCACGTTCCCTGCCATCAGTCGAGTGCCAGCAGCCACAAGCGCTGCGTTCAACAGGAGCCCCTTCAGACATGGGGCTGAGAGCAGGGGTGTCATGGGGAGAGCGGACACGGCGGCCCAGCTCAGGAAGCTCTTGACTCAGACAAAGCTGCTGTGTGTTTAACTGATCCTTCTCCACTGTTCCCAGTTCAGGCTTTTCTGTGCTTCCTTGCAAGGATGTTCCACTCCCTTGCTCCCAGTACCAGTAGGGAGACCAGCTGGCCACATCGAAAAATCCTGCGTGACCTGCCCCATCAGCCCTTCCCGAAACGTGCAAATGAGGTATTCACTGACAGCCAACAACCTGGGGGGAGAAATCAACCTCTCTCTTTCTGGGTGCTACAGAAGTTGACAGCAGTTTGTATTGAGAGTCTGCTAGAACCCAAGACTAATGGGACAAAATTAGTGACATCTTTTAAAAGGTAGAAAGAGAGTTGAATAATGCTGATCTCTTTATCATGCTGTCTATAATTACAGCGAAAAATAGGATGTCAATGAGAAAATGAACTATGGAATTGAAAATCCCTTAGTAATGACTGCACTCGTATTCCTTGCCCCCAGTCTGCTGGAGAAGTTTGGCTTCAGCTGCAGCGTGCACATTGTTAACTTGGCAGTGTCACTCGTGTGCCTGTTTCAGTGAACAATTTTCCCCAACCATAGTAAGCCTTGGAAAGACATTCACCAGTGTCTGTGGTGCCTCTGGGGAGCCCCTTGGAAGACAAGAAAAAAAGCCTCAAGATACTGTATGTCAGTCTATCTCTCACTATAATTATCTTTATTGATTGGGGAATCATTTACATTTCCATATCTCTGAGTTTCCTGTTAGTGCTACTGTTTAGATGTGTTCATGGATCAGATTTCAAGAGATTTCATCCCAGGGAAAAAAGCCTTGTTATGTATGAACTATATGCAAATCTCAAAAGAGAGGTGATGGGGCTTTATGGCAAGAAATAACACCAGGAATCATAGCATCAGTGGAAGAAGAGAGGAAGCAGCCATGTCAGCAAAGCCATTTTTCACAGCATCCCCAACACAGTAATGCACTGCGCAGATTTCCTCCATTTACTGGAGCCCAATATTTACTCAAAATAAAGAAGAACAGAAATGCATGAGGACACAAAGCCACCAAACCAGAAATTCTTCTTTCCTGTAGGTTTGCAATATGTCCTGAGGGGATAGCTCCTCTTGTAGACGGGTATACAGAAATATCTGCCTAACTTGGGTTTGGAAACAGTCGAGGATGGCTCCTCAGAGTGTGCTCTCCCCTAAATACTCGTTTCCTTCTCCTGGCAGAAATCCTGCTTATTTTCTTTCTGGTTACCCCCTGTTCTGTAGCTCCACATGTCTTCTGCTGCTTGTTGGTGTCAGAACATAACCAGCTGAGATGCCCCTTCACCCCAACACCCCAGTGCCACGCGGGATGCCTTCAGCCTTGGGTCCTCTTTCAAGGAAAGCAGCATTTGCCTGTTTGTTGGTGGATGCTGACTGGGTGTGGGGACAAAAAAGACTGCAGTAGCAAAAATACCTTGTCATGACAAAAGGCGTGCAGCGATGCTGTCTGGAGTGAGATTTGAAGTGCGGTGTTGTCAGTAATTAGCTGGTAACTGTTATCCCTGCAGGAATTACAATTGCGGACTTGCACTGCTTCTCACCGGTGCCCAACTGGTGGACAGGGGAGAGGGAAAGAGCAGGGGAGGGTCTTCTGCATCCCCAGCCCCTGCACTGTCCTGCCTTCCGCAGGCCCTCAGTCACAGCGCAGCAGCCAGATGTGGACGCATGCACAGCAGATGAGAGCGCTGCTTCCCTGCATTGACCAGGAACATCCCAGTTACCCAGGCTCGGACCAGTCCATGTCCCAGCTCAGTGGTCAGGGTTGCAGGCATCTCTGAAAACAGCCGCTTGCCTCCCTCTAGCCAGCCCCTTACACACAGCCTGCTCAGTCTCACCCAGACTAGACACAGAATCTGTGCTCCGAAATGGATGTTTTTCACATTAAAGAGCTGCACAAACATTTTATTTCCCATTTGTGGCCCTTTTGCAAACAGCAGAGAATCCACTCTTTCCTCCAGAAGATTTGTGTCCGAGGGAGCTCCCAGGCTGACATAAAGCTGCCCATACTTTCAAGAGGCCTCTCTGGTAAGCTCTTATTTCTTGGATTCCTTCCCAAAATGAGGCAGTATCAC
The DNA here is from genome assembly GCF_034638445.1 of Ciconia boyciana. Classification (NCBI taxonomy): domain Eukaryota; kingdom Metazoa; phylum Chordata; class Aves; order Ciconiiformes; family Ciconiidae; genus Ciconia; species Ciconia boyciana. The sequence continues at coordinate 6,932,674 of NC_132948.1, forward strand.
TTATGGGAAGCAGCGAACAGGAGTGATATGAAGCATTGAGAAACCCTTCCCGTTTCAGCAGAGGCACAAGTGTCATGTCTCTACAGAAATATCAATTATATTTCCTGTACAGCTAATGAGGTAGCAGTTGGCAAACATTAACAGGTAAACAGTCAAACACAGCCTAGCACATAGTTTGGGGTTTTTGAATTAAATTTTCCCGTTATTAAAGTGTCCCTGAGTGCTGCACCCGCTGGCATGCCCAGATAAAAAGCCCATAATAATCAATGGAGTGAAGTGAAACGCATGAGGGAGCCGCTTCCTCCTCTGGTTCCCGGCTAAACAAAGCCATCGGCACCACGGTGCCTTCCGGGGCTCGGCACCTCTGGGGGGAACATAAATGCCACCACTGGACGGGCTGCTGGAGCTTTGACCATCGTCCCTCAAACCCCTTTTAACCGTGTTTTGACTACATCGTATTACTTCATCCAGTTAAACCACCGTTTCACCAGCTTAAATCACTGCATCCCGGGGACAGCCAAGACCTCGGCCCCTTCCCCACGTCCCCGCACCGGCTGCGAGCACCAGCACCATGCCCCGTACCCAGCAGAGGAGATATTTTACGTTGTGACTAACCTGTTCACCTCTAGCTGCAGGCTGGGAGATACTCTCTATGAATATATTCAGGCTAATTTTGAATAACTCCAGCGTTTAGATGTCTTTATCCTACAGGGCTTACAAAGCTGCACAGTTTTTTAGCTGCATTTCACACGATCTGCAAGGAGAGCACGGTCCTCCTTGCACCCAGCCTGCGGCTCCGGGCCCAGGGCTGCAGCTCTCGGGTGTTGTAGGCTTTGACATGGGTGACAGTCCCCAGGGCACCCGCAGCACTTCTCAGTGGTGGGGCCAGCATTGCCTGCAAGCAGGTACCTGCTCTACAGAGAGGGAAAGGCAGGCACAGCCTGGCCAGCTTGGCTCCTCCGGGATCACCACCCCCTCATAAAAAAAGCAGTTTTGTCCCAATAGCTTGTGTGTTTTACCTCATCGGAGCTTCCTTCGCTCATTTTTACTGCTCTGTTCTTTTTGGTGAATAAGAGAGCATATCTGATTCAGCATTATTATTAATCCCATATGTAGCTTATGAAGGGAGGAAAAAGCAGTAATTAAGTGCAGTCATAAGTTAAAAGAATTGAATGTGTGTTTCTTGCTTGCCTAATATCTGGCAAACACCTCATGTTTACTCAGTCATCTGCCTCCGATTCGGCTGGATTGGGAGGTTTTTCTAATCTGCTGCGTGTTCTTTGTCCTGGCCATGGACACATTGGGTTTTGTGGGATGCCCTTTATCTTCCAGAGTTTTCTGCACTCAAAGAAATAACTGCTGGAGCCTGCACCCACCCATGCACATAGGTACACTTCTGCTTTCTCAAGTGCAGCTGGCTTTCCCAAGCTAACACCACAATAAAGAGATTTCAGACTCAAATCTGAAAAAACACAAACTTCTATACTAAACCAAAAGCTAGCAGGAAGATTAAGAATTTGTCATAGGCTGCTGGGAAAGGGACAGCTAGGTGGGGGTGCTGGGGCAGGGTACAGCAGGAGAGACAAGGATCTGATACCAGGCACTGAAGAGAAAACCAGAAAGGGGGCTTCCATGCTGTAAGAAGGAAGAATGAAGCTAAATACTAGGAAAAGGTTACAAAAGTCCAGAAGAACAAAAGGAACCTCAAAAAAAAAAAAAAAAGACTGAAGGGCAGCAAGTTATAAAGACACAGAGAGCCTGCCCAGGCAAGTACCTTCAGGAATACGAAGGTGCTGGAGATGGTGTGGTGCAGCACGTCACGACCCAGCACCTAGCAGGAGATGGAGCAGGAGATGGAGCAGGAAAGCCCCAACAGGAATACTGCAACCTGGTTACAGCCTAGCATCCTACTGTAGTGCTTGCAGCTGGCTTTCAAAGGGTGTTGGGGGAGCTTGTGCCTGCAATCCTGCTCCTCACAGGTGGAAACCTAGGGCAGGTGAAGCATATATAGGGTAAGGGCATGAGCCTTACAAGAAAGTGGGTTTGGATGAATTTTGTGGGGGTTGACCTTGTAGCTTAAGGTAAAGTGCAAGCATGTGGTTTTAGTTTAGGCTTTTTCTGAAACAAACAAACAAAAAGTTCTTGTGTCCTGTGAGATGCTGGTGTGCAATTCTGTTAGCAGGGGATGGTACACAGCTTTATGTAAAGAGTGAAGTTTCTGCTTATTGCTCTTAGGAGCTCCTTTCCTGCAGCAGTTCTGTGAGACCATTTTGGAAAGGTCCTTCTAGACTGGGAGGAAGGTAACCCTTTGGAAAACAATGCATAAATTCATAGCAGTGTACTGGTAAGATGTGAGCAATAAGGAGAACATAGACTTCTACCTAATGCAGTGAGCTTTCAAGTGGTTCCTAGCTCAAGCTTAATCTCTCTGAAATAAGGATGAGTTATGAGCCCTCTCTGAGTTGTTTCTCTCCCTCAGGCACTGGAGGGTTTTAGAGTTTGCCCTTGCCAGGGTCAAGATCTGCTTCAAGGTACTTGACCAGAAGAATGTGGAATGAGGTGGAGTAAAAGCCGAGCGCTCGGGGCTGCCAGGCTTCTGCGGCAGGGTCGCTTGGTTCCTGCCGGGTGGTGCAAGAGCTGGTCTTGCTCTGCGGGTGGTATTAGGAGAACATGCATTCTTTAGAATCTCCTTCAATATTTTAACTATTGAAAGAGCATCCTCTGAAATACAAAATGTGTCACTTGATGTCCCGTGAAGCTCCCGGGATTCCCTTTGCTCGCAGGGGCTGTGGTGTGCTCTGCCGTGCCCCAGGCTCGGTGTCACGCTGCGGTTCCTTTGGCCGTGGCTCTAGGAGCTCTGCGTTCCCACCCAGCCCTCCTTCCCTGTTTTTTCTTGCTATTCCCTCCATCCAGGGGATCATTTTTCAGACAGCCCCAGTGCTTTGCCCTGCAGTCAGACTATTTAGTCTGGTTTTGGTGACCCTGTCTGACTGTTCAAGAATAAGCTCTCAGGTTTCTCTTTTCTCTGCAATCACTACACTTTTTTTTTTAAGCAAATACATACCTTTGAGCCTTAGCCTTTCAGAAGGACTTAAGGTGGTCCCATTCTCCTTCCTCTGTGCGAAGAGAAATGCTCAGAATAGCACTGGGATTTGCATTCCTTTGCAATTGTGCTGCGGGAGTGCAGGGTTACCTTCCCTTATTAGTCAATGTAGAGTGGCCATTCAGAGCTAATATTTACCAAAAAAATCTAAAAAACTGGGAATACCCACGTTCTAATATACAGGCAGCACTTATCTCTGAGCGCGAAAGCAAAGACACCGCTAGAGTTTTCTTTGGAGAAGTTATGATATAATTTTTGGTTTGACTAATATGTGCTGAAAAAGCCCATTATGCTTTAAATGTTAATTCTAAAAGCTTTTAAAAATTCCCATAAGCTCTTTTCTTTGTGCTGCTCAGCCATTGTCCATAGCCCCTAGCAAGAGTTCACATTGTGCCTCTGCATTGTGTGCTCCGTGCAGAGTCAGCAGAACCGGCTCCCGCTCAGGATGGATGGCTGCGACTGTTCACCAGTTAATTTTGGTTTAATTACTATACACAAGTCGAAGTAGCTAATCGCTCATCATGGGCTTTACATTTTAGACGTCATTACTTCCAGCTTCTAAAATACAACAGTTGCTAAATGTACAGAATGAATTTTTTTTAAAAATTGGGCTCTACAAAGGGTTAAAAGTGTGAAATATCCTTCTTCATAAATAACAAGCAAAGAATATATTTTAAAAATAAAATGTAAGGGACTGATGCCATATCATATAAAATTTCTGGAGCTTCACGCTCCGAGCAGTAAAAGTGCTGACTGCGACAAGCCAGGGGAGGCCTTTGCATCGATCGGAAAATAAAAGTTAAGCAGCGCCGGGTGCTCGGCCGGGATAGCTGGATTCATCCCGATTTATTGGGCCCACCGCAAAACACAATAACTGCTGGGTGCGGATCGTTCAGCTGCTGCGTGCTAATGAAGTCTGCATTAATTAGCCACTGTGGATTGATTTTCATGATTTGTCTGTCTGGGCCCCTCAAATGAGTCTGGAGGAACTTGGTGCTTGACCTTCACTGCGTTCAATGAGAGAGGGGAGACGCCTCGCTGCCAGGCTTTGGGGGAAAATCTCCATTTCTGGGGCTCGTCCCGGCTTTGGGACCCTTCCCGGGGGGCTGCCTGGTCCCCGTGGCTCTGCTTGCCCTCCCGCTTTCCGTGACAGTTTTGAGGTTGGGGGGAGTATTTTTATTTCAATGATTCTTGCTGCGGCAGAGGGAAAACACAGTGACTTCCCAGCTCTGATAGATGAGGCACTGGGGGTGAGAGAGACCGAATGCCCATCGCAAACACGGAGCATTTTTGCAGGGGACGTTAGTGAGAAAAATAGCAGCAAATTGATTTTAAAAGGCGTTCAGAGGGGTCTCTGCACCCCCTTCCACTGCACCGCCCGGAAGCTTTTCAAGTGGAACAGCCTGCAGCTATTACAATAAACACCTCAGCCACAACCTGTCTCTCATTTGCATATTAGCAGCCTTAATTTTGATGAAATATGCAAATGTATGCAAAATGAAATTCATCTCATAATGACACAAGGCGATTAAACAATTTTTATGCTTAAATATTCTGTTTAATGAAATCAAACAGACCCATGCGTGTGACAAATTTGCCTCAGCATGGAGAAATTAGTGGATATCAAAAAACTAACACAGAATCCCAAACACAGGACGTACTGCGCTGGGCATTGAAATCGCCTCTTCGGCGTGAAAATAATCAGTGTTTCTGATAACCAAATGAACTGGAAATTATATTACAGAGAACTGCTAAAATAAGTTAGTGGCAAGGTACTTTGTTTCCTACTCTCCAAAGAAATCCCATTCTCCGGCCATCTTTTATTTATGTTCCAGATGTTAAATTGAGTAAACACGCTTGCAGGTTCTTTTCGGATATTTTTGTGTTTTAAATACAAAGATGATCCTATAGCCTCGCGCAGCTGCAAACCAAGTGTCTTTGGCGGATCTGGCACCGCTGGACGAACCCTGTGCCGGCGGTGCTGCTCGGGGTGCCGCGGGGCTGTCCCTGCCGGCGCGGCGCTGGCGGTGCCCCTGCTCCGCAGTTCCCGTCCTGGTGCCAGCCAGCGCGAGCTGCTGTTCGCTATAATTACGCGCTCGGTCGCTAGCGCTGCATACATTTGTTTTATTAGATGCAGGAGGCTAGAGCAGAGCGCCTGGACGTACATCCCCCTACGCTTCAGCACGCTGCTTAAAGCTCGCGCCAGGCTCATTAAATGTTTCCGTTGCCTTTCTCTGCAACCTGATGATCTCGTCCAGCCTCGCCTCCCACACGAGCATCCTGCCCCGCGTCGGCAGGGACTGAGGCTGCTGAGCCTTGGCCCCCGGCACAACGTGGCAGGCGGGGAGGTGTGGGGCTGCCCGAGCTGGGGTGGACGTGCCAGGGCAGTGGGGAGCTCACAGCCCCTGCACGGACCTGCTTTCGTCTTCAGGTCACCCGTGGCAGAGCACTGGGACGAACCGGAGCGTGGGCAGACTCTGCAGGACTCCCGGCATCGAACGGGGAGTCGGAGCTGCTGCCGAGCGCGATGGAGCCGTGTTGCTGGTGGCATCTCACGCTGCTCTGGCTGTGAGGAATTGGGCCTGGGATGGTGCTGTCTCCTCCTGCCTTGGTAGGGAGGGACGGACTCGTGTGGGTGCCCACAGAGCCCTCCATCCTCCTGGGTGTGGGGACGCCTTGCTCCTGTGCAGGGAATGGGAAGAGGGTTTTCTTTTCTTATGCAGCTGTTGTGGAAAAGGTTTGTTTTCACCAACACGAACTACACTTGATTTTCCTTTCCTTTTTCTAAAACAAAACCTTCTCCCAGCTTCCAGGGCACAGTCCCCTGGCCAGTGCTGGGCACAGAGGCTCCCTGCTCTGGCACTGCTCCTCTGCGGGCACCCGCAGCGGGGGGCTGCGGTGCCCTGAGGCAGCTCCGCAGGCAGGGCAGGGTGCTCCTGGCTTTGCAAACCTTACGAAGCCCCCAGCTCGGGTGCTGGAAAAAGGGGAGAAGTGCACGAGACCATTATCTCCCAGCATTTCATTTCAGTTTTGCTCTCCATCCATCAAGTCCGTGGATTTCTAAGGCAGATAAAAGGTGACAGTGATGTTAGCCATGGGGAAGTAACCTACTTTTTGAGAAGAAGAAACCAGTTAGGAATTATTTCCAGTTTGGTGGCCTGTTTCTCCTCCTCTCCCCGATGCAGCGCTCGCCGCTGAAACCAGCCCTTCCTCCTGCGGAGATCGGAAACCCCCGGCATGGGAAACACAGTCCCTGTGCTCCAGCCTGAACCAACAAGACTCATTCTTGCTGCCACGCTGGAAGGAAGGGCTGCAGTGACCCTCAGTCGTAATGCTAAGCCTGTTACAGTTAATGGCTTGTCCAGATGTCATTACTTTCCCCTCTCAGTTCAGATATGATAAAACCGAGGTAATTTAATATTAGTCCCATGCATACTTGTGTTTTATTTTTCTGTGGATTATTTTTATTACAAATAAGTTTTGAAAGGAAGCTGCTGCTGATGGTTTTCCCATGTTCCAATTAACTTTGTTGTGCTGAATAATAGGTAAATTCACAACTGGCCTTGTTGTTTTCTAGACCCAGAGGTGCTGAAGATCTGCTAGGTCACCTGATGAGATTGCACTCCAGGATGTATTTCCCAATGCTTAGTCTATATTCTTATTTGTGTTTTTATTTTGTTTTCAGCACACGAAATGAAAACTGCTTCCCTTGGGTGTCTCGTACATCTTTCTGCCAGGAAAAGGGAAAATCAGGAATACTTAATCTGTGCCTGCGTCCAACTCTTTATACCTCCCACCGAATATCGGCACAGCAGGCAGCCTGTGCACAACCTTCCCCCTCCTCCCACCCTTGCTCCGAGGATGGAGCTGGAAGATAGCACCCAGCCTTGTTGTTGGTTTGCTGCCTGGTGGCTCCAAGAGCCCCTTCCTGCCACAGAGAAGTCCCGACCGATGCACAGCACCCAGCTTTGCTCCAGTCACTAATAGAGACCGGCACATTTCCATGGACTGAAATGACAGTGGGGTTGGAAACGACCTTTGCTTTCCTCCGTCATTGCAGACTCATCCCAAATTTTCTGTCTGGAATCTTTTTTGCCTCTCCCATCAGAACAGCATCCAGGTTTTCCTGTTTCCCCCGTCTCACTCCCTCATGTCTCGGCTGTTTCGGCTGCGCTGTGTCCCAACCATGTTTCTCTTGGTTGTATTCTGCATTTTCCTAATTCTTCCGACTCCTGTGTCTTTTGCTGTTGGTGGCATTTGCAACTTACCCCAGCTGAGTTTCATCTGTAAACTTTATTGATAGTGTGTTTATTCTCCCTTTCAGAGCATTGACGGTGCTTATAAGCAACGCTACTCCTTGTGCCTGCCGGCGTCACACCCACCCCATTCCCCTCCATGACGCTCATCCCGCCGCTCCAGTCCGGCTCCCGCGGAGCCCGTGCAGGGCGGGAGGAGCAGCCCGACCGGCCCCTCTCCAGAGATGCCCGGTGGCCCTGCAGGTGAGCGGTGCTGGTGCTGCGGGGCAGCTCTGGACCTGTCACACACCCACCCAAGGCTTCGTGCATCTGGAAATGCCATCGCTGCCTCCTGATGCACAGCCGCGTTTTTTAACTACTGCTCTCTCCTTCTGGCCTCACACTCCCCTACGCAGCGTGTCCCTGACTTCCCCTCCTCTCCTTCTGGGCTGTCATGGCGTAATTGATGATTTTAGGGAGTAGTTGACTCAGGCTGCCTGGTTTTGCTCTGTAAATTCATTCCCACAGCCTGGACGCGGGAGGCCGGTGCCTCTCTGTCGGAGCTGGGCACCTCTGGCCAGGCTGGGGCGGCTCCGGCTCTGCTTGGTCCCGTGGAAATGCCCCGATATGAAGTTTGTCCCGACGGACCAAGGGCATCCCAGGGAGCACGCCGTGCCATGCCACACTCTGCCATGCTGCCCCATGCTGTGCCTTGCCATGCTGTGCCATGCCATGCCATGCCATGCCACACTGCCACGCAGAGTCGTGCTGCACGGAGCAAGTCTCCCCAGCCCGTCAGCCCAGTTAACAACTGGGAGTTGCACAGGCATTTTCGGTACCTTCTTTCCCCCGGGAGAGAGCCCCGAGTGCGGGGCTCGGGGAGAGCCCTTGCCAGCCCCAGCGAGGGGACGGGCACACTCGGTGCCTCTGCCCCATCCGCGCTGCCGTGGACGAGAGTCCCTTCCCCATGCCAAAAATTACACAGCGCTCAGAGCCGTGCTGAAACACAGGGACCCCTGCCAGGCCTCATAGCACAGCCATGATGTAAGAGCAGAAAGTCAGCAAAACCCCCACCACTCGAGCACGGGAGAGTTAACCCTTGCGGCGAGGGAAGTCGTGCGGTGCTGGTCCCTGCCCCTGAGAGATGCCGGCTTGCCCCTCGCCCCCGGGGCTCCCGGCCCCTTGCAGCCACCCTCCTCCGCCGGCACCCTGGGCACCCGTGGGACGTCTCCTCTCTCCAGGGTCACCCCCAGGCACTGTTGTCCATGCTGACAACATCAGCGGCTGCTTTTCCACGCTGAGCGCTGGGCTGCACCGGCTGCCTGGTCCACGCCCAGGCGGTGGCGGGGGCTCTGCGCCGGCCGTGCCAGGCAGGCATCCCCGGGCTTCCCACAGCACCCACGTCCTCCGGTCCCGGCACTCCTCGGCGGGTGCCACGACCGGTGTCCCTGCCTCATGCTCTGCCTGTCCTCTGCGTTTAAATCATTCCTAAGGCAACAGGTTACGGGCTGAGAAGTCCTTAAATTATCTGAGAAAGTTTATGAACTTTCACAGCATAAAATGAATGTGACATTTCCTCACCATAATAAATGTTCATCAGAAATGACTTGATCCAAACAACCTTGTGCTACAAAGCCATCGGGCCATGAAAAACCTTTGACAAAACAATCTCCTTTAAACGTGGCTTTGCTGGAATTAGGGCTGATTACGATCAGATGGCTTAGTATTTTGACCTTGTTATATTCCCATTATTTTGATAATTCACTGAATATTTGTAATATTTCACTCTGGATGAGTATTCTCACACAGTGAGGTATGTACAACTGCTGTATTCATTTTTCTGTATGGATTTAGCTTGATCAAGAAGAGCTGATGTGCCGTATGCTTTCCCTGCCGTCCTTTCTAAGTAGGCCATTTTGGACTAATAAAAAAGGATGCAGAAAGATGTTCTTCGCCCAGAGACCATCTAGCAAAAATGCACCCCATTTTTTTAATGGGTAGGACTCGCACTGTGCTGAGCTCAGCTGCTGCTGGGCGCTGTGGCAGCTCCATTGCAGCACCCACAAACTGCGCTCGCAGATGGCTGGGGAGCACCAGAGAGTGCTGGGGAGCACTGGGGAGCACTGGGGAGCAATCCTGGCCCCCTCCACATGTGGTTCCTGCACTGAGGGTTTTTTTTCAGGGACCAGATAAGCAATGCCTAAATAAATAGGCAAAGTGGATGCAATTCCAAGCTCATATCATGTTACAGTAATCAGAGGATAAAATTGTTTTTCTCTGTGACCTTGTTACAACCATTTGTGAAGTCTGTGGAGAAAACTGCATGTCTAAATCAATCCTCCCCTCAGAAAGCATCGCTGTTCCTCTCTCTGAAGTTGACTAAAAAGGAGCTTTAGATGGGGAAGGGGACGAGGGAGCGTGCAGTGCTGCGGGGATTCTCTGAGAAGGCTGGTCGGGTTTGGGATGAGCACGGCGGGGAGCTCCCATCTTGGGACTGACCGCGCCAGTGCTGTGCGGCGAGAATTGCACGGACGGGTGGGGCCCGATAGCGCCTGTTAATTGATTTGCTTTTGATAATGTGAGCTTGAGTTTATTGTAAAAACTCCCGGCACAATTGGAGGGCTGCCTGTTATTATCAGTCTAAATAAATACGGGTTAGCAACAAATTTGAAACATCTGCTTGGGATGAAACCGTCTCTCTGTTAAGACTTTCCCAGTAAAGCGCCTTGTATGAGCGAGATGGTGTGGGAGCCCCAGCGCTGAGGAATGCGTGCGGGAGGCCGGCTGTCCAGGACTTCGGCTGCTGTTGAGTGTGTCTGACCGGCTCTTGGCTCCGCGGGATCTCCAGTGCTCCCGGGAACGTTGCTGGGCAGCGCAGCTACCACCACCGCTGCACCAGGGCAAAGCTCGACCCGAGCGGGGCTGGGCTGGGGGTCCCGTGACCCCTTCCTTGCGCACAGCAGCGCTGGGAACGGTGCGGTGCCGGCTGCCGGACCCAAGTGTTGGTGGACTCCCCAGTGTCTGCGGGGCTGGAGATGCTCAGAGCCTTGGGATGCTAAAGCAGACATCGTATCTGGAGTGGGTCCGGCTTTAAAGCCATTCCCAGACTCCTCCTGCACAAAGACTGCTCATACCAAAGAGCTGAAATCTGAGGGAAAAGCTGAGAGAGCAGCTGAGCACCGGGGTGCAGCCATTGAGGATGAGGATGGTGCGGTGGGTGCTCCTGGCGCTGCTCGGGGCTCCCCAGCACCCAGGGGTCGGGGGACCGAGCTCAGCTGCCCTTGGAGATAAGATAAATGCAGGGGGAGGGAGGGAGGGCTTTCTCACAGGAACCTTGTGGGAAAAGCAAAACCTCATGTCGTGGTTCACTAACTGCCCGCCTAATGATATCCCCGAGGGAGCCGGTCAGGCGTCATAAAACCAGGCAATTTGCCCCGGAAATAGGTGAAGAGATGTAAACGTGCTGAAGAGATGTAAATGTGCCACCCCGCAGGAGCCGGCGTCCTGCCAGGCAGCTGGTGTGGGGTGGGAGCAGGTACCCCACAGTGCATGGGACGGGGGCTCGCCACGGGGCAACCGGCCTGCCACAAGGATGCACGGGGATTTAGGGTCCGGGCTGCCTTGCACCCCGTCCCCGCATGTGGCATGGCAAGGCACCCCACGCGCCCACGCCGGTGCTGCAGCCCCAGGCTCCTGAGCACCCCGGTGCGTGCCCTTGAGACCCCGGAGGGGTGCACGGTGCCGTGCCCCCAGACAGGAGCACTTGCGGTGGCCAGCACACGTCCTTCCATGGTCCTGCGTGGGGGGTCCCAGCTGTGTGCTGGGACAGCCGAAGCTGGGCGAGGGAGCCTGGAAATTCAGCTCAGACGAGCACCCAAGATCAGCGGCATATTCGATGCTCGTTGAACGTGAACGAGGCTGGAGATTGTAGTACGTGTTAGCGTCAGTGCAGCGCTGAGTGGGGCCTTGGGGCTGCTGATGCAACAAACAGTTTTATTTATTTTTGGATGCATGGGATGCTTGGTACTGAATAAATAATAATGCCTGTATGGTGGAGGCAGCGTGGTGCACAGGCTGCGAGCGCACGCTCGGGGCGTACTGTAAATTAAGCACTGGAGGATGTTGTGGAGACGAGGTCCGCGTTAACCTCATGCACTAGGAATTCGAGAAAGCCACCTTGGCCACCCTTATCCTTCCTCCCTCAGTGTCTGAGACAGGCCAGACCCTGTCAGCTGGTCATCTGCCTGGATCCTCCTAAATCAGTGCTCTGCTCTTGCTTTTTCCTGAACACAATCCTATCTCCTCGTTGTTGGACAGCGGCCAAACGCAATCACTTCTCTGAAAGACTCGCTAAATATGTTCAGCAAAAGAATTTAATTAGCCTCTTTCTCTTCCACATGAAGCTTTTTAAGAAAAAAACAAGGGAGAAAAGGAAAAGAAGAAAGCTCCCTGTCTTCCAAGTCCATCTTCTCAGCTCATTGTTGTAGCCTTGCTGCTCTGTTTGGGATTTTAGCGTATCTCCAGCTTGGAAAGCCGAGCCCAGGGGAGCAGAGCCCGGTCCTGCCCGTGCACCGTGCTCTGCCCAAGCATTTCGGTGGAAGGAGCCGTGCATCCCTCCTCCCACCGGAGGAGTCGATTTACTGGGACTTGCAGTTTAAAGGATTGTTTGGTTGGGATTTTTGTTTTTAGTCTGAACTCCTGTGAGAGATGAATCACAGCTACATAAGTTTGGCTGAGCGTACAAGGGTTTTGCTGAAACACATGAATGCTAGGGAACACAGGGATTGGCACATGTCCCTCGTCAGAAGAGCGCTCCTAACGAATACCGTATATCCCTGCGTAGAGGCTTCCCCGCATCGGCAGCCGTGGCCATCCCGCTCTTCCACCGTGCAAAGGGGAGACCGTCTGCCCCGAAGGCTCCTCTGGGTGGGGGCTGCAGGCAGGGGGAAGGCAAAGGGAGCTGCGGCACGACAGGGGCTGCAGACGGCGCACGGTGGTGCTTGTCAAAGCATTCTCTGCGTGCTGGGCTGCACTGGAAACTTCCGGGGAGTTGAGGAGTGGAGCATTTCCCTGCGGCGTGGGGCAGGCAGGGGAGCCGGGGCAGCGGGCTGGCATCTCGTCCTGGCGAAAGACGCTGGATGGGGACTCTGCAGTGCTGACACTGAAATCAGGGTTTGCAGCTGGTATCTAGACCTGGATAAACCGTGCTTGTTTCCACTGTGTTGCCAAAACCCTCACCTGAAAATCCTTCCTCTCTGCATCGGCATGAGCTGATGAGAACATCACCCTTGCAGTTATTGCCAGTTATTTTCACGGCAGCACCTGAGTCAGGCCCAGGACCGCCCGGGGCAGGACCTGCGTGGTCCATGGGGAGCAGATCCGTGTGGATGGAGCCCAGGAGCCCTCGAATCCGCCGGCGGGGCTGGCCGAGGTGCCTGCTGTCAGGCTAACGAGTTGGGAACCAATTTGTTATGAAATTTATGAAATGTTATGTAACTGCGAGGAACCAAAAGACAAACTCTCCCACCCGTGGCAGGGGGGTTGGAACTAAGATGATCTTTAAGGTCCCTTCCAACCCAAACTATTCTATGTTTCTAAAATGATATCCTTGTTAATAATCTCCTTCATCCATCACTGCTGCTCAAGGATCCTCTCGCTTCTATGCAGAACATAAATTATTGGGGGCGGGGGGAGGAGCCTATAGGCGATGGGAATTATAAACAGCTGGCTGACCACAAATTACACCTCCTGCATCATCAGCGAACGCGTGTGAGAGTAGCGACTGCCCTCCACGAGCACCCATGCCGGGGCTGGGGACCGCAGGGCAAGGGGAGTCTCAGGGCTTCCAGGAGAGCTGTCCCCAGGACACTCCAGGCTGGTACCATCCATCAGCCCCAGAACCTGCCCATGGCATGGCTGTTGTGCGTAGCCGCATCTGCGACACCCGTGTCCGGTGTGGAGCAGCTTTGGAACAGTTTGGGTTTCCATGAGCAGCTTGAAGGGCAGCTGGACTGAGGTCTGTGTGAGGGGCTCCTGTGTCTTCAGGAGCCCTGGAAGCTCAGCCCTGCTCTCTGTGTTTATGACCAGGTCATGATATTTCAGCTCTGAAGATGGAGAATCTGTATTTTTACTGTACCTACTCCACGCCCACATCGCTCCGTGTGCCCATGAGGAGAACAGAGCTGGGACACCCTGCACAGCAGACACCTGCCCTCCTCCTGCCAAGCATCTCTCAAGTATTGGCTTCAAAACCGACTTGCAACGCTGAGAGCATCAGAGCCTGGATGTCAAACTCCTCGCCCCAAGAGGCCTAATTTTTAGAGGGACAGCACTCAGCATTTTCTGAACCCCCTTTTTGGTTCCTGGGTAGTTACCCAGAATCACTCATCACTTCTGCAAATCTTGGCCATCACTTTTATTTCATAGCATCTGTGCAATGCGGCCAAAGCTAATGCTGATGTTGGCTTTCGTGCGAAGCTAAGGGTTAATGGGAAGGGATCAAATCACAGAATATATAGTGAATGCAGCTTTTCTTGTTCACGCTGCATTGTGATATATTTAAACTTTCATTTAGCATAAATACTGTAGGTCAAACACCAGACAGATTCACCAATTATATTTTCCCCTATTAGATGAAATATGTTTCTAATTTGGCTATAGTTTTGTTTTATTAGACCTGTGGCAGCAAGGGTGACCCTGCTTCAAAATAACCTTTTCAGATCATTTAGCCCTACTCTTTTGCAAAGAGAGTTTGATAAAGCAAAAATGTGCCAGTCTATTTTTTAAGTGAGGGTTATGTGAACCCAATTCCTTCCCTGAGTCAAACAGGGGCCCCACTGGAGCTTCGGAGCCCTTAGAAAAGCATTGTGTTACAGCCTCCTATCTGCACAGCGGCGCGAACGTTAGAGACTCGATGTGCATGGTTCAGAACTAAAATATTGTTTATTTTGCATAGCGGATTTGGGCCAAAGGATTTTTGTCTCTTTAAAATGTAATAAAATATAGTATTAGCATTTCCTCAGTTTTAAATGCTTTCAAGTCTGACGGCCTTTGAATGCTGGTTGAAAGTACTGCGCAGTGCGACTCGCTGGCCCCAGCTACAGATCTCCCTGTTTTTCTTAAAAGTAAGGAAGAAACCTTGTCTCTGAACCAGTGAGCACGCATCCATCAGGTATCTTTTAGGATCAGCTTTTGCTTTTTGTATGTGGTGAAAAACAGATAGATTAGTTATTTTTACTTTATGCAATTCCATTTTTCTCCTGGCTTATCTGATCCGCTTATTTTACCAAGGGCTTTATTTCCTTCAGGCTCTGAGGCTCGGAAGCTCAAAGCTTCTCGGAGACCGTGGCCCTATTCAGCCTCTGCGCCAGATATCCATCAGCTCTGATGGCTGCATGCTATCGCTCCCGTTATCACGCCTGCTTACAAATCCATGGAGGAGTTTAACAACGCGGTCGCGTGCATCTGCGGAAGTTTCCCCCGGCACCCAGGGTCTTTGCCCTGGCTCTGTCCCTCTGTGGAGCCTGGGTGCCACGGGTGCCTCCGTGCCAGCACCATCCATGGACCTAAAGCCAAGAGCAGAATGAGCTCCCTGACCAGAGGGGATTTCTCCCTAAATAGAAGTTTCTTAAACTGTCCTCCCTGCCTCTTTTGCCTGCAAAAAGTACATATTTGAGTAACTTCTCCCTTTCCCTGACTCCTTCATCATTCACGCCGATTAAGGTGATGGCAAAGGAGCAGTCCCAGAAATAAATCCACAGGGAAGCCACAGGGAAGGGCTGTCCTGCCCTGGACTGCGGGTCCTCCCGCCACGCTGCCCTGGGGCTGCCCGGAGCCTGTCCCTGAGGGGACGGGGACCCTCACAGCCACAGCTTCGCAGGGGCTCGCGGGGACTCCCAGCAGCTTTGCTTCCCCTTAGCTTCTCCTGCTGCGCATTTGGCTTAGAGTGCATGACTACAGTCTGAGAAAAAATAATGAACAGCCATAAATGTGGCACTGGTGCGTCCTCCTTCTGTCGGCTTGGTTTATGCAGTCACGTCGCTGCGTGCGTCGACGCCACTGAGGGCAAGAGCTCCCTGTTGCAAAACAGGAGGAATGATGTCATCACCACTGCTTTCATCATCACGAGTCATTGTAATTCAAAGTTTTCATTTTGAAATTAAAACCCCTTAGAAACCAGGACGTGTCTTATGCAGAAAATTGTTTATAAAACAATATTTTGAATTGAGAAAGTCATGCCTTAAAGTTTTCCGAAATTTGATATTCTTAGCAAATATTACTTCTTACTAGTTAAATATTTGGTGAAGCACAATGATAAAGCCCAAATGAAAAGTATCAGCAGTAGCAAAACGAAGTCCATGTAAAACTGTACTTGAAATCAATGTATTCCTGTGAAATGTTCTCACATCACTGAAATTGCAGTTTCCAATGGAAATGCTCCATCAGAAAATTTCCTCCTAATGCTACTCCAAGCCTGGAACCCCAGAGCTATGCCATTTCAGGCACCGTTCAAAGCTATTTTTGTTAAGTCTTTAAAACCTTTTAAGTCTTTATTGAGAGAAAATCCCTGTCTGTGCTGTCACTGAATTTAATGGGCATCATCTCTCAGGTATGGGAGGACACTGCTCTCCCCTCCTCTCTATAAAATGGGCTGCGGGTTCCCCTCCCCGGGGGGATTTCACCCCATCGCCCCATGCCCCAGCACCCCGCTTCGCAGAGCCAGGCTACCTTAGCAGCTCACCTCCTGGGTTCACCTCCTCTATGGTGCCTTTCTTTTTCCCCAGGAATCCTCACTGCCTGCCAAGCGATAGGAGCGGGAACTCTTTTTGCTCAGCTTCAGTGTTTAAAAGAGGGGTTTGCTCTCCCCCTGCAGCTGAACGCCCCTCGCCCCAATCCGAGTACGGCGTTTGCTCCAAGGCGGTCGCTGCCAGCTGCCCGGCAGCCCCCCGGCAGAGCGGACGCGCTGACAGGACCGTACGGTTTCTCGTGTCACCCTGAGAGTTTCCACTTGCTCTGGAGGCTGCTGCCAACGCCGAAGACCTCTTAGACCTGGGCCAAGCTCTTGCACCACAGGGAGAAGGTGGAACTTGATCTTAAGCAAAACAGAAACCTCGCCAGGAGTTTCAACTGCAAAACCAAAGCTGGAAGGAGCAAAATTTCCACCATCTCAGCCCAGCTGGACAGGCTGGGTCTGGACGTGGCTGGCAGGGCTGGAGCCCCGAGCGCTGGGGCGGGTGGTAGAGCCGTCCTTCTCTTTCCCTGCTACCTGCAACTCTGCTCCGAGCACGGGCTGGAGAGGAACAGCTGGAGATTCCCTGGGAAAGGGAACAAGGCAAACCCTCCAGCGATGCGGTGTGTGGTTGGTTGTTGTCATTCTTCTTCTCCCCCCCTTTTTTTTTTTTTTTACATTTTCACCCAGGTGCTTTGTCCTGTTGTATTAAAGGATGATTCTGGGTCACAAAACTTGCACACAGACACACAAGTGAGTGGAGAAAGTGAATTTATTTCTAGGTAGAACCCTAACTTGGGAATATTGCCCCTGGGAGACTGAGCTCTGGTCCTGCACAACACATATGCTGAAAATTAACTATGGACTTGAATCCTATCCTGTGAAAAAGGGTGAATTTTGGATCTGAGGCTGCAGAAAACAACAGCACGTAGCATGGGAAAGCAAAGCAGGTGCAGATCACCAAAATGCTCTTCAGCTTTTCAGAACTGATCATAGAAATTTCACTATCCCAAAAACTGAAAGGGGATCAAATGTTCCCAAATGGTGAAATCTCTAAATAAGAAAAAGGCACATGTGTTTTTATAAGAATCCCGTGGTCTGAATGCTGTAAGTTACAGCAGCCATACCTTTTATTTACAGCCCTGTTAAAGCGTATTCTGTTTACAATGTCTGCTAACTGTCCCGGGGACTGACTGGAGATATCAGAGACTGAATAAAAACCCATAATTTCTTTTATTCAGAAGAACGGGGAGGAGCTGTATGATGTTCTCACAACAACCTCAAATTTCCAAGAGCTGTGTGTCTGCTGCCTGCTTCCGCCTTGCCAGCGAGTGCAAGTTCTTCAAGTAGCTTTTATATGACAATGTTCCTTATAAAAGTAATGCTTCACATATGAGATAGGATATTTATCTTTTCTGAATAACATCCCTGAACATGCTGGTATCTCTTACCAGATAGGGGTGGAATATGTGGAAATAAAACAATAAAGATTGGACTCCTTCCATTCGTTATTTAGAAATGCACCAGAGAGCAAGCGTTTCTGTACCTGTGAGACGTATCAGTGGTGTAATACTCTGCGTGCCTCTGCCCTGTCCCGGTCTGTCACTGAGCATCGTCCCAGCGTTAGTGATGGGAACGGCCAGGCAGCAACAGGCTTGTGGCTGCAGTGCGGGCGAGCAGCGTTTTCCAGGGACACCCTGGCCAGCTGGGGAGCAGCAGGGTGAAAGGACCTTTTGGGTTGTTTTCCTCCTTTGAGAAGCCCAACGTGCTCCTCACCAAGCAGTGCTGCTGTGGCGGTTTCTCTGTATCACTGATGTTAATGAAATGTTCTTAGATATGAATTCTGGTTTAACTTCCAGAAATAATAGGATGTGGCTTTTCCCTAATGTTTGGAAACTTGCCCATGCAACTATATCCACTGTGTTTTCCTATCTAATACCACGGTCAACGTGGACGTTTTTAGGTATTTCGTTTGAATTATTTTAATTTCAGCATTTCCGAAGTAAAATTTTTCTGTGGTTTATTGCCTAAGAAACAGGGCTATTTGGAGTAAGATTAACTTAAACGAGAAGGCTGGGTAGTTACCTCTCACTCGCTGGCTGTGCGTGCTCCGTGGCGGCAGTGTAGAGGTTCCCAGCACCGTGCAGGGGCTGGGGTTGGGGCTGGGGTGGCCCAGGGCTCAGCCTCAGCCGTCGCTGGCCCAGGGCTTCAAGGTGGTGAGCATGGGTAATCCAGCTGCGGTGGGCAGAGCGTTCTACCAGCCTCGGGGGGACTCCGCGGTGAAAGCCGAGCACGGTGAGGGGTGGTAACCCCCTGCACCCCTTGCAGGAGCCGAGACGGGGTTTCCAGACCCGAAGTAGTTAATGTGATGCAGAATCCAGCAATATTCCTCAGGCGAGAAAACGGACGCTAACTGCAGGGTTTATTATTCATATGCTGTGTCTGAGACATTTATTGGTGGATTAACTCCTGCATTTGCAAAGGGCAAGTAAGGTTTGGCTGAGGGAAACCAAAGTGCCACCAGTTGCTCGGCCGGCCCCGCAGCCCCCGGCACGTCGGGCAGGAGGTGGTGGGGAGCGCGCCCGGGCACGGGTGGCACGGCACAGCCCAGCTGGCGCGGGGCCGGGCACAGCTCAGGGTGCCCCGAGCTCGGCAGGGCTGTCCCAGCCCCTCGGCTGGCTGCCTTGTGCCCCCGTGCAGGCACGGTCAGGCCCCCGAACACACACGGAGAGGTGTAGCCAGCCCAGGCTTCGAATGAATGGCAAGTGCTTTGACCGCACAGGATGGTTCCCTCCTCCCGAGGACCGGGGCTGGAGCCATAGCGAGGAAAGGCGGGTTGTTTCGTTCTGCTGGAAGAGTCCAGAAAGCATCCCCGTGTCCCTGCTCCTGCCCTGGCCGCAGAGCCAGGATGAGCTTGCTGGCAGCACCCGGGCCCTCTGGGCTATGGGTCTGGGGGTCTCCAGAACGTGCTTATCCAGAGGCTTCTGCTGCATGAAGCATAACCAAAGAGATTCTTCAGCAATGGAAAAGTTATTTTCCTAAACAGACATTAATGTTTTTTCCATTAATTGGAAGGAATTCTGAGGCTATGGAAAAACTTAAAGTGATATCACTGTGAAAAATTGCAAAAAATTCAGACTGAAAAGGGCTTATGAAACCCAGAATTTTCCCAGCCAAGAGAGACTTTAAAATAAGCCCCTCTTCCTGCCCCCCCGGGGCCTCCACGGCGTAAGGACTGGAGACAGCAAAGTGCCCCTGCCCTTGGTGGGGCAGAGCAACATGGGCCAGGAGACTGTTTCAGCTGGCACAGGGAGCAGCCATCCCATCCCATCCCATCCCATCCCATCCCATCCCATTGCGTCCCGTCCCATCCCATCCCATCCCATCCCATCCCGTCCCATCCCATCCCATCCCATGCCATGCCATCCCTCCTCCTTGCCTGGCCCCCCCCGAGAGCCAGGAGACGCCTATAAACAAGAGCCTGTCGTCAGCTCGGCTGGCTCATTACAGGTGCTGTCAGCAGCAGGGCTCTTCTCCCTTGATTTATCACACCAGGTTCCTGGAAGAAAAGGAGGACAACCAACCCAACCCAGAGCAGCACAACGATCCCTGGAGCCCTTTGGGGGGAGGGAACGAGCCAGCGTGGTGCGGGGCTGGTGCAGAGCAGCAGGATGAGCCCTTGCCCAGCGGCAGACGGGCTGGCAGGGGGCTGCCGCTCCTCGCTGGACCCTCGGCAGCTCGGGAGCCGGCAGCCTCACGGTGAGGGGTCCTGGCCGTGGCCGTCCCCTCCCGCAGAGAGCCTGGGGGGCACCTTCACCCTGGGCTTCCAGCAAGGGCTGGAGCTGCAATGCTCTGGGCTCTCACTCAGCACCGCTCCCTCAGCTCAGCTTGACCCAAAAGATTATTTTTGTTGTTGTTCCTTGGTTACCCACGGGCTTGAAGTACAGGCGAAACCAGAAGGGTGGTTCTGCAAAAATGCCATTTCCCCGTGCCACACCTGGCTGGGCGTCAGGGTCGGCTGTGCCGGCGTCCGTCGCTCCTGCGGGATTTCACTGAACCTCGGCTCCTGAGCTGCGCACCACGCTCCTGCCACCCCATCCACCCTGCCAGGGGCTGAGCCTGGAGCCAGCGGAGCTGGCGGCAGAGGCGGCAGCGTCGCACCCACCCTGCTGCCCGCCGTGCCCCTGCTGCGCCCGCTGACCAGGGAGCGGTGCCGAGGAGCTGCCCGCAGCCGCCTGCCCAGCCCCAGCTGCGGGAGGGCGGCCGTACCGGTGAGATCACCCGGCCGGCCTCACCGGAGCGCTCGGGCACGGTCCCGCAGACATGCGTGTGCCCAGCTGTCAGCATCGGCGGCGATGGAATGGACAGCCTGGCTCGCGCACACCAATTAGCCATGTGCATAATTGTGTGCAGAATTGGAACCTTAATTTGCTTTTAATTCTTCCCAACTTACTCAGTCCCCCAATATGTCCCCGCTCCATCAGACATTCTCTGTTCCAACACAAATACAGATTTTTCTGGAAATGTGATTTATTTTCCCTAATTTTGATCTCTTCTTGCATTCTTCAGTTTAAGAAGCAGAACCCGTGAAGAGTTTGGCTGACATGAGTATTTGTGGGAAGGTTTCCTTTTATCCCCTCTTCCATATTTTTCTCAAAAACAGCTACCTAAATCCAAATAAGATTAAGAGAAAAACCTTTAAAACGGGTTACATTAATTTAGTAACTAGATCCTTTGTAACGATGAAAGAAGCACAATATTCTTATATAATAAGTCCTCCTTTATAAATGCATTAATTCTTAAACTATATTGTTTTAATAAACAAGGCTCTAGACATGCCCAAGGGCACTGTTATTCTCAGAAGAGTTTTCCAAGAAGGCTTGTGTTGTTGGATTATTATTCCATGACTTCCAAGTTCACTGAGTGGAGCTATTTTTTTTTATACTCATATTGCAGTAAAAACAACAACTTTCAAATACTTTGTCAAGTAGATTGGGAATCAAAATGGAAACTATTTGTGTAGGATGAGAAGTGCTGAAAGCCTCTCGTTTCATGCAATTAGATTTGGAATCTGGGGCCTGGCTCACATTTTTTAAAAAAAGTGTTTTCAGAAGGCTCCATTAATAAGGGGTGGAGGTGTAGGAAATTCAGGTCACTGCAGTGCTTCACAGGCTAATCCCACTCTTGGGGATACGCCTGAGAAGTCACGGCCGAGCCCGAGGGGTGCAAAGGCAGCGTCCCGGGGCGCAGGCAGGACCCCGCTGCTGGCCGTGCCTGCCTGGGCACAGGCGTCCGGCGGAGAGGGGTCCCAGGGTGCCCTCCAGCCCACCCCGCCTCCGCCTGCTCCCCTCCTGCAGCCGCCTGCCCGGTGGCGACCGCGAGACCTCTCCTGCTGCAGGAAAGGCACGGCAGCCGCAGTGACAGCGACGGAGGGCTCCCAGAGTCCCACGTGCTCCATCCCTGGGCTGCGGCGAGGCTGTTTGTTCGCTGCGGCCAAGTTTCTGGTGATTTCTCCCAGGGGAGGCTGGCGGCTGGATGGTGGATGCTGTGCCCATCTGGAGCTGCGGCAGCACTCCGAATCCCTCGTGCTGCACCTCCTCTCCCGGCACTCTCGAGCCCCACTCCCCCGCAGCTCCCCCAGATTCACCCCTGAATGGGTGACCCAGACTCCCACGCGCGTGGACTGCCAGCAGAGATAATAACACTTTAAAAACATATTTTGAGATCCCATCGTTTATCAAGGGTATTCCCCCCTTGCTGGCAGGGCTGGAGAACGCCGACGCGGTGAGCAATGGCTCGATGGGTGTTTCTGCCAGGTGATCCCGCTGAGGGTGGGCTGATTAGAGAGGCACCAACAAAAGTGATAATAATAAAATAACTCGCATAAGCCCCCAAAACCAGCTTCTTGGCGTTGCAGCCCCCCTCTTGGGGCGTGCCGCACCCTGCCAGCACCCGGGAGCACCAGCAGCCCGGGGAGGAGAGGGGCAATCCTCCCAGGAAGAAAACAAGCCCCGACCTGGAGGAGACGGGTTTCATTCCTGGGTATTTCCCTTGGCATGGCTGCTGCCATCACGTAGGGAAGCCGGGGGCTCTCAGCCTGCGTCGCGTGGGCTCACACCACAGAAAGACAGAAAAGGCCTGGAAAAGCTGTCGTGCTGGGGCAGCTTGTGCCGTCTTTAAAGGAGGCAATATTCACGGTGTATTCACACCATTTAATCACTGATAACGTGTCGATGTGCAGTTTTTGGGCTCCATCCTCGCATCTGTCCGCTCCACCTACCGCAGGGGGAAAAGCAGCTCCCGCCGAGGCAGCGAGCAGGGAGCTGCTCTCCTCTCTCGCCTTTCTGCCGTCACGGGCCTTTCTTTCAAAACCGGATGCAAATGAAGGGAAATCTCACCCGTTTGTGCCTCCATCGAGTATCTTCTGCCTTATTTCCTTGAATTATTAGCTCTCTTTTATTGGGTTTGGCTTGCAGGAGGATGACTATTTCATCCATCAAATCAGAATCTTTTTAACACTAATACTGAATTTATAGAAGTGGTTAAACGAAGTGTTGACAATATGGACAATGTGTTTCTGATTAACGCTGCAATTTAAAGTGAAACTGCCAACTGCCAAGAGTTACTAAAACAGAGCAGCATTTTTCCAGACCCAGTGGGCTGGAGCTCAGCGTCGCAGCACGAGCAGATGTCAGACACCGCGCACACCACACTTGTGAAGGACTGACTCTGCAGCTGGGGCTACTCCCCAGAAGCTTTGCTCTTCCCCCCTGGTGATCATATCTGTACTTTGCTCTTCCCCTTTTATTGTCCTGGTTGGGTGCATTTGCCGGTGTAGGTTACTAGCAGTGAAACCTTTTCCTGCTCTCTCCCAGGGAAAGGGAATGGTGGGGAAGGACACCCCTCCCAGCCCCCTTCGGAGGAGTTCTCTCCCATCAGCTTGTTTCACGCAGGGCAGTGGGCTGGCAGCGTCCGCCCCACGTGGACCGGTCCCTGCGGTCACGGTGCTGCCGTGGGTCCGCTGGTGCTGAGCCGCACCCTCCGGGCACGAGCATCCAGCGCAGTGCAAGCCTGGGTGGGGGGGAGCGGCGATGGGACCGAACAGCCGGTCCCTTTATCTTTGAAGGACAGCAAAGCAGATTAAAATATCCTTTTTCTTTTTTTTTTTTCTTAATATGTGACACAAAAAAGGAGGAGTTGTACAAAGGAAATGGCAATGGGAACAAAAGGGAGAGGGAGAGAGGGGAGTGCAAGCGGAGCCGAGCCATCGCTGCGGTATCTAACAGAGGCGGTGTGATCACAGCCGACATAAGAAGTATCACTTCTACCTGAAATCTCCTTTGAGAGCACTCGCAGGACCGGGAGCTTTGATTCCCTCCTTTCCTCTCCTCGTTAATCGCCTTCAGTTGCAATACTGAACTTCTGAAATTCAACAGCTCCTAAAATATCAAGTATTTAGGGCTGGGAAAACCTTGTGGAGTGGGAGGTTTTGCAAAATGTTTTGGCTTCTTGAAGTTCAGAGCTGCAGTTGGAGTTCGGGAGTTTTCTTCCTCTAGTTTCACATCTGCTGGGTCTGCTTCTTGCTCAAGGGGGATTCAGTTTTGGAAAAAATGACGTGTCTTCCCCCTGCGCAGTGTCGGGTTAGAAGAGCCAGGTAACCCTAGGCAGGGTTCGAAGAGCACGCTGAATTTCCATGCAGCACAGGCAGCGCCCAGCCTGCGTGCGTGGCATGACCAGCCCACTGCTAACACCGCTCCCCCGGCGTGCCAGCGCTGCTCGCAGCCTCTCCTTTGTGAGACATTGCTCCAAGGGAATTCACCTCAAAATTAATCTTGATTGAGCTATGCTAATGTAAGTCCCACTGTTTATCCCCCTGCTGATGTTCAGCAAGGGCATTCAGCCGGATGCTCTCTTACGAGTATAAATTTCACCTGCAGGGATGGAGCTGTGGTCACTGTAGCGCTAAATCTCGGATGCCTGGGCTGCTTGGGACTTGCTAAAACCAGGCTTATCCCAAGGTAACACCAGTGAAGGGGATGATTTCCAGGCTTGAGATAAAATAAAATCACTTTTAAACCTTCATTCAAAGCTTGAACTAAAGCCAGGCTGACCGTTGTCTAAGATCCCTTTTCCTCACACCGCCTGCCCAACCCTCTTGCAGTCCTCCTCCTCCCCCACCCATCCCCAAAATATTTCAGCCCCTGTCTGGCCTTGTTTAAGAGTCAGCTTCAATAGTACCTTTGTTAAGGTCAGAATCTCATTAAATGTGAGGTAAGAGGAAATGAAAAAGTGTAAAATATCCAGATTTATTACCTGTTGTCTTCTGAGCATTTGAAATTCGGGAGCTGGGGGCAAGGGGGCGAGTGGTATCAAAGTTGTGAGCCTGTGAGCCTTCCCATCGCCGCCTGTGCTGCCTTCTGCTCGAAGGGCAGTGCTTGCTCCTAGCGCCGCTTTATCAAAAGAAAAAAAATCGAGTTTTGTGCTTTTTGAGATAAAAAAGTGAATTGATCTGAATGCATCAGACTGCTGGCTCTAAGCTCCATTACCGCGTGCACATGCAGGTAGGAATGTTTATTTACTGAACTCAGAAATTTTTCTCAGCTCAAAGGGAAAGGTTTTCCAGGATAGTTACTGCCTGCTTTTTTTCCTGTTTCAGAGATGAACAGAAAAGCAAACCCAGTAAATTACAGTGTCGGCTTTATTAACACTGCTAATAAAGGAGCAGCCTGTGGGGTTGGAGGTGAGAGAGCGAGACCCTCTGCTCTCGGGCATCGCACCCAGGGTGCCCCCCGAGCTGCTCGTTCCCTTTCAGGACGAAGAAAGGATGCCAGGACTAAAAAAAGACAGATTCAAGAAACCATAAAACCTGATAAAACAGTTCTGCACTCTCAACAACTACAGTGAGCCTCGTGCGCTGGATGGAGCACCACAAGCTGTGCAGCTACCGGGGCTGAGTTACTGCCCGTTGGCTGAGCTCCGGCAGCCGCCAGCGCGAGGGCTCTGTGTTTGCCCCCCGCTCGGGAAGGAGCGTGTTTTACCGGGGTGGTGAAATGCTCAGGTGCCCGATCTGAGGCCCACGGGACCAAAGGTCTGCGCGCCTAGCACCTTTTGCGTTCGCGTGAGCTCGCGCACATCTGTGAGCGTTCAGCTCTTACGTCGTGCAAATCCCAGGCATCTCACGCTGGGCGCTCGGCAGACGGGGCCGTGAAGGGAGAAGCCAGCTGTGAACACTTTCTGGTTTAAATAACTTTTCCTACCATCACACAAGCACTCGCGCCAGGGGTGGGAGCAGCCGGCGCTGTAGGGCAGCGCTGCCCATCCAAAGCTTTCCCGGCCGACATCTCCGCCTCGCTCGCTGTGCGTCTCCCACCCAGTTTTGGCAGCAAGAACCGCTGCCTCCTTCCCAGCCTCACTCCAGCCCCGGCTGCAGCACCCACGGAGGCTGCCGAGTTATGAACAGCTAAACCAGAGCGATGCTGCTCGGGGCACAAGGTGGCAAACCGGAGCCTCTTAGTCCTTGCATTCCCCATCTCCAGGGTGCTCCATTTTGCCTTACGCCCGGTGCTCTTCTAACATGGTTTCTGGTATGTAATATGTATGTAGAGACAGCTCTGCCTCTCACCTTCACTGTACTTGCTGGATTGATGTGCGGCTTGCTTTTGTCCTTTAAATGAATTAGTTGTTGGGGAGTAATGAGATAATTTGTCCTCTCTCCACGTGATGCATGGGGGGGTGGTGTCACCTGTGATAAACGTGCGTGCCACCCACCAGGCTGGGAGAGGCAGGGAGGAGGCTGAGCGCTGTCTTGTTTGCCAAACAAGTTGCTGTTCCTGGGCTTGTTGTTAGGCTGGTTACCATGGGAAATAATGCTCGGCAGCCCGGGGAGCCGCTCCCGCCGGCGCTGGCTGCTGCCGCCCGGCCCCCGCTCCCCTCCGCTCCAGCCATCAGCCCACCGGTGTTTCTGCACGGCCACGGAGGGAGCGGAGCGCGGAGACGCTGCAGGTGCTGGCTCGGCCGGGCCCCAGCACCCCGGGGCCGGGGCCGGGGCCGGGGGGGGGTCCGGGGCCGGGGGGAGCTGCCCACCCGCGCCGCGTCCCGGTGCGGCGGGCGTGGAAGGGGCTCGGCGGGGCCCGGGGGCAGCCTCGGTACCTGCACGCCCTCCAGAGCTCGGGGAAGGGCTCGGCAGCCCCTTTGTCCTCGGCCCTGCAGACCGCCAGACAAAAGGCTCCCTCCTGCTGCCTGCCGTGCCGCGGTGGGCAAGCCTGCAGGAAGGTGGTTTGCCTAAGGGATGCGAAGGGCTAAAAATTAAAGCCCGTCCTCCCTGCTCTTCCTCATGGACGTGGGGAAGGCGGGGGACGCGCTGTTCTGGCGGGACCCTGCTCCACCTGCACCTTCCCCTGCCTTTGGGATGAGCCCCCCGCTCACCCTGCCGTGGGCTCTGACGGTGCCCCGGTCCTGGGGCATCCCCGGGCAGGGCGAGGTTTCTGCTGCCCTGGCTCCGGAGGTGCTGGCCTGGGGGGCCAGGAGGGAGAGGAGGAGAGGAAGGCTCACAAGCCAGGACTGTGGTGCCAGGGACCTGCCAGCCCCTGCCTGCCCGCGTTGGGATGGCATCTGGGTCCCCCACCGGTGCGCCCTTCCCCTGCTTGATGTGTGCTCCTTCCCCTGCGAGGTGTGGTGTGCAGCGGGGCTGGTCGGAGAATAATAGGGCTTACTCCAGCACAGAGCAGCACAACTACTGCTTTCCTTCACCCTGAGTGCCCAGGAGACTCATGTTTACTGTAATTTTGTGTACTTGTGCCTCTCTGATAGCAAGAATCAATAATTCCTCCTAAGTAAGCATCCCAGCGGGGCAGAAGAACTGGGGCCCCACAGAGCTGGCCTGCTGATGAGCTTGCCTGGCTCATGATGAACAGCATTAGGACTGACAATTCAGGGCTGAATTGCCCTGCCGTGTCTCTTCCAAACTATCAGCTCCTGAATTTGGCTCGTGGTGCCTCTGAAACATCAGAGATGACCACAGGAGATGGTTTGCACCTTCCACACCCTGAAGCTGAGACATCAAGCAACGCCTTGCTCAAGAGCACGGGGTGTCAGTATGCTGTGACGGCCCCAAGTGAACATCCAGCCTGGTGGGTGCACTGAAGGCAGAGGGACACATTCATCTGTTGTCATTTCACTAAAACCAGTGATGTAGGGTGACCCAGAGCTGCTAAGATGGGCTGCTCAGTACATAGGGCTGCTGGCATCCCCACCAGTGCTGATAGCTGCCAGAAACCTCAGGAGCCACATCTCCTTGGTAGCACGCGTTCTCCGTCATTGGGAAGCAGCAGCCACCCTGGTGCAGCCCTGCAGCCCTCCGCGCTGGTGCCAGCTGGCCTCGCTGGACTAACTTAGAGGGAGTTCAGGTATTTTTTGCTGTCCTCTGAGTCTGGAACCAGACAGTGCTCTGGGTGTGCAGAGGCAGCTAGCTGCACACCGTGTCCCTGGGCACTTGCACCCTTTCGTGCAAGAAGGCCCTCAGCCCAGACCATGCCCCGGGGGAGCACTGTGTGCCAGTATAAAAGGGGCGTATGTCCCTGCTTTATCGATGCCAGCACGCAAATGTGATTAGAGCCACAAGCAAATCCTCAGCTCACTCCTGCCTTAGCAATTATATGCCCGTGATCTTTGCTGGAGTGGGGACCCTATCCTGGAGTGATGCCCACCCTACGCAGCCACCCATTTGCTGTGAGACCCATCGGAATGTCCTCGGTGGGGAAGCCCTCGGTGCTCGACATCGAGCAGTGCAGAGGGCTGGGGCTCGGCAGCGGGCACGGGGCTGCATGTGGTAGCAGATGCAGGGAGTGGATTCACATTGTCTCCACAGAGGCGGCTTTAAATCAGGACATTAGCGAGTGGTGGGGCTCCGGGTGCCTGCTGATTCTCCCTCCATCCACTCTGTATTCTAACCCTAATTGTCTGCAGCAACCTGTTATTACCGCGCCTTTAACATGATAGACACAAATAGGACGCACTAATCCACTACTCTTTGGTTTAAGAGTCATTACAAAGTGCTTAATTAAGTAAGCCTCACTTAATCACAAAATGTTTGCATGCTAAACGAGTTCTTGTGAAGCACGACACTTGACATATTCTGTACAAAAATAATTACAAGCGGGAGGCCTGGTACATTGAGCCTCCGAACATTTCATTTCAGGCCTTGCCCATTCATCACCAGGCTGGAATTAAAAGGCTTTCAGCGCCGAGCCGTGCAGAACTCCCACATTCCTGCCGGCTGAGTCACCGCGCTGCGCCGCTGCCGCTGCTGATGCCAATGCCACCGGTGTGCTCGGGCGGCCGCCGCGAGGCCGCTGCGCCACCGGCTGCCCAGGCGTGTGCCGGGGCCATGGCACTGGTGCTGCTGACTGATGTTTGGCGGGTGTGGGCTCCGCTGAGGCGGTGGGCTGGCACCGCTGGGGAGCGGGACTGCGGGCGAAGGTTCCCGGGAAAGGGCGGCAGAGCGTCCGCGGCCCTGCGGAAGCAGCACGACAGCCGGCACTTCGTTAGTGTCAGGGTCTCCAAGGGCAGTGTCGTGATCCCTTGGGACGCGGCACCTGGAACAGGCAGGGGGAAATTTGGTGCCTGCCCCAGAGCCTCCCCCTAAAGGCAAAGCCACATGGCCACATCCGCACCCTCTGCGCCGAGGGACAGCGGCTTTCCCAAACCCTGCACCCCTCAGCTGCACAAAAGCTGCCTGAATGGGATTGTGTCAGCAGCAGCGTGCAGACCTTTGTGGGACGTGCCGGTGCCCATTAAAATCCCTATCCCTGTCGGGATAATTGGGAACCTTACCCAAGCCTCCCTTTTGATGGAAACCTTTTAATTAGCTTTCTCTATGC
Organism: Ciconia boyciana; assembly: GCF_034638445.1. Taxonomy (NCBI): domain Eukaryota; kingdom Metazoa; phylum Chordata; class Aves; order Ciconiiformes; family Ciconiidae; genus Ciconia; species Ciconia boyciana. The sequence goes on from NC_132948.1 coordinate 6,961,618, forward strand.
GCTGCAATGCCCTCAGCGCCCCATTTGTTTTCTCACACGCTGCTGCTCAGGTTGGAATATTTTGAGCTCCAAAATGCGCTGTGCAAAGAGCACAAGAGTGTCCTGCAGTGCCCAGGGCCCGTGGGGACAGCCCGCAAGCGAGCGCTTGTCTTCCTCCCGGGGGTGCCCTTCTCTTTTTAGTCGTGTTTGGGCGGCCACTGCAGCATGATACGTGAAAGCAAGGAGAAGAAATGTTCATAACATGCTCAGGCTTTGCTGAGCATGGGGGCTGCATGGGGACAGGGGTGGTAGGTGGAGGGTAGCAGGTCCCGCTGCCCCCAGTGTCCCCGGGCGCGCCGGGGTCAGGCTGCCACCACATCCCGCGGGCTGGCCGGAGCCGGCACAGAGCGGCTACCAGCCAGGCTGGTGGGGAGAGAGCTGCTGATGTGGGGCCATCGTTCATCTTTATCAAGAAACATGTCTTTGGTGTTTATCGGGGGAAAACAAACAATTTATATTAATTAGGAGGGCATTTGCGACCGGCCCCTTACTGCAGTATCATATCAGGGTTTTATCACGTAGGGGAGATCACACTGCGACTTGTCACGATGGAAAGACAACTCATTTCCAAACAGTCTAAAAAGCATCCAGGCTTTGTCATTCAGCTCAGTCCTTCTGCGCTGACAAAAGAACCTTATGGCACAGACAAGGCTCCCGTCCCTGCCCGGGGAGGGTCTCCGGTCTTATCCCCTGAACCCCACCTCAGGAAAGGGTCCCTTTCATTATTCCTTGGCGTCCCCTTGTTTGAAGTCAGTGACAGTGTCAAAGCATTTGCTCAAACCTGGTTAACTTTAATCGCACATGCTACACCTCGCTATGAAATCCTGGTGATGTTACTAGGTTTTGCAGGACTGTTCTGTCACTTCAGACCACCCAGATTCGTGACAGAGGTTACCTGCAGAGGTGATATCTCGTGGTGGGCTCCTGCCCAGGACGGGCTTCTCCTCTCCCCCTCTCGCTGACCCTGTCCAAGGCTATCGTCCTGCCGAGGAATCGGTGCTGACCTGTGGCTGCTGGTCTCGCTCGTGTGCAGGAGCTTATGGAGGTGATAAATACGTGGATGACCACCCTGCTAAAATATGCAGCTTTTGGGGGGGAGTTACCAAGCTGTGATTTTTTAACAGGGGCACAAGGGGATATGTTTTCCTCATTTCTTGATGTCACAGCCCTACTCCAACCGAGCCGTGGCTTCATCGTCATCACCGAAGTGGCCGGGGGCTCAGCCCCTGCCCAGTCCCCGGGGCGCAGGTCGGTGGCTCCAGCCCAAGCTGGGGCTGTTTTGTCCCGTTGCCATGGCAATCGCTGCTCCTGCACACCTCCAGCTCGCGGGACATCCCGCGGGAGCCGCGGGCACCAAAACCTCATGGGGCCAAGGGGAGTGGCGGGAGGCCATGGAAAACAGAGGGGTGCACGGCTCCTTCCCGACCCCCAGCACCCCAGTGCTTTGCGGGACTGGCCGGATTTTGGCAGAGTTTTGTTTTGGAGGAAAGCTGGAAAAAAAAATCAACAACACTGCGGCATCCTGTGTGACATTTTTGTATCAAGTCATTTCAATTTTTAATTCTGAAACAGCTTGTATTTCAATATTTTCATTATTTATCACATTACGTTTTGTGTTTTGCATTGTAACTGTTGTTTTCTATATTAATTTTGCATGATAAATTATTTTGCTTGAAGTCAAAATCAAAATAAAATCCAAGCAATTTTGTCAAAACTGAAATGTTTTAGTTAAGCTGTGGCAATGGTTTCCAGCATATTCCTCCACAGACAATTTTAAAATGTTTGTTTCTGCTCTTGTTCCAAAAAAATTTTTGAAACCTGGAATTTGTGAAGCAGATCCGCCGGGTGACTTTGATTTCCAGCTCACATGGATGCTTTTCAGCCCTCCGTTGTGAGTGCAGGAGAGGGCTCGTGGGCGAGAGAGGAGGAAGGTGAAAGCATCAGGCAATGCTCGGGGCTGCGGCCGGCACCGGGCTCCCAGGAGGAGCCGAGCCCCGTCTAACCTGAGCGAGCCTTGCTCTTGGATGCAGGCACTGACACAGCACCAGGAAACACATATGGTAAAAATTATTGAGCAACATTTCCAAACTTGGTCATCTTTTCTCTTACACAAGCGCAGTTTGCCAAGGCACGCCGCGGGACGCTGCCTGGCTGTGGCGGCTGCGCGCCGGGGCCGGGGCCGGGGCGGGTGGTGGGTGCCAGCCGCAGCACGGTGGCAAGGGACCGGTGTGTTGGGTGGCCCCGGCAAGTCCCCATGCGGGAAAGCTGCCTGGTAGGGATGGATGGTCGTGCCTGGGAGGAACCGGAGTTATCTGTAAACTTGATCTTGAATTCAACTAATACTTTGGCCCAAAAAGGGAGGAATGATCGTTTTTTTCCAAAACCTCAAAGCGTATCAGATTGCCATTTTCAAAATGAGATTTTGCATTTCATAGTGGCATTTATCAGTTAAGTACCGATTTGGGGGTTTGCTTTCATTTCTGGAGGGAAGGCTTTAGGAAAGGGACTCAACAACTCGAAATGAAACACAATATTTCAATTCAGTTTCAACAAAACATTCAGCTTGCCCTCAAACAGCCTTTTAAGTATTTGTTGCCCTAAAATTCCACATGCTTATTTTTGGGTTCATTTTCTGCCACTGAAGTAACAGCAAACCCATGATTTGTCTGGCTTGCTCTGGGACCCGCTGGGTGCCACTTGGAAAGGGGCTGGGGATGCGCTCACGCCCACACGCCCCGTCCCCCGTGCCGGCGCGGCGCGAGGCCGGACGGGGAGCAGAGGGAGCGCAGCTCGGCGGGGAGAGCGCGGCGCGGCTTTGCAAATAGCATGCATTTCCACCATGTTTATTTTGTGCTTTGGGAACAGCTGTTGATGTTCCGACACTTGCCAGCTCCGCGGGATCTTCAGGGAGTCTCCTGCTCTCCCCTCCCGCTGCCTAGATTCCCCCTTTGGCTTTTGCTTTTTTTTTTTTACTTCTTTTTTTCCAGGCGACCTTCTTTTCACATTTCTTTTGTTCCCAGCTGGGTGTGAAGAGGAGCTGCGAAAGGGGAGAAGGTTCCCCAACTGCTTCTGGCTGGAAGGGCAGCCGGGGAGCCTGCCCGGGGCGGTCCAGCCTCTGCCGGCCACAGCATCCTCTGGTCCATGACCTCCCGGCACCGCGTGCGCATCCTTGGGGCACGCCGGCGGCACGTCCCCGCGTGGGGGGCGAGGACGGCTGCTGCCAAGGGGCCGCCCCGCTCCGTCCCTTTGCCGGCCAGGCTGACGTTAGCCCACGGCAGCTCCGTGCCGGATTAGCTGGGTTAAACCGCTAATGCTGCTGCTGCGTGGAAGGCTGCTTTCAGTAAGTGGCTCCCTGTAGCTTATTTGACTCCAGGCCCAAATCTAATGTCTCAGTGGGCCTGTTACATTAAGCAGGCCCAAGTGGTAGGAGATTTAAAGCATCAAAATGAAGTGCTTTATCACTCCGTACTGTGTTCTTGGCTGCTTTCGTTGGCCTCACTTCACAGGCGCCGCAGCCTGCGAGCCGAGCCCTCTCGGCAGGCCCATTACAAATTCCACTTGTTGACGGTTGCCTTGTTGCAGGATTTAATGGTAGAATAATATTTACACAGTAAACTCCTCTGGAGGTGTTATAAACACCATAAAAAGGATTTTAGAAGCTTAATGAGCGTTAGTGAAGTCGAGACAGGATAATGTGGCAACTGTGCACTGTAATCTGATTTGGCACCTTCTGCACAGCAGGAGTTAGTGGGTGGAAGAGCTTTTTAGTTTTTTTTTTTTGTTTTAGTGTGTAATATTGTTTGTTTAGCATGGTGCTAAATGGGGGATGCAGAGCGTGGTCCCCGCAGGACTGGCTGACCCGAGCACGCAGCCGGGCGCAGGGAACACGGGCTCCAGCACTCCTGGTACCTTTGATCACGGCATCGCAGTCGCTTTTTGTCAGAGGTGAAAGGATCAATCATTGGGCCAGTTCAGTGCCCGGTGGCACAGCCTCGAACTCGGTCAATGGTAACATCAATAATTTTGGGACATTTTGGGTGCGGGGAGCCAGGCAGGCAGCAGGCAGTGGGAACAGTGGCTCTCCCAAGGGGCGAACGCAAGGCAGGGGATGGGTGAGGGTTTTGGGGCTGGGATCTCCTCTGAGCATCACTGCAAACAGCCCACCGTGGGAACAAGGTGGGACCCTCCTCCCCTGCGCCCATTTGCTCGTGAACGTTACCAGACACCCTGGCACAGCAAAGTCCCTTTCGAAATCTGACTTTATGTTATTTCCCTCTTTCTAGGGAAAAGGAAAACCCTGAAAACAAAATAACAACTTGCTCTTGCTGAAGCACCGACACACGGTAAAGAACCGACGAGGGACACCCCCGGCTCTGTTGCTGAGGAGCACAGCAGCGATCCCGAACCGCCTCGCCTGTGCGGCGGTGGCAAGGCGGCCGTGCCGGGCGTGAGCAGCTCTGCCGTCCCCCGGTGCGTGCAGGGTGCAGGAGGGGCAGGGACGGCCCCGGGAGCAGCAGGCACAGACCCCGCTGTCGTCCCTGGCACTTGCGGGTAACGTGCTGCAGCCATGCATTTTCCTGTATCTTTTTAATGTTATAATCCATGTTTCCTCCTTTATCTGAGCTGAAAACGCCCTCTTCTCTATTTATGTGTATACATATATATACATATGCACAGATGCACACATGTATCTGGACTATTCTGGGATCACTTTGCGAATCAGCCCAGTGTTCGGTTATTCACGCGCAGATATTTTAAGGTTCTGTTTCAGGGAGGCAGAGGGTGCAACTTCCCTGCGGGCACCTCCTGCGCTTCTCGGTGGGCGATGGGCACCTCTCCCAGGGGACAAAGGGGACCAGCTCCTGCGCTCGGGAACGCCGAGCTGCCTGTCTGTGACCAGAGCTGGCTTCTGCCGATGGGGAGGGCATTTTCTGAAAGGAAAATTGTTGGTGGGAACCTTCCCGTTTTGCAAAGTGTTGGTTACCAAAGGGTATCTTCCTGGGCGTTGCTAAAATGATTTTTCAGCATTTGGATTCTTTTCCATTTTGGATTTTGAACATTTTTATAATTTTTATTTTGCTGTTATATGAACATATAAAATATTTTTTTAAAAAGTCTGTTTAATGCGTACTGTTGAAAATCGGTATTTCCTTCCCCTTTAGAACACAAACCAAAGGTGAAGTGTGGCGATTCAGCCGTGAAGCGAACGGCGGTCCCTACACGGCTCCTCTCCCTGCCCCTGGCTCTGGGTCAGCCCTGCTTGCTGGGCTCTGTTCTCAGCACAGGGCCCTCTGTCCGCCTGCTCGGTGGTAAAACCCATCCCCTTCCACCACGTACTCTCTGCAAGGGTTTGTGAACTTCGAGGACTTTGATTTTGACACTCGAGGAACTACCCCCAGCCTTTCCAATTTCTGAGGGACGCGAGGAGCCGTGAATCTTGAGGCTGACTTGTCAGGAGCAAAAAGCTACCTTTTGTAAATAAGCCAATATTTTCTTTCTTTCAAGGGGAAGCTGACAAAGATCAATACCAGCCTGCAAAAGACATTGCCCTCTTAAGAATTAGCCCTTTGCAGAATCATTAATCCAGGAAGCTGTTACAGGGTGACAAGAGCATGGAGGCTCTGCCAGCTCGTGGAGGGATCGCAGCAACATCCCCTTATGCACAGAAAAACAAACCAAATGAAATTGCTGAGAAAATAGCTGCCATGCTATGGGCTCGTTCTGCCCGAGGAGGCAATCTGACTTTAATTAAGAAAGGCTGGTTGTACTCATGATAAGTGTCAGTAAAATTACCTGGTATTTTGCTTCCATTTGACTCCAGCTAGGTCTGCGCAGGGCTGGGTCGGCTGCGTGTCCCCTTGCACCGTCCCCTGGACCCGCGGCATGGGACGTGGTGGAGGGTGGCCCAGAGCACACCGGGGGCAGCCGCGCTTGCCCGTCTTACCGGTAAGGATGGAGCGCTAAGAAAATCAGTAAAATTATACTGCTGGGTAAAACAAAGGTGGTATTTTCATGCTTGGCTGCTCTTAGGCATTGCCACAGCTTTCCCAAATCCTCTGGCACTTCTTTCTCTTCTGGCCGCCCTGGCACGGGATGAATGACAAGGGATGAGCTTGAACCCACTGGCAAGTCCGCAGTGCTGAGTTAGAGTAAAAGGGACCCCGACAGTGGGATTTATTAGACTCGCTAGTCTTCTGGAGGAAAAGATAGATGCCCTATCCCTTGAAATATTTAATGGCTTAATTCTGCACAAAGCACTTAGGTATACGCTGTGAAGGTCAGGCGCTCAGAAACAAGTGGTGAGCGCAGTACAAGACCCTATAGAAAAAAGGAAAGATTAAAAGGAAATGGCTGAAGAAGGAAAAACATTAACCAGGGGGCACATTCCCTGTCCAAGCCCTGCTAGCTTATCTTCTGGCGGCAGCCAGGCTGCAGATGCCCAGGGTTGGGAGGCGCCGGGGCAACTTTGAAGGGCAGGGAGAGCCCCCCATGAGCGCGGGGCGGGCACGTCAGGAGCCGGCGTCCCCCCCGGAGGCCGGCACTGCCCGGACCCCCGTGCCTGGCAGGACGGCTCCAGCCTCGGGAGCAGCAGCGCCTGAGCTGAACTGCTTTCTCACTGGATGGTTTTTTGGTTCATGAGAATTAAGCCTTGCCCCTTTCCTACAAACACTTGTCTCCTTCTCTTTATTCAAGGAAGAGAAGACAGTAAGTGAGGAAAAACAGAAGGAACCAAAGCTCTGCACGCAGCCCCTGAGCCGGTGCATGAGCATCTTCACTGCAGAGGGAAAAATCAATGCTATCAGGAGCCCAGGCCCGTTGCTTTGGCATCAGCTGAGCTCCCCACGAGACGGAGGAGCGTGTGCCGGGAGAAAAGCCCCGCATGCTCCCCAGCACCGCAACGCAGGACCGCGTGCCGCTGGCTCAGAGCTTGTCCTCCAGCACAAACCTCCCGCTGAGGAGGAGCCGGTGGTGTAAAACTGGGGACCCCATGATTGTAAATGGAGCTCCTGTGTGCATGGTGAAGGTGTGCAGCCTCCTCGCTGCTCCCAGACACCCACGAGCGAGCAGGGGGCACGTCTGCTCTCACCCTGCACGGGGGGATTCACCTCCCTAACGCAAGGCAGGGCCATGAGGAACCAAACTCCACGCATTTAAAGGGAGCGGGGTTGACCAAGTGTGGTTTTCTAAACAAGGTGGGAATCTCAATTAAATCAATAGGGCACTGTGGAATAAGTTTACAGATGTGAAGGTTATCAGGAGCTGAATTAGCTGGTGCTATTGCCAAGGAGGAACCCTCGCTGTCTGATCTGCTGCTGCAAATCCAGTTAATGACAGACACCGCTGGGAAAGAGCCGTGAGCGGCCCCGGCACCCTGGTAGCTGCTCACGAGGGAGCGTGCAGCGAAGGGGACGGGGCAAGACCTGCTCTGCAAGTACCTGCTGCGGTCACCAGCACTAAAAGTGTTTCACTGCTGTTGTGTGGAAGCTCTTCACCTCCCTCTGGTCTCTGCAGCTCTGCTCTTTCCCTCTGGCTTGTATCTGGACCATAAAAATGCAGCTGACTGTGAACCAGCTCAGTGAAGCTTGAGTGCATTGCTCTGTTGAAGCTCAGGAAGCCCATGTGCACTCCTAAAATTAGCATCTAGTCCCTCGCAGACCACCAGGACAGTTCGCTCGCTTAAAACAAAGCGCTGTTGGGCCATGGTCTAGCATGGTGGCATGGTGGTGGAGAAGACCATGTGGCACCCGGGCAGACCGCGACTCGCAGTGGGCACACAAAATGGCACGTGCACGTGGTGAGCAGTGGACGTACGGGTGTGAGATAATGTGTATAATGTTATTTAACCGAGAAGAAAAATCAGCCAAAAGCTGAAACGGAGGCATGTCTAGTTAACAGCTAGAAATGAAAAAATAATTCCAAACAAGGCGTTTGTCAGAACATTAAAGGGTCACCAGCTAAGCGAAGGAAACCAAAGAGGGAAGGAGTTCTTAGGGGTAATTACAGTTTCTAAGAAGTTTTTCACTCACTCTGTAATTGTCGGAGGGTGGTGATTGGCACCGCGGTGCCGCAGCAGCGCTGGGAAAGCACCACAATAGAGCTGTAATTTACAGGCTGGAACCGTGAAGTCAGAAATGGTTTGGGAATTATTACTAATCTTTATGGATTCAGCAGTTCATACGCTGGCCAAAGCAATTGGGATTACAGATTCGGGAGGACCCGTAATGGTGGTCTCACGCGTGCTCTCACGCTGCCCAAGCATCTCCTGCCCGAGACCCCATGTTTCTGGGTGAACTGGAGCAAACGTTGCTTCATTTCTGCCTTGGTGAAGAGCTCTCCACTCCTCGGGGCTCCCATGGGAGGCAGTTATAAAGAGCAAGAAAGTTGCCTTATCACCTTTCCTTAATGAACTGAATGATTAAAAGTGCTCTAAAGCCAAGAGCAGCAGGCACAAGGCAGTGACTGTGCCCACCCCAAAACTGGAGGGCAAACCCCATCCCGGGGACGGCAGCGTGTCCCAAGTGCAGGCGAGGTTCCCAGCTCCCCGGCTGCCGGGGAAGGCACGGATCTCTGGGCAGGCTTGTGGCCAGAGCCCCCAGAGGCACCATTTGGGGCAAGATTATTTTTTTTTAACGAGTTATTTTTTCAGGCGGTTCCATTCCCTGGGTTGCATGCGGCTGAGCGAGGGCAGCACGGGTTACAAGAAGGGAATTTCTGACATAAAAGCTCCTCTTTGCTCTCGGTAACTCCATCCTCCGCCAGCACGGAAATGCGCAGCTCTTTCACGTCAGGCAGCTGCCTGTGTTCGGGAGAATTAAAAAAAAAAAAAAATCACACTTTTTTCATTTGTGCTGATTTGCATATTAATAGTTTGCATATTAAACAACTACTTCAGAGGGTGGGCGGGCTAATGAATGCAGCAGTCTCCTCTATTTTAACTCAATTTGCCTCATCCATATTCCAATGACTTTGGGGATTGGTATTCAGTTTTCATTGAAATTATCCAAGCCAGACCTAATTTGTGCTGCCCTTCCATTAATCCAATTAATTAGCACCATTGATGTGTACTGCCTTTGTAATGCAGCTTTGTTCAGCACTGCTGCCGCTAATGACAGCCTAGTATCAGAGCAAATAATGAGCAAACCAAAGGAGCATTTGACCCTTGATGTACCCTCACACAATGCAGCAGTTTTTAGTCTGGAGGCCCTAATTTAGGTTCGATAGCCCAAATTATAGACAATAATTCAATATTCTTTGTGGGGAGCTGAGCAAGTGTCACCCTGCCATTTGTTTAGCTTATCATTTTTTCCTGCCTCTTTATTTATGTATTTTTTTTCCTTTTCATTATTTTCCAACCTGGCCTCCCTGCTCCACCTCCGGCATTGATTTCTGACCTTGTTTCCACTGAGAGGTCTGAAGATCTCTTTGCTCTGAAGGAATTCATTAACCTTTCCCCCTCCCCAGAACTAGAGAGAAAATCTTTATATTTTTAAGTAAGGCAAATAAACACTGTTAGTGATTATTGGAGTCCCCTCGCTGGCTGCTCCCCAAGAACTTGACTGCTAGCTTAGGAACTGCTTCTGGGTTTCCATCTTTTGGGTAATTTGGGGTTTTGAAATCATTGTTTAAACACCAACTAATTTTCTCCGGAGCCCGGGTTCCCCCCGGTGCTTTCCCTTTGCTATGGCACGGCTCCAGCTCCAAGGCTGGTGCCCGAGCGGCCCCGTTGTCCCCACAACGGTTAAAGACCAGCGTGCAATTAAATGCCACGTAAGAGCAGCATGAAGCCAATCCCATGGCCACAGACCCTGGGCCAGGATACATCCCCAGGGCACTGCCGAAGCCCCGGGGTCCGCCCGAGGAAGGGGCATGCGGGGGAGCCTGCAGGACCTGTCCAGATGTTCAGAAAGCAGCTGCTGCGCCTTGCACGCCAGGTCTCCTCCGTCCCTGGCCCCCAGGAGGAGGAGAATCTATTAAAGGAAGCATTTAGCTATGGTTATCCAGGTTATACAGGTAGGTCACTAAATTCATTAAGTTAATTGATTACATGCGGCACATTCACTGTGTCCACAAGTGTTTGAACTGTAAGGAGGAAGGTATTGTCAGAGCCGGGAGGAGGACAGAAAGTCAATTTGTAGAGGGATATGGAGATTTTGATGCTTGGCTTCCTTTTAACTGGAACAAAACCTGAAGAGTTTTTGAGGAAAATTCTCAGGAAGGTAGCAAAACCCTATTCCAGGAAGGCTGATGGGTAATTTGGCAAAAGCACTGTTTTGGATAAAACAAATCAGTTCATTTTAGACTTTTAAAATCTCACAACAGATAATTTAAGAAGTTGTTACATGAGTAAAGGTTGAATACGGTTGTGACTTTACTTTGTTTTCCTTGCTTCTACCAAAATGTCATTTTGGGAAATAGGCAACGCTTTGTGAAGTGTTTGCACTGTGCAAGAACAATGTTTTCCGGAGGTTTTCCGGAGCAGCCCGGTCACACCTCCCGGGATGCTGCACGGGTCTATGCGGGCTGTCCCACTGCTGTGGCTCTGCGGGGTTAGGGTGCTGCCAGGGACGTTCGCTCCTGCCCCGGGCTGGGTCGGAGGACAAACCAGCAGAGCCCATTGCCATGGCCTCTGGGACCACGGCACAGGGCAGGGTGCCTCTGCCGGTGCCTGCCGAGCTGCAGGCGTGTCTTCTGCGCTGCCAAATGGGGAGCCTAAGCAAGCATCTCTTCCTGTGGCTCTCCATGCTGTTCCCAATCACTTCTCCTCAGCGTTATAAATCATGCTGTTTGAATAGAAGCTTATACAGTTAGTTGCCTGAAAGATTTTACTGATTAACCTTAAAATATGCTATAAATCTTATTCTCTTACTTGCTCATGGAGCATCGAGAAAGCAAACAGGCTCCTGTGCCATTCCAGGCTGGCGTGCCCAGCAGGGCAGGCTCCGTTGGCACGGGGTGAAGGAGCTCCAGGAGCTCCCGGGGTGGCAGGGGCTGGGGGTGCAGGGTGTCCTTCTGCTCTCGGGGCAGGCTGCAGTCAGCGTCGCAGAAAAAAAGGTACTTTTACACTGGTCTGTCCTCCCGTTGAGACATACAGCTAATGCTGCACCACAAGGTTGAGGTCTTCAGCCAGCCTGGCAGTGGAAGAGGGCTGCTAGCTGGTGGGTAGGTAATTCCAGTCTCCTTGGCTGTGCTTTGCCTATGGCTTCAGAATAATCTCTTTTATTCACCTCTTCATCCTGAAAGACACATTAAAACCATAGTCACTGAGGTGTGGTGTGTCTTGCTAGGCAATTGCAGGGGAGCTGCTCTCTTCTCCTCTAGACAGGGCTGTGTTGTCAGCAGAGATGAACCACCAGCCCGCCCGCACAACGAGCCACCTCACGTTGACGTGCCAGGTCTTTAGGAGCCCGGTGTGTGCGTTGGGCCTGTGGTCTTCCTATGCTGGGGCTTAGGGACAATTTGCACCTCAAAGGCGAGATGCACAGGTACTAAATATCGCGGCTGGTTTTTGGGTTGGACAGCACAGCAAGCCATTCCTGCTGAACCGCAACAAACATTCTGCTGTGTTGGTGCTACTCAGCTTCCGATGAAATGTGAGGGAGGAGGGTTTGACCAGCGTGGTGTTTTAGTACCTCTCCCCTCATGCCTCGCTGTGTGACAGAGCCTTGCCTCCAGTGACACACCTGAATTTCTGAGCTGCGTGAGCTAACCAATTCCTGAGAAATAAATATAAATAGTAAGAAAGTTGTATCACAAATATATTTAGCTCATGTGTTCCACCCCGTGCCATTGCTTTATGCTGAACTGTAACGTAAGAACTAACATAGACCATGTGGTTTTAAAAAAAATATTAAAAGCAACAATGATCTTTGTTGGTGGCAAGAAGACCGAGTGAAGCATCCAAAGCAAGGCGGTATTTAATGAATATTTCTTTGTCTGAGATGGGGGCCTTCGTACCAACCTGAAAGATACCGTTGTCTGTCTGGCACTGATGCAGTGAGATCCCGTTTAGTGGCATCACTCAGGACTTGTCATATTACGGTATGTCACAACATGTCAGCCTCTGACAGGCTGGATACCTGCTATTAACTTGCAGACTGGTAGCAAATACAAAATACAGGTGGTGAATGAAGGCAGTGCCAGGAGCAGAGTGGATGCCCTTTCTGGCAGTTGGGGTATGGCTCTGCAAGCCCGGCTTTGCAGCACGGGGTATTACTCTGAAAGACTGGCTTTGCAGAGTAGCCCCAGGCTTTAGCATGCTCAGCTCGCACACGGGAACACCTAGAAGGAGGGCAGGCGTTCTGAAAACACATGAAGCAGAGGCAGCCTCCAGAATGGTGCCAGACAGCTGGATTTGGGAAAAATTCCTTCCTGACACCAAAGCATCAGTTTAATCCTGATACAGCATCCGGGCACCAGAGTTGTCAGCATTCCTAGAAGCAGCAGCACATGCAGCCAAGGTCCCTTCTGTAGCTGTGGCTGTGTCTGATGCTCCAGGGAAAGGTGGAAAGCAGAAGAAGGCTGGAGGCCAAGGCGGATGGGGGACTCCTTCCTGCTCCTGCATCCGGCCTGTGGAAGTCCCTGAAGCATGAGTTTAATTAATTGGCTGCCTGTAAGTGCAGTACAACAAACACAGTAGATCAAGTCTCCTTTTGCCCCTGTTGGTGATATAATTCAAGCCTCAAATCATAGGTTTAATTACAGGATCGCCCTGCCTTGTCATGCAGTTCCTCCCGTGAACTGAGCAAGCTCTGTCTTGAAGCCGACTGCGCGTCTTGCCTCCAGGACCTTCCCTGGAAGGCCAGGCTAGGACTCGCGGAGTTGTGCTGGACTGAGCAAGGGAGGGTCCTGCTGCAGGAGACAGCATCTGCAGGAGTGGAAATGGCCAGAACCTGGAGGCTGGGGCAGAGGTGGTCCTTCTGGAGCCCCTCCTGCAGAGCTGCTGGGAGCATGCAGGCGCTGCCGGTGTAGTGACTGGTGATGCTCCCCGCGTCGTTCCTTCTCCCGGTACCCACAGGCGCTGTGCGGGAAGCCCTTCCCCAGTTTTGGGAGCAGGGGCAGCAGCGCTGCAGGGCTGGCTGGAGGAGAGGAGAGCTGAGGTCCAGCTCTGCTGGAAGCCAAAGCAGAGCACATGAGCTGCTGTTGAAATCCTGGCACCTCACCATGGTGGTGCTGGCTGTTGTTGTGCACGTTTGGAGCCGTTGCAGCCACGTCTTCCAACTGATCCCATGCAGACAACAGTTCTCCATCCCTTCCTGCCCTGGGACAGGCCTGGCCAGCGGGCAATGTGGATGGATCCCAACCATCTGGCTGAGCTAGGGACATCCAAGCAGAACCAGCCCTGCGCCCTGCGGACACCCGAGACAGGCTGATCCTCCGTGCCTGTATTCCCTGTGCCACTGGGTAAACCCCTTGTCTTCCATAGGGTTCCTCATGCTATAACAAGCCAAAATCCAGGCTGATTTTTATGTGTTTTATTATTAAGTCGATGAGATTATTTAGCCCATTATTTAGTTTTATGCGCCATTAAATTCTGTGTTTGAAATTCTGCGGGGAGCTGGAGCTTTGCAAACAGGCACGCTCCGTGCCCATCAGTGACGCTCGCGGTGTTTGTCTTGGAGCACCCAGGCCCGTGGCCCCTGTTTACTCCCTGGGTATTCTTTTCTTTCTGAGGCTGGTGTGGCTGAGAGAGATGAATGCTCTGTCTGTTATTGTTACCTCTTCTCACTTTTTTTTTTTTCCATGCTCTCATCACTAGTTTGAATGCTTCTTATTTTCCTTGCCTCTGAAAGAAGCCATAAAATTCCCCAGACCGTGTGTGGTATGGTGTGCACTTACAAATTACTATTGAAAAATGAATTGCCTTGACAAAATCTAATGTTTTGTGACACAGCACAAATATGCATTTCATTCTTGAAGAGAAGGAAAAGGAGCTCATTGGAAATATTAAATTAAGCAGTGTAACAGCTGAGAATAATTTGGTTTTCTGCTCTGTTGCTTGTGATTTGGTGTGGAGTTTGAGGTGGCAGGCCAGTTCCTGTTTAGAGTATAAAGCACACAGATGCCTCAGATTTTATTCCTTGCTTTGGAGCACCTTGTTTTCACTGGTGCTGGAGGCTGGGTGCAGTTCAGAACATGGGTTTTGGGTAAGATCCCAGAGGCAGGGAGCTGAGGTGGAGAACATTGTGGCCAGTGTGTGGAAATGTTTACCATCATGCTGCAGCGGGTCACAGGAGACCAACGCGCAGTCTCCATTTTTTGCTGGTTCTCTGGTGGTTTAGAATAAAAATCCATCCCCATTAAGAACAAAGCAGAGCAGGACTGGGTTTGGGAATTCCTGCTAACAGCTCTGAATCCCTGCTGTAGAGGGGCATAAAAAAAGCCTTTATTCTCTTCGATCATCCAGCCCTTTAATTACCTGCTGAGTTTCTTACAGTGACTCATTCCCCAAAAGAAGGGCCTGGGTGGCTTCTTGCAAAGCAGTGCAAATGTGAAACTCTCTGGGGCATCACTTAGCCCTTGTCCTGACAAAGTGCAGCACCCATTTCTCCTCCCCTTCTGCGCCCATCACCATCCACCTCTGGCCTGCTCTGGCACAGTGAGACTCTGCAGGAACACAAAGCTCTGCAGGGCTGTTGCTCAGCAGGGATGGACCAGAGGCGTCCCCTGGGGTCTACACAGCCAGGACAGAGCCCAGCCATAGCTTGGTGGGTGTCATGGGGGGTGAGGGCATCAGAAATGTGCTGGCAGCAGCATGGTTGATAGCTGGGCAGCGAGGAGCTGCTCACACGAGACCTTTGCCTCCTGGGTGGCACAGCCCCGCAAGCTGGGTGTTGGACCAGTGTGCGTCTCAAGGTGGATTGCTCATTACGAGTCCTGGGGCTTATTTCATAGAATCACAGAATCATGGAATGCTTTGGATTGGCAGGGACCTTTCCAGGTCATCTCCTCCAACCCCCTGCAAGAGCAGGGACATCTTTAACTGGATCAGGCTGCTCAGAGCCCCGTCCAACCTGACCTTGGATGTTTCCAGGGATGGGGCCTCCACTACCTCTCTGGGCAACTTGTTCCAGTGGAAATACTTATTTCATCAGTATTAGTTATTTATTTGTCTTAAAGTAGCATCCAGAAAGGGCCTGGAGCTCCAGAGGGACAAATACCATGAAAATGCTTGGAAAGCGAGAGTCCCTGTCCCGAACAGGCTGTGGGACTACGGCAGTGCCGTAACGAGGGATGTTAATGCACTTTAACACACGAGGGAGAAGCCACAGAATAGGGTGATCAAGGTCTACAGTCCAACAGCACCCAAAGTCCAGTCTAATGTCTGTCTCTTCCCCTTTCTTTTTCCTTTTTCTGCTGGTGATGTATGCTGTGGAACTGCTTGTTCCTCTGTTTTCCCAGGTTTTGCAGTTGGAACAACAGTTAGCTGTGGAAACCAGCATGATATCAGCCACCAAAGCCCATAAATACAGATCTGCTCTGTCTTGTTGAGGCGCTTATAGCACAACCATCCCTATGATCTCTAGTTCACTGGTTATTTGCTATTTATTATTTACTGTTCCCTAAAGCTGGTCAGAATTTTTCAGATCAAGAGGTGTATTTCAGTGGAATCAGAATATTTTCTAAGGGAAATGTTGATTAGAAAACCCCATGGTTTCTTAGCAGGTTTGAATGCAGCTTGGCATTTCTTCAGGAAGCCCTCAGCAGTGCCTGGCCAGGAGGCAGCCGACGCTTACCTTTCGGCTGACCTCTTCAATGTGGTACAAAGGCAAAATGAAAAAATTCTGGAATTTATTATTCTGTGAAGAATCTGCAGGTTTTTCTCCAATTTGGATGGACACCAGATTCAAATATTGCAGTTTCCCACAGGGTGGAAATTGCATTTTTCAGATAACTCTCTTCTATTCCCCTATGTCCTGCAAGGGAGATGGTTAGAGCTGGACTTCCAAACTCGGTACCAAAGGCAGAGCCCTGCGAGGGTCTCCTCGCCCGCAGCGGGGCTGAGCCCTGGCACACCCCACCACCCCTCCAAGCCCTCTCCCAGCTGGGTGCTGCGGGGCACGCGCCGGGGAGGGAGAGGGAGGTACAGAATGGGTCAGGAAATAAAGGTAGTAAAATCATGATGGATCACTGCAGGAAAACTTGCATTTATGGCTCACCCTATATGGTGGTTGAATCATGCTGCTGTGGCACTGGAGTATTTGTGTCCGAAAACACTCGTGCGTGTTGGTGGGGCGGTTCCTGCGGTGCCATCGAGCGCAGCCCCGCGGTGGGGCGGGTGCTGGACCGCGGGGAGCGGGGTGGGCATCACCCCTGTGGGTGTCAGCTCGTTTCCAAGTCTCAATTTTGGAAGTGGTCATCTGTTAAGGTCATGCGTGGCCGAGGAAGGTGACCGAGCCCAGATGCAGTCGTACTCTCGGCTCGGTTTAGGGCAGGCAGGCTCCGACTCTTACACCCTTTACATTTGCCTCTGATCCCAGCTGCCCCCAGCACCCAGAGCCACTTGTGGCAGTGAGCGATGCTCATGGGCGAGCACCGCAGCCCCTGCCTGTCCCCAGTCGGTGGCCAAGCCAAGGGCAGCTGGGAGTTCGACCGCTCGGATGCGGGGACCAGCCCGGCCCCGAGGCACGGTGTTGTCGGCTTCACTTCTCTCCAGCAAAAGCCAAGCTCAACCTGCCGCTCACGCCAAGGAATCTTTGGCACAAGGATGTGGGTAGAAAACCCACAGGAGTGTCAAAGCCATGGATGGTCTCCAAAGTGAGAGCAGTGTTTGACGGGGGAGAATATGCTTTGGAAAATTTACTTGATCCTTGTTTGGAAGCAGCACTGAGAAGCACACTGAGCCCTTCGCAGACACACACATGCTGCCTTGAGGATATCTGTACAAAGCAAAGCACTGGAAACATGTTGTCATCCGCCTCCTCCCTCTCATTCCTGGCAATCGAGTAAATATCCAAGGAGCTGCTTAGATCTGAGCGCAGGAAAGCGGCCACCCCGGCCCAGCACCAGCGGCAGGGACACCACCGGCACTCGGTCCCAGCTGCCAGCCGGGTGGGCACAGCGGGTCCCGTCTCCTGCCTCCCGCCACGGGCACGGCGTTGTCGCACCTCCTTGTTTGCTGGAGAGGGACTTGAGCAACGCAAGGGTGCCACGGGCAAGCTCAGCACTTATCTGGATCATTCACCACTTGCCAGGAGAGCTGGTTTCTTCTCTCTCATAGCCAACACTGAAAGCCAAAGACTAGACATGGCACAGCTAGTGTTGTTTTAGCATCCTTCTTTCTTAAAAAAAATAATAAAAAAAAAAAAAAAAAAGAAAATCTGGACAACTTCCCAGATTGTACATCTGTCCGTATAATTTACACCACGAGGATGAGGAAGTGAGGAGGGCTGTAAACTCTTTCCATCTGTGCAATGTGTGTGATGATTTTTCCATTCCTTACTCGCCTCCCCTGCTGAAAAATCCTGGGCTTGCGGAGGGTTTGCCAGCCAGTGGGCAGCCCCCAAGTGCCAGGGACGTCTGCGTGCCACGGGTGGTCTGGGTGCCAGACCCCTGCTCCCCTCGCCTCTTCCTCTTGCAGGGCAGCGCTTGAGCAGCTTCTCTGTGCCCCATCCCTCGGGAGCACCCAGCCACCTGCCTGGAAATTGCAGTCGGCTGAAAATGTTCCCTTATAACTATTTTGACTGAAAAGGGTATTTTTTGTCAACTGGGTTCTTTTGCAGGACAGACTGACTTTTCTTTGAAATAACCCAACTCCTGGTAAAGCAGCCCTCTCCAGAAGTCTGAAAATGCTCCTTTTGGGGACCTGCTCTGGGGTGCCTCTGTCCCTGCCATTAGTGGGGTTCCCCCCTGTCAGCAGGGCTCCCCTCCACTTGCAGGGCCCCCAGCTGGGCTGTGCTCCCCCCCTGTGCCCCGCAGGTGCTCAGAGCTCCTAGGAGGGCTGGCAGCAGAGCGGCAGGGTCCCGGCAGCCGCCAGGCAGTGAAGAAGAGGAGCGGGAGAGGGCTGAAGCCATGGCCCACGGCATGTTGCAGCAGTGTCTCGGACTGCACATAACTCAGTGTCAACATCTCGGGTCCTCTCCCCTTTTGGCCTCTGCAAAGCACTGGCAGTTCCTGGTCCAGGGTCTCCGGAGGCTCCTAATGCAAACCCATCTTCCCCGTGCCCGTCCCCCGTCTACCTCCACACGGGTCTCTCCTGAGTGCTGGGGTTCCTCCTCCGCGGGGAGTTCAGGGCTGGCATGGGGAGCAAGAGCTGCCATGCTCACCCTGGGCTGGGGCTCCTTTCCTCACCCCTTAAATGGGTCATCATTAGAAAGACTTCTTGGTTCACTGAGGATGGGGAAGCAATCGAAATGATTTCTGAGTGCAGGTTTGCAAAGTGACTGGTGCTGTAAAAGTTTTAGTTCTTCTATCAGTGGGGTTTCCTTGGGGAAAAGCCTGTGTTCCTGGCAGTGGGAGCGTGGCTTGTCAGCACGAATTGGGACCCACCGGAGCTGGCCACAGGGTGGGTGGGCTCAGCTCCAGGCTCAGCTCCGAGCTCAGCTCCCCATGTGAGACAGGATTTGCTAAACTCAGCCTGCTCTCCCAAGCTAGCCAGCTTGTTATAAATGTGCAGATACCAATATAGGCTGAGTGGGTGGTGAGAGGGGACCTCATGTACTGCATAACTGGAGGGCTTTTGCAGCTATATCAGATGAAGAGATGAATGAAGGAGCGGGATGTTGTCACCTTCCAGCACCCACTCACTCCCTGGCACACCAACAGAAGTTGAATTTCTTTCAAACTTCCCGTGAATCACTCCCAGGCGTGCAGGCGGGTTTGGAGGGTTTCTCTGGAGCTGCCGGGGCCCCGTGCACCGGCACGGCAGCTTCTCCGAGCACAGCCCCATGCCTCAGCCTGTGCCGGGGAACCCTGAGACCGGCTGTGCCTTGCTGGTGCTCACGGCATTCTCATGGCACCAACGACCAGCTCAGGACGGGGGTTGACAGGCTGCCTTTGAGGTGGCCCCGGTCCTGTCCCTTGTCCCCATCCCACCACCCAGCACAGATGATCCGTGCTCACCCCCGGACTGCAGGAACAGCTGCAAAAATAAACACCAGCGATGCCGTCTCAGCCTTCTCCTGGGCATTGCGTGCCTGCACGGGGACCTCTTCCAGGAGGAGTAAAATGAGGGCTCTGTTCGTGGTTCCAGGAAAAGGCTGGTGCCTTCCATCTCAGCAAGACGGCTCCCTGGCACCGGCGCGCCCCTGGTTTGCAGCCCTGTGCAGGAAGCAGACAAACAATATTTGTCCTTCCAGGTGCTCTCCAGCAAGCTCTACATAACCCTTTCCTCGCCGGCGCCCCGCAGCATCCCCGTCTGCAGGACAGCCCTTGCCCTAAGCTGCAGGCACTGCTGAGGGTGCCCAGAGGGCTGGCTTGCCAGAGCTCGCTGGTAGCGGGAGCAGCACCGATGTGGTTAAGAAATACTAACAAACTTTCTAGGCTAGGCACTCAGGCAGGCACTTCCTCCGTCTTGACATTAAATTCCTATTGGTGTGACTCATTAGCTATTTATTTATTTAAAGCCTCTGAGCTATTTGCAATATTTTTAAAAAGCAAACACAGTGTGTGGGCAGGGGAGCTGTTCTGCCTAAATGTTCATCTCGGTGACACTGATGATAACTTATCAGAATAAATAAGGAATCTTCCAATCACTATTTTTTTACTGGGAGAGTGTTTAGTGTGTTCTGGAGGAAAAAGTCACAATGTTTCCTTCTCAGAAACTTTTTACCAGCCTGCGTGTTACATCCAGGTTATATCCCTATGTGGGTAGCTGCCTGCATATTCTCCACAGCCCCAGTTAAAAACAGAATACATCATCTCTCCCTTCCTCTCCTGAAACCCTCCACAGCTCCGCTGGGTCCCTCCTAGAGCAGCCGCTTCGGTGGGGCTGGGTCAGAAACAGGCGCCATAAATGAGTGTTGGTGCAGACCCGGGTTCGTGACGGGTATTCAGGGCGCCTGCACAGTCATACTTTGAGAAGAAACTTTTGGCTAATTATAAGACGGACATTATATTTCGTTTTCATGCCAACAGCAATCTTCTGAGATCGCATTCCAACCTGGGAGGTCTGGAGGTGTGCAAAAGCTCAGATCAAGCGTGGAAACCTGAAAAATCAAACACTTCGCGTCCCCTTTTGTTTTTAAGTTATCTCATTTTTATATAACCCAGCTTGGTACAAATCCAGGAATTTTTTCTGCTACTATTATTTCTGGGGAAAATGTGCCTTTTCTGCCATTTTGAAGTCTACAATTTCACTTCACTAAGGCAGGAGTGTCTTAAAGACTTGAAAGACAGTGAACTCATGCATGCGACAAAAACCCAGGAGCAGTTTTGCTCATGAAATCTTCTAAAGCTTGCCTTTGAAATACCAGCAATCCCAGAGATAGAAAATGCCTGTTCCTGCCTGGGAGGATGTGTCCTGCTCAACAGAGCAGCCGTGAGGGGTGGTGGGACCCCGCAGGCGGGTGTCCCGTGGTGCAGGCGGGTGTCCCGTGGCACACATGGGTGCCCCGTGGCACTGCCACACTGCGTGTGCCACTGCTGCCATACCTGCTCCTTGGGCATCTCCATCAGAGAGGAGAACAGGTCCAAAAGTGCCCAACACGGATTCTTATTGATCAGCTTCATTTCTCACTTCAATTCTCAAAATTTTCAGAATTCCCCCTACGGCCACGCTCTTCTTTTCACACATTTCTGTCAAAGAGCGAGGGGAAGGATGCCGAGCCCTCCACGTCACCCGCTCGCCCGAGCAGACGTGTCCTCAATGTGGCCACTTCTGCCGGCACACCGTTCCTTCCTACAGAGCCCAGGGGTAAGAGTTAAACCCTCAGATGGCCACTTTCTAAAATGTCTGGATTATTTTTCAGGCAGATGTTCAGTGCCGGGGCTGCTGCCCAGGGGTCCCTGGCTCCCAGGCCAGCCAGGGGGGCTGTAGCCCCTGTTTGCGGGTGGCTGTGCCTGCCCCACGCGTTGGCAAGCTCTGCGGGCAAGGGCTGCTCGGGCAGCGGGAGGGAAGAGGAGCGGAGCAGGCATTTGACAAAGTGTGTGGCAGCCATCTCTGCCAGCACCCCGGCCCTCGCCTGCCCTGCCCTGCCCTGCCCTGCTGGCACAGGTGACTGCAGCACACCCTGCCCGCTAAATTTTTTGCATTCATCTTCTTTTCTTCTCTCACACCATTTCCCTCGCTGCTGAACAGGACCTGAGGGAAACACGTGCGCAGCCCGGGCTGGACCCAAGCAGGGGGCTGAGCGCGTGGTGCTGCGGGGACAACGGTGGTGCTGGGGGCACGCGGACGGGGGCTGTGGTTTCCTGCTCTCGCTTCTCTTCCAACGACCCCCATAATTGCCTGCGATGCCAAAAAAGCCGTCCTGCCACAGTGCTTGGTACAAAAAGGCGACTGTTTTTATCTTCAAACTCAGATTAAAAAAAAAAAAAAGTGGATATAATGTCTTGCAGAATGCCTCCTTTTGTGAATCTCCTGCCTGATGCACCAGTCACATCATGTTATATTATGCTTTGAAACATAACATGATGTGACTGATGCAACATATGACGGATGGTGTATCAGCCAGGAAATGTAAAAGGACCCAATTTTCTAAAGAGCATTGTTACAGAAACAAACAAGATGCCCTTTTAACTTGTATTGATTGATTGCTAAAGAATAAGCTCTGCTCATACTTTTGCAAGTACTATAATTAGTTGGTAGAGCTACCTGGAGGGGGAAGAGCCAAACGGGCGCTGCTTCCTCCTGCCGGGAGGCAGAGGAGGAGGGAGAAGGGCAGGAGCAGGCAGGAGGTGGGACAGTCCCCTGGTCCCCACAGCGGGCACCCGGGGAAGGGCCATGCCCAGGAGCATCCCACGCTTGTGGCAGCGGAGGGGCTGGCCGGCCCGCACCCACCTTGGCGTTTCCAGGTCGCCCAAGCATAAATCGCTGGAAAAAGAGTTTCCTGGGGGGCTTCCATCGCCGGCACCACCACGCCGGCTCAGACATCCTTCACCGCGACGCTCTCTGCGCGCCGGCCCCGGAGCAGCACATTGCGTCTCGCCCGGGGTCCCAGCGCGGGCGAGGGGGAGAGCCTCGTCGCTCGGGTTTCTGCAGCTCTTTGCATAACAGTTGCTCTCGCCCCCCCTTTTTTTCTTTTGATTAGCAGCTAAAAATCACAGATATGTCTGGCAGGACAATGCCTTTGACAGCAAAGGGAATATTAGGGTCAAGCTTTATTAAGAAAGAAGCTATTGAAATGACATACTCAAACATATTGCTATTAGGGACTTGAAGAGTATTTGCCTCATTAATGTAAAAGGTAGCTAGCAATCTTCTTGATCAACAGTGGCAATTTATTTTAAAGTGTCCATTTTCTGGATGTCAGAGGAAGACTTTTATTTATAATCTTATTTTCAATTTCCACAAAGAACACTTCACTCATGCTCTGTGCAGGTTTTTTTTGCAGACAATAACCGATTATAAAACTGTGCTCTCCCCCCCCCCATCCCCCTTGTAGTAGTGTTGACATATGGAAATGAATCAAAATGTAATAGGCATAATTACAAGCATTGTGTGCAGGCTACAATTAGTGTCTCTTCAAAGCAGACTTGTAATCAAAAGACACCAATAGAAGAGGGGAAGAAGCGAGTGGACGCTTCCCGGGATGAGCCTGCGCTGGGAAGAAGTTTCCCGCCCGGCGGGAGCAGAGGGGTGCCCGGCCGTGGCGTACGTGGGCTTCCCGGCGGGTGGATGAGCTCGGCCGTCGCGGGGACGGGTGACAGCGGTGCGAGGAGCAGCCCGCCACCCCCGCTCCATCAGCGCGGGCTGAGGTGGCACAGGCAAACTTTCTTGCAAAGACAAAGGCTGAAGAGGGGCATGCGATGACTTCATATCACCAGATCGCTTGCTGGGGAAAAGGCAAAAAGAGTAAAAAAAATATTTCAGTGTCACATTTCAAATGCAATTTTTACATTTTTCAAAGAAATGAGATTAATTGGGATTATTTTCAAAATTTGTTCGACTAAAGTCACAACAAAATCGAAATAATATTCAAAATGAAACGGTAACTTTCAGCACAAACAGTTGCTCTGTTCGTCTTGGAATTAGCTTGTTAGACTTTTCAATTCAGCAAAGGTCAAAAATTATTTGTATTTTACTTTTTCATGTGTTTTGTGAACTGGAGAATATATTATTCACACGGCTTTAAACATAAGATACAATTTGAGTGCAAGCAAAATCCCATTACTTTGTATTCCTTCAAACTCTAGTTAAGGTGGCGGATCTAAACACAGCTGGTTGACAGTTTTGCAATTCAATTTTTACCTGTCAGAAATGTATCAAATTGAAACTATTTTTTGCAGGAACATTTCTATGTTAATAAGTTTTTGCTTTGAAATAAACCCCCCACCTTTTAATAAGGTTAAAGCGTTATCTGTTGGCCTTATTGGAAGGGACTGCTGGATTTCCATTTTCAAATTCATTTTTTCCCCTAACAGTTTTTAAAACCAAAGTCAGAATGAAATATTTTTTGGACATTATTCAGCTGACCGTATTTATTGACCCAAACCACACTTCTTTTTTCCCAGGAAGTTGTTGAGGAGGATTTGTTCAGACCAGGAGCACAGGAAAATTTTGGATTTTGGGATTTCCTTTGGAATTCCCCGGTGCTGCCGGGACCCTGTCCCCGCAGCAGCCCCACGGGATGCGCTGGCAGGGGCAGTGCCACCCGGGGGTCCCAGGAGACTCAGAGCCCCCGGCCCTCGGCACGGGGCAGCTGCAAACGCTTTGGTAATTACTGTTCTAGCTGGCACTTGGGTGGGGGATCGCGATGCAGAAACACCTCTTGCCCTAAACGTGTACGTCTGCAAAGAGACTGCTGCTGCCAAGGCACCACGGGGGAGGAGAAGGGTGCGTGCGGCTCAGGCACCTTTTGGTACCCGCCTGTGCCCCGGCCGTCCCGCTGCCGGTGGGTGCAGGTGCCAGCTGGGGCGATGTGGGGTGAAGCCAGCCCTGCCCGCTCCCACTGCCACCAGCCGTGCCCAGGAGACGCTCGGGGCAGAGCCCGTGCCATCGGCACCAGCACCGGCTGGGGAAGCCCTCGCACCCCGGAGAGGAGGAGGGGGTGACGGTGGGGCGGTGAGAGTGGGGTGCTGCCTTTGCTGGTGCTGGAGGGCAGCTGGTCCCAGGGGATGGCTGCTCGGAGCAGGAGAGGCTCCTTCAAAGTCAGTGGAGAGATGCTGGTGTCAGCCAGGGAAGGATCAGTCCCTTTACCAGCGGGTCTGTGTAGGAGGACTTATATTTGTTTGCAGGAACCAGATGGTTAAAGAAGAGAGTGACATAATTGCAAGAGCAGGAGCCATGAAAGGAGAGGGGGAGAGAAAGCCCCTGGGGGAAGCGAGACCCGAGGAGCACGGCCCTGCACACCCCGCGCTGCAGAGCGGCGTCAGCAGCAGAGGGGCCATGCAGCACCGGGCCGTGCCGGCACTTCGGCTCTGCTTCCCACAGGGATTCATCGTGGGGCACTCTGGGGCATCGCTCCCGCGTTTAGACATCCTTCCTCCCTGACTTCGGATACACAGAGAAACCGAAACGCAGGAGATACTAATGCTGGAAAAGTTACGAGGACAGAAGTGGTGGGCATGACCTTGTCATAGTCGTGAAGTTCATGATCTTAAGCAGCTCTCTATTTATTAATGGAGGAGCCATTTATTAACCTGCTAAATTCAGTTATGCTGGCATAAATCTGAAGTAACCCCACTGAGTATGGATTTATAACGACGTGACTGAGGGGAGAGCCCGGCCGGCATCTTTGTCCACAGCTACAGGAACGGCAGGGCAGGATGTCGCACTGCTGTACCGGGAGCTGGAGAGGAAACTTTAGGTGTCAGTGGTAACGTTAAGTTTAAAACAGCAGCTGAATTGCTGCAAAACAAAGTGGCCAGGAACACGAATGCTTCCCATGTCGTGTGCTTCTGCAGACACCGAAGCTCAGCTCGCCTTTAGCCGAGGGGAAGTGTGAGACGAGCGAGCATCTGCAGGTCCTCCCCGGTGGCAGCAACGCCTTTGCTCAAACAAGGTCTGGCGGGGAGGGCTGCTCCCTCCCGGGGCTCCCCGTGCTGCACCGGGCACTGCCGTGCTCTCAGCATCCTCCTCGCACACCCGTAGCGGCTCCCCCTCCGCAGCCGCTGCAGCCCGGAGCCCACAGCCCTCTGCTAAGGGGACGGAGCAACCCCATTGCAACGGTCAGTTGTGGGTGCAAGGTTGGGTGCAGTTCTGGGCAGTACAGCAGGGAAGAAATTAACCACCGGCTAAACAAACCCCTCTGTTCCACCCACAGCTAAAGCCTCAGGTCTCCTTCTTCCTGCATAGGAGCGTGGATTTTAAACCGGCAGAACGTACCTGTCATGTTTTATTCTCTCATTCCCGGTGTTTAATACAGGCTACCAAGCAAAGGCAATGCCAAAGGTGCTGGAGAGGAGGAGAAGTTTTCTCCTGAAATTGTAACTGTTCCTTTGGGTCTTTGAAGGAGCTGAAGAGGAAACATGAATCTGAATTTGGAATTACATTTTAAGCCTTCCTGTAGCCTTTTAAAATATCAGAAGGAGTAAGGGTCTGCTATCCTAACCATCGAAACTGGGCACAACCTCCTCTTTAAATGTGTATAAAAAATACCCTGTGGCTTACTGTTGCCTTCCCTTATCTGTCTGCTATTCTGAGGCTGACTTCATCTTCAGCGTGCAGTGGTTCCTTTCACAGCCCTCAAGAATAGCAAGGCTCTCACTATTCCCGTCACGTGCTGCGCGGGTCGCCTGGCCCCGCTCTTATCAGCAGAAGGCACATGGAGCGCTGGGGGATGCCCTGCGTCTGTGTGCGCTGGTTCCAGGGCCGTCTCCGGCATCGGGCACGGGGTGAGCCACCGCCACAACCTTGAGGCTCTGGTTTTTTCCCCTTTTCTGAGAAAGCAGGATCTTAGCAGACTGGAACTGAATAGACCTTGGCAACTCCTGCGGGAAAACTTCTTTGAAGCTATTCTGTAGATGCAGTAAAAGGCTTTGCGTGGGGCGTTTGTGTGCAGGTTTCCCAGGGAAGCCGAGGCGCTCACAGGAGGAGCGAACTCCAGCAAGTGTCTGGTTTGGTTGTAGCTGCCCCTCCAGTAGCGAGCTCTCCCCGTGCCCAGGGATGCTCCCACTGAGCCAAACCCTCTGCTGCCCGGGAGCTCCCCGGTGCGACTGTCCGAGGGTTTGGGGCTCTGGGAGTCCTGGGAGTCCTCCTGGTCTGCATCCAGCGCCGGGGAGAGCAGCTGCATTGGGCTCATTTACCCCTGACGGCACCCATCGGCTTCCCAGATGCCCCAGCCCGCTCCCCTGCCACCCGCAGAAAGCCTCACCAGGGTCCCTCCATGTCGCAGGCAGGTCGGCACGTGGCGGAGCGCTGCCGGTGCCCTGCTTGCTGGCTTCCCACACCTCGTCCTCCACGACCTGTGGTTGCTTTGACTTTTATGACACCTGGTGCCATTGTGCAGATATATAGTGTACGTTGGGGAACTAATATCGTGGTGAAACAACCATATAATAGTATAATTAGCGGCACTGTTATTTCAGTGTCCTGCAGAAACACGTCTGGAGAGTGAAGCTGGCCTCTGAATAAAACCAGAGGATAAACATGCTTACGCTTGAGGGAGCGTCCCCTCCCACACCACGGTTTTATGATCCACTACAGAAATAAATATGTATTCGTCTATGACAGCCAATGAACGCTACATGTAAGAAGCATTTTCTCGATGAATTAGTGGGCTTCTGAATAAAGAAACACTCCTCCCCCAACACACCTACACACTCCTGTGCACGCCCGCTCTCCTGCTGCCTGCAGCAGAGCATGCACACGCAGAGGCGCACGCATGCATATGCACACGCACACGCACGCACACGCATGCACATGCTCAGCCGCCCTTCCCATGCTCCCTATCCCGCCTTCTCCCAGTCTGATGCTGGGAAGTGCCGAGCGTCGCGCCCGGGGAGGAGTGGGCATTCGACACCTCTGACAAGCACACCCACGCACTCCCACTGTCCATATGGTTTTTGCACACATACTTTTAGCTGAACTTGCTTAGGAAGCATTTTGTTCTTCAGACCATTGTGGGAAAATTTATTGCTGCCTGTGATTTTTTTTTAGCATTTTTTTTTCCTCCTGTCATTGTCTTCTCCAACTCTGCTGAAAACTGTAATTGAAAATAGGCTGCAAAGCATCGCTGTGGCCCCCTCCCCCAGGAGTGAGTGGCCACAGCTCCTGTCTGCTGCCTGTTACGAGGAAATCTCAAATAATCCATGCCACCTTCGATGCTTTACACAGCCCTGTAGGTAAAATACTCCAAGACCCTCAGAAAAATCCCTTTCCGCATTCAGCAGAGACTGTAAAGTGAAGCTCTTCCCTCCCTTCTTCATTCTTTGGTTTTGCACCATACATTCCAGTATCTCCACTGGGCGAACGGGCAGCAAGGAGCCTGCTGCACAGCCCTCCAGGCCTCCTACCCGCTCTGGGGGGAAAGATTTGCCAGCGCAAGGTCCAAACCCCAAGGAATCGCCCTGCAAGCCTTGTGTTCTCTTTATTTTTAGGATTAAGTTCCCCCAAACAGGCTGTGACCTACTAACAGGCTTTTCCTTTCTCCTTCCTTCTCTCACATTTTTACTTGGAAGTAAAAGACAGAGTTTCCGTTCTCTGTTAATTTTGTAATTGTGAAATATGTCTCCTCTGAACCGGTGGCAAACCTTGCATTTCTAAATTTTCTTCAAGACACTTCTAGTCTGATTTGCATCAATTGGAAAGCTTCATTTTTTTGGTTTTCTCTCCGCCTCTGCATTCCAAGGCCAAAAGGGATATCAGACCAAGCGATCGGCCCTGCACACCCCAGGCTGTGCATCTCTACAAACCCGATAGCTTTGGTTAGAGCAGCGCCCGGCCGGGGCTTTTCTGCGGCTGGGGCTGAGCCCCGGGGGGGCACGGGCACCCCAGGCAGCAGGGATGAGGGATGGATCCTCCCGGGATCCCTCGGGTCCCACCGCCCAACCCGCCGCCCACACAAGCGTAGAGTTCCCTGCAGAAATTGCACGCAGTCAGACGATTTGGGACGAAATCTAATCTCGCCGTAATTTTCTTAAATAGTACAAATTTCTAAAGAAAAGACATTTGAAAGCAAAATATCAAAATGTGACATTTGGAAAATGTTAAGAAGAACATTGTTGCATTATTGAGATACTTTGTTTCAATTTCCTTTGAAATTAAACTTTGTCAAAATCGCGTGCTGCCATGGAAAGTTTGTTCCCATAAAACAGCAGTTTCCGAAGAAATGGCTTCCGGATTTACGGTTTTTGACTAGCAGCAGTGAAGCAACCTCAAAGGGGACGGTGGAAGCTAGATGTACACGCAGTGGTCCAAATACACATTTGCAGGCAGCACGGTGTGCCTTCGGCCCCGAGCAGCCTCTCGCCGTGCCAGTCACGTCTCCGACAGCCCCAGCAGGCGCAAGCGTGCGGAAGAAAGCGCTGCTTTGGGAAAAACAGCTTTTGCAGAAAGGCGGACCAGGAATTTGGGCTCCGGGATACAGCACAAATTCCGTCAGCCTCCAAGGATATTTCAGTTTTCATTAAATGTTCACAATGACAGTGAGTTTTGCAGGCTTTGTTTCACGTTACTTAATAAAGCCAATTTAAATCTGTGGATTTTAACTTCTCCATTCCGGATTAGAACAGTCTTAAACCAGGCATAAATACACAGTCTGGTTGTAATTGTTCTGGCCTAGTTAACCACGGCACAGAACAAAATAAATTGGGCTCCATTTATTTACACAGCATTTCTGTGATTTGCATTTAGTACACCATTGATATTTAAAATAATAACCATGCCCTGTAGCCCGTTTTAAACCCTGCAGCCAGCGCTGGCCTTGCGGGAACGCTGCGGGAGGGCAGCGCAGGAGCTGCCAGGGCCGGTGCGGGCTGTGCCGGGCGCTCCAGCCCAGACTTCGCCAAACGTTTGCATTTTGACTGGAGAGCCTGAGCCCGCTCGGCCAGCCCCCCGTGACGGTGAGCCCCACGGCACTGGCAGGGGTGGCACTGGTTAAGGGTGATCCCAAGGCAGACGATCCCATCCCACTGAGTAAATTGCCTCATGCCTGCATTTCTCTTCGTTTCACTTACAAGCAGAGGTCCTGCTTAGCCGTGATGCAGACACGGGTCCGAAGGCCAAGCCTGCCCCCAGCTCCAGGCTCCCAGTCAATCCCAGCACTCGCGGGGATTAATGGAATTTCTTCCCTGGTCTCCAGAACTCGCAACACAGTTCTGCAGTTCGCTTCTCCTGCGTGTGTGCAGAGATCACAGCAGCAGCAAGGCACCTGCTTAGAATGCGCTACCGAAAACTAAGATTTTCTTTTCCTCCCATCCCACCATCAGGTTATTTATGCAAGCTAATTGATTATTTTGTAGTTGTTGTTGCTTCTCTGCAGCAGGAAGAGGAGCTGAGCTGGCACGACAGCAGCTCACATTCCAATGCAGCTTTCTGCACTCAGCAAAAGGAAGGCAGAAAATGACTGTTCAATTAAATCACATATTTTGGATAAACGTTCCCTTCTGAAAAAGTTGGTCTCTGCTTTAAAACTGGGTGGCACAATGAGTTGCTATGAAATCATCCCAGGCATTAGACAGAAAAGAACATTTCCTGTTTAAGTGTTGATTAAAAAGCAGTATGTTACCGAAAAGCTTCGCACCAAATGGGTGGCTCTTGTCCCCTGTTGCTTGGTGACTTGTGGATATGATCGCGATATGCCCGATGAGTTTTCAGAGCGGTCTCTTCACAGAGCCGTTTCCCAGCCCTGGGTCTCCTGGTGGGGTATTCACTGCGTTTCAGTGAGGCCTTTAGGATGAAGTTAATTCGGTTTAGCAGCCAACAGGCTCCAAATCGATTCATTCTGCAGTCAGGATACTTTATGGCCAAGAAGGATTGTTTTCAGCACACGGTACTGTGCTGACAAGTCTGCAGCCACTGAAAGGAAACCCTGGGGAAAAAGGTATCCGCTAAACTATCCCTTTTATGTTTGGGAAATAATAGTTATTTGGCTGCTCAAAAGGCTGCCAAAACCTCGCAGGAAAACTCTGATCACAGCCGTGCCGAGACAGAGCCCGTGCTCAGCGCTGTCCTGTACTGTGTGGGAGACACGTCTGCAAGCTCGCTTTCTACCTGTCATCCCGGCTCAGCCGCGCGCTGCGTCTGCCTCGTCTTTGTCTTTTTCTTGATAGCAACAGCAATTAATGGGCAATCACAGGGAAAGGGGGAAAGGTAGCAAAGAGAAAGGGCACGGCCGGGTGCAGCGTGCGAGGGGGACTGCAGGAGGGCGGATGGCAGCGCCGTGGACTGCAGATGGAGGGCAGGAGGGAGGGGGACAGCGGGGATGCGCCTGCCTTCCCCTTCCATGGTGTGCACCATGGTTAAAGCGCAGAAGTCACAGCCAGGGCAGAGGGACCGGCTGGCCTTCCCCTGTGCCTTGCTAAGAGCAAACGCTGCTGTCCCTCTCCAGCTGGCCAGTGGCTTGTTCACCGTCACCCCTCGGTGTGGTGGGAGAGCAGCAGGACCCCCCAGGACGCCTCGGGACAGAGAGCCCGGAGGGGCCGTGTGTCGGGAGCGGTGCCCGCGGCGGGGCTGGCCCCCACAGAGCCGCCCTCCCAGCAGCCGGGGACGGAGGGAGCCGCGCACCGTGGCTGGGCTCAGGCGGGTCTCTGCGAGCCCAACCGCCTCGGCGATCTGGGCTGAGGGCAACGCTGTGGCTGCCACATCACAGCCCTGACTGCTCTGCACCAGTGCCACACACCTTCAGCTGCCTTTGGGGCGTTGCACAAGCCCTGTGTCTCTGCAGGCTACGACGACTGCTGCAGACAGACATGCTGACTGCCTGCAAGTCACCTGCGCTCGGAAGTGGGGTTTGATTACAGCTCTTGATTCTCCAGCCTGCCTCCCAAATGCTAATGTAGCTTTTGATGTACATGTCTTCATCCTTCAGCAAAAGCAGAATCCAGCTTTGGACAAACGTAGCACCGTGCCGACTACAGTTTTGCAACAGGAGCTCCCGTCCTGTTCCTTGACTTGACACCAGCGTTTTGTCATTTTTGAGGAAATAACAAACTTGAAAGTATTCGGCTTTGGTGCAGCAATTGCAGCTTAATTGCACGTCTCCTTCTGCCCACACAAATGCTGAAAAGTGACTTGGCAAACTTTAAAGGCAATCCAGGGACTGAAATGGGAAGACTTGACAAGCCAGCATTCATCAGCTCTGACTAACGCGTCTGTAGTCTCAAACCTGCTGCCGTTCCTGTTTTGGCCTGACATCTTGCTGCCCTCAAAGAATTTCTTTTGAGTCTCAATCAGCGGCTGCCGGGTGGCTGTGTCTGAAAAGTCCCCCCAGCATTTAGGCTGCTAGGCTACCCACAAACCAGTACAAAACCATTCTTTGGGCAAGGGTCGTGTTGGCAGTAGCCCTGGCATTAGGATGGGATGGTTTTGCAGCATGGAGAAGATGGAAGGTGCAGATGCCCTGGAGCGTCACTGGGTTTTGTGCTGGTTCCCTTCCAGGGGACGCGGTCGGCAGCATGGCTCCCTGGCCCCGCTCGCCCGCAGGAGCTGCCTCCCCAGGAGACCCCCGTGCGGGTCGGTGTGCTGGGGCCGTGGGTGGCAGCGGGCTCAGGGAGTCCCCAATGTCCTTGTCTGATGGAAACCTGAGCTGCGGTGGGTCCGCAGCTCCGGCCGCGGGCTGCTGGGCAGGGCAAAGAAGAAGGGAGGGAGGGCAGCAGTCGCTGTGCTGCAGGGATCTCAGTGTCACAGACGATGGGAGAGATACTCTGGTCATGGCACTGGGCCGGGAGGTGGTGTGTCCCCAGGACAGCGGCAATGGGGGCTGTGCTGGTCACCCCGGTGTCCTTTGCAGTGCAGGGGGGCTCCTGCGCTCTCTGTTGCTGCTTGGGGTGCAGGAAAGCTGTCCCCAAACAGCCTCGCGCTGCTGCCTCGGCTCTCCTCTGCAACCTCCTGCTCCTCACGGCCCCTCCACAGCCCACGTCTCCGCAGGGTGTCCTGGATCAAACCCAATAGCTGACACCCTGCTATTCTCCATCGTAACCATTGACACACTTGCTTTTGCTATCCCCCACTCTGCAGGCTTTTCATGCCACCGGAGGTCTGAACGGGCTGCAATAACTTAAAGAGGGTTCTCATCTCACAGGTCTTGCAGACAGGCTCCGGGTGCTCGATCGCTGGGAACACAGAGCCCAGGGAGCCAAACCGGACTCATCCCCTGTCCCGTCTGAAGGCAAAGCGCACCTGTAGGCGTGTTTGCCCAGTGCAGTGTCCTTGCTCGTGTTTCCCCAAGTAAAAACTCAGCCAAGATGCTGGAGAAGCCTCAGGTTGTGCTGCAGGGACGATAGCACAGAGGCAATCGTTCGCTTGCTTTGCTTCTCCGAGAGACTGGTAGTGGGGCGGGGGGTGAGCGGGTCCTTGCTGCCTTGGCATGCTGACACAGCTCATCAGAAAAA
This sequence comes from Ciconia boyciana, assembly GCF_034638445.1. Taxonomy (NCBI): domain Eukaryota; kingdom Metazoa; phylum Chordata; class Aves; order Ciconiiformes; family Ciconiidae; genus Ciconia; species Ciconia boyciana. The sequence continues at coordinate 6,994,246 of NC_132948.1, forward strand.
CACTTTCCTGACCCCCCCAAACATTCATACCCCCAAAATGCTTCTGCCCCACATGAAGGCAAAGGGGAACTGTGCCTGGGGGCACTCTGCCTCCAGGACACCGGGGCTGCCTGATTTGGGGCAGATGCTGTTCCCAAATACAGGTGGCGGGAGGAGAGACGGGGAGGGCGGTGGGGCAGGGGAGGGCAGGGCTGTGCCTGAGGGCAGCTCGGGTCACCATCCCTCCCCAGCCCCGCTGGTACCCCCGGGGAAGCTGCCCGGGCCGAAGCAGCGCAGCAGCGAGCTCAGCGCTGCCGGCAGCTCTCCCCAGCCGGCCGTGAGTGCTGAGAGGTCCCCTCGAGAAGACACGGAGAGGAGCGAGCTGAGATTAGCGGTTAGCCTGGAAAGCATGCAAATGAGGTCATGAACCCCCAGAGGAAGAGCAGAGCAGGAGTCAGACGACCACAAAAGATCTTGTGGTTATTTGCTCAGGTTCAGATGCATCTCACAGGGGCGGCTGCTCTATCCGTCCCTCCTTCCTCGGGGGTGTCTGGACAAGCAGGCTTTTCAGAGGCTCTGAACGCAGGGAAGGGAGGAGGTGGGATGGAGCAGAGCTGGGAGGGCTGGCCCAAGGGGGGAAGGCACCGAGACGTGAGCCTCCAACAGATGCAGAAATGAGTTAATTGCAGACCTCAGCTCACCTTCCTTGGAGGTTTGTGATCAGCATGAAGTTAGGGTGCACTTTAATTCATTATTTTGCTTGAATTTCTCTGCAAGGCTGAGCAGGGGTTTAGTGTACACCGCGTGCTGCTTACACTTGGCATGGAAAACATTGAGTCTACAGGCTTTTGCAAGTAAAATATTTAAGATTTCTCAGCAAATGGTGCATGCAGTTTTTCAGGAAGATGTTTTGCTGTTTTCCCCGCGATCAGACTCATTCGGCATGTTGGAGCGACGGCCTCATTTATATACAGCACTGGAGAAGTGAGGGGAGTGGATGCTCTCTTCTTTCAGAAAAGGCACAATTTACCAAAGGACAGGAATTATGTAAAACGACGTGATTTACTGACGTCCTGAAGTCTGTAAACAGTGTGAGTTATGCTGCATGGCGCTTTTGAAAAGATAACTGGGAAAGGAGGCCCCTTGCTTCATTTTGTGAATGAGTGACTCTATTGTATAATGTTGGGGTTTATTCCATTTCATACTGTGTACACAGTACTTACTGCGTGCTTGTAAATGAGCAACTGAGGAAATAGATCTTTGCTGGAGGCAATTGTTTTCCCAATAGTGATAGAAAACATCATGCGTGGCAGACTTAGAGGTTATTATTTTAATACCTTTCTTCTCGGTGTGGAGCAACGTGCCCGCATGCTCTGGCAGGCACTCCGGGTGCCCCCTCCCTCCCCACCAGGCCAGTTACCGTCAGGCAACCACCCGTTGCAGTGGCTGCAAGATCACCCCGTCAACCCCGGTGCCATGACTCTGCCGTAGAGCCAGGCTGAGCCAAACCCTTGCCTTGCCCCCTCTATAGCAACGAGGCCATTCAAGATCCTTGCTCCCTCCTGCCCTGGCCCTGATAGCTGCACCCTCAGCCTCTGCTCCAGGGTCTGTCGGCCCGGTCCCTCCTCCCCTGCTCCTCTGTTCCTTCAGCCATCTCCTCCTCGTAAGGAACAGCCGCCTGCCACCCTCTCCCATATGCCTGAGCGAAAATTCAACTTTGTGAAAAAGTGTTGAGGTTTTGCATGCATTCTGCATGAGACTCAAAATATCATTTTCCAGGAGAAATCTGTTGGGATGATCTAAACGTGTTGGGGACAGGGTGGATTTAGAGGCCAGTGTGAGAAATGTAGCATCTCAGAAGAGCAAATAGGTTGATCGGAAAGACCTGGCACTTGGACCGTGTGCTCGAGGGCTGGTCTGACCGTATGTTTCTGGGAGGTTTCCCATGCTTACCTTTACTTTCAGTAGAAATTCCAGCCCACGCCACAGACCTCCCTCTGAGGGCACTTGTCTGGATCAGCGCATTGTGTTAGCTCTGCGATCTCCTATTTTCTAACCAACAGAGGGTCAACTGAAAAATTCCTGAACAACGGAAACTCCTCTGCTCCCGCAGCCCTTAAGGTCTGCTTCCCCCAGCGAGGTCCCTGGCTTGGACCATCCCTCACAGGTTGTGATCCGGAGCATCCCCATCACCCCCTGCCCTAGCCTGGCTCTGCGTGGGGGTGTTGCTTTGCAACCTACAGACCCTTCGAGCAGACCCTGCTTGGCAAGATGGCACTTTGCACCCTGCTTGCGATGAGCAGCACATGGCAACGCTCTCCAGTTGCCTCTGCAGAGAGAGAGCTGCGATACAGTGAAAAGGCAGGTACCAGGAACGTAGCTGTGCTTAGGGGACCACGCGCTGGCTGCCCCTCCTTCACAGCAGTGCTCCAGGAGCAGGAGCTGCCCCTCCTTCACAGCTGGCGCTCCAGGAGGACGCGCCAGAGTCCCCCGCTCTGCTCCGGCCGCTTTGCGCGTACATGCCAAAAGCCCAGGGCTCTCGCGTCTCCACAGATGCTTCAAGGCTCCTTGCATCACGTGAACCACACATGCAGGCGAAAGTGATGCAACCCTTACCAAAAAAGCTGCGGCTGTAATCACAAGGCTGCTGTTGGCCGCCTTCCCAGGCGCAAGGCTCTTGGCAGGACCCGTGGCTGGGGCAGCAGAGGGCTGGCAGCTGGCTCGCGCCCGGAGAGCCTCTGCCTCGGTTTTCCAAGACTCCCTGTTTATTTGTTCTACAACAGCTTGAAACCAAATAGGGTTAATAGCCCTCCCTGTGTCCTAGTGAGATGAAACTACCATTGGGAGACCCAGGACAATTTTTATATAGGATTAGAAAACAAAAATCAATATTTAATTATCTGTAAGCTTTTTGTGTCACTGCATCCTTAGCTTGCTAACTGTGAGTGCCGGCTGCCATGGAGAAAGTAAGTCATTAAAGGTGCAGTATCTTTTACTGGCCTTTTATGGGCCTGCAGTAAATAGAGTACATTATCACTTCTCACACACCGGTATTGTTATTTATCTTTACAATCTCTATTTACCTATATTTATGGTAGATTTCTCCTGTATATTTGTCGTGGTTTAACCCCAGCTGGCAACTAAGCACCACCCAGGTGCTCACTCCCTCCCGCCGGTGGGATGGGGGAGAGAGTCGGAAGGGTAAAAGTGAGAAAGCTCGTGGGTTGAGATAAAGACAGTTTAATAGGGAAAGCAAAAGCCACACATGCAAGCAAAGCAAAACAAGGAATTCATTCACTCCTTCCCATGGGCAGGCAGGTGTTCAGCCATCTCCAGGACAGCAGGGCTCCATCACACGTAACGGTGACTTGGGAAGGCAAACGCCATCACTCCGAACGTCCCCCTCTCTCTTCTTCTTCCCCCAGCTTTATATACTGAGCATGACGTCCTGTGGTATGGGATATCCCTTTGGTCAGTGGGGGTCAGCTGTCCCAGCCGTGTCCCCTCCCAGCTCCTTGTGCCCCCCAGCCCACTCGCTGGTGGGGTCAGGTGAGGAGCAGAAAAGGCCTTGATGCTGTGTCAGCACTGCTCAGCAGTGATGAAAACACCCCCGTGTTATCAACACTGTTTCCAGCACAAATCCAAACCACAGCCCCGTAGTAGCTACTGTGAAGAAAATTAACTCTATCCCAGCCAAAACCAGCACAATATTATACTGCTAGGTTAACTTTAATGGAGTTCATCAAAACAGGTGCTTAACAAAACTTTGGAACATCCTCATTTGGACAGACGGCAAGAAACTGAAACAGGGAAAGGAAGAAGAGAGTCGCTTTACGTCGACAAGTCCCCAGTGCTTGGGAGGTGAAGGCGGGTGATGGCTTCAGGGCTGGTGTCTCCAGCCTGGGGCTCTCTGGGACCTGCAGCCGCTGCGGGAAGAGCCGCTGGGTCTGCCAGCACGAGCCTTGGGAGCGCCAGCCTTGCAGAGCCAGGAGGAGCCTGGATGCTCCCAGTGTCCGGGGAGCCGCGAGCGCATGGCTCTGAGGGGCTGCCCAGGGTCTCCCCCCTCGTCCCTGTTATACCTTTCGCCGTAAGCCTGAACCCTCAGCTGCTCCCCGACCCCCCAGCACAGTCCCCATGGGGCAGCCTCCCACCCCGACACAGCCCCGCAGGACAGACAGACAAAACGTTCCCGACAGACAGCCTGTCCTGCGCAGCTCTGCGCACCCAAGGAGCCTCCAGTGTCCATCACCGTTCCGTGGCCCATCCACCTGTACATGCAATTCCATGAAATGCTCATAGCAACATTCAAAAGACAATAAATAAATACTCTGGAAAGCAAAACCTTCCCCCACGGGGAGGGGAACGGGCAATTAGCGGATCTTTTTGCTGCAGTAGTTAATTTTTTACAAGCCTCCCTTATTTTCACTGTTTCCCCTGGTTAATAATGACTAGCAGCCGCTTACACCATAAATAAGTTCCACAAATTTCGCAGATGCACCGGGCTGTTTAAGCAGGGAAATTGAGCAGCATATGTCTGAATGGTTAATTGACTTAATTGCTGTTAGTTGGGCTATTAGCACACTTGATCCACCCCAATGACCGCAATACTTTCTTAATGGTGTTCATTTTATTTGGATGCCAAGCTCCAGTTACCATTACAGGGAAATTTCCAATTGCTGATTACCTCATAAATATATAATTGTAGTCATAGGCTAAATAAAGCCAACAGGCATTAATAATGAACAGCGTTTGACTAAGAGCCTTTAAAGGATGATGGAAGTTTCTTTAAAGACCTTAGCTATTCTTGAAATGTAAATAATCTTTCATGCTTCTATTTTTAATGATGCTGCATCCTTTTTCCAGTAGGCATCGAGCACCAGGAGAGGTAAAGTTGCATCCTGCAGCCAGGTAATGTCCAGAGAAAATAATACAGAAAGGAGCCTCCCGAGCTCTCACTATTCCTCCCCAAGCATCAGTTCCCAAGGGACGCTGAGATTATTTCTTTCAGGCAGGCACAGGCGCGTGAGTGAGTGACCAGGGACACAAGCCTCCCATATGCAGGCTTTTTTAAAACAATTTTTCCCACTTCCTATCTTCAAGGAAAGGAAAAAACGAAGTGCCACCGGGTCAAATTCTGCCCTTCTGTGTGTGCGGGGGGCTTACAGGGCGGGCGAGGGGGGTGGAGGGCAGGCAGAGGGTGCCGCATCTCTCCCAATGTCACGTGCAAGGCTGCCGAAACCGGGTGAGTGTGTCACTGGCTTCAGTGCTTGTCACACCAGGAGGGACGGCTGTCACCTCCCTGCCCAGTCCTCCACGCAAGGCAAGCCCGAAGTTGTCACCCCGTGGCCTGGACCCGGCGAGGATGGCCCCTAGAGCAGCACCCGCGGCAGGGGCAGGCGACCGGGACCCCTCCTCAGGGACCAGCCTGGCTACAGCCCCGGATCCAACCACCCCGAAATGGAGTTTAGTCCATCGGCAAACAAACAAATAAATAAACAGACACACCTACAAGCACAGATCTGCCCCAGAGGGCAACGCTAAGGGCAAATACGAGTTACCCAGGGAAATGGGCAACAGAAAAATGGCCTTTTCTAACTCCAGCATTGTTACTGGCTCTAGAGACAATTTAATTATCCTAGGCTATTCTTAACTGACCTAGTAAAATGAACCTGCCTAGCTCTGTCCACAATAATTACCTACGATTTGCTAATTCATGTGGAGAAGAAATTACTCCTAGATAGTCTGTTAATCTTCGATTCCTAACCATGAGCTCATTTACTCTGGACTTGTTCCCTACTGGCGCCAAACAGAGAGAATTACATTAGTTATTTTCAGCTATTAGGGAACTAGTTATAATTAATGTTGTCTTTGATGATACCCTGATTTTATGCAGATGCCTCAGCGGTGCTGCCGTGGGTGGGTGGTATGGCACGGCCTCGCTGCCGGCTGGGGCAGGGAGGGCTTTGGCCGCTTGTTTTAGCCCAAGAGCCTTCTGCACTAATTGGGGTTCGGGTCTGTCCTACGTATCCTTGTGGTAGGGTTGCTCGTGCTAACGAGCGAGGCCGGAGAGGTTTGGGAGCAAGGCCACATGCTGCTGCTCCTGCGCCGAACGCGCCGGGCTGTGGATGCGGTGAGCGTGGGACCAGCCACCCTCGGCCGGGTGGGGTGAGCGTGGTCCCACGTCCCGGAGCAGCATTCCATCCGTGTCCCCCCGGGGCACCGCTGGAGAGGTGGGGCTGCGTTGCCCCCAGCACTACGTGCCCCGTGGGACCGGGAGGGCACGTGGGCCGCCACCACGGGGGGAACAGCGTGGGGGGCTGCTGCTGCCCCGCTGAGAAGTCGTTTCCCATTTCCCACCCCTCTCGCCTGTTTCTATGGACACTGCTGCGTGGTGGAAAGCCAGGGAATCATTGGACGTGTGCAGGGATGAATGTTGTGAAGGAGCAAAAAAATCAGGAGAGAGGAGAAGGCTTTTGAGGAACAGGAGAGCGAAACACTGTTCGTAACCGCCCGCCCGCCCGCCCGAGCTGCCCTGCCTCCGGCACCGGGGTCCCTCTGCACCCCTGGGGCCACCCCCTTACCCGCCTTCACACTGGGGTCCCTGGGAGAAGGAGGGGCTGGAAGCAGTTGAGCTTCCCAGCCTGGGGCCGGCATACCCCAAGGGCAGCGGATGAGCCTCCTCCCGGGAAGAGCCACCTTCCCCAGGGTGGCAATGCCCCTGTCCCGTCCCATTCCCGTGGGACACCGCCCCCGGGGTCTCCTGCAAACCCACCACGGGCTGGCCCCGCGTGTCGTCACGACAGCTGGCAGGGATCCCCTGCCTGCCCATCCCTCATCAGACGGAGGTGCAGCTCCTCTCCATCCTCCTCTCCATCCTCCCCGCTCCACTCCTTCGCAGCCGGGCACAGCCCGACCTGAGCAGCCCCAGTGACAGCCTCTGCCTTTTGCCCAGCCACTGACACAAACCAATTACTGATGTAAACGGGGAGGTCAGGCAGACTGCTCTTCAAACCCAGGCAAAACAAGAAGCAGATGTTAGTTTCAGCAGAGAAAAGGTCTTGGGATATGAAATAGTTTCACCTGGTGCCTTCATCTTCTGGAAAATCACATGTGCCAATTCCTTTTGAAAATGATCAAAGCCAGGCACGGTGTTTCCTCTCTCCTTGCTGATCTACTCGAGTCTGTTTTATCAGATGGGGTTTAAAGCAATAGTATGTTTTATTTTAAAACAGACTTAAAAAATATCCCAGCCTTTTGGCTTGACCATTCAAACCATCTGGTTTCATACGCTTCAGATGTTAGCCCAAAGAAGAGAAACGGTGTTAACAATAAGCAAAAGTACCTAATAATCAGTTTAATACAATGCTCTGTAGTACTTATGAAGTTGGCATATCCAAAATTATTACCAGAAGCCCAATCTTAATCCTTTTTAAGTTGGGGGGGAAATGGATCAAAAATTAGAATGATATCAAGCATAAAATAATCTTCTGTCTGTGTTGCACTGATAAAAAAATAGAATATATAATTACCATGTAAAAACTGCTTATGTTTGTGATTATATGTTGCTGCCATCTCCAGGTCCTCACTGTAAATGACTTAATTGGGTTGTCCTGATATATGGATGCCGAGAGCAGGAGCGCGCGATGGATCTCGCAGGGATGCCGATGCCCACACCGGGGCTGCCCTGGGTGCGCGCCGGGCTGGGTGCCTGTCCTGGGACGGGGGAGATCTGGGACACGGCCGAGGTTTTGAAGGTGTGGGATGTGCTGCAGCCTGTCCGAGGGCTGCTGCGAGCCCTCCTGGGGGCTGGGCTGCTCCCGGGCTGGGGAGGCACCGGCAGCTGGGCTTAGGGTTTCTTTTTCCTCCACCTTTATAATTGCCATATCCCACCACGGATTTCTCTCCCCTCCCCGCCCCCCCGGGCTATTTTTGAGAAGAGTGAGCAGAAAGTCTGGCAGAACGATGGCATGGAGACTCTGAAACGAAGGTGGGGTGGACGCAGCGTGGGGACGCCTGCAGTGCTGGCAATTTTTGAATTTAGAAAGTGCCCGCGCCTGAAGGGCTATTGAAATCAATAAGGGAACCGGGAGGGAAGGACAAAGGATCGCAATGCCCTGTCTAGACGCTAAATGTACTTGAAAATCAAGTCATGGGATTATCTCCACATAAGCGCAGACTGGGCAGACATACAGCAACCAGTGTTCAGGACTGAAAGGAAATTGCAAAAAAACCCCCACCACAACTCAGAAAGCTGGCAAAACTAAAAGGATGTGCTCTTTTTGTTGCTTTGAATAGCGCTCAGATAGATAAGTCACTGCCTATGAAAGACAAACGGGAGACAAAATTTCAGGGTAGTAGAGGAGCATCTTTCCATCCGCACACACACATTGCCAGCAGCGGGAGAAGCCAGCACGGGCTCCAGCATCTCTGCTGGGAGAGCCGTGTGTGCATGGGTCAGCATCGCCTTCCCAGCGCTGGGAACCGCCCCGGGCAGCTGGACCACACATAGGCAACCGACACCTGAGCGTCTGGTGTAACCCCGGTTTACAGTTCATTAGCAGACATTTCCCCCAGCCTAAAGACACAGAGTCTGAATTTTAGCCATGGGAGAGAGGAGATGCTCAGGCTGGGAGCCACAGGCAGAGCTCAGCTTGCCTCTGCCATGCCCAGGGCAGAGCTGAGGAGCACGAGGTCTGCTGGGGTCCCAGCAGGAACAGTGACATGAGGAAAGAATTGTATTTCTGACCAGAGGAAAGAACTGTATTTATATATGGGATAAATAACACCCAAATGCTCTCTAGGTAAAGGAGGTACCCAAAGATTCTCTGCGTGAAAGCTCAGATCTGCATCTCCTCGTGTAACAGATAGCTGTGTGTAATAATAAATATCTGCCCATGGATAGACCGTGAATAAGTACAACATGTATAATGCACCAGGATTATGTGATTTTTTATGTATAAAAATGTCTTATTAGCTTTCTGGTTTTTCTCCCACATATCAAGTAACAATACCCCACTTACAGCTGAAGTATGCTCCTTTTTACTACCCGCTATATTTATTACAGCTGAGAAAATAGATTTTTTCTTTTTTGTTTGTTTTTTTTTTTATTTGCTAAATTTAGCCATTTTTCTGGTGATGACGTTCAGCAGCCTAGAAAGCAATGTTCTCAAATAAGTTCATCATTCTCAAAAGCCTTTGGTGTCATTTAGTGAGGAATTCTTGCTCTGAAAAACATTTGAATGCAAATTATGGCCATTATCACAATTAAATATTTATTTTTGCCCCCAAATGCGAAGGTAATTTCATAACTAACTCAGCAAGGTAGGCAGCAGCAGAGGGAGCGTGACAGACGCCGTACGTGTGGCGTGCGCTGAGCTGCACCCTTGTGCGTGCCGTGCATGGGCACCGGGGTGGCTTCTCAGAGCCGGGAGCAAACCGGGACGGGCTCTGCTGCGGATAAAGCTGCCGGAGCGTTTTCTGGGCCAGTGGAGCCCCCCTGCCAGCATCCCTCCCTACTCCAGCTCCCGGAGAATCAGGGGTACCGGGGGGAGCTGGGAAGTGGTGGCATCAGGGTCCCTGTGGGACTCTGTGATCACCACGGCTCACCAGGTCCCATTGGGAAGGGCAGCTTTGCTTTAGTTTTTCCCAAGGAACATTTTTGAGTAAAGGAAAACAATGATGAAAAGTACAGAAAACACAAATGGAAGTTTGGTATTTGTAAAAACCTCATGCTCCTGAGTTTTTCTCGGGAAATTGACTTTTTCAGTGGAAATCTGAATCTTTTATTTGAAAAATAGAGAAAAAATTGACAAAACCTCTGAAAACATCTCTTTTCTGGCAACCCCAAGCCATGCCTTCCATCAAAAAAAGTGACACCGTTGTTTTGAAGGAGCTTTGCTCACCCTGCGTTGGGCGGGATGACACCAGTCATGCCGAGGAGATTGATGGGCCTGCTCTTAGCGCGTTTTCCTTACCGGCCCTAAGTTCTTGGGTAGAGAATTTTTCATAATAGCTTCTAAAACTGCAAATCAATAAATGATGTTTGCTAAACAATCCAGTCAAATCAAAGTTATATTTTGAACCTGAGAAAGTACCTGCTGCACTTTTTACCATTTACCCAGCACTAATATTTACCTGGAATTAATTCCATTTGTTTCACAACTAAGAGTGTTGCCTTTCGGGGAGGAGGTTGGCTAGCAGGGTCTTCCACTGCTCCTCTGGGGTGAAAAAGTTGTGGATGAACATAATTTGTTCTCTGATTTCCCAGGATCCAAAATCTAGTTGATGGTAAAGGTCAGAAGAGTTTTCAGTCATGCAGACAAGCTGCCGAATATAGATGGCCAAAACCGCAGAAATATGCAAATTCATTGACTTGGACAATTAACATTTAAGCTAAATTAAAACTAGAAGCAGCGAAGACACAAGAGCAAGGGCTGTGCCCGTCGTGTCTCTTCAGGCTGGCACAGCACAGCCGATCCTAATCCTTCGGTCCCATCTGCATTCAGGTTGTTTATCACCAATAAATCAATAATTTGGGTAACATCTTTCCGGTGAGTTTTGGCTGCTGTGTCACGGACTTGTTTAAAATCCAGAAGAAATCTCTTTGCTGCACTACTTCTCACTGCATAATTCATTTGGATGCGTGAGGCGGTGGGTTCCGCTGGCAGACCTGCTGCACAGCCAGCACAGGAGTTTCACCGTCCCTTCCTCTATGATCTGTAACGATTCCTGGATGTTTTCAAGCTGGGAAGGAAATCGAGCACGAAGCTGGTGGGGTTCTGGGCCACCCTACTTCCCTTTGCTAGACCAGCTGTATCTCTTGTGATGACCTTACCTCCACCCAAACCCCACTTCTCTTACAGCAGGGATGGTGAAATCCTGTCCGCTGTCTCTCTGTTTGGCTTGTCTTTTATTATACTTCTTAAACCGCGGGTTCCTGCTGTAGCTGGATGCCTTTCCCTACCGTGACTGTATCTGGAAATCTCTCATTTCCTCCATTTCTTTAGCAAGAGGATTTGAACTGGCATTGCTTTTCTTAGTTTTTCCTTACAGCACACCTGGGGCTCGGTGCACGAGCTCCACTCAGGCCAGCAGTCACCCTGAATTTTTGGTTTTGCCATAACACTCCAGATTGCTGCCATCCTCTTAACAAAACCCTGCCTTGCAGCTGGCAGAAAGGGGCTGTGCTCCCTAAAACTGCCTGGTCACCAGCCATTGTGTAGGAGAAATTCCATACGGTGTAAGCGTCTCTTCTATAGTGCTCAGCAAAGGTGGGGCAGAAGAAGACAGGAGCGACTCTTTAATGAGGGGGAATGTCTAAAGAAGTTTGTGAATGGACTGGGAAAGTCATGGGCTTAGGATCACATTTCGTCTGCTGAAAGAGCTCTGTAAATGGAGTCATTATTGGTGGCAGTAACTGATCCGCCTCCTGGCTGAGAGTCATGGAGATTAGACATTAATTGAACATGGTCTCTAAGAGGGGGGTGTTTCAGGGTTAAAATGGGGAGGCAAAAGAAACATTAGAATTGTAGAATAGAAAGGGGCTGTTAATAAAGACACAAGGGCAGCTGTGCACCGAACGTGGGGGGTGATACAGGATTTCAAGAGCCTGGGTCCTCTTTCCACCGAAAGCTACCTTACATGGGGGATGTAACCCTAGGAATCGAGCCCCGGAGCCACTGCTGCTCCGTCCCGCGCTGCCCTGGGGAAGGTGACACAGGGCAGTAGCAGCCCCTGCCCTGCAAGGGGGTCTCCAGACAGCACTGCCATGAAACCTGCTTTGATTGCGAGATAGCACGTGGGGGAAGAAAGGGTTGTTCATTGCTTCCCACCGGACACGGGACCTTTTGTCTCGGTGACTTGGGACTTTTCTGTCGCGCACGCTGAAATTAATGGATCGGGAGGGATGTGATAAGCAGAGCGCTTTCAGGAGGTGGAGGTTCACCGGGATGCCGTGCCCTAGCAGAGCTGTGGCTGAATTTAATATCGAAGTCACGACGAGACAATGAGTTTTCTTCGTCACAGCTTTTCAGTTCATTACTCTCCCTCTTTCTTTTCTGCAAATAAGTAAATGCACTTAACAGGTTGCTACAGGTCACCTAAGCTAACTGTCATGTATGCACTCTTATCCCATGGTAATTGCAAAGTACTGTTACCGATCTTAAATGTCAAGAAAGTGATTTAAATATAAATTTACCTTTGCTGCAAACTGAGAACGCGTACACAGACCGTTACTGTAGCCCAGCTCATGCACTATAGCCTGCAAATGTGGTAATCTCATTGGGATTCTCAACCTGAGTTTTGTTTATATGTACAGGAAATTTCAGATGAAGACATTGCAACTTGGAAATCACTTGTCACCACCACTTGCTGCAAGATGAGGCATCACAGCAAATCTCCACCTCTACCACAAAGGCTCTTCAGACTGTTTAACTGCCCTTTCAGCAGGTACAAGAGGAAGACCACTTTTTGCTGATAGGAATAGAGGGATTTACACAAGGCTTTTCAAAAGATGCGGCTTCTCCCCAGCTCTGTGCTGGCCGGAGATGGCTCAGGGTGGAATGAGCTCGATTTGAACCCTTATGTATGCGTCACCCTGCTCCCACCTGTAGTGTGAGTGATGCTGAATTCCCAACAAACTCCTCTGCCACATGCACAGCCCAGGCGTCACCGCAGGCATTCCTGGGTTGGTACAGCCAGAAGGACAGCCTGTGAAAAACTTGCAAGCAAACCTCCCGTTAGAAGTGGTGATCCCTCTGTCAATTGTAAACAATGAGCAGAAACAGAAAGACGTGTGGCCAGTGTCTGCAGACGTCGCCTAGAGCTGGGACATGGGGCTGCCCTCGCCGTGGGAGCAGCCCAGCGCAGTGTCCCCTCCGCCCTCTTTCTGATCTCCAGCCACGGGAATGACTGTCTGGGGCAGTAGCGCTTGGCACAAGCCGACATCTGCAGCAAAACTTCCCTCGCAGGCACCGGCAGAAGGCAGCACAGGAAGGCGGCAGCGGGGTGCCAGGAGGGCTGCCCTTGAAACGTGCTGCCTCTGAAGGCCAGAGGGAATAACGGGAAGTCAGTCAGTCTGCGCAGCTCCCAGCTAGCGCGGGAAGGAGGAACGGGAGGGGAACCGTTCCCAGGAACCGTTTCCAGCATCGGCAGGTGCAAAGAAGGGAACGTGCCTCCCTGAAGCCCCCGGTACTCGTGCACCCCTGGTCCATGGGCACCCAGCACACCCAATGCAATACCCAGCACACCCAGTGCAATACCCAGCCTGGCTGCAGGGCAGCCCCAGGGGTCCCAACTTTGGACATCTTGCCCTCAGGCAAAGTTTCCAGAATTAGTCATTGTGGTTTTTTTCAAAGTGCATTTAGAAACACCTGGTTTTGGTCTGAAAAGGAACGTGTTTTCCCTCACTGAATTTCAGGATCACTCAGAAAATCGCGAGTGAAATTCCCACTCGTGGCCAGCCTGGGCCGCAGCGCTGCTGGAAGCCATCGTGATCCACGTATGGAGGGGAGCCAGGCTGTTTGGACAACCCTCATATTGATGTATCCAAACTTTGGAGACATTGATTTTGCAACTTTCATGTCTGACAGGCTTTCATTAACAGCTTTGATGTAGCTCTGATACAGAGGGTAATCTGCGTTTTCCTAGTTGAGCATGTATTTCCTCAGGCACGCAGATAGCTGGCACCTTTCCCCTTCTTCCTCTCCCACAGCTTCCACATGAGTAGTCCCAGCAATACGCACAAACCCATTTAGCAAATGGATTTTTTCTTGTGAAGTGTTCAAAAATAGTCACCCTTTATTATTAAAAATGGTGACTGGTGTATCATGACTCAACAGTCTGAGGGCAAATCTGCACACTGTATATCAATACTTCACGTAAGCAACTGGAGTAATCAATAGTTCAAGTATATTTATGTATTTATTACATATTCAATCGACTAACTCATGGTCTTTCGTCAATACATTAACTGATAATAAAACTCTGTTTACTATAGAAAATATTAGACACTGTATAACAAATAATTGAACATTAGCATGTGCAAGTATTGAGCTACAAAGGAGCAGCGGGAGGGAACCGTATAATATCCTCCTGGTTAAGCCCACCTTGTGTGATTAAAGGGAAAACAAAATGCCATAGATAAGAGATTAAAAACATCTTGTGCTAATAGAGATCTGAAGTCATCAAAGCGGGAAAGATTAAAATGAGCTGGTTCCCGATTTCAAGCCGTTGCGGTGTTCGAAACGCCTGCTCCGAAGCGTGCCGCTCCCCAGGGATTTCCGTGGCAGCGGTGGCCAGAGAGCACGGGCCGGGTTTGCGGCATCTGCCCTTTACCGACAGTGAAGCACCGGGCTCACCCGCAGACCCGCGGCAGGGCTGTGCTGCTGGCGGCGGCACTTTGGGTACGAGCGGCTCTTCAGAAGTGTTATCTTCTGGTACACTGCTGCCCACCGCGGAGAAGTAACGGAGGGCTCAGGGGACAATCAGCTGGGGTCCGATCCAAAGTTTTATTTCTACTACAGTTTTGGCCAGGTAACATAGACCTCAGTGTCTGTGACTTGGGCATAGACATCCTTCCTCTTGCCCAATTTCTGCTGGCGTAAGGCATAAGATTTGGGGACAGTAACCTCCTTTCAGGGGAGGTGCCCGGGCCCTGCAACGAAGCCCCAGTCCCAGCAGGAGTGGCTGGGAGCCTCCTCCAGCCACTGCTCTTGGGTACAAAATAGTGCAGTAAAAACCCCGCATGTGCACTGTGGAGTGTGAGAGCCCAGGGTCAACCCAGAACGAAGGGAGGGTGCGAGGAAAACCTCACCACTGCCCCGACACATGGAGGAGAGCCCCGAGCATCATCTAGGCACTGCACGGGCAACAAAAATCGCATGTGTAGTGTAAATCACAGCGCTGAGCGCAGCCGAAGTGGGTTCAGTGTCTTGCAGCAGGGACGAAGTCTGCAGCAGGAGAGAGCAGTGGGATTCAGACACATTTTATCTGGGACAAGCATTGGCTTTGACAGTATTTTAGCTGAGGAAATCTAACTGAGCCCATCTGGTTCCAGGGGAAGAGGAAACAGGGAGGTGGTAGGTCAGGGGCTTTCAGACAACACCGAGCAGTGATATCTGTCACTCGCTGGTGTAGGACTGAGCGTTTTCCAGTTCTGTCACCCCGCCCTCCCAGAAAAGCATCAGGGCTCCAGACACATTCTGGGTCTTCTTGCTCGCACAGGGTAACCCCTTTAAATACACAGTGATACTTAACAGCCAGGAAGCATCTTGTTACAATTTACAGGGTATTAATGAGCAATCTGGTACATATGGGAACAAATGATAGCGCTCTGTGTTAATACCAGGGTCATTAATGCATACTCTAACAGAGGAAATAATTAGGGTGAATTACAGCTATAAGGCTGCATTGGCTGGTGAGTGTGTGCGTGTAGTTCTGGGATCGTTCTCCGAATTCACCTATATCTGGTTGGGTTCGAGGTGGCACCTCGGAGGGCAGCGGTGTTTCCATGGCACGTAGGCAAGCCAGGCGGCACCAGCCATGCCACCGCCGCGCTGCAGCTGGGTAATTAGCAGCTGAGATGGCCTCTGTCCTTAAGAGAAAGCAGTCGACGGTTTCGAGTCAAATGTGAAAGAACAGTTTATTTGGTGTCGCTTTTAATTAAGCTCGATAGCAAAGCCTCTATTAAGTGTGAGGAATGTGTCCTATGAATGCACTGCATTACTATTACTTATATTTTATTTTTATCATTGCTATTATTTATTAGTCTGGAGACCCAGCAGTCCATTGATTTGTTTCCGAGTAGCCCAAATGAGGCTGAGTCGTCATAGATCATCTTCGACTGAGGCTGACATTGGCGTTTTCTCTCCTAAACCATTTATTATGAGCATGTGGGCTCTGGAACAGGTTTGGTTTGAGAAGTCTTTGCAAGTGAAGCAGGTGACGACAGAAGCCCTGGCTCTGCTGGACGGTGAGGCTGCGGGGGAGCTGCAGGCTGGTTGGCACTGCATCCCGTGGGATGCCGGCAGCACCGCGCTCCCTGGGGTGGCCTGAGCGGGACCCGGAGCAGCCGGGGAAATGGGAGCCAGGCGGGCTGGGGGTCACTGCCCCGGCTAAGTCACATCCCTGGCAAGGACTTTGCTTGCGCAGAGCAGTTCAGAGAAGAACAAAGAGGTCTTTTTTTATCTGGACTGAGAATCGTACTGTTTGTGATGTAGCCAGCTCAACATAGGTGAATTATTCTTATACGTTCACTTGGAGAATATAGTGGTGGTCCTACTGCAGCACGGCAGGGAGCTGGCCCCTGCTCGGAGTGAAAACAGAGCTTGGAAGGGGGGTGCATTTTCCTGCAGCTCTGCAAATATTAATAACGCACCATCCCTTTATGAAAGCAAACTGAGGAAATGAAAGCATGAAAAGTAGGATGCAAAGAAAATTGAAAACCATTTCAAGTGCAGTGAACACGGGGTGAAGGAGTAGGAAGGACTGTGGGCTTAACACAGCCGGCACCGTTTGCACCCACCAGCATGCTGCATTTGTGTCTGCTCCAGGAACTGGAGTGCCTCAAAGCAAGGCATGCTTTGGCTCTCATTAACGCGTTGCTCTCCATGGCTTCACTTCAGCAAGATGCTCTAGCATGATGATCACCTTTCTGGAAAGCACAGAAAACTGGCGGGCACAGAAAACCATTTGGAGCCTGACCCTCTCTCGGACTGTGCTGAGCTCAGACTCCCCAGCTGCCCCAGTCCCCACATCGGCAGGGTCCCCCCCGATGGCCTGAGCTGTCGCACCCTGGCCAAGCGGCAAGTGCTGGCTGCCGGTGCGGGCACTGCGGTGCAGGGAGGCAGCGCCGAGGCCATGCACCATGTATAATGCAATGACCAGCCAAGGCATTTGTGTCCAGATGCGTGTTTACATCCCTTTACTCTGGTGCTTTACGAGGGAGAACGTCTGTGTCTTTGTCACTGCTGATTGCCCTCCGCTTGTTCTTGCATTTGATAGTTTCAGACAAGCAGCCTTCACCTGAGGACATGTCAGAGCGTTGCTGGTTACTTGTCCAAAGGGGAAAACATTTTTTATCTCCTTCAGTGGCTTGTGCTTTATGATGCAGTAATATCCTCTGCTGCTGGAGCTGCAGCCTCCTCGGTTAGCATGAGATACGTATTACGTGTATTTCAGTGATTCTGCAGATATTCCATGTATTGAACCGACTATCTCAAGCGCTATGCAAATGGAGGAATAAAAATCTGCAATATTTTCAAAGTGAAAAAAGGGCGTCCTTTCCAGAGATATAGATTTTTATGGCAAAGGGGAAGGATAGCTATTCACGCCGCACTACAGCCTGCAGCTCTGGAGCAGGCGGCCCCACTGCCAGCCTCACCTTTGCCAACAGACGTCGGTGCAGTCAGAGCGAGGTTGTGACAGCACAGGGTGACCCGCGGGCTGAGCGGCAGGGAGCCCTCGCCAGCACGGCTCGCTGCGGGCATCCCTGCCTGCGCCGGGCTGCTCTGCCTGCCCTGCCGTCACCCTGGCAGGAAGATGCTGGACATCCACGGTTGACCTCGGGCAGCTGAACCACCAAGCTGAAACAAATCCGAATTACCATTTGTCACACTAAAATACGAGATTTTTCATAGGGGCCCTTCGGCACGGCTAACAGCCTGCTGAGGTATCGGCGATGGAGAGGGGAGCTTATTAGCAGCTTTCTGCCCTGGGTGAGAGCTCACCCGCAGCCTCCTGCCACTGCAACGGGACCCTGGGCGCGGGGCAGCTCCCCGGGTCTGGGCAGAGCCCATGGCTGGGCTGGGCTGGGAAGCTCGGAGAGCCGGAGAGCCGGCAGCCCCGGGGCAGGCAGGGCGGTGGGAGTGGGATGTCTGCCTGGGGATGGACGTGGGATGCACCGTCAGTGCTCCCTTAAAGCCAGTTTGGATTGCGTGGTCACCGCAGCCCCCCTGCCCTGCCCTCAGCGCTCCTGCTGCAGCCCTCAACGCCCCAGACACACCCTGCGAGCGCAGATATATGGGTAGTGTGTGTGTTTAATAAAATACAAACTTACATTTCCCTTTTCAAATGAAATTAACATACTTTATTGCCAGCTATAAGAAATATTCCTTAAGGGTAAGAAGTTTATAAAAAATTTAAAGTAACAAAGGCAAACTTATAAAAAATTCATCTTTTAGTAGTGATTGCTCTATAAAAAAAGAGTGAGTTTAAGTGAGAATACAAAATTCACAGAATTAATTATGTAAACAGCAAAAAGGCACAATGGCTGAGAACTAAACTAATTAGCAGCAGAGTCGCCCTGCCAAAGTCAGCCTGGACCTGCAAGTCGGCTGCTTAAGGATAACCCACAGTGACAATTGTGTCCTGAAGTTATTTATTAAATAACTCTGCTAAGGTTCAGAATAGTGTTGCCTTAATTAGCTGAACAGTAAGTGTGGGGAGACACAAACTTTTCTCACCTGTGCGTCATGCACGGCAGCACTTCCCATGATCTTACACTGAGGCTGGCTGCAGGGATTCACCGAGGTTTGCTTGTTTTTACCAAGGGCCCTTCCAGAGGAGCTGGCTGGGGCTGCTCCTCACGGCTGCCAGCTGCCGTGCCAAGGGACAGCGGGGACAGCAGGGAACGTGGGATGTCCTGCGCGGGTGCAGGGAGCATCTTGTGTCCCGAACCTCGCTGAGGTCCAGGCACAATGTGTTCGTGGTCCACACCGGGATCCAGGTGGGACATTTCAGCAGACCCGTTACACGGCTTGCTGTGGCAGAAGAGGTGACTTGTGACTTTGTCCAAATACTGAAGAGGCGCCAAGTTCAGCAACTCTAATCTGCTTACAAAGCACCATGCCAAGGCACTCACTGCTTCCCCTGTTTCGCCTGTGGTAGCAGGTTTGGAGAGTTGCCTGGCCAAGAGTCCCAAAAGGAAGAAAAAAACCCCAGACCCATGCAAATACCAGCACCTGGAGGGAAATCCTCCGCAGTCTTCTGCACCGCAGCTTTCCTGCCCTGCTCAAAGCCAGAGCAAGGCTGAGGTCAAATGCTCTGCACACCAAACCCTCCCTCCTTCCTCGGTGGAGAGCAGAGAAGGGGCAGGAGAGAGAAGACCGAGGCTGGGGATGGGAGAAGGGGAAGCCACCTCGCTGGGGTAAGAGCAGGTGCTCGCCTTGGCTCAGCCTCCATCCCTCCGCTTTGGCACAGAGGGAGAGGCGAAATCCTGAGACGAAGGAGCTGCTGCCCCCGACACCGTCCCAAGAGCGTCCCCCCACTGCTGACCCCGATCTGTGGACAGACACGGGGGCTGCCGAGGGTGGGGACAGTGAGGGGGTCCTGCACCGGGTCCGTTTCCACCCACCTCTCCAGGTCTGCAGGGGTGGCTCTCGCCACCCGCAGGACCCCAGCCCGCTGGGGCTGGCTCACCCAATGCAGGGTGTGCCCCTCTCCGCACGTACTGGTTCTTGCCTCGCTGCCTGAACACGCCGGCTCGGCCTCCTTTCTCCAGATCACTCAGGTTTAATGATTGCCCTGCTAAATTCAGAACAGCCAAATGCAAAGGACGGGTCCAGAATGAGCAAGAGACTTTCCATTCACAGGCACATTAAACGTGTCATTGAGATGGAAGTCACTTGCTCATTCCGGCCCGCGCCTTGCATTATTTTTCACTGTAGGAAAATTTTCAGGAGGAGAAAAGAAACTTAAGGAACACATTTAAAAGTAAAGTTGAATAGAACAGGGCTGTTGGGAATACAAATGCTGTTAAAGTTTTGTTCTGAGTCTTTCTCATCGCTGTCCGCTGCTGGAGAGGCTTGGCTGTCCCTGCCCCGGAGGAGGTGCTGTCAGCAGGATTTATGCAACGATGCACCAGCTCCCATCACAGCTACCAGGAGCTGGGCAGGCAGGGTGAGCCCCTCGGCTCCCGTGGGTCTCCAGGTGGGTACGGCGAGTGCCTCAGCTCCCGTGGGTCCCCAGATGGGGACAGCGAGTGCCACAGCTCCCGTGGGTGTACCCAGCCAGAACATGGGCCTGTCTCTGCTGGTGTCCTTGTTGCACGTCTTGTGCAGCTGACAGCATGAACAGAAACTGCAGGCCATAGCTCCTAAACCTGCAAGAGAAAATGTGAACCAGCCCTTACAATATCTGGGTCAGTTAAACCAACCCGAAGGGAGAGGTCGGGATGTCCGTCCTCCAGCCCCGCTCCGGTCCCTGCATGGTGGGCTCCTGGCAGAAATAGCTCCGGTTGGGTGCTTGCTTTGGAAGTGCATCTGATTTCTCTGCAGTTTTGTTTTTTGCCTGTGCACTCCACTGCTCCGCTGATAACTTTCCTCTAGTGACGGTCCCCTTGGGAGGTGACTTGTGAGAGAGAATTAAAGGTCTTTGTCCCTCCTCTGTGCCCCAGTGTTTTCCTTATCTGTTTGTTTTTCTCCAGCTGGATAAATGAGATGACTTAGGTGAACTGAGCAGTGGAAAAAAATTGCTTTTCCAGTGAACGTGGGCACTGGTTAAACCACTGGCCACAGCCAGAGCCGTCAGCCCCTGCCCAGGAACCTGCCACTCACTGCTAAGGACCTACCGGTGGCCTGGGGCTAACGGGGACAGCAGGGACCCTGTGCCTGGTTGGAGGTGGCACTTTGGGTGTCATGGTCACGCCGAGCCTGTTTGGATACCAGGCTACAGCATGCCGGGGCAGCCGCGCCGGCTGGTGACTACCAACCCGCCAGCGTCTCTGCAGTGGGACTCAGTGTGGCTCCCACCCTGGACCAACACCGGGCGCTTGCCCCGTGTCACCCGCTGAGGTGCCGTCCACCATCAGGTGTGGGGTCGGACGAACGCTGCCCTCCTTCCCCGGGCACAGGCGAGCACGGCCGGGCTCCCACGCTCCCCTCCGGCTGCGTGTGGCTGCACCGGCCCTGTCTGGGGAGGCAGAAGTGCTGCCCCTGCCAAAGAACCCGTGCGGAGCTGCTCCCGCGCGGGTGCCGCAGTGGGATGGGACAGGATGGGACAGGGGTGGGATGGGGACAAGGGGCCGAGGGCTGGCCCTGTCCCCCTCCCTGCAGAGCCTCCCCGGCGTTGCCACGTAAGAGGCAGAAGCATCATCTCAGATGGAGAAGGAGCAGCTACATTTAGAAAGTGCATGAAGGGAAGCGTTTGAATTTCACAGGAGCCCCTCGCCCACTCCTTTTTCTCACCCGCTCAGCTTAATGCGTTCCTGAAAAATCTCCTTTCTTCATCTGTGGTTATTTTTGCCTGTGAGCTATAGCGCGAGTGGGTGTGGATCATCTCACCGTGCCCAGGTGTGCTGTCCCAGGGGCTCGCACAGCTTCTGCAGCATGAAGAAGCACCGTCTCCCCATCGCTGTCTTGCAGTGCAATGCCTGGAAGGATTTGTTTTCCCTCCTGCAGCCTCTTCCCTTCCCAGACCTGGTTTTCCCCTGCCATGTGATGAAGCAGTTTTAATGGGAGCTCTGGTGGGTTATGCTCCACGTTGCTCTTCCCTGGCAATGTCGCAGTGATGCAGACACCCGATCCAGGGCTCTCCCCTCCCTGGGTGCTGCCCCAATTTCCTCCCCCTACATGGGGCCATGATGCGTATCTCATGAGGGGAGAAAGGATTCACAGGGATCTGCTCACCCGGTGAAAGGGTTGAGAAATGCAGATGCACATGGCAGGGTCTGGCAGCCCCCACTGAGGCCTCCTGAAGGCAAAGCAGGGACCAGCCACCGCTGCAGAGCATTTGCTAGATGATGCAAAGCTGAAATAATCTCCCCTAGCCGGGTGTGCTCCTGCCAGCCCCTCCAATTTAAACACCCTCCTTTCCTTTTCACTGCTGACAAGTGCCAGCAGCACAATGCACGTGCGAGTAAACGCTCTCCAGTGCCCTCTGCTTGGCATCGCTGCCCCTTCCTCTGGCCAGTCCCTGAAGTGACTTTTAATGAGCATTTTAAGCGATTCCTTCAGGCAGGTGCCTGCCAGGCCAACCCACCAGGAACAAAATCCGCCGTGGTAGCTCTTCTAATGAACCTTGCAGGCAGAGGAAGGAATATATACGGGTACTTCTTTGCAGTTGCATTTGCTAGAGAGGCAGGCACGGTCTCCAAGCGCTCTGCTCTGTCTGCTGGCTGTGGCACCAGGGCCACCGTCAGATGCGCAGTCAGAGCAGCAAGGGAGCAGGGACGGGGGCATGATGAATATTTCATGCTGCAACGCCAGACCTTTTCATTAACACCGTAGTGGAGGGCTCAGCACTTCTGATGTCTGTTACCGTACACAGGAATGTCACGGCAAGTAAGCCTGGGTGGGCTCTGCTTGCCGAAAAAGGAAAGCAGCCAATATTGTAATTGCTTGCACAGAACTGGCCAGCCGGCCCGGCAGGACCTGAGCATGGGCTGCACGGCTTGATGGAGACATGGTGGTACCAGGCCACTTGCATGGGAGGGCAGGGGTAGCTCTGCCAGGAGGTAAATTTCTAGGCTGATAATAACTCCCTGGATTTCCTCAGGGCTCTGAAAATACATGACAAAAGAGAAAATGTTCATTGCAAAGTGAGAGCAGGAAAGGTTGGACCGACCTTCCCATGAAGCACTGGCCACCGCCAGTAAAAAGGGCACCGCGAGCATTTTTGCTGCCTCCATTCCCGGCAAGGGGACCTGGCTCCTGGCCCGCGGGGCTGCAGGGGACAGGGACCTACCCAAACCCCCTTCCCGCTCCGCCGCGGTTCCGGGGATGTTTGGCTGGTTTTAAAGCAAGGGCTTCCCCGGGCACCGCCTGGGACCCGCTGGCGGCCGACAGCCACTCCCTTAGCCGCGACCTGCAGCCGGGGCACTCCCTGCCCTGCGCGGAGCCTGGCTTTATATCATCGCCTGCTGTTGTACTCCAGTCCCGGTAATATCATAGCGGCACTTCAGAGCTGGAGAGCTCTCAGCTGGGAGGTGCTCCTTGCCACCAGCACTAGTTCAAGCTGCCTGGTGAACTAAATTGATTTTTTATAGTTGCTCTGGAGCAAGTTTAATGAATCTGTTAGTAGCTGCTCCCTACTTAAAGCTTTTCTCAGTGCTGGAACTGCAGCACGGCGTTCCATAAAACGGAGGAGGCTGCTTAAGTCTTACCCCTCACCTCCGAACAGCACCGCCGTGATTAGCTGCATGCTGCATAACTCCACATCATTACCACATGTGCTCGGAGAAAGCCATCAGCTGAGCGAGCTGCACCGAGCTGTGAGAGGAATCAGATGCCAGTCTTGTGGGAACCTTGTGCAAAACATGACATACAGGTGTCTGGGCGCTCCTGATTTTCGTCTGCAGTCTTCTGTGCAAGGGCAGCGCCAGCTCCAAGTGTAAAATCACCGGAGTCGTGCTCTGAGATC
The DNA here is from genome assembly GCF_034638445.1 of Ciconia boyciana. Lineage (NCBI taxonomy): Eukaryota > Metazoa > Chordata > Aves > Ciconiiformes > Ciconiidae > Ciconia > Ciconia boyciana. The sequence continues at coordinate 7,017,580 of NC_132948.1, forward strand.
ACACGACTGCCTCAAAGACAATGAGGTTAAAAATTAAAAGCAGTTTTGGTTTTATTTTTACAGAGGTTTTTTTGTTCTTTGACCATTTTCCCACATTGCTGTGCAGCAAGAGGGCTGGAAACCTGCTTCCAAACAAAAGTGTAGGCTGAGATTCACATGACTCTGGGACCTGGAGCTTTGAGAAAACAAAGGCCACCCCTTGCACGTGTTTGCTCCCTGAGGAAGGAGCGGAGTCTGCGTTCAGGCTCGGGTGGTGCAGACGAGGGGGCTCGATGGCTCCCGCACCCCTGCGTGCTGCACCCCCGGGGCAAGAAGTGATGAGGGAGGCGGCACTGGAGCGGACGCTGCCCGGCACCAAATCCAGCCCAAATCAGCCAGAAAACCCCTCGGCGGGTCTGCTCAGAGCCATGCCGCGCTGCTGCCGCCTCACGTCCCGCTGCCGGCACCCAGCCTCAGCAGCCGGCGCTGCTTCCCCAGTGCCGGGTGCTGGTGGCCAGGGGGATGCTGAGCGGCAGAGCATTCCTCCCAAAAGCGGGGCCAGGACGGAGCCATGCGGTAACGCGGATGGCACCATCACGGGCGGTTTCTATCACTACACACAGCTGCTGAGCGTGCCTCTTCCTTCAAAACAGCTGCTGGGATCTGACCCTGTCGATCAGGCAGTACCAGGAAACCCAGCGAGCCTGCCGGCAGCCTGCTCGGTGACATAAATGTTTTCAAACATGCAGGCAGCTATCTGATCGACGCCTTCCCCAGAGGACGGGGCTCTGGGGCCTCGGTGCGCACGCTGTGCGCTGGGTTTTGCCAGTAAATGATGCTGCTTCTGAGCAGAGCGTTTAACTCTTGAAGTGCAGCGGCAGCCGGGCTCGGGAGGGTGCTGTGCCGGCTGGAAGACAAGGAAACTTTGGAGACGGAGGAGGCAGAGCTGGAGAGGACAAGGCCAGTGGGAGGCTTCCTGGTGGTGCCATCGCTGGGGGCAGAAAGAGGCACAAATCCCATATGACATCAAACCAAAGGGTAGGGAATAAAAAAAATGGGTTTTGTTGAGTTGGGACAAAAGATAATTAATATTGATTAAAGCAATATAAATGTCACCAAGCATTAGCAGGAGAGCGAAGAAATCACTTAACCAGCAAACAAAGGATGCCTGCACCGGGGTGAGAGCAGGGAGCAGAGGGAGCAGGGGAAGCTGCAGGGAAGCCATGGCGAGCTCCCCGCTGGGACCGGCTGCTGCCCACGGGAGACTTCTGCCTCTGGTACCACCCAGGAGGATTTCCTGTCGTAGGGACAGGGACCAGGGGGGTCACACTACGCCTTGAGCCTCATCTGGGCTCCAACTCCCCCTCTTGCTGGAGACACGGAGTTTCCCCAGTAAGATGGCTCACGCCTCGCTCTCACCTACACATCTGCCAGGGAACCCTCGTGGGCGCGATGCCAGCACCCGCAGGGAGCAGGGTTTCCCCTTCCCTCGCCCTAAAACGCAGCAAATAGTGGAAGTGAAACCAAGCAATTCCTGCAGGGTGAAAACCCCCGGGGAGGGGTCCGGCCCCAGAGCTGCGGTGCTGCCGGCTGTGCCCCATGGCGCTGCTGGCTGCCCCCGCGGGAACCGGCACCGCTACCAAGCAGTGCCACCAGCAGCACCGGCAGCCCGGCTCAGGACACCAAGCGCTTTCGCCGCCGAGCAAACGAGTGCTTGCGGCAGATGGGACCATCTGTGCCCATCTGACGGTGCCCCGAACCGCCTGCCTCCCCTGCCAGTCAGGGATGGATGGCCAGAAATGGCCTCAGGCGCAGGGCAGGGCTGTGCCGGAGAGGACAGGCAGCCCCTCAGTGACAGCCCAGGGTGGTCCCCCCACCCATACGGCCCCGTCCCCCCATCCCCATCCCTCCCGCGCCGGCTCCTGGCTCCTTGCTCAAAAGGTGAAGGTGCTGCCCTGTGCCTGCCGAGCACCGGCTTGCTTTATTATTTTTCTGACTTTAGAAAGTCATTAGGCTGTAAGCAGAGGAATGCATCTCAGAGCACCCTTGTTAATTTGAACAACTATTTACTTAAGCATCCAGCACGCTCCCCTTTGCATTATGTATGCAGCGATCCGCCTGCTCTCTGTGTTATAACTGCAGTATCGATCGGTACCACTTCAATAACCTCATTGAGATTCTGGACACCGGCTCAGGGACTCTATCTCAGTGTCTGGTCAATAGCTTATATTTTTAATTTGTCGATAATCAGTCAGGACCTTGGTCTGAGTGCTGCTGAGGTTCTTTGCTCAATGGGGAAGGTGAAATCACTCAAGCAGGGTCATGTTTATGGCCTAAGCTGAACCATGGGAAATGGAGATATCAGTCAGGCTTATGAAAAATAACATGCTATATTATTTTTCATAAACCTGACAAAATCATATTTATTTAAAGACAAAGATAAGGCACCCACCTGGCAGCTCTCACTTTCTCTTCTCATATGAGCGTGCTGTGCCCTGGAAAGTGCAAACAGCCCCGAAACGTGCAAGCCTTGCACGAACACCACTGCGTCCCAGGACGCCCCTGGTCTCGGGCCAGGTCTCCCCGGGAAGCGCAGGGGGACAGGTACAGCCTTGTCTGTGCTTGCTGCTGCCTGGGGCCCGGACCTGAGATGCGCTCCTTTCAGCAGCGGCACGTCCAGCCTCCGGCGCAGGCTCGGCTGTGCTCGCGCGTAGGGCACGTACCTGGGAGCCAGCGACAGCCCCCATTGCAGCACCGTCTCAGACAGCTTGTGCTACTTCTCTTCCTCCTCCTCACCTCCTCTTTGACTTCAAGAACGAGCTGAAAGGCAACTCCTTCAGCCTGCCCTTAATTAACAGCAGCAGGGGGGAATAAGGCGTTAGGGCCAGGGTGTATACATAGCTCAGGAGAGGAGAGCCCTGGTTTGCTTGGAATGTGGGGTATGGGGACTGCTGGCTCCAGCTCTGCTCAGGGCTCTTCGAGATGTTTAAAGCAAGGACCTGTGACTTTTTAGTAGGAGAAGAAGATGATTGTGTTTCTAGGTGAGCGGTGTGCCCCAGTGCTGTTTTCAACTAATACTCAGATGGAGTATTTAACTGGTTTTAAGGCTTTTTTTTTTTGACAGTTGAGAATTTGATAAGTCAAAGGGTTAATGTCTAAATATCTTGGCTTTTGGAGTCTGTATCTATGAACAGTGTCACTAAAAGCAAGTTGTTAATAGTGTTGGCTTTGCCATAAATGTACCTGTGAGTTTTCAGGGGAGGAAAAAACAGGCGTGAAGTTGCAGTTTCAGCCCCTAAAGAGGATAACTTGCTTTGTTGGGTTTCACGTCTGTCAGAGGTGTGTGTACCAGGGCTGCGTGAGACCCCAGGAATGGCGTGTACAGGAGATGTCAGTGCAGCATGTGCAAGGATAAGCGTGTTATAAATAGTTTCCAAGCAAACTGGCCTTGTTGGGCTCCAGCTCTGCAGGTTGACACCTCCTGTGTGTGGGGAAGCGATGCTGGCCGGTGTCTGTGCGTGGGGAGCTTTGCTGGGGTTTGACCTCTACCAGGCTCGCAGCCCCTGACTGGGGCAAGTGGCTGTGCCCAGGGGGGTGTGCAAGGGCAGACCTGTCAGTGCCTGGGCTCATTGCAACAGCTGTGAAATAAGGTTTGAGGATCATGTTAGTTGGAGATGCAGATTTTCGTGCACAATTTGGCCGCAATCATTCAGACATCATGCATTCAGTTCTACTTGAAAAGGCAAAAAAAAGGGTAGAACTGTTAGAAACCCCTAAGGCAAGATGAGCTGACAAGTCAGAAAATGCACATGCACACCTGGAGAGGCTGTATCTAAAAAAAAAAAAAAAAGGCAGGAAAACCTGGAGCATTGATCAGGGAGACTTCAATTGCCTTGACACTGCTGGGAAGAGAGCTGTAGAGTAAGGGAGGGAAGGGGCAGGGCTGCAAACACGGGGTTGTTGCCTTGCAGAGGTGTTGTAGAGTCAGTGGGATGTGAAGCACTTCCCAATGTCCCCAAGCAGTGGAGTGGACAGACAGACAGACCATGTGTGGGGTTTTAGTAGCGCTGGAAGGGGAGCTGGGGCTGCGTATGTGAGAGGAGTTTATACAGGTGGAGTGAGAAGGACCCTGGAGAGGGATTTTGGGGAGGCTCTGGAAGCTGCGTGATGGGCTAGGGTGAAAAGACGAGGGGAGGAACGGGGGATGGCTGCATTCCTGAACAAACAACCAAGACAAAGATGGGTAAAGAAGACGAGGGTGGGCTGGCTCGAGGAGCTGGTATCTGAGCAGGAGGCAGTGTGTGGTCCTGGTGCTTCATGGTGTGCTGCAGGGCTGTGCGTGTCCTGGGGGTCAAGGAGCTGTGCTGGGGAGGGGGGACCTCCCCTCCCCTCCCCTCCCCTTCCTCCTCGCGGGTGTGCAGACTGGCCCTGATGTGAGGAAGAGGAGGCACTGCAGGGCTGGGAGTGGGGGTGCCTGTGACCTGCCTGCATGGGAGGGAGAGACGCTCTTGGACCGAGCGTGGGACTGACCCTGCCTCTGCTCCCCGGCTCACCGCATGCTGCCAGTGCTGAGAGCCCTCCGTGCCCCACGCTGCCCTATGGCTCTGTCCCCTCTCTGCAAGCAGCTGGCCCTATGCCCCCCCATGAAACCAGCTGTGGGCTCACCAGCCAGGCTGAGCTGGGTGGGGGGCTGCCTTGCTGCAGCTCTTGTATCCGCCGAGGCGTCCTGTTCCTGTATCTCACACTTGTCTCCTTCGATTTCCCTGACAGCCAATTCTGGAAAGTTGGAAGGTGTGCCATTATCTAGGACTACATTATGAAAGTGTCACGCGGGTGATGAATGGCAGTGCTCACAGGCTCCTAAGGAACCGGGAGGAAAGAGTGACATTAGGAAAGATTTTCTTTTTATGGTTTCTTCAATAGGGAGGGTTGTATTTCAAATCAGATAATCAAACACTCCTCCTGACCTCCCAAACTTTGCAAGAAACTGCTGAAAGAGTGTCCTGGTAGGGTGACGAGGGGAGAAGGCTCCTTTCAGTTCTTGCCTGCCTATTGCAGCAAGCTCTTGGACAGCAGCGGCTGTCCTCACTTCCCACAGCCTGAAGCCTGGTGGTGCTGCCTGGACCTGCTGCAGAGACGCCCGTGCTGTGCTTTGTGTGGGTCCTGCTGGGCTGGGAAACCGCTCCAGGGGCAGGAGCAGCATGTTTTGGCTATGCGAGGGACTGGAGAGCAGGAGAGATGCGGAGGAAGGTTTGGGAGGCATGTGGGAGCTGGTGACCACAGTGCTCTGTGGCTTCTCATGAGCATCCTGTGAGGTGGTGAGACATCGCCCGAGGGCACCGGGGCCAGAGGAGAGGGGACCGGGGCAGCTGTCCCTGCCCTCCGCAGGGCAGTGAGCATGGTGCGGCGTGGGCAGGGGTGGCCGATGTTGGCTCCAGCAGCTGACGTTATCTTTGTGCTTCTGTGCTGGGTGCTTGGCACCGTCAGCGTGCAGTTCCCAGAGAGGCCCTGTCTTTCTCCTGGTTTCTGCCCAGCAGACCCCGTGTGCAGGGCTGCCTGCCAGCCCCACGGCTGCCCCATGCCGGGCTCCGACACTTCCCATGCACCACCTCACGCTCTGCCACGGGAGCAACTAATAAGGTACGTGGGCACGTCATGTAAAATGATATTTAATACTGCTGGAAAAACCCTAAAGACCTATTGACCATGCAATATACTGTGTCAGTGCATTTTACAGGCAAGTACAAAGTGAACATCAATAACCCCACATGTGCTATTACCACACACATATCTCGCCATTAAAATAAAGATCCAGTTCAGCAGCTGAAAGCCCTGCTTGTGTTCCTCCTGCCATGGCAAGCCCAGTGCCTCCCTGGGTGCAGGGAGGGGACAGGACTGTCCCTGCTGTGCCCTCCTCAGTGTGTGCCCTGCAGCATTAAAGGGGTGATGGTGTGAGAGCTGGAAAGTAACACAGGCCCTATAGCTACATGTTTGTGCCCACAAAGCATTGCTGATTTTGAAACCGTTAAAAATGTGTATGCTACAGGCAGAAATAAGCCCTGCAAACCCCCCGGTATCAGACGTTGGGCAATCTGAAGTGCTGGTTGCAAGGCTGTGGTGCTCTGCGGCTTGCCGTCACCTTTAGACACTTTCCCTCTGTGTTTTCCAATGCACCAGAATTTCCTGTTGGGATGAAGCAGGTTTTGTTATCCTATGAGACCAGAGGTGGAAATTGAAAATGTGCTTTTGGAAGTAAAAGTTGACTTGTTTCTTTTCACATTTACATATAAGCAAACCCCATGTCTTATCTGTTAAATATTTGAAGGTCAACAGTTGGCTCTGAGATAAAGTAACTCCCCTTGCTCTAGTATGTCTGTACTGATGGTATCAATATTGGCCTCTGTATTGCAGAGGCTTGAAGGGGTAACAGCCCCTTGAGAACAAATACACAGTAACAGTTGATATGGAAACTCAATAACTAATATGAGGAAACTCCTCTACTTTGTACTGGATAATGAAATAGAAAGCGATTTTAAGCAATAGAGTACAGCCATAAGGCTTAAAGATGTGGCCAGTACCATGGGGCAGCACCACAGTGGGTGGCGGGGCAGGCAGAGCCCATCACGGTGCGAGCAGCGTGGTCCTGCAGGGACCATGGTGCATCCCCACGGTGTGCCCGGAGCGTGCTGGAAGGAGCCCAGCCTGGCACGCTGCTGCGGAGACTCTGGCTTAGCCTGGAGAGAGCACCAGGTCTGGGCTGAGTGCTCTGGTGGGGTCTCTTCTCCTCTGTGCCTGGGCGCTGTGTTTGTCAAGTGGATTATAGCCCCCCTCTTTGTGCAGCTTTGCCTGCCTGCCTTCTGTCCTGCAAGCTGCTTGGCAGGTTCCGCTATAGATTATGCAGCATGTGGTTTAACAACACCCGGCTCAGGACGAGCCTTTCTGGCATGTGCAAATTATGGAGCAGCAGCAATGGCATCAATATTAATGGCAGGCTGACCTCAGCAGAGGTCGGGAATCTGCTGGTGAGAGGGGCGATGCCTCTCCCCAGCTGCAGGACTTGTGCGGGGTCTTGTCTGAGATCTGCTGGGACCTGACTGGTGTTTGAGGAGCAGCTCTGATGCAGACTGGTAGTGTTGGCTGTTTGCATGGTTGCTGGTGGGTAAAACCAATTAGCTTCAGCACGAACTTTGTGACACTTCTGTTTTTCAGACCCCTAGAAATGATGGGCTCGTGAGCAGAGCACTAGAAGACAGACAATCTGCACAGACAAGCATGTACATGGGGAAATTTGCCACAGCGACATGGGCCTGTGGCACCTTTCTCCAGCATCTCCTCCTGCTACCAGGCAGCAGATGGCTTTGGAGAAATTGCAGGGAGTCTGCAAGGCTGGTACTTGGCCCCACATCCAAGCAAGGAGAGGGCACTCAAAGAGGCTCATTCCTTTCCTTCCAGAAAGATGGGTGCTCTGTCCTAGATACCATATAACTGCCCTATTTAATAAGACAAAATATAAGAAGCACCAGCCATTTCAGAAAGTAAAAGCTTTTCTTTTTTTTTTCCTGTTGCCTTCAGGATATTAATAAAAACAGATTAATAAAATCAAAGGCAGCACAATTAGGCAGGGCATCAAGGAAAAAAAATGTTTGCTGTACAATCTTTCAATTTCCATGGCAGTTCTCATGCTGAGAAAATCTGTCTGCAATTGCTGATGAAAAGATAGAAAGCTGATGTATGAAACACAAGGGGGGTATGTATGAGTGTGGCTCCCTTTGTGTTTCTTGTGTACAACAGTTTTGTGCAGCAATATTAACAGGTTCCCAGCACAATGATGTCCCATGTATTCGTTTGGCAATATCTACTGGATGGTGCTTGCTAATGAACTGGGGTTTTTTAAATAAGGGTGACTGGCAGAGGGTCTGGTGGGGGCTGAGCCCAGAGCCCCCCACAGGGATGGTCACCTGCTCCCAGCCCTGGTCCCCACTGACCCCGAGGGTGGCCAGGAGCTGATCTCCCTGGAGAAGGATCCTGGAGGATCTGGGTGCTTCCCCTGTGGCTGCCGCAGGTTCAATGGGCAGGCAAGCTCTTGGGGTGGGGTGCCGGAGCTACCCGAGTGCTCGCGCTGCTTTCCATGAAGGCTGGTCTCTGGAGCACTGGGTTAGAAGATCTCTCCTGTTTCCTGATTCTCCCAGCACCGTATCATAAGGAAAGCATTTATTTTAGCAGTGTTGCTGGGTTACCTCCATTAACCTGGACCCCGTTTGTAACAGCTGAGACGGGCTGGCGTGTATTTGGGAGTCTGGGCTTGCTACAAATCATAAAACACCTCCAGCATCTCCATTTTTTTATAAGATTGAAGTTGGGATTGCAGTAGGAATGATCCCGAGCACTGCTTTGGCTGGCAGGGAGGAAGCCCATCTTCAAGGAAAGCCTGTCCCAGCCCTGGGACCCTTCTCTGTCCGGCACATCTGATTTGCATGTTGTATATGCGGCTCGTATAGGGCTTGTTCTATTTGCATAATGAGGCTGTAGGGACTTCCCTCGCCTGCAGAATCGCAGTGTAAATGCAGAGTGAAGGCAATTATATCAGTGTTTAGATTTGCAGGAAGACACCTCCTGATGATTTTCTGTTAGGAAAATTCCTTCTTGGTGGAGCTGCTGGCTGGGTTTGTGTGTTGCTGTTCCCGGTCGGTGCCTACTGAGACCGGAGAGGAGAGGAAGGCAGGTAGAACTGCTTCTTGATCAAGGCTAAGACATTTCCAATCAACAGGTCGTTCAGGTTGTAATTTTGTTTTAAATGAAAAAATATTTTTAAAACACTGGAAAGTCTGAAGCCAGACAAAAGGAGCTCTCATTTTGCAAGGATGCTTGGCATGCCTCCTTGCTGCTGGGCTGCTCTTGGAGCGGGGCTGGGCTGGCTCTGGGGGCTCCCGTGAAGACGGAGGATGTGTAATGGCTGGGCTGGGGCACAGCCCCATCACGTATGCATGCTGCACAAGCAACCTGACGGCTCTGTCTCGCCTCTGAAGCTGTTCATCATCTTCAGAGCTGGGGGAGCTGGAAGAAACAGCAAGAAGCCTTGGCTGTTTGGTGTTGTGTGTGGTTGGTTGTTTTTTTTTTAAAAGCAGCAATAAATCTGGATCTAGTTTTGCCAGTGTAAACAGGAACTGGTCTCAGGGAGCTGATCTGGAGTGTGCTGTTGAACAGGAGAGAGCAGGGCACAGTCCCCAAGGCTGTAGGAAGGAGGAAAAGGGGCCTGGAGCCGAGCCCTGAGCAGCAGGGACTTGGTGGCTGGCATGGGGGCTCGGGGGGGCCGGGGAGCTCTCCTGCCTGCCAGGGGCTAGGGGAGGATACCCACGACACGGTGGGCAAGGTGCTCCGGAGCTGTCTGTCCCCTGCGCTGTCAGTCCTGGGGGAAGCGTTCAGCTGCACGTGGATCCCTCCTGTCAAATGCGGAAGCACTTTGTGGAATGATAGTAATTATTATAGCACTAAAACAAAGCACCAAAAGCTTATTGCTTTGGAGAGATCACTAACTATCTTTGTCTAATTACTTGGCTCCAATTAACATTTTACCACAGACTTCTTCTGCAAGCACTTTTCTCAGAAGGAGAAAAAAACCCCAGTGTCAACAGCAACATAAAATAAAAATACAGTAGCCTTGGAAATAATCTTTGACACCACACTGGAAAAATAAAAAAAGCCTGGTCCTCCCGTGGCCCTGGAGAGGGGGACGCTGGCACAGTGGGCTGGGGGGTGGCACTTGTGGGCAGGGAGGAGCAGCAGGAGCCCCATGCCCTTGGTGCTCGTAACGGGCTGAGGACCGGTGGTGGTGGAGGCCTGGCTGGGACCAGCTCTGCCCAGAGATGGGAACGGGCAGAGCCGCCTTCCACCAGCGCACCCAAACTGTCCTGCGGCTTAATGGCATTAGCCTTCTGTAGGTGTTTCCCTTTATGAACCAGCATGACCTCAGCTGGGACGGGAGAGGGAAATGAGACCTGGTCTGTAGCTTGGAAAATATCAGGAGAGTGAGGAAACGGAAAGATTTAGTAAATATATATAACTAGTAATGTAATAATGAAAATAATGCAGCAGCCATGTCAACACAGAGAACAGTGCATGCTATAAACTGTCTTTGGCTAAGCAAACAAAATCCCCGAAGAGGAGTGTGAGCACAGAAACTTATCCCAAGGGAGGGAACAACAAGGGGGTTAGGAGAGGGGACTCTGCTCCCTGGGAGGGAAGACCACTGCCCGCGTGGTCCTGCCCATGCCCCCACCCCAGGGCTGGGGCTGGTGCCTGGCTGCGGCCGCTTACCCCTGTGCAGAGGGTGGCACGGCAAACATGGGCATCCTTTGGCCACCGTGCCAGCTGCCTCAGTGGGGACCTACCAGGGATCTCATCGAGCCCTTGTTATTTTTTCGCCCACTTGCCAGGCCAGGAAACCCACTGCTTTAATCAAACCCCTTTTGCTACAAGTCACCATTTCCATGAATAAGGCAGCCCAGAACTCAGTATCTGAGGTTTGGGGTTTCTTTGTGTGCCTGTCTCCGTGTCGCTGCGGGGGTGACCTCAGCCTGGCGTGAGGAGGGATACGCGGTGCGGGACCTCCAGGTCCCGGGTAGCCCTTACTGAAATGCTGTCTGTGGGGCAGAGGGGGTCCCTGCAGGCGAGGGGTTTCCCTGCACAGCTGCCCAGGGCTGCAGTTCTGGCAACGTGGGTGGCAGGTTCCCTGTGGGCTTCACCATGCGTTTCCGTGGTCTCCCTGCAGTTGTCCACGGATGCTTTGCCACAGCAAGGCTGCGCGTGGTGCAGCCTCCCCGCAGCCCGTGCGGTGCCAGGGGCTTCTGCTGCCCGAGGGATGAGCCCACTCACTGCTCGGGAACGGCTGGGTTCTGTGCCCCCACTCAGGCGGAGCTGGGCATTCCCCCCCACGCGACCGCGACTGTCCCCGGGGATGGTGGCAGATCCCAGTGCCGAGGCACGGTGTCAGGTTTGAGTTTAGAAGTTTCCTTAGCAAAAGTTGGAGGGCAGAAGGTGCAGTCGTGGGGCGCTGACAGTAGGGGTGGGCTGTACAGATGCAGCACAAAACCCTTCCAAGTCCCCGATTCCTCCTTGCCAAAGGGCCCCAGGAAGGGCCAAGGCAGGCATCCCCCTACAATGCCTAAATTCAGCAGTGCGTGTTGCTCTGCTTCCTAGAGCTCGCGTATTTACATACATCCTATAATTACCATCTGCACAGCCAGAGGCATTTGCTGGAAATGGGTTGATTCCATCTGTTGGTGCAATTTTCTCAGAGGAATTTGCATTGATCACTTTTTTATGCAAAGCTTTTGTATAGATCATTTTTCCCCTATTTTTTTTCAATACAGCTAAATATTTTTGGGGAGGGGAGAGGCTCTCCTGTGGCAGTGCGAGTGCCTGGCAGATAGTCCCTGGCCTCAGACTAACCAGTTGCTGCTGGTTTTCTTCTGCTCTGTTTCAGCACAGACTAGCAAGTGCAGGCTGCTCCAAGATGGTATTTCTCAAATATTTATAGTTTTGTTTTATACTTGAGGTGGTAACTCATCCTTAATGTAATGACCTTAAATTAGGAGAAATAGGGTGTGGTAATTAGTCAGTCAACTGATTATTCTAGATCGGGGAGTTCAGACTCTGTACCTGGTAGGACCAGATGGGACTTTTTGCATATTTTTGACAGCTGTAATGAACAGGGCAGCATGGTATTGATTAAATGTCTGGGAAATTAACGCAGCTCTCTGGAGCTTCCTTATTTACTATAACTGTTCCAAGTCTGGGTAAAGTTTACACGGGCACAGCCCGGTGGGGAGGGGGTGAGCTGGGGGACGGGGTGGCCGCGGCATGCAGCACCCTCGTGGCTGGGGGGCTGGGCCAGCCGGTGGGATGCAGGGCCACCCTTCGTCTGGGGAACGTCACCGGCTGGCCCTGGTCTCCACTGGGGACTTTTGGATCCCTCCTGGTGTCACGGGCTGGGCTGAAAAGCACCGATGTCATCAGCTGGGCAAAGGGGGCAGTGAGACCCCGGGGATCGGGGAGCCGGAGGCTGCTCCGGGGGGGCTCGCCTGGGGGCTGCCGGCCCCCCCGTTACAGCCTGACCTCGCTGCCTGTGGAGCAGCAGCTCCTGACAATGGGGAGAAAACTTTAGAAAGCTTTAAACAAACAAAAATAGCTGCTCCCGTGCCCTGCGGATCTTGATTAAAGAAGTTATTCTAAAGAGGAGGTTAGACTTGCTAATTGGGGCGGGTTAACCCGGCTAGCTGGGATCGGCGAGTTTCTGCCACCGTGCGCTGGGAGGAAATAAATAAATAAAAATCCATTGTGCTGTAAACAGTTATCAGGAAAGAGCAGAGAAAATGAAGTGAACTCTTCCAATGCATCATGGAATATTACTGTATTTCATTTACTGTGGCACCAATTAGATGAGAGCCTGTTCTATTAACGTGCACCCTTGCAGATCCATGCTAAATTAACTGCTAGATCTTCACTACAGCAGTAAAACGATTGATTTCTCCCCTTAATCAGTTTATTTCATTAGTTATACATTTATTTTTACATGCATTTTGCCAAGCCGCAGTGAAATGACCTATCAAGGTATGTGACATCAGAGTGATTTGAATATTAACCAAATAGCTATTACAGCAGTGGTAGTGCTTAAAGATCATATGTAAATCAAATGTCAGGAGATAAAATTGCAGCAAGGGCTGTCAGAAAACAATTTAGCAGTGGTTAAAGGGACAGCTCACGGCTGGGAGAACTGTGAACTTTGTAAACAGATAATCTCGTTGCCTTTGCTTTCTCTCCTGGTTCCATGGGAAAAATGATAAAGTTTACCCCATACTGTACTTTTTTGTCTTGTGAAATTAATTGTGCAGTTTTGAAAGCTTTCCCTTTTGTATTCAGCATGTGGTTCATAAGCAGCAATTGTAACTTTAAGGTTGAGCTAGGTGCAGAATAATTTCCATTTCTGACCCAGGAAGCCTAAATATGTTAAATATAAATAGCTGTGAATACTGAGAGGCAAAAATGGCTTCTCTGGTCCTGTAATTATGGGAAACGTACTCCCAAGGGGAAAAGGGAAGAAGGCTGAAGTCTGATGACACGTTTCTCATCTTGTGTACCTTAGGCAGGAGTGTGAACTGTTCCTCCTTTTCTTCTCCCGCGCTGCCCTTGCAGCGGTGCTTTGGTGCAGGCGGTGCCTGCAGGGAAGGTCCCCGAGTGGGTCTGGGAGCAGCCGGGTGCTGCTGGTGCTGCTGGGCTGGGGGAGCCGCGGTGTGCACCCCTGTGTGCCAGCATCGGAGCTGGGGGTGCACGTGTCCCACGGCCAGCCGAGCCCCTTCCCCGTGGGCTCTCTGCAGAGCCTGCCGCTGCAGCAGTGGCTCCTCCGGGGCTGGGGCAGCCCCAGGGGATGCTTGTGGCAACCCAGGCTCAGAGCCGAGCTCGCCTTCGCCCATCAGAAATACCCTCTCCTGCCCCAGGAGCGGTCAGTCCTGCTCCGTCCTTCCCCGGGGCTTCAGGGCTGGGGCACCCTGGGGGCTCTTGGCCCACCAGAGCCCATCGGCACTAACAAATCCTGGTAGGAGCAGCTGCAGCCCGAGCTGGGAGGTCTGTGGCCGTGGCTCGGTGCTGCGTGTGGGCACGGCATGGCAGGAATGGCGCAGTTTGGGCAAAGTGGCTGGGGCTCCCGGGGTAGAGCTGCGTGTGGATGGCTGTGCAGCACGGGTGAGCCCTGAGCAGCTTGTTTGTCTTTGGAGCAGCAATGAGGAAATGAAGCATCAATGACCAACAATCAAAGGCAGTGGAGGGAAAAAAACCGGTGGCAGATACCCCTGCAAAACAAATGAACAGGCAGTGGGTTATGATGTGAGTTGTGCCATAAAGCTATCCAGCGAGTGCTACCTTCCTAGGGTTTAAATCCAGCTCTTGTGTCCCTGGGGCACCATCTTACAAGATCCGTCTGCACAGAGTAAACATTGAAATTATATAATTAGCCCCTCAGAGAAAAGAATTCTAAATTCATGGGAACTTAAAGTTAAGAGAGGAAATATTACATCTCTTCCGCCCCTCAGTAGCATCTCTAAACGTCGAGCTGTGCAGCGGGAGAGGAGAGCTTCCAGGAGGGAGGGAAGGGCTCGGGGTGGCTTGGCTGCACCCGAGGGTCCCGCAGAGCCCTGTTTTCTGGGGTGGTCCTTTGAAGGGCCGTGGGTGCCAGGCATGAGCTGGGGTGCGGCATGGGGTGGGCCACAGGGAATGGGCGATCCCCTGCCCTGATGTGGGGTGGGAGGGCTAGGGATGCATTTGGCCTGGGTCTGCCGGTGTCTAATCAAACGACAGTGCTGGCAATAACCTGGGATTATAAATGGGAATTGCAGTCCATCAAAATTGATTCCAGGGTAAATTGAATATTGAGTTAAGTTCAGTGCCTAGTGAAACCTCTGCCTTCCCCGTTGTTACCATCCAGCACTGAAGCAAATCCTTCCCCGAGTCGTCTGGATATAACGCGCTGCTATTTGACCTTGGGTTACTACAGTAACCTTAAGTGCACAGTAATATACTTTCAGTCACTGTTCAATGCTCAGGGGAATGTTTTAAGGCCCTTGGCTGGAGTGAATATTTTTATGCAGGCTATAATTTCTTTTAAGACCTTCGCCGGCAGCCAGGCAGCCTTCACAGCGTCCTTCTCTTTTTGCCGTGTCTGGAGCGCTGTGGGGTGGAGACCCCATGGAAGGGGACCCTGAGGTGGTGCAGGTGTGGTGGGGCAGCCCTCCCAGTCTGGAGGATGCTGAAGGGAGGAGGTACTCAGGGTCGGTCCCTCTGGGATGTGGGGCAGGTGAAGGGCTGTGACCGGACCACCCTCCTGGGCAGGCAGCCCCCTGGGACCTTCCCATGGCCTCCTCCAGCCAGGTGACGGTGGGTGTTGGACTGCTTGTGGTCCTGGATCTGGTCGTGCTCCCCAGGGCAGGGCTGGAAACAGGCAGGAGAGGAGGAGGAAGGAGGAGAAATGCCTGAAAGGGGACGCATGGCTTTTCTCCTTCTCTGCCTTGCTCTAGGATGTCCACAGCAGCCCGCTTTCTCCCAGGGGAAGCTTCCCCACGCTGGCTTTGGTCCCTGCTCGGGAAGATGTCACCATGGGAAGCCCTGCTCCCACCTCGGAGCCCCTCGCCCTCGCTGCTGCTGGGGGGTCGTGTGCCACCCCAGTGGGCTGGGGAATGCTGGCGTGGCCAGAATCTGCCCTGCCTGTGGGGCTGTCCAGGGCTGGATGCAACCGCACGGTGAGGAGGAGGAGGTTTTGGATTGCATCCTCTGCTTTCTGTGCTGGGCAGCCTGGCTGCCCCGTCCCGGGCTGTGCGAGGTGCCGTCCCTGCTCCCTGCCCTGCTCTGCCACCCTGGGGCCTCATTTGAGCAGAGATTAAGCTAAATTCAGTTAAGCTGGACAAATGCTCACTAGAGATGTGGAGAAGAAACCCCCAAACTGATTTTCATCTGTGGATCAGGCAAAATTTGATTCACAGTTCAATTCTCCAAAGGGGAAAATTTGCACACAATCCCTGCTTAGATTTTATTTTAAGCAAATCCTATAAAAATCCATCTGAAGGAGACAGTAACTCCATCTTTCAGATCCTGCACACTGTATCCAGGAACATGTGTTCTGCTTTTATATAATAAAAAATGTAGAGTTTCCTCGTGTTGCCATATGTTTTTGCATTTATCTGTGCACTTGCTATAACCCTATCTGCTGTGTGTGCCTACAGTGCTATCTGTGTCAGTATTGAAATGCATCGAGTGAGTATCATTCATGCAAAAAATGAGCCTAAAATCTCCCTGAAGAGTGGAATATAATAGAATACAATTGTATCATTTAAAAAACTTTGCATCATATTACACAGTCAAAAAAGATAATATATGCTACCGTGGAGGAAGCAAATGAAATATTGCATTAACTCTTTAGTTGTCCTCGCTGCAGCAAACCTCATCAGCCCTCATGGCGTGTGGCTCGTCCAGCGCTTGCGCTGGGCTGTGCTGTGGCCGCTGTCGGGTCAGATGTGTTCCCTGCCTTTCACGTGGAGCCCATTGCTCCGAGTTTTCCCTTGCAGGACCAGGTGTGCAGCCCATCCCCTGGCTCATGTTTTGGCTGGAAAACCCGCAGGGTCGGGGAAAATGCGGCTCTGCGGACCTGTGTATTTGCCGTGGTGGTGGGGTTACCCCTCCTGCTCGTGGGTGTCCAACGGCACCTCGGGCTGGGTGTTTTGGGGAAGGCATCGTTGCCCACCTGGTGCTATTGAGTGGCCGCCGCAGCTCTGCGCCCGCGGGACCCCCTCACCAGCGCAGGGCACCCGCCTCCCACCCGTGGCCAACCCAACCCTGCCACCTCCTCGCCGCGCCTGGCATAAAAAGGAATATTCTTTTTCTCTCTTTGAAGGTATCTGTTCCCAAATCATGTATAAAACATTTGCAGAAACCACTTACTCCTCATGTATTTTTTATGAGTCCGATCCTAAGTTAAAATATATAAACATAAAAATATCAAGAAGTACTTTAGGAAAAAAAAAGTTATTTCATAAAATATCAGGAGACCAATTTAAAACCTTGCCGAAGCTCCTGTGCAGCCCTGCCTAATGGCAAGGCGTTCAGCAGGTTTCTCCCACCAGCGGGGACCGTTCCCATCATTTATCCAGCCCCTGCCTCTGGCAGGCTCGGGCTTTCACACTTGAGAAATAAACCCTATAATTTTATTTAATCCAGGGGATAATCTTTTCGTAATGTGCCAGGACAAAGATGGGAAGTTTTATTTCCTGAAGACCAGATTAAGACAGTTTTCCACTGGCAGACAGGGGAGCCGGAGCGTTTGCAGAAACCCAACCAGCATCCTTTAAGGGAGGTGTTTGCCAGCAGCATCCCCGGGCAGCTGCTGGGGAGGGGGGCAGAGCCAGGCCCTGCCCGGCTCCCAGGTGGTTCCTAACCCTGCTAACAAGGAAGAATTTACAGGCAATCCCAGCTCCGAAGATTTTCTTTTCTTTCTTTTTTTTTTTTTTTTTCCTTTTCAAGGACGTGCATCCTTGAAGCCTCCTCTCGCCATGGATCATTTCAGCCGCCGGCGGAGCAGTGCCGGGCGCTGCTTGCTGTGCCGTGGGGCTGGCCATCAGCCCCAGCTGGGGGCGACCAGCCTGGTGGGGCGCAGCGTTAAGGAATAGCCTGACCACGCGTGCTTTCCTCTGGTTCGTGCCCCTTCCAGGTAGTGCCGGGGTGGAGCGTGGCCAGGCTGCTCGGACCCCTGTGCCGAAGCCATCGGGAGGCTACCTCGGAAAGCATCCCATTTGGCTCCAGACCCTTGTCCCCACCGTGTTTTCCTCCAGTCAAGCCTGCTCGTGCCAGCACCAACCTCGGTGCAACCGTGGCCGTCTGGGTAAGCCGGGCTGCCGTGTAAATCCAGCCCGGTGCAGTTCATGGCACTCATATTCCTCCTTAACCACCTTAATACCTCAAAACACCTCCATAACCACTGCCAGCTGCTATCAGTCAGGGCTGCCTCTTGCCATGAGTTCCTGCAAAAAAGTTGATGTTTATTTTTTCCATTTTTCTCTCTGGTCCTGATAAGTTGGAGAGTTAATTGGGGGAAATTACCATCCGTCACAGTCATTGTGTTTCATTTGCTGAATACTTTCTGCTTGCTTGTTGCCTGCAAAATAGTGTCTCTGATTTCTATTTTTCCGGTTCTTGTGTTTAATTGAGGAAGAAAATTAAAAAAAAAGGGGGAAAAAAAGGAACATCCCCAGATTTCATTGAAGTCCCAGTGAGATGCTGGCTGCATGTCCGAGGGGGAGCTCGCGGGGCCTGGGCAGCTGAGAACCGTGCTGAACACTCTTCAATGCGATGTGTTATTGAAATACAGTTAAGCAAAAATTACAGACAGGGTAATGTAAAAGGCCTTTCCTTTCTCCATGCCCTCCCTCTTGGACTCATTGAATCCTTCCTCAAAAAAGCAGCATGCTATTTTCTTGTTAGGGCAGTTTTACTGGAAACCCCTGAGACGAAACCTTGCTTTGGTAGGTAAAAATTGCTACTTTTGTTAATTTTGCCTTTAAGCATTATTAGTTAAATATTGCTTCTTTAAAAATGTATTTAATTTAAACTAAAATGCTGGAAATTTCCTTTCAAGAGTACTTTTTTTCATGCACATGAATATTAATGCCTTTCTCAGAGAGATCTACTTGAAAAAAACAAGAATAAATTAAATACCTACAGATTTTTCTAATTCCTCTTTTTGGTGACATGCCGTCATTACATCAAATTACTGAGATGTGCTCCCATTTTTTTTTGTGTGTGAAAATTATGGAATATAAAGTATATGTAAATGCAGCAAAAGGCTGTGAAGAAAGAACAGGGACAGGAGAAGCATTAGGTATTCAGCCAGCATCGTTGTGAGCCAATTAATCAAGCAGTGGCGAGGAAAGATGCAGAAACGATGAGTTCGCCCTTCATGTTGATGAGGCCGGTCCAGGGCAAATGCTGCTGCACCTGAGCTCATAGTTAGGCATGCAGAAAGGAATCATGGGAATATCTTCACGCCTTTGTCTTTCTCGTGAAGGATGGAAAATGTCAAGCTGTTGTTTGGCTGCATGTGGGAGACTCGCTGAGAATTCACAGTCTGGCGAAGCAGGGTTTAACTCTTTGTGGACAGGCTCTCCTGGCACATCTGCACCGAGCGTTGCAGCAGCCGCCTGCAGAGCCCTGCCGCCGGCGAGGGGCCGGGGTTTTGGCAGGGGAAGGGGCTCTGTGGTCTGGTTGCAGCAGGGATTTTTTGTCGTCTGCCTCTCCCTGCCAGATGTGCCCCAGCCACGGGGTGTGGAGGGAAGAGGCGTTGCGCCCACAGCCCGCCCTTTGCTCTCCCGAAGCCGTTTCACCTGCCGACCTCTCTGTCCCTGCAGCTCCAGCACCAGCCACTCCTTCCCGCTGGATCAGCGGCTGCAGGACAGGACCAAGGGCCCTGCCAGCCTTTCCCCGTTGTGTTTTTTTCCCTTCCCCTTGCTGTGGACATGTATGTTATTCCCAACCTTGCAAAAATAATAGCGATAAAGGTTTGGTGCCTAGAGGCTGTTAGCTGTCTGCAGGGGGGTGCTGGCCCAAGGCCCCCAGCCTCTCCACATCACGGTGAGACGTGTTTTTCACCGTCGCTCGTTTGGTTTTTCTTTGGGCTGGCTGTTTGGGCGAGCAGCCGCGCCACAGCCCAGCAGAGGCGACGGGCTCGTGCAGAGCTCTGGCTGGCGGCGGTGGCAGAAGGACCCTGTTCCCAGGGGTCTGCCGGGAGTGCACCTGCAGCACGGGGACAGCACATCGGGCTGGGGAGCACTCCGAGGGGGGCTATCCCAGGAGACTAGCAATGAAATCACACACCGCACAGCTCTGTGCGGTCTGGTCGGTCCAAGCATGGGGACCGTCCGCACACGGAGCTGCTGAAGCTATTCCCAGAGTTTCCCTGCCTAGGAACAGTGTTTTGCACCTAGCAGAGGAAGCATCACAGGGGATGCAAATAGGACGACAAGAGTTCTGCAGACTTTTATCCACCCCCCTCACTCAGGCGAAGTATTACGAATCTCTGGTCCTTCTCCTTGCTTACCTGTGGACTTTATCCTGGTGGTCCATGTTCCCAAACCTGGAACAGTCTTTGAGCTGCTCCTTGTCATTGCTGAGTTGGTGAGAAAAATTGCATCCCGCCCATCACAGATGATGCGTTTCCCTTTATAAATTCCTGCAAATTGTTTGCTTTTCCTTCAGCATCATGATATTGTTGGCCTAATTTCAACTTCTGATCTGGAATAACTCCTAGATCCTTTCTTCCTGTCACACCAGTAATTCACCAATTACACTGAACTTCAGGGGCTGTACTTTGCACCTGGATCCATCAGATAAATTCCTGTTTTTCTCAAATAATTTCTAGCCTTTTTCAAGACCTTTGCCATTCTGATTCTGCCCTCTAATGTATTCAAAGATTGCAAATTTAATAATTATATTTTTTCCATCATATAGGTCAGTAATACTGAATAGCACTGGATATAAGATAGACTTATTCAACAGTTTTTCATTTCAACAGCAAACCATCGATGACTAGTCTCTGACTGCAGCTTTTCAACTGGTTTTATACTCACCAAATAGTATTTTCATCTAGACTATGATTCCTCAGCTTGCTTGTGAGAATGTCATATAAGATGGTGTCAAAAATCTTATTAAAGTCAGGATATGACATTTACTGCTTCTTTTCTATCCAGAAGGCCTATTACCCTGTCGCAGATGAAAATTAGATCGGTTTGCCACGATTTGTTCTTGACAAACCCATGTTGGCTGCTACTCACCCTGTTATCTTCTTGGTGCTTATAAATAGTTTGTTTGATCATTTGTTCCAATATTTTTCTGGGAACTGAAGTTGAACTGACTTAAACTGATTATAATTTCCCAGCCTCTCCTTCCCCTTTGCAGAACAGGCTCCGCGTTTGCCGATCTGCGTCGCCCGGTGCCTCCCGCGCCCTGCACCGGCCTCGGGGACCACCAGGAGCCATGCCAAGATTTCCTCCTCTGCTTTTCAGTGCCCTGGCATTCATAGTGCCAGCCGCCTGATCGCAGCCGACCTTTTTTTAGTTATGTAAAAGAGGATTTACAGCTCCCACCTTTCCCGCACTACCCCGCCATCTCCTTCCCTTCCCGCTCCTCGGCAGATGGCTTCTTCCCGTGGTCTCCCCCACCGCGGAGCAGGGAGATGCTCTGTGCTGTGGCCACTCCTGGCTTGGTGCCTTGGGACAGGGACCACTTGGTCCTACCCACCCTTGCTCGGTGCCTTGGCTTTCCCCACGTTGCCCCACCGCCCTGGGCTGAACCCAACCTCCACTGAGCTGAGCAGATGCCAGCAAAAGCTCTCTGGAGTTTTCCAGGTAGAGGCACAGATTGCAATCACAGCCACTTCCAGATAGCTTGGAGTGGAAATTACTGGCCAGCCCCGCACTCTGTATGCCCGCCTGCCCCTTGCGAGGTGGGTCCTGGCCTCCTGCTCCTGGCCCTTTGGTAAGAAGCTGTGGCAATGCCCCGGCAAGCGTGGAGCAGGTGGACCAGTGCTGCCTTTGGAGGATGCTCCTTCGGTCCTCAACAGCTCCTGCGCTGCTGCGTTCAAATGGAAACAAGAGGGGATGGATACCAGAGCATAACCTGGTGGGGGGAGAACACAGGGACTGTTGCCGGAGGCTTCTCATTATATGGAGAAGCATTTCCTTGTTTTTAATTAAATATAAAGACTATCTTACAGTTATAATTAGTACCAGGTGGCTAAGGATTAAAGGGGCAGCATCAAAGGCTTGCCTGGGAGAAACAAAGGCCAGGTTTGCCTCCTCCATCATAAATCACCAGGAATCTCTGTTCTCTTGAAAATCCCCGTTGCATGAGGCCGCCTTCCAATGCTGCTTGGGCTCCGGTTGGAAATTCTGACCCTTACAAAATCTCTCTTCATATGTTAAAGCAAGCGGAGCAGAAGAACAATGGTTAATAAATACCAATCTGCTGAGATCAAAAGTTTCTGTGAAAGGGTCAGAGACATTCAGCCCAGTGAAAGCTCGCTCTCTCTAAGCTGTGTTATCGCTGGGATGCTGAGCGCCAGGTGGGAACGGGCCGTCCTCTTCCCGTCCCCAGGATGGCATTTCATGCTGGTTTTGTTGCCAGTTTAAATACCCAGGCTGCGTACTCCCCGGATGCCACCGGCACGGCTGTGCCTGGACCACGGGAGCTGCTGGCAGGACTGGCAGCCACGTCCTGCGTCGGTTCAGGGTCAGCCCCAGCTGAGAGGGGACGTGGCCGCAGGCACTACTGCTTCCCCTGGCTGGAGACTGTCCTGGGGTCAGCACCTCCCTACCTGGGGCAATCAGCATTTCCAGTCTGTGGTGACCGGCTTTGTCTCCTTTCTCTGACTGATTTGTTATTGTCTTTATTGAAAACTGCAACAAACTCTCCTGCTCCCCCTCTTCACTGCTGGCACACATGGGACAAAGCGTGGGATGTTTCCAGGACTGCAGAGTGAGGTCTGGGCTGCAGGACAGGGCAGGGGAGGGGTTGCAATTTGCTGTACAACAAGCCCTGGCCCTGCCCTGCAGCAGCTTGGCACAGCACGGGAGCACGGGGCCGTGGGGCCACTAAAGCAGGGACCTGCCGTGAGGGTTACGTCTTCTGCAAGACTGCCTGAAGCTGGAGTGATAGCGCTGGGGGGTCTGGGGATGAAACAAGGTCGAGGCTTGTATAGAAAGAGAAGGATGGACAAGCTTTCCTGGCTGGAGTCCCCTCAGCAGCTGGTTTTTGCCTCTCTGGACTCCCGGTGCCTCCAGCCCCAGCCTCCCCTTGCCCTGCTGCACGTGTCCTGTCTGCTCTGCAGCGATGCCAACAGCGGGGCTTCAGTGTGCCCCTTCCCGGGGTCTCTGCAGGAGATCCTGCGTCACACCCGGCTGTTGGAGGGTCTGAGGACCTCCTGACACTCGGAGCCTTCGGGCCCTCCCCAGCTGCCTCCTGTGGGTCCTGGCCCCCAGGGCTGTGCGGGGCATCCCCCCTCGGCTGGCCAGGCAGGGATGCAGGCAGCAACCAGCAAAAGGAATGGCAGGAGCCTGCAGTGCCTCCAAGGTGGGTGATCTGGCCTGGCGGGAGGCAGCTTTGTGTCTCTCCCAATCCCAGCCTGCTATTTCACTCTGTCTTTAATTTTATTTAACATCTCATTTGGTTTGCTCCGCTCAGACCCTGCACAGCCCATCAGCGCAGCGGAGGGAGCTGACAAATCCATTCCCCCCATGATGGATCGTGCTGCCTCCTCCCCAGCGGAGCCAGGGGCTGAACGCCCGCCCTGTCCGGCAGCTCCTGCCTGCTCCCCGCTGCCTGGCTGGGCAGCCCCCAGCCCCACGGAGGAGCCCCACGGAGGAGCCGGCCACGCGGGCAGCGTGCCTGCACTCAGCGCCGTGCTGGCGCGGGGAAGGTGCTGTGTTATTTACACGGTGGGCTCCTGTCCCCAGGGAAAGTCAGACAAACACACAATAAGCTTTGACACAAATAGTGTTTATAAAATATTGTTCCTCTGGGACCGTCTTGCCTACAGTCATCAGGATGCTACTAGTTGCAATAAAATGGAACTGCTCTTTTACTCCTCGCCACAATTACTGCCGGCGTCTCTTCCCTGACAGAGCGAGGGCTCGTCGGCCGAGCTCTCCCTGGTGAGGAAGCTAACCGGGAAGAGAGCTGCTGTTGCCTCCCCGCATGATGCCTGGCTTGCATAAGCAGCCTAATAAACCCTGCGCGATTCTGCAAGACCTTTCGGTGCATACAGAGCAGCCCTGAGACCGGGTTGCAATAGCGAGATAGAAATGTTAGCTCTGCTCCACAGGTCCGGGGGATTTTATAGTCTGGATGAGATGCGATAGCATCTTTCCTTGCTGCCTGCACATCTGAACAGCTGCGGGGAAGTTGTCACAAAGGATGGGTACATCGTCACCAAATTGCAGTTGAGGGAGCCGCATTCTGCTTTGCTGCATCCCCCTTGCAGCTTCAGACCCAGCCGATGATCAAACGTTTGCTGTGTTTACCCACCTCCGATAACAAATGCTGGGAGAGGAAAAGCAAAAACCATATGCAGTCCAGGAGAATGCCAGGCAAATGGGAGTCCCGTCGCCAGGAGCAGCCTGTGCTGCGATTGCAGTATAATTCATTTCACAATGTATAAGAAAAGTTGAGTTATTGGGACATGTGACATTTATTTAGTTACATATCTCCTGTGGGAGGTTTCTGGGGCCATTAATGTAGTGTATTTGCATGGCTAGTTTACATGCCTTTGCTTGTTATTGCTGTCTATATTCCATGCACCTCACACTCAATTTCAATTCAAAGTTTGGCAGTTGAGGTGTCACGACTAAAAAATGGAATGGCCTCCCTCAGAAATGAAATAATTTTGTTGTTCAGTTCCGAGCGATTTTGTAATTTCATGCTTGTGTATGATAATTTTATGCTGTCCTGCTCCACGTAACTCAGCTCTGCCAAGCCCTGACAGGTGATAAATACAATCTTTTCCGCCCGGCATGCGACAGGCCAGGATGAGGAGAAGGGGAAAAAAAAAAAGGAAAAAAAAAAAGTGGCGATTTCACATCTGAGGTCCTGGTGCAGCCGGAGCCGCCGCAGCCCCGTTCCTTCATCATTTCACGCCTGGATTCCGGCAGGCGCACCCCCTCGGCTGCGGCGGAGGGACCCGAGGGTCAAGAAAAGTGTCCTGGAAATAGAATGATGCTGGAGAGGAGCCAGGCAATGTTGTGTGTGAAGGGAGAAAGTTATGACTTTGGCATGTCCCCCTGCGCGGGCTCTGGGATGCGGCGCGTGATTTAGAGCCCAGCCTCTCTCTAATGGAGTTCAACAGAACCGTAACCTTTTGGAGAAATTATTTTTACAAATCTGTTAAACATTTGAAAGACAGCAATTTCCAATAAAAGAATATGAGTCCTTAACATTTATCACCAGGCTACAGATTTTATAACTGTTACTTCATATTGTTCTTGTAAAAAATGTTTCTCCTCCTGAGAGCAGATGAGTCAAAAGACTATTAAGGAAATGCCAGAGGTACAAGGGGGATATAATGGGTGCCAATAAAATGAAAGCAGAAGCAAACCATTTAAATTAAATTCAAGTGGTGATGAGAATCATCATTCCAACTACAAACCTGGAAAGCTAAACACTGCTCGGTAGCTCTGCAGCCTTGCTGAGCCGCAGCAAACACCGTGCCCGGCGGCAGTGGGATGTAGCGTGCAGGATCAGCGCCGGTGCCGAACATGGCTCCATCCCGGTGTCGGGGCGCAGGCAGGGATCGGCAGCGGCACCAAGCCCAGCTCCATCCCGGTGTCGGGGTGCAGGCAGGGATCGGCAGCAGCGCCGAGCCCAGCTCCATCCCGGTGTCAGGGTGCAGGCAGGGATGGAGGCGGTGGGTGCTGAGCCTCGCTGGGCAGCAGGGAGGAAAGCTGCTCCCAAACCGCTGGCTTCTGGGGGGAAGCTGCTGAACTGCAGGTGAGGAGAGACATCAACGGGTTGAAGCTCTCGGAGAAACATTGGGCAATTTTGCTGCTCAAAGGGCTGAGACACCCTTGTGGGAACAAACGCTTCTGGCAGTGGAAATAGCAGTGACATCTCGCATGTGGTCTTGGCTTGCTCAAATTGCATCTTCCTTTATCCATGCTCTATCGGTGCCACATCCTATCCCCACCGTCACTTTGCAGTGGACTGTGAAGGAAAGGGGCCAAGGAAGACGAGACACCTCGGTCTCCGTGTTGCCTCCTGGACCTGACGGCAGAGGAAGGCTCTCCAGCCAGCGTAACCAGCCACCTCGTTAGGGACCAGGTTATTCCTTACCGGCAGCAGGTCTAGGATCACGTGTGGCTGTTCAGGACAAGGACAGGTACGGGTCTGTCTGCCTGGGATCACTAGAGCTGCTGGAGCCGCTCTATGGTACCTGAATTAGCCTCTGGCCGGGCGCTGCTGCCTCTCCATGCAGGGAGAGCCTTGTCTGCTCATCCCCCTGTTAGAGTCAACTTGAAAAACTCGGGGTGGGGGGAGAAATCAACTGACAGTGATGGCTTTTAATAACAAGCAAGTAGCAGTGTTCCCCAGTGTTCAAGAGGACCTGGGCTGGGAGAGCAGGTGAGCCAGGCGAGCCTGGCCAGCGCTTGCTGGGTGCCCTTGCTGGGTCCTATCAGACCCTGAGCCCCGGGACCGCTGCAGCCCAGCTGCCTGCCCGCACCCTGCCACTGGCCAAGCTCACAAAAAGCCTGGGGGACAGCAGCCCTGCTCCACCACAGCTTGCCACGTGCCCTGCGTGGGTGCCCTGGCTAACGAGGAAAGCTGCTGGGTCCACTGAGCCCCTCGGCACAGAGCCTGTGCCAGCAGAGAGCGTCCCGGGCTGAGCGGTGAGCGGGGCAGCGAGCTGGGGAGGGGGCAGAGGAACAGGGGCTTTGCTGGCGTGAGGCAGTTTGGGGCCCTGAAGCAAGTATTAAGGGCTAAGGAGTCACTTTGCTTTCACTGTTGTATGAGTTGGCTTTCCTGCTAATTCTGCCTGTACTAGGTGCTGCTCTGGCTGGGTGCATCAGTGTTTGCTGCGCAGAGAGGGGGTGTCAGGGGGCTTTGCGGGCAGGGGTGCCTGGACCGGCTCAGAGGTGATGTCTTGGGGATCGGTGGTGAAGGGGGTCGCCCCGTGTATTTGCCCAGACGTCAATGAGAAAACCAGGCACCACGTTCTTGTGCCTGGTCCCTGGTGACGTTTGGGGTGTTGGCGAGGAGCGTGTCGGAATGGGCACCGTGGGCGAGCCCAGGAGCTGTGGGCAGGGAATGGCCTTACTGCTCGAGGTGCTCAAGGCAGCCAGGCTGTCCCTGGGCTGTGCCCCGCTGCCCGATGGATCCTGCAGGGAAGATGCCTCTTGCCTTGCGATTCAGGCACCTCTCCCCAGTCCTCTCCTGCCTTCCAGGCCCATCCAGGTGGGAGATTGCAGCAGCTTTCCTGGGCTGCTGGACTTCCCTCCAGGAAAGCAGAAGGCAAGGGATCTCCTGGGTTCCGGGGGGTGATGGTGGAAAATGCAGCGTGTCCAGCTGCTTACGGCAGGAGGTGAGGGCAGCTGAGCAGGGGACGAGCCCCCTCCCTCCCACTGGTGGCCAGCAGCCAGGGGTGGCTGGGCATCCTGCCACCTCCCCATCTGCTGACCAGCCCGCGCGGGGAGACACAGCTTGCATGTTTGCTGCAGTCATCGAAAATAGCTTCCAGGTCTTGAATACTCAGTGAGGGCAACTTTCTTGCCTCTAGTTCTGGAATTTAAGCCATCTAAGAAAAACATTGACAAAAACTTTAATTTGCTTCCTCTTTCTTTTCTCTTTCATCTGCCCTTCTGCTGCGGGCCAGGAGTCTGCGGGGAAGCTGCTGCATGCCACGAGGGACAGGGAGGCTCTGCCTGCCCGGGCTGGGAGCACCAGGCTGGACTTCGGGGCTGTCCTGGCCACCTCGGCTGGCCGGGTCAGACAGAGGGGCACAGCGCACTCAGTCTCAGTAGCCTTGATTGAAACTGGGGGTGGGGGAGAAGAGCTTCCTCTCCAAGGAAGCTTGGGGGCAGCCAAAGGTATTAACTTTGTGAATTACTTCATCCCAAAGCTAATTGGAAAATGTATTTAAAAAATTTGGAAATTTTTTTTATGGTCCTTAAAAAGATACTGTGTTGGGTTTTTAAAAATAATTTTATTTTTAAAAATGCAAATGTATATGTAAAGAGATAAGCCTGTAAACAAAATGAAGCATTTGGTTGGCGACAATTGAATTATTTCTGTTGTCTTTTCATTTTCATATCGCTTCCATTTTGGGATAGCTAGAAAGCTAACTTCTCTGATTGTGTTATTTTTGTTTTGGCCAGCAAGCTGAGAGCTCCGTTACTGCAGAGCTCAGGTCTCTAGCCTCATGCCGATTCAGAACTGACGCCTGGCTTCGGGCATGGCTTTGCAAACAGGATCCATCCTTCTGGGGCCTTTCAGAGCTCCCCAGTGGAACATGCAGAGCCCTGAGAGAAAAAAGAGATTGGCTGAAAGCCTGGATTTGCAGGCAGAGCAATGAGGGTGAGCCTGCACACAGCCAGCATTGCCACCTCGACACAATCACGGTGCAAGGAAGCCAGCATCTTGGAGGCTAACGTGGCATTTGCTTCTATTTCTGTACTTTTGTGTCTGGACTAATGATTTGCAAGAAGTACAAGCATGTGTCACACACCGCGTTAGGAGGCACCCGCCACTCCAGCTCTCACCGTGTTTTCTGCAAATACATTTTTCTAGAGGACACACATGAAAGATATTCTGAATCAACATGACTACAGCTCTGTTAACGCAGGTTACCCTTAACCAGTAGGTCACTTCACATCACTGTGCTCACAAGACCAAAAATAATGTATTCAGCATAAACCATACATCAGAAAGGCAGCGTGTGCGCGAGCCGTGGGTCCTTCTACGGCACCCAGAAGCGTGGGGGACGGTGGCACCAGCTCCCTGCCTCCTCGAGAAGGATTGAGGGGGATTTATGGATGTCTTATTACTCCGATGGTATTAAAAATAACTGTAAAGTGCTCAAGATAGAAAGGCTGTGAAAGTCTCTGTCATGTCCTTGACATGAGGATGTTTACCGTGTAGCAGAGTTACAGACCTGTAATATGCAATTAAGGCTTTCTTAATATGCATGGTGCAGGCTCGGCCCACTCTTCGGTGGCATCAACAGCCTCATGATGCGTCCTGGTGAAACCATGGATACTTGGTCTTCCTTGTCCGTATCTCTCTTAACTGTGAATTTGTTTCTGTGGTGAGGTCCCATCTGCTCTGGGTGCTCTGAATCGTCTCTGCCCACTGCCCAGCCTGAGCCAGGATCCTTGTTGTGCTATCACAGCTGGGTGCTGCAGAATGAAGGTAACGTCACGAACAGGATTTGGGCTTCAGATTGGGAAGGACCAAGAAGCGAGGAGGCAGACCAAAGGGGCACACTCCAGGCTGTCATGCTAATGACAGCGCAGGGCACCCTCCACCCCCCTGCAGACCTCTGCACCACAACAGGCAGGTCTGCGTGCAAGGTGACAAGTCCTTCAGCAGCGCGTTCCCCTCTGCACGAGTGCAGGCATCACTCACACAAGCACAGTGAATGCCTGTGTGTTTGTGTGCCTGTATATTTAGGGGGTAGGAGGTGCCTGCCAAGGATATGCCTGAGCCGGAGAGATCGTGTGTCCAGACGGAACCTGATCAGAATTGATGAACCTCTGAAAACCTCCTGATGCATTTCTCTGGTTCCTAAATAAGGGAACCTCAGAGCAAAAGGCTGCTTCAAGCCATAACTAAGGTTCACCAGACACTCTGCTTCCAGCTCTGCTGAATGCTGTCATCAAAAATCATCCTGTGTGCTCTCCTCCTCCTCCTACCCCATCCCTCACACAGGCTTGCTGGCTTTGGGAAGCCATAGATACTGTGAAATGGAATTCAAAAGGTACAGAAAAGCATGGTTAAAGTCAGCTCAGGGTGCTCCATCACCCGGCTGGCCTTGCACGTGAGCCTCCTTTGCACCGTACAGTGCTGAAAGCACTTTTCCTAAGAGCTTTCATCTACTCGGTCCCCTGGCACGTGTGCGGTGGTGGCCGTGATGAGCTTGTCAGTTGTACTGGAGGTGAATCAAATGGGAGCTCGGGATCGGCAGGGCTCCCGCGTACGGCTTTTGTGTGACGGGAGGAGTGCCTGCAGCCCAGCCAGGCACCGAGCGCGTTTAGCTGGCTAAGAGTTAGCCATTTCTTCATGTGGTATGGAAACTGGTGTGAGGAGCCGGGGCGTTTAGCTCTGGCTTATCACACGATGCTGCTCTGGAGTAACTGGGCACTTGCAGTCCGGGAGAGGGTTTGTCAGTCCCACGTGTCTGTGTGCGGCTCTTGGAGTACGTCCTGCTGCTCCCAGCTCTCTCCTTGTGACCCAGCCAGGAACGGCCCCGGTCAAGTCGCTGCGCCCGGCTGAGTGAAGACTGAAAGTCCCTGAGGTGGCACTTTGGGGCTTTTCAGTCAAGGCAGTGACCCTGGCTGCGGTGGGAGGGTGCTCAGCCCCTTCCCTGGGCTGGCTCTCCCCAGATCTGCAAATTAACTCCATAACGTAATGTTGCTCTGTACGGAGCAATAAATTAGAGTTGATTTTTTTTGTTGCATATTTTTACACATCACATATTTAATGTCTCTCTGAAAATATAAATAAAACATACGTAACCATTAGAAATCCTTAGAATCTGGGAAGCGCCTAAGAATTTATTTGTTTTCCGGAGGATCATACATATTGTATTAAAACTATATAAAGGATTTAATAAAATGGCAAAAATAAAGCAAGAGCGAAGGCTCTCAATCTGCACTGAGAGGAGGGAAGTGATCTTTCTTTGATGCCTATTAAATGTTCCAGCAGATGAAACCCTATATTCTGCCAGGAAATGAGTTTGCCACAAGCCGATTGGGTGCTGTCGTGTGTGCTCGACTTTACCACTGTCATTCCTCTTCTTCGAGCAGCAATACATTACGCCGCCTCCATTTTTCATTCCTCACTGCCCGAAATGCAAATTTTCTCTCTGTTGTTTATATTAGGTTTTCAAATATATGGAAATCCAGATATCTGGAGGAAAATGTCAGGGCCAGAAATACTCGTGATCTGTCTTTTCCCCAGCCTGACACTTTTCTCCATCACTTACACGAAAGCATGTGAGGAGTATTAACAGACGGAGAGGGTACGGGTGTGCGGCCGGGAGCTGCAGGTCCATGGGATGTTTATCAGCAGCGGGTCTGGGGTGGAGCGGTTTGCTGCTTGCTGTGGTTCAGTGTTTGCACAGGTTTTTTCACCTCTGTAAAGCTAAACATATGGCCTGTGGAGGAAAAGGGCTACATTGTGCAGGGAAGGTGTCTGAGCGAAGGGGAGCCAGCTGACAGCTTAACTGGAGCTGTGGGAGAGGGGTGGGCTCTGCCCGGGCGCCCAGCACCCAGCTGGGATGCTGCCTGTGGTTCAAGGAATTGCTGGAGCTGGGAAAGATGTCTGTCGGGAGGGTATGGCCACTGGAAAGGGCTCCCAAGGGACCCTGTCCTCACACCCTGAGTTTGCTGGGCTTGGGGGAGAGGGGCTGTTTGCTGCCGCTCTGCGGGGTGGGGGTTTGCTGCTGCCGTGGCTCCAGGGGTTGGCAATGAGCTCCCACGTTGATGTTGCTGCTGCTGGCTGGAGAGGGGGAGATGTTAGCCAGCCACCAGGCAGTGACAAGTCACGCACTTTCAGGAGGAGTTTACAGCCAAATCAGGCTGAACTTCTAGAGTTCCCCTAAGTTTTCTCAAGTAAGAGGTATACAAATAATTTTCAATAAGGGCAGACATGACCTTGCAGAGCAAACAGCACTCGGTGCTTTTAGCTCAGGGGTGTTTGTGAATTGCTCATCTCTCCCCCATTGACCTACCCTGCTGTGTGCTACGGCTTTCCCATTGTGGCCCAGCCCTCAAGGCTAGTAACTGTGCTGGTTTATACTGGGCACACCCAGATTTGCCCTGCTCTCAGCCCAGTACCAAGTCGCAGCTTCTCAGAGGCTCACCACTTCCAAAATCAAGGTGCTCAGCGTGGCTGGTCGCCTGCGGCTCGGCTCTTGCTGACGGCACTGCCGTGTTCACGGACGTGCACGTCCATGGACGCTCCCATCACCACAGAGGCTGCAATGCTGCTATGTATCACTGAGCTCAGCTGCTGGGGCAGACAAACAGATTGATGTGGGTTGCAGGTTAGATGAGAGCAATCCATGTCATCAGGCACCTTGCCGTCCCCTGCGAGCTGGGGAGGATGAAATGGAGGTGTGAGAGGAAGGGACAAGCTACCCTAGGTGCATGGACTGTGAATGACACGCCGATAATGAATGTGAATTGCATCCATTGCTTCTCTATGAATAAGAGAGCTATTTTAGGCTCTGGCAGCTCAAGAGGATGATCCGAAGGCAAAAATCACTGTCTCCCAGTGCTGGAGAAAGCCTCATGTGCCTTAAATGGTGTCACGAGAATCCTTCTGGCAGGTACCAGGAGGCTGCACATGCAGGTAACCATCGCTGGAGTCAGCACAACATTTGTTCCTAAGTTGTTTCTCCATACAAGTACATGGAGAGCTCAGGGAACGATGCATAACAGCAAATTCCCTATTATTAGGTTTTTATTACATCTTGTTCACATTTCTGAATGAGTGTGTTACTCAGAATTGTGCTTCTAATGCTTTGCCCACGCTGACGGCTTATGCATAAAAACTGCCACCAGGCTCTGGTTATCATTGCTCTTGGCATCGCTTTCATCTTGCAGACCTACACAACTAAACCAACCCCAGACAAATCATGTATTCTGAATTTTGCAATCAAGTGTAGACTGTGAAACTTGTTGGACATATTTGAGTACAGTATCTGCTTTCATGATCAGTCGAGCTCCAGCACTTGAACACAGGTGCAAAGAAAATCGTAAAAGGTTGCAAGCATAGTTACACTGAAATCTGTGTTTGAATAAATTTTATATACACAGAAATGTTTTCATCTGTTTGCTTAGCTCTGCACAAACACTCCTTCAAGCACTTACACACGGAACAGCAAAGAGGTTATACAACCTCTGTGCACACAAAGGCCACAGTCTTTTTAACTAGACATTTTAGTACCCAGCAAAGAACAATATTTGTGAAATCACAGGAAAAATTCCAGGATGAAGAAAAAACCAAGCAAGACAAATCAAACCCCTCTGCTGAGCATCGTTATCTGTCCCATTCCAAACACACACACAGAGGAATAGCTAACGCAGACCCTGAGTCCAGAGAGCACATGTGAGGGGCTCGTCCCTGGCTGTCCCCGGTGTGCAGCTCACCACGTCTGCAGGACGTGTCCTCTTTAAGAGGCACCTTTTCAGAATTAACTTGTACCTTTATAGCAAACCTATTCCTTTTCTATGTCGTTCATAAAAGCCTCAAGCATATGCTTAACTTTAAGCCCCTGCTGAGCTGAAATCGCTGGGAGCTTTGCTTCATCGGAGGTAAACTTGTGCACAGCCCCTGGCAGAGCGCGAGCTGTTAAGTGTGTTTCGCTGTGATGTCGCAGTGAGTTTATCACCTCCAGACTCCACTGGTGATGGCATCACTGCATGTTTCTCCACACAATCAGAAAAGGCTTTCCTTGAATTACGGAGAAATGGTCCTGACCAGGGGGGTTGTTTGCCGGTTGTTGCTGAGCGCCTAACTCTGGAGGCTGGACTTGAACTCTGGGGGCTTTGCACGGGGGCTGGTTCTGCTCGGGCACCCGGCCCAGGTTTCCAAGCCCTCTGCCCGTGCCAGCATGCTTCATGCCTGGAGATGTTAGGTATACATCAGAGACAACACAGCGATAAGTTTACTTACCCATGCAATCAGGGGACAGCACGTCTGAAAACAGCTTGTACCATTCTAATGTGCTTCTGAAACCTTATTCCAACAGCAATTGTTATGTAACTCAAGAAACCAAATTGTCATGCCCAGATTTTTCTTCCCAGAGAGGCAACCGGGAAGTACACCTGGCAAAGGGGAATCGTATCCAAGGAAATATTTGGGGAACAGGGTTTGCATTCTCCATCATCTCTGCTGGAGATGGCTGGCTTTTCCCACAGAGTGCTGTTAATATTCTCCACGCTTGCAGAAACAGCACCAAGGCAACTTCAGACCTCTCTCCTATTCAGCTCCCCCTTCCACGGCTGTGCGTTTTGGCAGACTTCTTGTTCCAAACCAGTGGACCTTGTTACACGTCAGAATGCATAATCCAAACCTCCCTCCCTCGAAGAGGCAGGAGCTGGGATAAAGCAGAATGTACCTTCACTCCTTTAATTACCAGCTCTAAGCTGCCTGGAAGTATAAAGGGTTTTCTTTAAGTTCTTATTTTCCTCCTCCCCTGGCCTGCTCTGCTGTGTCCCACAGACTCAGAAATGCTCGGAGACGTTGCCCCCCTCGCTGCTGGCAGAGGAGCTCAGGGGCTGTGTTTACAGGCTCAGCCCCTTCCCAGAGCCTGGCAGCTACCACGGGCAGAGCGCTGAGAACGAGCCGGTTCTGCCCCCAGAAGGGTGCGAAGAACATCTTCCCCCGATACTTCATCACTTGTGATCTTGGCTGAAAGGCAGCTCAAGCTTTTTGAACACCTTAGAGCTGCTACGAGGCCACATGAGACCGATAAGGAGAACAAGCAGGAGCCTGGGACAGGAGAATGTTTCTAGCTCCTGCACCCACAGTCCTAGTCCTTGCCTGCAGAGATGGGTCAGGCAAGCTGAGCGACTTGCCTGTTATTCTGCACCTGAGCATGTTAGAATATAGAAACAGCTAGTCCAGATCCTCGGCTTCTTTCTCTTCTTTCCTTTGGCAATAAGTTCAAATAATAATGATCACAGTTAAAAAAAAAAAAGGGAAAAAAAAGATAGAATCCCTGTGGCCATCGTGAGATTCTGAGCACAAAGAGCTGATATTTCACATTTGAATACAAGAAGCTATTACCCACTGTCACCGAGAGCAGAGGGAGTACTGTCCACAAGGTAGCTCCCAGCCTATCCAGTTTTGGGCTGATAGCAATTTGCAATAGTTTTATTTCACCAGAATGAATGAAGAAGAAGAAAGAAAAGAGAAAAAAAAAAAAGAAAATACCACCACAAGAAAATAATTTGCAGATTACAACAATTCCTTCAGCAACATGTGACTCAGAGCCAGGCAAGCAGCCAGGACTGAGAGTCAAATTATTTACAGCTATGCTCAGCTCTTGTGCAAGGTCTGTTTTGAAGTGAGGCGTAACAAGACACACAACTTCATACTGGGACACTTGGACACGAGAACCTGAGCCCCAGCCTAACCACTGCACTTGACTCATGTACAGTCCAGATCTCAAATGCAATTCGGATTCACTTTATATAGGTTAAGTATCTTGGTCACCAGAAACTGGACTATTCCCTGCATGTATTGCACAACCCCCAGGGATCTGAGGAAGGACATAAGGTTTTCCCCTCAATTCATTGCAGCTGCAGGTGATGTATCAGAGTGAAGGCTTTCAACTTTACAATCTTTACAAACAGGCCATCCATCATTAGTGAAGGTCAAGTTGCAGATGAATTCCATCATTTTACAATCATATGATTCCCCCTCCTTGCCCTTGGTTGGGTCTGCAAAAGACAGTGAAGCTCTCTTGTGTGGGGGGTGTTTTCGGGCTAGAGGGTGTGCTCGGTGCAGTCACGAGAACGAACGGTGGTGGAGAGCAAGGCATCATGGTTGGCTCTTCATCTCTTCAGAGGTTGATGAAAATAAATCCTGACGGTGTGTGGGCAGCTCTACAGATGGTACCTGAACCCCCTGGTTCTGCAAAGACCATTTGAAGCAGGAGCAAGGAAAAACTGTTCTAGTTCATAAAAGAAAGAGCCTGCAAGGCACCTGTGGTGGATGAAGGCTGTATATCTCCTTGTAAAGTCTGCCACAGGCAGCTCCTCCTAAATGATGGTGGTAACCAATCTAACTCCCCACCTGTGTTTAGCTTCAGCTTATAGTACCTGAGTTACACTTGTTCTCTTGGTCCAGAAGTGCATTTGGAGGGAAAAGATGAAGATGATGGTTGCAGCCAACTTATTCCAAGACATCTCTAAGTCACAAATGTATTTGAATATGTTGGTTTCCTTTTAGCCACCTGCAAGACCTGAAAATAGGGGTCAAAATGGATCATCAAACTACTAAAGCTGGAAGAACAGCAGAGCAAGGGAAGGAGCTATTAAAGCACAAATTTAGCACAGGCTGAGCAGTTGTAGGAAGAACTAGGAAAACATTCGGGGTGTGCTTTTGGATGACTCTTTTGTGTTTGACCTACTTAAGCCCTGTCCTATGGGAACAAGTTTTTAGCCAAGCTAGTCTGGAAGCCCAGCTTTAGAAAGGAAAGAGATGCTCTTGGGCTCTGTGGATCCATGCCACGGGCTGTCGGCTGCTCGCGTCTCGTCGCACCTTGTGCACGTGCAGGCTGGGAATAAACCTCCTCCTCCTCCTCCTCCATGCAGTGGATGTACTCCTTTTTTCTGTCATAGGACAAACTAGAAAAGAAGAGCTCCAACCTGGCTTCTGTCGCCACAGAGAAGCGCGGTGTCTGGAGCATGCAAAGGCGATTAAATGTGTCATGTGTGCATCATTTAAATTAACGTTGCTAAAACAACAATGCTATTTTTAATATTTAAAGAGCCCCTTTGAAGAATAGGAGAATCTGTCACCTTTCCTGGTGGATTTGAATCTTGTGTTCTGAGCGTTTTTCTTCTCTGATTAAAGGAGTTGGCTGCATGAGGAACAGCTACACATGATGTGCTGGGAGGGGGTGTGGGACCGAGACACATCCCAGGGAGCAGCTCCTCCTCGCAGCGTTTGAGGACACAGCCAGGCAGATTTTCTAGGCTTTCTTTTGTGAAGCTCCCACCCAGGGTGTCCTCCTTGTGCCAGAAGCCAAGGGCAGCTTGCCAGACAGTGCCTTCCTGGACACCCACCCCTTGCTGTCTTTCCTGGGATGCTAACAGCAGTCGTGGAGCATCTCAGGGTCTGTGACACTCTAAGTGGCACCGCTCTTTGTCTTCGGTTTGCTGGGGAGTAGCTTCCTCCCCACTCTGTCTCCCCTCCACTCTCCAAAGTCTCTTCTGGACATTCAGACATGACAGGACCACCATCTGAGCCTAACCCTGACGCAAATCACTCCTTAATCTCCGTAATGCGATTTTTTTGTGCAAAAGTCATGTTTCCCATCCAAGAGAGGTCCAGCTGGTGTCAAGGGTGGGCGAGTCCCTTCACGTGCCTTGCAGGCAGCACATTTACAGTTGTGGCAGCATGAGGTTTGCCTTCTAATCCAGGTCCCCTTCTCGGCAGCGCCTGCCCACCCGCCCGTGTTTGTGCAGCTGGATGTTCCTGCTGAGCTGCACGACTTGCAGTTGTTTCTGCTGAGTTTTGCTCTGCTTTCTTTCGGGCCAGGCCTCCAATTTGTCAAAAAGGTTTTGATTTCTGATCTCCTCCTGGTGGTCTTATGCTCCTGGACAGCCATAAGTCTTCTGCAAATAGAGCTTGCTTTCTCCCTTTCCCCCAAAATAAGGTCAGTGGAAACATGGAGCAGCATCTGACCCACCTTCCCCTGCAGCCACACAAGCAAGGATCTCCTGCACCATCGGCTATTGACATTGGACGCCAGGAGCTCCTAAGGTGACTGATCCCATGTCCATGTGTTTAGCCACCCTTCCACCTCCCCTGGATTTCCACACAGATGAGGTTTGCTGTGAACAAGGAGCAGGAGCTGCTTCCTGAGCCTCTGCGGTGACCAGGGACCAGGATCCAGCCCTCGACCTCTCGGAGGCTGGCTCTCAGTGCCCTTCCTCTGCTAGAAATGCATCTTCCCAAGCAGAGCACCAGAAAGCCGGAGGAGAAGAGCCCATTGTCAGCGAGGCCAGAGCAGGGAGCAGATATTAATGTTATTGGAGGGAAAAGACTATTAGGATTCTGTAGCTCTGAAAAATACATAAGTCTGAAATAAGACTAATGAGACATTTACTGGTGCGGTTGGGTTGCATTAATGACTCTTCAGAGGATACAATTGCAAAAGGCTTTCACTGTAATTACCACACTAATGATCGGCAGTGACATCATTTTAGACCAAATGCGATGCTTGTTTTGGATGCGTTTCAAGATAGGGACTTCTCCGCGGCTGGCGTATGAGGCCCATCAGCATTATTGCCTGTCTCCCTGCTCTGCTGACCATCTTTCTTAGCTGCCTCCTTGGCTACTGGCTTCCCTCCAGCCTGGCCCCAGCATCCAGCATTCCTCCACTTTTTAAGGTGCTTCTGGGACTATGAGCTGAGAACGGCTATTTGTCAGCATTGGCGGCTCGGTTCCCGGCGCTGGGCATGAATTGGAGAAGGCAGAAGGTGGTGGAGAGCCACACACCTCCTTTTATTCTGCAGGCATCCTTAAAAGGCTTTTAATAAACAGTGATTTATTATCTCCTGGCATGGCCCGAAGCACATCTGCGCCGTGTAACCTTTGGACAATACCTGCTC
Organism: Ciconia boyciana; assembly: GCF_034638445.1. Classification (NCBI taxonomy): domain Eukaryota; kingdom Metazoa; phylum Chordata; class Aves; order Ciconiiformes; family Ciconiidae; genus Ciconia; species Ciconia boyciana. The sequence continues at coordinate 7,055,208 of NC_132948.1, forward strand.
CCAGGCGCACGTCTTACAGCCGGTGGGGACAGGCTGATCCCAACCTTCCCCAGCGCCTCTGGGCTTAGAGAACATATTAATTAACCTCATCGTCCGGGATCATTTCAGCACTCACAGAGACAGGGTGTTGCTGCGGCGAGGCTGTGGTCCGAGGAGGGCTCCCGCTCCCGCGCTCAGCCGGGGGCAGACGGAGCCGGAGGGTTTGGATATTTGCCTCTGCGGGGACACGCAGCTGAGAGCGGGCGATGCAGGGGCTGTGCAGGGGCTGGCGGAGATGCCCAGCCGGCGGGGGCTCATCCCAGCCCCTCCGCTGGTCCAACAACCCCCGGGCTCTGGTCCCAGAGGAGGGATGCTGGAGGGAGAGGCAGGTGCCGGGAGCCAGCCCTCCCTCGGCACCGGCTCTGCCTGCAGCCGGGGTTGTTGCCATGCGGAGCCCGGTTTGGGGCTGGAAGGGAGCTGGTGGTGGCTGCGTACCCGAGCCTGCGTGTGCCCGGGCTCCTGGCTGCCTCTGCTCCTCCCCGGCACCAGGCACGGCTGGGGATGGATTGACAGCGGCTTGTTAAGCCTGACAGAGCATCAACTTTTAAGGAGTCGGAGAAAGCAGGGCTTTTTAATTAAAAAAAAAAAAAAAAAAAAGGCAAGTCATGATTTCTGCCTTTCCTGTTCAGCTCTTCTGGAAACAGCATTCCTGCTCCAGCATTTAAAAACATCAAATTGATAGCCCTGTCATCTGTGCCCATAGGCTACTGCTCCCTGCCCCAGCCCTCCCACCCGGGCTCTGCCTTTGAAGGCGAAGGCACTGCTGTGTGACTGTCCTCAGGGACATTCATTTTCTTTCCTACAGGCTTGCTGGTTGTCACCAGCAAATATCCAGCCAGGCTCATATTGTCCCCTTGTTCCCAACAGCATCGTGGAAAATACTGATACCAGTACCAGGTCCCGACACCAGTGGGTCACTCCCTGCGGCACGGGCGCAGCCTGGGAACGGCTCCTGGGGAGGCACAAGAAGACTGGTACAATGTGTGCAGAATGCTAAGTGAGTTTTTCATTCTCTACCTGTAATTTTCTGGCAGGTATGTGGCGTTTTCTTATTTTGGAGCTCGTTCTGTCTCCAAAGAAGGTGAATGGTAACCGGGAGTGTGGTCTCAGGAGAAGGCACTTATGACTAGCAGCTATAAAACACAAGTCTCTATCATAAGGGAAGCGGGGGGCGGGGAGCAGTAATCCTTGAAAGGCAATGAAAAGAGGCACAAACATCCATAACCCCCGACTCCCTTAATCCTAAATCTCCTCGCTCCATCCTGGACTTGGTTACCTCTGTGCTTGTCAGTGTGTCCAGCTGACACACCAGCGGTCACTGCCAAGTGAGGGTCCTGCACCAGCTCTTTCCCAGCCCCGAGGTGGTGCCCACCGGTGCTCAGCCCCTGCCAGGCCGAGACCCCCTGCCCGGGGTGTGTGCCTGCAGGCATGCACCCCCCGACAGCGCATCCTCAGCCGGGGCATGCTTCCGAACCACGCTCATCACGCCCTGCTCCGCTCCCGGTCCTGCCCTGCTGGGCTCTGTGAGATCCCTTTCCCCACTCCTGTGCTTGGAGATGCTCTGACGGACGTGCTGCCGACAGGGAAGAAGGCAGGTGCTGGGAAATCAGTGTTTCGAGGGATTCACTGACTTCCTCACAATTTGGTGGGAAATTATTATACTGGTTTTAATACAAACATTTCATTTAGGTGAAATCATTCATTCTTATAATTTCCTTTGTTTTTTTTTCTCTTGACTTCTAATATAGAATATGGTAAAAGACCTGAAGTAGCAAAGCTCAAGTATAACCTTTTGAAATTATAAAAAAAAAATTAATGCCAATGCTAAAAAAAAACCAAACAACCACCAATTAAGAGCAAAACCAAGTTTCAAAGCCTTGAAGTCCTGCATGAAATGGAAATGCTACTTTTGGATTATTTCTGGTTATAGCACATTAGAAGTCCAACTGGTTATAGCACATTAGAAGTCCAAGAAAGGAAATCTCGGCTTTTTAAAGGTCCTCCTGAACTACTCATTTCTTTTGCGGCCCCATATTTTAGAGGCGGCGCAGGCAGGGTCTGCCTGTGAAGCGTATATATCCATCACAACACTGCATATAAATTTGCCGAGTAATATCTGTTCGATGGTGCCAGCTTTAGGAGGTTTTCAAGTCAGATTTGCATCTTGGGCTATTTTTGCTGAAACAGTTGAACTTCAGTCAATGACTAAATGTGTATTTGTGCAACGAGTGCAGGATCCCTGCTGCGCCCCGGGACCGTCGCCCCAGCAGACCCAGGGTGGGTCAGAGGATGCCCTGGTGCAGTGCAATTCTTAATCCCTGGGCATGTGCCTCGTCCAACACATCACGGCCACGACAGCAGCTCCCGTCCCCACAAATAAATAAATAGGGGAAAAAAAACCCAGCTGCCTCTTCTTTTCTGCTGAAGCCCAGCTCCCAGGCACTCCCCTGGGATTGCTTTCTGGCCAGGTCGTTTTGATCTTGTCTGCTTCCATAATGCCTCCAACACCGCCAGCGGAGTGCTGGGAGGTGTCAGCTCTGCACGGGGAAGGGCTGCTGAAAATGTCCATGAAAACACCTTTTAACTTTTTTAAAATTTGTCCCAGACTTGGAATATGAAAATGTCCAGTTGAACACTGCTGAATTTTTTTTCTAGAAAATCCTTTTTTTTAAAAAAACCAAACAGAATCTTCCTTTACTGGTTTCCGAAGGGAACTGCCCCTTGGCGAAGGCACTGAGCAGCATCCCTGTGGGTCTCGCCGAGACAGGACCACACGCTGCGCTTTGCTGATCCTCAGCCTACGGGCGAGTCGCATCCGTGTCAGCGAGAGCCCAGCGCCCGAGCATCGTGGCCCCGTGTTCCTTTCGCACGTGCCTCTGGCTGACGGACCGGGTCCTGCTCCGGCCCCTCCGTGCTCCGGCCCTGCGCACAGACCCCGCTCGTTCCTCCGGTGCCCGCCATCAGCGCGTGCTCGTTTGCAGATCCCTAACGAGGCGCCGTGGCTGCTGCCGGCTCTGCAGGCTCCGCAGGTGCAGGGCAGCAGCGCGGAGCAGGGGGGGAGCGGGGTGGGGAGTTTCGATTCAAGGTCTGTTCCCTGCTTGAGCGATCAACATCATTTCCATACTATAATTACATTGCCCAATCCTCTCCTGATTTTACTGCTATCTTGTAAGGCGTCCCGGTTGTGAGTAATTTAAAGCTATATGAGATGTCAGGCTCTGTGAAACAATCACCCCTCAAAGAAATATGGTCTGAGATAATAATTGATAAGTCCCATTAGGCAACGGGGCCCGCTATTTCCGACTTGGCCTCTTCCAAAGCGGCCTTGTTGATTCCCTTAATGCCGGTTCTGCCGCTCGGCGTCACTGGGAGCGCAGCGTGCCCGGCCCAGGCGCCGAGGGGAGACCCCCGGGGTGGCAGGCGGAGGAGCCGGGGGAGCGGGGTGATTTCTTACCGCAGGGCACAGCGGGGGTAACCGGAGCAATTCAGCCTCCTTGATTCCGGGATTACAGTATTTCAGCCTGATTTATGGGTGTGTTTTCACATAAAACATATCATGAGCATTGGTTACCACCTGTATTTGCTCTGTGGGGTTTGTCTCAGCGGTTTCTCCTCATCCTCATCAGCAATCAGGAAACTCTCCCACGCATCTCCCCCGGTCCCCGTCCCGTGCTCCACCTCCCCGGCGCTGCCGTCCCTTCCCTGGGACACCTGGGCGGGCAGCTGGACCGGCGGCTGCTCCATCTCCTGCAGCACCGGTGCGGTCCCCGCTGCCGGGAAGGGCTGACCGCGGCAGGGCATCCTTGGCACAGCGGTCCGTCCTCGGTGTCTGTTTGCTCGGCCCAAAATTTGTTGACGGATTGAGAAGCCACGGGTTTTTTCGAGCTACGTGATAAGGCTTCTCCATCACCAGCTGTGCCAGCGTGGATTCGAGGTACCTGAATCTGCCGATTCCTTCAAGCTACAACTACATATATAAATATATGTATACACACACACACGCATATAAACATGCATGTATGCATATAAAAGTATCTATATGTATATAAATACACAGACATACATGCCCATATACATATATGAGACCATCCCGGTGCCTGCGTGTTCCTCCCAGACTCGGTTTCTGACGGGTGGTGCCGGGGCAGCCGGGCCAGCGGCCGTCCTCGCCTGCTGTCCCCGTCCCTGGCTGTCCCCAGCTCCGCCGCCCCGGCCCCCCCGGAGCTCGGCGCTTTGCCTCTGCATCGCAGCTCCTTCCCGCAGCGTTGCCTGCTCGGGAGAGCGGAAACAGAAAATTGTGTTTTATTTCTGTCACTAGAGTTTGTATTTTTTAATGCCGTGTTTCCAGCTTTTTAATGGTTGTACAGTTTACAAACTCTCCTCCTTTAAACTTTTAAATTTTTAATTAGAGAAGAGAATGTAAACTTAATTTTTTGTTGTCTGCAAGATAGGAGAGGTCTCGCCCATGACAACAGGATGAGTGATGAATTATGCAAGTAACGAGGGAAAGGCTGGCTTTTTTTGATGTGCTATTTTATAATTGCATAAACTACTGCGCTCCTGAATCGGGCAAACATTATTTTACACATTCAGTAACCTTTAAAAAATGGTGACAGCTAATTCATGATGTTCTATAACCAAAAAAAAAAGAATTACAACGAGAATTTTAAAAAGTTGACAAAACTCGGGCGTTCTCTCCAGAAAAGGTGAAGAGTTCAGAATAGAACAACTTTCCGGAAAAGAAATTGCTTTTGCCTTTGCACTTAGGAATAGATACCACAAGTTAAAAGATGTGCTTATGGAGGACTTAATTAAGGGAGGGGTTTTACCTTTCAGAGCAGGTTTGGCGTATATGGTGGGACAGGATTCAGCATAGCGAAACCCACAGTTGTGAGACCCGCAATACGAAAATGAATGCTCGGTAAATTGGGGGGGTGACATTTGGGGTGAAACGGAGAGCATTTCAACTTCGTGCTAGCTTTAACCTATTTGGAAAAGAAGATGCCTTCCCAGGAGGGGGTTCAGTATTTGAAATCTTTTTTCTCTCCCCCAGAGTGAGTTTGCAGAGACGGAAAACTGTATTTCCCAGAATGGAAATTCTGGAGAAACGTTCCAATTCATAAACACTGAAACAACCTTATTAGAATGACACGATCTGACAGCTGTTAAAATATTATAATAAAACAGAAGAAAAAAAGAAATATACCATAATTCATTACTATCTTTGGAATGTTTAAGAGAGTGAAGAAAGTCAAAACGGATCAGTTTTGATCTTGGATTATTTCATTGAAAAATTCATCAAGATGAGAAAGTCCCTGCAGGATGTTTTGATGTGGATGTAAAAGCGCTTTTGCAGAAAACATCTGGTGTTAGAAGGATTTGGTGGTTTCTCAAAATAACCCCCCAAGCTCACGTTTTCCGCCGGGGCTGGGGCTCGGCCACCAGCCCTGCCCGGCCACAGCTGGAGCTGGAGCCTGGCACCCCGGCTCTCCCCAGGGGTGACGGAGCAGCGTGGGGCTGGGGACCCGACGGGCACCGCTGCCCTGTCCCCGCTCCTGGGAGAGGGCTCAGCCCACCGGGGACAAGTCTGAAACACGGACAGCCCAGCTGTGGGGGCTTCCCTGCCCGTGCAATGAGCACGGAGGTGGGAAGCTGCCGCACCTGCAAGCCCCCTCGCAGCACCGGGCCGTGGCTGTTGTGTTGGAAAAGCAGTTTGTGGCTCTGGCCGGTGTTTTCAGGCACCGCCTGGCACGGCCATCTGAACGTGAGCACAAGAACTGGACCTTCACAGGCTGCGCGCTGCTGCTTTTTATCTCCTCTGTTTGTGATGCCTCTGACCATGCCACTAAGGGGTTGATGCAAACAGGGACCGGGCAGGACCACGGCCTCTGAAATGGCTTCTGCTGAGCAGAAACGTGTTTGACTTCTGAAAAAAATTACCCAAATTAAAAAAAAAACCCCAACAACAAACCTTAATGATAGGCTGCAATGTATTCTTCATCGCCCTGTGTGGCAGTGCTGCCGGCGCAGCCGGAGCAGGGAGCACCCCGCGGGGAGCTCATCACCTGAAGGGCTTAGGGAGAAAATTTTGGGAGAAACCCCCCCCACAGGGGTCCCTCCCTGGCAGGGGGAGGCTGGGCCAGGCTTGCACCCCATGTAGCATGGTGCCTCACCCCAGCGCACCCAGAGCCTCCTGCAAAGGGATGGGATTCCCCAGGGCCAGACCCCACGTCCATCTGTCCCGGCACATGCGTTGCTTGCTACAGTGAGGACGTGGCAATGCCACCACCAACTCCCACCTCCGCCTCAGCTGCCTCTTTCTGCCCTCTGCCCAAATTCAGGCAGGTGGCTGTGGCACGGGGCTCCCGGACCCAGCCCTCCCCGGATAATATTTTTGAGAGATGCGCTGGGAGATGAAATTTGAGGTCCCACGAGGGGAGCAGCTGGTGCCAGGGGGATGTGGCTGTGCTGCAGCCGGGAGCGGGGCTCTGCACGGGAAGGAGAGCATCTGATCAGCTCAGCCCCATCTGAAGTTAAACACTTCTCTGTTTGACGATGGCTCGAAATCCCACATTTTATAAATGATTGACGCTTACCCCACCAACAGACACCGAGGGTACACAAGAGAGGCCATCCTTTTGCTTGTGAAGCTCCATTAGAGAACTGTAGCAGCAAAATAAAAATGCAAATGTTTATCTCAATTCCTCTTTCTGGCTTGAGTGCTGGTGAAAGCAGCTTTACAAATTCAGAATCCATTGCCTCCCTGGAGAAATCCCAGCGCTGTTTTGTAAGCAAAAGTAAAAGTCTTTGCCACACAGCTACTGTGCAAGTTTTGACAAGAAAGCAACCGCTCTTAAAATACATGGGTGGCACACATTGATCAGGATTCATTCCCTGTTTGCTGAGGACAGACATGAAGGCAGACCTTTCCGGCGCTGCAACAACAGATGGCATTTTGCATTACAGTTCCTCCTCTCGTGGTGAAAGCTCGGGGCTGGTGGGTGCTGGAGCTGCCAGTGCTGCTCCCACCCGGCTCCCACGGCCGAGCTGCCCTGCCGTGGGAAGGGACATGCAGTGGTGCCCCTCGCCCCGGCTCCACACCTCGCCGCCGTGGCAGTTTGCAGCCCTTTGCAAACCCTCTGCAAACCTTCTGCAAACCCTCTGCAGGCACCCGTGCCAGCCCCGGCAGGGCCAGCAGTGCAGCCGCCACGCCGTGTGCTGCGTGCCGGAGTGTGTTTCCTTCCACCAGCAACAGAGCCAGAGCCATGGCTGCCTGTGCCCGGCGGGGACGAGTAATGCCCATCTCTCTGGGCTGACACCTAATTAAGCAAAATTATCACTTGCTCCTTTTGTTTCTCTCTGCCTGGTGGAGGGAGACTTTTTGGAGCGGTACGACCTGGCTGGCACCCAGCACCTTGCTCCAGCAGAACTGAAACTGGAGAGACCTAAAGAGACTGTAATTTGATATTTCAGAAACTAAAATTTGGTCATTTGGAAGTAGTGGGTTCCTCTGAGATCTGTTTGCAAACGCAGCAGGCAGAGCCGGGGAGAGGCTGGTGAAAAGCGAAGGTAAATGTCAGGATTCCTCTCTCTTCGTCACAGTTTGAAACAAGCACTACAGCTCTCAACAGTGGAATTGAAAAAAATTCTGACCTCTTCATGATTTTGCTTTTCAGCTCACCCCAAGTGTGTCTTTTTCCTTTTATTAATCATATTTTTAAGGATCTAAAAGAATGAAAGTAATTGCTTTACCTCTTACCTGGTTATTTAAAAAGTCCTTACTCCCTTCCCTAACTTTCACTGCAAATCACTTTTGCTGATAAATCTGTTCACCAATAATGAAAGTTGCCATGGTGGCACCGTGCTGGCCATGCCGGTCGGGGGGGCTGGGGGGATCAGAGGGTCTTTGCCCTGTGGCCATCCCCGGGGACGGGGACCAGTGTACATGGGGCATCATGGGGCTCCTCCGCTGGACCAGGACGAGGGATGAAGGAGGCAGCTGCAATGGGAGCAAATACGCATTTTGCCACTGCTCCCTGCCCACCCCAATTCCTGCAGCCCTCCGGGGCCAGTGGCTGCAGCCGCTTTTCCCAAGGCTCAAGCCTGCGGTAGCGAGGCGGGAGGGATGCAGCGAGACCCCATCCCTGCGGTGCATCCTGCCCTGGCTGCCTGCCCTCTGCCTGCCCCGGCCGGGGAGGGCGAGGGACAAAGGGACAGGAGTGAGCATGAACCTAAAGGCGAGGTGCAGCCCCATAAACGCATGCTGCGATTACAATCACGATCCAGCCCTGCCGAGCGCCCCGAGCTGAGGGTCCCCCGGGACTCCTGGCCACGTCGGCTGGAACTGGGTCTGACGAGCCGAGGCTGTGCCCAGGCGGGTCGGGTCCGGCACCGCGGGGCTCGCGGTGGCTCTGGGCACCGCACCACGGTGCACCGCCGGTGGGACCCGCTGCTCTGGGCGCTGCGGGAGCTTTTGCTGGGAGAACGACTTTTATTTTGGCTTTACATGTTCCAGGCGTACTGCCTTCACTTTCAAATCATCTTTCTTACCTCTTTCTTCCTCTAGCTTGGGTTGTAAATTTACTGCTATTAATTAATTTATAATTAAGTTCTATACAGCAACCGCTCACTCTAAGACAGATGATTTCAGATAATCTCACTTTGTCAAAATATGCCTGTCTCTTTTCAAAGCTGCAAGGGAAACACTGTGCAGCTTCAGGTTTTGAGATGTTAAACAGAGAGACAGTACGAAGATTTGCCCTGGAGGAGTCAGCTCAGCAGTATGAGAGACAGAGAAGAAAAACACACTCTATGATTTTTGGCAATGTGGAACATTTCCCCTTCTGCAGGTGCGGGGTGCGGAGCCGGCCCCGGCGGGGGGCTCTCCACGGCCTCTCCTTTCCCAGCCCCTGGCCCAGCGGTTTCCGTGCTTCCCCGTGCAGGCAGGGACGGGCGGTCAGTGGTTTTCCTCTGCAAAGTGAGGGTGATGGCTGCCCACCCCTCCGTGGCCAGGACCCACGGTCACCTCGCCCCATGGCTACCTGGGGCTCGACCCGGGTTACATCCCAGTGCACAGGGAGACCTCCGCATCATCCCCATCCTCCTCCTCCTCCTGCTAACTCTGGTGACCCGGACAGACTGAGCAGGGGGGCTGCCAGGGCCCCCATCGCCTGACATAGCATGGAGCCTGTAGTGCAGCTGAATTAAATAATAACTAATCCCTGCAGGAAGTGTTGAAAGTCATATTTAATATGTACGCAGACCATAACCTGTTTGCTATCTAATTGGCTGCAAACTAAACAAGCAATAGATACCCAATTATGGGATTGTATACTAAGCGTCCTATGTCCTGCCGTAGCTCAGAGGCTCAGGGAAGCATTTAACTGCTAATAAACAAGGTGCATGGTTTAATTTGAAAGGTTATTGCAATTTAATATGACTGAATGGCGGTGAGCGTTCACATGGCAAGTTGCAGGAGCCATTATCATACAAAAGCAGCACGCGCTGTTCCCAAAGCGTCTGGTCCGTACAAAACCCTCAGGCACATACATGGGACAAAATCAGGGTGGGGTTTGCTTCTCGGTGGTCCTAGGGACCAAGATGGCACGTGAAAGGCTCCTGGGGCTGCTGCTGCTTCCCTAACCCCAGGGAATGTCACCAGGAGAGACGACAGCCCCAGAAAACCTGCTGATTTCCTCCCTGGTCTTAAAAATGGTTGTTTACCTGGCTTTCAAATGTAGACAGAAAGTGCATGGAGGGACGAGAAAGTTTGTCCCCTGCCTAGGCTGTGCTTTGCTGAGCAGACACCGATCCACGGCGAGGGACCACGGGCAGGGAGCCCCGGGCCGGGCGGGTGCAGCGTGCGGCCCCCCCACCAGCCTCGTCCCCCCGGGAGGGCAGCTGCCCCAGCAGCCACCAGGTTTCACTGGCTCTGCCGAAACGGGGGTGCAGGACGTGTGCCCTGCAGAGATGGAGCAAACTCCATTGCTGAAACACAGGAATAATCGGGAATCCTCAGTTTTCTGAGGTCATTTCAAACACAGTAATTTGGGCAGCCGGGATGCTTGCTCACACCCGTCATCCCGCAGCACCGGAGGAGCCATTCCCTGTCATGGGGAGTTCATTCTCCTCTCACCGGGTGATGTGTGCGCCGGTGAGAGCACCCATCCAAACCCCATCTGCGATCTCTGACCTGTTTCCATCCCATTTGGTGAGCTGAAGCGGTGGATCAGCCATGAGCCTCGCGATGGGGCAAGTTCCAGGCTTAGGCACAAATAATTCCGACAGTGAAAGCATTCACTGCCAGCACCCGCGGAGCAGCGAGCCCTGAGCTGTAGGAAAGGTGTGGCTCTCTGGAGCTGAGGTTCTGTTTTTAATTAAATTGTCATGGGGAATGTTGACTTTATTTAGAGAGACTCTGAAAGGACCCACGAAACTGCAGGTGGGCAGCCCTGGGCAGGTGAAGTGTGTTACTGGCTGGGTCACTGTAATGCCGAAGGGAAGGAATAAGCTGAGCTTGTGCAGCTTGTGAAAGCCATAAAGGAGCCGTAGGCAGTCGAGAAAAAACCCTGGGTGTGACTGTGGACAGACAGCTCATGGAAAACTTCTGTACAATGAATGGGGGCTGAAGAGGAACCAACAGGTCAGGGTCTGCGGGGAGCACAGGAGAAAATAGTGCTGGAAATATCCCAATGCCCCGGCACGCCGACGCTGTGCTCGGCCCGGCACGGTGCGTGCTGTCCTGATCCCCGTGGAGGAAAACAGGCAGAGCAGAACCGTGGGCTCAGGAATGGTCAGTGCATGAGGTGCTGGGAAAAACTTCCCCATAAGGAGATCCTGCCTGGGCTGACACAGTGCAGAGGAGCGTGCACCACCGCCGAGGAGATAAGTGTGTTTGGATGGGGAATGTCTGCAAAACTGCTGCTGTAAAGCCAAAAATGAAAGGGCCGTTCTAGGAGAGGTGGGGCCCTGGGAGCTGTAGAAGGAAAAGGTTTCTCTTCCTTCCTTCCCTCCCGCACCGCTGGCCCCGGCACTTGCTGGGGCCAGGGCTCAGCTCCTTGCTCGTCACTGTCTGTGCTGAGTTGGCTTTGCCTCGGTGGTCTGTAACCCCCCGAGCCCCGGTGAAGGGACGGTGTCCGAGGTGATGCCCCGTGTCCAGACAGGAGCCAGCTCCAGAGCACGCAGGAGTGGAGGGACCCCCCCACCCCAACCCCACAACGTAAAAAAGTCAGACAGAAGGGAAAATAACACGAGCAATGTCTGCATTGTTTCTTTCTGGGAGTAGCAGGAGCTAAGAAAAACAAACAAGTCTAACTAAGTGCTTTGGCAATTATACAGACAAACAAATCACTTTCCCAAATTGCTTCTTTGGGGAATTACGGCTCCTGGAAATGAAACACAAACAGATTATTAAAAAAGAGCTTCCCGTTGGGAGAGAAACAGTATTTACAAGAGAAGATGTGCCTAGCTGGACCTCTAATTGCTGTTCATTATCTCATATTGATTTAATTAGTTGCTGCACTCAGGTCTAAATTGCCTGCTGTCCTCAGCAGGGATTTAGGAGCCGGGGCGCATGCCCTGACCCACCGGGCGGCAGCGGAGCGGGGGTCCCCTCTGCCACGGCGTGGGGCACGGCAGCAGCGGGGCGGCAGCAGCACGGCGGTCCCCCCTGCCACGGCGTGGGGCACGGCAGCGGTGGGGTGGTGGTGGAGGGGAGTCCCCTCTGCCACGGTGGGGACCCGGCGGAGGGGCGGTGGTGGAGCGGGGGTCCTCTCTTCCATGGCAGGGACGCGGTGGCGTCCGGGTGGCGGCAGAGCGGGGGTCCCCTCTGCCACGGCAGGGCCATGGCAGCGGTGGGGCAGCAGTGGGCAGGGATGGCGGCCCGTCCTCGTGGGCTGCTCCTCCTGCAGAATCTGCGGCGGCTGTGAAGCACTAATGAACTGAAGTAATTAGAAAGAGTGTCTTCATAACACAGAATTAAAGTGTCTTTGTGAAGGCACGGCGAGATACATCACTCGGGCTGGCTGCTGGAGTGGGAGGTGACTGGGGACGCAGAGGGTCTGCGAGAGGCAGTGCGAGGGGCTGTAGGGTCGCAGGCAGTTTTCAGGGAAGCGCAGCCCTGCCCTCTGCTCTGGGACACGCTGGGAATGCACAACCCAGCGCCGGGCTCCAACCCCTGGACCAGCACGCCTCACCCCCACTGGTTTCCCACACAAAAACCTGAGGACTATTAACTTCCCTGATTAGTGACCTTTGGGGACCAACTGCTTAGCAGATTTCTGTTTTATAATTGCAGGTGATTAATGGGGGAGCAGGCAGTTGAGCTTAGAAACATCAGTAATTGCTTCTTTAAGGAAATCATGGCCAGGTGGGATGATGAGACATTCCACCCTCGCTGAAAGCTGAATTCAGGAAACTGATGCTCCTGCTGCAAAATTCATATTCTCTGAATGGATGTGGCAGCAGCAGCTCCAGCATGAATTAGAGGAGTCACAGCGTAAGCTCTTTCCCATGCAGGCTGGAGCTGGAGCCTCGCCAGCCCGCACGCGCTGCAGCTGCGGTGCCAGGGCTGTCGGCAGCTGCCGGTGCGGGCAGCGAGAGCCGCAGGGCAGAGCAAAAGCAGGTAACGGGCGTAGGTTTGGGAGCACGGGCATGTGCACACAGGGGCCCGTGCGTGAGGATGCCTGCACACGTCGCAGCCAGAGATGCCCGTTTACCCTGTACACTGGAAAATACTTAATGCCGCTCCTCCTGCACGCTGCCGGCAGGGCACGGGCACGCTTTTGCTATTAGACACCAGGGTTGTATTTCCCCCTTGTTTATCAGCTGTGCAGCCCGTTGAGCCTGTCTTCCCCGAGGCACTGGAAGAATTATTATAGTCTAAAGCTAAGAAATAGTCCTTCATGTAGGGAGCCATGCAAAGGTGAGCCATTTCTGGCTAATTCTCACAGCGCACATGCACACACACACGCGCGCACACACAAGCGATACTGCCTTATCCTGGACATCACTCCTGCTTGTTTTATTCATACGGCAAGAGTCAGGGGCTCACAGAAATGTGGGAGTTCAAGCAAGAGACCCAAGGGCGGAGGAGGGGGGATGCCACCTTGGCAGACCAATGCTGCCCGGTGCACCGTGAGCCATTCCCTCACCACCGCTGCATCCCCCCTGCGGACGCCGCACGGCAGGATTGAAAGGAGAATTGGATTGGAGGAAATTGGAGGTACAGCCGCTGTTAAAAATGATCCTTTGTGCATCAAATCAGTATTCCTCGGGCTGCTCGAGATTCAATACATCAAAGGTTGAAGGATCATACAACCCTATTAGCTACAAACTTTAATTTCCCTTCGGGGCTGGTGTGTTACAATGCAACTACAGCAGCAATTACAACTTTTCCTTCACTGACAACTTGTTTAGATCAATAATGTCCTCAGCATCTTGAATCAAGATGGGCTCCATCAGCCAAACAAGCAAAACAGCCAGACCCCACGACTGCCCTCCGTGGAGCCTGCCACGAAGGCCAGGTCCCCCCTGCCTGTTCTGCCTGCGCAGGCAGGCTGGTTTCCCATGCCATGGTAGATGCAGTCACCCACAGGATTTTGCAAAGTTTGACCATCTCCCCCTCATCCTAACCAAGCTGAAGCTCCCCAGGCTCTCTGGTTTCTCTCCATGAGGCTCTTGGCACCCTCGCCGGTGCCAAGACCTTCCCGCTGTCCCTCCAGAGCTGGGGATGGGGACCAGGGCTCCGCACCACATCCGCGATGCCGTACCTGGGGACCGTGTCTCTCATCGCTGTTGCTGCTGCTGCCGCGGCTGCGGGCAGTGCTGCAGACCCCGTGGGGTGCACAGCTCAGTGTGGGGTGCACGGCTCGGTGCCGGGTACCCTACGGCCCCTGGCCAAGGAGCTGCCTCTCCTCGGCCATGGCACAGCTCTGGGCTGAGTTTCGGTTTCACCTCTCTCACACACAAAATACTGCCATGTCATCCTCGGAGGAGAAAGGGAAATTTGAAGCCCTTCTCCCTGTATTTTGACAGAGCTGTGACACCCCCCTGAGAGTCTCACAAGGGCGGGGAGCAGAGATTTAGTTCTGATCAACACCTGTAAAACCAAACCTCCCCTGCACAGCACCATGGAGCATCGCTGGCTGCCAGCAGCGTCCGTCCCATCGCTGCGTTGCTGACCCCCTTCCCACGCACCGGGGCTCATTGGGGACCGCAACCGTGAGCTTGGACACATGACGCCGATGGCTGTCAGCGCAGGACCGCGTTTCCTTGTATTTAGAATATTGTCTGAGCTGCTATTTTCCCTGCTGTGGCACGGAGCCAGGGAGCACGGAGGAGTAGTAATAAATCTACCCACTGAACTAGAGCTGACTTGGGAATTGAAAAGGAGAAAAATCCAACAGGAGTGAGTGTGGTCTCCATCCCCGAGACAGATGGCCTGGTGGAGTCATAAAAAAAAGTGGTACAGAACTTGTGGGCGGAACGGGATGCAGTAATTACGGTCCTTCAATGAGTAAGAGCAGAGTGGCTTCCAGCTATCACCTGCTAATGCCTAAGAAGGTTGGACACCTGCCTCTGACCGGGCGAGGACGGTGGTTTAAGGCAGGCGCTTAGGATTTTTTAACGCAGCAGATGGACTGGACCTATTGGAAACGCCTGAGGTTTTTGCTGGCGTGCTACCGAGGGCCCGAGTGCCAGCAAGGGCGAGGGGGGGCGAGGATGGCTCCAGGCACTGGAAGCTCCAGGTGAGAGCTGAAAAATGGCAGGCTCACACATAAAGTTTATAAAACAGCAGAGAGTGAAGCATTTTGCAGAATATTAGAGGCCAGTGAGATGGCCTTGAAAGAATGAGCATGTGATGTATTGACTCCGAGTCCATAGCCTTGGTACAGGCTATTCCTTCCAGCAGATGTGCTAGAATGAAGGTTAAGGAAGCCTCATCAAAACACAGGCAGAAGTTAAACATCTCGTGTGCAAACATGTTACAGACCTCTCTTCACTAAAGCCAACAGCCTTGTTTGGGAAGAAACGGAATTTAATCTAAAAGAAGTTAGCTGAGCTGCAAGTCTCAGGCCCAGAGGTTTGCAGAGGAGCACAGACAAATATGCACGCACGCACATACGTGCACACATATGGCCAAGCATAATAAATAACAAAATGAGTTACACAGCTAGCTTTTTCTCAGGAAAATTAATGTCTGCTGGTTCAGAGAATAACTAACTCTTTTAGCAAATTTAATAGTTTTCCCTAAAGTGGGGCAGATGAAAGGCTGCAGGGAGAGGCTTTTTCAGGGCAGCAGCCAGTAACCTGCAAGTTGCACAAATGGAGTGTTCCAGGTTCTCATCTCCTTGAAGGCAGCGTCGAGCAGAGGCTCCCACTGGGCTTTCGGAGGCTTCTCATACCCCACGTTAGAGCCTGACTGCATCAGGGAGAGATGTGGCACTGCTGAAAGTGGAGATCTGAGCAGCAGAGACATTAAGTGACTTGACCAAGGTCACGGGGAGACTCTGAGCCCAGCCAGGGGAAGGGAGGCTTCCCAGGACCGCACACCACTGCCTCGAGCACAAAACCAGCAGCCCTCGCCCCTCCTGCCACCACTGCACCGGCTGCTGCTCCCGTGCCAAGGCTCTCCGGAGCTGCGACCGCCGTGCGCCAGACGCCGGCTTCATGACAGGCCCACCCTGGGCAAACATCAGCCCTGTAGTGTGAATGTTGATGCTTACTGATGGAAATCGCCACTGCAAAGGTCAGCTTTGCCGCCAGAAACTGTTTGCTATTCAATAACAAGCTGGACTTGATGCAGGCGTGTTCAGCAAAACATGCTGCTCAACGTGCCAGAACTTTCCTCGAGTTATAGTGTGGTGATAACACTCTAACTTGCTCATATTTAACACATATTTCAGCTGACCCTGGAAGTGTTACTTTCAAAATCAGTGTCGCTGTACGAGGAACAGACTCCAACCCTGTGAGGCTGGGGCACACACTGTATGTGCACCGTGAGCATGCTGATTATCTTGCTGCTCAGCTCAAGCACGGTTTGCTTGAGCAGAAAAACTAACAGAAATTAAATGAAGTAGCAATCTCACAGCTACGTAGAACAAAACTTAGGGCATCCCCCCAGGGCTGGTGAGCTGAGATCTGCTGCAAGGGACACTGCCAGCTCCCACACCTTCACCGTTGCTGGGGAAAGAGTCATCATACGAGCAAGGTGTCGGGGTAGACCCCAGGGAACAGGGCTTCTGTTTCCAACTCCTGAATCCAAACGTTGCATGTGTGTCTGGTTCTGCTTCGGTGGAGTGCGGAGCTGCTTTGCGATAAGACTGTTGGCAAATCATTTCTAGGGCTCTTTTTCAGTGAGGTACTTAAGCACATGATTAATTTAGGAGTCAATAGGAGTTCTTACAGGTTGAAACTTCGGGGATATGTGACACCCTGCAGAATCAAAGCTGTAGTAATGTTTTACTAACAATTCTTTTTGGCCTTGTTGATGTGGGATCTAAAAGACTGGATGTGTTTTTCATAAAACCGGAGTTTAAAAGGTTCTCTTTATTGACTTGCTGGTTTCTGGCAAAGTTCTTACTCGCAATTATATTCCCTGAGGGTCTTCTTTGTAAGCATTGGCTGCACAAGGCACAAGGCTGAAAGGAGTACGGTGTTGGGAGTGTTGAGTGTCTGCTAGGAAATTTCAGACAACTGTAGCTTCTCAGGTGATGGTCCCTTCTCTCAAAGTGTCAAGAGTGCTTTGCTGGATGTAAAGTGTTTGTCAGAGAATGTCTGCTGCTTTCCTAGCTACAGGAACCGTTTGCCAGCAGATTCAGAAATGGAGATGGAGGAGCCAAGTAAGCGTCAGCATGTAACCTGTGGGGAATTTGAACTTTTCCAACACGGACTTTAAGCCTCAGAGCTGCTATGAATCATGCTGGTGGTGGCCGGCTGGATGAACGTGCTGAGGTTTTGGTATGGAACACCCAGTCGAAGCCAGAGTTCATTCCTTGCTTTGGAAATGTTCTTGGGATGGGACAAACACCGCTCTGATATATAGCGCAGGATCTGGCAAGGATGGCGTGAGGTTCCCTCGAGTCAGAGTGGCAAAGGAAGACAAATGTGGGTTGCTTTAGAGCCTTACAGAGAAAGCACCATCGAGCACCTGGACCTTGGCCAGGTATCTGCTTGCGATGGAAGTCCAAGGCTGGCGTCCAGCATCTTTTATGTTTCCAGACGGCTTGGCACATGCTTGCAGGGCCATTGCCTGGACACCGAGAAAGCTCATCAGCCTGACCTGTCAAGACTGTGCTTGGGCTGAAAAATGCACTCATCTCTGCACTCCAGGGCGTTGATAATATTGACCTGTTACATGCTGATCCAATTACAATTCCTACATAAGCAAGGCTCGTATGCATCACACTGCTCGTCCTTTTTATCGCATACCCCTGCTTAATTGCAAGGCAGTGATGTGCATGATTTGCAGAGGCTGGGCTTTGAGAACCTGAGGAAAATGCACTTTGGTTGTATGTCACATCTGGAGAGGCGAGGGCCTTTGCAGAGGACCTTCACGCCATCGTCCCGGGGCACACGGGGAACACGCAGCCGCCGAGCAGGTTCCTGCCACCAGCAGTGAAATGCTGAAGTTATCAACTTTGTAAAAGTTAAAGAAATAAAGTTTTACTACAGAGAATGACTCAGTTTTATAACGTCTATAAAAGCCTGTTAGGTGTTTGTGAGTGGTCTGCTAATCCTGCCTCCGCCTGGACCTGTAAATCCAATAAAAGGCTGTTGCTTCCAACTGGGTCACTGTGGCTTAATTACTAAAGTCCTCGGGTGCCAGTTCTCATGAATAAACAATTGTTTCATGGATAAAACAAATCAACATATTAAACACCCTTTATAGCTTAAAAAGTTCCAACCGTTATGCAAATAGACCTCTTAAATGAAGAATATTCCTAGGTAAAATAATTATGCAGAACAGTTTCCCCTCTGCATAAGGTGCCAAAAATTATCTCAGTGATGCCAATTATCTGCTTGTTAGCACTGACATTATCATAGTCATTACACAGAACTGGTGCAGTTTCTGTAAGATCTACACTGTGTTCTATTGTCATTTTTTTTCTCTATTTACAACTCTGTATAATAAATGTCATTTTTCAAATGTTAAGGTATTTGGTATTTAATCTATCATTAAGGCTTTGAATATGTCTAGCCCCTAATAGGAAGACTGGTTTTAACACCCTGCGGTACTAAAAAACAAAAGGGGAAAAAAAGGAGAGAAAAAAAATCTAATCACCTTGGGTGGGGAAGATGTGAGGGGCAAAACAGTTTAGCTGCTGTAATGATGGGAAAAGAGGGAGGGTTTCACCGCCGGGTCCGTCTTTGCCAGGGTCAGGACAGCGGCAGCGCTCGGGGTCTCCACCGCTGATGTTGGGGGGATGCTCGGGCAGCCCTGGCCCGTCGTCCCCCTCCGGCAGCTTTCCTGCCTTGTGCCCCCGGAGCAGCCCTTGCTCTCACCTGCCCTTGAGAGTCCTCTGAAATTGTGATCACCGTGAATGGAGGAGAGCGGAAATCTCGGGCTCTTCAGAGCTAATTGCGATGAACAGAGCTACGCCTGCACCGGCGGCGGCGGGGGGCCTGGCCGCGGGGCCGGCCCTGGGGGGAACGGGCTGGATCGGGGCGTATTCGGATGCTTCGGTGCAGGATGGGGTGGGAGGGAAGCAGCAGCCCCTGAGGCATCGCTCCAGCATTGCTGGGACCGTCTCCCTCCCGTGTGCCCGACCCGGGGAGCCCCTGTGGTGGCTTGCTGGCTGGGTTCGTGGTTGGCACACGCTGACAAAACAGATAACGGCGTGATGAATTCGGCTCTTGGCGTGGCCATCTGGAAGCTTACAAGTGTATTTATGTATGCCCTTACATACGGAAGAAATGCCTCCAATAACAAAGTTATTAATCTTGAATAACTCTCTTTGGGCCACTCTTCGTTGTCATTTTCTTGTCAGGATCTTTCTTACCCGTAATTCCTCCCTGCTGAGAGCTGTCTTTGTTTAATCTCTCTATAATTATTGGAGTACCACACTTAGAAAGCTTTGAAACAGCAGCTTGTACGGTATGGTATATGCTTTGCTGTAGGATGCTCCTGAATGGAAACCTTGCTCGGAGCAAGGTGAGGGGGCCCTGCGGGTCCCCCCGTGGGAAGCAGAGAGCCGGGGGGAAGCACTGGCACCCACCGCTGCAGTCAGGTGTGGAGCAGAGGAGGGGTCCTTTTCACAACGTTCAACAAATTATTTGAGAGTTTCCTGAATTGTTCACTCAGACCTGCTCATCACTCACTGACATAAGAGGGAAAGCTGATTGTTTTCCCTTGAAAACAACCCAGCAGCCGCTCTTTGATTTTTGCAGATTTCTAAATGACAAAACTGAAGACAGGTTAAATTATCTTAAATGTAACAGTCACATTATTTATGTTAATTGTCACTCTTCACGTTGAAAACAATACCAGCCTGGCAGCGAGATGCTGAAGCTGTATCCCGAGCCAAGCTGCTGTGGTCCAGTTCCACCCCGGACCCCGCGGGGAAGCTGGGGGGGGCAGGAAAGGGGGGACCTTTCCCCCTCTCTGAAGCAGGAGGGTCCCACCGGGCTGGGGTCCAGCCCCGGTCCCCGGCCCGCAGAGCACTGCAGGACCGCAAAGGATGGGAAATGCTGCTACGTGCGCCGCTAAGGCGCGTCCCCGAGTTTTATAGAGAGATAAATTAGCCCATCTACTTGATTCTGTAAGGGCTTTTGAAACGTGCTAAAAAACACCTCTTAATTTTTCTGAAATTACTGATAACTGCCTCCGCAACAGGTTATGAACCATCCTCTAATTATGTATTATAGCCACAGTATTTCTATGAATCATTAATTAATTATCCTCGGCTATCCAGCATGAAAATTTGATGTCTAGAGAAAACATGGAAAAGGAGAAACTGAACACTTTCGTAAACAGGCAAGAGAAAAAGAGTCCCAACAGTCAAAGAACAGGCAGGGAGGTGGAGCGCTGGGAGGGAGAGGAGGCTGAGGGGAGGAAGGCAGCCGAGCAGCCAGGGAGGGCGGGGGGGGTAGGAGAGATGCTTGGAAAACACACAGAAAAGAGAGCGATGCCCAAGAAACGTGGTGCTGAGTAGCGCGGGCGATGCACACCCTTTGCCGGGAACGCGAGGGCTGGCGTGCCCGAGGGTGCCGAGTGGCAGAGCCGCACCGGAGCCGGCTGCGCCACGGCCACTAGTGCAAGAGCAAGCATTCCTGCAGCAGGATTGTCAACCCTGCAGCAATTGAAATACCTGTTATTTAAAAAAAAAAAAAGTAATTACACTCTAATTACTGTGACACAAGACATTAAGCAGATTGTTATCAAAAGTGAGATAAACAGTAACTTCAAAGCAATGTTGCTCTGGAAAGACATTTACATGCGACCAGAAAATGGAGTCCTGTCTGGAGGGGCTTCATAATTCTCTCCTGTTTTGCTCCCAGCCGTGTGTGGCAGAGCTGGGCTGGTGGCCACCCATGGGAATTGGCTTCTGCGGCAAAGCCTGGCTGGTCCCCGGGTGCTGTGCGGCCAGTGCCGGCTGCTCGCCGGCTCGCTGCCATCCCCTCGGACCTGTGCCCATCAGTCCATCCCCGTGCAGCTCGGTGCGATTCCCCTCGGGATGCGCAGGGTCCTGTGGGCCCTCGCCGGGTGGGGTGCCGGGTGTGAAAGAGCTGGACCAGGCGATGGTCTTGTACGGGTGCCTCCGGCACCCCCGTGTCCCCATCACCATGGCAACAGGCTCTCATCCATCTCCCTCCAGCACCCGTTTTCCACCTCCCGATCCCCGCGCTGCCCGTCACCTCCCTGTCTGCCGCACGAGAGGGCAGCCCGCGGCGGGGAGCACCCCTCGCTCTTGCAGGGGGTGTGAAGGGAGGGGCAGGGTTTCCAGAGCGCATTGTGACAAATGGGAACAGGAAAAACAAGAAGAAATAGAAAAAAGGGGAAGATAGCTGCCGTGACTGGGAGCGTGTACTCAACGGGCTATTCTGTCCAGGGAAAACACAAATAAAACTAAAGGCAATGAGGGCACTCGGGCATCACCGAGGCGAGAAGCTGCAGGGAGTAATGGACAGAACAGGAATGTTTGGGTCTGGATCAGTCTGGAGACATGAGAAGGTCCACTGGCCCACGCTGGGCATCGCTCGCTGATCCCTGGTGAGATCCAGCTACGGACAGAAACCTCCAGGAGGCCAAAGAAATAAAGACCCATGGGAAAGACAGAGTTACCACAGGGCAGGCTGGAGAGCAAACGGCACTTCTGACTGCAGGGACGGGCTGGAGCATCGTCCCACCAAGCAGCGACTGCTGACTGTTAAGTCTGGTTTGGGTTCTGGTTTCAGCAATGAAAATATTCCAGAAAATGAGCTGGTCCTGGTGCAGGCAGGGCCGGGAGGGGCTGCGGGCAGGCAGCGAGGGAGGGCCGGGTGCTGCTGGCACTGCAAAACACCGCAGGAGCTGCACTGGAGAGCGACGATCCCCGGCAGGAATTAATGGGGGGGGGCATACCACTTAGCTAGCGGCTAACGAGTGAGCTACACAGAATAATGGTGAAAAATGTGAAATAGCCAACAGCGGGCCGGTGAGCCCGACCTCAAAACCGAGCCCCGCTGTCAAACAGCAGCCGTGACCATCCCTGCCCTCGCTGGGCACAGGCAGCTTGTGGTGAGGGGATGCCTGGGTTCAGACGGACACAGCAGGGCTGGGGATGAATGGATAGCTAAGCCAAAATAAATCCCCCATAATCTGCTGCAGATGCTACAGACCCACTGGGGGATCCCCTCCAGTCCCTGCCTGGAAATAGCCTGGGCGGCTGTCGGGAATGGCACGGCACCCGCAGACACGCTGCCCTGTGAGCGGGGGCGAGCCCCCCCCCGGCCTCCTCCTTCACTCGAAAGGGCTAGCAGCGTGCAGCTTGTTCCTCAAATGCCAATGATTGCAGGTATTTGTTGATTAAAACGGCAGAGAGAAGGAAGCACGTCAGTCATACAGCCCTGCATCTTTCCCAGGGTTCGTGGGAAGGGCTGGGTGGCAGCCCCCGCGCAAGGGCACCCACCCCAGAGCAGGAGGGAGATGCCGGCGGTCCTGGCCGAGACGCAGTGGCCGCCCAGGGTGGCCCAGCCGGCGTTCGGAGGTGTCTTCGCCCTGACATCACCCAAAATGTATTTGTACCACGTCAGGCTGGGATGGGACCCAGGCAAGGGCTTTGGCTCGGGGAGTTGCTGGAGAAGCAGCTGGTTTCACTCTCCAGACAGTTTGGTACATCGTGATGGATCTTGCCTTTAAGTGACGCACGCGTTCTTCCATCTTGCGAACATGACGCGGGTGATGATGATGCCCCAGTGTTCATCTCCCCGACTGTCAAACGGCGGAGGGATGACAGTAGCTCACCTCCCCGCCGGCGCTGCGAGGCTCCGGGAAGCCAGCAGCCCGCTCCTGGGTGGGGGGATCGGCGCTGAGCCCCAGCCCCCCGCAGCCCGTCAGCCTCCTTCCCCTGGAGTTTTCACAAGGCTCTTGTTTTTATTACCTTTTCTTTGGTCTTTGAGAAAGGAATAACATGTACCTTCAGAAGTGTCCCCTTATAAAGTAGGGAGTGCTCAGAAATATAAAAACCTATGAAGTCTAAAAGCCTTGAGATTATTCTGCCATTAAAGCTTTGATACAAAGAAAAGTCTGATGGAAATGTCAAAATATTTGATATTTTACAGCAAAAAGAAAACAGCTCTACTAATGGAAACTCCGCTTCCTTGTGCCTCGGCTCCACTTGTTTGATCATTGAAGGGCAAGAAAATAAATGTTTCCTTGTAGCCGTGGATTTCAAATTCCAATGTAAAATCCAAGCAAATATACCCTGACCCAGAGAGCAGCGGGGGGGGGGCAGGGGGGGGAATTTAACCCCATGTTGGCCATGCCGAGGGAGCCAAGACTGTGGTCCCAACACCCCTAACGCTGTCTGTGGCACAGCATTGCTGCTGGATGGGCACCTTGCTGCCACTGGGTGGTGGCCCTGGACAGTGGCGGTGGCCTCAGCGGTGCCAGGGTGCACAATTTAAAACACTGAATACAACCAGCAAAGGATACCGCTAAAGCAAAGAGCGCTGGAGCGGGGTGGGCTGTGGTCGCGAGCGGCGTGGTCCATCAGACAGACGGACGGACAGGCTGGACAACTGGCTGGCGCAGCACAGCCCCTCGCCTCCTCCCACCCACCGGGAAGGGCTGAGCGGGCAGCACGGCCCTGACAGGAGCCTGCCTGCCTTTTTATGAAACAGTATTTTATTAAATAAACAAACTGGAGCGATTCCAACAGATTTACGGACACTTCCTCTCCTCTCACTCCTTCGACCCATTGCAGATTTATGGTTCTGTATTAACCTCATGAGCACTCGTAAAGTTTACTAAGATAATGTTGGCAGGAGGGAGAAGGGATTTTTATGGGTAAGTAATAATTACAAAATGCAGAAGTACTCAGGGAATCTGTTTATTAGTCATGAGTGCTTGGTCAACAGTTAGTTACACCGTATGCCTCATCCCTGCTTTATGGAACACTTGCCTACACGTCTCCTTCTCAGATCAATTATTCTCCCTTGTTTTCCCTCTTTACTTTCCCTCTAAAAAAGATTCTGCGCCTGTTCCAGCAGAATACAGTGCACTTTAAACAGTTAGTCATGCGACATGCCTGCCTTTGTGTGATGCTGCGCCGGGCACGGGGAGGGAAGGTGCAGGCGGGGAGAGGTCTGGGTGCTCTCCCCATGGCACGGGTCGGGGTTTGGGTGCTGCCGGGGTGACTGCACAGCCGCTCTGGGTGCTTCTCACTGTTGGGCCCTGCGAGCGGTGCAGAATCCCCGTCTGCTGAGCGGAGCCGGCTCTGCCTGGTGCCTGTGCCCTGCTGAAAGAGTGGCTGCTGCTGCAGCAGCAACCCGAGCAGTGGTGGGGATGGTGCAGCCCTAGCTGGGTGCCCTGCTCGGTGCTGCCAGGTCCTACGGGTGGGCAGCACCTGGCAATCACAGGCAGCAGTGCCAGAGGGTGCTGCCAGTGCATCTCGCCCAGCCCGGGGCATCCCCAGGCATGTCCCAGGGTAGGGGGTCCCGGGGAGCCCCCTCTCCCCTTGCACTGGCCAGGCGGGGTCCACGCAAGAAGGGAGATCTCAGCCGCGCAAGAGCCACGTTTGCGATGAGCGGCTGTCAATTAGGTGACAGGACTTTTAAGGCCCCCCTCCCCGAGCAGAGCAGGTCACCGGCACATCCCGAATCCCCCTTTGCTGTGACTTCCTATGATTTGAAACTCAAACAAGGCAGTATGAATAATGTAATGCGCTCCTTCTCTTCTTGCCTTCAAATCCTCAGAGGGTGAGTGAAGCTTCTTGTCTGCCTCATTAGTGGCTGTTCAGCCATTTGATTTCTGTAACAATGAGCGTGCTCACCAGAATTTTCATACCTATTTGCATCATGAAGTCAACACTGAATTTTTTGAATTCACATAAAAATTTAATGGCGTAATCTGCATACGTCTATATTGCAGTGTAGGCTCCTCTCCCCTCTCCTCCCTACATAAGGACCAGGAAAGCGTTGCTACACCGAGCGTGGCCGTCAAAGGGCCCATCAGTGAGGGACGAGGGCATGGGGCTGCCGTGCGGGAGCAGCACGGCGCAGGGTCCTTCGGGCAGCGGGGCCGGAGCCGGCGCAAGGGCAGCAGGTCCTGCGGGGATGGGACTGGGCATGGTGGGATGGGCATGCGGCACACCATGGACCAGGGAGATGGGAGTTTTCATCCACACAGGCCACAGGGTTTTGGCCGCAGTTATGGTGTATTTGGCTGTTGGAGTGCAGGCTGAATCCCACGTTAGCATCCGGGGTGTGCTCACCTTGGTTGTGCTTTCCAACCCAGAGTCTCCTTTCAGAAAGCACATGCCTTGCCCCAGGCTTGAGCTTCTACTTGTGTAAGGGGCTGAGATGTCCCCCTCTGCAAATAAAATAACAGGTATTTAAGTTTGTAATATATTTGCAATGACCGCTGAGGCTGGATCCGCCGCCTCTCTGCCGCAGGCACCCCGGAGTGCTCGCTCGTGCCCTGGCTGCTGCGGTGCCTTCACGTGCACCCTCCCCTGCGGCACCGGGACGCTGCCTGTCTGCATCACGGCTTCCATAGGTGCCCTCGGTACAACGTTTGAGAGGTGGCTCCTGTTTCTCCTTTATAACCTCACCCCCGCCTGCCCATAAGCTGTGTCTAGCTGGGCACCCTCCCCAGCGCCGGCACCAGCCCGGCTCTTCGGGCAGCACCAAAACACCCAACAAACTCCTCATTCAGGGCTGAATTCAGAAGTTCTGGTTCCAGTGAGCTTTATCGCCTGAGCTGGACTGAACGTGGTCCGCACAGAAAATAATTCCCGGTGTTAAGGGACAAGAAGGTGAGAACTGAATGGGAAGCCCTAAATCAGGGCAGAATTGATTGAATACTGGCCAAATAATGACAAATACTGTAAAAAAAAAGGAAGAACAATAAAGCTTCTAGGAATTACTCATTAGAAGATTTTGCCAGAATAAAATATTTTCTCTATTGGAAATATATTGTAAAAAAAATCAAAATTATACTGGCGTGCAATATTAAACTTTGAAACTCAGCAGAAGTTTGCAGTTTCAGCCCAGGAATGTTGAAACGCTTTGCACTGATCACAGTGAATCATTCCCACAGGTAAAGTCACAACACTACAACATGCGTACAATAGTGTAAAAGATAAATGATAACACTGCTATAATGGAATACAATGTTTTGGTAATACAGTGGTTTTGCATGAATCACTTTCAAGTTTTCCTATATAAAATGTCACTTAGCTGCAAAATATTCCAGTTGCAATAAAGCTGAATTTCCCCGCTCCGTCCCCCAGGCAGGTCCCCGCAGCACCGGTGCCCGGTCGATGGGGGCCTGAGCCGGTCCTGCACCCTTCCCGGGATGCTCCGTGGGGTTCAGCACCCACCCACACTCATGAGCCATGTAAGTATGATGGATCTGCTACATTTGGCCCTGCTTTTCCAAGGTTGCTCAGGAAATTTAATTAGAATTAATTTGAGGTGTGAATTTACAGTGGATTAACTAAACCATATTAAATGCTTTCCTGCAGTGAAAGTTTTATTTAGAATTAAAGTGCTCATAAGTTGAACTAGACCTAATTAACAGGATTTCAATGCCAAATGTGTATCCACAAATGAGTTTAATGCAAGTTAACTAATCCACTTTCCGTTTGTACTGTTGTTTAATTCGGATTGTTGTTCTGAGCATCCACGTCTTGGCAAAACCTAGGAGCTAAGCTTTGCAGGTTAAGGCAGTGTTATCAAATAGACTTTAATTTATACATCCACCTCACGAAACACATTGGACAAGGTACGAATGATTATTCTCAAGAATATATATCTCTTTCAGGCCAAATCTCTGCCTTTTTGGTGCTGTCCTCGATGGGAAGGGAAGTTCCTGTAGCCGTTGCTGCTCAGCGTGGCTGCCTGCGCACGGATGTCTGCAGAGTGATTTGCCTAAAACAATCTCTGTGGCTTACGAGAGCATCCCGGGCCCGTCGCACCAGGTGTAGAACAGAGATCATCACCGCCTGATGTGTCGGAGCTAACGGATTATCTGTGGGTGATGGATGGCGAGAGACTGATAACAAACCTGCAATTCAATCAGTGCCTTCTGATGGTATCGCAGATGAAGGAGCAGAGACGGTGCAGCTTGAGAGATGGTCAGAAAAATGCACTAGTGCAGCTTTTGCAATCACTCGTCTTTGTCTTCTTATCTGTTTTTATCTGATTTTATTATTTTATTATGTTATTTTATTTTATTTTATTTTAATTTGTTTTTCTCTGCTTTAAGAGACAACTAAATTGGCCGCAGGTTTCACTTCTGTTATTTACAGTTTGCTGTGAAAGATGAGGAAGGAGCTTTTTAATGAAACGAACGGGGACTCCTCGCTCCGCTCTCTCTGGTTGGCCTTTCCAGCAGTCAAGCAGTGAGCTGAGATCTCCCACCACATCTAGTTTTCATCCTTACGTGCAATGGGCTCGTTCACAGCTGCCCACAGGCACCGACAGCACTCTGTGCCGCTGCCTGTGCCTGCCCGCACGCCTGCCTGTCACCTGCCCGTCCCGCAAGGGCTGCGAGCTGCGTGCAGTGCCCCGTGCCAGGGAACGGTGTCATTCCCATGCGGCAAGAGCACAGCGGAAAATTAAATGTTCAGTTACTTCTAGAGCAGCTCCCTAACCCTGAGCCCGAGATCCAGCTCCACTCCGGGGTAAATCCGCCCAGCTCTGCTGCTGTCCAGGGGAGTGGTGCCGCGCTGCTGTCTCTGCCCTCACCCTTCAGTTTGTCCCAGTGCTTGTGGGGCGATCTAGGCTTGTACAGGTAGACTGGAACCAGCATTAGGACGAGCAGCTGTTCTGCTGTCGCTGCCAAAACCAAGGTGGCTAAAGATGGGGTGGGCTCTGTCGCTTGTGGTGCGGCTTAGCATAGACAGGCACACAGCGGTGCTTTTGGAAAGCGTTTTATGGAGACTTTCACAGAATTATCATTGCAAACAGAGAATTTCACTTGCAGCAAAATCACTCATTAAAACTTAAAAAAAAAAAAAAGGCAACAACAAAAAAACCCCCAAAAGGCTACCTGTGTGTGACTAATTGAGAACGTCTTGTACCAGCCCAGCAGATAGAAAGATGCTCACGGATAACACTCAGAAAAACCTTGTGCTTCAAAATAGTCTGTAGGGTCAACAGCTTCATGGGCTGAGACGAGAGTTATAAAATGGGGCAGAGACAGGAATGGCCACAGGTGGGAGGAGGCAGGGACCCAGAGAGTGCTCAGCAATGGCTCCGGTTCCTGCTCAGGAGCGTGCCCATGGGGACATGGGCTCTGCCTGTTTGCAGAGGGCAGGCAGGTGCCAGCAGATGCCAGGCGCTGCGTAGCAAAGCCCCCCATAGCAAACCCCTGCCCAACAAAGCCCCCCATAGCAAACCCCTGCCCAACAAAGCCCCCCATAGCAAACCCCTGCCCAACAAAGCCCCCCATAGCAAACCCCTGCGTAGCAAAGCCCCCCATAGCAAACCCCTGCCCAACAAAGCCCCCCATAGCAAAGCCCTGCGTAGCAAGGCCCCCATAGCAAACCCCTGCCCAGCAAAGCCCTGCGTAGCAAGGCCCCCATAGCAAACCCCGCGGGCTCTCCCTGGGCGCTGCCGTCCCTGCTCCCCATGCGAGGCACAGCTGAGCCCAGCGCGTTTCCCACGGGAGAGCTGTCTGCCTGGTGCCAAGAAACACAAACCGAGCATTTCCCGCAGCCAGCCCAGCTACAGGTTATATTCCTTCTGTAAACAGGATAACTTAAAAACCCATATAAATAAAGATTTAATTTTAAAAAAGAAAGATGCATTTTGGGTCTGGCACAATTGTATTATCGGTACCATTATATTTCCACTGCAAAATGATTTTGACGTTATATCAGAGTATGAGTTTGTCATCTCGGGTCACTGGGGATCATTCCTGTTTTCTGTATGGTTTACCAACTCATATTTTCCATTTATGACATATAAAGCTTTGGATATCACCAGAGAAAATACTGTAGTAAAACCCTAATAAATTACTACAGGCATAAGCAAACTCTAGTAATTTATGGAGGGTTTTGACTTTAATAATGTTTTGTCTTAGATTTGGTCCTAATTATAAATCATTTGTAAAGACAGTTTAAAATATAAGCAAATCTTACATGGCATTCTTATTATCTACTTAATATCTCAGATCAAAAGATTTACTGTATTGCATTCTGGGAATTAAGCAAACTAGGAAACTAAGTAAGAAAGAAACACAGTAAAATTATAGTTTTGTCATAAAACTTTGATTGATCAATGATTATTGTAAAACTATGGTAACTATGCAGATGCCAACATAAATCTGTAACAGAACAGGATTTATTATAGAAAATACTATATTTTCCACAATTTTGACTATAGTGTTAATATGGGTCTGGCAGATTTATTGTGGTTTTAGCTTAATTAACTCTATTTGACTGTATATACCCTTATAATGCATGTATCCCAAGGTGCATCTGTTACAGATCTAGTTTTTCCCTTCAATTGTAGTTTAAGAAATATTTAATCCTTGTCATAATTCTCAGACTCGGTTGGTCTGCAAAATCATGGGGCGCGTCATTATATTTAGGCTAACTGATAAAGCAGCTATACAATTTGCATCTGTTTGATATGCAGATGCGCTGCTTTCCAAGGGAACTTACTTCTCCTTGGAGTTTGCTATAAGTGTCCCGGCTCCTGCCACGCCTGCGCCTGCAGCCGCACCTTTTGGGGTGCTACAGATGAGGGCTTTCCCATGGAGATGCTGAAAGTGCTAACCAGACCCCTAGATAGGCGGTCGGATTCAGGCGCCGGAGAGGATAAGACCATGTGGTCTCACCCGTGGCACATCGCAGGCATGGGCTTTCCTGCCTCGTGTGCCAGGAGCATCCGTAGACATCGGTCCTCTGCGGCTCAAGGCGCTGGCGGCTGCTCTGTCCCCTCCGAGCTCCACGCCGGCTCCGGAGCGCGGGTCTGTGCACGTGGGCTGGCGAAGGTTGGTCCCTCCGGGGATTGCACGTGGCGAAAGCAAAGCAAGGTCTGTTCAGAGAGTTTCCGAGGAGCTCTGCTCCCCCGCTACGTGACAACAGATTTGGGCATTTCCGTCCCTCACGCAGCCCGTTTGTAGCAGCTCTGGCTGTGACTATCTCACAGAGCTTCACTGAAAAGTGGAAACTGGCAAACGGGCACCAAGTTTCTGAGAGCACATTTCTGAGCTTAATTACCATTCTGTTATTGCCGGGGAGAGCCCGTGGCTCAAACCCCATTAGGTGCAACCTGCATGCTACCGGTCTTGGCCCCCGTGGGCTGCCCGAGCGGAGCCCACCCCCGTCCCCGAGCGACTGCAGCAAACTGAACAAAGCTGAGATCTGCTCCAGGCAGCAAAGGCGCTAAAACCTGGGACAATATCCACTTATATCCATTAATCGCTCATGTATGCCAGATGGGGATGCCCGTGTCCACCAGCGGCGTGGGGTGAAGAAGGGGCAACAGCTCTTGACCACAAACCACTCCTCATCGTAACAGGTGTCGTGTGGGACTGGGTTTTCAAAGACTGCATGGGACCCTGAACAAGGGTATCGTAAAGGGTTTCCATTAGCAATGTAGAAACTCCTCTTTTTCTTTTGTTTTCTTTTTCTGTGCAAAACCAGCAGCCCCCTCCCCAGCCAGCCCGTGTCGGCACCGGAGCCGGTGCATGGCTCAGCAGCAGCAGCCCCGCACCCGGCCAGCGCTGTGAAATCAGGTTTTGTTCCATCCCAGACTGCCTCTCCTGGTGTCGGTGCCTATTCTGCCTAACCATGAAATTACTAGACTGCCCTTAAATACACTCCTGCAAATGAGGACACCGGAAAAAATGCAATAATTCTGACAGTAACTCACTAGGCCAAGCCTGACATGTCTCTAATTGCCTGCTAAAATTGTCTCTGTCTCCTAAAGTGCAAATTATCACCCGAAATGACAAGAATAATGAATGAGTAACTCTGATGTAATGCAACAATTAGCCCTTAAAGACACTGTCTAATATGCTAATTCTGAACACCCACTCCTTGTTATTAAGTGGCTGATAATTATTTAATTATCTATCTGCCAGGATGATTTACTTCGTTTATTTAGCTGCAGATGCAGGGCAATAGCACTCAGGTTTGGGGTCAGGAGGAGGCATCCCAATCACTGGCCGGAGCGCCTGCCTCCGCGCACCATGTCCAACTGCCTGGCTGTCTTCTCTAATCAGCAGTGTCAACGAAAGCAACGGCAAACAAACAGGCTGTACCTGTGTGCAGAGAGTCCCTGCTGCTTACAGGTCAGAGAGATGTCAGGCGAGATCTTCAGTGAGAAATTGCTATTTCTGCTTTTATTCTGTGCTGTCAGAGCAGTCCTGTTGCAGCGCACGGTGATGGGTGAACCTCCAGCTTCTGCTTTGGCTCCGCTCGCCCGGTGGATTGTTTTCTGGCAATTTTGCGATGATGTGTTTGAAGGTCAGAAAGCATCTTTGCGCTGGAAGTGTCTGCCATCCCTAAATAGCCCTTGCTGCTTCATATCGAGGCAAGGGAAGGCGATGAGACCACCAGGCGTCTTCCTGCATCACTCCCATCTCCCAGAAAACAATTCATCAGGGAGAGCAGACAAGCGCTGTGGGATGCTGGCTTCATACCATCCCCCTGGACCAGCGAGAGGAACATAAAACCTATTGACCTGGTCAAAACAGTTTTGACTTGGAGTTCAGGACTGACCGCGGTGACATTATGGCAGCGCAGGGCTTGGGCTGTGTGACACCCTGGAAGGAGAAATCAAAATCAGTCCGAGCTGTGTCTGCGGGAGATGCTACGGCCTTAACTAAATGAAAGCAAGACGGGGAAAGCCAAAGACTTTCCATCAGAGACTCAATTCCTTCTTTATTCAACAAACTCTTCTGAAAAATTCTGATTAAGCACAGCCTTTGTAAAAGGAATAACTTTCTACGAGGTGTAAATCCTTTCTTGCCCTAAACACCGTCCAGGGGGACTACACTTTCTGTGAATTAACACTGTCTCCAGCAGTCAGAGGCTTTTTTAATTAGTGGATAGCCCGAATCCTTCCCAGATATATGTTCCGCTTCCCTGTTCGCCTATGACTAATACCAGAGACATGCCACAGCTTTGTTTATTGCAGCTCTTCTGTATCTTGGCCTGTCCTTTCTTTTGTCCTGGGTAATTAAAACACCGTATTTATACCTAAACGCAGGCTGAGCCCCAGGCTACCTGTGAAACCTGCCCTGCCCTTGTGCCCCCACCCTGGCTGTCCCTGAACTGCTGGGCAGCAGGCCGCCGGCCGGTCACATCCCGGTGACACAAGGCAAGGGACCACGTCCTGGGTTTTGGTCCTGAGCCACCACATCTGAGCGTGCCTTTAACAGGATACTTGGCTGAGGTCACCACATTCTTCACTCGACCTCATTAATGCACCATTGCCGATGCTGTTAAGGCTGTTGAACTCAAGGTCCCTTCGGTCCCAGCAAAACCTGGGCTCACTGGCGGGACTGCTTGTTTTCCTGCATTAGGCTTCACGTCTCTGCCGGTCGCTGAAGTGCAGCCCCCTGAGAGGCCCCGCAAGGCTGGAAAACATGAATACACAGCTTTTCCCAGCATAATCCCCTTTCCTCCCCATCACAAGCGTGCAGCACCGCTGGCCTTGCCATGCTGCCGGCAATCTGGGGCCATCCGCTGCCTTTGCTGTTGGAGACTGCCACGTCTGCCGCTCACAGCGCCCGACGGCTTACAGGTTTCTGTTATCTTGCTGCACATAATATGAAAAAAAAAAACCAACCAAGCAAAAAACCAGATTATGGGCAAAACTCTTTGGAAAAAACCTGTGCCACTGCGTGGCAGCCGGCAGCAGAGGTGGCCGGAGCACCCGCCTGCTCACCAGCCCCACGGTGGAGGGAGCTCACCTTCCCCGGGGACCTGCGCACCCACTCCGGCAGGAGAGGGCTGGAAAATGCCCCCGCCCCAGCACTGCTGCCCACTGCGTGGATCGGTGACCAACAGGCCACGTCGCACACCCCCTGATGCTTTGAAGCATATATTTTTGATGTGCACTGGAAGTATGTTTTCCTACTGAACAAATCACTCTCTGGCTACGGCAGAGCAGAGTGATGGACACGGGGGGAGGAGGGCGAGCGCGAGAGCTGGTTTCTGCTCCGGGATCAGCACACCCACTGCAAAGCCCTCAGCTATCCGCTCTGCCCATCTGGCAATTAGCATAGTATTATTTATAATGTTTAATGCACTACCTTGCTGTAATGAAGAAGAATTCTGGTTCTCGGCTTCTGTGGTGAATTTAGTTGACTTTGGAGATTTTTTAATGCAGTAATAACTCCACACTCCCTCTTCCCCTGCGAAGCCAGGGAGCTGTTCATTATCTGGATTCTGTCTAGAAAGGACTTTTTATCATCAAATTCCCAGGACAGGAGCAGAATTTAATCTTCTGACTGCAGCTGAGCCAAAGAGCAAAGCCACCTCAAGGTCACCTGGCCTGAGGGGTGGCTGGGCGGCAGCAAGGGGACCCGGCAGAGGTTGGGGCGGCGGCAGCACCGGGAAGGTGCCAGCCCTGGCACAGGGACAGCCCTCGCTGCCCTCCCCGCTGCCATTAACGCGACTGTCACCCAAAAATAACACCCGGGCAGGGGAAAGGCAGGAGGTTTGTGCCGCATGCCGGGCTCTGAGCAAGGCAGTACTCAACTGCAGGTCTCTAGGGAAGGGGAGAGGGGGTGTGCGGTGGGGTGGGGGCAGCTCCCCCTCTCCCTCCCACTGTGGCTGCTGCGGGATGCCTGCGAGGTGGGCAGGTGCCATGCAGGGGTGCCAGCCCCCGTGCAGATGTGCCAGCTGCCATGCAGAGGTGCCGGCCGCTGCACAGAGGTGCCAGCCACCATGCAGGGGTGCCAGCCGCCATGCAGAGGTGCCAGCTGCCATGCAGGGATGCCAGCCACCGTGCTGAGGTGCCAGCCACCGTGCAGAGGTGCTAGCCGCCACGCAGGGGTGCCAGCCACCAGCAGCCCCCCAGCCTTGGCTTTGGTGGCGAGCTGGCGCTGTTGGCAGCGGGGGGAGCAGCTCGCGGGGATGGAGGATGCTCCCAACAAATGATATTTTTCCCTCTTTCTTGCAGCATGAACACCAGGGACCAGCAGCCGCAGGCAGCCTCCCCCGGGCGATGGGCTGCCGTGTTTCTGCTCCCTGCGCGCCTGCGGTCACAGGTTTTCCTAAAAACCCATTGCTGAGGAGCAGAAGGGAGACTGGGCTCCTCCACTGTCTTGGCCAATTCTTGATTTTTTCCTGCAATAATTTTTATTTCTACTTTCAAGAAGACTTCTTTCCCCCTCCCTCTTTTCTTGTGAACCCCCCCCCCGATACAATGAGTTAAATATCAACTACAATAAGTCAAAAAATTCTGACAGAACCAACAGGCCCAGCACCCATTTCAGACTCTTCTCAAAGTGATAACAATTAAGACCTGGACAGTTTGATTTTTTTCTTCTAAACAAAGAATTAATGATGCATGAGAACCTGGGGAAAATTGCTAATAATTTATGACGGCACTTTTAGGTAAGGGTAGTAAGTTTTGTAAAGTGAGGGAAAGATTTGAAAGGTAAACACTTTGAACAGCAGCCTGCGTAGCTGCTCTGTCAATTTAGAATCTACTATATACCATTAACCAACCTAAAATAACTCCTATGGTAATAACCCTTCAGATACAAATGCTTGTGCAGACAAAGGTATTATTAAGTTAAATTACCCTAAAAGTGTCGGATTGACAGAAAGGTTCAGTCAGTGGTTTGGCAACCAAGGCCCTAAGTAAACAGTTGCAAATGCTTAGTTCCAGGAACGCGGTTTGCAAGGCTCAGAAATGGGATTTCAGTTTTCTCCTGCAAGTACGTTATGCACATTGTCTTCTGGAAGACATTTTAGTGCCTTTCAGAGAGGGCTGGTGCTCCTGGCCTGTTCTCAGGGACAGGGCTTGAAGGATTTCTTCCAGAGCTATAGGGGGTAGCGGGGCTGGCTGAAAGGCACCAAGCAGCCCCTGCCCGGTCCAGCCCATGTCCCTGGGTCTTCCCGGCCGCGTTGCACGGCCCCTTGCACCCGCCCGCAGAGCAAAGCCTTGGGATCCCTGCAGAGAGGGATGCTTGGGGTGACAGGCTGACCTCTGGATGTGCTTCCTCTGAGAATTCACTCAAGAAATCAGGGGTTGGGGCTCAGCAAAAGCACTCGTTCACCTGAAACACTTGCATTTCCACAGCGTGTACCTCCCCAGCAGATTTACAGACAACGCCTCTCCTCAGCCCTTGTCCTGCTGGGATCGCCCCTGGTTTCAACCCTACGCCGCCTGCGGGTGACCACGTTGGCATCCAGTCCCCGCTCTGTCCCTGGGGGTTTGGCTGGAAGGTGGTGCATCACGGAGAGCAGGCGTGCTGACCCCCAGCCCTGGTTAGGGAGTTTGGGTGTCGTTTAGGAAAGTTTGCAGCATCTTTCCTGCAGCACCGGGGGGCTGGAAACACAACACCCACTGCCAGCGCAGCCCGTGGTCCCCCGGGTGGGACATTCCTGCTGCGGGGGGAAGCATCGCCTTGCAGACAGCTAGCCAGGCTGGCACTGGGGCTTTTCCTAAGAGCTTATCAGCTCAAGAACCAGCACACCAGCCCTCGCTGGCGTTATTTTCCCCAGCTGTAAATCCCCCCCGGCATCCCCCGAGCGGCTCCTTACCCCAGCGGCCCTAGCCCAGGAAAGCCCGAGCTGCCTTCCCCTCCTTCAGGGCTGCAGCAGCACCAGGCTGAGGAGCCTTAATTAAAGTTACTGTACTTGCTTTTATTATAAAACATGCTCGTCTCAGCTCCACTGCTCCGCTGAGAGATTTCAGCTCCAGTGTCAAGCTGAGGTGGAAAGCATATTTTAAGAGAGAAGTCTAAGAATTACTGTTCCCCAAGATGTCCTGTCCTCCCTGATGCAGATTCTGACTCCTGTTCCACACTCTGAAGCAAGATAAGCCATAATTAATAATTAATACCAAATAATCCCTTACATTCCTAGAGCTCCGCTTGTCCTGAAGGATCCCCCGGCTCCAGCTGTTCACGGGGACGTGCAGGGAGGGCACCGGCCGTGGCACGAAGGCTTCGGCCGCAAAAGCTTCTGCCGCATCCTTGGCGGAGGCAGCAGGGACCGGCCTCCCGGTGAAGCCACTTGGATGGGAGCAAGGCAGAAAAACCTGGGGTCACGTTCATGTCCCTGGCCTCAGGCACAGTGGGACAGAAAGGACTAGAGGTTTCAAGCTCCTGTCACTGCAGAAAGCTCTTGGTGTTGATCCGCAGGGGCTAAAATTCATGGCAGAGTCTGAAATGGGGAGTGGCAGGAATGGGTGGAAATCCGGCTTTTTTTTAACAGTGTGAAGTGAGTATTTCCATGGGCCTGTGTTGTTCGCACAGGTCTGGACGTTGGGCAATGCAGGTGGGACCCACTCTGCCAAACGTGGTGGAGATCCGCCTCGTTGCTGTGACGGTCAGTGGAATGTCAGGCCGCAGCGGAAAGGGTTTCCAGCCTCGGTTTTCTTCTCTACCACATTTTCCTGGAAAAAAGAAAGACCACGTCTGTGGTTACAGACCATAGGAAGTTTAGA
Organism: Ciconia boyciana; assembly: GCF_034638445.1. Lineage (NCBI taxonomy): Eukaryota > Metazoa > Chordata > Aves > Ciconiiformes > Ciconiidae > Ciconia > Ciconia boyciana. The sequence continues at coordinate 7,091,535 of NC_132948.1, forward strand.
GAATTTTAAAACATTCCTACATCCCTCCAGTTCTTTGCTTAAGGATGAGAGTTCTCAGGGTGAAATCCAGCAGCGGAGGCTGCCTGGCCCCGATGCCTGCAGGGGGTTTGCGTCCTTCCCAGAGCCCCAGCGAGTTTTGCATCCTCTTCCCTTCAGGAGGAACTCCAACAGGTGGATGCCACACCGTTTTCTCCCCCTCTCTCTCATTTTTCTCTTTTTTTGCATGTTTTTCCCATCCCAGAGGTACCTTTGAAATCTCCCAACGTCAACTAGAATCAGCGCTAGCTTCTGCCTCGGCTAATAAATTAAAAATGCCACATTCTCCCAAACTGCATTATTACCGTTTATAATTTTGATTGTTAATTTGCATACGAAAATTAGTCCTGTGACATGTGTGAATTTTATTTTATTCTTGAACTAATTATAAACAAGAATGCCACATTATTTACATAACTAATTATTGTTCCTTCTGTTCTCCCATTTTTAAATCACAGTCCCGTTCTACATTGGTTAACGATGCAAATGAACAATCAGAGAACATTTCTAAAGTTTCTGAATTTGTTCTATTTGCATCAAATACAAATTCCTTTGAATGGGAGATAATATGCTTTTCCATTTTAATGGACGTAAATTAGGCTGATCTTAATTTATAGTTAATTTGAATGAATAATTCCTGTCTACCTGAGTATATTTTTTCAGAGGCCAACTGTAGGTGTTTATTAACCCATAAATCTGCTTTTTGCTATAAACAAAGGAAAATTTTGTCCCCAAAAGTGATTTTCTGCCTTCCTTTTGAAGCGGGTCCTCTCGTTTCACTTGCCTCCCTGCCTGCCTCGGACCCACAGCTCGCCCTGCTCCTGACCACGCTGCTGGCTGGGTCGGCAACCCGGCGGCACCGGCATCGGCCCCGTGCACAGCCCCGAAACGCGGGGCTCCTTTTATCCCTATTTCTACAACCCATGCATAGCAGGGCTGCCTCAAACACCACTAGTTCAGCAACCGAAACAGCCCCCCGTTCCCGGGGGTGGCACCCCTGACATCGCCTCTGCCTGCAGCAGGGACGGGGCAAGTCCTCGGCCGGAGGGACGCTGCCCACCAGCAAAGTCCCGGCTCCACCGAGGGCTGCGAGCCCACCCACTCTGCGCAGAGAGGGAGAGCAGGCTAATTGGCTGTAATGGGACTAGGAACCTAATATGTTAAGATTGGAATGAGAATTTAATAAACTCTAATGTGAACGTGGGGGGAAAAAAAAAACAGCGCAGCTTCAAATACCTCCCTGTGCCAGAAGGGAAGAGATAGCCGTGATTAGACCAGCAAACCGGGATCATTATTTCCAGGTACTCTGGCAACTTTTAATCACACAAGTCAGACATAAAAGAGACAGTGTTTAGGGCCGTATTTTAGGCACAGAGAGGGGCTGGAGCACCAGGGCTTACAGCAGGAGCGGAGCCAGCTGGGGCTGGCGTGGGGAAATGCTGCGTAGCCTGGTTCCCCATCTCCAAAAGGCAGCACTTTGGGTAGAAAACAAGGTAGATGAAGTGTGGGGCTGTTCCCCCCTTGCAGGACTCGGAGACTCCCATCCCATAGCACCCTGGTTTGCAGGAGGGTGACCCCAAAGCCTGTGACACCCAGACCTGCTCCCGATCGGGGCTGGAGGTTAAAGCTCGCACGGCTCGCAGCAGCAGAGGCTGACCCGAGGTCGGGATGGGATACATCTTTAGGCTTTAGGGGAGATGTGTTTGAAGGCATTTGATGGAATTAAAATATCTAGGGAGGTAATTCGTCCAAATTATCAGGACCGTTGCATAGTGAAATGTTGGGAAGGTACATAGATACTTCAGAATCATTAAAAAATTAGCAAGAATGGGACAAAGTATGAAGCATCAGGATAAGTAAATGTTTGAGCCCTTTCTCCCCGGTCCAGGCGGTCTCCACACTTCCTTGCTCTCTTGGCTCCAAGGCAGTGGGCACCCTCGGTGCCGGTGCTGGAGCACGGAATCGCCGTGGCAGGGAGAGGCCATGCCCCCCGACACCTCCTCCGCGCTCCGGCCGCCCGACCCACCAACAACCCCCCTGCCCACGGGTGTGACGGGCCAGCGCGAGGGGTGCGGTCCGGGAGAGCGGATGCATGATGCACGTTTTTAAAATGGCCTCTAAATAAATGTGTGTCTTAAAAAAAAAAACTCTAAAAACATATCTATCTGATAATCATTAAATTGGCTCCCAAGGAGCCGTTATGTTCTATGTGGTAGAAAATATGAATTTTAAAATAGATCCTAAATACTGCTTTTATACGATAGAGCGTTACAGCTCACAAAGAGCCGTCACAGTCTAGCGGGTGGATAATACACATCTTAAAAAATTGTCTCAATTCTCGCACACTTACAGAAGTGATAAATCTCGAAGCTCGGGAAGCCGCAGGCAGGCAGCCCCCGTTCCCGAGCTGGCAGCGAGGGCAGGAGGCCAGCCCCTGCAGCCCCAGCATCCCACGGGATGGTGCGATGCTCCCGCGGGGCTCCGGTGCCCAGTCCCACAGCCGCAGAGGCAGCACGGTGTGAGTCGGGGCTCGAAGGCTTCTCGCAGTGCCAGGAGAGCACCAAAAATCATGTCCCGGTACCTGCAAACCCGTGCAAAGATGTTGTTGAGCTGCAGAGGGACTTGTATTCCTGCATGTACGTGTGCATATTGTTACTTTACCTGGGTATTTTCTATATTAATTCGAATAACACTCTAACAATTCATGGGCCAATATGGGAAGACACTGCTTAAAAGGTCGTCCTCACCCCAGCAAGTTGTCACTTCTGCATGGGAACTTTCTGCCCAGGCAAAGAGAGACACGAGAGACAAATGACATTTTATTGAGCTCCGCTTTTTTCATTGTTTCGAGTACAAGAAAAGTTCAGAACAGCCCGGGGAGGAGGAGCCCGTATTACTGGGGCTGCTCCGTGCCTGCGCTCCCAGCACGCCAGGCCAAGTCCAGCTCTGCTAAGCACCATTGCCTCGTTTCCTGCATTTAGAAGAAAACAAAATGCAATGGACAAAGTTTTTATTCAGCTTTTATTCAGCTCTGATCTCTGCATGACAGGGGAATGGAGCTATTCTATCGCTCCTGTTTAATATAACGGGAACCCAGAATAATTGTTCCTGGATTCTTCAGGCCGGATTCAGCTCCCATTAAAGTCAATAATTAGATTTTCATCATCAGTAATTGGAACTGCTGCCCAGCCAGCTGAGCTGCTGTCCTCTGTAAGCTGTGCACATGGCTGGGACAGTCTGGGCTATCTCAGCTGCTGCAGAAACAACCAGCACCGGGATTTTTTTTAAACATTCTCTCTTACATGCAAAATCCAAAAATATTACGGAGCTGGTTTTCTTTCTAGTGCGGTATGAGCACATCAGAGGGCATCTCCACCTGCCCAAAGGTGGCACCGCTCTCCCGAGCCAGCGGCAGGACGTGGGACCATGCTGGACTGACCAGGTGTAGTCCAGGGGATCAGTTTTTAATCGGGTGACGGTCAGCTGCCCGCCGGCCAGCCGACCTGCTCCCCTGTGCGTGGTCCCGGAGAAGGTTCCTGCATTCCTGGCTGCAGGCAGGGCTGCCGGTACCTGCCATGGGGCCAGGGGGCCCTTGGTGGGTCCCACCTTGTGCAGTGCCCTGCTCTAGGCGGCGGTGGCCGGGGTCAGGCTTGGAGGTGCTGCAGGTCCTTGTCCTGAAGGGCGGGAGGTTCCTGCAGGTCATGCCTACGGCCCGTCCCGGCAGGGAGGTGAGCAGGACTGGAGCTCATTTAGCTGGAAATTTCAATCAAATTAGTGACCTGGAGCTAGTTTTTGGTTTTACTAATGCAATTAGAGAATCTAATTGTATTAATCACAATCATATTATATTGCAAATAATTAAATTCCCTTTGACACAATTGTTTACACTTCCATTGCTTATTAATTAGTCTAACATCGTTAGTCACTTATGTAATGGGGAAATGACTCCCTGATAGCCCCTTGGAGTCACTGGGCAGGAGCTGCTCGGGACCCGCAGCCCCTCCTGCAGCCGGTCCTGCTGCGGGGCAGGCACAGGGGCAGGGTCAAGGGCAGGGTCAAGGGCAGGGTCAAGGGCAGCGGCAGGGCTGAGCCGGGGCATTTCCACACTTGGGTCCCCACTCGCACACACGCACACGTGTGCGGGAGCCCCGGGGCTCAGGGGCCACCTCTGGAGACCACGTCCAGACCAGCCTGGCCCTTCCACTTGCCGTGATAAGGGGGTGATAACAGGCAAGGCAGGAGCAGCTACCGATGCCTTTCCTGACGGATGTTTGTCCTTCCTGTCCTGAAAACCCTCATTATCCTCAATACAAAGCCAAACCTCCCTTTCTTTCATGCAGTCCTCACCTCTTGCCTGCAGGAGCCAGAAGCGTATGACTTTCTTCTTCAGCTGCCTGTTACATTTCCAAAGCCCATCCTCTCCTCTCCCCTCAGACTTTTCTTTTGACCAAACAAAAGCAGGTTCCTCTGTCTTTCCTTTCACCCCCTCATTCCAGTTGCTCTTTAGATGATTTCACACGGCTCTGCTGAATTCTTCTGCACTAAACAATTTGTAAATAAAGCTATAAATACAAGTGGGGAGGAAACTCTTCTGAATCTGATGCTAATCAACAGAGGAAATGGTTGGGAATGCAAAGGCAGCAGGCTGTCTGGGAATGGCCATGAAAAATTAAATTCATAATTCCTTGAAGGAAAAAAGGAAGAAAAGCAAAGTGAAAAGAGTGGACTTTTAAGAAAGAGTACATTCAGAGAATGAATAGGTAGAGTATCCTTGGAAAGAAAACTGATAGAAATACAAAAAGAAAAGAAGCCAGTTTCAGAAAAGCCAGTTTCTTAAATAAATTATTTTAATACACACAAACAAGCCCTCTCAAAATACAAGAATCACAAGATTCTTAGTGACCTCAAGTGCACGAAGGAAGTGCCTAAAAAGCAGAGATGAGACTGAACTGCCAGGGTAAGGATGAAAGCGCAGCCCAGGTACCGGCGGCAAATGCCGAAAGGCTGAGGCAGAGGATGAAGCACAGCTCCGCGGGGCGGTGAGGGACGAGCATCGGTCTGAACGGTCACGAAGACCAGCAAAAAGGTTCCTTCCCCATACAACAGAGGTGGGAATCTGCAACAGGTGAAACTGCTCGGCTTAACTACAAATCCTACAAAAACACTGCGGGGGGGAGGGGAGGTAGCGGTGAGGAGATCAGAGGGAGGTGGATGATGGTGGGGTGCGTAGGTCGGGAACCAGAGCTGCCCTCGCCTTTGGACAGCAGTGTCAGACCAGCAGCATCGCTTCATGATCAGCCAGGCTGCCCTCTTCTCCCAGCTGGTGAGCTTAAGGCAAGGGTTTTGTCGTTACTGGTCTCTAAATGCAGGACTTTGTGCTTTCTGCTATTCAGTTTCCTCCTGTTCCTGTTACTCAGGTCAACAAGGTTGGCCAGTGCTGCCTATGTGATGAGCACTTCCACAAGATCTGAACTGAGGTGTCTCTGTTTTCCTTAGAGCTCGTGCTTATTTTTCAAAGTTTGCATCCTTTTTGTGGTTTCTTTGATTGATCGGAGATGTTTATGGTGGCTTTCTGAAGAAGGTGGGATATGAGGGGTAGCTCCAGCCAGTTCCTGGCCCTGCACTCCCTGCCTGCGGCAAGGGCAGCAGAGGGGTTGGTACAGGCAGCAGGCAGAGCCCGGCAGCTGCCTGCAAGGCAAGGGCCATCACGGGACAAGTGCCAGCGATCCAAGCACTGGGGCACCGTCCCAGGGCACAGAAAATGGCAGTGGGAGAGGGGCCGCACTTGGGAATTTGAGGGAGGGGAGAGGCTTTCCCAGCACAAGTCGACGGCTGGGTGCGGGGTGTTTAGCACAGTGGTTGCAGCACAGTTAATTGCTAATTGGATATAACGTTCCCTGTGATAAGCCCTGTCAAGTTGTATCACCACTGCTGAAGTGAATTCATCACTTCTGCATTGCTCACAGAGTTGCTATTATTGTAATTATAATTACGTATTTCATATGCTGCTTCAGAGTACCTTGCAGCTGCTAACTAATTAGCCCTCGCATGCCCCTGCTCCTCTGCTGGGGCAACGCTCCCCTCGTCCTCCCCAGCCAGCCCCCTGCTTCCCAGTTTAGGAGTGGGGAAGCTCACTGGGGCGCAGACACGATGGGAGGGGATTAACTGGAGCCCTCTGTTCCCATCCCGGGACCTGGCCCTACCCCACAGCAGCAAACCAATTTGAGTGTTTGCCCCACACTAAAGGCTTGGGGCAGTGGGAGGTCAGTAAACTGCAAATAACTTATCAGTGGCACCCCTGCTCGTTCACCCCTGTGCACTAAACGTTTGGTGTCCCCGCGTGCAGAACGCCGTCGACAGCTCACACCCACGGCGTGGGCTTGGCGTGGTCTGATCCTGCCCTGCGCTCCCCAGGTCTGCCTGGCCCCAGCCCCTGCTCCCGCTGCCTTCGATCCCGCTTGTGATTAGAAATTGCAATTCCAGACTGGGAACTTTTAATAACGGTGCACAGAGGAATGCCTGCGAGGCTAAATTGCTTAATTTGCATTGTCTTGGAATATTTTTGCATCTCATAAAGATCTGTATTTTTGCTTTGCCCTTTTCCCCCTTCCTCCCCTCCCCATCTTTTTCATCAGGAAATGGAAGTGCAAAGCCCCACAGGTTAGATTAATCACACGTTGCACCTGAACAGAGGAGATTTGCCTAATCCTGTGCCAGTCCCGAGTCTCTGGAGATGGCCCTGGCCCCGCGAGTGGGGTCATGCAAGATGACGACTCGATTGCTGGGTGCTTCTGCAGCAGTCCCCCACCTTGTCCCACAGGACCTTTGTGTCCTGCCCGTTCAGGGCCGCAGGAGCTGGGTCCTGCTTTGGGGAATTGGGCGTTTTTGCAGGATTTCCTGGCAGGTCATCTCTGTTTGGAGAGGAGTGCCACAGCCGCTGGCAGCCAGCGACGGGGAGCAGCCCCCTGCCCTGGCTGCCGGCACCACGCCTGGTCCCTTCCCAGGCGGGACTGCCATGGGGCTGGCACTGTGCGACCCACGCCTCCCTTCCAAGGACCTGCCAGCACCAGGAGCATGCACCCAAGGACACACGGGAAATGCCACTTCCCTCCTGCTTGGGCAACCGAGGCAAGGGTGGGCGGTGTGGGAGGTCTCTGGGACACAACATTTTTCTAAGAACAGATTCAGCTTTTTCAGACTAAAACAAATGTCTGTTAGTCTGCCTGTGCATGCTCACTGCGTAGTCTTCCTGTGCTCCCAGGCTGGAGTTACCAGCAGTAAACGCGGCCAAACCCTGCTTACTATGCATCCGTAATGAGAGCGCAGGGTTGATGGATGCTTGTTGAGCCGTCCTTCCCTGAAACAGAGGCCACAGGGAAAACAGAGCAAAGTAGGAGGAAAATCTGCTGGAATCTAATTGTGGAGGCGGGGGAGGTACAAAGGGAGAGGCAAGGATTGATAGCTGTCTGGTCTGCTGCACCTTTGAGGAATCATTAACATCTGATTAATTAGTTAAGGTCTGCTTTGCAAATGTAAAGCGCTGTACAAGTGCAAGGTATAAATGGGATGATCCAGAGTAGCTGGCAATGGTACTCGAGGTAATGGGAGATACTTTAGAGGAGAGGCGGCGAAGAGGGAAGGAAGAAATGCCAGTTGAACATGTAGCTGTAAACTAGAGAAATGCAGCCTGAGCTCCGGGCTGGGCAGCACCCATGGGGGCTCGACTCGGTCTGAGGGGCTGTTACCAGCCACAGGGACTGCGAGGTCCCACGGACCACGGGCACGGCTCGGCAGCGGAGCTCAGCTGTGCTGCGCTGGCTCTCCCTGCTATGCCCTCCTACTGCTGCCTTTTTCTTAAAAAGGCTGGCAATTATCTCCTAGGGCAGTAATGATGCTGGCATTATTCCTGCAAAGTGATCTGGTAAGCAGCTGGTGGTTGCTTTCTGGACTGAGGTTTGAACCCTCCGTGCATCCTGCAATCTCCATCCTACAGAACTTAACCTGTGGCAGAAAGAGAGATTCCCTCCCCTGGGAGCTGGACCTCCAGCCTTGCTGGGCCCGTTTAGCTGAGCCCTCTTTAGTTCTGGGGGTTTTTTTGTTCCTGCATTAAAACAAACACTCTGAAGCCTCCATGCATCTGTCAGGGGTAAGCAGTGCCCACCCAGCACTGAGCAGGTCACTGCAGGTGCGTGCAGGTTGTCAGCACCAGTTTTCCAGCACGGTTCAGGTTCCCACCTCTTGCCCGTCCCCGGTTCTGCGGGCTTGGGGACACCGGGGGGGTTGTGGGGGAGCACCCTGGTATCGCTGTCCCCAGTATTGCTGTCCCCGGTATCGCAGGGCGAGGTCAGCCCCAGTCGGGGTCCTGGCTGCTGCAGCCGCTGCGCGCGGGGCGTTTTGCAGGCAGGCGGCATCCCTGCGGGCTTTGCCCGGATCCTGCCCCCGTGGTTCTGCCTGTCCGCATTCGGGAGAGAGAGGAGGACTGGAAAGCCTTTTGCCAACTCCATAACCAGTATCTATCCTATTAAATAGTTAATACACTTAGATGTATTTTAATAAACTCTATTTAATGGCCATACATTAATTGTCTGATTAATTCTAATAAATCCTTATTTGAGATGCTTAATTTAGAGTGTGACTGATCGTCCTGTCATGGATGGATTATATAATTGTTGTCTGGAATGAGATACTTTGGAAGATACTGGACAAAGGCAGAAATCTGGGAACTTCTCTGGTAATTGAAAATCACATCAGCATGAAGAACGCTGCCTGCAGCGAGCAGGGCCGCGGTGCGAGGCAGCAGCAGGCAGCTGCCCTCCCTGCTGCCGTGGGACGCGATTGCTGGGAGGGACGAGCACGTCCCATGGGATGCGGGGACAGGCTGCGATATCTTGTTCAGCCGCAGATATCTCCCTTCCTCTGGCTCCCCGTGTCCTTCAGCAGAGGGACCCCAGCCCTGCCTAGACCCCGGTCCCCAATACCATCGGCCGTGTGGGGTCTGGGCAGGGGCAGCTCAGGGTGGCAGCTGGGACTGAGCGGGCACACAGCACCCGGGATGCAAGGGGCTGTCTAAGTGTCTGCTACTGGCCCTGGAGGACAGAGGTGCCTCTATCTGAAGGCTGGCAAAGGCGCCAGGCCAGATGGATTTGATACTAATTTACTTAAAACGGGAGGTGATATCATTTAGGAACCGCTGGCTGTGTTATTGAATTTGCTGCTCGTTCCCTGAGGAGCGAGGAGAGAAGCAAAGGTTACCCGGTGTTTACACTTGGTGACATTTCTATGAATAGCTGTTAAAGACCAATTTTCTCTCTTGCTAGTGGTTGCAGAAATGCCAGCTGAGCTGTGTGAGGGAGATACACCCTGGGACCGGCTGGGCTCTGAGAGGTCCCCGGGGACCTCAGACCTGTGCCTGAGCGGGTCCCCGGGCCACCACCGTCACTGGTACCGGATGCCACAGAGCATCGCGGGACCCGTCACGGATACGGCATGTGCAGGTGCTGGTAGCGAGGCCACTGCTGCAGGAAAACCCCTCCGGCTAAACCTGTCCCCGGCCATGGGGGGCTGCGGGGGCTCGGGGGGCTGTGGCAGCACGGGGATCCCGGCCCCGCTCCCTCCCAGGGGCTGCAGCTGTGCCTGGCTCAGCACCGGGGGAAGGAGGCTTGAAACTGCGGCCCGTCCGAGACAGGACTGAGATGAAAATCTCACTTTTCAGTAAATGTAAATCCTGAGCAGTTCAGCTCGTGGAAATGTTTCACTTCAGCCATTTCAAAACATGAGGGTTCAGTGCTGACCTCTGTTTACATACTTTTGCAATACATTAAGCGAATATCAATAGGGACTACTTCAAACAAAATCTGAAAAGCTTTGTTAAATGTCAAAACACAAGTGCTTTGACACCGAAGTGTTGACGTTTCACTGTTTGCAAGGCTCTTTTTTTGGGAAAACCGAAAAACTCGAAGCTAAGCCCTTCCCAGGAGCGTCAGGACCAAACTCCCTCTGAGAAGCTCAGCAAGAAATTCCCAATTCTCTTTTGCTTTTGTGGCTGTTGCTCCCACATTTCAGCCCCAGGGTTTCACACCCCTTCCAGGTGCCCCAAACCCAGCGCCCAGAGCAGCCCCTGCCCTGTCCCAGCGGGACCGGGGCCCTCCCGCCCCGGCCTCCCGGGTCTGCTCCGAGCTGCACACATGGAGGCTCAGGATTAATGAAGCATTTTGCACCCCGGGGAGGGAGGAGGGAAACCCAATGCATACCCTCTTCTGGTTTCTTTCCTTCCTACAAATTCTGGATTTCATTTTAGTGCAAGCTCTGGCTTTTCAGTTTATCACAGCCAAAGTGAATTTGTAATCATACAATTATCCTCCTGCTAAATTAATATATTAAAATGTTCAAACAATTGTTCCAGTAATTAAACAGACAGATATTAGAGAAAATGAAGGCATTTTAGTCCTGCTCTCTGGAATGTGCTGACCTTTCCCCTTTCTTAGCTGCTACTCAGACAGTGTAGAAATGATTGGATAATTGGATGGTTCATGTTCTTCTGAAATCACTGAAGCAAAAGAAAGACGGAATCGCCCCAAAGTTTGTACTGCGCCATGCTGTGTGGTTTTGTTAATTAGATGGCTTTTTTCCCCTCTACCTATTGTTAAAATTTAGAAATTATCATCTACAAAAATAGTCAAGGTCATCCCTTAACCTCGGCGGTGCTCACGAGTGTGCGTCCCCTCTTAATTACAGCCTGCACCGTGCCGGCACGCTGACCCGCCGTGGCCGGCGGGCACGACCACGTGCGAGCCGGGGGGTGGCCAGCGCTGGACCATGGCACAGCCGGTGGCACCGCGTGCTGCCGGGCCACGAGCCTCCAGGCACCGCTGCCCGGTGGGACGTCCCTTTGCCAAACCGTCTGCATGGCATCGGCGTGGTACCTGTGAGTGTGATGGCCGTGGGGACGCAGCAGGGAGCTCGTGCCGGGAGTTTTGCAGCTGGGGAGAGCACTGCTGCTTTCTAGCAGCGTTAACGCAGGCGCCCGTGGAGCTCAGGCCAAACAGCTTTGCTCTGAGCAACAGCAGATCTCTTAGCAAGACATCTGCTCTTCATTTGAGAACTTCAAGTGATGGGGAATCCAGCATGTTCCTAGCTACGACGTCTCTAGCTGAGCTAAACATCCCCTTGGTTTAAAACACATCTCATCTGAATTTCCCAGCTTCAGCTCCCACCAGTGCACGCTGTGCCCTTCTCTGCAGGCAAAAGAGCTGCCAGTGACCGGCAGGCTCAGCCCCATCGAGGGTCCCAGGCAAACAAAGTGTCCCCATCTGCAGCAGCCGGCGTCCAGGCAGTGCCACTGTCCTGGCCGGCTCGTCCCCGTGCCCTGCGGCTGGGGCTGGCTGTGCTCGTGGGGACGGCGGGACTCGGTGGCAGTGCTTCCCATGGGATGGCTGCCGCAAACCACGGAGGGGTGCAAGAGGAGCCCTGCCGGGACCTGGTGCCACTCAGCCACACAGGGATGCCCTGAGCCAGGTCAGGGAGCTGCTCTGGGACATTTGGACAGGACAAGGGGGAAGGGGCTGTCCTGGGGTGCAGGACTGGAGGGAGGGTCCTGTGTAACCCCTTCACCAGGGTGCCCACCCCAGTGTCAGCGCTGGGCTGGACGTCACCCTGTACGGGCACTGCTGCCCACGCCGTGGGCAGGAGCTCTGCTGGCACCGAACCAGCCCCGGGAGCCCACCGGGACCCTTGGCCAGAGAGAGGGAGCAGCTGTGGCAGGGCAAGGGTGCCTGGGGTGGCTGGGGGACGGTGGGTGCTGCCCCATCCCACCGGGGACTCGCACAGCAGGGCAGTGGGACCCCGAGAGAGGTCCCCGCACCCACCCTGGAGCGAAGGAGCTGACCCGGAGGCTGTGCCCACGCTCCTGGGTGCTGCAGAGCTGCCAGTGCGTGGGTCAGAACCCAGCAACGTTACCAATATTCAGCAAATGGAGCAGGTGCTTGAAATGCCAGGCTCTTCTGGAAGAGCTTGCACGTCAGGAGGGTCAAGTGGCTTCTTTGGTTTCCATTTATCAGCTCTTATTTTCAGGGCCTTACAGTTTGGACAAACTAATATTAGCAGGGTTCATGGGGAGAGCGTGCAATGCAGCATTCAGGAAATCATTCATCTCTCACCACTGTCAGAGACCAGCTTACGGACAGGCATAAATAAAAGTTTTATTGTCTTGCACCATCACAACACACCAAAGCTGAGGAAAAAAAATGCAACAGATAATTTATTCAGCAAATATTATCCTTTCATTAGTTGCTCACAAGCCAGTGCTGACATTCGCCACTGATGGCATTCCTAAATAACACCCGGTTCCTCCTTTGAACCGCCCCTGAGAGAAGAGCCCATTGACTGCCCGGAGCCCGCACTGTGCTGGCCGCGGCATCCCCGCAGAGAAATGCAGAGTACGACCACATGCTCACAGTGCTGGGCTCCAGTGGTCCTGTAAAAATGCTGCCTGAGGAGCCAAGCCAGCTCCCTGCGGCTGCAGAGCCCGGGCCGGGGCTGGCCTGCCTTGCTGCTGCCTCGATTAACTGCAAACTCGTTTGGGCTTATTTCTATTCTCTGAACAGACAACTTGTGTAACTCACGAATGCAGCAGGAACTGTGAAATGCTGATTGCAAATGCGTGTTCCTGACTTTCCAATTGAATATTACCTCAAATGCATCTTCAGTAAATATTTGCCCTAATTTGTATTTTCCTTGTGTGTTTGCATCAGAGAAGCACAAGACGCTTTGCTCTCTGCACACAGGGACATGGCCATCGGGTGCCCACGGGGAGCGAGGGGCTCGGGGTGACCCCGCGGGAGGGTGGGGGGAGCAACGTGGCACCGGCACCGCAGCTCTGTGGCACGGCTCTGCCCAGCATGCCAGCAGAAACACGGGCTCAGCCCGCAGCCCCAGCATCTGCCCAGCCCTGGAGCCCTGAGGAGTTTCACGCGAAGGCAGCTCACGGAGACGTCGCTTGGCTCAGAGCTGGCGTGGCAGTGGGAAGCCAGCACCAGCCCTGTCCCCCGGGCAGAGATGTCCCAGCCACATGGACAACCACCCTTTGAAGGCAGCAGCGTCCCAGCCGAGAGGTGCCGGCACATTCCAGTTACGGGATGGAAGATGCCATTTCTATACTGGAAAAAACCTCCTTCAGCCGGGCTGGATGGGAGCAACGGCGTGAGCGGGGCTGTGGTTGACTCCTGACTGGGGACGAGACCGTCACCCCTGAAGGATGCTCCTGCGGCTGGAGAAGGACATTGCTGCCTGCATGTCTGGGCACAGGGCTCTGGAAAACACCCGCTGCCTTGTGAGACCCCCCTGCTCCCCCCGACCCCCCCACTGCCTGCGCTGCAGCGGAGCCGCTGCACAGCCCCAGCCACCCCCCGCCCACCCTCACGGCAGGGTCCCGGGCGTGTGGACATCCCAGTGGTGCCCAGTGCTGGGGAAAGGGACCTCAGGGCTGGCTTTGAACTGCCACGGGAATGCAGAGAAACAAACAAATCATTGTACGAGACATTGAATTCTGACGGGGAGCACTGAGCAGGTGGAAGAGAAAACAGACTACGGATGCCTTCTCATCTGCCTCTATAATGCACACGTGCACACACACGCACTCTATCTATCTATCTATCCATCTATCTATCCATTTAATTATCCATCTGTCTGTCTGTCTGTCTATCTACCTATATATCTATTTTTTTCAGAATACTTACTTATTTTTTATCACCCTTCTATTTTCTTCTGCTGTATTTTGACTGGCCCTATAAAGTTTAGAGAGGGAGTTGTGACCTTTTCCAATGTGCTACAATTAATTTTTACTTCAGACTTATAATGAACTACTGTTATCCATCACATGCAGATCACTGCCTTATACTAATAAATCATGCCTCACTGTATCACCAGCTGCACTAAAGGTTAGACAACCCATCCCCTTCAGAGCATTCAGACATGCTTGCTATATTTTTTTAAGTGCAGGCAGCTTATTAGCCAGAACAGTATGTGGAATTGGAGCAGAAAGGGCCCACTTGGAGCAGGTAGCTGGAGCATGTCACGCCGTAAAGCTGTGCCCGGGAGTAATATACTTTTAGTGTATTTTTAATTGTGCTGCTTTTTTTCAAAAGATAACTGCTAAGCTGAGACGAGTCGCTGTCCCGGGGAGATCATAGTGACAACAGAGCTGTGACAAACTCCACGGGCAGTGCAGACCCCGCTGCCATGGGGCAGGACCCCCACTCACAGCTGGGGGCCGGGGCTGGTGCCCCCCGCGCTTTGCCTTCTGCTCACCTTCCCCTCCCTCCCTGCGGCAGGCATCCACCTGCGGATACCCACCCGGCGAAATCTCCCTCCACCCCGCCACCCTTGGCTCCGGCTCCTCGTGCCCCTCTGCCATGTCTTCTGTCTGGGGGCTGTGCTGGCCAAGATGGATGCTGCCCACCGCGGATGCTGCCCACCATGGATGCTGCCTGCCGCGGATTCTGCCTGCTGCTGTGCCAGGGACCCGGTTTCCTTAGCAATCGCGATGGTGAGGAAACTCTGCGGGATCCTTCTCTCACCTGGGAGGATTTCTCCTGCTTCATGCAGCGTGGCGAACAGACTGAGATGCGAAGTCTCCAGTTCAAATGCAGTGTGACACAACCTAATGGAGTAAATACAAGTACAACAGGCACTTAAGGTGCTCATAAACTATGTATTGTTTCTTTTTGGATTGCACTGATGTTATTGCAGATACTGTATGAAGTCTGAAATAGGATCGCAGCAACTTCACTGCTCCCTTTCCCAGCTCCTTTTACTGAGGGAAATTACTTGGCTGACATGCTGCATCCCCATCTCTTAAATGTATTTATTGTTCTATAACATTTCATACACTTCATATGCGTTCAGGAGAGCAATTCAATATACCTGCCAGAAATGAGAGACGCATCAAGCACACAGAAGCAAGGGAAGATAGTCGAAGCCCAGTGAAGCTGCAGGGCTCGGTGACACGGCGGCAGGGCTGGGCATGGACCGGAGGTCACAGTGGGACTGGGCACCTTGGCTTTGCGGGGACAAACCTTATGCCCAGACCGGACGGCTCCGTCCCCCGTGCCCCGCCGGCTGCCCTCGCCCCTGCTGCTTCTGGCAGAGCTTGAGGCAGCCTGCTCGGGCTCTGCCCTCCCACACATCCCCTCAGCCCCATGTTCACAGCCTCGTGCACGGAGCTCCAGGGGCTTCACAGCACCACAGCGGCTGCGGTTGGAGGGGATGCGTGGTTCCTGCACGTGGTGGGACGGTGGGAGGCAGGAGAGCCTGACGGTGCTATTAATGATATTAGTTACTAGTTAATAGTCCGTTTTTGCTCCGCAGGGTGCAGGACCCAGCGCTCAGCCCTGGTCTGCCCCCATTAAGATTCAGTGACAAGTACAGAAACAGCTTAAAGTATTGAAATAGAAATTGCTGGTGTAACGGGAGATTTAATGTTAAAATGTTTCAATAAAATAAACCCTTAAAAGCTCCCATTACTTCACAATTGCCCTGCAGATCCTTGTTAACTTTCTATATATAACACCAAGGAGCCTCAGAGCCAGGGACGCTAATGAGAATATCAGGGATAAGAGGGACCCGCGTGGCTGCATGCACCAAGCACCGCTGCCAGCTAAAGCTCCCGGCTCTTAGGGGCTCAGAGGGCACGGTGGCACCGCTCTTCAGTCCCTGTGGGTGGGAACGGAGGGAACCGGCACAGCAAACCCTTTTCCCCGCACCCTGACCCCGTAGCCGTTTTCCAGCACCGCTCTCCTGAGCACTGCATCTCCCGGGGACGGAACAGTGGTGATGCTTTCGGGGCAGAGCCTGGGGTGTTCTTGTGGCTTAACCAGAGGCGAAGGATGCCCCACCATGTCTGCAAGCTGAATCGGCCCCTCTTCGGCACGGGCATGGCTGCCGGGACACGCGGGGTTTGGGAAGGATCCCAAGGCAGCAGTCAGGGCAGCCAGAGTCAGTTCAGCAAAGCCTCCTGTTCTCCCTCGTCATTAGCATGCGAATGGGTTTGTTATGTGCTACCTCCTATTCCTGTTACCATCCTTGGCACCAGAGCCGAGAATGAGAGTTTTGATTACTCATCTAATCTGTACAGGCCGCAGTCGATGGCACAACTCGGTGTCACCACTCTGCTCCCATCGTCCCACGGAGGGGACGCTGGCCACCAGCCCTTGTGCCGTGCCAGACCCACGTCCCGGCAAGGATGTGGCCCATCCCGCCTCTCCTGCAGCCCCCGTGTCCCAGGGAGCCTGGGTAGCACCTTCCCGATGGTTACTCCACCTTCCCGAGGGTTACTCCACCTTCCCGAGGGTTACTCCACCTTCCCGAGGGTTACTCCACCTTCCCGAGGGTTACTCGCGCTGGGTCTGGGGCGGAAGCACCATGGCAAAGGGCACAGCACAGGGGTGCCCCGGCACGGCCCCAGCAGGACCCTCGCCGGGCAGGACTGGCCGGGCTGGGCTGGGTTCTGCTGCCCCGCGAGCCCCGGGGAGCCCGGCCAGCGCCCAGGTGATGCGTCCGCATGTGTATGCATGTGTGTGTGTGTGCATTTTTTGGCACAAAGTACACGCTGTGCACCTCTGTGAGGCTTAAAGTAGACATTGCCTTTAAACACTCTAAAGCGCACTGTTTAATTTGAATGAAATACACTAAATAGCATGGTGTCAGGTGTAATTACATGTTACCAGCAGTGTGCCAGAAGTAAGTTGCTAACACATTGGCATGGTTACTGTACACTTGGGTGAATTTCAAATACAGTTTTGTTAGTATTGGATCTAAGGGAAAGAAGCCAAGTCTGACTATTGAGGAAAACAAGTGGAAGTGCTGTAGACTCATTATTCATCTCTGCTCCTGTAGCTCTTGGATCGAATAACATGCTCCTCTTCCATTGTAACGGAGCCTGCTATCTCACCGGCTGCCTTCCCTCTCCCGTGCTCCGTTGCCTCGCCGAGGGGCTGTGGGCATGGCGGGAGCAGCTGGCAGCAAACCGCCAGCGAGGAGCCCGTGCCGCCCCGGCTCAGCAGTGCTTTGCTCTGCAGCGGGCCAGGAGACACCATCCCTGGGCTGACTGTCCCTGCCCTGACTGTGCCTCCTCTCTCCTGCACCACTGCTTTGGTTCTCCTCTCATGCAGAAAGCAAGCCACAGGTGGATATGGGCCCATCGTGCCGGGCACTGACTGCGATCCTTGGGAGGGGCCCAAGCAAAACTCAGGGCTTGGGTGCAGTCTCTTGGTGTGCAGAGCCTGGGTCTCTGGCACTTTTTGCAAGGTCAAGCCATGACTCAGTGTCTGGCAGAGATGGGAACAGAGCCAGGATCCCCTGCCTCACCACAAGCATCCTCCCTTGAGCATCCTCCAGTGAGCATCCTCCCTTGACCATCCTCCAGTGAGCGTCCTCCCTTGAGCATCCTCCTGCGAGCATCCTCCCTTGACCATCCTCCAGTGAGCATCCTCCGTTGAGCATCCTCCGGTGACCATCTTCCCGTAAGCATCCTCCCGTGAGCATCCTCCCGCCAGCATCCTCCGGTGAGCCCCGTGCTGCGCTGCACCAGCCCCAAGGCTCCTGGTGCCCCTTCCCTGGGAAGCGCCAGTGGGCGACAGCCCTTTGGAGCCAAGGGCTGCTGCACATCCAGCCACGCTGGGGCTGCCGTTTAGGGCTGGTACCGGGGACATTGAGGCGGAGGGGCCCTGCTTTGCCCGTCTGTGGGGCCACTCCCATCACAGGGCTGCAGCCAGCCCCGGCTTCAACAGGTGCCGTGGTGCTCTCGGCTCCCGGCCGCCGCTCACCGCGCAGACAAAGCTGCCATCTGGCTGGTTACGGGACTCACATTGAAATGGAGCTATGGCTCCCTAAGTAAAATATTGATGAAGAAGGCCTGAAGCTAGGAATGAAGTAGCCTGGCTGTATTTCCTTCCCATTTTTAATAGCTCACTGCTTCATGCCAAGAAGACGAAAGTGTGTTATTTGGCCTGGATGAAAATTATTTCAATGGGGTAGTGAGCCTGTCATTTGCATCTTGAATAAATAGGTTCTAACAAGAAGAGATCTGTTTAATGGAGAGATTTGGGGAATTCACACTGAATCCTGCCTGACTTAAGGTCCTGAGACAATAATTGGGATGAGCAGGCTAAAGCCGAGAGCTCTTCATGGGACTAGACAGCGTATGAGGTTTTAAGTAGAAATTGAACCGTACAACTCTGTCAGTGCATCTGGAATTGGAAATGGGATGTTTATAGGCCTGGGAATTCGCGCTCCCTGCACAAATTGTATATTGTGTATAATAAGCTGGCCTGACTTGTAATGAGCGTGGCTGGAAATTAAGAGACATCATTACACTTTGAGCAGCAAATTGCAGGCTTCCCCGTTACGGCAGAGGCATTGGCTCGGCTCCTACCGCCGGGTTAGCGGCACCCACAGCCGTGTCACTCACGCCGCTGGTAAAAGGCAGAGCCAGGCGGGATCCTGATGGGAAGGCAGCACTTGTGGGGGCTCCGCGCTGCCTCGGGAGCACGTGTCCCCCATCTGGGGACGGGGACCCTCCTGGGAGCAGCTCCAGCGCTTCCCGGGGAGCCCCTGCTCTCGTGGGGCTGGCACCGGCAACCCCTGTGCCACCCCTGGACTTGCTGGGGTCCCCGAATGATGGTGCTGCAGGAAAGCAGGGGACAGGGTGCTGCTCCTCCTCCTCCCTCACGGCCGTGGCCAAGGAGCTCGAGGCAGAGTGGGAGCAAAAAGGAGAAACAGGCACTGCTGGAAATGGAGACCTTCGGCTCCCAGGTGAAACTCAGGAGCCAGGGACATGCACTTCAGAGGAGTGGGAGCTCCCGTGGGAGCTCCCCGTGTCGGTGATTTGGTGGGTGGTGTGTCCCAGAGCTGAGCGAGGCAATGCTGCACAGAGCCGTGCCGGCAGCGAGCTGGGTCTGCCGGGAGCAGAGCTGTGTACAGGACTACAGCTCCCACAAGGCACCGTGGCAGCAAAGGCCTTGCAAAATACTTCCATTTTTGGCTATAATATTTTGGCGCGGGAGAACTGTGCTTTTCAATTAAAAGTGAAGATTTTTAAGAGAAAACTGATGCTATTTGTAAATAAAAGAGTAAAAAACCTCTGTTAGAAACCAGTAGATGCAATCATTTTCAGTGGCCCTGAAACAAATCAAATTCCTGCTCAAATTGTTGCAGGTCGATGAGGCAGGATGGGCATAAATAGAAAGAGAAGAGTCACAAGACTTTATTTTTTAATCCTATTTTAAAGCAGTGTGAGCTGATGAGGAACCCATTGGAGCCAGAGCCTCTGCAGCTGAGCGGGACAGGGTGTTGCTGTGACTGCGCAGGGCTGGGTGCTGCCACGGCTGAGCAGACCTGGGTGCTGCCACGGCTGAGCAGGGCTGGGTGCTGCCACGGCTGAGCAGACCTGGGTGCTGCCATGGCTGAGCAGGGGTGGGTGCTGCCACGGCTGAACAGACCTGGGTGCTGCCGTGGCTGTGCAGGGCTGGGTGCTGCCACGGCTGAGCAGACCTGGGTGCTGCCGTGGCTGTGCAGGGCTGGGTGCTGCCGCATCTGAGCAGACCTGGGTGCTGCCATGGCTGAGCAGGGCTGGGTGCTGCCGCATCTGAGCAGACCTGGGTGCTGCCGTGGCTGTGCAGGGCTGGGTGCTGCCACGGCTGAGCAGGGCTGGGTGCTGCCGTGGCTGTGCAGGGCTGGGTGCTGCCACGGCTGAGCAGACCTGGGTGCTGCCGTGGCTGAGCAGGGCTGGGTGCTGCCGCATCTGAGCAGACCTGGGTGCTGCCGTGGCTGTGCAGGGCTGGGTGCTGCCACGGCTGAGCAGGTCTGGGTGCTGCCGTGGCTGTGCAGGGCTGGGTGCTGCCACGGCTGAGCAGACCTGGGTGCTGCCGTGGCTGTGCAGGGCTGGGTGCTGCCACGGCTGAGCAGACCTGGGTGCTGCCGTGGCTGTGCAGGGCTGGGTGCTGCCGCATCTGAGTAGGGCTGGGTGCTGCCGTGGCTGAGCAGACCTGGGTGCTGCCGCAGCTGAGCAGACCTGGGTGCTGCCGTGGCTGAGCAGGGCTGGGTGCTGCCACGGCTGAGCAGGTCTGGGTGCTGCCGTGTCTGTGCAGGGCTGGGTGCTGCCACGGCTGAACAGACCTGGGTGCTGCCGTGGCTGTGCAGGGCTGGGTGCTGCCACGGCTGAGCAGGTCTGGGTGCTGCCGTGGCTGTGCAGGGCTGGGTGCTGCCACGGCTGAACAGACCTGGGTGCTGCCGTGGCTGTGCAGGGCTGGGTGCTGCCACGGCTGAACAGACCTGGGTGCTGCCGTGGCTGTGCAGGGCTGGGTGCTGCTGCATCTGAGCAGGGCTGGGTGCTGCCGTGGCTGAGCAGGGCTGGGTGCTGCCGCAGCTCCCAAGTGCTGCCATTCTCCACAGCTGACTGCGGCGGCGCGGAGAACAGCTCCAGAGATGTTACGCTCACCCTGTCAATGTGTACTTGGGGAGTCCTTAATCCACGGGTCGCTGACGTGATAAACAATAATGTCTCTTTTGGAGCTGTTACGACTTATCATGTTAATGGGCACTTAGGGAGTCTTTAATTGGTGATTTGTGCATGCACTGTCACAAAATTTTAAAACACATTTACCATCATTTCTGGGGTGTTTTAGAAGCACCAGTTCACTACACTGAGAGATGAACAAGCAAACCCACCTAAAGTCACCCGCCCCGCCTGTGCGCCTGCTGCTTCAGGCTCCATCTCACAGGGAAAGGGCTGTTGCTGCCTTTACGAAACCTATGAAGAACCGGGCTGAGAAGGCAGTGGCAACCAAGAAGTTCCTCTTGGCAAGCCGCTCTGTACCCACGGTGTCTTGGTGGCGAGCCCAGCGGGTCCCTGGGGAAGCCTTGCTTACTCACCCGCCGTGGTTTGCCTCTCTGGCAGCAAACCGGTCCTGCTGGGGATTCACGGCTGGGGCTGCGGCACAGACGGGTGTCAGGAGCACAGATTAAAAAGTAATAACGCCGAGAGCTCTACAAACATCCACCCCAAAGACCTGTCTTCTTCTGTCTAATATTTGGGTTTGAATAGCAGAAGAAAGAAGTCTTCCTTACTAGCAGGCTGAAACTATTTCTGGTGCAAAATGCATGGGTGAATTACCGAGTTACTGGTCTAGTGCTGAGGTAACTGGGTGAACTGGGCAGCCTGCAACAGAGAGGAGCTCAGAGCTGTGGGTTCACCTTCAAGAGCAGGTTGCCCGCATGGAGACGTTCACGCTGCAGACCCCAGACCCCACTCGGAGGTCCCCCAAAGGGGGTTTGTCTGCACGGCCCGTGCACAGGCTGCAGGGACACCCGCCAGCACGGTGCCAGGGCCCACAGGGTGCTCCTGAGCTCCTCGCTGGGGCGGTGAGCACCGGCACCGGGAGAAGCTGTAATTAACGGCACCTGCCCTTGCTGTCAAGTTGTTCTTCATTAGGAATAAAGCGTGTGTGAATGCATAATTAAAATTCTGCATATTTTTAAAACAGTGCTTTCTAAATAGAGCTCCAGTCATCTGCAGCGATTAATCCAATCAGCCCAGTGCACTCGCCGTCTTCAGGTGAGTTCATCTCTCACTCTTCCCATCTCTATTTTTTCCCTAACTCTCCTCCCAGCCTTGCTGGTAACAGGAGTGGATTGAGCCAGAGGACTTTAACTGATGAAGTTACCATAGCAATGCTATTCGTCACTGCTTTGCCATTTCCAGCTCTGCCTACAGCAGATCATATTCTGCTTTCTGTTTATACAAGGACCTGACTGCGAGCAGCCCCAGTGCCGGCCGAAGACCCGCCGGCAGCCAGCGAGCCCAGCGGGGCTGGGACGGGCACTGCCTTGCCAGGGCCACCGGCCACTGGCCCCCCCAGGAACGTGTCCTGGCACTCTCTAACCCTGCTCCCTGGAGGGCTCGGGAAAGGGCAGGCACCGCGTTTCATAAACCCTGCAAGGAAAAGCAAAATCCAGAACAAAAGAATAATGCTGGATGCTGCTTAATACCTGCCGCCAGACAGTGACAGCCCTAAGTTAATTAAGACCCAGAACCACTGGGGAGAGGTGGCTCTGGAAGATGCAGACAGAGGAAAACTGGCTCCCAGTGACCCGAAGGAGCCCAGGCACTGGTGGGACTGGCCACCACGTGTCCTCGGTGGATTTGGGAATGGGGTGGGTGCAATCCTGCCCACCTGGGAGTGTACAGGGCTGCGCTCAGGGCAAGATCCCGGCTGGAGCACTGCGTCCCTGCCGTCCCCGACTGCCTGGTGCTCGGGCAGTGACCCTGCTGCTGTCCCTCCAGGGAGCTGGCCCCAGGGAACCTCCCTTCGTCCCCGTCCCCTCAGGCAGGGTGGGGAGGGGGGCTCAGGAGCACAGACACCTCCCCGAAGTCTCCCTCGCACATGTTGCTGCATTCATCGCATGGAGCAAGTGCCCAGCTGTATGAGATGAAAATGAACATGGGGCTTCCAGGGGATGCTGAGTGTTGGTTATTGTGCTGCCAGTGTGAGCTTGTTCGCATGAGCATCATCTGGCAGCCTGGGAAGGAAAGAGCATGATAGAGTCTGAAAAATTCATTGAAATGTTGGGTTCCAGCCAGAGAGAAAACATCGCTGAATGGCAACATAAAAGGAAATTGTCCCATAACATTCAGAGAGCACTTCAGTATTTGTCCTCTTTATTTTAAAGCGTCAAGGATCTTTGGGAAACACTCTGGAATGGGACTTTTATAGATGGTCTAAATTAAACTTCACTTAATATTATAAGCAATAAATTCTCATTGTCAGGTTTTGTTTAGCGGGTATAAAAATGATTGGTAGGTGCTGTAGCTTTTTCCTGAGACTGGAAGATCAGTATTTTTACTGTACAGCTTTGTCCTCAGCATGTGAGAAGGAGAGACCTCCTCCCAGCCCCGGGCGCATCCCGAGGCGGCTCTGCAGGCAGCTGCCCGCCGCGCAGGGCGTCTCCCACGCTCCGCTCCTGCAAGAAGACGGGCCAGGAGGCTCCTGCAGTTTTGGGATAGATGCATGTTTTCACGTGATTCCAGGAGCTGGAGCTTTGAGAAAGCTATCAGCTTCTTGGAGGAAGACCCCAGACAACCCACGGGCTTTGGAGGCTCCGAGGGGGCACAGGGAGCTCATCGCTGGTATTAGGGGTCTTTAACCCATGGAGCAGCCCTGGCTGCCTCCTGGCCCAGACACTGCAGGTGGGTGCTGGAAGTAGCAGGGCAATTACGGACGCCACAGACCATGTGTACCCTGGCCTCTTTTTTTAGCTGGTGTGAGGCAAGTAAAACAAATGAGAGCATTGAAATATGAAATACTTTTTGTTGCTTGAGCTTTCTGCAAACTGTGGTTTTACTGGAGTTAAGGAAATACATTAGGTCATTTTTTAATATTTTTTTTAAACACTGACAGTATCTCTAGGTTTAGCTGCCTGTCCCTTGAGGTCATCAGTCCAGAAAACCTGATTTTTTTTTGCATTGGGAGTGACCTGATTCCTGTGGCTGTGCCGCTCGCTGGCGTGCACCGCTGGTCTCACAGGGGTGCAGGATAAAGCCCAGGCAGGCTGTGCCGGGGAGCGATGCCTGCCCGCAGCTGGCACCCGGACGAGAGGAGGCATCCTCTTTTTTCTGGAGCCTGCACAGCAGCGTCTGCCGGCAGCCTTTAAAATGATAAAAACCAATTTAGTGCCGTTTATGATGGAGGAATAAGAGAAATCATATAACAATTACTTACAGGAGATTTACCCCATTCTATATATTTAGGCTGAACGTGGCATTTCCAATGACGTCCCATCTGTGCTCCTGGGCCAAGCCACTGAATTGGGGATGCAATTTCAGAAGAGATCTTTAGGTGCAAATTGATTTTGCTATGAATATTTATGCAGCATGCGAGGCTGCACGTGTGCTACAGGGGGAAATGTGGGGCTCGGCGTGGGATGCCGGAGCAGCCGCCTGCCCTCCTTTTGCCTGGAATAATAATTGGAATATTTATAATCTTGCCATGGATGAAATGCCTGCAGGGCGGGGGTATTCCTGGCGTGGCTGGGCTGCCGGAGGCGGCTGGGGTGGGACACGGGGCGGCGGCAGGGCTTGCCCTGCGACTGATTTGGAATGCGCACAGCATCCCTGCGCGGTGCATTCCCCGGCAAGAAACCCAGGAAAGACAAGAAAAATGAAGGCAGGTGCAATCTCATTTTCTGAGGGCTGCAAGTCAGCCAGGAAATGGCTATTATTCCATCGACACTGTCGGTATTAAGTTATTTCCTTCACTAAATACGAGAATGTTCATGAATATCTATTGAGTTCCAGGTACTGGCGTCTCCCAGCACTGCGGCTCACTGATTGTAGCTTTATATTCCTCCGACAACACACCTCAATCTCACATTGAAGTGAAAGACAATAGTATTTTAAATTGGTTAATAAATCTCTAGATTGATGCTCCTGGAAGGCCCAGGAACTTCATCTCTATTACACGAATAAAAGTGATAACATTTTAACCACTGAAGTGCTAGGAATTTGGGAAGATCCTTCCCGATGCCCTTCAGGGCGCTGCGTCCCCGCGCCAGGAATGCGTGTCAGGTGCAGCCGCCGCAGGCTCTGTCTTTGGGGGAGAAAGTGTTTGTTTTTCAAGAAATTAATCCCATCCGGGCTGGACGAGGAGACTGCGCTGTCTTGGCTTCTTTTTCCTTACTCAAGCCTCCACTCGGGCCCATATAAGGAGTGGAAAATTCCCTTTTAACACGCAAAATGGAAGTGGCTCAGCTCACCCGTGGCAGCCGCGGCCCCGCTGGGAGCCTTATTTGGTTCTGGGGATCCCTCTGCACCTCGTCCCGGCCCCGGCACCCTCCCTGCACCCTTCCCAGGCACAAGCAGGCGGCAAGCGGGACATCGGAGGGAAAAATGCATTTATACCCTGAGCATCGCCCCCAGCCCGGAGGGGGCTGTCCCCATCCAGCGATGCCTCATGGGTCCCACGCGTGCTGCCGGCTGTGCACGGCTGCAGCACACACACCCCTCGGCGGGGTCCCGGCTGCCTGCACCCCTGCCCGGCCCCGCTGCTCCCCCTGCCCCAGCCCCGCGCTCCCCCGGGGCCGGTTCGTGCATCCCCCCCATGCACTGGCTGGGGCTGAGCTGCTCCGGTGCTGCAGGTGAAATGTCAGTGGGCAATTTTCCGCTCCTCTTCTCCTCGAGATCTCCTTTTGTTTGTGTGTCGGGAAGCGGAGCGTGATCCCTGCCTGCTCCCGGTACCAGCCTGCGCGGCTGGGGTGGAAGGTGCAGGATGCGGCCCCTCGCGGTGGTGCCGGTGCCAGGCGGTGCACGGCCCTGGTGAGCACGGCGTGGCCGGCACTGCCCCATACTCGCGGTGGTGCCTGTGCTTGGCACCGCTGATGCCACTGCTAAATAGGATTTGGAAGAAATAGAGTCCTCTTACTTCTATGAATTCTTACAAATTATAGGGAGATGAGAATATTTTAATATAAACCAGAGTATTTCAAGTACAAAGAGCTGTTCTGAAAATGTATTGAATATTTTTTCACTGATGTTTAGTGTCTGTAAGATTCCTCAGGGAGTTTACAACAAGTGGAATACTTAAGGATATAGTGCCATAGGTTCTTTCAGTATTTTCTTTTCAAGGAAAGTAACCTCTGAATTATCTAGGAAGTACATGAACAACATGAAAGGAAGATTATGCACAGAAAGAAAAAAATATGCAGAGAATTCAATTATGCAAAAAAAGTGATGTGCTTTGCTTAATTCCCCAAACACATCCCCGCACTGTAGTCAAGACAGCAGAACTCAATGCATGCAGACAAGGTTTCCAGGTCACCCTCCCTGGCTCTTTCTGATCATTTCTTGTTACCATTGCTGCTGTATTGTAGGGTGCTTTGCAGGCATTAGAATATCAGGGTTCGTTTATGTCTCTCTCCTGTGCTCTGCTGGGGCGGGGCACTCAGTGGGACCCAATTCTGGAGAGAATCGTCAGTGGAAAATCCCACTGTTTCTGGTGGCTTGGGCCAGCTCTGGCTCTGCGGTTACACGGCAGCTTCGGTCACGGCCCCCCAGAAGGGAGGGGAGATGCTGGGGGTTCCCTGTCCAGCTACACCCTCCTTATTTTCTGTGGAGACGCACTTTCCAGACCCGTCATGGCCAGTTTTGCTTCTTGAAGGCATGATTTACCATACAGACAATGTAACGCTTGCTCTACAGCCTTTAGTGCATCCGTCCCCGGCTGTGCATCCTCCCGGCGGCTGAACAAGGGGCGATGCTGCGTGATGCAGCTGATCAGCCGGCTCCAGCTTTCGGAGAGCCCCGTACACCTGACTGCCCTCTCTGCAGTCACACGGCCTTTGCACGATGCACTGTGCAACCCCGGGGATGCTCAGATATGCTCTAGATAAAGTTTAACAGTTGCTGATATGCCTTCAGTTTTTCTTAACCTGGAAGCGTCCAAGAAGGCTGTTGCAATGCTGCAGGCTGGGTGGGTTTGCACAGATCATCACCTCCACGGGAGCCTGGACCCCAAAAGGTGCAGGCAGCAGACACCGAGCATCACTGCATCTGGCCCTGGGCATTGCCCCCGCCTTGGCCAGATCCAGCCCTGTCAGCCCCTTTGTTGCAGCTGGGTCTGTTCGCAAATGAAAAAGAAATGACTATCTTTCTGCCCGAGCAGCTCAGCGTGACTGCTGGCAGCGGTGATGGGGTGCTGGTCGGGGAGGCTCGGCCACAGGATGGTGGGTGCAGTGGGTGGGAAGCACCCGGGCCCTGCGCAGGGGTGATGGGTGATGGTTCTGCTCTTTATTTATGTGTGCTTTGTCCAGGCTTGCTGTGGGGTCCAAGGCCAGAGGCGCACAGGCAGGGGAAAGGTAAAGTGGAGCTTTACAAAAACATCTGAGCCGTTAAGAGCCCAGTTCTTGTTGCTCTAAAGAAGAGAGACTGGGACAATTTAGGTGTCCAGCCGGAATGAACCTTTCCGTTCAGATGAAAAAGAGCTTGCTCTGAACCTTTCCTGCCCATCACACCACCCCAGCCTGCTCTCCCCATCCACCATTAACCCTCGGTGCCTACGGGCGCCGCATCCATCCACCAGCCCGTTCACACCGCCGCAAGGGCCTTCTCTGCCGACTTTATTCTCTGCTTCTTCTGCCAAGGGAGGGACCTTGAGGAGCCCAGTGGGTCCTGCCGCCCCGGAGCGGGCTGAGCCGAGGACACCTCTCCCGCCTCTCTGACATTCCCTTTTCCCAGCCGGCAGCCCTATTCGGCTATCTCCTACTTGGCAATTGCTCGGACTGCTTTTCTCTGATTTTATTACTCTGCAGACACTGCCACTTGCAGCCCTGTTGTGGCACAGCCGCTACTCCTCCAGCGAGGTGACCCGGCAGTGCTGCACGCTGCGGCTGGGGACGTGCCGGCTGTCCCATGGTGGCTGCTGAGCATGGGGGTGCATTGCTAGCACAAAGAGTTTTGCAACTAAAATGCCTTTCCAGCCCTGCCTCAGTTTTATTCTCATCCCTTTCTTTAGCGGAAGAAATACCCAAGTCTGTAGCATCTTCAGGCCAGGGGGTCCCTCCCCTGCACCCCAGACCCTCCTCTTGCACACAGCGAGCAGCCCAGTCAAGCAGGGTTACTCCAGCTCCTTGGTCTCTTGTTGCCGGTGGCAATGTCCTCAGGCAACCTGGCTGCTAATGAGCACGGTGGTGTCACCCTCCAGGGCTGTGTCCTCACTGCCTTGGGGATTCGCAGAGAACAGGGCTGGATTTTGCCCAGTTTGCACAAGCATCGTGTTTTCGCCTTCGCAGTGCCCTACGAGTCAGCGGGGAAGCGGGAGGCAATGGAAAAGGAGGGTTTGCCTGTTCAGCACACGGCGGGGGGGGAAGAGGTGTTGGGAGCAGCACAGAACAAGGAGTTCAAAAGGGACATTTCAGTCCACTTTTAAATAAATCTATTCTCTTTGTGCCGACAGCAGTGGCCTGCTGTGCCTGTGCAAGCATAACTGCAACGTAACTACCCAAAAGCGCGGCGGGCCCCAGAAATGTGTGATGTCTCCGGCTCTAAAATACTTGGAAAAGGAAAAGCAAAGCAAGGAAGAAGCAATTCGCTCGTGGTGGGGAGAGCTCTTCCCTCCACCGAAGGGCTGTGCTGTGTTTCCTGGCGCAGGTGAGGGTTTGCTGTGCACTGCCCAGCCCTCCTGCTGCCTGCACCGGCAGCTCCCCTGGCAGGGTCTCTGCCGTGGGCTTTCCAGCCTTCCCAAGGCTTCTCCTCTGGATCTGCTCATTGCACAAACTGTGCCTTTTCTCTGTCTCAGCAAGCTCAACATTTTTCTATTAAAAAAAAAAAGAGTAGTACTTTTCTACTGTTTCAGGGGAGCAAGAGAGAGCAATTTAACGATGTTGTGGCTCTTCAGAAGATTTTCCAGATGACTTTTCCTTGCGCACATTTGGATTGGTTTCACACCCGCTGGTCTCTGGCAGGGTGGTTCCAGCTCTGCCGGGACGCAGCGCTGCGGGTGCACCCCGAAGCCCTGCCCCAACCTCTCCCCTTGGGCAGGGCCGAAGGCACTCACTGCTGCCCGGTGCTGGAAAGCAAAGTTCTGTCTCCATCCCCAAAAAGCTTGGCAGGGCCGTGTCTGCAGGGTGCAGGGCAGGCTCAGCCCCGAGGCCACGAAGAAGGCGAGTTGCCAGATAACACGGCTCGATGCCTTGGGCACTGAGGGAACTAACCCCTCTTTTGCAAATTAACATTTGCCACTTGGATGCAGCAGAGTTTTGGCAACACAGGGATGCTGTTTGTTTATTTATTTATTTATGGCCCCATTAGTTGGTACATTTGCATCGAGCCCTGGAAAAAAAAAAAGTGTCTTCTCCGAATTGAATGACATGAATTATTTCGACCTAACTTACTAATTAAGACCTCATTAGCAGCCCAAATTTGTGATAGATCAGCAGTGGACTTGGCACAGTGGTTTAATTTAATGATTTCTTGCATTACTTTGTTAATCATCTTTAGTCTGATTTAATTTATGCCAATGTGACTATCCTAATTTCTAATTAAGGCATTGATGGCAGGGACACCACCACCGCATAAGAATTTCAATCAAGGATAGTACAAAAGCGGCCCCTGCTTCTTATTTCTCGAGGGACGGTGGGTGGGTGGGCGGGCAGCTCCTCGCCTGCTCCCAGCCCGGTGCACGCTGGTGCCTGCAGCCCCGGGTCGGACACCTCCAGCTCCGGCTGGGACTTCTCCTCCTGTTCCCCAAGTCTGAGCTGATCCCAGAGCTCTGCCAAGCGCCGGTCCCAAGCAAGGTGCTGCCGGTCCGGGCTCGCTTGCCTGGGCGGGAGACAACGGGCGGGCGAGAAGCATCGGCACGGGATCAGCTGTGGAAAATTAGAGAGTTTGCAGGAAAGAACATCTGCTAATGCAAAACGTTTATGCTAGTCGATATAAATTTATTTAGTGCAATAAATGACATAATTGAATTTTTATTTCCTTAATATATTTCACTAAAATAACTAATATTTTGAGTATCCCTGGCCTACAGATGTCTTTCATAGGAACGTATTTCCTGTAATATTACTCTTGTATAAAACTGACATTTAAATGGTTTAATAAATGAGCAGTTGTTTGACTTGTTTCAGTTTCAATACATTCTGGTATATTAATAAAATATATTTCAAAAGGAAGCTCGATAGACCATGCTATAAAAATTCGTGATTTATTAGAGATACATTTGCTATTAGTTGGGACAGATACTCAAAATGTCATTAAGGTTAAAATAATAATCAATCAAACTAATTAGACCCTATTTTTCATATGCAAATATAATTAAGCATACATTTCTCAATAACTTTAAAGAGAATTATTGAAGCTGCTCAAAGTGTGCTGAGTCCTTACTTGAGCTAATGAAATGACAGCGTCTTCACTTGCATACGCAAACAAAATTGATTAGCCACTTCGCGCCTCGCCTCGTAACTCAGGGAGCGGCTGGTGGGGAGCAGGGGCTGCGTGTGTGGGGCCGTGGGTGCAGCCACTCGGGGACCCCGCCACCGCCCTGCCCAGCCCCTCGGACCCCCGCCTCCCCGGGACCGGGGACACCTCCGGGGCTGGGGTTCAGCCAGGGGTGGAGGATGCCTTTGCCCTGCCCCGGTGTCCCGGGCGCCTTCCCAGTGCGGTTACTGCACGGGGCTTTGTAGATAATAACAGCATCTGCAGGTATGGCTTACCGTCGTTTGCTGATGTTTTCCCTGGCAAATCATTCTGACTGTTTATTTCAAGGGAAAAATACCATTTTGCGATGAGAAGGGTTAATAAGAGATGTTTATTTATGAACTCAGCATATTACTGTTGCATAATTTGAATACAGTGCCTATGAGCTTTTTTTATTGCATGCTATAATTTCATTTTTAAAGCTTTCCCTATGCCATACTTTAAAAATGATATCGCAAACAAGAAATAAATTCTGTTTTGCAGCTGTGCTAACTATATTTACCCATGGGATACACTATTTTGTCCTTGACATAAATCCCTTGGGATTTCACTCAGAATTACTTTGGCACGCCACATTCACTACATCAGGGTATTGTACACCAAGTCTATCACGGGGACTCTGGCTGAGCTGCCGGATCGCTGCAAAGAGAAAGAGGCACTTGTTTAGCATATTACCATGAAAATCAGTCAACTCGCACATTAACGATTGTCAAGAAACCCAGGCGAGGGAAATAAGGGAAATAACTGCGGATTAAACCAGCGAGGAACCCCCAAGCAGAGGCGGGAGGGGTATGGGGGGGCGATGCCCTCCCGCCCAGCACAGACAGAGCATCGCCTCGCATGGTCCATCGCATGGCTGTTGTGCCCATCCCTGGGCACCCCAACATGTCCCTGGGTCCTCCCTGGGTCCCCTTCCCTCTGCAGGGTGGGGGGGCTTCGGTGCTGCTGGATGTGGCATGCATTTGTTTCTTTTTTTTTTTGCAGAATTTGCAGCACCTCGAGGCTTTATCCGCCACTGGTCCGTATGCAAACAGGTAGGTAATCAACGTCTGAAGACGTGCGTGTCCATCAGCAGCTTGAGTCCCTGCCCGGCCAGCAGCTCTGCTCCTCCACAGCCCCAAGGTGGTTAAGCCACCCCTGGATACGGATCTTGCTGTTAATTGGGGGCCTCATTTTCTGCAGGTGTCAGGCTCCAGGACATCAGATTTAACGAAATTCAGCTTCCCCACTCAACTGTACAAGCAGAAGCACCGGAGCTGCCATGAAAGGGGGTTTGTGCCTTTTGCACATGGCGGGAACCGGTAGCAGATATGACACTGTCAGCATCTCTCGGGGGACGAGCATATTTTTGTCGATCATGTAGCATCAGGTTCTCGTGTCACTGCATTACGGAGCTTGATGGTACTTAATACA
This sequence comes from Ciconia boyciana, assembly GCF_034638445.1. Lineage (NCBI taxonomy): Eukaryota > Metazoa > Chordata > Aves > Ciconiiformes > Ciconiidae > Ciconia > Ciconia boyciana. Next base: position 7,123,003 of record NC_132948.1, read on the forward strand.
CCATGACAAGGTGTAACATCAGAAATGGAACACAAAATGAGATCAAATGGCATCATGGTCCCCAGAGGGCCTGATCAAATCCAAGGTATGGAAATTTGAAGGGAAAAAAAATGCAAACTCTCCCCCCCATAGAAACCTTTTGAATCCTATTATCCTGGGCAGCCAGGAGCCAGGCTGGGCTCCCGTGGGGAGGAGGACGTGGGGCCGCGTGGGGTGGCCGTCTCACCCTGTCCCCGCATGCCACAGGACCTGCAGAGCTCCCCGGCCCCGGCCCCGCAGCGGGGAGCAGCCCCAGTGCCTGCGGTCCCCACCGGAGGGGGGACACCCTCAGCCCTGGCGCTCGTGCCGTGCCCACTCCCCCAGGCTTCCCTCGCCGGAGCAATGCCAGCCCTCGGCACGCACCGAGCGCTGCTCGCCAGCCTCTCCACGTCAGTATCCGGTTGATTAAATCCCCCCCCCGCCTTCATATCCATGCAATAGCATCACAGAGGGGGCAGAGCAACAGGCTGTCGGCCGCGGGCAGGCAGCTCCGGCTGCAGAGCTGCTGGCACACGCGCTGCTGCTGCCCGCGCCCGGCTGGCTCAGGCAAACGGCCGGCGGCGATAAATAACGCAGCGGAGGCAGTGGGCAAGGGATGGTGCATGGGGGGACGGGGCGTTGGGAGAGCAAGCTGTGCGGCGAGGAGCGTTGGGAGGAGAGCCAGAAGAGACCCAGCAAATCCATCAACGAGGAGGGGGACAGCCCCATGCGGAGGGTGCAAAGCGGGGCTGGAGGGGACTCATCCTGGGGGTTGAGTGTCAAACCGCTGCCGTGTCCCCTCCTGGGGCCTAGCAGGGTGACACCCAGGACCACGGTCCTGCCCCGGCTTTGCCGGACGTCTGCAGGCAACAATCGAGCCGAGGGGGCAGTGGACAGGGAAGGTGTTTCTTGGGAGGGACCCTGATGGGCACTTTCTGATCATACAAGCAGGTTCCTTCAGGAAAATGGGTTAAGGACAGAATACTTTGGGGGGGGGGGGGGGGGGAAGAGAACAATTTTTCACATATCTCAGCAATTTTGAAAAAAAAAAAGCCATTTTTCAGCAAAGAAGAACTCTTTTCATTTGGAAAATGTTAACCAGATGTTCACAAAACGTACGTCAAGGAAGGAAAGAGTGAGATCCCTCGGTTGGGACTGACCCCACATCCCCGAGGAGCTGCTGGGCTGTGCTGCTGGGCTGCTCTTCACCGAAAACAAAGGCAGATGCACTTTGGAAGCCACCACTAGCGAAAGAGTTAACACCCAGCGCCCGATGGACGTGGTATAAACCGCAGTGGGTAAAGAGTGTAATTGCAAACACACGCTTGCTGTCCGGAAGAAAGGGCTTCCTTCATCCCGCCTGGCTCTCAGGCGCCTGAGCCCACGCTCGGTCCTCTGCCGAGACTAATTTCATCGACATTTCATAGCCCCAGATGCCTTCACCATCCCGGGTTAAGAGCAGCCGCTTGCTGCTCTCAATAGCTGCATCTCGCCTCCGTGCTCTGATTAAAGCTCCTGGCAAGCAGCTCCCAGTGTCCTGGGTAAGCACGACTGCTCGCGAGCTGCGCAGGCACCCTGGGATGCTTATGGGAATGCTGGAGCTGTTGAAAAATCAGTACCGACTCAAATGCAGAACCAATGAAGTTTGCAGAGTTTTAGGCAAACCAGTGATGCCATTTGCAGCCCGAAGCACCGTGTGCCTAACAGCATTGCCTCAGCCACACCGTGTCACCGCTGTCCCCATGTGCTTACGTGTCACCACCACGCTGGTCTCGGTGCCCGGCTGTGGCTGGTCAGTGCCGAGTTGGTGGAGGCACCGCCGCCCCTGCCCAGCAGTGTCTGTGCTGCTGCTCTCGCTGCCACAACGGCCCCTGCTCCCGGCACAGGCACCGGCACACGGCTCCCACCTCACCCTGCTGCCACGCAAGAGCCAGCTGCCCTGTGCATACCCAGTGCTGGTCTGTCCTGCACCCAGCCGGGGACAAGAGGGCTCCAGCCCACATCCCCAAAGCCCTGGGGCAGAAAGGTCTGCACCGACGGTGCCCCGGCCACCTCCGTTGGCTCACAGCCATATGCCCGGCCGGGCTGCAGTGGGTGCTGGTGATAGTGGACGTACCCAGCCTGTTGCCATTTTAACCTCTTTTTCCTACCCCTGCAGCTGGAGGGAGCTGCTGTACAAGGGGCCTGAGGGGGTGGCTCGGTGGGGGTCTCCTCCCAGCCAGGCTTCTCCTCCCAGGAGCCGCCGGCTTCAGTTCGCCTGGCTGGCCCCGGGGCTGGGGCTAAGGTGGAGGCTGGGGAGCTCTCCAGTGAGATTAAGGGCAGGTGATGACTTTTTTTACCAGCAAATGATAATTGCCACTGTGGACGCCTTTGCATTAGGAAAAACCTGCACAGGTACGCACCCCCGCACACACAGAGCTGTGTGCCCGGCAGAGCCGGAGGCGGTTTGGGAGCGGTGGCAGCAGCGCTGGAGTCGGGGCTGGGCTGGAGCCAGTTAGTGCAAATTATGCAGCAAGCCCCAGAGCATCTGTGCTTTTACACTCTTGTCTCTTGTATTTTTTTTTTTTGTAGCAAAAACTAAATCCAATCAGAACAAAAGGCCAAGACAGCATCTAAACAACAGCCAGCGCTCTGCAAGGAGGGCTAATAACTGTGTGCAGGGATCCTGGCGCTGGTTAAATGAGGAGTTTTCAGCCTCTGGCTTCACCCAGGGCCATGAAGACCAGCAAATCGCTAATAGGGCTGAACCTCTGTAAGCAGCTGAAGGGAGAAAACCTGTCAGAGGCTGCTCCTGCGCTGCGCCCCGGCCCCGGCAGCGTCCCGGGTGGCGGCCAGCCAGGTCCCCTGAACCCTGCTAACCCCAAAGTGACAGTGGCACAGACCAGGAGGTGAAGTTGTGAATAAGCCAAGATACAAACCGGGCGGAGGGACTTTGCAACGCTGCAAGGTTAATACTGCAATTAACAGACTTTGTCTATTTATTATGAATAATAATCATAGTTGGTTCTTCTTTGGATGCCTCTGTCTGTCTGTCTCTCCACCCATCCACGTTTGCACTGTCTCTCTCCTCGGACTCCCCGAGTTCATCGCTCTTGCAGCAGAGCAGCGCCTTGCAGAGCAGTTCGTTAGCACAAATGGATTATGATGTTGCATCTGATGAATAGTTTCTGTAGCAGCTGCCGAGGGTACAGCACAAACAGGAGCAATTAACACAGCTTCTGAATGAAATGATAACTCGGGACTGCCAAAGCGAAGCTCTCCCCACGCCCCGCAGTGCAGCTCCCTCCAGCCAGGCAGGATGTATTGAAGCAAGAAGGGTGGCTCGCTCTTCCTCCCTCCTAGCTGCCAACTTGGTCGTCTGAGCTACTCACCCCTGGTGTCACCAGCCCCTGCTCCCAGGCATCTCCCAGCTGCTTTTCCGCAGCCCCACGCTCCCCTCTCCCCTTTTCCCAGGGCCACCCCTTGTCCGTGCACCCGCAGAGGCTGAAGCCGGGCTCCGCAGCCGAGCAGCCCAACGGCCACCTCGGGGACGGACCTGAGCACGAGCGTGGCAGCTGGACCAGCCGGCTCCCGGGACGCACTGCAAGCCTGGGTAGGAGTTAGTTGTCTTTAGGCAGTCGTCTGTTAACTGCCAGGCTGAAGGGCATGGACACATCCCAGACAGATCAGGTACAGACCTCCCCATCCTCATGGCCAGCATCGCCGGTTCTGCTGCACCACTGCTGGGCAGGGTCCGTTCCCGGCAGCTACCAGCAGCCTCCACCAGCACAACCCCAGGATCCTTCCAGGGGCATTTCTGGGGCTCGTTTGCACAAGCTTTAGTAGCAGCAAGCATTCTCCCTGCTCCCCGGGGCCGGGGAGGACAGCAGGGTGGCCTGAGGATGTGCTGGACCTCTCAGCAGACGGCCGTGAGAGCTGCGATTCCTCCGCGCGAGGGGCCGGGAGAGACGCCCGTGAGATGAATGCCTTCTGGGGCGGGCTTCGACAGTCATGTGTCTCCATTTCATCACTAATATACACAATTAATAAACTTAATTACACGTAAAATTGCGGCAGCTGAAAAATGAGTGCAATTCTTTCTCCTCCAGCTTTGCATCAAGCATGTGCCAAGGACACGGGGTGCAAAGGCGTCACCGCAGCAGCTGCCCCCCCTGCCCCGTCTGGCCACACGGCCAGCGTCCGAGAGGTGAAGCCGCGGTGTGTGCAGGAGCCCGGCACGAGCCCTGTGCCGGGAGGTGATGGGAGCCATGCAGACAGCCGCGTGGCAGAGCTTTTGCCTACCTTTATGCCATGCCCTGTGTTTGGAAACCCTCCCCAGAGTCCCCTTCGTCTTCAGCAAACCTCTCCCGCTGGGTCCTCAGCACCAGCGCGGGCTCAGAGCTGCCTCGTCTCTCTGATTTAGACTGGGTAGGGATGTTTCTTTGTGTCTGTGAAGTGCTGCTCGCTGTGCAAGGTAATCAATCCGTGTTTGCTGGAAGATTAAATGAGTCCACAATGCAGAACATCATCCTGTGCAGACGGTGCTGATCCCTGACACCCAGCACTCATCCCTGGGGGCTTGGGAGAGGAGAGGAGAGGAGAGGAGAGGAGAGGAGAGGAGAGGAGAGGAGAGGAGAGGAGAGGAGAGGAGAGGAGAGGAGAGGAGAGGAGAGGAGAGGAGAGGAGAGGAGAGGAGAGGAGAGGAGAGGAGAGGAGAGGGACGTCTGTCCTGGAGAGGGATGGGTGCACGGGGGACGTCGGGGCTCACCCTCTGCAGGGCTGCAATGCTGCCCAGCTCCCTCTGGGTGGGCTATCGTGGGAAGACGAGAGAGATGCACGGTTGTGTCACTCGCACCTCGCACGGGTGTGAGCAGCCCACGCAGTGCAGCCGGGAGGGTTGGGACACGGGGTCCAGAGGTCTTCATTGGAGACTATCTCCAGTAGCCTCATCCGGAGGAGAAGGGGTTAATGGCTCCCTTCAGTGCCGCAGCACTAAAGTTCATTACTTTTGCTAATTGCTTTGAAGTCAGCGATTCAGCAGCTAATGGAAAATGTATCTCTAGGTAATAGATTAATTGGCCGCTGCTGACCAGTTTGTAACAGGGTGTTGGGGAAGGGGCTGCAGCCCTGTGCCGAGCCGCCTGTATCGGGCCACCCAGCACCATCGCCTGTGGCAAAACGTGGTTTCCCAGTGCCTGGCTGGCAACGCCGCACCGCAGCTGGCTGGTCCCAGCCCCGGAGGCCACAGGGAGCTGCAGCGGACCCGGAGGCTGTGCCTGTGCAGGGGACACTGCTGTGTGACCGCAGCCTGGGGCTGCTGTAACGGGCAGCTGGGCTTCGCCTGACAGCAGGGTGGCCAGATGCTGCACGGGGTGTCAGCTCAGGTGAAGGCTTCCACTCCTGCCTCGTGACAAATGCTTTCCTTTAATCTTCAGAGAATTAACGTGTTGAAATAATTTGAATGCAGCCCTATTAATGACACCGCCGGTGTCACCAGAGAAGTTTTACTTTCCCATATAATGGATGTGGCCATAAGTACTTTGCAACCATATGGTGATTATGTTTAATAAAGGACATTTTCTGTAATTAAACAGTTTTATTAAGGCATTATTAGCCCTTTAAGTTGAAAAATAGCTGAACAGAGGTGTAATAAGGTGCTAGCATCTGTATTTGGTGAACAGATGGATGGGAAGCTCCCATCCTCGTGCCGAGCACCCAGTCGCAGGGCCGGGAGCTGCACCGTGCTGCAAGGCACAGCCGGGAGCAGCAGCACAGACCGCAGCATGTGCTGAATGCCGGGCAGCTCCGGCTGCAGTGGGTTTTGCTCACTGCCAGCACTGTGGCTCAGGACCCTGCCATGCACCCCGGGGGGCTGTGCCTCGCTTCTGGGGTGCTGTTACTGATGTGCGAGGGACTGCCCGCTGCCAACCCTGCCGGCACTCCGTTTGCCGGCACAGCACCAGGGCTGCGCTGCTGCGTGCACCCGGGATCGTGGCTATGGCCGGGATGCTGCCATGCCGGCGGGTTCCTGCTCCCCTTCCCCAGCGCTGATTTGAATAATTCAGTGTGGCCTCGTCTCGGGGGCACCGTTGTCTTCAGTGAAGGCAAATCAGCAGCCTGGACAGCCTGTTAAGAGGGCCCCAGCCTGCTGCCTTCTTCTGTAAATCAGGATTAATGAGACGGTGGAGGAAACTCAAAGACCAGCACAGCTCTGCTGGCAGCTCGTGCCGCGCCGCAGCTGGGCTTGCAAGCGGCGGCTGCCTTCATGTCCTCGGGCAGTGGCAGTGCCAGCCAGCAGCGTGCCAGTAACCGGCCCTTCCCCGCTGCTCCTCCCCGCTTCCCACCGCAGCCGCGGGTTCTCCGCTGCCGGTGGCAAGGCTGTCCCACCAGCCTGTGCCGTCACGCCGCCGGCTGTGCCATGCGGCCGCTGGCCCGCCAGCACACACCCCGGGGCTTGGCGGGGGGAAGACGCTGTTTGCAGATAAGCGGGGTGGCTGGTGCAGGGGCACAGCGCAGCAAGGTGGACTTGGCAGTGCTGGCTTAACGGTTGGAATTCATGATCTTAAAGGTCTTTTCCAACCTAAATGACTCTATGATTCTATGATTCTAAGGCACCATGCCACTGGGGCTGGCCCATGGCAGGGATCCTGCACGGACCAGATGCCGGTACCCAGGGGGCCGGGCTGGAGCATCCTCTTTGGAAAGCAGCTGTGCCCTGTCCCCAGCTCATGGTGGGCTTCGGCCCCACCTTCGTACCAGGAGGTTGTGCCAGGGCCCCTTAGCAATTACCCTGCCATCGCTCAGCCGTGCTCCTGCCAGATCTGGCAGCAAGGGTCTCCTGGCACTCGTCATCCTCTCAGCCCTGAGACTACCCCGGGAACAGGACAAGGATGGGGAAAACCCCTGCGGGAGAGCTGCCTGTGCCACTGCCCTGCGCTGGCAAGCTGTGCCCTTGCACCGGAGGAGGGCTGGACGAGCGGGGCTGGGAGGGATCCTGCAACGCAGGCATCACATTTGGTGCAGTTTTGTGGCTATAAGGAGGTGCAGGGTTTGTGTTAGGCCCCACCAACTCTGGAGAAGAGGAGCCGTGGGCACAGCCAGCCGCTCGTAGAAGCACTGACCAGAGAGGAGAGAGGCATGACATTGCTGGTAGCGTTTTTTTCTCCATCTGAATTTGTGCGGCCTGTCCTCTAATCATTTGTACGTTATCCATCATCCTCTGACTCCCCATCCCTGCTGTCGCACAGCTCCAGGCAATCTATCTTACAGTTAAAAAATTGTCTCTCTTACACAGGGGCTTTCAAACAAGACAAATAGAAAGAATAAGATCTGGTATTGAGATGCTGTGTACAGGGTGTGATACATAAAGCAGTGGGTAAAAGATCCCATCTGATTGTCAGGAGCAGATCTACGGTGCTGTCAGCACGGCGCAGTCCCTCCGGAGGGGGACGAGCAGGATTCGGCCCCGGCTGAGCAGCAGCATCTACTCTCCGCTGCAGCCCCGGGGCCCCGAGCAGCCCGGCCGGTCGCGGCACGGGCACCACGCAGCCGGACCAGCCATCCTCGGCGGCTTTCCCGACACCTGAGGACAAAGTCTGGCAGGCTGGCACAAAGCCTGGTGCAGAGCCCTCCTGCATGATCTGCTTGCAGTTCCCAGTCTGCTGGGACCGACCCTGTTGCTGTTGCTGCTGTTGTTAATCTGCCTGTGAAACCACTCACACCTTGGGTATTTTGAACTTTGTTATCGGTTGGTCCAGGTCGTGTTGGGCAGGAGAGGCGGGGATGGCAGGCAGCACCGCTGGCTGAGCCCACCGCAGCTGCTCCAGGAGTCGGGTGGGAATCTGAACACAGAGAACAGCTCAGACCCGACAGTCGGGGTAAAAACTGCGTGTTTCTGGTACCAGCAGAGGTGTACTCGGTCTGTGTTAACCTCTGTTCCTCCAGCAGCTGAGTGTTGCCTTATAGGATTTCTCTACTTTCTGTAATGAAGTTATTCTAATTCCTGCGCTCTTTCTCTTCCCTGGGCAGAGCTATCTGGGGTGGCTGATGCCACGGGGAGCGATGCCCTCGGTGCAGCCAGCTGTACCAGGGCTCGTGTGTGCAAAGCTGATGGCGATCTGTGCAAAGGCCTGGGTATGACTCGATTAGTTATAGTGTTATTAAAATGCTGATGAGACCATCATCACACCGTGGAAGATGAGAGGGGTGCCTGCCAAGCACCCCGCCTCTCCCAAAGGTTTTCTGCTAAAACACACCTGCTTTTGAGGCGGAGTGGATAAATATATGCTTAGAGCCTGTCAGTGTCTGAGCACGCTCAGAAGAGCTGAAGAATCAGGATGAAACACTAGATGTTCCCCTTCCAGCCTGGTTCCTGGGGTTGCGAGCACCCGGGGAGCCGCAGCTGCCGGTGGGAGCCGTGCCGGTGCCGGGCTGCGTGGGTGCTTCCCGAGCTGGCAGGGAACCGGGGACGCTGTGGCTCTGTGGCGATGCAGAACCTCGCTTTTACCTTGCTCCCTAATGAGACAAAATAAATTTACGTGGTGCCGGATTCCCCCCTCCCCTTCCCTCTTCTCACGCTGAAGCAAAGGCAGTTTTACGCTAGTTTAGACAACCTCCGCTCTCGCCTGAGCGCGAAGCTCGCAAGCTGCCTGCATTTTTATGAGCTGACTTGTTATATGCGGTGGAAGTATGCAAAATATGTCAAGCCCAAGCAGAGATTTGAATCGAAATGACTCTAATTACTTGTAATAATTTTTGCATTCCAACATAAAACAATGTTAAAAAAATTCCATTACAATAGTTAAAAGACAAATCATTTAGCGAGTCCCTTACTTTATTGCTTTATTAGACAATTTACTTTGCAACATTTTGAACATTTGATTGGGTTATTGCCCAGAGCTATTCCACTGTAAGCTGCTTTAACAGAGAGTTCGTCCCTCGTCGTTAGTCAAAAAGTCAAACGCCATCACTGTAGGACCAATGGCCTTGTCAAATCAGCCACCATCTCCGGTTGTTAGCATGGCACCAAACTGGGAGAAAAGCTGGGTCCTCTCCCTCCTCTCCTTCCTTTCTTCACCTCTAAAGTAAGCGGGGTTGATTCCTCCTCTGGTGAGAGCGGCTGATGAGGAGCACGGCTGCGGGAGCCGCCGGGTGCAGCAGAGCCCTCCATGAGCACCAGCGCTGCGCAGCCCCAGCGCAGGACGTATGAGCAGGGATGGATCAAATGCATTTTAACTGGTGCAAATATTCCTGGGGGATTCATTGCAGCCTTCAGCTGGCAGCTGGCTGTGGGCGATACCCGGAGCCCCAGCCGGGCGGCTGGCCGGAGAGCGGGGTGAGGCGTCCCTCGCCGAGCCGCACTCGTGGCCCAAGATTTTACGTGTTCTCAGTGGGAAACGTCTCTGAGCTGGTCACGCTGGCTACGCGATGCATTTGCAAAATCTCCTAATGCTATTAAAGCAGAAGGTGTCTCATTATCTGGAATAGAGCAGTGTTTTAGCATCAAGAGAAACTAAATAATGTCTAGTTGCTGCAATGAAACTGTGTCCCCTCCAGTCATTAGTGTTGGGGAGTAACCCTGCTACCAGGATGGCTAATTTGGCTGTAAGCACCAGCTGATGGCCCATAGCTGGTTTTTAGCACTTTTGGGTTAATGATGCCATAAGAATAAAGCCCTGTCTGTTTTATTTTTCTTCCTTTTTTTTTTTCCTTCTCTTTTTAAATTTCTATCACTGCGCTGGGAGGGCTGTTAAGTCTTCCAAAGCCCAGCACTGATTTCTTTCCAGTCTGACTGTGCCTGAGCTAGGCAATTTAGTGCTCAGCTTTTCCCTGTTCCCGCAGGCACCAAAGTTTACAAGTCCAGCACCCGCTGCAGAGAGTCCAAGCGCTATTATGTTTGCATTTTTTGCAAATATTTCCCATTTTGCTGCTAAGTGTAACGTGTATGGCTGGGGCAGGGGCAACCCCTCCCAGCCCAGGGCAATGCTGACATTAGAAGCAGGAGGGAGGCAGACCAAGGTATGGGGAAAGGCTCAAACCTCCCTGTGCTGGAAGACAGAGACATCCTCTGCCCGGCTGCCGCTGCCTCTTCTGCACATGTGGGGTTTCACCTGCTTGGGTGGTGCAGAAGGCGTTTAGCCCAGGCCCACCTGGAAGCCCTTCCCCGCGTGTGCTCAGGCTTGGAGCCGCTCTAGGAAGGCGAGGCTGCCCAAGCGCCGTGTGTGCAACGGACCCGCTGCAGGGACCGAGCAGCGTGGCTCAGGGTAAGCAGGCGGACACACGGGAGGGACGGTGTTTACTCAAATAATCCCAAAAATTTGAAAACACACTCTCCTAAGAATCTTATTAATTATAAACTTGCATTCTTTTCAAATATTAATAAACACAAAAGATGCTGTAGAATAAAGAGAAATAAACACACATCAGGAATGCCCATTCTCACTAGTATTTAGCATAAATTTAGCATAAACCACAAGCACAATGTGAAGAATTTACATGAATATGAATAACGTCATGCATCTCTTTTCCTTATACATTTAGTTTCCTAATTTTTTGCAGCCACAACTTGGATTTTCTTGCCATTCAACACTGTTATGATGGTTTCAGTGTTCAGGTCCTCGTTAATCTGCATTCTGCAGGCGGTGCGACGCAGGGCTGTGGCACACGTGGTCCCCACGCACCCCCGCGGCTGGAGCTTCAGCAGCTCCATCGCTGCGTCCTGGCCCCATCACATCTTGCTCCACGTGCAATAGTCTGACCCCCATGGTGGTGGGACAGGATGGGACAAGACTCCTTGCTGGACCTCGCCCAGAGCCAGCCTGGCCAGCCTGGCTTGCAGGTGGTTTCAATAAGCCAAAATCAAGAAATGAGGTGACACGGTGCAGGTGTGGAGGTGCCAGGGTTTGAATCTCTGCAGCTGGGCGCCTGTCAATCTACTGCTTTTACAGAATCTGATCCTGGTAGTTTGGGCTGCAAAAATACTATAATTTTTATTGTAAAAGAATAATAAAGAAAGATACGACATTGCACAAACCGCATCAGCAAATTCATGGGAAATTCCACTCTGAAGATGGGGTTTGGGATTCCTGGGTTTTTTTGGGAAACAAGAAGTGACTCAAAACAAGCCCCCCTGGCAGGGAAAGCAGGGCTGCTGCTGCCGTGCGGTCGTGGCCTCTGCTCCCCACCGGACCACTGCAGGCACGTCCCAAACCTGCCGGGATCTCGAGCTGCTTCCCCCTTCCTGGGGGCGGATCAACAGTGTGGTGCAGTCCCACGCACGTGCTTTCGCCCCACGCGAACGGAGGGACCAGGCGATACAGACAGCACCCGCAGAGCCCCAGGGCAGAATTAATCTCTATCCCAGCAAATCAACATGCATTTATGCCAATTTCTGTCTTATTCATGAAGCGTGCAGGATAGATGCTAATGACTGAATGGATGATTATGAACCATTCCTCTCATTTACACCGTGCATGTCAGCTCAGGAGACCCAAGGGTGTTTGCTGGCTTTGCTGAGGAGGTCAGGCAGCAACCAAGCCTGCCTGCACGAGCCAAAGGAGGCAAGAACTTTCAAAAGGTCTCCTGGCTTTTGAGAAAATCCTCCCCTGCCGTCACTCAGGCATGCAGTTTCTCCAAACAGAGCTTGCTGTGCTTTGATATGTCTAAGCACAGCACCTAGTGCAGCAGGGAACTGGTCCCTTCCCAAAGCCCTTGGCACTGGGATGGTGGAAACAGCCCATCGGGAACCTGCTCCCAGTCCCAGCGGTGGCCAGCAGCGGAGTGCTGTCGCGCTCGGCACAGCCAGGCAGGGATGCAGCCTCCCGCACACCCTGGATGAACCCGGGATTTGCAGCTCCTGCGTCCAGCCCTTGTTCCTCCACAGCTTCCCACTCCCCGTAGCCCCTGCGCTGCGCTGGAAGCCGCTGACCCGGGAGGCACCTCGCCGGGCTGCTCCGCCTACGCTAGCCAGGGACCCCCAGGGACCCTCAGCCACGAGCGGGAGACCCCTGCTCCGTGCCCGCTGCGGGGCCAGAGCGAGCCATGGCTCGGCACGGCCGCTCACGCTGCTGAGGAGCGTTCCAGCTCGCTGCCTGCATCTCGGCTTGCGTTTGTACAGCAACAGAGCTGACGCACACGAGCCGTCCCGCCACCTGTCCCCACGCTGGTGACATGCTGCGGCTCTGCGTGCGGTGATGGGAGAGCTTGCTCTGGCAGCAAGCTCCGGCTGCTGCTCTCACCGAGCCACGCCACAGCAAAAAAACACTTTGTGCCATGCGTGGGATTCACCCCAAGAGAGAGGATTCGTGCGTGAGGGGAACCCCTGTGCTCACCGCGGCACAGGGTCTGTGCCCAGAGCAGGCGCTGGGCTGGCCCTTGGAGCTCACACATAGGAGCAAGCTGAGCCCAGGCATCTCGCCTGGCTCTGCCGGCCGGAGCAGCCGGTGTGGATGGCAGAGATGCACGGCATTTGCTGCCGGTGAGATCTGGCCCCAGACTTTGCATTCAAAGCCTTGGTGCAGGCAGCCGCTGAGCTGGAGGTGCAGCTTCTGGATGCATGCAAAACCACAGGCGGCTCTCTGTGTGCCGGGGCCTGCCTGGACCCACATCCATGTCGGCAGCATCCTCCCTGGGGGCTGGGACCCACCCAGGAGCTGGTCTGGTGGATGTGACCCCAGCTGCCCTGCTGCACGGTGCTGCCGTGGGGCGGCTGGGCAGGAAGCCCTTACACCCGGGGGGGGTTTGGCCCCATCACATGTGGTGCCGTGCAGACGGGGGTTGTCGTTGGGACGCGCTGCCGGCGATGGTGAGGAAGGGAGCGTTGAGCACGTGTCAGCGGCAGCCAACCCGTCCCTTCATTTAGACAGATTAAGCAAGTTGCTTATTGCCTGTGACATAATTTAGATGAATGGTGTGGGTAATCCATCAGGCAGACCCCTGCGCAGGCCCTGCGAGCAGCCGGTGGGGGATCCCATTACCTTACATGTGTTAACAGCCAAACTCCTTTGTATAAACAACAAAGTGGCTCTCCTGAAAAGGCCGATTTTCCCTTATTGTCTGGGAGAGGACCGGCGGGTCAGCGGTGATGGATGGCGGCGGCTGGCAGGGCGGGATGCAGCCATGCCGCGGGTGAAGAGGGACATCGTGTGGGGATGCGCCGATGCACCGCGCCGTGCCCTGCCACCGCACTGCCGCATGCTGCACGCTGCACCGCTGCATGCTGCACGCTGCACCCACCCACACTGCACGGCTGCACCACTGCACGCCGCACGCTGCACGCTGCGTGCAGCCCGCTGCACCGCTGCACGCCGCAGCCCCACAGGCTGCACAGCTGCACGCTGCACAGCTGCGCACCACATGCAGCACAGTGCGCACAGCACCGCTGCACGGCCACTCCTGAGCACCGCGCTTTGCCTGGGCTGGATCAGCAGCACCCGCACCGCTGCCAGTCCCTGGGGAGCACCGGCTGCACCAGCCCCTGCTGCCGGCACCTGCCTCATGGACGCCACATCTGAGGGAACGCTCAGCTGCTCCGTGGGGTGTTTCCTTCCCCTTCACTGCTGTTGCTGGGGTACAACTGAGTTGAGCCTTGTTCCCTTCCATGGTTGCACATCAACAGGTTTCTAGCTGCTTAAGCAAAGTGATTTGGGAGAACATTTATGGCTTCTTCTTCATAAATTCTGAGGTGAGACCTGACTAGTGCAATGCTGCAGGTGGGGAATCAAGACCTGAGAAGTCACAAACCCGGCACACTGGGGCATCCCCAGTAGAATTAGCCGGGCTGTAAGACACCCCTTGCTTGCTCTGCTCTCTGCGGGGTGCAGCAAGCACCGAGACCACCGTGTCAAGACACGCAGGTGATACAGGAAAACACGAGCTGTGGTGCTGGTGGGATAAAACTGCAGGAGAAGCAGCAGCTTTCCCTCTCCCACCCCCCTGGGTGTTCGGTTTGGCAGCCCCACTGCTGCGTGCCCCCGGGGAGGCTCGGCGGGGGGGTCCCGCAGCCTGGCTGCAGCAGCCTCTCCTCCTCCCTCTGTGTTACGCTCAGTCGTCCCACAGAGGCAGAGGTGTCTCCGGGCTGCAGCCACCATTGCATTAGTGAAATGAGGTTTGGCGGGGGGGTCAAACCCCGGGACTGGAGCTGGGTCAGTCCCCTGACAACAATCAACATTAAAAATCTCATTAGGCTTTTATTAGAGGAAGAGAAAAGAAGGAAAGCACTTATAGCATCTTAAACATTGAGTATTAAGCAAAGCTTTCAATTAACAAACCATTTATTTCCTTTCCCCTTGGCAAGAGCCAGGCTTTAAAAAGGGGAAAACCAAAACCTTTCAGCCAGCAGTGGAGATGGTGACACCGTGCTTGGGGCATTAGCTGAGACTGGCTGGTGGTGCTGCTGCTGCTGTCGTTGGAGCTGATCTCGCTTCTTTGGAGACAAAATAAGAAAAACACACACAAAGGGGAGAAAAACAGCAAGGAGAGAAACTTCTGCTTTGGTTTGTGGCACCCAGCCCTGCTCGCTGCCTCGGCGGGCGCGGAGGGAGCAGCACAGGGCCCCCAGCCCAGGTCTGCCCCAGGAGGCAGCAGGGAGAGGAGCACGGGCGCAGGGTGGCAGGGGACGAGCCATAGCCGGGGAGCCATTGGACTGGTCCCCCAAGAGCCAGCCGTGCCAGCGAGGCATCCCCGGGGCATCCCTGCTCACAGGCATCCCTGCTCACAGGCATCCCCCTGGACAGGCATCCCTGCCCAAACCCCCCCCCTGCAGGAGCTGAGGTCTCTCTGGGGTCTCAAGGCGATGTGATGGCCGTGCCAGAGACCTGACAAGGAGGCTTCCCCGTACCGAGCCGTCATCCCCCGGCACAGCCCTCAGAACCAGCACAAAGTGCTGGAGCACACCCAGCAGCTGAGCCATTGAAGGTCTTCTCCATCGGAGGAGTCCCTGCCTTACTCCAGCCTTAACACCAGCCACCAAAGTCGTTTCTTGCTCCTCAACTCCCCACCAGGAACATTATTCCTTAATTGCTGCATTTATTCAGACTTATTCTGTATATCTAACAATAATGAGTATATTAGATATGTAATTATTACTGTCATAAATGTAATAGTGACAAAACAATAATTGAAATAGTGTCTATGAGGATAATTCACCATTGCAATTAATACTGCCCTGCTTAGTTAATATGTCACAGTTTAAAATAAATGCTGTCATTACTCCATTACTAATACTGTGTTATAATAATTATTGCGGTAATAATTAAGTGTCTATAGTGATCATGGATTGCCATAGATCGGAATAAAAATCACCGTAAATAACACAGGAGAAATAGCCACCAGAGGAGTTTTAGCAGAGAGCTTGACGTGGGGATGCTCTTTGTCTGCACCGGCGCGATGAAATTCATGAGCAGCGGCTCTGCTCGCTGACCCCTGCCCGCCCCGGCATGTCAGCCACCTCGCCGTGCCGCTCCAGCAATCCAGGCGCAGCCCAGCGCCTACCAGCATCATCCCCCAAAGTGCTTGAGCATCCTTGCGCGGCACGGTGCTGGGGAGAGGGGGATTTGCTGGGTGGGATGTGCATCCCCATGGGGGTTGTGCTGGGTGGGAGGATGCACGGGGGCTGTAGCATCACGGGAAAGCATCAGCCATCCAAAGCTAACGCTAACCCTTGCTAACTCCCCCCAGTCTACGCTGGATGGGGGTCCCTCTCCTCAGAGGGGTCACCCACAGCCAGATCTCTGCCATCTCCCTGCTGTTGCCAAAGCATCCGAGATGGGCACATTTCTCCAAGGAAATGTCACCCAAGCAACAGCTCTTGTGCAAAGGAGGGTCCTGCACTGCGGCTGAGCGTGTGAATAAGCCCTGTTGCAAAAGATGGGAGGATAAAAGACCACCAGCAACAGCAATAAAAGGCAGATCGCCTAAGTGCTGGCTAGCAGGAGCGAGGAGCAGATTCCCATGAGCATCTCCCTGCTGCAGCACTTATCCCATCCACCTGAGATGCTGGCGGGCAGCAGCAAGCCTCCGCAGGGATGCCCTGTCCATTGGGAAGAGCCGGGTGAGACTAGATTAGCTGCCAGCTTGGCAGGTTGCTCCCAACACCTGCAAGGAGGCCTTAAAGCACCCAGTCCTGCCAGCATCATCGGTTGCTCCACTTTGACTTTTTTGGTATGGAAACATTCGCAGGGCAAACTCTCCTGGCCGGTTTGCAGCAGGGCAGAGTTGCTGGAGCCCCGGAGCAGGGTCCCCTTCGCTGCTTTAGACCCCTGCCCACGCTTTCCTCCTGCACCTTTGTCAAGTGCATTTTCTGCCCAGCGCAGGTACTTCACGATAACTCAACTTTACTGGAGTTCAACTCAATTTTCTCAGATTAAATAAAATTTCAAAGTGTCACTCACTAGCAAACTATCAGTTGGAAGGTGGTTGATTTTTCTAACCCTATCTCTGGTCCAATTACAATTTTTAATCTATATGTAGATAATGGTGAACAAAACCCCTGTAGAAATGTCAAGAGTGAGGAGGTTATTAGCTTAGTTTTAATTACTGTCTATCATTCTTAGAAAACCGCAGTAACCTGATAAATTAGGTGACAGCTCTGGTTGTAGGAGTTTAGGTGGGCTTTAAAGGCAGATGATGTTTTTAACCAGAGGTATTTGGGGGTGGGATGTCCTTCCAGGCGGGCAGCATTCATGTTAGCAGATTTTGCCGGGTCTCCTGCCGCCTCCCCATCCTTCTGTAGCACCCTCCCCGCATGCAGCACCCAGCCCCAATGCCTGGGAAATTCCCTGTGTCTTCCTCTGGGAAGAGGCCGGCAAGGCAGCTTATTTGTTCAAACCATCATTTGAGGTGAGTTTTGTTTCTAAATGAGCAGGGGACGGCACCCAGAGCTCGTCTCATTGACAAACAGTGTGTCCATCGCTTTTAAAGAGACAAGCTGCCATTTCGCTCCCCTGAAAAGCACATAATATGACAGGTGAAATGTCAGAAATGAGACTAAAGGCTTGGGGAAAACATTCTTCAGCTGTGAAGTATTCCCGCTAGGAATGTTAAACTGTAGATTAAACGTAAATGTCTCTAAAAGCCTGGAACGCAGCACACTTCATCAGCTGCAGCTCCCGACGCGTACACACACACATCGCCATGCGTGCGCACGCGGGGCCAGTCGGAGTTGGACTCGGCGCCCGCTCCCAGCGGCTCCGGAGCTGCCGAGACGAGCCCTGGCCGAGGGCAGGGCAGGGGATGGGGCAGCGGCAGCAGCATCTGCCTCCACGCTGAGGGCAGGGGCAGGTTTCGGGCAGGACAGGGTAGCGTTAGGTTTACGGTTGGACTCGATGATCTTAAAGGTCTTTTCCAACCTATACGATTCTGTGATTCTGTGATATCCCCCCTCCACGGCCAGCACGCTGCCCCAGGATCTGCTCTGGAGGGTTTCCCAAGCCCTCGCCTCTGAAGGTGCCGGCGGGCACACTGCACGGCTGGGAGAGAGACCGGGCTGCTGGTGCTGCCGCGGGACGTCGGGGGGACGTTCCAGCCTTGGCGAGGGCCCCCTGCGCTCCCCTCCCCAGGCAGGGGCTCTGCGGGCTCGCGGGTCTGCGGGGATCGCCCTGCGTGACAGGGCTGTATCCATCAGCCAATAAACAGTTCATTGCACTGAAAGAATTATCTTTGCTGGCATTAAGGTCGGCTGTAACACAGACATTATTACTAGCGGGAGGCATATAAGTAGAGCCTGTGGCAGATAGCAGCCTGTAACTCTTTATTATTTATACTGAAGCTCCTGGGAGGCGGAGGCTCCCCCCGGAACCTGCAGGGATGGCTGCCTTCGCCCGGCGCTTTGTGGGGACACCCTGGCACGGGGCACAGGCACCAGCGAGCTGCGATGCCGGGTCCAGCCACAGCTCCTCCTGCGTGCTCCTGGTGATGGGGTCCTGCCCCTGGCCAGGTCCGTGCACCGCCTGGAGCCCTGCTTTATCCGTGAATAACGCGGGAGCGAATAGAACCTGGAAGACATTTAGGGAGCTGGTGGGGTTTCGGCCGCGCGCTCGGCTGCGCTGGCCACGTGTCAGTTCTGCTCGCCGCAGCCTGCTGCTCGCGGTGCTGCCGGTGCTGCCGCGCAGTGAAAAGCATCCCGGTGGCAAAGCACCCCGCTGGCAGCTCGGGCAGCCGGCACGGGCGGCTCGGCTCGTGCTCAGTGAGCCGAGAGCCCTTCAGGAATTCACTAGCTGCATCCTTCATGGCATTAAGCTCAATTTTTCTCTAAATAAAACTCCAAGGAACACGTGCACGCCTACCTGCAGCATGCTGCCCAGGCTCCGGCAGCTTCTGCAGAGCCCCGGGGTGATGTTAAATGCCCACACGGGTCAGAAAACCTCCACCTGACATTGTCATGGAAATCCTGACGCCCTTCCGCACTTTCCGAAATTAAAATGTGCCTCCGCTATAAGTTGTTATCAAAAATAGAAGCATTTTATCTATCTTTAGTACAGAACACAGATTGCATGGAGACATTCAATTTGGAGTCAATTTAAATTTCAATTGTCTGTGAAATCTAAATCAATAGGCTATAGTTCAATGGCGCTTTAATAAAACAGGACATAACAGAGAAATCATTAGGGATTACATATGATAAGAGATTGAAAACAGTGTCTGTGTAATGGTGGAGGAGCCATTAGAGAATTACCTCAAGCATTTGCAAGTAAACCAACAACCTCCTTCTCCTCCTGAGACTAACGAGAAGACTTAATTGTGCTGCAGCAGCTAAAAATACATCTCTGTCAGCCCTTGGATTGGTAGACGATTTACAGGGACATAAAACCATCAGGGTGCTCCGCGGCTCCTTGGCACGGGTCGGCCGGCTCTGCTCCCCGGCCACCTCTCGTCCCCCGCTGCCGTCCCTCGTCCCCCTGCCCGCCGCACTCCGGGAGCTGCTGTGGACGAGGGTGCGGCAGAGCCGCAGCTCCCCTTCACGTCCCCAGCAGTGCAATCACCATCCCCAGTTAACGGGAAGGTAATTGAGGGTCTGGGCAGCTCTGGACACACAGCCAGGTATTTAGAGGTGGTAACTACCTGCAGTGATATATTACCCTGGGTTAAACCTCCCCCTGATTTATGCGGATGGCGCAACTTAGAGCAGCTCCCAAAGAGCATTATTTAACTTTTATTTGCATTTAATAATAATTCACTTTTCCTTAGCTCATTGCAAATTATCACAATCAGACTGAAGATGAGATTGGATTTCATCAGCCTTGGTTTCCCACTCCTAGACGAGAGAGTCATCTGCATAGAAATGGCGTTCTTGGGGTGAGAGGAGAGGACGGCGATCACTCATCTGCTATGCGAGCAGCACTAGCCCTGACCCGGCTGTGCCATGTCTCCCGGCGAGGTGCGAGAGCAGGGACAGCCATCCCGGTACCACATGGGTGGGTGACCCTCAGGGGCATTGGCCGAGGGGCTGGCCGGGGAGAAAGAGCTAATGCTGAGCGCCGAGGAAGGGGCATGCCACAGCTGTGCCCATCTCAGCTGCTGTAAGAGAGGTGGAGGCAGCGAGGGGGGAGGAAGAGCAGATTAGATTAATAGATTAGATTAGATTAGATTAGATTAGATTAGATTAGATTAGATTAGATTAGACTGCCCAGCATTGCATCACATTGCACAGCATTGCACATCACTGCGTTGCACAGCGCAGCACTGCACTGCATTGCACGGCACTGCGTTGCACTGCATCGTGCAGCATCAGATGAGGTTGCACGCACTGCACCGGCAGCTGGAGGCGAGAGCGGCCCTTCCCCAGGCCGGAGGATCGTGTCCCTGCTGCTGGCAGGGGAATGCTCCAGAGCCGGTCCCCGGGCCGCTGTCCTGCCCGCTCGCTAGGGCTGGCCCTGTGCGTGGCTTTGCCAGGCAATGTCCCCATCTGCAATTAAACTAAAAGTAGTTTTCATTCCTGCAAATCCCATTTGCACCGGTCTAGGGAGGAATCAAGGCAACAGAAGACATTGACGTAACCACAAGAGTTTTGCTAGGTTGTCAGAAAAGCCTCAACAGCCAAAGCCAAAGCGTCCCCGGCCACGGCAGGGGGACACAGCCAGGGCAGAGAGGTGTGTGTGTGCGTGGGTGGATGTGTGGATGCACGGAGGAGTTTGCTAGACAGAAATTTAACACGGAAGTGCACGGGCTGAACTGACATGGCAATCTCCATCCCTTCTGGGCAGTGTGGAGCGGCTGCATGGCCCTGGCGCTGCCCGGGAAGGCACCGAGCTGCTGCTCGAGCCACTGCCGGGGGGCAGAAAGCTCCGCAGGGCCAGAGAAGGGTTGGTTTTGCCTATTTTATACCAGCATGATAGGGGAAAAAATCTAAACCCAAGATTAACAATTTCAATAACAAACCAAGCGAAGTTAAGGGCATTTGAAAAATGTTTTTACAACCTTTGGTTAACCTGCAGTAACAGCTGTTTGAGTGCGTATAAATAAGACTATTCTGTGGAGGAGACAGGAAAAATTGGTTTTATTTTAAAGGACACTGTTTGGCTCCCGCGGTGCAGTGGCATCTGAGGAAATATTGTGTAGCGGCGACTGCGCGTCATGTTTAATACTCAGAAATGCAGCCATGGAGAGCAATACATTTGCTGGCTCCTGACAGCTGGAAAGCTGGGGTGTATTTTAAAAGCAGCTTCTCTCTCGGAAGGAAAATTTTGAGAGGGATGCAGATGAAAAAAAACCTTCAAAATAGCCAGGATGCTTTCCAGCTGTGAGCCACCCGGCCCAGGGAGGCGAGGGTCATGGCTTGGGAATGCCTGGGGGGCACGGAGGAGGCTCGGCGGGGGCTGCCCGGCTCTGCCTTGCCGGCAGCGCTGCAGCTGTGTCCCCAGCACCTCCCTCCCACCCACGCCTCGGCTCGGGACCGAGGTGCCCCAGCCCTGGGTGCTGCCACCCACCCTCCTGGCACTGCAGGGACAGGGGCTGCCACCCGCCACGGCCCCGGGAAATACATCCCCTGGAATAACAGCCATAAAATACAAATAATCCCCACTGCCCCTTTTGTTAGAAAAAATCATGGCCTGGCTTGGAACCAGAGACATTCTTTTCTCCACCTGAAAATAAAAGTGTCACGCTGCTTGCCACTTCAAACCCCGCCAGAAAGGACTCGGGAGTCCACTAAAGAGTGAGACTTTAAGCCTCGCCATTAAGAATTACAAGAGATCCGCTGGGCAGCGTGGAAATACAAGAAATACTACAATGCCAGTGCTAAAACCTAATGAGAAATGGAACAAGCTGAGACAGAAGCTTAACAAGAAATACTGGACAAGTCCCCCAAGAAAAACTACAGGCAGCAGTGGAGAGGAGCTGCCAGCCAGCTCTGCAGCCGTATTGATCAGGGCCAGAGAAATAAGAGGAGGCCTTTGGAAAGTAGATAAACAGCGAGATATACAGCGGGAGAGGTTCAGAACTGATGAAAACAGGAGAAAATGCAGCTTAAATCAAAGGGCAAATACACAGAAAGAGAAAAGGTAATAGGATTTGTGTTTATGGCTAAAGAGGAGAGTTGTGGGGAGGTGATCAGCCACAGCGGTAATTGAAAAGAAATGGAAAAGGGAGCTCAGTATAAATATTTTCTTGGGAGAAAGTGGGCTGAAAACTTGAAATAAGCCATTTTTAATATCAGTTCTAGCCTGAATCTGGGAAGAATATTCAGGGAGGTTGGGGTGGGGGGTGGGCAAGGGATGGGGAGCAAAAGTAAGCAGTTACGGTGCAGAACGTCTACCTGCCCGAGGTGGCCCACCTCTAAGCCGCGCCGGGGGTCAGGTGAGGAAGGTCTCCTCTGGCTGGGCAGAAGACTGAGGATCCCCCCTCCTCGCCTGCTCAAAAGTCAGGGGCAATGCCCCACTGCCCCAGCCTGTGGCATACCCGGCCCCTCCTGCCTGCCCTGCAGCGAAGCGAAGCTGCTGCGGCTCTCGGGGCTGCTCCGTGCGGGAGTGGGGCTGCGATGAGCTCCTGGGGCAGGCACGGCGTAGGGCTGGGATGGTGTGGGGCAGGGATGGTGTGGGGCAGGGCTGCAGGGTCCTCTGCCCACTCTGGGGCAGGAGATGGGCATGCAGCATGGTCCATGACCCCTCTGCCCCCGTAGGAGGATGCTGCTGGCTCCTGGGGAAGCACGGCGTTAACCTGAGGTCACGGGGGTCCAGGGCTCAGGACCGAGAGGAGAGTCCCTGTCCCCTGCAGCCTCAGAGCGAGTGGGCCAGGACCCACGGCATGGCTGTGCGGGGCTGGGGGACCGTGCGCTGCCAGCTGCTGCCTGCCTCCACCTCCCAGACTCCAGTGCCATAAAGCAGGGAGCCGATACACAAATTCTCCGCCTCCTGCCTACTAAATCTCGCCTGTCTCTGACTTGCTACAAGACGCACTCACCAGCATGCAGAAAATACGTGCTGGGTGCGGGAATTTGTAGCTGCCTTCCTCGCTCCGTCAGCAGCAGGCAGGGGTGGGAGGCTTCCACGCTGGGGGGCTGGGGGGGCACGCTGGGGCCTCAGCCTCTTGCGTGAGCACCTTGCACACCCGGTGCCTTTCCCCGGGCGAGGGCAGGAGCAGCCACCTCTGCCCGCTGTCCAGAGGGGATGAGCCCCACTGCATGGGGGGAGCTGGGGCCAGCTCTCTGCATCCCACCCAGCTGCAGGGGGTCTGGATGCGTGCAGGGGGCCCTGAGCCCCAGGAGCAGTGAGGTCTGGAAGGGCTCTGGGTGATGGGGGGCCCATGGCATCCCACCAGGTCCAGCCTATCCATCCCTCTCCCAGAGGGGGATTTTGGGGGAGGCTTCACAGCCGCCCCAGCCGGGGGCTATTTCCAGGGAGGGATGCATCCCCCCTCGCAGCTCTCCAGCCGCTCTGCCGCGGTTGCCATGGCAATGAGAGAGGAAGGTTCCCCTTCGCCTCCCGTGATGCTCGGCGCCAGCGTTCCTCCTCATGGCCGTGGCCACGCTGCCGGGCTGCCGCTGAAATATTAATCAGAGCTAATTGCCAGCAAGCCACCCCCATCCTCCGTGCCGAGCGCAGCAGCTGCTGGCACAGCGTCGTCCCCAGCCCACGGCTTGCCCTCCACGGCACCGTGCCGTCCCTGGTGCTGTAGGGAGTCCTGGTGTCCCCAAACCTGGCCCAGACCAGGGCCAGCCATCCTTGCAGCGACAGAGCGTCATGGGGCTGGTCCCCTGCTCCTCCTAAAAGCTGCCAAACCTCCTCACACCGCACTGCCAGAAAGCCAATATATTTCCCACATCTAAAAAAAAGTAATTAAATGGAAAGGTTGTTCTTATTTATTCTTTTGTAATGCAAGCCCCAAGCTATCAAATAGTCAAATTAAGTCTTGGAAGTGTTTAATGAAGGATGGGGGCTGGAGGCAGGGGCTGGCGAGGAGCGGCATGGGGCTGCTCTGGGGCTGGGCAGATGCTGCGGAGACACATCCCAAGGTGAGGGGAGGGTGGGAGGGTGGGAGCCGGCAGCCCCGCAGCTCTCCCTGGCCGGGGGTTTAGCGGCGGCTGCTGCTCAGAAAGAAACTTGTGTCTTATCAGGAGACAGATTTGGGAAAAGCGAAGCAGGGGCAGCGGGCAGCGGGTGGGCTCCCAGGAAAACAGCACATTAGTTCAAACAGCCACTTGTGTTGCAAAGACATCCACGTACAACGACGGGGCTGCCCCAGTGACGGCACTGCGGGGTGCACCCTCGGTGCTGCACCCGGCGGGCACCAGCGCTGCTGGGCAGGGATGGGGCGGCAGCGGTGCCGCAGCCGCAGCCTGATGCATTACCCGCGCAAGAGCGCAATATTCGCAGGGGAAGAATTTTTTTAATAGGGCCCCATGGAGACATCAGAGCAATTTTCAAGGAGGTTTGAAGCCACCGGGAAGCTTATTAGATCCGTTCTGCAGAGTTAATTTGATGTTGGTAATCAGTGAGCAAGTTAAGCAGTTAAGGAGATAGTGGCTGCTGAATGGTTTGGCTGTTTAGCCTGCTTGTAAGCAGTGGTTACTAATGAGTGGTTCATGAATATGAATGAGAGATGATTACAGTGTGGAAAGGGCAGTCAGCAAACCATAAACTTAATTTTAATCTTTTTATTATCAAAGTCATGTTATTAATAATAGACTTTACATTAAGACCAAGCTTCATCAGCCAATTACTGTGCTCCCTTGCATCCCCCGGCAGCGCTCA
Organism: Ciconia boyciana; assembly: GCF_034638445.1. Lineage (NCBI taxonomy): Eukaryota > Metazoa > Chordata > Aves > Ciconiiformes > Ciconiidae > Ciconia > Ciconia boyciana. The sequence goes on from NC_132948.1 coordinate 7,147,182, forward strand.
GCACCAGGCTCCTCAGGGGCCCGAGGATGAGACCTGTCGCGCTGTGACATGCCCACCACCGGGGCATCTGGTCTCCTCCATTAGCGTGGGCCGGACCACCGGCAACCCTCACCCACCCCCCTGCCCAAGGGCCAATGCTCGTAGAGTGGTAGAAGGAGCCAGGCGCTGAGACCACCCCATCCCTCGTCCCTCTCCTCCTCTGGGAGCAGGGTAGCCCTGTCCCGCCAGCCACGACCACCCCGGTCACCACCACCGCCACGGGGGTGGCACATCGCAACTGAACACCGTCCCTCGCTCCCCGTAAAAGGATGGCCCTATTGTCTCCGTGTCTAATTAATTGTAATTATTTTCTTATGGCACTAGCGATATGGGCTGCTCGTGTAATGGGGCAGCAGTTCCTGTGTGAAATGCTGAAGCAAGGAATGTAGAACATGTTAAAAAATATTAATCTGCAAATGAAAATGATTTTAATTGGATTCTGCCTTTGGGGTCGGGTCACTGTTACATTTTCAATCAGAGTTGTCCAGTCAGCAAAGCGGCTGCACAGCCCTTTCAAATGGAAACGGCGAGTGGCTTGCAGAGGTTAATAGGAATGTTGGAAAATAAATAGGTTATTGATTGATAATAACAATAAGCTGACTCCAGTCCTACCTTGGTGACCTTCCCTCACCCAACTTAGAGAAAACTCAGTTAGCATCTAACGATCGCCTTACAATCCCACGTATTAATGAGAGCGCACGGCAGCCCCGGCCAGGAGCCCGCTCTCGGCAGAGGGGAGAGCCTGAGCACGGCTGGCCAGAGCAGCCACAGCCGCTCCAGAAGGCACCGTGGCCCAGGGAGATGGCCCAGGGGACCCCATAGCAGGGTGGACCTCAAGCCTGCTCACTAGAAATCGCCTCAAGCCCTTCCCCAGCCCTCCCTGCTGTGCCACAGGCACCACTGCTGCCGGGGCCACCCGTATCTGCTGGGCTGGTGGGAACTGGGGTTTTGTCTAGTGGGCTTCTCACTCAGGAATATCACCAGCACTGATCACCCGGCTGGGTGACCAAGAGGCTTTTCCTTTATAAAGCATCCCTGCCTGCCAGGAAGGCGAGTCCCCATGAGGTGCCGGGGGGTGACGCCGCCGGCACAGCCAAGGTGCGCTTTGCTCCAGGCAGGACTTAAATATTTACCCTGGTGCCCAAGCAAGTCACAGCCACTGCCTTGTTCTGCAGAGGTGGAAGAAGAAAGGATGGTGGCTTTGCACGCACGGAAGTTTGTAACTGATATTTTAATTGCTTCAAGATGTGCCAGGATCTCCTGTCTTAAGCTTCGGCTTTACTCATTATTCCACACATGGCTTTCGGCTCTGTTTGCTGCAAGATATGAAATAGTCATAACCATCTGGGAGACAAGTGGACTCCAGCCGGTCGGCATGGCTCTCGTGGAAGGAGGCTCTTCCTCACCCGGAGGCGAGCAGCTACGCCAGCCACCCGGGCCAGCAAGGCACCCACTTAAACCCTCCCCACGGGGAGATGCCATCGCTGCCTGCACAGCGCTGCCTGCATGGTGCTGCCTGCACAGCGGTGTGCGGCAGCAGCGTGATGCCTGCGGCTAACAACAGTTTTCCCATTTAAGGTGCATTGGCCCTTCCCTGCTTTTCCCTTGTTTCCAGGGGTATTTCAGTGCAGACCCTCCCAGGACGGTGGGCAGGGCGACCCGGCAGTCCCAGGCACAGCGTGTGGTGCACGGCTCCTCGCAGTGCATGGGTCCCTGCAGGGTTCACTCCGAAATGGGGCTTGGCAACGCAGGAGGCAGAGCATTAGCTGCCGCAGATGTGTTTCCCCAGCTGGCACCACCACAGCCCTGTGTGTAAATGCCATTAAAAGGCACCCAGAGAGTTCCTGAAACATGTTTCAATTTGCACTGCCCATCTTTTTATCATTTTCAAAATATTAACTCGGTGGAGCATTAGTTGTGGGAATGAGAAGTGGCCAGAAATAAATTAAACCAGGAGAGAAGCGCAGTTTGGGACTTCATGATTTTAATTACTATTACTTCCACCTTCCTAATGAGGTTAGGTCAAGAGGCCACGTGTGCAGCTGCATTTCAATCCACACCGCGACACTTGGGCCAAACACAGTCCCCCTGCGGTGTCCCTGCGAGGTGCTGGGGCAGCAAACATGCGGTGCTGCCCAGGACCTGGGGAAAAACCTCGCCAAGGATCAGTGTGACGGGTGCATTGCATGGCTACAGCCCTGGCACTGCCAGCTGCCTCCAGTGCCTGTGGGGTGAGCATGGCTCTGTTTGCCTCCTGGAGTAAAGGTAGGGAGGGGAAAAATGGAAAATTAGTATTCTTTTTAATGTCATTTTTGCAGCTCTGGGAACAGAGACCGTAAACGTCCCCACACAGCGGGGTGCAGCTGGGACTCGGGCAGAGCTGTGGGCAGCAGGATGATTCACAGCTCCTGAGCTACATCCACCCGCAGTGAGCATCCCGTGACCCCCCGGGCTCTCTGTGCACCCACTCAAGAGATCAGTGCCAGCACAGGCGAAGCCGGGCAGTGTGAGAGCCAGGGGAAGGGGGAGAGACTCGGGAGCGGGGGCATCTGGCCGGGCTGAGCCTCTCCTCGCAGCAGCAGCAGCCTCCTGCACTCGAGACTCCGGACACGGGTGTTTTGCCGTGTGCTGCCCCAGGACCCGCTCACCGGCCTGGCACCCTGCCCGCCTCCCCATGTCCCTTGGCAGCTCCACGGCCAGCCCTGGGGCGTTTGGGAAAGCTGGTGGTGCTCAGGGTTTTCCCAATGCCGCTGGCAAAGCCCTTCCCGTGGGGACTCTCCGCGACTCCCTGCGGAGTGGCAGAGGCACCCGCGCCACTCGCAGCCACTCACAGAAATGCCACGTATCGGTTTCACAGAATCGCTTCGCAATTTGATGCAAATGAACAACATTTTCTCTTGCTTGTACACATTTTCCGTCAACGTGTGTTTGAGAGACTTGCTGTGACATGTCAAAATGCTGCTTGCGGGGGGGGGGGGGGGAGGAATAAACACGGCGGTTTGGCTGCTGCCTTCCCGCACCGCCGGGAACGGCCGGGCAGGGGCCGGAGCCGGGGCTCCCCTCCCCGCAGCCACCGCAGCCGCCGGCTCTCCGGCCTCCCTGCCAGGAGAGGGCCGGGCAAGCGCCGCGCCCCCGCTCGCCGTGACCGTCGTGCCCCGGGCTGGAGCTGCCGCCGTGCCCAAAGCGCTTCCTCCAGAGCTGCGGGGTCCCGGTGCCGTGCCCCGGGCGGTGCAGGCTGCGGGCTGGCTGCTCTGCCGGCTCCGGCAGGTCCCTCCTGTGCTCCCCCGCCCGCTCCGGGAGGGTTCTACGCCAGGTCCCGGCGCGGATGGTCACGCAGCCGTTGCCGCAGACGCGGGTTTGGGCTCCCCCCACCCCCGTGCCCCCCAGCTCCCCACGCCGGGCAGGAGCCGGGAGAAGCTGCGGGCCGTTGGGCCCTTCCCCGGGAGGGCTGGGGTGCTCTGCAGCGCTCAGGCATCAGTGGCATCACCAGGCAGAGGGACCGGGCCAGACCGCCTCCGCCCTGGTCTGGTCCCTCTGCCCTCGCTTCTGCCGCCGGCTGCCGGTGCAGGGCTGCGGGCAGGGCTCCGCCGAGTTGCGGGCAGGACTGCGGGCAGGGCTGCGGGCAGGGCTCCGCCGAGTTGCGGGCAGGGCTTTCCTGGAACACGAGCTCCACCTGCCGCCGCCCTCCCGGGCCGGGCCGGGCCGGTACCGGCGGGCGCCCAGCGCCCCACGGGCAGGGCCGGGCAGGCCCGGCAGCACCCTGCACCCCGGGCCGGACCCCCACGCCCCCCGCGGCCGGGACACGTGGCCCCGCACGGGGGAGGCGCCCCCGCAGCCCCCGGCCCCTGCCCGCCCCGGCCCCGCGCTGCCTGCGGCTCCGCTCCGCCGAACCCCCCCGGGACCCCGGGCACGTCCCCGCCGCCGTGGGTCCCGGGTGTCGGAGCGGTTTGGGGACTGTGCCCGCCGGCGGCTCCGGCACCGCACCCCGCGCTGCCCGGGTGTGCTGCCTGCGCTGCCTGCGCTGCCTGCGCCGGGTGATGTCACTTCCCTGCTCCAGGGCCATCCTCCGGCAGTGCCCGGAGAGGTGACACCCCCGCTGCGCCCTCCCTGCCCCGGCTGCCGCGGGACGAAGCCCCTTCCCCGCGCCGGGCACCCAGGGACCGTGGCATTTCTGTCCCCTCCGGCCCTGACACCCCATCGGGTGGCCCTGGCTGCTCAGCGGGATGCTGAGATGGCCGCGGTGAGAACCGCCTGTCCTGGCCCCCACACGCCCCACACTGTGCCCCATGGCATGGTGCGCATGGGAGCTGGGGCACCCCCAGACCATCCTGGCCCGGCTCCCCCAGTCCCCCGCGCCCCACAAAGACACCAGACTGCAGGCTGTTTGCACACTTGCCATGTTCACAGCAGACATTACAGGCAGTAGGACATCCTCGGGGCCGTGGGGACCTGCGGGACTCCCGCTTGCACCACTGAGACAGCCCCAGGACCCCCTTCCCCAGAGCATCCTCGCCCCACACCAGTGCTCAGCCCCGCTCCTGTGCCCAGCCCCACCGTGGCCATGCCCGCTCCCACCGCGCTGGGTGTGGGGCAGCAGCAGGGTCCCGGCAGAGCAGGGGCAGCCCCGGCCAGCTCGGGCCAGCGTGCCCTGGGCAGGATGGTGCACCCCAGGGCCGGGCGCCATCCCCGGACCTCTGCCCACATCGCTGCTGGGGTGACCCAGCCCCACGCCTGCCATCGCTGCAGCTGGTAAAGTGGGATCTGCACATCACGTCCCGCTTGCGCTGCCGCCTCCCCTCTTCAGACAGCTCTGGGGGCACCAGCAAAGGGGGACAGACGGACAGACAGACAGACTGGCTCCTCTCCCAACCAAGAGAAATGGGGAGCAGGGGCAGGGAGCCCCGAGGTGCAGGGGCAGAGAAAAGGAGCAGCCTGGCTGTTCTGTGAAGCCTCTCTCACCCCCCAGCCCCTCTCTGCTCAGGAGTGGTGGTTCTGCACGGGGGAGCAGGCACCCGGCAGGCACTGGTGGCCTGTCCCCACCAAGGGGTCTGTGGGCCGCACGTGCTGCCTGTGCGGGGTCACACTTGCCCAGTGCATCCTCGGGGCCATCTGGGTGACTCGCGGTCCCATTGCTTCCCTCGGTGACCAGCCTGGGGAGGCCCCCCCTGGGCGCAGGGCTGGCTGGAAGGCTGCTCTGGAGCTGAAAGGGGGGTCTGTGGGGGCAGGGTGGGCAGCACCTTGTGACGGGTGGGCTCCGACACCAGCCCGATGCTCGTGGTGCTCCTGACCTGTGCAGGAACCCTGAACCTGCCTGCCCCAATGGGCACCCGCCTGCCCTGCGTCCATCCCACGTTGTCCTCCCACCCCCAGCTCCTTCCCATCCCCATGCCTCTGCTTGACGCTCTGCCTGCAGCAGGGCCCTGCCTCCCCCTTCAATCAAAACACAGGAGCATCAGCCCAAAAATCCCCCCTGGTCCCAGCCGTGCAGAGGAAAGGACGGTGTGTGGTTAGTGGGTTAAGGTGGAGGTCGGGCAGCCATGGAGCTGGGTGGGGAGGGGAGTCCCATCAGCGTGAGAGCCCAGCAAGACCCCCCAGCTGAAGGACCAGGCTGTGGTCGGTGCAGAGCGGAGATGCCAAGGGGAGGCGGGCAGTGTCACGGGATGAACCCAGCTGCCCAAGGGACCCCGCTCTGGCTCTGCCTTCCACCAGCAGGCAGGAGAGCTGCTGTCGGGTGAGACTGAAGCCAACCAGCAACACTGGGTTATCTGGGGAGGTCCTCACCATGGGGTTAGTGAGCACAAGCCAAAGCCAAGAGAGAGCAGCCAGAGCTGGATGCTGTCTGGATCTGTATGCCCCCCGGACAGAGCTGCCCTGAGCCTTGGCTGAGGCAGTCCCCCGCAAGCCGCCGCACTGCTGTGTCCCCCCAGCAGCCACGGTCTGGGATATCCTCATGAGCCAGCCCCTGTCCTGGGCAGCAGCACGGGGCCACCATCCTCTTGTGGTGCACAGGGCTTGGTTCTGCCCCGCTGGTCGTCGCAGCACTGCTGCTGGTACAGCCAGCACTTAATGCTGCCGGTGTCTTACCACAGATTGCTAGCCTGCACGCCAAACCCATACAGATGGGCCAGATCCTGAAACCTTAACCCCGGCAGAATCCCTGTGGAGGCAGGGGATATTGATCCACCTGACAGACAGAAAGCAAAGCACAGGCTGCACTCCTGTCCCAGCCTTGCAGTGCCCTGGCTCTGCCAGGCAGCTGGCAGCAGTCACCCTCCACCGCCCACTGCCCGCTCCTGCCTGTTCGGCTCGTGGCTGGGGGGACCCTGCAAGTACCAACCCAGCGGTTAGAGTTAGACACAGCCCTCGGCGCCGTGCGGTTAGTCAGGACCACGCTGCCGGCAATGGCTTCCACATGCATCAGGGTCACAAGATAAACTGTGGAGAGACAAAGGGAGTGAAGAGAGGAGCCCGGGAGTGCCCTGCAGCCGCCCCGGCGCCCGCGTGCCGATGCAGGGAACAGCACGAGACCATTCCCCATGACAGGTGAACTGGGGCCCCAGGAGAGCCCCAAGCTCAGGCTCTGGTGGGGCTCATGGCAACAGCATCGCTCTTTGGCTGAATCTCTCTGCAAACTGGGTTTGCTGGACCTTTACGGCCATTACGCATTGTCCTATTTCCACTCAGCCTCTTTTCTTCATTTAGCCACATGAAATTTCTTGGAAAACAGAAGGCCAATAGGGAAATTTTCAAAGCCCCCCCCAGCCTGAGCATCTTCCTTTCCATCGCACCGAATGGGAAACAAAGATGCTCAGCAGCATTGAAAATCAGGCTGCTGCAGGTTAATAACCAAGAGTCCAGGAGGAGGCCACTGTTCATTTGTCATGGCGAATAGCATCCGAGAGTTAAAGTGCAAAGAGTATTTGTTAGTAGCAATAGAGAAACAAGTCAGGAACTGAACAGAGAAACAAGTACAGGCAGTTAGTAACAGAAGCATGGCACAATCAGTCTGACTTAGAGGACATACATACTGGAAGAGAAATGAAGAGAAAAGCAGCAACGGTTAGTTTGTTTAATTCAGTTCAGGAATGTGTTAGTAACAGAGATCTACTGGCTTAAAAAGGAACTGAAAAGCTTCTGCTGATAAAACCGTTTTAGGCTCCTAGTCAGCAGCAGGCTCCACAGGCAGACCCGGACACGGCGAGCTGGGGAGAAACCCCCTCCTTGTGCCGGCGATGGCTGCCTGCGTGGGGCAGGGGCTGCCAGCTGCCTCTCCGGCCCGCTGCAGGGGCTCGGGTTGCTCGGCCCTGCCTGTGCAGCCTGTCACTGACACAGCAACACCCGGCACTTACAAACGTACTTACCCAGCTTTTCCGTTCCCCTTTAAAGACAGCGCTGGCTGCCCATGGTTAGTGGGAGGCGAGACAAGGCCAGTTAGTAGGGCATGCACTGGAGCCGGTTAGTGGGTTAGTCCATTTGCCAGGGGCTTCGGCACCCCTCGCAGAGGGGGCGGCAGGGGTCCCGGTGGGTTAGTAGGTTAATATTGGAGCACAGCGGCAGCATGCAGAGCCGGTCCCGGTTAGCCCCCCCGCCGGTGGAGGAGCGCTTTCCCGGGGAAGGGTCTGCTTGGCTCTCGCGGAAGCAGCAGGGCTCCAGCTTGTGAGAGCAGGAGGCGTTTTTGGGCTTTGCCACTGGATTGAGATTTGGGAAGGTGTTAGCGGAGGGTTTAGCCTGCATAATATAACCTACTTTCTGAATTAAATGCTTTGCAGGGATCTGCCCCATCATCCATGCTGGTGAGGTACAAAATGCCCCAAGCAGCATGTACCCCCACACAACACGTTTCCCAGCCCTGGTACCGGTGAAGACAAGAGTCGGGCTGCACAGAGGAGACAATCCCAGCAGTGCCGGACTGTGACTTGGCATTGCAAAGCTCCGGGGTAAGGACTCTAAAGGAGCTGAAAGAAGCAGAGAGAGGTAAGGGGTGAAAGCATCACTGGCAGTGCCTGGGGCAAGGCTATGGGCAGCTCTGCAAGAGGAGGGCTTCTGCCGAGACAGCGAAGGGTGCTCTGGGTCTCCACTGAGGTTCCACTGCCCACGGAGGGACGAGGAGGTCCAGCAGGGAAAACCATGACATGGAGCAGAGGAAAGGTGCCCAATAGCTTATTCCCTCCCCATCAGAAGCTGCCTCTCTGCGGGGCTGCCTGCAGTAGCGGGGGGCTGAGCAGTGCTGCCTGCTGCGGGGAGGCAGGAGCAGCGGCTCTGCACCGTGCCCTGAGAAATAAGGCTGGGAAGGGACACCCAGGGCACCCTCTGCCCCATGTTCCTCTGAGTCACCTCCTCCTGCAGCACTAGCTCCCTCTGGTCCCCACGAGGATGCTTCTCCATTTTGGACTTCAAGGGGCTGTAACGCCTGCCACGAGCCTGCCATGAGCTATGCCTGCCCTCAGCCCCCAGCCCGCTGCACGCCCAGTCCTCCCGCCTGCTCGGGGGACGCTTGCTGGAGCAGGCAGTGGGGCAGCGGTCGCACCCGCTTATGGGACCACTGTCAGCCCCACACAGCCCCACAGGCGCCATGCCACAGGCTTCTCGGGAGGAGGATGCACTGCCCGTGTCCTTCCCCGTGCTCCAGGCTGCTCCACAAACCAGGTGTTTTCTCAAAGCAGAGTAGAGGCAGGGTCCCACTGGGACATGGCACCAGCAGTGCAAGGCACTTCCAGAGCAGAAAGCACCGGGACTTTGCTGACAGACAGAGGGATGCGCAGAATCAGTGGGGACAACCAGGGTCCCTTTGGGCTCTGGCCATCATGTCTCCTTGAGGAGCTGGCACAGCTCTGCTCCCATCCCCTTCCCCTTCTCCCTCCTCCTACATTGCATTCAGTGAAGGGGACGGGTCTCATCCTGCCCATGTCCTGCCCATTGCTGGGGAGGCCACATGGGGAGACCCATGCACTGGGTCTGGCTGGGATGGAGCAGCAGGAGGGAAGGGGACCCCAGCGCCTTGCAGGAAAACCACGCGCACACGCAGACCCTTGTCCTCAGGTGTCACCACCACCATCTCTTCGGCAGTGTCCCCCGCAGCGGCCAGGCTCGTGGCTCCGGCCCATGGCAGCCGGCACCGGGTCGCTCTGCTGGGGCTGGCCCAGCTCTGGCATCCGTGCGTGGGCGGCAATGGCGGCTCCCAAGCCCCGGCTCCCCTCTGGGCACAGCCGGTCTGGCTGGGCAGGAGCTGGGGCTGTGCCCCTGGGGCTGGTGGTGCTGGGGAGCAGAGATGCTGTGAGACCCCGGGCAGTACGGTGGCCATCCCCTCCCCACCACTGGGCATGTGCAGGGGACGTGTTCCCTCTTGCAGGTGGCCCTGGGGATCGTGTGACCCCATGGACCGAGCTGGGGCCTGGGGAAATCCCACAAGGGGATGAGAGCCTGGGCAGGAAGACTGGCTCCCGGCTGCCCAGAGCCCTCCCGGGTCGCAAGGGGGGAGGAGAGCATGGGGCTGGCACCATCCACATCCCCCTCCCCGGGGTCCTACCTGTGGTCACCAGCTACGCGAGTGCCATGCAATGTCCCCCCGTTCTGTCTGGCTGCTCCGCCGCCGCGGCCGCGCAGGGGACTGTGTGTGAACAGACCTCAGGTCAGTCATTAGCAGCTGCAAAAGAAAGCAACCAACGCAGCAAAGGAGAGCAACGCGGCGCCGTCATCCCCGGGCAGGGCCGAGCCGAGCTGCTGGGGGATGCATCGTCCTGCTGGGAGGAGGGCCGGGCAGGGCAGGGCAGGCAGGAACACAGGCAGAGCCTCCCTTGGCTCCCCCACCATCCCTGCGGCTCCCCATCCCTGCAGGATTAAACCCCTTAGGCAACACCCTCTGCTCAGAACCCCACCGCTGCTGGCACTGCTCCTGGTCCTCGCAGGGTGGCTGGGCGCTGCCCAAAGCTGAGGGCAAAGGAAGGGCCAGATCCTTCGGGACTGGGATATAAGACCTCTGCAGGGGAGGTGCCATGCCAGCGGCTGAGCCTGCCCTGCATGGCTTCTCCCTCCCGCGCGCTGGGCTGCCCCGGGGAGCGGGGACCGGCCCAGGCATCCTCCCAGCTCAGGCAAACTAACACCCCTGTCCTGGCGCTGCCTAAGGGCAGCACGGCAATGCCCAGCTGCCTCCTGCAGCGGGTGCTCCCCGCGCCCCATAGGTGCCCACCAAACCCAGCACTGCCCCTCGGTGCCCGGGTGCTCACAGCAGCTTGCGTGGCTGCAGGCAGCTGGTGCTGACTCTGCTGCGGGCAGCAGCGGGGCAGAGGCAGGCAGGGCGGACGTGGGGGAGCTCCAGCCCACAGTCCCCGTGGGGACCTGCACTTGACCCCTGTGTGGGTCTGCTCGGCTGCCCGCCGCTTGCTCAGGGGCACCCAGTGCCCAGGGAAATGCCACCTCTCCCTCCTGTGCCTGTCCCCTTGCAGAGCAGGGGGGAGCCAGACCTGCCACCAGGCACTGGGGGCACTGGGAAGGACCACACCAGAAATGGTGGCAATGCCCCAAACTGCCTGTCCCTGTCTGCTGCTGGAACTCCCTGCATTGGGGGCAGGGACTGCCTGCCACTGCCGCTGCCTCTCCACTGCCTCTGCCACTGCTGCCTCTGCCACTGCCACTGTCACTGCTGCCACTGTCACTGCCACTGTCACTGCCACTGTCTCTGCCGCTGCTGCCTCTGCCTCTGCCCACTGGTTAAACCGGGTCATTCAATCCTGTGCATGCCGCAGGCGCTGGCTATAGTGGAGCAGCCGGCGGTCACAGCCACGCTGCCGTGGGCGCTGCTCCACCTCTGCAGGGATGTGGGTGCACGCAGCTGGCACCAGTAGCCAGCCTGTGCCCACAGCCGGCCTGCACTGCTTGCCCTCCTCCTGCCCTGCCCGTGTGGAAAAGCCACAGTGGCAACAGGTCCCAGGGGAGCTGGGCCATGATGACTCTGCAGTTCAGCTGCAGGGCTGCTATTGCTTCCCGCAGTTCATTGTCACCGTACGTTGCAGGCGCTGCCTGCAGGACCGTCCCTCCCGCAGGGGCAGCACGTCCAGGCAGCGTCCAGGCAGCATTTGCAAACCAGCTGCTGTGGGGCCGGGCAGCGGGAACCAGGCTCAGGCTCAGGCTCAGCGGGGGGCTGGGCAGTGGCAGGCACCGGAGATGCCATCGAGCATTTGGCAAATGGATTCCCTGCCTGTATCCAAGCGGGAGGTGCCTGTGGTGGGGCAGGCGGGACGTGTCTGCATGGGGTGACCACTGAAGGATGGTCTCTCTCACCCAGCAATGAAGCACATCCCAGGAGACAAGGGAGTGAAAACCAATTTTGTGCGAGCAGCACTTAACCAAACACTCGTCTTGTGCACGGCGGCTGTGAGCTCGAGCTGCCTCTTGCCATATGGGGTTGGTGGCAGGTACGGTGCCCCGGGGCTGAGCACCCAGGTGGAGCATTTGGGTTAAACAGGGGCTAAAAACCCCCTCAAGCAAAGAGGAGGCCGGAGGGGAGCACAAGCTCTGCCTCAGGCAAGAGCAGGAAGGTGAGGGCAGCAAGTGAGCTGCCCGCGCACAGCGGCACGCCACCACTGCGAGCTGCCCATGTGCTCCTGCCACGCCACGGGCACAGTGCTGCCTGCTCTGCTGCCCATGCCCGGACCTCCGAGATGCGGTGCCTGGGTACGCCCGATCCCCCAGCTCCCAGCAGGGAGGCCAACGCACCCCTGCCCTCGGCCCTGCCAGCGCTCCCCATCCCTCGCTGCCACCCGGCAGAGCCCAGGCTCCAGCACAGCCCAGGCTCCAGCACAGCCCAGGCTCCAGCACAGCCCAGGCTCTGGTGCTGCTGCAGCGGCACCGGGCGCTGCCTCCCTTTGTCTGCAGCTCTCGGGGCTGGGCAGCCTGGGCAGCCCTGGCAGAAGCAGGGGGAGAGAAAGGCTCCCTGCAAGCTCAGAAGCCTGAAAACCTGATTATTTCTGGGCCCCTCCTGGCTCGCCAGGGCAGGATGTAATTGCACACACAAAAGACGGTGAGACAATGAGGGAGAGAAAATGGCTCCCCAAAAGGAGCCCGGGTAGCATCTGTCAGGTTAACTCTTTGCAGGGGGAAGGGCTGTGCTGAAGTGCCCTGGAGGGGTGCTGGCCCCAGCCTCTCCTCTAACCCCTACCTAAGATCACCAGGTTTAGGAGAAAATGGTGGTTTCAAGACAAAGAAGTAAACCAGCATTTTGGCTACATTTCCTTCCAGGAGCATTGCAAATCAGGCAAGAATCCATTTACCTGTCTCGAGCCCTATTCTGGATGAAGTTTCTGAAAAAAAAATACAAACAAGCGGTGCATCAGTTAATATTAATTTTGGTACGGGGGCTGCAGACGGTGCCCAGCGGGAGCCAGGCTGCCCGGGTCTGTGGCCGGGAACACCCGCTGCTGCTCCTGCCCCTAACAAAGGCAGCGGGGCCCAGGCTGCCCCCAGCCTGGAACCCCTTGGGAGAAGTTGGTGGCTCCTGCCATTGCCTGTGGGTCCGCCCGGGAATCATTTATAACCAGGGAATAAGAATATACTGGGGGGGGAGGAGGCATTATTTTTTGGAGACCGAGCGGACGGAGCAGCAGCGCCCGCCGGCCCCGCAGCCCCCCGGCAGCGATGCCCGCAGGACCAGCCGTGCCCGGGGCAGCCCCTCTCCCGGCCCCGGTCCGTGCATCACGGCCCGGGCTGGGGGGCGCCCCCCGGGGCTCCGCCTGACGCCCCCAGCCCCCTGCCGTGTCCCCCCCCCCCCGCCCAGCGCCTGGAGAGGAGCCACATTTCCATCCGGAAAAGAGCAGAGAGAAATGCAAGCGCGGCTTTACCTGACTTCCAGGGAAGGGCTGGGCTCGGGGACCGCCGGGCTCCGCACGCTCCTGCCCGCCGTGCAGCTTCTTTGTGCTGGAGCTTTCCAGAGAGCATCCCTGAGGAAGAGACTGCCACGCAAACTCCTCCTCCCCGCAGCCCCCGCCGGGCCCGCCCGGCCCTACCTACGGCGCAGGAGGATGCTGCAACTCCCATTAAATGTTAATGCTGGAACTGCGGGCGAGTCGCCGTCCCCCCTCCCGCAGCCCGCCTGCCCGCGGCCCCTCGCCGCTCCCTCCGCGCTGCGGCACAGCCCGGGGGCACCCACCCACCCCTCCGCGGCCACCGGCCGCGGCCCCCGCTGCGAAGGCCACCGGCCACCCCCTGCCAGGACAGCGGCCCGCCGTGGTGGCACGGGCTCCCCGCAGGCGTCTGGGGGGGCATGGGCTGCCCACACCGGTGGGGCTGACGCAGGGGACGTGGCGTGGGTGGGGGACACGGGGCAGGGGGTGCTGGGCAGGCAAGCTTTTGCGGGCAAACCCCCTGGGGACGCGGCGCGCAGGATGCGGCCGTGCTGGGTGGGGAGGAAGGGACGGCAGAGAGCCCAGCCCAGCCTGGGGACGCGTCCGTGGCCGCGGTGCCGGCACACGGGGGGGGGGCGGGAGCGCCGCAGCCCGGCCCGGCCGTGCCCAGCGGGGCAGAGCCCCATCCCGGGGGCCGGAGGGCTGGGGCGGCCCCGCCGCAGCGCTTTGCAGCTGCTGGGCTCTTGCATTGTTCTCCAGGTCCCGGCCCGGGGCCCCGGGGACCCGCCGGTCCCACCGCCAGCTGCCCGCAGTGCCTGGCTGCGCCCTGCCCCGCTCCCGGCCCCCCGCGTCCCCCCGGGGCTCGGGGGCTGGGCAGGGCGGGGTGGGCTGGCCGGGACCGGGCTCCCCACCCGATGTGGCCGCGGAGGGGCCGGGAAGCTCCGCTCCTCCAGGTCTCGCTGGCTGGCGGCCCCAGACGTGTTTGTCCTGGGGCGGCAGGATGGTTTCACTCAGCCCATCCCAAAACTTTTTGTTTCTTCTTCTATTCTGCGTTTTTAATTATGATTTCCCGCGGAGAGAATCCCTTCCTGGGCAGCATTGTCTCCGATGGTGGTCCTTCTGCTGCAAATGTCAGGAATGGGACATTGTCATCACGTCAAACCTTTTCTCCAGAGCTCTTCTGAAATGAGAAATTTTTCCAGAGCAGCCTTTCCCTGTCACATTTTCAGCTCCAGTTAACCGCCACTTTCTCACGAGCTGAAGAAGATGGTTTGTCAGCAGGCCCTGACGGCTCCTTGCTGCCCCAGGTCTCCTGCAGGAGCAGGAGGGAGCAGGCCCTGCCTGTGCCCGCTGCGCTGCCGGGACAAACGCAGAGCCGCGAGCCCGCGGTGTCACCTCACTGCTCCAGGGCCAGCACACAGCTTAGCCTGGTCCTCTGCACCGCTGCGGGCGGAGGGGCTCGCCTGCCTCTGCCCCGGGCTCCCCACTCTGCTCTGGGCATGGGAGGTGCTGTGAGGCCGGCGGGTGCTGCAAGCTGGTGTGGGTGCAGGGGTGTGTGCATGGGTGCAGGGGTGTGCACGGTGTGCAGCTGCAGCTTGCTGGGTCCTGCAACTCCTTCCAGCTCCTGAGCAAGGCTGAGGCTCAGCAGTGGCCGCACGGTGTCCTCCTCAGCCTTGCTGGAGCTGCAGCATGGCCCCGGGCTGGTGCTGGCAGAGCCGATGGGGTCTGCGGGGCAGCGGGGATGTGTGGGTCCTGCAGAGCCCCTGAGCCAGCCCCCTGGGCCGGTGCAGGGATGGGACAGACAGACAGTCCTCGCCGGTGGGATGTGCAGCCCTGTGCAAGGGCTGCACTGCTGCTCCCGCTGGCTCAGCACCCAGCTCCTCACCCCTGCACGGGGCCTGACCACCGTGCCCCAGCCCCCAAGCCCCGCAGCTCCTCAGGGCCTGGCAGCGGGACTGAGGGCAGGCCATTGTACCGCATTGCTGCTCCATACGTGAGCTGGGCAGGAGCTTTGCCTGCCTGCAACGACGACATGTGGATGCCTGTGCTGGCTGTAGGGGCAGAAAAGGACGGTCGTCGTCCCCATCCCATCCTTGCCCCTACAGAGCCCCTGCCCTGCCCTCGGGCACGGCATCGTTCCCAAACATACACCCCCGTGGTACCCCCTCCCCAACTGCCAGCGTGTCGCCTTGGACAACTGAGCCTTTATTGAGCTTTGCCCCTGCCGCCCCGTGGCAGAGACGGTGCCCAGGGCACGCAGCCGGCAGCACAGCAGCTCCAGCGCCGGCGGTCACTGTTGGACCCTGCGAATGGACTGGACCTGGCCCGTCTGCGCGTGGGAGCCCCACTCCCGCACGTGCTTGTACTCGCCCGCGCGGCTGTCGCTCTCCAGGAGGTACTGGAAGCCCCGATATCCCGGGTACTGCGAGCAGACCCACCTGCGACAGAGCAGAGAGCGGCGGCGGCTCAGGGCTGGCAGCACCATGAGGCACCCTGTGCTGCGGGCGCTGGGCGGTGGGCAGGGTGCTGGCAGCTGCCAGAGCATCCTCAGCTCTGGTGTGTGCCCCTGGTGCCAGGTCCCGGCAGGGTGCAAGCCCCCGGGATACTCACGCGCCGGAGCGGACAAGGAAGGAGCCCACAGCGCTGCTGCCCCAGCCCAGGGCGGGCAGCGAGGGGCAGTCGTCGCTCAGCTCCCCCCGCCTGCCCTGGAAGTTCTCCTGCTCAAAGAGCATCAGCCTGCTGCGCCCATGGTCCTGCCGCCGAGAAGGGCACGGCGTCGGCACGGCTGCCCTGCCCAGCCCCCGAGCCGGCAGCCGGCAGCGGGCTCGGGGGACCAGCCCGGCGGTGGGCTCTGGGGGACGGCCCCGCGGCAGGGAGCCGGGGCAGGGGCACTCACGGCGCAGGCGATGGGGCGGAAGGAGCACATCCTCTCCACGTGGTAGGCGTTGCTGCCGCTCCACGCCTCCCAGCACGGGTACTCGCCACGCTCCAGCACAAACTGCTGTCCCTGGAAGCCGCAGTGCTCGAAGCCTGCCCACCTGCCGGGGGTGGAAGGGGGGGTGAGACCCCCGCGGCACCCACCACCCCCC
Source organism: Ciconia boyciana (assembly GCF_034638445.1). Classification (NCBI taxonomy): domain Eukaryota; kingdom Metazoa; phylum Chordata; class Aves; order Ciconiiformes; family Ciconiidae; genus Ciconia; species Ciconia boyciana. The sequence continues at coordinate 7,163,146 of NC_132948.1, forward strand.
TCACACCCTGGGCAGAGCCTGCTGCACTCCATGGGGACGAGGCCCTTCCCCAGAGGAGGCAGTGCTGTGGCTCAGGTGGCAAAAGGCACTGAACACCTCCATCATCCAACCCCCCCTCCATCCATGGGGTCCCACAGCACCGTGGGGTGGCAGCCCCCTGTGACCCCCACTCACGCCCCGCTCTCAATCTTGCAGGAGCGGACGGTGCTGAAGCCATGCTCTGGGGTGCTGTAGCAGTCAGTGGTGAACTCGTGCTTCTTGCCCTGGAAGAAAGCCTCATCCCACACCACGATCTGGGGAGGATGGAGTGGGTCAGGGGGCTCCATGGGTGCAGAGGCCCCAAGCAGACACCGCACCCCCGTGCCCGGGCATTCATGGGACTCAGGCTGCATTGCCAGTCCTCCCGAGGCTCCCGTACCTTCCAGAGCCCGGAGGATCTCCTGCAGCGGTGGGTCATGGTGGCTCTGCCAGGGCACAGGGGAATGGGACGGTTAAAGCCTGCCCCGGGGCTGGCGCATCACTGGCCCCTGCGAGCCTGGCCTTGCCGCTGCAGCCTGGCCAGACCCACCAGCCCTGCACGGGGGGCTTGGCGCTTCCCCGGGACCCCCACATCCCGGGACCAGGCTTCAGGCCATGTGTTGCATGGACAGCGCAGGCAGATGGAGGCAGGAGCCTGCAGCCACCTGCTCTGCTCTGTGGGGCTCGCTCCAGCCTTTGCCCAGATGAAACTGCCCTCGGGAGCCTGTGCACGTCCCCTCACCAGCGGCGTGGGAGGCAGCGATGGGGCTGCTCCACTCCAGAGCAGGCACAGAGCACAGCCCAGGGCTCTCCCAGCCACCCAGGGCTGCCGTCCGGGCCGTGCGGAGCAGCAGGTGTCTGGCAGGGCAGCCGCGGCCCTGGCAGCCGTCCTGGCAGCATGGCACAGCACCGCAGCGGGCTGAGCACACTGCCTGCCCATGCATGGGGCTGCCCACAGCTGCCCGTGCCCAGGGAGACGACTCCTCCTGCAAGCAGATCCCCGAGCCAAAGCCCCTGTGCAGGCAGCCCTGGTGCAGACAGCCCTGCCACAGGCAGCCCCAGGCAGGTCCCCAGGCGTGCTCACCATGCGCAGGCAGGGCCAGTGCCCGGGGCTGCAGCCAGGGCAGGACTGAGCCGGGAGCGCTGCAGAGGTGGCCGCATGCCCACGCTGAGCAGCAGCACCCTGCTCTGCTGCCATGGCCAGCGATGCCCCCTGGTCCCCCCGCCACTGCTCCCCGCGCCGAGGCGTGTGACAGCAGAGCAGTGCCACAGCCTGTCCCCCGCGGCTGCCCTTGTCTCGTGCCTTGGCTGCAGGACCCCGCAGCCCCCGGCCGGGTCGTGCCTGCAGACCAAGGTCCAGCCCCGGCTCTCGGATCCTCCTCCACACGTCCCTGCAACTGCTCTGCTCCCAGGACCCAGCCATGCGGGTCAGGGGCTGCTGCCGCCAGGCTCCCGTGCTTACCTGGGGTGAGGCGCTGGTGCCCAGGGAGGTGACATGTCCAGCAGCCCTCCGGCTGGGTTTTTATAGCCTCCAGATAGAGACAGAGTCCAGGAGAGCATTACTGAAACCCCTAACTCAGCACATGGCAGGGAGGAGGGACTGGGCAGAACAAAGGCGATGCTGCAGAGAAGCTGATGAGCTGGGACACCACGGCTCCCGCTCCCCCAGCCCACTGGGCATGGGCTCCGACCCCCAGCCCTGCAGCTCCGGATGCAGGGCATCGCCCCCGAGGTCTGCCTGCGCTCTTGCCACATGCCCTGCCCCAGCCTGCGGCTGGGCTGGGACCATGCTCCCCAGCTCTGGCAGCGCTCATCCTGCCCGCGGGCAGCACTGCCTGCCCCGTGCCTCGGCTGGGGGTGCGGGGAGGTTTTCTCACTCACATTTCTGGGAAGTAGGAGTAAAGACGCGTCTCCACTTGCGGCAGTGCTTGCTCTCCCTGCTAGGGCAGAGCAGCTCTTCCCGAAAGCTGGGGCAGCTCTTTTGCAGGTTGAGCACACAGTGACCATGGAGCATCGTAACTAGCGGGGAAGCAAGGGGCAGGTTTGCAAAGGCATTGGAAGGAGTAAAGATGCAGATCAAGACTTAGGGAGCGCTGCAGCAGTCTCCTGCCTCTGTGTGCAGGGACCTGTACGGAGCCCGCTGCATCCACATTTTGGGTACCTAAATACCTTTAAGGTTTGCTCACGGTGACCCCCCTACCAAATCGTCCCGGGGTTGTGCTGGGAGCACGCAGGGCTCTGAGGGCTGGGCACCTTGCAGAGGCACCCACACAGCCTGCCCATCGGAGCAGGGGGCCAGCAGCGAAAGGAGGCTGTTGGGCCGGGTGGCAAAATCCGTGTTCTCAGGTAGTGCTGTGTTTTGGGACAGCATTTGCCAGGAAACTGCCGGGTGGCTGAGCTGGAGCATCCTGCTTCGTGCAGCTGCAGCCCTGGCAGTCCCGAGCACCACGGCGGAGGCAGAGCAGGTGAGCACGGCAGCCCCGGCTGGCTCACAGGCAACCGGCTGCTCCTGGCCGCAGTGGGGCTGCACTGGCTGTCCCTGACATCTGCAGAGGTGCGTTTGGCACAAGTTGCCCCTGAGCTAAAGTCAGCTTGCTGCCAGCCACCAGCGCGGTGACCACAGCTCTCTCGCTCTCCGTGACGTGCCCTGGCACCGGGATGTGGTTGTGCGGAGCCCGGGCTGTGGCTGGGTGCACCCACGGTGCCGCTCAGCACTGGGCAGGGGACGCGGCAGCGGGAGCTCTGCGTGCAGCAGGACTCACCAGAGCAGAACAAACCCCTCGTGCTGGGCATGTGCCCGTGCCTGTGCCTGCCGGGGCCAAGCTGGGTCAGCTCCAGCCATCGGCACCGGGGGTGAGGCTTGGGCAACTCTTTGCTGTGTTTGAGCTGTGCATCCCACGTGCCCCTCCGTCTCAGGGTGGGATGGTGCAGCAAGGGGCCGGAGCAGGATGGGACAGTGCAGCGAGGGGCTTTCCAAAGCGCCTGCAGCCAGCGGCAGGGATGCTCAGTGGGGAGGGCAGAGATTTTGCGTCCAGGGGGCTCAGGAACCGCAGAGGACAGATCCCTGCCATCAGCCCTTCCACAGCACCGTCTCAGGGAAAAATCACTGGGCTGCCGAGTCCTCAGAGTAATGGCCAAAGCAGCGTGGAGCAGAGCTCGGTCTCTCCGAGCACGGTTTTCCAATGCCCAAGTCCAAAGGTGGTGGGAGCTGGGAGGGAAAGCGGAGCCAGGAGCAGGGCAGCAGAAGCTGGGGGGTGGGCGAAACCTGCTGATTAACGCCCAGGAGCCACAGGTGAGGCAGCGCGGTTAAAAAACCCACCCCAGCTCCAGGAGGAAGAGAATGCAGCTTAAAATAGAAATCTGTCTAACAAACATGAAAATGAATGCAAATTGAAAGCCACAAATCATAAAAAGCTGCGCAGCGTCAAGGTGAGAGACCAGACTGGGGGGAGTGCCCGGGGAAATGAGGCAGCAGCACAAGCACCCAGCCATGCACCACAGCCCGCCATAAAACTGTGGGAAAAGAAGAAGGGATCGATAAATGCTTTTTGTTCAGGATTTTGGGCAATAGCCCAGAGGGTGCAGCTGCATCCCACCGCTGCTGGTTGACTCTTCACACTTGAGGGCAACGAAAGATGACGGCAAAACTGAGGGCTCTGAGCTTTCTGAACGCGCAGCCATGGGTGATTTACTGGTGCCAGTGATGAAGAGTCAGCCCAGGAGTGCTGGTGCTGGATGCTGCGGGAGGCTGGGGGTATTGGAAAGGACCGGGAGGAAACAAGTGTGCAGGTATTTACACGATGAACAGGATCACAGCAGGCAAACAGGGAGAGCAGCTGATCGGAGGCTCGGTGGGAGTCAGGGGAAGGTTCCCCCAAGGTGCCTCCCAGCGTGGAGAGCGGCCGTGGGGTGCAGGAGACTCGGCACCGTAGGCTGAGCCACGGCAGGGACCGGTGCCCAGCGTGTCCCCGGCTGGCCACCCTGCGGCCCCCTCCACCTGCCATCAGTCAGAGCAGCACTGATGCACCGAAACCCCACGTGGGATCTGGTACCATGCAGTGTGGCGATGGCAAAACTAGGGATAGTATAGAATGAGCACTGCACAGGTTAAATGGGCTAAAAACCAGCTAACGTCCATGCCAGCGGACGCAGTGAGCAGGAACATCCTCAAAGAAGAACACAATTTTCAGGGACTGAGATGGTTTGGAAAGTGTCAGCTTTGATTACATGTCATTTGGGAAAAAGACCCAACTCTTGAAGCATTTCAAAACACTTAAGTCTTGCATCCTGGCATCTTCAGGGCAGCGCACTCAGGCGCTTGCGGGTATGGAGCGATGCTTAAAGCAAGAGGTTTAGTGTTTAGAGGGGAGAAATGAGCACAGTGCAGCCATAGGGCTGGGCACCATGCAGCCACGGGGCACGGGGCTGGTGCACCCTCCCCGGCTGCAGCAGCACTGGAGCTGGGTGCCCGTGTGGGTCCAGTGCCAGGGGCAGTGGGCAGGGGAGGGCAGCGTACGGGCGCCGGCTGGGCCATGCGAGGGCTATATATGCCCTGTCGGGGCGGCCGCACACGGGACAGCGGGTGCCGCTGTGTGCTGCAAAGTGGCACGGTCAGGTCTTCTGTTGTGCCGCGGGCACAAAGGAAAGTGCTGGGTTCAGCAGCTGGGCACGGGGCCGTGGAGAGGCTTCCAGCTCGCCCAGCGCTTTGCAGGATGTGATGACTGGGCGGCCGTGCAGACACTGATGAGCTGGCAGTTCCTTTGTGTGCCCGCCCGGGGGTCTGCCCTTGCCAGGCTATAAAGTGGGGGCCTCGCTGCGCCCTGAAACACAAGCCCGCTCACTCCAACAAGAAGCAGCAGCTGCTCAGGTAAGAGGACAAAGTCCCCAGGCACCGGGCTGCAGCCGGACCTGAAGGGGGGAGAGGGAAACGCAGGGTCTCAGCCGTGACCACCGCTGTGGCCACCCTGGGAGCACCCTGGTGCTCAGTATCCCGCTGTCCTCTGCTCCCCTGGCAGCCACTGGTGACACTCACCTGTGGGGCCACAGGCAGGGTGCCCACCGGAGGGCTTCGTGCAAACTGGGCTGTCCCCTTCCCACCCTGTCACACGCTGCCCTGGTGCCCAGCTGGGCTCCCAGGCACACCCTATGCAGGATGGCCCCAGCACCCGGTGCAGCGTCAGACCCCAGCCTGGCTGGGGAGAGCGGGGGCTGTCTGGGCACCAGTGTTTGGGGCTGCTCTGGGCACCCCTGCAGTGGTGGGACCGTGCTCAGGGCTCTCCTGATCACAGAAGGAGAGTGTGGGCACCGGGACCTCCCGTGGTCCTCCTGGTGAAGGCAGAACGCCGCTGCCTGTGCCTGCCTGGAGAACCTCCCGGCAGCTCCTCTCCCAGCCCCAGCTGCCCGCCCCATTGCTGAGCCCCCCATCCCAATCTGACCATCCCCAGAGCAGGGCGAGGGCCGGGGTGGGTGGTGGGTGCCCACGGCCATGCATCCCCTCTAACCTGCTGCTGGCATCTCCGCCTGGTGCCCTGTCCCAGACTTGAGACCAACACCGTGATGTCTGAGACCACAAAACCCGCTGCTCCCAGCCAGGCTGCAGAGGAGAGGGAGAAGGCAGCCCCAGCACCAACTCCATCCCTCGACCCTGCTCCCGTCGCAAACAGCAAGGGCGAGGAGCCCTCCACAGAAGCCTTCAGGGTAAGCCCTGCTGCTCCCCACACACAGGGATGTGGTCTGGGGGTGAGGGATGGGGGTGAGCATCTCTGGGGCAGTCAGCAGGAGGAGAGCACAGGCGGCCCAGGGGGAAGGACCCTCCTCCGAGAGCAGGAGGAGAGCGCAGACGATGCCGTCCCTCCCCGCTGTGTCTCTCCTGGGCAGCAGCTCTCTAGGTGCAGGATTTGGGTAGCTCCCTGCACGGCTGCTGCAGGAGGGATGCTCCGGGTGCCGCTTGGCTGGGACAGCTCATTGGGGACCGCAGGCTTTGGGAATGCTCTCCCCCGGGTTGTGGTGTCGGGGCTGGGTGTTGCCACCTGCTCCCTGTGGTCACCCTCCGTGTGCGGGGGTCCTGCGGTGCTGCGGGGGGATGGAGGAGGAGGCTGTGGGTGGCAGGGCCAGCATCGAAATGCCGCGGTGATGCCAGGGCAGCGTGCCATCGAGGTGCTGCAGCGGGGCTGGGGACAAGGGGCGAGCAATGTGAGGGCTCTGGTGACACTTCTGCACGTACCAGGCAATGAAGGCCACAGCGTGGGTGCAGCTCCTGGAAAAGCAGCTCCATCCCAGCCTGGCTGGGCCTGATGTGGGCACCGGCACAGGGAGACATGGCTTTGCAGCAGCAAAACTGGGGGCAGGATGAGGCTGTCTCACAGCAGGAATAGCTGTCAGGAGAGGACCTTCCTGTGCTCAGCCCATGTTGGGACAGGGCTGCTCATGCACAGAGCCCAGCTTAGCTTGCCCAGGCATCAGACCTGAAAAGCTGCAGGAAGCCTTGGAGAGCCGAGGGGGACACGTGGGGCAGTGGGCTCACGTGTACAGGGTCCATGCAGGGACACGCAGCACTGCCCTGCCCTCCCTGAGCATGCCTGTCCCCATCTGACCCTTTCCCTCTGCCCCCAGATCATTGTCTTCGAGCAGGAGAACTTCCAGGGCAGGCAGATGGAGTTCACCACCGAGTGCCCGAACCTGGGCGACCGCGGCTTTGACCGGGTGCGCAGCGTCATCGTCACCTCTGGACCGTAAGTGACCCCAGCCACGGAGGGGATCATGTCCCTGGGGATGTCCCAGGGAGGTGGGGACGTGGTCCTGGGAGCAGCCCCCAGTGCAGCATGACGTGCAGGGGCATTCCCCTGCAGCCCAGACAGAGAGCGGAGCAGGGCCAGCGCAGGAGCAGAGCTGGGGAACCCGGGTCTCCTTTGAGGAGGGCAGGATGGCCTGGGCGGGTGGGAAGTATGCCAGGGCCATTTGTAAAGCAAAGGGCACTAGGGGCAAAGCCGAAGGCCAAGGAAAGGTGTCCATCAGATCTGCTACCTGAAGCTGTCCATGCAATGCAAGAGACCTGTAAGTTTTAGAGAAGCCAAGGTGAAACGAGGCAGGTGCCTTGGATCGGGCTGGTGGCCAAGGCCACTGCAGAGACAAGGCTGGAGCAGGCAGGGGAGGGCAGGCAGGCAGCCCCACACGCCTGCCTGCACCCAGGCAGCTGAGCAGCGATAAAGGGGCTGGGAAGGTCCGAAAGCCATGGGAACAGTCGACACAGGCAGGGACAAAAATGATCGCCAAACTAGATGACAACCGCACAGACAAATTATCTTTGTGTGGAAAGAGCATCTCACCGCAGCCATGGCTGGCTGGAAACACCGTGCCCAGGAAGGCAGCCTGGCAGTGGTGGGACAGCTGGGGGGGCTGGCAGTGCTGTGGGGAGGATGCATGGGACATGCTTGCCTTGATGGCAGCCTTGAGGGACTCAGCAAGGTGACCTGTGGTCACCTTGAATGATACCATCTAGCACCAACGACAATTTTTTATTAGGAACCCAGAATATCCAACTCTTCTTGAAACAAAAGGGGGATGGAGAGGCCCCAAAGGAGCTCAGGCGTGACACCTGGGAAGCTGCACTAGATATAGAAAGGGTGAATCTTGGAGAACAGAGTATTTAAGTGTCATTGGGGTCCTAAATCCTCAGAGTCTTCTTGAGAGTCACTGGTGAGACACTGTGCTCAAAAATTTACTTAGGGAAAGACAAAAGCAAAATCAACCAAGCTTGGCCTTAGAAGTCAGTGTAAGGTCACACTGCCTGTGGCACTCGAACACGTCTCCTGCCATTAGGAAAATACCTGTTGGCATCTGCAGAAATAGCCCCATTTTGCAGGGAAACGGGAAGCAGCAAACGCAGGGCTGTTCTGGTGTCCAGGGCTTTTGGAGCCCTGAGCCTGTGACATTCACAGCACAGCAGCACCTTGTGGCATTGCTAAAGAGGTGACATTGCAGCTGAATAAACCCCGAGCGCCCACAGCCTGGTAAGGGGACGAATGCCAGAGCTGGCTGAAGCTGGTGCAGTGAAGCATGCAAGCGTGCCAGGATTAGACAGCCTGGGCAGCCCTGGCCCGGGCTCGGTGATGCAAGAGGGAAAACAGTCAAAGTCCTGAGATAACGCAAGGACGAGTCTCCGGTGTGCAGCGTGCGGGGCTTGCCAGCTGCCTCAGGGTCCCGCTGCTCCCCGAGCTGAGGAAGGGGAGCACTGCGAGCACGCTGGCGTCTGCCGCTGGCCTTGGATGAGTGCGCCAGCGAGCACCCAGCTGAGAGCCTGCGGGCTCAGTGCTCCGTGGTAGCTGCCAGCTCTGTGCATGCCATAGTGCCTGTGCTCTGAGAAAGGTGGGAGCAGGATGGTGGGGCCAGTCCTGACACCTGCAGACTTATTGGGTGCTGGGAGCCCGGCTCCAGTGCCCCACAGGCTGGCAGAGCAGGAGAGGAGCTGCTGGGTGGCATCTGACCTGCTGTCTTGTCCTACCCCTGTCCCCAGCTGGGTGGCCTACGAGCAGGCCAACATGCGCGGGGAGATGTTCATCCTGGAGAAGGGCGAGTACCCTCGCTGGGACACCTGGTCTAGCAGCTACCGGAGCGACTGCTTCATGTCCATGCGTCCCATCAAAATGGTGAGTGGCCCAGGAGCAGAAAGCACCCAGGTCTGGCCAGGGCCAGATCCGTGCTGCTCGATGATGCCTCGCTACAGCAAGCTCCAGGGCTTTGGCTGCGCGACCCAGCACCTTCCCTCTGTCTTCCCCAGGAGGCTGAGGACCACAAAATCTCCCTGTACGAGTCGGCTGACTTCAAGGGCAACAAGATGGAAATCCAGGAGGACGACGTGCCCAGCCTCTGGGCTTACGGCTTCTGCGACCGTGTGGGCAGTGTGCAGGTGCCCAGTGGAACGTAAGCTGGGCCGCGGCGGCGGCTGCCTCCTGCCAGGCTCCCCGTCCTCCCCCGCGCCCCGGCTCGCTGCCCACTGATCTGAGCACCCGCACGGGGCTCTTGGGCAGCCAGAAAGCGCCGCACAGCTGCTTTTGGTGGTGTAGCCCACCACCCAGGGGGTTGCACCCAGCGCACGGGACGCAGGGGGCTCTGCTGGCTTCCCAAGAGCGTGCCGGCCATGTCACTGCTGCCTGTAGCGGCCGACTCCACTCAGGTGCCCTCTGTTTGCTTTCCCTGCAGCTGGGTCGGGTACCAGTACCCTGGCTACAGAGGCTACCAGTACCTCTTTGAGACTGGAGACTTCCGACACTGGAACGAGTGGTCTGCCTTCCAGCCCCAGATCCAGTCCATCCGCCGCATCCGGGACATGCAGTGGGACCAGAAGGGCACCTTCGTCACCCCCGACGCGCCCTCCGACTGAGCGTGCCGCCTGCTAGCTACGAGTCCCGGGCCCCGTGGGGCCTCCCTTCGCGCTCGCCTGCTCAGCACTTTCCTTGTACATTGCACATTCTCTGGATGTACTCTACCTTGTGAGGCAAATTAAAAAAACCAGAAGACTAGAGCTGCTCGGGAGTCGGTGGTGTGTGAGCGTGGCCGTGGGACGCTCTGCGTCAGCTCTGCTTTTCCATCCTGCTCAAGCCTTGTGCTGGAAGCCGGGTGGGACATGGCGGAAGGTGATGTTCCCCGGGGAATCGCTCTCAGGCAGGACCCCCCCACACACCCCCCCGCCGGGGCTGCAGCCGGGACAAGGGGGACCCCGGTGAAAGCAGGAGCATGCACGGGAAAGGGGGTGGCAGGAGGCTCCTCCAGCCTGGCCTCACCAGCCCCTGCGGGGCCTCTCACGGCCTGGGGGGCTCAGGGCACCCCAGGAGCGGTCGGACCATGGGGGGCTCCCAGCTCCCTCCGTGCCTGCGGGGCGGGGGACAGCAGGGGCTCACAGGGCCGTGCCGGTGGCTACGCGCCAAGAAGCAGGTCTGCGAGCGGCATGCCGCGGGATTCCCCTGAGCGGTAAATAATTACCAGCAGCAATTGCAGTCCATCAAAGAGCAATTCACTTCCAGGGAGCTGTTTTTCCCCTCGGACGCTGTCCCTCCTCCCCAGGCGCTTCCCCTCTTTCCTCGGGCCTGGTTCTCCCTTCCCCATCCCCTCTCCCTCCCGGCCAGGCTCCTTCGGTGGCATTTTCCTGCGCTCCCGCGTCGCTAATTCGGGATCGCAGTGACTGCAGTGCTGCCGGGCGCTGCGCAAGCGGCACCCCGGGGCTTGCTGGCGGCCGGGGGCGATGGCTGCTGGCGCGGGCAGCCCGCCCCGGAGCACCCCCGCCCTGGGACCCGCAGGCAGCGGGGCCGCGGGGCGCTGCGCGGCTGCGCGGCCGTGTCCCGGGCTATGCCGCCCGCGGAGCGCACGCGTGTTCCGGGCACACGGCAGACACACGCATGCCCCGTGCACACGCGCCCCGCGCCCGCCTCCCCCCCCCGGTGCGGGCACACGCGTGTCGCGTGACGCCGCCGCCCCCGCGCACCCGGTGCCGCCCGCCGGCCGGGGGGGGGCGCATGCGCAGTGCGGCGGCGCGCGGCGCGGGGATCCCGGCCCCTCGTGCGCGTGACGTCGCCGCGTCTCGCGCCGCTCCGGGCCGGCGGCGGCGGCGGCCCCGGTGAGCGGGGGGGGATCGGCACAGCACGGCACGGCACGGCACGGCACGGCACGGGCTGCGTGTGCCGCCAGCGCCGCCCGGCACCGGCTCCGGCTCCGGCACGGTGCTCCCCCGCCGCGGCGCCGGCCGGCAGGTGACAGCGGCGGGTCTGCGCGGCGGGCGGCGCTCGGTAGCAGCGGGCGGTGGGAGCACGGCGGGCAGCGCTCGGGACTCGGTGCAAGGTGCGCGGCGAGCGGTGCACGGTGCAGAGCGGACGGCGCGCAGAGCGGCGTGGGATGCTCGGTGCGTGGGGGATGCAGGGTGCTCGGTGCGCCATGCACGGAGCGATGCAGGGTACACGGTGCACAGAGCGATGCAGGCTGCGTGCTGTGCAGCGCACGGTGCGCGGAGGCTAGCGCTTGGTGCGCGGTGCAGGGTGCACGCCGTGTGGTGCAGGGTGCTCGGGGCAGGGTGCTCCACGTACCTTTCTTCCCCTCCTTCCTGCCTGCCGGCACGCTCCCCTCGCCCCCGGTCTCCTTGGCGTCCCGTTGGGAGCCCAGCACCAGGCTGTGCCCTCCATCACCCCTGCATCGCCGTACAGGACAGCAGCGCAGAGAGCAGGCTCGGGCACGCTGCCTGTCAGGAGGCACCCGCGGGCCGGGGCTGTCCGTCTGTCCGTCTAGGCACCCGGGGCTGAGCCCGGAGGTCAGGGCTGCCCTCCTCCGCTGGGGCGAGCATGGCTACCTGTGTTGTGGTGGCCTGGGCAAGCGAGCACTGGGTGAGAGGCTGCGCCCACGGGTCTCGCTCGGCACCTCTGGGACAAAAGGTTTTGGCAGCAGCTGAGCTCTGGGCAGCTGCAGCTTCTGCTGGGCGGCCGCGGGGTGCGGGTCCCGTGGCGGGGGGGTGCAGACAGGTTCCTGAGGTTCCTGTGCCTCACAGCCCACCCAAAACATCGATGCTGTCTCCCTGCTCTGCCCATCTGTCACCGGGCCGCTGCCCTGCGGTGCTGCATGGTAGGGATGTGAGATCCACGCTATTTCCATAGCAAGCTCAAGTTCCTTGGGACTCGTGGCCAGAGTCACAGTCCCTGGTGCTGCTGGCAGCGTGTTCCCACTGCCGGCAGCATGAGCTGGGCCGCAATCTTCCATAGGAAGGGTATGGTTTGCATTGCGCGGGCCTTTGTTCTGTCCCTCACTGTGTTTGTTTGCATGCTTGGTCTCTGTCCAAAAAACATCTCGCAGCTTGAAACCCCTTCACACGTCTTCCTCTGCGAGTCAGAGCCCAGCCCCACCAGCTGCTTGTACTTAATGGACGGGCGGTGAGTCTCCCCTTTGCACAGCTGTGCTCCTCTCTCATGCTTGGGTACTGAGCAAGGGTGAGTGGAGAGATTAAAATGATTCGTGCTAACAGGTTTCCAAATTTGACGTTGCTTTTCTGGGAATACTGCAGCGTGCTCGTGGGGAGCTTGTCAAGTGCCAACGCAGGTTCAAATGTTTCCTCCAAGCGGGGTTTTGTAATAGCGTGCCTGCCTGTGGCTTGTGCTTGGTGCCTGCCTGCATGTGGCACCTGGTAGGAGCAGACATGCTGTGCTGCCCGCAGAGAGAGCCAAGGGTCTGCAGGGTGCTCACACAGGGGAGGCAGCCCCTGAAATTGGGGGGTGATATCCAGCGCTGACCTTCGTAACCGCCCCACGGTCTGCGTGTGAACCCGTGAGGGTGGAGTTTGAGGTAGGGGCTGGTGGATCTTGGTGGTGCACCGATGAACGCCCTCCCAGCAGCTTGGTGTTTTGGTCCAGAGCGCTGAGCTTTCTCCATTCCTGCAAGTTGCTTCTGTGCCGGTGTGTGTGCTCGGGGGGCAGTGCTGCTCTCCGGGGAAGCGGCGGCTGGCTGCTGCCCGCAGCTCCGCGTTTCCCGGAAGATCGGAGCATCGCTGCTAGGACCTGGCCATGAGAGCCAGTTTCCATGCCTTGATGTTTGGTGGCACATCAGCTGAGATGGGGCAGCCAGCACTGTGCTCTGAGCTCCCCTCTGCCAAGCTGAAAGCCCCTCGCTTGGGGTGAGCAGCACCGTGTCCCGTGGCAGTTGAGCCATGCATGGTGCCTCACAGGTCCTTCCTGGCATTGCCCAGAGCCAGTGCTGCAGCCAGCGTTGGGGGGCATTGCTGCAAGGAGATACAGGCAGAATTATGCCCTCCACCCTGATGCTGGCGAGATGTCCCAGGTTGGGGACACGGAGGCGGGAGCTGCTGTGGGTCTCTTTGGGACGTGGTTTGCTGGCGGGCTCACCAGAAGGACGGGCAGGCTCATGCCGCTGCCATTCTCGGCCTGTAGGTTTTGAAAATTGTATTAGTAATTTCTGTCGCTATTTTAGGGAGATACTTCCAAAGGCAGTTTGCATTACAGATATGCTGAGCCTTCAGGATGTGCGGGATGGCAGGAGCGCTATAAAATGCAGTGACTGTCAAGAGCATTTTTGGAGAGAGAAAACAAACACCCAGCAGGTGGTTTTATTTGGCACTGTACAGATGCATCTTCTGACGAATTTGTGATGTGTTTAGGAAGCCTCAGCCTCGTGCATCAGCAGAGCGTGTTTCACTTTGGATTTCGCAGCCCTCCGAGCGCAGACAGCGAGCGTGCGGGTCGGCGGGAGAAGCTTGCCGTGTTGTCGTCTGCCTGCTTTGTTGCATACCATTTTGCAAGCCTTTAGTCTGCACAGTTCTCTTAAACGCCGGTCTGCCTCCAGTATCGCAGTGATTCTCCTCAAAGAAATCCTATCTAAAGGTGAACGATGCTTTTTTTTTTTCCCCCTTTTCATCACCAGTCCATCCTTTTGTGCTGGCCTTGCGGTGTGGGTGCGGGCAGGAACGCAGCCTGGGCAATGCTGCCTGGGGCTGGCCCTGCCCGCAGGAGCCGTGCAGCGTGCAGGAGGTCCCGCCAAGGAGCCGCCCCGAGCCCCTCTCCGCCTTGCAGGTCTGCAAACAAGAACCACTGATAGCAGCAGAGGGTTGCTCAACCTGCAGCGCTCGGAAGTTAAGCAAGCGGCTGGTTCCCGTCGCGCCTTCCCAGGCGAGTGAGCCCAAACTGAGACTGGGGAATCCACAAGTGGCTGCGGCATCGAGGTGCTTCTCCATGGCAGAAGTGACCACTGGCTTATCAGCTCCAGAGCTGCTGCAGTTGCAGACTGCTGTAGTGGGGCAGGGAGAAGCAGCTGGGGTTTTTCCGGTGCTCCTGTTCCTGCTTGGTGCTGGGGGTGGATCCTGTGGCATGAGTGACCGTTTCTGGCAGTGGCTGTGCCCGGACATGCTGTAAGGGGTGTGAGAGAGCACCCGGCCCCCCCCCGCTCCCCCAGGCAGCTGTGCTCACAGCTGGCTGCGGGCCAGCGAGGCCGAGTGGCATGCAGAGGAAGGACAGCATGCAGAGGAAGGACAGCATGCAGAGGAAGGACAGCATGCAGAGGCAGCCCTTGGTGGCCCAGCATTTGCAAATGTAAATGGCAGCAGAGGACCCAGGGCTCACAGCTGGGCTTCTGAAGACAGGAACAGAGCCGTGAAGCACTCGGATGTGCTGTTCAGGGGAATTTGTCTTACGGGTCAGCCACGCCGCGCACGGAGCAGCACGTCTCAGAAGGACTCGTTTCATTTTATTCTGTCCACAGTTTCACAAGAAGAGCTTCTCCCGCGCCAGGGCTTGGTGGGAGGTCTTGCATGTCCTTGCTGGGGGCTGTGCAGGCACACAGGCTTTGTGCCGTATCGAGTGGGAGGCCACGTATTCACACATTGCCGAAGTCGGTGCTGGGCAGCACTCTGTGCCCTTCCCAAAATTACTGGCTTTGTGAAAATGCCAAACGCTCGCCCTTGTGGCAGGCGACACGTCGAGCGCGGCTGGGCCCCGGTGGAGATCCTGGGGCCAGTCTGTGCGGGGAGATGGGGCACCGCTGCCAAAGCGTGTCTGGCTGTGGCGTTTCTTCCTTGCCTTGCTGCCCGAGGGGTGTGCAGCGTGCCCCTGTCCACGTTACCCTCTCTTCAGTCAGCGCCTTCAGCTCTGGGGACGCCTGGTGTTGCTGCATGGGGAAATAAAATATTTTGATTTTGTTTCTTAAGCAAATTTGAGGTTTTGGGGTTTCTCTTGCAGAAACAACCTTCTATTTGCAAATCCTGATCTTTGTGCATGCAAGGATGGAGCTTGTTGAGACTTACGGTTTGGCATGTGGATTTGGAAAATATTTTTTTGAAGATACTTAGTATTTTTTCTAGCAGTTCCTTTGACTTCTTTTTCTCCCTGTTGTATGGCGGGCTCTGACCACCCACATCCACGTGGGGAATCTTTGTTCAGTTTTGGGAGGGAAGAGTCGTGTTGGCACTGAGCATAGTGAGTTAACGCGGAGGCTGCAAACTCCGGCTCCCCTCGCCCTGCAGCACTCCCTGTGCCCCTCTCCAGCGGGGTTCCCCGGGACCTACCCTGGGCCAGGGGTGGGAGTTGGAGGGACCGCGGTTGGAGGAACGGGGCAACAGCTCTGTCCTTCCCGAGAGCCCCTCGTCCAGCTCTGGGGCGGGGATCGGGACGACGGGGCCACTGGTCAAGGTGCAAAGGGAGCAAGCGTGGGATTGTGTTTGTCTGTCTGTCACTGTTCGTGCAGGTCCTGCAGTGGCACCCGCGCTGGCTTTCCCTTTGTCCCCCTGAGGCAGCAGCTGCAGAGTAATTAAGAAAAGGTAAAGGCCTGTGGATTGGAGCTGCGGGTTGATTAAAAGTCAGAGGCGTCCCTCCGAAGCGCAGAGCTCCTGTCCCGTTTTGGCACAAGCGCTTCCGAAGCAGAGACGGAGCCGATCTGCTGGGTGGCTCCATCCGTCGCTGGGGGGTCCCAGAGACCCCTCCTGCTCCGGTGCCCATCCCTCGTAGCCGGCGGCACGGGGTGGTGGGTGGGTCTCCCTTCCCTGCCTGTACCCCCTCATTCGGCTCGGTCCTTCCAGCGGCACCTGTGCCTCCCGACCCTGCTGCTTGAGCCAAGAGGGGGACGTGGCGAGCCCCTTCCCTCCTGGCTTTGCCAGAGCTTTGCTGGGGTGCAGTGGGTACGGTGGCTTGTGCCAGGTCACTGGGGTGGGTGCCTCCATTGCCGCCTTCTGCCAGCAGCTTTCACTTTGGGCGTTTCATAATTAATAAGCCAGTTTGAGAGAAAGGCTGTTGCCTTACGGAGAGCTTGGCAGAAGTGGATACTGTGGTTTCCATTGCCGGACGATAAAATGCCATTGCTGTGCTTGGAATGAGAGGCAGGCAGAGTGAAGATGCTGTAAATTGGTGGGATTTTTATTATTTTGGGAACGTTGTAGCATTGAGCAGGATAATAAAATGTTTTTCTAATCATAACAGCCTCGAGGCAATAAACAAACAGTATATTTGTGCTGTGAAATGTCTGTCGATTCTTTGTTGATGTGATTTAGAGCCTGTTAAAGCAGGCTGGCATGCTGTGCATGCATCCCGGCCAGGCTCTCCTGGGATGGTGTGCTGGGGTGCTCGGCTGGGAACGCGCTGTGTGGCTCAGGGCTTCCACCTCGTAGGATTTCCTGAGCGAGAAAGCTGGTATTTGAAGCTGCTGCACGCTGCCTTAATCCTCAGGGCATCAGATTCTGCTAGATTATTTTTCTAGGTACTCAGCAGTGAGAATAAATTCCCCTGTGTCCCCCCTAGAGGAGAGCTTTGTGGTTTGGGAGAGAAATGGTCTTTTGTGAAACCCCCTTGCCCCTGCGGGTCCAAGCCAGTGACCTCCAGGCTGCAGGAATGGGGTAGCTGTGGTGGTGCCGGGAAGCGGGAGCTGCGCCACAGTGGTGGGCTGTGCTGCCGGACCCTCGTGCCCAGCTGCTGGGGTGGCCTCAGCATCTGAGCAGAGCTGCCAGAGCGACAGCGAGCACCTTTCGCAGTGGAAGGCAGAGGGGATGTTCAGGAGCCGGCGTCGTTGCAGGGACTCTGGCTGGTGCGTCGTGTTGAGTGCGCTCAACAGAGAGGAAACGGGGCAGGACCTGTAAGCGCGGCAGCGGCAGCGTGCCCTGTGGCTGTTGTGGAGGCGAGCTGAGCCGCCTGGGTGCTAAGATGCGAGGTTAAACACCCTCATTGTGGTTTGGGTGCTAAGACATACGCTTAAACACCTATTCTTGCAGTCTTTTGACTATTTCTTCCAGTTTTACTTGGGATGATGTCAGCAGTGCAAATGCAAACCACAGTGCTGTTTGTTCTATTTGGCTTCTCAAAGGGACACATAACCCTGAAGTGCTCTAAAATCCATGTATTTTTACTAGCATTGGCTTCTGATTCCTGTAGATACATCTGGGTTTGTGGCCTGCAGTGCATCTTTAGCTTTAATAAGCAAAAAACGTTCTGTTGTCGATGTTGCTGTTCTCGCCACTTGGTGGCCTGAAAGCAACTTCTTCTTTTTTTTTTTTTTTTTTTTTGAGTGCTGTAGGTGCCAGTTACAGCTTAATTTCATGCACATAGAAGTGGGCTCTTCTCTTACCGCCTGGAGCCTCAGGCCGTTGCTGACCTCCAGCAAAGGTTTGTACAAAGCTCCTGCTCTGCTGCAAGCGGCTGCAGTATCGATTGCGGTGGGCAGCAAACCACAGTGTAGGTTGGACCCTGCTCCCGCAGGCTGGCCACTCTGTGGGGATTGATCCTTGCTGTGCTGGGGGCGGACGAGCATGAGCCATGGGTTGTGCAACCGGGCTGACGCTGCATTTGGGTGAACCTCAGCCTCTGCCGTCCCCTCGGCTGCCTCCGAGGGCACGTAACAGCAAGCAGAGATCGGTGCTTGCTCCGTGCTTGCTGCTTTCCAGGGCTGCTCATTGACCTCTTGGTGAATGTTTTAAAATTTGTTGATCAGCTTTCATTTGGGCTGCTTTGAAACTGAGATGGAGAAACACCCTGCGCGTCTGCGTGCCAGCAGCCTGTCCCTTCCCGCTCCTCGCCCTCAGCCCCCGCCAGCTCTTCCTGGCTTTCCTCTCCTGGGGCTTGTTTGACCCCTCTCCTGTTTGCTGCTGCCTCCTCAGGACGTGAGCATCTCTGTCCTGCTAAGGCAGATGCCTTGGAGTCATCGGGTGTTTTGAAATGTGCGTTACGAGTTGTCACCAGGAGAGACCAGGAGAAGCACCCTGCCTTCGGTGGTGAGAGCTCTTCTGGGCGCGTCGTTTATCTGAGCTCAGGTTGGGACAGCAGCGTTCGCCCTCAGGCAAGCTGTGTTTATTTTTGTGTTGCATGCCGCGTGTGAATTAACTGGAGTCTATCAATTAAGTGATTAAATTTTGCTGATTTGTAAAGATGCGAGCTAGATATATTAGGATATTTCTTGCTGACCACAGCTTCTGCTGCTGTTTCGTCACAAAGACATCTGCAGTTCCTCATCCTTTTATTAAGCACCAACGATTTGAGCTAAAATTTTCCAGGCCACACCTATGTCTTTTGGGGAAGTTGCAGTGAATAGTAATAATTTCTGGGAATGGTTTAAAGAAAAATGCATTTTTTGATGATACTGAGCTTCTCATAGAAACTGGTTTTGTAATTTGTAACACTTTGCTGCTTTCAAAAATGGATTTGAGACATTGCTTCATCACTACAGATGGTGCACAGCTCCCTCGCTCTGGCGGCCCCGGCTGCACCGACACTGCGCTGTGCCGGCACGCAGGGCTGCTCTCTGGCAGTGGCGGTGGTTTGCCCGTTTCACAACAGCAGGTGAAGCAGGACGTGGAGGCTGCAGCCGGTTGGTGCTCGCTGTTGGTGCTCGCTCAGCCGTGGTGTCCGCCTGGCCGGCACAGCAGCCGCGCGGTGGCAGGCTGCATGGCCCCGCGCTGCGGTGGGAGACGTCAGGAAGGAAGTCTGCAAGCGTGTGTGTGTCTGTGTGTCTGTCTGTGTGTGCACGAGCAAGAGCTGGAGCCGTTTCTGGAGCAGGGTGTCTCGGGGCTGGGCTCTTAAACCACTGCCGCTCTGTGCACCAGATCATTCACGGCACTGCAGAAGCGCATCCAGGGATGCAGCTGCTGCTCCGTGGACCTGCAGCCTTGTCTGGGCCTGAAATTCCGTGGTCAATGGAGGCCAGGCCAGGGTGGAGCAGAAAGCCTTGCAGGGAAGGAGGGCATTGCGTGCACTGCGGATAAGCTCTTGCAAAGTTCGTGCTGGGTGGAGTTTCCCTCTGGTTTCTAATTAGTGCTGAAGTGGAGGGGCGGTGTGATGTTCAATGGCAGCTGGGCAGGAGAGGAGGAGACTCTTGGGTGGCTGGAATAACAATTAGTGTCTGTACTTGAAATGTTCTCAAAAACATCCTCCGAGGCTGGGATGCCATCATGCATCAAGGGGGAGCTGGCTGTGGGAAGGGCCCAGCTGCGGCGGCCCCACGACGAGAAATTTGTGGTCCTGTGCACACTCTGTGAGCCTTGGAGCGGAGTGCCATCCTGCCTGCCCACCGGGTCCTGGCCCCTCGGGGTGCTTCGCTACAGCACGGCCCCCTGGACGGCAGCTTAGCTTGGAATGCTACAGCCCTACGGGGATGGGTCCCCCCTGCTGCTGCCTTCACGTGCCTGGAGGAGGGTGTCCTGCAGGGACACGGCTGCCATACCGGCAGCAGAACGCAGGCAGGACCCCTGCACAGGCATGCTGTCACCGGGGTGCTCTGCGCTTGCAGGACAGCTTCAGCCAAGGCGGTGCGGGCAGCTGCCGGGCTCCCCGGGATGGGTGCAGTCCTTGTGCGCGCAGGTGTTGCGTCCTTGTGGGAAACCTGGCTTTTGGGCCGACGTGCAGGTTTTGGTTCCCTACCTGGTGGGGTGTGCGTGCTGCGAGGGGCTGGCGCTGCTGCCTCGGCGGGTGGTGAGGCTGGAGAGAGATTTGTTCCTTGGACTGGAGCTGGGGAGATCCTGGCAGCGTGGGCAGCTCCTAGTGCAGAGGTTGGCATCCCCATGATCCCACCTGGAGGCACAAGCGTGACCTGCCAGACGTGGGGAGTCCTCTGGGCCCCATCTCCTTTTGCTGCTACTGCTTTGGGGACTCTGACTGTAGTCTGACTTGTGCCTGATTACAGCATTTGTACCAAAGCCTGCAGCAGGCGAGTCTGGAGCTGCTTCCTCTGGGACGGGCTGTTGCATCGGTTGCTTGTGTGCAATGGAAGCATGCCATATTCGGACTCTCATCCCCTGGGTTTTAAACATCCCAGCTGCTCCTGTCCCCCAGAGGCTTCTCCCTTCCAGGAGGCTTCATTTCCTAAAAGAGCAGCCGCCTTCCCGCTTCCCTCGGTTTCTCCTTCTGGCTCAGCCCTGTGAATGCTGCCGTGGTGCCGGTGCCTCGGGTTGGATGGCCGAGTCACAGGTGTGCCACATCTGGCTGCCAGCGCTGACCGTGAGCTGGGACCACCTTTCCCCTGGGCTCGGAGGGAGGCTGTGGGCAGGAGGGGTGTGTGCGGCATGGGAAGTTGCCAAGGAGGAGAGCATTGCTCGTAACCGTGCATGCAAACGTCTGTGATAGATAAACAAATCGACATTGTGGCTTTTCTTTCCCATTAGGTATTTTTGCAGCCACCTGTGTTTCAGCATGAAGCTCGGCTAGCAGCAAAATGAACTTACCGGGGGAAGGTAAGTACATACAGATGGCAGTGCCAGAGCAGTTGATTCCCCTGTGACGCTGGGTGTGGGCTGGTGAATATTTCATATGTCTGTACGCACTGCCGCTGATGCCCTGTTAATATTGTATTGCCTTCACAAGCTGAGAAGAAACGGTTTAAGCTTTGTTTATACTAATGTCCAATCAGCATGCAAAATAAGGAAGACTCTCTGTCTGTAGGACATCTTGTGTCCTTGTTTGTCACTGCTCTGCTGTCACTTCCCCACCAGCTCCCATCCTCCCCCACGCTCTCTGCTCTTGGTACCAGCCTTGCCCTGATAGCAGTTGGGGACAGAGTCCCTGGCTGTGGGTCACAGCCTGTCCCTGTCCTGCAGTGTCCGAGCTGCACTCAGGGGCTTCATCCCGGGGTCGGCTGCTGGCACTTTGATTTCTGCTCCTCGTCACCAGCTGCAGTGGTTTTCAGTCCCTGCTGTGATGTGCCAGAGAAGCCCCAGAGAGCTCCCCAATTCCTGCTGGAGTGGAAAGCTCTCAGAGCCAGCTTGGGCATCTGAAGGACTAGAAGGTCATCTCTGATCAGACAGCCGTGCTGCCTAATTATGCCATGATGTTTTCCACCAGGTATCTGCTGTGGAGGAAATTATTCATCCCTGTTCTCTCACAGACTGATAAGCCCCATAAATTTTGGGGAATTCTTAGTGGAAGATTGCACAAAAGAGTTGAAAATAAGCTGGGATTGTTTGCGGTTGCTCAGCAGACCGCTGCCAAGCACGCTCGTGGATGCTTGTTCAGCCCGCCCGGGTACACTGGGGTAATCCCGCCAGAGAAGTTCGTTTTGCTTCAGCCCTCCCGGTGCCCGTGGCACCCGTGTAGGAGGCAGAGTCGGGCTGTTCTGCTGGCGGGAACAGCGGTGTGCTGCAGCAGCGGGGAGAGTCCAGAGCACAGCAGGAAGGGAGAAGCCGTGCTCCGCAACGGCAGCCTTCGGCACCTGCCTCTCTGCCTTTCCTGTTGCCCCGCAGCGGAGCGAGAGCTTCCCCATGCTGGTGGCATTGGATGGGCAGCAGTGGGGGCTGTGTGTCTGCCCTGGCCGGGGCAGTAGCATGATCCCCAGGGACGCGGCACTTTGTCCCACCGAGTGCTGCCGGAGCAGGGCCCGTACCACAGGCTCCCAGCCAGCCTCCTGCTTCGCACAGCAAAATGAGTGAGTCCCTTTGTTCCTCTCTGGCGGCGCTCGGACTGGAGCTGCTGGGAGCATCTCGGTGGGAAACTCTTACTGTAAGCTGTTTTTGCAAAGAACAGAGCACTTCTGTGCTCCCAGCCTCCTTTTTAAACTGCAGGTCTTTCCTGCTAATTAGCCTGTCTTGGTCTGCATAGCCATGATTATTCCAATTGGCCTTAAATCCTGACTGCTCCAGCTACAATGCATTGAAATGGGTCTTGCGGCATTTGCAATTATTTTTAGGGTGAACATTTGAATATATTTACATGACTGAAACAGATCAAGATAGCAGGATGGAGCAGATGAGCGCTTGTCTTTTTAATGGGTCTGACTCTGGCTTGGTGCTGCATAAATGCCAGAGCTGTTTGTTGTTCTGTCTGATTTACATCTAAACAAATGGACCAGCATTTGACTTTCTGACTTTCATATAGTATATGGGCATGCATTTGAAACTGTTTAACCTTGGTATGTTAACCAAGCAGTTGGCCAGAATATTAACCATGGTGCTAAAGAGCCACAGAAATAATTTTGGTGGTGATGTTACTTTGCTGCTGGGATGGGAAAACGCACGCCTGGGTGGGCAGAGAGGCACAGCCTCTTCGTGTCGTGGTAATCCGATGGTTTGAGCAGAAGTGGATAAAAGCAGAGCGGGTGGATGGTGAGCAGCTGACCGCTTCAGCAGTGCGGGTAGGTGGAGCGGGATGTCAGGGGTTGGAAAGGGAACGGAGCGAGTCCTCAAGCCGTTCTGGGGCCGCCTGTGCTGGCAGATAGGGCAGGGGCAGGGAGGCTGCCTGGCTCTGGGATGGCTTTCCTGCCCGCTCCCCGCTGCAAAGGGGCTTTGCACGGGCCACTGCTAAATGTGCTCTTTCATGGAGAGAGTCGAGAGGAGAAAACGTTTTTCTGAAGCAGTTCTTTGGATTGTCAGCAAAACAAAACACATGGCCGTCCTGTTCCTTCCACTCCATTCAGCTCCCGCCCCAGCCACATAATCGCGAAGAACTTGAAATCCCTGGGTGAGCCCAGGGGAGGATTGCAAAACCTGTGCTCACAAATGGAGCAGAAGAGGGGAGGGTGTGGGAAGCGGTGCCAGCGTTTCCAGGAGTCCCTCCCGGGTAGGCAGCAGAGCAGGGGACTTGCAGAAACTGCAGGCTTCCCACTGGATATCCTACCGAGACGCAGAAAACCCAAAAAGCCTTAATGCCAGATGAAGTCTTCAAGGATTTTTATGTAAGGTTAGTCTCTGGTGGAAGGGCACTTAACGCTGACTCTCTGTGTTGCTGTTAGCCTTCAGATGTTTTAATTTCTCAAAGTGTTTCATTCTAATGGGTAACTGCTTCTCCTGACTCAGACCCTTAAAATTTGCATGAGATGCTTTTGTTTTTCTCTTATTTCAGCTTTCCCCCTCCCCTGTGACAGCACATTGAAACTAAAGAAACTGTAGGAAGGAGACAGGTGGCTAAGAGAAGTGAGAAGATGGTGGTATGCTGAGCTCAGTTTTGGAAGGAAGGAGAACTGCAGGGAGAGTTTGGGCTTCACCTGGGATGGAACAGACACTCTGTAAAGATTTTTTTAAGGACTGACTGGGTACACGTGGCCCCTCCTCTCCGAAATGTTCCTGGAGCTTTGCTTCAGCTGTAAACCTGTGATTCTGGGTACACAAACAGTCCAGAAATAATCTCTTTGGGTGTGCTCTGAGGCAGATTTTAATTACCTCCTGGGTAGAAGGCACCTAGCCTGGAAGTTGCTGATAAGTGAAAGAGATGATGAAAGCCTGGGATGGTGTCAGTGTCCTGAAGGAGCTGGGCTGGACGCTGAGGTGCTGCCGGGCTGGATTGCGGCTCCTGCTCTGACCATGCTGTGTTTCTCTTGCAGATGCCTGTTGGGTTGAATACTTGCTAGCTGAAAGCTGAAGCGTGGTCACCAGCCTGTGCGGAGAACAGGATGCGGGTCACCATGAGGAGGGTGTTGCTGGTGGTGGGGTCGGTGGTCGCCCTGATGGTGACTCTGCACCTTGGCCAGCAGGTCCTGGAGTGCCAGCAGGTCCTGAGCGAGAGGAGGCACAGGCTGATGAGACCCGAGAATGAGGAGCTGGTCATGATGGACTCCAACCACGTTGAGTACCGTTACAGCAAGGAGATGCCCCTGATATTCATTGGTGGGGTCCCACGGAGCGGCACGACACTGATGAGGGCCATGCTCGATGCCCACCCTGAGGTGCGCTGTGGAGAGGAGACCCGCATCATCCCCCGCGTGCTGGCGATGCGGCAGGCCTGGTCCAAATCAGGGCGAGAGAAGATGCGCCTGGATGAAGCGGGGGTGACGGACCAAGTTTTGGACGCTGCTATGCAAGCCTTTATACTGGAAGTCATTGCCAAGCACGGTGAGCCAGCAAGGTATTTGTGTAACAAGGACCCCTTCACGCTGAAGTCCTCTGTCTACCTGTCCAGGCTGTTCCCCAATTCCAAATTCCTCCTGATGGTTCGAGATGGCCGGGCTTCGGTCCACTCCATGATCACGCGGAAAGTGACGATTGCGGGCTTCGACCTGAACAGCTACCGAGACTGCCTGACCAAGTGGAACAAAGCCATCGAGGTGATGTACTCCCAGTGCTTGGAGATCGGGCGGTCCCGGTGCCTGCCCGTCTACTACGAGCAGCTGGTGCTGCACCCCGAGCAGTCCATGCACACCATCATGAAGTTCCTGGACATCTCCTGGAGCGACACGGTGCTGCACCACGAGGAGCTGATAGGGAAGCCCGGTGGGGTGTCACTTTCCAAGTGAGTGTCTCGGTTCCTGCCTCGGCTTTTTGAGGAGCATTTTCATTACATGAAGCAGGTCAAGACTAAAACTGGGAGCAAAGACGTGTTGCTTGTGTTTATGCATGCTTTTTCAGGGGCAGAAGTTGCAGAACATCCAGTTTTGCTGCAATAGGTTTTGCGTTTCTAAGTAGAAGACAGCTTGAATACTAGCAATCTGTTGTACCCAACAGAGCAGCTTGTCAGGCGAGGATTTTAGGAGCAGGTGACTGCTTTATACATCTGTCTTGACAGTGCAGAAATTATTTTGGTCTCTAATTTGAAAAGAACTGCTTGCTCTGAAACGTGAGCTTTTTAATGCCTCTTTTCTCCACCTGTCCTCAAACACCTCCTTACCGCAATTAGTTTTGCTGCTAATGAATGGCTTTCAGCAGTGAGCAGCAATTCTTGCCAGGTTTGGTGCTGGTATTGCAGAATAAAAGAAATACCTGCTCTGTGGAGACACACCCCAGCACTCCCTCCTTGCTGGCTGGCTGTCTCTGGGTGCCAGGGGGGTGCTTGCCTTCTCCCACATTCTTCTCCTCTTTTAATGCTCTTTATTTCCTAAATGGAGGCTTAAGTCGAACTTAGCAAAATTTAATCAGTGGTGTAAGGGAACTATACAAGCAGTCTTTGTATAAATTGCTCATGCCCGAGTGGTGAGGGCAGCTGTGGACACGCAGCTGCTCTGTTTCTCAGGGACGGATGTGGGTGTGCGGCCGGGCTCCGCTTTCCTCCACCATGAGATGCTCTTCCAGACGAGGCTGTGCAGCATTGCCTGTGCCTTAGCAGTTGCTAACTGGGACGCTGTCATGAGGCTCTGGATCTGCAGCCTCTGTGCACATTCATCCCTTAGGACGCCGCATCGCCTGTGCCACATGGGATGTGGTTTCCTTTGGCTGGAGTCGAGCAGGCGGCTGCTCGCCCCAGGCCAGTGTCCCACCAAGCACAGGGTGCAGAAGGGGGGCTGTACCTGCGAGGGGCTCGCTCCTCGGGGTTTGGAGGGCAGGGAGCATGGCTGGTGGGGAGCACGTCCTGGTGCCCTTACCCCAGGTGGACCAGGAAGGCAGCTGTGGTGTGGGATAGAGAGATGCAGGCACCTTTGATGGCTGAAGCGATGATTTCTCCAGGGCTTTCGTCACTTTACGCTCAGAATAAATTTTGCTGAGGTTGGTTAAACAGATAAGTTTTTGGATTTTCAGTGGCATCGTGTGGCATATCTGTGCTACAGACCATACATCTTTCATTATTTTCCTGTAATAATGAGAGGTGTCCTGATAACACCCCAACCCCGGTGCAGGATGGATCCCCCCATACAGGGGGACCCAGCCTCTGGGGCTGTGGAAATCCCTGCCAGGATCCGCTCCCCGAGAGCAGGGCTGTGAGCGGGAAGCAGCTGCTCCAGGGCTGCCCCGCTGTGCCTAACGCCGGCTGTGCCACAGGCAGACCTGGCAGGCGATGAGCGTTTGTGCTGCACCGCGTGTCTTGGGCATTGGAAGCAAAATGTTGAAGTGGCAGTGAACCTAGCCGAAGGCTCTTCTGTCTGAGCCCAGTACGTGTGTGAAATCCAATTTTAGAGTCTTGTTTTGGTTTTTTTGTTATTATTTTTCCCCAGGATAGAAAGATCAACAGACCAGGTTATCAAGCCGGTGAACATGGAGGCGTTATCTAAGTGGATCGGGCACATCCCGGGGGATGTGCTGCAGGACATGGCCCACATCGCACCAATGCTTGCCAGGCTCGGCTATGACCCCTACGCCAACCCACCCAACTATGGCCACCCCGACCCCTTAGTTGTCAACAACACGCACAGAGTGAGTGTCGCTGCCATCTGCCTGCGGCGCTGCCGGGGGGTCACGGGGAGGGAGTGCTGATGTGGGGCCGTGGGTCTCTGCACCCACAGAGCCCTCTGGAGCAGAAGAGGCTGCTGAACCGAATCAGAAGAGCAGTGGAGAAACAAACGCTCTCTTCCTTTTGGGAGACTGGGAACGACAGACACACAGTTACACTGAGATGATTTCAAAACAGATGTGTGTGGTAGATTGAGTCTGGCGTGGCTCAAACTGATGATGTTCCCTATGATTTTGTGGTGGTGTTTGTTTCTTCTGTTGTGGGAGATGCTGACTTGTCCCTCCCTGACCCAGCCTGGCTCTCAAACCCAGGCGTGGGAGTTGCTGGTGTGTGCTGATGTTATCTAGGTGCACAGCTGTAGGCACTAGACACACCGGTCTGGCCCCAGGAGGATGCGCAGACTGCTGTGTCCGTGTGTAGCTCACCAGCCACTCCTGCGGTCCCGTGGGGAAAGCGAGTGGAGGCTTGTAATGCGTTTGGGCAAAACCAGATTTTTTTTTAGAATATTGACTCATGTCCCTGGAACAGAACTGGAAGGAAGAAGCTGCAGAGCCACAGACAGCAGTTACTAAACAGAGGGAGTTTCTCGTGCTTTGGGGTGGACCAGTTCTTCCCCAGCCTGAGGCTGGACTCTGCAGCCCCCCCAGCTTTGCACGTACTCCCTGTGACAGTGCCTTTGGACGAGGTGTCCTTTGTCACACTGGTGGGACCAGGGGAACGCCTGCGGGTGGGACCGGTCCCTGTGGTACTCTGTGCAGATTGTGGGCAGGCAGGCAAGTAGCATCACTGACCTGGAAGGCTGGAAGAGCTTCCCTGGAGCTGGTCCATGCTCTGAGTGCGCTGGTCTCTTACAGCTCCTCCTTGCTCTCTTTGCTTGCTGAGAGCTGTTCGAGGTGATTTGGGTGAACGTCTGCCCTGGGCAGGGTTAGGGACTCTGGGTCTCTGACGTGGACCTTTCTGTACTTCTTGGGATGAATTTGGAGAACTGGCATGATGGTAAAGACCGAAATACTCTCCCCTCCCAGGCTAAGGGGGGAATCAGAGAATTGCTTGTGTCAGTTCCCCGCCCCAGCAGGATGCCGTTCCCTGTCTTTGCTTACAGTCATGAAGGAGGAAACCTCCCACTATTGCCCCAATGTAGCACCTCGATGTAGAACAAATGCCCATCAGGGTATTTCTGCTGATTCAGGTATACTGGGACGTAGGATGCAGGTAATGAGGTGGACTTGCCGATGTTCACAGAGCCACTACCCCAGAAGGGTCACTCCAATTTTCTCTTTTCCATAGGTTTTAAAGGGGGATTATAAAACGCCAGCCAATTTGAAAGGTCATCTGCAGGTAAGAGTCTGATGTCCCTTCTGAGGGCTTTGCCCTGTTTGGTTGATCCTGGGTGCCTGGTCCCTTGCTCCCTCTTACGGGCATTTGCAGGCCAGGCAGCCAGCTGCGGGAAACATCCCTGCTCCGTTGCCTCGATCCATGGGGACCATGTGCCTGTCCTTCCTGCTGTGCGCCACTCCCACCCTCCACACTTTTTTGTGGTTGATGTCCTGTGTGTTCTGTGCTCCTCAGACCCTACTCATTCATCTCTGTCACCTCCTTCTGTGACAGAGATCTCTGTCACCTCTCTGTCACGTCTGCTTGTGCGTATGGGTTTGTGCTGTGGAGTTCTGTGTTCACTCATCAGAAACTTATGCTCTTCATTCTCTGACTTTAAGACACTTCCCACTTTGCTCTCTGTTCCAAAACTCTTAAAGTTTTTGTTGCCATGGGTCTTGCCTGCCTTAGGGAAGGGTGGCTTGTCTGATTTGCAGGTTACAGATAGGTCTTCTAGTTCTTGTACTTGGGTGATTGTGTTCAGGTGTCAAAAATACACTGTGGGGCTCCCTCCCTAAAGAGCAGTACTTGAAAACAATTGATAACCATCTTTTGTAATGCAGAGCAGTCCAACAGCCATTGCACATACAGACTTAAAAAAAAAAAAAAAGACTTCTTGACTCTCTGGAAAGTGCTACCTGCACAGGATGGAGGTGCAGTAGGTTGGTGTTGATGTTTTGATCCAAGGTGCCAGGTTTTACCTGCTCAACGTGTGGCCTCCTAAAGAAAGCAGGGGGATTGAGCTGCATCGCTGGTGTCAGGCGAGAAGATGCAGAGCCCGGTCCCGGACTGAGGAAGCAGGGCTGCTGGTGAAGCGAGTGTGTAGTGGCTTTCACTGCGAGAAGTGTCACTGGCGATTGCCGGATGGCCGCCCAGGGCGCTTCGTGTTGGGTGAATGGTAGCGAAGCGAGAGGCTGCAGTCTCGTGGCAGCGTCTCTTGGCTGCTGGTTCTCTGCCCTTGTGCTGCTTTCTGTGTCCTAAACATTTCCTTTTCTTGCTTCTGGGAACACAGCGGGAATGTTTTGAGTTGCAGATGGTGGCTTAAAGCTGACCCTTCTGTTTCCGGGTTATTCTAGGTGACTCAGAACACATCATCTTCTCACTAAGAAAATTAATGATTTCCAGGTAAGACCTTCTACTTCGTTTTGGGACTCGGGCAAATCTGCCTGCATTGCTCCAGGGTTAGCATTTTGCTTGTGTAATTTCTTGTGCCTGTGGATTAGCCGGGCTGCTCCAGGCACGCTCGTTACGTGAATGATCCCCTTCACAGTGGCTGTAGGTTTTCAGAACAATACTGTTATGTGAGACGATTTGTCAGAAATTATTTTTCTGAGCTCTGGAAACAGGCTTACTTCAGCAAAATCGAAATCAGCCACTTGAGAGTTATTACTGACTGTCCCCGCAGGGAGCATTGAAATGGGAAGTGGAAATGTGTAGATGAGCTGAGCTGCTCCCCAGCTGTCTTCTAGGACGTGCCGTGGACCTGTGGAAGGGAAGATAAAGCAGTCGCATCTTCTGTCAGTTTGGAAAAACAAAGCTGCTGCCCTTACCCTAGGTTTCTGCTCCAGATACAACTGTTGATATGTTGGATGTTTTTCCGTCTCTCTTTTCAGCTAGCCTCTACGCTAAAACATAAAATGTCGTTTTTCTTACTAAAAATGACCCTTTAAAAACTACTTTCTATGTAAAAGCAGTATATTGTAACCAAGCAGCAATGGTTTTAAATTAAGGGAGGGCAGATTTAGACTGGATTTAAGGAAGAAATTTTTTACCATGAGGGTGGTGAGGCACTGGAGCAGGTTTCCCGGAGAGGTAGTGGAGGCTGGAGGCCCCATCCCTGGAAACATCCAAGGTCAGGTTGGACGGGGCTCTGAGCAGCCTGATCCAGTTAAAGATGTCCCTGCTCTTGCAGGGGGGTTGGACGAGATGACCTGGACAGGTCCCTGCCAATCCAAAGCGTTCTATGATTGTGCTAAAAAAAAAATAATCAGAAGCATTGAGTGAAAATAGAAGCTGTGTGCCCCCAGTCCTGAGCTGGGACTTGGTTTCTTTCTAACCATTTTTTGTATTGCAGCTGCTTTAAAACCATTAGTCGGGCACCTGCTGTGCTGGCCTGACCAGATCCTGCTCCTGAGTCTGTGTTTCTCTTCCAGAATGCTGCAAATGGCCTTTTGTTGTCCAACAAAGAAGAGTTTGCAATGGCACCAGTTGGAAATCGGTTATCCAAGCATATTGCTTGCTAATAGTATTGCCAAAATGACTGCTATACGAGGAATGTATTTGCATTTATTTGCAAAGGCCAAACATTTTACCCGTCGTCTGCCTTTTCCGAACGCTCCGTGGTGACAGCATCTGTGGAAATTCATACTCAACGGGGATGTCAGCGTGCCATCGAGAAGAGATTTTGTATGCCGTGGCTGGAGGACTTGTTAAATCGCGTTTAAGTGTCTTGTAACGCTGTTCTCTAATTCACGGGTCAGAAATAGGTGTCCTGGCCTCGTAACGCCTTTGTCGTGCGAGTGACACCCCCCCCCCCCAGCCCTTCACCTTACAGAGGCTATTGCAGAGTTAATATATGAGCCCACCCCCCCGCCTCCTCCCTTTGTTACACACCATTAAAGTATTGTTTTAATACACAGGCTCTGCCCTCCCTCTCTGCTCCCGGGGGCCCAGCCTCGGCCCCGCCATCGCTGTGGCGGTGCAGGGCGCCTGGGGCCGGGCCGCCAAACCATAGAGGAGGCGGTGAGAGGCCCTAGCGTGGCCGCTCCATCCGGCTCTATGGTTGTGGGCGTGGCTCAAGCGGCGCTCGGAGTGCGTCACCGGAAGGAGACGGTTCAGTTCCGGGCGGCGGCGGCGCAGTCGGGAGCGGCGGGAGGAGCGGAGCGGGGCCGGGGCGGGGGCCGCGGCCGCGGGGTGTCCCGGTGTGGGCCGGGGCGTGTCGGCAGGCGCCATGTCGATGTCGCACCTGTACGGCACGGACGGGGAGGATGGCGTGGAGATGGAGAACTTCGAGGTGTCGGACTGGGACCTGCAGAACGAGTTCAACCCCCACCGGCAGCGCCACCGGCAGAGCAAGGAGGAGGCCACCTACGGCGTGTGGGCCGAGCGCGACTCGGACGAGGAGCGGCCCAGCTTCGGCGGCAAACGGTACGGGCCGGGGGCGGGGGGGAAGCCGGCCCCGCTCGCCCGGGGCCCCGCTCGCCCGGGGCCCCGCTCGGTGCGTGGGCAGGGCTCGGGTGGCTGCCCCCGCTCGGTGGGTCTGCAGGGCTCGGGGGCTGCCCCGTTTCGAGGCGGTTTTCAGGCCGTACACGTCCTCCTGAACAGCCCAGCCTGGGACAGGGGCAGCCCTCAGGGCAGCTGTGGGGCGCACAGAACAGCCTGTGGGGACTTTGCCTGTGCAAGCCTGTCCCTGCTGCCCGGGGGAAAGAACGGTTATTTCCTAGCACAACCGGCGTTAAACTGCTCGTCAGTTTTTAATATTTCATTTTAAAGGGGGGTCTAAGGCGTAGTAGTCCCTAGGCTTCTGTAGGAGTGCGCGCTGGTCCGCTGGAACAGCATTCGCTCACAGGTCTCGTTTTGGTGTAGCTCCAGGGATTACTCGGCCCCCGTGAACTTCATCAGCGCCGGGCTGAAAAAGTCAGCGGCTGAGGATATGTCAGAAGAAGACTCTGATGAAGATGAAAAGCCTGTTAAGCAGGAAGAAATTCCTAAAGAGTTTGTGCCGAAGAAGTTAAAAACAGTGAGTTATCCAGGAAGTTTTGAATTGTGTGTAATGTCTTTATGAAACTTAGCCTGTAGTCAAAGGCACTGAAATAATAATAGAGCACTAAAGAAAGAGAGAAATAATTAAAACCAGAGAACCACATGTGACAGTGTGCCATTAAGGGAGGTATTTTCTCTATCTTTGGTAGCTATTCTGATGTATGGCTGTGTGTCCTTGGGAACATCAGTCCTTTTAGGCCCTTTTATCTGCCTTAATGTTCCCTTTGGTCAACTGAGGTTAAAATCAAAGAATGCCCGTGATTTACTGCCTTTCAAAGACTTTTTTTTATCTTATAGAACAGTATGACAAATCTAGGCATGTTATAGATTAAAAATCAAACTCTTATTTTCAGTTACCAAACACAGAAAGAATCAGGAATCAGCTTCAGCTAAAGTCGGTGGTAGGGCCTAATAACTGGTAGCTTGTCAGTCTAAGCTTGTCGGGACTTTCCCTTTCCATCTAAGGAATTTCAGGAAACTCCTTAGATGGCAAGGAGCGTACATGGACGCACAAGTCATGACATAGTGAGCTGTGCAGTGTGGTGACAACTGAATCGCTTCTGGGAAGAACCTTCCTTTTGAGTGAAATTATACAGAGCTTGGTTATTACGGTGCTTTAAGGTTGTGTGGGTTTGTTTGTTTGTTTATTTGTTTTAACAGGGTGGTAATTTCAAGCCTAGTCAGAAAGGCTTTGTAGGGGGGACAAAATCTTTTGTGGATTTTGGCAGCTGGGAGAGACACACTAAGGGAATTGGGCAGAAGCTTCTCCAGAAGATGGGTTATGTCCCCGGAAGAGGTCTCGGGAAGAATGCTCAAGGTACTGTGATTGTGTGTTTGGTTGTTTATTGTTAACTAGTAATTTGGAGAAGAGATTCGATTCTTTAAAGATCTGCCATCTCCAGGTGGCTTACAACTTAATTCTTGTTTTCTTGCATCTCTTGCAAGTGGTCTGGGTCCTCATGATAAAATTCAATTGTGTTTAAATTACCATAGGCCAATTTTATGCCCTTGTTATTTTGCAAGAGAAGAAGAGAAATAAAAAAGGGAGATAAATTCCAAAGGTAGTCAGCTCACAGGAAAGGAGATGTTATTTTATGTGATAGAATAAAAAAGCAGTGAAATGCAGATGTGAATAATACTCTGCTTTGGTTTCTCTGGTGTGTGCTGGAATTAAGTGATTTTTATAGCCACTAGAAATTAGTGAAGTGGTAGAAGATACCATAGCGATAGAGGCAGAATATCAGGCTGGATGTTTGTGCTGATTTTGTAACTTAGGGTACTGTAGGAAGAACACTCGCTGTTCTCTCTCAGTAAATAAACTGTTCTTTCTGATCTAACTCTTGTCCTCTTAGGTATTATCAATCCAATTGAGGCCAAACAAAGAAAAGGCAAAGGAGCTGTGGGAGCATACGGCTCTGAAAGAACCAGCCAGTCTTTGCAAGACTTTCCTGTTGTGGACTCAGAAGAAGAAGCTGAGGAGGTATTTGTATGATTCTTGGTACATCTGTTTTCCCTGTTGTGTTGCATGTACAAAATTCAGTTCTGCTATCAGTTTCTGTGTCAGAGAAAACTGTTTGGGCTCATTTTAGATAAGATGCTAAAGGCATAGCACATGAATTTCATTTAGATATATTTTTCTTGTCACTGTAATGTTCTTCATTGTTTCTGGCTCACTTTATTCCAGTAGTCTTGCTAGAACCCCACCTTCAAAGGGTCCCCAGAGGTAAATAGTCTTTATCTTTTGTTTAAATTAAAAAAAAAAATTTAAAAAAATCAGAAACGTACTGCTAGCATTGTGAACAGGGTGGTTGACTGGACCACAGCATCTGAGCTGGTTTGTCACTGAGCTTTACTGCTTTCCCAAGTATTTTGCTGTACAGCATTCTTCTTCCTTGATCTGATGTTTATTTTCCTGTAGAAAGTAGAGGCAAATTTGAGGCATGAAAGAGAGCAGCAACCATAACTCCTTTGTTCTTGTTTAGGAATTTCAAAAAGAGCTCAGTCAGTGGCGGAAGGATCCTAATGGAGGCAAGAAAAAGCCCAAATACAGCTATAAGACAGTAGAAGAACTGAAAGCCAAGGGTAGGATCAACAAGCAGCTTTCAACCCCTCAGAAGGAGCTGTCTCAAGTCAAGGTAGGGTTGATAACACAAGAGGTGGCACCTCTGTGAAATGGTTTGTCCACTTTGGTATTGTGAGTGCTTTTTAGCCATCAGTAGCCTTAATAGAAGCCAGTTCTAAGAACTGGCTGTCTGCAGCCTCATGAAAATCAAGGCCCTGGACTCATCACTGAATCATGTAATAGACCACTGTGTCACCTAGGACATTGGATTTGTTTTTAAGCAAGTTCTTTGGCCTCAGAAAAATGCATATTAGCTTAAAGGTGGTTGTGTGTTTGTTTTTTTTTTTAATTGCAAGTTAAGTTTAATTGTTTCACATTTGTCGTAGATAAATGTTCGTCCACTTCTGAAAGCACAGTTGTCCTTATTGGGATTGTGCAACTAAACGCATAGTTTGAACCATCTTCTACCTAAAAGGGACAGTAAGGGATTTGTCTTATATGCGCTTAATAAAATTATTCATCTAAAATTAACATGTCTTTAAAAAAAAGTATAAAAGTACCTAAGACTTCTGTGCAATAATGAATAGTATACTACTTGCATCATCACTGCTTGTAGAATTACTCAGCGAAATGGTAAAACTGAGATCAGAAGAGGAGATTCTTCCAGCTCTGATTCCAAATTGTTTCCTTCTTCATTCTAACTCTTCATGTCTGGAGTAGGCCTTCTTGGAGACAATCCCCAGTTGCTTCATTCAGAATACCAGTGTGTATTAGTAGCCTGCCAGAGTAATTTAGGTGCTTGGAAATCTCCAGTTTTCAATTTGGAGTAAGGGATTTCCTCCTTTTTTAAATGCGATATACAATTTATTTTTTTTGAGACATGTTTGTTCTTGTTTGTTGGAAGGTTATAGACATGACGGGCCGGGAACAAAAGGTTTATTACAGCTACAGTCAAATTAGCCACAAGCACAATATCCCAGATGACAGTCCTCAGCAGCCACTGGGCAAAGACTCCAAACCCCAGGGATTTGCCTTGCCTGAGCTGGAGCACAACTTGCAACTTCTCATTGACATCACGGAGCAGGAGATCATCCAGAACGACCGGCAGTTGCAGTACGAGAGAGACATGGTTGTCAACCTGACCCATGAGATACAGAAGATGTCTGAAGTTCTCTCGCACGAGGAGACGGCAATTAGCAATCTCAGCAAGGTGCTGGAGATGGTGGAAGAGTGCGAGAGACGGATGCAGCCCAGTTGTGAAAATCCCTTAACCTTGGATGAGTGTGCAAAGATTTTTGAGACACTTCAAGACAAGTACTACGAAGAGTACAGAATGTCTGACCGGGTAGACCTGGCAGTAGCAATAGTCTATCCACTCATGAAAGATTACTTCAAGAACTGGGATCCCCTCAAGGTGTGTGTTAGTTTGATTTATCTGCAGTTCTTACTTGATGGCTTAAGTAGTCTTTATTATCTTGACTCCCCCCTACTCCTTGTCGCAAATTCCTATCAGTTTGGAGAGAAAGAGGATGAAAAAGTGCCTTCCTCTTGCCTCGCAAGGCAGAGGAAGGTTCCAGAGAAAACTCGCAGTGTTCATGGCAGAGTGAAATAAACGTGTGCAAAAAGATGGACCCACTCTGCACCCACTCTCAGACACTTGCTATGACTGAAGGCTACTGTTCTGTAAAGTGGCTAACAATTTAGGAGCTTGAAGGTTAAAATCAATCCTTTTCATGGGTGTTGGGAAGAAAAAGTAGACGAAAGCTAAGTCTCTAGTCCTTGTTTTTTAGCAAAAGCAGGAGAGGTCTGTCTTTCAAGTAGTCAGATATATGCTGTCTATTCTTAATGCCATTTCATCTGTGACAGGTAAGAGTCTGAATTCTCTCTGTACACCTGAAAAAGTTCAGACTATCTTCTTTCCCCCCCCCGGAGGCATGCTAAATCCATAAAGTGGGATTTTCCTCTTGTGGGGCTTCACTAATCACAGCTGTGAGCTCCAACCTTGGCTTTTGAGTGGGTGAGAAAGCTGTCTGTAGCTGAGCGTACCATCAGCCTGCTCTTTGTATATACCAGCTGAAATTAATGAAAAAGGATAAAGGCCGCTCATGCCTTATCATTTCCAGGACTGTACGTATGGCACAGAGATCATAGCCAAGTGGAAGAGTCTTTTGGAAAACGATCAGCTGTTATCACACAGTGGGCAGGACCTGTCAACAGATGCTTTTCACAGGTAAAGAGCAAATGAGTTGTACTTTGTCCAGCATCTTCAAGTGCTGCTTCCTCAGGGATGGAAAAAACAAGCATGCTTTCCAGATGATTCTCTTGATGTGTGTGTTAAAATCCAGCTGTCAGCTATATAAAAAGAAGTAGCTTTTAAATAACAGTTACCATTTAGTTTATTTAGGCCTGGGGCTATAGCTTTAAGCTTAGCTTTGATTTATTTATTATTTTTTTCCAGACTGATGTGGGAAATCTGGATGCCATATGTCAGAAACATAGTGGCACAGTGGCAACCGAGGAACTGTGGATCGATGGTGGATTTCTTGGATAGCTGGGTAAATGTTGTTCCTGTCTGGATACTGGATAACATTCTGGATCAGCTCATCTTCCCCAAGCTACAGAAGGAGGTAAGACGAGAGGGCTATGACGGGGTTAGAATGAAGCTGTGCTCTGAACCAGTATTTGAATTTCAGTCAACTGGAACTTCTAAAATACCAGTTTGCTCCCTCTGCCACTGCATTTAGGAGTTAGGGGTTTGCATTATGGCTCTCTTTGCATCTGGCAAGACTTACTGCTAATGGATGGACTTATTTTAATCTTTTCTGTTTTACCTCAAGGTCGAAAGCTGGAATCCGTTGACAGACACGGTCCCAATCCATTCGTGGATCCATCCCTGGCTTCCGCTGATGCAGGCACGATTAGAGCCGCTGTATTCTCCCATCCGAAACAAGCTGGCGAATGCACTGCAGAAGTGGCATCCCAGTGACTCCTCCGCCAAACTTATCCTTCAGCCCTGGAAAGATGTGTTCACACCTGGGTCATGGGAGGCTTTCATGGTCAAAAACATCGTGCCTAAACTAGGTGAGAAAAGCCAAACAGCGCTGAATTTCTGGAATCTGCTGGTTGCCACCTTCCCCCTTACCCCTAGAAAAGATACGTGGTTGCCAGTGTTGCTTCAAAGAATATTATTAGTAAGTTTAGGCCAAGCTTGCATACTCTTTTCTGCCACTAGTGCCGTGCATTTTTTTCAGAGGCAGACATTTTAGAAAATATGGGGAAGTGCTCTGATTATTCTCAATGTTTTCTGTCTTATTTTTTCTAAATCATCTGATTCCTCTGTTCTTCAGCTGACAGGAATATCTGATAGCTGTCAGATAGTACCAAGCTATAAAATGTCTCTCTGTTACTTCTGTATTCTTCGGTCTATGCTAATGCTTTCACCATGAGATTTTGTAATTCACCGTTCAGCTATGCAAACTGGCTAAAAGGCTCTGTAGTCTAAAAAGCAGTTGAACATTTTAAGTTGTTCAGTTCTGGCAGCAAATTGTAATCACTGAAAATGGAAGCGCACTGTTTTGGTGGCAGGGATCAGCCAAACAGCTTAAAGATTCCGAATGTCCCTTAGGGTAATATGCAGTACAGGTTCTCCTCAAATCATGTGTGTTGCTAGTGAAATAGGTCAGGGCACGGATAAACCTGTGAGTCAAGTTCTTTTCTAACTCTTCTCCCCCTTTTCCCAGGGATGTGTTTGAACGAACTCATCATAAACCCTCACCAGCAGCACATGGATGCCTTCTACTGGGTGATTGACTGGGAGGGGATGATTTCTGTCTCCAGTCTTGTTGGGCTGCTGGAGAAACACTTCTTCCCAAAGTGGCTGCAGGTGAGAAACTATCAAGGCTGAGTAAACAGGCTTGATTCACTGTGAAGTGTTCTAGTGACTCCTGCCTAGAAATTGCTGCCCCAGTGCTGAAATGGTTTAACTACCAAATGGGGTGATTTCCACTCATAGCTCCATACACATCAGAACAGACTGTTTCCTAATACTGTCACAGTCCTTTTTTTTACCGAAAGCTCAGTAATAAACAGGTTAAGTGATAATAAGGACTCTCTTCCATAAATGTACCTGTCCTGCTGCATTTGATCTGTCATGTTGTTTTGCAGGTGCTGTGCTCTTGGCTTAGTAACAGCCCCAATTATGAAGAGATTACAAAGTGGTACTTGGGTTGGAAGTCCATGTTCTCAGACCAAGTGTTAGCACATCCATCGATCAAAGACAAATTTAATGAAGCTCTTGACATCATGAACCGAGCTGTCTCTTCCAGTGTCGGTAGGTGGCTTATGGTGATGGTTCCGCTTACTGTGATGGCAGTACAGCAACGTTTGGTTCTTGTGAGTCTGTATTTAGGCATGGCCCTGCTAATCAGCATTGTAGTAGCTCCCACGAGCAGTGGAATTCAAAGTGTGTTTTACCTTGCTGTGTCCATAAATAACACCTGTAAGGTGCTTCTTAATAATTGTCCATGCTTCACTGAAGCAGAAACAGATTTTTGGTGACTGTCTGCCTGTGCCATTAAGCAACTGATACTCTTTCAGCCTTGCCTGATTGTAGTGTATTTTATGTCAGTCACTGAGAGACCATCACTTAAAGATGTTTCCTTCCAAAGCTATAATTTGTTGGCGTGTTTTTTCTTTACGGTGAGATACTGGTTCTCCTTAGCTTTAGAGCAGTGCCTCTGCCTTCCACATGACTCTCCCTGTGACCTAGAAGAGATTGTTAGGAATTTGATGGTAATTAAACTGTGTAAAAGAGAAGGCCGTGCTTGAGGGAGCAGCACCTGAGATTTGCCCTGTCCTCCAAGACTGAGAACTCCTTTCCTGCATTCCTCTTGCCTGCTTGCTGTACAGTGTGATGGAGAATCTGCATCAGAAACATGGAGGATTCCTTGAGGTCTATTTTAAGTGTTATGTTTATTTCTGTGGTAAAATGATAACAAGTACAGGTAAGCGTTGCACCACGAGGAATTCACCTGTTCTGGCATGGTACTCGTGGAGCCACAAAGTGAACTGGGGCTGATAGTGAAAGCACTCCTGATGCAATGCTGCTTCCTGCAACATGGTACTGCTCCATCCTTAACCTGATTTTGCAGTAGTCGGTGTTTGTAACCCAGCAGTGACACGTGGAGACCACAGGCCAGGTTTTGTCTTTGAGGAGTATTTTGTTGTTGTTGTTCACAGTTTCCCTTTGCCAGTAGCAGTGCAGCGTCCTCCTCTCCTGTGCATGCTCAGACACAGTGCGGGGTTGCATCAAATCCTGTTGCTTCTGCTGCAGTTCTCAAATTTACCTAGCTAGTCTACATTGTATTGGTGTTAACAGTATAAAACTTAATCAATTAGAATGTGTAAAGGAGGATTCAGAACATATGGATTGACTTTACTGTGTCCTGGACTGGAGTTTACCCATAGACCTTCCACCAGAAACGTACTGGGACCTTGTTTTCACATGTTTTGTCTCTCCCAAACAGGTGGCTACATGCAGCCGGGCGCTCGAGAGAACATCGCCTACCTTACTCACACCGAGCGGAGGAAAGACTTTCAGTACGAAGCCATGCAGGAGCGTCGGGAGGCTGAGAACATGGCCCAGCGTGGCATCGGCATGGCCGCCAGCTCCGTGCCAATGAACTTTAAGGACCTAATTCAGACAAAAGCAGAGGAGCACAACATTGTTTTCATGCCTGTGATTGGAAAGCGGCACGAAGGGAAACAGTTGTATACGTTTGGACGGATTGTCATTTACATTGACAGAGGTGTTGTGTTTGTACAAGGAGAAAAGACTTGGGTGCCAACCTCGCTCCAGAGTCTCATTGACATGGCTAAGTGAGGCCCCCGCTTTGAACTGTGAAGACCATCTTGCTGATATTTTTAGTCTAACTGTCTTAGAATAAAGAAACTGTGGATTTGTAAATAGAGTGAAACTGTATGCCAGGGATTTTTTTCTTAGAAGAGCTGTTCAGGCACCGTCAAGAGATGAAATTACATGTGGAAGTCAGTGCTAAGGGAGAACAAGCAGTTCCAATGCTTGTGTAATTGCCACCTGTGACAGAGGTTTATCAGCAGGGTAGAAGGGACCACAGGAGGTGATTCTCTGCTCCCACAGCAGATGAGCGAGGGCTGGTCTAGCAGAGTCCTGAAGGTCTCCAGTGACAGAGATGTCACAGCTTCTCCTTGCCTGCTGCGCTGCTCTGGCAGTGAGTTACTGTCCCCACAATGTCCCTCAGGCAGCGGGCTCCTCTCTACGGCGCACAGCCAGGACTCATCCCACCTCTGTCTGGGTGTGCTGGTGGCTCCTTCAGCCTGCTGCCTGCCTGCAGGCCATCAGCTGCTCCGGGTGCCCTCTGTCCTGTCAACGCAGAGCTGGAAGGAGGGGGATTTTTTCCAGCTAATTCACAGAACGTGTGCTGTGAGACCACAGCAGTTCAGGGCACAGAGGTGAGGGAGGGAAATAAGGCTTTTTTTCCCTAGAGGGAAATGACCTGATTCTTCACAGAACAGATGAAGTGCTGAAGGCCGCGGCCTGTGAGGAAGCTTTTCTAAGCCTGCATTTGGAACTAGACACCAATACCTTCAACTATAAACCCCTCTCAAATAACTTCCCCTCCTGATGCTTCAAAATGTGTGTAGTACATGCAAAAGCTTTGATTTGTTCATGGAAGGGGAGGGGATCAAAAGAGTAATCATTATGCAGTACAGATAGCTTAAAAAGCAGATTTTAGTTAAATTTGTTCACTGTAGTCAAAGCACAGCTTTATCTTTTATTAAATAATTAAGATACAAAAATGTCCCATCACGCTCAGTGTTTGAGTGCTGCCACTTTTGGCAGAGCACGACGACACTGTCGGTGCTTGAGCTTCATCGCGCAGCTGCCGTGGGAAGAGACGCAGCCCCAAGGCCCCCCACGCCGTAG
This sequence comes from Ciconia boyciana, assembly GCF_034638445.1. Classification (NCBI taxonomy): domain Eukaryota; kingdom Metazoa; phylum Chordata; class Aves; order Ciconiiformes; family Ciconiidae; genus Ciconia; species Ciconia boyciana. The sequence continues at coordinate 7,203,359 of NC_132948.1, forward strand.
AGAGGGGTCAGGACTCCGCAGCAGCGGGACTGTGCCGGCCAGCTCTGTCCTCCTTTCTGATGATCTCCAAGTCGTCACAGTCTTGGTATGTCGGCTCCTCCACGAAGTCCCAGACCTCAGGGGAGAGTTCCTTCAGTTTTTGCAAAGGAAACCAGTGGACGGAGGTGTCGTTAAAGGTGTCCAGGTACCGAGGATGAGCAGGGAGCGCCACTTCCTCTGTCCCTTTCAAGACCTAAAGAGCATTTGGGGAAAAAGTTATGTACGACACAGAACTTTTCTGCAAAGTTCAGTCAAGTATGGGTGAAGATGAGGATGGTGTTAGGTTAACCCAACCGCTGTGTGCAACGTGTTCTGCCGATAATGTAGAATGATCCTAAAGTGATTCATTTTTATATTGCAGCGGCCAGGAAAAAGTGTTTTAAAAATAACCACCCTCTTCTTTCCAACTGCAATTAATTTCCTTTCTCATTAAAAGGTGCTTTGTCAGTACAAAACAAAAATGTTTCAAAAACTAGCGAGTCATACCTTTGCTATGTACGAATAATCTCTCTCCAATATTCTTGACAACAATCTAGAATAACACAAGGTAACCAGCATTAGACATGCGACACTCCTGTGAAATTCAGACAACTTTTCTCAACACGTGAGTGGGGTGGAAAAGGTAAGAGATGGCTGATGACTGCACACAGGACAGCAAGTTGAAAATGAGCAAAATCTGGAAATTGTTGTCAGAAGCAATACAAAAGAAGGAATAAAGGAAGCAAGGAGAGGGAAAGGCTGCTGGAGGCACCAGACCCTCTCCCCGCGGGGGCTGCACGCACCTTTCCTCAATTCCTTTAAAGCTGTTCCCGATGATGACCATTTTGGACAGTGCCCCTGGGGACCAGTTCCTCCACAGGAGGTTGTTGTACAAGGCTTTCCCGCAGTGCACCATGTAGAACAGCGTGCCCGATCCCTCGACGCCGTGTTTCCCCTCCTGCACGTAAACGTTCCCCGTTACAGCCGCTCTCCGAGCCCCTGCAGCGGAGGCAGGACGGTGCCCCCCGGATCCCGGGGCGGTCTGGCTCCGGGAGCCCCGCAGCCCCGGGGATCGGGCTCCAGCCCTGCGGGCCGGCTCACCTCGTTGTCCGGGAGCAGCCGCAGCCCCAGCTGCCCCAGCGCGGCCGTCTCCTGGGCGGAGAACGCGGGGTCGAAGAGGGAGCACCGGCCGGGCGGCACCTGCGGGGAGAGGGGCGGCCATGGGCGGGGGCCGGGGCGGCGGCCCCCCCCGCCCCGGTTCCCTCCCCCCCGGTTCCTCCCCGTCCTCACCCCCAGCTCCTCCAGCAGCAGCAGCAGGAAGGCCAGCTGGTGCCGGGCGGCCGGGCAGCCGCCGAACCGGCCCAGGCCGTAGCAGACGCAGCGGGCGGGCGGCTCCGCGCTGCTGCCCAGCGGGGCCCGCACGGCTCCTGCGGGCACGGAGAGAGGCGTCAGGCCCGGCGGGGGCAGCCCGTTCTCCCCCCCCCGCTCCCCGCTCCCCGCACGCACCGGCGCTCGCCGCCCAGAAGCCGGAGCTCAGCAGATCGTCCCTGCGGGGAGAGCGCGGCGTCAGCGGGGCCCGGCAGCCGGGGCCGGGGGACACGGGCCGGGGCCGGGCCACTCACCGCGCCTCCCGCAGCCGCCGCAGCACCCCGTCGCCGTCCTCCGCCGCCTCCCCGCCCGCCCGGCCCTGCCGCCGCCGCCGCCCGCCCGCCGGCCGCCACCCGCCCGCCGCCGCCGCCATGCGCCGCCCGCCCGGCCGCCGTAGCGCGGGCGGTCACGTGCCGCTGTCATGGGACCGGCGGGCCGCCTCCCGGAAGCGGCGGCAAGAGGCCGGGCCGCTCAGCCCGGTGGCGGCGGGCCCCGCCGGAGGGACAGCCCCTCTCTCGGCCCGGCCCGGCCCGGCGCGGCCGCCGGGAGCCCGGCACCGATGGCCCGCCCCGCCGCGCCGGAGCCCGGCTCGGCGCCATGGTGAGCCCCTTCCCCCGGGCCTGCGGCCGCGGGGCTCTCCCGGTCCGTGCCCCCGCCGCTGGCTCGTCGGTATCGAGGTGACACCGGCGCTGCGCCTGCCCGGCCGGGGCTGCGGCGCGGGCGTGGGCCGGGCGGTCACGCGTGGCGGGTGTCCGGCCGCGCCGCTGCCCCGCGAACGGGCCGTGTCCCTTTTGGGGCCGGGCCGGGCCGCGCCGCCTCCCCCCGGTCGCAGCTGGAGCCCTGGGGCAGCGAGCGCCTGGCAGGGCTCTGGCAAAGGCGGGAGCAGGACCCGGATCTCCTGGAAGCCAACGCAGGGTCTCAACAGCTTCGTCTCTCTCCGGTGAATCGTTCCGGGAGCGCGGAGAGACGGTCTAAGGCCGAATCCAGCCTTTTCGTCTTGGCCAGACAGTAACTTGTGTTCTTGAGTTTCGCCTTTTGAGTTGCCTTTTGCTTTTGTTCCAGGCTTCATCAGTTTCTGCTGGAAAGCTCTTGTGTGCAGAGCTTGTAACTAGCTACTTAGTAGTAGGAGTGGACAAAAAGGGTTATTAAATACGTACATCCTTGAAATTATGAGCTGAATAATATTACGGTGTAGGCCATCTTCTGTAGGAAGCCTTCATCTTGCGCTCCTTGAGGCCTGTCATGTACAGTCGGCAATTAAATTAAAAGCAGCAGGTTGTGGGAACTGTTTGGACAGCACGTGGTTAATGCTTGATGATAATTATTCCATGTGCTCAGGGTAGGAGAATATCTCACAAGTCCACATCGCCTTCCTCATGTCTCAGCTGCAGAGTTACACAATCTATCTTAAATCCACAAAAGTGGTCAAGTGTAACAGCATGGAACCCTTTTAGTGCTGCTTTCACATCTAAACTTGGTGTCATTATGTAAGAACCACGTCTCTCTTCATTTGTAATAACCTTTTTGTTGCTTTACCTGAAATAATAGAAAGGAGTGGGAGAAGCGTAACGGTTTTCAAACATACAGTAATTTCTGTTAATGCTTTGCTTTTTTAGGTGGAATTACTTTTTCCTTTATGATGGTTCAAAGGTTAAGGAAGAAGGAGATCCTACAAGTGCTGGGATTTGTTATTTTTATCCTTCTCAGGTAATGTCTGTTTTTATTTCAGTGCCTGTGTTGTAAGTCAGTGCTGATAATTTGGGTTCAGGAACGGTCGGGCTTCCAGGTGGAGCTTTGGATTAATTCTTGTTTAGTATTCACAAAAGTCTTAAGAAAACTCATGCAACTAGAACCAGCTGGGGTGGTGCTCCACCGGACTCGGTGCACACAAGTCCTCGGGCTTCTGAGGCTGGGCACGGTGGTGTTGCACTCTGCTCCCTCGCTGTGGGTTCTGGTCAGTGGGGTCCTCCAGCAGAGTCCAGGTCTGTTCTGGTGATGTGAATAAATACACACGAGGGGTGTAAGTGCCCCTAAATAAGCTCTAGGCCCTTGCGCTGAAAAAAAAGCAGTCCAGTTATTTTTTTCCCCAGAAATTTGCCTGTGCTACTGCATTTGATTTATAATTGAATTGAACTTATAATTCATTTTTATTTATACCTGAATACAGTAGTGATTTGTTTTCCAAGTCTTTCTAAAAGGAAAAAAAAAAACCAAAAGAAGTCTTTCAACCTGCGTTCCTCGACAGACTCTCCCCGACCAGCAGGAACTGCTGTGTGGACAGATTGCTGGAGTGGTGCACTGCATGACTGAGATTTCTGGAGTTCCTCCAAGTCTCATTCGCCTGAGGAAGCTCAAGTTTGCAGTTGTAGTGGATGGAGACTATCTGTGGGTGAGTTCAAGAGATCTGGAGGCAGTTGCGGAGCTAAAACTGTGAGATGAACTACCTTATCAAACAAAGAGGGCTTAGGGCTTTTTTTTTTTTTTCCCCACTGTCTGGGCTGCACACAGATAGACCTGGGGACAGCTAGGGTGCGAACTTGTAATGCACAACTTTTAATTGCAAGGTAACTTAAATTTTGTTTACCACAGCCTACTAGCGTGTGTCGTGGCAGTCACTTCAGCTGTTCTGTAAAAATCTTCACGTACCTCATTTGTGTGTCCATACCCAATGTGTTTTCTTAAGACGTGCCTGGCAATGGCTGTAAAGCATTGAGCTCTGCATTGTTATGTGCATCCGTGGGTTACTGGCAATGACTGGAACCAGGATTCCGTGTGCTGCAGTTTATAATAAGGACTCAGTCTCCCTATTTGGTAGTCTGACCGCTCTTTGCTTCTAACCCTCAGCATTCCCTGCTGCAGAACTTTGTCAGTGACAACAGACATTTAGTATATAAAGAGCAGTGTGCGGCAGAGTTGTGACAGAAATGCCCTAAACCATCCCCTGGAAACTGGGCTTAGACCGGTCAGACCTATTTAATTGGCAGTGCTGTTCAGGCTCACTGGGCTCTCTCTGAGGCAGAAGGCCTGGCGCTTCTTTTTCTCTTGGTAACTCAAAAACTAAATGAAGCATCTTCATTGCTGTAAATAACAAGTTAATTTGAATATTTTAAAGTACTTAGTTTCAGGAAAATGTTCTCAACTATTAGAGCACTGAGCTAGGTCATCTAACATGGGAAGGGAGTGTGTCTAAAACGCTGATTTCTGATATAATTTATTTATCCTGTCTGTGCCAGGGCTCCTCTGTGGGTATTTTTGAATTTCCTTTTCATCTGACTTGTGAATCCAGGGGATGTTTGCCTGCCACAGAACTGCTTGTACACCTTTGATACTCATTTGAAAGCGATAAGAGTCGTTCTCATCTGCTGTGCCTGGGTTTTGTCAGTAAACATTCTTCATTCATGGCTTTCTGTATTAAAGGTTCTGGGCTGTGCTGTTGAGCTCCCTGATGTCAGCTGTAGACGGTTTCTGGAGCAGCTGATCACCCTCTTCACCTTCTACAATGGACCTGTGCACCGTGCGTACATGGTAATTAAAGATCAGCAGCCCTGATGCTTCTGCCTAGGAAGAGGTCTTAAACTCTACCTATATTGGCCGAGCTCTCCCCAGGCACTTACGTGCTGTCATGTTCTCTTATGTTGTCTTCTTGCTAGCAAGGGTCAGAGCAAGCTCACATATCAAAGAACTGGGACCTGGAAAAGTGTACAGGCCCATCTTCCTATTGCACTGAGGGCGTCTACTAAAAGTTTCCTAGATGTTCAGTCTAAAGCAGTTTCCTCTCGGTACCATCTTCCTCCTTATCCTCACAAGATTTGTCACTTACAGGTACTGTCCCAGATTGATTGTGTCTAACCATCCTGAATGCATTAAGGCCTGTGCAGTGACAGCCGTGTGGATTTTTGTTGTCCGCAGGCATTTTCTCAGGAGGAGCTGAGCAGGCAGTGGGACAGATATATTGAACATATCCAAAAAAACACCAGTGACCTCCACAAGATTTTCAATTCTCTCTGGAATCTGGACAAAACCAAGGTAAAAGCCTGTCCTCTGCAGTGTCTGGCTCTAGAGCTGCCTTAGTGCCAATGCTTTTGTGTTTATTTGCTGCTTTGAGCATTTCCCAGGATTCTCTGGCCTAACTTCTTGTGGTTCTTCTTGTCTAGGTGGACCCCCTGCTTTTACTGAAAGCAGCTCTCATCTTGCAAACTTGCCAGCGGTCTCCCCATGTCTTGGCAGGCTGCATTCTTTACAAAGGCTTGTAAGTAACCAGGCATTACCCAAAGGGTTAACCTGCACCTTAAATCTGCCCCTTCCCAGGGCTGTGATCCTGGAGTGCATCCAGGGAGCAGAGCAAGGGCACTAGGTGTACACACAGGGCTGCTGTTTGTTATTGACAGGAACATTAATGCTTCAGGCAAGGTAATGCCTGTCTGCTGGTGTATTTCAAAGAGGATAAATGGTTGTTTGTGTTTGTCAGTAGAAGAAATAGAAGCATGAAGAAATTCAAGGTTTGGGGTTTAGTAGTAATCTGCTGTCTTTGATAGTCAGCAGGATGTGAAGACTGAACTTCTTGGGCTTTTTAGGTGGAAGTGACCACGAAAAAGAAAGATGTGTGAATATTATTCTTTCCCCTTAGTGTTCTCTTTGCAGTCTTGCAAATGCAGTGCACGTGCACGTGCATGTCTGTATGTATGTATTTTTGACTAACTTGTTGGCCAGGACCACTGTCTATACTGGCAGAACGTGCGCAGAAGAATGAGCCAGAATTTCCCATGAGAAATGCTGGCTTCCTTCAACTGAGGATTAATCATAGTTGAAGATGTTGCAGGTGTGGCATGGAACAACATCAAGGAAAGCCTCAAAGGTGGCCTTGAAAGACAGGAGGTGGGGGATTCTGAGAATTTCTTGGCAATAACATTCAAGCACCTTTTTCCTTTGGCATAGACTGTTCCTGTAGCACCTTTTACAAGCACTGGAAATATGCCACAATGTGTGCATCTTTCCAGGTCTGACAGAGGCAGGCCAGGCATTTTTAAGGGAATGATCTCATACGTGCAAGCAGGACACTGAACGTGAGTCACTGCAGCACCTTAAAGCTGGCAGCATGTTGCAGTGGAAGCGGGCGTCTGACTTGAGAATGGAGTCCTGCCCTGTGTCTGCCCATCACCAGTGTGTGTGTCTTCTTGTATCGCTGGTCTGTCTGGTAGAGATTTTTTTTTCACCAAATGTCATCAGAGTTCTCTGAACTCTGAATCTTACTACAAAACACTGCAAAGGGCTTTGTACTTGCGTTAAACTTCCCCTTCTGTAGAGTCTTTTGGAGAATCTCTAGAATGTGGATCTCAACAAGATGTAAATGGAAGGACTGAGAATACCTTTGGAAGCCCTGTTCGAGGAACCTGTGTTGCAGTACTTTGAGTGCTAGTCTTTCTGAATCTTCTCCACTGCCTACAGCTCTTCATGGGGTGGAAGGAAGCCTGTATGGATCAGTCTGTCTTAGGTCTTGACTCAGCAAAACCAGATTTGTTGGCCCAAAGTAAATGCCAGCAGGCGGTTTTCCTGAGTTTAGAGTGGAACTGACCCAAAGAAAAGAAGGAAACAAGAGTCCTGATGGTCACCTAGCTTGTGTTCCTGTTGTGTGGCAATGTGTTAGCTCCAGCCCATGTCTGGGGCTGGCCCTTCAACCCTTGCAGAGTACCTGGCAGGACCGGGAGAGGTGGGTGCAGTGGAACCTTAGAGACTCCCCCAGAGATCACCCAGCTGTGAAATGGGGCCCTGCAGCACCGCCAGTTTTGCTCAGAGTACAAGTAAAAGTCTAGGGTGAGCATTACTGCTGCCTCTGCCTGTCCTGATGCACTGAGCGATGGGAGTCTATGGCTGAGCTTCAGGAAATGACACTCTGTTCATGGATGACTTTGTTTTGTCCTTTTAGGATTGTGAGCACCCAGCTGCCACCTCCTCTCACTGCCAAAGTTCTCCTCCAAGGCAATGAGTCTCCAGGCCAGGTATGTTGCTAAACACGTTCCCTGCATGCAGATACCCACTTTTGTAAGGATGCAGTGTGGGAGCTCTTGTCACATAGATCTTACATGTGCCATTACTGGGAAGGACAAATATTGATGCTGATGCTAAAAGCTTTTATTAGTTAAGGTCGAGTAAGGTTTCAAGACGTCTGCACTAGGAATTTGCTTTTTTTTTGGTCTTTAAGTTACTGAATTAATGAGTTCTCATCTATGTGATGTTTTAATTAGCTTTTTACCCAAGTTTAGGTATTTAGAGCTAAATATACACACAATGAATGTCTGAAAGTGACAAATAGATCAATTTTTGTTTGCATTAAAACTTGTCAAAAGTAATTATTTATGTGGTTCAAGATCTTCTACAAAAAAGCCATCAAGATCCAGATATGAAGAAGGACTCTGCTCTTACTCCGGTTGAGTGAACCAAGTTTTTGTGCCCTGATCAGGCAGTAATGGCAAATTGTGGTATTTGTCCTTGCTTTCAGGTGTATTTTGGTTCTTGGGAAGTCCCCTTGACTTTGAGGGCTACCTAAGGAACAAATCACTGCCCAGCATGGTAAATCAGTCACAGTATTTGCTGAAGGGGATGGTCTGGGGTCTGCTGTAGTCACAGGGAGGCTGAGGAGGCTGGAAGAGATGTCCTGGTGGCACTGATGGCAAGTGTTGAGTCATGCCACAGAGCTGATTCTTGGCTTTTCTTTCAGAGTGAGCCTGGAGGTGAGGAGCAGCGGGAGCCTGGTGAGCATCCAGCTGCAGAGTACTGGTTGCCAAGTGCACAGCAGCAGCATATGGGCAACCCTCTGGGGCTGCATTTTCTGCAGTGAGAGCATGAGCTGGTTCTCTGGGATTCATGTCAAAGCTCTTGCTGGATGCAGGAGTATATCCCTGAGGATGTTGCTGCCACTAGTCAGCATGTGCCAGTGGGTGTTGTGTAATCAGAACTAGCTCCTTCCTTTGGCTGAGCAAAGGAGTTTGCTCTTTTGGGTTTAATTGTCAGTTCTGCAGATTCCCAACATGCCTGCTTTAATTCTAGTTACCCATGTGCCTACTTGGCCACTGACGGAGCCCTGAAAACAGATGGCTGATGCTTTCAGTCCAAACCTTCAGTCATCGTTTTTGAGCATCAGTTTATAGATATTCTTCCAGGATGGTTAGGAAGAAAACACTAAGGGAAAATTTAACTGTGTCAGGCATTAAGTGTATGAGGAGGATGGGAAGATGCTGCCTAGTCAGATGTGGTCAGTTTGTTGTCACCCAGGATACGGGATGATAGCATGCCTTCTCCTCCTGCAAAAGCCTTTGGGCTGATGGAGTCTGGCTTCTGTTCTTTATGCTGGGGCATGTTAATTTAATCCTCAAACCTCCATTGCTCTTGCAGATTCTCCATTGCCGCAGGGCGTCCGTATCATCCCCGTGTTCCTAACAGAAGATGAAGTCTCAGTGCTCCGAGACTTTCCAGTGGAGTGGATGACTAGGTAGGAAATCAATCTGATGCATAGAGAGGCTTTTGCAGCAAGGGAGCTAACAAGTGGCGCTGCGTCCTCGCTAGCTATTGTTACCGTTTTCTCTGATACTAACTCAGACTCTGTCATCTGGCTGTTAAAGCTGTCTGAGGTCTTTCAGGGTGGACAGAATTTGCATTGTCCATATCTCTGTTGTGAAGCAGCCTAAAGCAGAACCATTTCCCAAGACCAACTGCAGTGTTCTGTTGTTTCTCAGCTCTGCTGAGCTCTGCTGCCTTTGTGCTTTGTAAGTAAGGGTGTGACATTCCCAGGAGTCTGCAGTGTAAGAGGCCTGTGCTTTTCACCTGTGTTAGAACTTAGCCCATCCTTTTCCGAGGTAGATGCTCTTTGTAGCAGAGAATAGATCAGCTATTGAACACTGCCAGGAGGTGATAGTGTTACTAGGTATGTTATAACTCCAAACAGATCCTACTCAGTAGTTTAATCAACTTGTCATCTCCCGCTAGGTCATCCGTGTCCCCAGCAAGCCCTAGAGGAGAGAAGAATGCTCTCTGCTCCCAGGCAGTTTCAGAATCAACAGGAGTTCATGAAAACCAAGACCTGAACAATATCTCTGTGCAGGAGTCCCCTGAGCAAGCTTCAAGCACAGCTGCACCAGAAGATGCTGTGCAATCAGGCAGGCTTGCAAACACGGGTCCTTTGAAGGGCTTCCCTGAAATGGAAGCCAGTACAAAGAATTCTCCAACTGCAAAACTGAGCAGCCCAGACAGCAAAAGTTCAGAGCTCAGTAGAAAAGCATCCTTCCCATTAGAGAGAGACACGAAGCAGCTGCCAAGCCCTTCCACACTCCGTACTGCTGAATGTGCTCAAACTACAGGTCCATATGTGGAAGGCTTTTCCTTTCCAAACCCTTATGCCCAGGAGCAGGAGAGTCAGAGCATGGGGAAATCCCTTGTGGACTCTCATGTTGAGCAGCGCAGTTTCCAAAGTTATCCTGCAACCAGTGGCAGTCCAGCTATTTCCTCTCCTGCCCAAGAGTTGAGCAGAAGGAACTCAAGTGAACAAGATGAGCAAGGGACCATGAGCCAAAACAGTGTCTCTGGAGAAAGCAGCGGTGCAGCTGGTGGCAATGTATGGGGTTTGGATTGTCCAGCCCCTGCTGTACAACCAGAGCTCCAAAGCAGGAGTCAGCTGCCAGCTGTAGAGGTTCAGGAGAGTCTGCCCAGTGACCCAGCTGAGAACACGCACTGTCCCAGGAGCGGGGAGAGTGGCTGGCCGCCTCAGGTGGACAGTCTGGGAGCCCAGGCTGGTGTGGAGTCAGGCAAACAGTGCAAACTGGTTAAAATGAGCTTGTATGTTCACTGTATTAAGGGGCTTGTGCTCTCCCTGCTGGCTGAAGATCACCTGCAAGAGGACCAGAGCTCCATTGAAGATGTGGTAAGTGGCAAAGCTCCTTCACACCTGCAGATACTCTCACTGCTGCTTGTCTGGTGATGGGGACAGGGGTTACAACTGAAAGAGCAAGCGTTGGATTGTGCTTCCTATCTTTTTTCCTCACCTGCTCTGTGTTGTGCAAGGCAAAGCCATTCGGCTTAGGGTTCGTCACCACAACCAAAGCTACGTGGGAGGTTGTTCACAAACGTCAGGCAGCGAGCCTGAGAGGTGAGAGTGTTGTCTCACAGGCGACTCCTGTTGCCTGTTGTTCTATGTCGGTGCTAGTGCCGGAGCAGAACGTGTAGGTGTGGCTGTCAGACAGCCCCGCGGGCTGCCAAAGGCCTGTGCTGGATTTGGGATTTGTTGGGAAACCCCGTCAGTTTTGTAGTGCTTTTTGGAAAGCAAGGTTTGTTCTTTGTTTAACCTCCACTTTGGATGTCACAGCTTCTCACTCTGGAAGCACCAGGGAGACACGTCTGGCAGCAAGTCCCCAAAGCGTTTCCTTTCTACGTGAAAGTCTGGCTGCCTGTGTCCCCAGCCTGCTTCTCCCTGGCACTGCTCTCTGGGTGCCAGAGCAAAGGATGCCATTTGGGTGCTGCACATAGGTGCTGTACCAGAGCAATCCCAATTTACTGTGCTGTGGGATTTGCTTTGGTGTGCAGGCTTCCCTGCCAAGCATTGCGGTGCAGCTAATGGGGCTGCGGGGGAAGGACGTGCTGGCCCCCGGCGTTTCCTGGTGAAGCATTAGTCTGCAGAGCTGCCGCCTGGCCTCTGCTTCCCTACCAGGGAGCTGAGTCAAAGCTGCAGAGGCCTGTTTGATATGCCAGTTGCCATAGGAACAACCTAATTTCTTTAACCGTCAGACTGGAAGGTGGAGGGAAGCTCAGACTAACGCTTGCTCCCAGCGTTAGCAGAGCCTCAAGGTTACTCCTTTTTCTTCCAAGCTCTGGGAATCAGAGGCTGTGGCTGTGACCCCCCTGTAAGCAGGGGGATGCCACCTCTGCACAGCATGTGAGGATTGGCGTGCCCAGGAAGGGATTGCTGCAAAATCAGCAGAGGCCAGGAGGTGCAGCCTTGGCCTTTTGCACTAGACATGGCACATTGCTCTGTCCCCTTTCTGCTCATTTCAAACAAGCAGCTGCACAACGGCTCCCACTCTGCCATGTCTTCTCTGGTTGTGGGGAGAGAGGAGGATGCAGGCAGGTAGGAACTGACGCTCTCGAGAGCTGAAGGTCGTCCTCATTGCACAGGTACCCTCAGCTTCTCTGGGTTTCCTCCGGTTGCAGCTCTGGTCTGGCTGGCTGGCAGTGTAGCTCTGCTGTGCTCGGAGGCGGTGCGGGTCCCAGCAGCCTGTGTGGGACCCCGTGGCTGGAAACCAGCCTCCGCTCTGCTTTATGTCTGACCTGCCATGAGAAGGAGTGTCTGACAGATGTAGCTAGCGTGTGAAATGCCTTGTTAGGAGGTTAGCTCTGCTAGTGACACATTGCACAGCCTCCTCCCATCAAATGCCTGGGCAAGGCCAGCAGTGGGCCCAGCCTGGCTCAATTTGTCATTCAGTTCATCAAGTCTCAAGATCAACTGCCTGACACTGGTGCACCTCATTTCAGTTGATCTTCCTTTATGTATTGCCCCAGGGTTGACAAAGCCCTGTTCCATTCAGGTTCCTCTCTTCCCAAACATGCTGCTTCCATCTCACATACTCTTGCTTTGGATCTCATCTTAGCAAAACTGTACTTCCGCACAGCTTGGATTTTGACTGTGATTGGGTTCTTCTGACTACGCCCTTCCTCTGGGTGCAGGTGTTTGTTATCTCTTAGGAGAGATGCACTGTATGTCCCATCATCCCAGGAGAAAGAGTATTGTTCAAGGAGGTAGAGCCGGGCTCTGCTGCTGGCATCATGGTGGATTTGAGGCGTTAACCTCAGCTTGTCTGTTCCTTTGTTTATCTGTAGATTAAAAATGACCCTCAGTTCTTGGGGATGTCAAAGCTTAGCTATAATTAATGTTTGTCGCATGCTTTGAGGCCCCTGAATGACACCAAAGAAGGGTAAAATATGCTACTTGTGCAGCTGAGAAGAGCAGGCAGGACTGATCATCCCTCTGGGAGGGCGGTTTCCAATACAGGCTTTCCCTCAGAGCAGGAGGCTTTGGAGGCTTTCAGGCTCGCTTCCTGCCTGTATTTAGGTCTTATCCCTTCATTTCACTTCACAGAAAAGAAAATCTGGTCCATGACCAGGGGGGTCAAGGGTAGGCCAGGCACTGCCGTCCTGCTGAATGGAGTCTCGATCCTCTCTGTGGCGGAGGAAAGCACATGGGCAGGCTGGAGGATTATGGAGTTAATCTTCCCATCACGGCTGGAGGGCCCCTCAGCCCTGCCTGAGCCCTGCCTGCTGCCTGGGAGCCTCAGCATGGCCAGGGCAGCTGGGCTGCTGGAAATCCAGTTGGGAAAAGCAGCTTGGCTTTCATGTTAGTACATTGTTATGCGAATCCATTGCTCCGTGCTGGGCCTGTCATTACCCCACAGGTGAGGCTGTTTCCTTGGCTTCCCCCCCCCCCTCCTTTTGGTGATAGCCCAGTGCCTGCAGTCTGCAGCTGGCCAGAAGCTCAGCATGGAGGCTGGGTGCCCATTAGAAGATTTACTCATGTGTTGAGAGGGTGCTGTGGGAAACACTGCAGGCAATTAAATCCAGCCCAAGCGTGTAAAGCTGCATCCTGTGTTGTACTGTCTGTCTGGTGTACTAAGGACTGGTAAACAAAGGAATGTTCCTTGCTGCGGCTGAAAGTCATGGCCAGGATGTGAAAATGAGCCCTGGAGAGTAATGTTTGATGGTAAATTAATGGAGTCTTGCATTTTGCTGTAATTAATAGCATCAGGTGGTTTAATGGCTTATTTTCAGGTTGGAGTGCCCTTTTCTGAGTCCCCATCTCACTGCCCTGTAAGCTGCGAGACTTGTCTGCTTTCCTCTGTGCCCAAGTTTCCCAGCTCTTCCTGGGAATTACCTGGGCAGCAGAGCATGGAGGGGTCCAGTCCCTTCGTCATCAACCTTGGTCGCCGAAGCTCCCTCTGGTACCTCCTTGGAAGTCTAGGCAAAGCTGAGTATCTACTCTTAACACTTGCCCTTTTTTTGCCCTGTCCGCAGTACCACAGCAGTCTGGCTTCTCTAAACGGTCTCGAGGTTCACCTGAGGGAGACACTGCCCAAAGACTCCTCTTCCTCAGTCAAGACAACCTACAGCTTCACTCATTATGATTGCATTCAGAACGTACTCACGGGTAAGCCTTCATCTTCTGGAACAGCAGCCGCTTCGGAGGAGGGAATAAGGAGGAGAACAAGGTTTATGGTAACCTTTTCTCATGCTTCAGACAATTTCTCAGAAACATTACTTGCTATAACTCTTACCAAATAGCCTGCATATAAGGCCTTATTGAGGAAGCTTTGTCCTTTGTGAGTTTATAATCTGCTGGAGGCTTGTTGATCGCTTTGTCTGGATGAGAGCCAGAGGCCACTGGGAGATGGAGAGGAGATGGAGATGGAGAGATGGAGATGGAGAGGCTGCCACTGGCAGTTCGCTCAGAAAGATGTTGCTTGGGGTTCTGCTAAGGGCTAGGTCCGAGGACAGGACTCAACATCCTCTTCAAACCTGCCCTCCCTCCGTCCCCCTGACTTCATTTGTCGCTGGTGTGATGCTTTTTGTCCTGCTGTACAACAGAGCGTTTGTCAGTCGTTTCTGGCTACGAGAAGCAGGAACTGGGAACAGGTAGTTCCCAGTACAGGTGGGAACAGGTAGTTCAGAGACTGCTGCCCTGGATCGATAGGTAGACCATCGACATGCAGAAAGCCCCATGCGCGTATTGCTCCAGTTCATTCCAATGTTTCCCTTTTTCTGGCAGCCTCACAGGCAGTGTCACACCTCTCTCCAGCTTGGAAGTGCTTTAGGGAAAGAGAGAAACTCCAGTGATTCTAGGTAACCTGCGTCTCAGGCCTTGTCACCCCTCTGATGTGTGAGGTGGAAAGGTGCACTGGGCTTTTTGTTTGTGCATGGCTGAGCACGGTGCAAGCCGCTGACTAATTTCATTGAGGTCACACTGGGGCTTAGGGTGTCACCCAGTCTCTGTTCTGTAGATATCCAGGGTCTGTGGGAGAGCTCCACAGCCTTTTCTTGCTCAGTAAATGGGGGCATGCTTCTCTACAGAGTGGGCTTTTAACACACACCCCTTACTCCTATTCTGCAGCCAACCTGCCCCATACACCTGGTCCTCTGGATCGGCACTTCCTGAGAGCTGCTACGCTGATCCACTCTGACTTCAATCAGCTTCCGACTGCTTCAGAAATTATAATTAGGTGAGGTGTGCTTATAACTCCCTCCTCTGCCAGGCACAGGAGTGCTGTGTGGCACACAGAATAGGCAGAAGGGGGGAAACCATTTTCTACGGCTGGCTGAGGTTTGGTGCATGTTGTAATCACGCCAGTGTCTCCTGCCAGGGGTCAGTCATGTCGCCATATTCCCTGAAGTTTGCTCTTTACGTGTGGGCTACTTAATATTCTGCCTGCAGTGTGATCTGGGTGTTGAGAGGCTAGGATGGCACCAAGGCTACTGAACTGAAGGCACAGCTGAGTTGTGCCACGGGTTTGGATTAAGATATAATGCTAGAATATTGCCAGTTCCTGGCACCATAAGGTTCTAAGACACAATTTTAAATATAGCTGTTCCTAATAAATTTCTGTCTCGGCTGGGAGCCAAAGGCACCCAGAATTGGCAACCTAGATTTTGTTTTCTTGCACGGCTTGTTGGGTTGGAAACACACTGTAATGTGCGTGGCAAACTCAATTGTAATGCGCCAGGCAAGATGGTCTTATCACAGCCAGAGCCCTTCCACACAGCCGTGGCTAAAGCTGATCTTGTGCTACAGCACTTCCCCTGTTCCTGTAGCTGATCGCAGGGAGGATGGTTATGTTGTGAGCGCAGAGAGATTCTGCTTGCCTGGCCGTGCTTGTTTGTGCAAAACATGATGAAATAAAGATGCTTCTGGGAATTACACTGTTTCACTTCTCTGACACAGCTTGCCAAGGGAATGTGAATCATACACTTCAGTGCTGGAGAACTCCTTGTTTAGCATTAGTTTGACTGGCTCCTTAAATCCTGTACTGGCTAAGCTGGCATATTCTGTGTTGCCCCAAAAAAAGCAACTCCATGTGTGAATCAGACTGAGTAACAACATGACTAAAACTGCTTTCTTTTATGGAGAGTTGTCACAGAAGGGTGTCAGCAAACATACCAGTTGCTGCTTTCCTCCGTCAAGGAGGATTGCGGAGTCCTTTGCTTTGCTCCCTGCCAGCCCTCTTGCAGGTAAATACTGAGTGGTGGTTTTTAATCAACGACTTGAGCTTTCGTGGTTACGGTATCTGACTATTGTCTGAGCTTCGTCACACGTGTGACTAAACACCTCGTATGGTTCCTGCTGCAAGGGTGCTGTGCTGGGATTTGCTTATGGACAGCAGCAGTGAGATAGGTTCCTCCAGGAAAGAAGGGGTGTTAGACACGAGGAGTATTTAACTACCAGCTCTTGATGTACTGGGCTGGTCTGCCAGCAAGGGAAATACGGAGAAGGTGGCTACGTCCCTGTGTGTTAATGCTGCTGAGTAGGTCCCAGAGGGTGTGACATACGATGCTTTCTCTTTTAGGATGCCAGGACCCTTGAGAAAGAGGGTCCGGTTCCCTGTGGCCTTCTGGTAATACACTGCAGGGTTTTGGTGCCCGTTTTAGCTCTGTGTTCCTTTGCTCTGCTGAGACCTAAAAGTCCCTCTCAGTAGCTGGGAGTCCAGTGCCACAAGCATCCCAATGCCCAGCCTGGTGAGTTGCAAGGGATCTTGCATAAAGCTGTAAACCCTGACCACTGCTTTCTCTCCTGCCCTGCTAGGAACGCCTCCACAGCCGTGTACGCCTGCCGGAATCCCGTCCAGGAAACCTACTTCCAGCAGCTGGGTGCTCCGCTCCGCAACTCGGGTGTTCCCAACCCTCACGACAGTGCATTCAGCTTGCCGAGCAAGGCCAAGCAAAAGCTGCTGAAGCATGGAGTGAACCTGCTTTGAACTGCTGCACTGAGGCAACGTGTCTCAGCCCGTGCTGAAAGTTAGTTCATCTCCAATAAGTAAAATCTCAAAGCCATTTATTCTGTAGGAGGCATGAGGCTCTGTGCTGCATCTGTGG
This sequence comes from Ciconia boyciana, assembly GCF_034638445.1. Taxonomy (NCBI): domain Eukaryota; kingdom Metazoa; phylum Chordata; class Aves; order Ciconiiformes; family Ciconiidae; genus Ciconia; species Ciconia boyciana. The sequence goes on from NC_132948.1 coordinate 7,219,862, forward strand.
GGTCTCCAGCCTGCCTTGCCCTGAGGAAGGGGCACTCTTACTGCCCTGTTCCTGCAGCACGTTTTGTGCTAGTGCAGACTATCGTTGACGTTAGCTCTTACCAAAGACTGCAGAGAGAAAATAGCTGTGTTGGGGTGCTTGGTTTACATTGACCCTAGGACTGTTCATGGTGCTCTGCTGCCACAGGCAGAGACTCCTGGAGTGCCTTGACCTAAAGTAAAACCTCTTCTTGCTCTAAGTTATACAGACGTCAGGCTTCTGGGCAGTACTGGCTTTCAGAGATGTCAGTCAGACACTGCATCTGCCTGGAGTTCTGTGCCTACGCTTGCCCTGGTCAGACTTGGGCTTTATTTATATGTCTTAATCTATAGAAATGATCCCCTGCCATGATGTAATGCCTTACCTTGATTAACAGAGCCTGCATGTCCTCAGACTAACTGGAATAGAACAAGTGCTGCAAAACTCCTAATCCTCCTATAGGTGCTGTCAGGAGGTTTTTATACTGTAGCTGAATCTGGGAGATCCTTGTCCCTCCACGTGTGCCTGATCGCTGATTGTGCAGCACAGCGCTGCCTTCCCCGCTGCCCACCAACGCAGCTGTAACCTGCCAGCCTCTCAAGGGGCTGTGGTGATGGTGGTGGTGTGAATGCACTACACCTCCTGCCAGCTCCTCAGCCTTCTGCTCCCTCCCCTCCCTCCTGTTGGAGGACCTTGTTTCACCTCCTTGCTCTTGCTGCTCAATTTGTCTATGCTCTGTTGACAGAAAAGGCAAGTGGGAGCCCCTTAAGCTAATGGGACCAAAGAGGTTTTGTAGCTCCTCGGCGGCTGTTCTTTTGCTGCTCAGGCAGACGGCGTGTACCCTGTGAGCAGCTGGGGGGGGGGGATTGGCGGTGACGGCTGCTTAGACCTGAGTGATGGATACCCGCGTCTGACTGGGCTGTATGTTTCAAAGCCTGCTGCTGTTACATACGCACACATCACTGTGACTGTGAAAATAAAAGAGAGTCTCCAAGACTCCTCCCAGCGCTATGTGTCAGTGGACAGAGTCCCACTTACTGCTTGGTCATCGTGTTTGTGATTCCTGGTGTGAGGGTTTGGGGTTGGCTGACCCGTTACCCCTAGTTAGCTCCCTGCCGAGGGCGAGTTCCTGCACTGGTGGGGTTGAACAGGCAGTGCCTGTTGCTTCGATCACTCCTGCAAAGTAGCTGCTTGTCAGGGCCTTAGAAGATTGCTAAAGGTAGATGTGTTACTGGCTTTACCGTGAAATGGTGAGCAGACTTGTGTCCACGTTAGCAGGGCACTCCCAGGAGCTGGACACGGTAAAGTCACAATTGTCACAGCTTCTCGTTCTGCTCTGATGGCAGACAGTTCCCGAGGTAGCTCTGCCATTGCAGGGCTCCTCTGCAGACCTTGGCTGGGAAATTCAGTGGACTCCAGAGGAAGAGCCAGCTGCTGGCCCAGGGGGTGGCTGGGCAGGGATTGCCATCTGGCTTCCAGCTCTGGCAGCTGAGGAGGGCTTTCAGCAGCAGGAGAGCTGTGTGGCACTGCTCCCTGCTCCTGCTGCCCTCCTCGTGGGGACTATAGGAGTGGAACTGCTCTGCACTATCGGTTGCCTGTTGGCTAATGGCAGTGTAGATGTGAAACCTCATTGGAAAGCCTGAGCTACAGCCATCCAGGAGAACTGCCTTGGTGGTACCCATGCAGAAGCGGGCACAGAGTAAGGCACTGCTTCCCTGAGTTATGGACAAGCTGCTTTGGTTCTGGAGTGCAGTGCGGAGAGGGACCATGCAGGTGAGGGATGAGGTGGTGGAGAAGGCAGGAGGAAAGACGGTTGTGTGCTCCAGCGCTCTTGCGATGCTCTGGGCTCTCTGACTTGCTGAGCCAAGAGGGTCCCTCTGTTAGATACTGCTCTGTCTGTCCCCTCTTTGCACGCTCAGCAGCCCTGGTCCAGGTTCTCTCTGCAATGCTCAGGAGGCAAGGAAGCCTCACACTGCCAGAAGCAGCAAGGAGACAGCAGGCAGGGCTGCGAGGCAGCTCCAGACTGCTCTGCTTCCCTGAGGGAGATCCTGCTGTCTCCTAGCTGGGTGTTTTGGGAAGTGGTTGTGTGCTCTATCAGGAAACACGAAAAAGTTGAAGGAAAAGCCTGAGAGGGACAGGAGGGAGTTTTGGCACAGCAGCAAAGCACAAAATAGATGCTTTTGCCTGCTGTCGTCAGGAATCTTCTGCTACAATCTGCTGTGCCGTCTGTCGGCAGTGGAACAGCTGGGGCGACTTCATTCCCTGTTGCTTCTTGGACTGCATCTGGCCACCAAGACCTCTTTCTGTCCTTTGATCGTTAAGAGGAAAGTTGTCTTGGGGTAGTGTTGTCTCACAAATGGTGTTTGTTACCCAGTGTGCGACACCCAATACGCACGCAGAGCAGAGATACCGATTTATTTCTGGTTTTGTGCAAAACCGGGTGCTAGGTGGTAATTCCACAAAGCTAGCACACCGCTTGTTCATGCAGGTACAATATTTATACAGTCTAGTTATATGCATAAGTATGCAAAGCAGTTTTCTATTGGTCTCTATTTTCTTGTCTTACTCTTAAAGCTACAGTACTACTTCAATATTCTGCGCATGCTCAAAGGTGAGGGGTCTCTGCTCGGGCCGGGTTCCCAGCTCAAGGGTTGTGATTTTTAGTATTATAATGAGGATAGTTCACGTGAGGGTGCTACACTTCTACTAGTAGTTTCAGATTGTTCCCAAAACATCTTAATTAGCTTACATATTTCTCCAGGATGTGTTTCACTCCTAAGGACAATAATTTTTGATTAGACGTTCCACATCCCAGTCTGAATCCCCCTTATCAACTTTATGTAAGTCCTGGCCTTCCACCAGCTCTAGTATACTTCTCACATCTAAAAATTTAGATCAGACCGACCTTCCACGTAAACCTGTATAACACTGAATCTGATTGACTACAGTAGTACAGCAAAGACCCCCAGGCCCTTGACTTAATGGTTGCATTGTAGAGAGGATATTTAAAAATTGGTCATTTCAAGTCTAACAAGATGAGGAGCAGCTGCTGCAGTGTCTGAGCGTGTGAGAGTGTTGCTAGGGAGGGCCAAGGGCCGCATGCTGAGTGATTTCTTGAGTTGCCAAACTGGCCCTGTGCTCAGGGCCATGTCAGGCACTGGCTTTCAGGCAGCTGGGCAGGAATCGAGTGGTAGCCCAGCACCCTCCAGCTGAGAGCTGCTCCCGATGAAGCTGCCTGCTGCCTTTGATGCGTCAGCGCAGGCAGCTGGAAGTATTTTCTTTGAAGACTCTCCAGCAGGCTCTGGCCCCGCTGCGGAGCCTGGAGAGCGTGCTGAGCTGGGGGGCCGGCGGGTCCGCGGCCATTTGCGTTGCCGACTGGTGACAGTCTCTGCCGCCTTGGGCACCGGCAGCGCCGCTGTAACCTGGGGGCTGCGCAGGCTGCCTGGCTCTGCAGTGCCTGGGCCGGAGGCGTATGGTAGATGCAGGGAGGTGCAAAGCAGCGGCTCCCTGTGCTCCTTGGCAGCGTGTGAAATCTGGGCCAGGGAGGCTGTAACTGGTCAGGACAGAAGCACCACGGGGCTGGGTATTTTAAAGCAATACCCTTGCTCGCCGTATCGCTTGCAAACTCAGCCTGGGCCCATCCCCTCCTCCCACCCTGCAGCTCCTGCTTTTCCAGTGTGTTTCTCCCCACCAGTAGCTGGCTGAGCTGCTGGGGTAAGCAGGACCCAACCCCCTCGGTGTTTTGCTTGACCCTGGAATAGCTACAGCAGCAGGCAGAGCCCGTTCTGTTTTTCAGCACAATTGTTTATTGATAATCTTTGCTTATCCACTGTATGAATGTTACCAAACTGTAAGACAGTTACCAAGCCAGCCTGCTTCCTCAGGGTCTGGTTCCAGGTAGTCAATGCGTGTAGAAATCATGCACTTCAGATATTCTGTAACAAGACAGGTGTAAAAAATATCTCGGATGTATTTGAAATCTCTGCCTTATCTTGCAATCTAATCACTGAAAAATCCATAAAGAAATCGTAGGGGAGCGGGGCTGCGTTCCCTCCCGGGCAGGGCGCAGAGGCGAGTGGTCCCCAGAGCCGTGCCGAGGCCACCGAGCCCGGCGCAGCCGCTTCCCAACCAGAGGCGCAAGGACAGCGGTGAGCATCCACGACATGCTGTGCTTCACGTGTAGCATGTTATAAACCGTACGGTAGCTCTGTACCCAAAACCCCCAAACCCCTGGATGCTGGGCGACTTCAGGAAAAGCGCATTGGTTGCTGGGCGGGCAGGACTCCCGGGGGGTGGAGGGCTCGTTCCTTGGGCTGCAGAATTAAACACCCCTTGCCTTTGGAAACCTTGCCTTTGCTGTCAGGTATGCATGAGCTGCCTCTGTACGCTCGCCCTGGCTCCAGGAAAGAAGATGGAGCAGCAGAAGGAAGCATGACCTCCTTTATTCCCTGGCCTTTGTCTACGGACAAACAAAAGCCCTGCGCTGCATTCCCAAACAGTGTCCCTGCCCCTGTGGGGGCTTCCCAGCTTGAGCTGTGAAAACCAAAGGTTGCAGATAAAGCAAGGAGGGGATTTAGGCAATTGATAACGCCCTTGGTCAGATTAGAGAGCAGGGCTTGATGTGTGCTGTCCCCTCGACAGGGTGTATGTCGGGGTGCTCCTGGGCTTGCTGCCTTGCTGGGGCTGGGGGCACCTGCAGCTGCGAGGGGAGCCGGTGTCGTGCTCTTCTCCCTGCCCGTGTGGCGAAAAGGTTTCTCAAGGCAGGAGGGCCGGGGAGCCGCGTGCTGGGGCACTGCTGGCATGCGAGGGAGGAAGCAGGAGCCCCTGGGCTTGTGGTGCAAGAGTTCTTGGCGGGCAGAACATTGCCCTGCCTGCGCTGCTCTGCCTGCCCCAGCCCGAGCACCCCTGCCCAGGGGGTGCGTTGTGCCCGCTGCAGCCCCCAGCATCCGTCTGTCCATCCAGGGACTGCAATGGGGACAGGGGCAGGCTGAGCTCAGCGCTGGGCTGTTTGGCTGGTTTGCTGGTTGGGGGGGGAGGGGGGAAGATGTGCGTGTGTGTTGTTCTTTTGATGACCACAAGAAGTTTTACATTATTACATTCAAACAAACACCCTTGGTTTTGTTACTCTACTTCTGAACACTGCAAAACACAGTAGCAACATAACACGTACGAGAGTGGTGCTGCAGCTAACCACGGAGGGAAGGCAATGCGCTGTCATGTTGGAAAATAATCCCTGAAGCCAACGATGGAAGGAAAGAGATGGGCGTTGATACACGTCGCAGTTTCCATTTACAAGAGCCCCCGGGAGGGAGGACCCCGAGGCCGTGTGCTGGGAGGAAGCTTCCAGTGTGGCAGGCGTCTGCGCGCGGCGCTGGACCCACGGCAGAGCCGAGCCGGCACGGCCCCCCACCCGCCGGCTGCCCTCGAACCCACAACACCGGGCAGCGCCGTCATCGTCCCGGGGCGAAGATAAAGTCGAGGGCTTGGCGCTCCGCGGCAGCGACATTGGGATGCCACAGGTCCACCATGAAGACCACGCGAGGACCCTCCTCTGGGGGACCTGGGTGGGATGCAAGCATGGGGTGAGGCTGCGCTCCTGCCCTGCTCGAGAGGCCAGTACTCGCCCCAGCACGTGGGTGACAGGCTCCAACCCAGGAGGCTGCCTGCGCCCCAGGCAGAGCGTGCGCCCAGCAGCAGGGCCAGCCTGCAGCTGCACCAGGCAGCGGGGAGGCATCGGCCCAGTGCGGCCCCAGTAAACAACACCTGCTTACTGGGAGCCCAGTGCCTCCAGCAGCCGGCATGGTCCTCCCTGCCAGGTCTCTGGTTTTGCTTTGGGCAATCAGACCCAAAGGTTTCCCGTTGCAGGGCAGCAGGCACGATGCTGAGCTTGCCCTCCTTGCAGCTGCGTCTCAGAGCTGTGCAGGGAGCTGCTGCTGCTGCGCTATTCCAGCCTTCCCGGCCCCGCAGCTCTGCGCTGAGCTGCGCTTCCCAGCTCCACAGCAGGGTTGATGTGGGAGCAACAGCTTTTGTTCTCCCACTCTCTTCACAAGCTCCCCTGTGTAAAACAGCTCATGCTTTTATGCTATCGGCGACTAATGCCAGTTAATCCGTGAGAGCTGAAGCGGAACAGCCTCCGTCAGCGGTCAAGAAAGGCAACAAAACAGGCCGGCATGAAGCTTTTCTCCCTGCACGGGACACAAAGGGGCTGCTGGCACGTCAGCGCTGAGCTGCTGCCTTGCAACAGGGCCGCTGCAGCCGGCAGCACTGCCGCGAGCAAGGGCAAGAGGATGCTGAGGCTGTCAGCATCGGAGCCTGCGCCGCCCTGCAAAGCTCTGGGGGACAAGGGAAGCCTTTCTGTGCCGGCTGCCGTGGCAGGGAGAGGATCACTGGGCCCCGTGCCGGGCTGGCAGTGCTGCAGCAGCACTGCAGGGCTGCAAGCAAGTCAGGATGGGAGTGAGCCCTGGGGCAGGCTGAGGAGGGGGCTCCAGGGGCTGCACTGGGCAAGGGGCACTGGGATGCTCCATCACCCTGCAGCAGCAGGGAGCATGCGTGATGAGCAAGCCCCCCCGTGCCAGGAACGGGGCTACTGCCCTCTCCGGTGCAAACCAAGGGCAGCAGCGGTGTAACCCCCACGGGATGCGGGTGCCTCCAGCCCCGCAGATGCCTTGGCAGGAGAAGGCACTGGGTGCAGTCGCCCTGCCTGCCGCTCCTTCCCAGGCCCCGGTGCTGGCGTCAGCGCAAGATGAGGCTGCGAGGCCCTGCAAGCTTACCCCCGTTGTGCTTACCTTCGTGAAACGCCGTGTGCAGGAAGGAGTCGTCGAAGAGCAGGCAGCGGCCCTCAGCCCAGCACTGAGGCTCGCCCCCCACCACCAGCTCGCAGTTGCTGGGCGTCTTCAGACCTTCGGGCACAAAGAGAGAGGACAGGGAGGGTCAGGCAGTCCTGCGCTCCCTGGGACAAGGGAGCAGCCCCGAAATGCGAACAGTGAGCTCCACGCAAGCTCCACGCTGCTGCCAAGGGGTTGCCTCCCTCCAGAGAGCAGCAGCAGCAGCACACGCTGCGCTGAATTCAGCGCATGGCAAAGTCCAGGGATGAAAACATGCACAAAGCTGACACTGCATTTGCAAGCTGAACTCCGAGCCTGATGCAGCTCAGCCCCTGCCTGCTCCCCTGCCCGCTCCCTTGGGCCCCTCTCGTCCCGGGCTGCTGCAGTCCCCCCTGCAGTTGCTCACTGTACCCCAACGAGCTCAGCGTCGCGGGCACTCTCTTTTGCACCTGGAACGGCCATCAGGTCCCCGGAGCCCACGAACACAGGGTGTACGTAGGAAGCCAGCTTCCTGGTGCATTTTCTAGCTTCAGGACCAAAGGCAGAGCCTGCCCTCTCCTTCCTCCAGCTCTGCTGCAATTACCCTCCCCACTGCAAGGCTGGGGTAGGAGGAAATGCTGCACTGGGACTCGAGAAATGGGCTCAATTCCTGGCTCCGCCACAAGCTCCCCATTTGACCTTTCATCACTCAGCATCTGCCTTGTCACTGAGTCCCCCACCCGAGATGCTGCCACTTGGTCCCCCACCAGGCAGCGGTAAAGACAGAAATTCAGGGGAGGGTCGCAAAACCCTCCTAAGGGATGAGGCTCTGTGAAGGCCACACGAAGAAGGACAATCCTAGAAATAAACCGTGTCTTTTCCTAAAATACCAGCGCAAGTCAGGCCAGTTTGATGAGGGTTGATCCCATCACCCCCTGCATCAGGAATGTCACCGCCCGCAGTGCCGGATCACTGGAGCTGGTGCAGAGTCAACCTGCCCCGAGGATGCAGCCACCGTGGAGAAAGGGGTCAGGGCTCACGTGGCTTGCAAACGGTAATGATGCAGCAAACGAGCAGGAATGGATTTCACATCGATGCCAAAACCAAGCGAGCACAGCAGGGACTCCCAGCTGCCCAGGAGAGCTGGGAGCGCAAAAAGCCGCTCTGCTTTTCTAACGGATGTTTCAAAGCCTACAAAACCCAAAGCCATTTCCCTGCACAACGGCCTCAGCTGGAGACGTTCCAGCTGGAAAGGGGGAGCTGAGCAGCCGGGGGAGGCAGGGAGGAGGCGGCCAGCAATGCGCAGCCTTTCCATCGCACCCGCACCCCGGGGAACCCTGCCTTGTCCCTCGGAGGGGCAGAGCTGGTGCCTGTGCTTGGCCCTGTGTGTTTGCCAGAGCAGGGTTGGTGTAAATCCTAGAGAGCGACTCAGCTACACTGACGGCGGTTCTGGCTTTTCAGAGCAAGCTGACCTGAAAGGGCTGGTTGTCTCTTACACGCATCCGTGCCCCGCGCACAGCGAGAACCGAGTCCCCAGCACCGAGGTGGGAATGTCGGTGCGTGCACGAGCAGCCCGTTGGCATGCCCCGGGCACGGTGCTGTGTCCTGGCTGGAGGGCCAGCAGCCACGGAGCAGATGGAGCTGGAAAATGTGGAAGGACAAGGGAACGACCCGCATGGCTCATCTCCCCGGGGCGTGCGTGCTCCAGCTGGATGGCTGGCCCCAGCTCCACACTGCCGGGGCACGGCGCGTTCGTCTGAGCCAGCCTGGACCTTGCCGCACTGGCCCCCTCCCAGGAACCGCTCTTGGCCCCTTGCAAGCAGAACGCATCTCCCCAGCGCCCCAGAGAGAGGGGAGAGCCGGCGGTCGGGCGGTGGGCTGCCTCCTGGCACCAGCAAGAGCAGGTCCCGGCTCCCCAGCAGCTCCCCAGGCCTGGAGAGCTCCTCAGATGAGCTCTGGAGACTGATTCCCATTCTAAATAAATGGCCAGTCACCGCCTGAGTGTGTTTACCCAAGAGAAGTTGGCTGAACAAGCGTGTTCGGTGTTTGCCAGCAGGGCCCGTGCAGTGCCTCCCCCGGCGCGATCTGCGCCGCTTCCAGCGCAGCAGAGTCCCGACCATCTGTGCCGCGTGGGCTCTCCCCATCCCGGGCACCCGCAGGGCGGGGAGCACTGTGCCACCAGCCCAGCGCTCTCCCTGCCGGAGGGGATACCCCAGGACCCCCCACCCCTGATTTGGGCCAAAGCAGCATCTTTGCTCACATCTGCCTGTGTCACGTGCAGAACACCCGAAATCCCAGGAGAGGGGGAGCTGCTGGAGAGGCAGCGCTGGGAGAGAGCTTGGTCCCCGGAGCAGCACCCCAGACTGCCCCGCAGCCCGCGATGGGAGGTGGGGGTGCCTGCAGAGCAGGGGTCGTTCAAAGACCCCTGCACAAAATCAGCCCTGTATCTCGCGCCGGCGGGAGCCCACACCTCCAGGTCTGTAGGATGAGGAGGTGAAACGCTCCTGCTGCTGAGCTGGGGACCTTGGGGAGATCGCACACCCGGGGGGGACTGAGGACCGTCCTCTCCTGGGGAGGCTGCTGCTGCCAAAGGCCCCAAACCTCCCTCACACCATGAGCCGGCCCCAGGGCTGCAATTAGCAGCTGAACTCGGAGAGCGCAGGGTGCAAGAAGCCTTTTCCGGGCTTCTGCACCCAGGTGTGGCTGCAGCCCGCCCGCACCGCCCATGGCAGGGATGCCCAGCCAGGATGAACCACCCCGCCGGGCACTTACCTAGATGGCAGCGGATGCGGATGTTGGTGGGTCCGTAGTGCTCGGCGATGACGGTGCCCGGGCTCAGCACGGAGATGCACGCGTTCCCAAAGACATTGTTGCCAATGCAGGTGCGAAGGCTCCCGAGCAAGCGGTACGTCCGTGGGCATCTCCTGCAGTTCCTGGGCACGCACATGCCCTGGTTCACCAGGTAGAAGGTGAACCACTCCCCGCTGGGCGTGCTGTTCATTTTCCATCCTTGTGGGAGGCTGCAGTTTGAGAAAGCTTTGTAGAGGGTCTCAAACTCGCACAGGATGGTCTGGAAGTTGCGTTCCAGCAACTCCACATCATGCTTTTGAGCGTCCCGGGAGAAATAGGGCATGGTCGGCAAGTCTGGCAAGAAGAAGACTTCTGGCTTCTGGATGGACGGCCGGCTGTTGAGGTAGCGGCCCTGCTCACGGATGCCCTTGTGGATCCTGCCCATGCCGGACCAGGAGTAGCGCTTGGCGTACTCCTGCAGGTTGTGGTAGAGTTTCTGATTGAGCCCGTCGTGGTGCGTGCAGCGCACGCACTCGGGCGAGTGGCAGTAGACGTACCCGTTCTGCACGCCGTTGGCCTCGGCGCTCTGCATCAGGGCGTTGACGGTGGCGTAGGCGCGGGGCTGCTCCCGCCCCACGTGGTAGCAGTACCACACGAAGAGGACCAGGAGGCAGGCGACGGCGGCGAGGGCGGTGGCGTCGCAGTCCCGGAAAGACTGGATGCCGGTGGCGATGAAATCCCGGAGTCCGTCCAGAGACCAGCTCCAGTCCATCAGCCACTCCAAAGACATGGTGGTGCAGCGGGTGGTGGGTGCACGCAGGGGGGCCCGGCGGTCAGTCCTCGTGGTCCTCAGAGGCACCCAAACCATGCAGCTCAGCCAGGGTGTGGGGGGAAGAGGCTGCCATGGGGAAGCAGAGCTGCAGCTCTCTCCAGCAAGCCCGGGGGCTCTGCATTGGCAGCAGCAGCCAGCAGCTCCCGGGAAGGCGGGCGGCCAAGCTGCCTGGGGGTCCCAGTGCCCAGGGAGTCAGCAGCAATGTGCCCGGAGGGTCCCGGTCGCCGCTCCTGGGCTGATCATCCTGAAAGGCAGCGCTGGAGGGAGGCTGTGGGGAAAGAAACCCGGAGGTGTTAGGGAGGCAGTTTCCCCTTGGGCACAGTGCACAGGGTGCAGCCGGGGCCGCATGCCGGGGCTGCGCAGGGCACCAGATCCTCATAGGGGGGGTGATGGATGAGGACCCCTCCTCTCTGCCCAGGAGCCCAACATCATCCCGTGCTGAGAAAAACCCCCACCCCTCCCAACAGCATCTTCCACAAATACCCAAATGGAAGGTAAGGGGGGAGAGCCAGGCCCCTCAGCTCCCACTGCCCCGGGGCGACCGTCTCCCCTCCTGCTCTTCCCCCCATTTCTCTCCTCCATAGCTGCCTTATCATGTCTGAAATCTGGCTGATAAGGCAGCAGGGAAAAGCTGGGAATAGACACTTAAGAGCCCTATCTTGCAGCACATCAGTTTGTCCCCTCTATCTAAATGCTCTGAAATGACTGTCCCTCCAGGGACTGAGCTGACAGCCCCGAGCCCGCCCTGTGGAGCTGACAGCCCCGAGCCCGCCCTGCGGCTCTGCCCTCCCGGGACACGGGAGCCCAGCGCTCGGCTTGGCCAGCCTGGCAAAGGCATGGCAGCGATGGTGGCACGTCGGGGTTGCCTTGCTTGATTTCACCAATTACAGGTTACCAGCTCGCAGGTCACAGGAGCTGAACGGCTCCCAGCACCGCCGCAACACCCTGCACGCCTGACCCGAAAATCAGAGCCTGTCCTCGCTCCCTGGGCAGGGGACAAGTCTGCTACACAACCAGTGGCCGCTGTCCGTCCCTTCTTCAATGACCTCGGGGCAGCTCTGTCCTGCCTCACCATCACAGCTCTTGGGAAAGCAGCTCGGAAAAAGAGAAGATGCTCCAGTTCCTCATAACCACGAGCAATGTTTGCTCACCCAAAACTCCATCCCTGGGCACCTCCGAGCAGCAGGCAGCGGGGGCAGAGGGGCAGGCACGGCAACGGGTGAGAAATGAAGGGGAAACACAAACCAGGTTGGGAAGCACGCTGAGAGCTACCCCTGCCCACGGCACGCTGCCAGCACCAAAGGAGAGCCTTGTAATTACTGACGTGTGGCATTTAAAGCACTGAACAGGAGTGTCCGCGGGTCAGGTCTCCACACCAAGCAGATGCTCAGGCTGGGCACGTGTGGAGGGTCACAGCCCGCCCCGGAGCACCGAAAGCAGAGTGAAGGATACTGGCTCTCACCCGGTTCATCTGTGCTAGCGCTGCGCCCAGACTGCACCTCCTGGACGTGTCAACTGCTGCACAGCCGCGGGCAGGGCAGGACAGGACAGGGGGATGCAGGCTGGCAGGAGCTGCAGGGCAAACAGCTCTCCATCTGGGAGGAGGGAAACAGGGATGATAGAGGTAAGGGGGGGGGGGGAAGATGCCCTGGGAGCTCATCAGTAAGAGCATTGACCTGAAGGAGCAGGATGAGTTTATTAGCTAGGGAAGCCTTCCAAGCCCTCCCAGCCAAGGTCCTGCAGCCTGTTAATGAATGTGCATTTCCTTATTGATTGCAATGGTGATGTGCTTCACCTGGTGGAGCTTTGGCTGGGACCTAACCCTGCAGCTGTGGACCTTGTGCAGGGCTGGGGACACAGGCTTCAGGCAGTTTTACACCCCAGGGAGGGACACTCGCACAGCTGACCTCCCTCCCTCCTACTTCCTTGTAGCACGCTGCCTGCGTGCCCCGTCCCGGGATCTGCAATCCACGTGGCATATCACAGCCTCCTGGGAATTTTAAGATAACTTCCCTCCATCCCCACCGGCTAGCTTTCCTCCAGACACACCAACTTCTCCAGCTCAGGCCTCAGCTCCCAGGGCGCAGCCACAGAGCCGGTCCCAGCGGTGTTCCCCAAGGCCGGCACAATCCCCCCATGCTCCTCTGCGGTGCTGGAGCGTGCCCGGGAAGGCAGGCAGAGCCCTGGCATGATCTGTATTCAGGGTGGCTCTCACCCTGACAGGCGAGCAGGGAGCCGCCTCAGCACAGCAGCCAGGCTCGTTCAGAAGCCGACTGACAAAGCGAGTGCACAGGGTGGGCAGAGCTGGGGGGTCTGACAGCCTCGGGGTCCCTGAGCCGGAGTCGCTCACACCCCTGAGGGGGCGGCACAGGTCAAACACAGCTCCACTGCTGCCCCGGGGCTGCTGTCAACACCTCAAAGGGGGAAAATCATGGGGGAACCGTCAGAGCAGTAAGAGATCAAAGCCCCCACGCCCACGTGCAGCCTGCCGGGCCCCAGAGCCTCGCAGCCAGGGAGCCATCGGGCTGCTGAGCCCTGGGCTGCGCAGGGGGGCTTCGGGCAGAGCCTCCCGCGGGGATCCAGCCCAGCAGCTGCCTCCTGTGCCGGTACAGGCAGCCCCGATGCAAACCTGCCCAAACCCACCTTCTGCAGGGGTTGTGCCGGCGGCAGTGGAGCAAGGCCCCAAACGCCAGCACCGCTCCCGGCGGACGCTGCGTGGCCGGGACCTGCTGCTGGGCCGGTTGGTGCCGTCACCCTTCCAGCCTGGCTGTACGCAGCACCGCGGCCCTGCACCGAGATGGGTAGTCACATAAAGCACCCCTGGCCTGAGATCCAAGAACAGGCTCGTCAGCTAATAATAAAGGGCAGAGCCAGTCCAGAAGAGTGGAAATCAATTCCACATTGCACTGAAGTTGTGCAGGACGTGGAGGCGAGCACCGTGCCAGGCAGCAGCGGCGTTACATAATGAAGGCAGAGAGGCTTCGATGCAGCAGAAAGTTGCATCTTGGCGGCTCCGTGGGGGCCCCGGCATCTCCCGGAGGAAATGGGTTGCGCTCAGCCTGGCCGGGATCCTCAGGCCGTGGGCCCCGCGGTGACGAGGACGTGTGGCGGGGCTGTCCTCGGCTCGGCACAACCAGCGTCGCCTTCGGGAGCGGCGTGAGGAGCCTCCTCTGGGTGCAGGAGCGTTGGGGTGAGGCAGGGTGCCGGCTGCTACTACGGAGCTGGAGCACGGCCAGGCAGCCACGGGCGCTCGCTTCGCCCTTTCCTCCGGCGTGCCACCCCGGCGGTGTCACCCGGCGCGCTGGTCTCACCCAGTGTGACGGTGTCACCCGGCGTGGCGGCGTCAGCTGGTGTCACCGGTGTGGCTGCACCACCCGGTGTGGCAGCGCTGCCCGCCGTGCTGGTGTCACGTCACCCAGCGTGGCGGTGGCACCTGCCGCCGTGGTGTCACCCGGCGCGGCCGTGTCGCCCGCCCGATGCCGAGCCCCGCTGCCCCGGCCGGGCGGAGCCGGGCTGCGCTCCCCGCCGAGGGCACCGCTCCCCGCCCCGCGGCCCCGCCCGCGCCCCCCGCGATGATGCGGTGCGGTGCGGTGCGGTGCGATGCGACGCGGCGGTACCGACCTGCTGCCCGGGCCGGGCCGGGCCGTGCGGGGCCGCCGCTCCGCTCCGCTCCGCTCCGCTCCGTTCCGCTCGCCGCCGCCGCGGACCACAACTCCCAGCAGCCCGGGCAGGAGGGGCCCGCACCGCCCCCGCCGGGACCGCGCCGGGGCGGCAGCCTGCGGGCCCCGGGCGAGGCACCGCCCGCCCGCCCGCCCTCCGCTGCGGGCCGGCCCCCGCCCCCGCGCCCGCCCCTCGCCGCGGCCTCGGGGCGGCGCGTCGCGCCCCCGCACCGCGCAGCCGGGCGGGAGCAGCGGGGTTGCGGCACCCGGGTGGGGGTCCTGGGGACGGAGCGGGTGGGAGGCGGGGGTGCTGGTCCCCGAGGGAGCATCCGTCCCGGCTGCGGGCACCCCGGGGTGGGGGGACGCAGGCGTCAGCAGCCGGGGTGCGGGGGGGTGCAGAGGCACCGGGGGGTGCAGGAGGGCATGCAGGGGCTACTGGCTCCACGGGTACAGGCACTGGGGGCTGCAGCAGTCAGGATGCAGGGGATGGTGGCCGCGGGGGACGCTGGCCCCAGGGGTGGGAGCACGCAGGGATGCAGGCACCCAGGAGACAGATGCAGGCTCCAGGGACATCGACTATTAGGGATGCAGCAGTTGGGATGTGCGGGATGCTGGCTCCAGGGATGCAGGTGCCCAGGGAGGGAGGGAGTGCTGGCTGCAGGGATACAGGCACCTGGGGATGCAGCACCCAGGTTGCAGGGGTTGCTGGTCCTCGAGGATGCATGTGTCTGGTATACAGGGGACAGGAGCACCCAGAGAGGCAATGCCTGAGATGCAGGCAGCCAGAGATGCCTCAGCAAGGATGTGAGGGTGTGCTGCAGCACCTGGGGTGGGGGGAGGCTGTTCCCAGGGGTGCTGGCTGCCAGGATGCAGGAGATGCTGGCCTGGGGGCACCTGGGATGCAGCACCATGGATGCAGCCGCCTGGGGAGGCAGCCCCCGGGGATGTGGGCATTCCCAGGGGGTGGCAGAAGTGTGTGAGCCCCCCCCACACTCACAGCCAGTTCCTTCCCCTCCAGTTAGGAGGGTCCCTCAGTTGATAAATGACAACCTGTCTGCTGGCGTCTCCTGTTCCCATTCCTGCTGCTCTGAGGCGCTCCCTCCCTCTGTGTCGGGGCTGAGGTTCCTAGGCCGTGGCAGCTTCAGCTCCTGGGAGTTCCCTTTGAGAGCCTGTAGGCAGCGGGTGCGGGAGCTGCAGAGCCCCAGCAGACCACGGCCATGTCTAACAGCAGCAGCTCAGCACTGGGAGCAGACAGACTGCAAGTGCAGCCTCCCCACACACACTTGGCTCCAGCTAGTTCAGCCAGCCCAAGGGGGCTGACAAAACATTCCCTTTCGAAGCTGGCCTTGCATGCATCCAGGCTTTGGCCCTATAGAAAAGAGAAGACCAGCTTTGCAGGTTGGCTGTAGAGGAAGTAAAATTTTTGGCAGTTTGGAGTGTCTTAACCACTCTTAAGTGCTGATGGAGAAACAGTTTGTCGTGACCCTTTCTGCTTCCTGCTTGCTTGCTTTTTTCCTCCCCACCCCATTTCCCATTCACCTAAGCAAATACCGTCAAATCCAGGGGACCCAGGAGCCCCAATGGTCCAGCCCTCCCTCCCCTAGTGCCAGATAAACTCCTGGGCCGAGCTGAATGCAGGCAGAGCCCGGGTGCAGGCAGAGCCTGGGTGCAGGCAGAGCCCTGGCAGCGCTGCCCTGCCCTGTGGCAGAGTGCCATGTGGAGCTGTGGGACACGTGTCACCGCTCCCAGCGCGGGGGAAGCCCTGCCTTGTTTCGCAGGTTTTGCCATCCGGTGCCTGCACGCTGCAGGTAGCCAGCCTGCGCATCCTCCCCCTGTCACGGCTCAAGCTTGGTTTTAGAAGTGAAATAAGGGCTGCTCTGCTCAACCCCTCAGGTGTGTGTGCTTGCACCGGAGCAACCTCGTCCCTGGCTACTGCAGACCTAAGCTGCACCTTGTTTTCTAACCCAGCACATTTTTGCCTCCTATCTGCTCCTGCTGTTCCCCTATGCTCCCAGGAGCACGTTCCCCCCCCCAGCCTCCCCCCCACCCAGTTTGCTCCTGCAAGGCCCTGGCAGCGTGGTGTGTTGCAGGGTGAAAGGAGAGTGAGTTTATTCCTTCCTGCTCTTTCCCAGGCCCCTCTCAGCCTCAGCCCGCACCTCCTGCCTGCTTTTGGCAGACAGCGCATCCTTCTGTCGGCAGTCACAGAGTCTGCTGGCTCTCGGTGCTGGGCTCTGGACTCTCTCATCCTTTCTCCCCTCTGTCTGCCTTCTGCTCTCTGCTCCCCGTTGGGCCCCTCCAGGCCCTGCTCCTCAGCTCTGCCCCTCATCTCTTTGTGGGACGAGCTGCCCCTCTCTTTCCTCTGCCTTTAGGATGTCACCTGGTGCTCTTCACCCTCCAGTGCAGCAACCCCCTTCTCAACACTGCACCCGCTCCAGCAACCCGTCTGCTGTGCAGCTTTCCCACAGCTCTGGGGAGAGCAGGGGGAAATTGGAGATCTGAAGGACTAGGGTCTCATCCTGCCTCCCTGGTGTGCATTTCCCCAATAATACTAAGCCCACAGCATGCAGCACAGAGGTTTCTTGCAATACGTCCCGCACCACCCATGCCTGCCCCACGCTGAAGCTGCAGGGACCCGATGCCTCTGCCCTGTGCTCTTCCGAGGGGCTGGCAGGGATGCCGCGAGAGTTAATCCTGCTGCCAGCCTCCTCTTGGGTTTGTGCTCCGCAGGTCCCTCCTCCGCTCTATCAACTCCTCTCCTCTCCTTTGGCCTGGGTGATTCACCCAGCCGGGGGAGCTCAGGGGAGAAGTCATTCCTGTGAGTCAGGCGGGCAGGTCCCTGGGCTGGGATGGCTCAGCTGGGGTCCCCTGGAGCGCTGCAGGCACAACCCCAGCCTGCGGGGAGCACCCCGAGCACCCACCCTGCAGCCCTGCCTGTGCAGCCTGGTGCCTACAGCCGTGGGGTGCTGCAGGACGGAGGTGTGAGCCCAGCCCCGCTGCCAGCGCCTGCACACCAGGAAGGGTCACTGGGCTCGAGGCAGGGACAGCAAGGGTCTGGCAGGGGCCAAGCGGGCAGCAAGAGCAGGCACAGGAACCGTCCCACGGCAGAAGGGCTGGGAACAGCGCTGGGGTGTGCTTGGCCTGGCTCTGCCAGCGACAGGAGCCCTGTCTGTGTGGCAGTCTCCTGGCTCCAGCGGTTCCTTCTCCCTTTTCCTGAGATGTACTCCCGGGGCAGACACCACCCAGTGTCCTCCCCTGAGCCGCTGCCAGGACGCAGCTGCAGCCAAAACTGCGCCTTGTGTTCTGCCAGGGCCAGGATTTCCTGGAGTGTTTAGGCTGGGGCTGGGACAGTGCTCCCAGAGGGGCCCTCCCTGTGCTCCCCGAGCCAAGGAGACCCGCACCGCGCCAGCTCCTGTTCCGTGAGTCCCCGCCAGATCAGCTTGTGCCCAGGCAACGTGCAGGATCCTCCGAGCATGGCTTTATCACTCAGCCCTGCATCCCTCCCTCAGCATTTCTGCCCCCGGGTGCTGCTCTGCTGCCGGCTGCCAGCCCCCTCTGCCAGCCCAGCCCTGAGCCCCCCGCTCTTTGCTCTTTAAGCATATTTCACCCTGCTGCTGTTTCCTGGCTCTGCACTGAAGGATGCCAGCACTGGCCCCAGGGCTCTGTCAGCGCTGACACCGGTGACCGTGGGCACCCCGCGTCCAGTTCCTGCCTCCCGGTGCTGAGCAAAGCCCTTAGCGGAGCTGGGGTCTGGGGGCCAGCCGCTGCCCCAGCCCTCCATCCTCTGCATGGCTCCCCCCAAACCGCTTTTGGCTCCTGCTGAGAAATAACCCCACGATAGGGGAAGGTGCAGGAATGTGGCCAGTGACCGGCTGTGTGAAATCCTGCTGGGGAGCTCGAGCCCCTGTGCCGGGGCAGAGCATCCCTGGGGCTGGGCAGGGATGCTCTGCCTCGCTGCCCTACGATGCGGCTGGAAAGGAGGCGAGGGATCCCTGCTGCTCCATCCCTGAGCTCAGGGGGGTGGGCACGGGGGTCCCTTGGCTACGTGACTGTCGGGGGATGAGCACGCTGAGTCCTCCCGCTCACGCCCGCCGCAGGGGAGAGGCGGGTAATGGCTGTGGCTGCTGCGCCCAGACAAAGCTTAATCCGCGGCACAAAGCGCAAGGCCAGAGATTGGCTCCTGCGTTACGTCACCAAGGAGGAACGGCAGCATCAAGATTTTTTTTCCCCCTTCATTTTAATTCTCTTGCAATCTCTGTCCAAAAATAACCCAAGCTTCCTCCCCCGGGAATGCTCCACATCAGAGCCTTGGCTCCTTCGCCCCCCTGTGCATTAGCGTGACAGCTGCTAAACGAAGCTATTATCTTATGTCACATCATAACCTTTTTTAAAAGCACATTTTCAGAGTGCAGGATTATTTTATTGTTTCATGTGGGGAGGTGCAGGGATGCACAGGAGACCCTGGGTTTCCTGGCAGGGCGGCGGATGCTCCAGGAAAGGGCATTTCCCAGGGCACTGGGTGGGCTGTGCGTCCCCGTTTCTCCCTACCAGCCATTGCCACTGCCAGGGACACCTGGCACTCTGCAGGCATCGGGAAATGATTTTTGCCCTGGGACTTCCCAGCGCCTGCAGCACGTTGCCTGCCCTGGTCCCACTCCTTGGTGGGGTGGTGACACCCGCCATCCCGCCACCACGCTCCCGGAGCGGGGCCATGCTCGGGGCCATCCCAAGGGCACCCAGGGGTCCCCCCAGGCAGGACCATGCCCTGCACGCTCCTGATGCTTTTTATACTCCCCGCTCCCCAGGGATGTGGCAGGGCCTGGCCGGCTCCCGGAGGGCTGCTCGGGGGGAAACCTTCTGCGGGTGGGGGGCAGGAGGCAGAGATGAGCCCCTGCTGGAGCAGCTCAGCCCAGAGAGGCTCCCAGGGAGCAGTGAGGGGATTTTTCCCAACCAACCTTGAGGTCTTCCCCAAGCCGAGCCGTGCTTGTCTGCTGCGCATTGCAGCAGTGCAGGATGCAGCCAGTGCGGAGCCATATGGGGGGCAGGTGAGGCAGGGCCGCCCCCATGTTCTCCCTGTGGTTTTGGGGAGCTGCCCTGCCCAGCTGGCACGTGTCCCTTGGGAGCTGTTGGGTGATGGCCATGGGTCATCGGGCAGCCCGCGCTGCAGGGCGAGCAGGGCACGGGCAGGATGGGTCCCCAAAGGCCCCCTGCCCTGTGGGACTGTGCTAGTGGGGCTCCCCCAAACCTTCTGCACATCCTCCATGACACGGCCACAGGTCTCCAGCGGGGTCCCAGTGCCTCGGGGCAGGACCCAGACCCCCACCCACCCCGCAAGGCATCGCTGCGGCTGGGCTGGCACAGGCGATGCTCGGGGAAGGGGTGAGGCTGGGTTTGGGAGGGTGCGGGAGAAACCGGCACTGGCTCCTGTAGAGCATCCCATGGAGGAGAGATGTCCGCGGGGCCGTGCCAGCTCACCCCACGTCCCAGCAGGGCTTGGCCAGCTCCATCCCACAGGAGCAGGGGGACACCGTGGGGCTGCAGCAGGGCAGGATCTGGCCCCTGGAAACTGCGCTCAGAGCTGAGCCAGAGGCACGGGGCCACCATCCGTCCTGCAGCGAGGTGTGCGACGTGCTCAGTGCTGACCCTCGTTTGCACCGCTGCAGCCCCCGCACCTGTGCAGCAGGCCAGACCTGCAGTCCAAGTCTCTGCAAACTTATTTCAGATATTTAAAAATACAGAACAATTTGTATCGAGGTTATACTGAACGCTAGAGCTTCCCACGGAAGTACTTCATCATGTTCAAAAATATTTAATCCCAGCAATTTTCACATTGTTCTTATAAAAACAGACATGTATGAAGGGAAATGAAATGCTTAGTACATTTTTGGCACATTTTTTCTTTTTTTTCTGTTTTTTTTTTTTAACCTTTACAAATTACAAACACACATTCATCATTTTTAAAGGAAAAAAACTAAGTCTCAGCTGTACACTGCAGAGATGCACTAACCATCCTGAAACTAAACCAGCCTCCCATGGTTACGATTGCTGTTCTACAAGGACAAAAGAAAGACACCAGCAGCCAAGGACACGTCGGCAGCTTCGCTGCCTTCCCCAGGGCCTGGCTGGGGGGCCGGCGGCGTGGGGGGCCCAGGGAGGAGATGGCCCTTTTTCAGGGTCTGTGTCCCCATGGACAGGGAGCAGCCCTGCCAGTGTCCAACTCTGGCAGGGGTGAAGGCAGCGAAGGAGTGCGGGGGATGCTGAGGCTCAAACTGAGTTTCACCTGTGGTGGGACCAGCTTTGATGGGCTGATTTCTGCCTGTTCTGCTCCTCCCAGGCTGGTCTCCCATGCCGGAGCCCGGCCGTGCCGCCTGTCTGCCTTTCCTTCCCCAATAAACCCCCACCTCCATCCCCTGCCCCTCTCCATCTCCTGCCCAGCTGGCAGCCCCAGCAAGGTGCCAACCCTGGGAGCTTTGGGTGGGAGCTGCAGACCCGTGGGGGTCTGGGCGGGAGGCACCGCGTGGGCTGCGCTGCCCTGATCTCTGCCCGGTGCCGTGCCGGTGTGGCTGCCCGCAGACCGGGGCAGGCAGTGGACCCTCCTGCAGCGAAGGGGAGCTCGGTGGGAGCAGTGGCAGGGAGCCCAGTCTGTCCTGCTTACCCTGAGATGCTACCGGGGGGCAAGGGTCCCGTTAGCGGGACTGGGGTTTTCCTGGCAAGGGTCACGGTAAGTGTTACCAATGAGGAACAACTGCTGTGAGCAAAGAGGTGCTGGCTGCTCTGCTCCCAGTGCCCAGGGAGGTTTCCCACGGCTCCCAGGCAGCGGGCTGCTGGGGGGTCGCTGGTTAATGCTTCTCCATAGAGCTGTGAGTCCTGGCTCGCTGCCTCTCCAGCATCCAAAGCAAAGTGAAAAAAGAAAGCGGCATGTACCTTGTGTGTGCCAGGCCGTCCCCTACTCCCCGGCACGGCAAGCAGGGCTCCGCGCTGGACGGCAGCTTTCCTGAGCCGCGCTCAGCTTTCCCGCAGCAAGGACAGTCCCTGCGCCGGTGGCACACAAGCCCCCGAGCCCCCGGCTGCAGCTCCCGCTCAGGGCGAGGGGAGCCAGGAGCTGTGGGACAGGGAGGGCTGGCAGTGCCGGCAGGACCCTGCGGCAAACCCTGCGCCTACCTCAGCTCCCAGCAATCAACTGCAGGCTCTTGCAATGGAGACACTTTTAATTTTTAACAACATCAGAACCGCAAAAATCCCCCTGCGTGGGTGTGGGCAGTGCCGGGGGACACGCCGCTGTGCGGGGGGGACAGCGGGTGCCCCCACCCCGCCCTGGCCTTGCCAGGGCCCGGCTCTGCCCTGGCTCCCGCTGCTGCCTGTGCCAGGCGCTCTGCAGCACACCTATCGCAGTTTAAATAGAATAAATACAGTGAAGAAAACAGTAAAATCTTCAATAAAGAGGCAAAAGGAAAGACAACAGCAGGTCCAGGGGTCCAACCAAACTCCACGTGGTCTCTGGATTAGTTACTGAGGAAGTTCTATGAGAGCACATTAAGTTTGCAGCCGGAGACTCTCTTACCGCTGTCCTTATATCGAAACTTCGTATTCTCTTGTTTCCTGAAAAGAAGAAAAAAGCCAGTTGAGGGCAGCAGCTGCATTTCAGGATAATCTCCCCATTCCCAGGCAGCAAAAGAGGCCCCGGGTGTCATTTGCTCCCTGGGAAGCGGTGCCCTCCCTGCCGGGACCCCGCAACCCCCTCTGCCTCCTCCCGCCTGCTGGAGCCCACCCAGCCCCTCGGGAGCGACCGACAGGGATGGAGCCTCCCGCCCCATTCCTCAGCGCTCCTGCATCAGGATGGCTGGACTCGTCCTCTTGCTGCATGCCTGGCAAAACCCGTGCTTCCCCATCAGGACGGTCCCCAGGGAGGAACGGGTGCAGCAGGACTCACCCCTGTCTCATAAATCGGGTTGTCGAACTCCGTTTCTACTGTGATCTGGCTGTAGGGGTGGGAGTACATGAGGGGCAGGCGGAGGCTGGAGTAGTACCGACACCTGCGGGGGAGACGCAAGAGTCACTGGGCTGCATGGCACGACCCCAGAACAAAGCATGGCCAGCCCTGTCCTCCCACGTCCCCCCCATCCTGGCTCCCCGCCGGCGCCTCAGGGATCCCGGAGTGGGAGCTTGGTGCTCGGCTCCCCAGGACCGTGCTTGGGGCGTGTGGCCAGCGAGGGCACGGTGACGCTGAGCCAGCCCTGGCCACGCTGCCGGCCCCCCAGCCCGACTGCACGCCCCACCTTGTGAGATAGATGTACGCTCCTCCCAGCAGCAAGGAGATGATCAGCACCGGGATGAATATGGCTAAGGCCATATTTCCCCCCTCGAGCGATGTCTCTGCAGCAGCTTCTGCTACTAAAAGGACAAGATCTATTATGTTGGCATTTGCAAGCACCTTGTGATCCCCTCTCTGCCTCTGCTTCTCCCCTCCCTCCTGCCGGGCTCCACACAGGCTCTGGCTGAGGGCCCTGCACAGGGCTCATCCAGCAAATGCATGTCACTCACCTTCCAGAGCATGTTCAAAGCTGTCTTGATTCACTGGAAGAGAAATGGAGAGTTACTGATACGTAACTGCGTTTGACTGGGTGCTGGCAACTGTTGGCTGTGTGGGGAGCCCATGCCTGGGCTCTCCCTGCCCCATTTGGTCCCAAGCCATGCTGCAAACTTTCAGTTTTTAGTAAGTTCTCAGTCTCTGTAAGCACCTGCACGGGACTGAGCAGGCTGGCCAAGCGAGACACTGGCAGGACGGCTTTGCCGGGGATGGTGGTACCCTTCAGAGAGCCCCACTGCCCAAGAGACAAGGTCTCCACTTATTCTCATTAAGTAGTAATTAAGAACAATTCATCCCTGCAGCTTAGTGGCAACGGGAGGGTCCTCCTGTGTCCAGAAAGTGCACTAAACCCAGACCTTATTTAGACCAGCGCCTGGAGGGTTTCCTGAGGCTCTCCCATCTCAGTGGGTGCCCAAGAGAGCATCCCTGCTGAGCCTGGGCAAACCGCTGCAGGAAGCAATAAAGCAAGAAAAGCAAGCGAGCGGCCAGGCCCGCCCCGCATGCCCCACACCACCAGCACGGTGGCCAGAGGGTTTGTTCCCCCTCTCCGGCGCAGCAGAGCTTGCTCAGCACAAATCCAGAAAAGCACCCAGGTCTCAGATGAGTTTAGCTCCCAGCTAGAGAACCGCTGGGGGTTTGCAGCCAGACGAAGGTTCCCGGGCTGTGCCAGGTTGGGGACAGAGGCCTTGGCTGTCCCCACCCCCCCCCAGCTGCGCCCCGCCGTTACCTTTGCAGATGGGCAGGGGTCCACTCCAGTGGGACGGCTGGCCCAGGATGCATTTGATGGTAACCTCCCCCATGAGTTCAAAGCCCTCATAGCACATGAAGGTCAGGGACTCTCCTGGCAAGTAGAGGCGCTTATAAAGTATTTGGTAGCCGTTTTCTGGCAGTCCTGGATTATCGCAGGCCAGCGACTCCTCGGCTGAAAGGGAACACATCCCAGGGTGAGCCCCAGGGCTTGGGCTGCCGAGGGAGGCAGTGGGGAAGCACCCAAGACCTCACCCCATCCCACTTTCAGGTAGCTCAAAGCTCTGCACCACCCCACGTGGCTGGGGAAGGTCTTGGCCACAGGAAAGGACTTCCCGGGACCTCCCAAGCAGAGGAGGTGAGCTGTGGGAGAGCAGGAGAAACTGCCCGGACTTACAGACGCAATGTGGGAGCCGCGAGGTCCAGATGGGCGTCCCTGTCTCGCGGCTGTAGCAGGTCAGCAGCGAGCTGCCCTCCAGCACGAAGCCGGGGTTGCAAGTGTACTGAATGGTGGTCCCCACCAGCAGCACCGGGTCGGAGATGAGGCGGGTGGAGTGCTCCACCTCCCCTGGGTCTGTGCAGTACATAACTGGGGAAGAGAGGCTGCCTGAGTGCGGAGCCCCGGCACGGCACCGGAGACCAGCAGCCATTACAAAGCAGCGTGGGTCACGGGAATGTGACGGGGAGGGCAGCACATTGCTCCAGGCACTTACTCTTTTCGC
Source organism: Ciconia boyciana (assembly GCF_034638445.1). Classification (NCBI taxonomy): domain Eukaryota; kingdom Metazoa; phylum Chordata; class Aves; order Ciconiiformes; family Ciconiidae; genus Ciconia; species Ciconia boyciana. The sequence continues at coordinate 7,244,017 of NC_132948.1, forward strand.
AGAAGGGGGGATCGCTGCTCCAGCTGAGGTCCCACTGGCAGGTGAGGGTGTCGCTCCCCACGATGTCGTAGCCCGGGTCGCACTGGTAGGTGATCTTGGCCCCTCTCACCAGCTCCGTGTGCGATGTGGTCTTCCAGCCGTTCTGGATCTCGGGCAGGTCGGAGCAGGAGTCGTTGCGGGACACCTCTGCAGCCAAGAGAGATGCTGGCCATCACCCGCCGAGCGGGACCCCGCGGCACAGCCCTCCTTGGAGCCACTGCATGTGGACACACAGCTCTTTGCCGTGTGCCTGTCCCTCCCCGAGAGCTCCCCAGCCCCAGGCACTGCAAATGGCACGGCCACAGCCAGCAGCCCGGTCTGCGCATGGCATCCTCTGGGCAGAGGAAAGGGGCAGCCAGGCAGCAGCGGATAACAGGGGCTCTTTGAAGCCTCCCAGCCCTGACCCTAACAGCAGGTGGAGGGCTGTGCTGATGAAAACAGGGCAGTGTCTTTGCTGGGGTCAGGACAAAAAAAGAAACCTGGGAACACCAGGCTCAGCTCTGGCTGCAGGCGCATGGGAGGAACGGTGTAGATGCTGTGGTCACAGCACGGCTGGTTTGCTCCGGTGAGGGGTTTCTGCCCTGCTCTCCCCAGCCCCGTGCCCGCCGAGCGCTGTGTCCACACTTGAGCCCAGCTGCATGAGCTGCAGTGCACTGAGGCAGGGACCTGCAGCCTCGCAGGTGATCTGCATTGCAGCTTGCTCTCTGTTCGTCATAACTAGGGCTGTCAGCAGTGGAAAGAAAACATGCTTGGAAGAAGTTGGCCAGGGGAAGACAGGCGGGAGAAGAGGCAGGGAGCAAGACCACAGGCAGCTGTGGGGAAAGAGTGCCCTTCCCAGTCCTTGTCCCTTCCTTGGGCAGCAGCCACCCTGGTCTGGCAGACGTGGCAGCACCAAAGGACGATGCGAGCAGACGTCACCAGATGTAGTCTAAGCCTCTCCGGAGCAAGGAGCTGTGAGCTGGGAACATCCGTCTCAGGAGCCCAGCCGGGGACTGGCTTCAGTGACCTCTCCTAGGAGGACACCTCGCTGCAATGCCTCAGTGCCATCAGCTTCATGCGTGGCAGAGTGTGTGTGGAGGGGGATTCCGCACCCCTCTTTCCAGCCATTTATCTCCCTGTTCTGCTCCGCAGGTGCACTGGGCCAGACTGGGGTTAACAGGGACCAAAAATGCTGCTGCCTTCTTGCCAGCCTGGAAGAGGGGAGACATAGGGGGACACCCCAGAACTGACTGACCCAGAGACCTGCAGTGGGGCTGGGGGTTTCTGCAGGAGCTCGGTGGGATGTGGGGTGCTGGTGTCACAGCAATTCTCCCTGCTTGCAAACCTGGCACCTGGACAGCCTGGTCTGGCTGCGGGTCACGGTCCCCACCTGCACTGCAGTGGCAGGGCAGGGGATGCACCCAGCACCCCACTCTCCCTACCTATGTAGTTCATGATGAATCCTTGCCCCTTTCCAAAGATGAGCCCAGCAGGGTCTGAGTGGAACTGGATGGTGAGCTCAGGGCTGGAGGAGTAGAGCTTCTGGGGACCACTGCTGCCCACGTACTGCCCCAGGATGCGGGCGGTCAGCTCGTCCCCATCATAAATGGTGAGGATGTCGCTGTTGGTGAGGTTCAGGCTGGAAAGGAGAGCTTGGTTAGAGAGCAGCTTGAGCAGGGAGCCCAGGCAGGACGTGAGGTGTCAGGCTCAAGGGGCAGCGAGGTGAGTGCAGTGCAGGCAACCTGCTTCACAGCCCATCCCCGTCCCCATCCCCATCGCTGTCCCCATCCCCGTCCCCAGGCAGGCTGGGCAAGCGCTGCGGGACTGGCCTGAGTGGGTCAGCAGCGCTGGTTTTCAAACGGCAACCCCGTAACTCACCCCGCAGAGAGCGGTGGGTGGCTCGGGGGGGAGCGAGCCCTCCAGCCCCGCCGGCCCCTGCCCCGCGGCCTGCAAAGGGCCGGGACCGCCGCGCCGGCCCCCCTCGCTGCAGCGCTCGGGAGGCGGCGGGGCGGCCCCGAGGCCGCTCCCTCCCACGGGGCTCTCCCGCTCCTCGGGAAGCGGCCCCGGCCGGCGGGAGCGGCCCGGCCCGGCCCGGCCGAGCGCCCGGCTCCCCGCGGCCAGCAGAGAGCAGTGGCGGCCCGCGGATGGCGCGGCAGCCGGCGCTGCTCCGCCGGGGATGTCTGGGGTCCTGCCGGGCAGGCAGGGCGGGCGGCAAACCCTGCTCCAGAGCCAGGGCCAGCACCGGCAGCCGCCTCCATCCGCCCCGTTTGCAGCAGGGATGGGGCTGCCCCTTGAGCGGGAGGGGACAAGGGGCTCTCTCCCCGCTCCCCAAGCAAAGGGCAGGCGGGGGGATGCTCATCCCCGGGGGAAACGTTGCTCCGCCGCCTCCCGTCCCCGCAGCAAGGGCTGCCAGCCCTGCTGCCAGGCTGTTTCTCTCGCCTCTGCAGCCCCACCGCTGGCTGCCCGCTCGGTGCTGGCAGCGGCAGCGTGGGTGAACCGACCGGATCAACCCCAAGGACGGGCACGGCCATCGCCTTCCCCTGCTCGCTGCCCTGCCTCGTCCTGCGTGCCCGCAGGGCTCACCAGTGCTGGGGAGCACAGCCCGCACCCAGCGCTCTGCTGCTGGGCAGCGCAGGAGGGGCTGGGGCAGCAAGCGCTTGGGGCAGGGACACCACGTCCTCCCCTTCCCCATGGGGGAGAGCGCCAGGATGCTCCCAGCCCCGCAGGAGGAGTCTCCATCGGGTTTGAGGCTGAAGTAACTTTCCCAGCGAAGCCTGGACTCCTGCACACAGGCAGGATCCGACCGGCTGCGCGTGCACAATACCTGTGGGCCCAGGACGTGCTCGGTCACTGTGGGACCCCTGCCCTGCACGTCGGCCCATCTAATTCAGCCTTGTTTGGAGACTCCTGAGCTGATCCCCAAACGTTTTATTAAGAATGTTCTTGGAAGGCGCCCAGCTAATCCCCATGGCAAGCTGACATTTGTAGTAAATCTCTGCTCTCTGTCAAACATGATTTTCTCAGTGACATTTATGTCTGATGACTTCAAATCGCTTGGCCTCCAGTTCTGCTCAGCCCAAGCACCCACAAAGCTGGGAGAGGTGCACTGGGAGCTCCAACTTGTGATTTTACAGAAAGCTTTAAAATCTTTATGACTTTAAGCCCCTACTTGAAACATGCCCTCCTCTGGAAAACCCAAAATAGCATCGAAGGAGATTCCCTCTGCATTGGCAGCATTATCACGCCAAGGGCTCCCAGCCTGGCATCGAATCCCATACCCCTCTGACCCCTGGCATGTGCAGCGAGCAGTGCCATGCCTGCCCGTGCCTGGACGGCGCAGCCGGGGCTTGCTGGGCATCTCTGCTCTGCTCCCCACAGGTTTCTAGAGCCATGTCACTGAATGGCACAGGAGCGGGCTGGCAGTCAGGAGGGGAACCGATGCATTTTGTGAAGACATGTTGGTCCCACAAGAGAAAGAAGGCAGGGCACAGGAGGGAGGGCTGGGCAGAGCCTCCCCCTGCCTCTCGCCCTCCCTCTGTCACAATCAGCCCAAAGACTGAGCTGAGGTTTCCAGCTCATGGATGTCCCTAGGCTTTCCTAGCCCCGTATAAACCAGCTCGTAACAGTGCTGCATGTTACTCTGAACTGCACGTGGCCTCGTGCTGCTGTGGCACCACTCCCTGCAGCTTTGCTCCAGAGTTCAGAAGCTGTCTTGGGAGCAATTAACTACTGCAATGGATGGTGTATCCGTGCTTTGAACTCAGGGAGCAGCACTGGTACTGCCCTGGACCTCCCCCTGGGTGCTGAGTACATCACAGGGGATTAGGAAAGCTCTGACAGGGAGAACAGGGAAATGGCACAGGTCCCTGGGGTGGGGGGAGCAGGGATACTGCAGTGAAGGGGGCTGAGCACTGGCAGGGCAGAGACACGCACCAACGTCCTGGGCTACTCACAGCTGGATGTCCAGGAAGAGCCGCTTCTCCTCTCCAACGTGGACCCTCCAGATGCAGTCCTCCCCCTCTGCGTAGGGCTCCGGCCAGTTGGGGGACAGGATCACTCCGGCCACGGCAGTCAGCTCCCCCCCACACATGGCTGCGGGAGCAAGAGGCAGGCAGGGCTCAGCCTGGGTCCCAGGGGTGTTTGCACCCGCTGCCCAGCATCGCCCCGTGGCGCGGGGACTGACCTCGACACAGCGGCTCCGTGTCGTTCCAGTATGGGTCCCGCATGTTGACGCACTCAATGACAGCGGGACCCTGCTCCAGGGAGTGCCCGGGGTCACATGTGAACTCCACAGTGGTGCCCAGGTTGTAGGTGGGGTCGGAGGTGGTGAAGTTCCCGTTCTGGATGTAGGGCTCGTAGCAGTGGCCCCGCTCGAAGGCTGGAAGAGAAACCCCCTGTTAGCCACAGGGGCACGGGGCTGTCGGGGGGAGCACTGCCTTCCCCTGCTCCTCCACCCTCAGCTCTGGCGGTTTGCTAGATGAGCCCTGGGCTCTGCCGTCGCCCCCAGCTAGAAACCCATCCCTCCATCCCTGCAGTGCACGGATGGCCTCTTCCATGGCATATTTTACAGGCAATTAGGATTAACAACAGTTTATCTGTCCTAAGCCATGCAGGGTTAACCAAACCCGACTTCCATTGTGTATCAGCATCAGTAACACACTCGCTGTGTTGCCAGTTGCTGTATTTGCTGAGCAATCTCCCCTGGGATTACTGTGCATTATTGAGCTTGCTCAGAGGCATGGGGCTCCCGCGGGACTGATCCCAGCAGCAGGATGCGCTTAAATGACAAGCGGAGCAAATCTGTGTGAGCTGCCCAGGCCTTGCTCAGCGCCTCGTCCCCGAAGGAGCCGCTGGTGGGTCCAGAGGAAGGCAGCCTGGTGAGCAAGCACTGCAGCGAGGGCAGGAGCCAGGACAGCCCCCGCCCCTGCGGCTAGTGTGGACTCGGTACCCAGCAGTGCCACGCTACGGGGACTGAGGGAAGGGGACAGACTGGGCCTTTGGTGGTGACAAAGTCACCGCAGGCTGTGTGATTCCCACAGCACCAATGGCCTTTTCAGCCCAGGTTTGGAGAAGCCCCATCCCGGACACGGCACCCACTGCCCCCGGGCTGCCCCGCAGCAGGCACAGGAGTCGTATCCCAGGGACACTCAGCTGACTAGAGAACATTTCTGTTGGAGTAAATGTGATTTCATGATTTCTTTTCCTATATCTTGCGAGGCAAATGTATTCCCCAAAGCTGCTCCAGCACCAGGTGAGGTTCAGGTTGCCCTGCATGCCAACAGCAATGTGGGGACAGTGGCACAGCGGAGCACCGGGGCTGCCAGTGCCTGGGGCAGCTGAGACCCGTTCTACGGCAGTATCTCTGTTAATTGCCCAAATGTCCTGAGGCCCGGCAGTGTTGGCTGAGGCCAGCCTGCTGCTCTCAGGGGTACTGAAATGAGAGCACATCACCTTCGAAGCGTATGTTGAAAGCCGTGGCGGCTGCAGGCTCCTCCGCGAGGAAGTCGATCCTGATGGAGGAGCCATCGCTGATCACCCCTTCGAAGGGCACGCTGTCGGCACGCAGAGAGTCGTAGAGGACGGCGGACTGGTTCGTCTCCCCACTATACACTACCATCCTGCATGGGAGGACAAGGCACATTACATGGGAGAAGTGTCCCCGCACCCTCTCGGAGCATCGCCCAGCCCCCCTCCTCACCAGCACCCGCTCTCCAGTGCTCCCGGAATATGGCATTTTAAAGAAATTGTGCAAACAAAAATTCACCAACCAGATAAATCTCTTTTACTGTGTCATAAACAGAGGCTTTATTCTTTGATTTTTACTACAAGCCATAAACCTGCTTTACTGCCTGTTACCAGGCTGAATGTTAATGCTGTTTAAACACAAGCATCAGCACCACAAGCGTGTGCTTTGTGTTACGGATGCTGATAGCGTGGCACTTGCAGCTTCTTGTGCTGTGGTGATGAGCATTGCTGGGCGCTGGGTATTCAGGGAGAGGAGAGGACGGGTGTGACACAGCACACGGCATCACCCCGCAGCTAGTGGGATCAGGAGACTGGCAAGATCCCCTGGCAGGGCCTCGGGATAGCAGGGGCTGGTGCTCTGCGCCTGCTTCTTGCAGCTCTTTTTGCTCCAAGACCTGTCTTGCCTCCTGAGCACTTGAACACCTCAATTAGGAACCTCCTGTTCTGCACCAGGACCCTTCTCTGCCCTGGTCCCCACCATCCTCTGGCTGGCAGCCTCCTCCGTGCTGCGCCCGGAGCTTGGGTCGGTGCTGCCTCCCGGGACAGCCACAGCCCAGGCACCAGGAGGGCAGGAGGTGTGAGGTGGAGGGGCTGAGACCAGCTCGGAGCTTCCAAGCCTTGGTATACTTAGTGCCCAGCAAAGCTCCCCGCTCCTCACCCTGGGCAGAGCAAAGCTCTCCACAGTCCCAGGGGTGCAGGGAAACGAGCTCAGCCCAGGCCTTGCCGCCGGTCAGCAGCACCCGGGCAGCTCCCAGAGCCTCACCTGTCCTTCTCGGTCAGCAGGAGCTTCTCAAAGTGCAGGTGCAGCTTCTGGCCCGGGGGAGCCCCGATCGCCCACACGCAGTACATGCTGCTCGACTGGTTCCCTGTGTAGCTGGGCGAGAGGACGCGGCCGATGGTGGCATTGTGGACCGTCCCGCCGCAGGGTGCTGCCGACACAAGAGCACAGCCCCGCTGAGACAGGCAAGGAGACAGGGCAAGGCAAGGGGTATGGGCAGGCATTTGCACCCGGGGCTTCTGCACAGCAAAGGGGATGGACCCCTCCGCTGACGCCTGCTCAGCTCTTCTCAGCAGTCTTTAAAGCATGAACCTCTTGCCTGGCTTGGCTTTGCTTTGTTTTATGAACACACATATACGCTCACACATACACATAAAATCTGTAATTTTCCTTTCCCTTACCTGCCTAATTAGGAGGCAGATTCTGCTGCCACTGATGTGAAAACCCGCAGTACCTCGGGCTGCACTGTGCGCAGAGCTGGGCATTGCTTTCACTCTCTCCCAGGACTGCACTCAACTCGCGGCACAAAGAAAGCAACTCTAACTTTTTTTCCCCAGTTTTTCTTAGCACTGAGGCTAACTAACATGGAGCATACCTGAGCAGATTGGCTCTGGGCTGCTCCAGTGCGGCCTTGATGCGTTGATGCACGTAAGCACCCTGGGACCCTGCAGCTCGTAGCCCAGGTGACAGTGAAAATGAGCAATTCCACCCGAGTGCAAATCCATTACAGTGACGTCTCCGAAGTCAGGTCTCCGTGGAAAGTTGCAGCTCAGCATAAACACTGGAACAAGCACACACATTTTGGAGCTTAGGGCTTGTCTGCTCCGAGCCACCCCGCAGTTGCCGGGGGGAGAGCTGGGGACATGCTGGAAGTGCCCACGGTGCCACGGACAGAGCTTGCTGCCGGGTGCCAGCTGCAGAGCACTGACAAACCACCACGCTGCTGCTTCTCCACCTGTTACTGCTTTTGCCCAGACCCAGTTTCTATTTTAAAAAGAATTTTCTTGAACTCATCTATTTTTTATAGCTTTTCAAGGAAAAAAATAGACTCGCAGTCTGAGTCTGTGCAGGAAGAGCTGCTGCACAGGGACAGAAACGGGGCAAGGTGGGTGTGAGGAGCACAGCCAGCGCTGGGGTCCGGGACATCGGTGCAAATTGAATCCTCTGCCCAGGGCACGACACGAGCTGCTGCTTGCCCCCGCCCCAGCTGATGCTCTGAGCACAGGCACACAGTGAAACAGGAGCCCGGCTGGTCTGCGAGGGCAGAGCCCAGCATCCTTCAACCCCTGCAGCCCGGTGGGGCCGAGCCCCGTGGGACTGACACCCCATCCCACCCCTCCTCGCGCAGCCACGTCGGGGAGGCACCCACCCTGGTAGTGGAGCTGGAAGGTCCCCACCACCTCATCCTGGAAGGTACGGAAGTAGACGGAGATGGTGTTGGTGGGGCTGCGGATCACCTGGCCCTCCACCAGCAGGGTCTGGTTGGCCAGGACCACCAGGGCATCGCCGTCCACCCCGCGGATGGAGAGCACCTCCCCATCAGACAGATTCACGCTCTTCACCTGGGTGGGAGCAGAGACACATGAGCTGTGGGGGTGAAGGCAGCGGTCCCGGTGGGGTGCTGGGCGAGCGGTCGCATCCCAGCCCCAAACACACGGCGCCCGCAGCCGCAGAGCATTGCATGGCCGCAGCCTTCCCTCTGCACTGCTCTGAGCCCTGGCAGCTCACTGGGGACAGGACCTGCTTGTTCAGCTGCGATGGAGCAGACTATGCCCTGCGTGAGCCCAAGGGACCCCCATGACCACTGACCCCTTCTCCCTCCCCTGGGGCAGCAGGCACAGGCAGCTAGAGCCGCTCACTTGAGACGCGTTTCAAAGCTGGACACTCCTGTGCAGCACAAGTTGACCCACGTCTAGTTCCCTGCTGAAACTGGGGATTTAGGCAGGCGGGTAGAGGCAGTGAGGGTTAGGCGGGAGGAAGATGGAGGGCTCCCACGAGTTGCTGGTCAGGGGAGTGGTGGAGGCCCAACTCCACCTGCATCAGCCCTGGGAGCAGACCTGCATCTCGGGGCACCATGGCACAGAGCACAGCCATGGCCAAGGCTCACCAGTTTCAGCTGGGGCTGGGCTGTTTGGCACAGGTCTGCAACCAAACCAGGGTACTTTTGTAGGGCTCGGTGCTCTCCATCCACCCTGTGCACCAGGCGTCCTCCCCAGGGACCCTCATCCACACTGGGGAGTCACACTGCAAATGTGTCTAATGAGCAGTCCCAAAAGGCTTTAATTATTATTTGGAAATAGCTGAAAAGTAACCTCACATTTGCATTTCACGTCCATTTAGCTTAATAAATGGGCTCACATTTCAGCAGAAAGATGCTCATCAGATCACTTGTTTCCTTAAGTGTGCGAGGACCAGTGCTCTATATTTAGCACACACCACAGCCTTAGCCCGTAATTGCGAGTGCTCCCGACGATGTTGTGACTAGGATTTGTTGCTGTTGTCACAACCGTGCCCGTCTCCCCCACCCAGCACACAAGGTGGGAATGTGCCCGGCTCCGGGGGCCGCTGGTACTGCAGGGGTGAGCCGCACTGAGCCACCTGCAGTGCTTGGCATCCTCTGACCTTCTGCTGGAAGAAGCGAGATTTCCTCGAGAGAAATGACCCCAACCCCATCGGGCAACTCCCTGCCTGCCCCAAAGGTCTCTAAGCCCTGAACGGTGCCTGGAAAAGCCCGGTCCTCACTGCGGGTCTGGGCTGAGCAGCCCCCAGGCTGGGTCAGAGCGTGCCAGGGTTCACCCCAGCCCATGCTTCTAACCCAGAAGGAGCTGATTTTGCCTTGTTTTGCAGCAGGGTGCTGGGTCATGGCAGAGTCTCTGGTCCTCACTGCAGGGAAAAGCAGTCCTTGGTCCTCATGGGTGTCACGCAGCACGTCAGAATCACGGGGCAAGAGTGTGCCCTAGGCCCCAACCTGCCCAGGGTTGTTTCTTCTTCTCCAGGTTTTGTCCTGAAAACATGCCTCCCCAGCACAGCATACACATACATTGCATGTGGTGGGTCAGCTCAGATCTAATTATTAATAAATGGAATGAATTAAATGTTATTGGGGATGAATTATTTGGAGCTCAGGATCCAGGAATGCTAAGTGGGCTATGTACAATGCTAATGACTTCCCCCCAGCTCGCACTGGGGCAGAGTTTTGCTTCCCGAGCCGGGTCTGAATCACCGCAAAGATATTTCCAGGGTGTTTTTAACACATTTTGTTCTGAAATCACTCAAAGACAAACCTGCTCCCCAGGTAGCTTCCTCCAGTGATGACTAGCATCAAACACGCTATCTAGCACCGAATCACTCCGGCAAATTAGGAAGAGAAGTGTTCAGGAGTGCCATCCGAGCAGCTGATTGCCGCCGGGCTGCTCTGCTGTCCCTCCCCAGCTCTGCCGCTGGGAAGGGGTTCCAGGGGAGCAGCTGGAGCAGGCAGAGCTCTGCAGAAGAGAGGGAGCTGATGAACGCTGCAGCATCTCCCCAGCCCTTCACAGGGTGCCGTGGGGCGGGGGCACTGCTGGGCGCTGCTGTCAGCCTCCCCCTCCTGTAAACCCAGGCTCAGAGGAGCCCGGCGCAGGGATGCCATTGCAAAGGACCCGCAGTTCCCCGTGCTGCGCCAGGTAGGCAGGCATCCTCAGAGGACCCCGTCCGCTCTGGAGTAACCGGCGGGTACAGACGGATGCAGTGGCCTCGCGCCAGGGACTGTCAGCCGCTGCAAGAGGGACCATATGTGCGAGTTCCTGCCAGGGGCTGGGGAGGACAAGTTCTTACTTTAATCAAAGACTGCACCCAATGTCAGCTCCTAAAGAGTCTGTTGGGAAGACGGGAGGGATCCTTGATTCAGACTGCCAGCCTTGCTCACCCACTAGAAAAATCTCTTTAGGGAAATTCTATTTCCTGCCAAGACGATTCAAGAATTTTAAAAATAAATATAATTTAACTAAGCACTCGGAGAGCTGGCTGCTCCGTGGCTCCCAGGCATGACTCGGCTGGCACAGGGGCAGGCAGGCTGAGGCACAGATCTCGGATGCTGCAAGGACCGTGGGGGCTGCCGGCAGGGAGCAGAGCAGGGACCCCGAGCTCTCACACGGCGCTGGGCAGCCCGCAGCACCAGGCAGGTTTGCTGGCAGCCCTTCCTGACACCACATCTGATGTCCAGGCTTTGTGCCCACTCCTCACTGAAGGGAGGATTCCCCCACAGTGAGCAAGGATCTGACCCTAAAGGGTGCAAGAGAAGGAAGCAGAGGGTCCTCGTGGCCTCCTAAACGACTCCAAGTGCCCACAGGAACAGCCCCAGGGCTCTGCACTCCCCATCTCTGTTTTGGGGCAGGGCTGCAATACCACAGCCATTCCTGCCACCACCGGGCTCTCCCATGGTCCCTGCATTGAGAGGTGACCCTCCCCATGCAGGGTCAGCACCTTCCTGCCCCAACGGCTTCTCTTTTCCCCTGCAGATGCCTTTAACAAGATCAGCAGAGGTAAAACTCTGCACTTCACCTTCAGGGGTCTGCCCTCCCCATGCTGCATGCTGAATCCTGGGGAGACCTTCTCCCACATGCTCCAGGACATGCTTCCTCATGTCCAGCCTCCAGCAGGACCTGCTGAGACCATGCACCAGTCGTGACCGGGGAATACACCAGCCCAGGCTCCATGCAGAGCCCACCCACCCCAGCTCCCCAGGCCACCCCACCACAGAACAACGCAGCACCTGCACAGCTCCGCTCCCCAGCCCAGCCTGGCTTCTCCCAAACCAGCACCCCTGAGCAGGTCTGGCCTCCAGAGCTCAGCCCCAGCAAACCCACGTGAAAAAAGGAATCCCCCATCAGTCACTTCTGCATCACACCATCCTGGCAGGAGAGCTCAGCCACACTCCTCCTCACCCAGCAAGGTCTCCCCTGCCCATCTCCATTACAGAAGCTGTGAATTAAATCCAGATCACTTAGATGTTAACCAATTATCCACATCATGGCGAGGCAGCTGAGGAAGTTGCACTGCGTTACTCCAGCACCTGCCTGATGTAATTAGCCTCGGAGTCACTGAAGCTCGCAGTGCTTTTACATGTGAAATAATTACAAAACAATGGAAGAGAGTCTGGCAGCACCAGGCAAAACAAGGGGGAGCAGCAGGGAGGTAATGGCCGTCCCTCCTGGCTCTGGCGTGGGCATTGCCCCCAGCCAGGCTGGCACACTGGGGATGAGCACTGCCGTCCCTCAGCTGCTCCAGCTAGCGTGTCCCTTACTTCGCTTCCCAACCTGAGAGCTGCTGCCACCCCTGCGGTCACCAGTCCTCCTCCTGCCACCTCCAGTCCTAGCCCTTCTGGTAGGAAATAATACAGAATTAGGACTGCCACCTTCCAGCATGCCTGTGCTAATTACTCCCCAAAGTGCAAGCTGCAGAGATGCACAGAACGAGGCCATTGGTATTGGTTTACAGGTAGGGAAACTGAGGCACGGTGCTGGGGTGGTCCCCGGGGCCCTGCATTCTCCCTGTGCATTGCCATGGGTCCTGGCACCTGGGAGATGGCAAGGATAACCCAAGCCCCGCAATTACTGGCCCTTCTGCTGTGCTGTGCCCATTTCCCCAGCCCCGGGGCAAAGGGCTGGGATGCTGCGGGGGGCTGGGACGTCAGCCAGCTGCACCCTCCCTGCCAGCAACGGCTTGTGCAGGGACGCCTCCAGGTTCAGCTCCCTTGGGTGCTAGCCTGTCGTGCCAATCTTGCAGGCTTGTTGGGAGCAGCCAGGCATGGGTCTTTATGGCAAAGCCTGTTCATGACGGTGAGGAAACATCCCAGGTGCGGGACCACAGCTTTCTGCACCAGCCCCGCTGGTCAGGGATGATGTCCAGGGTGGACTTGTGATTTTAAAATCAGGTTTCTGTGCAAACACGGGCAACGTTTCTGCACCGCGCTGTCTGTCTCCTCCATGGGCTCATCAGCATGTATCGTGTGTGACATCCCCTGCGCGAACTAAAGAGAGGGGATAAATCTGTTGTCTTGCTTGCCATGAATGCTATTTCTAGCTTCCTTGGCACATAAATCATGTCGCCGCTGCTGTCTAAATGGTTAAAAAGCCTTCTGCAGAGCTTGCTGCGGGTGCTGCCACGCTGAACCACATAGGTCCTCGTCTATGGGCACCTGCAGAGGGGCCCTGCAGCGGCTGGGGTGGCAGGGCAGGGACTGGCAGCCCCCTTCCCTCCTCCCTAACCTGTGCTGAGCTGCTGCCCACCCCGGGGCAGGGCACGGGCAGGCCTTTGCTGCACTCCGCTGCAGGCAGCAGCTCCAGGGCACTCAGCACCGCTGCCTGCAGCCCCAGGGCCCATCCTCCTCCAGCTCCCACCGGTGCCCATCCAGCCGGGGCGGCTCAGCCCTGCCTGGCTGCTTGCCCGTGGGCATCTCCGGCACCCCAGGGGCTGTTGCTGGACGGGCTGCATGGTGCCTGCTCAGCCAGCTACAGATGAGGCCATGCTCAGCCAGCGCGGACCCGCTGTTGTGATTTAATTTGTCTGAAAAGCTTGGAAGCATCAGCAAAGCGAAATGCAAAGCTCGGGGGGTGGAGAGGCTAATTTTATGCTCCATTAAAACCTCAGTTTACAATGCAGTGAGGTCAGGAACGGTGTCACCTGATGGATTATGGATGGAGGCGAATTTACAGCAGAGCAGCCTGTCTTTAGCACCCTGCAGATTTGGGGAGACAGAGTTACTGCCATGGAAAAGTGTCTGAGACACACATGCAATCCCGTGCTCGCCGCTGCGCTGCTGCCGCTGCTGCCCGGCTCTGCCGGCTCCCAGGGCAACCTCCCCACCGGGGCTTGCTTCGCCAGCAGCAGTCGCGCCACGGTCAGCCCTTCGTGCCTGCCGGAGGGACGGCAGGAACAAGCTCACTGGAACTACTACTCTTTTTAATGCACATTCTTAATTACACAGATTAAAAGTTAATGGATTTTAACTGGATGCAAATGGTGACATGGGGAAAATGCAAGAACAAGGAAGGATTGCGCGCCAGAGCATGGAGACCGCAGGCTGAGGGTGTTTGAAACGTGTCAAGGCCCCTGCCCTGCTTCCAGCCTCACCAGGCTGCAGGACAGGGCGTTTCCAGGAGAGCTGACCAAGCATGTCTGTCTGGGCCAGACTCCCCCACTCTGATGGGTTTGCACAGCGCCGGCACGGTGGCAGCCCTGGCACACGGCGTGCTGCACCTGCACCGGCCGTGCCCGCTGCTCCACGCTCCCGTGTGTGCCAGCTCACAGCATTTATAGACCTTCCTACAGAAACTCAGCCCTGGCTCTCTGCCGTGGCATGCATATTTGCTGCTGCTGGGGTTTGCTGCAAAACGCCTGCCTGTCCGTGTGGGTTTTACCATGCAATTGTCAGGGACATGGCCCTGCTTCGGTGTAGGTCAAAACCCCTCCAAAGCAAGCACTAGCTGGAGACGGGACTTGTGCTTGCCCACCCACATGCCTTGGGGCTGCCCGCACACCTCGGGGCTGCCCGCACACCTCCCAGCAGGCAGGGCAGCAAGGGCAGAGGGCTGGTGGCCACGCTGAAGACAGTGCTGCCGCTTCGCCCCTTCCCATGAAGGCTGAGTGCCTTTTTTTGCAAATTGCCTGACAGTGTCTTGTTGTTAAATTGATTGCATGGCATTTTAATGCTTTGATCATTGCTGACATTCAGGATGTACCAGTTCCCTCGTACAGTTCATTTATTACACGGCCTAAGAAAAATCTAGTTTTTTCCCTGGGAAGGGTTTTTTTTTAGCAAGTGCAGGTGCCCAGGGCAGCCATGCCCAAGGCCATGGGTGCTTTGCATCCTTTGCTGGCAAGGAAAGTGGGGCTGGGCTATGGTGATCCCCCCACCGACACGCTTCTCACCTGGAGCTCGACACCGTAGCCCGTGTAGACGGTGACGTTGTAGGTGCACTCCAGGTAGCTGTGCAGGGGCAGGGGGGGGTAGTCCGTGGAGTCGATGTAGCCCTCGGGGTCATGGAAGCTCATGCTGCAGAGGACTGGGGGGAATGCGTGTCAGCAATTGCCCCAGGGGAACAGCTCACCCGGCAGCTCCCTCCCGCGCCCGGGTGCTCCTGCTGCCCCAAACCCCAGCACCCAGGTCCCTGCTCCAGCGGCCGACCCCGCTGAAGTGCAGAAAGTTTTAGGCAGCCCCACCAACCCAGGCGGTGCTGCTGGCACTGCACACAGAGCTGTTCCCCATCAGCTGCCGTAACCCCATTCCCGTGCTCCCTGGCCCCGTGCGGGCAGCGCGGCTTACCCGGCGTGGGCTCCGTGGTTATGACGGTGGTGGTGATGATGGTGGACGTGGTGGTTTCTTGGCTCTCTTCTGACGCGGAGCCGTGCACCTTGCTCTCCATGCCGTTTGTCCGGTTAACGGCAGCGCTGGCGGGAGCCGCGGTCGGAGCCTCACTGGCATCGCCCATGCCATTGGGGAAGGGCCGAGGGACCGCTGGTGGCAGGGTGGATGGGGAGATCTGCAGCGCGGGGCGGCTGGTGGTGGCCTGGCCCCCCCAGGGCAGCTCGGAGGGGATCTGCTCCACGTCCCCTGCCCCGGCCGCTGCCTCTGCCAGTGCCCACGGCTCTCGGGAAGCAGCAGGGAGCCCGGAGCCCAACGGGCTGGCTGGGGAGGCAGCGCTGGGGGGCCCTGGCAGGGTAGGCTTGGGCCTCAGGTGCTTCCTTGCCGTATTTACTTGCTTTAGAGTCGGTGGCTTTTTCTTAACAGGGAAAGTTTGTTTTGCATCAGCGTTGAGGGCGGTGGTGGGTGTTGGCAGGACACGGCTCTGCACCAGCAGCGTTGTCTCCTCTGCCGCTGGATCGGCAGCGTCCTCTGCGGCTGGCAGCAGGTTGAGGGCAGTGGCATGCCCGAGCTCTGCATCTCCGCCGGCCGAACCCATGGCGTGCCCGAGCTCCCCGGCTCTGCTGACTGTCTTGTCCACCAGCTCATCCGCAGCGAGAGGGTCCAGGCTGGTGGGGACCAGCGCTGCCCCTGATCCGCTGTCTGCAAAAAAATGGGGAAAAATGGGACTTGGGCAATTCTGGGCATGAAATTATAGCTGTGTTGGCAGCACGAAATCAGCCCCCCGGGGAGCTGCGGCTGATTGAATGCCTGCCGCTCTCCCAAACAGGCTCATTATGGGAAAGCAATAACGAGCCTGCGCCAACTCCCTGAAAGTTGGGTTTCTGCTGAAACTCGGTGGCCTTATCTCGCCGTTTCAGAGCTGCTATTTGGTCTATTTATCTAGAGGTCACTTGTTCAGGGAGGTTCACTCGCTCCTGCTGAGTTTGTTGCTCTGGCTCAGTCTCTGTGAAAAGCCTTTATTTTTGCAATTGTCATCAGCAAATATGGCTACTTCAAAGCGCCTGATTAGGCCGTGGCTCTTTCCCATTGTCTTCCGCACGCTGCTGCCTGGCGGGGAACAGACGCCGATTAACCGGCTTCCTCCGGCCTCCCACGGCAAAACACCACCCGCTTCTGCAAAGACTCCTCAGGCAGCCACTAACCTTTTGTGTTGGGCAAAGCAATGCGCGGGAAAGAAAGAGTAATCAAAGCCGCACCGCCACTGCTTCGGCCAGAGAGTTTAATTGCATGAAATACAGATTTATTCACCACCAATGGGTCTGATTGGGCTGCGGTCCACGGTGTAAAATAAGCTGTAAGCAGCGCCACGGCTCTGCGAAATGCTGCAGAAAGCTCCGAGAGGCAGAGAGTCAACATTTTCCATGGAAACAGCAGTTGCCAGGGACGGCGCTTAATGCGTGGTAAAGACCATAATTCCAGCCCCCTCAGCTCCCCTGGAAGGGTTTGGAGCCCAAGTCCCCGAAATGTGGGGTCCCTGCACTCAGCATGGGCAGGTGCCCGGCCGGGCATGGGGGTCTGCGAGCCCCTGGCCCTGCTGCTGGCCCGGGGCTGCCTGGGCACACGGTCCCCTCTGTGACTGCAAACGAAGGCACCAACCTGCTCCGAAAAGCGGTTCGAGCTGCTGTGACATGGCCGCGGGAGCAGCCGGGACGTGTGCCCGCCACGGTGCCAGGTCTCTGTGGGATGTGGGACTGGAGCGGCAGCTGGGGGTTTCTTTCCCAAGCAGGCTCCAGCAAAGCACAATAAACCTCTGGCTCACCCTGGGCCCTTCATTACAATTAGTGTTACAGATACTTTAAACAAAAGCACAATGCTTGTGTTACATTTAACTTGATTTTTCGCGTTTCAAATTCTACTAATTAAGGTAGGACGGGAATGAAAAGGAAGAAAAGAGCTTTTGGATGTGAAACCTGAAACACAGGGACGCTGCAGGGTGTTTGCCGCGGGGGAGTACAGTTCCCCTGGAGTCCAACTGCCCTTTACATCACCCTGTGATTTTAATGCCTTTAAACTTCTGCTTCTGACGCCTTAGCATTAGTTTTGCTGCCGCACAGCCGGTGAGCGCCGTGCTGGGCACGCTGCGGTGCAGCCCAGTTTGGCGGGTTTACACCAGCACCGCCGGCTCAGCGCAGTGCCGGCACGGCACAGGGGCACGAGTTGTAGGGGACCTTAAACCAGTATCGGCGGTGACACCGCAGAGCGTGGCTGCTTGTTATGCTGCTCATGATCCCCAGCCGTGCTGCGGCTCCCCCAGTACGTTTGTGCCATCCAGCTGTTGCCTCTCATTACACATTTAAGTGCTGATCCTGGAAACACTCGGGTACCCACTCTGCTTTCTGCAGAGGTGTGCGCTCACTCAGAGGTGACTTGCATGCATAACGGTCCACCCCTGCGTTATTTGGATGTGCGGGATCAGGGGCTTTACAGGACTCAGGCTCATGTACCATAAGGTGCAAGTGCCTGCCCGGGTGGACCAGGGGCTCCGGCACTGTCACCTCCACATGTGCCAGGGAGAAAAGGGACCCACAGTGGCAATGGGGTGGCAGAATGCCCTGGTCTTGAATGCCCTGGTGGTCCCTGCCAGCTCCCTTTATAACCGAGCAGTTGTTCTTCTTGCTGCAGCTTGTGCAGGGATAAGCAGTGGTCACTGCTCCAAATGGTAGCTCTGCAGCAAAAGCAGTCCAGCATCACCCTCGGGGAACGCACCGTGGGACGGGGATATCCCCGGCCGTTAATGCAGTGGCTGGTGCCTGCAGGGCAGGAGGGACAGGCACAAGCAGCCTGCTGAAAGTTGACTTTGCTCTGTCTTCTGGAGAATCGAAGTGGTTTCTGGCAAGAACCAAAGATAAGGGAATACAACAGCAAAAGGCAAAGGCTGGAAGAGTTAGCCTGAAGGATGGAGTTTCCAAAATCTGCTTGTCCAAGGCTGGAGATGTATTTTTGTCCAGGTGTGTGCAGTGAGTGCACTGCAGGAGTGTAGGAGCCTTCCGGCTCACCTCTCCTCTTGCTGGGCTGTGCCAGGGCAGTCCCGGAGCTGCTCCTGCTACTCAGCCCCGGAGAGCCCTTGCACATGCTGCTGTTACCTGCGCTGGTCCTTAGCCCCAGCTCCCTGGGACAGCCGGGGCCATGCCCATGCCCGCCCCAAGCCACTTGCTCCCTGCGGTCAGCCAGCCGAGCTGCAGACCCAGCCACCGGCAAGCCAGTCCCAGCTACCAAGGTCTTCCTGGCCTCTCCTGTTATGTTTCCCATGACTTAAAAAATTAATTCTTTAATTAGCTGTGGTTCAGTAAATTCATTAGCCGATTCCCTTAGCACATTAGGAGACATGTCACACACTTCGTCTGCAACCACCGACTTGTGCCGGCTCTGAATAATCTCCCCCAGTTCCCCCCGGGGAGGCTGGCTGCCTCGGTGTCCCCATGCACGCTGCTGGTGGGGCGGCCCAGGAGCCCCCACACCCTCTGCTTATTTCTGAGTGTCTCTGCTTCCCTCTCCATGCTGCCCCAGGGCTGAGGCTGGCCTCCATGGGCATCCTGCCGTGGGGCCATGGGCATCCTGCTGTGGGGCGATGGGGGGAATCGGTCCCCAAGGCAGTGCCAGCGTCAACTCTCCTTCCCTGACAAGTTTTGCAGGGCTTTCGCATGCTTTAGGCTTCCTCTCCCAGCCCAAGCCCAGGACAGGCGGCCGGTGGCTGCTCTCCCACTGCCACTGGTCTGGCCGCGGCTCAGCTCATTGGTTTTAGTGCTCTGCAGCAAAACAGTTTCTCCATTACGGGAGGAGATGGGGCTGTCAGACAAGGAGGAGGCGGCACGGCCCTGGGAGGCGAAGGGAAGGGAGGGGGCTCGCTGGCTGGTGGGACACAGTGGGACATGGTGGGACATTGGCTCACAGTGGGACAGTCGGGGTGTTCCCACAGGAACCTGAGTCCTTAAAGCCGGTGTGTTACCAGAAACAGCAAAACAGCATCCCCGGGTTATTTGTCATGTGAACTCTAATTCTTAATGGATATTGCCGTTAAACCACATTTTATGCTTTCAGAAAGTTGACTAATTTCTTATTAGATCCTTTGCCAGGATGCATTTAAACGATTCTGTCCTTAACAAAGCATGAAATAAAACAGTCTGTATAGTGACTCTGTAATGAGATACTTAACATGCTTTAGTTTGTAAAGGGCAAACGTGTATTTCAGGGAAGCGAAGAACACAGCCAGGCTGGAGTGGGGACATGGAGGCACAGGGCGGCCCTGGCATCGGTGATTAATAAGGGCATATTCCACCTTACCAGAAAGAGAAGTGATTAACTATCTTAACTCCAGATTGCATTGCCACTCCCAAACCGGAGCTGTGCTCCAGCATGTCCCCGAGATGTGGGCTGCCAGCCCTGCCTGCTACCTCCCTGGTGCTGCCAGACCCCTGTCCCACCCCACGCGTGTTGGTGCAGCACTGTGACCCCCCATGGTCCCGGCGCAGCCCCGAGCCCGCTCCCCTCCCTGCTCGGCTGGCTTCCCTCCCCTCACTCGTGCCTGGTGCCCATCTCGGGAAGGGAACCGCCAGCTCTTCCTTCCCGGGGCGCAGAGCACACGCAGGGGGTGTCGCTGCCCACAGAGGGGCATTCCCACACCCACGGCCTCTCCGGGGTGAGCGAGGCTTTAGGAAAAGCAAAGAGCAGATGAAGCAGACCGGAGTATCTCGTCCTTAAGGAAGGATTGCAGTAGGTTTCCATATTTGATATTAGGATAATGGTGGGCTTTGGTAAGATACTTTCCATACCAATCTGAATGCAAACAGCAGTTCTCCCCCCTCCGAGGACTATGGGGTAATCACGGTGAGAGATGAGGTTTGAAATTGCCCGAGCACCTTCGGTGCATTTCTATACAGGAGCCAGCCCAGGAGCATGGCGGGTTCGTAGCTCACACTCATCACTGGAAGCTCTGCAGCCCCTCTCCCATCCCAGGAGCACGGCGATGGAGCCCACCCACCTAATGCCAGCAGAGCACTAAATAAACCACCAGAGATTTATGGTCGGTTCTGTGGGTTTACTCTAAGTTGCAGTAGCAAAACTATTATCATAATGGCAGGCAGGAAGTGCTGTCAGCATGGGACGATTGCTTGGGGGTGCTCTCATAGCCGGGTTCTCACTCTCTGCTGCCCGCTTCCAGCACGGGACAAGGCTGTTTAACATCACCCAGCACTGCAGGATGCCCATGCTTCCCACCACCGCCCCGGCCCCACGGGAGGCTGGGCTGGGGGCCAGGGCAGGCAGAGCAGGACCCTTCCTGGCTGCCAAAATCCATCCTGTTCTGCACAATCAATTGATGCGGAGATGCTGAGCTGGTGGAATAGAAATGATCACGTTTGACCTTGATCTAATCTGCTAAACCAGCTCCGGAGGAAGTAAATGCTATCAAGATGTACAAGGGGTTTATCTTGTATCTTGGTCAGGAGCACTCCGCAGGCGGTTTGAGACTAGAAAGGCTTCTCTCAATCCATGAAAGTCTCCACAAGCAGCCCCCACAGTCCTGCTCCCCCCAGGCATGGTGCGGCACCCGGGGCACTGCGCTCTGCGCAGCGGTGCTCGCACAGGCGGCTGCTCCTGCAAGATGGGACAGAAATGTCTGGGACAGTTTGGAGCACAAGTGACCTTAATGCAAAACGACAGCTCATCTTCAGGTCTATTCTGGGATCTGCCTAGATACCGGCGTGTAAACACCGAGGAAGGAAGCTTGGCTCCGGGGAGGATGTCTCCAACCAGCTTTCACTCCCCCACGATTTATACTTAGCCGCCGTCGGAAGTGCTCGCTCCTCTGCAGGGCACGGGTGCCGAGCGCGCCGTGCTGCGCGTGGGAGCGTGCGGGCTGCGCGCTGGCCAGGGCTGGCAGTGGGGACACAGCCCCCCCCGTCCGCAGGGCTGGGGTGATGGCATGGGCTTCTTGAGAGGCAGCGGGTGAGGAGGGGCAGCAGGCAGGGCAGGCAGGGCAGGCAGGGCAGGCAGGGCAGGGGCTGCCAAAGCGGCTCCCGTTGCCCAGACCCAGCACTGACCTGGGCGCTTGCAGGGTACTGGCCACCCACCCAAGCAGCACTGTCAGCACTCATGGAGGGCCCTTGGCACCAAATACCTACTTAAATATATATGAACGAGTACAAATGCCTCTTTGAAACTTGCTATCATGAGAAAAATTAATGACCTCAAAGACCAACATAACCGGAGTCTGTGCTCTGTTATCCATGCAATCCTTCTGCCCATACGAAAAACAATTAATTGTTCTGACAATATTTTTTTGGGTGCAAAGAGCGTTTTTTTGCCATTTAGGATAGTTTTTTCTTGCTCTTTTGAAGAATTCTGTTTTCCCGCCACTCAGAAATAAATCTGCTTATTGCCTGTGATCTGTGAGCACGCAGTGACAGATTTCAGGTTGCGGCCTGGAATCTGCCATGACGGCCCAGGCGCATTAACTGAGTGAACTGTAATGTATTAAGCAAAAGAGTGAATGAGATTGCAAGGCTAGGCAAACAAAAGAAAACTAATTAAACATGAGCTCAAGCTCTCCCCTTTGCCACAATTTCATACGCTATCAGCTCTTATTCTCCATAAAAATGAAATAGGCTTTTCAGTGTTCCCTCGCAAAAAGCAGCTTGGCTGTGTTTTGCACAGGGCAGGGACACGGTGCGTTCAGGCAGTTTTCCGCTGCCCGGTGGCCACAGTGCCAGCATCCCTACGTCCCCGCCGAGGGGTCCTGGCTGCACTCCCGGGCATGGGGCACCCCCAGACTCTGCCTTTGATCCAGCACAGCGTGGCAGGGAGAGGAAGGTTTCAGCTTCTGGACCTTGAATTAGCAGACAAAACCCACGCTGAAACCCATCAGACCTTCCCCGCCGGCGGCAGCCGCGGCCACGCTGGTGCCTGTGCTGTTCCCCTGCAGCGGGGAGCCCCTGGCAATCAAGGGGCTTTCAATTAAGGAAACAGTGAAGAGCTTGTTCCAGCCCCGAAAGCCTTTGTGGAGCAGCAGGGGATGGGAAGCGCAGCGTTCAAAGCGCCAGGAGAAGCTGGCAGCAAAGCACCTTGCCCACACCACCGTGGTCCCTGCCCACGCTCGAGGCCCTGGGACGGCCCTAGGGATGCCCGGTGTCGCCCAGGATGGGCTGGCTGGGGACCCCCGTGGGGCTGCGCTGGGTCAGCAGGGCCGGCAGCGGCACGGTGCCACACTGAGGTCCGGGTGGGACCTCGGCTGCGGGATACCTGCAGCCCGAAGGGATGCGCTCAGCACAGGGCAGGAGCCACTGCCTGTTAGCTCAGCTCCTGAGGACGGTGCCCAGGGCAGCAGCTGCCTCCTCAGAAACAACCCCAGCGACTGTGATCTCTGCAGCGTCAGTCCCAGCACGCAGGAAAATCAGCAGCTCTCATCACAGCCACCCTGCCGGCAGAGCCTCCGCTGGGCAGCCTTGTCTGGGCAGCCCCTGGAGCACGTTGAACCCCCACGTCCCTTCCCGGGGCCACGCTGCACAGCCATGTCATTCCCATGGGAAGCTCAGCCCCAGGTCCCCACGGTGCAGGGACACCCCCGCTGTGGCCCAGCCCCAAAGCTTCATCCCCGTGAGAGGGTCCCCGGGACCCCCACAGCCCCAGCCAGAGAGACAGGACCATGTCCTGCCGCCGCAGCCAGCAATGACAGACGTGTGTGTGCTGCTCCAGAGGTGCCGTGGCTGAAGAGAGCCAGGCAAATCTGATTGCTGCCGATATCTCAGCCAGAGGGGCTTAAAGGAATTAGGGAACTGCAAATGCTTGATAAAAGGATGCTGAAATAATCATAAAGCACTCATTTTGCTGCTGTGCTTCTGAAAGAGCTAAACCATGAGTAGCTGTATCGCCGGGTTCCCATTACTAATGCCGATGCTATCGCTGCCTCGCTGCAAGCACACATTCCCAGGCTGCCGGAGGACGGTGGCTTGATTGCTCAAGTTCAGTAGTTACCGTCCTGAAGGTTTTAGCGATCTGATTATACTAGAAACGCTGAGAAGCTTATACGGATGCTATTAATGGCGGCGTTCAGCCCCCGTGCTCTGCCTGTGTGATGGGCTTAGGCGGATTGACAGTGTGCCGGGATCAACTAATCCTGCCCGGAGCTGCTTCTGCTGCAGATGTCTCGCCCGAGCCCTCCCTGAGTGCTGGGACTGATCCTGCACTCCACGGCACCCCAGCCTCTGCATGCCCCTGGCCCCATGCCAGCTCTGGGGATGCACTGCTCTGGGGTTCCCTGCTTGGGGGGTGCCCTGCTTTCAGAAACAAGCCCCCTTTAAGGGTCCATGGGAGCAGCTGGCCCTGCTCTGCAATAAAGCCAGGCCCAGGGGGATAGGCTTGGCTTGGGCATAGGGCTTCCTAGGGGCAGGGCTGCAGTCTCAGCCTGCTCTGCAGGGAGCTGTGAGGATTTGTCTAAGTCAGGGGATGCCGCTGAGGAGATTTACCGTGCCGTGTCACTCTGGGGTGGGCTGCTTGTGGCACAGCCCCCCCGTCCCTGCTGGGCACTGCCAGTGGGATGTGCTGGCTGCCCAGGAGCAGGGAGGCATGGCAGCGCCTGGCCCCAGGGATGGCTGTGAAGACCACGAGCCCTCGTGTGCCTGTGAGGTCAGGCGAGGGGGTGGCTGACTGCGGCTGGGGAGGGGGCTCTCTGTGGGGTGGGTGCCCAGGAACAGCAGATGGCACTGCCCTGGTACGGAGGACCCATGCTCAGGGATGCTCTGTGCTGGCAGAGCTACTTCTCCAAACCAGGGGACATGCAATAAGCTTTTCTTTAAAAAAATGCTACCTTGATTTATTTGTAGAGTACAGTTCAATTTTTTATTGTGTTCCCTATCTTGAATGAGGTCCTCTAAAGGGTGAGATGGATGGCATGGCGGGGACCGAGGCAGTGAGGAGAGGGGACTGAGCAGAGCAATGAACCCCAAACGATGGTTCATCTCAGTCTTGTCGCAAGCTCCATCGGCAGGTGAAACGGGGCAATCGATAGCCATAATGAGCATAACTGCTGCCGTGTGCTGGCTGGCACCGCTCTGCGACGTGAAAGATGTGCTCTGGAGCAGAGGCTCCCTCCACTCCTGGGCTTGGGCAAGCGAAATGCCGAGGCCAGGCAGCTCGGGCAGGTCTCCCAGAGCCGTGCCCTCCCTTGGCACCGAGCTGGGCGAGCCCTGGGATGCCCTAGCTGGTGCTCGCCTTGTCCCGGGGCTCCTTGTGTTGCAGCCACCTGCCAAAGCTGCTAACGCAGCCACACCGGTTCTGCTGTTAATGAAGGAGCCCGACAGCCTCTGCTGCAGCCCGGGCTGTTGGGATGCTGCAGCCACTTTGATTAGGCCAAATCTGTCTTCCCAAAGATAGAGGCTTCTTCCCTTATCTCCTCGAAGCCTGCGGTGCATGCAGGCAGAGATGTAATCTAAAGCCCGCGATGGTGTGCGAGCAGACGAACGAGCAGGCTGAACCCCCAGAATTACCGATTACCGCCAGGACGATGAGGGAGGGTCGGCAGGCGCTGCCATTTGCTGCAATGGCAGAAACTGGATCACGCGTGCACGGGGAGACGTGAACGCTTGCACAGGGCTGCTGCGCCTGCCGCTGCGTGAGTGCCTGTAGGCAGCAGTGCCTGGCCGGGAGAGCTTGATTTCTGCCTGCAGGCAGAGGCAGGGGTGTGCAGGGCTGAGTCTGGCAGCAGAGGCAGTGCTGCCCGCGCTGCTGCCCTCGCTGCCAGGCTGGTGGGCGTGCAGAGCTCCTGCCCCGGCTCTCTCGCTGCCCTCCAACCTGGCCCTCTGCACACCACAGCAGCTCAGGAAGGCGTGCATTGCTAATTAAATCCAAAACTTCCTTCTGCGAGTTCATACGGGGCTGATCCAGATCTCGGATAAAGGAGGGGTGTCGAGGCTGCTCTCTGCTGCAACCCTGCATCGATGGAGGGCTGTGTGGGTGGGAAGGGGTGGTGGGGCCCCATGCATGTCGTGCTCTCCCGGGACCTCCGTCCCACGCTGGTCTCCAGCATGCACCGTACAGATTTCACCATCAGGGAGAAAAATAGAGAGGGTTTGAGTGTGAACCAAGGATCTGAAAAAAAGCGGGTTGGGTCTGTCAAAACACTCCGGTGTGATGGATTGGAAATGCTTTGGTTTGGTTTCAGATTTTAAAAGATTTTTGCCTTAAATCTTGAAGAGCAGAAAAACCTGAATCAAAACAGTCTTTCATTTTCAAAATGTCAAAACAGACCGATACAGCCTCAATGGCCGCCTGTCTCCAAACAGGAGATTTGAAACCTGCTCTTTCCTGCGGTTACAATTTCAGCAAATTAAGTTTTTCCAATGGAAAAAAAGTTTTCCTCAAGAGCATCCTGACAGTTCAACCTATAAGCAAATGAAATAGTAGCAATCTGATCATTGGTGAGTCATCCATGTGGGAGCGCAGATAAACGCAGCCGGAGCAGTATCTGCCCGTTGCATCGGGTGTTTCTGAGCCGTTCTCCTGCGTAAAGGCTATTTTGTGCCACCTGGCGAGGCAGGAGCAGGAAGGCTCGTGGATGGCTTTCATCCAAACGTTCGTATCGCAGTCAGAGAAAATAGAAAATAATTTTCCTATGGTTTGGTGCCCAGCATGGCACAAGGGATGCAGGAGCGGTGCCCGTCCCCAGGTCCTTCTGCTCTGTGGGGATGACAGCCCAGGGGTGCAGGGAGCCCCAAGGCTCCAGCGCTCGGTCCCGCTCGCGAGGAAGATGTGGACGTTGCACGTTCAAGGGCGGTAAGAGTGCTCTGCAGCAATTCCCGGTGCTTGTGCAAAGCAGGTGGCTCTTAAAAATAAGCTCTGGGGTGCAGTGGGGTGTGCGGGGCTCCACAACTGGCTGCACTGGATGGAGCCAGCCAGCATGTCTTCACCATAACTGTTCCAAAGAGCAATTAATGGGCAGATAATTCAGAAGAAGAGGGATGCTCAGGCTTTGCTTGGGAGGAGGCTGCAGCAGAGGTCAAGGCTTCAGGACCCATCTATGTGCCGTTCCTGTGGGCATCTGGATGTTCCTCCTGTGCAGTCCCCGAGTGCCGCATCTTCTGCAGCCTGGTTTGTAACTAGCACCTTTCCTTGCTGATTTGATCCTGCCCTGGAGCTCAGGGCTGCGCTGGGCTCTGTGCCGGGCTCAGACAGGGGACCCGGTTGGGTGCTGGGGCTCCCGGGGCGGGATGGGGTCAGGTCGCTTTTCCTTCCATTTTCATGAATTTCCGAATGCCACAGAGACTCCTGTGGCCCTGGGGATTTTCCAAACTGCTTTAAAATGCTGTTAAATTGGCCATGTGCAGGGGTTTATTTATGCTCATAGGACTGTGGTCTGAATATTCCTTTTAAAATTTACATCTGTGTCACTAGCAACGCTCAAATAAGGTTGCCATGGAAACCCCTCATTACTGGGCGAGGATGCTGGCAGAGGAGCCGTGGCCGGGAAGGACCGGGCTCTCCTCCCCGCTGCCCGCCCGGCTGCGGCTCCTGCGCCCAGTGGCAAACCCGCCTTTGTCGGTAAAGGCAAACAAGAGGAAAGGCGTTTCGCCAGCGCCTGCGGCCCGTGGCCAGAGCGGTGCTCGGCGAGATGCTCGGGGACCTGTTGCATCAGCAGGGGACACCGGACACACAGTCCTGGGTGGCAGCGGATGCCCGTGCCCATGCTTGGCCTCAGCTCTGGGCTGAGACAGGTGAAAAAGCCCCGAGGACTGGCCATGGGTGAGGGGGTTTCTGGTCACGGGTGGGAGCGGCGGGTTCGGGCTCCGTGGCAGGGACCGCTTGCAGGTGGGGGTAATAATTCAACGACATGCTCTGTAAAAACCCGCTTTAGTAGTGAATCCATACTGCTTGTGCCTGAATCGCTTTGCTCGGGAGCAAGGACACCGCCAGGAATATGGGAATTAAGTTTGCAAACCTCTCCCGCCCCGTGCTCCAGAGAAGCTCGTAACTGCTCTAATGATCCACAGTGGCCTGACAGATGCCTGGAAATTACACACTTCGCCAAGCTATGAGGAAAATGGATTTTTCTCCCCAGTGCTGCTTTGTGGAGCTGGAATCAATGAGACTTTGACTCTCAGGCGTTTGTTTCAGCCACGCCAGCTCTGCGTGGGCACCTGCCGCACCCACAGCTTTGGGGGGACCTGCCAATGCTCCCCCTCGCTCCGGGAGCTGCTGCCTGTGGGTCCCCATGATGCCCCAGCCCCGCTGTGCCCCGAGCACCGGTGCCCTGGCAGCCCTCACGCCCCAGCATCAGCCCTGGCACGGAGCAGCCCTGGCAGAGCCCCCTGTCCCCAGGTCCCTGGGAACAAACCCAGCCCATGCTGGGACATGCCCAGCTCCTTCCCAAAGGCATGCAAGCGCCCACAAGCCGGGTCGCTGCTTCGCTGCAGGAGGAGCAGCAGCAGCTAACGGGGAAGAGGAATTAAAGAGGCTCATCCAATTATGTAGGAATCACGAGATTTACAGCGTGGAAACAATACGACCTGTCGCATACTGACTTGTCCTGGCTTGGCACCACCGCTGCTGCCTCCCCAGCTGATGGGTGGGATTAATTATCCTGATATTTCAGCAGAGATACATGGGCTGGTGGGGACCACGGAGCAGGGGAGCAAAGCCATTAGAGATAGAGGCACTTTGATGCAGATGTTAACTTGAGTTCGTTGTAGTTTTTTATAATATCAAATGTAAGAAAGACATGGTCTCTGCCTTGTTACGGGCAGATAGGCCTGTCTGAAACAAATTAACAGGGTGGTTTCAAGGAGTAATTCATTTTTTTGAAAGCTGAGCCTCACTAGGTGTGAATAGAAAGTTTTCCACAGAGTTTTCTAGTCTTCCTAGTAAATCCCCAGTGCCAAACCTCTGACCTTGGCCAGATGCACCCCCAGGCTGGCCCCAGCCAGCGCCAAACACGGACAGCCTTGGGGGGAGACCTGCCGGCCCCCCGCTCCCTCCTGTCCTCTGCTGCCGTGTCCCCCCAGGTGTCCCTGCTCTGGAGGGGTTCATCACGAGGACGAAGGAACAAAGACAAATTGATCCTGTGGCTCTCCTGGGCTCCGTGGCCTGGATGCTTGTTCCTCAGGGCCTGCCCGGGGAGAGGAAATTGAGAATTTTGGCAGCTTTTCAGGATACAAATTGCACTGGGGGAAGAGAAGCTCCTTCTTTCTCAACCAATCATCCAGCCTAGTCGTCTATATCAGGGTATAAAATTAAATGGGTTCCTAAAGAGAGAGTATATTTAGATACAAAAAGCCCATTCTAGTCAGCTATCTGAGACTAAAATAATTAATCTCCCATCACTGTTAAGATGCAGCGGAGCAGATCTTGAGAAGCGAGTGCTGCGATTAACTCTTTGGGAACAGGTCAGCCCTGTGAAATGCAGCTCGTGCTCCGCTCTGTGCCACGACACCACGAGGGCTCCTGCCAGCTCCCGCCTCGACCGGGCTACGCTCAGCTTCGCCCCTGCCACGCCACGCCAGTGCCTCTCGGTGCTTGTGCTGCACGAGGCAATGCGTTGGCAGGGCTGCTCTGCCCCGTTGCTGCCTCTTGGCTGATGGAGGGGACGCAGCAGCCCCAGCAGGGACACAGCCAGGGTTTCGGCAGCTCTGCTATAAGGTGGGACGTTGCTCGTGGGAAATGAACCAGGAGCCTTCTGTGCCTGCAGCCCCGACCACAGTGTCGTGGCGATCCCTGCCGCCTGGGATCCCCCTGGGCTGCTGGCAGGCTGGGGAGGTCGGTATGCCACGGCCAGAAGGGCTTTGCCCCTGACACCTGCTCCCCCCAGTGCACCGGGAGCACCCCTTGCCGTGCCAGCCAGGGGCTCTCTGGGAGCACCGTGGGCTCCGAACGGCATCCCTCGGTCCTGAGCACCCACACTGCTGGGCTGCAACCCGGCGGGGCACCACGCTTGTGTCCCTGCCATCCCTACCTTGGCCGAGACAGGCGCCGGGCTGGGGGGCCAGCCTGGGCGTCCCACCGGGCACACCAGAACCGCACAAGCTATCGTCCACTGGGTTTGGCTAAAACTCCTTGCGTTTGGGGATGGCTGGGAAACAATTACAAGATACACAGCTGTAAAACGTCTGGAGAGACAAAGTTTAGTCTAATTGTAATAGATGACTATTTCTTCGCCTGGCTATAAATCATTCATGCTCTCACTTCCAGGCAGTCACATCCATGGATTATCTGACTATTCAAAACCTCCTTCTGTTGTTCTACCTGTCTGGAGTGTGTTCACAGCTTGGTTTGATTTGATTTCCACTCTAGAATGGGAAATATGAAATGACAACATAATGTTAGAGGTCTGGGTGACCAGAACAGCCCCATGCTCATGCCGCAGCATCGCTGCCCTGAGCTCCTTGGGCTGGGGGAGCCGGAGGAGTCGGTTTCTGCCCGAGCTAACGGCACAGCTTCTGCATCGACTGCAAGGCATGGGGTAGAGCTGAGCTGCCTTTTGCCAAATCCATTTGGCAATGCTTTATATTTCTTTCGCAAGATGTAACAGGAATCACAGTGTGGCTCTAGTCCAAGCTCCTGAGAGAAGAACAGATACAGGCAGCCTCCTCAGGGTCAGATTGCTGCCTCCTCCCATAGCAGTAGGGGAGGACGTAGCCGGCACCCCTGCTGCCCGTGACTGCTGTCCTCCCGTGGATTTTTCCAGGGGTACTCCAAAAGCATGTTTGGGGTTTTTTTTGGAGTACCCCAAAAGATGCCCTGGGGCATCTCAGCACAGGATTTGAAGCCCACCAGGTCCTGGCCATCTTTCTGGGGCACAGAGGTGCCTCAGAGCAATGAAGGTGGGGCAGGAGAAGCCTGGCATAGTGGTACAAGATATTTTCTGCTCTCCCTGCCTAATGAACTGGGCTTTTCCACTGCGGGGATGCAGCAGCCAGCGATCACACCATGCACTGCAGAGGAGGGCAGAGCCAGCAGAGCTGGAGGTGCTCAGGGCAAGGGAAGGGGGACAGGGCTGGGGTTTCCTTGTACCCCAGGCTATGCCTTCATCCCTTGCATCCCCCAGCCCCTGTGCATGGCCCGTTTCTCCCTCTCCAGGGACAAGCGGGGTTTCAGCTCTGCCTGCTCAGTCAGTTTGTCAGGCTGGGCATCGGGGTCAGTATGTCCCACTGATGGTTGCAGCCCACATCTCCCCGAAGGACCTGCCCTGGAGGGAGAAACTTTTTTCCAAGCAATGCTTTTCTTTGCATTTTCTCCCCTCGTGGAGGCTGGGCAGAAACCTGCCTGCCTGCTGCCTGCTACTGCGTAGTGCCCTTGAAAAGACCCCTGTTGTACTCCTCTGAAATGATGTAGCTCTGGCGTCTAATGATTCCTGACAGATTGCGAACAGTCCCGCTGCTAGCAATCAGGAAGGCAGGAAAAGTGTTGGGTTACTGATGTTTGTGGTTATTACAGTTATTGGACTCCATCGATTACGGGGATGGTCTGTGCCGTGGAGGCTGTTAGTAACTAGGGCAAAGCCTGGCGCTCCCTGTTCCCGTGCCGGCTGCCGGCCCGGCACACCCCGGTGAAGCAGAGCGATCACAGCTCAAAACCACACGTGGCTGAGAGACAGGACACACTCGGCTCCCAAACGCCGTTTAACAGCGCGGAACACCGCCAGGCAGACGTGATGCAGTTTGTCAGCCACTGACCTCCATTACTTAGTATTTTCCCTCTAAAGAAAGTAATAAACTGCACTTCAGCTGCCGGATCCTCATTATGTCAAAGCAATTTCAGGTTTGGCAGCACGGCAGCTCCCCGTGTCAGCCAGCACAGCCCGCTGCTCAGCTCCCTGTAGGAGCCACAGCGCCTGGCACAGCACCGTGCATCCAGCCTCGCTGTGCTGTGGGATGCACCGGTGCGCTGGCTGACTTTTTCAGAAATGAGCCTGTTTTCAGACAAGATTTGGCTGAAGAAATATAAAATTCAATTTTTAATTTTTTTTTAAATTTTTCTCAATAAAAATGTTCTGCTGGGGGCAGAGCAGCAGCTCGGGGCTGGCACAGGCTTTGCCACCGGACCCTGGGACAGGCGCCCGGCCCACCCTGGGTCCATCATTGCAGGGCAGCTGGGCTGCCGCTGGTGCTCCTCTCAGTCCTCTCTTCGTTTTCAGCGACACTGTTTTTTATATAATTAATTGTCAGCTGTATCAGTCATCAGTGATTTGTGTTTTAAAGATGGCCTGGCAGAACTAATTCCATTTCTGCACTGTGTCGTGCTGGATGATGATAAACTATGTACAGCTTCTCCCACAGAGCCTAATGATGAGCCGCTGCACTTTATTTTAATTAATACAGATAGCAAATATATTTTCATTAGCCATCAGGATGTCAGGCGAGAAGCACGGTCCTCCTGCATGGCAAGCAGCAGCGGCACCTTCGCTCCCGGGGCAGGGTGCAGCCCCCAGCTCTGCCTGGTCCCCTGCCTGACTCCAGCCACCTCTGCGTCCCTCCGCACCCACACAGCACCGGCTGGGCAGGCACAGGGCAGAGAGTTTCCTACCAGCCCTGTATCGGTAGCATGGCCCATCAGACCCTGGCAAAAGCTAACCTGGCTGCGCTGCTCCGTGGCAGCAGCCCCCAGGGCTAGGGGTGCAGTGCCTGCGGGGTGAGAGCTCTCTGCGGGGCCAGGCAGTGTGCTCTGAGACAAAGCCTCTCTCGGGGTCCCTCCTCCTTCCAGTGTGGGAGGACATGCAATTATAAGGCACGTTTGTAATTTCTGAAATTTAGAACAATTAAGCTGGCTCCCTGGTATTTCTGACGAAAGCAGCCCCTTGTTCCCTGAGGAAGTAACAGCCTTCCTTGACCTCTGCTCTATTATTCTGTTTGATTGATCTTAATTATATCAGAAAGGCTAATGATAGACTTTGTGGGGGTGCAAGTACATTGGGAACAAAGATGACAGGCTCTTTGTTGAGAGCGCACGAGGGCTGCTCGGGCGGCGATGGCGGGCATGGCCTCTGCGCCCAGCTAATGAGCCTGATAAGGCACGAGGTGCCCGGTCCTCTGCTCCCAGTGCCACTGCCCGGGCACCACCAAAACCCAGGAAACCCCTGTATTCCCCCAAAATGGAAAAGCAGAAGGCTAAAAGTGCATCATTAGCAAGCAAGGAGGACTTGATCCTCCAGCTGGACCATGGCAAGGAGCTGGCATGGCATAGAAGTAACTCCCCGCTGCTCTCCAAGGGCACGCTGCCCCGCAGCCTCCCCGGGCACCTCTTCAGCCCCGCTCCTGTGCCACCCACATCAGGGCATCCTTTTCCCTCATCCCTAAAGAGATGCCTCACTTTTCCCTGTGCCCACATGGAGGCTCCGGCCAGCTCCCACCAGGCTCAGGGTGCCCGCACCTTTCCCTCCGCATCCCAGGCAAGGTGTGCTGCGTCCCCCCGGGGACTTCACTGCCCCTCGGCTGTGTTTCACCACAGGAGCAGGTACAGGGGTGCTGACAAGGGGCATGGAAACACATCTCCCTTTTAAGGGACTTGGCTATATCGCCTTCCCCCACACCGAAGAATTCTTTAAATAGAAAAATCAGAAAACACAAATATGTAAAGAGTTGCCTGTTCTGTTAATTAATCACAGCTGGATTGAGTTAAATGAGAAAGCCTTTAAATGCCGGCCCTTGAGGCTCGTTTCTACCCTAAGCCTTATCTCAGGGTGGGTGTGCAGGCAGCGTGGGGCTGGCCCCAGCTGTGCTGCGGGAGCATCAGGCTTTCCTCGGGGGCAGCTCCTCAGTTTGCAGCTTTTCTGCTCCCATCAAAGCGGCTTTGGCAGCGTGTGACACCGCAGCCACTGTGCCGCTCCGGCGTGGGGAAGAGCGGCACTCGACAAGTCTCTCCAGAAGAGCTTTGATATTTGAATCAGCATGCGGAGAGGGGGCTTTGTCAGATGTTCCTCATATATTCTTGTAAAACATGCATGTCATATCGCTGGCACTTGTGCGTGTTTCCTGGTGATATTATTATTTTTGACACACCCTGCTGATCGGGAAATGTGGTGAGAAAGTACCTGACTCTCTTCTTCCCAGCAGGTAACGAATCAGCAAATTATAGAAAACAGTGTGTCGTCCGGCTTGGACAGGCTTTTTTTCTACTGTTGCTATTGTTTATGTTCCTACAGGGTAATCGTAATTTTTAATGTACTTTTGATAGCAGTGTAGTATGATTAAAATAGGCACATCTGAGAAATAAATCTGTTTTTAAGGATTGCCTTTTTGACATGCAATATTAAATGCTCAGGGAAGGACCAGCTGCTGCTGAAGGGGACCTGAGCTGTCCCTGTGTGGGGATGGTCCCCCCAGGTCCCACTGCAAGCTGGCAGGGAGGGAGGGCAGCGGCTGCAGGGCTGCCAAGGCTCAGACCCCACTGTTTGCCCCTTGCAAACCACCCCATGGCTCAGCATCTCCCTGGACATCACTCCCTCCAAAATGATGGTCGCATCCTGTGTCTGTTGCTGTGGGTCCTCGGCAGGAATCTGCAAGGTTTACCTGCAAGGAACCATAGTAGCGTTTCTGCAGCAGCTGGAGTCAGGAGGCCACGGGTTAGGGCTGTTTGCTCATGAGAAACACAACAGCCAATTTCATGGGAGCAGGAAGAGCAGCAGCAGGTTCAACATAAACTTGTAACGTGTATTTTCCATCAGCAAATGTTCCGGACTGTAGCTGGGAACAGAGCTGGGCTCTAACTCTGGGCTCGTAGTCCTGAATGTAAGGAGACTGTTGCCTTTGCTATGCTTTGCTTTGCTTGTTCAGGCTTCTTGTTTTGATCAAAGATGCAATGCTGTATAATTTAAGAAAGACTTCGCTTGTGAGGCCAGTTTGATGCATGTGGAGTGGAAATATGGAAAAATACAGCCCTTGCCCATGGAAGCCCGCTCAGATAATCTGAGTCACTCGAGGAGATGTTATTTGCCATGACTCAATTCAATTTGTGCGGTTGGGTGACAATGTACCAATGAGTGATAATGAGTTGCAATCGCCCTGCGTTGCATCCTGCCGACAGAGCCGGGCAGTTTGCACCACGGAGCGTCTCTCCAGCGTGTTTTACCGTCAGCTGCTCCCCCAGCAGCGCCTGACTGACTGGATCTACCACAGCCCAGCATCACTCTCTTCTCATCGGTGTGCCTATGTTTCTGCTGCGTTGGTTTTATCTCTTTGGTTTGCAAAGGCTGGCTCCTCACGGCATGGATAGCCATCGAGGCAATGCTGGGGTTGCAAACAGGCAGTCCAGAAGACTCCTGAGGCTGGCACATTTTTTTTTCCAGATCCAGGTGTAATGCCGAGCCTGCAGGAAACGCTGGATGTGCACTGGGTTGCCGGTGAGCAGTTGGTTCTGCCACAGCTTGGCTCCCAGATGCCCACCATTGCTGAGGGCAATGGAGCAGCAGCGATGTCGCTGTCGGAGCAGGCAAGGTGCCTGCACGCCTCTGCTGCTCTGCTAACGCCCTGAAATGGCTCTGCCCTTGCTCTGCCTGCAGTGCAGGCCAGTGGGCACACGGAGCCTCAAAACCTCTGCTCCATGCAAGTTTTGGGCATATGCAAGAGCAGCAAAAGCCTGTAGAAGACGGGTGCAGATGCTGACATCTGGCAGAGATGTTCAGGCTACGTCAGATGGGTCCTAGCGAGGAGATGTGGTGGCTTCTCCCTGGGACGGCAGCTGCAGCGATGCTGGAGAGCAAGCTGCTGGGTTGCTGGTGGTCTAGCTCGCCTTTCACTGCAGGCTCTGGATAAGACCCAACTAGAGGAATGGAAAATGCTTTCAAATGTAGATGTTGTAAAAGACATTTTTGCAGTGGAAAAACTAAAAAGATTTACCTCTGGGGGATCATTTGCCTCTGATCCTCCCCTGAGCTGCTGTCAGGAGAGCGTTAGGCTGCAGCTGCAAGGGCTCTTGTTTTGCTGCACCCTTCCCTCCCTACCTTTCCTAATGAATTCCAAGAAAGCCTCAGTGCATTCCTAAATGGGAACACAGCCTGTGTCCTTCACAGTCATCTACACAATAAAGACAGCCATTTCACTGCTGGCAGGCATGAGCTCCTCTGTGTACTGGAAACAAAAGCTGAAAGGAGGTCTTTATATTTTTTGATTAGATAGCTTGAAAAGTTTGCTTTTAATTGAAATTGCCTCACTGATTTAATCTAAGTGTCAGCTCTGAACCCCTTACAGGAGAGCAGCTCCGGCTCCTCACAGAGGCGACGGCATGGATCCTGTGCCGGCTCTCGCGGGAGGTGCGGATCAAAGGGCCCAGGAGAAGCAGGAACCCTTGTGCCTTTAGGATGCTGCGCTGGGTTGGGAGACCAAAAGCTGTTTTCTCTCCTTATGCAAGGAGCAGCGCTACTGCCCAGCAAACGCCAAGAAAGCTCGGCTCCCCCGAGGAGAGCAGGTCTGGGGACCAAGGCAGGGACCATGGAGCATCCCACTGAGCCCTAGGAAACCCCTGACCCCTGCACCTCTCAGAATAGGAATGGCCCCAGCCAGTGCAAATTATTGTCCCAAAGCCACAGCCATCCACCAACGCCATCTGACCCCAGGGGCACTGACACGTCTCGTGCTGTCCGTGACACGCTGGCTCCGGTGCTGCTCTGAGCAGCGGGTGTATGTGCAGGGAAACTAAATTTAATTATTTTTTTTTTAAAGAATGAATGAGGAAGAAGGATTATTGGGGAAATTTTCTTTTGGGGAAATTCTGGCACACAGACAAATTGAAATATTTCAACGCAGGCTGGGGACTGAGTCTTGGATAAAAATAAAGCGGGAGGCGGCAGCACCTTCCCAATGACATTAGCTCCATTCATCTCCCCCATGACGCTGCAGCCATTTCACTGGCAGCATACAAAGGCATTAGAAGTTACATTTTCCTTCACTATTTCTCAAATATATTTATGCTGGGAGATGTTTGTGGAGGTACATCGTGTGCCTCGGGCAGAGGATTAATTCCAAACTGTCACCTTGCTTTTTGATGGGTTTGTAAATTCTGCTCTGTTGATTTGTACTCTCAGTAAATTGATAAAATCCTCTTTCCAAAACCCAATACACCATTTAGAGCTCACCAGGGTTTTAGACCTCATTGGCTCACATATTTATGTAAATATTGTGTCCAACAACAATTTAAAAACTGCTGCATGAATAATCTGGATGGATGATAAGGGGTGAAAGGAACCAAGTTGTCTGACGGGGGCTGTGTGCTCTGGAAAACAGGTTTTCACAGAATCACAGAATCGTATAGGTTGGAAAAGACCTTTAAGATCATTGAGTCCAACCATTAACCTAACACTACCAAGACCACCACTACACCATGTCCCTGAGCACCTCATCCAAACGTCTTTTAAATATTTCCAGGGATGGGGACTCAACCACTTCCCTGGGCAGCCTGTTCCAGTGCTTGACAACCCTTTCGGCGAAGTAAAATTTCCTAATATCCAACCTAAACCTCCCCTGGCGCAGCTTGAGGCCATTTCCTCTCGTCCTATCACTTGTTACCTGGGAGAAGAGACCGACCCCACCTCTCTACAACCTCCTTTCAGGTGGTTGTAGAGAGCGATAAGGTCTCCCCTCAGCCTCCTTTTCTCCTTTTCCATGTCCTGGGGGCTGGGTTTTGGGGCAGCTTTGCAGGTGGGTGGTGGCTTTGGGCAGCGTTGCCCCAGGATCCGTCCCCTCTGCACCGGAGCTGACTAACCCTGATGGTGCTGGGAATAGACCGACGGCTCTAAGGATGCTCTCGGGGCCGGAGCGCAGCATCGCATCCCGCCCCAGGCCAGCCTGGGTGCCAGGCTGACAGAGCTGTGCACCCCCTGCCCTGCTAGTAGCGAAGCAGCACTTGGGTCATGTTTTTAATGTTGTTAGCACCATCTACCTTTCTTATTTTAAATACTTCCCTCCTTTGTATCCTGTGCAATGGGGGAAAGGATGGCTGATGTGTCCAAGCAGACATCTGCTAAGCTGTACTTGCAGAGCTCCTCGCTGCGGGCGGGGATGCTGCTGGTGTGCTGGGAGCTCTGGGAGGCTGTTAGGGCTCATGCAAGAGTAGTCTTTCAATTTAGGGTCTTGGTATCTTTGCAAATGGAAGTTGAGGACTGTCAGGAATAGCCTGATTTTTACTGAAATTGCATTTAAATAATCATCAGAAAATGCAAGCCCAGTTCATGCATACCATCATGCAGCCCCATTGTCGGAGGAAGAGCTGCCGTGCTGCGGAAAGGTGGTGGAGGGGATATCAGAATTGATGTCCTCCGGTATTGTCCCCCAGCCACCAATCTACCCGAGATGAAGGATCTCATCCACAAAATGTTGGTATGCTCCATTAATCCACCCTAAAAAGTCAGATGGAGACTCTCTTGAATTTTAAATATTTTCAGCCATTCTGACTAGCTCTGAAATCACCCCAAATTGACCAGTTTCCAGAACATTGCCTCACTCCCCCCACGTTATTCCTGTTTCATTAGTGCCTGGATGCTCGGACTAATTTAATATCTTCATCAGTTTATTGCGTTGCTTGCAGAACTGCACCGAGCCCAACAGCAACTGCCGGAAGACCTTGCAGGAGACCCCTCCAGCCAGCTCCGCCATCCCCTCTCCTTCCCCACTCGGAGGGAACCGGCAGCAGAACTGCTCCTGCTGGTGCCTGCCTGCTCCTGCCTGCTCCTGCCTGTTCTGCCCCAGCTCCTCATGGCAGTGCCAGGTCCCCACAATAGTTCCCTTGTTGATGGGCTGAAGCACGTCACCGAAACTCCCCCGGCAGCCCTGGGGAACATGTTTGCTGTCCCTTCTCTGGGGTTGCCCCTGCAGAACCACCTCTCCCGAGCACGGCTCTTGGTGCCACGGGTCCTTGCTTTGGCATGTAATGCACAAGTATGCGAGACAGTGAGACGGACAGAGATGTGAAAATCGTTTTTGCTGAGCAGATTACGCTGCTCTGGGATCAGTCCCACAGATATTCCTTCTGTCGCACTTGAATTTTTGGATGCCTTTGCATTTGGCACCAAATTTCCTTTCCAGACTAAAGCTTTGCATTTGGAATCACACCTCCAGAGCTGGGTTTAGTGGCCAGGCTGATCATACGTTCCCTCCCTGCTGCTGCCAGGAGCTTGGCTTTCGGTTGCATAAAGTTTCCTTGTACCTTCCTGCTACACCCATCTGTCCGGGGGTGCTAATGCCCTTTTCCTTTCTGCACCCCTTACCCCTGTCAGAGGAGGCGCAGAGCCAAGCCCCTGGCCCTGCCCTTGGGGGAGTCGCTCGGGCTCTCCAGGGGTTGAACACCTTCTACTGCAGGCAACAGGATTCTGGGGTCAGGAAAAGGGAGAAGAGTCTGGACAAATCTGTGCTTGTCCCCGCGCAACGCAGACCTGGGGAATCCAGGCAGAGCTTCCTTGCTTTGCATCAGGAAAGCTCTGGGTTCAGCCAGCACACAGGTCCCTTTTGGTCGGCTGCTTTTCTGGCCTCTCCCCAGCGAAAGAAAAAGGAGGAAAAAAGGAAAAAAAAAAAGATGGCAAAGTCGGGACTGTGCTCTCTGCCCACACTATGAGCACTTCAGCCTCGGCTGCACCACAGCTATGAATTTTAGCAAGCAAAAGAAGGAACAGAGGGGAAAGCAGCTTCTCAGCACCCCGGGAACACAGTCCCCCCGAGTAAGTCCCCTGGTTGGGGACGGCGTTACCTCTCTGTGCCCACAGCCCTGAGGCCCCCAGCCACCGCGGGGACAGAGCACTGCAGCGGAGGGTCCCCGGGGCCACGGGGCTGTCACAGCCCTCTCCACCCTTGCACCTGGCCAGCCTGGGACGACGGCCCACACAGGGGGACCTCGGGGCCGAATTCAAGCTCCCCCTGCTCGCTCCCCTGCAGGCTCTGGCTGCGGACAACGTTTGGGCCACTCAGCTGGATCCCTGCTTTTACAAATCAGTGCAACTCCAGCAGCTTTAATGATGCGATGCTAACTCACAGCAACACGCTTCAAAGGGTTTGTTATTCCGCATCCATGTCATCTAAGAAAGACGCTGGGCCAGAAATAGTGTCTTCTTGAAAGCGCAGGAGGAGCTCTCCCTGTCTGTGCCAGCTGCAGCCCTCTTTTAAGGTTCCTGGCAGTTCCTTGCTGATCACCCGCACCCCCATTTTTGGGGGCTCCTGGGGCTGCCAGGGCACACGGAGCTCTGTTAGGACACAGGCACCAGCTGTGACTGCTCAAGTGTCCCCCCCAGCCATAGGGACCACGGCTATAGATTCAAGTTGAAGATAAGCAACGCTTGCACTTGCTTATCAAGCCTATGTCATAGGCTCTGCTAGAAATCCACAATGCTTCACTCTCCATTACGAAAAATTAGTCTGCCTTCCTCCAGCTGTTTCCCGGCTCTGCCTCTTCCACCCCAGGCTCTGGTCGGCTCCTCCAGCTGCCCAGCTCCATTTCTGAAATTCTTACGGATGAAGCCTGAGAGATAACAGAGCTGGGCAGCAAGGGGGTCTCTGCAAGTATCAGAAGTTCATTTATTCCTCGTCTTCATCTTCCCAGTGGTGCAGTTGCTGTCGCAATTGCTCTGGGGGATGGCAGCAGGCGAGCAGCCCGTCCTGCCTGAGCAGCTCCGCTTTCTTCAGGAGAGCTGCTGAAAGGCATGGGCTCAGGGCTGGGGTGCCAAAGCTCCCTGAGCAAGCATCCGTCTGTCCTGGGCTCTCCTCTCCTGCTGGGGCAAGGATGCAGATTAGAGCAGACTGGCCCCATGTGGCTGTGCAAGAACATCCTTAACAACTTATCTGTTAACAAGCTCTGAAATGAGACAGACAGACAGGCAGCTGGCAGTCTGTCCTCTGAAATGAAGGACACCTTCCCTTAGCACCTCGGTGGAAAAGGGCTGCTTTCTGCAAAGCATTTCTCTTTCACTTCATCCTGACTTATGCAGGCTGAGTTACCTGGATGCCGAGTTGGACTTGGGACTGCAAGAGCAGGTGAAGCACCTGTATCACGCGGGTCTCCTCTGTGCATCCAACCTAGGCATTGCTCACGTGCACATCAGCATGAAAAATGATCTTGTGAAGCAGGTCCTTTTGGGAAGGGCTCTGGAAAGCCATGGAAGACAGTTATGAGCAGCAGCTGAATCGCAGGAACCTGAATCAGAGTGATGCCAAATCCTCCCTCGCCCCATGGCAGCCTCCCCGGAGCCTTCCTGACACTCTGTGTTTCGCTC
Source organism: Ciconia boyciana (assembly GCF_034638445.1). Lineage (NCBI taxonomy): Eukaryota > Metazoa > Chordata > Aves > Ciconiiformes > Ciconiidae > Ciconia > Ciconia boyciana. The sequence goes on from NC_132948.1 coordinate 7,284,130, forward strand.
TCCATCTCGGCGGGGCAGCAGCGTGCAGCACAGACCTGTGCCCAGGGCCTCGCGGTGCTGCTGCATGGCCCAGCCGGAGACGTCCCAGGCTTCAGCTGGGAGCACAGAGCTCCAGCTCTGCGGGGTCCAGTGCTTTTACCTTAGGACATGTTAAAGATTGTTCTGCCTCTCTTTGGATCACATCGTTTGCCAAACACCTCTTCCCTTCGAGTCGGCAGAGGTAACAACGAGCCCCCTGCATGGCGGGTGCTGCTGGGGCAGGCAGTGGGGCTCCCTGCCCTTCTGCACCTCTTTGGCAGCAGCCTGATAGCATTTTCTTGTGGCTGTTTGGCCATGTGTGTGTGACCTCCCTCTGAAAGCAGCAGTGGAAAAGCAGCTTCACTGGGCTCTGCCTGGCCCTCCCCGAGGGATGCTGATCCTGGCCCAGCACAGCCGACACAAGGACTTCAAAGAGCTTGTTCGCAGCCCTGCCTGCTCTGCCACCCCCGGCAGACCTAAACCCCCCTGGGACACACGCTCGTCCCCACCACTGCCCCAAGGTCATGCCTGGAGGGATGGCAGGTCCCCATCCCCACTGCCATGGGTGCTGGAACCGCCTGCACCCTGCGGTTTCTGCTCCCGAGCTGCGATCTGCTGGAAACATCGGCTTCGGCCCCATACACCGCTCCGCTAATGAAGGGGAAGGGCCAGGCAGTGCCCAGGACCCCCAGGCTTGCCCCGTGCGCCGTGTTCGATACCAGCATGGTTCATCCTGGTGCTTGCTCTGCTGAAGCCCTAAAGGGAGGCAGGGGGCTGGGTGCTTGTCAGGGTGCTCAGACGGGCAGGGTGATCCCCCCGCAGACCTGCTGGGTCCCTCGGACCGACGCGGGGATGCACCCATGTCTTACCGAGCACCCTGACTCTGGCAAGTCAAGTGGTTAAAGACACAGAGCCATCTCACTGCTGAATTCAGCAATTTCATACTCCTGACAAGAGTGTAAATCCACCCTGATGGACTGGAAAATTGGAAAGCCAGTGCTCATCCTGTATTTTCTACAGACATCTATCTGAAGTCCCGAAAGATACATTTATTGGCAGGCTCCAGTTCCAGCCATGTAACTGCACGTTATGCTAATTAAAATATAGCCTGTGTTTTGTAACAGGATTTCCTTGGAGCGTATTTTCCTGTTCAGTAACCACTTTCAAATATTTGAAAAATAAAATCGCATCAAGTAAATAACTTTTGGATTGCACACAGAAGGTTAGTCTTTTTTTCTTCCAAAGCCCGCTGGAACTGGCTGTACTCATTGCAATGGCAAAGGATGTAAAATACACTGATTTCTGAGGCTGCTTGTAGTCTAGATCAAAAGCTGCGTGTTATTTAATCATACAGAGCCCATTTCATTAAAAAAAAAAATCTGTTTGTACAAAATGGGATAACGAAGCGCCACAGCACTCGGCTCTGACCCTGAATACCCACAGAACAACCCTGCCCTCTGGCAGGACTTGCCGTTCTCCCACCAGCCATTTTTAACACCCACATTACCCATCCAGCGATGCCCTGCCACACGTCTGTGCGTACTGCCTCATCTGTGACATTATCTACCAATTTCTGAACCCAGCAGAAGCTGACTTAGAGCTACAAGGGATGGATTATACACTGATCCGTTCCGCGCTTCTCTTTTTACATGGTTTGCTTTTATAAGACCTCTGTGTGGCATTCTGTATGCCGGGTGAGCACAGTTAGCTTAATTGGTCTAAGGTCTGCCTCTTCAGCCCCAAATACTTTTATCAAACTCCTCACTGAAAGATAAGTTAAAAATGTATAGAAAGGAAACACTTGTGATGCTGTAACATCCACAAAATGTACACTTTAAAGAGCATCTTTGTATGTTCACATTGGCAAAAATACGGGAGAAGTAGAAGGCTAAGAGGTATTATTTTCATTGCTACTGATCCAGACTTTCCTCGTTCTTTCTGCTAAGGAGGAGAGAAGGAAGAGGAGACATTTACTATGGCCTCTGATACCTCCTCATCAGACACTCCCCATTATCTCCGGCCGCACAGCCCGCTGGCAGCGTGGCCATGTGCTATTTTCTCATTGCTTGAGATGATACCGCTCGGGGTGCTGCCGATTGCAGCGGGAGCGCACCGCTCACTTGTTGCAGCCCTCGCTGGGTTCACGCTCCGTTTTCCTTCCTGCTGGACACACCCGATTTGGGGGAAATATCCTCCTGCGGTGCCGCGCTCACAACGAAGCCAGGTGAATCTCTGTGGCTTGCTGTTCCGCTGTGACAACTAGCCTGGAGGTGCTCAAACGCCTTGAAGAAAAGAAGGGGGAGCTCCGGTGGCGGGGCTACGGAGGAGCCCGATGCTCAGCACCCCCCGGGTTGCATTTCTGCTCCCAGCACCGCAGCCTCGGGAAGGATTTGCTGGTCTCGTCACAACCTCTAGTGGACACCGGTCCGCATCGCCACCACCACACCAAACGGGATATATTTAGACACCCTGGATCTCCCGGGGCTCCGGCCGCGTCCCCGCCGTCCCCAGCGACCGGGCTTTGCGCAGCGCCGGTCCCGGCCCGAGCCCGCCCGGGCAGCACAGGCAGCACGGGCAGCATAGGCAGCACGAGCAGCACGAGCAGCACGGGCAGCATAGGCAGCACGGGCAGCACGGGCAGCACAGGCAGCATAGGCAGCACGAGCAGCACGGGCAGCACAGGCAGCATAGGCAGCACGGGCAGCACAGGCAGCACAGCCAGCGCTGCCGCCCTCCTCTGCCCGCAGCTGCCGGACTGGACGCAGCCTGCCCGTACGCCCCGTGTTTGCACGCTGCGTTCACACGGTGCTAAATAAATATCTCTGCCGATGACCACGCTTCTTGCACGCTGCTGCCCGGAGCCTCCTGGCACAAGTCCTTGCGAAGGGACGTGCCTCTGCTGCCTGTTCCGATGCCGCGTTCCGTGCCGGTGGGTGGGTGTAAGCGGATGCTGCGAGGAGAGGCTTTCACACCTCCTCTCTGTTGATCTAAATGGCTCCACAAGTGCAAAGCACCAAAAAGCCACCAGCCGAGCAACTGATCAGTGCAAGTCATGTGAAATTAGTTGTTTCTTGAAAGAACGAACTGAAAGAGCAGGCAGATGGAGCACAACAAACAATCTCTCTGCAGGGTCTGATCCTGCTCCCCCTCACAGATTGAGAACAGCAGGGCTTGCCAATCTGGGCCCCGGCTGTGACCTCCTGCAAACAGATCGACAAGCCTCCCGCCTGGCACGGGGAGAGCTGCCACATCGCCGCCGGCTCCAGGGCTGCAGGAGTTTGGGATTTTACAGCGATAATTCACCGAACCTTGTAAAGGGTCAACTATTTATCAGCTCCCTCTCTGCCAAGGAAAGAGGAATTCAGTACGCTGTGTTCTCATACCCTGAGATTTATGACAGATCGTGCTTGCCATAAGAGCCAAATCCTGTTCCTGAGGGAGCTGGGCTGCCTGCTGGTGCTCCCAACGGGTGCTTGGGACCAGATAGCCCTCCTGCCTCCAGGGCATGAGGCAGCGGTGGAGCTGTAAGCCCTGTACCGGGCCCTGCACTCACTCGGTTTGTTTGCTCAGGTCCCCCAGACCCCCCCACGGCGGCACAGGGACTATCGCTGTACGCACACGTCTCCCACAGCAGCTCACCAACGGCCTGGATGAGAGTGTTTGTGTAACACGACGGAGAAGAGGGTCTCTCTGTTCTGATGCTGAAACAGGATGCCAGCAATTGTGGATAGAGACTTCAGATCTGATTCCTTCATATGTACGTGCATGTCCATGCACAGAACACAAACCCATGCGGGTGAGAGAGAAAAATGCTGTAATCTATACCCATTTCTGTTTTATTACCCAGAAAGAAGGATAGATTCTGGAATATAATCTCTGTATGGAGAGCCGGGTTTAAGACCAAAAAAGTCCAAGTCTTTTAACGCAATCTGAACATGAGAACAGAAACCGAAGCCGGGCAGGCAGCATTGCACAGCACTCCTGACCCGGGGAGCTGTTAATCTTTGCTATAAACACACATCGGCCCTGGAGGTCAGCCTCCCAGGCCCTGCACAAACACTGCAGCACAGGCAGACACCGGCCTCTCCCGTTCTCCCTCTGACCAATCCGCATTGGTAACCACAGCCAGCAGCACACCAAAACCCGGCCGCCTTCGTCCCCGCAGGCTTCCAGTTAGGAGAGACCAGGAGCAGCACCGGCGTAGCGATCTTGCAGCCCCGCGCTAGTTTGCAACGACTTTGTCAAGTCACCCACAAACGGGTCCCAAAGCCTATTCTTAGGTCTGTCATCACGGCAGCGGGAAAGGGAGAGGGAGCAGATTTGCGTGGAAACGTGAAACGTGGAATGAACACGCAGCCCCTGGGTAAACACTCACCACCCCACGGCCATCCCCTGCGTGCCCGAGCCGGTGGGACGGGAACATCGGCGGGGACCTGGCACCGGGGGCTGGGGACACCGGGCCGCTCTCCCTGCGGGAGGGAGGCGGAGGGTCCGGCACAGCTCCCCGGGAGGACACGGCCCCGTTACCACACGGTTCCCCGTTAGGACGCGGCTCCCCGGAGCGGCCCCGGCAGGACCGGGCCCCGGCGGCGGGAGCTGTCCGCCCCGCGGTGCTGAGCCGCCGCTGTCCCGCCGGGCCCCGCTACCGCTGCCGGTGCCGCTGCCGGTGCCGCTGCCGCTGCCGGTGCCGCTGCCGCTGCCGGTGCCGGCGCTGCGCTCTCCCGGCAATGCCAGAAGTTTCAGCCGGGCCCGGGGAGCAGCACAAGCGGCTAGTCCCCGGTCGGGGGTGGCACGGCCGGTTCCAGCAGCCCCTCCCGGGCCGGCGGCCCCTTTCCCCGGTCCGACTCCCCCCTCCCCGGTCACGGCTGCACTCCCCCCCCTCACCCCCCGCCCCGGCCGGTGCCCCCTCCCCGGCAGCCCTTGCCTCCCCCCCCCCCGCCCCCCCCCGGCCGGGAACCTCAGGGCCCCGGCGGCCGGGCCCGGGGGGCCCCGCTCCGCTCCGCGCCGCAGCCCCGGCCCGCTCCGCCCCGCTCCGCCCCGCTTACCTGGGCGCGGGGCCGCGGGGCTGCCCAGCAGCAGGGCGAGCAGGCAGAGCCCGCGGGGCCCCGGCATGGTGCGGCGGCGGCGGGCGCGGCGGAGCCTCCGCGCTGCTGCGAGCCGAGCCCGGCCGAGCCCAGCCGAGCCGAGCGGAGCGGGGCCGGGCCGGGGGCGGGGGCTGGGGCTGCCGCCGGAGCTGGAGCCGGCGCGGGGGAGCGGGCGCGGCGGAGGGCGGAGAGGAGCGGCTCGGCGCGGAGCGGCGCGGAGCGGCGCGGAGAGGAGCGGAGCGAGCGGCGGGGGAGGGCGCCGGCGGCCGTCCCGGCCCCCGCGCAGCGCCGTGCGCTCCGGCCCCGCCCGCGGCTCCCCCGGCCCCCCCGGCTCGCCCCAGCCCCACCGACCCGCTGCTCTTCCCCGGCCCGGGGCTGCCCCGGCTCCCGGCAGCCCGCTGCGACTCCCCTCAGCCTCCCCAGTCCCCCGGCTCGCCCCCGGCTCCAGGAGCTCCCAGTGCTCCCCGCTGCAGACCCCCACTCAGCCTGCACCCGGTCTCTTGTATCACCTCACTGCTTCTTGTCCCCAAGCCTCCCATGGCACACAAGCCCCTCTCAGCATCCCGAGCCCCTCTCGCCTCCCTGCTCAAGCCCAGCCTTACTCCCCTTCCCTCCCCTCAGGCTCCCCAAATGCAGGCTGTGAATAGGGCAGTGGTGCTATGCGGGGGCTGATACAGGCCCCATGCCCCCCCTTGGGATCATGGATGAACCAGGGTCTGGTCCTGCTGCTGGAGCCAGCGAAGCCAGGCTGAGAGGGAGCTGCACGCTGTGACCTGACCAGCCACAGTGGGGTGATAGGCTCTGGGCACGTGAGACTTCACAGTTTGTGGAAGCTGCACAGGGCCCCTCCCTAATAATGTGGGGCTGGCACCATGGCCACGGGTGAGCACTGGAGTCTTCCCAGCCCTGCAGCAAAAGAAGCAAGGCACAGACAGTCCCCCCTCAGCACCCCAGCCCCAGTCCCGGAGCTCCACAACCTTCTTGCCTACGGGTAGGACCGTGGGCCTGATGGCTCTCAGGAACACCCTGCCCGGTCTGGTCCTGCCTGTCCCCCTGCCCAGGCCACCAGAAGCTGCAGTAAGCTGAGAGCTTCCAGCAGGCCTCTCCTGAGCCCGACAGAGCACACGGTGTAATTACACTGACTTTGATAAGAACAGGAACAGAGGCTTCATTCTCTTGAAATCCCAAATCCTACCCTGAAATGTTTACTGTAAATCACCTCCCGGTGAGAGCTGTCTGGTCCTCCTGGCCACTCTGCCTGTCAACTCAAATAGCCAGAACAATGTCACAAAGCACGACATGAGTGTCAAACACCCGGAGACCAAGGCCAGCCTTTCCCCCAAATAGCCAGTTTGTTGATGCTGCCATCTGAGAAGTCCCTGCTACCTTTGAGAGAGCAATTACACTGATTCGGTTACCTCAGCAACAATAATCACACACTGGTATCACTACAAATGCCACCACGCAGAACACATCAAGTCAAGAAACTGTCCAAACACGGGGACTGATCCTGCTGCCTTTTTCCCTGCCGGGCTCTGCAGAGTTCCTCCACCCAAGCCAGTGCAAGCGGGAGAAGCAGCAGCCGGGGGATTTTGAGGAGCGTGAAGCAGGCTGTGCAGGCAGCGGGGTCATTTGCATTCTCTGTGTCACTCCTAGCTGCTGCCAGCTGGGAGCAGTTGGGCAGCAGGCGAGAGAAGGACAAAATAAGAAAGGGAGAGAAATCACTGAGAGGTGCAGTATATTATTTAACACTGTCATTTTCATATACAAAGTGGGATTCGCTTGCTCAGAGGTTTAATTTGGTTTAACAAAGCTATCTGCGGCAGAGCGAGCGCAGCCTGCTCTGGTCCCCCCTCTGCTCCATCCCCGGCTTCCCTCCTGACCTGCCGTTATTAAAGATAAAAGTTGTCTCTCATTTAGCAGTTTTCCTTGAGTGATTTTTATTGTGTTCATCTGCATTGTAGTAAACTCCTAAGATAACCAGATAATAACACCAGCACCATGGTAACAGGCAGGAAAAAAAGAACAAATACTGTATTTGTAATGCAGAAATGCCCACTAAGTGGCAAAAGTTGTTAGTGATGGAGAAGGAACAGTTAAGCTCAAGCCTCCGCTCATCAGCCGGGATTAAGGAGTGCAGCCGGGCCCAGCTCCCCACCAGCCCAGCACCCCGGGACATCACGCCTGGCACCAGCCAGGGTTTGTCATTGCTCTGCCAAGAGCTGGTGGGGCTCTTGGGGTGCGCTTCCCGGCTCCCTGCAGCGCCTGCGCCTGCTAGGCAAGCCAGGGGAGGTTTCTGCTAGGCAAGCCCCGGGGTCTCACAGTGATGCTGGGGTCCCCCTGCCCCTCCAGCAGCTTCAGTGGGGACTCAGGCGAGCTGGGAGGGAGCGGGGAGGAGGGAGCGTGTGCAGGGGGACCGGGTGGGATGCACCACGGGATGCACTCCCCATAGCTGGTGTGTAACAAGGTGATTTGAATAATTTTCCTCCAGCAGCCTCCCCACACAGCCAGCGCCGAGGCCTAATGGCCTGTGAAATTTCAGTCTGAGAAACAACGGCAATGTGCGCAGTGGGGGAGCCGGCGGCCTCAGCTCCCGCTGCCCCCGCCAAAACACCGGGACCCTCCTGCCTGCAGCTGGGACCCATCGCCCTGAGCCCCCTCCAGCCAGAGCAGCTCCCTCAGTACCGTGCATCACTGTGCATCGCCGCACATCACAGTGCATCGCCATGCATCACTGTGCATCACCGTGTGCGCAGCCCGGCTGCACACAGGGACCGCTGCTGACAGGAATGGGCGAGATGGTGGCTCCGGGAGCAGGCAGGGCAGGCAGCCACAGGGGTGCTCATAAGAAAAGGAGAAATTGTTATTGCTCCTTTGGCAGCGCTCAGGGCTGGAGACGTTTGCATGGTCAGAAAGCTGGGGTATTGGAAAGGAAATAAAGAGAAGCCTCTCCTGAGGCCACTTTAGTGGGCATTGCTCTAATTAGCACCGTGTTCATCGGCAGTTACCTCAGACCTTTGATTAACAGTGAAGAAAATCAATAAGCACACTAAAAATTCAGATAAGTTTCACAGCTAATTTTAATTTCACATTTTAATCTTGTATTAATGTCAATCTTAATTACCATAATTAAGTCAGATGTGACTTAGCAAAAGAAGCTTAAAGATAAGATGTTACAAGAAAGACAGTGCCTTCCTGGTGAGCAGACAAGTGCCACTCACCACAGTTTGGGGTACGGCTGATGCTGGCAAGCCAGGGGCTCCCGCGGGGGAGCATGGGGTGCTGCCCTTCCCCATCCCTCCCGTTGTCCCCAGCCTCGCCTGGCTCCCTGCCTGGTGTCTGTCCCCTGCAAAGCCAGCCAGAGCCTGAAGCCCCTCAGACCTTCTTTGCCCCCATTTCAGGGTGCCTGATTCTCCAGCTGCCTCCCAGCTGCCTCCCTCTCCTTGGCACACGGGAGCACAGGGAGGTGTCAGCCCCACCGTGCTGGCCATGCCTGCGCTCTGCTTGTCACAGCTGGTGAGATCCATGAGATCCAAACCGCCCAGAAAATCAATCTCTCATTTATTTTCATGATGGTGATGCAGCAGCCCAGTGCTGCTGCATTTGCTCTGCAGTTACACCTATCAATCACCATCCGCTCTCAGCTCCCTGCACCTCGTGGGGCAGGAGCAGCGCTTGCCGGAGGCTCCGTCGAGCCCGTGCATCGCCTAAGGAGCCCTCGGACACATCCACCTTGCGGAAGCATCCCACAGCCCGGCAGCATCTGCCCCGCAGCGGGGTGGGACCGGCCCTGCGGCCATCGGAGCCCCCCAGCACCTCCCAGGCAGCTGCTGCCATGTCGGTGGGCAGAGACCGGGCTGGCACACGGCACAGCATGGGCACACCCGCCAAGCGGGGTTGTTTGCTGTGCTGAAACCTGCAAGTGCAGGAGCGGGGATGATGCAGAGACATGGTCTGTGTGTCTGCACACCCCGGGGCTGGCTGTCCCCATCCGGGCAGGGGGGCTGCAGGGGTTTCGCCCATGGTGTTTGCTGTGCTGCCAGCAAGGGAGCCAGCATCCTTGCAGGTTTTACTCTTCCCCAACCATAATATGAACCTTGCCAAGTGCCCAGCCTGCAGAAGCACTAACAAGCTGACTCCACGGGTTTGAAGCTGTCTAGCTCAGCTGAGAGGCTGGGAACCCTTGGCTGCCCCTGGTGATTTTATGGAGGGTGACACACCTCTGGGCCTTTGTTCCCAGCCCTGAGGGCATCCCCTGCAAGGACAGCCAGCTCCTCCCCGAGCCCAGGCCAGAGCATCACTTGATCTGCTGGAGGGGAGGAAGGCTCTGCAGAGGGACCTGGACAGGCTGGATCCATGGGCCGAGGCCAATTGTGCGAGGTTCAACAAGGCTCAGTGCTGGGTCCTGCACTTGGGCCACAGCAACCCCATGCAATGCCACAGGCTTGGGGAAGAGTGGCTGGAAAGCTGCCCAGCAGAGAAGGACCTGGGGGTGTTGGTCGACAGCCGGCTGAACATGAGCCAGCAGTGTGCCCAGGTGGCCAAGAAGGCCAATGGCATCCTGGCTTGTATCAGAAACAGTGTGGCCAGCAGGACTGGGGCAGCGATCGTCCCCCTGTTCTCGGCACTGGTGAGGCCGCACCTCAAATGCTGTGTTCAGTGTTGGCCCCTCACTCCAAGAGAGACATTGAGGGGCTGGAGCGTGTCCAGAGAAGGGCAACGGAGCTGGGGAAGGGTCTGGAGCACAGGGCTGATGGGGAGCGGCTGAGGGACCTGGGGTTGTTCAGCCTGGAGAAAAGGAGGCTGAGGGGAGACCTCATCGCTCTCTACAACCACCTGACAGGAGGGTGTAGAGAGGTGGGGGTCAGTCTCTTCTCCCAGGTAACAAGTGATAGGACAAGAGGAAATCGCTTCAAGTTGTGCCAGGGGAGGTTTAGGCTGGATATTAGGAAAAATTTCTTCACCAAAAGTGTTGTCAAGCATTGGAACAGGCTGCCCAGGGAAGCGGTTGAGTCACCATCCCTGGAGGTATTTGAAAGCCATGTAGATGTGGTGCTTAGGGACATGGTGTAGAGGTGGACTTGGCAGTGCTGGGTTAACGGTTGGACCCAATGATCTTAAAGGTCTTTTCCAACCTAAATGATTCTGTGATTCTGTGATCACTGCCGGCTGCCAGCCAGCAGTGCCGGGTGGGTGGGGATGCATCAGCTGCAGCCGAGCAGGGATGCAGAGAGCAAACCCACATCAGCTGCGCTCCAGCAGCACGTGCTGGGGAATGGGCAGCCACGGTGGCACCTCCAGTGCTGTGGGAAGGAGCTTTCCCAGTCTGGGCACAGCAGTTTCTCCTGAGGAGCTCAGACCTCCGCCTGGAGCTACCAGAAACCTCCCTGAAGAGCATCTCACAGCTTAAATGCAAGTTGGGTGCAGGTCCCTCTCCTCAGTGCCAGTGTAAAGATGGTGAGGGCTCAGAGCAGGGATGCCATCGGTCAGCAGCAAGGTGGGTTTGCCCTGGTGCTTGTGGGGCACTGAGGCCCCAGTGCTGAGGGTGTGGGGCAGCCCTGGGTGGGAGAGGGGGGTGGAGGTGCTGGGAGAACAGACCCCAACCAGAGTACATCTGGGGCTCCTGGCTCCAGACCCATGCTGAGCTGCCCCAAAGCACTTCAGGGCTCCTGTTTAGGACCCCAGGCTGCTTTGTGGTGTGAAGAAGGCTCCTGTGAGGGCACACAGGGGCAGGCATGGGGTGCCAGGCTTTGGCCCCCCCCAAGCCCTTGGTGCACATGTGGGGCCAGCCTCCTCCCTGCAGCTTTCTTGGGAAGCTTTCACCCCCCCTCCACAGTGCCCAGAGGGGCTTCAATGGCAGAAGGAAGTGGAAAAATAACCTCGGCTTTAGACTTGGAAGCTGAGGTCTCCTGTAGCGAAGCTGAATGGTGGCTGTGAGGAGCGGTCTCCAGGCTCCGCTGGTTGGGGGGCATTGCTGGTGAGTGGCAATATTGTCCCAGGGCAGAAAAGGCCTTTGTCCCTCTGAGATGGCAGAGCCACTCCAGCCTTTGGCTTTCGGAGCGGGCTGCCTCCCTGCTCTGCCTTACAAATGCCAGCGCTGAATGGGGGGTTTGAGTCTGAGGCCAGGCTCGGTTCCAGCCCCTTTGAGCGAGTGCCTGCGGGCACAGCTGGGGGCCCTTTCAGGAGGGAAGTCCTTGTTCCTTGTCAACAGAAGAAGACTTTGCATAGCTCAAAAATGGGCTCTCTATTGCCCATTGGGGTTTGGAGGGGGCCGAGAGAAACAAACCCGCTGCGGGGATGGCAGGCAGCGGCGTCCCTGCGGAGCGGGAGGAAAGGGAGTGCATGGGCAGCCTGCCTGGGGTGCTGGGTGGCCTGGCCCTGGGGCTGCTCCACGGCCGAGCACCCGGCCACGGCTGGGGGGCTGTGACCCACAGCATCACCTGTGCACCCCACCTCGGCATCCCTCAGCGATGCAATGCCCCTGCATGGGCGGTCGGTCACAGCACGGCTCTGCAGAGACAGAGTCCCCATGGCACACCCCAGGGAGCCGTCCCGCTGTCAGAGCGAAGGCTTTCATCATGCAGCAGGGATGAAGCCTGGGAGCACTTACCTGAGCCTGTGGCACCTTAAGTCCCCAGCCATAAAACAGGACATTGTTTTATCCCCTATGCATAATTCATAGCTTAATTAAGTAAGGCTCCTCATGGCAGCACCCAGAGAAGCTCCCACTAGCTTTAGGCACTGCAGGTCTTTCAACCCCCTCCAATCCATGGTTAACAGGCACTTTATCAAGGCAATAATGCTCTTCTGGTTGCCATATCCATAACTCACTGCTGCACTGTGCTGTCCAAAAGTTTTAAAATACTTTTTAGCTGTGATTTTCAGTTTTTTGTTCTGGCAGGATTTGCATCGAGCAAAGCAGGCAGGAGCACTCAGAGTCTGAACTCTTCTGAGTCTAGAACTGAGTCTAGTCTTCTGAGTCACTCTTCTGAGTGAAGAACTCATCTGAGCTCTTCACTGCCCATCTTCAAAGATCTCTCTGTACTTTTGCACCAATATTGTGCATTCATTTTAGACCCAGCTTTCTCAAAGCCCCCCACCCCTTCTCTCTCCAGCAAGACAAACCTCTCGCCACCCTGCAAGGCTTCCAGGTGCTTTACCCTGAGAATTGCAGGGCTGGATCTTTGCAGGGACAGGCAACGTTGCAGTATTTCTCTTCCCAGTGAAGCCTTGCCAGCCCAATACTGACCATCTCCACGAGTGCATGGAGAAAAATGCCTTCTACACATTGCAGGCTGCAAAAAAATACCTGCTCTGTTGAGACTTTCCTGCCTGGGCCTCCATTTTCTGTATTCATTTCAAAATTGGTATTCATGCTAGGACACTGCTGGTATTTACTGATTGCATCCCATATAAATTGCAAGATAAGTTACTCTGCACCAGATACTGTTACTGATATGGAAAAATGAATTTGTAAATTCATGAGTGCACAGAATTGTGCTGTCCTATCTAGCAATTTTTCCTTGAAGAACAAAAAGAAGTTTTGTTAGCACTTATTTTTAAAGTGAGGCAAAGTGCAGCATGTCTTTGGCGCTATCTTACCAGCTTCTAGAAAAAGTGATTTCTTTGCCTCTGCATTATTCTACACTTACTGTAATCTATTAATTGTCTCCAGGAAGATGTCTTGGCTTTCTCCCTTACACCAGTGTCTCCCCATGTTTCTTGGGGTCTCCTGGCCCTGGCAGGAGGGCACAGCATCAATGCTCAGCACCTTGAGGCAGGCAGGAATGCCCAAGGGAGGGCTCAAGGTGTCTGCAGGATGGGCTGGGTGCAGCCTGCAGACTTTGGCCCTGAGCACTGACCAGAAGTAAATATTTTTAATCCACCTGTCCCAAAGAATTTCCCCACAGGAATCTTAAAAGCACTCTCTGAGAAGCCGATGCAATCAGCATCTCCCGGTGATGCTGATTGTGAATAATCCCTGAGGTGCTGGAGAGACTGGAGAGAGCAGGCGAGCACTGCCATGGCACCAACGCCCAGGGCAGGTGAGCCCAGCCACTGGGCAGCACAGGCTGGCGATGGGTAAGTGAAAAGAAACAGGAGAAAGAAGGAAAGAACAGATTATAATTAGCACCAGTAACCATGGCATTAGGAAAACCAGATTTTTGTCAAACAGCTGATTGTAATCTTCGAAGAGATTATACATTTGATGGAGGAAGGTATCTGAATCCCTGTTATAGGTTGTTGTAATGTATTTGATGTGGTATCAAGCAGTATTCTCATGAAAAGCAGCATGATGCAGTATCAGTGCGGTGCATCTTAAGTGGGTTAAGAACCGGCTCATTGACAGATCTCAGAGAACAGCAATGAGGAATCATCTTCAGATGGAGGAATTATTAATGAGCCCGTTAAGAACTGGTGCTTAGCCCTGTCACTGCACATTCTCACTTATGATCTGCAGGTAAATATAAAATCACTACTTATTAGATTACATAGATTAGATTAGATTTACAAGCAGGAGATTAGCAGGCTGGTTAACTCGTGTGGAGCCGTGCAGTCATACGGCGCAACCCGGATCACAGCACAGGATGAATTATTAAACCAGACATAGTTTAGCCAGTCAAATGCTCATTTCTGTGCCATGAAACAGAGGGCTTCAGGATGGGAGAGCTGTGCTCTGGGCAGCAGTGGAAGGGACTTAGAGGTCTGAGAGACTGGAGGGTCCCTCTGCAGCGGCAAAAGCAGTCAGCATCACGCAGGTCAGAGAAACCCCCGTAGTGACAGCAGCTCCTGCAGCTGGAGTAAGGAACGGTGCTTTACTTAACCACAGCATTGCAGAGAGGCAGTGGCAGCCTTCACGCACAGCAAATTCCTTGACGGGGTCTGTGCCCTGGCCAGCAGCAAAGCCATGGGCTGGCAGGGACATGAGGGACATCTCTCATGCTTTGGGCATCGCCCAGGGAGCCAGCACCCGTGAACTGAGTGGCACTAACTGGCACGAGTGGCCGTGCCTCGCTGGGGAGGCAGCAGTCCCCTCCCAACCCACCTGTGGCAGCCCCGTGGGTACTCCCTGGTGCCTTGGGGCTGGTTTTCTCTGCAGGGGCTAGTTGCTCTCTTTGTGGGGGGAAAAGGGGATTTGTTCTAAAGCTCTTTTCATGGGGAAAAAAAAAAAATCCATACTGTGCTGCTTTGCTCTGACCCATCTTCCAAGCTGTGATGCTTTAATTGATTAGCTTGTAAGAGCTTGGCAGCAGAGCCCATGCTTTGTTAGTAGCATTTCCACAGCTCCTGCAGGTGGAAAGCCATTAACTGCCTCCAGACTCATCCTCTGCCTGCAAGGAGCCTTTGGGCAGATGCTTTTCAGTTGTTTTCAGAGAAAAGCTCCTAAAACACACAGTCCCCATGACTATGGCTCGGTCAGCCCTCAAGCTTTGCCTCGAGCGAGGAGGTCCGGGTGCATCCCATGCACATTGCCAGCCCACCCACGGCGCAGATACGATGCCTGTCCTGCAGCACTGTGAGGTTATACGGATACAGGCCTATTTATTCCCAGAGATCTTAGCAAAATAATAACATTTCACTTGTGCAGAGCTATTATCAAGGCTTGCTCTAACTTCATGCTGCTGAGTGTGTCAGTATGATGAGGGGTTGGTAATAAACCTACCAGCAGTCACTAAGTGCTGCGATATAAATGCCTCCTCTGAAATAGCAGTACTTTGGCTCTCTAGCACCTGCTCAGAGTCCTGCGAACAGGGATTTGTCCAGGCTGGAAGTTCCAGTGTTGGTTACCGGTACTTTGTGCAGCTGGTTATGGGCTCCAGCAGCTCTTCCCGGAGGGGCTTGTTCCTCTGTGCCAGCCCCATGGCTCTGTGCTCACTGCAGGATCTGGCCACAGCTCCACGCAGGGGTTTGCTCTGAGCATTTTGGAAGGGTGGGCGGCGAGCCTGGCTTTGCCACCGTGGCGGCTCCGGCACCCTGCATCAGGGCCCTAGCCCCGCAGTCTTTCCCCGTTTGCGGAGGCATCGGCACCTGGGGGACGCCGTGGGGATCCAGGCACGACTCGGAAAGGCAGGAGGGAGGTTGGGGAGGAAGGAGGAGCAGGCAGACTGGAAACAACATGTGTGGGGCCCTGGCAGGGCTTCAGCATCGCAGTGTGTGTGCGTGTGCATTCGCACGGTGGGAGATGTAGCGCAAGCTGAAATGAGATTAGCTAATGTACTGCAAACACAAACCATCTAGTAAGGAAACCTCTCTCTCCAACAAATGCAAATCTTTCTGCCTAGTTTACTGTGTAATGTTGCCCATTAACCCCTGTGCCCTGCCTGCTGGCGACGGGAGGGGAGGCAGGCAGGGGGCTTTTGGTAATTGTGCAGGGAATGGTCCCTCGGCTGAAAGCTCCCAGCTTCGTTTCCTGCAGCTCTGGCACGTTACAAGCAGCGCCTGTGCCCGTCTGAAAGGACCTGCCTCTCGCTGCCTCTTCACAGGTTCAAAGAGCTGCCAGCCGTCGCCCTGCCTGTGTGCTGCCTGCAGCCTGCACCCACGGGCAGGAGCTCATGCTCGCCGCCCGCGCCTACGGACAGGAGCAGACACTGTTTCTCCAGGCGCGTCTCACGTGGAGCAAGGCTGCGGTGCCTCACAGGATGCCAGCTGGCCGCCCGGGAGGCAGAGCCGAAGGGCCCCCGGGCCGGTGTGCGGCTGCCGATAACCAGTTACGTCCCCCTGTTCCTCCGTTACAATTAGCGCGAAGCCACGTGTTTTCAGATGATGCTCCTGGCCAGGCTCTGAGATGCTTGGCAGAGAGAAGCAGTTGTCATGGAAGGGGCTTTTGCGGGCTGCAGGCTTGCTTTTAACCCTCAGTACGTACAAGCCCTAGAGCAGAAAGGTCTCTTCAGACACGTAGCTGCGCTTGTAATGTTGATGATGGTGACAACTGCAACAGCAGAGATTATTTTTCCTTCTCTCCCTTATATCATGTGTCCCACAAGAGGACAAGCTCTTTGTAGAGAGCAGAGCAAGGGCTCCGTGCCAATGTTAAACTCCTCTGTGCCTTCATCGCTCCGCGTGGGAAGAGAGCAGTCGTTGCCCTGAGGCTGCATGCGTGCAGGAGCAATTGGATTCACCCTGGCTTAACTTCAGGGCTCCCTCCTTGGCCCACCCTGTGGCCAAGCCTCTCCAGCCAGCTCAGAGAAACCATGTGCAGGGTTTCTGTGCATGTCCTCGCTGCAGACACCCCGCTCCTGGGCCTGCCACTGCTGTCTGGGGCACCCGGCGATTGATGCTGCCTCTGCTACCTGTTGTGCTCAGCCGTCCTCAGACCTCATTTAGCTGTAGGAGGAAACTGATTCTACCCTCCGAGGCAGCGCTGGTTGATGGCTGCCTGAAACCCGGTGCTGCCCTTGCTGACGGCTGCATCGCACCTGGAAAGGGCTCAGGGCTCTCCAGGGGGGTCTGCAGCAGCACTGCTAAAAAAACCCTGCAGCTCTACTCATGTGCAGCTTTATTCTAGACATATTTCAAGGCAAGGGGTGCGGGATTGTTGCAGAGGAAGGACGCTAGCTGGTGTTGGCATGGGCATACATCCACTGCCCACTCGCTGTGAGTCACCTCGTCCCATCAGGCACAGACGGAGGCACCTCCCCGGCACGGCTCCGGCCGCAGTTTCAGATCAGGCAACGCCAGCCCTGGTACCGCAGCCTGCTGTGAGGGCTGGGAATCCCAAAGCCCCCGAGTGAGCAAGAGGCTGGAGCAGAGGGTGCAGGGGCACGGGCAGGCCCTGCAAAGGGACAGTCCTCAGCGGTGGCATCCCTCCGTGCCGAGGAAGACAAGCGCGGTGGTGCAGCAGGGATCACATCTCTGTCCGCTTGCCAGCCCGGTGGGTTTAATCGCCCGTCAGGGAAACACAACAGCATTAAGGGACCTTTGCAATTCATTCTGCGGTGCCTTGCCCAAAGAGCTCGGCACCTCCGCGCAGCTTCTACCCTACTGCCAGCACTGCGGAAGCAGTTTCCAGTTGCAGCTAATTACCATGCAAAACAACGAGCCTGCTGCGATTGTCAGATGAATGACACGAGTGCGCTCAACAGCAGCTCAGCTCTTTTTGGCCCCTGGGGAGATGTTCTGCCCAGGCCTCTCGCTCTGAGATTGCACCAAAGCACGTAGCTGCTCGGGCTGTGGCTCAGGCAAGGCTGGGAGATGGGCTCTGTGCTGGTGAGTGGCTGGCAGAGCGGGGAAGGAGCGGTGTCTGCGGGTTAAAGGGAGGTCATGTTATTGCAGACATGACTGCTGAGCTCCCCAGAGCAGCCGCAGAGTTAATAGAATAAACCAGTGAAATTTGTAAAACTTTCCCGAGCACCCAAGAGATCAGTTTTTGCTTTGTGTTTGGCAGTAGAAGCAAATACTGTTCCACTTTTCCCTGACCTGGCCATTAGGATGACTTAGTAAGGACTATTTTTGACTCTCAAGAGGTTTTTATATACCTGGGCAAAGCTCCGTGGGGTAAGGCACGCTGCACGCAGCCCAGGCTCCCCGCGTGTTCGATGTCTCCCGAGCCCTGCGTGTCCTGGTGTTGACGATTCTCCTTCATACAAAATACCCACGGGGTTTGTTCTGCACTTTTATATCGTTGCCAGCTGGGACTGAAGAGGTGAAGTTTGGGATACATCTCTGGAAACCTTAATGTCTTCCTACATGAACCTGTCTTTTGCAGAATCCTCACACAAGAACCTTGTGGAGTGGAGTTAGGGGAGGAACAACTGGCTGCAGCAGCCTCAGCTGCAAAGAGATTGTCCTGGGGCTGCGTCTGGCCTTGGGCTTAAGCCGCTCTTGGGGCAGGTGCCCTCGAAGCGGGGAATGGTGATGCTCTTACCGGTGCTGGGAATGGTGACGCTCTTACCAGTGCTGCTGCTTGGCCAGGGCATGGCATTCTCCCCAGCACCGAGGTGTCCCCAGCTACTTTTCTTCCCTGTGTTTTGGGGAACAATGCCCACTGACCATGCAGAACCAGCTCTGCTCTGGGGCAGCTCAGCCGTGGATGTCTCAAATATCTCCAGGAATAATGCCATCCTGCTGATAACTGTGTGGCACCACTGCCTCTCCTCCAAAGCACAGCCCTCGTTTTCAGGAAAGCACCCCTGAGCTTTCCCTCTCCCCGCAGGTGTGTTTAACCACCCGTAAGCCCAGCATGGTCACAGGGGGACGAGGCTCCAGCCCCACATGCCTCGGGGGGGCAGAGCCCAGGGGCACGGCAGCCCCTCTCCCCCGCGGGCTGGAGGGACGTGGTCCACACAGCCTGGCTGAGCACAATGCGTTAACAACATTGTGGGGGATTTAAAATGGAAGAAGCCTCCTGACAGCCCACATGTAGGTCTAATAATTTACTATAACTGCTTTTATGGCAGACCGTAAAAATCTAAAATAAGGCTGGGAAACGTCAGAGAAACCCACATGGAGCTGAATTTCTGCATAACCACAGTTTTTTCTGAATTTCTGCATAACCACAGGCTCCAGTGCCTTTCTCTGGAAAGCCTCGGTCCGCAGGTCCCTGGGGCGTGCGGGGGACCAGCCCTGCCGAGGTCTTCCCCGTGGGAGAGTCCTTTTGCGTGCACAAGTGCAGTTTCACATCAGCGCTGCTGCCCAAACCCCGGGCTTCCTCAGTGCTGGTGATGCGTGGTTGGTTGATGGGGTTGCTGATGGGGCTGGACCAGGAGATCTCAGGTGGTCCCATCCAACCTGAACAACTCTGTGATCCAAAAGGTCCCTGCTTTGGGTCTGGAGGCTGAAGAGCAGCTCCTTGCCTTGCACCCTCCGGGCCGTCCTCCCGCTGTCCCCAGCCTCTCCCCGAGGACCAGCATCCCAGGGGATGCAGAGAGGGATTTTGTTTCCCAGGCCCAAGCTCTCCCATTCCTTCTCCATGGCACAGGGAGAATATCATCTGTCCCTGGAGGGTGACATTAAATACTGAGGTAATTCTGCCTCTGAGAGCTAATCCCGAGCAGTAGTTACTGCAATTACTCTGAGTGTCACCGGATGATACTCGGTAATTACGTGGCTCTTTCATCTGGGGATCTCTGAGCACTTACTGATCAATTAATTAAACTTTGCAGCAGGCTTTTGCCACAGTGCAGGATGCTGCCGGATCAATAATCCCTCTCCTGAGATGCAGCCGGCCCCAAACAGCTCGGCTGTGCCAGCACAGGGCTCGACCTCAGAGCCAGAGAGCAGGAGAGAGATGGGGGTCTGGGGGTCTGGGGTGCCCAGGCTCCCTAGGGAAGGTGGAAGACCATGAAAAGCTCATGGGTGAGAAGTACCAGAGAGAGCAGTTTGAGTCCCTGGCTTTTCTCCAAGGAAGGAAGGAAAAAGTTGGGAATTTTGTTGGCTCTGTTGTTCGTTTGCTTGGGCTGTGGCTGCAAACCTCCCCTTGAGCCTGCTCCCAGTCCCAGTCCCAATCCCAATCCCACAGCTCCGAGCAGCACCATGATCACAAATTCATCTCTGCCCGCAGTCAGCGGGGTGCCGTCCCTGCAGCTCGGGAGGGTCCCCTGAGCCGCTACTGGCTCTTCCCCACCCTTCAAAGGCTTCGTTCGCCTGCTGCCGGGGACGGCTGGGAGAGGGGAAGTGCCGACCGAGTCCTCATCATCCTCGTAGCCCCGAGACGAGCTGTTTACTTTGAAAGCTTTGGGCACAACATAAACTGCTGCCTTTCAGAGGAGTCCTGGCAGAAGCCTCGCTATTAGCACAGATTGTAAATCTCCTCCTAATGAGGAGCCTGGCTGGGCCCAAGTCCGGATTTATAAATATGAATAAGGTAGAAAGCAGCAATTCCCCTCGGGGCACGCAGGAATGGAAACCACATCTTCTCCTGCCCAAAAACACACCTTTGCATCAGTTACTGTCAGGAGGTTTTCTCCTCCCCAAGTTCAGGGGTTTTTTGGTACCTGGGGAAAGTCTTTATTTGTCCCTTGGTGTTCATCTTTCAGACATCCTAATTAATCACCCCGTCCCGGCAGCCCCAAAGCAGGGCTGGGGAGGGTCTGCAAGACGCCTTGCTGGGAGGCTGGGCAGGCTGGGAGGGAAGAGGGCTGCCAAAAGCTGTGGTTCTGTGGCAGCCCCATCAGCCCCCCTGGCAGCCATTGAAGGATGGGTTTGGGTGGGGAAGGTGGACGGACTCTTGTCCTGGCTGGGGTGCCCGTGCAGGGACTGAGCCCAGGTGGATACGGGGGTTTCGGGAGCGTTTCAGGGGTTTTCGGGATACTGGGGTGTCGGGAGCTAGCTGAGGGCCAGCCACACTAACAAGCCCACAGAGCTTCTCACCTCTTGCTACAATGACCTTTTTCTCCCAGAGTTGTCCTCTGTTAAGCTAAATGACATGACTGGGGAGTTATCTCTCTTTAAAAAGATTTTCCATTGGATTGCCGCAGTATCAACTCTTCAGAAATGCAACAGTGAAAAACAAGGTGAAACGGGTGCGGGGGCTGTTCCCCATCAGGGTGTCAAAGCTATGTGACAACTTGGAACTGAATTCAAGCATTTGCAGCCTGTCCCTGCTAGAAGACCTGCAGGTTGGACCATCCCTATCCCAACTCATTGCCGAAAATCACCAGTTGCAGATGGAGAAACGTCCCGTCCCCCTGCCACGGGAGCTCCCACGGCTCAGCCGAGCTGCTCTCATTCCCCTCCTGCTATGGCCAAAGAAGATGCATCACTTCTCAGCCTGACATCCTTTTCCTGGCCATCCTCAGCGGATGCGTCCTCTCCCCTGCGATAACTGGCTAGCAGAGCCATGGCACGGTGCCTTCCTGCTGAGCCCATGTCCCAGGGCTCCCAGCCCCTCTTCCCGACACTCGTGGGAGACAGCGGCACACGGTGCGGAGGGACGGGAAGCAGAGCCGCGTCAGGGAGCTGGGCTGGAAGCGGGACAGGTTTCGCTCTCCCTGGTACGGTGCCCTGCGCGCTTGGCTGTCCTTCCTTCCAGGCAACCTTTCAGCCCAGATGGCGAGCGCCATAAGGAGTTTTGTTTCCTTCCCAAAACACACGACACATTCTCTGCCTGTCTAACAAGGTGTCTGCGCAGGGCTGCGCTACGTGGTGCAAGGCACAATTGGCTCTGCAGGAATCATTCATGCTCCTTCCCTCAGACTCTGCAGTGGGGAGCGATGGGGAACTCTCTCCCCCCGCATGCCTCGTGTCCAGCTAGAGCAGAGCCGCACGCCGTGTCTTGCACTCGGGGACGTTTTGTGGGTGCGTGGCATGCTGTGCCCAGAAGGCACCGTGCAGCTGCCCCGCATCAGACGCGGTGCCATCCTGCGCAGAGCGTGCGGGGGATAACTCAGCTACACCAGCGATAGCCCTGGGGCTGATGCAGACGTGCACGGCGAAGGGCTGTCGGGAAGCAGCAGCGGGGCCAGGCTGTGACTGCCTGAGCTCCCCTGCGGGGTGGCTGCCGCCTGGCCACCATCTCCTTGGCACCGGCACAGCACGGAGGAGGCTTCGGAGCTGAGGGGCAGGTCCGGGAGGCAGCCTGGCTGGGGCTGCTCACCTCCACCTGGGGCTCGTTACTGAGAGCCATTGGAAAGGGCCTGGGCTGCCCTCCCAGGAGGCTGCTGGGGCGGAGGGGGCTGTGCACGGAGGGTGGCTGAGGATGGAGGATGGCTGGGCTGATGCTGTGCAAATGCTGTGTGCTAGCAAGGCTGGCTTGTGAGAAGGTTTCTTAATAGCCCGGCTCAGCCGTTGGTATCCTGCATGTGTCCTGGTGTTGGGTGCCAAAGTCCAGCTCTCTGCAGCTGGGTGGGGAGTGAAAGAAAGCTTCATCAGCAGAGCTGGGCTTCCTACCCTGCTTTGCAGCTTTTCCTCATGTGCTTGCTGGAGTCTCTGCTCCCTTGGCGGGTAGGTGAGGGACGGAATGTGGCACACCGGGGTCCCCAGGGACAGCGTGGCAGGGCGGGAGCCCTGGCTGCCTCCTCCATGCGCTACCTGTGTGAGGGCTGAGCATGGGTGGGGAAGGGTCCTGGAGCAAACTGGGGGTGCTCAGGGCTGGTTGCAACCAGCACCCAGGGCAGTGCGGGACCATCCCCAGTGAGTGCTCGGCTTCCCATGGAGGCATGGTGGGCTTACACCAGGCTGGGGCTGCCCCAGGGCCAGGGTCTGCCCCAGGGCCAGGGTCTGCGTGGGGTGCTCTCCTGCCCAGCCCCAAGCCATGGGATTTCAGTTTGGTGCTGCCTCCCTGGGGTGATCCCTCCCCATAGGCACATCTGCAAATGGCTTGTTATAAAACACAGCTGCAAATGTCTTAAACCTCTCTTTTATTTCTAAAAATAGCCCTGCTTGGCCCTCGGGAGGTTCAGCTCTCATGGCTCCCATCTTCTCCCTGTGACAGGAGCTGGAGGATTGCCTGCCGCCTGCCCGTGTGCCGGCGATGAGACAGCACCTTTCCAAGGTCAGATTCATCCCATGGGAGAAGTGTTTGTTTTTGAGGGGAGGGTGGTTTCTGATCCCAACAACCTGCCCATTGCATCCCTATGCAAAAGGATTGATATGAGACCCAGCAAAAGGCTACTGAAGGCTCAGGAGAGAAACAGCACTGTGTGGTTTAAGCCCCCTGCTATAAAAGCAAAGTTTTGCACCGACATCTTTAATACGTTTGTACTTCTTGCTGTGCCAGAGCCTGTGTGCTGCCCCAGGCTTGGTCAGGGCTCAGTGATGATTGCACACGCTGTCTGGGGTGAATGCAAAGCACTCATGTGGCTCTGACACTGCCCAGAGTTGTTCGTATTTCCGCCCGCGTGCCGAGGTCGTCCCCGAGCGCATCTCTGCGTGCCCTGGTGTGGGTGCTGCAAGCTGCTGTCTCGGCAAAAGCCCGAGGGATTGGGACGGGGAAGAGGGTCTGAGCACAGCGGGAGCAGGCCCAGGGAGGGGGTGGCTGCGGGGATGCCTGGGCACTGGGGCGAGCCGGTGCCGATGGAGGCAGGAGCCGCCAGCCGGGATTTCTCCAGTGCTTAAAAGCAGACTTCACATTCTCTGCTATGAAACACAGCCATGATTTTTGCTTTACAAGTGTGATTGCTTATAACAGCATGAAATTACAGCCAGAACTGATCAGCCTGGCAGCAGATAAGGGAAGCTGTTGAGTGTGGCAGTGTGTTATTACACAGGGGGATCAGAAGGAGGGAGGCTGGCAGCCCCCAGACAAGCCAGCTCCAGGACGAGCCACCTCTCCAGGCTACCCCGGAGGGATGGTGGTGGTGCTCCCCGGGGGCGATGGCTCCGCTCACTGCTGCAGTGATGGAGATGGGGAGGCTGGAGAGGGCTGGGCAAGATGTGCACTCAGAAAGGCTCAAATTTGGAATAAACATGTGGCCTGCCCAGTCCAAAGCATCCTCAGTCTCTCATGTGGGGGACTCCAGCTCTGCATGCCCTGGTTGTAATGATTTTGTGTTAATTAGCATTGTCCCCTCGGCAGTGCTGGTGCAGGCCCTTGTCCCAGGCTGAAAGATTCTTCCATGAAAGCTCCTCTCGGGCTCTTGAGCTCTTATTTTGAGCAAGTAATGAATTACTGCTCAGAAGCTCGGGCCCTCAGATAAGCCGTACAGCTGCTGGGGCTTTGCATGGGGGTGTGAGGGACAGAGTCAGAGAAGCCCCTTCCAGCCCTGTGGTGTGGGACCTGCCCCTCTGATTCTGGCTATGGCCCATAGCCAGGGACAGTCACAAACTGATCTGGCTTCTGCTGACATCCACCGGGAAAACTGTGGGTCTGGGGACGAAGTTTCAAGTAAAGTGCTAAATCTGCAAGAGTTAGATGTAATCACCGTTTCCATAATTACCTGGGGAGGGGGAGCTGCACAGATCAGATGCATGTGAACCCAGAAGAGCAGAGCTTGAATGCATGCATGCATGTGCGTATACCATGTGTGTGAGCACAGAGACACCCGCGAGTGTCCCTGTTGTGTATGAACTTGTGCGATGTGTCCTGAGTGCTCACAGGGCCCGGCCCTGGCAGGTCGTGTGTTGGGCTATGTGCGTGTGAGGGTGTGATGGGGCTGTCGCTGGGTATGATGACACACAGCCCTGAGCCATGGACACCTTCCCCAGCTGCATGCATGGCTTCCTGCATTTGAGGATGATGAGAGGATGAGCTGGATAAGCCTTCACACCTGGAGCCAAGGGCTTGAGCGTGTAACACCAATAATATAAAGTCTGTAACCACAGACAGTTCTCCAAAAATTAAGACTTTTGGTAAAGCCTTTGCATTTGCTTCCTTTTCTGTACATGTGGTGGCAGATTTGTGCAGTGTACATGCCCCTACTTAGTGCCATCTCTTGTTCTGTGCCTGCAAAGCCCTCCGTGATCATCAAAAGCTCCCCTGTGCGTAAGAGCCCACGTACGATGCTCTCCATCATCCTCAAAGAGCCTTTCTGCCCAAGGCAGAGGCTGCCTCTCAGATTAGCTTCAGGGTCCCGTTCCCCTTCTTCCTGGAGCTGATAAAAGCCCCGATGGCAGGAGAGGGCTGAAGGGGAGGGCAGCGCATGGGGATCACTGCCCTGAACACCTTCGGCTCCGGGCAGGCACAGGACGGGGCTGCACACCTCTGCCCCTGCTGCTGGCTCCTGGTGGGCCGGCTCCTGCTCTCCCTCCTGGTGTGCTCATCTTGTGCGAAGGCTGCTGCATGCCCCAGTGCCTTGAGGAACATCTCAGTGGCCATTGCAAAGCCTGGCTGTTGGCAAAAGGGGCTGCACGGGACCCCCGAACCTCGAGGAACATGCTGGCTCGATGTGGCCCACCTGTCTGCCCTGCTGCTGGTGACGACAGCCTGTTTGGTGCAGCACGGCCATTCGGGCTGGTCCTGCCGTCGCCTGTTGGACTGGGATGTGCCCAGGGGCTTGTGCTCCAGCACAAGGGGCTTGTGCACCAGTGCGAGTGCTGGTGAGCTGAGCCAGGCTCTGCTCCCCGTGTGCTGGGGCACTGCCGAGGGTGAGGGGGCTGGAGGAGGTCAGGGCTGCGCTTTCTCGTGCAGTGCCAGCCGTGCTGCGCGACTGCTCAACCGGCGTTTACGAGCACAGGCTGGCACCAGGGCGGGCGGGAGCTCCCCGTGCCCTGGCCAAGGCTGCTCCTGCACTCTGCAAAACTCAGCCCTCGTTGAACAAATCTCTTTGGGGATTGCTGAGCCTGTGCTTCAAGGATGTTATGGAGCGATGCTTGTGTGCTGTCACAAACTGCTATTTACACATGAACTTGCAATGGTGTGTGGTCCCTGTGGCTGTTGTCTTCAGGGTGCGGCGCCAGGCTCCACACCGGAGAACCGTGTTGCTACCAATGCTGCTCTGTGCAAGCTTCCTCTTGGCTCACAGCCATGTCCCACACCTCCTTAAAAAAACAGTCATTCCTGGCATTTTCTCACTTTCATAAGCTCTTTTCCACTCTGGAAAAAAAGGTCTCAATTTACTCATCACTGCTCTAATTCCATTTGCAAACTGTGGGTGTTAATCAGAGGTGGGTTAGTGAGACCCAGGAAGGATTCCTGGTAGAACAAACGGTGGTTTCCAGCAGAAATGCCTGCGTGTGCTGGGTGGGATTGATTTCATGGTGCAGAAGCCACTGGTCAGGCAGCCCCTGCCTGTTCTCCTGCGGCGCGCAGCACTGTGGAAAATGCGCTTACTCGCATATTAGACTGATTCTCTGCTGTTCAAGCCTTCCAGGTATTTCTGGTCCCTCCCCATCTTGCCATCTGCTTTCATCCCCTTTCATCCCACTGCCCTTGAGCTTTCCCATTTCCAAGCTGCTCTGCTTCCCTTCCCCCGGTGTTTTTCAAGAGAGAAAATAAACAAGCCAAGGGATGGCACGGGGCTGCTACCTCTGCGGGGCTGGGGGATCATTTACCGAGAGACTGCACTGTGTCAGCCTGACCTTTTTAGTATGCAGCCTTGAACGGCCCTGGCACAGGCTGCTTTTCACTGCACGCAGCTTTCGCCGCGCCGCAGCGCTGGCACTGCCAGAAAGGTGGCCCATCGCGGCGTCTGGATTAGCGGTCTTTGCTCAGAAAGCCTTGAGCACCGTGGCATAGCAGCAGATGCCTTTCGGGGACCGGCCGTGCCGTTGGTGGAACGAAGCACTGTGCTGCACCCCAAACTGCAGAGGTGAGGGGCTCGGGGGGGCTCAGTGCAATGCTGCTCTGGGCCCTGCGAAGCAGTCGGTGCCTCTGCCTTCGCTTTCAGACACTGACAGATCCCCATGACTGATGGCTGAGTCTTTCACCCTGAACCATGCTGATAGCTTAAAAAAAACCCCTGGTGATGGATAGTCTCATTAAACAGGGGTGTGCTGCGAGGGAGAGGAGCAGATGACTTATTGCCTTTGCTATAGGCTTTGCTGGCAGCACGAGGCACAGTTCACTCCTCCTTCCCCAAAGCCAGGAGAAACAGCAGGCGTGTTCAACACCTGCAACATGGCTTGCAGGCGCTGCTGGCCTCGGCGCACGTGGTGTCCCCGGGAGGAGATGCCAGGCAGGGGCTGTTGTGCAGTGCAGGGCTTGGAAGTGCCTGTTGCAGGCAAGTTGCTACCTCGCTGCAGCTGAGAGCAGTGCTTCATTTCCAGCTCTGATGCCCAACAGAAACTGGTGAGATGATCCAAAGCAGGATGGTCCCAGCTGATCCATGACTGTGCTCACAAGGCAAGCGAAAGGACTTGACTAGAGCGGTGGCAAATTGGAAACACGAGGCAGTGCTGCCCTCCCAGCCTCTCGCGATGCAAAACAGCTTCAGTGCGTGCAGGTGGCATCGGTGCTGGGCCCAGTGGCTGTATATCCACTCACCAGCTGGCCGTGCAATGCGTGCTGGCCATGGCTGCTGCTGCAGACCACCCCGCCACAGGGGTCTGGGCTGCATGGGGGCTGTCGCAGGGCTGGAAGCATGCCTGCAGCCAGGGATGTCATGGGGCTTGGAAGCGTGCCTGCAGCTAGGAATGACACCTTGTTGTGCTGGAGAGCCATCTCCGTGCTCGAACACTCATGGTTATTTCACACCCATGTGCTCACAGCGTGGATATCTGACAAGGTGATGATCCAATACATGAGTGGGAGGTATTTTGATTTTTCTTTCTGGGATCATGTTTATTTTCTTGGCACGCTTCAAGAATTTCTGTTGTAGGGGTATAGAGGATGAGCAGGCTGTCCCCAGGGGTGCCTGGATGCAGGTTTCGGCAGGGGATCGGGGCTACAGAGACTCGGTGCGAGCGGCCCCTGAGCAGAGATTGACTCTGCCCTTCGTCACTGGCCTTTTGCCCGCCTGTCTGGGATGCTCTGGGGCTCTTGGCCTTGGTGGACCAGAGACACCGTTTTGATTTACTCAGGTTTGCTTGGTCTTGAAACAAAAAGTTAAAGGGAAAGCGAGAGCTTGAGCAGGGAAAGGTTCTTGGCTGTATTAGAAGGAAGATTTTCAGTCTCCAGCTGGCTGTGGAATGGAGGACTGCATTAGTATTGACCTCAGGTATGGTGAGCAGCAGAAATTTCCTAACTCAGCACAAGGCCATGCTCGACTCTAAATCTCACCTAACACTGTGTGCATCGATAGCACCTGCCTTGCAGGAGTGTTTAGGGGCTTGATTAATCAATGTCTGCAAAAATGCATTCGTACCCAGAGATGAATGACGCTCCGTCAGTATGGAGCACTATTATGGTTGTTAATTGTGCATCAGGCACGAACGTGGCATCTGTAATCATCTTGTGCAAAACAAATGTTCTGCTGAGCAGGATCCCAGCTCCTCAGCTCTGGTCTCGGGGAGGGAGTGAGAGGGCCTGCCTCTGAGCTGGGCTGGGGAAAACAAAGCCCCCCTACAGCCAGGCAGTAGGCTTTGTGCATGGGGGAGAGCAGCAGCGAGGGAGCGCTGGTGATTCCCTGGGGAGGGATTATTGCAGGAGCGCTGTGCAGGGCAGGAGAAGGGCTGGCATGCACCAGCCCCGGCGCAGAGCAGCCCCAATGGGCTCGTCGCTGCGTTTCCCAGTTCTCTGCAGCTGCGAGGTCCTTACGCTGCAGCCCTGCCCCAGCACAGCGACTCGGCCCCGTGTTGGGCTTAAGTCAGAAAGAACAGGAGCAGGTTGTAAAGTCTCGTGCCACTTGCGGGATGAATTATCCAGGAAAAATGCAGGCTCTTCCCCTCCGTGGGCTCCCGAACTGCTTTGGCTTTGATATGCTTTTTGTGCAAGAGAGCAGAGCCAAAGTGAACATGAAATCGGCACCATCTTTCCCCAGGAGTTCTTTCTCTTTAGGCTTTACTTGGCGTTATAATGATCCAATCAATCTCAGGAGGCTCCAAATACTTACTAATTAATGCAATGATTGGGTGATTTAGCCATGATTGCGGCTGTCTTTCACAGGGAGAAAGAAAAGCATATTCCTTTCTTATTTTTTCTAATGCCTGGCTTTCTGATGGCATGCCGCTCCTCCGCCACAGAACACAATGTAAAAGCAGGGTGACTCACAGTCAAGGATTTGTATTCAATTTCAGTTCAGATTACATTAGCTTTGC
Source organism: Ciconia boyciana (assembly GCF_034638445.1). Taxonomy (NCBI): domain Eukaryota; kingdom Metazoa; phylum Chordata; class Aves; order Ciconiiformes; family Ciconiidae; genus Ciconia; species Ciconia boyciana. Next base: position 7,312,743 of record NC_132948.1, read on the forward strand.
CTAATGCCTTAGCAATAAAGTGCCTCTTCATTGTATAGCTGCAATTTATTTCAGCTCCTGGGTTGGTACGGAACAAACATCAGTCATGCTGCAACACGTGTGCCCTGCGACGGGAGCAAGCGGTGGATGTTTGCTGGTCTCAGAGGCAGCGGAGGACGCTGGCTGCCGCGCTGCCTCGCCTCCCGCTCCCGGCAGGAGCTCCATGCCGGCTGCTGCCCGGCACGCTCTGATGGCAGACAGGCTCTTTAACAAGGCCAGTTTTTAAAGCCATCACTTGGAAGCTGGGACAGAGATGTCTGTGGAGGAGACTGGCCCGGCAGAGTCACACTCGGGATGCATTAGTGCAAGACCCCTCGTTATCCATTTGTACAGCTGTAAAACCTGCCCAGGGCTGCAGGCTGGCCTGCTATTTCAAACGGGAGGCCAGCTGAAAGCGGTGGCCTGTTCCCAGCCCCGGTGCTGGGTTCTTGCCTCAGGCGCAGTTTCTTTAATCCCCTTGTAACAAGCTGCAGGTCTTGAAGCAGCATTTCAGCCCCTCGCTTCCCCAGGGCTGTGCTCCCCGTGGTGCACAGGCTGTGCCTGCTGCCTCGCAGCAGTGAACAAGGGCTTTTGCTGGGGCTTGAAGCCATCTGAGTCCCCACAGCCCTGCTCTCCCGCCAGCCCGGCTCGGCTGCGTGGGCTGTGCCGGAGAGCGGCAAGTCCCTGAGCTGATGGCGTTCAGGTCACTGCCCTGTGCAAATGCTGTTTTCTCCCCTCTGGCCAGCCCCAGCTCAGCTCAGGGTGCCTTTCCCACTAGTGCTTCTCCCCTGTGTGCAAGTGTCTTTGCAGAATAAAAGACATGCAGAAAAAAGCGGCAAAGACTGCTGAAAGCACAGTTAATTCTGTGTTTCCGCACTGGCTGCAGATGCTTGGCGAAGGTTTCTTGTTCTGGGGCTTTGGCAGCTCAGCACTGCCGGCACAGCCGAGAGCAAGGGCGAGGGGACAGCCAGAATTTCTTTTTTTAGTGGGGATGCAAAGGTCTAGGAAAATGGAGCATTTTCCTTTGATGCCCTTGTTGGGACCCACTGATGATTCACATGGGCAGCAGTGAGTAAGAGTCCTGTCTTTATTTACTTGATGACTTCTTGATGCTGGCGTGGAACACCTCCGAGGAGGAGGAGCAGGTCTACAAAGACCCTCCTGGAGCACTTCCACAGGGACCTGGCTCTGGTGAGAGGAGGGCTGAGCAAGTCGTCAATGATTTATGAACCTCCCCCGTGCAGGGCAGAGGTCCCCAGCCTGCCTTGCACAGAGGCACCGGTCCCATCGAAGGAGGAAACTGGCCTCTGGCAGTTTCTTTGAGCGAGACAGAGATCTTCCTTATTGCTGAAGAAACACCTCCCCACGCGTCCTCCTGTGTTGTGGTAGGTGTTGTGTGGTGTCATCTTGTTTGTTTGTCACCAGCCGGGAAGCAGGAGTGATGCCACTTGCACAACGCAAGTAGCAAGCCACGAGTAATCCCAGCTGAGCTCTCTGTGGGTGTCCCCTGACCTGGAAATCATCCACGGCTGCCGTCTGGTGAATACCCACAAATGTCAAAGCCACCCACCCAAACAGGGGGCCCGGTGCTGAGCGGTTCACCAGGTAGTGACACAAAATCCCACACAATATGGAAGTGAAGAACATGACTCCAGGACTGGGCTGGGATGGATGGCCCTGGGATGGCGTCGTTGAGGCCCGCACTAGCTGAGCGGCGTGGTGTCTATTAATTAGCCTGTGCAGTACCAACAGCGCGGTGCTCGTGCTAACGGTGTCCCTGGGGGCTGGGTCCCTGGGACAGAGTGCTGGTGTCAGCAGGCAGGGAACAGAGCTGTCCTGCTCGCAGACTGTGCTGAGCTGGTAATGACGCTGCAGTTGACTGGAGACATCATTAGGGGTGACATATAATTGCTGAGAACACCTCAGGCTCGCAACCCCGTGATTGCAAGCAAGGCTGGATTAGTGCCAGTGCCGGGCGCTGCAGCAGCAGCAGCCGGCGCATGCCCGGCTTGGGATGGGGTGCTCCTCGCTGGTTGCCAAGCCAGAGCCCTGGGGGATGCAATCTCTCCCCGTACGCATCTCTGCCTTCCCTCGGAGGGTGTCTCGGCCACCCCTCGCACGCTGGCGCGTGCCGGTGGGGCAGCCGTGCCGGCAGCCAGGAGGAGAGCTGCAAGGACTGAGCAGGGCAGGGAGTTCCCCTGGTGCTTCCCGGGCTGCCTTTGCTGACGGGGATGGGAGCGGGGATCCCTTAGCAGCAGCACTGCCCTGATCTCCCCACAAACGCAGCATTACTCCCGCTAAGGAGCTTAAGCCACGGGGCCCGATGCTAAACCTATTAGCACTGGCAGCAGCGCCTGGGAGCCAAGCAACTTGCTGCTGAAGGTGCCGGTGCCGAGGGCACTTCTGCGGGATTAAGAAACATCTTGAGCTCTCGGACACGGTTGCCTTTATGCAAGGTTTGAATGCTGCTGGAAAGCAGCTCAAGAGCCATGTTTGCTGGGACCGCTGGCGAGCCGGTGTCCTGTGGGAGCAGGGGGATTTGGGTTACTTGGTAAATTAACTGCCATCCAAGAAAAAATACATTTTAATACGATTCAAGGCAATGTTGCAATCTAGAGACAGAAAATATAGGCCATGCTCACAAACTGGGAGGCTGCGTCCCAGAAAACATCAAATGTGAAAATAGTTTAGAGGCTGTAGGAAAAAAGCAACTCAACAGGCACTCTTAGAGCTGCACTTTGTGATGATACACTTCTAATGCTCGCTCTGTGCTGGAGCAAACAGCCCCGGTGCGGCCACGGCGTGTGGCCGGGGCTGTTTTTGCCGTGGTCCTGCTGCGCTTGCGGGACAAAGGGCAATATCCCAGGCAGGTCTGGGAGCTGTGGTTAATTAAAGAAGGGTTTGGGCAAACGGGAGAGGGTGAATAAAAGAGGTAGGAAAATTCTTTGAGGTCTGGAAAAATGCCTCTGAGAGGTGAGGGGGGAGCGTGGTCTGTGCGGTTTAGCAAAAGGAGGATCCAGAGGTGCCTTGAATCCACTGTGCAAAAACCTTCCCTGGGATAAAGCAGGCTCTGAAAGAGCCCTTTAATTTAACAGGGAAAAGCATAACAAGAACTAATGACTGGAAGCCAGAGCCAGACACATTTAAATTAGAACAAAGGACGCATTTCTAATAGTGAGAGTAATTAACCACTGGAATAAATTATCAAGGGGAAGTGGTACTTTCTCCGTCTCTTGAAGTTTTCAAATTAAGACAGGATGTTTTTTCTGAGAAGAAGCTTTAGTTGAACACAAATGGCTGGGCTCTGTCCAGCAGCAACTGGAGGAATTTAATTGTCCGTGCTCAAAGGTCAGCCCAGACCCTGCAGAATCCCTCTGGCCTTAAAATCAGCGTAACCAGGTTTTGATGAGACTGGTGCAAGCTTTAAGGCAAAACAAGGTTCAAGTTACTGCCACGGGCTGGGGGAGAGGAGGCATTTCCCAGCGCTGTCCCCGTCCCCAGCGAAGCTGGGACTGCTGGTCCTGCTGGTCCTGCCAGCGTACATGCTTTTACACTTGCCACCCACGGGGCGTTTCCTTTGCCTTTTGTAAAAAGGTGCCCTGTACAAAATTTGAAGTTAGGAAGCGGTCTGGATGCAGCCCCAGGGTATCTGCTGTGTGTGATGGGGCTGCAGCTCTCCGGTGCAAAACCACACTGGAAGTAGAGCCCCATCCAAGCTGGCACTCCCCTTGCAGGGCTCTGTACATATACATATATATATGCAACCTGATGAGCGGCCGCTCCTCGGCTGTGCTGGCAGTCCTCCAGCAGTGCCGGCAGTGGGGGGTGCGGGCAGGGGCTGGCAGCGTGCGGGAGCCCAGGGAGGGTGCAGGATGCTTCTGGCAGGGGCTGCTGCAGCACAGTTGCAGAGGCCATGCCTGATGCTAAGTCATCCCTGCGTGAGTTTGGTGTCAAACGGCTTAGCCCTTCCCGTGAGCTGGGGCTGATCTGGGCAGGGAAGTCAATCAGAGCCACTCCGTAGAGCTACGGTCCTGTAATTACTCTGTGATTAAATAAAAACGTAATTCCTTCAACACCTCCGCGCTCCTGCTTTATTGCAGGAGAGCCCACACAAGGAATTAATGTTTAAATAACGGCTCTCCTCCCCAGGACTCCAAAAGAGGAATATATTAATACTCTGTCCTGTGTATGGGAACAAGCAGCTGTGGGGCTGGGGTGGGATGCCGGGGGCCGTGGGGGCTGCAGTGCAGCATTTACTGGGACTTTCCCCGTCATCTGTATCTCCGTGTCTTCTGCCCTCTCTGGACTCGGCCGAGGGGTCCCCGCAGGCAGAGCATGTGGGTGCAGCCCTCCAAACTGCTGCCCAGGCACCTCTGCACCGGGCTGTCAGCCGGTGCAAGGTGCCTTCCTTGGCGCGATGCCAGCTCACGCCGGCTTGGAAACTGCCTGGTAATTTTTGCAATTCAGATGTAAGTTTTATGACTAGAGGAGTGCAGAGAATTTCAGCCGCTAGCTGCACTGATTTTCTAAGTTGTCCATCTTTTCATATCAGCAGATGCCAGCTGAGCGTACCTTGTGAAGAATAGTCTCTCCCTGCAAAGGGCTACACCATTTTCAACCTCTTTATTAAACCGAGCACAATTCTGTGCAATAGCAGAGATGAAAAGAAGCCCCCGATAAGCGGGACTAGCCATTTCCACAAGTTTCCAATCTCCTTGGTTACAGTAACTCCACACAACACGCGATACAAATGTGTTTTCGGAGACCAGGCTGTTAGCAGCAGCTCCTCAGCTAGGGAGTTTGAATGCCAGATTTGAGAGATTCCCCATCTCGCTGTCTCTCGCTGTCTCTCGCTGCCTCGTACCACCGCGCAGGGACCCCGGGGGACTGGTGACGGCGCTGGAAGGATGCTCTGCAGAGAAGGGTACCGTGCAGGTGCTCATGCTCGTTTTGCAGAGGTGGCTGAGCACCACAGTCGGAGCAGAGCCGACGGACTCTGGGCAATCCCAGTTACCGCCAGCTGCCATTGCAGGTGCTGCAGGGGGTCGGTTTTCAGTCGACCTCAGCCATGCCAGGGAAGAGGATCGCCTTGGACAAAAGCAGCTCTCTTTGCACGTCTCTGCAGAGTCTGCTCTTCTGTGGCCACAGCAGGAAAGCTGCGATGGGCTGCAGGCTCAGCTCTTCCCACGGGGGTGGGAGCCTCATTTTCCCCCATGCGGGGCAGGAGCTGCACGTCTGGCAGCAGCACCGTGTCCATGCAGCACCACTGGAGATGCTTCTGCAGAGCCCCTGCACCCAAATGTGAAGATTTGGTTTGAATTGATCTCATCCATCCTTGCTGCTCCTGAAGCCAGGCCAGGCTTTGCCCGGAGACCACCGGTCTCCAGTGCCTCTTCAGCTGCATCCCTGTGCCATGCACAGGCTGCAGGCAGTATTCACAGCGAGGCGAGATTTAGGGATCTGTTAAGATTTCACAGAATTTGTGTGTTTAATGTCTCTTAAAAGTGATCTTGTTTATTTTTACCGTTGGAGTTATCATCGACAGCAAACCCCAGCCTAAAGCCAAGGCCAGGAGATAGTGTGGGAGAGGGATCTGATGAGTGTTTGAAGCCAGAGATGCTGGGAAGGGCAGTGACTGGTGCAGGACATCTCTCAGCTGCCTCCCCAGAAAGGAGGGGAGTTTTCCCCCAGCAAAACCCCCAGCAAAACCAGGAGCCATGCACAGACCCCTTATCCCTGGGCTGGGGGAGGGAAAGGAGCTGCAGCCTCTGCCTTGGCACACACCAGAAGGGATTTCAGTGCAGGAGCCCAAAGCCGGCAGCTCCTTTCCCGCAGCTTTACTGCTGAGCAGGGATTTAGGCTAAGCCCAGCAGCAGAAGCAGCCAAAAGCTGTCCCGTAACAAGTTTTCCGAGGCCTCGAGAGCAGCAGGAGGACCTGGACCTGCAAAGTCAAAGTGGTCACCCCTGCCCAGCTGCTGCTAATGCTCCTAATCTGCCTGAAATCCCCAGGGATTTGGTTGCTGGGCCAAGGGGAACAGCCTGTGTCGTGCCCTGTGCGGGTGAGGGTACCACCACCCTGCAAGCAGCGGGTGGGAGAGCCTGGCTGGAGGGCTGCCGGGTCCCCCCAGCGATCTCCCATCATCACAGCTCCGTGGCACAGAGGAGCTACCATGCTGCACCGAGGGCAGGAGGCCACGGCTGCCAGGGGATTGCTCTGCATGTTTCTCAGTTAATCTCTATAAAAGTGAAAGCCAGAACTTCTCCCTGCCTTCCCGCGTGCTTTCTTGCTACGGTAATTTAGCAGCATTAGGACCAGTTATGAAACTGGCTCTGGGATGCAGAAGCGCAGCCTGAGCAGCTCCCACGGCACCTGCACAGGGATCTCTCCAGAGCCGGGATCACTCGGCTGTGCCCTCTGGGACCGTGCCCATCCCACAGCCTCCCCTGGCAGGCACAAACCCCAATCTGGGAGGCTCAGCACAGTCCAAGGAGCAGGACGGGGCATTTGGGGCATTTCCAGGCAGGAGGCGACGAAGTCCTGTGCAGGGTGTCCAGGGCTTCTGCTATCGGATGGCTGAAGGAAGAGGAGATTTCTGGCAGGAACCTCCCCGTAGCATCACTGCAGGGCTGGGCAGAAGCAGTTCCTCCAGCGTTAATGGCCTCGTTCTTGACGCGGAGCCGGGTGCTATTAATAGGCAGCAGCGCGCACTGTGGGTGCACCAGCCGGGGCTGGAGCGGAGCTTGCTGGCTCCATCCTCCCACCCCGCTCCCGGAGAACATCCCCTCCATGCCCCACATTTCCACTTGCCACACTAATTATAATCACCTCATAATTCCTGAGCAACCTCCCCGCTGTGCTGTATTATTCATGGGGAAGCAGACAGGCTAGCACAGCCCAGACAAGCTGCTCCAAGGTATTAACAAGACAAAGGATTAATTGGCTGTTGGGAGCTGCTAAACAGAGGATGCCCTGCCAGTTATACCTGGTGTGGGACTAGGGGGACCAGTTCAGGGCTGTTTGCCTCAGCCCTCACCCAGCACCTCTCCATGAAGGGCAGGAGGGTGCTGCTCCGAGCCCGGTGTGCTGGGGAGGTGTAGGTGTAGTGCTGCTATCGAGGAGACGCGGCTCCAGGACCACGCTGCGTTGATGCTCTATAAGCAAATGCTTTCTCTGGTCCTGCATTCCCCCGAGGCTATGCAGGGCTGGGCACGGCCTCGCTGCAGCATCCTCAGTGCCTGAACCAGCAGGTCCTTGGCCCTTTCCACGTTGCCTCAGGGCAGCCACGGCAGCACCTTCCAGCTGGGAAACGTGTGCAGGTCCCAGGGCTCCCAGCTCCTTCCTAAAAACAACCCTTATGAGAGGAGAGCATGCCAAGCTGGTGCAAAATGTAAAATAAAAGGTGCTCAGAAGCCTTTCTCACCCTCCAACCTGGTGGTGGGTGCGGGGTCCGTCCCAAGATTGCGCCAGGAGCTGCAGGGTGCTCGCAGGACCAGGGGATGGTGGCAAGTGACGGGCAGCCCCCTTCGTTAGCCGGGTTTGTCACATAGCTGCCATCTCCTATGATCCGAGTGGCTTCAGTACATGCAGGGGCTATTTTCCGTGTTGACCCTGCATCCGTAATGTGCCCATGGTGTCTCGTGCAGCTGATGCTGGTTCGGCGGTGTCACGCAGGGCATGGCAGCCCCGCGTGCATGCGAGGGATTACTGTCATGCCGACACACGCGCAGCCAACCTGTGACAGCCATTAGTAATGCGATCCACTAGCTGGTCAAAGCCTTCTGTAGCTATGGTAATGAACTAACATAATTCACAATTATAATGTCAAATTTAAACCTAGGGCTTGTGCAAAAAGATAAAAATATCTCTTTGCTCATGGGATCTCAGTATTATTTGCTTAGCTATATTGGAAGCTAAATGCTTTCACTAACATCAAGCGATTGCTCTGAGATTAAACACTTTTCTTCCGTTTATGCACGTTTCACCCTTTTATAGTTTTATTAAAATGCTGGCTGCACTTTCAATTAAGTGAATCCCTTTTGCAATTGTAAGCACATTTCATATGAATAAATAATTTAATTTGCGGGGTGTTTTGGGCTGAAAACCGCAATTGGCGACATCAATGCAAAGATGCTTGAAGGGTGCAGAGCTGGCAGCCCCCCCCACGCCTCCCCTGTGGTTTGGGGAGCCGGGCATTGCCACTGGCAGGGCTGATGGCTGCCGGCTCGCCGTGCTCAGGGAAAGCGGCCGCCGGCTTGCCGCCCAGCTGCTCGATCAGTGGGCAGGAACCTCAGAGTGAAGCCCTCAAGGTTTTTACTGGGTGCACACCTTCACACACCTGGTCTGCACCACCAGCTCTGCCAGCCGCCCTGCAAACCAGGGAGCCCGTGGGGATGGGAGGGGGGCTCATCGGCACAGCCCGCAGCTCCCCTTGCCACGCACCTTCATCCCCCGGCTTTGTCATCGGCCATCTATCATGGTAATAATACTTGACACCTTTCGTATGAGGATCCCAAAGCCTCTGCAAATATTAATTAATTATCAAAGCTGCACAGCTTGCGCTCTGTGAAACTCACAATCATCATTTCACTGAATTTCACATTAAAAAATCTGTCTGTTTTCTGCCATTTCTTAACCTCCAAATGTTGCTTTCTTGGCACTTTCCATAAAGCACATGTTCACGTTTTCAGCGTGGAGCCCTGTTTCCCTGGATCCTTGCCCGCGCTCCCCAGGTCCCCGTGCTCGGATGAGCCACCCCGCTCCCGGTGCCGGTGGGTGGCTGCGAGCCCCAGCCCCTGCCCGGGGCACCTCGACCTGCCCCAGCAGCCACGGGAGCAAACCCTGCTCCCCCTCGCCGCCACCTCTTCTCGGCAGCAGGAGCCCTGGCTGGCCGGAGGGGCTGTCAGTCTGTCCTGCACCCTGCTTTTTTTTGTACAGCGCTGTGCATGCAAGTTCCCAGTGAAATCCCATTTTTGCTGGGAAACTTTGGCAAAGCAGAATGGTTTTATCCTGTAGGATGGTAGCTGACAAAGGCTATGCTGTTGGAAAGTAATTAAAATGGACAGATACCAAACTCCGTGACCTTTGTCTTAAGAAAAACAAGACTTTGAGCTATTTTTAACATGTCAGCAAAAAATGGCAGAAGTGTGATTGTCTCCTCTCACAATCCCACGATTATAGCCATCTCCGAGGGGCCCGTTTCCCAAGGCACAGTCGTTGTGCCTTGGCCTCTCCAACCAGCAGATGAGAATATTAATATTCATTTTGAAAAGCATTTTCATCATCAACAGTTTGCTCCAGTTTTGGATTTTGCAGTTATTCCTGTAAGTGATGTCTGGGTGGGTTGAATTTGTATTGCCAATGCTGCAGCTCTGCAATAGGAATGCAAATGAACCTCAGACTAGTGATTTTCTTCTGCTGTTGGGGTTTTTTTCCCTTTAAAAACCTCCCTCTATCCCAGGTCCCCTAATGCCAGCACATTACTCTGGAAAGGTTCCTATCGTAGAAACTTTTCTCCCCAGCTGGTTTGCAATGTGCTGCATGAGCACAAGGACCTTTTACTGTAATTAAGCTCTCGCTGTTCTTTCAGGACTTCAATTCAAAGAAATTCATCACTTCCAACCCAGATGAGCAGCTTGACTGCGAGCCATGGAGAAACAACGTTTTTCCCCAAGACCCACGGCCAGTGTGTTGAGGTTAGCATCCCTCAGCCCCACAGGGCAGCCCCGGTGGGACCCCAGGCACCGTGCTGCCTTCCTGCCCCACCACCGGCCCCTCCTGCCCGCACCCCTCTGCTGGCTCCGTCCCAGGGCCCCGGTTTGGGTTCTGGCAGGCAGCAAGAGGTGCCTTCCCCCAGCAAGGTGCTCGGCATCCCTCGCCTCCTCCCGCCCGCGGTGCCGGTGGTGTCCCTGTTCCCTCTCCATCACCCAGGCGAGCAGAGGAGGGACCGTCTCCTGCTCTCAGTCCTCGCACAATATAAATTATTTAGCACAACAGAAATTATTAGAAATGATCGCTAGCTGTCCAGCAAAATGTAATTGTATCGGGTTCATTTTGCAGCAATCTTGCTTAATAAGCAAGGGTGGACATCAGTGGGCGTATGGTAAAAATTATCTCTCTGGATACAGATGGGAAAGTCCTGCATGGGACTACACTCAAAAAAAAGAAAACAAAAATTAATTATAACAATTATAACAGTTCAAGCAGAAGTCCCTTTAGTGAGAAGTGGAAAAGAGAATGAGGATAATTATAGTGTTTTTTCCTAATACATCAATTATTGGATGACATATCGAAGTCCTCTATAATACACATATATATAAAATATATGTAGTGCATATAATACACTTTCTGGACAAGTTGAGACAGAGACCAGGAGCCACGCAGAGAGACACGAGTGTCCAGAGCGGAGACAGCCCTGCCGCTGCTGAGGCACTGGAGCCTCCTGGGCAGAGCCCGTGGAGGGGGGGTTGCTGAAAGGCACCTTTGGCTCTTAATTTGTCCTCCGCAGTTCTATCACAGCCTCTGCTAATTTGCTATTCAGATCTCAGCTTTAAACCCAGGAGCTCCCACGGAGGCTGTGCAGCAGATGGAGGGGCCGTGGGGAGGAGTGCCAGCCTAAGCCAAGCCCGGCAGAGCCTCAGCCCGAAGACACCAGCTCTTCCTCTGGCTCCTTATCCCGACTTCAGGGAATCGCTCCCCTTCAGCAAGCATGAAGCGATGGCTCGTGCATGCAAGGTGTAGTTAAATTTTCACCAGATTAGCCAGGGTGCTCTTGGCTCCGCCGGGATTGCCAGGAGCCTCGCCAGAGCACGGCACACACCTGTCACCAGCGCGGCAGGAGGGCGCAGGCTGGCTCGCGCTGATGTAGGAAACGTAGCGGGACTTCAATAGGGGTAAAATTCAGCCCGATAAAAAAAAAAACAAACAAATCTGACAGATGGCCTTGAATCTGCAGGCACTCGGCACTGAGCTGGGGAGAAAGGAAGCAACGGGGAGCCGGCCAGGGAGCACAAATCCTGCCACCGTCCCGGCAGGGATTGCTGCCGAGGAAAGCGGGCGTGCGGGCAGCCTTCCTCCCCGCCGGTCCGGGCACTGCGTGCTGGGAGGATGCTCTGGGCAGGCGTAGGGGGTGGCATTGCCGGTCCCGATCCTGGCAGGGACCTGGGGCTGGGGGTCACCCGTAGTGGGTCCTGCACAGCACAGGGGCAGTGTCCCTGCTCTCCATCTGCGCAGGGAGGAGGGAGGTTGGCCAAGGCCCCACCGCTTTGGCAAGTCAGGGCTATTTTTCTTTCCCATCCAGCTCTGCCATGCCGACAAAGACTTGTCTCACCTCTGCAGAGTGAATTCCCCAGCCCAAGCCCGTTTGAAGGTCACCAGTAAATCGCTGTAGTGGAGGTGGGCTCGGCTGCTGTCAGAGCTGCCGGGACGTGAGACCAGCCACAATGGCAACGTTGAGGAGAGCAAGAGGAGGCTTCCACGCCTGTTGAACCACCCGCAGGACAAATAATTTCAATTATATCTCCCTTTTGGAAGGGACACATTTAAGTGGCAGAGAGGCTCTGTGCATGGCAGCAATCGGGTATTAACTCCCTGCATCCAATAGGCGTGAAATTGAATCCTGTCACACGCGGGGCGGGAGCCGAACGCTGCCCGGCCCTGCCTGCGCAGGCAGAGGGGAGGCTCCTCGCTCCCCTCCCGGCTGCCGGAGCCACCAGCCCGCAGGAGAAGCCCCGGCTGCTCTGCCAGGTCCCATCCCCAGGAGGGATGCTGTGAGGATGCGCACCGCCACGTGCTTGCCATCGCACTGAGCAGAGGTATGAACCAAAGCGGAGTGTTTCCAGATGCAGGCACCGAGGGAAAAAACCAGCTTATTTGTTTGAAAAGAGGCTTACATACCCGGCTAATAAACTTGGAAGTATAATAAATGGAGTTCCCTGACTTCCCTGAGAGCATTGGAGGGGACCACAGAGCATCCCCCGACACCCAGCTCCTGCAAAGGCATTGCGGTTCAGGGGGGATGATGGGGAGCCCGGGGGGTCGCCAGCCCCGGTACCCCCTGCAGCAGGGTCCGTGCATTGCCTGGCCTGGTGACATGCGCCGGGCAGCACACAAGCCCACCTGGCTCGTCTGCTCCAGCATTCGATTCTCCATCAGTTACGGATGTGATGTGCCAAAGAAAGCGTCTGCCAAACAGAACAGCCAGGTCTAGGCTCCGCGAACGCTGCAGTCAGCGGCAGGACGGCTTTGGACACTCTCAATCCTAAATGGTGAGCATCTTGCAAACGAAGGAGCTCTTTACAGAGATAATTTCGCTGATGAAGGCTCTCCGAAGGCACATCCATTGGAAGAAAAGAGCATGCTTTAATCATGCTAATTAGAAACTTGGCAATCTCAGTTACTTGGTGCTTCTCTGTCTGATGTGGAGACATTTCCCCTTCCCAGTGTCTGCCTTCCTCGGAGAGGGACGGAGGCAGCCGACTGCTGTGGGCACATGGATGCAGGGGTGCTAGGGGGTTACCCCACAGCACTGGCCTGGTCCAGGCTCTGAGGTGCATTTAGGCAAAGGACACCCACCGTCTGCAGGGCTCTGGGCTGGCAGCACCCTCCCTTCTCCGAGGGCAACGTGGACATCCCCGGGGGATACCCTCTGCAAGGCACAGAGCACGCTGCAGCCCCAAGCTGGGCTGGCAACATTTGCATCTCAGCAGCAAAACTCATCCCACAGGCACAGCATCCTTCCCAAAGCCACGCTTTCCTCCCTGCGGGTGCCATCCCTCACAGCAGCAAACAGCAAAGCTCTTGTGCTGAAAGCTGGTAAATGTGGCTAAAATACGGGGCAAAGAGAATAACTCTTGTCCTCCTACTCCAGGCTATAAACTGCCACAGTCCTAAACTTGAGTGACCTGGCCATCGGTTACTTGTCTCCTGTGCATTCGGGAGCGGGCAGGGAACAGGCATTTTTACACCCTGCGCTGTACACACGCAGTATTTATTGCCGGCCGGCGCTGACGGATGGCTCATTCTCGCTGCCCATGAGCATTGCTCTCCTCCTGCTCCGGCTGCTTCAAGGGCAAACAATTCTCTGGACTCAGCCTGAAAAGCTCCAGTCCAAGCATCATTTTTCCCTGGTTTGTTGTTAAAGGATGTGCAAAGCTATTTCGAGTGACAGAGCAATTTCCTTTGTGTCTTGCAAAGCAAAAGGAAAAAGAAGTCAGTTTATTGCACACAAATCTGCTTTTCTTTTGCAAGTTTAAATAGTAACAGCTTAATGTTCAGCAAACCCACCGTTGTAGTAATTCCAAATCAAAGGCTCAGTGTCAAGGGAATCATTTTGCTACAGCCACCAAATAATGAGCAATTTATGTAGCGCTTTGAGATTAGATTAAAAATGAACCGCAAAGCGACACCTCATCCAGCCGGTGTTTGTAGGTCAGACTTCAGAGGCCGAAGGTGGTGGCGATGCTAAGCAGGGCTGGACTCCTGGCACAGGGGCTGGGTGCCCTTCAGGGTGTCCCTCCCTCCAAGCGCCGCTGGTGTCCCTCCCCGTGGTGCCACCAGCTGGCTCTGCGCTGGGCGAGCCTGGGTCCCCTTACCTGCAGACCCCACACCCTCGTGGGCGCTGGCACGTCCCCCCAGTGCCGCGTGCTGCAGGGAAGGAGCTGAGAAGCGACCGAGCTGCGATGCTGCGGGAGGAAGCCATGCTGCGATGCTCTTCCTGCTCATCCGTCTGCCTTCACCCCCCAGTCCGTGTCCTGCTCGCTGTCTTACAGCCCTGTACCCCACATTTCCCATCCCTCCCATGGCACGGACCCACTCTGCCTCCCCTGCTGCCTGTGCCGTGGGAGCTGCCTGCCCAGGGCCACGGGATCCCGGCGTTCCCACCACATCAGTGCTGCCACCACGCTAAAGTTTAATCAGATTATATCGGCTTGCCCAGCTCGTTTGGATAGTTAACTCAATGCATCCTACCAACGGCACACACATATGGAAATCCCTTGCGGTGAGCAGCTCTGTGGCTGCTCTCCCCCACCTTGTGCGCTGGCCCCCGTGTGTCACATCCCGCCACTGCAGCCCCTGCCCTGGTCACCCCCACACCCACCATGGCCTCGGCTGGGGGTCCCCAGCCTTTGCCCCCATCCACGACCATCTGGTGGTGCCGGGGGGCTGCAGGCAGCCTCTGGCTCGCAGCCCGGCAGCAGGCAGGCAGTGATTTGTTTGGAGTTGCACTGCATCCTTTTTCCAGCTGTTTTATTTCTCTGGAGGCTCCGAGAGCATCGCCCGACTCTGGAGCTGCTGGTCCCAGTTTCATTTATGAAGCGATTGCTGGCAGTGCCAGCACTGAGGATCCGATTCAATACGCCATCAGCGCTGGATGTAATGGCACACAAGAGCTCGTTAGAGCTGCAGCAGTGTCCAGGTGATCCTGGGGGTTTCCTCCTTGTCCTGTGTCTGAAGCTGGGTCTCACCGATGGCCCCCAGGCCAGCCAGCACCAATCCTGCTCTCATCAGCTTTGCACACCAAGGCAGGAGACAGGCAGAACCTCCTGCCCAAGCAGACAACTTCCCTCCGCAGCCCTTGCGTGGTGCCTCCCCCCAGCAGGGTGGTTTGTGGGGGGCGAGGACAGGTTCAGCATCACTCAGGCTGAGAAGTTCATTGGGAAAAAGTTCCCATTCCTGCCCAGCTCGGCCGGTACTGCTTTGTAAGATTTTTCCCTGAGCAGTTTGTTCGAATATATTATTAAAAAATTCCAGACAAGTTGGAAGGGCAGACCATGAAGATATCTCTTCCAAACGACACAATCTGTGATTTTTCTTTTTTCATCTGAAAGCACAGAAGGGAGTACAGGATTTTTGTAAACTATTTTTTTCTCTGAGTTACATACTTTATGCAGAGAGAACTGGGGAGAAGATGTCTTTAACTTAATTTGTGAAATTGCAGGGACTGCAATGATGGCACAGCGCACTGCAGTTTGCCACCTTCAAGGGAAAAAAAGATTTAAAAAAACATGTGCATGCTTTCTTACTGGGGTTGCACTGAGCTCTGAGAGAACTGAACGTACTCACAGAAACTGCTGTTAACAGCCAGCTCTTCAGGGACCCTGCGAACGCGCTGCAGCGGTGAAAGCTGGCCCCTTGCTTCCCAAAGCGAAGTGTGTGTCTGGATAAATATCTGAAATAAACCATCTTCATTGCACGTGCAATGGACACCCGCCTACGACCGGTCAGGGAAGGTGGGGAAGGTTTGGGTGAAGCACAGTCCCCGTGGCCAGGCCACGCTGGGGCTTGGCGGGGGGTGTTCTTGCTGTTGAGGTCTGAATCCAACCCCAGGAGATGCCAGTCCCTGCCCAAAGGAGCATGAAATCCATCTGGGGAGCAAGACTTGCTGCAAAGAGCAAAAAAGCACGGGGTGTCCCAGCCCTGCGGCGACGCACAGCCCAGGGCCACCCTCCCAGCCCGGTCCTTGAGTGCCGCATTACCTCCCCGGCACCAGCACCAGCACTGCATCGCTGCGGGCAGGGCTGGCAGCCCAGGGCACCGAACGGCAGCTTTGCCAGCCAGGAAGGGGCAGGATCCGAGCACCCACCAAACACACGTACCCGGCTGCGGTGCACGGCTGGGCGTGTGCCGGCGTGGTGATGCTGAGATATACAAGAACTACAAAATGCATCGATTTGTGTTTCCAGAAATAACAGAATCATTAGAAAGGCCGATTTTAAACTAATTAGAGGTAATTTCTTCATTTGCTGTCTTCTTGCATGAGTCGCATCTAGAAAAAGAGAGACCTGGAAGCGCAGGGAATGTCACCTTGTGCAGAGCTGTCTCCTGCCTGCCAGGCTGCCGGCAGCACGGAGCTGGCTGGGAGCGAGGAATTGCTGGGAATTGCTGACAGCCTACGGGCAGCCAAGTAAATTGCTGATGTGAACCCACATCCAGAGGTTTTGCAGTCATCTGTGACAAGGAAAATGCCTCTTGCTGCAAGGCTTTGGTTTAAATTAGAAATGAATGCGAAGAATCCAAAAGGCAAAACAAAATGCTGAAAACCACCCAATTTGCCTTTTCAAGCCACCGCTGCACTGCGGCCACCCCGGAGGGTCCAACGAGGTTGTGCAAATTGGTGCAAATGTGCCAGTCAAGCAAATTACTTAGAAATCACTGAGGGAAAGGAAAGATTTGTTCATGTACCTGTATAATTTTGCCACAAACCTCTGATAAATGAGTAAGTTTGGATCTCTTCTACGAAAGAGGGTTGAGGATGAAAAAAAGAGGTTTTTGTGAGTGCAGAGAGACGGGGAGGCTGGCAGGGTCTTGGGTGAGAAGCCCCCAGCCGTGGGGGCTGGCAAGGGGAGCGCTCGGCTCTGCACCACGCTGCTCCCCTGGACCTGCTCTCGCTGCGGGGAAAGAACGACAAGAAGAGGCTGGTGTCAAAGAAGCAAATATTTTATTGTGTAAAAACTAAGCAGACATCTGAATACAGCCTCCCATCGCCACACGCACCGCAGCGCTGCCTTGCATGCCAGTGGGATGTGCCCAGATGTCCCAAACAGGCAAGAGCCGTGAAAGCACCTACAGATCTGTCTTCAAATACAGAATTATAAAAGCTTCAGAGCTCCGCTGTTGCTGGGTGTCACACCGAGACCCAAAAGCATCCTTTGGCCATTCGGCTGATTTTTGACCAGTGCTACCTGGGATGAGACATCTGGGCTGCACGTTCTGGGTTAAAAAGGAGGGAGTTTGGTGTTCCTCCAGCTCTTTACAGCGTGGCCGTCCCCTGGCCAGCGTGGCATGTTATCAGGCATCTATGGCAGCCGCTGGGTTTTAATTACAGCACCAACTCCTGAGTCAAGCAACTGCAGGAGAACAAGAAAGTCCTTCAACCCCGCGGCTGGCCCCGAGCAAAGCTGCAGTGATGGAAACAGGGCAGGAGCATAAAGAAACCACGGTACGTTTAAAAACCTCCAGCATCCAGCCAAAGCGAATTGCAAGTTAACTGAACAAGCATGGGCAGCGGGATGAGTGCTCAGCGGGGCTCGGGAGGATGTGTCTGCCGGGTGGCATGGTAGGAGCTGGGGGACACGATCTTTGGGAAACCAGGCAGCCGAGAGATGCCAGTGGACTCAGAGCTGGTGTTGTGGCCAGCTCTGGGACTGTCCCCGGCACCGGCAGCATCCCCATTGCCCACCCCAAAGAGGGCAAGGAGAGGGCAAGGGGGCTGCCGTCCCCCGTGCCGCACGCCCCGCGCGGCATCCCTGGCACCGACCTGGCTGATGCAGAGCCGGGAGCACAGCCAGGCATCGGGGCTGAAGCCGGGCCAGTGCCTCCCCTGCCCTGGGCTGCTCTGGCGTGCTGGGGGGAGCTTGGGGACACCTGCTGGCCCGGGGCACCCTGTCCCCACACATCCCATGGCATCAGTGCAGGCACTGCATGGGCTGGAGGGACAGCGGCTCGGGGCCAGCACCGCAAACCTGCCACCGCTGCTCTGAGCAAGTGCCGGTCAGCCGCTGAGCACAGCGACCTTAGTCTTTTCCCAGATACTTCCTCATGATGCTGTTGACATCGTCTTCCTTCCCTTCTGCCTCTGCCCGGCGGCTTGCCCCGCTGCTCTGGGTGCTGGCTTTGCTGCTGCACCCCTCCCCATCCCCTCTCTGGGGCCGGCGCTTGATGCTGTCGGTGCTGCGGGAGGAGAGGAGGGAGCCAGAGGACGAGGAGGAGTCGGAGAGGTCCCCGGGGTCCTCCCGGGGGGCCGGACTGCACTTGGCTGTGCCCTTCGTCTGGGAGGACGCCGAGCCGCCCGCTACAGCCTCATCCTGGAAGCGGACAGTGAGGGTCCGGTGGCCGTCCTTTCTGTCCCTCCCAGGCTTGGCCAGGCTGCTGGTGGAGCGGGATTTGCGAATGGCCGGGAGGAAGTCATCGAAGTCGACATTGGTTCTCCTCTCGTAGTTGAGGGTGGGTATTCTCCAGCTGAAGGGGTCACTCCCCTTCCCCTCGCCCAGCCCCTCGCTGGATGGCGAGCTCAGGAGCCCCCCAGAGCCCCTTCCCACCTCCACATCTTCCACTGACGGCTCCAGGAAGCTTCTCCAGGAGCTCGGCCGCAGCGTGCCCAGCACCTCCATCCCCGCAGCCGGAGAGCTTGGCCGGCGGCTGGAGCCATCGAGGGTTTGCAGGAGGGAGTCGTAGGAGCCGAACTTTGATGCTCTTTTCAGTGCCGGTGAGCGTGCTGGCTCGGCTGGCTCCGAGGCCATGCTCCGCAGGCTGGAGGAGCGCACGAGGCCAGCGCCTGCTCCTTCGCCTGCCCCCGGCTGATACCCTTCAAGCTTCCCAGGGGAATCCTCCGCCGCTGCGAAAGCCCTGCCGCGCCGCAGGGCCGCAGCACCGGTGGTGCGGTAAATGGGGAGGGGAGAGGTGTCGCCCAGCACCGGGCGCCCTTGCTCCCGCTCCGCTCCCCGCTGCCGCCGCAGCTCCTCCACGTACTCAGAGAGCGCGGCCGATGAGCTGGGCACCGGCCCCGCCGCCGGAGAGAGCCCTCTCCTCCTCGGCACCGTCGGAGACAGCGGGCTGGAAAACCTCCTGTCTGGGGCAGGGGAACCCCCCCGCCGCAGCACCAACGGAGATGTCTCTCCTATCCTATCCACAGGCTTTTTTGGGCTCTCCAGCTCCTCTTCGTCTGCCAGAGGTTTTCCATATTCCCGTCTTCTAGCACTGAGCAAGGGACTCGCCACCCTCCCCAGATCCGCAGCATCAATGGACCTGGCAGTGCTCAGGGAAGAAGCTGGCCGGCCCGTTGCTGGCTCCTTGGTGTCTCTGCTCACCCTAAACAACAGACATTGGCGTTAGTTTAAGCTATGTGATTTTCAGTAACCATAACGTCATTCAGCAAGGACAAGGCTGAGCAGCAAAAAGCCGGTATTGGCATGGTAGTCTCAGAACAAACTCCCACTGCCGCATCGAGCAGTTGGGCAATGCCCAGAGATTTTATCTTAAATAACTTTAAGTCAGCCAACCTGGCTAAATCCACAGCATAGGATGCGTGGTGTGACCACCTTTAGCTCTGCCAAACCAACACATACCGCCAAATGTCCTTTTTTCTTGACAGATTATAGCAATATGCAGGATTTATTTTATTTTTGTCAAAGCCAAAGATTATTCACTAAAATTTTATGAAACCAGCTCGCAGAGTGCCCCAAATGCATCTTAACATTATTGCGGGGCACGTTTCACCCAGGAAAACAATTGTGAACTGCAAGAGCCCAATGATGCTTAGCCAGGGGCTGCTCATTGAAGAGCGACTGACAGAAGTGATGTGTGGGGATGGGACCTCACCCTGCAAACGGGGGCTGATGCGGATGGCAGGAACCGTGTGGGCAAAGAGGAGCCACACCGGTCCCCATCACAGCAGGACACCGTCCCCAGAACATGCAGCCCTCACCCGGCAGGCTGACGGACAGTCTGTAGGGTTGGTTTAGCCAGAACATGGTGCCAAACTGAGGATGGCAGTGGCTCATCACAGGCAGCTGTTGCGCTTGCTACCAGGATTGCAGCTTGTGCAGAGTGCATATATGGAGCAGCAGAAAGGGCAATAATAATAATAATAATAATAATAATAATAATAATAATAATAATATGGCATGCCCCTCTGTGCTGACAGCAGAGCAGCACACAGCGGGTCTGTGGCTGGGACCGGCACATGGGAGACAACGCCCAGAAGGAGCTTTGCTGCCCAGCTGGTTTTCCTGATTTAACTCCTGCCCCTCACCATGGGGCTGCAAGAGCTGCTCTGGGACCCCTGTGGTGACACCGTCGCCACCCCTGCGCCGGCCGCTTGCTGAGCGGGACAAGGACAGGGTGGCAGTGTGGCAGGAGCAGGGGGTGGTCCTGCCTTCCCCCAGATCCTGCCTGTCCCTCCCCAAAGCGTTCAATGGCACTGAGCACCCGCTCTGCCAGGACAGGAGCTTGGGAGCATCTCCTTGGGCACCGCGGGATGCCAATACGGCACCTGTTCAGCTGCCGAAGCCCTGGCACGTGCAGGCTGCAGAAAGGGCTCATCTGCACCAAGCCTGTCCCCTTCCTTGTGCAGCTGATGCACAGAGATGGGGAGGGGGCTGCAGACACCGGTGGGCTCAGTGTCACTGCTGACACTAAGCTTGCAATGTGACACTTTACATCCCTCGCCCCAAGCACCTACATTGGCTTGAAGGGCTGAAAAACTGCATTTTCTGCCTGTCCCACTGTAGGGAAAGGCAAAGGGCCTCTTTGCCAGGACACGTCTGAAACAAAGCAGGCACTCTGCAGAGCTGTGCCACGCCTCTCCTCATTTTAGGTCCATCGCTTTCGATCAATGATAGCCAGTTACTATCTATAGGCTGCTCACGCGCAGCAGCTTGCCGGTGAGACGAGGAGTGTAAGCGCCTGCGAGCAATGCGTGTTGACAAAGGCTGTGCCCAGTGCTGGCAGCTGCCGGCACTGCCGGCGGATTATCCCCGCTTGCGGATACCCCCGGCATCACTCAGCTAAAGGGGACCTGGAATTTGCTTTAATGAGAAGGCTGCCACGATTTTGTCTGAAATTTGTGAATTTGCCTGAGAAAGAAAGGAGGCAGGAAAAAGAGAGCGATCGGTAGAGTAATGCAGCAGAACCCAAATATAAATACATCTCTGGGAGGCCAGCAGGCTTCAAGGTGCGGGAGCAGTGGCCAAGTTTTACAATGCTGGTAATGAAGCATCCTGCCCCAGGAATGCTGGGGTTGCCATGGGAACAGGGTGAGAGCGGATAACCCAGCCACTGGCGGGACCCGTTCCGACCGGGCTCCGCTGACCCGTGAAATAATTTACATGCCGAGACAGGTTGAAGACAAACTCCACGGCTGGGAAACACAAGGAATTGCAGAAGTGATGGGGTAACGGAGCGGCTTCAGGTCCCCGGCACCCACCGGCACAGCCCAGAGCACAGAGATGCCCGCCTGGCCCTGGCACTCGCTGCCATGCCATGTGCCCGCAGCTCATTAAACGGGCCAAACCATTTGATTATCAAACACAAAATGAGTTAACCAGAGATTTAATCTCCCTGGAACACAGCAACCTCCAGGGCTACCCCGCACTGCTGCGCCCGATGTTGCTGCGGCCTCGCAGCTGATTAATAGTTTGAGACATTTCGATAATGCTGGTTTTCAGGATCCTAAATTGCATCTTACCTAAATAGCTGGTGTAATCCTTCCATGAGAATTTGTACGGAAATTGCTCCAATCACTCTCTACGTTTCCAAATAATATTGTAAACTGACTGCTGCACGACCGGCTTTCATAAATTAAACAGCCAGCTTCAATATGTTTCTTTGGTTTTTAAGACTGAGATAAAAGTGAGCTGGAGATGTAAGAAACACTAATGAACTGTGAACACGGCTGGTTTACATGCTGCTATTTATTGTCCTGTTCAGCATGACGGACAGTTACTATTTTTATGAAAATCTTTAGAGCCTGAAATAGATTGAGAGCTGCAAACACGGGATTGTTCCTCCAGCTCCCACAGCTAGTACGAGTCCGGCCGCCGAGGCCCCACAGCCCCCAGGGTCCCAGCAGGGACCCCTGTGTAATGGAGCATCTCCTGCCTGTGCTCTCCATGCCCTGGTTTTCAGCAGAAGAGCTGAAGTCCAAGACCACCCCATCCATCCTTGTCTCTCCCAACAGTTCCTATTAGCCGCGTTCATCAAGCAAAGCCCAGCCGCACACGCCAGGGAAAGGACTGCTTTCCCCAGGGAAGCCGCATCTCTCCAGACACGGCTCAGCAGCCCGTGGTCAGTGCGTGCAGTGCCGGCACCGGCAGGTCAGTGCGTGCGGTGCCGGCACCGGCAGGTCAGTGCGTGCGGTGCCGGCACCGGCAGGTCGGTGCCAGGGTCATGGCATGTTAACTCCAAGCAGCGTCAGCTGCCTGGTGAGCGTACGTGGGGCCTGATTGGGTTTTAAATGAAAATGCAAATTCTCCTTGGGGTTTGCACTAGTAGCAAAAGGCATTTCTCTGCTTTTGATGCTTTTCCTCTTGCTTTCCAACATCTAAAATGCTCAGGTCCTTCCAGCAAAACCTGTTATCACTTCTCCTCCTAGGAAGCCAAAACGTGCTTTGCCCAGCTCTGGAGACCCTCGTACGGTGGCTCCAAGCTGCCGCCCACCCCGGCACCAGCCACCGCCACTGCGTGCCCCAGCACGTGCGAGGGCGGCAGCCCCTGCTCCCGTGCCACAGGTGCACTGAAATTACACCTCCGTTTCAATTAATTACTTTCTGCAAAAGGAGCCTGAGGACCACAAGGTAATTTCTCCCATGCAACAGGTTTCTGATGGAACAAGCCCAGAGGCCGGTGCTGGTGCTGCCACATCCCACCGGGCTGCTGCAGCCAGGGAGGCCGGACTGATGTCCCCTGTCACCGGTCAAGCTGTGCCACCGCGGCTGCACCCCACACCACTGTACCAGCACCCCATCTTCACCATTTGTTCCTTTAACCGTACCCTGATGGCTACCAAAAAAACCACCCCAAAATCATGGGTAATCTTCTCTTGGCTGTCGTCAAGCCTCCATACAAGGCAGGGCACCAGTGCGAGATGGTCCCGTCCCATCCTGCAGCATCCTCTGCTCATCCATAAACCCCAGGCTAAGGGCTGACGTGCCGGCAATAACTCCCAGGGCTTGGAATAACCCCCGGGAGCCCTGGGCAGCCCCAGTGGTGGGTGATGCTGCAGGAGGCAGGACCACGAGCACGCTACAGACCCCGAGCAAACTGCTGCTCCTTGCCTCAGTGTCAGAGACAATTTTCCCCAGCCAAAGGCAAAAGCAGGGCCTGATGCAGAACTCAGAAGGCATAGAATCATAGAATCATTTAGGTTGGCAAAGACCTTTAAGATCATCAAGTCCAACCATTAACCCAGCACTGCCAAGTCCACCTCTACACCCTGTCCCTAAGCACCACATCTACACGGCTTTCAAATACCTCCAGGGATGGTGACTCAACCACTTCCCTGGGCTGCCTGTTCCAGTGCTTGCATCTGTAAGCCAAACGGAGTTCTGCAATATGCCATTCACACCAAAGCAAATTACATACAACAATAATTAGTGAAGATTACATAGCAATTAACATGATTACAATTATGCTAGTTGAAATAATTTATACAATAAAAATCTACACATGCATTGCAACACATGACCAGGGATGAAAGTGTGGCTCGGATGCTTTTCCTGGTAGCTCATAAATAAAGCCAAGACAACTCCATTTCAGGGAGAGGAAAGAGACTGGCCTAATTTCTGTCAGAAGAGGATTTTCTTGTCATGCCGTCACCTACAGAAGAGCTCCCAGTTTCCCATATAATGATTTGCTTTTGACACAATAATGTCTAAAAATAAATGTGTCGGATCCCCACCAGCCTTGGGATCCGGGCTCCTGCTTTCCTGTACCGAAGCAGAAGGGGAAAGGATGCCGGGGCGATGCCGGGGCTGCGGATGCCACGGTGCCATGGGATGCAGAAACCGAGAGGCAGGGCCCTGTGCTGCAGGTCCATTCCCTGCTGCACCTCAGGATCAGCCCCTCTATCGCAATACAGCCCTGACCTGCCTGGCGAGGTGCAGAATAAAGGCATAAAGTTTTGAACTGGCTTCCTAAGAAAAAAACCTAATAATTTATTCCAGCTCTGCAATGTGCTGTATTTATTGAGGCTTAGCCCTGCTGGCCAACATTTTGTACAAGCACTTAAATAGCAGAGAATTAAAGAAAACGTTAATCAAATCTCTCATTCCTGTACACTACACTGACGATAACAGCCTTCTATGCTTTCCTCTGGCTTTTGGCAGCTGTTTGTTCAGGAAATATCCCATATGCAGTGCTGAGAAGCGAATGCTAGGAAGATTCATTTTTCATTACTGGGTGCTTGTGTAAGACAAAGGAATCTTAATAAGGAAGAGCTCGTTTCACTGATCTCATTTTTATTACCTTACCAGTCTCATCGTCTGTTTGTTTGCATTTCATATAGCCTCCTCTCTAGTATTTCCATCTTAGATTAGCTGAAGCCAAACACAGCTACAACACCAGGATTTGCAATTCGCCTCTTCATGACCCCCAGGACGGAGGCAGATTGTCACACTGTCTCCAGGTCTAGGTACAAATTGCCTCTCACAATGGCCACAGTCAGCCCAGTAAGTTATTTTTATTAATCCCCAAGCCCACATACCTGCCCTTTTATTATATATCCAGTGTATTTCAGCTCAGAAATATGATATTAGCCATAACTCCTGATTTGCTGTCATTCATTTAGGATCAGAGTTGGGTCATTTGGACCAAAACCCCTCAAGCAGTACTGAGGAATTACGTTACTGATGGCTGCGGGGTCCCAGCGAGCTCGGCCAGCTGCCCTCAGGGCTCCCACCCGTCACCTCCCCGCAGGTCCCAGCCCCGCCTGACCACTCTTAAATTCTGCCTTGTATCAGCAATGGACCGCTTCAAACCACTCCAGCTCGAGGTATCCGCTGCCAGGGGACTTGCTCTTCAGAAAATTAATTCTGGCAATACTTATTTTACTGTACAAAGCAGGTGAATGCACTGGGGACAGATCTTGCCAGAATCAGAGCAGGGAGCTTCATACTAATGTCTGCAATGAAATGGCAGTCTGCAAATCCTATTGTCTTGGAGCATCTATCTATGGACCTGCACAGGAACAGGGGGCAGGTGGGTGCCTCAGTGAGCTGTGCCGAGCATCAGCCCGGCCCCTGCCCTGGTTCCAGAGGGAATGGGGGGAAGAGCTGGGAAAATAGTGACGCTCATCCCGATACACCATCCCCAGGAAAGCAGGGCGGCGGGGAGGCCCCGAGTCAGGGGCTGCAGGCAGGGGTACTGCCAGGGCTGCAGGCAAGGGGTTCTGCCAGCCCTGCCTGCCCTGAATTCGTCTGGTCGGTCTTTCCACCCGCATGCACTGCCGGCTGCCACCACATTCCACGGCAACCAGTGCTACAGATCATTCATTATGCAAAAAAGTGTGCTTTTCTTTGTTACAAAGCTATTGCTTTGCAGATCTTTGCATGCTCCTTCCCTACATGGGGATGATGCTCTCTGGATCCACTTCAGCCCCGCACTGCTCCCGGCCCCAGGACTCAAAGCTCCACCTCTGTTCACCTGCAGCTCTCCCAGGCCTCCGAGGGGACCTGATGACTTCCCTGTCCCCGCCACCTCCCTTCTGAGATGCAGCTACCAGACCCCAATTTACAGGGCTTTTCAAAACTCAACCCATGCACAATTGCATCACACATGAAACACAAAGAACGGTTTGTCTGTGACCCTGCGGTGCTGGGGACGGCTGTAAAACCATGGGTTTGTCTATGGGCTAGAGGGTCACTCCGATGGGCACCTGGGCAAGGCGGCCTTGATTCGGTCTGGGCGCCTGGGCACCCGCCAAGCCGTGGGCAGCTCTGCCACTGAGCACCCTGGGGCGGCAGCGGGATGCGAGCCGAAGCAGTTTGGCCATGCAAGTGCTTGGGCCACTCTCCAACTCCCTCACAGCCCATTAGCATTACCGTCAAAAATTAACATATTTTATATTAGAACTGTATAAATGCATACTGTTTCCTCAGCAGCAAAAGGCGAGCATATGGCATACAAATCCTCAAATAGGCTGCATCGCCTCTTTAAATTATCTCTAGAGAATACATCAAGGGATATTATACTGCTTGAAGCATGTTTTTGATGTAGCGACTTTCATCTAGTGTTTCACTGATCCTGGCGTGGCAGCGACTACCTTCCTTGATTTGATGTTTTAACCTTAAATACCACAGGTCCCCTGACCTCCTTTCTGCATGTCCTGAAAGGAGCACAGCCAAAGCGCCCGCTGTCCCCGGGCCAGCATCTGCAGCACCCCCCGATCAGCCACGGGGGCTTCCCTGTCCCGGAGCAGCTGCAGGCATTGCAGCGGTGCCGCTGCGGTGCTCCTCGCTGCGCCGAGGGATCTGTCACCCATGAAGGGTGACTTTATTTTTTCTACAGGAAAATAAAAGCCAAAGAGAGCACGTGCGAGCCCCTGAGGATACACAGCAGTTTGGGATGCTCGGCTCTGCTGAGGGAGTTCGGGGCTGCGCCCACTGCCTGTGTCCCCCCATTCGAGGGGCCGCGAGCAGCCGCAGCCCCCGGCAGGCAGGGGCTAGGAGAGCAGGCAGCGCTTGCCCGCCGGGCTGCCGGTCAGGCCCTGCAGACACTTGTGACAGGAGAGCAGCTGCCGGGGCTGACAGTTCTGCCTGCTGGCCTTGGCACCCCGACGGGGCAGGATGCCCGCGGCCACCTCTCTGCGCCTGAACACTGGGAAATCAGCGCTGCCTGCAGCCTACTGCTGCCTCTCGCGCTTTTTTTTTTAAATAAAAATACAGGAGGGTTTAAAATACCTTTGTGATGGCTTGCTCCTGCAAGATATTTTTCTACTCTCCATGCATCTGCAAGATGCTAGAGCTGGCACCAAGGGCCTGCGGTTTCCCCGGAGGAAAGCTGGGGCAGGTGCCCCGTGCAGGGGGAGCAGCCGCTCATCTGTCACCGCTGGAGGTGGCCGTGCCCGGGACGGGCTGGGGGTCCCTTACCTCGGGCCCTGGGTGCTGTGGCTGCTGATGAACTGTGCCGAGAGGCTCCCAGCCACGCTGGCACTCGTTGGGGAAGACCAGCCTGCAGACGACCCCGGCCAGGACTTGATGCTTTCTGTGGGCTCCAGACTGAGCGTGGAGCCGATGCTGGAGCAGGCGTCCCTGCGAGGAGAGATGAGACCCCGTTAGCTCCACAAGTGCATGCAAGAGGGCTGGCGGCACTGGGAAGGGGTCCTGGAGCACGTGTGAGGGGGAGGCTGGGCACAGACTGGGGGCTCCTTCACAGCTCCGGCAACAGCAGCTCCAGCTGCTGGGCTCTGCTCTGGCTGCTTTGTGGCACCGGCACAGATTGGATAAAACAAACCTTTCCAGGCAACCTGGTCCTTGTGCCATTGCTGTTGCCATTAACTATTTCCCTCATGCTTTTATAAGTGCCCTGTAGCCTGTAGACAGTGGGCAGGAAAACCACGCTGCTACCTGCAGTGCCCCGGGACCAGAGCTGCAGTTGCAGAGCCAGCATGACCCCAGGCACCCCCCTGTGCCCTATGCACCCCTGGGCTCCCCTGGGGCCAGAGCTACCCCTGCCCACCCGCTGGGACCCCACACTCCAGCTGCAGCAGATTAAATCCTTTAGGATCTCAGTTTTCCTTCAAAGCCACAGATCAGCTTCATATTCTCAAAGTGCAGCCTGGAGGAATGAGCGCATCCCCCCCCCAGTTTAACAGACAGAGCTCCCAGGGAAAGCGAGCAGGTCGATGGGCATGGGAGGCACACAAGCCAGCACATCCATCTGTGCCCAAGTGGAGCGCGGAGCCTTGGCAGGCTGCGGGCAGCTGGTGGTCCGTAACCCATCGCACGACCCGGTGCAGAGTCCTGCCCTTCGGCTGGCAGCTCCCCAGGGCTCACTCACGTCTCCCTCCTGGAGCAGAGCGACTCCCGCGCCGTCTGCACGCTGCAACCAAGGGACAAAAGAGAGAGTTAGCCGCGGCACTGCCGATGGCTCACACGAAGCCACCGTGCAAGTCTGACGAGATGAAAACTTCCCAGACCAACCATATCAAAGCTTGCTGCTGTGGCTGCCGGTACGATCAGGGCAGGGTTTTGCCTGAGCTGGGCAACATACCCTCCCCAAACAGCCTGAGAAGAGCTCCAGCAGGGACCAGGGCAGTGTCAGGGCCGGTCCCAGCACGCTGTATGGCTAAAGTCCTCCTCACCTGCTCCCTGCACCCTTCAGGCCCTGGGCTGCAAGAGGGACCCCAGTGCACGCACCCCCCACCACAGAGACGGGTGCTGCTGCAGCGTACATTGCATTTGCACTCGCAGACCTCTGCTGTGCCCACACTGGTGAAGGGCAGGGAGCAAAATACACCGCTTTTCCTGCACACAGCAGCTGCGGACATCCCTGCCGGGAAGCACTTCTCACCTCCCGCTAATGTGTCAATTGTATTGGAAATCACTTTTTTTTTTTTATGAAGAAGCGAATTTCTGAGCTCACGGTTTCTATCTCAACCTTCCCTGGTTTAATCACTACATAAAGAAAATACATAAAGAAAATCTCTTCTCACGGCATGGTGACAAGCACATCTCTGCCTTTTTTTTTTTTAAATGCATTTATCTATTTTGTCTCCATTTGTCACGATCCTCCTTTAGCAGTGTAGCAGAGGGGAAAATTGGAGGGCTGTAGCAATAACACCTGAAAAATTCACTGGAATTTCTTTCCCATTTTTTCCTAGTAAAATCCTCTACCCAATCCACCCAGCTTCACTGGTGCCTCCAGGCCCCCGGCTCCTGTGGCTGAACAAAGTGCAGGATTTTCGATCCATAAATCCAGCGCTGGGGCACCCGCTGACACGTGGCAGCACGCCACGCTGCTAGGGACGGGAGCTTGCTCTGCAAATGGGGCTATTTCCACCCTTTTTGCTTACTTGAAGCTGAGCCACACAGTGTGATTTTAAGGGTGACGCTTTTTCATGAAACCTTTCATTAACATGAAGTTTCTTGTTCATAAAAACATGTGCTGCTGCAGCGAAAACGTTTGAGGATGCAGACGTGCAGCTACAGCCCCCCTGGCATGACCCTTGCACAGCGCAGCATCCTTCCCCACCAGAAAGCATCTGAGCCTGCCCCTCTGCCCCTCTGCAGCCCCCCCAGCCCCCGGCGCTCCTCGCCTCACCTCTCAGCATCGCTGTCGTCACTGGACCGCAGCTCCTCCAGGGCCACCTGCAGGTCGGCGATGCGCCGGATGGAGGTCCCCAGGTCAGCCTGCAGGACCTGCCGCACCGCCGCCAGCTCCGCCAGCTGCTGCTCCTGCGTGGACGGCACCGGATTAGCGCCTGCACCCCGACACGGCACCCCGAAACGCAGAGCAGGCAAGCGAGGCGTCTGTTGAAACTCCCCCCACCCCAGTGCTCTCCGTGCCCTGCCAGGGCTCGCTACCTGCCGCCGCACCCTGTTGCGTGTGCAATAGCTTGTAAAACGCAAACTTCATCCTACACGAGAAGAGGAGCAGATGAAGCTGAACCTCTCCATGGCTGACCAACACCCTCCGCAACGGAAAAATGCTCAGAGGAGATGAGCCAAAAACCCTGAGCACTGGGCAGAATGTAAGGAGCCACCAGCGATTACCATGTGGAAACGGAACTTAACACTGGGGAGGGGAGGGTGACCTTGGTTTTAGGCACATGGCTGCACCGGGGCATCATCAGGTCATACAAATGGCCTTCCCGGAGATAATTAGTAGAGAGTAATGTCTTCCTGAGCCAGCCAGACCAGCGTGGGGCAAGCATATATGTGGTCAGCCCAACATAGAGTATAAAACCTGGACAAGTAATAAAACAAACTTTGAAGAGAGCAACGGGCTTGAGCTGGCTTCAACCCACACATCCCTTCCTGGCCGCCGGGGATGCCCAGCGCTGCGGCAGGGAGTGTATAGAGACCGGGGATGGGCATCACATCTGCGTAGTGACTCGGGTGTAGGTTGCAATTGCTGTATTGTGCCTGTGCTGTGATTTCAGTACACTGCTGCATCACTCTGCTAAATCAAAATGTAACGCCAATATACCAAATTAAACATTAAGCCCCCCTGCCCCGTGGGGAACATATAAAAGCTCTCCGTGTGAAAGCATCATGTCCCTGCCGGGGACCAAGCAGGGCACAGACCGCGGGGATGCTCCTGGGTGTTTTGGGGCTGCTCCTCCACTCACACACAGCACACACCCGCTTGGAAACGAAGCCCTTTCCAGAAACACTGGAGCTGAGAGGAAAAACCAGAAGCTCCATTCATAATTTAAACTACAGGGAGAAAAAGCCGGACGAGCAGCACAACCCGTATGGCTCCATGGACCCAGCATCGCCCATGGCCGGGCGGCCTCATGGCACACCGAGGATGCCGACCCGGCACTGCCCGCCCGCCGCAGCTGAGCAGCACCGTGTTCATTGGATTCCACGTCCTTTCAGCTAGGAAGGAAATCTTTGTGCAGTTTTCTAAACCATCACAAGGCAGAGAGAGAAGGAGAGTGAGCGTGAGCTGCAAATTCAGTGTGATTGAAGCTGCCAGCTGTAAAATTGCCATCTCGGTGGTGACAAGGTGAGAGATGATTTGCAGCACGGGCGGCGACAGGCTGCGGCGCAGGAGCCGGCAGACTGTCAGAGTAAATAATGAAAGCCCTGGGATCACCGGGCATGCGGGCCTGAAGGGAAGAGCATTTCAGTTCATAAAAACATGCAAAGAAATATCCCAGTTCAGGTTGCACAGCATCACAGTTGCCTCTGGAAATGCTCCAGTATTGGTAAAAACCTGAACGCTGCCAAGAACCTTTCTGAAACTCTGCGCTTCCGAGCTCTTTGCTTCCCTCCCGGCTCGGGCAAATGCAGGAGGGTGGACAGGACCCATCTTGTCGTGGAAACCTCTCCACGTCGCATGGGGATGGCCCATTGCCCAGGCAGCGGAGATGCTCCCCACACCGGGGCTGACCCTGCAAACAGCCGGCGGCACAGGAGGGGGCACACGGTGAAACGCTGACCCCCGAAAGGAGAAAAGCCAAAGGGGAGAGAGCTCCAAGCTTCGGCTGACTACGTGCCTATATTCAGCTATTTGTGACTGCGAGACTAGGTAGTAAAACAACCGCTAGATAAAAAGCTCAACCCTTCAAAAAGGCTGATAAGAGTCTCTATTGAACTAGTTCCTCAGCTCCAGGATATGGCGCAAATTAAATATAGTTCAGTGGCTGCATTTAATTCCTTTCTTCCGTTCTGCTATTATTAACCTGACAGTGACTGGCAGGGAGGCAGCCTGGAACGCAGCAGCGCACACCCCTCCTGGCACCCCGATCCCGCTTCCTCCGGCTGGTGACAAATGAAATCCCCCGGGTGCAGCTGCGAGAGCAGCAAACAGCGTGTCCCGGGGCTGGCGGGGTCCCCCCGGCCCCGGTGCCTTCCGCATGACAGCCACAGGAGCACCGAAAGAAACGGGACCACCGCGGGGCTGATGTTGCCGAGGCAGGGCTCCAACCTGGCTCCCCTCGGGGATGCCTCGGTCTCTGGGCACCCACAGTCCATGGCACCCATGGTGCACGGCAGGGAGCCCGGCTCCCCTCGGGGATGCCCCGGTCCCTGGGCACCCACGGTCTGTGGCACCCATGGTGCACAGCAGGGAGCCCGGCTCCCCTCGGGGATGCCCCGGTCCCTGGGCACCCACGGTCTGTGGCACCCAGGCCGTGTGGCAGGGAGGAGCCCGGCAGCCTTGGGAGGGGGCTGCACAGGGCACCGGGGGCACTTTGGGGACTGTAGAGCCATGGGCACTACGCACGGTGGGTAACCTTGGGCTCCTCTGTCCACACGCCGCCCGAGTGGCAATTTGAACGTAAGCCTGAAAATACCTGTTTCTTAACAGGAGTTGACACTGCTCAAGCACAGCGACGTTGCTAAGACAGACTCCTTCCAGCAGAGGTACTGTCACCACCGCCATCGGCCCAGGTGCCCGGGCTGATTAAATGCAGAGGAAAGCACCAGTCACAGTCAGAGGACAATCCGGGACTGCTCCACGCTCGCTCTCGAGCGACTGGCACGAGCCTACGCCCAAAGTGAATTTTAGCTCCCGGGGCTCAGATTACTGTAAAGTGAATTCTGGTGATACAAATCTGCAGCAAGAAGATGTGGGGAAGAGAAACAGTACCACTCAATTTCTGTGCCCTGCCTTTCAGCTTGGGCTCAGCACATCCGCAGCTCACGAGGATGCTGCAGCCAGCGAGGAGGAAGAGGAGGAAGAGGAGGAGGAGGTCGGCAGAGCCACAGCCAGGCCAGGGGCAGAGCAAGGGGAAATGCCCTGAGTAAACGAGCTGCTCAGTATTGAGGGCTCAAATCAGTGCAAAATAGAAAGGCTCATGCTTACAGAGCAGCCATGTCGATCAGCCCTGTGCTCACGACAGCGCTGCGGTGGGGAGCAGGCTGCAAACCCATGTCCCACCCGTCCCAGCGCTCCATCCCAGACCTCGTGCAAGGAGGCACTTCAAGTTTTACTCAAACATAAAGTATCTGTACCATACAATTGTCTCAAGGAAAGAACTAATTATGTCAATATAATTAAATTTGAAATGCAAAAAAGTTATCTTCATAATAGAAACTGACAAGAATCGTCCCTGCGTCAGGCCACTGCTATCCCAGGGAGCTATTAGACACCTTTGACACTCGTCGTTTCAATCTAAATGTAAATGCAAGAAGCATTTTCCCTTTTAATACAGCGACAGGTCTGAGCGTTTACATCCTCACTCAGGATGAACTGCCGAGCATCGCTGGCTTTTTGTTTCCTCTGAGCAGAGAAGGGGGAAAAAAGAGGGAATATATTTATTGAGAAAACTCATAACCCACCTGCTGGCGTGGCTCTGCTGAAGCACAGGCACTGCCTGAGAGAGAAACACTGCACACAGTGGAGGGAGCAGTGATGCACCCACGGCTGTGCCCTCTCCCCATCCCGCCGGACCCCGGGGATGAGCCCGTTCTCCCCCACCCTGGGCAGCAGCCGGGAGCCGAGGAAATCACGCAGCTGCAGAGACACCGGGCGACGGCGTTGCTGCACCCCACCAGCGTCTCCACCCTTAGCAGAGCTTCACCTCACCCGAGCACGAAGGGACCTGCTCCCCCCTTCCCGGCTTCCCTGCACGTTGTGACTTGGTTGCCACAGCCAGAGCCAGCTGGCCGCTGCCCTTCACCACGTGCGAGAAACCACGCACGACGCCGATCAAGAGGCTGCCGGGGACCGGAGTGATACACCGCACTGCGGCTGGACCTGGGGGGATGAAAGGTGACTTGCACATCATTTTGCCTGCGTTATTCATTGTTAATGGCCCGTTATCGGAGCCCCCGTGCTCCGGCTGGCGCTGACGATGATGGGGAACCCGGACGGCTGCTGGGGGAGGCTGCAATCAGAGGAGCCGTGCTGATGAATAGGGCTTATAAAGCAACAGCTGCCAGGGGAACCAGTCCTTTCTACCTAATCAAGGAGGGGGCGCAGGCTGGAGCAGCTGCCCTCACCCTGCACAATGCCTGGGGAGTAAGGCAGCAATTTTCCAACTGTGTATGAGATTTCTTCTGCTACTCTTTAGCCCGCACAGGGATCTAATAGGCATTGCATGGCAAACTGATCCTTGGGGGGATTTCATCTCCAACCACACACATACACCTTAGCCGGGCTGCTCTTGCCAGCCCACGGCCCACCAGGAGCAGTGCCAGGGCTGCCCTGTGGGACCCCAGCACCTCGCCAAAAGGTGTCCCGCAGACAGGGGGGCTGCTTGCTCAGGGTGGGAACCCCACAGCTGCCGGGCTGGGGGCCAGTGCCAGAGCTGCTGGCCGGGAAGGGTCCGGGTGCAGGACTGCACTGCCAAAGGGGTCCCCATCAGCCGCTCACATCGGCCCTCGGAAGCACGCTCCCTCCTTCTCCCGCGGAGAAGCACGGATCATCACCTTCTCCCTTGCAAAGCAGCAGATACCAGACTTGCAAAAAGCCCCAGTGCTTCTGAAAGGAGCTACAGCTACTGCCACAAACCAGAGATGGTGAAGCAGAACTAACGATCCTTTGCTTCATGTGTATGTTGATTTTTCGTTGAAAAGCGCCACTAATTTCTCTCCTGCCTTGCAGCTGTTTGCAGCAGCCCTACCGCGTCCATCCTGCCGACCAGCAAGGAACCTGCCCACGCACTGGGCTGTGGCATGGGGAGCATGGGGAGAGACGGGGATGTGGCACCAGCTGTGAGCGCAGGGAAAGGTGGTTGCAGCTTCCCAAATGGGGACCGAGAGCATTTCTGCTCCACGGGCTCAGGCGCATCCTCTGCCGTTAAACCCCAGTCCCTGTGGGCACCAGCATATCTGGCTCCTTCCACCAAACCAGTCAGTCACGCACAGCAGAAACCAGCCTGACCAGCTCAGAAACCCCGGCTGATGTATATTTTATAATCAATAAATAAAATATATGTTCTTCCTGGTTTTGCATACATTTCCAAATTAGATTCTCCCACTCACAGTGTATCAGCGGACAGATCACCCCAGAGCACAGCACTCCCAGAACCCGACAGCACTGGTCCGCTGGCAGGTCAAAAGCATTTACTTTGGAAAGCTGAGGTTAATTTCTGCTGACAGGGAGCCTGAATTAAAGGCTCTCTCAAGACAAGGGGGAACGGGAGCTCACTTGGCAATGGTCAGCACAAAGCAAACGCATTCTGAGATGCTCGTGCTCACAGCCCAGACTCCTGCCCTCCCTGGGGACGCTTGCAGGAGGATGCTGCTGCACATCGGCACTGGAAAGACCCTGACAACACGAGTTACACTGCAAAAAAAATTAATTCCTACCGCGAGCGTCAGAGCTGAGTGCTCAGCAGCGGGTCTGGCCTGCTGGCCACCTTTCCCTGCATTTCATACGGCCCCTCTGCACCCGTCCTGTGCAAAGCCCCTCGACCCGCAGAGCACCCGCCTGCCCCTCTCACAGCAGCACCTGCTCTCACTGCGAGGGGTTGGAAAGGAAGAGGGTTGGGTTGGAAAGGTTTGCTGCGCAGGGGGAGTATCGCTGCCACTTTGTGGGTACCCGGACAGGAGGGGCAGTGAGGGCACAGCCCCCGGCACCCTGCCACCGTCACAGCACGGCAGCCGGGCTGTCACACAGCAGGCAGCCAGCGCTGCCGCGGAAGAGGTCAAGACAAGCGCAGGCTCTGCACCAGGCAAGGACAGCTGGCAAGGACAGGAGACGTGGGCTGGCAGCTCCCGGGGTGGCTCCTGCTCCTGGGAGAGGGGTGCCAGCCTGCTCTGCCCCCGCGCAGCCAGCAGGCGAGACCCCGCTGCCCACCGCCTCCCCGAGCATCGCTGGGGCTTCCTCCTGCAGTTCGCCAGCGGACTTTTCCAACCGCCAGAAAATGATGCTCAAGCCCTCGGCAGCCTGCGCAGAGCGAGGGGCACCAGCAGGCAGCTGGAGACGTTTCAGCCCCTGGCCACAGCCCACCTGGAAACAGGGGGAGAGGGGACATCTCAGCTGGCAGCTCCCTACCTCCTACCCCGCGTCCCCCCCGTCTCTCCACATCCTGGCTTTGCTTTCATTGCTTCTCTGGAAAAGGATTTCTAAAACCTTTTTTTCTTAAGAATTTCTTTTTCATCTCATTTTGTCTCGGAAGCATTT
The DNA here is from genome assembly GCF_034638445.1 of Ciconia boyciana. NCBI lineage: Eukaryota > Metazoa > Chordata > Aves > Ciconiiformes > Ciconiidae > Ciconia > Ciconia boyciana. The sequence continues at coordinate 7,347,997 of NC_132948.1, forward strand.
GAAGATAAGTTAAAAAGAGCTAAGCAAAAACAGTAGTGAAATAATTTATGGGACTATAAAGGATGCCAAGGCAGGCACCGTAGAGCATCCAGTGCCACGTCCTCACGTCCTCGTCGCCGTCTTTTATTTTTGTTTGTGGTTCTGCTGTCACAACATAACCTTTGCAAGCTCCCATTCACCTGAAGTGAAGTGTAATCTAATTAGTCCAATTTGAATTGCTTCTATTTGAATAATTTAGTGTACACCTGCAGTATTCATCAATCATTATTATTTTTAATTAAGTAATTAACTCGCAGGTTTTCAGAAAGTTTGAAGTGACAAAATTTCCGCGGTTGAAGTCTCAAGTGAGATGGGGTGAGCAGCTCTTTCTGTGCTCACAAACACCAGCGTTACCAGTAATTGGTGTGAGCAGCCACAAGTGCTGATGATTTCCTGAGGAATTTACTTCTTTAATGGCAAACCAGAAATCACACGCCTGCTGTACAACAGGCCTAATTAGCACATATGGTTGAGTTTTCACTTGTGGCTCCTCCATTACTCAACCTCACCTTGAAGGACTGTCTCCCTTTGATGATAATTGTCATTACACTTAGCCAAAGTCATTAGCTTTTGAAGAAAAGAGCAGCTCGGAAAGACCCAGGAGCGGGCAGTGCTGGGGTCGAGGGCTGCGGAGACGTCAGAGGGGTTGGCTGGGACCCTGCTGGGAGCGGTAGGTTTGCCTGGGCGGGAGTGCGGCATTCCCGGATGGAGGCACAAACAGCTCCCACTTCGCTTCTCAAGTTCACTGAAAGCACCAAAAAAATCTTTAAAGCTTGCAAATGAAAAAAAAAATCATAGAGATCAGGCTGTAATGTGCTACAGCATGCTGGATTGCATGGCAATAACAGGGCTGCATTACAAAGGGGATCTGCCATCATAAGCACCAGAAAAAAAGGTTATTTACACTGTGACTCTCACCTTTTTTTGAAAAAAAAGTGTGAAGAATATCTTCACACCTGTACTTCAGCTTTCAGTAAAAATAGTTAATTATTATGCTGATGAATTTCACAGCTTCGTTAAAGAAACCTGATTTTAAGATAGCGCCCGCAAGCCCCCCATGGCATGCCCCAGCGGCAGGGGCTCGGGGGGGTTAGCAGAGCTGTCTGTCGGTCTGGGCGGCTGGAGAACACGCAGCGAGTCCGGCCGTCTCCCCGGCACACGCCTCTGCCAGCTGGGGCTTTATCCCAGCAGGATCAGCCCCTGCTTTTCCCTGGGCATCTCAGCAAGGTGCCCCACGCGGGCGGGAGGCACCCGGCTCTCCAGGGCAGGAGGGACCCTGGGGCTCCTGCCCATGGCTGAGCTCCCATCTCAGAGCTCCCATCCCAGCCTCCAGCAGCCGCTTGATTTCTCCCGTGAAATCCAAGCTGTAGAGGCAGCTCAGTCATCGGCAGTACAGCTGTAGGTACCCCCCTACAGGTACATGAGCTTCTTTAAGCTTTTTAGCTATCCTTGGCACCTCCTGGAAGAATAACTCTCTACAAGGTGGAATTAGTCCATCCTGGCTTGTTAGCAGTTCATATCTCCCCGCTCTGCTGCAGCAAACCCACAGGTAAGGAGGGCAATGCTCTGCCAGAAGCTCTGTGAAAACAGCCCCGTCAAGGCAAGGCATGGGACAGGGTCCTCAAGCTGTGCCCCTGCCCCTGTCCTGCCCCTGCCTCTGCCCAGGGCTTCCAGTGATGGCTGTGGACACCCAAAGCACCTGAGACGAGGCCCCTTGCAAACACACCCTTGTCTCCCCAGTGCTCACGATGGGCCATCTACCCATCTCCAGCATCATCCCCAGAGCACTGAAGCCAGGAGCTGTGCCCAGCACCCAGCACCATCCTGCCCTAACAGCAGTGTCAGGAGGGAAATCCCCGCCGGTGGCTGGTCCCAGCCACAGTGATGGCAGCTCACCACCCTACACACCCCGGCCCCACATGCCTGGTCCCAGCCCTTGCTCCGTCCTTCCCTGCACCGCACCAGGCAGCTTCACCAGGGGACGCTTGTATCGAGAGAAGCACGAGCGTGTGTGCATACACGATGAGCGAAGAGACCAGGGCTTGTTTTTAAGCTCCCCAGGATTGACTCTAAGTTGGAAATCCATCTCTCACTTCTCGCTATGACTCAGTTTCTGCTGTGGCCCAAGCAGACCAGGCAGCTGGTCTAGCCTTTCAAGCTCTGGGTGTCAGCACAGCAGCTGAAAAATGAGGAGCTGTTGCAGGCTGGGATCCAGATTTTATCAGAAGAAGAGCTACAGCTCCATGGAGGAAATTCAGTACATGCAACCAGAGCAAAGACAGAGACAACCAGGGCCAAGTACTACCCCCTCCATTAGAAAACATGCCTCCCTCGCTGCGATGCCACTGGGCTTGGAAAGTGTTCAAAACCCATTCTTCTTACAAAATTCATAAGGCAGAGCCATCTGCCTGGCAGCCAGCTCTCCAGCTCCCATCCCTGCTTCTTGCTGGATTTTCCCTGCTGCCTGTGAATGGCATGAGTCTGCCTCCCAACTGCCCAAAGCTGGGTCAAAAATGAGGGAGGGATGAAAATAGCTGTCCTGAGCCTGGCTGAAGGTGCGGGGATGGTGCGACAGGATTTTCAAGTGCCTCCACCACTGGTAAATACGAGCTGTGAGAATAAAACACCTTATATACAGGCACCAGCTCTTAGGACCCCAGGAAACAAGACGGGATTTCTAACCCAATCTGCACAATGAATTTCTCCCTTCAATGCATCGCTGAAATCCTGACAGTGTGTGGCAAGTCCACAACCTCGCGACTGTTTATTTAAATAAATTTAAAAAAAAATTGTTAGGTGCAGACCATGACTTAAGTAATGTTAAGTGAATAATTCATGCAGTATTTATAATTGATGGGGGATTTAACAGGAGCAGAGCCGTAAGTGGCTTTCTATTAACTATTGATGCTCTCCGCCAGCCACTCGACAAGCACGGCTGGGCTCTGCGATCACAGCTCTCCCGCGATGTTTTATTTAAGCGCTGGTAAGAGTACACACAGTCTGGGGGAACGCCTCTGCTCCCGGGGAACGCTGCGATGCCTGTGCAGCAGCCCCTGGCTCCCGACACGGCCGTGCCATGGTGGGGTCACGGAGCCCTGGTTCCCGCGGAGCAATCGCCCCGACAGCGGCCACGTGCCGGGGGGGAGAAGCCTGGGGCTGGTGTGATGTGGCTGGGGGAGCTCACCCACTGCAGGGCTTGCCTGGCTCCTTCCTCCTGCTGCAGCAGATGCCAGACAACCCCAAATGTCTGGGTGTCTGGATAAAGCCAGACCCCTCCGTATTGGCTTATGAGTTTGTCTGTTTATGGGTTTTTGTGTCTTATTCCAGGCAGGTGCCTCTAAAATCCCTTCAGACTTCTATGCAAACTTCATTTGTGAGAACAGAAGCATTCTAAGAAGACCAAGTGTCTTGCTACACCCATCATTCACATTCCCATATGAAACATTCAAAAAGCTTCTAAAAATATATGCATAAATACAAAAATACAGTTAAAAGAACCCACCCATATCCTAACAGACAGCGCATCTGTGTTCCAAAACATTGCATTTATAACAAAGCTGCAATAAACACACAGTTATCATAGCAACTGAAGCCGTGTCTCGCTCGGTGCCTGCAGGGAAAGCAGCAGGATCCGGCCCCGGGGGGGTTGCTGCAAGCCCAGCGGGCAGCCCCGCAGCCCAGGGAGCTGCTCGGCATGCCCGGGGCTGGCGGGCACGCAGGGCGCACCCAGCAAAGCATTTGGTTTTAAAATCTCATTACTCCAAAGAGCATCAATGGCTGCATGACTCCGACCTAGAGGGGAGACTCGTTTTGTGCCCAGGAGAGGGTGTCCCGGCAGCCAGAGCCGCGCGTGAGCACGTAGGATTCAGGCTGGCAGAGCAAGGACAAAGCCTGTTCACGGCACAGGCAGGGGATGTGGAATAATTCACACTAAAGCACCATTCCCTTCAGAAAGGCTGGCAGCCTAAGGGCGAAATAAATGCTGAAATCTCCTTGATTGTTAAATGAAAGATTATTGATAAAATAACTGCTTCTAATGTCGCTGTGCTGCCAGCAGAAATGCAATATCTTTCAATTACTGCTTGGAAGCAAGACTTTCCTTTTGTTTACTGGAAGAAAACAACATGAAAAGAGATGCTTGTAGAGGACTGTAAAATGAAGGTGAATCTATTTTTGCCTTACTCTAAATCCGGTTGGGGCTTTGCGCGCACAGAGCAGGTTAGCTGCTCGTTGGCACCGTCTGACACACCGCCATGCCACGGGAGTATTTGGCTAGGACTGGGAGCGTAATGAGGAGCTGGCGCTTCGGCCGAGCCCCAGCACACCGAGCCACACAGCCGCTTTTCGGCACGTGGGGGGCTGCCAGGAGGACGGGCATTTCCCCTGTGCTGGGGGAGCACTTGGCCCCGCACATAAGGAAAACCAGCACAAGGAGGTGCAGGAATGACCTGAGCAACTTCTCAGCATTTCTTAGAGCGGAGCAGGCAAAGCAATCTCCTTCTTGGAACAAAACACGGAGCAGAGGGACTGCCCAGGCTGCCAGCCCAGCTATGGAGAAATGAAACGCAAGGTGCCTCAATGACAGCTTCAGTTCAATGGTTTGAACTGAATTCACTGCAATTCACTGCCCCTCTGAGCACTCCCCGGCTCCGCTTGCCAAAGCCGAGCCTGACACGCCAACATGAGCAAGGCCCAGGGCAGCCGTGGGGGAGCAGCCCGGGAAGCACGGCTTACCTGCATGGGGGCCAGCTAACAGCAAATTGGCCAGCTCCATCTCCAAACACAGAGCACACAAAGCACCATGCAGAAAATTACTTTCCTAGGACTGTTGGGCCAATCTGCAGGTTACGGAGAGGTAACCTGCAGCAGCAGCAGCAAACCCCCGCCATGGCCCTGGGGCCGCACGAGCCCGAGGGGCAGCACCCCCTTACCAGCTCCATGCGCCGGCGGCTGGACTCCAGCTCCCTCTGCACCAGCTCGTCCATGTCAGCCTTCATCTCCTCCATCCTCCTCTGGTAGTACCGGGTGCTCTCCTTCTCCCGCGCCTCCGACTCGGCCGCCTTCTCCAGCTCCTCACCCATCTTTATGATGCTGTCTCGCAAGCGCAGCACCAGCACCTGGGGAGGCAGCAAGGAGGGCAGCAAGGAGGGTACAAGGGAGATGGAGGTGAGGAGTTATGAAGCTCTCCACGAGCATCAAGCGAGATGGAGAGCGCTCCCTCCCCAACCCGTGCCGCAGGGCAAGTCACTATTATTATCATTATCAAGCATCACCCTGAAACCTTGCAAGTGGCAGCAGCTGCCCGCAGTGGGTGCGGACCCCAGTGACCCCAGCCCGTCCCTGCACCCAGGTCTGCACCCACCACAGCAGGCAGCACCATCTCCCACGGCCACACCGTGTCCCCCGGGGCTCCCACGAAGCCAGCTGTTGCTTTGGGGGCACAAAAACATTTTCCTTCACCCCTGGGCTGGGCTTGTTTGGGCAGCACAACTCCAGGAAGAAGTGACAGTAAAAACATATCCCGGGGCACCAGCAGACGTGCTGATTAATGGGGACAATGAAATATTGTGATCGAGCCTGATGTCTTGACTTCTGGACAACGCCAGAGCAGAGGGATGCCTCTCGGAAGAGGTGCTGTGATGGATGTGCTGAGCAGTCAGCGCACACCAGGCTCTGTGTCCGGAGGCAGGGACTCTATATTCCTCCAGGTGTTTATAGCACTGGACCCACTGTTGGCTTTCATTAAACACCACAGTAAAGCATGTATAGATAATGGTAGTGGCATGAAGTATATGGACTGTCCACAAGCACAGGAGAGCTGGCCAAAGACCCCACTTCTCCCTCCCCACCCCTTCCTGGCTGCTTCTCCCCCCCAAAGCCGAGGCGGTGGCATCGCTGCGCCCGCCTTTTGCAAGCAAGCTGCATCCCCCCGGGACTCCGCAGCCCCTCTGCGAGCGTTGAAGAGGTGGTACCTCAAAGCGCTTCATCTGCACGGCCTGGAAGTCCAGCTGGCTCTCCAGGTCGCGGATGCGGGCTTCCTGCCGGCTGATGATGGAGCGCTCGGCCGGGCACTGCTCCAGGAGCACCACTCTTGCCTGCGCTGCCTGCAGCTGGGCGAGGATGGGCTGTGTTAGCAGCTGCCCTGCCCTGACCTGCGCAAACACCTCCCGGTCCCTTTTCCAGATCCCCCACCAGTCCCTCTCCTTGGTGTGACATGCACCGAGGACCTCTCATGGCTCCTGAGACAAAGTGAATGTGCAGGACCTGGCTTAGGCTGCCAGGTGCTATGGAAAAGCATTGCCTTTGGCTTCCTGAAGGACTCCCTGCTGTTAATACCACACAATAAATGCATGACACTAACATGTATTTTTGAATGAAAAATATGCCAGCAAGATGACACGTGTCTGGGTCTCTTTTGCTTTTCTCTTCTCAGCAAACTCTTTGAGAACAGCAGGCGTAAAAATTCAGTTTACCCCTGTGTGGAAAGCTGCCTGCACCAAGTCGTTTCTTCAGCCGTTACACTGAGATCTCCAAAGCAAACTGCCCTTTTAGCAATCCCGGTACAAGTTTGGTTCAGATTTTGTATTTGACCTAGAAGTATAGGAATTTGTCTTCTTTTATCTGGCCTATCTCTAAAGCACCACCTGCTCCACCTCGGAGGGAGTGAGTCCTGCTTCTGATTCCTGGGCAGCTTAGCTACGCTCCAATAAAGCACTTAAATTAATGGGATTACTCATGTGTTTAAAATTAAATCCATGCACTCCAGGAGGGCTGGTGCAGCCACAGAGGCGAGGCAGTGCAGCACCCGCCGGCACCCGCCCCGGGGTCAGCCCCATCCCAGGATCAGCCCTGTCCCAGGGCCAGCCCCATCCCGGGATCAGTCCCCATCCTGGGGTCAGTCCCCATCCTGAGCTCGCTCGCCCCAGCGGGGCAGCTCCTGCCATGGCACTAGCAGCTTGGGAAGGGAGGAGGGAGAAGTGGGGCTCTCCATCCCGAGAGCCTTGCCAGGGAAAGCCTTCGCCGGCCCAAAGCCATTTGCTGGCGGAGCCCCGCAGCCTGTCCCGGCCCCGTCCTGCCCATAGCATCAGGGCTGCGGGCGTGCCGCAGGCAAACAGCGGCTTCTGCACCGTGCTGCTCTCGGGGCACGCACAGTGCATTAGGAAGAGGAGAGGAGCCTGACCATATTGCAAAGGAGAAATGGCTTTGTACCACCAGGGTAGAGACTTGATCTGATTTCAGACAAGAACGCAGCATCCAGGACTGGCACCAGCGATGCGCCAGGCACAGAGATGTCAAAGGATGGCTGGATGCTCTTGCTCCTCAGCTCTGGGTGCAACAGGCTGGGGGGGAATTACCTTCTCCTGAAGGCTCTGCTTTTCTTTCTTCACATCTTCCACCTGCGTCTGCAGATCCCGGATCTGAGCGATATCCGTTGCTGACTGCAGAAAGAGAAAGCCCAGCAGTGGGAGCAGACCTGAGGCTTGGAGCAGAGGGCACACGCTGCAAGGAGTGCGGTGCCGAAGGCTGGCTCATGCCTGCACCTCCTACCACCGAAACAGCGAGCCGCTCCTGTGTTGGGCTGAAGGAGCTTAATTCTCCTGACTCAATGCAACTGTCCTAATTTTTGAAACAAATAGCTGTAGATCAGGACAGAAACCATGTTGTCAAGGTCATTTCTGTCCTCAGGGTCCTTTCAGATACAGAACCCCAGCTCCATAACACCACTGCAAGGGGCACCAGACTGTGAATTGTCGGTCTCGCCAGCCTACTCCTGCTCCACCAGGAGCCTTGGAGTCCCTCAGCTCCAGGTACAATCCTTTGGGAGAGCCTGCCTTAGACTGGATATTGCGCAGAAAGCCCCAGGGCTGTCTGTCAGCACTTTTTAAGCTCTGCATGAGAAAACAGTGAAAGAAAGAATACAAAAGAATCCAGACAGGGATCCTATAGTATTTCCCAACTATTGAAACTAAAGCCAAGACACCTCTTGAAAGAAGACTCAAAACTACGGGTGAGAGGAGATGGAGCCATTCCTTCCTCTCATCACAGCATCTGCTTCCTGGGGTCCCCAAGCTGCTGTGTGCACTGATGGGGACTGCTATTTGCTCTCAGCCAGGCTGCAGGGTTTTCCAAGCGCCCTTCCAGGGAGGGGGATGCTGCCCAGCCTCCACTGCCCCGGCTCCTACCTGGGCGATCAGAGCCTTGTGCTTCGCCATGAGCTCGTTCAGGTCTTCCTGGTCCTCGTCGATGCGTTTCAGGAGGTCGGATCTCTCGTGCTGCAGCTGGTACAGCTGCTCGTCCACCTGTGGGAGGACCCACGGGGCCGCTGGCTCGTGCATCCCACGGGGACCCACCGCACAGCACCGCCGTGACCGTGGCATCCTCGTGGACACGCTGCCGCCAGCCTCCGACCCCGTGTTTGCACCGGGAGAGGCGAAGGGAGCTCCTGTGTATCTGCAGAGGGGGACTGTGGGGTGCTGCACCCTTTTACTATCCACTGCTGCCTTATCCATCCATTAAGCCACCCGGGGGTTGTTGTTCCCAAAGAGGCTGGGTGATTTAGTAAATGTGCTGATTATTGCTGATTTAGTAAAAAGCTGATTATTGCTCTCAAACATGAGGCGTCAGGACTGCACCGCTGCCCTCCCACCTCCCCAGCCCCGGCTGTGTCTCCGCACCAGGGTCTTGTTTCTGCTGAGGGTTTCCACCTCCGTGTGCAAGTTCTCCAGCTCCAGGGCTGTTGTCTGCTGGGACCTCTGGGCCTCCGCGTACTTTGCTTCACTCTCTTCCAACTGGGAAAAATTGAGGGAGATCATAATTAAAGGAGTGCTCAGTGCCTGCATAAACCACGTGCTGATTATGCTCTTCCCCTTGCTGCAGTCACGTCTATTTACACTTCACCCCCAGAGCATTTTTCCCTGCTAACCCACATGGAAACTCGACCTTTTAAAATCTGTGCTGCTCTTCAGCCCGTCTGCTCCTGGTTTACAGTGCAAACTTCCCAGCCAGTGCGGCAGGGCTTCCTCGGCACCTCCCGGCACACCCAACCGTGGATCCTAACACCACCGACCAACCTGCTGAGTGCTGAATTAAGCACCTTGATCTGCACATCCACCCTCTGCCTTGGCACTGCCATGGTGAGGTAGAGCTGGGATCATTAATTTGCAAAATTATGTGAATTACATGTAATTCCTGATTAGAGCAATTCATGATTCGGAGTTTGCAAATGGGCTTTTCATGTGGCATAAATTGCATTTGCAAATATACATGAAATATCACATTTATAAATGCTAATTTGCTCTTGGTTTTTATAGTTCAGCCATTAAGACTACAATGATCTTAAATGGGCTGCAAACATCTGGAAGATGCAGCATCATCCCAAAAACTCACACCGCCAGGACGGAGGAGTTTACGTAGGCTGTACCTGAACATCCAGTTCCTTCCCTTGCTCGCTTGGGTTTCTTGCTTTTCTTTATGAAAAAGAAAACTAAACCGCTCCACTTGCTGCTCATTTCCCATGCCCGGTCCCTGGTCCCCTGCAGAGGATGCAGAGCTCCTGGGGGCAATGGGAGCCACTGTGCCCCACAGTGAGAGTTTGAGTATTTTAGGCTATTTTCTCAGGGTTTGCTCACCTTTTTTCACTCTCTCCCTCAAAAAAAGGGGGATTACAAAGTACTGTAACTGGAGCAATCCTCGGCTCATTTCCCTCAACTGTTTGGGATGATTGAGACCTATTGGGAAAAGCTGAGCAGGTAATTTGCTTCCTCCGTGCCTAATCCGCAGAGGAACTGGAAGCTGTTTTTCCCTTAAAGTCAATGATTCTTTTTATATACCTGGCACAGTGCAATCTCCGAACGGCCGCTGCCCAGCCCTACCCAGCCCTGCAGCGCAGCACTGGCACGTCTGCCGCCTTCCTCGCCACCTGCCCGCTGCAAGGGAGAGCCCCGAGCACGGGGGGGACGCAGCACACTGCGCCCCAAGGGCTGGCCACACGTGGAGGGTGACCAAACACTGCCACTGCAGCCAGCAGCAATGGAAACCTTCTCCCCCTCCATCCCAGGGCCAGAGCAATGGCCTTTCTGGCGCACATGGAAACGTCAGGGGGTTGGGAACTTCAGCCTCCACCTTCCTTCCTAAATTGCATCCCCTATTTTTAACTCCTTTGGTGAGAAAATGGGGCAGAGAACATGTCCTCCATTGCCACGAGGCACAACGCTGATGGCTCCCACCAGCAACTTCAGCGAAACCTCTGGAAGCAAATATGCATCTGCCCCAAGGCACTGCCATCCCAGCACCGAGGACGGGGCGGTGGCTGGTCTCTGCCTCCTGGGACCACCATTTCCATCTCTGAACCTTCTGTCACCCCTGCATGAACCGGGGAACGGATGGGAAGAAATAACCCTGAACATCTTTGGGTCTCCAGCTACAGTGCCAGCCAGAAGCTGCTCACCATGGGAAATACAAAGCTCGGGCACAGAGACATTTAGCAGTTTGAATCCTTCAAAACTGTTATTTAAAATGATGTGCCTGTGTCCAAACTCAGCCCGTGTTGATGGATTGTCTAGCCCGTCTATTCATACATCTGCAGAGCTACTCTCACAGTGACACACGCCATGTTCCCCTTTCTTCCACCAGCTGAAAAATAGCCTTTGTGTTTTGCATAAAGCTCAGGCAGCCGTTACCGAAATGACCCAAGCGATAGCTGCTGGGAGACGTTAAAGACGCCAGTCTGACTGCTGGTTTATGGCCAGGGGCTTTTCCACGTGCCCAGCTTCGGGCTCCTCCAGAAGCAACCCCATCCATGACCAGCCCCTGCCACTGGCCTTTCCCCTGCCACAGTTACACTAAAACTCCAGATAGTTTAATCAGAGAGAAACGCATCTCCAGGACCTCTCATTAAATACCAGCTTCCATTTCACTTCGTGTAATGGAATTTTCCCACTTGGGAAGAATAAATCGAAATCCCCCCCCAAAATGCATAATGTATGAACTTCTGAACAACATTAGTTTGCTGTGCTACACCATCTGTTAAATACCTGCATAAAATGGATGCTTCAGCCTTATTAAGAAACAATGCTATACTTCTAGCCATATGGATTTTGATTAACGGAAATGTAGCATTTTAGCAAAGTTTTTATTCTTGTGGAGGTTTGTGGGCTGGTGGTAGGATGTATTGGCTTTTGAGAAAGTCGTCATGAATGCCACTAGAAATTGTTTAAATTTAAAGGATGGAATAATCATGAGGAATTTTTAAAGCGTGCCGTCTCAGTGTTGGCAGCGCAGCAAAAACTCAATATTCCCAATATTAAGGCTTTCCGCTCTCCTCCAAAGCATGAGGCAGCCAGGGAGAGGCCACCCACCGAGGGAGCTGGGAAGGAGCCGGGGACAGACTCCGTGGCACAGTGGCCACAGGCAAGAGAAAGCAACCTCCTGCACGAGCCTGCCTTGCTGCGGGGACCGGGCTGCTCAGGGAACAAGGCGTTATTCCCCTAGCAAGATGTGACTGGATGCCACGGGGACGGTCACGCTCGCTGGCCAAAGCAAGCGCCCCGGCGTCGCCGCTTGGTCCCTGGGATCAGCATGGGAAAGGGGTCCCGCAGCATCAGCCCACTGCAGAGAGCTCTGGCGCCGAGTAGGATCCAGCCCCAGTGAGATCTCCGGGGGCTGGGAAAGAGCAAAGGAGGGGCTGTGCATCATCTCCAGCCCTGACGCAGGATTTGGGAAATACGGAGGGATTAATTGCTAAGTGTAGCATTACAGCATTAGCTCAATAATGTTTAAGAGAGAATTCACAAGTGCCAAAAATGGCCATTCCTGCTGCCTGCCTAAGCCATGGCCATCCCCTGCCCTGGCCATCCAGGTCAGTGGCACAGGCACAGGCATGGGCACGGGCATTCTGGTGGCCACGTCAGGCTGAGCTCACCTTCCCCTTCTCCCTCGGCACAAGTGGGAACAGCTGCTGCTCACAGATGTTATTTATGCAGAACTATTATCTCAATTATATATGTATGTTGTTGGAATCGCTCATGCCTCCCGATTAGTTTGTTTCCAGGGGAAATGTACAGTACAGATTAATTACTGAGCGGTTTCGGAGGACTGGCATCGTTAGCTCAGCCTCGGTGCTCGGCATTGCGGGATGCACGTGCACGGCCAGCCTGGGGATGGACAGCCCCGTGCCACCCCTGTCCCGTGGCAGGGCACCCTGCGGACCCCGAGCTCACCCCAGGGCTGGGACCATCCCCGGCCGGTGGCACGGTGGGCACAAGCACGGCACCCGCCTGCAGCCTCTCGCCAGGTCGCTCAGCGCCGGCTGTGAACTGCGCTTAAGCTATGGCAAATCTGCTGCGATCCCTGCTCCTGCCTTACAGCATCCCTATGGCAACACGTCCCGAACGCAGAGCCTCTGGAGGTCCTTATTAGACAGATAGGAAATGCGCTGAACAGAAGGTAATTAACAGGGCTGTGGGGAAAAAAAAGGAAAAAAATACTTAAGCACTGTTGGCTTAATTACAGAGAAGTGCTCCTTACAAGACAACCCTCGTCAGCGTGAGAGGCACTTCTCGCTCTGGCTTGGGCAGTGGGATGTTTGCACAGCACAGGGTCATCGCTCGCTCAGCGCACAATTAAAACCGGGAGATCAAGGAGCAATGGTTTTAAACTAAGGGAGGGCAGATTTAGACTGGATTTAAAAAAGGAATTTTTTACCATGAGGGTGGTGAGGCACTGGAGCAGGTTGCCCAGAGAGGTAGTGGAGGCCCCATCCCTGGAAACATCCAAGGTCAGGTTGGACGGGGCTCTGAGCAGCCTGATCCAGTTAAAGATGTCCCTGCTCTTGCAGGGGGTTGGAGGAGATGACCTGGACAGGTCCCTGCCAATCCAAAGCGTTCTATGATTCTGTGATTCTATGATTCTATGATCTGTAAATATTTCCTGCAGCTTCCCCTTGGCCGAGGTAAAGGGTGATGCTCCAAGGGGCAGGGAGATGCCCGCTTGGCCGAAGGCACCTACCTGCTTGCGCAGCCGCTCCAGCTCCTGGGCGCTGGTGCCGGGCTCCCCCGGGGCTGCCAGCAGCAGCTGCACGTCGGCGAGCAGGGCGCGCGTCCGCCGCAGGTCCCGCCGCAGCCGCTTCTCCACGTCGAAGTCGCGGTGGCCGATCTGGGGAGAGGAGAGGGGTGCCCTCAGCCCTGCCGCCCCGCAAAACCTCTGTCGGACCTTTCCATCCCACCCCCCAGACATTCCCTACAAAATTAAACCACCAATTTGGAAACATTTTGGTAATGCTGAAGTCATGATGCAAGAAGACATTAAATATCTAGGTATAGATACTGCAATTTTCCCTCTTTCTCAAATAAAAATGATTTAATAGTTAAATAAAAGGGAGAAAATAAATTACATAAACATCAAAACTGGCAGATTCCACCAAAACACCACATTTATTCCCCACCAGAAAGCTGTTCCTCTGAAAACATTAGCCCATCAGCCGCATGCCTGCCCAGTGAGCCACCCCTGTGGCCAAAGGGACAGCCCAGCCGCACGACCGGGGGCACAGGCGGGTGCTGCGGGTCCCCAGAGCCATAGCACCCTGTCCTCGCGGCCACCAGGTACTGCCACCCCCCTGGAAAACCACCCTGGCCGAAGGGTAGGGTCAGAGAGGGGCAGACCCAGAAGATGCGGGTCCAGCGTCTGTGCCGAGAGCTGGCGCAGAAAATGTAAAAGTCATTGCGTGAAAGAAAAAAAGCCAGAAAAACCCTCTGCCCCTTTGGGGCAAAGAGTGACGAAGGCAGGAGAAAGTCAGCCCAAAGAGGAAAGAGGAAAAAAAAAGTGAAACGCTGATGAGGAAAGCTTCATTAGGAGTTATTTACACATCTCTAATGCAAAGCATCTGGAGTCCCTGCCAGCCGCAGAGGGACGTTACCGATGCTGCCGCCTTCGGTGCGGGAGGCAGCAGTCTCTCGTGCGTGAATCCCCAGCAGTGCTGGCGGAAAATAACTGCTGGGTGATTTTGGAGGCTCATGCCCGGGCAGAGTAGGAAGGATCTTAAAAAAAACCCCTCTGCACTCCCCCTGAAGCTGAGAGCAACCATGGTTATGAGGATAAAAGAATTAGAAAATCACCAAATAAACAGGTTTCAGTGCTTGATTTCAGACTAATTGAAGTATAAGAGTATTTTCCATTTAGTCTCTTTTCCACAGCTCTTCTTGTTTCAAACCCATTCTATTTTCTGTTCACTGGCCAAAATTAATTGTGCAGATTCGACCTTGTAACCTGGTTTAGAGCTGTCTGGCATTTGCTGGAACCTGAAATCGTTGGCATCTCCATTTCCTTAATTAGTTTTCCGGGTTGGCTTTTTTTTTTTTCTTTTTTAATAAACTGCTCTGGAGCACACTGTCCACTGTAAATCAGACGGCATTTGTAACAACACTGCAGCGCAGCAGATTTGCTGTTATCCCTGCCATCCCTACAGACTGTATCTTGGATGCCGTTCAGCATCATTTTCCCGTAGCTCAGGGTCTGCCCACTGCCACAGACGATGGCTTTTGTACCGTAACTGGAAGCAGCAGGTACGGCAGCCGCTTCCCACCATCGCAGCCTGGTGCTTTCTAAGTTACAAAGCCAGGATTTCATTTAATAGCTGCTTTCAAGGCTCTGGTTGTATTTCGCACACGCTACAGCAATACCCAGATACACTATGCCATCTCCCCTTCCCCTCTTGGCGGGGGCCGGGGACTGCCCAGGCAGTGCCTGGGGACAGTCCCGGGAAGGAGGAAGTGTCTTTCCTCGAGAGCCCTCCCGCCTTTGCACCGGGCAGCTCCTGCTGCCTCCTCCTCCATCTTAGTTCTCCTCCACCGAACAAGGGGGACGTGTTGGACTGAGAGGCAGTTGTAATAATACCCTGCTTTTATACAGCAAGATTTATTCTGACAGTTCCCAAAACATTTTATAAGCTGGGAGCCGGGGGGACGTTATGGATAAGCCTCGTCAGACCATTTTGTGTCTACTTGAAATATGCCCGCCATTTCAGAGTTGCAAAGCTCCCAGATTCATCCCGTTTAATGAACACATGCAATCGCCAAGCCCAGTGAAATGGTGAAATCCAGCCGGCTCGTGCTAATGGCCAGAGGATGCGCTGCTTAATTACAACTCCAGATAATCAGTTCTTCCTCTCCTGCGCACGCAGGGTGACCTGCAACGCAACGGGGGCTGTGCAAGGAGGGTTGGGAGGCATCAGCACATACCCAACCTTGCTGAGCTCTGGCAAGCCCTGGCATGCAGCAGCGCTGAGACGGCAACTCTGAACGTGCCGGGCTGATACCGTCCTTGGCCCTGGCAGCACCGTGGCCCCAGGGAAGGGCCAGGCGGGACCTCGCTTGGTCACCAGATCTCCTTCAGCAGGAGCTGGTGCATGAGGCAGCCTCTGGGCCTGGCTGCTCAGCGATGCTAAGTGATGCCCAAGCCGATAAATGTTGTTCAATGAGGCTGCGTTCAGTCCCTCGCCTTCTAATTTAACAGGGAGCAGCTGTGTGTGCTTTTCCCATTACGTGCACTTCAATCACTGCCACAGACACATTACAGAGTGAAAAAGGATTTGTTCAACAAACGTGTCTGGGACAGAACTCTTCTGCAAAGAGCAGAATCTGATAAACTGCTTTTCTGGGCAGTTGGAGCTACTCCAGGGTTAGTCCTGGTTAGTTTGACTCTCATGAAAATACCAGCAAAAAGCGGATGCCTCCCCCTGCTTAGATAATTCTCCTGTAGAAAAGCGAACAGTTCCCCTTCATGGGTCCTCAGTGGGACCGGCTATCTCCTATATGATGCCCACAGTCCCGAAACCCTCCTGGCACCCAGTGCCTGTTGCAGCACACGCCGCTGCTCTCACGGGTAGCATTTGGAAGAGGCAAGGGATGGAGGGCATCACAGCTGGCTGCACATGCGTGAACAACCAAGCTGTTGCCCTATCCACACATGCACATGCATTCACGATCCCTTTTTACGGGCAGCGTTTTGAGCTGGGGCGCGGCCAGCGAAGCGGCTTGGCCAGGAGTAGGGCAAGGAGAGCGGAGCACGCTTCTCCCTGCCAGCAGCCCCGCCAGGTTGGCCCCAGGGCGGGCACCGTCCTCTTACCTGCTCACACAGGGTGCCGACGAGCCCTTCCAGGTCCTGCTTCTCATGCAGCACCATCTGCTTCTCCTCGTACTCCTGTTCCAGCTGCATCTCCAGCTGCCGGAGCTGTGTGCGGGAGACAACCCCAGCCATACTCAGAGCGCGGCCACCTCCTGCCAAAGCGCTGCACCCCGGCAGGGCACGGCCACTGCCACGGCGGGGACCTGGGTGGCCGGGCAGCCCCTGGGAGAGGGTGCATACCAAAGCCTCCCATCGCTGCAGACAGTGCTGGGGACCAGGACCAGGCCATGTACCCCGGAGCCCCTGCTACCCCCCAGGCAGTGCAACTGCTCCTGGTCAGGAAGAGCAAGGGTTAGGAGTCCAGGAGGCTGCAGGACTGCTGGGGACACGATGGGCTGTTTGAGCCACCCCACCTGTGAGGCATGCTCAGGTGTCCCCAAAGGCTGTCCCTGGAGCAGTAACAGGGGACCTTCAGCCGAGCTAGAAGAGGGTCGGCTCTAATCCCTCCAGGTTTCCTCAAGGCATCCCATGACCACGAGCCAGGCAGGCAGCACGCTTCTTGCTCCAGCTCCCCACCAGCGAGGAGGCAGCAGTGGCCTCGCAGGGCAGAGCGTGCCGTAAAGGCAGGATTTGTGCTGCTCCTGGGAGCAAAGGGAGGCTCAGAGCCAGCACTGAGCGCAGGAGCCTGCATCCCTCTGCCTTTGCCTCCACTCAAGCATCGCCGGCCCACAGCACTGCAGCAACGGCAAGTGCTTTGCAGGAGGGAACGGGACCCAGGGCGGCTTCGCAGAGCTCTGCCGTGCAGCTGTGAGAGGGCAGCGAGTCCAGCTGGGGAGGGGGTGGTGGAAACGTGTTAACAAAGCAAGCCAGCCCATCTCACAGCCCGCTCCTCCCCTTGCAAGCAGCTGTGTGGCTGTGCCCACAGGAGCAGACGTGCCAGGCTGCGACCCTGGCACAGCTCCCTGGAGCCCTCCCTGCCCCAGCCGCCTCCTGCACCCCCAGCTGCTGCTCAGAAACAGGGTTTAAAAAGGGAATAGGAGCAGGCTGCTAAATATCGATTGCTCTCCAGAGTATCTCTGCCATTTACTCATTTGGAAAGTAATACTCAGGCCATGCAGGGTGAGGGAGAGAAAGGATGAGTGACGTGCCGTCGGCTGAAAGCAGCCACAAGGCACTGCATCTCCTTTAGCGATGCTGGCAGTACCCTGCTCTCTGCACAAGGCAATTAAACAGAGAGGTGCGGAAGGGCAGGAGGACCCGGGAAGGAGCCCTGAGCAACGTGTCCTTGCAACCAGCCCGGACCTTCAGCAAAAAGTGGCCAGTGGAGAGAGGGAGAGAGCAGCACTGAGCTGTTGCTGCCCCATCCAGCAGAAGGGCAGCACCCCGGGAAGGCAGCGCGGTGGGAAATGGCAGCGCCTGCACCCAGTGGCAGCCCCCCAGCCCTCAGAGCCTGTGGCTTATGGCATAACTACATGCTGACAGGAGCAGGAGGAGCAGAGATTGCCTCGTTTGCCTTACCACTTGTCCTGCCTTCCTAAAATAGCGCATGCAAAGCCCCACCGATCACTTCATTAAGCTTCAGCAATGTTAATTCACTATTGACAGCCAGGTATGCCCCAGGCCTAATGGGAATTGGCTGCTACCATGCAGCCCCACAGCCCCGAATCAAACACCTCGGGGATTTTGAAGAAATTGGAATTCATGTTTGCATGCCACCAACCTCACAGCCTTGTTGAAAGTTCATTTCATTATCACCAAACACGAAGCCCTAGCTGGCTGGAGTTGGTGCCCTTGCTGTGATGCCGGTGTTACTGGGATCACCGTGCCCGTGCGCTGCAATTGCACGTGGCTCTCGCGCACCGTCCCCAACAGCCCCTCCATTGCGGCAGGGACTCATGCCTGACCCAGACCCTGATTTTGCACCCCGGGGCTGCGACTGGGGTTCATGCTGAGCTGGTGGTGGGAAAGCAGCGCTCACCCACCCCGCTGCTCCCTGGGGAGGAAGGACCCCTGGGAACGGCTCCTCCTCTGCACTGCGGACAGGGGAAACCCTGGGCAGCACCCAGCATCGTCCCCCCCCACCGGCACCAACCTACCCTCCTCTGGCAGGACTGCCGCACGTCCTCCAGCTCCTCGTCCTTGTCCTCCAGCTCCTTCTGGTGGATCTGCTTCATCCGCTCTATCTCCAGCTCCAGCCTCTGGTGGAGCTGAAAGATGAATGCGCAGTGGTTGCACACAACCCCAGAGGGACAAGGAAGGTGCAGGGATGAACATCCTCGGCACGCCCTGCCTCAGCCCTGGTGGGGACCATGCTACCTGCTCCAGGTGATCGACGGCAGCCGTTTGCCGCTCCAGCTCTTTCCGCTGCTCAGCAGCACTGGCCTCCAGGTCCCAGAGCTGCTTCCTGAGTGCAGGCACGGTGCGGGCGTCCGGGGCGCTGGGGGTGCTGAGCTCCTGCACCCGGCCGGCTAGTACGGTTGCCCGCTGTGCCAGGCTGGCCACCTCCGCCTCCTTCTGCTGCTCGGCAAGGGCAGAGCAGCAGGTCAGCAGCCGAGCCCCAGACACGGGAGAGGGGCCTTGCACACGCACCTCACTCTTAAAACCCAGACCATTTCCAACAGCATCATCAGAAACACCCCAGAGCAGCAGCAGGCAGCGGTCAGCCCCCTCCCTGCACCAGCAGCCCCGTTGCCACCATCAGCCCCGAGCAATCCTTTCCCTCTTGGGTTTGCTCACTCGCTCCTGACCTCGCCTTCCTCCTCCCACGGGCTGTCCCCCACAGGGGGTCCCCGCAGCCCCCGCTGCCTGGGGTGCCTGGCAGCCACCTTGCAGCTTCCCCCCACCCCAGCACACCATGCCCCTGCTGCTGCGGGGGGCTCGGCTGGCGCCCGGTGCAGCACCGTCCCACGGGGGCACAGACCTGTGGCTTCTTGCAGGCGAGATTGCGGGTAGAGGCGTGAAGAGCACGAATGACTTCAGTGAAAATGAGGGTGGGCCTAATTAGCTAAACCATGGGATGGCTATCACTTGTAAAAAGTGATAGCCTTTCTTCTGGCAGAGGATAATGTTATTTAAATACATCAGGCACATCCTAGAATTGCACTAAAAGAAATTGGAATCGAGTTGCCGGGTTTGTGCCTGATTGTCTCTGCTATAATTGCAAAGATAATGGCTTTGCTCCAAGAGCTGTCCCCGAAACTGGATATAATGCAGCAAAGCGGGATATTTTCCTCTTACCTCTAAGCTCTGCTGAAGTTTGCCCATCTCCCATCGGATGCTGGTGTTCTCCTGTGACACTTTTTCACGGAGGCTCTTCTCAAAGGCAGACTCTCCCAGGGCCTGGGCTAACTGCAGGTCAAACCTAGAGGGGGAAACACACGTTACCTCTCCCGAGCGGGTCTGCGACAGCAGCACGGCTGCCTCCTGGCTGAGGGAGCTGTGCCAAGGCAGGCAGGGAGACAGCCTCAGCCGGCGGCAAGCCGCTTCTCCGGGCACTGGACTACCCAAGTGCTTTTGAGAGGACAAAAAAAAAAAGCGCCTATTGTCTGCAAAGTGCTGCCATCGTTTTGTGAATCCTTAATTACTCCACACAAGTGCCAGCCACAGGAAGCGGACGGCGTGGAGCAGCAGCGATGTGCACACAGGCGGTCACCAAGAGCAGAGCGCAAAAAGCTACTGCAATCGGCTGCTACAGACACAAAACACCCCGAAATGTGCTTGTGCGTGGGCAGCAGCCCTCTGCTCCCCGCCACTGCAGGCAGCTCCATCCCCAGGGCTGGCCAGGATTCTGCTGCACCCAGGGTTTGGTTTCAGCTTAGAAAGAGTTGCCGCTTCAGAGCAATAATCCTCAGAGCTTCTCAGCACCTTCATATCGCTCGGTCGGACCAAGCCCCAGCCCACAGTCAGTGTCTTAGCACAGGTAAGCAGGGAATACCAGCAAAGAAGTATAAATTAAGAGAAATTATAAAGAAAGCGATTGGTGATTTCCCATGTTTTCTGTGCCTGCTTGGTCTTGGTATCCTATTTTTGGGCAGAAAACCTATTTCATTCACTGGTATCAAACGGCAGCATTAAAATGCTGGGGTCATTTCTTGGCTACAGGGCTCCTCTCCTCCACACCAGGTGCCCGGTTTGCCAGCAGCGCTCCCAGCACGGGCACGTCTGCGCCGACGGCACACCGAAGCCTGGGACACCCTGGCACGAGGGTGCCCCCACACCCAGCGACGTGGGAGCCAGCACGCTCGCCCAGCCCCAGGCAGCCCTCCCCACGGTGCCACCAAGCATTGGACCGGGAGTGATTTCTGTTATGGAAGTGTGTTACAGTCACACGGCAACAGGATGTAAAAAATAACCTCCTGGCTTGGTGCAACCTCCAGCAGTCGAAGTAGATGAAACTAGCAGCCCTTCCAGGAACTCCTCACCTGAAGCCACCCTAAGCATCCCCATCCCCTGCCCTCCCGCTCCAGCAGCCCCGGCCCTCCGAGGTGCTCCCGCCAGCCTCACTTCTTCTGCCTCTTCTCCAGCTCGTGGCTGCGGCTCTGCTGGCTCTCAGCGAGCACCCGCGCGTCCTCCAGCTCGCAGGCCAGCTGCCTGCACCGCCGCCGCAGCTGCTGGGACACCTTCTTGGCCGCCTCGCACGCTGCCTGCACCTCGCTGAGCTGTGGGCAGAAGCGACGGTGAGTGGCGGAGGGACCCTACGGCACACACACACCCCACAGCCGCTCCCCGCCCGGGGCTCGGCTCCGCTCTGGCACCAGGGGATGGTTCACCCAGAGATCTTTCGCCAAACAAGGACAAATTTAGGTGCCCTGACCCCTCACACTCCAGGCACCCTCCTGTGTGCCCGCAGCATCCCAGCCCTCCTGCTGAGTCAGCGAAGCTGCCCCAGGGATGGACACCTGATCCCGTTTCTCTGCAAAAGGCAGCGCCTGGACCGAATGAGCTGGAACCCCAAGGATTTGCATCATGTTTGGGGCAGAGAGACACGCAGAGCGCTCGCCAGCCAGAGAATGGAGTCATTAAGCAATGACTTTAAATAAGCAAAATCTTGCATTAATGAAGCCTGTAATTCCAAACTAACTATCTGAAAGCAAATGGGCTGTTTTGCTTTACCCAAGCTCCTAAGACTGGGCTGCTTTTCTTATTACTTTTTAATGTACCATGAATAATATTCATTTCTTTATTTTATCCTTATGGGAAGTGACCTGACTCCCAGGCACTGCTCAGGGAAGCACATTGGCTTTTTCCCTCCTCGTGGCAAAGCTCAGGAACTGCCAGCTCTTTACATTAGCAGCTCTTTGCGGGACAGCTGGTGCGAGCACAACCCAGCCCAGTATCCAAAAGCCAGACCAACACCAAGACCCACCTCTGAGCCCCTCTCCACCCCACAGCTTTCCACCGTGTGCTCACACTCACGCTCGAACAAGGTTGAATTTTGCCACGTTCTGGTGCAAAAGTAACTTTTTAAGCTTGAAGGAAGCTTTGGGTATTTATTCTCAAACCAGCAGAAGATAGCCAGTTTCACCTGGTCACTGAGAGCATCAGCAGCAAACGGCTGCATTTCCAAGCCTCAGCCCTGCGAAGCTTTGCCTGCCCCAGGAGCAAGGAGAGGACAACCGGCTCCAGCAGCAGCCCCACTCCTCGGCGTGACCCTGGGGAGCCCCGTCCCCTCCCACGCCCTGCGGCCGGCAGCACTTGCCTTTTGCTCCAGCCCTGTCCTGGTGCCCAGCTCGGCCTCCAGCCGCTCCTCCAGCTGCGCCAGCCGCTTCTGCAGGAAGGCGATCTCCGTCTGCGCGCAGTCGAAGCGCACTTGCCACTCGTCCTCTGTGAACGGAGAGAGCCGGAGGCGCTGGGTGGGTGCTCAGGCCTGACCAGCCTGAGCAGCCGTGCCAGGGTCGGATGGGCGAATGCGCAACGGCACTGCAGCTCCTGTATGGCACAGACACCAGCACCAAGCGCGTAGGGCGCAGCTCTGCTTGGTGCACCCAGGGCTGCCCCGGCTCGGATAGCACATGTACCCCCGCCCTAGGCAAAGCATGCACGCGTCCCATCCCATCCCATCCCGTCCCATCCCATCCCACCCCACTTGTGTCTTAGCAGCCTCACCACTCCAAAACATGCTTCAGACACACTTTGAGCTGGCAAGAGTGCCGGGCAGTGCCAGCAAGCGCCAGCAGCGCCCTCAGGCAGAATCCCTGCCTGCATCCCCAGCCCCGTGCAAGAGCCAGAGCTGTGTGCGACCGAGCCGTCGCTGCCAGCTCCCGCCAGACGAGCAATGCGGAATGACAGGGTGCCAAAAACACACTGGGGTGGCCAGGGGCTGGAGGAGCAGAGCTGCCGGGGGCCAGGGGGAGCAAGTCTCTGCCCATTGCAAGAGGCTTTGCTGCCCTGCTGGGGTGGCCGTGCTGGCCCCACAGGTCAGGCTGGGAGCCCAGAGTGTGCATCGCCCCTGAAAGGATGGCCCTACCTCCTCCAGAGCCACTTATCTTCATCTCACGCAACTGAACCAGCTGCTGGGCCTCTTCCAGCTGCTTTTCCACCAACTCCAGTTTCTTCTGCACTTGGTCGTGTTTGCTCTGGGGAAACCCGGGAAAGGAAGGGAGCAGCTCTACCCAGCTCCAGGGCACTCGGGTCCAGCAAGGCTGTGCCGAGAGTGCAGCATTGCCACCGGCACAGCCCGGCAGCTCAGGGCTCTCCTACCTGCAGCTCCTGCAGCTCACGGGTGCCCCGCAGCCTCTCTGCCCGCTCCCCATCCAGGACCTGGCAGGCGATGTCTCCCTTGTACCGCTCGTCTGACAGCTCCATCGTCAGGTCAATGATCTGGGGGGGCAACGCGGAGTCAGGCTGGGCATTGCCGTGCACGCTGGCTCAGGGGGGGCCCGGCCAGCCCGCATCAACCTGAGTGTCCTGACTGCTCTCCTTTGGCAGCTGCCTGTGCTTAAGGGACGTGGTAAGTGCACACAGTCACCAGTGTCACCAGTGGGAACCCAGGCTCCCACTGGCAGTGCCCAGCAAAGAGCAACTGCTGCTGGAGCCGTGGCTGCACTCCTCGCATGGCTGCCTGTGGCAAGGCAGCTGCCCGCTATGGCTGCACAGCCGGCAGCTGGCACCGGCAGTGTGCTGCCTGCACTGTGCTGCCTGCACTGTGCTGCCTGCAGCGCGCTGCCTGCAGTGCGCTGCAGGCAGGGCTCATCAGATTTCTGCACCGTTCTAGCTGATTAGCATTAACTTTCATTTGAAACAACAAGCTGGTGAATGAAAGAGTGAATTATTAATCTGGAGAATTAATTCCATTTTCTGCAAAGCAGACGTGGACATGGCCTGTCCCGCTAATCCGGGCTGCAGAGGCGGCAGGGCCAGCAGGAACACGCAGGATTCCAATGCTCCTTTTCCTCCGTCTGACAGCATTTTAAGGCACTTCACATTTTGCAGGTGCACTACACAAGCTCTTCAGGGGGTCCAACAAGTTTAACTCGGTAAGTAAACTCAGTAAGTAAGTAAACTCTTTCCCTGGGGACACAGTATTTTTCTAGGTCTGTCCTGAGGCATTAGCTTCGCTCAGCAGTCCCAGCCTCGTGGGTGTGATTTGATTTTTAACAGAGTTTAAGTTAAATCATCTTTAGCTGCTTCCCATTGAGAAGGGGGTCCCTGGCCCTCGGGACTGTTGGTACCATTAACCAGAGCTGCAGCTTTACACCTAGACCACAGCTCAGCCACCCCTCGCAAGGGGTGATCGCCGCAGCCCGGCGAGCCGGGTAAACCCAGGGTATTTTGTAGCAAACTTGGGAGCTCCTTCTCCTCCTGGTGCTTAACAAAACCCCAGCTGCAATCGTGCAGGAGCCCGTGCATCCAAGGCGGGACTTGATACAGGACTAGCGGCCGGCTGGGGATGCACGCGGTCCCCAACGTGCCTCCCAACATGCACAACGGGACGGCCACGCCGCTGCCCCGGCAGCTGCCACCCCCCAAGCACCACGCATGGCAGGGTCATGCTCAGAGCCAGGGGACGGGCAGGACACTTCTCCTGCCCGCTGTCTCCTCAGTATTAGCATTTGTCCCATTAAACTAAGTCACTTCTGGTGTCTGCAGAGGTCAGCGAGCCTGCAGTCCTGAGAGCGTAATGAGAATATGATACATCTGTGTGTAATTTCCCATTCTAATTATACCCTTTTGTCAGCAGAAGGGATGACATTCGCTCTGCCGCTTTTCAGCCTCATACGCTGGGCCAGTGGCAGCATGAGGACGTCTGTCCTTGCTTGAGGGGACATGAGGCTTTCCCTGGGGACACCCCTGGGAATGGCCCATCCCCAGGTCGTCTGGGCCGCTCTCCAGGTGCAGACCCTGGGGGACCCGTTGCTCTGGCAGGCAGGATCCCACCCAGCAGGGACTGCAGCGATGCTGGCGCTGGGTGCTGCAGTCGGGCACCGCAGCCCGTCTGGGTCCTGCACAGAGAACCACGTCTGGCTGCGGTTACTCTGCCGGCAGTTCGGCAGCTGCCCCCTGCCCAACCCTCTGCTGATCCCAGCTCCTCCTGCTGTAATGTCATTGGGGGTCATATTTATCCAGATATGGCTTAATTTCCAACTCAACCAAGTGGGGCTGTGGAAAAGGCTTTTTTCTGGGCTCTACCTTGCTTTCCAGCTTCTCTGCGGTCTGCCTGAGCTCGCTGCATGCCTGCTCGGATTTTTCCAGCTTCCTTCTCAGCGCCGCCAGCTCCTCCTAGGGAAGATTGCAAAAAAACACACGTGGAGAGCTCCCGCATCCTCAGTTTATTTATGAAAATCTTGTTTTCTGTTAAAAATGAGTGGGAGAGACATAGCTGCCTTATTAATAAAATTTACCAGGCAACTTTGAAGGCTGTTCACTGCAAACTGCTGGGACTACAGCTCCTGACGTGAATTCCATCGGAGGGAATATCAGCTTTGGTGTGCATACAGAGCACGTTTATGAGAAAGAAGCAAACCTCAAAAGCCTGGGATGAACAGCCAAATGTCTGAATTTTGCTCATGGAGTGTTCCTGGGGCCCTGGCAGGCTATCACAGAGCGGTTGCAAAGGCACATTGTTTTCTGTGATTCTTTTTCAGGCAGCCTGACTGTAACGGCAGAAAGAGCTGCTCGGTGCAGCCTTGTCCTGCTTTGATGTCCAACACTGAGCAGAAGCAGAACGTGCAGAGTTGTGATAAAAACAGAGGTTAACGGGTGATGGGGCCTGATGGATCCCAGGCGGGTTTGGAGAGAGAAACAGAGGCTTGGGCAGCTTTTATTTCGTCTGAACCAGCCTGAAAACAGCTTGTTAAAACCTCACTAAGGCAAGAGGAGGAGCAGGATGGCGAGGAAGACGGACTACGAATTTAGCGCAGGCCTCAGACAGTACGGAGGGGCAAAAGGTGCCTTTCCCGGGTCAGCAAGTGCCCATTACCGTCTCCCATCACCAGCGGCAGCTCAGGCGGAAGGCAGCACCGCTCTGGGGACAGTACAGAGCAGAGTCCCCTGCGTCAAGGATGCGTTTGGCTGCTCATCATCCATCATCCCCCAGACTGATGTGGGGCACCCGTCCCCAAGGGGCTCGGCTCAGCGGACCCAGCCCAAGCAAGCTCACGGGGGGCACGGGGAGGGCAGTGAGGCACCTACGGCCCTGGGACAGAGCTTCAGCTGCAGGGACATTTGCTACTGTCCCTGTAAGGAACGAGAGTTATTTCTCCTTCCACAGCTCTGCAAAACACATTACTTGGGGGAAAAAATGCAGTGCTAAGAATAGATGGCGACTTCTGGATGGTCAGCAAAACATCTCTGCCCTGGCAGAAGTGACTTCAGTTTGACCGACCCAAAAGGCAGAGCCCATAAAGCATCTCCCGTCCCACTCCATCCCGTCCCACCCCATCCCATCCTGTCCCGTCCCATCCCATCCCATCCCATCCCATCCCATCCCATCGCCTGGTGCATACTTCTTTTGCACGGAGCTGCTCCTCCGCAAGGTTAACGCTGAGCAAGGGCCGCACACGGCTCAGCAGCTGCCACCAGGGCCAGTGCCTGACCGCCTGGAAGACCACCAGGTTCTTCTGGATGCAGCGGATGGCGAGGCGCTGGATCTGCGGGGAGACACGGCTGGCAGTGCCCCTCGCCCAGCCACGGCTGAGCCCACCGGGAAGGACCGGGCTGGGGCACCGGGATAGAGAGGGATGAGGTGGTGGAGGAGCTCTGCACTGCAGGGGATGGCAGCGCAGCATCTTACGGCTGCCCATGGGGCAGGGCAGAGTGGGTACCCCTCAAAGGAGCAGCCTGCTCTGCTCAAAGAGCTGCAATTTGGATGCTCTGGGCTCTATCACAGCAGCACCAAGCCTGTGCTTTGGTGGGCACAGGGCATCCACAACCTGCGGGATGGATACCTTCAACCTCTTGAACTTCTGACGACCGAGGAAGCCCTTGCAAGCAGCCTGGAGCAGGATCATCTTCTGGGCTATCAGCTTGTCGCGCTGCTTCTCCAGTCTGGAGATGACACCCGGCTTCAGGAAAACCTGACAGCAAGCAACGGAGGTTATGCACCCCTAGGACAGGGTCTGAAACCTGCCCGCGGCCAACGGGACATATTTCTGGCTAAGACCTGGCAGCCTCCCCTGTGACCTGCAGGAAACCGAAGGTCCTTGGACCGGCCAGGACCAGCGAGTGCAACCACTGCACCAGCCCGAAACGCTGGGCTGGAAGGGGACTCCAGCCCTTCCTGGCCAAATCCGCAACACGCCTATCTGCCCCTATCTGCCCCCGAAGGCACCTGAGGCAGCTCTGGCACCGACCTCCCTGGGGACACTCAGGGCACAGCAAGAGGGAGCTGTGTCCTGGCTCCATCCCATCCCTGATCCCGGCAGTGGGATGTCTGCACATCCCGGAGAGCTCCTTCCACCCGCCCCTCCATCTCCTGCTCCCGGGCATCGCCAAAACAGGGGGTACGGGGCTGCCCAGGTCCCCCTGACTCCCCGGGGACTGGGCTGCTGAGTGCCCTTGGGGATCCGGCCCTTGCGCTGTGCACACGTTGGTATTTGCTCTCTGTCCCTGCCTCTTCTCATTCCTCCTTTTTGACATAGGCATCAATGATCAGAAGAAGCTGCAAGTCCTTGAAACTCTTCCCTTGGGCCACTGCCCATTTCCCACCCTCTGCATGGACGGCAGGGCTGCCTCTGCTGGAAACAGCATTTTTGACAGCGTACACACAGATACACACAGGTAACAGCAAAGATGCCAGTTTACAAGAGGAAAAACAGAATTAACCACATCATTTTCTTTAACTGAACTTGTCAGAAACACCTCACAAATGATACAGATTCGCTGATGCCATCAAATTTAGCCTGGTATCGATCTCTCAGAGTGCATGACATCTCTCGGTCATTGCCTGGCGAAGCTCTCAGGATATGGGACCAATCACTCCTGAATATTGTGCACCATTTGCATAATACAGCTTTAATAAAAGCTGAATTACACTTGTGAAGCTGGTGGCGTACTTAAAGAGCTGCGTTTTAAAGATGCCAAATTGAATCAAAGAACAATTCCAAGGAAACTCACTTTCTTGAGATAATGCTATGATTGCTCCACCACCTATTTGATTGTCTCATTAATGTCTGTATTAACTTCACAAGCCAGCGAGTTTTAGAAGCTAGTACAAAATCAATGCTCAAAGCGATGGCAAAACTAACTCCTCTATAACAAGATGTGACTGGAGCTGCTATCGCAGTATTGATTAACTACAAGGGTTTCACAGAAGAGATAATTGCAAACTGCACTGTGCAGGATAAAAGAAAGTTATTTTGCTCCACAGAACCGTTTCATGAATTCTTTCTTTATAGACTCTGAGGGCTGAAGGCAAGCACGCATGCAAAATTAATTTTTCTTTGAGATTATCGCATTTAAGTTCAAATGTTGTTGCTGCGACAACTCTTGCACCTGCAGCTGCCTGGCTCAGCAGTGTTAACCCCGGCCCACCAAAACCATGAGCTGCCCAAGCCTCATTTACTCCCATGAGACATCAAAGGTAATTAGGAACTTAAATGCCATGAGGGGCCAGATTTCAACAATTAGGTACACAGTTTATCCAGGGTAACGCTTTCAAATGTGCATTAGGAGCCTTCCGCTTTGATTTTCGGTGAGGCTTGGTTTCCCAGCCCAGCTGGGTGCTGCAGGGAGCAGTGGAGGAGAGGCTTTCTCTCCAGTTTGGGAAGCTTTGGGCAGCTGGCAGCACCCAGCGTGGGGCTGGCTGTGCCCATACGCACCAAGAGCAATGGGGAAGCAGAGACCGGAGCCGTCGTACCTGGCTGCGTCCTATGGCGATGCTCTTCTTCTCCAGATCCAGTGCCTGGAAGAGCTCCTCTATAGCCTGCAGAGAAGGAGCACATCTCAGAGTTGCTCAGAAAACATTTACACCCTGGCACGAGCCTGCTGAAATAGGGCGCAGAAACCGCCAGTCCTTACGGGCACCCACTAAGGGTGCATCCAGCTGTGCTCTCGTTTCCTCCTCCCCATGCAAAAGCGCACCCGCCCAGCCCCAGAGCAGCCTCCAAAACGGCTGCCCCAGCCCTGAGTCCTGGTGTGAGAAGGGCTTTCTGCCCCGGAGGCTTTTGGCAGGACGGGGAGCGGAGATCTGCAGCTGCATGCAAGATTTTCCCCCTTTTGCTGCCATCCCTGGGCTGGACGGACCCGATGCACGGGTGGCTGTGGAAGGAGGCTACTCAGGGGAAGGCAAGACCCATCCCGGCCCGTCCAGCCAGGGTCCAGCTGCACTGTGCAGCTGCAAGCCCTTGGTGCTCCCCTCCCACCTGGTCACCAACAGCTTGGCCCGTGGAGCCGAAAGCAGCGGGGAAAGTACCGAGTTCCCCCCAGAGCCTGCTGGTGCAGAGCTGAGCCCCTGCGGGGAGGCAAGCAGGAGATTAGTCCTGATCCGTAGGAGAAGCCGGAACTCAATTACTCTGAGCTTTGGACCGACATGCCAACATAACAGCCAGCAATACCATACGTTTCCCCAGGGCAGCAAACGCTATCTGGATGAATGGATGATTTGAAAACCCCAGAGCTACAGAAATTGTAACAAAAGTCCTCTGCTAATACTTCACTTTATACAACATCCTCTGGCAGCCTCGCGCATCTCCTCCTTGAAGGACAAACCCACGTGAGAAATATTTCGGCACGGCCCCGGGAGCACCTTGCTGCAGCAGAAATGCAGCCCTAGCCCTCGCCAGCAGCCATGCATGCACCAGGGCGAGGTGGGGACGGAGCATGCGAGTGCACGGGGGACGGACCACTATGGTGCACAAAACTGTGTGCCACAGGCGAGGAAGCACCAGCACCGCAGCCGTGCCCCGCTCCTGTGGCACTGCTGGGACTGGGGCCAGGCGCAGGGCTGCGTGGGATCATCCCATCCCATCCCATCCCATCCCATCCCATCCCATCCCATCCCATCCCATCCCATCCCATCCCATCCCCAACAGCGGGGTCAGTTATTGCTGCACCATCACACCCTCGCTACAGACAAGCATCTCTTGTGCTCCAGCGGCCGAGTTAATGCAGCTTACCGGGAAGCAGTCTCCAGCTAACAAAACCACATGGCAACAAGCTCCAGGGAAGATGGGATTTTTCAAATCCCCTGCTTACACGCTGCTGACGAGGCACCCTCTGCCTCCTTACAGCATTTAATAACAATATTGACCTTTTCCGACTGTCAAACTTGTCTTATTAAATCCCAAGGTCTTAACTGAATTTGCACACGCTGGCTGGCAGTTTGCACAACAGAGCACGTGCCCATGTTTAATTCATTTCCTCTCAGCTCTTCCCGGCTGTCAGTGCTTCTCGGCTCACTCATAGCCTGTTCCAGGGGAAGGGGCGGTTCTCCCCAGTTTTTGCTACAAATTTGTTATGAAACAAATAAAACCGGCAAATCTCCGCCTTCATTCCTGAGCTCCTTTGGCCTTCAGGCTTCGTGGGACGAGGCAAGGATCCACCACTGCGCTGCTGCTTTACAGGTAATGCCCGGTCCCCAGGAGCCTCCATGGTCCCTGCTCCGTTGGGTCCCTGGGAACGCTGCCTGGCTTGTCCTCAGCCAGCCGGTTTTTGGGGGAGCCAGGGCAAGGGACGGGGTGCCACCACGCTGGGCCAGAGCAATGCACGGATCCTGCCTGCTGCACATACCTCCAGTCCCACAGTTTGTGCCCTGTCCTGCAAAACGAGACCTACCAGGCATGCAGCCAGAGCACCGGAGGACCGAGGCACAGCCCTCAGCAAGCAGGAGTTTCAAAGCCGTTTCCTCTTGAGTATTAAAAAGAAGCAATAACAGGCTTCATTTCCAGGCTGATTTCTCCAAGTCCTCTCCACGGTGCAATAACGTTGGCAAATGCAGCCCACACCAGACATGCTTACTGCCTTTGGAAAAACAGTCCTCAGGGGGAGAAACTCCGGGACGAAGAGCCGAGCTTGGCTGCTCTGCCAGGTTGCTGGAGGACCCGCATCCCTCTGTGCTTGGGCATGCGTGGGAAGGGTGAAGAGGAGCAGGATGCAAAGCCAACCCCTGCAACCCGGCGCTGCATGAGGCTGCACCCACACAGGATGCAGCCCCACTGCCAGATCACTCCTGATCATTGCTAGGGAGCTCCGACCGCCCAGAGCCCGGACGTACGGCTTGGCCCCGCAGACTCCCAAACCCAATCGCCGTTTCTCAGCAGCACTGCGAATGCTGCTGAGCTACCCTGAGCCTTGCTGAACATGGTTTTTCTCCTTCATGCCTAGTTCCTGAGGACAGCCTTGCATTTAAGAAACCCCCGGACCTGCACTGACAACCCTGCTACTAAAGCTCCGCAACAGCTGTCCAGATGTGTGCTCCCACCCATGGCAGGTCCTGCAGCAACAGAGCAAAGGAGCATCACCCACAGCTGTCGGGAGACGCGGGAGCTTGGCAGCCCACAGACCTGCAGGTATTGACCCTACAGCAGTCAAAGGAATAATAACAGCAACACCGCATGCCTGAGTGAGGCAGGGACTGGGAAAGCAGCTCCTGTCCCCGGGCAGGAGATGCTGGCATGACCCAGCCCATTTGGAGAGAGGACAGCCAGGCTCACGCAGGGTACAGGCAGTGCCAGCACAGGGGCTGCCTGCCGGGAGCTCCAGGAATTGCTCCTCATTGCAAAGAAAGCCCTGACCACGTTGGGGAGGGCTGGAAGAGCTCTGGCACCAGCAGAGCCCTGTGTGGGGGTCTCAGCCCACGCTCCCCAGGCCAGCCTGGGACGCACCTTGCTCTCGTCCGGCACCTCGTAGGCAGAGGTGTACTTCTTCATGATGTCCGGAGCCAGGACCTGGAAGCGCCTTCGGAACTGGGTCAGGAGCAGGTGATCCGCATACCCTGGGGGCAGAGAGACATCTCTGGGGGACGCACCAGCCCAGGGGCACGTGGCTTGCACCGAAATGTCGGGGAGGGAACCGGCGGTGGAGGCTGCTGCGAAGGGCGGCACGTCCTGCACACAGCAAAGGTATCGCGGGTGGTGGGGACGGGGGAAGCTGCCCTTAGCAGAGAGAAACCCCTGCAGCGAGGGCAGGGCGGAGGGAGCAGAGAAGCACTGGAGATGCACTTGAGGTGGCCAGACACCATCCCAGCACCTCTGTCGTGCAGGAGATGCCCCTGAGTCTCCTGCACGGGTCCGTCTCCCCCTGGCATGGACTGTGACCGTGGTCGGTGCAGGTCCAGCCTGATGCACAGATGCTCCAAGGGAAAGATGCACGGGAAAACCCCACCGGAGCTGTGCCGCCTAGCAGCACCGCATGCTGCGGGCAGGAGAGGGGCCAGGAACCCCTGCAAAAAGCAGCAATAAAAACCCAGGGGGTTTGCTGAAGTGGGGCTGGCAAGAGGCGGTTGATGAGCAAAGCGTGGAAGGGCTGAGCTGCCGGCAGGGCAGCACCAGCAGGCAGGACCAGCACGGCGGGCGGGAGCGGTGGAGGGCCGGGGTGTACCGATGCGGTGGAGGCGCAGGGCATCCAGGAGCTGGGTCCCCTCCAGCTGGGCTCGCAGGGCCGGCACATCCAGCCGCAGGTCTGCGTCGGGCGGTGCAGGGGGCCGAGGGACCGGCCCCTCTGCCCCCTCTGGCCCCGCTCCCGGGAGGAGGCAGTGGACGAAGTGCAGCTGGGACCGTCGGAGAAGGTTCGTGAGCGCGTCCTGCCAGGCAAGCAGAGGTCAGCAGGGCTGGAGGGGGCTACGGGGCAAAGGGGCAGCACGTGGCGAGAAACGCTCCCCGTGCACCCACTGCAGGGTGTCTGGGCAGGTGAAGGAGTCATCCTCAGAGCCCTCAAAGCTCAGGTGCATGTTAGGAGCAATAGCTTCGGTCAGAGAGGTGAGCCTGAGGTGCAGGTCACAAATGCTGAGCAGGACCCTTCCTCTTAACACACCACATTTTCGGTTGATGGGCTACAAAAAGTTACCAGGGTTGAGGGTTGCTGGGCAGGGGTTTGCCAGGGACAGCCAGGACCACAAAGCGGGCTGGCCAGGGAACCTACGGAGACTGAGCCTCGTCTGCTCAAGAGGGTTTAGGCACCTAATTATGGCCGAGATCAGCCCGAGCTTGGCACGTGCCCAGCCCGGAGGGCTAGTCTACTCGTCTGAGTGCTTAAGAGGATTAAGCGGCCGCACAGCAAGGTGCGTGTGTAATCTGCTTTATGATCTGTTTGCCTGGGATGCTTTCCCTGAGCAACAGCGGTGCTGGGGAGGCTCGTGGCCACCCGCGGCCAGAGCAGAATCCTGGGCCAAGAGCCCTGCGGGGAACAGAGCCGCACCGGTGACCCCCAGCCCCGCGGTGTGGAAGGTGCCTGCCGAGGGGTGCGGGGCTCCTAAGGAGTGTGTCTAAGGCAGGGTCTCAGTGTGGGGTCAGGATACGCAGTGCTGCAAACACCCCGACCTGCAGCCACGAGGGTCCCAGTGCCCGCACTCACCGCCTGCAGTTTGAGCTGAGCACACACCGACCTCTTCTTCACGGCTGCAAAGCTGTTGGCGAAGGTCTTCCTCACGCAGCCGTTGCGGTGCAGGACCGCCTGGGAGCGTCCCTCCAGCCCCGCCACGGCGCGGCAGGCCAGCGGTGCCCGTGAGCGCGGCAACACCAGCTCCTTCACGGCATCTCTGTCGGGGCAAGCAACAAGACGGGGCGGTCAGGCCACAGCAGTGCCGGCACCGGGGAACCTCTGCTTCCCAGCCCCTTCTATGGGGACGCAATGCCCTGCACCCCAAATTTGGCATTGGTGCTGCCACAGAGCACCTGGCTGCGGAGCAGAGCAGGGGTGCCGGGACACCCCCCACCCCCTCTGTTCCCCTTTGGTTCAGGCACCGAGCTGTTCACCATTATTAAAACTTCCCTGAATTGAAGTCCGAAACAAAATGAGCTGGGAGTGTTTAAGCAGAAGGGTAAAATCGTCCCATGAGCGGAGACAACTGCAGCAGCTCGATTATGTTTCAATTCCAATTTAGTTTACGAGGTTCCTTGAAGCAATGGGGAAAACCTGAGTGGTTGCTGCACAAGGAGCTGCCCTCAGCCGGTGATGTCTTGAGGCCCTGACCCGTGCTGGATGCTCAACCTCACGGCACTGCGGAGCCAAGGACATTGCGGGGTCCCCCTGTGCCCCCCAGCCCCCACTGCCCACGCCTGCAGGAGGGAACCCCCACTGAAACGTCAGTGCACAAGATCTGCTGACTCGAAGAACCCAGACAGCTTTGATGGAGAGCTATTCACCGCAGCGTTATTCACCAGCTCGCTCCATAGCATCTACTGTGATCACAACGCGTACATCTGGCTGTCAGTCAGCCCAGGGGCTTGATGGCTGTAAGTCAAATCACTTGACATCTGCTCCCCCCACCTTAACTAAACTCTCAAGATTCCCACAAAGCTGGGTTGAAAGTTGTGGTTTTTTCCAGCTTCCTTGCAGTTTTTCCCCCAGGTGGAGCTGGACTCCGGCAATGCAACACTGGTGTTGGCAGATGCCTCGGGCTGCCCCGCAGACGGGATCTGCTTGAGATCCCGTCCCCTCCTTG
This sequence comes from Ciconia boyciana, assembly GCF_034638445.1. Classification (NCBI taxonomy): domain Eukaryota; kingdom Metazoa; phylum Chordata; class Aves; order Ciconiiformes; family Ciconiidae; genus Ciconia; species Ciconia boyciana. Next base: position 7,382,192 of record NC_132948.1, read on the forward strand.
CCCACCCGAGGCTGGATCGGCTCCATCCCCTGGGCTGTGCACTGGGCAGGAGGTGGGGGGGCAGGCAGGGACCCCTCGCAGCCAGTGCCAAGGCCATTGCCCACCCTGGCTGACCTCAGCCAGGCTATGGGTCCTGTCCTCCCCATTGGGATGCCTCACAACCCTCTGCCTTCCCCACCACGAACCACCTCTTGGAGCTGGGACAGGTTTGCAATCTCCAGCCCCAGCTGGAGCAACACGGCTTACGGTGGGCGTCATCCCAAACCACTCTCACGGGCACAGGGATGACCGCCGACGCCGTGGCAGACCAGCCCTGTGGCACCCTCTTGTACTTACACCTTGGACCGCTGCAGCACCTGGATGGCGTTTTGTGCCGAGAGGTTGAGCTTGGCTTTGCTGACCCAGCCCGTGAGGTCGTAGCGCACGGGGTCCGTGCCCAGCTGGTGGGAGATCTCAAAGTGCAGCGCCTGCTCACACCTGCGCATGTAGCCATCCCCTGCGACAGCACCCCAGAATCGCCCGAGAAGAAAAGCCCAGTGAGATATTTAATTTGCTGCATGGTTTCTTAAATTTCCAAAGCTAAATGGCGATGCCAACGGATGGGCAGCCGAGCTGACCCAGATTTACCCTCCTGATCGGGTCCCTTCGTGGCAAAGTAGGAGCACAGGCGGTCGAAGGCAGCGCCGTCCCCAGAGCCTGGGATCAGCACCTCCTCGTCCAGGATCCACAGTAGCCCCCTGCGATCAGTCCCTGGGCTACCAGGCAGCACCTGTGGCTGCTGAAGGGAGATGGCCCTTGGTGACAGGGGACGGGCAGGAGGGCTGTGGGCAGCCAGCTCCAGCCACAGCCGTGCCAGCCTGCTCCCACCCTGCTCCCCCCCACCTCTGCCCAGCTGTGTCCCTCGCCTCGGACCAGCCAGACCAGGGTGAGGAGACCCTCCTGGCCTGATCCAGCTCTGGGCATCACCCATGAGACCCCCGCAGTCACACAGTGTCCCGGAGAGGCCAGTCATCCTGGCTCTGCAGCCAGGCTGGGAGAGGTGCCCGGGGAGCAGGGCTTGACCAGGAAAGGTGCTTGTATTTTAAAAAATCAAAAAGGTCTTGGTTGATGCTGTGCCCTCCCCTGCAACACCCCGGGCTGCTCTCTGCAAAACACGCCACGAGGTCCCACCCTGCCTCTGAAATCCTCACTCCTCTGAGCAGGAGGATGCTTCAAGCATGGCCAGAGCAACCAACTCCCACCGTGGCCATGGGGACAGGTTACCTGTGAGGAGCTCAGGTCGATGATGGACAGCGTAGCCAGTGGAGAGCGCTCTGGAAGATCAAAAGACACCTCAACATTTTCCTGGAAAACATTATTTAAAAGCTTGCTTCAGTCAGGGTCTGGCATCTGAAAGCCAAGAGGAGATATGTTTGCATGGAGGGGGAGGAAGATGGTGCGAGCCCTGCTCCCGCTCGGCTGTGTGGGGACCCGGCACCGGGGGAGCGGAATAGCCACCGGAGACACCTCCACCGTGACGCGGAGGCATGGCCGCATCTGCCCCGCAGGCAGGGCTGTCGGGACCACCGCACCCAACGGGCTTCTGCAGCGCTTTGTGGATATCAGGCAAGCTGCATAAATCATGGATATGACAATAACGGAAGATTTAACGAGAAAGCACCAAGAAAACAATCAATTATTTAATTTGCAGCTTGCAGGCATTGTTTCCCTTTCTCAGCTGAGGGCTTCGGGCTCACCCACCACCCGCGGCTCCAGCACCCGCTCCCGACACCCCTGCCCCATGCCCTGGAGCGTGGGGAGCCCTCCAGGAGGGGCGGGTAAGCACGGCTTGCTCTTGCTCACTTGTGAACAGGGGATGTTCAGCAAGAGTCTCTCCATGGTAACATGGTGAGATGTTGCTCAGGGATTCAGGTTTGCAGCCTGAGCGTGCAGGTGGAGCAGAAAGCAGCAGCGGGGGCCCGAGTTTCTTCCTCCAAAGGGCGCGTGCCGCCATACCATCACCCCCATGCGTGACCCAGCTCTGGGAGTAGACGGGTCACTAGGGCTCGGGCTCACAGTCGCAGTCCCATGGCTCACAGGGAAACATCTTGCACCAGGGCAGCCATCCTTAGCCAGCAACAAAGCCAAGGCAAGGTGAGCCTGCTGAGCCTGCTGTCATTTCAAGCTTGGCCAGTAACTATATATTCATCACTAGTGAAGAGCACATATATACTTACTTGGCGCAAGTGATGTGTGAATATTAAGCCATGGGAATTCAACTATTTTCCCATGGCTAGAGGTATTAAAGTAACTTCTGCAAGCTTAATAAGTTCATCTCTGCTTGTACATTTTTCAGCAGCTTATTTCTGCAATAATTTATCATTTTCCTTTCTATTCTCTATTATTCAACACCTGAGGAAAAACTCAGCTGCACCAACAGAAGGGCGTGAAGCCTCCTGAGCTGGAACAAGCCTGCCCAAAGAGATGCCCAGACAGCCTGGCATTTCTAGCACGTCAGAAATACCCAAGAGGATCCGTGACTGGGGCAGTGGGTGGACGAGAGACCCAGCTCAAGGCTACCGCTCCATATAGACCCCTCATTTCTGCAACGCTCCTCACATTAAAGCTGCTGAAGTGTGTCATTCGGTCACACCACAAGGACCGTTGGGTCAAAGGCAGCCCCATCCCCAGGTGCTGGGAAGCAGCTCCCCGGGACACTGCTCCCAGCCCTTGCTCCTCACCTCTCTGTACCTCTCCATTTCCGACACAAAGGTTTTCTCGTAGAAAAGAGCCTGCAGACGCTCGTGCACGTAGTTGTGGCAGAGCTCTTCAAAAGTAGCCGCTCGCTCGCCCCGCTGGTGCCGAGGGTTGTGAAAGCCAGGAGTGTCCACCACTGCGATGGAGGCCATGGAGAGGTGCTGGGAGGAGAAAGACCTGGGGAAAGAGCCGCACACACCATGGGGTTTTACCCACAGACGCATCTGAGCTCTGCCTTCAGAGGTGACGCCGCCTCCTCCCCCCGACGTGCACGTCCCTGGGTGGGCACCATCCCACCCAGCAGTGACCAGCCCAGCGCTTCCCACCTCCCCCCCACAGTGTCTCTGGTCAGGGAGAACCTGCACCTCCCGGCATGGCTCATTCGCTTCTCCCTTACACTTCACCCACCTCTTCTTTGATCTACTCAAGCCAGCATCTCCTCCCAGCCTGGATGGAGACATGTGGCACGGGCTGCTCCTGACCTGGCCTAACGAATACTTAATGGTGGGGTGGGATGAGATGCCACCCTTCCCACGTTTGGCCCCATCCTGGCATTCTAGTTATTTAAAGTACTACATCTTCACCCAAATGTATTAAGTTTGATGGACCAGTTGATTCAAAAAGTGGCTAAACTGGCACGTGACGCCAACACTGAGGACAATGTCAGTGTCCAAAGCCCCGGCTGCCGTGCCGTGCCATGCCGTCTGCAGCATTTCTACAGGGGATGCTGCCAATGTTCAGCTCCTGAGGAAATCTCTAACAGGAACTGTAGCCCGTTACACACGTGAGCTGAGAAGCAGACATCAAGGGGCTTCTTGGGAGAAAGAGAGATGTTGTTTACTTCTTCAAACGTTGCTTGCAGCCATTTCCAGTACTTCAGATAAGGACAGCAGGGGATTCTGACCCTGAGAAACCTCTGCGATTGTTTTTAATGCATATTTCTGAAACAGCCATTGCGTTGTGTTGCTTCACCAGCTGCAGTGCTGCCCCTTCCCCAGCAGCCCCGCCAGCAGGGCAGCCCTCCACTGCGTCAGCGAGATTAAAGGAGATGCATTTCTCCTTGATAGCAAGGCACCAAGGATGCCAGCACCTCCATGAAAGCAGAGGGTTGAATGAAGAAACAGAAGTATATTTATGGATTGCTTGCAGAATTTCATAGCAGCACCCCCCTGCAGTCGGAGTTGAAAAGAGTGATGTTCACCATCAACTCACTGAGGAAACAGCATTTTCATGATGCACTGAAACATGCCTCTTCACCTGGATCATTGCTGCAATGGTTTAATAGGCTTTGGTGGGCTGGTGTGGAAAATAAAGATGGGCAAAACAAAGCTACCTTTAAAGGCAAGAGGAGACCCGGGACACATCCTGAGTTAATGCTGTTATTCAGGAGAATCAGCAACATTTTGCTCTTCTGTCAGCCCTTAGAGCACCATCAGCAATTTCCCTTTGGAATGTGGTTGCTAGGAATTACAATTAAAATATTCAACTGCAGGTTAAAATAAACCTGCAGCGACAACACAGAGTATTTTTGGGCACCAGTTTTTATGTGGATGCTGACTTCAACAAACTGAGTTGCGCATCATAACCAAGAAAACGGAACAGTTCGGGGGCCTGATCCTTACTCCGGTGTTAAATTATTCCATTTATCCAAATAGATCATTTTGGATTTACACCACCTGAAGAAAGAGATACATCAGGCCACAGAGGATGTCCTTCCCATCGTGGCTCTCCAGATGGAAATAAGCAGAGTGAGGACAAACCGCCGGGGCAGAGGAAGGTGCCGCCTGCTCGGCCGCACCAGCACCCGGCAGCAGGACACGGACGCAGCCTCCCAGGGCACCTCGGCAGCTCCTCTGGTGCCAGACCCTCTCACTCTTGACATCTCGATCCTCTGCTGTGATCAAGCTTTTACCACAAAGCGACTCCTACCACGCATCTGCAGGGCTCGCTGTGGGATTCCCTGACTGGTTTATTGCTCTGCCCGTACTGGTAACCTTGATTTCGGTCTGCAAAGTCACATCTATTATTAATAGGTAGCTGGGCTGCTCCTCTCAGCGCTGCGATGCTCTCCTCTCCGCCGCTCGGTACGTCTGCCCACGGTGCTGCCTCCCAGCAGGCAGCGTAGCAGCTGCAACAGAAGTGGTGCCAGCCGGGCGCTGCCGGGTCTCCATGCCAGGCTGCCCGTGCCGGCAGGAGGGGCAGGACACGTGCTGCCCCGTGCAACACCCGGATGCACAGAGACTGCAGCTCCGTGGGGCCCTTTGCCCCCAGCGCCGGTTCGCGTGGGGCCGACGGCCCGCGGAAGGTCCCGAGGGCGAGTGTGCTCTCCCAGATGGAGATTTTCAGATAACTTTCTTTTTTCAGCAGGCAGCGGGTGCCTGCTCCATGCCTCTCTCCGGGGAGCCCCCAGCAAAGGTTCCTCTTCAGCAGCCCCAGGAGAAAGAGCCATCGCCCTCAGACACCCTCAGCGTAGCACCCAGCAGCTCCGTACCTGTTGATCAGTGAGACGACCGTGGCAAAGAGCTCTTCATAGAGACCCGAAGCCATCCCCTCCACGCACTCCACACCCGTCATCTTCGGTCCTGGCACAGGCAGAGAGAAGAGCAGGCAAAGACAGATCATTTATTTCCAGCCAAGTTCAGCCTATGCGGAGCTGAGCCGGTAACAGGGGATTCCCTCCCTCGCTGGGCAAGATAACCCACACGGCTCCCAGCCTCTGCCTGCCAGGCACGGCATCTCTCCGGTTACACAAGCCGTGCACATCCACCCGCCTGCCTTCAGCTCCTCTAGTGCCTCCTGCCTAACGTATATTTAAGAAATAAAACTATTGCCATGTTAAAGGCCAGTTCTGCAAGTTCTTGCCTTTATCAGAATAACTTGATGGCTGTAATTCTGCCCCCAAGGACGAGCTGGGCATGGAAATGCCGACCTTAAAGCCGGGCGGTATCTCACACCCCCACCACGTGTATGCTGGATCTGCCTCCGTGAATTAGATCCATATATTAATTTGAGGTTTATAGCGGCTCAGCAGCAGTTTGTCCAGCAGCAGCACAACTCCCCGCCATGTCCAGGTCTCCTTGCGGCACGCGGGTGCACGCAGCACAACGCTGGTGTGGCTTCACTTGTGGGCACGCGGAAGGATGGCCACCCTGCTGCCCTCCTGGTTTGGTTCCCCCCCCCACTTTTCTAGGGAGAGCTCTCACAGCATTTAAGCCACATCACTTATCTGCCAGTGGCACTATCTGAATTCGCCTGATCCTCGGGTGTCCCTAAGGAGTGACAGGCAGGGTCAGCTGTAGAGCTGAGGGTAGCTACATGACAAAGCACCGTTAACAATTTAATTAATAGGAACATACTTAAATGGACCTCACTGCCTGAAAAGAAAAGTCCAGAGCAGCACAGAGCACAGCATTTCCTTATCACCCATAAATAAAGACAAAAGGGATGCAGCATCCCGGTACCTGCCGGGCTCTCCTCCGCCAGGGGCAGCCGGCTGCCTCGTGCCGTGACCTGCGCCAGGATCTGCTTCAGGTGGTGTTTGAAGATGGCGGTGGTGAGCTCCTCCAGGTCGCAGCCCAGCACGTCTGCGGCATTGCTCGCACACTCGAATTTCATGAACTGCTTCCTGCCAACTGGGGAGGGGGATTCGGGGGGCACGAACGGGTCAGGCAGAGCCAGCCCGAGCGGAGCCAGGCACAGCCTCAGCACCTCTGGCAAACATCCCTGCCCACTTCCACGTGCAACCCCTCAAAATCAAAATCAAAATAAAATAAAACAAAAAAGGACTGCTGTTTGCAGCGTGGGATGGGGAGGTGGGTGGAGGTGCTGTACCACTGCACCCCACTTTCCTTCCATCCTCCCAAGGCTGCTGGATCAGCCCTGCCCTTGCATCCCTAACGGGCAGTTTCAGACCAGGCACTGCCCTTGCTGACCTGCTCAGAGCAATGACCCTGCAGACCACAGCCTGGAAATGCCCTTTGGGCAAAGAGCTAGCCTGGGCAAAGAGCTAGCCTGGGCAAAGAGCCAGCCTGGGCAAAGCAGGCGGGAGCCATGCCGGAGGGCAGGGAGAGGGCCTCTGCTCCCCAGCATCACTTGGACGCTTGGCTGAGACGGGGATGCAGAATGGCTATCCATCAACCCACATCAAAAGATGGTTTCCGCCTTGAAGGCATGGCTGCTAGGAAGAGTTTTAGCATTACCTCACTCCTGATCTGTGTAACATCACTAACTGAACCGAAAAGCTTTTTCCTCCTTGAAGTCCATCCGCCTCCTCCTGCAATCCCTTCTCCTTCAGGGACAACCCCCGTATCTCTCTCTAGGCACCGGACCCGGTCTCGGTGGCCCACCCGGCTCCCGCCCCTGCAGTGTGCAGTACATGGGGCTGCCCTCCCTACGCACTTGCTTCTGCTAACAACAGCTGTAAGGATTTTCTCAGCTTTGCAAGACACTTATCATATTAAAGGCTGGCTGACTCGAGAAAGGTTGACAGATTTGTCCCTTGGGCAATCATTTAGCATAAGAGGACCTTCGGGTTTTTTGGTCAGAAGATAGTTCAAAAATTCAAGGATTTCAAATCAATGCTTTTGAACCTATTTTCCCCACTAGAGTGCTCCCCAGGTACTCAGAGCATCCTGCCTGCCCAGCAAGACCAGGCAGAGAAGAGACATGCTCCAAGGAGCTGTTTTGAGGCAATTCAGAGCGAATCAGGGACGAGGTGGGCCATGCGACCTACCCAGGCTGCTGCTGCGAGCACAGCATCAGTAACATTGTGCATTTCAAGAGCTTCAGCGGAGCAAACTAGCAGATGTGTTTATGGAAGCTGATGGGATTACGAACCAATCCCTCAAAATCCTGGATCACCTTCCTCAGCCCCAGCAATGTTTGCTGTCCCCGTCAGCCCGAGAGCAGCACTCCTCGCAGCGCCGTCAGCAAACAGAGCTGGCACGCATTATTTACACCCAGCAATAGCAATTCCAGCTTAATGATTAAAATCAATAGGGAAGCAATCTGCAGGATAAATCCTTTTACAAATCCAGGAAGGAAAGGTGCTGTGGAGGCAGCCGGCTGGCGCACGCTCAGGAACATGGGGGGATGAGCAGAAATGAGAGCAGATGAGCAAAGTCGCCCAGAGACCTCCAGGTTTTAGGTGGTGGCTGATGAGGAGCTGGCCCGGGGGCTCACAGCTACGATGAGCCCTTAAAATACAGCAGGCGGCTTGTGGCAGGGGACAGGGTTTGGGAGGGAGAGCAGGAGATGGCCACATCCTGGCCAGCCCCATGGGGGACCAGGGTCCCCCACCCTTGGCCGAGGCGCGGCACAAAGCAGGGCCAGGGGCTGAGGAGTGCTTCACAGCACACCCACGAGAGTCATCCCCCCCTTTCCCTTCCCCTTTGATCTTTTCCCATTATTTTTTATTCTGACTGAAGGACTCCAACATCAAGCGCTGTGCTGGAGCAGACAGAGGGATTGCCTCAACAATCCAGGCTTTGATTTATTTTGTTTTCACTTGTTTTCGTCTGAGCTGGCTGGACAGAGGCTGATCCCCACCAGACAGATCTCCACGCGCTGCTGCACACCGAGGAGCGGAGGGGCTGTGAGGCCAGGGCTGCACAGACCTGCCCCAGCGGCCGGGCTCCCGCAGCCAGCATCCCACACTAGCCCCTCCAGCACCCCACACTAGCCTCTCCAGCATCCCACACTAGCCCTTCCAGCATCCCACGCCAGCCGCTCCAGCACCCCACGCCGGCCGCTCCAGCACCCCACGCCGGCCGCTCCAGCAGCCCCAGGACAAGCAAGGGACTCCGCTCAGCCCAGCCTGCCACAGTGCAAAGTCCTCCCAATGGAGCAGTTGCAAGTGGGGAAACCAGATGCCCGCGCCATGCTGGTCTGGTGTGGAAGATGTCCTGCTGCCCTGGGCAGAAGGATGCAGCCATCTTTCACACCTCCACAAAACCAAACAGTTGCTGTCTGACTGGCACGTGGTGTCGGAGGCTGGCGTGATGCTGCCCAGCGTGCCAGTACCCCCTGGACAGGTTCCTTCCCCCATGGGGGGGTTGGCCCTTCAGTGCTCTCCAAATTGCACCCTTGCTGTTAGCAGCTGGTGTGTGCTGAGTCAGCAAGTCTGGGGGCACGGCCGCTGCTGCAAACCCCGCTGTGCCTGCGGCTTGCCCAGCTGCGGATCTGCCCAGCCCGCAGCCACCGGCCCCCCGGCAGCCCGCCCCGGGAGAGGCCGGGCACCATTTCACACTTCATGAAATATAAACAGCGGCAGCGGCATGCAGCCCTCCTGGGTGTGATGTGACCGTTGTAAAACACGCCAGCTTTAACACCTAAAAGGTAATTACTTCGGCCCATTTAATATTTAAAAGAACCAGTAGGAAAATACAGGGTCAGCACCAGCTTTGTCTCGCTCGCACACCCACGCACGCTGCCTGGGCAGCAGCAGGGCTTCTATTTTTCATTTCAATTTGGGAAGCTTGGGGAGCAGCAGGGATGCCCGGAGGGGCTGGATCCCGTCCCCCCATCCCCATCCCCGCCGCTGCCTGGGCTGGTACCCGCGAGCCAACAGCAGCGGTGCCCGGGAGCGCAGGGGAGCTGCACCACGGGCTCACTGCCGGGACAGGGCAGCTCAGCCTCGCCACCAGCCCCCTTCCCACGCAAGCCAGCAGCCCCGTTCACCTGCCTTCCCAAGCCCCCTCGGCCGCTCGGGGCGCATGTTGTCAGCCTGTCCTTTTTCTTCCACTTATTTTGTCATTAAAACATTTGCACTGCTAATGGGACAAATAAAAAAGCCCATTTGTTCCTCTTTATTACCCTGGGAGGGGACAGGGAGAGAGAGGATGCTCCTCCTGGCTTGAATGGTTAATTTATTTGTCCTGCACTAAATTCTCCAGTCTATTCTCTGTTGACCCATTGCCTGATGTATGACACATTAAAGCCTATATATAACAAAGGGAAGAGCTGTGTAATAGCATGATTAAAGAAATCTGCCATTCTGGCTGCATTTCCCCGACTGTTTGTAATAAAGATGTCAGAGCGCTGAACAGATAGTGCCATAACTTGGCGTGCGGGGAGACAGCCCACCCGGACCAGGAGCCATGGTGGTGATTGTAAAAACCTCCACGAAGGAGAGGCAATGTCAGCAGCAACCCCTGAGCCAGCCCCCCCCAGGCCCCCGACAAGCCGGCAGCAGCAGCCGGGCTCCAGCCAGGACTCCAGCTATTCCCAGAGTTTTCTGCTCCCGCTCCCCTGGCTCTGAACCCCAGACCATGGCCAGGGCACAGAGAAAATCCAGCTCCCATGCTGAGCAGGGATGCGCCAGGGTGCAGACCCCCCAGGGCCCTGCTGCCCGCAGGGCTGGATCTCCCTCCTGCTCCCTGCACGGGGCTTGAGCTGCTCAAAGCACAATTTCCAGCAAACCTCCTCATTTTGCAGACCCGGGCAGCAGACCATGCAGCTCTGCCCAATTCGTGCTCCAAACCGGGGTCCCTCTGCCCTGGGGGGGTGCATCATTCTGCCTAAATCCTCTTGCCGGGGGAAAAGAAATCCTAAGGACATCCTCTGGAGTACAGAGGCTTGTGGCTGGATGGTCACTGCACTATGATCCAGCCCCTGGAGACTGTGTCACCCTGGTTTAGGTCTTTCCCATGAAGCCATCAGGCTTCATCAGGGCAAAACTATTGCTCCTGACGGTTGCAACTCAAAAAGCACAGAGAGCCACCATCCTACTGAAAACAGAACATGCAAAATCAGCTGCGCTTCCCTCTGCGGCAAGAAAACCCAAGTGCCAAAGAGCAAAAAGGCTTTAACAGAGAGAAAGAAAAATTGGCAAGATTGAGAGGCCAGCCCTAATGCAATCCTTTCCAAGAATCATTTTGATGAACGATGCAGGAAAGCATAGGAGCCCTTCCCGTCAGGAGTGAGGTAGCCTTTCGCTCACCTGCAGCACAGAGCTACGGCAAGGCCAATGATTTAACTACACCCAAGGCCACCATTGGGCGCCAGCCCGAGGACAGCTGCTCCGCAAAGGAAAAGCAAAGCTAAAGCAGGGGCAGAGGCTCCTTGCGCTGGGTCCTGCTCTCTCCTCTTCACCTCCGACTCCAGCAAGGCCATCGCAGGCGGTGCCGGGGAACATGCGAGTGGCACCAGAACCACAAGCAACGATGCCTGAGCTTTCCTGGCAAACCCGTGTCCTCTGCACTTACAGGAATCCAGGGGAAAGGAGGGGCTGCAGCGGGCTCCCCCTGCACAGAGCAAATTGCAAAGGCTTACGCTCTGCAGGCAGGTGTCCGAGGGCATTGCAAGGTGGAGTTGCTGGGAGAGGAATGATCGGCACACAGCTTCACAATGTTGTTTTATGCAATTTACTGCCCGGCCCCCTCCGTGCTCCTCTCCCGATGGCAGCCCACACGCTGCCGGAGCAGCGGGCTTGGGCTGTGCCGGCAGCAGTACCGCAGCTCCGTCCCTGCCACCGGCACGTTTTTCCCTCTACAACAGTGACCAACCTGGGGACAGATATATTTGTCACAAAAGGGAAACTCTGGCACAGTGCTAATTACGGATACGCTGTTCCCTCCTCCTTTTAGCAACAGGCAGCGATAAAAAAATTATGGTAAATCTGAGCATTGAGCTTGGGTGGAACTAAGAACAAAGTGTCATTTCCACATCAATCAACGAAAGGTCACCACATCTCGGAGGCTGTAAAATAGCAGCGATAACGCAGATTTAAGGCTTTTTTCTCAGCTCTGGTGAGAAAGCAGTAAGTCACCCGAGTCCATTCCTGATTGACATCTATGCTCAGAAAGCTGCATAATTAGTGCCCGTCGGATCCTGTCAGGTGCTCTCCCTCTTAGGTTTTGATGGACGTCCCCATTACTGTACTTGGCTAAATGGCTTCCAGCCCTTCTGGAAACTTTTCATTTCACAGAGCTAAAAGGGTGGTCAAGGGGCTTTCATCCCTGCTGCTCCTGCCAGCCCTACCTGCCTGCAGACCCTGGAGAGACACGGCAGGGCACAGCGCACCGGCATGTGGGACCCCGGGGGCTCAGCTCCTCCTTCTGCTCCAGCCCCGGCACAGCCCAGGCCCATCTCACAAACCGCTCGATGCCTCTGTTTCCTGAACAGGGACGCTCCTTCTCCTGCCTCCCAAGGGAGCGATGCTGCAGCGGTGGGGCTGCGCAGGACCCAGCCTGGGCCGTGGCAGCCCGCAGCTGCCAGCAGCTCGGGCATTGCCCCCTTGCTACTTGCTGGGGGTCTCCCCTACCGGACCCCACAATCCCCCCTGGCCGCCTGGGCGCTCCCACCCCTCCGCCGTCGGGGCTGCTGCTGCAGGGAACCAGCCCCATCCACGCGGTGATGCGGGAGGGCAGCGGATGCAGGATGCTGCCCTGGTGCTGCTGACCTCCGCAGGGTTTTGGAGGGGGGGTCTAGCCCCCGCCTCCTGCACTTCTGCCCTTGTGGTTTTCCTCCATCCAAGGGGTTCAGGCCGCTAGTTTTGCGGCAGCCTCTGCCCGCCGCACTGACGGGTCCGGGGAGAGCCACGCTTGGCTCCCGTCCACAGCTCACACCCGCCTGCAGCACCGGGAGGACTTCAGTGACTTGCAGCCGCTGGAAACCCAGGTGCCTCTATTAAAGGCGCACAGTGGGAAGCCTGCAGAAAGCAGGGAGCCACGATGCTTTCTTTTTATAACAGTCAGCAAAAGGGACAGCTTGAGAGCGAGCTGAATGCCGACCCCCAGCTGCGCCCGAAACCTCCTTCCCAGTTAAAGAGGCAATGAATAAATGAAAATATGTAATATTCTGCAGCCCACAAAGGGGACTGGAAGCACTTAGGTAAATGCGTACCTAGGATGCCCCGCTGGCCTCTGGCTGTCAGGCTGCTTTCTCACAAAAAGAGCTGCTCTAACGCGTTTCAAAGGCAACGGGAAACACTGACACCAGGACAGAGCAGGCTTTAGAAATTCAGCCTTTTCTTCTCGGTGTTTTTCTAGCTGCAAACATATTTTCCACTCTCAGCCAGAGAGAGGTGGTGCTATTTGCTCCTGTTTCATTCCTGGACAAACTGAATTTGTGACAAGACGATAGCCATCAGCAGAAGGAAAAAAAGGCGCATTTAACCTGAGCTGGGGCCCGGCAGCCAGAGCACGGCACGCGCCGGAGCCACCGTCGCAGGGATGGCGGTGGTGGCAGCTGCGACGGCAGCCGCAGCGCCTGGCTGCACTCCTGAATGCAAGCGAAAAACCAGTGATGAGGCTCCCTTTGGTGAGATTTCAAGGAGAGGATTTTGAATATACAATTTCAAAGTGCATGAAAGGGGAAAGGAAGAGATGGCTATCAGGAGACAGGTTTAACCACATTAAAAGAGTCATCACCCCCACTGAGACTTTTGCTCCATCCAGCTTTGATCCATTTTTTATCCATATTTCCTTTCATTTCTACCCTTTTGTTGACGCACGATGGGGGAATCAATACCAGAGTGAGTGATGCTGAGACGTGCTCTGGTTGTTAATCCCATACCTAAGTCCGCTCCGAAGCCACAAGCCCTGCCTGGGCCCGCTATTAACATTTCTATTCATGCTGAAATAATTGCGACAAGATTTGTTGAATATAGCACTCGATTCACGTCTAGACTGACTTGCAGGATGCTTGGGAGAGAAAGTTCAGTAAGTTTGAGCAAACCAGCTCAGCTCACCCAGCAAACCCTCTGTGGCCAACACAGTAACCATCCCTGCATGTGAGCTGGTCTGTGAGCTGGTCACTCTTAAAATGAGACGTGTCTCCAAAATCTGCTCTCCTGAAAACTCTCAAGGCAGAAGGACTTTCTTTTTTTTTGCCAAGAGCCTTATCCCACACTTCAGCCTGAGGCAGCAGGGTCATTTTTTTTTAAAGTTGGAAGGGCATTAGGGGAGATGGAGATGTGGAAAGAGAACACCGGAGAGAAGGAGAAAGAGAACTCGCTGTAAGTGATGACAGCGTTCATCCTTTTAAAATAATTAATAAATGATTAATGGCATAAATTACCATAAGATGTGTTATGACATGTTGCAGAGACATTTATAAATGTCTATGGCTTAGTTTATAGCAGCCTTTATGCAGCCCTCATAAATTGAAGTGTGTAAATCAATGTGGCTGTCTCTAAAATGGGTTAGAGCACATCTTAAAATAATTTATAAGGGATAAGACAATTTCTATATGCCTGTATTAACAAAGTCTTTATAAATACAATCTTCATCCAGACTCATCCTATTATAATTCGGTTACTGTATTAGACACTCAAGAGATGATAAAATTATTGCTACCTGAAGCTGTCCCTTCGCAGTGTCACTGGTGACAATGTGCCAACCAACCAGTTACCTACCCTGGTCCTTCCCAAAAAGCAGGCACAAGACGACACCTCGCAGCCCCCATCCCGTCCATGCGTGGCCACGGGACGGACCTACTCCAGAAGCCCCCGTGGGCCAGGACACCAGCACACAGCATCGCCCAGCTCAAGGCAGCTCCTCCGCATGCAACCAAGAGCTCAGAGCAACCGCCCACGCAACAACCAGGCGAGCATCGCTCCCGAATGCTTCTTGGTGTGCAACACGCCCAAGCACCGAATGCCGCTGGGACATGCTTTCTCACCCTCCTCTAACACCCAGCACCGAGACGAGGTATAAGGAAAGGAGGGGCAGGAGCCCCCCTTACCTTTACAGGCCCCGGCGGCTCCCAGGTGGTAGATGCCGGCTAAGATGCGCCAGATGGCCACCTGCTCCTCCGCCGTGACGCCCAGCGTGCCCATGGCAGCCCGGAGCTGGGCGAATGCTGCTGAGGCTTTCTGTTTCTCCTCGGGCTGCAGACAGAAAGAGGCGGAAGGGGGAAGATCACTGCCTCTGCCAGAGCATCCCGGGTGCTGGGCACAGGGGATTGCATTAACACAGGGGGAATGCAAAAGGGCATACAAAAAACATATGGCCAGCAAGGAAAAGACAGTAAGGGACGCTAGGAACAGTTTGGACAGCAGTGGGAGAAGCCCCTGGCAGGTTCCTTGAGAACCTGGTGTTAGGAACAAGCCTGGGTACGTCTTCTTGTTGTACAATACATAATTCCCACTTCAGGAGTGTCTACAGAGACGTTAAGCAGCAGCTGGAGACAGACGTTTTACATCTTCTCACCTCTCGCTAAATACACCCGCCCACAGGCGTGCTGGGGCCAGCTGAGCAGCTTCCAGCCACTATCTGCCCACCTCCAACACTGCAGCCCCATCCATGACTCCTGCAATTTTTTTTGCAAATGCAGCCCCATCGCAAAATTAGGGCTTTTTTCCCCTGAACTGAGGATTTTTGATGCAGACATGTGCAGCCCCAGGGCCAGACACTGCACGCGGGCTCCAGCAGGCAGCATCCCTGTCTTGGCAAGGACCAGCCTGCCTGGTCTAAAGGATTTTGGCTCCTGCAGAGGTCTACAGGGTGGCTACTAATGAGGAAACACAGCTGAGGTCTGCAATTTCTCCAGACTCAAACAAATACCCCAAATACTTGTGACACCGGTGTCACAGCAGGGGTTATCCATCCCCACCAGCTGCGGGGATGAAGGCTGAGATGCCGCCAATTAGATTTTTGGTCTCAGCATCCAGAGCACCATTCAGAAAGGAATGTCTGACAAATTTCCCCAAACTCCAACCGAAACCAAATGCAGCACACCACCGCTCTGGCTTTCCTTCTGGGCTGGTTCCAGAGCAGGCAAACGGAGGCTACCAACGTCCCTGCTCAGCCAGGCCAGGCTGCAGTGCAGGATTTCATCCCCCCGGGGAGCTTTTGGGCGGTTCATCCTTCCACACCCCCGTCCCCAGTGCCCTGGGTGCTCCTTGGACAACCCTGCCATGCCGTGCTGAACCGAATGGCCAAACCCGGCTTTCCAGGGACACGCGTGCACCGTGGGGAACGTCACTGGGAAGGAGGAGAAGTGGTGGTGGGGATGGTGCTTGTCCTGTTTGCAGAGCTCGCACTCCCTGAACTGAAGAGGTGCTGCCCAGCTCCTGCTGACCCTCTGCATCCCAGCGGGAAAACCCTCCGTGCTGGGATGGGGAACCCACTAGAATCAGGGGCTGCGAAAGGATGGTAAAACCCCATCTCTGAACCCAAATCTGCTGCTGCATCAGCAGGGTGAGGACCCGCAGTACCTCGCCGTGCCCTCCACGAGAGCTGCTGCTCAAACAGCTGATTCCTTTGGCTGCCAGACCACAGCAGGAGCTCCCTAATGAAGATCGAATATTGAATTCATCAATAGATGATGTAGCTGCAAATTGCTGCGATTCATCCCAGCGCTTTGGTTCTGCCTGATCTTTGCAAACGCCTCAGACTTATAAGGAGCCGGTGCAGGAAATCAAATGCAGTACTTTTAGCCCCCTAAAAATCGCATTCTGGGCCCTCCAAAGGATGCGCTTGCTCCCCAGGAGCTGCTGCCGCAGAGAAACATCAGGGATTGTTGGCCCCGGAGCAGCAGGCTCCATCCCCAGGGTGGACAGAGGTGTCCAAAAGCCGAGCGCAGACACCAGGCAGCGGCTGCCCCGGTCCTGGCAGCTCCCCCGCTCCCACGGGGCTGCTGGAGGGGTGCCGGAGGCTCTTTGGGCAGACCCTTCCTCACATCCCGACATTCGCTCCCTCCCTCCATACACCTGGTACGGCGGCACCATCCCGAGTGACCCAGCAGCTGAGGACCCCCACCATGTCCTCTAACCGGGGCTGACAAAGGGTGTGTGCTGCAGCATCCCGCTGCAGGCGGCTGCGTGGCTCCAGCATTTCTCCCTACCTTCGTGAATGGCTTGATCCCAAAGGAGTTGCTCTCAGCCACCTGGTGCAAGTGCAGCGTCGTCCTGGAAGCAGTTACAGAAAATGACTCAAGCTCCCTCCTGCCCCTGGCACGGCCCAAACCCCCTGCCCTCTCCTTGGGGGGCATCTCCGACACCCGCAGACCCTCTTTGCCTTTACAGCGACGTCCAAGGGGCCTCGTCGGGAAAGGTTCCCGTGGCTCTGCCCTGGGCAGGGGGATGGAGCTGGCACCAGATGCACCGGGACCCTTCACCCGGGGCAGCCCAGGGACACGCAGCTTGCGGGGAAAGCAAGAAGCGAGCAGGGAAAGGGACCTCCATCTCATTTGATCAGCCCAATTTTAGTTTTAGTGAAGGGGCAAAAAAAGCACCAGAAAATGCCCCTGTTTCCTGGAAAATCTCTAATATATAAGTGCATAAAAATCCCTGCAGCATCGCTAATGTGATCACCCTCACAATCTCTTTCTTATCAGGGAGGTCTCAAAAACCACGTTGCCAGAGCAAACTTGGGTAGAAATCCTGGGGGAGCCCCTTGGCCACGGGGGTACCCGTCAGCCGAGCAGCCAGGCGAGGAGCGGAGCTGCCCAGTGCCGTGGGAGCCGCACACCCACCTGTGTGCCGCATCCAGCCCCGCCAGCATCAGGGCGAAGACGTTGAAGTTGCTCTCTCCGTGGGGCTGCTGGGCGACGCGGCCCTTCTCCAGCAGCATGGTCTGGGGGAGGGAGCGGAGGCAGGCGTGAGCAGCAGCCCCGGCGTGGAGGCAAGGACAGCCCCTTGGTGCGGGCAGGGTGGCTGTGTGCCAGGGCATCCAGGCAAACCAGGCACACAGGGAAGAGAGGGGACAGTGGCACCCAGAGACAGGGAGATGCTACTGGGAGCTGGCAAGGAGGGGCTGGATTTCTCCTTGCAGGGCCACGGCTGGCTTTGGAGGCTGCTCCTCCCGCCCAGGGCTGCGCACTGCAGGGCGTGCAAGCAAGAGTCAAATCGTGTCCCAGGCATGCATCAAGGGGCAACTTTTCAGCACATGGGTGCAACACCCATGGTCCCTCCCTGCCTCCGGAGGTCTGGGCAATACAATGTCCCTAGCAGGGATGCTACAGTCTCTGTGTCCCAGCAATGGATAAGCCATTGCCCGGGACTGAGACAAGCCTAGATCTGCCTCCAGCCTTGTCAAGGTTGTTCAGTGCCAGCACTGACACCAGGAATGAGTCCCTGCAGAGCTGGGACCCCCTGGTTATCCTGTCCTCCCCATGAGCATCCCAGGATGGTACTGGTGGTCCAGAGAGCAAATGCTCCCAGGGGCACAGTCCCACTCCTGCACAAGGACAGCCACGCCGGGCCATCGGCTCCCTGCCGATTCCTGGGGCAGAGGAGGGGCAGCAATGGGGCAGCCCTGGGGAGCCCTGGTGTTCCCCACCAGCAGACACGGGCTCAAGCCCTCTCCTCCATCAGACGAGACCCGGGGCCATGAGCAGCTCTGATTAAAGTGCCTTTACATAACAGCCCTGATGGTGATAAAAGCCCTCAGAGGCTTCTGCTCAAGGCTGGCATGTAAGGTGCTGTTAATGAAACGCTGAATTATACATTTCCTCATAAACATTTCAGTCCAGCGCTGTTCTGCGCTCCCTGCCAGGGGAGGGGGTGGTGGGCTGTGGGGGACCCCCCCACACTGCTGACAGAGCTCCTGCTCAGCTGCGATCTGGGGACATCTTTGGTCCAGGAGGAGAAGCAGAGCAGAGCATCGCTCCCCTCACACACAGCCTGGTCGGGAAGCAGCACAGGGGCTGCTTGCCCCCATGCCGAGGACCCCTGGTTTCAGCCACAGCCCTCCCGTCTCGCCAGGTGACGGGGCCCGCAGGGTACCTGGAGGTGAGCAGCAGTTATCCGGCCGGTGGCACTGAAATCCAGCGACAGGACCATGGAGAAGCGTGTGGAGCTGCTGCTGTGGCCGGTGGTCACTGACCCGAAGGCTCCCAGGACTGTGAACATCGCCTGGATCTTCTCCACTGCAAAACCAGCACCAGCAGCCCCCTGAGCCGCCCTGCAATGGCTGTAGCCCTACATTGCTCCGGTGCTCGCTGCGAGAGAGCCAGACCCCACCGCTGCTGCAGCAGAGCGGCCTCAGAGCTGCAAACAAGCACTGGAGGAGGCTTCTCCTCCTGGCTGCACCTCCGTCTGCTCATCCCGGGGGTCCGTCCCAGCGCATGGGGACCTCGGGCACCAGCCAGGCATGGGGTTAGCATCCCACACTGCGAGAGCAAGTGTGTTGGCAGGAGGGGCACGTGCCAGCCTGCCCACACGTCCACGCTGCGCCAGGCCGTTCCTCAGCCCTTTGCAAGAGCATGGTG
Organism: Ciconia boyciana; assembly: GCF_034638445.1. Classification (NCBI taxonomy): domain Eukaryota; kingdom Metazoa; phylum Chordata; class Aves; order Ciconiiformes; family Ciconiidae; genus Ciconia; species Ciconia boyciana. The sequence goes on from NC_132948.1 coordinate 7,401,083, forward strand.
TACCCAGAGCTCGTGCCAAAATCCAAACCTGCCCTCTAAAGCTACTGATTGCTTAACAGCGCTTCCTCTCACGTCACCAGTAACTTGATCAGATGGGAAAAGCGCTGCCCCAAGCACGCAAGTAATTCCCTTCTGGTGCTTACTCGGGTGTTTATCAAAATAGCAGATCTGTTGGGTCTGGAAGGGGTAAGAGGCAGGGGCACTCGCAGCCCCGCCGCTTGCCTGCTCCTGAGCAGCAGCCCCGTGGCCCTGCCAGCTCGTGCTGCGCTTGCACAGCCACACGGAGCCACCCCAATGGCACACAAATCAGACCAGGAATGGGTCAAATGGAGGCCATCGGATGGAAACAGCATCTCCTTCACATTTGCGTGCACTCCCTAGCCTGCGTAGACACCCTCCATGCACTGACTCTGCCGGCACCAAGCACCCCACAGCCCCACTGCCAGTGCTTGGTCCATCTGCCCCAGCTGCTGGGGCTCAGAGCTCGCAGTGGCTGCCGTGCCCCGTACCTGAGACCCTGCTGCCCATGCTGCCCACCGTACCCCGTACCTGAGACCCCACCGTCCACGCTGCCCGCCGTGCCCCGTACCTGAGACCCTGCCATCCACGCTGCCCGCCGTGCCCACCAGGTACTCCAGGGCACTCTGGCAGCACCTGGTCTTCCCAGCCCCGCTGCGTCCTAGGGGCACGATGGCCTGATCCTGCCGCTGCATCAGCAAGTTCCTGTAGGCTCTCTGTGCCACCGAGCAGATGTGCGGGGGCATGCTGTCCCGCTTCCCCTTGAACGCCTGCAGGCAGGGAGAGAGTGGGAGGGCACGTCCCAAACCAACCCTTAGAGGTTCTCTCCTTGTAGAGAAAATCCTGAAGACATCACACTCAGGGCAATGGTTTCTCCCCAGGGTGCAGACCCCCCTGTGCCAAGATTCCCAGCGAAAGGGGAAACGTCACCTGGCCCGGCCAGCCTCGCCTCGCTGCACCAGCACTGGAGAGAGAGGGTTGGGGACCAGCCCAGGGAACCCACAGCAGGACCTGCCCCAGCTTGCTTGTGAGCAAGAGCTCTGCCAGGCACCACCCCAGGCACTGCGCCCCGGGCTTGTTCCCTCCCCAGCCTCAGCACCCCTGGACCACTCGGGGGGTGCAGTCACAGCAACGCAGTGATTTTCTCCTGGAAACCAGGAAAACTGTGCCCCTGGCCCCGAGTGTCCCCAGCCCCAAGTACCCTCAGAACATCCCCAGCCCTGAGCACCCCCCAGAGCATCTCCGGCCCCGAGCAACCCCGGCCCTGAGTGTCCTCAGAGCATCCCCATCCCCGAGCATCCCCGGCCCTCAGTGTCTTCAGAGCATCCTTAGCCCCTGTCCTTCCCGGCCCCGAGCATCCCCGGTCGTGAGTGTCCTCAGAGCATCCCCGCATCCCGGCCGCGCGCTGTGACGGTCCCACGGTGCCATCTGCCGGCACGGCAGCGCCCGGCGCCCTCCGCCACTGTCCCCACGGGGGTCGGTGACCACTTCCCACGTGAGATCCCGGCCACCCCACGGTTCCCCCCCTCCCCTCACCTTCCCCGAGCTGCTGCTGGCAGCGAAGCTGGGCCTGATGGCCACCAGGCTGGGCCCGGCGTAGGTGTAGGGGAGCCGGGACTGGTAGCGCTGCTGCAGCGTGTGCACGGCGCTGCACGCGTTGAGGTTGACGAGCGCAGCCAGATCCTCGGCGTAATCCAGGCTGGGGGGGTTGGTCTGCAGGAAGAGAGCCAGAGCCCCCGTCGAGCTCTGCTGTCGTGGCACAGGCAGTGCCGGACCCCACCGGCACCCCGAACCCATCCAGCCCAGGATGATGGCCCGAGCAACTGGGCTGCCCCGGGTCTAATCCTGCCTGGGCACTGCCATGCACCCGGTGCTGCGGGCAGGGCTCCTACCCCTGTGCCAGCCAAAACCAAGGAGGGGGCTCACCCGCTGCACGCTGTCCTCGTCCACCTCGGTGACACTGCCGTCCGCCTCCCGGCGCACCCTCACCCTCCCTGCTGGCAGCTCGGGTGTCCCCACGTCTGGCTTCAGCTGCGTGGCTGCAACGAGAGGATGATGAGTCCCTCCTGCACGGCACGGCCGAGGCAGCTCAGGGCAGAGCCGGCTGCGGTGTGGGGAGCTGCCGAGGGGCCACCTCTGACCGCGGCCCCGCTGGAGCACGGTGCCGGAGCAGCACCCGGTGCCCACCCTGCTCCCGACTTACAGCCAGGCTGAAGACAGCTCTTATCTTTGGCCCTGGAAAGCAAGGGCAGAGGAAGGCAAGTTACCGAGCGTGAATCCATCCTGCTGGATGAGCCAGACCTTCTCTGCTTCGTACCAAACATCCCTCGGAGCCTGCAGGGAGGACAGAGGGGAATCGTGCAAGAAGCAGTGGAAAACTGAGCTGGACAAACTGCACTTGCCCCATGGACAGCAACACTTCCAGCCAGAACCCCTGCCCCTCCTCTGCCCTCCTGGCCGGCCCCGGGGGCACCTTCCCCCAGCCCCCAGCTGAGCCCACACAAACGGGAAGAGCTTCATGAAACCAGAAAATGGCATCAGTGCCCCCAAGACACAGGGTAACAGCCCGGCAGGTCTGCGGACACGTTACCTGGTCCTTGTCCGTGCTCTTGGCCGTCTCCTCTTTGCTCTCTCCCGGTACCTCTTTACCCTCTCCCAGCTCTTCCTTCACCTTCCCCACCTCCTTTGCCACATCTTCTGACTTTTCTTGGATCCCTCCCAGCTCCCCCTTGGGCCCCTCTGACTTGTTTGTAGTTTTTCCAGGCTTTTTGATTTCCCTTGGCTCCTTCTTGCCACCTCCGACATCTTTCTTCATCGTCTCCGGCTCTTTCTTGGCCAGCCCCAGCTCCCTCTTGGCTCTCGCCTTGTCTGGGTGCTGCTCGTGGCTTGGGGGTGCCCCCTTCTCCTTCTTGGTGCTCTCAGGGCCCGTCCCCTTGGGCACGTCCCCCTCCTTCGTTGGGACTTTGCTGCAGTGCTGGGGGCCCTTGCGGGCTGCGGGGGCTGGAGCCATGGGGCTGTCCCCCAGGCAGGGGTCCTTGGGGCTCTTCTCCAGGCACAAGAGCTTCACTGCCTTGGAAGCCCCTGGGTGAGGGGTCTCTGCTGGTTTGGGGACAGCCGCTGCCAGGCTGGGCGCAGGGGATGGGGCTTCGCTGGGGACGGCCCCTGGTGCAGCCCTCCCGGGTGGCAGCTCCTTGCGGGGGGGGGCCACGACCCCCTCACCCCCCTGCCCCTCCACGTGCAGCCCGTTCTGCAGCAGCTGCCCCTCGCTGGCCACCTCTCCTCGGGTAGCTGGGGCGTCCCCGGCTCGGGCCTCGCCGTCCTCCCCCGCAGGCTGCCAAGCAAAGGAGAAAAGCCGGGTCTGACAGGGACAGGACGAAGGACCTGACCCCGGCCCCAGTCCCAGGAGCCACAGCCGGGTGCGGGACGCCCGTGCAGAGCACGGCCCAGCAGGACACGCAGCTCCAGCCCTGACCCGCTCGCTCGCTCCGGGCACAGCTGATGGCTGCAGGTGCCTGCCCAGACCTGGCTGCAAGGCTGCAGCCAGTGGCGGCATCTTTCTCCTCCTCCTCCTCCCTCCTGCTTGGCCGCATCCCGTCCCTCCGCCCTCCGTGTGCTGGGTCACCACTCGCTCGCTGCCATGCCCAGGGATGCCCCACACGCTCCCCTTCCTGCTCTCAGTGAGCTGAACCAGAGAGCCTCGTGCTCTGCTTAATTACTCGCCTTCCAATTAAGCAAGTCAGGAGTGGCAAGTTGCATTAATGAAGTCTCCCGCATTAATTGCTCAAGGCTGGCAGCTGGCCGGGGCTGCAGCTTGCTCCGGCCGATGGCGTGCTGCGAGCCTGGGCCTCGCTGTCCAACCCAGCTCGTACGAAAAAAAAAAAAAAAAAAGCTCAGGCTCCCGGCTGGGGCTGGTGTGGTGGGGCCCTGCAGCCCCCCAGCCCCTGAGGTGGGGGCTGGCAGCACTGCTGCGACTTGGATGGGAACCACTTTGGGCTGGGGACAGACGGGGACACCCAGCCAGCACCACGGCAGGACACCCCGGTGCCGCGTGGGGTCCATCACTGCTCACCTCCTCTTTCACACTCGCCTTGGTTTCCTTCTTCAATTTTGCCGCCTTGGCCTCCTTCTCGGTCTCCCGCACGAGCTGCTTGATGAACCCCCCAGGGATGACCGACAGGAGCAGGGGGGGGGCAGATGGGGGTGGCCCCCGGTCCTCGTCCCGTATCTGTTTGCAGGAGCAGAGGCTGGGTTACGGAACGCGGTGTGGGGACGGGAGCCCTGGCAAAGCCAGCCCCGTGGGCACGTTAGCAGCACGAGCGTGCGCGAGCGGTGGAGCCGAGCACCAGGGCCCTGCTCTGCTGGTGGGGCCAGCCACGGTTGCAGGCATCTTGCAGGTTGCCAGTGAGGCCACGGGCTGCTCGTGAGCACCAGGCTGGTTCGGGGATGCTGTGGCGAGCAGGAGGAGAAGCACCAAGAAGAAAAGCCCTGCAGAGAAGCCCCGAGGTTTCCGCACACCGCCAAGGGCCAGGCGCTGCGGGGAGCCCACGTGCGCTGCCGGCTCTGCCCAATGCCCAGCAGCTCCAGCACGGCCACGGGACGAACCGTCCCGGCTGCAGCGAGTCAAGAAGCAGGTCCTGGCATCACTGCGGCCACATGCAGACCTGCTGCATGCTGGCCCCAAGCCGAAACCCGGCCCCACTTCCCGCAGCTCCACAGCAAAGGTTTTTCCCAGCCGTGCCAGTGCACAGCAGCGCCAGCACCATGCAGACTCCTATGAAACTTGGCCCTGCAGGAAACTGCGTGCCCCGAACGGTGGCGAAATCGCTCAAACCAGAACATTCAGGCTGCAAAGGTGCCCGGAGCCGGCAGGGTTGGACACAGCAGGAGCCATGTGCGCAGGGAGGCGAGGGGATGCCAACCCTGGAGGCGTGCAGCAGGCTGGCTGCGGTGCGTCTCCCCGCCCGGCACCGAGCCCCCGGGCAGCCCGCAAGCATCCAGCCCCGAAACACCGCTGGTGCCACCCTGGACCGAGACTTTCCTTCTGCTCCCAGAGCGCGAGGCGCGAGGAGATGGCCATGCCGGCGTCGAGGTGGGACAGTGCTGTACGGAGAGCCACGGGGCCGTGCCGGGTACATTAGGTGGAGAGAGAGGAGAGAGTTAGCCAGGGGCTCCCGCTGGCCGTGCCAGGGGCTGTGCCGGGGCCAGCAGCACCATGACCTTGCTGGGCATTGCCCCAGTCTGAGCTCACGGCACTGGCTGGAGCGCGGCAGCCCGGGCACGGAGGGGATGGGTGGTTTGGCAGTGCTGGGGAGGGCACGGCCACGGGCAGCCTCCTCCAGCCCTCGGCACATGGCACGGCGAGGGGCCAGGAGGTGTGGGGAGGTGGTGGTACAGGGTGTCGGTGGCACCGGGGTGGTGCTGGGACCCCACTGCCCTGGGCTGGGTGGCACAGGTGGCCGCCATCAGCCTGCCCATGCCCCATTCTGGGCTGCCCCCGGCTTCACCTGTCGAGATCATTCATGCACCAAGCGGGTCGGGGCTCGTCTGGCCCTGCTGCTCATGCCGGCAGCCGCATCGCCTTGTACAGTAAAGGGCAGGAGCGCCGGGAGCGGCCAGGAGCTGGTTGAGGAATGTCACTTGCCTTCTCAGGCGGCAGCCCCGGGCGCCACGTGCCCTCGCTCCCATCGGGGACCGGCGCTGCCCCCACGCTGTTCCCCAGGCAGGGGTCTGTGGCCACGGGGGAGAGCTGGCCCCGAACGGCACAGCCAGAGCCCTGAGCTCAGAGGGTCCCTGCGGCAGGCGGCCCCGCACCCGCCAGCCGGAGCTGGATCCTCAGTCCTGCTCTGCGTATGGGGAAACTGAGGCACGGAGGGGGATGTGCCTCGACCAAGCACACAGCACAGCACGAACGAGGGCTGGGGACCACCACCAACACCACTCCGGCTCCCCCCCACCCAGGGAGCAGGATGCAGCCCCGTTTGGGCCACAGCCACGTGTGGGTCTGGTCCCCACACAGGAGCCACCCAGGACCCGCTGCCATCCCGGTGGGTGCCAAGAGCTGAGGCCACCGAGGGGTCCCCAGCCACGCTCCTGCACAGCGCAGAGAGCACCGTCCCTGTTCCTGTCCCCGCGCCCATCGCAGCTCTCCCACGCACCTCTCCCCGGCACAGACTGGTGGCTGGAAGCCGCCCCCGAAGCCAGGGCTGCCGCTATCGCCATCCATTCCCACCTAAAAATAGCCCTCCCCGCCGAGGGGCCCACGGCCCGGCTGCCAGCACACCCAAAAAGCTCAGCTCCGTTTGGACCCTGACCCCCCGCCCCGAAGGCCCCCTCAGAGCGCCCGTACCTGGGTAGGGGGCTGCAGACGCAGGGGGCTGACGGCCCACACCGGCACCGGGCTCTGCTGCCGGTGCGGGACCCCAGCGAGCCGGAGAGCGAAGGCGGCGTGCGGGCAAGTGGCGGCAGCGGGGCAGCGTGCGCCTCCCCCAGCCACCCCCCTGCTGTGGCGGCAGCTGAGGTGACACATGTCACTGCTAAAAATACCCGCGGCGGTAGCACCAGGGCCTCCGCTGGGGAGAGGCGATGGCACCGCGGGGCCCTCCCGTTCCCTGGCCTCTCTGTACCGTCCGGCACACGCATGTGTGACCCGCGCCCTCCCCGGCACACGTGTCTGTGCCCTCCTCGGTGCACGACTGCATCCCACAGAAGCGGGGGAATGGCTGTGGGTTGACGTGAGCCAGCCCAGGGCACTCTGCTCCTGCAGGAGGGGACCCCAGGCTGTCCTCCAGGACTGCGGGTCGGAGCTCCAGCACGGGGCTCCCCGGAGCACCCCAGCTCCCCCCGCCAGCCCCAGCCCTGAGGTGGCGGGGCTGAGCTGGGGAGGGACCCGAGAGCAGCGCTGAAAATAGCCTCCCGTCGGCGGAAAGAAAGAGTCACGGCGGTGCTAACGCCAACGTGGTCAGCAGCCTGGCCAGGGCAGGTGGGGACGGAGCGGACAGCCCTGATGCTCGGGGGGCCCTGCCTGCCCTAGGAGGGGGCTCCTGGCACGGCCGTCCCCCGCCTCACCTCCCCGCAGAGCTCTGCTGGGGACAAAGCACATGGAGGGGCCACGGGGTGACCACGCGGGGCAGAGGGTGACCCTCTGGGGACCGGAAGGACCTGCATCCCACCAGCCCCAGCGCAGCCGCCACCAGCATCCAAGACCCAGCCAGGGGTGCAGGACACGGGAACAGGCCAAGCCCAGCTGCAAAGGGGAAACCCACCCTCCACCCCTCCACATCTCCCCCAAAGAGGTCCACGGATGTGCCCAGGGCATCAGCACCGACAGCTGGAAAAGCTCTGTAAATAGGATTGTTAGTCTGTAGTTGCCTGGCACGAGACCGAGGGTTGCCCCAAGCATCTCACCAACACCAGTTAAAGCACACCCCATTTCCAGCCGGGATCAGCGCGAGGACACAGGGTTTTGGATGATCCTTCGCGTGGTCTCCGACGGCGCCGCAGCCTCCGTTGAGCCTGGCTGTGTGCGGGGCTTGCTGCTGGGGTGCCCCTTGGCTCTGAGCATTGGGGTCCCTCCCGCACTTTGGAAGAGCCACCGTTTGTCACCCAGAAAGCACCTCAAGGTCCCTGCCAGGGCCGGTTTTTGTGCTGCTCTAGCACACCGGGCTGAGGATCACCCCCAGGGCCCTCCTCGCCGCTGCGGGCACCGTCCCATCCGCAGGACACAACCGGCGCGTCCCCCAGCAGCCACCCGTGGAAAAGTCACGAACACCGTGCATGTGAACAACAGCTTCTCCGGCGAGCAAAGGGACTTACCTCTGCACAGAGCAGCCGGGGGCAATGGGGCTGCAGGGGTTCACCCAGCACGGCCTCGCCGGCCGTGCGGGAAGGGGCAGGCGAGACCAAAAGAACCAGGCAGCAGCACACACGCAAAGGACGGTTTTTATTGGGGTTCTTGTCGTATGAGAGCAGTTGTACTGACCAACACACAGAAGCAGCTTAGCTGTGCCAAAATAATCCTTTAAAAAAATAATGGCGGCATTAACTAAGTGTGGCACATCAGTCACAAATCGCCGAGGACTGTAAACTCTGAAGATAGTCTCTGTGAGAAGTACTACTGGAACGTGCAGCAGCATACACCGGCACGGGGCACACCCTCCTCTGCACAATAAATATGAAAAGAGCCAAGTACATAAAACAAAGAATGATTCTCATAGATACAATATCTAAAGTTATTTACAGATACTGGCTTTTCTTACCATTAAATTACACGTTGAAAACAGGTTCTCTTTCAATATATTTCTTTAAATCACTAGTAGCTACTCATGTGAATCTGCTCCTTTTTTTTTTTTGAAGGACCGAATGTAGTCACTGAAACAGTGCTCGTAAAAACACCTCACCGCTTTATTCTGTTTTTCAGGCTCATTTTTGTTTGCCATCTCACCCGCTCTCTGATCTCTCCCTTTCCTTAAGCAAAAGATGCCTGCTACAGCTGGGAAAGCCTCTTCCCAGCCCCACATCCAGGCAAGCCCGTAGCTACACCTGGTCTGTCTCCTTTTCCAGCCCGGCAGTACAGCGAGTGACACAAACCCGGATAAATCCTGACCCTGAACGAACAACCAGCTTTCTGATCCTGTCCCCAGGTTTTCCAATGAATCCCTGCTTGGGCACGTGTCGGGTTTGCAGCACTGGCCTCGGCACTATCCCAATCATGGCATGTTTCTGGCGGGTGATGCTGAGAAACCGCAATCCCAGCGGCACCAGCGTGGTTTCACACCCGCTGCTGGCCTCTCCCTCCCTCCGGGTGCTCTCGGGCAGAGCAGCTCAACGCTACAGCTCAATCCGCTGCCGCAGAAAGAAAACACCATCAGGCAGGCGTGAGAAGGGGAAAATGGAAAACAAGGCAAGAACCACTACAAGGGGAAAAGCAGCCACCCCCTCCCTGCTTCGGGCAGCGTCTCAACAAGAAGAGGCGGCTTCAGCGGCACGGCTGGCAAAAGCCACATTTCACCCTTGAGATCGCATTCGATTAAGCCCTGAAGAGCACGTACTTCAAGCTCCACCATAGTGGAAATGAAAAGCACGTGGCTTTAGTACCGTGAGTATTCCTCAAACTGCAGAGGCCATGATTGCAACTGGAATTATTTTTAACAAATGAGTTATCTGAATTTTGTCCTATTTCTGTACCTTGCTCAGGAAGAAGGTGCCCGCTTTGGTTATCTACAGATGTGCCCAGCACTCCAGCAAACACTTCTGGCAGGCAGAGCGAGCCCACCGGCTCTCCCGCTCACCGGGCCCGTGCCGTGGAGGACGGCAGCGTGGCCGAGCCCCGCTCCCTGCCTGGCCGAGCCTGCCCCGCGGTTACTCGCAGAGAGGAGCTGGCTCGTGGGGCGGTTTCAGCTCAGGGAGCGCGGGCTCGCCTTCCCGACACCCCCCGGAGGGACAGTCCCTGCCGGGGTCCTGGGGGTGCCCGCTCCCCTCCTCGGCTGCGGCGCGGGGGCAACGAGCACAGTCCCGGCCACCCGGCTCTGCAGGACACCTCTCCTGTCTTCATGGGCTCTGGCCTATTTTAAGGATCAAGTAGTCACCCTGAAACAGCAAAAATCATTTCCAGTACATACATTTTTGCAATCATCGATGCCAGTGAGCCCATCCCTGCCCTAAACCCAAACAAGACCAACATAAGGCACCGCTCCAAGCAGACTGGCACCTGCAGCCTCTCTGGGCTGTCCCTTCCACTCACTCATTAACCTTGGAATAAAAGAGCTTTGCAAATATCTGAGCTGATGTCTGAGCTTTTTCAAATATCAAGCTGATTCCTTGCCCCAATTTGAGGTCATTAATTCTCGTTAACCTAGCACAGACTCATGTGAACAAAAGCTTGCTCTCTGGAATGCTGCGGAATAAAGGGGAAATTTAGAAATATCAAACGGAGGGTTTTGTTTGCAAGAGTTTTTCAGATGTTTCTGCATTCACGAGCCACTGCACTTCGAGACGGTGCTGACCGTGCCTGCAAGTCTCTGTGCTTGTAACAGAATGGTAAGCTGGACAGGCTGACGGAAACTATTTTGACTTTATTATGAAAAACAGAATAAAGCTGACTGATCCTCCTTGAAAGGAACTGCCATTTCTGTACAAATACGGAGCAGAAATTCTGTGGAATGTCAGAAGTTGGAGAAACATGTATTTAATAAATAATATAAAATGCTTTTTTGTTAAAATAGAATTCTTGGTTTTATACCTACATAGCATAGCAACCTTTACATAAACAAAATAAAGCTGAGTCTGTGATGATTAGTTTAACACAAAATAAAAATACAATTTAACAATAGTATTAAAACAGCCAATGTTCAATCCACACAATATGTACACCATGGAATAGAAATCAACAGAAAACAAAAGTAGATTATCTTGAAATTCCTCAGACATTTGGATATACATATGTTCTCTGTATATTTTAGATATTTTCCTTTTTTTTTTTACAATATTAAAATTAATACTATGCTTTTTCAAAATATGCTTTTCAGATTTTTTTAATTTGTAGAACTGACTCATTCCTTACATTAATCAACACAACTAGAATTATTTACTTTCTACTGTACACTTCAAAATAGTCCTTCCTCCATATATATTTAGAGTGTGAGCATTTCAGAGTTAAATTAACTGTATCATTGCCACCTGCTGTGTGGGGAACGGTGAAACCAGTGTGCAATTGCAAACGTCTGCAGTACGCAGATATGTACGTGACATTAAAGAAGAGCCTAGTCCTAAAACTGATCAGCTGCCAGGAAAAGAGCAACACACAGAGCTCCAGGTATTTCACTGTTCATGAGCTAATTTACTATCATCGGAGACTGTAAACCTACGAAACGGTAACACGCAAGTCATCACACGCATCGGGGGCTCGATCCTACTCGAGGTGGCAACGCTACCATTGACCTCGGCCGCACAAAATCAACGCCCCGAGCAGTTCTACTGGACATCAACAGCATCCACTTGTACAGGATCACAACTCGGATACACAGGTTTGTTTTTAGCACCAAATACACAACGTTTCCTATTATCTATGCACTGGACTGCAAACATCTGCATTTATACTAAAACCAAAACCAACCCAATGATCCTACTTCCTTTTTTTCTCCTCGCAAAAGCAGGAGAAGAAAAACTTCTGCTGCGTTTCTAAAGGAGTTATTGAAATTAAGGAAAATTTGAATGCGACTAAGCTGAGGTGTATCTCCTGCAGCCGTGTGCCGTCACCCTCGCACAGCGAGCACAGTGCTGTCCCTACCTGCCAGGCTTCCCATCTGCACATCCAACTATTATTAGCATGCTCGGAGTCTTTGTTTTTGAAGCCTAACAGGGGGTAACATATCGGGAACGTCAATGCAAGTTGGATCAGCTCCAGCATTTACACCAGCAGGGCTTATCTCACAGCAGCGGTTTGAGAAGTAACTCGTGAGACTGCAGTCGTAGACTTTGCTGGACCGGTGACAAGACATAAAGCTCAAACATAACTAATATGAAGAAGCTTTTATACTTAGTAAACTGGATAGCCTACAGTTAGATGAAGGATTTTAAAAAAAAAATTAGTAAAAGTTCCTTTAACAGTTTCACGAATTTGCAAAATAATTATCAAATAAATTTGAATAATAAAAATTGCCAATTTATACCTGCAATGATGGGACATCTCAGCTGACATGGTGTCCAGGGAACACTTTACAGCACCGGCCAAGCTCATGCCCAGCTCCAAACAGCTCCTCAGTCACCCTCTGCTTGCAGCACGAATAACTGGTGCTTTGCTATTCCTACGCTTCAATTTCAACTCATGAAAGTCTGATTTTAGCAAGAATTTGCTGTATCCCTATCTTGAAACAAGACATTAATTTAGAGCAACTCCCACCTATCAAAAATGCCACCCTACCTCAGAGTGGAGGGAAAGGGAAAGGAAAAGCACACAGAACAGAGCTGCGGCTCTCCTAAAAGTCACTGTGACCCCCCGAGCCCAGCTCCTGCAGAAACCGCACATCTTTCTACAATCACGTCACTCACGCACTTGCTTTCCAGGATCTAGTCTTACTGCATTTGTCAGCTTGTACGTCAGAGACAAAGAATAATTAGAAAATAATCCCTGCAGCACTGAAGGCATGTGGATGTGTCAGGGGAGTGTTTAATATGGCTCTATCTGGCACGTAATTCTCTATTTTGAAATACAAGAAACTATTCCCATACGGGCTTAAATCTTCAGTGCAGCTGATTTTTTTTAAAGGACTTTCAGATAATTTGTTTAAAAATCTGTGTTTAATCATTCACTCAGCTCTGTTGATGCCTGAAGCTCTAATTTCTTTTATCTTTACTTCCCTGAACATTTAAAAAAAAAAAAAAAAAAGGAGAGAAAAGTCCTACAAATATGGTCAAAATGCGTAAAAGACAACACCATGCCTTATGTTCTCTGCGTTCAACAAGATTTTCTACAAATACAGCTAAAGACCCTCATGTAAAGTAACACCATCAAGAATCTTTGTCCAAGAAAAAACTTCAGAGAATTTGGTACCTAAACCAGGAACGATCAGTTCGGAGCAGTATCTAATATTTTGCTTTGAAGGGTGGAATTCCATCTCTCCCTCCACACCAGAAGATCCAGTCCCTTCCATGCAGAACCCCAGTTGTTACTGGGATCCCAACTTCCCCCACGTGTATGTGAGTTTCTTGCTATGGTAATCTCTCTTTCTCTCCTAACAGCACAGTCGTATGTGAGTCACAAATAGAAAGCTTTTATAAATTGTCGATAAATCAGTTGACTAAAGAACAACAAATGTTTTACTATTCCACTCCCATCTGCCATTGGTGAGCGGTGCTGACCAACGGCACAGCTCAGCTGCCAGCTGGTTTCAAATCACTAGGTACCCGGACAAGGCAATAAGGACCATGCTAACGAGCACGTTCTAGGGCCGTCCCAACTCCGTTACACTTCAAAACACACATATTTCCATAAGTCAATACACAGCCTTTGTTTTGTATAAAATCTATGGTTTTGAGGCACAATTTCCCAATTACAGATCTGTCCCTCCCTTCCTCACAGACACCAGCATCCAGAATCTATGGTATGCTGTATCAGAAACTGCAAAACTCTGCCAACAAGATTGAGCATAAAAAGCAACCGTGGAAAATAACTAAAAGAGAAGAATGGAACTGATAATGTACTAAGAAAGTATGAACGAGTTACGTGAGAACTAAGAGCTGTTTTTATCACAACCTGAGGTTTTTTTCCAAATCAGTAAGAAAATAAGAACATTGCATGGTATTATAGGAAAAGCTGAACAACATCGAGTGCGCAGCCAGCACCAGTAAGATGAGACATTTTCTATTCCAAACCTCGGTAAATCTCGTTACAGAGGATGCCGAGATGCTAAACATCACTTACCAGTAAGAATGACAGAGAAGTTGGTACTCTTTTTACAGAGTAATTTGAAAAATAAATGGGAAAAAAAAATCATTAAAAGATATCACCTGACTCACACGGGGTATCTTCCAAAATGCATTTTTCCTTTTATGCTGCACCAGATGACAAGGCAGAGTTCGCACACGTGTGAAAGCACATGCTATGCAGAGTTAAGCCACTCCCACTTCTAGAAGCAAATACATCCAATTTTATTACAAGTGTGTTCAGGATAAACAAATACTTTCAAAATAATTCTTCTATTTTTGCCAATTCTTACTTTTCTACAGGGAAACAGGTCTAGAACTCTGTGGTTATCTGTTAGCAACACAAGCTAGACAAACCGCGCACATCAGGCGGACAGAGTAAGCTGTTGGTGTAACTTCTGTTCCCATTTACGGAGATGCAATTCCCGTCATTTTTAGGGACCATGAGAGTTGTACCACCGTAATTAGGCAGAAAATGTTCTCTAAGGTGTTTAGTGAATCAGAAAAAAGCTTAAATTAAGCCCTGACCTATCTCTTACAAAACACCACAATAACCAGGGAAAGGCTGACTTCACATGCTTAAAGTTGTCTAACAGATAAGAGATTATAACTTCACTTTAGCAAGAGTTTCCACATGACATGACTGATGTCTCAAGTAGAATTAATACAAATCTGGCATTTGATCAGCTTGTTTTTTCAGTTCCATCCTCAGTATTCTCAGACTGTTTTCAATGTGGACAGTTTGAACTCTCTAGAAAAGAAAATTAAAAATCCTTTTGCAAGCTGAGCCATGTGATGTGTGCACAAACCTCCTGAGCTGAGCTACAGTGAAAGTCTGGGATATCTAAGCTATGAGAACACACTTGCTTAATGTTTTTGTGTACAACAGAGAAGGATCCACAAGTCCCATAACTGAAGAGTGATCCAGAATACGTACCGAGGTACCCAGACATTTTAAACCCAGTACATGCACTAGAATGCATTGGATTTTAATAATTTCTTTTTAATTTTTAAAAAGTGCAGTTGACCTGAAATGGAAAAGAACTGTCTTTATGTTCACTGTAAACTTGTCAAAAGGAAAGCTCTTTAAAAACTGTGCTAAAATAGTCAATTTATACAACAGAGCACTAGATGAAGCTACCATAAATTCCTCTTCACCAATTATTACTCTATTGTGTCAGTTATAGTACTGCATATACGTAGAAGAAGCAAAACGGTGGTAGCTACTGTTAGTGAGTACAACAAACTAAGTGAATAATTTGAGTTCAATGTTTCCATGAAGTAGCAATAACATTTAAACCACAGGACAGTTAGAATTCAGTACTTTGAAGTGCATAAGAGTCACACTGTTGATCGTCAGCAGTATGGAGAAAGGTTATTATAAAGTCAGCAGTAATGGTCGGAAAGAACATGGCAACACGACAGGTTAAAGGTTATCCAACATGGCAAGTCTGCAGCTCCTTCCACTGTTGAGGGGTTTGTCGGTATCGCACACACAAGTGTAATCCTAGCCAGCAGTAACCACTTCAGTCTCCAGACTTGGTACGCACCAAACAAGGGTATTGCAGAGAAAACAGCATCTTCCTTCCATCAGTAGTTCTAGAGTAATGGACCACGTTTTAGACACCACCAGGGTGTGGGAATGCATGGGAGCAATATGCAGCCTCTACGCTTGATGACTTCCACCACTGCTAGGAGCATGAATTCACTTGCCATTGTTCCAGTCTTCACAACCTCCAGAGACAGAGTTCTGACATTATCCCACGCTGTAAACATCTAATTCTTCCTCTTCTAAGCACATCCCGCGTCCAGGATTGCACAAAGTAATTCATAAGGATTCTGTGAAACTCAACATGTTCACGAAGTAGCTTTCCCTAAGTGAACTTTGTTCTCTGTGTCTCCTACAGACCGTTGCTATTCCTGTGGCTGAGCGGTGGTTTTGAAAGCTCTACAACTGTTGAGCGAGATTTATTGAGAAACTTTGGAGCCCGACGCAGCAACCTCTGTGCCTCAGTAAAAGTTTCTGTCAGCTCTTTTTTCCACTGAACAAATTCTGGGTCACTCTGAAAGAGATACAGAAGTAGTTTGGCACTTGATAATAAACTGCCAATAGCGTCTTCTCTCTTAGATAGCACTTTTAAGCAACTTTAATTTTCCAAAGGAATGTGTAACTTTGGATATTGAAAACATGCAGCCCTTTGCTTCTCCGTCACCTCGCCGAAGCCAGGCAAGGTAGCAGCAACTACAGACAGTCAAGATGTAATGAGGACTTGCGTACTTCCTCCCTCGCAAACACATTAGCCACCATGAACTAACTGCGGTGAGACGTGCCAACAAGGCCTTTGAAGCCCATGTAGGTTGAGAAGCTTTGAAGTTTTTAGCTATTTATTAAACTGAACTCATTTTGGCCCAAATACTATTGAAATCCATGACAGAAACTCGCATAGCTGCAGCTTTCCTGCTTTCAAAACTCAAGTGTGATAAAAACTTCCCAGTTTTGCTTAGGTTCAGCTTTGCTTTGTAAAGTACGCTTAGTTAATACATAATGGGAGGACCTGAAAAACTTTTCAATTGTTTTATCATATGTAAAACAATCCGATTAACAGTTATTGAAAAACAAGTGTCTCACCTCACACTGTAGGACAAACTGTTTTCCTCCTTTAATTCTCAGTAAGATGCATTTCTTATCTTTAATTTGTGTTTCTTCAACAGATACTATTTGTTCCATTGTCAGTAGATTTTGCTGTAGCATTTGCAAAAATAAAGCAGAGAGATGATCTGAAAAAACCTGTTGCCCATCAAATAAAGCCACCATGTAATTTTTCTGGACTACCCACATAAATCAAGTTATGAGCATTAACAGTCATTACACAAACATTTCCTGATTTCTGAAGACTGGGTCATGAACTAAAGATAGATTATAAGGTAAGAGAGAGATTTAGCAAGGAGCTTCAACAGAGACAATGAAACATAAGCTAAGAGAGACAGTAATGACAGCATGAAATAAGAATCTACAAATAGGTGTGTCTACAAACAAAATATTCATTATTTTCCCACAAGAGAGTTGCATATAATTTTATATATAGTCCAAGTATTACTGCTGTTATTAAAAAAAAAAGGCAATCTTACTATTTCAAAGAGTTGAAAGGGAATATTCAAGCGCTACATACTTACAAAGAAGCAAATGTACACAACAGTTTGCAGAAAAGCTTTCCCTATAGACTGTAAGAGGAGAACAATGTTTTGAAATTCCAAAACCTTACTTAACTAAATATACAAATGATCTGCCTAGCACATGATCACAGCTGGACTAAACTAAAGTTACTATAGCATTTTCTTTGAAATAAAATGCTATAGCATTTATGACCTTACCAGTTTATGTTTTTTTGTATAGATAGTCCAGAGGTCCTAAATGAAAAACAACACCATGAACTACCAAATTCTTTTAAAAACATAACAAAACAAAGTAAACAGGTTTCTCAAGTCAACTTTCTGTTTCCTCAGTGCAGTGTAGCTACCCATTAACTAAAGCGATACTCAAGATAAGTTACTCAAATCCACTCGTCATTTACTCGGATAAAACTCGGCTTCCATGGCAGGTATGCCTGAATATGAGTTCTGAG
Source organism: Ciconia boyciana (assembly GCF_034638445.1). Taxonomy (NCBI): domain Eukaryota; kingdom Metazoa; phylum Chordata; class Aves; order Ciconiiformes; family Ciconiidae; genus Ciconia; species Ciconia boyciana. Next base: position 7,418,143 of record NC_132948.1, read on the forward strand.
TAGGACTTCAACATCCACCTGCCTTTCATGCCCTTGGAAGCTGCTGCTCTCTAGAGTAACCTCACTTACCCGTGACTCTCCTTCTCCTCGCCATTCAAGTCGGTTTGGGAAGAGGTAAAAGTAACGACGCTGCCACTGAGTCAAGAATGGGTTCCCCAATTTCAGCATGTATCCATGCATAATACAATCCTTCCCAAGTGCATAATCTATAACAAGAGGAAACATTAGCCTGCAAAACAAGGTACTGCCTAAAAGCATTCTGCAAATGTGCTATGTTGAGAAAGGACACAGTTCTGGACACAATGGGACTCAATGTGCTCTCACCAGGCTTGCAATAGTGCCTCTCTCTATGTGCACAGGCACACACAGGGCTAATTCTGCCTTAATTACATGAGCTGATGCGGCTGTAACCAAGAATCAAATCTGGTTCTTAAAAAAAGTATCTTATTAACTATTAAAAGAATTGTATATCGCTATCCAAAGTTCAGAGTTTGTGATGCAACATCCTCGTGCAAACAAGTGAAGTTTGCTGTAAAGGACCTCCTATTTTCTTTCCCGGCTTCTTTGTCATGAAATCAAATCCCACATACTCTTTTCTGAGCATACACCATAAACAAGAACGATGAAAGGCTGTACATGATAATCTTTAAAAGAGAGTACAAAAGATTTTCCAAAACATTATGTCATACAGCATTTCAAAACATTAAGAAACGTCTTAAGAAACACGATACTGACTAAATGAATTCTAACAATTACTGGTGAATGACAGTAATATGAGAGTCGGTTGTGTGGAACTTCAAACACATGAATTACTATCTAGCAGCAAAAGATGCAGAGAAGTGTATTTGACAGATTACCTTCCTCGTGGCCAAGCTGCTTATTTTTAGCCCTTTTTCTGGCCTCAATTTTATCTGTGTCTGCATTTACTGCATCATAAACAGTTTCTGCTACTTCTTGCTGCCAACGCTCCGATATTACCAGAGGGAAGTTCTTATATAATTCCTGGTCACTATCAAGCAACTTGCAAGAGAAAAACAACATAAAAACCCAACATTTTAATAACTTTTACTATTCTTATCCCCAATAGTTAATAGTTACCCATATAACAGTATTATTTTAAAAGATATATTGAACTCTAACCTTACCAGAACAAACAGCTGCAAACAAGAGAAAACACAGATACTAATTTAAGCAAGGATATTCATTTATATACAGAGAACAGGCCACCTGTTCAAAACTTGGTTAGTTTGATAGCTCTAAAAGCCTTACTTGGCTGCATAATCAGTGTTAACAAAATGTCTAATTGTGTTAAAAACTTTCTCAGCACAAAAATTCCATTAATGAATTAAAAGATACCTTTTACACAACAATACCTTCCATGCTTCCACAGCTTAAATTTTACATTCTTAGTAATTAACCTTCAAAATTCAGCAGTGCATGCTGCAGAACTCAACTTGCCTGTTACATAGATTCTTTTCTCCCCTAATCCTTAACTACAGTACTTGAATTATACTGAAGGAAACTAAAATTACTGGATCTTCAGGAAGGACTGTTTGCTGCTTGACACAGTCATATTCTGGGTTTAGCCCCAAGGCACCCTGATGCAGTACAAAAAGCAATCAATGTTTTCCCTATAACTTTATTAAAGGTTTTCATTTGGGGATGAGTTTAAACTCTCTACAGCCACTCCTCAGTTGCTTCAGTTTCTGTCAATCAGTCGAGAAACTAGACCTTTCTTTCCGAGAGCAAGACAAAGAGGCATCCTTTGCCGTGTTAAGAACGCAGTAAGCCCACTAGACTGCACTGTCTGCCAGCGGGCAGGGCTGGGCCTGGTCCCGGCTGCAGCAGAGTGCCAGGGGAAGGCAGATCCCGACAGAAGGGCACACACGCACACCGCTGCTCGGAGCAAACCCAGCGACTCCAGCTGCTGCTGCACCACACAGCAGTTGCAGGAGCAGGATAGGAAAGCCTTGCTCAATTCTCCTTCTGCAGCCAGGCCAGACACTCCCAGAAGAGGTATTCTCCTCCTTTTCAGAGATCCATAGCCAATCACAGCAGGAAAATACACGCTGGATCTGAAGGCAGAAGACTTCTTTGCAATTCTGCACAAGTGGTTTACAGGGACTCCTTACAGCATCCGAGTAAGAGGGGAAAGCCGCAGGCATCCACTGTTGGCTTTCTAGTTTGTAACCTCAAAAAACCCACGTGTTCTTCTCGGTGTCACAGGACACTCTGCAGTATAAATATAATCCGCAGGGGCAACGGAGGATAGCAAGGCACTCAAAACTGCCATCCTCACGGGCAGAGACGGCTCCTGACACCTTAATGGAAGCTCCGACTGCAGCTGACTCAGAGGCACGAATTATTCAGTCCCTTCTAAAAGACTGTGACATCCCAGGGAAAGTGCAGAGCAAAGAAGCTGTACATGATATCCCTCACTGACTCATGACTAAGAATAAATGTATCTTATAGGCAGCCTGAACAAAGATTACATGCAAGTGATCTGCCTATACCATTTACCTTGCTGAGACTATCTGATCCCCTCAATAAATAAAAAGACCACCTGGTTTCTCCTTGGGAAATGTTCCCCCAAATTATGGCATTCCAGAATTGCAGGGAACTGGAATCCTGTTAGACTAATACTGACACTGAAGGTGTGGAGTCTTCTGCGATAAAGAAAATCTTGGATTCTCTGCATTTCTCTTTAAACACGTAAAATCTTTTCTGTGCTAACTCCCGTAATTACAGCAGGTGACACTGACAGACAAGTTCCTTTTTAGGCACAGTGAGTACTTAACATGTTTTTTTGCTTATAAAGTTTAGAGCAATTAGTTTCTCTCCTGACTCACTTCTGTAATAACAAGAATAAAGTTTGATCTACTGAATAAATGTACGATAAAAATAACGAACGGGACAGACCCAAGACAAGCCCTGATTCACCTATTGTCTCAAAGTACCAGGGAAGCTTCAGAAGAGGGGACAAATATGCAGGCTATGTCACAACACCTCCATGCAAGTCAGAAATGGGCCAGCAGCTTTAACTTCTCATTTTTTCCTTTACATTGTTTTAATTAGATTTTGGATAATATCAGAACCTGAAAGTTTCTTTTATCACTTTTCTAACTTATAAAGCTGCTACCACTAATATACAGTTTGTCATTTGTAAGAGTTTTCCAATGCACTCTCTGACCATGAGGTAATACTATTAAAATAAGGTTTAGTTCAATTCATCCAAGCTACCAGAAACAAATTATAATTTCTAAAACTACAAACCATTAAGTATTCTTGAAAATCTGAGGATTTCCCAAAAGTCGTCTGACCATTTGAAATATTTGCTTTATCATATAAAACTTTTGATAGGAAGGTAGATTTCAGCCAATCTAAAAAATAAAACATAAGGACTTGGCAAGCAACAACAAACCAGCCAACCAGCCCAAGCTACCTCTTTCATAACAGCATGGATTAAGTTTCCAAACTTGAAAGCAATTCCTTGCACATTCAGTAGCCCCTGAAGCAAAGGAATGGCATGCACACATGAAAAGTTAAGCACAGCAGTCACAGTGCCATTCTCTACCTATCATTTAAGGTTGTATACCTTAATGCCTTTAGTGTCCTCTTCATCAAATGACCCAATATCAAAAGCATCTGCTGCATTTACTTCTCCCCGGGGAGGAATCAGTGGTGGAGGATACTAGAAATTAAAAGCAGCGTAATTAAAGACAAATTAATGGACATTATTTAAATCCATTCTGTAGATATATACAGCCTTTTTATTTTTTGCACAAGTTACACGTGACTGAAATTAAACTTCAGTGCAAAGAAGTCTCCACTCCTTTAATAAATGGTCATCCAAAAATTTGGGGAAAAAACCCTACAGCTTAGAGACAGCTAAGCAGAAGAAACCATGCAGTCATTTGACCCTGAAAAAGTTCAGTACTACCGATCAGGAAGACTTGTAGTAATGAATATACAGCAGTTTTCATCAACAATCCTCCACATGTTTGTGCAAATGAGTACATGTGCTGGGGACTGGAACCCTGAAGTTTTCTCTCCATTACCTGTTTAGGCTTCTTTTCTTTTTACTGCTTTATCAAGTAAGCTATGGTTACTATCTTAATCCTTTACCTTTTGTAAATAGACTTGCTGCCAATCAATGCCTTTGAAGAAAGGATGTTCTTTTACTTCTTGTGCACTGCAAAATGAAAGTAACCAAAGTCAACAAAATGAAGGGGCTTTTCAAATGTATTTGAGAAATATAAAGCCTTCAAAGGTCACATTTCTATCACTTGAAAACATTGGTAAAATGCTCTTTCTTTCAGGGGAAAAAAAAAGTCTTCCTAAGTAAACAACAGAAGAGAAGACCTTCATGTGGAAACACTGGAAATAGTGCTGTAGGTCTGGCAAGCAATCACTCTTGTTTTGCTATGGTATTCCACCATTTCAAACAACAAACAATACTCTTCTCTTGTCAGATCCCATACATTACTTCTAAGTAACAAGCTTACTCCACTCCATTTGATATTATACATCTTTTATGGCAAAATAAGCAACTACTCTTGATAGGCCCATGGCTGAAAAGCAATCTCAGGTCATTATCACAGAGGTCTCCATAATAAACAACCCTCTGAATATCTCACTAGAATTAGAGCCAGCCCCAGCCTCCGGTGTGACTATCAATTAACAGGTATCACACATTGCCAAGGGTTTCTCAACAGTTACTTACTCCTCTGATAATTTTCTCTCCTAGTCTCACACGAGGTGCACATTGGCTTTTTAAATAGGTGATAACAACAATTTCAGTTAACAGCTACGAGCAAGGTAAGCTTGGCAGGAGCAAGTAGTGTTTTGTAGTCAATAAACAAAAAAAAAATCCCCTTTTCCTTAGAATCATGAAATGAAACAGGTACATCTGGAAATAGAGGCAATCCAAAATGAAGCAAGTACTCACAGCTTTCTGTGCTTGGTGGTTTGGGGGTTGGGGTTTTTTGTGTGTAATATGCTCCTACTATTACAGCTACAGTATAAGCAATAAATTTCAGCTATCAATATGTCTGAATCAAGTAATATGACTTCATGCCAAAACAGATCAGGCAAAAACATAACAATACAGGGATGAAAAGTACGAACACCATCCAATGTAAGTATGACTGCAGAGAACTCGGGGGCAGTCCTTAATGACAGATTAAATGGTCCAAAAATTTGTCCAAATCAAAGGAAGCTGAAATGTAACTCCATGCAACAGCACTTTTTAAAGTTCTCTTTCCAAAATTAAAATCATCACAACAGGAAGCAGATTTTTACTTGAAATTAATTCCTTCATTTACAGAGCAGTGGAAATTTTTAAAGGCAGTGGTCCAAGGAGAAGACAACACCTACCTTCTTCCTTGGCATCCAAGCCTCTTGCTAACATCCCGCTGCAAGAGCCCTTCCAAAAGGGACTTCAGTTCAGGAGAAAATGAATCTGGTAGCTCCACATTCTATGAAAAAAAGAAGTACAAAAAGAGGCATTTAATTATAGAAGTAGTGTGATCTGCTTTCCCCACATGGGAGAGTAGCTTTTCTTTGATAGTGTTTGTAAACAACTCTTCCATGTGTAAATACAGCTTTCTTAGAAAGCAGGCTATATAGTTCCAGTTTTTAGAGGAAATGGGAGTTTACTAAACAAGAGGAATGTAACTGCAACTGTCACCAGGCTCCTTACCACGGTGAGCGTCATCCGGTCGATCTCATGCTTATCTTTGGTTTTGTGCTGTCTGAAAGGACTGTGACTGTAGAAATAAGAAAATGCACTAATAAATGTAAAGCCATAACATATCAGGTTATTTCAGCTGTGGCAACCCCAGGAAAGAGTGTAGCATCCTTTTAGTCCCATTCTTCCACCTCATCAATCCTGTCCTGCAGAACAATAAAACAAGTAGTAAAACATTTAGCATTTACAACAAGAAATGAGACTTTACACACAAGCATACTGTGGCTACTAGCTACCTCAAAAATATCAATGTTTGATCTCTTACAACTTTGTTTTCTTTTCTTACTCCAGAGAGCTGCACCACTTTGCAAGAAAGTTTATCCTTTCTATTCTCAGTACAATTGCATGTGGTGGACACCAAAATCAAATTCAGAGAAAAGCAACCATTCAATTTCTTTAAAGACTACACACAGATATCCCTGAGATTATCAAACTTGGGGAAATCTGATCTAGTTACTCCATATAAAGGCATGCAGAGGGTTAGTTTATTCTTAAATGCACTGATCCGTCCTTAAAGACGGTGTTTCAAATGCCTTACCAATTACATCTGTGTCTCCCAAAAACCAGAACGGTTTCATCTAACAAGAAAACCCTGAACAGCTATCACAACACAGATACTTAAAAACACTGATCTATATACGGACACTGAGTACGACCTACAGAACTTACCACTCATCTGTATGGGAAGAATGAAGCAAGATCTTAAAGTAAGTAGGTGAAACAGAAGATAATCACAAATACCACAACATTAGCGACTGGGAAGATATTTGATGATAATGGTAAATTATCATCTTTATCCCTTTCCTGCTTTATAATTCTGGTTTGAGTTTGAATTTTCCCTTTTATCATAGAATCACAGAATGGTTTGGGTTGGAAGGGACCTTAAAGATCATCTAGTTCTAATGCCAAGCTATAGGAGACCTTAGAATATTACAGATTTACCATGCAGTACTTAAACAACAGCATGAAAGAAAGCAGAGACATTGTAGTATGAGATTTTTTAATTAGATTTAGGATATTTTCCCTGTTTCTTAGTTTTCTTCAAAACCCTGAGGGAATGATATTTTTCAAAATTAAAATGTTATTTACTTATCAATACATTAATTAGCTATTATAAAGCATTTTGTCTTGCCACATGGCAGCGTGTACTAGCTTGTTTCAACTGGGGACCTGCTACTCAAGAGTTATTTCCCTTTTATCCTCAAAAACGTTTCTGATTAATAGATCTGATAGACAGACCAGGACTTCCATTTTTCTGTTTTTAAGCATGATAGGTAAGAAGTCAAGAGTAAATGGCTAACATACAGCCTCATATACTTTGATAATGAGGCTCTGAGTAGATTAGGGAAACAAATGATTCACTGTAGACTTATGGCCAGATTTTATGCCAGACTAAATTTACCAAACACCAAGAAATGGCACCATGTGCCCAACCCTTGTTTTGGGATGCAAGTTGTTTAATTGGCTTCAGAACAGATGAGGAAGGATAGTTCACCATGAATAATGCTTTGGCTTCTGGCCGACCACCGATACCACCCCGCACATCTCTGTCAGGAAGAATCACAGCCCACAAAGACTGAGATCTCCCCGTGAGTTTCCATGGTAAATGGGACCATTTGCCCCTAGGTGCTAGTTCTTTCATCACACAACTTCAATCCTGTGAAGGAAGAACCACGCCAGAGTCAGTCGGATGCCCTAATCCTCTGTGCCCAAGTGACTCAAAAGGAAAAGGTCTCAAAAGAAAAGACGAGGAGTCCACAGTGGTCCCGCATGAGAGAGACGCTCTCCTCTCTCCCCCTGGCAAACCCAAACTGTTGTGTGTCTTTCTACCTACAGAATTCTTCAATGAGTGATTAGAGAGACGGAGTACTGCTCACAGCTGTATGATGCTGTCCATACTTAGAAATACTTGTGGGTTTTTTTTTACAATTTAAACACAATTTCTTTCTTTATTTGCACACTTACATTTAGTCTATTTTGTGAACAATTAATGTTAAACTGATACTGCTCTATACTTCAATTCAGAAGTCACATGCTTACCTTCCTTTGTACAGTGTCTGGGATAGAGGTAAGAGCTTATAATTAATTATGCGCAAGGACACAGGATGATCTAAGTAATGATCAATCTTTACAGAGAAGCACTCTGAAAAGCTTAAAAGATTTTTTTCTGTTTTGCCATTAACACTGAGGATGCTATTTTCAACAAACACTTGCTAATCAGTGCTTATTGACTGTTCAGGTAAATCCCTTAGTCTTAATAAATTCTACATAGCCGCCTAAGTTTACTGAGAAGGTAATAGCTGACAAAGCTGTAATTATCATACACTCTTGTACAACAATATGGTTACAGGCCAGATTCAGCAAATGGAAGCATCCACACATTGCAACTTACCCAAACGCTACAGAAGGAAAGACTGAGTATCATGTAAAAAGGGAACAATGCAGCAAAGTTTCACCATAAAGCAGGTCTTAAGCATAAAATGAAGTCCATAATTTAACAGGGCTGCTAGTGTATTTAAGCAATGAATAACGTCATATCATTTAAAATACTAACAATTGCCAAGAGATGAGTAAATTGCCTATCAGCAGAAGTGAAAAGAGTGGACAGAGCATCTGCCTTCCTCGCTGCCCCACACCTGTACCTAGTCAGGGAAGCAGGGCTTGTGTTTTGTTTGTTTTGGAAACAAAAAAAGTCTGGTTTAGTCTCACGTGCAGATGTGGTCTAAGTTACAGAGATGGCATTAAGATATAATTTTAGCTAATATGTAATACATTACATATTAGTAGTTCAAGGGACAGACAATGACAAGGCCCAGGCTAAAAAAAAAAAGCACACAGGACATAAAACTTCACTCACCCTCTCAGAAGTTTGAAAAGCATGCAGCCTAACGAGAACCAGTCTGCACTGCTATCATATGCTGTTCCCTTCTGGAGCACCTCTGGAGCCATGTATCCGTGGGTACCTCTGAGAAGCAGAAAGGGACAAAATCTTGATTACAATCAAAACTATCATTGTAAAAAAATAAATAAAAAACAAAAAAAAGTGTTTTCTCAATAAGATAGCCTAATTTAAAAATAATTAATTTTAAACATAATTTTATTTTGCTTTTTCTTTGACCCTACACACATACGCATGTTTTCTGTTTGTATATATCTACTGAGGAAATACCTTAAAACAAACAACAGAACACCAGAACTGATTAGGCAAACTGAAGCAGCTACAGCAAGATTTAGCAGAATCAGCACAGGGGTCAGTAAGTAGCTTTCTGTCTAAAAGTGGAACACAAAAGAGAGGTGGAAAAGTTGCGTACTCTGTCCACTCAGTTTACAGGAAAGACAGACATCAGGACACAGGCAGGGCTCCTGATGTTTCAGGCCAGATCGCCCCAGCCTTGGGCCCTGCAAGACTGAGACCTGCTCTTACCCACAACGCCAGAAACAGGGCGAGCAGAGCTGGCTTGTGCTCTCTCTCCATGTGTTTCACATGTTTCCTTCCAGCTAACACCTGTGTGCTAGATTTAACAACAGGACACCTCCTCCAGAAGTCATCGCTGGTCACCACTCAAAAGCCGTCACCATGTACTGCTTTTACCCTTGATGTAATTGGAACGTATGAACTTTTTCAAGAAGCTACTGAATTGCAAATCTTTTAAGATATGACAGGATGAAGCTTTCCTTTTTACATAAATTCTGGGACTACATCAGGGCAAATGAGGACCTAAGAATAAAATGTGCCAGATAAGGTGTGGAATCCACACACAACCCAAGAAATTCAGATGCCAGTAATGACCTGATGCCAAGAGGCAGAAAGGAACACAATTTGCCTCCAGTTCTACAAAGATCAAGAAAGAGAAAGACACAATAAATCCTGGTTTTCAGTCAGTTTTGGAATATTTAATTATCAATTTAGGACAATTAAAACAATCTGGTACTTTTAACTCAGTCAGGTTCTTATCTTCTCTGAACAGTGAATCATCTCGAAATAATGTGTCATCTTCCAGCCATGCCTACACATCAGCTGCTACAACTGTGCAGGAAAACAGAAAGAGGAGACTAAAAAACCTTATGAGAGTATCCAGCTTAGCTGTGTTACAAAGCTAGCCTGCGCCACGCAAGTGTTAGGTTTTTTCCTTTAGGCAAAGTTGAATTATAAAGACACATAAAGGACTTAGCAATTTGTGCAGCAAAGCTACCATATGTAATACTTACACACTAGCATGTGGCTTCTTTTTGGAGAAATCACAAGCCAGCCCAAGGTCTGATATCCTGACATGCCCATGTTCATCCAACAAGATATTTGCAGGCTAGGAATGCATAGACACAGAAAGGTTACTGCTTGGTGTTTTTCAGTTGACAGAACTACAAATTCTCAGAACACAGTAACTCAAACATCAATACTTTCTGGTAATAGGTAATTGCCTTTTTTTTTTTATTATTTTACGTAGACACTTGCTAGATAAAATCTACATTCTAACAGAGCATTACCATCATCTCCAGAAGAGATTATGAAATACTGATGAATAACAGAAGAGAAAAAACAGGCAACATTTGAAACAGAAAGCACATGAAAGAATAAATCCGTTTTGGCCTCAAGTCCACATTGCTTTTGGTTCTTTCACGGAAGGGTCTGTGTGTGGCTCTTACATCCTTTACTTGCAATCTGCGCTCTCTGTGCAGATTTTTTCCCCTCTTTTGTTGCCACTTGGCTCATGGACACCTCTCTCGGAGCAGTCCTCAACTTCCCAATCGTCCGTGAAACACCCCAGAGCAACTGTCTTCCTATTAGTCTCCCATCACACACGCTCCTCTTATAGGGCTCTCAGAAATACAGCACACTCTAAATTAATAGCATCACTAAGATGGTAAGTGTAACACTGAGTAACACTGCACAGGATTTATTCAGACACCAAGGAAGCATCTCCCAGGCCAGTTAAACTAGATAATAGCACAGAATAGAACTATGTTGAAAAATTATTAGAAAAATCAGCCAAAGATAAACAAATAACCTGTATTCTTCCCAAGAAAAGGTTTCACGTAAGATACTTCATTTAACTTATCAGTATCTCTGGATTGTTTGCTGCTATCTAAAAACCACCTGTGTGAATGCAGTCACTACGTTAACGATTACCTTTAGATCTCTGTATACAACAAAGCGATTGTGCATGTGTTCTAAACCCAGGATGATTTCAGTAGCATAAAACCTCATTTCTTTTTCAGAAAACACTCCGTGCTGGGAGAGGTGGTAGTGCAAATCTCCTCCTAAAATTAGAAGAATTGAGATGCAATTAAAAGAACAGTAAAATCTTGCCTCACAAGCAGACAGCATGATGTAGGGGGGGAACAGCATAGCATTTGTAGGTTCTTATAACCTGTGGAGCACACAGGAACCCAGACATACGGTCTGCAAGTACACGAGGACCAAATACCTGAGAAAGTTAATAAAGAAATTTGATCAATCTGAAAATCCATTTTAAAAATACATTTACCTCATACACCTTTGCATTCAGTGACTAATCCAGCAACTGAGTCTTAATGCAAAGGATTTTCACAGCAAGTAAAATGCAGTCACATACATAGGTTTCTGGAAAACTGAATAAAATAGAATATAGAACAGCCCAGGTTGGGATGGACCTCAAAAGGTCATCTGGGCCAAAATATTACAATATTCGTGCTGGGGATGTTTTCATGCTTTCCTAATCAGAGAACAGGTACAATACAATGTCACTCTGTGAGCTAATCCACACCATCAACACATCAAATTGTGAATATTCCTAGAAAACTGTTTCTGATCAAGCTACAGATTTAACATAATCAACCAGTTACGTGAATTTGACCTACAGCTTAGATTTTAATGAGAATCTTCACTTGCAAAACACCAAAGCCAGTCTCTATTACAGGATATGAGCTCTATTTCTCAATTAAATTTCCAGCTTTGCAACACGGTACGTGCAGATGTGCTCCACCATCTTTAGGTGCTTACCGCAGGACCACAGTCAGAATTCGAGTCCAAGCCCCACAAGTGCTGAGCATCCTCAGCAAATAAGGGCACTGCAGCATCTTTTCTCTCTTAACTCTGCCCATTTCTCTCTCTGTGTGTTCTCACAAGAGTTATGCTAAGGCTTCTAGGTATAATTTCTTTCCTTTGCGGAATGCTTCCCCCATCTATTTTCTTTGCAGAACTCTTTATAGTAGCCCTTTTATTTTTATTCTGAAAGCTGTGTCCCTGATCTCCTCACACATTTCTCCACATGACCATCATTTTCTTAAGCTTCCAGCCTAGTAGGCCCTTTGATATCTTTATTTAAATATGTTAATGTTATGAGGTATCAGAGATTTTTCAGTCTGTTCTATACACTCCCTGCTTTAGATCAATTTACCCCTCCTGCTCGCAGGCCGATGCTTCACACCTCAGATTATTTTTCCCTCATTCTCCTTATGATCTCAGCAAGTCCTTCTGCCAAGATTTCTGTAATATTATCATCATCTGCATGAGCCTTGCTTACCATTCATCAGGTCCAGAATGAAACAAAGTTTGTCAGGGGTGTGGAAGGCATAGGTCATACACACTATAAAAGGACAGTCCTAGAAGGAAAGGAGCAAAGAGTTCATCTCAGGCAATAAGCAAAGTACTACTTAGAGAAGCTAAAAATACATGTGATATTTTTCCTATGATATTTGCCAATATTCATAATAATTTTCTAAAGCAATTTGTGTACTAAGCTACATACTCTGATGTTTCACTTACAGTTTAGAGATCTCAGATTTTGCTATGTCATTTCAAATATAAACAAAGCTATTTAGCTAAAGCTAAAAAAAAAATACAAAAATAAAAAAAGCTATGACAAGCCAAAGGCTTAAAAAATGCAGGTAGCATCACTATCTTCTGAAGACTTTCAACTACAGCACATCATTATAAAAATATTTACCTGAGTCTGCATTAGGCTTACATGAAAGATACATTAAAGCCAACAAGCTTTAGGCCAGCTCAGAAAAAAATAAAGCTGCTGCCATGAAGTGTAAAGGATACGCACTATTTCCCACGATTGCATGGCAAACGTTCTGCTGTCAGAACGCTGATCGACAATCTGAGTCACATCACATACAAAATCCCAAAGGAAAGAAAGTTTTATCCTCACCTATACATTAAATGCAGCTACTCTGGCAACACCCTGTCCACGCTGCTGAACTCCCCCTGCAGAGCTGCACAAATGTGACAGCGAGGCGTTCTGCCGCTCGCTGCTGCCCTTCAGCTCTCCAGCAGCATTTGCAACAGATGATTAAAAGGATCATAAATACACTAGGAAGGAAGTCACAACTCTGATGTGTATGCAATGCACGGGAAGCAAGAACAGCAAGGTCCAGATTATGCAAAACCCAGAAAACAAGTATGGTGGGTGCAGATTTAAGAACGTCACTGCAGAGCAGCCACGTGCAGGGATGGATTACATGGAGTACATTCCCACTTCTTGATGCACTTCAACCTTAACTCACACAGATGTTTAAGACAAGCAGCCATAAAAAAATACAGCTGGAAAAACACCTCTTTACTGCAAATCATAGAATCGTTTAGGTTGGCAAAGACCTTTAAGATCATCAAGTCCAGCTGTTAACCCAGCACTGCCAAGTCCACCACTAAACCATGTCCCTAAGCACCACATCTACACAGCTTTTAAATACCTCCAGGGATGGTGACTCAACCACTTCCCTGGGCTGCCTGTTCCAATGCTTGACAACCCTGTCGGTGAAGAAATTTTTCCTAATATCCAGTCTAAACCTCCCCTGAGGTCATTTCCTCTTGGAGGCCATTTCAACTTGGGAGAAGAGACCGACCCCACCTCTCTACACCCTCCTTTCAGGTGGTTGTAGAGAGCAATAAGGTCTCCCCTCAGCCTCCTCCTCTCCAGGCTGAACAACCCCAGGTCCCTCAGCCACTCCCCATCAGCCCTGTGCTCCAGACCCTTCCCCAGCTCCGTTGCCCTTCTCTGGACACGCTCCAGCCCCTCAATGTCTCTCTTGTCGTGAGGGCCCAACACTGAACACAGCATTCGAGGTGCGGCCTCACCAGTGCAGAGAACAGGGGGACGATCGCTGCCCCAGTCCTGCTGGCCACACTGTTTCTGATACAAGCCAGGATGCTTGTGATCCGTTCAGCGTGCTGGTACCTCTGCAATGCACACACATTGAAAGACACCATGGTGGAAAGTTGGCAGGCCTTCCTCTCTTCATGAGGCCTATATTGGATGTAAGTGGCTAATTAACAGGGGGTGGCTATTACCTTGTCGGCCCCTTCTCCAAAGCCATATGAAACCAGGCCTGTTCAGTTAGCCTGCAACAAAACTTAAGGAATGGCTGTGCTGTCGAAACAGACTGGACCGCACCGTAACACTGACAGACGAAGGACTGACCCCAAAGCACAGAGGCTGACAGGAAGACGAGCTAAGACGAGCTTAACTGCTGACGAGCCAGGACACCGCACAGGAAGCACGAATGCGACCTAACGTGACTTAAACAATGTGTTAATTATTGCAGTATTGATAGTGAAAGCTCTGGGAATCTCTAACAGGAACTCGTTTCCTTCCCAATTTAGAAGCGACAAAACACGGTGGCCTTGGGCAGAGCGGGGACCGTGGGACGCGGCTCGGGGTGCCGCCTCGCCGGCCCTGCCGAGCAGGAAAGGGAGGGAACGGCAACGCCATCCTCACCAGCAGGCCAGGACAGTTCAAGTCGGTTCATCCTTCCACAAGGCAAAAAGACACATAAAGTTGACATATAAAGCTTTATATACTCGACTGTAATCCCAAATGACTCCCACGCCACGTGGACTGAGCCTGCAGGAACGTTCAAACCTAACTGTATTTTATTGTTTACTGTGCAAATACTAATTCCAAACACACCTCTGCAGAACACAGGCACGCGTTCGTAACACCCTGCAGAAACATGCATGAAAAATGCCTAATTGCTAAATGGTCCTAGAAATAGGGAGACTATAGGCAAGGCAATATGGCATCTAACAAAAGATACTACCTCTCGTTATAAACTTTGTATGGCTTGTAACTGTGGACTCTCGTAGCTACCACTTAACTTCAGAACAAAAGCTTTAGTAGAATTTTTAACTCAATTTTTTGAATCAACTGGATAATTCAGAAGTGTCCCCAAGCAGGCTTCCTAAAACCTTAGAGCAATCAAATTACCCAGAAGGATTTAGTGTTAGAATTTAAACACCGTACATAGAAAAATAAAAGGGTCTTTCTATACCAGAACATAGTATGCCGATATTTTTATGGATCTCATTTTTTAAAAGAAAAGAAATCTGCAAGTGTAAATGTGATGCAGAATTCATTTTTGTGTAAGCCTTCCTAATTTAATCACTACCCTCTCACTGTAACAGAGAGAAGAAATTGTAGTAGTGCGATATTTTTCTGACACAAAAACCACTGCAAAAGAGTACTTTCCAGCATAAAAATAAAAAAAAAAACCCTATAGGTATTTTTTTTTAATAAAACATAAAGCAATAAAGCAAATTTCCCAAGAGAGTAATACTTTGTTGCAGTCAAGCTTCTGCTCTGAAAAAAAAAAAGGCAACAGTACGACAACAACGTGTGAATTAGTTTGGAAATGGTTCCTTACATCCAAACTATCCTGGATTAAGTCCAAAAAATTTCAGAAGACAAATTTCTGGTATTAAATCATGTGGAAGGAAAAAAAAATGAGAATAACTATAAAAAATTGCAGGAATGTTTTATTTTAAAGACCGTAGCAGGCTAACAATTACTTCAGAAGGAAAACTGTGATTCTGACTCTTCCTGTAACCCGAGCGCCCGGATTTAGAGCAGGAGCATAGAAATGGCAGCAAACAGATGAAAAATGTGTTCATCGTGTAGAGCAGCGGTGCGGCATTTTTAACTAAGGAGTAGCTCTGTCCTGACAGGTCTCGCTCAGAAAGATGTGCAAGTCAATGCTTGAAACATCGAGCTATTATCTGCCATTCCCACAGATGTTCCTTCAAGTGACAATCAAGATTTGGGAATAGATTCCATTTTTTGAGCAAAATTGAGACTCCTACAAATCTCGGTACACATGACAACAAAGTACCTGTTCTTCTCAGAAAAAAAATACTTGATTATTGATCTCAGATGTTTTATTGTTCAGCCTGTCCACTTTTGCTGTACCTCGTATTTATCATCCCTTAAGGGAATCTTGAATCCAGTCTTTAGTCAAATTATCTCAAAAAGAGCTGAATAAAACAGCTTAACTGCCTATTTTTTTCAGAACGAGAGAACTAAAAGACACAGCAGAGTGGAGCCACAGCCCTGCAAGGCCCCTGCTCTTGCAACAGACTGCCGGAATGACCACCTCCTACCCGCCAGGAAAAGATTTATTAAATAACCACTTCCTTCCACAAACAGCACCTTTTGGCAGATTGTTTTTATACAGTCCATCAGCAGCGATGGTCTCCATGATTTCAATGTTCCAGTTTTTGAACATTGGGCAAATATCGGGTAGTGCAGAAAAGAATTTTTTTTGTCTTTTAACAGAAAGTAAAATACCTTCCCTACTATGCTATCTTCTAAGAATTTCAAAATGCATTTCCAGCCCCCAGACCGAACATCTCTATGGGAGAGAAAAACAGGGCCTGCATCTTGCAGAAGAGGAAACACAAACCTCAGCAACAGTTTGTCCACGTTACACCAACAAACAGTGCCAAAGCAAATATACCAATGGAGAGCCCGGGTACCGCAGAGCCCGCGATTTCTCTTATTAGGCCAATCCAAGCAGTTCCCTGTGCTGTGTGGAGGTGTCCGTCGTACTGCTGAGCTGTGCTGATCCGAAATGTCACCATGAAAGGCTACTCTTGCAACACGGCCGCGATGTACTCAAATTTGGGAGCTCCCTATTTAAGAAGTAGTTGTGAATGCCAAAATTTTAGGTGGATTAACAAAAATGATTACACAAACGTATGTGTAATCTGCACAGCTGTTATTATGTATTTTGCAGAGACATCTGGATTCCCAGTTAAATGACTAACTGTACTATGATGAACTTCCCAGTTCCATTTTGTTCCGGGCAGCACATAAATCCTGTCATTGGGGAAGGCACGCGCCATTCAAACCTAACAGCTTATATTCATGAATGAATATAAAGGAAATGAATTATCCTATTCTACCATTTTCAAACCTACTTAATTCTGCATATTCAAAACGCTCCAGTATCTCTTGCACCAGCAGGTGTATCCAACCTGAATGGGTAGCATTTTGTACAAAACCTCTCTTTTCAAACTCTCTTTCACATTTCTGAGAATCTAAAGAAGTTACACTCTAACGAGCTTATAATCCTTAACAAAAAAACCCAAATGGTTTGTCTTGCTTTTCTGTTGCTAAATGACTAGCTATGTGCTGCCATGTAAGCACACTAGCTCCACCATTAGCAGCCTTGTGAACAATTTTCTTTTTGAATCGCTAGACATGAAAATTCACATTCAGTACTGGAGCAACAGAATCACAAAGTAAAGTTAATAGGACAATTATTGCTAATTTGCCGAGATTTCTTGTCTACTCTCCGCTACAGAACTTCACCCCACTGGCTCTCAAGACTCCTGACACTTCTGGACAAGCCACAACTTACCTTTGGTGAAAACAGTTAACTTCATTAAAAAGTCTAACAGATAAATCCCAATTGTTAATTTCACAGATAAAAGAACACAGAAATACTTTCCAGTCCTTTGTCTATCTTTATGTTCAAGCCAAATGTGAACGCAATTCTGTGTTAAAGGAAATGCACTGACTTTTAATTTCAGTGCGTGCTTGCCCTTCTCCAGAAACAGGCTGAGGCAGGGGAGGAGTTTCCAGCGAAAGGCACAAGAAGAAATATCTCGTCCTTCCTTCGGAGTTTGGCAATGAGGAAAAAGTTAAACCTTAGGATAACACCTAATGTGTAGCTTCCCGAATTTCCAGTTTAGGATTTGCCTTACCAGGATATTTCTAAAAGCAGAGGAAAATGATCTGATGGGTAGCAAGAAAAGTTCAAAAGCTAATCTTCTAGGGCCAAAATTGCAATCAGCTTTCCCGTTCTGTCAATCTGCACAAGCGAGCACCTCACATGCCTATCGTGGGGCTGAGAAGTACCAAGTGTTGCCTGATTCACAATGTATTCGCTTGACAATAAAAGGGCACTGTTTAGCAATTATAACTCTGTATTTATATGTAAGCCCTGAAAAACACGTCTCCATTATTTAAAGCCAAGTTTGCAGAAGACAAGGGCCGCCACAGCACGGGCAGTTCTCCTGCAGCTGTGCCTACAAGCAACGCAGTGCGAAGTCCCAGACTATCTGCGGGCAGAAGACAGCCCATCTTAAAGCCCGATCAGATTGATGGGTTCCCTGAACAACAGAAGACAGCAAGGATGCTGTGCATGCTTGGACAAAATTATGCTAAATGCATCACAAGTGAGATTTTTTTAAAAAGAAATCAGTATTTACTAACCCACCTGGGTAATGCAGAACAAAACCCAGGATTTACCTAGTTTCTGCAAGATACAGATCTTGTCGCAGAGTACAGCACGGTATTTGCTCTCTGCCACCTTGTAAGCCAAAGCAGTAATCCTCCTGCACTGCAGATATTACACTATTTGCACACCTGTGAACAAAATCACACGCAATTCCTTCTCATGCTTTACCTGGGCTGGGAAAAGGGGATGTGTTTACACTGAGCTGCAAACTGAATGTTTAATTCATACACCACAATAGTCATGAGGAAAATTAACCTTTTTACCAGCATCACATGTAACCATAGTGACACGAGCTGATTTCTAGTTTTGTTTAATGAGGCCAGTGTACTCAGAAGGCTCTGGCACTTCAAAGCCTGCTCTGAAGCTGTCTGAGCGCAACATGCTGCGGCCACTGCTGAACTCCTCTTCTGCAGGTAACAAGACACTGGTTGGTGAAACCAACACCGGTTGGGTTGCTTTTTATGCACGTTAGTGATACTTCTAACTTTAAATAGACTTGTATGCTAGATGGGCAGATTTACTTGGTACACCTTGATAGGTACTCAGCTAAAGTACATAAAAACAAAATTGGAAAAATTGGATAAGCTAATATCAGAGTCAGAGGAAAAGGAGGATGAATAGGTAACTGAAGTTTTTTTCCGAAATAGCATCTCATATTCTGCAAAAGTACTAAGTAACTGTAGCACTAAAGGAAATTTTTTTACAAGACAGAATAATGTTTTGGAAAAGTTTCAAATATAAATACTTGAAAAAGGAAAATTTAAAAAATCAGAAGGGGGTCAGGGAAGAGAGAATGAATTACCTAAGAAATGTGAACCTCCTCAAGCCTCTTTAGCCGAGATGCTGATTTCTGTAAGCACCCAAAACTGAAAAGCAAGCTTGCTTGTCCATTGTTATTCCAGACGCATTGCTAGAATCAGGGGGAAGGTTTCAGGGGGGTTTACCTTTTGCATGTCACACAACTGAATTGATGGAATACGTCTTATATATAAAAGCTGTTATATTATATGAAAAAAATAAAAGAATAACAAATCAATGATACTTACTCCTGTACTGACAAGAGACAGCATAATTCTTTCATTTAAGGCTAATGTTTCTCCTTGCTTCATCTTGATTCTCTTCTTATCTAAACATTTCATTGCATACCTGAAAATATTAACCGTTCAGAAAAAGCACCAGAAAAAATTTCCTCCTATACTCAGTATTATTCACTAGCAGTTATGCCATGCGTATTTACAGTATCCTGTAAGCAAGCTTTTTAAAGACTTAAACCTGGTACTAAAAACATCATTACATGACTAAACAAGAAAATCTCCAAAATCTCACAGAATTAAAGCATTTTCAACAGAAGCCTCCTAACAGAGAAATGTGCTTTAACAAATAATTCCATCTCCAAGCGACCACAGTGATATAGGAATTGCTTATCATACATCCATTTTTCAATATCTACAAGCAAGGATTTGCAGTATGAATTAGATAACGGAGACCCTGTTACAGTTCCATTTAATTCTAACAGTTCCAACTCTACCAGGAAAGTAATATCTTGAACACACACTGAGTTTTATACATATTTTGTTTTAAGTTTTCCTTCTACTCAAAGAAAGTTCAGATATACACAAGAAAGCTTTTTTAATCTTCTACCATCTGTATCACACAAATTAATAAAATTTCGCTCAAAAAAGAATGTTACCCTAACAACCATCAAACAAGAGCAGGATATAATACAGTCTGTGGATATTTTTTCACGACGTTAGGTGAGCCTACTATTAGAGAACAGCTGAGAAGGACACGTGTGTTCCTCCATACAAGATTTCTAGACGTGGGCAGCCATGGATTTTTAGGCCATTCGTTTTAAAATATTCTCAGGAAAACACCACGTTACAGCACTGCATCAATGCTAATCAACTGCCTACACTGTGACAGCTCTGTACAGAAACAGGGCCTCGTATCACCTTCGCTTTGCACTCCCTAAAAAAGCCACGTCATTCCTTGCCATGCATGTGTTGTGAGTGGGGGAAGAGTGAGCATGAACATACTGGAATTTTAAGTTTCCAAAACAAGGAATATATTCACAGCACGTGCTCTTGCTGAGAAGTCTGTAAACGGTGACTATAAATAACATTTCACACGCTACCCTTTATTTATGCTTCGACATCACTGATCAAAGTGAATGACTGGGGCCGTTTAAGGCTGATCGAAATCAAGTCTCTCCTCCTGCTATCGAGTTAGGTGCTCAAAAAGCACTGCTATCCCTCCCCGCTTTGGACTGCTTTCTGCATTGTACTTCTGGCCCCTATTTAGATGTCCTTGAAGGAGGTGATGTGAAAGAAGCCTCAGGTGTATCTTTGTGGGTTAGTGAAACACCGATGGCATTTACCTTAGAGGGGTGGCTTCCCAAGCTCCTTGCAGGCAGTAAGTGCAGCAGAGGCAGCCATCTAGAGTGGACGGGATCTGGATTAGGGATGGGTAAACAGGTTTGGATTAAGAAAGAACTAAACCAAACCTCTACCCAGAAACTGAACCTCATCTAAAGTTTTGCTTAAATTTGAAAAAGGTTGGTTTTCCCACATTTCACTTCACTCTATTTACATCTGATAAAAACTGTCCTTTGCTTCCCTTGCTAGTCCCAAGGTTTATCCACCTCCTGCCAGAGCAAAACTCAGACATGAAAATGACTGGGAATCTGCGAACTACCTCTTCAGGGTGGACACCTGCTTAGTGCGGCTCAAGCTAAATAAAATGTTTATTTTTGTACATGGACAAATTAATGAATTGTACATGGACAAAAAAGTACCAAAGCAAGAATAAAGACAGTATGGTTAGTAATGGCATTAATATTAATACTTGAGGTCACTGCAAAAATACGGAGCATGATAGCAGCATTCAGATGTCTTCCACTTGTTAATAGCTCAAAAGTTTATTATTATCAAGGATGCCAAGCACACACAGTTGCCAGTGAAGCCAGTTGTAATCACAGAGACTTGGCACTTCAAACATGCCATGCTTACTTAGAAGAGAAATGTGAAGGATGGTCCCTGGACTAAAATTGTTAGGAGAAAAGCAAGATGAAAAGGGGGGTGGGTTGGGGGTGGAGTGTAAATAAATAAATAAATAGATAGATATTGAGATCAATTTTTTAAATCAATGCCCAGATGTTCAAAACAGGACATAATGGGACAATCATGCCTAGAGATTGAAATCTGTTGATTAGGAGAAGTGTGTGAACAGTAAGACCAGAAAAGGAAAAAAACCACACAGGTTCATCTTGGAGTTCCCACCGAGAGCTCTGTTAAACAGAATTTCAACACTGGAACTATATTCTTCCAAACGTAAGCAAGGATCACTGCTTTTGCCAGTGAAACGTGCTCATCAGGGCAGTAACTTACACAATTACGCAAATCTGGAATACCACATTCAGAATCTGCCCAGGCACGACCCCACAGACTGAACGGCACTGATGTCGTATTCCTGTGTCATCCTCCAACCCTATGTCAGCACCAGCTACGTGATGCACTTTGTTGCGAGAAGAGCAACCTTCAGCAGACGAGAGGTAACACCTCACGCAATCGCCACGGCTTCCACAAGAACATTGTTCTGCACTGTCAGGCTCTGATCCAGGAAATCATTTAAGCACATACTTAATTTTAAACACATGTGCAGTCTCCATTAATTTTGACAAGACCATTTAAATGAAGAATGTGCTTAAGAGCTCTGCTAGACTGAAGCCCCACTGCATGGCACGTAACAGGATCAAATATCAAACTAAGCTTAAAGACGATCCAGAAATCAGAACCTCTTGGGATAAAATGTAATTACAAAGAACTATACAGTAATGCAAGGCTGCTTTCCAGTGATTTTGTAAGAAATGACTGGAAGGATTTCCTTACTAGTTCAGAGTTTACAACTACCTCTACAATAAAGTGTGTATATACTCACATTTTTCCAGTGTCTGCTTTTCTGCAACCATACACTTCACCAAATCCCCCTCTTCCAATTATTCTATGTACACTAAAATCATTCATGGTCAGCTGTAAATGCAAAACACAAAGCAAAACAAAACCAGACTTCATTTTTCAGTACTAAAAAACTTACTGTAAAAACATCTAAATAATCTATTAATGTGCTAAGATTCTTAACTGTTGTAATTCATACAGCATTTATTGTTTTGGAAAAAGGAGCCCCTTATTGTTTATATCTCAAGGTACTCGCAAGCACTACAGTCCGAAGTACAAACAAGACGAATGAGACTGTTGTTGCCAAAGCCCGACAGCCTCATTCATAATGCAGTCTGCAGAAGAGGAGGGCTATTTTTACAGACAAAGTCGTAGAAGAGCAGTGCCGAGGGACAAAAGCAGAGGCCGAGGTAAGGGGTGCTGGGGGCAACGTCAGAACCGTAGCGGGAAAAAGGAGACAGAGGGTGTCCAGGGCTGTTAAAGAGCAGCACTTCTGGCAGTTCAGTTTCTTTCCGCTATTAGAAAAATCAAAAAGCTATTAACTCGAGACAGGCAGAAGGGACGTCCAGAAAGGAATCGTTAGGACTGTGTGTCTAAGAACAGGAGAGCAGATCAGTAACGTTCACCGTACTCCTTAATAAGGCCTTTTCAGAAGCAGTATTCAAAACTGAACATTTTCTTTCCTGTATCAGCCTTTGACAAGATAAATATACTTGTAAGTACTTACATGAATATTTAGTTCTACGTTTTTCCATTGACAAAATCTAGTAAACTTGTCACTGTAGGAAAAAAGTTTAAAAGTTGTCTGAGATTACTGTGTAAAGTATTATAGAAAACGTCAAGACTCTGATATTTAAAATAAAGTTTGCGCTAAGGCGTGTTGTGATATTTAGTAAATGATAGCCTTCCTTTCAAAAAATTGTAACCTTACCCCCACCAAGAAAAACAATTACTAGGCAGTGCACACTTAATATTTTACATCCTTATAAGAGAATGATATTAGATAATCTTATCCCTGTAACTGTAAGTGCTCAGCATGTCCTCACATCTCTCTCTCAGACGGTTTTTAATTTTTAAAAATAACTAAGTTTGGAACTAACAAACATTTAAATTACATAAAGAGAAAGATAATTATAAGAAAACAGAGGCAGCTCAGTTTAGGTCAATGAAACTCTGTATACCCCAAGGAACATTTTGAACTCATTTTATCTTAAAATAGGAAAAATATCAATAATACTACAAGCTATTGCCAAAAAAAAACCCAGTTTCTCATTTCTACATAAATAATTATTTATTTTCAGAGTAAGAAATAATAGTTCCATGGAGGCATTTTTACAGTTATTTCAGTTTGACTGCAGAATACCACCATACCATTTGATAGAGTTTATTTGGCTGCCGTGGGATGAGAGCCATACTTTACAGACCCTGCACGCAAGAGCAGTTCCATTAAGGTTAAGGGGGCTGCTCAGCTGAACTAAGTCTATGCCTTGTATCCTTTACGAGACCTTTTCTGCTTCATTGCAAGGTGTCCAGACACAAACCAGAATGACTGGGTCTTTCAGTCACACGCAAGAGATGGTTACTCATGAGAACATCCCACAAGAACATAGTTCTGCATTTTTAAACCTTTAAGATCAAACTGCAATCTCTTATTACTGCTACACGGTGCAACAGAAAAATTATCATCTTTACAATTTTTCCATGCATACATCTTGACATTACTCATGAGATAGAACAAAGCTAGTCATTTGCAGAAGCTGGCTGATAATACACTATTAATTAAATGAAGATTATTAAACGTTTTTAGCCTTATTTACAGCAATACTTAAGTGATCTGGCTTCCTGCTACATTAGGTAGAAAATCCAGATAATACATCATGTTCATACCTTTCCATAAATTTTTGAAATATTTTTCCTCGGAGACTATCACAAATTTCTTCTATATATGGCTAAAAAAGGTTAAGAAACACAATTAGCATTTAAGCGTACAATAAACTGATTATGCAATACTACCCATTACACATAACCCATGTTGGCCCTATATAACTACAGCATTTACTGCGTTTTCCTTGAAGAAGGCTCAATGAAGCATTTAAGCTTCACTCAGCTTTTAGAATCTGAGCAGGTGCCCTGAAGTCAAATATAAAATATTTTCATGAGCTAGAAAACCTTAAATGTTTGCCTTGGGGAGGACTGTATGAAACCTGTGTAAAGCACCTGTCTATGGGCAACAAGCTTGGCAAAACAATCACAGTACGGTTCTTTTTTCAAATATATTTAAACATAACACACGGTCACTCCTGTGGAGTGTGACTTCCCAGAGCTGCTGCCACGCTTCATCTTTTCAGTGCTTCTCTCCTCTCTGTCCTTACTAAGAAACCAGCACCTTCAATTCACAAGTGACTTCTTTTTCCAAGAGAAATACTTTCTCTTGATGTGTGATGGCATGCAGCGATCTCAAATCCCAGCCCAATTAGCGGTGAGATATAACTCAAGCAATGTAGTTATCAATTTGTCAGTTCACCTAATTCCAACATTAAAAACAGTTCACTGAGCAGTAAGAAACATCAGGGAGGGGCAATCTTCACATTTTTGCAATATATAAAAATACCTAAGATTTATATCAAAGACATTTAAGCTTATAAACACTCCCATGATCGATGAGGTTCATTATGTGCAAATCCACACTCATTTAATGCACCTAGCTATAAAAGTTAGCATAATTCTGAATTTCTTGTCTTGTACCAATGTGTATTTGAGCTATAACAACAAATATTTCACTTCTCATTTCTTTATTTTCTAAAGTAAATTAAAATATAAAAGACGTATAATTTTGCAGATGAGCCAGGATACCATTTATATTTATATTCAAATGGAGGATATGCAAATTCTGCACTTTCTTTTAACAAGTCAGAATTTTAGAAAGTTTTTAAAAAGCACCACAATTTGAATGGTGCAGAAACTCCTTTTTAGAAAGCTGCATTTTTAATTGGATTTTGTCTTGTGGAGACACAGAAAAACATGTGAAATGGTACAAAAGCTTAATTCCTCACCATCATCAACTAGGAATTAAGTTACCTTAAAATTAAAGAAAAAGGAAAAATGTTTTCAAAGATTTCACATTACTGAAACATTAAGGCAATTTCTCCACTATGCAATTTGGTCTATCCTGACAGGATGTGTATCTTCCTGTTGTACAGTGATTTACTCTACATCATGTAATGGCTCAAAATTACATAAATTTAAAAACTATTCTGTTCATATAGCAAGGTATAGTTTGCTTTCAAAATGTGCTTAAAAATATTTTAGGTAAGAATCGTAATTTGTGATTTTTCTTTGACTTAGAAAAGCATTCTAATATCACTATTACATTGAAGAATATTTACCAGTACCATTTTATTCTGTCTCCTTAAATAATATGTACGAAGTCACTTACTGTCAAATAAGTGAAGAAAACTTGAACATTCAGACTGTCTTAACCTCACCTGAAAAAGGCTGGCTGGCACTTGTTTCTTGGCTAAATGCGTTTGTACATGATCTACAGCTTGTTTTGAGAAAGGCTTTTGAAAAAGAAAAAGAAAGATTTCAAACAGTTGGAAATGTAAGAAGTTTCACTTAAGGTCTACAGCACTGCTGTTCTTTGAACCTTATAAAAAACACACATACTTCAGAATGAATGCAATAGCTGCCTCCAAGTATATTATTGTGAAACATGCAGAATGATACAGTAAAACAATTACTGTAAAGCGGGAATGCAGGAGAGGGGAAGATGAGGAGGAGAAAGGTGGAGATAAAAGGGCCAGATGATGCTCCTTTAACAAATTCATGAAAAATCCCATACAGAGGGACAGCTCCAGGTTCAGCAGCTGACATGGACTTTTTACCGCTGCAGAGAATAATGCACGCTTAACAAAAAATTGCTTAAACTCTTCATCCAAAGAACCATACCACTAAGGTAAAACACACTGCAAATTCTTCTTTAAAATAAGAGCAAATGAAACTGTTGAATATAGATCAATGGGCCAAAACTTCAGCTGGAGGAAGCGTGTGTTTTCACTGACTTTAACAAAGCTGCATCTGTCACAACACAGCCCCACGCCTTTAACTTACTATACTGCGGCTAAGTGTATTGTCTCTAGTTTGAAAGACTGCTTTACGACCAAACGAATAATAATAAAAAAAAAAATTTGCATGATCAGTTTTAGACAAAATCTCAAACTTTACTCTGAGCTTTCAGAGATACCAAAGTTCAACATCCAAACTGTCCCGCAGAACCCCTGGCAGTTCACATTGCTTTGAGTTTTTGGGGACAGGGTTGTTGCTGGTTTGGAGAGGGTTGGTTAATGTATGCATATGTGTGCACATATATATACACACACAAACTGCGCTCGTATTTTAAAATAGAGATTTAGTTTAAAGAAATATAAACCAGATAAATCTCCAAATATTTCCTTTGTGTACCACCAAGTTTAATAAAGACTGGCACACACCACCAATCTTTACACCTCATTACTGAAAGAAAGAAAAAAAAAAAAAAAAAGGCATGCTGAATTCAGCCAAACCCAGTCCCACGGACTTCAAACAGAAATCCACAGCACAAGTATTTCTAGTAACAATTCCTTCAGCAATAGCCTTAATTGTTCTCTGAATGAAATAGCAGTTATTTTGACTTATCACTGCTGTCAAGCTACTCAAGTAAGGCAAAGAGCAGTGTGCAATGTGGCTGATACACACATGTGAACAGGACAGGAGCTCCTTCATTATGTACATGTCATAAATCTGCCGACTCCGGGTCAGACGCTCATCCTCAGAATCCAGTTTCTCGTATTCTTTTATCTGCCATACAAGAGAGAAGGATCCATTAGATGAGCACATTTCTAGTGATTTTGCACTCATTTGGTAAAAACAGGACTTTGGCTGAAGTTGTATTTTACTTTCTTGTTTTCTTAATTAAGACTTAAAGAAAAACCACCTGCAATACCATAGCTACAGCTGACCTTTGATCTCCCTCCTACCTTACAATTTTTATGCAAGGGAACTGATTTGCTTAAAATTGCTACAAAGCTTCGTCTTCTGAAATTTGAAAAGGACTGAGCTGGAGCAGCATGTTTTCCATCTACCATTTGCCAGAGCATGAATCTGTGCAGGGGAAGCACTAACTGCACGAGAGGACTGGACCACGCAAGGAGAACGAGACGAGCAAGCATGCACAGCAATGCTCGTCTTCTTCCCCTCTGCTCAGCTCACAGATGGAGAGCGCTGGCCTTGCTCCTCTACCACTCAAGAGCGTTGACCCCTTTCTCAGATTATTTCACTCGATGCTCTGGACTATCCACAGCACACCAAAACGTGCCCTTTTCCAAGCTCCCGGGGCTAGCAGAAGAGTTGCAATATTATCCAGGCAGCACAACCATCGCCTAGGGACAGTCCTCGGCTGCCAGCGCAGCGCCCGAGCATCCTGCTCAAGGGCGATGACAGCACACTAAGCACAGATGTCCGAGAAAGAATATAAAGCACATTTCAAAATGTTCGCGTAGTTCAGCTAGATGTTGAATTTGAATCCTAAAGGTGGCTAGAAAGACAGTTTCACAAAATAATATCAAGTTTCTTCAGGTGTGATATAGGAGGTCAGTGTGTTCCAGGTGAAGCAAGAGCAATCCCGTATGGTTAATTTACAGAACAAAACCAGAAAATCAGTTCCAGAAAAAAAACCTCACCAAGTCCAAGGGTCCTTTGGAGCCTGGTTAGGGAAAGAGTTCTTCCAGGACTGACAGAATTTAAAAACATACAAGATCGTTAGGGAAAAGTCTTAGCTCTGACTTGCTGGAGCTTCCCGGCCTCAGCCTGTGAGGTCCCAGGGTCCGAATGAACGTACGTGTGCAGACTTGCTCTGGATCCCTACACCGACTCAAGAAAACCAAAGCAGAGTAAGACCCAGCTGGATTTCATTCAGTGCCTGCCAGAGAAGGCACAGGCCGTATCAGAGCTGTCTCTACTTTCAGCCCACAGAATAAACCCTGCACAAACGATGTACCAGAGCGTCTCTTTCTGAGGCAGGGAGAACAGACTGCCTGGGCTGCCAGGGACAAAAAGCACGGCTCCACTGCTCCTGCCAGCACGCTTTAATAGCACGAGCAGCACCAGGGTTAACAGAAAGCACATTGCTGAGGACTTTTAAAAGTAAGGATTTTAAAAACATGTGTTTTGCCTCTATTTCACAATATAATTTTTTCTTCCTTCATTCAGAGGCTGCTCCTTTTACAGGATGAGCTGTACTTGACAGCTCTTGAACAGGTCTCCACGTGACAAACCCAGACCAATATCTCTGAAGGTGGAACACCGTAATTAAACTCGGTATTTTTCCAGCTGTAGTCCTCTTGTTTGCTGACTATGATAAGGCAACAGTTCCACCACGATTTGCCATCTGTGACTACTTCCCCCTTGGTACCAATTTATAATTAAAATGATTCAAAACATCTTTGCCGAAGAAACGTTTTTTAATTAACGCAATGCCGCAAAATAATCAGAAGTACAGGAGAAAGCCTGATGCATATCATATTGTCTTACCTGAATGCAACCTCCTGCCCTTCAATATTTATTTTTTTAAACCACCTAACTCCACACCCAAAGCAGAGGGGTCTCTTACAACAGCCCCCCACAGCCACGCTGGCACCACGTCTCTCCCACCTGAACTTACAGGGGGCTTTTTAACCATTCAAAGCACCTTTGCTTTGTAAAGGCTTGAAGAAGAGGACAGCAGGTGACAAAAGTCCCCGTCGATGATATATTCCCGGGCAGCTCAGCCGGGCGAACGCCCTCCCAAACACGCTGCCCGACGCCTCTCATCGCCCAGAGACGCCTCTACTGTCATCACGTTTAACATGCATGCCTGACATATTCCCAAGCTAATTTTACATGTTTATTAAATAGAACGCTACTTTACCTTGCCAAAAAAATACAGCGATAGGCAGAGGTGGGAGTGCCACCGTTTATAAACGTAACCTGTCTCTGCCAGCGGCAGCTTCCTCAGTATTGCTCCTGACCCAGAGATAACGTACTGCGTCATCATGTATTTCAACGTTTCCCTGGCAAACTTCAGCTCACCTCAAGAAAAGTGTCTGACAAAGTATCTTTTCAAAAATTGAAATGAGAATGCATTAGTTTTCAAGCACCTAGAAGTTCCTTTTCTTTTTTTTTTATTTTTTTCTTTTTTTTTTAAACCAATCTGGATGAATCACTCATCCAGTTAACTGCTTGATCGTGACTTAAGCTGCAGTACTATGAAATCCCTGGAGTATGGAGCCCTTCTACATCAAGCCATTTTTAATGTAGCAATGTACTCAAATTATTCTACATGTAATAAATGCAGTAAGTAAATCAAATATAGGAAAAAAAAGAAAAGCTTCTGAATCCAGTATGTCACAGAAGAAAACGCAATGAACCTCTCTTTAAGTATCTTTAATGGGATTTTTCAAAAAGTACATGACAAAGCATTTAAATTCTTTTTAGGCAACACTTTGCTAATAACCTAAAAATACAATTTCAAATTGTTTCAGAGATAAAGAGGCAGCTAAAAATATCTTGCTAAACAATCTGTTACAACATGCCTTTTTGATTACTTATGACAGTGATATCTTCACTATATAAAAAGATTAAAACGATAGAAAAAGATTCTTCTTTATTGACAGCGAGTATCTAATTTGAGTGGGGGAACTGTATATTGCTAAGGATTTATCTCCAAACTGATAACCAGCTTAGCCTATTTTGTGCTGCTAGCCCACTAGCAAGAAAAATTTTAAATCACCCGCTTAAGAGTAATCCAGACAAAAGGTTATCTCAGGCAGCATTTCTAATTAATACTGAGCAATACAGGCTGCCTTTTAAAAGCACGTGTGCGTGTTTTAACTGAAACCAGCACCTATGATAGGATTAACTACAGTTTTATATTTAGAGCGTCACAAATATAACAAGGAATGAATGGAGCGATAAGACTCATCAAGTTTCCTGAGCGGGCCTTGCAGAAGCGCTGACGGAGCCCCTTCAGCAGAGGAGGGCTGTGGAAGGACACGCCGCGCTCCACCCGCGCTCGTCGGCAATATTAATCCTTCTGGATGCATGCCTGCCTTGGGCACGACGTCTGTTAGTTTCTTCACTGATTATCTCGTGACAATGGAGTACAACTGACCTTATCGATCTAAAGCCACCTCTCGTATCACTCTCCGGAGGATCCTCTTACCCATCTGCAGCATTTGACAGGGCTTTTCTGCAACCCTGCCACAGCGACTCCCAAGAAATCTCAGGAGCTAGCACCAGCCTCGGCTGTCCTTACGTCCCTCATGCAATGCCACCGACAGCTGTACTCTGTTGTCTTTTCTACAGGTAAAAGGATGTTAGAGAAAGGCATGAAGCATTTGAGAGTGCAAGCCGAACACCGGTAACTTCAGTTGCACCTCCTTTTCTACAAGCCCAGGCAGCTGCTCAAAATCAGCTACAGCAACAGGGCATCGTTCTCCGTCTGGGTGGCTGCTACAGAGAAAGAGGTGCCTGGGACTGAAGGCGCAGCGTTTGGGCATCTCAATGAAGCGTGGAGGGCATGGGGAAAGCTTCAGGGAGCGAGGCGAGGGATGCAGAGGACCAGACACGCTGCTTCCTCCGGTGGCTGACACGGAGCCGAGCCAGGAGCTGGCTGCGATCCCCATAGCACCAGCTGCAACCATGCCAGGGACAAACCAGCAAACTGCACGGGAGAACCACGCTCCATTTTCTGCTTTTGCTCTTTGGGACAGTATAAGACAAATTTGCTTATTTTAGGCTTTCTGGCTTTAAGGAATATCTTCACTATGTGCAATAGATATGAATCCATGTCCCACGTCAACTATAATAATAAAAAGCACTGGTTTTGCTTTCAGGTCTTTTAGAAAGAAGGAATCCACTGCTGTAATTCCACTGAGAGCTGGCAAATGTTACTGACTTCTACTTCATCTCTGTTTTGTAGCAGAACTAAGATTTATCATCATCTTCACAAGTGAAGATCAAAAGCTGATCCCATTTCTCAAGAACATACCTGGCTTAACTTAAGGTCTCAGAGATATTTAACAAGTAGAGACTGAGATGAACCTAATTTCAACTCCTTTCTTACAAATATTTCAAATGGACGGCGGTCAAAGAGTGTATCTTATGACAAAAAACATTAATAAACCTAAAGATATTTTAATCTCTATTAGCATTCTTCCCCTTTCCATCATTCTCTCAGTATTTTCCAAGTTATCTTTTGACACACTAATGTGGTGAATGAACATTTGGGTAAGTGGCTGCTCAGGTAACTTTCTTCCATTGCTTTGTTTTGAACATATTATGCCTTAAACCGAAACATAATCAACTCTTGAGGGACAAAAACTGTAACAGTAGCCTTTAAAATGCTTTGTTAGCTTATGTGTAATAAAAAGTCACAGTTTTAGTATATGCAAATAAAAGCACTGTTAGAAGCTGAGCTAAGTAGATTTTTCCTGCAAATACTCAATTTTCTAAATCTAAGTATTTGCCCAGCAAGAGGGCAAAAAAATAATCTATGCTACTCTCATAATGTACACTGTAAGGGTACTGTACCAAATCACCAACTTGATTAAATAGTTACATTGCTATTTTTCAAAGTCTCTTGAACTTGTTTAAAATGATAGTTTTGTCCCTTTGAGATGCAATCATTACTATATAAAATATTGTCTCTTATGAATCAACCATTCCACTAGGAAGCAGAAATGACTCAGAACAACACGCACCCTTGCACGCCTCTCCTTCCCTCTCAGCATCCCCTGCCCGCGGACTAGAGGGACAGACAGCCTTCCTCAGCCTCACCCCCCTCACAGTCCCAAAACTCCATCAACGGCCGCTTACCTCTTCATAAAACTTCAGTTGAGGGACAGCTTCATCAATCTCATTCATGCAATAGTCTTTAAAAAGCAAAAATCCTGGAAAGAAAAAAAGTAAAAAAAAAAATTCAGAAAAAATGTATCATTACTATGATAACTTGTAAAAAGGGATACAAAACCACCTGGGTAACGTCATGGATTTTATATACCTGTGTAAGTATCCTGTATCGCCAAGGCTTAGCAATACTGATTATCAAGCAGCTCTACAGCATTCTGAACAGCGAAGGATCATGAACCTCACTCACCTCCCATAGGTATATTAAGCATATTCCAATTTCTACCTGCTGAGAATTTTATGAGATGTTTACATAATGCACCGAAATATCCCATTCCTCTTCACGGATCAGATTTTGTTTCTTTTTTCAGAGTAAAAACTAGATACTATTCACATGTTTTGGGTTTTTTGAAATAGATTTACCTACTTTTTATTGATAAAAAGCAACCTCTTCTGCATTCCAATTTTAGAATTACTGGTTAATGTTACCTCTTAATAGGTTTTATAGCGCAATAAATTACATCAGGATCTTTATAGTTCTTTTGCAAGTAATTTAAAGCATGACCTCTGCAGCCTGCTGATGAGTAGTTTCCATTATAAGATTTTTAACACACCATTACACGCTCCATCTCGTGGAAGTTCTGTCTTTACGTTCGCCTGAGCTGGTACCTGCTACCCTTTTACTTTACACGGGTAGCTGTTGTCACGGCTAATCGTCTGGGTTATCTGCAAGCCCCTTAGAGCTGTAAATGAACATGCTTGGAGCAGGCAGTACCTGTCCTTCTTCAGAATTACTGTGTACTTACTGAAATCACACCCAACTTCTGGAGGTAAGACCACAAAAGTGTAAACTAAAATAGCAATGCGAGCAAGAGAAGGCAGAGCAGCTAACTCCAGGGCTGGCGCTGGCTGGGAACCGCTCCATCCCGCTCCCCTGCTCGACTCCTCTCCTGACAGGGCAGCACATCAAGATATAAAACACTCCAACACCCCTTTTCAACTTAAAAAAATATATATATATACACAAGAGACTTATTTTTTTTTAATTGAAATGTAATTGTAATTTAAACTTACGGCAAAGTTGTATTACCAAAAAAAGTAGCACATCACCGTATGCCCAACTAAGAAATGATACAACCACCTACGACATCTCCTGTTTTCCAGAGTATACTACCTTTAAAAAAATGCAAACCCCACTTCAGGTGCTACATAGTAATGTCATTGCAGTGTGTACAGGAGAGCATTTAACTGTCAGTTACAAACATCATGTCCTTCCAACTCACTATCATCTAATTTTATCAAAGACCTAAATAAGAAAAAACCCTACCAACTACTCAGAAGCAAAACCATTAGTCTCAGCAGACAAAGCAATGCTAATCAGGCAAACAAAAGCTTTAATTTATGTATAATGAAAACATTTATCAGCTTCTTGGTAGCCCCTCTAGCTCTATCTGGATCCCAAGTGAAATTCCCTATTGGAAGAGCTTGTTTTCCTGGGGTCCCCTGGATTTATTCGGTCACAATCAGAATGCCAGAAAAGGGATCATGACCAGACAACTCCTTTACTTCGCTTGACTCATTTAGCTGATCGGGATGGTATTTCGGAGATTACACAAACTGGGTTTTGTTGTCTAAATAAGGACAGAAATCTAATTAAGAGATTCTCTTATGAGATTCTCCAAACTTTCTGATTATTCTCAACAAAAAGAATCATTCTTGAAATATTCTATAAACAAACGTGTTCTTTTGAAAACAAACCAACCAACCCACCCCACATTTTCTATTCCTTAAAAGCAATTTGCAATTACAGTGCTTTTTTTCTTTCTCCTTTTTTTAAGGGCTCAGCTTAGTTCCTCTTTTACTGGAAATATTCTTAGTAAGTTGTCTTCCCTTCTTGCAGAGGAGAGGGGAGAGAAGCACCGGAGCAGCCCAGCAATCCCCATGCCTTGTACGACGGATGGCATTCCCAGCCGGGCACACGAGAGCCACCCACCGAACCGAGAGTCACCCTGTCACAGCAGGGGACACCAGTGCTCTCTGCGAGCAAGTCACAAACTGTCCCCGCCGCTGCCAAAACCACCCGAAGTCGCTCATCTCCAGCGACCCACAAACGCGTCTCCAGAGAGCGCACCTCTTCTCGCCTTCCCCCGCCTGAGCCGCGAACGTGGCACCAGCCCGGTTCGGAGAACAAACCCTTGCCACTTCGGGCACCGAACCTAACGCATTATTTTACACATGATCGAAACAGCAGCAGCACCGAGCAAAATAATGCTGAATTGACTGAACTTTTAGTTGGACAATGAACCAAAGAAGATTACAGTCATGTAATTAAGAGACTAAAGAGTGGCACAAACAGCCATGAATGCAGTGAAAGAAAAATCCCTGGCATGGTCCCAGCTCCTGGCTGTTTACCAAAAAAACCCACAAACAAAAAAAAACAAACCACAAAGACAACTGTGGGAGGAGTGTGAAAATATACCAACACAAATTTTCAACAATGCCATGCCAAACATTTTAGCCCTGTCTAATATTTTCCAAACTTTTTAATTTAATTATCGCAGAGAAAGAAAAGGCTCACAAGACCAGAGAACAAGGAACAATAGCAGGCTTATGCTGCCTGCGTTACACAGCCCGCTTCTCACCAAGCCTCTTTTTTAAACTGCATTGCTATGCAAAAAACTAGAGACATCCAAAACAAGAAGTTAGAAACTTTCATAGATGATTAATACAGTCAGAATAAGTTACAGCCATAGGAATCAATACTGAGAAAATGCTGTTAGTCAGGTTCCAGTGAAGCTGAGCAGAATTATTACAGCAGCATTTTAAAGTGTACGATAAAAAAAAGAAACGATTAAAAAATACTGCAGTAAAATAAATTATAGCACGAAACATCTCTTCTCCACGAAGTTACCAGCGTTGTAATTATTCACTAGTAGGACACCCAAGATATCTGCAAGGCTGTTGTAGACAAAACCGTGCGGTGGTTCTTCCAGCTCGGCAGCACCCTGAGGAGCAGCAGGGTGGTGGGGAGAGGACGGTGGGCGACGGGGCGGCCCCTCAGCCCCGGCGGGTGGGCACCGTGCGTGGGGACTGATCCTGACCCGCGGGGTCTGTCCCGCTCCTCGCCCCGGGCACAGCCGTCTTTGTGACGGCAGGAGGCCACGTGGGAATTCTCTCGTAGACAGAAAAATGGTTAAGTTCTTTTTTTTTTTTTTATTGTAAGTTTTACAAGTTGCAAGAGGGGAAAAAATCGACTTGAAAAGGTCAGTAGCATCCAAGAAGAATATTATTCTAACACTTGGGGAGTGTTTAACACATAAATTAGAGCATCAGCTTTCATGATCTATTCACCCTCGTCTTTCCAAAACAAAAATACATTCCCTGTTAAGAAATGCTGTTTGATAGCAGTTAAGTTGAAATAAAAATAGGTATTTCAAGTTTCCTTTGAAGAACCTGTGGACTGGGAGCATTTATGTACATATATTAAGATATACTGTATACATACACGCAGCTTA
This sequence comes from Ciconia boyciana, assembly GCF_034638445.1. Classification (NCBI taxonomy): domain Eukaryota; kingdom Metazoa; phylum Chordata; class Aves; order Ciconiiformes; family Ciconiidae; genus Ciconia; species Ciconia boyciana. The sequence goes on from NC_132948.1 coordinate 7,453,785, forward strand.
TATAGTCATCAAAAAATGGGGATTTCACACGGACCAACTTCCCTTGACAGAAACGTTTCTAGTATTATTTTTTAAAAGATATGCTCTAACCAAACCATAAGAAGGATTGTGTACCAGAAGCTTTCCAAGCAACAGTTTAGAGAGCTAGACACATGCACTGCTCTGCAAATAAGTAGCAAGTTATTTCATCCTACAAGTTTTCCATGTGGCTGTTAGTCCAGATCCATACCTTACAACTGGAACCTCTGTATTTTGAATACCTCCAAGAATATGTTTCTAATGACTACGTGACGGTGCCTACACCGGTCACTGAAATACTGTCTGGTGGCTTCAGCACTGGAAAAATACTTTAGAACTGAAACTGGATAGCCAGCTGCAGAATTCATTACTGCTTCTGCGGTGGCAATGAACAAAGCAATTGCTCGTCCCGCGCGGGAGCTGTGCCAGCGGCCTCCGGCGAAGGGGTCCAGGTGCTGTGGCAGCCCTCTGCCTGCGCTGGGGAAATCAACTTCCTCCCGACTACGGTATTTTACATGTGATTGACGAGAATCAGATTCTTTCAGAGTTTTTAAAGTACATCCTAATGCTTGGCTTGCGTTAGGCAACCCTGAGTGCTGCTCTTAAAATTATTAGCAACGCGGACATCAGAGAAAATTTGTGGGTGTCCAGCACGACCTTTTTCTTCAGCAGGTTCTATATGGGGAAGGATAAGCCGAGTGATGGAGTTCTTTTTAATTAATTGGGAATCTCACGATTAATGAGATTTTTTTCACTTGCCTCATGCAAACGGGGGGGGAAGGTGTCAACTCAGGCATTTTCTCTGTCAAAATGCCAGCAATGTCAGAGAGCAAAATGCATCCCTCCTCGCCCTGCCTGGATGGAGAGCTGCTCTTCTGCGCAGGTTGGACGGCGGCTGGCTGAAGGGCAGCTGCATCCCAGGGCTGCGCTCGGAAGCGGCTGGAGGAGGCGAATCGCTGCCACGGTGCCAGGAAGACGGGAGGTCTGCAGGAAAACTTTATTTCCAGGGATGACTGATCAGAGGCTGATGGTTAAGGACAAGGAATGAAGAAGGATCTGGGGACTGTCAGAGACTCTTGCGGAGCCTGGGGGACAGAGATGTTAAGGAGAAATCTCTGGGGAAGCCAAGAAACAAAAACAGATTGCCAAGCAATGAGAGTGGTTTTTAGTGACTTGTAATTACTTCACTAAAGATTTACAATGGAGGAAAACAGAATCAGAATCTCCGCTACCCAGTCAAGAGTATTGCTCGAAAGGATCTAAAACTCCTAAGTATTAATACAAATTTGAAAGATTTTGTGGGTAAATTCTTAATTTAAGAAGTCGTATTCTGTTTTTTATCTTTTTTGAATGATTGGCCTTAAACCATTAGCTCTTTTACAGCACAACTGCAAATGCAAACATACTACTCCTGCCTCGTCTTGCATTTGCAGCTTCTCTGACCGTGCAATCCATGTCCCCAGGTACCAGCACACTTGAAATCTCCCCACTGTCCTGAATTCAAACAAATCCAATTACAGCTTAATGTTCTCCATACTGGAAGCGATTCTGTTTCGACCTCCTGTTGTATCAATGGATTCTGCACTTCCACTGCAGCATAAAGGAAATCTCTTCTTTTACTGATGTTCTTAGATTGAGTGAAAAATTATTAGCCAGAAACCGTAGCTCTCAGATAATAGCAAAACTAACTGACAGACGCAGCATTGAATAAGTGACAGTAGTTTTAAGAAGTTCAAGGAGAACTGACGAAAAGCACAATAAGCACAGTTAACTACACACAGAAAAATAAGACCAAGAACAGAAAGCAGGAATTAAAAAAATGATAGCATTAAGTAACAGATAAAAGGAACCAGCAATTTTTTATTAAATAAAGATGCTGACAGCTTTTGCTTTAAAGATTTCTTCTTCTATACTCTGTAATTTCTGCAACAACCAGATCACTAGTTGTTAAGGGGAAAAAAAAAATATTTTTAAAAGCTTTTTCTGGTAACACCAAAGTGATGGATGATATCAATAATACATACATGTGAGTGCAAGACAGCACCTAGCTCCAAGCCTGTTCTTTCCCAGTCTCTGGAAAATAATTTTTTCCAATCACCTTTTTATTGACAATGCTGTACAGCTAAGTTTCCCAAATGCCATTAATTGCACTAACTCCAATTCCCAAGACAAAATGTCTGTCAAGGAGGGATAAAGAAGACCCTTGAGGTTTGCAGCTCAGTCTTAACTGGACACTCGCGACCACGTACAGATGGGGAGATGGGGAGATAAGGAGAGCAGCCGAGCACCGGGGGACTCGGGTGAGAAAGCCTGCACCCACACGAGTAATCAGGCCATTCCCAGAGCTCATCCCCAACCGGACAAGGGCCGTTTCACAACCTCAAAAGGGACAAGGTGAGGGAATTAAGGTAACCCATCTCTTTTTAAAGAGAACATACTTTTTACTTCGATATTTATTTCAAATTATGTTTTTCTAACATGATTTCAGAAATTTTGCATGAAATCCTGACTCTTAAGTCAATGGCAACCCCCCATCCCACCCCTGAATTAATAAAGCCTGCCTTTCGTTTCCCAAATTCAGCACTTCTTAGGGCCAGGCTTGGGCAGAGAACAGAAATGCCGCCGGTGACCAGCCTACACGCTTCTGCCAAACCTGGCCTGGTCTCTGACACCGCGTTTACAAGCTGATCTGGGTTATACTATTTTATTGCCCCAAAGCAAGCCTTCTGCGCCACTTCTCACTTCCACAGAAGGCTTCCATGCCATCCACGCCACCTTTCTCCCACCAAATGGCCGGCGGGTACCTATGGCTACATGCCCGTCCCCACGAGCCCACAGCTCTTCCCAGGCCATCCCGGGCTGGCGCGTTTATCCATTTAACACACTCCTTATACTTCCATCTCCTCTACGAAATGTTGAATTCACACCTCTACAGCTGCCCTGGTTTGATGCAAGCCCAGCGCTTCTCAGCAGCCACCCCCGGCTCTGCAGCGAGACCGATGCCCGTGGGCTGTATCCACCCTGGCACAAGCAAGGCTCCACCTGAAGCCTCCCCAAAACAGCTTCCCAGCACGGGATTGCACAATGCTACTGAGACCACCAGAACCAGGCACTGCTTTGCCACGACACAGCGTAGTTAAAAGCCACCTCTTTGTTAGCAGAGTCTGTTTTTCAAAAAGAAATAAAGCCTGCAATGTAGAACCCTTCTCTTACAGTTTTAATACAGAAACGCTGCCCTTTCCACTTGTAGGGATTAAAGCTGCCTTCTTATTTTACAGTTACTTGTACTTTTCCTGCCCTGTTACTAGTGTTATTAAAGCAGGATGCATTGCCCCATTGCCGGGTTTGGCCGGTGTCGAGCCGCAGTCGGCCGGGACGGCTCTGCCAGTGCTCACCATCGGGATGGCAGCTCGAGCCGGAGGAGCGAGGGCTGGCCTCCTGCCTTCGCCCACCGTCTAAAGGTCACCTCTGCATTCATAACGCCGCGTCTTTATCTTCACGAGAATGTCAATTAACTGAGAGCACGGAATAATAAATAAATAAATAAAAATTAATGAGGAACTCCATAATAAAACAAACCTTGGAGAAGACTGCTTATCTAATTCTAACTGGGGTTTTATTAGTATCTGATTCAAATACCCTTTTAACAGGAGTAAATAAAAATCTTATTAAAACAAACAGAAATGACTAGGTAAGACAGCAGAGCTAAAAATAGACACATTTAGCCCTGATACAAGTATTCACAATGTCACTGATTGAAAGGAAGCTGCCTCTATTTACAGCAGACCTGAATGTGGTCCAAAATGCTGATGTAGACTCTTTCTAGTAGGCAAAATAGCAAATTAGAAAACAAAAATATCAAGCTGTTTCCAAATCCTAACTAAACGTGCTGTGTATAAATACGGAATAATGACAAACAAATAAGTAGCGACATCTGCACCAGAATCAGTATGGGCTCGTTCCCCGTCGACTGCGGCTCACGGCTCCGACTCCCAGGCAGGCAAAGCTTCAGCACAAGCTTCCCCAGGTCAGGCTGCTGGGGAGCGCGTGCTGGGGCTCTGCTCTGCAAACCCTGCAACACAAGGATTCTTCCTCATTTAGGGCACTTCAAAGCCTCTGTCCTAAGGCTCTCCAAGACCTCTCCTGATCTTTCTTATTTGGCTGAATTCGGACAACAGCCTAAAGAAGCCAGAGGAGCGTAACCAGAGGACATCGGCACGTGGTGCTATCACAGACGCCTCGTCCCCAGAAAAGCCTCTTGTGCAGAACTGCCGAGGACAGCATGCAGTTACAGCAAAACTCAACTAACACACCGTAGTGAAATTATTGTGTGTTTATGTTTAAACCCAGTTGTTGGTTGTTCTAACCATCTGAAATGGCCCTCACCTGGAGGCAAGGCTTGTTACCCCTCAATGAAACGGTGCAGAGCTGCTGTGACACCCGTGAGCTCCTCTCCAGCGCGGTCTGTAGCCTCTGTACAACAGGGAGCCAGGACCATCAACAGGGGATCACACTTGGCTTTTCTGCTTGAAAATTACCATTCCTCCCAATATGCCATCTCATGGTTTATCCCATTTTATTTTAGTTGTCTCGAGTAATGTAACAAGCCCCCCGTCGGTACCAATAACAAATCTGGGTCAGACACAAAAAGTTAGGGGTAGAAGTCTATTATTAAACCGTATAAAAGCTGTAATTCAAACCAGCCTGCAGTTGTTACAGGATACCCAGTCAAGTTCAAAATCTTGCTCTCTATGGCATACGCACTCAGTTGCCATAGCACAGGGTAATTAAGACCACCTAAAAGCTCCAGAACTGAGAGAACCACCGATTTCCTTGTTTGGGAACAAAGAGACTTGCTACTACCAGGGAAAACTCATCTGTGTAGGAATCACAGCTTTGGCTAGGTACAAAGCCACAAAAATCCTCACAGCCCAGAAGGCACCACAAATTTCACTACTTTTCTTTCCAACTATGAGCTATTTGTCCTTAACCTATTTTTCCTAACAGAGCCTAATGTACATTCACTTTTCATTAAAAATAACACATCATAACAAATTAAAACATATCTTTGTGCATAAAAAGCAGGGTAAAAGAACAAATTATATTTTACAAGACAGGATTTGCATACAATGGTGAGGAGCGCAGAACAATTTCCCTAGAACAGAATCAAACTGAGCTCAAATTAGTCTGTAAGTTGCCAGGTAGCTTGTTTAACGACTCCTACAAATCATTATATGAAAATAAACTTTGGCTAAAAGGTTTCAAGTGTCTTCAAAGAAAATCCTTATTTCCAGGCATAGTTTCCAATAGCTTTCACTCAGTGAAATCACTAACACTTGTTAAAACTTGGTCAGCCATCTTCCCAAATGCTAGACCTGCACATGCCTGAAACTCCCGCAGCACCAGGAGCAGAAGCGCAGTACCGCTGCTCCAGCACACCCATTTCAGACGCGGTGGAGGACCTCAATACAGGTTTCCAAGGTAGAGGACCTTAAGCAGCTAATATACTGACTTACTGGGAGCATTCAATTATTATTCTGCTTCAAGCCCAGAAGAGCAGTTGGGAGCAAAATACTCGAGGTGGATGATAGTCTGCATGTCACACGGTATGAACACCCCTCCACGTCCTCTGACAGCAGCCAGAAGTTCAGTGCTTTCAAAGGGTAGGACCAGCAGCTGTCACGATGTCAAGTGGAGGCACACCAATTCAAATGGTAAAAGGGTTTCTAAAGAAAAGAGGAATGTGCTCTATTTTTAACATGCAGCTGTAAATCATTAAAAAAAAAAGTGATGTCTGTGCTTCACCCACTGCAATTGCCACTGGATCTTTGCCTCAAAAAAACCCCCCACCATGTATCACCTTAAGACTCTCATGAAATGTACCCCTGAATATTGAACATGCAATAAATCATTTTTTAAAGCCATGAAAAGAAAAGAACAGGAAAAACTTATACCTGAACCATATTTAGTACCTATCTTTCATACTCTAGTCTCCCCTAACATGCAGAATTCCAGTCGACTAAAGGAGATCTATACATACATTGAAAGTGGAGTATCAAAGGCATTCAGCGTATCAAAGGTGAAAGAAAAAAAAGGGTTGCACATAAGAAAAAGTACCTCTGAAAGACGGAGGACTAATATCACTGAGCAAAGACATGTAAAAATATTCTGATTTTTAAAAGGACAACTAAATACAGAATTGAAGCATTTCATTTCAATCAGTCAGTTATTGCAAAGAATGTGATTAAATTCCTTCACTAAAGCTGATCAGAAATACATAGCACTTGACGTTTTGTTCTTTTTTCACTTGTAAATAGAAGAAACTCCCACCGCTTTTGCAAGTGGTATTAGCAGCTACTAGCAAGCTGTTAGCAAGCCAACGAGTATTAGCAGCTTAAAAACGTCATGATGGTTGGTTGCTATTTGGTGTTTCCCCACGTCACAAGAATATTCAGTCCCTATGAAGGACGTGACAGTTGTTATTTTCTTGATTGGTATTTTTCCATTATACAACTTTTTAAAATTACTCACATAATGCAAGCCAATATGCCTTTATTATTGCAAAGCACACTATTTCTTTTGACATGCTCTAAGCTATGAACCGTTCACTGTTATGAATTATTTAACACACAAAGTACCCTGGGAGGTGTATTTCTACTTCTTAGAAAGGGCCTAGATCTGTGTGTGCTTTTTCTTGGGGGAGAGGGGGGTGATAGGATCATTTAATGAAGAGATGGAATAATTTCACAACAGAAGGGTATTCTCAAGTCTCTGATGCCAGTATTCACCTTAGCAAGTACTGTTCGGTAACTTAACCACTGTAAAGAATCGAACTGTTCTGCAATAGCATCTAGGAAGACTGTTGTAGTGTGGTTAAAATCAAAACACAAAACCAGTAGTATTCAGCTAGTAAATACACACAGCACTTAGGTAAAGAGGAGCAAAACCACTAAAACAACAGTGACAGAGCACAGATGATTCTCCTACATGAATTTTAAAGCCTTCCTCTGGTTAACTCTGTGCACTCTAAGAGAGAAAGCTGCTGAGAGCTGGAGGTTCAGAAACAGATGGCTCTACTTCTCGTCAAGACTCTTTCCCCTTGTAATCAAAGAAATTATTGACAGAAGTATCTAGAAACATTAAGAAACTGTTTTGCATGTTTCTGAACCTACCTATCCAACCACCGCACACATTTGAGAGCAGATTATAGAGGCACTGGCTGAACATAATGCTGTCAGTGGAAAGAGGCCAGGAAAGAGAGAAGCAACTACCCTATAAGGCTACTGTTCTGTTCCCCTACAGAGTTTGAAGATTCGGAGGTCTGATGGTGTACATTAGTCACCTCCTGACAGCACGCCGCATAACGTTCTGCACCAAGAACCTCGCAAATCTGGACCAATTCCCCGGGGGGGTTTGCAAGTCATATTATGCATCGTTCTTTTATAGGACAGATATTGGTATAGAACAATAAAAACATCTGAAAGGCTTATAGTAAATATCCATGTCTGCTCTCCGCTCTACAAATGCACTCATGAGATAATTGATAGCCAGAGCTCTCCAGCTTCTCTGCTCTGCGACTTTCTAACTGCTCTACCTCTTAAAAGCACTGCTGAAAGTTAAAGACTTAACAGCTTCAGTAATTTAGATTCTACTTACTCTTCTCCTGGTTTCTGAGCTTTTCTCCTGATACTAATGAGTTATCCCACTGAGATGAATCAGTAGTACTGGCAGGACCAGAGGATCTGCTTTATTAGTAGTACAGAGCTATCAAGTTGTTATTATGCCACGTTACAGACATGGAAAACTAATATTTACCTATTTCACAGTGGTTTCAGAGGCTTAATTGGTCTGTGAATTGTTTCAAGACACATTGATAAAAACTCCATGGGAGTGCAACTGTTTCGGATTGACTGAGAAATTGCTGGGGGGGGGAGGAGGGGGAAATCAAGATTGTACACCATCACTGTTTATACACAAGTATAAACATCAGAAATGGGCTAAGAAAGCTCAAGTGAGTACAAGCAGAGAGAAAACACTATCTTTGGTATGGAAGTCACTTTGCACTATATTAAGGACGAGTTTATAACATTTTAGCTCAAAGCTTTCCAAACCGGTCTTTGCAACCCCTCCTTGGCAGCGGACCTGGCAAGGCACAAAGGCGTAACAAGCAGCTCACCGCGCAGCAGGACCTCACTCTGGAGCCCAGCCATCCTCTGCAGCCCAGCGCCGGCACAAAGACCTTTTGGAGGCCACTGCAGCCCAGCGCTGTGCTGGAAATGCCCGTCCCTGGCCAGTACCCACGCAGAGAGCCGGAGGCCGGCTGCCCTCTCCTCCTCGGCTCCCCTCGCCGCACCTGCACGCAGCCAGATGCCATCCCGCACGCCAGCAAAGCCGCTGCAAACGGAGCTGGACGGAAAGGCTGGAGACTGGCCGCTGCAGGAGACGGCTGCTGAAGCCTCAGGTGTGCAGCTGCGCGGTGACTGAACAAATCACTGAGGGCCCATCTAACCTGAAAGGAATGAGTTTACGTACATGCTTCCCGGGGAAAAACAGCCCAGCCTATGAGATGTACACAAAGTCACTGCAGGCTGTGTACAACCAGCTTGGCGTTTACTGTCTGGTATGTATGTTTGCCGAAAACTTAAACATGGAAACATCCAAGTGAAATTTCATTCAAATAATTTATAATTTGTTATCACTATCTATCTTATATTCATTATCTGCCTTGCTCATTTTCTCTCCTACAGTACTACTTCTGGAGTTCAAAATTTCCAGTCTGCCTGGAATTCCTGATAATCTAACCCAAAACCTGTATAATTACACTGCTCTGCTGAGATAAAGACTATTTTTCCCCATGACCTAAATCCTCCAACAACTACACTGTATATAAATGCTAATATTTAACAGCATGTGTACATTATCCATGATGTGAAGTTCCAGATGATAGGATATATATTTTCCTATTTTAAAGCTCAGACTTAATCTGCAAGTCCACTGGGAAATCACACAACTGAGTATCTTCAAACCCTCCACAAAGAAAGGCATGGGAGCATATCAGGCTGCATCGCAACAAAGAAATGCTCAATTATTTGTGATCAGAAGAAAAACCAAAATGAATACATACATTTTTTTATAGTGACTTTGGATACTATTTGTCCCTGACACACAAGACAGACACCTCCTTTAAACTGCTTGCTGGTAAAACGCACATAAAATCTACAGCAGGAAGCTTCGTCAACATCCCTCTAAATGATCTTCAATGTAATTCATGCAAGTATCATGTTTACTTTACCACAAAATAAAAGTATGTTGAAAGAAATGTAGCTTCCAGTAACATTTAAATTATGACATAAAAACTAGATCTTAAACCTAACACTAATTCAGTGAAAAAAAACCTGCATACAGCAAAACAGAGTGAGTTTTATAAGAAGGCTCGGTGTGCATATTTTCTCTCTTTCACTGTCCACACCCCAGTTTGACACAAGTGGAGAATCACTGTAAAGGAACAGCTCCCCTGTGAAACGTCTCACATTAATAGTTTCTGTTTCGGTTTACAATCACACAGTTTCCAACATCTACTTGTGGTTTGGTTTTTGCGTTGTTTTTAACTGATCATACAAACCGTGCAAGGAAAGCATGGGTTCAACAGATTCATAAAGGCCTCCTGCAGACTATCCACCATCCATGTTTTAGTCTAAACTTGAATTGAAAATAAGAAGTAACGAGAAAGAAGAAGATCAGTCTTCAAACACTATTTTAAATATAATTTTTGGTTCGTATAGTTACTTCCTAATTTTGATGGTGTCTACTTCTGTATGGTGGCCGCCTTCCCCAGGTCAGAAAAGGAACCCCAGAATAAAACCACTTGAACAAAAAACCTGCCTTCTTGCTTTTACAGAAAACCCGCCAAGCAAAGCAAGTACCATTCTCCCTATTACATGGCTGCAAGTTATTTAACATCAATATACCAGAACAGAGTAAAATCATCACAGTGCTACAAGCCTCATGAACACTGTTAGGAAAGAAGTCCAAGTGACACTTTCAATCCTTCAAGTCTTAGATCAGTAGCTAATGTATGCCCCTAGGTGACTTCGGCTCTAAAAATACTCTCCGTTTTTAAAGACGCTTTAGCACAGGGTTTTGTGCAGCCCCCCCTACTCGCCGCCATCCTCCCCCCAGAAGGATGGAGGGCCTCGATCCATCCCTGCGAGACTCGCACGCTTCGGCTCCCCAGCACGCCCGGGCCAGCCCCCCGCTGCCGGCCACCACCAGCCCCGGTGCCACCGATGGGTCGGCCGGACCAGGGGTGGAGGACACGCTGCTGGCACGACTCCCCCTCCGCTCACACATCCTTCCCCAACGGTGCAAGCAAGCGTGCAGCTGCAGTCATCACGAGCGGCTAGAAATGACTAGAAGCAAGATCTACTAACAATTTTGTCTTCCACTGCTCATTTAATAGCCAAAAACTCAGGTGCTTTTCTTTACTCCCAACCAAGTTTTATTGCTTTCGTTGTTATTTCCTCAGAGGACTATTTAATTAGTTCAGAATGCCAACCGCGCACAGATCTTATGCTTAAATTAAACAATAGCTTAAATAATGCTCTAGGGAGGTACTTTTCCCAGCCTGTTATTTTTAGGTATCTCAGGGAGTGCAGTGCGCTGTGCTACCACACTGGCAACAGAAAGAGGAAGAGCAAGAATGTTTTTCTCAACAGACTAACTCAAGATCCATCTAATGATTAGCATAAAAACTCTGAAATAATGAAATATGATGGGTCCATAACTAGAGAAACAAGCAAGAGAAAGCTTGATTCATTGCCCTAAAAAAAACTCTTTAGCTGTTCTCACCCTGGTTTGTTGGGTTGGTTTTTTTTTCAACAGAAAGTTGTCACTGACAAAGCTGGAGGAAACAGCAGCGAGAACGGCCAGGAGCGCGTTTCCCTCTAACTGCAGAGAGGGCAGGCAGAAAAGTCCCTCCCCACAGTTGTAGGTTGCTGTGCAGAAGGAACTACAAAATAGACCAAACGCTCATTTGCTCTGGAAACTCAGCTAAAAAGCTACCAGAATATACACTAGCTATACTTAGCTGGAGCCGAATAAAGGGAGAAGATAAGATGCGAGAGCCCCTCACAAGACATGCGTGTGTAGGAAGAAGCACTGATATAGATGGCAAAATGCTCACCCTGGCTGGGAAGACCTCCAACTTGGAGCCTGCTGATTTAAGAAGATATAAAAGACAGTTAAATGAATCACCCAAGAAAGATCATTCCTCACTATACAAAAGTGGATGGTAAATAGGAAAAAAAAAAAGTTTGTAACTTGTTACGTCAACTACAAGTTTTTTTAATTGGTTTTTTTTACAAGTGTTATATTTCAAGAAAATGAAACAGAAATTAGATCCAGCTTCAGGAGGAAAAAAATGCAAATTACTTACTAGGCAAGGTGAAAAGCTTATATTGCAGTATGACCAGCTGCTGAAACAGCTAAACTATGTTCTGTTCTCATGTTTCCGCAAGACCCAAACCCAACGGCTCTGTGTAACAGATGAGAAAGTGAGAAGGGTGTAGACAAACTGCCATGTCCCACCAGCTTCCAAGCAGTCACCAGAGAACCCAAGGGCAAACCTAAGCCAGGACCTGAAGCTGCACAATGTTTTACCGTCACATCCCAGGATTTCTAAGCCAACTTTATTCACTGCCTACCAAGTAGATGCAATTTGTGAGAAAGTCCAGTGTCAGACACAAGAGTCACTGAACTATAACAGGCAACAAGTTCACTCCAAAGCGTTTAAGTTTAATAACCACAATAATCCTGTTCTAAAGTAATGTTATGACCTAACTCAAGCCCTTTAACACTTGGCAGTCATACTTGCGGCAGCAGACCATGATCCGCCCAGCAGCTATGAGCTGTAATGCTCATATCAAAACTGCCCTCTGAAAGCAGCATTTTTACCAGCACGCCCACCCTGCAGTGCAAGGGAGCACAAGAACTCCACATGCAATTTTAACGCAGTCGTGGAGCAGAGTGGATTCCATGTGTGAATTATAGATATTGGGATACCAGAAAATGTCTCTTTCTCTAAAGCAAACACATAATCTGGTGGTGTAGCAAACAGGATGTGGTAAAAAGAAAACTAGCTAAAGGTGGTTACGCACTCCGCTTCGAGACATGCTGTACTTCCCCATGAAGCTTCTGCTGTGGAGGAAGCAGCTTCTGCAGGAACAGCCGGCTGCCGGGCTATTAAGCACTGCCAGAGCATTTTTCTGGGTGGCTCTATTATCTACATGTCCTCTGACTCATTAGGCAATTCTTAGAGAGTTCAAGATCATTCTGGAGCTCCTGCAAACGGTTGTGCCATCTTCAAGAGATGAGAGCAACCTATTTGTCTTCATGAAGAAAAAGATGTAAATGGAGGACAGACACTTGTTTATGCAAATGTTATGAAGTCTCCAGGCCATTTTCATCCCCGGAAGGGCTGCTGCCACACTGCATGCTGACAGTTTCCTGCTCTTATTTTGATCCCAAAGGGCAGAGCAAAGGTTTTGGTTTCCAAGCCCAAGCCACCCATGCAGTTCCCTGCAGCTGCACACCTGGGGGAGGTGGCGGGGAGGGAATCTGGGCCAATCTTTTCCAGTGGGACCTGGAAAGCACTGATCCTAAAAGGATTTAAGGGCTCACTAAGGATAAACACTTGCAGCTGATAAGAACAGCACCACAATTAGACATACTTATAGGAAAACATCCAACAGGAACGACTCCATATACAACATCAGAAAGACTTGTATCAGACAACTGATCAAAGCCCTGGGTTTTACATTTGAAAGAAGGATACTGAAAAACAGAAAAAACAATGACCTGGAGCTATAAGAAAGACACTTACAGCTTATGGTCTGGAAAAAAAGCTTAACAGTCCTCATCTACACCGCTTGCCAAAGGAAAAAATAGGCAGCTTGATGAAGTTTTATAATTAGTATGTAGGGACAAACCATTGTATACTAGACGGCTCTTGAACTGAGAAAATAAAGGCACAGGAAGAACCAGCAGCAAGGGGATGAACCAGCAGAATTACAGCTCACGATCAGAGACTCGTTTGACTCGGGTTGATTTAAACTCCTCCGAGCAGGAGCTGCTCCCGCGGGGCGTCCGCCCCGGACCTGCACATGTAGGTCCAGCGTCTGCTGCGGTCTCTCCACATCCCCGCCATACAAAGAGATAACAACAAGAGTAAAAAGGTGATTAGACTTTTAATTAACTCACCATATTTATTTTCACAGCCTTTTGCGTAATGCTTGCCTAAAATTGAAGGTACTTTACCACAAGCAATTATGCTAATGTCTGGAAACAGAACTAATTTAATGGCAAAGAACAAGCTAGAAAATGCAATAAAATTTAAATGAACAACCACAGTAAGGAAATACAATATTTTCCAGTGCAATGCAAAGCATTCTGTTAAAAAAGTCATGTTTATCTTTAATCTTTTTTTTTTTCTTCCATTCTAATCCTTCTTCAGAAGAAACCAGCTTCAGAAGTAACCGAAACTCCAGCAAAGTGGTCACAGAAGACCTCCTCATTTCCAGGTAACAGAGGGCAAGTACTGCTATGACTGTACCAAGGGGAGAGGAGGAAAACACCTCTCTGCACATCTGTGAACTGTGCATCTCAAGATCTGGGGGAGAAATTAATATGTTAATGAAACTCTGGGCTCTAAAATTCCAGGTTTGATGGCTACCAACATGGGGAAAAAAGAAAGATAAAATCCTTCCAAGGTTACAGTGACCTAACTATAATTGCTATAACTTACCAAAATATTCTTCACTGTTCTTTGGAACCAACTATTAAGAAAAAGTATTCAATTACATAAATAGAAATATCCATTACATATCAGCTGTTCTGTTTGACGACTTATTTTTTTTTAAAGGAAAAAAAAAAAAAGACTATTTCGTTTCATTGGCACCAAACAGAATCAAACAGTTAAAGTCAGCCTGTGTTTGGTTGCTTAAAATTCCACTTATTTTGCAACTGCCATGCTATAGCAAAATATTAATGATTCAGCACAGACATCTAAACTGAAACACAGACTGAGAGACGTCAGCACAAGCAAACAAGGTATATATGCATTTACAGTGCAAAATTTTTGGCCAGAATAAAAAGTCACAGTTTTTATGCACAAAGATAAAGACTACGCTTCAACTACTGTAATACAATGGAAACCTCAATGAGACTTCTATGAACACATACTTTAGGCTGGCGTTTCCACAACCCTCTTTGTAAAAAGCTATGAAACCCATTACTGACAATCTGTGATACTATACAAGAATACTATTTATTTTAATCTGGCAATACTTAAAACTCTCACTCCAGAATATTCTCCTACCTACTGAGCTGCACATTTCCAGGCGACAGGAAGGCTGGCCGTTCCTGCTCCAGCCAGGAAGGGAGACCAGCTAAAGCTCAACCAGCCCAAAGATGCCCCATTGCACCACCTTCCCCGGGAAACAAGGTGTAGTGGCACTTTGTTCTTGGGCGTTTGCTTCCACTGTTAATGACAGTCTCAGTGTATTTCAGACAGGAATAGATCCATTGATCTCCTTGAGTCTTCCCAGCCCGTTTTATGGTTTTGTCCCTGTTTTGCAAGACAAGAGCAGCTGTACTGTCCTAGCAGATGTATGCCAACCCACTCCTCAGATCTACTAGACAAAGATTTCACAAGCCCCTCATGAAATCCATTCCCCTGCTTTACTACCCGTCCTACTACTAAAATGGTTTTATTCTTATCCAGACTTTTTCTTAATTCGCATGTTAAGCCTCTGGAAAATTGACTAACCTCATTACTCCTGCAACAACTTTTCTGTTTTTGAAGATTGTTCAACCTCACTTCTCTCTTTCATAGCCTACATAACACCCGATTTCAATACTTCCCTGTAGGTCATATTTAGCAGACTGCTAAGTAACGTCTGCTCATTCCCACTGCTCTTTCCTGGACTCTTTCCAGCAGGACCATGTATATTTTGTAGTCCAGTGCCAGGATGGGCAGGATGGACACAATATTCTGCCAGAAGAGGATTACTTCACATGCCTCACTGGCTACAATCCTGATTTTATATTCAGTCGTGTGATCTAGCTGAGACAATACAACCTATGGCCCACTGTAACAGCCAAGTCAATTAAAAACGTCTACCTGATCACTGCTTCTCCACCCTGTATTTGTGTAATTACTCCAGCACAGGTGTAGAGGACACTGCCTGTTTTGACTGCGAAGCACTGCATTTTTTCCCCTTCCTCTAGTTTACGGAGATCTTTTGTAATTCTGTCCTTGTCCTCGGTGTGGTTACAGTCTTTCTCAGCACGCAAGCAGAATACAGAGGTTCTTCATTGAGCATTCACACTGTTAACTGACATGCTGCACAGTAACTGAGCTCTGATGCTCTTGTGCAGACTCCCCGGATACATCCTTCCACGTTCACACGGAAGCACTGACAACTGTTCCTCAAGTCAATTTTCCCCAACAGTTTCGCCCCCTGCACACAGCGGTTTCACCCAGGCCACATCTCCCTGCGTTGCCAGCAAGAACATGATGTCAGACAGTCAAGACAACACGTATGGTATCTTTTCTACTACTGCTCCCTTTATCAACACGGCTTATTAACCCTGCAGAGAAAAAAAAATGTTTAACTGATGTGACACGTTATATTGCTGACAAGCCCATACCAAGTAATATGATTTTCTCCTCGATGTTTCCAGATAATTTAATTATTTTTCCAGTAGTTTTCCAGAACATGAAGTTAAGTTGACAGATTGCCTTGCTTCGTCTTCTTCCCTTTCACAACATTTCATTTTATTGAAGACCTTTGTTTTACTAAGTCCTATCCATATTCCAGTGTTCTTCAGAACATCTACAACACTGATTTTTCAGCAGTCATTACAGAGAAGTGGCAGGCAAGCCAATCTTAAAAATATTTACATGAGTAACATTTTATTGAAATGTGACTTACCAATTTTCTGATGAAAGATCTTGTCAAAGGTTAATTCACCCCTTTCCTCAAGGTATTTCTGCATAACGCTGCGGATACTGGAAAAAAAAAAAAAAGGAAGAAGAAGAAGAGTTATTTGAAACTGCTTCTTTTAAACCAGACCTTTAACATACTTTGGAGAAAAGGATCACTAAAATGAAACATCAGTGTAAGAGACTCATGCAAAATGAGATGCCGCTGCTCATCTACTGAATCAACTCACAGCGCGACAGGCAGCCTGCTGCTCCACCTGAAGACCATGACAGTTCACTGGACTACAGCCATTAATGCCAACAGGCCTCTAGTCAAGCGACAAACACAGAGAGACTGTTGAATTCACAGAATTCAACACTGCAAATTATTTTATGAAAATAAAAGTCTATGAATACCTTTCCAGACATCACCTTCCTAGCCTGAAATTAGTCTCCATATTGGGATTTTTTTTAAGGGTATTTTTTAAAGGTTCTTTGAGTTTAAGGTACACAAGAAATACCACTTTTCCCCACTGTAAACATTAACACTATCTAGTACAGAATATTAGTAATATTAGTACCTATTCAGTGTAGAAGAGACACAACTTTTACACTTCAAGCTTAATATATCAATAGCCTATACCACACAGCGTGATGTTGCTAGAATTCCCCTTCAAGAATCTATAATTATCTAATAAGGTTTGAAAATAACGCAACTGAGCATAAACTGGAAAAAAAAGCCATCCGTGATCGCACATAGTTCCCTTCACTGTATGCCGCTACAGAAGCCAGAGCACAGCAGTTTAAAGGAGAGCTCCCAGGCTTTCCCTGGGTTTGCCCTGCAGGGTTTTTATCCCAGGTAGGTATCTGCGGGTTGAACGGAAGGGTAGTACGGGGCTGCCACCGGGAGCTGGAGCACCAAACGCTGGGGTTTTTTCCTCCAAAACAGAGAAAGGAGACGGCAGGCAGAAGCACACAGCAGTATCAGGTGGAGCCCTGGACTGGCCCTGCCTTGGGCGAGCTGAGCCCTGGGCTCACGGCACTTCCCAGGGGACATTCTGGTCATCGCTTCGTTTCTTCATTCTTACATCAGGTTTTAGCTTGCACGATGTAAAATAAACGTACAAGTCAGTCAAAGCTCCATCAGGCTGTTAACACTGCAACTGCCATATATCATTTAGAAAATGAGCCAACATTAGCTCCATTAGGCCCCTAGCTTGGCTGCAGTGCACTTAACATCTACTTTGCCTAATTTATAATGTCACAATCACTCATTTAAACCACATTAACAAAGATCTCCTTTATTTGTCAAGTAACCTCAATATTCATTTTAATATAATGCCTATAAAGATTTCATACGGGCAACAATACAAGTACATGAATTTTAAAATCAATGTAGCCCAGCAGTACTGTGCCTTGGTAAAACAACTATATTGTCATAGTATTAAGTCAAAATTCCACTAGACTTTTTCTGCTTCCAATTTTAAAATTGATGTTTTCATATGTATTATGTATTTTTATAAAAATGACCACAAATATGCTGTACAAAGTACTCGTGCCCTAAACAAGATAGTTACATATCAGTCACATTTCTGCAGAAGTAAGATTGAGCACCTAATCCTTGTAAAATGTGGACTCAGAACTACTTCATGTCAGGAGAAAACTGAACAGGTCAGTTCTCGTGGACAAGTGTTAACATTTTCTGGAGAAGAAAAACCAGATTTCTGGGGTTATTTCGCATCCATTTTTTCTCTAATGCCTCTTCATTAACGTGTACTTGTGCAGTTTTGGGTGAGCAGCAGAGCCCTGCCCGAAAACGCTGCAGAGCTCACAGACAGTCCTGCGAAGGGCCGAGGCCATCCCCTCTCATGTGCTTACAAGGACCCCATCACCAGAGCTTCTGAAAAACCTCACAAATATTAATAAATGATCTCTTCCATCATCGTTCAGGGAGAAAAGTATTTGCACTCCTCCTCAAATGAGGACCTGAGGCATGAAGTCTGAATGACTTGACCAGAAAAAAGTCTATAATAAAAGCCAAGAAATTAACTCAAAGGCTCTAAACCCCAATCTAAGAAATTATTCTATTAATAGTTTTTATGGATATCTCAAAGCCCCACATGGAACGCAGATCTATGAACACTGTGATCCAAAGCGAGAACTCCAGAGGCCAACCACCACATCAAGTTAAACAAGAATTGGGAGGGCTAAACATTGTTAATCAGGTTTCAGACTATAAATTATTCAGTGACAAACTTGCTAGTCTTTTTATTTGTTCATTAAAAACTAGGTCTACTCTCTGCGTATTTTTACAACCTAAATGAAAAACTGATTTCAAATGAAGAGGAAATGTACTCTTCTGCCGGGAAGGAGAATGTACTTGGGAAAAGCAAGGTAGTAAAATAAAATTTATCATATAATTGACAGAATTGCAAAATTTGGCCGCCTGTTCTATGGGCAGATTTTAAAAAGTATACATCCTAGCTTAAGATGTTTAAAATGGTGACCGTAAAACTGAATTCTTCTCTTAAACCCATAAAATGTTAGCACATCGACGGCAAAACACCTCCGGTTGTACTGGCACCGTCACGTACTGGTGAGCATGGGCAGTAAAAGCCGTACAGCTTGCCCGGCAGCACTCGGCTGTGGAGCAGAGCGGTCAGGCCGGCAGGACCGGGGGGACGGCAGCCTTCAGCCCAGGAAGGTTTAGGAGAGCCCTGCAGCTCTGCCCGCCCGCGGGCTCCTTCCCCCTGCATCCCTCTTCTCCCAGCTGTACCCTCCCCTTGCCTCTCCATGCTTACAGCAGGACCGCTTGCAAATGAACATGGTGTGCATCACCAAAGACCAGAAACTTGCCTCTCCTCTGCCTCCTGGTTGACCCGAGCCCATCAGCGCTGCCCATCACAGCGCCTGCGCTTGGAGCACTCATCGGCAATGTCCCGTTCCCACTGACCGCTAGACCATTAGTAACATAATAAGCCTTTTTAATAATAATGACATCAAGAAAGCTTTCCTCCACTCTAACAAGTGCACTGCAAGAAATTACATAAACATCTCTTAGTCTAGACAATGGGAGAAGATAATGAAAAATTTAACGTATGACTGAAGTGTCCAGGAAAACACTCCGATTGTGGAATGAACAAATCTCTCCAACGCTTCTCCTCCTCTCCCTTGACATCTAGTACTTCTGGTCTGATGGATAACATGTCAAAGGAACAAAACGTTTTTGCAGCTACAGAATCTGAACAAATCTGTAAAATGATCACAGGCTACGGGAGTCCACGCTGCATTCCAGCTTCTAAGCAACAGACTTTCACCCCTTCAAAATCATTTCTCCTTATCCATATGAATAAATAGGAATAAATTACACAGAGTGGATTATGACTACCCAGAATAACCACCTCCTAATTCTCACACGGAAGTTAAAAAGGAAGGTAAAAATCCTACTGAGTTCAAAAGAAACGAAGCAGAACCCATATAACCTTCAGAAGGATGGAAAATTTTAAAACGGAGCCTAGCACATTCCACAAACAGGAAGGAAGGTTCCCTCTCTGCCTTTGTATATTGCATCATTAGTTGCCCTACACATTTAACAACCTGGGATTAAAAGCTGCATTTCACAGAAAAGTAGCCATTTCTGAAAAGATTTCCATATCCAAATACGCTTTCAGCACAAACAATGCGCTAATGCGAGAAGTGGACTTTTTGCATAAGTTCATCTCAGTTCACAGCATGATCTACTTTAATCGCAACACTCAAAATAAGCAGAAACAAAAGCTGGCTAAAAATTGAAATCCAGGGAGACTTCAGAAACAAAAGCATATCCGACTGTACTGTAGCACAACGTTTTGTCCATATATTTTTTATTTCAGAGAGGAAGAAAACAGCAAACAACAAAAACTTCAGAAACGCTCAGTTTGCTGTCCACATACCACAAGTCAACTGAAATAACAGGACAAGTATATTTAGAGGAAATCAAAAGTCAGGCTTAAAATCTTCTGAGAAATCCAACTTGGACTCTGGATACCTCTTCGCTGGTTTAACCGGGACCAAATTTAAGTGGGTACCTGGGAGCACGGTGCAGCCCTTTGCCCCATGACCAGGCAGGCAAGGGAGCTGCACCAGCCCCAGGGCTGGGCACTCAGCAGCACCCATGCCGAGGTCGGCCAGAGAGAACTAACATAGCAGTGAGACAGTAAAGACGTTTGGGAGAGTTTTTTTATCGCAAATAAATCGAGCATCTCGATCCCTGGCAATGCAAACGGTACCCACGTAGCATCTCATGCCCATGTTGAGGGGTGCGGGCAGCAGGGTGCTGCAGCACGGGTGCGGGTGCTCAGCGGGCTCACCTCTTGCAGCCCCATGGGAGAAGCTGTCCTTAAAGAAAGAGCTGAACAAAACCCCCAGGCTTGTGAAGCAGCTCAGAGCACGCTGCCTGCCCAGAAGCAGGCGGAAAGATGACTATCTGCATCGTCATCAAACTATAAACTTTGTGAACAGCACAGGTTGCTCTAACCTGGTCAGCTCCTCCACCTCCCCAGAAAAGGGGGTTATTACAAGCGTGAGCTGAAGAATCTGTTCAAAGGAGCTCTAAGCTGCATCTTGAAGCTCTACATACAACAGCCAGCATCCTGGTCTTTCAGACTTGATCAAAGAAATCCACTGAAAAGCAACCTTCAAGGTTAAAATACACTCTGTAATTAAAAAGCTCTCACTGTCTATGAGCATGCATGGTGGCATGCAGTTTCACAGGACGCAGGCAACAGTCGCAGTGCCAAGGTCAGTACAGGCAGAAAATGCCTACTTGAAAGCACATCTTCTGAAAAACTAAGAAGAAAACACATTAGGTTCTTTTTAACACAGAAAAGGACACGTGTACAGCAAGAGCACCACTCATCCACAATCCTCCTTCTCAGGCAAGCTGCACCAGGAGCAGCAAACCAGGAGGTCCTGTAGAGAGGGAGCTCACCCCAGAACCAGGATCTGTCCTTGGCTGCAGCCACCCGCCGCTGCCAACAGCAATAGTTACTCCTGCTGTTCCCCCCCCATAGCAGATCAGTAATATTCTGTGACTCCAACGACAAGCATACCTATCAGAAGAGATTAAACTTTGCTGGGTGTACGGCCGTACCTGCAACGGCACAGCCCGTGGGATGGCCACGGAGCCCGAGGAACGTCCGCCAGGCAGCCTGAGTCAGCACAGACAGCTGGGAGCACGACCACAACGGATGCGGGCGTATGCAGAAACTAGAAGTTACGGAGGAGAGTAAAATAGACGGCATTCGTTTTGACATTTCCTAAAAGTTCTGCTATTAATTTTAAAGATGCATGGATTTTGTCCCCGCAGGTTTGTTATACTAAATTATGCAGGAGTTCTTTTGAAAGCATCTTGCACCTAGGAAATGGAAAGGGTAAAGAAAGATGCGATGGTATGTATACATATACATACTCTTACTATCGGAACTAGATCAAGAAGCTACTTACTATTGGCCTTCTTACTACTGTATCTTAAAGGAGCTTTTAATTATTTATCATAAAAGCACATTATTTTTTCTTATAAATCAGTAAGAGTTCAGATTTGTGGGATATATCTATTGTACAGATGCACACATGCACACCACAGCTTGAAAAAAAATGTTTGGCCTTATTGCAAGCATTAAAGAATCATACTTACATTAAGAATGCGCAGTTACACTCACTAATATATTCACCTATAAGCTGAAACAGAAAAAGGAGAACAGAAAAACAAAACAAGAATGAAATGGCAGCTTTAGGGAGACTGGCCTGAGGAGAGCAGAGTTCAGTATTTAACTCTACCAACATTTCCTGCATCATCTGGGGCAAGTCATAAACATTATCTGCCTCAGAACCCCAGTCTGTAAAATAAAGCTGTATTTCTTTTTTTCCTCCTCTTTGTCGTCAGGGCAGGTCTCATCCTTCTGCCATGTGTGTATTCTGTACCCAGCAAGCTAAGGTTCTGATGGCTCCTGGCACGTACAAAAACTACTCAAATGCTAATAATTATTTCAAGAAAATGCTAGATATTCAGCAACTAAATTACCGCTGCCTTTGACTGCCAACCTTTTGCATGGCCCCTCACCGCCCTCCTGCTCTCTGCACTGCGAGCATCCCGCTTCCACACTAGACAGACACCTTCCATTTACTCGTCTGCTTTCTCCTCTTCCTTCTTGTTATCCCTCCCTATTTCCCTTTTTCAAATCTCTCTCTCATCCTGTTCTCCCCTTGCTTGCCGCAGCGTATTTATCACATCTCCTCATCCCATCCAGCTTTCATCTCTAACTTTCTTCTTCGCCTTCTCATTCCACACAAGCGCACCAGCCCGCAGATGCAGGGAAGTCTCACAAAGCCCACAAAGACCTGAGCTTGCCTGCAGTCAGAAAATAACTAAGCCCACTTAGACCCAATTTCAAATGAGAAGAAAATCTGAAAGTCTGAAGTACAATACTACCAATGCATCATTAGCAATACAGCTTCTCCTTAGAAGTATTTTTACTGAGGTTCTGCAGAGTAGGAAAGAAAACGAGTCACGTAACAGAAGACAACAGGGAGAACGAAAGAAACATCTCAACATAAAGAGTAAATCTGTGTGACTGATTACTAATGATGCTATTATTTTCTTGTAATGTGTTCATCACTGGCATGAAGTACCTCTCCAACTGAACAGAAAACTCCCCTTGAACCAGACTGTAAACTGCCGTGAGTCACCGGATCACAGCCCCCAGGTCAGCTTAATGCTCCACTTTGGGGGGAAAGCCAAGGGCAGACACTTGCAACCAGTAAAAAAAGGATTAGCTTCCCTCCTATATAAGAGGTAAAAAACAGTGAACCTACCACAAACATTCAATCCATTTCATTTTGCTTCCTCTCAGACTTGTACCCAGTTCAAAGTTCAGCAGAAGTTAATACTTCTCCAAATGATTTTGTTCTCAGATGCTGTAAAAGGTATTTTACACACTGCAACTCTTGTTCTAGCAATTAATGGGGCAAAGTAAATTCCCAGCATATAAAGCCAGAAAGGACCATTAGACCATCTAACCTGATATATGTATCTACTACTTGTAAAATTTCATATCTGAAGAAGACAGAAATAATTAGAAGACTGTGAAAAAACATTTTTGGACAACAATGAAATAAAATGGAAAAAAATATGTTCGTTCCTTTTATTCTTTTACTCTCGAGCACCCTGTACTATTACTAGAATACCTCTGACAGCACTGCAATAGCCAATTGACTTCACTATTTAACAGAGAAATAAAAGCGACCATTGGTGCTACATTAATGAGTGCACATGCTCGTTCTACTCTTCGTCTCATCAGCTGACGGATAAAGTAGCAATGAGTGAAACCAACCAGCATCATTTCTCTCCGTACGCACATCACATCCACGCACGTGCCCGCACAGCCCGGCCGGGTGCAGATCCGCACGCAGCAACGGCGCCTGCAAATCCCAGTTATTCTTGCACTGGATGCCACAAAGGACAGGAACTGGGCTCTGCCATTTTCCATCCCAAGTTCACCCATTTCTATCCCATTTTCTGCTTCTGCACACCCTCTAAGGTTTGTGCTAAGCCCACTGCCAAGTCATTTCACTGCAGTGAACTAATACTCTTATAATTGTCAAGGATGATTAATAGCATATTCCACCCAAGAACCTTGTTTGCGATGGAAGGGATTAAAGCTCAGCAACACTTCCCCACAACCCCCCTCTGGTGCGTGCATCTCAATCAGGAGATGAAGCAGCTTCACTTACGCAAATTATATTAATGGAGAAAGTTTACAACGAGGGAGCCAAAAGCAATAGCTATGTAGCGACGACTTCAAAATACGCACTATCCTCACGTTCCTTGAGGATCATTTGCATTATCATTGCTGAAATCTGAAACTAATATAAAAGCTTCTAAGTACATGAATTTTTCAGGAATAATTACACTGAATTGTAATGTCAAGGACTTGCCCTTCCACCAGAACACTGCTGCTGAGAAATTACAAGAAAGAGAAATTGGAGCAAAATCACATCTCCTCGCTCCTACTGCAATTAAGTCATTTGTCAATCATAATGGGGTTTTTTTAAACAAATACAAAATTACTGAAGACGTGCCAATTTTTTTTACTCTTTCCGTATCTATAAAATGTTTAGAACTTTCTTTGAAAGTAGCGTGCAAGTATAAACATTAACTGAGCTACCAAGAACTACAGCCAGCATTGACTGAAACGCACCACATTCGCCTGTGATTTATTTATTCATTTACAGTCTCAGGATGCAATTTCACAGAGACTTAAACATTTATTTGCACTACCCAAATCCATCATAAAGTTCCTAAAAGTGGACCAAAGATCCTGCACCAGAGACCTTTGAACTGAAAGCACGACGGGGTCAACAAGTACAAGTCAAAGCAATGTCAGAACGGCACGCAGCCATTGCAGCCAAAACTTTTTTTCCTCTATAGAAGTGCATTTAAAAGGTTTAGCAATGCAAAATTGATCAAAAGTGAAAACTGTTAAGAAATATTTGGCCTAAGAATGAGGTCTTCTCAGAACTCTTTTAAACAACAAGTTAAAACTACAGAAATGTTCCCATATTTTTTTCTCCCGAGAGGAAACAATCCCCTCTGAAGAGGCAAGCATCCCTCCAGAGCCTTGCATGCCAAACAGCGCAGCAGCAATTCGCCTAAAGCAAAACAAAAAAAAATAAGCGTAAAAATGTCTTCATTGATTTTTTGCTTCTCGTGCATTTTAACTTGGCAGTTATTTTAAGGTCCCAAAAGTAAGGGAGATGTGAACAAAGTAACCGTAATCATTAGAACAATTTGGAAAGAAGACTGGGAAAATCTGGGGTAAAAAAATTAAAATAAAAAAATCAGAGGACTGATGCACAGAGACACAGAATCGCTTAAATGTGAAGATGAACAGAATGTGATGGGGAGGACAGCGGGAAGCCAGGCTGGAGTCTTAAGAAAAACAGCAAATGTTGAGAAGGCTCAGAAAGGAAAGCCACCTCAGAGGCACTACCTCGGCTACCCTCCTAACCCACCGAGGGCTGGGAATCAAAGCCAGGAACAGCAAAACGCTGAAAGGTAGCCAGCAAACCGCAGCCGCCCGAACCAAACTCCTTCCTGACCGCGTCTGCCCACGGTGCAGCCCGGCTTGTTTCACCAGACACTTAAGGCCTCAAGAGTAAAATGCCTACCCACGTTTTGACTTCTTTTCATTTAAAGTTCACCTTAACGAAGACTTGTATTTCACAGAGCTCGCTTTCCCTTCTGAAATTAAGACAGAAATGTAATAAATAGAATAGCAGCCAAGTAGCATCCACAGAGCTGTCACGTGGAGGCTGCCTTCTGCGCTCAGCCCCTTGGGAGAGGGGTGTCTTCCTCTAAGGTTGGAAGCATTTTTCTGGGAGGATGCAGAAGCTACCAGGAGCTCTTTTCTCATCTGCACCTGAAGCAGAGGTAGCATCTCCTCGTGGGCGACGAGCACCCATCCGTTCCCAGCTCCATACAGAGCTTCTGCAACGCACATCCCTGTGGAATCCCCCAAGGCTGCAGCGAAGTGCGGGGAGGTCGGAGTGCAGCTGGTGCTTGTCTGGTGCGGCGTATCGCAAACACGCTGCGTCGGCTGGACTCAATTTCTGTTGGCGTTTAATGAAGGCTTTGATTTGCACAGCTCTACCAGATCCTGAGAAATCTGCCTTTTCCCCAGCTCCTTTCTCAATCGGACATGACACATGCTGACACGACAAATTCCTGGCACACTGGAAGGGGACTGGGGGTTTCTACATGGAAGCAGTTTCTCCTAACACTCTCCGAAATTTTTATTTATTTATGCAAGGCATATTTATATAAGTGTTTATTCAGTATTGGTTTATTCAGTATATTATTTTCTTGGAGAAACTAGTAAACATGGGGTGAAGCTCTTTATGTGGAAAACAGCTGTATTTTCTAAAGCGAGAAACTGCTGCTTTTACATCAATTTAGTCCAATTAAATTATGTGATTTGGTTTATGCACCTGAACCTGACGGCTCCTGATAGGCTTTTTCCTAATTTTATTAATTACCAAAAAAAATGCTATTATTGGTAAGAAGATTAAACCAGACCATTCCACGTGATTTCACCCAAACAGAAACCAAGAGCTGCATACGGTCATTTCCTTATTTTATAGTTCCAGAGTTCTGCTGAAAACATTTCACACGGGAAGGTCCAGGCACAGAAAAGGCGTCATACCTATAAAAGGAGTAATAGCTATAAGGTTTATTGATTTTACTGAAAAGACAAATCTGCCTGTACATATGTCCCACTAGAAACAGCAACCAAGCGTGCTCCGTGTGCCGCAGCTCAGCTGAACTCTCTGCAGCCGATGCACCCAGCCCTGGCTGCTCCGGGCAGGTCCCAGCAGCAGCACCCGCAGCCCGTCCGCACCAAGCACCGGTTCCCCGGCTCCAGACGGGATCACACGGATGCATTACACCTATAATGCAACATCACATTACGGAAGCTTTCCCCAAAAACAACCCTAGAAACATCCCTCTGTTTTTAGCACAGTAGCAGAAGTCTGCACGCTGATCTCTTCCCAGATCACCCTCATTTACCTTTTTTCTTAATTAAGGTAATGACGCTCGAGGGAAGGTCTACATTTCAAAACATAAGCTTCAGCCTTATAGCAGCCCCACAGGAGAACTAATTGGAGCATCTCTCTCAAGGCCAGCTCTCTCTTTCCTGTGCCCAGAGACACTCCAAGTAACATGCTCAGGAGCTGGGACAGTCCAGGGCCTGCAATGCTTATCTGAAGCTCAGAAAATCTAACTTCAATCCCTTCATCTGCCAAACATCCTATGTGTGAACAAAGGTAACATCATTTATTTTCTCATCGGCTTAGCTTCTGATCTGTACAATACAGGTAACAACAGTGCCCTTCTTCCAGACTCTCAGTTCTTGTCTATTAAAGCTGCAAGAGCTTTGCAACAGGACCTTCGTCTTCTGTGTAGGCCTGTCTTTTATTAAGGTATCAGACACTGGAGTTACAACAAATAGCAACCTGAATTCCCAAGCGACATTACACCCAACTGGTGTGGAAAGCAGCATCCGCAGCAAGCTAGAGCCCTCCTATACAGGCTGACACTGACAGTCCATATCCATCCCTAAAGCATGCGTTTTTCCTGCTAAGAAAGTACTGTACTACAAAGCTAACCTGAGATAAAAAGCAAGTACACTTTGTCAGCAGCCCTAGCTTTCCATATGTATACTAAACTGTTTTGGGAAAGCCATCTTTTTGCTACCTTCTCAACCACACGATTCTACTGACAGCAAAGTCAGGAGGCTGAATTTCCAAACAAAATTTAACTACTGTGTCATCTGTACTCACCTTGAGCAGGACTAAGCTATTCCACAATAAATACACAAATGTTCAGTCTTTCTTGTAATGCTAGTTCAGAAAAAAACCAAGTTTTTTCCCCCTCCTCAAACAGTTACCATATGTATATTCAAGCATGCCTTTTCACCCAAGCAATGTAAGATATAAGCTTCAGTCTACATACTTCATCACTCCTGAACATGTAAGCTAACCTTTGAAACATATACACTACTATGAACTGCACCGAACTAAATGAACAATGGCTTTCTTGACCGTAATTGTCAATAATACTTTAATACTTTAAGTAAGGAAATAAAAGAATAGAGGGATAGCCTAGGACACGACACAAGCACGACGGGCAAGCGCAGGACGCTCACGCTGCTCTCTGGATATCCTGCTGAACAGCGGAACAGCACTATTGCTTGGGGACTGGGGGACAAAAGGCACGCTCAAGCGTCTCAAAAGCACTCTCACAGGTATTTTCAGCACTTGAAAAATGGGCAGATGCTCTGCTGTCTCACTGACATGAGAAGACATTGACCATCTCAGAAATATTAGTTGCACCTACTAGGCTGGCAATGCTTTCGGAAGCACAGTAACATGGAATGCATCCATTCAAGTAGTTTACTACCCGCTTCAAGCAAGTGCCCAGTGAACTATGAGATGCTCCGCTTAACGGGGACACTCGGACCTTGAAAAGTACAAATCCACACCGCTTGCCTCCGACACACCTGCTTCAGGTTCACCTACAGCACTTATCCTAGTTCTCAGAATAACTTGCCTGGTGTACGCCACATATTCGGCCGCTTTTAGCTGTCCACCAAGCTTTACTTCCTTTACTCTCTGCTGAAATGTTCAACTCAAACAGTGCAATATAGTATAGCTGCAAAATAATAAATGAGTTTATAAAACCATTTCATTCAGAATCCTTTTTCCTTCCGTAGTTTCACAAATTACATGTCGATGAAACCTTTTTGAACAGTTTGAGTGTCCTGCATGCTGGTTTTAATTTCTTACTTCCAACTTTTCAATTCAATTTTTAGGAAATACTGGAAATGGTATAAAAATACCAAGAAACAATCTTGCTTCACACTAAAAAAATTGTAAATGTCAAACAAAAACCTAAACTGTTTTGAAATTTTAGGAGAGCCAAGCTTAAGAAGTTCTACTGAAATAATTTACAGTCATTATTGCTACAAGCAGATGGAAGAAGCTTCAATAAAGTACCACCACCTTACAGAGCTAAAGTTACCGTGACACAAATTCATCTGAATTAAGCATTAGATCCTTAATCCTCCATATCATCTCCTATTTAATTTTGCATTCATTGGCACCATTTCTGTGCAACGCCCAGTAAATGCATAAGCCTCTGAAAAATCTGGGCCTACTTTTTTCCTGAGAACAGTACTTTTGAAGGTTTCTACCATTAGTGAGGAAGAAGCATAATATAGCACAAGGCTTCCTGGAGCCACTACATTCTCTAAACAAACGGCGTGTAAAGCAGGGGGGGTTGGTATCAGCATCACTGATGAGACGCTGCTAGACCCTGCTGGGCTGTGCCAGGGACCAACGCCACAAAACAGCATTCCAGGTCCCACGCTTGCCATCGGAGACAAGCGAATGCAAATGGATAGAGGCAGACAGACAGGAAACACCGTCGGTAAACGTGACAAACACTGCATCAACACGGCAAGCACTGGCAGATTCATCACAGTCAAACTTCGTAAGCTTCCTAACAAACGAGTGGTTTAATGAGGGATTCAGGGGAGGAGTTTTGTAGACCTGATGGCAACGAACAGCACGGACCAAAGCAGGCAGTGCCTCTCAACTGGCGTAGGGGAACGACGGGAGCTGGCAGCACCAGCCAGCTGCAGTAGCTTTCAATACCATGGCATGCAGCAAGAGACGTTCAGTGAGTTAAGTGCTACCTGCAGAAGCCCGAAACTGAACGGTACGCTTGAAGCAACAGAGGCAAAAAAGCACCTGGGAAGAAGCAAAGGGATGACACGAGTGTAACAGCAACAAATACGAAAATTGCACGAACAATTGTCAGGAAAATTTTCTTAGAGACAGCACTCTAAATGAATAAGCACAACAAGAAGGCATTAAACAAAGCCAGAGAAAATACCGTCAAAGTAACCGAAACCGACAGCAGAGAGACAGAGGAATTTTAGCCTGTAACTTAGAGACGTTACAGAAGTTTCAAGAGGTACACGAACACGCTGAAGGACACATCAAAGAAACAACTGCAATTCAGAGAAAGAGTATAGTGATGCCAGGAGAACAAAATTGAAAAAGCAGAAGCAGCACAGGATAGAGTAATGATGCTTAACTCCTAGCGGGAGATGTCGCTTGGGTTTTGCCAATATTCAGCACTGTAACAGGAAGAAAGCGAATCACAAATAGCTCAGGATGGAATTGGAGAAGAAAAAGCAACCTCCATGCATTCAACAAACCTCAATTAGAGTTTTAAACAAGTTAGTTTGAATACTAGGTAAGGAAGCAAAGAGCACATCGCAGACTAAACCGTCCTGGCGAGAAGCAGCTGGGGTACCATTGCGTTAGTCTTCATCTCTAGAGGTAAAGCGAAGATGGGATGAGAACTGAGGAAAAATGTCATGTTAAAAGTCTGATTTTTAAGAAATAAGTGACTGCAACATGGCCTTTTTTTTCCCCCAGAGGGGTAGGATTCAGAGGAAGGTAGGAGACAAAGAAAAAGGTTGGGAGAAAAATAAGAATTAACTGGAAAGGGAAGTAATTACTGAAATAAGCAGGTTAGAAAAGGGAAGATGAGATGAGAAACATCTACAACTGCAGCAAGAGAAGCAGGAGAGAAGCCTGGGCAGATGCATGCTATGTTTTGTTACCATGCCCTTGGTATTTGTACACCAAGAGCACCCTAAGCTTACGTGATGTTTATAGCAAGGAAGCTTTAACGGTAACTTTCCTGGCGAGGACGGCCGCAGCCAGCGTGAGGACAGCAGGGCCGTATGCAAGCCCTCTGCGAGCCCTGCACCCTCTTTGATTCCAGTTACCTGATTTCCTGGACTATTTTTCTCAACTTCACGTTATGCAAATCCTTTACTCAAAACAGAAGCAGCGGCTGGCAAATAAAAAGAGCTGTTAGTGTTCTTCCACTCCCTTTGACCAAAATAAGGGAAATCTAAAATGTACATAGAAAAGGGAAAACCTTCAGAAGTCTGCTGAATAGCCTAAAAAATTAAGAGTGCAGTTAATTTACTCCTTTCCCCCATATTTAAAATATTTGACGGCAATTCTGTCAAAAAAGACTAAGGTTTCATATTTGCTCATATGTCAATATGTATGTCTTCTTTCCGTTTGAGGTCCCATTTCTGCAGGTCATTCTGCCTTTGACAGCCCTTCTGTCCAGCCACGCCAATCTACCCACAAAACAGGCTTTTAAGAAACAATGTAAAACTAAAAGATACTGCGGCTTTCCCAGTTCTTGGCAAGGCTCTTAGGAACGAAAAGAGGAAACGCAGAAGGGAAGGAAAAGCAGATGACAGAGGATGGAAAAAGGGTTGTTTTGTTTTGGTGTTTTAAAAAAACAAAAACACACTAAGCCTCTTCCTTAGGCACTCTTGTCTCATTAGCATTTTCTGTCCTCTTTCTTCCCAAACTGTGATATTTAACAATTTTGGTACAAAAACAGTCTGAGGATGCTTCACATAACCTCAGCAATAATCAGCCCCACGGCCAATAAACTCTTCACCCTCATAGTTTATTTGCTGCTAAGCCTTGGCCTGCAGCCTTGGAATTTATTCTGCCTGCACTACAGCTATTTCCTTGTAAACAGGAAGCCCCCTCAAATTTGCATTACAGTAAACTCGGTTACTTCATTTAGTGTCAGTCTTATCTCAGAAAGATAAAACGGTGCCGACAGGTGTACCAGGCTCCAGCAGAGAGACAAATTGTAACAGGGGGGTAAAACCTCTGTAATATTTCTTGGGGAGATAACGTCAGCAGCACAGGATGCCGTCGCTGGGCAGCTGTTGCCCGCCGGAGATAAACCGACACCGAACACATTCCTGCGAGAAGAGCGCTGCAATAAGGCCAAGACATTTATTTTCAGGCGTGGATGTGATATTCCAGTGACCTTCCTGCTATCTGTCCCAGTGACAGCCAGGAGCCAAACATGACGACGGTTGCTCACAGCCCGGCGTTACAAAGCTATGCTCACGCTCCTCCGAGGAGCTGCTCTCATGCACACACAGAGAAATTAAAAAAAAATGTATTTGGAAAAATTGTTTTATTTCAAACTCATGTAAGAGAGGACTTTGTGTGTTGGGGTTTTTTTTACTGTTACTATATCAGCCTGCACTTAACCAGCCGATTTATATAATTTTAAATGAATCACTTTGCCAGTGATACAGAATATTTAAGTATACCCAACACACCATGTCTGTTTTAACGAGAGGGATCAAAAAAAACCAACCAGAAACCAGCATGAAGACATCTGACACCAGAATAACGGTCACAATTTCCTACTCTGTGAGGAAATCCCTGGTTTCAGTTAGAAGCTGAGAAGTTCAGTCATTTCAAGCAATCTAGAGCCGTTTGTGGTCCCAGGCTTAGGTAAGTCTCTGTTCTCATTTATGTCCACGCTTCCTCTCATTCATCTGCTGAGCTGTCCTACACGTCCCCTGTCCCACGGCACCGCAGCACCGCTTACAGCTGCAAACCTCTCCCTCGCTCAAGGCCTCTCACCTTCTTCAGAGCATGACAGTCCAGGGGGGATGGCAAACAATCTTTTCCCTTTAATATTAAATGTATTCTGCAAACGGGTTCTTCCACATGCAGCTCTAGGAGCGAGGCATTTCAGCCACCCAACCCTTCACCTTTCCTCCTACTCTGCAAAACTTCCTCTTGCACCTGGCTGCCGTTTCCCACCCTGCGGAGCCGACCGCGGGTGAACCATCTCTCGGAGCTCAGGGAAACTACCAAACATCGACAAAATGCAAATCCCGGAGGAGGAGAGCGGTACACCGCAGGTTCTTCGGGCCTCGTGCTGTGCGACGAGGCTTGCGCCGCGCTTTGCGCAAGGGGATGTCGGTCCAGGCAGCAGCTTCCGAGCCTCCCCGCAAGCACCAACGGTGCTGTTATTTCTCGCGGTGTGGGAAGGACTCCTCCCCTGCGCACCCTCCGCATCCCCACCTTTCACCTCCCCGGAGGGGTCACGGCCCCGGTGCAAACAGGGAGCACCACTGCATGTCACTGAGGACAGTATCAGACATAACCAAAGCACGATAAATGTCAAGCTACCAGCACTCCCGGTAAAGCACACTGTACCTCAGGTTAACAGTGCAGGCTAAATTTTATGGCTATCATTTTTATAAGCATTTACACATACCAGGAGAAAAACAGGCACCTTCGTCTGTCCAGCAAGCCACCCTCAACCAGAGCTTAAAAACGACTGCCAAACTTCTTCATCTGAGGTTTCACTGCCTCTGCAAGGGGGATTAACAGGGGCTGGGCACCCCCGTGCCCCCCACCTTCCCCCCGCTCCGCAGCCTCACTGCGCTACGCAGAATTCAAGCATAAAGGCAGAAAAAGGAGTGAACAAGTGAGAAGAGGGCTTCAGGGATCTCTCGTTCATGGCAGACAGCTAGGCTAGGCCACCAGTAGGCTTGCAAACTGCCTATACATTTTGCAGTCAATTTTAGGTTAGATTTTTTCTGTTGCAGTATTTTGTCTGCTGGCTAAATCTTTGTTTTAAATATATATACACAGAGCCATGAAAGAGAGGGAAAGCTTACTTTTAATTTCAGCAATAAATAAGGAAGCGATGCTCAGGTGATTTTATAACACATGCCTAATCAGGGACTGTCGTTCCGAAGGAAAGCTGCTTTTACCACGAAACCCCCAGAAAACAACCTCAGCTATGTCAAGGCACCTGCCCGCTCACCCGGTGAGACCTGTGGAAGCCCACAGCGATGGAGCCGGCCGCAAGACCGAGACCTGCACTACTTCATCGCTGCACACCACCTCTGCTCCGTGAGCTGCTTGCTAAGAGAAAGCCTCTCTCCCCAGCCTGTCCTCCCTCCCCGCATCTCCCCGCTCTGTTGTCAAACCTCACGAAGCATCACCAAAAAACAGCTCTGCGGAATAAAACCGTGAGAATGATTCAGTTTGGTTTTACCATTTTATTTAGCTCACCGCTTAAAGAATTTCTCACCCCCTGGATGAAGCATCAAGTTTAGGATCAAATAAACACCCGAACCGTGGGGTTTTTTGGTTGTTTTGGTTGGTTTTTTTTTTTCCCCGGGAGAAGCGGGCTTGTCCACATCTTTACCTACCGAGCGACGCCTGCAGAAGTTGTTGCAAATAAACGCACCCAGCCCGACCCCACTACTTGCTCCGGCCGCAAACCCGGGCGCCGCGCCACCGACCCGCCCGCACCCGCCGGAGGCCGCGGGGTGCCCGGGCACGGCGGGAGGGCCGGCCGCCACCAGACCGTTATGTTCGGCACCGCGGTGCCGGCGCGGGGGGGCAGGGACCGGGGAGGCCGCCGGGCAGGGGCCGGGACCGGGGCCGGGCAGGGGCTCCCGGGCCCCGCGGGCCGGGGCGGGCGGTACCTGGGCTCGGGCAGGGTGATCTTCTTGCTGGCCCTGGCCGCCGGGGTGCTCTTGCTCTTCTCCATCGCCATCAGGTAGCTGACATCGGCCAGCACCGCCTCCAGGTCCGCCATGTTCCCGCTCCCGCCGCCGGGCTGCAGATGGAGGCTCCGCCGGGGGCAGCCGCCCCCGAGGCGGGGGGTTGGCGGCGGGCGGGCGGTCAGGCGAGGCGGGCGGCGGCGGCGGCGGCGGCAGCTCCCCCTCCGCCGGTGCCGCCGAGCGCCTGCCGGGTGCGCGTGTGCGTGTGGGAGCGCGGGGGGGGGGGGCCGCAGCGGCCGCCTCCCCGCCCTCGGCGCCCGGGGCTCGCCGCCGGCCCTGCGCGCCCTCAGCCCGCGGCCGCCGCGGCGGGCGGGCGGGAAACCCCCCCCCGCAGCCGTGCGCCGCCCCCGCCGGGCCGGGCCGGGCCGGGCCGGGCCGCAGCGCCCCCCGCCCGCGCGGCCCCTCAGCGCTCGCCCGCCCCCGCCGGGCCCATGGCGGCGGTCGGGCAAGCCCGGCGCGGCCCCCGCGGCTCGCAGCCTACGCGGCCCCCGCGGCGCCGGGCGGGCAGGTCCGAGTGCGGCCGCGGGGCTCGGCGGCCATGGGCGGGCGGCGCGGCCGCAGGGGCTGCCCGGCGGCGGCGCGGCGTTAGGGGCTGCGGCGCGGCGGCGCCTGCAAAAATCCGGACCTGGATGGCGTGGCGGGGCCGGAGCGGGGGGAGCTGCCGAGGACGCCCGCGGGGATCCCGGGGAGGGGGCGGCGGCCGCCGCCGCCGCCGCCGGGGTCCGCCCGGCGCCGAGGGGCTTCCGCGGGCCGGCCGCATCGCCCCCCGCCGCAGGTGAGGGCGAGAGGGCGGCAGCCCGCTGAGCCCGCGGCCCCGGGGAAGCAGGGAGGCCGGGGCCGGCTCCCCGTGCTGCTGCCGGGGGCCGGGCAGGCAGAGAGCAAAGCCCCTGCCGCTATGGGTCTGGGTATGTTAAGCAAGCAGGGAGGCCCGCGCAGGGCCCTGGCTGTTCGCTGATCTCGGACGTGGTTTGGGGGATGCGGGTGCTCCCCGGGACGCCCACGCCTCTGCCCCGCCGACAGCAAGGGGAACGCAAAAGCCAAAGGCGGCCTGGCACAGCGCGCGTCCGCGGTGCTGCCAGCCGCGCCGAGCCGGGGAGCGTGGTGGCCTGCCTGTTCGTCAGCCTCAGCGCCGAGTCGGACACGTATCTTTAAAATTAATTTCCTCATAGTGTATTGAAACATGATGCGCATAAGAAAAACTGGGTACAAATAAATGTATCTGTACGAAACCCCGTTACTGCTCGTTGAAACTCTTTTGCCCGCAAATAACGGTGCAACACAAGGCTGCGCACTGAAACCAAAGGGCTAGCCGTGTCAGTCTGCTGTCTGGGTGCTCCCGCGTGTCCTCGGGCACCCAGGGGCTCCAAGCAGAGCTCCTCACTCGTGTTCCTGGTTAAAAATGTAGTAGTAGCTCTACTGCAGCCAAGCAGATATGCAGATTTCAGCTTCTTTTCTGAATTTCGTCAAATATGTCATAAATAATTGGCTCAATGAAAGGCTAAGTCAATGACAAGTCTGAAGTTTAAAACTCAGCTTGTTTTGAGCTCTTTTCAAGTGCCGCCACTCCTCCTTCCTACAGCTTTGTGCAAGTTAATGATCTGATTGAAGCTAGGTAGAGTATACAGCTGGGAGGATTTCACCGTGCGGCTCATTATGAACCGTCTGAGAACCCGCTTTTTGTTGAAAATGTTAATTTAAACCAACACTTTTCACCGGAACAGATCCGTTGGGGAAGGTTTCTCCGCCACCGGTGAAGTTCACAAGCAGAGCAGTGCTGAGGCTTGGGGTGTTCAGGCGAGAGGTGGAAGGGAGCCGAGGAGGACCTGGGGCAGGTCCCTCTTGCTCAGCGTAAAGTTTCCCACCAGCCCTGAGCCGAGCTAGGAGATGGAAAGGGGTATTTTTATTTTCAGAAATCCGCCGGGCTGGCAGCGAGCGCTGGGTCTGGTTTGTGGGCCGTGACATGGTTCCCGTCGCTCCTCAGGCTCAGTCCAGACCCGGGTCTCCCACCCCAAAGCTTATTTCAGTGCCTCTGCGTGGGCTCTCCTTTTGCAGGGGTCATGGTGGGAGGGACGTTACACCTGGGTGCGGTGATTGCGGACGCTTTCTGTGGTACCTCTCCCCCAGGCTGGCAGAGCGTTCTTGCCAAATCCTCCACTCCGGAGGGGTCCCGTTGCTGTCTGTGAAGCCATCCAGGTACATGCATCTGTGCACCCTCACCAACGCTTGCAGAATTATTGTCTAATTTGTTGTAAATACGTAAGCATACGTGATGCCTTGTGCTGTAGCGCACTAATCTACCGACTAAGGCAAAAACATCATCTGCGCCTCATCTGTGGAATCATTTTAGAGTTTTAAAACGTTTGAGTTTTGATGAGAAAGGCTGGCGTCGTCTAATGGTGGGTCCAAAACTGGTTGGCTCTGCTGTTATAAGGAATATTCTAATTTGTTTAACCAGGAGTAAACATTTGTCACCTTTACCAAGTCCTTAGCCTGGTTACATGAGCAGACACGTGCATTTTGCTGGCCCTTCCAAGGGGATGGCTGAGTCGCGGCTCCTGCAGCCCCTCTGTCCCTCACCGCTCCCAAGTATTTCCATGGAAAGAACTGGTTTTCATTTCCTGAAATGCGAACGTGCAAAAGAAGCAACAGCACTGCAGGGCGGTTGTCAGCGCCGACCCGATCGTGTTGCTAAACACCACCATCACGATGCAACCGCACCGAGGGGAGGAGAAAGCAAACAGCAACCCATTACTGCCCGCCGAGCGCGGCCTCGCCAAAGAAGGCCCTTTTGTTTTCTAAAATATTGGAATTGCCTTAGAGTGATGTTGATTGCAATAATGGCCACAAAAATGCCACTTAGGATCCATAATGCTCTCCTTTTTATCCCTGTGCCACGGTTTTGCCGTTATTACCTGGATATTATTGTAATGTGCACTTCAAAGGCATTCTTGACAACAATTTCTAGGAAGTCCCGTTTGGTGATGGCTAATACAGAAACCCCGTTAAGAAACTTGTTCTCTTCTTTCTGCCTTTGTGTTTCCATCGGTGCTAGCTGGCACGGCAGCAGCCGCTGGAGCCAAAGCAATGGTGGGTTATAAGAAAAGCTGTCCTCTTCACCGTTTATCTGACAAGTGTGTTTGCGATGCAGAGGCGGTGGCCTGGCCCTGTAGCCGCCCCGGTGCACTACCTGTGAGGCAGGCACGCTGCTGGCTGGCAGAGTTCGGCTTCCTTCGTACACCCGCTGGAGCTGTGCTGCACCGGCATGGGGGCAAGGCAGGTCTTTTCATTAATTCTCCTCTCACAGCACGTAAAACTCCCGCATTTTGCAGTTTTATATTCAGAGGTTTTGCAGGTCATTTGAATGAGTGTTTTTTTAATGACGGAGTGGAACCAAACCTGATTTTTTTTTTTTCCCTGAAGCTGAGGAGAGCAGAACAGATAGTGCTAGCATCCGTTGCGGGGAAATTCAATTCCCCAAGTCAAGTCTGCAGCTTTTCCTAGCATTTGTCTGTATCCCGGGTTTAGTGTTTGTGTGTATTGCATGTCAGGTTTGCTTTTTTGGTGCGTGTTGTTTTATGCATTGTGCGTTGGCTTCGGTGTTTGTGTGCAGTATTTGTCTGTGTTTACAAACAGTGCTCTGTGCGTGTGTGCGCTCCCCTAGGTAAAGGAAACCCTGAATTAATCGATGCCAGGGTTAGCAGAGGTCAGAATATGATACACTCACGCATACGCTGAATGCATTGAAGTATCTCCTGACATTTCTGTGAATGCTGACTGATACTGTTCAATCAATTTAAACGCGTCTCGAGGCCTGTCTGGGCTTGAGCGCAGGGTTTTGCATGCATCCATTGCAGAGCCAAGAAACCCTGCCTCCTCTCTGGTGTTCCTTCCTTCCGAGGAGTGAATTTCTCCTACCATCTGTATAAGATTTAAATGCTTAATTTTGCACTGCTCTGCTTCACAGGATGACAGATGATATTACAGAGAGTAACAACTCTAAAGTAGACTTATTAGTGCGCCCTATACTAACACCATCCCATCAAGATAACGGTGCAAAACGGCACACCAGGACGGAGGCATATTCGTCCTGCTGCCCTCGAACCTGTGGCAAATCTGAAAACAAATAAGATCTCTGCTGCTATGCATGGCTAATGCTAACAATATACCTCTTGAGGGGAGTGTTCACATAGAAGATTATAAAATGCTATTTTTAAAATGTTTCTAATGTATTACCAGAAATGCACATAGTTTGAGATTAAGAGCATTAAGCAGCGTTTAACTCCGTTCCCTCCATGGGATGCTGCTGTCTACAGAGAGAGCAAGCCAATGGCCAGAAACCTTCTGCGTTCCTTGCTCCTCCTCAGCAGCGCTGGTAGAGGATAATAAATTTATTGGCGATGGATCCCAATGGGATCTGACTCTCCATGGCTTGTTTGTGTAATAGCCAAGCAGAGAGTTACGTTTTGCTGCTTCCTCTACTTCTGGCAGTATTATCTGGGGTGCGACCGCGTGCTCGGCTGAAAGGGAGAGGGCAGAAATCCCTTCCCTGCACCGCCTCGACCGAGCTCCTCTCACCAAAGTGTTGTAAATCAGCTTCCAACCGCAGGGTTACCTGGAGGTAAAGCACAGGAGCAGCAGCTCCTGCTTAATGAGGTTGTGTGAGGATTCATTAGTAAGCAACGGTAAAGTGCCCAGAGGACAGAAAGAGATAAATAAATGCAAACTATTCTTAGTAGAAATTAGGCAATGTAAGCCCTCCTGCTGCTTTTTCCCAATCTTGCCCTACAGCAGAGACAAGAAGGTGCAGAGAGTCACCGCTCCCGCACTTGGCCATGTGGGACACGGCGGAGAGGGACATTTTTAGCCCGGCATCTCAAGGAAGCAGCCTCACGCTATCCCCTTTGCCTGTCGGGCTTCTCCGATTTGCTGGGCTCTGGGGCGGCTGTGGCCCCTCTCGCCACCCACACGGTGCAGAGCGGGGCGGGAGGCACATCCAGGCCAAGCACGCAGGCATTCCTCCGCAGCATCCGCATTGAGACTGAAGTTGCATACCATCTCCTTAATGCTAGACTAATAAGCAGTGAGAGGCAATACGGAAAACAAATAGCGTAATTAATGGCCATTTCTGCTGCTGCCTTTATTCACTGACTATTCCAGAAGGAGCAATTTTACAGAAGACAGCCTCTGCCTTCACAGTGCCGTTGCATTAGGTACCCTGAATCTCAGGAGGGGAATGAGCGCTGCAGCTCCAGCCTCCTGGAGAAACGTGATGGCTCCTCCGCATCTCTACAAAGTCCTCCAGCTTTCTCCTGAATACTCTTAACGAAGGTACTTCACCCACTTCTGATAGGTAAAGCACTCAAGGTAGTTTATCATCATCACATTCCTTTTTGTAACTAGCTGAGGTGATGATGAGGCTAAGTTTTGATTCGGAAACAAATGGTAATTAAATTATCAAAATATTATTCACCATCAAACATTTGTACTTGAATAGCCTGACTAGTAATAATAACGTCCTCTGTGGATAGAGATAAGACCAGAGTTGAAAGTCATGCAATGTCTTAAGTCTTGCATGAGAAAACACAGGCACGAGAGGTAAGGGTCCTTCAGTCTGCAATTGCATCACACCAGTTCTCTCATGACTGTAATAAAAATATTTTTCAGACATTTTCCTCTCCACATTTTCTTAAACTGACATGCCACGTAAAAATGTCCTGCTTGCAGTGTCTCTCCTTCCTCAGTCTGTGCCTTGCCAGGCTGCCGGTTCCTTATCCGAGGCTGCTATTTTCTCCACGGCTGCCTGAGAGCCGGGCAGATGTGCCCCAGGTGTGCTCACGGAGTCTCCTGCAATTTTTTAAACTTCAAAATGGTCCCACAGGGGCCATTTAGAAGGGCCTAATAGTCTGTCGCAGGGGCGGCAGGTTGAGGAGGCTGCGCTGAGCTCGGCAGGAAATCTCGTCCTCTCTGCTCTGTGCAGTGGCAGCGCCTGGCTGGACTCCTGGCTTGGCTTAATACTCCAGGAGGAAATATGTGTTCCTTTGAAATTGACTGAAATGATTTTAGCAGTATTTTTTTATCAAAATAAATTGTGAAGAAACAGCGAATCTAATTCAGATGATGGCAACATCAGAATGCATTCTTCTGGCCCCTCGCTAATTCGATTGCTGGCCACACAGGACATTCTCCAGTACAGATCATCTCATAAAAACTGGGGCCCGAATCCTGGGCAGATGTTGATTTATGTGGCTACATTGGCTTTGGTGGGCCAATACTGACGGCACCCCAGACACCTGGCCCTCACTGGACCTCCTGCCGCTCGCTTTAACCAGGCTCACTCCCCAAAGGCGCAGAGCACCCTGGTCCAGGAGCTGATGGCTTACGATGGATTGACTGTGGGCCTGATCCAACCCATCTTGACGTCTGTGGCAGCCTCCAGCCTGATTTCATGGGCTTGCCAAGGAGCCCACGTCTGTTCAATGAGCAACGCAGGGACCCATCCTGCCCGAGCTCCACCCCAGAGGGCTTTCGATTCTCGCAAGTGGCTTCTGTGCAACACTGGACTGGAAAGACAAACACGCCGTGTTTGCACAAATTATGAAGTGAGGCTGCAGGAAGAAAAAAATATCTTCTGAAACTGCCGTGCTTGTCTCTGCTGCTGTCGAGCAGAGCATGCACCCCTCCGAGCATCCAGCACGGCACGTATCCTGCTGGGTGTTCGGGAGCACCCTTACTGCAGGGCACAGCTGGACACCAGTGACAACCGCTCCGATTTGTTGTTCTGCCCATTCAGTGGGGAATTAAAAGAAGCCAGAAAGGATCCTCTGCAAATTCCTTTTTTTTCTCCCCAAAAGAATGGTCCATGTACATCAGTATTACTAATTCTAGTAATAATCCTCTTCTGTAACAGGCTAACAGCTACTAATGTCATCTACTGTCTGGGCTGCAAGACAATATTCTATTCTACATCTGTCATAAATGGGGGTCCTGGCTTTTGAACTGGAAGAGGACAACTCTGTGGAATGCTATAATTCAGATCCTGCTGGCGTGCAACCTACCGCAACCCCAGACGCTTTTTTCCTAGTAGTGCTTTTGTAGCACATTTGTGTTCTGTATTCCCAGCCCGCACAGTCGCAGTGAGCTGGTCCCTTTACCCATCGGCTGGGCTGACTCTTTGTCAGTATTGCTCTCTCTAATAGCCATTAAAGGTCATTAATAGCAATAGTAAACATCTATTTTGTGACTGAGTCCAAATGCCCCACCGCAGACGAGCTGATGGTGTATGTACCATCATGTATCACAAGCTGGGGAGGCTCATCACGTACCTGGAGCCCTACAAATCTTTTAACATAATACGGATGTCAGGCAAAGTCGTAAGACAACAACCCAAAACCAAGAGGCATCCCACCTTCTCTCCGCTCTCTCCCAGTTTGATAGAGGCCAGCTGAAATCCTGCCTGCTCTTCACAAGAGCTACCAGAAGCTGAAAACCTCTGAGGGGCACCTTTCCTGTCGGTTTTGGGATTGCTGTCCAAAGGAAGAATTTTATTTTGGGGGTTACTCACAGAAATGGTGTTTTCAGGTCTACTCATACAGATCATGCTTCTCTTCTGGATTATTGTGCGTTGAGCCCTTCATCTGGACCAGGCAATCAGATCAAATCCCTGAAATGCTACAGCTCAAGTGTTAACTGTTGAAACCTTGAACAATTAATTTCACAAAGTTAATCTGCAGGTCCAAAATTACATACACAAGCGATTTCTTCATTTTGAATTATAAAAATATTCCAATATTTCAGCGTCAGCTAGTGGGCAACTTAGGGCCGGCGAGCGGTAAAAGACACAAGTTGAGTTTTCAGCCATCTTTTACTCTACACAGTGATTTAAAAATGAACTTTCAAAAAGGATAAATAAATTGTCATGTGATGCAGGAATTCCTGCATTATTAAGATATTTTGAAAAATGGCTGAATGCAAAGTGGTCAAATTTAAGCAGTTCAAACTCACAAAGAGACATTTTTAAAAAAAAGAAGGGCTCGCTCTCTCTCTTTAAATAAGCACACTGTTCCCTCCTCTGAAGACTCTAGATTTTTAAGACAATCTCTACTATTTATTTGCCTTCACTTCCTTTCAGTGAAGGAATGGAAACAGACACAAATGAAAACACGGAATGTTGTGAAGAATATAGAGAGATTTTAAACACAAATTAAAATTGATAGTAGGTGCCCGTTCACTGACACTGAAGTTTCCTGCAGGAGAACGCGGGCTGAACGGGAAGGGTTTCTCAGGCTCGGGTGTGAATCGATAGCGAAAGGGCACAGAGAGAAATGGGGCTTCGGTTCCCTCCCGCCTTGGTTCAGCTCCCTCTGCTCCAACTCCGACCCGGAGCTGGGGTGCAATTTCCCACCGCTCCCACAGGTATCTCCATGGCCGAGCAATGAAATCAGCCCTTCCTCCGCCCAACAAATAACAGGGCCCAGCTCCAACAAGACACAGAGAAACGCCAAAACAGCAGGCACACCTGAGCATCTACTAACACGGCATGGATCCCTCCTGGAGGGGGGGTCTGTGGATAACTTCAACACGTTTTGGTTTTGTGCTCCAGCTGAATGGTAAAAACCCAGCCTAAGGGATGGGGCGGCCAGCTCTCACTCGTCTCCAGAGTGTCTGCAGAGCAGAGCGCTCTGCTTTCCCCAGGACGCGATGCTGGTGGTAAGGCAGGTTGGCATAAACCTGTCACGGAAACGGTGTGCTGTGATCGGGGCCAAGGACCCGAGGGGTTCCCAGGGACCGGTGGCCTGACCAAAATCTCAGCGCTCCCTGTGCTGCATTCTCCGGAGCAGGAGATCGCACTTGTTTGCTTATACCGGGAACCAGAAGTTGTTTGAATGGCTTCCCAGCTGAGGGTTCAAATCCAAGCCTTATGGGCTGAGCCAAATCATTTACTGGGAAGAACGGTTATTAAGGACAACCTCTTTACTTATAACTGAGCTGTAAATGCAGAGTTAACAGGGGCATTTGTGTGCTGAAAGAGACCCTTGCCTGAGGCCACCCACAGAGGTCAAATGTAAAAACGATCTTGGCACCTGAGTGACCACTGCTAGCTCCACAGGCGTGGCGAAAAAATAAAGCTTTTCCTTGAAAACATGAGTGCCAGACAACCTCTCCCTCCCAGCTGTTGACAGGCACCCACTGATGTGCAAAGCCAT
The DNA here is from genome assembly GCF_034638445.1 of Ciconia boyciana. NCBI lineage: Eukaryota > Metazoa > Chordata > Aves > Ciconiiformes > Ciconiidae > Ciconia > Ciconia boyciana. Next base: position 7,497,029 of record NC_132948.1, read on the forward strand.
GGGTCCCTTCCCATGGGCTGTATGTTTGCTGTCCCGACAGCCCGCAGCCCGGTGCTCTCGCACTGCTGCCGGAGCTGGCTGTCACCTCTTCGCAGCGCGCGCAGGAACATTACTAAAACTGAGCACGGTGATGAAACAGCTTCCTTCCCCACCATTCACACATCTGAAAAAAAGAAGCGTGCCTCTGACCTGGCCAATGCAAGCGTAAAAACCACAGGAGCAGCATCCCCTGTGCAGAGCAGCTGCTGGTCAAGCCGGGGCTGCAGAGCCGGCGTCACCGCACCAAAGGCAGCCCAGCCTGGGGTAACCAGCTGAGGCACAGGAACGACACCGGTGACATTAAAACACCCCCGGTTACTGCGGCAGGAGAAAGGCTGACCCAGGGATCTAGGCTAATCCCCAGCCCTGATTCCTGCTCCTTAAGCAGCATCACCTGGGGCCGCTTGCACCCACCCTGTGTTCCTCTGCAAGGGGGGCTGCCCTGCATGAATTGTCACGGGGCAGGCGGGGACCGAGGAGACGCTTGAGCCATTTTTACACCTAAATCTCCACGCTTGATTCTCCTTGCAGCTCGATCACAATACGGACATAGCATCTTGCTCAGACCTTGCTGGAGAGGCTCGTTGCAGCCCTGTCCATGGGGTTAGGGGTGCCTGATGAGAGCCAGGAGAGGTGGGGCAGTGACCCCCACAGACACCCCCCCATCCTGGTGTTGCAGAGCCCCCCCCATGAGTTCCTCCACTCATGCCACCCTTTGCCCAGCTCAGAACTGACCCATCTTCAAGAACTCCTTGATTTAAAAACAACAGCATATGTTGTTACAGTTTAAAGCAAATAAACCCAAGGAGGACTGTAACAGCAAATGTCTTAAAGCCCTAAAAAGAGTCCCCCTTCAGCACTATACGGGAGAGCTGATATCAGCTGGCATTAAAGAAGCATTTTCCCTGTACAGACTGATTAGACAAACAGATGTCAAGAGGGAACCATTGAGCGTTCACTGTTCCACGGTCTGGCTTGAATGTAACTTGATAAAGGGAAAAAAAAAAAATCAATAATTGACTAATTTAGCTATAAATTTTGAGGGATAGAAGGAGAAAAACCGACAACTGTGCAGATATTGAAATGGAAGAAGTTAATTCAGATTCTGTCACAACATCTTATGGAGGGTAAATCATGCAGTGCTGAAAATAAAAGCCCTCATCTCCAGGGTGGTTTTGCTGCCTGTTGCAGGAGTATATCAGACGGACACAATCAACTCTGGCAGGCAGCGGGAGGGCGCAGGGCTCGCTCCGGACGGCGGCAGCCTTGGAGCGATGCCGAATGCACCAGGCACGGTGGGAGCGGGCTGGCAGCCGGAGGGTGCGGGGCTCCAGTGCCGCTTTGCTGAAATTCCCCCGGAGTGCCAGCGAGGCTGCCTGCGATGAGCCAGCCAAGCCAGCCTGCTAGAAAACCTTTAAAATATGCTCCTTGGAAACAATTCTAGTTATGTGGGAAATGCTTTCTAGTTATTTCTCTTCCCTGGCTTTTTGTACTCAAAGTCTATTTGCACACAAATTGGCATTTGCTGCCCTGGCTGATCGTTCACCCGAATCCAATATTACATGTCTGGTCTCCGAGCTGGCCCTGGGTGCCTGATGTCACTGCAGACGGCAGCAGTGTCAGCTGGAAGGTGCACGGTGGCAGAAGTCGAAGTCGTAGCCCCCTACGGCCGAGCCGCCCCCGAACCGGCGCATCCCCCGGTGCCGGGCGAGCGTGGGGCAGCTCTGCCGTGCTCTGACACCAGAAGCTACGTGGCACCGAGAGCCAGATGCCAGCGTCTCACCCAGGACCGGGGTGCGGGGCTCCGGTGCCAGCACACGTGCCCCCAGCAGCGCTGCAGTCGGGATGCGCCCTTTCCTCCAGCCTGGCAGCTCGGGCTTGGTCTGGGCCGAGCGGAGGCGAGGCGTGCGGCTTGGCACCCCCGGCACACGCAGCCCCGGGTGCTGCTGGCTTGGCCCTGCTCAGCTGCTGCCCTCGCTGCTCATCCGCTGACATCTTGCTGGAGGCAAGAGCCTCCTGGCCAGCGGGAGGGGATGCCTGCAGCATCGGCCATTGTGCCCCCAAATAAAGAGATGTGGAAGGAGGCTCATCTCCATCGGCTGCGGATGGAGGAAGCAAGACACGGGGGAAAGCCAGGCTGCCCCAGCCTCCTGCTCCTCACTGCCTGTGTCCCAGCCATCCTTTCCCCCTACCTGGATGTTGTGTTTAAAACCTACATGGGCAAAGTCCTCCCTCCAAGCCTGCTGAGGAAACCAGAAGGGAAATCACGCTGTTCTGCCTGAGCCAGCCATTATGCTGTTACTTTTTCTACTTGGCTGCATCGCTCTCTATTTCAGAGAGAGAAAACAACTGTCTCTGCAAAACAAAACCAACCTGGTGCTTTCCGTGTCCTGTGACAGCACAGTGATGCCACGGGCTGCTCCTCCGTCTCGGCCACCTTGCTCCAGGGCACCCCAGGTGCTGCAGATCGAGCCCTCGCACAGGCAAACCCCACCAGAAACACGGGGTGAAGCAGCAGGAATTCACTGCCAGCTTGGGAACAAAATGGCATGGAGTTTATCTGTACTTCTATTACATCAAAGGGGCCCTTGTTTGAATTCTTCTCCCTTTAGCCTGGAGGAGAAGGGGAAAGATTGGTTCCTATTAATAGCCTCGCATCCCACAAGATCCAAGCCTTGCAAGAAGCCATGAAAGACTGCGGCATCTGATTCTCTGAATAAATGAGGTAATTTTGGAAGAAGTGTGTGCTCAGCAGCCTTAATTACTGCCTTCTCCAGTTTGGTAGGAGATGACAGTGATAACTTACTTTGGTGCCGGTAGCACCCAGGTCCCAGAGGAGCCGCGCAGTGCCGCTGTGCCTGGCACGGGCAGGTGTGCTGCCTTTCCCCAAAACTTCCTGATTTTCCAGCAAACATCCCCAGGACTGGCACGGAGCAAGGGGAAGGAGCACCCCAGCAAGCCGATGGCCCGCAAAGCAGGGGCACAGCTCACCGCAGGGATGCCAAGGGACTGGTGCTGGTGGCAGGGCAAGGGGATGCTCGGGAAATCATCCGTACCATGCGGTGTGGCTCCAGTCCTGCACCCTAACAAGGCAAAGCCCCCGGGGACCTCCCTTGCTGCGGGGAAAGGCCGGGAGCTGCGGGCAGGCTGGCCATATCAGGGACATCTGCTGCCCATCTGCAGGCACCTGACATCATCCCGTAAGAGGATTTCTCTCTCATCAGCTGTAGGACGGTGCGAAGGGGCGTCCCGCTATATCATCTGTGGTTAAAGCCCGCAGGTGCACCGTCTGCAGGCACCTGCCTCGGATTAGCAGGAGAGCAGGGAGGGATCTGCCCCCACTCGGGAGCGCACGTCCTGGGAACACCCAGAATTATGTCAGCTTTCCCTTAAGCAGATTTTCAGGCTCTAGGTGCCAGGTTTAATCCAGACACCAGAGGTACGCGTGGCAGTGGGTGCCTCTGGCAGGCAGTGACGGCTGCGTCAGCACCCCGCGTGTGGATGCTGGAGGCTGGGTTGCCCTTTGTGTGCCAGGCATGAGGCCACCAGAGCTGGCAACCATGCCATCCCCGGGACGCAGGTTCTGCCCTCGTGCCGGCACCCGAGTCCGTGGCCACCTGGTCCACGGGGGAAAGGAGCCCACGAGTGCCACGGCATGAAGCTGTGCTCCTGCTGCACTGTGCATACCAATGAAGCAGAAGGATTTGCAGGATCATAACCCATCCTATCTGCAGTCCCCATATGCCAAACAATTAATCTACCCTCTCGGTGCCCTTGTAAAGCAAACCAGTAAATTATCTTCATTTCACAGCTGAGGAAACGTGGTTCCAGTGAGGCTGCGTTGCCCAGGGGCACACGGGAGCCTATCCAGGGATGGGGTCCATGGGCGACCCAGGCAGATAGCTGCAGCATCCCAAAGACAGCCTACCAGGGAAAAAAGGGACAATTCACAGCGAGATTTGCATGTCAAAAAAGCACAGTGAATAAACTGTCAGCGACCTCAAAAGCATCTTTCTGCTAAAATGCATTCACATGGATTTAGCATATTTAGCTCAACTTGACCCGTGGCACTGCTGAAAAGCACCTCTCCTACAGGACCATTTCGTTTGTCCTCTAAGAGAAGCAGTCATTACCACGCACTGTACTAAGAGCAAATCAAACCCAGATGGGCTGTAGAAAAGATACTTGTTCCAATTAAACACTAAAAGCAGTGAGCTCCTTTCTGCTTGGGTAGGGCAGAGCAGGACTAAATGCCTCTAAACCACATGCAGGAAAATGCAAGCTATTAATTACTGTTGTTGCGTAGGCACATGCGTCGCAAACTCGGCAAAGAACACCTTTCGTATTGCTTTCTTTGTGTGAGAGCTACAGCATGGCAGGCACATTGCACACAACAGGTGAGCAAAGTGCTTAAACCAAGCATTGCAAGCACGTATGCTCACATTCCTCACCCAGCCAGGCTGTTATAAGAGAATTGGGACTAATGCAGGTACCGAAATGCCATTACTGTTGCAAGGGAAAGGCAGCACGTGGACCTGCTGCAGTCCTCATGCCAGCATCCTTGCAGCGGCCGCCGTCCCCGCAGGAGGAGGATGAGGATCCCTGCTGTCCTTCAGATACCAGATCGGTGTTGAAAGGGACTTTAACAGTTAAAGCGTCCTACTTCCCCGTTCAGCTCAGCCTCCTCCTTTGGAGCTCATCTCAGCAGATAATGGACTTTGCCTTCTGACTTAATCTTCTGTAAATCTCTCTCCCTTAATTGCTTATCATCCGGAAACCTCCGAGTGAGCCAGGACAGACACTCTCCGCCATGTGATATAGCTGTCCTCTCCCTCCCTGCTGCCGTCCTGCTGCCAGCGTGCACCCAGAGCACCCAGCGCACCCAGTGCACCCAGAGCACCCAGCACCCCCAGCACACCCCTGCGCCCACTCGCCTCCATGTGTGGCACGTCGCAGCCAAAATCTGCGGTGGCACGAGCAACACCAGCAGAGAGCAGGGGCTGGTTTTCAATCTGCTTCTCCAAAGACGCTTTTCATGAACAAAATGCCAGGAGGGTTTTATAGCTGCCTTCCATCAGCAATGCTGCTGCGTTTGCCATCAGCCATTGCAGCACTCAGAAAGACACCCTGACGGCTCAGCAGTTCTCAATGGGAACTGAAATCACCTCTCTCCCGCTCAGCCCCCAAAATGACAGGGCTCTGTTTCCTTCCCCCCCATACCCCAGCCTCTTTCCACCCATAGAAGAGCAGAGGAAGCCGTCAGGAAGGCAGCGCACGAAGGCAGTGCTGGTGTAAGTCAGAAGCTAGCAGGACCCAAACCGCCCCTCGCAGCACAAAGGCTGCCTGGGGTCTAACTCGAGGCACAAGCCCGAATCAAGAATTTGATGTTAATGGGAGCTGGTGCGTCTTTCAATTAAAAATGCCTCTTAACGGCAGCTGCGAGCAGCATTTTGTTCTCCTGGCTGTCGAAGGAGCAATCCCATCCTGCAGAGGGAAGACGTCATGCGATGGGAAGGTTGCTAAGCGAGCGGTTCCCTCCTTATGATGTATGACTTCATTACTCGGCTCCCTAAATGGATGTTACATATAAATGACATTTGCCTTAGAGCATATGAGCATCCCAAAATAGTGTGCGCGTTTCTGTGTTATTTGTATGGTTTTCTGAAGAATGTCCCTATTGTCTGCTGGGTTCGCAGTGTCTGATGGCTGGAAATCGCTGCTTGCTGCTGTGAAAACCCTTTCGTGGTGGGTCAGCTGCGGTGCGGGAGGGATGGGGAGTCCCGAACCGGCCAAGCCGTGCTGGGGGTCCCACCGGCGGGGGAGCCCTGGGGTGGCCCCGTGTGCAGGACGGGGCAGGTGGGCTGGGTGCTGCGAGCTGGGGGGCATGGGATACAATGCAGGTTTCTCTCTTGCTCTGATCATCTTTCTCTCCCTGCCTTGAATTTCTTCTTTCCTAATGCTTCACTCAGTGTTTTCCTACAGGCCAAATATTACGTGTGGAGGACACAGCCCGAGGGGAAGAGCCTCTTGCCGCCGCACCCCGGGGATACTCGCAGGCACGGCCCCACTCCTGCACGAGCCTCCCAACGCTGCTTGACTCCTGACTCTTGCACAAGGCACTGCTCTACCCCAGGGACCGAATCCTGCTCACGCCGCACCTTCCAGACCCACCAGCAGGAGCAGAGGCAGCATGGAGGTGGCAGAGGGGACAGCCACCATTTCACACCCCCAGGCACCCGGGTACAGCCATTTCACATGGGCTGCAGCCTCCCGCCATGCAGCCACGGCCACGCAGGCAGCGCCCGGGGACCGGGAGGGACCTCACGTGGCCATTTCATCTAAAATTGCTTAAACTCAGCTCAGCTCAGGTTGTCTTTTTAGATGAACTGAACCGTACAGAGAAAAGCTATGGCACCAGCTCCTGCACGTTACGCAAGACACAAATTAAGAAATTTAAAAAAAGAAAAAAAAGGTTATGTCCATCCTGAAGACAGAAATTTGTTTTTCATTTTTTTCCCTGATTTCCTAAGAACATCCACAGCAGCTGATCTTTGCAGCACTAACGTAATCCGGTGATATATTTTAATCCCATTATGTTGCCATGTGGTTGCTCGTAGTCTGCCTGGACTATGAGGAACAGATGTTTCCTAATTGGCACTTCTGCTGCCCAGGAGTTTACGGCACTGAAAATAGTTTCTTTGCCTTTCGTGTTGACATTGAAAGCGAGACCCCGCCACCAGTTTTTACAGCCTCAAATTATATAATGGCGTTGGCTGCTCATATTCCAATTACCCACCTCGAGCTGCTATTTTCTGTACAAAGGCGGCAGCGCTGATACCAGGTCGGAGTGCGTGGGTACAATGGATGGCTCACGCCGCGTTTGCTGCCGATCGCCGGGGTTTAATTGCCGTCTGCGGCAGGATGAGGAAGCAATCGAGGCTGCCCTGGCCGCTCACCTGGAGGGAAAGGCAACGTTTTATTTTTTCAGATGGGTTTGGGTAAAGCCACTTGATGCAAAGCCCTGTTCAACAGCAGAGTACGGCACAAGGGTGTCTGCAGCCTCTGCGCTGGGGGGCCGGGGGCTGAGCGCTGCAGCTCTGCGCAGGAGGCTCCTCACCCTCGGCTGCAGCCGGCTCATTATTTATATATTATAAATATATATTATATATACCTTTGGCTTTTCATATTATTAAAGCATTTTGGTTTTGTCCTGCGTATTTCATAATCAAGCGTTGGGAAAAACTAAGCGACTGACTGGTGCATGGGGCAGGAGCAGCACCGCTGAGCCCTTACTGCTGCTATAATCCCCTGATACATTTTAATCCCATTATGTCTCCATGTGGCTGTTTCCAATTCTGGCCTTTGAAGAAGTGATGTTTCTTAATTAGCATTTCAACTGGACAGGAGTTTTACTTGCTGAAAGAAGCCTAGGAAGCTGGAAAGCTTTCTTTCCTTCCTTTTTCTCCCTCTTCGCACTAATGTTAGGAAGAAAAACAAGCAGCAGGAAAGCGAATGGGAGCCTGGCATTCTGGACAAGAGCATCCATCAGCTCGGGTCATCTGCTCCCGGCGCAGCGCAGAGCTCTGGGTACCCCGAGGTGATCAAGGCGCATTTGTCTCACCAGTTGCTGGACATGGCTTGGTATTACCTCTGCCTGTAAATGCAAGAGATCTCCTCCGCTGACGTGCACAGCCCCCTGTAAGACGGGAGAAGCCGTACTCTGGGCTGGCACCAGTCCAGCGACACTAACAGGTCCTGAGCCAGCATCCAGCAGCCATCAGTCCCGGCTTATTTCCTCTTCACTTCTAATCCTGTGTTTTGGCTGCAGCATTCAGAGCCTGAAATGGAAAAATCACTTGACCCCACGCACCCTTCACATATGAGCATTAAAAACCGGTCACTATAAACAGGCGATTTTATATAGACAAGCCAAGCAGGGACGTTCTGCTCGCCGGGACCACGCAGCATGGTGCCAGCGCCCAGTGTACCCCCTCCTGCCCCCCCAGCTCTGCCAGCCAGCATGGTGCCAGGCCACCGGCAGGGACCCACCACGCAGCAGGTCCCCTCGGTCACAGCAGCTGCTTTTTCTCCCCAGACGTTTTCTCTCATCAGAAGAGGGGGAAAACCAAGGCAGCAGCAGCCGTTGGGAGCTCAGCATCCAGCCCTGCTGCTCAGCCCCGCTGCTCCCCATCGCCCCGGGGACAGCGGGAACCCGGTGTCCCTCGCCGAAGCAGGGAGAGGCTCCTCTCTCGGCTGGAGAAGTAACACCGGGTTATTTCACTCTTGTCCCAGCTTTCACATTAATCAGAGGTGAGATTACTTTTCCACACGCTAAAGCTGAGCATTGATAAATCACAAATCTGCCCTGAAAACCACAAGACTTTAATAATACATGCTGGGTTCCTGCTTATTTTTCCTTCCTTTCTTATGCCTTTAGTATTTGTGGCTAGGGTCTGTGCGTGTATGCACAAACATGAGGCCAGAGGCTCAATTTAATTTAAAGAAGAAAAAAAATCGAAGCTAAGAATCTCATGTAATCATGTGGCTCCAGAAGCTGGAGAATTAAACATAACAATAACAATAATTTTCAAAGGGCAAAAATCTGTGAAACCCACAGTAAACCCCTAACAGTTGGCAAGGTGCATTCAATACCCAAAGTACCCAGGCTGCAGATAAAACTCCCCCCACTATGACTAAGAATAAACATTTCACATTTTTCAAGGCTATTGTTTTTTAGACAATGATTCCCCCGACCTTGGCGTGTCTCCCAGGGCCTCGGCACCCTGCGCACGAAGGGCGATTCGCCCATTGCCGCCGCTGGGCTTGGCGGGCGCAGCGGGAAGGCGAAGGAAAGCCAGGGCGAGCACCGGGGCATTTTCACATCTCTTTGCATCACATTTGCTTCCTCCCTGCCAGCCAGCCCATCCCGCATCGGACACGGTCCCCCATGAAGGCACGTTCCAAGGACAGACAATGGCCAATGCTCAAGTTGAAAAATAAAATAGGAGGGAAAAGGCACCTAAATCGCAGATGCGATTTAGCCAGGGTTTTGCACTATTTTTATTCTGGCACGAATTACTCCGTGGCAAATTGCAGCTGTGCTTTCCCCTGCAGCCAGCACCCGTTCCTGCCTCCGGCCCATGGGCCCAGCCCGGGCTCCCGGCGCTCGGGGGGGATTAACCTGCAGAGGGTCCCAGGGGATCCCCGCCACCCGATGGCACCTGCAGCTCCCACCGGCGCCGAGCGTGCCCCGGCCACCGCAGGCGTCGGAGGAAACAGCCATCTGAGGGGGCTGAAACCCAGCGTGGCTGGTGGCAATGGGGTTTGAGCCCCCCCCCTAGTATTTGCCATGTGAAAAAAAAATAGTTTGCCAGTCTGGAGAACAGCTTTAGCTCTCCCGTCTATTGGCATGACAGCAAAACCACCCACCCGCCGGCAGAGCCGTGGGACCGCTGAAATATCACCAGCTACCGCCGCTGACGCCGCCCGCTGTTCCCCCCGCAGCCCCGCCGGCAGCGAGGCCTGGTGGGCAGCGGGGAGGGAGAAGGTCCAAGAACACAGCTCGGGGCGGCCGGGGCACCGAGGCACCGCGGCCATGCCGGGGGGAGCGGGAGGCGAGCGGCAGGGTAGCGGCGTGCCAGATGGCACCTCCGCAGCTCGCGTGGGACGGAGGCGATCTTCTGCTTTTGAATAAAATTTAAAAAAAAAAAATTTAAAAAAATATTCCCAGCACATTTCTCTCTGAGCCGGCGACGGCATCTGCTCAGCCGTGACGAGGAGCTGCGCCTTTCGGGTGACCACGTCTCCTGAAACACTCGGTTCAGCGGTGACGTTTCCAATGGTGGCAAATCCCCCCGAAGCCAAGGGTACTTCTTGCACAGATTAATTGCCTTCACCCTCAAACCCAGCCCTCGCTCCGCAGCACGGTTTGTTCAGCTTCAAGTGCCAACGGGTGGCTCTTGCTATGTGGCTGTCTGCAGAGCTCAACAGCCTCCTAGTCTTGGATTTCTCTTCCCCCCCCCCGGGTCCTACCACTTCTATGGTTTCTCCAAAAGGAAAAGGGAAAGGGAAGCAAAGGGAGGAAACATCCCGGAGGAGGACACCGAGCCGGAGCGAGCAGCCCACGCTGCCTTCTCCAGCCCCACGCTCCCGCGTGGAACATCCAAGCCTCTGGGAAAGCCATATAAGCGGCTGAAAAACAAGAACCCTGTGAGAGGAGCGCCAGGAGGGCTCTGCAGCTAACAGCAGTGCCTGCAGCATTGCTCCCCCGAGAGCTGAACCCCAGCTTTCCCTGCTCCCGTGGTGCAGCCAGCCCATAGCCGGGGCAGGGGCTAGTGCATTGCCCTGTCCTCTGCCCCCCCACCGGCCCCGGGGGCAGGGGTGGGTGCCACGGCCGGGGACCACTGCAGAGGCTGCAGCGGTTGTTCATGCCATCACCTCCCCAGCGCTGCCGGCAGCCGCTGGGCGAGCTGGGTGGCAGCCAGAGCCCCATCGGGTCCTGACCACGCGCTGGCATCTGACAGCTCCCGCCTCGGCCTTTGGCACAGGGTGACACGAGACCAGAGACCCAGCTCTGCCCCGGGGCCTGGGGACCGCAGGGACAGGCTGTCACCACGTGGCGAGTCTCTGCTCGCCGTCCCCAGGCCAGACCTGGCTTTTTGCCTCTCTCGGCCCAGACCATGCCTCTGGGAAGACTGGGAGATCTGCCCACCCTGCCTGGGTTGCCTGCGTTGCTGGGCAGATGGCTTCACATTTGTTATCTGTGTCTGCTTAAAAAGGCAACCAGATGGGGAAGTGGCTCTCTCCGGAGCTGTCCCTACCCGTAGCAGCCGGGAACAGCAGCGATGCCGGGAGGCTGACCGGGGAATAACGCCGCTCCCACCCGAGAAGAGAGCTAGGGACCTGCCAGCAGCATGTCCGTACTCAGCCCCAGCTGGCAGCCACGGTGGCCGGTGGCGCAGGGAGCGATGGAGCCGTGCAGCCATCCAGCTGCCATCCCTGGGGCTCGGGGCCCCTCCACAAGCAGTGGGAGCAAGGTGGGCAGCAGGGAACGTGGTTCTCTGTCCCGGCACCTCTCCAGCCCAGCCAAGGACAGCTGCGTGCCAGGGCACGGGCTGTGCCGTGGACGACACCTGGCAGTGCCGTTTGCAGGGTGGGATGTGACTTCCTTCGGTGAGGGCAGGTTTTGGGGTTGGGGTTACCAGGGAGAAACCATGAGTCAGAACAGGAGCAGCTGCTGAGTAACAGAAGCCCTCACTCGGTCAGGAAAACACGACTCCTCCTACGTGAGCCCCTGCAGAAACCGCCCGCTCCGGTGCGCTGCCGTCGCCCTGTGGCAAGTGCGGTACAGCCCACCCGCTGGTGCAAAATGCCCAGCTTGGGGGCCAGGTCCTGTTCAGGCCACAGCTGCTGCGTTTCCTCCCATCTCTGGCTCAGGCCATGAAACCTTGGGGCCAGCAATCAGGAGTGCCATCCTGAGGAGGTGATGCCACCGGGCAGGACCCCTTGCCATGGGCACCTGCGGCAGCGCGGTGGCTTCTGATGCACCGGGGAGCAGCCTGGGGTCAGAGAGTGGAAAAACCCGTCTCAGAAGCTGCATCGAGGTGACCCAAGGGCACCCACCTGAGTGCAACCAGCCACCAGAGGAGGAAATTCCCTTAAGGGGTCACAGATGAGCTGCTTCTCAACTCATTCATCTTTTCCTCTTCTGCTTTCGGTGCTTTCCCCCCATGCTCCGTGGTCCCCGAGGGGGCTGGCCGGGACCGTGGGTCTCTGCTCTCCGCCTTGTTGCTGATTTTAGCAGTTTGCACCCTCAGAAGACACCGTTTCCCACTGATGATTCACAGCCAAACGCCCAGACGAGGCAGAGCTTGCCCAGCAGCAACACAGAGGGGTGTGTGTCACTACTTTCATTAAAACCCCATTTTTCACGGGAAATTTTCAGGTCTGGAATCATTCTGAATTTTCCCCGTTGAGGGAAACACACAGATTTTCGCAGGGAAGCGGCTCGGTCGAGGCGACGCAGCAGCGTGCTGCCAAAGCATGACTGGCTGAGGAGATGACATTTCACAGCAACATTTGGCAAATGATTAATTCAGCTTATCACCCGGTGGAGCTGGGCCTTGCCAAACCGCTGATTTATGCCGGGCTCAGTCATCCTGAGCACAGCGGAAAGGGGTCTGAAACGTGGAGGATTCAGGGGGCAAAACACCATCCGCCGGGGTGGTCGCGCGTGGGAGCTGACGGAGGGGAGGGCTGCGCGTCCCCATCTCCCCACCATTCCCGGGTTTGCTGGTATGCACGCCAAAATATTGCAGCCAGGTCCCTGCTCCCCGGGAGCTGCGGTGCCCGGGAGAGGAGCACGGCAGGAGCCGGCATGGGGGTGGCAGATGCACATCACTGGGGCCGGGAAGCGGCCCCCCACCCGTGCAGCCCCCCAGTCCCCGCACGCCCACCGCCACGCCGTGCCGCAAAGCCGCAGTGACACACACCGGCTGCCGCATGCTGCGGGTGGAGGGGACCGGACCGGGCCGGCCCAGCAGCCTCCACGCCGCCTCCACCGCTGCACTGAGCCCTGGCAGAGCCGCGGAGCTGCGAGGACGGCGCTGCCGCCTCGCCAACCACCAGGGCTGCGGTTCCTCTGTGGGAGCTGGCACGCGACAGCTTCCTTTGCTCGACTTAGGACTTACGATGCAAATAATTAAAGTATTCTTTAGCATTATTAATGCTAAATTAAAGCATTATTGCTCATTAAAGTTTACAATGCCTAATAATTAAAGCAATTATTTGGCTTGGAGGTGTCCTGACTGGGAGGGCAAACCACCCCAGCCATCGTTGCCTCCGCCCTGGCACCGCGGTGCTTCAGGGACACCTTTGCTGGCCCCAGTGGGACGCATGGCTCTGGAGGAGCCGCTCACCCTTGGCCGTGCCCCCTAGGACAGGGCTGAGCCCTGCAGCCATCATGGTCAGGCCGGACCCCCCCAGGGGTGCTGGCTGCGAAGGAGGTGAGCAGCTCCCGTCCCTCCTGCTGAGCCCCCCAGCTCACCTCCCTCCAGGCGGTTTGGTCTGTCAGCGCCGGCCGGTGAAAGCGGCGATGCCGCTGGTGATGAGCAGGGAGGCGGGTGGGATGCGGGCGGCACCGAGAGCATCAGGGGTGCAGCAATGGCCCTCCCTCCCTGCCCAGCAGCACGCGGTCAGGACGGGCATCCCGCTGGTGAGGTCCCTCTGTGCCCCCCAGGAATGAAGGGGCCAGAGCCGGGACTTTGAAACTCCAAGCTTTATTCAGTTGCTTCGGCAGCAGCGGCGCGCATCACACGGAGGGAGGCGGGAGGCGAGGCCGCGGGGGGACAGAGGCGGCCGAGGGAAAGCTTGCTCCGCTCCCCGCACCCCGGCGCGGGCCAGGGGCTCTAGTTGGTGGGGTGGTAGGCACCACGCTGGTGCCACTGCATGTCCCGGATGCGCCTGACCGACTGGATCTGGGGGTGCTGAGCGCCGAAATCTGAGCTGTCCTTGTAGTCCCCCTTTTCAAACAGGTACTGGTAGCCCCTGTAGCCGGGATACTGGTATCCCACCCACCTGCCAAGGCAAGCGCAGGGTCACACACCATCGCCCGTACCACGGCACAGCCGAGGCTGCTCCAGCATCGCCGAGGTCCCACTGCCCCCGGTACTCACGTGCCGCTCTGCACCCGCACGGACGAGACCTTCTCCTGGTAGCCGTGCGCATGGAAGCTGGGCACATCATCGTCTATGATTTCGATCTTCTTGCCGGTGAAGCTAGGGTTTTCGTACAGCACGATCTTGTGCTCCTGGCTGTCCTGCAGCAGGGAGAGCAGAAACGGGGCGTCAGCGGCTGCCGGCACCCGGGGCTGGGCAGGGGGGGCAAAGCCCAGGGCTATGGGGAAACCGAGGCAAGGGGCTGGCACCACGTGCCACCGCTTCCACCGATGTCAGGGGTGCTCTGCATCCCTCCATCCAGCTCAGAGAGCCGGTGCCCGCACGGGCACTGCCAGACTTACCAGCAGACGTCCTCCGCTCTGGGGTCACCTGCCACTGCCCCCGTCCCCGCGCTCCCTCCGACCCCCCACCGGCTCCCCGGGCCCCGAGGGCTGGGGCGAGGGCGCACAGGAGGGGGTGCCCCTCCGCCCGTGGGGCTGGGGAGGGCGGGGGAAGGCTGGGGAAGACTTCTGGCTGCAGACCTTGGTCTGGCGGGTGGGTAGTGGCTGTCTGGGTGCTCTCACCACTTTGATGGGTCTCAGGGAAGTGATGCTGTCGCTTCTCCGGCTGTTGGTCCAGGAGTCCCAGCGGGGGTACTCCCCCTTCTCAAACACAAACTGCTCCCCTTTGCAGCTTGCCTGCTCGTAGCCCACCCAGCTGGAAGAGAGCAGGGGATGAGCTTCAGACGAGGCAGCGGCACGGGGACCGACACCCTGGCACCAACTCAGCAAAAGCCCTTGGGCTGAGCCCCCAGCCGTGCCCCCCAGCAGGGCGCAGGCCCCTCTGCTCCCTGTTGGAAAATGGAAACGAGCACCATGGTGCCTGGTGAGGTGCCGGCAGCAGTGCCGGGGTGGGAACGGGCAGCCCTGCCTGCGGAGCAATGCCGCTGTCCCACGCACGGGGCCCCGCACAGCCAGTCCTGGGTCTCTGCTGGCAAAGGCACCGCAGGAGTACCGGCGTTGCCAGCATGGATGCTCAGACATGGTGACCGCCCATCCTTGGTCCCTGGGGACCCGCAGAGGATGGGATCACCTACGCGTCCCAGGTGGGACTCTGCTCCTCCCAGGGTGCTCTGCAGCTGCCCCGTTGTTCCGGGTGCAGCACGCTGACGGCTGCGGGGTGCAGGCAACGAAGCCGCCCCGGGGCTTTCCCAGGTGCTTTTCAGGGGCTTGCCATTGCCCAGAGCCCCCAGCCTGGGCAGCAGAGCCCCTCTCCAAGAGCGCACGCAGGGCTCAGCAGGTGAATGGGGAGAGGAGGTGCCACCGGCAGCACCGCGCACTGCCGAGGGGGTGCCATCCCCTCTGTCCCTGCTCCTGAAAGGAAGGCCACCACACGGGGGGTAATGCCGCGATTCGTGCCCATGCCCGCACCCCTCCAGCTCCCCCTCCCACCGAACAGGGCTGAGGGAGACCAGCCCACCCAGGGGACCTTGTCACCCCCTGCTCACCCGCTGCACCCCCTGGCACCCACCGGGGCAAGGTGGGGAAGCAGCACGGCAGCATCGGCTGTGTGAAATCTGGGGTGCAGTGCAGGTGCTGGCAGCAGGGAGACCCCCTCCACATCCCAGCCCCTGCCTCCCTCCCATGCACCGCTGCGGCCCCCCAGCCCCCCCGGCACGTACGGTCCGGAGTGCACGAGGATGGAGCCCACTTTGTCCACGCCGGCATCCTTCAGGTTGGGGCAGGCACCGCTGAGCTCATGGCAGCGACCCTGGAAGTTCTCCTGCTCAAAGATGGCGATCTGGAAGAGAGCGGGGGCCTCAGAGCCGGGCACGCCGCCCCTGGCACCGCGAGGGGGGGCACATGCTGTCCCCGGCCACCGGCTCAGCAGGGCCCCACGTCTGCTGCAGCCCAGACCTCATGCTGCCCCCCAAAGCCTGCACTTCAGTGGCTTCTAACGAGCCTGCTAGCATGAACCAACGTTTCCATCCTTCTGAGCACGCAGCTCTCAGTCCTGGATGTCTGCAAGTTCCTGCCGGTGCCGGCCCAGCGCTGCTCGCAGAGGGATGCCTGCACTCACACCAGGCTTCAAAAAGCTGAGCAGCCCAGGCTCTGGCTCGAGCGTCGCAGCCACCGGCGGGACACAGCGAGCCGGGCACCCAGCACACACGGGGGGGACCAGGGCAGCCCCGGGGCTGAGCGCCGCCAGCTCAGCACAGATTTCATGGGTCAGTGGGGAGGCGGGAGACAGATCTGCTGTGTCGGCAGAGGTGGCGGGAGATTAGGAGTTGATCCGTTCCCACCCGCTCCACCTGCACCGGGGCTGTGGGACACCAGCAAAATACCGTGCGTCTCCTGCCCCGCTCCCCGTCCCCTCGTCCCTCTGCAAACGGCTCGGCACTGCAGCCGGCCACGCTCGGCACCGGCTGGGACCTGGCAAGGGGCTGCATCATGGCAGCTCAGCTGCTCCCCAGGGGTGTCCTGGGGGAGCGATTTGGGCACTTGGTGAGGCTGAGGGTGCCCTGGCCCCGCTGCAGAGCTGAGAAGTCACACACTGACCTTGGAGCTGGCTTGCTGCTGCTTGGAGGCTGGCATTTGGTGCTCGGAAGCCATCATAAGCTGGGTTGTCCGCTGCCTTGGGAGGAAAACTCAGAAGGTTAAAAGCGGCCACCAAGGACACACCCAGGACTGTGCTCACGGTCCCACGTCCGTGCCCCCCGTCCATACCCCACGACCTGCCTGGAGCTCGGCCGCTGGATGCTCCTTGCTGCTGAGTTGCACAGAAAGGGGAAAGGGGTGCCAGGGCTGGGGCTCACGGCAGGGCAGGAGCAGACTGGGTTTGCCAGGACAAGTCCCCACTCACAGCCGCTCGGCACCACAAACCTCCCCAGGCTCGTGGAGGAGCCCAGCAATGGTCCCAGGGCAGCATCACCCGTGACGGGACCTTCAAAGGTTCTCCAGCCCAGAGCAAGGGGACCTGTGAGGCCAGGGCGTTCCCGAGGCGTTCCCAGGGGAGCCCAGCCCCTGTGGCCGAGGCTTTTCCTGCTGTCCCTGCCCAGCAAGTGACAGTCAAGGAGTCCCTGTCCCACGCAGGTGCCTGCACGGGGTGACTGGGGAGGAGCACCGGGGCTCCCACCACTCATCCCAGCCGTGTGTGTGCGTGTGTGCATGTGTGTGTGTGTGTGTGTGCAGGGTCGCCGTGCCGAGCCCTCCTGGCTCCGCCTGGCACAGCCGCCCCTACGAAGGACCCTCATCCTCAAGCCCAGCAGGACCCCGGTGTCTGAGCAGGCTCCAAACCAGGTGAAAACGGCTCATTCCCGATAAAAGAAAAACCAAGCCACAGCCGGGCGGCAATGCTCCTGAGCTGGCCACCCGGCTTGGGCTGCAGGGACAGGACTGTCCCCACAGCTCACCCCCCTGCGTGCCCACATCCCACTGCCACCTCCGCACCTCTGCCCGGCGCTGCAGGAGGCAGCTCTGGCACCGGGGGTCGGGAGGAGGCAACGACAAAAAAGAGAACAATAAATAGAAAAGTCTTACCAGTTATACCAGTACCCGCTTGAGCCAGTGAAGGGCTGGGGCCGAGAGGTGGAATTTATACCGAGCCGCAGAAGAATAGTGCCAAAACTATTTACAAAATAGTTAAAGCATGATTCAAAGCGAGAATGCTGGATTAAAACCCAATGAAAACCAAGGTCAGCTGATCGGCCGCAGCCTTTGTCTCCCCAAACACCAAGTCGGGGAGTTATTTCATTAGCTTTCACATTCGAGTCGCCCGCTTTGTTGGGTTTGTTGGCAAGGAGATTTGGAGTTTGCATGCATCAGCCGAACGCATGCCAAGACCCAGACCAGCCCTTGCAAACAAAGCGCCCGCCAGCCCTGCTTCAGGAGTTTTGGAGCCAGAGACTTTATCCCTCCAACAAACCGGCGAGCCGCCCTGCCGCTGGAACCGCCAGAAACTGCTGAAGTTGGCTCTTTCCGTGCGTGATAAAATGAGCCTTCAAATAACTGCTAAACGTCTGGCTTTGCCCATCTGCATCCCCAGCAAGGGAGCGCCCGCGCCCCGCAGCCGGTGCTAGCGCCGATGCCGGTGCTGCCGCAGAGGGACCCTGCGAGGCTCCTGGGCCTGGGGGCACCACGGGAGCCCCTTCCCGCTGCCGTCTCCTGCGGCCGACCCGGGGCTTCAGGGATGGGCAGGGGCAGGATCTGGTCCTGGTGGCACGGTGCATGGGGCAGCACCCGGGCAGCGTCCTCAGCCTGAGCGCGGGGGCACCCGGGTGCCAGGTGTTGGGCTCCTCCTCTGTTATCCCCCAACCCTTTTGGGGTCCCTGAGAAGCGTCCCAGCCACGAGGGCAGCAGGAACAGCGGCATGGAGGCCCCTCCATCACACCAGGACAAAGCCAAGGTCAGCGGTGGGGGCTCACAGCCTGGGACGCGTCCCCATAGCCAGGCGGTGCCCGGTGTGGCAGCACCCTCCCAGGGATGAGCTGAGGGTTAAGGGCAGCAGCAAAACCCCTTCACTGGCACCTTGCTGCCGGCTGACCTGGGGAGACATCAGGGCTGTGGGCTGATTTTGGCTGCAGCAAAGTGAGTTTCCCAGCGGGGAGGGGGGGACGACAACACAGCTATCAGATTCTCTGGGTGCTGTGCAGCACCCACAGCCCCCTTTCACCCCTCGGAGGGGCGGAATCCCCCTTGTCACCCCAGCAAGTGTCACACAGCGTTAATGTGGCCCAGATCAGCTCTCTTTTGCACGCAACATTTCTTGGGGGTCCCGCAGCAGATGTGCCGCCAGCCCCAGCGACATGCTGCAGTCCCCCCACAGCACCTCCAGACACTCCTCCGGCTCCAGCGCCCAGGACGGCCGCACGCAAGGTCACCTCTGCCACCAGAGCCTGCCCGGGCAGTGACACACGGAGGGGTCGGTCCCCACGGTCTGCAGCTATGCTGGCAGTGAGCAATGGGGCCTCGTGGGGCTGCGGGGGCCACAGGGGACCGTGAGGCTCTGCAAGAAATCACACCAGGCCACGGACAGGTTTTGGCAGGTCGGGTTTGTGAGCAAGTGCCTACAACGGTCCCAGCCCTGCCGCCATCCTTCACCGTTCCCTGTGCCTCCAGTTGCAGCACCACAGAAGGATCCAGCCACTGCCCTCCCCACCTTCCTGGGCTAATTCATAGGGGTCCCCAGCCCAGGACCCCCGTGGCCCTGCCCCAGGTCCCAGCGCAGGGCACACGCATCCCCGCAGCTGCCGTCCAACACATCCCGGCCCCTCACGCACCCCAGCGAGTGGCAGACATGATGCTCGGCACAGCTCCTGCCGGGCTGGTTTTAGCTCATCTCAGCCATGGGCAGTGGCAATGTCGCAGGCAGCCCCACGGACTGTCCTGGAAGCAGCTTTTGTCGCTTGGGGCCACACAATCTCCTTTAATAGCTACAAACCCTCACCCAAAAAGAAAGGCCCTGGAACAGCTGTTCAGTGACTGGCACGAAGTGCTGGGGCAGCCTCGAGCCCATCTCCCATCTCTGCCACCAGCCTTGGGAGGTCCCAGAGCCCGGCTGCCGTGCGCCCATGGGTGGGCTCTGCACCTCTGCCTGCGCAGCTGAGGTTGCCCAGTGCTGGGATGCCCAGCTCCCTGCTGGCATCCTCGGGGCACGCGGCCCAGAGGGACCTCTAACCCCTGCCTTCGCAACCAAAACAGCCCCACGTGTCAGAGAGATCGTCCCCGGGGAGCAACAACCCCGGGTGCCGGTGGGAAGCTTCCTCAGGGACGGGCTGGGGACCCTGCAGGGTGCTGGGGCCAGGCACAGCCCTGACCCCGCGGGGTGATTCCCCTTTGGGGTGCAGGAGGCCTGGCACCGCCCAGGGATGGCCATTCTCCACATCCCCACTGCGCCCGGGGCCACCCCAGCCTCACCGCCCCTGAGGCTGCCCGTGACCACCAGGACCCCCCCGCCACCACCGTGCCCTTTGGGCTGGACGCCCTGCCGCAGCGGAGCAGGCAGGGCTGGGGAAAGTGGGGAAGGAGCCATGAGCAGAGCTCACCCGGGCCAGGGAGATGCTTTGAGAAGGGGCAGAGTCACAGGAAAAACCCTTGGCAAGAGCCCCCTACCACCCCTCCGGGCTGGGCTGTCCCCAGCACAGGGCTCGCCTCCACGCTGGCCACGCCAGCACCACCGGCCACACCGGGACCACACCGGGACCGCACCGTGGCACCACCGGGGGTTATTTTTGGACAGCTGCAGCCTTTATATAACGCTGCAACTACCTGCTCTTTCCTTGCTTCTGCTCTGCACAGGGGATGCTAGGGAAACTGCCATGGCACCCATCCACATCCCACCATCCCCGGACCATGGCTCCACTCGCTGCACCCCCACCCCAGCCCCAGACCAGGCAGGCCCCTCCTGACAGTCTCCAGCTCAGAGCTTTATTGAGGTTTTTGCACAAAAAAACACCAAGGTCATGGCATCAGCTGGTGGCATCACGTCAGCCAGCCCCCGGCACGGGCGGCAGCGGGGACAGCGCGGGGCAGGGGCGTCCCTCAGCTGTTCTCGAAGCAGCCCCGCTGGTGCCACTGCTGGTCCCGCACGCGGCGCACAGACTGGATGAGGGGCTGGTTGGCATCCCACTCGTTCCAGTGGCGGTACTCGCCCTTCTCGAAGACATGCTGGCGGCCCCGGTACCCAGGGTACTCGTAGCCCACCCACCTGCAGGGGATGGAGGCAGCGCTCAGCAGTGCCCTGGGGCCAGCTCCAGCCATGCCGCTGCAGCCCCCCGCAGCGGGCACATTGCCCCCCGTCTCCTCTCTGGGCAGAGTGGGAGGGCAGCATCCCCGTACCACCCCAGAGGCCACGGCAGCGCTGGTGACTCTGCTTGCCGCAGCCATGCGATGCTCCGCGGCGCTGCCCAGGGCCGCTGCTCCATTGGCACCGAGCATCGCTGCCGAAACAAGGCTGTGGCTGCAGAGCCCGGGTGGGAAATGCCATCGTGCTGGGAGGTGATGGACAGCCCAGGAGGAGAGCAGACCACAGCATGCCAGCTCCACCACTCCTGCAGTGGTGCCCCGCTATTTGGGACAGGAGAAGGAGCCATCACACAGCCCTAGGGACGCTGCCCTGGTCCCCGTCGCTCCCTGTGGGCCAGGGGAGGGTGGCAGGGGACACAATGGGCATGAGCAGCATCGCAGGGACAGCTGCCCCGTCCCTGCTGTAGTGGCTGTGCCAGGCATCCCTGCCACCACACCGCAGTGCCACGGGACGGGACCTTGTCGGGGTGTCCCCACGTGCCCCCGGTGCCACCGTCCTTACGTTCCGTTCAGGGCCCTGACGCTGGCCACACGGTCCTGGAAGCCGTGGGCCCAGAGGCTGGGGACGTCATCATCCACGATCTCCATCTTCCGCCCCGTGTAGCCTGCGTTCTCAAAGAGGTGGATCTTGTGGTCGGGGCTGTCCTGGGGGGAAGCACGGGTCACAGGCTGCCCTGCACAACCCCAGCCCCCCAAGACCCTCCCCGCGTGGCAGACCCCATTGCTGCAGCCATGCTGCTTGTCCCCAGCGGCACAGACGCACCAACACAGCCGCTACTCACGATCTGGAGGGGACGGATGGACATCAGGCTGTCACTGTTGTGGCTGTTGGACCAGGAGTCCCAGCGCGGGTAGTCCCCCTTCTCCAGCACAAACCGCTCCCCGGCGAAGGCTTGCCGCTCGAAGCCCAGCCACCTGCGGGCCCAGGGTTTGGGGATGGCACGGCCACCCCTGCACGGGGGGAGCACCCCAGCACGAGGCAGCGCTGCTGCTCCCTGTGAGCGGGAGGTGGGGGATGCTCTCCCTGCCCCACCCGCCCCGGGGCTTGTCCGTCCTCCGCACCCTGGACTTACGGGCCAGACTCCACCTGGATGGAGCCCACCTTCTCCAGCTCTTTCTCAGTGATGTTGGCAAGCTCCTCCGTCAGCTCGCACTTCTTCCCCTGGAAATTCTCTAGCTCGTAGATCGTGATCTAAGGCGGGGAGAGACACCATCAGCTGCAGCCACGCTGCGGGGTAACGCCCTGCACCAGTGCAGGACTCCCCTTGGCAAAGGCAAGCAGCAGCAGCGCGAAGCGCTCCGGCCGCATCCCCTCTATCCCTGCTGCCCCACACCGATGTTGCTCCTCTCCCGTGGCAGAGCCGGATCCCACCGCATGCCTCTGCCCTGACAAATGGCTCCTGGGCTCCACTCCGCAGCCGGATATTGACCAAAGATGTTTGCTCGGTAAAACACAGGCTGATATTTCATCTGCGACAAGCTGAAAACAAGTTGACCAGTTCAAACACAGCATTGAAAATGCAGAGGGTTCGTGCTACGAGACCTCCGGGGCCATGGGCTGCGGTCTCCTGCCCCAGCCCGGTCACAGCCCATCCTTTCCTTCTCACTGCTCCCTCCAGATCCATTTGTTTCCCTGGCCTGGCCTGGAACAAGCTCATTTTTTGGTGGTTTCCTCTAAAGCCTGCCAGGCGCAGAGGCTGCAATGCCTCCCCAGGACCTCCCGCTCTCGGCAGAGCTTCGGGGCTGAGCTGCAGGACCCGTTTGAGCCAGTGCCAGTGGCCAGAGCGTGTCGGGGAGCAAGGCCCAGGGTGCCCGGCACAATTCAGGGCCCAGGAGGGTCAGCACGGCAGCCAGGCTGCACCGGCCTGCGGCCAGGCACCCCCCAGCCCCTGCCCCAAAGGGGTCCCAGCTTGTCCCTGAGCCCAGGACAAGGGCAGGGCCTCCTGCAGACACTGCATGATGGGCGGTATCAAGGGACACAGGTGACACCTGTGGTCCTCAGGAACTTCTTTCCATCCCAAAGCAATAAGCATCCCAAGCTCCCAGCACCTCTTTACCCCATTTGCAGGATCTGCTCCCACCTCCAGCCTTTCCCGGCCAGGAACGGCTTTGCCCAGCTTCCCGAGCTGCGGGAAGGGCTGCAGACATTGCAACAACCACAGCTGATTTACCTCTAACCAACCTACGAGCGTAAAAATTATAACCTAAAAAAACGCCCAGGGAGTTTCACTGCTCAAACCTACAGCCGATCCCTGCTGTGACAGGATACTTTATCCCCTGGAATAAAACCCTGCGCAGCTGCACACCAGACCAGCAGGCAAATGTACTTGGCAGCCACAAACGCAGCGAGCAGCGTCTCCTCCTGCCAGGCAGCAGCAAATCCCCCAGACGAAGCCTCCCTCCCCGGCCCGCAGCCCCGCACAGCTCGGCTCGGTGGGCGAGGAGCAGATTTATCAGAGCGGTGCCGCTAACGCGCTGCTGCATGAGGAGAGCCAGAGGCCGCTTGCTTCCCCAGTACAACCCGCAGTGCTTTGACACTGGTACCAGCCTGGTGCACACACACTGCAATGCACGGTGACCTACGGCATCACCCACAGTCCGTCCGTAACCAGTTGCCCCCAGTATACCTTGTAATTGCCACCTCGCTCGCCAGCACCCTCCCCAGTCGCCATCTGCTCAGGGGGACTTTGCTGCTCAGTCATTGTGCCTGGAAAACCCAAATTGTAGGAGGTTAACACAGCATTGCTTTTATGTGAGGCCTTTAATTATAAAGTACTTAATAACACACAAAAGATGAAGCTGGCATGGGAATGGGTAGTGAAAGTTAATACAGTTCCCCTGAGTGCAGCAGCTGTAAATCCCCAGGGATGTCCAGGCTAGACGGAAACTCTCCATTATCCATCCTCCTCTCCCTCCTGTACACAGGCCCTGCATCCTCACCCAGGCATCGCTATGGGGCTGGAGAGCCCATGACTGAACCAAGCCATCTTCCAAGTGAGACGGGATCCCTCTCTGACCCCAGGCAGCTCGCCCAGTTGCTCATTAAACTCATGTCTAAGAGCCTGTCCTTTGTTTCCAGCAGGAATTTGCTGGGTTTCAGCTTCCAGCTGCTGACATCTTTCCCCACTAACGTAAATCTGACAGCTCTCCCTTGCTCCCGCAGCCCAGCGTCCCGTAGGGGATCAGACCCTCCAGGAACATCTCACAAAGTTCCTACTCGAATAGGAAACCCCGTCCAAACACGCCTCCCCCGTCTGCTCTCGCCACGCTAGCACGAGTTGTCAAGAGGTTAATAGGAGATGAGTAAAAGAAACCAAGTTTGACTGGCATCCTTAATCAAAACCCTGCAGCATCACTTCTCGCCAAGCATTAGCAAAACATTCGCTACAGTGAGACCTCGACTCAGACATGCTAATTCTTTTTTAAAGCCCCTTCCAGTCCAAGCAGTGCTGCCACTACCTCTCCCGGCGTGGTTCCGCTCTGCCGGCCGGCGCGGGCAGCCCTGCTATTTATGGGTTGCTTCTGAACAGAACAGCACATTATTTGGACGCTGATACAGCAGCTGCGTCTACCGAATTCCATCCATGAGATTTCATCTCAATAGCGCGGGCTCGCAGCGGGCTATGGAAACGTTATTCAGATTTCTCCCGGCTGTCCCTTAAAAATGTGCCACTCGATTTACAGAAGATTAACGTCGAAATTCCCATCAGCACGTTCACGCTGCTTCTTGCCAGGTTCTCTGGAAAACTCTCCCATCAGCAGTTAACGGGAGGGTTTAGCTTAGAAACCAAGCACAGCGCAAAGCAAAAACACGTGCAAAATATTTACAGCTTGTTTGGGCTCGAACGCAAGACGAGACGCAGGGCCGGTGTCAGCTCCCAGGGGCTCTGCTAGAAGCAGAGCGAGGAAGCCAGGGGCAGCTGGTACCGCGGCAAGAGAGCAGGACCGGCACTCCAGATTCGGGTTCTCACCTCAGCTTTGACCCTTAGCAGGAAGGTTTTTCTCCCATCAAGCCCCTTTTCCTTCTTTGCACCCCAGGTCACCGCTCTGCCCTGCGTGTTTGCCAGGAGCACTGCGCGCACACTGCCCTGGCTCAAGGAGACTAACAGGGTCTTTTGGGAGCCAAGTGCCTCGTACGTGGGTTCATCCATCTTTACAGGCAAAGCATGATCTAACAGGGGAAAGCGCGGTCCTCCCGCACCAGATGCCACACTGAGAGTGTTTTACTGTGCTGGTAGTGGGTCCAATTCCCTCTTTTTTTGGGGAACACTATGTTCAACCTACACACATCTCCATTTAGTACTGCTCTTGCAGGGTTTTCTACCCGCTCTGAGCGTGCCTCATCTTGAAACTGAAAACTACACACGAAACATTTACCAAAACTGCCAAAAAGCTACTCCATTTGGCCAGGCTGGACAAACTTGAAGTTTGTCCAATTGGCAGACGGCCGGAAACCTGTCCCGTCTGCGACAGCACCCAGATGGAGCTCTCTGCTGCAATTTGCTGTATCGTACCACCCGTTAGAGCCGTTTATGGCAAGGTTCTTCATCCCCATCCCACCATTGATGTATGGCCACGCTGGCAGCTTTCCTGGGGAGGCTGGGCCCCAGCACAGAGCAGGGGTGACGCACCAAGCCCGGTACGACAGGGACAATCCACACAGCGTCTGGTGTAGCGCTGCGCTCCGTCTCCAACGGACTCTTTCACCACTGCCCATTGCTGCAGCTCCTGGTGAAGGACGAGACAAATCACCTCCAAAGGAGGCTTGCCTTCCCCATCGGAGCCCGCCTGCGGGATGCTGCACAGCTCCGACAAACGGGAGTCCGGGTGGGGTGGAACAGGGGTCTTAGCAATGCAAAGCTAAACATGAAGCGCAACTGGCAGCACAGTGCAGCTCAATAGTGTTTGTTGTCGCTAGTCAAACGACATTTTGTAACTACAGAGACCCCAGCACAGACAGCAGTTTGATATAGTTCATTTTTATTGCAGTTCCTTTTCCTATTTTCATCTTTTCTTTGAAGACAAAACTGCTTGGCTGCAAAAATATAAAATCACTTCTGTACAGAAGGATGACTCAAAGGAGAGCATAGAATGGATTAATTTGTCTCTTTTACCAAACATCATAGCATCTGATTTCAATAGATTAGAAATACAGAATTTTTCTTACCAGTCCATTCCTTGCCAGTGTCCCCATTACGCTTCGCTCTGTAGTGGCTGCAGCGCCCGTGAATCTTCCTTTCCCAAACTCACGGAGCTTGCACGTTGATAAGGCAATTGCAAAAACATGACAGAAGGGGCACTAGATCGCATTGATTTGTCTTCCTAACAGAACTCAATTTCCGTTTGCTGTCAGCCTCTTAAATCCCTTTGAGAAATGCTTATAGCGTTAGAAAATAGATTTTTTCTTAATATCTGGTAAAGCTAAACTTGAATCGTAATTGTACAGTACAATACACAACAGCCAGAATATCTTTATTACTTAGGAAACTATGTAGTACAAAATATTTTTCTATAGCACAATAGATTTATTGTGACCCATATTTACATATTCTATAAGGCTATGTGGAACGATATAAAATTTTAATCTATACAATAGCTCCTTTAAAAACAGGCTTGATACCATCATGTTTAATATGGAAAGAGAAAAATCCATAAGCCATTAGACCTTGTCTCTCCTCCTCCTCCTCCAAATCCCACCAGAAGAATCAAAAGTTATTTCAGATGGTATTTTTGCAAAAATACTTTGAGCAAAGAGGATGGCTGCAGGAGGGGGAGAGGGGGACGGGGCGGCTGGGCGTGCTCAGGAGCCTGTTTCTGACCCCACCTCAGAAAGGCTGCCCACCATTCACCCTCTCCACCTGTACCAGTGCAGGCAGAACTAGGTTGGGCCAGAGGTTCCTGGATGCTGCAGTCCCAGGAGAGAGGCCTCAGAACACCTCATCCTCAAATCCGCATTAAAGCTCCATGGAGGCTGGTTTCTGCCCCAAAAGCCCTGTCCTCCCAAAAAGCCCACCTTTGTTCCTTTAATTCACACGATGATCTAGGAAAAACAACAACCAATAGCTCTCACGAGTGCAGAGCTCAAGTCGATGAAAAAAACCAAACATTTTCTTCTCCTTCACAACATTTCTATTTGAGGACAGTGAGACCTCCACCTCCAGCACTCACCCCGAAGGCCAGGGCGACTTATCCAACACATCCTTTGCACCCAGGGACTCAGGGTGGGCTGCAGGCTGCTTTGCTGCGTCTACACCGTGGACTTGCACAAGTGTCCTTCAGGAAGGTGAAGACAGCGATCTCTGACCAACAGCATCGTCTTCATGTGAGTATAGTTATGGCGACAGCACTATGCTTTTACTGGAACAGTTCGTTTCATTCACAGGGGCTGGCTTGGCAACAGCAGTAACAGTGCTGGAAACACGGCTCCAGAGCTTCTGTACCTGGATTTACCTTCTGCGGAAGAGCCACACTGCGTGGCAGCACGCTGAAACGCCCACCCCATCTCCCAGCAAAACGGGCTATGCCAGGAGAAAGTGTGGTTTTACTGTTTGAAGTGAGATATCTGCAGTAAGTGATCAGCAAGCCCCTTCCACCACACCACGTGTGGAACACCCTGCCATCTCCCAAAATACCACATTCAACTGACTTTACAATTTTTCACAAACCAGATACAGCCTACTCCGTGCTGGTAATCCTGCTCTCCTCCATGGGTTCAAGAGCATATTTGGGCTGGGACCACAGGAGTTCTGGATATGCAGTTCCTCTGGCTCCAGAGCATCAAGTCAAATGCCTGCCAAAGGTGCTCTCACCTCCTACATGCAGTAACACTAAGGGCAATAATACTGTAGTATCAGCAACAGATTTTTTTCATAGTAAGGGGAAAAAGGCATAGAGACAGAAGTGCCTTTTACTGAGGCGCAAACTTTTAAAGCGTTGTACTTAAACTATTTATATGATATTTGTCTTTGAACTGCCCTGATCCCCACTAAGCTATTTTGGTGCATCAGCTCTCCATTTAACACCTTGACATCAAACCACATCCTCAGTTTAACACCTAGGACAGGAGGCTTGTTTCAGTGTGTTTGCACAAGTACTAAATCTTATAAACTGCGGCTGCTGCTGCTCCAAATGAAATGGACGATTAACAGTTTGCATTTACAAATCTGACAGGTAGTGCATTTAACAGTCTGCCAATAATTGTTTGCAAACAAATCAGAGGGTAAAGCAAACTTTTGTGCAAGCATAAAGGTGTGGGGGGTTAATTCCTATAGGGCCACTTTATCAAAAGGTTCCACACTTCAAAGGCTGAAGAACAGAAATGTTGCATCTTTCTCTGCAGGAAGTAAAACCAAAGCAGCAAGACTCTGAACAGCTACTCAAATTAAAGAACTCAAATTAAAGCCACACAGACGTTAAAACGGTGAATTTGCAAACAGAAAAATAAAGAGGAAGAAATCCGCAACTGGGGATTCCAATAAAAAGAAACAGAATGGCTGTGTAAACCCCCAAATGACAAACTAAACCAGAGGGAGGATTTCTGGTAATAATGAGAGAAAAGTGCCATCAGAAAAGAAGTATTTCTAAATTCCACAAACCATGTACTTTTCACTTTTAAAAAACATGACTCTACTGCTGCAGCTTTTTAAGCAAGCAAAAAAAGCTGAGCAGCTGTAAAGGAAGGGACGAGGGCACTGCACTCCACGGGGAGATCCAGGATCTCCATCACGTTTGTTATTACTCAGACACTGTTAGGACACGAGTTGAAACCTGCTCTAAGGTAGGCTCCAGTAATGAATGAAGAAGCATACCTGAAGAAAGTGCTGAAGCTGAGAGCTCACTCCCATCTCGTATTAACAAAGAAAAGTATGTGGCGACAAAAGTATAAAAAATTCAACAAGCATTATTTGGAATTAAAATAGAATTCTATAAAGTGTATTACAGTATGTTCTATCATTTAAGAAGTAATAACATATTTATAGATCTTTTATTACATAGTGATAACCTGAAGAGAAGGAAATAGATATTTAATCCAAGTACAATATAAAGAAATGATAAAGCAGAAAAAACACTTTCCCATTCAACAACATTCTAAAGATGCTTTTTAATTAGACATTTAAGCATTAAACATTTCTCAGTAGTAGGTTAAACTACTAAATACAGTAAGTTTCAGTGCATTGTCCAAGCAGATGTGGAAATGCATACACATTCAAAGGGCTTTGTGGAAACCTAGTATTAATCCCCTCAGTTTCCTCAAACACAGAGCAAACACTGCAGTTACAGAATTTCTGGCCTTCAGTTATTAGACCAAGAACCAGTAAATCCTCCACCTATTGGTAATGCAACACTGTCAACCTGCTGAATTCAAAAATCAAGCCTGTGTAAATATTCTCGTAAGCAGGGGGAATTTACCTGATTTTCACATACTGTTTAGAGTAAGCCCCACTTCATCTGAGTAACGGTAAGAAAAGCAATCATCATTCTTCTCACCTACAAACACTGCTGCTCAGGGCTGACCAAAGTGTGTGTCGCACGTGGAATACAACTGATGGCACACCTTGAGTGCTGCCATAAAGAAAGTATCCCAAGAGACACATATGCAAAGCTTATCTTAAAGAGTTGCCTTTTCCACCATCATCTAAGGAAGCGGGAAAAAAATATGTGCAACATTTTAAAATTAGCTAAGAGTAGCTCCTTAATAGTGGTCGACTGCATTCAAATGCAAGTCCCATCTCCCATCACCCAGGGTTAAAAGCCACACAGAATGAAACCCTTGGCAGAAATCTTGGGTGATCATTTCTTAATTGGTAGCAGAAGGGGCTGTAAAACTGTAACAGTGGCAACAGCTCTGATGTGAAATAGGGCAAAGCAGCAAGTAAAGGTTTTTTACATAAGAGAAACATATTCATTTCGTCTCCATTAAGTACAGGGAGCTATCGGAACTAAATCTGGGAGAGAGATGCACATATGGGACTTGTCTCCTGACATACTGCTGTTATTTCCTACGAGCAGACTAGGACTAAAAATCACCTCATCTGTGACTCCTCCATGAGAAGAATTGGCACATGGTTTTGGCAGCTACGAGCTTGATAGACAGCAGACCAGGCATGCCACTCTGGCTAGCAGATGCACCATTGTGGTAACCCCACGTAAATCAAGCTTTCCGAAACGCTGATCATAAAAAAAAAAAAAAAAAGGAGAATGAGGTCAAGTGCTGGTGCTTTATCTTTAATATCTAGAGAAGCCCATCAGCAGGACACGGGAAGTGCAACGCAAGGAGCAGCATCTGCCCCCGCTCCAGCCCCACAGCTGCCACGCTGTCCCATGCCGCTTTGGGGCTGCCGGCGCGGCGGGAGGCTCTGCCCAGCCCTGCGCTACAGGAGGGCACCAGGGGAGGAGGGAGCTCCGGTCTCGCTTCGTTTTTCCACGTTGCTGCTTTCTTAGTCGAGTCGAGAGGAATACTGACGCGACAGAATAACCTCCCTCGTTGGGCTACATTTCTAAAGGTTTACTGAGAAGAGCACTTATTTGGGGAAAGAATAAAGTATGTCTTAAATGGACATCTTGGTAGATTTCAGAATCTGTATTCAAAGATATTAACATATTTGAGATATTAGTGATATTCATAACACCCGTGTTATGTATGAGATATCTATACCGCTATTATAACATCAGTCTTACCAAAAGAAGAAAAGTAAATCATCTGAGAAACTGAAGATCACATTTAGGTTATCCCACAAAATCAGCATAAAAATAAAAACTTAAACCTGGTATTTACAGATTAATGAATAAAAACATGAAGTGGGACTATCCAAACTGCTATTAAAGTGACATTCAACAATTAAGTGGAACCCTGATATGAGTGTAACATCCTCCCTCTTCCCTTCCTTTTTTGTTATAAAAACAGTATTTACAATTTTTATTTTTTTTTTTTTTTTAAAGAGAACTGGTTGACATTATTGCTTGATCCTTTTTAGGAAAGACATTCCAATGAAGCAATTATTCCACATGCTGACAAAACACAGACTATACCATTTCAAGAGTGACAAAAGTTAACATTTTGTTCATCTAAAAATTATATTCATCTGCTAGGTCAGCAGATCACATGTAAATATAAGCCAATCAAAAATACATTTTACAAAAAATAATCAAGTTTCCTTTTTCAATATGGCAGTAAACATAATTTGTTCTTTCACTCTCACCTTCCACAAACTTCATTCTAAATAGGAGCTTACTATTTTTTCACAAAAAAAGATAAATTTGATTAAAATTGTTATTTTCATAAACAAACACAAAGCTCAGCCTTACACCTGACATGTCTACCAAAAGTCATACTTCTGAGTTGCTGAACACCTACGTAGAAATGTAGTCTTTGTTCAACAGTGAGGGGACTTTTCTGGTGCACAGCACTCCTAGATCAAATATTACAATTTTTCAAGGCTTTCTGAAGTGCTAACTATGAACCACTGGTTCTTCTTCCAGGCAGGTCTAAAGTAACTATCCTCCCACATCTGAAAAGATACAGCTTTGTATTTGACTATGAATATTAAGCAGCTTTCTCCACAAAACAGGAAGGCACCATGCACATAGCAGTTGAGGCAGGAAGCAAACAGCAGCAACATGACATGTGAATTTTAGGTTCAGAGGAGTTAAGGCTTCTGTTAAACTTCTTTATCTTCTTCTAGTTAGGATCACTATCTGGAAAGAAAAAACAGAAGCAATTGAAGTAACGGTATGGCATGGTCAAGAAAGCAGTCAGACCCCTCTCAGTGTCTGTAACAGGAAAGCCCCCACAAATGCGTATTACTGTTGTAGTGTCATCTTGGTCTCGTCCTATTTAATGCGCTAAATGCTCAAGAGCTGCCAAGAATACTGCTGAAACGACGTATAGCAAGGTTTACAAAATGTGTGCAAGCCTGTTATTCAACATTCTTGCTTGGTGGAAGCACTATGAAATGGCAGCACAAACAGACCAAGCGTTGTTAAAATAAAATTATCTGCAGAGAATCAGTGAAACTGTATCACCTGTTAATGAAAACTTCGCTTCTATGAAACCTGCTCTGCCTCCACACAGAATGACTTTACATTCCTGAGTGGACCTTTCATAGTAAGTCTGCCTTCATGTTTATCCTTACAGAGTTGTTATACTGACACATTAAGGAAACATTTTCCATGTGTGTTTTTATCACTGCATACTTTCACTTAGCAAAGCCCCTCTTTCTGTCAGAAGGTACCTTTTCAAACCTGATTCTCATAATGGCTCTGTCTCTTCTTTGATTTCAGCTCCTTCAGCCACTGAGGAGACTTTTCTTCTGACCTAAGATATAAAAAAATACTCTTTATTCTTTAATTATGAAAACTTATTACAGAAACAAAAAAAATAAATAACAATTTCCCCTACAGCCTTGGGAAGCCTACTTGCATTATTTTTTTTTCCCATCAAAATGAGTATTACCATCTTTCTGACACTGGTGGAAGTCTCTCACCTGTCCTCCTTCTCTACACTGGAGGGCAGCAGTCTGCTACCAGGAGTTCCAAGCTGCAGTTGTGGTTTAGGGGATTTGAACAGCTGAGCAGAACTTACTTCACCAGGACTCTCAGACTCTTGTCTTTTCCGCAGTTGGGCCTAAAAAATAAAAATAAAGAAAAGAGCTCCTTTTTAAGGCAGCATTCAGACTTTTTTTGGAATGCAAAAAAAAAAAAAAATCACACAGGTATACAAAAACAAAGAAATCCATGCCTGAAATCAGTGAAGGGAGTCCTTATAAACCTATGCAGTTTTGAAAGCATATATGCTATTGCAAAGCTAATTTTTTTCCAAATCACTTAATATTTCTAGCCAAGACTTAGAAGTGAGAAAGATAACTGCAAGGTTTTTCTACACATCGCACCCACCCCCCACAAACAGCGTAGTCATCTTCAGCAGAATCCCTAGCACTATTCCTAGAGACCAGAACTCTCATCTGATGTGTTTTGCCTATGTTCACCTTGAGAACAGAGTGGTCCATTCCTGGAAATACGGGAAGTCTCTGAGCTTGTACAGAAGATGATCTCACAGTATGCTGTATCTTTTCTTCCTCATCAGAATCCTCCTGTTGCATAGTTTTCTTCTCTTCTATTTAATTGTTTAAAAAAAAAAAAGCAGAGGGGAAAAAGACATTAGTCCGCAGGCTTTTCATCTATGCCTTGTTCTAGATCTCTCCTTCCATTCAAAAATGTATTAAGAGTAATATTAACACACCACAGGGCTGAGTTCAATGCTTCAATAGAGATCAAAGCAACAAACATACCAAGTACTCAGCAACAGAAAGATTTCTTGCCAACAGAGAAGGTACTCCCAATTTAATGAATGTTGCTGCTTCTAAACACCTCAGCCGATCACAGAACGTGAGAGTAATTTAGATTGGGAGAGACATCTGAAAGTTATCTGGTCCACCCCCTGCTCAAAGCAGGGCTTTGATACAAAGAGGCTGAGTAGCAGAAGTCTGTGTACTACAGGGAAAGATGCAATGGTATGTTTGCCTTTGCATGCGCTGGGTCCTTAGTTGGTCATTACACTCCAGTTTCCAGTACAGCATTTCTTATCAAGGTAAGTCTTAAAAACATTTTACACCTGTTAGACCTGCACCAAAGCAACCACCACACACATAAGAGTCTTTCCATTAATTAAGAGGCTACAGAAGAGGTCAGAACGTGATCACACGTTCTTCCCGATATTCATAGGCTTTAAGGGAAAGCAGAAATGGCCGGTCAAAAGACTGATATTTTTAATAGGTCCCCTCAGTTACAAAAAATCACCAGCCTCTCTAAAGAACAGGCTGCAACACCAGTAATTCCTCCACTCAGGGAATATCAAAAGGATATCTGCAGCATGTATCATCATAGCACCAAAGTGCTACAGGTACTAAATCATGGATCTATAATGAGTGCATGCATTAAGCCATTCACTCACTTCCATGAGCAAGGATTTTCCTTGCATTTCCTTATTGCATCCTAAGGAACAGGACAGGCCAGGAGGGGGGCATTTTTAATAGAATGGATTTAAAGGAGTTGATCCTTAACTAGGCCTCTTTAGTCCTGTAGTACGTACTTAGAAAGAAAGAATATTTATGAGCACCTATAGAATATGAACAATTACAGTTGCTCTTATCAATAACACCCAGGCTTAGATATAAAGAATGTGCTAGAGAATGCATCCAACCATAGCAGTTTCTAAACTCAGTATTTTCTCAGTGAACAAAATTCTCTTAAGTCAGCAGCCAGAAGCTAAAGGAAATTGCATCAAAGCTCTCCTTCGCCCTGGTCTTCTGTAGGTCTGGTTACTGTGACTTCCTTCATTCCAAAGGCTCCAAGGAATGGAGGGGAAGACTTGATTTAGATTTAGAGGATGACTCAGAGGTGGGAAAAGGAAGCTGTTGTTAAACCTTGATGCAACTTCTGAATGTTATACCATTCAGAAATTCCTGCCCTTACAACAAGTTGATTGCAGCTAATTATTTCAGATAGTTGAGGGATACCCGTGGAATCTTTAAACATCCAGGTGTTATCTGGTTCTTCCATCAGAGAAAATCTGTTTTCAAACTCCAGCCCTCTGCTTCTTCTAAGAGAGTGCGAAATAGGAGCCCGACGGCGTCTCTTTTTGCTGAGCTGTACACGTGTTTTCAGCGCACTGGAGTCCAGAATAGTGGTTTGCTATAAAAAGAAACAAAGCCTTTACTTTCAATCAGCCTGAAAATAAAAGTCATCTCCTCCATAATGATTTCCCAACCTACTTTAATGCATTAACCCATTCAGTTTAATTAAACTATATACATTTGCCTGATTATTATTCTTGTAGTTACTTAAAACTATATTAAAGAGAATTTATGATTAAGATATGCTACATTGTGGCTAACTGGGTGCAATGCTGGTTCTTTGATCCCTCTTGGGTGTGGATGTCTGATCTGCATTAATTATTTTCACTGAATTAATAAAAAAACAACTGCAATAAATAGGATTTTGGTTCCTAGACTGTTTCAAGAATACAGGCCTTGCTAGCTAGTAACAGCTGAAGGCCAATAAGAAGATTGGGATCTAAAAAGAGCAACTACACAAAATTCTCTTGTAGTAGAGTGCTGTAATTTCATTCTTCTGACAGGTTGCCATCCACAGAAATTTCAAGCCGCTCACCAACAACAAGGAGACTGCAAGTTAAGTGTCATGGCATTCAGAGAATTTCTGTGATCAGTCATTTCAAACACATCCATCCCTGTGCATGATGGTAAGAGAATAACATTTACAGAGCAAAAGATGGAGCTGTAATTTATTTATTTATTTAAAGCAATTTGTTGTTAGAGACTTGCCTGTAATCTGCAAACATCACTGAGGCTCCTCTTCTTCAGATGTGTTTTTATTTCTTTTCAAGAGATTTCAGGTCAGGAATAAACTACTCATTAAAACAGCATATTGCCAGCTGTACTTGAAGCTATTAATGTTTTAAAGAGACACATTTAGCTGTCCAGGGAACAGCGCATTACAGGACCATCTCCACTACCTGCAGAACCACTGACAGGGACAAAATGCCATCTGCGCTGTTCTGGGCTACTAATGCTTCCTTTACAGAGCAAAAACTGCACTTGGGTATCCTGCCAAAGGTTTATTAACCGATACCAAGGCCAAGGCACATGCAGTGAGGGATCTCAAAGCAATGGACCACCAAACGCAGCCTCTGCTTCAGAACCAGAGTGGGCTGGAAGATGAGAGCAGCACCTACTTTGGCAAAACACAGCTTTCTGCAGTTCCCCATAGATGGCAATACCAGAGGAGAACAGAGCCGGCTGGAGGCACTTTGAACAGCCTACACAGGAAGCAGCTGTGATTTTAACAGTCAATTCTGCTGCACCAGACCAAACTGCCTCCAGCACAAACCTGCTCACATCCTTCATACGTTTGACAGAGCAGTCTACTCCTCAATTCAGAAGGCGTTATGGCACTTCAACAGGCAAGGCAGTATTTCTGAGACCTTTCTAGCAGCTGCATGATCCATGTAAGTTGGGAATCTTACACTTACCAATATATCTGTCATTAGATATTATATGATTAAAAAAAGGTGCACCGAGTCTTACTAAAGAAAAAGCAGTATTTCCTAGATGCTATACTGAAAAACTACAGTTGTGTTAGTGCTTTCAAAGAACACTAAACCTCATCTAACTGTGTATGGCCAGAAATTACTGTTCTTATACTAGCTGCAAGATTCTTAGTATGAAAAAAATCCTTTAAAATGCAATTGTAAGCTACTACAGAAAGAGACCAATTGTAAAGAAGAAAAATATTAGTAAATGGCTTTATAGCCTTAAATCTGCATGGCTCATAGCACAGCAGCCACTAGCTATTTATGTTATTTAATTGTTTCCAATGTTCACAGAGCCATTTAACTCCATGTTACAGCTCACTGAGGAGCAGAAAGAGAAACAGCAACTGTATTAAGCCACTGGCAGACATTATCCGAGGCCAATAGCTTTTTGGAATCTCTCAGAACCTAAGCATTACAGAAACTAGAAGAACTTTGTAGCTTTGATCTTAAACTTTTCAGGCAGGAAGCCAGCTGGGAAAATTCGATGTGATAAAGAAAAGGCAGAGGAAGATTGAGTGAAAAGTTTCCAGAAGATACTGCTTTGCAGTGATTAACACAGGTAACAATATAGTTAACACAGAAGGAGAACTTCGGTTTCCCCTTATGGTAACTTACATCAATGAAAGAGAAATCAGTGGTCTTTTCATCAGGGTAGGTGTCTCCCGGAGGAGGTAAATCGGTCCCATCAGTAGAATCCATGTCAGTGCTGGAACGGTCCAAACTTGTGCTCCTTTGGTCTTTTGAGAAGTCATGGTGATCAACCAGGGAGGCAGGTTCCGTTTGAGAGGACAGTGAAGACGGGTGGCTATTTGGAGGTTGCTTTCTCGTTGAAATGACATCGTTTTCCAAGGAAGGAGATTCAGGCACAAAGCTGCAAATTAAGAAAATGAAATCTATGAGACTTCAGGGTAAACAAATACATGCAAGAATAGTTTGGATCACGCATACTCAGCAGATGATAAATAAAGGTAGAACTGAAACTACGGCTACAAGTCACAAAGGCATCTTTGGAGGCAGCAGGTACCAGCAGCAAGGGTGTGGATCACTTCCATTATCACAGCTTTTTACCCACGTGGATTTACAGTGTCTTGAATAATGCAAGTATGCAGATAAATTGTAGTAATTTAATTGTAACATGCTTTTATTGCTTGGGGTTTCTTCTCCCCAGCACAAAGACCCCTTCAAACATATACACGTAAACAAGACGAGGGAAATAGCAAGTTGCCTAAGAGCCCTAAGCAATTTGACCATTTGATATATAAAAGCAGCAGACCTTACACTTTCGCACTGTATACATTTGAAAACATTGCGAAGGGTAATACCCTGTTTGCAGGCCTCAGGCAAAGAGTAACTGTTAAAAGATTCTTCTCCTTGCTCATCCAAAACTATCTTAAATACATATAAATGCTTATAAATACAAAACAATAAATACTCTTTTACTGCAAGTGAATTCCTGCAGGACACTCCAAGCTACTTGCAGCCCTTTCAAGAACACACCTTACAAACACCTCTGTTGTTCATGTTCCCATCTTGTCCCTAGGAGGGTGCTTTTTAAAATATATATATATATCTCTCTCTCAAAAGTATGTTCATATTATATGTATTTTAATTCATATTCACCTATTATTAATATATTAATATATATTTTTTTATATATGGTAGATACAAAAGTTGTATACACTCTTTCTGAAATCACAACAAGGCTGTGTACACGTCTGGACCTGATGAAAATGTGAGTCTATTGGGAATGGCCCTAGCCACCATGGCAGCTCCTGCAACACAGTTTGTGCCCCATGCATACCAAGCAGCAGGTGTGAGTAATTTCCATTTCACTTGACTCCAAGAAAACTGAAGCATCTTCAGCAGTGCACAGGATTTAAACATTTTGGGATGCAACGCTAATAGACATTGGATTTTTAAAAAATTGCATCCCTTGTGTCCTGACAGAAAGAAGCGTCTCTGTTGGTGCTATCCTGAAATCAACAGCTCCCCCACTTGAGCTGTATTAGATTTTGTTTCTCTTATTGCCTCTAGTTTTGATCCATAAGAGACAAGGAACACAAGCAACAGTAACCCAGTGAACCATAATCGCCAAGATGTGAAAGAAGAGAGAGGACATTGCTAGTTTAAGTGGATCAGATGCTACTGGGAAGTTTAGCAGCTTTTAAGCAACAACACAATCAGATAAAACTGCCACGAGTTCCTCATTCACTCTTGCCAGGCAGGAGGTCTGCTGGCTTCACAGTGGGTGACTTCAAAGCATGCAAAGAGTGAACTGGCAGGGAAGGGGACTGGAAAGGGGCAAGAAGGCGGCTGGAAATCACTACAGAAAGCTCTGCAGGAGAGAGGCTGAGCCAGTGCCTCTGGACTGGGGATGGCAGTAGGGACAAACGCCCCGTGCTCCCCCACCACGCTCATTTGTAACGTGGAAACTAACCTGAGATATGCCCACGCAACTGCGGAACTGGTTCTCTGAACCAACCATTTTCCAAAAGAGCTTCTCTTTTATTTCAGGATATATTTCCGAGAGAATTGCCCGTCCAGCCAGCCAGAGGTTTTTATCTTCAATGGATGGTAGAGGGTGCAGAAGGGAGAGGTGGGCAGCAGGTGGCACCCTAAAGGCAGGGCTCTACGAGCGGAGGCTTTCTGGGGTGCTCAGGGGGCCACTGAGGGTGGCAGGACCTGCACTCCAGTGCTGTGATGCTCCCAGTGTATTCCTAGAAATCTTCCCTTTGCCTGGACTAATGGAATGAGTTGTAGTGTCAGGACTGAAAGCTGTACACAGTTATGTGACTCCCTTTGTCATGTAGGTTGGAGTATTCCTTTAAGCAGCAGGAGATTGTAGGAAACAGACTCTACTGTCAGTAAAAATAGGGCACTCTCACTTCTAATTTTAGGAGTTTCTAGTTTAAAAAACAAAACCTAAAGTATTTAAGGAGTTCGGGGGTCTTTTTCTCTGCTTAACAAGAGTCTTTTGTTACTAAGCACCTTTTCTTGAGCAAATATCTAGGAAAATTGTTCTAAAACCAAAAAAATCTAAACATGTATGTATGAATATATGCACATTTTTTAAACAATAGACCTTACTATTTGGTACAGTCCACAGCGATAGCAATCTTGGGAGGAAAACACTCAGGAGTCTACTGTTGAATAACAACTTTCTATCAAGCTGCAGCACATGATATAATTTCCAGTCTGGCACAGCAAACACTGCACAGAGGGTTTCCAGCACATGACTGGAGTGAATGCCTCTTCCCTCCTTCAGCAGTGGGCCCCAGGATAATTAAGACGTGGTACTAATGAGCTCCAGGGGGAAGTTTTCATCTAGTATTTTTGCTTCAAATGATATTTGGTATCTGCAGCAGTAGGCTTTAGATCCACTAGAATATGGAAGAATGTTAGAGACGAAAGACAATCTGCAGACTTATCACCTTTCATGGAAATTAAAATGTGTATTAAAAGGATCCTGTCTGATTTGTGTATCTCCAGAAAACCTCTTTCCTTCTACATCCTAGGGCTTCAGTTTGAAGAACTCAGTGCAGTTCTTGAAACTCAAATATTTGAGAGTAAGCAGTGATGGAAATACAGATGAGTTTACACTGGTTGGTGGCTACTAATTCACAAACCTTTCTAATGATTCTCCTTCGGAGTTCTTGCACAATTACAGCATCGTTACACACTAAAGACCGTGGCACAGCTAATCACCAAACGTGGCAAGGATGACTCAAGTACAAACACTGTTATGCAGAGTGGATTCTCTCCATCTCAACCGCAAATTAGGGGAGAAATTCCCTTCAGAATAATGGTCAAATATTGAAATTTAAGACATGTTTTCAGTTCTCATTCCTGAGATGTATTATGCATCTTTTTCTATTACTTCACTAAGATTTCAAGTTTTATGAGCATATCTGTAAGCAACCAACAATGTTCAACAGGTGTCATTTACAGACACTTGCTTCTCTGAAAACTTATCCTTCATGTAGCGCACACAAATATCAGCGGAATGGTTATTACAAATATGCAATAAACCAAGATCAATCTTCACTTTCAATTGCAACTAAATTTAATTAGTTTTAGCAAGACAGTGCTAAGACGCCATAAAGAATGTCTTGCTTTATCACGTGAAATTAGGAGTCAAAAAGTAAAGGAATCCTACATTTTACA
Organism: Ciconia boyciana; assembly: GCF_034638445.1. Lineage (NCBI taxonomy): Eukaryota > Metazoa > Chordata > Aves > Ciconiiformes > Ciconiidae > Ciconia > Ciconia boyciana. Next base: position 7,536,799 of record NC_132948.1, read on the forward strand.
GTAACACCGCTGAGGAGTCAAAATCAAAAGGCAGCTCTCACTGCTTGCCTATGGCATCACACAAGAAATAATGTCCATTTAAAAACACCCTTTTATATTCTGTAACTGCAGATTCCCATCTCTTACAGGTAGCTGATACCCTATAGTGGGTTTTCTTTTCCAAAACTTTGTTGCAGTCTAGCTTCAAGGATTTGAAGCAACAAATAGCTAAAACCTTATGAAGCCAGAGCTCTATAGATCCATCATCTAAAAAACACAGTCCCTTTTCTGTAAAAGAGAATTGTTTTTACTTATGAAGACTGTTCTGATCTAAAAGTAAGAATTTGCTATGATGTCAACTTGGAAAAGCTTACTAAAGCACTTGAGAAAAAATAAAAAAGCATCTTTTAAGTAAGCTAAGAAAAATCTAATTAACATCTCCAAATTAAACCATTTCCTTCCATTCTAAGACATTATTTGCCAAAGCCCATTGCAACCACCAAGAGCAGCCCTTTATACTTACTCTAGCAGTGACTAAGCTCTAGTTGAAAATGATCCTTCCTCCACCTTCCTAGAAGCTTACCTAGAGAAAGGACCAGTTTATCCCACTGCCATGTAGTCATGGTTTTTTTATTTTAAAATTGTTTTCCTCTCTTAGAGAAAATGAGTTCATTCACAGATGCTTTAATGAAACGCTCCTAAGGGGGCTAAAATAATCACTTCACAACTGAAATACTGGAAAATGCCAGAAACTGGAAGTTCCTCCCACACAGCAGCAGGAGGCTGGTGATGTTGTTTTGTCCCCCCCGCCATGGTGTTCCCCATTTCCTCCCAGGATGCAGGTAAGCAAGTCACAGAGCCTGTTCCTCCGCTGCGCTCTCAGCCGTGGTTCAGCTTACGGCCAAACGCCGGCTGCGAGGGCGTATCGGGGTGCGTGAGGAATGCAACACCACGGGCTGTACGGCTGGCAAGATATAAAGTCTAAGGGAAGTGAGCCAGGCAAAACAGGAAAGCAGAATTATCCAAGTCTCCTGTAAGTTCCTGCCTCTAGGCTGAGCAGAGGACGAGACGACTGCCTCAGCGGCAGCCGAATGCAGAGACATGCTGGAATCACCCATGGCAAGGAGGAGAGCGACTGCACTTGTCCTGGTGGAAGGCCTTCTACTTCATAAAAAATGAACTGCAAACAAAATGCAGTTTCAGTATATTCCAGGAAGATTTCCATTATTAATTTAATATTTAAAAGTACGTTACTCTCATTCCTCTCCAAGTGCTTGAATTAATACACCAGTAACTCCCCCACAGTGAACCATAAGTCAAGCTAAAGCAGAGTAAGGGAGTGGCAAAATGCTGAAAAATCACTATACTGTCATCATTACACTGTAAAAAAAAAGAAAAAACTAAACATTTCTTACAGTGGAAATAAAATTCCAGGACATGGGGATTGAGTTCAATACTTAATGCACCAGAATTTTTAGGTGGAGCTTTTCTAACCAGGAAGAATTCTCCAGGTTTGAAATAACGTTCAAATGCTGTCTGTTTTGGAGCTGAGACAAGCACCTTTGTTAAGAAACTGATTTCAGAAAATGTCTATAACATACTGAAATCAAAGTTAATTTTACAGAAGACTTGAATGTCACTGTTGGCATGTCACTTAGCTCACTGAACTTCAAGCTGAAAGCTACCCTGATTTGATAAGCAATAAAATATTTATAACACACAGTTCTCAAGTGTAGAACACACCAAACATAATTGACATTAATGTCTGCTATAAGATCTCAACAAGTATAGCATTAAAAAAAAAACCAACAGATAAAATGCTATTTTCATACTACACTGAGCAGATAAGATACTGGCTCAGTGTAGATCAAGCTATAATTTATACAACAGGTGTAAGTTATAAAAAACCTCACACTTCAATGCTCTAGGTTTATGTCATTAAATCGTTTTAATAACAGAAAAGCATCAGTAATACTAGCTTTCATTCAACTGATACTCCGTTTCGCCCTCCACTTCACCACACTAAAATGCTGCAGAGCTGGTGAGATGTGGACATCATACCCCGAGGTTTATCAGGACACATCAAGAGGCACGCCGCAGGTCGTCCTGCTGTCGGAGCAGGTGCCTAGCCTTCAGAGCACCCATTTCAAACGGGTTTTGCCATTCAGCCTCTCTAGTAGCACAGCTTCTAAGGCAATGTTAATTGGTATGGGAGACCAAATTTACAAAAAAAAAAATCAAAACCAAAACAAAGCCCAAAACTGTGAGTGTACCCTGTCTAACCATAATCAGACACTTCCTTATCTACCTGAGAGGGAGGAAATCAGACAATTTTAGCAAAATCTTCCCAGAGCCCTAGTTCTACCTGTCAGAGGCACATAGCACACAAGCAGGTAACCACTTTCTAAATGTGAAAATGTACATTTCTAATTATAATTACAAACACATAAATACAAAGCATAAAAAAGGTTTTACTACCTTTGTTAATCTAGTCAAAGCCATTTGGTGTATTTATTGAGAAAACTTGTTTTTCCCCATATATTCTTTCTACCATTTTAGCACTAAAAAATAACATCTAACTTGTGTTTTGCGTGCTAGTGGACTTGTTAAATCTATTCCAGGCCAAGCTGGTTTTGTCATTGCTTATAAAAGTGGTGGTACTGCATTCTCACTGGAGGATGGAGTTTAAATTGCAAACCTTATTGCAATTTGCAGATATTTGAGAACTATTTCTTCACCTATAGACTAAAGAAACTGTACAGTCACTGAAACTGAGCATGCAACTTTAAAAAGCCATACATGTACATACATGCGCGCACACACACCCAAACCAACAGCTTCTTCTCATTACTCAGCTAGGGAAAAGCTTACATGCACAGCAGAGAGGACCTTGCTCACCCTTACCTGTCCCCACTATGCCGCTGCTCATTCCAGGTACCATACTGGCTGTCGGGCTCCTGCACGAGCGTGTCTGTGTCCTTCACTCCCGGGGCCTGTCTGGAGAAGCACTGCTTCAGCTGATCCTGCAACAGAACAATTGCAATATTTTAGCATTCCTCTAGCCTTTGGCTGAATGATTAACAGATTTTATTTGCAATGGTGTTTTTGAATCTACCGATTAAACTTCATCAACATAAAACTGGGAATAAACCTAAACATGGAAAATGGCTACGAACTCAGAACAACGATTCTCTATAAAATGAGCACTGTTCTCCTGGGCAAATAACTGGTTCTAGAGGCCAGAACTGACTCCCTGGTTTTAGTAACTCCATATTGATTTAACATTATTCTTATCTCAGGTTGCACAAAATTTTTAGAAGCACCTGTGCAAACACAAAGAATTCTGCTGGGGACTACATTTAATCTCCCCAAGCATACAAGGGAAACATCAACTCTACTGCTCTTTTCCTGGGTTTAATAAAAGGACCTTTTTTTCCCCAGCTCTTTCTTTGGAAGACACTCAAAATAAAAAGCATAAATAAATAAAGCATAGTGCCAGACACTAGAAAGCCTTTGACAAATTGATGTGTGCTAATGTAAAGTTCAAACACAACATACAACGTAGAAAGACAGACCACAGTGTTTTTTCCGTGTTCTACTCTGACCTCTCATTTCCTAAGTATTTTTATTTCATAGATCTGCTACTTTCATAAGAGGGAAACAGTGCATCTAAGGACCCTGCCCTTTCAGGGCAGAGAAGTGGGTCAGCTGCTGCTGCTGGCACCCTAGATTTGCAGCAGACCAATGTTAATATGCTCCAGAATATAGCACTGTTGCACCTTTTGTTTTGCAGTTGTATTGGGTTACGCACTGAAGTTAGATAGTTACTGAAATAATACATTGTGCGTAGATAATTAAATGTTGGCCCCTTTCGCATTCATTATCCTGAATAAATACAAGTATGGCTTTCAGTGCCGTATCAACTTTGCTTATGAAGATCTCATCTGACAGCAGATTACACTGTTTTCCACCTGTCCTAAGCTTTTTCTCCCTTAAAAAAAAAAAAAAAGGAAAAAAAAAACAACCCATAACACCCACCCACCCCCTCAAACCCACCTAGCAGAACACACTGGTGGAAAATACCAACACATCTATTTCACTTCAGGCAGCACACACAAAGTAACAACCATATTCAGTGAAATGGGATTCCTTAATATGATCAGGGAAAAAAAAGAGATTGCATGTTTTCTTGCGTCCTTAATTTTGTAAACCTACAGAATGCTGCCTTAAGACTATAAAAATATCGACATTAAGGATAATTCACCAATACTGATACTTGGCTACTGAAGAAGTCCTACAATGCTTGCATCTTTTGTAACAAGTTGCTTATTTCCCCAACCCTACTGTCAGCCATTGCCATTCTCCAGTTCCATCATACTCTTTGCTGCTGACAAAGTGGTCTATTTTAATGCTGAGTGAAATAAGCAACAAAAGGCTCCACCATTTATTCCAACTATTACAATGCACCATTACCAAAGTAAAATTCTCAGTTTGTAATACTCAAGTAAAACAGGGGCTCAGTTTGTGAGTTAAAAGAAACAGAAGTTTTCTGTGTTTCATCTTTCAGATGCTCCCACAGCCTAGTAATTCATTGGTAGTAATCTTACCCTTTATATATAGACATATACATGTATATCCAGCGTTAAGCTGAATTCTTACATTTTTCAGTCCATTCCAGGTACAAGCTTTCAACCACAAGCAAGGCATACACTTCTAATAGCTAGGTGAGCGGTAGGGGAAATAGTCTTTTATTTCTTAGAAACCACAGGGCATTTCCTCCTACTTGGCTTGAGCGTATGTTTTGGTTTCCACAAATTCCCTCTGTAGCTTCACGATTTCATGCTTTGCACCGGGGGCTAAGCTAACACTCCTGGGCCCAGATTTCTGCTGTCACTTGGTGGCCACATAACCTCTGGCAAGTCAATTCACTTCTAGGAAAGGCACTAACAAATGAAAATCATTATTCTCGCTTTCCACGCTACTGCCCATGCTAGTTCAGGGTTGTTTTTTTCAACTTGATGCCTGTTATGAATTTTTTTGAATCCCAATCTCACATTACAAGCCACTGCATTCTTGTAAACAACATGAACAGAGTATTTATCAACTTTTGCCACTGTCTGCACAGAAAAAGTTGCATCTATATTCAGAGCTGTAACTGCAGCATCTGGCAGTCTCGGTGGCAGCACACTCGCCCTCGCAGCCCTTGCCTGGTACCCCTGGGTAACGCTTGCTGCCACAAACACTAGACGTCCCAACAGACACAAGCATGTTACCCTTTTTGTTGGAAGCCAGTATTTTCCACTTGCTACAACTACAGCACATTATCTCCATGCACAGCATATACTGTATTACTTGCAATTACTCACATTGTTTCTAGCTAGAAACATAGTCTAAAAAGCTTAGAAAGAGGAATGGGAGCAGCAGAAAAGCAACTTCGCATAATGCACTTAGGAAACATTGTTTATAAAAACTGCAGCTTTATCATGAATGTGATGGTTGCAAGGAGAAAACATGCACAACCCAGATAATACCATTTCGGCAGCAACAGGAAAGAAATGTATCTGCAAATATATCGCTCATCTGAAAGCTCAGTAATTCTTCATAAAATTTTACATTGCAGACAAACTGATCAGCACATATGCCTCAGTTTTGGGCAACATTTTACTTGATGTTATATATATTTGAACTTTGAGATGCGGTTTTATAACCCAAATGACACAATTAACACTCAGACAGCGATTCTCCGTGCTAAAAGCAAAACAAGCCTGAAAAAGAAATAACATCACTACTTCAGCAGACATTGTGAACTTAAATTCAATAAAACAAACTGAAAAGTCTAAATGTAAGGAAAAAGACGCTCCAAATTCTAAGAGATTACTTTGTAATATCGAGTAATGTTATTGCACTTTGCTTCTTATTAGCAAATAGCTTCTTATAGCTATTTGCTAATATTAGCTTCTTATAGGAGGAAGCTACTTATTTCAGAAGATGACTGTGTGTCTTCCCCTGGTGATCCCTTTCCACCCATACTTTTCAGGAAGCCAAATGATTAGTTGGAAAAAAATAAAAATTCTTTCAAGTCTACAAATTGCTCCTTAGGCCTAAACTATTTAAAGACTCTGGCTTCTACCAGCTGAGAAGAACTGCAGAGAATTTAATGAGGTATGATAACCTGGTCAGCTAGCTGAGAGAAAAAAGGTACCAACTACGGCTAAAATAGGGAGAGGTAAGAGGAGCCGATGCTCTCTCCAGCTTGTGGAGGAGGTGTCAGCTGGGGGGACCGAGGGTGACGCAGAAAAGCAATTTATAGCCTGTGCAGCTTGGAGGAGATGGCGTGTGTCAAAGAAGGAAAGCGACAACAAACCATAAAGATTCTTCTTTCCAGTACGTTATTATTTAGACTGGATATTAGGAAATTTTACTTCACCGAAAGGGTTGTCAAGCATTGGAACAGGCTGCCCAGGGAAGTGGTTGAGTCGCCATCCCTGGAGGTATTTAAAAGATGTTTGGATGAGGTGCTCAGGGACATGGTGTAGTGGTGGGCTTGGTAGTGTTAGGTTTACAGTTGGACTCGATCTTAAAGGTCTTTTCCAACCTATACGATTCTATGATTCTGTATTAGCAAGCACAAGAACGATGAGTTTTAGCTTTTCTTTTGAAGATCTCTTTTGTATCATCTTCACCGCACTCCAGAAAGACTCAAGACAATCTGGTAATACAGAAGCACTGGGCATCAGGACCTTGGAGATGCCTAGGAAAAATCCATTCCCTTTGTTTTCAAAATGTTTACTCTCAGTAACTATAAGCTTATTTTTAAAAAACAGTAGAGGCTAGTTCAAAAAAAAAAAAAAGAAGTATAATTTTCTCTACTTCCATCCTCTTTCAGCCTTCATACTCTCTGGATAGCACTTAATAGTTGCTATTAAACTTTTGGGTTTTTACATACTAGTCAAAATTACACAAATTCTCTGAGAACTATACATACGTACCATTGTGTTTTACGGCTGAGATGCTTTTAGACACAAGCAACTCAAATTAGATGATACAGATATATTTGCATTTTCTGGCACTAACATTTTACTTGGAACAACTTGGTGTTACAAAGAGCATGAATGAAGAACAAACTGGGATTACAAATTGAAAGCTTTAAAACATATGACAGATTGGGAAAATAATGTAAGACTTACTGAATGTACTAGAGAGACAATTTTTAGGTCTGCCACAAGCCCATTATGTCACACAGCACACAGTGTCCTATATCACGTTAATTTACATAAAACCATAGAAGACAGATCGAAGCACCCTACCTATTGCCTAGTAGGGCTTGCAACGCATCCAGTGGCACAATAAGGTGCACTAAAGCCAGGTTTTACCCAAATGCTGGGAGAAAGAAGGAAATACTTTCCGACATGTGCCACTCCCAAGCATGACCAGTTTCTGCTTCATACTTTGTTCCCTAGCCTAAATCCTAATTTAGAGCTCACTTCTTCAGATAGATGAAAATAGTATTTTCCTTTTTTTTTTTAATGTATAAGCTCCACAGAACAAGAGATCCTGCAAGACAAAGAACTGACACATCTGACTTTTGTTGCTCTTAAGAACAGATCTGCTCTGAACAGAAAGCTTTTTTCCCTGTAAGAGACAGCTACCCATTATTAACTCAACAAACTTGTGCTAATATCTGTGATCCATTCTCTTTCTTTATCCATCCCTTGGAAGAAGAAACCAAAGTTGAAAGAAGAGGTGTATAACATGTGAAGCTAAGCCAGATACAGCCATTTTCTTGATAAACAGAATAGTCATGATGCAGTAAAACCAGACATTTCAAAGGAAAAGGCAATAAAAAGAGAGGTCTGGTGTCAATGCACAAGATAAGAAAATTCCTAATTTGGCTTTATTTATAATCACAGAAAAATCTCCCCAGTAAAATAAATACTACTCTCGATCCAGTATTCAAATGCTGTAATTCTTCACGCTTTGATCTTTAACTTCATAATTCTTACACCAGTAGCCAGGAAAAAAAACCTTTATTTTCATATGAAATCAAACAGCCAAGTTGTATACTGATTTGCCTCTAGTTGTTCTTCTAAAATGACACATTATGATTATGCCTCTTTCAGTACTCCCTTGGAATTAAGCTGGGTTTGGCAACAGTCCAGGGCTGATTACTCCTGCAATTTCCAGTTCCTGACAATGATGCACACACAATATTGGTCCTACCAGCACAAAAATTAACCGTAAGTAAGAATGAATGCATACATTTATGTGAAAAACTCTTTTGCACTGATGTGAAATAAAGACCTGGCATATGAGGAATACCAGTTGAAAGAGATCTCATGAGTCACAATCTGCACAGACAGTTTCAAAAATATCTTTGTTTGCAAAAGAGACCCAGACATCAGACAGCCAAAATGACACCCCACAGCCTGAAGTGCAAAAATTAGAAGTTAAAATCTACTGGCATAAAATTGAATATGAATAGGTAATTGCACAATGGAATGAAGTTTTGACCATCTGCCTTGTTAATACAAAACTCAAAGAGAAAAATTTTTGCTAATTTCTTGAAAAGCTTTTTTTTTCCCCCCCACTCTCCTTTTTTTTTAATTAAAAGAAGTCAGAAGTTTGGTCAAATTGCCTATATTCAGAACTCTCCTGCCCCTTAAGTGTGACACTGCACTTAAGGAGAGTTTACAAGTCCTTACAAATCCAGAAAACCATCCCAATTGTTCCCCCGCAATATGCCAGGAAGATGACAATACACCTTATTCTATTAAAATTTTATTCTATTATTTCATAGTTGACTCTGCTTTGAACAGGATGCTGGGCTAGATGACCTCCAGAGGTCCTTTCTAACCTGAATTATTCTACAACTATTCTGATGATTCTAAGGATTATTACTAAAAGGTAAACTATATATTTTGGACCACTACCAGAATTATCAGGAACATAAGATCATATCAAAACCAACCAACCAACAAAAGCCACCACAAAAAGAGGGCGTTAGAAACTATACAACATTTCACAACCCATATTATTTTTACTTCCTAAGTGTCTAAATGCCAATACAGCAAGTGGAAAGTCTTAACTTCGTGGAATCAGCATGCTAGGATTTCCATATATACTTACTATCCAGCGAATTAGTGCTGCCCACAAGGAGTAAGTCATGGTTCAAGACCAACGCTCCAGGTAGTTCCTGGCAATCAGGCGAGAAGATTTACCAACTCAGTGTTTAAATAAATTGAAAGAAGTAGCTGCCTTAGTGTAATGTCCCAGGCAGAAGGCAGCACCTTCTGCCTCCCACCCCACCCTCCACACTGCAGTGACAGATAAACAGTTCCAGGAATTGTACATTTTCTTTCTGACCTCACTGATGAGGAAAGTTAAGAGACCTCCAGTGCAAGCTCCACCCACGGGCATCGATATGCGGGGATGACTTCCCCAGCCCTACCCAATACCCTATTCAGCACAATAAATATCTTCAAACCAAGGAAGCACTTTACAAACGCTGGAGACCAAGCCTAAGAGCAGTGACAAAAGTAATTGAATTCATCGATCTCATAACCTCAAGGTCTTTACATTACTATATAGGCCATCTCCACCGCTGCCAGCAGGTAAGGAGACTGCAGTAAGCAGCCTTGGTGTCCGTTCAAGAGGAACATCCCACCGGCCCCACTGCCCTCCCGGGATGAGGCTGGAGAGGACAAGCCGGTTTAACATGGCAAACTGCAGCAGTTGCCACTGCAGGGGTGCATGAGCACACGCACGGGGAAACAAAATCGTGCCCCAACTGCCCCAGCCTGTGTCCAAAAGCACTTGAAAGTTCTCACACACAGCTTCTTTAGCACTGTTACATCCTAAGGATCCATGCTGCCCTACTCAAAAACCCTTCAGTCGTAAAATGTTTCATTTTTCCATGTGCAGTGGAGTTCGTACCGAGTCCCATGGTATAAAACATTCTCATAAATGGTATCAGGCACTACATCCTCACTGTTGCTATGCAACCTAGGGCTGTCTCAGCCATATGTGTTTTCTCTAACTCTTCCACCAGGATATGATAAGCAATAACCAATTATATCCCTGATGTTAAAAGCTGACAGCATTTACCTTACGAAACATGGGTTGTTTTTAGAGGGTGACTGGTTTAATTCTCCACCTTTTCAGAGCTTCCCAGCTTGATACACGGGCCTGAATCCCAACCCCTTCCCCCCAGAAAGGCATGGCAAAAATTGCAGAAAAGCAGACCCGTCTCTACAGAAATAAGGGGAAGGGCAAGCGTCCCTTCCAGCCCCTAACCCGAGGGAGCAAATGCCAAGAGTAAGTTGCGAACAGCTGGCACCCAAGAGTAACGGGGTGGAGAGGGCAGAGAACATCCCAAGCTGCGATATCCCACGTACGCTGTTAGCTCAGCTGCTCTCCTTTAAAAAGCTTTATACTTCACCCATGACAGGCCTTATCACTAGTCCTACAGCCTTGCTGATAGGAAAGCCAGCCTTAATCTTAGAAGCTAAATTCTTTGCTTTAGTACTGTATTTGAATTGAATCAAAACAAAACTAAATCCATTGTATTTAACATATATCCCTTTGAAACATATACATGCCTTATGCTACAGTAAAAATACTTTCACCGTAATCAAAATACCCAAACTGTGCAACGGACCTAAATGCTACAAATGATTCGACAAGCAGGTTAGTGCAGAGCTGACTCCTTGCCCCACCAGCACAAAACGTTCACTGCAAACAGCGACAAAGGAGCCAGAGGAAATCACTGCCAGCAAGTTCAATGATTTACTCCAATTCTAACAGCATGCTCCCAGAAACACCTTTCCAGCCTAAACTTGAACCTGAACACTCTCACAGCTCCCCAAACCCTGGCATTTTCCACACCTTTTGACATACAAAATTACTTCCCCTGCTTGCGGATCTTTAGCTAACCACTTCTTCTACATTAATGTAGAGTTTCACTCATAACCCCCAGCTATGCTGTGCCTCCTGGGAGCCAGGTCCAGCCGAGAGATCCTGGTTACCATTGTGCAACAAAATCTACTCGCTGCTTTTGCAGTGACTCTCAGTGAAGTTAACCTCCTCGCTCCATTCAGGATTTCAAAGACGTTTTAGAGTGTGTCATTTTTTTATACCCTGAAAATAGAGCTGCTATGACTTGCTTTGAGCACTCACCACGCACATATCATGTGCAAGGCTGAAGACAGAGCAGAGGTTGACTTGATGTGCAAAAAGCAGACGAGAACCAAATTCTAAATATATACCTTGCTAGGGCTGAGTGAGCCATGACAGTACTTCCTCTGAGAAGTGGGAAAGTAGAAAACCAAAGCAGAGCAGAGGAAATAGTTGGGAACATCTTTAAAATCCCTCCTATATCCACATATTACATTTTCTTTTCAGCCTTAGGCAGTCAAGCTAAAAAGAAATTAAACCCCAAGAAACCAAACCCAGCAGGATCAGAGCCAGAGGCACACCAGTCTGTCCATCAGGAAGATTTGGAGCAGAATAGAGCTGTCCTACCTCAGAGACTGAGGAATTCACTCTCTCCCAGAGGGCATATGCAACTCCCATCAGCATTAATAGAAGTTGGCACTAGGAGTTGAACAGGATCCCTCATCTTCAACGTTGCAAGAGACACAAGCCAGAACAAGACAATTTTATACTGTTATGCTAGGAAGTGAATATATTTGCTTATTTTGAAAAGCTACATGCTCGAAATCAACACCTCCTACTTGAAATACTTTACTTCGCAGCTCTTCTGCACAGTTAACATTTTCCCACATAAGACACAAGTTAAACTTCAAACAAACATTCCTGGGAAAAAGGGCTCTTTAGTTTAAAGTCTAGATTTAAAGATGTACAGAAAAGTGATAGGATTTCTTGACAACAAGTGACTAACAAACATGCAGACTTTGGAAACTGTGCACTTCTCGTTTAAACAAAAATCTCAGACAACTTAGAAGATGTTTTAGAAGAGAGCAGTCAAAATACACACATACAGACCAATGAAACACCACTAGTATTTCCTGAAATTATCACAATGTTACAAAATTTCGATAAAAATGGATTGCCAGTGTTAAGAGCTGTGTTCAGTGATGTTTTTGGTTAATGCAATTTATTTCCCTCTGAAAGCTAACTGCTATCACTTAGAGCTTTTAAAAGCAAGCAAAAAAAAAAAAACAAGGTGAATGAGCACAAAATGACCAGCTCTAAATATATGTATGCTCTTTTTTTATGCTCTAAGAACATGGTAAAAATCAACTCCTTGCAGCCAGCCTAAGTAAAATCACAGAATGAAGTCATCTAAGTGATTATTCCTGTCAAAATAACAAGGGAACAACAAAGGAAGTCTACTAAATACCCATCACTACAGTTTTATGGCCCAGATTTATGCTGCCAGCTATGTTCATGGCCTGTTAAACCACAGAGAAGTTATTAAGAATGAAAAAACATGAACTGTTTCAGTATTGGCCCCTGTATCTTCATTAATTAAACTGAACAGCTTTACTTGTTCCCCTCACTCTGAAACAAGACAAACGACTCATTTTTAAAAGCGCGCTTTTTGCAAACATGCTTCGCACTACCATAACAGCTCACCAGAAATTTAAAGATGAAATCTCATTCACTGATGGTACAAAACAAAACAAAAAAATTTTTGAGAGCAATTCATTGCACTTTTGGTGAATATTAGGGCAAAATAGTTCAGCAACTATTTGTTGTAGGGTCTGTATCAAAATAGCCAACCTCAGAATAAAAATGTCAACTTGTATTAACTTCTGTTTACAGTTTGTTGATGGATGTTCACCGTAAAGGACAAACATTTGCAGACAGACCTTGGGTAAAACCAAAACAGATAGTACAGATCAATGCTCTTTTAAAAGCAGAGATAGAATCCCAGGCGACGTGCAGGTGAATGGCACATGTATAGTCCAAACCAGGTTTTAACAGTGCTCCTCTTCGTCCCTCACCTGCTCTTCAGTGCCAGAGAGGGATCCTGCTCAGATGGAAAAAGTGATAGCCCACCAACTTTTCCAAGAAACAAGCTGACTGCACAAGCTTATATTGACTTAAAAAGAAACATCTATGAAGATTAAAAAAAACAAGATGGGAATTTCAACCTCTAGTAGAGAGGATGATAGTGGAAGGGCTGCAGGATGCAACAAAAACCCTCGGAAGGACTAAGCTCCCTCCCAGCACATCTGGGACTCGTGCAGTCAAACAAAACACTCAATTTCCATCTTTCTTTTGGAACTACATTAAAACTGAATCCAAACAAAATAACTGATGTTGTCAGATCAAGCTGAAATGAAAAGACCATTTTCAGGAACTGACCAGTACAGCAGAAAGCAAAACACAATTAAATGCACTTCGGTGTGATTTTTAGCGCGTATCAGAACAACTCACGTAAAACACATCGACTGCTTACAGCGCAAGCAGACACAGAATTCATTGTTTCTGTTCTATTTCAAAATCATCTCCCAAAAAAACTGAAATACCTCTGAGGTTTTCCACAGCCTTGTTGTTCATGCTAGCAGTCTGGAAGTAGTTAAACTTCTTACAAAGAAACAAACTGCCACACTTTTTTAGCAGTGTAAGGGGATAGCTAAGGAACTGAGGGTATTAAACAACTACCCTGTTTTTACTGTATGGCAAACTCAGAGATCTAGAACTAATGGTGTTGGCTGTGAAACCAGATATCATACTATAATAGAAACATGGCTGATATTACCATGACTAAAACAGAGGCAATTTTAATGAAAGTATCTCTGCTCCTATTACAACAAAGACACCGAGCTGACGACATGAGACGAAAAATGGAAAAAAGTCTCAATAAAAATGTCTGGGGGAAAAATCAACTTCCATTTAAAAGGTTTCACTGTAAAGTAAAAACTTCTGCAAGCTCAGCTACAGATTCCCAGATCTGATATTAACATGCCAGAATAATGATGCAATTAAAACTGGTCCTGTGTCATTATGTGCGGACGGTTTTCAGTACATGTGACCTGCAACAGCAGCGCCCAGGCATTCTTGGGTGCAGCAGCCAACAAGTTTCTTCAGCCCCTGGTGACACCTTTTTTCCTTAAATTAAATATGAGAACACTATATTACATCTACTTGTAGAAAATATTCTCAGACCAATTAAAGTCAGTTTCAGTGGAAACAAAAAGGACAGACGGCTAGCTTTGAAGATACAGCTACATGAACAGACTACCACAAGGCTAAAGAGAGGAAGGAAAAGCTTCCTGGAAAATAGCAACTGATGAGAAAAACAGCATGCTCGGGGGGTTGTGCTATGAATGAAGGCAGGACAAATGACAGAATATTCCATTTCAATGAAGAAATTAATAGGAGTACTACAGGGAAAAATAATAATTAAAAAAATATTTTTCCAAACAGTCCGCTGTTGAATATACCAGAGAAGCTATTTAAAATAAAAATTATTCCTGCACTCCCATTTGTGATTTGCAGATCTGCATATAGTAAATTCTGACTGATCAACTGTTGGTTTGAGAACCACAAGATAAATTAGTTTTAGCTCTCAGACTCATTTTATCCCTTGATTGTCCTAGCTTTTAAGCAATTCTTAAAAACATGGCTGTACTTTCTCTAGATTCAGAATCAGATTGCCCTGTGTTAGACATTTCTTTATCTAGGTGTAATTTAAGGCGTATCGATTTAAATTAAAAAAAAAAGAAAAAGAAAAAGTGGATGTTAGGAGAGATTTTATAAGGCTAAAATTAAATTCACAATGTCCTGTGTATAAAGACTGGTTCCCATACAAAAACTAGAGGATTACATTTTAAATAAGGTCTATCCACCCAGCCTGCCTTCCCGAGGAATCTGCTGCAGAACCTCCTCTCTGCGGCGCCAGAGGAACACCGAGCGTCAGAGACAGAGTTGGGTCAGGAAGTCAGCCCTGCCAGACATCGAAGAGGAAAATGTGACAAGGTATGAACAGAAAAACAAAGTAAATATGTAATCCCTGAGCTGTTAAAGAGAAGCGTTTGCAAAGAAAATTATTTCCTCTCTCTTGCAGCCAGATTCCTACTTTTAGGACCCCCAGCAAGGAAATAACCAATTACTCCAGATCCCTTTCACTCCAATCCTAAAGCTTCTCTGTATTGGATAAAAATCTCTCTCACAGCCCAGAAAAAAAATGCAATATCTATGAGCCCTTTCCCAGATACATAGCTTGCATTAGTTACCAGCTAAAATATGTTGCAGTATGTTATTAATAAGGTGCCAACCTGCCAGCTTCCCCACGTTTAAAAAGATTGGGAACTGCACCTATGTCAGACCCATGGAACAGCCCTGAGTTTTCCCACTGTGGGATCCAGCAGACAGCACACGCAGCATCAGCCCATTGCCATAATAGCTGCTACAAACATAGGATTGCAACTTAAGTACAGAAGTAAACAGAAAACAAGACAATTTTTGAGCCTAAGCATTTCTTAAGTCACAGATATCCAAATAAATAGATGAATGCTTTAAATACAATACTCTTAATTCCTCTAGAAGATATCTGAAGCAGTGACAGGAGATCCATACAAACTGTAACCTATTATTTCCCTTGGTTATTTAATCCGAAAGTCCACTAAAGTCATAAGAGGGGACAAATGGACAGCTCCATCGATGCAGCGGAATGTACTCACACCTCCGCTATCTTCAACCTCAGCAGCAAGTTTACTCACACTATCTTAAACTGTGCTGTTTGACTTGAGTTTTGACAGGTTTCTTGGTCTCGTTCAATGCTAAGTTCTCAGCCAGCGGCCACCAGTGACAGCAGAGACGGGAGCTGAATGCCACTGGCCCTCGCTGTGTTGGGCTTGCGGCGGCAGCTGGCACACAAGCCAGCGAGCCCTGCTGCTCCTTGTTTAAAAACCGCATTGCTGAAGTATCAGCACTGAGTGACTACTCTAGAGTACATCCCTAAAACAACAAACAAGTCAGTTTATGATGAATTACATGCTTTATACTAATTCCATAGGTTTTTGTAGAAAAACGTCGGTAGTTCCAAGGACTAAGTAAAACCTGGACCCTGTTCCAGCCAGATAAAAAAAAATAATACCTCAAGGTCTGTGTTCACAAGTTGTTCTGCAGAAGATGCAATGGCACAAACTACGAACTCTCACAAGTGCCAAGATCTTAAGTTTGAGCACAGGAGTTAGGCACAAGTTAAACCAAATTCATGCGTAAAGGCAAGCAGATGCAAAATTACTGCTGAAACAGAGGAACAGCAGCTCCGTGGCTGTCACCAGTGAATTAAGTGAAAAGGTCATCCTGTGTCTCACGATTTCTGCTCTGTAAGCAGTGCAGCGTAAGGAAAGTAGTACCGTTGCCCTCTGCAGGTTCCACATTTCAATTTTGCAGTCTTCACTTCTTTTAAACAAGTTTTTTTATTCAGATGATTCTAATAAATCTAAAATATCAGCTTAAAAAAGAACTTCAGATGAAAGAACTTCACCATGATAACACTGTAACAACAGTTACCAAATATTTTCCTCTTCACTCTTTTGTGCTCACTTGACAATATTTTCTTTTCCAGTACAGCCAAACAGGAAATGAATAGCAAGCTAGGACAAAAATGCTATAGACCATAACTGATAAAAAGTACTGGAAATAGTCCATACACTAACGCCACACCTGCCCAAGGAATGCAACTTTACCTTCAATCATTGTGACAAAACTCTGTGAGGCCACATCAGAACTTTATGTATTTACACTTACAATGAATAACTACTTGGTTTAAAAACAAAACAAAAAACATTTTAGTCACTTCAGAGCGCAAGCTGTCCAGGATTTACCCACATACTGGTATCAAGGCTTTGGTCCTGATTCCACTCAACTCAGCCACAGAACACCCACTTCACGCAGTTCAAACACCAGTCTTAAATTACCAGGTTCAGGTATAACTCAAATCACCAGTTTAGGCTCCTCTCCATGAAATAAAACAGAAGAAACTGGATTCATTTATCTTTCAACACACTATAACCTAAAAACATTGCTGCTTTGCAGTATTTGCTGGAACTAGAAACAGGGGGTGCTGAATAATGGCAGCAAGGAGCATGGCGGACCCCAGCCCAGCTGCAAGAGCCCGCAGCCCCTCCGCTCGGAAGGGGCTGCTCTCTACACAACCTGCGTTTCCTCCGCTGCTTTGCCATGCCATTTAATACAGACTGTCCTTCCTGAAAATAACCCAGAGACTAGGAGAGGTATTTAATGGAAAAGGGAGGGGTGGGGGGCTCTGCATGGCACCCAGTTGGGGTGAACCAAAGCTCTTCACCTTTCCTTTGCTGCCATGAACTTCCATGCCACTACAGCCCTCGCAAGTCATGCTGGTCATATAACTTCTACTTCATGACAAAGTAGAAACTATACTGAGAAAACACACCTCTTTTTCAACAAAGTAAGAGAATAATGATCATTTACCGCTGACTGCAGAGTGACAGCGCTTAACTCTTTACAAACTTAGCTTCAGGCATATTTTACCGAAAAATTACAAGTATTGATGTACATTAAAAGTCACGCTGACCTGTGGTGTTTGAAATGACCAACATGAGTGCTGTTTCAGACTAACTTTCTAATTTTAGACAAATATTTGTCCTATCCTACTGTGTTGCTTTAGAAAAGATCAACAACATTTTTCCCCATTCCCAAAACCTTGATTAACTCCGTTTCCTGGGAAAGGAAAATATCCACCTGTGCTGCAGAAGGAAACCAGCTGGAAGCAGACAGACCAACACCGCTACCTGGAAGAGTTTTGAGAGCTATTTTTAAATTGAAAAGCAGACATGATATAGGTTTTGTTATTAGATAAAATGCTGCAACAAAACCAAGTTTTTTGCATTGTATTATCTATCTTGAGAGTCTCATAAAGGTGTATAGCTTACAAGCTCAGGTGGCTCTGAACTGGTCTGCCTCTTCCTCAAAGAGGAAAACCTCTGCTGACTTCGCACTGAAAACCTTCGGAAGGACTCTCTGCTCCGGGATGCAAAGTGCCTGAAGGAGGAGGTTCGCTTGAAGGGAGTCCTGCTTCCACCTTCCCCGCTAGTCCGTTCATGAGCAACCGCAGTAGTGACTAAATTTAGTGCTTCCTGTAAGGATCTCCGCACTGTACCCATCCACTGGGTCATGTGAGTTTGTGCCACTGTCAGTTTGTCTCCAAGGTAATCCATTTTTCCAGCAGAGATGAGAAATCAATATTCAGTAGCAATGATTGTAAAATATATTCTCCTTAACAACCCCGATTTTATTTGGCAAAAAAGATTCCACTTATAAAATACTTTCAGCTCATGTAAATAGCACTACACTATCACCATCAGCATATTTTCTATATTTAAATAACAAAAAATATGTGAGGTTGGAGATTGGTATTTGTCAAGTAGGAAAAAAATAAAAGACTTTTCCTACTTACAATCAGATTTCCAGAGTTCCATCAAAATATGCTTAATTCAGCCATGTTAAAGAGAGAAATCAAGGTTTAAATCCTGACACAGTCCCTTGAAATTAGTCCATTTACAAGCACAGAATCAGTCTCTTACTGTCTCATTTCAGAGCCAGAAGAGCAACTCCTCCCTTTTTAAGCCAAGTTTTTGTTTTGCTGTAAATATCAGAAGGATAAAAAAAATTGTATTCTTCTGGCTCGGCAGCTTTTCAGGTAACAGTACATTAAAGAAAGTTCTGATGCTTCTATACAATCCATTTAGCAACAAAAATATTAGATCTTCTGAACAATAAATCCAAATTATTTTCTTCCCAAAAAACTCTGCAGGAAGGTATCAGCATCAGCAGAATCCCCTCCTCATCAGTCCTCCTGTCTTCAGAACCATTCTCAAGATTTTCGCTTCCAGAAACGCAGATCACAAGCTAGCAAGGCACAGTGAAGCTGAAGGGGAACCGTGTCAAGCCTGCTGCCTTCAAGACCGGACTTGCTGGCTGCTCAGAGCCTGCCAAAAGATCTTCTGAATGACATCAGCTCCTCTGCTTCGAGGGGGGCTTCGTAACAGAGGAACGTAGCTGGGAATGGTAAGACGCTGTACCAGTAGCCAGCGTAGAGACTTTCCCCACGCCTATGAAAGCCGCTGCACACGCCAGCTCCTCTCCTTATACAATCTGGAGACGCACTCTGAAGAAGCTGCTGGATATCACAGCTGTTTGCAAGCCCGTCTCAGGCTCCCACAGCAAGGTCTGCCGTGCTCTGAACGCTCCCCGAACAAGGCGCAAGAGGTTACGGGCAGGCGAAAGCTGCCGCTGCCTCTGCCTCTGGTATCCTACTCCCTCCTCTCTGTCCCTGCCTTGCCTCTTCTCCGGAGAGGAAACAATGAGCTAGGTGAAACAGCCGCAGAGGTCTGCCTAAGGAAGGATCTGGGCTGGGCTTTATTATAGTACAGGCAGGGTTACCATGGCAACCAAGGGAACAGCATCTGCTTGCTGCCTAAGCAGGCAGGAGTTGCACAGATCTATTGGAATGATTCATAGTTTGCGTATGTCACGTGTACTTACTGATTTTAACCCTTCCTTGGGAAAACAACAGCAACAGCTCTGCCAAGGAATGTTTTACGCTGACACCAAAACGCTTCCTATTCCGCCTGGGCAGGTTAGGACAAAACCTACACCCCGCTCCCATTGTTGGACGGGGTACTCGGGCAGTGCCGTCACATAGAACTGTTTTATTACGTGATTTACAAACTCAAACAAGATATTTTCAAGTTAGTGACTACGGTATCAGTGCAAGATAATGATTAAGCCAGAAGTTCAGCACAAAGCTGAACAGATCTGACAATTTAAAGCACTTTTTTTTTTTCCACTTTCACACACTGCTAACAGCTTTCACTGTCGTTCCCCAACTCTGCTCCCTCCCTGGCAGCTGGGAGACCATGGGGTCGGTACCGCCACTGCAAAGCCTGAAACGGGTGGGGGTAACGAGACGACCCCACGGATAAAAGCAGGTAACACTGCGCAGTCATGTCACCAGCCATGGAATTTCTGGAAACAGCCCGTTTGGGAGGACAGCAGAAATAAAAAGCTAAGAAATAAAAAGAAATAAAAAGCTTATCAATAAACATAAGTAGGTGTCCAAAGTCAAGATGTGACTAGTTTAGAACTGAGGGGAAAGAGAGATACAGGTACGAAGGTAAGAAAGGCATGTTGAAAGCTGCTCGCTTTCTTGTTTATTCAAGGATTTTTTTGTTGCTGTTGCTTAATTTGCCATACAAAGTACCATGGTCTTGCATCATCCTCTCCTCCCCTAAACCTTTCAGGAAGAGATTTAATGGAATGAAAAATTTCTAGATAATACTTTATGAAATGGCGCTCTCAAAGTTTTATTGTATCAGAAATTCTACTTACAAACATGCACGCAAGCGTACGACGCTCTGAGGAAATGGGGTGTCTTGCCTTTTAAGCATTGTTTTTAGGAGTTGAACTCCACCAACCTGTAACTTATCTCCAAGAAAAACTTTGGTGACAAAATGCGGTGCTCCATATCTTACTCTTCATTTCTGAATACATTATATTTGTTTTGAACATTCTCAAATTAGCAGTCTAACAAAAACCCTTGGTGTCAAAAGGGAATCCAACCAATAGAGAAAAACCTTTTTTCCTCACATGGATCTTCTTTTAAAGAGCTACAGAGTTGTTTTTGTATGGAAATGGAAAGAGATACTTTTGATCAGACACCCCAAGAGCTGGGTGTTTCTTACATTTTTGAAGAAACAGGGAAAAAAAATTTGAATTTATTCTGGCACAGTTATGGATAATGCTTCACAAACGATGGAGATCCTGTGCCCAAGGTTTAAATTTAAGACTTACTACCCATTTTTATGCTGTTTAATCTAAGCTCTGTATTTCAAACATCTGCACATTTATAAGTGCAGCTCTGTACTTGCTGCAGGGATTCTCCATGAGGCACTTTGCTATTTCGGGGGGCTACCAAATCAGAGCCTGAAACCATCTAAAATAGCAATTGGAGAGGTCTGGACTGTAGCTGCCATGCAAGTTAGTCAGCAGTCCCTTCACCTAAACAGCACAGGCAGAGCAGAACTGAAATTTAACCAACCTTCTGGCATATCGCCTGTCACAAAACGGGAGGAGATGCACGACCAGATTCAATCCAACATCCACAGAAGGCAGCTTTCTTACAGCTTGCTGCAAGAACTTCTTACACATGTATGTGACTTGAAGGATGTGAAAATTCACTAGAGAATATATTCCACTTTTTTATTAGACCTCCCCTGAAAAGAGTGAGATGTTATGCCCGATTTACCATTTTAATCTTTAGAAGACTGTAAAACTGCTGATTCAAGTCTATCTGCAATACTAAATTTAGTATCTTCTGGCTACCACATGAACATATTGCTAGGTATTTCAGTATACTCGGCATCTAAATTATTGCTTAGATTTACACTTCAATTAGCATCATGGCAAAACGTTTTAGAAGATAATCAGACATGCTTTCGCCATCAAATTCAAATGGTTGAAGATTTTTCCACCCCTTCAGCTGAAATGCAGTAAGTGACTGCGTTTTCTCCTGCTTGAGCTCCATACCAAAACTGGCCAAGTTCAGCAGCTGCCAGGAGACTGACAGACTAGGCAGTCAAACTTAGTTTCCTTAGAAAACCCATCTAAAAATAACTGAGGTCTGAAAGAATTAAGTTTTAAGAAAATTTGTAAGAATATTGCTTTATTAAAATGTATCTGCGTAGCAATTACATAGAAGAAATGTCCTCAAAAACACCTCTCACTGGACACTGCAAGGACTGGATAGATTATTTCACAATACATTTTATTTTCACCCCTCCCCACCAAAAGCATAATATGCTGATCTCTGCCTTGATCTGTGCAGAGTGTGTGTGTGTGAGGAGGGTTATTCTACTTTATTAAAATGGACTGCTTCTATCCCTTCTATTCTGGTACGTAAAATAATCCACCGAAACCTCAGAGGACCCCGTTACATCAGCCAACCAAAGCTGGAGAACACTTGAAAAGTCTAAAGGATGGAGTTTTCAAAAGCTGTAAGGAACTGAGTACCAAATTATGTTTTGGGGCTTTCAAGTGAGATTTCACCTGTATGAAAAACACAAACCACTATTAAAAATAATTTTAAAAGACATAAATCAACTTCACAATAGATTAAGGAGTATATTAGCCATAGAAGAGTACCAATTTCAAAGAGCACGCTGCCATGGAGAAGATCTCCTGCCTGTGGGCACGCACACAACGGACCAAGAAAGCCTGGGCTCCCCGGGGAGCACACCAACTTGTTCTCTTTATTTCTTTTCTGAGGCTCCCCTGAATATGATGCTCTCTGTAGGACTCCACACAAACTTCCCAGCTGGCAAAAGCTCACAACTGCACTTTAATTAAATAACAGCACGTGGGTTACACACAGGCTCTATTTACTACTCCTCTGGTGAATCCACATACCTTTTTATAACTATCAGCCTACAGAACATAGCTCAAACCATACAGATGTTCTGTAATTGTCTCCCAGCCACTTCAGTCCAGCAGTCTTTCTGGCTGAGCGAGGGTTTGTTTCTGAACAAGAACGGCACAAGACGATCTTCTGCCCTTGAAAAATACTAGTGATTATCTCATGTTGCAGCCACCCTGGATCTGTCAAGGGTCTGCAGTTCCAGAAAACAGAGAGCCTACATTGCGAACCATTACTGCACGACTAATTACCACAGTAGCAAATGGGACCTCATTATTCAAACATCGCTGGATACTTTTATTATTAACATCTATTCCACCTACAACTCAAAAATACAATCCCGCACAAAGAAGTAACACTCCCTATTTTTCCCCTCTTTCAGTAGAAAAAAAAATTCTATGGTTACATTATATTTTCCAAAAGCTTCTTTCAGCTCATTTTGAGCTTCACCTGTTCTGAAATACATATAATTATGCTAATGACTATATAGGATTGGAAGGTCAAATTAAAGACAGGCCTGCATGTAGCACAGCACATAATACACACACCATGAGAGGCAGGTGGAACTTGCAGCACAGCCCTATGACAAGTGTGAGCCGTTCAAGTCCACGGGGTCTTTAGCAATGGCTGGGTCCCCCCATCACCACCTCCCTTCTGGCAGCATTAGTATGCACGGAACTGGGAAGGCAAGCTAACTGAAGACCTATCAAAAGGATACTGGGGATTAGTTTTCACCTAGACTGGATCCCCACATGATCCTTTGTCAGCAAAGCAGATGCGACAGAGAAGGATGGGCAACATTAGTTTAAACTAACTGCAAAAACAAAGTCTGCTTTTCCTTTGTGGGACCCTCAGTCAGAAACCCACTCTCCTGATGCTTACCTGCCTCACACCCCATTGCTCCACTTAAGTTTGCAATTATTAATAATTCATGCATTTTAAGTGTTTTCTGCGAGCCATCATCCCACGTACAAATATCATGATCAAGTACTTGCAAAGATCATGTCAGCTTCAATTCCATCTCGGGCCTCTTAGTTTGTCCATCTCAGTTACGCTCAGCCTTCAGCAACCACCGAGGAGCAAAGCCTGCCCTTGTAAGGCTGTTCTGGTCTTGCATTCCACATCGACTCTTTCTGTTTCATTAGTAAGAGAACTTAATTTAACCTGTTGTGTTTGACATTATGGGCTATTTAAAGATGCAGCACTGTGCTGAGCTTAGCTATGTGGCTCCGGACTCAATTACTCCTTGGGTTCCTCAGACACTACAAAACAACTTATGTTTTTTATATCCTCCTTATTTTTGCCTCTGTATTCTCTATTTTGCCATCTGAATTGTCATGTTCAAAGAAGGACTAGCAAGCATTCCTAACTACAGGCTGAATTTCTTACATGTAACATCCCATAATAAAAGTTTTTACCATGTCACCTTCAAATTCTCATTTAAAGTAAAAAAGAAATGCTTTAATACTCAGTCATCTGAAATGCCAAGTAAGAGTCTCAAGGCTTCCCAAGGATCTGCCAGTTCACAACAGTCCTGCTTCCCCTACAAACCATTCCCCAAACGCCCCACCGCCCTGGCCAGTCGGCAGAGCCCTGGACACACATCTGGCAGAGACACAAAAGTCTAACAGCTGGAGCAAAGCTTTTTGGTTTTTTCTTTCATTCCAAACCAAGACCAACTGAACTGCTTTAAAACAGCCTTAACTTGGGAAAACACAAGATTTGGTAAGAGCCTGGGCAGATATAGTATGTTTTGCTTTCCACATACAAAGAACAAAACTGTGTATCAAGTTGGTTTCTTCAAAATGCTCCCATCTACTTGCCAGTTCTCACGCCCCCCCTTTCTCTTCAAAATGACTTGCTATTACACAAACAAAAAAGACAGATCCCCTGGGTACATTTTGTAGAATATCTGGATTTGGGTAAATGTGAAAAATGCGCAAGTTTCAATCAGGTTACCAGATTTATGGCTAAAAACTGTCTAAGTTTGTCTGCCAGGTTAAATCTCACTTCACTGGCAAGAAGTCAGACTTACAGAATTAAAGGCACTTCCTCTGTTAATGTCAGTGAGCTGTCACAACTGTTCATAGAACAGTCTTACTGCACAAAGTCTTTAATTTTGATCTTTGTTCCTAGCACATAGCAATCTTTTTCATTTAAACTAAAAAAAAAAAAAACAACCAAAAAAAACCCCCCCAAAAAAAACAAACCAAAAAAACCACATTAACACAGAGCTTAAGTTAAACAAAAGTCTTACATTTAGGTCCATGAACAAAAGACTGGAATTGTTCAGGCTCCTGCACCCATTTATACTTGGCAGAGTTCAAAATCTAGCATAATTCCAAAACCATAACAAGCTGCATGGTGCAGAAGATTGCCGTGACATGCATCATCTAGGGAAAACAGAAATAAATCCCCTGGTCCAATCAAGGTCTGTTCTCAGAGAGGAGAAAGAGATGATACAATTCACACCACAGCATCCATCTCTATCTCGAAGCCAGCAGTCCAGACAACAATCTGCAGCAGGCTAGGCACCTACAGTTCAACATCCTTCAGACTGACACCCTCCCTGTATGCTTCCAACACACTGGGCATCATCAGCTGGGACGCAGGTACCTAGTATCCCCATACTGGAACAAATTTATGACACAGGTCCCAACAAAACCAACACTGCTGCACAGGCACTCTGAAGACAACAAAAACCTTGCTTCCCCTCTGATTTTTTACACAGTATCACATACACCATCACAAACGAATTGACATGGCACGGACTCTAAGCCAATCATTGAGGTAAGTTGGCTTCTTACTCCATCCTTTTTCCCATTCGCTGTACCTCGCCTTCCCATCCCTCAAATCCAAGATTCCCCATTAAACTTAACACAGACAAAGATGAAAGGGCTTAGAAGTTTTATCTGGTTTGGTTTTTTCTTTTTCATGGTGGTACAATAAATACAATTAATTCAGAGGCCTAGACTGTTTCACCTGCCACAATAACCATAAGCAGTCTATGGTCAAAAGAAAAAAAAAAAAAGGGAAAAAAAATAAGAGAGTTGAATGGATGGAGTGTTTTAGCACAAGGACTTTGTACAGCATCTGTATACAGTGAAATCTCTTTTGTAACCTGAAACACTGGGTATCTCAATATTTACACTAAATATTTGTTTTCTATTCCTACTTTCGTTTCCTACTGAAACTTAGCAAATTAAGCTCACATATACGGTTTTAATTCATGCTTATTCAGAACTTAAGACAACTTGCATAGAACTTGACATTAAAGGTGTTCCCCTCATACATACAGCCAACTACAAAAGAGATTGAAATTCCATTTCCAGACTTTTTTCTTATATTAGGTTATTTTAAAAGCCCACAGAGGCCTCACAAACTAGTGAGCAAGGAGAGGCTGCTGTAGCAACAGGTTCTGGATCAACGTTTGTAAAGTTTACACAAGCACACATTAATACAAGAGACTTTTAGAGAAAGGTGCTAAAGCACTACGTAAAGTATCTCATGAATGTAGTCCATGGCTATTTTTAAAATCTTTATTTTAAGCAGAGGTAATAATAACCTCAGACTAATACTAATTTCTTAAAGAAGTAATGCATTTCAATTGTGGGAAACAATTACATTTTGAAATTCAGTGCCAGTGACTTTGCAGACAAATACTTTTAATTTATTCCTCCAGACTAAAGAGCAAAATGAAATTTCTTGGTACTTATGCACCATAACTGCAAAAAGGCCTATGTAATAACACTGTCTTTGCAATTGGCCTCCGAAATCTGAGTGTCATCTGATCTGGAACAGGACACAAGAATTCTTTATTTATCATCCAGTCAAATTTGCTTCAGGACAACCTTCGCTAAAAAACTAACTTGTGTCCCTTTGAAGACATCACATTCCCCAGTACACAAGTGTCTGCACAGACCGTGTCACGTTAGGACAAATACTCATCATGGTCTCATCTCCTACCCCACAATGTAATGGAATGGTGGCAGTGCAGGCTCTAGAAGACTGAATCACTTTGATAGCCAGCCGTTGAAAACAGAAATTATACCACCCACATGCTGCACATCCTTATTCCACAACTACCTTACTCTTGAAGTTCAGCTTTGGTAGTACTACCTTCATTTGATAAATAACAGAGCTGAACTCACCTGGCTGCCATCACGCTATCCTGCCTACTCCAGCTGAAACGTCCAGGGTAAGGAGAAAACGATGATCCAGAACAGCCCAACTCCCAGGCACGGAAGGGTAGGGGAAGGCTTTATTCTCTGCCTTGCTGTGTGCTAACCTGACAATCCTCTCCAAGCACAAAAAGCATTACAAAAGTAATCACGTTTTATGGCAAGCACAACAGAGTCCCCTCGTGCGGGGGCAGAAAAGCAACAAGAACATTCCCTGCCACAGAAAGTTACTTCAGGGAGGAAACTAGCAACTTCCCTGCAGACCTGCGGCACAGGTTTTGCCACTTCCCCGTTATAAATGAATATGCTCTGTCAAGGTTTCACAAACAAGCCAATAGCTCATAGTCACTCCACAAATCTTCTTGAATATCAGCTAAGAGAGGACAATAAAAAGGAACAATGAAAGACAAAACAAGAGAAATACATCCTTTCTCCAGGTCTTGCACACAAAGAGACTTGCTTAGACTACAGGGAGGACAAAATGGCAGTGAAAATTTAAAAAAAAGTGAAAGGAGGAACAAAAACCTCCACACTCCCCAGGTACAACTGCTGTCTTACAGCATCACTGGAACATCCCTGGCCAGGTAAAGGAACAGGTATGAGCCATTCCCAGACCAGCTGAAGGGATACGCTGTTCCTTGGGCTTGGCGCTGGCTGAGCACTGCTGCCAAGTGGAGCCAATGCTCAACGCTGATAAAAAAAATGGAGCTTATATGAGACAGGGCCTCCTTCCTCGCCTGCAGTCCAACTCCTCTCTCCCCTGTCCCCCACTGCAGAATGCGAGTTTTGTTTCCAAAGGTCTCTGCAAGCAGCATATCACCTATCTGGGGAGCAGGAAGGAAATTTTTTCCATCTTATTTTGTATCATTTGTCTTGACTGCGGGCATTCCAACCTTCTCACTCTGTATACATTCATCTGCGGTGAGAACAACTTGGAGTCAGAAGCGTGAAAACAAGCAGAAAAATGCATCTGGTGCTCAGGAAGTAAAGGTTAAAGTGGCTAGCTCTAAAGAGAATTAGAGGATTCAGAAGCAAGTATGAGGGAGGTGCTTGACACTCTATAACCCCAACAAGCTGGCAGGAACATTAAAGGGGTAAACGTCTCATACCGACCTAGTGGTAATTTATTAAAGCTGAAGCTTATGCCTGAACATGGATTCCCGTCTCACCCACATCTTCTGACAAATAAAACATTCTCGTTGGCACACAATGAGAACTGTCCAACATAGCACGGTGAAAACAGCAAAAAGCTGTTGAAGTGTTCTGGGTGCAGCTGATTAAACTTCCGTGTGCAAGGTTCCAAACCATTTTTATACACAAAGAGCTACCACTTTTAACATCTTTTCTTCTTCAATCTTTAAAAAAAAAAAAAAAGTGACCCAGTTTGATCAATAAATTTTAAACACACAGTCAGACATCCACACACTTCAAACAAGACAAGAAAAAGATTAGAAATTTTGCTGGGACATCATCTTTTCCCCTCTCACGCAAGAAGCATGTTAGTGCATATGAAATGAAGCTTTTTATCAGAGAAACATTTTGCAATGTTTGCTAAAGAAGGTCAGATACCAAACGCATCTAATCTGCCTGCAAGTCCACCGCATAGCCTGGTTCTTCTCACTAGGAACACTTGGTCCCCAGCTGTCGTGCACTGTCTGCCCACTTTTGTAAGCTCTCATCTACATCCCCCCCCTCTGCTACCACCACCCTTCCCAACATGTTTCGTGATATCACGTGGCTTACATCCATTCTTTAGATTATGAATTTTTGAGGCTAGGTTTGTCTTGCTGTTTCTGTAAAAGATATGTAACACTCATGTACATTGTAAGAACAACATCATCACAGCACTATCACCTCAGTAAGATAAAATTCTGTACCTTACGTTCTCATTTAAGAAAAGTCACATTTAAGTACAATACTTGCAATTCTTACAGATTTAAATCAAAAAATGATAACAGAAGGGGCAAGAACAGGGGAAAGCAGAGGCACAGAGTGAGTCTTACCAAGTTCTGAATGCACTTGAAAGCTGCACTTTCCTCCAAATTAGCCAATATTAGAGAAACCAGATAAGAAGAAGAAAAAGAAAAACAAAAAAACCCTTAAATTTGCATTCCTTGTTTTCCTTACAGAACTACACTTGTGATAAAAGAAAACAGATTAATAATTTTCATGACTGAACACTCCACATACTTGTTTATACCTGCCAAAATAATTTTACCATTCTACTACCATGGTCATCCTTGATGGGATCAGTGAAAAACTGCAGTTTCCCATTTCATTTGTAACCAAAGTAGAAAGTCAGCCATCCTTTTCTCTGTACAAAATTCTCCATGCTTTTACAGTAGTATGTAATTATTCCAAGATTAATAACAATCTGTAAACAAAGGTAATTGTGAAATATAATTTCTAATTTACGTTTTTAAACAATTGAAGTTTAAATATGATTACCAGTAATTATTGCAACAACTAGAGTGCCAAAAGAGATTTTTGGAAAATGTTAATTCTTTTGTCCCCCAAACTATGTTTCTCTTCAATTTAAGAAAGGCCCAGTTAAACATCCTGCACATGCATAGTTTTTGTACCTTGAATTGTTTCAGTATAAAACAAAGCTATCAACATTAAAGCTGAGGGAACAAGCTAAAAATATACTATGTTGTTTGAAAGCCCATGTACATAATCATTCAGCACTTCCCTTCCATCTCAATGGAAGAGGAAAAACTGAAAAACAAAAGAGAAACAGGAAATTCCTACAGTACAAATATTCTGGAAAGTACTAAAACCATTTTCTTTACGTTTGTTTACATCAAAAGGATCAAGCCAAGCAAAAGATGGATAGTTACAGTTTTTTCCATTTATACAAATAAAGATCCAGGATTAAGAAAGTCTTTCGTTGATAAACATTACCATACAAATACTAGACATTCCCTCCAACGTGGGCTGAAAACTACAAACAAACTAGCTGCAAGCTTAGCAATAAGCTAAGCATTAGCTTTTGTATCACTTAAGAAAGATGCTATGGAAAACCAGGAGCTATCTTACAGTAGGGGAGATATCTAATGTCAACAAGAAACACAATGTGAAACTTAGCCATAAGAAAAGGAAGCTATTTGCACAGTGAAATGAAAATATGAGCATGTAAACAAATACAAAGCAGGCTGAACACCACATGCTCCCTGCAAACGTGCCCAAGCGTTCTCAGGAGCAGTTCTGTTGTTTTGATCAAACACACCATCTCAACACGCGACTGATTCAATTTTCCCCGAGGTCCCAGTCTTCAGTTAGGGAAATCTCCCCAGCACGCCAGGCAGCCACAGGGCAAAAGCTTCAGCCTGCAAAGGATCTCCTTGCACCAGGGAGGCAGAACAGAGCAGCACCATAGCCAGGGCTCTTACATGAAGTCCAACACGGGAACAGTTATTTCTCCATCACTTGATCCAATGGACTCTCACATGTTTAGCACAGGTAACTGCAAAACATCTTCAACAGAGACTTCCTGAGGACAGAATGTGGCCTAAAATACCTCCAACTGCTAAACTTTTCTCACACGGCAAAGAAGGTAAGCGAAGTGAGAGAAAACAAGCATGGGAACATGCTACTTCTGCTCAAAACAATAATGGGAAGAAGAGGGGTTGGGAGTGACTCAAATTACATGCAAACGAGAAAGGACAATCCAATATGAAGAGTCATTCAAAGTATTTCCTTCTCTTTGACTGATATAAAGTTTTGCTGTCAATTCAGACCTGCATATGAACAGTCATTCAAACCCCTCCTCACCAACAGCCTTCTGCAAAGGCATCAAAATCCGACTTCAGGGATAATGCCAGATTCACTAATTTCATTCCATCTCCTTAAAATTTCACCATGAAATTCTGCTTCATCTCGCCAAAGGCAGTCTGGGCAGTTTTGCAGCGTTACACCTCAGCCAGCATCTCACTTCTCATCAGAGGCAGTCAGCCCCAGTACGTAGGCTGGATGGGGTTTGTCATCCCCACCCTGTTAACAGCAGGAATCCCCTTATGTGAGAAAAGCTCTTTTCTTGTGCACAGCTGAGCTTTTGGGGAAGCAGGATTTGGCCCACACACACTACATTTATTAAGCAGGTTCTAGCAGTCAGATAACATCTCCTCAAATCTCACAAGTTTTAGTGTTGCTTGGTAACACTGTACCTGAAGTCAGGGTCCGTTTCAGTGTGTTCCCGAGCGTCAGGCAGCACAGGCAATTCAAAACACAGCAAACATGCGGGCCAATTTCAAGAAGAGATAGATAGACAGCCTGCATGCTATACTGGGGAACGATATGTTCTCTGAAGAGTTAGATTTGGTCCAAAGCACGCTGCGCTCTTAAATCGGTCAGTAAATGCCAAGTTTACTATTTCTTAAATAGTGCATTTCTGTCATACTTTTCAAAGAGAGAAAATACAGAACTTTTTATTACTGTCTGCCTGGAGACATTTGGTAGTGCTTCTCTTTCTCACAGAGGGTGCTTGGCTAATCTCCAACTACTGAAGGTTCAAATCTGACTTTCAGAATTCAGAGAACACTCCAAAGGAAGAGCATGCTTTTTTGTGCAAGGGATTTCCTTCTTCAAAGAGTAGTAAAAAGAAGGTGGAATCACATGCTGCCTCACAACTGTCTAAAATCATCTTCCCACTGCACAGCTGGAAAGCACTGAGCACCTGATTGTTCTTTCC
Source organism: Ciconia boyciana (assembly GCF_034638445.1). Taxonomy (NCBI): domain Eukaryota; kingdom Metazoa; phylum Chordata; class Aves; order Ciconiiformes; family Ciconiidae; genus Ciconia; species Ciconia boyciana. Next base: position 7,568,081 of record NC_132948.1, read on the forward strand.
TTTACAAAACGTTATTCCATGCATCTTTCATTTACATCAGCCACTTCTTGGCCGCAGTAAGTAGAACAAATATCAGGTATACATTTATACAATACGTCCTTCATCCATTTTATCTTGCAACACACCATTTTTATGGGGGGGGGGAAAAAGCAATAGCATTTATTTGCTATTGCTGTGTAACACCGCATGCATACACGGTTCCATTATTTCTTGGACTCTTTGCTCTTACTGCCTCCTCCTCCTGCCACGCACAGCACGTCAGCCCCGCACCACCCAACGGGAGGGTGGCTGCGCAGCCCAGCCGCGCAGCGGCCTGATGCTCCCATATCCCCCGGGACGCCGTCAGTGCATTGGTGGGGGACCACAAGCCAGCCGACCCCACGCTTGCATGAGCTACACCCAGCCGACACACTTTTCTGAAGCCCAGAGCACTGGCGTGGTACAAGAATAGCCATGCGACTCTGCAGAAGGCTACATCTTAAATTGCTTATCAGGGTCATTCTCAAAGGTGTGGCCTTCGTTTACATTTTTTAGATTAAGTGTATTATTTCCTGCTTGGTCTGGAACTCTGTGGAGCTAAAAGGCTGATTTGCTGAAATTCCTTTTGCATTCTCAACTTTATTTGCTGTATTTCCTGCCCTGAACTGTTAAATACTCCTGAATTATGGAACAAATGCAGAAGTAAATCCAGTCTCATCTGACACCTGCAATCTCCACCCTAGCAATCAAACTTGCCAAATATGTACTGTGGTTAGCAAATAATCTATACTGCCTTCCTTAATGTGGCAAGTATTTGTTAGCCTCAACCATGAATCACGAAACCAAATACTACATTTTTTCCAAGCTTCATTCAGGCTTAAGATTTACCTTAAGTTACTTTAAGAGAAGCTTTGCACTGCAGTACGAAGTCCTGTCATATCTTGAGGAAAGGCCACTACAAAGAACTACTTTCACCATGCTCAAGTTGCTCTCTAAAATGCCGTTTCCTTTCAGTACAGTAAACACGCACTGGCTGTATGAACAACTCGCAACTGCTGAAAGAGCAGGAACAATAGTGGGAACTTGGCTGTCTCCCAGCATTAGCGACATGGACAACAGCATGGGAAAGCAGGAACTGAGTCAAAACAACTTTAGATCAAAATATTAGTGGAGAGGCAATGAAGTTACCTCTGCTTTGTATGTATAAATGAGGTTTAACAATCCACTTTAGCCTCGTATCAGAAGCGCACTCACTACTTTGGACTCAGATTAAAAAGGAGAGGGGCAGGGGCAGGGGCAGACAGTCCGCCAGTTCCAGCTGCTCTGAGCCCGGAAAGACACAGTCATTACAAAAAAAAATTACCAGGTCTACAAATCGTTACATCTTACTGAATGCAAACCTTATTGCACCAATTTAACCTAGAATGCACTATTTCATAAAAGCATTTTATGGTAGATTAAACTTAATACCACACCTATTATAACAAGCTGTCTTGGATTCTGCACTGTTTCCCTTGTGCGAGCCCTCAAGCTCGAGAGGACGAGTGGCCTCACGCCAGCACGCCGGCCTCCCACGGCTGAACAGCACTCTCTCGCGTTCCCGCGGGGAACGGGCTTCCTTGGCTGGGTTTGTTTTGTCTGCTTGCTCTTAGCAATGACACAAAAGTTAGAATTCCTCCTCTACATCGGCATTCAGGAATTAGGAAAATGCCTTTCTGAACAGATTTTTCCCTGCAACAGGGCTTCGTTTACTCAGATTATTTGAAAGGAAGATTTAGCTGCTGACATCAGCACAGCAGATATACCTCAGACACTAGCTAGGTGCAAGGGATTTTTTAAGTCTTTGGAAAAAAATGCATGCCTGAAATGCAACTGCCCCATCATCAAAAGTAAACCCTGCAACAGAACAGCAGCAAACACTGTCCACAGGAAATCCCCAGGCAGCGCAGACAAAAGGAAGCCACACACCACCGACACAGAACGCCTTCCCTCCCTTAAAGCAGGGATAACCACTACACGTGGCATGCAGACCAATGATTAAGGCTTCCTTCCATCACCCATCAAAATGCTGTTGCAGTGACATGCCGCAGCAGCGGCCATTATCAAGCTGCCACTTCCTTTGGAATCACCTGATAAAGAGGTACCAAAACCACTCTTAAAAGGTAGTAACTAAAACCTCGTCAAAACAAGCTTTAGATCTTACTTCTTACTTAAATACCCCAATTTTCTTTTGATTTTGTAGTTATTGTCCGAAAATAATAAGAAGGTCTTTTTAAACTATCACAGTGCTGCAGGGTAACATTTTCTTTAAAACGCCATTTTCTTTTGAATGCTTTCAGGATGTAGCATTTGTTTGCTATTTGAACACAGACAAGTGCCAGACTGAGAAGAAACAACTCATCAAGAATGGTACCTACCATGTTCAGGAAACTCACCACCACCCATACCAGAAGGCCTAAACTGAGCAATGAATCCAGAGCCCACTTCCACTTCCACCGTGTATCACAGGATGACGTCTGTGTAACACAGAGCTACAAGGTTTAAGAGAGATTCTCTGCTGCTGATAGGACACTGGTCTCCCACAGGCTTTTCGGAATGTCATTTTGTTAAAGTGGAGCCAAGGCCACTCTTAGACTATATCTATAATGTTTTCATGTTTTCAAGACATCTTCAGCCACTCCTCTGCCTCAGATGCTTTTCCTGTGACATTCAGTTGAAACTAATGAAACTATTCATTTTATGAGGTACCAGGATTTATGCATCTACCACACGCACTGGAGGGGGATCCAGACCAGGCCAACATCTAGCTGTCAAGAGAAAGACCACCTATTCACACTAGAGATCACAGCGCGGTCTCATATAAAAGGGTGTACTGGTAGCTGCTCTCAGCTCTTCCAGCTGTCTTCTCTCATCGACTGACATTATCTGTCTTATGTGGATCGAACAGCAATCACATAGCTCTGCATCGAGCCCCAGGGTTTTGATTGCTGATTGTCTCCGATACCACAGCAGCACAGCTGGAGGCCCAGCCAGCACTCGGAGCCAGGTCCCTCGCTGAGCATCAAACCAGCCAGGACCATTCTGAAGGTGGCTGTGACCAAAGTCACAGCTGGTTCCTGATCAAGGTACTAAAAACTGCATCTGGGGCAGCTGACGTCCTGTCACCAACCCTCCTCTCCCCACGAGTACTACAGTGCCTGTTCAAAATCAGCCAGGGCTCCTACTCTTTTCCTTCAGTACCTATTCTGGAACAGATCCAGAGTTTTCCTATCTCTTGCCAGCTCTGCCCCCACTGCAAGAAGTCTGGCCTCCGCTCACTGAGCTGGCTTATGTTACCTAGTCCTACTTGTAACGCTGATCATTGTTTATCAGTGTGCTCCTACAGTAGCCTCAGATACATCAAAAAAGAAATGACATCATCAAAATTGGAGCACCCCACAAAATGCCCTGGGGCAGAGCGAGGATTGCTCACAACTTTGAGATGGCTGAGGACAGGAACAGAACCAACTGAGCGTGCTCCACTAGTGGCTGTGTCCACAAGCAAGCCAAAAAAGCTGGTTATTGGATGAAGGGCATTACAAAGGAACAGGAGACCTCATTACTGTGGCTGCATACCTGGCGTGCTGACCAGCTCGACAGCGTGACTGATGCAAGCAGCTGGACAGCAGACTATTGAGCTGCACTTAAAGGACTTCTTATGCAAGTCAGACCTAAAGATGTCTTGTATCAGCTGCAGCAAAGCTCCTCACCAGCTGGAAAAGGGATGACAAATACCCCATGTACCCTGCAAAATACTAAAGTATAATAAATACAGCACATGGTCACTGAAAGACTGGCACTTGAACACATAATTACAATAATTAACCAATTAAAGATGATGAAAAGATCACAGCTAGGAGGAAGGTACATGGCAGAGCAAAGGAAGTGATGATGGGGAATACAGAGAGCTATGATTCAGTCTCTGAATTTCAGCTGCTGAACTACAGACCACCACAATGCATTTGGCGAGTAGCGTGCAGCGCTCTGCTCTATGCTTATTCGACTGAAGGGGTCCAAATAACAAATACAGTCTGTAACTGAATGTATGACTGAAAGCAACTCAGTTAGTTTGGATTCCAGGTTGATGGAAAAGGCAGCAAAAGGAATCAGTGCTGACACCAGCTGGATGGTAAACAGCCAGCCCTGAAAATGCCAGGAAGAACAGCACCACCAGCAGCCTCCGGGAAAACACAGGCTAAGGCAGGACCAACCATAGGCATTCCTACCAAGGGCTGCAGACAGAGCCAGGAGGCAGCCCTTTTCCCCCCCTATCACCAGCAAAAGCCCGTTTGTATGCCATACAGGTAGTACCTCACACCATCTATAATCTGAATGGCCAGAATCAAAGAAGGATCCATATATTGCTGGAGCCACAAAACCACAAGCTTCTGAGAAATCTCTCCCAACAACAAGCACATTTGTAGTATGAAGAGACAACTTACTGAGAGCGAACCAAACACAGAGAGGTGTTTAAGAGTCCTGCTCTTCCCCTTCTCAAAGAAACATCAACTAATTTCACCAAGACCAGACTGTGTTATCAGACCAGCCAGGAACTTCTGGATTCTTGAACAGCCATCCCAAAGACTCATAAAAGCCTTACGCAGCAATCTGCAAGGCTCCATCAGCACTTCCAGCTTTCCTCTTTTATTAGGTTGGGGGTTTTTTTTAGTGAGTTGGTACAGTTGCAGCAATAGTTTCAGTAGCTCTCATTAGTTCATCTCCTGTCATCAAAAAATCTGATGCTCGGTCTTCGCTAGGAGCCTGCTTCTCAGTAATCCCTGTTTCAGTGTTATGCATCACACTAAAGAAAACACCAACCAAGAAAGAGCTGCAATATTCCAGAGTCCTGCAGCATGCCTCATTAGGAATGCAAATGATCCAGGTTTGATAAGCTTGCTCTTCTCCTCATTATTACAACTCAAATTGAAAAGGGAGCTCAAGGTTGAATTACTGGACAGAACTCTGCCTGCATCTAATACAACCTACTGAACAAAACATTTTGCCAGACACAAAGACTACTTTTCAGAAACTTCGAGCTGTCACTCAACACCCCTGACTACAGGACACAGACTTCTTGGTGGTCAGTCATCATTTCAGGCAGACCACAAACTATGCTGTGCTCAAAAAATACTATGAGGATTTCTTTTGACAACTTTCCTACACATCACAAGAATACATGTCCTATTCAAAGATCAGAAGAGGAATCAGCAAGTAGCAGATAGCTGGCACTGAGTGGGTCCACTGACATCCAAAAACACCACCACTGTGTAGGAGTAAAACAAATACACAGCAGAAGAGACACAACCTATCAATAACTCAAAACAGTAGCTTTAAAAATGGATTTTCATTATAATATTTTTTTAATTAAGACTTACAGCTTCTTCAGGTATGTCTACCTAATGAATAAAGTATCTTAGCTCCCCAAGATAGATTAAGTAACACAAAGCTTGACAACTAACCCCAACATCTCTGGTTACTCCTGATTATAAATAGAGAGAACTGATAAATATCTCCTTAGTAGCCTTCAGCTGTAACATCAACACAGAAAGTGACAAAAGGCACAGCTGTGCTTTTCCCTTAAATTTTTTTTTATCTATACTTAATATCATGAATATCGCAATTGTCCTTCCAATATTTTCTTGGAATATATCAGGAGAGCGTACACTAATGCAAATGCTTAAGAAATACTTCAAGGCCTCTAAAAGAGCATATACAAACAGAAAATGTATCATACCTGTTCTGTTACAGACTAAAACTGCACAATATTAGATATCAACCCAGTGATCATCTGGGCTGATCAAAAAGTTTGGTTTGTTTTTTTTTTCCTGGCTTTATGGAAAATCACCAGATACATGTGAAAGCAAAAGCATTCAGAGATCTCTTTCAGGCTTCTCACACTGGCAAACCACAAAGAACATCCACCCCCCCACCATACCAAAGTCTGATATATCATGCTAATTTTTTGATGTGCAATTTAAAGAAAGCTTCCCTCTTAAAAATCTAGCTAATCAAATAAAAAAACCTTAAGAAATGTCCAAAGACTTCCATGTTTTACAATACTACAGTCTCCAACAGGAAAAGATTTTAAAGAAAATGCCCAGTTCTTCAAATACTGTTTTCTCTCCCAGCTGCAAAAAAATTACAGTAAGCAATCTCATCTCACTACTGATCAAAGCACATACAAGGCAAGGATCGTAAAATTAAACTCTAAATGAGGGGAGCCAACTCTTTGCTACAGTTTCAAAATGCACTAGCAAGCAGCTAACATTAAAAGGTTTAAGGTGTCAGTGCCGATTACATGCTGAATTTACAGCTGAAAAAATTGCTAGATTAATGCAGACAATAGCACAAACAAATGAAAACTGACATTTGATTAGTACAGATGAAATTAAAACATTAAGTACTTAGGTTCAAAGTAATATAGTATCTATTCATAAAGGTTTTGAAAATCAAATTCATCTTTTATAAATGTGAAAATATCAGACAAATAGCAATCACTGTGCAAAAGTAACCCTCCAAAGCTGGCAGACTAGCACAGTAAAAGCAGCCTGTTAAAAAGAGCTTTTCATTGAAGAGGGCCCTAAGGATTGTTTGAAGAGGAAGTGCTCGCTGAGAAGGGCGAAACCTATTAACACACTCAAATTAAAAATACGTAAGGAATTGTAAAAATACACACTTCCAAAGCCATTAGTACTGGCCATTTTACTTAAATAGCAGGCAGCAGCTCTAGCTAACAGCAGGGGAAGGAGTGCTTCTGAAAGCAACAGTCTCCAGAGTCCAAGGATAGCTTTTAAAGAAATGGAGAAGAATATTTCTAATATGCAATATGCAAAACTACAACTCCTATGGTTACACATAAACAAAGAAGAAATTCCAATTACTAAGAGGGTTTTCTGAGGCACATTTAAGTAGGCTGCAGTCTCCTCATTTTAAGCGAGTATTAAAGATAAAATAGCCTTTCTCACCCAAAATAAATTCCAAGTTTAATGTTACTAATAAGACAGATCAGAAAGAAACTGCAAAGCAAAGCCATATGAACAGTCTCAGGATCTTTGAAAACCGTTAAAAACGTCCAACTTGGTAAGCGCAGTTACACTAAAGAGTACACTTACCCACAAATACTGTAGCAACTTCAGCAAACGTGGACAGTAATAATACTCCATCTTCCAAAGTGCAAAGTTAACGCAAAACCATCTTCGCTAGATTCAGCCTCCCCGCTCTTCCCTGCCTCCAGCAGAAGTTAAAAGCAGACCAGAGCAATTAAAAGCAACATGAATAATGTACGGTGTCTGTTTATCTGGCCCCACGTCACCACGCTGAGCTCTGTGCCTTTAACAGATGCTGTGGCTACTTATAAGCAGTAGCTGAGCTACTGGCACCATGTGACTTAACCACTTGTTATTTAGCATCTAACTGCTCAGACTTCTCCCATCTCGGTAATCCGTAATGTGTTAGTCTAGAATTAATAATAGTACTTTGGGTTTCGCACTAAAAAGCCCTTCATCTGGAAGGAAAGAGAAGCTTCTAAACCCACTCGGTTTTGCAGGCTGGGTTATGAAACACTATTAATGTCACCACAGTTGTCGGGGTTGCTAGCTGACCTTATTTTTCAGTAATGTACAAGAAAAAGAAAAAAAACACATACGAAAGAAAAGCTCCTGCTTTTAATATAAAAATGTCTTTTGTGAATGAGAAGAAATAGACACAACAAAGTGTCTTTTTATATACCACTGGAATGTTCCCAGCAAATGAATACTACCAAAAAAGGAAGAAAGCCTGGGCAAACCGAGTTATTAACCAACACTGGGTCATCCCTCCTCTGGGCTGTTTTTAGAAATAGGAAGCAGAGCTAAATGACCAAATTGTGGTAGGTATTTTGTGAAGAGCAAAAATGGGAATCATAACATTTCTCTCTGTTCCTACTTTTTTCATCTATGTCCCTTTTTTGATGGTAAAACGAAAGACAAGTGACAGGAGCCAGTCCAGGGAGGACGCCGACTGCCTTTTCCCCCAGCCCAGCACTCCTCAGGCTCTCACCTTTCCCGGGGAGGGACAATGTGGAGGTGACACAAAACAGCTTCCGAGGAGTCCACAATCTCCTTGCTTGCAATTTGGGTTCTGGATGTTTAAGAAAAATACCCCCACTTTTCTAATGGCCACCTAGAAGATCTTGTGCAGCTGACAAATTCTTTTGATTTTCTTCCAGGCTCATTCAGTTTTTAGGCTAACAGAACAATTTGCACATGATGGGTTTTTTAGTACATCTGTTTTCATCTGGGAAGGAGTGAAGAGGCAAGGTTAGAGGCTTTATACAATCAGATGAGAAGGCTTGCTTTTCAATGGGCAGGAGAGAGACGTGTCATGGGCAGAACTGGAAACAACGGGTGAACTGTGATAAGCCAAACTATAAATTCATCTGCACATGTTTATAAAATATTTATCTTCTCTCCCCTGCAGTTCATTTCCAAAATATTTTTAAGAGTCAGCTCATGATTTTCTTAAACAAATCCTTCTCCACCCACACATCACAGTCTCAAATAAGTGTATCTTTATATGGATACCAGACTTTCCTCACCAAAGGACAAAAACCCAAAGTTTAATTAAAATAAATAAATAAAATACATAACCAGAGGCTTCAAAATAATTCATGCCTACACCAGTTCTAGTACCAGAGTGCTCTGTTTTAACTACACAAAGCAGCAACTTCGGTTATAAACCACAGTTGTGTTAAAGCTGCTCTGTTTCCAGATGAAGGCGCAATTTCTTCAGCCCAATAGAGCAAATGCAGTGACTTCTATTTGGGGGATGAGTCGCATTGCACATTCCTCAGTTTTTTATTCATAAGACTCCTATCAGTCTTGATGACTTAATCAGGAATTGAGGTTTGTGACTGAACGTCAGAGAATTAAAGACCTGTGTCAGCTGTGATGGAATCATTACAATTTATGAAAGACAATACTTGAAAACATCTGCTGAAATTCAAGTGGTTTACCATAGCGCATTGCAGTTACAGTGCCTTCTAAGGGAGCACAGAGTGCATAATAACCCTAAGTGTTACAACAGGCTACAAAACCAGAAAGCATTTTTATTTTACAGATAGTTACAACAGAGGCTTGCAGTCCCTCAAATTGCATTCAAGGTCTAAAGGAAAAGACCCTACAATAGCCTAAGGCACTAAGCCACGCAGATGAGCCCTCGGCCTGCTAGAGAGTCTGAGAGATTTGCAGCTCATTCTGTGAGCTAAAATCCCAGTTGTCCAGAGCGAACATAAGAACAATTTTATTTTTATACCTGTACTGTGATGCAGGCAGGGATAAAGCACAACATACAGAGTACTTGACTTCATGAAGGAGTAAATACTTTTAAACGGGCAGGGAAAAGTTTTGTCTTCTTGATACTGTCAGCTTAGCGAAGCAAGCAGGAAATTATTTATTCACATAAATTCTATTCTTTTCCTTAATTCTTTATTAGGTGAATACCTTTACATCTGAAACTACTTCCTTCTTTACTAGAATCAGGCTATATCAAAGAGTGAAAAGGGAAAGGAAAAAAAAAATCTTATGTTGGAATAGAACGTTTAAGCACTAAACCACAACTAGCAGTAATATTTATAACACAGCCAGTCACTTGTTAAAAAAATTACTATCAACAAAGCTTACAATCACAAAACTTATTCTAACCTCCAAGAAACAGAAAGAAAGGCCAAAATATTCACACAGAAATCATGAATTAGAAGAATTTGCCTTGCTGTTCACCTGTATCTTTGTCACTCACACACCCCCGAAAGCCAGAGTCCATCTCTGGTCCTAACCTGGCCCTAACCTGACACACGGCTACCCAGCTGACTCCTGCTGTGCAAGTCACTTTCTGAACATCTCAGCAAAAGGCAGCCAAGAGAACACCAAAACATCCAACTACGCAGTAGCAGGGATAGCTCTGCAGATCATAACATGTTCTCCAGTACATGAGACATGTAATGCTACTGACCTCCGAGAAAAATATACTTTAAGAAATCCATCAGTCTTCAAAGATCTTCTCAGTTTGAAGGTTTTAAACCATGACACCTCCACAGTCTCAAAGACCATCACATTAAAATGCAGACTTTGTTATCCTCTATTCTGGAACAGCCCAAATAAATAAGGGGGCAGTTCCAAACTGTGATATTTCTATTATTCATGGGGAGAGAAACCATCTTTTCAGGTTGTAGAACACGTTATTTTTTTTTTTTTTTTAAAGTACATAGAGACATTGTAGCCCAATTCTTCCTCAAACTCCAACATATAAACCACGAGTAGTATGATACGTTCACAGTCACTAATCCCCCACAATCTTTGAAGGTGGCGAAGTCTGGAAGCTACTGCTGTAAGTACAGAACCCCTTTCCTTTGCACCAGGAACATCACCTCTTTGAATGCTGTGATGCTTTACCAGCCTTGTAATACTTAACAGCACTGAAGATTTTATTTGCAAAAGACATACATACAGAGAAAAGTACCACCCATAGTAAAAACACAGATTATGATAGTCTAGCAATGATGCTGGAAGCTTTATAAAAGCCTTACTCTGTTTTTAAGCAATACAAACTTAAAATAGTTAAAAAATGCAATCTAGAGGACTGCTAAATCTCAAGAGTATCATCCTTCGCAATTTCAACCACCAACCCCATATCATCAATTGTACATTGTAATGGTTTGGTTTCAAAGAAGTCCTACATAACGTTTCTAAAAATAACCTAATTGGAAGTAGATTCCTTCCCTAGAATATAATCACAAAGAAATTACTTCTCCAGAAGTACAATTGTACTATTGCACCTTGCTTCCATTTAGAATTGTGTTCATCCATAAGAATCTAGTTCATTAGCTGTCCTGGAAAATTTCACTCAAGTAGTTTTTTATTATCATAGGCAGATGGGAAATAATGCAACAAATGCATATTAATTTAAGTTGGTTTGTCAAGTATCAAAGAATATGGGACAGTTCATTACACTACTTTAGTAGTGAAAGTGAATGAAAGTGAATCTTTTATTCTACAATAAAAGTAGCAACTTGGCACTTTGAGCACTACAGTCTCATTAGAAAGACAACGATATCTTGAGTGACCAGTGGTATGTACTGTAGCATATTTATTCATCACCATGCCACAAGAAAAAGCAAGTAACTTCACAACTAAACAGATAGACTAGAAACTGTTCAAACAAATAGCAGCAGTTTTGTTTCCTTCTAATCCTATTTCAAAGATGTACTAAGCGAAACACAGATTGCATTCAAATTCAGAGGAAATATGTCACTTCGCTGTGATTCTCCTGTGGATCTATCTTGACCTCTCGCACCCCTCAAACTCAAACACAACTGCAACGCGTCTCTCCACCAGAGGGAAGTATTGAAACGTACTGATGAGAGTGGCGACTGCACAGCAGAAGTCTTTGTATTTTCTCCAAATGAAAACAAAGATATGAACCTTGGTGCCAGAAGAAATGGTTCCGTTTTACATAATCTTCTGCGGTATCTACGTGGGGCTTTGGAAAACATGAAAGTACGGCGAGTTTTGCACCTCCCGAACGCATGTATAAATCGCTTCTCTGCACTTGCTCACTCACAATTTATATGCACGAAGGCCAGACTGCCCTTTTTGCTACCATGGCACTGCAGAACAACAAATACACCACGATTAGGCTTTTCAAAGCAATACAAAGGAGTAAAGCACTTGGATCCTACTGAATTCCAGTGGATGCTCCCATGTGAGTTTTCTCTGTTAGTGGGGCTGACAGCCTTCCTTCCCTGTCTCAGGCTACACTTGAAGTCAAAGGTTTCTTCCGAGTAACCTCACACTTAATGACCAAGTTGGAGAATAACACCATATTTATCCGAATACACTACCTGAATAGTTCAATTACCCCAACCCTATTTCTGACAGCACTTTTCTCCCATATATTCTACCTTGTCAATGACATCTTTACATATTTGCACTGTAAACTGATGGCATGTAACAACTTTTAGGGATTGAATGAGAATTGCCAATTCTGTAAATAACCCAAACTCCCCCCAAGATGAACATTCAACCTGACGTCCACACTAAGAATGGGAAAGACAAGGGGCTACCGGCCCTTGGATACCTTCCATGAAGTTTTAAGACTAGAACTGGAACAATATGAGCCTGTTTCCAAAACTCCTATTAGGAAACTTGTTTACAAAATCCCTATAGGCTTGGGTGTTTTCTTTTTCTTCGATAGAAGAAAAAAAAAACCACAACTCAGTTCCTTTCCTTTTTTTATCTTTTTGTATATTCTCTATTGAAGGGCTGTAAATAGAAGTATGAGTAATTACAAAAACAGTATCTCTGCAGAGGGCGATACATTCAGTCACCACATGAGTGTGCTAGCAGACTAAGACAACAGATGAGATTTGACCTTGGGACAGTTAGCATGGTAACAGCTTTCAGTCACCCCTTTTCCATACGAGTGGACGAGTTTTGAAAAGATGTGGGACATCCAGATTTTCAAAAACTGCAAAGATGTATGTGTAGAGTTCTAAAAGAGTGCACTCTGAAGTGACTACAGTATTATTCCAGTGTATCAAATCTGTTTCTGTGCACAAGGTTTAAAAAAACAAAAAACAAAAAAGCCACAGCATTTGCAGTGGTTCAAAACAAGTTCTTCCAGTAAGGAAGGATTTCAGTGGCAGCAGCAACGTCTCTCAAAATTGTAGAGTTCTGTGCTGTTGATGTGGTTTTCAAATCCTTCATTTTCCACAGAAAAACTTGATATTTAATTTATTATATAACTTTTGGAAGATCCAGATCTTTGCTTTGCATTTCAGAACAACATCTGGACATAGGATGCTATTTCCCAACATAAAGTTCATCTGTGGACTAAAGTCAGGTCATCCTTCTGCAACTTAGAAGACTATCACCCAACACCTTTAAGTGGGAATTTACCCCAAAAGTATCCATATTAGAGACAAATCAGACTACCAAAAATGTCAGCTGTGATTCTTCACATAAGCAGTCATCTGTGTGTTGCGTACAGAAAGAAAATCAAACCTGTCATTTGTCAGGCTGTGGCATGGTTCTGTTTGCCTGCGCAATTTTCCAGAAAAGATTTTCTGGAATCTAACTCATTTTCATTATCTAAGCTGAGATTCTTCGCTTAGAAAGAAAAATGAACAAGCTGCATGGTTAATGTTTTGTGTTTGAAGATTTGACATAGACCAGTGTGGTAGAATCCCAGGGAGTAGCGTTCTCTGCCAGTTAAACTCCACAGAAAGTGCATCTGCTCCTTTGGCTAGGAAGACACATACTTTCTTTCACAGCTATTTGCAAAAAGGAAAACAGTGCTGAATGGAGTAAGCCAGGCTGCTTCTCCCTTACCTCTCCCCTATCCCCTGCCCAAGAACCTCCTCCAGAATAACATACCGTCCCATTATCTGTCCTTCTGTCCTTATAAAAACTGTGGCGGCTTCTCTGAGTAGAAACCAATGAAAAGTCTGTTCCGTCTGTTTTGTCTGAACTCTGCTTGGTCCACTCTTTCCTAGAAGCCTGTCAAAATAAAGTTAGTTATGTATGTTGTTACATATACATGCACACACATACATATGTATATAAAATGCCCTTTTGAAAAAAAAAAAAAAAACCAAAACACAGAGAAACTTCAAAGCTGAAAATGCAAAATGGAAAAACATTATAGCTACCAACATCCAACTAGCTATGCGTTAATGCATTAACGTGTCACCATGTTAAGGGAATCACTTGCATTTCAAAGTCAGTATCAGTAGTGAAGTTTCACATACAAATGAGAGCCATTCACCCAGTAAAAAAAAATTGCTTCCTTCAGAAAAAAACAAAAAGACCTCCAAAAAGATCACTGTGGACAACTTATAAAATAAACTCAAACTACTTCTTTTCAAATAATTATAAAATTGCAGAGTTAACAATTTAACATGCTAGGTTCATAGCATTAATAAAATACACACATTTTAAAGCTTTTTCAAGCTCTCCATGGAAACATCAATAAATATTTATACACTTGAAACAAAAATCTAGCCATCTAGTACAATACAAATTCCTCAAGAAAATACAACCCAAAAGGAAATGAACTCTATTGAGAAGTATGTATCTGCTCACTTCCTGCAAAGTCACAGCTAACACTGAAAAGCAGTAGAGACGCATAATAAAAGCTCCTCCTCACTGTCAATTTTAGTTACAGGAAACAGAAACACTTAGATACCATTTGGTAATACCTTTTTATCCTCGTGGAAGAACAATTCTGACTGAGACGACGTCTTGTGTTTCCACCCATTATCCGCACTTTCCAACGGGAAGCTTTGCCTGGATCGGTATAGATCCTTTCTTCCCCTTACTTCTTGCATAAGCGGTAGATCGACTTTTCCTTGGCAGCTCTTTTCTGAATAAGATCGTCTTAAATCTGGGGGTGCACTTCCTAAAGCAGATGTATAGTTCTTCCAATCAGTTTTACTTTTCACATTGGAAGAGTCGTTCTCCCACATCATCTTATTTGCATTGTCTTTGTTCCTCATTATAGAGCTCCTTGCTACATTTCTGCTCCAATCACCTTCTGGAGACACCTCCAAGAACTGTTCTTTTGTGACCATCTTCTTCTGCAAGAGGCCATCATCTGCCTTTATGGACAACTTGGAAGCAAAATTAACTTCCAACCTTTGGTCTGTACCAAAGGCATTTATAGGCTGTACCTTATCAATTACAAATTTTGAACTTTGATTCCTGGAAGTTAAGTTCACTTCTTCATCCTCATCAATGATGAAAGTTTTCTTCCTAGTGAACTCCACAGGTGAACTTACAAATTTATCTGAAAAAAAGCTGCTAGGATTTCCCCAGTAAGGAGGACTGAACTTTCTGTCTTTGGACTTTTGTTTATCAAATTCAGGGCTACACGATTCCAGTTTCTCCTTGCTTTTTTCATTTAGAATTAATTTTTCTGGCCTGTGGTACTCTTCTGCACAGTCATCTTGTTTGTTATTAAGAGAATAATGATCTGATCCCTTCCACTCTTTCCAGCTGTAGGAAGAAGTCATCCTCTCCGACACATTTCTTTTATTCTTTGATTTCTCCCTACCAAATGAACTGTGACAGTCAGAGGGCTTGTCTTGAACATTACCAGCCTTCACTGAGTCTTCTTTATATTCTGCCATAAGTGCATCAATATCAAGAATTTGGGATCTGTAACCGTCCTCAGCCTTCCTTCCAGATAAATCATAATCATTTTCACTCCTTTTCTGGGGGCCTAGTTCAGTGTCTTTATGTAACTGTGCAAAATGCAGGGGGGATCTGGGTTCATGGTAAGAGGAGACTCTTGCTCTGATACTTTTGAGATCAGTTTGAGCTGTATTTTCCAGATCCTGTTTTAAGAGGAAAGCATCAACATCTATAATTTTCTCTTTAGAATGATCCGGATCTCTTTCATGATACTGTTGGTTATCCTTCCTAGATACATGAAAATTACCAAATGCAATGTTTTTGGAAAAAATATCATCTTTGTCTTCTTCTTTGACCCAATCCTTGTTAATATGCACTTCCTGTGAGTCTTCTCTACAATTTGTATTCATCATATTTTTATTTGGCTGCTGCAATAAAGGTCTGGACCTTCTAGGAAAAATACGGTCCAGATTAATTGTTGCTCCCTCATTTGAGCTAGAAATTGTATTAGTTTCATTTGCACTAGGAGTACCAACAAAGCTTTTCTCTTTCTTGTTACCAGGAATCTGATAAGTGACTGCAAAATAAGTTGCCTTTGGCTCAAAGGCAGAACTCTGATTTTTCAAATAATCATCAGGACTGCCAAGAACAGTTTGTTTTGCCTCATTGCCTTCCACCCCTTCTTTGCCTTTTTTGCTTCTCTTTTTAACTGAACCTTCATCCAATTGCAATGAATCTGTCCGACTCAGCCTTTTGATATTTTCAGGAGTGAGCCAGGTGACTTCTTCTGTCTTGATAAAATCCTGAGGCAAGGTCCTCCTTCTCCACCTTTCAGAAATCTTCAAGTCAGAAACACTACTTCTGGTTCTCCTGACTTTTTCTTCTGGATCTATTACTCTGACTTTTTCACTGTTTTCATGAGCTGTACTATCTAAGCTAAAGTCTTGTTCTTTGCAATTTAAGTCTAGATTTCTCCTTAAACCTAAGGCCCTAGGTTCCTCTTCATTAATGGTTAGGACTTTTGTATCAGGATGGTGGCTACTGGAAGATTTACAAAATTGTCCACCTGAAAGGACTGAAGACGACTGGGCCCCATGTTTATTTACACTTGTTGAAATAACTTCATGATCAAAGTTGGTTCTGAATTCATAGCTGTCTGTCCCACCTGGTCTAAAACTCCTTTTCTCAGACAAGCATTTCATCATATTAGACCTCTCTGTTTTATCCATGGAAGAGACTTCATTCTTATCATTTTTAATTTCAGAATGTAGTTTGTTTACTTTTTCATTCATTCCCAAACATTTACTTTTGTTTGTAGAATAAGGCATTTTCTCAGCTATTAATATCGGATCAGTTTCAGTTTTATCAGAGTCTTTTTTCTGTTCAGGTAAAGTGCATTCACTGGAGAAAAAATCATTAGGCTCTCTCAACGCAGACTTGCTTGTAAAAACCTTTGTGTCTCTAGCTTCTGAAATAATGTTATCTTCTTTCAAGTAGGGAGTTTTGCTATTTGCCCTAGTCAACTGACCAGCGTGTAAAACATCCTCATCATTTTTATTCTCTTTCACAGATGATTTTCTAGTTCTGAGTGTCATGGCCTTTTTTTCAGGAGCCATTGCAATGGCTTCACTAAGAGCTCTTTCACCACATGTCTGAAAGATTTCATATCTCGGCTCTATTCTTTGGTAAATTAGAGACTCTTCTGCATTTTTAGGAGTGGGTTTTTCACTTTTCTCAACCAAAGATTTTTCTAAGATAATTCCTGGACTCATTTTCTTGTCTTCACTTGAACAAGCTGGTTTTCCACTTTTTTCTACATCTGCTCTATGTTTTGATGAATCAGATTGCTTGTGATACTCCTTCTTTATACTAGTGGTTTCCTCCACTTCTCCCATCCATGATCGTCTGTTGTGCCCCAAAGTCACCACATCATGCTTTGCCTCAAGCTCATTATTCATTTTCAGTGCAGAATCAGTTCCAGGATGATCAGCAGCAACGTTATGCCTCTGAACATTATGGTCAAACATGGTGGCTCGGACAGTTTTAATGTAGGTCTTTTCTATAAGTGTGGTTGGTTTGAACTTTTTTTCCAAGTTGCTTGTGAATGAGACAGAATTTTCACTTTGCTGAGAAAAATGCTGACCATCTCCAAGGAAGCTTCCTTTCCTCTCTATCTGATCAGGTTTATTTGTTATTTTTAAAATCTGCCGGGGTTTCCAGGTGTTCCCAGTAGCATGTTCTTCAGTGAAATCTGTGCCATGGGCAAGCTTGATCTCCTTACTCTGGAACAAGAAAATCCAACAGTTAAGATAGTTTATTTAGAAGATGTGTAACAAAGTTTATTTTAAAACTTACTTGCACCTACTCTGTGCAACAGGCTGCACAAGTTAAACACATCCATGTTCTCTGAACACAAAAGCTACTGAGACCAAGGTAATCTAAGCAAACATGTACCTCCAGCTCCTGAATCTTGATTATAACAGAATTCTCATAGCTTGATTTTTACTTTTAATACTAAAAAGGAGAAATGTATGAAGTGTTCATACATGACATGTGCATGACACTGAGTTCCTGAGCTCAGATTTCACAAGAGATTTTAATCTACAGTGAATTTATATCTACATCATACTCCAGAGGAGGCAACACATGCAAAAATAGTACAAAACTTTAGAAGGTTCATAACCCCAGCTACCACAGAAACACTTACGAACATTTATATTGCAAGCCCTACAGAAATTCAAGTTCAAAAGCAAAGCATAGAACAGCACCACAGGGATGTAGGCACCTTCAGAGGAACTCTAAACTCCTGGGAGACACCGAATATACTGTATTTTGTCAAAACTGTCTTTTCAAATATAGCTGTTCACCAACTAAATAGTTACATGGTCAGTAACTGCAAGGAACATAAAGATCTGAGTCAATATCACAGCTGGAGCTGCTCAACTAAGAAGAATGTTAAGGCTGAGCTGAAGTAAAAAGAGAAAGTGGGAATTAGTATTTATTGCCAATTCTTTACTATTATCTACTTGCAGGAAATACAGCTAGCATCCTGAAAGCTGTTATTTTTAATAACATTCATTGAAAAAGTACAGCATGCAAATAATAAACAAAATCAAAGAATACTCCCCAGTCCTACAAGAGTTCAATCTTTTTTCAAGTTTTAAAATTTAAAACTTGGAATTGACTTAAAAATCTCTTTAAAAAAGCTGAAGAATGTCAGAAAACTAACACTAAAGATGTTTATAAATAGAGATTTTTAAATCTGATCTATATTCTTCTAGGAATTTAAAGGAATTTTTTTAATCCTACTTTATTGTCAGATTCTGAAAACAGCACTTCCATTAATGAACGCTTTTCTTTTTAAAACAAATTGATCTTCTTTAAAATGATATTAAGCTACAGAAACTTTGTACCTAGCTGCTAGTTTCCTTACCATATCTAAGATTATTTAGATATGGTAGATAAGATATTTAAGATTCCTATCTTAAACCTAGACAGGAAAAAAGCACAGCCATGACAACTCACAAGAAATACCCTTAAAACTACATTAAATCTCCAATACTAGGAAGTGTCAGCAGAGAAGTTATGTTTTCCAACACCAAAGTGTTGCTTAGAAACAAAGACAGCCTAACAGCTTTTACAGCAAATCAGAACTTTCTGTATAATACTTTATTGTCAAAACTTCTAAGTTAAATGTTATTTAGGAGATTGACGTGACGCATACAGCATGTATTTAATAAGGAGTTGTGACTTAGATGGAGAAATGCACAACACTAATGCTATGCTTAGAGAAAATAAAGGATAATCACTGCACAAAAGCACAACAGCCATAGTCGATTCACTATGGGTTTTCATGCATTAAAAGTCCCTTTAAAATAATACATAAAATACTTTTCACTCTATACCACTGCATGCATTTAACAGCATGCGTATTTAACTTTTAAATACTCAACAGACATGATACTTCCATACTGTATCAGCGTGTCCTAAAGATAGACTTACACAAGTAAACCTAATAGGATTATGTCATTCTTAATACTCTCAATACACATTTTAAAGTCATTGATTGATAGAGACACACGGGACACAGGAGAGTGCTCTCTGCCTTCTAAATGCAAGCCTAGCCAGAGACCACATCAGCTGATGCTGTTTTCTTACTTTTTGATTTTCTTGCATCTCATTGATAGAGTCGTTTCTAGTTTCAGCAGGCTTCTCAGGCTTTGCTTCACTGCTTGATGTCGGACTTGAAAACCTAAGACAAAAGACTTCCGTTACTTCTTTTAGTCCAGTTAGTTAGTTAGCAGGTACACTTCCTACCAAAGCAGACTGGTAGAAATTATCCAATAAATTATATTTTTCAAAGGAGAAACATTACTTTTTCATAGTAACTAACTGTATTTGGTGGTTTAATTGTATCTAGACCAAAGGATTGTTGTTTCCTGAAAAATGGTTAATTATGCCGCTTATTGTACAGTGTAAGATTGAGAGATACACAGTGAAGCATACTGAAAGAGATACTAATAGTCTCATGCCTCAGTTAAATTTCTTTTCTTCATTTCGATCACAATGTTAAAAGAGCAAGGTTTGCTGAAAAATTCTATTATTCCACTGTTCATAAAGCAGGTCCTGTTAGCCAAACATCTGCTGCGTTCATTATGCAAAGCACACTTCCTTTACACTACCAGAAAACATTATCCTTCTTCCCTTATCCCTTTGTCATCACATACAGAACATGACCCATCCAGACTAGTACCAGGCCCTGCAGTATGGCCCCAGATAGTGCCTTGGGCGCTTTGCAGTACTCATTCCCGTCACAAACAAATTTTTATGATTTTGAATAATCAATTACCCAACTTTGTACTGAGAGAATACATTTTATCTTGGACTAAATCTCTTTTTACTGGACAAGATTTTTGTTTGTTTGTTTTGGTATGTAAAAATTAGCAGATCTCCTATTACTGTAACAACACTGCTCATTGCCACAGCTTAGGCAGAATAGACATCATAGGTCTTTAGGCTTTAATATGACAGCGAAATAAGACTCCTGTCTGGCTGAAAACCTGATACTCTATACCACTGTCAAAGACACGGTAACCATTCTTTTGCTTTCTCACAAATATATAAGCTTGCAGTCTACAATGCTCACCACAAGATTTCAAAATGCATGAAATTTTAATAATAGATATGCAGTTACAGTAACATGCAAAGGCCACAATATTGACAGCATTTATTTTCTTTTGCAGGTGTTGTCAGGGTATATTTCATTAAATTTTCTTTTTTTGGGGTAGGAAAAGGTGGGAAAAGGGCTCAAGAATAATAGCATAAAGAATAACTACATTTAGTGGAACCAAAATGATCAGTTATTTTACTGTACTGAGAGAGCAAGTTTTACTGAATGAGATGAAGTTAAGAGGATTAAATAGAATTTCTCTGCAACTTACATCTTTGTTAAGTCCGCAGAAAGTGGTCGTGACTGAAGTGACCTGCGCAGATTTCCTGGCTTAACATCAGTGTTTTCTGTTGTCAGTTCTTTGATTCTCTGTTGGATGTTCACACATCTGTTTTCCCTCTCAGCAGGTGACTGGAGAAGCTCTGTATCCATTGAGGTACTGGGATTTTCTGAAGTAAACAAACTAATGTGTTTTTTAACACTACCTCTTACGATATTATTCTCTTTTTCTGAGGAAGCTGCAGGGCTTTCACAGCCTAGAAACATACACGTTTCCTTCTCATCCGGTCTTTCCCCCCCCTTATTAGTTCTGCTTTCACTAGTGGTTTCATGGCTTCTTTCAGAATGGTGCAAGTTAGTCATTATTTCTGGTTTTGTGTCTATCTGCTCACTTTTACATTTAAGCTTCGTTTCCCACATGTATTTTCCATTACTTAGGATGCCAATCTCCTGACTACTGCATTTCAAATTTGTCTTAGAACTGCCTTTACTAAATTCAGTTTCTTCAGTTTTTGGCCCCATTTCAGACTGACTGTGGCAGCCTACGTCAGCAAAAGAAATTATCGATACATTCTCCTTGCTTTCATGAGATGAACAAGTCTTCTTGCAAGAAGAAAGATCTTTATGTTCAAACTTAGCTGTCAGGTCCATGGACAAAGGTCTTGGTTTTCTAACCCAGGATTTCTCTGTAGGAGATTTTTCCTCAGAAGCTTCCACGGTGCGATGCTTTTGATCTCGTAATGATTCCAGAAAAATAACAGATACTGGTCTATGTTTTGGCCTTTGCTGCACGTCAGTAGAGAAGTCAACTTTACTGTTGATATTATTTGCATCGTCATTGTTTTTCTCCCCTGGATGAGCTTCATACGCATCTTTTTTTTCACCAGTTTTGAGGGAGTTCCAAGAGACTGGTCTAAGACTGGAGGAAAGCGACACCTGCCTATGAAGAGACCCTTCAGGTTTCCTGGATGTTTCAGATGGCTGACATGGTTTCTCCAGCTTCACACTGCACTGAAGCTCTTCTGTTTGCATAGTACTAAATACTCTGCGGTCATCAGCAGCGCTTTTTTCTTGGGCCAGGCTTACCTTTGATTGCTCTGTGCCTGCTGTCTCAAAAAGAATGACAGTATTCGCACTGGGACCAGCATAGAAAGTCATGTTTGTGACTACTTCACTGCCAGCCTTGTTTTCATTTTCAATTACTTTCTGATCTACTAACGGAGGAACATTTCCACTTAATACCTTAACAGATGATGTTTCTTCAGTGGCCTTTCTAGTAAGACTACTTGATCTGAAAGCCGGAATAGGTGGTTTTACATTTGCAAAAGTATCTGAAGATTTCTCTTTAGAAAAAGGCTTTGGGAAAAGTCTTGGCCTTGATCCTAGCGATGGCATTGCTGCAGATCTCAAAGTGCTCCCAAACTTGTTCTTCTCTTCAGGAGTTAGTGATGCTGAAGCCTCCTTCGTCTTGTTACTTGCATCTGAAAGCACACTTACATACACACGCTGTGATTTATCCTCATTTCTGATTTCATTTAAGTCAGGTACTGTCGTCAAAGACGCCAAAGTAGAATTTATTTCTACTCTTGTTGCCATAGTTGTAATTACACATTCAACAAAATTGAAAAAATCCAACAAGGAAAAAGAATCTGCAAAAAAAGAAAGAAAATGCAGCTATTGATGTAGAGTCAGCATGAACCTCAAACAACATCATTCTAATTTAAATTCATGAGGTAGCTAAACTCAGATTAAGGTGCCTTTCAGATATGCTGTTTACAGAGTGTATCACATAATGAAAGACATACTGTTCCTCCTCCTCTGAAAAAACAGCAAGAAACACCATTATTCATTGATTAGGCCTAACAACCAAAGAATACATCACAAAACCTGCAAGAGCATCTGCACAGCACTGAGTTCCCATTAGTTGAGTAAGTTTCAAGGGCTGAGATACTTAAAAATAAAGAAATTAATTTCTTTTTTGAAGCAGACATCTCAATGTTGACATACAAACATCAACTCCTTTTCACAATATAAATAGCTGGCCAGATGCATTGAGCATGTACTTTCAAACTAACAAAAATATCAAGATTGGTTGGTGTGACTGAAAGTGTTATTGTTATCTATTAGCTAAGGCCTCCAATTAAACAATGGAAATAAATGCATATTCTACAAACCTCCAAAAGCTTTGCTACCACTTACCATAATTTGCATTTTCTGCTGCAACCAATCCATACAACCCAATTCACTTCTCATAGCGAAAAGATCCTGGTCACCAAGATCACATTAAGAACAGGGGAAAGCGACCGCTTCAGCAACACTGATCAGACCCCTCCTGCAAATAAAGAAAGAGCACTCAGATTCAAGTATGGCCCATACCCAGATCTACACAGGTAATACCACATGAGACAAAAATCCCGGACATTTTAAGGAAAAAAAGCTGGCTCCCGTTTTGAAGTATAAAGCCACCCGATTCAACTGTATAAAGTAAAAGAATGTTTATTTTTCAGACAGTTTAAAGAATCAACAAGAAATTATCACCTAAAGCCTGAAAAGTGTAATTGAAAGGTGAAGGGTAAATAACTGGGTCTGCACAATAGACAGACCAAATTTGAACATAGTTAAAACCACATTTCAATGAGTACTGTTTGCAAATTCAAGTGCTGTCAATCACTGGTTAAACACAGAGCTCTGTATTACTGTAATCTCAATTACTGTAATTTACTTTCTATTGTAAATCTCCTTTCTGTGACAACAGTATGTGAAGTGCTACCTGAGAAACTGACCTTCAAACGGCTGATTTTCAATCAAAATATTACTTTTACCATGACAAAGCAGTTTTTCCAATATCTCGCCAACAAAGGCAGGAGATTAGCTTTGGCTTTAATTATATTCTTACTGCAGAGATGAGGGAAAACCAGCAGTAATTAGAATTTCAGCAACAAGAAGTAACCTGAATTTTTCCCTAATAAAAAGTGTATTTAAACTTTGTAACAGATGCAGGTGGTTATGTAGGGTTAGATGCATGATTTTTTTTCCCCCTCCTTTAAAAGCTGTCATACTCTTAGTTTTTAGGAAATTCATACTGTATTTCATAGTCTCTCACTCAGGGGCTCAATTTTGTGTTGCCACCCTCGTCTACTTTTGGGCAGCCTTTGAAGGGGCAGTCTTTGGACTCCTCTCGCCTGATCTATTTTGGTGTGTATTTACCCTACAAATATGCCTATTTGTAGATTCTGTGGAATATGGAGCCCCTGCATGTGAATATTAAAAAAAAAAAAACAACCCACAGAATATTGCCTTCCTGAGTCTGCAGTCTGGAAAAATGGTTATTTCACCTTCAGCTTCCCTTGAGCAGACTAACACCACACTGGCACCATAAATTGCAGAGATTTGTTTTTGTCCCTTGCATTTATGCCTTCCTCTCTCAGGCCGGCTAATGAACTCTGTTCACCTTGCCCGTTCCCTTTCATCTTTCAATCCACTTGAAATTCTGTCTCAACTACTTACATGCTATGCTAGTCCCCTTCAAGTCCATGACCTCTCCTTTCCAAAATAGTCACTAACCCAATCAGCTTATCAGAATCAATCTGTCCCTTCCACAATCTCACAGATCTTAGTGAAATCTTCCTCTGTCTCCCACTCCTTATTCTAAGAAACACCATCAAAATCCGCTTAAAATGCTCTCACATTCCAAGGATGCAAAGGTTTTGTGAAGAGCAGTTATACTCTAAAAGTAGAATAGTAACACTTGCTGAAAAAAGGGCAATGCTAACAGGAAATACCGCAGAGCAAAAAATTAAGCTGTAAAACCAGCATCTGTCTTGCAGTACCTGAGAACAGGTCTGCTCATATCATTCTGTAGTTCTTTTTCTTTGGAAAAGAAGAAGGGGGCACAGAGCTTCTTAAATGGAATAAAACTTGATCCTCAAAGGAACGCAAGGCAGTGAGTATACAATGCGGGACATAATCCTTGCTAACAGCATACAACTCATTTCTCCAGCCAACATTCCTAAACCACAATTTACCCATTCTGATAATATTTGTTCCTTCGTTTTATTACACTACACTTCAGCTTTACAGGATCCCGGGTTTTTTCTACATGACCTAGCAAAGTCAGTTTTCAGGTTTTAAATTCTTACTACTTAGATACCCTACAACAGATACGTGGCCCAAAACAGACAAGTATTCAAAAAAGGAGAACAAAAGGGGGGGGGGGGGGGGGGAAATCAGCCAATTTTGGAAATTACAAAGCTCCTGGAACTTCAAAAAGCTGCACATTTGATAAAGAGGAATCATGTTATCAATGCCATATATAATATACACTAGACTCTGTGTCTCGGTTTTGAAATACACACCTTGGTTTTGATAAACGTGCTTCTCTAATACTGTCTAGTCAAGTTGGCAATGTACAAAATTTGGGGCAATTTAAAAAAAATCAACTGTAAACTAAGTTGCATGAGAATTTTGGATGCTATTAATATTTAGTGTTACTACTGTAATGGTACGATTACAATTGTAAATCCCTCATCGTCAGCTACAATATGTTATTCCCTTCCCCTGACCCGCGGCTGCTCAGGGACAGTCGGCCAAGTTGCACGTGCTGCCGTGGCCGCCGAGCCGGCTGTGCTGCCCCACGCTGCCACTCTGTCCTCCACATGTCCCCACTCATTCAGCAAAGCACCCAAGCCACGTTGTCACCTTTTCTGGGCACTGTTTCTCTTCGTGGTCCCTAAGCTTCGATCACGCTCCCCTCGGCTGTTCTGGGTTGCATTCTGCGTGCACAAATGAAAGTATAAACGGCACCAAAATCTCTTTTGAAATTCTTCCTGCTTTTAATGAACAAAATGGTGCATGAAGGCCTGGCTCCTCCCCCTCTGCTCCTCTTCCTCAGCTTCAAAACTGCAACTGTGCTTTTTCCTGGGCCAAGCTGAATGCCTACAGGGTGTTACAGAGATGCACACACAAACACTGCTCCAGGCTCAAACTGAGTCTTAAATTCCTAATGTCTTGAGGTGTTGTTTGGATTTTTAATTAAACAACCTATCTTTACAGAGATTATTAACATTGCTCATTAGAAATCAAAATGGATTATTCACTTCACACAGTGTTATTTTTGCAAAAATCATATGGGAAGGGCTTTACCCAAAACACATCCTTTATATTTAGTGTTTGCCTGCCCTGCCTTGCCCACCAGTGGCACACAGGACTATTATTTACATCAGTGGTAATTCCTTTAAGCCTATTAGGACAACAGGAGCAGCAGCCTGCAGATAATTCTTCCACCATGAATCACGTGATTATTGTCCACTTCCTTGCTCATAAATAAGAATGTTTTAAATGACACAAAGTAAAATAATCTATAATCTCTCCCTGAACCTCCACAACAGATAACAAGTCCATCTGTCTTTTGTAAGGATGGAAAGCATAAAAATTCCACAGAGAAAATCTCTCTGCTATTAAAAAAAAAAAAAATCCAGTTTATAAAATTGAAAACAACCAGAAAGCATGGCTCCAACAGTGAATATCCACATCTGTTTATACTAAGAATACACCAGCAGAAAATTACCAAATAAACACAAGGTTTTCCTTCTTTAGGCACAACTTTACCAGCAAATCTGTTACCAGTATAAAAAACTTACTCCCTTAGTGTGTAAATACAGAAGAGATTTATATAACTACATGTATTAGCAGCTTCTGAAAACACAGCTTTGCCAATGACTAGAGATTGGTCTGTCCTGCAGGTTTTCACTGGTAGAGCAAGCCACACGAGCTACTGAAAACAAATGCAGCGACCATACATGCCGCACAGACAAAAAACAATACAAGATTTATTTCATTCCTTCTACAGAAGGCTTCCCCACTGTCTTAAATATTTCCGTCTTAGAAAAAAAGTTTTTTCTTTTTCTGTTTTCTCCTTTCTCTCCTCACTGACCATATATTGGCATCAGTCTACAGCAATTCGTCATTTAACCTAAGCTATCCTCCTGCTGCTTCCTGCAACACTTGGAGAGTTGCTGATAGGATCTGCTCTGCTAATTCTTACTTAATCCAATGACTCAATGTGCAGGTATGAAAAAAAGAATAACTTAACCTTGTGTGTGAATACTGTCAAGAACGTAAGACTATAGCACAGTCAAAATAACATGAAGAGAAAAAAAAACCCTCTTCTGAAACTTTTATAACTAAGTAGATCATGCAACTAATTCAGTAAAAAAAGGCTTTTTCTATTCTTGGATTTAAGCCTGATTCACGTTATTAGTACCGTCATTCACTGAAATGGGATCCATCAGTTGTATTTAAGAGGACATACACAGTCTCTGAAAGAGAAAGATTAATAAAAATACTGTCACGCTGGCTCTAATTTTTAAAAATATTCTTGGACAAATTTATTCACAAAGTAAGAACAAGCAATAAAATGCATTTAAATTATCTTTTCCCAGGTTCACAGTGAGAAGTTCAGTAGAACAAGGCGCTTGTTCTGCTTCTCAATAATCAAAATTAACAGGTTGAGAACTAAAAATACACATTCCAAATCTCACAAGACAGATATCTTGTGACCTGCAAAGCCCCACAGATCTTTAATACTAATATTCCAAAGCATTGCAAAATTTAAAATAGTCTTTCTCCGTTCCCCATCTGCAAGCCTATTTGAAGCCTCTAGGTTGTTTTTTTTGTAAAAAAGGACAAAGTACTGTTCTTTTGGATATTATAGTCCAGTCCCATCACAAGGATGAAATACTCTGCTCTGACATTTTCTCCCACTGCAGAGAAAGATTAGCGTTTCGTTAAATAAAGTGCCCATCCTATAAATAGCAGCATTTACAAGCACTTGTAAATCTCTAATTGCTATTGCCAGTACAATTGCATAACTATCATCACTTGTTAGAGCTTCACTGAGATCTAGACATGCACTAAAGGACAGAAATATTTTCAAGTATCCTTTTGATCATGCTGGCATCTCAGTACTAGAGTGAAAACTTTACACCTTATATTTTAATACCCATTCTTTTAATAATTTAAATATTCTAACCCTTGTTACAAGGTAAGATAGTCGAAAGGGTAACAAATTATAAAGCATGACAAGCAAGTAGCTTCAGCAATTCAAACTGGCCCCACACAGGCAATAACATCCATAGCAAACCAAGAATTGGATGTTAAATACGCTGGCGTGTCCACGTAATGGACAACATAAATCTAAGATGACATTCTTGATGTGGTAGGACAATCAATTGACTGAGACAATCATCCAGGAAAACACATTAATTTATGTTAAAATAGGATTCAACAGCAAAACGCAACTGTCCATAACCGAGACGAAACACGCTGTGACAGCTGTGGGGCAGAGGGAGTCATCCTCCAAATTTCCTTGAATTTGTAAGACAAAGATCAGTCCAGAGGGAATGACTTGTGAAAAACATTATATGTAATTGCCTGCTTCTGCAGCTGTCAGTCCTACAGAGTTTTCATAACAATGTATGTGTGTCACGTATAAAAAGTAACCAAACAGGATTAATCTACAAAAATCACAGTCACCACTAGTGAGCAGTAACGTCCCTGGCCCTTGTCTGTCTGGCAGGGTGGCTGCACTCTGTTCAGAAAGAAAAGGTCATTTCTAGAAAACAGTTTCAGAATTTCACCCTTTAAAAACATCCAGTTTGATTCTGGATTATCAGCCTGCTTGCTCTGTTGCTCTTCCTCCACGCAGCGCCAATGGACGTGGCGCCCACCACCCCTCCTGTCCAACAAAACGCTTTTCTCCTCTGTAGTGTTGAATGATTTTAAAGGAAGAATCTGTGATTCTTCCCAGCAAAGAGAGATCTCTCCAAACATCAACCGTGACCACACTTTCCCCTGCATGGCCACCACATTTATTATCAATCCTCAACCATTTTCAGGGTTTTCAGCTCTGAAAAGATCTCAAAAAAAATCTGCACTGTGAGTTTTGGAGCAATTACCACCATTCTACAGACAATTAAGGGCAACTACTTCTCTGTCAAGATAAACTTTGTTAAAACCAGACTCTTGGCTAGGGTTTTTCCTCATTGTACATCATTGCCAGCGTGTTCTCCTCAAGAGAGAGGTCCACCAAGAGCACACAGGCTGAAGGAGCACATTAGGCATTTCCTCTGGCCTGTACAACTACCTCATTACATCTCATTCTTCCGTAATTTCATTCTCCACAACCCTCTCATTGACAGTTTCAGAGCAAACTCTTTTCCTTTCCAAGTTTCACAGAGGGTCTAATTTGTTTTGAAAGTTTCACGAGACCTAACTAGAACAAACCCTAACCAAAGGAAAAACACTTAGAAATGTGGGTGAATCATCATTTTTTTGGTACCAGATGCTGTGCATCCTCACCCTCCTGAGTGAGTCATCTGTTATTTCCAGCTAGCATTCTGCATGAGGGATTCCACCTGGCTCATTTGTGGGTGTGTATTTTCAGGAAGTCCAATTCTTTCAGCCATTGAAATAGAGAACAAAAGCAAAACCTTGATTTCTGCCAACGGAGGATGACATTCAGCAGGAATAATATGAATTACTGGATAAGGCTGAAGTCAGGCTAAGAGCACGTTTGTGCAGAAGGTCGGTATTCCCAGCAGGCCTCAGAAAGCACTGCTTTGTTTGCTTATGTCATCAAACATTTGCTTTTGTGGTGAGCTTCAGCTCCTGTTAATATTCTTTTAGGTTTCATCCTCATAAATGTGTTTCACCCACAAAACAAGGCCTGCAAATAACTTCTCCCCATTATATGCAGTTTAGTGTGAAAAAAGACATTCCAGAAAGAATTGCATTGCATGCCAGATGAAATATTAATGATCAGGTTTGGCTACAAGCAAGAAAAATTGACTATGGAACTGAAAAAAGAAAAAGAAGTCAAACCAATACTCTTACAGGAAGATGTTCAGTTGTTTCAGGCAGAACTCTATTCTATGTGCAGTTCCCAAAGGTCAACAGGGTTATATCCCCACCACAACGGAGGGTGGATACTTTAATTTGCAACCTGGCACATTTCTCCTCAAACCTTTTCAGAATCATTATAAAACTTCCTCCTGGTTAATCTGTAGGAACTACATGGTCTTCTTGTTGCAGGAAGCTTAACTTGATTTTTCACTGTATTTAAAATAAATTTTGATTAGAATAAGGGGTTTTTTTGCACAGACTCTAAAGGAACAGGGTTAAATCCCTGGCTATGTCTTTTTCGTACACTTATGCTGTACATCACGAATATGATGAAATTAATCACATACTAATTTATTTATACCTCCTTTGAGTGTATGGTCTCCATGACCTTGCTTTAGAAGAGGTGAAATCTGGTTCATTACTGTTTCAGAAATACATCAAGTAGCTACTGATCCCTCTGACCTCAAGCAGGCGGCACTTTCAACCATCCCTTTCTAGCTGAAGCCCACAGAGGCAAGGTACAGCTGCGTTTTCTCTAGAGGCTCCAGCTTTGAGTGTGAATGTTCTCATTTGGCAGGCACACCATGGACATGACTGAAGGAGAGTAAGGAGATGGATGAGCCAGCTGTCTGCAGCACAGATAGAAATACAGGACTGAAAAAAAACCAACTTTGGCATTCTTCCATTTAATACTCCCCTACAGAATACCATATTCAATACCATGCTTCAACAGTAAAAGGAGCTTAGAGACCACCCACACCTGAAAATATTTACTGTAATTGCACATACTTCTTGTTCTCTTGGCAGTAAGGGAAGATAAAGGACAACTGTCTTCAATCTCAGAGCTGACAGGACACAGATACTACCACTGGATTTTCTGTTTTGCTCACCACGCTTGCTGCCTTCAGATTTACCAGCTGCTGCAAATGCTTTATAAGCAGCAACAATATTATTGGGACAGTTTCCTCCCAGAACACTGGTGAAAACTACACAGACGCTGACATTGAAACTATTTACTTCATCGAGCAAATGCAAAGTTAAAATACCCCCCAGAAAATCCCTGCAGTAAAACACCTTGCTAAGCTTGCCAGCCAGCATGGAAACAAGCAAAGCTAATGAGAACTGCAAAGGTGCAACGCTCCCACTACTCAGGAGAGATGGGTCTGCTTCTGACCCGAAGTGGCATGCAAGTCAAAGTATCGAGTGAAACAGATCTGTGGGCTTTAGCTTATTAAAAAAAAGATCCACCTACTTGTTACAAAAATAGGCAAGTGCCTTCACAGAACTACTGCTTGCAAGCAAAGGCTATGCAGCCTTCAGAAATAAACCTGACACATCACCCTCTGCACCCAGGAAGGAATCAGAGGGAACGGGTCATTTCATATAAACTGAGCTTCTGAAGGTCACTATATTACAGAAATAGAGTGATGTGAGAAGACATTTCCTGCTTGCCCTTATGCGTGGCAGGTGCTTTTGTGCCAGAAGGGATTGTAAGGAAGGACAAAGCCCATAATCCTCTGATCTTCCTCTTCAAATTCTAACAGGATTTCCAGAGCTGGAAAATGCATTTGTGGCCTGGCCCAGTAAACCACCCTCAGAAAGCATAACCAGCTCACGTTGTTCTGTGATCGACTTGGAATCTCCATACTGATTTATAAATGCTATGTCTTTTACATATTTGTCTGATTGCTGAAAAAGAGATTACGGTATTACCATATGGAGAAAAGAACAAAGTAGTTTCATCAAGACTAAGAAAACCTGAGGCTACTGGCCTTGGAGCACTACCTTCGACATGCTAGGAGATCACATCAACAGCTTAATCATATGAAGAAAATATTGAACCCATCAAATGGAGGACAAAGGAAACAGAGTGATAGGATAGAAGACCAAAAATAATCGTGACAGATTAAAAATTATATATATATATATGTGCATCTTCTCCAAGACAGAACACCTGGGCAAAGCTAAACTGCACAGTTTCCATAAGGAAGACAGCTTTCCTCCTGTTTTAATCCTCAGGATTTGTTCTCACCATGAAGGTTCAAAGCCAGCTGTCTCAGGCCACTATACAGCTACTGCCAACAATTATTAAAGAGCAAAAACTAACTGACCCTGGGAAAACGTCTCTTTTATTAGTTTTACACCTGTACTGATCTTGAAGGATAGATGCTGAGCTGCACAATCACTAGCTAAAAGACTCATTCACAAAAAGCACGTGCCACCTACAGGCGAAATACTTAAAGATGCTGCAATAGATTATGCTGCTTCTAAGCATTCACCTAGCTAAAAAGAAACTTGTCGTTGACTATTCTTGTTACAAATGTTTATGTTCTGCTTCAGCTCTTACAGCTATACCATTTGATGTCTTCACTAGCTTATTTTCCACTTCTTTTCTTAAAAATAACACACTAAAAAGCTCTGTGTTCAACAGCTTTGGATTTTGCTGCTAACGACACATTTTCTTTCAATACAGACAGCCAATATTGCCTAGCAGCAATTTCTCCATTCAGTCCACCATTCTACCTTTCAAATATTTGCATTAGTCATAACAGAAGCATGTAGCCCAGCTTGGTCAACAAGCAACTATACTCAAGCCCAAAATACTTGTCCCAGGCACTACTCTAGAAATGAACTGCAGCATAATGGGAGAAAGACACTCTGAACTGGCCCCACTCTAAACAGGGGGTTGGACCAGATGATTTCCAGAACAGATTATTCTGTTCCGTGAACAAATGAACAATTTCTAAGCCTGCTCCTCTGAGTTGTAGCAACCTTTGTCTTAAAGGTCCAGCTTGCAACAAGCTCTGGCTTAAAGCTCCACCATGGTGGTGCCTAGCTGAAGTAGACAATAACGATATCTCACTGTTACCGTTGGAAAAGACAAACACTATGACAACAGAATGACAGAGTTAGCATTAATAAACAACACAACTTGATCTTACTTCCCGCCATTCACATGCCAAGGCAGGCAGGTGGTCCCACAGAGCAGCTTTTAAAGGCGCTGCCAGGAGGGATGCCGAGTGCCCACACTAGAACAACGCCTTGCACCAAGCTTTGCTTCTCCAAGATTCAGCTCAGAATTACCACAGAATGGAACTAAGTGCGCTGGGTAGAAACATTTAAAAAAAAAAAGCTGTAGGCACTATCTAGCAAATTTTGACTAACGACATTCCTAACAGCCGACAATAACAACAGTGGCAGCGCACGCACTAACACTGAATTGCCTGGAAAGGGGGAAGCACCTCCGTCCTGAGCCCCGGGGTCTGCAAGCACAGGTCTGACTGGCACTGCCAAGACAAACCCCAGCTTCACTGACAAGCTTCCCTTTGTGTGCCAGCTGAAGCAGATCCTGACACGTCTCTCTCAGACAGAGGTGTTTTTATGACTGACCCTTTTTTTATGCGTGGTCCCCATAACCCAAAACTATTTAAGGCAAAATGGAGGGAATAGTAGAATTGAAATTGGACTTGGGTTTACGTGTCATTAGCATCAACTCTGGGGGAAATTTTCCAGTGCACTCAGCACTGGCCTGACCACACTGAAAATCCAACTTCAGCACTAGTTCTGGTAGGCCAACACCATATAGGATGGAAACTACTGGTTTCTTAGCTGTTTTAGCCAGCACTATGTATGACGCAGGGTAGGTTATCTGACAAAAACCCTCCTTTTCCCAACCTGTTGCTCCTATAGCAGCAATTCAAATGCTTTACTTAAAAGATGACCCAATTTTGAACAAGCCACTTATTAACAATCTCAAACTGGATGAATTTTACTCTAGTTATGCCTTTCAGTATACAGATGGAGCCATTAAAACTCATTCAAATTCAAATGGACATGACCATCAGATTTACAATTTCCACTCACTTCTCATAAATATTGAAAATATTACTAGACTAGCGAGAGATGGGTGGATCTATTTTGAGTCAAATAAAATGTTGTTATAAAAGGAAAATACTCAGTGGCATTTATCATTCTCTGGGCCAAAATCCCTTACGTCATCCTCTGCTCTACAAAACAATTTCATACTTTGAAATTACTCTTTTTGCCTCTCAGGTTGTTAACAATTTTCAGACAGCTCTTTGATCTCTTCCTTGTATACTCTACACAGCATTAATCTGGGTAGGAGACACTACTGCAGCAGGATGCTGCCTCCTGTCAGGCATCAATAATCTGCCCCAAGCTGCACACCCATAAAAAAGCTGCTATGTCAAGAATGCTTTATGGACCAGAAGAGCTACTGCTGCTACCTTGATAAGGCTCCCATTTTTTCTTCAGTGGGCACATCTAGCTTTTCACGTATGCAGGAAATAGTCTAAGTTTTTTTCCCCCCACCAATGCAACTACCCATTTCAGAAACACTGGCTAGTTTTGCTAATTTGTACATATGTTTCTTTTGTTACCTGCTAGCAGGTTATCGTTACCAGCAATCCACAAAGGAGTTTCCTCTTCCTCCAAAAGTGATACAAATTGAACACAGCATCAGAGTCCTGTATGACTATGAGGAACCAAAGCAGTGACACTACATTTCTTCCCATCTGTGAACAAAAGCACGTTTAAGCTAAGAACTCCGACAGCACAAAGCCTGCACGTGCACATTAGACATCGTTCACCACCTTGCTCTTCAGAAACACAATGTTATTCAGCAAAATCAAGGCCTGTAGTGAATTATTTGTCAACACACTATCTAGAAGCTATATGACTACAAAAACAATCCTCTCCACATCCCTATATGCTTGAGAAAGCAGAGAGAGGGAAAAATTGCCTATTAATTGGAAGGCAACAGTTGAGACACTTAAAACATTAACATTTTTATTGAAGGGGGTGGAAGAAAAAAAAAATAGCAGAAGTGTGAACAAAACAACACTGAAATCCAAACCATGGAGGCGCTGAGAACCTGGAAGTGCCTGGCTGTGAACAAACACCCATGTGGAACACACCCCCACGTCCAGCACACTGCACGAACCGGGGCATGGAGGGGAGGCGAAGGAAAACGTAAGTGGCTAGTTAAACGACATGCACAAGCTTTAGCATACAAGTGCATTTTTAACCACAAGTGAATAGTGGTTTTTTTAAACTTTCTGGTAAGTTTTAAGCACAGAAGCCACAGAACCACTCTAACACATCAAAATGAAGATAAAAGAGTAACCTAAAAACACATTAAAAAAATGCAGACACTGTCAAAGAATGCATGGTACAGTATAGAGATCACCTACATTTTAAAGCAGGATAATAATGAATAGCTGACACAGGCATATTTTGCAGCTCACAAAAATTAGCAGGAATTAAAGATCACAGGTATGTTCTCAACAGTTCATCCAGACCTGAGAACCTACGCACGAGACTCACTTGCCTGTGAGCATCCAGACAGAGAAGCTTCCCTCAAATCACACCCATGTAAACCACACTCATACCGGTATTACAGCAGCCCCAGCGCCTGATCCAAATTTCTCAGGGCATATCCACAGTAGGGATTTTAATAGCATTTTAGTAACCTGAGAATGATCTCACAGTGAACTTAGAAGCATCACCTTTCCAAAGTTATGACAAAGAAGGTTCCTTTGACTGAAATCTGATCCAAAACAAAACCAGAATACAGCGAGTTCACCCAGCTCCCCACCTCTGTCCATTCCTTCCCCCTGAAAGCCACACAGAAAAGCATGACTAACTGATCCTGGGTTTACCTTCACTGTTAATACCGCTGGATGCCTCTGGAAGGCACGAGACACGTTCACCAACTTCAAGAGGCACAGTAAGTCCTGCAGCTACTGGGGAATCTGCTGAGCCCACTCCCTCGCTGGCCTTTTTTTGCAGTTCTGCAAGTTCAAACAGTGACACAATGCTGTCACAAAAACAACAGGTAACTGACACTGGATCCAGAATTTCTGCAGGAGGAATCCCATCTGAATCAAACATTTACAGAACAGGAGCCATGCCAATCCAAGGAGATTAATGTTAAGGCCAAATGTATCTTCGGCTTCCTCAAGTCAGTGGCAAACCTGGTAAGTGAAATCAAAAATCGACAAATCCCAGCATCTTTCATGAGACAGCAGCCAGTGGAGGATGCTTCAGAGGTGCCATAAGCACAAAATACCATTTCTTTTCAGTTTCCAGTAATCTACAGTTCAGCAACTTGATAAGCCAACAGAAGACCAGCTGCCTGCTCAGTGAAGACGACTGGCTGATTTTTTTTGTTTCATCACCTACAAACCAACCAGCATACCATGGACAAAAGATACATCTAAACTACCAGATGCAAACTCTGCCCAGGAATCGCACTGATCAACCGAGTTCCCGTCCCCAGAAGTCTTCAGGTTCAAGAGCCAAAGTGATAAAAAAAATCAGGGTGAACATAAAACAGGTATACAGGATGGGAGAAGAGATCTGACCAAAACTGCCCAACATTCAGGCAGTGCGTGGCCTGTTTGTTTTGCAGCAAAATGATAAACCCTACAGATTTTGATGCCTAATAAAAGCCAGTCCAACTTACTATAAACACTGCCTTGCACGCTGGTTTTAAAGCAAATATTGGTTAAACAGTTATAAACAACCTTCTGTTAATTATGTAGTTTCAAATATACACTCATGCCTCAACAAGTTTTTCACTCCAGCCTCCTCTCCAGTACACTCTGCAGACATAATCAAGAGCAGAACTATTGAATCTGGCCAACAGTACATTCTGCAATTACTCTTTGAAGACAAGTTCAGGTATCAACTCCCTCCCTGTTTTGTTAGCGGTTGCTACCTCTGGTCCCAAACACGTCAGAGAGCTCCACAACCAGAGCCCATCAAGCACTGGCAGTGGCCACCACACTCAAAGGAATGCCAGGGACTTGGACAGAACCCCCAAGCAGAAGCAGCTGAGCAGGAAGCTGCCAGATGGCCAAGTGTCCAAATGACATATTTTGCCTTCCAATGTGGGCTGTTACCAGTTTTAAAGCTCTCCAGATGCTAACCTGCCATCTGCTTCATTACCTCCTTCTCCACGCTCCTGAAGATGTTCTCAAAACACTGGGTTTAGGTGCCCCTCCCACATTCACAGGCTTTTTCCACACTCCCATCAGCAACTGAGTCCTGGTGGAACCAGTGTAATTACAGGATGCTGAGATGCAGATCTCCAGAATAGAATTGCCTCACAGTATTTGAAGGAGCCAACATAAGCAGAAAATGGAGCAGGCCACAGTTTATAAAGGTTTTAAAGCAGTAAGAAAAATCCAGACTACAGCAGCCCTGAGCAGGATGTAGGCAGGAAAGCAGAAGTCGCCCTGCCCCGAGAACTCATGGGAAGGCTCCAACTGTCCCGAGGTATAATGATGCTTCTAATTCATCATGAGCAATACCGCTGAGTTCAACTTCCCCGTGTTATTAGAAAGGATGTAACAGACATAAGAGCACAATCATTTCTAGAGCCAAGCTGAACAGAAAAGATGGCAAGATCTTTAACCTCAAAGTAACCATTTTCAGCATCTATAAAGGCAGCATTTTGAAAGTGTGCTAATCTGGAATTAAAGCTGTTACGTTTCAAAAAAAAAAAAGATTTAAAAAAATGAAAGTCAATGGAGCCAAGACGAGACTTTTGGAGACAATTTGAAAAATATACTAACCTACTCCTTACAGAGCCAAGCTTGTGCAAAAACCATCTTAGTCGACCATACATCTACAATACAAAAAAACTGGATTCAAAATTAAGTGCTTTTTACATTGTGTGCAGCAGTCCAATGTCAACAAACACACCACTCTGTGTGTTCATTACATTAGAAGTCTATCACATACGCTTTAACGCATCACAAAGAATCTCTAAAGATACCACACATGCTGGTTAGGAAGCAATACTAATACACATTCCTAGTATTCAAGACCAAATATGAGAGAAAAGGCTTAGTATTTTCTGTAAGATAGGTCCCGTTACTGACACAAGTTACACATCTGCTTCAATACATGCTCTCATTTCATTTTTGCATGCACATACACAATGAATGCAATCATTACAGCTGCTAGTATAGCCTTTTATCCCAACCCAAAGTGCCTTCGGGAGAGGAAAATACACATTTCATCTTAAACAAGGCTTCATCCTCTCCATCATGGTATCATCTCCTTAGATTTCATCTTCAGGCATAAGCACCAGCATGACAGTGACACTATTTAAGCAAGAACTTCACTGAAAGAACTCAATACAAACCGAGATCTGCAGACGCGTTTCTTGCATGCGATTCCGATACAGCGTACAAGAAAGCTTCTCCACGTCCAAACTAACCCTCTGTACTCCAAGCGCAGGGCAAAGGCTTGATGGAATCTGCAAGCACTGCAGAAGCAAAAGGAAGTGCAATTCCAATATGTTTAACTACTGAATTAGCATAATGCTCACCACGCAGAAACCAGTTTCCCTGACCTTCTTGAAATGCTGATCTGTAACGATTGATGAATCTTTCCTATGTGTACTGTGATTCAACTATATTAAGAAAGAAGTCAAGAAAACATCCGTTGCCCTGTCAAGTTTAGCGAGAATAGGTCAGACGTGTAGAAACCTTTCTTGCAGCCTCACATAACTATGTAGCAATAGTGAGCACCTCTTTCCTACTAGGAAAAGTTGTACTGAAGAGAGTAACAAGAGATCTGAAGTTGTACCTGAAACTCTACTGTAATCAAATAAATTCACTTAATCTCTCCTTCGCAAACAGTAACCAGAGAGCTGCAGTGATTTTTTTTTTTAAATATATTCATTTTGTGAAGAACGTAAACTGAACATTACGACGACTAGTAAGAATGATGAGATACATACATTCAAACCTGTTTTAGAAATACTTAATACTATTTGCATAAATCAAGCCATCTGTTTTCTTGGACATAACTGTTATTGTAGGCTTGAACATGCAAAAGAAAAACCCTGTATCATTTGTATATGCGTACTGCAAGAATAGGATGATATTTAGATAAATCTGCAACCATCATGTTGCTTAAAACATTCAAAGGGCAAATTATAGTAATATCTGACATTTAATAGTGCCAATACAGTAAGAGCACTGTTTGACAACAAATAATAAAAATGACATTTCTTGTAAGGTCTCTAAGTAAAGGAATGAGCCAGCTGAGCTGCACAACTTCAGCATAAATGCCCGTTTTAGAAAGGCATCTGTGCTCATTTTGTTCAATGAAGAATTCTGAGTGTTCTCATGAAAAATCAAACACAATTATGGTGGCCAAAAATTCCAACCCTGTTTGAAATGTATCATGGCTTTGCTGGGCTGAATGCTTTCGTTATGGATGAGACAGCTTTGTCCATCGAAAGCCTTGTATGGTTGAACATACTTGCAGCAGATAAACATCGCTCTTAAATTTTGGCACAACTCACTCCCCACCAAGAGTTACTGATACTATGGCTGAACTGAAAAAGCAGCCAGACTTAATCCAAGCTGAAGTCTGAGCTCATCAAGTTTGTCTTTATTCCCCTCTTCTAAATTCCACACTTGTTTATGTCTTTCAAATTCTCATCAACACTGTAAAATAAAATCATCCTAGTTTTACAACAGTAGGAATAACAAGTTTTAGAACTTCACATTTATTAATATAACTTCTTGAAAGGCACAGAAAGCATGTATTTAACCAATACTAAGACCAGAAAAAAACAGTCACTATGAAAATATAAACAGAAGAGGCTGATGTGTATGGCAACACCATTGTTCACATCAGCAAAAGCACACACAAATACTCATATTTTCATGCATGTCACTAAAATACTGACAGCTTTTTACCCTTAGAAACTACAAAGGGTAAAATTGTTTTTAACTACTAGAATTAAAGAAAAACTAACAAAATAAAGCATTAGCGTCTTCACTTCTTCACCTCTTCTCCAACGTGCCAAACCTATGTATTTTAGATTTAAACAACAAAAACGCTGCTAATTTCTTTTTCTTCTATTGTTGCCATCCATCTTATTTGCATCCGAGTGCTGCTTCTGCAGCAAAGTTAAAGTTGTCTATTCCTGCGCTGGCCTAGCTCAAAGAGCGCACACACTTCCAGCCATGCCAGAGCTCTGCAGACTTCACTGCCCAGCTGTAACTGGGTCAAGCCTGTAGCTGGAGTTAACAGGGCGCTGGCTCATGGCAATTCTCTCCCCAGCCCCCAACCAAATTAAAGGGATATTTTGACCTGGAAAAGACAACTTAGATCTCCTACCACCCCATACTAAAGCTTACGCTAATTCTGTAAAATAAGACAAGTAAAAATTACACCGAAGATAGAGCCGTTCGTACGCTGCGTACATACACTCTTTAAAGAAACTGCTGGAATGCACATGCACGCTTTTTCCCCTCCAAGTGAAAACTGTGTAGATAACAATTCAATTGCTGAAGGTTTGGTTATCTTTTTCTACTTGTTACAGCAGGCTAATGACCATCCTGACTCATAATTACTACAATAGTGAGAAGCTTTCAGTTCTCACCCTGCTGCAAGTCCAACACTTACCTTCTTTCAGGCATGCAACAGCTTTATTATAGCCCAAAACTGAAAGTTTGGCACTTAATTCTGATAAGAAGTTCTAATGAATGGCTCTGTAAGTGTCTTTAAAGGAGCCCAGACTTCCCTGCCTGCCCCCCCGCCCCGAGTTTAAGTGCATGTTCATAGGACATGACTCAAAACAAAAACAAGCAATGTTTCAGATCATAATCCTCTGTAGTCCTGGACTGCCTAAATTGCATCACCGCAATCATACAAGCCTAAGAAAAAATTCATTTTCTCTCCTCAAGCATGTTTTGTAGAGATGAAGAGTATAAAAAGAAAATTCAACTCCCATTGTTTCAACATAATTGTAAGGTATTCAGGAACTGTGAAAATATGTACTAACAATCTCTTATTTATATAGATGCATTGAAAAATAACCCCAAAGAGTTTGGAAAGCTGTTTGAAGACTTTCTTGCCTGCAGAAGTTCCAGCATTACATATTTCCAGAACAAACCAAAGACAGTGGGAAGCAAGAAAATAAGCTACCTTGATAAGAGAAAAGAATCTAAAGATTAAGCTGTTTATGCAAGTATACTTCTCTTAAGAGTCTAGATTATTTAAGGCTAGGCCTGAGGAAAATTGTCATCCAGTAGACCTACATATCCCTTTCTGATCAGATGTTCAGGTCATACTAGCGTAAACTGATATCCAGTCATGAGGAAAAAAAAAAAAAAAAAAAAGGGAAACATTACTAATTTTTTTTTAGCCAATAGCTGCAAAAAGATAGAATAGTCATGATACTAAATTTAGTGTGTTTTGACAAAACTCAATACCCAGGTCTTCTTAAGAATTTTCTTTTCCTGCCACTTAACAGAACCTAAGATACGGGAAGTCCACTGTGCATAAAACTGCTTCACCCACAGAAGCCCATTCAAGGCAAACAGCAACTGACATGCTATGTTTTTGATTTGTTACCTTTTTTTTTTTTAAAGTATTACTAGAACACAGTTTCAAAAGAAAGGCCTGAGAGTTCAGAGAAATTTTATGTATGCCCTTCATATTTACTGAAAGTCAATCAAGGAAAAGAAAGCAGACAACTTCTTTCACCTCTTTCAATCCAGCAAGTAGAATTCCTCCTCAGAATCGGCTCCTTACAGTCACGTCTCACTGGAAGCATCCATACGGGCAACCCAACAGTAAATTCCTGTACATTTTTAGGAAAAGTCTGTATGCTCAACTGCATAGGGCAGGTGCATCTAGAGTTTACCAAGCGTGATGTCCTTCCAGTTAAACTGTTAAATCTACCAGGTCTGCGGTCGTTCAGAAGGTTGTGATTAGGATTCAAGACTAGTTTGCTGCAGAGGGAATTCCACAGCTCTCCTGACGCTATTATTCCAGTCTCTTTGGCTGCAAACTCAAGACAACCACGCGGTGGTTTACAACTGCAAAGGCTACTACTACAACCAGGGAGTCTTCATTTAAACAGATTTCTGAGGCAAAAGCAAAAAGCTTGTGGCTTTTTCCATATGATGTCTTTGGGCAATTCCTACGTACAAAACAAAACACACACCTAAAACATTGCAACATTCTCAGATTCTAGTCACCCTTGTGCATCAAACACAAGAAGTGATACAGACTGTGCTCACAGCATCACTGCAAGCTTCATGCCTGGGCTTGCAGGATTAAGTAGTTTACTTCAGTCTCGCTTTTACAAACAGCCCACTGAATACAGTATGATCTCCTATTCCATGAACATCTCTTTAAAGTATTGAATAGGCATAGTACCTTCCACCCAAAAGCTGCCTGATACTTAAAAATTGAACAAGGCTGCACCTGCGTTAAGAAATAAATTAATAACATAAATTAGCAGAAAAGCTAAGACGTTGAATACCTCCCTGCAACCAACAGCATCACGTAAATTTACCAAGCTATGAAAGTGAAAGAAAGACTTCCAACTAGCATTATTCATATCCTCATGCAGGAAAACATCCTATAAAAAGAAATAGCTTGAAAATAAGATCCGTGACATTACATGTAACTGGATGCAGAACATAAAACTTGCATTGAGACATGCATGCGCACACAAACCCCTTTTACTTGTCACATTTTTAAATAACTACACAGCACACAACTCAGCACGACAAATTAATTTGCCAAAGGAAACTTCCCCTGGCTAGTGAGCAGCACCAAGTTACCAATTTCTGTGGAAATTTGAGAAAACATACCAAGCCTTAGAAAAAATCTTGATATATGACATTCCTCAATAAGAAACCAGTACAATTTTTAAACACATGAGCGGCCAAAGGTATGACAGAGGTAGTTTTCTGCAGCCACAACTGTACCATGTCCCTAACTGACATGCTCAGAGTAATCCTCTCAAATATGATCCCGAGACCAGTGTCTCTGATCTGCAGAGTATTCCCCACAAGCACTGCTATACTACCATTTTCAAGACTATGGGAAGTTTTCTTACCACTATTTGAAAACTCATGGACAGGAGAAAAATCACCAGGAGTTCTAGCAACTTGATTCTGATGATACTTGGAAAAGCTACCAGAAGAAAGCAAGCTCCATGACCAAAGATCAAACAAAAGCTAATCCCGAAGAAAGGACTAGGCAGCGAATGCAGCAACGCATTCTTCACCAAGGACAGCGAGCTCATTTTTTGCTTTACAGTAACCAAGCACGTGTGAAAGAAAAGGGAGGTGACAGGACTGGTTTCAAAATTATCTAGTAGCCAGAGAAACAGAAGTACTGAATGGAGCAGAGTCCAGGACAACACCCAAGCAAAATCACAGAGCCACGCAAAGAATCCCGGGAGGTGGAATAGCCAAGCTCTCCATCTACCTTCCACCTGGGACCTGCTGGTCAGGACTTGCTTCTTTCACATGCGGTCTAAATTCTATGTTCAGTCCATGGAGCAGTAAGGGCTGGCAAACTTTTCAAACATAGTCCTTAGAGTCTGAAATTCTTTCTTTCAATAAAATCTATTTCCAAGTCTTAACTGATTTTTTTTTTCCTTTGGGAGAAATCAGGCATCCAGGAAGCATATTACTGTCAGAGGAGTCTGCAGACACACAAGGGGCTCAGCATCCAAGATGACAGTGCTACACATGGTTGGAAACAGTATTTAAAAAAACAAAAAAAAACAAAA
Source organism: Ciconia boyciana (assembly GCF_034638445.1). Classification (NCBI taxonomy): domain Eukaryota; kingdom Metazoa; phylum Chordata; class Aves; order Ciconiiformes; family Ciconiidae; genus Ciconia; species Ciconia boyciana. The sequence goes on from NC_132948.1 coordinate 7,611,204, forward strand.
AAACCACCAACCAAACAACACCATCATCACTACACATAGCTCTCAACATGGCAATGATCAGAGGTAATAAATTGTTTAATCATCAGACATTAAAATTTTCCTAATACATAGGTATCTAGTCAGTTAAGAGCCCAGGTCAGGAGAAACGTAGATGGTACTATGCCCTTTCTCCTCTAGCCATAAGACAGGCAGCCTCCAGAACTGCAGCGTGAGCACAAACCTTGGATTGGCGACATTCACATCGCTTACTACCGTATATAAAATGAGATAGTTAAAATGACAAACGCAAGTGTTTGAATTGGAAAACAGCCCTAGATTCTGACCTCTTTTAGGGGCTTTCCATTTTATGACACTCTAGAGTCACTTTGTTCTATGTCTTATATATACAGGAAAAGAAACCTTCAGCTTAGAATTAGTTCAGAGCATCATCTCCAAGAGAACAGACTAAAGTTTACAAGTATATTTTCAACAAACTATACACATATCAAAAGTAAATTACAGGCTACGTCTTCTATTTAAATAGGATTCCTGCCTCTAATTATTCTAAAGTAGAAAGGCTTTGTAGATTTACTTGCTAATAAATATACTTGTCAATTTTTACAGAAAAAGCCATAGCATGCAGTGAAGAAAATCCTACCAAAAAAAAAGAAAAAATTTTATAAATTCTTGAAAGATTTTTTGGAAAAAGCCTTTACCTGGATTATGCATTTTATTTTATTCATTAGCATTTCTGACACACGTTGTCTGTTTCCCTACTACACCCTAAAAATGTCACAGGAAAACAAAGAAAAATAATATTTTCATGTGATCACTAAAAAGATGCAAAGCCTTCTAATTTATGGAAGAGACAAGGAAAAGAAAATACCAACAACCTTCAATTCTGGCAAAAAGTACCTCTGAAGCAGCTAAACAACTTCACAGTTACCCTGGAAACATAGTTTACCTCTTCAGCCTACCATGAAAATTGCCTGCAATTACCACAATGGAATGAAGCATCAGTCTTGACAAAACATCAATTGCTATATGTTGCAAGCCCTTTAACGCAGTACCAGTATTTTATCATGAGCGATACTTTATCTTGAATAGAATTGTATTACTAAACTCTGAAGAATGAAATCTGTAAGTATACTAAAAGGTTACAGTATCTCATGATGGTATAGAAGAGCTCTACCATCTGCCAAGTGTGATTTCCCTTAATCCCATTCCTCACACACAAATCAAAATCACACGGATTACGCCACAGAAATAGAAGTCAAGCCAATACCTGAATCCACAAGATTAATCTCCTACCTTCAGACGGGAGAAACACAAGAACAGTAACAATGCTGCAAACAGACTCGGGAAGGCAAGGCTTTTTACACGACTCGATGCAATACCACACAGGAAATAAAGTGATTTCACAGATTAGCTTCACCCTTTCAGAATCCTGATTTTGGTCGCTCCCAAATCCAAGCGCAGAACTCCATGCAAATTCAGGGAAATGGGAACTGACCTCCATGTGATCTTTTGGATCAGGTATTTCCACCCATAAGCAGAAGTCCACATCCCTCCATCCACACATAAATCACTTACATTTGGAGTTAGGAAGAAAAATGGACAAATTAGTTGCATAACACAAGAGAGTAATAGAAATCTGCCCACCCAAACATCAGACGAGCTTCTAAAACAAAAACATATACACATGCATGGGCTAATATGCCAACAAGCAAAGCTACGTGCATCCGCAATTAAAAAGAACCAGAGTGATGACCTTAAACTGGCGCTTAAAACTAACTCTAGAGAGCAGATACATTTCCTAAAGTCCACGGCATAAGAGAGTCACATACCACGCTTCTGAAATATCTGTGTCCCTTCTGCAGACTGCTGTTAACCCAAGCAGTAGTCGGCACGGCTGTAAACTCTTCGGGGGGAAAGGGAGGGCATCTTTATTTGTACATTTAAGAACGCCAAGCACATTATCATCACTAATCCTGCGGGGAACAGATGACTTTTGTAAGCACTGCAGTTATCTTGGCTTACAAAATAAGGTTCTAACCTGCAGTGCTCGCCAGCAGAACATTATACCCGTGAACCATCAAAATCACCACGGAACTACCTATAACCGCACACAGACACTAAATTAAAAGCACGAAGGGCTTTTTCTTTTGAACTCGGACCGCACACACACGAGGACCCAACTTCTCCCCTCGCCCTTGGCTCTGACGCAGTGAAAAACAAGCAGCGAGGCGATCCCAACACCGTCACGGACCCCCACGGACCCGGAGCCCGCCCTGCAGACCGAGCCCGGGGTGAGTTTGCCCCCAGGATCCCCCTGCGTCGTGTCCCCCGCGCTGCCGGGGAACCGGGAGCAGCACGGGCACCGCCGCCCCGGGCCCCCCCTCCCTCCCCCCGGGCCGGCTCTGAGGGCGAAGCCCTCAGAGCCGGCCCGGGGGAAGGGGAGGGGGGGGGGAGGAGGGGGCCGGGGCGGCACTCCCCTCGGGCTGAGTGAACCGGACCCGCCCGGTGCCTCACCGGGCCGGGCCGCCTTTGTCCCGCCGCCACCAGCGCGGTTCCGCGCCCCTCACCGAGGGCCCACCGCCGGCACTTACCCTGACGGGGCAGCGGCTCGTCCCTCAGGGGAGCCGGCGCGGGACGGCGCTGGCTCCGCCGCAACGGGGAAGTTGCTAACTTAAGTTTGAGCACGGCGGAGCCCAGCGGCCTGCCCGGCTGAGGTGATCGGCGGCCGGGGCACGGCCGGACACCCCCACCCGGGGGCGGGGCGGGACGGGGCGGAGCGGGGGCCGCCCCTCCGCGCTCCCCGGGGCGAGGGGCTGCCGGGGGCAGCGGGAGGGCCGCGGAGGGGAGGGGTAGGGAGGGCCGCGCCGGGGTGCCCCGCCCCGGTCCCGCCGCGTCCCGGGCTGCGGGAGCCGCCGGCCCTGCCGCGCCGCGCCGCGCCGCGGGGCGGGCCCGGCCCTTCGCCCCGGCGCCAGGAGCCGCCGGCCGCGGCGCGCGCGCAGCCCGGCCCGGCCCCGCGGGAAGCGCCTCTGTTGCCATGGCGACCGCGCGGCTCCGCCGGGATGGGCGGGGCCTCGCGCGCGCAGCCCGGTGGCTGTTCACGGGTGGCTCCGCCCCCTCCACCTGCCCCGCGGTGGCCCCGGGCGCGGCGCTGGCGGTGGGGAGGGCGCGGGTTCGCGTCCCGGCCCTGGCCCGCGGCCGGCGGTGCCCGTGCCCCCGCCCCGGCCCCCTGAGGGAGAGGGCCCGTACGAGGGCAGCCGCCCCTCGGCACGCCGCAGCGCTCTGCCGCCGTCCTTCCTCCTCCCCTAAGGAAAACGCAACCCCCTGCCCCTTCGCCCAGCCTCCCGCAGCCCCCCGGGCCTCTCGCCCTCCCCGGGCAGGCGCTGGGGGAGAGGCACCCCAGGCCGGGGGGCCCTTCCGGGTGAGCTTTCTGCCACCATGGTTCAGGGCCTCTGCTTTGGGCTGCAGAGAGGGACCCTGTGAGAGCCTCCCCGCTACCCCTGCCAGCGCGGCAGCTGCAGCCTTTGCAGGGTGCTCAAATGGCGGCCCGGAAGGCACGGGAGCCCAGTCCAGGGAGCACATCTCCTCAGACGGGAGACATTTCTCCTCAGACCGAGGAGCGTTTCTCCTCAGCCAGACGCCCCCCACACACACCCCGAGGAATGGCACCCGAGCCACTGAATCTGCCCGTGGGCACCTCGGTCGCTGTTTCCAAGGCCATGCCACGGTTATAGTAATTCAAATGCTTCAAATGCTGCTTTTCATCATTACAAAAGGTGTGGTTTCGAGTGACGGAGGAGTCCAAAGTCAGCTTCTGAGGCAGGGCTAGCGCGGAGGCCCGTGACTCATGGCAGGCGGGCAGTGCCCACGCTGCGGCCTGGAGAGAAAGGAGGGCCTGGCTCGCAGCGGGTATCGCAGCGGCGGGCTCGAGAGCTAATGCTGTGGCACGAGGGAGAAGGCAGCTCCACATCCTCGCCCCAGCTCTTAGCAGGACCCTGAGAGGTGAGGCAGCAGGTCCCGTGTCCCTGCCGTCAGTGGGGAACTCACTAATCTGCCATTCACCAGCCCTTGATGGAGCCAGTTGAAATCTCGCTTCTTTTGCAGATGTTGGGGTTCCTGAGCAAATCAAGCTGACTGATCTCTCTGTGACCCGCTCCCGAACTGCAAGAGGGAGGTGACACTTCCTCAGCATGCCTTAGCTAGATGGGTGTGCAGTAGCTGCCTCTTAGCAGGTGCATGGATGGGGGCCAGTGGAAAGGTTTCAGCAGCAAAAGCATCCAGCTCTGCAATAGCTGCACGAATAAAAGAGCATGCCTCACCTCCTCTGTCCCCACCCTTGTTGTATATGCCACATTCTATTTAAATTAAGATCCCTTTCCCACAGACCCCTCTTGCTCCCAAATCAGGATAATACGTGTGTTTTCCCCACCTTAGCAATCCTTTTATCTTCACCACACACGCAAACACAAAGGGATCCCGATTCCATGACTCATTTGCCTTTCTCTTTTCCAGAAACCAAGACATACCCCATCCCCTCATCCACCTATCCCCCCCAGCACCCCTCCCCAGCAGCCTGGCAGCAGTCACCTCCGTGCCAGCACCCACCCTGCAGCCCGGGCTGTTGCTGGCAACTGGTACCGGCCCGTACAGAAGAGGGTGATCCATGGCTCGGACCAATGCCTCTGCAAAGAGGGTGTTACTGCTTCTTACACTTCTTTGAAGTGGTTCTTGTTCCACCCATGGCTTGGGAACCCCTGCTCTAGCACATGGGGCTTTCAGCAAGTAATGCGAAACAATGAAATCGTCTGATCAGTTATTCAGGAGCCACTGTAATGGCAGCACCCTCCACAAAAACACCTACATGCGTCGACACAGCCAGAGACAAGAGAACTGGCCAAACCAGGCTCCGGAGGCTACATACCCTCTGGGAGGCTGCATTCAAATGGACGACTTCAAGAAGAGGAGATGCATTCCCAAGAAGCTGCTGCCTCATTTCCCACTGTCTGAGGAGGAACCTCAGCGTGTGCCTTTGCAAATGCCCGGGGAGATGAGACCTGGGAGCTTCAAAGTAGCCACAAAAACTCTCGATGCTTCAAGCCCCAGCAGGCCAGAGGCAGCAGCTGCACCTGCGGGATTGCAGAGCTGCGGGGTAGATGCAGCGGCGCAGAGCAAGCCTGGTCTCGATGAGCCTCCAGTGCAAAGCTGGAGGGGCCGTATCCTCACCCTCACTCAGCCTCTGTTGCCCTGGGGACGTCCCGACTGTGTGGGAAAGGGAACGGCTGTAGTGTGGGTCCAGCACAGAGTGGGGAACCGTGGGACCTGCAGTGCTGCTGCAGGGAGCCGGGTACCCCACCAGCCGTCATGCTCGGCCCTCGCACCCCAGCTCTGGCACCAGGCAGGAGAACCACCACCCCACTGCCACCCCACTGCTGCGGCTCCCTTGGGCAAGCGCAGGACCTAAGTGTGGCATGCAGCCCTGGCTGCAGGAAGGGTTTCTTCCCTCCGTGCTCTCTCCCCACCTGAGACCCTGCGTGAACCTTTCTCCCACTGGGTTTATCAGCAAGTATCGGACTAGAGTTAACCGCAATCTAGGGGCAGAGTTAAATGCAGAGTCCTGTTCTATCAGCCCATGTATATAAATTAGAGCTGTAATTCCACCCTGCAGTGTGGATGGCAATAGCAAACAGACACTGCCAGACCCATCTCACACAGACATTTGAGCTTTGAACCTTTGGTTTATGATTTCACCAGAACCATCAGTGCGATGATATGCAAGCAATATACAGTGAAGGAGTGCTTGTACTCGGAAAAGATGACAGGCCCCTTATCCATGAGAAGTTTCAATTTTTTAAACACAAACATTCTTTGCCATCAAACCAACAAAAGGCTCTGCCAGGCTGATGCACAAGTTTACTAGCAGCTCTGCTTCTCAGATGGGTAATGCCACCGTTTTCTCTTCTCTACCATACAATTAACTTCCAGAGTGGGACCTTTTCAGAATTAAACTAAGAATTGCATAAAACAGTGAATAATAGCAAATGTTGCATGTACCAGTGAGGCTGCTCTGGTGATCTGGTCCTCTCACATAGTCTGTCAGTGCCCTATAGTGGAGAAATGGGTTAATTGCATATGCAACATGGAGTGACTGCCAAACTGCTGCGTTACACTCCTGCAAACCTGAGGTCAGGCCACAGAAGCCGGTGGGGACATCCCAGGCAAACACCATTGCTGCTTCGTAATGGCAGCTGGCCTGCTGCCTCCGCGGGGACGGAAGTCTGCTCCCACGTCACCTCTGCCGTAATGGCAGCCAGGCTCTGCCTGCCTTCACCTGCTGCAATGGCAAGATTCCCTCCTTTGTTCCAGCCATTAACAATCTCCATCTATTCCCACTGAGCAAGTTGCTCCTGTTACGAAGAGGTGGAGCTTTATGCAAAAACACTTCATCTGGATCTGGGGAATGAGCATCTGCTCTTCTCAGGCCCACGTGGGTTTGAAATGCTCTGGTCCTAAGCACTGAAGCCCTTCAGTGTCCTGTCTTGCAACCCTCCACGAAGTAAGTGCTGCCATGAAAGCCAAAACTATTGGTGAAGGTTCAAGATGAGGCCCTGGGAGGAACTGGCCAGGAACTCCCTGCACATCTCAGGCATTAAGTACTGGAGGAAGGTGCTCCGCTGCCAACTACAGATAGTATGCAAAAAGGAAAGCAGAAAATCCTCCTACTCGCCATCACCACCACAGCAGGGGTCCTTAAAAGCTCCTTTCCCACTTCTTCATCTTCATCCACCATGAAAATCAGTGCAGAGCTCTACAGAGAGCACTAAGCGCCCGGCTCAGAGCACAGCGGAGGGGACAGCCCCAGCACAGCCCTCCTGATAAAAGCCCCACCAGCCACGGGACCCCGCATTGCTTCCTCTCCCGCCCCCAAGTTTCACTCCTGATTTAAACGGGAACAGGACTGGGAGAAGGAATGCAGAAGAGAGAGTCCTGATTTAATGGGAAAAGTCTGTAAAACTCACAGTCCAACGTGAGCCAGCTCGCTTTGACCATCACTCGCACCCTCGCGAAGGCTGAGCTCTGCCAGGGTGCCGAGCAGCCCTGGCCGCAGGCCTGGAAGGGGCATCACCCCTCCGATGGGTGCACGGTGCCTCGCAGGATTATACCTTCCATATCCACAAAATACTTCTTCCTCCAGAAAGTAGTAATTCAGGAAGGCACAGGTTGTCAAACCTTCCTTACCCCTCAGCTGCTGAAAGCAGCAATAGCCAGAAATTGTTGACAAAAAAACAAGGATAATTGAGCACCAGATTTGTATGTATAATGCTCTTCAGTAGGAAGGAGTTGTTAGATTGCACTGTAGTGGAGGTTTTATTGCATCAGAGTCAAAAATCAGTGGGTGTGGAATTTTTGTCAATTATATAACCTCTGGTGGGTTTGCCTCCGCTGGTTTGGGCGAGGACACAGCATCCACCCGGTTGGAGGCCCGCCCTGTGCTATCAGCGAACAGCACATGGTCAGACGTGGGGGGACTGTGGGGAGAACAAAGGCAAGCAGATTTCCTGGGAGTCTGTTTTTGTTTTCCCAAGCAGAAGAGTGACTCAGATTTCAGCTCGCACTCCTGTAACTCGGCCAACAACAACACGTTGTTAGTCAAAGTGATAAAGACGAGTATCTTTGTTCCACTTGCTGAACTAATAAAAGCTCAAATAAATTTGTTCACCCAACAGCCAGCTCAGCCACGAAACCAGAGACCACACACTACACCCTGAGCCCCCTCACAGTGACGACAGCACCTTGCTCCCAAACAGCCTCGCTGAACTCCTGGAAGCTCCTTGGCAAATACACTTCTGTCTAAACCAGCACAGATGCTCTCAGTTTGTGCATTATCATAGTCGAGAGCTTTCTGATAAATATCTTGAATGCTTACATGTCATTCTAATGCAGCTGCTAACAGTGTTGCAGAAATGCTTTCACTTTCTGAGAAATGCTCCAGGAGAAAGCACTCTACTTCCTTGTGCTTAAGAAACGGCTTAACACATCCCTGCTCCTTTGTCTCCTGTATATGAGCTTGTTTTTCATGGCTGGGAGGTACATCCACAGATCTTTGGAAATACCATGGCACGAATTGCTCCATCACAGCCACCGCACACAAATCTAGCAAAAGGAGACTCCAAGTCCCAGGCTGGCAAAGCCCATCCCTATTGCAGAGACTCCAAGTCCCAGGCTGGCAAAGCCCATCCCTGTTGCAGAGACCTCCAGCTCTCGGCGCTGCTGGGCTGGGTGGGGAGCCAAGGCTGTCAGCACGGTTTGTGCTAGTGCACCTTACCCTGGCTTCGGGGTAAGTTAGTGGTGCCTGGGCAAGCCGCGCTGTACTGGTGCAAAATGGGGCTCTCCAAAGGATCTGCCCAGGTATTGCTACAGCCCGTTTGGGGTAAGCCTTTGTATACTGGCTTTATTTTCCCAAGAAAAAGGGCAGCTCTGAAATACATGTTAGAACACCTTAAACAAGTCAGAGGCAGCTAGAGGTGTTAACAGGACAGAGCAGACCTTAGCAGAAGCAGATGTTTAGACTAGAAGTACTTTGTGCTGAGATTTTAACGTGTTCATTAATGCATGTTAACAATGTGTTATAAATACGCCTGGTCCTTCCCGGCCGCTGCGGCCACGGCCGAGGCGCTGCGCAGGTGCCATGTGCCGCGACGTTGCGGGGAAGGTGTGTTAGGACAAGTGCTGGCAGCCGTGCTGCCAGACTTACCAACACAGCCCCTCGGCTACCCCCTCGCCCCCCATCACACAGCCACCGCCTTGGGCTGCCCTGGGCATGTGCCACGTAAAACTGGTTTGTCAGCCGCCGTTGCTGCGTTCGCACAGGCAGCCTAAGGGCTCGCACTCATGCAGCAGAGGATCAAAATGGACTGCGGGAAATACTGGGGCTGCCAGCACCCCTTCCGCCCTCGGAGGAGCTGCCACCCTCCGACACTGGCTGATGGTGAAGCAACTCCTGAAGTGCCCTTGTTTGCAGCCCAGTGCACGATGTCGGGAACAGTTCTTCTTCCTGCAGTGGACAGAAAGTGATGAAAGAAGAAAGTTGCTACCGTTCAGGAGCTGCTTTGCAGGCTGTTGTCTCCTCTGCTGCATGGAGGTGGCAATTCTGATGGAAATTTCAGTGGCTGTACCAACGTAAGCACACTTCAAAGCACAACCTCAGGATATCTGCTTTTGTGAGCAAGTATCTCGAGTTAAAAATTAATGAAATTCACTTTTAGGATCATTTACTTTCCTCCATCTAAACAGCAGGATTTTTGCCAGTCTCTCTGCACCATGAATGCAGAACATTTCTGCTTTTGCACATTGGGGACCTGGCCTCTAGTGATTAGATTGCCAATTAATATCCAGTAATTAACACTTTCACAAGGGCTGGTTGAATCCCACCCTGACATTTTGCAAACTGTGCGTGTTTGGGGATTGTCTTCATCAGCCTTTTGAAGTTCTTAACTGTGAGCTCCCTGGCAATCAATTAGCCTGCGCTAAAAACTGGTGCTGTGCCATTAGAGCAAACATGCCCCAAGAAGCAAACATATTAAGGATTAATTAAATACCAGGTTTTATTTAATTAAGCCTCTTCTTATAAGTATGGAGAGGCAGGAATCTGGAGCTAGCATCCAATCTTGCTTTCGCTTCTATCCCATTTTTAGAAATGAATTTAAACTCAGTTGGTGCTGGTTAAAACATGACATTCAGGCTGATGCAAATGTGTTCTGCCTTCCCAGTGCGAGCGCAGGAACCGACAAGCACAACATTGTTAAAAGGTGGCTGATGGCACCCAGCACTCCAGGGTCAGGGTTCACTTCTTCCCCGCGCCCACGCATGACACCCTCCCCGGGGAGTGCTGGAAGCCCCCGCGAGCACCCAAGGACCTTCTGGAGTCTACAGGGATGACAAGTGCCAGCCCCGAGCACAAGCAGGGACCTGTGAGCAGCTGGTCCTCCCGCTCTCCTCTCATCCTCCTTGCATTTTTTAATGAAAAGCTTGGCACTCCCGTTACCCGCTTACCTGCAGCGAGAAAGGCACCGCAGCCTGTCATATCGCTACCAGTTTAAAGGTCTAGAGATAGATCCAGGAAATATCAAGGCAAACTACTGAGATCAAGTCCAAGGTCATTTTACGCACTGTTACAGGGAGCAGTCCCTTGCCTTCTGCACACCCCGTCTGTGTGAGCGGAGGATCACACACAGATATAAAAAATCACCACCACGTCCTGGCTCTGGGCTGCCCCAGGCCAGGAGCTGCCCTCGCAGCAGGGCCCTCTGCCATCTTTCCATCGGCTGTACGTTGGTGCAATTCCCTTCCTTCGTGCAGCAGCTGAGGATCTGTCCCAGCCATTCCCTAGCAATTGGCAGCCTTTTTTCTCCTCTTTAGGTGCTCTATTTCAGCTTAACAGTCATCAGTTTAAATTCTCCACACTACCGGGGAGGGGGGTACCAGCGAGAGGAAGGACGGAGGTGACAGTATCGGCAGGCTGAGAGCAGCAGGCAGCAGAGGCAAGGAGGTGTCACTGCCTGGCTGCACACAGCATCTGCCCGGGCAAGGGACTGGGTCAGGCAGCAAGGCCACAGGCTGGCCGGACCGAGAAGGCCAAGATATGCAATCGGGGAAGGCGAGGACCACGATGCAGATCAAAACAAGCACCGTAACAGGGCAGGAGGGGAGAAGTGCAAAAGGGAGAAGAGGTGACAGCAGGGTCCTTGGGAGAGGAGGGACTTGACAAGAGCAAAGGAGGGCTCTGAAAGCTGAGAGTGATGTGAAAATACAAACGTCCTCAAAAACGCAGTTCTAACATCATCCCTCTGGCTGCTGGGGATCCTGCGGTGCGTGCTCCTCACCTGGCTGCCTCCGGGACCCTGGGACCCAGCCCTCGGCTCTGCAGAGCAAAGCTGTTCTCCACCTTCTGCGGAGTGAAGGACTGGCTCTGGGAACAGGACTGGGTGCGTGCAGAGCTGCCACAGGGTCTGAGTTTGGGAAAAGGCCATCATGGGGAAGAGCCACCCCCGGCAAGCTCGGGGCGGTGGGATGCGGAGGGCTGCAGTTTCCCAACGCTGGGCTGTGTCTTCCCAGCCTGGTTGCAACCCCCAGCTCCCCCTGCCCACCGCCCGGTCGGCCACGCTGCTGCTTGCTCCGTGCCCCAGGTCCCCAGCTGTGGAGCAGGGCTGGGCTGTGGCAGAGCGTGTACTGGCCCTGTGCCGCGGTGCGGGCCTGTCCCAGCACTTCTCCAACTCCTCCAATTCATTAGCACGGCACTCCCACCCCCCCCTCGGGCCCAGCTCATTTCGGCTCCCCCATCCCACACGTTGCCATTCTCAGGGTCTTGGTAAAAATTGGCCCTGGCCCCAGATGAGTCACTTGGCTGGCGAGCAAGTGGAGCAGCCTGCAGCCCCGTGTGCTGGGACAGGAGCCCGGGTGACCACGGTGCAGCTGGTCACGCCGGCATAACCAGGGGGCTGGAAGCAGAGCCAGGAGCCTCCTGCCATTCCCCGTGGGGGTGAAGGAGCAGCAGCTCTGCCCCAGAGCATCTGCCCTGCCGGAGGCCGGGACTAACGGGATTAACGGAGGTGCGGCTCCCAGCAGACCTCTGCACAGCCCGGGAGCGATGGCACTCTCCTTGGAGTTATTTTGGAAAGGAGATGCCCGGGCAAGACACACACAACCCCCAGCACCGTGGGATCGCCCACATGGGCAGAGACCCGGAGCTCTGCCGAACTGCAGCAGGCAGCCAGGCTTCTCCAAACATCCCCAGAGCCGTTCCCCATCCCACTCGCTAGGGCCGCACCTGAACTCCCCTGCACAAGCCAGCCCGCAGCCCAGGGCCCTTCTCGCATCTCTGCCCCAAAAACTCCGATGCCGAGGGACCTCTGCCGAAATGCCGGCAGGTCTCCAGCCGAGCTGCCTGCACCCCGGCTGCAGCTGCTGCCTGCGGGTCTGCGCACGCCGCAGCTCCGCGGCACCCGGGGGACGAAACCAGCACGCTTCTGCCCGCCCCGGGACGAGCTGCTCCCCCATTCACTTGTACCCAAGAGGCACCGTTAGATCTCAGGCCTTCCCCTCGCCAGCGCTGTGAGGAAACCAGAGAAGCTGCTACACAGCACGAAATAAACCGAACAGCAATGGCAGTGCTGCGCAGAGCTGTCTGTAACCTTCAGAAAAGAAAAGTGTGTTCCCCACTACAGAAGTGCTGGGAGTGGGAAGAGGGCAAGCGGAAGATTCCACTCTAGAAGATCTCAGGCCACGCACTAATTCTTACTTTGAAAAATTCCTTGTCAGCAGCTTAGAGAGCACAAAAATAGCTTGGTGCAGATTAACTTCATCGGAATTACTGTTTCATTAATGGCACCAGTGAGCATTTACCGACATGCATTCAGCAACGAGAGGAGCTTTTTCCAGACCAAAGTTGATACAGGCCCAGTTATTTTGCTGTGGCTTTGAATGCTCATTAAAAAATAGTAGCAGTTTTTCTATCAACAAGGAGCAGGTATTCTGAGGAGGGAAGCAGAAGGTCTGTCCTCAAAACAAGGATAAAAGCACCTGAGCATCCCACTGCTCCCCCAGAGACAAAAGCATTTTTGGGTGCAGCAGAGCTATCCCCCCGTGCTCTCAGAAGCAGCACTTCTGAAGGCATCAGCACTGCCTTTTCGGGGTACTCCACATTTGCCATCTTACCAGGGACTGCGCAGCCATAAAGAACAACCAGGATTTTATTGATTTGAAAATACATTAACCATAGAGAATAGAGCTTTAATTTTTCTTTCTGAACAACAATAAGGAACAGTTTACATAAAAAACCAAAAGCATGGATAAAATAATATAAAACAGATATTATACCACAGTGTGGAATTCAAATAATCTAAGAACATTAGCAGCACTTCTACAAATATATTAAAAGCTATAGTGCTCATTAAGCTCAGATAGAGCAACTCCCAGAGACCAAAATGGCATCCAACATATAAAAGCAGCAATTCAGTGTAGGGCAACATAAAAGTCTAATGCCAGTACATCAGATACATTCATAACCCTGCTGTTGAGAGGTAATCCCGGGTCCCACAGAGCTTGGGATGGTACCTGTCATCTCCACGACGGCTGCAGCAGGGTGACAGCCCAGCGTCATCCGCTCACCCTGCCAAGCTCTCCAGAAGACACCTTAGCACTAGGGAAGCGACAATCATGTGTCTAAGGTTACATCTGAGTTGGATTTTCAACAAAGGTTTTTGTTAATTCCGTTTGTGAAAAACAGCTTTCTCCTTCCCTGGCTCCTGGGAATTACTCTCCAAGAAGAGACTGAATTTCTGAGAATTTAAGTAGATCTTCTTATGTAGTCATGAAAATGAAATTTTTAGTAGCTCAGTATCCAGTATTAAGATTTTTAATTCTTTATCTTCCTTAGCAGTGAAGCCACACTGATTCTTAAAACTTCCATGTACTTTTTGAGATCTTGTGCATAGTTTAAATTTTAGCATTGATTTAAAAAAACCCAAAAAAACAAAAAACACCAAACCAAAACGATGCTTTTTACCCCTTACAAAAATGTTGATGAAAAGTGGCCTTCCTCCTCGCCATCTCCCACTTCAGCAGCACTTAATGCCCGTCCCCTGCTGCGTGCCGAGCTCCTCAGAGGCTCTCACCACCGCCGAGGGCACGGGCGACGGCTGCTCTTGCTGGGCAGAGGAAAGGGGGGCCTTTCTGCGGGACACTCAGCAGAGCCGTCTGGCGGGGCAGAGGCTGGGAACAACCCGCCCGCCGCGGCCACGGCTGTGCCTGCGGGACTGGCCCTGGCTGCCAGAGCCCCGGGCGCAGGCAGAGCCGACGGGGCCACAGACCCTTCATGGGGCAGCGGCTCGGGAGCGATCGCACCCAGCCACGGAGCAGAGGCTGTCACCTGCAGCTCTGCCTTTGGGCTCCCCGCTCAGTCTCCGTGTGCAAAATCAATTTAAAAAAGGAAGTTATTAAACCACTGAATGGGAATTTAAGGTTGAATATGCTTATCACTAATCTAAAATTAGACACATATTAAAAGACTGCTATGGCTATTCCAACAACGTACATTCTCCAGGAAATTCAGGATTCAGACAAAGTTTAGAGGAAATCCAAACACTCCGAGCTGTAGAAACACAGGGCTATGGCACCGAAACAGCCTTAACTTTGGCCCACGCTGCCACCATAAAACATAAACATGGTGAGTGTGACTGGGGACCACAAAGACTTCAGGTGCCTTAATCAGCGATACGTGTTTACTTCAGGGCAGGCAACGAGGATAATGACCTTGAGTGAAGATCATTGGAGTGCCTGAAATAGTAGGCAACAGTAAGTGGCATTTTATCTCCTTCAGGGTACCCGAAAACTTTTATAAGAATTTCTGAAAACTGGTTCTGGTGAGAGTTACAACCCTTCCATATTGCTAGAAAACTGTCACTTCATCTGTGAGTTGTGCTCTTTCACTATCCATTTGTGCTCACGTGATAGTAAAATGCAGAAAATGTGCCCAGAACTGCTCGGTACTACTGGAAATTCCCAAACGGAGTGAAAAATATTTGACAGATGTTTTGATGAAATGACAATCATTTTGGCCCTACTGATGAATTGGGCTCAGAGGCTACCACTAGCTGAACGGCAACGCCACAGCAGAGAGAAGCAATTTAAGATAGTATAAGATATTTTTAAAAGCAAACTTACGCGATGAGAGTCCTGAAACTGGTCCCACACCTATTTTGAGGGCTGTTTGCCACAGTGGCTCCCAGTGCAGAGAATTAGCCAGCTACTCAAAGTAAATGGGGAAGGAAAGGAAACCTAGCCAGCCAGATTAAAATAAGTAAACAAATAAATAAAGAAGAAAGAATAAGAAGAATCTCATCCCATAAATTGCTCTTCGCCACCAGCCTGCCACAAGGCTTGCGGCTCCAAGGTGGGATTTAGGGACGGGCTCAGCTTGCCCACGGATGGGTTCCCAGCAGAACTGCGATTCCTAGCTACCACATCAAGAACAGTCACTTCTCTTGATCTGTTTTTTACTTATCAATGATTGCTGATACCTGCATTTCTACTGCTGGCTCTAGTTACAAGAAAAGGTGTATTTGGATATGTTAAGGGATGTTCAAAATGTAAGAGGTGGGATGAGAGCAGAACAGGGTGGCAGCAAGAAGTTCCCATGCAAAAAACCCTCTCAGTCTTCGTGAAAAATGTTAATAGCAAAGCAGTTCAGAGATTCAACACAGTAAGATAAAAACTCCTATAAAAATCTCACATTTAGGAACAAAGACAACTTCCAAAATGTTTACATGAGTAACACTAAAAGAGATGGGTACCAAGAGTTATTTGGTACATTGCATCAGCAGAAAGCTCAAATCCAGAAAGAGAATCCATTAGTAACTCCCTCAGGGGAACACGGGGCCAGGACACAAACATTCACTGTGTTTAAACATACCGAGATTATCTGTGAGCTGAGCAGCTCTAACGCAATAAAGCGAAAACCCCACACCTCTGTGGATGCTCAGTGTGGGTGCAACGTGAGTGGAACAGCTCAGCCTGCGGAGTCTGTCCTTCCCTCAGGCTCAGCTCTGGAGCAACCCGGAGCAGAGAACATGGGCTGGGGGCAAGCGGGATGCAAACCTCGCTGCACCCGGTGGGAAGGATGCAGCAGTCTCGAGTCAGAAGGCATGGCAGCTCGAGTCCCTGGTCCCACAGAGCGAACAACAGCAGGCTAAAGATAGTCCCCGGCTTGTAGCGCCGTTGCACGGGGTGGATTTCAGCTGCACGGAGCCGCTGGGATGAGACATTCCTCTCCCCCAAGGAGCCAGACAAGATTACTGTATATGGGCAAGCATTTCCCTGCGACAGGCTTCTCCCTCCTTGGTAAACAGGCGATCCTCTGGCTGCACAGCCGGGAGAGATCTGTGCTGTCTCACAGGGCCACGGGGATTCACGCTGTTGGAAACCCAGAATAATGCTTTTATCTCACGGCAATCTAGCAGAGGGGCAGAGCCAGGCAGGAGAGGCTGAGGCAGGAGAAGGCCTATGAACAGCTGGACAACAAAAACCTTTCCTTACATTTTAGTAGCTTTTAACCATCAAATAGATCTCGAGCCCCAGACTCCTGGTGTTGCTCCACAAGCACACAAACCTGCTGGTCGGACAGCGGCTGCCCCAGAGGGGTCAGCAAGGAGCACAGCTGCAACCCACCGCATCTTCTGAGAAGATGCTCAAAACCGAGCTGGGGCCACACGTGGACAGGAGCTGTGGAAGGGCAGAGCACAGGGACTATCACAGCTGACACCTCCTGCAGCCGCTATCCTGCCTGCTCCCATGCCGGCAGCACAGCGAGGCTCTGGCAGGGCGGGCAGCTGGGGAACGGCACCGTCCACCAGTGCAGAGCCTGGAAACAGTTCACATCTTCTGTCTCAGATCTGCATGGGAACACAAAGCTGGACCTCCAAGTTCAGACTCAAGTTCTCATAGAAGTGAGATGGTTTTCGCTGACTTTTGTACAATTTAGAGTAGAGCGTGGGGCACACTGCCTTCAGCAGAGCTGGTCTGGATGGGCGCTAGTTAGGAGAGCGGATCACCTCTGCAAGCACTCTGTATAGGTCATGTAATACTCCCTTCCTAACAAAACGGTACGATCAGCTGCAAAGGAGAATGACTTTAGTCCCAATTTAAATGACATACCATATTCTTTGGACTATCCAGTTTCTTTGCAACCCCCACCAAGCCTCAACTCTGCAACTGTTCTTACCCAAGCTAATTCCAGGGCAGGCACAAAACCCTGCACAGCTCGAGCAGAGGTCTGCTCCTGCGGACTCTACTCAGCACCGTAGCTGGAACAAAGCTTTTTTTATTATTATTTTTCCTCCTTTTTTTCTTCTTTTCCAGTTTTAAAGTCAGAACTAAAATCAAGCCAAGCTGAGGTCATGATGGTTCTTCCACTCTGAGCTTCCTGTTGTCGTACCAGAACAACTCCCACAGTACAGGGACAGTGACAGATTGGCACATCAGGGAATAGGTGCTATAGAAACCACACAGTTCTTAGAAGCAAAAGATTTCTTCTCCCCCCCTCAAAAAATAACCCACTTAATTCACATATTTTTCTCTCTATACTGTATATATATATTATATATAGACACAATTTTCTGGTAAACATTTACAAGATATTGTAAAGAACATTGAAAAGATATATCTCCATTTGCATAACAATGCACACTCACATACTTCAGTATACAAGGACACACAGTAATGTACAATCAATAAATAAATACTTTTTTCCCCCAGAAGTTATTCAAAAAACACTGCTATTGAGCGGCCCAAAGACACTCCCAGTTAATACAGACAGCAAATATTGTGCAGAATTTCTTGGCTGTTTTTGTTTAAAGACCAAGAAAAGAAAAACAGAAGCTTGAAAGATAAAGTGTCAGTGACGTTGCTTAATAAGACTGTGTTTAAGTTGACCTATTGGTTCTTGTCCCTCAGAAAGGGGAGGACAGAGCAGTTCCCCTTCGGAGAAGGTGATGCAGGCAGACTATTACCTGTCCTAGGACCTAGAGGGAACAGGAACAGCCTGGCAGGGAGGGCACAAGCTTCCTGCTCTGCTTTGTGGAAAGGTGAAAGATTCACACGTGAACTGGCAGATTTGAAGCTCAAATGCCTTCATTTCCTGTGCTACTACAGACCAAGCACTCTTTGGAGATTTAATGCAGAAAATTGCTTCAAAGAATTTCCTAGATTGTTGGTACAGATTTGCTTTTTGGGATTATAAGAAATGAAAGGCTCCCCATTACTCTCACCCCCTGCTGCAGTCCTCTTCCCCAAAGGGTTCAGTACATACTCCTGTTCCCTGGTTTTTCTAGCTTCAGCCTCTGTGTCCCAGAACTGCAGAAAGACTAGCTGATTTGCTCAGAAACTGCAAATCGCTTCACCACACTCTGCAGAACTTTTCTGAAGCAGCAGTTTTCTCTTCTGCAGATTTACATCTGTCTTTTTTTCTGCAAGCAACATCTGACACATGCCACAGGTAAATACAAAACACAGCACAGACAGATGTTCCATAGAAGGAGGGAAGGGCCCCTTTTCCCTTCTGGTGAGCAGCTCTCCAACAGCAAGAGAAGAGCAGGGCCTTACCTTGCTGAGGGGAGGAGAAGAGCACACACACATCACACATTGCTTGGAGGGGGAACACAAATTTTTGCAGCAAAACTTGAGAGAAAGTACCCTTATCGAGAGCTACAACCCAGCATCTTCCCTGCTGCTGAAAGCACAAACATTCATGGCAGCCTTCTGTGGCCATAACAAAGCCCTCTCGGGCTGAACTAGACCTACGAACAAACTACGCCTCTCCTTTTCCTTTATTGTTTTTACCTGAGTTGAAAAATGAATCCAAACCCTCCGTAGCACAGCCTTAGCATGACACAGCAGCTCAGCTCTCACGCTGGTAGTGCTGGAGAGGCACTTCATGCAGTGTGCTCCAGGGGCTGCAACGCTGGAGAGCCACTGCAGGAAAAGTGGCCACAGAAGTGCATCTTCCAAAAGCAAAGACCACTCAGGGACCTTGGGCTATTTTCCTCTTCACAGGCATGTGAAAGAAGCCCACCAAGACCTAACTGGAGACTTTCAGTGGACTTAAGGGGCTTTGCAGCCAGCCCCAGAAGCACACAGAAAACCTGCAGGCACCGAGGGGATTGTTTGCACTGTCTAGCTTTGAGCAGCTGGTCTTTTAATTAAGAGAGGAAGAGACAGGCACCTTCAGAGGGAAAGTCAGGACAGTCACTGAAGTCGGGAGCTCTGACTTGCCTTCCAAGGAGCTCTCCCCTAACAGGGGCTGCAGAGGAATGATAGGGAGACCAGACTCCTAACACAAGCAGCTAGAGTAAGGCAGGTATGAAAACCTCAAGTCTAGAGTTCCCAGAGGAGGTTAGGACCAGATTTTCCAGTGTTCAAAGAGCGTTACAGAGGCTGGATTTTAAAAGAAAAAACCCAATGCTGAATTTGGAGCTCTTCTGAAAATCCATCCAGAGCTGAAACTCTTGTGTGCTCAAATACTGTAGTAACAAACAACATAAAAATCCCAGGGAGAGAACAGAGCCCTAAAAAAATACTAAAGGGGATGCTATGCATCAAGGGACAAGATCAAAAGAAGAGGAATTTCTGTGATCAAAGTCCCTCCCTGTTACTGGCAGAACCTCATAATGTTGGTAAGAAACTGAGTACTGGCAGCATCCCTGTCTTGCCCAGGCTTGCAGGGCTGGCTGGCTTCCCCGTGCCACAGGGTAACGGCTGTCCAAGGAAGCAGCTTTACTTCCTTGGAACAAAGGCTGCCGAGCTCGAGTCGGCTCCGAGAAGGGCTGGCAGCTCTGCTCTCCCAGACCCCGAGCTCTGACCTGGGCTGCTGCATCTGCCTCGGCAGTTGTGGTGGTAACCACACGTGCTGCCCTTCTGCTGCAGCAAGGCAAGGAAGTGACTGCCTGGGTCCTGCTTCCAAAGCAAGTCCTTAGCAATAAAATGCAATTGTACAGATCTTTGGTTAAGTCACTGAAGAAGGCTGCGAAGATCTGAGCCGGGGCCCCTGGACCTAACACTGAACACAGCACTTGGAGAGCTAAGGGTACTTCCAGTTTAGACGGCAGCACGTGTCCAACTACCTTATTTCCACAGGTGTGGCACTTCGAGTAAAAGGAGAAGGGGAGGAAGCATTGAAGGGGAGTCCCGGCTCTTTGTCTGGATGCCTTGTCTTCCCCATGTCCTTCATTTGTTCTCGATCAGAGTCTGGACTTTATAGACAAGGTCCCGAGCCAGCTTCAGGATCTGCTTGGTGTTGTGCCGCTCAGCCATTTCTGGAACACAGACAGAAGGAACCCACAAAGAGGCTAGACCCGAGCAGCCTGGCGTCTCGAGGAGTCCCCCCAGCCTCACAGCTCTCTGCTTCTCAGCCGAGCTCCAGGCGGAAGCTGAAGCTGCGAATTCCTGCCCAAGTCCCCAAGCACCATCCCTCGCAGAGACACCTGACTCTGAAGAGCCATCATTAACCAACTCATCTCGGCATGATTACAGCCAGCAGGAAGCACAACCTACACTCACAGCTCCCTTCAAGCACGGCAAGGTGGGCTGTTGCCAAGGATGGCAGGGTGGCTTCCCCCAGGCACCACCAGACCCCCTCAGAGCCTGACTGTTCGGGGCAAGGGGTCTCTTTACCATCGTGTTCCAAGTATCAGCATCACACGACCATACACTGCTCTGTTGGTTTAAAACAGTTACCAGTATAGCCCAGATATGACTGCCTATAGTCACAGACATGTGCTGCCTACATCTGAGCAGCTGCCACAAATTCAGCCCAACAGAACCCAAGCTGTACCATTGAAAAACTTGATGATGTCTGTAAAATCCATGTTGTTCTCCAAGATTATGTCCCGGTACATTTCCACCAAAGCCAGGGCTATGAAGAGCACATAGTGTGCAGAGGAAACATGTGCAGCTGCCCAGATGGTCTCCCAGACGGCAAACACGTCATCATACACCAGCTCTGTTAACAGAGGAAAAAGCCCAGCAGTTACTACACCAGCCAGGGGTTTACAATCATCCCGACTCAGAGTTCACAGCAGCACTGGGAAGACGCGCTGGGTGGTTTCTTCCCACAAGAACCTGTTCCAGTTGGAAGCAATAATTAAGTCATCTGTAGAGACAAATATTCTGGCCTGCAGCAGGTGGCACAGGCTTCAGGGCACAAACCTGGTGGAGGCTCACCAGCAGCTCTGGAACAACAGGTTCTGTATCTAGACAGAAAAGTCAGCCACAAATCTACCAGGGAAAAGCAAAACAGGAACACATGGTAAAAAGTTAAGTTCAGACAACTGAAGTTGCAGAGTGTATTGAGAAGTGTGGAAGCATGGCAGACCTTGCCTTCCCTCCCCATTTGCTGGTCTCAACTGCCTCCCTGCCAGCACACACCTCTCTTGAAGTCCAGGAGAAACCACCGGTAGCAGAAGTAGAAATGAGTGTAATCACCATTCTGGTGCATCAGCTCGAAGAGCTCAGAGTCCAGAATCTGCCAAGAAAAGCAAAAGAAAACTCATCAGTGCACCCCGGCGGCACCAGCCGTTCCTCTGCCTGCTTTCCTCCATTCCCACTGCTCTCCTACCACACCATCTTCCACTCACCTTCTCCCTCCTTTGCAATCCTGGCATGTGTCACTCCTAGGGTCTCTTTACAGCCCCCTGCTCTCCCTCCTGCTTCCTGCCACTGAAAGCTCCTCTCAGCCCCTCCGAGACCCCCATCCCAAGAACAGCTTTCCCCCTCTGGTTTGAGAGGCTGCCAAGCCTGTGCCGGACCCCCCCTACCTGGATCAGAGATCTCATGTTGGCAAAGTGGGTGTCCATGGCTCCTCCGTGGGGGAAGTTCTGATTCATCCTCTTCATAAGCTCAGTGAAACAGCTGAAAGCCAGAGCCTCTGCACAGGGAAGAGAGACAGTCACTGCTCTGCTGCACGGACACTGCTGCATCTGTACCCGCATCACCACACCCCGCCATCCACTCGCAGCAGGAATATCCCTCCTCGCTCCACACACACAGAGCCGGGGCTGCGCAGCGGGGACTGGCCTTGGAAACACACCTCACACTGCAAAAGGCACACGCTGTCCCCAGGTTGGGCTCCCGGGAGTCAGACAGTGTCAAGGACAAATGGGATCCTGCCACCAGCTGCTCCACGCCTCCGAGCATGGGCCACCCCACTGCAAAGGGCCACCACCAGCCCAGCAGATCCCCCCCCATGCACTCCCACAAAGGTATGGGGACAGTGGAGCAGAGCTACCCACTCACCATCATCCAAGATGACCAGGAGAGGGGCTAGCAGGTCACACATCCCCTGCACGTAGCCGATCTCGATGTGCTGCCAGATGTAGCTGTGAGAGAGAGCAGGAAAGGTGGCCTGTGAGCCCTTCCTGTGCCACGCATGAGTGCCACAGCCTGCCACCTCGCTTGCCTGTGCCCTGCCTCCATTCCTGGGACGCTGGTGTTTCCTACATGCTGCCACCAACACACGGCAGCAGGCAGGGCAAATCAGACCTGTTTATTCTGTTATGCCTATGCTCCATTCCTCTACAGCCGGCCTGTAAATGATTAAGTTCCCGTGGTGACTTTCAGGTAAGCCATACACGGCACAGCCCTGGAGCAACACCCTGCAATGGCCATGGCCATTGCAGGGTGTTGCTCCAGGGCTGTGCTGTGGCCATTGCATGGAAATCGGTGCAGGGAAAAGTGAAATCAAAAAGCACAGCAAGGTGGGGTGGTTGGTCAAAGGGCAGAGACTAATAGAGTTTGTTAATTTATCTCTCATTCTCACCCTTCCCCCTCGATTCATCCTCTTGGCTCTCTCTGCACGATATTGCCTGCTTCGCCTCCCTGGATCCAGTGTCCCAGGAAGCAACCAGCCCTGCAGAGATATCTTCCCATATTTGGTAGCAAGTCAAAATGTGTTCAGAAAGGACTCAGATCCACTGCTGGCACAAGGAAACAATCTTTTCCACCCTGCCCATTAGTTTTTTAAAATCTGCTGTATTGTAGGTCTCATCTCAGCAGAGATCTCCAACTCTGGCTGTCAGAGGAAGTGACAGCTCTAATGAAATAGCAGCTTCTCCTCATATTTGCAAGATGAGTAATAGTATTTTAGTCTTCGCTGCCCCTGAAGCAGCCACAGCTGCTGAGCTGGAGCTGGTTTGAGTCGGTGAATGTCACACAGCAACCTCTTAGTCACAGGGACTAAGCAAAGAGAATCAGAAATGCACCCAGGTATTGCTGTCTCCTGGGTTCTTGGGTAGGCACTAACCACTCTGTCCCTTCAGGCACTTCCTCATTAGCACTACAGCTCTGCAGGCTGAACCTCATTAAAACATTTTCCAGGCATATTCCAGAGAGCAGGTGGGCTGCACTGGGCTGACAGTGCGAGGCAGCATGCACGGGCAGCCCCAGGGAGCCCTCTGCTTTGGCCAACAACCCAGACACACGGCAGCCACGGGGCAGAGCAGCACAAGGCAGGGCGGCTGGACTCCTCGGTCTGGTAACAGTGAGGTCCTTGGAGCTGTGGCCCCAGTTCTGGGATGAGGAGGGGATTTGGGGGAGGAAGTCAAGGAGGCGAATAGCAGTAACCAGAACAAAGTTTGAAGCTCCCGCCTCAAGGTGAACTCAGGGAAACCAGCCCCCAGTGTCAGGAGCCTGCTCCCGTCGCAGGGAGGGCTGGCAGGCCCCCACCCTGACCCCTGCAGCTCCCACCTGCACATGATGTTGCGGAGTTTTTCCAGGTTGGCAGGGGTGAAGTACCAGTAGTTGCGGTCACACCGCTGCACATCCTTCTCAATGCGGTGCAGGTTCACCGTGTACATGTCCAGTAGCTCTGGCTGTCCAAAACAAAAGCAAAGTTGATTTGTTTCCAAATAAAAACCAAAAAGAAAGTTGCAAGGGCAACAGAGCGACAGGGCAGAGTTTGGGTGGAAGGTGGAGAGCCCCTGTACACACAACTGCAGGATTAGCACAGGGCAAATGCAGGTAAGTAGTGGGACACCCAGGAAGAAACCCGCTCAGTGAAGAAGTCCATACTTACAGAGTAGGTGACACCCGTCGAGGAGACAGCAGACGTTTCACTGTTGGCCAGATCAGCTACAGCCAGAGAATCCAGCTGCGGGTACAAACTCTCCATCTCCGGCTCCTCAGAGAGGTTATCTTCACTCTCCACCAAGCTTTGCTTTTCAGCTTCGCTGCCTGCCCAGCTCTCTACCACAGTCAGGGCCACAGCGTCACGATCACGCAGGACCCCTGCTGAGCTCTCACCCACGGGAACAAAGTCCACGCTTCCACCGGTGGGAAATTCACCTTCCAGACTGTCTTGGCCCTGCAGCTTCTCCTCCTGCCGGGCACCATCCAGGTCCTGTGGGCCTGGCACATCAGACCCACCAGCCTTTCCCTGAGAGCTGGCCGAGGATTTGTTGGTTTCCAGGGCACTGTCCTCATTGCTGAAGCTGCGCTCCGAGAATCCCGATGCGATGGAGAAGTTCTGGGAAGAGGGGTGGCCAGAATCAGGGGAACACATGCCATTGGGAACCGTCCCGTTGGGGATCTTGCTTTGTTTGCCGTCTTCCAACTGAGCATCTGCTTCTGTCTGTTCTACTTCATCAACAGATTCAAACACCTGCAAAGCACAAGCAGAGAGCCACATGAGAGCGAGCAAACCCGCTGCATTCAGCAAACTGTTGGGAACACGGGCATTACATCCCCAAGAGCTGCATTCAGCAGTTAAACAGTTACGGGGACATAATGCCCATGTTCCCAACTGTGGGGAGGGAGGAAAATCTGCTCTATAAGTGCAGAGCTCATACAAGCAACCAGTGGAAGAAAGCTCAGAGGACCTGAGGGCATTTTAACTTACTAGTGCTGTGCCTGGCCGTGGCTCCACATCTTTGCTATAGGGAGAGACAACTTCAGCCTGAGCATCTAGCTCTCCGTCCCATTTTAACCAGACTCTTGGAGGAATTTCTGGGCACAGTCCTCAGGCTTTAGGTTCCCCTGTCTGGATTTGGCAGGTCAGTGCTTGGTCATTTGCACAACTCGGAGCCCACAGTCCCTGCTCCAAAGGACTACACTTTACTCAGCATAATATATTGGGCAGAACATCATTTAAACAGGTTGGTTAAACACATAGTTACTAACATACAGAGCAGCCAAGGGTCCTCAGGTGTGAAAGCCACATGGGGTTTGGTCCTTCAAGCCTGGGCAGAGCAAGGTGGTGAATATTAAACACTGCCAAGCAGTGCGCGATTCTGAGCGTAGTGGCCCCAGAGGCAGGTTTGTGAGTCATTTACCTCCTCCAACTACTGCTTCTGTTTGCCAGAAATCATTATGGTTGTCAACTAGCAATCAGCCCAAGCCGGGGCAGAGACACATATGTTGTTGGGTGGCCAGTGCCTGAACGAGCAAGAGGGGACAAAGTGCTGCCGCTCACCTGCGTGCTGGAGCTGGAGTCGCTCTGCAGCCGGGCGTGATTCTGTCGGCCAGAGCTGCAGCTCTGTGAAGACTGCAAGAGAGAGGGAAAAGGCCAGTGAAAAGGCAAAGAGCATGGTGTCTGGAGCAGGGGGAGGCTCAAGCCACGCTATCGGAGGTGGGCACATCTGCATGTAAAGAACAAGCAGAAAATGCATCCAATAAATTCTCACATTTGACCCATGAAAGATGTTCACGTCACATCACTCTGCCATGCAGATTTGTCACACGGCGCAGCACCCTGCCTCAGCCTGCCACTGACATTTACTGCTGGAGAAGATGATAAAAAACAAAGTCCCAGGCCAATCCAGTTGTTCAAGCACTGTACATTAGGGTCTGAAAGGAACTGCTTTCTTCTGGCCTTCAGAGAGGTCACACTGTCTCCCTGGAGTGCAAATTTCTACAAATGTCTGTCCTAATTTGGCAGCAACGTGGCTCACCCCATCTTAGTTTACATAAACGATGAAGTCACAGGCTATAAAACAATCCCTCCAAGCATATTAATGTTTTTTCCTTTTCTTAAAGGACAAATATTGATGTTTCAAGCCAGACTCAGTCAGGCAGCACCTCTAAAAGTCAACAGCACCCTTTTCTGGCTTCCAGCTGAAGCACAGAAGGAAGCGTCAGGCTTTGCAACAACCAGTTCGGTGCTCTGCCTGGTGGATTCCCTCTGAGCAACGAGTCTTCACTAACGAGCGAGTCCTCCCTGTTGTTATCTGAGCCGCCCCTGTGCCAGGCTTATCGTAGCGCAGGAGCCTGCAGCAGCTCACGCTGCACGCAAGTCGGGATGTACAGAGCAATGCAATGATATCACACACAAACAATAGGGTTTTAAGAAAACACGACACTTTCAGAACGGCAGCAGGAGTTGTCCCCACCCTAGTATTGTGGGTGTTTGCTGGGCAGGGCTCTGATGGAGAGAGGAAGGGCGACAGTTTTCCTCCATTACCATGGGAGCATTTTATAACAGGAAATTTCAGGTTAAGATGGGAAAAGGGTGAACCTTTGCATGTATTAACTCTGCCAGCTCCCCTCCCAGCGCACGTTCCCAGAACAGGCAGACGTGGATACAAAAAAAGAACCACAGCGGAGATGCTGTGAGGATGGGAACGATTCACGGGGCTTCAGCAATGCCGACAGTGCAGCCCATCTCTGCTCATCCCCTGCGAGAGCTGTGTCACCCAGCTCTTGCAGACAGACCCTGGTTTGGACTTGCCTTCCCTGCATCTCTCCCTCCCTGTACACACACACACACACACACAGCCCGCATGGCTGGGGCTGAGCTCCTCTCTTTCCAAAAGCATCCACACAAAGTCCCCAGAGGAAACCAGATGAAGTCTCCAGTGCTGCGCCTACCGGGCCCTTTTTGGCTTGGCCTCCATTTGCCTCCGGTGCAGCAGCGCAAGGTCAGATAACCCAGCACTGCTTGCTCTACCGTGCTGGGCTGTTCTCCTCCAAGGACAAAACCCACATGGAAACACTCCCTGGACTCTGTTCCCAGGACTGCCTTTCCTTTAACAGGCTTTTCCCTTCACACCCTTTGGTTTGGGCTGCGGATCTAACTCCTCACTGCACTGCTATAAGCCAGTCCCACAGCACAGGGTGCCAGAGCGCAGCTCTATCCCATGATGGCACGGTGTACCGAGGCTGCCCCGAGCCCTGCAGGCTCCTTCGCAGCCAGTCCTAGAGCCACCCCGTTCCTCCTGCCCACAGGCAGCGGCCAGGCTTCCTCTGTGCCAAGCAGCTGATGGAAGGAGGGAGTCAAGAAGCCCACTGACCTGTTTCACAGCCCCTCAGTGCCAGAAACATGGTCTTCCTCCCTCCCCCTACTTCAACACCGACTTCCATGGAGCTAATCCTGATGTGCACCAGGAGTGCAAACCGGGTAAGGGATATCTCTTGTTCTCCAGAAATACCCACAAGGAATGTTTCACACGACTGGTGAGAGTGTCTGGATTTGGACACGCGGCTCCACAAACAAGTTCTGGGCTCCTGGCTGACCTGCTGCCCTCTGCCAGGACCCCCCGCCCTCTCCCTGCTGCCCCTGGCTTTCAGGCCCTCTGTGCCCAGCACCCCACCCGGGGTCATGGATGCAGAGCTGTTCAGTGCTGCTCTGCATACTGCAGCTGCAAGAACCAAAACAAATTTGTTAGACCTCCAATGCATCAACTCGGGCTGCAGACCAAAACCTCCTGGTCAGTGCAGTACCACACGGTATGGAAACTGGGGTCATACTGCTAAACACCCTGGGAAAGCAGATGAAAGAAAACAGGTAAGAAAGCTCCAACTCTAACTTGTATGGATTACAGTGAGCAACAAGGGGCAGAGGCAGGCAGAGGTCAGGGAAGGAGGGTGAGCAGGAGCTGTGTCTCCGTCCCTCCCTGTAGCACAGGAGCCCTGTAGCAACACGGAGCCTGGGTGGGCACAGCCCTCCCCAAGCCCCCACACCCTCACCTCATTGCTGATCGTTGAGTCCCTGTGCATCATTCTCTGAATGTGGGAATCCAGACTGGCCCCAGAGGAGCACTTCGCCAGAGCTGCTGCGTGCGACTCCTTCTCCCGCTGCCGGACAATGGCCTCGCAGCCCAGCCACTCCGCCATGGTGTGCTCGTAGCAGGTGCGGATCTGGTCGTCAGCCTGCAGTGTTTAGAGACAGAAGGTCTTTGAGCGGATACCCCTGGAACAGCCCAGAAACCAGCGCCTCCTCCATCCCCCAAACAGCCCTGCACAGACAAGTGAAGTGCATGCTTGCATTAACTATGGCTAGATGGGACAAAGTCACCCATCGCTGGCACAGCGACAGCCAGAGCCTGACCCACAAAATCTCACAAAAATTAGGATGGAAAAATGACTATCCATCTCCTTCCTGCCTTCCAAAGGTGCGCAGGGCACTGAACATCAGAAGCCGCACAGGGGAGCGTTGAGCTTGGTCCTATCAATTCCTGCTTATCTGAGTCTTTCTCCCACCTCCTATCTACAGCCGCAGTACAAAGGGGACACAACGCCCAGTGAGTTCACAGGGTGGACTCTGGCATACGGACGCTTCA
The DNA here is from genome assembly GCF_034638445.1 of Ciconia boyciana. Classification (NCBI taxonomy): domain Eukaryota; kingdom Metazoa; phylum Chordata; class Aves; order Ciconiiformes; family Ciconiidae; genus Ciconia; species Ciconia boyciana. The sequence continues at coordinate 7,639,295 of NC_132948.1, forward strand.
AGCTGTGAAATATCCAGGGCACACCAGTGCAATACACCAGGCTGCTGAGCTGGCAGCACACCCATACCAACCTCTTTCCTTTCTGCCTCCGTCATCCCAAACTGATAATGGCCCAAAAGGAAGGGCCAGACAGCCTTCCTGATCTCGTGCTGGATCCCGCCATAGTAGATCAGCCGCAGCAGCTCCTGGTCCTCGTAACTCTGTGGGAAGAGCTCTGCGTCAGTGCACAGACGCAGCCAGGACCACAGCCCATCAGCTGGCAGATACAAGGGCAACCCCAGCCCAGCCACGCCACCTTTCAGCACCCAGAGTGCCGCCCAAATGCTGACCACCCGCAAACTTGCTGCCCATTCATCGCAGATGCTCTCTCAGATCTCCACTTGGGCTTAAGTGCAGCCAGAGGCCCCTGTGGATAGACATTTTGGGAAACACTGGCTCACCGCAGCCAGAAAGTGGCCCAAAGTCACTCAAGGTCACTGCTGTGCCTCTGAGCCCTGGCAGCACGTCAGGACTGCAGCACTGGTCACAGCTCTCCAGCTATCCTGCCGTAACAGTGTGCTGGGACCCCCCTCAAGATCACAGTAGTCAGGGTGACAGACACTGCTGCAGACAGGCTCTGAACAGAAGCGTGCTAAGGAGAGCAGCCTTCATTCCCCAGCTTCCACGTGTCGAGGATTAGGAGCCCCAGGCTCTGTGCAGCTTGGGGCAGGCTGCATGACTTCTCTTCTTGGGGAACTTCTCCATTTGCTTTACCTTACCATGCTACAACCGCTTAAGTGACACTGCCCTGGACATCCCAAACCCACCACAACTGGCACGTCTCAAGAGTGTTGGCCCTACCGTGCTGTCCTGCAGGTATCTCTGCCATATGTCCACAGTCAGTCCCGAGCTGGCATTGCAGGGCACATCAGGAGACACGATGTTGTGGTTAACCAGTGCAGATAGGTGGGTTCGCACCGTGGAGAGGTGTCTGCAATAGGCTAGCCCTGCATCAGGCAGAAGCAAACATTCAGCCAGGGAACTCAGGGAGCCATGAGGATGAAGTGCAGGAGAAAGCTCTGATGAGTCTGGTCCCTGAAGGAGACCCTCCAAAGCCACATCCAGCCTAAGCAGCAAAGCAGGGAGTCTACTGGGACAGGTCAGTATCTCATCATCTGGTACCACCAGCACTGCTGCTCACTGGGCTGAAGTCCAAGGATCAGAGTTGAGATGTTTGCTCCCAATCCTGAGCATGTATACATAGAGCCCTGCATGTAACAGACTGGTCCCAGTATCCTTGGCCACTGCTCTGCCGCCTCAGCACCACTCCTGGCCCGGAGCCCAGAACCTTATCCCTTGCCCATCACACATCTCAAGGGATCATGGATGTGACAAGTACTCACAGCCGTAGAAGGCCCGGGACAGGATTTGGTACTTCATATTGTCACACAGGAGCTTCAGGGGAGCTCTGCCAATAAAAACGTATCAGATGTGAAGAGAAGAAATGCTACCATGTATTCCCTCAGCCCCTGCTTTGATCTGACTGTTCCCGCTTTGCCTTCAGAAGTGCACCATGGGACCTCTGCTCAGCTTGGGAGCAGCAATTCTTGCTGCCAGGACATGGTCACAGAGCAACTGAGATGTCCCACACGAAGGGACAAGCCTCCCTTCAGCCTGGACATGTCCCACTGGCCCCTGCAAATGCTCCCTGGACAACTGAGCCAAGTGTGAGGCTGGAGACACCACTTGCACCATAATTGCTCTAGTTCAGCCATCCAGCTGGGCTTTCACCTGCAACCCTCGTTTTATTTTATCTGTGTTCCTCAAAGCAAGCAGCAGCAGAGCCGTCATACCTTTCGTGGCTGCAGCCGTTGGATGGCCCACCATCAGAGGAGCCACTCTGAGAGCAGGAGGAGCAGGAGGACTTGCGGGTGCTGGGCTGCCACATGGGAGGCAGGCCAGCACCCGGTGTGTCCATCAGGTCCTGGGGCACTGTAAGAGGGCAGAGAGAGGAGCATCAGCTACTGTCTGGCACTGCCCGGGACTCAGGTGAGCCACAGGAGGTCAACAGAGAGGAGAGTTTTGATTAGGAAATGCAGCATCCCACACTCTTCCCAAGGAGACTCCAGCAACCAGGTGGGGGACACACCAGGTAATCACAGCACCAGCACTGGTGAGCTCAGGAGAAAGGAAAGGAAACAGAGAGCATTGATGGGAGAGAGAAAGAAGAGAGAACCATCTGCTAATTAACTACAGTGCCTTCAGCAAGCACCCAACCCAGAGAGACTGGAGACAAGGGGCTGCAGCAGACTGTCACACAGCTGAGAGAAAACATGATTGAAATCAACCATTGCCCCAGGATCACTGGAAGATCACTGGATCACTGGAAGAGTGGATCACTGGAAGAGAAAAGCCCCCATCTCTCAAACACTAGGATCCCATCCAAGATTCAGGGAAAGACGGGAGCATCCAAGCCACAAGAGAGGAGATAAAGACTTTGATGAAGAGGTTGAGAGGAACAGCAGGAGCAAGTAGCTCTTCATGTTGTCACTTGCTAAATCCCTGCTTAACCTCAGAAGTGCTATTGGAATGGCCTCAGATCCTGCTCAGGTATTGCCCTGCAAACCAAACAGGCGCAGAGCCGGTGCAAGGGGAGCGTGCAGCACCAAGAGCCGAGCTGCCCCCACGCTGAGCAGCTTGGCTGCTGTCCTGGCCTGGAACAGCCCCTGCCCTTCGGTCTTGGGCCTCCCTAGGAAAAGGTCGTCATGAAGAAGGTGAACTGTGGGATGCAGAAAAAGGTTAATGAAGAATAATCCTATTTGCTCCACCTTGGAAATTAAACTGTGGTAGAAATTCCAGCTTCCAGCTGGGAGAGGGCTTCCTCATTTGCCCTTGGTCTCACCGACTCTCCCTGCTTGTGACATTGAATAACTGATACTAGCAAGAAAAATGTTGAAATATTCCTATTTCCCTCATACTGAGCAGGTGTTGATGGGTCAGTGACGGTCAGCAGTGACGGGGGACACCTCTGCAGGAGTTATCAAGTGACAACACAGGCAAGCAGTAGTACCAGACACAAACAACAGCCGCATTACACTGATGCCGAGAGGCCCCCAGAGCGGCAAGGGGAGGTCGGGACGTGATGGGGAGACTCGGAAACCATTTAGGGATCACCACCGTCTTGCTTGCAGCTGGAGTCCTTGCGATCTTCCCTCTCACAGGAGTGATGGAGATCACAGATGCAAGGAATGGATGAAAATTACCATTAATGGTAACTAGAGACACAGAGAGAGGACAAGGGCACAAATGAAAGAAAAGAAAGGACGAATCTGTAGAGAACAAAGAGCTGATGCAGTTCCACCCCCCTCTGGGAAGGTCCACAGGAACCGCACAGACTTTGATGATGCCAGCTGAGGAGATTGCAGCAATTCATTTCACAGAAAATTTGGCCACCAGCATGGAATTTTAAGGGGTAGATCAAAAGGAAGCTACAGAAAGGAGCATCTCTATCTGCTCTTTTATCCTCAACCAGATTTTTATCTGACTCACTGAATTGTGTTAGTCAGCTAAAGGCAGGGAGAACTAAGTATAATCTTAACTGATGTTATGGAGGAGTCACAGGAGATGTGATTGCCCCCTTCTAGCCTCAAAAATATAGGAACAAGTTTTTTGATCAAATTTCATAGCTTTTTAAAAGCACTTCACAAGTCTTCTATTGCACTCTTGGTTTTCCCCCTTATAAAGTCATCTACGATGTTCCCAGAGGTCAAAAAATTGTTCTTAGTATCCCACAGAAGAGCGAGGACAAATGTACAGTCACTTCGGCCAAGCACATTGGTCAGATCATTCACAACCAGACATGAAGAGAGATTTCTGGTTTGGTGAATCCAGCAGCATCCTCTCCCTTGCCCTGTGAGCTAGGGAGTGAAGACAGATGGGTCAAGCCTGGCAGTACACAGAGAAGGGTGCTGTAACCTCTCCTTTGCGCTGCAGAAGCAAGGCTGAAGGAACATAGCTGGATTTAATGCAGCACTTGCCGAGCTGGCCTGGTGATAGCAAGAGAAGAATCAGCCCTGGAGGCTTGTGACGGTGAAAAGTGACCCCCAAGGAACATGACCAAAGTAAACCTTACTACTGAAATTGTGTGCAAGATTTTTTTTTTCCAACCATTAAGGCAGTCATGGCCTGTTGTGCAGCTGCAGAAACAAAGGACTCAGTAGCCAGTGAAAGGTTAAAACAAAAAACCAAAACCCCAACCCATACATGATGTGGAATAAAAGGCAGTACTGTCACAAGCAAAGCCCATTTCTCTGGAACCATTTCCTGGCATGAGTTGCTGTGTGCCTGTCAGTGCTGCATCCCCGGCTGCTCATACCCCCCGTGATAACCCCCCTGCACACTCTCTGCCAACGCACTCACCGAATTCAGACTGTGTCCCTGGGTAGATTATCCTGAAAACGTAATCTGTGGCTTCATCATCTTCCTTGTCAGATGCAGACTCAGAGGAGCCCTGGGGACTTCGCTTCCTCAGCTTGGGAAACACCTTCCCCTAGATGAACAAAACCTGTTCTTCGCAAGCCGTCCCACACTCGACCACGCAGGCCAGCATGGTCGCTGCCTCATTTGCTGCACTCCTGCCCAACAAGCGCAGGTGCTTTGTCAGCCCCGATGACGTTTGTACGTTCCCTGTGCTGGAGCAGCCTTTAGATTAAGCTTTCAATTACACGGTGAATATATAACCCTGTTTGTGCACAGGGTATGTATAAGCCACGCAGCATGGCCAGGTCCATGGGAACCAAACCTACCATGCCTCATGGCCAGCACCCCCATACCACCTCCCTTCTGATTTGCCCAGAAGGGTCTGTTTAGCTGATCAAGGCCATGAGATAAACCAAACTGCCATATTTCAAGCCCACCTTCTCTCTCAGTTTCAGGAGGGAAATTTTTTAAAATTCAGCAGCCCCTAATGTCGGGCAGAGGGTCCTCCCCATCAGCTCTGCTCTGAGACACTCCACAAGGGAACACCAGCAAGAACCCGCAGTGCCGTGGGCTCAGGAACAAGCCCAGTTTTGGGGTGCCTACCTTTCCCCGCTGCGACCAGAGGGGTGGATCCAGCTGCCCATGGGGCAGGAGGCCATTCTCCAGGCAGGACAGGAACTGCAGTAAATGCCCTCCTCTGGGGAACCGCAGCGGGGGCCTCTGAATCCCATCCTGGCTCACCAAGACAACCGTTCCACCGCTGTCTACTATTAGCAACAGTGACAGCAGAGAGAAGACACACATATGAATGAGGGAAACATTACCAGTCAAAAATGCAGAGGACAGGCAAGAAAGCTCAGGGTCTTTTTGGTGTGCAAAACAAATAATTTCTTCCTTGTTTGGATTCTTCTCTAAGTCCATTACAAGTCTGGGGCCCTGGAGAAGGCTTGCCCGGGAGATCGCACTCTTGAAAAAACCACAGAGCATTGCTCTGCAGGGAGCGCTCCCCAGCCAAGCACCACAGCCAGGAGCTGGTTCAAAGGTTTTCCTAGAAGCACTTATATAGGAGTGACCACCCAGAGCTCTGGACATCTGCCCTGGAGCTGAATCAAAGCACCCCATATGGGCACTCCCCAAAGATCTAATGAAGCAAGTATCAGGGTGATAACACCCTCCAGCAGCCCTCCGCTCTGGCCTTACCTTGCTGGTGACAGTGCAAATAGACGATCTCCTCCAGGCGAATAGTCATCGCATAGTCCCAGTACACGCTGGAACAGAGAAAGAGAGGAAGTTGTGAGCTTCAGGGACGCAAGAGGCTCTGCTTCTGTTCACATCAGCTCCAGATCCTGCCTCCAGCTATCCTGACAACAGGGGAAGCTACAGAAAGGATGAGATCCCAGCAGCAGTGCAACTGCCACGAAGCCAGCCTGAGTCAGTGACAACATCCCTCCAGAACCAGTAACTGTCCCTGCCACTGCAGCTCAATCAGGGCAGTCCAGTGCGACCTGCCCCGGGCTGTTTCTGTATCCTCACGTTGTTCCCAGACATGGACAATGTGCCCACGGATCCTGGCAATTGCAGGGAAGGATGTGGAGCCCTGCAGCGCTGAGCACTCTCCTCTGGGCACCCCGGAAAGGACTCCTGGCCCTGCTGCGGTGCTGGGAGAACCTGGTAAGAGCAGCCCCGGAGCCTCAAGGGAACATGCAGTGCAGTCCGAGCCTGGGCTGCTGCTCTGCTGAGCTCCTGTCCCCAAGGGAGGGGGAAATAAAACCTCGCAATTTGTGGGGCTTTTTAAAGTTGAAAATAGATTTGGTCCCAGTTGCTTCTGTTCGAGAACTGCACTCCCTCAGCACAGGCACCTCCAGGTACAAAACTGAGCAAATCTATAAAACACTGGGAGAGCTGCTGGTCACCAGGCAGGGCAGAGGGCCAGAGAGATGCCAGGAGGAAGCCAGGGAAGGGGATCTCGCCAGGAGACATATGGCCTCACACAGGGTTTCATTTCTGTGGAGAGCCTAGCAAGAGCACTGCTCTGTGAGGGTGTCAGCATTTAATAATACCCTACTTCTTTGCAACAAAGCAAATTTCCAGCTTCTGAGCAGCATTATCTGCTACTTCACAAAAACAGCGCTTAAAATAAAGGCGTTATAAAATGGCTCATGAAGACAGTTAAGGACGGGAAGGGGTGCGTAAGAGTCACTCCTTGTAGATTCATACTTACTTTGTCATCTGACTCCTCTCTTCCTTGGTCACGTCTTGACACTGGGAAGTTTTAGAGCTTAGGCTGATGCCCAAGTCAAGAACTCAGAAAAGTAGTGTAGAGATGAAAATAGCATTTTAGGGGGAGGGTACCAGGCATAACGGAATAGCCCAGTGGCCAAGAAGAAAGGGGAGATAAGAAGAACACAGGTAAACAAAACCCAAAAAACTACAATTGAGAATAAACAAAACTGAGAACAAGTCTAGCTGAAGACAACCTTTACCCTAGGTCATAGAATCAGTGTCCAGCTTTCCTGGAGCGTTTGCTAGTGGAAAGGGATTTTGTTTGCTTTGGTTTGTTTCTCAGGCAAACTGGGACCTGGCACGATTCTGTAGTTTGTTAAAAGGATTGCAGCTATCAAGAGAAATGCCAGCAGTCCGTAAGGCAACCCCAGGCAAAAGGGCACAGCAATACACCCTGCCAAGCAAACTAAGCAGACTTCAGGCCCCCTGGAGGAATAAGCTCCAGGGACTCTGTTAAAACCAAGGGGCTTTGAATACCTGCACATAGGATCAGCTGCAGACTGCACCGGAACAGCACTACAAAATAGCATGCACTCTGTTACTGAGGTGTGACTATGTGGGAACTGCTCATGTTCCCTCTCTCTGCAGATTCTCTTCCCCTGTTTATGAGCTCTTCAGTTTCCCAGATTAAAATAACCACGATAAACCTGAAAGCACCGTGTAGTGTGTAGAGAGGGCATTCTCCTGAGAAAATCCCTGAGGGCAATAAATGAAACCACTTTGCGTCTTTCAGAACAAGCACCCCCCAGTTCCCTTGCTGAACGCTTCCCAGCAGAGACGGGCAATAGCACAGCATCTCACACTATCTCTCGCAGCCCACCTCTCCCACCACCACAGGCCTCCTTCTCCATCCCTGCCCCTGTTACAGAATCAAGGATGACTGTTTTGTTCTGCAGTCAGTGGGAAAACTCACTGATGGCCTTGGACACCAGATCCAAACTCTGAACCCGGGGAACATTTGCCTCCCCTCTGCCCCACGCTAGGGCACACTCGGAGCCAGTCACCTCTTCTCATAGTCCAGATCCCCCACAGAGCCGTTCATCAGCTGGTTGGGAGTCCACTTCAGTGCCATGATGTCGGCAGTCTGGTGCAGGGACAGATATCCCGGGATTGCCTCCATGTCATCTCGCTTGAGAAGAGAAATGCGGGGAGAGAGTGAGCTGGTGAGAGCAGGCTGGAAGACACCAGAAGCATGAAGCACCTCCTCAGGCTACCCGAGGCTGAGCCATGCACTGGAGCACAGCCCTGGGCCATAACACAGCCCTGCCTGCTGCCCCTGAGCCCATCCACCCACCAACAGTGAGAAACCCACAGCGGCCCTGTAAAACCTCCCAGCAGAGACAACAGGACACCTCACCAGCTTGGAAAAGGGCCGAGAGCAGCTGCCCAGCTGAGGCAAACTTTTAACAGCTCCACCTAAGCAGCGTGCACTTCATTTATTTGACTACAGTAAGCAGAAAGGGACAGGAGGAGGGTTCTGTGGCCTCTGGTCAAGAGCGGGCAGGGAGATGAGCCTGTTTCTACTCAGACAGAAGCAGAGCTCTTCCATTCCACTGGGAGGATCCATATCACCAGGACCTCAGCAAACGCAGTCCAGTCCCTGCCTTCCCAGATTAGAAGTGAGCCTGTGCTTTTCTCCATCAAAGAGCGACTTGGGACAGAATTAACTCGTGGGGAGCAGAGCAGTATTGTAAAGCCCAGATGCCCCAGCAGGTACTTACCGGCTGCACCAGGACATTGTTCTTGCCGTAGAGGAGCGTGGCTCGGGAATTCTGATGCAGTGACTCCACGTAGTCCCTGGCAGACAGCGATGGGCGGTCATCCATACTGCCACTTGAATGCCTTTTCTGAATCTGGAAGAGATCCACCTACAAACATGAGGTCAGCACAGACGCCTCTTGCTTTCAAAAAGCTTCTCCTGAAAGCTCATTCCCTCCTCACTTATAAACTTAAGAAAGTCACTACTAGAAATCTTTCCCTTTGTGTCCTCTAAGAGGATTCCTGGCTCTGGCCAAGCTCGATTCTGTACTTAGAGAAGCCCCAGGAGTGTGCTTTGTTTGCAATAAACAGAGCAGACTTCAGCTGCCTTTGCTTTTCGTTCATACATTTCGTTCCCAAAGGGCAGAGACGCCATGATGCAGTGCCACGTTGGTCCAGCACGCCTGCAACACGGCCCATGTTCCCAGCACTTCTGGCTTGAAGACTTCAAGTAACTGCACTTTTCTACCTTTTCTCATCAGAGGGCTTCACAGCCCTTTTCAAACAGACGGAGCCTCAAACCCTGGCGAGTGCTGCCTGTGCACCCCAGGAGGAGCGCTGCGGGGGGCTGTCCCTCCCAGCCTGGCCGTCCCCCCACTCACGCAGAGCGCCGGGCGCTTGGTGGGCGAGTCCTGGCGACAGTGCGAGCTGTGGATCCGGTGCCTCTGAACCAGCTCGTCAGCTGAGGGGTCTGTCCAGAAGTGGTCAGCAGTCTTCATCTTCGTGTACTCCAGCGCACAGGGCCCCACTGCACATAGAAGAAAAATCGCAAACGTAAGGAAGTCATCGGTGTTGTTCTGATGACTGTGGTCATTTCTCAGATCCCCGGAGTCCAGCATCTCAGAGCAGGGGTGGTGGGACAGCAGGCAACAAGCACCAGGCTTAGCACACATTGCTGCTGCATTGTATAACAGGAGTGAAGAATTCGGAGGGGTCAGCCGGCCCTGGCAGCGAGCAATAACCCGCTGCCTGACCGGTCACGTGCATGCCGAGCCCTGCGTTGCAGCACCGCATTGCTTCCCAGGCCCCGGCCTCAGCCCTGGTTTATGTCCATCAGTAGTACTGAAGCCTGTGCAAGAAAAGGAAACCCCAAGCTCAGCCTTGCAACTCTTCATCTCTATTCACTGCTCAGCAGCTGGGCATCACGTGGTCTTTATAAGCACTCTGCAGGGCTACCTGTCCAGGGCTATTAAGTTTTCTGAAGTTCTTACTAGAAAACAATTGCATCTCACATCCCAGATCACAGAACTGGGAACACAGATTTGGAAAGCAAGCTATCAAAGTAGGGTAAGAGGAAAGTGTTACCCAATAAAGATGCAAGAATTGGCCCATCCACAGGATCCATCAGGAGAGCTTCTTTCTCATAGTACTTACTAGAAGAAATAGAGAGCAGAATGCTGTAGCATTTCAACCCCCTGCGACTGCAAAAATGATAGACAGTGGTTCTACATCACTGTCCTGCCCTTCCTTCTCTTTCTGTATGACTGCTTGATGGTGAGAGGGCAAGAAGCCCTTAATAGGCTATTTCTGCTAGCCGTGAAATTCCTGGGGAATAGATGCCCTCCTGCAGCACACTGCAACCATCACCATCTCCTAACAAAACATCCTTGGGACTGGAGATGACACCTCCCCAGGACAGGACACCTCAGCATGCAGTTTCCAGAAGATAAGGATGATGCGGTCCCCAACAACTCAGCTGTCAGCAGAGCAAGCATGGCCTGTCTTTATTTTAGGGAGTGTACAGCGGCCACCAGCAGCAGGGCATCAGTCAGAGACCCCGTGCTGGGCACAGAGCAACACAACTGGCCTGTCCCATCCAGGGACTTCTCTGGCCTGCTTGGACACAGCTCAGCCAGCAACACCTCCAGGACCATCAGAAAGGGCAGATACTGGTAGTGAGTTGGGAGGGGGGCCTGTGCCAGCACTCACCTGCTATTTTCTACCAAGTAATGCACGATTTTATCCAAGACCTTTTCAAAGAGGGCTGTGCGGATCCAGAGGTGCTTGATGGCTTGAGGAGACAGGTTGGGCAGCTTCGGCATCTTGCGCACATTCTCCGGGATGCCCTGGACTTGATTTCGTCTTTAGAGGTACAAGGCAAAAGACAACATCATCACTGGCTCATCACTGAGCGCTGCAGGAGCCCAGGGCACTCTCAGCACCTTGTGGGGCACGAGGCCAGGGTTTCAGTGGTGCTGACTGTGGTGGCTGGGGGATGCCTAGGGAACTGCATGGGGACAGGGCTCTGGAGTCTGCTCCCTTCATCTATTCCACCCCTACTCCAGAAGGCCCACATCTGCATTTGAAAACTGACTTCAGTAAATGGGTTTCCCACTGTAAAGGCACCCTAGAACAAGCTTCTGCCTCAGCAGAGTCCTTCAACCCACACACCTTTTCCACTGGTGCCTGAGGACAGCAGTTCACAAGCAAAGCAGCTTATCTTAGGACAGCATAAAGACTCCTGCCCCCGGGTAGCTGCACCATCCATCTCCCTGGTTCCTGTCCAAGGATGAGTAAGCCATTCTCAAACAGAAGTTGAATTACTGCAGGTTCAAGCCCTGCACATCGAGGCAGACCAAATTTGGTTCCAGTTGGCTTAGTGCACTGGTCCATAAACTGTGACAGTTCAGGAGCAAACGTGCTTAGCTGTCCCTGAAGCATGAGACAAGGGGCAGAGGAAGTAAGAACTTGTCCATCCTAGCTTAAACCACAGCTGCAACTCACAGTCTCCTAGAAAAGCAACCACTTCAGTCAAGATATCAAAAGCCCACGACAGGACTCTGCTTCACTGAAAGAGCAATTCCTCCTGCAGAGGCTCAAGTTGGACATTGCAATCCACAGTCATACCCACACTACACACCCACACCGAAATGTGAGCCACCTGTGGGCTAACAGCAATGCTGGTGCCTTACGCATTCTCAATGAGCTGCTCCAGGTCTTGCACCTTCTTGCAAAGCTCCTCTGCCAGAGGAAAGCTCTTGCCGACCTTCATAAACAGAGCTGCTATCTTGTTGCTGCGCAGGAATCCTGCTGCCCTCCGCTTCAAGCCGTACAAGACACAGGCTTCCACAGCAGCTGCAACAAAGCAAAGTTGTTACTGAAGCAGCAGAACTCAGAGCTCACGTCACAACAGGCGGTCTCCTGCTGCATCCATGACCTTACTCCACCGCAGAAATGTTTCCCAAGAGGAAACCAGTGCCATGTTCTACTCCTGCCTAAGCAAAGAGCAGATCAGGGAACCCAGATGTCTTTTGACCCAAAGCAGCAGACAGTGGTACGGCTTTTCTGCCTCCAGAGTCATCAGTTCTGCTGACTACACAAAGGTACAATTTTGGTTTTGCAATACAGAAAAATTGAAGTTGGTGACATCTATTAGAAGGTCGGCGAATATGAACAAAAGGGCTAGCTTGATGGAAGTAAACATGAACTGTGGGTGTGCAAAAATGTACGTACTTCAATGGAGAGTTAACTTGTGCCTGTTAAAGTAGATCTAGGGTCTTCCTGAAATCACCTGAGAGGGACTAGTCAGGCAGACTAACTTGTCTTGGACCCACCTATCTGACCAACCAACAGCCTAAAGAGACCTTACTAGACTGCTAATGAAATGGGAACGTGCAGCTTTCGGACCTCAGAGGTGTATGGTACCTCTGTGCCACCAACAGCGAGCAGTCTGTGCTGACGTGCCAAGCTAGCAGCCTGGATTAGGATTTCTAAGACTGCTTTGTTCATTCATAAAACAGAGCAGGAGAAAGGACTTGGACCGCTGTGCTTGCAGCCCTTCGTTCTGAAAACGCCAGGATCTGGCTCCGCTACACGATATCCTGAATGCAAACAAATCGATGCTAACGCTGGGAAATCTCAGCATGCACGGAGGTTGCATCCTGCTTCCAAGGTTTGTGCCGGCACAATCGCTGTTACCAGAGCAGTGATTTTCCCAGCAGAGGAGCGACCAGCTCATGGTGCAGCAGTAGTCTCACGGATCAGGAGCTGCCAAGAGCCCGGTCGTACAGAGTCACTCAGGTTAAGCCTGTGGGAGTAAACAGTTTATCTGTGGTTTAACAGCTTGAAGCTAAGTGTGGCTGCACAGTGCACAGTGATGCATCTGGCTATGCTCCCCTGGCTAAAGGGGTCTGAAACCCTTTCAGGTGACCAGTTTGTCTATGGGGCCAGCAGCCCCAGCCAAGCCTGGGACAGAGAGCAGGCTTTTGCAGTGTCACTGGGGAGGGCACTACCAACAGCACACCAGATTCAGGGTCCCTCTCCAAGCTCAGCACACGAGTCCCTCTCCTTTCTCTCCAGTGTGTTCATCAGTCCAGCTGCCATCATTAATCAATGGGCTAGATGGAAGGACGGGATGTAAAACTTCTCAAACAATATATTTTAAGGCAGAGAACATCCCCACTTGGCCTTCAGGAAAATGTCCTCATGAGACACGCGACAACTACCAAGCAAGTGCGCTGCATTTTCTCCAGGTAGGATAATCGCTTTGCTATGCAGACAAACAGGCTGATGTTCTCCTTGCAGGTTTCTTGCAGATTATAGAGAAACCGAACACTGAAGTTTCCCTTCAGCCCAGTTTGAGGGAGGGGAACAGGAGATTTTGGCCCTGGCCCCCTGCACTGGGAGGGTCCAAGCGAGAAGGAGAAAGCTCAGGAGTGGGAGACGGCCACACTGAGGATTTCTAAAGCAGCAGAGCAAATGGGGCAGTTTTTTCACAAAAAATCCCAGTGTTCACACAAACATTTTCAAAAAAAACCCTAAAGGCAATAGAGAACCTAGGGATAAACCACAGGCAACGCCAGCAGCTCGGTCTGGCTTTGGAGACCCTCCCAGCCTGGCGGTGACTCAGTTGGCTCTTTGCAGCTGATACTCGGCAGTAAAGTCCCCGTGCAAGGCTTCACTTAACTCCCTGCGCTACGCTCTGCCGAAAGGCAGCGTCAGGCACTCACCGAACCACAGCGGGTGCCCAGAGAGCACCGGCCGCCTGCCCTCTCCTGCCAGGCTCCCCGCCCGGGCATGCAGCGAGTGAGGAGCCCGGGGAGCCGGCTCTGCTGACGATGGGAGACGGCGATGACTCCACAGAAAGACGTGCACACGTACAGGCTCCACTGGCAATGTGTTTGCCGGAGTCCCCTGGGAGGGCTCAGGATGGATGTCTAGTGTCAAACAGACTTATTAAACAGGCTGATCAAAGCACTGGAAAATTACACAGACCCACAGTTCTGCAGGCTATTGATCTGGGTCTGACAACAAGCTTTCTGGTGCACTGGCACCCCTCCTTCCCCAGGAACCCGATGCTGCAGAGCCAGCCGCGCTGAGCCTTCCCTGCAGCGGCCCAGCAGATGCTGATTCGTCTCTCCTTTGGAAAGGCATTTTTTCCTACAGCTGAACAACTCTATGGAGACATTTTAAAAGACATTTCATGCAGACCCATCAACATCAGCTCCCAGGGCTGAGAGATGCTCTCATTATCTCTGCCCTGCTTAGTGCCATGCCTGAGTTCACCGCTGAGCGGGCAGGGCGGGCGGGCAGCATCTGAGGTGCTGCGAGACACGTCCTGTGCTAACAGCAGAAAAGCAACACATTTGGGCCAGCCAAGTCCTGCTCACCCCAAACCAGCCATTCAGAGCCACTAGACGGATAACTAGGTTTTAAATAAAGCCCTGCACAAACCCTCCTGAAGCCCAGACATACTACAAATAGCACAGCCCATGCACAGATAGGTCTTCCTACCTGTCCCAGAGGACTATTTGCAGCTGCAAAATAAGACCAGACTGCTTTGTGGCTTTGGGACCAAACGCAAGACGACCCACCCCTCCCTCGCACACACTCAAATCACCCCACCCCACATCCCTTCATTCATTTGTTCTATGTTCCAAGTGCGACATACAAGTGACAGACACAAACAACCCTACCTGCCTAAGACTGCACCCAGTCATACCCATTTTAGAGTGCCCAGCCATGGAGCAGGCATCTCCTGAAAGCTCAGGCAGGTCTCTGCCGCTAACCTCAGCAGGGTGGAATAGCAGTCATCAACCCCAGCAAAGTGGGGTCAGGAGCCAGCTGGAAGTGGAACTGCAAGCAAAAAAGCCACATGAACAGTAACCCATAGCTTTGGTTTTGAAGTGTAAGGTTATGCCGACATATAGCTGAACAAGCAAATCACAGCAGCACCTTCAAAACCTGGGGAGAAGTCCTCCCTCTCCACCGAGACTGAACAGAGGGTGAGGTCTCTGTGGGACTGCACTGCCAACATCAGAGCTCTACCAATGGAGCTGGACATCAGCCCCAGTGTCTGCTGCCAGCACTGGGCAGGGCACCATCACCCCCTCCTCCAATTTGTATTTTTTGGGATTTCCCTGTTCTCGAGCAGCCATCTCCAGCTCTTCGGAGGCGGCCTCAGCCTCCACAGCAAGCACCAGCCTGGCTGGGCTCCAATGCTCACCTGGTGCAGCTCAGCCCCGGAGCTGCCGGACACAGTGCAAGAGCAGCGCTGGATTTGTGGCATCCCCAGCTCTGCCAAGCCATCAGTTGTCAAATCAATTATGCTGTCAATCAGCAACTCATCCGGGCCCAGTTTTCTGGCAGCTGCACATGGTAACAAGAGGTCAGCAAGGCAATGAGCCCAAAAAGCCCCTCTGTGCCTCACACCCAACCTCATATGCCAGAGAGCAGAGTCATGCAGGCAAGCCTGGGGCAGGCAGATGAGGTCTCCCTGCCACTGCTGCCCACCAAAATGCCTTAGCAAACCAGGCACCCTCTGCCTCCGCCAGCCCCCAGAGTGCCATACGGTAACAAGGCAGCCCACCCTGGCAAGCACAGGGGCTTGCCGAGGGGCTGCCGTGGCCTCCAGCACCACAGGGGACCAGCAGCCAGGGCTGCCTCCCTGCACAGCTGCCCTGCAGCCCTCCCAAGAGACAACCTCTGTTGGGCACCAGACGCAAAATGTGCCATCAGTTCCACTCCCAATTTCCAGCACATGAGCGAGAGCACTCACGCTCACGCAGGAGAGCGGCAGATCGCTGTGCTCACGTCATGGCCAGTGCATCACACCTCCCTGCCAGCTAGAGAGCAGCACAAGGGAGAAAACCCGGACTGCTGAAAAGCCTCCCAGCACGCTCCAGCAAGACAGAGCAGTTGTCAGCGTCTGTCCTCAATGCTGTAGCCCAAACCTCTCCAAAGCACCACTTCTGCTGGCAAAACTACACACGAATGTGCAGTCTCCATAGGAAAAACTCTCCCTGTGCTCTCCCAAGGGCTCAGAAACTCAAGCACATAAACTAAGTGCACTGGGTCCATGTTAAATCCAGGGGTAACAGTAATTTCTTTTTTAACCTTATGATTTTTTGAGCCCAGTTCATAACTTACTGTCACCACTGCCAACAGACACTGTGAAGAGAAAGACTCCCCATCCCTACAGCAGAGACAAACGGTGCAGGGGCTCTGTGCAGCTACACCCAGGCAAGGTGGGAGTTTTATTTCTCGGCAAAAGACTAAAGATATTTGAGATCCCGAGAGTGCTCTGGCCTGGCACGATTCAAACCACTCAGGGGTTGAGTATGAAGGCAGTCTCAGCACTGATGTAGACAACAAACCCTCAGCTCACGCAGGCCCCCAGCCCTGCTGCTGGCTCTGCATCAGCCTCCCAGGGCAGCGTGAACATGACAGGTGCCAGCTCGCGTTTGTCTGCTTCAAACCCTTCCCTCGCGGGCAAAACAGGGCAGCTGCCCTTTCCTGCCAGACCACTGGCTTCATCAGAAGGGGTTTGCAGTACACTGGCTACGCAGAAGATGAGGAGGGCTCTGTGAGGAAGGTGGCTCCCCCCAGAGAAAAGGGCAGCTCTGCCTAGCCAGAGCCAGGCTTGCAGCACGCTCTGCTTGTCAGCCAAAGAGGTTATTCATAAGCTCAGCTGGCTCACACGGAGAGCCACAGCATCGAGGAAGGTGCACGCACCATTCAAATGAGAGAGCAACAGCAGACAGACCAGAAGGTGTAGACACCAGAAACCAGTGGAAGTGCAGCAGCATCATTAAGAAGCCAGAAGGAACCAAGGAGCCCTTCGTGCCCGGATGCCTCAGCTCCATGTCGCAGGAGGCTATAAATAATTCCAGGCTGCAAAGCCTCGTGCTGCACAGAAAAGCAGAGAATGAGTCACACCTTGAAGTCTGTTCTGCTCTTTCGATGCCATTCGGTCGACAGCATACAAAGGCACACAGGCCTGAAACAAGCACCCGCATGTCTTTTATGCGAGGGCCCAGGAGAAAAGAAGGCAGCCTCTTTGCTCTCCAAAGCAGAAAAGGAGACCTCACAGCTCCCTTCTCTTTCTTTTTTGTGCCTATGTCTGTGGATGCTACAGTCTTATTCAGTGGCAACAGTGCTGCACAAGCCTTCTCGGAGCAACTTCTTCAAAAGCTAGTTGTCATCACTTCTGTCATTTTCTTCCCAGCCTCCAAATTAGCAAGCTGCCCTTCAGCTATTTGTAAATTGAGGAGTGCCGCTCCCCCTCCACACGCTGCCTGCAGCATTTGCTCAGCAGCAGCCACATGGCCCCAGCCTGGGCGTGCTGGAAGCGCAGCTGACTGTAACTCAGCAAACATCTCTGCTGAGAGCGACAGGCACAGCAAGCAGAGCAGGCTCCAAACGGGCACAGGCTGCCACCCCCTTACCTGGAAGCTAGGGCTCATCGTGTTGGAGTAGAGCACCAGAGTTTCCCTGCCAACTCCAGTCCCAGGGCTGAGCCACAGGACGACAAGGGAGTTTCTTGCTCTGCCCTTTAAAGAAGCTTGCTCGGCCAAGGACCCTGCGAGGTCCACATCCCCATCTCAAATCCCTGGCAGCAGCGATGCTGAGCAGACACCGCGCAGCAGTGGAGTCCGGCTGCACTTGCCCAGGCTCCTCGGTTTGCAGGAGCAATGCTTCCTCTTGCAGCTACGCTGGGCTTTGAGCAGGGACCGCAGGGATGGCTGGCTGTCACCTGGGGAGGAGACGTGGCAGCAAACAGCAAGCCACAGATAAAACGGCCAGTAGCTTTCCCTGCAGCTGGCAGCCATCTCTCCCAAGGCCCTTTCAGCCGTACCATTTGCAGGGGACAGCCTGCCTCCCTCCCCTAACACTCCTTCTTTGCAGAAAGCAGGGAAGGTTTGTCAGCAGCTCTGTGCCCTGCAGAAAGGAATACAGGTTGCTTCTGCCAGAGGCCTCCCTGCCTATCGGACATCTAAGGTGCTTTGCAGAGCCTGGGAAGGCTCCTGGTCTCAGGGGTTCACCATTGCATGGCAGCAAGGGACAAGGAAGTGCCCCAGATCTGCTCCAGGAGCACCCAGGCATGTTGCAGTGCCCAGGCTCTGCCCAGCGGTGCCCCCAGAGATTCCCCACAGGCCTCCAGGACCGCGACGAGCAGGAAGGCCGTGGCTGTTAGGAAGGCTCAGGCCAAGGGAGCCCACAACATCACCTCCGCTACATGGCAGAGCTGGGCACAGACTCCGGCTCTGCAGCTGCCTGCACCGCAGCCTGCCTGCTCAGCCATCACCCTGCATGGTGCCGTAGACACTACCGAGGCAGCCAGGAGCAGGGAGACCCAGCACATGGCAGACAACATGGGCGCCCAGGGCTGTGAAATTGGTGAGTGGGCAGAGAGGGAGCACAGCTTCTTCCAGTAGAGCTACCATGATGCCTCCTCTGTCTGTCTTCTCAGTAGAAATACGTGAAACGGAGAGGGCAGCAGGCAAGCACCTCACCCTGCTAAACGGCAGGGGAGGCACAGCTTCCTCGGCAGCAGTGCATGGCCAGTGAGCGTGAGAGATCAGTCTGAGCTAGGAGAAAGGGCAGCACCCACCTTGCAGATGGGACCTCTACCCATGCCAGGGCACAGGCACACACACCGCACTCCCCAAAAGCCCCTTCCAAGCAGGGACAGATACCGCGCTCCAGGACAAGACATCCTGCCCTGGGAGTAAGCGGGCAGAGGGAACTCTAACCAATTCCATCACAAGTCCAGTGTAGGAACTTTGTCTTGCAAAATTCAGGTAGCATCCCAAAGAGAGCAATTCCACAGACTTTGCTGGACGGAGCCTCATCTCACACATGCAAGCAGGGAAGCGAACAGGGTAAGGCAGCACAATCTCTAGCCCTCAGCAAGCCACCTTCAGCAAACTACCTCCATCATTTGACCAGTGCTGACAGTGACCAACAGCAACAGCTTTTGCATCCACGCTGCCCCGAGAGCAGGACCTGGAGGGAGAACCACTGTGTCTGGCAGGAGTCTGGCAAAACGGTCCATTGCGATGCTGACTGCCGCTCTGTTACGTGTAACGCTGCCAAGGGAAGGGGCTGTAAACAGATTCAAAAACAAAGGCACCTGGGAAAACCACCGTGGTGCAAGCCTACTGCCAACTTGGAGGACAGCTGGGGACTTACTCTTCTTCCGCAGCGGTCACTGGTATCTCCCAAAACCAGTATCCGTCTCTCAGAAAGCTGCTAGTGAGGAGACGGAGGCAGATGGAAGGCACCAGGCACCTTGCCAAAGCACGCTCTTGAGCTCTGGGTGAGTGGGTAAACACTTGACACTGACAGGGCTGCCAGGGCACAAAAACCACAGCTCACATGTCTGATAAATGCTGTCCCCTTGTTTCCTTGAAGCCCCCCATCTGGCTCCAGCTCCATCCCACCTGCACCCCCAAGGGGCTGAGAAATTTTCTTATCCATGCAGCACCTAGCACAAAGGGCCTGGTGCACGCCCAGGGCTCCTGGGCTACAACCACCTCACTCATCTGATAGCCCAAAATGCTTGCCCTGCTATCAACAGACTAATTGCCAAGCTGGTGAAGAGGGCTTTAAACTAAAGTTGCCGGGGGAGAGGAACCTCAATCCATCCCACTCCTACCAGTTTGATGCCAGTGCCAGCAATAGATGCCCAGAGCCTGGAAAGGACCACAGGTCAGCAGGAGGACCTGAAGAGCAGCACAAAGAATTCCAGCCTCTCCAGCCAGTAAGTCGGGGGGCCCAACTTAAATGTCTCTATGCAAACGCACGTAGCATGGGGAAATAAACAAGAGGAGTTAGAGACGTCCACACGCCTGCAGGGCTATGATCTTATTGGCATCACGGAGACCCACCATTGGTGAGATGGCTCCTATGACTGGAGTGTTGGAATGGAAGGATACAGCCTCTTTAGGAAGGACAGGCAGGGGAGACGAGGAGGGGGTATCACCCTCTATGTCAATGACCAGCTGGAGTGCATGGAGCTCTGCCTGGGGATGGGTGAGGAGCCGACCAAGAGCTCAAAGGGAAGGCAGGGACAGGTGACATTATAGTGGGGGCCACCAGACCAGGAAGACCGAGCTGATGAGGCCCTCTATAGACAGATAAGGAGCAGCCTCACGTTCACAAGCCCTGGTTGTCATGGGGGACTTCAACCATGCTGATATCTGTTGGAGGGACAGCACAGCAGGGCATTGCCTGCAATACATGCCAGGGGGACTCTGGGCAAGGACTGTGGAGCAGGAGAGGAGGAGTATTTGTATCTCAAAGGTAGTGTGGAGCAGGAGAGAGCAGCCTTGTTCCTGGTGGAATATGTCATGAGTTTGAGGCCAGGTCTCAGCACCCTGCTCGGTGCAGAGCTCAGCAGGCCAGCGCATCCCAGAGCTGGAGCGTGCGCCAGGAAGCACGCGTACCACAGCCCCAGCACCGGGCAGGGAAAGCCCAACATGAAGAGGGTGCTCCAGCCGCCAGTTCATACCAACATCCCGCCACCAGAGACTCACCACAGAAGGAGATGATGTGGCTGCTGTCCTCATGCACAAACTTCCTCGTCACCGCCTCTTCCATGATCTGCTTCACCTGTTGAACAGAGGCCCAGTTAGAGAAAATGTTGAATTTCAGCCACAAACCAGAGTGAGGAGACCTGCGGTGGAGTAGGCACGAGATGCTCTGCTTGCTTTGTGTCTGTAAGGAAACCTCCTCTACTCTCCAACTTCTCTAATCGCCTCTAACAGCACAAGAGGTCTCACGGAGTATCACTGCACCTTTGCTTGCCGAGCATCACCAGCTATTTCAAAAGGTCAGGTAATAAAAAAGGGATGTTTTGTTTTTGAGAAACTTCAAAGCAGGAAAACTATGAGCAGAGAACTAACTGCAGGAATCAAGCATCATTTAAATAAAAGACATCTTAATAAAGGTAACCGAATCTCATATTCAATACTTTTACAGTATTATTATGTTCTTCCATTTTACGGGGATTTGACAAATTTCATTTGACATAACTGTCCCAAATGACTGTACCTACCTGTCAATGCCAAAGTCGATGATAATCTGGTACCAAATGTGACCAGGAATGCTATTTGCATAGCAATGCAATCAGCGCTGCCCTCCGACTGACTGAGTCTGTACTGCTCATGACATGTTACTGGCACTCATTTCAGTGCAACTAATCAAAAGGAAGCTGTCGTGTAGGTTCCACATCAGGGCCACGAATAGGGGAAGAAAATAAATAGGAACCCACATAAATTAGGAGCATAATTTTTGCAGACACATGGGAGGTCAGACCTGCCAGGTAAGCAGGCTGCAGAGGACAGACTCTAGCCTTGGAGAAGCTCCCAGGACTGCCTGGCTACTCCCCAGCGGTAGCTCAGAGGAGCCTGAGGAGTCAAGCACTATCAGAGCAAGAAATCCAAGTACCCCTAGCACTGCTGCCCTTCCACTAGTACCTGTCCCTGCCAGCACTGACACTGCCCAGCTCTCCCCCGCCCTCTGAGAGCATCCCTTTTGTAGAATACAGACCCCCCAGACCTGTTTCGGAGACACAGCAAGGTCACCCTGTAGGTGCTAATGAACTCGTTGTGCATTAAAGCTGTCTGTTACACATCACCTCAGCGCCAGGTACAACTGCTGCTACGAGACCGGTTCCCCATGGCTCAGCCTTAGCAGCTCAAACAGAACAGGATTATCCTGCAGGGCTTGCCCTCACCCTTCCAATGCAAAGCACTTCCCACGGTGCCTGCAGCCTCAACAGACGTACCTGAGCCAGCTCTCAGCTCTCCAGCCCACTCTCCCATGCAGCCCGTGTTGTTTCCTTGGTATTTTGGAGCTAGAAAACTGGGCTAGACAGAGCTTTGTTCCAACCATACACAGCAACTGCAGGTTACGAATTTGAGTCACTATGAAAGCAGAGGATTTTTTAAGTGCCTTGACTTCCTATTTCTGATGATCAGCTTCTGACGCAGGTTGCCAGCAAGCTGTCCCCACCTTGCTGAATGTCTCCTGTTGGAAGCATGTTGTCCTCCCTCTGTGTGTCCTACTGCTCCTGGCAGCTACCTTGCTGCTGTGCTGAACTCAGTTATTCTCTACAAGAAGGACATCGAAGGGGAGACCAAAACACATGCTGCTGCTAAAGAGTAATGGTTCTGGGCACCTCAAGCAACCTTGCACTCTCAACAGAAATTACTTCTCCCGGTGCCCACATACTGGGGGAATACTGCTCAGGGTGCTCTGCCTTTCAGGGTGGGATTCTGCATGAAATGCCCTTAAAGCTGGATGATGTGGGGGAATATGATCCTGCGATCAGGGCCAAAGCACTGCCAGGGGAACGCAGAGCAGCTCTGAGAGCTGCCCCAGTTCTCAAGCAACATCATCTCCATTTGCCCCCACACCTCTGTAGGACACAGGAGCTGCACACTCTGTGGGACGTGGAGTTTAGTGCTCAGAGAGGTTTGAGCTTTGATCAGAAAGCACTGGAGAAAAAGGTGTTATTAATGAAGGTGGCAGCCCCAGACTGATGGCCCCATGAACCGCCCCAGCTCTGCCAGCCGCCGTTCTCCATCCAGACTGCTTCCTCGACACTGTGCCTACCACAGCCTTGCTGGCTAAGCCCTGCCAGCTCATACCAGCAGACCACGGGATCTGTCCCCCCATCACCCCACAGCCCTGGTGTCAACACTGCAGCCTTTCCAGGCAGACCCCAGCTGTCCTGCTCCCAAGGTGCCGTGCCTTTTACAGCCAGCCTGGCCTGGCCTGCCCGGAGCAGTGGTGACTTCCATCCTCAGCTGTCACCCTCTCTAATCCTGCTGAAATCAGCAAAAGTCCAGCTGAATGTTTGGTCCTTAAATGTTCAGTTCCTAACCATTTTTCCTTTTAAATACTGAGCTGCCAGCATGCCCAGATCTCATCTTCTAGTGCCTCTATATCATCTTGCTTTTCACTCTTTGCTTTCAGAAAATGCAGGGGAAAGGGTTCACAGTGCAGAGATGCAGGCATAAGAGAGGCTCTGCTTATCAAGATGTTCTCTCTGAAGGCACGGGAAGGAGGAAAAAACAGCAGGTCAAGACTTGGCCAAGCAAACCTTGCATGTATGAGAGACCTTTAATGGCATCATTTGGGGAATTCAACTCCTTTGCAAGATATAATCAAGGTCAGTTACGCACAGCTGACAGCTCAATAAAGGAAATCCTTTTACTAATATGGATTAAGAAAAAAGTCATATCTAAAGCCAAAAGCATCTGCCTGCATGTCAAAGCAATCAGGTCAGCTCCCTGTGCCGCTCTGCTCGACATGCTGGGTGACTAAGAGAGCCTGCTGGTGAAGCTGGGGGGAGCAGGATTTGCACAGTGATTTCACCTGTATCCTGGCAGCTCAGATGAGCTGACAGTGAGTCAGGAACTCACAGCAGGGAATGTCACCGAGATGTGGACCTCAGGACTGGAGGTGGCTTAGAGCACTGGGAACTTCCTCTGGGCACGGCACAACTGCTGCAGTTCCTACGTCCCGACTCTGCGCTCGGAGCAGCGACTCCAGCTGCAGGAACACCCCAGGCATGGAGGGCTCCGCTTCCAGAGACCCGCAGAAAAGCTCTACCTCAGGGCTTTATTGTGGCAAATGGCCAAAAACTGCAGCTGTCCCTTATCAGGGCACCTTCCAGCAAGGCGAGGCCAGGTGAGGTTAGCAAGCCCTTCACTTCATTACATCCAACGTACAGTTTTTCCCCTTGTACCATTGCCACGTGCTGAGCACCACAAAGGGGGCAGCTGCAATCCTCACTCAGGCTTCACGGCTCCAGCAGTGGTTTATTTTAAACTTCATCAACAGAAGGAACCCTGTGAAACAGAAATGGAGACAGAGCAAGTCCCAGCGACAGGAAAGGAGTCCTTCTCTTTGGTTCGCTGCATTATAGCGAGACATATCCCTTGACCTTGGCTGCAGTGGTGGATTACAGACGGGAAGCAGCACACACCTCTTGTCCACCAGCAGCCAGTGCCCAGGTGTGCACCAAGACAGATTTCCTCCTTCTCCTCCATCTGACATTACAAGTGTCTAACAGAGACATGCCAATCCCTCCTTTAGAAACCCTGATCGGCCTAAGAACTGTCACTGATCACCCCCTCGTTGCAGCCCTGGCAGAGGCCCAGCGATGCATGCCTTGGGGCCCTCAGGGATTCCCCAAAATTAGGCTCTCCCTGCAGGCTAAGCTGCCTTCATCCAGACGGCACACGGCCCTCCCCTGGCCGGGCTGAGCTTCCTCTGTCAGCGGGTCATGGGCACTTCTCCCTCACATATCCAACTAACCTACTAGGAAACGATGAATGCACAGATATAAAGTGTACCCTCATGGCCACAGTGGTCTGCTCGCGGTCCCAGGGTTTGTTCCTGCCTCCCTGCTCCTCCCAGCAGTTGAAGGGATACAGAATCACAGAATCGTATAGGTTGGAAAAGACCTTTAAGGTCATCAAGTCCAACCGTAAACCTAACACTACCAAGACCACCACTACACCATGTCCCTAAGCACCTCATCCAAACGTCTTTTAAATACTTCCAGGGATGGCGACTCAACCACTTCCCTGGGCAGCCTGTTCAATGCTTGACAACACTTTTGGTGAAGTAAAATTTCCTAATATCCAGTCTAAACCTCCCCTGGCGCAACTTGAGGCCATTTCCTCTTGTCCTATCACTTGTTACCTGGGAGAAGAGACCGACCCCACCTCTCTACACCCTCCTTTCAGGTGGTTGTAGAGAGCGATGAGGTCTCCCCTCAGCCTCCTCCTCTCCAGGCTGAACAACCCCAGGTCCCTCAGCCGCTCCCCATCAGCCTTGTGCTCCAGACCCTTCCCCAGCTCCGTTGCCCTTCTCTGGACACTCTCCAGCCCCTCAATGTCTCTCTTGGAGTGAGGGGCCAACACTGAACACAGCATTCGAGGTGCGGCCTCACCAGTGCCGAGAACAGGGGGACGATCGCTGCCCCAGTCCTGCTGGCCACACTGTTTCTGATACAAGCCAGGATGCTACTGGCCTTCTTGGCCACCTGGGCACACTGCTGGCTCATGTTCAGCCGGCTGTCGACCAACACCCCCAGGTCCTTCTCTGCTGGGCAGCTTTCCAGCCACTCTTCCCCAAGCCTGTGGCGTTGCATGGGGTTGCTGTGGCCCAAGTGCAGGACCCAGCACTGAGCCTTGTTGAACCTCGCACAATTGGCCCCAGCCCATCGATCCAGCCTGTCCAGGTCCCTCTGCAGAGCCTTCCTCCCCTCCAGCAGATCAACGCTCCCGCACAACTTTTCATAGCCCCACAAGCAGGATACAACTGCTCGTGGGGCCATGCTGCTAACCACGGCAGATATTGCTTTAAAAAAAAAAAAAAGTGGGGATTTTTAAACTCCAGTCAGGTCATCCGTTCTCAGGATCTGAAATTTTTTCTGCAACATTGTGATCAGGAACCACCAGGGAACTCAGCCTCTCTGTGAATCACCCAAAAGTGTAAACTGAGAATCCATATTTGAACCCCCCTAAAATACACTTGGGAATCAATGCACGCAGTTTGTTACCAGCTTCTGATTAAAATTAGGAGCATATTCAAATTAAAGCAGTACATTCAAATACTCGTCAGCCACCTTTCGCGCAAGCCATCTTCTCGCTGCTCTGACGCAACACCCGCAGTCACACCCACCGCAGGACTGCCTTCTGTGGGGCCAGGACCATCTGCTTATTCAGTGCCCGTGGAGCAACCAGCACAGCGGGACTCCAGCTCTGACCGGGCATCTCGGTGCCAACACAGCACAAACAACCTGCACCCTCAAGGCACACAAAAAAACCCTTCCAAGAGATGCAGTTTAGTGGAAAATTACTCATTAAAAGAAAAAAAAAAAAACACACCACACTATTGACTGAGGTTATCACACTAAACAAAATAAATCAAAGATATCTAAAGAAATAGAAGTGGAAAGGGCATTGCAACAAGGGCACTCACCTGACATGAAGGGCTAGAGCAGAATGGGAGTAGCTATGCAACAAATACAAAGCCCCAACAGGTAGGGGCCATACAGACAGATATGATCTTGTAACAGAAAACAAGTGTTATACTGAGAAAGTTTTCAGACAGCACAATCTTACATTTGCCTGCAAATGGACACAGCTGGCATCTGCAGGACAGCTCCAACCCAGAGAACCCCAAAACTCTTGACAGGTCTCCTACACTGTTGTCTGTAGATCCCAAAGGACTCTCCCACCCGGACCCGAGCCCCTCCGCAGCCGGCTGGGATCACAAACGCCACAGCAGCAGCAGCCATCTGCCACGGTGCTCCCGGATCCTCCCCTGAAAGCAAAGCGGGTTTGTGACACCGCGGGGATGGAGAACGCCAGCTAACCCACGTTTGGCTCACTCCATAGAGAAGACTTGAACAGCCTCTAACTGTGCTGCATTCCAGCATTTTAATGCTAATTCTCATATTGTAGCCAGAACAATCTCAACAAATGAAGCTGCCCACTCTTTATCTAAAGCCAGTCTAAGGAAAATGAGATGTTTGCTCTTCTTTTATTAGAAAGGAAATTAAAACAGCAACTGATAATTTAGCTGTAGGTAAACTCAAGAAGAATATTATAAAGTACTCCACAACAATAAAAACACTCCTCCTGGCTCCAGCTGTGAGCACAGGACAAGTCACCCCCTGCTCTGGGAGGGTCACAGGGACACCTCGCAACAAGGCGTCCACACAAACTCAACAGCATTAACTGCAGTTCCAAAAATACGACAGAAGACAGGCTGGTCTCGACATTACCATCTGAATCACTGACTCATGAACAAGTGAGAGAGTCCTTCTTTGCTTCACATGCATGTCTGAATTACAAGTGAAACAATTTTTTTCCTCCTTGTCCCATCTCCAAAGCCAGACCCAAGAGCCACAGGCCTTGAGAAGAGAATGCCTGGGTCATGGCATTCATCAGGGGCATGAGGAATCCCGGTGCACCCACTTCAGACCAGGGATTTGAGCTTGCACCCCCATACCTCCAGTGAGGCTCCTGATCCCAGAGGTCTCAGACTCTCCTTTGGTTCCCCTTGGCCTGGCCAGCTCCATCGCAGCTGAAACATTGCTATTAAAATTTTGTTTGACAAACTGCTTTCTCCCCTCCCCCTTCAAAAATAAATGAAAACAAAACCTTACCTAACCAACAGCCCCCAGACCCCAATGAGGGATGCAGGCTTAGATCTCTCTGCTACAAAATTCCCAGGGTTACGCTTCATCTCAACGTCCAATTTTCCCGTAACAGAGCTTCATAACCGTACCCAGTCCCAGCTGACATTTACACTGGTGGAGCAAGCCAAATATTACAGCAGTTACAATAACCACCAAGATGCAGAGATCAGGAGCAAACCAATAACTCTGGGTTTAATTAGCCTAAGGCAATATTGTCTTACAACTCTGTTTTACCTGGCTGGATTTTTCCAGGCAAGTCACCATACAACCTGTACTCTAGATTATTCAGTGATGTTTACAGTCACAATTTTTCCTGCCATGCTTCTTGCAAAGCCTTTTGCTAGTTATCAAGGCATTTGTACTGAAGTACAGCATCTCCCATATATTTGGCCATGCTCCTAACTCTGTGGAACTGTTTATAGCAAGCCAGATGCAAACAGAGTCCCCAGCTTGATCCTCTTCCCGGTCCCATTTCAAGGTGAAGCTCGGTCACTTCGCCAAAAGGGCAGCAGAACAGCGAGCTCTGTGCAATACGGCTGTGGTGACGCTCCCAGGCATGGGCCTGTTTGCTAGACCCAGCCTCATGGGTCCCGGAGACAGGACCCTGGAAGACGGCCTCTGGTATGGAGACACGCAGGTAACTGAGCAGCGAGGCTGACAGCCGGGTGCTGAGACTCTTTTGTCCCCCTCCAAAGGGGCAAAGCAGCCGGACACTGAAGCATGTATGTCCAGGGCAATGGGAAAGCAGAACCAGGTCTGATTTCAGCCCCTGTAGTGGGACTTCCCACAACAAGTCACTTCATCTAAATAAAAGCTACAATAAAATAAACACCTCCAGTGATTGAGTTGGTCTTTGCAGAAGTATGTTTTTAGAAACTGCTATCGATCTGGTATGGTCAGAAACAGCAAGACCTTCTGCTGAATGTTCATGTAACCCACATCCTGAAAACAAGATTTACGGTAAAAAATATAGTGGAAATTAAGATGTCTTCTGCTACCTCTGAACATCCACCTCTGCATGGTATGTCAAGGATTCGGGTGAGATGAGATGATGCAACACCAGAGCCAGGCAGCTACACTGCCTGCATCCTCTCAGGCTCCACCTTGCCCAGGAGGGCAACCAAGCACTGACTATTATGGTGCCAGACAAAACCAGCCTGCTCACCAGCAGCACTGCAATAGCTCTGAAAAGCCCTGGCAGATACAGGAGGAGCCTTGGAAATCCCTCCTCCTTCCCATCTCTTTTTAACAGACTGCAGGAAGATGACTCCTATCCCAAGTAAATGCACAGGGAATCAGAAAGAGCATCCCAATAAGCATCCAACACAAAAAAGCACTGTCTTCAAGATCTACAACTGCTGCTTGTCGTTCAAGTCTCCTCACAATCTCAGTGCATTTCCTTTCCATGAACTTGTTTAATCTCCTCTTCTATATGTTAAAAAAAACCCAAAATTAAACAAACAAAAAAAACCAACAAAAACACCCCCACATTGATAGCGGCTTTAGACTCGGTTTGCTTTTGCATGTTTGCTTTTCGAATTCTTTTATGAGCTGGGGTTTTCTCATTCTTATTGCAGTCTTTAAGTGCTGCTTGGCTTATGTATTTGGAAGTTAATTCTAGCACTTAAAAATCCCATTTTACATGTTAGTTTTGGTGCAACAAGTCCACGTGGGCACTCCTTGATGTAATCTGAGCATTTCTTTAATTGCTTCTCCAAATCAAGCTCTCTTTCCAGGAATAAGCTCTGGTTAAGCTCCACAGGAAACAGTTTCCCATACACTGTGCAAGATTTGCCCACGTAGCACTACAGTATTATCACTTCTCAGGTACTACAAAATGCTAAAGGATCACTTAGTGAAGCAGATGCAATATTAAGACAATCCTAGGCATGGTTGTATTTGCAAGGCCAAACACAATCCACTTGCACCGCAGCTCCAGCAGTGACACTGCAGGGCTTTGCCACCAGGTCACCCAGCTAACATTTCCCAGCAGAAACACGAGGCTGGTTTTTATCTCTGGCTCTTAGGTTGGCTTGTACCAAAGGTGGTTCAGCATCCAAGGCAAAGCAAGCACAGAATCTCTGTTCAGCTCTAGGACATAAAGAGCTCACCCCAAACCCCCAGTCCTCTACTTCTGGACCGTCCACTCTGGTGCCCACAGAAGTCTCTGGTGGGGCACAGCACGCTGGGGATGGTGGATAGAAAAAAATGGTAAATCCAAGCGCATCGCCTGCGCTGCAGCTAAAAGCCACTTTTTCAGCTAAAGTGGAACTTCTCAGTCCAATACCTCTCACAAACCAGTTTTATCTTCTCATTTGAAAGCGAAATGTCTGCCTATTGCATGTCTTGTTGCTTTAGCCAACAAAGCTACAACATCGGTTTTTAGCAGCCTTGTTTATAAAACTCACATTATCAAATTCAGTGTTGCAAGATACAGTTTCTTATCTTTCCAGCAACAAACACCCTGATTATTCCAAAAGCAAGTGCCAGACTTTTCCAGCAAAGCTATGCCACTTTGCAGCCAGATTCGTTGCAGCCAAGCTATGCCACTTATCTAAGAGTTTACTAGCTGACCACTAAATAATTCCAATTAATTGTGCTCCAATCAGTTAAAATACTGCCAGCTTCAGAGTACATGCACTATTTATACCTAGAGACTTCAAGGACTCTCACCAGCCATTTCAAAGGACCAACAGAGAACACGGGCCCCTCGCACCGTGGGAGGACAGCACGGGGACAGCTCTAATGGCACCGTGCACTTGCCTTTAAAGCTGTTTGGCAGCTCCATATTCTTGCTGCCACAGAAACATTGATTGCAATCCTACCAACTGAGACTTTGGCTTTTCTAAAAGTCTTATTTAATTATTTATCACCGCTTACTAAATAAAACATAGCACCTTCTGCAGCTGGGGTATCATCCATGTGACACATGGGATTTTCAGGCCAGCCAGCAGACCTTCCCCAGGAACCACGTGTACTCACGGTTGGGAACTGGGCTGAGTCTCCTTGGGGGGTAAGGAGGAAGAAGGTGTTAATGCATATAAACTCTGACTATTTGGACAGTTTGCTGGAAAATAAATCAAAAAGACATTAAATGGAAAGGTCCATAATGCAACATTGTACCCTGGGGGAAACAGGAATGATCCCAGCGATCTATATTTGCTGACAATATTTTGCACCAGACTTTCTTCATAGGACAGCAACTTTTGGCCAGAAATCCACACATGGAACACTAATTTAAGATCACTTAAGATCATGCTATAGCTGGTTCTATTCCTGTTGTGCTTGTCAAACACAAATTTCCATGCCATCTGTTGGCACTGCTGGTACTGCTAGCTGTAAGATGCTCAATAAAGACGCTGCAACATTTCAAGAAAAACTTTAGTCATTTCTCCGTTTTCAATGCCTGATCTCAAAGCTTTATTACCCTGTTTTGTTCTGCACCCATCACGCCACAAAGCTTCTGTTTTCCGAGGTGCTAAATGTTACGCTGACAAGCATTTTGGATTCAATTAGCAAACATGGCAAAGACTGACACTATTTGTGCTGAAACCAGGTGTAACTTCCAGCCCCGAATTGCTTTGAAGTCCTGAATCTGTGCAAAAGCAGGTATTTCCATGGCAACGGCCCGGATGCCACAAGGAGAAGAGGATGACATTTTGACAGCAGAGAGGAGAGGCTGGGTGGGGAGGAAGGAGGCTCCGCTGACATACAGATCTCTTCTCCCTGAACACCGAGAAGGAAGATGAAGGAAGGAGGACAGCAGCATGAAACCTGTTCTGGGTATGAAAGATCTACCCAGGGGTTTCTGGAGTATGAGAGCACTTCTGCGCACCACTGCTTTTCTCTTCAAAAGGAGAGAAAATGGTCCCCAGCGATTAGTAATACTCCTTTCAGAAGAGATCAATGCAGGCAATCGAGAAATGCTGCATTAAAGCCATCTGTTTACTTTTGATATAGGAACATTTGAAAAAGGCTGACCTGGGTGCTTGAGAGACATCAGAAGGTCCCTCTGCAAACAGCAGCTTTCATTACAAACCTGCAGCTTATCATCCTCATCTTCATTTCGCCTGAACAGTTTTGACAGCCACACAAAGGCCTTTTTTTTTTTTTAAATTGGCCTTGAGAACATTTAAAGCTATCAACATTAATTTTTCAAATCCTAATAACATTAAATTAATTTACAATTTTCTACCAATCCAGAATGAAATAGCTGGCATTGACACTCACAATCTGATATTTTGGAACCACAGGCATACATACACGCTCCAGAAAAACAAACCCAAGCTGGAAAAATATTGCTCTTACCAGTCACTCTGTGTTACTTAGCCACAAACTAGACAATATGGCTGCGTAGCGGGGGCACTTCATTTAAAGGGTGGGAGGAAGAGAGACTGAGTGTTGTCCCTATGATATATGATGATGGAATTACTCAACAGCTACATAGTGACAACCATTCAAGCTATTAAAAAATAACCAATATATCCAATAGAAAGCCACAGGACATCAGCAAGCGAGCAGGCTGTGGTCAATCAATAACAGTTTTTAAAAAAATTCTAAGAACAGGCAGCAAAATGTTCAATACAGGCACAGGAGTTATTGATGAGTAAAAGACTTAAAGCTACTTGCTGAATGGCAAGTTAAATATAAACCAAGTTGTTGCAGAAGAATAAGCAAGACAACTGTTTACTTTCATATTCCATTCAGCTTTTCACACAACTCATTTTCCAGGCACAGTGTAGTACAGCCTGTATTTCATGGGTAACACCTGCTTCCCCACCTATTCTTGTATGCAATGCAATTACCTGGAGGTAATAAAAAACATACCACAGGATTCTCCTCTATTAAAAATGAAACTTGCAAAAGAAGGGGAGGAGCATGGGTTGCAAGAAGAGTATTTTTAGTTGAGAATCCAACATCCTTTTAAACCTGGATATTTCAGGCTCTGGGTTTTTAAAGAAGCCTCATTCCATCTGATAAAAGCTCTAAAAAAAATCAGACAGGATTTGGTTATGCTTCTTATCCTGCATAACAGGAAACAGGATTCCTCAGAAAGTCACATTTCCACTCCTTCCCTTGCAGTCTGCTGACAAATAGTCAATTTTGCAGCTTTCAGGATTACTTTGATTTATTATAATCATATGGGGGGAGGAAGGGGGGAAGACGGCGATAGCACAACTCATTTCAACCTGCAAATCTTCTTAAAAATAAAAATGCATTAACAATGGCAACAACCAAATATCAAAGTCCATTTGCTCATTGTGGTGCTTTGGGTCATTTCAATTTACTGTTTATCTACCTTCTCTAATCAGACCTTGTCTTCACAATATTTTATTCCTTCAGTTATCGCATTAGGGCAACATATGTTGCGTGGCTTCCAAAGTATGATCCACAGCTGTCCCCTGTCTCAGTGGAGCTCACCTGCACTTGAGGACCTCAGCAGATCACACAGAGCCACGGCTGAGGCAAAACCAGACATGGTCTAATAAAATGAGAATACGCAGTTTTGTGAAAGGTAAAAATTCCAGGAGTAGGGGGAAAAAAAAAAAAAAAAGGAGATTTCTGCAGTTGGCCCTTTCTATTACTCCTTGGAGTCTGCACAAGCTCCTGACTTATCCTGAAGTCAGTCTAGGAGAGGAAGAAAAAACAAAAGCATGAGCAAAATGGGCCTAATGAGCAGGGAGCAACCGGCAAAAGAATGCCCCACCAACTCCCAATTTCAGGGATGTTACTAAATAACTAACTACATCACCTATGGGATTACATTTCCCCAGGTTTTTTTGAATCCTAACAGAGCAAAACTCAGGTGGAGAGAGTGCAGAGCACGGGTCCGAGATGGAATTCACCCACCTGCGTGGCTGTGCACAAACAGCCCCACCTTGCTGGACCAAGGCCCCTGCCAGGTCTCACTGCTTCCAGCAGGCACTGAGCTGGGAGAAACCTGAAGGAAAGTGCAACCACCCGGTGCCTGCGCAGGCAAAGAACCCACATCCGCACCGATGTCCCAAGGCAGAGCCCAGAGTGATGAGACCACCAGAAAAAAAATCTCTGCTCTGCATCAGCACTGCCCTTGCTAAAGGGCTGCTGGAGAGATACTGGACTATGTCAAACACCCACGTCACGGCACCATGACACGTTGGCTGGTGGCATTTCACCAGGGCAGAAGGGCTTTCCCCATACGTCACCCCTCTCCTTCAATCTTTACTTGCGTTCACCAAACCCTCGTACGATATGTTTATTTTACCAAAAGCCAGCAGAAGGGCATATCACAACCCTCAGCTCTCCTCCCCTAGGCACAAGCTGCACTTTCTTCAAGCACACAGTCCCTGGAGAAAGAGCAAAGGGAGAGAAGCCTGGTACTGAACGCCAGCACGGAAGATGCTCATGTGCAGTGACAGCCTGCAGAGGCCACAGCAGTCTCCAGAAGGAAGCTCCCATCCGCTGGCCGAGCGGTTTAACCGGCACGCTGATGGGCAATCCTCACCTCCCATTCTGCAGCAGCAGTCGACGCGCAGTCTGCTGTTTTGTCTCTCTCCACTTAGGAGGAGTCGCAGACAGACGGTAATAATGAGATGTCAGCTTTATCCACGATGCTAAATAAATGTCATACCCTTTTTTTTTTGGCTTAATAGCTGTTGCCAAGGCAACAAGTAGTATTCCTTACCACCACACCCGGCACAGGATTAAAGGTGGGAAGTGGTCTGGATGAACGGCCAAAAACACTGCACTGTCACCCTCCCCAGACCTGCCACCCGTGGGTCTTGTTCACCCTACTCTGAGCAGTGTCTCCAGCAGGGACATTCCACTTTCCGGAGCCCATAAACTGGATATCAAGATGCTCGTAAGACCAGAAACAAAATGTCACACATCACACCCTCCAAAATCCCAGGAGAGGTGACCTGTGGGGACAGACCACAGGCAGGAGATGACAACAGCTCCCAGCAGTCCAGCGCTCCACCACACGGCAGAGCAAGTCCAGGTTCCCCTGCAGCGGGTCCCATGACATTCAGCCACTCAGACTCAGCAGCCAGGGACGCTGGCTCAGGCGGCCACACCGGCCACCTCCACGCACAAGCAACACGCGAACTACGTGGCAGAGCAGTGGGACTCTCAGCTCCCTGCCTAGATCCACCGTCAGCTCACTGTGTTAATGCTACATGCATTATAAACGCTAAGCTCTGCACAGACAGAAGGAGCTTGAGGCAGCTCAGCATAAAACACAGTATAAACTAATAGAGTTAAACGTGCCCGAGAAGAGACCAGAGCAAGCAGACGTGAAACGCCATGGCTTTGGACTGGACACACAAACACAGATGTACGCGTTCCCCATTTTCTTGGCTGGCTGCTGTGCACAGCCCCGTCCGTGCCGGGCTCTCCAACACCCGGCTGCCTCCCGCCCTGCGAAAGAGCGCTTTGCTGCAGCGAGGGGCTCGTCCCATCCCAGCTCCCGAGGGGAGCAGCACCGGGAGTCACCCCTTTTTCCCTGCGGCAAAACACAACTTGCGAGAGCGGCTCTGCCACCAGCGAAAGGCAATTTCCAAAAGAGACAGGACACCGGGGTGCCAAAATTCACTGGTGCAGCAGGGATGCTCCTCCACCTACCCAGGCACCGGGCAGCCACGCTTCGCTCGGCGTCTGGAGCCCACGCCGCCCGGGGCGGGCTCACGCTACCACCCGTTGTCCTGCTCGGGGCTGAGGGAGGTTTTGGGGGGCACTGTTAAATCCGCTGCAGCAGCACTGGCAGGAGGCTGCGGGCAGGCGAGCCCGCGGTCGCGGCTCCCCTCCGGGGAGGGTCCCGCCGCAGACGCCCATCACCGCGGGCCGGGGGTCACCGAGCCCTGCCAGGGGATCGGGGGGACGGGGCTGCTCCCGCGGGGGCCGGGCACCCGCACCCACCTCCTTCTTGACGGTGCGCAGCAGCCGCTGCCGGGTCTCCGCCTCTGTGGGGAGAAGGGGGAGAGAGGCCCGTTAGTACGGCCCGGCCCGGCCCCGCCGCCCGCGCCCCCGGCCCGCCGCCCGCCCTACCCGCCGGGGCCGCCGCCATGGCCGCGCTCCTCCGCTCCGCAGCGCCGGCAGACTGGCGGCGAGGCCGCTCCGCGGGGCCGGGCCGGGCCGACCGGGCCGCACCGCCCACCCGCGCCCGCCGGGGTGGGGCCGCCGCCGCCGCCGCCAATCCGCGCGCGCCGCCGGGCGACGGGCAGCGGGCGGCCCCGGCAACGGGCGGCCCTCGGGGAACGGCGCGACCCGGCCCCGGCCCCCAAAGCGGGTCCAAGCCTGGCCCCGGCCCTTAAGGGGCGGCCTCGGCCGGGCCTGGCCCCTCGGTGGGGGGACCCCAACTAGGCCCGGCCCCTCAGTGGGGACCACAGCCGGGACCCCAGCTCCCAGCGGCTCACCACCACCAGGCACCCCCCCCAGCGAGGCCCCAGCACCCCCAACCCGGGGCCGAGGTGCCCCGAGGTGCCCGGGGCCGGCAGCCCTCGGGGCTGGGTGACACGGGGATGGGCCCCAGGCCGCCGCCGGGGCGAGCCCTCGGTGTGTCCCCACGTACCGGGCTGCTTTGGGGTGGACACAGCCGGTGGCGCCTGCCATTGTGCAGGGGGCTGGGAGCTCTGGGAGTTACACGGAGGTGCGAAGCGACAACGTCCTGGCAGCCATGTGCCGTCCTGGCAGCCATGTGCCGTCCAGGCACGCTCCTGGGGGCTCTTCCGCACTGGGAAGGCAATAATGAGCTGAGAAGACCTATTCACAGGAGACCCGAGATACCTCGTATCAAAATCACAACCCCTTCAGAGAAAGCCCTGCCTAGCAGCTCCCATTAACATATCTTCTGTTTTTCTCTTCCTTCGTTTGCTGTTCCAGGACATTTCCATAGAAACAGGATCCCGGCTCCTTCGCAGTCCAGTTTCCAATAACTACAAACCACATTAGCGCGAGGGCAGCGGCGCCTGGCCATGCTGCACGCCGGCACGCAGCCACCAGCCACCGACGCAGCCCCGGCTGGCCCTCGCTGCCATCGCTTGGGAAAGGGACTCAATCCCGGCACACGGAGAAGGGAAGGTCCCAGCCTGTTACAAATTCCCACCTCCGCCAGCCCCCCCGTGACCCCCCAGCCCCCGCAGGCCTGGGCACTGCTCCTCCACCGCACCCAGAGCTGGGCTGTGTCCTCCGCGTCGGAGCAGCTGCCTTTTGCTCCGTGCTGGTGCTCGGTGGCCCTGAAGACAGCAGGAACCATCCGTCCCCATGGCTCCCCTCTGCTGCCCAGGCTGGGCATTCCTCTGCCAGGAGAACAGGAGGGGCTGTGGACTCGGGATTAATCAGAATTTGGTCCCTTCTGTACTTTACCACTGGCACAGGGGCTGGGAAAATACCTGTGCCATATCCATTGTAGAGAAAACCTATGTTATTTGGTTTTCACTATTTATTCGCTTGCTAAATACCCTATTAGCAGAGGGGGTGGCAGCGCAAATGTTACTGAACTTGCAGCAACTGGGCCGGCTTGCCTGGGGGTATGTGATTGCTGATCCAGATGGATCCCAGAAAGATTCCGGGGTCCGTGGGAATCCAGCCTGAGCAGGCAACTCCAGGTGCTGCTGCTGGGGGTCACAACTCCCCTCTGCAGCCGCTGAGTGTTGACTCGACCCTCGGGATGCCGATCTCAGCCTGGGGAGTCACCCCTTGGCCTCAGGTTGGGCCCCCTGCGAGTAGCACAGGACTTGGCGTGCCACGTCGGGGGTCTCGCGCCTGGTTTGTCCGTACAGCTGCAGTTCTGCGCCCCACAACCACCCGCTGTGGACCCCTGAGGCAGCGAGCCCGGCTGCCCGGTCTCATCAGGTGACACCATTGCATCTCTTCTGCCCTGCAGCCTGTGCCGGCGGTCTGTCCATGGAGAGCCCTGCGGATGGGGTCTCCTTCCTCCAAAAGGGGTGCAGGAGAAGGACTGAAGGTGCTAAGAGCTTGTCGGGTCTGACCTGAGAGCCACACAGCCGGCCAGGAGCCAGGCTGCAGCACGCCCCTGCCCGAGGGGCTCAGGCTGTGCTCACAGTCAGCCGGCACGGCTCCTCTGCTGCTCTGCAACCCTGCCTGTCATTTATTGATGACCACGGGTCCTACAGTCTTGAACAGGCAATTAAGACAGGCTAATAAACAATCATAATGAAGGCATCGTGGCCTCATAAAACACCACGTAGGAGCGCCATCAGACATCAACAGTGAATCAAATTACCAAGGGCAGAGACAGCCTACTCGCTCCCCTGACCCTGCGTTGTCGCGGGGACAGCGTGGAGCCATGGCAGCACACATGCAGATGCTGAAATGGCAAAGGTGCCAGGTTCCCGAGGAACCAGGGCACGGCACCACGGACATGTCACGCACGGCACCTTGCACGGCTCTGGTCTCTGCAAAGCTTCTCCAGCCCTGTCTGACTTAAGCACAGCATCTGCCAGCCAGGAGAGCCTGGGCTGCCTGACGAAGCTTTGAACTTGGCCTTGGACAGGCAGGCGAGTTTCTCCTGCCTATTTCTCACTTTTGCTATCATGAAAATTATGTTGGAGGCATTGACCTGCCTCTTGACTTGCAGAAGAATGGGGACAGCAGGAATTGTTCAATTTAGCACCTGAATCAGAAAACGAGTCTGTCCAAGCTGAGGAAAGGTCTTTTAGGACTTTTCCCAACAAACCAACCCCACTTATTTTAAGGGCCAAGATGAGCCCAAGCAACTTTTACAGCACCCAGAACACCTTGGCAGCTCTGCCATAGTGTTTGTGCTCTGACAAGCGCTGCCTCATTCCCCCCGCGCCCGTGCCGGCAGATGCGGACAAGGGGTGACGCTGAGGGGACCCACACTCCTCCTGGGCTCTGCCGAGCTCGGGGGAGCAATGACCATCTGGTGAGCTTGACTCAAACGCACCGCGCTGGCGGAAGGAAGCCCAGAGGAGCAAGAAGACCATTTTGATTCCTGTTAACGAACCGTGCTGGTTGTGTACAATCTTCAGTCCTGTCAGTCACTCTGCGATACTCCAGGCTAACTAACACGGGCTGGGCAGCGTCCACACGCTGAACAGACCCAGAGAGGTTCAGGTGGTTGGTGGTGCCGGCACTCCTGTGGGACCGTGTACCAAGTAAGGCAACGCTTAGGCCATTTGAGAGGAATAAAAAGTGATTTTCCTGGCTTCTCTCTCCCCAGGAACAACAGTGCTATACGGGGGGTGGGAGCTATTACTAATTTATTACCTTCCTTTGGGGAGAAATTCACCAAAACAAGCACAGGGACAAGCTCTCCATAAGCCTCCCTGGTTCCTTTTCCTTGGAAAATTCTGCTTCTCCCTGGATTAAAGATGGGTGGGAGACAATTGGCCCCTGTTTTCTGGAGTCTGGAGAGCTTAAATGAGAGCACGTTGATCTGTACTTAATGTGATTAAGTTACATCTCTGAGTATCACGCTAATTAAATTAAACTTCCCACTGCTGCCTCTGTGGCTTAAACAGGATAGTTGTTTTAAGACCACAATTCACTTTTCTGCATTTCATTGCATGGATGAGCAGGTAGGATAAAAGCAATCTGCTAATCAAATAATCCGCCTGTTTAGAAACAACTTCTAGCTTGATGGAAATTCAAATTTAAATCTTATTTGAGCTAAATTTAAACTCTACATTTTAAATCTAAAGTGATTTGTGCTTTGAGTAAAGGAAATAATAGGAAAAAGCAGAAGTAAACTGATGAAGGGAGCGCACAGAGTACGTCTGACCACAGTGTTGCAGGAATTTAGGCAACGTGATGGCTGATGCGCAGGGGACCAGTCGGCTTTCAGAGCGTGAGCTGCAGTAAATAAAAGGCAGAGACCCCGTCGTAGCTGCCTGCCGGCTGCCCCTTCCTCATCACCAGCCAAAGTGAACGTTCGGATACAGCACCCCTGATTTCACCTGTGTATTATTTCAAATGCTACGTAGTCTCCATAGCCTCCTTTCTGAAGTGCTTCTAGTTGAATGTCAGATGATGGACAATTTGGCTACAATTGTCAAAATAACAACATTTTACCCAGAAAACTCCCCCATCTGGTGTGTCACCGACGAGCACGCTGAGCCCCACGCGGTAGAGCTGATGGGCCAGGCTGGAGCAACACACACAGCCCCTTACAGACGGGCTGGAAAACTGTGACCAGAATAAACAAAACTCTGGGGAAAACTCATCTCTCCAGCGGATCGCAGAGCCAAGATCCTGTTGGGAGCTCGGCGCCCGCAGGGCCCCAAAACGCCGGGCCTGAGTCTGGGGAGCACAGCTCCTCCCAATGAAAACCATCTCCCGAGGACACCTCTCCCTCTGCCCGCCTCCCGTCTCCAGCAGCCCTGAGAAACGGCAATGGTTTTTCCAGCTTGCAGCTTCTAAAAAAAAATTGAGATTTCAAAGCTCTCTCCTCATTGACTTGACAGAGGCAGCCTTGACCCAATGCTGGAGAAGAGGCAGCATTAGCAGGTCAGTGCAGAGAGGCAGCAGGCAGTGGCATGGGTGGGCGATCGGACGCCCAAGGAGAAGGTGGGAGCTGGAGGAGCAGGATGGGAGCGCTGGGTGCATTCGCGGCTCATTCACCAGCGAGGACCCGGGGGGATCTGTCAGGGACGGAGGCTGCTGGAACGGCAGCATCGGCATCGAACCGGCAGCGTGGCACATCAGCTGGGCTGGAGCGGAGCAGCGTCGGTGTGCTGGGAATCTGATGCTGGTCTGTGCCTCAGCGTAGGGAGCTTTTAGACGGCAGCATGCAGGCTGCACATCCCTGCGTTGCAAAACCACCGTGCAGGTCTGGCTTGGAGCTGTTGTGGGAATAGCTGTAGCCGTGCCTGGCTAGTGCTGTTCCTGCATGCTGCCCAAGGTACGAGTACAAAGCCCACCTCCGGCCTCTCATCACATATAATTTAAAGGATCAATGTGGAGAAAACAAGAGGCTCTTCAGGAGAGCAAGTAAAAAGATGCCAGTGTTTGAACAGCTGCTGCTTCACACTCGGGAAGAGGCCTCAGCCCGGTGCCCTGTGCTGAGGGATGCTGCGGGGGGACCTGCTCCCCGCAGACCACCGCAGACCACCGCAGACCACCGCTCC
The DNA here is from genome assembly GCF_034638445.1 of Ciconia boyciana. Taxonomy (NCBI): domain Eukaryota; kingdom Metazoa; phylum Chordata; class Aves; order Ciconiiformes; family Ciconiidae; genus Ciconia; species Ciconia boyciana. Next base: position 7,679,333 of record NC_132948.1, read on the forward strand.
CACCCCCCCGCCAGCACGGCCAGCTCCTCCCGTCGGGGCTGGGAGTGACTCTGAGCCCATCTGCAGAGGCTTCCTGAGCAGTGAGCAGGACCTGGGTGCAGGAGAGTCTCCACGCTCGGCACGCCGAGCCATTGCATGTAAACTACCCAGAGAAAAGAAGGGTCAGCTACAGAGGAAGAGCTATTATTTTTTTACAGTTGCTATGGCACCAGCTGTCTCTGTTCTGTCAGTTATGCCCTTAAAATGGTCCTCAGTCAAGGGGGGATTAAACCTTGCTCCCCTCAGCACGCTCCTCAGATCACGCCGGCGGCAGGGACTTCTCACCTTCATCCCTAAGCAAGGGAAGACTCAAAGCCCTCGGTGGCTGCAGCCCCTCTGCCAGCCCCCACAGCACCGGCAGCTGAGTACAGCCTTGCCTTTAATTTCCGATGGCCATGCCCACACCTGTATTATAAGGACTGCAAAGTCCCAGGAGTGACACAAATCCCTCATAAACCTGCAGGAGATTAATTATCCCTCACCTGTGTGCTGGGCCTCGGCTCGGGGGAGAGCTGCATCAGCAAAGCCTGGCGGGGCCATGTGCACGTGGGCTCATGGAGGGGGGGCTCTGCCTGGCTGCAGCGGGATCCCCCAACCTCTGCTCGCTCCCCACCCAGCGCAGGGACCGGCGTGTGGGATCACCCTGACACCCTCCAACGAAACCCCTTTGCTGGGAGAAAAGCACGTGCAGGGAGCTCTTATCAGTCACTCCTCGAAAACGCACAAGCAGAAAATTGTTGCATTTTCAAATGAGAGGTGTTAAAAGGAACAATAATTTCATGTTCTACGAGCAGAGGGGGAGAAGCCGTGCCAACCGCAGCCTGCCCTGCGCAGGGACCGATGGCAGGCGGGTGCCAGGAGCAGATCCACCACCCATCACTGGGAGGGGGCAGCTCGGGGCTGGGCAACCCAGTTTGGCCGTCCACTGCTGTGGTCCCCACTCCTGGTCAGGGAACACCTGGGGACGCACGGCGAGGTGTTGGGGGCAGCCAAATGCAGGAGGGCAAGGAGGGGTAGCTGGTTAAGACAAAAAAATCCCGTTCCCAGGACTCTTGTGCTCATGCTGTGCGGGCGAGGAGCTGGTGGGGTGATGTCCCCCGGCAGAGCCGTGTCCCTGCCCGGGGTGACTGGGCTGCTGCAGCTTGGACTAAACCCACCAAGGCACAGCCACCCAGAGCGCCGGGACATCTGCCCAGGGACCTGCATCAGCCCCCTGAGCTGCTCCGGTCTGACAGCCCCGGCAGCCAGCACCAGACACATCCAAAAAAAAAAAACCAAACCTGTTTTTAACTGGACGTTTCTAACGGGTCTCCATGTGTGTGCCTGAAGGATTAACAGTGTCCAGAGGTTTCCTGTGCCGGACAGATGCCGAGCGGCTGCGTCACGTCGTCACAGCAACCCGCTAACCGTGGCCCTAAGAACTGCAGTTCCCGGTTTGATCTCTTCTGTAGTTTCTTTTAATTACAGATGAGGGTGCCTGGAAAAGCCAGTGCTGGAGCACCCCGGGGCTCTGCGAGCACCCGGTGGCCCCAGGCGAGGGCTCGCTTGGCACCGGCCCCTGTGTCGCGGCCAGGGGTGAGACGCAGGGACCTGCCCGGGCTGTAAGCCTCCACAGGCACATTTCATTTGCAATAAAATTTGCTGTTAAACTGTCAAACTGAAGAGAACGATGGCTTTCGGTACACTGCCATCCCCTCCCTGATTGCATCTGAGCTGCAAAAGTTACTTCACTTTCAAGCGGCTTATTTGCAACAACTCGCACCCCTGGGCTACAGAAAGACCCAGCAAGTCGGTGGGACAGATGGGGCGATGCGGGATGGCTCAAACCGGGCAGCTCTGTGCGAGTGATGCTGGCTCCCGGCAGCAGACAGAGATGCCCCCAGCCCACGGGAGTCCGGTGGGCCCACGGCGAGCACTGGTCAAGGGGGCTTACCTCCCGGCCAGGGGGCATTTCCAGGCCCCGCTTGCTCTGCAGAGTTTCCCCTACAAGAATGAGCGGTTGTCTCCTTTGGTTGGTCTGGTGTCATCATTCGCAGAGCGGTAATTGCAAAATACACCAAGGAGAAAGAAATAACTATTTGTCAGGAGGAAGGAGCACTACCTCTGTGTGCAAATACAGTTCCGTTTCGCCAACCCCACCCCAACCCCAAAATGCACCCGCCCGGCTGCAGACCCAGGGAGCAGAGGAGACAGAAACCCGTGCGGTGAGGCTGGTCCCCGCACCTCAGCCCTGCGCTCGGAAAACTGCTCTCCCCCCTCCTGCCTTTGATCAGAGGATGGGTTTCTCTGCCGGTGCTGTGGGTTTCCAGCGGGAGGTGGGGAAGCGCAGTCAGCCTGACCCTCCCCTCCTCGGATCTGTCATCAGCAACAGAAAAATCCTTCCCGTCCCCAAGTTACTCAGCCTGAATCCTGCAGGATTTGCCAGGGCGGCAGGATGGCAGAGCAGCCCTGCCCGGCACCCGCTGCCAGCCCTCCGCGGCAGGGCACGGCCCCCCACCCGGGTCCCACGGCCGGCCCCGTGCCCCTGGGGCCCCAAACCCAGCCCAGGGACAAGTGGAGCAAAAAAATGGATTTCCTCCTTTCGGTCATCGGATTCGCTGTCGATCTGGGCAACGTCTGGCGGTTCCCTTATATCTGCTACCAAAACGGAGGGGGTAAGGACACCGCTAGGATTATTTAAATCTTCTTTTGGATAAAAGAAATCTGTTTTTCATCTTTCCAATGCTGAAAAACTCGCTGTTTCTTTTCTCTCTTTGTCTCTAGCTGCTCCTCTCCAGAGAGGGCGGTTTAGAGACCGACCCAACTTCTCCTGACATCTGTCTCTTTTCTGTTTTGTGTCTTTCTTCATGCAAAATCCCCTTCCATTCACTCCTTCCCCGGTGTCATTCACTCCTTCCCTGGCATGGTTAGAGGTGCGTTAGTAGCTCTAGGATCACAAAGAGAAAACTAGCGTAGTCCAAACTGCATAAAAGGCTTAAGAATCTGCAAATTTGGGGTGAGAGGTTCATACACTTTATGATCTTGGGACTTTGTGAAAGCAGCCCTTTCTGATGGCTCGTGTTTTAAAATTATCCCTGCAAGCATCCCAGCTGCCTGCCGCGGATCCCGGCCGTGCAGCCAGCAGCGCTGGACCCCGTGGAGGAGCCCCAGCTCCCCGGGACGCGCAGCCCCGCGCCGCACAGGGCTCCGGGCGCTCGCTCCTATGAGTCGTCAACAGAAAGTTAAAATACAAAAGCTCCGTGAAGGAAAAAACCTTGAGTAAATGACAACTAAATAAATTGCTTTAAATAGAGCAGAGTAGAAAAACCCCTTGCATGGAAATTAAAAACGAGGAATGAAAATTTTGTGCTGTTTGCAGAAGCACAGTGGATTTAATTGCCAAAGTCGGCATTCGAGTAACGTCCTCTACTGCTTGGGAAAATTAGAAGGAGATAATTAGTACCATACTCAAGGCTAAAATGTGGATCCCAGGTGCCCACACTGAAGCACAGTTATTTGTGGTTTACTCCTGTGGGACCGGGAGCAAACTTTAGCCACTCTTCCTTGATGTGGGTCAGGCAGATGCTTTCCTCACCCGCCCCGTGCACACAGGAGGGTGAGGAGTTCAAATAGCAGCTCTTGGAAAGGACGGCCATGGTCCGCACAGAGCGGGAGCGCTGACCCAGGCCGGTGGTGGGCTCACCCATCAGCTGGAGATGTTGCTAGAAGAGAAACCCTTGAGGGGTGAGGGAGGAGCGCGTGGAGGGCTCTCGGAGAAAGGAGCCGTGGGGGTTAAATTAACTAACCCCAGCAGGGCTATTCCGATGAGCATGGTGAGCAGCTCCAGTTCCAAAACCTCCATGGGGTACAAGTGTAGCCCTGGTATGGATGACATTGTTATGAATAATGCAATTACAGCATTAATTACTTGTGTCTTGGGGTGACCATGCATATTCAGTGGGATTTTCTCCAAAACTCTTCTAGACCTGAGAGGTGCTTCGTGCCCCATCCCCTGCGCCCTCATGGTTTCTATTGCTCTTTGTACCGTCCCGGCCAAATGACCCCTCCCTGGCGAAGGCTGCGACGCCAGCAGGGACCAACACAGCAGCCCGGGAAGCTGGGGCACCGAGCAGGGTGCTCACATCCATGAGCCCCTCTGAACACATAATTTGCAAAGCATCTTACGCATCCAAACGCCTCGTGCATGCTGCTCCGTGACACATCCCTGCAGCACTGGGAGGGATGGCAGTGGCAGCCCTCCATCCGCAGCCTGCCTGTGCTCACCGGCCCGCACGGGGCCGCGGTGGTCACCGCTGCTCTGCTTCTCGCCCCACAGGAGCCTTTCTCATCCCATACACACTGATGGCTGTTTTCGGAGGGGTGCCCCTCTTCTACATGGAGCTGGCCCTGGGGCAGTTCCACAGGACGGGCGCCATCCCCATCTGGAAGCACATCTGCCCCATCTTTAAAGGTAAGAGACCCCCAGGCCACCGCCACGCACTCGGGGCCATGCAGGGTTGGTGAGCAGGGCTGCGCAGGCGGTGCGGGTCCCCGCAGCCGCGTCCCAGGGGACAGCGAGAGGTCTGGACCGGCACGGGCTGCTGAGTCTGCCCCCCCTCTTTCCCCAGGCATCGGCTTTGCCATTTGCATCATCGGCCTGTACGTCTCCTTCTACTACAACACCATCATTGCCTGGGCTCTCTACTACTTCTACTCCTCCTTCTCGGGCACCCTGCCCTGGGCGAGCTGCGACAACCCCTGGAACACGCCCGACTGCACCAACTACTTCGGGAGGAACAACGTGACCTGGACCAACTTCTCCAGGTCCCCTGCCGAAGAGTTTTATATGTAAGTGCACATGTGTGGATGATGTGTTTAAGCTGGGGCACATCCCCATGGAGGCACTCAGGTCTGCTGCACAGGGAGCAGGGCCAGGGTGCCTGGGAGCAGGCTCTCATGTAGGGATGCTCCTGGGGAGCTCACGGTCCCTGTTCTCGGTGCGCTGGGGGAGAGGTGAGCGTGGGACTGCCTGCCCAGGGCTGAGCCTGCTCCCCAGCTGCCTGCAAGGGCAAAGCCAGCAGCACTGCGCTGGCCTGAGACACCCTCCCTGGCTGTGGGGATCCCTGCCCGCAGGAGGAAGGTCCTGGAGATCCAGAAGTCTGGGGGTCTGTACGACATGGGGGGGATCCACTGGCAGCTCCTCCTCTGCCTCTTCCTCATCTTCACCATCGTCTACTTCAGCCTGTGGAAAGGGGTGAAAACCTCCGGGAAGGTAAGAAAGAGGGCTCTGGTGCCAGCCCTGCCCGGGCACGGACATGCCAGAGCCCTGGGCACATGGGGTCTCGCAGCCTGGCTTGCAGCATCCCCTCCATGGCCAGGGCCAGGCAGGAGGGACTGAGCAGAGCATGTGCCTGGCAGCTGGTGGGGTCCTCCTGGCTGCTTAAACACAGGATCTTGCCTCCTCCCCACACCCCTACCCCTCGGCCACCCTGGGCAGCCATGAGCGAGCCGGCCATGCCCAACACAGGCAGATTGGGTGCTCGGTGGAGCAGCTCTGCCCGGGCCAGGGACTGACAGCTGCCTCTCTCCAGGTGGTGTGGGTGACGGCCACGCTGCCCTACGTTGTCCTCCTCATCCTGCTGATCCGGGGAGCCACCCTGCCCGGCGCCTGGAGAGGGGTCGTCTTCTACCTGCGCCCGGACTGGGGCAAGCTCCTGAGCACTGCAGTGAGTGTGTGGTGGGACGCGCCGCCCCAGCTCCGGCTGCCCCTGCCCCGGGGATGGCAGCACCCAGACCCCCTCCCTGGGATGCACATCCACCCCTGCTCGTGGGTCTGGCCCCATCGCTGGAGCCACAGGGCGATGGGGCCCTTGTTCCTACAGAAACAAGATGCCCTGGACAGGCTCTTGGAAATGTAAATCTATAATTGAATCACCCATCTCATTGCCGCTGGGTTTTGTTTGTGCCGTGTTCTCGCCCTGGCCTGACAATAGGCTTCCTGTGGGTAATTACCAGGCAGCACTTGAGAATTCTCATTAAAGGTAATCAGGGCCCTGCTGCTGGGGCTGAACCTGCCTGGGCAGGAGTGGGCACGGGGGTCTCAGGGCTCCCCTCGACTTTGTCCCCCCTCTGGGCACAGGGGAGTGCAGATGCTGTTGCTTAATTCTGCTGCTGCAGGACCCCAGGGTGGGGCTGAGCTCCCTCTGTCCTGTGGCAGCTCCCCTGCTCCTGGGATGCCTTTTTGGGGGGACGGGGCAGGGGAAGGAGCCACAGGCAAGAGAAGAGGTTCGGCAGCACGTACCAACAAGGACCTCATCCCTGTGCTGTGGGGTGGGCACGCCATGGGGTGGGCATGCCGTGGAGCACCTCCCAGCCCTGTCCCAGCCCCAGGCACTCCCTGCCTCTTCTCCAGCCTGCCTGTTGCTTCTCCTGCCAGGTTTGGGTTGATGCTGCTGCGCAGATTTTCTTCTCCTTGGGCCCTGGATTCGGTGTCCTTCTTGCTCTCGCCAGTTACAATCATTTCCACAACAACTGCTACCGGTGAGCTCCCGCAGCCATGGGTCCCTGCGGGCACGGGGGCTGCACCAGGCATGGCTACAGCGGAGCCGCACCCCGACAGCTCCTGCACCCCGCGGCCACGGGTTGAGCATCTTTCCCCATTTTACTGATAGTTTTGATATGCAGGGCTGGGAGAGGGAACCGGTGGGGGTGCAGGCAACCCCAGGGCAGCTGAGCCGGGGCGAGAGCTGCGCTGGAGGGAGGTTTCCGCTGCAGGATACGTCTCCCTGCTTTCTGTTTTCCAGGGACGCACTCATCACCAGCACGGTGAACTGCCTCACCAGCTTCCTCTCGGGCTTTGTCATCTTCACCGTGCTGGGCTACATGGCTGAGATGAGGGACGTGGAGGTGGAGGATGTCGCGAGAGATAAAGGTTTGCTTCCCTCCAGCACGACTGCCCCATCCTGGCCCCGCGGTGCCCAGGTGCCCCAGGGCTCTGTGTGCCCGTCGCGGCTGAGGGGGGCCGGGGTGATGGCCGGCCCTGGGGTCTGCTGGGGTGTGGGGGCTTGTGCCCGGGCACGGTTCCCAGGAGCGGATGGCAGCGAGGTGTCCGGCCCCTGCCTCTCAGCCAGGGCCAGGCATGGCCGTTCTGGCTTTGGGGCATCTTCCCCAAGCTCATTCCCGCCGGCACGCAGGGCTGTGCCAGAGCAGCCGTGGAACAGCAAACCAAACCAGTGTCCCCTCCTAGGGCCGAGCCTCCTTTTTATTACCTACCCTGAAGCAATCGCCAACATGGTGGGATCCACCTTCTTTGCCATCATATTCTTCCTGATGATGATAACGCTGGGGCTGGACAGCACGGTAGGCACCTCCGTGGAGCGTGACAGCACAGCCATGCAGCCTGGGCCGTGTCCCCAGCGGGGACGGGGGATGGCCGTGTCCCATGGCTAATAGCGGGGTGACAAGGGGAGCTATGGCCTCGGGAAGGAGGGCTGGCTGCCCGAGCCCTCTGAGCATGGCCAGTGCGGGGACGGAGGGAAGGGACGGGATGGGACATCCCCCCCTCTGCTCACAGGCAGAGGGGACCATGGGGGGAGCAGATTTTCTCGGGGAGCGGGACTGTCCCCATGTCTCATTTCTCCACCCCACTCTGGTGTTTCCTTTGCAGTTTGGGGGCTTGGAGGCCGTGATCACGGCCGTGATGGATGAGTACCCCCAGGTCCTGGCCGGGCGACGGGAGGTCTTCGTCCTTGGCCTCATCACAGTCTGTTTCCTGGGCTCCCTGAGCACCCTCACCTACGTGAGTACCACTGGGCTCTGCTCCGGTCCCGTCCCCACCACACGCCTACTCGTTTCTCCAACAATCCCTGGTGCGGGACTTTGCCAAAGACCTGCTCTGCTCCCCTGTGGGGTCTGCAGCCACCCTCCCCTCCCTTGTGCTGTGCCAGGGGGGAGCCTATGTGGTGAAGCTGCTGGAGGAGTTCGGTGCTGGCTGCTCAATCCTGGCAGTGGTGCTACTGGAAACCATAGCTGTCTCCTGGTTTTATGGTAAGAAACTGCCTCTGTCATGAAAAACATCGTGCGGGCACCGACACAGGTATTTAACCTTATGCACAGGAGTAAATGTCAGAGGGTCTGGGGACAGAAGCACATGTGTGACTCCTGGCGAGGCTGGGATGGGGCACGGAGGGCGTCATGTCCGCATCCCTGTACTCCACGTCCTCCGCGGGTCTCCGGGGCCATGACGGCTCTCTCCTCTGGCAGGGATACAGAAGTTCTCCCATGACGTGAAAGCCATGCTGGGCTTTACCCCGGGGGTGTTCTGGAAGGTGTGCTGGGTCGCCGTCAGCCCTGCCTTGTTAGCGGTGAGTATCCATGGCCCAAATTAAAGACCAGGTTGTCAACCCTCTCTCTGAATGCCCCGCAGGGGAGCTGCTCTTCCCTCGCAGGCTGCTGCTGCTGCCCAGCTCCCCGGGCACCTGCGCTGCTGATTACTCCCCTCTCGCTTGCGTGGGGTGAATAAGCTGCCAGGAAGGTGGACCATGGTCCTGGCCGGGGCTGTAGGACCTCGTGCCAGCCCTCCCTGCCAGCTCCCCATGCTGCTGCTCCAGCCACGGGCAATGACAAGCTGCCCGCAGCCCCTGGGACGGCAGGTTTCACCAAGAAAGGGAGCTGGAAGTGCATTTTCCAGCCTCTTCTGCAGCTCCAGGGCAAAGCTGGGAGCTGGCAGCTGGGTGCTTACACGGGCACAAACGCAGCCTTGTTTCATCCTCCTGGTCCACGGCGTCCCGCGTTCGCGCTGGCACGGCCAGCCGCGGCTGTGTCTCTGACAGCACTGCAGTGCTGTGCACCGGGCCGGATCCGTCCTCTTTGAAATGCCAGCTACCCTGGCACTTCAAAGGCTGCTGTCTGTGAGAGGCAGAGGGGTCTAATCTCGCCGGATCTGCAGGAGAAGAGGCCTTGTGAGGATTAATTACGGCTCTAAGCGCTTTGCCCAGGTTATTAAGAGAGAAGTATTATAATCAAAGCAGACAGCAAATGATTTCATTTCAGCACGAGGACATGCCGCCTTCGCAGGCCACTGTCTCTGTGGGGTTTGTTAGATGAAGACCTCCCAGCCCACGCCTAGAGAGGGGTGGCAGTCTGGGAAATGTCACTGCAACGTCCACGCTGGTCTTTCGCGGTTAGGAAAGCAGTGGTGGCAGCAGGACGCGGACGTTGTTAACATATGCAATAAGCCGGCGTCAGTGCCGGGGCTGGGGAGATGTTGCAGCTGATCTGCTCTCTGTGGGGAGCCAACGGGGCTGGTCTGCCGGGGATGCCTGGCCACCACAAAAGAGCTTTTCTGGCCACCCGTGTCGTGTGCACTTGGATTTTGTGGGCTGTAGAGCCCTGCTGCAGCCCTGTGCCTGCTCGTGACTGGCAGCAGGGCATGTCCTGCCATGGTCCAGCCCCATGCGCATCCTTCCCTAACGGGCTCCGCTTCGTTCCTTACAGTTCATAGTCATCAGCTCCCTCCTGGACCAGCCGCCTCTGACACTCTTCGACTATCAGTACCCCCAGTGGAGCATCTCAGTGGGGTACCTCATAGGAGCATCGTCCTTCATCTGCATCCCCTTCTACATGGTATACAAGCTCATCTGGACACCGGGGTCTCTCAAGCAGGTCAGGAGTCTGGTGGGCGATCCTGTGGCCTCTGCGTGGGCTGGGGGTGGGCAGGGACCCCCGCTCAGGTCAGTGCGAGACCAGGGCTGAGGAACTGGACAGACGGTTGATACCTCGTCAGCATTTTTGTTCACGTGGCAATTAAATCACACTTGGAGAGCTGCTTGGAAAAGGGCTCAGAGGAGCATGGCTCGATGGCCTGATCGTTTAAGTCTTATTTCTGAAGCTGTGATTTTGGCTGGGCCAGGAGACAGCGGGGCTACATCAGCATGGCCCTGAAGGCAGGAGACCATCCCCAGCTGTCACCCCTCCTCTCAGCCCATGTTTGGGACGGCTCCTGCCCGCTGTGGTTTGCTGAAGGCTGACACAGCCCTGGCCCCGCAGTGAGCGAGATCCCGGTGGGGACAGCTTCGGCATGCCAGGGCAGGCAGCCCTGCATGTGGCACCAGGCCCCAGCGCGGGAAGGAAACCCACTGCCTTTTTTCTTTGCCTGCTTACACCCTCCAGCGCCTCGCCGTCTGCATTCGGCCGGAGAAAACAACACGAGACCCCCAAGCAGAGGCGGTGTGCCTGTCACCTGTCCCTAGCCTGGTGGCGTGTCCAGGGGACGCAGAGACTGCTTTGGCTTCCTGCTCCTGCCCCAAAAAAGCAATGGGGCAGGCGGAAGAGAAGCTGCCATCACCTTCCTCACAGCAACCGGCCCCTCACGTCTGCCCCGGCAGCTGCGTGTGCTGGCAGCAGCTCCCCGGCCGCCAGCTCTCGTCGCATCCGAGCATCTCGGCAGAAGCGGTGCCACCAGCGCGTGCTGGCAGAGCGGAGCCCGTTCTCACTGCGGGCAGGAAAACCTCTGATCCACAGCAGGGAGAATGGGACCCGCCGCAGGAAGCCAAGGGCCAAACTCCTCCGGTTTGGAGGTGAACCCTGACTCCCCATGAAGACAGAGGCACAGCCACGAGTGCCGCAGCAGAGGGATTGCTGTCCGACGGTACAAGCCACGAACACGCCTTGCTTAGACATGCTCGCAACCTCGCTGTGCAAACCTGCTCGGCGCAAGCAGTGCATGCCTTTAGCCATGCCATGAGCGACGTGGAAAATAAAGCTGATATCAATTGTTAGGAGATCAGATGAGGGAGAGGAGCCGGAGCTCGCCGTGCTGTGTTCACAAAGCGCTGTGGTGCGGCCGAGAGCACAGGGCTGGGCTGGGGGAGGCGGCGGGGGGTGCCACTGTCCTGACACATGAATGCCTTGCTCTGTTGCAACGAGCAAAAGTCTGGTAGAGAAATTGCGTAGCCCCTTGGGTCGCTCCCAGGAACATGCTGCTGCAGCCAGACCCCCTCAAGCCAGGACGGCAGGGCAGTCCCTCCTGCCGCCCCGTCCTGGCTCTGTCCCCGCAATGTGGCAGCTCTGCTGAGCCAGGAGGATCGGCTGCGAGGGAAGTGGCGGCCTCCGGCATTTGAAGAAGAAAAGACCTTAATATATCTCGTTTTAAAAACAAATATTGGGGTCAGGGTGAAGCAGCCCTGGCGCTGGTGTGAACTGGCCGCCTGCCGCGGCTTCCCAGTCATGTCACATCACCTCAATTTCTCAGCAGTTGTTGGGCCCATTAAACACTTGCCAGGACCCACGTTCACCACGGCGGAGGTGAAGCAGCAGCTCCCCGCCAGCGTCTCAGCCGTGTGCTGGCCTACCGCGGTGAACCCTCACCGTGCCCTCCCGGCGGCTCCCGCTCTCCTTCAGGGTGATGCAGAACAGAACAGGGGAGCACAGCCGAGGGGGACACAGGGGGGACACAGGGCTGGGGGAGCACACGGGGCTGGGGGGGGACACGGGGCCGGGGGGGGGGACACGGGGCTGGGGGAGCACACGGGGCTGAGGACACCACACGGGGCTGGGGTTGCACACGGGGGTGCAGGGACGCCCCGGGCGAGCGCCCGGCTCTCCCCCGCGGATGGAGCGAGGCGGCGGGCACGGCACGGCACGGCACGGCACGGCCCGGCACGGCCCGGCCCAGCCCAGCCCAGCCCAGCCCCGCTCCGCTCCGCTCCGCTGGCCCCGCGGCTCCCCGGAAGGTCCGTCCCGGCGCTACCGGCCACCGGCCACCGGCCACCGGCCACCGGCCACCGGCCACCGGCCACCGGCCACCGGCCACCGGCGGGGCGGGCCCTGCCCGGGGCGGGGCGGCAGGAAGAGGAAGGGCCGGGCCGGGCCGGGCCGGGCGCACAAAGGCCGGGGCCGGCGGCGGGGCGGTGGCGGCCATGGCGCTGGCGGCGGTGCGGGGCTGGGCGCTGGCGGCGCTGGCCCTGCTGGGCCCGGGCCCGGCGGAGCGCAGCCGGCCCTACGCCGTGCTGCAGAAGCAGAACCTGGGTAAGGAGCGGCCGGGCGGCGGCAAGGGGCGGGTTACAAATACGGCAGCGCTTGGGCGCCTTTTCGCTTGGTTTTCGTTATTGTTTTTTAGTTGTGGTTTTGGTTGTTTTTTAAAGCTACTTGGGGGAAATGCCTCGGGGAGGGCATTCAGATCCTAACCTGTCGCGCTCCCTCCTCCCGCAGTGCTGCTGGGCAGCATCCTCAGCGCCCTGCTGCTCACCATCATCCTCATGGCCGTCTGCGTCTACAAGCCCGTCCGGCGGCGGTAGCGGAGCGGGACACGGCGGGGTAAGCGCTGCCGGTCCCGCCTGGTTCTCCCGCCTGGCCCCCAGCCGTCCCGCCGCCTCCCCTGCCAGCGCCGGGGGCTGCCCTGCTGTCGTGTGCACGGCCCTTCGCCCGCGCAGCATCGCGTGGCTCCATCGCGACGTCGCTTTCAACGACAGCATGGCCGGGTGCTGGAAATCACACCTCAGTCTTCAGCAAACTGACTCCTGGACCTCCCGGGAGTGCTTCCGCAGCAAACCCGGTTGGGTTTGAGCGGGGTCTGTAGCAATGCACCTTCCTCCCAAAACGCAGCTTGAACGCGATGTGCTTGAGAGCATCCCTGTGCGTGCGCACCCGCGGGAGGCTGCGGGGAGCGTGACCGGCCGTGACATCCTTTCTGATCCATGCCTGGGGAACCATCCTGGGTTGGCAGGAGAACACAGCCAGACTGCTAACGTCGCTGTCGAGCAGGCCCATGCACTCGATTACACCACATCTAGTTTTGCTTTCTGATTAATTCAGTTCCTTGTGTGAATGCTGAGTCTTGAGGGTTTGTAGTGCAGCTTTCAAAAATAGTCCGAAGGCAAAAGCTCAGCAACCTGCTGTGGCTGTGGGGGTCTGGTATGTGCTTACCTCTGAGCAGAAATACTGAGGCATGAGCAGACCCTGGTGTAGCTGTCCAGGGACAGGCTCGTCATTCCTGACATTATTTGCTTTAACTCTTACCTAAACAGGCACAAGCAGCCTTGCACCAAAACAGCCGTGCTGACCCTGTTACAAACCGGGGTGCAGGTGAGGGTTTCCAGCTTGTGCTGAACACTCATCTCCTTGCAGGTGGATTTGTGCTCCTGAGCAGGTTACTGTCCTTGTGGAAATAGGAGCCTCCAAAATTCTGCAAGCTAGGCAGATGCTTGAGACTGCTGGGCTCAGGCTCTCGGGAAGGATATTGTGTTTAAGCTCTGGACAGACCTGTTCTATGCCTTTTCAGTAAAAATTCAAGTGTTTACACTGAAATCACACTTGCATATGAATGCTGCTATTTTGTTTTGCACTGCTATGAGTAGTAACTGGATTTTGCTTGTTAAGTATTACTTTGGTGTATTTAACATAGGGGTGTTTTGGCTAGTAATTTATTTAGTGTTTTAAAACTTAACTTCCAGAACAATTGTGTTGACCTGTTCTCTAAAACCTTGTGCTGCATCTGACGTGTTTTCTGTTCAGTTTGTTTTAAGGGACACTGACCGCTCTCGTTGCAATGGGGGATTTGCGCTTTGCTGCTCTGTTGGTAAAGCAACAGTAGGAGGCTGGCCTAGAACTGACCTAGTTACTAATCTAAGTGAAACATGAGTGAGGAAGCAAGGTAACACTGTTCTATTGCTTTCTGATCCTTTTTTTTGATCACCGAGTCTTGTATCATTTTTCTTTGTCCTTCATCTGGTGTAAAACTTGCCCTGTAGCTGTGTGCTGTTTGCAGAGGGGTGGATGGCGTAGCTTGCAGCTACAGCTCCGAGTTCCTGGGAGCAGCATTCTTGTTTGCGTTCATTCTTCACTCCCTGCTATGTCTCTTTGTACAAATAAAAAGCTAAGTAAACAACCCAGGCCTCTTTTTTTTATTTATTCATGGATGTTCTGTTTGGTATTAACTGAGCTGTAGCTGTATGAAGGGATGAGGTAGTCCCCTTTCCCACCTCTGATCTTCGAATTCTTACCCCCTTTTCAATGGCGAGGGAACAGGGGCAGGACAGCAGTGTGATACTAACAGCTGGGTGAAGCCCCTGTTTTCATGGATGTTTGTTAGCAAGGAGCTGTTAACAGTAAACTGAAAATGAAAGCTCATCCTGCAAGTGTAGTGCAGCTACCAGCAGACATTAACAGCTGAAGACTGTCTATTTTGAATCAAAAGTCAGCCAAAGCACTGCAAGAAGGATTTCCAAATTAAGCACATCATAAATTATTGTACATGGAAACAGCAGTCAAAAAGTACATACTCAGTCTCACTTTCAGGAACAAGCAGCCCTGACACTGTGGAAATAGCGTCAATTTAAAGAACTTTAAAAGCTAGTGATAGTTTTAGAACAAACTACAGCTATTTGTAACTGAGCCTCAGGTTTCCTTGGAATGAAAAGTTGGCCTCAGTTTTTATACAGCAGTCTCAGCGTTAATATTAAACACACTATCCAACCCTCTGCTGATTTCTCTGTTACTCACAAAAAGGTACATATGGAAATTAATCAAGAGCACTAAAGTCCTACCACCACCCTGCCTTTCAGTGCCCTTAGAACTGGCTGTACCAAACTGATCCCTGTTTTTAAAACGGGGAGACTCAAAGGTTAGCTGGAAATGTTTCCAGGGATTATGTGTGTTTCAGACTAACCCCAAACTATCTTTGATAGTTTCACAGATGACAATGTCACCTTTAATGTACAAAAATGCAACAAAAAGGCAGCTAAGGGTAATTATTAACAAAGACTGCAGTTACAATGTTAAAAAAAAATACCTGTGTGCGTAGTATAACACTGTGCAGTATCTTTGTTTTTTCTTCCAGCACACACAGAGGATACTTTTCACCCATATAGCATAATATGTAAGCTAGGGTTTAAGAAAATCAGCACCTGTTTCAGGGAAGCAAGGCCTTCGAGTTTAGATGGAATGATGCAAGTATCACAGAAAAAAAAAAACAAAGAAAAAAAACACCCACACTTTTTTTTTTTTTACAGTCCCGGACTAAGAAGCAGGAGCATAACAAAACTTGAACTGAAACTGCTCACTATTCTTTAGTTTACAAGATAAAAAACAGAGAACAAGTCAGCTTGAAAAAAGATATTTCCACCCCACTTGTAACCTTTGAAATGCTTAATAGAAAAAAAGCAGTGTCAGACAGACGGTTTTATAAAGGCAACAGCACTCTTTATTTCCGCTGGAGGAGAACACCACAGTTTCATCTCCTACCTCACAACTTTGTCAAGAGCTCAATGCAAGGCTTATTCCCTTTTTTTCCAACTGTGAAAGTCACAGTAATCCCCTTTTCAAAGAAAGATGCAATTCCAGCATAGACCACTGCCACTGTGCGAGAAAGTCAATGTTCCTGCAAACACCAAACAAGTTATTTAGGGATGCAAGCTGTATCATGAAACAAAAATGGTGCAGATATACCAGTTCTAGTGTATGCTGAAGGAATTTTAATTGTTTGCTATGTAAAGCAATGGATTATTGGTTTAAAATAGGGTTCCAAGTTACCAACCATCTCACTGGTGATGATCAAGTCCATTCTATAGTGATTTTATACTGGTTAATAGTTGGTCACACAGAACCGCCCTGTTTTGCCCAAGGACCAAGTGCAGGATTAGGTAGCAAGATCAGACCATATGTACCATAGGTTCTTCACACTTCTGCCAGCCAGAACAGAGGAATATTGCTCACATTTAACTACTATAAGGCTTTCCTGTGGATGTACATTGTGTACCTGTGGAGTGCACTTGAGAGTCACAGTGTAAGTACTGTAAACACTGACAGAAGTGCAGATAAAATAGCTACAAATATATTGTATGAGGAAAGACCTGAGGAAAGCTGGTTGAAACATACTTGCGAATTACAATACCATTTTTATGAGTGTAGTCATATTGGCTTGTTTTAAAATCAATAAAAATATTCAGATAAAAAAATATATGTATTCACATGAAGGATGAGCATTTGAATTTTAAAAAGCAACACACATTTCCCTTTCAGATGACAGAATTAAAACTTATCTTCCAACAAGTATACATTAAAATTTCACCTGAATTTTTTTCTATTTGAATTTAGCACCCACACATAGGCACGCACTCATGCATACACACCAAGTGATCGCAAAGAAGCACCTGTATCTATCGCTTATTTTCTTGCTGCCCTCTGACTATGAGAACTAGCTGGTTTTGAATCACTGCAGAAACTGCAACTTTACTAGACAGATGGTCCCATTTTAGGATCTAAAAATGTTACTGGCTATTTGTTTTGTCCTTTTTCAGAAAGCACTAGTTTAATCTTGAGCTTGGGTTAGCTGTTCAAGTATAAAATTATCCCTCTTAAGCAGGAGCACATGATAAAATCTCAGTAACTAGAGAAGAGATAATCACATATAAACAAAACATCTGTCAGCATGCTACACTGTCAGCATGAAGAACTACTGTACGCGTGTATGTGTGTATATGCATATAGATACTCCTCCACGCAACAACTGGAAGAAATAGACAATGGCTTTGAATTATTCAGAAATTGCTAAGCAGATGAATATTTCTTTGGTAAGTAATGAAGCTTCCCTCCTGAACTCCCCATAAATCAGGTTTTCAAGCTTTACTGCAATCCTATATCCTGATGCTAAGCAAAATTTCCATCTGCTCTTCAATAAATACATTTAGGTAAAAACTTTTCCTTCAAAGCTAAGACTGCATGGTTTGGGAGCCAAATGCAGAGTCCGTGATCTGAAACTCTCTCAAACAAAAATCAGCTTTTTGTAGCTGATGATGCCAAGGAAGAAGGCAGGTGAAATGTTTACTTAAGCAATCCAGGAGTGGTCTTCAGACTGATAGCTCTGAAAGCCTTCAGTTTTATGCAGATTTGGTCATCCTTAATTCAGGAGATCACTAAGGAGTTATTTTTCCACAAGAGAAAGCTGTAAAACTTGCTGAAGCTCTGCATCTTCCTCTTCACGACGTTGCTTCTCCCGTTCCTCCTGCTCTCGGACAGACAACTCCATGGCAAGCTGTAAGTCTTTTTCAAAACTGGAAGGTTCACTAGGGGTGCTGCAGTGTGAGTTACCTGAGCTTGTTAGATAGCTCTCCTGCAGTGCCCTGAAGGAGAAAAAAAACTTCAAAAAGTAAGAGACAGAGCCTATTTCGCATTTCCTGCAATGATCCTTCCTAGCAACTGTTTTCTAACTGCAAACCTGGAAAATCTCTCCCCAGAGGGCAGAAAGCAGTTTTCAGGATAAGAGAGCAGTTGTTCTAACATCTGTAAAATTCCCAACATAAAACCTGTTATTTGAAAGTTCCTCAGAATTTTTCATACCTACTAACAGTTAAATTTTCAATGGGCTTCTAAAAGCATTCTCACCTAGTTTAAAGGTAACATGATTTTCCATGTACAAAAGAACCAAGAGGATGCAGTTCTTCGTGTGCACAAAGATTTCTTTGCACTTAACTGCAGGAAGACCCCACAGATACCAGAGCATATTCTCAAGGGTCCGTTAAATATATGTTGCTAAGTTTTTAAGGATTACATACTGATTTTGAAGAGAAAGAGCAGCTATCCTGAAGCGTGCAGCATCTAATAAACAATCATTCTTCAACCCAGAGGGACCAAATTCACAGTTTTAAGAGCAGAACAGAAGGACTGTGTTTATTCGTTGGGTAAAGAATCTGTTAAGTGCACAGACCAGTCCCACAGCTGAGCTAAAGAGCTATACTACATAAACCAGGGAGGCCCAGTTTGGAGTCCTTGCTTCTTGGAAAAACAAAAGTTAGAAGCAGCACAAGAAAAGGCACCTTGAGTTCTGTGCATCTGCTACCTACATACACAAAAAAATTGCAAAATTGCTTCATGCTACTGTTGGAAGTATTTTTGCTCTATCACTGCATGGCTTGACATGAAAAAAAATTAGTTACCTCTGATACTGTATATTGAAGTCCTGTGAATATGCAACTGCTCCATTGGAATGCACCCCCACTTCCTAGAAATGGGGAAAGACAGACAATTCCACAGCAGTTAACAGATCTGCAGTGCAACTCACTGAAAGGTAACTCTTAAATCACTCCTATTTCTTCTTTGAAATACATCACTATATTTTCCTCTGCTGAGGTTCTTAGAAAAATAGGTCCTACATAACACTTTCCACATATTGGTTTAATTCAGAGATGCAGCTATCGCCGCATAGTCCTTGTCAAAACTGTCGGATCTGCACTGCACAGATTACAGCACACTTACTTTATTTCCACCGGATTCCAACAAACTCTGCTGAATAGCAAACTGCATGATCTCATTATCTTCATCCTGCACGTGTATGTTCCTACCATCATCTTGGATGTGGTACGATTTGGGGATCTCAAACACTGACTGGTCAACCTCGAAATTAGCACCTACAGAAGCCAAATATAGTTACAAACAAGGCATAGTGTATTTTTACAAGTTGTGACTTAAAAAATTCTGATGAATGTTTATGCATGATTAACTCAAAAAAATTCAGATAAACCACCGGGCTAAATATAGCAACAGGCTTTGAAAGACTTCTGTGGCAAACAAGCACAGCAGTAAGACAGAATGTAGAGTCTTTCTTTAGGATGCCAGCAAGTTATACAAATAAAACCAGTGTGCAGCAGAGCACTAAGGCGGCTGAACTCTGACAAAACCAGATGGGAAGAAAAAAGATTGCAAAAGATAAATACCGCAGTGGCTCTTCTGAGGTTATTCCTAATGAATGGGTCTGCAACAACTCATAGGACAGAGTATCACTGGATATATGCAGTCATGAGCATCCTACTCAAATGTACTCGACTCTTTTCTGAAAGAGCACGCAGACCGAGCTGTCACTTACAGCAATTTTGTATTCCACTTCCCATAGCAATAGCTTGCACCAGAACTTAGACCTGAAAACACTTTGGAAAGCTTGCTAGACTTCAGTTTAGTCAGTTCGGCAGGCATGGAATGGGCAGAATGGGTCAGCACAATCAGTATCACACACTCCAGATCAGCTGTTATGCATTGCAGCTTCCTCTCACCTGTGAATGTTTCACTCTCTGCAGTTAATCCTCTCCATCTCTCTCTTCTGTGCATTCCACTGACAGAAATGTAAAAAGATGCGATCACTGCTTCTTTCCACTCCTTACCTGAATCACACTGTGCACCTCCAACCATTTGTGATGATGTTTTGTCAGCCGTCCTGCAGCCATTGACATTTTCAAATGTAATTCGGGCATTCAGCACATGAAACAGGGGAATTTCTGTAAGAAAGAGTACAAGATTTCTGTCAAAAAGAGAACTCTCTCATTCACTTCCACACCTACAGCCACATCAAACCCATACACATTTACTGAATATATTCCACAAGCAGCATCCCATAATGACAAAGTATATAGTAACTCACTGCAGCAAGAAGTTGCCCTTAGTCATTCTCACTGTCTCTCTAAGACTCTTATTGTATAATAAGATTTGCCAAATCTAAGGCATTGAAGCTAAGAGGAAAGGGCTAGCAACAGCTTATTCTTACTGAAATGATACTGTCTTTAAAATCATACTTCTATACTGGTCATTCAGAATTTGGATTCAATGATCCCAGATGTACAAGACAATGTACACCTGGGTTCTCAGTTCTAGATATCAGTGAGATGACTAACATGTTTTTGTAAATATATGTTGGAAAACCAATAGAAAGAATGGAAATTAAGAATATGCTAGAATAAAAATGGCTAAATATTACCAATTTTGACAGGAAATCCTGGTGGAAATTCCAGAGTGATGAAATCCCGAAGTCTGGCAAAATGTGCACTAGTTCTGGCCATCAGATCGATGATTGGAGTGACTTGTTCCATAAGAGACAAAGGAAACTCTTCACTCATCCACAAGGTTGCTTTAAATCTTAAAGAGAAAGTTGCATAAAAGCATCTTAAGTTTACAGTTTAGGAACAGATGCAAAGCAAAATACACAGCATTGCCACCTGCTCCATACATTTCAAAGAGTCAGAACAGTTACTGCTCTGAGAAACCGAACCACATTCCTGGTCAGACTAAAGGCAAAGCACAGGAGGTTACTAACAAACTACAGCACTAGTCCAAGTCTTTTCTTTGACTTACTGGAAGAAGAATTAGACTATAGCTGAATACTTCAAGATCTCTCTTTTAATTTTGAAAGCCGGAAGAAAACCACACTGGATATTTGTAAAAATGGTTTCCAGAGATTAGATGACTGGGAAGAGACAAACTAGAAATAGTTAAAATTTTATTTCTCACTTCTGCGTTCGAATGGTGACTTCTTTTGGTCTTCCTATGTCTCTACCTTTCAAATCAAATTCTGGGTCAAAGTATTCCTCTAGAGTAATAGCAGTAGGATTGTTACTTGCAGCATACTCTGTCGTCTTGGTCGTACTCTATAAGGAGAGAAAAAAAACCCACAACCCACAAAAGTACAGAACACATAGACAGTGGCTACCATAAGAAACTTTTAAGTTACCTCTTGTGAAGTAACTCTTTCTCTATTTTAGACACCAGTGACACACAGCCATAAATACGAGTGCACACATTTAGACTGCTTTCTACTGAGGTTAAAAATCTCCAAGCATTTTAGAGACAGGAAAATCTACTTAAATACTTTAAAGCTAGAAACCACCCAGAGACACACACAGAAGCTACCGCATTTCTAGGCTCCAAATCCTTTATGAAAGACAAAGCTTTGATGGGGTATTTTAAAGAAAAATCTCTAGATCTATGAAGGATCTGCAATGCCATCCTGGTACAGAGCCAGCAGTTGGCAAATCTATTATCTACTTTACTTAAGTATGTACAGATGCAAGGGAGTTTCTAAAGCCATATCAAAATCATTATCAACACATTTCAGAACAGCAGGGGATATATGGCTTTCCTCCAAGTTGCTGAAGAGCAGCGTGCTAACATGACACTTCATCCTCTCATCATATCTTTGTCTGATGATCACCACGCTAGCACTGTCTCCCACCTGAGGCTCCTGCAGGTCTGTGGACATGTCTTCCCAGATTACTGGTGGGTTGCCACTAAGACCTGTGCTTGCTCAGATTTATTGTCACTGCTCACACCCCAGCTCTTGCCGTACTAAGGGATTCTGTGTCTTTTTTGTAAGAGTGTTCAGAAGGAGGCACCTGCTATTCATACAGAGATTTGAGGGCTTAAACAAAAGCATCCTCAGGGAAAACTTAAACCTCAGAATCAAAATTGCTGCCAAACTAAGGAAACAAGAGGCGATTCCACACACCTAGATTTTCTATCGGCACAGATCTCTGCGCTGCAGTGACCTGTTTCGACATCAAAGACACTCACCTGAGCACCATACTCATGTTCCACCGTACCCAGAAATGATTCCAGGGGGTTCCTGTCAGCTTCAGGAGGGAAAGGAGGGAAAAAACAAAAAATCTATTACTATTAATTACCAGTAAAATTTACGTACACACCAGGCTAACAAGCAAGGCTCTAACCCAAAGTGAAGTACGCTGTTCACATCTCCTGTAAGCTTTACCAGGCAAGCCCAGGACCTAAAGGTGACAGTATAAAATGGGTACAATACACAGAATAGAGGCAAAGATTTTCAGTGGTTTCTATCATTAGCAGATAGCTTTATTATTCACAGTGCCTCCCCTCCTGGGCCCCAAGGTAGGTGAATGAAGGACAGCGTTTCCATATGAGGTTACTGGCTGGTCACCCTTTACTCTAGTTTAAATACTAGAAGAAATTAGCAGACCAAAACAAAATGTCCAAGCAAATAAAGCCTACAAGAATCTTGTAATCATGGCCAAAGTGAAGTAAAGGCATGAATACATTCCAGAACAGGAAAGAGCATGGAAAAGTGCAGCTTTTTAAAACTTTCTATAAACTTTCAAGAGTTTTGAAGGGCTCTTCTTTCCTTCAAATACAGGTAGGATAAATACTGGTTCATTTGTAGGCTACAAGTCAAGTCATGAGCTACCTCAGACACGCAACCTGTGAAAGTAAAGCACGGCAAAGTCAGCAAGAAAAGTATTTCCCTTGTCTATCTGCCCAGTTATTCTGCAGTCACACAGGGAAGGTATCAGAGAGCCAAAAGGTTTACTTATTTCCAGTTATTGTATAGGAAAACTACCTTTATATCTTTTCTTCTCCTCTTCTGTTAAATGTTCTGTTCGGATTTTTGTGACCACATTCACATTGTTTGCCATGTATACCTTAAAAAAGGACAAGGACAAAAACGAAAAAGCATTGCAGGTTAAAAAAGAGAGCTCTCTCTAGTGAAACACCATGTACACAAATCTAAATACTAAAGAATAAAGCAGCATGGATCTGCCTCTCACTGACAAAGATCTTAATCTTTAACATACTGGTGATCAACAGGAAATGCTGCACTTTGATTTTTCTATTCGCTTTGGTATAATGGAAATCCTACATAATATATTCTTGACGGGCCTATGATAAGGCTGAAACTACATGCCACCTGCTGGGCAAGTTGATAAAATAAGAAACCCTGCAAATCATACACCATAGTATCTCCAGACAGCATTAATCTCGCAAGCATCCTGTGCCAAAACAATGGCAAAGGAGTTTGGTCATCGACTTTGATGGCAACAGAAGTCAGCCTTTCAATGAAGTTCCCAGAAAGCAGATTTACACACTTTTAAATACATTTTTGTAACTAACTAAACCAACCTCAAAACTAGACAGGCATTTCCCAAGCTTGCTGGAAAGAATCCCCACCTGGTCAGATAACGCTATTTCTAAACAGAAGTCACTCCTAAGACCTTCCAAATGAAATTTAGTGATAGTTTAATTCTGCAAGAACACTAATGAACCCCATGTCCAACTGAATAGTCCTGCAATCTTACCAGAAAAACCTTCATATAAATGTAGAAAGCTATTCAGCATTTATTCTGCTCTTAAATGAAATTACAAAGTGTAATTTATTGCACAAATTCCAAAACCTGGAGTAAACACAGACTTACGAATCAGGGAAGTTAATTCTTGTGATTCTTAACTTAAATTCCTAACACACTAAGGCTGTAAAGCCATCTTCAAAAATATGTCGCTAAAGTGAAATGAAAGACAAAACCAGTATCACATGGAACAAATCTAAGGAACTGTATGACTCATGAGCGTGGTCAGGGTCTTTAATTTACCAGCAGTCTTTTATTACTTCAATTCATGATGCAACTCATGGCAGCAGGAGGCTGTTATTTCCCTGCAATACTGTTACTAGAGAGTGCTCAAGGCACTTCACCAGCGGGTTCCTTGTCTTTTAAACAGTGAAAGAATGACAATATTTGAGTTAAATTCCAGTTTTTGGATGGAAGGGAGTTCTAGCAGTTATGCTGAATCTTTTGCCCCTCTTCTCCTGAAATGCTTTGATCCTCCCTCCCCCCCTAAAGCCCCTGCTGACGTTCCTGTATACAGGCACCATCCCTCCCACAAGCTTGGCAGCCTTGAAGTTCCTCACTCCTGCCCAGTTCTGCTAGCAACACAATAAAGCTCTTAATGGGAAGTTTAACTCCTGAAATATTCAGGAAATAAAGGCAAAACACAATCACACTTTGGTTAGCTGTAAGACCTCTTAATAGAATAGGATGGGCTTTACCTTTGCTTCATAACCATTTACACCTTCTGCTTTTTCTGTCTTCCATACCCAGAATCCAGATGTGGTTCTGACAAAAAGTGAACACCACAGGCGTCTACAAAGTTGCATTTCTACACAATGCCCAGCCCGTTTTTCTAAAATCTATTTTAAACAACATTTGATAGGTTGATTATTAACCCCAGAGAAAAGCACAGGTCAATCTGTCCTCACACACACATCTCACAAGATGGCCGAGGAAGTCATGCTGCTCCTGCTCTTATGCAGTCCATGGCCAAAGCACAAAGGCTCAGACAGAGATTTTAGATCGAGATGTGGATACCTGAGCCACAGAGGAGGACAGCCTAAAAACTTACCGAATTCTTTTGGCTGACATCCTGGGCACGGCAGCTTTTAACATACAGTTTAATTTAAAAAGTAATCTGTCACTACAATTTGGGGAACTGGATAGTAGGAATACTTCTGTATAAGAAATCTTACTTTCTGGACGTGTAGATGCTGCAGTTACTAAGGCTCAGTGAACATCAGAGAGCCTAATTCTGGGCAGCTTTGAAAGGGTACTAAATATTCAGGAGAAAGATGCTGGAGTTATTAATCTCACTTTGAAAACACTTGTTTTGTATGATCATGGGGGTGGTTTACCGCATCACAGACAGAGCACTCCAAAAGGAGCTTCATAAAAAAGGATTGTTTGAACTAAGCTGACAGATACCTGGATAAACGCATGTAGTAAACAAGGAAGACAAATGTGTGTCCGGGGAAGGACACACTATACACGTAATTTAAAGTATTAATGTGAGATTTGACTTATTTAGCTCCAAGATGCAAGTTCTTGCCCATTAGTTTCAGAATTATGCATATGGATTTGGGTGAAATGCAAACTTGTAATGAGACATTGATCTCACTACTATAATAAACTGGAAGGTTTCTGCAAATCAGTTCTTTCAACTGGAAACTTTTTGGCAAACAATAGTGGCAAGCTGACCAAGCCAGATTTCTTTATCTAATGGTATGTGAAGTTTCAAGTAATTTCAGATTTAGCCCTAAAAAGCTTTCAATACCAGGGCTTTTGAGAGTTTGTCTTTAAAGCTTTATTGCAAGTATGACCATCCATAATCTTGAAGTGTTTATTTGTTAAGAGAAACTTTTTATCTTACCTTTCAAAAGCAATATTTTTTGTATCAAGGCACGTATTAATAATTGGAGATGTAAGGCGTCTTTCCACATCTTTTCTTTTTGGTGTCATAGATCCCAATGTCAAACGCTTCATATGTTGGGAAATCTCAAAACGCTCCGTTGTAACAAACTTATCGTCATGATTGATCTCAATTAGTTCTGCCCAACCTCCAGTATCTGTTGGAAATGGTACATCTCAATCTAAAAAACTTAGCAACAGTATTCCAGAATGAAAAACTGAGAATATACTGTATATCAAATCAGGGTGGATGCAAATTCACTGTATTTCGCACTCAGCTGAGATCAGATTTGGAGCTGTATCTAAAATTATTTTTTATTTGGGGGGCAGGAAAACAGAAGGGGGAAAACTAAGTAAAAGACTGAAGTCAAATTTTAGCCCTATTACCAAATCTTGACCTCAGATTTACTCAAATGAAAGAAATTAAGCTGTTAGGTTAAACCACAAAACAGTATCTCTAGGAGACACTCATGGAATATATGTATAAAACTTTTATAAAATTCACTACTCAGCCTCAACAGGTCTTTTTGTGCAAAATCAGGATTTCTCATTGTGGCTCACATAATATTTGGTGATCAATCGTGCAGATACGCTAAAATATTTACCTTCTCCCTTGAAAATTAAACTACGCCTTCCTCTCTCCCAGCTCATATTTTCAAAGCCCAGTAAGGTGATATCAACACGCAGCTTGGCACCACTTTTCCAGATGCGGCAGACATCACTTGGACAAACTCTAGAAACCAGTGGGACTAAAAAAGAAAAATGAGAAAAATGTAAATAGAAAATATTCAAGAGACAAAGCGCACAGGAAGTGTGAACTCAAGCAGAAGCTATTTCCCTGATACAGGATTGCTCAGTACTATGAACATTATTCCAGAGGAGGTGAGATACTGATCTTCTTTAAGAACAATCAGCTTGGGGAAAAAACCCACCAACTTTAATTTAGAGATGAACATGAAAAGGAAGAAGACATTAGTTCAGACTAAAAGATGTGAAATGGCATATATCCCATCTCCTAGCAGTCTAATAGCGGTTTGGAAAAGTAAGTCAACTATAAGGCCTAGCGTTCATTCCTTTAAAAGAAAAGCAGGTACTTCCCAAGTAGTCTGTGCATCTATATATGAGATATGTATCACCGTCTCAGTCATCGATAGCCAGACATAGGTAAACAAATCCCCAAGAAAAGTCTTCAGCAATTCTAACAACGGCTAAGGTCTTCATTAAGAAACAAACAACCAACAAACCAACCAACAAACCAAATAAACAGGAAAAAAAGAGTAATTGTGCAACAAAAATATAAGAGGTTATTTTGAGAGGTGAAGAGATAATTATTCCGGGGAGCGAACATTTCTCTGGATAACTTTCGTGACATTTGTACGTAAGCAAGTCCCTTTGTCTACAGTTTAGAAGAGGTAATGATGACCAAGATTCTTACCCCAGCTGGTGAACTCCCATTTCATTTCCACATAAAAGTCAGGAGTCTGGAGAAGGAAAATACTTTATGAATACTTCATTCAGCACAGCATTTCTCATGAACATTGTAGATAAAGGAAAACAAAAAAAGAACTCAAGGCATGATAAATGAACGTTAAAAAAAATGAAATTGAAACTAACAAACATAAAAGACATTGGCCTACCATTGCTGCTTTCTGATGAGCTATTCTCTTCCTTATTTTACTATAGGAGCGGTAACACCTTCAAAATCCAGTCTCCAATGTTGGAGTTCATGACTAAGGATTTCAAAGTAAAGTCAAGGAAAAAAGTCTCCATCTCCCACAGCGCTCTGGGATACGCAAGTTGAAACGAAGAACACAATTGCCCATCTGATTTCCGTTTACTTAACTGAACTACCTGAATGAGAATTGCAGTCTGGAGTAAGAGGTTTAAACTAAATAATCACCTCATTAATCTTTTGGAGTAATTCAGGAACTCCTCCAAGTGTCATAGAGGTCTGCTGGTAGTCTCGATGCTGCAGAATCATTTGTACCATCTCTGGATCTCCTGTACTGACAGCCTCATGTAAAACTGAAAGAAATCCAGACAAAAGCTAGTTTCAGTTTGCTTTCTGAGCAAAATACATAATGTAAAAGCAGTCAAAATACAACATCTGCGACTGAAAAGTATTAACACGTGACTTCTGTTTTCCAAGTTATCTTTACCTGTCCATCCCTGCGCATTCTCTTTAGTTACGTCTGCCTTGTGTTGAAGAAGGACTTTGGCAGATTCTATATAACCCAAGGAAACAGCAAGGTGCAACAAGGTCCGGCCTCGTGGATCACGTTGATCAACATCCTGTTGAGCATCCCAGAGAGAAATAATGCTGAAGCTGTCCTATCACTTGCAACTAATCAGAGCACACCAAGAAGAGTTTATATAAACAAAGCTCATCAGTCGTAATCCAGGAGTCAATATTCCCTAGGTATTCCCACGTATCAGTCTGTGGTCGACTCAGTTCTCAAACACTACTCTACTGCCCTTCTGCACTCCGTACAGTGCAATCTTACTTCCCCGCTGAAATAAAAAGAGAAGCAGACAGGGCTTATAAAACCAACACAGTAAGAACTGGTATCACCATAAGACATGACTGAGTTCTTGTTGATGCTTCTCATTTCTTTTTCTGTAATTATTTCCCCTTCTGTCTCCCTTCAGAAGGGGTCTCTTTCAGGAGAAGACAGGACTTCTAGTCTGTGTGCATTGCACCATGGACAGCCAACAGCCTGAGAGACCAATAGAGGGTTTAACATTATACAACATAATGGGGGGTGGAGGGGAAGGAAAAAAAAAAAAAGAAGTAATAGGGCATACAACACCAATTTTGTATTGCACTTTTTGAAAGTATAGAAGCAAATGGTATTTTACAAAGCATCCATTTGACTGACACACACAGCACAATGAAGAGTGAGTGCATTTTGTACAAGTCACTAAGAAAAAAAAAAAAAACAAAAAAACTACACAGGCATAAATATCCAAAACATGCAAGCACAACATACTCATACCTTACATACTTTTCACTATTAGCTTAGAGATTTGAAACAGAAGAGCATCTATAACTAAAGGAAAAGGGGAAAGTCAATAGCAGAATAAGAAAGGAAAGTTATTATGCAAGTTAACATGGTTATCTGACAGCATTAAGTTGGAAAGATCACACACAGAGTAGGGAAGGCTTCATCTTAAAGCATTCTCTTTTCAGTTCTGTGGCGGAATACTAATTAATTTGCTTCCCCACTTCCTACAGCTCCAATGCCTACTGCACTGACGGGTAAAGGACTCTAAGGCATCTCTCCCAACTGTCTTTGCTGCTGTTAACCGGCAACCACACTTTCTACCTGTCATTTGCCGTAGCAAGTGGAGCTGGCAAGTGTCTTTTGATTCCCTCACGCACCCCTCCGACAGCAAGAAGCTTATCCCAAGGAAGCAGGAGGAAACATATCTTTGGAATACTTTAAAAAAATAAGTTATTTAAAAGCAGATAAAGGAATTAAGAGACAGACATATTCCATCTTAACACGTTGCTCATTTCCTTACAGTATAAAGCGTTTGAGGTAGGAAGCAGCACTTCACAGGTGCGAACTGCAGTCTCAGACTAACAAGCAGCAGAATGATCCTTATTTAATGACAAACTTTCACAAGCGAGAACGTTATTGAAGCAGAAATAAATACACAGAAGCAACGTGCCAGTAAGGTTAAAGATTTTGTTAAGGAATAAGATCACATGAATTAGATAAAAAGTAACTGCATTCCAAAGATTCTCCTAAAAATAGGACAGGAGCATGCTCTAAGCAAGCATTAGTAAATTGTGGTGTACTGTTAGAACTGCAGATGACAGTCACTAGTCAGGAGGCGGCACAGCTGATCTTTGGCTCAAATACTTGTGGCGTCAGGTATAACGTAATTAATATGCTCTGCTTCTGCAAACTATACTCCACACTAGCGAACGTCAGAGCTTTTACATAGCATCTCAGCAAGAAAGATGTTTGCTGCTTGAGCTCTGCTGCAGCTTTTCAGGCCACTTCCTTACGTCATTACCATTTCTCGCTTAGCCGTCCCAGAGAGGGAACAGCTTTGTATTTTTCTACTCTACAGCATGAAACAATGATCCATTTTTTTACCAGAGATGCTGAAAACGTGCCAGCCAGTATAAAAACGCTGTCCCCAGCCTTGGACAGCAACGAATCTGTAAGAACTGCTGGTCCTCAGCAAGCTGGAGGCTGGCTTAACCTTCGGCGGCAGCAGCCACCTTGTCTGCATGTTGACTTCCCATCAAGGTAAGCAGTATTTATTGCTTTTCTGGCACAGAACAAAAAAATTAATGTCCATCGCATCTGCTTGTCCAGATCTGTTTCAACGACTCCTAATACTTTCTATACAGCTATTCTGCAACCTGCATTCAAACGCTGAGCACAGCTTTACAGTCAAGAAGCCAACGTTCAGTATCTTACATACGAAAAAGCACATTCCTACGCCTTCTTACACCGCTCCCGCAACCACAAAATAAATAGGTAAAGAAGCGCAGCAACCCCACGAGCCCAGCGGACAGAGCTGGGAGTACCATCAAGGCCACATCTCCCTAGAAAGGCAGTAAGCGAGGGGCACCGAGCCCTGTACCATGGCACAAGGTCTTTTGGGGCCACCAGCCCCCCAGCAGCCCCTCTGCGGCCCGGCCTGGCACCCCGGTTACCTTGTCCTGCAGCTCCTCGTCCAGCCGCCTGTAGTCATTATTCCAGACCAGGACGTGCAGGGGGAACGCTCCGCCGGCCCTGCCAGGGGAACTCATCATGCCCCACACCTGCAGCAGCGGGGGAAGCAGGGTGCCTGCCCTCACTCTTCCCCCCCTCTTTGTTTTGGAGACCCCAGGTTAAGCCTTGACCCCTTCAGCTTCTCCTCCCTCCTGGCACCCACCTGCCCCCCCGGGGAGGGGGGGGGGGGGGAACACTGGGTCCAACCCCCTACGAAGGCTTCACCCCGCTGCAAGGGGTGCCCCATGCAAAATCACACTCCTGGGGGTCCCCTGCTCCTGGGCACAGCCCACCCCGGCCCCACACCCTTGGGGGTCTCCCCTGCTCCTGGGCCCACCCAGCCCCACACACCCGGCCGCCGCCTCACCCCCGCCCCCGCGTCCCTCCTTCCTGTCTCTCCAGGGCAGCGGCCGGGACAGACCACAGCGGGGCAGGTGGGGGGGGGTGAGGGGCTCCCCCTCAGTTCCCCTCAGCCTGCCGCCACCGGCGAGCCCACGGGAAGAGGAAGTTGCGGCTCCCCGCCCACTCTACCCTCCCCCCTCCGCCGCGGGCGGGCAGATGGAGCGTCCCGCCCGCAAGCTGCCCCATCGCCCTCCGCGCGGGGGGGGAAGCGGCGCGGCGTTGGGCCGGACGCGGCGCTCAGCGCTGGCTGCTCCCCTCCCGCCTCCACCCAGCGTTGGTTTCGCCCGCCCGCCCTGCCGCCGCTATGGTGGGTGAGGGCAGGGCTTGATAGAGAGCAGCCTCTTCCGCCAGCCTGCGGGGCCCGGCCTCCGAAACGTCGTTTCTCCCAGCTCCCCCTCTGCCCTAGTCGCGAGGGGACAGCGAGCAGGCCGGCGCAGCCACCTACGGGAGGTCTCTATGCTTCCCCGCCGAAGCGCAACGCTTCTGTGAAGCGGAGCGTGTCCTGAGACAGGCCTCTGCCAGGGACAAACGTGGCCGACCGCGCCGTGGCCAGGGCCTCGCCCAGGCTGACTGTCGCCCTTTTGCCAGGAGCTAACATGGCGGCCCGGGGCCGCCTCGTACCACCCCCCCTTCGCCTGCGGAACGCAGCCCGGCGCTGGCGCACGCAGCTTGGTGAATAGCGCCGTCGGCGGAGCGGACGGCGTTGCCGTGCGCCTGCGCGCTGCTGCCTCGGCTCGGCCGCCTGGCGGGGGCTGGCGGCGGGGACCCGTTAGCGCGGCAGGAAGCGCCCGGTCCCGCCGCCGCGCACCATGTCGAAGCGCCTGAGGAGCAGCGAGGTCTGCGCCGACTGCAGCGCCCAGGGTAGGGACCGCCGGCGGCCGGGGGCGCGGCGAAGGCAGCCCAGCGCCCGGGCGAGCCCATCCCCCTCTCCTCAGACCGGGCAGCGGCGCTTCCCCCCCTCAAGCGCTGAGGGGGCGCGGGCAGGTGGCGGCCGTGGGGGGCGGGAAGCGCGGGGCTCCGCCGGGCCCGCGATGGCCGCGGCCGCCGGGCCGGGCACCCCTGCGCGGCGGGGGGCTCCTGTCAGCGGGCCGCCCCCGGGAGCGGCCCCGGCAGCCGGCGCGGGGGGAGCGCGGCGCAGCGTCCCGGGGGAAGGCGGTGCTCCCGGCGCGGGCCCGCACCTCCCCGGCGCTGCTCCGGGGGTGTCACCGCCTTGTAGCGACCCTCGGCGGCGGGGAGCCGGTTTTGCCGGGTTTGGACGCGTTTTTAGCGGTTTTGTCCGTATCGGCCTTTTCCTGAAGGACCCATTCTCGTACCGAGCGATGGTGCGCTCAGCCCGCTCCTGGGTTTGCTCTCATTTTAGTTCTAAAGCGTGCGGGTCGCGCTGGGAGCCCGGCTGTTGCCGCCGTCTCTCCCCCTGCCCTCTGGGGTCAGCTCTGCGCCCCTGGGGCCAGGCCTTGGGGGAGCGGCCTGTGGACCACCACCACCCTCTGGTTACAGGTGAATCTCGAACTCCTCAGCTTCGAAAGGAGGAAGGCTTACTTGAAGAAGTCTTCCAGTCACGGAGCGGAAAGGGGGGAGGAGGGTGTAGGTTGTGTCACTGAGTGGGACAGTGGCCATTTCAGGGGACTTGTGAAGATGAGAGTGGGACAGGCTTTGGGGACGTCCCTTATTCTGAGGGTCAGGAGGAAGTAAAATTTAAACTTGTTAAGTGCATGACTTGACTGTCCCACGGCCTGAGTGGAGTGTTGGTATCCCAAACCTGTAAAGAAGGGTATTCTGAAATGTCCTGTAGACACGGACTGGAAATGTGCCATGAGCAACGTATGTTCTGTGTTGACATGCACATTGCCTGTCTTATGCTGCAGATAAATTTGTGAGTTTACTGAGACAAATCTTGGTTTTAGAAGGTCAGTTGCATCTCCTTTTCTGACCATCTGTAGTTTTGCTGTTCTTAAATTTAAAACTGTCCAGTTTACTTTTTTTTTTTTTTAGGAACTGTGTATGTTTGTTCTCTTTCCTTCTCAGAGTTACATAGTTTTTGTTGTTTGTGTTCTGTGCTGGTTCTTCCAATATAATTACTTATGTACATACTGAAATGAATTAAAACACTGTAACGTAGATAACATTTGAACGGCCAGAAGATATGCTGTGGGAGAGGGCATAACAACTTTAGTAAAATGGGACTTCTGTTTAAAAATAAATAAAATAGAAATCCCAGATTAACTCCCAAGGAGTTACTTTTATCTTCATAGAATTTTGTTTTCACAATAAGTAGAGCTTGCATATCTTACGTGGGCAGTTGGTCCCTATCTCATACAAGGTAGCATATCTATGCTTTTAAACGTCAGTGGTGTAATGACTCTTAATACAATGACTTAAATACAAACACAGTATCAGAATCACTATTAGGGTAATCTTGTAATCCGGCCTTTTATTGTGTTGTGTCATGACATTATAGCGTTGTCAGATATTTCCTTGATCTTGGTGAAGAAATCTGCTGGCTTATCAGTATATATCAAGAAATCTTAACTTAATGCTTTCTTAAATAAAAAAACAATCAAACCCTTCTTTTACTTAACGCAAAGAGAATTTGTCAGAGGGGTGTTTGGGAGCTGCTACGTGCGCGGCTGTGTCAGGAGACCTGGGGGAACTGCAGCCTTTTCACCCACACCAGGTGCAACAAGTGCAGGATGCCGGAGTGCTGGAATAATTAGTGCTTGCCCCTTGAACTTTATCAATATACGCTTTGTTTCTGTGGCGAAGTATGAATAGTTTTCTTCTACATGAGGTGATTTTATGTGTACTTTTCTGGTACACTTCCTATTCTCAGGCAGGAGTTCACTGTTCACGCTCATGGTTCAGGCTTGCCTTCATCACACGCTTCCTGTTTTGAATCACTCTGCCATGTTCCTGAAAACAGATTTGACCTATCTTTCTAGCTTCTTCCCTGTTGTATTTTGGTATCAGCTTAAGCATATTGTGATTGTGTCCATAATTGGATCTCTTTAAAAATTATTCGAATAAATTCCAGCACAAACACTGAATTAAATTAAGTTTAAACCTGAAGTATCAATTTTCCCATAACCTGGCAGCACTCTCTCTGTTTCTTCAGACTGTCTAACACTGTGTTCCTTCTCCCTTTCCCATCCCCATCTATTACTTGGGAACAAGTAAATGGTACCAAGCCAGGTATGAACTGAATTGAGGGGCTACAAATCGTTGTGCAGTTTCATTAAAAACGCTCTTTCAGTTAAACCGGTGTAACACAGTTGGAGTGCTTAACTTCCCACTGCTTTTTGATCATTCCACTCTCCATCACGCACGCTGTCAAATCTGCTCTGTTCTGTATCATTTAGGCTCCTAAACTGGGGCCTGAGCTGCTGTCCGTCCTCTCTCTGGCCTCCCCAACGCTTCGTAGGAGCAGGTTCTCTTGGCCCACTGTACTGAACTTTTCAGTTCCCTTGCCAAATCTGTCTGTTGTCTTTTTTTTTTTTCCTCTTATTGTCATCTTTTTTTGCATCACACCATACACATTTCCAATGGTGCCAGTTTTTGGCAGGTTCTACATAAACGTGGACTCTTTCATCAATGTGATTTCTTTTAAGTAGAATGTACAAGTTGAAATTACAAGCAAGGCCTCAGCTTTTTTCTTCAGAAGAATTTTAAAGCCCCATTTCTGCTATGAGATGACCAAATAAACAGTAGCTGACTTTATTGTGGCTAAACAGCCATTGTTTGGCATCATTTTGGTTAGGCATTGAGATGGATGTAAAGAAAAAAACCTGATGATGATTGTTAGTCAAAACAGAGTGAGGTTCATGAGCAGCTGTAACTAGTGATTGAAAGAAGAAATGTAACGGCTTTCGGAAGAATCCTATTAGTTTATGAATGAGCGTGTGATAAGGCTGTCTGTAATGAAAAGGGACTAGACTCATTAATCTGGAACGCTGCCTCCAGTCTTGGGTTGTTAGGTTAGTGCTAATGCATCTCATTTCATTGTTTTGGTTTTTTTTTTTCCTTCTTAGAAGGAAAAGTTGTTAAAATAATGGAATGATTTAATAAGTAGGTTGTGTGCTTGTTATTAATTTGTTTTTTAAATTAGGTTAGGTTTTTTCCTAAAACATATGCTTTAATTTGGCTCTGGGCTGTGATAGTTATCATCTGTGAATAGATGCTCCCATCCCTCATGACCCGTGGTTTGAACAGGTTTGCCTACATTGCCTTCAGCACACACACAACATCAACTCTGCTTAAAAACCACAACTATGATCAGATCTCATGTTTCAGGGATTCAGTAAATTTATTGCATGGGTCAGAGAAGACTTTTTTGTGATGCACAATTGCTTCGATGTATTTTGACAGGATGCAGAAGTTCTCTCATCAGATACTAGGCTTGTGTTGTACTCACTTGTTTAGCCTCAAACTCATCTCTGGATTTGAAATTAAAAAGAATTTTCCAAAATAGAAAAGATCTTGAATTCCTTTTTCTTTCTCCTGGGATGTGCTAGATCTGAAGATCTGTCTTGCTACTTCGTTGCCTGTTACCTCAGGGTTCTTGGTAACCCTGTTACCACAGGGTTCAGGAAACGTATTGAGTTTCATATGTCACTGACAGAAAACTGGAGTTTCATGTGAAGCCTGAGCTAAGAGCAGCAGAGTGACTTCCGTTTAATGTCCTGTTGTGCATATATTCAGTTTCCATCTGATGTAACGTTCCTGCTTGGTTTTAGACTTTTTGATGTTTGAAGCTACGTAATCGTAATAGCTAGCATATATTATTTACTGCTTCTACCTTCCATCAGTTTCCTTTCTGGTTTGCTTATAAGATGGCTTCAGTTTGGAGCTGTTCAGAGTTGAAGTTAATTTGCTTGACAGTTTTTGATTTTACTGAGCCTTTAACCTGACAAATATATATCTTGCTCTTTTTTTTACTGTGACACTCTTGAGTGTTTTTATTATTAAATGTGGAAATTAAAAAACATTGTAATAATACAGAACTGAAGACAGAGTAGTATGTGACAAAGCATGACTACTATTACCACTTTTTATTTATAGACTTCTGAGTTTTTCAAAAAAGCAGGTAGGTACTACTGTTAGAAATATTTCTGTAGGACTCCAGTAAATGACACGTAAGTGCTTCAAGAAGGTAATAAATTTAGTGTCCTGTTACGCTTACAGAGGAAAGTATTCTGTTTTCCTAGGAAGAACTGCAAACAGTGTGCCTTTTTTCAGAGTTTCCAGGGCAGGTCTCCTTGCTGTCCTGGGACTCCTACATCCCCAGTAAGTGCGAGGGCTGTTATTTCCCCACCATCCAGAGGCCCAGCAAGGTTGTAACGTTTACAAGTTCATATAATGGCTAAGCAGTAAAGCTAAGGTTAGAAGGCAGGGCTCCTCATTTTAGACTCTGTGTTTGAAATACAAGGTCATGTTGCCTTCTGTGTTGTAATGAATGTATTCTTTTTCAGATCCTTGTTGGGCATCTATAAACAGGGGGATTCTGATCTGTGATGAGTGCTGTAGTGTTCATCGAAGTTTGGGGCGTCATATCTCTCAAGTGAGACATCTCAAGCATACACCATGGCCTCCAACACTGCTGCAGGTAAAAAGTAAAACTGCTTCTTCCTTCATTAAAACTAGATATATTAATTTGTCAAACATTTTTAAATGGAATTTAAATTGCTAAGCTTTTGTTTGAGAGGGGCTGGTCCTTTTAAGCTTTCTTTTTCTAAGTTAGTCTCCTTTTATTTCTCTTGTTTTGCCATGGTGGATGGTCACCTTCAACTTTTCTTTCAGACTTCTGCAATGCATCTGCTTCAACCTAAATTTTCAATATATAGCAAGCCTCTCTTTTCAGTAGAGCTGCTGTTGAGAAGAGTAGAGAATTTTAAGGGGGTTCTTATTACATTCCACATAATAACTTCCTAGGCAAGTGCCTGGTTCTGATATCCCACTAGGTTGTGGATGCTGGCACACAGAATATGAATCTCTGTTGGCTTGCTGTCTGCTTGAAAATAATTACAGCTATTTTCCTGATAGCTACACAGTTAGTCAGTCTGCGTAGCTAGCAGCAAAATTTCTTTACTGCC
The DNA here is from genome assembly GCF_034638445.1 of Ciconia boyciana. Classification (NCBI taxonomy): domain Eukaryota; kingdom Metazoa; phylum Chordata; class Aves; order Ciconiiformes; family Ciconiidae; genus Ciconia; species Ciconia boyciana. Next base: position 7,715,372 of record NC_132948.1, read on the forward strand.
TGTTTGTATATGTTTTGGATTTCAGATGGTTGAAACACTGTATAATAATGGTGCTAACTCCATATGGGAACATTCGTTGCTGGACCCTGCCTCTGTTATGAGTGGAAGGCGCAAAGCTAGCCCACAGGATAAAGTGCAGTAAGTGGAAAATCACAGAATTTTTATTTTTGTAGAAGTGTGATTATTTTATTCAGCAGTGACAGAGGCAGCAAGGCATCCATGGGAACATGTGTATATTTTGTTGCTGGAAGAGAACAGGAGTAAACTAGTTATTTGTTCACTCTTTTTTTAATTTTTTTTTTAAATTCCCAATGATTAATCTTTTAAAATTTAATGCAAAAATGGAAATACAGTGCTTGAATTCTCTGAACTATTGATTCCTTACCTCTGGCTTTGAATGGTGAGGACCTTTACTTGCACTTGAATCAAAAGACTTTTAATTCTCATGCCACATGCTTCAGTTAACTGAATACTACTAATGAGATTGAGTTTGGTTGATGAATTAAAAAAAATTGAGATAAGATTTCTGTCACCGAATATGGTGCTTCATTTTAAAATGTAAATAATTGCACATAGTAAGCGTAGATCTTAAGTTGGCATAATTTTAAGTTCAATGTTTACTTCTAAGAAATATACACTACATCCTAGAGTCTGCAGATATTTTGATGTTTGTAACAAAAGTATGCTCTGTACAGTTAAACTATCTGCACTGGGTTGTTTTTTTAATGAAAATATTTTTCCATGTCTAACTTTGCTACTAGTAGCATGCAAAGATCTAATGCAATCCTCACTTGTGAATTTTCCTCTTTCTAGAGCATCTGTATTATCATGAAAGCACTAATATTTATTTTCTTTCCCTTCTGTTGCTTGGGTTTCTCTTTACAGTCCCAATAAAGCAGAATTCATTAGAGCTAAATATCAAATGTTAGCATTTGTTCACCGCTTGCCGTGCCGTGAAGATGACAGCGTTACTGCCAAAGATCTTAGTAAGGTTAGTATGTTTTTTCTGGCAGCCTGCAGAAGCTACAGCTTGTGTGTAACAGAATAGTGAAATCTGGCTGAATTAAATTGGTTGCTTTTGACTTGAGATAACTATTGCTGTTCTTCAGCACCATTATGTAAACAAATATAGCTTGACTTCAACCTGAAGCCACTCTTTTGGGTGATATACATGGATACTGGAGGTGTGGCTGGTTGAGAGGCATCAATTTATGTTAAGTTGGAGAAAAAAGTTTATGCAAAACAGCCGTAGCCAGAATTCTTGCATACCTGTTTCTAAAAGCATGGCTGAAAAAACAAATGCTGAATCACAGTTATTGCCGCTATATTAAGTACAATCCTCCCTCTTTTTCAGCAACTCCATTCCAGTGTAAGGACAGGGAATCTGGAGACGTGTTTGCGATTACTCTCCTTAGGAGCTCAAGCCAACTTCTTTCATCCTGTATGAACACTTTCTTCATTATTTTGATATACAATCAATTCTTACAGTTCGTAATATTTATACTGATTTCAGCTGATAAACGTTATAGTTCAGTCTTCTACTCAGACCTGTTGATTAAGTAGATATTTTTCTTAATAACTTGTAGGAGAAAGGAAACACCCCGCTTCACGTTGCTGCTAAGGCAGGACAGACTTTACAAGCAGAATTATTAGCGGTTTATGGTGCTGATCCTGGCACGCAAGATTCCAATGGAAAAACTCCAGTTGACTATGCAAGGTAGAAGGCTCTGACATATGTGATGCTCTTATCTATTAACTGCTGTTCATAAATCACATGATGAACCTGCTTAGATATGTTTCTGTCCTGAAAATAATTGGACTGTTAAATGCTCATAAATACTTTTTCCAGAAAGAGCGAATGCATAGAGTATAAATAAGCATTTTCATCATTTCATAGCCTGTATTCTCCTGGATGCTTGAGGCAACAGTTGTGATCCCAGTGAAACAGGCTGTGCCAATCCAACAGCTCACAGAAAAGTAATCTAAGAAGAGTTTCTGCAAGTTCAGCAAGCTGAGTAGACTCCAGGAGTGCGGATTAGCTAGGGAATTGCTGTAGGAAAGGGCTGGACTGCATAGATGGGTCAGGGAGCAGGGGGTGGAACCAGGCTTTTTAGTGGCAGTGAACTGTTAGGCGCATCAAGTCGCAGAACTGCACCCTCAGGAAAGCTGACCTTTAGAAAGGCTCTAGGCTTCCCAGGGGCAGACAACATTCATGTCAAGAAAGATTAAACGTGAATGTCTCTGCTGATCAGTTGGGCTGTAATGAGGCACTGCAAGATGTGCAGCGCAGCACTGAAGATTTTGTGTATTTATACGCAAAATTGGACATTACTGATCAACTAGAAGCTGCACATTTGTGTAAATAAAACGTCCTCATTGCTCTGATTGTTTTTGAATTGAGACTGTACATGGAATCTGAAGACTGAGTAAGTTCACTTGGTTGCAGAACATGATATGCCAGAATATTTCTATTTCTCAATGCTATTAATCAAATGTGAAGTTGGGTGAGTTTGCATGAGCTCAGGAACTGTCTAGAAAATTGTAAATAATGTGTTCAAATAGCCTATATAATCTGGTGGTTTTTTTACAGCAAAGCAGTAGGCAAAGGTTTTCAGAGTTTTCACTGACTCATTTTGGGGAGTTCATAAAAGTTTATCTATAGTTTTTTGCCCACTGGAACATGCTATTGAAAATCCTGCTGTGAGTCTGTGCTCTTGTGATACACTCAAACATGCGCAGTGTTGAACAATGGCTTGTACTAAATCTATTTCTCTGACCATTTTTAAATTTTTTTGTATGTCTTAAAAGGAATGACTAATGTAACTTTTTGTATGTGTATGTAAACCAGACAAGGCGGGCATCATGAACTGGCAGAGCGTCTGGTGGAAATTCAGTATGAACTCACAGACAGGTTAGCTTTCTATCTCTGTGGCAGGAAACCAGGTAAGTAGAAAAAACTACACTCCGAGATCTTTCAGCATTAATTATAGTTCAAACTATGGTATATAATTTTTGTGTCAGTGTTACTACACTTTTTATATGCATTTCAAATATTCTAACGTTATATAAATTGTACATGAAGAACTAAAGAAAGTATAAGATGTAAGATTAGTGATAATGCATTTCCAATTCAGATAAAACTGCAGGATTTTAAGTATAACTAAATTAAAAATTAAGTTCCTTTCTGTTTTTCCACAAATATGTGCTCTATAAATGGAATACCCATGAAAGCATGGAGAAACCTACATATAGGATCAGATGAGTACTGTTTAAATTCAAGGAGTGAATTGCAGGGAAAATATAAATTCTGTGAATGTTGAATAGTCCGCAGAAGATATTGTAGAAACTCTTCTAAGTAGTTTCTTCTCATTGAAATGCAAAAGCAGGGGAATATTCAATTAAGTGGCTAGCTTTTGAACACAAGTAGACTTAAGAATTTTTAGCCATTAGGTGCCATAAAGGCACCTATGTTAGAACTTTTTTTTAAATGGAATTTTAATACAGTTGATAAGCCTTAATTGGAATCTTTGATAACACCAGCAAATTGTGGCAGGAACCTTCTTTTAAGACTTGCTAGCTTCCTATAACTGGAAATTGAGTAATTGCGTGCAAGATAAATTATTCTGTGTTTGCCTGTTGCATATATTCCTGGGTTTCTCATTACTATGTCTTGTAGTAAAACTGAATACTAGCTGTATATCCTGACAACATTGAAAACTATAGTCCAGTAACAACCTATTAAAGTGCAATTTGTTTTCAACTCTAGATCATAAAAATGGACAGCACTTTGTTATACCTCAGATGGCAGACAGGTAAGTTGCTGAGTCCATGGCATGTCTGAAAACGTCAAAATAAAAAAAACCTAATAATTTAAGTTCCCTTTGCTTTCTGAAACGGCTTCTAAGCTTGTTGTCATTCTAACTTTTTAGTGTGTGCCTTTATCGATCTTGGAAGCTCTTTCTAGAAAGAGTATTGTCATTTAAACAAAACCAGAAAATTATAGAAGTTTACTGTATTCGTTAAAATGCAGGGAGAAAGTGGGACAATTATATTAAGGGAAGACACATGGGGATTCCTGGGAAACTGATTTTGTAAATAATGTAAGGACCAATTGAGTTAGTTTCCTGATACAGCATTTTGAAACTAATACTTGCAAGAAAGATGCATTTTTCTGTGAAAATATTTGTACTTTTGATCATCTGCATGCTTTTAACTTTTGATTTTGATCAATGAAATGGTATTTGTATAAAACATATCAAGGACTAATCACAAGTCCCTATTTTTCTCTTATTGCTATGCAATTGGAAATAAGACGGCTGTAAGTAAACTACTGTTCAACTTATTGCTTGCAAAATTTCTATGAAAAACTGTAATAAAATAAAAATTATAGAAACTATGTAATAGTTGGTAAAATACTTCGTGTTAACGTCTAATTTTTTTAGATATGCTGTGTTTATTGGATAAAGTACTGTGTATTTTCAATGCAAAGTATTTTACAGAGCAGAGTAAGTATCACTGGCCTCATTACACTGAGAAGGAAGTTGACATGCAGAGAAAATCACTTGTTCAAAGATGCTGCTCAGATTGCAGAGTCTGCAGTACAGCCTGTCTTCCCTCTGCCTGATGTCCTCTGCTGGTGGTTTTTTTTTTCTTTTTTTTTTTTTTTTGTTTTTTTCCTTGTCTAGGTGACTGCCTACACAAACTCTCTGTGATGTCACTTAATCATACAGAGGTTTTATTTGAGCCTTTCCCTCCTTGTAGGTCAGGGGAGTCTTCCCCTGGGTGATATAAATATGGACTCAAAATTTGTCAGCTTCCTGATCTGTGGCTTTTATGATAAATTCTGTTGGACTCTGCAATTTTCATCTTGTGCCTCATGCTCAAGGCTGGAAATGAGTAGAAGAGATTATTTACTAATCCATACAGAATAATTTTAAGCATGGCCCTATTGTTGTAGCCATTTGCCAGCCTGATGGTCACCTACCTCCTGCAGAGTCCAGTGGAACAAATCCTGTGTGTTTTCTGTGGACTCAAGTTTTGGTCAGAATGATCATATTGCTCAGATTCCTTACAGAAAGCATTTTGTTGCACTACAACTTGACTGCTTTTTGAGCTATGCAAATGCAGATATTCACATTCCAAAGGATTTTTGGGATTCTTTTGTTTTAAATTTAAGATTGTTGTTTAGAAAAGCTTAATAATATACTATCGGTATATTAGCAATATTAGTAAGATCAAGGTGTTAAAAACTATATTAAAAATACTAAAAGATTAAGGAGTTTCAAATAGAAGTGACATTTTAATCATTGAATTATTGAAACGTAGAATTTGTGTTTAAACAAGCTTTTAAATGCTGTAGATGTAATGATCACTTTTTGTTTTCATAGCAGTCTAGATTTATCAGAACTTGCAAAAGCAGCTAAGAAGAAACTTCAGTCTGTAAGTAAAACTTCCAGTGTCCTGTGAGACACATCTCTGTCTGGACGTGGCCAACTCTGCACTTCATCTTTCAAGCTGGTTTCAGCTGCTGTTAATTCCTGCATAAATAAATGTCGACTCTGTAGCAAGTTAAAAGTCTGGAGAAAAACACAAAAATAGGCAGAAATGGAGGAGCAGAGATGATGACAAATTCATGATGGAGAACAAATAGTTGTTGGTCTTGTTTGGGGTAGTATCTCTAGGTCTGTCTCCCCAGTTCAGAACCTTAAACTTTGTTGTTTGTCTTGCTGTCATGTATTTTATATAAATCTGTATGTTAAATGTTACTATTTGCCTTTAACTTTGTGGAAAGCCAGAATAATGCATTACTGTCTGCTAATTAGTTGATAGTAATGCCAGCTCACTAGTTTTACTAAAGTGTTGGTGACCAAATCCTTGTGCAAGTTAGAGTGGGGACATGTTTTTCCTCTACTTAAAGCTTTTAGCTGAAGCAAATTGTATCAAAGGATAAAAATTTTGCAGTTGGGGGAAGAACAATCCTGGTGATATTCTTCTGTTCAACAATGTCCATTTTTCTCTAAAGGTAATGCTAGTGGTCATGAAAATTCCAGCTAAGCAAGCCAGCATGTGTAGAACTGGTATTCGAATAGTAATGGATACAAACCAAATATGAATCCGACTTTAGAACTGGCTTTCTGCTGTTAACATGCTGTTAGTGGCTACTTTAAATGCATAGCTAGCTAGAAGTAGATGGATTCCTGCATTGTATTTTTGTAAGTTGTGGTGGGTTGACCCTGGCCAGCAGCCCAGCACCAACACAGTCCCCCCAGCAGGACTGGGGAGAGCATAGGAAGAGCAAAAGCGAGAAAACTCATAGGTTGAGATAAAGGCAGTTTAATAGGTGTAGGAAAGGGAAGAAAACCAAGTGAAGCAAATGAAATTGCTCAGCACCTCCACAGGAAGACCACCGCCCAGCTAGTCTCTGAACAGCCATCTTGGAAGCCAAAAACCACCCCAGTTTTTATTGCTGAGCATGCCATGGTATGGTATGGAATATCCCTTTGGCGGATTCATGTCAGCTGTCCTGGCTGCGTCTCCTCCCGGCTTCATGCCCACCCTAAGCCTACTTGCTGCTGGGTGCTGGGGTAGGCAGAGGGGGGGAAAAAACGAATGCCTTGATGTTGTGCAAGCACTGTTGAGCAGTAACCAAAACAAGCTAGGATTATCAACACTGTTTTAGCCACAAATCCAAAACACAGCAAGCATCATGCGGGCTGCTATCAAGAAAGTTAATTCCATCCCAGCCAGACACAAGTAAACATACTGACTTTATCTGGCTTCAAGAATGATGCCAGTTGCTCTTTGGTTAAGAATTTGGGACTCACTCTGGAAAAAATGGGCCTGTTTTTCCTGTAAATAAAGCTAAACCCTAGAAAAAGTGTTAGTTTTTTCACCCTTTTTAGTACAGCTGGTCCCAGACAAGGAAGATCAGCCATCTATTCAGGCTTGCTTATGCTGTTAAGTCTGGTCCCCATTACTAATGTTAATGCACTGTACGTCAGTAAGTGAAACATCCACAAAGCCCTGTGACGTCTTAATTTCATGTCTGATCTTCCAACAGCTCACTTCTTCGTAACAGAAGTATCTCTCTTGAATGATCCACTGTAGGAACACAGTTTGAAACACGCAAGCATTTTGTGAGTCTTCACTGTTCAGTTAAGCCCACATCTACAGTGGCGTTTGGATACCTAATTCCCATAGTAGGTCTGCTTCACCCCAGATACACAAGGTATTTTTGTGATTCGATAGGAGAGAAAAAAAAAAATCCATTAACCAGTCAAGGAAAAGTGTAGAACAGTACTGTTGTCTCTGTATCTAGCAATCCGGTGGTCATATAGGTCTGGTTAATGGATTACTTTACTATGCAGGCTGAGAAACAAGCAATTATATGGGCTGAAAAACAGCCAAGGGAGAGCAGACTTGTGCTCTTATATTTTCTATGTTACAGAGGTCTTACTAGGTTTCATTTATTTTCAAGCTGTAATTATTCTCTTCTACCCTTAGCTAAGCAACCACTTATTTGAAGAACTTGCCATGGATGTGTATGATGAAGTTGACAGGAGGGAAACAGATGCAGGTGAATGAGGCTTTCTGGGATGTGTATAAAACAAATTTGAATTGTTACATTACATACAAGATGCTAGTGCAAGCATATGTTCTGTTTAAAGTACTTTTGTATTCAGTAATTACTGATAATGGTAGTTTCTTTGTCTTGCATTGTTTGAAGGTGACATTAATTGAAAAAATCTTGTGGTTTTTACGAAGTAGAGAACCCTCTGGGGAAAAAAGCCTTCCTTTGAATTGATTGTATTTGTGTTGGAAATTGTGGTCTTTTATTCTTTGATAAGGAACACTGTCAAATAATACAGGAAGGTTATTCCTTTCTTTCTTTTTTTTTTTTCTTCCCTGAGCAGTTTGGCTTGCTACTCAGAATCATAGTACACTTGTGACAGAGACCACAGTGGTCCCTTTTCTTCCCGTAAATCCTGAGTATTCCTCAACCAGGAATCAGGTATGCAATCTTCTTGACACTGTAAAACTATTTTTATTTAATAGACCAGGTATTCTAAGTAATATTGCTTTACTGTACTTCATTACTGTAAAAGAGTTGTATCTACTTGTAAAGAGGTTAAAATAGTTTCACATTTCCTCTGCCCTGGAGTGTGCAGCTGGATAATTTAAATCACACTTTTTGCAATAAATGTAATTGAACAATCAACTCTCTGTAAGTGCTGTAGTCTTAGTTTTACCTGAGAACTCTGCTGTTCATCTAATACACTATGTCCTTTTATTTTTTCTGCATTATTCTGTGATTTAGGGAAGACAGAAACTGGCTCGATTTAATGCCCATGAATTTGCCACGCTAGTTATAGACATTTTAAGTGATGCCAAACGAAGGCAACAGGGGAATCCTCTCACTGGTTCAAAAGGTGAGTATACTTTTGGTTGTTGGCTCTCTTGTATGCAATTCTTCAGTAGTTTAATCAAAACCATAGTTTAATTCAGAAGTACTATATGAATGAAGAAAGAGATTTATACTGTTTTTATAAGTGATAAGAACTAAATCACGTGGATAGCAGGCTATTGACAACATGCATTAGGCCACCAAAATAATGCCCCAGTACAGGAGATTTGTCTGTTAAGGTTGGTATTTGTAATACAGTTAAATCAAGTGGGATATGTGCAATTCAGAAACATCATTTTATGATGGTTGTTGATTTTTATGATAACTTTGTAACATTTTCCAGAATACTGCTGTACAGTTTGAGTGATACTACTTTTGATTGCAGCTAGGATAATGTCAGTGTTCTAGATGCTGGCTGTCCTGGCTGCTCTATACATGCAGGACTTTTCTGTAATTTACATGCTCTTGAGCTTATTGCTAATTTGCCTAAAAATGTTTACTTTCTGTATTTCTTGAGCATGAGAGATATCAAAGAGTACAAATACCTATGCCAACAACCAGACAGAGCCATAGTTCTAGGTTCTAGCCATGACGGTATGAAGTATCTGAACACTAGTTCTCCCTCTGGAGAGAAAATACAAAAAAATCTTTTCTGCCTTTTAATTTTTGCCTATATTTTTCATTTGAATGTTCATGTCCATTTGCCCAATGTAGTCTGTTTTGTTTTGGGGGTTTTTTCCCTTCTGTGAATTTTATTAAGCTGCTAAAGCATGATTCTCACCACTTACCTAACTTGTCTAAACACTTACAAGAAATGAAAAGACAAAACCATAAAACTTTGACATGTTGGACACTAATAATCCATACCTATTAGGTGGATCTAAATTAATTTTTTTGAACTGGGCTAGTCAAATGATACTTTATTATGGTATGTCTTGTATTGTCTCTCTGGATGAAGATCTTTTCTGATTTATTTTTTTTTTAATTACTTTAAAGTATGCACTTCCATTTCTTCTCCAAACTTACTAGTACTTTTTTAAATGATCTATGTTGATCTACAGAAAATGTGGAACTGATACTCAAATCAATCAGCAATCAACATAGTAGTGAAAGTCAGGATAATGACCAGCCTGATTATGACAGCGTTGCTTCAGATGAAGATACAGATCTAGAAACAAATGCAGCTAAATCAAACAGACAGAAGGTAGGTTTGCAATACTTATACACACACCAAATTTTTATGAATAAAGGTAATCGGCAGTGAATCTTTCCGCTTGTGAGGGAATTTAACCTGCATAAATGATCAGAAAATGAATATTTTAATTCATTTTCAAATTCATTTCAGAATCATGCCTCAGTCTATGAACTTTAACAAAATTAAGTGTTGTGAGTTAAGGAATTTTTACTGTAAATGCTCCTCTAGAAAAGTAATGTGCGCCACTGCGTGTCTGGAGCTAAGCTATAGATCTGATTGCACAGATGAAATAATTGGATCTACCCAAACACTCTTAATCAGCGATTGCATGGTATTTCACAAACATTTACTGCTTCCTACTGAAGAAATATTTGCAGCAGACCAATAGTGACTGAGTATTTTAAACCATTCCTGAAAATAATGCAGCATGGTAAAAACGGAGCAGTAAACCTAGTAGTTCTAGTTTAATCTTCCCTGGTAACATGCACACTGGATATTTAGTAATCTGGTTTTTATCACTTTCCAGTTCTGTATTGCATATTTAAAAAAAAAAATCCTTACGAAAGAGTATTGTGTCACTGAAATGCTGACACAAATGTTTTTGTGCATAGAGGAGCTAAGAGTAGATTGACATCAGATTTCTTTTATATTGGACTAAAATTATTTTAATGAATGGATCTTATTAATTTGAACTTAATTTGAACCATGGTTCTTTTAAAGTGAGTACATGAAAAGCTGTCAAAATCTCATTGTCATGTTTTCTTTTGGTAGTCTGTATTTCGATGGTATAAGTATTGTTCTCTTACTGTTTATAGAGCCTTGATTCAGACTTGTCAGATGGACCAGTGACAGCCCAAGAATATATGCAAGTTAAAAATGCATTGGTGGCTTCTGAGGTAAAGATTCAGCAGTTGATGAAAGTGAACATCAACTTGAGTGATGAGCTGAGAATCATGCAGAAAAAGGTAACAGGCACAATAGTGTAACCCCTTCACTTCTTGATGTATTTTAAGTTGACCAGAATAAAACTGCTGAAACTGAAGATGCAATCGCCCAATATTAGGATAGTGAGAAAACTTACTTTAAAATGGAGCTGCTTTGGAATCACATGAGACTATAACTGTATATGTGCAGCATGTGCTTTGAATGTTTTTTTGTGGAGGTAATGATGAGCTGCTTAGTTGACTTTGACATAAGTTTTCCAAGTGACAGGACAGTTGTTGCAAGTCTTGTAGGTTTTTGCTGTCTTGCTTCAAGATAAGCAGTTTTCAGCAATGCAGAAGTAAGTGCTAGCATGCATCTCACGTGTGTGCACATATGTATCTAATGTACTTCCAACTTTTCCAGTAACTATGTTGGGTTTTTTCCATTAATAAGCCCAGCTGGAATGAAGGGAAATTAAAATCCCAATCCAGTTTGGCAGTAGAAAATAATCTGAAATGCAGCAATACAATAGAAAGGTTTTGTATACCAGGAGGCCACGATTTAGTTGTTTGTTTGCATTTGAATCCATGGGAAATAGCACATAAAGGATATAGTGGTAAACTCAATTACTGCTTTAAACCGTCAGTGTGGGTTTTGTCCAGACGAGGATAAGGTAGTGGTATCTAATTTACAATATGAGTTGCTATGCATAGGTAGTCTTATATAAACACAAAACTGAACACTTTTTGCTAAAATCCTGAATTTAAAGCTCCAAAAACCCAGTTTGGAAGCCAGACCTTCTCATCCTTATATAAACAAATCAATTTGTTGAATGCTTTGCCAGTGTTCTGGTAAATAGAGATTTTTGTAGGGTAAAGGAGAATTTATATCTGTATTGAGTTCACTATCCTGTCTGTTATGCTAGCCTAGCCGTTGGCTGCTGGCTGGCTGCTTCCTCAGATTAATTCTTTACCTAGTGTTAAAAATCCTGTTTTCCAAATCATTACAGTACTGCAAGACTTAGAGTATGTGCTGCAGAAAGCTCTCTCCCTGTAGAGGAAGTTGTTCAAGCTGTGCTCCTGCAGAGGTGAACCTGTGCTGAGAGCTTGTTTCCCCATTGTTTTGGGGCAGAGGCTGATGCTTTGGAGAGTGGTGGGAACTGTTGAGCTCTTAGCATCTGAGGCCAAGCTAATTCAGCAGATTCAAATATCTTTGTCTGTTCAGTGCCATCCTTCCGTACAATTGTGTTCAGCCTTTCAGATCTATTGGAATGGTGAATACTGAGAGGAACCGAAGAGATCTCAGGGTGTTTTCTTGGTCTTTTAATAGACTGTACTGGTTAAGCATTTCTCTGCATCAAGTGAATTAACTTTTCACTTACATTGAGTTTCTTTAAACAGATAAGTCTATTTAGGGTAAAAAAAAAAATCTTCAGGGCCTATGAATTAATGAGGCTTTAGTATATTTATGTGGTGTAGCAGAAGAGCAATCATTGCTGTGCTGCAGTTGAACTTGTTTTGAAAGATGGCACAGCCAGGGCTCACTCACCTTGGAGACGAGTTGCACTAATTTTATGTCCTGATGACGTCTATAGCTTTGGGGCTTTAACTTAGTGTTTAGTGGCTCTGGATTGGTGAAGAATTGATACAGCCGTGCACCACTGCAGAATGCAGGATGGGAGGAAGGGGTAACAGCTGTCTTAACTCTAAGCTACTGGGAACTTCAGTACAATATGGGAATTCTCTGCTGGATTCTTTGTAGCAAGACACCAATATATTTGTACTACTTCAGCAATTCTAATGCAATAGATGTCATCAAGAGTCTCTTCCCTCCCCCCCTTGTTTTCTTTTTTTTTTGTTTGTTTTCTAAGCAAGAGCTTAGAAGGACATAAACTAAAAAATCTATCCACTTTAAGTATCACTTTATTAGCCAGCTGTGTATCTAATCTTCTGCATGGAAATTACTAAGCAAAAGATAATTAATTAAAGAAGAGGCAAAGTTACACTTGATGAATGCCACTTTAGAGTAGATTCTTCCTAAATAAAAATGAAAATAGTTCTGTTGCTTTAATGGGCATTCTAATGGAAAAGGTTTTTTGGGTGGTTTTGTTTTGTTTTCATGCCTGCAGATTTTTTTTAGGTGCTTATTGGTGGTTAAGAGTTTGGTCTGAGTTTACATTAGCTGTTGGCTAAACCTGCACCAAAAGCACGTTTATAAAATGTGGAAGAAGTTTGGAAGAAGGAGCCTATAAAGTTGACCTATGTAATTGCCTCTAATGTCAAACTTTAAAGGGGTAGCTTGGCTTCTGGCTGATACTCAAATCTTAAGACTTGATGCACCTTAGTACAGAGCATATAGAAAGCGGGGAGAAAAACCATAAATTATCTTGATAGAAGTCTGCACATTTGATATAGGGTTGCGATATCTCAATATCTGGGAAGTGCTCTAGGCAAAGTAGGATCTTTTTGATAGAGATAATGTTCTTGAAGGTTCGTGTGATGCAAAATAAATGCAAGTAGTAAATATACAATTTCCTGTTTAAGAGGCCATCAGCTGTTTGAAATATTATACTCAAGTATTGTTAGAGAATTGCTGATACTGACTTTTTTACATCTTTTCTTTATGATGTGTTAATATAGCAAACTTACTCTGAGTAACTCCACAAAAAAAAAAAATCAGAATTGTTGCATTTTTGCTATCCATCAAATACATAATAATACAAAGCTTTAAAATTATTTCTTGTTGGCTTCTTAGAAAGCAGTAGCTGATACTTAATTTTCATAAGCTAAACTCTGTTCTCGCTTTGCAGAGCAAGCTCTAGTTTTCTTTGCGCTGCCTCTGGTGTCTGTGCTGTAGTTCTGGCATTTTCAGATTTCATGGGCCTTACGTTAAAGTCCTCTTTTAAGTTCTTGTATTGACTGCTGAAATGGATCACTTTGCTTGAAAAACTGTTTTGTTGGCAGGCCTTCCCCCCCAGCCTCATTATATTACACGATTCATGTGCCAGTACAGCCAGGCTGGAAGAAATGGATTGTGTGTTTTTTAACTACAACAGCCCATTTTAAGTTCTAATTTAGCTTGCATCCCAGCAAAAAATGCTGGAAATCAGCACATAAATATTTCCAGATCTGGAACACAGATGTTTCTGTGCTTGTACTAAGCAAGTCAAGTAGATTTTGAAAAAGAAATCAAACCCAGCTACTAGTAACTGGATTTACTAGTAAAGGTGACAAGCGTGTATTGTGTAGTCGGTTTGCTTTTGACGCTTGCTATTAGAAAAACAAAGTCCCACTGCTAAACATTTCTTTCAGCTTCAAACGCTACAGAGTGAAAATACCAACCTCAGAAGACAGGCCACAACCAATATATATCAGGTCCAAACTGGTTCTGAATACACAGACCCTACCACCAATTCTTCTTTAAAGCGGCGACCATCTGCACGGGGTAGCAGACCCATGTCCATGTATGAGACTGGATCAGGTCAGAAACCCTACCTCCCCATGGGAGAGGTCACATACCCAGAAGAAAGCATAACAAGACTGCAGCCTTTCCCTCCACATGTAAGTAAAACTGCTGATGCTTCTGCATTTCTTCTTATGTTCAGCTTTTCTGTCTATTCCAACTATGCTCGTGTACCAAAACTACTCAACTGTCTGCTTCAGAGTGAATTTGAACTGTAAGAATTGTTAATGTTTGCTGTATTAACATGTCTGCAGGAGCTTGATATTTTGAAAAGTAAAAGCTATAACAATTCTGGAATATGTAAACTGGAGCTTTTGGCTTCTGCTCAGCTGTTTCTTTTAACCACAATATATATGTCAAATATCAATGTGTGGCTGTTTGAAAACTAGGAGGGGGGGAAAAATAGTATTCCAAGAAGGTAGGTAAAGTTCATGGATTTCTTTCTTGAGATATACAGGCATGGGCCGATTTGTGGAACTTCAGAACCACCTTTCAAAAATAAAATAAAATTGAAGCTGACTTTTTCATTAGGGCACCAGTTTCTTGTTCTGAGTTTGGAACTGGAGACCGAAGATGGTTTACATCTGTTAGTTGAACAAATTTTTCCGTTTTGGTATTTTCCTGTACGATGTACTAATAGTGGAGAGTGAGTTCTGTATTAGCCACAAGGATTCTGCACTGACCTGTTCACACTTTAGATAAGTGACCCAACACACACTAGTGCTTATTAAAGTTAATTTTTTATTGCATCTTTTTAGATTGCCCTGTGGGCAAGAATATGGGACAATATTTTTTAAGCACGTACTTAACATTTGTGGATTTGTTTCAGTATGTTTCCCTGTTGGTAGCATTATCTTGTATTTCCTTCCAGATAAACAATTAAGCCCTTTAAAACATATTTGGAAATTCATGGGTTTTTTGCTTGGCATGAGGGAGGACAAATGTTCCATGCACGTTCCAGAGAAGACAGTTGAGTGCACCAAGGAGTCAGTGCAGAAATTTGTATGCTGGGTTTTTTCCCCACCTTCTATGTATAAAAACTTCAAACTATGAAATCTGGATCATTTTAAATTATATTGGCATGATCATATAAAGGCAGTTCTGGCAGGAAGAAATGTCAGAATTCTTTTGTATGTGGCAGTGTTTGCAAAACATGACAGCGCTTTGTATAGGTCCTTCGGTCATTTGGTTTGAAATTTGGATAGAAGTAGCGGTTCTGAAGCATTAGTTTGTTACGTGGAGTTAGTTAATTTGGTATTATGGTGAATGTATTTTATTCTCTGTGGAATTCAGCACCTCTGGAATATCAATATTGGAATTAACATGAAGTCTATTGTATTTTGAAAGAATTAAGTCCACTCAGGCTTAGCCAAATTCTCAAAATCATTCTTGCTTTATGTCACCTCCATGGTTTTAAGAATGTTCCTTTATTTCAGTTAAGCATTTATTTGTGTTTTGTTTTTGGTTTTCCCGAGTGTTTTTCTCTTTCCCATTTTTAGATCGGGAGGAGTGCGTTTGTGACCTCCTCTTCATCTCTACCTTCCTTCCCCTCCACGCTTTCCTGGTCAAGGGATGAAAGCACACGAAGGGTTAAGTACCTTCCCAATTGGTCTTTTACCTGGAGGAGGTGGCAATCTCCCTAGAAGCCATTATGCCTCTGTCTTCTCCCCTTTTATGCTGACTAGCCTTCATGCTTGCATGAAGCAGTATTTCATCACTTTCCGTTTCTTCTGCCACATGCTGCGGATACTTGCTTCTCTCTAACTTCACAACGGCTAAAATCTTTAGCATTTAACACCATGCACTCCAGATCACTTGTTCAACTGCATAACACTGAAAACAGCCAGAAAACAAGTTGGTTGCTGTTTGGAAAGTAATTTGGCAGGCACTCGCTGATATTTCATAAGCCAATATATAACTCTTCCTACTGACTAAAATGCACTGCATGAGGCATACAAAGCTCACTGGGTCCTAGCTATAAAGCCTGCTATCTTTGGGGGCTGTCAGTTTGCACCAATCCACGTCAGTACTGATTGATCATTTATCTTACAGATGTTCATTAGTTTGTTTGAAGTGAGTTCTTTAAGCATCCAAACAGATAGCCATTCATATTGCCCACCGATACCTTTTAGCTAGCCTGCTTTCTGCTGCCCTTGATAGACAAAAGACTGAATGGCCTTGGGAATTGTTTTTAGAAAGACTCCTTTCAGGGCAAGATTAAAGACACTGAGAATGTATAAAGGAAGCTTATACTGGTGTTCATCAGGATCCACAAAACTTTGTTCTTAGGGTTTTTGTTAGCTACAGTACTGACTCTAGGAAAAAAATTGCAGCGTTACCAAGAAACATTAAATGCATTCTGTAAGCTCATGTTATTCCAAAGACACTGTCTTTGCTGTGGCCTCATACGTGAGCTATTAGCTATTTTAAGAAGCCTCGTCCAGCTTCTTAAACTTTTTTTAAACATTGTTCTCTTTTGTAGTGGGACACTTACATCTAGTCTTACTAAAATTCCTTTGCTAGAAGTGAGCATAAAATGCCACCTTGCAAAAGGACCCATTTAGCAAGGCAAGCAGTTTGATAGACTAGCCTGTCCATGACAGCTTCTTTTTAGACTATGTTTTATTTGGGATTCTTGAACTAATTGCAAGTTACATCTTCAAAAGAAGGGAAAAGCACATTGCACTTGCAGCTCTAGAATAACATCCGGTTTTGGCTGAGCAGGGGCTGTGACTGAAGTAATGGGCCCTGAGCAGGTACAGCTTAACGTGTCACAGACTAATGAATGCTGAAGATGAACAACCCATAGCTTTTACGCTGCTGTGTGACCAGCCTGAGCTACCAGCTTGCACTGCTTGCAGAAAGTACCCTCCATCATCAGAATGAGTCAATTACATTTTGAGGTCTTGCTCTGACTAAACCTCTTTAACTTTGAAGCAAATATCAATACGAGGTCCTTTGGTCTGTTTTTAGATGTTTGTGTCATTTCTTAGAAAATAATGAGTACCTTATACCCATTTTGTTTTATCACATGTTCAAGATTGAGGCTTTGCTTATTTCTGTGTTAAAACAAGAGTTTCTGAGAGGAAACTTGAGAGAGAAGTATTTGTATTTCTTTGTAAGACTTAACTGATTTTGAAAAGATCTTCCAAGAAAAGTTCTCTCCTTTTGCTCTGCTTTTTCTATGTGGTTTATATAATGAAATCAGTACCGTCTCATTCAGTTTCTTGGGCAAGCATTGCAGAGTCTCTAATCAAATTTTATTATATAATACTAAATTTTTCAAAACACAAGTCTGTGGGTTTACATGTTGAATGGTCATACTCTGGCCTCTTCCTGCCAGGATAAAGAACCTGCTTTTTAAATTCTTGTGTCCCCATTTTATTTTGACTGTACAGTGTTTGGACATATCCATCGAGAAAATACGAGATTTGCAAGTAGGGCTAGATGATAAAACTTAGAAGGGAATATCCTGCTTGGTCAAATGCAAATCTGGGTTTGGCTGCAGCTGATACCAGTACTGTGTAGTACTAGAAACTTGCAGAGGTTTTGTTTATTTGTTTTTATTGTACGCTGATTCTATACTATATTACTGATTCCATAATATCCTATTCTTGTAATTCATTGTTGTTATTTGTATTTCTGACCATAGTGTAGAGCTTTGCCACTAATCGTATTGTTCCCCTGTATACGCCTGGGAGAGGGGAAGGGTCAGACCCTACATGTAATAGTTTCATATCTTCAAAATATGTGTCACTTTTACAATTGAGCTTTACTAGCTATCCTGAGTGGTGAGCGTTCAAAAAATGCTTGCTTTCTCCTTCTGTGCAGAGTAACTTTAAAATGGATGGGAAGTGTTCATAGTCCAGGTGCTTCAGAGTTAAGAATTATTGGTTTTAACATTAGATGAGTGCTTAACAAACCTACTGGATCTTAACCAATGAAAACCAATTCCTACTCACACTTTTGGTCTGTCCTTGAGGTAGAAGTATTATTTCCTATGCGTATGGATCAGGGATGCAAACTGAAGGTGTCCCTTAGAGTCTAACACTTGAGATTACCTCATCTTGACTTCAGAGCTTCTATAAAGCTGGTTCTTCAGTGGAGATTGCGAAGGACCCTATTACGCGAGCAGTGTCTGTGACTAAGGCAGGAGCTGATGCAGAGGCTGATCTGTGTGTAGAGTGAGGCTGATGTGGCGTACTTGCAAATGGACGAGCTGTAGTAGGCACTTCTGATGAGCTTTGCAATTTTTAAGACTAGAGTAGGCGGATGTGTACTGATCCTGGGGCCTGGCTGAGGATGGGAGTGTGCCTCAGAGGCTTCAAACTGCAAATTCATGTGAACTGCAGAGATCGGCCTGACAGTAGGTATTCATAGCATAAACCTCCAGGATGTTGTATTGCCTGGGCATAAAACACCCAGGAAGACTAAACCAGGTCAGAGAAGGGAGCCTAGCGCTCTGCTTTGAGCCTATCTGAAAGTCTGCTTTGAATCTCTTGCTGACAGAGGGGGCTGTATGTTAGGATCTGCAGGGAGAACACTCTTGAGCTGTCATGGTACAAGTATGCTTATTTGTGTTAGCAGCCCTCTGAGAAGGTTTAAAAAAAACCAAAGTTGAAAAAGAGTTTAGGGGAAAAAATGAGCATGATCCTTGCCCACAGACTGGATGTCTTACTGGGGGGTGCAGAACTGGTCTGTATAGGAGTAGGCGGTGGTTGAGTGTTCTGCCATTGCACCTGGGAGGAAGTGCATGTGCTCAGAGGCAGGGAATGGGTGGCACTCCGGTTCCTGGTGTGGACACAGTCACTGTGTGTCTCCCCAGGGAATGCCATGGGAAGGGGAGAGTGGGAAAATTCTGGGCCTCTAACTCTGTTTATGGCCTCCACCCTCTGGAGCAGCACTCTGCAGCTGGGCCTTCCCATGCTCGGTCTGGCCTCCACTCTGCAGTGGGCCTCCCGCACTTGGTTCAGCCTCCAACTCTGTCTTCATCCTTCCCTCTGCCATGGTCTTCCCACTCTAGGTTTGACCTCACCTTCCTTGTGTGCCTCCCAGTCTGCGTTTGGCCTGAGTCCAGAGTCACAGGCAGGCTCAGTTCACCTTCCACTCCATTGTGTGCCTCCCACTCAGCTGTGGGCCTTCACTCTGGGTTCGGCCTCTGCTGTGGATTTGGCCTCCAAGCTCATTTTGGTATCGTAGAATGGTTTGGGCTGAAAGGGACCTTAAAGATCACCTAGTTCCAACCTTCCTGCCATGGTCAGGGACACCTTCCACTAGACCAGGTTGCTCAGAGCCCCATCCAGCCTGGCCTTGTATCCCACTCTTCATTCTCTACTCTGGGTTGGATCAGCCTCCCACTTTGCAGTGGGGCTCCCACACTTGGTCCGGCCTCCACTTCTGTGTGTCCCTACAATGCTCGGTCCGGCCTCTGCTTCTCTGTGTGCCTCCTGCCCTCATTTCGGCCTCCACTTTGCACAGGCCTACCACCCTGCTTTTGACACAAGTTCTTCAGTGGCCCTCTACTCTTGTGGCCACAGCTCTCACTGATTTGGCCTCCCAACCTTGTTTTGGGTCACCCATCTGCAGTGGGCTTCAACTGTCCCTGTTTTGGCCTCCCACCCCTGTTTCAGCCTCCAATCTGCAATGGGCTCCAAGTCTTGTCGGTTTGGCTTCCTACATGTCCTTTGGTCTTCCAGCCGCAGTTTGGCCTCCCCTCCACAACGGGCCTCCCACCATCATTTCAGTCTCCTGTCTTTATTTTGGCTTTCACACTGCAATAGTCCTCAACCTTCGTTTTGGTCTCCCATTCTGTGGTGGGCTTCCCAGGGTCAGCTTCTGCTCTGTGGTCAGATGCCCATGCTTGATTTGGCCTCTCCTCTGTCACAGGCCTCCCACACTTGGTCCAGACTCCTGCTCTGTCATGGGCCTTCCACACTTGGTTCAGCCTCCCACCTTGTGCTAGGCCTTGGTTCTTGTTTCAGCTTCCCATGCTTGGTTTGGTTTCCACTCAGTGTTCAGCCTCCCATACTGTGTCTGGCCTCCAGTCTGCTGTGGGCCTCCTGCTCTTGGTCTGGCCTCTTTCTCTCTGGTGGTCCTGCCCTCTCCGTTTGGCCTCTGCTCCCCTGTGGGCCTCTCCCTCCATGTCCACATGGCAGTTTCAGCAGCAGGGAAAGGACGCTGTGCTGTGGCCGTCTGTCCCGCCCCGCAGCCCCACTGGGTGCCGGGGCAGAGCCCTGGCTTCAGGTCTGGTGGGGCCGTGCCGTGCCGGCAGGGCCTCAGGTATGAGCTGGCAGCAGGAGCCTGGCACAGGGTGAGGGGGCACACCGGGCTCCAGGGTAGCAGCTGGTGCAGGGGCTGTTGTGCTGAAGAGCAAGCCCCCCGCGTACGCAGGACGTGGCGCTAGCACAGCTCGGGGCTCTTCTTTTCTGCACAACACTGAAATAAATCCGTATTCATTGCAGGCCTCGAAGCTGGAGAAGCAGAGCAGCGTGTCCGAGAGCGACTATGATAATCCCACTGCCCCTCTGGAGCTGGAGGAGACGGGGTAGGTGCCGCAATGCAGAGCTAACGGCACAGCTCCGTGCTGTCGGAGGACAGGGAGTTGTGTAAGCAGCCAGTTCTGTCCTGCAGGGCCAACCTCTGCTTTGTTCCCTTGCAGGTCAGGCAGGAAGGGCCGGCAGAGGAGTGTCATTTGGCAGGGGGAGGGCTCCATTCCTGAAGATGCCGACATAGCCCCCAGCTCCAGTTTGCCCAGTACAGAAGATGTGATTCGGAAAACTGAGCAGATCACTAAGAATATTCAGGAGCTGCTGCGAGCAGCACAAGAGAACAAGCATGACAGGTAAGGTGTGAGTGCCGGAAAAGCTCCAGAGTTTGTGAGAAAATGAAGAAAATTATTCAGGTGTCTGCAGAAGTACAGCCACCCCCTGTGTTAATGCTGGAGATGCTGATTTCACACCTACAAAACGTGTAGATCCATGGTGTTTCCTGGTGCACTGGACGTAGTGCCACGGGGTGAGCAGGGATGAGTGACCAGCACGGGCAGTGGGAACACACGCTCCCGTCCAAAAAGCCAGCACAGTCTCCTGCGAGTTGGTTCTGGCTGCACCACTGCCTGCTGCCTGCCACCTTCCTGCCCTGCCTTGCCCACAACTGGCACAGGGACGGGGAGCGCTGGGGAGCAAAGCGCTTGGGAAGTCCTGCTGCAAAATGAGTGTTGTTTTAGATATAAATCAAATGTGTTGCAGAGAACTTGGCGTAAGTTTCTCTTGGATCTTCAGACCTCTGTGTCCTTAGGTGAGGACACCCTGCAGAAGTGTGATAGTAACATCAAGCCTTGTTTCAGGAAAAAATTGTGAAGGCAGGGAGAATTTGGCTTTCCTACTGAAATATTGGTACAGAGAATGTACCAGCAAAAGCTATTTTGAACTATTGGGTTTAGACCCAGACATAGCTCAGTAAGCAGGAGACTGTTCATCTGCACATCAGGTAGCATGCAGCGTCAGCTCCCTCGGGGCAACTTTGGCCCAACTGAATAATTAGTTTTCGGCATAGCCGTGAGCGAATGAAAGTGATACTGCCCTTGACTGATCATCAGGTGGTGCTCCTGCACAGCTCTTTTGGAAGACTCTAAGTAAGAGTTATGTCTTCCCAGGTATGAACACGTTTTAGGTCTGGAACAGCTTTGGTCTCCAGAAAATCTGAGCTTGCAGACTTGGCAGGTCTTACATTCTGCCTCCTGTCCCAAGTTCTGTGCCCGTCTTTGCCTGTGAGAAGCGGCTGGTAACTTATGTTAAGCCCTCTCTTCCTGCCTTGCTGAGAGAAGTGCACAACAATGGGGCCACTTTTGTTCTGTGTTTTTTCCTTCTTGTACTTTTCTATTTTTAGAAGGGACAGCACGCGGCCTCTCCTTCTCACACTGAATGGCGAGTTCTAATGTGTTTGTGCTGAGCTCGTTGCCCTTGTCATAACCTTTTCCACTGCAATCCCTTGTTGCTTGTTTCTCTCAGATCATAATGAGAAGCAACAGTAAGAGAAGCTTTAAATGAGTTTGGTTTTTATGTATATCACAGTTTACAGTAGTTTAATTATATTTTTTAAAAAATCATTGAAAGAAACAATACAGCATACCTAGCTTTCTCTGTTAAATCGAATAGATTTTTAAACAACCTATTATGTTCTTTTTTGTTTTCTCTTCTGTACCATGCATGGAGTGGGGTGTTTGCCAGTACTTAAATGAGTATAATCTTGCAAAACACTGAACTATGAAGCTGCTGTTCTTTGTTTCCCTATTCCCTGGCTTTGTCTCAGTGGGCTGAGAACTGCACAGCCTGGGGCATGCAGGAGATGGAGTAGGCCTGTTCCACCATTCTCTCCTTGCAATAGGGGAACGCTTCCTTAACACAATGAGATACTTAGGGATGTAATAATACATCTTCCAAGCTAGTGCTGGGAACGTTGTAGATAAAAATCACATGCTGCATAGATAATCAGAGAGTAATAAAATTATGCAAGAATATAATCTGTTAATGAAACACTTTCTTCCTTTTTTTTTTCCTCGCTTTCTTCTGTTTCTTTTCCTGTGCTCAACTGGCCGAGTAGACCATTAGAGCATGCGGGCATGCTCAAGCTCAGACATAGCCTCGGCTGCTTCAGCACACTGGTTCCCTGGGCTGAGAGAGCTCCCCTGCAGCCTCTGACCATCCAGCAGCCCGCTCCTGCCTCCTGGTACTCTGGCCTCTGTCCCTGCCTCCCAGGCATAGTGTCCTTTCTCTTTCTCTCTGCTGCCTCTTTCCCTCACGCACCATCTGCACAGGGGTCGTTGAAGGCTATGCATGAAATGCTTCAGATGGTAATGAAACTGCAGATGGCTAGTATAGAGAGTTACGAACCTGTGATATTACCCATTCAGTCGAAGCTCCTGGCATTGATTTAATGGGGAACGGAATCACAGCCTGGAACTGTAATTGTCTCTAGTGTAAAAGATTCTCCTGTCTCTGTTCTGTTTATTGTCCATCGAGATAAATTATGACAACTAACAGCACAATGTGTGGTTGCTGCTTCTGTGCACTCTTGCAAAAGTAGCAGAAGTTTCACGGTTCCCAGGATGCAACATTCACACCTGACAGCTTAGGCCCTCAACTGTTCATACAGCTGGCATGTCAAATTATATCATTTGTATCTTGAATCAATGAAAAAAAGATGTGTGTTTTTATAGTATCTTCCAACCTGACAAAAATATTGTTTATTAATGCCTAAAATACAAACTAAATTTAAGTGAGATGTTCTTTAAAACAGAACTTCCCAAGTTCTAACCCCCAGTGTTATTGCCAGTGACAAATACCAGGACCGGAGGAAGAGGGTACCACAAGTTACTGCTAATGATGGATTCTTTTTTCCAAGCTGTCACTACTTGAATATCTTCCTGATGTCTTACTGGAATGTGTGTAAACTCAACAAATGTGTCTGCTTATTTCATGAGCTTACAGTGAGTGTTTAGACTATAAAATAAAGCCGTTCCTCCAAGACACACTGTAAACTTTGCAGCTAACCTAGAGAACACATTATGAAATATGTGTCATTAATCTTGGTCTCTTTCATTCAAGTAATTCTTAGGGCTTTCTGTCCTTGTTAGTGGAGGGTTTAATCAGCAGACTGGCTTTTTAATGAGGTAAGGTGCTGTTCAGGGTGGCTTGCAGTGAGCAAATTAATTGTTAACTCAATAGCAGAATGGGAATGACAGTGAACTGGGAAGACTTTTCTCCACTTTTAGTTTATTTGGAAGAACTCATGTGATTTGAGACATACGGAAATACTCCTTCTTAAAGCAATTTTCCTGCATTGCCAAAATGACCCCAGTGTGTTGCTTCTTTCTCAGTGCATTTGCAAGTGACCTATTTTTGCACCTCTGGTATTGCAAGATGACTGCATAAATAATGACTGCGGGGGTTTGGGGTTTTGTTGTCTTTTTTTTTGCTTGAAAGGGCAGTGATCTACCATAATCTACAGATGCTGAATATTTTTCTTGAATGCTGTTGCTTTGTGATTTTTGAGATTCTCTTGCTTAAGATTGAATCATGTTAACCAACTTATGCTAAAATCGAGTCTTTGAAGCATAAAAATGAGTCCTTTGAAATTAGACTTTTGACAGACCACACTAACACCGTGCTTCACAGCAACTTATGGTAAATAGTTTTAAGATCTATTTTGAACAGACCAATTTTCATCTGGTATATAAATCAGAAGTGAAATCTATGAGGACTAATGGAATCTGCATTTGTTTTATTAGCTAACTCAACAGAATTACTGAATATTTAGCCTATAACACCCACTGTGAAAGTAGTTGATAGTTTGGAGATGCATGTATTTGTAAGCTGCTGTATGAGAATTGTGCATTGTCTGTTTACTGTGTATAAATTCATCCAAGAAGGCATCTTGGTGTTCTTAAGTTACCTTCATGTGATGTTTTACCTTTAGTTAAACTTTACCAAAAAAGCAAGGTATGAATTCTGTACTGGAAGCTTGGCATACCCCATTCTCAGTAGGTGTCTTAACCTTCCAGTTTGTGACATGAGAAAGGGGAACTACGTGCATGGTGCTGCATTCCTGGCTTCAGGTGATAATGAACTGATACAGGGGTGGAAATAAATCTTGGAATCAAGGTGTGTCCTTAGGGTGCATCTCTGCAACAAACTAAAGCTTCCAGCCCAGCTGCTGACCCAGAGAGGCACATGCTTGTTAGAGAGATCGTTCAGAGTTTAGCTGAGAACCGATGGGTTAAAAGCTTACGGCGGTCAGACTTCACGTCTTGCTGCCAAGAGTTTTGAATACAGTTTTTTGAGTTTACTGGATTCTGGTAAGTTAGGTACAAAGTGCTTTTTTTAAAGGCTTCTACTTTGTAACTTACACATGGAAAAGAAGTGCAGGAAAATGGCACTGCTTCAGAGGTGTACACAAGACAGTCCTATAAATATCAACACTTGGCTGTTAAATTATTTTTAAGAGTTTGGATGGCCAAAATTCAACTCTGAAACATAAAATCAATTGAAACACCTTTGCGGGTTTTTTTTTTAACTTTTCTTCAGAGATTACTGGATATTTTTAGCTGCTTAGATCCTTAGCAGTTTAAAAACTTTTCTTTCAGTAGTCTGGTTTTATAGTCTCTTGGCTTATGCAGAAAGAGCCCCTTCGAAACAAATGGATAGAGATTTCCCTAAAATGGCAGCAAGCTAAACTTACTTAGATCCCACATATGAAGTGTTTGTTTTAATCCGCTTTTGATCATCAACACCACACTGAGGAAAAAAAAGTTGCTTTTTTTCCAAAGCACCTCTGTATCACCACATTCTGTTTAAATATCTTCAAGCTGCAGAATCTTACTTTACTTTGTGCCTGACTTAAATGAACCAGTTCGCTTGGGCATGCTCTCCCACACGTAACAATAATATGTCGTTTGTGCATACACCACACAGAACAAGCTGAGCAATTTTCTGTACAATTTGGAGACAAATTCTAACATTTGAATAGTTGGGTGGGGGGGAGATTGTGAAATGCTAGTATATGAATTAATGTGCAGTTAACATTCATAGACACGTTTCCATAATTGCATACAAATTGAGACTTTTGCTGACAATGTTTTGTGCAATAGGTGCGGACAGTTATTCCTTCAAACAAACTTCAATCAAAGAGTAATAAAAACTTAACCAATAGTACAAAATTATTTCTTAAGTTTTTGCTTTTTCTGAAGTCACATAGTGATATACCAACTCATGCTGCAGTGTGCCGGGGAATGCTGAGGAGACACTAGGAGTCACCCACCATATTGTGTGCTGCACTGCGTACTTCAGTTGCCTTCAGTGCAGCCTACAAAGGCTGCAAAAATATTTTTAGAATATGTATTGGGGTTTTTGTTACTCAGTTGTTTTTAGAATAATAGCCACTGACTAGTGAAATTGAAGAGGAAAGGGAGTCTTTATATAATTGAATAATACATTGCATCTTTTTGCAGCTATATACCATGCTCCGAGAGAATACATGTGGCAGTAACAGAAATGGCAGCCTTGTTCCCAAAAGTAAGTACCTTTCAGCATTAAGATGGTTTTGGCTTCATTCCTTGTTAGCAGATTTCCCTTCAGTAAACGAAAACCAAAAGCTGAAGGTAGGGAGAAATGACTAGCTGTTTTTGTCAAATCTTGCATCTTTGTATTTATTAGCATGCCAATTGGAAAGGGCTAACTTGTGAATCCAGGCCTTAAATTTTACTCTTGAACTTAAAACTCTAAGAATTGCATGCAGTTCCTCCAAAACTGGAGGCTACTTGCATCTAGCTTGAGGAGTCATGTGGTTATATGGGAATTTTGCTAGACTCGTTGCCCTCAAGGTTCCAGTTGAATGCCATTGCCTGGATTTCTTACTTGGAGGTATGTTTAGATCTGTTATCCATCTAAAAAAGTGATCTGTTTCTTCACAGCAAATTTCAGGGAGGGAAATCTCTGTGATTAAGTTTTTGTAAAGTCTTATCTACCCCTATAAAACTGCAAGGAAAATTTAATGCTGTTGTGCATACCTGAGCAGATTGTCTTGTACACGCTGTACCCAGATGTCAGCCAGGACACGGGCTGGGTAGCAGTAAATGGGCATTAGAAAATTTGTACAAGTAACTTCCAAAATGAGTGTGAAGCGGTATTCCCTGTGTGCTGCCTGGCAGCGGTTTGAAATCTCCCTGAGATGAGAGAGGAGAAGTTCCGGGAACTTTTCATCTGCCCCTACCCCACGTCTCTGCAGCGAT
Source organism: Ciconia boyciana (assembly GCF_034638445.1). NCBI lineage: Eukaryota > Metazoa > Chordata > Aves > Ciconiiformes > Ciconiidae > Ciconia > Ciconia boyciana. The sequence continues at coordinate 7,742,144 of NC_132948.1, forward strand.
GTCTTATAACATCTCCAACAGCACAGAGAAGTCCGTGCAGAAAGCAGGGCCCTAGGAGCAGAAGTTTCATATTAAAGAACACTTATGAACCACTACCGGCTAATTAAAAGCAATCCTACAACGGTTTTGTTGTTTTGTCAAGTTCAACTTCTACTTTCCTTTCCCAGAAACCCAAATCTGAACTGGTAAGGACTTCTTTGCGTCTGCTGACATCTAGTGCCTACAGACTCCAATCCGAGTGCAAAAAAACCCTTCCCGTGGAGACGTGCCCTACGACGGACATCCAGCTGGTCACACAGCAAGTTATCCAGTGTGCCTACGACATCGCCAAGGCTGCTAAACAGCTGGTTACCATCACAACCAAAGAGAACAACAACTGAGTCACACTTGGCTTTTTAGTCTTGTTTTTTAAAGGTTGAATTTCAAATATAGGTGTGGAACTATTCAAATTTTTATGAGAAAAACTAAAGGGGCAAGAAACTTTTTTTTAAAACTCAGTATTATTTTTGCATGTTTTCTAACAATTTTATGATTAATTTAACCCACTGCCTTATTTTGTGCCTGTGTTGCCAGTTTAGTTACAGATAATAGCATGTTGCAAATAGCTGTTGAGCCATTATCACGTACCAGCGTTGTATCAAGCTCTTGCTAGATGTTTCCTTGGGGCCACGTTCTGCTTTCAGATCTTGCTTGCAAACCTCCCACTGAAGTCAGCTGCACGTATCAGAGGGCAGAATCTCGCCTCTGCTCTGTCCGTCCTGGAGCCTCATGTGCCGTGATGCCGCTGACTGAGAAACCTGCAGCGAAATGGGCTCTGAAGGCTCCAGGACCGTAACTGCTACCCAGCAGGAAGAAGGCTGTAGTCCTGATAGCGGAGTACAAGCCGAGTATTACCTGTTCCCATATCAACTGTTGTGCAATAATATGTTTTTAGTCTGCTAAAACAATAGTAGTTGTGGGCATCCGAGCTTATTACATGTAACTATACGAGGTCATTGTCACTTTATCTGTTTTGGAAGGAATTTGAAACTTAATAGTTATTTCTTTTAGTTGTCACTATGCCATTAATATATATGTTTGATGTTACTTTAGGGCATTAGTGGTTAAAATATTATCCTTTGTTTTTGATTTAATAATTCATTCTTAAGTTTCCTACAGAATTTTACTGTCATCTTCAAGGCACCCTCTTGTTTGCAGCAGCATTGCTCAGTAACTCAAGATGCAATTTCACTAAGGATTTCAGTGATAATTAAAAAAAACAAAAAAGGAAGTTAGAAGAGTACCAGTGCAAAAGCAGCTGTGTCTGCCATAGCATATAACCTTTGTACCTCAACATATCCAAATGTGAAAAGATTTCTGATATCTAGTAAGTTTTATGCAAATCTTTCAAAATTTTACAAGCTACATATGGAGTAACCCAAGCTAGGCTGCCTGTTAGAAAGGTGGGTGGGTGACAAATGTCAATGCGTGTTTTGGGTTTTTTCATTCACGTAACTGACACATAACTGTGTCAGTCCATGCTTTCAAAAATTAGTTCTTTGGGAATCTAAATTCCATGGGGGAAAAAACATCACTAACTTTTGCCCCTGCGTGTATCCCGTTTGGAAGCGTGTTGTCATTTTCAAGGAGCTGGACGTGGCAGTTCAGCTGGCAGCCACTTGAAGTGGTTGTTTAGTTAAGAGCAAAGTTACGGAACTGCAGCGGCTGTCACGTGGCAGCAGCTGATGTGAACATTTAGCCAGTTTTCACAGAAACATTTGAGTCAGAAATGGCTGTTCCCCAAACAGGTCTGCAGTATGCCATCTGCTAAAATCATGGACTCTTCAAGGCTTTCTGGTGAAAAACTGCCATATTTAGGTGAACAAATGAACTAAAGTTCAGTGGTTGGTTCCTTTTCAAATTATACTGTGTTTGTATGTGTATATATAAACACTAAGTGCCCTGACACTGTTGGATTCTTCTATGTTGTAATTAGCTCCCTTTTTAAAGTAGTACAAGTTTGAGGGAGGGAAGGAATGGAGAGTAGATGACAACCCAGTAAATTAATGTTCTTCTTTGTGGGGGTTTTATTTTCTTTCTGCACTTCTGAATTCCAGAACTGTCTCTAAACTCACGGGCATGCAGCCAGGCTGGGATTAGAACTGCAGAAGAAAGACATTTGTAAAACCTACTTCAAGATTATGCTACTGGCAGTTATATACACTGATAATCTTCTAGGAACTTTTCCTTAAATTGACATCATTGAAAGGCAGCAGATGGTATTTTCAAATCTCTCAGGACACCATTGTATGCTTTTCTTTAACATATCTTGCCTGATTTCTAAAGCAGGGTGAACACTGAGTTATGTTGTAAGTTATCAGTTGTTTAAACAAAACAAACAGATGCTTTGGTAACTGCTATGCTCACTCCATATTTTCTAAAATCAAGCATTTTGCTTGTTGCAAGGCCTAGCTATGAAAACATGGCCAACCTGTAATTGATTTCCCATTCTGTCACTTGAAACAGCATTTCTGGTCAATGCTCCCACCTCTGAACAAAGGTTTGTTCTAGGCTGGTTATGGTCACACCGTGTCATCGCTCCAGAACCACGGTGACTGTCATGCAAGAGAGGCAGCTTTCTGACGTTCTCAGTAAAACAGAAAGGGTCTGAACACATGCTGGTGTGCTACATCAGCTCTTTTCACAAACAGGCAGAGTGGTTCAAAACCAACAGAGGAACTAAAGAGTAGTATGTAGATCAGCCCTCCAATCATATAGCACTGTGGGTCAGAAGATTTGTAATACCTGACATCATAACAATGGTGGCTTTTTCTTTTACGATTACATCTCCTTTTTTTCCCCCTGTAAACAAACTTGCTCTTTCTTTACAAAATGCTGCATAGGAAAGTAAAAATTTGCCTTTTTCCAAGACTTGTATTTATCAGTGTCATTCTGTCTGTACAATATTTTGACTTAATCTTTTGTTTACTGTATTACTATAAAATGCTAAAACCCTTTCAGTGTGCAAAATTATTTGGGGTTATTGGACTGCTGGTTCTTTAAAGAAAAGATCTTGAAAAAGTTCCTCTAGCTGAGTAAAGGCCACAGTGCTGAAATGGCACCCATCGTTGTAACGGCTCCTCACATACTGGGACAGGCTCTGAAAACACCACAGCAGCTGAAGTGCACAGACTGATTTTAAGCTGCAGGAATAATAGCTAGGAATCAAGTGCAATAATCAACTAAAAATCCCCTCCCCTCCTGTTGTTTCAGCAGTGTGCTCCCATAAAGAAACAACCAGTTGTTCAGATTGCAATTATTCATCATTTATGAAACAAATTTTTAAAAAAATGAATTACATCTTCAGGACCTTCTGGAGATGAACTGGACACGTTAGGAATTCCTGCCGCAGCACGCGTTACCTATTGTGCTGATTTGCAGTGCGTTATAAATTAACTCCTAAAAGCCAGCTGGGCCTCTAGGCACATCCTGCTTCTCAGCGGTGGGAGCCTGATGCTTAAACAGAAAACGCAGCACGTAGTGCTTTACAGTTCCCGTTCCACGGTGGGCACAGGTTCTCTCATGGTTTAGATCCAAAGGGGCCGTTTATGTGCTGTGTTGCCCCGTGTAGCAGGTACTGAAATACATCATCACCACTCCTGAACATGGAGTAAGTGGAGCAGTTCAGTCCTCCAAGGATGCTCACACCTCTGCGCTCTTGAAGGCAGTAGGAATTTGCTCTTGTGTTCAGCTGGGCCACAGCTAAGTATTTTCAGAAATCTGCCGAGTTGAGTCTCAGTATCATTGTAGGCTATTCCAAAGCCACCATTATTTCAGGAGTTCCTTGATCCTTCAAAGTTTTCTTTCTGTAGTCTGCAACTGCATTTAGTGCTCGTTCCTCGGGTGCAAAGGACAAGAATCCTCAGGTCCATGCTGCTTTTGGGTAACTGTAGAGCTAAGAGGGTCAAAACAAAGATGGTAACTACTTCAGGGGCTCTAGAATTAATGTTCTGCACACGTGCTATTCAGCATGCAAAGGTACTTTGGAGAGTACAGAACATCCTCCAAGAAAAAGCATCAGTTAGGTTTAAGAGTTGATAGTTTAAGGCAGTAACGCCTCCTTCCAGCTTTGTCTAATAAATTGACAGAGGTGAGGTACTCTGCAGAGTAGCTTATAGTTTAGTACAAAAAATACAGTCTGCTGGGCATGTGGTTTAGGTAGGGTTACTCAATTCAGCTTAGTTCTTAGAGCGAGGCAAAGCACAACAGAAGACGGAAAGACCTTGAACAGCTGAGATGCATTGTACCAACTGCCTTAATGCAGCGGATAATGCTGAAAATAATTAGAATAACATTTGAGGCAGTAGCAGCAAGTCTGCCTCAAAAATTATTTAAAAATTGGGACCGAAAGCATCAATATCAGCAAAAGAAAAGCAATTGATAAGAGAACTGTAGACCTCTGTTAGAAACAGCACCAGGGGAAGGAATGGGCCCGGTGTTCTGCCCTGGTGCTGCGTGGCAACTAAGGTGCCAATTAGAAACGATGAGAATTCTGCATGCGTGATGCCATCGCCCTCCCCGACAGGCTGGCGCATCAGGGTGACCTGTACGTACAGGCTTCCCCATGCCACCGCTACGTACCCTGCTGCGATACCCTTGCTCAGCCATGCGCTTGGCCTCCTGCCGCACTAACTCCTCGCAGCGCTGCCAGGCTGATCTCTCCTCTTCTTCCTCCTCCCTCTGGCGCTGCTGCTCCTCCCGTTCTTGTGAGCGGCGCTCTGTCAGCTGGGCACAGAGAGGACAGGGCTGTTACGACTGGGCACCTTTGACAGCTGGGTGCGTCTGGAAAGCATCCTGTACCTGTGCCTCCAACTCCTGCCTGCGGGCTGTCTTCAGTTCCTTCTCCTGCTCCTTCTCTCGCCTACTCAGTTCTTTTGCCTCTTCAAGTTCTTTAATCAGCTGCTCTCGATACTTTATAGACTCTTCTTGGGCTCGTCTGTTTAACTCCATCTTCTCTTGGATCTGGCGCTGCCTGCCTGCAAGGACCTTTGTGAAGTGAGAGGATTAAGGGAGAAGATAAGTCAGGAAAGGGGCCAGCCTTAGAAACAGAACTGGGGAAATCTCAGTGCAGATGGTTAAACAGTTCTCAGAAAATGTATCGGAGAAGCAGAAAAATTCTGCCTTGAGTACTGAAGGCTGTAACTCTCTGGAGGGTGGAGGGTCACAGCTGGAATGATGGCTTCATCAAACCAAGAGAGACACCTCATCAAAAAAGGTCATCACCTCATTCATCAGGCGATCTCTAGCCGCCTTCTCTCTCTCCCATTCTTCTTCCCTCTTCTCCCACACTTTTTTAGCTTCTTCTCTAAAGGAGAGAGGAACAATTATCTCTAAGGTTACTACTTACAGTTAAAAAAACTCTATATACTCCATGGGCATAGACGAGCTACCCTGTGCTTTAGAGGAGCACTCAGGTTTCTCTTCACGTTTGTTCTCAGGCAGCTAGCGTGTCCGCCCCCCCATGCCTATTTCAGAGAACCGCCTGATCTCCCTGTTACTGAACAGCGGGAGGTAACACGCTGAAGGAAATGCTGGCATGCAGCAGGACTTCTTGGATGCGCTCATCTGCCCGGCGCACAGAAGGGCCTCGGGAGGAAGCTTGCCTCTTAACAAGGGTACTACTTCACAGGGCAGGTGGGTAGTTAAGGGCATTGCTGGAAAAGCTGAAGATTTTGTAAATCTTCCCTCTGCAACAAAACCTTTAACTAAACCTTGATGGTAGCACGCACCGTCCTGTCACCAGTGAAGATGCTCTCTCAGCTGGGGAGAGCGTAAGTTGAACCTGAACGAGGAACCTGAGGCAGCTTGTATCTACAAGCTCTGAGATACAAAAGGAAACAACATGCAGGTTTTGGGGTCACTTGGACTAAGCCCCTCCACATCAATAATGCAGAATCATTGAAAGTTAGTTACAAAGTACTTACAACTAAAAGGTAATTCTTCCTGTCTCTGTCTTACTACCTTTTTTTGTTATTAAAGCTCTGGCATTAGAGCTAACGTAACAGAAATTATGGACTAGGTGTTGGGCTGAAGTAATTGAAAAACAACCGCAGACTTTGATTCTGTCCTGGCAGAAAAGCTTTGTGTCTGTATGTACTGGCATGCTGACTGCCTAGCACAGCACTAGCACATGGAATGAAGGGGCAGAGCTCACTTCTGCTGCAGTGCTTCTAGAACTGCAAGGCCAACCAGACATCGCTTTCTAACGTCCACTTTCAAAGCCTATTTAATAAACACGAATGGAGCTCCACCAACCAGGCAGGAACGTTCAGCACATACGGTCTCTTTAGATGACGTTCAGAGGTGGGCAGGCTCACCTAAAAATAGTCTGCAGCTCTGCCTCCCTCTCCTTTTCTAACTGGAGCTGTTCCTCAATGACCTGTTTCATCCAGGCAACATCTGCAATGGCTCGTTCTCGTCGCGCGGACTGGCAGCGCTGATCCTCATCTTCTTTCTCGAGGAGGGCTAATAAGATTTGCCTGTCTATCTCCTTCAGAAAAACCACAAGATTAACAACTATCTAACAGCTTCCAGCCTGTGTGCAGGGCTACTCTCTACAAATTATTGGTGACGTAGTGTCAAGGGTGTGCTCAGGAAGACACTCAGTCTGCTGGCTTCCCCGTGATCTTTTTGCTCCAGCCCTGTTCACAAGCTGGAAGGGGCTTCCAAACTAATTATCTGTAGGCATCAGAGGCAGACACATAAATAAAATACAAAGAACAAGTTTCTGCAGCACACAGTATAACGTATAAATCAAGGGGTACTTTCATTTACCAGCTCCTCTTGTATCTGCTGAGCTCGTCTCTTTAACTGAGCATTACACTGATGCCTCAAAAAGCGACTGAAGGAGAAAAAAAAAAAAAAAAGAAAACATTCAAACTGACTCTAAAGCCCTATGTTATTATACACCAGCACTCAAGGTACAAGGTACACCTGTGACAATGTAACTTACAGGCAACAGAGGTACCCGCTACTGCTAACATGAACAAAAAGAAGTAACCAATGCGTTTGCTCATTGGCTGCTCTGGGCACTTCCATCAAAAACCAAATATTTACAACCCACCGCTGCTATCTGAAATATCTCCTCGTGCTGCAAGTACTATTGCGGACGTAGGAACAGATTCTATCCAAGCCCTGCTGAAACAAGCTTCACTTGATCTCATACCCAAGCTCTTTCTTCTTCCGGTGCTCTTCCATTTGTTTCCTTTCTTCTTCCAAGTTCTCCAGCTCCCACTGCTGCTTTAATAAATTATCTTGTTCTTTTTTCAGCTTTGTTGCCTAAAAGGAAAAAGCAACCACCAAGAAAGAGTACATCAGAGAGCTCAGACATCCCAGAGAGAGCGTTTGTACCAGAGTTTGTACCCCGTTCTGCTCCTCTGCAAGCAGTCAAAATCCTCACTGCAGCAAGTATTCCACATTAATGTAATTCGTGGGTCAGTGGCTCACAGCTCAAGAGACACTGTGAGAAGCCCCAGATGAAAAAGCCTTTGAACCAAACCGGTCACACTTAGAAGTTTCTATAAATCTTTTTCTCATCTGGTGCAGCACAAAAGTGTGCTCACATTTCAAGAGGAGCAAACAAAAGCTACCGGAGTGCAGTTAATATGCCAGTGTTCACGGGAGAGGTCTACATGACTAACAGAAATTATGTCCCAACTAGCTTTGTTCCAGATTTAATCTAGTGGAAACCTGGAGGGAAGAGGTCAGGTCAGTGTTGCTGTATTGCCAAGCAAAACAATGAATTTCCTTCTCAAATGAGGAGAAACTAAAGATTACCTCTGTCTCCTGTAATTTCAGTTCTTCTATTTGTTGAAGCAATGCCTCTGCTTGCTTCTTCTCTTCCAGCCGACGCTTCTCTTCCTCTTGTCTCATTCTTTCCAGCGCTTCCCTTCGTGCACTTTCACATTCATTTTCATAACGTTTTTTCTCTTCAAGTTCAGTTGCTTCTTGCTTTCCAAGCCAAAAGAAAGCATGGCATTTAAGGTTAGGCTAACACAAAGAAACAGCCTCCGGCTCAGGAAATCCACAAATCAAATTCTTGCAAGCTGACACGTATTGGGAAAATATAGAACAAAATACACTAGGGAGGAACACAAGGACAAAGCCAAACTATCTGCAGATCACTGCCTGAAAATGGTTCTCAGTCTATACACATCCTTTGCAGGACCCTGCACAGGTCTGATGCTAAGCACAGGCGGTCTTAAAAATACACTCAGCTTCTCCTGTTGCAGCTATAACAGATTATTGTTTTAGTTAACTCTGAAATCTGTATTTGAAGGCCTTTATTATTCTCTCACATCAAAATCACTGTATTCCCATATCTAGTATGTGTGTATTCAAATACTGAGCCCTTGCAGCTTTGCACTGGCTCTGCACTGCAGCTTGCTGTTAGTTAGACGAGCACCCAGTGCCACACTGAATCCTGCAACAGATCTGCTCAGCAGATAGCACTGGATTTGCTAGGAGATGGGTTGTGTGTACTCGTTAGACAGGAACGATGGCTCTCCATTAAAAGCATCCTTCCTGTTAGCAGCTCCTGTCGTTCTGCGGACACCAGAACTCCCCATCGCTACAGGAACGAGCACAGCAACCTCAGTCATTATTTGGTTCAAGACTGCTGTGAGAAAAACAAACAGCCAACTCCTATTCCTTCCGCATCCGAGCCATGTCCACACAGGAAGACAAGCTGTCTGCCAGCCGGGTCAAAAGGCACACAGCATCACACCTCCACCCACTTGTGCGTTTCAGGAGTCTGCCCTAGAGACCGGTAACACCAGGGCCACCCCAGCGTACCTTGGTTTTTTGCATTAGCTGATCACCCCAAGCCTCTACCACGTGCTTCCTGTGCAGCTCTGACTCCACCTGCAGACGACCACAGATGCCGTTAGTGCCAGAGGCTCTCCTGTCCCCCAGGATCTAGACAGACCCTCTGGAGCTCCTCCTGGCCCTGGAGCTCCCTGTAGCCCTGAAGTCCCAGCAGGATCTGCCTCTGTAGAGGTGGGCTCGTTTGGGTGTCCTCGGTGCCCTCCAGGTCACAAGCTGAAGGTCAACGTCACATGCCAGTTCTGGGAAACACTAGAGTGACACTGAAACCAGAGCTGTGGCAGCTAGAGCAGCAGGTCGGTGGAATAAAGAGTAAGGAAGCGCCAAGGACGTGGCAGGTACAGCTTTAAAAAGCACCTGAGATATTTACATCACAGGCACTGCAAATCTGCTCTCAGAGTCAGAACAGATTTCTGGTTGTTTTTGAAAAATACCAGCTTTGAGGGGACTTCTTACAGTTAAGCCATTTTCTTCCTTGCTTTTTGCTTATCAGAATTGCTGTGATTCAAGATGAATGACAACAGTAGATACGTGATGACATTCAAGTTAAAACCTGGTTAATAAACGCAAGGCAGCAGGGACTAAAAAGAAAGTAACATCACCTCCCGGAGCTCAGCGTTGTTTTTCTTCCAGCGCTCATACAGCAGCTGCTCAGCAACCTGGAAACACGAGAGCTGGGTTATATTCTTACAGAAGAATTCGAGATACCAAACCCTCCCGAGGCAGCCATGAGTTAAGCGCACCAAGCGCTGAAAAGCGCGGCACGGGGCACTCCTGTCGAGCCCCCCGCAACCGCGACCTGCACATCTAAAGGAAGGGAGCGGCCTTGCCCGCCCGGTCGCTGGGAGAGCTGTACGAGCGCTCCTCCGCCCGCGGGGGCGAGGACCGAGCCCCGGGCTGCGAGGCCTCTCCCGAGAGCCGGGGGCCGCGGGAGGCCCCGCCGCTCCCCTCACCTTCCTCCTCCGCTCCTCCCGGCCGGCTCGCAGCTCCTCGCTCCGCTCCCGCATCCCGACGGCCTCCGACCCGCGGCCCCGCCGCAGCTCCCGCAGCTCCGCCGCCAGCGCCTCCCGCTCCTCGCCGAGCAGCCGCCGCAGCCGCGACCGCCGCTCCTCCAGCCGCGCCGCCGCCTCCTCCGCCTCCCGCCGCACCGCCGCCGGGCTGCGACACACCCGGGCCTGTCAGGGGGGAGCGCCCGCCGGCCCCGGCCTCCCCGGCCCCGGCCTCCCCGGCCCCGGCCCGTACCTGGGCGGGAGGGCGCGCGGCGCGCTCCACCGCGCCTGCCGGGAGCAGCAAATGGCGGCCCGGGCGAAGGAGCGGCTGGCCCGCTCCCACTGCTGCCGGCTGCGCGCCTCCAGCTCCCGCCGCCGCTCGGCGGCCCAGCGCTCCGGGGCCCGGCCCCGCGCCGCCCACCGCAGCGCCATCGCCCGCCGCCCCGCACCAACGGCCGCCGCCCGGCGCCATGGCAACGCTACGGGCGCCGCCGAGGGACACGCCGGGCCGGGCTTCGCGGGAAGGGAGGGGCGGCCGCTCCCCGCCGGCTCACACCGACCCGGCCCGGGGGCCCCGCTCCTGCCGCCGCCCCGGCGGTTCCTCCGTGCCCCGTCCCAGCCCGGGCGCTCGCCGGGCGTGAAGAAGCGGATCGCCGAGCTGGGCGGTGGGGCGGTTCGAGCGGGGCGGGCAGGCGGACTGGTGCCAGCGCAGGCGCTCGCTGTGCCGCAAAACCCTGCACCGGGTTGAAGCTGCCAGCGGCTCAGCGTTTATCGCGCTGTAAATATTGCGGGTGGGTTAAAGGTCTCTGTTTCTGCCAGCCTCGGCCGCCACGCCAGCCCGGCACTGCCTGCAGGGGCTCGGCCCGCAACCCAGCCCCGGCCGGGCCGGCCTCTGGCCGACCTGGGATGCGCCGAGCACCCAGGGACGGGGTCCGGCCACCGGCTCGGCGGAGGCGGCAGCCGGCGGCCCCCTGCGTGTGCCAGCGCTGGTGACAGACGGCTCCTGGCTGCGGCCTTGTGCCAGCACCCTCCCTGCGAGCCAGCGATCGGTATCGCCCCACGACCTGTTTTTCCAGAACAGCCGGTCAAAACACCGGATCTGGGGCCCTGTCACCGGTCGATCCCCGCCCCACGGCCGCAGGACGTGGCCGAGCCTCCCTCCACAGCCGCCCCCTCTCCCCGCACCGCCACGGCCCCCATCTCCCTCCCGCGGCGGGGGGTGAGCTCACCCGCCCTGCACGGAGCTCGGTGTCACCTTCCACCGCCGGCCCGTCGCAGAGGTGTTGAAATCGATCGCTCCCCCGTTAGGGTTCGGGTTCGGTTTCCCGGCGTGGGCCGGGCCGCGCTGACTGAACCATCTGCTCCCTATGAAACATTTATCTCCCCTAAATAATTAACAACGACCAGCCTGGAACAGTGCACCTGGCCAGGGGAGGAACGGCCGGTGCGGGGCCGAGACGGCGTAAACAACCACGGCGGGGGACGCTCCGATTTCGCCCCCGCCGCGGGGGCAGGGCCCGCGGGCGCCCGTGCAGCCCTGAGCGGGCCGGGGCCGAGCCGCGCTGCCCCCGGGCTGCAGCGGGGGATGAACCGGGGCGGGCTGAGCAGCGAGGCGAGGCCCGGCAGGCCGGGGTGGGCAGTGTGGCCTCCTCCGGCGCCCAAACCGGCCCTCGCAGCCGCCCGCGCCCGGGCTACGGGGCTGGCGGGGACACCGTCCCCGGGGCTGAGGGGGCCCTGAGGGGAGCACAGCCCCACCCCTCGCCGCTGGCCCCGCCCCGCCGCACCTCGAGGCCCGCGCCCTCGTCCTGATTGGCGGACGGGAGGGTGGGCAGTGCGTCGCCATTGGTCGGAGCGGCGGGGGCGGGCCGCGGTAGCAGCGCGCTGCCGGGTCGGGCGGCGGGGCCGGCCCCGGTGCGGTGCCGGTCGGAGCGGGCGGTGCGGGCCGGGCCGGGCCGGGCCATGGCGCTGCTGCTGGAGCACGAGTTCAAGCCGCTGCCGGCCGACAAGCAGATCGAGACGCTGCCCTTCCTGGAGGCCGTGGCGCATCTGCCGCCCTTCTTCGGTGAGCCCGGGCCGGCCGTCTGCGGGGGCGGGAGCTGCAGCAGGGCCCGGCCCGGTACCGGCCCTGCCGCCGCGCCCAGCCGTGGCCGTCTGCGGGCAGAGGGTCCTCGGGCCCCGCCGGTCCGGGTAGCCTCTCCCGGTCCTGGGTGCCCCCCCGGTCCTGGGTGCTCGCTCCTGGGGCTCCCCCAGTTCTGGGTCGCCCCTCCCCTCCGGTCCTTGGGCCCCCGGTAGGTGCTCACCCCCGGGCCCGGCTGCTCCCCTCCCCCGGTGCCTGGTGTCCCCCGGGGAAGCAGCCTGATGGGGCCGGGTTTGCATCACGGTCCCGTCAAACCTGTCAAGCAGCCCCGTTGGGAAACGTCCCGCTGACCCCGGGGCCCCACGCCCCGGCAGAGCCACCGACGCCGCAGTGGGGCCTGGCCGCCTTTCCCCGGTGCGCCCCGGCTGGAGGCATCACTCGGGGCAGGCAGCTCCCAGCCAGCCCGTGGATCCCACCCGCGGGCCGCTCACCCTATGTCGGGACCGTGGGTGTGTGTCGGCACGGCCGCCCTCGTGCCACCACGGCCTGCGCCATCCCACTGCCCTCCACAATGTCAGCTATTGTGTGGCGGCTCCGTGGCAGGCCTCGGCCGGGCAGGACACGGGGCTGCCTGCCTGGGGACGGGCAGAGAGGGTCCTATGCCCCGTTGTGCTACTCTGGACCATCACATCGGGGCCGTGTCCCAGAGCCGGGGGTCGTGGGGCCGCTGGCAGGGCCGGGACAGGAGGCAGGGCTGGCAGCCGCTCGCCATGGCCGTGTGCGAAGCCTGAAGAGCCGTTCCCAGCCTCGCTAGTGCGTGTCTCAGTGCCTTGGCTGCGGTTAAGGTGAAACCTGTTGGTTACAATTTGGGAGTTTGCAGTGTCTCATGTGTCCCCTAATGACTAATCGTCCTCCCTCCGTGTTTCCACAGATTGCCTGGGGACTCCCATCGTCTACTCGCCGGTCAAAGCAGACCTGACTGGAAATATCAAGGTAGGAAGGGGTGCAGGAGGGCACAGGGGGGTGAACCCCTGGGCAGAGATGCTGTGGGATTGGAGAGGCAAGACCCGGAGGTGTTTAAAAAGGCCTTTTCTTCCCATGGGGGCTTTCGGGCTCAGCGGCGGTGTGTTTATTAACGAGGTTCCCTGGTAAAAGCACTGTTTAGCAGCTGCGGTGCTCACTGCAGACACCACGTTTCCCCACACTGCAGCCGTGAGCACCAGCCTGCTGCCGCTCTGCCCAGCAGCTCCCAGGAGCCAACCCCCCTTCTCTGCCCTCTTAGAAAATCCGGGCGGTTTACGACTCCAACCCCGCCAAGTTCAAAACGCTGCAGAACATCCTGGAGGTGGAGAAGGAGATGCACGGCTCGGCCTGGCCCAAGACAGGCGCGACGCTGGCACTGATGTGGTTGAAAAGGTGACTCATGCCATCGGGGGGCTGCTCCGGGCTGTGTCTCGGCACGTGGCACCCTATCGAACACTGGCCGGAGGCTGCTGTGGAGAGCTTGGGCCCGGCTGGTCCCTTCCGGCGGGGTCTGGCCAGGGCAGCGTGGGGTGCTGTGTTTTGAGGAGCACAGCCTGGTGCGCTGGCTGCACGAGCAGGAACACGCAGGGGCAGGCATCAGCCCTGTGGGGAGGGTGTGCTGCCGGGACTGTGGGTTTTTGGGGAGCCTGGATGCGTCAGGCTTGAGGGGTGCCTTGCTGGAGGCTGGGAAGGAGCATCCCTTTCCCCACCCTGACATCTCCGCTCTTCTCACAGGGGCCTGAAGTTCATGCTGGTGTTGCTTCAGAGCATCTCTGATGGTGAGCGGGACGAGGAGCATCCGAACCTCATCCGAGTGAACGCCATGAAGGCTTACGAGATTGCGCTGAAGAAATACCATGGCTGGATGCTGCAGAAGCTCTTCACGGTGAGCGTTCACGTCTCCATGGAGGAAAGCAGCCTTTCTTTAAGCCCAGCTGCTCCGTTAGTTGCCCCGAGCAGTGATGTGTTTTAGGAGAATAATGGCTTGGAAACATGGGAAGCTGCTGATCTGTTTTGAGCAGTGTTTCCAGGGAACCCTCTCTGCACATCCCTGCTTCTCTGAGTGTCCAGCCAACATCCCCAAGGTTGTTCCCGTGTGTCTCCGAGGGCCCGGAGACCCCACAGCATCCCATTTGGGCATCTCCAGGCGCTCAGAGGCGCACAGGAACAACCCAAACTGGAGTCCTGCATGTGGGATGGGGAGGACTTCGGGTTTGTGGGAGCCTTACAGCTTCTTCCCCTGTTTTATAGGGCTCGGTCTACGCTCTTCCATACAAATCAGATTTGCTGAAGGCACTAGAGAAGGGTCAAGAAGTCAAAGAGGAGGAAAGCATAGAGAAGATTCATCAGTTTCTCTTGAGGTTCACCCCCATCCTGGATGCAATTTATGAGATGTACACAAAGATGAACGCCGAGCTGAGCTACAAAGCCTAAAGCTCGCACGGGACTGGTAGGGCTTAAATAAGGTGTGACGGGTGCTACCTGCGTCTTAATCACTGAGGCAGCTGGGGCAGCTCCTGGCTGTCAGGCAACTTTGATTCTTGTCTGGATCTGCAGCAGATAACTTGTTTTCTCAAAAAAAAAAAAAAAATTAATTTTCTATTGAGAATACAGCAATAAAACAATTGTACCCACTGTCATCGTAGGATTTCCCAAGCCTTTGTCCTAAAGAGGAAAAACAAGTATTTCTAGTCCTAACTGCCGGGTTTATGTCTGCCACAGTACCGGGAATGAAGCGTGGCTGGCGGCAGCGTCCCGCCGATGCTGCCTTGGCTCTGCCCTTGGCTCTGCCCTGACTCTCGGACTGCACCGCTGCACCCTCGGCTGTGCTGCGCCTGGTGCCCGCCATGTGCCGATGAGCGCCCGATGCTGCTCGCCCACCGATGGGCACCCGGGTGAGAAACTTCCCGAATGATGCTGGCAGCGCCCGCGGCAGAGGAGCCGATGACTTTCCCGGGTGACCCCAACTCCTCCAGCGCCTGCGTGGGAGCGAGCCCCCTCCGCCTGGACGGCTGCGCCAGCTGAAGCCGGGGGACTGTCCCGACGCGGTGTTTGTGGAAGCACATGTTGCCTTATTAACCGACCGCCTTACAGCACTGCCGAGCCCTGCGCCGGTGGGGCAGGGAAGCAAAATTTAATAAAAACTCACGGTAACTTCGGCCTGGGCGGCTGTTTCGGGGCTGTTCCTGGGGGGCCTGTTTTGGGGAGGGTGTTTTGGGGGGCTGTGCCTGAGGGGCTGTGCCTGAGGGGGCTGTTTGTGGGAGAGTTTTTGGGGCTGTTTCAGGGAGGGTGTTTTGGGGCTTGTTCCTGGGGGGCTGTTTTGGGGAGGGAGATTTGGGGGCCTTTTCCTGGGGGGCTGTTTTGGGGAGAGTTTTGGGGGCTGTTTCTTGTGGGGGCTGTTTCAGGGAGGTTGTTCTGGGGGCTTGTTTTGGGAAGGATGTTTTGGGGATTGTTTTGGGGAGGCTGTTTCAGGGCTGTTCCTGGTAGCGGGCTGTTTTGGGGAGCGTGTTTCTGGGCCGTTTCAGGAAGGGTGTTGCAGGGGTTTGTTCCTGGGGGGGCTGTTTTGGGGAGGGTGTTTTGAGGTTGTTCCTGGGGGGCCTGTTTCAGGGAGGGTATTTGGGGGCTTGTTTTCGGAGGGTGTTTCAGGGGGCTGTTCCTGGGGGGGGCTGGTTCGGGGAGCTGTGCCGGGGCTGCGCCGGGCCGGGCCGGTGCCCGGGTGCCGGCAGGAGCGGAGGGAGCAGGGGCCGCTCCCGCAGGCGGGTCCCGGTGCCGCCCGCCCCCGGAGCCGGCGCGGGGAGGGGCCGCTCTCCGGGACGGGCCCCGCGGCGACTCGGCGGCGCCGGAGCCTACGGGGCCCTTCGCGGGACGTGCCGCGGTACGGGCCGGCGGCGGGGCGGGCGGGCGGGGTCCCCAGAAACGGGGGGCGGCACGACGGTAGGGGTGTCCGGGCCGGGACGCAAGTACCGGGGCGGCACACGGGGACCGGGGCAGGATGGGGCCCCCCGGGCAGGGCACGGGGACCGGGGCAGGATGGGGCCCCCCAGGCAGGGCATGGGGACCGGGGCAGGATGGAGCCCCCCGGGGTGAGGACCGGGCTGCAGGCTGAGCTGGGCAAGGCAGGGTGCAGCCCCATGGGCTCCCCCTGGCACTGCGGGGTCCTGACCTGTCTGGCCAATTTGGGGGCTCACCGCTCCGAGGGTGAGGTGCAGGGTGTGTTCCCGCGGGGAGCCTTGAGGAGGGGGTTACCAACGGCTCTAAACTCAGCCGTTGGACCACGCTGAGTTCACGGCTCTCGCCCAGGTGAACGTGGCCCCAGCGGTGCGGTTTATTTTGGAAGGTGGCTGGTTCAGTCCGGATGCGCGTTTCCACTGAGGCTGAACGTGAACACGATGTGGTTTCAGTGATTCACTCCTACCCGGAGCCCTTCGTGCTTTAGTTTGAGGAACACTTTAATGTGGCAAAGTCTGCACCACCCGCTAATGGGGCATCCTCCCTGCCGCCCGCCCAGGGCATGTCCCTGCGCGTCCTGGTGTCGGTGCCAGCGTCTGTGACCCTACGGTGGGCTGGAGTGGGGGACTAACTGGGGATACTGGTCTGGCTGGGAGGTAACTTGGTGGAAAGCTGGGGAGAGATGGGAGCGCACTCGGGGGAACAGGCAGGAGGGTTTGTGTTGGATATGAGAGCCGGGGCTGTGCCGGCGAGCCTCAGCGCGCAGTGAGCTGCACCTTGACTCATTTATTCCATGGGGTGAGGGAAGTCTGAAAAATAAAAACCCAAATAACTAACGAGCCAAATAAAACCCCATTGACAGCACCTTTCCTGGCAGCGGCTATGCCCGTGGGAACACCTAGGCTGACGGCACCGGCCAGCGAGCCCGTCATTTCCGACACGAGCTTCCTGCCCTGGTTGCTGGCGGCAGCACTGGCTCCTGGCCCCACCTGCCCTTTCCACTTGTCCCCTCACTTCTGCCCCATGTCTCCCCAGGCTTCAGCCCCACGAGCATCCCCAGGGCTGCCTGCCGCCTGGCCAAGTCCCCTGGCCAAGTCCCCAGCCACTTCCTATGGGAAACAGTGTCCTGTGCTGGTGGCTCCCTGGGTCTGCCCTGGGTTCCGGCCGTGTGTGACAGCCCATGACGTGTTTGGGCTTTTCCCTAAAGCTGTGCTTGTCCCAGGGCTGGGATTCCCAGCACAGCTGAGGAGTTAGGTGCTCCATCCCCATGCACAGCCCGCAGGCTTGGCGTGTTTGGCAATCCCCTGTTCTCTGTTATCCAAGGACCAATCGGCCATGCAAAGGCCCATGTTTGCCCGGGGTCGGGGTGTGGGACCTGCAGGCTTTGGCAGGTGCTTGTGGAATTTCTTGCAGAGAGGGCGATGGCAGGAAAGTCAGCAAAGAGGAGAAACCGTGTTGGCTCTGTGGCTCATCCCCTGTCTCCCGGGGCTGCACCGTCCCCACTGGGTGCTACCCAGGGCTGCACTGTCCCTGCTGGCTGTCCCCCAGGGCAGCGGGGAGGAGGGAACCGCTGCCCGAGGCCGCCCCCACTGCAGCAGGATTTTGGGGCTGTTTGCAGCCCTTGTCCCCCATGTCTGTGGGAGCATCGTGTGCTCCCGCCATGGGGCTGCCATGAGCGGCTGTGGAACACAGTGCCTAATTAGAAGCACGTTATCCGGCAGAGATCCCTGCCTGCCCCGGGAGGGCCCAGCCTGCCATTATGGCTTGTTGTACAAAGCTGCAGCCCACTAGAAAATGATATGTTTCCCGGCTGCTTTTTCTGTCCCGGGACCCGCAGGGAGGGCCGAGCTCCCCAGAGGCAGGAGCTGGGCTGAGCCTTAATGCTGATGTGTTTCACGGGTGTGTTTTCGTGGAAAGCAGGGCTGGGGGACAACCCGGGGTCACTCACCTGTCTGCCCTGCCTGTCCGTGCCTCTGCCAGCGCTGCCTGCCCGGAGGAACCTGATGGGCAGGGCACGGCAGTGCCGGTGGCATGGTGCAGTGCTTTGCTCGCCACGCTGGTAGCATGGCTCTCCTGCAGTCCAATCTCCCTCTGGGCAACCTAAACCCGTAATTTCTTGTCTTAACTGCTGCTCCTGCCCTCCCGTGGGCTGTGGCCCCCCTGTGCTGCATCTGTCCCGCTCCCGGTGCCCAGCGTGGCCGTGCCGGCACTGCGGGTGCCCGGGGCCAGGTCCCACCAAGCCCCCTGGGGCTGTGGGAGTGATGGGGCATCGAGGACCAGCCCGGTCCCACTCCCAGCCCTGCTGCAGTGGCAGCTCCCCACCGCCTCCAGGCGCTTCCCTGGGCGCAGGGTGTATCCCAGGAATGTTTTCTTTCCTTGGGCGGCAGATCGGAGCGCACAGGGTCTGCTCTGTGCCCTGTCCTGGGCTGCACCCAAGCCGACCGCAGCGGGGAGAGGCAGCGGGGCCGGGCTTGCCCTAGCCCAGTACGGCTGCGCTTTGAAGCCAGCAGCGCTGCAGCCGGTGGGGCCTCTGCAGACGTGAGGGGTCCCCACGGCTGGGTAGGTGGGTGCTGAGGAGAGTCAGGGCAGGCAGGACCGGCCGGGAGACCCTGGGTTGTGAAGGGTCCCGCTGGCCCCAACCGCTGCCGGGGTCAGCATGGGACCTGCTCCTGCGCGGGGGCACGGTGCCCTGTGGAAGAGGATAGGGAGGGACAGCGGTTATTTGGGGATGACGCTGTGTTTTCCTCTGCCAGGTCTCCTGCTCTCGTAGAAGGAGCTGGGGGTCGCAGCCGCCCAGGCAGGCTGCTCGCACCCATCCCTCCGGCCAGGGAGCATGGCAGACGCCGAAGACCCCCCACGCGCTGTTGGCGGCGATGCCGGGGAGGGTCTGGGGGATGATGGGTCCCTCCAGAACGACTCTTTCCCACTCTCCTCACTGGCCAACCTGTTTGAGAGTGAGGACACCCCCCCTGCCGAGGCGGCCCGGGGCCCCCCCGGTGCAGGGGATGGAAAGCAAAACCTCCGCATGAAATTCCACGGGGCCTTCCGGAAAGGCGCCCCAAAGCCCATGGAGCTGCTGGAGGCCACCATCTACGAGTCGGCCGTGGTCCCCGCGCCCAAGAAAGCCCCCATGGACTCCCTCTTCGACTACGGCACCTATCGCCACCACCCCAGCGAGAACAAGCGCTGGCGCAGGAGGGTCGCGGAGTGAGTACGGGGATGCCCGTGCACCCCGGTGCCGGTGGGGAGTGATGGGGCGGGAGGCCTGGGTGCAGCACTGCAGGAATGGGGGTGCCAGGCAGCTGGGGACGGCGACGGGGCCCCCACGGCTCTCCGAGTGGCACTTCGGGGTGCTTTGGGCAGGGGGGTGCCACGCACACGGGGCAGCTCCCAGCCAGTCCCAGCGGCCGCGCTGGGCTGTGCCGTGCCGTGCCGTGCCGTGCCGTGCCGTGGGTCTGCAGCCCCGCGGGGCCGGGAGCCCGGCTCCCCTTCCCCCTTGCCGGCGCCGTGAAAGAGGCTCTGTGCGCCCAGCCGCTCCCCTGGCCGGTGCGGACGTCTGGCTCCCCGGCATGAAAGGGCTTTTCAGGAGGGCCCCCGCCCTCCCAGCGCCAGGAAACCGGAGCCGGGGGGGGCACCCGCGGCCGGGCGCACAATGCCCGTCTGTGCCGGGCACCTGGGGCGGCCGCCGGCCCCCAGCCGCAATCCCCACCCCGGGGGCGCAGCCTGGCTGGGGGCAGCGGGGTGCCCCTGTGCCCCGGCGGGAGCTCAGTCCCCTGGGCGGGCAGGGGTGCAGGCGGGTGGAGGGGGCTGGGATGCCCCGTGTGCCCCCAGCCCCGGGGGTCCCTGGCTGGGGCAGCCACTGCCCCTCCTCTCCCCGTTCCCGGTTGCCCAGAGCCGGCCGGTTGTCCCCAGCCCGTCCCGCTGCCGCCAACTGCTCCGACCGGTCTGGCTGCACCCACGGCACTGGAGCGTGACTGAACCCGCGGCCCGTCCCTGCTGGGGGGCACGGCTGGGGGCCCAAAATGCTGCAGCACCCGGCCGGGAGCTGGCAAGGTGCCCACCAGCTCCCGTGGGTGATACTGGGAGGTGGGATGCTGGGAGCACTGGGCTGCTGAGGGTGGGGAGGCTGCCCTGGCCCCGCGGGTGACCCCGGCTGGGGGGTACCCCCAGGTGCCCGTGCCCTTCCCCGGCGGCTGAGCAACCTCAAGCTCATTGCATGGGTGGAAAACCGAAGCAGCGGCTCCGGTTCCCAGCGCTGGCGCTTCTCCCGCAGGAAGCAGGCACCGGGTGCGAAGGGGCCGGCTCCCAACCCACCCCCCGTCCTCAAGGTCTTCAACAGACCCATCCTCTTCGACATCGTCTCCCGAGGGTCCCCGGCCGGCCTGGACGGACTCCTCTCCTTCCTCCTCACCCACAAGAAGCGCCTGACGGATGAGGAGTTTCGAGGTGAGCACCTGGGGCTGGTCCTGCCCTGGGACCCCGTGGTGCCAGTGCTATGCCATGCCACTGGTGGTCCCCATGTCCCCGCGGGGATGGTGATGCACAGCCCCAGCACAGGGGGCTGCGACGTGTGGTGCCCAGGAGGAGCCGGGGATTTGGCCAGGGAGTGCAGGGGTGCGGGGCTGGGCATTCCCATAGCCTGTGGGGCTCGTCCTGGCCCCCCCTCAGCACCCTCTGCTCCCAGAGCCCTCCACGGGAAAGACCTGCCTGCCCAAGGCGCTGCTCAACCTGAGCGGGGGCAGGAACGACACCATCCCCGTCCTCCTCGACATCGCCGAGAAGACAGGCAACATGCGGGAATTCATCAACTCGCCCTTCAGGGACGTCTACTACCGAGGTAGGGGGGCATGGAGCCGCTGCCGGCTCTATCCGGGCATGGGGGACCCCAGAGAGGTTCGGGGACTGGAGCATCAGGGACCCTGAGGAGGATGGAGGATGCTGGGGAGGTTGGGGACCGGAGCAGCAGGGAACCTGGGGAGGATGGAGGACCCTGGAAGGGCTTGGGGACCAGAGCAGCAAGGACCCTGGGGAGGCTGGGGGGCTCCAGGAGGGCTTGGGAACTGGAGCAGCAGGTACCCTGGAAAGGTTGGGGGACCCGGGGGAAGTTGTGGGGCAGGGTGGGGGCTGACGGGTGCCGGTGGCACAGGTCAGACAGCCCTGCACATCGCCATCGAGCGCCGCTGCAAGCACTACGTAGAGCTGCTGGTGGAGAAGGGAGCAGACGTGCACGCCCAGGCCCGCGGCCGCTTCTTCCAGCCCAAGGACGAGGGTGGCTACTTCTACTTCGGTGAGCGGGGAGGGAGCCAGCAGGTTGCCCGGGGGGACCGGCTGTGTCCTGGGGACGCCCCCGCGGTGGGGCGAGGGCGATGGGTGCCCTGACGGCGTGCTGTCCCCGCAGGTGAGCTGCCCCTCTCGCTGGCTGCCTGCACCAACCAGCCCCACATCGTGCACTACCTGACGGAGAACGGGCACAAGCAGGCGGACCTGCGGCGCCAGGATTCTCGCGGCAACACTGTGCTGCACGCCCTGGTTGCCATCGCCGACAATACCCGCGAGAACACCAAGTTCGTCACCAAGATGTATGACCTGCTCCTCGTCAAGTGCGCCAAGCTCTTTCCTGACACCAACCTGGAGGCGCTGCTCAACAACGACGGCCTCTCCCCCCTCATGATGGCTGCCAAGACCGGCAAGATCGGGGTACGGTGACCCCCCCACAGTGCCGGGAGCCATCTGCCCTGTCAGCTCTTGGCTGAGCCCTGTCGCACTCGGTGCATGTCCCCGCCAGCAGCGAGCAGCATGGCTTCGCTCTGCAGATGGTGCTGGAAATCTGCATGTGCAGCTTGTTAACCTGGCTAATTAACCTTTCCCTAATTAACCCCAGGCTCTTGGCAGATCCCATCCTTTCCCCTGACTTGCCCTTGTCCTCCAGCCGTGCGGGGAGCGGGTTCATTAAAAATGCAAAAGCTGCAGCATCCTGGGGGGCTGCCTGGTGCGATGGAGTCCCTGCACCCCGGGAGCACCCCGGGCCCCCTGGGGTGCAGGGGGTGGGTTGGGGTGCTCAGCGGCAGGAGGGGATGTGCCTGGGGTGGGGTGGGAGGAGAGTGGGGTGGGGGCTGGGAGCGGGTCTGCCTGCGGGCGAGCAGTCCTCCCTCCGGCAGATCTTCCAGCACATCATCCGGCGGGAGATCACGGACGAGGACGCCCGGCACCTCTCGCGGAAGTTCAAGGACTGGGCGTACGGCCCCGTCTACTCCTCCCTCTATGACCTCTCTTCGCTGGACACATGTGGGGAGGAGGTGTCCGTGCTGGAGATCCTTGTCTACAACAGCAAGATCGAGGTGTGCAGGGGCCAGGGGGGACCAGGGGGACCACAGGGCTGGGTCCCCACTGACGGCGCCCGTGTCCTACCAGAACCGCCACGAGATGTTGGCCGTGGAGCCCATCAACGAGCTGCTGCGCGACAAGTGGCGCAAGTTCGGGGCCGTCTCCTTCTACATCAGCGTGGTTTCCTACCTCTGCGCCATGGTCATCTTCACCCTCGTCGCCTACTACCGCCCCATGGAAGGCCCTGTGAGTCCCACGGCACCGTGGCACAGCCCCGTGGGCCAGCACCTCCTGGCAGGGGAGTTTGCTGAGTCTCTGCCCCAAGCAGCCCTGCCTGCCCTGGGATGGTGGAGCAGCTCAGCTCTGTCCTTTCCCTGCAGCCCCCCTACCCATACACCACCACCGTCGACTACCTGCGCCTGGCCGGGGAGATCATCACCCTTCTCACCGGCATCCTCTTCTTCTTCACAAATGTCAGTGCGGCGAGGCAGGGGGTCCTCCCATGGGACAGCCAAGCCCTTGTGATCTCCACGCAAGGAGCGACTCGAGGGCAACAACCCCATGTCCTGAGGCATCAGCCCCTGCCGTGATGCCCCCTGGACACCGGGACCCTGCTGCGCAGGGGCTTGCTCCCCCCAGCTCCCCCCAACCTTTCCCTCTCTCCCCCAGATCAAAGATCTGTTCATGAAGAAGTGCCCAGGCGTGAACTCCTTCTTCATAGACGGCTCCTTCCAGCTGCTCTAGTATGTGGGGAACCCCCGGGGCCTGCCCGAGCCACAGCACACCCGGGCTTGCAAGGGGCAGTAGCCAGCTGTGGCTGTTGGTGCAGGGTCTGACCCCGGCTCTCCTCCAGCTTCATCTACTCGGTGCTGGTGATCATCACGGCGGGGCTGTACCTGGGCGGCATCGAGGCGTACCTGGCTGTCATGGTCTTTGCGCTGGTCCTGGGCTGGATGAATGCGCTGTATTTTACCCGGGGGCTCAAGCTGACAGGGACCTACAGCATCATGATCCAGAAGGTCTGGTGGGGTCAGGGGTCTTCTTCTTCCCCAGCAGGGCTGGTCCTCCTATGGATGTGCGGCCCAAAAGGAGGGTCCTCCATGCTTTCTTTAGGGTTTCTTGTGGCTCACCAATGCCCTGCTCTCAGTCCGGCTGTCCCTGCAGCATGGCTTGGTGATGGTGTCCCAGCACATGGCCGGGCGCTGCGGTCCAGCACATCTCAACCCCCTCTCCATCACTTGCAGATCCTCTTCAAAGACCTTTTCCGCTTCCTGCTGGTCTACTTGCTCTTCATGATTGGCTACGCGTCAGGTAGGTGCCTGACCGGTGAGCTGGGTCTCGGGGGAAGGATTGAGCCCTGCGGCACGGCATGGCACAGCCGGGCAGGGGGCTGTGGAGCTCCCTCTCCGTCCTACCCACCTGCGGGCTCAGCCTCTGCCTCCTCCTGCGGTGGAGAGGGAGAGGGGCTCAGCTGGTGCAGAGCCATGTGGGGGCCCGTCATGGGCCCCATCCTTGCTGCTTCCCCCACGGACTTGCCACCCCTGTCCTTCCTCCCCCAGCTCTGGTGTCCCTCCTCAACCCGTGTCCCAGCAGCGAGTCCTGCAGCGAGGAGCAGTCCAACTGCACGGTGCCCACCTACCCCTCCTGCCGGGACAGCCAGACCTTCAGCACCTTCCTGCTTGACCTCTTCAAGCTTACCATTGGCATGGGCGACCTGGAGATGCTCGAGAGTGCCAAGTACCCCGGCGTCTTCATCATCCTCCTTGTCACCTACATCATCCTCACCTTTGTGCTCCTCCTCAACATGCTCATCGCTCTCATGGGTGAGACCGTGGGCCAAGTCTCCAAGGAGAGCAAGCACATCTGGAAGCTGCAGGTACCACCCTGGAAGCTGCACTGCAGCACTGCAAGTTCCATCAAAGCAGCACCACCTGGGCGAGGAACCCCCCATGCCTCTGTCCCCAAGTGGCTGAGGGGTCCCTGCTGTCCCCGGCAGTGGGCCACCACCATCCTGGACATTGAGCGCTCCTTCCCTGTGTTCCTGCGGAGAGCCTTCCGCTCGGGTGAGATGGTCACCGTGGGGAAGGGCACCGATGGGACGCCCGATCGCCGCTGGTGCTTCAGGTAAAGGCAGGTGCCCTGGGGAGCCGGGGACCACGAGCAGCCAAGCCTCTCCCACCGCAGCGAGCAGCATTTCAGGGTGCCGGCGCCATGCATGTGTTTGCCGAGTAGTTTGTACTAATCTGGAGCCAGGTGGCATTGCCGGTGGTGGGATGGTGCAGGGATGCAGGAGCTGCCGCCCTGGCTCCCAGCCGGTCCATGCAGCCTCTCCAGGTCTGACCTTCCCCGCAGGGTGGATGAGGTGAACTGGTCCCACTGGAACCAGAATCTGGGCATCATCAGCGAGGACCCAGGCAAGAGTGACACGTACCAGTACTATGGCTTCTCCCACACTGTGGGCCGGCTGCGGAGAGGTGAGCGTGGTGCTGTGGGCTGGGAGCATCCCTCGGGACACTGCTTGCAGCCTCTGATGAGCCCCCGGAGCAGATTTGCTTTGGGGGCCGGGTGGCACGGGGCTGACTGGCAAGGGGAGAGCAGCCACAGGCTCCCAGCTCTGACAAACTCCCACCGTCTCCGCAGATCGCTGGTCAACGGTGGTGCCGCGCGTGGTGGAGCTCAACAAGAGCTGCCAGCCGGAGGAGGTGGTGGTGCCACTGGGGACTGTGGGGATGGCAGAGGCACGGGAGCGGCGGCACGGCCAGGCCTCGAGCTCCCTGCTCTAGCACAGTGGTGCTGGGAGCCGACAGACTCTGCCTGGGCCCCTGGCACGGCTCCGGCACAGCCAGCAGACTTGCAGACTGGGCTGGACAGTGCTTGTCTGCTCCTCAGGGATTTGTACAGCCTCCGTCCCTCCTGCAGCCACTGTCCCAGCCCGGACAGAGGGTCCTGGCCTTGCCCTGGCAGTGCTGGGAGTCTCCAGCTTGCCCGGACAGAGGGTCCTGGCCTTGCCCTGGCAGTGCTGGGAGTCTCCAGCTTGCCCGGACAGAGGGTCCTGGCCTTGCCCTGGCAGTGCTGGGAGTCTCCAGCTTGCACAGACGAGCTCCAGTGCTGCCGCTTCGCTTTGCCGAGCTGGGGCCATCAGCTGTGCTGCGCCAGGAACCTCTGCCATGGGCCCGGTGCGGGGAGTGCAGCCCCTCTGCCCAAAGCCAATGGTTTTTGCCACATATTTTTGCACAAGATTTATACGACTATTTATTTAGTAATAAAGACTGACCTGCCACTGCTGCCTCCTCCTGGCTTTGACTGATTCTGGCTGGGAGAGCATTGCTGCAGGGCCACCCAACACGCTGAGCTCACGCTCCTTTGCAGACAGCCCCTCTCGTGGTGCCCTGTGCTGCCTGGAGCTGCTGCCAGCCTGGCAGGGCAGCGTGATGGCACAGAGCAGGCAGAAGCCCACAGGACATGAGGCAGAGCACCCTGTGACTGCTGAGACGGGCAAGGCTACACCGAGCAGCGGGTGGGGGTCGTGGCTGGCTGCAGCACCCGGCGTTGCCCTCCTGGCCTTGGCTGCTCTGCCCGGGAGATGGGGGGCCTGGCCCTGGCAGCCCTGTGCTCATCCGGTGGTGCATGGCCAGCAGTGCATGGCTGCCATTGCATAGCTGCAGTATATGGGTATGGTGCATGGCTGCAGTGTACGGCTGCAGTACATGGCTGCGGTGCACGGCTATGGTGCACAGCTATGGTGCACAGCTGCGGTGCAGGGCTATGGTGCATGGCTGCAGTGTACAGGTGCAGTGTACAGGTGCGGTACATGGCTGCAGCACATGGCAATGGTGCATGACTATGGTGCATGGCTGCGGTACACGGCTGTGGTGCATGGATGTGGTGCACGGCTGTGGTGCATGGCTGCGGTGCAGGGCTGTGGTGTACAGGTGCAGTACATGGCTGTGGTGCAAGGCTGCGGTGTACAGGTGCAGTACATGGCTGTGGTGCGTGGCTGCGGCGCAGGGCTATGGTGCACGGCTGTGGCTCAGGGCTATGGTGCGTGGCTGCGGTGCAGGGCTGTGGTGTACAGGTGCAGTACATGGCTGGTGTGTGGCTGCGGTGCAGGGCTATGGTGCACGGCTGTGGCACAGGGCTATGGTGCAGGGCTGCGGTGCAGGGCTGTGGTGTACAGGTGCAGTACATGGCAATGGTGCATGACTATGGTGCACGGCTGCAGTGCACAGCTGTGGTGCGTGGCTGCGGTGCAGGGCTGTGGTGTACAGGTGCAGTACATGGCTGTGGTGCAGGGCTGCGGTGCAGGGCTATGGTGTGTGGCTGCGGTGCAGGGCTATGGTGCACGGCTGTGGCGCAGGGCTATGGTGCAGGGCTGCGGTGTACAGGTGCAGTACATGGCAATGGTGCATGACTATGGTGCACGGCTGCGGTGCACAGCTGTGGTGCGTGGCTGCGGTGCAGGGCTGTGGTGTACAGGTGCAGTACATGGCTGTGGTGCAGGGCTGCGGTGCAGGGCTATGGTGTGTGGCTGCGGTGCAGGGCTATGGTGCACGGCTGTGGCGCAGGGCTATGGTGCAGGGCTGCGGTGTACAGGTGCAGTACATGGCAATGGTGCATGACTATGGTGCACGGCTGCGGTGCACAGCTGTGGTGCGTGGCTGCGGTGCAGGGCTGTGGTGTACAGGTGCAGTACATGGCTGTGGCGCAGGGCTATGGTGCAGGGCTATGGTGTGTGGCTGTGGCGCAGGGCTATGGTGCGTGGCTGCGGTGCAGGGCTGCAGTGTACCGGTGCAGTACACGGCTGCGGTCCATGACTACGGGGCACGGCTGCGGTGCCGGGCGCACGGCCGGGGCTGCGGGGCCGCCTCCCGCCGGGGCCGCAGTTCCACTGGAGGGCACCACACACCGCGCAATGCCGGATCCGGCCCTGGCCGGAGGAACGAGCCCGGGGCCGGGCCGTGCTGGGCTCCTGCCCCGCACCCGCCGGGCAGGCGGGCGGGCTGTGCGGCTGGGCAGCCCTGGGCGGGGGTGGGGGGGAGAGCCGGCCCGGGGGCAACCCGAGGGTCTGCCGCTGAGCTGGGCACCCGCCCCGGGGTTCCTCTGCGCCCCTCGCCCCGTCCTCGGGTGGGGACCGGCCTGCGGGACGTGGGTCTGCAGGATGAGGCCGTTGACCCGCTCCGGCCCGGCCGCCGGGCCGGGAACTGGGCTGCGGCCTGGGGGCTGCCCGGCAGGAGCGGGCTGAGGTCCCGGCGGGCCAGGCAGCACTGCCTCGGTGGGATGCTCCCATGCCATGCCATGCCATGCCATGCCATGCCATCCCATGCCATGCCATCCCATGCCATGCCATCCCATGCCATCCCATCCCATGCCATCCCATCCCATCCCATCCCATCGTGCCTCTTTCACCGGGATGCTCCTTTTGTGCTCATCTCCCTTTGCAGCCACCTGCAACGGCGTAGTTTGCTTTTGCCGCTGGACGTTGTTTAGGGTGGAAGGACCGATTTGGGTGGGCGCCGGCGGCTGGGTGGCAGGGTGGCACAGTGACACGGTGGCAGAGAGCCAGGGCCCTGGAGGCAGCCCAGCTCAGTAAGCAAACGATATAGCAGAAAAGGGGACACTTCATCTTCAAACTTGATTACTCGCCGTTAGCTTTAACTGCACTGTCTCTGTTTAAATGTGATTTACATATATCTCTCATATTGTGGTTTAAGTATTTCCCCAGGGTGAGGGAATGAATAAGTTTCATTATCACTACTTAGGAGAGGCTGAGGTTTCAGCTCTCGGCTCACGCTGCATAATCGAATGAGGAGCTGAACCGGCTCCCGCTTTCACGCCGGCTGTTATTTGAAAATGATAAACTTTGCTTTCGCCCAGCTGGGCAGCTGGGCCCCACCAGACCTGGGGGCACAGGCTGGGGGAGCCCTGGCACGGGGCTCGGTCGCCTGGTGTGCTGGAGATGGGCGCTGTGCCGCAGCTGCCCCCGGCTACGCCACTGGAGATGGGATTTTTCCAGCGTAATTGGAAGTAAACTAATTCCCGCCCCCCCCCCCCCCCCGCAAATTCTAATGTCCCAAAGCTGAGGGACGTGTGAGCAGGGTTTAAAGCGGTTGGGATGCAGGAGGGGTGGACGTCGCCATGCCCCAGTGCCCTGCGCTGTCACGCTGAACCCCATGATGTCTTGGTGGGGATGGGGACACTGCGGCCACGATGGTGACATCCCAGCACAGGATGCCTCTGCCGCCTTCGGGGCTGCAGGGCTTGCCTTTGGCCCTTTTACATCCTGCCATGCAAAGCCCTGAGCTATTGCACCCTCTGCCTTCAGGCATGGCCGTGGAGGTGGGGGACACCCCGGGGGCCAGTGGGCTGGGGGTGCTTGAGCATGGCCCCCTCCCGTCCCCCCCCGCGCCGCCCTGCCAGCGATGACAAACCCAACAAAGGGAAGAGAAAAGCACTTGTCATCCAGAATGCGGAGCGCGGAAGCAAATTTATTTTTAGATAAATCTAAAGCTTAATTTGTGAAGCTAATATCAATCAAAATGAGAGATGGGTTTTTTTAAGTCCTTTTGCAGCCATGCAATTTATACTGCCTGTCTCTTCTGTTCACTCTCAAACAGCAAAGGCGGCCGCTAAGTTTAACATCAGCCTCATGCACACCTGCCTTAGAAATTATTATTATTATTATTATTTTAATAGGAAGATATTTGCAGACCAGAAACAGCATCATTTCTCCCCAGCACATTCTTGCAGTGCTTGTGGGGTGCTGTGCCCTACCAGGGCGAGGGGGCTATGGGTGGCAGTGCCTTTGCCCTGGGTGCCGGGACGTATCTCAGGGTCGGTCCCTGCCCCATCTCCAGCTGGCATCTGCACGCACTTTGGGTCCCCATGGACTCACCTGCACCCGCTGGAGCCGGCGCTGCGGCAGTCCTGGATGGAGGCAGGCACCTGCCAAGCAGGGACCCATTTATTTTGCATTACACATTTAAAGTGTTCCCATGCACAGTGAAATCCTCCTCTGAGAGAGAGCTATCTGAGGGGAGAATTAACCTGCTAAATAATAAAAACCCCGTGCACCTCCTAATGAAATGTAATGACTTCGAGACCTGCAAGATGGATCGCGCCGTCACTCCAGCCGCTCGCCCTGATTTATGGCGATGTGGGAAATATGATGGAGGCAGTGCTAATGAATCCCCCCCTTGGAGGGGAACCAGTAACAGAGCGAAGTTTCTCCTGGGGCCCCCAAAGCCCCCGGAGAGGCTCTTTGCACTGAGCAGCCCTGGCTTCGGTAGGGCCCCCGCTTCGGTAGCCCCCAATGCATGAGGGGAGCCACATGGAGGGGCTGCAGCCAGCACCGCCACCCCATGCCCAGCAAGGAGTGACCCACCAGCACCACCGGGCTTCAGTCTCACATTTCTTTTGATGTGGCATCATTTTAATGACAAAGATCTAAGCAAATATTTTCCTCCAGCCGGTCTAATTTTAACACGCAGGCAGGCAATAGCACACCCCCTCCTCCCCCAGTAACATTAACCTCTGTGAAAATTTCCTTTTGTCCCAATTTCTCTTTGTTCCCTGGATCGGCTGTCACGCCGCTCGCTGCTGGTGACGGAGCGGTCCCCTCCCGGCACGCCATAAATATCGGCAGAACCACGCGCGCTGCAGTTATGGCAAGAGAGCAAATGAGACAAATGGAGCCGCGCTCCCTGCCTGCAGCCGTGGCCGCGGGGCGGCTCCGGGCATGTGGCTGCATGGCTGTGTCCCTGTCCCCATCCCCATCCTCATCCCCATCCCCATCTCTGTCCCCATCCCCGGCAGGGTTGGGGGGAGCAGCACAGGGGCCAAAAATAAGAATTTTGACCCCCCGGCAAGCCAGCTCTCTGCCTCCCGTTAGCGGTTCCCAGCCCACATCCCCGGCCACACTGTGTTTTGGGTGTCCCCCTGTGCAGAGCTAAAGCTGGCGGCTCCGGCAGAGGTCGTGGCCATGCCATGCTGCCAGATGCCCGGCCATGGGCAGGAGCGGGCAGTGCTACTCCTGCAACCCTGCTGTGGGCTTCTGCTGGGACCAGTCCCACAGCCAGCGATGGCCATGGGCAAGCTTGGGCAGGAACCAGTTTAAAAATGATCCCAATTCTGCAGGTGGATAAGTGGAAAATAAAGCAACCCCTGCCCGTGCCCTCGCAGCCGTGCAGGGGTCGCAGGCAGCCATGGGCAGGGGTGTGAGCGGGCAGCCGAGTCCCCGCCACCCTCAGCCCCCTCCCTGGCCGGGATAACGGCACGCCATATGTCACCGCTGCGGGACGCGGGGGCCGGGGAGACGCGCCCTCTGCCCAGAGCTATTTGGGATTTAATACTATTATCCTAATGCAACTGGCTCATTGTTCAGGCTGGGAAGCTGCCGCCGGGGCAGAGCAGGGGGGTGGTCGGTCTGGGTTAGGGGAGATCAGCCCCCCAGCCGGAGCGGGGCCACCGGAGAGCCCCCCCGCTCTGCCCCGGCACCAGGAACCCTCCCGCCGGGGGGAAACTCGGTGGCAAACAACTTGCCGCGGATGATGGATGGCAGGGGAGATGCCACCGCTTGCACTGGCCCCGGGGCTGCGGGTTCCAGGATGGGGATGTGGTATCCAACCCCCGGCGCCCATCACCCGGCCCTCGGGGCTGCGAGGGGCGAGCATCCCACGGGTGCACGCGGGGCCGCAGCCCTAATCCCCAGGGATTTGGCCCACGTGCGCCCGCCTCGCCTGGCCACCCTTTGGGTGCGAGGCGGAGGCTGGCACTGGGGCCGGATTAATGGCTCAGCGTAGTTAGCAGGTTATTTATAGGTGCTCCTCCGTGCCCGAAAAATCTGTGGGAGGAAGGAGAGGAGCGGGGGGGCCGGGGTGGTCCCGGCTTTGGGGGGGCCCAGGGGAGGCCACAGCAAAGCAAAGAAACTCCAGAGCACACGTCCAGCGATATCCTGGTTTTACTTTGGGAAAAACACCATCCGGACACACGGCTTGCGGGTTTTGTGTTGTTTTTTTTTTTTTTTTTTTTTTCCATTTGTTTTCTCTCATTTTTAAAACAATATAGTGCAGCCAGCACTTCTCACAGTAGAATATAATGGTCAATTTTAGTATAAAAAAAAACATTCTCAGAGATTTGTAAATGCACTTAGTGCTTGAACAGGCCTTTCAGGGATACAGTACCTCTTTTCCGAGCACAATCACCTTGGGTTTCATCGGGGTATTTTTCTTTTTTTTCCTTTAAACGTCAAAACACTTTGTATTTTGTGGTGCGGAGCCTTTTTGTTAAATGAATAAATCTATTAAACACATAATGACACATAGTGAATAACGGACCATAATGAGCATTTTGGAACTGTTTTTTTTTAAAAAAAAAAAAAAAAAAAAAAGAAAAGGAGGTATGTGAGCGTCCCCGGTACCGTGGTCGCCTCTAACCCAGAACCAAGGTAGAACTGAGAGTAAGGGGAGGGGGGGGGAATAGCCTGGAAATGTGAGACCCGGGCAGGTTCCCGGTGGTGCCATGGGGCGGGAGGGGGGCCGGGGGGTCCCGCTGGGCGCCCGGCGCGGGGGCACCAAACCTCCTGGTTGAGTGGGAATAGGAGCCGGTGGCCAACGCAGGGCCGGGTGAGAGGAGGAGGAGGAGGATGAGGAGGAA
The DNA here is from genome assembly GCF_034638445.1 of Ciconia boyciana. Taxonomy (NCBI): domain Eukaryota; kingdom Metazoa; phylum Chordata; class Aves; order Ciconiiformes; family Ciconiidae; genus Ciconia; species Ciconia boyciana. Next base: position 7,774,019 of record NC_132948.1, read on the forward strand.
GAGGGGCAGGAGGAGACTCTGTAGCAGCCAACACGTAGATGTACAGCCTAGTCAACTAAAAAAAAAAAAATTAAAAAAAAAAAAATCTGTTCAAGTTTTCAAGTGTTTTTCTTAAATAGCCTCCAGACTGTCCCCAATTATTAGCTTTAATCAAAGCAGTGCAAGTTACGGACTTCAGCTACAGGTCAGGCGTGAGCTCCCTGCGGCCGCCGCGCCAGCCGGCACCGTTTGCCGGTGAGCCTCCCGGCCGGCCGTGGCACAGGGCTCTGCCCCGCACAGATCCGGCCGGGCGCCCGCAGGTGCGCGGAGCGGAGCCTCCTCTCCCTGGATAGCAGCAACTCGTAGCAATTCCCTGTTCACATTCGTGGAGATAAAATGATTTCTGAGCTATATAGACAAGCGGTCCTTCGTCCTCGGCTTCCAGCGGGTTGCGGGTGTATCCAGTCTGGGGACCCCAGTGAAATGCCAGTGTCCCGGGAGCCCTTTTGGCAGCCGACCCCGTGTCCCCCTCCCCGTCCCCCCGCCCTCGCTGCCACGGTCCGGTACCCGCGTGGTGCCGGAGGGGAGCACGGCTCGTGCCAAAGTCCTCGCCCTGGGTTTGGGAAAAGCAGCATCGGTTCCTTATCTGTAGACGGGCAGGCGGATGTGGGCGTGCTGGTGGTCCAAGAGCCTTGGCACAGACACGGTCTCGTAGCCCTTGCCCAGCATCTGCTCCTTGATACAGGGCGGGTGGATGTCGTTGATGAGATACTCCAGGGACTGGAGGCTGCTGCTGAGGATGGAGGTATTGCAGAGCGTCTTGCTGGGCAGCCCCTCGGCGGGGGGCACCCCCAGCTCACGGGGCCCGGCCCCCAGCTCCGGCGGGTTGTAACAGTCGCTGTTGGGGGTCACCAAGATGCTGTTCCAGGGCGGGGCGAAGTACTGCCCCACCGAGAAGTTGCCGTGCATGCAGTTCAAGGGGGACGAGCTCACCTTCTCGGCCGTGCCGCCCAGGGCGTAGGGGCGCGAGGCGCCCGCGCACGTCTCGGGGGACTTGCTGAGGGCCCCCCCGCCGCCGCTGCCCCCGCTGTACATTCGCAGGTGCTGCTGCTGCTGCTTCTGCTGCCAGACCAGGTAGTCCATGCCCTCGGGGTAGACGCCCGCCTTGGGTCCCAGAGCGGCGGCTGGGTTGGAGCCCAGTGCCAGCTCGGTGCCCTTGCGGCACTCCGGCAGGACGGCGCCGGCGTACGCGGCAGCGCCGGGGAAGGCGCCGTGCTTGGCCGGGCTGGGGTTGGCGGCCACGACGGCCGGGCAGCCCGGCTGGGTGCCCTGCGCCTGGCACTGCTGATTGATCTGGTAGATGATGCTCTGGATGGAGGGCAGGTTGGACGGCGGCAGGGCCAGGCTCCTGCCCGCCAGCGGCAGCACGGAGGCTGCCACCGTCACGTTGGGGGGCACGGGACCCTCCAGCTGCTTCTGGCCGCCGTGGTAGCTCAGCTGCCCGGCGCAGGAGGGACCTTGAGCTAAAGTGCTTGACGCGGGGTAGGGAGCGACGCCGACCTGGGCGGGCGAGAGCTTAGTCCGCTTCCCCTCCGAGTTCTTCACCACGCTTTTGCCAGAGGCTTTGACGATGGCCAGGAGACCCTGGTAGCCGCCGGTGTGCAGGGGGTAGGGGCTGTAGCGCTGCCCCGTGGTGTCGTAGCCATTGACCGTCCGGTTAAGGTGCTTGTGCTGGGGGACCCTGATGTTGGTGGGGAAGATCTTGATGGTCAGCGGGCTGTTGGCCACCTTCTGTGCGTAGGCATCCAGCTCGGCAGGGCTGGGGTAGCGCGGGGAATGCATGGGTGCCGCCGTCTCGCCTGCGGAAACAAAGCGTAGGGTGAATCTGGTGCTGCCGGGAGGAGGGGGACCCGGCGCCCCGGCACCCATCGCCCCCCCCAGCTCCCACCCGCTCCCGGCAGAAACCAGGTCAGGGCACCAACCTGCCCCCTCCTGCTGACGGAGTCACTTTTAAGTGGCCTAAAATAAACTCGGTGTGGAGAATGGAAATGTCACTTTACCCAACGGGGGAATCTTTCTCCGAGATTGGATTTAAACTACATTATACAAGCAATTTCATGGGTGCTTTGCGCTGCTACGAGAACCTCACCAAAAATGGAAAAGCATTGCATTTACCAGCCATAAATCAGCAGTTCCTATAATGAGCACAAAAATGTCACTTTTATGCAATTTTACAGATGAACAAAACTGGTGAAATTAACTGTGGTAACCTACTGGAGTCAGCAAAAGCCACTGCAGAAAAAAAAATTATATATGTATATATTTTTGTTCCTTTCAAACTCTTTCCTGAGCAAGTTTCTGCCATTCTGGTGTGAAAACTCATTTGTCGTACCCATTATACTTTCATTTGGAGTTTATCTTGAGTATCCAATGAGCCACCAACTGTGAAAATGATTAAATCTACAAAATCTATCTAATAGATGGAATAAATTAGGTGTTTAAAATCTCCACACACACACACAGGCGCATGCACACACACGCCGGCATACGGGGGACAACATTTGCTCCCAAGCTCGTCCCAAAACCCCCGGCCCTGCCGGGGGACATCTGCAGCACCCGGGGAATGCTGGACCCGGCGCCTGCCAGGAGCCAGGTTTTGCAGGGGAGAGGTGGTCAAATCAGGAGGGTCTGGGGCTGGTAGCCCCCACCGATGAGCCCCAGCCCTCCCAGGGACCCTTCCCCTGCTGCCAGGCAATTTTGGAGGCTGCCAGGCAGCGCAGCCCCATGGTACCCGGGGGAAGGGGACTGCAGGCGCTGAGCATCCCTGCGGGGACCCCGGGGAGCGCTTTGCTCCGGATGCCACCGGGACCAGCGATCCCTGATGCCACCATGTGCTGGGTGGCAAAGTCTCTGCGGAAGAGCTGCACCATCGGGTGCGTTCAGCACACCTAACGAAGTCGTTAAATTGGTCTGCAATGCCTGTGTCAGTCCTGCTCCAAGTGATGCTCCGGCGCGGTGCCCGCAGCTGCCTGCATGTGAAGGTGTGCCCAGAGGAACCAGGCACGGCGTTAAAACCAGGATTCAGGGGGAGATGGGGGCACTGGCAGCTGCAGGGCTCCACGTCACTCCCTGGGCAGCAGCGTGATGTTTGGGGAGACGCAGGAGCAAGGCTGTGGCCGCTCTCCGTCCTCTCCATCAGAGCGGTGCAGCAGTAATTTAACAGGCAGAATGGCAGAATGTTCGCCAGCCATTCCTCCCATTAAGCTAATGTTATGGGCTTTTTACAGGTGTCTTAAATAGACATTGTTATTAAAGAGTATATTAAGCCAATTAAAACCAGGGCCTTTGAGTAGGATTTAATGTAGCTGCTGGGAGACAGGAGGCACGGCATCAGCAGCTCCCTACGGCGGGACACGTGCAGGCATGTGGTGTCCCGGGCTGCACTGCCAGCCCCGCTGGGCACGTCCTGGGCATCGACCGTCCAACCTCCATAAAGCTCCCGAGCCCGGCTGGCACCTGCAGAGCAGCCAGTGAGCAGCACGGGCACACGCGAGTGTGCACGCTGGGTGCTGCTGGGCACGGGCAGCCCACGAACCGGTGGGCGCAGGGGCTGCGAGCAGGACCCCATCTGCCCAGCAGCACAGCACACTGCCCGGCACCACAGCCCACCGGCACCGCGAGCCACGCACATCTGCATTCCCCTTCATGCCGGCACCACTGTCCTTGGAGGTGGCAGCATCGTGAATACTCAATTAACATGACACTAATTAGCTGGTGACACTTGCAGAATCCCTAATGAGCCCATTCCATGGAAACACTCCTTTCCAGGCAAAATTAATAAAAGAAAAGGGGCCATTGCTGGAGGGAGGGAGGTGGCATCACCCACGGCTCCCAGGCACGAGTCACCAAAACCCCATCCCCCAGCACCAGGGCTGCAGGTGACACTTTTGGGACAGCCCCATGCAGCCCCCCTGGAGCTGCCTGCTGCTGTGGGACAGGCAGAGCTGCCTGTCTGGGTGAGCTGAACTTGGCCACGGGCACCCCACCCGTGAGCCCCGGTGCTGGCGCGTGCCCGGGGAGCACCGTAGCCGACCGCGAGCCGGCCCGGGGAGAGCCAGGAGCCGCCTTTGTCGCCTCTTTGCGCCAGCTGGGTTGGATGTGACAAGCCACCTATTCGGTGTGTTGTCACATATCAGGGTGACGCACCGAACCCCCGCCGGGAAAATTACAGAGCGACCGATTTCCCGGCGGCTCCCGGCGCGCTGGCGGCTGCACGGCTCCACCGCTCCCCCTCTCCGCAGTAATTACTGCTTTCTAACGGGCTGTAATTACTGCGAGATGCAAACTCTCCGAACCACCGCCGTCACCCGTCAGGCGCAGGCAGCCCTGACACCAGCCGCTCGCCGCTGGCGTTGCCCCCCCTCCTCTTAAACTTGAACCATTGGAGCCGTCATGCCGGGGCCGGGTGGGATGCGCCATGGACCCTGGCCAGCGCGGTTTACCTCCGCCGGCTGCCGACACACGGGTAGGCTCAGCCGGGCTCGCCACCACGAGCAGCCCCGGCTCTCGCCACCCCTAAACCGAAGCCAGCCGCTGGCAGCGCACCAGCCCGGCGATAGGCACCCATCACAGCTGCCTCTCCCAGAAGATGCTTCACCGGCTTGTGGCTCCCTCCCTTGCTGGCATTCCCACGGGATGCGGCCAGCACACCCCCAGCTCCGGGCTCCCCCTCCCTCCCTGACCTGCTCCATTTTTCCAGCCTGCACTCAATAACAGCTAAATAATTGAATCTGCTCAGCAGCCAAAGATTTGTTTTGAATTTTATTGGAATTTTAAATTGTTTTGTTTCTTCAGTATTTTATTACTGTAAATGGAAAATGCATCGCCCGCAGTAATAATCCGATGGCTTTTTATATTACTCCGAGCTTCTGCTCAAAGCATTATTGGAAAGCCAGGCAGAAACGAGAAGCCATTATAATGGCAGCACAGGCTTATAAGATTACGCCTCCAGCTAAACAACTTTTTACTTTAGCAAATTGGCCACCAAACCTGGTTCGAGACACAGATGTAAATCCCGGACCCCACCGGTGCCACAATCCAGAATAAATCTTGGTTTATGGGTCAGGTGCAGCTGTGTGCCTGCTCCGGTGCCTGGAGCAGCCAGGTCTGTGCAAAATGTCCGACGGGGATGGGGAACCCCAGCATCCCCAGCATCCCCGGCATCCCCTGCATCCTCTGCATCCCCGATCCCCTGCATCCCCAGCATCCCTGCGTCTCCTGCATCCCCAGCATCCCCCGCATCCCCTGCATCCACAGCATCCCCCGCACCATGCCCGGCTGCAGCGACAGCCTGCGAGGGCCGGGAAAGAAGGAAAGATGGGGAGAAAGGAGGGGAGGGAAGCTAACCAAAGCCATCCTTACAGTGAGGAGAGACCAAGGCTAACCGCACAGGAGTCGGGCAGCACAAACCCACAACAATCCCCAATTACCCCCAGCCCCGGCCCCATCTCTGCTGGGACACAATGGGCGCCGGCGAAGCCCAGCTGCCGGGCCCCTAATTAACCCTGATTTTAACTGTACACGTTTAAAGGCACTAAAGCAGTTACAAAGTGGAGAACAAGGCAGGGTTAATAGCACAGACCTAAATTGCAGGCCCGCGGGGCCCAGGCCCCATAGAAATAATAGACCTGTCTGGGCTGCTCAGCTGTCAGTCAGGCGAACAATTCGGCACCCAAGGAGCTCCGTGACGGCACAGGAGCGGCAGCATCGGGGCTCTGGCAATCAGTGTCTGCTCGGTTAAAGCAGTTGTGAGATCAAAAACGGCACCAGAAAAGATGCTTAGCACCAGGAGGATGCTCAGCACTGGGAAGGATGCTCATCATCAGGAAGGATGCTTGGTACAAGGAAGGATGTTCATGACCAGGAAGGATGCTCGGCACCAGGAAGGATGCTTGGTACCAGGAAGGATGCTCGGCACCAGGATGGGTGCTCCACGCTGCTCCCGCAGCCCAGCTGCCCTGGGTGTCCTCCGGTCTGGTGCTGGCAGCAGCATCCCTGGCTCGGCCCCCTCTTCCCTGGAGGAGGGCGAGCTCACACACCAGCAATTTATGGCTTTAATTTTCAGGCCATGATGCTGCAGGAGACGCTGTGCTCCCCAGGTGGTTGCCCTGCTCTGGAAGGGGGTGGCGAGCGGGACATTGGGGTGTATGGGGGGGCATGTCCTGGGGATCAGCACCAGCAGCACCGCAGCCCTGAGCGAGGACTCGGTGAGGACAAGCTGAGCGAGGATGCGGCAGCAGCACGTGGCACCTAACTGGTTAACAGCCGGCACGAAAGACATGCGCTGCCTGCCACAGACAGGCAAGATGAGCTCCCTCCCTCTCCTCCATTCCTCTGCTCCTCTGTGAGATAAGATGGGACAAACCTTATTTTTACACATCGAAAGCACTAAAATATTTTGCAACAAATGAAAGACGTAATCTCGGCAGTAAATCTTTATAATGCTGCCGAAGGCGAAGCCGTGGCTAGAAACTACCTGGCGCCTCGCTCAGGCCTCGCTTCCCCGCGCCCCCAAAGGAAAATGCTTTTCACCCCTTTTTCAGATGGGAGCAGAGCCACTGCCAGGGCTGCCCCAGCCACCGGAGCTGCCATGGCACAGCCGGGCAAACCGCGGGCATGTCCCGGCTGCTCCAGCACACAGGGCAACCGGCAGGAGGACACCTCCCTCTCTCGGGGGTAACCCCATGCCGGGGAGGGCGAGATGGCCAGGGCTGCCCAGCGGGACCAGCCTGGTGCTGGGGATCCGGCCTGTCTGTGGCGGGACCTTCAGAGAGGCAGGCTGCTTCCCGCTGCCGGCACGGCCGAGCTGACGCCAGCTCCTCCTCTCTGTGCCGTGGCGTGCCGGGCGCCGGCTGGCAGCCCCTCTCCCTCTCCGGGCAGGTCTGTCCCCACAGCGGTGTCCTGTGCCTGGGCAGGGTCGCAGCTTGGCACCGCAGACGGGTTCAGGCATGCCCAGGTGGATTTGCCAGGGATGCTCGGCAGGCTGCAGCGGCCAGTGCCGTGCCCGCCGCTCTGGCAGCCGTTCAGGAGGAACGCTCGAGGGCTGCGGTTTTCTGCTCCAAACCACAACGCGATGCCCCGGCTGCTCTGCTCGCGCTGGCTTCACCTGGTCCCATCGCCACGTTCATCCAGGAAGGGGGTCACCTTGCCCTGCCCCGAGCATCCCGCCAGACCTCGCCCTCCCTCACGGTCCTCGCCCTCCCTCCCAGCCCTGCCCTGCCCCTTTTACAGGAAAAGGGATGTGTTTCCAGCGCGGAGCTGCTGTTTCGCTCTTGCGAGCCGGTGGGGCAAAAGGGCAGCAATTAGGCGGGATTTTTAATTTGCACAGGGGCAAGAAGGGGTGGGAAGGGGAGTGATGCTGAGAGCGTCGGGCAGAGCAGGAGGAGATGCTGGGGACCTGAGACGTCGCTCAGTGATCGGCATGCCAATGGCTGATATTAAAAAATAATAGTGCTGCAGCCTCCAAATGAATTAAACTCTGCAAGAGCTGAGAGCTAGTCCCCTGGCTTTGGGACCAGGCTCCCTGTTCCCCTCACAGCAAGGAGATCCCAATGGATTCGAAGCTTCAAAAAGCATCAAAAATCCCCTTTTTCTCTGCCTGCAATACTGAGAGCAGATTTTGGAAGAGCTAAACCCTAAATATTTGCAAAACACTTGGAAGAAGCGTAAATATTTGGAAAACACTTGGAAGAAAACAAACAAAACATGGTGCATTTAACAAATCAATAAAGTCCTTGAAGTTTGGGTTCAAGCCCCAGGTGGCAAAGCCACCCGGGCAGGAATCGGCTGCCCCCGCCGTGCAGGCAGCAGCTCCGGGCAGGACCCCCGCCAAGGGCAGGGCAAATCTCAGGGCAAATCCCTGGTGGAGCCGGGGGTCACTGGGGGATGCTGCCCTGCCCGGACCCAGGGCGACCCGTGGGTGGGCACGGGGGTGTGCAGCCCCCAGCCCCAAGGAGAGTGGCCCCGGGAGCCGGCGCAGGTCCCCCGCATCCCCTGAGCCGTTTTCGGGGTGCAGCGGGGCAGAGGGGGCCGCCGGTGCTGCCCCCCCGCGCCGCTCGCTCTGCGCCAGGCAGGTTGGGCTGCTGTCACATTGCACCGGCTTTCCCACCCTGCGAAGTGCGGTGGTTTCTATGGTGACGGTGTCCCCAGGATGGGTAGCGCAGAGGCCACCGCGCCGCGGATGCGGCGGGGGGCCCGTGCACCGGCGCGGTCTCTGGCCCCCCGCGAGCACAGCCCCAGCAGGGACAGCAGCCACCCATGACCGGCACCCTGGGCAGCACCGTGGTTGCCCCCAGAAATGCTGCGTCCCCGCTTGCAGGACCCCCCATTGCAGGACCCCCTGCTCCCTGGCCCCGGGCGTGGAGCCAGGACAAAAGCATCCTCCAGCAGAGCATCCTCGGCGCGAGGAGCCGAGACAAACGCGCCCTGGTTTCGGGGGCTTAAATTAAAACCAACTACAGAAATAATAGCGGGAGAAATCCATCTGAATAAACGTAGGTGGCAAACCCCGTGCGGCAGCCGCACAGGAGCCGTAATCTGCAAAGACAACAAAATTCATGACAAAGCACAAAGGGAAGCGCCGGGCTTCGCCATCCCCAGATATTCATCCGTTAACACGTTCCCTTTTTAGGCTGACATGTCATTTCAGACGGGCCTTTTTTCCTCCCCTTTCTTCTCCCCCTCGACGGCGCGCGGCTCTGCCGAGGCGGCTGCTGAATTGGATCACCTCAGGGCGAGCACTTTATTATCTGCAGTCAAAGCGTCACCACAAATACCCGTCTACACACACACGTGTCACTTCCCATTTGTCTCCTCCACGAGGTATTAGTGCTGTGCGCCGCCGCGCACTGCACCACCGCGTCCACCGGCACGGCAAAGGCAAACACGCCGGGCGGGAGGCACACAGGGAGGGCGGCATCGTGGCCATGAGGATGCCACCCCACTGCTGCCCCATTGCCACCCTGGTGCCACCCCAATGCAAACCCCAGCGCCGCCCCAATGCCATCCTGATACTATCCCAACGTCATCCCGGTGCCACCCCAATACTGCCCCGATGCCACCCATATGACCCCAGATGCCACCCCTACTCCACCATGATGCCACCCCAATACTGCCCTGATGCCACCCGTATGCCACCCAACACTGCCCCAACACAGCCCTGATGCCACCCTGAGGCCACCCCAGTACAACCCCCATGTCACCCCAATACTGCCCCAATGCCACCCTTCTGACACCCCGCACTGCCCCGACACAGCCCTGATGCCGCCCTGAAGGCCCCCTGATGCCATTCCACCATGCAGCCACCAAGGGGACCCCGGGACCAGGAGGGACCCCACCGTGGCCAGCAGCCCCGCAGCTCAGCCCAGCCACTCCCCAGCCCCCCCGCTCTGTCATCGACAGTAAATTAGCATTTGATTAATTTTAAGACACAGGCTTTGCATGCCAAGCGCAGCTGCTGGCACCCACGGCACCCCTTTCCCGCTGAGGGGAGCAGGGTGGGCACCCCCGGTGCAGGCTGCAGGGAGCGGGTGCCCTATCCCCGGGTCTGCAGCCCCGCACGGCCCCACCAGTGCCCGGGAATCTGCTCCACGGCCGATGGACTGGTGCGGTCCTGGAAAGTTTGGACACAAACCAAAACTCCCTTGTGTGCCGGGGCGTTACCAGTGAAGCCCACCCAAAGGCTGGGGCTCTGACCTGGTGGGAGACAGTCCCACCCGGAGAGGCTGCCCTGGTGCCGAGCAGCCCCCCCTCGCCCATCCATCTCCCACCGCACACATGACCGATCGAAAAGTGTTTTTGCAGCATTTCCTGGCAGGGAAAGTGCAAGTCAACAGCACATTTTGGGCACGGCAGTTAATTGAACTCCTTTTTATGGCACGTATATAAATACACAGAACCATCATTAACCGATCCCTTCCAGAAACTGAAAATGAAAGAATTAATCTTATTTCACTCATGTGTAACCCCTCATGAAATTAAAATGATATTTTATGGGTGTGTACAAAAGCAGAGCCTTGCTGCAGCTACTTTAATGAAAATGCCCTTGGAATAAGTAGAATTGGGTAACGAGAAGCCATTAAACAGGGCTTTATCCCATATGCAATTAAACAGTTTTATCACTGATGAGAGTCCCCATGGGCGAGTGGGGAGATGTGTGGGTGACCCTGGAGCCGGGTCGCGGTGCTTTGCTGCTCTCTGAGCCCCGGCCATCACATCTCATTAGCGTTTTAATAACCCACCCGCAGCCCTGGGAGGGCTCACGCCACCTCCTAAGAGCCATTTCTTACGCCGTCCCCACGGGGCCTAGGTGCGAGGTCCCACGGGACCCCCGGCACGAGGCCAGTGGGGCTGGGCTCCGGATCCGGGCCCGCCAGAAGGACGTGCACGGTGAGATGCTCACACGGCGAAACGTGACGTTAGCAGGGAGGGAGCTCGGGAAGCTCCCCGTAAGTCCCAGCTCCATATAGATCCTATGCCATTAGGGGAGCACGCGTCCTGCACCCCCAGCCGCATGCCCAGCCCCAGGCTGACGGCAGAGCAGTGCGGGCTGAAGGAGGGCACATAGAAAGTAACGTTTAATTAAATATAAGCCACCGCTACATTACTGCAGAGAGCAAGAACAGCAAAGAGTTCGGCCGAGCCGAGAGTGGTATTATTTGATTTATAATTTAAATAAAGCTCAGGATTCCTGTAATGCGCACAGAATAAAATCAAAAGGGACCAGGCTGCTGGAGTTAATTGGACGTGATATTTTCCTGAGGATGCTGCTTCTCCGCAGGCTCCTGCTCCTGGAGGCGGGCAGACACAGGCAGGGCTGGCAGGGCTCCGGGCACCCTCCTGCTGCCTCCTGCATCCTCCTCGAGGATGCAATGCCACCATGCCGGGCCGGTGCCCGCGGTGCAGCCCCAGGATTACCGGTGACGGAAACCGGCCACTGCCATGAGCCAGCAATGGCGAGCACTGCGGCAAAGTCACCTACGGCATTTAACGGGATGGATTTCGTGGGATGCACCGAGCCCGCTGGGACGCGGCCGCGCTGGCACGTGGGGCACTGAGACGAGGGGACGGTAATTAGCAGGAGAGCCAAGGGGCAGAACTGGGGGGCGAAGGCGCCAGGGCCGTCAGCTCCCGGCATGGGCAGGAAAATTAGTCAGCTCACCTTTTACGTGAAATTAATACAAAAATTAATCAGCGGCGCGGGCAGGATAATAGGATTTCACAGTGGTGCTGGGCCAGACGGCCAATGTGCCGAGAGCCAGACTCATTTAATATCGACAGAAACAATGCCAGAGGACAGAAATAAGACCCATAAAGATAATTACTGAGATACTCAGGAGCAAATTAAGTAATCAGAGGCACTTCTAAATTGTGCCTTGTTTTAAGAGAACGCTATCTTGGTCGATTACCTACGCAGGCGTTCAGGAGGCGGCGGGAGGCTCAGCCCCGCACGCCAGCTCACCGGCCCCTCTGCGCCACGCTTACCGCAGGTGCCATAAATAAAGAAGAGAAAATCGTATTCCAAACCAGATGCGTGGCCCTGGACGTCACCTGCAATTTAATTTGCACTAGCAGGAGGCCGAGAGGAGCGAGACATGCTGGATTTGCCCATAATGAGCGGAAACATATGGGCAGCTAAACTTTGATTAAGGTGACCTGGCGGCAGCGAGCACGGTGCGGGGGTTCAGCCAGGGAGCGCGGCCACCGCCGCACACCGTCCACCCCGGGGGAAGCCTCAGAGATCCAGGTGAGCGTGGTCCTGCCCCGAGGGATGGGGTGTGATCAGCCAAAAACCCCGGTGCCCTGGTCCCCCACGCCTGCCTGGGTCCGGCTTGGGGTCAGAACTCTGCAACCCGCCCTCCCCCCACCGGCGCAGCTCGGGGACCCCCCGGCACCCCAGGGCTGGGACCCTCCCAAGACGTGGGTGGCTGCACCCATGAGTGGCTCTCCCCACAGATGGGTGCCTTGCCGCGTGGTGACACCACGCACAGGCTCCAGCTCTCCAAACCTCCTCATTTTAGCATCTTCTCCAGGGGGGTCTGTGGCAGGGTGGGAAACGCTGGGGAGCACCGACCCCCCCGGCAGGATCCCGTCCCTGGAGTGCTCCCGGGTCCCGTCCCTGGGGTGCTGCTTCCCAGCATCCCCATGGGCTGAGACGGTCCCCAGCTCTGAGCCACAGCTAGCTCTCCAGAAAACCCTGCCAGGCTCAGCCCGCACGCGGGTCTCGGACCGTGCGGGCACGGCTGAGCTAATTAGCCCGTGGCAACGAGGCACGCCGGGAGCCGGACCCTCGTGCCAGCCCTGCGCCGCCGTGCGCTGCTCAGGCGTGACGGATTAGGAATAATTTTACAAGAGCAACATCCGTTTTCCTTCCAGACACTAATAAGAAGGAGACCCGAGCGGCACCGCGAGCTCCGATTCAGCGCAAGCGCGCGGGGATCCATGCACGCACCCACCCGCTTTGCAGACTCGCCGAGACCCCCGAGAGCTGACACCCCGATGGGTGCTCGGGTGCAAACAGCTCGGGGGGCACCGATCCTGCCCGTCCCCGCGATTGCTGATGCACACACAAACGCCTCCCGGCCTGCGGTGCTGGGATGCACAGGTGCCCATCACCCTGCCTCTGGCCCGGGTGACCGGCTCCCTGCAGTGATGCTGCGCTGGAGCTTGGGGAGCTTCACCCCAAAAATAAACCTCCTGGCTGTCAGGGTGACCCAAGCCCTGCCGGAGCGATGCCGGGGGTCCCCAGGGTGGCTGAGCATCGCCCAAACCCCACGCCCAGCTCACTCGGCTGCATCGGGGTGCCCAGGTAGAGGGGAAAAAAACGTCTCTGGGAAAATACGGATCATTAAACAAATGCCCGGGGGCTGTCACACACTAACAAGCAGAGCTTTAGCAGCTGATTTGTCTTCAGCCAGCAATGTTTAAAAATCCAACTGAGACCAGCAGAAAAATATCCACTCCCCTCTTTAAAACACACATTCATCACTTGAGAATCTTAATGCGTCTTTCCCAGCCGGGGAGGTCAAACACGCCTGCCTAAAGCAGGCTCATTAAATATACATTTAATCATGGTTTGGATTGAGAGACAAAGGCTGGGAGAGACAGGTGCTTTACTGGAGTGACCTTTTGGATCCCATTTTAATGTAACTAGTTTACAGCTTATCTGAAAGGCCAGCTCCTGGGGAAGGCGAGCTGCAGCAAAACGGGGAAAGTAATTAGGGGGGGAAGGGCCGGGGAGGTTTGGGGGGCCGCGGAGCAGGCGACGGCAGCATCCTCTGCTGCCGCCACGCTTCCCAGACAGCTCTGCAACATTTTCTGAAGTTCGACTTATCAACCAGAGCAACCCAATTTAATTTGCTTATCTTGTCTCCTTCCTCCCCCCCTCCCGCTTCTCCTGCTCTTTTTAATTATCAGTTAAATAAATGTCTTTTTCAATAAGAGAAGCAGCATCAAAGCAGGCGCACGCCCCCCCGGGCACTTACACTTGCGTGGCTCCAGCGCCTTGTTGGGGCAGGCGAGGTGCTGGGCTGGGGGATTCTGGGTCCTCTGCAGGCAGGCCAGCATGGTCCAGGCCTCCCGGCGGGCAGTGCCGCCCCTGCCGCCGGCCCGCGCCCTGCCGAGAGAAGAGACACGCCGGTCAGGCAAGGGGACCTGCCCGCCCCGCTGCCCACCACCCTCCTGCCCACCCAGCCGCTCCCCGGACAGAGGAGCTGGAGGCGGTGAGCTCCCGGCGCCGACCATGGGCACATGCTGCTCAGAGCCTTTAGCTCCTTTGGAGATAAATAAATAACTCTGAAAGCCTTAAATAAATATGAATGTATATAAAATAAATATGAAGGTCTCAGTGGGTGATTCGTACTTCCTGCAAAGCTTTCCACCCTTCCCGTCGGGAACAGGGCAGAGCCGGGGCATCCCTCCGGCGCCATGCTCCTGGCAGTGCCAGACCACTCTACTGGCGTGCCAGCCGGCGCCTCCCGGCAGACAGCGACCCCGCCGGCTCCGGCCAAGGCTGGGGAAAGACGGCGTTAAAATCCCGCTCGGGGTCCTGGGATCTGTCGCCAGCTCCCAGCTGGCATCAAAATCTGCTCGACAAAAGCTGGAGGGGTCAGGCCAAAGTCATTGCCGCCACCGCTCTGCTAATTGTACATCCTTCACGAGCCGCCGCGGAGGGCATGAATTATAACCAGTTGCTGCTGACACCCTCCCACTGCTCCGGCTGGCGCGGGGAGCGATATTCCCACTCAGAGAGGGCAGGGAGACGTGGGCAGGAGCAGCAGAAAAGCAGGCAGCAGTGCCCATCCTCCAGCGTCGCAGCTTCTGAGCCATCGCTCTCCCGGCTGAACATTTACCGATGACTGGGTGTCACGGCTGCAGGTCACGGCTGGGTGACACGGCTGGGTACATCACTTCATCGCGGGGGAACCATCTCCTCCTGCAGCCATCTGGTAGACGGGATGTTTCCTGCACGCCCCGGCGCTGGCAAGCGGTGCCGGGGCCGGTGTGCAGGGGGGCTGCGCGGTGGCCTCAGGCACGTGCTGGCAAAGCCCCGTGACCGTCACCCGCCAGGCAGCAAAGCATGGATGGATGCTCCCTGAGCTGCGCCTGGGGCTCTCCTTGCTCCACCGGTTCACATGTCACCCTTGGAAATACCTTCACAGCCACCGCGGGTGCACAGACAACAGCGCCCGCGCTTGCTGCTCCTTCCCGCCCCGTGCCCCCCGTCACCGGGGCAGGGAGGTCCCAGGCGCTGGGCTCGTCCCCGGGCTGGACGGCCAACGGGGGCAGTGGGACCTGCACAGGGTGTCAGTGCCGTGGCTGGGCTCTGCCCGAGGGGGCTGGGGATCTCGCCCCGTCCCCCCGCCGCCACCACGCTGTAAACTTGGGGAAGGGAGAGACTCGTTAGCGAAAGGTGTGAGGAGCAGGAGGGGAGGAGGAAGTCATCTAATACCAAGCAGGTGTCTGGAGAACCCAAATTGTGCTGTTTTCTCCTAATAATGAAGTATTCATGAGTAAAAGCCTTTTTCACTACTTTCTTAAGATACTAATTTCACAACAAGCGCCTTGTTACCATGCAATTATTCCAATCGTGCATTTCTCCCAGATTCCATCTGTCCTCGCGCTCTCTAAATGAAAGACAATCATGTAACCACCTTTCATTATTCACTATTTTACTTTCAGCAAAGGTACCCTGAAAGAAATGATTTCCTCTGAAAGGGACTTTTATTCAGTTTCAAAACCAATTTTCTCCTATTACTGTCTTAAAAAAAAAGGAGGGGGGCAGGGAGGTGTTTTTATTTCATGCATTACATATCCTTTGTTAATGCAGCTCGCAGTAAAAGCAGCCGTATCCATTTTCTGGCTTCGATTTCTGGTAATTTTAAAATATGCCATTACAATCAGGCAGAAATTATACAGTTTGAAAAGAGAATGAAGTGCTTCTTATTCAGAGGCTGAGCGCACTTGACTGCCAGGGAGCTCGCCTCTCCCCGCAGGGACTCGGGGTTCATTACGCAGCCCCGCCCCCAGCACGCCTCGGCTCCCCCGGCACGTGCCGGCACGCACCCACCGTCCGGCTTCGGCGGCGGCTGCAGCCGCGCCGACCCCGTCCCCGCAGGGTGGCCCCAGGTCGGGGCACCCACGGCCACGCCGAGGACGGCTGCACCAGGCACCGGCTTCTGCTGTCCCCGAGCCCCACCTATGCAGTGACCTCGGGGACGGCGTCCCACCCGCTGTCACCATCTGGCCGATCAGCGGGCGGACGTCACCTCCTCCCCTGCAGCGAGGTCTGCTCCTCGCCGGGATGCTGCCCCATGTCCCTGGTGGGCACGGGCTTCACGGGCAGCTCGTGCCGCTGCCGGATGCGCGACAGGTCCCTGGGGAAAATGGGGCTGAGAGCAAGGAGGGGGCAGCATGGGGCAAGCGGAGAGGCCAGCCAGCCCCCGCACGGCAGCGTGCGGCCACCGGCAGGGCACCAAACCCGGGTGCCGACAGGAGGAGGGCGAGGACGCAGCCCCGGGCCAGGGCTGAGCCCCCGGGGAAGGGGCGATGCTGGCGGCTGGTCACAGGAGCTGCGGGCACCCTCGGCCCTGGGGGCCCAGCAATGCAGGTCCCCTGAGGACACCCCCATGATGGCATGGGTGCTCTCCCCACCGCTGCTCCCCAGGCCCTGCCATGCCCCCACGCACAGCCCAGCACCCTCCCGGAGCCATCCCGACCCTAGCCACGCACAGCAGGAGCATCATCGGCATCAGCCGGGAGAGACGCAGGAGCCACATGCCAAACTAAATAAAGCCGCCGATTAATTCAGACCCCAGTTCTGCCCCTGTCTCCCAGCGTCACGCACCGGAGACGATTTTTCTGACAGCTATACTGCACTTCACCCCACCTTCACAGGCGCGCTTCATAACCGCGAGGGCCCCGGTGCCGCACGTGCCACAACACCGTCCCTCCATCCCGGCACCCTGCTGGGTGCCCCCCAGCCCCCTAAAGCACCGGTGGGTGAGAGGGTGGGCGGCCCGGCACAATGGGCATCTGTGCCGCAGTGGCATTTTGTTAATGCTGCTCAGAAAAGCCCCTGAATCAGCTGATGGGAATTGGGCGCTGGGCTGTCCGAACGCTTAGCGCCGGCTTAGTTAGCCCCATCTGCATTTGAACTAATTCCAATCAGCAGGATCCGATTTAGTTCAAGCTGCTCTGGCTCTTTCGTGGCAGGAAAGACAACACTCAGCAGTTTTGCCAAACTGCCCCAAGTCTGCACAGCCTCTGCCCAGCCTGCGCCGACAGCCCTGCCACCACGCAGCCAGCGGCACAGCCGGCACCGCGGCACATGCGGAGAGCGTCCCGCTTGCGGGGATGCCAGGAGTGGGGTCCTTCAGGGACAGCAGGAGCGGGGTCCTTCAGGGACAGCAGGAGCGGGGTCCCCCAGGAGCCCCAGCCCCGCATCCCACAGCACCGCTCCCCAGCCCTCGCATCATCTCCCTCCATACTTCCCCAGCCCCTCTCCGCCCGCTCCTTCCCACCCCCTGCCCTGGGCCAGCTCATTTCAAAGCTCTATCTCTACATCGCACTATTTATAAGCCCAAGGTCTTTGTGACTTTAATAAAAAAAAAAAAAACACACCCTCTATGTCTAAAGCCCCCGTGACGGGAGGGTTTGGCACCTCCTCTGACATCAGCGGCTGATAAGTCGGGCTTATCTCCTCCGAGAGCCCCGCGAAGGTCCCTCCGGCGAGATAAGGCCCGCGCAGCTGTCGATAGAGGCTTTCGCAGGCGAGGATTTAGATAAAAGAAAATGTGACGGGGGGAGGGAACTTTTAAAGTCTCAGCCTGAACTGGGTCTGTGCCACTGGCTGGGCAGCACAAGGGTGGAGGGGAGGGCAGGTGCAGCAGGTTTGCAGGAGCAGCCCTCTTGCTGCGAAAAGCAAGGGCCAAGGTCTCGGTCACCATCCGGGCTCCGATGCAATGTGTGCACATCCTTCCCTGGGTGCTGTCGGGGCTGTCTGGGATGCAAGCCCATAAAAAGGGAGGTTTTGGGGTTGGGAGATGAAGGGGTGCAGGAATAGGGATGCTGCAAAGCTGTTGGAGTCACGCCGCCGCATCTCCCCCCAGCTATTAAAAGACAGCGCTGGGTTCGGCACAAGGACAGGAGGTGACCGGGTCACCCCGGCTAGGAGAGGCACAAGAGGCTTCTGACAGTGCCAGACAGACAGACGGACAGACAGCACGGGAGCGAGGCCAAGGCTGGCAGCAACCCTCATAAGCCAGCAGCACTGACAAATTAAGCAAAAGCCCTCGCCGGTCCCTGGCATGCCGAATACAACAAACCCACCCGCCGCGGTGCCAGGGCTACCTGCTGCGACCAGGGACACCCTCGTCCCTCGTCCCTCTGCGCTGGGATAGAAAAGAAACCCACCGCCCCGCTGGGGAGCTCCCCCTCCCCGCTGGCTCTGGGGACATCGGTGCTACCTCCACAGCAGCCCTGGCACAGCCGCTGCCACCATCTCTGGTCCCCATGGACACTGGTTTTCCATCAGATGGCATCCCTCCTGCAAGGGTGAGGAGATGCCAGGGGAGGAAGGCTTCCCCTCCATGCACAGAGTGGAGCGAGCAGGATTTCGGCTGGCGCTGCCGCCTGGCACCGTGGCGGTGCAGGCAGCTGCTGTGCCAGCTCGTGCCCATCTCCCATCCAGCAGCAGATTTATGGTCCTCCGGCCGAGGTGGCGGGGGGGACTCGGTGCTCGGCGAGCGACGCTGCAGCTCGGTCCCGCAATGGGCGAGCACAGGAAAGGTCACCCCGCTGTAAATCACGGGGAGCACCAGATAAAATAAAGTAGAAAGTTTGACGCCACCGTGCCGCGGGCTGCAATAAAGCACGGCACGGTGCCGCCGGCCGTGCCACGACCTTCCCCTCGCCTGGCTGCCGTTCCATCCCGCCCGGCTAATCCGCTCCCCTCCGCGTGCTCCAGCCCCAGGCCTTTCAGGGGGCCCTGTTAATAATTAAATGTTAATCTAAAAAGCAATTTTAGCTGCAGTGCTGCAGATCTGGTTAGAGATTACATTAGCATGTAAGAGTCAAGGGTAATTTTCTCTAACCCCTCTTGTGATCTTTAAAACCCGCAGATCTTAAAGCAACACCAGCTCCTCTGATTAAAATTGGAAGCTGGGGTTTGCAACGGATAATGATGCTGCAAGTGATTATTTTGCTGCTCGGGATCTCGCTGTGGTAGTGGGGGAGCAGGGGGCTGCGGGGGGCTGGGGGAGCGACCCGTGCCGGCAGAGCAGGGGACGGTGCCCAGGGTGAGCCCAGGACCTGGCTGGCACCGAGCAGAGCTGCGTCCTCAGCTCGAGGGTCCGACCCCGGTGGCTGGACCCTGCTCAGCTGTGCACCCGGGGGGTCCCTCGCCCCCCAACTTCTGCATCATCGCCCGCCCTGGGAGATGGAGCCTGCAGGGAGAACCCCATGGAGGAGAGGGTGCATGCCCCACCAGGGATGCAGGTGCACAAGCCTCTCCCGAGCACACCCTGCATGGGGACGGGACGGTCCCCTCCAGCACCGGGACACCAGGAGGCACATGGGGCCAGGCAGGGCCAGGCACTGCCTGCACCCCCATTTCAGCCCCAACTCAGGGGGCAGCTGCTGCTCCGACATGGCGAGCATCCCTATTTCCCGCTTCCCCAGAGCCTGCCTTTATTTATGGAGGAAACATTTTGCTGCCCCACTGCCAGTGGAACAGTGCCTTTTTGGGGCTGCCATGACCCAGGACAGCACGGAGCTCACGGGCCGTGGCACAGCGCCAGGGAAGGAGCGGCACCACGCAGGCAGCGAGGGCTGCGAGCCCACGCCGGCACCTGGACAGAGCATCCCCTCGCTGCCAGTATCCTAAGGCGGTAACGAGGAAAGGTCAGAGAGACCTTTCTGCTCCCGGGGCGGCTCCAAGGAGAAACCCCTGAAAATTCAGAAAATCAACATCAAAAACCCCCACAAAATATCCTTTTGCTTGCCAGTGGGGCCAGGGAGGCTGGGACAGGGGCACGGCTGCCACAGCCCGGAGCAGAGGACTCAAGCAAATTGCCTCCTGACTGGTACAAATGACCCGATGGAAGAAATAAGGTATCAGGTGTGTCCGTAACGATGGAATTAAAAAAAACAATTCGAGTGCTGTTGAGCGTTTGCAGACATCCTCGCGCAGGGCTCGGGCAGCCTGGTTAAATTTATGTGTCAGCTTTAAGGAGGCCTCTCATCAAATGAGCTATTTTGGGCAGAGATTAAAGATCTATTTTAGCTGCGAGCGGGAACAACTCTCGAACAGGTTAATAATGATGCTGGAAACCCAAGTGTCTCCAGCGCCCCGGGGCAGGGCAGCCAGAGCCCGGGGCAGCACCAGCAGGTGCCTGAGCCGGGAGGGTGGGGGACCCCTGTACAATGTCCCCCCAGTCTCCTGCCATGCTGCTGGGGAGGAAGAAACCCCCGTGCCGCTGCCGGGTGAGGCGAGGCTGTGGCGCTGAGCAGGCGTGGGTAATTGGAAGTGGCAGACGCTGGCACGCCGCTGCCGAGAAGGTCATTACGTGGGACTGGGAACGGAATGCCAGGAGCGAGGGGGGGGGAGCGGCCCCGTTAGCAAAGGTCAGGGCCCCGCTCGGGTGCCTACGGTGTTTTGGCAGAGCCCGGCCCTGGCTGCGTGCACCGGGGTCCCGGCAGTGCCAGCGCGCAGCGTGCAGGCAGGATCTGCCTATACGTACGTATCCCCTCTAATTTGGTACCTGCGGGAGCGTGCCTGGCGGTGGGGAGCAGGAGGCACGCTGCCCCAGGGAGGCCTTTGCCCGGCCCCTCGAAGAGAAAACCTCGCTCATCCAACACGGTCATGCCGTGCCTCCATGCTGCACACGGATGGGGGGAGAGGGGCCGGGGGGATGAGCCCACTGAGCTGCCCACCGACCCCAGCAGCGAGAGCCGGGTGCTCGGGATGCTCACTGGCTTTTGGTCCCAGCCCCAGCAGAGGTGTGGGATCACAGCAGCAGCAAAGCCAAGCGGCTCCAGGGAGGCCTCCAGAGCAGCAATTAAAAGCACCCCGGACCCCGATGAGCCAGGAGCCCAGCCTGGCATGGGCACCCACCCCCTAGGCATGTGCAGCACCCACATCCCCAGCTGACACCCAACAGACTTGACACTGCAGAGGCCAAAGCTCTCCAGTGCCCAGCATGGCTCCTCCTGCCCCATCCCGGGGGCTCGCCTGCTCCCCGCGGGGACCGGGGGCCTGGGGCTCCCACGGTTAGCACGGCAGCACCGCAGTGCCCGGGCCAGCCAGCCGCCCGTCCGGCTGCACCATGCACAGCGGCCAGGCGTGCGCCGCTCGGTAATTACAGCCCCGAGCGCCTGAGCTGTGAAAGAATCTGACGAAGGAATCCAGGGTAGATCGCGCTGCTGAAATTACTATAATCAAAGGCTTTCACAAAGGCTTCAAATGCAACCAATTACCCTGAAAGGCGAGGCAAGAAAGAAAACAAATTAATGTGTTTGCACAGAGCCTCCGCGGCAGCGCACACATCGCCCCGCGCCGCCCTCGACTCCGGCCGGCCACGGCTCTCCATCCCTGGCTACCCGCTCCCCCTCCCTGCGTCCTTCTCCCCATCCCTGGGTACCACTCCCCATGCCCACCCCTGCTCCCCATCCCTGCAGCCCGCTCCCCGTCCCCGCATCGGCCGGCTCCATCGCCGCTGCCCCTGCTCGCCTCGGGGTGCAGCTGCACACAAAGGGGCTCTGTGCTCATCCTTCGCCCCGCGGCCGGCCGGCCGCTGCCCCGCCGGCAGACAAAAGCCCTGCCTGTGCCGATGGCCGGGGCCGGCGCAGGCTCGGGGGCTTGCCAGGGTGGCCCGGGGAAACCTCCCTCCCTCCTCCCCCGGTGCTGGCTGGGGTCCCCGGGCAAGGGGAGGCGCGGGGTCCTCAAAGGCACCCATTGAGCGCAGCCCCGCATTGCCCCGCCGACAGATGGGGAAGCTATTCACTGCGGGGGCCTCCCCAGCCCCCCGGGCCCCCCACCCTCGCCTCCTTACGTTACGCTTCGTCTGCGTTGGCAGCCTGGGGGAAAAGAGGGGAAAAAAGGGAAAAAAAAAAAAAATCAACTTCTTTCTTTTAATATTTAACGAGAGTCCATCACCCTAAGTCTATTTTGTAATACAAAGCTCTGGAGATTTAAACCCTTCTCACCCGGAGAGATGGAAATGAATGGTGCTCTTTAATGAGCTGGTTCAGCAGAAAAGATAGATTTCTAAGATTACTGTAGGAATTCTTATAATTGATGTGTACTTTTGTAACGAGGATTATACCACCATCCGGTCAAGTAATTCCAGCTCTTCCCCCCTTCTCCCAAGCTGGCCCTGCTTTTGGGGTTCCCTGGGGGAGAGGGACCAGCCCATGTCCCTCTGGGGAGAAAGCAATACAAAGAGGGGGGGAAAGAAGAAAAAGCCAAAGAAAAATTAAACAGTCTTTTCTTATTTAGCCATAGATAACCGAATGCAGCCACCGAATGGGGAAAATAAATCATCTCTCAAGATTTATGTATTTGTTTTACAAAGTCCTACTTTCCCCCACCGATCCAAGGCCAGATGAGCTGCTGAATGCCGAGTAATTAAAAGGAACAGAGAACAATACCCGCGCCCGCCGAAGAACGCGGAGTTTCCCTCGGATGTTTATAGCAATTGTATGAAAATGTACAAGCTGGGATGGCAAGAGCTGACAGCCGCGCCGGAGCAGCCGTGATTGCGAGCTGGCTGCCTCCCCCGGCTGATTGGCATTAATTGTGCGCGTTTGCAAAGCAGAACGGAAAGTCTGACATTAGCTGCAAGCCAACATTTCTTTCTAATAGTCTTAATGATTACGACGAGAGCTGATGATCATTGTGGGGCGTTAATAGTCCGGAGAGCGGCTCTGCGGCTTCTCCTGGTGCTCAGTGGGGACAAGAGCTGGGCTGTCGCCGTCCCTGTCAGCGCCATGCAGGGGGAGATGCTCCCCAGGGTGGGCTGGGAGCACCATGGGACAGATTCGAGGGGTCCCACGAAGCCAGAGCCCTCCCATCAGGGGACACTGCCCATCAACTCTCTGCTGAGGGGACGGGAAAGACAGGGGAGGGGACAGTAGCTCCTGCCCCATCCCCTGGCTCTGCTCCATGGGAGAGGGGTGGCTGGGGGGACGGGGACACCGGGAAGGAGAATGCCCCCCACCCTGAGACCCCTCTGGGGCAGGGGTGTACCCAGGGGTGCCGCACGCTGGCCGTGCCCAGAGGGAAGCACCAGGCTGCCCTGCTCCCATGGGTGCCCCAAATGCAGCCGGGTCTCCACCAGTTCCCACAGCCACGTCCTCACTGGGCACCGCAGGAGGGGCCAGGCTGGCGATGGTGCCCGGGGAGCAAGGATAGGGGAGAGCAGCCTGCAAATGACCCACATAAACAGCAGAGCCCGTTATTAAAAGCTGATTAACGAAACCTGAGTTTTCTAGACTTTTTACAAGGCTGGTTTTCTAGATGTCCTTGAGTTTCGCTGCTGCACAGAGGCTTGTGGGAGAGTGGGTAGGCTGTGGAGACCAGCACGGGATGCTCTGACCACAGGAGAGCCGGAGCCAGACGTGCACGAAAACCCTCTGCAACCCCAACCCATCCAGGTTTACACGGGAGGAAAAAAAATCAATGGCCATCGATCTGCAATATAAAGCGGGAACGCGGCGCTGGCAGACAGCAGGCAGCTGGCATCTGACCGGTGCTGTGCAGGGGACACAGCTGGGGGTCACATTGCTGGGGGACCGGCCTGTCTGCCGGGGGACACGGCTCGGGGCACAGCCAGGCTGCCAGCAGTGCCAGCAGCCACCCCACACACAGCGGTCCCTTCCAGGCAGGGAGCAGCGCTGCCAGTCCACGTGCCATAAACCCTCTCAGCAGCAGATAGGACATATCCACGGTGCGTGGGTGGCCCTTGCCCGTGTCCTTGCCCGTGTCCATCCAGCCTCCCCCCGGCTGCCCTGGGGCCACCGCGTAGCCCGCTGGGATGGACAGACAGACAGCCCCAGCCCAGCTCCAGGCTGTTTCAGCTTTTCATTTTTCTTTTGTCATCTGTGTTGGCCAACGTATCACTTGGCTTTGGGCTTTCTGAGATCACTAATAATTGTTCCCAGATGAAAAGAAATAAAGACTCGGTCCCTCTCCCCCTTCCCTCTCCCCCCCCCCAAAAAAAAGTCCGTAAAGAAGAGCTATAAAAATGGCTTGTTATCTCACCTAGCGAGGCTCAGACTGTATGTTATTGCTAATTGGGTATAACATCCTTGTCTTGTTCTGCTCTCTGAAGCTAAATCAAGAAAGCACCACTGCTGCGAACTAATTATATCTCTGGACTGCAGACTCCAGCTTGTCTTCCCCTTTATTGAGTTAAAAAATGGTCACTAACCTTAATCTCTCATATCCCCAAGCATTAGGGCTACTGAAAAACCACCACTTCCACCCGCATCCCAGTCTATGCTGAGAAAGATGGAGCACGTGGCCCGGTGAAGGCTTTGTGCTGCTCCAGCACCGAGCCCGGGACATGACCCAGCGTGAGAGCCTGGAGGTGCCCACCCTGCCGAGCCCCGTGGCACCGGTGTACTGAGACCACTGCGGACACTGCTCGGGTCCCCGCACCATTGAGTCTTTATCACACACAGCACAGAGGCTTTCTGTGCTGCACACACGCAGAGACCGGTCACTGCTGCTTTTCCACCTTTCCTTCTTACAGGGAAGTTTAAGCTTCTTTCATTATGTTCTTTTAAAATCTGAACCCTGGACGGCATTCCCATGGCCCAAGCTCGGCAGATGCGAGCAGATATGAGCATCTGGTTCACGTGTGCATGAACTGAGGGGAGCGGGTGCTGCTCCAGTTCATCCACATCAGCTCCCAGTCCCAGCCCAGGACAGAGCCTGATGGTCCCATTAATGCTGGTGCCCACCTGCAGGTTCCCCATGGGAGCAGGGGTGATGTGGCCACCCGGCTGCACCACTACAGGCGGCTACGGCCAAAGCGCTCCTGTTACCGGAGCGGCATGGCTGTATGCTACAGCACTGCTGCTACGGCATGGACCCCAGCAGCAGGTCATCGCAAAAACAGAGAGGATTACCAGACCCCCAAAGGGCACCAAGAGGAGCGGTGGGGCTTTGGCACTGCAGGCAGTCGTGCAGGACGGCCCCATCCCTCCCTGTCCCAGCACCTCCCTCGGCACCAGACACACAGAGTAAGAAATTTAAGCAGAAATACAAGGGCTGCTGGTCAGAAACCAAAGAGCAATGCCACCGAGCCGCGCTCCGTCCCCCTGCCCGAGGGACCCACGTAGACGGCGTTACTTTCCAAAGGGAAAGTCAAGCTTCGGTTCTCCCCGCGAGCCAAGAGCATCCCTTAAAAAATTGATACTTCCCTGACTATTAATTAACCTGAACCACTTAAAACTGCCTTCAATTTGTCAGGTTTAACTGCCAGCTCTTCTCAGTAAATCAAGCGTCACACGCAGCGTGTGCAAGGTGGCGGCGAAGGGAGCAGGCAGAGAGTGGAACAACCGGGGCACCCTGCACTGTGCTTGCCATCCCGTCTCCCGAGAGCACCGACGGCAATATTCATACCCAGCAATTAGCCAGGGTGTGATATTAAACATGGTGGCTGGGCAGGCAGGCAGGAGCGGGCAGGCACGGGCAGCGTAGGCAGGCCAGCGGGGCTGTGGAGCACCCCACACCACAGCGTTCCCGTCTCCCCCACGTCACCCTTGTTGTGCAACCAAGGCTAAATTCGAAAGCAATATGAATATTTATCTCTGACAGCGAAATCTCCTCGCTGCAGGGTATTAAGGCTTTATTAGTGCGTGGTTACCAGCGACGCTAAGCCAGCCCTCGCTCTAGCCTGGAGCACGGCAGAGATGACCTACAAGAGGCAGATGGCGAAAGCCTTGGAGAGCCCCGGACCTCGGGACATGCCTGCCTTTGCCAGGGCGAGGAGGGGGCTGCACACCCTGGTCCCACGTGGGGGGACAGGGAGAGGGCTGGGAGCCCAGTGCCCCCACCAGTACCCCACTAAAAGCCCTCTCCTTGCCCAGGGCCAACCCCTCCGAAATGCCTCCCCACGGTGGTGCTGTCCCCCGGCCCCCACGCTGCATGGCTCACCGTTTTGGGTTAAAACACTGATGTATTCTCTCTTTAGCGAAAGAAGTCCCAGGGGCTATAAAAATTCCCAGCAGGCTCCTGTCAGTCTCAGGTCATTAACTTTCTTTCATTGGGAGTTTGTTTACAGTCAGCCATAAATAGCGGCGCCCGCCGCTCACCAGCCGGGACGGGGTGGGACGGGATGGGGCTGCCCATGCAGGAGGGTGCAGCACCCCGGGGAGCGGGGTCCGGCGCTCACCCCCACCACATCGACTTTTCCCAGGCCCCGCATTTCCCACTGGCCCGGCACGCCAGCCGGCACCGCACGGCACAGCGCTGCCCGTGGTGCCATTTGCCACGAAACCACCTCAGCCCTTCAAATCTATGGGGTCACCTTGTGCGCGGCTGGCGCGAGCCGGGGCACACGGTTGGGCATGCTTGCAGTTCAGGTGTGGTCTTTCTCAGAGGAGGAGGAGGAAGGCAGCTGGCCCGAGCTGCCCGCACAGGGAACCTGCCCCCGGGACCTGCCCTGCACCCTCACCCAGGCCAGCACCCGTGGCAGAGGGAGCCTGGCCCCTGTGCCCATCGCAAGCACCGACCTCGCGTCAGGATCTCTGCAAGTTTGAGATGTCCCAGTCCTGGCGCATGAAGCCCCGGGAGGGACCCCAACACCCCTTCATCTCACCGCGACCTCCACCTCAGACCTCCACCCTTCCCCAGCAGCCCCTAAGGCACCGCGACGATTTACCAGCCCGGAGGCAGAAAGCAGGAAAGCCGAGCACACCACCGGTATGGCTGGCACGGCACCGTGCTTCTGCCGGGCTGCTTTGTACACAGGAGCTCCTCCGCATCTGAGCACACCTGGGATGGTCTCGGAGCACCCACATCCCACCGCCCACCCGAGAGATGCGCCCACGGCACTGCCGATGCCCCCAACACCAGGAGCACACCTTGAGCCCCATTAATGCCTCAGCAGGCTCCGGTGTGCCTCCCGGTTCGGAGCCTGCCGGGTGCAGGAGCCCGGGGCTGGCAGCGGGACCGCAGGTACCTGGAGCTTTATTTGCCTTGGAGCTTTATTTGCCCTAAGCGAACACGGCGGCTCCACCATGGCCGTGTGAACCCACCAGCTGCAGCTCTAATAAAGACACAGGATCACACGGCTCCTGCAAACCGCGACCTGGCGAGGCGCAGCCGGAGCACCGGGCACCAGTTAGATATTTACCCTCTGGCCCAGCAAAGCACCTGGCACTCTCTGCACGGGGGGCCAAGTGGGGAACCGCGGAGCCCGGGCTCCCACCGCTGGCACGGCCAGCTCCCCACACCACCCGGCCACAGGGCTCGCGCCGGCATGGCCGCAGCATGGCAGGGATGCTCAGCACCATCAGCCCCACTCTGGCACGGATGCCCAAAGCGGGGGCTCGGTGGCATGGCCCCCCCATGCCTTGTCCCGGGACTACGGAGGGGAGCTCCTGGGGGTAAATGGCCATGAGCAGTGCAGCCAGGTCCGGCCTGCAGCAGCCAGGAGCCCACCTCTTGTTTTATTTCACAGGGCGTCTATAGGAACGGCTGATGCACCGGCCGAGCACATGGTCCAGCAGCACCCGGGGCTGTGCGCTGGGCTAAGAGATTAAACCCCAAACTCAAGCACGGTGACTTCTGCTCTTCCACCCGTGCCCAGGAGAGCAAGGACTCGCCAAAAATCACAGCCTCATCACTCACAGTCCCCCACGTCTATGGAAATATCTATATTTTAAACCATATACTCGCACAACCTGTAATCAGAGCAACACAAATAGCCCCTGCTTCCCATGTAAATTAAAAACACCCATTAGGCAGATTTCAAAAGATGTCAGTAGGCTTATAATTATACACGACATCCTTCCGAGATAAAAGCGATTACCGGGGATGCAAATCACTTAGCAACCAATCAGTGCCCCCAGAGTGCAAAGCACTGACCAGCCATCCATTTTCGCCTCGTCCTTTTATTCCCTGCATCGAGCAAATACAAACACAGATAAAGAGAGGCACAATAGCTCTTGACACGCAAATAGGTTAACATAATAAAGCCAGCTTTAGCCGGCTCACTCGAGGGAGAAAAGCAATTCTCAGGCAAGCAGGAGGTAATAAAACAGGGCTTTTGTGTTCCTGGCTCCCATTCTCACCCCTGCGCCAGCTTTGCTGCATTAGCTGATAGGCATCGCGGTTTGATTGAATTACCTTTCATGAATATTAGCTTTTTGAGGAATGCGCAGGCAGAAGAGAAAGAAGAAATGTCTTATTTTTGCATGCATGCGCCCGCTGCAGACGGACATGCGGCGGCACAGATGCCGGCGGGGCTGGGAGCGGGGTCCCGGCAGGTGCAGCCCCCGGCCCCCCCGCCAGCTGCAGCGTCCCCGCGGGCAGCACCGGCCCGCCTCGGGGGTCACCGCGCAGGACTCCCCCCGTCCCAGGATCAGACGCCACCGGCAAAGGACCTCATCCTGCCAGGAAAGGATATCCCGCGCTGTCCCCAAAAGCGGCCGCACCCGCCACGAGGCTCCCGCCACCAGCCCCGTCGCCCCGGCACGCTCGGGGGTGGGACCCGCATCCCTGCCCTCGGCACCCCCTTAGCAGGAGGGCGGGCTGGCTCTCACCACGTATTTGCGGGGCCGTAGCTCCCTGTGCCGCAGGCGGGCCAGGATCAGGCCGCAGAGGGGAGCGGGGCCGCCCGGCTTCACCGCAGATTTTTCGCACACAAGTTCAGGCCACGCAGGAAACCCGCTTCAGGCAAAAATTAACTCTGCCGCCTGGCAGGGATGCAAACGCCCGGCACTAATCCCGCACGCACGGCGGGGAGCGCGGGGGCAGCTCGGGGACGGCAGCGGGCGCGGTGCTCGGTGCGGACCACCGCCGCGGGGTCGTGGGACCGGGGAGCCCCTCGGCGCTGGGAGCCGGAGCCCTTCCCCGGGCAGGGCAGCAGGCTGCAATTAAAACACAGCACTGGGAGAGCACAGGCTCCCCCGCAGCCTGCTCAGGGATGGATGCGTGTTTCAGGCTCAAATAAAGCAGATAACCAGAAGGGCTTAAAAAATGAGGTGACGTGGCTTCCCCGGAGGTGCTCTGTCCCCCGGGGGACGGCCCGGCAGCAGCCACCCCATCTCCTCCCTCCGTGGGCGTCTCTGCTCCAGCCTGGGGATAAATATTCACGCCGAGATATTTCAATTTTTAATGAGACGGTCAGCTGAAACGGGGCCCATCTCGCAGCCGGCACCGCGAACGCGCCTCACCGGTACCAACCCACTCAGCCGGCAGAAAAGCCGTTCCTAAAGCCGGGAAAACACGAGCCAGGCTCCCACAGCCGGGGAACGGCTTCCTCTTCCCCGGCTCTCCAGACAAGGTCGGAGGAAGGCACCGCGGCAAGAGCTTCCCTCTCCTCCCGCTACGGCTTCGAGGCAGCCCGGCCCGACAGCACATGGCTCGCCCCGGCACGGCCCTCGGCACCCGAGAATCCATTCCTGAAAGTTTTAAGGATCCTTAATAAGCAAAGTCCCTCCCGAGGGCCTGGGACGCTGGGAGCCCTCTGCCAGGCATGTTTCCCCCGGCACCGGAGCCCACATCCGAAGGCTTTGCCAGCCGGGGTCCCGCCGGAGCGGTGCGGGCACCCGGATCAGGGAGCAGCAGCATGTGCCCGGCACGCCGGACGGTAAAACCCCACAGCAGGGGCATGGGAAGGTATAAAACTGTCAAATCCCACAAAATCATCCTGAGCAAAAGGCGGGACGCTCGTTATTGAGAGAGGGGCCACGTGGCTCTGCCCCCATGGCCACGCACCCTTAGCACTCTGCCCTCCATGAAAGCACGTCGCCCACCCAGGCAAGCTGCCTGCAGCCTCTGAACAAGAGCATCCCTAGCAGGACGATGCACATCTATATATATATATATAAATACACACACACGCACATATATATATCAAAAAACTCCCTACAGAGACGTCCGTGCCGCAACAACCAGAGCCAGGCAAACCACCACTGCCCGATGCCAAGCAAATTCATCCCTCGCAAACCGCCAAGCACGGCTGTAAAACTTTGCCGCTGCCTCTCCTCAGAAATAAACGTGCAGGGCCGGAGCCGGGCCACGGTTTCGCCCGGTGCAGGGGTGCCCTGCAGCGAGCCGTGCCGAGCTGCCGCCGGCTCCCCGCCTCCAGGCCCTGCCTCTCCAGCCATTACACTCCCACGATCTCACGGCTCTCCCCAGGGCCGGGGCTGGATGCCGGGGCCGAGCCGCCACCGCTGGCACTGCGAACCCCCCATTTTCTGCTGGGGGCCGAGCCGGAGAGGCGGCACAGCCCGCTCGTCCCCGGCCTCAGCTGGTGGCAGGCGCGGCGGATGCCCAGCCGTGCTGCCCGGTGGCTCTCGGAGACCACGACGCCTCGTCCCCGCCGAATCGTATTCCCAGCGCCGACGGTCCAGAAGATGCCACAGGGATGCTCCCTCCGCGGCGGAGCTGGGCCCGGGAGGTGCATCTCCTCCGGGAGAGCCCCCGGCACGGCGGGAGGCAGCCGGGGAGACGGGGCTTTTCAATAAAACATCGCAGCGTGGTTCCTTCGCCTCTCCTCTCCTCTCCTCTCCTTTGTGACCGGCAGTATCCACACCAGCGCGGCGTCGATCGCGGGTGTCCTGGCTCTGCCACCACCCGCTCCGGTGTCCCTGCGGGGTCGGGCGCTTCCCCGCCGCCTCCCTGCCCCGGCCGGCTCCGGGCGGAGGAGAAAAACCCTTTTTTTTCCAGGCGAAAAGGGGCAGCCGGGCTCGGCAGGAAAGGCAGCAGCTCACGGACGGCTCACGCTGGAAGTGTCTCAGCTTTCCTCGTGGAGGCACCCGTGGATATTTTATTTCCACTTACGAGTCAGGCGACCCAAAAAAGCCATAAAAAAATAAAAAATAAGAAGGAAAAAAAAAAAAAAGTTCTTCCCGTTCCTCTCCGGTAGCGACGGGCGAGCCGGTCCCCAGCCGCCGGCGGCGGCTCCGCGCCCGCCGTGCCTTCCCCGCGGCTGCGCGGCCGGGGAGAGCCGGGCACCGCCGGGCACCGCGCTGCGGCGGCGCCGCCTCCTGATGCGCCCCGGGAGCCGGAGCCCCCCGGTCCCCCGCGCCGCCCCCCCCGCGCCGGTAATCCGCCCCCCCCCCCACCTCCCTCCCCGGTGCCCGCCGCCGCAGGCCCCCCGTTACCGTCAGAGCTGGATCCGGGCCGGCTCCGGCCGCTGCGGTGCGGGGCGCGCCGGGCCGCCCCCGGGCCGCGCAGCAGCAGCGGCGGCGCCCGCCCGGCCCCGCGCCCCGCCGGCGGCCCGCCCCGCCCCGTGCGCGGCCAGCGTGCGGCGGCTCCCGGCGCTCTACCCCCGGGGCGGGGGGGGGGGAAGAAAAATATCCGAAAAAAATAAATTAAAATAAAATAAACCCCGCGCAGATGGGCTGAGGCGGCGCGGGGACCCCGGGGGGCATCACACCGCGGGTCCTCCGGTTCCTTTGTGCGGCGGCGATCGGTGCCCGCCGGCCCGTGGCGCAGCGGCGGCCGGGGGCGGGGGGGGCAGGGCCGGCCGCGGCTCAGCGCTCCATGGCGGTGGCGGTGGCGGTGGCGGGGCGCGGCCCCTCGTCGCTGCCTCCCGCCCGGTGCGCGGCTGCGGCGACACTGAGCGGCCCCGCGCGGGGCCCGGCGGCCGCACGCGGCTCGGCCCCGCCCCCGGCGCGTTACCAAGGGGACGCCGCCGCGCGTCCTGCGGGGAGGGGCGGGGCCGGCCGGCACACGCGCCCCTTTCGCGGGAAAATTCGAACCGGCCGCCGGCAGGCGGCTCCGGCAGGCGCACGGCGCGGGACTGCGGTTCCCGGCGTGCCCCGCGCGCCGCCGCCGCGCCGTGCCCCTCGCTCGGCGCCGCGGGGCCTGACGGGAGTTGTAGTCCCCGCCGCCGGAGGCGGGTTTCCCCGGCGGGGTGGGCTCGGCGGGGCCGCGGGCCTCATGGGGAGCGCCCCGGGGCCCTCGGGGGCACGGGGACGGGTCCTCTGCGGCGGCCCCCCCCGGGGTGCCACGGCTCCGGCAAACAGGGAATGAAACCTCGGCTGGAGGAGCGCGGTGTTCGCCACTGGACAGCCAGCGCTCCCTGGGGAGCTGGTGACCACCATGGCAATGGCTATAGCCACCTCTGAGCCCCCGTGATCTGTGTAGTCAGAGTGCTGTCGTCGCTGAGTCTGCCCTCATTAGCACGAGGCCTGAGCTCCTTTATTCCTTCCCAAAATCCACCATACCTTTGCCATAGGCTGTGAGAGCATGAGTGTCCGTGGAGTTTGAGAAGCAGCCTGTTCACTCTTGTCCATAATGATGCTGAGGAGCCCTACGCACGTGCACATGCAGCTCCCCACCACCGAGCACCCCCGAAGCAGCCCAGCGTGTGTCTCTGGGGCTTACCGCCTTCCCACCTCCCTCCTCCCTGGCTCCTGCCTTGCAGCACAAGGCTTTGAGGAGTTTTGGGGTGGTTTGGCTTCTTCTCAGGGCCATTCCAGCTCCTCCGTCCAGGGCAGCCCCCAGCAGCTCCCCAGGCGTCCGGGTCCTTGGGTGTGCGGGAGGAGAGCTGAAACCCAGGAGCCGTTTCAGGAGATTGGGTACCTCCAAACATGGGGAGATGCTCCAGTCACCACTTCTGATCCAGGGAACACTGAAGGTTGAGAAATTAAAATAATAGCTAGATATGCTTTCAGGAGAGTGATTCCTCTGTGTAATTATAATACGTATTATCTTCCCTGTGAAAATACATTATATTGAATAAATTCCCTCTTTGAGCAGGGCTATTCATACTATTCATTTGTTTCAGTTCAAACATTTTTAGCTCATATATCTGGCAGGTTCTTGTGCAGCTTTGTACGTTCTCTGCAGCTTATTTATCTGCTTTCTGTGTTGCAATATAGGCCAGCAATAAGAATAAAACCATTATAGATTTGTGAACAGCACTTAGATTTTTCAAAGATAATTTAATCAAAGCTATTAGTAAGTCAGGAAGAAAGATTGCTTTTTATTCGGCACAAAAAAAAGGAGCCCTCATTCTTCTCAGAAAATGTTTTAACCACCTGAAGTCACTCACAAGGACTTGAAAGGCTGACGGCGTTTTTGCTGGGGAAGAGATCCATCTTGAAATAGCGAACTTCAAAAGGTGGGTGTTTCGGCACTGCCTTCAAGAAGATACTATTAAGCAGTTCTGACCTCCCCATTTACATCTTTTTTTTTTTTTTTTTTAAGACTTTACAGAGGAGAAACACTTTTGTGATTCAGGGAACCCGTGAACACTTTGCCGGAACATAAATTTCACCCAGTG
Source organism: Ciconia boyciana (assembly GCF_034638445.1). Taxonomy (NCBI): domain Eukaryota; kingdom Metazoa; phylum Chordata; class Aves; order Ciconiiformes; family Ciconiidae; genus Ciconia; species Ciconia boyciana. The sequence goes on from NC_132948.1 coordinate 7,807,027, forward strand.
ATGTTGGGAACACAAGGAGAGCCTTAATCTGCTAATGAATGAGCTCTGCAAAGTGAGACCGGCTCCGCTTCCACATCCAGAGGGATTGAATTGCAAAAAGGAAGCGGGCAGCCCTCGCTGCTGGAGGAGAGAGATTTTTAAAAGTCCTTCTGCTTTAGCACAAATAAATAATGCATCAGCCGGATCTGGGGTGCTGGCGGGGAAGTCCTTCCTCTGCGGCACGGGGGAGCCCACCCAAAGTTTTCCACGTCGGCTGCTCGTCACTGCGCTCACAAAGTGGAGAGACGAGGGATCGTAACCACTGATCTTTAAGATGACGGTGTCCCTTTAATTTAATATCATTATTTTTGACCGGCGCTAGCAATCCAGAGCGCTGAGCGTTTTCATCTCTCATCCTGACAAATGCACGCTGTATTTCTTTGACCAAAATGTCAGTCTGCTCTGGAAATGACTGGCCCTCAGAATGAGAAAGATTTCCAGGGGATTAAAACTGGGCCATTACTCTCCGCTTTAAATGCATTCAAGGCTCTGAAAGCCGTAGCTGCTTTGGTTCCTTTTGTACGAAAAGTTATTGACTTATCAAGGTTAAAATACATTCAGTATGGCCCAATAAAACAGGGATATCTCCGCATTCGTGCTGTCATTTGCAGGTCCGTTTTCATGGCAACAGGGCTCTTTTCTGCACATTAAATGGTTCAGTTGTGCAAAGTTCAGACATTACATAAACAGAGAGGTAACAACAAAAAAAAAATCAATGAGCTCATAGGCATGGAAAAAGGAGATAGCATTGATCGGAGCCGGCATCGATATTTGGGATCGCTGCCTCCTGCCCCGCTCACAGCCCTCCCGTGTTGGCAACGGGGACACAAAGAGATGCTGAAGGACATGGCAGGGGGACGGCACCTTCACACCCCTCCCCGCCAGCTCCTGCCTGTAATTAATACCACCCAGGCACAGCCCGGCACGGCGAGGGGCGGAGGGGATGCCCGCTCCCCGGGCTGAGGGTTTATTGGTGCTAATGAAGGTATCGGTGAGCAGGTGGGCGCTTTCCGTGGCCGGTTTTCGGCTAACCACCCTGGTCCCCCTTCCACAGCAAATCACGGGAGGTTTTCCCCAGCTCCCAGCCGTTTCCAAATGCGGCTCCCCAAGGGACACCGCCGGGATGGGGGTATGGAGAGGCGGCTCCCTGCAAGCAGGGACAGGGCACATGGGGGACAGGAACGTGGCAGGCAGTGGGCATTGAGGGCCTTCGCGGTGCTCCCGGCACCGTGCCGGTTTGGCTCCAGCAGCACCGGGCTGCGGGCACGGAGGAGCGAGGCGCCGGCAGCCGCGGCGGGGGTGCGAGGTGTTTGGGCAAGTGACTTTGATGCTGATGGGAGATGTCAAGCTTTTTGCTTCCCAGTCAAGGGGGCGAGAGAGATTCCGGCATTAAAACGCTCGTTAGAGAAGAGACACCAACATCTGTTGGGAAAGCAAATGGAGAGCGGGAGTGAGACGGCCACGGGCAGCCAGGCGTGAAGGGGGAGGAGGAGGAGGAGGAAGGCAGGAGCGGGAGTCTCTCCGAGCTGCTGCTGTGGCACGGAGGATCTCGGTGCCAGCACGTGGGCTCGCTCCTGGATCCCAAATCTCACCAATGTGAGAGCAGAGTTTGCCCATTGGGAAGCCCGAGGTGAGAAACCGGTCCCGTACAGCCCCTTGCCGGGGTCCCGGCGGCCTGAAATGCCCCAAGTGCCGGGGCCAGCCAGGGAGAGCCGGAGCCAGGGGGCACAGAGGGCAAGCGACTGGTCTGGGCACAGAAAGCTCCCATTTGGGCAAGGAGCCGCGTCCCAAGAGCATCCTCTTCGCGAGCATCCTCCTTGCTGTCCCCCTGGGTGCTGCTGCTGTGGGAGGTGGCAGAGGTGCAGGGCTGGGCAGCATTCGGGGGCAGCTGCCTTGGGTGCTGCAGGGGCCAGGAAGGCAGAGGCTCCTCTGCTTTATGGTTGCTTCCCCCCCCCCCCCAGTTTATTTATAGATTCAGCAAGTTATTCAGCTGAAACAAATCTCCGTTTCAGTCAGGTCCTGGGGCCAGCGGCAGCCTGCATTATCTCACAGGCAGCCATACATTAGGCAGCACAATTTCGATGGGGGCATCAGCAGCCCAGCATAAACCACCCGGTGTTTGCAGGCTGCAGGAAGAAGGGGTGTGCCTGAGTAGGGTGATGGTCCCCAGGGCGCAGGCAGTGACACGAGGGCCACCCTGCGAGTGAGCTGGGACCGACTGTCCACGGCAGGGGGGATAACCGTGCAGGGCTCGGGGAGAGCTGGACGGGGTGCGAGGGGCTGGAGTGCGCTCTGCCCCCGCAGCACAGCCCCCAGCCCCCTTGACAGCGATGCCAGGAGCAAGTTCTCGCCGTCAGCCAGAGTCTATTTTTATTCCCTGCTTAAAAATATCCCAGTCTGGGTCAGCGGCACATGATGGATCATCGCTCCCGCGACTTCCCCCAGGGTCTTCCCAGCTCTGAGATGAGGAGCAGAGTCAGGCTTCCCGCGAGAGCCCCCTGCAACCTTCCCACTCCATAAAAGCACCGAGGGGACATCACAGCACCCACACTGTGGGGGTGCAAGAAGCACCAGCATGCTCCTGGGGCCGGGGCACAACATAGCGGCAGCCCCCCGAGTGTGCCCCGGCATGGCCCCATGCCAGCTCTGTATCCCAACAGTGGCCGGGGAGCATTCCAGGGTCACTCTGTCCTCGCTCTCTGCTGTCCCTGCACTCGGTCCCCTGCCAGCGACAGAGCAGATCCTATGCCTTTTTCTTTCCTCCTTATTTGTATTTTGTGAAAAATTCAACCTTGCTCCAAAGCTTGGGTGAAAGCCCTTGTGAGCGGGGACGGGAGCACAGGGAAGAGCAGATTCCAGCCTGCGGTGCATTTTCTAGCCCTATTAGTCACAAGCCTCTGATGCCATGAGAGATACGGGGCTGACTGACAGGTGATTTGGTTTTATCTCACCTGGGAACATTTAATATCCGGCACGAGGCCGTTTTGCAGCCTCTTTGTGCGGGAGCGCTCAGCAGCATCGCTGGGCTGGGAGGAGGCACAGCCGAGGGAGGTCCGGAGGGTCCCCGCATCTCTGGCTGCAGAGGGGACCTGTGGTGGGCAGCACCCCGGCCATTGCAGAGCAGCGAAGGCACCACTCCCAGAGAGGGGTCAGCAGTCACGGCGACCTCCAGCTGGGTACTGTCCCCCTCTCCAGTGGACATCTCCTCCCCCCTGATGGTCCCCGTGGCACCTTTCAGCCCACAGAGACCCACAGAGCCCGAGGTGCCTCCTCCTTTGGCAGGGGGTCAGAGCTCCATCACAGGGGATTCACCGTCTTCCTGGTGAAAACCTTTTGGCTTTGTGAGCGACCAGTTCCTGGAAACAGGAGATGATCAGGGCCGGGCGTGATGCTGCTTCTGGGTTTGCTCCTGCCCCATCCCTTGCGTGCGGTGTTACGTACCTCCCTCCTGCACAGATTTTTTTATTTCCCTTCCGTTGCTCTGAAACTAGTTTCCTTCTCCCCCAAACAACTCGATTACGCTGCTTAATTGCATTTATGGAGCGGTGCTGGCGTGTGCTGACAGCATGGACTACAGGGTGGTCCCTGCCAAGGGGGGCAGCCCGGGGGGGGCGTGTGTCTGTGGGCAGCTGGGCTGGAAGCTGGGCTCTGGGAGTGAAATCGGAGCGAGCTGGAAATTCCTGGGAGATCTTCACCTTTAACTTATTTGCTTCTTTCCCCTCCAAATCTGCTGACATTTGGAAAAGGGGAATCATTGCAATTTGCTTGTTTCAGCAAGTTCCCCCTCTCCCCTGTGCCGTTTCCAGCTCGGCATGGCTCTGCTGGGCTGTCAGCGGCCCCGGCACGGCGGAGGGCACCGACTGGGGGGCAAGAGGAAGGTGAAAGATCCCCAAGCCCACCGTGGTGGGACAGCCTGGTGCCCGTGGCACAGGGTCATGCCTGGCGGCCCCAAGCAATGCCATGCAGTGGGACTGAAGCCCCCGTGCATCCCATCAGAAGCAGTGCCGGGCTGTCGGGAGAGCCGGCACAGCCCCTCAGCCTTTCAGCCAGGGAAGCTCCTGATTCAATCCTCCTGACAGTCAAGAATTTAAAATGATTTATTAAAAATGTATAAAGCCCGGTTGTCAGTGTCGCTGCTCTGATAAGAGCATCGTCTTCCGTGCCGCTCCCGTGGCAGGTGCGCTCAGCTCGGGTTTATGTTCCCCTCACTCAAACGGCTCCCACCGTGGCACCCGTGCGGGGGGGGAAGGATCCCTTCACTCTGCATATTAATTTTCAGCAGACTGCCGCAGGCAAACATATTCAGGCTTCGGGAGGCATTACAGCTGAGCCACAACCTCCGGGAACACAGCGTCATGCCGTAGTTGGGCGAGCACCACGCCGGCAAAGTGATGGGCAGGAGCCCCCTGCCCACACCTCTGCCTGTCCCCCCGGTCCAGCCTGGCCATGGCACCGCAGCCGCCGCGGCACCGGGCTCTGCTCCTCCCGCCCCATCTGCCCCCCGGCAGGGTTGCGGCCCCTTCTGCCCCCGAGAGTGGTGGGTCCCTTCCCGAGGAGCGGGGCCTGATGACCTGCAGCGCCCAGGGAAGATTAATGGAGACATATAGAGTGTACGAGCGGCTCCATCCCCGCATGATGTATTCCAGCCTGCGGCCGTAAATCCGGTTACAGCGGTTCAGCCGTAGAGTCGAGGACAGAGGGAGGCAGGGACACTGGCTGCGCCAGCATGGCAGAGGTCAGCGGGGGCAGGCGCGGGAGCAGCGCGGGGCTGGGACTGATCCGTGGCTCTGCCGTCTCCCTGGATTTTCCCAATGATGTTTGTTAGGGGTCTCCAGCTCCCTGGAGGATTTATTAGGGTGAAGTTGGAAACCAAGTGAAAGGAGCGAAGAACCTCCTGTATCGGCTGGGAGGCCTTAGGGGAGGGATGGGGGGGCTGTGGCCATGCTGGAGAGGTGTCCCCAGCCCCAAAACCCCAGCCCCCCTGGCCACCGCCCGCAGGGGCTTGCTTGCCCAAAGATGCTGCAGTTTGGACCATCAGAGTTTTGTCCCCACTTTGGCGCTGACTTGCTGGGTGCCAGGGACAACATGACATGGATGCCGAGGGCACCGCTGTGCTGTGGCACTGAAACGCTTGTCCCGTCCCCGTGGGACACTGCCTGGCCCCACGGCCCTGCTCAGGGTCTCAGCAGGACAAGGCAGGCACGAGGCTGCGAGAGCCCCGGGGAGGCACGGCAGTAATGATTGAAATCAATAATTTTGCAGGAGAGAAATAAAAAGTCTCATCACGGCCATTGGCTGGAACATCGCAGGGGGAAAGCGAAATCAGATGTCTCGGCCAGCAGTGCCACAGCTCTGCCATCCATCCGTGCCATCCCGACCTCGGGCTCTGCTTCCTTTGCCGTCCCTGCTACCTGGCACAGAAACCTGCCCGCGTCCTCAGCAGGGTGTTCCCAAGCCTATTGCATCCAAGGCAGGTAATTGATTTAAACCAGGATTTTTATCCTGTTTTTTCAAAAGCTGCTTTCTCCACAGCACCTTGTTTTTCTCTGACAGCTTAGCCAGCAGCATCGGGCGTCCCCAGCCCTGCTTGGGCTGCGATTTTCCCCGTGGGACCGTCCTCACCGCGTGAGCTGCAGTGGGACTGGGGAGGAGGAAGCCGAGCCTCGGTGACCACGCCAGCGCATCCGTCACCGCTGGTGCCGCTCCACCTTTGTGTGCCACCGAGACCATGCAAATCAGGCGCTGCGTGCCCCCAAGCCGGGCTCCGCATGGAGCCGGCCCTGAAATCCCTTCTGGAAAAGCCATAGCCCTCATAGGCAAGAGACTTGTTGTTCCAGGATAACTTGATGCAAGCTTGCCAGAGCTGAGAGCCTGGCGGGGCTGCCAGCCAGGGGCTCCTGAGCCTGGTGGATTGGCAGGACAATCCTACCTCCAGCGGCACCCCGCTCCCGGCACCCCACTCCTGGCACCCCACTCCTGGCACCCCGCTCCCAGGGCCCTGCTCCCAGCATCCCACTCCCAGCATCCCGCTCACCACAGCCCGGCCATGCCACCCCTTGCCCCCGACTTTACGAGGCCAATTATGGCTCAGAAACTAGCACGATGCCCAAGTGTACGGTCCCAATTAGGCCTTGCTTAAAAACAATTTAAACACCATTATAAGTTTTCCATTTCGGAGCAGGTTACCATTAGCCGCTGCCGCCTGGGGACAGACACCTTCTCCACCAGGGAGCAGGCAGGGTGGCTTGGGGCTGGGTGCCAGTGGTGCTACCGGAGCCCATGGCTGCCCTTGCTTTGGGGAAACAGCTCCTGACCCCATGCCATCACCCCAGGGTGGCTTCCCACCCCTGAGCCCCTGCGGCAGCACCGGCCCCTGTTTGCCACGCTGGCACCGCCGGAGCATCCCAAACCTGCCACCTTGGGAATGGCAGATTGCTGCTGGGAAGGCAGAAAGCGGTCTGAACAGGGGAGCGCAGATGCTTTGGCTGTGTCCCCGTGTCCTGGTGGACACGATGGTGCCGAGCACCGGGGCGGTGTCCTGCTTTGGGCTGTCCCTGTTCCCCATGCCTGGGGAAGCAGGTCTCATGGGGTGAAGGGAGCCGGAGCCGGTGCAGGCACTGGGGCGCAGAGGCACATGGGGACATGCTGGGGGCACATGGGGACACCCGCAGCGGGCTGATGGCCGGGATGGGGTGCAGGGGGGCTCGGCTCCCGTTGCATCCCATGGCAGTGGGAATAGGGAGGAGGCGGCAATGCCGGACGGTGCTGGGCTTTGCCAGGAGCTGGGGGGCCAGTGGGGCTGGGGGCCGTGTGGCATCGCGCATCACTGAGCTTTCCGAGCACTGGCGGGTCTCCTCCCTGCCACAGGGCTTTGATCCGCACGGCAAAAGAGCAAAGGCAGACGCCTTTGTGCACCGGGAGGCTTTGAAGTCTCCCAAAACGGAGCAGGGGGCGCAGGGGGGGCAGCTGGCCCTTCCCTGCCAGCCCGGCCCTCACCCAGTCCCTCTTTCTCTCCCTTTTTATTTCCTTGTTCCCAGTTAGGAGCCACCTCCGGCTCATGCAATAAAACCTGCAAACTTTCCCAGCGAGCCGCAGCGGGGGGCCGGGGGCCGTTCCGGGGGCCGTACCACACAGGACCCCCCGGGGGTCCCAGCACGCTCCCTCCCACCCTCCATGGCCACACTGACCCTCTCCCCCCAGCAGAGGACCCCCAATTTGGGGTCAGTGCCTTCCCCAGGGACCTTGCACCTGCTCCAGGTGACAGCAGACAGGTCCCTGCCCAGGCGGGTGACAGTAATTAGTTCTGTCCCTAATTCTCAGCCTGTTTTATCTTTTCCCTTCCAAAGGCATGGAGAAAAGAGAAGCTCTTTTCCAACCCCCCCACTTTCCTTTTCGGTGGCCTCGCTCAGCCCCGGGAGGGTGAGCAGAGCCCAGTGGGTACGTGTGAGCCTGTGTTTTTGTGAGAAAAATGTGCATTGATCATTTCTGGGAATCAGACTGTGTTTTTTACTCTGAAGCATCCATTATACACAGCTGCTTAATTGACGAGTGCTGCCTAGTCACCTCGGATGCCGGAGTAAAACAGCCTAAAAGCTCCAGCGCAGAGGAAGTCCACGCTTTATAAATTGATTCAGTGGGAGAGAGAGGGAGCGAGCGAAAAAAAGCATTAATTACAGATGCTTCTGTGGGCACTGTTTTATGGCAGCGAGACCAGGATGTGGGCAATTCTCCTAAATGTGCTGATTAGACAGCACTTCATGTCTCGGAGCACATTAAATGGGCTCTGTAAAGCTATTAAAGATGCAGCGCCATAAAGAATTGACGAGAGCGAGCGGCAGCGGTGCAGCCCCGGGCTCCTGCCCAGCTCCTGCCTGCCGAGCTCGGCAGCAACAAGTCACCGGTGAGGCCAGCCGAGCCATGCGGGTGACGGAGCCGGGGTGAGCTAGGGTGGCGGGGATCGATGCTCCTTCCCAGTTTCCATCCCTGCTGTGACCCCACCTGAGCCCCGTTCCCGGACCCTGCTGGGATTGGGGGCCTGGGGGCCACCTGTGCCCCCCATGCGGTCCTGTGGCTCCTGTCAGGTCCCATCCCTGTTCTGAACCCCCTGGCTCCCCGCTCCGGGCAGCCCCTCTCCCCAAAAACCACGGGGGGCCGGGGCGGTCCCTCTCCCGGCATTGCCGGGACCCTGGTCCTGTGATGGAGGGGCTCAGGCAGAGCTGCGGGGAGGCAGGAGCCGGCGCTGCTCCACCATCGCCTGCGCGCTGGCGAGACGGGACCGCTTCTCCCCAGGCTGCTTCTGCCTGCCGTGGAGCTGGGAGGGCAGGGGCAGATTTGGAGAGGTTTGCTGCCAGCCCGGAGGATGTCACCCAGGGGACATGAGAGGTGCGGGGACAGTGTGCTGGATCCCAGCCACCGCCTGTCCCAACGCCCTCTCTGACTGTCCCTGTCCCTGCAGGGACTGTCCCCACTCATCCCACTCTCAGGCACTGAGATGGAGCCTGGCCGCACCACCCTGGCTCCCTCCGGGTCTCTTCTGGTGTGAGCCAGCAGCACGGGAGCATCCCGGCGGTGCTGGCTACCGGCAGCCCTTGGAGCATCCCTGGGGCATCCCTGGAGCATCCCTGGAGCCAGGCTCCTTCCCCTCTGCCTGGCACTCCCGTGGCTGGAGACTCGTGCTTTCCAGGGGACAGCAGCCCCTGAGCCCACGAGGGGTGAAGTCGCAGGGCTTTGGGTACTGCTCTGGCTTCACCCACAGTCTCTGGCCACCCCATTGCAGGCAGGAGCCAGCAAGGAAGGAGCCATCTCACCCCGTGGCTCCAGGATCCGCACCCGGCAGGCCAGCGTGACCCCCCTGCGCAGCAGGCACGGGGCCGGCCGGGCGTGCAATGTTAACACAGCCCCGCCGTGCAATCGCGCCAGTAAATCAATTTGTCAGGACGCAGCTCACCAATTAGCGTTTGCTGGGATTATTACTCATTTGCGCACTGCAGGTTTCAGGGAATTAATCAGGGGCTCACCAGGTAGCTGGGACAGCCATGGCGGGAAGGGCGATGCCAGCACACGGCACGGCACGGCATTGCCGACGGTGCCTGGAGCCGTGCTGGAAGCGCCTGGTGCTCTCCCTGTGCCCGGGGGGGAATTTGGCCCATCAGAGGAGCCCTCGGAGGACCCCCCAATATAACGTCAATCTCGTCCCTCGGAGCCGCGCATCCACACCCGCATCACAGCGAGGCCGGATCCTGGCTGCCTCGAGGTGCCGGGACAGTGGTGGGACGTGGAGTGGAAAGAAGTGAGCCTAAGGCAAAGTGACACTTCCTATGTCGTCCCCGGGGAGGTGACGCTGAATGGTGTCACCCACCCTGCACCCAGTTTGGGGAGGGAGTGTGGCCCCGGCCCTGGCGCGGACCCGGCAGCACCGAGGGAGGCGGATGCCGGTGCTGGCGCTCGGGGCTTTTGGCAGCAGATGGGCTCTCCCGGGCAGGAGCGTGAACCGAGCCACGCACGTGTGAGCGAACAGGATGGGAATTCACAATCAAGGCTATTAAATAAAAAAGCGCTGAGCCATGCTGCTCACCGCTGCGGGGGGATGGGAGCGGCCCCGCGGGACCCCTCAGCCCCCCGCTCTCCAGCACGGGGGCACGGGCACCCTCCCGCCCTGGGACAGGCTCCCTTCCGTGTCCTGCCCAGGGGGACGCTGGAGCCGGGTGCCCCGGGGGAGCCCCCAGCCCTGGCCCCAGCTCCTGCCCCAGCCGGGGGTCCCCGGGCTGCCCGGCCCCGGCTGCTGGTGGGAGGCACGCAGCGTGCGCGGTGTGCGCGGTGTGCGCGGTGTGAGCAGCGCGCCCCAGCCCGCCCGGGCCTCTGACGGATAATCGATTTCCCCGAGCCGGGGAGAGACACACTGTCCAAACGCATCAAGCTTTAAATGCCAACTTTCCTAATGCGATTTTACAATCTCCTATAATTGAGTCGCAGCGAAACTCCCCCCTTCCCCAGCAATGGGGGGGGACGGATTCAGCCCTGCCCAGCCTGCCGCAGCCTCCCCTCCCATCGCAGGGCCGTTCAGATCATGAGCGCATCCCCCCCCAAAGACCACGCCATGCTCTCCATGGTGGTCAACACCCCTCTGGGATGAGCTGTGGCCCTGGGGTGCCCTGGGGTGCCCTGGGGTGTCCTGGGGTGCCAGCTGCCACCCTCTGCCAGCACACAGACCCCAGGACCGATGCACATCTGGCCCAAAACATGGCTATGAAGATGCCCAGCTGCCCCGATGCACAGCCACCCAACTGCATCTCCCCGGGGTCCATGCAGCCGGGTGAGCACCCCCTGCCTTCCCCATGGGGGCTGGCCTGGATCAGCCCCCAGGAATTACAAATAAAGCCCCAAGCAGAGCAGTGCCACATCGGGGCAGGATGTTTTAGGGGGCTTGTGCCCCACCACGGGGCTCCATGACCTCTCCCTGGGGCCGGCAGGATGGTGCAGAGCCTGTCGCTGGCTGATGGTGCTGAGATCCCAATACTTTTTCGGTGGGACCAAGAGCCTTGGCAGCCCCCCAGCCTTGTGCAAGCGCCAGGCCCAGGCTGGGGGCTGCCAGGGGGTCCAGCATGGCCACGGGGCCAGGGCTCGGGCTGCTGGGAACCCCAGAACTGCAGAAGGTTAGCGTCGGCAATTACAGGCTGGGATTTGCATGCAGCAAATGACTCCAGCTAATTACAGGTTTAAAAGGAAAATGATCGGAGAGAGGATTGTTTGCAAAATTGGGGCACAGCGGAGGAGCGGGTGCACTGCTCTGCTCTGGAGGTCGCTCGCCTTAGGCTGGCTGGCTGAGCCATCACCGCTGCACATCTGGGGGACAGCACATCTGGACATGGCACATCTGGGTGGCTGCAGCAGGATCTGGAAGTGACCCGGGGCTGCCAATGGCCCAATGGCCCCAGGGGCTGGACTATCAGGTCAGGGAGCCCCGAGGGGCACAGGGTGACCCCCAGTCCTGGGGGGGGGTCCTTGGAGGGCGTCGGGTGCCCCCCGGACCCGGGACAGGCGCCCCAGGCCCCCAGCACATGGGCAGAGCGGGGCAGCCCGGCTGCTGGACGATCTCCAACTTACCCACCAACCCCCTCCACCCCCCCAAAAAATAGGCACAAATGCCAGGGTGCTGAATTGATTCATTTAATTTTCCCTTCTCATTTGATCAAGAGCAGGGTGACATTTGGCAAAAGTTGCTGATGAGGGATTGAATGATTAATTGTCATGACAACCATTCCTGGTTAATGACAGGGATGAGATTGTGCCGGCATAAAAGACGGAGAGTGGCCTTGAGTGCCGCGGTGCTAAATTACCAGGCATGTCACTGTTTGTGCTTTTGGTAAAACGTGGCCATGCGTTTCTAATGAGAGGTTAACTGTGTCCCCAAAGTAATTACAACTGATTGAAGAGGTAGTTAGTAATTAGAGGATTAACTGTAATGAGTCTCACCTGCAGCGGTTGCCATAGTTACAGTATTTTAGATGATCGGAGTTAAAATAGGACAGAGGACGTGGTGCCGGCAGAGGCAGCTCTGCCCCCCGGGGTGCACCGGGGCATCGTGGGGGTCCCAGGGGTGCTTGGGTGGGCTGGGTGCCCTCCTGCACCCGCCGCCCCACGGCACGGGGTGCCCCACGGCCAGACACCCCACAGCCCCAGGCATTGTGGCTGGGCTGTGCACAGACCCCGGGGGGGGCACTGGCAGGGACCCCCCCAGATCTCCGGGATGCCTGGAGCAGAGCGTCACCCACCGGCCTGCGGCACCCTGTGCCGTGCCGCGCCTGGGCATGGCACAGCCCCGCGCTAGGGTGAGCAGCAGGCGGGAGCCCCTGCGCTGGCTCTGCCAGCAGGTGATTTCCAAGGGCAGAAAAGTAATCAAAAAAGCATAAATCTCCAAATTCCTGACAGCCCAGGCTCGCTCTCTCCAGGAGCCAGGAAGGGGGACCACGGGTGGGAACGGGGACATCCCCACAGCCACCACTGGCAGGGGCATCCTCAGGGTCCCACGGCCCTGGACACACCGAGGGGCTGCCTCAACTGCCCAAATTGAAGCTGTTTCAATTCTACTTATTCCCCTACTTCCACGGATGACAATTTACAGGACCATGTAAAACCTCCAAGTACAGTATCTTTAATTATTCCATCCATAAATGATAAGCACCATTCATTTCAGGGCTCTCATTACAAATTTATACCCCTGTTTAATGTGCTCACTAACATCAGACATCCCACAGCTTGCAGAGAAATATTGAACAATCCTTTCTGGAAGAGCCGAGCGGATACCGCTGGTGCTATTTCGGACTTGGGAAGAGACTGGTGAGGGGGGTATTATTGCTTTTTAAAATGAAAAGTGAACCCCCTCCGGGGAGGCTGAGGGATGCTGGGGGAGGCAGAGGGGCTCTGGGCTGGGATCTGCGGGCAGATGGCTCCTGGGGCTCAAGGCTTTTCATCCGGATGCTTCCCAGGTGAAATTCTGCCACTTTTTTTTCTGGACATGCCGATGGTTGAAAATGAACTTCATTTTTATATAAGTATAAAAATAGAGCTTCATTTTTTTTTATATATGTATATATACATCGATCAGAAGGCTTTTGCAAAAGCTTAACTTGGAAAAAAAAAGGAAATCCCAAATATTCGCGTTTCAGGGCAAACACAATGAGTTGGTTTGACCTGAAGCTATTTTTTTTCTGGATTATTTTCCTGTACAAATGTCAATGCGCCCCTGGTGCCAAAGCAGCCCCCTCCCACGCGTCTTTCCTTTGAGCACTGAAATGCCACCCCCCCTTGCTCGCTTTTCCCACGGGACAGCACGCCCTGGGCCAGCTCAGCGTGCATGGCCGTGGCCGTGGCGGTGGCCGTGGCGGTGGCACGGCCATGAGCACCAGGCAGGGGCAGGTGCCGTGGTCTCGGTGCTGCCAGATGGCCTTTGTGTCTCCGCCTTAGCGGGGCACGCATGGCTCCCTCCCGGATGCGAAGCCGGGACTGCAAATCCAATTTGAGAAATTTGATATTTTTCTGCCCATAGCCGCTTGCCGGGGCTCCCGCAGCAGTGCCGTGCCAGGGCTGTGCCGTGCAGTGCCGAGGCAGTGCCAGGGCTGTGCCGGGGCGTCCCCAGCTGCCGCTGGCACCGTGGATCCTGCGGCCGAAGCCCCTCGTTCATCGCCCTCCCCGCGGCCGACGCGGCACAGCCCTTGGCCGGGGCGCACGGCCGGGCCGGCTTCGCCTGGGATTCCCGTGTAATCAGGAGGGCTTAGGGCGTGCGGGCAGCCACGGGGACGGGCCAGGGCTCCAGTGCGATACAAGTCATGGAGATTAGGGAGATTAAAGATAATCATGGGCGGGCAGGAGGGGCGAGAGCGGGGATCAGCCTCCAAATTTCAGGGGAGCAGTAGGGACAGGGACGGGGACGGGGGCAGGGACAGGGACAGGGCGGCCCAAGTGCATTTGCCCAGTTTAGCGTTATTTCACGTGGCATTTCTTTCTTACCCCAAACCCAGGGTTTATTCAACCCCCCAGGGTGCAATTTGGGGGACAGTGCCCTGCCCCTTGCACACCCCAATGCCCTGCCATGCCATGAGCTGTTGGGTGGCTGTGCCAGCGTCCTCATTTCCGTCTCCATCCCCACAGCGCTGCCATGCGGGACCAGCGATGGCCTCAAAGCCCTTGGCATGCCTTCCTGGGGACATGGCTTGGTGGCTGGCTGTCCCTGTGCCAGGATGCTGTGGCACTGCGTCCCCAGCACATGTGTCTCGAGCATGCCGGGGCTCAGCCACCACCGCCGCGCTCCCACCAGCCCAGCGGCCGTGTGGCATCAGAGGCGTCGTGGCAGATTTTCCTCTCGGCATGTTCAGTCTGTTTTCATGGGTAAAACAGCAACACGGCGGGAAAAATCCGGCAGGCAGGCAGGCCCTCGCCTTGGCAGGCAGGATGGCTGCCCGCCAGTAGCGTTTTAATGCCATTACACCACAGATACAAGCTCTTAAGCATTAAAGATGGCTTTTATGGATCATAAAATCTATTATTACCGCTCACCGCAGTCACTGGAGCAGCAATCGGCCGCACAGTGGGGTGTGGGTGCTGCGGGGACTGTCCCCTCCTGTCCCATCCCACCGGCGGAGACAATGCCTTGAGTCCCTTGGGTGGGACAGCAACGATGAGGACAAGGAGGGGGCATCATCCAGCCCCCAAAAACTCACATCCATCAGCCAAGCTGGTGTTTTCCAGCCACCTGCGATAGGTCCCCATGACCCCTCCTGGGCACAGCCCCTGCCCAGGGCCCCGGGGACACCTCTCACCCCCCCTGTGGGTCAGGATGGGGCTCGGCCCCGAGCTTTTGGCAAGGACACGTCTTTACGGAGACTTTCAAAGCTGTCCGAAAGCTGCTGGTGAGACTGAAGGGGAAACGCACTGTGTCTACTGCAAATTGAAAAAAAAAACCCCAAATGTAAAATAATTAATGGGAATATTTGCACTAAGGTCTTAGGCTGTTTTGCAAATCTGAAATTTAGGGGCAGATATCACCTGCCAGGGCTCCTTTAAAGAGGAATTAATAGTAGCTGTTGTAATTGCCGACGAGGAGTAGCCTTCTGTGAGAGATAAGCTTATAATAAGCTGTCATTGCCGGATGGCTTTAGAGTATTAACATGTAAGTTAATAAACACGTATAATTGGGTGTCCCCTCCCCAGGGAGGCCTCAGGGCTGCTGCGGTGAGCGGTGGAGCAGCCGTGTCGGGGCAGCTGGCAGCAGCCGGCAGCTGGGCGAGCGGCGCGGCACCCTGCACCCAGCATCCAGCACCCTGCACCCAGCATCCGGCACCCTGCACCCAGCATTCGGCACCCTGCACCCAGCATCCGGCACCCTGCACCCAGCATCTGGCACCCTGCACCCAGCATCCGGCACCCTGCACCCAGCATCTGGCACCCTGCACCCAGCATCCAGCACCCTGCACCCAGCATTCGGCACCCTGCACCCAGCATCCGGCACCCTGCACCCAGCATCCAGCACCCTGCACCCAGCATTCGGCACCCTGCACCCAGCATCCGGCACCCTGCACCCAGCATCTGGCACCCTGCACCCAGCATTCGGCACCCTGCACCCAGCATCCGGCACCCTGCACCCAGCATCTGGCATCCTGCACCCAGCATTTGGCACCCTGCACCCAGCATCCAGCACCCTGCACCCAACATCTGGCACCCTGCCCCCAGCATTCGGCACCCTGCACCCAGCATCTGGCACCCTGCACCCAGCATCCAGCACCCTGCACCCAGCATCTGGCACCCTGCACCCAGCATCCAGCACCCTGCACCCAGCCGAGCCTGGTAATTAGGGTGCGGCTCAGGCCATGTGAGGTGGCCCTTTGGCTAAGAGGATGCTAAAAGGCAGACGTGCCGAATTTCCCCGCTCTGCCACCTTATTGAGCACAAAGCCGGCTGCCGCGCTGGGCTGCGCTACCACGAAGGTTAGAAATGAGAGTGAATTATTGGTGGTGTTTGAAAGCGGCGCACGCTGGCCGGCTCGGCGGTGGGCAGCGGCCGGCTCACTTCGGCTGGGTTTTGGGCGGACGGCACCTCACTGTGGGTTGTTAACCCCTGGGATGGCGGGCTGAGGAGAGCGTCGGCTGTGCCGCAGGGCCAAGCCGAGGCAGAAATCCCCCACCAGTGGCACACGGCCGTGGTGATGGGTCGGCAGTTGCTCCCGGCTTTCCCAAGCCCTGGTAGTAAAGAGCCATGGGTGGGTGCTGCCCCGTCCCGCACCCCAGCACAGGGTGCTCGCTGGATCTGGTGCTCACTGGGTGCGGTGCTCTCTGGCCATGCTGCTTGCCGGATGGGATGCTGTCCAGGTGGGATGCTCCCCAGATGCGATGGCACCTGGATGTGATGCTTGATGGATGGGATGCTGCCCAGATGCAAGGCCTGATGGACGGGTTGCTCACCAGATGGGATGCTCGCCAGATGCGATTCTCACCGGATGGGATGCTCTCTGGACATGCCGCTTGCTGGATGGTCTGCTCTCCAGACAGGATGCTCACCGGGTGCGATGCTCCCCGATGCAATGGACGGCGGATGGGATGCTCACCAGATGTGATGCTCAGGATGCTTGCTGGATGCAATGCTCACTGGGCGGGCTGTCTGCTGGACACGAAGCTCGCCGGACGGGACGCTCGCCAGGCTTGATGCTCACCAGGTGCGATGCTTGGTGGACGCGACATGGCGTGCCCAGCTCACCTCTCCTCCACGGCTTGGCTCCCTCCTTTGCCCCGGGCTCCTCTACCTGAGCATCCAGCACAGCTGAGAGGGTCTCCATTATATTAGCAACAGTTTTCGTTGAAATTAAAAATATAACTCACGAAAGCCCTTCTGCTCGTGTTGGGCTTGGTAAACGCTCTGTGCTTCCTCCCCCTCCTTTTTAATAAAATCTAAACTGTGAAGCTAAACTACTTGACAGAGTCCTTTAAATATGTGCAAATATATATTTGCACTCTTTTTTTTTTTTTCCCGGAGGCTCTTCCATTAGGTAATATTTGTTGCCAACATTAATTTCATTAGATTTTCATGGCATTTTAATAGGAGCCCCAGTGTTTTTTTGCATATATTAGCATGCACAAGGAAGCTAAGATCGACAAATTATAGTAAAGTAAAAATCGGTTTTAAAGGCAGTAAAGGGAACTTCTCGGGAGCCGTGTGTGAAGCTGGTGAGAAGGGGGGGGTCCCACTCCCCGACCGTGCCCTGTCCCGCTGCGGCATTTTGGGGCTCACGGCCCGGATGGGCACCGTGTGCTTTGCCATCGACAACTGAACGTCGGCTCCGAAACCTGACAGCCACTTAATGAAGATATTTTCGACCTGATTGTCAGACGCGCTCACGGAGCCTGATTACAGCCAGAGACCCGAGTGGAAGAGCTCACAAATTAAATATGTGTTGATTATGCAAACTTGATCTCGTGTTTATTTCTCATAAATAAAGCATGAGCCGAGGTTCAGCTCTCCCCTGCACGCTTCCGAGGGCGATATTTATTGTATGCAAATTGGGCACGGGGCTGGGAGGAGAAGTAATCAACTGTTTATCAGATGGTGTATACGATCAGCCTGGAAATAATAACTGGGGTAAGAGTTTTACATAGATTGTGACAGAGATTATACCGTCATCACCTTAAATTCACAGTCCCAAGGGTGCGCAGGTGACACGTGCAGCGGCCATTGGGTGCCACCTTCCCTGCAATGCCGGGCGGCTGTGGGGTCTGAAATGCCTTCGGGCACTGCACCCCGGCATCAAGCCCGGGATCTGCCGTGGGTTTAGGTGTATTTTACTGTGATAGGGGTATTCTAGTGTGTATAGGTGTATTTTACTGTGCATAGGGGTATTTTACTGTGCATAGGGGTATTTTACTCCACATAGGTGTATTTTACTGTGCATAGGGGTATTTTACTGTGCATAGGGGTATTTTAGTGTGATAGGGGTATTTTAGTGTGTATAGGTGTATTTTACTCTGCATAGGGGTATTTTACTGTGCATAGGGATATTTTACTCCGCATACGTGTATTTTACTGTGCATAGGGGTATTTTAGTGTGTATAGGGGTATTTTACTGTGCATAGGGGTATTTTACTCTGTATAGGTGTATTTTACTGTGCATAGGGGTATTTTAGTGTGATAGGGGTATTTTAGTGTGTATAGGTGTATTTTACTGTGCATAGGGGTATTTTACTGTGCATAGGGATATTTTACTCTGCATAGGGATGTTTTACCATGCATAGCTGCATTTTACTGTGCACAGGGGTACTTCACTCAGCACCTTGGGATTCCCAGGGGCTGGGGAGAGGGCCGGGAGCCGGGCTTCAGCAGGTCCTGCACCAGCCGGGTCCCCACGGGCTCTGAGCAGAATGAAAAATGGCATTTAGAGTTTTTAGAAAAACCCAATCTGGCAGCCTGTGTGGTCCTGCCCAGCGGTGCCACTTCGGGGAAGGTTTGGGAAGGAACCTGTGATGATGATAAATGCATCCAGGGCGTTTTTTTTTTTTTCTCCCCCCCCCATCATTTTATAGGAAATACATGTTGGAAATGAAATTGAAATGAAAATGAATAAATATTTCATAGAATACAATTACCGTGGCTCAGGACCAAGACAACTGCAGCAGATCCCTCTGCACACAGCGCGTTAGCAATTCAGCAGCAACGAATTGCTCTCTTGGCTTTTAATCTGCTTTTTTGCTAACACAAATAATCTCCCCAGCCCCCAGCGGGGAGGTGCCCGCAGCGAGAGCCATGGCAAGGGCTGGATCCGGGCGTCGCCCATCACCCTGGGGCACCCTGGGTGCTGCTGGGCTGGGACGGCGGGGCTGCAGGCAAGCTGGCTTCACCACCAGATAAAAAAAAAAATCAAGTTAAATCCAATTCTTTTTCATAAAAGTGAGGAAGGGGGAAAAACCAATGGGGGAGCAGCGAGGAAGAGCTGAAATTCAATAAAAGGTGACTCGCCATCTGTCCTTTCCCTATCACTGCTGCTCGGTGGGACTGTGACAAACGTCCCCACCGGCTCTGTGCCCGGGCTCTGGGACGCGGCAGTTTCCAGCCACCACCAGTCAATGGAAAAGAAAAAGGGCTTTTTCCGGAGCGTGGTGGGGAGCGGAGGATTTATGGGAAGCAATTTGGTTGTGAGAGTTTATTTTGCTTGTTTGCTTTCGCGGCCGGGGTGGCGTGAGACCCTGGGCTGTGATGGCAGCCGGGTCCAGGGAGGACACAGTCACCAGCATCCCGAGGGGCCCTTTTGGGAACTCCAAATCCCTCCGGCTCAGTTGGGGTGACACAAGCCGGTGTCACCTATGGGTGCCCAAACCAGGGCTGGCCGACACCCTGCGCCTTCCAAAACAGCATCCTCCTCCCTCTCCCCTGGGACCCAGGAGGGACCCCCCGTGCTGTCTCCTGGAGCGGACGCCTTGCTCGCACGCTCCCCCCGTCCTCCCCGTCACCGGCCTTCAAACCGAAGGGGAACCACGTAACCCACCCTCAAATTCCCGGCAGGCTCCCCAAGCCAGGCCTTCCCCGTGTTCCCTGTCAGGGCTGTGCTGGGGCGGACGCGGGGATCAGACGCTGCCTTTGATGCTCACGGCAGGCAGCGGCGCGGCAGCATTTAGCCTGATGGCGGGAGGCAGGCGGGCGTGCGGGGCCGGCGGCAGCGCTTTGAACAGGCATTACAGGGAAAACTCAACAAAATGGCACAGCCGCGGCGGCTCGGCAGCGTCGTGTTTTCCCAAAGCAGGAATAAAACAGACGCGCAGACAGTACTTTGCAAACAATTTAATTTGCCTGATGCTTTGATATAGATGAGGATGCGGCTAGGCAGGCGTGGAGAGAGATGAAAAACTCTGTCAGATGCAGGGGGTGTCTGCACGGTGTGCAATGTGCCGGTGCGCGGTGTGTGACGTGCCGGTGTGCGATGTGCCGGCGTGTGATGTGCCGGTGCACGGTGTGAGATGTGCCAGTGCACAGTGTGCTATGTGCCGGTGCATGGTGTGTGATGTGCCGGTGCGCGCTGTGTGACGTGCCGGTGTGCGGTGTGCCGGTGCACAGTGTGTGGCACGAGGTGGGCGACTCTGCCCATCTCCAACCCAACACCGAGGCTGATGCCGGGGTGACCCCAAGCTCTTGCAGGACCAGGGCTGAGCCGGGCTGCACCGCGGGAGGTGACGAGCATCACGTGCCGGCGCCGGGGACCTCGCTCTGGTGCCACTTGGGGACACCCTCTGTGTCACCCAGCCCTGCCCAACACCCACACTGGGCTGGGGCTGCGGGAAACCTCCTCCCCCAGCAGACGGGGAGCTAAAAAGACAGGGCTGGGAGAGCGTGAGGAGCGCGGCTGTCAGATATGGGGCACGCTGAAATATTAATGGAACTAACATTTCAATTACCTTTTATCTGTACAGGCTCAGGCTGCGGCGAGGGGGCTGGGGTGGCCCCCCCCGCGCGCTGTCACCCAGACATTCATGCTGTGCTGGTTCTTTTTATTGGTTTTCATCACTTTTGACATTGCCAACAATGAACCTTGAAGTAAATTTTCAGTAGTGACTGTGTCAGTGGAAAACCGTCTCCCCGTCATTTTTCTAAATTAGGCAATGATTCGAGTCCTTGGGGCTGGAGTGGGAGGAGAAGTGATGGGGCTGAGGAGGAGGAAAGGGGCGGCCATGGGGAGCCTCTTCCTGACCCCCCCGAGCCCAAGCCCCAGGACCCTGTCCCCGGCGGGACTATGGGGCTGCCACCTCCCTGCCATCACCCCTTGCCGCCCTGCGCAGCTGAAGGGTTGGCAGATGTTTGTGGTGCTGCAAAATCTGCCCTGGGCATCACCCAGATGTGTCCCAGTGCTCAGATCTGCCCCAGTGCCAGATGTGCTCCAGTAGCAGGGCCGGCAGCCACCCCGGCCCTGGTTCCCACACGGCACCTGCAAC
Organism: Ciconia boyciana; assembly: GCF_034638445.1. Lineage (NCBI taxonomy): Eukaryota > Metazoa > Chordata > Aves > Ciconiiformes > Ciconiidae > Ciconia > Ciconia boyciana. The sequence goes on from NC_132948.1 coordinate 7,827,525, forward strand.
CCCCTCCCTGCCGCACCGCCACTAATCAGTCACCCTAATTAAGCTGGCACTGCCTTCCCCGTGCGCCGCGCATCGATGGGTGCACGGCTGCTCCCCGAGCTGGGGCTGGCTCTCGGCTCTTGGCATTTGCTCGGGTTCCCGGTCCGCTCCGGCTGCGGTGGCTGCTCTGCGATGCTGGAAGGAGGGCTGGCCCCTGGGGACGATGCCGCAGTGGGGGGACACGCAGCCTGGCACTGGGTTGGGCCACCAAACACATTGGGGGTGTTTGATCCCGGACCGGAGGCAGCCCTGTCCCCCTCCCAGCATCCATCACCCTGGTTCAGCTCGTGATGCTCCTGGCCCCTCTCTTGGGTGTGCGCTGGTCCCAGCAGCCCCCTGACACTCGGGGCCAAAGTCCCCCCTCTCCAGCCACGCCAACCTCCATCCCACGCATCGCAGTGACGCTGGGATCAGCCTTCCAGCGTGGCAGAGCTGCTCCAGTTTCCACGCACGGTGCCGGCACGTGGGCACACCTCTGCTGAACCACGGCCCCTCCTCGCTCCAGGGGGAGACTAAGCAGAACTTTAATTTTAATGTTCATTGAGCATGTAAAGGGGAAAAAAAAATCAATTTAATAACCTCTCTTCACAAACAGTGCCTGGAGGCTGCTCAGCAAACGCAGCTTTGAGAACTTCAGAAAGTCTTTTGTGCTGTTATTTATCGCAAGGGATTAAATGGAGCCGTAAGCAGGAGCAGCACTGCCGTCACCGCAGCTGAGCCGGGTGAGCTCCAGCCCCACGCTGCTGGCACGAGGCACCGGAGCCGAAGCACAGCCGGGGCAGAAGGGCACAGAGGGGTGCGAGGGCAAATATGTATAGCCGGGAAAAAAATCCAGGCTTGGCTTTTTTCCAAGGAGATGCTGCTCCTCTGGCACTTGCTCCCTGAGAGCATCTTTGGGGGGACTCTAGGGATGCGGTGGGAGCAGGGAGCTCTGGCAGGAGCCACCGGCTTTGCAGACACCCAGAGAATAATTTATTGTTAAACTCAATGCAATTCGCAGGAGAAATTATTCAGCAAACTCTGTTTGATGCAGGGCAGGAGCTCGGCTGCCACCACCATGATGCTGCAGATGGAGAAGCAGTTTGTTTCCCAAAAAACAGCGGCCAGGTGTTGGGATGTGGCAGTGTGGTGGGTGCCGGGGGGGTGTGATGGGTGCTATGGTGATGTGACGGGCGCCGTGGTGCTGTGATGGGTGCTGTGGCGGTGTGGTGGGTGCCGGGGGGGTGTGATGGGTGCTATGGTGATGTGATGGGTGCCGTGGTGCTGTGATGGGTGCTGTGGCAGTATGGAGGGTGCCGTGGTAATGTGATGGGTGCTGTGGTAGTGTGACGGGTGCCGTGATGATGTTAGGGGTGCTGCGGTGCTGTGATGGGTGCCATGGCAATGCGATGGGTGCCATGGTGGTGTGGTGGGTGCCGTGGTGGGTGCTGTGGTAGTGTGATGGGTGCTGTGGTGCTGTGAGGGGTGCCATAGCAGTGTGATGGGTGCCGTGGTGTGTGATGGGTGCCGTGGCGAGTTTCCTACCTCCTTGGTGTCAGCGAGGTGTGCTGCTGGGTTTTATCAAAAAAAAGGAAAAAAAGAAAAAAACCCACCCAAAACCCCCCAAAACTGCAAAAGAAGACAACCGCCCATGGAGGAGCAGCCCACCTGTGAGAGGTGCTGCCGGTGGCATGGCCGTGGGCTCCGGCACAGCAGCCATGGGGCATGGTGCAGCCCTGCGCCAGGGCTGGAGCAGGCGGCCGGGGTCTGGGGGACCCTCCCGGGGACAGCCGGGACCCTGCGGGGATGGGGACCCTCCGCTGGTGCGGCTCTGCTGAGGAGCCCTGCGGCAGGGTAAGTGCGGCTGCGGCAGAGCTGGGGCAGCCGGTGGGGAGCAGGTTGGGCGACCGATGCGGCATTGAGCTTCTCTCCCCCGCCCCACCGAGTGCCCGAGCAAAGCAATCAATTCCTCTGGATACGATTTGGGATGATAATGATTTTGCATTTAAATAATTCCCCCCTCTCAGTGCTGGCTCTGCTGAGTCGGGTGGAAATGTTGCATCTTATTTCTGACTCCGGTGCTGCCTCCCCTCTCTGCTCATTAACGCCGCTCGCAGCGCGCCCGTCACCGGCACGCTCCTTGCAGCACGCCTGCCCCAAGTGCATAGTAACAACTGTTTGCCATCAGCTTTTGATTACATTCCTTTTTATCTTTACATTTCAATATCGTTACAAATCCTAGCGTTATTCAAATTACATCAGTTATTCAATTTCTGCCGCTGGGAGGGTGAAGGGAAGGTGTCGTGATGGCTGAGCAGCACCCACCCAGCCCCCTTGGAGGGATTTACAGTTCCCATGGGATCCATTTGAGCCCCATTAACCCGTGCTTTTGGCTTCTGTGAAACCAATAAATTGCTCCAGAACTGCTTTCAAGTTCGTTTCTGGAGACAATTTGCACTGGGAATGATTTGAATAAAGTTTCTGTTTATTTGATGGCAATTCTTCCAGCCCGGTGCCTGGCAGCCTTCTTGTTTTGCTGCTCTGACAGCGGGAGCGAGCGATTCCCCGGGGTCCCATCCCTCCCGGGCCAGGATCTGGCCCCAGCATGGGCAATGCTCAGTGTGCTGCCGCCTCCAGAGCTTCCCCATCACTTCCAGGGGGAAAACCTGGCTCCCACCTCCGTCATCCCAAGGGCCTCGACCCTGCGGTGCCGCCGGCAAAGGAGGCTGCCATGGGTGCAGCCCCCAGCCCCGCCGCGCCGCCCCCTCCCAGCCCCGTTTCTGCCCCGGCAGTTCAGCGCGGGTGACACGCAGATGGATGGTCCCTGTCATCGCCCCCGTCCTGCCCCGGGGAGGTGTCACCGTGATTTATGGCACTATCTGCGGCAGGCCGCCGTGCGCGCCCGGGGGCGGGCAGCCACGCTGTGCCGCGGGGGACGCCGCCATCCCGGGGACCCCGCCGGGCACCACTCATGCCCGAGGTCAGGTCCAGGGGCACCGGCACTGTCCCCACGGGTGCTGCGGGGACCACGGGTGCTGCCAGCTCTTCCCATGGGGTGCTGGGGCTGAGAACCCACTGGGAGGGGTAAATAAATCACATTGCTTGGGGAGCTAAATAAGAGGGATCAGCCCTCCTCGCCGCTGCGCCACGGAGACCAGGCAGTGGCTTCTCTGGTGGCTGCTACGGGGCTGAGCCCACAGCAGCCGTCCTCCGGGAGAGGGACAGTCCCTGTCCTCCGTGCAGCCCCTCCATCTCACCAGCCTTCTCCTCTGCTCTCAGGGCTGAGACTCCCGACGGGATTGAGCAGGAATGGGTGGGAATGCCCCGGGAGCCGCCAGCTGCGGCCTGAAGGACCCACAGAGGCTGACATGTCCCCTTGATGCTTCAGCCTGCAGCCGATCTTTGGGACCTCACCCACCGCTGCTCCACACACCTCCCATTTTATTTTATTTTTGTGGCTGAAGCCAGGGGCAGATTTTGCCCGAGATCTCCGATATTGGTTCTTTCCCACTGGGAGAACATTTTGTATAAAATTCAAGAGAAACAGCTGCAGCCGGTGCTGCCAGCCGCAGACCCAGGGCTACTTAGAAATTGCCTCGGTTAAATGAAATTGAAATAAAATCAGGGACGTGTTTGACATGCAAAGGTGAGTGGTGGCCCCACCGGCCCCTTCCTGCCCTGCTCCATCCCCATCCTGCTGCCCTGCTGCGGGGTGATGCCGGGGTCCCGGGGACCCTGACCCCGCTCCCCGCGCCTGCCAGCTGCCGCCCCTGTGCCGCCACCTCCCCCACAAAGTGGGGGCCCAGATTTCTTTGCTTTCAGTGATTTTTGCCAGGCACAAGTATGATTAACACATCAAAAGGCTGTTTTGCTTTGCTTAACAATATTATATGCTTAACCGCTTCATTAATTGAATCATGGCAGTGTTTGTTTGTTCAGGTTGGGTTCATTGTAACAAGTCTATTTTATTTTGACTACTTTTGTGTTTTATCAGTATTTTTTAATTCTGGCTCTGCCTTGCAGCACGTCAGCAGGGCTGGGCAGGGAAAGCAGCTGCTGATGGACATGAAGCGGGTCCAGCTTTTTAGCTGTGAAATCCCAGCTCCCGGGTTTGCTTGGGCACCCATGGATGGGACTGGCCCAGCATGGTGGGGACAAGATTGCCGGTGCAGGCAGAGCCTGCCGGCACGCTGCCCACACCTGCACCGGCCTCGGCATGAGGTGCCCTCCCTCCTGTCCTGCCATCGCCAGGTGAGTGCTCTGGCCTCAGGTGCCCTGGGCATCCCTGAGCATCCCGCTGCCCTCGATGTCGCTGAGCATCCCATTACCCTGGGCGTCCCCGAGCATCCCACTGCCCTCGATGTCGCTGAGCATCCCACTGCCCTGGGTGTCCCCAAGCATCCCCCTGCCCTCGATGTCCCTGAGCATCCCACCTACCCTGGGCATCCCCGAGCATCCCCCTGCCCTCGATGTCCCCGAGCATGCCCCTGCCCTCGATGTCCCCAAGCATCCCACTACCCTGGGTATCCCCGAGCATCCCACTGCCCTCGATGTCGCTGAGCATCCCACTGCCCTGGGTATCTCCAAGCATCCCGCTGCCCTGAGTGCCCCCAGTCTGACTGCCCAGGGAGCTGATGGCACCCCAGGGCAGGGAGACTGATGGACTCATCTCAGCCCCTGGGCGAGGTGCCAACATCCTTCTTGCCTTCACAGGTGGCAGATCCCCCTCCAGGACTGGGAGCAGGGTCAGGTGCGTGGTCACCCACTGGGGATGTGCTGGTTGGGGTCCCTCAGCGGGACATGGGGGGGCTGTGGGGACCGCAGGGACGGTTGGGAGAGTGCAGGTGCCCTGTAACCCCAGTTTGCTCCCCAGGTTTCCAGCCCCTCTCCAGCCCTTCCATCGCAGGGTGGAAACCAAGAAACTTGACCAGATTGGGAAAGTGGCCCCAGGGGTCCTCCCCGAAGCCTCTGAGACCCCCCACTTTGAGTCCCCCCGGCTTGCTCTCCCAAGGCTCCCCTTTGCAGGGTGGCATTCCCACCCTGAGCTGCATGAAATCAGATTAAGGGCAGCAGACAAAGCCCCGTGCAGGAATAAACATGGCGGGAGCAGATCGGGGCTGCTGGGAAGCAGGAAGAGCCCCGGGAGCAGGGTGGCCGCAGAGGGAGCGGAGGTGGCTCAGCCCCTTGTCCCCCTGCGAGGTCCTGGTCCTGCACCGAGCAGCACGGGGACACAGGGATAAATGCACAGAAGATGAAGACAGCACCTTTCTGAGTGGCTAAGCCATTTCTGGAGGGTTTCTGGGCTTTCCTGCCAGCGGGAGAAGATGAAGCAATATTGCAAGAGTGATGGAGATAGGGGCACATCCCTCTGTGTAGGCATCTCCCGGCCGAGCCCTGGGGACACAGCGTGGGGACAGCGACCATGGGGCAGGACCCAGTGAGCGGGATCAGGTCCTCATGTGCCGTAGCAAAGCGCTGCGGGCTCAGCCGAGGAGCTACTGACTGGATGCTTTATCGTTCTCAGTGCAACTGGTGCCGTTATGACCCCACTCTGGTTTTCCTCCCGGGCTGGGGACAGGCTGGGACCTGGCCCTTTCCTTTCCAGCCGGGCTGTGGCTGGGGACAGGCTGGGACGATGCACCCAGCCGGGCTGAGCGATGCTGGGAAGCGGAGGCAGCCCCAGCCCCGGGAGGAGATGGGATCGCGGGAGAATCCAGGCAGCAAATAATCTGGTGATGAAAAGAGCTGCTGATGCCTCATTAGCAACTTTGAAAAGCATCCGGTGTAAAAAACGCTCTGCCCTTGTATTTGGTGTTTTCTGCTCATTCCTCCTCTTGTCCTTGTTTAATAATGACATTTGCATGTAAATTGGCTCCTGGCTCCTTCCGAGCAGCAGCTCCTGTCTGTCCCCACCTGAAGGTCCCCCAGTCTGCACCCACCGCCCTGGAGTGCCTGAGTGCCCATGGCATGGCATGGCACGGCATGGCACAGCACGGCATGGCATGGTACAGCATGGCATGGCACAGCACGGCATGACATGGCATGGTCCAGCATGGTGCATCGAGCTGGGGCCCATATCCCCCCTTCTGATCTGCAGTGACCGGCTTGAGCCACGGACATCTGCAGGGCTGGGACACGGGGCAGGGACATGGGACAGGGACGCAGGACAGGGACACAGAGCTGAGATATAGGGCAGGGACACAGGGCAGGATAGGGAGCTGGACACGAGGCAGGAACACGGGACAGCGACATGGAGCAGGGACAGGGAGCTGGGACACGGGGCACGCTGGGGAAGCCAGGGGAGCTGCCAGCCCCGCGGTGCCCAGGACCCGGTGTGCCGCTGATGTGTGTCGCGTGTCGCGCTGCAACGCTACCCTGTCAGAGTGCGAGCGGCTCTGCGACGCCAGCTCGCTGTTTATCGTACAAAGGCATTTACAATTATTTGAACAAGTTCCCCGCTCCACGCCTGCGCTCCCCCGGGACTTCATTTTCAAAAACAAATGCATTTGCTGAATGCATATGGAAAAGTACCTCTCAGTCGGGCAATCCGTCTGGCTGTTTGATGTCTCGTTCCCACATCATGTCATTTTAAAAGGTAACATTTTGTTAATGGAAAACATTTCATGGCTGTTCCATCTCCTCTTTCCCAGCCTCAGTGGATGCGGGATGGGACAGGGGACCGGCCGTGTGCCACCAGGGCTGCCCATGTGCCACCGCCGCTGTCCTTGCACGTGTCGGGTGCTCTCACTGCAACATCAGGCTGTCCTGGCCCCGAGCACCCACACACGGTGGCTTTGCCGGGCGGTGAGGCAGATATTTGGGGGGGGCCAGGGCAGCCGGTGGCACCACAGTCCCTGCAGATGGTGGGACCCCTGCTCGGGGAATGCTGTCCCTCCCCTCGCCCTACCTGGCAGCAAAGCAGTGGGGTCCGGTAAGTGGAGTTGGTTTTTTTTAACATGTAACACAGTGAACGGGAGCATAAATTTCTGATGAGGAGCAGCAGTGCGGGGAGGAGGAGGAGGAGGAGGAGGAGGGGGAAGCACAGCCCTGACTGCGGGTGCTGCGGGGAGCCATGCCTGTCCCCCCAGTTGTGGTGTCCCCTCCCAGGGGACAGGGGTGCCACCTGCACCCTCCTACCGGGGCAGTAGGAGCCCCCGAGGTACAGCCAGGGCACCCCGGGCGGGAGGCTGCTCCTCTGGGGGTCTCACAGAACTGGGTGGTCCCACACAGGTTGGCCACCCCCAAGGCATGGCCAGACCCCATCTGCACCCCAACCCATCCTTGGGGACCCCACTCCCCCTGGGGCAATGCACCAGGCTGAGAACGCAAAGCCAAGCCCACGAGGAGACAGAGAGCCACCGACCCTGTAACAGTGGTGACAACAGGCCCTGGAGATATTTAAACATCTCCAAACTTGAAGGAGGAGGAGGGGGTATTTTTAGCTGGGCACAGCGTGCCACCGCCACTGCCGCCTGCCAGCCCCTCGGCGAGGATGGGAGCTGGCACCAGGCATGGAGCGGCCAGCCGCAGGGATGGACGGGTGCCGGTGCTGCGGTGGCTTGGAAGTTGCTGATTTTAAAAACACAGCATGTAGCAGAGGGCGACACTCTCCTGGCACAATGAATTCCCCCAGCCCCTGCTAACCAGGAGCGATTGCTTAATTGGCACATTTCTGCTTGGCTGGGGTCTCTGCCAAAGAGGTAGCCTCGCTGCTCCTGGCAACCACAACCCAAATCCTCCCCTGCCCTCGGCCGGCAGAGCAGCCCGGGACCAGGGACAGAGCAGGGACGCGCAGGGACGGACAGGGCAATTGGGAGGGCTGGGGCCACCCACACTGCTTGGCCTTGGTCATGTCACTTAGCCTCGGAAGGGTCCCCATGCCAGTGTCACCACCCCTTGCCCTCCCTGTCCCCCAAATCCGCCCAACCTCACAGATTGATTGATGCCAGGGAGCCGGTGGCAGGGCTCGGTGTGCCGGCAGCCGGCGGGATGGTTGGGCTGCAGATGCCGCGCACGGGGGTGATGCTGGCGCGAGCCCCCGTTTGTGTCGTTCCCAACCTGCCACCGCGAATCAAAGGAGCTGCCACGCACGCTGCAGCCCTTTCTTCTCATATCACTCACACCACTTCCATGCTACATTGTGACAATGGGGTATAATTAAGGTGTCAGCATATCATTTAGCCTTTTCAATATAAAACCAGGAGACAGGCTGGGAAATCTGTAGTCTTCTTTAATGAGGAATGCAGGGGAAAAAATAGAGAGGAGGAGAAGAGGAGATAGCGCCTCGGCAAGGGCGAGACAAAAGGCCCCTGCGCGGCGTGGGGCTTTGGAGGATGTGTCACCACTGGGTGCTGCCCATGGCCCCGATCCACGGGGCGCTGGGCTTGCACGCTGCCATGGGCACCTTTGCTCTGACGGGGCCACCCAGTCCTGCAGCCGGAGGGGAGGAGGGGAGAGGGGACCCCGCCGGGGCCAGGCACCCCCAGGGCTCTGGGAGGATCCCCGGAGAAGGGGGGGTGGCAGCAGCACACAGGGCACCGGTGGCTGCTGGCAGCTCCCATCTGGAATTTGTGCTCGAACACTGCTCCTGGCCCGCGGGGGTCTTGCAGAGATGTGTGGGACATACAACGAGCTCATGGCATGAACGAGTGCAACCAGCTGCGCAACAAGGGACGGAGCCATGCGTGCCACGAGCTCACACCGGTGCCAGTGCAGCACCACGAACACAGATGCAGCACCGGTTTGATGCGTGCTGGGTCCACCGCGTTGCCAACAGTTTGCACAACAGCCATCCCGGCCCCGTTAATATTTTTCCCAAATCCCAGCAGACGATTCCTAGCAGTCATTACATGGGGTGAGCCCAGCTGCATCGCTGTGCCACAAGTGGGGTGTCCTGGCTCCCCCACACCGTCCCATGGGCACCGCATCGGGGGCTGGTTGCAATTCAGAGGGCAGCGAGGAGTTCAATGCCATCAATAATCCCTGGATGGCTATAGAAAGCGCTTTCCCGAGGAATAAATTCTTGCTGCATCAAAAGGAAGCTACAAATCAATGCGCACGTCTCCCATTCCTAACGATGGGAACTTGTCTCGCTACAGTGGGAAGCATTAGCCGGGCGCGGGGGGGATGTGGGGCCGGGGCTGTGCCCCTGCGCTCGCCCCACGGCTGTGAGCATCAGCCCCCTCCAGAAGCTGGGGAGCAAAATTAATGATGAGATGAAACAAGAGCGGGATGAGCCGCCCCGGCCAGCGCGGTGGCTACGCTCAGCCCCGCTGCTGTGCCAGCCCTCGGAGCCACATGCTGGAGGACACAGCCGCAAACTCCTCGTCCTGCTGCCAGACAGAGCTGGGGGTAGTTAGGGCATTTTTATTTTGATTTTTATTTATTTTTCTTGTATAATGATCCCTGTCAACTTTTCCATGCGGTGCATCCGTGCGCAGCCGGCCAGGGTGGCTGGGCCCCCTCCGGCGCCTGGCCACGGTTCAAAGCAGGGCCGTGTCCCCGTGGTGCTGCCGCCGCCGCGGTGGCCCCCGCGCAGCCTCCCGCCTCCGTCCCGGCCTTTGTCTGCACCGGCTCCGGCTTTCAGGGCAGTTTCGGCGAGATGGATGTGCGGCCCCGCCGAGGCAGACATGTTCCAGGCGAGATCCCGGGAAGAGGTTTCCTTAGCAACAATAATGAAGTGTGAGCGAGAGAAAAGCTCTCTCGGCTCCGCTCCCTCCTCCGGGACTGCTGAGCGGGTTTGGGCACCTCCGATAGCAGAAGTGCGTTACAAGTACCCGGGCTGAGTGCCGGCACGGGAGCAGAGCCGCCACCGCGGGCCCCGGCAGCGGGATCGGCCCTGGCGGCATCTGCGCTTCGCTCCCCGGCGTGTGCTGGTGCCGCGTGTGCCGGGCAGCCAAACCACGCGCAAGAGCGGTGGCCCTGGCACCACCCGAGCATCCCTCTGGCCACGGAGCTGCTCTCGCCTCCCAAATCTCCGAGCTGCCTCTGCTCAGGAGGATGGAGATGTGCCGTGCACGGGGCCGGGGAAGAGCCGCGTGCCACGAAAGCAGCTTGTCTAGCCCAGCTCCGGCAGGAAACGCCAAAATGTGATGGGTGACCCTGTCCCCTGGCAATGCACAGCGGCACGACCCGCCTGGCAGCTCCTGGCGGGATGCTCGGGGAAGGGGCACGTGCTGGAGCATCCCTCCGGCCTCAGAGGCTCCACGCAGTCCCCGCCGCCAGTCACCAGCATGGGACAAGCGGCTGCGATGGCGCGTGCCGGGGCGGTTCCCAGCGGGGATGGCAGCGGGCGCGGGACAGGCGGGGGCGGCGGGATGGGCGCTCCCCTCCACGGCCCTGGCATTGCCCGCCGGCAGCACACCACGCCGCCTGTAATTGCTAATCTGAGTTTTTAATTGTCTCATTTGAATGGTATTTCTCCCCTTTCACCTCTCCCTTAATGAAATCACGGGTGAGCCACCCTCCGACAGGATGAATCCGCAGTGGCAGGGGCGTGGGGGGAGCCGAGGGGCCCCGGCTTCATGCAAATCCCCTCCATCAGGCTGGGGAGGTTTAATGGGGCTCGGCCAGCGGCTGCTGCGCCCCAATATTTAGTCTTGCAGGGAAGTCAATCACCATCTCGTTAGCACCACGCTCCCTTCATCCCCCACCCTTCCTTGCAGCACCCCGCAGCTTTTGGGGGAAAAACCAACCCATTTGGGTCCTTGTTCAGCTTGGCATCGCCAGGACAGTCTCCATCCTCTGGGAAACCTCTGCTGGAGCGAGGGACAGGGGGTGGCTCTGCTGGGACAGCCCCTGCCCCGTGCCCTGGGTCCGGTGGGACCCCCCGCATCCCCCTGGGAGCCTTCCCCCACCCCAGCTGCGGCAGTTTTCCAGCCTCACCGCGGAGCGGTGGCGATGCCCCTTCCTCCCTGGCCCCGCCGGCTTGCTGGGCGATGGCACTGTGCCTCGAATCACAATTACAGTAAATAAATCCTATTAGAAGGACTTTTACTACCGCATGCGCCTCATTACAATATGCCCAAACCCCCGGCTCCTGGGATCGCCATTGTAATGAGGCCGGGATGGATGGATGGGGGAAAATTAATGCTTATACAAGTTAATTTGTTTTTATTAGCACGCGTCAGCTGGCAGAGGGGATGGTGGGGGGGGTGGGTGCTACCCCACCGGAGCGGTGCAGGGCTGGGGACCCCCCCATGGCCATCCCCGTGAGAGCAGCATCCGGGCAGCAAGCTGGACCGCTGCGTGCCATCGTCCCCCCAGCCACTGCCCTTGGCCTTGGGGGCACCCCTGGCCCACGCCGGGGCGGGACGGGCATCCTCCCGGCAGATGGTGGCGAGGAACCAGCACGTCGGATGAGGTCACGTCTCATTAAAAAAGGCTAATTAGGAGGAAATCATCAAAAAGAGGGGATGGAGTCGTGCTAAATAATCCACGCCGGTGCTAGCCAGTAATTAACTCGTTAGGGCTGTGACGGCTCCAGCACCCGGTGTGGCACCAGGGGGACACCAGGAGCATCCCTGTCCCCGTCCCCTGCCCCGTGGCCACCGAGCGTCCCCCCACCCAGCCCCGTGGCACAAATATTGACAGCCGTACCTGTGGGGACAGCTGGGCCTTCCTGTGGCTTGGAAAATATAGATCGCACCGTTAATAATACATACATTTATTAAAATTAAACCACCAGCAGATATTACATCCAGCAGCACTAAATTATGGATAGACCTCATCCCCAACCTTTGTTTTTAATTAAAAAGCCCCTTTCAGTAATTCCATTAAAGCAGCAGCTTATGTTTTCTTTCTCTTCCCCTCTTTCAAGCGCGCGATCCGGCAGCATTTGGGTTGCGCTGATGACACGTCTTTGAAGTTTCATGAATTGCTGATGTAATTGAATAAAAATAATATTAAGGGGAGAGAGAGAGAGACTTTTCTCTAAACCTAAATCCTAATGAAATCACCTTACCGCGCTGAGCAGAGTGACAGCGAGACGCTGGATTTGTGCATATTCCTGTAATCCTAAACCCATTAGCCAGGAGGCTCCGTGCAAACCACATGTTGCAGATTATGGCCGGAAAAAAGGCTCCGACAAAAACCTGAACCTCCCTTAATTCCTTCGGGGAGGTGCAAAGGCGTGGGACCCCCCCAACGGCAGGAGGTGCACTGAGCGCGCCGGGGCTCAGAGCCCTTGACCTCCCACCTCGCCCCGCTAACGAGCCCCTCGCAAACACTTCGTTAGCACTTTTCTCGGGAATCCAGCGGCCCGCAATTAAGGTGGAGGGCTTTCCAATTATTTTGCCGCGTGCCGTTATTAATGGAAATATTAATTTTGCATAAGTGCTTCTTTCCACCCCTAAAAAAAGAAGATTATTTTAAAAGCAGCTGGAAGGCAGCAGCGGGGCTGCAGTGGGTGGCTGCACGGGGACTGTGATGGTGCTCCCGGCTCCACCAGCACCCGCTGCCCTCCGGCCCAGCACCCTCCGGCAGCGCCGGGCTGCCTTCTCTCGCTTGCTTATGGAAGGCCGACGAAGCCGGGGGCCGGCTGTGCTCCGAGGATGCTCCTGCTGATGGGGAACGTGTCAGGAGGGTTCGGCTCAGTTCCCCCATCAGGTGTAATTGCAGCTTCCACCTTGCGAAGCGATGGCCCAGCGCCTTCCCAGCCTCCTGCTCTTTAATTGTAATCACCCTTAATGTATTGTCCCAGCCGCCGTTAACCAAATGATAATTGCAACATTGATCTTGCAAAAATCACTGCAGGAAACCCAGGCGGCTGCAGCCCAGCGCCGAGGTGAAGGGCAGTTCAGCCCCGCGCCGGCAGCCGGGGCCGGCAGATCAGCAATGCCACGAGGACCCCGGCCGTGCCCCTGGGCAGGGATGCCTGGCTGGAGGCCACGCTCGGGCAGGAGCCGGTGCTCCGGCAGCCGCCGGCAGCTGCAGCCGGCAGAGTACAGAGCCTGGGTACCGCAGCACATCCCGCGTGTCCCCACGCTGGGAAGGGGACCACGCTCGCCGGGACTGGGAGGACAAACTTGCCTTTCCTCTCTTCTCTCTCTCCTAATTTCTTTCTTCCCAATTTAAACTCCTCTCCAGGATAATGCAATAAAGACATGAAGCACCTAATTTTCATTGGGGGACAACAGACGCAATGGTATATTTACCCAGTCATACCATTATGAGATCCTACAATTAAGGCTTCAATCAGATAAATGCAATTACATAATACGATCTTATACGATATAATTAAAAACATCTGCAATCAAACTGAAGCCGATGGTACAGTAATCCTTAATCAGAAATTACCCACCAGCAGCTCCAGTGGAGAGGCTCCATCCTGGAATCCGGCGGGACGCGGTGGCAGCGTCGCGGCCCCCCTCGGGCATAGAGACCACGGGAGGATGACAGGTAGCCATGGGTGGCCACGGGTGACCACGGGTGACCATGGGGAGCTGACCAGAGCCTCTGGGCCAGCCCATCTTATCCCAGCCTCGCCGTGCCCCAAAAGCCATGCCCAGCTCCCATTTAATCCCATGAGCCCAGAGCCACAAGGGCTCGATGTTCCCTGCTCCCCAGCTCAGACCCAGACCAAAATCCTACCGGTGCTGGCATGGGGACACCGGGATGCTGGACCAGCAGGCAGCGTGGCACAGAGAGGTGCAGGCTGCGTGGCAGACGGGGGGGTTCATCTGTGGGTCCCCCCAGCCCTGCTGGGGTCTCAGGCTGGCAGCCCCACACCTGCAAAGCGACTGGGGATGCTCCCGGGGACGCGCACGTAGGAATGGGCTGGGCATCGTCGGCCCGTTTTGGTTGCACCAGCCATGCCCGCACCAGCATGCCGGTGTCGGTGCCGGGACGGGCTGAGCTGTGCTGGGAGCGGTGCGGGGCGGGCAGCAGGGCTGCGTGCCTGGCCCTGGCTGTGTCCCTGCGTGCCGCTGGCTGGCACCAAATGAAGACAAATGGGCTGGGTGACACATTAGCATCCATTAACGACAGCGTCACGCCGGGGAGCGCTGGAGAGACACGCCGGCGCTGGCAGGAGCAGTGGTGGCTCCCGGGCCGGTGCGCAGAGCACCACAGCCCTGGTCCTGGCACCCCCTTTGTGGGGTCCAGGGGTGCCGGGGGGCTCAGTGGGGCCAGCGCAGCCTTGGGGCTCCTGGCACCAATACCTTGGCTCTGCCCGCAGCCAGAGCCCTCCCCAGGGCCCTTGGCAAGGGCAGCGGGAGCTGGATGGGGTCCAGCCCCACGCAGGCTCCCCATCCCCTCCGCTCACACCTTGGCATCAGCACCCCGCTAAGTTTTGCTTCTGGAGGCTGAAGCCAGTGTCGGCTCCTCATTATTTTGAGGCACAGCACACCTCTCCCTGCCCGGCGCGCTGCGGAAATCCTGTGTTTTGCCAGCCAATGTGCACACCATGAGGGGAGGAGGCGATGAACAGGGCTGACCTCGGGAGGAGAGAGCGAGCCAGCAAGTTTTAAAAAGCCCACAAAGCAAGCGCTGCTCTTTTGGCCTTTGCCTTGGAGCGTCCCCCATTGTGGGAGGATGCCCATGGCCCTGTCCGAGCAGCCGTGCTGCCTCCCCTCCACTCGCCGGCAGCACCAGTCTCAGCCCCGTGCCAGCAGCATCGCACCCAAACCAGGCTGCCACCGAGCAAAGCTGAGCCCCCGGTGGGTCCGGGGCAGCCGGGGTCTGCACGGCCCCACGGCCCTGGCAGCACAGCCCTGCCATCAGTCCCCCCCATCACTCTGAGCCCCTCATCCTCCAGGCCCGGCTGGATGTTAGTCCTGCTAATTTAAAAAAAGAAAAGAGATATGGAGAAAGAGCCTCATAGCTGTTCCTGCCTAACCCCAGCATTAGGGACAGGGCACTTCACGTCTCCTCTGAGCACTTGCCAAGCTGCCACCCAGCTCTGCTCCCATGGCACCGGGTGTAGGAGCTCCCCACTACCCACCTCCTCTCGCCCCAGGACCCCGCAGCACCCACTCAGCACCCACTGAGTCCTGCGGCCACTCACCCGCTGCCACAGCCCCAGCTCCTGCCCTCCGCACCCTGCATCTCATAGGGACATTTTCCGGGGGTGCAGATGTCACCCCCCCGTGTGTTCCGACCCATTTCTCAGGTGGCTCAGGCATCCCCAGGACAGCGTGCGGTGCTTCCCAGCTTGCCGGCACCGGCCACTGGCAGCCGATATTCAGCTGACGTGATGCCTGTGCCGCAGCAGTCCGGGGGGGCCAGGAGGAGCCGCAGGGTGAGGCGGGAGCACCGACCCTGCCAACCTTTTCCACCCCCTGACCTTTCCCAAGCCCCTCTCGGAAATGCCACGGAGCTCCTTGCCCGGACGGATTAAATGTCAGGGAAGGTGCATTGAATATTTCCAGCCGCTGCAGCGGGTGCTTGCAGGTGGGTTTCCCCAGCGCCGCAGGCATCTCCAGTGGGTGCACGGGCTACGGTCCAGCCGGTCCCCATCCCCATCCCTGTCTGCATCCTCATCCCCCTGCCACTCCGGCACAAGGCTGAGCCGGCCGTGCTGCCGGGACGATCCGCGCTCGGCTGGCTGCGAGCGTTTAAGCAGAATTGAGTGTGTGTTCAGGCACTTTCAAACACAAGTAATCTTCATCTGGGAGACGGAAAGTGAAATATGTTATTGCCGACCGCAGTAAATTACCCGTGCCAGCCCTCGCGTATAAAACATCACAGTTGCCGGCCAGTGCACTCACTCACCCGCGTTGTGCTGCCTGCCGCCCCCCATAAATTACAAAATAAATGGCTGATGGTCAGCCCTGACGTGGTGCTGGGGCTTGCATGGCCACCCCTGCGCTGGCACTGGCACCGGCACCCACGCCAGCACCGGCTCCGGCACCACGGGGGCAGGTCCCGCTGGGTCAGGCAGGGCCAGGCAGGACCCCAGCGCTGGGGCATGGATCATCCATGGAAAGCACCGGGTCCTGCCGGCAAAGCCAGCGGGAGCTGGGGCCACAAACCTGCGGTGCCGGCACCAAGCAGCAGCACAGCATGCCGGCTGGTTCACCTCCTGCTCCCCGGGAACAGCCGCCCAGCAGGGTCCCGCATCGGGGCATCCTTGGCATCACGGTGACGGTGCGCGGTGATGGTGCTTTGTCAAGGCTAACATGCTGCAGTGGCGGAGGTGGCGGAAGCGCCCGAGGAAGGGAGGAGGAGAGCACGCAGCTCCCACTCATGGTTTTTTTTCCGGGAAAGGCCTTTAGAAAGCCAAACCCAAACACATAAAATAAATAAAATAAAATAAATTCCTGCAACTTTAACAATCATTGTGTTGGATTTGGGAGATGTTATTCCTCGTGACAGACAAGGGCAATTATCTGCTATCCGCCAGCAGTTTTAGCCTAATTTCATTACTACTGTGCAATTCTTCCCGAGCCGCTAGTCTATCACTGTCTCACAGAAAGGATTAGCCGGCACTTTCTTCATCTTCAAATGAATTTTAGCTGTCATGCCCTTGATGAATAGAAGAGGGAGGACTGCTAACCCACGCGAGCGAGCGTGGCAGCCCGGCTGCGCCACAAGTGCCCGCGCCGGCACTGGCACCAGTGCTCACCGACAAGCATCGCCTGTGCCGGGCACGCCAGAGCTGCCAGGACCCGGCAGATGGGGATGGTGCCTGCTGCTGCCGGCACGCCATGGTGAGCAGGGCTTTCCTCCGCACTCGCCTGCTGTGTGCAGGAGGAATCGGCCACAGGCTGTTCTTCGGAGACCACATTTGGGAAGCGGGCAGGACTCTAAGCTGGTGCCCAGGCGCAGCCTTTCTCCCGGCATCCAGGAGGATTAAAATGACAGCATCTGTAATACAAGGAAATAATGAACACGCCATCTTTCTCCCTCTCCAGAAGATGCTTATCTGTCAGTCTGGGCCACTGAGGAATAGAGAAAAGCAATTTAAACTTCAGAGCTGAAACCGCAGAGGATGCCGCGGGGAGAGATGTCCAGGCGACGGCATCCCGCAGGGATCTGCCACGGCCCTGGAGCTGATGGGCGAATTGATGCTTTGCTCTCCTGGCCAAGCTGGAAAAAGGTGTACGGAGCCCGGCTCAATGGCCCCGCACCCACACCCACATGGCAGGGGGACACCTGCACTGGGGGCGCCGGGGGCTCTCGTCCCCACCAGAGCCTCCTCCCCAGATAACGGGGGAAATGGCTGAGCTCGTCAGCGTGGCGAGCCCGGATGCGCTCCGGGATGCCCGGGGCAGGACAGCGGGAGCAGGTCCCCAGGGCCACCCCGGGATGCGGGACGTCACCGTCACCTTGCGTAAATGAGAAGCTCCAGAGCCAATTGCCGGCACTGGGGGCTGGCGGCAGCCCAGGGGCTCCGTTATTTTTGTAAATGTTAATTCCCAACCGGCGCATCGTCCCGGCGGAATATTTTAGCACCTTTAATGCAATTTCCTACTCTCTCTGAAATATCATTTTAATACAACCCAGCCGCACCGTATACCTGCTCCCTAATAAACCTCTGCGACTTTAATGAACTAAATAGCAAATTACTTTTTTATTCAAGAATGAAATTTCATCATATTCATAATTCATATTTTATTTCAGACATCTGCTGCTGATTACATTACATTTAACTAAAATTAGATGATGCTCAGAATGTAATTAAGCCCCTGCCAAATTCTCTGGCCCACCAATACCAGCCTCGCTCAGCGGGGGCCGCTTGGAACCTAATATGTAATTAGGAGCTATTTTCTAGCTGTTTTTAAAGTCTGAAAATTAGCTGCCTTTATTAATCACACAGACAAATATAAAGCAGAGCCAACGCTTGCTGAAATTTCTAAAAAGGATTTTTTTTTAATTATACACCACATAGCGCTGAGACTCATTTTGAATGTTGATTTGTTGTGCACTGACATTTTGACAACTAGTTCTCAATTTGTCTGTCGTAGTTAGGCAACAACAAAGCAGACGGTAATACTTAACTTTCAAAACCTTCAGCGTGCCGGGAGGGGAGAGGGAAGGGAGAGACGGGGGGGACGGGCTCCCTGCGGGTGCTCGCCTCGCCGGGGTGCAGCTGGGCACCCCACACGCTCGGTGCTGAACCCCGGCCAGACCCTGGGAAGGAGGGAGCCCCGAAATCCCCGGCACCGGGGCGGCAGAGGGCACGGGGAACCCTGCAGCGGCAGATGCAAGATCTGCAAACCGCCCTTGAAGTGGCACCTGGGGGGTCCCGGCTCACCCAGGAGTCCCTGGTCCTCCTGGGGACACGGGGCAGCACCCAGCTGGGGCAGCCCCAGCCCCAGGGGGGACCCCCAGATGCCCCAAGCCCTTCGGGCTCCCTGCACAGAGCCGAGCACGCAACACACAGCACTGAGCCCTGCCAGCCGTGCAGGGGGGTCCCCAGGAGGGACCCCGGGAGCGGCCGGGAGCCCTGGGGGTCCCGAGCACCCCCCAGCCCCCCCCGTGGCTGCACGCTGACATTTCCTCTCTCTCACTGACCCTTTTTCTGTTCTCTCTGTTATCTCAAATAATGTCACTGCCTCTTCAGCATCTATTCACCGGAGCAGAAAGAAGCCACTGCTGACACGGATTTGAAAAAAAATAATACCATCTGTGCCTGGCAGCGGAGAGGCAGCACCCAGCCGGACCCCCAGGCAGCGAGCGGCGCAGTCGCAGGTCAGGGGGGAGACCCGCGGGGTGGGGGACGGGAGCCCTCCCGGGGTGGTGAGAGACCCCAGCACTGCCCGCTCGCTGCGGACACCGCGGTGGCCATGCTGCCCCACACACTGGCAGCATCCACAGGCAGTGAAGGAAAATAAAGATTTTGAAAGGTTTTTTTTTTACAAAGTGTTTTCCTTTTTGCTGGCAAGAAACGCTGGTGTCCCACAGGTATCGCCGGGTCCCGCAGCAGAGGAAAGTCCCCCCGTCTCTCCCGGTGCTGCTGGCCAGGCTGACCACAGCCCCATGCTCGCCCACGCCAGCCTGGCTGGCCAGCACGCTCCCCGATGCCTCGATGCATTTTTTTGTTTTTTTTTTTTCCAAAAGGATGGAGCACAGCTTCCCCTCCCCATTCCCGCGCTGGCTATTAGAGGCAAACCCAGGATCGTTAGTCTTTCTGCAAAGCTCATAATGTGAAAAATGAATCTCAAGAAAAATTAGCCAAATTACCAGGCTAATCCTTCAGCAGCAATCACTGCTCCGCTGCACATCCGTAAAACGAGACCGGAGAGAGCAGACGGGGCAGCGCAGACGGGAAAGCACTTGTGTGTTTGTGGTGCGGCCAGGGAAGAGGAGGGGATGAGTCCGTGGGGAGAACACGCTCACTGGGCTTAATTTGCGCTTCAATTTTGCTCCCAAAGCAGCAAACTGCAGGGAGAGACAGGGCTGTGCCTCCTTCTGCACCCACCGTGCCCTCGCAGGGCATGACAGTCCTGGGGGACCGTCATCCCACAGCTGCCCGAGGCACAGGGATGGGGGCCCCTGCATCCCCCCGCATCCACGCTGCAAAGCAGGCACGCGAAGCTCAAGGAACTGCAGAAGGTGCAAAGAGGTGAATCCCACACAAAAGTTGGGGTCGGATACATGCCAAATGCCCCCGCCCGTTATCAGGGTGCTTGTAGCAAGGCTGCTGCGGAGGCTCTGATGGAGCCAGGGAGGGAGAATACAGAAAGGAGGGAGCGGGCGCTCCTGTGCTCGCAGATGGATGTGAAATCCGTGCTTATTCCTAACAAATTGGGACTGGCTCCAGCTGCTGACTTCGGCAGTTCTGGTCCCTGCGGCACAGGGAAGGCAGAGCCGGGCTCTGGCAAAGCCCCGTCGTCAGGGCGGGCAGCATCCTGCCCAGCGGCACTCCCGCTGCCCCCCTGCCTGCGCTGCCCTGGGCCGGGGGCAGTGCAGAGCAGGGCTGCTCCTGCGGCAGGCTGACAGACCCCAGCCCAGGGTCACCCTCTGCCCACTCGTGCCAAAGATGGGGCAGTTGCTGCCGCAAACCCCCACTCAGCCTGGGACCATTGCCCGCCTGCACTCTGGCGGAGAGCAGAGTGGGACGAGAAGAAGCTGGAGGAAACCTCTGGAGGTGGCCGGAGCCTTTCCGGGAAGGGGAGCTCGCATCCAGCGAGCGTGCTGCAACGCTGCACCCCACCACAATTCAGATCGCTCACACATCTCAGCTGCTGGGCTCAGCCACTGGCCTTCTCTGTGTCACTTCTGTGCCTCCATCACACCTACAAACAAAGCAGAGACTGGCAAGAGAAGGCTGAAAGTTTGCAGGCAAAAGCATCCCAGGTTGCAGGAGCCCACAGCATGTGTTCCGGGTGGAGCCGAGGCCTCCCGCTACTGCCCTGCCACAGCTAGGAGATGAAAACCAAAGCAGGGAAATCACATTCACACACTTTGCTGTTCAGCGAAGGACGGGGGCAGCTCAGGAGGTCCCCACACCAACCTGAGTTGGTCAGTTGGTCTATTTAAATCACGGATTTTAACTATGATTTAAACCAGCAAATCAAAATTATTCCGTTCTTTTCCTCCGTACTCCTCCAGCACCTGTACTGTAACTGCGAGGTCGTCTTCCAAGGGAAGCAGCTAATGAGGATCAGCCCCAGACATGTCGTTTTGAAGCGAAGTTCTTTACGCTGAATTTGGCATTTCTTTGTGCTAACCAGGAGAAACTACAGACACATTTAAGCAGTTACAGAGTCAACACGCTTCCAGATACTCACATTGATTACACTGTATTAGAAAATGGTAAATTATTTATCAGGCTTTCTGACTTGTGATTAGTGTAAAGCTGTTCTTGGATGCAAATTGGAATTGTAATTAGACATGTAGAAACCCAGCATCTGAAACCTGTTTTTATTGAAGCAGTGTAAGGTACATTTTTCCTTTTGTATCTAGCATAATTATCAAAGAACACTTTGCACATTAAAAAACATCAATTTATTAAAACCAGAAAGTTTTACATCTGCTCACTGAACTAAAGCTGGTCATCACGATGCCTGGATTTTAGAGCTGGTACATCTCAACTTCTTGCAGTTGATTTTTTTATTCTGCACTGGAAGAGGAAGGCAAGCTCCCCCACCTCTGCCAGTTTATTACTCAGCTTTGAATGAAGCAATTCTTGAACAGAGCTACACTTAAAAAAAAAAATCCAGACAAACAGAACAACGATAAAATCTCTTTGGCAGGTACAGAAGAGACCACAGCCACTAAGAGTCAGCTCTTTACTTCAAGATACTCTCGCTTCAGACACTTACCTGCCAATTCCCTTTAGTTCTGTGGTGCAACTCATTAAAATTTCAAAAGTAAAAGCTGCATTTACATTTGTGTAATAAGTTTAAATGCATTTAAGGTTTTATAGTTTGCCAATTGCAAGTTATGGTCAGCTTTTGAGGAGGTGGGTATTTTGGGTTTTTTTTCCTACTTAAAAGCAATTACTTCAAACTAAACCAAACCTGTGTTTGCTCTGTCACTGACCCCCCTCTCCCCTCAGCCTCCCCCCGCCCTGGCAGTGGCATGTTCACACCCCCAACAACAGGCAGGGTCAAGGACAAGCTCATTTAAGACTGAGTGTGAGAGAGATCCCAGAACAGCTACTGCAAGTAGAAATTTTAATACTTTCTTTGCCTTTAGCCACCCTCCTTGCAGGTGACAGTTGCTGTTCGAACCTGATCTCAAGCATGTGAACAGAAACCAGAGCCTGGTTACAGGACCTTGTTTATCAGCCCAGGCAGAGATTATGGGAAAGAGTAAGAACAGTGATAATTTCATTAGAAATGTGCTGTTTCTTTCATTGTAATTATCCAACTCTTAATTAGTACCAGGTAAGAGCTGTATTTAAAGGTTTCCTCTCCACCGTGAATTGCAGTCCAGGAGAAATGGAGACCTGAGTGTCAAGCCCTGAGCTGCCAAGATGCTTTTCACCCAAAAATGTCAAAGCGCTTTGCACATCCACCTTGCCAGCCTCGCTGCCCGCCCTCACAGGATGCTAGGGGAGAAGGGAAGATACACCACATGCATCCGAAGCAGCAGAACCAAGCAAGTGTCATTATCCACGCTGGAATCCAGCCAAGACCATCTCATCCTGCCCCTTGGGATTAGCAGAGCACTTGAGTAAGTAAATTCAAAAGAGGATTTTGAGAGCCCGGGTCAAACTCGCACCTAGCCCAAGTGCAAGCAGTTGCTCCCGGGTCCTCATTGTAGCCCCCACTCCCAGTGACACCAGGCCCAAAATTGGCTCAGCACCCACATCTAGAGGCCCACAGCCACACAGGAGAGCAAGAGAGAAGTTTCCAGGCATCAGGGCACGCACAGCTATTGCTCCAAGGACATGGTGCCAAGAGCTCAGTCTTGCCAGAGGCAGAAGCTTAACTCTCAGAGAGCGCATGCAGCACTTCGGTGTTTAAAGATGAGGAGGAGTGCAGGGTCACTCCGGGGGCCCCAATATTGGTCTCCCAGCATTCAAATCCACAGGCACATAAGTCTCGCTTGGCTGCTTCCACGGCCAACGGGGAGGTGTCTGCCAAGAGGAAGGCAAGAGCAGCCAGTTAGTCAGCTAGGCCACTGCAGGGACACTGAAATGGGCCATCGCATGTTTAAACACGTGGCCCCTGGAACAGGGCCAATGCCCTGAAGATCTGACACACATAAATGAACACACTGAATCGCCCCTGTATGAAACACTGCAAACTACACTGCCAGGTGGCTCTGCTAGACACCATCCCACGCTTGTGACATGGCTTCACATCCCACCACAGCCATGCGAGGGCTAGCATCGTATCCCTCTGCTTCCAAACCTGACCCCACTAGCAGGGCCACATGGAACAGGGGAAGGATGCCCAGGGCGAGCAGAGGGTTACTGACCTGGTCTCAGCAGGGTGATGCCACAGCCGCCCCCACCAGCCCCGGTCAGCTTGCTATGCAGGCCGTGGGATGCCGTCACCCGGCACAGCCTGTCCAGGGAGGGATGGCCAACTCCGATCACGTTTAAGTGGTGTTGGTTTATATCAAAGAGTTCCTAAAAGCAACCGCACACACATGAGAAGAGCACGCATGGAGAAGAGCACATGAGAAGAGCTGTGAAGAGGCTCTTCACAGCTGTGGCTCCCTCCCCAGCCACCTCCCCACAGGGCCATCTCATTTGTGCTGGGAGTTCGACCACCAGCGCATCTCAGGGCCCAGCAGCACTGGGCAGCAAGGTTGAGGTCAGGGTCTGAGCCCTGGGCTGCTCATCTGTCCTCATCCCCCTCATGATTTGTGCTGCTGCTGCCCACCACAGTGACAGTGGTACGACAGCTTCTGGACCTCCTTGCTCCGGGAGGACAGAGAAAATCCTGATCACCTCAAGCTGCCAGCAGGTATTTATTTCAGGCGTTAAATCAGAGCTCCCCAATGCCTCCTGACTGCTTCACCTCTCCCCTGTCACACAAGTGTTGAGCAGGAGACTGTGCAAGCCCCCTCGCTGGCCGTGGGAAGGGCACTAAGCCAGCATCTCTCATTCCTGGCTGTCACCCTGCCCTGCAATCCATCCAGCATAACTAAATCCAGGGGACTTCTGACACAGCCAAATCCGAAATGGCATTGCTGGAGAGGCGACATGGAGTTACCTCCCCTTGTTTGCATTGTGCAGCACTTCTCCCTCCTCGTGGGCACGGCCTGGGCTGTGAGCCAAGGGGCCTCTCACCAGCACCACGCTGGGAATCTGGCACCCAGCTCAAGTGGGGTCAAGAGGGTCCTCCCTTCAGGGGAGAGCATCGCAAGCCACTCTCCAAGCAAGGCTGCCCTCCAAGCAGAGCTGCCCAGCTCTGGTGAGCTGCAAGTGCATATCTGCCATGCCGTCCCAGCCAGCCACAAACCCTGGTGCTCCTGGAGAAAGCTGCCACTGCAGCAAAGTCCAAATGGCCCATGTGATGGACAGCGACACACAGAGGTGGGAGTTACAGCTTCTCTCCTCCCAGTACTACAGGTGAGGAGTTAAGGAACAGAGGGAAGGGCTTGGCCTGCACTCAGAGCAAGCCTGGAGCAGGGCCAGGAACTGACACCAGGTCCCCAAGCACCATGGTGCCCTCCCAGCTCATAAGCACCATCAGTGGAGGAAGCTCGTTCTCAACAATGCTGGTATGACACCACGACTCAATCATCTCCCTGGTGTGTGGCGGCTGTTCCCCTCTCTGTCCCAGAGGGTGTCACGAGCAGGGAGCCAGCTGAGACAGGACCAGTCCCAGAGAGGCTCCCTAACAGGAGCACTGTGCTCCCTCCTCCAGCCAGTGCCACCAAGCACTTCCCTGCCTGTGGCTCACGGTGAGCCGGGAGGGACGTTGTGCACAGGGAGCAGCAGGAGCCACGCTGCAGCATGGCAGGTGTCAGTCACATCACCCTCCCTCAGCTCTGCCTGGGTCTCCTGCCAACGCCACACAGGAGGGGACGATGCAGAAATAATCCCTCTCCCCCCTCCAGAGCATTTCTGTACTGCGTTTAAACAAATGCGAGGAGATGAATTAGCCAGTCGCATGCAGAGCGCATATATCGCAAGTTCTGTGCTGGGTTGGACAGACGTCCATCTAGAGGCCTCTTTATATGCCTGAGTGAGGGCACAGCACTGTCTATGATGATCCAAGACACCTGTCATCTCCCGATCCAAAATCTGCCAGGAATCGGATGACAGCTTATGACACAGTAGACTAGTTCGATGGTTCAAATACAATGCTGTCCAGAACTGCACATTTCTGAAACAGCCAAATATATATATATATCTGCTGCATATAATCAACTGTGCCTCTGTGGGCAATTCAAGCACAAGACAAAACAACAGATTCAAGACAGAAACCTGCTCACTGCAGTGCTGCTTCCCAGGCATTGTATACAAGGCTGATTTGGCATCTTTAATGTGAGGATCTCAAAGCACACTTCAAATTAGCCCTCCTCTTCCCTGTCTCCCAATACTTCCAACAGTCTGAGCAATAATGCATTACGGTGGAGAGGAGCTGTCTGAAGTTGTGCTGCAAACAGACTCCAGATCTCCCTCAGCCAATGCCACCTCAGCCCTCATTAGGCAGCCCACCCTGATGGGTGCAGAAACCCACCACCCTCTCGGTGCAAAGGGAGCAGAAGGACTTTGCTATGAATCCCACAGGAGACCCTCCTGTGTTTGCTGCAGTCCCAGCAGCAGCTCACCCACATGCAGTGAGGTGGAACACAGCCTGAAGCAAAGAGGAGAAGGCTGCACCAACCATCTGCTAACAGAATGGCCCTACACCGCTGCCACAGGTCGAGCTGGGACAGCAGCTCTCTGCCCCACCCGAGCCAGAGCCCTCTCCTGCACCTCCCGAGAACACTCATGGTTGTGGAGGGGACAACCTGCCAGCGAGAGCGAGGACAAGCAGAGGTCCTCACAGGAAAGCTGATCCAGATGCCAACAAGGAACTGCACTGCTGGTACCAAATGGTTCTTGACCATCCAAGTCACTTGGCACCCAGGGCCAGGCCAGGTTTGCCTCAGCTGGGACACTGCCATACATCCTTACCCCACGGTTGTATGAATCAGTATTACATTGCTCTCAGCACTGCAGAAAACTTCTTCCACTTGGAAGCATGTTTTCCCCCCACCACAGCAGCCTCTCCTACTCTGAACAAAGCCAAGACAAACACAGATCTTTGTATGCACCTCATGCATCAATGTCAGGTCAGCTCTGGGCACAACTCTGTAATTCTCTGGAGCCAGGATGAGCGCAGAGCAATGGGAGCTGGCTTGTAACCAGTCCATCACAAACCAGTGGCTGCTGGGCTCTCTGCTCTTCACTCCAGCCTTGGCAATGACAAAGCAGTTGTTTCACAGGCAGCGACTGCCAGAATGAGCGGGGCTGGCCCGCGGCGGAGGGAGGCAGCATCTCAGCCTGAACTCACTCCATGTTTCTTAGCAAAGGGAAACAAAACCTCCAGAGCTACAGGTCCACAAAGCACCAGGCCCGCTCTCCCCCTCCCTGTGCACTGCTGTGGAGAGCCATCAGCAGCATTTTCTGTCCCTTGGCTCCAGGAACAGCATTAAAAGCAGCGCACACAGACCACGGTTTCACTCGGAACTGAACATTTCCTGCTATCAAATTTTTTCCTAGACCTAATGTTCTTTAAATGACATTTTGATGTTCAACAGTAACAGTGTCTAAAAATACTGGCGAACAAGCCCCTTACCTCCAGCACAGGGTAATACTCTGGTGATGGATTTGCAGGCATCGCTTCCAGAACACTTTGGCACTCCTGAGAAATTGCATCGATGGAGTCCAGCACCGGGTTCATTATAGCAGGGAACTGAGAAGCGGGGGAGGCAAGATATGAGAAGACTGCTCGCTAGTCTTCCAATACCATTGTGATAAAACTGGCCCCAGTCTCTTGGAGCTGGACAATTCCTCACCCCACTTGGGCCTATTCATTCATGGAAACCCCCCCTGCAGAGCAGGGCAATGGTAAGTTGCTCCCACCTGCAGAAACTGGAGGAAGAGAGGGAAACAGGCCAGAGGAAGGAACTGGTGATTTTTGTGGCAAGCCCTGTTAGCACTGGAGAGAGGGAGGAGGCAAGCTGAACCCCCATTCCCAGGGCAGCTGGGTGTTAGCTAGCAGCAGGCAGGAATGGAGTGACCAGAGGAGGGATCTCCCAAGAGACCCCCGTGAGACCTGCAGTCCCACATGAGGAGATCTGAGCTCGTGAGGGTTATCTCCCCACCCTGCCCCAGCACGCATCTCCACCCCTGCGACCATGCACGTGCTGCACCTTCAGGATCTTCTCTTTGACACCAGCCACCAGGACCTTGGTGCTTCGAGGGACTTTTGTGTTGGTCAGCAGGATCCTCAGCGTCGGCACCCTGGAAGCAACAAGAGACATCTCCTTGCCTTCCTTCAGTCCCCCAGCAGCTCCCAAGGCCCAGACAGCTACAATTTCTTCTGCCTCAAAAGGCCTATTTGAGCAAGACACCCAAGATAAGGAGTCCCATTAGTTTTAAAAAAGTTAAGCAGGTGCTTAAGCGCTGGCTGGGTTCAGGCTTGTTCCTCTTAGATACAAGGAACAACTGTACTAGTGCTATAAACAGGACTGCAACATATTTACTGAAATCCACGTTTTTCAAGCAAAATTTTTCCTTTGAAATACTATCTGCGAGACTAGCCAGCAGTAGCCATTAACTGCTAATAGAGCAATTTCATGCACTGCGAAAGATTTTAATGGAGTCAGATTATACTTCATTGGCAGGAGGCAGAGGGAACATGCAGGACCTGGATTTGTCTCTGCAGCTTGGTTTTCACACAGTCCTACCACCAGGTAAGCAAAAAGTTCCCCCTCCCCACAATGTCATTTGCTGCCAGGAGCAGATCCGTTCCTGCTGCCCATAATGCCATGAAATTAATATTGATCCTTTGTGCTGTGTTCATCTAATGTCAGATAACGACCAAACATTTCATTGTTCCCATCCACCCCAAACCAAGACAACACTCAAGCTACCCACACCCACGGCAAAATCTGGCTACAAACCTCTTCCGCCACGCTGTTAGCGATCTCCCATCAATCTCATACCCTATGAGATCCACCCAATGCCTCTAACATATTCCACCCACCGTACGTAAGTGTTATTTTTAAACTTGAATATTACCTCTTTAATGGTGTGATTTTTCCTGATTGGTATCTCAGGGCTCCACCTAAAGTAAAATACATGCATTGTCTCAGTACACAGCGAGCTGAAAGATAACACAGTGTCGTAAGAGACAGAAGGTCTTTCATCTTTGGAACCTTACCCAGAGCATATGACAGTAATTGCAAGAAACACCAGCTAAATGAACCATGTTCTCAGACAGCATGAATCTGCCTAACCCTGCTGACTTAATGAGAGGGTCTGGCCGGACGTAGTTAACCCAATGCCTTTCCCTTTGCTCTCCTCTACTTCGGGATCACATTAAATACTTTTTAAAAGGCAAAGAGTTTGGCCAGCATTAAATCTTTACCAAAAAAAAAAAAGAATCAAGCAGTGATTCCCTGGGGCACAGCCAAGCCTGCAGGTTTCAAACTGGACTGAACATGTGCACTCATGTCAGCAGCCATCCTTCAGCATGGAATTTCATTGTCCAGAAGGAATGTCTCACTTGGCTCCTACTTTTACAGAGGCATTGTGATTAGGTCTCATTAGAAAGATTATTAAAAGTCTCCAAGGACACTTCCAAAACACTTGGAAGTCTCTGCTAATTGAAACTAAATGACAGCTGTCCAACTGCATTTTCTACTGCATTATCCTTGGGACAGGATTAGGTTTCTTTGTTCATGCCAGAATGTTTAAATTTCAGTTATTTGCAGCAGGGTCTCTGCCCCACGGCACTTGCCTGGGGGACACAGATCTCTGGTGTTACTGCAGCCAGTCCCCAACAGCCCAGCTGGCTCCAGTCCCAGCTTACAGATGGGACGAACCAAGACAGGGAAGGATTCCCTCTACTCGGGTCAAACAGGGGGCCTGAATTTGGGAGTTTCTGGTCCCTTTGCTGGACCTCAGTGCAGCGAGGCAATCTGCTGATCCAGTGTCTCTGCAGCAACCCCAACCAAGCCTTATTGTTTGGAGAAATGCAACTTGTGGCATCTGCTCACCACCTTCCCACAGCTGATGCACGCTGCAGTGGAGAACAGAAATGTGGCTGCTGGCCTGCCACCCCATCAACCTCTCCTCAGCACTCATGTTCAGTGCCGGGGAGCAGCACACATACACGTACCCCAGGTACCAACAGCATTATCCACACCCGAGGGATTGCCATGGATCACCTGTTCCCCCTGGAAGGCCCAGCTGTTAATCAAAGTCAGCTCTTCTTCTGTCCACCTGAAAGGCAAAAAAATTACTCCAATACACAACCGAAACCAGCACACAGAGTGAAGCACCAGAGTTCCACAGGAGATACAAAAGCAGCAGGAACCATACAAGGTACCCAGTTGCTGTGGGAAGCCCCAGCACTGCAAATTCCCTCTGTGCACTGCATTCTTTCAGCAGAAAGCGGGCATCGCTGTTTACAGCGCCTAACTGCAGTCAGCACTTTCCTGCATGGCAGCATGTAGAACACATCCAGCCCCATGAGGGGAACTGGCACTGCTCCGCAGACAGAGACAGCACGAAGGGCACAACTGCTACCCAGTGCTCTTGCTGCAGGGCAGCGGCAAGGGAGGGAGCAGATTCAGGAAGAAGATCCTAGCCCTGGCCTAGTGAAGATCAAATTTAACTGAATGCAAGTCCAGACCTATCCCCACCTCCCTGACACTGCGTGTTACCACACATCTTGGCCAGAGATCCTGCTCACCAACAGGCAGCACGGTGTACTTACAGACACAGAAGGCACGATGTGAGAAGAGAATTGTAAAAGTTGCATTTCACACATGCAACTTCAGCCCCTAATTGCCAGCTGCTCAGCTGCGGAAGCCTCACAAATTGGGTCAAAAGGTGTAGTTAGAACTGATTTACTATCTCCAGCAAAGGCTTTGATTTTTAGGGATTAACTCCCAACACTTCAAGCTGCACTGGGTGCTAGCACTTAGAGCACAGAAGGGAACCAAATGCAGATCCAGAAGGTGTTATGCTAAAAAACACAAAACCAGGTCTTTCCGTTGTCTTAAAAGCAGTCACATAAATTGGTAAGTGCTTTGAGAGTTTAAATGCTGGCAAAGAGTTTGATGCTGGGTCAGATTCAGCAAGGATCAAGGCCCCTGACTGAACATACTAATTAATGGGCTGTAGCAATACAAAAAGCAAACGCAAAGCTGCCAGTTACAAAGCAATTGCTAGCTGTAACTTCACCACAATTCCACCACAGAGATTTCTCCCTCAGCACCTCTCAAAACCCCACTGCTCTGGGCCTGCTTCTGCAAGGCATGCACCAACACGACCACCTTCGAACTCAACAGTCTATCTCAAACCCTGGCACCCCAGGGTTTGACTATCTCAAAGGACTAGCTCAAACCCTGGCACCCCAAGGGAAGCTTGACACCCACAGGGAGCCAGCTAGCCCTCCTGCACCCTGCTGTAACACACTTAGACTCACACAGGCACACAAATACACATCTCTGACCCCCCCCGGAACACAGCGCTGCCTGCTCTGCAGAGTACAGACACACAGCACACATCCCAAGCCACCGTTCAAATGGCCTAATGCACAGTGGTATCAGATATCCCAGCATCAGTGATGCTCTGCAGAGATCAGAGTTCATGTTTGGTGCAGCGAGAACGTGCATCCGACAGGTTTTTAGAATATGGGGCCCAGAACAGGTATTACATGATGGAGCAGAGGCACAAACATGGATTTTGGAGAAGCATCACACAGTCTTACATAAAATAACAAGAATGGTCACTGGCTACTGCTAAGGCAAGGCAGAAATTCTGAGAGCCACCTGCTATCTGGAAGCTGCTTCCTTCAACTCCCTGCTTCCCTGGGCCTCAGCTGAATGTCTTTATCCATTTCCACACACCTTTCATTTCACTTGCCAATATTTAATCTGTGAAGCATTCAGGAAAACAGCTCACACCACTGCTACTCAAAATAGAAGCGCAGTTTGCTGTAAACCACTTGTTTTTAATCCTCTTTGAGAGGCTGCGATTCTTCTTTACACAGGAGTCATTATATCACGCTGTTCTTTTCTTGCGACGTTAAGCAAAAACCTTCTGAAGTCTGACACCCCCATCTCTCACTTACCCCTCTGCATGCCAGCTGGAAGAAAAAAAATTACGCTGTATTCAAGCTGAAGCTAAGACATGTGAGCAGGGAATGAAGACATCCTCGCTGCTCGCTGCCTGCTTTGGAATTGGCCTTTCATTTCTCATGCCGTCTGACTATTTAGGAGATTTGCCTGAGCACAGCATACAAACTGCTCCGCTCTAGGAACGTGTTTCTGGGTCAGGCTGCAAACTCTGTTTTTGAAGCAGAACACAGTCACCCCCTCTCGCTGTCTTACTTTCAGTCCCACACAAAATCCACAGAAGCCAACCATAAAAGGTTGCACCTGGCACCAAACGAACAATAGAGGGTTCTGCCACTCCAGCTGCGATATGCATCTTTAAACAGAGCCTCCTCAGACACACAGCAGAGCAGACCAGTTTTTCAAGACTGAACTCCAAGGGAAAGCAACCAAGGGCAGAAGGAAAGAAACGCCCTTTCACCAGCCACCGATAAAGGGGAAACTCAGGCAGGGGATCAGAAGGAAATGTACCACATGCAGAAAAAAAATTCATGTGAAAATGCAGAAAACCCAGAAAGGATCCTCAACTCCTTGAAGACTCAAAGCAAAACCTGGAAGATGCTCAGGGACAGAGAGGAAAGAGGTTAAAAAGAATTCACTACATTAAAGTGTGTGTTTTATTTGCTTAGCAAAATAAAGCATTTTTTTTTTAGTATGTATACCTTACAATAGACAAGGGAAATGGTACAAGATTTACCAAGTCTCTGCATCCAGTTGCTTTCATCAGGAGAAGCGAATTGTAAACACGCGATCAGAGCCCTGGGACAGGGCACGTCTCCGCTGCTGGAAACACAGGGCAGCAATAGGAGAGGGAGGGAAAGGAGCTGGGCTCAGGGTGCCACTGCTGCGGCCACAGCCATAGCCCAGGAATTGGCCAGAGAGACCAAGAGACATTCCAGTGCCAGAATCTGTGCAGGTAAAAGGAAAGACAGGGCACAGAGAGCAGAGCTGCCCTGGGCCGTGCATCCAAAGCAGGGAGGCTTCCCAGATGCATTACCTGGCTGTGGATTCTCCCTCCTTCAGAGGGCACAAGATGGCTCCGCACGCTGTCAGCAGGGCCGCTGCCAAGCAAACGGCGTAGGCGGCACTTGAACCCAACCCAGCTCCTGTGGGCAGCTCAGACCACACCAGTATGTCCACACTCGGAACATCTCTGAAACACAAACACACAGGATGTAACGCAACGACCTTGAATTCCATCTTGAGACAACATTTCAAAGGCAAAAGATGCCAATTAGGACTGATCACAGGAAAAGCTGGTTGAAAACTGGCAACATCAGCACATGCATACGCATCCAACACACACACGGGCTTCACGAGTGCTCAGTTAGCACAGCTGAGTAGCCTTGCTAAGCCATTGTACTAGAACAAAGCCTTGCTGAATTGGATCTATGATTAGCACAGCTTGTCAAGCTGCTAGCAGGGGCACTTAGTAACTAAATACTTGAGTAGCACCATAAAGACACCCTTCAAAGATTATTGTAAACATGATTTTAAACATATTTCTAAATAAATCCTAAATATCCCAAATCCATAACTGCATAGTTACATCCCACTGGAGCCACAAGCTGACGGGGAAGATGAAATATGCACATATCTGTGCCCACATGCCCCTTTTCTCCACTGAATGTGTCCGGATTGTGTTACAGACCCTAACATCAAACCCAGGAGCTTTTCACTGGCTGGTGAGTGACATGAGCTATGAACTGATGGTTTCAGAGCAGGCTGATGACAGCCCCAGTGCTATCACCAAGCAACTCGGAGACTGCAAAGCAAAACACGATGCAGCTACACATCATAATTCTTTAACCTTTGATTCCTTTGCTATGAATATCGAAGTCAGGTTCTGACTTAGTTTAAAATAGCAAGCAGTGCTGCATCAGACATTGCCCTGAGCAAGTTACCTGTCCAGTAACTTACACTGATATCATCAGCAGTGTTGGTCAAGTTCAGAAACTGGAACAGCCCTGAGCTGTGGTTACCCCAGGTTGTCATATTTTTAGGGAGATTCAGCCCACAAGAGGGATCAGACTTAGCTCAGACAATTAATTCACAGCTCATTTCTGTAGCAGTTTTTCTAACCTAAGCCAGGATGAAATGAGCTGCCTGCTGGAGGGAGGGATGTCTGTCTCTGCTGCTGTTGACTGTGCAGGAAGGGTGGGATGAACTGCTCTGACTTAAGCACCTCAAAGCTAGATGCCTAAATGAGAGCAGAGGATTCCCAGCCCACCTGTTTGGAGCACCCCACCCACCAAACAGCTCCGCTCTGAAGAGTATCTCCCGAGGTGCTCAGAACCTAAATGAAGTGAGATTCCTTGTAATTTCTTATTTTGCCTCAAAGATATGGTTTCTTCCTGTGCTCTTATAGAAGCAATTAATGGTGAGCAACACTCAAGACAGTATGTTTATTTTAGGGCAGGAAGATAGCCTTACCCATACTTAGCCGAAATAGCCAGGCACATATACAGAAAGGCAAGAGTAGCAAGGCTCTCGGGAGCTGAGGCTCCGGCAGCGATTCCAGCAAACTCTTTCAGTGTATCCAGCTGTTCTACGCTGGGGGACTTAGATTCATCAAAGTCAGCTAAGGAAGCAAGCAGGGGAGAATTTAAACACTTAGAAACCAGGGAATTGTTAAACTTGAAAGCAGTATTTGCAAGAACACCTCCTGTTATAGTAGACAGAAACAGACTGAGCCAATTTCAGATTTCACCTACAAACTTTCTACCTGAGGATTCATGATAAAATAAAAACAAAATCTCCACCAGCCACTCTGAAAACCCAGCATTTCTACACCCCACACCTGCATTGTATTACAGCAACTGTCTCCTTGCCTACACTTGCCAGTGCACCCATCCATCACTATGTAGAACTTGGCAAGTCACAAACTCTTTATTAAAGAACGTGGATATTCCGATGCGCTTCACACGAGTCTGGACTCCAAATGGCCAGGAGCAGGCATCAGAGTAAGAGAACTTTTGGTCACTGCTGAGAGAGGTTACCAATGCTCTGACTCGGCAGACTTTGTTCTGCCTTCTGCTAAGCAAACGGTGCTGATGAGGATCACAGGACTTAATGCCAGGTCCTCTGGAGAGAAATGGCACAACCACCAGTCAGGGCCTCCAGCCAGTACAAGATGCTGCAGAAATTCCAGTGAAGGCTGGCATGGGGCAGAGACGCAGGAAAACAGGCCCCGTATCCCTGCCTTCCCCAAGAGTTCTCAACTCAGACCAGCTTCAGAGAGACTCCTTTTTGGCCCCCCATTAGTAATGCACCTGGATGTGGTCCCTGGCTGGCTTCTGTATGCATTACAACACCACTTGAGCAGCAGCAGCACTAGAATAAGGCCCTGGGAACCTGAAACAGGAGGACACAGCCACAGCAAGGGCCACTCGCGATACCAGAGCATCAGGTAGGTACAAGAAGCACACAGAGGGAGTGCGCGTGCCTGAGCTGGGGCTGTGCAGGGACACGTTAGTTAAGCACACACTGAGCGTGGTCACAGATGACAAAGCCCAGCAACACTCTACAGGGGGAACAAATAACCCCGCGGGGGTCCCAGCACAGTCACCGGGCAGAAGGCACCCAGCAGGGCTGACAGCCCCACACGACACACGGGCAGCGGCTTCCTCCTCCCAGCGCTTGCCTGCAAACCCCCTCCGCAGGGCCTGGAGGCAGGAGGTGTCCCAGCTCCTCACGACGCCGACGCCCGGCAGGCGGATGCACACCCTGCCCTCAGCGCAGGGCCGCAGGCGGAGGAAGGTCCTCAGGTTCAGGGCCACGGCCAAGGCCACCTGCGGGCGAGGAGAACCGGCGTGAGGTGAGGCGAGGCGGGCCAGGCCAGAGCCCCGGGAGCCCCCGGCGGCGGCAGGCCCCTTACCTTGCCGTGCACCACGGCGTGCTCCCCGTGGAGGATCACCTTCCCCGGGGCGGACAGCACCAGGCTCCGCTCCCACATCTCCCGCAGCAGGACACGGCCTCTCAGGAGGCCCGCACCGCCGCCCAAGCTGCCCAACTCCAATCGCGCGGACTGACAGCGCCGCTCACCAATAGGAGCCGCGCCCTGCCCCGCCCTCCTTGCTCTTAAACCAATAGCCGGGATCCTCCTAGGGGCGGGATTTCAGGAAGGCCAATCGGAAGGCGGCGGTGCGGAGTGGTGCGGCGCTGGGGTGACAGCGCGCGTGGGTGAAGGAGGGACGGCGGCCGCGGAGGGTCAGGGAGCGGCGGCCGGCGGCTACGGTGGCCGGGAGGGATGCTGCGGCGAGCGGCGGCGGTGGCGGCGGCGGGCCGGGCCCTGCGGGGGCCGCTGCGGGCGGCGGGGCGGCGGCAGCGGAGCGGGGCGGGCAGGTGAGCGCGGGGCCAGGGCCGGGGGCTGGGCGGGGTAGGGCCCGGTGCCCCTTCTCACGGCCTGTGCCTCCGCAGCCCCGACGGCGGCCCCCGCGGCGACCGGGCCCCGAAGATCTACACGAGGACGGGAGACGCAGGTAGTGCCCGGGGGCGGCGGGGGGGGGACACACACGACACCAAGGGAGCGCGGGGCAGAGCCCAGCCCGACCGCCGCGGCTCCGCCGGGCTGGGCCCGGTCTCTGAGCGCCTCCCCCGGGCCTTTCCCAAAGGCTTCTCCAGCACCTTCACCGGGGAGCGGAGGCCGAAGGGTGACCGGATCTTCGAAGCCCTGGGAGCCACGGACGAACTGAGCTCGGCCATCGGGTAACCCCCTGCCCCAGGACCCTCTCCCACTGCCGGGCGGAGGGGCCGAGGAGGCCCAGCCGTGCCCTGCCAGGGTGGCCGTGCTCTCCGGGAACTCCCCGCCAGCCCGGGGAGTTCTGGCCCCGGGTAGGCCGAACCCAGGCCCTCCACATGCACGAAGGCCTCGCGACACCGTCCCAACCCCCTTCGGTGGGGGTCTTCTGGGCGTCCTCTTCCGTCAGGAACGGCTCTCCCAGCCCCACCGCCCAGCAGGAGGGAAGGGGGTTCGCTGCGGACCAAACTTCTCCGGAGGGTTGCACTGACAAACAGCCAGGAGTGTCCAAATCCTGTGTTTTTCACATGGAAAAACACACATGCACAATCGCGGTAACTTTTTCATTTCTAGACAACTCTTTTTTTTTTTTAACCTAGGCTTGCTGGTGAATTTAGCAGTGAAAAGGGCCACACGTTTGTTGAACAACTTCACAAAGTGAGTACTAATGATAATCCTCGCTCAGTGCAATCCCTTCATCTGTGCTACTGAAATGTATTTTTAAAGTCTTTAATTTTAGACACAGTGCTCCCACTGACACGCAGGAATTTAATACATTTAGTATTAAAATAAATACTTGAGACTCTGACCCTTGGTTACTCTCTAAGAAATGAATTTCTGTAACCAAGAAGGAAACTGGTAGGTCAAGTGATTAGTTATGGGCAGACAAACATATCTCTAGATTTATTCAGGCGTGTTACTGTACACAGTTATGGACACAAGTCTTGTTGTCTCATAGCCTCATATTTGAAACTGGGGTAAAGTAACCATGTGGGCGTGATGGTGGGGGACAGGTCCCGCCGTGGCAGTCTGTGAGTTTTGCTAGTTAGCTTTGCTGTGCACAAGAACACAGAAGGAGCTAATCAGAGATTTTAAAAAGCTTTACCAGACTGCCTCTCAAGTATCCCGGGCTGTGGAGAGATGCCCCTCTTGGAAGTGGACGTGACATCAAGCCAGTGCTGTCTGCAGCTGTTTGTCATTGCCTTTCTTCCAGAGGTTACTGGTTTGGTGTCCTACCAGCGAAGGGATTATGTGAGCACTCCCCAGTCTGCTTTCTGCAAAGTCAGCCAGGGTGGTTTAATGTGCCAGTGAAAACAAGTACATGCGCTAATCTGGCTTCTCATAAAGCAATTAGGGAGCACTTATCTGATCCCCCCTGCCAGCAGGCTGGGGGATGATGAACAACAAGGGTAGGATCTTCTTTAATCAGCACAACCAGCTGTCGCCTCCCAGAGCTTGCTGCAGTTGTACCGGAGCATCAAAGGCTGGTTAATGAAAGCGCTTCTTATTTTTGTCCTGATTGCCACATCTAGGTCCAGTGTATGCTGCAGGATGTGGGCTCCAACATCGCGACACCTCTCTCCTCAGCCAGGGAGGCTCACTTGAGTAAGCCCCGCAGTACTTTTCCTGGGATAACAGTTCTTGAATCACAGCTCTCCTTCTAGACTGGTGCTGGGGAGGCTGTTCTGGTATGTGGTAGTTAGAGCTGCCCAAGGGCTGCTCTGCAGTGTGTGTCTGGTGCTGAATGAAGCCACACGTGGTCCCACAAGCTGCTGCTGCCTGTGTGTGACTCAAGCCATGTCAGTTGGCCTGGGGCACTGCCCCAACACTGACACCCAGCCACAGCTGCTGAATGGGGAGCCAGCCCTGCTCTAGCAGGAGGATTTTTTTGGGATGCTTCTTAGGACTTACTCATCCGAGAAATATCAAAGTAGAGCTCTGTCTGTAGACCGAATTGCTTCTGCATTTCTTTTAGTTGTTTCTTCTTTTCCCTCTGCAGAACGAACATCTTTTAGTGAAAAGCCAGTTCGGGAGCTGGAGCAGTGGATTGACAGTTACTCAGAGCAGCTTCCTCCGCTCAGAGCTTTCATCTTGCCGGTAGGTACTGCTCATGCCTCTCACTGACTGGAGAAGGCTTGCTTTGTTAGGGTAAATCTGCTCTACCACTTGCCGTGGCAAAAAAACAGGTTGTGAGGCCATTATCTGCATGGACAAATACCAAAAGGAAAGCAGAGAGAAGGACCTGGTTGAGTTAAATTTCCACGTCCTACTGCATTCAGATATCTCTTCCCAGTCGCCTAGCCATAACATAGGGTTCAGTTGCGTGTGTGTGTGAGATGCGATAAGCTTTGCTGCAGTTATACAATAAGGTGGATGGCTGTATCTGTTGTTAACAGACATTGATGCGCTGTTTCATTGTTGTTTCAGTCAGGAGGTAAAAGCAGTGCTGCTCTCCATTTTTCCCGAGCTGTCTGCCGCAGAGCTGAAAGGTGGTGAGTGTTGGCTGTAGTGTAACAGAATAAAATTGATAAAAGGTGGTCAGAATGCTACAATGATAGCAAATCATTGCAGTTGGAGCAGTCAACCATAGCTATATTGCACTCGGCCAGAGCTTGAGTCAAGCTTCATGTGTTTGTATTACTCAAATTCCAGGAGTGCAGTCAGCAAAAAGCCAGTCTCTCTTCCCTCCCCTGAACTGGGTCGTCCGAGCTGAGAACTTCAGAAAGAACAGACAGGTTTATGTTGAGATGCGTCTACGTGTTCAGCTCGTATCTGGTTTGCTAAATGTATTTTGTAGGCTAGCACGCATGGAAGCTGGGGCACTGGCAGGTGTGAGATCCAAGGAAGCTTTAAGATGTTACTGCCCACACCCACCTTGTCCCACTTCTTTATTGGAGATTAAAGCTCCCCTGGTAAGGTCCGTAGGAAAAAACTCTTGTCTGCTCATCATGTAAATCTCATGCAAAGTCTCTTGTGTTAGCCTGAACCTGCTCATCAGCAGTTCTAAGTTGCTGGCGGTTCTTTACTGAAGCTGCTGATGTGCAGGAAGATGTTTCTGTGGATGTGCTCTGCTGCGAGGACTGCTACTCTGACAAGATACACTGGAGCAGCATGATGTTTGAAAAAGGAACATCACAGTCAGTGGTTTCTTGTCAAAAGAAAGCTAGAAGGAGGGCTGTACACCAGTCAGGAGGAAAGGAACAGCTCTGTTCCCTCCACAAAAGAAGGGTCCCTGTTTACCTGCAGAAAAGGATAATGATCCTTCAGGGTATTAATCACCTGCAAACTGCTCCCATTGTTCAGTGGTACCCACTGATGAGCAGCCGTTAGAGGAGTGGAGCTCCGCTCCTCCAGAACAGTTACAACTATTAGTTGCATTACGTAGCCACCACAGGCTCTTCTTGGGGAGGTTACCAGTGTTCACACTGTGCTGTGGGGAGTTGGAATGGGGACTCAGGTGAGGTTGGGGTGTGAAGGTCGGTGTTCCAGCAAATCGCAGTCATTTGTGCATTCAGAGCTAGAAAGTTAAATACACTAAAAGTTTCCTTTTCTTGTTCTAGTGTGGTTCCGTTAGTACAAGCAGGGGAAGCAGATCCAAATGTGGCCAAATACTTGAACAGGTAAAAAAATAAAATCCCAAACCCTTAGTCTGTACTACTAAGCGTGCCTGGTGTTGCTCCCTTAGTCTTGGGATAAAACTGCGGGTTTTGCCTCTCAAGAAGCTTCCCTTCTAGAATAAGATCTTTGAAGTTTCAGCAAGCAGCTTGTTAAAAAATATTGTTGCGAGGCTGCAAAGTATGTTTACAGACACTGCTGGGGTGCTGAGGGAGCAGTCACTTAACTTTCTTATTGAAGGCCATTTTGGAAATCACTTCTTGTGTGGTCTCTCTGCCTTCCTTTACCTGCAGTTCTTGTGCTATGCTGTGTAGTTGTGCATTGCTGGATACAAACACACCTGGTGCGCGAGGTGGTTTCACTGCTTTTCCCTTGGTTTCCAGACTGAGCGACTACCTCTTTGTTTTGGCACGTTACGCTGCAATGAAGGAAGGGAAGGAAGAGAAAATATATGTAAAGCCTGACCCATAACTGGGAGCTGGAATGTTTGTTTCCTTGATCACGGGAAGCTAAATCCAGCAGACTGTTTTTCCCCATCAAGGAAGGGAAAGAGAACAAGCCTGGATTGGAAATGTGAGCTGCCAAGAACTTCCAGCTTAAATAACTAGGACCTTGTTCATAAGTACTGTGAGGAACACAGCTGTTCTGTTCACTGGGCCTTGTCCAAATATCCCTTGTATAACACTGCGGTGATGGCATCAGAGTTACTGTTTGCCCTGGGTTGGAGCTGAGGCAGGAGACTTCAAAGAACTACAGCTGATTTCTAGAGATGTCTTAATTTCCCTGGGCAGTGGCAGGTGCTGTGGAAAGGCTTTGACAGGACTCTGAGGAATGAAGAAGAGAAAACAATCAGCTTCTCTTCAAAGTCATAATGCTCGTACAGAACAGCAACTGTGTAGAGATTCAGGAACTCTGTCCACAAGCTTTGAAATAATAAATGTGATTTACTTGTACCAAAGGGCCCTTAACTGTCATACTTTAATATTGAGCCCAGCGTGCTTTTCTTTAAGTTGCTTTCAATCCATCAGCCCTGGCTGAAGCTGAGCTGCGTAGATTTACAGGAATGCACTAAGAATTTTTTGGCTCTGGCTGCCTCTCTTTATGCATGTGAAGAATGTCTCTGTGCTGACAATCCAGTGCATCCTCTGCCAGGAACGGGGCTCACGCAGGATAGAGGGATTAAAGGAGGAAAGGCCAAATCCTACAGGTCATGTGCAGGCAAGATGATTCTATGATTCTAAGCTCTGTTTAGGTAGCTGGGGTTAACTCCACGTGGAGCTGCCCCTCCGAGCACACAGACCCCTCTCAGTTTGGTCACAGCATCTCCCTCTGGCTGCAGGTACCCGCTCAAGGAGTAGAGCACTTGTTTAGTTTTAGTATCTATCTACTGGGGACCACTCAAGTCACCAAGTTTGCAGATAAAGGGGTTGTGATGAGTAGCAGGGGCCTGGTGCCTCCTCAGCTGACAGCTAGAGTTGGAAGAGAGAGGCTAACACCTGAAGGGGTTCATAACTCACACACATTGATGTCCACATTGACCTCAGGAGCGTCACTGTCATGGAGCCCTCAGCAGAGTAGACTAGAGCATGTCCTAGAGCTTGGAGAATTTGGCTGCAAACATCACAATAGCAGATCACAGTACTTCAACAGAGAAGACACCCTCTTCCAGCTTCCTGATGGACTGAAAACTGCCCAAAAAAATACTCTATGTAAACAAGTGCATTACAGCCAGCTGAATGAGTTAACACCTTGCTGCCCATGCTGCGTAGAGAATACAGACAATTACAGTTCTACAGTTAAGTCCAAGCCACTTACAGCTTGGAAATATAATTGGGAAGAATACGCGTCAGACATGGTGGTTTAAGTCTTCCCCTCCTTGTACAGAGGAGCATCACGGAAACCTGTGGGCGGTGAGGTGATTACACATCAAGGGTGCTTGCTCTGCACTAAGGGTGCCACTTTTAGTGGTGGGAGCTTTTTGGTCAGTCATGCAGCTTCCTCTGTTCAATTATTTAAGTAGAAACAACCTTAAACTTGCTTCCCGAAAGACTCTCTCTGGCTTTGTGTTAACTTTTTAATCAGATTGGGGTCAGAGTGAAGAATGCCCAGCGCTAATAGATACTGCTGTCTCATTATTCACCCCTTTTTTTTTTTTTAAACAGATATTTCATGGCTATTGTTAATGCACATTTTTCACAGAGTAATTTTCCAAGCCTTAGCCTGTAACACATCCCAATGACAAATGCTCTTGATTTGGACTGTAGCGTCAGCTGCAATGTCACATCAGACATTTTCTCAATGCCTGCTCCAGACAGGCCATCCAGTTTTATGATAGCTCTGTCTCAGTGATCACTACTGAACCTCAAGAATCTAGAGGCTTTTCAAGTTTAATTGAATAAAATTCTTTGCAATATAAATTCTTCATGAATGCTATATAAATCAGCTCTGGGATGGATTTATAGTATTTTCTTTTTTTCCAGCTGGGGGGAAGAAATCTCACTACTGTTTTGGGACCAAAGCTAGTATTGTTTTGATTGCAAGGAGAAATAAATTTAGCTACTACACTTTAACATGATGTAGAGATTAAATTTATTAGGGTGCAGTCAGCTTCCAGCTTCCCCCCTCTCCCTTTCTACCCAAACATGTCTGTCCAATTGTTTCTGCGGGGCTGAAGAGGGAGGCTGGTGTCTGGGGTGACCCTGTTGTTTCAGCTAAGCAGGCACAGTGGGCCAGGGCTTGAATTTAGGAGTGAGCACAGATCAGGCTGAGCGTGTTCCCAGCCCCGTGGGCTGCTGCAGCTCAGCAGAGCTCCGCAGGGGCCATGCTTGGCCCTTTGAGAGTTCACAGCACGCAGTGTTTGTCCTCCGCTTCCCCACCTTGTCGTACAGCTCTCGGCTGTATAAAATGGATGCTTCTGTCCTGAATGCTGTCCCCAAGGTGCACAGGGGAGCCGCTGGCCATTAAGCTGCAGCAAGGCTTGGGTCCTCAGGCCCCGGTGCACCCTCCGCACTGGGCTGGGAGCAGAGGCCAGTGGTGGGAGGACGCTGGGGCTGAAGCGGGGACCTTGTGCACAGAGTTCAGCAAAGGAGTTCTAGCGTGGCCGAGCTGGCATCTGCTAATGATCAGAGAGCAGCATGCAGTAATGCATGAGAGCCTGGCAAGACAGCAGGCAGGAGTGAAGTGTCACTAAAATTAAATACAGGCCTCAAAACAAATAAAGCTCCGTTGCTCTAGGTTAGCATTTGTTTTTCCAAGTCCTTTGTCCCCACCCAGCAAATCCAGCCATACAGCATAGGGATTCCAGTGCCTGCACCTCATTAATATAATGGGAGGAAGGCAGATGCTTTGTCCGTACTGACCGTATGCAGAGCCCAGATACATTCCTGCCTAGCAGGGTTCCTTATTTATGATTACGTCGGAGCTGCCAGCACAGACATATGTTGCTAAGGGTCGTTTATTCTTGTTTGTAAAATGTATGGCTGCTCCTAGCTTACACACTGTCAAAACTGGAAGAACTGGCCCCAAAATCTCTTGCTGCATGATTGGATCAGACGCCTGTACATCTGTTAACGCTGTAGGAGCTGTAAAATGAAATAAGTTTCACTATAACTCAAGCACCTCTATTACCGCCACAATGTGTAAGCCGCAGAGCGGGCTGCTGCTCTTGCAGAAATGACACAAACATACATTTTGCCAAGTCATATGTAAATTTATACAAGGCAGCGTTTCCTCTGCAAATGCACAGACGGAAGGACTAGTACGTGTGCCCCCACCTCAACAGGATACGCTGCCCCCCCAGCCCAGGGCTTGCCACGGTGCTGCAGCTGAAGGGCAAGTCTTGGGGTGCACGGCCCCAGCAATGGGGAGCCGGCAGCAGTTCTGCACTCCTCCTCTCAGCTGGAGGACCAGAAGGGACCACATCTGCCATCAGATCAAGTCCTCTGCAGGCACAGGCCCCTGAAATACCCTTTTTGCCTGGAAGGAGTCAAAGAAAAACCCTCCCCACCCAAACAGCTTGTGCTACAGCAAGGTAAGACCTGGCTAGAAAAGGGCAGGCGTGCAGTTAAGGTGCCCCAGGGTAAAAGCTACTGTTCCTGCAACAGACAGGAGCAGATTCAGCCCATTTGTGTTGAGGAAAGGGCTGTCTTGGTCCCTCAGCTCCACCTCTGCTGCAACTTGGCAGAAAGTGCCCACCTCTCTGCCCTGTCCCCGCTACAGCTGCTCCGCAGGGCGTGCGTGGAGCGGCAGAGTGCCATAGCTCCAACCACCCCAGGGGGAAGGTGAGGCTGCAGAGGGTGAGTATCAAAGAACTTGACCTCATAAACAGCCACAAAAGCGCATTTCTGGGCAGCCAGTGTAAGTACCACTCAGGCAGGAGGTGGTGGGTGGCAGCGCCAAGCCAGTGCCATGTAGGTCTGACCACTCCATCACCCACGCAGGTCACTAATGTGCTGCAGGAGCAGCTGCAGCATGTCTCAGTAACCGTGAGCAAACACAAAAATAAGCTGCAGGAATACCATTCTGCTCAGGGATGCGGAGACCAGAGCTCGGCATACCCTCCTCCCCCTCCGAACCTGCAACCAGCCCCGGCACGGAGTGTGGGCCGAGGGATTGTGCGAAACAGTGGTATCAAAGGGAGAGAATACCAGTCTGTGGTGGGAGTCAGGGGCTGGGGACAGTCTGTAGGAGCAGAAGAGGAGCAGCGAGAAGAGCTCTCTGCTCCCAAAACACACCTGTGCCTGCGCTGCAGCAGCGGTGGCATGCCCCCAGCCAGGGCCTGCCCACGCGCAGCCGCTGTGGTTGGGACACCCCAGCACCGCGCTCTGCCGGCACTGCCGCTGAGGGAGCACCAGCCTCCAGCGATCCCTCCCAGCTCCGCACCCAGCAGCACCCAGCGTGTGCATGGTCCGAGTGCCTCGGCCGTGGTCGGACCTCACCTTCAGTCAGCCCCGAGGTGCAGCGGCGTGCGCAGAGCCAGCTCCGGCAAGACCGCGCCATGCTGGCCCGCCATGCGGCAAAGGCGAAGCAGGCTTTTTGCAGGCCTGGCTGTTTGCTGCCAGCTTTCTGCCTTGGCAGCATCTGCTGTGGGGTTTCTTTTTGCTGTTTCTGACGGCACCATATGCCTCCATGTCAAAACAATGGCACTTGCACACTGACTGGGAGCCTCTCCCCCGCTCCCACCGAGCTCCCCCTCCCCAGCGAAGCCTGAGCACCCACGGGGCTGGCCCTGAGCACCACGCTCCCGGGGCAAGCGTGCACGATCGATCGGCATGCTGAGATTGGGCAAGGAGAGCTGCAGCGTGGCTCCGAAGCTGGGGGAGCCGGTCAGCGAAGGGCTACGCTGCCATGCACCAAACCTGAGCTTGGAGGGGGGGAAGCTGGAGCAACAGC
Organism: Ciconia boyciana; assembly: GCF_034638445.1. Taxonomy (NCBI): domain Eukaryota; kingdom Metazoa; phylum Chordata; class Aves; order Ciconiiformes; family Ciconiidae; genus Ciconia; species Ciconia boyciana. The sequence goes on from NC_132948.1 coordinate 7,871,761, forward strand.
AGCAGGCACAGCTCCTCTTTCCTACAAGGATGCTCCCAGAGCCAGGTGAGAGGAGAAACCCAATGCCTATATTATCATAATATTATTACTAACAACAAACCCCATGTCAGCTGCAGTACCTGGTCCTTAGGGCAGCTTCTAAAATCCAAAGCGCAGCCTTGCCCCACAAACCCACGTCTCCCTACACCTCTTCTCCCTCCCCAAATGAAGAGGCGTCAGATTCCTTGATGCACAGATCCAGAGCTGGCCCTGCTGGCTGTCCAAACCCAGTCCTGGCTCTTGCAGCAGAGCCTCTGAAGGCAGACAGCTTTGCCACCAACCTCCAGCTTCTGCCTGCAGCAGAGCTCCTGGAAAAGAGCACTCGCTTGACAGGCCATCTGCACTGAGCACACAGGGACACACGCTGCCACACTCTCCTGCACTGGGGGATCTTGCCTGGCTTTCCAGTCCAGTTTCCTTTCTACCAGTGGCCCCAGCCACCGTTCCCAGCTGACCAGAGTCGTGCACAGAGCACTGCTAACCCCAGCCCCTGCCCTGGGCCAGGCTCACCACCCCCTACATCCAAGGAGCACCTATGCTCTCATGAAGGTACCAACGATTGAAGTCACAGCACCCTGCAGGACCAAGTAGCACTTCTCCAAGCATATTCCAAGTGACAAGAACAAATCCTGCTTCAAACCACCCTGACAGGTCCCTTTGGGCTCAGAGGCACTCATATCACCATCAGTAGCGCCCCATGGAGTCTGTTTCTCGGGCACACCTGGGCACATGCACCAGGAACCAGCCTGACAAAAGGGATTTCCAAGGGACCAGCAGCCTCCATCTCCTCCCTCGCAGCCTCCTGACAGAGGTACTAGTAACTACCCCAAAGCTCTGCTCTCCCCTCTGCCATGCGCTCTGAGCAGGAACATTACACCCAGGGAAAGGAAGAGGAGACATCCAACTGTCTTTCTTACTCATACCAGGTTTATTTTTCTCTTCCCTGCATTTCTGATACAAGGGATGTAACCAAGGTCTCCACAGCAGTGAGTCGTCTATAGAAAAAAATAGTCATTAATCTCCCATGGCAAAACCATCCCTGGCCTACAAAGAACACCCACGCAGAACACAGCAGGGCAGGCAGGGACTGATACACATTCGCAGCCTTCTGCTCAGGTAAAAATGTATTAAAGCCTCCCAGTCATACAGAAATCAGCTACTCAAGAGAAATATTCTTGTTGCGCACACAGCCACCAGGGCGTTTACTAGACAATCATGTTTTATACACTAGCTACAAAACTGGATGTAGTGCAATATTTCCAGGTTTGGAGGGACCTAGCTAAATCTGCATTAAGATGTCTTCTAGAAATTGTACTCCTGAGGAATGAAGGAAAAAACGGGAGCAAAGATTTTATTTCACTGTGTTCAACAACTCACTTCATTGAACAATCATTGTGCTCTATTTAGACACTGCATTTCCCTAGAAGGAAAAGAGAGATCTTGTGTGATATTTTAAACTATGATTGGTACAAGTCAGTGCCTAAACCTCTCAACTACACAGTCACCAATGTGTTAATGCCGAAATGCTCTATGTAAAAAAAAAAAAATTACTATCATCTTTAATTTCTCTGGACTCACTTAGTCCACTACCTTGAATCCTCTGAATGCAGGCATTCCTGTCCTCACTAACACTTCCGATCACTCCTGTTTAATATTACTGAGTTGACATAGAAAAAGGATCCTGACGTTGCTTTCCAGATGCATTTCCAGGCATTGGTTCTAAAAAAAGGGTTACTTCTCTGAAAATCAGCTTAAGCAAGACAGAAGAGAAAGATGAAGCAAAGGCCATCTCTACACTCTTGGTTGAATGGTGCCAAGTATTTTCTGGTCTGTTTGAAATGTGCAACATATCGTGGTTAAAAGGGTCTTCCAAAGAGCCCAGGGAGCTTTCTCCGTGCAGAGACCTGTGCTATGCTGAGCAGGCCTGGGGATGCGAATCCCCGTGAGGTGGACCAAGGCAAGCCAGAGGATGAGGTAGGGTACGGCAGCCTCGCACCAGAGCAGCTGCTGTGAGCTGACTTGTGCAGCAAAGCTCTGAGCCGATCTGCCATACAGTGCAGAGGGGCCAGAGCACAGGGCGAGGGTCGCCAGTGGCACAGGAAGGTAAGGAGGGGAAAGGAAGTCCAGGGGAGATACTAGCAGCCTCTGTGGGAGCTTGTTTTATTAGTGAGCAGCAACAGGGGAAGGGGAGAAGGTGACTGTTTTTTAACCCTGTCCCAAACAGGAGAACATACATGGCCTTTCTTTGTGCCAGAAACCCAGCAAGGACAGAGCAGCCCAGGAGACGGCAGTCTCTCCTCTCACCCAGCCTGGGCCGAGGCAGGACTTGCAGCAGCACGAGGGACCAAGGCTGGGAAGCTGCACAGACACTTTACAAGTCAGGCTCTGGACTTCATTAGAAATGGCAGGAAGGGTCCACACCTTCCCAACACTCACACTTGCACACCCCCTCCTCACATCCTCCCTTTCAGAACAACCTGAAAAAGCTGCCTGCTACAGGCAAACATCAACTGTTAAAAATAAGGCCAGAAAGAGGCAAAGCAACCAAAATAAATAGTTTGGCAAAAAAACAAACATGGCTGTTACGCAGAGGCCAAGTCCTGGTTCGAAACAGCACATCTCCCTAACAAAAGAGCCTGCAAACAAAGGGAAACTGCTATCCAAGTAAGAGGAATTTTGCCAGTGGAGGTTTCCAGAGGACTCTCAGCAGCTCACCACATTCCCCTTCCAGAGAGCGCAGGGGGCACCTGCCCCACTTGAGCACTGTGCTGGGGAGCGAGGGCTGCCCGAGCTGTGTGCCAGCTCCTATCCTCTGGAAACTAAATAAAATTAAACCTTTTCTGCTCCTGAGCAAATTCAGGCAACAACCACTTTCGTCCAAAGCACAGGCTCTGGCAAGAGCTTGGCAGAGGCACAGCTGGCTCAGCACGCTGACCCCCATGCCTGCTGCTTGAGCTCTTAACCTACAGCACTCTGAAGCCTTCCTGAGAATGGCAGGGTCCATCTGCTTCCATTTAACCTGCTGCTTCTCGAGTCTGGGCCAGTGGTTCATTCTCCGAGACAAACGCAAGGGCCTTGCACAGAGCAAGGGCATCAGGAAGCCCCCACGCAGTACCTGTCCTGAGTAAACGGTGCCCATTTGTGGCACTTCCAATGCTGCAGCCTCGTGCTCATCTCCTTGTGGGCTCTGTCACGTTTCTGCCTTTGTGCAGCTTCCCACAGACTGACTTCCACCCAGTAAGAAACTGGACCATCTCCTGGGAAAGGAAAGAGAAACACTCCCACAGCAGCAGCTGCCCAGACTGCACAGCCTGCTGGGGGGTATTACGGTCACTAATCTGACTGGCACTTTTAATGTTCCTTTTATGCTCCCCTGGGGTTTGCTTTTAAAGACGATTTACGTGGGTGTCAAGTGAAGTGTATTGGGTCAGGCCCATCACCTCCTTCATCCTGGAGAAGTGCCCAAGAAGAGCCAGCCCTGTCTAGCCCAGCAGCTCTTCCCTGTAAACCTCTATTACCAGCTGCATCTCTCCAGCCCTCGAGTGAGCAGCCAGCTCCCATGGAGCTGATCCACCCTCTGTGCATGAAGGCCTCCACCTCCAGCAGCAGTCAGCAGCTCTGAGAGCCTCCATTGCGGAGTCCAGGGCCATGGCAACTAGGACAGCTCGAAGCCAGTGTTCATGCTGATCGCGTAGCGCAGCTTCTCCCGCAGGATGCTCTTCTTGCTGTAGTTGGGAAGCTTGAGGAGGTTGAAACACGTAGAGGAGGTTGGGAGACGCCCACCTGGCTCTTTCTTGCGGATTGTGAAGAAGCCCCGTAGCACACTGCCCAGCGTGTCACCGGTGTCCTGGAACAGGGCAGAAATGCATCACCCTTGCACTTCTCTGCTGTGCTCCTTCCAAGCAGGGTGCCTATACACAGGGCAGAGGTGCTAACACAAAACCCATCTGCTGGGAACAGCGAGAGACAAACCTCAAAGCCCTGTCCCCCACAACAGCTAGAAAGGAGCTTCTCTTGTAACTGCAACTGCCATTGCACATGCAGGGTCCCTTCGCAGGGTGCACAGGGGAGCAGGATCACAGGCATGGGGCACAGGGGAGGAGAAAACACAACCCTGCAGACAGGCAAAAAGAGCCCAAGTGCTGCTGCGTGTGGGAGGAGGTAGGTGCAGCCATATGCATCCTATTAGTGTAAGGTTGTTTTCACCTTGCCCTGTAGAGCATATATTTTTATGCCTTAGAGTTTCCTGGTCAGACAGAGATGAGGAAGCTGGGTAGGGAAGGAGGCTGCCAGGAGCTTGGCAGGGAATGCATGAGACACGAGCAAGCAGGGTGCCTACCTGATCATCAGAGACTTCCACGCAGCGGATGGAAAAAGGAGGCTTGAGGTAGGCAAAGCCCAAAAGTGGAGGCCTGGAGCAGCTGGTAACAAACTGAAAAAGTGACAGACAGTGAAAGACAGCAGCAGCGAGAGCAGCCTGGCTATAACAGACATGCAGCTAATGCAGTCACAGCAGACAGCTGCTTGGACTGGCATTTGAGCACCCCCCAGTACAACACTGCTGAGCTTTAGTGCACAGCTCTGCTAGCCTTTGAAAGCAGGACTATTCACGGTGACACAAGAGCATTTATAGGAACCCTGCTCCCACGGCTGCCCCTCTGCAGGGGAGCAGGATGTTGATTTTAAGGCGTCAAGCATTCTGACACTCCTTCTATTAGTGCAGAAAGCACGCAGCTAACAGGAGTAGAACAGCACTGGCCCAACCACCCCAAATGGCAGGTTGGGCTGAAACGACTGCATTTACCTTCAGAAACATGGCTCTCTCCTCAGGGCTGAAGTCATTGGCTAGGATGTCCCACAGCCAGATAATGACCCGGTGGCTCCCATGGAAGCCCCCATAGTACACCGTGTGTTTTCTGCGGAGAGAAAGATTGCAATAGGCTTGTGTCCCACTGCAGGAGGGTCACAGCTGCCAGCTGACAAGCGCTGGAAGGATCAATACCTGCCACAAGTCAGGGTTCACTCTGCCAGTACTGAGCCCTCACCAATGCCTACTGGGTACTGGATCAGAGAAAAGGGAAGGGCAGAGAGAAATTCTGCTCAGGAGCCAGTGGAAGAAAGGATCCTTCCCGTTCATTAGTACTTTGTCCAAATTAGCTTTAAGGAACATGTTCTTCAGCTCCATTCGTTCTGTCTGCTCCTCAGATTTCAATTCAGAGAAGCAGAAAGTTGTGAGAGTCAGTCCCCTGGAAACCTCCAAATAGCTATATAATGAAAAGGCTTGGTTTGCTGAGTGAGAAGACCAGCAGACCAAGTTGCTCACTTACTTTAAGTCCTCGAGGTCAATCTCAGCATTGTCACCAGAGATCAGCCGCTGCAACTCTGGTGCAGAAAACATACGAATCCATTCAGGCTTAATGATCGACCTGAATCCACTGATGAGCGCTGCTGTCTGGCTCTTGATTTGTGTGTGCATCCGGAAGTGAGCCATGAGATGGATGTAGCTGATCCTGTGTGTGACAGGGAAGGTGGCGGTGAGGGAGCGGGAGCAGCAAGGGACAACCACCTCGCCAGTGCAGGAACAAGGTTGCTGACCTGCCTCTCCAGCCCAAAAGGGACTAGCACTGCCTGGAGATGCATTATACTTTCCCCTCCAGGGCCCTGCTCTTCATTTAAGCAGAAAGAGCTGTTTTTCTGCCCAGACTTTGCCCCCCGCCTCTGGGACTGTCTGCTCATTTCTTAGAGCTTCTTCCCAACCCAAGGACTAGCTGGCTCTAATAATCACTTGATCAACCTTGGCTGGACAGCAGGTCCCAGAGGGGAGCATACATTCAACTCCTCTTTAAAGTACCAGATCCCCAGTCACAAGCACTCCTCTAGGTTTGAGAAACAACTGTCTGGGCTCTGATGCTGCCTGCACCAAAACCCATGGCTGGACAATCAACACACCAAAAAACACTTAGGAGATTTCCACCTTCATCCCAGGAGTATGGAAGAGGTGCACTGTTTATTAGAGGGAGGCACCATCAGGCTTCCTCTTCTCACCAACAGTCAAAACAACTGAGCTTGCTGATTCTTCTTCATCAGCTCCTAGGCAGACACCACCACAATCACATTGACTGGGTTTTCAGCTAGGTAAGCTCACTCCACTATTAACAGACAGAACTGTTTCTAGATTGCTTCCACTTATAACTCTTCTCCTGCTCCCTCCCAACTACCAATTTGTGTGCACATCTGTACAAAAGCTTCAAAGTTTCTGCTGTAAGCAAGTAGAGTAACATACAGGACTTTCAACTTCCTCCCTGAGCTGACTTCTGGCAAGCCACAGAAAGATCCTTTCAAATGCAAACTCCCTGGTCAGAGCTCAAGAAGGGAAAAGACTGGGAACATCAGATTGCAAAGCACACTAACAAAGACAAATCCTCAGGTAGGATCCAGCTTTCACTTGCCATTAAAGAGAACAACCCCTAGATTACCAGTTCAAACACACATCTGCTTAATAGATATTTTATCCTGCTTTTATGATCACTGAAGGGTATAGAGAGGAAAAAAAAATGAAGGGAACAAAAAGGTGGGTTTGGTTTTCAGGCTGTAGAGTTGACATTTACGATAACTATCTAAAAGCCGGTTATCTGTGAAAATAGCTACAGGGCTCGGTGTCTCCTCTGATTTCCTGTGTCTAAAGTACGACTGTCGACTACATTTGAATTCACCACTGTCTCTTCTGAAGAACAGTGCTTTATACAACTGCCACATGTTATCATTCTGAGAAGATCTGTCTGCTCCAAGGTGTCTTTGAGCATCTGTGCCCTCTATGTTCACGACTGTGTGCCTGAATTGCTTTGAATCCATCTGTCTGTATCTATCACCATCATTAAATCCTGCAGAATCTCACAGACTGTGTGCCTTTGACCTCAGAAGCGCTGTTTCAAGAAGTAAATTGTCAATTTTTATTTTGCAAATCGAATATAATACAATTTCTGCCGATGAACTGTAACCAGTAAATTCTATTAAGATATTTATGTGCTCCTTCTACTCCAATCTATCTCAATTCATTCCAGATGCAAGCCCAAGGAACTAGAATAAAGTATTTTGCAGTGGTGACCTTAAAAATCTAATTGCTGTACTTACTTATTTTCATTGGTAACAGGAATGGTCTTTCCTCCAGGAACAAGTTCATGGCAAACAAGCTGAGGGAAGAAATGATTGTATTGCTAATTACTGCCTGGAACCACAATGGAAAGAAATGCCATGCCAAGCTGTTACCTCCCCATAAAACATTTATTTTTACAATAAAACAGTAGGATTTAAAATTTAAGTAATAATCCTGCTTCTGCCTTGAACCAGTTTCACTTAACTATTACCATAGTAATTGAACAGTAGGGAACTCCAACTCTCCCACCAGTGGAGCCAGCCCTTCTTTGAGGAAGCCTCCTCTCTAGTCTGATCCATCACTGCTGAACCGCACACAAATCAATTCAAAGAGCCCTGGGGGACTGTCACAATCCCAGAATCCAGAGGAAGAACAAGCTCAGAGCCTTCACATAGCTCAGTCTAACAGCACAAAACTGCAATCCAAAACTGCCTGCTCCACAGGTCTCATCTGGGGCCACCTGAATGACAGAGCTCCCTGGAGTTCACTGTCCCTCAAGCTGGGCACTCAAGGGATGAAGTGGAGAGCGCTCAGAAAGTGAGACAGCTGGGAAGTACCTCCTCCCTGCCCCGCCAGGGCCTGGTGCGCAGCTGACAGCACTGCTCAGAGACAGCAGCAGGGACCCTCTGGGTGCTTGCTACAGCAACAGTCATGACTCATCTTTGCACCAACACTAAGAGGCAGAAAGTCATTATTCACATATTACAGTGGCCCTGTGCTTCAGTTCCAGGTGACTTCCAAGGTCAGAAGGGAGCCCAGCACAGGGAATGAGCTCAGCTCCCCCGCGCCCAACGCAGAGCCGTACCTAGCAGGGATGCACAAGTTCATTCAGGAACCGCACGGTTACCCCACCTGGCTGCTTCAGCATGGCCAAAGCACAAGGCAAACAGGAGTCTCCTGGTTTATTTTGAAGTTTTGAGTGCTGCAGTCTTTCATGTCTTACAGCTGGCCTCTCTTATACTGTTTCCTACCTTAAAAATAAAGGTGGAAAAAACCTCAAAGCTGAAACCTCAGGAATCCTGAGGCAGCAGCAAGGTGCTCAGCCCACTGTGCAGTGGGCGCAACCTCTCACCTGTGCAGAGCAGGGCTGTATCATTACTTAGCCATCTTCCCATTCACCCTCACGGCTTTGCAGGTGCATTTACACTGCTATTACGGCTCTCATATATGCAAGCTAGGTCCAAACCAGCCAGCTTAGAAATAAGAAACTGCAGCACGCAAAGCTCTCAAGGACAAGCTGCCCCAGATAAACACTCCATGACTTAGCGGTCTCTGAGCTCTGTGCCACCAGATCTACACTGCTAACAGTGCTCAGGCTTAGCGCTAGCTGGGGTCTCCCCACAGAATTTGCGGCACCAACAGCACACACAGACAGCAAAGGCATTTTTATCTTATCTGTCCGTATTTTCCAGCTATGCACACACAGCATCACAGAACCCAATGCACAAATGAAACCAAGAACAAATGCAACCCTTATGAAGTCCCTTCATAAGGGACTGACAAACAGCCTCTTCTTCTCAAGGCAAGAGACCCCCTGACACACTTCAATTTTCTCTGACAGAAATGGCTATGTTTAAAGAAAAGGAATTCCTCCCTACTCACACAGATTCTTCTTTTTAAAAGAGGGGAAAACCAGTTATGCAGGGAAAGCAAAACACAATGTTTTTCAACTAGAAAATAAAAAATCCTGGCGCTAGAAAAGCCAAGGGTCAGAAGGCAACCTTTTTGTGGAAAAAGCTGTTCTCTGCCCACACCTAAATATTGAACGAAGCCGCAGAATCCTATGGCTGAGTTCAGAGAACCTCTGAAGCTCAGCCAGCCCTTCAGACGACGCAATTTTTGTAAGAGGAGAGCAGAGCTAAGCCCTACCCACAATCAAACACAAGGTCATTTACTAGTCAGTCCCCTCAGGATTCTTGTTCAGATGGGCCACACAGAGCATCCACCTGACATATCCAGAAACATAAGTACCAAAGTAAAAAGCACTCTGTGTAGCATGAGCTTGGACAGACTGCCTGACTTTTAGATGCTCAAGACCAGCTTTCATAAAGCTCAGCAGAGAACAATAAATGCTTCTGCTGGCAAGTCAGAGCAGAGAAATATACCTGCAGTCTAAGGACACTAATAAAAGCTAGGACACCTCTGCTCAGGAGTCAAACCTAGTTGTGCTGCCAACTGTTTATATTCACAATCTGCCACTTCTGGCACCACAGGCTTTCCCACAGCAGTGGGCAACGATCCTCAGGATCCCTCTTAGTGCTTCAAAGGCTCTTCCTGGTAGCATCAGCCAGACAAGAGAGGGAGACACTCCTGTGCGGAGCAGCTACGATCTAACCAGGAGAAACAGGGACTGCCTGAACCAGGGCTGTGGACTTGTGACTATCAGTGCCCAGAACTGTTTGTCACCACCTAGCATGAGGAGGGTGTTTGGAACAAAGCAGAAATAAGGTCCAACACAGTCATTGAATAAAAGCCTACCTGACCCATCACATCTTCATCATAGGACAGCGTTAAGCCCAAGTCACTGATATCACCATCATAACGCTAGAGGAACAACAGAAAAAGGGAAAGAAGGTCAGTGTTTAGCAGCAGGAACAGCAGCTCTGCATTTCTGTATTACTCTTCCACTAAGTGATCCCCAGCAGGCACGAGGCACCAAAGCATAACAAATACATGAGTCGCTCTAGGTTATGGGGAGACTGCACAAGAGCTGAAGCTAAAACTTTGGATTTCTCGATTGCCAGTTCCAGGTTTACACCTTCAGACTCCTTTCTCATCCCTACTTGCCCCAGTAAAAATGCAGGACAGCTACCTGCCTCAGAATCACCCATTACTTCCAGGGTGTTTTTAAAGATGATCAGTACCCCAAAGGCATTTGCAATTCTGGTATTTCTAGCAGCAGCCAGTGATAAGGGAGTTGAACAACAGGAAAAGTAATGCTCTAACCTTAATTGAAGTAAGATTTTTATAGAACTCAGAGTCCAAGGAGGGAAGTTCATCTACGGAGCTGTAGAAGACACTGTGGTGGTGCCCAAGTAGCTGACTCAAAAAGAACGAAGCAAATGGTACATCCACAACTATTCCCTATAGACAACAAGAATGCATAGGTAAGGTCCCGCCGCATACTTGTTATGTGCAACATGTTTGGTTACCTATGAGGCCTGCAGGCAGATCACGTGTTGTGGAACAAGTGCAAAGATGCAAGACACTGCAATCAGCTAAGAAAACCAATCCTCTTAAAATCCATTAATTAATGGAGCAGGTACAAAAAGGCAACAGGGGAACTCCACGTTTCCTTTAAAAGAACTACCTTACAGGGAGAGGGTAATTCTGTCATCCCATCCTCCTTGTAGCCACATGTCCCTTTAAGTAAGGTATCAACAAATGGATGCTTGTAAGGTGTAACACCAAAATAACAGACTATTCCAAGCTAGTGTCCCCAGCACCAAGAAGAATAATCAAGGTACGTCCTAGGTTTTACCTCCAAAATTATTTTTAATACATGCCTGAAGAAGTGCCAGAGTGCTCCACCATCAGTATCTTTTTATCCAAGTCATTTTTTCAAACTCACCTCTTCAGTAACACCTCCCCAAGCATGTGACAGATGCTCTCAAAGGCAAGGGGCACCATCACAGAACTGCTTCTGAACAGTGCTATACCAACAGCGACAATATCCTAATATAGTACTTTTGGCTCACCTCATATACAGCCTTCCCAAGCATCTTCCCCACAAACTCAAAGAGCTGTAGGTAGTTCTCATGAATGTAGGATGTTGGGGATGGATACAGCCTCTCATCACCACTGGTTGTCTGCATACAGAGATAACAGTACAGTGAGCCAGTCTGTTTCTCTCTGCAATGGGTCATCACGGTCAGCATCTGCAGCCCTGCGTCATACCTTGAACAAGTTGAGTGCGGGGTCAAACACCTTCTTTATTATCTCTTCCAGAAACTCTTTGAAGACACCATCTTGATCAATACCAGCCTCATCGACACCCAGATCATTCACAAACTTCACTCTGATCACTCCCTTCATGGCATTCTGGGAAAGCTGCCGTAGCTGTTCATATCCATCCTACACAGACCAGAAGAGCCAGAGGACAGTCATACAGGGAGACATCTGAAACACCCACGCAGACATGCAGCAGAGACAGGAGACAGATACACCACAGAAATCTGCATTTGTCATTGAATTTTGTGTCCAAAAAGACTGGCATTTTTCCTAGTCAAAACTCCAGGTTTGTAGCAGTCTGAACTGAGCTAAGGTCCAGCATTTTCCTGTAACATCACTTCATAAAAAAAGCAGACAGAACTGGTACTGGGTCCCTCAGCATCCACAGAGAGGATAACATATTCACAGCCCATTCTTGTCGGGTCAAGTTACTGGCTTGTTGGTTGGCTTCTGCAAACCAAGTCACTCACCTCCAGCATACGTGAGCGACGGATAGTGATGTGTGTGACATGAGGTGATGCAGAGCTGGTTTCAACCAGCCCAAGCTTCTCTTTCTCCTTTGTAACCATATTTCGGAAAAGCAGCACCCTCTTAAAAAGAAAACAAATGTAAGTCTTGATCCACAAGGACCCTTATCCTCCAGTACAGCAGGGCTTTCAGATGCTCCTGATGCCTGCCCAGAACTAGCTCTTGGTTGTCCTGTTCCCAGCTAGGCCCAATGATGCCACTGTCATCTCCTCAGTAGAAATAGTGGGATCTGCCTCCTTGTTCCCCAGTGGGGCAGAGAAATCCTTGAAGCTCTGCTTTGGGAGGGACAGGGTACTGACAATACTGAAAATAAAAGTGCCTTTCCTATCACCACATAAAAATCTGTCATCTCTGCAGATTTGCTGCCTGCAAAAGGACACTCTGCTTTCTGCATAAAGACTTTATCCAAAGCCACATCATGCACTGCTGGATGACTCTATGCAGCTGCCCACACAAATAAGCTCTCTCTCAATAAGAGAAATCAAGACAGTTTAGAGGAAATATATTGGGGAGTTTGGGTGGGGAAGGAGAAGACTTTGTTTAACTGGCATTTCAATCACAAGCTCCATGTCAGAAAATGCTCACGACACATGTCCCTTCCATCCCAGCCCACCTAGGTCACTGGCTTTTCAGCCTCCATCGTCTGCCCCGTCCCACTCACGTTCTTGTGGGGAATGACGTGCGGGATGTACTGCAGGAGCAGCTGGGCTCGTTTCTTGTCCTTGTCCAGCTCCTGGAAGAGCACGCTGGGTTTGAGGTCCCTTACAAAGAAAGGCACAGATTCAGAGATCCCTGAGAAATGCCCAGGTGTGGTAAATAGCTGGGGGTAGGAGAGAGAGGAAACCTGTAATGATTTCAAAGATGACTTAAATGCTCAGGTGTACACATCTAAGAAGGCCAGAGACACTCAAGCTGTTAGGTGCTGAGTCAGTTTTCAAAGCATCACCCTCCATGAGCAGCAGCTAATCCTTACACCACAGAAGAGAAGCACAATAAGAGGGGCATCCTTAAATGCAAACATAGGGAGCAGTTCTGACCTTGATCTCACAGGCAGAATGAGAGGCACCTAAGTTAAAGTAAGGGATCCCAAACCAGCTGCCCACAGGGAAGCTGGTGCACTGGGACAAGCACACAGCTGCACACAATCCTTGCCTTGAGCTGAACACTTACTTGCGTAACCAGTGATCCTCAGGAGCAAAACGCCTGCGGCAGTCCCTTTCATACAAGACCATGAGCCAGCCATGGACAGAATGAAACAGCTCCAGGGTCTCCCCTCTGGCGTTCTCTGAACAAAAGGAACAAAGCAGCAATGTCCAGGCACCCTAGGTAACAGGAGTGTCCAAGAGCAACATGTTGATCATCTGCCCCACACTAATAGGACAGGCATATTTCTCCTAACCTCCACCGCCTTTGGAGGGAAGGAGAGATTTTGTGCCCCCCAGAAGACAGACAGTCTTTTCTTTGGCCAAAGTGAAAAAACTCTTAGCCACATCAAAGCCATCTCAGCCAGCTCCGACTGATCCATCACAACAGAAATGGACTGTCTCATCTAATTGCCAGAACTGAGCTGTACCCAAATGATACCAGCATACAGATCAACACTAGATATCTACAGAGACCCTAACAAGCCTGCTCTGCTTTGTCAAAGCACTCTATTACATTCTTGTCCAATACATGGCCTAGTCATGCTAAACTCAGTCTCTGGCAAAAACCAACATGCCTGTCACGTCTGTTACACAAATTCTTATTGGAAATAGAAAAGTGCACTGTATTTGGTGCCAAGCACAATAGTGGCATCTGGACACCAAAAGGCTGGGACATATTCTCATGCCACACAATGTAGTGTGGTTTTTTTGTGCAAAGTAATGATTAGCAGAAGCTTCAAATTCCAAAATTAATGCCCTTTTGTTGTTCTAACAGTAACCTCAACTCAAGCTACTAAAAGCACTTACCTACAATTCCATCCCAGATCATCTTAAATACAAAGGAATTCAGAAAAGACGAGATGGTAACAAGCTCTTCCAGTTTGAATGAAATCTGCTCTTCATAGACTTCTATGTCATCAAGAATCCTATCAGAGAAAACAAATGCAAATGCACAAGTGTGAATTTAATTCCCTTTTGAAATTTTCATAAAGGCACATTATCCTTTAGCAGCAGCTCTTATTTCTATGACAACTGACACCCACGAGGATCTAAAGTCATAAACAACTAAATCTTATTTATTGATCGATATCTGATCCTAACAGAAGACAGTATGAAAGGTCCAAGATACAAGCAGAGCCAGTATTTCATAGTTAAAAGGACCTATGTGCTCATCCCCAAGAAAACTTCTTCATCATTTAAGCTAAGAAAACTGTCTCTACTGACCAGCAAAGGCAATCTTCCACCCCTCTCCCATCCTTTGTGTTGTGTAAGTCTATGAGTGAGACAGCAACAGAGTTGTAAACAGAAGCACATAAGCTGGGGACCTTTCTTGCAGCAGTATTATAACATTGTTCTTCAAAGCTTATCTGGAGTTACAGAAGTGTTTGCTTTGGACTGACACAATTGTTGCCCATAAGCAGTAGAAGAAATGTTTCTTCCCCCTCCCTAGCCAGTACTGTAATATTTTGTTACCAGTTCAGCCAGCTGTACATTCCTGAAGCAGCACATGGCTGAGAGGGAATGTCCTTTTGAAGTCCTTTATTTCTCAGGACTCTACCTGAAAAGCTTGCTGCTTTACTCTGCCTAGTTATCCTTATGCAAAGGCAGCAATACCTTAACTATTCCTCTTGAAACTTAAGGAACACAACAGCTTCACATTTCAAATCTAGAGAGCAACCTCTGCTTGCTACCTACGTGATAAGGTGGCGGGAGCAGTCACAGAAGAGCATCAACATGGCAAGCAGCCTCTTGGATTCCTCCGTATCATTATTCAAGCACTCCAAGAAAAGTTTTAACCCGCCTTGTGGTCCCAGCTCACAGATAAAAGCCCATAATTTGGGCAACAGATCATCCAGGTAAGTGAGGCCTAGCAATGGAAAAATATAAAGCACACTCAGTAAAGCTTGTTCTGCCTGCATGTTCACGCAGGCTCAAAGAGACGAACGTGACTTGGAGCTGAAAGATCCTTCTGCAAAGCAGCACTTACTTGAAGGGAACATAAGCATCACATTTGGCTCCCAAGCCCGTCTGCATTAACAGGAGATGTACAATCACCAGGAAAGCAGAAAAAACACCTTTAACGAGGCATTAATTGTTTGCACATCTGAAGCCATTTCCTACTAATTATTTTGCAACTTTGAAAAGGATTAATTCCTGTGATCCAATCACCATTACAGCCATCTTAGAGATGAGAACACAAAGAACGGGGTGGTACCTGTGGTCACCACTATAGCCACAAACAAAGCATCCAACGCTCTGGACTCATTCCTCTGCTCTAGCCACTAAACCAAAACAGTGCTTATCTCCTCCTCCATCCATTCCTAAGACAGGTAATTTGTTCTTAAGATGTATGAAAGCATTCGGTGTTTACACCACATAAAGATTAATATTGCTAGTCTTCTCAAAAACACTGACTCAGTCTTAAGCTCGATACAGAGTAAGCAAGGTTTCATTATAGGAAAACTTGCTTCAATTTGTATTCTGGAGAGTTAATGCTTGATAAAGAAGTGATGAATGTTATTGATCAGATGTATGATTCAGGATGGAACAAGCCTTCCACCCAGCCAGTCAATAAACTGTTGTCAGTAATAAAACTACCAACAAATCAACAGAATTTAATAAGAAAAATCTATTATTTCTCCACATTTTAAATGATTTAAAAAACACAGATGTGCCCTGACCTGTGAGTATCTGCAGACGGATCTGCGTTAGTGTTGTGAGAGTGGTTTGGTACAGGACACAGATACTGCACACCTTCTGCACTTCTGCTGAATCCACTCGCTTGCCCCCAACAGGCTTGAGAATGTTGCGGACAGATGCAGACTTCTGGAAAGCTCTCTTGAAAAGATCTGGTGACAGAGAAGCACATGAGACGTTGTCTCAGGAGACAGAAGTGCTATTCCAAACCATTTCTTATTCTCAGCCACTTGGCAGCCATGTGATAAAGAGGATTTTAAACTGGCTAAGTCACTCCACAAACAGTAGGTTTCGGTGGACTTTTCTGGCAGAACACTGGACAGCTGCTAGCAATGCAGAAGAGTATTTCAGTGGGGACATTACTCTAGAGTTTAAAACCTTACCAGAACTGCAGTAACGAATGACCACAGGATCTAGTGCTATGGGCAGCAGCTAGAAAATAGCTAGATTACAGCTGCCTGATTCCAAATACTCTTCTCCAGAATCACCATGCATCACAGGTCCATGAGCCAGCTTCACCTTGCTTTTCACCTGAGAAGCTGGCCTTCCATCTTGCCTTGGGAATTACTAAGTTATGCAGTAAGCACTTCAGCTACTTGAGAAACAACGAAAAAAACTGCTAAAATAAGCAAATATTTTCACAGCACCAAAGTAAGAGACTTGCCCCAGGTCACAGCGGCATTCTGAGCAGGAATTACAAATAGGAGAGACCATATCCCCACCTAAGCAGCAGCAGCTGCTGCAAGTAATTACTCAAAGCTTTTAGCATAAGTGGAAAAGTCAAAGCCCTGTGAGAGAAAGACACATGTACACACACACACAAAAAAAGCAACCCTCCAGAACTGACTCTTCATAGGAAGGCTGTTCTGAGGGGAAACTGGCTGTGTTGGCAGCTGAGCTATTTCCTGATTCTCCAACAATTTCTTGCTGAGCACATCACTGAAGAGGATGCGGATCATATGGACTCCCCAGAGATGCTGCAGTTGCTTTGTCAGCAGAGGCATGGACTCATTCAATCTGAAAGACAAGTCAGAGAGACATGTTAGAAGGCAGGCTGGAATAAAACACCAGACAGCGATACTTCGATACATTTCGCTCAGTCAAAATGGAGTATGCACCCACCCTACAGATGGTCCTCAAAGGAAGAGCTGATATACAGGTCCTGTGTCAAGTGTACCAGTATGGCCACTGTTTATCAGTCTAACTATACTAAATTAATTTCCTCATGTAACAGTCTGTGTGCGAATGCAGCAGTTTATATTGTGCAGATATAACCTGAAATATCTGAGAAGTTATTCTGAATAGGGTCACACTGTTCATCTCAAAACATAAAACACATTGGAGCATTAAAAAAAAAAAAAAAAAAAAAGGAAAAAATAAAAAGAGAGGCTTCATCACCTATCACCATAAGGTTCTCCTCACTTACCCATAATCCACAGTCTGTGAAAACCAGCCCAGAACAGGATGCCAGTGGGTGAGGTTGGATTTCTTTTGTGAAACGTACTTCTGGCAGTAGGAAAGCATGTGAATGAGCACACCCACAAAATGAGCTGTCTCCTCCTCAAGAACCTTATCATTCAAGGAGCCCAAGTACACAAGATTACCTGGCGGAATGACCAGCACAGCAAGACTTAAAAGAGGAACAGATGCTGTGGGACAGTGGTTACCAGACATAACAGACAAAATGAATTTACACCCCTTTTCAAGTCCAGGAGAGGACTTCTGTGAAGAATGACTATGAGAGGCTACCCTGCAGCAAGCCATTTCCAGCACACATCAACCACTAAGGTGGCATGTCACTTTGGCCACCTTCTCATCTGTATCCCACCAACACCTTCTACAAAGTACTATAAGCTACAGACAATCCATGGTTATTCCTGAGTTCCAACTATTCCTCTTATTACTTTTACAGAAATATGAACTTAAATATTTCAGTAGCACATCCATTTAGGGAAGTTAGATTCAAGTCTGGTTCACTCCAAGACTTTCTCAGAGTCCAAGTGAAAAGCTAGTGGAGATAATACTTCACAGTTTAGGTATGATGACACGTATACAAGAAGTCTCTGACTCTTCCTCCATTTGCAAGGGCCTTAAACCATGTTTGCAATATCCCCAAATAAATCTCAATTATTATTTAGAAATCATCTAAATAAGGATAAAAAACAATGAGTTGGACGCAGCTCTGACCAATGGAGAATGAAGATTTGACTCAAGACTCTCTTCCAAGCACAGTAAAAAAAAAAGTGTTACAGGTGCTTACCCAACAAACAGAGAGTGTGACTTCCTTCCAGGCACACGCAGACATCTCGGCATTGTGCTTCACGACTTAAAAACAGGATGAACTTGCGGAAAAGATCATGAGATTCTATCACTGCCAGACGCTGAAAGACAGAATTTAACTGCCAGTGAGGCTGAGAAGTGCCACACAGAACAACCACCCCTGATCTGCCATCAGCAATTCGGATTGTCTTTTCTTTCCAAACAAAGCAGCAAGTTGAGACTGTTGCACTGAAAACAGCAAGTGTTTGACATGAAGCTGGTCTAGGCAATAAAAAACCTTGCAGGTGAATAGGCCACGTTCTAGTTGTAGACAGACCTTCGCAACTGTCTGTCTGCAAGAAAACAGAATGCCCATTTGGCACAAAACTTGCCTGTCTGCACCAAGCTACACAGAGGAGCAGTCAAATTAAATTAGATCAGTGGACAGCATACTAGTTACCATCACAGATCCTTTGCCATGGAACAGACTGATTTTTGCTATGGCTCTGTCTACGGTTACAGAAATGGAAGAATAAGGACATGCAAAAATTCAAGCTGTCACATACACCTTTATTTTATTTATTTATTTATTTTAGGGCAGTTCAGCCCATCATCCCACTGGTGTTAGTAACTTCTGTGGTATTAGAAACCCAGAGTATCTGGAGGGTGTAAGGATCAAGCGCTTCCACAACAGCAAGTTGAAACTGGCGAAGAGAGAAATGCCAATGCTCTGTTTCAAGAGCTGATAAAACGGAATAACAAGTGGCCTTATGTGGTATTCAGCGGATTTTTGATACTATTACATCACTCACTTACCTCAGGTGTCAGAGTAGCAAGATGAGTCATTATAGCAGGCACAGACATGATATGGATCAGAAGCGACCTCAACAGATTGTCTGAAAACTGCGCAGCAACCACAGGGCTACAGAGAGAAAAATACTTCAGTGCAAGTAACCTGACCTAGCAAAGTAAGACACAGTCTTTAACCAAGCCGTTCAGAACTGGTTGCTGACTCTACCCTCTTCAAGAAGGATCACTGGAAAAAGAACATTCACCTACACTTTTGTTATTATAGCAAGTTCACAAAGTAGCTCATGACTCAAAGGAATATAAGCCAAACAGTTCACAGCATCATGTATTTTTACACAGCACATCCATACCACCCAGAGCGCTAGAAGTGTTATGTGGTTCATCTAAGTTCCCCTTCTCTCCTCACTACCATGAAGTCAATAATTAAACAGTTGTTTTCCTTAGGAAGAAGTTAAGTGACATATTCAAGGATATCCACTGCTACTCTACCGAACACCACAACCTCATCATCCCAGCAGTGACAGCTATAGAAGGGAAGTGGCACACAATTAACCACTGAAGTCTTAGAATAATGCTCGTTACTGGCTGCAGATTTCCGAAGTGAAGAGACATGAGGTCAGGGTAACAACATACTTTTCTTTTTTTAAAGAAAACAGACTGAATCATTAGAAAGACCTGCAACCAGCTCTTGTTTCAGGGACAAACTTTGCCCCTGCAAATTGAGTAACAGGTACATCTGCACCAGCAGTTCATCGTGAAGAGGCACAACCATACTTATCTCGAGAACTCCAACCCCTTCTGATGGTTTAACAGAAAGACATACAGAGCCTGTACTCTGAAATGGAATTGCACTCCAAAGTCTAGGCTCATACTAACACTAATTACTGACTTAAGAACATTCTGATTTGAAAAAGGATGACAGGAAAGTGAGCTATTTGCCTAAAGCAGCTTCTTTCATCAGGGAGATACTCTCAACGGCACAAAGACACTGGCAGAATGACAAGTCTTCAAAAAACACAATAAAGACAACTTTGGCTGCATATCATCCCAAGCAGCTCTAGCTGCCTTACCGCAATGCAAGAGAGAAGATGGCAGTTAAAGAGCCTTTGGACAAGGAAGGTCTGGATCTTGCCAAGCCATTAGTTAGCAAAATCTGGAATAAAAAAAAAACAAAAAACAACCAACAACAACCAAAAACCCAAAATTCCCCTGCAGTACTCAGAAAAAGATTACAATTAATCCTGAAAGACATTATGTTTGTTTTCAGAGCAGAGAAAAAGAACACCACCAAAGCAACCTAAAACTCAGTTACTACAAGTCGTTTGGCAGAACTAGAAGGGCTTCAGGTTAATAATGGCATAACAGAGAAACTGCGATCAAATCAGACACGCTACAGTACTTATTTCTCTAGGACCTGTACTCAGGGTTCCCAGGTCTTTTACAATTAACAGACAAGGCTCATAGCTGCCTGTTAATATCATTCTCATTTAAAAGATTAAGAAGAATTACATCAGTTCCTTTCCCGTACAGAACAGTAAACAAATCAAATACATACAAAATGGCAGCAGCAGTTTGAAAAAATATTTAAGAGTCCTTTCTGCCCATCTCATTAGGAGATGATTAAGCAATAGTGACAAAAAGGAGACAGTGTATTTGGTCTCAAGTACTCTGAAGAAAAATATGACCACACACAAATCACCAGTGCTCCACAACCAGCTTCTCCCTGACACACCACCAGAGAGATCGTAAAAGCTTCCTCAGAACAAGGACCACAGCACAGGACTGGGGCTTGTTTTGAATAAAGAGAAGACATAACTGTACGAGCCTGAGACTGACCTGCAGCACAGAATAAAATCCCTTCTGATTTAGATGTCCCATGATGTTTGCACAGATGTGGTTCATGGCAGGCCTCAGGGTTTCACCTTCCGGGTGAAAACACTGATGTTACTAAATCAGCATCACAGCTCCACTCTTTACTTCCTTACAAACTATAAAACAGTTTGTCAATTCATAAGCCCTTCTTGCACAAAGTCCTTGCCCTTATATGCAAAACCACCATTTCAGCAGCATTTCACATCAAGTCTTGTTTAAGGTATAAGAGTCGTATTTCCTCATGATACTTGTCTACCTTTTCTATGTGTATTTACTACAAAAACCCAGAGCTAAAACCACATTCTATTATCTTCTGAACACTCGTTGTGTGTGAGATTTTGGAGCACTATAAAAACTTTGTAACTGTTGCTGTTCTAAGGGAAATAGCCTATCTAATCTCAAGGGAATCCTTGCTGCTCATTCTATGCTTTGTGCAAGCACAGAAGCATAATGAACCTTTGTGATAAGCATGGGGAGAAGACAAGGTGCAGAAACAGCATTCAGTAGATTTTAATAGCAAATCCCAGATCAGTGGCTTAAAGTATTGAATTGGATGCACCAACCTTTTCCCCGAAGGATTTTCCATGTAGAAGTATCTGTGAAGGTGACAAGCATTGTGAGGTGCAAATTGACCAGTCTGGAGTCTTGTAAGATGTCAGGCTACAATAAAAAACACCAATGTTAATAGATCAAATTAGCTTTGTGCCAAACTACAGAACTGTTAAATGCAGGGAGACAAAGCACTAAGAGAACGTTTCTTACCTTAAGCTGCTTGAGAAATTCACAGCAAAACCACAAAATGTCTTTGATCTGTTTGATCCATAAGAGCGTAAGATCCTTGGAGAGTGCCAGTGACACATACCACACCTGAGAAAGGCAGGATACAAATGGGAGCAGTGATTAGTGTTTGTGCTACAGATTGGAAGAACATATTACCAGGAAGCTTTGTAACAAAATGACCTCCTCAGTGCCCTACTGAACCCAGCAGCGGAACCACGTTATTTCTCTCCCCAGAATTCACTGGTCAAAGCATACCACCCACCACAAAAAGAAATTGCCCCTTAACTCCTATAGCTGTATACAGAGTAAAAATACCAGAGGAATACTGCAGAACTTGTCCAAACTTTCACCATGGAATCTCAGCAGTGTTCAGGGGCTTTTGAAAGCTAAAAATTCAAATATCACCAACCTAAATCCCCACACATAGAATTAAAAAAACCAAACAACCCTCCCACCCCAAACTGAAAAAACATTCTGCTGACCTTAGGCTCATTCTCAACATCCATACTATTAAGAATACACCGGCACAGCTTTTCAAATCTCTGGGGGTGGAAAAAAAAGAAAAGGTGGCATTAGTTCTAACTACAGGAAGGGCTATTCTGGAAAAGCAGTAGGAACAGCTCAGCAGAGGGAGCAAGATAACTCCGTAACAAAACAAATGTTCCAAACATATTCCCTACAGACAGTGCCGATGGCTCCTTCCCCGAGAGCACATCTATACATCATGCTACAGCTATACAGAAGAGTTTCCTCCTTGAACACAGTGCTCATCAACAGGAGGAATTTCTCAGCCTTCCCTGCTAAATTGCCTCCCTCAACAGCACAGGCTGAAGCCAGGAAAAGCATCTTCTTGTTGGGGCTCAGCTAGAAGAGCTTAACGCTAACAAGTGCGGCAGTGTGTTCCAAACTCCCAACCACCACGGCTCTCAGCAGAACCTGGTGATCACATCCAGAACTGCTTAATTATTATTTCAGTCCAGCTGTATTTGTCACATGCTTGCAAGTTATAAAGCCATTCTAAGCTACAGAATTGGCTGCTGTGGTTATCCTAACTGAGAGTGGTGTCCAGAAATAGAGTGGAAACGAGCACAGCCTAGTCCTCGGCCCAGCAAGGGACTGACTTGCTGCTGGAAGGGGAAGAAGAGGAAGTAGAACAGACATATTTCAGCAATACACCCAATTACCATCATGCAGAACTTCAAATGGATGCCAAGCACTTAAAAAATTTGCATGAAATATTCACGGTTTTTTTGATGCTGTAAATACAGAAAATTGCATTTGCAGTACTTGTACTGTCATCAACAGAAGAGGAGTTCAATGGAACAGAGATTAAAAAAAAAAAAAAAAAAGTCACCCACTGCTGCTGCAATTTAAATACACCCTTCATTTTCCAATTGTTTTCCTTATAACTAGCCCTCACACTTTCCTGGGGCAAATATCATCATTTCATAGACACTACAGCAAAGGACTTCTCTCTGAAACCACAAATTCAGGGCATGGTCAGAAAAGCAGTTGCAATACAAACAGCCTGCACACTACGCTCTGCCAGGACAGCTCTTTGTGAGCTTGCCACAATGTACCTGCCTGGGGAACTGATGCAGCTGACAAAATCACAAGGCACTGCTCAGTTACTGAAGTTGGCATGGTCACCAGGACAAACATTCAGTAAACTATGCCCTGAATACGGAACTGCTACTAAAAAATTCAAGGGTTCTTCTATTTCATTCCTACAGGCAGATCTCTCCAAGAAGGACTAGGAGACAGAGATCACATTTCTGAAGCCAAAATGTATCGCAGGAACCTACATGCTCACTAGATAACTAATTAAATGTATTCAACATGTTAAAATACATCCTCGAAAGAAGAAAAGCATGTCAGAGTAGCAACCTTACCTCTTTGTCCTCTTTATGATTAAATACAAACAGCAGTTTCCTAGCAATTCTGAAGATAGAAAGAGCACTTCTTTTAGTTGAGCCAGATTCGTTTGCCCCAAAGAAATCATCCACTTCTCTCCTACCAAAGTGGGAAAAATGAGCATTGGTAGTTAAAAATCAAGCACACCTCTGCAGATAAGAGCAAAGCGCAGAAGGTAGAATTTCACCACCTTATCTCCCTCTGCAGCCGGCATTGACAGAGAAATCTCCTGATCAAAGCCTGGATCTGGACGGCAGCACGCTCCCTCTCCTTCAGCTCCCTCCGCTCCTCCCGAGCCTGGCGTGCTTTGTCAAGGAACTGGGCTTTGGAGGACTGGCTTGCACTGAACATTTTTATAACCTACCAAAATGTAAATTTAAGGAAACAAAGAATCATTGCAGCAGACACCTGGGGAACTGGAGCAGACCGGACAAAACGCACAGGCAAGGGTAATTCTTTACATTACTTCTGAACTGACTACCTGCATCCAACATTTTAATAGGGGAAGGAGAGTCCCCAACAGCATAGAAAGAAGTGTGTGCACAATACAGCCTAGGCGAAGCCAAAGTTACTTGTCAATGGGACTGCAATAAGAAAACACATTGATATCTGAATTATTCCAGCAAAGCCCACAACCTAATGCAGGCACATAGATTTTAAGAGCAAAAAACCAATAATCAGTGTGTTCCACTCCCTGTACTCCAACTCCCCTTTCCAGTCTTAGTTGTTTTCATTTTCTTGTTTACAGATAACATATAAGAACAATTCTATAGGCAAGGATACAAGAGAAGGGGCACAACAGACCTTTGAAAGTTAATTTATTGCCACTCAACAACACAAAATGCACAGAGTTAACAGCAGCATTATAAATACTTAACAACAAACTCACCTGAGGGCTTACTTCTTCAAGAGATGTGTATGATAATCATTTATGCACAAACATGATCCTCATCCACTGGCTTCAGGCAGCTCCTGCACAGATAAGCACGTTACCTGCAGATGATTTGGGGACTTACTCTTTACCTTTACAGTTTTGACCAGACTTACCTCCCACTGCACCCTCACAAAACACGGTCAGAAAAGCTTCAGGAGAGGAAAAGCAGCACTGCCACTTAGTTGTGATTGCTGGCACACGTAGCGCCTGACACTTCAGAGTGAGAAAAAGCAATCTGATGTGTGACAAAAGCAAAGGCCAGCCTCAACCCTGCCAGGGCCCTGGGCACCGGCGGGACCTGAGCAGCAGCCGCCCGGCAGTGAGCGCTTCCCACTTCCCCAGAATTGGGGCAGGACCCGCCCCGGGACTTGCCCAAGCCACCGTCTGCAGGCAGCGGACACCCCCACGCCCACCTCTTCACCACGAGGCCCCTCAGCCCCAAATGCCCGTCCCAGAGCTCTCGCAGCCCCGCAGCCCCCCCGGGCCCAAAGCGCCTGCCGCGCAGCCCACCCCGCTGGGCCCCAAGCACCTGTCCCCCAGCCGCCCCCCGCAGCCCCCCGGGCCCTCACCCTCGCCCGCCGTCCCCTGCGCCGCCGCCGGAGGCAGGGCAGCGCCGGGCCGAGCCGAGCGGCCCCGGGGCAGCTCCGTCGCCGCCGAGGCCGAGGCCCGCAGCCCCCTCGCCCGGCAGCCCCCGCCTCGTACCCCGTGTCAGCAGTTCGGGTCCGGCCGGCAACCCGCACGGCCGCTGCCGTTCCGCCCGCTCGCTCGCTCGCCCGCCGGCTCCGCTGGGCTCGGCGCAGAGAGGGCAGCCGGCCCTGGGTCTCGCTGCTGCCGGGTAGGTCGGGCCGAGCCGAGCCGAGCCCGGGAGGCGGGAGCGCAGCGCGGCACCGCCCTGGAAAGCCGAGCGGAACATCGGAAGGGTTTGGTAGCGCACCCGGGCCGTGGCGGAAGTGACGCCTGAGGGGCGGAAGTTCCCCCCGCCCCGGCGCTCCCGCTCGCTCGCTCCCCGGGGCTGCGCTGTGCCGTTCATGGTGAGGCGGCGCGGGGGGTCGGGCGGGCTGGGGGCTCTGGGCCGCGGGGGTGGCTGGTCGGCTGCGGTCGGAGTGCGCGGGTGGGGGTCCTTCCCCGGGGAGGGGGGCCTGGGGGGGGTGGGGTGAGGCGAGGCGGGATTTGGGGATCCGGCGCCCAGCGTGGGGTGCACGGGGAGCGGGGGCGGCGCGGGGTCTGGGTGGTTTCAGTCCCCAGGGGCGGGGGAGGTTGCGGGGTGTGCGGGTGGTCCAGCCCCCGAGGTTGGGGCGCTTAGAGAGCGGGGAGCAGGCAGAGGGGTCCGGCTTCCAAAAGTCGGGGTGCCCGCGGTCTGGTTCTCACGTGTGCGGGGAGGGTCCGGGCCTCCCAGGCTGGCCCTCGGCTGGCGTGGTTTGGGGAGGGCAGGCCTGGGGAGGGCAGGCCTGGGGGGCTCGGGGTGCAGCCCCGCGGCTCTGTGCCTTGTGGGCGGCAGGGTGCTGGGCTGGCGCGCTGGGGCATGCGGCAGCGCTGGGACCCCGGGCTGGGACCCCGGGCTGGGTTCCTGCCCGAGCGGAGGAGGTGTTCAGCTGCTGGAGAGAGCCTGAGCGTGGGGCTGAGGCTGGTGCCTTTGTGCTCCAGGGAGCCCTGGGCAGGCTTCACGACAGAGGGAATGGCCCCTGTGGCCATCTCTAGCCATCGCACTTCCTGGGCTTGTGAAACGCAATCTGGACACGTAACTACATCTCTGAGCTACTATTCAGATTTGCCGTCTGATAGTTCTGCTTTTCATGACAGCGGAGCAAAAGTCATTCAGTACAGCAGTCAGCCAGCATGCTGAGTCTCAGAGTTGTAGGACCTGGGTCTGCCCGAGAGGGTGGGGTGTTAACTGTCCCATCCTGTCACGCTGTGAGGCAAAACAGTTAACCTCAGGGAAGCAGCTTGATTAAGGATTTATCGTTAGCGGCTCTCAGAGCATTTGCGGTGCTAAGCTAACATGTTCCTGTTACAGCGTGTGACCTTGTTGGCTGGCCGGAGTCCACTTTGTGTGGGGGCTGCAGGCAGAAGTAGTGGGGGATTTTGGACATGGGGTTCTGGTGGGTTGAGAAGTCTGGTGTACAGGGAAGAGAGTGGGAAGCTTGCGTGTGCTCTCTGTAGAGCCACATACGCTTTAAAGAAAAAAAGCTTCCAGAAAATCTGTGGATAGTCTGTATTTTAACACATCGGAATCGTCTGCTCAGGCTCTGTTGTATTGGGAATTGCCCAGTTACATACCAGATTATTCATGAAGTAAGAACTTAAGCTTTAGAAGTCGTGAAAGAAACAAATGCAGTTTTTGTGGGAAAGCACTGGCTTTCGCAGTGTAAAATGCTGCTCAGCTTTCACAGCGTTTTTCGCTGGCTGAGTTGATTTACGTTCTTTTGCTGGTTTATGCCACTGTCAGAAAGAAGACAAAGTTAAACGTCTAGAACATTTGAGAACTTTGCAAAGAGGCTGAGAGGAGCCGAGACTGATAGTGCCCGGCATATCTATGGCTACTTCTGTGTAAAATAACCGACAGTAACACAAAGCTGAGTGTTATGCAGTGGGACTGCAGGTCTAACTGGTAACTCCTTGCTTGCAGGAAGAGATGTCGGGAGAAAGTGTGGTGAGCTCAGCAGTGCCGGCGGCTGCGACTCGCACTACCTCCTTCAAAGGGACTAGTCCGAGCTCTAAGTATGTCAAGCTGAACATTGGCGGTGCCCTCTACTACACCACCATGCAGACCCTGACCAAGCAGGACACCATGCTGAAGGCCATGTTCAGTGGCCGAATGGAAGTCCTCACGGACAGCGAAGGTAGGGGGCTGCTCCTCACATCCCTCGCACCAGCTTCCTTCCTCTTCAGGGACTGGAGGAAAATATTAGAGAACAGAGAGTATCATCTAATCATAGGCCCAGATATTTCTGCATTTGATTACTGTTAAAACTCATAGCTTACACAACTGAGAAAAGATGTGGAACCAAAGACACGTATGACTTGAATAGTTGTGTAAACGACAAAAGGACAGTAAGGAGTCCCAAGGCTTCTGTCAGGCCCAGATAGCACAGGCTATCTTTTTCTTTTGAAATACTAACGCTAAAGCTCTTAAGCATATGGAAAATGGTGGGGATAGCGATTAAGAAACTATGAGTCATGAGTTGCTTATTTACTTTGAAGCTCAGAAGGCAGTTCCCTCATCTTGTTTCCTTACCTCAAATACAAGTATAAAATTTACTCTGAAGATCGGGAGGAAGGGTTATGAGCTAAAAGCTGATTTTTTTTAAATGAAGCTATTTTCTTGTGAGAGTACTGATTGTTCGCTTTACTAAAAACCAGTTGCAAAATTTTTAGAAAATTTGCTATAGTTTACTGACAGTAAAAGGAGAGAGCTAGCAAATGAGTCTCTCCACGTGAAATGTGTCTGGAAGGAAGGAATGTGCAGTATGTCAAACTACAGTCTTCTAAAGGAGCAGCATTCAAATACTTCACTTCCTTAGCAGATAGGTTGATTTATCTTCTGCTGAGATTCTTTAAAAAATTTATGTTTAAATTAATAATGTAGCTAAAATACGTTTGTGATAACTGCAACTGGTATATTGGCATTCTCATATTGTGGGAGTGTCACAGAGTTTAACTGGAAGCACAGCTTTCTATTTATGCCCTGATGTTTTGCCCATAACTGTGTTTATGGACTTGGATACCTTGTCTTTAACAATAGCTACTGCATCGCTGAGCCTAAAGGTTCAAAACAGCTTTCTTGTGACTCGTTAATTATTTGGAAATTTTGTTTGAACTTGCTGAAAGCATAGAAAATGTAGTACGTGGTTAGATGAATTGGACTTAGTTTTGAGTGCTTTAGAATAGTCTATATTTAGAGGTCATGTGGAACAACTGATGGATTTAGTGGGGCTCTTGTGATAAGCTTTCTTGAGATAGGAGGAAGTGGATTTGGAGGAAAAAATTGTAAAAAATACAACCTAATTATCTGAACATTCCTGTTTTAGCTAGAAGTCCCTGTATTGAAGCTGGGGAGAAAAAGCTGCATTGTTCCGGGTGTTATACCATGCCTTTTGCAAGTTTTGGCTGCTGTAAAGCAGGAACATTGGCGCTGTGGTTTGTGGGCTCCAAATCAAAGGGTCTCTGGGCTACCTCTCATGGGTTTGTGCAGGTTGCATAAATGGTTTGCATAAAAAAGCCAGCCTGTGGGTCAAACTGAAAAAAAACCTGTCAAATGGGAATCAGCACCCTTACTGGGAAGACTGGAGGGGTGTTGTAGTGGAAAGGTTGTGAACCAGTTCACTGAAAACCTCTCCCCTTGCTGCTAAACTCCAGGCAACTCCAAAAGTATCCTCCTGTCCCTCCCTAAAGCTGCTCTGGGTTTCACAAAATTTGATAATTCAAGACTTCTCAAGTCCTTCAGTTTGGAAGTGGATTGGAAATTCCAAATTAATTTTGGAAGCCCACCCTGGCGTGGTCCCATCGCTTCCTCTGCGTGTCCTGGGCAGGTACCGCAGGAAGGCTGGTACATCGCATTCCCAAGGCTCGGAGTCCGTGTAAGTGCAGGTACTTTTTGCTGGAGAGCAGTTGACAATATTACTGCTAATATGAGGGTAACTGGAGTTTAATCTGCTAAAATATCATGCTTGAGACATAAAATCGCAAGTTTATTTTACTGTGAATCCCACAGTGTCTGTGTGGGATTGTTCCATTTAGCCAGTTTGTGTTTTAATAGGAATTTGATACTTCCTGTATGTTGTAACCAAGACACTCCCATTGCAGCAGTTCTTGCTTTATCTCTCCTTGCCTAGTACGATGCTGGAAACTGGGACAATAGCATTATAGCTGTTAAAGGAAACTCTTTTTATCTTAAATTCTTCAAAATACTGCTAATTGGTCACACCCAAAATCTGGCACAAAACAAAGTGTTTCTTAGGAAAAGTAGCCAGACTTGCAGAGAAACTGGAAGGAGTAAAGTTTTTAAACAGTCTGTGGAATGTGTCACGCGGGGTCCTCCTCTTTGTTCAGATGCATTCTTCTGACCCCAGCACCATCTCCCCAGCTCTTTCTCAAAGCTTAGCAATTGCAACATGCTGCTGGTTGGGCCGTAGGAGAAAAGACTGGAGTTCTCTGGTGGTGGGTGGCAGATTATTATTTTCAGCTTAGAAATTGTTCATGAACTGTAGCAAATCAGCATATTTTGAAAATTTTATTTTTATGGTAATGAGCAGATAGAAGGATGTGAGTTTTCCAGGTGCATCCATCTGTTTCCAATTTTCTTTTCTGCAGTGTGATTTTTTTTTTTTTTTTTTTTCCCCTCACTCCCCACTGCTGTTAACCAGTTGATCGATTTGCATGTTTTTCATTCAGCTGCTTGTAAGGCTGTTGAGCATCAGGCAGTCGTCAGTGTCAGGCTACTATTTCATCTGTCAAGGCTTGCTCAGAAAATGTAGCCTGGTTTAGTTTGAGTGTTTGGATGCTGTCCCTGAGACTTCTTGTAAAACAAAAGATTAATTTCCTAGAAGTCTAACGTGTGTACATACAGTTCATGGATTATGTATTCCTACCTCAGTAAATGGATCACAGGACATTTTTGTAACACTGCAATTAAAAAATGGCTTTAAATGACTATAGCTGAAACCCACTTCTTAGGCTCTGCAGAGCCATGACTGAGTGGCAGCAGGGTCGCTTTCCTGTGAGTCATCTCGCTTTGGCTGTATACTTGGCTGTTTGGCTAAAACAGAAGGTTTTTTGAAAGCTCTTTTAGCAGTCACTTGTATTTTGCAATGCTGCTTGAAATATTTTCTCATCCCCCCTCCACATGAAAGTGAGCAATTCTGCTTTGGTTTCGCCATCTGTAAACATAAAGTTGCAGCAGATTTTTACAGCCTACGGAGGGAATCACAGCAGAGATGATAACAAAGAATTTGGGGGATCACAATTCTGCTCTCAGCCTGCCCTTTACCTCCCTACGTGTTGGCGTACTGTAGTAAACTCTGTCAACGGCTGCATTTGTGGAATATGGATGTCCTTGTTTATTACCGTGTCTTGTGCTCCCTCTTCTCTTTAAAATGGGAGATCTCGCTTTACGTACCTTTGCATTGACAAACGGGCTCTTTTCTCTTCTGGTTGGTTAGGTATACTGTATTCATTAGCCTGGATCAGTCTTTTGTTCTTTGATTTCCCTGTCTCTAGTTCTGCCTCCAGCTTTCTAGTTTGTTATTACAGTCTGTAAAATTACAATTGCGAGCACACGTTGTGTTTTATGTAGACAGCAGGGTAACGAGGGAGATGGAAAGCCTGTAGTAAACTGCTGGAGAGTGTCTCAGTTTTCTGCAGAACAGCATGAAAGGGCTATGTTCACTTTCCAAACTGAACCAAATGTTCAGACTTTACTAGTAATTCCATTCATGCAGAACATACAGGGCCTGCTTTAACCTACTTTCCTTATTTGTCCAAAATATGACTCCTTCCCCACAAGCGTTTCCTCGCTGCATTCCTGAGCTGCAGACCGTAAGAGCGGCCATCTGTTCATTTATGGAAACTCGAGCCTCAACATTGCCTAACAATTCTCAGTAGTCCGGCCTGATTCAGGCAACAGACTGCCAACAAGAGGTGAAGCGCAGATCCTTTGATCGCCAGCTAACTGGAAAGCATTTCGGTTGTAGCTCTGTTTTCTTTTCTTCACACTGTTGTCAGTACATAGCAGGGCTGATGAGCTCCAGGGCAGGAGCTGTACGTTACATTCTGCTTATGCATGCTGTCACGTCATGTCTTTCAGCGGTTTAAGACATTGTGCTAATAACCACTTTGTTCTACCAAATTAATGCACTTTGGGAATATAGAGACTGAAACAGCGTTTGCCATGATACTGCCAAATTCTGCACTGCCTTTCTCTTGCTGACCTTTTTGCACATCTGCTGGAGATGGTGGATCACGGTGGGTCCCTGTGTTGTATTCAGGTGCAACAACCTTTAGACAATCACGTCTGGTTGGCTCTAGTAAGCTGTCTGTAAGAAACAGCCACACATATGTGTAACAGGGCCCTAAGATAGAAGGCAAGAAAATAATAATGTGCCAGGGCTTCAGGAGAAGAGGAAGAACAGAGATGGTTAGTTTGAGAATGAGAAGTATTAATTCCTCTGTTTCAGGTAATCATTTGTCAATAACTGGGGAACTATGAGAAACAAGTGAGCTTCCTACCTTACTCCCACATACTCTGCACTTGAAACGCAGGAGGAGACAATAAATTCCCTGTGCTTTCTGCTCGTCTGCTCGCCAGCTCAAGCAAGGAACTGGAGTTAGTCTCTCTTGGCAGGAACCTGCTTGGTACAGCAGTCCCAGGCCAGCGTCAAGGTCTTTTTGCCATATTTGCCTCTGCTTCTGCTGTACTGTGGTGGTCTTTTGTCCCTAGGATGGATCCTGATTGACCGCTGTGGAAAACATTTTGGGACAATACTGAACTACCTGCGCGATGGGGCTGTGCCGCTCCCTGAGAGCCGCAGGGAGATAGAAGAGTTGTTGGCTGAAGCAAAGTACTACCTGGTCCAGGGGCTGGTGGACGAGTGCCAAGCAGCCTTGCAGGTAGGTCGCAGAGCTAAGGAGGAGTCAGGTTACTCTGGCTGCAATGAGGGGTCAGGAAGAGGAGGCTGCTCTGGGTAGGAAGCAGCATCTGGGCACAGCAAGATTTTCTGCTGGTCTCCACTTGGTGCCTTTTTGAGGCTGGGATGAAATTGAAATACTTCATGTCATTGGTCTGCTGGAGTCTGGTCACATCCAGAAAAATGTACTGAGTCGTTCTCAACATTTAGTGCTACCCAGTTACAGTGAGGGATAAACAGTTGCTCAGTTTTCCTCCGCTGACTCCTGGGAGTGTACAAGGAGCAGCAGCCTGGCTCCTCTGCAGTGTCCTGCGCTGCCGTCAGGGTCTTACATGGTGAAATGGTCCGTCATCAGCACGAGCTCTGAGACAAAAGTTAATACTTCCAGCATCAGCCAGAATGGGGTAGGTCCTTTGGCCAGACCAGAGCAGCTTCTCATATCCACAGTAGCCACAGGCTGCCGGGAGTCCCATTTTGTTCTTTGTTTTCCTCTGGGGTGCTCATCTTGGGTTTGAAGCCACTGTTACTGGTGTCCTGTTTGAGTGAAGCCACATTCCAGATCCTGCCATTTAAATAGGTGCAATAACATTCAGTCCCTGTGTTTGCAGAGTGGTAGAGAGCACAAATGAACGTCTCAGGTGGTCCCAGAGGAATGCTGCCCGGTACCTGGAGTGCCAGCCTGGTTCAGAGTGTGGACCAGAAACGGCCACTCGGTGCGGTGTAGGGACAGATTGCACACTGAACTCTTCAGCACAGAATATGCAGGACCTTCCCAGTTAGTATGAGTGTGCCCTGAGTGTGCCCCTATTTACATTCAGCTGCTGTTTGATTCTTGTTTCAGCAGAACAAAGACGCATATGAACCGTTCTGCAAGGTACCAGTCATCACGTCTTCCAAAGAAGAGCAAAAACTCATAGCCACTTCTAACAAGGTAAGGGAGGCCAGGCTGTGCTGTGGCTTGGGAGGGTGCTGGCCTGCTGCCCTGGGCTTGCATGGGACCTTGACCAAGTATTCTTTAGAAAATGGTCTTTAGTTCTCAACAATGGGCTTGCTTACCTTAAAATACGTGCACTTCAACTGTTGAGCTGCAAAGCACCGAGAATCTACAGCAGACTAAACATTTATTCTGAATTAAAAGTCAGCCTGTTGCTCAGGCTGGGCCTGGCCATGTATTTCTCCACATAAGGTATTAAAATAGAGGGCATAGGCAGTAGCAGGCTGATTGAGGAGATCCTTGGGGCTATTAGATCTTCCATTTATTCGCCCACTCTGGTTATTAACGACAGACACTTTCTTTAGCTAAAGTGAATCAATGACTCCTGTTTCTGGAAGCCTGCTGGCTGTGGCAGGTAGAGGGGAGGATGCTGGTGATAATGATTAGCCTTGGCAAAAAGGCAGCGAGCGGGTGAGAACAGATTATGATCTAGTCATAGAAGGGGTCAGAAGGGATTGCAGCCCCATTGCCAACCTGTGCATGACAGTTTTGCAGCAACAACAGTAACAACAGCAACAAAATCCCATTGGGCTTGTGCCTGATGGCATGGTATCGTATTGCAGCTTTTCTGCTGTGTGGTCTTGGACTGAGCTGAGATTCCAGCTCTTAGTGCACTTCCTGTAACTGATCTGTCGTTTGTTTTTCACAGCCAGCAGTGAAGTTGCTATATAACAGAAGCAACAACAAATATTCCTACACCAGGTAAATGACTTCAGCTGGACTTCTTCAAAGTTTTTCATAGACTAAAATCCATGATAAGCATTTGCTTTTTCTTCACTCAGAACCAATGACAGATTGGTGTTGGCACGCACTCAATTTTTTCCCAGTTAATTTCAAACTTTAGTCAGAAGGGAGCCTACGGTCATCAATGGAAGGCTAAGCGTGTGCTATTTCTGTGCCAGAGGAGTTCCTCTAATACTTGGTGCAGCTGGCAGAGACTGCTGGCCTGCGTTCCCCATGGGCTACAGCACAGTAGTTGAATACAGGAAGCCTTCCATGATGCAGTGTTCTCAATAAGTGGTAAAATCATCAAGTCTGGGACTTTGTCCCCCTTTCCTTATGTCTGTATATGTTTCATGACATAACGCTGTTTCCATCCAGTTGGTGCTGAGTTTGAGCTTAGGAATGGTTTCATTTGGGTGATAGAGTTTTATACACAAATGAAATGGCCTTGGACAGTATTATTCACAGTACTGTTGATGTCGTATTACTGCTTCTTCAGCAGCAGGTTTTCCTGCTTGTACTAGTCAAATGAGTTATCCACTGCAGTCCTGGATACCAACTGTAAACACTAGCTTGGTAGAGACACAGTAAGTCAAAGGAAACTGGGCGTACGGGCCTGTAAGTGCTCACTGCCCGAACCCCCCTTCTATTCTGCGTGCTGTCTTAATTACCCTAACGTGACCGCTGGCTTCCTTCGTCTCTCACAGCAACTCTGATGACAACATGCTGAAGAACATTGAGCTATTCGATAAGCTGTCCTTGAGGTTTAATGGGAGAGTGCTCTTTATAAAAGATGTGATTGGAGATGAGATCTGCTGCTGGTCTTTTTATGGGCAAGGGCGGAAGATTGCCGAAGTCTGTTGCACTTCCATTGTTTATGCTACTGAGAAAAAACAGACAAAGGTACGAGTAAACCCCTGAATGCTTCCAGCAACGGGCTGAGCTGCTGTCAGACTGGCATCCTGACATCTGTTCCATTTTGAACACTCCTTTCATTGTTTAGCATCTCTATAGAATAATCAATGCCATTCAAAGTGGGAGCAGCACAGTGGAGCTCATCCTGTGGGTTCGTTAGGGCAGGGACTGCTTGGCTGTGGCACTTAACACAGGGCAATTGTGATAGTCCATAATGCAAGTTCAGTCCAGTTCTTGATTTTTAGACAAACTTGCTCACTTAACCAAGTTTGGTTTACATCCCTGTGTGAAGACAGATCCTGGTGAGCAATGGCCTCTTACCTTTCCCAGGAGAAATCTGTCTGAGTCTGCCCTGTGGGCAGGCCAGTTCTGAAAAAAAACCAACCTGGTTGCTGGGTCTCAAAAGGTGAAAGCAAATAATAGAACAGAAACGGTTGTGCTAGAAAGGATTTCTGTGGCCAGGGTCCAATTAAGAAATTTTAAAACCAGAAGGGTATCGGGAATTAAAAATGTGGTAACCTGGTGCCTGCAGTGACTGGCAGTAGTTGAGAGTGACCTTGTTTCTCTTGGATGGGCAGGTGGAGTTCCCAGAAGCCCGCATTTACGAGGAGACACTGAACATTCTGCTGTACGAGTCCCAGGACGGGAGGGGACCCGACAATGCGCTCTTGGAAGCCACAGGAGGGGCAGCTGGCCGCTCCCATCACTTAGATGAAGATGAGGAGCGAGAGCGCATTGAACGCGTGCGAAGAATTCATATTAAACGTCCGGATGACAGGGCCCAT
This sequence comes from Ciconia boyciana, assembly GCF_034638445.1. Lineage (NCBI taxonomy): Eukaryota > Metazoa > Chordata > Aves > Ciconiiformes > Ciconiidae > Ciconia > Ciconia boyciana. The sequence goes on from NC_132948.1 coordinate 7,906,882, forward strand.
CTGCATCAGTGAGCTGAGCCACAGCCGCAGACTGCGCAGCTCTGTCTGGAAGGCGCTGCCCTTCGTCTGATCGATTATCTGCAGCAGAGGACCAGGCGGTTTAACTTCTGTTCAGCAAAGTCTGTAAATTACGTTTTGTAACAAACTAGATTTTTTGGGGTATTTAAATGCAGTAGTTCTAGGACAAGAATAAATAAGGTTACTGGGCATACGATAGATACTGCAAGGACCTATTGAGCATCTGGAGAAATGCCCTGAATTTTTAGCACTCTTGTCTTTGCTATTTTGTGGCTAGAGAGGAAGAGGGCTGGCTTCCTTTGGCTTTAGTAATTATCCTGCACTTTAAAAACAAACAAAACAAAAAAAAAACAAACAAAAAAAAGGTCAGTCAGCCATATACCTTCCCTCCAGGCACTCATTGACCCTGTCTTCTCTTAGGCGTTCAGGCGTGGGAGAAATGCAGTGACCTAAACACACCAGAGCTACTGCAGAGCTCCCTTTCTCCCAGGCCTGTAGGTGATAGGGTTGGTAGCTGAGGAGTACCTCGGTGTGACTCCCAGGACAAACGATGTGTGCTGACTCGATTCCTGTACTGCTGGGGGGCAGAGGGAGCCCTCTCGGAGTGGTGGGAGGGAGCAGGGGGAGCTGGTTGGGCTCGGCTTGCGGCTGGCTGTGGCTCCCTGCAGCTCTCGAGCCCTGTTCCCCAAAGGGTTCAGTGGAGCTTCTACAGCACTGAACTGTGGAGACCCACCCCAGCTTTATCCGTGCAGTTCAAGGGTGGAAGATGTTAAAATTCCTCCAAAAGGAAGATCAGGAGCAAATTGTATGAGATTGCTTTTCCTGAGGGTGGTGTTGCTCCCAGTTAGCACTTAGAACTTCTGCCTGACCCCAGGTCTCAGCTGGGGAGTTTATTTCCATCAGATCGCAGGTCAGTAAGCTGTGCTTGCTTTATTACAGGTAAAGCAGCAGTTATCACAGGTTCAAACACTCCCCGTCAGCCTAGCGTAGGTAGGAGGCCAGCAGCCGTAGTTCAGTTCTGTAACCGATACAGGAGCATTATCTTGCTTTGAGCGAGGGCAACGCGAGTACCACGGGGAAGAGGAGTAGGCAGTGGCCCAGAGGCAGTTATTCCTTGTTTGACTTTATCCTGAGCATATTCCAAGTCTTTTCAGAAATGGCAGCTGTGTGTGAAAGGGCAGAGCTAAAATGTTGTGTAGAGAAGACGTGTGTAGTCTAGTTTTCTAAGAGTACTTTTCTATTATAAATGAATGTTATCTACCTCCTCGTCTCTTGTTGCCTATTGTGGAGTCAAGTAACAGTTATAGTGGAAGATTGTGTATTATTCAATAGGACTGGACGCTAAAGGATAATGAGCAGAGCCACAGCTGTAACAGTTAATGTAACAAATCCTGAGAGGGAGAGAAACCCAATGTAGGAAGTCTTAACCTTACAATCAGGGTGGCACCTTGGCAGACACCAGAGTACTTTGGCCTATTCTAGAGGTTTTTTGACCCTTCATCTGGAATATCTAGCACTGGCCTTAATCTAGTACAGAGCAGCAGCTCCATGTTCCTGTTTCTCAGTGAGGTGGTTATTTGCTTTTGCCCAACTTCCTGCTGCAAGGATTCCTACTCCTGGCTCAGGGCTGTTAAAGGCACGTTAACATTTTAAAGACCAAAGGTGTTATCAGCATCACCAGCTAAGTTACTCCAATGCTTCTATTTCAAATACCAGTTACATCCCAAACTATGTGTAGCTTGTCTGTAGAGGCTAAAATAAAGCACGAAGTGTTTGCTCAGTGGTACACTTTTGGATCATCAAGTAAAGCTAAAAAGATTTCAAAGTTAGGCTGAGGTCATCGTTCTAGTAACCAAAGAGTTTTCTAAGTTACAGACAGCTAGTGTCTGTAACTTGTTGTACCTGTCTCCTCTACTCTTTCTTTTTCAGCTACTGTAAGTACGAGCGCAACAGTAAACAGAGGTATCAGTTATACTGTAGTTCGGCAGCTTCAGCTACATCCTGACATTTATGGGCTTCTATTTTAAGCTGTACTTACATGTGTTTGCAACACACTTGGGGTTTGTAGAAGTCCATAGTGCTGATTGTTGTGAAGGACCCAGCGCCTCTCCCTTCTTACCTTCCTTAAGTGATAAGCTGGGGAGTGTGGAGGGAAAGTCCTCTGAATTGCTCTCCAGTGCTCTCCAGCACTGTGTACTTTGACACTTACTGGCATGTTACTAGGCTGCGTATGGGTTTCTGAGCACCTGTAACAGACCTACTGCCCTTGAAGGGGTCTAGATTCTGCACTCTGTAAAGCCTTCATCTAACTCCCACATCTCAGCAGTCCCACTGTGCTCCTGCTGGCCATCAGTGGGTGAAAAGGAAACGACAGCCGATTACTGTAGAATACGCCGATAGTCCTGCAGCAAACCCTGCTCGCTTCATTAACGCTCGAGAGCTTGCTCTCTCCTGTGAGATAGGAGGGACAGGCCATCTTCATCCTCAGCTGTGCTGAACTACCTGCTTTCCCCATACAGTGCAGGGGAGACTCCACCAACCCAGCACTGGCTGCTCAAACAAAATCCAGTCATGTCCTGTGGGGCAAGAGCAGGTTCAGCTCCAGGAGGTGACGTGTTGACACCAGTGCTAAGCACCTGACAGATCACATCTATGTGATTAACTTCTCTGTAAATAGATTCTTAACTGGCTTCAGGATTTCCTCTTTCAGGTTTTGCAAACTGAGTTCTTAACAAACAGGGGATGATTTCTTTTAATCTTTGTACAGCAGTTTATATAGCTATTGGTTTAGTAAGTCACTCCAGGAGAGTTTGAGTAAGTTTCAGTTTTGTTACTGCATTTACAGGCAGACTCTGCCTTAACACACTCCTGACTTAACCCTCTGTGTGCTGTAGTTGTGTAGTAAAGATGTACTGCTCGTGTTAGAATGTCCTTTACCTACTGGCTACTTGTCCTTGGTCTGTGGAGAGAGACTTAGTTAATGCCATCGCACAAATGCTCTCAGCCCTTGAGCCTTTTTACTGTAAATGGTTTTGCCTCTACAGCTTTCAGGTGAAGATGGGGTACAGGGCAGCTGGCCTGGTCACAAGCAGCTCTTCAGATTATCTAGTACTACCCCCTATTAATGGGGAGTGCAGACCTGTCTGCTTTGATTCTCTAGCACCCCACAACAGACACTAATAGTGACAGTACAGCAGACTACAAGCTCACTAAAATCTTACTTGTGGAAGTGGTTTTGTCTATCAGCATAATGCAGAAGAGCTGGACTACAATCTGCAGCTTGTAACACAGTTAGGGCTGCACAGTAGAGGCGAGAGTGACCACCAGCCCCTGGCTTAAAGCTCCCTGACAAGTGGGAGTGAACACCCTATGTCAGTGTAGCTGTAGCACCAAAGCAGGTGCTCCTGCAGGTTTTGGATCCCACCCTGAGCTCCACCTGCTGCAGGACAGCACCTGGTTAGAGCCCTTGGGGAAGGCTTCAAGCTCCAGTCTTACCTTAGAGCAAAGGGTAGGCAGAACCTTTCAGTTTTAATGGAGTTGTTCCATTTCACAGACAATAGCAGCACATTCATCTGTTCTGTACAATCATTCCCTCCCACTTTATACTTATGCACAAAAAAAAGCTTAAGCTGGATTTCAGTGTATGGTTGATGTTTGCAATATGTACTTTTTTTTAAATATAACACAATAAATTAGAAGGTATTTCATATTTACATATGAGTCGCTTTATTACTTGTTTGAAGCATGCTGTCCTCATGGTCTATGCAGCTGGAAGGAACTTTCAGGAAGAAATACCAGACATCATCCTCCCCCCAGCTGTTAGTTTTAGCTCCTGGCACTGCTCATGGCAGGGACACCAGTGATCTGGGTCCCAGGACTCCAGAGACCCCAGGATTTAAAGGCAGCAAGTCAAGGATCTTCAGGCTGTAGTTTCAGCCTAGCCAAAGCGAGCTGGAGCAGGAGCTACACCAGTTTGCCTCAACATGAGGCAGCAGAGCAAGCACTACGAACACAGAGAGTGGCAGTACAGCTGCAGCTTCCAGGCAGGAGGGAGCAGAGGGAATTCCTGTCTTCCACCCTCTCTCCTTGTACCTGCCCCAATACATCTTAAGGGAACAGCAGTGCCTACCACACTCTTGAGTGAGTCAAGTCCAGCTCCCCAGGTAGAGATGAAGGTTCTTCAGCAGCAGGAGACTGTTTTCTGAACTGGATTGCACCAAGTCAGCACACCTCTCTTTTAAGAGGAGGCATTTTGGTCATCTCATGGTTTTGCTTCCACTGCACTCTGCACAGCAGCTGTGCAGGGAGAACCAGGACAGTGTTGCTCTAAAGGAAAGATCTCTCCTTATGTCAGAGTGGAAAAGAAAGCAGCCAAAGGACTAGCTGCTGGTTTTAAAGGCTTTGCCAGTCTGCCTGAAAGAAAAGGTGTTTTCAGATCCGAGTTACCATCATTGATCTGCACTTGATGCAGTTCTCCTGGTGAGCTGGGACTCAAAGCACAGCTAGAGAAGCCTTTGTGCTTTTATCTTAATCCTTTCTGACTGGTCAGAGCTCTCAGCTCTTACTGAGTACACAGAGACAGACATTTTATGTGTGGAACTGCAACTTTTGGTTTAAGCATTTCCCTGTGACAGCATGTAATGAGCATCTATGCTCACTGGAATGTTATAGCTTAAAACTATTCAACTATAGCTAAATAAATTCTATTATGTTGCTGTAAGAAAAAGCCTAAAAGATGCAAGCAAACTCTCAAATCGCAGCAGCCCTATGGCATCAAAGATTCCAGAGGAGGTGGGAGTGCTGGTCTCGTCCTGCAGGCTCCTTTCTGTTCCTAGCCAAGACAGTGACCAGGAACAGGAACTGTTTCTCATCAAGACCTTGCCTGGGTTGACACCTGGGATGAGAAAAGGAAGGAGTCATTAAGTTAAGTACAAATGTTATGTCCTTGAGGTGTCCTGTCTGTGGGAAAAGAGGTTGTGTTGTTTCTGTTTAACAACGGCGTACCAGAATAACTCCCTCCATCTCTGGACTGCAAGGACAGCTAACCCAATATACCCAAGGGTATTACACCTCAGCACATAATTCTTCCTTGGAGCTGTCAGATAACAGTCCCAAACACACTAAGCTCACTGGTGAAGCAGCAAAGACCCACATCTTTCCTTGTTCCTCCAGCCACACTTGCCATTTACTGCCTTGCAGCTGTGAGCTGATGGAGGCAGGTTTAGCACACCTCCCTGCCTGACCATGAGCAAGGACAGAAGCAAAGCTCCCCCGTTTTTCATAGCTACTTAGAGACAGAATTTGTTCTCCCTTCAGTGGCAGTTCTGCCAAGACTGCCACAGGGTCAGAAGATCCTTCCTTCTCAAGAGAACCTGCTTAGGTGACAAGAAATGCTTTCCCTCCATCTCCCAGCCGATTTCAGAAATAACTTGGTTGAGGGAGGCAACAAGAGGTGGCAAACTTCACCCGAGTCCTCATTTTGCATGTGCATGTTGAATTTGGGCTCAGGCTAAATTCTCTAAATGACCAAGCTAGGAGAGCGCCTTGCTCCCTCTCCCCATGCTAGCTTGAGAGCACAAGTAGCAGTGACAATTCACATGCAAGGTGTGTAGCTGCAACTCCCAACACAGTGATGACACAGTGATCTATTATGCATTATCTTATGTAGGCACATACTGACTGGGTAGTTACGTCACGCATCTCTGCTCTGTAAGAGGAATCAAGTCCTCCTGAACTCATACAAAGGGCCCCAGTTAGAACTTAGCTGTGCTCTCTACAGGGGTTGAGCGTCAAAGGAGAAAGCAGAAGTCATATTCCCAGTGCTTAGATGAGGCCTTACCACTGTTAGTTGTCCATTTTTGGCTTTAAAGACCTGAGGCTCCTGCCCAACGGTAAACACCATTGTCCCTTCCTTCCCAGAGCCAATGCGAAACTGAAGACTGCAAATACAGACATAATTACTCATTAGATGCTTTCCTCGCAACAGGCTTTAGTCTAAACCCCCTTTATTTCTGTTCCCTTGGCAAATCTCGTTAGATTAGAAGATCAGAGCCCTCCAGCTTAGGTAAATTTCCTAAACAATTGCATTATACCACACAACCCAGAAGGGTTTGATGAATGGAGCATGTCTGCCTGGTCCGGGCATCTGAATTTTCCTGGTGCAATTAAGCACTAGAAGATAAGCAGATCTGACCTGGAGAAAACCACTGAACACACAGAATCTAATTACAATTGAAATGCAAAGGCCAGAAAGAAAAGCTGGAGCAGAAGTACAGGTTTCATATGCCAGTTTCAATTCATGTAGAGATTTGGGAGACAGACTGCATCCACCTGCCATTAGCTGGGTGGCATGACTGAGAAGGTTCCTGTGCTCAGCAATCACATTTCAGGGCCTTCTCAGTCTTTTAGGGAGAGGAGCATTTATCCTGAAGTGACCCACAGGCTCAGCCCAGCAGGCTTTCCTCAGAGCTGGTGCTAATGAGATCTGTTGTGAAACCACTAAACCCACCACCTCACACCCAGGTCACATCAGCAGAAGCCTGAAAAAAGTGTTTTTAAAGTACAGCCACCTATAAACAAGTTTCGGTTTTAAGCAGATGGATCATGGGCAGGTCTTAGAGCAGAGCAGCACACCTAGCAAGGTACAACCACAGCCATCATGGAAGCAAGCCTTGTTAGCATGGGAAATAGGTTGTAATGATTTTTAATATATTTTCTTGTTCCTGTTCATCCCATCTTGTTTCCCCTGTGCCTATGAAAGGAAGCCATGAAAACAACTGTGCTGCTGCACAATGGACCTCTAATCAGTTCAGGGCACTGTCTGCTGGGGTGATGTTAATAGTTTTGACTTAAGTAGTCCAGGCGTAGAAGTTTTTGAAGCAGGTTCTCCCATAAAATACAGCCTGCACAATACTACCCATTCAACTTCCTTCCTTACCTTCCCTGCACAACTTTAACAAGGTTTTGCTTATTGGCCAGCATGCAGAACTTAGTGATCGTCTCAAAGATATGCTCACACTGAAGTATCACATCTCCCTGGAAACAAAAAAAAAAAAAAAAGAGGCATAGAGTCATCTGGCATCACCCCAGCACGTGAGCCAGTCAGCAGCTGTGCATTTGTAGAAACTCCTTCCTAATGCCAGAGTAGTCACTGCTGTGCAGAAGGCACCAATAACTACACAGCAATTAAAGCAGTCATGTACAAGTTTGGTTTGTTAAACATCCTTTCCAGGGACTATTTAGGATTTATAGTGACTTTGGTTCTTAAAAAAAAAAGTGAAAGCTTTCATGGTGAGACAGCAAGAATGTAAAGGTCTCGCTGATTACAGAATTAGTAAACATCAGACCTTACTTCTAACCGCAAGCTCACAGTAGCTACATTTCAATTTTCTACCTTCTGTTTGTTGTCCTCGGGAACATGAATGACTACAATCCCATCGCTCAGGTTACTGGTGGAAATACCTTCAAAAGAAATGCAAGAATTAGAGGAAAAACTACCAAAGAGTTCCACAACACCATCATCATCTTCCCAGTTTTCAAAAAAAACCCAACCAAACCTTCTGGAGATCACTTTCTTCATCATCCACTTATCCATAACACATTTCCAACAGTGGTTATTTAAACACGGTGCATTAGTTGTTTGCTCCATACCTTTCCATGCTACCTTTGTTTTGGTAGGGGAGGAGGGAGAAAGTATATATTCTGCCCCTGGACTGTAGTTCAGACAATGGCAGGATTAAAAAATACCTACAAAGTGGGGTAGGAAAGTTTTTTTTTCCTCCCCTCTATTTCAGCAGGACGTGATGTCCTCCTGCATTTAAGTATTTCAAAGAACTGTGTCCTCTTACTCATAACTTGTACTTCAAGGAACTGCATGCAGGCACACAGACCCTTTATCCATCCCCCAGGAAAAAGTGTTCTCAGGTAGATCATTGCTTCAAATATCTTTGAAAGACCAAGTTTCAGAAGTTCATCTTTCCACCCCCAGGGTCACTGGCAGAAAGGGAAGCCCCACGCTGACCTCCACCATTACCTTTCAGAGTGGCGTAGTCTATTTTCTGCTTGATCTTGGCCATTTCCACCACATATGCCGAGGACTGGGTCAGAACAAGTAGCCGGTCTCGTGCTTTGAACCCGTTCCTGTCATATTTTATCACGGGGGTCACATACTGAAAACAACGAGTTGGTATCAGCATTTCTCACTACCGCAGGGTCCTGTGCTGGAAGCAGTTCAGCAAGGAGCAGCACTGCACTGCGGAGCTGCAGATCCCAGCTCACAGCATCTGCTCTGCTTATAATAATCTGGGTTTTTTTATACTTGGAAATTCAGATGGCAGAATTATGCTTTGAGAAAGACGGTTTACCTGTGCCCTCTATGCCATAACCATGGGAAGTGCAGTGCACACACCTGCACTTCTGCCTGTTACAGCCCAAATAGAGTTAACGATGCTTTTTAAGCTTTTATTAAAAGGAATCTTAAATAATTTTTGTCTAGGTGTATTTTGAGACCTGTCTCCAATTTAAAAGCAAGGAAATACTTGCTACACTGCTATTCATCAGTCTGCCCTGCTACACAGGCATGGCTGCAAGACAGCCTCAGGTGTCACAGATCGCCCAGCCTGTGTGACCGGCCAGCTCCAGGACTCCAACAAAGCTGGTTCGAGGGCTGCCAAGCTTCAGCTGTCCTTCCCTTACCTTGATCTTCTCACCGTGGATGAGCTGCAGTACTTTGGGGTTTATATCATTCTCTTCTGAGGAGCAAACCAGAAAGATAAACTGAGCATAGGCGACAGATGGCCACCACTCCCCACCAGCAAAACACCAGGAGAGCTGCATTAATTGTCTTCATCCCATTAGTCCTTGTCCCCTTGGTACCTCCCTTCTAAACCAAGGACGTTCACTTCCAGCTACTCCTAAACCCGTTTCAGTGATTCTTCCTGCCTGACAAGTAATTCACACTGGGAGTTACTGGCTGCTCTTGGGTCTGTTCTTGGTTCAGGCCCTGGCACAGAAGGACTCGTGCTGAGAACCACCCAGAGCATTTTTCCTTCTGCACAGTGCTCCAGCCGAAGCTCTCTGGGAGCTTCCAATAACAACCCCAGCATTTCACCCACACACCACTGCCACCGCACCCTACCCAGTCTCCCAGATCCCTCGCCCTGCCGATGCACTACTAGGGCTTTATTCTCATGCCTTTTAGGTGCTTAACACCGACTACGTGGATTCCCAAGATTCGCATCCCTCCTTCCCAGCAGCTCCAGTCCTTGGGACTGGATCCCCACAGCCGGCAATGCTGCGCTGCAACATCCCTGCTCAGCCTCCCTGCTCCATCCAGCACAGCAAGGGTGGGTCCTGATCCATCCCAGCCCACGGGGGATTTTGCTTGGGTTTATGGCTCTCTGTCCCAAGAGGGATTCCAGGTACCCCCAGTTTGAGAACAAAGTCTGGCAGATTGATCACCACGTTCAGTGTCATTGGACATGACAGAGGAAGAGAATTCGAGTGGTAGGGCCCAAATGCAGGAGGTGATGCTGCCTCTGTTAGATGGGAATTTCTCTTAGAAACTGAATCTATTTTGCAAACAGAATTTTTCTGAGCAAGAACCATGTGGCAGAGTCCTTCAGGGGTTTGTTGTGTACTCACTTAGACGGGTGTCCACGAAAGGCTGGTTTACGCTCTGCAGGTAGCCCTCCTTCTTCCCTCTGAAAACAGCGCTTGCTACCACTTTTTGCTGTAGCTGTTTTGAGAAGGAACAGCCTTTATCCTCTTAGAGTCTCTCCATCAGTAGCATCAGCAGTTATAGTGTAGGCATCGTTACTACACATCATCATCCTTTTACTCATGCAGTATCTACCTGACCCATGCTGCATTTCTTCCAACATCTTTAGGTTATTCCTAAATAAAGAGGTCGTATGGGCTAAACAGCCCTACAGATCTTTTCTTATTTATGCATCTTTTCTAATTATATGAAGTGCAGTTTTAATGCCATAAGATTAAGACCCATGTGTCTGTAGGAGAACTGCACTGTACATTGCAAGTGCCACCAAAACAAACACCTGACTCCAGGCTCAGGAATGTTTGCTCAGCGAGAGCAGCAGTGGTGTGTCAGAAGGTGCAGTCTGTGTTTCAGACCATTCACAGAGAGCAGATATCACATGTGCACAGTGTGTTCTAACTCGCACATTTGTGTTCCACGTATTAGTTACCTGCACTTTCCTCTCAGCAGTAACACCTCGGCAGTATTTCCTTACTAGGTTCCTAATGCAGATTTTCTGCAGCATCTCAGACGTCTACATTAAAAAAAAAAAAGAAAAAAGTAGTGAAGTTGTGCAGACAACTCCTGCTGCAGTCCTAACAAATACTTGCCTGGTGCAAGCTGTTTTTAACATCTAGTCACAACTTATTTGAGCTCTCCCAGCCCAGAGCCCCACGTACCAAAGAGCTTTGCCACCAGAGAAGGGTTAATGCCCAGCAGCAGCTGAAGGATGCAAAACACCAAGCAGCTGAGTCATTACTAGAGTTACTAAAAGCAGCAAACCCCATCTGTCACCCCCAGAAGAGACTGTGGCACTGCACACGTAACATACCATTAGCATTTCTCTTCACCTTACCTTCCGTCTGAGCTTTCTGAATTCCTGAGCCCACCTCACCCACCAAGCACCGGCCACAGCCGGCGTGGGAGTGATCTGCTCTGGTCCCGAGCCAGGCTACGGGCAGGATCAAAGGGGCCATAACAAATGTCAGCAGCTGTTTCTAAATGAGAATTCTGCTGGAGGCAATTAGAGTTTGTCCAATTCGTGCACTGAGGCTACCTGTCCTGCCAAAGCCCAAACAAGATGAGAGGGTACAAGTCTACCTATGCTGCAAGCTTAAAACAATGTGGGATTAATTTTTTCTTTAATAGGGTTCGTGAGTTCACTTTTATGTCAATGCATCTTCCTTTCTCTTCCTTAAAACAAAAGCACCAAGCTCCCTCCTTTCCCTTGGAAACTCAAACAGCAGCACCATTCCTCCCACTCCCATCCTCCCCCAAATACAGAGGATCTCATGGTCTTCCAAAGGCTCTGCCATCATGCCTGAAAAGAGGACAAGCCAGCAGGAGACCATTGCTCTTTTCCTACATGAAGCGTGCGGACAAGTGACCACAGAACAGAAGCTATCTTCACCTCTCCCGAAGCCTGCAGCAACCCTCACCTCTTCCAGGATGGAAGGAGGTTGGAGCCAGCTCTTGTCCAAGACGTTTTTTGGAATGTGGTCTCTGAGCTTCATCAAGTAGTTGTACTGCACAAGCTGCACAAATTCAATGTTCTCTGCGCAAAGGGGTTTCTTCCGATTGATGAAGCCATTTATGAATCTATAGAAGATATCCAAACCAGAACTTACACATTACCTTCAGAAATCAATGGAAATGAAAGGCAAGTCACAGAAGGCACACAACAGGCTAACAGATCATTGATGTTAACTCAGGTACACCGTCACCTGCGTAACAGCAATGGAAACCTTAAGATTTATAATATTCCAAACATTAACTTTTTTTTCCAAGTTCTGTTGACCAAAATACAGTGCTTTGGAGTTAGAAAGGAAGATCAGCTCTACTTCTAATGCAGTATTCAGGAGCTGGGTTTAAGGGAGTGGAGAGGGAGGACCATATATAAGAGAATGGACAGGCATGCAAAGGATTGGTTTGGAGATCCTCTGTACCAATATAAACTAGCAGAGCAACAGAAATTTGTGCAAGTCAGAATTCATGAAGAGGTGGCAGGCATTTCTGATCAACCCCATCTGGCAACTGTCCTTCTAACTACAATGATAGCTTAGAAATGGGTGTGAAGGAGATAGTTTTGACTCACTCTACTGTCCGTACTCTGGACTCATTGTCCAGAGACCATCACCAGGCTGTGACCCACAGCCCTCCCCACAACCACCACACAGTGATAGTTACTTCCTGATTATCTGAACTGCCCACGTCCTCTTCTTGGCCTCCTTCCGCGCCAGCGCTCCTCGCCAACAAGACTCCAGCTTGATAGCTGCAACAATTAATCAGGTCTTTGTGTTAGTATCAGAGGTCCTGTGCCATACTAGCCTTTAAATTCACATAGCAGAAGTTTTAACTGGCTCTTTTGCAGCTCTTCCCATCAGATGATCTTTAGAGCAAGAAGTTTAGAACTTTTTCTTCTCCATACTAACTGATCTGGCACTACCTGCACTGTAGAGCTCAACATTAAGGCAGTGATGTACTGTGCACAGCAAGCAGCTCATCTCAGAAAGCTGGTCTTTGAGCTTGCAGCATTATTTATCAGCCCGTGCACTGTGATAAGAGGGTTTGTTTCCCTCCCAGTTAACGAGCAATTCCCTCGCTACCCCAGAACATCCCTGCAAGCACAGCAGAGGGTGCTGCCGCTGCGCAGAGCTGCTCACACAGCTGATGCTTGGGTGACACCAAGAGCAGCACATGGTGTGAGGAGCTAAACAGAACTAAAGGGACCTCTGTGAATGCTCTTCGTACATCTGTCACCTGCATCTGACCCCAACACCCACAGCCCTGCAGGGAAGCTGTGAGTGCTATCTGCAGCAACACGGATTCATGACCTCCCAAAGCTGTAACTCCTACTGGAAAGCATAGCCCTAAAGAGAATCCTTGATCCCAGAGCCCATACCTGCTTCTCTTTTCTTCTTGTACTCTCTCTTTCCAAGGCATCCTTTATATTTGGCCTGTAGTCTTGAAACTGGCAAAAAAAGGCAGAGACATTGCTCGTGTCTACAGGGTCACAGCATTTGGGAGCCGTGCTCCCAGCGATCGGACACCACGTGCCAAGGCACAGGAGGGTCTGCACTAACACTGAGGAACAGAGGTGCCAAAACACCAACAGGACCAAAAGTAGCTGGTGTAGGTAAATGTGCCCTTAGGCAGCCCCATGCATTTATGCATTTCAAGCAGGTACAAACAGGTAACACTAGGACGAGACAGGTAGTTTCCCAATCCCAAGAGAAAGGTACTTAGTGCATCTAGACGTGGACCAACAGTTACTAGTAGGACCAAGGAGCTCTAAAGGAGATATGTAGCCAGAACTCAAGCAATGTAGCTAGTGATTTCTCCCCACCCTGGAAAAAGATTATTAATTTTTACTTGGACTCTCCAGAGCTATGCAGACTAGGGGTCTCAGCTCTCACCATGGTGCATCTGCTACATGAACCTGGAGCCCAGAAACACAGTTCACTCAGGTTCTGCTTCTTAGTCTATATACAGATAAAGGGAACTGGAACCATACCCAACAGGTGCTTTCTGAATTCAAATGCATCTTCAGTAGCAAACAGAGTCTTTGGGAAACGAATGAATATTTTGGTTCTGAAAAAGAGACCATAAATAACTTAGCCATCGTTTCAGCTGCCCTAACCTGGCTCAGAGTCCTTCAACTAGCTGTAATGCTGACAAGTTACATCTCCTTCCATAACCGCTCTTCATTTGTCTAGCTGGCACATCCTGAAAGGGTGCAAAGGGCTTGGCAAAGGGCGGCAGGGAGAGGGAAGGAGGCAAAAAAGACTAGTTACTGCACAAGGTGCCAGGTACCCTGGAAGGTGCAGTGTGGAGACCTCTGCCTTTACACAACCTGTAATTCTCAACGCTGGGATCCCTGCAAGTTTCCCAGGAGCAGTGGAGCTCAGGATAAGCAGCTGAAACCCAGTGAAAACAGGTTTCCTTGTCTTAGCTACTATCGTAGACATTAATTCATGGATTCCGATAGCCATAGGTTGAAGGTGACATTAGAGAGCCCTGCCTTGCCCCATGCCTTGTCTTTAGCAGGGAGGACAAGGTTGTCATTCAGGAGTGGTTGCAAACATCAGTTAAAAAAAGAACCCAAGCCTAAGACAGGCAAGTTGCCTTGGGCTGCCCAAGCAAGCAAGGCAGCCCATCTCGCCTAACCTAAAGATGGAAGAAACTAGGCTGGATTCAAGCTTCCAGGGAAATAGAAAGGTAAAAATAAAGAGGAAATTTATGCATCCGGGCTTTTTATCTGTCTCCTTGCTCCTGTGCATTGTATACCTTTGGGGTGAGGTTACTTTGTCCTGTTTTAAAGAAGTCACTAATCAGAAGCCGTCAGGTTTGCAGACCCAGGCAGGTCTGCCCAGTTCACATGGTCAAGCAAGAGCCAAGCTAAAGGGATCTGTTCACACCACTGCATCTTGCACGTCTCCAGGAAGGGCCATACAGTGGCTTGCAGTTGTAGACAGGACAGAGGATCGAATATAGCAAGCACCATGCAGCTGACCAGCAGAGATCACAGCCAGAGAAAGGAAATTTACCTTCCTAATTTGTATTCCTCAGGCTTGTAACCAATGTGCTTGATGAGCCTCTCCACACCCTCAGCTGCTGGCCCGTGCCAATGTGGCCAGGTAGCTGGACAGAGGGATTTATACCTGAAAGATCAGCAAGACATCAACACAAATGACTTGATGTTTGAGGAACCCCTTCCTGAAACTCTCCCCCTCAAATTCCTCCTGCTTTATTCACAGCAGAATATGCCAAAGCAGATCAAAATGGATACAGACAAAAGACACATACAAAGGTTATCTTTGATGCAGAAGAGTGTCTGCTGACACCTCCACGCTTTCTATCACTGGGACTTGACATTTACACAAACCTTGCTCTGAAGCCCTCGTGGGAGGGTGGGTTTACTGACTAGAGGGCAAAACAGTTCCACTTACCTTTGCAAGAAGAGTTCATACTTCCGCCGATATGCAAAGCCGGCTCGTCTCACCCGCAAGTGCTCCATCAGGCCCAGGTATTTCACCTGATGTCGGATCAGATAATCATCAAACTTCCCTGTAGTAAGAACACACATTCACTGGTAAATACCGTCTGTGGAAGCTCACTCACTTGTCCATGTATTGGGACAAATAAGGAAGGAATCAAATCCACAATTACTTAAGGTGATGACTTTGCTGCTAGCTTAACTAAGTTTTATATATATATATACACACACACACACATATATATACACACACACAGAGCATATATATATATGCTATACCTAGCTACAAGCTAAAGTGTCCCTCACTTCATTCCTTTATCTCAACTGTGTCTTCAGCCCAATGCCTTACCAGGCTCTTTGTTCTCATTCGGTTTAATACATCGGACATAAGAAGGCTCCTTGGACATCAGGATTTCTATAAGACTCGTCAGACTGTTTTTGAACTGGGTTGCAACCTAAGACAACATTGAAAGAACTTTCTTAGCTTTGGAACTCATCACTGCAGTAACTGAAATCAACTCATTCCCTGCACCCATCTTAAAACTATAAGTGAAAGGCTGACGCATGCATTAGTACCACAAAGCTTTTGAAGCATAGTCAATCATAAGTTACCTGGACAGAGTGCTTAGCTAGAATATTTGAACCCCTGCCATGCAGCTGGACACGGAAGGCAGCCCTTCAGAAACAAACTACTGTTGGATGCTAGGCACAGGGCTCGTTTTAGAAGGATGCATTAATAACAACGTTAAGGTATGTCACTTTGCTAGCTGCTGTCTCAGCAACAACACTGTTCAACTACTAGGAAGCTAGCAGGAGTGTAACACCAGCAAGAGAGTCCACTGAATTCAAGACTAAGGACAGGATCAGTGGTTAAATCAAGACTTGGGAAGTTGAGTTTATATTCAAAGTTAAGACTAAAGATGAAACTCACAGTCTCTGGTCTCCTCCTGTTGTCTAGTTCTGATAGTAAAAAGCAGTCTCTAATGATGCCATTTTTAGAGTTGCACAGCACCTGAAACAGGAGAAGTGAAAAGCTGTCTTATTTACCAGCCATGCTGTTCCTACTCTGATGCTTCTAAGGTTGAGCAGCAAAGCTGTAAGGACATGCATGTAGGTGCCTAAAGAACATTCCTAAGGAGAAATATATGTTCTTGTTTGCTACAGAGATTAAATACATCTTCTGCAAAACGCTTCTGCTTCAAGCAAGGTAACTTAAGAGAACAGCATCCTTTTTTTGTTCTTACCTCTTTCAGGTTTCTGTACAGTAGATCGTTATTCTTCTCCAGAAAGCCTGGAAAAAAAAAGGCTTAATTCTTTTGGAGGCTACATACTTTAGCACAAAATCTGGACATTTATATCCTCAAAATTCTCACTGCATTCACTTTTAAGACTTCCAAGTAACAGTACCTTCAGAGGGCAGATATTTCATAATTCATCTTCCTGTCAAGTTATCATCTACCACATTGGCTTAAAAGTTCAGGTAACTTCTATGCTGGCACTTTGCTCACACTCACCAACAGCACAGTAAGTGACTTCTCCTGCATAGTGAAGGAGGCGGAAATCCACCCAGTCAATGGATTTCCGTGTTTTCTGGTCTGCAAGCTTGCGACTGCAGAAGAAAAAAAAAAACAAAACAAACCCAAGAGAAAAAGCAGCAAACAGACTTCCTCAGCTTGTAGAAAGTCACCTGCACAAAAAGCAGCTGTAGGACAGCTAGACGTCTAGTGTTTGTTCCTATTGATGTGGCTCTGGCTATAGAGTTATGGCCCATAATCAAATTACCACCTGTCTGTCCATTCTGAACAGCTAGCAGCAGAGAATGGGAGTCAGCTACCATAAACTCCTCAGAATATCTGCGACCTATCCATTGCCATTTGGCAATGATCACCCTTTCCAGAAGTATTAAGATTTCTTCCCATAACATTCATTTAAATACATTCTCATTGCTGACGTGAGGAAAAGATCACCAGCTTCCTCAATTTCAAAGTGAGATCGGGGCAGGGGCAAGGATTGTTTGAGATATTTTGCCCTAGAGCAAGAACCCAAATACAAAGGGGGAATCAAAATTTTCAAGAATAGGTGGAAAATTTTAGAAAGCAAGGACTCCTGGGGGAAGGAAAAAAAAAAGAGCAACTTAACAGTTTAAATTTCAGCTTTGTAAGCAGTCACTAACAGCAGAGTTGTGTGTCACAACAGCACATTAGTACATCAAAGTTCCCTTCCAAGCGTATCGCCAAGTACAGATCCTGTTTAAGTAGCTCTAGCGCTTCTATTTAAAGCTTTTAATCAGGCAGAACAGTATTAAGGCACATTGTGGTGACAAGGAAGTTGGCTACAAATTTTCCACTTGGCTGTGATGAACTTCAGAGATGTAGAAACGGTGACAATTCAGCAGCGTGACTCCGAATTGATGACTTGTCAAAGACTTTTGGTAGGCTTCTGCTGGGAACTGCCAGAACAGCCCAGCGCCAGCGTGTTCAGCTGCCACCAAAACTGAATCCAAAAATACTACAAATTGAGTATTAACCAAAACGCCACTCATCTGGGAGATCTGAGCAAGAGCATGTTTCTTTCCTTTTCATACTCAAAGCTCACACATATCAAAATGGACTTAAATATTTAGGTACCCCTCACAGCCATGCGAAGAGGGCATTAGGCTCCTCTTCACAGTATCTTCAGCTTTCTCTGGAGTCAGTGGGGGACAAAGCCATCTATGGCCAAAGCCATCTAACCTTCATGGGCTAAAATCATGGGCCACAGCCATCTAATCTTTACTCCCTTATTTTAGTGTGGAATGAAACCAGACTCAAAGAGCATCAAAGAGCATCACACCGGTAAAGAGACAGGAATCCCACCCCCCAACACCCCAGATCATACTCTATCAGCATAGCACATTACAACATTAGACAGTGGACAGGCTGCTGGATTTTCTTTGGTACAAAGCAAAAATTGTTCCCTCCCCAATACTCTGTTATGGCTAAGAGATGGGAAGAGTTTCCTCTGTGATAGGATACAGAGTGTAAATGCATACGTCACGAAGTGGGCATGATCTCCTACTTTCTCTTCCAGCTTTTCCAAGAAACTCAGATCAGTCGCTTCACCAGGTCGTAAGCATTCTTCATCCTGAAACAGCAGGCACCGGATCAAACGCTGCTCTGAACAGACTACTGCCTCCTTGCTAATATTTAGTACAACTTTGTTAGGCAAAACCAAAGAGCTTGGTTAAGACTTGAGATGAGGTCTATTTTATACAAGCAATTTCCTAGTTAAATATAGAGCTTCGTTTACCTGTTTTCAGTAGAACTTTCAAGATAAATCAAGTGAAGTCAAATCTACCTTTTTCTTCCAAATTTGGCAATGCCCTGCCTCATCCTTTATTATTTGTAGTTCATTTAAACAAAAACAGTGAGAAAGATGGCATCATTAGACACCAAAATTCAGAAGGACCTGAAGGACTCTTGGTCTCGATGAATCACAGAGTTGGAGAGGGAAGACAAGCTTACAGATTACCCTTTTCTAACCCAAGAAACACAACTCCTTCTGCTCCCCCAATTGTACTACGTGTAGAAAAGTCCTGCTTGAAAGAACAGTCCATTGCAATGTGAAGCTACTGCTGAGCTTCAGCAGCACCTTCGCTGGATTACAATGTACTAATTCTCTGTCTTCTGTACCAAGGTGATAAATATTCTCAGCTTTGTGGACGTGTCAGAGGTGGTGGCAAGGGACAACTCAACTTCAAGTTTGGCTACAAGTCTCTACAGGAAGATTACTAGATTTCTTACTAATTGGGGTTTGCAAGCAAGAAAGTGTCATCATGGTAGTTAGCTTGTGTGCTCAAACTCCTCCCCATGGAACTGCACACTTACTGAAGCAAAAAGCATTACACAGCATTGCAGAACAAGCTCCTTATGAAAGGCTCTAGAGAGAGCTGCCTTCAGCCTCTTCCATTTCTCCTGCCATCTCTACGAAGGCACAAAGAGGATCTTCTTCAGATCAGTATTTTAGGAGCAGTAACAACAAAAGGGCAAGGAAACAAGAGAAAGACCTATAGCTCAGGAGGAGGTAGGCAGCTCTCAGGTTTCTCTCCCAGCTGAGCCCTTCTGAAGCATCAGACATCAAGGCTAGCAAGTCACATAAGCAGATAGATGGGATGAATTGTCCTCTTTCATCTTTACAAGAGCCTGGATGTCTGGCTTCAGGTGGCTATGGAGAAGCACTCCTGGTGTTCTGCAGTCTCCCTAACGGTACTTGGAAGAAGCCTGGGTCCCATCCCTGTTGCTGACTATAGCCAGCCAAGTTGCTGCAGGTACTTTCCTTCTACATCTCGGTGTCTCCAAGCAAAAAGTGGAGAGAATGGCCCAGGTCTGCATTCTCAAGCACTCAGAGTTGCTGTGGAAGGAGCATACTACCTCTAAAACACACAGCTCTCCATCAAGCAGACCCTCTACCTTAATCTTCTGGGTCTTTGTTTACAAGGTCTGTTTATTTACATTCTGGATAATGCAGACCCATCACATAATTAGAAGAAAAAAAAATGATTATGAACCATTGCAATAGGGCACAAGCATATATTTTAATTTAAGTAGCACAAACTCTGTTCTTACCAGAATGGAGATTATTCCTTTATGCTTCTGCTCAACCAGGTCACAGATGATCTTGTTGTTAAAATATGGAATTGGTTCCCACTGGAAATAAGGCGGGGGGGGGGGGGGGGGGGAGAGACCAGTTTTAGAGGAAGATCTTTTCCTTGCAATTTTTAAGTTCTTTAGAGCCAGGCTCCAATCCCAGTAAAGATCAGTGTTGTAAATTAGGACCAACCGAGCTGCTGCAGAAACAATGACAGCACATTGATCCATCACCCCACACTACAGTCTGCCTGCTTTCAGCAGCCCAGACCATCCTCTTATTCTCTACATGAATGCACTTCATCATCCACTGCCTTACACTGTTGGAGCTCCTCATTTCTACAGGGACATTGCCACTGCTGACCTTTTGAGTTTTGGGGAATGTCCTGCTCCTTTCTTAGATTATGTAAATTAAATCTAGGCTAAATTACACTGCAAAAGGGGTTACGGAATGAGACCTGTGGCTATCTTATACTTTCCACATGAACAGTGCAAAATAAAAAAGGAAAAAAGCAGGATGTCTTCTTCACTGATGATGAAGAGCATTCAGTGTAATGGCAGTTCAAAGAAAAAAGGAGAGGGAAAATAATAAGTTACCTCTATTCCTTCCAGTTCATATTCTTCCTGCTCTGCTTTCAAGGTCATCTCAATCAACAGCTGCTGGAGCTTCTCATTGCAGTAATTAATGCAGAACTGCTCAAAGCTTCAGAGTGGTTAAATGAGCATTAGTTTTTATTTATTGCATGGACAGTTTTACTTCTCCCACCACTACCTACTGTCTTCCAGCCAGACAGCACATTTCTATACAGATCAAATCCATACATTCCTCCCACACTATTGTACCA
Source organism: Ciconia boyciana (assembly GCF_034638445.1). Lineage (NCBI taxonomy): Eukaryota > Metazoa > Chordata > Aves > Ciconiiformes > Ciconiidae > Ciconia > Ciconia boyciana. The sequence continues at coordinate 7,927,120 of NC_132948.1, forward strand.
ATGGCTCAAATCCAGGCAAGCAGTCCAAGCTAAAGCTTTCACCAGGGGGTCCAGCTAACCCAGTGCACTCAGATTTTGCAGTCACCTGTAGCTTGCCTTGCTGGGATAAGAGTACACTCAAGAAGCCATGGAGGACTTCAGCACATGCCCTCCACGCCTCAGGAGCTGTGGTTACCTGTTTGTGTCCAGGACTTCAAAACCATAGATATCCAGCAGGCCAATAACTGTTTTCCCAGTTGAATCCTGTTAAAGACACCATTGCTCTGTAATTGCTGCTTCAGCTGATGCTTCTTCCCTGCATGTTTCATGCTGCTTTCTTCACCTAAATTTTAAACTTTCTCTTTGAGAGCTTTGTTTCACATGCCAATGGAGTAGCCACTTTAAAGCACGTAATGAACTGCTAAAACTTTTTAACGTACCACCTTCCACACCTAACTAAACAGTTTTCCAGCTCAGTGCTGTGGGATGCCCCTATATCAATTACCAAGCATCCAAGATATTTGGTGATGGGTGCTGCAGGGCCTCACTGGAGAAGCTCTTGCTCAGTGTGTTAGGAGCACTCACTGTCTAGGAGGACACTAGACAAGAAACCAACCTTGTTGGCTAGAGAGCCATTAATTTTGTTGACTAGCCAAGTGAAAGTTCGTCCATAAATCGCCTTTGCTACTGCATCCCGAGCGTAGAATGCCAGATCCACGTTCAATGGGCTTAGGACCTAAAAATAAAGATATGCTGGAGATGATAAACACCACAGATGATCAGAGCAAACTTCTGCAAAGCCAGTTCACACCTGTGGCTTGGAGAACCAGCCATGTTGTTGTACACCACAGCACAGCACCCAGCCTATCTGAACTGTAGCTGCCTACAGCTTTATTTACCAGTGTTACTTCAGTCTGGCGTAGGGCCACGTGCCAGCAGGATTGTGATATGACATTTTGGATAGTACTAATTTAGATAAGTGGGGAGAAGTATTCTGACTTCCTTTTAGTTTTATTTTATTAAACTTGGTACAACATGCTCGAAGAACGGTTTTTACCAGTGCTTTTCTTCGTTTATGCAGCCCAGTTTCCCAGGAAGCATTCCAGGGACTGAACAAAAGGAAATTATTTGGCTCAAACACAGGGCTGCCTGCAAGTCCCTGTTCCTAGCTTTTTAACAGTTACTACTTTGTTCAGCAGGAAAATTCCAATACTGGGAATATGTTTTAGTTTAACACCTCAGGCTAGAAGAGGAAGATAATATGGAGAAGAGAGATAGCCAGAGGGATCTGTTTTTACTGTAACACTGCTAAGAACAGAGCTCCTCATCTGTCACCACCACTAGCTGGGGTGACTCCCAGCTGCCTGGGATTACACAGGACTACTCGATACCTCTTCAGATCTGGCTTCGATCTTCCGATGGGTGAGAGCTTCCTGCAGAATGGACAAGTGCACACCCAGTAGCTGCAGAAAAAGAAATACTTGCACTCAGAGTATGGCCAGCAGGAGACTGCTTAAATAAGCATTATTGTGTGATCAGTAGGGCATAACCCCCCAGTCCATTCCCATTCATTTCAGGGGATGCCAGCCTTGGTAGATCTCAGGTATACTCATCTTTGAGCAACAATAAGTAAGGAAGTTTCAGAGAGATGTGCTACAGAGAAAAGGGGCCCTACAATTCAAGATAGTTTATAACAAGAGCTGGCTATTTAAATAGCAATCCTTTGCTTTTGGGAACAGATGTTTTTGTCCTTAAGAGGAAAACACGGCAAGATTAAGGCTTTCTTCATAGCACTTGTAATACTGTCACTATCTCAGAAGAGATACCTTTGAAATCCATTTGATCTGCGTGCCATCGCGAATGATGGCATGTCCATTGCTATCTTCTTCAAACTGAATGTTCCCGAGGTGCAGCACACTAGCAACAATTCCAAAGAGATGCTAACAACGAGAGATACACCATTAGAAAACAGGTTCCCATAGCTCCATGGCATGGTACTAATCTCTGCTGTGCATGCTAATAAACAGAATATTGGCTAGGCTGAAGGAGGCGAGTCAGACAACCTGCTTCAGAGATATGCTACCACCAGTTGCCATCGAGCTGTACCAAGCAATAGAGCTCTTCACCCACCCACTCCGTCAGTCCCCCCCAAATTATGTCCTATTCCATCCTTAGCACCTCTCCCAAGCAAGACTGCTTCCATCACTTTTAAGGAAAGACAGCAGTGCACTCCTTAAATTCCCTTTTGTAGGCTCAGTCCCTTTTAACATGCATACCTCTATATCTTTTTCAGTAAAGTCAATGATAGAAAAAGCTTTGCGGACTATTTTCCAGTCATTCTTGTCATTAATAGAAAACACTTTGGCACATCGACCCTATGCAGTAAAAGAAAGATGAATTAGTACAATTAATTGGCAAAGCAATTTTATTATGAGCAACAAACATAGCGTACTACTGGGCATGCTACTTTCATTTCCAGTTTCCTCAGCCTGTATAGATGCAGTCTGCAACTAGCTAGCAAGTTTATTTCATTCCTGCTAATCCTGAGAGTGGCTCATTTGATCAGATCTTTCAGCATATACTTAAAGCTTAAAATAACTTAAAGCATTGAGCTTCGATAGTGATTACCATAAAATGGCTAAGTCTTGTGAAGAGCTTGAGTTTACAGCCATCTTCCGTTTTTATGGTAATAATACCTTAAGAAGAATACTGCCCAAGTATCCTTCACTACCAAGGAAGAAAGGAAACTGAAAGCACTACCATGAAGTGAGCTATATACTGCATAACCATACCTCTGGACCTCTATAATATGAGGTCTGTAAATCCTGAGAAACTCATTTTATACCCAGCCCTGACACAGAGGTGTTAGAAGAGATGTCTTTATACAGAGTGTAACCTGCAGCCAGATACTACTCTGCTGTTTAGTAGCTCAGACTGCTCTTCTCAACGAATCAAGAATTGTCTTGATCATACAGGAGGGACCAGGGTCATCGAATGGTTTGGTGACATTTGCTTAAGAGTGTTTATGTTCTCACAGCAGCAGCACAGATGGCAGCAGTAAGCCATTCCGCACACACAGAACACAGGGAATGCACAGTTAACAAGAGCTCTGGTGAAAGTGACTTTTTTAAGCTCTGATGGCCTTGCTGTCACTGGGTCACATTGCCCAAAAGCTTGTTTCTGTCCCCACAACTATATCAGCTGATCCAATAAGAGATATTATTCCTTAGAAGCCACTTATCATGTGCCTCCTTAGGCCATAACAGCTGGAACAGTTCCTGCTACAAAAGCACCCAGGGTAGAACAGAGTCCAACAACCCCAGAGCAAATACGTTTGCAACCAACCTGCCTGCAAGTTTCGCTATAACATGACACACAGCGGGTTCTCTTAGCAGTTCAGCAGCACGCTTAGTAAGCAAGGAAAGCTGCATTTGCAATCCCTACAGCTCTGGATGTAAGATACAGAGAGAGGGACAAGCTCTCACTGACCTGGATGAGATACGCATACTTTTGGGGGTTGCGCTCCAGCCCAAGCCAGCAAAGAAGATCCTTGTCTCCACCCTCTAATAACTGGTAGAAAATATGGAAATTCCTTTCTCCGTGGTTTTGATGGACAACTCGGGATTTCTCAATTAGGTAACTGAGGATGTGCCCTCCTACTGGAGCTCCCTAGCAGAACAAAGCAGTCAGATCAACACCAACAGATATAAATAACATCATTGTGACGGCTGTTCCTCCACACCTAGGAACAAGGAGCAGTGTTTCTGCTGTTACTTATCTGCCATCTTGTGTTTAGTTAGTTACGAATAGTTAGTATCCAACAACAGTACAAGATGTATCTAAAGAGCTTGCTGTCCTTCTAGTGTAACTTGTGCGTTACAAGAATTTATATTAGCTTTCTACTGAGCGCTGGCAGTATTGCCAGTAATATAGGAAGCTTTCAGCATGTATAACTAGGCACTTTACTTGCAAAATGCAACGTCCGTAAAAAACAGGGTCAGAAACCTGCAGTGTAAGTCTTAATAAATCCTGTGCTGCCTGGTAAGTGTCCAAGAGGTTCACTGATACAGCTTTTTTTAATAGCAGTCTATTAAGTTTGTTCTCACCTTAAAATCAAATTGGATATCCATGTATTTCCCAAATCTACTCGAGTTGTCATTACGCAGAGTTTTTGCATTTCCAAAAGCCTGTGGATAAACAGATAGATTAAGTCACTTCTCCTCTTACTCAGAACCTGACACCCATAGTAGGACAAAGCTCCAGAAATAAAGATTTGCTGCATCAGCTGAGTCCTACGACTGAATTTAGTGGGATTAAAGAAATACAAACGTGGTGGACTTGGGAGTGTTAGGTTTACGGTTGGACTCAATGATCTTAAAAGGTCTCTTCCAACCTAAATGATTCTATGATTCTAAACTAATGTATTTCCCTAGCTTTAATGTGGAATTCAGCTAAACAAGTTATCGCTCTCTCTTGTATGACCTATAACCAAAGCCACGAGGAACTGTTGTATGCTATACAGTTTCCTTGTACTCCCAGGCTTCAGCTATCCTCCACTATAAAACCCAAGTTTAAATTTCTAAAAGTTAAGTGATATTAAATCCCAAGCATTCTTTCAGAGGTTGTGCTGCCAAGAGGCCAAACGTATGTTATTATTTACGTTATGCATGCAGGTGCAAAATTATGTGAAACAGGAGGCCATTCCTGGGTGCAGGTGTGTAGAAAAAGGAAAGTCTTGCAGGAAAGTCTTGTGGAGTGAGGCCATCTATGCCAACTCTTCTGCATTTTGTACCTTTATTTAGTTTTTACCTCCAAAACAGGATTGGAAAGTAGCAGACGGTCACGGACGATCTGCAGCTGCTCTGTAGTTGGACAGGTTACTGCGTAATACTGCAAGATCTTCTTGGATGCTTCTGTCTTCCCAGCTCCGCTCTCCCCAGAGATGAGGATGAAATGGTTGTTGTACTCGCTGCACATCACCCGGTAGGCATTGTCAGCTATGGCATATCTGAACAAGGATCACAAGAAGTATTCAGAGGAGAAGCACCTGTTCCAAATGGCAACAGGAGGCAGAGTATCAAAGGTTTTTCAGAAATACTTACTCCTCATCTAACATTACAAGTATTGGACATGATGGGAAAGCACAGCTCAAAACATGAGACTGACTTGAGGTCTCATAGTAAAAACCCAGTCTGTATTTGAGGGACAGATAGGGCTTGTTCTTTTTCCCACTGTTGCTGTAGGATTTATACAGGCTGCCTGTATTCCTGGTGAATACAGTTTATACACAGCAGGGACTCCCTCTTCCAAAGCAGAGGAGCCAGTTTTGATTCCAGTAAAGGGAAGATCTCAACTTCTGCTGGTAGAGACAGATACAAAGATAACCAGTAGTGGAACTTTCACTGATATACCACTTACGGAAGGAAAAAAAAAAAGAAAAAAGAAAAACCTACTTAGCAAACCACCCAACAACTTCCAACCATCAAAAAAACCTCCAGCTCAGAGTTCAGAAGTTCAGGTTTCTTCCCCTCCTACGAAGTCCAAGTGGAGGCTGTGCATGAGCACTGCGCTAGTCCTGTGGTAGCCTGCACTGACACCGGGCCTCAGGCTACAAGGCAAGATGACTGGAGTGTTTCAGACAACTGAAGGAAAAGATGTTGACTTGCACATGGACACAGTCAGGCAGTGGTCCGACTAGACCATGTGTAACGAGGAGGACATGCTGAGCACTACTCTGGACAGTAATCTTCACGATAACTCTTCCCCTACAGTTTCCCCAACATCACTTCTGCAATCCTTTTGTTCCCCTTTAATTCTCACGGTCAGCTAGAAGACAGAGACAAATACATCCTTACCTACAGGAAGATAAGAATACCAGCATTCACCAGACCTAGTGACTGTGGATACGCATCCTTGTTGCTGGTACACAGCATTACAGAGAAAACCCAATTTATTGGTATCAACTGAAATCCTAAGGGTTCTACTTACAGATGTGGTGGCAGTTCAAAAAAGTTTACCCCTCGATAAAGCTGCATCTGTGTCACGGTGTAGATATCCAGCTCTTTGTAAGGGTTGACAGATACAAGAAGAGTACCAATATATGTCTGCAGGGAGAAAAGAATGCCCACAGGTGGAAAACCTGTTCCATCACTACAACAGCAGCTCCCAAAAGAGGAGCCAAGTACATCAGGACATTACGCAAGAACAACTGGAAAAGATGGTACAGAAATTGTTACGAGATAAGAGGGGGAAAAAAAAATAATAAAAAAAATCACAAAAAACCCTCCACAGGCATCACTATTACAAAGCCAATACCAACTTCTTCCAAAACCCACCCAGTTAAGAGTGGACTTGAACAATGACAGCAAGCTTAGAACCTTATATTTCATATGCAAGGTCTTGATATCTCATGATGCTCATGGGATTTTTTTTTCCTACTTAAAGTTACCATAATCATGCATTTACTATCCCAGTTCTGTTTCACAAAAATCTCTGGAAATGACCAATAACTAATGCTGTGAAGGAAAGCCAAGTAGGATGTCTATGGAATTCATAGACAGCTGTTCAACAGAGAAGATTCCCTCTTGACTGTGAAAGGTGATCAAATAAAACATTTCAGGACACATTACATTTTCCCTTATTTGTATACATTCTCAGCACATCAAAATGCCCTGTTCTACCTTCTTTTCAATTCTTTCCATTAGTGTTATACAAATATCAGTCCTCATTTGACAAAGGACATGTTTAGATACTACTTGCCACTGCTGTAAGCCAATGTATAACCTTGGGGCTGCTGAGAAAATGGACATGGCTGTGAAGTCATCTTCGTTTGCACCATGAAGTACTCAGCACTTTCATACAAGTCAGACACCACGCTCAGCGCTGCCTTGCCTTCCAAGGTAGTAAGGGAATAGGAAAGTGAAATGCTGTCTACTGCATGTTGTTTGGATCTTTGTAAGGCAACTCAGAGCAGGCCAAGACTGTATTATCTTCATTAGCAAAAGTAGAGAGACTGCTACTGGGTGATCACTCTGCCGGGTACTACTAACGTCTAGCAATGTGTCTCAGAGCACAATGAAACCAAAGCTGGGAGAGAATTCTCTGTATTGATAGTGCCTCCTGCCCCTGCAGTTTTAGTTTGCATCCCATCTAGATGTGCAACAATTTGTTATTTTTTATATATATATATATATATATATATATATATATATATATATATATATATATATATATATATGTGCCACACTTAGAGACATTTCACCTGCTATAGGCTACATGAATCCACATGACCAGCACTTACATAGATGAGGTTCTCTTGGTATCGCTTGCGAAGGTTGTTCAGGAAAGCAGACTCACTGGTGTGGGAGTCCAGAAGCACAAAGTCCTGCACCCCGACTCTGTCCCGTGCTATCAGAGCCCCTTCCATATTTGCGTCAGTGTTATCTTCCACTTCTTCTTTCTACAACACCAAGGTTGTATGAAACAGATTTAGGAGAGAGCAGATAGGGACCCTAAGGGTCAGCTAAGTCCTTCCCCATACCCCAAGGTCAAATCAACCTTGCATGGGTAATGCCAAGAGATTATTATCCAAGCTGTTATTAACACCTTCCCCAAAGATGGCAATTTCATACCATGTGAGTTTGCACTCCAAATTCTTTACAGTCCAGACGACCAAGACTCATTCCTGTGATCTGAGAGGAAGACCAAGGTTTCCAGGCAGCCCTCACTAACACGACAGTTGTTTGAGACAAACCTAGCTCCAAATACGCAGTTACAATCTGGGACACTCCATTAACTCAGTCTAGACAAAGCAGTTGGAAGTTAACGGTGGAAGATACCAGACAATTTGTTAGTTTCTAACGCTACCTGCAACTACTTTACACAGATAAAACTATGAAAATGGAGAATCTCCAGGAAAGGCTGCATTTGACTTGACCTTTAGGGAAAAAAGATTAATCCTAGAGCACTACTCTGCACAAGACTGCTTCATTATTCCCAGTGCATTCCGCAAGCAGATCAAAGTCAACTTTCAAGGCTGGGCAGCAGATGTCTCCATCCACCAGCAAGACCTGGGCAGGGAGCGGCAAGGCCACCAAGCTGATAAAACTAATCAAAAAGCAATTTGGAGAAACAGTTAAACTTTTACTAGCACACACACCACCTCTTTCTCAAGAAGTTGAAAGATGTAAAAAGGATGTCACTGACAAAAACGTAATTCTTTTGCACAGCCCCCTTCCCATTCCTTATCTTGGAAGTTGACCTTATACTGAAAATACTCACTGCTGAGGATCAAGCTCTTGTTTCCCAGGCTATAGAAATAAATTGTATGCTTTTTATTTGTTAAATCAAGCTGATAGTTTCATGCTAGCAGACAGACAAACAGGATACTCTTTATTCTATAGTAAGAAGTGTGCCATAGTGGTGTTTTCAGGGTTTCTTTTTTGTTTGTTTGGTTGGTTTTTTTAAAGACACCAGGATTACACAGTTCAAAAAAAATTCCTACCCTAATGCATAAAATACTTCCCTTATGACAGAAATGAAGTTAATACATTTTGAGCAGCTTACCTTTTAGGGTTCCCAGGCTTTGCAAATTAAGGGAGAGAAACTGGCTGAGCAGCCATCAGCTGAACGCACACAGCAGCTCCTCAGACTCAGGGACGTGCACATAAGCCCAGCACCTTTGCTATTCTTATACTGCCCTTCATGACATTGGCTTTTTACATTTTGCTGCTCCACTGCTCAAGAAGATTGTGTGATTGTGTGTAAGATTTTGAACAAGCATTAAAAGGATACTGATGGCCTGTTTATGCACTGCCACATCACTTCACCCCCCCCCCCCCTTTTTTTTTTTAGAAGCAGAAGCTTTACAAATTGTAAATAGGCACAATGTAAAATCTTTCTGCTAAGCTTTGTCAAACCCTGACTCTGGAGGCAGGCTTTTGGGATGAGCCTGCAGAGCACTGGTGGAAGACGACAGCACTTTGGACACTAAGGCTTGGTGGATTTAGAAGCAGGGTTTCACTAAAATGAAGAGCAAAGGACCCAACCACACAATATTCTTTATAACTGAGGGAAGCTCAGAAGAGTCAGCTCTTAAACAGGAATTTTAATGTTAGTTTCATTTTTAGTACAGCCTGTTCTTTAGATTAATCTGTTTATTGCATTGAAAGAGAGATCCAAGCTTCGAGATTTACATTCAGCAGTAATGTTACCACAATACTCCAGAGAGGAAGATATTCTGAAAGCATACTATTTAAACCCTATCATAGTTTAAAAAGAAATAAATCATACCTGCACTAGCTTCACATAGGAGTAATTACTTTTTTTGCCTTTTACATCCACTGCCTCCAGCTGACTGTGTGACCAGCTCTAGGTTGGCAGGAGGTAGTATTCCTCAGTTCTCCTGAGCCATGGCATAATGTGACTGTGATCACTTCTTTCTTCTGCCAGAAAGATATCTACATTTTTTCCTTTTAATATTAATAGCCTTTTTTTCCTCCTCTGCACATAACATATCTTATCCATTTGTTGTGCTTGTCCTTAGCTCAGGTTCCATCAGTTCGGAAGACAATATAAAGGATGACTTCGGTTCTCACACCAATACCTACAGACCCCACTACCTATGTGGGGAGGAACACGTCAGGGGGTGGGGAGGGAGGAAAGAGTTAAAAAAAATCTCCTATTCATTGTCCTATTAAACATTTAATTTGATTCTACAAACTTCAAGAACCTAAGAGATATTCAAACCACTAGTCACGGTCATTACTACTTTAATTCTGAACACTGGCCTCTAAACCAAGTAGCCCGTTCAATACTCGCTAGAGCTGGTGTTCCCACACCACTAGTCACCTCAGTAGTCGTGACATCTCCCAGAAGATCATTATAGCTTTGCAAAATCATTGGAAGACTTGACAGAATGGCTTTTCAGTGTGCAGTATTAAGCGGGATAATAGTAATCATTTCAGTCTCTCTGTTCTGGACCAATACAGATGACACAACATTCAGTCATACCTGGTTTTGTATTGAGCAGAGTTGCCATGGTAATATCCAAATAAAAAAAATCTATTCTGCAAATGGTTTTAGCAATCTTGTAACTTCACTGTATTGCAAATGAGACAAATGGGCAGCTATAGTGCAAATTATCAGAGTAATCATTTTTGTTAAGTGTCTATCCCATCCAAGTAGTATTCAATATTATTTGGCAGTGCAATCTACAGATTTTTTGTTACCAAAAGATAGTGTTTTTAGAGGGAAAAAACACCTATCTGCTCCACATAAGTTGCTGCGAGGTTAATATTTATCTAACACACACAATTATACATTTCATAAACAAAATGCCAGAGTTTAGAGATAGATATTTATTATTTCTTTTGCCCTAATACTTTCTTCCCCATTTAGCAGGGAAACTTTTGTCTTAATCATCTTGACTTTCTTGATCTCGCTACAAGAGCAGCTGAGCTTGGAGCCCAGCCCCTGTACCAGCAGGGCTGACCTAGCCAGGCTGGGAGGGCACACAACCTCCTTAAGGCCTGACCAAGCTGGACAAGAGTTTATCAGACTTAACAGAGCAGCTATTTTTTAGCTCTGGGTCAAGAACAGAAGGAATTTACCATCACCCCAGACCAGTAAAAACATCTCTCTCTCAAATCAAGCACGTTCAGGCTGTAATAAATCAGTATCCAGTGACAGAGAATTAAAAGCAGTCAAACCTATGAAGCCAGGGCTGTTGGATGAGTTCTCAACCCTAAGCACGTCTTACCAAGTAAGAGATGTCTTTGAATTTAATTGCAAATTCATTTTTAAAGCAGAGGCTTTGGCCTGGCTGCAGGAACATGACCTCCCGATACACCCTCTGCTCCATGCATGGTTAGTGCTTGTCTCTAGCAAGCCATGAAGATACCTGCCCCGGCTCGTGTGGCAACTGCTCCGAGTCAGCAGCCTCTAGTACCAGACCACTATCAACACACCAAAGCTATTACATCCCAAATTAGACCTATCTAGACATTTCTACCATATCACATGCATACACCCGTGGCATCTAACTGCCACGTGTTAACGTGCCATACAGGAGGAGCAGTCTCCTCTGGAGTATCCTGTACCACCTCTTTTAGGGCTTATGGCACATGAAGCCTCCTGTCTTTCTTGACTGTTGTTTTCTTTCAGCTGTCAGTTATTTCAAGTTATTTGACAGTCTGAGTAAGAAATCACCTGATTTTTCTCCCAGGGTAAAGCAGTTTTTTGGCAGAATTACTACAAGCAAAGAGAATATGTGAACACCTTCACTTTGAAAATATACAGGCAGTATTAATCAAAATAATAATGCCCTGAAACCCACCTTCCTCTACAGATACCCTGGACCAGGCCAAACAAAGAATTTAAACTGAAAACTTTAAATTGAGATTGACCTAAGGCAGTACAGAATTCAGACCATATCACAATCTGAACTACTTCCCCTTATTTTTCCCCCAAAGAGTTGATACTCATTTTTTCCAATCTGGTTTGGTCATAGCACAGTGGCTTCCTGACAAGGTTAGAGTTTGTCATTTTACCAGAAAAATGGACTATAAACAACTTAAGGTGGATTCATCCTTCTGAGAAAGCACTCAGGAAAAGCTGGACAAGAGACTTTTACCTCCTCTCCAAGCCAGGAAGCATGAACATAGAATAAGCCTGAAACCACAGTGGCCATGTACCTGATCAGGTTTCCTTAGCCCAGTTCTCTCACTCATATGTTAATTGGTAAGCGACACTGTTCCCCATTAGACAAAAATCCCGAACTCTTTTCTGGGCTACTTTGTGCTCAGATTGTCTCAGTATTTTACTGTTGCTGAGATCAGGCAATTTTATTGTCACAGTACCATTTACCGCCCTGTCCCCCACCCCATTTCTGGAAGTTTACTACAAGTTTTGTGCTTACCTGCTATCACCATCAGTAAGAAATACCCCCCCCCCAGGACTCATCAGTGCACATTACCCCAGCAAGACACTGCTCTTTTTAAAGGATTATTTTCCTTTCCTCATCACTTAAGAGTCAGGAGATTTCTTTCTTGCCTACTGAGATGCAAGCTCTATCAGAAAATCTCTCCCTCGCTACAATGAGGGTTTTTTCTTTTCCCACAGGGATTTGTCTATCAACACTGACGCTACAAGGAACTGCAATGGGTCACAACACAAATTCATGAGATGTGCAGCTCTTGAAAAAAAGGCCTAAATTAGGGTCAGAAGCAACAGACTAGTTTCTTTGACAAAATTTGTACCAGTTTGTAACAAACAAACAAGACTTGGCAAGGAACAGTTAGAAAAACAACTTTTTTTTTAAAAAAAAGAAACTTTGCAAAATTATTACTTATCTTTGCCAGAGGCTCATAACTTTATTTTTCAACAGGCTCCAAAGTTAATTTGTTGCTGTTCCTTTGGTTCAACGCCATAGAACAGAAGAGATTGATATATAGGGGAAGACGAGGACCAGTTACGATGCCACTGCTATTTTGGAAGCACTAGGAAAACCCAAGCCAGCCATGCGACATGCTACCCATGCAAATACAAACATCAGGCGAGAGCCTCAGGTGGGCACCATCTCACCCAGCGTATCTTGCAAGTAGCCTCTTACCCACCTGGTCAAGCAAGCACCCTTACTGTAGCAAAATGCCATGCAAGCCACCAGACTCCAGGTTTATTTGGGGCACCCATAAGGCCACCAATTCCCACCACAAAAATCAGAAAAGTTCTCAGGGATCCTCCACACGCCCCCAAACCATCCCAACCTGCCAGAGATGCTGGATTTCCTTACCACCAACCCTCCAAATTCAGAAGTGTTTTTATTTCACACATGCCTCCTTTACCTGGACCCCCCCAGCTGCAGCGTGCCACCTCCCGTCAACTCTTTCTCCAACCTGCGCTTCTTCCATAAAGAGTTAACAGGGCTGAAGTTAAGGCCCAGTGACACCAAGTATCGTGTGTCAGGCTGTTTGCTCGCCTCCCTCCTTGGGCAGGGATGCTAACATCCTCCTTGTTTAATGAATTATCTAACACACTGCCAGCGCACAAGCTGTGATGAGGTTTATGCCAACAGCACCGCTTGATGAGATTTTAAGATCTCGCCGCAAGACTGAAGTCTGGGTTTGAAGACGAAGCAATGGACCCTAACCTTTCTGATGGGCAATTTAAGCAAATCCAGACACAAAATATATCAGCCCTGAACAGGCTCCTCACTCCCTTCCCGCAGCTCCTGGCTTGGCTCCCCACTAGAGGTCACTGCAAAACCCATTTTAATTTGCAGATTGAAGTTTCCACGGATTATCCCTTTTTTTCATATGCAACAGACAGTTTCTCCCCCAAAAAATTACTTCTCGGGTTGGACTTCGATTGCCACCAACTCCCACACGACACCAGCTCTTTCTCCCCCTCCACCCAGCTGTCAGAGACAACAACAACAAATATTTTCCCGTGATTGCTTCTCTGCATAAACAATTGTCAAAAGAATAAACCCCCTCCATTTGGGTAGCCCGTGATCCATGAGCAGCAGCAAGTGACCTCTCAGTTCTGTTCAACCATCTCCCGGATGATGCTTTCAATCCTGTAAAGAGCTCCGTATCTGAGAAGCTTCACACCCAAGTCCAACCTCACTGATTAACAAAGGTGTCCTTCTAAAGGGACTCGTAGCGAGATCAGGGTCTACAGAAGTGGAAGAACCCTTCCTGCACCACAAAATACCTTTGCCTGGTCTTACGGCAACATTCAGAAGTTAGATACCTTACCTCGTGGCTCAGTCATCGAGGAAAACGGGCAAACAGTACGATCTGGGAAGCTGAGTGGAGCAAAGGCATTTTTGACATCCTCAGCTAACAAATACTGATTATGAACAAGAACGTTCGAGACTTAAAATAAAAAACAAACAAACAATATACTTCCATAGAGAAGTGGAAAGAAGCACCTGTTTAACAGACAGTTTATTTAGAATCATACATTTCACAACAGAATTGTTTTTCAGTAACGGAAAAGATAATTCCTACCGACAAGAGCACACTTGGGTTACAATCTCCGCAAAAAAGCTTCCTGCTCCCACCCCTCTCCAAAACTCAGAGCCTTATCTCACGCTGGACACAGTGATCCTAAAGCACAGTTCAGTCTATTTGTTCAGCTCCGTCTCCCGCTGGCATCCTAGGAAATCTGCTGTGATACCAAACATTTACCACCCTTGTTGCCTGTTCTCCTGTTGTTACACCCCTGAGACGTAAGCAAATAAAGTTTGTGCCGCAGGAACGTAGCACAGTAAGCAGACATCTCTGGAGCCATCTGATTTAAAATAGACATGAGTCTCAGGCCTGCTCAGGACAGATGAACTTGGAGTAACACTGCTAATACAGATTCCTTTAGAAACGTCAGCGCTCTGTTTTGGAAATACTCATTTACTGCAAGAGGCAGCGCTCCTTGACCCAGCCCTGCGCCCCTTGTGCGCAACAGGAATTTGCTCATTAAGAGTCCTGAAAATGGGAGGGCAGCACTGCAAGGATTACAACAGGGAAACCCCCTGGGCTCTGCTCCACCTAAGGCAAAGGAAGTTGCCCAACCAAAAGAAGCTGCCCAAAAGGGCAGTGATAGCGCTTGGCCATCAAGAGTGGTAAAGAACGATGTCCTGCAAGAGCCTGCTTGGCAAGGTCAGCAGGAGAGCACGGACAGGTCCCAGCAGTCATGTCTCTTCCTTCAACTCTGGCAGTGACCTCAAGGTCAAGATTACAGCATGCCGCACGGCTGCTGGAAGGGGCTACAGGCAGCTGCCTGCACAGTATCTGCTCCAGGAGGAGCCAGGACCCCATCCCTTCATCCCCAAAGAGATCTCAGGTTCGGTGACCATCAAAGAGCTGGTACTGCTGTACGCTTGGCAATAGGACTTGGAGCAACACGTCACCGCCCAAGAATAACGGCGAGCCCAGGGTGACAGGGAAACGCTTTCCTCCTACTGTGGAAACTTTGGTGTGGCTCGTAAGAATTAATCTGTTCAGGGTAATTTTCAGATAAACAAGAACCGCACATAAAACAGATAAAAGCAGACCAGATCTCCACCAAGTGACCAAGCTATGGTCATCCCATTGCAGCAAAGCCAACAAAAAGACGAGATGATTTTCAGACATTTCAGTGATTCTGACCCCTGTATCTCTGGCAATTTCTTCCACATTTATAATGAATCTGAAATACTATACATTGACTATGCTTGGAAATGCAGCAGCAGCACTGTGGAAAAGTGATGGCTTGGGTCTGTAACAAGGAACTTGGGCCGTCTTGCACTACTGTGCACACTTTTCAAGGCAAGAGAATTCATAAATACAATTATACTGCGGAAAAATTTACACATTGTAACCTAATTTCTTTTCAAAAGAATACAGAATAAGAGGGTTTTAAGGTTAATCAACAGCCTAGGGAAACGCCAACAGTTCTTAAGGCCTCTTGTCTGTCTCCAGGGCATAGTCTGCTATAGACTTGTTAAAGGGTGACTGTCTGTCTTTCTCAATAGAGGAGAGGTCGAGGTGAACCACTTCACTTTCATAAATCAAAAGAAAGAAAAAAAGTGAGAAAATCTCCAGAGTTCAAACATTTCTTTAAAACCCAAACTTTAAATACTAAATGGGCTTCATGGCTGCCATTTTGAAAAACATTAGTTTGCCAAAGGACCCTTTTGATTTCTATTTGAAATGCGAGCGCTCACAGATAATCCATTGAGAATCAAACCCCCACAAAAGGCTTCCTGAAACAATCGCGGCGCTGGTGAAGGACAACATTTTTGTGCCCAAAATAAAACATTTTAATGCGCTACAATCCATTACACATATATTCCTACATTTCCTTTCAGTAATTATTCATTAGAAAACATTTAACGTCACTGCAGATTTCACACTGGGCAGTCTGCACACAAAGGAGAAGAGTTGGCCCATTTATAAGGGGCTGAGGCCGCCTTTTCTCATCCGAGAAACTCCAAGGCGGTGGGGGCTGCCGGACACAACGGGCAGGCTAAATTGTGCGGTTAACGGTCAAAGCCCCCCTGCCTACTTTGACACTCATTTAAAGATGACGGGGAACAATAGAGATTTGTTCTTAGCAACTCTTTCTTGTTACACGGGGTCTACATCGGCTGTGCCGGGCGGTTCAAGGCATGAAACCGGTGCTGATGTTCGGTTCCACCTGCCATTGCTTGCCCTGCTCGCTGCTCTCCCCCCCTTCCCCTTTCCCCACTTTAACACAATGAGACAGGTAAAGAATATCATTAAAAAGAGTCCCATTCAGCACGTCAGCTTTAATAAAACAATTGCCTATCAGGTTAATATGAGCAGCTCAAATTTTGGGTTAGTGCCAGTAAGCCTGCTCTTCTGGACCACGTTAGTCAAAACAGCCCTTCTTGCCCCAAAACTCCCAGTTCACCTCCAGGATTCCAGTTTGCACCAGTGCTCCCAGGTTACAGCGCTGTCAGCAGGCACCAATGCATTCAGACACCCGACCTACAGCATAAAACACTTCTTTATAACCTTTTAATTGACAAACCCGTAACAACTGCTAAGAAAGATCCTTTTGCTTTATCAGCTTGTTTTGCATGCAGCAGAGATGCTGCCTGAAAGTCTGTTTTTGCCCCTGCACCCCAGACACGCTAACTTGATGGGCGAGGAAAGCAGCGGCAATCGCACTTCACTTGGGAAATTTAAGACTATAAAAATCAAGCTACAAATCCTGTCAAGCCAGAACAGAGACACTAACTGCATGCTCTTGCTCTCAGTCACTGCTTTTTAGATATAAATGCCAGTTTTTTTTCAGCACCGACATGCTTAGATTTACTGCTGCTGGACCAGAGGCAGCTCCTTAATGAATCCTGAATCTTTATTAATTGCAGAGCAGGACATCTTATTAGAAAGCATAAATTGCTGATAAGCTCCATAAAACGTATTCCCTAGCTAACAGAGCACAGAATTTCCAGCTGGAAAGCTAACATTCAGAGTTAAAGCTTCTGGAAATAAGGGAGAGTAGATTTATTTAACTTCTAGGAACGAGAAGGACAGTCCTTGAGTATCTGACAGTCCATACGTTACAGGGAGAGTAGCATTAAACAACAGTAAGTTCACGTATTCAGAAGTCTTGCAGATGAACAGAAAGAGACTCCTTGGTAAGATGCCTTCTGTGTTGGCCAGAGCACAGCTCAGACCTTGACTTTGCTCCGATAACTACAGAGAACACACCGCAGGACAGGGCCACCTCCAGAAAAATTTCAAAAAAACCAAACCCCAACCAAGCTACAGGGAAGATGTAACAGGTATTGCCTCTGCCTGGATTAGGTTGCAGTCCCTCTGTATTTACAATTATTGCTTGTTTGGTCTCAACCAGGACTTGGGCTGCTCGGAGCAAGCACCATTATTCCTACGGTGTTGCTATTCCCCATAAGAGAGGGAGATACAGCAACCTCTCCCAGCCGCATGGTGTTGCGGGTAGGAGGTCCAGCCCTCCGGCCAGGTTCCAGACCTACACCAGCCACACAGAAATCTAGAAGACTGAAGGCACCTTCTCCCCCTTTCACAGTTTGAACACTCTGGTTTTCACAGTCACAAATTTTAATTCTTAGTCTAGAATTCCAGATAGATAGAAAAAAAAATAGCAGAAACTCATGACCCCTCAGTACAGTGCTAGGTTTTATTGAAACACAAGTGAACACACTATCATGGCATTTGCAAAGCAGCCACAACATCATAGGGGAAAGAGAACTAGAGGAAAACTGCACCCAAACACACACTTCTGGACACAGCAAGAAGGCCACGGATAAAATAAGTATTGGTATCACATCTCCCATAGAAGCATTCCAACACAAACCCCAGTGATAAAATCCTTTGGGTATCAGAAAGCAAAGAGAAGCTGGCCTGTGTAATCACTCCTCTCGAGGGAAGCGACATGTCAGTGTCGAAACTGAAAGCAGACAAGATGAATGACGCCTGGGACAACAAATTGCTGTCTAAAACGAGATTACAAGTCAAGTTCCCATAGCAAAAGCCAGTCTTTATCTCTGCACCAGAGCCCCCCAAAAATCAAGGGCTGCTTTGATAACGATGACAAACCAGTAACTTGCAGAGGCTGCAACACAAGGTCTGATTCACGTGAATTACAGCAAAGGTCACCCAAACGCTCACATTCATTTAGAACGTGCACTTGCTCTGGGCCCGGTTTGTCAGGCTTGAAGTAGCATCAGATGCCAGGACTGCAGTTTTGCACGCAGGTAGGAGGAACTCAGAGGCTGCATCTGAAGAGGCTGCAAGCACAGGCTCCTAGTTGCCTAGATTACCTAGTTGCAAATTTACTGGCAAGTGTAATATTTCAACAGAGCCTAGAGAGGCAGCCACAATGGAGCAGGGAATGTTCTTGGGAATAAATAGCAAACCTCCTTCAAAATGATGCAGAAAACATCTTTATCAGACCTTCCTTACTGTTTTAGTTTTCCTGGACCCCCTTGCACACAAAGCACTTGGCTAACAAGCATTTAAATTCAGAAGTCAAGCACAAAGACATTGTCAATAAGCCACATAAATGCTTCATTCTGGAAACTACCACCTGAAGCCACAGGAGAGCCTCTTGCACCCCACCAACCAGTCTGCCGGGGGGTTAACAGACTAGATTTGCTTTACAGCCACCTGCAACATTAAGCAGCAAACAGTGTGGCAAGACTTAACACAGGAGAAATTTATGTAAAGGAAAAGATAGGGTGTTATCTTCAGAAGACATCCTTTTACTACCCCTCACGATACTTTACAGCGCATGAAAGTGATTTTTGAGGGTAGGAAGGGTCTGGTCACGGTACCCGTGAGGAACTTGCATCCCTGCTTGCAGCTCTGAAGCCAAGTGAGAGAAAAGGCAAGCACTCTGGCTTGTTACAGAGATGGGGGCAGAGAAGAAGGAAAATGAAGAAGCACAGTGATCCCCCTTAGGGCATCCAAGTTATTTTTACTCCATAGCAAGTACAAAAGGGGGATCTCCAGCACTCTGCATGCAGCAGGACCCACCCATCAGGGTCCCCAAAGGGCAGTTTGTTTTTTAAATAAAGATCAAGGCTCCTCAAGCAGTCACATAGACATTACCAGGCATTCTGGTGTGCATGTTGCAAGCCCTCTTCTCCACTGATCAGAAAAACATCCCTCTCTTCTCCAAGCAGGTGAAAGTCAGCTCCTTCCTTCCTCCTGTGGTCACATCATTCTCTCCAAAACACCTCAGAAACAGTCCTACCTCTTGTCCTTTGAGAAGGAAGAAAATCATTGCTACCTACACACTGCAAGTCAGGCACCAGTTTGCCAAGACAGTTATCCCTCCTCATTTAGCCAGAAATTCTCATTTTAAAGCACCCATTAGCATAAAAACCTTACAAAGAGCTCTAGAACTTACCCCCACTTCTTCCATATTGCTACAAAAAGGTAACCTAAAGCAAGCCAAGCAGGAAAGAGAAAAAAGTAAATCACCCCCACCTTCTGAAACACAAAACTACCCACTCTGTATATGATATATTGCCACAGCAGAGCAGGCTGGAAGCAGAGGTGACTCAGCTGTTTGCTCCTATGGTTAAAAGGCTACCGAATGGCTGATACAGGGAAACTTAATCATCTGAAACAGGGAAAACCTGTTAAAATAGGTAAAAGAGGTAAGTGAAGAGGTATGTTTGAAAGGAGCAACAAAACGTTAATCACTTTTTAGCCTTAATCCTTAACAAAATGACCACTGTGGTGCAGCTGCTGTAAAACCTCTTTCTTTTTCCTCTCATGGGAAAGAAGAAAGGAAGATTTGGTTTAATATACTAGCAGTATTTAAGAATAAAGATGTTGTCTATATGAAATTATTTTATTTGTGCTTAACAAGGATACAAGAAGAAAGAATATACACAAGTGTATCTTCTTCTACAAGCAAATTTTTGTATATAATGCTTGAATTTTTAAAAAATAAACCCTCACCACATAGTATAGGCAACTGCTGTCAAAAGTTAGATGGTAACATAATTGCAGGCTAACAAATATAAGACCAATATATCAGCAGATGCTTTTGTATTTTACGATATTGCATATCAGGAGATGATATGAAATTCTTGGATTTAGGTGCATGTTTGAATCAGAAAGTGTTACTATTAAAGTATATATTTCTCGTCTTGAAAAATAAGTCTAAAATTAACAACTTTTAGTTTCATACAAGGGCATAAGTAGCTTTATACATTATTTATCTTGGGTTTTATACTTAGAGCTGAATGTTATTTGAGGAGTAGAAATAGCTACAGTGATTTAGAAGTAAATACATATAAAAAATAAAACAGAGGGGGGTTTGGAGGAAAATAATGTGTTGCCTTTATGAACCCCTAAGTCTTTCCTTTAAGAACTCCTCTTCTCACAGAGGACTATTTACAGTGAATGAACATTATCCTGGCAATCAAACTGAGTATTTCCCTTCTGCTAGGTGGTGAGCAAAGAGAGGACGTGGAAGAAAAGCAGTGCCAGTGGGGAGAAAGGAGAAGCCAGGAACCACTCCTGCTGCAGCCATCGCTCTGTTCCCGTTCAGGGCTCTGTGCAGCACTCGGCTGTCCTGGCCTCGGAGGAAACGATGACAATTATCGCAGCAATGAATGTGCTCGGCCCGTTTGCTGTAATTCTGTCTCGTGTCATTAATACAGTAAATAACTAGATAGCGAGTGTTGTCTAAGGGTGAAAATAAAGGCCGTGCAAACCCAAACTATATGTAAGTTGCTGTTTGCTTCTCAGCAGCTCACGTTGTAGATAATGTTTTCTTTGTTTTGCCTTTCATTATGTTTGTAACATCTCCGTTTCCGCTTCAGGAGGCCACGTCCCCCCCCCCGCTCCCCAAAGAGCCCCGTGTTGGCCGAGCCCAGCCGGAGCAGCGAGCCCAGCGCTCATTGATACCAGACAGGGAGAAAAGAAAGCTTGATTTTAAATAGGAGAAATTCCTCTACGCCTTGCAGCTCTTTTGCAAATCTAGAATTCAATGCTTAGCAAATAGGAGGATGTTGCTCCTGTCCCCAGCAGATTACGGCCAGTTAATAAACTGTTCCGGGAACGAGGAGCCGGTGGCGTGCCACGAGGGCTTGCAGACACTCAAGCAGTGTCACAACTCCAGAGCTCCAGAGTTGGTGAAACACGGGGTGGGGATACACAAAGGCTATTGCCTGAGGAATTACTCTCGGATCCTATTAGGATTACTGTGCTGATTTTATGGTCTTTAAAGCTGACCTTCAAAAGGACAAATTGAGAAGAAGGAGCAGGGTAATGCTGCTTTGGGTTTTTTGAAATGAGAAATGCAAGTCCCAGCTGGTTTTTCCTGGGAGGATGAATAAAGAAGGAGCAGGTTTAACATCAGTAGGGCCAAAGAAGCTGCACGGGGTCATCTGACAAGAGCAAATGAGTTTTCCTTTGAGCATTTGTTGGGTTTTTTGTCTGATAACTGTAATTTATTTCAAATATCTGTCACGTAGTATAACAGTGGGAAGGAAAACTTTCACAGCAGAGTTGCAAAAGCCCCCAGCTACTAAAAGCTGTTAATAAGTCTGGATCTGTCAAACTAATATACATTAAAAGGGAAAGATAAGAATTTTTTTTTTTTTAATTGGATAAAATAAAATACTTTTTTTTCCTGAGGAGGAACTCTTTTCGAGCCTTCTACAACTATTATTAAAAAGAAATTACCTCATTCCTATATCAGTTTAAAACCTCAATGGCAAGGTACCTATCACATCCCGTGGACTATTCTTACATTTATGCTTAAGTTTGGATCACTGAACAGGGGGCTCCGCTGCCTCTGAGTCAGCTAGACCATGCGCTATCGAGTAGCAACACTGAAAATTGCATGCAAAGTAAAAAACCCTTCCGTGTTGCAATAAGCAAAACTCCAATAGATTTAACAGGATCGTTGCGCAGCCAGACACCCACATCATCTCCGAGTTCAGCAGTCAGTACTTCATCTCACTAAAATACATCCCTTTATCTTCCTCTCTGGTACTACGACACATCGAAGCAAACCCACTATTACTTCCTTTCATTCTGTCTTCTCACCAGACAGAAGATGTGGAAGGAATTAATTATGGCTAATTAAAAATTAAATCCTCTGTCTTGCCTTTGGTCACTGTATTTCTCTCTCTGACTCAGAATATGCAGCTCAAATGCTCTATTATGTTCT
Source organism: Ciconia boyciana (assembly GCF_034638445.1). Lineage (NCBI taxonomy): Eukaryota > Metazoa > Chordata > Aves > Ciconiiformes > Ciconiidae > Ciconia > Ciconia boyciana. Next base: position 7,949,284 of record NC_132948.1, read on the forward strand.
GCCTCTGTCACCTTTTATTTGGGAATAATTTGCTTACTTCTCTTGGGCTTCAGCATCAAGCTCTGTCATTTGGTCTTGGCGGCGTGAGCTGCAGAGCTCCAGTCCGGCTCCCACCTCTGCTCCCTCTGCTCCATGCCGCTGCTGCTGCTCGCAGCTGAGCACCTTTGCTTCAGCACCTCTCCCCAGCGACTCCGTGTCACTCCTTACCTCAAACCCCCCCAGCCAGCAAGGGCCTCCCTCTGCTTATGTGCCGAGCTGACTCCCTCCAGCCCAATCACTTGACGGAGCAGCTCTCTGCGAAGCTTTTCAACCGCGGTTCCTCCGAGGACACCACCTCTGCTGCACAACTGACCTTCATGAAATGCACTGTGAGTGAGAATTCTGTTGTCCCTGCCAGACACAGACAACAATTTTCTTTGGGGAAGAGGAGAAAAGGAGGTGCAAAGGAACCACTTTGAACCTCCTTTGAGCAGGTCTCAACACACTGATGCTCAATAATAAATGGAGGATTAACCAAGTTATTTTGCAGCAAGTGGAATGTTTGCCAAGTAGGTCACAGAATTTCACCATGTCATTCGTTCGCTTACGAGTCAGCTCTGGACCAAGAATGTCAAGGTTACCTGGATGTCTGTCCTACAAAAACCATAACCAGGTTTTGTGATGAGATTTGACGGAGATTGCCGGAGGCAGAGTGCCACGCCAAGACTGTGACCACTGTCCAAACAGGCCAGCTTCAGAACTTCCTAAGCATTTAGAAAGACTAAACCGGACTATTTAAGAAAACAGTCTGTGTTAGTGACGCAGTACTGCTGCAGAGCTCTTACAGCATTTTCCCCGGAAGTTTTGCTACAGTCTACGGCAAGAGAAAGTCATCAGCAGGCACCGAGAAACCTGCACCTTAATTTCAAGAGCTGTTCTAAACCTTTGAATTTTAATATCTTGTTGGAAAAAAGTAGCTGGTTTGATCCTGGAGTTCCATCTGTCATCTCCTCTGTCAAGACTTCATTAGCATGCAAGTGAGATGTCACCCCAGTCCCAAGAAATTTCTTTGTCCAAGTCCACTAAATTAAATTAGCCAGCAGAGACAGAAAGTGAACATTTATGAATACACAGGTATCAAGGATAAAAGTCGGTCTTACTGCTGAAGGCGTATTGTCCAAGCTAAAGCCAACACACTCTTTTGCACCATGAAGTTTTTGAAATGAGTCTAGATATTTGCGACTGAATTATATCAGTTGTGTACTTTATAAAAATATTATTTCAAAATCATTATACCATCATCTAGCCTATGGAAATGCACTACTCAAATATTTACTAATGCAGTTAATAGAAATGTCATATGGAACTACATCTCTAGCTAGCTGCAATACATCTATCACTATAGCCACTAATAATTAAAGTTACCTGGGTATCCATCTTGAATGCTGTTAAAGTCAGCTGTTAACAATTATTCCAGCTAAACCATTCAAAAGGTGCTTTGAACTTGTTTAAGGTCCTTCGTAACACTGTGCAGCTAGCTAGGAGACTACGTTCTAACCCGAACAGAGTACCTTTAATAATTTACTGTGAGTCAGGGACTTTGTCCTATGGTACTTGCATACACTTAGTGGCCGCTTTTCCAAGATAAGCACTAGAAACTGTATCTTCCTTGAGATTACATTGCAGGCACCAGTGATCTTTGATGAGCCAGTATAAGCATTATATGTTAATTACGAACTACCGAAATAAGTGAGTGCATCCATCTGCTGTTTTAAAACTGCCCCTGGAGTCAGCCCAATCCAGGATCGTGGCAGTGTTGCAGACCGGGTGGTGGGTGCTCATCTGCTTGTTCAGAAACCGGAATGTTAGAGGCTGTAGGAGCTGACTTGAGCTGGAAGCTTTAAGGTTAATAATGTATATTCTCGTGGTTATAGTATCTCTCTTCCCAGGCTGAGGCCAAGACATGCTTAAAAATTAAAAGTGCAGATATCCTACAAAGGAGGAACAGATGCTAAGACTACACATTAATCTTTAATGTGATTCCAACTCACACACTAAATTTTACTAACTTCCCTGCATCGCTGCAACCTCCACCATCTCTTCACCCCACTGTGCAACGTGCCATTCACTGTGATAGGGATACAGTGGATACAGACTTACCCTAAAGAAAGACTTAAAACGGTGTTATAATGAATGAGTACTCAACTCTCACATTCACATATTGTATTCTCCCGTTTTCTTCTACGGGGTCCTGACGTGTTGTAACCAGATCTAAGGAGAGGCAGTCCTACCTCTGCTGGCATCCTCGCTGCACTGTCCTCACACTCAGTCCCACACACATTAGCTGATGAAAAATTAGACCTTGAGCTTCAAGCGATTTCTACAGCTGCTTAAATAAAGAGAAAGACAGAGAGAACATTTATTAAATTCTTTCAGGTTTATCTAGCAATTCATTCCCCATTACATAGCGTGTGGTGCATCTAAAGTGCATGTACGTATTTATGTAGGTGTCTATGAACCACAACAAAGCAGCAGAGGGCATAGCTATGCGGAACGAAGAGCGGTGAGTACTTACATCAAAAACTGGGCAGCACCGAAGGTTCAGGCTAACAGTCCCACAGGCTAACCTCTGTAGCTTCTGCGTACACTTGCATCATAGGAAATGCTGATAAACACTGCAAACCCACTCAGTTTAGGTCTTTAGGCACCTTTCAGGAAAGGGAGAGGAAAATAAAAAAATTAATACAACATGACACAGTATAATACATAGATGAAAAGCATACGAACATGTATTATTGACTTCAGTGCAGAAACACTGAGGAAAATTCACTAGTTTATGTAGGGCTAGACATGAAAGTGGAGTTGAGTGTATCACCGAGTGTTACAAGAGATGGAAAAACAAAGCATGCTCACGCCTCGTCCAACTCTTGGAAGTAAGCGCTATATTGATCCCTTGCAATCACGTATTTTGCTGACCGAAGCTTTTGTGCCCATCCTCATCCCAAAGTCACTGTCTTTTTACACAGACAAGGCAGTACATTTTCAGTAAACTGGCCCGCACTGTTTGATGCGCTAAGGTGCTGTTACCTTGACCACCAACAAAAGCACTGTTACTCTTTCAGACAGTTACAACTTTGAAGTTGCCACCAGATAAAATATCGAACAGATCTTTTCATGCCATCCATTCTCAGTAGGGAATGCTGAGGAACTGTTTTGCACAGAGCAGGAAAAAAACCAGGCATGGAATTAAAAGACAAGGAAATAATATTCTTTGCTGACAAATGCAAAATGACAATTAATTTTGTACTTGGAGTCAAGGTGCTATGATGGGCAGATATGAATGGGGCTCTTCAAACAGTCTTTGCAACTCAGGCTTGAGAATTTAACCCAGAATCCTGCTTTACTTCAGCGTCCACGTTGGCAAAAATAGAGATGAGAATACTGCATGGCATTCCCATCTGCACAACAGAGCAGCAAGTTCATTTCTACAGACAGTTCATGGAGATGTCTCACCCAGAAAATCATTTTCATGTGTCCTGTTCCTCCCCGGCCATACTGCCAGCACAGCACTTGGGTGCCTGGCCTAATTACAGAAGGAATATTTTAGCGGTTGGAAGTGGCTTCATGCCGCAGTACCTTTGTGTAGAGAGATCGCCTTAGCGATTATTTATTTCACGAGTTCAGATTCCTGCCTTCCTGTGACATGATGAATGACTTTTAAGTAACATAATATCTGGTTTCCTCCTCTTTCACACACCCATTTCATTGCCAGTCGTCTTCAGTGACCAGATCCGAAAGGATTGTTTGCAGTCAAAAGGGAGAGAGAAATTCTTTACCCCATGCCCAGCCTCCTCTTGTTCATATTTAATTGAATTCTTGCTTGTGTTAAACCAGTTATCAATTATTCACCCCTGAGCTCATTAATTCCAAACATCCCAAGTAATAAATAGGACTGCTCTACTGCTCTGGTAAAAATTCCAAAATACTTTTGTTTTCCTTTTCTATCTTTGTCCATGTAACTGCAAGCTAGTCAGTGAATTACATGGGGCTTTCCTGTATATATTATTTAAAGAAGAAAGCAGGCTAGCAGACAAGGTACAGCAGTGGAGCTGTGTCAGAAGGTAGCACGGGGCAGATTCATCAGCTTAGGACCTGAGTCTCCCCCAAACAGCACTGAGAAAAAAGTCCTCTCCTTTCAAACCAGCAGCTCAGACCTCTCTTTCAGCCTGTTTTAACATTTGAAAAGAGTATTTTTTGACTAGCTAAATTAAATCCTCAACATCTTTTGTTTATAACCCGCATTCTTTCTCAAGCCAGTTGAGAGGAAACAAACAAAGCAGACAAAAAAACCCCAGAGGGCACAGGAGATAATTTGATCCTGGTAAAATGCAGCAAAACCGCAACCTGCTCTCGGTGAGGCTCTCCAAACCACGCTGCACTCCAGTAATAGTATAGTCACAGAAGACCAAATATCTCGAGATGCAAAGACTCTTCTGTCATTGTAAGATTAGAATACATTATTTTCATGTTGCATCTACGGCCCAGACAGCAATCTCAGCACTGCTGAGCAGGAGATGTGCCATCTATAGACATGACTAGCTGACAGAGCCGGAGCAGTCCCTCTGATAGTCAGCATGCCTTAAGCTTTAAAACCCTGCTGAAAAGAGATGTTACAAACAGAAGCCTTTTTTTCTCACAATTCTTTAATATCGATCCAGCATGGCCATGACAATCCATGAACCTTATGTAGCAACAAGGTGGTGCTGTGCAAGCCATGGAATTGTGAATGTATCCCATTAAAAAGTTCATCTTCACAAGGCAAATGAGAAATCATGCAAATGTGATACATCCTACTGAACAATTCGCTAAATGCCTCAGTTTTCCTACCTGTAAAATGGGACTTGTTTTACATTTGAATTTTTACTGGCATCGCTCAGAATGGTATTTGGAACAGGAAAATCCACCTTCCCATGGCCTGGGTCTCATCGTCTTCTCATGGATTTGGCATTCCAGAAAAAAACCAGAAAAAATCACATCTGACCAAATGTTGTCTATACCCTTTTCATTGTGCCATGCAATACAATAAACCCTTGCTCTTCTCACTTACTTCTTTTAAAATGAACATATCCTTCTGTTTGCACCAGAAATGGGGAGGAATTTCTTAGAACAAGGATTTAAACTTCCACCCTGAACTGGAAAGCATGCAAACAGAAATTTACCAGGCAAGCAATGCTGTGACTTGACTGGAGTACTGGAACATACAGAAGTTAATTAGTACAACAAATATGGAAGTAATATTTTTGTTAACTTCGTTCTTCTGCTAACAATAGAGGGGGTGACACGTGAAGCGTTTTAGCTCTGTAGCTGAAAGGGGTCATTATGCTCCCAGAGAAGGTGTCTTTCGTCCCTGGCAGCTTTCTGCCGGCTCCATGCATGGCAGCTTGGGAGCCAGCGGCTCCAGTGTGAATTGCTGTGCACAAGCTCTCCCGCCTGGCATCTGCAGAAGGGCTCAAGCGTGCAAGACATAGTTTCATGATGACAGAAACAAAACCAGGTGGCTTAAACAGCCCAGCAAGATTTGATTTTCAAATATGTTCCGATAATAATGGGGAATGATAAATCCATTTATCATGATTTAATAAATGCATCTGTAATTTACCCATGTAGGGAGCTTATGTCTGCACGGAAAGAGGACTGATACGGTGGGTCAGGGTTTGTGACACCTGGATGCAGCTCTCTGCTTGGCCACAAGCCTCTGGTGTGAATTTACCCAGAAAATGGTTACTGCACCCAGGATAATCCTGTACAAAGCAAGCATGCATATAAAAAACCTAGAAACTAGCCTGCTTTCCAGGATGCAAGCCACTTAAGTCTACCTCATCTTAATCTTTCCATAGCATTGTACTCTATCATATAAACACACCCTCAAAGCTTCAGTTCCACATCTGTAAAATATGACTAACAATGCTTCCTCTCCCTTGCACGGTTGCTGTGAATATCCAGACATGAATCGTTCTGCAGTGCCCAAATGCTAATGTACAAGAAAGCCATTAAAAATCCCAGGCATAGATACATAGTTTCTAGGGGCATGGAAAGCTGTAATAAATCTATTTCAATCTCACTTCTCATGCAGGTCACTAAATCTGTGCCTATAATATTAGGAGTGTGCTGGCTAACTGGCCACAAGCTATACAAAAGCCTTTTCTCTCCAAGTTCAATCAAAAGGACAACAGCATATGACAGACCCCTTGTATCTTTTGGTATTTTAGCCTGTCACAGCAGGGACCTCCTGCAGTGCTAGGAAAAGAGGGTTTTTCTGCTGGCCAAGCTAAAGCTAACAAAAATACCTAATGAGTAGAAGAGCTGAGAAGCTCATGCATTTAGCTATGTCTAAAGCAGCATGTGCATACTGAACGTGGGCATGAAAAATTAACTCCAGAGATGCTATTGGATATACTTTCAAGTGACTGGTTGGACTAAAAAAATACTATTTTCAGTAACTATTTTTACTTCAATTAAAAATATTTGGGGGAGAAATTATACCACTCCCCACCCCCCATTTTCTCTCTAGAACAGGGGAAAATAAATTCTACCCTATGGCCTGAACACTGCCAGTGACTTGTATCCTGCAAGCTTCTGGTCTGCCTCTTCCCTTCCTCTCTCTAGCACTGGTTTCACTCCCTGCTAACCTCCATCCCTCTCACCCATACCACAGTCTCCCACCTCTCTGAACTACTCCCCCTCCAGCTTCCCATCACTGACCCCACTGAATTCAGGGAGGAGGAAGATGGGGTGGTTTGAGGAGCTCTGTGCAATGTGGATACACCTCTGGAGAAGGACGTGGTGAGTTAGAGAAGCCCTGCCCTGGCTGGAGGAGTCCTGGGAGAGGAGGAACTGAACATGCTGGAAAGGCACACAAGGGTGATGGACATTAGGACACGCTGTACGCTGGGGTTTGGGAATGCAGTGTGTGGCACTGGAGTGGAGGAGCATTCCCTGAGAGCTGCAGATGGGAGAAGTGTGCGACAGAATGCCACCTGAGATATTACCTGAGATTCCTATTAGACTTTCAGCATGGAAAATATTCCCTACTGTTGCTCTAAAATATAAAGTGCATCCCTGCAAATTAATAAATTGAAAAAAAGATTAAAATGTCAAATGGTATCTACCAGCTGAAAGTGATAGTCACTCCCCATAGGAAGAACGAAGGTAGAGCAGACCTTTCATCTGTGATGGCACCTTTGTTCAAAAAAAAGCAATGCAGGGAGAAAAAGCTAGAGATTCAGTCCAGTACGACAGACAACAAAATACTCATCCAGATGTTACCCTATGCTGCAAGTAACATGCTTCAGAAGAAACTTCAGAGGCAGCTAGGAGAAGTAAGGCATAACTGACGTTTGGTCTGGAAAGAATGCCTATACACAGGCCAAGGAAAGCAGTTAGAAAAGTAGAGTGATTATATAAACATTGGGTAATCTTTGCTCTTTTTCTCCAGGACAATCCTCGCCTATAGGCTTGATGACATATAATTTCCATGATTAAGTATCTGTTAATTAAACACACAATATATACTTACTAAATGCAAGCTGTTTGAGCTCTTAAGAAGGCTAGAGTTTCTGCCGTTCCAAACAGAAGGATACTTGTCTTGGATTCCTAAACTTACACATTTTGTGAAAAAGATGTCCAGTTTGATGACATGTGTCACATCTCATTAGAGAAGTGGTATAGTTTATTTATTTGTCCTTCAAGCAAAGCTGAAGAGCGAGCTACAGCAAATGCAGATATATTAAAGGAAATGTCCTCTGAAAGAAGTATTTGTTAACCTCACCTGTGTAAGGGGAAACCTGCGTCTGAAAATCCAATATTTAATCAAAGCCTTCTGTAATTAGGAAACTTGGTTCCATGATCTTTAATCCAAAGAGGAGTATCATTGATGGATTACTTGCTTCAATAACTCTGGCAAAGCTAAAGATTCAATAAAAATTGACTTTGTCTTGCAGCCCACTGCTGACTCACTACATGCTGCAAAGAAAGAGGACAGAGAATGATTTTACAAACTCTTGCATGGCTGAAGACTACTAGAGTAAGGATGGTGAGACTGGCTCCTTCATCAGCATGGATTGGCATGTTCCTTTCCAGTGACAATTCAGTACTTGATCATTTATAATATTTAGAGCAACATGCACCTGTGTAATGGGATGGTTCAATTCCTCCTTTATTCAGGCGTGTCTTTACAGAAAAGCACCACCTGATAGTGACCAAAATGTTCGCTTCGTGACAGAAAAAGGCCAGATGCCCTGTTACAAAGCAGTAAAAATGCCCTTGTTGAGGTACACAGAGGTATCTTCATTTTAAAATTCTAAATAAACTTCCACTCAGGAGTTTTGGGAAAACTTTCAGGAGTTTCTTAGATTTGCATGACTAGTGACTGCAAATCTGTTTAAAACTATCTTAACCATTGTGTATTAATCTATCACAGACAGTCTGAGCTTATTAGAGAATAAAGAGCTGTTCATCACCACCTTATGCCTACATTATGATTTTCAGAATAAAAGTGTATGTAGTGAAAAGGTTCAACAGGTGCATGATCAGGTCAGATTCTAATTAATGTTTGTGTCATCACGCAATAGGCAAGTTTTAAATAATGCAGAGCTCAAAGCGGTAAAACTATGTAAGAGCAAAGCCTGGAAACAAAAACTGTTGTTTCATTAAACTTAAAATACAATTTGACTCTGTCATACCAATGTATATCAGCTATCTGCATTAAATTGTGTTTAATTTAACTCTAGAACTATAGGGCCCAATTAAAAATAATGAGGCCTGTCTCCAACTGTCAGGCTCAATTAGAGATAATGGGAACTGATAGCTCCTGGAATAGATTCATTTTTGTCTGATAGACGAACTGGGGCAGGGGTCTTGGCAGGGGTCATTGGAATAGACCCGGCAACAAAACATGGGTCATTCAAGCTCAAGGAGTCTTAAGGAACCTAGTTATTAAATAAGGAAGTAGGAAGTAAATCAAATCCAAAAGCACATGAATAACCCTAACAGATTCTTTTTTCTGTTACATACCCGTATATTGCAATTCATCTAACCATTAAACTGCCCATTCTAAAGCAACAAAATATATAATGCATAAAGGTTAAACCTATTTGACAAGACAAAAGAAAAACTAGAAAAATAATTGCTCAACTTCATAGTCCAGTGCCAATTTTCTGGAGTTTAGCAGGATTGATATTTTCTTAGGTAATGCTCCAAAGATTGTAGCAAAATCGCTGAGCTTTTATTTTAGATAAGTGTTATAAAAAATAAATCCAGGAAAGATAATTTGAATGTATTAAGAAACCTAGCCGTCTTGATAGACGTTACATATGATGAACAGATTACTTCCTATTCAGCCTCAGCAATAAAAATAGGAAAAATTTGACAGCTTTTGCTAAGCACTTTCAAAGAAGTAATCGAGCAGTCAGAAATTCAGAAACGCGCCCTAGAGAAATGAAACCATTTGTCCTTGAAGAAACATGAATGGGCAATACGGCGCCTGACAACTTTTAGGCACTAGACAGTAGCTGTCATTTTAGATGAGTAATTAATCTTGAACCGAGAGGGAGATGAGGAGCCCTGTTGACTGTTTATTCGGCTAGAATGGCAGTCAGGGTCTGTTAGCACCACTTGGACCCTGCCTGGAGCTGCTAACCTCTCCCAGGCAAAGCTTGCCTGTGCATCTATTGTCAACAGCAATGACTCTGAAGTTCGCGTTGGGCAATCCTGACGCGCCGTGCCTTGGCTCGCCTTTTGTTTCTCTGTGAAGACACTTTTTTAATCTAATGATATCTTTCTCAATGTCTAACGATGCTCGTGCAACGTGCCGCCAATGGCATTTTATCCTCTGCTCCCCTCCCCCCTTACACGTACAGGCCTGCAAAGTCATGCTTTGCATTTTAAATCTGTTCTCTGTGACTTCTGAGGAAAGAAAGAACAGCTGAGCACGAAGCTTCTCCCCAGTGTGACTTATTCTGAAAGAATGTGCAAATTTATAATTTGACCCGTTATTTTTCTTCATACTTCCCTTCTTGTACACTAAGAACCTCATGAGGGGACTCTCTATGGCCACATTAGAACAACACAAACATGTCATTGCTAAATACAACGTAGGGTGACTGGCGATACAAAGCACCAATGTCATTCCCTTCCTCCAGTGTCTTCTCTTGGTGAAAGCACCGAGGGGCAGTCACCCCAGGCTCTGGGTGACAACCTACTTGACTTGACCTGTACCTCTGAGTGGTGTCCCTCAGGGATCCGTACTGGGACCAGTGCTGTTCAGTATGTTCATCAATGACTTTGACAGCGAGATCGAGTGCACCCTCAGCAAGTTTGCAGATGACACCAAGCTGAGTGGTGCGGCTGACACGCCAGAAGGACAGGATGCCATCCAGAGGGACCTGGACAAGCTGGAGAGGTGGGCTTGTGTGAACTTCATGAGGTTCAACAAGGCCAAGGGCAGGGTCCTACACCCGGGTCAGGGCAATACTCGGTTTCAATACAGGCTGGGGGATGATGTGATCGAGAGCAGCCCTGCGGAAAAGGACTTGGGGGTACTGATGGACAAAAAGCTGGACACGAGCTGACAATGTGCGCTCGCAGCCCAGAAGGCCAACCGTATCCTGGGCTGCATCCAAAGCAGGGTGGCCAGCAGGTCGAGGGAGGGGATTCTGCCCCTCTGCTCTGCTCTGGTGAGACCCCACCTGCAGTTCTGCGTCCAGATCTGGGGTCCTCAGCACAAGAAGGACATGGAGCTGTTGGAGCAGGTCCAGAGGAGGGCCACGAAAATGATCCGAGGGCTGGAGCACCTCTGCTACGAGGACAGGCTGAGAGAGTTGGGGTTGTTCAGCCTGGAGAAGAGAAGGCTGCAGGGAGACCTTATAGCAGCCTGCCAGTACTTAAAGGGGGCTATAGGAAAGATGGGAACAGACTTTTTAGCAAGGCCTGTTGTGACAGGACAAGGAGCAATGGTTTTAAACTAAGGGAGGGCAGATTTAGACTGGATTAAAGAAAGAAATTTTTTACCATGAGGGTGGTGAGGCACTGGAGCAGGTTGCCCAGAGAGGTAGTGGAGGCCCCATCCCTGGAAACATCCAAGGTCAGGTTGGACGGGGCTCTGAGCAGCCTGATCCAGTTAAAGATGTCCCTGCTCTTGCAGGGGGGTTGGACTAGGTGACCTGGAAAGGTCCCTGCCAATCCAAAGCGTTCTATGATTCTGTGATTCTATGATTCTATGATCTGTTCACTGCTCAATGGCTATACTCAGATGGGAATCAACATAGGCAGGAAGATCTTGGGAGCCTGAGCCATGACTATCTCTGCATCTGTGTAAGACTCAGAAGAACAGGGCAGAGATTTCAATTACAATCCTTAGAAATGATACAGTTTTAAAAAACTAACATAAAAATGTATATATTTCCTCTAGTCCAAAGTATATCCAGATCATGTCATGCAGCACTTGGGAAAACAGAAGCACTGAGGTTTTGGAGAATTCTGTTATTTGTAGCAGGTGTTACCTGCACTCAGTACAAAAACTGCTCTTAGGATGCACAGCCGTGTGTCTCTGGTGGGAATTCAGGTGTACAAGTACAAGGATATGTGTACATATCCATATTTACAAGAAGTGTTGACTGTGGAAGATAACTAATCACTTATAGAGGGATCTCTGTGGCCTTGTACTCATACACCTGTATATACACACACACACACACACACACACACACAACTGTATGTAAATATACACATATACACAAACACACAGACATATAGGTGTATTTTAACCCCCAGAGAGCATTATTGAATATATTAATTGTTGCACCCTTCAGCTGGAAGAATTAAATGTTTTGCTAACTTTATTCTCACTTGAGCCCTATGACTTTGGTCAATGCCAAGAGATATATTCTGTGAAATTTTCATATCCCTCTGTCTTGATCTCATCCTGTGAGTCTCATAGGTATGTAGCACCTCTGAAAGACAAATGTAAGCATGATGAAAAACTCTAACAATTAACTTTGCTTCCTCATGTCAGAAATCTACAGTGGGTTAGCATATTGAAGTATGAAGATTTAAAACGTGGTTGAATTGAATTCATAACTTTGAAGGGAGCTCAAGGCACTCATAACAAAAAGATGCTGCATTTCCTAGACAATTGATCTGGAAGAGTTTGCTCACAGTTCCGTTTCTGCAACTTTTCAAAGTCAGAGTCTATTTTTCTGAACTGTGATCATCAGGATTTGTGGAACTGAGCCAAGTTGAATTCTTATAATTACATATTTTTCTGTGAGGAAATCTGACATTTTTTGCTGCCTTGCAATAGCAAACGATGATATTTTTGCATTTCTACAGGCTCTTCCATCAAAGTATCTGAAAGTTTTATAAAAACTAATGAATGAAGCCCTAGCATAGTAATAGAAAGGGGCATTAACTGTTTTACAGAAGAATTAATTAAGCAAGGCACAGATAACCCTTTTATGGCACTATCTGTTTAGCAGAACTCACCTAATGAGTCATTTCAGTGGTTAATTCCAAATAACAAAATTTTGAGGCATTGAAGTTTACATTTTCAAAACCATGCAGTAAATTTGGTTGTTTCTAGTTTTGTTGTTTCTAATTTGTATGTCCAGCTCAATTCAGGGCTTGGTATCCTGCAGTTCTTGCAACATGCTGAAAAAATGAGTTACTAGCTTACTTAGCAAAGACATCCAGCATTAGTAAATACTTCAGAAAATGTGGAAATCTGTACTATGCAAGACCATACACATGGTCTATGATAGTGCTCAGAAAAGAGATATTATTTCCCAACCGCCAGTTTTGACCCATGACTGGTATTCTGTACACTTTACTATGTTACTTGCAATTATTTAAATAAGAATTTTACTTTGTTTCCAGCTATGTTTTTGCTCTTTATTCAACAGCTCATTTCCTGTCCCACTAACCAGCTTCCCCAGCTCTCCAGAGCTGCCCTGGCAGCAGCTTCCCGCAGGAGGTGTGCAGTGCAGCAGCCTGGAGCGAGCAACGGGACGTTGTGGGATGGGAGCAGGCAGGGCAGGCAGGCCGAGGAGAGCCTGCTCCCCTGAGCTGCTGCACCCCGGAGACCCCATGACCACAGTCCAAATTCTCTGAAATTGCTTTTCCCATACAGAACATAAAAGCCATGAGGAAGAACAAATTATCTGATTCCCTCAGCTGCCCAAAATGACCCTCTGGTATTTGGAGGGAAGAAGAAGAACCTTTGGCAGCAGTTCTCAATATTCAAGGGGAACAATGAAAAAATGAAAAAGATGATGAGAAAAGGCATTTGGACTAGATTTCTTTTTTTAAATCGTAACTTGAAAGGAAGGTAATGAAACCTTAATATTACACACTAAAAGACTTTCTGGAAACTGAAATTTCTTAGTTTTTAGGGAACATTAAAATGTAAATATTTTTCAGTTTAAAGAAGCCTCTTTTTTTCTACATTCCTATGTTAATGGGTAAAATATGACGCTATCTATTCTAATCAGAGCCCTGTGTAATAAACTGAACTACTTCAGACAACAGTGCACACTATGATGAATAAAATCTTAACCAAAGATATAGATGTGCATTAAAAACAACGCTTAAGCAAACCCTCCTGATTACTTCATCTATTAAACTTCTAAGTTTGGAGCATCACATAGGATCAACCAAAGTGTTTTAAACTGTACTATAGATAGTTACAATCATGAAGCAACAACCCTGACAACACTTGTGAAAGTGCTAACGGTGTGACAAAATGACAAAAGCCAGGAAAATCAGATTTAATGCAGGAACTCCATGGTCACATGACACCAAACTATTTTCATCTCACCCGATGGCAGAGTGCCATAATTTAGAATTGCCTGGTATTTTAAATGAGATACTTAGCTTCACAGAAGGATACATGGCATTCAAAGTCATGCATAGGAAAGTGCTGAAATAATCCACACAACTGGCAACCAGTAAAGACAAGAACGAATACATCAAACCTCCATTTGCCAAGTTGGCCAGACATAACATTCTGATGCTGAGTAAAAGAAAAAAAAATAAAATTCACTTCTCCATGCAGCTTGCCAAATGGTGCTACAATCCTGTTCATATAGCTCTGCAGTAAAAGCAAAGCCAAATGCCAACTGCCAGATTTTAATTTCCATGTATCAAATCCTACATAGAAGATAATTTTATTTATGGCTAGTTCTGCCTCCCTCATGAAACCAGGGATTCTTTTGACTTCAATGGCCAGGACTAGGCCCTTGGTTTCTTTTCAATTTCACAGTAAAATCCGCTCACTCTAGCTTGACGGTGTAATCTTTCTTAAAGGGCTCAGAATGGGTACGCCTGCCTTTCTTCAGCAGGTGCATCTCCTGAATTGATTTCTATTGCTCCACAGAATGCCCTTAATTTGGAAGAAAAAGTGAGATGTTGCTATCGCTTAAATCTGAAGACTGTCACCACTAGAATAATCAGACGTTTATCTTACACTGCCATTTGAAGAGAATTCGAAATACAAAGAAACTCAGCAGGCAGTCGATGAATTCCCCCTGGCCCCATCTTAAAAAAAAGAACCTTACGGAAGGAAGATAAAGAGACATGTAATTCATCTTGAAGATACCGGTGATTTTCTTTTTTCCTGTTGAGTGGTTCTAGTTTTGAACAGGCCGTACTGGAGCGCATCGTAGCACTGGGGCACTTCCCATCATTCAGTTGGTCACCTATGTACTGTAGCAGAAACTGCCAAACAAGTGGTTTATTCTCTTGTGATAGTTACCCAGGAAACAAATCTATGATGACACTGTTACATGCATTCGTGAACTTAGTGGCCTTGTAGGTCACTGGACAAATCTCTCTAAACTGAACTGTTGACAGTTCTTTGCAGGGTTCCCCACAGGAAACTGAAGGTTAATTGACCATTCTTTCAAACCATGAAATGCTTTTGAAAATGTTAGTTTTAAGTCTCGTAGCCTAAAATCTGATGAAACAGCGTGTCTGTACTGTGGTGTCTTCTCATTACTGAAATTAAGAATTTTGGTCAGGGAAGGTGCAGAAATGGTTTAATTAGATTTCTGTGTCATGTAAACATGAAACAACACTCATCTAAATTGTGATATTGTTTAGAACAGAGATGCTGAGGTAGCAGGATACCTGCTAGAGAAGCTGTTCATAACAGAACTGACTACTTCTTGATTATGTTAATTTGGTGATGGCCTTATTAAGAGAAGGGATGTTAAATTTTCAGTCTTAGATCCTTAGAAAAATATGTACATGCTTATCTTTGCTCACATGAATAGCCTCACTGACTTCAAAGGAATTATCACAGTGTTGGTTTCTGCAGGATGCTTCCATCTGTAAAGTTATAGTTCTGCAAATACTCGCATACTCAGAACCAGGAGTCCCAGAAAACACCCAACGTTCTTGAATGACCGGCAGGAAAGTAGATTTGCTTTTATGAGGTATGATATCACATGTGTGAAACTAGTTACATATTCACCTAAGATTTACAGAAGCTAGGAAGAAAATGGAAATCAATCGTTCTGTCACAGACTATGAAAGTCCTTTACCATACTGTATTTGGGCTTTACAGATTTAGAGTATTACCCTGACATCCTATGGGTGTTATTTTTTATTTGAGATAAAATGTGTCAGTGCATATGCTGAAAATATTGCAGAAATAGAAACCAAGAAAAAATTGTGTATTTGTTACTAACATTTTTCTGCAGAAACTTTAAAGAATACTTTACTTGAGTATTTCTAGTCATGGTTAATAAACTTCATGCAATCAAGAAGATCTGAGTTCTGCAAAATTTTAAATTCCTAACTAGACTTTGGCCTTTCTCTAGCTGTTTTCTTGTCACTGCATTTCTGTGTAAGAGATACCAGTTTAAAAGTGGCCAGATTGTGATCTTCAGATGACGCCTGCCTCTCTGTGCGGCTCAGCGAGTAATGCACGGGGCAAACTTAATTCCACTCTGTCAAGGTTAGACATTACAGCAGCATTGCTGGGAAGCAAGGTGGACCAGATTGGGCTCTCTCTGACGCTAATCAGTTATGCTCCAGGTGTCGATCACTGTGTGAAGCAACTGATTTAGTCTTTCAAGGGCTGAAGATTCAGCTGTGCCTCCAACTAAGGCAACGACTAGCCCCTCGGAGACGAATTTCCCAAAGTATTTATGTAGTCAATGTTCATTGCTTCTACGACAAAAAGTTGCATATTTACCCAAAGCTGAAAGCACGTAGCTGTAAAATTTTCCTTTTTTCTTCTTTCCTGACTTTTCACCTACAAAGAGGAAAAACTTTATGTGAGCATAGGTATAGATAAAAGCATTCATTGTCATTATCTGCACAACACAATCCATGGAGATTTGCTGAAAACAATCAGGAATATTATTTTAGGAAAAGCTCATTACTATGGTGAAGAAATAGGTGAGACCTACACATGATCCTCTGCAGTGTGCTTCAGCTGTAAATAAACCGCAGTCTACAAAAGAGCAATAGAGGTCAAAACTGACAATTTTGTCTGCAGTGCACTTTGTTGCTGAAGTAGTCTCTTTCAATGACAAACTAGATGATTGTAAATTATATCCATCAGACAGCAGCATATTTATTTCCTTCTAAATTTGAAAAAAAGATAATTTTAAAAGTATACATTTTATCCCCAAAATGCAAAATAAAAGCATTAATACTATGCTTACCTTGTACAAGGGTTTGTTCTAACTTCACTGTCTAAATTTAGGACATTAAAAATTCAGGGTGACAATAAGTTTTTATTCCAACCTTTTATACTTACATGTTTTAAGAAGGGGATGTTACCTTCTGTACACACTGATACTAATTGTCATACACGGCACAGTATCTACAGACAACAGAATGCTTCAAGGAAGCAATTTTAGTTTCAGTCCCATTTTTTCTCATTTCTACAATCTTTTATTAGGCACTGTACATCTGAAAGTAACTATTTTGCTGGAGGCTAAGTAAAAATATACTAAAACTACATTTCTCAGAGATCACTTTCTCGTTAATGAAATTTTGAGGGTTAAAATCTGCTAGCAGCCTGTGATAAGAGCAATTATGTTGGACATTTGAAGTGGTGGAAAACATGCCAGCCAACCAGAATTCTCTTGTCACAACACTTGCTTCATAATATTGTATATAATAACCGTTGCACTGCACAATTACACTATCTATAAACTATGTTTTGCCCCAAAATAGACACTTATCAAGGCAAAATATTCTTGTAGTCCACTCACAAAGATAAAATTGTGCTATGCTTAGGTTTAAGTGACTAAATTATAAACAGATTGGCAGGTTTTGTGTGTCCTAGTGGGTCTGCTTTTGTGGTTCTGCCAGCTCTTAAAGCACATATAATAACGGCTCTGTATTATTTACAGGGGCATTTAGAAGCCCCAAGCCCATTTTTCCAGGCACTCCGCAAATGTACAGTAGTGAGACAGTTTCAGCCTCAGCGGAAATTATACATCAAATGCATGGTTTTGTTGAGTATTTTAGAGAAATTCTAAGACACATATAATTATAATAAGAACAGTTGAGATAAAGAGAGCAGCTATCCCCAACTAATATTTTTTCTAAACTTCAGAATTATTCAGTAACACTGCATCCTAAAAACGACATCTTAACCCAAAGAAAAATTAAGTTGGGATACCAGCAAAGAAGCTTCTCCTTCTGATGACACACCTTACCCTAATGAACCCGGACACACTATGATGGATTACAGAGTATGATGGATTTTGTTCCTAAGTATTAACACTTTTACATTAAAATCAGTGAGTAGGTCAGATGGCAGTTTTAACTTCACGGCTATACAGGGCAGCAATATCATCTTCATGAGGATGAAGATTAATTTCTTACAGGCCAAACTACCAGCACCTCACACAGCGCAAGACAACTTTCTCCCTGCTGAACAGAGAACAACAGGCATTAGCTTCAGTAACAAGGACAGCGATAGTTAGAAGCTGCCAAACTCCTTCTAAAGGAATCACCGTTTGTTTGTTGCCTGAAGATGCAATAAAACAAAACAACAACAACAAAAAGAGTAAGAAAAGTAGTAATTGCCTTAGAACGTAAAAATGGGATCCTAAAGGGAGTAAAAAGCAGGATTCCCTTTGTTTGTGATACATGTTATGAAGCTTTTCAACAGTAAAGGCATTTTAAAATGTCGCTTTTTCTGAACAAGCCAGGCACTAGGACCTCCAGTGTATTTTCCTTACCTTAGCCGTGAGGAAGGCCTTTTTGTCCGTTACATCCATGCATGTAATCAGTGATTGTGCCTTTTGTAAAACTCAGATTCACCATCTGTAGGCTCCCAAGTGGCTAGACGAGTGCTAAAACCCCATCCCTATGGGATTAATCTGCAATTTCACACTAAATGATTTTTAAGTATAATTTGTTACGATACAGTACTCTAAAATAAAAAAACGGTCAGTGGTTTTGTATTGTAATAAAAGGAGAAAGCTTGTAAAGTTTCCTGTATTTAAAATGGGTTGTGCAGAACCCACTTGCACATTAGTTTCATTCAGATATGAATGCATGTGTCTCAGGAAAAGAATCTTTGGGTTATTGAAATAGCTGCTTTTTATTTCTGAGGGAAAGAATACAAACACAAACTTAGAATCTGTGCACTGGTAAGGGGATGAAGTGTAACATACTTCCCATCTTGTTCAGGGACTGAGAATTTGCATGATGAAGTTGCAGTTTAAAATGTAAATAGAATATTTCACTTCTGTACTGAGGGAACAGAGGGACGAATTGTAAAGGCACTGGGTAAATAAAGGAGGAGCTAAAGAATCCACTCTTTCACATAAAACAAAGCTGGCTTGAAGTGTGCAAGGAAATTATTCCTTTTTAAGAAGCACTAACCACTTTTAGAAGCACCCCATTCCACTAAATAGAGGGCACTGATCTTAATTCACACCATTACTTTCTCCACACATTTTAGATACTCAGTTTAAGAAGGATGAAAACTAAAAGCAGAAAATGTGCCAAGCAAGGAGCAGGAAGATCGAGGGTCAGGACACGTTAATGTCCTTTTACAAAAAAGATGATGAGTAAACATGAAGCTGCTTTTCAGCCATGCTGGGTTCAATACAGAAACCATGAGTCCCAGTCCAAATTGGTCTGAGGTGGGGGAAATATTTGGATTTTACAGCCTGACTAGAATAGAACACAGAGGTCATCAAAGTCTTCACAGAGTTCTCATAAATCTCTGGGTTTGAGGCTTCCTCAACTCTCCCTTACTTTTTTTTTTTCCTTATCTCCTAAAGCACACTTGAGAGCGGGGAAAATCAAAGTTGTTTTATGATGACCTCAGCTGGTAGCAAAATGAGTTCAGTTCAACATCCAAAGGAAGCCACTACAGTTTAAATGACAGTCTATAGAAATCTGAGCTAATTTTCGGAGAAAATCACACACAAGGAAGCCAATGCCTTTAGAAAGCACATCCCTCTTTTGCCTCTGTTGTTTTATTGCATTATTTATTTGCTACAAACTAGTCACTCCAAAGAAAGGAATAATTTAATTGCTGAACGTTACGTTATTTTAAAGGCTACCTATGATTTTACATGCTGCCAAAATAAATTAGATAGAAACTGGATGAATAGAAATACCTAATACACATTTCTTTGCTAATATTCACTGTAAAAATAACTTCAGTTGTGTCAGGTGAACTTGCCTTATTCCTTAACTTAGACAAGACTACAAATTAATTGTCCATATTTTGTATTCTCTCATTTTAAATCACATAAAGGAACCCAGCTAATGTATGTAAGAAAACAATATGCACCGATATTCCTTTTCATGCTGTTTTCATGCCGTTCTCTTGGACAGCATAATGTCTCCAGTCTAACATTAACTGGGTGAGAAAACACCTAAAACAATGAAAAATTGGCTACAGTCAATCTCTCTGAATCCAGTCATCAACTTGCAGTTTACATGCATTCAAACTTCATGCTGACATGACATAACACAGAACAGTCAAAGAATTTCTGAAAATATATATGGAAGTAACAGCAAAAACATTCACAGCAACTTCTAAGGCCAGCTGCTTACTGAGGAAACCCTGCCTTTAAATCTTTTTGAGAATCTGAACAGTGTTTTAGCTGGTAACTGGCAGACTCCACCACCTGCTCTGCTTAGCAGTCACGAAAACCCCAGCCTGCAAATATTCATGTGCGTGCTTCCCAAGGAGCACTACATGCCACTGTTATGGAGTCACAGAGTAATTTAGGTTGGAAGGGATCTACAGAGGTCTCTGCTCCAAACCTCTGCTCAAAGCAGGGCCAAAGCAGATCGATTTGCTCAGAGCTCTGTCCAGTCAAATTCTGAGTATCTCCAAGAGCAGAGACTCACCATCCCTCTGTGCCCGGCTGCAATGTTGGACTACCCTCATTGTGAAAACCTTCTTCATAATATTTAACTAGAAGTTTCCTTGTTGCAACTTGCTATGTACTCTTCTAAGTGGAGAACTAAGCTCTTTATCCCTTCACATTTCAGTTTAAGCTCCCCTAGAGAGCAAGATGGGCATAAGCCACCCTTGTACTCCTTACCTGTTATAATCTGGCCCTTCCAAGCAGGAGGTATGCAAATCACCTGAATGAGAGAAACGAATCTGTGCACTGAATGTATTGCTACAAGGAAACCAGTCAAGCGAAAAGTTCAACACAATGGCTCGAGCAGATTCCAAGTCTAAAAGAAATGGCGTGTTTTATCTTTACCCCTCCTGCAAATATTAAGCTACAGGAATGCATTTTAAAAAAAAAGTGTTTTTTAAGTTACAGGGTAAGTATATAACGACTATAAATTGACCTTCTAATAAGTTACAAAACGGCACAACATATTACTGTAATTAAGGGAACACTTGCAACTGTGCAAACTCTATGCCTTAGGCTCTAGCAGCACTATGACTTTTTCTTTTATTCTGCTTTTCAGTTCTCCAGATGTGCCTGGTATAGGCCTTGATGCTGAGAAGTATTGATTACTCTCCATTTCTATTGACAGTAATTAACAGAGAGAGATGTGATGCTCATCAAAGTGAACAGATTCTCATTAAGAGCAGAAGAAAAGATCTCCCATCTTCACATTTCATTCCCTCTATACCATGTGGTAAACTGTCAAGCATAAGGAAATAAATTTCTCGAGATCTTCTGGGTTTTCATTCTGCAAGTATATTTAAAGTATTTCCACATTTATGCTTTATGCAGAGTCCAAATGACCTGGTTTCATCACCGATTTCAAACTGCTTCTACATAAAGGCCACCTTTCATGACAAGTAAGGTTGGCACCCGTTTTGGTGATGGGCTTACAGGAAGAAAACTCTGGTCTCAAGACAAGACACGGCAAGTCCAGGCCAATAGTTTCTGGGGCTGTCCCTCCGCTGACATGGGGTTTGACCTCGGTTCAGCCGTTTCACTCCATCTCTCTGGTATGTGGAAGCAACGCTGTCCTAACCTCACGCCTTTACTGCCAGACTTCACTATCTGATGGGTGCACTGCACTTAACAAGCCTCTGGTGAAAGAGGAAGTAAAAGTTTGTCTGTCAGAATGAATTCTTCTATTTCCTATTTATTTTTTATGTATTAACTTAGCTAAATAAAGGTGCCCACGCCTACCAGGCACCCTGCGGCCTGGTCTCCAGCCTGCCCAGAGCCCTCCTGGCACCCCCAGCCCCACCACCCTCAGTCCGCCGCGACAGCCGGGAGCTCCACGGGCGCCTTCCCGCCCTGCCAGGGAGAGGAGCGCTTCCCCTCAGCCCCTGCCCACCCCGCAAAGGGGAAGGCCCCTCGCGCCTCCGCGGCTGCAGGCCCATGGGGCGAGCCGTCCCCTCTCCATGGGGGCACGTCCCCGCTCCCCGCCCGGGAAGCCATCTTCTCCGCCCTGGCAACCAGCGCTGGGCCGCTTTCCTCCCGCCCCAGCGCGGCGGCCCCTCACCGCTGCGGAGGCGGCGGGACGGGGGACACGGCGCCTCCCCGCGTCCGCCGGGGGCTGCCCCGGCTCCCTTCCCGGGCGCGGGGCGCTGCCCGCCGCCAGGCCCGCCTCCGGGCCCGCCTGAGGGAGGGCTGCCGGCCGCTCCCGGGCACCTTCCCGCGCAGGGGCAGGGGGTGGAGGCCGGTCCCAGGCACGGCGGGCCCAGCGGCGGGGAAGGCGAGCGCCGGCGGCGGGCGGTGAGAGGCGGACCCAGGCGCTGCCTCCCCACCCCTTCCCGCCGCGGCCGAGCGGGGCAGCGGGGTCTGCGGGCACCGGCCTTCGAGCGGGGACCGGCGCAAGCTCCCGCCGCGGCGCTGCCCCAGCTCCGGCGGGCGGGCGGCTCTCGGCCGGGGCCGCGGCGGCCCCCAGGGCGGCCCCCGCCTCGCTCCCCCTCACACAGTTATTCCCCCCCGCTCAAACCGCCGGTGCCCGTTTGAACGCGCTGGGTGGGTCCCCCTCCCCCTTCCCCTCGGCGCCTCTGGAAAGTTGCAAGAAGTTGGGTTGGTTTTTTTTTTTTCCCCGTTTTTTTTTTTGTTCTTTTTTTTTTTTTCTTAAATTCCCCTGCCCAGCCCGTCCGCCCTCCCCATGGCCAGGTCCCCCGGGCGCGGGCGCTGGCGGGGCGGGCCTGGGGGGACGCGGGGGGCGCGCAGCGCTGCGGCGGCTGCCGGGAAACGCCGCGCTCCCCCGGCCCTGCCCCGGCCCTGACCCTGCGGGCGGCCCCCGGCCGCGCATGCTCCAGGCTGGACAGCTCCTGAGAGGGAAATTTAAAAACGGGCTGGAGCCCGGCCCCGCCGCCGACTCGCCGCGGTCCGAGCCGCCGCCGCCGGCTCCAGCCCCCTCGGGGCCAGCTCCAGCCCCCTCTCCTCAGAGGGGAGACCCCGCCGCGCCGCGCCGGGCCGCAGCCGCGGAGCTCCGGCCGGGCCTCCGGGCCCCGGCCCGCCAGGTTTGTGGAAGGAGCAAGCAGCGCTCGGCCGGGAGGTGCGGACAGGCCGGGGTGCGGGGTGTCGGGGCGGCGGGCCGCGGGGATCCTCCTTCGCTGCCGGCCGGCTGCCGGGCCGCCGCCGCGGAGGGCTCGGGAGCGCCCTCGGGCAGCGCCGCGGGCACCGGGGCTGGGCTCCCCCGGGCTCCCCTCTTCCTGGGGGCAGCCCGGGCGCACTGAGACCATTGCACGCTGCCGCAGCTTGCTTTTCCTAAATGCTACGCGGGTGCTTTTATGGCAGTTTAAGAGCAGCCCCGAGGCGGGAGTGTTCCCGGGCTGACTCCGGTGCTCCCGGTACTGACAGTCTCCTGACATCCCAACTGCCCTGCCGTGCCCACCGTTGATAGATGCTCCCTCCATCAGGGGCAAGGTTCCCATTCTGAGCTTTTTTTTTTTTGTGCCCCCGTAAAACATTTTACCCCATTGCCTGGCCCAAATAAAACCAGTGCACCTGGAGGTAAAGGTGATATAAGTTGGGCGGTACTTTCCTACAGTCCTGGGTTTCAGTTGGGTTTTTGTGGTCTCCTGCCCGCTGCTGAAGTGCTGGATAGCTACTCCTGCCTGAACGGCTTCTTTCTGTTTTCTTGTCTTTTGCCAAGGAGATGATAGAAAGTGATATCCCGTCCATAATGTCAGGAATCATTAGGAATTCAGGGCAAAATCTCCACCCTTCACAGGAGTACAGGTGAGGCGTTTATCGATTTCAAAAGTATGCACTGTGCTGTCACAGCCTGCTGACTGAAGTTGTTTGCTCATTATTTCCTAAAAAAAAAAATCCCTTTTTTTTTTTTTTTTTTAAATTAACTGCATTATTTCTCCGCTCTAAATTAGATTTCTAAGCTGGTGACTGGTTACAATGCATTACTTATTTAGAAGCATTCCTGTTTAAAGTATTTTGATACGAAGCTATGTTTGATAAATACACTTTCAAAGCCTTGGGTTGACCTAGTAAACTCTCTCTACTGTATGAGTGCTGCCAGAGAAGGATATTCTTGTTAAATAATAATTATTTAAAAGTTCCCTTTCAGATCACATTTTGCATTGTTAAGAAGCAGTCATGGAGAGACTAAATCAAGTGCAATAGACACTAGAAGAGCTTTTCGTTAAAACAAGCACTTATGTTGTACTCCAAAGCACTGACTTCTGTCAAAGATCTTCTAATATCAGTAGGAACAAACCTGGATTTGTCAACAGCCTTCAATAATTTACGTATACCACTATGCATCGATTTATCATTTAAAAGTATTGTTAGAAGTCACGGGATAGTTCTGCATGAATTACAGTGCACTGGGTTAAGTTAGGTTACATCTTGTCACATGATGCAAAGTTCCAAGAAATACAGAATAACAGAACACAATCCAGTTCTCACAGTAAAAAAAAAAAATTTTCTTGTTCTAAAATGAGGAGCAAGAGACTATCGCCTTCCTCCCAGCCTGAGGGTGTTTTCACCCATTTCTATGGGTAAAAGTGGTCAGCCGCAGGTATTCTTCTATCGGCCTCTCTCTATTCGAAATGCAAACACTGCACTGCAGCCTCTTGCAGCTCAACAAGTGATTTGTTATACTCTCTGAAGCCACTGTGGAAAAAGGTTTGTGGAACTCTGTTTTGCTGTTTATTAAAGCACTGTTTGCTCTAGGCATTTTTGTTGGCTATGTAAATATTTGTAAAGGAATTATTCAGTATTTAATGAAGGGTGTGTATGAGAGAGACTTCTGGGTACTTGTATTTAAGTCTGTATCTTCTGTGCCCTGAAGAACACACCACCTTAACAAAGACCCTTTTTATGGAGAGAACTATTCTTTAACTCATAGCTGCAGAAAAACACTCTTTTTTTGAGAAAGATAGGATTTATCTTGCTGACAGTAAAGGAATTGTAAGACTTTCTTCTTTTATTCAGAAGTCAGCTGCTTTTTAAAACTACTTTCAATTCTCTGTTAAACATTTTGAACTCAAAGATCCCAGTTCTCTAAAGTTTTTAACCCAGTTGTGATTTCTTTTAATGCAGCTTTAAAATGAATTATATGACCTCATTTAATAGTGTCAAATTCTGATAAAAATGCATAAAATCTGAACTGCACCAAAAACTGCAGAGCAGTATTTGTCCTACTTCATGAGAAAACACTTTGGATTATGTAAAAGAAAATCTTTTAGACTGAATGATTTTAAGAAAAGAATAGACCTGTCAAATTCTATCAGCTCTGTTTACTCTCCTGCTGTCACCACAGTCCAAGACTGGAACCCACAGTCCCGAGTTCTCCATGGGGGAGCATCAAGGCTCCACAAAATGGGGAATGGCCTCCAATTAGTGAGTGGGAGGCTGGGGCTGTGCTGAGAATACTCTTCTGTCTCACTTGGAATCTTTCAATGGGACAGTTGGACTTGGAGGAGACCAGGCTTTCCTGCGAGTGTGCAGGAGGAAACACTGAAAAGGGAGGGAGTGCGTGGACGTGTAAGCAGGGGAGCAAATCAGCAAATACCAATAAGTTTTCATGCAGCTTATGCTTACAGTTTGAAATGCTGGGATTTTTTCTTTTATTTTTTTTAAATGGATGAGGAAAAAGAATCCCTGATTTTAGCAGATCTTTGAATTCTGTGGATTCAAAGCATCTATAGCAAATTTGATGTAGCACATAGAGTAGTGATGAATGCAAAGTCCAGGGACTATTTGCACCATAGTAAAATGATTTTAGACAAATATCTCTTCCACCAATGCAGCTGTGGGATGTAAAACATCCTACTGTCCAGGAATGATTAAAGGCCATCATATCTTCTCCGATGCCTGTGTTTTTATGGTGCTGTCACTGCCTGGCTACCAGTGCAAAGTAATACTTCATATTAGCAGATGCCTTTCTTAGTGTCCCAGAGAAAATGCTGCTACCCGCAATATTTTCATAATTGTAGTAGTGACAAAAATTTCTAATGATTTCATTTTACATTGCAGGGAATAAAAGTAGAGAATTGTAACACACTGGGATTTTTTAACCCTTAACACTTTATTCTTGTTAATTATAATTAATAATCTAACATGTTTTAGTGTAAATATTTTGATGTTTAAATTAAAGCAATAGGCAGACTACAAGTTTACTATGCAGTGGCGCGCTTCTGGCCATTTCAGCACAAAGCTATGTAAATTATAGGAGCCACCTCAAAGGCTGCTAAATTAGTGGAGAGCTCCCATGGTCTTCGGTGGGCTTGGAGCTGGTCTCTGAGAAACAAGGTTCTTCAGCTCATGAATGCTGTGGTCTTCAAGCAATATTTTTAATTGAAATCTGCAACCTATCCTTTTGCAGTCCAATTTGATTTAACATACCTAATCAGTGCAAGAGAGGTAAAAGACCTACTGTGATGTACACAAGTGCAGAATGAGATTTCATATGCAGAGCTTGAGCAACAGAAGCCCCAGGGAGGCAGATGTGAGGCCAAGGTGGGCCTGGACTAAGACTGCAAAAACCCTTACAGACCTGTCAGTTCTCTCCCAGAGAAGGCTCAATATTATCCTAATTCAACATTCTTGGTTTTCAAATGCAGCAGCATGCCTATTTTTATCAGGGACTATACCATTCCCAAATTAGGTACACTTGTGTGTGCTTTATTACATATCATATAATAAATCATTACATGAAAAACAGG
Source organism: Ciconia boyciana (assembly GCF_034638445.1). Lineage (NCBI taxonomy): Eukaryota > Metazoa > Chordata > Aves > Ciconiiformes > Ciconiidae > Ciconia > Ciconia boyciana. Next base: position 7,975,883 of record NC_132948.1, read on the forward strand.
CCATTAGAAGGGAGACAAAGAGTAACTTGCTATGGATTATTTGGAATATGTGAAAATCCAAATTTAAGGAATCAAATCATCTAGGTAACAATGTGGCATCTACATTTTGAAAGAAATAACTAAAATGTATAATTCTATTTGAAGAAATAACATTATTTAAGAGGTAAAGCTAACCCTAGATCAACAACATAAATTAACTTCATGTTTTGCAGCTCAATATTTTGTGTAAGGACCATGTTCCTATTTTTTTATATTGCTATATATTTCCAGTTGATAGAAGCCTTATGTGGTATTTTGAAGGCCTTGCAATGTGTTTTCTATACATGTTAAACAGGAATTCAGTTTTAAATAGATATCTTTTTGATCAAAAGTTGTTACTCAATCATTAATCATTCAACATATTAGTAGACTATATCCTCCTTCACCTCATTTTAATTGTTCCTTTGGTTCTTTAAAAATTGATCTATATTCATTAGCTCATTAGCTAGTCTGATTAAACTTTTGTTGTAATAATTACTTTATGCTAGCATAGTTTAGCATAAAATCATATTAAGAAGCATAGACACATAAACGCGCAACCACTGTATTCCATACATTCCGGACATGACTGCATTACAGCGGTGAAAAAGGTGAAAAGTCTTTATCTTTATGACACACAGTACATTTTAGCTCTCCTAAGTGGTAGTCTCATATCTGGTTTTGCACTTTGGTTTCTGGAGAGCAAGCTACAGCTCTGGACTCCTGACTGTCACCACTGAGGATGGATGGAGTCTGGGAGTTTGCATGAAGGAAATTTCTGCAGACAAAAGGTTACAAATGCATAACTAACGAAACCGTAATTGTTCCTGAAGAAAATGTCAGTGTCCATTCCCTCGACACCATGTGTGTCTGACAGGGAGTGAGATAATGACTCGATGTGTCGGAGGAATTTCATCACAGTAGTTGCTTCATTCTTTCAAAAAAATGTGAGAAACCTCCTAGGAATCAGTCAAACTCAGGCCACTGTGGATTGATTTAAGTGGATTAGCTCAACTGTTTCCTATGCAATTCCTGAAATGTGCGAATCGGTATTAATAAAAAATTGTGGCCCTTGCTCCTCAAATTGTCTTGCAGTTACAGGCAGAGATGGGAAGGACTGGTTTGTACCCAGGCAATATCTTGCAGGCTTCTCAGGCTCATCTGCCTCCAGTGAAACCAGAACGGAGTTCATAAACAGTGCTTGACCTCCTGTTCAAAACAAGGAAACAGAACAGGAATTTGGACTTTTTCAGCATTCCTGTGAGATCTCGGATGCTCATGGCACATATTTTACCCATTTTAAAAATCTCATACATGCAGAAAGCACAATTGCTGCATGACTGCAGCAGCAAGTAATGCAACTGAGACGGGTTCTTACAACAGTGCAAAACAAAGGGTAGTATATTTTATATTCCCTTTACACTGGAGTAAATAACTACACAAGATCCCAGGCAGGTAGGTCAGTTCAGTGCTAATAGACAGCAGCTGAAGCAATATTAAAGGAAAAAATAGCTTCCCAGACAGACAATGCTCCTTGTTTTAATAGAAAACATTCCTGTAGTGCCTGGTACTTCAACACATTTTTGCATCGAGGAGAAGCTTATTTTGACATTAGTCACAGGTTTGGTTGTTTGGTTTTTTTTTTTGGTTGGTTGGTTGGGCTTTTTTTGTTTGTTGTTGTTGTTGGTTTTTTAACAAAACAGATTGCAGAGTCAGATACTGGCTGCATTTGGCAAATCCGAACCTGGGGATGGTTATGGGGGTAAAGCACAGCAGGGAGCGGGTGGCTGGGAGGTCAGTGCTGACATTGCTGCTAACTTCCTCTTAGGCTTAAGCAAATCACGTAGGTCACTTGTAATTCATTTTCCCTTCATCCCGTACCAAAATGGTGTAATGAGGCATTGTGAAACTCGGAGCCGAAATGTATAAAAGTCTCCAGGAGCACATCTATAGCCTGTTCTGTTAGCACTAAGTACCTTTGCAGAATGTTTTTGGAGAATCATCTTCTCTTCTGAACCATGGTGTAAGAAAAGGAGAACCGCAACACCTGACAGGGTAATCATGTTATTTGCTTTTTCCTCACCAGTTTTGGTTCCTATAATCTAAAGTGTCTTGAGCTGTAGCTGAGGAGGGACTTTCTGGTTGTCCCTGGAAAGCTGCTTAAGTTCTGTTCTTATTTCCAGCAAGGCCAGAAATTACTCAAAGAACTTGAAGACAGGGAGAGGAAAGGTGGGCTGGTGGTTTGGGACTGGATGGGTGCTGTGCCTTCAAGAGGCAAAGAGGAATCGCAGACCGAAAGCAGCAGTGAGAGCTGCTGGCTGAAGCAGGAGAGGAGCTGGTGCAGAAACAGGGAGGAGAGAGGCAGGTGGTTGTGAATGTGGAAACCAGAACCTAGCGCGGGAAAAAGCACCTGCAAGGGAGAAAGATGGGAAGAGAAGTGCATAGAGGGATGGAGCAGAGCAGAAGGAGTGAGGAGCAAAAGGAGACAGTGAGGTTGACCCCTTCAATAAAACGGTGAATACTTCTCACCATGGAGACAGCCGAAGAGTCACAAAACATAAATATTTTCCTTATGTTGTTTTACATATGAGAAGTCACCGCGCTTGTTCTGAGGATATTACGTAATCCAGACAAAAGAAAACAGTTTCTCATCACCACTTCAAGAAGAGGTTTTCTTAGGACTCTTCCTGTTCAGTTGTCACTCACACTGGATAAACCATTGCAAACAGCTAATTAAGAATCTGTCATCATCCCTGATTGTTCCTACTTGTTGAAGAGTTGTATTACTTAAGCATAGGCAAAAAGCTCAGATGTTAGTGCTGGCAATGGTAATAAAAATTGTCCACTGAGTGAGAGGCATCTTGAAACTATGGCTGAAGTTGAATATGCCAAATGCAACCGCAACGTTTTGGTCTGACTTTGTTTAGAACGGAGGCAATGCTGAGTTGCCACCATGCACTAATCCCTTTGAGAGAACCTGTAGCATTAGATTTGCCCTACAACATCAACCAGTTTGAGTGCTTTGTACCTTTTAGGGACAGACTCCAGAGCAAACAAGCAAACAGAGTCCTCTGAAGTGTGAATGGTGCAATATGCATAGAAATATGTAACTCTGCTCACCGTATCATGAACTGAAACACCCAGTTATTGGCTAAACTATCTGGAGATAAAATATCTTAAGGTATGCTTGTCGTTGCTGAGCTTTTCTTTAGTCTTAACAAACTTGTTTGGCAGACTATTCTATGATGCTGTTGCAGAGACGGTCCCTATAGTCTCCAGTGACAAGTTCACCATACTATGGCGTTTGCAAATGTAGAAGTGGATAGTTCACCTTGACAGCGTTTTCTGTGGTGATGAACTACCTTAGATCCAGCTCATTAGAACAGCTCAATGTGAGGAAAGATGGTAAAGTTAGATCTATGAATACAGATTCAAATTAAACTCTGACATTAGTTGCAGATTCCCGCAAGGTTATGCCAGGAATGAATTTAATTCCATCTAGCTAGCTGTTGTGCCAGCAGGATGTAGTTGATGGGGGGAAAAAAAGTAGAGGTATCTTTAGATACCTCTAAGCAATGATTTTGCTCTAGTGAGCTTTGTCAGATGTGCAACCGATGCAGGCGTCCAGTTTCTCTGTGACTGCAGGCAGGAAGGTCTGGAGACCAGCATCAGGAGATCTGGAAAGGGGCTTCATTGCAAGGGGTATCTTTCCTGATTCCGGAAAAGTAAACTTTGTGTGGGCTGGCTGGTGGCCAAGACCTATTGCCCCGATTAGATAAATATTTTGGGCAGTGCATGATAGAGCAGATAGCAAAGACTAACGCTACCACGGAGAATTTCTCTGTCATACCTATCATAGCTCTCAGGGCACTTTTCACAGGAGGGCAGCATCCTCTGATACATAGAGGAGAACTGGGGCTTAAATCCTCAGCATCATGTGGATTCTTACTAATGCAGGTGCCTTTCTAGGACAGAAACGCATAGAAACAGAAGGGTGTTTTCCTGCAGAGATTTGAAAGGAGAGGGGTAAAAATGCAGTTGCATAATTTCACCACACCTTTAAAAATAATATCATGTTTGCAACACATTTGGTGTGACTGTAACCTTTTCTTCATAGGGGTTTAGTAGTTCAGCATATATACCAGACAGCCCTGGGTAATGTGCAGCTGGGGACATTTTCAGTAGTGTGCATTAATTATAGCGTATCACTATTTATCTCATTTACATGCATTGAAAGGAAATGGCTGCTTTTACTACAGTGCCCCATTGTGCCAGGGGCTGTGAACACCCATCTAAAGACAGGGTCTCTGACTCCTGAAGTTTACCCTCAAACGTGAGATGAAAAGGGTGGTGGAGAGGAACAGAATCAAAGTACACACGATATTACAGTACGTACTTACATATTTCTAGTTGCCTTGGCACAGGCAATTTTTCAGGTCAGAAAGACTGAACCCTGTGAGATTAAAATGTTAGGTATTACTCTGCATAGCTCTCTTTCCAGAGGCAGTTAGATTAGCATTTTTTCGCTAAAAGCAGGACACACATTGAGCCTGTGTACTAGGAGATAAGCTGGTTTTATGCTGCAGAATATATCTGGGCATTTAAAACACCTCAGTCAGACAGCGATGGGCATACTTTAAGCAGTTTCACCTTCTTTAAGACATATGAAATTTCAACATTGCTTTTGAAGACAACCTGAAGAATAATCCTTAGATGTGAAATATTTTATTCTGATTAAATATACTTTTTTCCCCATTATTAATGAAAACAGTTATTCTGATAACTGACAAATCCATTAAAAAAAATGTATAAGTGAACAACCAGAGGAGATTTTAAAAGAACTGTAAACTCAAATTCAAACAGCCATGCTGTGCTAGAATGGGGAAGGGAGGGAAACATCTTTGTCTTGGAAAAAGAGCTGGCTCGCACGCTTGTCTGGTTATTATATATTATTGCATCTTCAATCTGTTTAAAATAGAGCCTAATGACTGTTCTATCAACTTAAAAGTTCAGTCACCTTCCTTGCCCCCATTTGGATCCACAGTGTTAGTGCGAGAGGAGAGAGCCGCGTGGGTCTGCATCACGAGGATGCTGAGAGGGGGACGCTGCGCGATGCTAACTGGCAAGTAGGAGAGTTGTAGTTCAAGCCTCTGATGGCATCCAGCTGTGCCCAGGGTATCGCCAGTCATTCCCACGTCTAGAAAGAGCACCAGGATGAGTGCACCTAGGGTGAGTGTGAGGCAGAGGCCTTTGTTTCCTGAAAAGCTAAAGCCGGGAAGGCTGCTGAGCACCACCGTGACTCCCGCGGTCCTCCGGTGCAGAGATGCTCGTCCCATGCGGAGGAGCGGCGAGGGCATGTGGCGGATTCATTGCCTGACAGGAGGCGTGTGCAGTGGGTGCTGACCCTCGCCGCCCATCTGACCCCGTTATTTGTTGAAGGAGCTGACTTGTCTGGGAGGACTGGCAGGGACCGGGGTGCCAGATGGCATGTGGATGTGTGTTGTGTGTCGGCTGTTATTCAGCCAGATTAATGTGAAGTTTGTAAAAAGGAGGAGGGGGGGAAAAAACAATTAAGCAAGAATCTCAAAAACAATCGAGGCCACGTGCCACCGGGCAGCAGTTGTTGGCGGCACAATGGGTTATCGGCTTCCCATGAATGGGCCCAACTGTTGCAAACGACATGAGCCTGCCCAGTTTTCAAATCATTTAATGCTCTTGTTTACTTCCAATCCAGCCAATCTCCAGGCCGGGAGAGCCGTCACCTGATAGTCTTTTTATGTACTTAAGTCCCAGGCCTCACAAAATAACTGAACAGCGGTAACCATGGCAATGCTAATTATTGCACTATAACTACAGTAGGAGAAAGAAAACAGGGTAGGCTAGGAGAGAGACTTGAGGATGTTTTTTGGCCAGGACTTGAGCTTTTGGCTCCTGGTCAGGTGTTGGGTTTTTTTTCTCCTTTTCTTCTTTTCAAAATCTTTTTACAAACAAATAAATTACATTCTGCTTTAAAGATCTCCCAGATAATAGTTCAGAGAACTTTGATACGTGTTTCTGGAAATCATGAATAGAGGAGCTGAAAGCTCCTGGGCAGCCAGGCACTAGAGTTCTGCCTTGTTCTTTTAAGCTGATTTAGAATCATGTAAAACATAAAAGATGCTTTAGCAAGAGACCAGATTTATTTAAGGCTTCTGCGTCGTCATTTGGCAATGAACACGCATTAGTAGCACGCAGCTGGCTTTAACATATCTATGAGAGAGCTCTTTAAAGACTTTGTTTTGAAAGCAAAAACAACTACATCCAACTAAACTATGTTCTTCTGAAAGAGAAAGATGTTTTCCTGGACCTGAATCCCTTTGGATTTACCCTGGGTATCTAATGATAACTTCCTGACATGTTCTAATAACTGCTTTATTCCCCAAGACGTCCATGAATTCTGTAACACTGTTTAACATAAGTAAAAGTAGTTTAGCCCTTCATGTGCAATAGTTCTTTTATTGACTTTAATTGGAGTTTTGACCACACAGGACTTTTTGAGTACTGTAAATATATTTCAATATTTCAGTTTTGTACCGCACACTCTATCAGAAGCAAAATAAAGCAGGTGGGATGGAGCATGCAGAATGTATTAAAAAGGGAGCTTTAAACCCAAAGCAGCCTGTCATCATTACGCCTTGGTTTTGTCAGCTAAAGGCAGGCTGGGTGTTATTGTGCATTCAGTCACTAGCTTTTCATTCTGATTGTTTAGTATGTCAAAAACTGCCTAAAACATTGTTTCATATGCTTCATGGTTCCTTGTTAAGTACCAATAACTTCATGTATCTGAATGGAAGAGATCACCAGTTCATTCTGTAAGGTTTTGTTTATGCAGCAACTCTCTGCTGATCCGTCCCCACCGATGGGATGCAGTGGCTGGGAAAAGCCCTCTCCAGGTGTTCAAGCCAGCAGAATACACAGGTCCTTGAGGAGCTAGGCACAGAAACATCTTCCAAGGCTGGCTGGTCACTGGATTTCAAGGTTAATGTGAAATTGCCAGGTTCAAAGTCCTGACAGGTTTCTTCTACATCAAGGCCAAATGAGTGCGGATTTCTGACAAATGTGAAAATCATGACTCAGCTCTGGTTTTGTTTCTAGGCAGTTTCTCTTCCAGGTTCTTATGCCTTCTTCCCCTACAAATACTGTACAAGAAGTTTTCTTCACGAAAATGTTTCAAATTGTACGAAGGAACACATGATTTAAGTAAAGGGCAGCAGTAACCAGCCAGCTGTGAAACCAAAGGTCGCATCTGAATTCTGCAAACGGAATTCCAGCCTGATGTGTTTTCCCTGCTGACCTACGTGAGCTTTGGCATCCCAGTCAGGGACAGGGACAGTGTAGCAGCATCTCTGCTCTCTGCTAACCTTTCATGCTATTTTGCAGACTCTTAGCTTCTGACCCCTCCCAGCTGAGTGAAGATGACCTTCCCGGTGACTTACAGTCCTTGTCATGGCTGACATCTGTTGATGTTCCTCGGTTACAACAGATGGCCAGTGGAAGAATGGATTTTAGCCTTGGTGCCCAGAATGCAGTCCTACAACAGACAGGTAAACTGTTAGCATGTTAAATAACTGCTCTTTAAACAACACAGCCTACTGCCTCCTTTCTTTCCCCTCACACAGGCTAGCTTTCCTATCAGTAGATTCCTTTTAAGTGCATTACATTTTGCTTCCTGTCAGAAGACCTGGAGCCTGTTGTCTTCTGATAAGACTCTTGCTGATACATTTCCTTCATTTCAAGAGGCAGAGAGCCCTAGCAGTCATGACAGAAATCGTAGGATCGGGTTGGCTTTTCTGCTCAGTGTAGTTGCTGGTGCCTTGTTGGGTGAACTTGGGACAAGGTATTAAAGATTTGCATTTCAGAGGTTTTCAACAGCTTTGAAATTAGGTAATTAGTCTTTCTTGTTTGTTTCAACATTGATAAAATCAGGAGTATTTTATTTACCCCATACCTGTTTGCTTCATACAGACTTACAGCATATGTTCACTGAACGCCTTTCTTTCCTTTGTGAACATCCTGTAGGTAAACACACTTGTTCCCTAAGGCATTCTGCTGAGAGAGCTCAGCATATCATCTTGCTTGCTTTAGAGCAGAAATCCTTCTGGAGTACAGATACTGCTGAATATGTTTTTTTTTGTTTTGTAAGATACTGTGTCTGTAACACCACTGTGGACTGTTAAACAGCTGTCATCTTTCATTCCCTGCATAACAAGTTTTAGAAGCAGCTGATGTCATCTTTGCAATTTGTGAAATGCTCTGGGTTCTTTTGGGATGGAAAGCCACAGAGAGGTGTGATTATCCACTCCAGAGCTTAGCTGTGCTCAACTGCGTCTATTAAAAATAAATGTCAGCTCTCTTTTCTGAAATGTACTTTTGTGCGAACATTCACTGCCTTTGCTTTCTCCAAAATAGGTCCTGTAGCAAGCAATATGCACTCGACGGGAGCACCTGGAGCAATGATTCATGTCCAGGCCAGCCTGCCACAGGGAATCCTGGGACTGAATTCTATTTCAACACACGGAGCAAACGTAAGAGCAGGCCTCGATGGCTTACTATTGCAACACTTCTTAGGAAAAGATGTTGGTAATCTCAAGACTGACATGTCTGCTGTCTTTATCTCAGCAGATGAGCCAGTACGCTGTGGGTGGGCAGCCATCTCCTAGTTTACAAACACAGCAACAACTCTTTTCTCCTCCTCATTCACAGCAAGTGTTTGCCCTAGCACAGAACACACAACAGGTACTGTTATTTGCTTGCTGTCTGTGTCTTGACGTAGCTGCCAAGATCATATCTAGAACTCTTTTAAAAGAAAAACAATAAAATATCCCTAAACTTACATACCTGTGGACACTTTGCACCCGACATTTTCCTTCTTTTCCTTCTGCGTACAGTGTAACCCAGCAGCAATCTACAACGCATCCTATGGGACTCAGCCACACTATTCTCAGCCACGCCTAGCTCCTCACTCTGCCCAAGAACTGCATCCAAAGCATTACCCAAAGCCGATCTATTCATATAGGTAAGTAGAGAGCAGAATAGCGTATTGCCTACAGCCTGCATTGGGATGACTGTAACACTGCAGGTGTGGTAGCACGAGAGTGTTTGATTCCTTTCGAAGGGAACAAAAATCCCATCATCTGCCCAGGAGTTTGGTGGAAACTGCCTCTGAGGGGTAGCAGGAATGAACAAGCAAACTGGTTCCTGGACATCAGCACAAGGGTTAGTTCTCAGGATCTCAGGGTGACTTCTGAGCACTTGAGAATGGTAATCCCATGATCAACCAGCTGTTTGTGTCTTAAGAGATGGGTTCGAGGTTGCTAGACCAGAAGAAGGCATGATGGCTAAGTATACGCAATCTGTTATTTCCTGTATTCCTCTGTCCTCTAGTTGCTTGATTGCAATGGCGCTGAAGAACAGCAAAACAGGCAGTCTCCCAGTGAGCGAGATCTACAGCTTCATGAAGGAGCACTTTCCCTACTTCAGGGTATGTGGGCGCCTGAAGGGTGGAAGTAGAACATCACAAATACTTTGTTCAGGGCTTATTTCACTAACATCCTCCTGCATCTTTCAGACAGCCCCTGATGGCTGGAAGAACTCTGTGCGCCACAACCTGTCTCTGAATAAATGTTTTGAGAAGGTGGAGAACAAGATGAGTGGCACCTCTCGCAAAGGGTGCCTGTGGGCTCTCAATCCTGCCAAGATCGACAAGATGGAAGAGGAGATGCAGAAGTGGAAGCGGAAGGACTTAGCTGCTATTCACAGGAGCATGGCTAACCCAGGTAGGGCTTATATTACACTTCTGCTATGTGTATGAGAGGCAAAGGGGAAAAACAGCTATTTGCCCAGGAATGCATGAATCTTAAGAAGTAAGTTATATGGAACAGAGCTGGCTAGTGCAGAGCTCTCACGCCTCGCAACGGCCTCCTCCTCTGAGCTGCTCGACTGAAATACCCCATGCTCTGCACTGAATGAAGTCATTGCTGCTGCCCTGAGGTTGTATGACAGGGCGATACACTACAGCAGGAGGAGGTAACTGAACTGACAGCTATTTTTGGAGGCCCTCAGTGCAAATCGGTCCCCAGCTTCAAAATGGATCATCTTTTCCCCCCACGCTAACCTATCTAGCATATCCAAGGCCTTCTGAGGAGTTATGCTGCCTCCAGTGTTAGTATTTATAGTGTTGCATTTTAATGCATTTTTTTGCCTGCTCCTCTGCAAAACTCTCCCTTTACTAAGACTTTCTCATTCTTATTTATAAAGACACATGTTTTTGAAGCTTTCAGGAGCTCAATATTGGCAAAATCCACTGGAGTTTTTTTGCTGCAAAATCTGTAACATACAATCAATGATAAATTACATTCTCCTTTGCTTAAAAACAAAAGTGCCATTGAAACTGTCAGGAGTCTCTCATACGAACCTTATTTGAGATACAAGCAGAACTCAGGGTTTCCCTATGAGCAGGAGACCTACTAAGTATGCCTGGTTCTGTGACTGTGGGCCAGCTGCCATCGGTGGTGGCTTGGTTGCTCTGTGTAAGTCTCGTGTGATCATTTCTTTAGCTCAGTTAGGGGTAACCATGGAAGTCGACTAGGGTAAGGGCTAAGGGTAGGGCAGTAGGTGGCATTTCTTTGCTCTCTGCACAGTCAAAGCCCGCCTTCTGTGCCGCATCTCATACAGTGACAGACACTGCCTGCTCAGTTTCACGGCAAAAGCGTGTGGCTGTGCTCACTCGTGAAATGCTTTGGCCAGGCCCTGCTTGAACAAATGGGTTAAACTGTCGCTTTCCTTCCTTGGGAATGGGTATCGCTTGTGCAGAGGAGCTAGACAAGCTGATCACTGACAGACCTGAGAACTGCAGGCGGCCCAGCAAACAGGCAGAGCCTGAGGTCTCCACCCTCAACCACATGGCAGCAGCCCAAGGCCGAATCTCCATCTCCCAGCTGCAGCCTCAGCCGATCATGACGCTCTCGCTGCAGTCCATCCCCCTGCATCACCAGATCCAGACCCAGGCTCGCATCGCCCCAGACTCACCAGCACCTGCACAAACGCCTCCTCTCCATACTCTGCCTGACATGAGCCACAGCCCTCTTCCCCACCATCCCATGGGACGCGCGCCTCCGGACTTCCTGAACATGACAGCAGACATGAACACCGAGGTGGATGCTCTTGACCCGAGCATTATGGATTTTGCATTGCAAGGTATGGGAGAAGGAAGCTGGGGTAGGGGAGGGCATGGTTTATGTGGTTATATAGTCACTGAATATATTACCAGGGTCCTCAGCAGGATGCTCTGGAGTGGGATGTAACTGAGCTAAAAACTTGTGCAGGGTGCTGGCCTCTGCAGCGTGACTTCCCTGGCCTTCCTCGGTGCATTTCTGCCCTGTGCTAGATGGGACAGCAAACTGCCTTCATGGTTCAAGAGCAGGCACTGCAGTAGATGTAGGCAGGGATGTCCAGCTAGCTGGACCTGGGACATCGCAGCTCTCTGCCCATGGGAAACCATAGCTCTACTTGTGCCTTGGTTTTCCCTTTCTGTAAAAGAAGAACTTCCCTGGCTCTTGGCGATGCCTAGTGTGGCCCCTGGGTTTCTGGTTAGCACATGGTAGATAGATGCTGCCCGGAAAGGTCTGCACTCCTGCTGGAACCAGGGGAATTTGGGGGGAACAGACACTCTTTGCCTTTGCACGGTACCATCTGCAAGCAGCACTGGTCCTAAGCAGCGGGTAAAGCCCTTTAGGCATGGACTGACCCCTAGACACAGTGCCCGGGCAGGCTGGATGTGTTGATGTGACCAGAATTTAATCTTTTAAAGGTAACATATGGGAGGAAATGAAAGATGACAGCTTCAGCCTTGACACCCTGGGTGCCTTCAGCAACTCCCCGCTCCACCTCTCAGACTGTGACCTGGGCACCCCTGGCCTCACCCCTGTCTCCGGTGGCAGCGATCACTCCTTCTCAGACTTGCAGGTCACCGGCCTTTATACCACCTACACGACACTGGACAACGTAGCGGCAGCTCAGTACATGAACCCCCAAGGCAACAAACCCATCGCTCTGCTCTGAGTTTTGCACCGTTCCATGGACCTCTGGCTCAGGGGCCGGTTTCTCCCAACCATTAAAATCCGACCTGAAAGCAATAAAAGAGCTCCTCCTGCAGACACTTGGAACGTGTTGGCTGTTTACTGGGACACAGCATGTGATGCCAAAATAAAGCAAACTGTTACTAGTAGAACCACTTTCACCCGTGGGAAGACTGAGGAAGGGGCACGGACACTTGTGTTGCAGGACTGGGGAGCTCTCAAGAAGGACCTGGAAGGCAGCAGTCAGCAGGAACTTTCACTAGAATGTAACTGAGCTAAAAAATAGCCCAGTTAAGGTAAATACATTTAATTGACGCTGTGATCTGGACTTATATGTGGACGCTGTTTGGTCACCACCTACCCAGAAGCCAACACAAGTCAACGGGCCGGTCAGCACCAAGTTGGAGTCCAAAATGGTTGATCATGTACCATGTATATCTTTTTTCTTAAATTGCCAAATAAGTGTTGAACAAAGACCCTACACAGTTTCTGGAGACACTTGCACCACTAACACCTTTCTGACATAACTATTGTTAATTTATTCTTATGAGGTAGGAAAAAAGGAGCAAAAATACTAAAAATGAAAAATCAAACCCATAGCAGACAACTGTTACATCTAGGTTTAAAAACGAAGTTCTTACCCCATGAAGGAAGTGGTACTACTGAATAATTAAACTGATCACTGGCTAGATTATTTTAGGAATTATGCCTATTTTTAGGAATTTTTAAAAAAAGATTAGTTTTTTTTATAGTCTTGTGTATTGTGCTTCTGTCTATTCTTGTGCTAGGCAGTATTACTATTTGTAAATTTATTTATATTTATTGTTATGAAGATAAAAGAAATTATGTAAACTGAGCACTGTTCAATTTTTTAAAATGCTGCAGTAACCTGTTTTACGTCCACTAAATTATTCATAATCAAAAATGATACCATTTTAATCACTGTTGTTACACTACATTTCTTTTAAATAAGCACTTTTGATACTGTGAAACTCATGTTTTTAAAAAAAAAAATTCAGAGACCAAATATTGTATCTGTACCATACCAATTCATAATAGTCTTTCTTTCCTAATTAACCAAGTAAAATTGATTCTAATGTAGTTTTTTAAATTTTCAAACCTTGCTTTATACTTGGTAACATACGTTGCAAAAAATGTGCTGAAACATCTGAAAATATAAAAAGCAAACTGTATGTTGGAATTTAGCATTTAGTTTACTTATACCTCTGTGACCATGAAGTAATATTTATATCTCGTGTTTTGTCTGTTCCTGTGCATTAATAGAATTTCCCAGTCTGTCAGTTCCTGGTATTGTATCCCCGTGCTCACAGGCTCCTCTCTCCCACTCTGAGTATGGCTGGGCTGGCTGGAGGCAGAAAGCCTCTCCAGCTTAAGTCCACGTACTAAAAAACCAGAGGGTGCAGGACGCTGGAGCCACCCGGCTGAAAATCACTGCTGTGAAGATCAGGGGCTAGAAAATGTCTGCGCCTGTATCTTCCCCAGTGCGTATGTCCATGGCAACCTCTTCCAAAAGGGCACGATGCTCCACGTCATAATTTATTGTTCAAGAACAAATGTGAATGATCATTTGCTGTGACTGGCGTCATCTACGATGTCTTCATTTTTTTAAAATAAATATTTCTTAGTACTAAGCCTGGGTCATTCTAGATGTGCTGCATTACGACTACTCCGGTGTCAGGCGCGCCCCTGCAACACGGCACGCTGCAGCTCGGCATTAAACAGTAATTCCGAGGCATCTGCTACTGGAAATCCAACCCAGTGAGGAAATAGTTTCATACAACTTACGGATGTTGACAAAAGGACGAAGCTCAGACGTTTGACTCCAGCCGTGGTGCCCGAGCATGCTGAGGAGCAGGCCCTTCTCTGGAATCTAAGACTTGTGTTCTTACATGCCACCACTAACAGAAAAGCAGCTCATCCATGCACTAAGCATTTGTAGCACCCACCTGCAAATGGAAGTGAGGGCTTACCTCTAAAAGAGCAGCTTTTCCCAGGCTTCATTGCCTTTACAGACATAATGCTATGTCCAAGTCGAGGCTTTGTCCCTGGCTCAAATCCTCCAGGAGCATAAGAGTTTACAGGTATTTACTGTATGAACTCTTTTTCTATTCTGTCAACCTATTCCTGAAAAATCTCTGTGCCTAAATGTGTGGAAGAGCTCTGGCTTAGGGACAGGCGTTCGCAGGAGGGCTGCTATGAGCTCCTCTGTACCAAAGCAGTTTCTGTGCTGCAGGGAGGGAGCTGCACAGCAGCAGAGGCACTGGCCCCCACTCAGATCCGCCACGTTTATACAATGACAAAAGAAACAGAGCTCAGGAAAACTTCCTTGAGAACTGTGCTCATTTTATTGGCGGTGGTTTGGCTCCCATATGGCGAGCATCAGCACCCCCGTTCCCTGACAAAGTGCGGTGACACCTTTGAAACCAGCAAGCATCTCATAAAGCCCTTTCCAAGGAGGTGTCCAACACCTCCACACCACGGCAATACCAACACTGCACTTGAACCAGGCGTCCCACCTTCCATCGCCATCCTGCCTCCCCCTTTGCCAGCCAAAGCTAAACCTGTGCTGGTGAAATGACGCACCCACGCAGCACTGGAAAGCACATATTCAAATTTCCCCTCCATGAACCATGCTGATTAAAGGCCACCTGAGAAGCAAGGTACAGGTCCCAGCAGATGGAGAGCTCACCCTGGCTCCTGCGCTTCAGCAGAGGAACTGGGTTGCTGGGGCAGGAGCACCCAGAGCTGTGTCCTCCCTCCTCTCCATCCTCCACAGGAGCCACAGGCTGAAAACACCCAAAGGAGCTGTGGCAGGAGCCAGAAGGACATGAGACAGGCGAGAGGAACAGTCAGGTCAGTCAAACCATGGTGGATCCGTTGCTGTTCCTGCTGCAACAGCTCCCAGCATGGCCCACTGAGGTCTCTTCTGGGCCATCAGCTACTCATAGTCACATCTACTGATCGCTCCCCAGCAAGGGGAAGGATGAGACAAATTGCTCCTCACAGTTCCTGAGTTTATTATAAAATAAATCAGTTTGACACTGCTTCTTAAGCAGGGTTTACATTTCCTTGTGCCGGTGCCTGCTCAGCTTCAACATGGCCATATGGAGACCTCCTCCTTCGTCCCGCTCCCCTCTGGTGCCTGAGCCAGTTGGTTTGTATTTCCAGCTCTGGCCAGTCTCATGAGATGTGTCTGACACTGGTTTTAAAGACTAAGGCCAGGGCTTGCAACTATAACACAGTAAAATATTTTAGATTCTTTTTAAAACCAACTTCTGCACTAGGTCCAGACTCCAGACTTGGCTTGGGCCAAGTTTATCTTCTGCCAAGCTGCCCCTCTGATGAACACCCCCAGTGCCAGAGGGAACTTTGCACGGATGGAGAGACCATCTTCATGGCTTAAAATACAAACACTGGCATCCTTTATTTAGGCACTTGAGTAAGAGTCCCAGACTTCAGTTTGAGGGCTGATGAACCAGGTGAGGAGGTGAGGTCTGGCCTCTGAGCAGCAGCAGCGTGTCCCGGTGCCCCTCCTGCCCCGTGGCGATTGCCCTGCATGCTGCTGGTCACCGGCTCAAGATGGGCCGTCATTATCCACCGTCGACAGCAGACGGGCGACCTGGGCCTTCTGCGCACGGGTGATGTGCTGAGCCATCTGGATGATGCAGTCCATGGCCACCTCGGGGTTGGCTTGGACCAAGCTGCAAGGCAGATGGGAGAGGGCAGCTGCCTCAGGGGCTGAAGCAAGAACCACCTAATCTCCACCACCCGCTGTCCCCAACCCAGGGGACAGCATTGCCCTTCGCATCCTGGCTCCCGCGGCCACTCACCTCCGGATTTGCTTGAGCACGTAGTCCCGCTTCAAGTACTTGATGTTCTCCCGAATGGCCGACCGGGTGCCATCATCCTCTTGCATGTGCTTCTCCAGCCACTCCACCACCACCTGGTTGTTGTCCCAGAGGTAGCCCTGGGGAGAACAGCACCGTGGGCAGAGGGTCCTGCTGCCTGCACAGCCTGAGCCCCCCCATCCTTGGGCTTTTTCCTCCCATGACACGACCAGGCAATGGGATTTTTCTTCTCAGTCCTGCACGTACGGCACAGCATGGCACGCTCCCCAACTCCCATGTAACAGCCACTGGGGAAAAGGTTCAGTCTGGAAATCAAAACTGGGGAAAGCTTCGTGGACTGTTTAAAGTGCAAAAAGTTAAGGTAAAATATGTTTCCTTTGCACACCTTCAGTTCCCAGCTCAGCAAGCACAGGACTGACAGGGCGATGTGTGTGTCATGGCACTTGCACTTGAGAGCAGATCAAATGCAAAGACTGCAAATCTCTCTTCTGCCTGGGAAGCCCTATCTGATGGTAGAAAATGAGGAGGCCCATGTTTATTTAGGGGCCACCATGCTACCGCTCAGCACCAGCATCCAACTGAGGTCACCCGCTTTGAAGAGACAGCCCCAGGCTCAGGGCTGCTCGGCCGCCCACCCTGGCACAGGCTGCAGAATGGTCATTCCCATTGCATGTTTAAACCCTCAGGGAGGCACCAACAAAACGGCTGAGCAACTGGAGAGCAAGGTGACAGCCCTCGGGACCCCTCTGGCTGCAGGGATGCCTTGGGAAGCCAGGGCTGGGGGTACCTTCGCGGCTCCTTCCGTCTCCATGAACCAGCGCCGCAGCATGGACTGGATGTGGATGTGGCTGAGGTCGCTGTTCGCCTTCAGGACCTCCGCCTTCACCACCTCCTCCAGCAGCAGCCGTCGCAGCCGCCAGTAAAGGAAGGAGCGGGCGTTCTTCCATTCCAAGATGTCCTGTTGAAATGGGGGCAAACCCTGGGCTGATCTTTGCAGAAAGAAGAGGAGCTGATGTGCAGCGACTGCTCGCTCACAGCTCACACCGGCAGGTTGGAAGGCAGCTCTGCTGGGCTGGAGCAGAGAGCAGCACCCGAGGCAGGAACGGCACACTGAGCTGCAGCCCAGACCCCCGGGAGGGGACTTTGCCTCCCACCTTTGTGCCGCCACTGCAAAAATCCCTCCACCAAGCCCCTTCCCACTGATGCCCTGGCTCACCGTGATGACGCCTTTCTCCTGCATGCGGCCCGGGGTGTCGTGCAGGTCGGCGAAGTGCACGGCTACCTGGTAGTACATGGGCAGGAGGAGCTCCTCCCGGGCCTTGAGCTGCTTCTCCAGCTCCCTGCGCTGTGCCTCAGACAGCTCGGGGGTCCCTGCGAGACATGCCGTGCTGAGCAGGAGCAGCCCACCCACCGCCCCTGTGACAGGATCCACAGGCCACTGCGGGGTCTGGGCTCCGCTCTGTGCTCCTACATCAGCCACCCCCGCCAGGAAACGGGGCACCCAGCGTCATGTCCCTTTGGTTTGGCACATTTACACCCCTGCCCAGAGCCCAGCCACAGAAGGCCGTGGCCACAAAGGGGCTGCACCGTGTTCAGTGCCTGCCGCAAGAGAGGCGGGAGGTGGCACTTGCAAGGACTTTGTGGGACCGTGTTTTAGCAGGGTGGAAAGGTGTGGGGGCAAGGACCTCTCAGTGCAGCCCCACCATCCACTGCAGGCAGGAGCTGATCACAGGGCAAAAGGAGACCCAGTGCATTAAAGGCAGCCTCTATGCAGCTCTATAATGACTATGTGTCATCTCATTAGGTACTGATTCAGCATGGCCATCGCCATTCTTCATCTCAAAGCATGGGAGAAAAGTCCAGCGCTATTTACGGAGCCCCCTGGAGATACAGGTGTTTTAAAGTACCACCACATCCCCTTGGCAGGCTCCACCATCAGAAAAGCTATAAAGAATTTTCACAAAAGAATAGTGAAGGATTTCCTGATGGTTGCCACCGTGGTGTTTGAGCCTCATGTTTTAACTTACCACTACCAATGCCCACAAGCTGAAATGCCCTTCCCTTACCCAGCTGCTCAACGAGCTTGGCATAGACCGTATCAATCCTTCTCATGGTCTTCACCAAATCTTTCTTTCTGAACTTGATCTCCACTGTTCCTCCAGGCTCCAAAATGCCTCCCCTGGAAGGAAAGTTTGGTAAAGCAGGGACTGGTCTGCATGGGAGAATAAATCCTGGGACAAGAGGTCCAGGCAACTCTCTCTTCTAAGAATTAGGGAGAGAGAAAACCTATAAGGGTTTTGTTTCTAGTCTGGGATTCTTGTCTGTCCTCCCACTCATTACAGCTTGCTCCAATGTGCATTAATTCAGGTTAGAGAAAAGGCCTCCTGACCCCCAGAACCATGTTTTACTTGCCCACAGCCTTCGCTGGACACAGGAGGATATCCCCAAGGAGATACCTGCCACGCTGCTCTGTAAGAGCCCTGGAACTTTTAGCTGATGGCTTTGATTAACTTAAGGGTAAAAAATACACATCTCAAGTGACCGGAGGTCTCTGCCCGCGGGACTGTGACTCTGCAGACCCCATGCACTGGCTCTCATTTCTCCGCACGTGGGCTGTGGAGGATGCACGTGTATTTTGGACGCTGACCTGCTCTCTTTGTCCGCGTAGAGCTCCACGTACAGGGGGTTGATGGTGGAGTCGATGACCACCCAGGAGCCTCCCCGCAGCTCTGCATGTGGTGGGATGTAGACCAGGACAGGCTGCTTAAAATCCCGGAGGCTATCGACAATGAAGGCGCCGAACTTCAGCATTTGGTCGTACATGTCTGAAAGCCAAAGGGACTCAGTGGCTGGGCGCCACAACTGCTGTGGGCCAGGCTATTGCCCCTTGCCTCCTCTGAGCTGCCCAAAGCCACTTCTCCATTGGAGAGACCAAACAAGCACCCCAAAACCAGCCCAGCAGGAAGCCACCAAGCCCTGGGACCTGGGTCCTGGCGATGCCCCATCACCTCCCCAGCCCAGCCCCACGTCCCAGAGTGGTGCAGGCAGGACCCTGGTAGGCTGGGCCATCCCAGGACCCCGTGGGGTGGCAAAAGTGGTGGTAGTATGTCACAGCATGGGGATCTGGGCACGCCAAGCGTGGGTACCTTTCATGCCGCTGGAGAAGCCTCGCCAGTTGGCAAAGATCATCAGCGGGAGATGCTCCCGGTTGAAGTCCCGAATAGCCTGGGCTGTTTTAAAAGCAGAATCTGGAAACCAGACCTGCCCGGCCTGCTGGATTATCTGCAAAACATGGCAGGCAGCGCTGCTGAGACCGGTGCCAGTACTTCCTGGCACACCACGCTGGCAGGTTGGTGGCACATGGTGTCCAAGAGCTGGAAGAAAACAAACTGACCGAGCACCCTTGATTTCACCAGTCTTTAAGGAAAATCAACACATGCCAAAGGATTATGATAAGCTTTTTCCCTGCTGTCCCCTCCAGCCTCCTCCCAGCTGCTGCTCGCCCGCATTAAGGTCTCCCCACACACCTTTGCCTCCGAGTCCGGGTTGGCAGGGTCCGCAGGTATCGTCACCTCCACAGTGCGGGTCTCAACAGCGATGACACCCACCGGGAGACCTCCCAGCCTGCAGTGAGGCAGGGTGGCCTCAGCAGAGGCCATTTCCCCTCCACGTCGCACCCCAGCCCCACCAGAGACGTTCCCCCCATCACCATCCCAAAAGCAGTGCCACGGCCAGGACTTGAGTGTGCTTGACCGTGCATGCAGCCTCCCTGCATCGCTCTCTGCCTCGGGGCTCCATCCCCTGCTCGCGGCAGTACCTTGCTCTGCCAACCACAACTGTCTGAGCCCACAGCCTCATGATCTCCAGGAAGCTGCCCTGGTCGAAGAAGCCACTCTGCCAGGTCCCCTTGAGAGCTGCAGAGCACAGGGAAAAGCGGAGCGGCACAATGGTGAGCACTGAAGAGCTCCCTGTGCACCAACCCACAGCAAAAAGCACCTTCTGCACCAGGATGGGGGGTCTGCAGCTACAAGGTACGTTTGGGAGCATTGCTGTAGAGGTCTCGGGTTGCCCTCACTTACTTGGATGGGGCCTCCCTGCCAGCATCCACCTGGGGTCGTAGGGGACTTTGGAAGGGACAAAATCAATTTCTCTTTCGATGGGGTCGCTTATGGCAGTGATGGGCACCGGGCTCCGGTTATCCTGCAAGGGAGAGCCCAGAAGGGCACGTCACCAGCCAGGTACAGAGTAACACCCCACATCGCTGTCCTGCAGCACCCTCCTACCTTTGGTATGTACGAGAGCCACTGCAGGATGGTGTAGACCCCCTCAAAGTCATCCGGGACGGTGACATGGGAAACGCCATTATTGTGCATGATCTGCACGCCTCCCAGCTGGTTATTGGATGTGTAAACTTCACGTCCCAACACCTAGACAGAATTATTAACAGAAACACAGCTCGGTCTCTGCTAACACAGGAGCCACCCCTCCTTGCTCTGTTTGTTAAGTCAAACCTCTGTACAGGCACATTCCCTCTGGTTTGAGGCTGAATTTCCACCTCTGCCTACCAGGGTGATGTTAAAGCAAAAGGACTCTGCTTTAGACACTTAAAGGGACTCACAAGCGCATCATTTTAGCTAAGCATGTTTCAAATCAGCTCAAACCAGTGTGATTCTGCCCAGAGATGGGCCCTGCGCTTGGGACCGGAGCCAGGCAGCTCTGCCATCCGGCCCTGCTCCAGGAGCGATGCACCATGAACTGGCCCCTAAAGCAATACCAAATAGCTGCAGGGTGACATTCTCTCAATTCTCAGTGAGATGAGCCCCGCTTGCAGTTCCCCTGCATCTCCTCCAGATAGGTCCCATGAAGTGTCGCGCAGGGAACTGCCACCTCTTCCCATGGGACAGGGAAAGAGCCCATGCATGTGGTGGCGTGAGGGACAGTGCCGGGGAGGACACGCAGCCAGAGCACTGTACCTTATTGAGAGCCGTGACGCCGGTGAGGATGATGTGGGAGTTCTCCACCTGGATGACACGCTGGCCCAGCCTCACCAGGTACGCGCCGATCCCGATGGCACGACAGGTCACCTGGGCACACACACAAGGTTACTGGGGAGAAAGGGCTGCGGCAGAGTCTGCGAGCACCAGGAGAATGATGCTCCCTGGCTCTGCAGGATCTACACTAGGTTGCTTGTTGCATTCTGTTATTCCCCCAAGGGTGACCTTAAAAGCAAGTAGGAGAGAGGGGAGGAGTGGAGCAGGGGAAGGACCCACGGCTGTACCATGCTGATGGTCACTATTTCATCGTAAGCGCGAGAGGACTCCCCAGCGATGGTACCGGCAGCACTCAGGTTTTCCACCCCAAACCCGTTGTCCTTCCCGATGATGTCCAGGAGGACATACCTGCAAGAAAAGCAGAGCCATGGTGGCATGAGCAGGACAGGAGGAAGCACTCACTTGTGTGGTGTGTCTGGCAGGATGCTGAGCTAGGACGTGGGAGCTGCATCCTGGCAGGGATGCAGGGCAAGGCTCAGGGTGGCTCTGTGGGTCCCATGGGATAGCGGGGCTCACCTGGACTCGCCCCCTTCCTCCACGTGCTCACAGTGCACCGAGTTCATGGTGCTGATCCTTGTGTAGTCCTGGGGAGTCAGGTACAGGTACTTGAACCCCTGGAAATAAAGAGGAGAAGGATGAGTTGTGGAGCCCCCGTGCACAGGTTCACATGGGACATGGCCCCTCTCCAAACCCACCCTATGCATCAACAGCGGCTCAGGGACCAGGGCTGGACAGAGCAGCCATTTCCACCCCACTGGGGAAAGCGGAGGGAACCATCCCCATAGCAGTGGGTGCACGTGTGTGCTCACCCCCCAGCGTTGATCCCACAGTTTTATGTCCCAGTTTAGCTCTGGTCCTTTCTTCCCCAAAGTCCTCTGTTATTTTCTGTGATGGCAGGAGGGGAGGTGCCCACACACCTTGTAGGGGTCCGCAGGGTCCACCCAAGCCACCTGGAACATGTGCTTTATCTCATCGGCAAAGCCAATGCGGGCACCGCTGTTGGCAGCAATGTAGATGCGGGGGATGCCTTCGGCTCGTGCCAGCTCTGAGGCCCGCAGGAAGACCAGGTCCTCCTCTGGCCCGAAGGAGCCGATCTTATGTGTGATGTCATTGCAGATGAGCACGATGTCCCGGCCTTTCGGGTACTCGGGGGTCTTCAGTTTCATTTTGAAAGCAACCATCCCTACCTGCCCCAAAACAGCACAAGGTCACAGGGCAGGCTCCTCCAGAGAATGGGGTCTGAGCTGCAGACTGCGTTAACCAACAGACAAAACGCTTGCTTGAGGAGCATCTCCCAGGCTTTAAACACAGCCGGACTGGGGAAGCCACCAGCCGTTCCCACCTGACGCAGCACAGCTTCCCCCCAGCTCCTCTCTCCCACCCCATTCCCAAATCCTCCCCCACTACCTCATTCCCTCCAGGGACCCTGTTCATCTGCACGAGATGTCCCTGCGAGTCCAGCACCAGCTCGGTGTACGTCAGGATGTCCTTGGGGTACAGCTCTGAGGAGCCCCACAGCTTGAAGAGAGCCTGCAGAGACACCATGCATAGGACAAGCTGAAAGCAGGGGGCTGCGGCAGCTCTGAGGCTGTCACTGAGCGCAGACGGGCACTCCTGCAGCAGGCTGGGACTTGGGGTGAGCAAAACTTTGTGTTAGAGCCCCCACCCTGCTGCAGACCTCCTTGCACAGGGCTTTCTGGTTCACATTCTCCATGAGTGTGACTACAGCAATTTGCAAGAGCTAGGAATAGGTTTAGAAATGCTTCATATAACCAAAAATGTTGGGACTTGTGCTCTTCTCTTTTTCTCATTTGTCAGCTGAGGGGAGAGGAGTCTTTTCCCCAGATGGGAATATCTGGGGAGGGTGGGGAAGAAAAGCAAATGCAATAATTTGGAGCCTCTTTCTGCTCAGCCGGCCTCACCTGCCTGATCATCTCAGGGAAATCATACACATAGGTGGTGCCCAAGGACTGCGCCTGGAACCGCTTGGCCTGAAGCAGGTCCTTGGTGACGTAGGGAGTGTTGATGAGCATCCCGTGCTGTGGCCCTTGCTTGTCCCCGTATGACTGAAACATGATCTGGAGAGAAGGGCAGAGTGTTGGCTGCCTTCCCTCAGCACGCGAGCAAGTCCTCTCTGCAACGCTAAGGTGCAAGAGCCCTGCAGGGCTGGAGCACTGCTGAGCTTTGCCTGGCCAAGATGCTCATGCCTGTGGCTCTACTCGACCAAACAATATGATTTTCCACCCCACGCTTTGCAGAGTGCAACACTGCTGTGCTGCAAGTACCAGCAACACCCTAACACCGACCTTCACCTCCCAGACCAAAAACTGCGCGACTGCACACCAGCAACACCCCTGGGGCTCAGCACCATTTTGGAGAAAAGCATCACTTCAAGGTGCCCAACTGGATGCAGCACAGAGGGGAGTGAAACCGGGCCAGCCCTGGGAATGCTGCTGCACAGTCCCAGGGGCTCTGGGACAGACCAGAACTGCAGGTGCACGAGGATTTTTGCGGAAACCACCCCAAAGCTTCGCTGTAGCTGACAGCTGCTCAAGCAGTCATGGTTGGGTTCCCGTTTGCAGCTGCCGCCTGCAGTTACTCACGCTGCCTGTGCCGGGGTCCCTCACTTCCTTGTAGAGGCTGATGTCCAGGTAGTAGCCGGACTCGTTGGTCAGGAAGAGGCGGATGGGGATGGCGGTGGCAGTGGGCGTCAGGCGGATGTTGATCTTCACCTCAGCCTGCAGGACCCGCAGCTTCCAGAGGCGGCTGCCGTAGCGCATCACCATGGATCGCACCGACTCCTCGATCTGGGCACGGGACAGCACATGGATGGGTCCATGGCCCCGGGGACACCACTGTCCCTGATGTCAAGGCTGGAGCAGCCGTGTTGCATCTCCACCCCAAACAGCCATTTCAGATTTGCTTTGGGCAAGCCCCTTCCCTCTCTCCATCTCTCCATCCCCAGGGGCTGGTGCTGCCATCCAGCCTCTCTGCTGGGGAAAGACAGTGCCCCACATCCTCCTGAACGGACACAGCCCCACTCCTTCAGACTGCACGCTGCCCAGGGGAAGAGCCTGCCACCCACCCTCGTGCCCTCCAGTGAACTGTCTGCTTGTGCCAGTCTGTACAAAAAGCCCTGATCATTGCAAAGTGTGAAATCTCAGCACCTCCCCAGCAAACAGCCCACAGTGAAGGTCTGACACAGAAATTAAGCTGCAGGAGCCTCTGGGGCTGCCAAATCCAACCCCCATCCAGGGTCGGGTGGGCACTGGATGGGACCGGGTCTGACAGCCAGTGTTGGGGGTGGCTGCCCGTTCATGCAGTGGTAGCGAGCACGAGGGACCACTCAGCCTCTATCCCTGGATCAGTACCGCACTGACAGCGGGAAGCAGGACACCGAGAAACGCACCTTGGAAGGGTCCATGACGACCGTCGGGACAAAGTTGAGGAAGATGTGGTTGCAGTCAGTGCGGACGGTGGTGTTGTTGAAGGCCACCTCCAGCTCATCCATTGCCTCCAGGAGCAGCCGCTCGCCCTCGTTCTGCAGGTACTCAAAGGAAGCCTCCTGCAGTGCACAGGGTGGCTCAGGGGTGGCCAGAGCAACCCCTGCACCTGAAATGCACCCACCTCTGCCCGTGCACCGGGAGGATCCGGCGCCGCCTTGCCTTGGTGACGAGGTCCGAGTGGCGCACGATGGCGCGGATGAAGAAGCGGTAGTCGGTGGCCTCGGTGCCCGCCTGCACCTTGGCAGCGCCCAGGTAGAGGTGCATCTTGTGATTGGCGCAGGGAATGGCCATCAGGTCGAAGTTGCGCATGCGGTTCAGCTCCAGCTGGAAGGCCAGCGCCGGCTCCAGGTGCCGGTAGATGCGGTCCTCTGCAAACTGGCACAGCATGGAGGGGTGAGCAAGCGGCTGATCAGCCAGCGCTGGACGGGCTCTGCTCTAACCACAGCTCTTACCTCATCCCTGGCTCTGAACGTGAAAAACTTTGGGAATTCTCTCTAGAGCAAAGGGGAGAGAGAGGACAACATGAATAATCCTGGCACCTAGAGGATTGTTCCAATTTTCAGTGAATTCATTAAAAAGACAAAACCTTGCAGGCTTCCTTCTCCCCCAAAGGGAAAAGAGCTGGGAGTAATCGATGCCTTTTAAAGGCAGCTTAAAGCTATGGAGCGGCCACGCAGGAACCACGTTACTGGAGACATTAGCAGCATAAAGGATAATACAGGAGATAAATCACTCATTGAATCCCTCATTAATTAGTTCCCAGCTCCTGATGCACAGTAGGTACATCCATCACTCAATGTTATGTCTATAAGGTACTTATAAATGTTTCTAGGCATTTTAGGAAGGCAGAAGCAGGACGTGTCTAAAGTCACTCTGCCTGTCGATGGCTCAGTCTGCACTCACCTGCTGGGCAATGAGAAACGTGATTCTCCGGAGACCACAGTCAACAAGGACATTTTTCTACACAGAAATAGAAGACTCCACCAGTCATGAGAGCTTAAACATCTCCACCAAGGGAGCAAACAAAAACCCAAGCGGCTGCCATGGGGTGCAGTGTTTTGGGGAGAGCCGCGTGGAGATGAGGCAGTGCCTTGGGGTACGGTGCCCTGGCTGGCAGGGTCCTCAAAAAGTGGGGTGCAGCCCCAGCAACAGACCTTGGACTGGGCAAAGGCTCTGAAGATGGGCACCAGCTTCTCGTCTTCCACATGGTCAGCCCAGTGGAGCGCGATGTTGAGGATGTGGATCGGCTCCTCGTGGAGGTTCTGGCAACAAAACTCCCCCGTCAGCTCTGACCAGGAGCACCACTGCCATCCCAGCACCACCTCGGGGGGACAGCAACATCATCGTGCCCACCTTGGCGTCCTCCTCCTCGTAGATGGTGGCTCGTGCCTCACTGAAGAGCCCGCTCTCCAAAGGTGGGTCAGCAAAGCATGAGATCACTTCATCAAAGTTCCTGCCCAAATGGTGGGGATGAGGTCATAAGTCAGCACGTCGTGCCCATCCCCTGCCCAAGGGGACAGCACCAGAGACCCGCTGTGGCAGGGATGCGGGTACCAGTGCAGTGGCCCGGGGCACGCACCAGCTCAGCAGGGCTCCACCAGCCCACAGCAAAGCTACAGCTCATGAAATGCAGCTCAGCACTGCTGTATTAATGCGCAGAGATGCTTAACCCATGCCAGGCAAGCTCCCCTCAGGCTCCACATGTCCCCAAATTACATACCATGTCCCCACCAGGTAACTGTTGTACTGAAAATATCACCCAGCCCCAACCTCTGGCTGTGGGAGGAACAGGAGCTGTGTCGAGCACTGCCCAGCTGCTGCCAGCTTTGTCTTTTCCACCCGCTTTTGCTCTCTAACGACCACAGCAGCACCCAAAAGGCACATACACGACCAGCCAGGCACATCCCTGCACCCCTACCTCGTGAAGTCCTCGAATCTGTCAAAGGCCACCATAGCTCCCATCCGCTGGCTCAGGGGAGAAAAGCCACTGTCCATGAAGAGCTCAGTGCTGTGCCGGGCCAGGTCAGGGTTGGAGATGCTGATGGGAACAGACATCCTGCACAGGGGAGCAAGGCAGCCATCAGCCATGGGTGGAGGCACCGCTCCTGGGTCCAACAGGGACCACGCAGGTCCCACACAGGACTCTGACCCAGAGAGGGCTCATCCTGCTCTGCTGGCAAAGGGAGAGAGCGGCAGGCAGTTCCCTCTGAGGGTCCCCGCATTTTGCATGGAGGAGACGATACAAACCCAACAGCTTTGCAAAAAGGAGCATGTCCAGGGGAGCAGGACAGGCGTGCAGGGGCCCCCGTACCTATTTGGGTGGGAGGAGGGCAGCATGAACTGGAACTCCACCAGGCAGGTGCCGTCCGAGAGCTGCCGGTGCTGCAGGCTGTTGAGCTCGTAAGCAATGTACCCGCGCCGCACGTACACCTGGGAGGGGGATGGTGGGAGGTACTGCCGTGCCCCTGCTCCCACTGCACACATGCATGCCACCCCCCAGAGCTCACGTGCCCCCCGCGGCCCCCCAGCCCTCACCTCCAGCGCTGCCATGCGCACCACCTGATTGGTGTGGTAGAAGAAGATGGGAAGCACATCGAAGATGGTGGTTTCTGAGAGGATCAGTTTCTGGAGGAAGAAAGCAAAATTTAGGGCAAGGATGAAGTGGGACACCCTTGCCCCATGGCAGGATGGGGGAGGCACGTTCCAGAGGTGTGTCTCAATGTAGGGCTGTGCAGGACTGGCCACCGAGGTGCCATGGGACGCCCTGCCCACCATGGGGACACCGCCAGACCCAGACGTGGATCCACATGTCAGTCCCCGGCCAAACGGGGTGAGGAGCAGGGGATGGAGACTGGCAGCAACGGGGTGCCGGCAGCAACCCCTCCTCTGCTCCGCACAGGCACTGACACTGCAGCAAGGCTTTGATTGCTTTTTTGGCTATTTTTAAGGCTAAGCCTCTTGCAGCCAGACCTCCTCACCAAAGCCACCCAAAAGCCAAATTCCCTCTGCGGAAAATCGTGTGATTCCCAACCTTCAGGTTTTCAGGGCAGTACTCATGTCCATACATGTCGATAGCGGAGAGGAAGATGGACTCCACCTGGTTGTGCCGCAGCTCATAGGAGGGCAGGTGAGAGGCGATGAGCACCTGCAAGGGGAGAGGCGGCTGGGAGCACGAGGGACAGCGACAGGGACGGGGACAGGGATGGGGACAGCATGGCATGGCACTTGCGGACCTGCCGGGCTCTCAGTGCCACTTTGGAGTGCTCGGTCTTGCTGAGCTGCGTCAGCTCATGAAGGATGGCCGTCAGCTCGTCCGTCAGTGTGGGGTCGCGGCCGCATAGCTGGTCCTGCAATGCATGCACCACCATGGCTCGGCTCAGGCCCCTCGCTGCAGGATGGCTTCATCCCACACCCCCAGCCCTGCACGGGCAACGGGGACAAGACCCCAGGCGCTAAAACTGGCAAAATGCTGCTCTTTGAACCAAGTGCAGCAATGCAACGCTACAGAGGGGAGATAAAGTCCCCCTGACGAGGCAGGAATGGACGCTTGAATGCAAAACCCAAACCCTGGGGATGCATTATACAGAGGAGCAGAAAAGCGTTTTCTCAGGTGTCCACCTGCATTCAAGGGGAAAGCACAGGGCTGTGGCAGCCACCCACAGTCGCATCCTGTACCCGCAGCGATGCAGAGCTTGCCTCGGCTTACGGGCTTTTCCCCACTGCCAGCCTTTACTTCTGGTGTCCCGGGGCATGGGCTGTACTCACAATTAACATGGTCACCAGCAGGTTCTTCTTTGCCACCTGGGCGTGAGAGAAGATGCTCTCCAGCACGGGAGTCATGTCAGGTTTGCACTGCTCCCGCAGGCTGATGACGCACTTGTCATAGTGAGCTGTGGGGCAGAGCATGGTGAGCCCTGCAGACCCCCCAGAGAGCTCCGCAGACTCCTCCAGAGAGCCCCTGAGCCCTCACCATGCTGGAACTGTGTCTCCACTTGCAGGTAGCGTCTTAGCAGGTCCAGCACCACTGCCTTCATGTAGCCCCGGATGCCACTGCGGTACCTGGGGAGCAGAGAGCCCAGCGTGCTGCGAGGAGGTGGCGGTGGTGGGGAGACCAGAGGGGTCACGGACAGTGCAGGTCTCACCTCTGCACCAGCTGCACCACACTCTGCGTGTTCATGAAGAAGACCTCCCGCTCAGCCTTCCTCTGCAGTGTGGCCGCGTGGGTGTCCAGCACATTGGCAATCTGCAGGGAGAAGGCACAGGATCCAGTGAAGCTTGGGGCAGCGTGCCTGCAGGGCTGCCAGCTCCCCAGCTTGCCTGGGGACAGTGCTGCGGCACACAGAGCCTTTCATTTGTGGTTTTTTTCCCCCAAGTGAAAAATGCAAAGTGACAAATAAGTATAGAAATACAAATATAAACACACAAGCATAAGAACACAAGCATAAGAACACAAGCATAAGCCCACAAATGTTTCCCTCACTCATTTAATATTTTATAATATCTCTTGGCAGGACAAATTCAGGCAGAAACTCCTAACTAGCTCTAGCTAAAAAGGAAGCGGAGGCCAAGCTGGGGAGTGCAGCCCCTGCACCGCTCACCTGCTGGCTGGGGAAGCAGCAGAGCACAGAGGTGATGTTGCCGGCATACTGCGTCATCACTTTCCGGATCGACTTCTCCACGGACAGAGGGATTCTTCCCGAAATGCTCGTCATGATCTCCTGCAGCTCCAGGAGGGGCAGGGAGGGGTCCCGCAGGGTCTTCATCAGCTGTGCCACCCACTCCTTCACCTGCAGGGAGCAGAAGCTGGTGCTGCCCGCACCCACCGGCGCTGCCTGTCTTGCCATCATGGCAAACATGAGGCAACGGGGCAGGACCCCTGGACCACCTTTGTCCCCAGCACCCACCTTGGTGCTGAAGTAGGGCTCGGGCAGGCAGTACCCGTTCATGACATTGGTGAGATTGTCCAGCACATTGCGGAGAACCTGGTGCTGCTTCTCGCCGGTGATGGGGAGAGTCTGCTGGGCTGGGAGCCCCCCCATGAACAGCTGCGCCTGGAGAGGGCAGAGAGAGGTGGGCTTGCCCAGGTCCTTGCCAACATGAGACAGAGCCCCCCCGAGAACTGCAGCTGCCCTAGAGAAACCAGCACAACTCCTCCAGTGTCTGCTTTTGGTTAGATACAGAGGAAGCACCTAACGTTCAGCTTCATGTCTCTGCCAGTGCCCCATCGTGAAAACAATGCAGAAAAACTGGAGATGTAGACAGTGCTATAGATACACTAAAAACTTGCATGTGAGCTTCTGCACACTAAGTAAGCGTGCATGGGATGCTTATGCAGAGCAGCGCCGTGGCACGCGGAGCAGCCAGTCGAGCCCCAGCGCAGCCGGTTGGGGGATGCGGCATGGCCATGCAAGTGCCACCCTGTACCAGCATAGGGACACATCCATGCTGATGCCCCAGTCAGGGCAGTTCCTCTGTTTTGTCCCCCAGCAAGCATCCCCGGTGCCCCACGGGATGCAGCTTGGGAGTGGACGGGAGGGGACAGCAGCGTAGCCGGCTCCTGGCAGACTCACAGCCTTCACTTTGGTGGGATCATCCAGCTCGAGCCGGGCTATGACGCAGCCCGCCTCCAGCAGCGCGCCCGGCCGCTTGACGTAGTGCACCCGCCCGGCCTCCTCCACCACCAGCGTCATGATGATCTTCATCACCTGGGCAAGGACGGGTGAAACGGTCACAGAACGAGTGGCACCTGCGCACCGCAGAGTGCCTCGAGCATCGTGGCAGTGTTGGTGGGTTTCATCTTTGCCGTCCACCAGCATTGCAGGAATGGATGCCCCCTGGGCTCTTCTGCAAAACTCACCTCAATCTCTGCAAAAACGTTCCCCTCGGCTACGTGACCACCATCGTCCACTGTGTACTGCAGCAGCTTCCCCGCAGAGGGGGAGCGTAGCACCGTCGGGTCCTTCTCCTTCTCAAAGTTGCAGGTTTTGTTGCCAATGGTGATCCGGTATCTTAAGGAGAGGGAAAGGTCTCACCAACCGGCTGCCAGTCAGCGGGGAAGGCCAGGGGGGGCCCAGTGGGGAGGTACCTGTCAATCTCCTCCTTCATGTAGGTGGTGTAGCTGTTGCCATCATAGGAGAGCAGCAGCCCGCCATCATTCAGCCGGTGCACGTCTATCTCTATGTGAGTGCGGTTCATGATGATGACGTATGTTGTCAGGGACTGGCGGGCAACCTGCGGGCAGCAGCCAGGGAGAGCCCACAGTGCAACCCCCTGAAACACGTGCAAGGGCCTTTCTGGGGGCTGGTGGTAATGGGGGGGTGAGGAGCATCTCCTCACGCCAGTGCAGGAGCAGCATGCTGCCACGGGACGGGGCTGTGCCGGGAAGGGCAGGAGGCAGCAACCTCAGGCTGCACCAAAGAGCTGGTCCAACTTGCAGCCTGGAGCTGGTTTAACTCATGGCTCACCTGCTGCTTTCATTGTGAGGAGAGAGTTTTTGCATGAAGTTCAACTAATTGGGTTTAAAAGCAAGAAAAGGAGGTCCTTTATTAAACTCAGGGCAACAAAATGTATTAAAATGTCTGTCTAGTTAAAATGAGGTTAACCTCATTTTTATGTTGCACATTTTTAAAGGACAACCTCATATTTATTGCATCTTTCTCCTTCAGGACAGGAGCACACATCCCTGTTCCCGTGAGAAGCATTGTGGCCGGTTTGGGAGGAGCACGGCCCATCCCTCACCTGGAGAACATACTTCACACCCTCATAGATGAGCTCCACATCGACGATGTTCAGCAAGGAGGCTGCTGGAAGCACCTGCCCCCTGAAACACAACGGATGGGTCAGGCACCACAAGTATTGCTTGCCTTGCACACCGGCAGGGAGCCAAGTGTGCGAGATGTCAGCGGTGCTGCTGGCGTCAGGCCATGCGGGCTGTGAGCTGACTGTGGCAGGGCGCGAAGGTGACTGGAGGGGACAGGCATCTGCTTTAAATGACCCACGTGAGCGCCTTGTAAAAATGCATCCGGAGGCAGGCCAGACACCAGCAAAACATGCTCCGATAAGGGCGTGGGGGAGAGCCCCGGGCGTCCTCCAAGGCTGGAGGAATAACCTTGACATTCAAGTGCAAAAACAAAAGCAAGCTGCATTCAGCCAAGCCACTTTCCCCTGAAAGCTGTTTTCCCAACCATGTGAAACTTTTTCCCCTCTCCAGATAAAGCAATAGCCGAGAAGCCGGAGCTGTGAGTCACAGCAGATACCCGTTTCACGGTTGTTGCAGTGCTACTGCCTCCAGATTTGCAAAGCTTTTGCAGCAGAAGTGGGAAGGAAGATGGCCCAGGGAGAGCAACACTCAGGTCTCCGTGCTTGCAAGAGCTACACGGGCTGCTGGGAGCCTCCCTTTGGGACATGCAATCCCTGTGCCCCCTGTGCCCACGGCGCAACTGAGCCCCCATCGGGCAGCCCTTGCTCCACACCTCTCTAGCGAGTGCAGGAAGTCAGTCATGCAGGTCCTGAAGGCAGCATCCGCCACGTTCAGAGCACCGCAGACAACACCCAGCATCGTGTCCGGCTTCTCTGCCTGTCGGGGGCAAAAATAACAGGGTTTGGGTCTTGTCTTACACCAGAATGGGACTGGCAACCCTGAGGCGGATGGCCTCCCCCACCTGCACTTTCTCGGCGATCAGATGGTCCAGCCAGCCGGTGTCTATCTCATTGTTCTGGAAGCTCTCTGTCTCCAGCAGCTTAATCAGATACTCCACTGTGGTCCGGAAATCCCCGCGGATAGACAGCTCTTTCAGGGCAACCACCATGTTCCTTTTAGGGAGTAAAACCATCCATTAATGACCAACGAGGAGGCGCTTGGCTTTCAGCAGAGGAAATCGGGGAACCACAGGGACCGGGGTGATGAGCTCCTGAGCCCTGGGCACCCTCACGCCTGGATGAAACAGCCCCACAGTCAGCAGTGACTTAATAAAACACTTAAATACCCAAGACAGACTCGTTACATGTTGCTCAATTACGGAACGAACATTGCTGCTCACTGGCACTAAGCACGTGCTTAGCAGATCACTACAACGTGTCTTTAAGGATCAGGTTGGTGAACTGGGGCCGTAGCACCAGCGCAGTCTGAAAACTTTGGCTTTGGCCAGACAGTCTCTGCAGCACAAACAAGCCGCTCAGCACAGCAGCACCATTCTGGTCCTCTCAGATAAAAGCCACTTTTCCCAGCTCATGCAGTGATTGCGAGGCTTCCTGAGGTCACCACCCCGTCCCACCACACTCACGAGATGGCCTCCTCCCGGTTCTCTCCCCACGAGAAGCAGTGCCCAAACTGGGAATCAGCAAATTCATGCAGCCCCCCGGCCGCCGCCACGCTGAAATACCCCCAGACGTTCTTGCTGCTGCGGAAGTTCAGCTCTTGCACTGTCCCCGAGCTGGGCTTGAAACCCTGAGCAAAGACAGAGCAGGAGACATGGAGAAACCAGGCTTGAGACTCATGCAGAGTATACAGGGAAGGGGAATCCCTGTGCCATTTATCAGTCTGCACGTGGATCTCACTGATCCCACAGGTTATTGAACATTGAACACTGAAGCATGCCCATGAACAGCCCATGAACATTGTCTGGCTGGGGAGGACCATGCCCAATTCAACCCCAATAGCGGCAGGGTCCCCCTGGCCCCACGCGCAGGGCCAGTGCATGAATGCTCGTCCCCCCAGCTCACCTCCTCAGGGTTCTCGCTGGTGATCCGGGCGGCGATGACGTGGCCCCTGGGCATGGGGGTGTTGGTGGGGCTGTGGAAGCAGATGGGTGTATCGCCCCAGGGGCTCTCCCCGTACAGCACCCGGATGTCTTTTATCCTGTGCAAGGGGATGCCCATTGCAATCTGCACGAGAAACAAGGAGGACTTTAGCTGCCAGAACAAGACTTTAGCATCAAAATTACAACTAGGAGACACTGATAGATGGTCTGAATGAAGAGCGAGGGGAAGAGGCACCCCGCTGCAGGAAGCTGCTCCCAGAGGGGAGCCAGAGGCGAAGGAAGGATGCTACATTGCTTCCACCTGCACCCTGCAAGCTGGTATATGGGACAGCTTCCCTCTGCCAGGCTCCAGCCCAGCACTCCTCTGTAAATTAAAAAATTGCTTCAGCTAACACACCTCGCAAAGTCGCCCATGTGCGCTCAGGTACCTGCAGCTGGGCAGCAGGGAGGTTCACATCTGCGATCATCTCTGTGCAAGGGTGCTCCACCTGCAGGCGCGGGTTCAGCTCAAGGAAGTGGAAGCTCCCGTCCTCGCTGTAGAGGTACTCAACGGTGCCCGCGCTCACGTAGCCCACCATCTGGGCCAGGCGGACCGCACACTGCAGGAGAGGGTGAAACCACCATGGGCAGTAATGACCCTCTGTTCGCTGCAGCAGAGTTGGGGTGTCCCGAGCAAAATGGCAGCAGTGTCCTTGCATGGACCAAAGGAGACAAGAAAGGCTGGGGCTCCCTGCTCGGCTCAGGGGGTCCCTCCCTTCCTTAGGAGCCTCAGGTGCCAAAAACCACAATAAACCCAGCAAGGATCAGACCAGTTTCTCACTAAAACCTCGTGCTGCCCTAAGGCCAGGGCCACCCACCTGCTCCATCACCTCTATGATGGAGGGTGCTGCGATAGTGGTGGGTGCCTCCTCGATGATCTTCTGGTGCCTGCGCTGGATGGAGCAGTCACGGCCGAAGAGGGAGATAGCGTTGCCGTACTCATCGGCCAGCACCTGCACCTCCAGGTGCCGTGCATGCTGCGCCAGCTTCATCAGGAAGACAGGGGACCCGGGCGCCTCTGCCTGCACCTGCCATGAGGGAGAGGGTCATGCTATGGCATCACCCCCCAAATTCGTCCCGGGAGGGAGGCAGGTCCTGTGGCGAGCCCAGGTGGGAAGCACAAGACACCCAGAGTGGGAGCAGGACCCTGCTGCGTGCCCCAGGATGGGATGGGGATGGGGATGAGGACGGGGCTCTGGGCACCTCTCACCTGCCGGAAGCAGGAGCCAAATTCCTCCACTGCCTCCACTTTTCGGATGCCTTTGCCCCCACCACCTTCTGCTGCCTTGATCATCAGTGGGTAGCCGATCCTCTTGGCCACCTGAGGGGGAACAAAAGCTGGGGTGACTGAAGTGCTCTGGACCCCAACCCATCACCCTGACAGTCCACCCTGTCCCAGCCCCATGCATCCCCAAGCAGGATTGCCGTGAGCCACATCCGTGCAGAGAGACAAACTACTGCTGAAACATCCTTGCATCACTGTCACGTGTTCTGTGAGGCCAAAAGGGCCAGGGCATGCAGGCTCCCAGGAGAAATAATGGTGGATGGGAGACAAGCGGCTGCCCGTGGGCTCGGCTTTACCTCCAGGCCCTCCTCCACGTCCTTCACACAGCCCTGCGTGTATGTCTCAAGGGGGATGCTGATCGTCTGCTGATGCTTCTGGTCCTCCTCAGACCACTGGGCCACCAGACCTGCAGGCACAGCCAGGGCTACAGTCACCACCGGGGTGGCATGGCTGGGGTGGCATGCTGGCTGTGCCCAGGGAGCTGGGGACCCCATGTTGGCACGTGCCATTTCCCCTGTTTCCATGCACCCCATCTGCAAAAACCTCTCTGCCCCAACCAGCAGCTGCTCGGCTGCAGTGGGGTCCCTGGTACCTGCAGCCACTCTGCGGCCAGCTGGGCTGGGGACCCCAACCCTGGCACTTGCTTTGGGGGAGAAGAAGAGGCAAAGAGGAGAGAAATGGGGGAGCGGGGAGGGTGTGCGGGGCTGGGAAGGAGACGCTTACCGCTCCCACTCCATGGCAGCGTGGGGATCTGGACCGTCTGAGCCACGATGGTGGACGCGACTTTGTCCCCCAGTGCCCACATGGCATCACTGGGAGGACCTTCGAACAGGGAGGGAAGGGGTGAGCTGGGCCAGCCTGGCCAGCCAGCCCGTCCCCTTCCCACAGATGCTGCAGAAAGCTGCTTCCCTCTGAGCCGGCACCATCAGCCCTTCTGCAAAGAGTGGGGGCATGGAAAACCCCCCCCAAACCCACTGCCCGGTTCAGGACAGAGCTTGACCCTTCTCCAAGAGAAGCCCGGGACGTCCCCTAGCTGGGCAGCCCACGAGGTCTGCTCCCACCCAACATTCCTCCGTGAATGCTGCATCAGCATGAGCATTACAGGGAAAAACCAGAAAACAGCGGGATTCCTGGGACACCTCCAGGAAACTGGCCTGGGGACTGCCACTCTGCAGGGTGGACATGCCAGATGCACAAAACGGGCATTGCCCAGCACAGTGTCCCCAGGGACTGAGCGTGCATGCATACATTAGCCCGATACCCACTGCTCCCTCCAGCGCTGGGAAGGCAGCGAGACCTTACCTAGGAAAGCTATCCCATTTTTCTGCAGCAGCTCTGGCAGCTTGGGGTTTTCCGAGGCATGTCCCCAGCCAGCCCACACCGCCTGGCACAAGGGAAGGAGCAGCGTGAGCCATTACCTCCCTGCACTGGCAGCGTGAGCCATTACCCTCCCATCACCCACAGCATCATGCCTGGCTCCTCTGCACAGAGGGACATCACCCCGTTTCTGAGTGCCCCTTCTTCCCCACCCGCTTCCCTCGGCAAAGAGGTGGGAGGCCCGTGAGCAGCTGCTACCTGGACTGGGATCCGTTTGGAAATGTCCACAATCAGCTCCACGTTGGCGTAGTTGTTGTTGTTGGCCCCCCCGGGGACGGGCACGTAGTGATCTGCCATTTTGATGTACTCTGAAAGACAATGCATGGCGGTGGTGGGAGCCAGTCCCCGAGCCACATCCCACTCGCATGCTGCCCCCCTTGCACCCCCTCCGCAAACCCTCCATCCCGGGGAGGCTGGAGGGGGGAGAAATTATTTACTCCTGGATCTGGCTGTACAGGAAAGTGTGTGACCCTGGGCTGTGCAGAGCCTTGTCCCAGGCAGCAGTGCAGGGAGAAGGAAAAGGGCTGCCTTGGCTCAGCCTCAGGGCAGGGGACATCCCTCGCTGGGATGCTTTTAGGAATTACCTGCATTAGCCTTGAGGTCCTCAGGGGTCACCATGACCACGAACCGAATGGCACGCTCATTTCGGAACATCTCGTAGGCCCACCGGCGGATGGAGCGCATGCACTTCACAGCAGCGATGCCGTTGTTGGCGATGAGGACCTGGGGGGATGGGGACGTGGGGTATCAGGCTGAAAACTCTCCTTGTTGTTGGGGTGCAGGGCTGGGCACGTGGCCCTGAGGGACGGCAGTGCAGGGATGAGGGCTGGGTGCAGGTGGTGAGCAAAGCAGGGCAGCCATGCTAACACGGGTGCTTTGCAACAGCCGGTCGTACGTGCCAGTGGAGCAGGAGGCTCCTTAACAGCAGCTTTGATGCCTGGCAGCGGGGCTAACGAAGGACAGGGCTTTGGCCTTCATTTGTGCCTGCTGTGCAAAGCCACTGCAAGCAACCACCATCCAAGGGCAGCGTTGGGACCATTTCCCTCTCCCAGCCCACGAGGGCAGGTGAAGCTGGGGGACGAACAGCTCTGGGCTGCCCCAGACTGCCATCAGTCCGAGCTTGGTGGGCACGGGATACTTGGGCAAAGCTTGAGGATGCCGCCGTGAAAAGCAATGACCCGCCACCCGGGCAAAGGCAGGGGTGCACGGGGAAAGACCTTCTCGATGACACGGTTGCCCCCGAAGCGGGTGACGAACTCTGCTGGTGAGGCGACGGTGAAGTCCCGTTGCAGATCCATCTTCCTGTGCTCGCGGCCCTTCTTCACCAGGTGCAGCCCGGACATGCTAGGCCTGCGGTGGGACACAATGACTGTCAGTGAGCCCGCAGTCATGCAAGCAAACTCTCACCAGGCACAACATGTGCTGCTGCTGACTTGGACTTCCCTGGGGGGTCGGGTCTGCAGGGAGCCCGGCAGCCTGCAGCAGCGGGCACTGGAGACCAGACTGTGCCCCCTCCGTGGTTTCTTCCAAGGAAAGCAATAAAACCCTTCACCCTGCTGACACACACAGGGAACATTGGGATTCACTTCCCTCGCTTCCCGCTCCCTGTCGTGCACTGGGATCTCTCCAGGGACATTTAACACCCACTGCAACACCGCAGAGGAAAACTGCTTTCAGCTGAGTTATATGGGGCAAGTAATTTGGGGTGAACAGAGCGTGTTTCGCAATTAAAACACCCCCTGCAGCAGCTGTGGGTCCACATTCATTCAAACATCGCAACAAGCAGATTTGCAGACATAGGAACTGGCCCAAGACCCCACTGCACTGGACAAAAGCCCTGAGGTTTGCATTTCGGAGAGCAGAGAGCTGCTCAGGGTTTTTGGCCAGTGCATGGAAGCACACGTATGTCCAGAGCACTGCTACTGCTGCAGCACGGCCATGCCCGCTTCTGCACCCCTAATGGGTCCCAGCCCGGTTACAGCTGGAAATGCACCACACTCTGCTGCAAGAGATGAGGAATGGGGAGGCTGCAACGGAGCCAAAACACAGATCCTCCCTCCCGCTGCCGGGATCGTTACATGCACAAATGACCCTTTGCAGCGGCCGAGGTCTGCTGCAAAGCCTCTGCTGCTCCTGGTTCACACCAAACCCCTTTGCAGAGCTGTACCTATCCCCCACATCCCCGGAGGACACCTGGAGCAGCCTGGCTGGGTGGTGTGGGTGGCAGGAAAGGCAACAGGACAAGGGACGGCACAGAGCATCCCTTCCCCAGTGTCCGTGCAAGGCGAGCGGGATTGCTGCCTCCAAACCCCATGGCACAAGCACCAGGTCTCCAAGGGGTGCAGCCAAAGGTGCCCCTCCAAGACCACTCCGAGCTGCGCTAGGGTTACCGAAGGGGGAGCAAAGAGCAGGCAGCGCTCTGCAAGAAACCTTGCAAAGAGCATGATGCACCGCTCCCAGCAGCTGCCTTGCGAATTTGCTCTCACACAGCCTGCAATGACAGCAGCTGCAGCTCCTTGCCAGATCAGACCCCATCCTGCCCGCGCTGCCTGCTCCCCAACCCCAAAACACCTTCCCAGGCTCACCACGCTGCCGGCCAGACTCACCCCTACCATGGTTTTCCACTGAAGGCATTTCCATGCCCTACGGAGTCTATTCCTTGTTTCACACCCCATCGTGTATCCCCAAAATGGGCAAGTCGGAGCGGGCTGTGCTGGTGGCCAGGCGGCCGGACCAGCCCCTCCGCAGGGCTCCGGCCCCAGCAGTGCTATAAGGCAGCCCTCGCGCCTCCCACCTCCTGGCACGGTGGTGGCCGGCGCAGGAGGGTCTGGCAGCACCGGCAGCCCATCGCAGGCAGGCAAGGACCTCCCCGGCAGCCGAGCACATGCCTTCCCACGGCTCTGCCCAGAGTTTTAAGCAACTTTCTATTTTAATTAGCAGTTTCACATTGCCCCCTCATAACTCAGCCAGATTTTGAGCTGTTGATTGTTATTCTACGGATGTGCTATAAATAAGGAAAGGAAGAAGGACCAGCCACCCCCTAGAATGAGCTGATTTCACATGAGCAGCACTTGGCACATTTATTTTAAGGGGAAATGTGTCAAAACCCCCTGGGAGGTTGGGAAATGTCCTGATCTCTCCATGCACTCAGAGTGTTTTCCAAGTAGCTGGAGCACTGCATCGAGCGGTGCTGGGTTTGTTGCACTCCAGTGCATCCCCCATGTTGCTCAGCAGCTCTGCTGCTCTGCCTGGGCCAGCCATGCTGCCCGCTTCCCTCCCACAGCCCCGAACCCCACTGCAAAGCCTGTGCCAGCGCACTCGTCCCATCCTGCAAACTGCACGTCTACAACATGACTTGGATGGCAACATAAGGAAATTCCTCCTGTGTTAAAGTGCAGATGAGCAGCAGCGATACCTCGCCAGCAGCACGGTGCATGAAACCACCCAAAACCCCAGCTAGGCAAGAAGATGCCGTTGGGCTGTGCTCGGTGAGTGGGCTGTTGGGTTTCATAACATGTCCCTGCAGCCAAAGGTCTTTTATTTTTAACCATGAGCGGAGCAGCCAGGAGGAGCTGGGCAGCAGCGCTTTGTTTCCAGTTATTTATAATGGCTGTCAGCTGTGCTCGCACAGGAAGCCGCCCAGCACAAGCCAGCAGGCAGCAGCAAGCTGCCCTGCAGCCCTGCCAGTGCCAGCACTGGGCAAAAGTCGCTGCAAAGCTACCCATGGAGCAAAGCTCTTCCACTTTTCATTGACTCATAGCAAAACCACCAAAGAGCTACTTTTCTCCCTTAAATAATTTCTCTGCTGTAGTTGCAAGGGCAGAGGAAGGGCAGGAATGGCACAGGAGCACCCTGCGTACCCCCATCCTCCTGGGATGCTGCATTTCCCCATGCGCAATACCGGGAGCGTGTTAGCATCCCCCCCAGAGCAGAAGCCAAGTGAACCTGGCAGCAGGAGCAGGTCCTTGTGCGATCTAGCCCTGGGGGCACAGGACAACCTTTGCATGCACAAATGCATGTGCAAGTGCAAGTGCATGTGCAATCTCGTCTTGCCACACAAGAAAATCCCTGCTCCCCAGTGCACCCCCATCCTGCGCCAACCACGGCTGCAGCCGGTGCATCAGCACAGCCTTTCCCGGCACCAGGAGATGGTGCAGGGACACAGAGAAGCAGCAACATGAGAGAGGAAGCTGTGAGAAAATGGGAGCAATTGGGCAATTTGGCTGCAGCGCTGGGGATTGCGTTTGAAGGAACGCCATGCACACTAAAAGCACTTTCCACCCCGTTCTTTGACATCCAAACTCACTGTAACGGAGCAACCCCTGCCCCAGTCCTTGCTGCACTCATGCACGTGGCACTGCCGCCACACAGAGCGCTCGGACACATCTGCTCCTCCTGGGGTTCTGCCGTTAACCTTATTATCAGGGTTTTTCATGCAGCACCAAGTCAAAGGGGGCAGGACTGGGGCATTGATTTGGGCCTCCAAGAAGCACGTGCACCCCAATTTTAGCAACAGGATCCCTGAGAAATGCACCCACAAAAAGCATCTGCCCACCCCAAACAGGGCATTTTTGTACCACTGCTTCTCCCAACCCCACGCATCGTACCTGATGCCAGTGGCAGGCTCCAGCAGGGCAGTCACAGCGGGGGGCTCAGCACCGGTCCCCCCTGCCCCAGCCAGGCTGCTGCGCCGGCTGCCCACCCTGAAGGCCGCAGCCACCAGCTCATCATCGGAGGAGGTGTCCTCAAAGGAGCCCAGCACGAATTTGGCCAGGGCCGGCCGGCGGAGAGCGGCGGGGTTGTACACTGCAATCTGCTCCTGCTCCCCTGCTGCAGCCTTGCCGGCCCGCGGCGGTGGGTTGGGGGCCGGGGGGCTTGGCTGCATCGGCTGCTTGGCTATGATGGGAGCTGCCGGCTGCTCTGCTGGGGTCTGCTCTCGCTTCTCCTCCTCCCCAAGCTGGGGGTCGGACATTTTGGCCCAGACGAGCAGCACTAGTACCAGCAGGAGCAGGGAGGCCAGCAGCGTTCACCTGGCCTGGGGAGAGGCACGGAGACATCCCGTCAGACAGGACCCAGGGCCCCCCCGCTCGTTGCAGTCATGGGAACATGGGAACTCCCCCAAAACACTGAGGCCCCTTCCCCATTGCACCCCACACCGCAGCCCCCCACAACACCCAGCCAGACCCCCCAAAAGCTCACCCAGAGCTATTTTTACTCCCCAAAACAGGAGTGGTGCTGGCAGGGGGCACAGCTCCGCTCTGCCTTCACACAGCTCTAAGGGGGGGGCCCATTTCAGCCCCCTTCTCAGCTGCTCGAAGCGTCCAAAGGGAAGCAGTGAGGCCGCCCCACTGACCCCAGCCCCTCACAGAGGGGGGACCCTTAGACTGAGCCCCCAAATCTCTACAGACAGTAAAAGCTGGGGATGGTTGGAAGGGGGGAACCACCACAGCCCCACCATGCTCCCCTCAGCCCCAGCCCCTTCCTGGCGGGAAAGGGGCCACTCACCACGGGTGACGAGCCCCACGGGTTCCCCGCTCTGTGCCAGCCGGTACGAACCCCCACTGCGCCTGCCCGCACCACAGCTCCCGTCGAGGTCGCACTTACCTCAGCCAGTCACTCCCTCCACGCCGCCCCGAAAGCCCGGCACGGTGCCAGGCCCCAGGCCAGGCCCCAGGACGAGGGCTGTGCGGCGGGGGGAGCGCGTGCCCCGGCCCCCTGCGTCCCCTGACTCTGGCGGTCGCGTTACAGTTGCGTTCTCGCATGTGACAGTAACGTCAAGGAGAAATATTTCCCTGCTAACACGCCTGGAAAACTTCTGCTGGAAGCGGGGGTGGAAAGCGGGGGGGGGACCTTGGCATGGCTGGTGGGGGACACCAGATCCTTGGGGGACAAAGGTGCCCTGGCCCCACGCCCGGTCATGGGGACAAGAAGGAGAAGCTCCAGCACCTGCAGCTTTGCCTCCCCAAGGGGGAGACAGGGCCTCCCCCCTCCCCCCCGGCCAGCAGCCATTGCAGGGCCAGGGCCTCACCTCAGGCACCCCTCCCTGCATTGTTCCTACCAATGTAAGATCACACCACAACATAAACAAAGTAATTTT
Organism: Ciconia boyciana; assembly: GCF_034638445.1. NCBI lineage: Eukaryota > Metazoa > Chordata > Aves > Ciconiiformes > Ciconiidae > Ciconia > Ciconia boyciana. The sequence continues at coordinate 8,018,000 of NC_132948.1, forward strand.
TATTTAAAAAACAAACGGGGAAGAAAAACAAACAAAAAATACAACACAGCCACAGAAAGCATAAACTTCACTTGTACTAGTGTTACCTATCAGAGCAAATACCAAAAAAAGGTTTACAGGGGTGTTCTATAAAAACCAGTGTAATTTCCCAACCAAGAAGGCACTTTACTTCCATTAAAACAATTATGAAGTCAAAGATGGACTGGAAACCCAGAAGTGCTAAGTCCAACCTCTCATCTCCATCCTGAAAGTCCCAACAGCTATTTCCAACAGGGGCTAGAAACCTCGATTTGCTCTTATGAAGGCAAAGTACATAAATCCCTCTGGTTTAAGATCTTAAAAGATCTTTAATAATCTGCATCTGTCAACCCACCAAATGGCAGATCTTGATGAACAAACCTTCGCAGCTGCCATCAGCAGGTACCACAAAGTTTGTGGTCATCACAGCTCACCTGTCATCCAAGTGATTAACACACCCAGTAAGAATCTAAAAAAAAAACCCAAACAACTTATGGTTTTCCTCTCTAAATACCAACAAAAACCTCAGAGCACGACCAGAGCCTTGGTCAGTCTCCCCTCAGCTGCTGGGGCAATTAACCCTGAAATCTTGAGAGTATGGATACACGAAGTAACACTTCTGACAGTGTACGGTCTTCACCGTGCCAAGAGGCCATATTTCTAATAAATCTTGTAATCTGTAGCAAAAAGCTAAAAAACAAAAGCATCTGCCCCTTCTCCCATAGAATCAGCTCCACACCCCCCAAATATGAAGTGTGGATTTGCACAGTAGGAGGCAAAGGAGTGGGAGGAGGTGCAGCAGGGTATTTACAAAAGCTGAACAGCTTCACCTGTAAGAATTGACATCCCTTCACAAGAGCCTGAAAATACATTCCCATTACAACAAACACAAATTAATATAGAACACAATTAATACAGAATATAGAATCTTTTTTTCCCTTTGCTTCAAACTAGGCTGAGATCTGTTCAAACAGCAGAGAAGTTGTCCATGCAACTCTCCAATCTGCTCTCTAAAACACATTTAAAAAAATATAACATCTCTGAAAGTTTGGTCATCTGTTCCTTGATCAACATCCAAAGAGTAATTCTCAGGTCAGCAAAAGTTTTTCAGAAACGAGACAGCCCCTGAAACAGGGGCTGTTTCCAACCATTAGACCCCACCAGCTTCTGCGCACAGCTCAGAGCGCTCTCCAGTCAATGGGCTTCTTGCCAGATTTCTTGAGCAATTCATTTGTCTTTGAGAAATGCCGACAGCCGAAAAACCCTCTGTTGACAGAGAAAGGCGAGGGATGAACCGTCTGCAGGACATGGTGGCGTTTCTGTAAAGCGTTAGAGGAAACCGCTCGTTAGATTTGCATGCTTTCTGCTCCCCGGACAAGGCTGGCTGCTTCTCCCCCGACCAAGCAGGTGTGATTTCCTCTCTACACCTCCTCAGCCACCAGCCTGGGGACCCAAAGAACTGGCTATGAGGACCAAGACTTTTGTCCCACTGAGCACAGGAGGATGGACTATGTAAAGCAGCAGTAATACCCTGGCCATTTTTCAATTGCTGTAATCCTAACAGCAAGTTTTATACTTGCTCATGAGCCTTTTCCTAGAGAAAACAGTTCTGTCCTCAACTGGATGCTTTTCTGACAACAGAAGGTTACACTTGCTCCACTTTTGTTGCTTAATTCTGGCAGAGGCTAAGTTGGAACAGAAGGGCAACTGAATTTGACATCAGAGTTCAAGCAGAGAGAAAACCCCAATTCTGTAAGGGAAGTGCCCTCTAGCGTCCACTCAACTGAAGAAAAAAAAATAATGAGTGAGGGAAGAGATAAGGAGGAGTAACCTGTACCCTGTCAATGGAGCTGCCTTTCTTCTGGGCATAGGCTCCCCACAGCATGAAGACAACCCCATGCAAGTTCTTGTTGAGCCAGGACACCACCACATCCGTGAACTGCTCCCAGCCTCTCTCCTTGTGGGAGGTGGCCTGGTGAGCTCGCACCGTGAGGACAGCGTTGAGTAGGAGCACTCCTAGCAAACAAACAAAGCAGAGGGACAGAGGATGAAACAGAATCCAGCGTTAACTGCTTTTTCCTGCTTCCCCCAAGGAATGATAAATTAAAAATGGGATATTTTCATTCTAAGGTACCCGCTAAGCAACAGGCACTCAGAATTTATTTTCTCGTTCACAGATGGACCATTTCCAACCATGAATCCATTTTCTAGATAGGCTTCTTGATGACCTACAATGGATACGTTACTAGAGCGTCTATTAACTCACCTTGCTTGGCCCAGCCAGTTAGATCACCATGACCAGGATGAGTGAAGTCCTCAATATCCGTAGACAGTTCTTTGTAAATATTTTCTAAACTGCAAACAAAAACCACCAGAAGTTTTTTTTAATATGCACGTTTAAAGATAAGAGCAAACAGCACCACTTACTGCTGTTACACTAGGGAAGAAGAGTATTGATTTAAATCTTATCATTTAAGATAATAAAGCCATTTGTAGAAGCAGGGTAACAAGGACCTCCCTTTGTGTGAGCTTAATGAGACGGTATCAGCACAACTGAAAATGCAAATTTACATCCAGCATGCTCTTCAGAATACCAAACTATAGAGAATTATCCATACTTTTGCAGTGATGTTTTTTCTAGGCAATGCACAACTCAAATTTGTTTGCAACTCAAACTACTGAGTTGCAACACGCCTCCTAGCACTTATCTGACTCACGGCCATAAGTAACACAGAACTGCAGATAATTTGGAAAGCAAAAGGGAATTTGCAAATTGAGCACTCTCATACCTGGGGGGAGGTGGAACAGGCTTCTGGACACTGAAACAGAGCCCATGAGCTTGATTAGGTCCATGATACGGATCCTGTCCCAAAATGACAACCTTTACCTGAAAGCAGACCTTAGTTAGCACTGAGTTATAATCAGTATTATTCCCAAAAGAGGGAAAAAAAAAAAAAAAGGCTTATAAATGAGCCTAAAACAAACACACAGACAAAAAAAACCAAAAAACCCCAGGAACTGGGGTTAACTGAAGTTAAATCACTGACATGTCATTATAAACAAGTTTAAGAACACAGTCCCCACCTAATGCTAAGGATTAACATCACCACAGCTTTGCTGCTAAGATCATGAAGATATTTTGAGTGCAAAAGACCAACATGTTCAAAGAGCCACAATAAAACACCTTATTAAGGTATTTTCCAAGTAGATTTCCTCACCTTTTAAGTTTTATGTCACACTTGCTGTGATATTGTTGACACAGCTTACTGGCAATGGGATTACCTTAAACGCTGTCATTATTTTTAATTATAGTTCATTACAGATCAATTAAAAAAGCAAGAGATGTACGAGATCCAAGTCAAGCACTACATTAAGTTGGTAACACTGGAAATAAGGTCAAAAGTCCAACTCAATTTTTAAAGGAAATTCTGCGGCCAGTGAGGGTAATAAAGCAATAAATACACATTTCAGTATCAAAGATGAAAGAGAAGCCAGGATTTACAAGTTAGGCGAGAGAAACAACAGCATCCACATCACACGGATTGAAGCTTACGAGACCACACATCCAGTGAATGTGTTTGTGCGTTTTAATCGTTTTAAAGGCGCCAGCAGCTGGACTGACAGCCCCACCTCTCCCCAGCGCCTGCGGCTCTACTCACATCCCTGATGTCGCACATCTGCGTCCAGGTGAAGACTTGCTCGGGGGGCGGATAGACCGTGTAGCGCTTCCTCTCTTCTGCCACAAACGCCATCAGCTGCGGGGGGAGAGGGAGGGGGGGGTTCAGCCCGGGGACAGCGGCCGAGCAGCCCCGCCGCTCGGGGCGGGCCCGGCTCACTCACCTCCATGAAGTAGGGCTTCGAGAACTCCCCGGCCAGCTGCTGCCGCCAGCTCTCCCCGAAGCCCGGGGGCACGTTCCGCTCGGCCAGCCGCTGCAGCGCCGCCTCCTTGTTCTTGCGGATCCGGTCCAGCTGCTCCGGGCTCAGCGGCGAGGCCTTGCCCGCTTCATCTCCCGCCGCCTTCGCCTTCTTCGCGGCACTGGCCTGGAAACGGCGAGCGAAGAGGAGGCTGCAGAGCGGGCGGGGGAGGCCGCGGCCCAGCCCCAGGCCCAGGCCGAGCAGCGGGAGCCGAGCGGCCGCCATGCCCCCGCCACGCGCCGCCCATCGGGGGCGGCCCCGCCACACGCGGGTATTTCGCGGCAAAACAACGGCCGGCCCGTCCCCATTGGCCGCCGCGCCAAGCGGGTCCCGCCCACAAGCGGGAGCCGAAACTCCCGCTCCCCACTGGTCAACGAGAAAGAGCACGCTCCTCCCTATTGGCTTGCCACAGCTGGCGGACAGCCGCTCCGCCTAATAACCGTGACGCGGCGGCGGCCCTCAGCACCCATTGGGCAGCGGCGGAGCGTGGCCTCGATTGGCAGGTCAGTCAGGCGTGCCAGGAGCGCGCGGTTTTTGGAAGTGGCCGCGCGGCGCGTGTTCTGCCCCCTCCCCCCTCCAAAGGCCGCCAGCGCCGCGCGCCCCAACGGCCACCAACGCCGCGAGACCCCCCCTCCCCAGCCGCGAGACCCCCCCGCCCCAGCCGCCAGCCCCTTCTCCCCCTCCCAGGGCCGCCGGCGCCGCCAGCCCCCCGCTCGCTACCTCGGTGTCGCCGCCCGGCTCCGGGGAGCGGCCGCGCTTCTTCGCCGGCGCGGCGCTGAAGAAGGAGTGCAGCGTCTTCTGCCCGATCATGGCGGCGGCGGAGCGGGCGAGGGGCAGCTGTGAGGGGCGGCAGCGGTAGCGCGCGAGTCGGCGGGCAGGTGGGCGGCACAGGGATTTGGCGCCAAGAGCGCGCGCGTGCGCGGGAGGGGGGATGCCCGCCGTAGGAGGGGGCAGGCCCTCCCTGGCGCATGCGCGCCCGCGTCGCTCTCCCCCTCCCTCTGCGGCCGCTGAGGGGCCCGGGGTTTCCCGCCGTCGCCGCGCTGCCTCAGGGGGTGGCTCCCGTTATCGCTGCCGGGAGGAGGCGCCCGCGCTGAGACGGGCGTCCCCGCAACCCCTCGCCGCTGTCGGAGCCTCCGAGCGGGTGTTGATGGACAGATACGTGGTTAAACGCTGCCCTGGGGAGGCGGGGGGCGGCGGCGGGAAGAGGCCGCGACGGGAGGAGCCCGCCTCGGGGCAGCTCCCCTGGCAGGAGATCCGCGCGGAGGGCCTGAGCTGTGACTACCGGCTCCTCTTCGGCAAGGCCGAGGCTGACGAGATTTTCCAGCAGCTGGAAGAGGAGGTGGAGTACTTCGAAGGTAACGGCCATCGGGGGACCCGCTTCCAGCTCCGGGTGCCATGCACACCCCCCGTGCTCCCACCCGGTGAAGCGTTTCCCGCCCAAGACGAGTCCCGGAATGATTCCCGTGGCCTGGGCAGAGCTGCCAGATGGTGGAGAGGTTTCTGCAGGCGTCTAGTGTTTGCCAAGTCAGGCCCTGCGCAGTGAAGTGCAAGCACAGGTCTGATCCTGCAGAGTTAGTTTTGCTTAGCTTGAAGTGTGTGCCAAGCGGTTTCATCCATGTTTTAATGTTTCCAAAGAACCGGGGTAGTCCTGCAAGGGTGACAGGAGTTTGTTGGTATGTGTAGTATATGAGATATCCCCGGTCACATTAATTCAACAACAGAATATGATGGGAGTGCTAGTTCCGTTCATCCCATTCAAGGGGGGTAGTAAGGCAGTGTCAGATTTGAGTGTTAAGTAGTTTGTTGGGACAGAAACACTTGAACACGGATGACAGCTTTTGGGTTGTCATAAGCATCCTCATTTCTGTTGTCCCACTGGAGATTCACAGAAGCTCCAAATCGAGCAGAATGTTGACCCTGTGAACTTCAGAGGTAATACAGAGTTGGTTTTGATCCTTCTCATTTGTTGTTTAAACAGGTGAAATGACGAAATTGCATGTGTTTGGCAAATGGCATGACATTCCAAGGAAGCAGGTAACCTATGGAGATCCTGAGTTAACATACACTTACTCGGGCGTTACCTTCTCTCCTAAGCCATGGATCCCAGTTCTCAACCGTATCAGAGATCGCATCACTTTGGACACAGGACATACTTTTAATTTTGTCCTTATTAACAGGTATGTCTGATTTCCAGTTGCATCAAGCAACTGTTCAAATGAAAAACTGCTTGTGCAACACTGTTGATAGACTGCTGAGGAGTTGTTTGACGTTCCCTTAATTGGACTGGTAGAAGAACTAACTAATCTATTCTGTGTACAGATATAAAGATGGTGGGGACCACATAGGTGAACATCGAGATGACGAGAGAGAACTGGTTCCACGCAGTCCGATTGCGTCTGTGTCCTTCGGAGCTTGCAGGGACTTTGTTTTCAGGCACTGTGATTCCAGAGGGAAAAATGCAACTCGCCACATTCAGCCCATCAAACTGCAGCTAGCCCATGGTAGCCTGCTGATGATGAAATACCCCACCAACGTGTATTGGTACCACAGCCTGCCCACCCGCAAGAGAGTACTTGCCCCAAGAATCAACCTCACATTTCGGAAAGTGATGACTATAGCCAAGAAGTGAAATATTCAGCAATTAAGCACCAGGTCTTTTGTCTCTGAAAATAGAAGCCTTCTTCCCTGGCACAACCGTCAGTTTCTCATTCAACCACTGTCTTTGATGATCCAAGGTATCGGATGAACAAATTAAACCAGGAGGGGAGATAGCATACTTAGTAACTTGCTAATAAAGACTGCAACTACTGATCTTAAATGCCTAGAATACTACTTCTCCATGAAATGTTGCTGTAGTCCTGCTGATACCTATTTTTAATGAGTAATACCCTTGTTTTGTTCAGGGGGAAGTTTGTTCTCAACTGATCTTAATCTAGCCAGTTTTCCAAAAAGATCAAAATACTCTTTATCCTTCAGATAGCAGTGAAAATACTATAAAGTACAAGATGTAAATAGATATAAATACTATAAAGTACAAGATGTAATCATTTAGAGTGAGCCTGGAAGGTGATACTGTTCAACAGGTGACACTTTCTTGTATGCTCTGTCAATGAGCTATGGTTTGCTTGTTTTTTTAAAAATAAAATACAAATGAGACTGACATGAAAAAGAGGAGTGCTAAGATATGCATATGGTGAGTGCAACATGGCTGGCTGCATGTTTTACCGTCAGTATGACTTTTGTCTGCTTATATTCCCCTGCTGTTCTACCTCCTCTGCTGACGTGGGAGACTGGGTTCTTTTGGTCAGTAGCGTGGTGGGGCAGGAGGAAGCACGAGGTGCTACTGCACAGGGAGAGGGCCTCTTCTTCCTTAGGTTCTTTGTACAGAAACCAGGGAGCATAAAATGACCTTTTGGTGAAAGACTGGGTTGGACCATTTATACAGACAATGCAGCGTGAAAGGCTATAACTTCTGAGAGTGTCTGTTTTTCTAAATAATTATCCCTAGGGATACCATTCTGACTACCTGAAAGCCATCATGTCAGCTTCCATGCCGACAGTGAATCCTGCTGAAACAAGGAAAGACCGTCTAAAGTCACCAACAGGTCTTGCGGAATCAAGCAATGGTAAGTACTGAGCGAGAATGTGAACTGATCCCTGTGTAACCCGGCTTCGAGCATCTGAATTCATTATGGGCTCTATCCTTCAGTGGTAGGTCCATTAGGGCTATGGAATTAATGTCTGTTTAGACAATTTCGAGGTGGTACTTCCCACCCTCTGCCACTACCAGAAAATGCTGTATGTAGCGTGAAGAGCTTCTTATGAATGCTTCTTATCCAGATATGAATGCTTCTTATCCAGAGAACGTGAAGTGTTGCTTCTGTCACATACACCAAATGCGGTTTGGCTTACAGCTTGGTCTTTGTTTCGAGACATTACCACATGTAAACAGCTACTTTTTCTAATAAGTTTGTTCTTTTATTGCTACTGTACAGTTACAAAAATACCCTGAAGTGAAAACGCAACTTCAAACAGCACTGCAGTGGTTTGACTATAGTATCATACACTTTTAAATAATGCACAAAATAAGACAAGAATAATCCAAACACAGATGTTGTCTTGGAGGTCTTATCTGATGTTTTTTAAACTTTTTACATTTTATTAACACCTTCTCCACCATGGAAGCTCGTGAGTAACAAGTAAAAGCGTTTGATGAGCCTCATGTGCCTGCACAGAGCCGAATGACTTCAAAAGGTTAGGGTTGGGTGGCAAACATCTGCAGAGGTCTTTGATGCTCACAGTAGGCTAAGAGTTACCTAGCACAGCTCAGGACCAGGACCGAGGTGCTGACACTTTGCTTTCTTCCTCACATTGAGGGCTAAGCCAAGACCGTCTACTCCTTCCTAACAATGAAAGCTAGAACAAATGCTGACAACTCAACCCTCATCTTTATAGCCCTTGAGGAAGCTTTCAGACTAAATCTGCAGCTGAGGGAAACTGAGCAGTTTCAGTTATACAGTGACTGTGCTTTCATTCTCATCAAACTGGCCCCTGCTGGAAAGCAGCTTTATGCAAAAGGGAAAGAAAAATAATATTGAACATGCAAGCTTGCAGTAATATGTGGCTTTATGTCCCAATGCGTTTAAGACCTAGGCCATTGTGTGCATATGTTCTGACCCACCTCCAGCATTACTGCTTCCCAAACGAAGTGACCTGTTCAGATGAACTTCACAAAAATTCAGAGTTAAAAACTGTAAACAGACCCTGTTGAGAATAGGTATTGCAGAATATACACTGCTGGCAGTGGAAATGTTTTGAAGTTCTGAAGTACAAATGGTAGACCTGCTGGAGCTAGGTGCTTTGCATGTTTTTCCTTAGGTGACACCCAGCACTGCTTTACAGAGCTCCTACTGCACACCCCTGCTGCCCAGAATGGAGAGCTTGCTTCTCTTACCTTCTGCAAGTCCGTTAGGTCTTAGTTCAATGGCCAGGGCATTTTTGGCATTTCGCATCCTTCTAGGTTTTTTCTTTTTCTTGTTGTTTTTCCGTAACTTAAAATATGTTAAAAACATGCTAGTGCTAGCCTAGCACAGACGGGGAGACTTCTCAGGAACTAGTACATCGGTGGATTTATAGACTATTTTATGTACTGTGAGCATTACTTGGAGCAGGAATTGTGATCCATACTCTGGAATGATGAGTTGTGTAAATAGTTTTTCATATACATCCATTACCATTCCTATTTTGGCTGGTTTTGAGCCTCCCGTTAAGGAACTCAATGTCTATGAGCTTTGGGCAGCAACATGAACATACGAGGTACAAAGTTGCCCTAAAAAACTATTAAGACAGCTGTTACCATTTGAAAGCTTAGTTGCTGGTTTACACTGAAAAAGCTTGTCTGATGAATTAGTCTTCTTTTCTGCCAAGCTTACAAGGATAAAAAAGAGCTAAAAATAGCCTACACTTTATTCCCGGTAATTTAAAAGCAGTCAAAAGGAGAATTTTTGCTGCTTGTCCCTCCCTTTGTTTGGGATTTTTTTTTTTTTACACGTCAAACGATCCAGAGCAGCAAAGTACACCTTACTTCTGCTTATATGGCAATCTGGGTATCTAATGCACAGATTTTCAGACTGCTGTACTACTTCACAAGACAAGTAAGTGCCCACCTGATTCAACTGTCTATACTCTAACTTAACAAGGATGCTTGGGTTGCTATATGTCTCGGCTCACAATCGCAACTGGTACAAGCTCTAAAGCTCAACTGCAAGCCAGACAGCATGTATCTGAATGGTTGATGAGAAATGGCAGTTTTATATAAAAATAGGAAGTGCAAGTCTAGAACACCCATTACAGTAGCCTTGAAATCACAGCATGAAAAGTTGTAGTCGATGCAACCAGCAACTGTATTCAACAGTTTCATAGTGACAAAAGAAATTACAATACTGATTGCTAGCAAACGCTTCTGTCTCTTGATTTCAGCTATATTCCAAAGATACAGAGCAATTAATCAGGGTCTTGGCTCTTAATAAATAAAAAAAGTCATCTTTTCTCCTGGAAAAAGGAAACTGTACTTTGAATCAGCGGAAGTACTTCTATGATGTATAAAGAACTAAAATATTAGGAAAATGATGTGAACAGGGAAGTAATTTTTTGGATCGTGCGTGTTATGTAGAGATGCCTTACTTTATTGAGTAGCTGGGATATCAAGAGAAATCTGATTCCGTTAGTAGTTCATCCCATCATCTCGAGACACTTATCACAACACAACTGACATGCAGTGGACTCAGACAACGGTAATGTTACTATTCAAATAAGCTCAAGGCACTTTGTTTCTTAAATCATTGCCTTTGATAACAGTAGCTTCCCATCAACTGCTTCTGGGGCTCCCCTGTTCAGAAACGTCTGCAGTGAAATGTATAGGATTAAGCATCTTCCTTTGAAAATTTACATACATGTCAGAATATGGAATAGAGCCCTGGGAAGCCTGTTTGAAATCTCTGTTTCAGAGCTGTGATGTTGACAAAATTGCTACCTAACAGAATAAATGCTTCTCTAATACAGATATACTTTGGACTGCACAACGTTAGCAGACCAACTTTGGGTAGCCTAATTTTGGTAGGAAACACAACTCCCAGCAGGAGCCAGCCATTGCCATAGAGGGAGGGAAAGTTAAAGGGCCTGTGGTGGGTTATTTGCATAACGGAGAGGAGGTGCAACGTAGATCTCATTAGAGGAATTCTGTCAGTTTTTGTCCTTCTTCCGCTCTCTTAATCACTCTTCAGCCCTCAACTCCAAGCTTTGGTGCTGTACCCTTGAGTGAACACGCTCATAAAAAAGCAAGTAAGCGCTAGAAGAAAGGACTTCCTGCAAACTAGCTTTGCGAACGGTGTCATCTGAAATCCATAGCCACTGACTGCTGACAGAGAGTGGGTTCTTAGGAGAAGGTGGAGAGCGGCGGTAAGTCACAAAGTGTCCAGAATGCATGTCTCCGTGATGAACTACAACTGCCATCAGACGGTAAAGGTATACAGGGGAACTGAAGGACAGATGAGAAAAAGGAAAGGGTCAGCAGACCTCATGGATCACACATATACCAGAAGCAGTCCCACTTGCTTTGTCTTCAGTTGCAATTTCTTTTTAGAGCAAATAGATGGTTCCATAAGAGACATACTGCCTTGCAATTACTTTTCAGTATACCAAGTCTTCACTACAGTGCTGCCTTATTCTATTATTGAGAAAACAGAACCATTTATTTTAAAAGTTTATGCTACAGAGGGCTACTACATTTTGAGCACCATAACGGACTGAATTTTGCAACAGCATTTTCCATCAAATCTACCAATGTGCCAGTATTTAGTTCTTAAAGGACTGTTACTGGACAGAAAAGCTATTCTAGAAGAATGTGCTTTTAACTGAAAAGAGGTAAAATTGCAGCAGGTAACCCACAGCTAAAATGGACACACTTTCAAGGACTTCCTCTATAACTGTCTTCATAACAAATGTTTGGCACAAAATGCTTCCAGGCTTCTTATTTCACACAGTAACTGTGGGAATTGTCTTCCCCATGGGGAAAATACGCAATGGCAGATAGAAGAAGTGGTATAGAACTAACTATACATTGGTCACCAGCATGAAAATAAGTGAACGTTCTCAAAGGCCAAGGAAACAGATTATCAGCAGAAGCATCAAGGCTGATTTACTAAGTAGAATCATGGCAGCAGCAACTTAAATCAAGCTTGTTAAATATAATGTTTGAAAAAAATCTGTAAGATTTATGGATTTCTTGCAATAGTTTTAAAATCAGAGTAAGAGGAAAAATGAAAGGAAGGGGTAGAAGAAAACAGCAAGAATAAGATTGTGGCTATTCAGAAGATGATTTACTGCACCATGAACCAGAGAAAGGAGATTTTTGAGTTTGCTTGTAGTATGCTCTACTCCCTTTCCTAGGAGAGAAATGGAGCCAAAAGACAACCACTAAAAATCGGCCAAGAGAAAAGCAAAAAATTTCTGCACAGGAGCTAGGATAGATGTTAAATTCTGTGACTATGCAGCCTCATAATAAAGACAGAATAAAGGAGGACATAATTTGAAGGGACAGAAATTACAAGATAGGGTACAAATCTCTACCTTACCTGCATGCAGGGAATGCAGCAAGTGGAAAAGTTCCAGAGGACATTAAAAATGAAGAGGAGCAGGCACCATTCATAAAGAGCGGTTTAGTACCAGATGGCTGTTCTGCATCTGCAAGAGAAAGTAGACATTCAGTAATTGAACTTAAATGCTACTATTAGTATTGCTAATAACAGTGCTTCTGTTCCTGCAGTACCTTTCATCACAGAATATGAAGGTATTTTACTTACTTTAATTCATTATGTATCACGATCCCTTAAGAGATGCAGAGGAGTATAATATCCAAAGACAGTGGTAATTGTTTTTACATGACACAAATATGAAAATTACTATGTTTACAAAATCCCAACTAAATAGAATACTGAGCTGCCTAAATGACAGACCCACTACAGCTAGATTTTCTAATTGTTTTTTAAGAAGTCACCACTCCCAGCATTCTTTCTATGCTTGTCCTGAAGCCTTAGAAGAGATCACTAACAAGATAAACCCTAGGACTTCCCAAGTTCAACATGCCTTCATCCTTTGGACATAAAACAGCGAGTTCTATGCCACCTGGGATTTTTTTGTTTGTTCATAAGTTTTTTTAATATTTAGTAGGACCAAATTAAATTATCAAAACTGAACTGTAAACTTGGAACAGGGTATCCTAATGCTTGCTGGGAAGGGGATTTCTACCTGTCCTCTTTCCACAGATCCAAATAAAGATACTGCTCTTATGTTCATTCTGCAGATCAGAATGTTTTATCATTGCAACACAGAAATACCTGGTAGATTTTATTTTCAAAATGTACCTGAAGGTTTTACTGCTATCCCATCCTTTGTCCCAGGTGTTGTCTCTTCAGAGTTTTTCTGATTTAGCTCATTCTGGTTTGATTTATGAACAGGAATGCGGTATTTGTAGATGTCCATGATCAGGAACTCATTGAACTGTACATGCTCGTGACGTTTCAGAGGAGTGCCTTGGTTTGACCAGCTCAGTCTTTGCAGATGGATGCACAAACACTGAGGGAGCTTCAGCAATGTTCCATAGAAAAGGAGAGTCAAAATACATTTTAAATGAAGAGAAGCAGCTGTTCAAGTTAAAAGCATACTAACTAAACTGCTAAGTCTAGTGGATAAGGAAATACATCACTGAAGCGTTCCCTTATGTGCTACTATATCTGTGTGTAAGCTTATTGGCAATAGTGTCCCTAAGACATGACACTAAGTCACAACTCTCTTGAGATTTCTGCTAATGCCACTACTGCTCACTCATTAGGCAGGAGGATAGATAGCCAATGTTAATCGTTTTCTCCAAATGGAAGAAAAATCAATAAAAATACAATGCACATTCCTAAAAAACCCACTTGTCAATCTAATTTAGCTTGTTGATCTGTGAGGTAGAAATGAGGATTGGAATTTGTTGGAGCGAGTTGTTGTAAGACATTTGCTAATACTCAATAAGTAATGGCTTTGCACAGTGAGAGTACCAGGGGAAGAAAGTAGTTATAAACATCTGACATTCAAAGTCATGCCAGGGTTAACCTCTATCAATAAGTACAGATTATTATTAATGGCACCTGAGGCTCTTAATTGCAGACCAGTGCCCTGTTGTCCTCTGCACTGTATGACTACAGAGCAAAAAATAATAAAAGCTTCTAATATAAACTACACCTGATGTTTAGCACCATATTCACTTGTTTAAACCAGCTGTATTTAGAACATTTTAATTTATTTGAAACATGCAATTGCTAAAGATCCTACAAACATGGTATATATGAATCACTTCACTTACCAAGGAAATCAAGAATTAATGTAAGACATGTGAACTGCCACTGAGCCAAACTCACGTTTAAGTGTTTTGCTGAATAACAGTAGAATACTCAGAGTCTTTAAGCTATAGAGTTTGGTGTTTTGCTGAATTGAGGCCTCAATGCCTACAAATATTTGACAAATGAGCTTACTTTTTTAAGTAAAACATTAAAGTAGTCTAATACCAAGAAGTGGACATCAAGCAAAGAGATCAAAGAAAGAAATTACTGTATAATAGGATTTAAAAATAGATTTGGAGGGTTAGCTTGCCTCACCTTTCCTAACTTTAATTGCTTAACAAATGTTGTTCTCTGGTTTTCTATGCTCTGTCCATTCAGAGTCCCTTCTGCCTGAATCTGAAATCAAAGGGAAAAAAAGAAAGGCATTTGATTACCTGCTGTATCAGGTTACATGTAATAGTGCAGGTCTGCACACTGCAGACAAAACCAATTGTCTATCTAGAACTATGCTCAGTACATTAATTACTCCTACAGTTTTCTGGGAACTTTCTTAAGAATTGTTGGCCTATCCTAATGATCAGAATTCTAAACCAAAATCAAGCAGAAAGGAGCATTTACAGAACAAGCCCAGTCTCCAGGTTGATGTGTAGCCATATGCCATTTCTGTCTGTTTCAAACAAGCCACTTTGGCTCTGTGCTAGCATCAAATTACAGGTACCTGTAAAATACTGTTTAAAATACGAGAACAGAAAAAATATCCCAAATATTATCTAAATAATACCTGGTAATTACAGACTAAAATATTTGTAAATCTTGTAATATTAGTAATAAATAAACCTTCAAAATATTCTATGAGATAAGAACTCCATTTTAAATATAAGAAATCCCAGGCAGGCTAGAGGCTTTCCTGAAGTCACGAAGAAAGGAGTAGAAAACTGAAACCATAATTCTGTCAGCAGGCTTAAAACTGAGCTAGAAGGTTATACAAATTAAAATTACATACTTTAGTGCAGTTGTCACACACAACATCCTTTACAGATTCAGAGGAGATGAAATGATGGAGGCAGTGGTCCAGCGTCATAGGGCGACCCTTAGTACGAAAAACCAAAATTATTTGCAGTAATTTTAGGGTGTATACCACTTAATTTTGTGAAAGGATTTTTCATAATTTCTTCCATAGAAACTAGAGAGTTGCAGACTTATTTCTTGAAAAAACTGACTAAATGGCTTTGAGTATAGAACACTGGTAACATAACTAACCATGGGGATTCTTCCTTAGCCTGGATTAACATGGAAAACATTGCAGCCTGTAGATAAGAACAATAGCTCCTTTAGTATGGTTTTAAACTACAGATTCCTGGCCCTGTTACTATTTTTCTCTAAAGTTCCAGCACTTCATGGGTCACTTTATGCACTCTGACCCTCTACATAGAAATATAGCATTCAATTGAATTTAGGCACTCCTTCCTATCCTTCCTTGTAGACTGTACTACATACTGCCAGGTAAGAAGGGCATAATCTTCTATGATGGTATAAAATAAAACACAAATAGCAGAAGGTGTGTCCAAATCCCAATCCTAGCTGTCCAGCAGTGTATTCTGTAGGTGCAAGTCAGAGTTTCCATGAGTGCAAGTAGTTGCTACTTGTCTGGAAAGACAAATCGTTAGCAGACATTAAGTAACAAACTGTTATAGTTCAGAAATGTCCTGCACATTTTGCCCCCAAAATCGATGCCGTTTTGTCATTCGAAGTTTTTCAGAGAGCCAAAAAGAAACGGAAGCAACTTCCAGTTGAAAGCCTGTATTGGGTAACTTGTGTACTATCACCACAGAGACAGAGCACCCAAAGGTCACCTTCCAAGACTGCGAGAAACAGCCCTCTGGATACGGTCTGGTCTGTTCAAATTACACAGAAAGGACCAAATACTCCACCAGGAGAAACAGAAAACTCTACTGGTGTCAACAAAGTCATGCTTCTTGTACTAATTGGTAATTTGCACCAACACATTAGTGATAAGGTACTGGATCAGCACAACAGGATCATTTATAAAAAGGCAGGAAAATAAACTGTAGCTACTCATTTACACTTAGGTTGTAGCATCTTAAAAAGGCACTAGTGAAGATAAAGCTATGATGACAAGGCGATAGGCAGACTGGCTGGATCACGTCAGTGAGGGATACATACCCACGCAGCTGCTGGAATACTCAGTGAGAGACTGTCAAAGGTATCATACCTCACAGGACTCTGCAAGAAAATTTTTCACATATCCAGTGAGCTAAAATTTATGACAATCCAAAAAAAAAACAAACCAAACCCAACCTCACAGAAGATGAACATAGGCCCTCAGCCATCCACAATCATCTGGTGGAACAGGGTCAGAAACGCCCGCTTTCCCAAGCACAGTGCTAGGGAACACTAGGTACACAAGGTGCTTCTTAGGCTGTTTCTGCTGAAGCTGCCCCTGCTCACTTAAATTTGTTTGCAAGGTTTTGAAAAGCAAAAGTACTAAACGTACTCTTACGGGTTGATCTACAAATGAGATTTACTTTCTGTATTTTTTTTTCTTTTTCCAGGTTATCTTCATCTCCTTACTCTGGACAACAGGACTGCAACTTAATTTGGCTTTGCATGTGCAATCTCAATGCTGCGTGCTGAATGAATAGCTCGTCCTAAAACACCACCCGTGTGAGTGGATTTTCAGTATATGATAGCTGTGGTACTGAATACTAAATATAACAAGTCAACTATTATTCTGTCTGATAAGACAGCTATTATCCCCACAAAGTGGATCACACTTAATTTTCTTCAGTATATTTAGTGATACATTCTCATTCATCACCAACACTATAATAAGTACCTGAAAAAGTAACGGTCTAAGCTGTCAGTCCTGCAAACCTTTGGAGCTTAAAGCAACTATGTCAGAAACAAGGGATGATGGTTTCAGAACACACACATCCTTTTTCACGTATACGTATTACCAGACACACATTCTTATACCTGGTGCTCACAGTGTTTGCAAACCATATTGCTGGTCAGCCTTCCATGAAAAGGATGCTGAGATTTCCAGTGACTTGACACAGGGGGAAGAGACCCTGAAACACAAAGTTGAAGTTGTCGTTTTATTTTCAAAAAATATCTGTGTTCATCACTACAATGCCACATTTGTGGCCCACAGTAACAAAAGTAACTGCTCTAAAACATGTTCTGTCCCACTGACAAATAATTAATGGATTTTTTTTACAGCTGAAGAGATATATTTCAGTCCAATACAGACAAAGATCAATTAGTATTATCCCCTTAATGAACAAAGCGACTACACTATGAATATTCATATTTCAGAATGGAAAAAAGCATACCTCTTGTTCTGCAGCTTATTTGCTTTTGGGTTATTTCTGGCTGCTACAGAGGAAGATAAAAGATTTCATTAACCCTACCTTAGAAATCATTAAGTATTAAATATGTTCTTATTTCATCCCTAATACGCTTTTCTGACATGAGAACAATTGCGGCAGTTTTAGTGTCTCTTTATATTTGAGGAAGGCCAAAAAACCTGGTACGCAACAAATTTATAATTGACAAAAAGAACACTTCTACTAAAATGAATAATTAATCTGCAGAATTCTCTGCCTCAGAGTACTAAAATAAAAGCATAACAGATTTTATAAACCTTTTGTATATATTTTAGACAAAAAGAGATAGAAACTTTCCGTCTGCATTAAGTTTACCACTAAACTGGAGGATAAGATAAATTTCACCTCCAAATGGACTATTCCATAAATGTCCATTTTGCAGTTTTCAAACCTCTTTCATGTGTCAACTCTTACAGATAAGAGTAACTGCTCAGATGGACTGCTGTTCTGTGCTAGTATTTCAATCCCTATATTCAATGGATTTAGGAATGCAAAAGTCCTCATGAAAGTGGGATCACTGTAAATTCAAATACATTTGCTTACAAAAAACATTTTTCATTCTTTAGATTGCCTGACCTATTGATTCATTTCTATCAGAGTACTAAAGAACAGTGTTGTAAACATAATGAAAATATCTTCAGTTTCTAAACAGACATTTTGTACTTGACACACTTAGGAATCTAGGCAGACTATGGAAACTTCTCCTGATAATGAAATAACATTGGTAAAGAAGTCACCTCCAGCGCATGCACATCAAACAAATGTGTCACACGTGGCTGACGATCTCGTTCATCTTCTAATGAAGAGGTAAGGACATGAAATAGTTCATGAGCATCCTATTAAATAGAGGCATAAGACTTAGAGGACGTGAAAACAAAAGACATCAAAACATACTGAGGAGTGAGGAGTACTGATACATATATGACTACATCATTGCAGTAGGAAATTAAAGGAAAAATTACTGCTTATAGCCCACCTTATGTATTAATAGTAATCATTTGTGCATCTGCTGCAGTTTTGCCAAAAAGCTTTTTCTATAAAGCTGAACTTTGTAACAGCACACATTATTAAATATATTCTGGGTCATATAAACTCTCATATAAATACTTGGAGAAAAAAAGAAAAATGAATGCACAAATGCCTACTTTCCTTGATTTCAATAAAAGCATAATTGAAATCTATGCTGTTTGCTTTGGCTCTGAAGTATAAAAGAGAACCATATTTCATGAGTGAGATAATTGATCGAGTTCATTGGCCAGCTGCACTTAGGGGCTGAAAATACTGCAAACAAGAATTAGCAATCTTGTCTGTTACATGTAACTAAGTCTGGAAATGTTAGTGAAGTCCATCCCTCGAAGCAGTGTGGCACATTAGCATAGACCCATTATCTACAGCACATTTAGGGCTGTATCTGTTCTGTTTTCATATTACTGGTTCCATTGTACCAAATCTGATGGTAATTAGGTATGAGGTTTTGAAGCAGCCAGGGTTTCCATGCTGAATATCTAAGCAAACTGAAACGCCATTCATCAATCACATGGTTGTTTGCCTTCACTTTTTAAAGCAAACTTTTCACTACAGCAAAGATTCTCAGGGCTATTAGTACCATAGCTTCACTCAGGGCTATTAGTACCATAGCTTCAGTTCTCTGTTATTCCATATCTAAGCACTGAGGTGTGTATCAGGCAGTCTAACTTGAATTCTGTAATCACCTGCTCTTCAAATGATGAGATCTGCCACCTGTACATCCTTAAAACTTCTAACAGGCAGCTTGCATCCAGGACATCATCTTCTGTTACCTCTTGACAGGATAAAGCTAGAGACATTGCATTTAAAAATGTTAGAGGGAGCCACAAAGAATGGTTAGAACACAAATCTGTTTATTTTAGACTTTATGTTACTTAAGCATCATATAATCGATTACAGCAGTTATTCTTGATTAAGACAGGTAGACAATGACAATCAAACTAGTATGTATTAATTACCATTCTCATCTGACTCAGGCTAACTGACTGCATACATTCTCCTCATCTAAGACATGCAAATGTAAAGGTTTCTCAACTAACTGATACAGAGAGAATAAACTTAAACACTCTCTGAAAGACAAATTTTAACTAGTGGATTGGGTAAAAATTGGTACTTTACATGCCACAGAAACCCTTACATCAGTTAAATGTACAGGATTAACTGGCACAATTTTCGTATGAACAGTATGCTGAGACAGGAGAACTTCCAATGGATTTCCTTTAAAACAGAGCCCTGTGAGGAAAGCCAGGGAGAGCCAAGAAATTGCTTCAGCATTTTGGGTGCTTAAATAGGATGTAACTAATGCACAAATTTAGCACAGGGACAAGTCTGAAACGGGTTAACAATTTGGGCTTAGGTGCTTTAACATTTGTATCCAACATCATACAAAGTATCTCATTTAATAATCCATATTTTGGATAAAATAGTAAGCTTGGAAAAAAATGCTTAAGTTATTTTATAATGCATTCTTTTTCTTTTATATAGAATTCTGAGTGTCCATCTAATTGTGATAATATTTTTCCTGTTTCTTCAATGACACTGAGCCCATATTCATCCTGTTTTAACCATTAATACTCTGTGAACAGCAAATACATTAAAGCCTGTGGCAACGGGTTCCATAACCACATTTTCAGCACCACTGTTGCCCTCTGGTTCGATTTGTTCACCCTGCTGGCAAACAGCTTCTTCGGAGCAATGTGCCCCATGCTGGGTTGGCTGCCCCCTGCTTCTCGATTGCCAGGCGAGTCAAACAACACCTGAAACCTTCCAGCTGTTGGCCAAGAAATAAACAGCTTTGGGGACACATGCAGCCGGGCCTTGCGTTGTGCCGGCTCGGTACAGTAACTTAACACCTTTTGGATCTCCACCCCTCTGTGAAATTTGGGTGAACTTGGCCAATAAGTTCAAAGTTAGTAGAGGGAAATTAAAAAGAGAAGAATACAAGGCCATATGATCTTCCTTTCTTTAGGAAGGGAGGCTAGAAACGATACCATTTATGCTAAATATTTTCCTCTTAGTGTATCACAACATGAAAATTAACCTTAAAGTACCTCTTAGGAGATGCAGCAAAGTAAGTGACAAGTATTGGTGCTCAGCAGGCTGGTTCTGGTCTGTCTTGTATTGTGCTGTAAACTCCTCCAGCCACTTGATGAAAGACGGACAGGAAGACAGGCCTTGCAGCAAAGAGTTCATGAAACAGGTGTTTCCTAAGTTAAGAAGGCCAGGTACAAGCCCTGCAAATAGAAGCGTAACAGTTTACACTATAAACTCTAGGAAAACCTTTCTAGTTTTCAGTGGCAAGTCTTGTGTTAGGTATTAAAATTACATTAAAGTATTTCTATTTGTTTGGTACTTGCACCCAATGAAAACTAGAAGACCCTGGTATGTACAACAGCATACTGTAAAGTGTTTAGATACACGGTGGTCTCCGAGACTTACACCGCTGTAAAAAACCGTCGTAAAATTTCTTTGAAAAATACTCTTTTTTCCCCGATAGGAACAGATTTCTATCAACAACACTAAGGTTCAGGATTATCTGCAAGTCACCATCCAAACTGTACCACTCTTGGTTCTAATACACAGTGCAGGAGCCCCTTATTGTGCCAGCGTATGGAGGCCCGTGGGGTCACTGCGGCACCGTTGTGCGCTTTGGTGAAGCTTTCTCCTTGGCTCGGATTAGGACGGTGTTACGAAAACTCCTGGGTTGCCCAGGATTAAGAAGAAGTATTTCTGTACAGCTCCGCTTAGCAGGAGACTTTCACTTCTCTTGTACTGGTGTTCAAGAAGAACACGTTTATTTTGCATTCCAAACTGCAAAATAACGCACGTTATCTGCAGCGGTTCAGTAACAAACTTGTCACAAGTCACTAAAAGATGACTAATGAGTCACAACTTTAGAAAAATGTCGATACAATTAATACGTTACGTAAGCGACAAAAGCCCTTTGCTCAATACGTATTTTTTTAACTTGTTACATTTCTAAACAGGACAGCGACCAAAACGTTGTCTTTAGCAAGAGACAATAACGTACGGAAGCTAACAATAAGAAATAGAGATAGGTGCGTTTCCAACGCCAAGGAGAGCGCCCAGACGAAACCGAAACGCACGGAAGAAGGAACTTTTGGGGCTATTTTCCCGTGCTTTCCGTGCCGGAGGCAGGCTGCAGCTCCTCGGCCCTCCCTACCTGTCCTGCGCCTCTTCCTCTCGGTGATGGGACCCCACAGCACGTACATCCCCGCCGCCACAGCGGCGGCGACCCCCCCGATAACGCCCCAGTTCTTCATCGCTTTATACCTGGAACGGGAAAAAAAGAAAACAACCGGGGACTCGCTACCTCTGGCTGCGGAGCCGCCTGTCGGACACACGGCCGCGGGGGCAGGGGGGGGGCGGTGGGCGCCCGGGAGGCTCCCGCCGCTCCCGCATGCTTTGACGTCCTCCTCCCGCTATCATGCCCGGTGCTCGGTGCCTGGCTCGGGGAAGGGCAGGGCCCGCCTCGGCCGCTGGCCCCGCCACGCCGCCGTGGCCCCCGCCCGCACCGGGCCGGGCCGCCCGCCGCCCCCTCCCCAGCCGTCCCCGCTGACCTGGCCGCCGCGCCGGCCCGCAGCAGCCGCCGCACCGCCCCGTCCGCCTCCGCGGCGCCGCCGGGCAGCATCCCGCCCCCGCCGGAACCAGGGCCCCGCGGGCAGGCGGCGCGGCGGACGGGGCGGCGGAGCGCCGGAAGTGGCGCGGGGTGCCCGGTTAGCGGGAGGACCGCCCCTAGCAACGGGCGGCAGCAGGCGGCTGGTCGCTAAGGCCGCGGCGGGCGGGCAGCGGCTTGCTCCGGGCCGGCCCGTCAAGCGGGCAAGGCCGGGGGAAGGCGGGTGTAGCGGCCCGCGCTGCCCATCCCCTGGCAGCGCCCCGGCCCTCCTGAGGGAACGCCGGCTTTGGGGGGCTTGGCTCAAAGCTGTGGGGAAGAGGTGGGACACTTAGATCCCGCAAGCTCAGGTTGCGCCAGGGGAGGTTTAAATTGCATATTAGGACAAATGTCTTCACCGAGAGGGTTGTCAAGCACTGGAACAGGCAGCCCAGGGAAGTGGTTGAGTCACCATCCCTGGAGGTATTTGAAAGCCGTGTAGATGTGGTGCTTAGGGACATGGTTTAGCTTGGCAGTGCTGGGTTAGCGGTTGGACTTGATGGTCTTAAAGGTTTTTTCCAACCTAAACGATTTTATGATTCTGTGAAACCGTCCAAACCCCATGGAGAGAGAACAGCTCTCGTCGCCACATAGCAGATGCCAGCCCCGAGGCTCCTCCATACTGCCTTGACACCCCCTCCCTCTGCACCTGATATTTGAGGGCCCCGCTCTGTCTGCTCCCCACCTAGTGCTGTTAGTTTTTGGTTTTAACTGATGCATTTGGGGGATCGTTTAGAGAAAGAAGCATTTCATGTCAGTGCCAGGAGAGGAGGCATCTGGGAGCGCTTGCAGGCAGAATGACTGACATATGCAGCTTTCGAGAGCACCTCGAGATGGCAGCTGCTGATCGTGTCTGTGGGCCTGCAGGTAACAGTCTCCCTCTTCACACCTCCCCAGATTAATTCTAACGACCTTTGTTAGCGAAGTGTGTGGTGCACCCTGTGTGTCTTTCTGGCTGAGTCCTTGTTCGCGTGACATTGCTCCACGTGTGCCAGAAGGCTGTTCGTAAGAGGAGAGCAGCCTGGAGAGTAAGGAGAGTAGACAGCAAGAGGCTGAGAGAAGCGGGAGCAACAGACAGAAGGAGGATGTGAAGAAATACAGTTGTCCTGACAGCTGCAGCATAAGTGTGCAATGTACCGTTCTCACGCCTGCCTCGTGCTCATTAAACACGTGAGACAAAAGAACCAGTGTGCATAGAGGCCAAATCTCACACCCTTAACTTACCGGAAAATTGGACCTTATTTAGTAGAAAAGTAATTTAGCTGCTGTATTCTAAAAAGAAACCTGTTGCTTATGCAATGAATGTATAAGCCAAAACTCTGCTTGAAAAATGCCATTTTCTAGCAAGTTTTTGGGAGAAGCAACCCAGAGTCTCTGTGAACTCATGTTCTGTGGATAAATCGCGTCCTGGAACTCAGTCAGGCTGCTCTGCTGAGACCGCTCTGATGCAGGCTCGCCATGACTGCTTTCCTCTGGAAGTTTCAGTTCAGTAACTCCTCCCCTTGTACTGACTTTATCTACAATATTTTACCCAGTGAAACTGAACGGACTTGTTGGATCATATAAAGATTTGAACTACAGTTTCTTTAACCCACATTTTCTGAAGAGGAAACATAAATCTTGCAGGAAGGTGTTGGTAGACCAGTTTTATCTACAGAGGCCTTTCATGTTTTTAATTGCGATGGGCCAGGCTGGCTTTCATTCCAAATAAACTGCTGAGCTCCTTTATGGTAACAAATAGCTGGAACAATGCCATTCTTCAGCCCGAACACGTCACCACCCAATTCAATGACAAGTAAAAGGGTGCACGACTGAAGAGTCGTGTTGTTTATGGACATCTGTCTGTCTGTGAAGGATAAGCAGAAAATGGCAAGAGAGGTGACAAAGAATGGAGAGCAGAGGGAGACACCAAACACACCCTGAACAAGTTCTCAAAACTTGTTCTCTGAAAAAGCCCTTTTTTGAATGCTTTTGAGAATGTATTACAGAACATGCATGCATTTCATGCAATTAAAATTGTTTTCTATCACACTTTTAGGGTAGTATTCAGTTGCCTAAGCACAGGCATCTTGATCCATGTGAGAGAGCCCTAAGGTGCCTGAGATATCCACATGGTCCTGTGTGATCCACCACACAGTCCTGTGCAAAATCCAGTTACTGAAAATAGAGCCGATGTCTACGTGTGGGCATCTGGATTCCACTCCTAGCCACAAATACTTCATTAAACAATTATTCTCACTATTTTTAAGGAAGCTGAAACCCTAGCTGCAAGTCCTTTCTTATAAATACTAAAACCTGCTAACATTTTCAATATTTAGTGTCACAAACTAAATCTGTGTGATAGCTGAACAACTCCCATTCACAAACTGAAGCATGTTTGGTTTGTCATAGCTAAGCCCAAGCCTCTTGCATCATCCGTTTTTCCCCGACCTGAATTTGTACAACTTAATTCTTCTTCCTCACTGTAGCGCTTTTCACCTGTCTTCATTTGACGTTGTCTTGTTGATTTCAGGCCATTTTTCCAAATTGTCAAATGTATTTTAAATTTTAATAACGTCAAATGTCTCCTAGTCATCTTCCTAGCCTATATTTCCTCTTCACTTTCTCCTGCAGGCCTTTCTCTGCAAAGGGTTCTTCTGTCAACACAGACACATATACAAATAAGCTGTCTCTTCCCATTGAAGGAGAAGGCCTACAGGGATGGATGTGCCAGGGTGACAGTACATCTTTTCAGGTAAGTAATTGAGATTTTTACAAACTAATCTCATTCTGCATCGGAGGAGTGCACGCTCGGAAGCCCTACGAGGTCGCTACAAGAGATCACATACAGGAACTGTCCCTGGGTTCCTGAAGCGTTCGCTGTAATAATACCATTTTCTGCGAAGCCCTTTGCCAAAATCCAGCGGTTCTGCTGCTCCGCGGGCTGGTGTCGTGCTCCCCAGAAGACCCTTTGCTGTCCCGCTGCGAGCGAAGGCACCCCAACCAACCAACTTAGCTCAGCTTTCCTTGTGGATGTCTCCATCCCGTCCACTGCATTTTCTCCTAGGCTGTGATATTCCCCGGGACTGCACCCCGCCGATGGACCGCTCATCAGGCACTGATCCCCGCGGGGACGGGAACCGGCGGTGACACGGGGAGCCGAGCCCCGGCCCTGGCCAGGCTGGAAGGTAGCACCCCCAGAGCGGGGACGGGAAGGGGAGGGAGCCGCTGGCCGCCGGGCCGCGGCCGCCCCGCTGCCTCTGCCCGCCGAGCCGAGCCGAGCCGTGCCGAGCCGAGCCGTGCCGTGCCGTGGCGTGCCGAGCCGAGCCGAGCCGAGCCGAGCCGAGCCGAGCCGAGCAGTGCCGAGCCGAGCCGAGCCGAGCCGAGCCATTCCGGTGCCGCCCGGTGCGGCTGCCGGGCGCCGCCGGAGCTGTCCAGCCGCCCGCGCCTGCCTGCCCGCAGCTCCAGCCATCCCCGCCATGCGAGAGCGATGAGAGCAGCTCCTCCAGACGCAGCCCGGCAATGGAGGATGATTTATTCCAGCTGAGACAGCTGCCGTGAGTAGCACTGACAGGGAGCGGGGATGCGCAGGATTTCTTCTAAACGGGCTGCAGGGATATTGTGAATCCTGGTGATTTTTAAGGGAATTATTTCTAGGAAGTGTCTTAGGCCCCAGGAAGCAGGCCGTTTTCCTTATATAGCTGCCTGGGATCAGCATCCTGGGGGCATGCAGGGATCCATTTGTTATATAAATTCACTCAATTTTTTATTTTTTGCATGAACCTGATGGTGGTAGAAATAAGGAGGGGTGGAATAAAACCGTGGAAGTGCCAGAAGATTTTTTTGAGAGGAAACATTACTATTGCATTTGCAAGGTGGATTGCATCTGTAAATAACGTTGCGCTAGGGAAGGCATCTTCCTCGGCTTCCTCCTTCATGCCGCGAACTGATTGCAGATCAGAACCTTTTTTGCAAAGGTGTGTTTGCAGTCAGTAAAATCAATATTTGCTAACTGTATGTTTTGGAGAAGCAAACATTGCTGCACAAGGAAAATGCTGTTATTTCTGAGGAACTCCTTGCTGTTGGGATGTGGTTGCTGGATCTGTGCAAAGGTGATAAAAGCATTGCTGCCTTTTAACACCAGTATTTCCTTTCCTTTTCATGAATGCAAAATGTTTCCTTTAAAAACAAGTGCATTTCTCCTAATGCTCCATTATCAGGTGCTTTGAAACATATTCCTATTTATAAATCATTGACTCTGCAAGGCAGGGAATAAATGCTTAAAGTTGATTTTAAATATTAATGAGCTCATGTCAATGACAGAGCAAACTGTCCCATAACATTTCTAATAAGTTGTGAAAATGGACATGAACTCCAGTTATTTTCAAATACTTAGTTTGGACGCATTCAGCTTGTCAGTAAAAAGCATAAGGCATGATTTCATTAAGCCATTTTTTCCTTTTTTTTTTTTTTTAAAAAAGCAAAACACAGAAAAATGTTCTAAAGTACCTTTCCATGTAGGTGTAATTAGACTTATTTGGTGCTGTGAGACCTTGCAAACAAATGCAGCTCTTTGAGATGTCTCAGCTGTGAAGAGTTTTGCAAGTGTGGAACAGTAAATATCACTGTGTGGTTTTTTCTTCATTTGTGTCAATTTGTTTCATAGGTTCCTAAGTGATTAACATATTTTTTTTATTTCCTGTGATGAGGAATGTGGCCAGATAGCTCTCTAGTCAGACTGCCATTTAAGTATTTACCATTTTCAGATCAGTCACTGCCTTTGTATAGCATCTGGAACCATCATCTCCAAAATGGCCAGTTCTGAAAGTCTACTTCAACAGATATTACAAAATAAGAAACAGTAATACAGGGGGTTTGTGATCAGGTACTTTAAAGTCAGAAAGGTTTTTATTGGCATGTTTATTTTGCCCATGGTATACTAGAACACTGAACAGTTACCAGCATAGGTTGTATGAATGATTTTCATGGCGTAATGGCACTTTAGACCGCCTGAAATCTGGGGAAAAGTCCATATACTTCAGTGAACTTTGCACCAGGCTTTGAGACTGCTGAAGTTATTGTAATAGTCCTCCTCTAAAAAAACACAAATTTAAAAGTTTACTTCCTGTGGAGTTAAACCAGGTGCTTGTAAAGCTGTTGCAAATAAGATACGAATGGTACTTTGATATTAATTGCCCTTTGTAATAAAAATGTCATCTCATAGGCATACGAATTTCAGTGGTTTTTGTGCTGAGAGTATGTATTTTGTAGGTCATATGAGGATTATATCTTCAGTGACAATTTTAACGCAAGAGTAATAATTACTTGTGTTTGTCCTATAGGGTCAGCAAAAGGAAATTCAAACCAAGATAGTTGTACTGAGGTTAAAAAAACAATCAGATTAAGAGAATTTAAAATTTAGTTTCTCAATGGAACTAAATATGAACCTGAATTCAGACGAGTTTCATTGTTTTGTTTGTCTTTTCTTGTAACTGAGTGAAGGATCCTCTACATACATACGCCAAATCAGAATGTGAGATAAACCCTGGTTTCACTGCAGTGAATGTAGTTTCCTTGTTCATTTCAAAGAGGCCTGGGGTTTTGTTCTGTGTTCTTATGTTTAAGATCTTCAAATGTTGTCTTAGAAAACAGAATTTGTGACTCTGTTGTTTGTCTGCCAAGACAGAAAGGCCAGATAAAAGCTTTCCGTTTCCTGCTGCAGATGAGAGCATTACTAAAGTAGTCCAAGGAATATTTGTCCCATACAGATCTTGGAATGCCCTGTTTACCTGAAAAAATCATCCCAAAACATCTCAACAGCCTGCAAAGCAGGCTGTCCTAAAGATGAGTGATAACCTCACAAAACGGTCACTGTACTTCTCTCTCTCTAGGATACTGCCAGTATATCATTAGTGAATATGTGCAATTCCCCAGATGGGATGTGGTCAGGGAAATAATATATATGCCAGGACTGTGAGAAAAAAAAAATGTTTTGTATCCCTCTACTTTATGTTTCTACCACAGTGAAATCTTAAGGTGGACTGAATGGCTGGTCGTGGCCAGGACTCCCCTCTTTGTAAAACACCCCATGGGTGACTGAGATGTTCATTCCGCCATCCTCTTATCCCCCATTGCACCAAAATCCATTTACAGGAGTTGTGTAGATTGCCCATCACTTTGCCCTTATATTAAGTATTGATTGTGTCATCAGCACTTGTAAGAGAAAATAAGAGTTGAGGTCTTGCCAAATATGAAAAATCTTTTGGATCACCTTTAGAAATGTCATACATGCATGTCAGTTTGCTGCAGCTGCAGTTGGCAAGGATGCAGATAGTTTAGTTTTGCTAACCCTTAAACCAGGGGATTAAACTGAAGTTCAAGAGACTCTTTGCTAATCTTTATGGTAGAATTAAAATGTTCAGGTATTGGAAGTCAGAAGAGGTAGTAGCAAGACTAATTTAATCTATTTCCAAAAAACTACTTAACTGAAGTCCAAGAAATTGCCAGTTGCCAAGGTGAAAAAGTTACACTGATGTTGCAGGTGAAATGAAGGAATCTTGAGGAATCTGTTACATTAAATATGGTAGATCTGTTTCAAGATCTTTGTTTGGTCACAGCAAACTCAATTGATGGAAAATGGACCTCCCCTATATACATGAAGTGTTGCACAAAATCACTCTAACCAAAACGTCAAAGTTGTGTCAATTTAACAAAGCGCTCTTTTCATGTCTTATTCTCTCCATGGCCTTGCTGCAGAGGTTAGACAATTATCTCTCAGCTAGTGCCAGAAATGATGTAAGATACAGGCAGCTGTGAGCATGACACTCATGTGGCAATCATCATCTCATATGCCAGGGCTGTCACTGGCAGGGAGGTACACTCTTCAGTCTTGACTTGAACTTAATGAAAAAAGAAGTATCCTTTGATTCACTTTCTTATTCTGTCCCACCTCATTACTGAAGAGATTCAAAAAATGCACAGATGAACCAAGTACTGGAAATCAAATAGTTTCTTAAAATACAGGTGTTTAATTAATTACATAATATTACAGACTTCTGTTTAAGACAAGAGACGAAAGCAATCATATTTGTAGTCACAGAATCATCACCATAATGGAACAAAATCAGTCAATTCACTGAATTATCTTATGAATCCTACTTGGACTAAGCAAAGTTAAAAAATCTGACAAATTTCAGGAGTTCTGCTTCTCTTAAGACACAAATCACTCTTATGAAAACAATGTGGAAAATTGAATTTGGGTTCTTCCTACAAGGACAAAGCACTTGAAATTCAATGACACAGCTATGTCTAATTCGCAATAAAAGTCTAGGCACACAAAACATGGTTATTGTTAAATATGTATCATTTAATCATATTTTTATAACCTGTATGTTTTTATAACTTTATAAGTTAGCACGATAACATCCTTTTTGTACAAAAATGATGATTATATCACATAGCAATGTACCTCTGCAGTTTTTCCAAAGCCAGTAGCAAACAACAGGATACCATTTGTAAAAGCAGATACAAATAAAAGTCACAGCATTCTCTGTGAATGTGAAATGGAGGCAGGAGGGTGGGGAAAAACCTGGCTGCTGTTTGACTAAATAGGGCTTCAAGACTAACCAAGCACAGCTTCGACCTGGAAAAAACCCACCAAAGTATTAATCCTTGTTTCTGTATTCTTAGGGTGGTCAAGTTTCGCCGCACTGGGGAAAGTTCAAGGTCAGATGAGGATGTCATTTCAGGAGAACATGAAATTCAGATTGAGGGTGTTCGGACAGAGCTAGAGCCTATTGAGCTAGAGGATGGAGCAGCAGTGCCAAAAGAATTTGCCAACCCAACTGATGGTGAGTAGGCTTCTTGTTTTCCTGTAAGGAGAAAGGTATGGCCTCTTCATTTCAGTCATGTTGCAACTAGGCTGAATACATTGGGTTTAGAGAAGTTAAAGATCCCCTGATAAAAGAAGGAAACAATAACACAGGCAAATTATGTTACACTTGAAAATCATGATTTAGCTACTTTGTTCTCTGAGGGATGCTTTACATGTTTGTTTTTATATTACCAGTAGTAGACCATTTTAAGGAGTTGTGTATCCAGTTATCACCACCTATTTCATACAGGAGGTTTGACTTAGTTTCCTTTAGAACTGATCAGTGCTCCTAAAACATCGCCAATTTTACTGGAGCAGTTACACGTGGCTCACCTTCAAGGCTGAGCACGAAGCCTCTGCAGTGTTCCTGTCTCCTCCTTGCCTGGAGGACAAGAGGGACAGAATGAATGTACATCCCAGCCTCTGCTTTCTGCCTAGCAGAGAAGTGCTGACTGCCCTGAAGGCAACACCAATTGAGAAGATAGAAGTGTTGTTTTTGTCTTAGCACAAGGCATACTAAAATTTTGTAGGATGACTATTTTCCCAGGGACTTACTTATTAACATATTGATGCAATAGGAAGCCAGAATACCATGGAGTGAGCTCAGTGAGTTTCTCAAAAGACTCAGTGCATCGGTGCAAGTCTGCAGATATATGTAGAATTTCAGCTGGCACATCGCCCAAAAAAGTGCAAGTGATGCAACAATCCAATCTGCTGAGCTTCAGCGCCATCACATCAAATGCCTGGGTTGAAGTCACAAACTGAGGTCTTATGACATCTCTGCTTGATTTTATCAGTGAGATTTTGTTTGGTTTCATTTTGGTTTCTGGTTTTGTCTTTTGCTTTGAGAGGATGTCCAACTCTTAGCTAGATAAAGCTTTGCTGTGGCGAATGTACTTTTTAAACTGCTGGAAGTGTTAAAACTTTGAGACTTTAATTGATTTAAACAACTTGAATATCAAAATGTATTTCTGTTGTATATTTCATTTTGCACTTGAGCAAAGGAATTTGAGATATCTCAGCTTCTTCAGATAGAACAAAATAATGAGGTCATGACAATGTGTGGGAAACAAGAACCATCAGCATTTTTAACAAAAGTAGGTTTTAAGATATATGTCTTGGACAAATTCTTCATTCAAATAATTGTAGTTTGACTCTCCATGCAATAAAATATTCTTCTGCACTTTCCGTCACTTGCATAGTATTGCTATGTGCTGTTGATCAGCTCATATACTTCTCACCAGAGGAAGCTGCAATTCAGTGGCTGGTGGAGTCAGTCCCAGGAGTAATAGGCTGAACATGTGGTGGAGTCATTGGTGCTACACTGATTTACTTCTATGTGAATAAAATATTCGAGGAATATTTAGAATTATTTTGTCTTTAGGACAATTCCTGAAGAACATAGAGATTTTCCTGAGTAGGAACTGTAAAAAAGCTAAGTAGCTATCTGTTACATATTTTAGATCTCAGTATATTACCCAGTTAATAAGTAATTGCATTGACAGAAAATGCTGTCTCAAGGGATGGCTCTTACTAGGAAAGGAACACACTTCCGCACTAGAATTGTTTTCTTTCCAGATACTTTCATGGTGGAAGATGCGGTGGAAGCCATTGGATTTGGAAAGTTCCAGTGGAAGCTGTCTGTTATTACTGGATTAGCATGGGCAAGTAATTGTTATCAAGGTCAATTGCATGATCATCAGTTAGAGAATCTCAGTGATTTCAAATACTGTAGCCATTCTCTGTCGACAAAAAGTCTCCAAACAGATAATTGTACAGTAAAGAAGGAATTTTACTGGAAATTCTGAAATGACAGCTGAACTCAAACTTGTTATGTGGGGGTAATGAATAACATTGATTTCTCTGTCTCTGAAGTCTCTTATAAATCAGGGTTTGAAAAATCATTTTAATTGTCTACTTCAAATGCTTGTTTCAAATGGAAAGGGTACTAGGCTATTCCTACAGAAGCAGATCTCAGTTTTCATGCAGTGATTTTACCACATTCATCCCATTATCTACAATGTCTGTTTTCTGTATTAGTCAGTATTATTGTGATCTCAGTTTCAGGTGAACAGCAACCCAGTACTTCTAGTTTTAACCTTGATATCAAGAACAGGAAGACAGGCTTTGTTTTCACTTTTCTGCTGTTTCTGAAGCACTATATGTTACATCTACTGTGGGATATTTTAGGGTAATGATATCTGGAGCCTGTATTTACCAGCTATTGTCTATGTATGAGGTTACAATATGCCATGGTTTAGATCCTAAATCAGTAGTGGAATTTGGTCTACAGATGATCTATCAATACATTTGATACAAATCCAGAAATAGTGTATAAGGGAGAAAGGGAGTACATTACAAGGTAATAAACAGTTCTGACTGAATCTGTGTGTAAAGGAGTTGAAAGCTCATCCCTGTAATATGCAATATGGAAGTGAATGAACCTGGATGACTGACCAGACAAGCCTCCTTGAAATCACCCACCGATAATTTTTGATTTGGCTCTTTGAATCCTCTCTGCCAGTGTTACTAAACATTATGACAATCAAAAATTAGTTTAAAAGTGCACCTGTTGCTTTTTTCTCTGCTCTGTGTACATCCACCGTACCTTGCAAACATAGCTGTTTTGTTTCACCTACAGAGTGGGAATGGCACCAGGAGAAACGAGGTTAATTTCAAGAAGGTATATTATTGATGGCTATGTCAATCTAATTTTCAGGCAGTTATTTATTTGTGTTTCTTTTTTACCCTTCTAGATGGCAGATGCTATGGAAATGATGATTTTAAGTATCCTAGCTCCTCAGCTTCATTGTGAGTGGCGATTACCAAGCTGGCAGGTTGCATTGCTCACATCGGTAGGAAAAATAACTGACAGCTCCTGTATTCTGTAAGGTTTTTCCACTCATTGTTATTCAGACATTATGCTTTATGTCCCAAAGTTAAATCTGGTCATGGCCTTTGCAGATTGCCTTTGGCTCGGAAGAATATATGAGTCTTTTTTTAAAAGCCAGAGCTTGAAGAAATGAAACTCAGTGAGAACTGAGGAAATTTTGCAAGTTGCAGGTTCACAGTTTCATGTAATTTTCAGGAAATTATATTAATTGACTCAGAATCATCCTAAAATTCAAACCATTTGATTAATTGAAAAAAAGGATGGGTAAATTTTTACTTTCTTGAAAATCTTTCTCTCCCACCACATTTAAACTCGCTTGTACATAGACAGACTGGGAGCCGTGAGAGAGAGCAAGCAATCGCTTTTTGAGGTGGATCGTCCAGTGATCTTTGCAAGAAGACCTCTTATAATACCACCTCTAAGTATGGTGCTGTGATGTTGGAAACACGCAATGCCTTTAGGGATAAGAAAACTAGTTTTGGGACCCTTCTCTCAGCATATACCACTGTTGTATGGCATGCACTTAAACTCCTACCTTTCTTTTCCTTTAGCTTTTGATGCCATTTGTGTTGTTGTGTAAATTGGTCAAAATGCTCAGCAGATTTAAATCAGTTAAGGTCATGTCCTTTCCCATACCTGAATGCAGCCAGCCCATCTGAAGGAGGGTCTTGTTCCTTCTTTCAGCACAATTTTATTATTGGTGAGCAAAATCAGAAGGAGAAGGGGTCAGTGGACATGAGACAAAAGCTTTGACAAACAGAACTGCTTCTTACCCCACTTGTTGCTTGAATATGCACTTCTTTCTCAGACAAAATTCCTATGGTTTTAATGCGCTGATGAGGGAAACATGCTTCGGTTTTGCCATTACCTTCATCGAGCAGGATTTCGTTTCTCTCTCCATCTACAGAATAAACTATGCTTTTTGGTGTCACCTGTGAAAAGGGTACAATATACTTTCTTTGACACTTCAGTCTTTTTTCAGACTTTTCTAAAGTTGTAAGATCTAATTTTGTCTCCATTCAAATCTGAGACAACCTGCTGAGAATGGCAATAGCAGACTGGAGGTGAGCTGGCTGAGAAGTACTGCATCAGCGCTGGGCTCCTAGAACAGCTCTATCTTGCAGACCTCAAGCAACACTGATCAGCTTTTAGCCATGAATATGTCCATTGGAACTGGAGAACTCAGCATCTTCCAGGGCTGGACTCACAATGTGTATAATAACAGAGTGCACATTCTAGTGTCAGACTGGTTTGTCACTGGATGGATCTTTTAATTGCAAAGCTGACTCGAGGGGTGCCTTGTTGCTTCCCCTCTCCAACCCGGGGACTTGCTCCTGTCTCCACTTGCCTGTCCCCTCAGTAATGCTAATGAAACTCTCAGTGGGGCCTTGCTGTGAAGCAGATGAAAGATTTTTTTGTGGGTTATGAAAACGCTTCAGCAAAAAAAAACCAACCCAGAAACAAGACAATGATTCCCCTTTAGTGGCAAATTGTGTTCTCCAGTAATTTCTTATAATTCATTTTCTTCCAGTTATCAAAAGCTCAAAAATATTCAGCACTGGTCTAATTCAGTAATTCACAAATTAGCGGGTAAGATAAGAGTGAGGTGATGACAAGTAGCCTGGCAGAGATTTGGTTTATTTGTGTTTAGATTCCTGACCTCAACAAAAGCAAGGCAACTACTGAAAATGGGCCCACCACTGGAAGAAGCTGCCAGACCTTGGCTTGAACAGTCTGCTGACACTCATCCCCATTCCTGGGCAATAGCAAATTCCCTTTCAAGTCAATGGAAGGGAAGTTAGGCTAATGCTGAGTGACTTCTGAAAAATCCCACTGTATGAATAATTATCTTTAATAGTCTCTACTGCAAAGGAACTATACCCAGAACACCTGGACGTTTTGCTCTATTGTTAGACCTGAAATTTTCTAGTTTCACTGTGAAGTTGTGTTCTCTTGCTGTCATATGGAAATTTTCACTTGTCTTCTTGTTAAGGGGAAGATTTTTTTCTGGTGTTTCACAGGTGGTGTTTGTGGGAATGATGTCCAGCTCCACCCTCTGGGGAAACATTTCAGACCAGTATGGGAGAAAAACAGTAAGTCTTCAGCTCCTACTAGAATATATTCTAATATTTCTACAGTGTGGGTGTTTCAGTGCATGATGTTCACAAATGTCATAGTCCACATGTATGAAGCAGAATTAAGCAGAGCCAGAATTGGAGTTTGAAGCTCTACTTTACATTTTGTTACTTTGTGTCACAGCAGAGACTTTCTTTCCCTTGTACTTGTTTGTTAAATACAGGGCCTAAAAATCAGCGTGTTGTGGACACTCTATTATGGGATCCTCAGTGGTTTTGCACCAGTGTATAGCTGGATCTTGGTGCTGAGGGGCCTGGTGGGCTTTGGGATTGGAGGAGTGCCTCAGTCGTAAGTAAATATTCACAAGTCCAAACTTTCTCTTTTCTATTTATTTTTTAAAAAATGCTTGTGTCAAATTGAAGACATGCCTGTGTTCAGTTGTCCCAAACCCATTTTTTTCTAAGTATTTTGGAACTAATATATTAAACTCTGAGAAGGCTTTGAAGATACCTAATACATCACTGAGGTGAATCAGATTTACAATGACTTCTACATGAACAAGCTGGGTTCCTAAATATAATATGTTATATGCCTTAAGTCCTTTTAAGCTTCTTTCATTCCCTCAGGTAAACCATGGTGAAAATGAGAAGCCCAAAGAGCCCACCTAGAATTGGGTAAAACAGAACAGACAGCATTTTGTAGCTGTGCCTAAACACTGCATTGCTAGATTGTATTGGCAGAGTCCATAAGGGACAACATGGTCTTGTTGCAAGATAGGTCGTGACCTAAACACTGGCATTTAGAGGTAGAGCTGAGCCCTGACTCCTGGTTGTAAAACTGCAGATTATTGTTCAGTCAGAGCCTGAACTTTCACGTCTGAGCCTGAGTTGGAATTCCAAAACCACACAGCCCAAACCTGGAGCACTGAGGATATCTTGATGGCTCAGACACATTTCTAATAAGAAGGTAGCATCAGGATATTTCTCTATTCCTGTGTCATTCCATTCACTGAAGAGAGGGATCTCTAAATTTTCCGCCTGGAATAAATAATTCTGCTCTAGGCTTTTAATTATAAAT
This sequence comes from Ciconia boyciana, assembly GCF_034638445.1. Taxonomy (NCBI): domain Eukaryota; kingdom Metazoa; phylum Chordata; class Aves; order Ciconiiformes; family Ciconiidae; genus Ciconia; species Ciconia boyciana. The sequence continues at coordinate 8,053,821 of NC_132948.1, forward strand.
GTAAAGGGAACAGTAGCCATTCTCTCTCTGTGTAGTCTTTTATCCTTATTAATAATTGATATTTTGCCCCATGGAGGTGCTATTTCGGAGTAGTTAGAGTCTAACTTTGATTGATGGCTCATAGACTTCTTCACAAGGCAAGTCAATATACTGTCTTTTCTATTGCCATTCCCAGATAAAAGATTCAGAGCTGAGATGGAACATCACAGTACTATTAATTTTCTTTTCCTGCTTTCCTGCCCAGCTTTAGAAGCTGCACAAAAGCGTAACGTGTATGTAAAACAGGAAAGTCCTTAGCCTGCTGTGTATTGACCAACGGTGAGGCAGTTTCTGCCGTGCCGTTCCAACCGAGCACGACTGGAATGAGGCAGGAGAACAACAAAGACAAAGCATCAGAGTTAATAATGCCTTGTACTGCAAACACATATTAACGATGTTCCACAGAGCCCCAGTGGAACAGCTACAGCACAGCTAGTGCCATTTTACAGAGGGGTGGATAATGCACAAAGACTACGTGACTTAATGAGAGACAGAGAAGAGACGGTTACAGAACTCAGAGTGGATTCCATTGCTGCTGAGTCTGTTTCTTGTTCTAACTATAATAGTGATTCCTTTGACAGAGGAGTAAATATGTAGGAAGCAGGAAAAGTAGCTTGTTTCTAATATCCGTAAGTAGGCTATGTAACTTTGGATATGAGTGGCTGAATTTCAGTGGAATGACATGAGTATCTTTATAATAGTCTATGCTATAATGGGTATGAGAGAGAGATCTTTATGAAAGGTGCTATTAAAAAGAAAGCATCCAGCAATAATAAATTAACTGACTATAGCAGACATCCCTCTATCTATACATGTTTAGGAGCTGCCCCTGAGAAGCTGTGGCCTCCTCTGGGAATTTTCTGTGAGATATTATCTAACGCTGAGTATGACTATTCATTCACAGTGCCAACATCCAGACTTGCAAAGATATGGAGTATTCTCTTTAAAAAACAGTTCTGTACAGCATTAATCAGCTCCTGTTTTCTGCTGCGATATATAGGAGACTGCTCTACATTTCATTACGTGATTTTACTTCCTTCTCCTCTTAATCACTGATTTAATATAATATTTTGTGCAACTTTGTACTTCGATGAACTGAGTTCTGGGAAGCTACTCAGAGATCAATCCACCATTTGTCAAGTTAGTAGGAGTTTTGTCACAAACATCAAAGAAAGCTTAAGGAGTTTAGAGGCAGAAACAGGGTGAGTCAATGGAATGCAAACAGAGTAGGAGCAAAGAACGACGAGTCTTACCAGACAGTTTGAAGAAGACTAGAGAGCCTTGACTGGCTGCTGGCCCATGCGTTCATCCTCAGGAAATACTCACAGAGAAGCTGTACCATTACTCTTTGGCACAGTCATGAAACAAAGACTCTGCAGAGTTAGATGATTTCTTTTTGAAGTCCCACAATAAAAGAATGCAAATTATTTTATACCAGTAACAGGATCAGACCTTGAAAGTATTCACCTCTTGGAGAAGTGAAATCTGGTAGAGTAGACTGATGTGAAATTCTCTGAGCCAGTTGTAAAGCCCTGATGAAATACTTTACCCAGCAAGAGTTTGTGTTGAATGCTGATGGACCACACTGAAAATAACAAGCCTAATGCCTGTCCCAGACCAGAGCAGGGTTGTGAAAACATATGCATCAAGAACTGCTACATTTAGCTAACAGCTATAGGGTTACTAAATCACACGAGCAGAGCAAATTCTGCCCTCCATTGCAATGATGAACTAAAGGGGTTTTGTTCTGATGTAGAAAGGGGAGTCTGAACCAGTGCCCACAGTCTTGCTGACTCTGAGGGCTAGGAAGAGTTTTGCATTACTACTGTGGGTTTGGCAATTTTAATAAAAGGCAAACAAAATGTTTGAACCTCTCTCGTTGTGCTAACGTGGCATTTTTCTCAATGTGCTAACATGACATTTTTCTCAATGTTCACTCTCTACAGGGTAACCTTATATGCTGAATTCCTTCCAATGAAAGCCAGAGCAAAATGCATTTTATTAATAGAGGTGAGCAGTGTAGCTATGCATACTGGTCCCTAGAGGGACAAATTCTGCTGTTGGTTACATCCATTTAATCCTACTGACTAGAAATCTCACACATAGCTGCAGTCAAATCTTGATTGTCCCAATTAGTGTGGAGCTGAGGTTACCCCCATACAGTAGTCCAAAAGCAGCATAAAGCATTCATGTAACACTCCACTCTTTTTGTTGAGTCTGCCTTTTTGCAAATTAACTTGCATCCAGTGCTGCATAAGTTACTGCTGTTAGCGCAAGGGGGGGCATTTGGGTGTCACCTAGTTTCATGGTGAAATTAATCTCCAACTCAGTAATGGATAGAGGAGAATGGACTGTTCAGCAAATGCAGGGCTAAATTCAGCTCCTCATATTTGATCCAAATGTATCAAAGTCACAGAGAGCAGAATTTTTCCCTATAAATACTTTAAGGCAAAATTTGCAGCCCTTTAATGGATGGTTGAAGGGTCAGAGAACAGTACTATTACTTGTCTGCATCAGTCAGTTTGGAAGGAGCATCCCTGTGGAAAACCTCACCAAATTGAAACAGCTTCTTAATGCAACACCGCTCATCTAAGATATCTGCTGGCTAGTCCTACCTTCAGTTGATTAATCTTTCATAAATAGAGTTCAGTAGATGAATTACTCCTTTCTGTGTCACTTTTGTTCTGCCACAGTTTGGCTGCCTCTGAGCAACCCTGGGTTAGAAATACATTCTGAGTGTTAAATAATGAGCTAAGTGGATTCACAATCTAAAGGAGAATAATCCTGCCTGGGTAGGATATTTCCTACCCATGGGCAAGAGGGTGCCAGCTCCATTATTTGCTAAGAAGATATCCGTTCCTTCGTTCATCTACAGGCCTAACTCTGTGGCTTTGGTAGCTTGGTTTTGTAAGGCAAACAAATACCATAAATCTCATGGTGGTAGCTGGGAATAATACTCATAGACAGATACATTAATAGCCATTTTGCTTAAGAAACACCATGTGATGAGTCTATTCCTTATGAGAAGCTACCTACAGTTAAACATGAGTGTCTAGAGAAAGTCGATACTAGGTTTTGAGAAATGAGCATTTTAGCTTCTGCAACATTTAAACAAATCCCCTTAAAATGTCTGGACTCTATTTCCATACAGTGGTGCATATTTGAAATGTCTCTGGCATTTCTCTCTCCAGCTGTCCCTAGAGAGCACATCTTGGAATGTTACAAAGAAGGAGGCCTTAAGAGCATTCTTATTCTCATTTGTGACTATTTCTTTTCCCTTTGGCAGGTCTTTTGGGCCATTGGGACTGTGTTTGAAGTCCTTCTAGCAGTGTTGGTGATGCCTACTCTTGGCTGGCGGTGGCTTCTCATTCTTTCTGCCCTCCCACTTCTGCTCTTCGCTGTCCTATGTTTTGTAGGTATTCTTTCAAAGACAAATGTATGTTCCATCAGTCTACCACTTCTCTACCTGATTCTGTAACCTGACTGAAGGAAATCGTGACAGTTTTGAGCTCTCTGTTGGTGTCTTCTTTGAAACTTCTGAAATAATGACAAAAATGCTGTTGTTTCAACAGGGTGCTAGTAAAAACATTCCAGTGAGAGCTGTGTTTATGTGACTGTAATTGCTGGAGGACAATGGTGGGCTGGAATTTTGTGAAACCAAATCAGGCCTGGAAATCTCTCCAGTTTAATGACTTCACTTCAACTAAGCTCAGTGGAATCAACATTTTGTTAAAAGCTGTTGCTATTTCCCTGATTGCTCTTTAGATTTCTAAATTATTTTGTCAAAATCATAACTTTTATAATTACTGTCCACTTAAAAAATCCACCCAAATCAGGGGTAAAATCTGCATAGTGCAGGTCAGATTCTAAAATAAGACGTATATGAGTTAAACCTGAGCTTCGGTGCACTCTTAGATAATATATTTGCCGATCACTCAGTCTTCTCAAAGGTATATGTCCTTGTCAGGTTGTTTAGCAGCTTGTATTATTCCTTAGTCACTAACATTGTTTTTGATAAATACCTCCAGTTATACAGGCGCTAACATGCTTGTTTTTAAAAGGAGCTTAAAAATGCAAATTTTGGAATGCCTCGAGCATCTTGTTATCTGCCCTGGATGCTTTGCCTTTCCTACTGAGAAGGTATAACGTAAAGAACCTGCAAAAATGCCTAACATTTCTCAAGGATAAAACCAAAGTAACAGAAGGGAAAGATTTTAGACTGGAGTTCTGACTTTACAGTGAAAGTGGGGTTTTGCAGTTTCTTAAAGCCTAATGAGCAGTTTGACATTTGTCAGAAAGATGGTTCTCTGAACTGGTAAAGATTAGTTCTGTAATCCTTTCTTACGTGAGTAGTCTGCTGGAATCACTGAGATTTCCCACTATAAGCCCACAAAGAATATCCCCAGTTTGTTTATTCCTGTGTTTTTGACATCATTGTGCATGTGCTCTGCTTTGCTCTCTTAGTGGCTGCCAGAAAGTGCCAGGTATGATGTATTATCTGGAAATCAAGAAAAAGCAATTGCCACTTTAAAGCGGATAGCAACGGAAAATGGAGCTCCAATGCCTTTGGGAAAATTAATTATTTCCAGACAGGTATGTACAGGTAACAGACACATTAATAACGTGGGATACAATGAAACTGTGCTACATTCTTATGTATTTTTATAAGCAAATAATCAATGTTAAGTTTAATTTTAATGTCTCAACCAGTAATAAAAAAATGAGAGATGATCATATATGCCTCTTTCACAGTAAGGAAGAGTTAGTTTCTCATTTTTATTTGCATGAAAATCCTGAAAGTGAAAAGGACATTTAAAGTGGGCATTAATGTTATTTAACCTCACTCTAAGACCCTATTATTAAAGAAAAATCAAAACTTGAGGCTACCGAAGAACTCAGATCAGAATTCCCAGATCTGAACTCATGAGACAAGATGGGATTTGACTCTTTAGCTGTACCTCATTTTTAATCTAATCCTGATTTTCTGGAGAGGGAAAGCTGCAAGCTCCTCTTCAGTCCTGATGCATGGAGTAATTCAGGCTGTTACTTCTGAGCTGCATATTACTATATGAATTGCATTGGATTTTTTTTCATTTCAGCTTTATATGGCAAACTTTTCAACACCCCTGTCAACATATAAAGCAGCTCTGCATTTACAGAACAAAGAGCAGACTTTTATAAGAAAAGAAAGTTACAAAGTTAGCTAGCAAGGAAGGACAGCAGAGGGAGACCTGTAGATTTGAACAATAGCAAAATTGTAAAGCTAGGCAGGAGCGTGTTGGTAATGACAGTGTCTTACTAATCAGAGATGGAGGTTTGATTTTCTAAGGTCTGGATCAGTAAGGATTTGAGCTCTTGTGCGTTTCACAAAATGCCTGGCTCAGTCATGGTAATTTTGATGGGCTGTGCAGAACCGTTCTCCAAGTTTTGGATGGTTTTGTTTTCAGGGTGGGGTGGGAAAGTACTTTTCCTTAACCACAAGCTTGTCGGCTGAGCCCTCCACTCTCTCTCTCTCTAAGAACCACGCAGTTTAAAAGGGGTCAGCTTGCAGGAGGGCTGCTTGTAGTTCCTCAGTACCTTACCCTAGATCAGAAGCCCTGAGGGGCTGCTCTAATTTATGGGAGCTGGCTGTGGGCCACATGAATCATATGCCACCTGTGGATTGGCAAAGTTCTGCTCTACCTCTTTCCATCCCCACCTTGTTCTGACAGATCCTCACCTTCCATGTGGAGGAGTAGTGTGCCCTATACACGACCTGTTTTTGATATTGTTATGCTCCTAGAGAATTCCCCTTGGCAGAGGAATTCTTTACTTGGCTCCCAGCTCCAGTGTGGCTCCTACAACCTGAAGAGCCCTCAGCTGAAACCAAACACTCATCCTGGGATATAGTACATAGTACTGTGTATTGTATCATCCTTTGCCACTCTGCATCCTCCAGTCCAGGACCAGTGAGTGCCCTGATGATCTGACTTCCGCTTGTTTTCAACAGGAAGACCGAGGAAAAATGAGGGACCTTTTTACACCTCATTTTAGATGGACCACATTGTTACTCTGGTTTATATGGTAAGAGAAAATATAAATGGCTCAGTGCCAGCACAATTCTAAATGGTTTTTGATGGAGGTATTTTACAGTCTCACTAAAATACAGCAACTTCCTCCTCAAAAAAACCCCAACCTGTATTGATTTGTAATTTATTAAACCACCCAATCACTAGCATGCTCAGTCTAATTGCCCTTTCATTTTCTAAATGCCGATAGGAAATAGCTTTGAGGTAGCACTTAGTGGAAGTCCTCACACAGTGGGTTCAATTTTGATTCATGTTGTTTACTATAGGTTTGACCAGCTGAGACTTCCTCTCTCATTTTCTTCCTTGCAGGTTTTCCAATGCTTTTTCATATTATGGGTTAGTTTTATTAACTACAGAGTTCTTCCAAGCAGGAGATGTCTGCAGCAGTGAGTACTAGTCCATCTTTTCTTTTTAAATATACCCTGTTAAGTGATGGAATATCTTTTATTAGATCACCTTCTGCTGTTAGTTTGGAAAGGACTGTGGCTGCCAGCCTGAATTTTAAGGCATCCACTTAAAGGGTCACTTATTTTAAACATTTTGATAGACTGTTCCTTGTCTCCTGTACAATGCAGAGACATCCTGCAGTGTCTCTGAGCCCAAAATGTAAAACAGCAAGGCAACCTTCAAGGGAGACCTGTTAGAAAAAGTATCTGTTCTTCTCGAGAAAAAAGTGATTGAATAGATGTAAGTTTCCAGATCTGACAGGCCTAATTAGTTCTGAGATAGAAATAACTGCCGCTGCTGTGGAGCTCCCAGGTTCTCAAGTTGTGAAGACCTGCTGAGAAAAAAGATAATGGTGGAAAACCATCGCCCTTTTTGTTGCAGATTTTTGTGAAGGAAAAAAAAAGAGTGCTTTGACTCCATTAAGAAGAGGTTTGAAAAGTTTGATTCCCCAGGGGAGGCATGATTGTATTCAGAACACTTGTAATCAGTGAAAACTGTCTGATAGTTGGAAAGTTATAGAAAGAGGATGGGTAGTATTGGGAGAAGACACAGATCCCAAGCTTGTACAACAGTGTATTAGCTATTTGTGAGGTCTAACTCTGGTTAGCCTCCACAAAGGAGCATGCATGCTTTAAAAATACTTGTTTTCACAAAGACATGGTATTATTCTGTCTTCTCAAAGTATAGATTGGTATCCCAATTTATGCAGGGAGAAACTGAATTATTGGTGTTAATTCTGTTCACTGTCATGAGCCCTGGACTGAAAACTAACTAAGCCTGTACAGCTGATAAGGAAGCATAAGTTTTCATTCTGATAGTGATGGTTGCACAGGTAAGACATCCTGCCACAAATAAGATTATAAACTGTTCAGTTTCAGCTGTATCTTCCAGGTGGAACATACCTGCTGTGCAGCAGGGTCTTTTCAGTACATCCCTTCTATCAATTTCAGCAGTAAGAGTGATAAAGACATAGCAGAAGTAAAGGAAGGTAGGCAGAGAAGAGATTACTTAAAACATATTAAATGTTTGTTTTTTTCTTTTTTCTCCCACAGTATCCAGTAGAAGGAAAGAAGTTAAAGCAAAGTGCAGCCTGACCTGTGAGTATCTGACAGAGGAAGACTACACGGATCTGCTCTGGACAACCCTGTCAGAATTCCCTGGTAAGTGGCAATAAGAAGCACCAGTTCTTCACTGCCGGTGGCTCAGTGTGATTGGAATGAGCTCTGGTACAAGCAATGAAATGGGCTCTTCTGTCTGGCCTAATGCCCATGTATTTCCCGCAGCACTGGAGCTCCTTGCTTGGACTACTTGATATATGCAGTGCACACAGTAGCTGTAGCTCTCCTCTCTGCCCATGTGATCACTACAGATAAAATCACTAGTAATTGCTTTGTGAAGCTATAATGGTCCATCTGACTATGGATTCTATCCAAGCAACATATTAGGCATTCAGAGGAAGAGTAACAATTAAATCAAAGGGGCAGAATCACTTGAACTTTTACCCATAAATGACTTTCCAGAACTATTTTAAAAGGATCGTGGGTGTAGTGAATCAATGGAGAACTTGCTTCCTAAAGCCCTGTGTCCAGCCTCAGTCATGATTTTCAGTCAATTTCAGTGAATTTCAATGAACAGTTTGGCACAGGACAAGCAAGATAGTATGCAATAGCCATTGTTTCTTCAGGTGTAGAAGATGATATCTCAGTATTAATCTGTTTGAAATAATACTGTGAGGCAGTGGTCAAGTTGTTTTCACTGTTCTAGGTTATAGTTTCAGGGACAAATGATCAAAGAGAAGCCATTTAATAGGTGAAAAATTGTAAGTCTATGACTAGTAAATATGCATAGTCCCTACCTAATGGGAGGACTGTCCTGCATAACAGTCCTTCTGGGGAGGATGTCAGTGTACAGTGGACAGAAAAGAGAATGTGTACCCTTGGACTGATGCTATAGCTGAAAGGACTGATTTGATCCTGAGACATGCTAAGGTAGGAGTAAGAAATACTAACAGGGATACCTCTGAATATGACACTGGCAACTCTGATGCTTGAATAATCTCCACACTTGCTGTATGTCTGCTTTTTAAAAGGATCTGGAAAAGTTGCATAAGAGAGAATACTTAACATTGTGAGACTTACAGAGCTTGATCTATTTCCTTTATCAAAGAGCAGGTGAGAAATAATTTGATGGCAGCATGTAAATAACGCAATGGAAAGGAAATACTAAGTTCTGAAGAGCCCTTTAGCAGTAGGAAGATTAGCAGGGAACGATGGTCAGAAGTTGAACAAAAGATATTCCAATGAGACATAAGGCAGGCATTTCTAGCATTCACGTTGGTAACGACTGCAATAATCAGTGGTTAACGTGTCAGACTTGATGGCTCACTCCTAGTCAGCCTGTAGCCCCTGAGTATGTGGGCATGTGGATGTGTGGACCAGTGGGGCTGTGAACATGGAACAAGACTCACCAGCTGGGACACAGAGCTTCTGTTTTCATGTGGCACCAATGGCTGGGGCAATCCATTCTACACCCCTGCCTGATGCCTCTGCCAGCAAAGTATTTTGACGAAAGAGACAACAACATTTCAAATCTAAATAACCCCGTCTATGTTAAAAGCCAGCTGCTGCAGCCTCCACCTTTGATCAATTCCCAACAGTCAACTTGTCTCCTTCTACAGGTGTGTTAGTAACACTATGGATTATTGATCGGATAGGCCGCAAGAAAACCATGGCCCTGTCCTTTTTGGTCTTCTCGTTTTGCAGTCTTCTGCTGTTTCTTTGTGTTGGAAGGTAAGTAAAACACAGTGAACAACTGGTATATCCGATTCATCCATGTTCTCTCTTGATTATGGCAGGAGAACTGGAAGTGGTGGTTTGAAAAGCCATGAGATGTCCATGCTCAACTGGAGAAAGAATTAAGGATGGTGTTAGGTTTTCTCACCAGAGTTTGGAAGGAAACTAAAAGAAGCAGGAGAGGAGAAATCCTTCACTATAATCTTGCAGACAGAACAATCCAAAGGGGAAAATAAGAGCGTATGTCTGAGTAGGAGGTAACCACTGGACAATTTTAAAATCAGATCTGATGTGATGAGCCTCAGTAGCTGGTTCATGTACTGCTCTCTGCCATTCATTACCTGTGTTTCCCCAGGCTGACTGTACCAGAGCAGTGCTTCACAACCAAGCCCAGCCTCTGCCTCGCATTCAGCTGCTCTGACTGCTTCACTTGTCACGGGCTCTTGGTGGTCTAAGTGCTATGGCACAATTACATGAGAAGCAACAGACACAGACTGGCACAACCTCGAAGCTGTATACAGTATGGAGCTTGATGCTGACATTGCAGATACATGGGGCATGACTTTCAAAAGAACTTGGGTTCACATTTTTGTATTGTTCAATATCTGTCCTTCACGCAGATTTTCCAAAGAACAAGTCACTTGGCAGCTCTGCCCTTGAATCTTAACGGTACCAAATTTCCAGCTGAGCTCTGAGAGTCTGCCTCTGACTGCATCTGCCCTTCATGCCACATGCATGCGACAATGTCTGTACCTTGGGGCTGACGAACAAGGAGATGACCTAACAGCCAGAGGAGAGCTCTCTGAATTTAAGCCTTTTCAGGCACTGTACAAAACCTTATGGTACAGAAACCTTGTAATAAGAAAGCTTACAAAGTTGCAAATATCCAGGTGGTACATAGGTTCATGTCTTTTAAACAGGAAAGCTGCACTCTCATTTCCTTCTCATGTGCGCCATTTTTTTGTTAGCACCATTCATAATGTGGAATATATTTTTCTTATTTAGATAAGCTTAGGCATTCGCTGCTTATTTCAATAGGCCACCGCTGTCAGTTGGAATGAATACACTTAGAAAACTGATGTGATTGTGGGAATGCAGATTGTTTGGCATCATTGTTATATTAAAGGTCCAGAAAAAATACAAAGGGTTCATTAAAAAAAAAAAGGAATCGTTCTAACAAATTTAGCATTTTTATTGCACTTGCCTCCAAGTTAAACAAACAGATTGTACAGAACAATCCCAAACACTGCTCTCCTTTTTATTCTCACAGAAATGTTCTTACTGTGCTGCTCTTCATTGCAAGAGCTTTTATTTCAGGAGGATTTCAGGCTGCTTATGTTTACACTCCTGAGGTAAGGAGGTTGTTTTTGTAATGAGAATATTTAAGGGGAGTGAGAACATGGTGGGAAAGTCATTTTTATGACCTCTTCGCAATGGACCTTACCCCAGATATGAGTTGATGATCTCATTGTCATTGTCTAACAGAACTTGCTGTAGTACCACCTATTAATTTCCATTGATTTAGGAGACTGGAGGGAAGAGAACTTCCCACTAGCATTAATGGGCTGATGCTTTGTTCACAGGTTTATCCGACAGCCACACGTGCTTTGGGCCTGGGAACATGCAGTGGAATGGCCAGAGTGGGAGCCCTCATAACCCCGTTCATTGCACAGGTAAAATCCCTTCTCCTTCCGAGACTGAAGGCACAGGAAGGTGATGGAGAACCTGCTTTTCTGCTGTAAGGGCCAAACCAAGGATGATCTCTGCATGATGTGTTGAAGGAGGGTTGTTGTTGCCTGTTCCTTGAGGAGAGTTCAGGCTCATCTCTGAATTTACCTCTTGCTCCAGAGCTCCATATGTTGGGGGATAAATAACCAAGAAGCAGGCTGCTGGATGCATGTAAGGACACCTTGGAAGCCACCACCTGGAGACAGAATTTGTGAGAGGCAGGGACTTTCTGTGCATGGTGCAATGCTACCTTTCTTTTGAGATCCCAGGCTGAGGTTCTGGGGGCAACAAACCTTCAGGGTATGTGAAAAGAGCTAGACAGGGAGGTTGGGGGAGCCAGGCTCTGTAGGGACAGGACTCAGAAGACTATGTCAGAAGCAGTGGCTCTGCAGATGGCTAGATAGAAAACTTGTGGTTTGCTTAAGTCCTGTCTAATACATAAGGGCAGCAGCACCTCGTGGCACTTGTAATCCAGACTGTTTTGTCAGTGTTTAATAGCTACGTATAATCATTGAGGAAATAAAGTATGCACCAGTGCATGTTAAACATTTTTTCTAATACTGTAATTAAAATTTCTACTACTACATTAGTATTTGTATTTCTTTCTGTGATAAGGCTCAGGGGTACTATTTTGTATTTTCTGCCCTTTTTCTGCAGGTGATGTTGGAATCTTCAGTCTATTTAACACTGGTGGTTTACAGTGGATGCTGCCTGCTGGCCGCTGTGGCTTCCTGCTTCTTGCCCATTGAAACAAAAGGTCGTGGCTTACAGGAGTCCAGCCACAGAGAATGGGGACAGGAGATGGTTGGGAGAGGATCTCATTCCCCACGGGTCACCAGGTCAAACTCCGGATCACAGGAATGATGGGACATGAAAACCTGCTGAAAGAATGAATGATATGAGCGAGATCTTTTTCACAACAAATCCAACCCTGAAGTATAGAAAGCTGACCATACCGTCACTGCCAATGTCATGTGTCAAACTGCAGGAACTTTTGGGTTGAACCTAAGCAAATTGTGTCTCTGCTGCTCTTTGCTCACACTCATAAAAACTTTACTTCTGTATTGAGAGGCATTTGATCCAGATATCATTTGCAGTTTAGCAGGAAGGGTTTTTCTTAAGTCTGTTGTGCTTGCATGGTCAGCTATTCAGCTTAAAATGTCCCGTGGCAAGCAAATAGCTAACTGAATGCAACTCAGTATAAGCTGTAATTAAAATAATGTACTCTTGATGCCTAAAAACAAAAGATTAATATTTATTGTGTACCTGGCATAGCACACGGTGGATTCCATACACTACAGAATAGGTTTTATGAATTAGATGCCTGCCTTGCACTTTTTAGCCATCAACAACAACAACAAAATGTGATAATGGCAAATCAACCAATGCTTTACAGTTCCCTTGCTTATTGGTTCTATTCCTTGAGAATTAACAGGCACTGATTGCTTGGAAACGATTTTCTGAATGTTTCTCCCATCCAAGGCAGGTAGTTTGAGTCAGTGAGGAGTGGTATTTGTTGCAGAGATGGAACCTTATATAAGAAATGTAAATCCTGATGGTTTGGAGCAGAATTTGACTTTTCTGACATTGCCAGAATCATTGAGCACTCTGTCTGTTGCTTGGTGAAGACTGCTTCAGCTGTACTGGTGTCTCTGTGTGTGGAGATGCACGCTGTGGTTTTCTGCATGGGTCCAGGTATGTTTCTGCTCAATTTGCCTAAGTATGTTCTCGTGGTGGTGTAGCCAAAACCTTCGATAAAGATGCCTCAGTCTGAACAGCTGCGTGTAGCAGTTTGGATGGAGCTGCTTTCAAGTGTCTCCCAACAGAAGCTGGCCTCCCGACAGCTGGGCAGAACTTTTCGATAGCTGCTGATTGTACATGGACCATAACGTCAAGCTGGTGACAAAGGAATGTAGCTGGCATCATGTCGTAAACGAACAAAAATAATGGGAAGAGCCGAACTGCAATCATCCTTAGATGAGGAACTTCACTCCTTCAGATGTCGCTCCTCGAGGCTGATGAGTCTGCTCTTGTCAGAGAATGTAACAGAGTTCAGGTGAGGGTAAGTCTGTCTTGTTTGTCAGAAATCTGTCACTATGCAGGAAGTCAGATTTCAGAGTCTGGATGTGCAGCGAGGAAATGCATAAGGAAGCTGAGACATGTTTCATCCATGTCTCAGCTATTTTCAGGATTCCAGACTATGGAACACACAACCAAATGTAAGTGAGATGGACTAAATGCTAATCACTAGGCTGTGGGAAGCAATACATTTTTATAGTATGTGTGGTCAGTTGTCTCACGTAAACATAGTTAAGTGTGCAACAAATTTTTGCACAGTAGAATATTTTAAGTATTCTGGGAACCAGGCCCCTTTTCTGTGGGGCAAGAATAGGTCACTGAGTCCAGGTTTGGGTGCAATACAAATGAACACAGTTGGGGTTCAGCTTTCACTTAGGGTTTTACAGCACTGTAGTGCAATATAATGCTTCAAGACATGTTAGGCTGTTTGTTTATAGCACTGAAGGAAAATTAGAAGTGGTTAATTCTTTAAAGAAACTGAGGAAACTCAGACTAATAAAAAAAAGGCCAAAGAGGTTCTTGATATTCTGTGTGTGGGTATCTTCTGCTGAGAAAAGTTAAAGCTTGACAAGGCACCAACGTGTCTGTCCATTCATTTACCAGTCTATGATGGTGACTGCAATGAAAGACTCCAGAAGCGGTTGGTCTAAACAGGCAAACTTTCCTTTTTGCAGTAATACGAAAATGCAGTTCAGCTCACAGGGGATCCCACTTTAGATGTGGCTGATGACATAGATGCTCACTGTCTGTCCCAGTGGCTGTTGCTGTGTGCTGGTTTGGTTATCTCTGTCTCTACTGTCTCTGTACCCTGTGTGCTCAATCTCCAGCAAGCTCAAGTTCCAGTCAATCCCAATAAACAGACAGGGCTCTCACGGCACTGACAACCAGTGCAAATAATTTGTTTTCACCTCCTTCTGTCAGGCAGTAGTTGCATAATTCTCCCTAATGCACTATGCAACTGGGGTAGCTCAGTGCTGCCTCAAAGCAGAGATAGATGGACTTGTTTCCCTTGGACTGTCCCTCTGATGTGCCAGAGATGGACGGGACATTGGCAGTGAGGAAGCAGTTCCTGGATGGGTTTAGGTCAGATATTAGACCACCCATGTGACTAGCGAGCTAGAAAACTTGCTTTGCCTTTGCGTAGTATGGACTGTTCACCCTCTAGTGATGGTTCTGAATACCATCTTCTTCCTCCTGCTGGTTAAGGCACTTGGGAGCATGCCAGTCCACACCTGACGGGAGCACATCCAGATGCTTACATGTCTCTCCCCATGTGGGCTTGCCGTTAGCTGTGTTTACAGTTAGGTGTACGCCCCAAAACTGGATGGCCTCTAGGAGAATTCAGCAGGGGGTAAGCCTGCATTAGAGGTGAGAAAGAATACAAAGTGCATGAAATCCATGGCCTGAAGGAATGCCACCTTACAGCCTAGCTGCTAAGTTTGTTTGTCTGTTATTAAGCGCCTTTAGTTAAAATTCTGCTTTTCCAGCGTTAATGTTCACATATCGCTTCATTTTTTTGAGTCAATATTCAACAGTTTTAAAGGACTGCATTGCAATGGCCTTCAAAGTATGCATTCAGAGAGTTTTAGGTGAAGTATATATCTCTCATAAATTTGCACATATGTATACTTCAGATAAAATATTTCCTAGGTAAAGATTTATAGGTAATGCGAAACCTTTTGATGCTGTTGAGTAGTTCACTTTTAACCTGTGACATTTACAGTATTAAAAAAAAAAAAATTGAAGGCATTTTTGCTTTTCACTTTTTATGAATTCTGCATTGAAAATGTATATAATGATATAAATGCCAAGACTGGTCCTGCTGAGACATCTTCATACTCTGACTCTTTGATTTAGAGACAGTGATGCCTAAAGCATGATCCAAAGCTCACTGAAGTCTCAAAGAATCTCCCATGGACATCCGTGGGCTTTGGATCAGCTGAATAGAGGAAGGCAGGTAGGAGCCTGCCCCAGCTGATCCCACCTCGCTGAAATCAGTAGGAGCCTATTGGGCACTGAAGAAACAGAACTGAAGTTCAGGTTTTGCAGGTCCTTGCATATTATTAATAATGGGAGGATATTTTAGATTGTTCACTGAAAAACTGAAGAACTTTTGGGTTGATACACAATAGCCTATAAATAATCACGAGTCATATTTTGTTAATATGGCAACACCATTGATGTATATAATAAGCTTCCAAAGATTGTTTTACACACTGTCGAGTATTTTTCACTGATGAAGAAATTAATATAGCTAGTTCATTTAAAACAATAAAGTGAGACAATTTTGAATTAAAATTGAGAGCAAACAGAATTGTGGGATTCAGAGATTTGCTAACTGTCCAATATATTAATGTGCAAAGCTGTTGTGGGAAAAATAATTCTCCAAGTGTGCTTTGATGGAATGATTTATTATTCCTAAATGCTTGCCGAAAGAACGTTGAATGTTTTCCTGTGTTTGAATGTACAGTTTCTAAGCTGGATACATTTTAATGTTTAAAACCTTTGTGTATATCAAGCTTGTTGTAAAATACTCCTTTTGTTCCTATGTTACTGATGCAACACTGGATAGTTTAATTCCACACTAGATATTTTATGTTAAACAAATAAATAGTTTTTTCAGTAAAAATGCTTTTGGCTGTTCTATGGGACTTTTACGAAGGGTCAGTAACTTTACCCTTTTTTTGTCTTGATGTTCAGAGCTTTGAGATATATGCTGCTCTGTGGGCTCAGCTGGATATGCAAGGGCTCGGCACTCTGCAGATCTGACTCGTTTTGTGTGTGTGTTTTGTGCATTTGGACATAAAGGAAAGTCACAGGATTCATGCTCGCATTATAAGTAACCTCATAGATAACTACAGCTAAATATTTTCTAAATTATCTTAAGATCTTTAGTTGCCTTTTGCATTTAATTCAGTTTGGACAACAAAACCCAGTCAGTTTTGCTTCTTGCCTATGGGTAATTTCTAGCAATGCCTTTAATGCTGCAATATGTGATTGTAGATCACAAAGTCGTGTTGGGAGGAGGTGGCTTAGCATGTGTCTGGACTTTGGGGCAGGGAGGGTTCCTTCTATTGATTTACTTTTTAATGTAAATTTTCTTTTACCTATCTTGTTTTTATAAAAGATAATTAAGTGCATAACCCTGACTGTATTCCTCTACCCTTTAAATGATATTCTTATTTTGATGTCCAGTAATTTACAAACATAAGGTGTTCATGTCTGAGTCAAAATTACTAACAATCTGCAGATACTTTGCATGCTAATACAGTGTGTTCTCATCTCAGCGTGCATTAATCTTCCTCTCACAGCTTGTGCAGCCGTTGACAGTCCACTGGGATGAAGAGTCTTATTTCTGGGAATGGAAACAGTTGGTAACTACAGAAGGGTTTGTACCGTGGAAGCAATACTTAGGGAGAATATTCATTCTTCTGTGTTTTCTGTGAACTTTTTGGCATCCTCAGCCATTTCTAAAGCTCATTCTGTTTTCCAAAATGCCAGAGCTGCTGTTTGCTTACAGAGGATAACTTTACTGATACTTGATGTATTTCCAGCTTTGTTCTGTGTCACAGGCAATCGTTGTTGAGAACTGAGTTTGTAAAATGTGCTGATGCTGGCCGCTGGAGATGGCGTTTTGTGCTTGTCAAGAAAGTATGTGCAGTAGCTGTCCAGACATCCCACTGACTCTCTTACCTTACCCTTGCCACAAAAGTGAACTTCAGTCTCGTGACTCTTCTGTCCCACGGTGCTTCATCCATGGCTGCCAGCAGTGTAAAATACCTTTCCTGTCACCTAGTCTCAAAACAGGGTGATCAGCTGAGCTACGTGAGTGTCCCAAACATTTCTGTACGGGAGTGTGAGTTCTTAATAGCCCGGGGGCTACTAGCAACAACACGCAGGCAACCACGTAATTTCACACGATGGTATTTCAGGTTCATTTGTCTACACAGAATCTGAAATGACGGCTCTTCCTCCTGCAGGATGAAACGTTCAGGAAACGTGTGGGGAGACATGGAATGATGATCTACTGGGATGTTTCTACGGAATTAGCATTTGAGGCCCTATGCATGTCATCATTAAGAAGAGAAAGCATCACCCACGAGATATTTGAATATTATCTTTATTGTGCACACATATTAAATTGTGGCCTTTTAGAAAATAAGCAAAATTAGACTGCAAATGAAATTACACATCTAATAATTTCTGTTTGTTTTCTAAGAGGCCGTGTAAGATCACAGGACAGCTGCTTCTATAGGCTCTAAGATCAGAAGAATCAACTGCTTATTGCAAGCTATACAATGATTTGATACCCCCCTGCTAATCCAGTGTAGCTCTTCTGAAAATGGATGAGTGGTTTTGGATTTACAGCAGTGCAAATGGGAGGACAATATGGCCCTTAATCTCTCATATTTGGAATAAGTGAAATCGAGTGGATGCTATTTTGCTGAATGGCTTCTGCCGAAGTGGTATCACAGACCATTAGGTTTAGCATTAATCAATGGTAAATTTTCTCCAGCTATTGTTTTCCTTTTTCGATCCTTTTCTTGATTATACCCCTTTGAATGTGGCTGCAATATATCAGGTGAGCTGCCAGATAAAGTGGGAAACCCTTTTTTGACAGACAGACTGGACATGACAGGGGCTCCTAATTTTCCTATGTCTACCTTTGTTTTTTAAGCGCACTGCAGAGGTGCCTCAGCTAGCAGACAACAGCAGGCTCTTCAACGCACCCCCACGCTCCGCTGCCTTCTGACGACGGACACTGGTCAGCCCCAGCCTGTGCCATAGCTCCATAGCAGCCAACAGTTTCCTGTCACCTCTGCTGCGGCAGCAGCTGGACCGGGCTGGCCTAGGTGACCGTGTTCTGCAGTCAAGCGACAACCAGAAAGCACAAATGACCACAGCTATCATAAGGTGGTTTATACTTTGCAAGGACGTGAGGAGCATCAGTGTTAGGCCAAAATTGCAGTCAGAGGAACTTCAGCACCTGCTCTCATTGGAGCCTTCAACAGCAAGTCATTGCCTTGGACTCGAGTGCCACAGGCACGAGAATTCCCACACCATGTCACTTTGCCAGCACTGCAGGCGTCATAGCAGAGGCAAACACGACCGTCCTGCAGCTTTACAAAACGAAGAGAGGAAGGGAAGGGGACAGGGCAGCAGCCACTGAGAAATTCTGGCCCTCACGTGAGAGCAACTGTTGCTGCTTTTGTAAAAGGGCAGACAATTAGCAGATGCACTGAGCAAAGCTCGTCAGAGCTTTCTGACTGCTCAGGGTGCATAAGCTGGAGAAGTACACAACAGTCACATAGTGTTCAGTGGAAAATGAGGTCGCTGGAAGGTCTCCCAGGGCCATGGCTGTGCTGGCATGCTAACCTCCATAGCACTGCTGAAAATGAGACCAGTCTCGTATGCGCCCACGGGGCAGCAGATCTCGTGTGCGTGGACCACCTCCAGCAGCACTGAGCGCTCATCGCTTCCTACAAAGCCCTCACAAGTTTCTCTTTTCCTTGGTGAAACTGAAGCAGCATGTCAGGAGATGGGTCCTTCGACAGGGAGCGACTCTGGTGGCAGGCTGTGGCCAGGAAGCATGCACTGCTCATGGGACTGTTTTAAATCCAGGTGCCAGGAGGTAAAACGAGCCCAGCTGCACCGCAGCATCCCTCATTCACTAGGTGCAGCTGCCTGGTACATCACAGATCAGGTTGATGAGCTATTTCTGGCACATGGAGTCAGAGGGGGAGAGAAGCTGCACCACAGATGAGTACGAAATAGTTGGCTTATCTGTGGAGGAGAGTGAGCCAGGCACTGTGTGCCGGGCTTGGGACAACCGCTAGCCTTTGGATTTGAGGCTAATGCTTCTTGACCATTCAGTACCTTGTCTGTGATGTTTTTTTAGAGCAGGAAAGATGAGTGGCATGGAAAAATCGGCCAAACTCTGTCTTCAGAACAGTGCATTGGGTCCCTAACAGCGGCACTGAACACCCCCGAAAAGTGGTACCCTCCTGGGAGCTGTCCCCAACTCCTTCGGGAGGCACAACCTACCCCGGGTCAGCTCCTCTCTCAGAGCTGCTGCTCCAGCCGTGTCTCACGGCTGGAGGAAATGAGAAACTGAAGGGCCCGTGGGAGTTTTAGGGACGAGAACAGCTATTTTGCGTATGCTCTCTGCTATATATAGAGTCTGGCAAGTACACAGGGCTGGAACATGTTGCTTTTGTTGCTAAAAACATCATTTGGAAAGCCCATTTTAGGCAAGTGCTGCTGTCTATTGCCAGATACACTAACCAGGTGCTGTAGACCCGTGCTTTGTCCTGGCATGAATGTAAGAAAAGCTATTGTAACTAAAGCACGTGCTTTTAGAGCTGTTGTTACTTCCCTGGGAGCTTCAGAGCTTCTTCCTACTAAGGAGCTTTTGCCTCCTGGGGGAAGCTTGCAAATCTAATTACATGCTGGGTGTCGGAGCAGTCAGTGAAGACCTCAGGTGGCACTGGCTCAGTTTCAGATCCTGTCCCACCGTGCAGATGAACTGCAGGACTGTTGAGATTTCAGCTGAACCCTGCCTGCCCTTTGCAGACTGATCCCCAGGACAGAAGTGCACTTTGTCACAGATAATTAGTCCATATTTTAAAGCACTTCCTTTAGGTAGGTTGTGCAAGGCCAGGGTGGAGGGAACTCAGCCGTCTGGCAAACGGCAGTGACAGAACTGGCAGCAACCTGAAAATGAGACACTACGAACCAGTGTTGGAGCTGGCGGGAGGGTTGAACAGCCCACTCGTATCACTGTGTTATTCGCATCTTTCTGCTGTGATTTCTAAGCTACTGCTGTCACGATAATCCCAGGTGAGCAGGCAACTCACAAGCGGGGCTGTGGCGGGCTGGCCAGCTTCTTCTCCTGGAGGATGCTCCCAAATAGCCTGGCTGCTGCCATGGCACAGCCCCAGTGGATGGTGATGCCGAACCCGCTGTGGCCATAGTTGTGTATCACCTAGGGGAGAAGAGAAGGGATCAGTGCTGGGAAAGCTGTGCAGGAGCCCTCTGGAGCTAAGGGCAGCAAGGAGCCACGACAGTGGCTGGGAATGTCCTTAGTGTCTTTGGATTGACCAAAGACCAGGATCTGGGAGCTCCTGGTGCACAGCTCAGCGACCACTGCTCTTTCCCTCCCTCCAAAAGCCGCTGGAGAGGCAGGAGAAACTCCGCGTGGTTCAGCGGGGCCCTGGAGCATCCTCTGCATCTGCTGCTCCAGCAGCCCCGAAACGCAGCAGCGGGGCTCACAGCCGTGTTCCTCAGAGCACAATGTTACGTCCTACCTAGTGTTTGTTCCTGCCAAGGTAAACTACTTTGCTTCAGGGAGCCCTGACTCACCGCTGGGATCAATAGCTACACCTCTCCTGTGCCAAGGCAGCGCAGATATGATGTGCTGATAAAGGAACGGAGTGATCCGTAAATTAATTCAAATACAGCATTGCTTTGAACCGTGATCTCGGCTTAGCCTAAATACACTGTTTTCTTTCCAAGACTCTCCAGCTAAAAATTAAATATATTTTCATTACATTTAATTACATTTTGCAGTCGCCATCCCCTTTGGAGCTTTAATCTCTTCTTCCAAGCTGTACAGAGACATATGCACACAATCGAATCAAGGATTCCCTCTGCAGGTCTGCTGATGAGCGTTCAGGCGACAGCGCTAAGGAGTGATGTGGTCCTACATGAAAAGGTGCTGTGCTGAGGGTCCGAGAACAGATGGCACACTGAAACTCATGCCATCCCGGTCTCCTTTCTCTTAAAAGATATACTAGCAGTGCAAGGCAATTTAAAGAGCCATTGCCCTGGGGAAGCTTGACACTAGGCACCCAGCTTTACCTACACAAAGGCAGCTGAATTTTTCAGAGCCCCACGGCAGCTACAGCCCCACCAGTGTCCCTCTGTGCCTTCACCATGTTTCATTTCATGCTGCTGCTGAGCTTCGAACTGGAAGAAATCTGGAGAAGCCCAATCTTTTGCACCAACAACCTGGTGTCAGTGCTGGAGACCCTGAGCATTTTATTAAAAACTGCGTATTGGGTTTTATTAAATGGAGGCATGAAGTTTGCATGCACGAGGGCTGCACACTTACAGGCTCCCAGCAGAAAACCACACTGCTTTAAATGCTGACACCAAAACATGGTTCACTTGTGCCTTGTGTGGTTCTGGGAGCAGCAGAGCCCGTGCCAGAGTTTTTCTCCCATATGGGTTTTTTGGTGTCTATTAAGGACTAAGCTCCAGCTGCAGGTTTTCTTTTGGCAGAAGCACTCCCTGCCCACTCTCCCCGTAAAATCCATCAAAACTTAATATCTTTGACACTTATCTCTGACACTGGGCTGAAACTGCCTCAAAGATGCACCCGTTATTAGAGGGGAGATGGAGCAAGGACCGATGAACACAGGGCAGCGCGGCTGCGGGCTGAAGAGCAGCCGCATTAGCTGGATGTTGGTGTTGCACTGCCAAGGTCACAGTGACTGATGCACAATTAGCGTGGTGGTTAATGGCACTCGGCATCTGGGGGCTGTGCATGGTACCTCTGCCTGGAAATGCCCGTGGCGGACGGTCTCCCGCTCCAAGCGAACCCAGGGGCGCGCTGGTCTCAAGCCGCTCCACTCCTCTACAATCTTTGCTTTCTGAAAGCAAAACCACATCAGCGCCCGCACAGCATTTCTCCGAATTACAGCAGCCAAATGTCACCCCAACAACCACACTAAGCGATCCGTGAGATGAGGGCTCTTGCAATGAGCGGGGACAGAGGCTCCCCCCTCCCCGCTGCTGCACCGGCTCCTGTGATGCTGCAAGGGGCGACTGGGCAGAGCAATTTCGGATCACAGCCCGCACATCGCCAGCCTGCAGCAGAGCTGGCAAGGCAAACGGCTGTGCCAAAGCCCCACGCTGCCTTTCCTCTAACCCAGGGCACAACGGCAGCGTCAGGAGCAGATACAAACCAGCCTCGCCACACACCGGCCTTTCTCTAATGCAGCAGCACCAAAAGGCAGGGGACACACACACCACGACCAAAGCGCTGGTTCTAAGCTTTTGTTCTAATTTTTTACCAGCTATATCAGTAATTCCTTTTTCCTACAAACCTTGTCTCAAAAGTAATGCCAGCCCCAGACCCTGCCTGTCGATCAGCCGGGTGCACAGAGCCCGAGATGTGCATGATAAACACTGCCAGGCACGCACAAACACCGAGCTGTGCCACCCCGCTGTGTTTCACCCTCTTGCCGAGTGCTACGTGCTGCTGTGGGGTGCACGCAAAAAGCCCGGGGTTACTCTATGTGCATGCTTCACCCGTCACTGGCGCATTTCTCAGCGCGGTGGCTGACACTGCATAAGCAATGGTCGCTTTGCAGCTCTCCTGGCCTGCTGAAGGCAGGTGGTTTGTCCTCAGCATCCTTCCCCGGCGGCCTCAGCTGCACCCAGGTTCTCCATGCCCCCTCCCTCCCCAGGGGTGCCTCATGGTGGTGGGCGTTGGGCCGGGGTCACCCACCTGGAGAGCAGGGAGCAGCCTGCAGCAGTTCTCCCAGATGGTTTTGTGATCCTGGGTGCTGTTTTCTTCATTCCAGTTGCCATGCTGATAGATCCCTCCCAAGACCGTGAACTCACTCCTGCACCAAGAGCCAAAGGGGATAAATGGTGGTGAGTGTCCCCAGCCGTCCCTTGCTGGGCCATCACACGGAGGGACATGTGTGATTTATGGGTCCTGCTACGCCCTGAGCCTGCAACATATTCCTGCCAGAGAAACTCTCATGCCAAGCAGGCAACAGAGCAGTGCCTGCATGTCTGCTCATGAGCAAGCCATTCATTAAATACTATCAGCACACCAAAGGCCCTCGCCTGGGCAAACCAAACACCTAATTTCATCTTCTGTCAAACAGGTCTGCTCCTGCCTGGCTGGGAAGAGAGTTGGAAGGAGCAGGATGCCTGCAGTGGGCAACACAAAGAAAGAGATTTCTGTTCCTGCCACCCCAAAACGCCTGCGGATTAACAGAGGACAAGAGACAGGTTAAGGCTGGGGGTGTCTGTACCTGCTGGACCCTTCCAAAACCTTGCTTGAGCCCTGGGAAGCACAAAGACAAAAGGGCTGAATGCCCGGGGCCGAGCTCTCCAGCATGGAAGAGGTGTCCTCCATGTGCGAGTGCCGGACCCGGCTGCTACCCGTGGGAGCCAGCCTGGTGCCCAGCTATGACAGCTCAAGCTAAAATAAACACAGGGGGAGGAATTCATATGTAGTTGGGACTGTGAGCAGAAATCACTCGGAATACTTTGGGGTCTGTGACCATTCAAAGTTCCTATTTACATAATGGCTTCTTGCCTAATCCTGAAATATTAGCACAATAGGAAGTGCCAGGAATGCAGCATTCAAATTACAGCTTAAAAAACCCTCTCCATTGCCAAAGCAGGGTAGATGGCTGCTCTCAGGAGGAAACAGAGGCGGGATGAACGGCAGACATATATTTATTTATCCTGCAATTTAGCTCCCTGGGTACATGCATATGCTGCTGTCTCAAATAGATCCCGACTCCCCTAAGAAAGCTGCTGGTGGGAAGCAGGTGGAAAGTGGAAGATAAGTGCTGGAAGCTGGGCTCTGCCTGGGCACAGCCACTGCCGCTCGCTGAGCTCTGGAGATGGTGCTTTTGGGGCCAGGATCTCATTTCAGCCCTCCTCATCCCTATAGGGACACAGAAATAAGGTTTTCCCCTGGGATTCCTCCTCGGTTCTTGCAGGGAGGCGGCAGGGAGCCCTGCATGGGTGCTAAACCAAACGGGACGCCCCAGGAGACGTCTCACCAACAGCCGCAGGCGCAGCTCAGGGTAACAGTGAGGGGAAGGCTGAGCTTTTTAGGGTAGGCTTTTATTAAAGTAAAAAGGATTCCTGCCACTGGTCTTAATGGGAGCATGAATTAGAAGTGCCTTTCCTCACAATGAGCTGCTGTACAGCAGTTTTGTCGACACCATTGATAAAAAAGATGGGTACAAATGTGAAGGTCTTCCCCAAATAAGATCAAAAGAACTCCCCCAAAATATTTGCCCCTTTGTCAGTGCTTGGCTCTTTTGAGGACCTGGCCAGGATTGGCGTTTTGCTTTGGCAGGATTTGTTCCTTGGAAAAGGACAGGACCAGGGACATTGAAGCCCCAGGCGCTGCCAGATCCGAGAGCCCAGGAGCCCAGGACCAGCCCGGGCCCCCCTCGTGTCCAAGTCCCGACCTGGGTCTGTGCGGGGAGCTCGCGCTCCCTGTGCTGACCGTGGGAGCTCCCTCGCTTTGCCTGCCCACATCCTTCTGCTCTCCTCCCACGCAGCAAATAAAAGCATCATCAGGCCAGGTATGAACCCAGGGCTGCTGCAACAGGGGTGCTGCAGGGCAGACATCAACAGGGAGCCGCGTCTGAGCCGGTGCTTTAGGAGCGCTGACAGCAGAGCATCGCTAACGCCAGCCAGACCCTGCCTCGCCCGCTGTCACCTACCCTGGTATGACGTACGGCGAGTTGTAGATACCAGATTCGATGTCGTGAGTGATGATGAAATGCTTCACCCACGGGGCCAGGACCTGGGAGACGAAGGGGAGAGGGTCGGTGGCAGCTGGAGAGCGGGGTCCCCAGCTCGGGGAGGCAGCAGGAGGGACGTGGGCAGCTCGGTGAACACGGATGCCGGGGTCCACATGTGTTGCCCTCCCTTCTGCTCAGGCTCTACGTACACCACGGCACTGGCTTCCCTGCGCTGCCGCCATGGGAAGGCAGGGAGATGGGAGGGCAGGTAGGCAAGCAGAGGAGCTTCCTATCTGGCGTGAGTCTGTGTTTCCCCAAATAATCATCCTCTTCTCCCAAGGATTTTACGTCTTTTTATTACTAGCGTTATGCCTCTGGCCTCCCCCCACCTTCACCTGACCAAGAAATGGGCTGGAGACTCGGGGCATCCCCACGGCTGAACCAGGAACAGGATCCAGGTTTTCTGCTCTGCCCCCCCCCCACACGAGGGTTTTACATGACCATCGTTTGCTGGGAATCAGGACCTGATCCCAGTGCGGGTCCAGCCCACAAGCCCACGATTTGCCCCAGAGGGCATATCTCTTATGAGATAACGAATGGCTAACAAATGGCTCCTCCAGAAAAAAGAGAGGGGACACAAGCCCTGCACCCACCTCACCTTTATGACCTGTCCACGGCCGGGCTGTAGCTCCGGGTCGGGCTGCAGCTCCCCCGCACGCACCCCGGTGCAGTTTATTACAACATCCATGCCCTGGGCAAACATCTAATGAGAGACAGACGCGGCGCAGTGAGCAACGCGCACACGGCGATGCTTCCGAGGGCGCTACCCACGGGGGCACGAGATTCCTGCATCAAAGCCAAGCCAAGTACTCGGTCCAACAGCCTGGTAATGAATAAACCATAAGGGCCGGATCCAGGGCATAGCTTCCCTGGCACGGCTCCCGCAGAGACCCCATGTGTGCAGGCAAGGAGAATGTTTGCAGTTTAAGAGAAAGCTGTACTGCCGATGCTTGGCTGCATCTTCGCTCAGTGCCGGCCAAATGCGCTACCCCATCCCCTCTCAGGCATCTCTTGATGCCCAAGAGCCTTTATCTTTCCTGGTAGAATTTGTTTCCTACATCTTGGCGTAGTCTTGCCGCTGTCCCCTGGCCCCTCGCTCATGCCAAGGGACATCGCGGAGCAGCACGTGCCTGCTGGATGCTGCTTCTCCACGCCGGGACGGGGCCCGCTGCCCCACTCTGTGCCCGCTGCCCCACTCTGCCCCGGCTCGACATCGCCACTCACCTCCTGGAAAGATTCCACCTTCTTATGGAAAAACTTCACTCCTCTCTGCGTTAACCTGGGAAGAATGAGTTCATTTGTTACCGGCAAATTAAAAGCAAATGTACCGTTCAAATCAGCGCCTGTAATTGATACCCAGAGTAGGTACGGCTTGTTGCTCCTTGTAATAAACAGTCGCGGTCTTCTTGGTGGCTCCTAACAGTCTCCAGTCATTAGCTCATTTCCCTAACGGCCCAGAGCTACCGAGGGTGACCAGTCCTGCTAAGCCCTGCATCAGAGCCCAGACCTTCTGCTGTGGATAGGGCACCTGCTCCATGTTAGAAATGACAAGAACAAAACCAAGCCTGAAATACTCCCACAGCTAAAAGCTGCCAAGTGCTCAGATGCAGCTCTAAGTATCCCATTACGTGAATTTTTACCATGCAAAACTACACTCCTGGGCTAACTGTTGAAGCGGGGAGTCTGTTACCCCACTGGGGCAATGAGCTGGAATTCCAGACTCTTCTGCCCGCTTCCCAGGGATGCATCCCTGCCTCCCCGCTCCTTCGGCTCATTCCGCCGTGCCCTCGCCCCTGCGCTGCTGTGGGGCACAGGGCGAGGGCTGCCGAGAGCAGGGGAGGATGCTCAGGTCCCCTGTGGGTGCTGTCACATGGAAGCGACCAGCACCAGCATTTTCGAGCTGAGCAGGTCAGAGGTGCAGCAGGACACGGGGCGGCCACGTAAAATCAATGCCACCTAAACTCAGCCACCAACTTGGCATGAGAGAAGGATCCCGGACAACACCTGATGTGCAGGATGAAAATCCACACCTGCCTCCCATGTCCTGCCGGCCAGAGAAATTGGGGGGAGCGGCAGCTCTCCCGCACTGGCACGGCCCCGGCCCCAGTGCCGTGGCAGCTCCGCACTCACTTGTTGGTGAGCCAGGGCAGATAGCTCCTGCACTCCAGCATCAGCGCCGTGTTGAACCAGCCGTAGCTGAAAGCAGATGAGGAGAGGAAGCCATAAGGACCCACAGCAGCTTTACACGAGCAGCCACCTCCTGCCCCGGTGCTCCCGACAGCCGCTGCAGCTCTGGGATCCCAAATCCCCCTTGCACAACAAGTGCATGATTTTTTCCCTCTGTTTACAGCATACAACACCTTCTCCGGATTTTCTTCCCCCAGTTTGACAATATCTGTTGAAGTAAAAGAGGAGCTGGAATGGTTCCCTGCTGGGCTGCTGCTTTTTTGGCTTGTTTGTGGTGTTTCCTACTTATTTTAAGGGAAGCAGCTGTAACGAAGCAAGGCCACTTCGGCGCCTGCAGTTTCTCGCCCTTGCTGCCCCTTGACAGGGAGGCATCTGGGACCGTCCAGCCATACCCGTCCTGCCGGGGGGAAAGCACATCAGTGACTCTCTGGAAAACAGACTGAAAAATACCTGTAACCAGGGAAGAGTTCAAGCTCTTTTGGTGTCAAGTTCCTGAATCCCAGGACAATGTTCTTCCAAGACGGGTCCTGCAGTAGGGAAAAAGGTCCAAGCTCATTAATGAACCCAAATCGCCGTGCCATCGTGGGACAGAAGCTGTGGGGGGGACACAGCCCACCCCAAAGGAGCGCGGGTGGGCGTGCAGCTGCAGCTGGGGAGGCTCTGCCAGCTCCCACCCTCGGAGGGCTCAGCCCTTACTTCATACCAATATTGCATCGGGGGCACAGAAAACACCGTGTCCCGGGCAAACTGTCACAAGACAAACTTGGAAGGATTCGGAAGCATTCAGAGCATCGTCTGGGAAGAAGTACAACCCTGCCTGCCCCCGGGCAGCCTCCGAGCTGGAGCCCTTCCCAGCCCTGGCTGTGACTTGCTCCTTACCGGCACCGGCTGCGTAAACAGGTTGTAGCCAGAAATTAGGAAAAGTCCCATTTCCTTCGCTGCCGGTGAGCCCAAGTGCCCGAGGAGGTAATCAAACGTCTCTTTATTCCAGAGCCTGCAACGAAAACAGGTGAGCGGTGGCTCTGCCAGCCCCATGGAGCTGTGCCTGTGCACCAACGGGCATGCCAGGGGGACACGCCACCAGCCTCCTCCTCCTCCTCATCCTCACTTACGTCTCCTGCAGGTTGCCGTGGTCGCTCAGGTAGGGCTGCCACAAGCCAGCGGCCCCGTCGCTGGTGGTGTGGGGCGTGTAGCGGTCTGCGTAGACCTCCATCTCCAGGGAGGGCACCAGGCTCTGGTACTGCTCGTGGATGCACAGGGCAGTGGAGAGGCCGATCACCCCGGCCCCAATGATGGCCACGCGCATGGCTCCGGCTCTCTGCAGGAGGGAGAACACCAGAAGGGCAGTGCCGGGGCTGGGGAGCTGCTTGGACAAGCCGGGGCTTCCCGGGAGGGAAGGCATCAGCTCCTGCAGGACCCGACCTGGCCTCAGCTCTGCAGCTGGAGCGGAGCTGGGCTGCGGGGAAGGGGCTGAGCTGCTCTTGGTGTATTTGTGTGGATTTCTTGTAAAGCCTCCCAAATCCTCTTCAACACCTGCCTGTGCTGACCGGGCACTGAAATCACGGATGAGGGGGGTGTAGTTTGCCACGGTGGCAGGGGAACAGTTCTCCATTGCTCACAGCCCTGGTGCTCGTGAGCACTAAAGCTGCGGCTCAGCAGCTCATGGCCACGCTCCTCTGCCTGGCAGAAAGACCCACAGTTGTTTCGTCCCCTGCAGCAGCACGGGGCAGAGCGGCACGGCCATCGGCATCCTCCTCTCCCTCCCTTCCAGCAGCTAGCACGCTGAGGGCAAGCAGCCAGGGAGAGGTGGGTGCACCCACCCACTTGCCCCGTCTCCCACGGAACGGCGTGAGCCCTCCATGCCCAGCAACCCAGCCCTGTTCCAGGGCGCTCCTAATTCTCCCCAGCACAGATAAAAAGCAGTTTCTTTTATCTGTGGGCACAGATAAAAGAAATGGGAAACAACGGGTGTTTTCCAGGGAGCAATGCCAGATGCAATAAATGCAAGGACGGCTCCTCACGCCGCTGTTGCCCTCAGGGCTGCCTGCACATGAGGGCGGCTGTGCCACCACCCCAAACCCTTCCGGGCACCGGCTGGGAGAACCGCTGTTTGTAAACGCCGGCTGCAAAGAGGGTCCGCAGCTGCCCTCGGTCCCCTGGCTCTTCCCCCTCGACAGAGCTTTCCTGCCTTGCAGCCTGGAAAAAGCCCTGTGGTCACCGTCTGGGCAGAGAGCGGCCAAGGACCTATTCGAGGAAGGGCCGGGGGTACAAAGGGACAGATCACCTCAGCCTGGGTCACATCCCTGGACACTCAGCTGCCAAAGTGTGGGTAGGGGGAAGGATGCCAGCAGCACGCCAGACCTGGTGCTGGGCAGCATGAGTAAATTCTAGCCCATAGTTTTATTTGGACAAGGTGAAGCGCAGCATCCCTGCTGTGAAAGGCAGCCCGCAGTGGGACTGACATTTGCTGGGATGGAGGGATGAGTCATCGGGACGGTGAAGCACCAGAGGCAGCGGGAGAGCCACGCTGCTTCCCATCTGCTGTGGTTTTGTAACCCACGGCCTGCAGGAACCGCGGCCGCCTCCTCTACCTGCAGCCACGGGGACTTGCCCCAGGCTGCCCCTGCAGCGCCAGCCAAGGAGGTATCCGCCTCGCCGGTCAATAAATAACGGAAACAGACATTTTTCACCAGCTTACCTGCAGAATGCGTGGTCCTCGGGGCAGCCGCCGCGGTTTTCAGAGACTTCACAGAGGCACCTTCTCAGGGCGGCTTGTTTACAGCCCAGCAAACTGCCCGCAGTGCAAGGTCTAAGTGCCAAGGGCAGCGGGATCACAGCCCGCCCACGGGCAACGGGGCCAAAGTCTTTGCTCTGGACCCGGGGAGGTGGAGTCCCCCGCGCCGAACCCCGCACGCCGCTGGCAGCCGGCCCCAGAGTCACTCCTCTGAAAAGAAAATGGGGTCACCACGGTCCGTGGCAAAATGCCATCATTGACACTTGTCACCATGGTGACTGCTGGCTGCCCGCATGGGTCCTGGCGGATGGGGACATGGGGACGGGACTCCCCAGCCACCGGATTCCTGTGGGATGCAGGAAAATTGGATGCTGGGGTGTTGTTTTTCGCATGGTAGGAGAGAAGTTGTCCCCCTCCCGATAGACCCCAGGCGCTGTGCCACCCAGCTTCCCCCTCTCAGGGATCAGATGGCTTCGTTTCTCATTTCTAAGCTGCCTCTACCTTCACAAAACCCACAACTTTGGGTCCTGGGCTGAAAAGCCAGGTTTCTGTTGGTGTGGATATCATTACCAGTAGTGGAGGCAGCCCTGGAAGCTCAGGCAGTGCTTGGGTAGAGTTGCTACAATTAGGGATTTTACTGTGCCTAAAGCTTTTATAAGAGAGGTAACAAAGATAAAGGAAATGGGAACTCGTCTCCCGCACAGTCAGGTTGCAGACACGTCTCTGGAGTCCCGGGCCCAGGGTTGCAGCCATGCAGCACAACCCACTGCAGGCGACAGGAATTTGGTCCCACAAAAGGCAGACGAAAGGCACGGGCAGGCGTACGCCAGCCTGCGCAGAAGGATGCTTTACCCCGAGAGGTCATCGGGGATGGCCCGGGAGGGTTAAGTCTGCGGGCTCATAGGGCTTAAGCACCTGATACCTTTAGCGCTTTTGGTAGCAGAGCACCACTCGCTGACTTTTCACTGAAAGGGTTGTCAAGCATTGGAACAGGCTGCCCAGGGCAGTGGTTGAGTCCCCATCCCTGGAGGTATTTAAAAGACGTTTGGATGAGGTGCTGAGGGACATGGTGTAGTGGTGGTCTTGGCAGTGTTAGGTTTACGGTTTGACTCGATGATCTTAAAGGTCTTTTCCAACCTATACGATTCTGGGATTCTGTGACACTTCCAACCCCGTGCACTGCTGCGGGGGCTGCCGTCCTGCCTCCCGCCGCCGGGCAGGAGCAGCAGCACCAGCAAGCAACCGGCCCCATCCCGGCTGTGTGGCCGGCTCCCGAGGGTGGCAGCTGGCGAAGCCACGGCCTGGGATCCCGCTCTGGGTGCCACGAAGGACAAGGCTCGTCCGCCATGTGTGCTGCCTCATCATCCCATCCTCCCAGGAGTGCTGCCAGCAGAAATCCCCGGGGCAGACGGTGTCCAAGCCCCAGGCGTCCGGCCCCTCGGACCCCAGGGTGCTTTGGCGCAGCTCCTCTTTGCAGCGTGGCAGGGACGGAGGGGGAAAGGCAGTCACCCAACGGCCTGAATTATTAAGGGCTTTACATACAATCAGCAAAGCCTCTTATACTAATTACCCCATTACTCGTCTGCCTCTTGCTTCTGGCACCGCTGACCCCTCGCACTTTCTTCGGTCCGGTGTGAGGGATGCTCCTGGCTGCTGCGCCCCGAAGCCCTTCGGGTGCTGTAGGGGTGAAGCTCAGACCCTACCGACGCGTTTTGGGGCGGTGGGGACCGCGCCCCCCCCCCGCCCCCCCGTGCCGAGGGGCTGGACCCCCCCGCTGGGCTGGGGCGGCCCGTGGGCGCGGCCGCCTCGCCCAGCCCTGCCCAGCGAGGGGGGCCCCGCGGGCGGCCCGGCCAGGCCGGCGGGCTCCGGGGCCGCACCGCCCCGTCCCGCCCCGGGGCCGCCCCCGCCGCCGCAGCGCCCTCGCCCCTCCCCGCGGCGCGGCGGCCGGGCGGGCTGCGCAGCCGCCGGGGCGGTGGAGGCGGCCGGCGCCCCGCAGCCGCCGCTGTAGCCGGGCCCCGCCGCCGCCGCCATGGCGCTGGTCACGCTGCAGCGCTCGCCGACCCCCAGCGCCGCCTCCTCGGCCAGCACCAGCGAGGTGAGCCGGGCCGGGCCGGGCCGGGCCCCGGAGGCAGAGCAGGCCCCGGCGGCGGAGGGACGGGGAGCGGGGCGGGGCGGGACGCGGCCCCTCAGCGCCTCGGCTGGGCCCCGCGCACCGGCCGCGGCCCCCACGGCCCGCAGAGCGCCACGGCCCCGCACGGCGCCCGGCCCCACGGCCCCTCACGGCCCACGGCCCCTCACGGCCCACGACCCCTCACAGGCCCTGGTCCCTCACAGGCCCTGGTCCCTCACAGGCCCTGGCCCCTCGCAGCTCCCTGGCCCCAGCTCAGCCCCTCACAGCCCGCCGGCAATCCCAGCCCCTTCCCCTCGCAGCCCCCCCGTGCTGCCCAGCCCTGCCAGCCCCGCTCTGCCTCAGCCCCCAGCCCTTTGATGCTGCCAGGCTGAATCAGGCCCGGGACCCTCCAGCCCTCTCCCCACTCTGGCTGTCCCGTCCTCACCCCCACGCAGCCCCGTTGCCTCCACAGCTGTCTCCCACTTCAGCCCTCGCCCGGCGGTAGCCTGGGCTAGCTAAACCCCGGGGCCGCAGTTCTCTGCCAGGTAAATGCCCGGGCAGCGTGCTGGGCCTGTCCTTGTGGAGCAGCTGTGCTTGGCTGGCCCCACGGCCCCATACGTTCTCCCTCCCTGACACCCCACAGCCGCCGCCACGTCCCGCCCCAGAGATGCTCTGCTGTACCCCCTGCATTACCCCTCTGTCCCTGCGCAGCCTGTGCTGCAATGGCACTGCCTTTCCCTGCACCCGCTGTAGCTTCTGCCCCGTGGGGAGCTCACGCTGGCCCTTCCACAAGGCAGCCACGGGCAGTTCGCTGCTGCCGGAGCAGCTCCTGTCCCGCTCCACCCCATACCTGTGCGACGTCCCTGTGCCACGCTGCCTGCTGCCACTCCTCGCTGCAGCGCAGCCTGCACCATGCCGCTGCCCTCTCCTCATCCTCGGCTCTGCTGCTCTAGAGCCATGTACATGCTGCTTAACCCGCTGCCCCCGTAAAGCTGTGCTCCGCACATCCCTGCCATGCTGGGACAGGCACCCTGTGTGTCGCAGCTCTGCTGCACTCCTCCTTCACTCTTGTACCCCAGAAATACCTTGTACCCCAGAAATACCTTCTCGTGCCTCTGCCCGGCCTTGGGCTTCTGTCTTCCCTCACCACAGCTCCTGCGAGCCATCCAAACACAGCTGCACCCTCCAATTTCTTTTTCTTCCTCCCTGTGCATCCCTTTTTTCCTCCTAACCCATGTCTTTTGTGACCCCCAAAGACAGGCCTGGTGTTTCCCTGCATATCCTCCCTGTGCATCCCTCCCACCCCCCCACCTCATTCCTTTGGTGCTCGCTGCCCTTGGCTTCGCTCTGTCCGCACTCCCGCCAGGTAAACAATCCTATTTGTCACCTGTCAGGTCCCTGTGACTCCCCCGATTAGCCGGTGGGAGGGGGACAGTGCTGCAAGGCTCAGAGGTTCTCCCTCGCCCAGAGGGGCCGCGGGGGTTCCCTGTGCACGGCCCTCGCTGGAGACGTGACTCATCCCTTCCTTTCGCCGGCTGTTTGGCCGTAGATCCATGTCGTGTGGTTTGGGCTCCTGAGGCTGCAGGGACCCGGTGTTTGGACCGCGCCGTGTTCATTGAGAAACTTGGAGACAGGACTTGTGCTTTTCCGAGGGTTTTTCAGAAGGAATTTTGTTGGGTTCTGGTTTAGACAGAGTCTTAAACGAGACCTAATCTACACAGATGTAGATGAGCTGTAACCCTGTCGCAGGCAGTGGAATTAGACTGGATTTAACTGGTGCAGGTGGGACAGGAGTCAAAGCAGTGTGCCTCTCACCTTGCCGTGCACGTCTGCGTTAGGCATTGCATTGTGTAGGAGCTCTGTGTTCACTATTATTTTTTCAGTGGGTTGACCGTATGAGTCTCCCTTTCTCTCTTAAAAATGTTGCCCCAAACTTGTCACCTGGTTTTCTCCGTGCCAGGGCACTTCTGCCACTGATGTTCATGGCTCAGGTGTACTTTGGTGGCTCCCAGAGGAAGACATCAGCTCCCGTTCTGTTTGAATGGTCCGTTCTGGCATGAAATACCATAAAACTACAAACCGTCCTTTTCCAAATTCAGTGTGTTGTTTTTACAAAGTTAAATTCAAAGAAAAATCCCATCAAAAAGTGCCAGCACGGTCCCTGATATTTTATGATCTTTCTTGCAAGGACAATCAGGGCTCTTCAAGGCTTTTAGCCTATGTGAATAATTATTAGGGGATTTTTTTAATGGAAAATGATGACTGTACGTCCTTGCTAATTGTGAGTATGCTGCTGCAGCCTCTCTTAATTCATGAGCCTGAAGGAATTTATAAAATGGATGCTGCCGCCTGCAAGAGGCTTGCTGCCGTGTTAACGTAGCATGCTGTAAATTCTTAGGAGGAGAGGGTAGTTCATACGCACTTGCAAACTTGCATGCACTTGTTAGCTCCGCTGCCATCTCCCTTCCACACCACCTCCTGCTCCGTGCCAGGTCCTTCAGCCTGGCCGCACTCTGCACAGTCCCTGGGCAGGGACGTGGATGTGGCTGGCGGAGGCCTGGCCCCGGCGCTGGTATCCGTGCCGTGGTGGGATCCACGGTGCTGGTGAGCAGCTGCAGGTCCACAGCATTGTGTATGGTAAAACCTGCCAGCTCGGAGGGATGCTCTGACCAAAACAAGGCAGAAGCTTCTGCCTTGTTTTGGTTTTACTGCAGATTTTTAATAGAAAATACAGGGAGGGTCGACTTTGAAAGCAAGTCAGCTTCTGCAAAAGATGAGCCTGGAGCAGATTCAGGGGCTGGCTCTGCTGGGGAGTCTCAGCTGACGACAGTCATGTCTCCAGTGTCACATTTGTTTAAAAAGAAGAAAAGTTTTTCTCCCCCTTGTTGCTACGTGACAGACCCAAACAAACAGGAGGGTGACCTTGCAAAGGCCAAAAACCGGCCAGACCTTCCCAGGGCTGGGGGGGATCTGCTGGTGGGGGGCACTGGGGCTCAGGGTGTTCCCGGGGCTCTGCCTGCTGCCCCAGCCAGGCTGGCTCTGTGCTGCCACTGCACAGTGTAAACAGCCTAAAAATAGCGATGGTATGTTTCTCGCCATCAGCTGCAGTCATTTTGGATGGGATTTGTGTATCTCTTTTCCTCCAAATGGCTATATTTCTAATATCCGGCCTGTGCAATTGCATTTGGGGTTTTTTTTCCTGGCATGACTCGGTTCTCGCAGATTGTAAACAGAGCAGCTCCTATGCACTCTGGCCTCCTGAGTCTTAACTTGGAGGGATGGGGAACAGCCCAGGTCTTAAACACACACAAAACTTCAGGCTTGAACATTTTACATGAAACTATTTGCTTATTTTTAAAAACCACCTGGAAACAAGTAACCCGTACAGTGGGCCTTATTTGATGTGGGTTTTAAGCAATGTTGTAGTAAATAACAAAATGTTCCTTGAGTGTTAGCACTGATGGAGCATGATTTCTTGTGTCCCTCCAGCTTCACTAGGCTCTGGTGTCTGGTGTGTTGCAAGTTTGAAGGTTTTCCTATTGTAGGGCAATCTGTAAGGTCCTTGCTTCGCTTCTTGGGTCCGAACCATCTCCCCAGTGTAGCCTTGTCCTCTGAGGGGATGCTCCTGGCCCTTCCTCTTCTGTCTACTTATGCAGGACCAAAGGAGGAGAATTATCTTTGAGCCTTTTTTTTTCGGTCAGCTCTGGATGCGATTAGCTGCAACTCTGTTTTTCTTTACTATGGAATTTTGTCTAGAAGCTAATAGAGAAGTTGAAGGAGGTGGCTGGAAAGCATGGCAATGTGAAAATGTTTCTTTCAGAAAGTAGGCTTAGGTCAGCTAGCATGCTTCTGTTTTAAGGAGAGTAAATAAAGTGTAGGGGCCAGTAATGTCATCTGAGCAGCCAGATTTGCTTCCAGAGGGACTTTCCACTAGTGTCCAGTGGAAAAGTGGCCGGTTTAATACATGGCTGCCATCAAAGAAGTGTGTTCGTCAGGAAGGCAGCAGATGTAGGACTACTTGATGCCTGGGAAACCAGGTGGGCATCGTCCTAACCTTGGGACATGTCTTCAGCCAGCATCCAGACGGAGGTGGCCTCGTTGGTGAGGCGGCAGCTCCGAGACAGCGGAGGGACCTCACCAGCGTGTGCGGTGGAGCTGCACATCAGTGCCAGGTTGGGGTTCAGGTGCTGGAGGCTGGGGCATTCCCATCTGGGCAGTTTTGGCTGCATCCACTGGAGGGCACTTGTGCTGTCGCTGCACACCCTGAATTACAGCATTAATTTGTGCCCAGCTCTTCGTTAGAAGCCTTTCACTTGGGACAGGTTCTGCCCTCACGTGTGTGCTCAGTGGGAGCGATGTGTGTGCACTCTTGGTGACGTCGAGGTTGGCGATCTTCAAACAGATCTGCGCTCTAGGACCAGCTTGCGGGATTAGGACCTAATAGCTTTAAAATCCCCGTGAGCCCCTTTGTCACCCGGCACCGGGTGCTGATGGCATATATGGCCAGGGAGTCTCATTTATCCCTGGCACCAGAAAGAAAAACCCTGCGGAAAGCAGCCACCCAAAATCTGTTATTGCAGGGATGGTTTTAAAAAGCGTGGGGATTTTTTTAAAGTTGTAATATGGAAATAACCAGCATGTAACTTTCTCTGTATCCTTCTTTTCTCCCCTCAGCTGGAGGTTGGCAGTGATGAAGAGCGTAAATTAAATGTGAGGTAAGCAGAGCTATTTGGCTCTAAACATCATTTCCACTGTTGTTAATTGTGTGTCATGTAGCTGCGTCCTGATCCCACACAGGACTCTGGCCTCGAGCGTGTTTGCTTGCCTGGAGGGGACTGCATGGTCTGCAGAGAGCTAAACACTGGGGATGCTCTCTCCCTTATCAGTTTAGTTTTGAGACGAGCGTTTAATGAACTGAAAGCATAAAAGAGGGTTTGTGGGTTTTTTCCTGGTGGGAAGAAACTGGAAGACTGCTCGTCAGCTCTGGCCACGGCACTTAACTGTTATCGCAGCATCTCTGTCTCTGCTGCTGCTCTCTGAGGTTGGGGCTCTGGGTCGGGAAGGGGGGTGCGCTCCTAGGGTGGGTAGGGGAGAGCTCTGCTCATTCCTGGGTATTAACTGTCGGGAATTTTACTCCTTTGACATTGGGGTTGTGTAGAGCCACTTTCTTCATGTGAGGGGGAGGAAAGGGCTGAGAGATCCTGCTGGAGAAGAGAAAGGCTTCTCTTGCTGACATTGTGCAGAGATCAGAAGTAGTAATGATAAAGCTAGTTTGGTGGGAACCTGGCCTAATGGGGCTCTGAGTAATTATGTGGATTGTTCACTCTAAACCCAGCTGTTGCAGACAGCTCTTACCCTCTAACCTGTAAACTGCAATCCGAGAGATAAAGTGTAAAAACACAACAGTGGTTGAGAAGGCTTGGTCTCTTCTTGTTACTACTTCCTACTTTAATTATCCTGGTTTCAGGTAAAAGCAAAGCCACTCATGCTGCTGCTTGGAGTTCCATCTTGTTGTTTCCATCCTATTTTATGCTTTGAGACCTACTGTTGCAGAGGTATAAAACTGAGACGCTGGTGGCAGTGGGTTTTCTGTCGCAGTCTGATGGACTGAGACTAGGACAAAGTGGAGTTGATTTGAAGTCTGTTTAACCTTGTGGTTTTGGGAGCAGCAAGGGGATGTTAGGGTATAGGCTATCTTTACTCTGCAAGTGAAGTCAGAGAGCAGAAAAGCAAAGTTGCTTTTCTTTACGGAGTAGGAAAGTGTCAGGCCTTGCCATTTATGTGTCCCGGGGTGATTTGTCGTGGCTGCAGCCCGTCTGGGAGGCCTGGCATTTGGTAGCTGTCCTGCTTGCATGCACGTGGGTCAGAAGTGTACGTTTGGTTGCTGTGTGGTCTCCTGTGTACAGGCCTTTAATGGCAGTCTGTAATGTCATTCGTTAGCTTATTTTCTGGAGAATGCATTTTGTATCAATTAAAGCAAAATGTAGGATTCCTGGTTCTGCTCCCAGCTTGGTTGTGGGCTTATTGTACAATTCAAGGCTCAAGCAGGAACCTGCTAAAGTCATGAATAGCAACACATCCTTAATTCTTGTGCTTTCTCCCATGTTATATTAAATAGTAACAGTTAACCAAGCAGTATGATAGCCTCTTCTTTTGTGTATATGGTTCTTGTGCTGAAAGAGGAAATACAGCTTTATCCTTCTTCATTACAAATGAACTCAGTGACAATGTACAGATAAATTGTTTGGAGATCATTGGTTTTGTGGCTACCTTTGGTCTGTCTGGCCTTTTTGCAAGCCAAGCATGTGCATCTGTCACTGACCAGAGCAATCGTGGGGGTAGATGTAGTGAGACTGAGTTTAAGGGCTGATACTTTTCTACTGGCTATTGAAAAATGCTGCAGCACTGACTTTAGATACCGAGATCCCAAGAGCTTCCTCTGTCCTTCAGTCTCTTGGGGCTGCTCTTCCATATACAGTTTTCAGGATGAGTAATTAAATCACTAGATAGACCTGGGGAATAGGATGGCTCTTGTGCAGAGCCTTTGCTATACTCGGGGAAACACCGCCAAGGACTGAAGAAAATGTGTGGCCCTAGTGTGGAAACAGCATAGATGATAAACGAAGCTCCTCTCGCGGGGAGGTGGGTAGATCCTGTCCCCTTCCTGCCGGCAGCTGCTCCGGATCAATTCGCCAAGACTTTAGCCGGTGCCCATGGGGTGGCAGAATTGTTCAACTTCATTGTGCTGCTTCTCCAACAGCTGAGTTCAGGTCTCCTCTGAAAAAAATGCAGGAATGGGCTATGATGATATTTGTGAATATTTAAATCCTGTTCTAGCCTTGGTGGAGACTTAGGTGACAGCTGTGCTTTGTCACATGTGCCCTGAATGCAGGGGTCGGCAGTCCAGGCCCTGACTTTGCAGACCTCAAAGATCCTCATGGTTAGAAAAAGGAAGGGTTGTTGGAAACAAGACCCCATCTTGCTGCCAGCTCAAACTGCATTACATCAATACAGGATGAATGTGCTGTTACACATTCATGACATAACGTACTCATCTGCTTGCTGAACAGATTATTTTCATTCATTCCAAAAAAATTGCAGGATTTTCATTCAAGACTGCATAGTTGGATCTGGTTATATGAGCTATCTGATTTTTTTCTTGGAGGAACAGGTCTGTATCATGGTTTTATAACCAGCCTCATGTCTTGCTGCTCTCTGGTCTAAGAGCAGCAGACCCTCCTTATGGTTTCTGTCATTCCAAAATGCTTTTCTTTCTGTTTTCTCCCTGAAACAACATCTACCCTAAAATCGACCGAGGGGATGTGTTCTAGGTTCAGCTTTTCTTTCAAGATATTGTTGCTATCTGCATTTTCTTAGACATTAATGTGCTTTAAAGTCTTCCTTTTCTTTCGCTTTCCAAAGATTTTGCAGAAGCCTTGATAAGGTAACATCCACACTGTTTCCAGCAGACAGCCAGGAGTCCATTTTGCTCCCCAGTGAGTAAAGATTCATAGCAGAAGAAAATATAAGAGCACAGACTCAGATCTAACTCAGACTCAGATCTTGTTCCAAGTAACAAGCGATAGGACAAGAGGAAATGGCCTCAAGTTGCGCCAAGGGAGGTTTAGATTGGATATTAGGAAAAATTTCTTCACCGAGAGGGTTGTCAAGCACTGGAACAGGCAGCCCAGGGAAGTGGTTGAGTCACCATCCCTGGAGGTATTTGAAAGATTTGAAAGCCGTGTAGATGTGGTGCTTAGGGACATGGTTTAGCGGTGGACTTGGCAGTGCTACATTAACGGTTGGACTTGATGATCTTAAAGGTCTTTTCCAACCTAAACAATTCTATGATTCTATGATTCTAACAGCCCAGTTGGGCTCGGTGCAGCTGGTGCAGACAAAAGCTTGCATGTCTGAGTCTCTGTTATCTGTGTCTGCTGAAATCTTCCTTCCTGAATGCTAATCAGCTATGGGATGCTGTGGCTTGATCTGTTTTTTTCCCTAATGATGCAGCGCACCCACAGAACCTTCAGACATCTCACCCGAATCTTAATAAAACTGCTGGCACCGTTATGTCAAGTCCATGGGAGTATGCATTAGCTTAGAGTTAAGCACAACCTTAAGTTTTACAAGATCAGGGTCCACAGAGTTCAAGGCGAGCCTTGTGTGCACAGTGCCTGCCACCTTATCGCAGAGCCATGTCATGCTCTTCTAGCTCAGAGCAACCTCAGAGAAGATGATATCAAGTGCGGGGGAGACTGAGAGCAGACCTGGGCTCTTTTCAAGCAGACTGCTCTGGGAGAATCTGTGTGGAATCTGGGAGAATATGTGCAATTTTTCCTACACTGCTTTTTGGTGCAACCCGATTGACTTTCATCGCTCACCGTTGGTTGGCTCTCTAGTACCAAATCAAAGGAGATGTTTTACAAAGCCAGTCGTGTTGTGAGTGTTGGCTATTTCTCAGATGCGGTTGGCAAATGCAGCAAGATAATCACTGGTTTTAATTACAAACACAAGTAAGTTGGTTTTTTTTTTTAGCCAGTCATTCTGTAATCTTTGCCATTATTGGCTTTCCAATTGCAATCTGAATGCGGTCAGAAACAGGGCCGGGTGAGTGTTTTTGGGCACCTTCTGCAGGGAGATGGAGTTTGAACTGCTGCAGAAGGGCCTGGGAGTTAGTTGTCTCCAGCCTCTGATCAAGCCTGAAGATTGTTATGGAAAGAACTGTTCTTGTTTGGCACAACTAAACCCAGTTTTAAGAGCTGGCAAAAGCAGCTGTGGGAGGTAAAGGTTTTCAGGATTGGGCTTGTATACATTTGGAGAGTCTTTTACGGCATACACTGCTCTGCTGCCTCTACGTGCTGCGTGGCCACAGCCGAGTGTGAAGCGGAGACCCTGCGTTGAGAGCGCTGCCTGGAGCATCCAGTGTCCTGCTGAACAGAGAAGTGGTAGAGGAAGAAGAGGAGACTGGGGGTCTTCCTCTCTTTGCTGATGCCGTCCTGTGTACCTCACCAAGTTACTTAATGTTCCTGAGCCCCTTTCTCCCATCTGCAGCCTGGCAGATGACTATTAGCTCATCTTCTGAAACAGAGTAAAGTGTTAGGTCTGTTTGGTTTTATTCAGCATTAAAACCTTTCAGCTGTAAGAGTCATACGGCTTTTGAGCTCTGAGGAACCTACGGCTGTTTGTGATGGGTAGAAGGCACCACGTCCCCCTTGCTTTCCACCTCACTTACTCGCCTGTGTGTTTTACACAATTACCTGGTCGGGAACGAACATGCTCTGCCACACTGGTTTGATAACCAGCTCTACAGTTCCTTTAGTTACTGCTTTTTTGTTGTGGTTTAATGAAGTAAAGTAATTTTCTGTTTTGAAGGTAGTGAAGTTACACTGGGCATTGGTTTGACTTGGTTTCGTGTTCACTGCAGGGATTAGGTGGAGCCCTCAGATTAATGAAAACTCCCCTTGCAGCTTGGTGATCAACAGGAGGAGTAATTGCTGCAGACAAACTCTTTACAGAGCATCATCTTAGCTGGCGCATGCCAGAGGACTCATTATAAGGAGGCTCTTTGGTTAAAATCGCTGTAATAAACCAGATTCCTTGCTGGTGCTACGGCTGGCCTCTTCAGTATGGAAACTCAAAGAGCGAATGCAACTCCAGCCCACTGTTTAGGCTCTTCTCCGTGCAGCCATGTTTGCTCTGCGCAACTCTCCTTCTCTGCTGCACTGAGTCCCCGCCACAGCTGCGGATGTTTATACGTTATACTTTATTGTGTATTATATTTCAATGCACCAAAAATTATTTATTAACACCTTGATCTTTAACTTTTTTAGGAATTTATGAGCATGTTTTGCTGGAGGCAGCATTGAGTGAATGGCTTGTATGCGCAGCTTTGAGTGGCTGTGTTTATGATACTGGGAAGGTGCCCGGGGCTGGGGGTACGCCGGGACAGCTCTCTTGACGATTTATTTGTGGGGACAGCGGCTCATTACATACTTGACAAGTCCTGCTCGCTGCAGTATTTATTGTCTCCCAGTCATTCGGTGGGAGATCTTGGGGCAGAAGTTGCTGACTTTATTAACTGTTCAAAACAGGACGCTGAATCACATCCTGGCAAGGCTGCAGCATCCTGCCTTAGCGTGCTCCATACAATGGGGAGGCAAATTCACAGGCTCGTGACCCTCAGTAACTTTCTGGCCCGTAGGTGTGGCCATGGAAGCCGAGGGAGATATAATTAGGCCTTTACATTTTGTGGTGGGTTGTGTGGGGACTTTCAAAGACCGTGGAGCCAAGGAAGCATGCACTTATTTGACACTTATTTAAGATCTGGCCTTTCCAGGAAACTGTTGCTGACTTGAAGTTGAGCAATGCAAGGAGTTTACTTGGATGTACGTAGAGTAACAGCAGGAGACCTGCCAGTTTGAAGATGTGGTGATCAGACCCTTTTCAGAACTGTATATAAATCTTTTTTTTTTCTTTTTTTTCCATGAAACCTCAGCAATTTGGCAAAAAACAAAACAAGTGGCCCTGTTATCAAAGGTACTGGCTTTGCACTGAACATTTTTTTTCTGTAAAAGGCCAGTGTGGTTACTGTTTATTTAGGTGTTAGAGCTGGGTCAGAAAAATATTTTGGTTCTAAATGCCTCTTGATTTTAAATACCTTAATCTTTGATAGTCGCTTGCCAAGATCTGCGAGTCAGGGATTTCTCATACAAATCAGAGCTGTGGTCTGCCTGACAAGTGCTCTTAAGATGTTTTTGGAGAATGTGAAATGGACAGAACACCTTAATAGGCATGGCTTTACTTTTAATGGAGAGAGTGTTGAGATTTTTGTTTCCCAAACATTCTTGTATCCCTCTGCAGCATTTGAATCCCTGATGCAGAATCACTTTACTGTTACACAAAAAAATTAGAAAGCAAAATAAACCAAAAATAAGCCCAACCTCAAATGGATTAGGATGCAAACTTCATCTGTTAGTTGTTTAGGTTTATCTAGGATCAGAAGTACTCTTCCCTGCAGAGCTTGCCTTCCCTCTCTGAAAGTTTTAGAGCTGCAGTCCAGGCAGAAGTCAACAGCGTTGAGTTTGTGCAGCTCAGACGGATCTGCATCAGCTCTCTGTAACGTAAGGTATGAACGTCCATAACCAGGGTGTGAACCAGCAGTGGTTAATGGCTTTGCTGGAGCTGCTTGTGTGCATGGACATCTTCCCCTTGCAACCAGTGCAAAGGTTTATCTTTTGCCACAAGAGAGGTGCGTTTCCGTGCCTCCTTCCTGGGGCAGGAGCAGGAACACAAACCGTGCCTGCGGAGCAGCTGGTGTGCTGTGTGTTCGTACCCACCTCAGCTGGTCCTCGCCATTGGTATGTCAAGGTATCGCCCATGGCACCAAACTCTCCCCAAAGTCCCAGTACTGACGTAACATTTGTTGTAGGACCTGGAGTCTGTGCCTGACGCTCATCTCACTAGCACAGAGACCCTGTGCAGAGGGACTCGCCAAACTGACAAACCTGCCAAAACCACACCAGCTCACCTATGTTTCTTGAAGAAATCTTTGCTGCAAGGATCACTAGTGAAAGCAGCTGCTGGGGGATCTGTGGCGGTGTGCTGCTGACCGCTGGGCAGAAAACCTCTGGGGCTTAGCATCGGGGGCCAAGGCATCCAGAAATGCAGGGAACGGGACAAAATGTCCCTTTCAGATTTTCTGGAGAGCTGCCAGGTTGCTTGTTTGCCCTGTCTGCCATCCAAATGGTCACGTCCAACACTTGTGTCCCTGCGGAGACCACTGCCTGTGGGGCTGCTCGCAGTGTGCCTGCGTGTGGGCATCTCCCTCCCAGCCCTGTAAAACTTCTTGGACTGCAGATGTCTGCTTCCCTCTGCAA
Source organism: Ciconia boyciana (assembly GCF_034638445.1). Classification (NCBI taxonomy): domain Eukaryota; kingdom Metazoa; phylum Chordata; class Aves; order Ciconiiformes; family Ciconiidae; genus Ciconia; species Ciconia boyciana. The sequence goes on from NC_132948.1 coordinate 8,097,454, forward strand.
CACCAATTCTGCTTGTAAAAGATGGGTTTGGAGTAGAGGGGAAAAAGAAGGATGATCCTGAGGTTTTTACCAACAGTTTTCCATCTCGAGGTAGCTTTGCCCCTGGCTGGCAGTCTCCTAATTTCTGGGGTGCACGTCCTCCCTTTGGGGTGCTGGCTGCGTACCCTTGGGGGAGCTGGGAATGCAGGCTGTGGTCTAGCTAAACACTAGAGCGGGTGTGGGGGCTGAGCTAGAACTTTTCTCACTCTGCTTTTACCCCACATGATCCGCCTAGATTTATTTTATTTTATTTTTACGCATTACTAATGTGTCAAGTACTCCCTGGTCTCTGCTGCCTTTTTTGGAGTCATTCTGAAACCCAGCAGCTAAGCTATTTTTTGGGTTGCTGTGCCACTGCTGCCTGTAGGGTTCTCAGTCGTGCTTCCTATGCTTTTTGTGTCCTGGCTGACCTTCGTGCACGCCACTTGGAAGCTGCTTTCTTAATCCTTGAAACTATTATTCACCTTCCTTTTCTTTTCCAGTGGCGCCATTGGAGTCTTTCCACTGGTTTCTCTGGCCTGTCTCCGGGAGACACCGCTGAGTGGGTGAAGTGGGGTGGCTTAATAAAATAGTTTAAAGGATTAAAACAATGAGTTGACGGGAGGAATGCAGGAGGATCGGCCGATGTGCCGACAGCTCGGCTGGGGAGGAGGACGGGAGCAGGATCGTCTCCTGCCTGGGAATGCAGACAGGAGGCTCTGTCTTTGATGTGCCCTCCTCGGCAGGAGCCTGGGGGCCGGCATCGTCCCACCTCTCCTTTAGCTTGGACCACAGCTCCGAGACACCTCCCCAGCACTCCCGGGCTTGGCTTGTGGTCTGTCCTCCTCCCTACCTGCGGATATGAAACAGCTATGGCAATAACATGGCAACAACAACATCCAAAAAAGTGGCATGTAGGAAAACAGGGTGTCTTTTGGGTCTTTTAGGACGGGGAAGAAGGGAGCCAGTGTTTTGGGAATAGCTGGCTTCCCTCAGACCACCAGGATGCTGCGTGGCAGAGGGTACACTAGGCTGGAAAACGGCGTTGTTGCTAATGCTGGGACCTCTGCATATGCCTCTTGTGCTTCCTTGTGCCAGCTGCCACCTTCCCTAGCCTTGCCCTTGAGTCCATGGGTTTAGGCAAGCGTGAGCTGCTCCGTGTAGCTGTATGGAGAAGCATTGCTCAGCCCTCACCGCAGCATGGGCGGTCCTGGGGCTGCCACAGGGGGCTGGAGTCAGTCCTCAGGCACACGCTGGGGACACGGATGCTGGGCATCTCTGTAGGGTCAATACTCCTCTCCTAAGAGTGAGAGAAAGGTTTCTTTATAGCAGCTGAATGAGCAGTCATGCAGGCTGAGGTTCAGAGAGGATCTGGCCCCAGCCTCCTGAGACAGTGGCTATCACAAAAATGACATCATGTTTTGGTGGGAATCTCAGAAATGCTCGTTGCGATTCAAACTGTTAGTTCCAAGCACATTGCATAGCTGGGTGATGCTGTGATCAGCCTCGTGCCTTTCTGAACTCTGCGATTAATGGGATGAGCAAAAAGGATTTCTTTTTCCTTTTGAAACAATCTCTTATTTTATTTGGCTTTTCACCATGCAAGTACTTAGGCATTCCTAGAATTTTCTCTTTCCTGGCTGTTTAGGAGCTGTTCTGCTAACTTATTTTGTTGTAAGTCTGCTGGAACGGGGAGCAATCCTGCTAATTTGTTCACTTCCCTCTTCCTGCGCTTTCTCTTGGACAGTTTATCTGAGCTGCTCCTGCATACCCCGGGTCGTGCTCTGCCCTCGGAGCTGCGTGCCGCCCCAGCATGGGGTACGCTCGGCTGACCCGGTTCGGCTCTGTGCGGAGCTGGGGCGATCGCTGCCCAAGCCTGATGCATCGCTCACCCGGTGCACAGGAGCGGCTGGAGGCACATCATCAGCAGTCTATTTATGTTAGGAAATTAGCTTTTGTGGGCTTCATGATTGATTTCATTTTTTTCTTTTTCCTCTTTGTGCTCGAGGAGCGTTTGTATCTGGCGCTGTGAATGGCCTGCAGTGTCTCAAACCCTTCTTAGCATTCTTGCGCTGTGGATGTGGCCCACGCCTTTCAGCTGAACAATACATGCTCAGACTCCCCTTTTGTTGCCGCACTGCTAAAAACACGAGAACGAGGCCTGCCAGGTCTTCTTGCCTGCCTTACCATCTCGCTTTCCTTTGAAACAGATGGGGAGATGTTTGCCCCTGCGGGGAGGCATTACAAGACCCCCCCTCAGTGGGGGCTGCTGCCTGGCCCCCTTGCAGGCGACTTTTTTCTGTTGCATGATGGTGCCCTGGCTGTGTCTGAGGAAGGGGAGATGTTCTCCGTGCGTCTGAAGGAATGTCAGACCTTGCTGTGGTTCGCAGCTTTTGTTTCGGGTTTCTTCTTGGGGTGACTTGTCTTCAGCTCAGGAAGTCTGAGCGCGATGACTTTTTGTAGCCCATCAAAGCCACACCCAAACATAGCCATAAAGAGCTTTCCTGCCTCGCTTTTTTTTTGTAATAAAATAGTATTTCAGGAGACTAGTATTAGTTTTTTTGTAATAAAATAGTATTTCCAAAAGTTGCCCTGAAGGTAGCTGCGTCGCGGAGATTTCAGCAGAGGTAGAGCACTGCAATCCAAGTGATGCTGGCAGCTCTCGCCGACTTTAGCAGGTGTATTGGGCACCTGCAGTTCTGATCACAGGTCAGTTTATCAGCGTATCATAAAGTCTACACATGCATGCAGTCACACTTTGTTTTAAAACAGCATTGCACGTGTTGAAACTGGGTCTTTCCTGGTCCCGCTGCATGGGGAATGCTCTGCTCATCCCTTTGCACGGCAGCCCACTCTGTGTTAAGCAGGGATGGTCGTGACAGTGCTCTCAGCTATATTGTAGAGGTGATTCCTTTGTTTCATTTAATCTTTCTGTGTCACTGGACTCTGTGTGACTGGTGTGCGACACAGCAAAGGCCACTTGGAAACACGCGATGTACTTCTTTTAAAAGCATGAGAAATGACCTCCTGCTGCTCTTAAAGGCTCTCGTTTCTGTTTCTCAGGTTTTACAGTAGCATGTGAGCAAGTAGCTTTGAAGTTTGTTTTTCGCTGGTGCTGTTTTGTGTCCCTCAGACCCGTTCTGAAGGCCCCTGCCTTGGTCAGGAAGTGTTACCTGATGTGCCTCCTATCAAGCCAAAGCAAGCAGTCAGTGTGCTTTAATTGTTGGCTTGGCTTGGGAAGCAGGGGCCGTGCAGCTGCCGCCTTGTCTTCCTGCTATTTCTCTCCCCGCATCTTCCTTTCTATTTGATGTGCTCGTTTCCAGTTTAGTTTACGTTGCTATTTCGGTATGACTGCCTGATGGCTCTCTGGCTCGCTGCAGCGGTGCTCTGTCTTAAAATCCACCCTCTGGCACGTCGAGGGCCTGGCCAGGCTGCGGGAGCATCCGAGGGGACTGGCTCGGTCCCCCAGCTCAGAGAGGTGCACCGGGGAGGCCCCTCTCCAGGGCTGCATTTCGTGTTCTTGCTTAATTGCCTTGAGATGGCGGGGCTTTTTCCAGACTGAGCAGAAAACAGGGGGGAAGAAAAGGGGAAAAAAATATCAGTTCTCTTCCTCCTTTTCAAAAGGGCTGTGGAAAAGGGAAGTGTGTTTAATTTTGTGGAGCTTGGGAGGCCTGTTTTTTCCTCACCTTATCAGTTTGGAAACATTTTGAGCAGAAGATGCCATAAAACCTAAGGAACAAGGAGGCACTGCCATGTTCATGCCTTTGTAAAATTGCGACCAATTTTGAGAGGAGCAAATATTGACTTTTTGTTTAGGTTTGGTTTTTTTTGTCTAAAACAGCTCTCGTTGCAGGAGGGCAGCTCCTCTGGGCACAGGGAGAGGCCTGCATGCAGTGGGTAGGAAGGGCAGGACAAGCGAGCCTGCTGCTAACCATGGCATTGATGGATGCTGGGGTGAGGGGGTGTTCCTGCTCCAACGCTGCTGTCTGGGCAGGCTGCTGTCAGATGAGCCCAGAGGCCATCACTGTCCCCCAAGTGCTCTGGCTCAGCCCCGATGGATAGATGACCTTCTCTGCCCCTGCACCACGCATACGTTTTGTTCCATTAATGAGGGGGAAATTAAGAAACTTAATTTGACAGAGATTTAGTGCCTGGAGAGCATGATAGTGTGGCCCTGTGCCTGGGCAAGGCTTTATTGCAGAGCTTTTCTGGAACATGGAGCTCTGCACCTGAGCTGCACAAGCAGACGACAGGTCAACAGCATGGGAGTTGCTCAAGATAAAAGGTTAAAGAGAAACAGAGAAAGCTTCAGGTGGGAGCAGATATCTTGAAAGGACATCTGGAATATTGTCTCTTTGGGAGATGAGGATTTAACTTAAATGTAACGGCCGGGCAGAGGTGAGCTCTGGATGTTAGCTGAAGCAAGCTTTGACCCATCAGGTGCACACGCTTTGGTTCTCTGATGGTGCTGGGCTGCTCCTGAGGACAGCCCGTGCCTGGGTGTGCGAGGAGCAGCTCCCCTCTCTGCTCCCTGAGCTCCCGGCCCTTGGACCTGCCTCTGGCTGGAGTGCGAGGCTCCCCGAGGAAATCGCAACGCTGTCCGTATCCCCGAGGAAAACGCAACGCAAAGCCAGGCAGAGTGGAAGCCTCCTCGTGTTCGCTACGTGAACTCAGCACTAAAATATGCCCTAAGAGTAGAGCTGTAAGCAAGCGGATCTGAACAGCACTTGCACTAAATGGGCTTCTCGGTTGTGATCGGCAGCAAAGATAACAAGTTCATTATGGCTCCAGAAATACCGAAGGTTGTTGCAGGTGTGGTGATAAGCCAGGCTCCTCGGGCATCCCGTGCGCCACGTGATCCTGCGGCAGTTCTGGGAGCAGCGGGGATACCCAGCCAGACACAAACTCTGATGTTTCTGGGTTCCGCCTCTCTTAGCTAGATACTATTTTTTAATTCTTAGACTAGCAAGAGACTGCTGAATCAACCTCAGGCTTGGCTGTGTCTTCCTAGGGAAAGTGGTTTTCTCTCTACTAACTTCTGTGTATGGATATTTATTTTGAGATGAGCTATGTAGCTATAAGATATATTAATAGAGTGTTTTCTTGTATCCTGCAAGATAATTATGTCTTATGTGAGATTTCCCGTTAAAACAGGGAACTCGAATACCCAAGGCATACAAGGTTTCTTCCTGGGACACACCACAGCCTGAGCCACAATGGCAAAGCAAGCTGCTTAGGGAGAATTGTTCTGCAACTGGCAGCTGGCTTCCAGCTCGCTCTGTCTGTCCAGTAACACGAGCAGCTCTGTCTCTTGTTACGAAACCCAGTATTTTTAACGAATTGCTTATTGGCATTTGTGGACCCGGGGGGCGGCATTTTGTAACGATTAAAAGGCACTGCCTATTGTGTTCTTAAGCAACTTGAAATGTAATTGATGTGTGTTGCAGCCACGCTCTTCTGGAGCTTTCCCAAAGGGGAAGAAATATTTCCTTTTCAAGTTAGGCAGCACGGAGCCAACGGATGGAGCAAGGGACAGTGAAGCAGGAGACGCTGGAGCCCACTCTCAGCAGTGCTGTGGCCGTTAAGCACCCTCTCCTTGCCAGCCCCTGGGTGCCATCCCTCTGGGTGCAGAAGGGCTCCTGCTTTACGGACAGCAAAACACCATAGCTGTCTGTACCCTCCCACTGACACCCTGAGCATTTCCCAGATGCTTGTAAGCATAGGTTTTTACCCCCCTCAGGGGGTTAATGCCATTAGTTTGGTAAGCTGAGGTTACGGGCTGGAAAGGGGACTGGTCTGCAGCGGTACTGGAGCACTAGGGAGCACTGGGGTCCCGGGGCTGTGACAAAACCCGTGGGCTCTGCGTTTATTTGAGAGCCTGAAGCGACTCCTGTAAAGTAGCTGTGCTGGTCAGGATTCCTGGAAGGGCATCCAAGGAATGGGTGGTTTCTGTTGCGCATGCCAGTCGGGACGGGTAAAAATTGGACGGAAAGCTGCTTCTCCCCCTGGTTAGGCTCGTGGTACTGGTGAGACACGAGCATGTGGTTATGGCTTATGCCTAGAGAAGGAATTAGTCAGGGGTCTGTAAGAAACAAGTCTTCAATTTGATTATAGCCAGCCACTAGCAAATAAATACCAAGCCACCTGAAAGACTTTCTTGTTCAGTAGTAGCTCGGTAACTTGTGAGTCACTCTGAAAATGAAACTGTGGTAGCTGTACAGTAAGTGAAGAAGCATTTTAATTTGACAGCAAATGCCTTTGTAATATACATATGACAGTGGTGGCATGCAGTGTTCTAACTGTAAAGAAATGAACTGGCGTTAGTCGATATGATGCTTTTTATCTAGCCCTGTCCCAGGGAATACGGACTTTCTACAGCGACGGGCTGCTTTCCTTTGCGGTGGCTGATAGGCGCTGCGTTGCCTTCAGAGCATGCAGGGGGAAGCAAACAAACAAACAAGTCTGGAGGAGGGAAATGATTAGACGAGCCTCAGCTGGTTTTTTCCCCTCTTGAATGGCCCTCTTTCATCAGGATATGTTAGGACAAGTGCTTTTTCAAGCCAGGATATCAGTGGAAGACACAGTGTTCTGTAAAAGTCATCCAGTTCCTGGGTAGCATCAACAGACGCGATTTCTCTGCTCCGCACAGAATATACGGTCAACCTTTTCTTTTTCTTCTTTTCTTTTTTTTTATGGGTTTAGAAGCAAAAGGATGTGAGTTTTACAGCTAGTTATGAATCTTTTCGAATTTACTGACTTCTGTCTGACTCTTGGGCCAGCACAATGCTTCTGCTGTTCAAAGAAAACCAGTCCAAATTAGTATGTATAAGCCACTCATTTTTATGCTGCTAACAAATGCTGCTTACTAGGGCATTTATCACTGCTGCCGAGGGTCAAAAGTTGGGGATGTTCTTCAATGATAGGATTTTTCTGTTCTTTAGGAGATTTTTTTAAAAGGCTGGAGTTCTAGTTGTTTACTGGAACTGCAGGATTTAAAAGGGTTTTTTTTAAACTGGGTTGGAATATCGTGCCTTGCCTTTTTCTCACTTTTATTTCGTTAGCTGTCTTTTAGAGCAGTTGTATGAAGTGACTGAGAGCAAAGAGTGTTCCTAGAGCGGAGATAAGGGACGGTGTTGGGTAATGTTGCTGTTTCACTATGGTGTAAATTATGAGCTTTTGCAAAGAGGCGCTTGGATGTGTTACCTCTGTTCAGCACCGTGCTGGTCGTATGGAAATGGGAGCTTATGTGGAGACTGGGGAGCGCGGGTAGTGCTGGGGAGGTACGGCCAGTCTGAGTCATGGCAAGCTGCGCTTTGTAACGTTGGTGTGCAGTTTAGGAAACAAACATTTAAATTAAAAAAGAAATCTTGCTCTCAACAGGTTCTTTGGCTTTGCTTTCCGGTTCATTTCCATGCAGATGAATACACGGTGACAAAAATTTTGCTATGTGGGTTGTCCTTTTCCTGCAGTCGCTTTCTGCTCCTACAGCACAGCTTTCTCATTTGCCTGCAACTGGGAATATTCTGCTTTATTGTAAAAGATTTCCTGACTGCAAGAGAGGAGAACATCAGGCGAGATGAACTGTCAGAGCAGGAGTTACCGATGCCTTTGGGAAGGAGCTCTGTCTCTTCCAAGGTTTTTCCTGCTGTAGAAATCCCAGTCAGTACTTTATTAGGGATAAAAGAATATCCTTTGGGATATTTTTTCACTTTCCCAAAGAAATATTTCCCAAAATTCTTGGGACAGGAATATTGTGAATTATCTGCTTGTGCGTTATCTAACCATTCCCTTCCTCTTGCTGAAAAAACGAGATGACTGTGCGTGAAGCTGGTATCTAGCTGAATATCCTATACATTGTGTTGGTGTCACTGCTTTTGTGTAACTTCTGACGTTTTTTAACGCTTTCCTGTGAGATCTGGTGTGCAAAGGAAACAAGACTCTTCCTGGCTCACTTATGGAATGAACCAAATTCCCGTTTGCAGAAATTCTTGCCATTAGCTTGTGTGCCAGGCAGAGCAGAGCTGGTGTTTCGGATCGCAAGCGAACTCTGCGCAGCTCCTGTTCAGACACAACTTGCTAGCGAAGTGAGTGGTGAGTGCTAGAATACTGTGGGAGTGTAAATGGAGAAAAGCTTGTTTTAATTAGAGTGCAGTTGTCCCGCTGGCATGTTATTGATCTGACATATGACTTGTGGAGCCTGGAACTTAGGGGAAAATTTTAGTTCACTTTTTAAAAGCAGCTGAAATCTCAAATTTAAACCTGATCCAGATTTTTCTGGGAATTTTGCACCTTGAAGATTCAGTTGAAAAATGAGGAAGCTTTGCCTGGGAACCTTGGCTGTGTTCTCAGAGAAGGGAAAAGCTGAACTTGCAGCAAAAGCTGAAAAGACATGAAATTCATGTCTGTCTTCACAAAAACACTAAGGTAGAATGGAGCATTAGTGCTCACTTCTGCCCAAAGGCAAAGACCCCAGATAAAGTACAGAATAGACGAGTGCTGGGAGTAGTAACCCCTGTGGGATCATTTTCTGTAGCATAAGTAACTCCCATGTAGCACAATCTCATAATGGAGCATTTATATTTGGTAGATAGCAGACAGTAATTAATGATGATCTATGTTTGGAAGTGTAGGGCGGCAGAAAATTGGGCTTTGTAACAAGGAATGTCTCTTGTGATGTTTTGAGCGGTGTAGGAAATGCAGTGTAAGCAGTTACTGTGGCAACTAAAAGGTAGCTTAGTAGATGTTGATTTTCAGCCTTGTGGGAAATGCTAACTTTACCACTTATGTCCAAGTGTATTTCTAAAATGCTCGCGAGTGCATTATGGTACTATGTAATTAGGCTTTTGCTGGTGCTTACTGCAACTACTGATTTTGTTCAGCCTTCTCTTTAGTTATGTTCTGGGGCCTGTGTGTCATTTGACTCTGTGGAAATATCATTATGTATTTGCGCATACAGCGACCTGCCTTCTTATCAGTAGTATTTTCCAGGACAGCTGTATCTAGCCAGCCCAAAGCAAAATCTTTGCTATTGTGTTGGTTGTTTTTTCCCCTGAGGTTTTAGTGCAGTTTCCTTTCTCTTGTGATGTGCAGGTTTCATCTGCCCTCCCTTCCTCTTTAAATCTACAGACAATTTATGGTTGCATGTTCTTGTTTTTGCATTCCAAAGAAATCTCAAGAACTGAAATTAGTAGGAACTGATTGACTCGGAACCTGATCTTCAGTCATTTTACAGGTCTAAGCCTGTAAAAAGTATTACCCTCTGCTGTTTTTAAGTTGCAGAATTTGATAATCAAATGATAAAGTCATTTACAGCCCATGACAGCTCAGGCAAGTATCTTCTGCAATGGCCAAGTAATAAAATGTTGGTGGAAAACGACACATGAATAATCCATGAATAATCCTGGAGCCATGCCGTGCAAGTCGCAGGATCAAACTTTGGGAACAGTTTCTCATGGCAAAATCCTACTATGTTTTAGTGAGGGGAAGCCCTTCCTTCCCGAGGCGTACAGACCTGAGCATGCATTTTGCTGATATTTCGTTTCAGTTGACTTCCTCTGTCATTTGTTTTCCAGCCTAAGCGAGAGCTTTTTCATGGTGAAAGGCGCAGCCCTTTTCTTACAACAAGGAAACAGCTCCCAGGGCCAGCGAAGTCTCCAGCATCCTCACAAACATGCAGGTAGTGGATTAAATCACCTACTGAAATTCTTTTTCCCTCTTGCTTTGCTGCTTATCCCGTCCACTCCGACAGGCTAACAGCACGCGTGGGTGGGTGAGTGACTCCTCTAATTGTCGTAGTGGGTCTTGTACAACCTGCTGAGTAAAACCAGGTTTTCAGCCCACTTGATTTGAATGGGAATGTATGATTATTGAGTCTTTGTTTAAACTTTTGTCATTATCTCGGAATTGTAACTGGAGTAGAAATTTATTCTCTGTAGACATTATGGCATTCAGCATGGCATTCTTCAGGCAGGGAAGCCTGCTGAGCCAGAAGGTCTGTGCCGAATACGTGTCCCTGTTTTCCACAGCCGCAGATGAAGAAATGTCAGTTGTGCTTCAGTGATTTGATCTTTGCCTTCCCCTTTGGCCTGTGGGGAGGGAAATTGGATGGGCTGAGTCACAGGGCTCTAGCACCTCTTCTGTAGTTATCGAGGTCCTGATTCAGCACGGCAGGGACATTGCTCTGAGTGCTCTCCCAGCCTCCAATAATCTGAAGCTTGGGACTTTTGTTGCCAGCTGACAGCATTTGTTCTTTTGAAACTACCTGTTGCTGGTTTTGTTTGACGTTAGAGCGAGGAACGTTTTAACAGGATTTGGGTCTCTGGATAGATGGAATGTTTCTTAGCTCCTTATATCCCCTTTCCTGGTTTCAGGAAAATTGCCTTTTCAATTAACTCATCACAATCTGGCCTGTAAGAGTTTATCACGGTTTAAGAACAGACTGTCCTTCTTCCCCAGTCCCCTCCAGTGTGCCAAACTGGTGGGAAGAAGTGGTAGGGAGTTGTATGGTGAACGTCCATAAGGATAGATAAGCAGATAGGGGGTTCAGGAAAGTGGATTCTACTTACCCAGTGTTTTTATGCCTTCTGTCTTTGACGGCTTTGGAATACATGATTACTGGGAAAGAAGAAATAAGATCATCGGGGCATTTTGAGAGCAGGAGCATGTGGGAAAGGCACAGTGTGGTACTGTGTGTCTGCTGCTTAGTAAACACTCCAAGCACAAAGAGGGTGTTTGAATGCCAAGCTTGGCTTTGGGTTTCTTTAATTGTCAGCAATTTCATATACGCAGCAAACATCCTACGGAGGAATTTTATCTTGTGTGGAAAGTTATGAGTGCATTACCGAGTTATTAGATGTGAACTTGTTTTGTTTTCTTGTGGATTCCTTGTTCCTTTCACTTGCTTTCACCAAACAGAAATGTACCCACTACTCTAGAGCCTAAGGGACTTGTTGCATGAGCAGCACTTTGTTTGAGATAGAAGGGATCCATCGCCCAAACCGGGCCATTCCCGCAGCCCTTCCTCCTCAGAAGTTTCTCATGTTCAGATATACCCTCCATAAGGCCGGTGGGGCTGATCCCACGATGTGCGTTTCACAGGTCAAGGTTTTTCTTTTTTCCGTTGTTCCTTTTATTTTAATCAGAGTTGTTCCTCCTGCCTCTTCCTTCCCTGTCCTCAGTGCCCATATCTTTCTGTCTTCTCGAAAGTGCTGTAACAGAAAGAGTATCATCATTTGCGCCAGTCACAGGTGGTCTCAATATATTTGGTAGCTTCCAAATACCATAAGGTCGAGTTCTCACACAGCCGGATAATGTTCATCCAAGAAGCTCACTTCTGTTGGTGTTCTCTGGGACAGCAAAGTTAATTGGCCTCCCTTAAATGGTATTTTTTGACTTAGAAACATCCAATTTCATTAAAGGACAAGACTGTGCCGGTTCTTAGTGCAGCAAGTGAGAGACCCTTTCTGATTATTTCTCTGCTTTCTCTGCAGGTGATTTGCCCCAGCACCTCCAGGTGATGATCAACCTCCTTCGCTGTGAGGATAGGATCAAACTGGTAAGAAAAGACGTGTTTTCCTGCTCTCCTTTCTGTTGGAGGAGTTTGAAACAGACCTGTAGAGGTTCATGAAAAGCATTGGCAAATCTTAGGTTTCAGTCAGCTTAACTCTGTGCCGGTTGCCAGCCCTACTGCATTTTCCTGTCCCCTCCTTTTGCCCTGGTCCTTACATCCAGGTAATGACTTGGGTCAGGAAACTGATCTGTCTGAAGTGTGTTTGTTTTGTTAGATTTAATTTTCCAGTCAGCTGACAAACACCAATACAGGAGAAGAGACAGGAGCTTGGCTGATGCTAGTGGACACTCTTAAGTCAGTCTTGAAATTGCATCCAAATGGGGCTGGGCTTTCTTTTAAAGAAATCTCCAGAGGCTATAAAAGTCACTGCAGAAAAGTCTATGTCCATTATCCCCTCCAGCATGACTAACACATTTCAGTGAAGGCTTGTGAGTGGAAGAACCCTCTGAGCCTGCCTCTGTTTTCAGTTCAGTGCATGGCCAATGTTTTTACCAACTTTCTAGTTGAAGATTTGTTCTAAAGAGGTTCAGGTTATATTTTGTAGTATTTCTCTGAACTGGGGCAGGTAATCTAGGCTAATTTTCTCCCCACCCGATGCCGAGTCAAACTGGCAACTAGCCTTGCTGGAAGATGGACCGTCTCTCCCTGTGTCTTTCATACTGCAGCTAAATAAACCTTTTGGGCACAATTACACCTTAAAAAAAAAATTAGGCAGCAATGGAAGTAATAATTATCCAAAAGCTAGTTTGCAGAGCTTGATGACCTTTTTCTAGGCTGTCCGTTTGGAAAGTGTGTGGACAGACCGAGTCCGGTACATGGTGGTTGTATACAGCAGTGGACGACAGGACACAGAGGAGAATATTCTGCTGGGTGTGGATTTCTCCAGCAAGGAGAGGTATGTCTTAAGGCAAGGCTGGGCTTGGAAATCAGGCAGGCTGGGTTCTCTGGAAAGCCTGTCAACACCAAACTGTCCCCAAGCAGTTGGTTTACATGTATGTGCAAATTCTAGCAAGAGGAAGGACACGTGTTGAGTTTTCTGACCAGTTACGAGGGCAAGAGGGTGATTTTTGTTCCAGAAAGCTTTCAGTCTCCTTGGAGTTTCTGGGCAGTTGTGGTCAAAGCGTTCACGTGTAATCCATCTGTAAGGCTGTGGCATCTACCTCATCTGTGATAGCTGGTTGTCTGCTGACTACAAAATGCTCTTGCAGACACATTTGCAAAACTGGAGCTTATTCTATCCACCAGACTTCAAGTCTGTTGATGATATGATGCAATGGACCTGTTTTGGGGTGGGTAGCTTAGTTGCCAAATAACATTAAAAAAAATACTGCAAAAGTACCTCCAAAAAACCCGAACAAATGTATCAGTAATGAGCTGTTTCTTTTGTCTAACTGATAAGAGCACATAATATTTTTGAAAGGCAAATAAAATATTTTATTATCACAGACCTTCTCATGTTATTCCAGTTCTAGGTGAGTAAACCAAGACAGAAAAGCTCTTGGCTCAGAGAGACAGGGCTGGTTTGGCAGAGCTGGAGTTAGAAGTCAGAGCTTCCAGACTGTTGTTTCTGTTCTCCGATGATTTAGCAGGCTGCCATGTTGTGCTGGTGCAGCCAGTGTGACTTTTGTTTTCTTTTTGGAAAACCTTAGTGGTTGTTTCCATTGCTATAAGGGGAAGCGGGGAGCTTTTGCAGTGAGACCTGTAGGGAAACTCCTAGCTGTGCCTTCCTAATAAGATTATTGTCATTGGCTTTAATTCTGCCTCTTGTATCTGCCGTTAAATTACTGCTGTTAGTGTTATGGAAGAAATTCTAATGTAGCATTTCCTTATGGCACACTTACTGTGCAACAGCACTGAATATTTGCTATGTCATCTTCAGATCTGAAACAACCTTGCAATAATTTGTTCCTGGCGATTATTGATGTGAGACAAGAGGAAAGATGGAACAGTTATGACAAATTCATCCTAACTGTAACGTTAGCTGCCATTTTAGTTACTGTCTCCCCTGAAAGCCAAAGTTTTTGTTAATTAAGGGCAAGTCTCATGCATAAAGAAGTCACTTGGCATTAGTGACTTCATTGAGTGACTCCATGGCTCTGTGTTGGGGCTGAAATGTCACTGCTGAGCTGTAAGTGTTCTGACTACTGACAATTTGACTAGTTGGGCGCTTTTGTGGGTTTTATTCCTTTTACATGTGTTTAATAAAAAACATTTTTTTCTCGCAAAGCTCTAAAGTGCGCATTGCCCACATGTGTGTTCAAACTGGCCTGTCAAATCCTTTGATCTGCTCTAGAAAGTGGCTGAAGGCTTAAAAAAGAAAGGAAAAGAACAAAACAAAACCTGAGCTCTTTGCGAACTGGCTGTTGCTGTATGCATCCCAATTTCCTTTAAAACTTTAATATCTCAGTAGCTTAATTATTTACTAGTTGAAAGTTACTGGCCCCCATTATAGTACGGTTTTCTTGCCAGATTGCATCTCTGAAATGAAAGTGTTTTGGGTTAGGTAAACTCATAAAATCCGTTTGTCTTTTCTACCAGCCAGAGTGGTGAAGTGAAAATCGAACATGCAGTCCTTGAAAGGCCCCTTGGGTCCTCTTTGGAAAGGGCAGGCGGCTGCTCTGCCACCTACCAAAGCTTGCTTTCTGCCTCGCTTTAGTGAGCTGAATCTCTGCAGCCAGATCGCTGTGATCTGCTTTTATGTCCTGTTAGGGAGCTACCTTGCACTGAGCTGTGAGGGTGGGAGAGCAGGAAAGATGATGGGGCAAATACTGCAGTGCTTTCTGGCAGGCTCTGGAGGGGGAGAGAAGAGCTGGTAATTTTGATTCTTGCTTCTGTGATGTTTCTCCAGCCCTGTAGAGCAATCGGCATGCTAATATCAGAGTAGACCTTTAGACATCAGCTGCTGGTCTCCTTGTGTGTTATGCATTTGATGGCCTAAGATATTACTAGGAATTACTAGAGCAAGACTCGAGGATTTTAAAAATTAAAGAGTATTAATAATTTAGGATATTGGCGTGACCGCATTGTGGCCTATATTTAACATCCTGTATAACAATCTCTCTTCCAGTAAAAGCTGCACTATAGGAATGGTTCTTCGTCTGTGGAGTGATACTAAAATCCATCTTGACGGTGATGGGTAAGAAACCACATTAAAAGGATAAATGTGAATGTCCTTCCCTACTTGGGGGCTGCTCTAGGAGAGATTCTCCGTCACCTTGCAAATGAAGTTCCAGTTTTGGATTCATGGCTGCAGTCCTCTTATTCAGACAGTGAGTTTTTGTCTTGCTGCCCTCAAACTGCTCGGTGGAACCTGTGATACCCAGTGAATGTTCTCTGAAATCTCACTCGAGGGGTGGAGCTCCCATTCCTGGCAGCCTGCACTGGGAAGGGTGTCCGCTTGCCATTCTTATTTGGGAGGATGTTGGAAAATCGGTGATACAAATTCTCATCCCTGATTCTTTTTGACTGTGAGTGCCCCTATAGCTGCCTTGCAGTAGCTGTTTGTAGAGTGCAGCTTGTGATGCAGAGAAGAGCAGTTTCTGACTGTTTTTTTTTTTTTTCCTCTCTGTTAGTGGCTTCAGCGTGAGTACTGCAGGGAGAATGCACATCTTCAAGCCAGTGTCGGTGCAAGCCATGTGGTATGTGTGTTAATTAGCTTTATTGAGAAAGAGACTGTCATTTCTGTGAATAAATTAAAAACAAATATACAAACTGCATTTTAGCGTTCTCCATAATTGGTATTTAGTGAGCTGCAGCAGAGATGCTGCTTCCCTGTGTCAGCAGGTAGCAGTACTACAAAGGGACTGTGAGAATACTGATCCGAAAACAGGATCTTCTGCTTCTGTTCAGAGCAGCTATGCGCCCTTCAATATAAGGGAAATGGCACTAGTGAGATGAATAAATATGAAAGACCAACTTGAATTCATCAGGCTGCAAACCCAGTCTTTCCTCTCTCTGCATATTTTTCTAACTGGCTGAAGGAGGAGTCTCGGGACCCATTGCCAATCTGATGGCATTCGCCGTGTTCTGCCTCATTACTGGGGCCGGGCTGGGGTTCCTGCTGCGCGGAAACTTGCCGTGCCGCCCCGGGTGCCTGTTCACCTTTCAGCTCCTGTCACCCCTCCCATGTGCAGGGATTCCAAAACACTGAAGCAGAGGTGGCTGAATCAGCAGCAGCTCTGCCAGCAAATTCCTCCTTGAAGAGGCTGCTACTCAGCCCCACACAGAACAAATGCGTCTCTTTTGGCCTGGGCAGTTTGCTGGCTCCTGTTGGAGCCTTGAGAGATCCCTGTCCTTGCAGCATCTGATAGGGAAAAGATACAGATGTAAAGAAGGATGTCGTGCTAGGGATGTTTTGGTACAGAAACAAACGAAACTCTTGTTCCTGTCATTTTTGAACTCGGCCCCTCCTGTTGGCAACCTTAGATGTGGTTAATGTATTCAGTACAATGACATCTTCGGAGTAGAGCCTTAAAAAAAAAAAAAAAAGAGGAGGGAAGGAAGGAAAAAGTAATGCTAGAATTTGCAAAAACAAATGACCCAATCTGGGCCTTGTCCCTGGAGCATGTCAGGGGCCAAGAATGCTGGTAAATATGCATTTGACTCCTTGCTGAAGGTGGTTTGAAAATTGTCCATGTTCTTTTATTTTTCTTTGGTCTGGCTTTACAAGTTAGCTAATGATTAGATCCCAGAGCAACTTGTGCCTTGTACTTGCCTGCTAATCAGGAGAAGATTTCAGCCTCTGCCTTGGACCGGCTCTTGAGAAAGCCTCCAAGGTGCAGTTTGTGCCCTCTCTGAACTCTGATATGATAAATCTGCAGCTCTCAAAAAGCAAACTGCAACAAACAATGCTGAAAATAATTTTTCTCTGTGAAAATCTCTCAGATCCTGCTCTGTCTGTTCCTGCTGCTCACATCTGCACAAATTTGTTCTCCAAACTTGCAGGTCTGCTTTACAGATCCTCCATAAAGCCTGCGAAGTTGCAAGAAGGTACAACTACTTCCCAGGTGGGATGGCCTTGGTCTGGGCCACATACTACGAAAGCTGCATCAGCTCCGACCAGAGCTGCATCAATGAGTGGAATGCGATGCAGGACCTGGAGTCCACCCGCCCCGACTCTCCAGCCCTGTTTGTTGACAAGTCAGTTCTGAATTTTATTTAAAAAAGTTGGCTTGGCTCATGAGAGAAATCTTCCCTTCTCCCTTTTCTTCCTCCAGTGGTTCAATTCCTTTCTTTTCGTAAATGACTTCAAATGTTTTTCTTCCATTATTCTCATAAAAATTGCTTTTAATACAAGTCTTTACCACCACTCCTCTGTACTGTATGAGTTGCACCGTATGTTACTGCCAGCTTGGAGACATCCCCTCCTTTTCCTTTTCAGGCCAACTGAAAGGGAACGAACAGAACGGCTCATTAAAGCCAAACTCCGGAGCATCATGATGAGCAAAGACCTGGAAAATGTGACTTCTAAGGAGGTAAAGATAAAGAATCCTGCTAGACTCCTTTTCCAGAGAGTGCTGCACTCATGAGGAGACAGCATATGACTAGGTGTCACTGGCTTTTGAATGTGTGTTTAGAACTGTTACATAAAGGCTCTGCTCTTTGGCTTTGCTATACCTCTGTTTCTCCAGCAGGGAAATCGGAGTAATACCAACATCCGAGTGCATTTTTCAAGACCTTAGTAACAAGTGTGTGACTTTCAACGCATAGTGCCTGGTTCTTTGCCAACAGAGTGGCATCGGAGGTGATGCCTGCATTACACTTGGTTGTAGCACATGTAGGCATGTCCAAGCAATGAATCTGCAGCCACTTATTCCTCAGTGTATCCCTGTGAATTATGCAAGCAAAGGCACCACTCAAAAGATGCAGTTGGTGGCTTGAGGCGCGTCCTTGTGTTAGATGCGCGTCCTGATCTTCACTTGCTCATGGGCGGTGCAGAGCAAAGTATATACCTTCCTTTCTCCTTGTCAGCTTCATTTTAAGGTTTTATTTTCTTTGTTCCTGAGCAAATGTCAGAGGGGCTTGTAGACAACATTTTGCTAGTGAGTTTATGGATGGAAGATCACAAGTCAAGGCTAAAGCTAGTTTGGATCCATCCTACAGGCTACTGTAAATACGTCTAGCCGCAGTGCAGACATATTCAGAGCAAATGGTAATAGTTCTTTTTGGGTTGGGTTTTTGTTTGTTTTTCAAGGGAGGCTATTAACATGCAGGGCTTTCCTTCCTAAAGCTTAGCGCTGAAGGTTTCGGAGACGCTCTTGTGTAACAGCACTGTTACAAGTTGTAGGCGTAAGCTGAGAACTCGTCTGTCTGTGTACGTGTTCTTAATGCTTGGTGCAGTCAAGATGCTTTGATTTTGCTGCAGCCGTTTTCCATAGTGGGTTAAACAAAGTTGTGCTGCTTTGCACTGCACCTTCCTGAAGCTGAGGTGCAGTAAGAGGACTGTATGTCTGTGCCCTGGCATTTTAAAAAGGGAAATCTGAAACCTGAAAATCTCTCTTCACCAATGCTGCTGCCATTATTCACTCCTTGCTTCTAATGGATTTCACGTTTATTTGTTAGCTGCTCTCCAAGCTCTTGTTTTTTCTCTCTCGAATTATTTTTAAGAAGCAGGTACCCCAAAATATGTTTTCTGTACTCAGATGTTATCTGAAGCTTTATTTACAGATCTTAAATCTGGGGGCGTAGGATACTTGGAGAGATGCCACGTAGTGAGATTTCTTGTCTCCAAAAGGTCGAATCCCTCTTGCTGTTTTTAATGAAGTACAGAAAAAGTGTTTTGCAGAGGAGTGCCAACAAATGTTTCTATTGAACAGACATGATTCTAGGTGGCATCCTTTATTTTCTTCTCTGCAGATACGAAATGAGCTGGAGAAACACATGAATTGCAACTTGAAGGAATTCAAGGAATTTATAGACAATGAAATGCTGCTTATCCTGGGTCAGATGGACAAACCATCTCTGATTTTTGATCATTTATATCTGGTAAGCTGCTATGTTAGGCGTTCCGGAATAGCAGGAGGCTCAGTGGGAGTGATCTGGCAAGTCACTGGGCTCAGGGGAAGCTGGATTTGGTGTCAAGGCTGACTTGTGCAGCATGAGCAAGAGGTACAGCCCGCTATCCTGCTCTTTGTGCAGACTTTACTCCAGGACCCATATGGCTTGTAAAAGTCTGCAGTAGGGAAGCCCTTTTTTCTAGCTGTGTTCTTGTTTCTGGGACTTGATATAATGGTTCTTTCCTGGCAGGTCAATCCTTTTTCAGGACGTACCATGGTGTCGTGGTTTAACCCCAGCCGGCAACTAAGCCCCACCCAGCTGCTCGCTCACTCCCCCCCGCTGGGAAGGGGGAGAGAATCGGAAGGGTAAAAGTGAGAAAACTCGAGGGTTGAGATAAAGACAGTTTAATAGGGAAAGCAAAAGCCACACACGCAAGCAAAGCAAAACAAGGAATTCATTCACCACTGCCCATGGGCAGGCGGGTGTTCAGCCATCTCCAGGACAGCAGGGCTCCATCACGCGTAATGGTGACTCGGGAAGACAAACGCCATCACTCCGAACGTCCCCCCTTCCTTCTTCCCCAGCTGTATGTGCTGAGCATGAGGCCATATGGTGTGGGATAGCCCTTTGGGCAGCTGGGGTCAGCTGTCCCAGCCGTGTCCCCTCCCAGCTCCTTGTGCACCCCCAGCCCACTCACTGGTGGACTGAGGAGCAGAAAAGGCCTTGACTCTGTGTAAGCACTGCTCAGCAGGAACGAAAACATCCCTGGGTTATCAACACTGTTTCCAGCACAGATCCAAAACACAGCCCTATACCAGCTACTGTGAAGAAAATTAACTCTATCCCAGCCAAACCCAGCACGTTCATGTGCTGTTCCAGCTTGTGCAGAAGCAGAGAACGGTGTGTGTTTCATCTAATCTTTTGCCACTAGATGGTACTCCAAGCAAAACCAGGCACTGCCATGCGGAACAAAGACTTGCCTGAGATGAACACATTGGTGCCCGTTATGCTGGGGTCTTTTTTCTTTTTGGGGGAGAGTCAGAGGAAGTGCTCATCTTTGAGGGCAAAACCTGCTTTTTAAACCCTTTTTAGCTTTCTGTTTTGCAGGTATGGGGGGGATTCCAGGTGTAACCACACCCATAACTTTCAGGATTTGCCTCACTTCTCGTATACCTGTGATCCCAGTCATGCCACACATAATCATTTTCTTTCCCTGCACTATTTATCTCTGTGTTTAAAAATCCAGAGCGGCAGGGGGCAGTGATTTGGGATGTGCTCAGTCACACGCTGGCCTAGAACTAACTCCTTAGGTGAGGACGTAATGCTCTTGTTCCCTCCTTCAGGAGGTCCCTTGCCTGTTCAGGACAGGACGTCTGTGCTGAGCCGCAGTGCTGGCTGCCCTAGTGCCGTATTCCTGTTTCAGAGGCTATTACCAACGTTTCAGTTGGCAGCTAAGGAAGGTTGCTGAGGCTGGGGCATTGCAGAACCTTAGGAAAAAGGGAGGCTCTTGGCCTCCTTTGAAATGTGTGTTTTGTGGCTGTTACAGGGGTCCGAGTGGAACGCCTCCAACCTCGAGGAGCTGCAGGGCTCGGGGTGAGTACTGCACCTTTCAAGCACCAGCCTTAGACTCTGAAACCTCCAGTCATTTGCCTTTAACGTACATTCAGGTCTCTTGAGATGTCAGATGATGTTTGTGGACTGTAGGGATGATTTTGGGCCCATTCCCAGTGATGTGGGTAACTTACTGTCAAGACCTTGGTCGAGAAATCTTTCCTACGTCATTTCTATCAATCACGTGTAGAGTGGAAATAACAAAACTTCTCGTTTGTGAAGTACATCAAGATCTCTGAACCCCCCCTATGTGTAGCAGCCGAGTGTGAAATGGCCATACATATTGTTGTGTCGGGTGTGAATTCCTGCAGGCTGCAGAAGAGCAAATATTACAGCGCTAAGCTTAGGAAAAAGCTCTATCTAAATGGAGCAGAACTTCCTGTGGATGAGCAATCTCCATCTCACCTGCCCAGACAGGCAGCTGTAGGGCTGTCTTTCACCACGTTCTCATCACCGCACCACTTCTTGGCTTGATTTACTTTCACGCTTTTTGGACGAGTGTGAATTTTGCATATAAATATTTGCTGCTTGCCCAAGGCATACACCAACCCTGATGTGAGAAACTGAAAAATATTGCTCAACAGCATGACTAAAAATGTTTAATTTGGAGTCCGTGGGAACAGATGTCTGAACATCTTTGAACAAGTAATCAACCAGCTCGTTGATACTTTTGATCTATGGGGAAGGCATCTTGACATGCAGTGTCTAAAAGTCAAAGCTGGACAAATTCTGAAACAAATATCCTGTGTCCTGGATTTGTGTGAATGATAGGAGATAATAAATCAATATGGGCATTCGTTCTCCCCGGGTACATTGTAGTCCCTGCTGTAATATTTGGCAGGAATCAAGAGATACCATGTGACTCTCATTTCATATTTTTGGTCAGAAAGAAGAGAAAAGGATGGTTTTGCAGCTAAAGCCTGCAGTTGAAAATTGTGATTCCTGGGGTCTGTTCCCAGCTCTTGCCCAAATGAATCAGTTGCAGCTGATGCACTTTTCTTCTTTGAGCGTCCCAGAAGCTGTGTGTGGCACACAGTGAGGAGTTTCTGATGAGGTTACAAAGCCTCGACAGATGGGATAAAATAAACTTCTCCCTCCTATGCCCAAGGTCCTGACACTTTGAATGGGATATGCCAGTGGTGAGAGATGGGTGAATGGGCAGGCCCTGCACGTCATGTGCATCACCTGTGTCACCGGGTGTCCCAGGGGTTCGGGATTAGGGCTGTAGATAAAAATCTTACAGTTTGTGTTGTGTCAGATTTCATGGACTTCACAGTGTGTGTCAGTTCCCTTTCATGACCATGGCAGTTCAGCTTTATTTTTCTTGTCATTCTCCGCAGCATTGACTACATTTTGAATGTGACCAGGGAAATTGATAATTTTTTCCCCGGTTTGTTCGCATATCACAATATCCGAGTGTATGACGAGGAGACAACAGACCTCCTGGCTCACTGGAATGAGGCGTACCACTTTATAAATAAGGCCAAGTAAGTGGGCTGGGAGATGTGACTCAGTGTGAGAGCACGTCCAAGCCATGGGGTCTGACAGCGCAGCGTGCCCTGCGGGTTTCATCCAGCGTGGAGCTGGGCCCTCCCTGAAGCCACACCACCACCGAAGGAGGCAACAGGGCTTTTGCATTACTGCTTTTGCCAGGAGTTTTCTGTGTTCCTGGAACTTCCCCGTACCTTGTCTCTTCCTGTACTGGCATTAACCTGTTCCTAGCCTGTGATGTTTTTTATTATTATTATTTTGTTTTGGTTCCAAAAGGAAACGAGGACATTTCCTCTTCTCAAGAAGTTCTGGAAATACTCCAGCACATGTCTGTGTTGCACTAGCCCCAGCTGTCTCTGCAGACAAGCAATGGTGACAGAGCCCATCAAACTCTGCTGGGCTTTTACACTCAGGTTGTTCCTGCTTATCCCTGAATCCAAAGACTCAGGCAGGCAGGAGGCTTCATGGTGGTCTCTGAAATGGCAGCATGATTGAAGCTGCCCTTCTCTAACTCCTGACTTTTCTGGAGAGAGATTCTTCTTGTGGCCCACTGAGTCCAAAACGTTTCTCGCCTACTGAGCCGTGGTGTTGAGGTGGTCAGGAGGACAAAGTACTGTCCCTCCACTGTGTAAAATGGTAACAGCAGATACCGTAACCAGAAAGATGAGACATATTTTCCTGTTTGCCCTTCTGCAGGAAGAATCACTCCAAGTGCCTGGTGCACTGCAAAATGGGTGTGAGCCGGTCAGCATCTACTGTTATAGCTTATGCAATGAAGGAATTTGGCTGGTCACTGGAAAAGGCCTATAATTATGTGAAGCAAAAACGCAGCATTGCAAGACCAAATGCAGGCTTCATGAGACAGCTTTTGGAATACGAAGGCATTTTAGATGCGAGGTAAGGTGACAGGATAAATGGAAAGGTGACTTGCAGGAAATAAAAGGAGCTAATAGTAGGCAACACCTCTCGTGTTTTTGTATGACAAAATATTCATCAATTTCCGTGGAGTTCTGTTCAGGCAATAGGTTCTTCTGCCAATGTCTTGCACACATGTGCCATGCTCAGAGACACTGGCAGAGTGTGTGTGGTGCTGTAGTCTGAAGGCCAGACCGCCATCCAGAAGGGTCCCCTTTAGAAGGGCAGATGCAGAAGCTTGGGCTAATTGTGTTTTTCTAACCCTTTCCTATGCCAGGCCTCCCTGGATGGAAATTAGCTGTCTTCTAGGGAGATCTGCTCTGGTTTAATTCAGAGAGGGTTTCTCTGTGCTTGGGAAGCATGTTCGTATTTCTCAGCAGCCAGTACTGTTCAGCAAAACATTGTTCTTGTTTTATGAGGCAGAACTGAACTCAGGCAGTGTTGGAGGCAAATCATTTGCAGTTCTGGGTGACCATGCCAATCACAAGTCTTTGTCATTGCAAGCGCTGTAGTATCTAATAAGGGTTTCTGCATGCTCCGCTTGGCCGCTGCTCTACTGGGCGAAGAGGAGGAAGATTTTTTTCACTCTGGTTCAGCAGGAGCTGTGCCATGAGACGTGCAGAGATGTTGGTTCAGAGTGTTTGGCTCTGACAGAGGGCTCTGTGTCCCTCCGCCCTGAGGGATTCCTCCCAAGGGCTGTTCCCATCATGGGTGCAGTGCAGGGCACTGCTGTGAGTCTGCTGGGTCAAAGAGACTCTGGAGTGGGCAGGTGGGAGGCACAAAATCCTGATGCTAGAGCTGGTTTTGTCCAAGTGGGACTGCAGGGCTGGACCCAGCGGTCAGCCTTTTGGTTCTGGGATGTGGAGAGGGAGAGACATTCCTGGAACTGAGCATCCTACAGTTCAACGGTAGTCACTTGTGTCTTTGTCCTTTCCCCCAGCAAGCAGCGCCACAATAAGCTGTGGAAGCAGCAGGCAGAGAGCAACCTACCCCAGAACGCAGACGGCACCACGGGGTCGGATGACTTCTTGCTCGAGAGCTTAGACATCGACCTAGAAAACCGCCTGGCTGACCTGGACACACCTTCACAGTCAGCGTTCCTGGACAACCGCGCTGGCACAGAAGTGTCCGTGGGGTTTAATTACTGCTTCCGTCGCCTCTCGGACACGCTGCTGGAGAACAAGATCCCTGGTGACAGGGAGGGCTTTTTCCACGTGGAGGAGCTGGAGCGGGATGCGCTTGCGGAGCGCACTGCCTCACTGGTGGGACAGCCTCCGTCTGTGCCTTCAGAGGGGAGGCTGCTGGAGATGGCGAAAGCCCTGGAGACGGCGGAGTCGCTGGCAGAGCTGGGCAGTTTCAGCGAGAAGGAGGTGAAGAAGAAACTGGACTTCAGCCCCCGGAAGGGGAGGGTAGTGCTGGGCCCTGGGGACCCAGGGGAGGACGGTGTCAGGGAGGAAAATCCGATGGAGAAGTGGAAGCGGCGTTTGTCCATGCACAAGGAGGAGAGCAGGCTTAATAGAGAGAACTTGAATAACAACAACAGCAAAAGGAGTTGCCCAGAGGATTTTGAGGTGCGTATGGAGTTGAAATGTAGGTGGTTAGCATGGCTGACTCTACTGCAAGTGAAACTGCTCTTCTCATCTTCATAGCACAGTTTCATTTGACTTGGATAAAGCCTTTCATTCCATGATGAGCTTCTTCCTTTTCGAAGTGCTTCTGAACATGGCTTTGCTTGCCCAAGCTATGGATTTAGATGCCAGAGAGAAAGCGCACACATGTGAGTGCCCTATAAACTGCTTTGGGCAACTTGCTTGCATGACCATCGCTTGGTACCAAACGGTAGGTATTCTTCCATTGAAGATACTGTCTGCTGAGAAAGTACGTGGCTTTTGTTCCTGCTGCAGGGCCTTAAGAGAACTGGAAATGGGCTTTGTTTCAAATCTGCTTGGCTGTAAATATACCTTGTGGTCTGTGTGTGTCTCTGCTGCTTGCTGATGTCCTGTTCTGTGCACATTCATCTGTACCTGTTTTCTTTTTTGCAGCACGATGCCGTATTTGGGATCCTCAGTAAGGTCAAGCCTTCCTATCAGTCTTGCACTGACTGCATGTATTCCTCGGCCAGTTTGTCTCCTGACTCCTTTGGGGAGCAGTGCGAAAACCCCAGCACTGCGCGTCGCAGCACCACCATCTGCACGCAACCAGCCCTCCTCTCCCACATCAATTCCAACTTGGCGGACCACCTGCCCAGCAAGGCACACTCAGAGGAAGGAATCAGAACTAAAAATAACGAGGCTCCCCTTCCTCTGTCGGCAGGAACTGGTACTTTGGAGGCTGGCACTTGCAAATCACTTGATCAACACTGCAGCATTTTGGAGAAAGGAAAAGACGCACCAAAAACCCCAGTCAAAACTCTGCTGCCCAGGAGAAACTCACACTGTGACAAGAACCTCCTTAACGCAGAAGTGGTAAAAGAACAGTCTCTAGCCAGAAAAGAGAGCAAACCTACCAAGGATCTGAAGTACTTGTTGTTCAGCAAAGACTTGGAAAAGCCAAGTGCAAACAGTTACTTGATGCAGCATCAGGAGTCTCTTATTCAGCTGCAGAAAGCAGGCTTGGTTAGGAAACACACCAAAGAGCTGGAGCGGTTGAAAAGCCTGCCCTCGGACGCCTCGTCGCTGCTCAGAGAGAGCCCCCTGAGCAGAGTTGACTCCAGCATTGTGGAGGAAAGCGAGGATTTGTTTTCACATCACGGCCTCCTACCTCTTCTGGGACCAGCACCGTTAATACCCGAAGATGCAGAAAATGATGTGGAGAAGTTAGAGGTGAAACGTGTCTTGGAGGGGATCTCTCAGAAAACCTCCACGCCTGTCATGTGTCGGTTGGAGCACACGAGCAGTTTCACCAAGGACTTCCTGAAGACCATCTGCTACACTCCCTCCTCCTCCCGGAGCTCCAACCTGACGCGTAGCTCCAGCAGCGACAGCATCCACAGCGTGCGGGGCAAGCCCGGCCTGGTGAAGCAGCGAACTCAGGAAATTGAGACCAGGCTGCGGCTGGCTGGCTTGACTGTGTCTTCTCCTCTGAAAAGGTCCAATTCTCTCGCCAAGCTAGGGTGTCTTAACTTGTCCTCTGAGGACTTATCAAGTGACATGGATGTGTCAACCATAACGGACTCAAAAGAGGCCGTTTCAAGCGAGTCTTCCGTGCTCTGTGAGCCACAATCCACGCTGAGGAGTGCAGACGTCACCTCCAAACTGGCAGCGAAGCCAGCGGTCGGAAACTTGAAGAACACGCTTTGGATGGGCAAAAGTTGATGCCTTCTGTGGGGGGAGGAAGGGGGTGGATTTGGGGGTTTTTATGGCATTTATTCACTGCACCAATGCAGTTTTATCATCTGACTTGCAGTAGTTCATCTGATGCCACCTCTTCTTCCCCTCCTTGTGCCCTAAGTGGGGAGAAAGAAAACATAATGGGTCATGGTGAATGGCACAAGGGAAAATAAAATGTATTGCATGGCTTAGAAGAGGACTTTGTGTGTGAATTGCCTGTTGTCCTGCAGGATGCTATTTCTAGTACTGTTTGCCAAGTATAATAATGTGGTTTTGTGTGTGTGTATATATAGATAGATATTTGTATCTATTTATCTATCTATCTATATATATAAAATGCTGAAATATTCTGTTTCAAAGACTCAACAAAATAATTAGTCATTACTTTTTTTTTACAGAACAAATACAAGTCTCTAGTTAAAACAGGGTGCTTGTGGAAAAGTCCTTAAAATGGTGACATGAACACTACCTCTGTTCTTGCTGACTTTTAGTCTTGGTTTGTTGTTTTGTCTTCTTTTAAAAAGGCTTTTCCCACAATACTTACCGTTGTTTGAAGGTATTCCCTTAATGTTAACTGTAAAGGCCTGGAGGAGTATGGAGACAGAGGCTTTACCGCACCGAGTGACCTAGCTGTGAAGTGAAGGAGTATCGAGCTGTGTTCGTGTTGACTGTGTGACCTGCTGGCGTTAGTCCGTCCTCGCTGTGTGACCGGGTGAATTGTCATAGTCTCATGTCGGTGCCGGAGTGACACCCAACCTGTGTCGCTGTCGCAGGCTTACGCTCCCGTGGAGAGGCGTCTTGTTCTTTGGGTGTTTTTGCTGTCGTTGTGGTTTGTGATGTCCCAGTACTAATGACGAGCCTGGCCAGTAAGTGACCGTGGACCCTAGTGAAGCTTTGTGTATTGCTGTGTCAGTGTCGTGGATCCTGTGTTGGGGACCCTTCTTCATCGGGCTGTTGGTGGCACACCGTGCTGGCGAGATGGCCGAGGAGGGACGGCTCTCCTCGTGTCCCACGCATTCAAAATCCCAGTAGGCAATAGGGGAGCGGGTGTCTTTTCTGATTATTGCTGTTGGTTTTGGTAGAACGGTTCCTACGTCCTTGGTTTGCCGGCAGCCTGGGAAGCTGTTGACGAAGCCCGAGGGGTTATTTATGCTGGGTGTCAGGAGGCTGGGTGGCCCCAGAGCAGGGAGCCGGGGTGTACGTGTCCCAGCTCTTGCAGGGCTGCACCAGCCTCCTGCCAGGGGTGACAGAGGCGTAAATTGTGCTCTCGGCAGGAGGGGTGCATCCTTTGGGGCAAGCAGTCAAACAGAAATACGGGCTCACTCCAAAGAGAGAGGGACATTGAAGGCGTGGGTGAGATCTCCTTTCGGAGGAAAGCAGGAGGGAGGACACCGGGGGCTGCCCCTGCTCTCCCTCGGCGAGGTGCCCACGGTGCTGCACGCTCTGCAGCAATCGTAGCCGTGGAAGCCGTCCCTTCCCACGCCAGAGGCTGGCTCTCAGGGACCGATCTCAGACCAGTGTTACCATGTGCTCCTCCTCTTGCTGCCCTGCTGTGGGAGATGCTTGAAACGCAGCCGTTCACCGATGCTATATGAAATGTACATTTTCTCAGACTATTTCAGGCAGCCAGCCAGGGCAAGAACCGCTCTGTGCGAGATGCGCTGGCCAAGTCAGGAGGGAAGAGCCTGAGAAGCGTGTAGGGGACATGCTCCAAACCTTGGTGCTCTCCGAGTCCCATCTGGAACCGTGCTGGCTGCTTGTGCCTTCAGGGTGATATTTTGAAGCAGGCTTGGGGGTCAGAACAGACCCCAGGGATCAGAACAGACCTCAGAGGTCAGTGATGGCAAATGGATGGATTTGCTCGTTTAGCAGCCAGGCTGTGAGTGCGAGCTCTCCTACGTTTTAAGATCTCCATCGAAAGCCATTTTTAAAAATCCCCTCCTTGAGGTGGGGGAGAGAGCAGGGCTGCAAGCAATCATTCTCAGAGTCTGTATTAATCAAAAATCCACTGTCTTGAGAAAGGGAGCCGCATGTTTTACTGTCCTAAATGCCCAGAGTTTACCTTTTTTTTCTTTAAGCATAAGACCCCACATTTTTATATTAACAGTGTGAGGAATTGTAGGGACTGGCAATCAGTAAATGAATGTCCCTCCTTAAAGAGTCTTCAATTTGATGTACATTTTTAGCTTAAGGCACACTTCCTGTTTCACCCGTGAAAGCTGGTTTGAAGCAAATCTGCTGCGTGAGGGGACCCTGGAAAATGTGCACAAGCTTTTGCTATTTAGGGCTGAGAAAACGTTGGGTCATGTTCAGAATAGGCCCGAAATACCCTCTACCCAATGTCGGCGTACTGTGGGTGCATGTGCAACTCCAGATCTGCGCTACATTTCCTATATTGGTTGCAATCCAGTTACTATCCTTGTTTACACCCAGAGTCTGCTTTACGAGAGGGGGCAGGCAGTGGGGGCACACAGGAGGCCCCGGGGCTGTTGGATGCCCGCAGGGCTCGGAGCAGCTGCCTGGGAAGGCCTTTGTGCCCCCTGCCCGGCGAGCCTCTGCCTCGCCGCGCTGCGCTCAGGTTTGGTCCCAGCGCAGTTTGATCGTCAGCCTCGGCTTGCAAGGGCCATTTGCACGGTTATTTTTCTCCGCTATATGTTACACCGGCACCTTTCTCAGCGCTGCAGACCCTTCCCATTGCTGCCCAGCCAAGGAAAGGGGGGGCGGGGGGCGGGGGGGATTTGAATGAGTTCAGAAAAATTCCGTTAACTGATGCAAGCGAACATATATATTTCCTTCCTGTTTTCGTGAGTGCCTGCCAAGTTCTGCTGTGTACAAACCACTGCTTTCCCGGGGTGTAGCTCAGCGCTGGCTGCCTTCCCCCGCCTGTCGCTTGGACTCGGCTCTCGGTGGACCAACCCCACCACTTCGCTCATTGGGCTCGGGGCTCCGTCGCTGTGTTGTCGTGACTCTGTCGGGATAGAGGCACGGTTTAGCGGGAGTCGGTCTCGAAGCCAACATGCGCTAGAAGCACTAGTGTGCCATTTCAAAGGTTTTTGTAGCCAAACCTATGATGCTTGCAGATTTCATTAGATTTGTTGCATGAGAAGGTAGATGTGATTGTCCTCTCCCTCGTATTGTAATTTTTCTTTTACAATTGAGTGCCTTAATAATAGTTTACAAATACTATGTATTTATGCTGAGCTGTTAAACTCTGCTGTTTGCTGTTCCTTTTTTTTGGTGCTTTTGGTGTTTCCGGTGGCAGTGAGACCGTTACTACTTCTGCATATCGACCTCCCGGCCCCGCTGAGCTCAGCGCTGCTAACCACTTCCCTTCTGCTCTGTATATGGCAAAACCAAAGGGCTGCGTTGCAGCTCCCAGTGCCCCCATTTATCTATGCATTGCTGCAGAAACGCGGACGGGGGGTGTCCGGGGAGATGTCCCATCGATGGCCGGCTGCGCTTTGCTCAGCGGAATGCTGGGTGTGAATCCAAACCCAGTCCCGTTCTGCCAGAAAACCCGAAATGCACAAAAGTGGCACCTTATTTCCAGTCCAGGCTTTGTCGGTCTGTGTGATAGCAATAGTCGTCCTCCTGGTTGTCCTTCCCGTGAAGGTGGTGGTTGGCTCGGTCGTGTCCCGCCGCCCCCGGGCAGGCGTTGCCCGCTCTCTGCTGGGGAGCCGGCTCCCGACCTGGGAGGTGGAGACCGTCCTGGTTAGACCATGACCGTGGACCCGGAGAGGAGGGGTGGGTGAGTAACGTGTAGCTGTTCCAGTGCATTGCTGTACTCTATGATAACAACGTTCCTTTTATTTCATGGTATTTCTTAATTCTGGTTTTATATTTAAATATGCAGTATCTTTTGTACTGTACGTTCGCGGTAGGGGACGCATAATGCACTTTTTTTTTACTTTTGTTTGTAAAAATGTACTGTATATTTTATGTGCTTCTTGTGAGAAAAATAAACTTTTTTGTTTTCCTTTTACAAATGAGCTTTGCAGCGTTTTTGGAGGTGGGGAAGGATCAGCCCGGCCGTGGGGAACAGGCCCCACGGGGGCGGAAAGAAAAGGAGGCGACGGTTGCGTCTCATCGGCGCAGCAGCCGCGCCCGGCTCCCGTGGTCCCCTGCCCCGTGTTATCTCTTCCCGTCTGTCCCGGCTGCGCTCCCCTTTTTTTGGGTCCTGGCTGTTTTCTGCCGCCCCTGAAGGCCAGACCCGGAGATGCCTTTGTCCCTCTCGGTTGTGTCCCTGCAGCGCTGGGCCTGTTTCAGCTGCCCTGCCGGGACGGCGAGCGCTGCAGAAACACACCTGAGCTGCGGCACAGGCTCACCTGCAGGTTTTTTAAGGGAAAAAGGGAATTAAATAGAAATATGCTTAATTCCTGGAGGCAGGAGTAGAACTGATACCTGTAATTCTCTGCCTAGCCTCTTTTCAGAGACCCCAGGCTGGGTTTAAGGAGAAGCTGCTCGCGTTTCGGCGCCTGTTCCCCGGCACCGAGTGGATGTTGGCAGCGGAACGGTGCGTGTGAAAGCGATGCCTGCGCCATGCTGAGCCCTCCCTGCACGGCGCATGGAAAAGTACTTATTTGGAGAGTGGCTTGGTGCTACCGCAGCGACGTGGGCTTTTGAATTCCCACAGACCTGGGCTACAGTCTCCTCCAAAGAGCAAATCCCCAGTGTGAAAGCTGAGGAGCTAAATCCTGGGATGTGGCTCTTCTGGCCTGAGCCGATGCTGCTGCAGCCCCACGATCCACCCGAGGTGGGACCAGCCCTTCTCGGGCATTCACCAAATTTTGCCTTTAAAGGCAAACAGCGAGCATCTGTCTCGTGTGCCTTCGAGGAGTCTTGTTACTGCCTGGGATTGTTCTCGCTCTCAAAGCTGCTTCAGGGAGGAACATGTCAGTGTTTACCTTGGCAGGGTAGCAAAGCGCAGGCTGGGGATGCTCTCCAGCTTTGGCACACTTGCTAATTGCCTCAAAAAGGCGTTAACCCCCACCAGAAATATTTGCTTTTTAGGGTTTTTTGGGGTTGATTTGGCTTGGAGCTGGCAGCTGTCTGTCACCTATCAGTCGAGTGCAGCAAAGCGTGATTTACTGCCTGCCCTCCCTGCCCCGGCACTCAGCCCGGCTGCCCCGAGGAGCTCAGCCCTCTCGCCGGTCCAGCCAGCCAGACCTGGGCAGGAACCGGCTCTTGCTGCTAACTTCATGGTACTAATTTGCCAACTCTCACGCGCACAGAGCTCAGGCCACAAACTCATGGGGCTGAATTAAGTGACTTAAGTCCTGCTGCAGCTTTAGCAGAGGCTGGGTTTGATTCCGATGTGATAAGGGTGCAGCAATACGCTGTGTGAGGGCAAGGGGCTGGGGAACATCTTCCTTTCACCTGGCAGCTGAGTGTCACCTGGAGCTACGTGTGGCACGTGCTGGCTGATGCCGCTTTGTGTCACCGGCACATTTCTGGGCTGCGCTCACAGCTTTGCAGGGACTCACGCGTGGGCAGCAGTTCACCAGCCGGGAAAATAATCTGCAACTGATGGAGGACAGAGCCCTGGGCTCCCTGGGGTGGGTTTGTGAGGGTTTTGGTCTTCTCCTTACACCTGAGAGCATCTCTGGTGGAAATGTGGCTCTTCTCCCAGATGTGGGAGCAGGGTGCTGAGCTGGTCTGCCACTGCGTGGGCAGGTACCTGCTGCAGGACCTGCAGCATCAGGAGCTGGAACCGGCATCTGACACTCCCCTGATCGAGGACGGAGACCCCGGGCAGTCGCCCCAGCACAGAGCGCTCGGCTTTGTGTCAAGGCCTTCCGAGAGCTGCCCAGACATGCTTACATGATGACACGCGAAGGAAAACAGCGGGAGCAAGTGTGTGCGTGTGTGTGTACAGCTTTTACGCCCTGGGGTTAACTCTCTCCAGCACTGAGACACAGCAGAGCTGGGAAGCTTGTGCTGAGCTGGGAGCCCCAGAGGCTCCCTCAGGCCAGAGCTCCGGTTTGGGGAGACAGCTTTCCCGCTGTAGTGTGCTTTTGAGGTCCCTGGGACAGAGTCTGTCCTTTAGCCGATGCCATTTTGGAGTCAGATGTTTGCCACTAGCTCATTTAATTCACACGTCCCTTGCCTGATTCACAAGATGATGCTCCCTGCTCATCTCGGCTTCCCAAAGACGGAGATCTCCCCACCGCAGCTGTTTGCAGGTTTGCATCTCGAGAGTTGGGTGTAAGAGGTTATACGTTAGAGAGGCACCACGAGACAGGACTGCGAAACGGCCGGGGGGTGCCCTGTGACTGCTGGTGAGTTTGTGTGTCTCTTTTTTTATTCTTGTTATGATTGAAAGTTGGTTCTTTACGGAGCGGTTCTTGTTATGGCTGAATGTTACATCCTGTTGTGATGTTGCTATGGCAAACCCAGGCAACATCTGGAGCAACACAAGTTCTCTCCAGCGACCATCCGGAGGGTTTATTTATAGCCTCCCTGGTGAAAGGAGATGCCTGAGCATGAAGCCTCCGTGGGCAGATCATGGCGGGGCCAGCCTGGCACCGGGTGCCCTCCTGGTTGGGACCCGGGGCAGTGGGAAGACGCGAGGTCCGTCCGGGCCCCTCGCCTCACCTGCCTGGTGGAGGAGCCCTCAAGCGCTACCGAGCGGTAATCAGAAAGGAGCAGATCTCCTCGAGGACGCTCTGACTCCGTTCTTTGCCCCTGATGGGAGGAGGATGGTTGCCTACCAGCATTTCCCAATTCCACGTTGGGGTTGGGTGGCCGCAGGGGTGGTGAGCAGATATGGTAAGGATGCTGTTGGGGGAAAAGGTAAGATTTGGCAGGTGAGTGAGGCTGGTTTTAGTGAACAAAGCGATGCGCACAGAGAAGCAACAGGAAGGACACAAAGGGCCACTACTGCACTGCAACACCAGCAGCCTACTGCAGGAAAGAGGAGAAGCCGCTGCTCCGGCAGTGGGTCTCCAGCTGCCTGCGGCCCCAGGGCGATGCCTCTGTGTCTCTTTACGCTGGGTCATGGCTGGACAGCCATGCTGGCCTCCAAAGAGGTAGAAATGTAAATAAATCTAAGCAGAAGCTGAGAGTCGGCGCTGCCGATGTGAGACGAGCTGGTTCCTGCAATGGATGGAGGGGCAGGGGATGCAGGGCTGCAGCAGGCGCGGGCCGGGCTGCGCTGCCGGTGGGGCTCCCTCTCCCATTGCAAACAGGCGGCTGTTTGGAGCACCTGCAGCAGCAGGTCCTCTCTCTGCATGCACGTACACACACAGGCATTTCGTACTGATAGCAGCAGCTCTGCTGCTTCGGCCAGGGGAGCTGCTCGGCTGGGGAGCAGCTGATGAGCCGGTCGGGTTTGCTCCGGCCTCGGCCCTTGCCCTGGGCGTTGCATATTCCCTAAAAGTCTCTTCCTCTCTGGTTTGAAGGATGGGGCAGCGGCGACATTGCTGCAGCTGCCATTTCCTTTTATGCAGATGGTTCAGGAGCAGAAACCGCGTTGCTCCCGTGTCAGACTTTCCCGAGTGTTTAATAAGCAGCTCGCAGGAAAGCGATGCAAAATGCTGCAGAGCAGGGCAGGACAAACCCAGGTTCGATGACCCAGCTGTGCAGCTTCCACACCAGCCCTGGGCTCTACGATCCCCACGCAGGGCAAGCGAAAAAACCAAGATGGTATCTCTAAATCACGACAGTTTGTGAGAAACCCAAAATGTATTTGGCTTTGGCATGGGGGACCAGGGCGTTGGCTCAAGGGGAAGAGCCCCGAATTGTTGATCAAGTCACCATGCCAACGTCAAGCATGCCTGAGTCTGGCGAGTTTATCCCACAGAGAGGTGACTTGGCTTTAAAATTTGTCACTCATGCGACTGTCAGCAAATCTTGCTGCAGCACTTCACTACCTGGCGGGATCAGTGCTGCGAGGTCCCCCCCCACCGCCGGCATCAGCAGGGAGCATCGCCTGCTCCTGGCGCGGCTCGGGGGCCCGGCCACCGGCCCCGGTCCTGCTGGGAAGCGGTTGTGTTTGTTTTGGGCAACCTCAGCAGGGATTTACAAGTTCCAGTGGTAACAAATGGTGTTTTGTCTCGCTGCAGAGCAGCTCTGCAACGTGCATTGATAAAAAACTGTCCCTGCGAGGGGGCCTGGCTGGCTCCCGGGCTGATAAGGGCTGGGATAACCATCATCCCTCGCTCCTTCCCCTTGTCGGTGGCCAGCGCTCGCTCCTGAGCCAGCTCATGGAGCAGGGGACGAGGTGGTGGCATCACAAGAGACCGTGGTCCAGGCATCGCCCACGCAGCCTGCGTGAGCGCGTCAGCTGTGCTCGGAGGGCTGCCGGGGTCCCTGGGAGCTCTGGATGAGGCCCCGGCAGGATTTTCCAGCCCCGCTTAGCGTCAGCGGGATGCCTTTAGCCTGGGGCCAGCGGGCAGGTCGCTGGGGACTGTTTGCAAACTCTTCGGGCTGACGTTGGGGTAACTCAGCCGCTGCCGGGAAGCAGGTCCTGGCTCAGCCCCGGCCCCGCAGAGGTGCCTGCACAGGCTGTGCTGCTGCCTGCATCTCTGTAGGGCCCATCTAGGTGTTTTCCTGCATCCCGCCTCGGGATGCTTCCCCGGATCCGGCTCGGGCAGCTGGCACCTCGTGCACCATAAAAGGCAAAGCACTGGGGAAGAGCTGCTGGGGTGGGAGCCACGGCGGCCGCTGCGGCTCGCTGCAATGCCAGGCATCCCGGCTGTGTATAAACGGATTAGAGCCCTCCCGTCCTCCGGCTCCCCCTCCTTCCGGAGAGTTTACAGGAGCCTGTTTGGCAGAAGGATTATCCAAAGGGAGGAACTTTCTGCTCAGAGGGCTGTTTAGACAAATGCCCGAAGCATTAACAGGGATTTTTGATAAGTTATGTTTTGGAGTCTCCTAAGGGAAACTTGTTTCTGAGGCTGCTGTTGGGCTTCTCTGTTTATCTCGGGGAGTCTTTTTTATGTCACAGCAATTCTCTTAGCAATAACATTTTCCCGCAGATCATTCCAGCCGATCCGTCTCTGCCCTGCGTGCTCCGTGCAGGCGGTATCTCTCCCAAAAACACTGGGACGCAGACCAAGGCTGCGTGCTGCTTCCAAGGAAGGAGTGCTGGGGGAGACGCTCTGTGTCCATCGGGCACGGGGCAGGGAGGCAGGGAAGAGTGCCAGGGGCACGGATGCGGGTTTCCAAGCTCTCCGTGAAACCCATGGAGGAGCTGACGGAGGT
Organism: Ciconia boyciana; assembly: GCF_034638445.1. Lineage (NCBI taxonomy): Eukaryota > Metazoa > Chordata > Aves > Ciconiiformes > Ciconiidae > Ciconia > Ciconia boyciana. The sequence goes on from NC_132948.1 coordinate 8,132,587, forward strand.
GATCCTGCCCAGACGAGCCGCAGCAGATGACCTGGCAGTAAATCACTCCGGAAGCAGCGAGATCGGAGGGAAGCCAGGCAGGATTGCTGCACGGGACCGTAGGGAGTTACTGCTGCAGCAGGTTGGGGAAAAGAGGAGAGTCCCTGAGGAAAGATGCAGATGGGTAGCAAGTCCTGCCTGTAAAGTGCTATGGGCCAGCAAATTAGAAGCTGGGGGGTGCTTTCACAGTTATTCAGGTGGGATATATTTGAGTAGGGACCAGCGTAGCATCAACTCTGACAGCTGTTGTGTTAGGAGGGAGCCTCCTGCCCTGCCGCAGAGGACGGGCTCCATCACGCCAATGTGCATTTTCATCTCTGCTGGCCATGAGGCTAAAAAATGCCGATTCACATGACCCAGGCACGGAGGCTTCCAAGCTGCCTCCGTCTCTCCCAGTAGCAGAGGAAGGAGAAGGCGGTGCTGAAAGTCTGCTGAGACCCAAGGTGGGAAGAAATCTTGGCTGGCCAGTTTCAAAGCATTTGGACCAGGAATTACGGTGACTGAGCTCCCAGCCATGGAAGCCTCCACCTGGCAGTACTATGGATATTTACGGGATGACACAAGTAAGGCGAGCGGGAGAGACTGCACTACTTCCCGGGGAGCGTCCTCAGGGACGTGCGAGGATTATACTCTGCTGCAACGCGGCCAGGAGGGCCTGGAGCACAGGCTGGAGAGGGGGGACCTTCCCGACGCCGGGAGCGACGCGCAAGCCCCTGCCAAGGAGTCAGAGATGAGCAGCAGCGGGCAGAGAGGGCAGCAGGGGCTGGCAGGGGACCCGCGCTCAGAAGACCACCCCATGTCGAAAGGGTGCAGGAGACGGGAGGAGGGAGAAGCCCCTCCGAAGGTGTATGAAGTGGAGGTTGGGCACAGGCGAACGGGCACGGGCAGGATGGTGAAGCCGGTGGTGTACAGGCTGGAGGAGAGCGAGTACAGGCGCCTGATCGAAGAGGCAGAAGCAGAACCTGAGGAGGAATGGGAAGAGACAGAGCACAAGGTACCTGTGATTCAGGAGGGCTACCCCGGGGATGGGAAGGTGGCAAGTCTGAGCCTAAACAGGCTCAACACTTTCCAAGGAGTCCTGAGGAGGCAGATAAGCCGTTCAGACTCGGAAAGCAGTGCAGAGAGCAGGCAAGTGAATAAACTGACCCTGAACTCTCCCTCGGAGGGAAACAAGCCGAGTGTCCCCATCAGGTCGGATAGCTTCGAGCGAAACGCCATGCTCATGGATTACATTTTGCAAAGCAAACAGGAGGCAACAACATCTGTTTCCTACGTCCCCAGAGAAAGCAGCAAGGCAGCTGAAAGCTTCAGGCAGGCAGTGAGCTTCGCCCCCCAGCCTGACGGCACTCCGGACCTTTGCCAGAACGGCCAGACCAGCGAGGAGGATCCGGCCAGGAAGCCCGAGCCAGACAAGCAGGTAGTGAAGAGCCTCGAGCGAACGGTCTCTGCGGTTGCAAATTATGCTTCAGTGGCTAGAGACACTGAAAAGCTTTCGAGACAGAGCAGCAGCCAGCGCCTTGAGAGCAGGGAACAGCTCAGAGGTGAAGCAGATGCAGGGATACTCGATTCATACAGCCAGAAAAAAACCCCACCGGCCCCTCCTGTCAGGTCCCACAGCAAAGAGAGCCTGGCTTTGAGCATGAGCAAGACTGTGGCAATGACCGAGGCGCTGCTGGAGCCCCGCAGCGATGCAGCGAAGCCTGCCAAGGAGCAGTGGGCAGCTGCAGGCGCGGAGCAGCTAACTGGAGGCAGGACTGCGGGAGGAGGGGGCTCGGAGGAGCCGGAGCGGAAGGGGAGGAAGAGTCAGGAGGATGAGAAAGTGCTTAAAGTTGCCGACGCAAAGAAAACCTTCGAAAAGCCCAAGCCGGCAGAGGGGAAGGCAGCGACGCCACCGCCCAGCGCTGCCAGAAAAGGTGAGGCGTGACGGCACGGCCGCGGGCAGGCTGGCAGAGCCCGGCTCTGGCTGGCAGTGCCGTGGGGCCAGGGTGGGTCCGGAGCCGAGGGCTGGGTGGTGAGGGGAGGTGGAAACGTGGTGGTCGTGAGGCTTTTCAGAAATACCAGCCTTGTCATAGCCCAGCAACAGATGGGATGCGCTCGGGGCGCGTTCAGCGATCTGTGGTCGTAAGGAGGCAGGACAAAAATCAGGCATTGATTCAAGTCTGCTACAGCCTGGTAAAAGTGCTTCTTGCAGTGAAACTGTTTAGAGAGAAAGGGATTTGCTTTTTAAGACACTCTGTACATAAATAAGTATAATATCCAGTACTCTATATTGCTTTTCATTAATAGATACGGCGCAGAAGCGCCCATATGATACTTTCTCCCGCTGTCATGTGGGATTATTTGCCTCTGTCTCTCTAGGCATTGGGTGAGCCAATATAATTTTATTTTAGCCATGATATAAAAAGGAGGTATTATTTTCCTTAGGTTCTTTTTCTCCTGCGCTGTGACTTAGCTGAATAAGCCTTTCAGGAGAATGACATCAACTCGGAAACCCTTTCACTGAAAAACTATGGATAAATGAACTTTGTTGAAATTTTACTGGTAAAACAGCAGTTATGCAGAACTAGGGAGAGATTAGAAATTAGTGTTTGTTTGAGAGTTTGGATCCTGCAAGGACATATCAGACCCATGCTGGTTGACTTACATCTTCTGTTTATTGACAATCTGCAATTGTGGATTTCCTTATAAGGGAAAATAAATGTTTTAAGGCACAGGAAATCTATGCCAGCTTTGAATTGAATAGCATGTTTACTTAAAAAAGAGGTGTGATTATCCCACGGCGCTTGGTACGTTGTGCTGTCAATTACTCTCATTCACAGAAGTCCCAAAACCAAGTCAGAATACGAACATTGCCGCAGAGTTTGTGTGTGTGTCAGTGATAACAAAAAGCCTACAGCGATGAAAAATAGACCCGATCCTCTCAGGAAGCATCTGAAGACACGTTATCATTCTCACGATGTAAAGAAATAGGGTTGTGAAATATTTGTCACTGCAAACTATCTGCCATCTGACAGACTTAGGCTCTGTAGGTGAAGCAGTGCTAGTACTGGTGTTACCAGGGCGTCTGGATCTACGCAGCCTCCCCACTCCTCCTCGAGTGGGAGATTTGTCTGATTAAATGGTACAGCTGATACGGCATGTTTTCATCAGCCAGATCAGACGGAGGGATGCTTTCATCAGCACGGAGGCATGCATCCTTTGCAGGGAACAGAAGGAGCAGGTGGATGCAATAGGTGATCTTACAGAGGAAAGGGGTTAGAAGGGACTACAAGAAAACACACTCCATCCCTAAGGCAGTACTGGCTACAGCTAAATCACTCCTGACAGATGTTTACCTACTTGTTCTTCAGAAGAAATAGGTAGGGAGGGTCAAGACAATCTATTTCAGTGCTGCACTGTGAAAATGTTGCAATAAAGAAGAGTAGGAATAGCTTCTCATTTTGCTATATCTGTGACATAGTCTGTTTTGGGGTTTTTTTTAATCTGTTTCTGAACATATATCTTCCCAGCTCTCATACTGCCAAACTGAACACGAACATCTTGCATATATTTACCATTATATGATTCCTTTCTTATACCTCTGATTTTTCCAGCACCTTTGGTCCAGCTTGATCCTAGACAGCAGGGAGAGAAACAGAACAAGATGGCAGAAGGATTCAAAACTGGTTGAATAATGAGGACAAGACTAGGATATGTGATAAGTGTAACACGGAGTGCTACAGGAATCACAGCGCCAAGCCTCACGTTACCGCTCACTGCTCAAAGCCCCTGCTCATTACGTGCTGCCTGGCTGATTTTTTTTCTGCTATTCAGAATGATAGGAAGTGTCAATCCCAGGGTATTTGTTGTAAATAAAATACAGCTTGCTTTTTTCTTTTTTCTTTTTTTTTCCTGTGTTCTGCTTTCTTGTCTCTCTATTCCTAGTTAATCATCTGGTGTAGTGGAGAGAGCAACAAAGAAAATCCCATCTGTTGCAACTAATTGCTCCATTTTTATTTGGTGTCCCAACATTTTAATTGGGTATTGGGGCCACCTCCCCTTTATGGCAAAAATGGGAAAAAAGAAAGAAAAATACATTTCACGATCCTGTACAATGGTGGAGGAGAAAAATACATGAGGAAATTGACTAGCTCAAAATTAATTTCGAGATTTCCTTTCACTGTAAAAGCTGTGGGCAACACGTATTTCTATGCCTTTCCTATAGATGAGTTGGTAGGGATGTGTATGACATCTATATTACTGCATATAACATGCATGAGAGTGAGTATATGTAGTAATAAATGTGCTTTAGAAAATGTATTTTAAATCATTAATAACAATAGCATCAATTATTAATACCCATCCTGACCTAATGTTCACTTCTTATTACTCGTCAGTCTCCAGCATCTTCCATCCAGGCCCAGCAGCACACAAACGATGTCAGTGCAAGGGCTCGCTCACCGCAGCGGATTTTCATTATCCTTTGGGGAGGGGGCTTGCGATCTGACCCCAATTTACTGGGTCTGGAAGTAGCGCAGGGACTCGTTCGATGTCACGCAGAAAGGTGGGGCAGACCTGGGAATAAAACTAAGGGGTGCTGCCTCCTAACCCTCTGCTTTAATTCACATATTCCTCTTTCCTCCTTGTCCACATGCTCTGATACACTCTCATGCACTGCTCCCTTCCTGGCTGTTATTTTAGAAATCTGATTGAAAATATTGCTCTCCTTATCTTCATTCCATTATTCTACAGCTCCCCTTTCTGGCCAAGGACTGAATAAGGCCAAACCAAATGGATTTTGTTCTCCCTCTCTCCAGACAAACACTTTGCTGGATCTGGGGAACAGATAGCACAGGGCAACGCTTCCCTGGGCAGAACACGTAATCCTGTCCAAGAGACAGAATTGATCAGCCGTATCAAGAGCTGTTACGTGGTGGCTGTTAGTACAATTTCGTCTTGGCAGCTGCTCCACATTTGACAATCATTGAAATGTCCCTTAAAAACCAGGCTTGTAAGCAGTTTAATAAACCTTCCCTCGCCATTCGCTATGTGCCCAACAGACATTGAGAAAACAAGGCAGAAAGAGTAAATCTAATGCTATTCCATGCACAGAAATGGCTTGGGGTTTGTTTTGTTTTGTTTTGTTTTTTCCATTGCAATCAGTTCAGATTTCCCTGCATAAAAACCCCACTGCATTCCAGTAATGTTATGTGAAATGTAAGATCACGTCACCGATTTAAATGGGAGCAGCTCTTCTCAACGCTGCTGAATCTGGCCTTGCGTATCTAAATCACGAGAGCCGTAGAAGAAGAAATATAAAAATATGCAACTTTCAGGTGGGAGAGCCTAGTGCTTCCTGTGAAGTTATTTAAATATAATAACAAATCAAAAGGCTTCAATAAATAAATAGATAAATAGTGGACACAAATGTCCTTCAAAAGTTGTATAACTTGGATATCTGCAAACCCGAGGTCCGAAACATTAACTGTCATGTCCGGCATATTTTGCGTGACTTAGAAGTTAAGCTGCAAAATAACAGGACTTTAAATTGCTGATCTCTCTAAACCCTCCATAAGCCGTTTTTCCTTCATTCAGAATATATTCAGCAATGAGGATTTAAGCAAATTGAAATGTTCAAGACAAATTCATCCCTCAAGTGACTTTACTGGTGCTGAATGACTGGCTTGCCGTCCATCTAAGATTGCTCGGAGACTCCAAGCCAAATTGCATAACATCAGCTGAAGGCCAAAGAAGCCATTAAAATTTCTCCTAGAAAGAGGTGCCTCAGGTGTTTGTATCTTTCTTTACCTTTCCTAACTAATAACACGCACTGGCAAGGAAGGCTGTGGGGCATACCGAACGCGTTACTTATGAGGCACGGCAAGATCATCATAGGAACAAACCAGCGTGATTTATTGCAGTGATGGAATTGATGCATATTTGCAAGCAAGCTAAATTTAGCTGCTGACATAAGTTTCAGAGGTGGAGTCTGTAGACACGGTGCTGTTTCCCTATAAAGGCTGTGAGATAGACTGTTTGCAGCAGTCGTGCATCAATGTAGCAGAAGGTAAAATATGTGGGATGGATAAAACGAGTGAAATGTATTTTTGAATAAATTCTGAATCTTTTCTGCAAAATTTAGTAATCAGGCGTGTTGGTACTAATAAAATAGAAGGACAAACTTTGTTGTGTGGTTCCTTGTAGCTGCAAGAATTTGGTAATAGGATATTTTCCTTTACAAAAATTAGAATTTGTGACATATTTTGACAAGTTGTTGGGCTTACATCACTCTGGCTATAATTTAAGTACTGTTTGTTAGAATGATTTTATTCAGCTGAAGTGATGAAGATTACTGTTTACAGTGGAACCAAAGAGCATGTGTAAAACCTTAGCCATTCCTTCTGTTGTTGAAGACTTCAGCCTGAAATTCATGTCATTTCTTCATCACCTTGGACGGTGAGCTGTTGCGATCTAAATGGCTCATTAATCCAGGTCAGGATCTGGGTGATCTTTGGAGCATTTCCATCCAAATATTTAAGGAAGCGCTAGCGAAAATTCAACAGGTATTTTTTCCTTCTGAGTCCATCCTTAGTGATTGTCCCAACGACGTGTCGAGCAAGCTGTGCTGCAGGAGTATCCATCGCTGCAGCGACAATGTGAACCAGGAACCAACCGTTCAGGTGGCAGTTACTGAGAGGATTAGGTTTCAATCAGATTTCTCAGGACAAATTTCACTTTGTGTCCTCTGTGCATCGCTCTCTTTTGAGATGGATGCCAAAAATCTTCCTTGGTTTCTCTTCCAAGCTGTTGGGTAGTGCTGGGTACTGCTGCCTTCAGTGTTGTTCTTCAGGCCAGGGTAAAGCATCAGCTGGTACATTATTAAAATATCATTGCAAGCTTGCCCGCTGTTTTGAGCTAGAAGGAGCTATACATACGTATATTTTTAAGTACCATTTTATATGCTTGTATTAATATTTTTTTATAAAGTTTTAAGCCACATGCACAGGTTCGAGACTCCTCACAAATTAATGGCCATGGGACTAGCAGTCAAGACACTCAGCTCTATCTTTGACTCATTGTGTGACCTTCAGCAAGTCACGTACCTACGTGGAAAATATGAATCACAATCTAAACCCACTAAACTACACATTACCTGCGGGTCTGCTCCAAGGCTGCCAAACTGCTTTTGTTTTCTTGTTTTTTAGCTTTAAAGAGATTGTTTGAAGGAGGAGGGTGGAGATTTAAGTGTGTTGGGCTGGCTTTCGGAAGGAGGTATTAATTTCATGGTAATTGGTGCCGTGGGCAGTGCGTGGCAGGGATGCAGGCTTGCAACTCTAATCTTTGGGTGTGTAAGTTTTTTATCAAGGTGTTGCTCAGCACGTAAGAGACTTCCCTCCTTATTGAATCAGTGGTTAAAGCAGTGTCAAAGTTTAACAAATGTTGGATAACATTTGTTTAATTTGTAGCTACTATGGCATCTGATATTTCTATCAGCTGTAATCAGACCAGCAAGACCGTAACAAATGTATCTCTGTGAGGCTTTCTGCATGTTTTAACACTCAGCTATCACTTAACAGGGGTAGTTCACAGTCCTGTCACAGTTTCATGGGGGAAGAGGAGGGCTCTCAGCTCAGCTCATCACAACACACATATTTCTCCAAATTCTGAAGGATTATAAGGGGAGTTACAGGTGCGTCGCTCCCCTGAAAAATTAGGCCCCTTAAAACACCTAACCACATGCAAACGGATTTGCAAATATTGGCCAAAACGTATAAGGAAGCTAGACTAGCTTTCGGTTTTGGCCATGTATGGTAAACCGAGTGCAACGTGGGCACTGATCTAGCATCATTCATCCGCTCTTCAAGTTCCCTGGAGGAACAGAAACACGCAGCCTTTGAGAGCGGTATTACCCTGCGTGCCTTCTGGTGTTTGCTGCACAGGTACTCACCTTCTTATTGTGCACCGTATTAATAACCAATAGCCTCTTTCATTGAACAGCGGAGATAAAATAACCCTCTTTACAACCACATAAGCCAGCATCCCCAAAAGCGGCTTTACTTCTAGTGCAATGGGGAGAATCTTTGGTTTCAAGCTACTGTCCTGCGCTTCTCATTAAAGTGTGACTTTTAGCAGGGGCTTAAGCTCTCCTTTTGTCACCGTCTTGCTGGCAGTGCCATTTTCCACGGCAGCTACAGGCCCCAGCAAGTCAGCATGACAAAATGAAGCGACATGGTTGTTTTTCTTGCAGAACAGTTGGCTCTCTTCAGCGTAGCTTTGTCGACGGCAGGGTCTAGCTGTGCCCTGCCCGGCCGAGGGCTCACGAGGAGCCGCATCCACGGGGTTGTGCCTCCCTCATCGCATCAGCGCTCGCAATTTTCGGTTTTGTTGCCGTAGTGCCCCACACCCCCCTTCTCCTTTTTGCCAGTACATCCCCACCTTTGCTCGCACCCTGGGTGTCTAAAGCAGAGGACGAGAGTGCCATCCCAGCAGGAAGTCGCAGCTGGGCCTGTGAGGGAAGAGGCCTGAGGCCGGCTGGAGAGCAGCGGGGGCCACCGCGGGGCGCCGACCCGGCAAGGGGCTAAGCGTCCGAGAGGAACCGGGCTGCCGCCTCCCCGCCGGAGCCGTGAGGGGACAGGCGGGGGCCGGAACGCGGGCCCGGCCCCCTCAGGGCGCTGCGGGGCGGCGGACGGGCGGCGCGGGCCTGCCCGACCGGGGAAGGGGGGGGAGAGAGAGCGCGCGACCACGCGTGGCGGCGAGCGCCGCGTCGCCATTGGCTAGCCGGGCCGCCACTCACCTCGCCGACCCGCCCTCCGCCGAGGGAGGCGGGACGGGAACGCGCGGCACCAGGCGGGTGTCCGTAAAGAGGGGGCGTGGCCCGCGGCGGGGAGGTGTGGCCACAGGAAGGCGGGGCTTCGCGCCGGCGCTGCCCGCCCCCGGCGCACGGCGGTCAGTCGGGCGGCGGCGGCGGCGGCAGCGGCAGGCGGCGGAGGCGGCTCCGCCGGGCTGAGGAGCGGACGCGGGGAGGCGGCTCGGGATCGCGGTGCGCGGCACGGGGCGGGGGAGACCGGGGAGCCGGGGCGGCAGCGGGACGGCGCTCTGCGGCGCGGCGGGTGGCAGCTGGCGGGGCGGGAGGGCGGCGGGCGGCCCGCCGCGGGGAGGCGGCGGTGCCCGCGGGAGGGCGGCGGCGGGCGCCGGGGCCGGGCCGGGCAGGGCAGGGCAGGGCAGGGCGGGCGGGGGTCCGGCCGGGCGGGCTTTTCCTGCGCGGGGCCGGCTGTTGCCGCCGAGCCCTTCCTGAGGCGGCGGCCGCTGTCAGCGCCCGGGCCTGCGGCGGGAAGCGCCCTCCCCGCGCCGGTGGTTGGGCGCCGCGCTCAGCCCGGGGCTTCTCCCCCGCTCTCCTCCTTATTAGGTAGCGGAGCGGCTCAGGGTCGCCGCGGGTTCCGGCATCCGGCCGGGGCTCGCAGGTTGCCGGCAGGGCATGCCCGAGGCGGGGCGGCCCCGCCGCCGGGGCCGGGCTTCTCCCGCCGCAGCTCGGGCAGCCCCTGCGCGCCGCGCACCTGATGCCCGCTGCCAGCCCCGGCCGCCTTCTGCACGGAGAGAACGGGGTTTTGCTTTTGTTCGGCGGGTTTTTTCCTTCCCCCCCCCCCCCCCTTTTTTTTCACGGCGATGCAGCAGCAGCTCGCTGGCACCGGCGTGTGTGTGTCGGCCCCGGAGCGCCGCGTCCCCGCTGCCACCCTGTAACGTTGCAGAGGACAAAAGATGACTGGAGGGTTTAGTTTTGGGCTTTTTTCTTTACGCTGGTGTTGGCCGGGTGCATGTCACGCCATTATTAATGGCTCTTCAGAGTCTGTTCGGGAGATGTTTAAAGTCCTGGGTTGTATGACGTGTTCCTGGGATTTGTTTTTCTATGCAGAAAGCCACATTGTTTGAATAGCAATGTGTCAAAGGCCAGAATGTAAAGGTTAGTAGTTACCCATGCTTTGTGAAATTAGCTGCTTCTCCGCTCACGATACACAGAAAGGCGTCGGACGTGCAGCCGCACAAACGTTCAGCTGTAGTACCCAGGTCTAGACAATGTGATGCTGTGACTGCACAGGAGACAGGTCTAGAAAAATAAAAGGGGACTGAAAGCTGACTGGAAACAAACGTAAAACTGATTGATGCAGTTTTATTGTTAAAGTGATATGTGTTAGTGTTGTGGGTTTTTTGAAACTACAGCTATTGGTCTCGTACGTGTGTGTTTGAGCACGTCCGTTCAGCCTATTCATGCAGATGTGCATGTGGATTAGTATAAGCAAGACCAAGGATGTTAGCAAAATGAGAGTGACATTTTGAATATACTAGCCTGTGGCTGGTTTTTCAGTTTGCTGATACCCATTCTGGTTTAATTTTAGGCCAGGCTGTATCTAAATTACCTGACACTGTCCTCTCTCTTCGTGTGCCTCTCTAAGCACATGCAGGAGAGAAGCTCTGTGCCTGCTGGAAGTGTGGGAAAATGGTGTGAACTGGCACAGTCTGTCCTGTAAGAAGCGTGTTCCTATGTGCTGAATGTGTGATGGCTAGAGAAAACAGCGGGTATCTTGTGCGTGAGGCAGGAGAGGATATATTCGATTTTCATTTGAATAACAAGCATTGAATCATCTTTTCTGCTCAAGGGGAAAAACAGATGGCTGTGCACTCACCGAGACCTTTCATTGCAGCTAATATTCGTGTTTGCTAAAGACTGTGTACACAAAGGTAGAAGATCAAATACTGTTGTGATAAAGTCAGTGCATGTTTATTTTGGATATATATGTTTCTAGTATTTTCAGTAGCCGTAGTAAGACCTGACGCAGTCAGGTACATGTCAGGGGCATTTGCTTTGTGTTTGTTTTAATATAGCACTTCATAGTAGTAATTTTTCGATGGTCACTTGTAGCCTTTTATAGAGATTGCTTTAATCAGCATTTATATGTCTCTCTTTATGTTCTCTGTTGGCATTACTCTATCTTCTAGTGAGCTGCCTTTTCAAACATCACTGGATTTTTTCAAGTTAAATCTTCATGCTTATTGCATCTGTCACTTCTGGGATTCTCTCCAAGCAAAAGGCAGAGATTCAGTTTAATGGCAATGAGAAGGAATGCACAGAAGGGTAAAATATCAGCTTTCCTGAGTGATACAGCAAAGGATGCGGAGAGATCTGCCCTCAGTAACTGTTCCATGCATCATGTTCAAGCTTAATATTAGATTTTAACGATGGTTTCATAAAATGGCTCATTAAAGCACAACGTTGCATTTTGATCGTAAGAGAATTTATGTTACTGGTTTTAATTTGATTATCGATTGAGGAATATGACTTGGATGCCAGCTTCCTATTTTGAAGACATGAGCAAAACACTTCCTGGCCTGCGTTTGCAGCTTGGTGAGGTCATCGGCGCACCACTCCCAGGGCTAGGAATGTCCTTTTAGGCAAACTCACAGGCACATTTTCACTTGACTTTTAAAGTATGGGTTTGTTTGTTTTGATTTTGTTTTACTGAGGCTTTTGTGATAATCTCAGTCCTTCTCTAAGGATGTGTTGGAACAGAAACTCACTGAGGATTTGAAGTGCCCCAGTTTAAGCGTTTACAGGGCATATGAACAAGAATTAAATGTCTGTGTTCTCTTCTAGCTCTTTCCCTGTAGTCTCCCCACCTAATATTTTTGGTCTGCTTATATTCTGGTTGTTAACTCTGAAATTAGTCTGATTAGAAACTGCTTACAGCTTCAGTTTACAGTCACCCTGGTTATGTAGCCACATGTGAAAAGTCAGATTGTTGGTGGCTTTAGGCTGACAGGACGTGAACTGATATTTTTTTTTTGTCCCAGTATGCACAAATGCAGGTGGTGGTGGCGGCATTGCTGGGGTGAACGCCAAGTCAAAATGGTTTAGGTTAGCTGAAGTGACTCAGGAAAGCTAGCAGTGAAAGTTGATTATCCTGGGTGTGTTGAATATACCAGTATAGCTGGGAATCGGTTACTGGGCCCTTTCTTTCTATTTGCCAATAGGATCGCTTTGTTCTCTTTTTCCTTGTGTGAGTAACTATACTAAAAATGGATTATTTGGGTTTTTTTGAGGTTATAATTGTTCAGTACATGACTTTATATGTTTTTATATGATAGCGTTAGGCACGTAAAACACTAGTGTGAATTACTCAGTTTCTCGGCGTAGCAGCGACGAGCCCGAGAGGTCCCACCGGCAGGTCTGGCTTTGCGCTGGAGGACTCCCTGATGCCGAGTCTGGCGCTGATGGTCCTCAGAGGAGCAACCTGTCTGGAGAGGTTCCTAATGGAATATACCAAGTGTGCATTGTGTACGTGCCCGTATGGGTTTGTGTAGTGAATACAAATCTAATCAGAATTAATGGCTGGATGTGAAGGTAATGATGTAGCTATGAAGTAGAAGGTGGCTGCTGGGCAAACAGATAATTTTACTTTACAACTCTCCCATGCAGTTCTTCATGCCAATAAGACAGATGTAATCTCTTTACAGCAGACACCTTTGTAACAAGTCACAAAGTGCCCCTGAAATGGAAGAGGCTTTTGTGATGGAACACCATAAAAGCTTTAAAGTCCTGCTCTGTAGGTCAGGAACTAGCAAGGAACTTGACAGAGAAATAATGAAAATTATATCTGTTATTGCCTCCTAAAGGAGAAAAACCATGTTGTTCTTTCGAAGGCTGCCAGCCTGCTGGCACTCTCCTGGTGCTCGTTGATAGAAGAGGTCACCTTGGTGTAGAGGTGACAAAGTAAAACATGGGCTCCTTGGCCATTTTTCCTCTTCGCTTTTCTTCGTTAATGAGTTAGATACCAAGGTAGAATCACCTGCATTGGGGAAAGGTTGACAGCATTTCTTCCACACTATCGCTTTGCTGCTTCAACGTTATTTGCTTTGTCTTATCCCAGTTTTGTTGATGATAACAATAAATGATATATAATATGCTTTTTGCTATGAGCATGTAATGACTCTTTTGAGGTCCGGCTCTCAGTGGGAGAAGCTGGATGCGGTTGGATCAGTTATAGTGACTCTGTTTGACATTAAGCTGGGCTTCTCAATCCATCATAATTAGGTTTTTCTTGTTTTCCCTTTTAATAATTTAATTTGAAAAAGCAATGGAGATAAAATGAAAACAGTGGTGGGGCCTGACTTAAAGTGATTAAGGTTCAGCCTGATGCAGTCAGGCGCGCTGAGATGAGCTCGCAGCTTTCATCTGGAGTATTGCTGAGCTGCGCTTAAGGCCAAGTGTTCCCCTTAGGAAGGATCATGGTTTCTCTGTGGCTCTCCAAATCCTGCCGGCCATAGCATCTTTGTATGTAATCTATGTATGTACAAGCATATATGTAATCTATGTACAGTTCTTCTTAGCCGAATATTAAGGCAACCATTTCTGCAGCCTCCTCAAATATGCCTGAGCAGCATTTCATAAAACTAGATGGGGATAGTGTGCCTAAAACTACACCTGGCTTGCATCCGTGTACGAACCTAGGCAATACCTTTCACCTGCAGTTCCTGGTATAAGTAGTCCCTGGAAAATTGACTTCAAATCACTCTGGTTGGAGTATTTAGAAATGTGGGAACTTCCCCTCCCTTCTCCCTCCATCCCCCCAGCTCTGCATATAGTTGCCATAGAGACTGTGTTCTGGAGTCCTTGAAAATCCATTGTTTATCTCGCATAAATGTATAAACCTGCTTTATTGAAACATCGCATTTTGAAGCATCCTGTTCCCGTGCAAATCTGATAGGGACTTGACATCCTACGGTGCTGCAGGTTTGGATATTGGACATGCATCAGGCACAATCAGACAAACTGATAATGGGTATAATTAGCACCACCAGGGATTAGCAGGCAATAACAAATTCAAGCTGTAGTAAGCACTCTGTCCCTTGGGAGCCGGGCAAACTGGCAGTGCCGGGCAGATGATCACTTGATATGGAAGATAGTCATCAGCAAAGGCTTGATGGTGAGGGCCTCAGCTCAGTGCTAGTGTTACCTCTTGAAATTGCCTCTTTTTTTTTTCCCCCTTTAAATACTTCACAGTGTGTTAGTTCGTGCTGGAATCGTGAACACTCATGGACTTGGGGTATACGCTTGGCATTTTTCATCATAGGGTGGCCAGTCAGCGTTACAGTTGTTTCTTGCAGTTACCTGTGTGAAACAGATTGAAATCCTTGTTTCCACATTGGAAATGTGAGGTTAAGCGTTTTGCTCAGGGTCTTGCAGGTACTAGGCTGGGAATACTTCCATATATAATACTAAGTGTACTTGTTTTACAGATGGTTCATATATTTGCACCAGCACACATGGTGGGAAGTGCGCGTGTGTGGGTAACTGGCCGTGCTTACACTTAGCTTTTCAACTGTTAATTTTTTACTGCAGTACTTATACTGTATGTTGGAGCTTGGAGTAAATAGGCACAAAGCTGTCTTGTTCAGAACAGGAGGTGGATTAAATTTTTTGAGTTTTCAGTGAATGTGTTTTTTTTAAGGTTTATTTTCATTTTTGGATCTGCTGAGATCAGTTTGCAAGGCAGGAAAAAATCCTGAGCCAGCTTAGACAAACATGAGTTGCCAGACGTACTTCAGCAATATATACTTCTGCTTTAGCACAGCGTGAAGTGTAGGCACAAAACACTTCTAGCTGAGTGTCGTTGTGCCTTCCAGCATCTTTTTCCTGGCCACTGCTGCTTTCTGGAGCAATTTGTTAAAAGTTCTGCGTGGTGTTTTAAGGTGTCGTTGTTTAAAGGTGGGCTACCCTGGTTTGGCCTCCTGTTTTACCGTGCTTTGGATGCACATGTGTTATCTCTATACACTTCACTTTGCTCCCTGATGTTTCTTTGGGGGTAAAGGTTATCTTTTTGTTCTTTACATGCGGTGCTCACCGCATTGATCTTCTGGTCTACTAGGGGAATTCTTACGCACTATGAAAGATCACAGAAAAACCAGCTGGGGCTTATCTCAGTGTAATACTGCCTGTTGTTTTGGCTGGTCTCCTCCAGAACTGCTGTAAATGCCACAGGGACTCTCAAAGGGCTGGAAGTGTGGGTTGCATGTGCAGTGACATGACTGTCAAGCTGACAGGTAAGTAAAGCTTAAAGGTCATCAAACACAGGCCGTAATTCTTCATGCCCCTTACTGAAAACAAGTTCCCCAGCTGAGAGCAGCCAGCTGCAAGGCCCTTCCCCAAGAAATCAGCCTTTGCCCAGCGGGTATCAGGGTGCGATTCTCCCCGTCAGGCAGGCAGAGCTGCTGTGGGAGTGCTGGGGTGTCGGGGACAGCAGGTACACCCCTCGTCCTTGGCACAGGGCGCCTGTGGGTGTAGGAAGATGTTTTTCCTTCTTGCATCTGAAATATTTCTTTGTAGCGTAGCAGGAATGTTTATTAAAGCTGCTTACTAAACTAAATACACCTTCCGAAGTAAATTTTTTTTTTTCTTGCCTGTCTAGAGAGGTGAGAAAGGGGCTCCCTGTTGCATTCGTGGTTTGATGCCAGCTCGCCCAGGTCGCTGCCTGCTCAGCTGTGGTGTGCAGCAGCCGGGGCTCTGCCGCAGCACAGGACAGCAGCCTTGGCCTGAAACGGATCAGCGACAAACAACATCTGTAGGACAGAGGAAATGTGTTTGAACTTGGAACCCATTGCTAAAACAGATGTTTGAGGGGCTGTAATTGGTACCACAAGATAGGGATTTAAAATCAAGTTAGCAGATTGAACTATCTGGATTTGAGTTTTAGCCTCCCTCCAGTCCCTTCCTCCCTCCCCCAGCCCTGATTTCAAATTGCATGTTACGGAAACGGGACAGAATGACAATGGTACTCTTTGAATTATAGGCTGCTTGGCCAGAAGAGCTGGCAGGACAGCAAATGGAAATCTGGAGAAATACACGCCAGTTCCAACTGTGAGAATTGAGATTCATTTTGCAGCTTATTTGTACAGCATTAAAATCTGAAACGCATTTGCGTTGTCCAGTCTGAACCTTCTGCGTTCTTCTATGCTGAGGATATTGTCTTGTCTCTGACAATTAACCATTGTTGGTTTTATTCTGAGAACATCGAAAGTTCAACGTGAGTGCCTCACCTGTTGGATGGGTGTTATTGAGTAGCTTGAGAAGTGAAAGTGGCTAAACTGGGCTCTGATTTAGCTAGCGTTTGGATGAAGGTGTTTCTCAGAGTATGGCAACCAAGCCCATTACTACTTTTTGGAGTAGAGTGTCTCCATTCAAAATTGCAGTGTGATGGACCACACTGCTGTGTGCTGTAACTCCAGTCTAACCGTGACACTGTCCGGGTCTCTGGCCCATCACATTTGCCATTACGGGGCTGCAAACAAACTTCAGACACCACGGCCGCGGCGTGTGGCTGCAGTGCTGGTCCAAGAGGCGCTGCCATTGCACTTGGCCATCCTGCTCCTCTCTGATCGCATCCCCCGAGGCCGTGCTGTCTTCTCGGCGGGCTCCCGGCAGGTCTGGGTGTTGTGCTCCATCCAGCAGACCAGCGGAGCGTTTGTGGTCGGGCAGGGCCATCTGGAGAATGCTGCATCCTCGCTTGGTCAGTCTGACTCACACTTGGCTGGTCTATTTGTGAGCCTCGGTTGTGCTGATCTGTTGTTTCTGCTTTATTTCTAAGTTGTGAGGAATTTGTGTCCCGGCTAACTTTATGTTTATAGCGGAGGGCTTTCTGCAGGTCTTGGTTTCCTGATGGTGGCTCTCAGGCTGTAGTGCTACAGTGCTCTTGAAGAACTGGGACCTGCGACCTTTCATTTCTGAGACCGTTTATCTCCTTAAAACATCTGTAACATAGTTTCTTCCTGTGGATACCATGGCATGTTGTAATTGAGGAGGAATAGAAAACAGTATATCAAGTCCTTTGGAGATTTCTCCTTTTGATAAATCTTCTTGTCATTTTTTTAAGGAATGATCCAATTAACTGTAAGCAAGGAGGAGCAGTGTAATGTTTCCAATAATGTCTTAAAGCCACTGGACTTTAACAGGAAACGTACTTAGAAAATACTGTGTTAATCAAATTGCCTTCATGTCTGCACCTCTTCTTGACTTTTGCAGAATGGGAAATTCTGGACGTGTTATTTATTCCTTCTGTGCTTTAGGCTCCCAGCACCTGGGTGCTCCTATCTGCTTGGCTTCTAGCTTAAGTTCATCGCTGAAGAGGACAGATTACATCCTGTATCAGGAGTTGAGTTTCAGGTCTAGCGGCTACCGGTGAGCTCCTCTGTTGCACACATAGAAAGACTGATGTCTGCTGTTTATTTCATTTGGGCACGTTTGATTGCTTCAAGTTGTGGGAGAAAATACAGTTGTTTTCTGCTGTTAGCACTCTGTCATGTTAGAAAAATGTGCTTGTGCCTTACCTGGTTAGTTGGGAAAGGTGGGACCTGGCGGTGATTAGCTGAGAAATTGATGAAGCTATGGTGGGGAAGAGCTCTTTCTCCATTTGTAGCCACCATCCTTATTAGCTGGTGCTATGCTTTTGCCCATTTCCCAGGTTAAATGTAAAAGCTTGCGATATGGCTCGAATATGGTCTGGAAGAAGCTTGCATGTAACCTTCAAGAGAGCAGAAGAATTCAGCAAATTGGGGTAGCAGCTCTGAACAGATTGATACTTCCTTGTTAGCTCTCTTGCACTGATAAGAGAACTAGGTCAGCTCTGTGGAGAAGGCATTTTATCTGCATACTTCTCTTAACTGGAATCCTGGTGCTTGGCTGTTGTAACAGGCTTGCTGACTTGCAGCTCTGCGCAGGGGGTTGTGCTCTCCATCTCGTGTTTTCCTCGGGGTCAAAGTGTGGTCTGAAGCCCTGTTGCTTTCCTCTCTGTGGCATGTGCTGCTTTTACTGTGGGGGTGATGCAGGCAGTCCCCAGGGGTGTAAGTAGCATCTTCCATCACGCTGGTGTAATGTCTCTGGCTGAAGCTCATAGGGCTGTTGTTCAGCTCTGGAAGTATATTGCTCTGTCTCTTGGCAGTGGATGAGGATACAGAGTGCGAAGAAGCCTCTCTGGTGTATATTCCAGTGGAGCAAGTGGAGGAGAACGAAGGCTCGTGGAGGGGAGCATATGAAAAGCTATGGCCTTCTGTGGTCAGCCGCTGGAGCAGCGGTGTCTGAAGGTGGGAGTCTGTCTACTCCAGTGCAAGGTTTCCCTTTCCTTACCCAGTAAAGCTCGTTTGGTGCCCACCGACTGTATAACTCTGTCTCCAGTGGGAGCAAAAGTGGAAGCTGAAATGCAGAGAGGCACTCGGGCATCTGGGATGCTTAATCCACAGGCACCCTAGTCCTCTTTTCCCCATCTATTCTGTATGTTACTTGCCTCTATGTTTTGTCCTGGGTTTCAATGCTTTTTTTTTCTCTACTTTGCTCTCCTCTGTCTCCTGTTTTCATTTTTACTGACCTTTTTTGCCCAGTGTGTGTTAAATTGCTATCATCCCAATATCCCCAAATACATCACACACCACTGCCTATGAGGTGGGCAGCTTTAGTGCCAGCTGACAGAAGATACTATAAAAGATGTAAACCCAAAAGAGGAGGTTGGTTTGGCGGTTGTTGCTCTGGTACCTGTTCCTGCTCCTCAGCTGCCTTGCCGTTTCAGATCCAGGGTTTGTGTAGCTGCTGTAGTGTTTGTCTTTGCTGGTCACCCATCCCATTATGGCCTCCTGATAAATTATTTTGTGTAATGATTTTTGTGTGCATTCATTGCTCTAGCTTTATGGTAGATGACACAGATTAAATGAAGCCAGACAATGCTCTCCGTTTGGGGTAATGACTTTCAACTGCAGTGTCCTTTTGTCACTGTAAATTATGGTAAGTGATGTGACGTTAGACTGTAAAGATACAAGCTAGAAAATGGTATCAGTAGTACGATCCCCCAAGAAAATGAATTGCATACCTGGAAATCTTTATGTGAAAATATCCATTGCATCCCTGTGTGCACGTGAAAGGAGTGTCAGCCGCAGCATGGGAGATGTGCACTCGAGACAAGCTTGCACAGGGTAAACGCTTAGGAAATAACACGTGCTTCTTGATGGGGCCTAGAAGATTGAAGCATTATCGGTACTCCTGTCTTAGAGTTCTTCATATTACAACGGTCTTAGTACAATTGTTTCAGGGTACAGCTCTGAAAAACAGAATCGTATCAAGTATTTCACAGGTTAGAACCAACACCTTGCACTTTGTCCAGAATAGCAATTTCAGCTTATTTTAAGTTTGGGTTGTGTTACATTTTTGAATGTGTTGGGCTCCCCAGTTGAGATATAATCAAATTCCCTGGTAGTTTGTGGTTTAGGTTCCCACCCCAAAAATAGAATCTCGCCAGTGGTATAACAGCTGGAAATTTCAGTATTAAGTTCATATTCCAGCTTTTTGTCTTTAAAATGAAGTGAAATCAGATGGCAGGGTGTTGCTCAACCTAGACTAAAGTAACCAAAGACTGAAAATAATCTGTGCACAAATATGATGTATTTTGGAATTGTGACCATCTGTAGTAGTGTTCACCCTTGGTTTAAATAACTCTGAACATCTGAAAACAAAAGTTCTGTCAGCAATGGACTTAATATGAATTGATTTGAAATGGTATACCATAGAGGGAATAGCATTATGTTTAAAAGTAGAGGACTGCATCAAGGTATTCGTGGCTGTTCCTTTTTTCTGCCAGAGGTTTCATGTGAAGTCATAGGGTGAGCGGAAATTTTTGTGGCTGTGATTCCCCCCCACTTTCTCCCTTGCCCAAATATTGCAAGACTTAATATCACAAGACTGAATTAATTGATTCCCGTCATACTTGGAGAGGGAGATGAAGTCCTCCTTCAGCCTTGCTGGTGGCATACTGGTTCTCCACCGTGACAGCGGTGGCAATTTACTGCTCTTGTGGTCTAATGCCAGTCATGGCCCTAAACTTGCTGTAGGGCATGTGCTCGCCTTGGTCTCCTGTGGTGGTTGGCTTGCTCCTTTGGGGCTTGTCGGTCCGTGCTTATTTGGTTTCAAGGAACGGATGGTCCTCACTGTCCTTGCTATCTGCATGGTTCAACTGGTGGAGCCGGCAGCAAATGCTTGCCTGCTTGCTTCCCCCACGGATGTGTCTCACTTTCCTTCCTCTGCCAAAGGTGTACTAAAAAATGCTGTCCTTAAAATGATCTGGCAGACTTTTCTTCTAGATGAGTGAGTCTTCTGAGCCATTTGTAAGACACTGTCCTGTGCAGTATGGTATGGAATATGTGTGCAACTAGACTAAGCACAAGGCAGCGTACGTCCACAGGCACACACACGTGTGGCTGTGCTTGTGTACAGCGTGCCGTGCACATGCATGGGTTACAGAAAACCCACAGAGGTTGCACAACCAAGCGCTCTGAAGTTAAGAAATGCCAGAAGTGAGTGATTAGGAAATAACCTGGGTAATATTTGTTCCCTTTTTCCCATGCGGTGGGGTACGGCTGTTAACTCTGTCTCCGCTCCACCGGCCCCTTGCTCTGTTGGGCACGCAGTGATGGCCGCAGCAGTGGGATGGAGTCCTCCTTGCCTCTGTGGAGCAGGAGGTGCGATGGGATGGTGGTCTCTTTATGGCCTTAAAACCTCTGAATGCTTATATGCTCTGTTCCATATGTGGCTCTGTACCTTATCTACCACATGATGTTCAAAGCGCTCTGAAGAGTGAATTACTAGATTCCTTGTGGGCTTTTCTCTGGTGCTTATCTCCGTGATGGCCAACTGCTCTGCAGATGTGGCTGAGCCCTGCTGTGAGGGAGGGTGTTTTCTCTGTGCTGGGGGCACTTAGGCCTCAGGTTGAAACATCCATGGCCTGATTATTGGTTTAGGATTATAAAATACTTTATATATTTTTTTTTTTTTAAAAAAAAGGTTTCAGCTCTGAGCACTCATCGCTTTGGCAGATGAGGCCCCAGCGTCTCAGCCCAGGTGTTCAGAAAGACCTTGGGCTGCACAGTCAATGCGTTGGTACTCGAGAAACCTCTGGGCTTCCCTGCATCAGGCGCCTGTGGCGTGGGCTGTCCCGTGTTGCAGTGTCACTGGTGGGACTGTCCCCTCTCCCCGCTGGCCCCAGCACCCTGTCCAACCCATAACAAATGAGGCAGGTGCCCCTGGTATTAATCATAATTCATAATTGGTGCTGGTGGCATTACATGTAGTGTATCTTGATTTTTTTTTTCCTCCTTATCTGCTTCTCATTTGTTAATAGTTACCTGAGACTGTACATTTATTCCAAAGCTGCCATTGAAGTGCATGCAACCTCTTCAATAAGGCTCTAATTCTGAGTTTGGGGGCTCACCATCAACAGCTGCAACTTATCTGGACATCTTCCACTTAAGGACGAGCCTTTCCAGTCCCAAGAACCAACGTTTTATAAGTGCCGTTCTCCCTGTCCAGTGGATTTGTATCTCCTCGCCCCCCTTTAACAGTAGCTTATGGCTGCCCGTGACTTCAACTAGCATTTTATTTCAAATGTCTCTCTTTCCAGAAGGGATCACAATCACATGGGCTGAGCAGGATTTTGCCATTAGTGGGGGGTTTTCCTGTAAGTGTTCCCTAGCAGGATGCGTTTCCTCTTGCATAAGCAGGCTGAAAACCCTCCGAAGCCACAGAAATACATCTGTTGGATTCTTGAGACAGATAAATCCTTTATAAACAGGAAAATGGGCAAACTCATGGTAACTCTTGTGACACATCATGATGGGAGATCAGAAAGAAATGGAATGAAAAGTATCACTGTGCAAGCACGGCTGACGGCATCCTGCATTTCTAAGGTCCTTTTAAATGCTGACACAAAGGCCAGTGGCTGAGTTGTATGGCGAGCGCAGACAGTGGGAGCTGAAGTTAAATATCTGGTAAAATTCAGCTGGAAGTCACTTGACATTTGGGGAGGGGGGGGGGAGAGTTTTGAGGGCTCTTTCCGATGTCCCCACCAGGACGTGTAAGATGCCGTGTGTCACGGAGCGGGATCCAGGAGATCAGCGCGGTCGTAGATCTGTCAGCACTTCTATTGTAGTGGTCTTTGCAGGGTGTCTAACGCTTCTGTTTTAATTTTGCTGAGGACTGTAACTCTGGCAAAATTTAAACTCCTTTCAACTCCCAGTTGTGAGGCTTTAAATCCTCCAAATTTGTACTTTACAAAAAAAAAAAGAAAATATTTCCTGTCTAGCAAGTGTATGGAGATTGTTCCAGCTCCTTAGCTTAGATTTAACGGCACAGACAATGATCTAATTAGACTTCCTTTTTCAAAACTCTTGCTCCAAGTCCGCTTCCTAAGAGTAAATCCCCAGCACAGCCCCACTAGCCATGGATGTGCTTTCTTGCCCACTCCGGGTATTTCCAAAGTCACTTCCCAAGGGTCCCAGGTCCTGTTTTTGCATGTGTGACAGAGGCTGAATCAGTCTTTCCTTATGGTGAATCATCTCAGATCTCAGTGTCTCACCTGATAATCCTACAAGTGGCCAACTGGGAGCTCCTGCCTGCAGCCTGCCTGCACATGGCCCTGCTGAGAGAACCTGTGGCAACCGAATTCAGCTGTGGTTTTCTTGCAGATGGTGGAGGAGGGGACCCTTTGCAGTGCAGTATTGAGAAACAAATGAGGATGCTAAATGCTCTTCACGTTTTAACAAGAGGCTGGGGTTAGGGAGAAGATGACTTTGTTTGGTGCTCAGGATCAAGCTAACCCCATTTTGTTTTTCACCTGCTCGCTTTCTGTGGTGTGCTGAAAGATCCACAGTCACTGCTCTTTATAACTACAGCCTGCACGTTTTCTCCCCCCCCCTCCTTCTCTTTGGAGAGCAGCCAGATCAAAATGGCTGTGATCCAACGCCAAGAATCCCTCCCTTTGCTATGGAAATGAGGACTTGGGGGCTGCTCGCCATGTGTTCATCAGAGAGTTCCTGCTAAGGATGATGAGCCGTGGGTGGGGAAGAGGGCAGCGAAGGTGTGCTCGAACAAATCCGTTTGGAACAAATAAGGATATTTTTGGATACATCTGCCTCTTTGCATTTTTTTAAAAGTCATTTATAGAAAACCAAAAAATTACCCTTTCCGTCAAATGGTAGAAATGAGGGAAATAAAGTAGTAGAATTTCACCATAGGATAAAGGGTGTTTCTCTTCCATTAGAGTGGAAGGGGTGGCAGACCTCCCAGTATCTGATATTTCAGATAAGCATATTTTTGTGGTGTTCTGGTATTGATCAAGCGAAGGAAAGATATAATTATCCAAGCTATACAAATCATCCTTCTTCTTAGCTATCGTGTCCACATTCCCAGCATTAAAGCGGACAAATTGCAAAACCCCTGGGTATACGATACATTGACACAGGGCAATTTGCTGCATGTTAACTTCGCGAGGCAAGTTTAAGCCTTCGCTTTACTTTCTTCTCAACCATCAGATTTTAATCTTGATGCACAGTAGGATGGGAACACTGCCAGTGGGTGAACAGTCATGAAAATTGACTGCACACAAAGCAGGGTACTTTTCCCTTCTCCTAGATGAGTTATGCACCCCAGGCACATGAGCGAGTAGGGTTTTGCTGCAAAAAAGACCTGCGAGGTGTGTTTTCAGAAGGGAAAGGGCTGAGCTGTTTGCAAGCTTCCTGTGGTGTTGCAGCACGTTGGGCTTTGCAAGAACGTCCCTGCTTCTTCAGGGTGACCTGGTGTCACCTCGCGTGCCAGCGAGGGATGGCGGAGGAAGGGGTGACGCTGCTCTCACGCGGTGCTGGCTACGGGACTTGGCAGAATCGAAGCCGTGGATGCCAAAGTCCGGGCGGCAGAGTCCTGCCTGCTGTGCAGCACCCGAACAGCTTACGGCTGGGAGGAGCCCTCTCGATTGAAATGTCTGACAGGTCTCTGAATGAGTCTACGCAATAAATTAGTAACTGGGTGTGGAACTGCATTTTTTAATGATTTATCTTAAATTGGGCCTCGGGCAGCTTGATAGTGCAGCGTGTTTCTTGTCTTTCGGGGATCTTTGCATTGAAATTCACCTTTCTTGGTGCGTGATTCAGTGGGGCTGGGGCTCGGCTGGGATCATGCTCTGAATCCACCCAGGGAACAGGGCTGGTACCCCTGGATGGAGCCGTGCCCTGCCTCACCCACCCACCCTGCCCGCAGGGGACGGCCACGCGTGCATCCCTGGGGAGCCTGCCCGGCCGCCTGCGCTGGCAGCGCTCCACCTCGAGGCACGACGTACCATCTGCTTCGGCACTGTTCCTCCCATCCACTTTGGATAAATTAATCTCTTCCTTTGCCTGAAAACAAAACAAAAACTGGCATTGCACTGTGAGCTGAGCACTTGTATTTCCCCCCCCCCCCCAAACTGGGTGCACTTCACTGTCCCATGTGCATAATGGCTTGCTCCTAATATTTCATAGTCCCATTGCATGAAAGGTACTGTCTGCCCTACGGCTTCAGCTGCTCCATCCCGTTGTAGAGCTGAACGTGAATTCTCAGGGTGCTGCTGTGCATTATGAGCATAAAAAGGAACTGGTGTCCGGGTTTTGCAC
Organism: Ciconia boyciana; assembly: GCF_034638445.1. Lineage (NCBI taxonomy): Eukaryota > Metazoa > Chordata > Aves > Ciconiiformes > Ciconiidae > Ciconia > Ciconia boyciana. The sequence goes on from NC_132948.1 coordinate 8,157,109, forward strand.
CCTTACCTGCTGGCTGGAGCTGGAGAGCAGCTCCTGGTTTATGACTTCCCATTGCACTTTGGTGTCACTGGGTGTGTCTGGCGTGGAACAGGCCTTTTATTTGTGCTGTAAGTGAAATAGTTGGCAGAAAGTATATTGTGCAATTCTATTAGCTGATGTGAAGTACAGAGGAAGCCTGAGTTCATCTATGATAGTAATCATTAATAATTTATATATAGCTTTTTTCACGTGGACATCTTGAACACCCCAATCATTCACAAAATTTTGCATTGAAAAACTACACCTGTTTCTCACAGGTGTATACCCCTCTAATAAAATGAGTTCTTAATAAAATGGTGTTTGTGGCCCTTCTGTAGCTTTGAAATGACCAAGTTAATTGGGGAGATTTAACAGGACATCAGTATAGAAATGGTACCATGAGAAATGCTGCAGGGAAGACCCACCTACTCGCCACGGCTGGAAATAAATGCAAAGCCCTCCACGCCTGCGCCACCAGCTCGTAGAGTTCAGGTCATCGGTGGCTGAAAGCCATTGCCAGCTGCTTGGGCTGTGTGAAAGAGGTCGGTGGCCTCCACCCCACACCGGGGGACAAACGTCCCCATCGCAAAAACGACCCCAGAATCGGTGCGTTTATTACCTGTGTCTGCAGAGAAGCTGGTTTTTCCCCGAAGGGTAACTCGCTGCCTGGGCTGCGACCCTCCGTCTGGGTTTCGCTCTTCTGATGGCACTTCCACCTCGGCTGCAGCTGCCCGGGCTGGAGATGGAGCGGCTGTGGAGATGGCCGGTGCCAACTCCCAAATGCTTCAGTTGGACATGGTCTGGGGAGTTCGACATGGTCTGGGGCGAGCTTGTGGAAAACAAATACACTGATTATATTTTCTTATCTATGCGGGAACCAGAGCATTTCACGCGATATCTGTCTGTTATGTTAATTGTAACATTTTGCTCCTCTTCAAACATACTACGTGACTGCTTATTTCTCAGCTCTGATGAGTGCTTTCCTCTAGTTATTCCGCTTTTTGTTGCTGTTAATTTTTTTTTTTAACCTCCGAGACTACAAAACAGCGATCATTCTGAAGTCTCTTTTTCGCTACGCTTTCATGCAAAGCCTTTGCAGTTAGAGACAGGCGTAGAACCTTTTATCACTTTTGCTGCAGACAGGCTGTGCAGAGGGAGACGTGCTGGAGCCGCGTTCGGAGTCTCTCACTTGCGAGCTTCAGGCTGGTGGGTCTGGAGCAAGAAGCTCCGTGAAGCTGAGCAGTTTTTCCCAGCCTCTGCATGTGCTTGGGGACCTACTGGGAGGCAAGATAAGAGGTGGACCCTGCTTATTTTTATTTTTTTAATTTTTTAAATTTATTTTTTTGCTTTCCCTAGAGACTGGGGCAGAAATATTTTTCTCATATGTAAAAGCAAGATGCAATATGGAGGCTCCTCGTTCTCCTGCAAGCCCTGATTGAGGGAGAAAAATCTTGTATGATGGGAAAAGTCCTTCCCAGATGCGAGGGCTCCGTAGGTTGCGTATATGGAGGGCAATACAGTCACTCGCTTCCAGGGTTGGTGTTTGCGTGCGGTGTTGTGCCCATGTCTTCTTCCAGGGCTCAGGTGCTGGAATTTTCCATGCCGGTGCCTTTCCCTCTATTCTAACTCAAGCCTTCTTGAAAATTATTTTTCTCAAGAGAAGTGCTACAGACACACTAAGTTAATTTGAGTCATTAGCTTGTTTCCATTACTCCTATCTGTCTAGGAAACTAATTTTATTATTTTTTAGTGAGATTTTGGAGTTAGAAGAAAGAAATGGAAGCTAGTGAACATGTGGAACCACTTGACAGGAACACCGGATTTTGAGAGCTTGCATTTTTATTTACATCTTCTGGACCCTGTCTGACTTGAAAGTAAACAAGTTCAATCTGAGACCAGATTTATCCCTGAAAATATGTGGAGACTTGTCTAAAAGCTGCTTTTAGGATTAGGAACTTCCTTTACTGCAATAAGAGAATATATTTACAATGGGAAAACTGATGCTTAACTGGCAAATTCTTTCTGTAGAACACCCTGGGAAGTGCAGTTCAGTTGTGTTTGGTGCAAGACAGCCTGAAACTTTATTTAAAAAAAAAAAAAAAAAGGCAAAACTGGCTGAGAACTTCCCAGGTCTAAAGCAAGGTGCAGGAATAGTGAGTGAAACTGTATTTCTGTGTTGCTGGAAGCTGGGTGATGGTGCAGATGAGAGGGTCCTGTGGAGGTCCTTGGCTGGCGTCTTCTGGGCAAGCAGGAGGTCTCTGCACCTGTAACTGATCTCCTTCTTTTGACGTTCCTCTTCTCTGCAGACACAATGAGGCGAGTGGTACGACAGAGCAAATTTCGGCACGTGTTTGGCCAAGCGGTGAAAAACGATCAGTGTTACGACGACATCCGCGTCTCCCGCGTTACTTGGGATAGCTCCTTTTGTGCAGTAAACCCCCGATTTGTTGCAATAATTGTAGATGCTAGCGGTGGCGGAGCGTTCCTGGTGCTGCCTTTGCACAAGGTAAGTGCTTTTTGAAAGTTTCTCGCTATTACATGCTCAGCTTTGTTGTCATTTCGGCACTTGTTTATGAATAACATTAAGGCTGTGAAGTCTCTGCTGTGTTGTGACAAATGCTGCTCAGTAGTGCCATGTAAGAATCCATTTAATGTCTCTGTAATCAGGCTGATGCTTCCTGTACATTAAACACAGTAAATAAGCAGTTTGCTTGACTAATCTGAGCCAGTTCTTTATGGCAGAAGTTTCTACGTAGAATCATACTCCTAATGAAGCCTCTTTATTTATGATAGCAGTGGTCAGGTTTTTCCACTGTCAGGGATTCAGCAAGTGTCACTTAATTCAGGAATGCACCTGAACCTAATTACTCCTTGCAGCCCCGTATCAGATGGATGCAAAGGAGTGAGCAGGTTCCAAGTAAGGCATTTCCATAGGCCCGGTGGCCCTGGCATCTGAGCTGGTCTAGGCTGCTGCTAGCCCCTTCGGTTACTCTTTCTCTGTGCGGTATAAGACAAGAATAATCTTGGTAAGAAAACAGCTCCTCCAAGTACGGTGCAGCTGTCCTGCAGTTCTGCCAGATCACAGGGCTGTGCCTAGGCTTTATTATACTTCAGCCAGATCTTGTTATCCCCTATAGTACCTGACATACCAAGGAGAGGGGCTTCATCTGATCTTGGGCAGGGAAACACCCCTTACGTTCTCTACTGTGCGAAACGCTGGTGAGTCTCCAATAAATAATCTTTCAGTGAGCCCATATATACACTCTACTTCTTTCTCTTATACTTCGAATTTGTTTGTAGAACCCCAGGGGTGTGCTTTGCAAAACACACAGAAAAGTTAGGTTCCTCTCCATCAGCCAGAATGGCCGGATCAGAGATTTGGAGGGAGGCTGAAAAGATGGGTACAGAAGCCTTCCTGGCAGTCTCTTACAGTGCTGTGGTGTAAAGCACACAAATGAGCAGGAGCGGTGTGTCAGACCGAAATAAATTCCTATTGCCCCCTGATACTGCACGGAAAAATCGCAGAGCATCTTTCTTCCACCCTTGTTGGAGAGCGGTGCTCTCATCTCCCTTTCTGATGCTCAACCGGCAAATTCTTGTGATGAAAAGTCTTTTTCTGTAACATTAATTATTTTCTTTGTGACCCTCAAGTTTCTCTTAACTATACACTTAAAATGTCCTCAGTCTGTCATCAGCCCTGTCCTTTTTTCCTAGCTCCGTTTGCAGATCTGCCCTGTTTATATATAGAAGTAGTGACCAGAATTGAATATAGCATCCCACGTGGCGAGTGCATTACAGGAACAGAGGCAGCGAGTTCTCACTTATGCCTCGGTTGCGCTAAGCGAAGCAAGCCAAACCCCTAGCCTCCTTAAATAGCTCTCCATTTTGCTCATCTTATTAACAGCCCTTCTTTGCAAGTATTCTGGTTGGCACTCATCTTGGGGCCACGTGTCCTGCTTTTGCCCAAGCCACACACGATGGCACAGATCTCGATTAGAAATTCCTTGCTCAACGCAGCAGGCGGTTGCACTCGTGTTGCATCACAACACAAACGCTGATGGCAGAGGACGTGCACCCCTCTTTTTCTCTTACTGCCCAATGTTTTCCCAGTCCGTGGCAGAAATTCCTGCTAATCCTGAGCGATATAGCCTTTTGCATTGTTAGCTGCCATCTCGTGCTTGTTTGGGTTTTACACTTATTCGTTAGTCCTCCTGCCCTCCTCTGTATTTGTCGTTGCCTTTGTGCCCTCAGCGATGTTCCTGCCTTGTCTTAAACAGCTGCTTTATATTCACATATGACAAAGTTTCAAGCAAAGCTGGAGGAACTTTGTTCCTAAACCCCCCAGCCTGACACGTTCTTTTGCAATGCAACACGTTGCTGGCTTTGCTCTAACCAGTTCCTATGTTCCTCATTTATTTTTATAGCTTCAGCTGATGAAAAGTGTGCCTTCAGTTCCTTCGACACCCTAACACTTTGGCTTCTCTTTGAGCCGGTTTAGCAGAGCTGTTCATTGAGTTCCCACAGCAAGGTCCTCGCTGTTATATTGGGGGGAGGGGGGGGAAGGGTCAATTTTAAAGTCTGCTTTTGGTATGATTTTAAAATTGAGCGCTAAGAATACACTTGCTGCATTTCAGAGCCTTCAGGAGGCTGCAGGGACAATGGCCCTCCTATAACTTAATTGCATCGCGTCCGCTCAGATCCAGCGCTGTGCGGGTCACTCTGAATTACTTTTAATGTGGCTTGCCCTTCTGCGAGGGGTGAGCCGGGCCTGCGCTTCAAAGGGCCTGTGTCATCACAGAAAGGGCGGTTTTACTCATGTTAAATGGCCTTTTCCTTTCCAAGTTTCAGTAATGCTGTGTTGGTTTTGTTGTGGCGGGGGCTTTTTGCTGCCAGGCGGGCGGCTGCCGGCTTCCCCCCCCCGTCCCCGGCCATGGGCAGCGGCCGCGGGGGCTTGGGGCGGGGTGAGGGCCCCGGGACCCCGCCTGGAGCACCCATGGGCGGGGAGGCGGCGGCCGGGCTGCCCCGCCCCGCCCCGCCGCGCCCCGCCCCGCCGCGCGCGCGCACCCGCTCCCGCCGCAGCGGCACTGCGGCGGCCGCGGCTTTTTACCTTATATGGTCATGGCAGCGCTCGGGGCCGCCGGCCGCCGCCGCGCTGATTGGCGGGGGCGCGGCGCGGCAAGTGCGCGGCCGTTAACCCCTGCGCCGCCGCGGCGCCGCCGCGCCCCTCGCCCTGCCCGCGGCCGTGCGCCGCGCCGCGCCGCTCCTCCGGCCCCCACCGCGACCCCGCGGGGCGGTGGTGAGGGTCCCTCCGGCAGCCCCCGGGGGGCTGCGTCCTCCCGCCAGCCCCCGGGGCTCCCCGCAGAGCCCGGTGGGGAGCAGCAGCAGCAGCCGGGGCTGGGGCAGCTGAGCCGGGTTTGCTGGCTGTGGAAATGCTTTTGTCTGAACTTCCTGTTTTCTTGCATGCACATGTGCAGGGTCTTTGCCAGGAACTCGCCATTCCCGTGCTCCAGCAGGAGCCACGGCCACTGTCTGAGTTGCTGAAAATTGCAGTTCGCACAGGTTGGTTGGTCTGCAGAGAGATGGCCTCCGTTGGAAGGAACCATGTATTTTTAAAAAGCTGTAATTTATATCAATTAATGCTGTGTGGGTGATAAGAGTCAAGCTAATCAGCAGGGAAAAACACACCAGGGAAAAACACTGAAAACTTGCCTGCTTATTCTGGACTATGGGTGACTGACACTGAGCAAAGTGTTAGTATGGAATATCACCGTTAAACTGGAAACTTGCAGGCTTTTGGAGTTGATTTTCTTTGAGCCTTATCCCGGGCAAAACGGTGGGTGCACAGGGAAGGAACCCCAGGATAAAACTCTTCAAACAAGTGGTGCATCCCTCAGCCTTTGCTTGCTGGTGGGCATGGGCGGCTAGATTAGGTGGAGATCACCTCCGCCGTGGTGGGTAGGCACTGTTGTTAGGGAATGAAGGAAGAGTCAGGCAGGTGAGGGAAAAAGCGATTCTCCTGCTCGCATCCCCCGGAGATCTCCGGTATGAGCGGGCCGGGTGTGTGCAGCTGCCTCGGTGGCTCTCGCTGCACAGCTCAGCTGCAGGTTGGGCGCTTTCACGACAGCGTTGTGCAAGGGCCCAGAGCCCGTCGTTGTGCCTTGCCCCTGCAGCCCTCCCCTCCTCAGCCCGGACGGCGTGGGTTGCTTGGTGTTCAGGTGGTGGGCTTGTCGTCTTCGCTTCCGCGTGTCGTTCCCGTAACCCTAAATCCGCAGGTTATCTCCTGGGATGCCGTTCGGAAGGGCTGTCCCCCTCGCTGCGAGGTGTTCGGTGTGCTCATCTCCCTTTGGATGACGATTGAAACAGCAGGGCAGAGATCTCCCTGCCTCTGCTGTCAAAGGAGAGGGGTTGCGTGGGATATACTCGCCCAACTCGATAGGTGATCCCTGTTTTACGTCCCAGATGAAAATTTTGTGGGTTTCTCGATGTGCTGGGGAAAGTGTCTTGCAAATACCTGGGTTTAGTGCACAGTTCTGGTGCTGGGTCTACATTACAGTAGAACTGGATACAATTTTTTTTTTTCCCTCCTCAAAAAATCTTTGCGGTTTGTATCTGCGAAGAAAAAAGCTGCTGCAAATGGTTCCTTTTTGTTTCAGTTCAGCTAGAAAGATGCCTTCAGCTGAAAGTCATGTTATGTAAGGCCTTTAGAAGAGGCTTATTCAGTCTCCTTTGGATATACCTTTTATTAGATTTTCCATTTGTGTGCCTGACTTCTTATTGCACTCCCTTTACATAGGCAGCATTCCTACAGAAGCTGTGATCAGATGGGTGCCCTGAGAGGCAATTAGCTTGTGGGTGGGTGAGTACACACCTCAGGAATGATCTTCTTGAAGGAATATGTTGTTCTGCAAGTGACATGCCTTCGTGTTCAACCATGGCATATGTAAGTTGTTAATCAGCTGTTCCAGATTCTCATTCCCCCAGGAGGGACTGAAAAAAAAAAACATCATCCTTTTCTGTTTTGTGTGTAAAATAAAATCGAGAGGTACTGCTGTGATGGGTTCATTGAGCCCTTCCAGCAATTTTAGGTGGAGTGTGGATGGAAAGATACGAATTAAAATGAGTTACTGTCGTCTTGACTTCGGCTGCCATGGAGCCCCTGTCAGTACTAGTGCTGTAGGTCTTTTTCCTAGCAAAGTCCCTGTGAGAGAAGTTTGCAAAATTGAAGACTATGAAGGGATATTTCCCCCTAAATTTTGGTCAGACTTCCCATACAGCTCCAAGTAGTTTTGAATGTTGGGTGGAAGAGATTAAAATTCAAGACAACTCTGCAATAACTGAATAAAAAACCAAGGTATTGGTGGTTTTTAAAGATTAAGTTATCTTGTGACCAATGGAACTGCTAAAACCTGGTTTCCTGGAGATTTTTCCTGCATCCACTCTGCATAGAGTGAATGTTCCCCAGCTCCCGTACACATCCTTTCTCTCTTGGACCATCAGGATGTGGCCACCTCCCTTGAGTGCCTCACTAGCCCAACTGGGGTTCCTGTGCCGCTCAGGAGGGACATGGGCTTGCGTTATAACTGCACCTTCCCTAGTGGGGCACTAATTTGGATTTCTTTCTTTTATTTCACCTTGGATTTTTCTCTAAAGTGGATTTAAAAAAAAAAGTTTATATTTATCACTGTCAGTTTGATTCCGATGGATCAGCAGGTTCTAGTGTACTAGAGAAGAGAGGGCAGGCAGTGTGGCTAATCTCATTTCTCTAGGAAAGCAGCAGCAAATGCTGTCCCCTGTCTTACGGGCAACCAGTGATTTGTGCAAATATCGCTGCAGTTTTAAGGCCTTGTCCCATAATGAAAATGGAAGTTGCGCTTGATAGTTTTGTCTGCAAGCAGGTACGGAAGGGAGATTCTTGCACTTGGAGAGGGCTACACATGCTCCACATCTGCCTTCCTGTCTGTATGCAGTGGTTAAAACGGAGTGTAAGGAGTGGAGGAAGTCCTCAGAAGTTGTGTATTTGTCCAATATTCAGATGAAAAATAACGTTACTCTACCAGCAGCATTAATTTCTGAGTTGTTGTCTCCATGGCATAATGTCACTGGTTTATGTAGGATACAGACGTATATATGCAAACCATACATATAAGCACACTTACAGCAGGGCTGCAAGTGGGCCTGAAATGGAGGATAAAATCCTGGTTTAGCTGCTTAAAACTTCCAACTAAACTGAAATTTTGGAAGTCCAGCGACAAAATGAGTTCAACAGAAATGGTTGGAATAGAATGGCTTCTTCCCTGGGATGCGTCCAGACTTCCTTCTGTTTCCTCCTTCCCCGTCTGCGTTTTTACTGGTCCCAGTTTGTTTCACCGTGGCTGATGCTGGAGTCCCAGTCGTCTGTTGCCAGCTCTCGGGGATGAGCGTGTTTGGGTGACACGAGGCTGTTGTTCCCTGCGGATCCTTTCTGGGTGCTGCCTCCTTGCTCTGCCCTCTCTGGATGGGTGCTCATCTCCACCACCCCCTGAACTGCAGCGGGGTTTTACCGCGTTATCCCAGAACCCTAAACTTTTAGGACACCGATTAGTTTTCCTTCAGTTGGAAAGGCAGTATGCCTATTTTACTAACAGGGGAATTAACTGCTTTTGAAATCATACTTTAGGGATGGAACAAAAGAGTGAGTCTGTATTGTGTTAATTGTAATGTAATTTCTGGGCAACAGGTCTCTTTGTTTTGAATCTCTACATCTTCTGCCCGAGGGGCTTCCTCAGCTAAAAGTTAGCTGAGGCTGAAATTTAATTTTGAAATGTGTTTAGAGCATTCCTCTAGAAACTGGGACACCCATTAGCTGAAATGCTGGAGCCATGCTGCGCGCCCAGCTCTGAGCGATAGGAGTTAGCAGTTTGGGTTGGGTTTTGGGGGATTGTTCGTGTTGGTTTTTTCCTTTTTTAAAGCCAGCATGCGAATAGCTGACTGGCGCAGCTAGTTCTGTGAAGGATTCTGCAAACAAACATACCCTTTTCCAGTGTAAAGCGTCCTGCGGGTGCAACCAGCTCTTACCTCTCCATTGCCCGGTCAGCGGCAAGCACCCGCTGCAAACCATGAAGTCCCCCAGCTGCTGCAGCTCCTCTCCCCGGGGGCATGGAACAAACCTCGCCATTGCTGCCTGCTCACCCAGCTGCCCACAGGCCTGAAACCCTCCACACTGTGCTTTGAGCGGTGATGCCAAATCTGCTGGGGCCGTGCAGTGCCGTGGTTTTTAAAGCCCTGCTCTCGCTGCTCAGGCAGGGTTGGCTTTGTGCAGGATTCCTGTCTGTCACCGCGTTTTTCTTCCCTCCTCTTTGTGCATCCATTTAGGTCTGGGCGCTCCGGAACAAGGACCCTTGTCTCTGTTCTGTAGCAGCCTGTAATGTTTACTGTAATGTCACAGCCCTGCAGCTGTCAAGGTGATAAAACGAGACCAGGAGCACTGCTGAGGAATTTTGGGAGGGCACAAGCAATGTTTATAGTGGTCTGGTTTGAAAGCAGTATGTAGTTATGAATGCCTTAATGTCATGCAATAAGAGACGTTACAGTAGACCTCTTGGGAGTAACGCTTTTCATAATCTTCCAAATTAGTTATGGATGCCTTGATTGGTTTGCTGGGTGACTAATGTCTGTTTGTCATGGTCGTGAGAGAGCGATGCACTTCCCTTACATCCTACTGCAGTACTTTCTCCCCGCTCCCTCCTGCATGACCAGCTGCTGCAACCAGAGGTGGAGGCTCGGTGGCCAGAGCACATTAAGCTTCACTTGACTGGAGTTTGTGAAACTTGAGTTTGTTGTAAGGAAAAGAGACAATTCAGCTAAGAAAAAAAGGAATATCCTCTCTAACAGAGAAAAGATACTAGTCGGTTTGCATTTCAAACTTTGCAGTTGTGACCTGATTTCCTTCCTCAAACTTCTGCAAAGTAAGGGTGGGGGAATTGCTTTTGCTTGTGCAACTTGATGCCACTTCCCTATTTTAAATGGCGATCTTAATGAGCGCAGCCATGGGTTGGGGGAAGCAGCTGTTCTCCGTGATATTTTTACCATAATCCATGAGCTGTCTCCTGCAACCCAATTGCCCTTTTCTGGCGGAGAAGTGATCGTAAGACAGTCAAATTAATTCATAAAACTACTGCTTTTAGGAACAGTTTTCCTGTGCTGCTTCTGGATTTAATAACAATTTTTTTTCTTCTCACCTGTCAGTTTTTTCTGATCTGGGATACATGAAAGCACTAAATGAATTAATTTGGTAAGGTCAGCTTACCACCTGTTGAAGGACCTGAATATTGAGTGTGCTTCTAGTCAACGCTATCCAGCATATTAATACTAATCCTCAAATTCATCTTTTTGGCTAACTTTTTATAAAATACAACTCTGAATTTCAAAAGTCGTTACTGTGATGTGTTGCTCAACCTGAGTCGTAATGGATTATGAGAAGGATTTAATTTCTTGAAGTCATACCGAGTTAATTTTAAGCTGTGTATCAGCACTTGAGATTTATTTTAAATCCTTAACTAATTAAAAGATTACATTTTAAAAATAAATAAGTAAATCCCCAAACCTGGGGGCATTATGGTAACACGAAAATGCACCCATTTGGCAGCGAAGTTGCAAACCTCGTGGTGTTCTTGTAGCAGAGGCGGCATCTCTTGTAAAAGGAATTGTGTTTAGAAACATTGAATTTGGTAATTTTACAGGCTGGTGGGTTTTTTTAATACCCTACTGCAGGCTTCTTGGTCTTTCCCTTTTGGCAAAGCCCCCCAAATATTGTTTTTAAAGCTCTTCTGTGCACAGCTAATCCTGCATGATGGCAGGAATAGGGAGTCCCCCCCCCTCCAGAGGGGAACACTGCTGGGAGGAGGAAGCCTGCGGTGTAGCCTACACGGACGGTATTTACAAAACTGGCTTAGAGAGGTGGTCAAGTAGCACGTCTGAGTCAAAAACTGCTCATTCCTTACCCCGCTGGGTGCTTGAGGGGAAGGTGTGCTGGGTCAGACCTCGGGGTGGGGACCTGAGTTACTGTCCCTTGACAGCCCCTCGATCCCCTTTGAAGGGTCACGCTTTCTAATAAAAGTGTTTGTTTTTTTTAAAGTGGAGCAGATGAAGTGCATTTAGAAGTATTGCCAAAGGAGAGCTCTTGCTTTTTGTTACATTTTCAGGAAAGCACCATGGTTTCCTCTGCGCTGTGAAGATGGTTTAGTGTTTCTGACCACAAGTCAGTAGCTTCTCTGAAAGTGGTTGGACTTCTGCTAGCCGAACTGCAGCTTGCTTTTGGCCAGTAAGCCCTTCTGTCCGTTTGTAACCTTACTTATTCTCATTTTCCTGTTTTGACACTATTCTTTGTGGACCCTGGTGAGCAGCTGAGCTGGTCCTCTAGTGCAGTGGTGCCGTGCCCAAGTGTAAAGGTTGGTGCAGCTGGGCTGTGCATCTCCCCAGGCGTTGTCTTCCTCTGCCACACCCTGGGGAGCTGTTGTGTTTGCGGGCGGCGTGACATCTCCTTCTCTTGTTTGTACTCTGTTTGCTCCGTTTTGTACATTATTGTGAATAAACATACTTGAGGGTGCTTGAAGTTACTGCATCTCCCAGACTGCTTCTGAATAACATCTGTCTGTTCCCTTGTTAGGAATTTTTTTCATGTGTCACTGTCCGCATCCAGGCAGGAAAGGGGTGTGCTTTACAAATGATGCAGATAAGCTGCTGTTCACCTGTAACATGGTGCAAAGATATTTCTGCTCAATTTGGTTTAACTTCCCCTTCGTGCATCTGCAGTTTCTTCTTGATCCAGATGGCTCCGGCGCAAGAAACGTTTGCTGTCTTTGTCCAAAACAGCCGCGCCAGTGCATCCATCTCAGGTTCCTCAGCTCGGTGACAAGACTGAGCTTTACTCTAGCTTGCTGCTTCGCCTGCCGAGGGAAGGAGACTTGCTCCCCTGTGGGAGCTGGAAGCCCGTGGCTGCGCTGGTCCCTTCAGCTTTTGGGCATCGGGCCCTCTTGCCGTGGGCTCTCGCAGAGCCTCCATCGTCTCGTTTTCCTCGGTGCCCTTGGAGCACTGCCGTTTAGTGAGCTAATGGAAGTACAGGATAGCTGGTTTAAAAAATGAGCTCCGTTTTAGGTGATCAAAAGCAGGCGGTGGGGTTGCCTGGTCCCTGCGGTCAGCTGGCTGTCACAGGCAGCTGGCTGCTGCTGCTCGTGCTGTTCAGGTTCATCGTGATCAAAACTGAAAGGTGAAGTTTGTGGTTTAATTTGTTCAAATTGAATTTTTTTTCCTCCCTGCAGTAATAAATTACTGTAAAAACTCTAAACTAAACTGACAAGCACTTGAGCAGCCTGCAAATAATTACCATAGGCTCCTCTTAAAGGATTACTCTGAGCCCTGCCTAGGAGGAAGAACAGGTATTCACTGATGTCTCGCAGTATTAGTCGTATTTTTAATTTTGGTTTAGGTCTATATTTGTATTTAGCCTGTAACGTGACTTCTGAAATATGTTCGTGCGCATATGCTCTGCATGGTTCTTTTTTAATTAGATAAATTAAAATGGATGAACTATACATGTCAGTTGGGTGTATTAATTTTTTAAATCCTATTTCACATTATGGCATCCAAGAGGGATTACACAGACTTTAATTTTTGAATGTCTGGTTTATGGCTCTTCATCTACAACACTTTCACTTTTAATCATTTCAGAAGCATTTGAATCACTGAGTCTTTTTTTTGAAACCTAAATTTGGTCATTTAGGAAATAGTGGTTGTTTTGTTTCTGTAACTTAGTCTGTTTGGATCTATATCTTGTTTTGTTGCTAGTAGAGGTCTTCAGGTCAGTAGTCTTCAAAAGCCAGTATCCAGCATTATTCTGATCCTTTGTACGTAAGACAGCATTGAATAGGAACAGCCTTCCGCATGGAGATGGGTAGGAGGCATATATTAAGAGATGTAACCTCTGAGGTTGGGGAATGTCATCACCGAATGGGAGAAGTGAAATGCCAACCATTTCTTCTGCATGTTTAAACACGAAAGAAGACGACCCTGTCCCAGACCTCTCCCTCCTGCCTCTCTTCTCCCATCACTCATGAAAAGGCCATCGTCGCATTCCCTGGAAACAAAACCCCTCAGAGCAGGACCCAGGTTCTGGCCCTGGAAGGGCAGGAGTCTCCTGCTCACCCTGCCACTACTGCCATGTGTCTTCAGTATTTTAACTACTGCTTCCCCTGTGTGCAAGACTTGACCAAGAGAGATAAAGGTGATCAGCAAGAGTGATTTTTATTTCCTTTCCCACGGAGGAAGCTGGAGTGTTCGGTGTGTCAGCAGTTTGGGGGGTCAGGTGCTTCAGGATATTAAGGGGCTCCATCAGCAAACTGTAGACCCAGTTAGCAAAGTCGGTGCACCTGCAAGAACTGCGTTGGCATCACTAGATTTGTGTCAGTTCAAATGAGGACATCTCATTAGCTTGTTTTCTTGGGAGGTTTATCTATGTAGTGAGCTCAACTTTGGCAGCATGCTGGTGGCCTTGATCCTCTGGCTGTAGAGAGGCAGGTACGGATCAGGGGTGGGTGTCTGTGGCTGTGACAGTCTGTGTCAGCAGTATTTATTCCTGAAAACAGTATTTTACTCTGCACAACTGTGTCCTAAAAACTTTCCATCTAAGCAAAATACTTCTATGATGAAAACAAGCAGACTTGGTAAATTCAATGACCAACAACACCCTTCAATTAAAATTTTAGCTCGGTTATCTTTAGGTGTTGCTGGCTGCCGTTGTGAAGCATAGACAAAACCAGAGCTTTACCGTACGGGCAGAGCCCTCTTCCCAAAACATTGGGGATGGGCAAAGGGATGGGATCGCAGCAAAGCATCCCTGCGTCTGAGGGGGAGCAAAGCCCTCGTGCTGAACCTCTGAACCCTCGTCTTGCACCATCGGAGTTTCCAGTTAGATGGTGCTGGAGAACAGTCGCTGGTTCATTTCCTCTGCTGATACATGAGATGTTTCAAATTTCATGGAACTGTGACTACTGAAAAAGTTTGTGGAGAATTAGGAAGCATCTTCTCCGCTCTGTGAGATGTGCTCTGTGCTGTCTGTGTATTACAGCTCTCTTCCTTGTTTCCCCCCTTCAGACAGGCAGAATTGACAAGTCCTACCCAACAGTGTGTGGCCACACAGGACCAGTGCTGGACATAGACTGGTGTCCTCATAATGACCAGGTCATCGCCAGTGGCTCCGAGGACTGCACCGTCATGGTAAGTGTATTTAATTTGTCTCGCGCGGCAGTGTTTGCTTCGTGGTCGAAATGCTGCTGCAAATGACACTTGTATATCTAAAGAGATCTCCTGCACAGACACCAAGGGCAGAGTCCTTGCTGATGTGAGAGTGATCATGGGCATTCTGCAGATCACATTTTGTCTCGGCTTAAGAAATTATGCTATCTTGGCTGCAGGACCTAGCTAAAAATTGGAGCAAGAATAGCAGAGCAAGCTGCTTTACCTGCATAACAGCAGAATTTGAACCCTCACAACTGGCACTTTCTTCTCACGTGATGTTGGAGAAGGTGCAACCTCAGACTTCTGAGAAGAATCTCTTCAGCACTGAGATGGCACTTTGAGTACGGACTTGGCCTGTGTCTTCCCGGCTTTGTCTTCAGTTGCTCTTCCATTGTTTCTTCCCCTGGGGATTTGTCTGACATTTGGGGAAGAGGAAAGAGAAGAAAGAGTGCCAGTCAGTGGTGAGGTGTTTTGATTTGTAGTGCTTTGCAGAAGACAGAGGTGGTTCCTTACGTCAAATATCCTAATGCATGCAGTGGTGTGTGGTGGGAAGAGGTGGGGATTGGAGGGGAACAAGCCCATCAGGTTTCAGAATTGCTTCAGCCCTTGATATAAGGGTGACGCTTTAGTTTTTTCCTATGTTTACAGGTTGTGAGTAGATGTCAAAAGGTCTTTTTTAATAAATAAATTAAAAATATTCCAAATTATGCACCTGCCAACCTTGGTCCTGAGACCTATTTTACCTCAGTCAGAGCCCACTGAACAATAGACAGACGACCTTGCTCTGTGATGGATGTGGAATCCCGTGTATGCAAACACAGCAGAATAAGTGAAAGAAAATCCTTGTAAGATGAAATAATGCCAAATAACTTCAGTGATCTTTGGCCATATTTAGAAATGCTGTAGGCTGAATGTTATATTGAAATCTTATTATAGATCATGTCAGATAAATTCCTTTGCTTCTGTTCATCGTTAAAATGTTTGGGAGGGGATTCATCCCAAGAGGCTTATCCTGGGACAGCTCTGGCCTGTGATCTCTCAGTCTTGGAAGCTGAAGCATGTTAACAAAATGTACTATATTTAATATTAAACAAAACAACAAGTTTCTGTGTTCGTACCGTTCACTACTGGGCTAGAACTAAACTTTGAAGGATGCAGAAATGTTCCTCCAGAAACCAGGATCCAGAAGGGCTGCAAGTTAGAAGGAACAGTCTCTGAAACTTGAGCATCAACAGAAGCAGACAAAGCTTAAGGTCCATAACTGCCTTCTTGGAGGCAAAATAAGTCTCTAATCCAAGTGCAATGAGAAGTATGTTGTGAGACTCCAGAGGGATTGAATTATGTAGAAAAAACAACAGTGTTCAATTACAAGTTGTCCAAATGCTCCTAATGTAGACACAAACTGTCCGCAAGAATCTGAGCCTACAACTGCGCAAACAAGCTCCGTGGGGCGTGGGTTCACGGTAGGTTGTCCGCTTTGCGGTTGCTGCTTATTTGCACACACTGAAGCGGGGAGTGAGCTTCCCCTCCGTCCCTGGAGGCAACACGCGTGTGGACAGGCACTGCGATGTAGCTGTCCGCGAGTTTGCACACTCGTGTTCGTGTATGGTGCCTGTTGGTGTGACCGTGTCTTGAGTGGAAGGCAGCAAGCAGCTGGGAAGGTAAAATAAGCGAGTCCTTGCTGCGCTTGAAGGGACAAGTGTACGCAACTCATGATTTGGAGGTTGTTGGGTGCATGTTAGCTGGAGGTTTAAAATGCAGTGAAGCTGAGTGCCAAGAATAGCGATGAAGAAAGCAAAGAGGACTGAAGACTTAAGTTGCATCTCCTGTTAAGTATCGCATAACTTCTGATGGGAAATGATGTATCCCAAATCATTTGGGACAGTTGTTAACTGGGCTGGACAGAGCTAGAGTATGAAAGGACAACTCTGGCCTGCACTGTTTGGAAGCAAACTGGATGAGCTAATGAGCCTTCCCATTTTTAATTGCTTTTCTGTCCTGGCATGGGTAATTTAGCATCCTGTTTTCTTTGCTTTTCTTCAGAGTTTTTGGAGTCCTGCTTCCTGAACAGCCTATCACTGAATAAACTCATCTTACTTTAAAGGATATGTGGTTGTTCATCAGCTCTGAACCCTTCATTAGCCAACGTGAAATGAGAAAAAGTGATGTGGTAGAGGAAATCATGTGGCTTTCTGCAGCAGTGTCAGCTGCTTTTAAAAAAATACCTTATTTTTTTAAAGACCATCTGTGCCTTGGCACTCAAGGTTTTAGGATCTTACCCTCTGCCACAACAGAGCTCATCAACGTCAGCTAGACACGTATTGAGGGAGCATGGCTTTGAGATGCTATCTGTCCAGTGTCTCTGAGATGAAGAGGCTGATTCCCTGCAGCCATAGCTTTGAACTGTCTGCAGACTTTGTGTTGCACAAGGAAGGTTAACTTGGCCCTTTCAAAAGCTAGAAGTATTTTCATATAAATAAAACCTCAGATTTGTAGAAGGTGGAAATACGCTGTGAGCTGCATATAAACCTTGAACAGGTATGGTATATTAGACTGGGGGTTGAAGTTAAGGGACTGGGAAAGAAGACATCTTTTTCTGGTGCTGCTTAGCTTTGTAGCTTGGACAGCCTTAGAGGCTTAACTGTTTGCAGCTTCATTGAGATTTGTCTGATGCAAGCCACTTGATAGGTGTGATCTGACAGTTTCAGGTGATACACTCATTACTTCTGCTGTCACATCTGATGCATTCAGAAATTATTTGGAGGTAGAGAAGAAAAAGATGGTGGGGGCAATATTTAGGACAGCTCACCCTTGCAAGACCACCTTTGTGCAAGTCATGGTGCCAATGGGTATAAGCACATCACTGTCTGATCCCAGCAGAGGAAGAAGTAGAGTGGACCTCTCCAAAACACCACCTGCTTTCTTCTCTGTGGGAGTGTAGGCTCATGGAGGAGCGAATGCTCTTCCTTCGTCCCACGCTGGGTGTTCCTTGGGGCGTGCATTGGCCTCTGTCCCCTCCTGCCCTTGCCAGTTGGAGTGCGAAGCCACCAGATTCCTTTTGAGTTGGCAAATACAACTCACTTGAAGTGGTTCAAGATATAATGAAATACTTGTAGTCTGCAAGTGTTGAAGTATTTCCTCTTTATGCCTTGTTCCCAGTTCTTCAGAAGGTGGCCCATATGTCCAATGTAGCACAAGAGCCCTAATCAGACAAGCGATGCCGCGTAGGTGATGGCAGTAGCCTCTCTGCCACGTTTGCTGTTTTTTTGCCAAATTTCTCTCTCCTTTTGCAGAAGAGCGGGACAGGGAGTCCCCCATCCTGCGCTCTGAATTGCTCGCAGAAAGACTTCCTTTACAACGCTGTGGCATGCAGATACCTTCTGTGGCCTCTTCTGGTGTTCTCTTTGAAGAATGATTTTCTTGTGCCAACAAATAAGGAATTACTTAAATATTCATGCTTGATATTCTGCTGAGTGACTGTAATGTACTGCAAGTTTTTTAATTCAGCTGGAAAATGTTTGATTATATAAAGGCTTGTAGATGGTATCAGAGGGCCTTTCTCAGATATGGAAAATTTGCTTCATCAGAAGGTGAATACTAATGAGTTTGCATGTAATGGCCAGAGCAGAGTTCATTTCATTGAGCAGATTGTTTTAAAAATTAAACCAGAGCCCTTGCAATGACCTGGGACACCAACCTGTTAGCAGACACTTAAGACGTGGTGCCAGGACAGGGTGAACCAGGACCGGCTAGCTGTGGAGAAGGTCTTACGGCTACAAAAAATGAATGCACAAAGTGCCTTTTTCTGCAGCGATACAAGAGCAGAGACGTAGATAAAACCCAGGGCTCAAACTCATTTGTTTCCTCACGTAATGTGAATACAGGATTTGATGTTGTTTCTAGAAATTTACTTAATCTTCTTCTGCAGGTTGGTGCAGAGCCAGAAGAGACAGGTTTTGATTCTCTTTAAAGGGTATAAAAAGAGTGCTGAAAAAGTTTGCTTTATTTTCTTTCTCACGTGCTGTTTGTGTAAAACCTTTCCCTCCTGCTCTTCCTCTGAGACCCAAACCTCTACACACTGCCGTGGCGTGACTTCACTTCCTCGATCGCAAACAAACCAGCCATGTGAACTTAAAAAAAACCAAACCCACCAAACCAAAAAAACCCAACCCAAAAACCCCCACAAGTGGGAGAGTTGATAAACTGTTACTGATGTCCAGTTAATCTTGCAGTATTTTAAGGTTTCCTTTGTGTACTCATCCTGAGTCCTCACCTCCAGCAGGCTGGGTCCTGCATCCAAAGCGAAAGTTCCTTAATTTGCCTTGTGAATCTCATTTCATCCCACGCTGAAGACGGGCACCCCACCCTGTGCAGGAATGAGTGGGCCAGGTCGCTTGGGAGCATACCCTGACCTTTCACACTCCTAGCTTTTTTTTGCAATACCAAGCAGGATTATTAGGTCAATAGTTTCTGTAATCTGCAGAGGATTACACTGGTCTGCAGCTGCTGTAAACTATAGGGGCTTTCCCTTAAAGAAAAAAAATCTGTCTGTCCTCCAGAGGCTTTTAAAAAATCCTTTCATTGGTATTTTGCCTCTTAATACCTCCCTTTCCTCTCCCACCCCCTGCAATCGCTGGCTCACGTTTAAACTCCGTCCTGGAGTTTTCTGGCACGCAAGGTACTTTGCTACGAAGCTGCGCTTGCACAGAAGGATCCCTGCACCCTTCCTGGCTGAGACAGCGCAGAACAGAAACGGGGATCTCGGGGAGCCGGTCCCTTTGCTCTGGCCGCCCTCGGCAGGGAGGAAGGTTGGCTGCAGCTGCAGGTGTAGAAGCTGCCCTGACCCTGCTGCTGTCCCTGCGTGGCTTGGCCCTGCAGGTCACGCTTGGCCCAGGAGCTTGTGCTGCTCCGGGGTCTTTTTGTGAATAAATTCGATTTGCAAAGCTTCCCCCACAAGGAGCGTGAGGCTGAGCGAGTTGGGCAGGCCACTTAATCACACCGTTTCTCTCGGGGGAAGAAATGGCTGTGTTCATCAAGGCTTGCTGTTTTTAAGGGCTCCTCAAGACTCTGGAATAACCCAGATGTCTGGCTTCCTGCTTAATCCTCAGTGTAACATCAACTTGCATAGGTCAGTCTTGGCTGTCACGGCCTTTTCATCTAGTGGAGAAGTGGTTTTGGTGTTTTTTCTGTTTCTCATCCCCACGTCACCTGTGCCCCGGCACCTGCCGGCCACGCGGAGCTGTCAGAGCCGAGCTGCTCGTGTCGAGCATCCTCTGCCCCTGCAGTGGTGTCCCCCAACGCTCTGCTGGGCACCTCCCCTACCTCCGCCTCAGAGCCCCTGGCTCTCCTGCGTTGCCCCTTCTGCTGGGGTCTCCCAGCTCTCACGTTCTCTTTCCAGCTTTCTTACTGGTTTAGGTAATACCTGTTTTCTGCAGCATTGCATCAGTGCTTACAATTGTGAGGGGTTTGGAGGTGGTTCATCTGAGAGACCTGCATACAGTTACAACATTAAGTGCAGGTACCAGTTTTAGCGGACTGACGTTAAACTTCCCCTGTCAGCGGACATGTTTTAAACTGTTGCTACTGTCAAGTTGTTATTCCCTGACTGGCAAGAAGAAAGCTGCTTCTATAAAAATTGACGGCTTCGTAACCCCATTTTGTCACGTAATGGGCAGGGGAAATGATTTGTTGCAGTTCACAAGGCCTGTTGTGTTTCAGCACAATCCTCTGCAAGCGTGCTGTGCCTGCAGCCACCGGCAAAGCTGGTGTTGAATTGGAAGCAAGCAGGACGACATCCTGCTTCTCCAGACTGAACAGCTCCAGTTTGCAACCCAATTTTTAAAACATTATTGCTGGTAAAAGCCTCGGTTTATGTCATCTTGTTGCTAGCACTGTTCCATCAGGCAGGAAGAGAAAGAGGGATTTTCAGCCCTTGCAGAGAAATTCTCTGCTGAGGTTGTGTGCCCATCGCAGGTCATTCCTCCTGGGATGCTGAGGGTGCTGGGAGGGACGGCGCCGAGAGCTGCGACGGTGAAAAGTGAAATCATTTTAGGGTTATTTAGAGGTGAGCTGGTACGCACTGAGAATTTTTGCATCTCAGTGTGTTTTATTTAAGCAGCAGCCATCCATGTGAGCAGGGAGAAACTGGGATCGGTGCAAAAATCCATGTCGCCCTCACGCGTGTCTGTCTGCCTCGCTTCCGAAATCCGCTGGGCTGGCATCTGCTGGCTCTGACAGCTTGCTTGGGCATCGTGGGCAGGGTCTGGCAAACCCTGTTCTCTAACTCCAGAAAAAGCAAACAATAGAGGGCAAAGCAAATGTGCTCTAATGCTGCCACCTATCTGTAGGCAGCTCTAATTGCTCACTGATGGGCTTTCTGTTTAATTTTTTAATACGCTATGTGTAGGTCAAATTCAGTTCAAAGAGGATTGTCCAGTGCTGAATTGCAGGAATAGTTTTGCTAGGGCTGATCCTGCCTTGGGGCATAGGGTGATGGGTTTTGTCTCTCCCGTCCCTGGTCCCTGCCAGTTGCAGAAGCCGCCTCCTTCGGTGCATAAACCTGCTCTGACTCCGCAGTTGGAATTCCAGTGCTCTGCAATCCGTGGGGGTCTGTTCCTCCTCCTGATGGCACTTTCTGGAAGATGCTTGCAACAGAAGGGTTGTGTAACCAAGCAGGCAAGAAGCGAACAGGCAGTTTGCTGCACTCAAAGGTAGTTTCTGCAACGCTAACTTGGGCTGCTTTAACCTTTGCCAGGACCAAACTGCTCTTCCCCAGTTAAATGGCGTCTGAAAGGAGGCTCTAAACATAATGTGAAAACTAATTGCCAGTATTTCTAAAGAAATAAAAAATAGGCACCAGTATAGCTGCAATATCGTCCTTCCAAGGGACAAGCATAATTTGAAAAGACAGCAGCTTGTTCAGATGGAATTTGAGCTGCAAGGCAAATTTTTTTTAATCCTTCTCAGGCAGCATCTGAGATGAATGGATCTCTGGACACGGCGATAACGGGGCGGTTGCAGCATAAGTAGCTGGTGGTTATGTGCTGGCAGCGTGAGCTGGGAAGGACGTTACGCACAGATCAGCTGAAGGTTTATTGGTGGCTGGGAACGATTCCCTCCCCGATTCTCTCTTCCTGTTTATATTGAGAAGTGACAACTCGGACTTGTGCCGTGGCATGGCGTGGCATTGCAGGCAGCAAACGAGTAACACGCTCTTCAGAGGGGATGGCCCCTTGGCTAATCATCTTTCCTTTCCCCTTTCCAGGTGTGGCAGATTCCCGAGAACGGACTCACCCTGTCCCTGACAGAGCCGGTGGTAGTGTTAGAAGGCCATTCCAAGAGAGTCGGCATTGTGGCTTGGCATCCGACGGCACGCAACGTGCTGCTCAGTGCAGGTACGGTGCGTCAGGGCTGTGGGGTCAACAAGCATCTCTCCCTCGCATTTTGCTTGCACACCAGGTTTTTTGGAGAAGAGCTTGTTGACTCCTTTTCCTTCTTTCCTCTCTCAGCTGCTTAGGGTTGGTGAATCACAAGACTAATGGCAACACTAGGACATGTGGCTCACAGCCCCCTCCTTATCTTGGCCTTTTATTATCTTCAGTTTACAGGGACAAAAACCAGGAAATTGTCTGGAGGCATGAATTACAGTATGAAAATTGTTCCAGACTTTATTTGATCTGCAAGTTTCATCCACTAACTATTTACATCTGCACTCTCCTCGTCCTTGTTTTCATATACTTTTATAAAAGGCCCAACTGTTTCTCCTTTTCACTGATCCCTGCAAGTATCCCAGAGTCTGGCTGTTCCTTCCACGAGCTTTCATTTTCATCATTTGCCAAATTGTCTTATTGACTGGTAGGGTCTATGCAATGAGATTCTTTTGACGACTGAAAAACAGTCACATCATCATGGAAATAAAATGGATAAGTCATTTTCCGTTAGCATGGTCTGAGGCTTTCATAGCATGACCTTTAGGTTGGAGCCCAATAAAAGAAGCCAGTCCTTTCAGCTGGACTGTCAGATGAGCTGTGTGTTTTCTGTTGATAAAAATGCCTTCTGAGGTACCAGTTTGATTTTGATCTGGTTTCCCTAAAAAATGCTTGGAGTTGCAGACCTTGTGGCAGTTTATGTAATGAAACTCAGTGTGAGAACACAAAAGGAGAAGGTGATTTTTCTTAGGTAGCTTCCTCAGACTCCTGTGCTCACAAGCAGCAAGATGTTTGTGTCCAGGCAGTCCGGCCAGGATTACTCCTAAGAAACACAGAGGAGAAGGGATGCTGTCAGGTCATTGCAGTCTCCAGGGTTCCTCCTGGTGACAACAAACTGATTTTGGATGTCTTTCATGCCCTTTGGGAGTTCAGAGTGATTGCTATCTTTTGCCTCCTTACATGTTTTCATCCCTCCGGAGCCTTAGGAGAAATTGCTCAGTCACACATTGTGCTTTCCTTCCCTTACCTGGTCCTCCAGTCCTGTTCTTTATTTTGCTGTCATCTTATCTTAGGCTTTATTCTTTGTCTTCTTACTGTCTGGTCCTTGAACAAAACGACCCGCCTGATGGTTGTAGTCCTTGTGAAACTGCTGACCTCAGCTTTTCCTGCCTGCCATTCTTTTTTCTCTTTGTTCTGCTGTTTCTCCTGCTGTCACTTGCCTATTTTCCATCCGTGCCACTTTTACCCTTTCTGCCACAAATCTCTCTGACCTGAGAAGGCAATGACTGGCTGCCAGCCAGTATTCTCACGTATGGAGTTGTAAGAACATCGTCTCTTTGCCCTTGGCATCTCTTGTTCTGTGATCCTGCAGCTGAGCCAAGACCTGAGAGCTCCTGCACAAAGCTCCTGCAGTAGCAGGGGCCAGGGCACACTTCCACACCCCCCCAGCCTGCAGGCAGCACGCTGTGGTGGCCAGCTGTGGGAGCAGTGCCCACGTACTCCCATGCCTTTGTTTGGGACAGCTACAGCACCTCTGAGAAGGTGCTCGATGCTTTCAAGGGAGGAGTTTTGTGCCTTCTCCGGCTGCTTGGTCCCCGCCCTGAGCCTGTGTTTGGGTGAGGACGTGCTGCCTGGGGCTCCACGTACGTGATGGTGCACAGAGCGTGTTTAAGAGACAGCGTCTGAGGCTTTGGAGCTGCAGCAGGTTTTATTCCTTGTTCCCTGCTTCTGGCTTTTTTTCTGTATATACCAGTGTTGTGACTTCAGCTGTTACTTTCTATTTTAGGTTGTGATAATGCAATCATCATCTGGAATGTGGGAACAGGTGAAGCCCTCATAAACTTGGATGACATGCACGTGGATATGATTTACAATGTGAGCTGGAATCGCAACGGCAGCCTAATCTGTACAGCTTCCAAAGACAAAAAAGTTCGAGTTATTGACCCCAGGAAACAAGAAATTGTTGCTGTAAGTTTGCATGATAATTAAAGAAGCAACTGGGTTTCACTCCAGCAGAGAGTTAGCAAGAGCATATAGAGAAAGAACCTTCTTGCTTAGTATATACCATGTTTAGTTGTGTTTTTCAAAGTGAGGAAAAAATTACAGAAGGGATAGCAGTGGTTGAAGGATTTGTCTGGGTTTATTGGGATTAGTGTTTGAACTAGGATTTTAGGGCTCAGTTTTAAAACCTGCAGGAGTGTAATTCCACATCTAATCCTTTTGTATAATTACAGTTCCAAAGTTGTGTATGCAAAGCGGAGATTTAGCAGCCTACATTTATGTCGTAGCTCGCAAAGAAGTCTTCCTTCAGCCTTGCAAGAGTCAGATAGGCAAAGCTGAAATGAGCCAGGAGTGACCACTTCTTCTGTAGTTTAGTAATTGGCTGATGCTGGAGGGAAGAAACCAAAGATAGTTGGATGTTGCTCCATGTAGTTGACATCCTGCATGGAGAAGCAGTGTGTCCTGCCAGCGATGCTGTGCAGCTAGAAGAGAAGCCACCACCAGGTGGGACTTTTTGTTCATTGCTAGAGGCTAACCTGTAAATCTCTTTCAGGAGAAAGAGAAAACCCACGAGGGAGCCCGGCCCATGCGAGCCATTTTCCTCGCTGATGGAAACATATTCACAACTGGCTTCAGCCGCATGAGTGAACGGCAGCTTGCGCTTTGGAATCCAGTAGGTTCCTGTCCCATTACTACTTTGCTGTTGTAACATCCGTTGAGTTACTAGCCCAGACCTGCAGTCACCCACTAAATTCATAGTTCATATACTTGAGCATATTCCCTCTTCCATCTCCTGCCTGCTCCTACGCAGGCTTCCTGTGCCGGAAGGTATCGCCGTTATTTAGGCTGGACGTTCACTCAGTAAAGGAAAGGAGTTCTCTTGTACCAGTCCCTGCCTCACCCAGAGCAGCGATGAAGCTGGGAGCTGCACGTTTGAAATGTCTGAGAAGATGTACACAGAGAGCAGAGTGGCGGTGTGAAGGTTGCTTCATTCTATACGTTATATGTGCAGAGCAAGACAGCAACAATCCCATCACACTGGCACAAGGCAGTCGCTAACATGACTATGTCACATCTTTCCCTTGACTTTGTGAATTTTCTTGGGTCCTGCTTTTATTGCATTTTGTGATTAAAATGTCCTTGGGGAATGAATAAGCTTGTGAACATTTACAGCATTTGTTACTGTAACACACAGATCCTTCAGGGTGGTGAAGACACCGCTGTGTGTTTACCAGCTACAAAGAACTGTTAATAATTTAGATCCTGTGTTAACACGAGCTTTTTCATTCTTCATTAACATCACTGGCATTTTTTTATTTCCAGAAAAACATGGAGGAGCCAATAGCCCTTCATGAGATGGACACCAGCAATGGGGTCCTGCTGCCGTTCTACGATCCAGATACCAACATTATTTACTTGTGTGGCAAGGTAAAGAGAAGCTTTTGGAATGACTGGGTGTGTTTAGGGGGAGACTCCCATTCAATGAATGATGCAGTGAAATGTTCCCCAAATGTCTCAGTTGAGAAAGGTAGAACCAAAAAATGAGCACTGCAGCGATGGTCAGGGCTGCAGACGAATCAGGCTGCTCTGAAATCGGTTTGATCCTCGCTCTGCAGGACCATACAGAGAGCCTGTGAAGTCTGCCCTGTGAAAGTCTGGTCTGTAATTGGATGTTTCTTTGAGATGGATTTACTTAGGTAAAGCTGCTCTTAATGCAACAAGTCAGATACCATCACCAAAACATCTGTTGTTGGTGTTGACCCGAACGATTGTACATTAGTGTGGGAGGAAGGTGGTACATTTTAGATGTTATCCTCCTTGTGCTTGAAGATGATGGAGCATGTAGCAACACTCACTGTAATTTTGCAGGGTTAAATAACAGAAAGCTGGAGTCACGTGCTCCTTTCTAAAAGCAATTTGTAGCCATTAAGCGCTCTAAAGTGCCCACTTCTGATGCCGCAGCTTTGGACTTCCTACAAATAGGAGCCAAAGACAAGATTAACAAGTAATTACAAAGGAGGATCCATACAAGTACATTCAAGAATTCCATCTTTGTAAACAGCTAATGAGAAATACCTGTTTATATCTGCTACCTCTTCTGCTGTTTCAGAGATGCTAGTGTAGTAGAATTGCCTGGAATCAAAGAGAAACTGGTTTATAGCCTTTCTGCCTGACTGCGGCAGAAAGTTTAGCTTTTTCACAAGAGGAGACGTGGAAGTTGACACCTCCAGTCTTGAAGCACGAGCTCAGGTCACTGTACCACAGTATTTTGAAGAACAGCACTTAGAGCTGAGAAACTGTCCAGCTAATGTACTTGGGTTACAGTAGGGATCTGCTTTACAGTCGTTCTGCTGATGCCATAAGGATAGCGAGACACAGCAGTGTATGGTCTGATAGCGACTGCTGTGAGCAGCCTGAGATGAGACATATTCGACTGGTAAGCAATGGAAGTTTTAGCTTGAAAAAAAAAAGCTATAAACTGCGCATTGCTCTGTGGCAGCCTTCCTGGAAGGAAAGGCTGTCGGGCGAGACCAATGGCTGCCTAGCCTAGCAGGGAGCAGGCGTGCGGGCACGGGGAGCGCTGGCCCCTCCAGCCTCTGGAGTGGTCCTCCTTTCATTTCTTGCAGGGTGACAGCAGCATTCGCTACTTTGAGATCACGGACGAATCCCCCTACGTTCACTACCTCAACACCTTCAGCAGCAAAGAGCCGCAGAGGGGCATGGGGTTCATGCCAAAGAGGGGCCTTGATGTGAACAAGTGTGAGATTGCCAGGTAAGGAGAGAGGCTGTCAGGGTGGGTGGTGTCGTCTTAGCAAGCCACGCCGTTGTGAGCTCAGCCATTCAGAAATGGAAAGTCCTGCTACTGCACCTGGACAGTGCAAGCCACGTTCCTACAGTGCACAGCAGCCAGCTTTCTGCAGGCAAGGGAGGGGTATGGCAGGAGGGGAAGGGGCTGGGAGCCCTCTAAAACCCTTGTGCGTGCTCCCTGCTGGCAAACCAAGCGCTGCTGGGTGTAGGATCCCGCTGTTGGAAAGACCTCTCTGCCACACTATTGCTTCTGCAGCGTTTGTTGAGACCTGTGACATGAAGTGATACTTGTGCTGGGCATAACATGATACAACCTCAAAATATGCTGGGACATAGGCTGAGGCTGTTACAAATGAATGAGCGATATCTAGCAGAATACATTGTCTGCAGAAAACTTAGCGTCAGGTGAGTTACAGCCTACACTGTCAACATATCAGTGATAAACTTTTGGTGCCTAAGTCTGGTATCGGTCTCCAGCTTGTACACAGCAAGTGGGTTGGAAGCCAGTTTCAGGAATTTAGAGAGTAATTAAAGCAGCAGTGCAGCGACGGGAGTGCAGCTGTGATTCAGAAAACATGGCAAAGGAAGAAAGCATCTCAGGAAAGCAGGTTTGTGTCAGTGCAATGGCTCCTGGCACACCGGTGGTAGGGAACATGCTGGATGTTGCCCCTGAAGCCTTTTGATGCTCCTTTGATTATTAATGAAAGCAGGAACCCCTGAAAGGGAATAGAGCCTGCACTTGCCTGACACACGTGAATATTTCAGCAGCAGTGCCCGGTGGCCAGGCTGAGGACGTTGGAGTTTGTGGTACTAGCCCAAAGCAGGGCTGCAAGGGGTGACCAGAGTGTGGAGACACGTGTGAGCGGTGAGCAGAAGGCTGGCTAGTGTGGACCTGTAAATTACTGGTGTGGTGCTTGTCTCGACAGTCCGAGCAGTGGGCTGTGCCTTGCTGACAGCCCTTCCTGACCAAAGCGTGACTCTCTGCAGTCACCTGGTTCCTAAGAAGAGAGCTCTGCACGCACCCGGGTGGCTTCCTCCAGCCCTGGCAGGGCCCTCCAAGTCCTAGTGCAGCCCAGCTGTGACTCCTTAGCGTTGCTCGTTTTCCATCGCCTCTGTCTGTGCGTGAGCGGCAGAACCGAGGCCTCCTTTGCACAGCATGTTGGCTGTCCTCACGTCTAAGTCGCACCTTTTCTTTTTCTTTGAAAGGTTCTTCAAGCTTCACGAGAGAAAGTGTGAGCCCATCATCATGACGGTTCCTCGAAAGGTGAGCACTACCTCCTGGTTATGTGGTTTGAAGCCAGCTCGTGCCTTCCAGCCCCAAAGCGCTTGACCAATTCATCTCTTCTGGCTTGCAGTCGGACCTCTTCCAAGATGACCTGTACCCTGATACAGCTGGCCCAGAAGCAGCTCTGGAAGCAGAGGAGTGGTTTGAGGGGAAGAATGCCGATCCCCTTCTCATCTCCTTGAAGCATGGGTACATTCCAGGCAAGAACAGGGATCTCAAGGTGGTCAAGAAGAACATACTGGACAACAAGCCTGCCGCAAACAAGAAAAGTGATCTCATAAATGCTCCAAAGAAAGCAGCTGATGCCTCAAATACCGTGAGTAAAATTCACAAGCTTTTGGGGATGGTGGCCTGAGACGCAGTTACCAGGGCGCTGCATCTTCAGAAGCAGTTATAACGAAGTTCAAGCATGCATGATTTGAGTACCCCGGGACTGGGTGCCAGTGGGTGACCTGGAGTTGGGGTGGTACGTGAGTTGTGGCGTTCCAGGCGAGGTTTCTGTAGCTGTGGAAGATAACTGGGAATTGTGACACAAAGGAAAGCTTGGCTTGTTGGTCCAGCCACCCACCTACCTGGGGCAGCTTCTGTGCACCTCTTTTTGTGTAAAACCCAGCAGAGACAGTGGGATAAATGAACCTCAGGTTATGCAGGTCCAGAAGGAGGTTGTACAAGTCTGTAATTGGGGGCGGTAGCTAACACGGGGTGTAGTAATACTCGGAGATGTGGAAGCGACAGCTGTCAGTCAAGTAGGTCCTTAAACACTGTTAAAGAGCAGATACTGGTCCAGTATGTCCTTGAAGCGTGCACCGCTGCTGCTGGAAATGCTGGTCCATGCCCTGAGCATCACAACCGCTGCAGTGCCTGTGCCAGGCATGCGTTACATACTTGCCCCGCTTGCCTGCGCACCCCGGTGCACTTACGGACTACAAGAATCACATTCAGAGTAGCCCCTTGCTTTGGAAACTCCCATCTGCAGAGCGCGTCCCGCCAGCTCTCCTAACAAATGCATGTCTTGTCTTGTCTTCCAGCAAAACGAAGCCAAATTGGATGAGATTTTGAAAGAGCTGAAATCTATAAAAGACACGATCACCAACCAAGACGAGCGCATTTCCAAGCTGGAGCAGCAGATGGCAAAGATTGCGGACTGAGCGGGGCGAGCAGCGCTGGCCCCGCCGCCAGCCCAGGCACATTCCAGTTCCCCAGTCGGCAAGCAGCAGCGTGCAGCATTCCAGTACGAGCTTTCCTGTTCTCCTAAATTCACGTCAACGAGAGCCGATGATTAAAAGCCAAGCTTTTTAGTGAAAGATTTTTTTTTTTCCTGATGTTTTAATGAATTTATGTGACTGTGTCAAACAAGTCAAAAAGAATAAGTGCTACTTTTACAGTCTTTTTTTTTCCAGATGTTATGAATTCTTGAAAACAAATCCATTCTGACTTTCAATGTTGTGCCCAAATATCTTTTTCTAGATTTAGGGACCAATGCCACATTGTTCTTAACCATTTTTTAAAGTTGCCAAAAAAAAAAATTGCTTTTTATTTTTCTTATTTGCCACTTTGCAGTATTTGTGTTTTAAATTTAAAGGGACAGCACTGCGTGTGTGTGCGTGTGTGTGCGTGTGCGCATGGTGGGTGTTTTTACTGTTCAGAGAACAAAACTGAAGCTATTTTGTATAAATCATCAATTTCGAACAACAGATCGGCTTCCTTTGCAGTGTGGCTGAGGCTGCTGCTGAGACCCCTCAGAGATTGTACAAGCTGCCTTTCCTGCCTCCCTAACGTGTCCCCATCACCATTGTCTGACAGTTTAAAGAAAAAAACCATAGTTCTGGATGAGGTGATGCATCCCACAAAATGCCTCTTGTCCTTTTACACCCTACAGAACTTTTAAACTAGCATCATGTTGCCCTTTTAAAATAGTCCCATGTTTTGGATTCCTCTAGCTGTGTCCAAACGGACATGTTTTACTTGCCTTTTTTTTTTTATTATTTTGAGGCAGAAGTTACTTTCATGCAGGAAGTATTTTTACCTTTATCCGTGGAGTACAGAGTTGAAGGTGTGCCATGGGAGACGCGAGCCGTGGGACATCCGCAGTCGCCGGGTTCTCCGTGGTGTCCGTTCCAGCTGTATGCATTGCTGTAAATCCTTGTTTCTGCACTAGCGCTGCACCACCACGCTCTTTGACTCATTGACTTTAAGAAGCTTTTGAAATCTGCGAGCTTGCATTTCTCTGGCCCCTCACGCTGGTGCTGATATTAGAAATTTAGACTCTGCTTCCAAAGCAGCATTAGCAGTAGCTAGGTGACTTTATCACGACGGGTCTCCGGAAACAAAATGCCTCTGTTACTTGTTATAATTTTTTTTCCTCTCCCCATCATTCCTGCCTCACCACCCCACCATGCCGTAAAACTTTGCAGGAAATTACTTGTTCCCGGATCAGATGAGTGACCTCCATCCCCAGACCCCCTGCACTCCCAGGCCTTCGGAGTGGAAGGGACTGGGGAGGGTGGTTTCGATCCCGGTTTGGAGAACTGGTTTCTCACATGGTCCTTTGAGATCCTCGGGGGAGAGACCCCATGAGCACGCCGGGCTTGTGAGCTCCTCGTGGAATTTCTTGGATGCCTCAGCTCAGCAAACCTCTGCTCCAGAGGGCTCTGCCCTGCGAGGGGGCTGCCTGTGTCAGGGATGGGGCAGGCACGGGTCCCTGCTCGCAGGCTCTGTCCCCGGGCCGTGAAGAGGACCCGTGCCGCCCCGGCAAGCTGTGCCAGGCTGGATTGGTGCTGCCCATCCCCGCACAACCCGTCCCCGCAGTGCTGGGGAAACGTCAGCAACCCGTCTCGAATCCAAAGGTGGGCAAAGACTACCGGGTGCCGAGAGCTATCGGCCGAGGAGCCTCAATAGCTGTCCCACCTGGGGATCGATCCCTGAAGCAGCTCACTGCATCCCCCGTGTGCGTGCGCGTCTGTGTGCTTGGGAGCCGCCACACCAGAGCAGCGTCCCCTGCCCAGGGCATCCCCGGCGGCTGCCGCTCGGTGGGGGGGCACGTCCCTTCGTCCAGGCTGAAGTGATTTTATTTTATTTTTTTTTCCCCATTAGGTTAGCTAGAAATCCTCAAATTCTCCGTTTTTTTCAGTGTTTGCATGTTCAGAACTTGCAGATTAAGGATTCTCTGTTCTGGAGGGATGTCTGTGTGTGTGAAGGCGAAACCACACCGTCGGGACAGCCAGGCAACGTAGCTGGAGAGGCACGAGAACGGGACACGAAGAGACAGAGGATGTGTTATAATTGCATAGCATGAAAGCTTCGTAAAAGTGGGTTTTCTTTGTTTTAAGTGGCAAGCACAGCAGGAGGGACGAGCGTCCCCTGCCCTGTGTCCGTGACCACTGATGCTGGATTCACAGTCCAGACGCTCCGGGTTATTTGAATGTTTGGTGACGTTTTTGTATTGCAGTAAATGGCTGAGATGATGTGTATTTTTTTTTTTTTTAAAAACAAAACCAAACGTAATGCTCCCCCAAACGGTGATCTCTGTGTTGATTCATATGTGTGACTTCAGGGTTGTGTGCTTGGGGACTTTTTTTTTTTTCTAATTGGAGGGAAATAAGTTTTCTGAGACGCTGGATTGAAATGCCCAGAGGAGATCGGTGTGTGGTAGACGGTCCGAGGAGGGCGGAGGAAAGGCCGCCCTGGTTTTTAGTTTATAGCCTGTATTTTATTTAAATGAACTGATGCCTAGCCAGGCTCAACCGGAGTCAGTGCCTGAAGCTTTTTGTAGCCGTGATATCCCAGAAGAGAACCAGCGAAGTCCTGAAAGATGCGCTCTTATAGAGCGGCCATAGTATCTGTCCAAATATTTGCTTCCATTTTCAAAAGATAAAAGTCATTGATTATAAACTTCCTCTGGTTTGCTTTTTCTTTGACTCTCTGTGTCCTGCACCCACCGCTGCCCGTTAGCACCTGCACTTTAGGTTTTATCAATAACCAGGTTATTAAATGATGGCACTACCCTTAACCACAGCGATAGAAACCCGAGCGTGTGGGGTTGTGGCTGAGCAGGGTCCGTCCTCCGGGACTCCTCTGTTCTCGTTGCTCTGTCCCAGGAGAGCCGGGGCCCGTCCCCAGGGTCGCACGTGGACTTGCTGGGGATTTCCCTGCAAGTGAACCCAAGAGCTTGGCTGGATGCGGGACTCGACGGCACAGACTTGCTGGGGGTCTCAGGGTAGCGGAGACCAGAAAGACGTGGTCTCTGGAAGGAATGGCACTGGCTGGGGGCTGCCCTGGAGCTGCGGGGGGGCTCGTTCTGCTCTTCCCCAGCTGAAACCTGCTTCAAGGGTGCAGGAACCCCTGTGATGGCAAAGCAAGCCCAGCTGGAAACGGCATTGCTCGGTCCCCGTCCAGGTTTGGGAGCCTTCCCCCAGCACAGCTTCCCCGGGGCCGCAGCGTTTCACCCTGCATTTCACAATGCAGGAACCGGGACCCTCTTTCAGCCCTCATGGCCAGGACATTTTGAGAAGGGATGGGGTGAGCCCAGCCCGTGGTACGGGGGGTTCACGGTCCTGCCGGGGGGGAGGCGGAGGCGGTGGGGCTGTTTACATCCCTGGTCAGCAGCCGCAGGGCGTTTGCTGCGGATGTGCTCTTGCAGCATCCTTCCTGCGGCTGCACCTCCGTCTGCTGCTGCGCTGGTGCTTGTGGTTAGGGCGGGGTATTTCCCCGCCGGTGCAGTGCCATGTGGCCGGGACAACACCCAACGGCCCCCGCGGCCCCCCGAGAGCCGCTCGGCTGCAGGCTGCCATCCTGGGGACGTTGATGCTGAGAGAAGGGACCTGGCACGAGGGCTCTGCGGATGCGTTGAGCCAGGCCCTCGCCCGCCTCCTCCTCTTCCTCCTCCTTGCGTGCAAGTGCCATTTCCCGGTGCTGGGGTACCCCCGTGTCCCTCTCGGGGCACCATGACCTGCTTCCCCACCCCGTTTGTGCCCACGCCGTGCCCAGGGGGGGCTGGCAGCCCGGGCGTCAGGTTTGCCGTCACTTCTGCTTTCGGGGCGGCGCGAGCCCCAGCACGTGGCTTGGCAGAGCCACCGGTGGGGCCAAGCTGGCTGGGGGGCTCCCACAGGGCAGCCAGCATGCCGGGGAGGGGGGAGAGACCCCTTTTTGGGGTGCACCCCACATCCCGGCCGCCCTCACTGGTGGGTGCACGCAGCCCCTGGCCTTCGGTGGCCCCGCTCCTGGTGTGACGTCCTTCCCCCCCCAGGCTCTCCGAAACCACAGCCGCTCTTCCGTGCCCGCCTTTCCTTCCCCACCCGGGTGGGACGTGCAGGCGGAGGGCACCCAGCGATGCCTCTTGGGACCGGTGGTTGCCCGGCCCCGGGGCTGCCCTCACGCCCCTGTGCCAGCGCAGCCGGGCCCTTGCTGGTGATGCCTGCCGGTGCTGCAGCTCGGGGTCCCGCAGCATCCCCTGGCAGAGGTGAGTCCCAGCGGGGGGTGCCGGGTTGGGGCTCAGCCCCAGGGATGGTGCGGGCGCAAAGGGGATGCTCAGGGTCCCCCTCGGGGCATGCACGGGTCCCCATGGCGTGCCACGCTCCGTGCAGTGCTGGTCCTGGGCGTTTTTAGGAGGCGGGTGGGCGCTTCGGGGATGTGGGAGCCTCCTGGGGATGCTTGGCACTGGGGGAGCATTGAGCGGTGTCTGGATGCTGTTGGGCGTGGGGACGCAGGGACCTTGCTGGCCCCCACCCACTGGGGCTGCTGGGGGGCCGTTGGTGTAACGAGGGGGGGATTTGGGGCGGGTTTGCCTCTCCTCCTGCTCCAGCGCAGATGCACGGGCACATGGTGGCCTCGGCCCCGGAGCCCCGTGCCACCCTGGCTGGCGGAGGGGGAGGATGGGCACCTTGGGGGTGTCAATTGAAATATATGCGACATCCCTGTGGTTTCATTTCTGCGCAGGGAGTCATCCTGCAACTGCCTGTCCCACAGCAGCCATCTCCATCGCGGCTCGTTTCCCATTTCCAGACGCTCAACTTCCTTTTCAACACTTTCTTCTCGAGCAGAGCCGGTGGGGCTGAGCTCCCGCAGGTGGAGGCAGCTTGGCTCTGCCGGCCACGGCTGGAGGAGTTTGGTGTTCACGTCCTCCCAGCCCCCAAAACACAGGGCCCCCCTCCAGGAGGGCAGGAGGATGCTTCGCTGATGTGTGATCCCTCCCTGGGGCCATTTCCAGCCTCAGCCATGGAGCTCAACACCCTCTTGCAGGGAGCAGGGCCCTGTTTCATCTGTCCCCTCTGTTCCCCCCGCAGGTCCCATGGCGGCAGGCTGGACCGTGCTGGTGATGCTGGTGCTGGTGCTGGTCCTGAGCACCCTGCGGGTGTGCGCGGCCGTGACGCCGCTGGAGCCAGGGCAGCGCCGCGGCATGCAGTGGGTCTGGGGGGTGGCTGGGCCGGCGCGGGCTGAGCCCCTGCCACTCTCCCGCAGGAAGAGGGCCGACGGCGGGCAGCAGCCCAGCACCACCACCGCCACCCTGGGGCACAGCCGCGCTGCCACCACGATGCCCAGCAGCGACGACACCGATTCCCCCGAGCCCGACCCTCTGCTGGGCTCTGTGCCCCCACCAGCACCCGGCACCAACGCCAGCCTGCACCGGGTGCTGGTGGTGCCGACCACAGCCGATCCCCTGGACGAGACCGATTCCCCCGAGCCCGACCTGCTGCTGAGCTCTGCACCAGCACCCAGCACCAACGCCAGCCTGCACCAGGAGCCTGCAGTGCCGACCACAGCCGATCCTCTGGATGAGACCGATTCCCCCGAGCCCGACCTGCTGCTGAGCTCTGTGCTGCCGGCAGTGCCCGGCACCAACAGCAGCCTGCACTGGGCACCCGCGGCGCTGACCACAGCCGATCCACAGGATGAGACCGATTCCCCTGATCCCGACCTGCTGCCGGACTCTGCGCCGCCAGCGGAGCCCAGCACACAGGCGGCGGCGCAAAACAACGTCACCACCGTCCCCAGCTGGCTCACGCCGCCCGGCGAGGAGGGGACGGTGGCTGACGGCACGGACAGCAGCTCCTCCGCGGGGCCACGCTCGGGGATCCCCCCAGCCTTCGGCCTCACCACCACGGGTTACAAGAAAGTCAGGGAAGCCGGAGCTTCCCCCGCACCAACTCATTCAGCCCCTTGGGACATGAAGCCCAGGGGGACTGCGGTGCCGGTCCCCTGGGACCCCAGCAGGGTGATGGGCAAGTGCCTGCTGGCCATCCTGCTGCTGGCCCTGGTGGCTGCCACCTTCATGGTGTGCACGGGGATGCTGGGTGCCCTGCTCTGGCGGCGGGCGCGGACGGCACACCGCCGGCTCAGCCGCACCGAGATGGTCTGCATCTCCTCCCTGCTGCCTGACGGCGAGGTGGCCACCAACGGCCCCAAGCCCGGCCCAGCCCGGCGGCCAAAGCTGCTGCTCGACGGCAGCTCCGAGGTCGACAGTGACAACCTGACTCTCAGCAGCTTCCTGCCAGAGCACTCCTGAGCCACGGGGACGGGGTCCTGCAGCCCAGAGCATCAGGGAGCCGGCGGCTGCACCGTAGGCATCGTGCCCATAGCGCATGGAGCCACGGGCAGGGACCCACATGCCCTCGGGTTTGAGTTTTAACTTGGACCGGCGTGATGGGGAGCTGCTTTCCCCTGGGGTGAGCTCAGCCCTCGAGGCCGACCCCATTAAAGCGTTACTTGGACGTGGTGGTCTCTTCCTGGTGGGGACGGCACCCACCACCCCCCGGCCCCCTCCCCACTCCACCGCCTGCCCACATCCCCCTGCTGAAGTTTCGCTTCTCCATCCTCCTCCCCAGCAGCAGCCCCAACCCCCGGGGGGAGCAGAAATGAAACCCGTGGCCACCCCCGGCCGGGCAGGGGGCCAGACTCCAGGGGATGGGGACTGCAGCCCCCCAACCCCCTCCCCACCTGGGGCTCGGCATCGTGCCGTGGCGTGGGAGCGGAAAGGGTGGCGGTGCTGGAGCGGAAGTGGCGGGGGGGAGGACGGGGATGGGGACGGGTGCGCTCGTGGTGTAACGTGTTCCTGCCCTGCGGTCGCCTGCAGCGAGGTGAGGGGACATCGCTGCCCACTGGGGTGTCCTGTGCGCTGCTGGTGCACCCAGGGCTCGTCCCCAGGGAGCAAACGGCGGTCGCAGGCTCTTGGCCTCGTCGGGTGGCGTTGGCCCCGGCTGTCCCTGCCTGGTTGTGGCTGGGGCTGGGAGGGATGGGGAGAGCAAAGCCGTGAGCAGCCCCCAAGGGTCCCACCATCTTGCCTGTACCCGGGGGCTGAAGGGGGCTCAGGTTTGCTCCCAGGTCCCACCTACCCCCGGTGTGCCGGTGCCGATCACCCCTCGAGCCACCAGCCCAACCCCTTCCCTGTGCCCGGCCCTGGGGGAGCCACCCAAGGGAGCAGAAATGGCCTAGGACTGTCCCTGCCCTGCCAAGTTCGGTGTCCCCACATTCCCATCCCTGCCCCACCCAGGTTCCCCATTCCTCCCATCCCTCCCCATCCCCAGCATCCCCATCCCTCCATCCCCATCCCTGCCCCACCAGGCTCAGCACCCCCATCCCCATATCCCCATCCCTGCCCCAGCTGGGCTTGGTGTCCCCATCCCTGCATCCCCATCCCCGCTGTGGCCAGGCTCAGCGTCCCCATTTCTCCATCCCCACCCCTGCCCTGCCATCGAGCTTACGCCGCCCTCGATGTTTGCAATGCACGCTTAGGCAGCGAAGTGTTTCGGCACGCGCTCGAAGCATCGCCGTGCCGCCCCATCCGAGCTGAGCCCTGGGTGCACAGCCACCTCGAAAGCCGCTTTCGGGGGGGGCTGTCCCACGGGTGGGTTGGCAGCGTGGCGGCTCACCTGCGCCCCGGCCCCACCGCCTGTTTACATTCACGCTCTGCTTCAGATATTTCCCATCTGGGGCCGAGCAGCCTCGCTGGCCCCACTCCCTCCTGCAAATGTAAATATTTAGGGGTGAATCAGCACAGGCGAGGGGATCCGCAGCTGGCGGCAGTGGCCGGTCCCCGGATGGGACGCCCTCACCGCGGGCTCCTGAGTGACGCCACCCTGTTCTGCCCCCACTGTGTCCCCGTGCATGTGGATACCGGCGCCCTGCCGTGCCAAAAAGCAGCCTCAGGAGTTCATGGCTCAGCCATAATGGCCACAGAGGGTTATGTGCTCCCAGGCTGTCGGGGCCAGGCTGGGGAACGGGAGCCTGTGGGGACCGCTGTCACCCCCCAGCCCCTCCAGCCCTTTCTCTCGGAGGGAAAGGGATGCTCCCATCATCTGGCTTCATCCCACAGCGGCCCGTCCAGCCTCCGCCCCTGGTCCAGGCAAGGATGAGGCTGGCGGGTCCCGAGAAGGTGGATGGGCGCACATCAGAGGGATCGCTCCCGCTCTCGCCCAGCCCCATGCCTGCCCTGCGTCTACCGCTCTGGGAGCCCGGCAAGCAGCAAGGATAAACTTTCCTCCACTGCCGAAGCACGAGCCGGCTGCCAGGAGCTGGGAATCGCCCTATTTGGCATAGTCGGCAGGTCCTGTCGGGCTGCCATCTCCCAGCTCACGGCAGAGGAATCTGCAGGAAGCCAGTGCACGTGGCCACGGCGCTGCCCGGGCTCCAGCCAGTGTCACGGCAGGATCCTCGGGACACGCCACCCCGGCAAGCCTCTGTGCCGTGCAGTGGGAGGGCAGCATGCGGTGCACAGGGCTGTGTGTGGCACGGGGCTGGGCACGACGGTGGCATGATGCTGTGCATGGTGCTTGGCACGGTGCTGCGTGTGGCACGGTGCTGTGCTGTGCATGGTGCTTGGCACGGTGCTGCGTGTGGCATGGTGCTGCGTGTGGCACGGTGCTGTGCTGTGCACAGCGCTGTGCACACCGTGGTGCAGCTCCACAGGATGAGTCCCCGCTGGGTATTTCGCTGGCACAGCAAAGCATAGCCCCACAGAGCAAATTACAAGCAGAGCAAGGCTGAAATGTCTCAAATTGCAGGTTACCTCGGGCTGGCTGTGCCGTGGAGCCGAGCCCTGTGGGTCCCCACGTTCCAGCTGCCCCAAATTACAAAGCGGGGCCCGGGCGGCCCAGCCCTGCCCAGCGCCGAGGGGCTGAGCCCTCCCCAGCCGCAGGCAAAAATGGCATCGTAATGGCCGGTGTGCGCTGGCACCAGGGGCTGCCCATCCCCGTGCCTCCGCTGCCCTGGGAAGAGCCCAGGGCGGGGATGGGGACTCCAGACGGGGGCAGTGGGGACCACAACTGGGGAAAGGTGGGGACCCTGGACAAGGAGGGATGGGGACCCTGGCCAGGGAGGGATGGACACTCTGGACAAGGAGGGATGGGGACCCTGGCCAGGGTGGGATGGGGACCCTGGACACGGAGGCTCGGCCCAACGCCGGCACCGCTGGGCGCACAGGGGGGAATTGCAGCCCCATCCCCATCTGGGCTTCAGGAGCGAGTCCGGATGCTGCTGGCACTCCTCCAGGCCAGCTCGGCTCGGCAGCGCGGCCGCCCTCGCACCCCTTGGCCTCCCCTCGCCTTTCCCCCTTCCCCTCTAAGATTTCAGCACTGATCACTTAAAGCCAGGAAAAGCCACTCCAGCAGCTGCGCGGAGCCGCCAGCTGCAGACAGACAGACGGGCCCGTTATTTCTGGGAGCCACGATTACGTTCGGCAACGCTGGGAGAAACCCCAACGGCGCCGGTTCCCCTCCGGCTTCCCGGTGCCAGCGGTGATGGGAACGGGCACCCTCACCCCCAGCCCCATGGTGGTCGCAGTCCCCAGGCATCGGCGATGGCTTTTTCGGGGGGATCTGGCCCGGTCCCCGGGGAGGCGTGCGGAGGCGAATAGCAAGAGGATGAGGTCACCCGCCGGCGCTGCAGCCTCTTGAGCAACTTCAGCCGAGGCGGAGGGGACCGCGGCGGGGTGGGCAGAGCGATGCCGGGCGGGGGGGCCCAGGCGATGTCCCCGGACCCGAAGACCCTGCCCTGGGGAGCTGTGTGGCCACCGCTGCTGCACTGGCCTGGGGAACTGCAGGGTGATTTTCTGCACCCCTGCCTGCACCCCGAGACAGAGGTGCCTGTGCCGGAACACTTCCAAGCTGCGGTGTTTAGGAAATGGTCTCCCGAAATGACGGTCCCAAGCCCTGTCTGTCCCCACGCCGCGCTGCCAGCCTCCGATAATGCCAGGGCACCGAGCCCGACCCCCTCCCCGTCCATTTCGGCCCCTGGGCGCTGCGTGGCCTCGGTGGCTGTGCCCCGCCGGCTCGTGCGGCTCGTGCCTGTGCCCTGGTGGGCTGGCAGAGCTTGGGCTTGCAGGGCTGGGCACAAGGGCAGGATCCAGCCCCGGGCAGGGGTGCCGGGGCCCAGGCACACAGCGAAAGGCAGCTGGGTAGGAGCTGTGCCTGCCGCCGGCACGGCATCACAGGGAGGCATTTTGGGAGTGCCAGCACCCCCATCCCGCCATGGCAGCTCAGCCACACGGCCATGGGATGGAATTTTATCTCTGTCCTCACGGGCAAAAACACACTTGCAACAAACCTCCCATGTGACCCCCTTCCCCACTTGCACCCCAAAAAGCGTCCCCTTCCAGCAGTGCTGCTGGGATGATGGGGGAGACCGGGGCTCCCCCTTTTGCTGGCAGGGCAAGAGGCCGGGAAGCCCTCCCAGCCCCAAGATGGGTTTCAGCTGGGAGGAGGCCGGGGGCTGCCTGCCCCTCGCCGGCCTCCCACACTCCCTCCCCAAACCAGCCCTAATGAGAACAAGCTGGTCCCAGGCTGCAGCGCAGGAGGAGGAGGAGAAGGAGGAGGAGGAGAAGGAGAAGGAGGAGGCTCCATTCCAGCAGGCAGCAGAAAGGGGCGCAAGGAGGCGAGGTGTGCGGGACAGACCCTGTCCTCCCCGCTCTCTCCCGCCGACACGGCGGCTGCAAGCAAGGTGAGGATCCCACCAGCCGGCCCGGCCCCCAGTTTTGGGGGGGGTCCTTAGTGGGGCTCAGGCTGCCCCATGGCCAGGGGTGCTGCGGCGAGGGCTGGGCATGGTGCCTGCGGCGGGACGTGGGATGGAGCCGGCCGCTCAGCCATGCGCCCAGGCACTGTTCGGAGGATGTTGCGTCTGGACAACATCAAAATTGTGACTTTTCTGAGAGTTTGGGGAGTGGAGGGAAGCGGAATGGGGTTCGCCTGTGTCCGGCCAAGCCAGAGCTGGGGATGCGCTGTGGGTCTGGGGGTGGGTGAGGATGGGGATGAGATGGGATGGGATGGGATGGGATGGGGCAGGATGGAGATGGGGATGGAGGGCTGGCGGTGGCCATGGTCACAGGCCCTGCTCTTGGCATTGATCTGGGCTTCAGTCAGCCCCTCCATGCCCGTGGCTGCTTGTCAGCTCCGCTTGCTAACGGCAAATTAATGCCTCCACCTTCCCCGGGACCCCTTCCCCTGCTGCAGCCGAGGGGCCCCTCTCTGCGGCAAAGGCGGTGGAGGGGGAAGATGAAGGGGCTCATCCCAGCCCCTCCAAAAACCCTTATCCTGGCTGTGCCACCATTACCGCAGCGAGCTCAGAGCCCATGGTAGTGGTGATGCCCGTGGTGAGCCAAGCCGGGCGGGGGTCTGGGGGTCTGGGGGCACCTCCTGCCTCCGCCGCCATTTGTTTGCTCTGGTTTAATGCAAACCAGATTTTGCAGCCAGGAAGGAGCCTGAAAGCCAAGTCCCACTGCTGGAGTCCCTCCCAGTTTGCAGTGCTGCTGGGTTGGGTT
The DNA here is from genome assembly GCF_034638445.1 of Ciconia boyciana. NCBI lineage: Eukaryota > Metazoa > Chordata > Aves > Ciconiiformes > Ciconiidae > Ciconia > Ciconia boyciana. The sequence goes on from NC_132948.1 coordinate 8,197,664, forward strand.
TGTTTGGGGGGGGAAAAATGGGAGGTGGGTTGGGATTTGGGGGGCCCGAGGTTGGGGGGAATTGTCCCAGGGGTCCCCGATGATGAACCTGGGGAGCTGGTTCGTGAGACCTTCCTGTGGGGCTGTGCAGAGGGGGAGAGCTCTGGGAACGGCTTGATGGCGTTACGTGGCATGGCGCAGCCAAAACGTGCTGCCATCCACTGGGAACACGTCGCGACGTGCAGGGGACAGTCGCACCCTGCTCCCGAACCCCGCGGGGGTACGGAGCCCAGCCGGGGGCTTGCCACGGCTCTTCACTTCGGGCTGTGTGTGGGGATGGGAAATGCTCATCCCATGTCCTGCAACGCGCCGTGGGCTGTGGCTGCCGGTGTGGGGCAGATCCAGCTCCATCCAGCACAGAGGAGCGCGGCACGGCAAGGGGATGGAGCTGGCCTTCACCCTTCACCGAGGATGCTCGGGCAGCTGGGACCCCTGGGACCCCCTGTTCACTGCAACCCGGCTCCAGGGCTGCCCCTTTGCAAAGGCTCTGGGGGGTTCCATGCCCCATCCCAGCACTGCTCAGCCACCGCAGCGGCACCGGGGTGAAATCCTGCCGCCAACCTATTTTTAGCCACGCTCAAGCTGGGAATTGTTTGTAACGGTCCATGCCGGGTCAAGCGGTTGGGAAATGCCGCTCGTGCTGGGGGCCGGCCCCTCTGCCGCATTGCCTGTGTCAAAGTTTCCACTGGAAACCTCAATTTTTCAGGAATTTTCTAATCAGCCAAATGACCGTTGTCTGAAGCTGGTTGTTGGCAGCGGCCCCGGTCCCCTCGCAGTGCATGCAGCGTCCCCCAGGCTTGAGCAATTCGATTCAGCTGGTTTCCATCTATTTTTGCAGCAGCGCTGTTGCAAAACAAACACAGACCCTTGCTCGGCGTCTGGGCAAGGAAACCAGAGCTGTGTTTTGCTTTTCTCAAGGAAATTCAGCCGGGTGAATAAGCGAGGGCCCGAGCTAACCATTGGTGGTTCGACGCTTGTGCTTGTCCCTCTGTGCCGGAGCTGCACGCAGGGCTCAGGGTGGGCGCACCGTGGGGCTTCGCTTGCGGCAGGGCTCGGGGGTCTTGCTCCATCGAGGTGTTAACATTTCGCCCTCCCCTCTGCATCCCGCAGGCCACCGTGCACGAGCCCCGGGGGGAGATGGCAGTGCAGCCAGCGATGGGCACGTGGCCGCTGCTGCTGCTGCTGGTGGCGGCCCCGGTGCGTTCGGCGGCACCCCGGCATGCCGCGGTGCTGCCCGACGGCGGGGGCAGCGGGGATGGTGAGGAGGTCTCGGCTCTGCCACCTGTCCATCGTGTGACGCCGGGGACCGGCCCGACAGCAGGGGACGCGGTGGGGACCACAGTCACCAACAGCTCGGCGCCGGGCGGTGTGCTGGACGGGCTGGTGGACTTCTTCAAGGAGTACATGCTGCTGGTGGTGGTGGTGGGCTCGCTGGCCTTCGTCCTCCTCTTCATCATCTGCGCCGCTGTCATCGTCCGGCAGAAGCACAAGGCGTCTGCCTACTACCCCTCCTCCTTCCCCAAGAAGAAGTACGTGGACCAGCGGGACAAGGCGGGGGGGGCCCGGGCTTTCAGCGAGGTGCCCGAGAAAGCCCCCGACCCTGGTGCCGAGGAGCCCCTTGACTGCAGCCGGCAGCTGCAGGCTGACATCCTCGCTGCCGCCCAGAACCTCAAATCCCCCCCCAAGGCGCCGCTGGCCAATGGGGCCCGGGGGGAGCAGAAACCCCCCCTCGAGGAGGAGGATGAAGGAAGCAAAAAGTTAGGCGACGAGCAACCCACCGAGCCCCCTCCCCAAAATCCACGCGCCGAGGAAGCGGCGGGTGCAACGGGAGCAGGGGGCGAGGGGACCCCCAGCGCAGCCCAGGACGGCCCCCCGGCCCCCCCTGGCATCTAGGGCAGGGACTCAGTCCCGGGCCAGCCCGAGGAGCCGCCAGCTCGGGGGGGGACGCCCTGCGGACACGCGATGGACGTGGTGGTTTGTTGCTCCGTGCGTACGTGGCAGCTCAAGGAATCCCCGATGAAGCCCCCCCTGCTCCCCCTCGATGCCCCCCCGACCCTTGCACCGGCGGGACACCGTGGCAAAGCCAAGGGTTTTTTTTGGCAGATGGTGGTTTTGGGCAGTGCTGGAGTGCCGTCAGCCCCGTCGCTCCTGCTGTCCAAGGGGCTTTTCCCAGCCCCGGGCACTGTGTGGGTGCACCCCTCCCAGCTCCGGCTCTGCCCCCCCAGCGCTGTGCTGGGCAGCCCTCGCCCTTCGCCACACACCGCCAGCTTTCTCCCAAATGTAATTTTACTAATTAGCGGCATCCTGGTCCCTGCCGGGCGCCTGGCCGGGAGCTGCATCCTCTGGGCAGAAGCACGGAGGCACTGTAGCCGGGGGGGTCTGCGCAGCCATCCCCTGCTCTGTGGGGAGCGGGGCAGGGGCTCGGCGTGACCTCCGGCACCGCGCGCTGGCTTTGCTGATCTCTGTGACCACCAAGGAAGTGAGGACGGGACGATCTCGGCCATCCTTGCCCAGCTAAGAGAAGGGAAGAGGATTTAGTTGCAAGGACCTGTCCTTTCACTTTTCTGCCCCAAAGCCGTGACCCGAGGGCAGCCCAGAGCCCAGCTGGACTTCTGCCTTATTTTCTTAACCCCTTCAGCTAGTAATAAAGGTATTTCCTATGCAGATCTCCTCTCCCGTGTGTTTCTGCAGCTTGCGGGGTGGCTGAGGCACAGTCCCCGTATCTGTTTGCTCCCCAGACCTTCAGGGCCCTCCCTGCATCGCGCTGGCGTTGGGGCACAGCCAGTTTTGGCTCCAGCCCCGCAGGGTCCACGCATGCGCCCAGAGCTCAGCAGGCACAGCCGGCAGCCAGCCCGGCCGTGCTTCGGGGTGAAGGTTATCTGCGTGGGTGAAACCCCGGGGGCCAGGGGACGCGCTTATCGTTCACAAAATCTGTACGCCGATGCACCATTTCTGGGAAACTTTTATCTCGCACCCCACAGCTGAGGGCACGGGGACGCAGCTGCACCCGGTGCAGATGGCAGGCAAACCTGGAAGGCAAAAGAGGCTTTTCTGCCTGGAAGGCAACAGATCCCAACATCCCCATATCCCCACGCTTTGTCGCAGCCATGGGGTGGGTAGGGATGCACCCCCACATCCCTGTATCAGGACCACCTTTCCCCTTGGAAGAGCGTGCCGGCTTTTATCTCCCTCTTGCATTTTGTCAAGGGGCTCTCGCGAGCACAATGAGCCCATTCTGCCCCAAAGCGGACATGGGTGGCTGAAGTTTCCCTGATTTTTTTTTTAACTGGGAAACCGCAGGATTGTTCAGGGAGTGAGGCACGTTCGTCGCTGCAGGAGGGCGGCAGGAGACGGGGGCTGTGCCGAGGGCCAGTGTCTGGCACATGGGGGTGCTGAGCTGAGGTGCCGCAAGAGCTGTCTTGTGAGCAACAAACCACAGCAGCAACATGTGGCCTGCTCTGCATTTAAAAAAAAAAAAAAGCTGCAGACGGATATATCAGAATGAGCCACTTATTTTCAAATGCAGGTTTTAATGTTTTTAAAACACCCTAGGTATGAAAAAGACAAGTAAGGTTTCTTGGGTGGTTTAAAATCTTAAGAGCAGGCAAAGTTTTGAAATGTGTTTTCGGTTTGTTTTGGAAATCTATGGAAATACTCCCCTGGAAAAGAGCAACCACTGGAAGGCACAAGAGAGCACGGTGGCCTGGAGCACAGAGGGCAAGCCATGCCAGATCACCACAAAACATTTAATTTTCAAACATCGGTGTGCCCCCAGCTCCCAGGGAGCCAGCTCACACGCTCAGCCTGCGAATCCTCGAGTAGGTGAAATCACCCACGCCCTCCCCACGACCCGCTCGCCTGGCAAAGCTCAGCTGAACCGTGCCCCACGGGATGCAGAGCCATCATCCCCAGAGGGCACAGACCGACCCCTGCTCCCCTGGGAGCTTCTGTCAGCTCTACATCCCAGCTACGCTATTCCCCTCCTGGGTTCAAACCCGAGGGTGTGTTTACTCTCTTAACCAAGTACTTGGCCAATCCAAAGGTTGAATTCTTACAGAAGACACTCCAAAATTAAGATTGTTCCTCTAATGGGAGCTTCAAAAAAAAGCAAGCATTAGTCGTGACAGGATGCGAGCAGAAGCAAGCCCTGCTAGTGCTGGGTCTGCGCTTCCGGGAGCGGTGGCACCCAGCACCCAGCCGCTACTTGCTGGGTCCCACCAGCGCGTTGCCAGTGCCCTCTAGTGCCTGCTGAAGCGTCCCAGCACCCCGGAGAGGAGGAACTCGCACATGGATTGCAAAATGAAACTCCGACACAGCTGTAGTTTGGGGGCAGACGCGCTGCCCCGCATTTGTATACTGCATGGATACACAGACTGATCTTACATAAACATTAAGACCAAGGCAATGTTTCCCACTAAATTCTGTAAAATATTAGGCAAAACTATACATCTTCCAAAAAAAGTGCAGCCCTTCCAGTACCAGAACAGCAGGATTTTCTCTCCAGAGCGAAGCCACTGAGTTCTCTGCAGTTGAGCAGTCTTCTTCACTCTAACATTTCAAACACAGTCGTGACGGGACACAGGCTGTAGAAATACCCACATCCCAGCCGTGTAAGCACAAGAGTGGCTGTACACACGCGAACAGTGACACGTTGTGCGTAAGTTGTGCGTATCTTACAGCTTCATTTAGTAGTGCGCAGGATTCTACTAACAGCTAGAATAATTGCACTGCAAATTTGAGTGGAATGAGAACAAGCTTTACAGTCAGTTTAGGCATTGTTTGCTTTCTTCTCTGACTCTTCTTTGTTTGGATCCTGCTTCAACTTGTAATCAGCCAAGGCAGCCTTGATTGCGTCTTCAGCCAACACTACAAACAAAACAAGACAAGTATTTCAAGGACAACAAAAATTTGTTTAGAACAAAAGATGCCGTAAAAACAAGGGCAGCCAGCAGCGACCACCACTGCACGTAGCACCGGTCGGCATCTCGGAAGTAGAATGTCAGAATCTGAAAACTTATTATCAGCCTGCTGAGCTACGGAGTCCAAAAGATGAAAGAGATCTGAAAACTCTTAAAATAACCCCGAAATCTGAACATAAGCAAGTTTCTCTTGTGGGCCAACCGTAGCTGTTCCTTGTGCAGAAACTTTATTTGGCAAACAACACTCAGAAGCACCTGCACTATTCCCAGAAGTCTCCCTCTCAAATACAAGTTCGTGTTTGAACGTTCACCGTTTGGTCCTTTACTTACTAGAGCAGTGCAGTTTGACTGGGGGAAGGCAGAGTTCTTTAGCAATATCCGTGTTCTTGATTTTCAACGCTTCATCAACCTGAAACACAGTGTGTAGTCACTGCTCACGTGAGGTACAACACAGGCTACAAAGGCATTTGTGGTAAGAGCACTTTAATGCTCCAGAGCCAATAGAATCCACACGGAAGAACACCTCAACTGCCGGGGCAACGAAGGATGTCGGAATAAAGGAATGTCTCAGACTGAGCAATGGCAAGAATGAACCAAAGCATACCAGTGTCACAGACTAAATGCCACTGGGGGGACTGTTCTATGCTTACCTTTTATCATATATAGAAATGCATTTCTTGTCCGGCAGAAAAAGAGTATAAATAATCTAAAGACTCTCCGTAACTAAGCTTTCTTTCAGAACCCAGCATCAGCATGTTTTTGCTTTCTGCGTACGACACAAAGTACTTCCCTGCAGGTTAACGGAGGTCCTTGGAAAAGGCAACTATTGCTCTAGAAGTCAGAGCACTAACAGGGCTGACAGTTGCCGCTTTCTAAGCTACTGTACCATGCTGCATGAAGTCAGCGCTGGGATTCCCAGGCCCCTGTTTCCTACGTGGTCCCGACAGAGAGCACAAGCAGGTTTGAAGCTTTGAAGGCTTTCTGCGGTGTCACCTCCAACTCCAGCAAGGACCCTTACCGTTTTCCCTTTGACCCACTCTGTCGCCAGCGAACTCGACGCAATTGCCGACCCGCAACCGAAGGTTTTGAAACGGGCATCGACGATCCTCCCGTTCTCGTCCACTTCCACCTGCGAGAGCGTCAGTGGCACCTCAGCGGCAGCCTCGGCTCCGCCAGGTGCCCCAGAGCCACCCTCTCAGGCCCAGGCAGGGCCCTGGCTCCCACCACACCCTCGGGAGCGGGAGAGGCCCTGCCCGGGCCCCAGGGGACATTTCGGGGCGGGGGGTGTGAGGGAAGGCCGCGCTGCACCCCTGAGGGGAAGGGGGCGGGGTTGGGCCTTGCAGGAGACCCAGTCCCCCGTCCCCCAGTGCCAGCGGGTCCCCAAGGTCACCTGCAGCTTCATGACGTCGCCGCAGGCCGGGGCGCCCACCAGGCCGGTGCCCACGTTCTTGGAGTTGCGGTCGAGGGAGCCGACATTGCGCGGGTTCTCGTAGTGATCCACCACCTGCCAGGGCACCGCGTCACCGACAGCCACCGCATGTCCCGTGTGTCCCACCTCCCACCGCCTCCCCACAGCCCCTCGCCCCTCACCTTCTTGTGGTAGCCCAGCCTGGCCGCCGCCTCCCCGCGCCCGGGCCGCAGCAGCGCCGCCCCCGCCGCCCTCAGCGCCGCCATCTTGAGCCTGGCGGGGGCGGGCAGCTCCGCGCCGCCCTTTTATAGACTCGGGCGGGACGGCCACGCCCCCCCCCTGCCCCGCCCCCGCGCTGCCTCAGGCCTGGTGCCGCCAGGGCGCCCACGCTTTACACCGGGCGCGGCGGCGGGTGCCGAAGGCCGCCTGGGGACAAAACCCCGCGCTGTCCCTAAAACGATTAATAAAGGCTGTTTCCAATCACGATGCCGTTTTTATCGCGACAGCCAGCGCATGTGCGGGCCGCGGCGGCCACGCTCAATATGGCGGGCGGGGGGCGCCGCGCACGCCCCTGCCCTCCTCGGAGGCCCCCTGACAGCCAGGCCCCGAGGTGCCCGCGGCGCCGCCGGCGCCTCAGCCGAGAAGACAACGGGTCCGGCCCCGGCGGCGCTCACCGCAGCGCGGCCAACGTGCGCGACCGAGCGCCGGGTCCTGCGGGCGGCGGCTCGGCCCTCTCCTCGCAGCGCTCGCCCGGCGGCAGTGCGCGGCGGAGGGACAGGCGCCGCGGAGACAGCCCCGGCAGGCGGCGAAGCGCGGCTGGCTACGAAGGGAGCTGCATAAGATGGCGGCGGCGGGAGCCGGGGCGGCTGCGGTGGCGGCGGAGGAGGAGGAGGAGAAGCGGCTGCCGGAGGGTGACCCCGAGTCGGGGGGCGACTCAGAGGATGAGGGTGACTCAGACTCGTCTGGTGACGGCGAAGATGAGGAGAAGGAGAATGAGGCCGAGATCCAGCGGCTGGAGGAGCAGGTGGGGCCCTCCTGGGCTGGCGGCGGCGTGGGGAGGGGGCGGTGGGGCAGCACTGCGGCCTCCCCCCGGTGCCCGCTCTTGGCCCAGGGGAAGCGGTATTGGAGGCCGGGCCCTGCGCTGGTGGCCCGCCCGCCTTGCTGTGAGAGATGAGCCGGCCCCGGGCGCCCCGCGGGAGCGGCCCTGGGAGCGGCCCCGGGGCTGCGGGGAAGGCTCGTCCCGGAGAACCGAGGCCTCCCCCGAGGGAAACCTCGGAGTGGGGCGAGACCCGGCCTTCGTGGGGTCTTCCTTTTTGTGATTGCCTGCTGGAGCGGCTGCGGCGGTGATGGAAAAAAATCCATGGTTGCTCGTGTAGTTTGATGCTGGGACCTGTCAAGATGTGAATGTTTGGAGTCTGAAATGGAAACGTTTGGGGGTTTTTTTGAGAGGGAAATTGGAGAGGAGAGCACTAGTGGACAGTTTGTACTCATCGAAAAAAAATTTGCTAGCTCTCTGGGGATTTTTATTGACTTTGAAGAAATTAAAACACATTTAGCTCTGTTGAAGAAGGCTTTCTTAATTTTGCATTCCTGGGTCTGTTTCTGCAGCTGGTAGCTGCGGTAGTCCTGGTGCTGGCATTTGCACTGCTGAGCAGTAACCTTTAGAGCTTGGAGCTGTAGGCTAAGCTCTAAGCTTAACTTTAAAGTTCTGTTAAACTTGAAAGTGTTTTTTATAAGTGTCTGCTTGTGACCCAAAAGCATCCTGCAAACAATAGTGAAGTTTGGTGCCACTCTGTGCAGGAAGGCAGGTGTTGTCTTGGCTATGTGAACACATGAGGAGATTTGTACGCCCCAAAACACAGTATGATGTTTTGTTTTGCTAAATGTTTTCTGATTTTTTTTTCCCCACGTCTGTCATTCAACAGTGCTTTTAAAAAAATAATTATTTCTTTTAAAGCTTTCCATCAATGCTTTTGACTATAACTGTCACTTGGATCTGATAAAGCTGCTGCGCCAGGAGGGAGAGTTGGTAAAGCTCAGAAGAGCTCGTCAGAAGATGAGTGAACTCTTTCCACTGACTGAAGGTACAGAGCCTCTTCTCCTCATGTTGCAGCCAATACCGCTTAAGCGTCATCCATGTAAAATACCATTGTTTCAGTGGTGAAATAATGTGCTTGTGCCAGGCTTCAACAGCATTGTTCCAGTCCAGAGAAACCTAAAAGAGCAGATTTGGGACTTTTTAAACTGTGAGTGCTGCTGGTGTTAATGGCCAGCATGGAGCTTGGCCTCTGGCAGGCGCAGGGTTGCGAGCCTGTTGCAGGAATTCGAGTTCTTGCCCCTTGCAGCTGCCCTGTCCTCTGCCAGAGGCTGCTGCAGTAGAGTGGAACTGGCATGAGGGGGTGTTTGTGTGCGCCCAGCTATTCCAGTCGCTGGTCTGTCCATCTGTTACCTGGGAGAGTTGCTGCCAGGATGCGACCTGCTGTAGCCCAGGGACAGGTGTATGTTTGCTTGTGCTGCCTTTGCTGTAGGGCTGGTAACATACAGCTGTGGGATGAATGGCAGCACTGAAACGGCTCCAGTCACTTAGTCAGTGAATGTGACTCAGAGCCCAGAAAAACTCCTGCCAAAAGTTAAATTTCTCAGGCAAGCAGCAAAAAATGCAATGTTGGTGGAAGCTGCAGGTAGCCCTTGAAATGGCTGTTTCTTTTCTATTCATAACACAGAGGCAACGTAAATATTGCAGAGGCTGTTCTGCCTGTGTGCTTTTACCCTTGGCAAGGGAAGGTTTCCTTCTATGCATGTGGAAACTTGCAGCCTCTAAAGCCATCTACTGTTTCCTGTAAAAGCGTAAGGAAAGGTGTACCTCTGGATGCCTCTTTGGTTACTGGTGCATACTGATCCTCTGCCCACGGTACTGATAAATTGCTGCTTGCAACTTCTACTCTCTTTAAATAGAAGTGCACTTGTTTAGTACTAATTTGAATAGGTCAAACTTGTCTTTTAAATTAATTGTGAGTAGTTGTGGATGCTAAAATTGCTCTCTTCTCCCCCTTGGCCCTCTCCCCATTTTTAAGTCTGTTACTAAAAACTTTCCTAAAAAAATTCAACAAGTGGATTTAACGTATGGTTTCTGAACATTGGTGATGTATTCTAAACTTCTTCCTTCCAGAAATTTGGCTGGACTGGTTGAAGGATGAGATAAAAATGGCTTCTGAAAGCTCTGAGCGAGAGAAGGTTTATGAGCTGTTTGAGAGAGCTGTGAAAGACTACATCTGTAAGTTGTTAATATATGCTATAAAATGTATTGTTCTGCATTCAGATTATGGCTTTCTCTTTCTAGAAAGGTTTCTTCCTTCTGTTATAATGCAGAAATTTGATCAAAAATATTAGTGTGAAGTGATCCTCAGTTTTTCTGAAGCATTGGAGTTAAAGGCCATTCAAAGGCAACGCTTTAAGTACTATTGCAGTCTTTAAGATCTTCTCAACGTTGTAAAAAGTTTTAAATGCATATTTCACAATTCTCTAATCTCTAAAAGCAGTAGGTATTGTGCTCACTTAGGGAATGCTTTCTCAGTTACCCATTATGGGTTCTTTAGCTCTTCCTTTGAGGAAAGTGAATGCTTTTAAAAGGCTCATTTCTACTCCTGTCTTCTGTGTTGATTAACACCGTCTTTACTGCCATTTCCACTATGTGACAGCTCTTTCAGAACATAGTTACTGCCTGTGAGAGTGTTCTTGAAACCCTGCAAAGTAGGTAACCCTAGCCATGCTGTGGTACCAGGCTCTGATCATCCTCATTAAAAGTGAGGGAAGTATGTGATGTCTTGTCTTTCCATTTCTCAGGAGCTGCCTGCAGCCATAGCTTAAAACTTTTAGCTTAGAGCACTGAGTAACTGTGTGCTCTTTGGGTATTGTGGTGAGGTGCTGAAAACATGAAGCCTGAAGAAGCAGAGAGGACTTGGTAGCATTGAGGCAAATCCCTTGCAGAAGCTATATACAAAATGTCACATTACAGCACCGGCATAGCTAGCCTCACAGAGTGTTGGTGATTGTTCAGGGAGAAGGAATGGAGACGTGAAGAACTGAGAGGGAGTATCTTCTGGATCTGCTGGATGGATTGCACTTGGAGTTTGGAAAGACTTCTTCTGGAGCCCAGGATGTGCAATCTAACATCCATTGGCTGTTAGTCTCTGCTGGGGGTCCCTGAACCTAATTTGCTCAGATGTTACTATTGGTGGGAGAGGTGCCAGGCAGCTAACGCTGTTCTAGCAAATCCTCCTCCTTCATAGTTACATTGCTTAAGCAGTTGCTGAACAGGCAAGTATAGGAGTCTGGAAAGAGAAGAAGGACCTACTTTCATGTGAGTTCTGTAGGAGTGTGACAGCTTTGTGGTCCCAGCTCTGTACATGTGCTTAAGAAAAGTCAAGTTGCTGTTAGGGGGAATCTTAATGCATCTCTGATGTAGCTTGTGTACCAGAGGTGGCATACAGGAGTCAAATCTGTGTCAGTAACAACCATAAGAGTGACTTCTTTCAGAAGACAATTGTAGCAGCTGGTACTGAATCAAGAGCGTAGAATAAAATATTTTAATTTTTCTTTACTACATTGGATGGTAGAGAAAATTGTCATGTATTGGTCTATTTGTGGGTGTTCGGGAAGCAGAGAGATGCCGTTTTTATTTTTGAAGGGATTAGGTCATCTGTTTCTCATAACTTTGTTTAGGTCCGGAAATTTGGTTGGAATATGCCCAGTATTCAATTGGTGGCATTGGTCAGGAAGGAGGAATTGAGAAAGTTCGCTCAATATTTGAGAGAGCATTAACTGCAGTTGGACTGCATGTGACAAAAGGCACAGCTTTATGGGAAGCGTACCGCGAGTTTGAGAATGCCATACTGGAAACAGCACAGGTAAGGCCAGTCTCCTGGGCTCTTGTAAGAAACAAGTTGTGGTGTAGTTTCTGAAGTCATCTTGTGCTGCCCCCTCATCAGTCTCTTCTGAGAAAAGAAGCCCTAATGTCACACGGTTGTTTGTTTTCAGCTGTAGAAACTGACCCTTTGGTCTGGGAAAAACATTCTGTGTATTTAGTTGATATAGTAATGGATTTGTTTTTAAATAAGATCATAAAATCTCATATCCAGAAGCAAAATTTCACTCTGCTTCTTTAGCTTGAATTGACAAGAATAGCTTTAAACTGAGTGGCTTCACTATGAAACAATGTTCTTGCCAGCGAATATTTTCGCACACAGTCAATCATATTTGTATTTCTAGACTGTTTTCTACTTCAGCTTTTAGCTCATTTATTATTTCACCCTTTTTGTGACTTTTGGATGATATATATTATCCCTAGAACATATTGTTTGACATGTGCAAAAGGTACCTTTACAAGATGGCCAGAATGTGAATATTTCTATTTTTTTGTCATTTACTACATAAGATATGGAAGTTAAAAGATGTCCCTGTCCATGGGGCGGGGGGGGGGGGGGGAGGAGGTTGGAACGGGATGATCTTTAAATGTCCCTTCTAACCCAAACCATTCTATGAAATGCTCTAACAAAGGAGTAATGGGAGGACACCCTTTCATTCTCAAACAGAAAGAAAGCTGGAAGTTTTAAATCATCTGTGCACACACCAGGGATTTATTGAAAAAGTATTTGGCAGCCCAGTGGGTTTGTGAAATGGCATGATCGCATGCGGCTTACTTTTTTCCAGGTTATCATTTCCCTATGCATGTGTCAGCTTTCAGAGAGGAGTGCTTTTCGCATTCATCCAGCTTCTGAGTCTAGCAATTTCCAAGTTTTAGCTTTCACAGCAGTGACCTGAAATGCAAGTTGGCTGTGTCTGTTCTTCAAGGATCATGTAGCCATTTGGAGCCCAGACCCCCAACCCATGAACAATACCCCATCATGTTCATCAGCTCAGGCTTGAGGGAACTGATTAAATTTCAATCCTTTTGTTTGTAGCCAGCTCCTGGCAGCTTTCCATCGCCTGAGCAGCAGCAGATGCTCTGCAGCCAGCTTGAGAAGATCCACACGCTGTTCAGGCGCCAGCTGGGGATCCCGCTGTTAGGTAAGAGCCGGTGCACTTAGAGAGATGGCATGGATAAGCCGTGTTACAGGGATCCAGGCATTAGTCATGATTATTCTTTTGGTAGAGCCACACAAACTGCAGCTGTAGTATTTGTGAATTCTTTAATCAATGACATTTGCCTGTCTTTAGGGCCTCTTGAATGATGCACAGATCCCTTTTGTTCAAAAATATTCTTACTCATTGAAACTTGTTTTATCCGTTTCTTCAGAACATAATTTGAGGCTATTTAAAGTACAAGTGATGAGCACAAAACATGACCATTAGGAACTGGGAATTCAGCTGTGATGATCACTACGTAAGAACCTTGGTTGATAGGGAATAGTACATGCTGACAGCTGGAATGTTAGAATTACGCCATACCTGCTTCATTCTTTAAACTCCGGGAGTCCCTTTTCTTGTGGCTTTGCTCGTAGGAGAAAGTTAAGCACAGTTCTTTGACTTCTTCATTTGCATATTGAAAGAATTTGGGTTGGTCTCTTTTCTTTAAAGCCTTGGGAAAATCTTGCCACTTTGGTTTTCTAAATCAAAATCAGTAGCATTAATATAACTTGTCCTGAGTTCGTGTTGTAGCGCGCTGTATAAGATGAAGTGTCCGAACCCTATAAACATGCAGTAGTGTGACAGTTAAGATACAAAAGTGTAAACAGAAATACAAATGTGTTAGAATCAAATATAAGTTGAATGTTGATTATTTAGCTCACTAAGTTATTGATGGGGTTTCATGTCTGTTTTAATAGATATGGAGGCTTCATATGCTGAATATGAGGAATGGTCAGAAGATCCGATACCAGAAACAATAGTAAAGAATTACAAAAAAGCTCTACAGCAATTGGAGAAGTGTAAACCATATGAAGAGGCACTGGTAATGCTATTACTTATACCTTGCTTTAGTAAGAGTTAATTGCTTTGGGGTGGTTTTTTTTCCCCCCAAATTTTATTATTTGTCTAGTCACAGAGGTAAAGCAGCTATGTATTGTTTAGGTGACTTAGCTGTGAGCAATGTGAGAGAAGAAGCCTCACGACTGGGTATACTGGAAACTGTTGAATCTATTGACTGTGTCAGGCCACCATAAGGCGCACATGAGTACTCTGGCTGTTTATTCCAGCATTGACGAGCATGCTGGGCTAAGAGGAATAAAAAGGAGGGATCTGAATGGCTTCAGAACCAGGGTGGTATTTGGAGATATGTGAAAATCAAAAGCTGTTGATATTTAGAGGCCAAGCTCTTGTGTGAAATTTTGCATGAGACCTACTCTGAGTAACAGTTGAACTGTTTGAATCATGCTTTGTTCAGAAGATTTTAATTTTTTTTGTATCTCTGTTTTATAGCTGGGTGCTGAAACACCAAAGCTAGCAGAATATCAAGCTTACATTGATTTTGAAATGAAAGGAGGTGATCCAGCTCGCATTCAGTTGATCTATGAGAGGGCTTTGGCTGAGAACTGCCTTGTGCCAGATCTTTGGGCACGCTACAATCAGTATTTGGTAAGGAAAAAAACTAGATGTTTGTGGGTTTATTTTCCTGGTTTTTTTAATCTTAGTGGCTGATAAATGAATGACCAGTAAGGTCTACCTCAGTCCTGTCCCTTAGTCTTTAAATTCTTCAGAAACTTATTTTCACCTCACCTTTGGCTTCTTCCTGTTTTCAGGGATGTGTTTATTGATCAAGTGAGCATTTGCTCACTTTTTCTGCCAGTTGTGTGTTTTCTCTGCAGAATTAAACTGGGTGTGGGCATCGAGGCTTGCACTATCTGGCAAGGAGTTGAGTAGGTGTAACCAGCTGTACTGTAAGCCCTGGCGTTGTCTCTGGTAGCTAGTCATCCAGAGGCATTGCTTCTGATAATGTCCCTCCTTTTCTTCTAGCTCTTGTAGGCAAAGCAGTTCAGTGCTGTCTGAATCACTGGGGAGCCTGCCTGTCCTTCAGGAGACACAGATAAATTAATGACAGTGCTTGTTTGATGGCTGCCAGTGCTCTCCTGAATATTTTACAGTGGGGAACAAAGAACCAATTTACGAACAAGCCAAAGCAAATCCAGATGTTTAGTCTATGTTTACATGTGGGCTAGTTAGTGCACTTTGAAAATCGTATTGAACTTGAGAGGCAGGGTTTTCATGTGGACAGAAAGTCAGTCTATTAAGAGATCAGTGTAACTCGCTATAGGAGGCTTATCTGGGCTGAGTTGCTCTGTCATGTCTTTATCTTACCAGCTTGAGACAGCAGGTTGCGGGTGGAACAGCGCCTGCCTCCCTTGAGTAGGCTGTGTGTGCACCCTCTTTCATGTATCCTTTCCTCCCCTCTTCTAAACATACTAAGAACAGTTGGGAATTTACTTGGTGCCTTTATTATATTTATCTCATTAGCAACAAATACCTAACTGGCTCGGTTAGAAGCAGACAGTTAGGTATTGCAGACTGAATATGGCATGGAGTTCTTGTTTGTGTTGCTCCTGAGCATATCCTTTCTGTTTTGAAGGTGTTCACTGGGTTTTTAGGACTACAGAATTTAAAGTACCCATCTCTTTTTAGCTTTTCAAATATAAAATGGAAGTACTGTTTTAAGCTGTTGGCTCTTTATAAGCTGGTATGTCTTAGATGGGCTCTCTGCCTAATAGGAGCTAAAAACTTTGTTGTATGATTATTTCAGGACCGGCAGCTGAAAGTGAAAGAGTTGGTCTTGTCCGCTCATGACCGTGCTGTTAGGAACTGTCCCTGGACGGTTGGGCTATGGATTCGATACCTTTTGGCGATGGAGAGGCATAGAGTTGATCACAGCATTATTTCTGGTAAAGAAAGACCATCTCAGCAAAGACTTCTTTACACTACAGAACTGCCCTCTGCACTCTGAATAATGTGTGACAAGTGGTGACCTGTAGGACACTGTAGGATTTGGTTTGATCCTGCTGCAACAGTCTGAAAGCTGAGGAAGTGCACAGTAGTGTGTTTCTAGGGAAAAGCTGCTTTTGTTGAGCAGCTTCAATTCTGAGTGAGCAATTTACTTCAACTTTGTATGAAGATTACTGAATTCAACTGGCTTTTACGTTTGCTTCCTAAACTAGTTAGGATATGTAGGATTTCTTGCATTTTCCTGTCTTCCTAGAAGTGTAAGGTGTATATGCTACTTTGTGCTATGCACTGTAGCTTGCTAATTTTGTCAATATTTGAAAACTAAATATGTTTGTGTGGGTGTTTTTTCCCCATTTCTTTCAGAAATGTTTGAAAAAGCTCTGAATGCAGGTTTTATTCAGGCAACGGACTACGTAGAAATCTGGCAGGCCTATCTTGATTACCTGAGAAGAAGAGTGGATTTTACACAAGGTATATATGATATATGTGTGAATAGATATTTGCCACTGTTTGAGAGATACATAGAAAACAGTTTATTACTTTTTTAAAAAATTTAACAGTAGTTTCACATCTTTCACAAAAATTACTCTCTGGCCAGTTAGTGTCTATAAAATATATTAACTTACTTGGTTTAAAGCAACTCCTTGCTGACAGAATAGATTGTGCTGTTGCAAAAATGCCCTGCCTTACATTTTAGATACTTGATGGGGTTTTTTGTTATGCATGTAGTGAATTTTACTGAAGTAATAAACTTTGGCTTCCCCCCCATAAAATCATTGTGAGTGTTAAACGAGGTTTTGGTGGATGGGAGATGGAAATTAAATTATTATTTTAAGGCAATTCTTTCTTTTTTTTCTAAAGACTCGAGTAAAGAATTAGAAGAGCTGCGGTCTGCATTTGCACGTGCTGTGGAGTATTTGAAACAAGAAGTAGAAGAGCGTAAGTTAAATCATCCAATATATTCTTTTATCTTGTTCAAAATAATTTTTATAAGACTAGCTCTCCACACAGTATTTAACTTGTCTTCAAGTGTCTGGAACATTTTAAGAAAGTGACAGATAAACATTTAATCTACAATGTAGAACTTGTTTAATAAACACTCTATTTCCAAGAGCCATTCACAAACAGTACTTATTTTTATTCCTAGGATTCAGTGAAAGTGGAGATCCATCCTGCACCATCATGCAGAACTGGGCAAGAGTTGAGGTGGTGTTTCTATCTGCTGTATTTAAATTGCTAGACTAGAGGAGATTGATCATTTTAACATTCCAACCACAGAATGCAATCCTCTTGTACTTTGTCATTTTGTCTGGGTAACTTCAGTGAGTAAATCTTTCTTCTTCCACTCCTGTGTCTGGGCTGGTCAAGCACATAGTGTAGCTTCAGGCTTGAAGCACGACATCCGAGGAAAGAAACAGTATTCTCTTTGAGAAAGTCGTCAGGAGTGTTAGCATGTTTATACTGCTGTGACTGCAGTATGGTACAGAGATTTGTGAGTAACCTGGTTAGCAGGCTAGCTGCAGTGGCTTGGAACTGAACACTAAGTCTGTAAACTGCCTTGAATCCTGCCTGTTTTAGTGCTGCCTACACGAACTAGTTTCAAACTAGTACAGGTCTCAAGGTGCTGGGGCAGTCACTGCCTGCGAGTGGATGTTTTATTTTCCCTCCTTTGCCACAGGCTCATACGCATCGGGATAAGTCATGTTACTTTTGTTCTATAATTTCTCTGGGCATAATGCGTTGGATGGCTTGCCAAAGTCTTGGGCATTGTAATCCTCCTCAACAGTGTGGGTCTGAATCTGAATTAATTACTTTCACTTTGTCCACTTATAGTGGAGGGAGAAAGTAGGTACATCCAGGTGTGATTCAGCATATGCTAAAGCAGTTCTAATAAGTCAGCTGTCTACCATACTCATGTACCTCTACAGTTAGATCAGGTGAATCCCGCTTGGGTGTCTTAATCCATTTCCCTTCTTCCCCTGCTCCCTTTCCGAAGCACTTCTCCCTGCTCTATTTCCTAAGCGCTTCTCTTGAACGCAAAACCTGTTCTCAGTCTAAGTGCTCTATTGGGTACATTCATGAGTAATGACAAAAGGAAAACTTCAGAAGCAGCCATCTAATTTTTTTATAATGACCAAAATAAAATGTATGTGGGAGCCAGAAACCAAGTTTGATGTGAGGGGTGGGCAGGGAAGCATTATTCAGTAGTAGGATTGCATTAGGTGTTTGCTTTGCTCTAAGGAGCAGATGTATTTTCCTGGGTCTGTGTGCATCATCTGTGGTGATTTCTTGTTTTGAGGGGTGGGGGGCAGGTAGGGGGGTAATGGAGTTGAACAAATAATCCTAAATTATATTGAGTACTTTGGATGCTCTGTTTCAGGCCCGCTTATGTAACAACATGCAGAAAGCCAGAGAGCTCTGGGACAACATTATGACTAAAGGAAATGCCAAATATGCTAACATGTGGCTGGAGTATTATAACCTAGAAAGGTAAGAACTTGGCTGGTTGGAAGAGTCAATTAACTTTTTAGTTTCCTCATCTATGTGAGACAAGACTTAGATGCTTAGCATGTGTATACGTCATATGAGTTTGTAGTACGCTTTTGAGGTTCTTAACAGCAGCTCTGCAGTATATTTCACAAGTATTGCAGCAACAATCTGTAGTGCGAGTTCACTGGGGAAGGAGGGAAAACATTTGCGTAGTTAACTGTCCTGTCTTGTAATCTTGATGTGGAGGATTGGCTCCTTACTGCCGTGGTTTCCCTACTGCAGAGCTCATGGTGATACTCAGCACTGCAGGAAGGCCTTGCATCGAGCTGTGCAGTGCACAAGTGACTATCCAGAGCATGTCTGTGAGGTGCTGCTCACGCTGGAGAGAATAGAAGGTAACTAACTGCACGTCCTCTAATTTTACCCAGTCTAGTTAGTGTACAATAATACAGAGTGAATTTTGATCTAGTGTTTTGGTGAAAGCTTATTTTTTCACTATAGTATACACAAGCAGCTCTCCTTTTTTTTCTTCTTTTCTGGCCTTCTTTTCTGACATCACTGGGGTTTTTTCCATGCCTTTTGGAGTGTTGTATTATAAATGAGAGGTTTTGGCTCTGCTGGGTTTTTGTTTTCTTTTTCTTTGAAGGCTGTATTTAGAATTTTCATGTGTAATGGTTAATATTAAGAGCAAGTTCCATGAACTCATTGACTCTTATTTTTTCAGAATTGTATTTTCAAATTATGGGAAAGTTAAATACAAGGCTTTTTTTATCCTTTAGGAACATTGGAAGACTGGGATGCAGCTGTTCAAAAAACAGAAAACAGATTAGCTCGAGTTAATGAACAAAGAGCAAAGGTCAGAACTTTCTGTGAACTACCTAAGCAGTTTATAGGAAATACCTATATTAAGGTCATGCTTGTCTGAATGTCAGATTTCTAATGTTCCCATAGATAAGCCTGAATTGTCTTAAAGCCTCAGAACTATTGATTTTTAGTTTAAAACTATGGTTAATGTCTTTTGATGCTTTTTATCTTTCACCTTTTGACCTTTGGATGGATACAAGAGTAACATGCACTCCAGGAAAGCTATAAGAGCAAACAACTGAGATGTGCTTTAAATGATGATTCCATTAGCGCTGCGTTTCATGGAGCTTAGGGCAAAACCCTCCTGGTTCAGCACTCTAGAAAACAGTGTGTAAGAATGCTCTGCAATCTGCAGTCACTAGAAAAAAAAAAAAATCTTCCGTATTTGTAGGCTGCTGAGAAAGAAGCTGCTCTGGCAAAGCAAGAGGAGGAGAAAGCTGAACAACGAAAGCAGGCTCGGGCAGAAAAGAAAGCTTCCAAAAAGGCTAAAAAAACCAGGATTGGAGACAAGCGCAAAGCAGATGATGATGATGAGGGTGAATGGGGACAAGAAGAAGAAGGTAAAAAACAAAAACAAGCATACAAAAAAACCCCCAACACTAAAACTTCAGACCTCTGGCAACAGGGTTATCGGTTGCTTCCCTTCAGTTAGAGGCAGATGAGGAAGTGCCATCGCTGGTGTCTTCAGAGCTGCTGTCGATTCAGGGTCTCTTTCTCCTAGGAGATCTTTGTGGTAGTGAAATGAAAGCAAGACTAGATGGTTTTTGATCAACAGAAATATATGTTTATAAGAACTTCTATAGCGTATTTTTATTTTAGGTTTTTCTTATTTCAGAGAAATAGTGATTTTATTTTTTTTTTAAACAAAGAAGAAAAAGTAATTTTCTTGACTCATCAAATGACACTAAGGCATATGTCTAAATTGTGTTATTCAGTATTGCAACAGTCTCTTGGAAGGTGGTAACAGAAGATTTTTTTAATAGATCACTGCCCTTGGGAGTTTTGGGAGCTTTTACACTTTTGTGTTTCTTACTTAAAAAAAAAAAAATCCCATTCGACAAAGAGAAAGAACGTGAATCAGTAGTTGTAACTGACAGAAAAAGGGAAAAAAATATCCCTGTTGCTTTTGTCTAAATACTTGCTGTCTTGGTCAAATAATGTGTTGTTACTCATTCTTAAAAACCTGAGGGAGACTTTTATTTTGTGTCTCTTAAGACCTGTCATTGTATTTGTGGTTTCACATGCCATTTCCAAACTCCATAGTGGTAATGGGGGACAGCTTAATTTCAATGGTGAATGAAATGGTGTAATTTTTTTCTAGTAAGGCTTTCAATTTCATTAATCAGCAGAGCAGCCCAGCAAGAGACACAAGGGAGATGGTGATGGTGTACTTCTTGAAGAAGACATGGAGGTAGTAGAAACCGGGCTGTTTGGAAGAAGTGGACCTGAAAAGCCAGATCGCCCAGCAAACCAAAAGGAAAAGGCATCTACCAGTCGAAAAGACATCCCCAAAGTTTTACATGACAGCAGTAAAGATAATATCACCGTCTTTGTCAGCAACCTGTCCTACAACATGGCAGATCCTGAAGTGAAACTGAAAGAGCTCTTTGAGAGCTGTGGGGAGGTAGCAGAAATCCGTCCAGTATTCAGCAACAAAGGGACTTTCCGGGGCTACTGCTATGTAGAATTCAAGGAAGAAAAATCTGCTCTCCAAGCTCTTGGCTTGGATCGTAAAGTTGTGGAGGGAAGACCAATGTTTGTTTCTCCATGTGTTGACAAGAACAAGAATCCAGACTTTAAGGTAAACTTTTATTCTTTCAAGTAATAGGTTGAACAGTGGGACTGCATAGGAAAGCTAGCAGAATATGTTGCTTCCAGAGGGCTTGCATCTAATTCGTGTTGTGCTAGTTAGGAATGGTAATGTTATATCTTAGCAGTAAAACTGTTTTCTGGGAGTTCTTGCATCTTCTGTTACTTTGCCATAAACCAGGATTGACATTAGCAGATTTCTGCAGATCTTGAGTAAGCTGATCTGAGCAGCTTGTTAGTGGTGAGAGGTACCCAGATTCCTACTTGAGCATCTCAATCTTTAAAGTACTTTTTTGGATGAGTCATACAGCTGTGGGCATTTATCACACAACCCGCTGGTTCTTGTTAATGGTCTGTAGTAGATATCGGCTGTATAATCAGTGGTTTTCTGCACTACGGAGTTATTGGACAGAAAAACTTAATGGTTCAGATTGAGCAAGGCGACATTATCAATGGCTCTTCTCATCATGAAGGAGACATGGGTGTTTAGAAGCGTCTCAGTTCTTAGAATTACTTGCAAGTTCTTAGTGTATGCCTGTATGTTTATATGCAAATATCTTTCAAGATACTACTCATGACTTGAAAGTATTTTTGTGTCACACAAATATGAAGTACTCTAAGCTTTTGGAGGTGTAATAGATTTAAATCCTTGGCGTCTCTGACTGGTTTGGTATCTAACAGCCTTTTCATTTCTTCAGGTGTTCAGGTATAGCACTACACTGGAGAAACATAAATTGTTTATATCTGGTTTGCCATTTTCTTGCACTAAGGAAGAGCTGGAAGATGTGTGTAAAGCACATGGGAATGTGAAAGACATTCGGCTGGTCACCAACCGAGCTGGAAAACCCAAGGTAGGCATCCTTAATTCACTCTTAATTTTAAAAAATCCTTGAAAAGAAGCTCTTCGTGAGGTTTGGATACAAAAAGTAAGCTTTGTCTTTTAAAAGTTGCCAACATGGCTTTGCATTAAAACTTGTAGAAATGCTTGGATTTCTACAGCCCAGTGTGCCTCTGTGCCAACAAAGAAGTAGGAGGGGAAGAGGAATTTTTCCAAAATACTATTTAAATTGCCCAAGAAGAATGTGTGATATAAATGGGATGGAGGGGAAGATGTTTACAGTGCTTTCAGTATAGTGAAAATAGGCATTAGTGAGTCTGCAAAGAATATTTGGTTTTATAGTAACTGACTACATAGGGTTCACCTCGTATAACCGATTCCCCTACTCCCTTTCTTATAGTTTCTTGAGGCTATTGTTCATAACACCTGCTGCAATAATAGATTTGCCAGTGAGAAATGAGCCACCTCTCTCTGACAGGGCTCATTATTTCCATCCTGGAATAAATGACTCCTTGTTAAATAAGAGACTCTGAACTAGTTGCTGCTCTGCCAAAATTCTACCTGACACCTCGGCCATGTCTGCATGTTGGGCACTTCTAACAGGTGCCATCCTGGTGATGATGTGCATGTATTTTTAAAATGTCTTTTCTAGCTCTTGGCAATATCTCAAGTACAGTTCCTGTTGCATGCATACCTTGTAATGAGCGCTCTCCATGTGTACCCCAAGTCTTGCAAGCCATGTTTGCAGCTTAGTTTGAGCTGGGATTCTGTCTAAACCACAAATAAATGTACTTTGAATGCTATATAAAATCTGATGTGTTTCCTGTGAAACTGGATAATCCAAAAATACAGCTTAAGGGTTTGAATGTCATTTAGAAGCATAACAATAATAGAACTGGGAGGTGATGGCCTCTCAACTCCTGTACTTTGCCTGCTGTAGCAGATGCCGGGGGGTGCCCTTTTGTCCATTTGCTGGAAACAAGACCCCGTTACTGAAGGTGCACTAGCAGCAGTTAGCAGCTGATTACCAGCGCGGTTAGCAGCTGTTACTTCATGAAGTCAATGCGGATACATTTCCTGCAAAGAACACTTTTGTCACCAGTCTCTTGTTCTCAGGGCAGCAACGCCAGTCTCTTTAGAGACAGTGCCTGTCCGTTCTGTTGGAGCTGCTTAAGATGGGTTTTACTGCTCTCGAAACCAAGGTGACCACAATGGCCATATGTTAGCAGACTTGATTCCTTAGGTACAAGTTGTAGCTTAGTGAAGGATCACAGGAGAGTTTGTGTGGATCTTTCTGTTCTAGCTCCATAGATTGATTTATCTTCTCTTCCACTGTGAATCCAAATCTGTCCAATACCAGATTCAGCCTGGATATATGTATAGAAGTGAAGGCTTGCCACTGATGCAGCAATGCAGTACTTCATTATATTTACTTTACTGGGATCTTGGTTTTCTTCTTTTTTTTTTTTTAATACCTCTTCCACAAATCAGGGCATCATGAATGAGAGTCAAGAAATGCAGGTTGTAGATTTGTGTAGATAAGAATTTTTTTAGCTAAAGAATACTGGGATTCTTAGCCATGTTTAGGTCTGCTTTCTGCAGTTTTCTTACCAGTTGGCCACATCATTAGCAAAAGCTGTCATGCAGAGAAAGAAGCGCTAAAACTAATGTGGGTTACCTCTTTTCCTTATTTAGGGCCTGGCCTATGTGGAATATGAAAATGAAGCTCAGGCCTCGCAGGCTGTGCTGAAAATGGATGGCCTGACAGTTAAGGAACATGTCATCAAGGTGGCGATCAGTAACCCACCTCTCCGAAAGCTGCCAGACAAGCCTGAGGCAGGCAGAGCCTCGCAATTTGCAGTACCACGACAGGTTTATGGAGCGTAAGTATTAGTGAGGGAGACTGCTTGGCAATGCTTAAAAAGAAAACACTGGGTTTCTTTATATGCTACAATGTAGGAATCTTCTCTAGAATATGAGAGAACATTTAAAAGGTGCTGAACCATAAAAATTTGGGTTGCTAGATTGATGATGAAAAGTAGATTTTTCTTCTTTACATTACCAATAGAAACAGGTCTGTAGTGACAGAGTATCGGGTGTTAGACATCCCGTTGGATCTGATGTTAGCACCTGAGCACTAATAAATTCCACATCCTCTCGTTCTGGAGAACCAGCTGTTGTTCACAGTGAGCATTAAGGTTGCTCTTTCGTCTTTTAGAGTGCTCCTGCTGTTTAGCGTTGCATTGGCGGTGTATTGTACGTGCCCTGTAGATAAACACGGAGCTTCGGTTTCTGGGGACTGTTGGGCACTTGTTTTCTGCCAGGACTTAGGTATACGGTTTCAAAGGGCACCCTTTGAAAGCTTTGCACTACTTATTACTGAAACAAATGACAGGAATAATATTTAAATGAGTGTTCCTCATAGTGAACAAAGTCCTTTTTGTTTCCCCAAGCTAAAACAGTATGTCCAAAGAGCACTGGGATATTTTTAATGTCACTTTCTGTTCTCCAGGCGAGGGAAGGGAAGGACACAGCTTTCAATGATGCCTCGTGCGTTACAGCGCCAGAGTAATCCTGTGGCTAAGGCTGAGAATGGGATGGTCCAGAACTCACCAGCAACTTCATCCGAACCCCCTGAGGAGCCTAAAAAGATGTCCAATGCTGATTTTGCCAAGATGCTACTGAAAAAGTGAGCAAAAAGTCTGCAATCAGCGGGTCTGGTAAAATGTGAAATGCCTTTATGGAAGCCATGTTGTGTCCTTATGCTAGCAAGGAGAGAACGCCAGTCACAGTCGTGTGTAAATACTGTTCCGGACTACTGCATTCATCGAGATCAGTGTAGGATGGTACAAATCCATTTTTTCCTCTAAGAGCAGAGAGTTATACTATGTTCTGGTAAAATGGCGTTATATGATTCCTCATATTGAGGGTAATGAGGGGGGAAATATTTCCTGTATGGGTTGGATGCCACGTCAAGTTTTATGAATACTTTACAAATATTTCTCTTTCATTAACGAATGAGATGCAATGTGAAAGCCTAGTAATAACCTTGTCTAGCTCCACTGGTCAGTTCAGATTGTGATTGCAGTCATTCTCTCTGACAACAAACCCATTTTACACCCAAACACACACACACACAGGGACATTCATCTCCTTCCATTAAGAGTTAAATGGCAGATGCTAGTAACTTCACCACAATGGCCTATTTTAGTATTGGGAGAGTTTCTATACATACGTGTGTATATGTATATACACAAATATACATATATATGTATTCAGTTAATGTTCTGCTCAAGTTGACTGGTTTTTTATATTGTGTATTTGTAAAAGACATTCAAACTATTATTTTTAAGTGTCATGAGATAATACTTAGATCTGGTAATTTTTGTTTCCCATAAAAGCTGTACATGCTGTGCTGAGGACCTTTTCTTTTTTTTTTGGTTGTTTTTGCTAGCTAGCTCATATGTCTTTAGCAGGTGGTTTCTGTATGGTTTTGTACAAATGTGAAGTGCAAGCTGATGTTTCTTGGTTTATTAAACTCAAGTTCTCAAAGGTTTTCTATAAATACTGTTGCTTTTGTTTAAATGTGGGTGTTGGAATTGCACTTACCCTATGGCAGCTGCGTAATACGGATGTACCTCACCTCTCAGGTGCACTGAGATACAGAGTGTCACTTACATACCTTTAAGTAGCTCATTCCATCTAGTATGAATATCCTGAAACCACTTCAGTAATCACCTCAGACTTTAAAGTAATCTGGTACGTGATCTTGGATAGAAATATTACTGCTTGTCAACTAAAACTTCTGCTAACTCTGGAAGTCAACACACACAGGGGTTGAATGTGAGGGGGGACCCCAGTACCACGTTCACTTGTACAAGGCAAGCACTGCTGCAAATAAACACTATTTTCAGTGCTTACATTCTGTGCTGATTTGACTTGGCTTTACTTTGAAATGATGAGTCTGCTTCGTAGCTTTGAACCACGTAACAGCGGCAGTTGTGGTGATACAGCAAGGGACCAAGTTCTGTCGGTGCTTGTTCACAGTATGGTGTGCAGCCTCTTCTGTGCCAGACACCTGGGCTAGCCATCCAGTATTGTACTGATGACACAATGGGATTCTATCTCAAAAAATCAGCTTGGAAACATTCTAACAACACTTTAATATGAAGCTTTGATTTGTGGGGTGGGAACGCTAAGGCTGGCCTTGCCCTGACGGCAGGCAGGCATGTACACGACACTGGTGATGAATTAAGTTTCCTTTGGTTGCTGGGGTTGGACTTGCTGCTTCAGAGCCCTCCGTAACACCCCACGCTGCAGTATGGTTGTATGCAGTTGAGGGAGCCAGGATGTGTACTGTGTAACTTGCTACTCCACAAACTGAGCTGTGACCACTTCTTAGTTCACCGCAGCAGACAAGTGTTTTGAGAACAGCCTATTCCAAACAAAGACTTTAATATTAAAATAGTTTATTAATCTGTTACTAAAATAACATTTTCTTTTCCCCCAGAGCTCTAAAGTGCAGATTTTATTTATACTCACCTTGCATTACAAAAATAAGCATGCTTTGTAAGGACAACCTTCCTCATTTATTGTTTGCTTTCCCTGTCACCAGTAGTCGGTACGTAAGCATGGAGTGGTGCTGTAGTATATAGATAACTCCCATGTCTGCTTGTATAAAATGTGTCCTAACTACCTTGCAGCTAAAGAGGGAGTTAGAAGGGAAGAAACTTAACCCTGGCCTGGGACAGTCTAACAGCTTATGCTGTTTTGCAAAGGGTTTAAGCTTAACAGCACTCTAAAACTGGATTGAACACAAGTTTTCTGAACTTAGAGGTGTTGGGATCAATTACGCTGTTACACAACTGGCAGGCAGGGTGTAGGGAGCTATTCTTCTATGTTAGGCTGCAGGTGCTTTTACCTTAAAAGCAAAGATAAGGTATGCTTCTTTGAATTGCACAGCAGCTTCCAGGTACTACACTAACTGCCACTGCAGCACAGAGAGGCCTTGTGTGATTCTTGATGCATTTATCACAGTAACAATGTGACCTAGTAATTAATGGTGAAAAGATCTTTTGTGTAGATTGAAGAAACTTAAGGTTTTTGCAAACTTGCTATACAAATTCTTACCAAAATGGCCCAACTGATAAAAGTTGTCTCATGCTTATGTATAATAACCTTTTCTGCCCACTGCTTTCCAGAAGCAAGCTCTTTTCAAACCCTGAACTGAAATGTATAAGGACAGTTGCAGTTTCCCAGGGATCCTGCTTGATGAGGTGGGGTCTGAGGCAAGGCCTCGGAGCGCTAGGTGGTCCTTCTGTCTGAAGTACAGCAAAAGCACCCCCCAGTTCAGTGAAATGAGTCAGAGAGCATTTCTTCTCTTGTTCCAGTCACATCATCTGTAATCTTAAACCAAATACTTCCCGCTTGTTGTACAAAACTCACCCTAGGAAAGGCAACTGAAAGTAAACATGCAAAGTGCTACTGAAAACAGAAATGGGAGGGGAGAGATGCCTTTGCTGAACTGGAGCTTAGCCTCCTTCCTGATCAGTGCTGTCAAACTTGTATGACTGACAGGAAAGAGTCTGATTAACATGGCTGGGAGAGTGCTGTTACTGCAAAGGTTGTGTTTTGGGGAGTTTTTTTGGAACAACAGGGAAGAGGTAACACAAAAGCAACAGGTCAGTTAAGACTTTGTCTTGCCTAGCAGCTCCTTGACAAGGTAAGACAATGCAGTTGACTGACTAGGTGAAGGGTTGTGATTGAAGCAGCTTCTCAAAGCCTAACTTCAAGGAGAAATTAAATTCTACTTCAGCTTGTTGAGCCCCTCTGACACCTCTCCCCACCTCCTTCCAGTAGCACAAGCAAGTTATAGTGCACAGTCAACATCAACAGTTCACGTTTCAGCTTGGCATAATGTATATAAATAAATTATACTAATTTAATCAAATGTAAGACACTTTAAATAAATGAAATGCTAAAGAGTGACACCTCCTGTCGAGTTATTTCCCAGCAGGAACACTGAGTGGCTTGGCATTCTGTTCTCCCACGCGTTCATTGGCTCCTGAATGTCCACAACCCTCAAGTCTTGACGGGGATAGTTTGTTTGCATCCAGCAGTGCTGCCATCTGCTTCAGGTAAGCCCACGGAGTATTCTGTGGTGGCGATAAGCAACATGTCCAGAGTTGTCTCAGTACACTTAGCAATAAAGCGTATGAAAGGCCTCACATCGCCCTCGTTGGCTACTTCTAAGACATGATAATACTCGGCCCGTTGCTCCTTGCGGATTGTGATGGGTGGGTAGCCCGCCTGCATTAGTATGAGGTTCATTAACAGGCGCGAGGTCCTTCCGTTGCCATCTACAAATGGATGGATGTAAACCAACTTGTAGTGGGCTAACGCAGCAAATTCCACGGGGTGCAAGCTCATGGCATCTTCCGAGTTCATCCACTGCACAAACTCCTGCATCTGTTTCTCAACATCTTGGGGATGTGGTGGTATGTGATGTCCTACAAACACCTGAGTAGTCCTGAACCGCCCTGCCTCCACCGGGTCGGCGTAGCCCAGCACTCTCCGGTGTATCTCCAAGATGTCACTTATGGTCACGGAGCCTATCCGCGACACCAGCGTGGTATTGACGTATTTCAAAGCTGCGTGCATGCCAATCACCTCATTCTGCTCCACTAAGCTTTTTCCAGGAACAGCATATCTGGTCTCAATGATGTGTCGTATTTCTGACAGCGTCAGAGTGTTTCCTTCAATAGCAACTGTGTGGTAGATGTGGTGATAATAGGACTCCTCCATCACTCGGCGCAGGGCAGAATTGCCTTTGGGGATCGCCATCACTTTTTTAACCTTGCTGTCGATAATGCTAAAATACCTCTGATCTATCTCTTCAACTAAAGGTAGTGTCCGGTCCCGATTGATCAAAGCCTTCTCGTTGCAGGGAGAAATGGTTAGTGCTTTGGAGTACAAATAGTCGGCTTGAAGAATGTCTTTTTCCTCTTCAGAAAAGATACCAAATTCATTCAGGGCATCCACGTAATCAGGGTCCATTTTGAGGGCGTACACAAAGAGTTTGTGGGCTTTCTCCCGCTTTCCTTGGCGCTTCATTTCGAGGGCTTGATTCAGAGCTGCTTTGGCTTCTAACTTCACTTCTGAAATGCAACAATAACAGATAACAAGGTAGTGGGTTTTACTGAAAACCTCCAGAGACCATTACTATTCACAGATGTAAAAATTAAATAAAGCCAGTCTATAAGAACTGTAACAGTAAACTTGTATTCCAGCCTTTGCCAGGCTACAAGCGCAGAGGCTTATGCCACGTTTACAGGCTGAGTTCATGGCAGCAGAGCTGTTCCTGGCAGGAAGCGTGGTGAGGCAGGATCTGTGAGCAGCGTGGCTCAAGCTGGCCACAAGCGTGTAGCCATCCCAGCAAAACTCGCTTTGGCCACCAGGCTGCTTTGTGTGGGAGGACACAGAGACTTAAATACATTCTCTTGGCAATAATGCCAGTCTTGCTAGAAGCACAGCCCACAGCTGCTAACAGCACTTCTATCTGTTTTTTCACTGAACTATCAAACATCTTCCCAGCCATAATAGCTTTAATGCAAACAAAGATATAGCGCTGGAATTGTAATGATTCCTTTGAAAGTTTTCCAAATTAATGTCCTGGCCAATAAAGGCAACGACCGCAGCCTGTCGTTGCTAGAAAGGCTGTTCTATGACAGACAGGATTTCAGGATTAATGCCGTGTATCCCAGGTTACTGTGTATTAAAACACCACTTTGTATTCCAGTTACCTTAACAGAACTTACTAGTACCAAGAGCATGAGGAAAAACTTCTGAGAGACAAAGCAGCGCTGAGAGAACGCCAGCGCGTCGCCCTTCTGCAGCGCAGGGCAATGGAATGCAGTCGGGCTGCTGCCGGCAGCCCGGCTGGCGATGGCATGTCTGACCTCTGGGTCATTTACAGCTGATGTTAATTTGCAGCTGGGCAGTGAGAGTTTGTTACCATTACGGGGTACAGGAGATCATCAGGTGGGGGGACAGATCTCCAGATGTGGGTTGTTATTATACAGGAAGTCAGCTGTTCCCCTGTGCCCGCCCGGGGACACTCTTACCTGGGGAGGCTTTGCCTTTCAGCACCAGCAGCTCCAGCCCGTTGGAGGTCACGCTCAGTCCGGTTGTTTGTCCTGTGTATCTGGTGACCCCCGAGGAGCCCGCGCCCAGTTTACTTTTTAGGAAGGAGAGTCCTTTGAGCACTGCGTGGCACTGGTCTTCCACGGCAGCCAGCGGGAGCAGCAGCATCACGAGCGAGCCCAGGAGCAGCACGAGCACGGCCGCCCACCTGATGCGGACCCACAGGGTTATCCATTTCAACTCGGGATCTGTCGCCATAGACACGAGATTCATCCTGCTTCCAGTGCAGACACGAGGAACATCTCCTTTCCCACTGCTCCCACCTGGGAAGAGAAACGGCTTTAGCCAGAGCTCCGTGTCACGGGGCAGGCGTGGTGCTGGAGACGTGGCACCTGAGCGTATGTGCTCTGGGTTTCTGTCACAGCTATTAGGGGTTATCCCAAGCACCCACCTTTCCCTGCCACCTCTAAGCACATCAGGGCAGGGCGCGTGTAGTGTTCGGCATAACACAAATCCTTGTGGGATCTGCTATACGTTAATGCAACAGCGGCAGCATGAGGAGACACTGAAGCCGGTGAGCAGCATGGGCACCGGGCTCTGCCAGCCGGCTCTGCAGGAGCTCTGTCCCGTACACACATGGCACAGCTACCCATCTCCTCCAGCTCTCCTCCAGGCCCGCGACCCCCGAAGCCAGAGGCTCCAGGCTCCCTCGCGTCCCCCCGGTGGGGAAATCCCTCCCCAGACACCCACGTTTCCCCCCATCCCCTCTCCCCTTCAGCCGCCGCTCCTCCTCCAGCACCGTTCCCTCCCCAGGTCTCCTTCCCCCAGCCTGGCCCCTCTCACCCCCAGCTCCTCCCCCGACCTCAGTCTCCCCTCAGGCCGGCATCCTCCTCACCACCGGGCCCGCCACGGCCCGGGCCCCCGCAGCCCCCAGCCTCCCCTCAAGCCGGGGTCCCCCGACCCCACCAGCACCCCCGCGGCCCGGGGTCCCCTCACCCCAGGCTCCCCCAGCCCGGGTCCCCCCATCACCTTTGCCGCCTCCCGAAGCCGCCGGCTGCCGGCTACAGTAGCCCCGCCCTCTGGGACCCCACCCTCCGCGCCCTACCATTGGCTGAACCGTCCCTCTTCTCCATTTCTATTGGCGCTCACAGCTGATCCTTCTCTCTTGTGTTCCGCCCCCCTTCCTGCCCTCGGCTTCCTGTGGCGTCTTCCGGGTAGCGCCACGCCCCCGGCGCAGGAGAGGCTCGTGGAGGTTGAGAACTGGTGAGCGCTCACGCCAATCATAGGAGGAGCAGCCAATGAGAAGGGAAGATGGAGGAGGGGCGGGCCACTTGCTATTTAAGGCCTAGGAGTCCGACCCTGGTTGCTATGCGACGGTGGCGGCCTTGGCGGGAGGAGGTCGTCGTTGCTCTCCTCAGGCCCGGCCCGGCGCCGTCACTTTCCTCAGGTTCGGGGCAGGGCTCTGGGGAGGTCCAGCCCGGCTGGGCCGCTTGAGGGTGCAGGGCCGGGAGATGGCAGCTGCCTGGCTGGTGCGGCCCTCTCTGTGGAGGGGCTGGGGACGGCCAGGAGCTTCAGCCAGCGGGGCTCTGTTGGGGCGAGGTGGTGTGGGGAGCACAGCAAACCGTCCTCAGTGCTCACAGCTTGTTTATTTGCATAGTAAAAAAAAAAAAACTTTTCTGTTTGGTCGAAATATTCTTGTCACCTATCCCTGGCCTTTCTGGAAAAATGCTCCTTTCTTTTTTTTCCCTTAAGGCAGCAGAGTGTGTCAGTAAGCAACGTACCTTGGTGCTCTGCAGCAGGGCTGTGCTTCTCCCCTCCCTCGGCTGGAGACCAGGAATGGGGAGAGATTTGTCAAAAGCTGGAGGGAAAGAGAAAGAATGTTTTAGGCAATTGCAGGTAACTCCCTCAGATTTCAGTATCCAGCAAGATAAGATGTTTTTCTACTAGATGCTTACACAGCAAATCATCACTGGCAGGGAAAAATAACCTTGTTTGTCAGAAATAAATTGTGGTAATTTAAACTATTTTTCTACTTTGTAGCTGACAATAGTGAAAAAGCAGGTACAGTAAATACAGCTTTTGCGTTGTGAGGGTTTGGAGCATTCCTGCATGACATGCCCAGAGGAACGCTAAAGAAGGTAGACTTGGATAGCTTCTCTGCAGACAGTGCACACTGTGCTTCTGTGCAGCACAGACCTTAACAGCGTTCTTCAGCTGCGATGGCTCGTCTTGCTGTAGGGTATTTCAGGGGGAGGTTTTACCAGCATCTGTCCTCTCTGCTTCTGCGTACTGTTATAGCACTGGCTGGGGTGAAGGAGTAAAGAATGTGTCTAAAACTTGCTTGTGATACTGGATTGGGTTTGTTGACAAGAACTTAAGATGAAAAAGGAGCAAATTTAAATTATTTTAGTAAAACGAACAAATGCTCTTAAACATGAAGTTCAAGAAAGGCAAGTACTGCATTTGGGAAGAGGAAGTCAGGCCCAAAATATGCCCTAATGCCTGCCCCTGTGTCTGCCTCTGCGCAGGATGTCCATTGCAAAGCCTCAGAGAGCAGCCAGCTCTGAGATCCCTCCTGATGTTTTGAGCACAAACACGGTATTCTCCTTCTCAGATACTGTTCCTCACGCCTGTTGGGAATGTGCCAAGGGTCCCTTTCCTGAACAGTGCCTTGAAACCAAACCTTTCAGAGGAACTACTGGTTTGGTGGTCTCTTTGCATGGGGGACTTCCAGTGATGAGGACGAGCCGCCTTTGGCCCAAATGATCAAAGAACACGCTGCCAGTGCTTAAGTAAGAGCATGCTGTCCCGTAGTGTGGATGCTGTCTGTACACAGCATCCTGATCCAGGTTAGCTTTGTGCTGCTCCTATGCCATCCTGCTTCCTCTGCAAATGATGTTGCATTACATGGAGGTTTCCAGAGACAGTCTTCCTTTTTGTGCTCATTTTCAGTGGGGAAGGCAGTAACCGCTCTCTCAGATGTTTATTGATTTTACTGGGATTGACAAAAGCAGCTTGATGAACTCAGTTCAACCAGTGTTCCTAAAAAGAGACTGACAGCACCTCAAGCTCTGAGACCACTCAGCAGCAAATGGAGCCCAAGGCGATTCCTGCAGCACAAAATTACCATGTCCTCCAGCCATTTGGAGCCTGCCAGAGCCCGTTAATGCTGAAAGATAAGTTTGGGGGATAATTAGCATTTGAAGGATGAGCAAATCTATCTGCCCTTCAAGAGGAAGCTTTGACAGAAATGTGTATTTTCCTCAGTGCCAATGATTCGACACCCAAGCCTAATTATGGAATAATTATAGAGCAATGATGTATTTTACTTTTAAAAATGGTGAGAAGCACATTTAGAATCTGTTCACCAATTAAACCTGATCCAACAGAGGAGAACAACACTGATAGCCAGGAATGCCTGGCATCTCATCCTGGCTTTGACGCCTCTCAGGGTTCTTCTTTGTGACTGCTGTGCTAGAAGCTGACGATGCCACGCTGTCCCTTGGGGATGCCAGCAGTACTGCTGGTACTTGGCATTTCTATAGCTCTTCCTTAGCGCAGATCTGGGCCAGCTCAAGGGTTGCCATTGCCAGTACATCATAATCACAATTATTTATGATTTTTGTCTGACATGGTGAAGGGAGATCCCAATGTAGATGGTAGGAAAGAGTAGGGCTGTGAAATGCTGGAGCTGTGGCCCTGGGTTGGCCCCTTGGGGCTCCCTGGCAGCTCTTGGCATGGTTGGACATGGACGTGTCTGGAGCCACGGTTGTGCCGAATGGCTCTGATCTGGACCCTTAACCTCTAGGGGGAATTTGCATTTGAAATGGTGTCCTTGGCTACGGCGTTGCAGAGGGATGCTGGAAGCATTATGGTTGTGTCATGGGAGAAGACGTGTAAGAGGCTGGTTCTTATTACTTAATATTTGAGGCTGAATCCAGTGAATGTGGAAGCAGAAGGGTCGCTGCAGCCAGTAGATGGCACTGACTCATTTCGCTGCTCTGTAGAAACCTCCCAGCGCGCTGCAGTCTCTCTCCTGGACCTTTCTACCTTCTGCTTTTAGAGGCAGTGATCATGAAAAACATATTTGAGTCGAGTCGGTCGAGTAAGGCTCTGGTTTCCTTTTGGAACTGTTTGTACTGGGCTAAAAATCGCCTTTCTGTGCACTAAGGAGGTTTTTGGGATCTGTTGCTGATGAGGTGTAACGGTGGCTGGTGGCACAGGCCTTGCATTTCTCTGAAGCTTGCACAGTGCTGTGTCTGATGGTGGCTGTTAGGCTGATCCTTGGGATAATCTTACCTGACATAAATTTGGAAGATGTGATAAGGCAGAAGCGTTAGTATCGTTTCTTTCTGGCTTTCCTGGGCCACATGTTAAAAGGAAAAAAAATCTTTGCAAAAGGGAGGACTCGTCTGCCCTCCCTTTCCAGCCTTCAGTCTGGCCATGCTGCATAGCGGCTGGTGGTGGAGTGCTGCAGGCCCAGCATCCCCCGCAAGCCTTGCCATGCTGGGGGTGCTGGTGGTCTCTTTTTGTCCCCCTCCAGCCTGGGTTTCATCTCTTATTTCCTGTCCTCTTGGGCAGTGTAGTTGGAGCTTGCTGGCAACCGGTTGCCCTTGAGTTGTTGGGTTAAACTGAGGCAATGAGGAGGCAGTGATCTACTTGAGGAGCATCACTTGGGAAAGGCTCCTTGTCTGTAGGAGGGTCTTGTTGTCAGGAGAAGCTACTGGATGCAGAGACAGAATTGCATATTGAAGTATGGGATTTTAATCAATGAACAGATGGGCAAGTAAGAGATCAAATGCCTGGTGGTAAAGCTGTCACACAGGTCAAAGCAAGGTTGTTGTGAAAAACGGTTTTGACATTCTCTGCTGCACTGTTTGCAAGGCAAACAGAAAACCATGTCCTGGATCCAAGTGCTAGCGAGCAGTGTAAAGACCAAAGGGATTTTTAATTAAAGAGAAAATAGAAGGGTAAGCAAAAAGCAAGAGCTAGATTGCACTGTGGTAATTACTACTTCTAGCTGCAAACCAAAGACTCAGATTGAAGGGGTTCAAGGCTAAGTGAATGATTTAAAGCTCTTAGTGCAAACATTGAGAAGCACAAACAGAAGACTGAATAGATAGCTGAAAACAAAGCTCTGAGAGGGTGCAGGAACAGAGGGCTTTGTTGGCTCTCTTAACGAATAATGAGGAATGAGCTTCTCAGACAGATTGGTTTGCGGCACTGGGAATAAATGGACAAAAGGAAAACTTTCAAAGCAATACTGCAGCTGAGCGTGACGTTATTTCAGCTAAGCTGGGACAGAGCTGTTCTAACATCAGACCAGTAAGCTTGTTTCAACCAGCAGGTCCCAAGCAAAGCCGCTCTGCAATGTCTGGGTATAATGAGGAATGCAATTTGGGGGAAGAAGGGAATAAGGAGTCCCATCTGTGTGGAAGAAAAGCTCTTTCATTATTGCACTTGTGGTCAGCACAGTTTTTCAATCAGCCACACATTGCTGTTGGTTTGAAGGTCTGGAAGGCTGTTGGGCACAGAAATAACCATCCAAAGTGAGTGGCGAACGCTGCTGGGCTGGTGCTGTCCCCAGGCAGGGACAGAGGTGGAAATGGCAGCATTTAGGATGACTCCCTATTCTACTACTTGTGAAGAGTTTTCGGTCATGGCGCTGGGAGCTGTGGAGAATTGGGAGCAAACCTGAAAACTCTTGGAAAAAACAACATATTCTGTGGGAGAGAATGTTGTTTCTCGTGGCAGTTCCTGTTCTTGCTGGCTGTCCTGCCTTGGAGTAAGAAACATCAGCTTTATGGATGTTGAGGGCTGTAGAAAGCCACAGTCATACATGATCCCAAGGTTGAAGAGGACATTTCTTGGGTACCTCCATCTGTTTCTACCACTGAGCGTCATTAGGGACTTCTTGGCTGTTTACTCACAGTCCCCAAACTCTGTGGGTGTCCTGCCTCAGAGGGGACTTGGGAGAGGGGTAAGGACAGGCTGGCAAGTGGCTGCATGCTCGTCTCTAGCCTGTCCTTGAAGCTGAGGTGGAAATGCTGACTCTATAATAAGAGTCATTTTGGACTAACTGCCACATATACTTGAGTAATGTGACTCCATGCCAGGCAATCTGGAAATATATTAAACCCATGAGCTACTGCAGCGATGATTTGCATGTCAATAACAGAAGGGAAATTGCCTCCCACAGTCTCCTCTCTGGGTTTTGATCCTGTGAAGTGCTAGGTATCCCCAACTCCAGTCCATTTAATTGATTCCAGGAGGCAGTGGAGACCTCCTGGGATAATGAGGGCTTCTGGGGTAAGATGCTTAGCTAATCTCTTGCTTTTACCTCCCCACTCCTCTGGCTGAGGGGGGGAGTTCAGCTAAAAACACACAAAAGCGATGGTAGTTAAGAGGGATTTAGCGTCAAAGTCTATGTAGGCTCATGTTCCTGCTGCCCATCCTCCTGGCATGCTGCACAGAGCTTAATCGGTCTCTGACTGAATATTGGGGAGCACGGAAACCTGCTTAGGAAATGGGACAAAGTTGAGCAGCTTCCCAACAGCCACTCAAGGGTGAAAACAACCTCCTGAACGTTTCCAGGTGCCAGAGGAGCAGTCGGATCAGGGCAGTGCTCACAGTACAGCCTGGCAGAGAAGGGTGGAGAGCTGTCTGTGTGCTGCAGCAGAGACCTCTCTTCCAGCAGGCATGCTTACTGGGGATATATTTGCAAGATGCATCATTTAATAGTTGAAACTCTGCACGCTTGCTGTCTCCAGGGCTTGTAATCTAGGACAAGGAGGGCTAAAACAGGCAAGAGGGTAGGTGTTTTGTAGGAGCAGATTACAAAAGGAGCTATTTTACCTTGTAAGATTCTCAGCTTGCTCTCTGCTAAGGCACTGACAGCTGTTGGAGCTTAGCAGGTGTCCCACAGAGATTTGGGAGGGCAAGGCAACAGCTTGTCAGACTTGGAGGTGGCACTTCTCCTCGCTGATGTGAGGCTTGGCTGAAGGTGGTCCTTCCTGCAGGTGGGGAGCATGAGGCTGGCACTGTTGGGGTCCCTGGGGGCCTGTGTGTGTGCTCAGGGAGATGCCTATGCCATCGGCTGTAGCGGGGCTGGAGGCAGTGGTGGCTCTGGTGGCCCCAGGCACCATGCTTG
The DNA here is from genome assembly GCF_034638445.1 of Ciconia boyciana. Taxonomy (NCBI): domain Eukaryota; kingdom Metazoa; phylum Chordata; class Aves; order Ciconiiformes; family Ciconiidae; genus Ciconia; species Ciconia boyciana. Next base: position 8,234,254 of record NC_132948.1, read on the forward strand.
TGCTCTCTGTGCTCAGGGATCCTCCTCTAGTCTTGGATGCCCTCAAGCTCTTCCCTTCTGGACTTCACTTAAAAAATCCACCCTGTTTAGATCTGGGAATGACTTGATCCTCATTACTCTTGCCTTTATATTTTTTCTTGGTGATGTTCAGCTGCAAGAGGCTTTTGGCAGCTGAGAATGGAGCCAGTGGTGGTGTCTGGCTGGAGGTGCTTCCTCACAGGCAGCTGTCCCCGTCCTGCCTGCTTTGGCTTGGGGGACCAGGATGTCCTTGTGCTGCTTGCCAGAGCCCTGGGTGCAGGATGTGGCTGGGGGAGAGGCAGAATCTGAGAGTGGTCTGGGGACAGCTGTGTGCTATGGAGGGCCATGGGTGGCTGCTGAACAGGGGGACATTTTTCCTTAAAGGTGCCAGGAGAGGGGACGATGCTTGGTCACCATGGCAACTGCAGCCAGCGCAGGGATGCTGGGGAGGCAGAGGTGCTGGGGGATGCTCGGGGGGCTGCGAGTGAGCCTGGTGTAGGCTGGGCTGGGTGCTGGAGGCCAGCGTGTCCTGGTCCTGGGCTGATGTCCAACATTTCAGTCTTTTGATCAGTGCGGAGTGCCTGCGAGGGTCTCTGCTCAGCCGGGACTGCCCTGAGCAGCGTTTGATAATGAGGATGCTCCCAGAATGCAGTCTTTGAGAGCTATTTAAGTTCCTAAATCCCAGGAAGCAAAGCAAGGGCTCTGGAGCAGAGGCCTCGGTAACTGCCGGCTGCTCTGGCTTTGCTTCTCCATGAATCTAAGTTCCCAAAAGCTCCCGGAGCCTGGGATATTCAAATGTCTCTTTATATGTGCTGATTGTTAAAAATACAAACCAAAGCAGGTGGACGATCCTTTATAAATCACAAAGCATCTCTGTGGTTAGTAACATTGACGTGGAGATCTGATCTCCGGAACTCTGCTTGACTGTTTTCTCAGCACCTACGCTCAGAAACAGGCGAGGCAAGAGTTGGAAGAAATGGATTTGCGAAGCAATCTGTGCTGTTCTCAGCAGAGCTCAGACGCTGACTCGAGAGCCCTCTTGGAAATACAGAGAAAGAGCATGTGTAGTTCACAGCTTTTCATGGCTCTCTGTTAATTTTCTTGCATGCTGCTAAATAAAATGCGTCCTCTGAAATTCCTCCAAATTAAAACTCAGGCTCCCCTCTCCCCCCTGCCAGTAATGGTGCAGAGAACAGCCCCTGTTTATTACCAGCAGTGTAACTCCATCTTTATCAGGTTCCTCCAGCACTCTGCAAAACTCAGAGTTGTTAAACATTTCACTTTATACGGCTGGATTTAATTACTTTGGAGATGGAATGTTAAATCTCCTCTGTTGGGCTTTATGGCTTTCAACAGGAAGAGGCTGAGCTGGAACAGGAGCTGTGTGTAAATCTCTCTCTGTGCTGGTATGTAGGGCAAGCACCATGAGCTGCTTTCACAAGCTCTCGGCATAGCATGGAAGCTCCTTGCTGCACTGTACATGTGCAGCTCTTCTCTGCCAATGCCAGCAGAGCCCCGGCACCACGCTGTGCTCGCCCTGTCTGTTCCTGAGCCCTCGCTGCTGGCTGCCTGTTCCCAAAAGGAGTGACGCTGGGGTGGACTGCGGCAGGCTCCTGTTTGGGCTGGGTGAAGGGATGGGAGAAGCTGAGAGTGGTGTGCTGATGCTCCTGTGCCAGCTCCATCCCAGCCTTGTCCTGCAGGACGTGGGCGCAACATGCTGGCGGAGGAGAACCGAGCTGCGCCTTTCCCCAGGAATGCAATGCAGATGCTGTGGAAATAAATACAGTGCAGCTAGGGCATGCACACATGGGCTCGTGCCTTGTCTGTCAGCTCAGGTGATTTGTCTAAACCCGCATGCCATCTTAGTGGTAGGAAGCCTTTCTGATGAAGCATGGTTGTTATCATTTCTTGCCGCATAGCCAACTTGTTACCTGCTTTCCAGTACTCGAATCTCACACCTGCACCCCTCTGCCTGCCACCCCCTCCCTGCAGCTCCCCAGCGGTGACTGATTGTCAGGCTGAGCTCCGGCTCTCTGCCCTCCCTCACTGCGACTTCCTCGCCTGCCTTTTGCTCATCTCCAGAAGCTGCAGCTTAGATCTGTGCTGTTTGTAGCTAATGATCAGCTACTGCCAGGTGAGCCTAAACCCCAGCCCACGGTGTTGGCAGCTGGATGCAGTTCAGGTCCTGAAAGCGGTGGCACATCTGTTGCTTTTGCTGGCTGGGCCAGCACCGTGCCTTCGCACAAAGCAGCGAGGTGCCTCCCTTTTCTCAGAGATCTGTCCATTTTGGAAGCAATAATAAGATTGCCATTTCTCCCAGACATGGCAAATGGCTTCAGGCAAGAGCTAAGAGCTCTGTGGAATTACTTCAGTGGAGCTGATGCTTGCTGAATGTTTCGGTGAATGGCCAATGCTGGGTCATAATTCACTGCAGCTCCTCCGGGGACGGAGCTGTAGTTTGGCCAGTGGTGCTGCACGGCATAGCTGTGTGCTCAGTATGAGTGCAAGCCAGGATGATGCTCTCTTCTTTGGTGGGGATCAGCGTTCAAGGGCTTTTTACTCTCGAGGAGAAACAATGTTTCTCCTTGTTCTGCATTCATGGACTCCTGGCTGATGGCTCATTTGTGTCATATATCCAGGGCTACCAAGGAAGAGAAAAGCCTGAGGATGGAGGTGGCCCTTTGCTGTCCCGTTGAGCTGTAGTCTGGGAAGATGCCTGGTGATTACCTGGCCTCTGCTCTGGGAGGGCTGGGTCACTCGTTAGTCCAGCTACCAAATTAGTGACAGTCAGATCGTGCAGAAAACAGCAGCTCGCCTGGGAGCCCTTGAATGTCAGGAGTAAGTAGTAGCCTCATCTTTTATAGTTACTTTATTTGCAGACCTTTAATTGAGGCTCCTGCTGACATTTGGGCTATGTGCCTTGCCAGCCGTGGGCAGCAGGCTGGGCAGGCTCCCTGACTTCCCAGAGCATGAACCTGCTAATAACCGGGCTTCTGCAGAACCCAATCTTCGCTGTGTTTTTGTTCTTGTTTAGTTATTACATTTAGTCTCTAGTGACTACAGAGCTGACAGCTGGTAAAGATTTGCATATGGCATGAAATTAAGTGAGTTCATTTTAATGTCTAATCTGTGCAAAGCTGAAATTTGGTTTCTAAAAGCCTTGCTTTGCCTTATCATTGCTGGCACATCTGCTTCATGCATTAGCCTTTGATTTCTAAAAGTTTATTTTCCCTGTATTTCACCAGGATGAACAATTAGAGCATATCTTTGCAATCTTTTGTAAATGGTTTAACACCAGAGCTCAGGATCCTCCAGGGTGTGCAGCAAGTGTTCTGCCTACCCGTTGAGAAGAATCCCTTGCATTTCCACTGTGGCTTTCTGCTGGCCTCTTCCCAGCAGCAGTCTGCCATGAGAAGCTCCCCTAGCCCTTCCTGCCATGGCATACTCTGGGATTACACAACACCAGCTGTAAATAGGCTCCTTCCAGCCAGCGCCTCTTTGATCAGCTTCCCTCGAGTGTGCAAAAGTTACTTGTAAGCCTTTGCTTGTCCTCAAAGCGCGAAGCCAGCTTCAGAACTGGACCGCGCTATTTATTTCAGTTTCTCTTCAGTTTTTTCTCGTTCACCTCTTGTGCAAAGTGTTGAGAGGGAAACCAGCTGTGCCCAGCGTGGGGTATGGTGGGGGAATTGCTCTTAGACCTCGTCTATGCTCGGGGAATACAGACAGAATTTGTCAGATGCAGGGAGCCCTGGAGTAGCAGGTCCCGCAACTCGTAGTGTTCCCACCTGTCTGTCCCTGAGATCAAAGCGTGCCCTGTCAGGGCTGTTTTGGGACTCAGGGATGAGGCAGCAGCTAAGAGTGATGTACGAGAGGTCAAAATAACACAGCAGCTGCTAAAGCTGAACCAGTGACTTGTCTTGCATCTAACAGGGCTGTTTACTGGTATTCTAAGAGCAGAGAAAATGCTGGATGGATGTTGTAAATGCTTTGTAGGAGCTGTTTCCTTCAGTGTAAATGAGCTGGTGGACTGGCCTTCCAGTACGCTGTGCTCGTGGTGCCCGGCTTTGAGAGAAGATGACAAAAGCATCTGGCAGGAGCATTTGATGTTTGTGAGATGCGTCGTTTCTGATTCAGGTCTCCACCCCAGTAGAGTTTGGAGGATCTGGGAATGCAGATGGAGCACCTGAAAGGAGGTTCTCAAATATTTTGAGTTAGGAGAGAAGTGAAAAATACTCTGAGTCTCAGGAAGCAAGTGCTGAGAAGGCATCCATCCAGCTGTGGCCCCAGAGCAGAGCTCTTGCAAGCCGTTACTCTTACACAAACCAAAATAGCTCAGGTTTGTTCATGCGCTGAAGGGGAGTTCAGATCCAGACAGCAGAGAAGGGGGATGCCAGGACAGTGATGCTGGAGACAGACGGGTGGGAGTGAGCTGGGCTGGCCAAGACATGTCCCAGCGGGCTCCCTCCAGCATGACTGTGATTCAGTAACGCTGGAGTTCAAGAGAGCGCTTGACTTGCTCTTTTCTCATGTTCTGCACCAAAGATCTTGGCGTCATTCAGACATAAGCTAACCAACTCCTTGGGATGTGTCGTCTCCTCCTTCACCTGCCTTTTCAGGTGGGGCAGGTGAAGCCGGGGGTGGTGAGGGGACAGACTCTGATCGTACAGCCGTGAAGCTGGGACAGAATTCAGCTAGTGCACCGGCCTCCCCGCGTGTCCTGGGTATGTGGTCTCTGCTTGAAAAGAGGCAGAAAGCAGAAGCAGGGAGTGGATTTGACAAGAGCACAGTAGTCTTGGGTTTGCGTAATGAGCTGGAATTGCAAACCTTGTGAATCTAGTGATGAGAAAAGAGTAGAGTGCACTGCAGTTGTCTCTATGGGAGGTCTGACCTTTCTGAGCTTGAAATTCAGGACTGAGAAAGCAAAATCCTAGGTTTTTGGCAAATGATACAAGTTTTCCTCCAGACCATCTGGAATGGAGCTTGGGGTTGGGGGTTTTGGTGGGTTTTATTTGTTTTTTTTTTTCTTTATTCTTTAAAGTGTCTTTTATTTAGCAGGCAAGACATCTAGAGACTGGATAAGGAATCAGGCAGGGGAGGAAAAGCAGCAGGCCTGCAGCTCATGCACAGAAGCCATTTGCAAAGGCTGTGATGCTGCTAAACAGCCTCTTGCTTTAGCCTCCCCAGCACGGCCAAGAGAGGAGCTGAAGGGCTCCTGCCTGCTCTTCAGTGTCAGCTCTGTCCTGTCCCTGCCACGCTTGGCCCTTGCAGGATGCCACCAAGCACCCAGGTTTGCCTTTTGCTGACTGAGGAGCCAGACCTGGGTTTGAAGAGTCTCCATCCCTCAGTGCTCTCAAGCGACTTGGGGTCTGAGCCCTGGCATCTGTGTAGCGCCTGGGTAGAGCCAAAGGGATGTGGTGGAGGAGCTGCGTGTTGGTATCAGGAAAGGCCCAGGGAGTCGGAGGATGGTAAATCTTGTTTGTGGAGGGAGAGCAAGTTCTAGTAGAGATGAGTTGTGCCTTCGTCTCCCTCAGGCTGCAGTGAGGTCATGCACACATCCTCTTTGCTGGTGTTTATTAGTGCTGCTGCTTGAAAGATCCTGGCTCTTGGCTCAGGCAGCTGCTCATTTGAAGAAATCAATTAAATTAAATTGGACTGGATGGAGGTGCAATGTGGGTGTGAAAGGCTGTGGCAGAGGTCTGTAAATCCTGCTTTCAGCAGCACTGGAGCTGCCCCTGTGCTTTCAGTCTTCCCTCTTTCTCTGAAACCAAAACCCTTTTCCAGCTCCTTCCCTTGTCCTTGCTTCTGCTCTTCTTCAGGAGGAGAGGAGGTTGGCAGGGCAAGAACTACAGAGCAGGAGAGCTGATAAATCGTTGCTGTATTTTGTACGAAGCCACATGGGGCTGCGTGCTCCCACCGTGGGCAGCGCTGTGACCCAGACTCTGCAGAAGCGGCCGCCTGGCCGTGCTGAGCATTGCCTGCCGAGGAGCTGGCCCTTCTGCGAGCTCCTTGCCTCATTCCAAAGAAACACTAATTTGCTAGGGGTAATTTATTTTGCAGTGGTTTTGCTGCTCGGAGGGCAGTAAAAGCAGACAGGTTGATCTCAGCTGTGTTTGAATGTAGCTTCCCTGCCGGCTTCTGTGCATAACTGCTGCTGCGGCTGGGTTCCCTGCTCCGCAATGATTGAACAAAAACACACAAACAGCTCCTGGGTTAATGAGATTAAATGTATCCAGTGGAACATCTCGATTTGTCTGGAGTGTGCTTCTTGTCCAGGCGCTATTTAAATCCATGTTTGAAGGCATGAGGCTTTGCAAATCCGCCTCTCTGCAAGCACCATCTCTAAGTTTTGGTCTGAAGTGGGGTTGAAATTTCCCCCTTGGGCTCATCAAAGCCTTCCCTGGTGCTGAGCCATGCCAGTAGCCAGCTGATGGGCTGATCCCCCACACCTGGGGCCATGGGTTATAATGCTGCTGGTAGCTCCCCACACTTGTTTGGCAGCTGAATGGGAGGAGTGGGGATTTTGAAATAAGCACAGCAGGGAAGAATACCCCATGATCTAAAGCAAGCAAGCAAAATCTCATTTTCCCCTTGAATTTCAGAGGGCTGAGCAGCAAACAAACAATTATTTCTCTGTGACTTTGCTGGGTAGATCTATAATTCCTGAGTGACAGGGGACCAGAGCTCCAAAAGCGAGCTGATGGATAACCGGGGCGACAGCAGGGACGATGATCTGCTGGCACAGAGCGCTCCCACTGCCTGCCGCACGGTGAATTGGCGTGGCGAGGAGAGACCTCCTCGGGGCTGCAGAGATGCCTCCATCCCTCGCTCCTGGGACCCGTCACGGCTTGCTGAGCCTCGGAGGTGCGGGGCTGAGGTCTGGCAAGGCGGAAAGTAGCAATGCTATGAAGCCATGCATGGAAGGAGCAAGCAATTCCATGTTGTGTTTTTCTCCCCCTTGGTGCACAGAGTTTTATGTACTGTAAAATTTGTTGTGTTATTGGAAATGGCATTTTGGTGGGGGTTTGTACAAGGGAGTGCTGCTAAATATAAATAAAAGGCAATTGTTATTTCTTTCAAGCATAGCTTTAATTTTTCTCTAATCCCATGGCACAGAAATTCAAATCCTGTTCTTTTGTGAGGAAAGAAGATGCTATTTCCCCTGCTTCTCTCAGTGGTCATTTTATAAATTGGAGATAAACCGAGTGGTTCCAGTGAGGCTGCTAACGGTGGGCAGGGGGTCAGGTTGGGAGCGGGGCTGTGCTCTGAGGTCCCAGGCGATGGCTCCAGCTCCTTGCTGTAACCAGCAGCAGCCTGTTGCAGTTTTAATTTCCAAGGAAAATCAGCAAATGTCCCCTCAGCCCAACTGGCTCTTTTCTGGTATTCCAGTGATGTTCAAGTCAGTCTCTGCCTAATTGGCTAGTAAATATTACTGCAAGGTTTTTTCTCTTTTTAGTCCAAGTGCGCCGTGTTAGTAAGTGAAAGGAGAGATGCGTTATGCAACCACAAAGGAAAAGCATCTGTTTCTCTCTCTCCTGCTCCCAGCACAACCTGCTGCTTAAATGGAACAAAGACACAGCTCTGAAAAGTACCTCCTCTTGCTGGGGAAGAGGGAGAGATGCTTTAAGGTGTTGGTATTGAAGTTTCTCTGAAGGACCATGCAGCTGGGGCATAAAATGTGTTGGGAACAATGGCACAGGGTGGGAAATGCGCCCTCCATGTTAGCAGGGGGGATGCTCTCTGGGTGCATAGAGCAGGACCAGGGTGAAATCCCCCAGAAGATGCATCAGCCTTAGTAAAACTGTTTGACGGTCACACTCCAGCAGGAATTAGGGAGATGTCCCTGCGTCAGCTGAGTTACCTGTGCCTGACAGTCCTGGAGAACAGAGTTGGGGTCCCCTGGGTGCCACCTGCCTGCATGGAGCATCCCTCGCTGCTGCCCCTGAGTGTAGTTTTCACTGGGGAGCCGCTTAAAATGCGCTCGGCAGGCAAAAGCTCAGCAGGGCTAGGGCTGTGCCTGGAGACTGAGGCTGGAGAAATGCAATTTAGCACCATAGCTTCTGATTAAAATGGCTTCACGGGGTTGAGAAGGGCATTGGTAGAGCCAGAGCTGGCAGTATGCCATCCATGGGGCTGGCTGTGCTGGGGGCAGGCGGGGACGAAGCATGGCCTCAAACTGCGCTGGCCTCCCACCCTCCTGCCCCTTTCCCATTTCAGTTTTGATTTTCCTAACAAAGCCCTGAGTTTGGGCAGGTCTTGCCTTCTGGAGTCGTTGGAGAAGCTGTGGTATTTCTTGTTTTAAGCTAAAAATAGCCTGGAATCGGCTGTTCATGTTTCCCGGAGTCTGCTTCTCTTTCCAAACCTAAGCGAGAGTCACCACCATGCAAGCAGGGATTAAAAGCTGTTGCAAGCCCTGGATTGAAGTCTGTGTGTATTTTACGGGCCTGCAACAGCTAATGCAGGAGCTGTTCCCCTGATAAGCATTATTTTGGATCACAATGAAAGCCACATCAGACCAAAGCTCTTGGCCAGACTCATTTTATAGTGGTTATTAAAGGCTGAAGTGAACTGCTTGGGGATGGGCCCCAGGGTGCATCACTAAATAGAGAAAGCAGAGGATCAAATAAAATGAAACATGTTTTGGGTCTCTGAAAACCATCTTTAAAAAGAGCTTGGCATTATTATTATTTTCAGTCTAATGTTGTTTTCTGCCTAAGTAATGTTGGGGAAGTGTCTTGAATAGCTTCCTAATTTGTGAGGGTCCCAAAGGCATAATGTTCGGAAGGAATTGGATTAACACTTATGAAAAATAAATTACAGGCTGAGTGCTCATTAGATGATTTTGAATTAACTTATTGATCTGAGGCTGGAGTGCTAGAAAGTAGAGGGGAAAAATAACTGACGGCACTTCATCCCCAAACACAATTCTTTTACTGAATAAACAAGGGGATCAAGCAGCAGTTTTCTGGTGACCCCTTTGATTTGTGGAGCTGGCCAAGCTGCATGGAGGGGCAGAGCCGCCAGTTTCGGGGCTCCCATGGACCCATCAGGGCAGGTGAAAAAGCCCAAGGGACTTCCCTGGCTTTGGCAGCCTGTGGTGGCCCAGGGGAAGAGCTGGATGCTGTCCCCTCCTCCGTTATGCACAGCTGTCATTCCCCAGGAGCTGGGTGGTAGAGAAAATGGACCCAGGCTCTTCTTGGAGCTGCAGAGTAAAAGGCAAAAGGCAGATGGCAGGAGGGGATGCTCCACTGGGCATAAGGAAAAAACCCTCTGTGTTCTTTTCCCTTTGTGGGATCACCCCTGAGGCGGGGGCCAGAGCAGTGGTGGGATCTCTGTCCTTGGAGATATTCAAAGCTCACCTGAGAAGGTCCTGAGTTGCCTGATGTACTGGGAGGTTGTCTCTGCTTTGAGCTGGGGCTCGGGCCAGATGATCTCCAAGGTCCCTTCCAACCTCAATTAATCTGTGATTAATGAAACTAGCTCCAGATACAAGCGTGCTTTTACCCAGCTTGAGCTCCAGCTTGCCCGTCCTTGTGACCCCAGCAGCTAGCCAGCATGCAGGAGCAAGTGGTGGAGTACCAGAGTGCAAACCATCAGTGCCCTTGTGCAAAAGGCACCCAAACAGGGTTGGCTTGAACAGCAACATTTTTATTTTTGCCAAGTATTTGTGGAAACTGTAACAGGTATTTGCCGTTCAACGTGATTTTCTTTTTCATTGCTGCTTTCTCGGTCTGAGCGAGCTGTGCCCTCTCTCGAGGTGCTCTCTGCCTGTTGCGGGCCTGCTACAGCGAAATAAGTTTCAGAGAAAGCTGGAAACTTGGCAAACTTCTGTGGTATAAAGTGAAGCTGGTGTTTCTTTTTAAAGGCTGAAAGCAAATACATCCCAGGAACTGACAGTCCATTAAAAACAAAGATAACAGAGTCTCTGGGTGACTCTCTGCTGGCAGTCGTCTGGCTTCCCATATTTACTTGATAACGTGATGGCTAGCGCAGCAGGCACCAATATCTAAAAATAAATGAGGGATCTGTTCCTTCGGGCTCTGGGTTAATCTGGTTTGGGGGAAAATGGTCCATAGTGCAAGCCTGGGAAATCACACTACTGTTTTTTTAACGTAAAGTAGGATTTGCAGTACCATGCTGTATAAATGAAGGGCAGCCGTAATGAGATATTTATAACAAGGAATGTATTTATCACAAGGAATGCACATGGTGTATTCTTCCACATGGGTCAGTGCAGGTGTCCATCCCACCATGCTGCTCTTACTGGTGTTACTGGTCCTGCTCTTGGTGAGGTTTTGGTTTCAACATGCTTGTTTGGGGCTCCCTGCCCCGCGGTCGGTGCGATCCCTCTTGCCATGGCATCGGTTGGAGCAGGTCAGCGGTGCCCACCCAGCCTCAGCACCGTCCTACTGTTTGGACTGGAAGCAGTGAGACAGGATTGCTGGGGGTGGCTGTACCTATTGCCACCCCGGATGAGGGAAAGGGCTGGCCCGAGGAGCTTGGATATACCTGGAGGATTTATTTGCCCTCAAGGCTCCCGTGGCAGCGATCTGGGTGTCGATGGCTGGACTCTGCTCCAAGCTGCCAGCTATGGGTTTTGGCCATTGGCAAGGTGGGCACTGCTTGGCACTGGCTGGCCCCGCGCTGTCTTGAGCCGAGTCCCCTGGGGCACGTGGGGACCCTCGGTGGCCGGGTCTGCCGGGATGGGCGCAGGATCCTCCACCCACCAGCAGCAGCATCTCTAATTGACACCCTGCTGTCTGCAGCACAGCCCCCGGACCATAACCCGCTTATTAAAGTCAGTTAACTCATTAACTCTGCGCGCAGGGAGCTGTGCCTTAAAAAATAAAGAAAGTGAAATTTTCACTCTGAACTGGGTCAAAAGCTTTTCTTTCCTTTTTGTTTTTAATTTCCCCCCCTGCCCTTTCCTTCCTGGAGGCAGGTTTGGACTTTGTTCGGCAGCGGCAGCCAGCGGCTCAGCTGTGGGGATCTCACGCTCTTCCTTGACAGCAAACATAAATCCTCCTGAAGGAAGGGGAAGGAGAAATACGCTGATGCTGAGCCACTGCCGTAAATCCCAGCACGGGGAAGCCAGGGCTGTGCCGGGAGCTCTCCCACGGCAAGTGTCGCTGCCAGGGCTGTTTTGGGGTCTGAGCCCGGGTGTGAGGGAGAGGGGGGTCCTGAAGGAGGAGCAACACTTCAGATTAAAGGATTTGCCAACGTCTAATGAAACAAGAGCCTCCAGGCTTCCATTAATTAACAAATTAGCTCATCAAGAGTCTCCCTAATTTGTTGAATATAAAGCTGCCCTATTAATTAAACAAGAGGACAGATTTTAATTTGCCTGGCAAAATCGCACATTTAATTGATAAATGACGCATTTAAACCATTCCTGGTGAAAGTTTCCAGAAGCAGCAATGGGAGACGAGCGAGGTGTCAGCGCTGGGCTCCTCCGAGCGAGCAGCACCCGCACCTGGGGCTCGAGCCGCCGGCTTTGCGCCCATGCTGTGCTGTGCTCCCCTGCATCGCCGGGGCTTGGAGACCACTGCCCGTCCCCTGCCAGTGCCGATGATCCCATCACCTCTCCTCCTCCTGCCAGCCTGCCCTCCTCTTGTTCCTCTTCCCCTAAATCCCCTTAGCTCGCTGTTTGCCATGGCTGGCAAATTATTTAGCATAAACTCCACACCGACTGCTGGCCAGCAGTCCCTGGGGTTTGCTGAGGTCGGGGAGATGCTGCAGCACCCAGGAAAAGCACTCGGGGCTGGGGGTGCCCAGGGAACTCCTTTACCTCTCTCTCAGGAATTACAGCCCTGTTGTTCCTCCTCGAAGGCAGCTTCAAAAGACCGGCACCGATTCATGCTCCCTGCTAGTGGCAAAAGCAGCGCACCGCGGTCACTCAGCCAAGCAGCCAGAATTTCTTCCTCCACTTGATCGGAGGTCGCCTGACATTCAGATGATCTCCGTGTGGAATTACTTGCTCGCACGTCTCCCCAGCCAGATGTGCCAGGGAAGCAGCACCGAGCTGAGGTACCCCAGGTTCCCCTTTACCAACTTTTTTTTTTCCCAAAAAAGTAAAGAGAAGTCTTAACAGGAGAGCAGGTGAATTATGTGGAGTCCTGCCCGAGTTTTCAATTTAGCTCTATTGATTTATAAGGTCTTTTCAATTACTGAATCCTTCTCGGCAGCAGCGTGCGGAGCAGCTGTACGTGAGCTTCATACTCCATCGGGCTGGGCACTGTGGTGGGGACCTTCTGCGTCTGCTCCAGGCTGATGGAGGCACAAATAATGAGGATTTCCTCTGCAACATTTAGTAAATAAAAATCAGGAATTCATTAGCACAAGAACTTATCTTATATGAAGAAAAGACTGGAGGAAAATGGGAAGTGCGGGAGTTATAATGAACATAATATATGAAGCAATTTGAATTCAGGAGAAGGCAATTTGAAATCTTATTAAATTTTCTTCTTTTTTTTTATATTGTGTGGGCATGGTTGGGTGATTTCTGAGGGAGCTGGAGATTAAAAAAATACGTGGACAAGAAGAAGTGACTTTCCCTCGCTGCTGGGCTTGGGCCGTCCCTGGCTCTTGGACGGGAGCTGCTGGCTGGGGAAGACACAAGGCGTCAGGAGCCCCAAAAGCTCTGAAATCCACCCAAAACTAGAGCAGCCCATGCCTGATCATTTCACTTTCTCTTCCTCGTGAGTGCTGGAATATTAATAACCTTTTGGTGTAAAATGACTGCATTTTAAAAATTTCATTATGTCTCTATGTCACGGGACATAAAGCAGAGGCAAACCTAATTAAATTACCGAGGATTAAATTGCCGGCCCCTCCAGCAAAGCCTGGGGGGAGGCGGCTGATCCCTCCAGCTTTGCAAGGGATCCACATTGCTCAGCTCAGCTCTTCTCCCACCAAAGCCAGAGCCGAGCTGCCCGGAGCCGGAGGGAAGCAGCCCGGGGGGCTCAGCCCGCGGGAAAGCCAGGGCAGGAGGAGAGTGATGTTTGTGGTGGATTTATTTATTAAGGTCCATAATTAATAGTGAAGACATCCATGGGAGAGGGAAACTGTCGCCTCCACGAGGAGAGGGGGAGGGCGGGATGGTTTTGATGCTATTTAAAGGAAAATCTAAAAAGGCACCAGGCCGCAAATACTGAAGTACCTGCAAGCTCAGCAGAGCTGGTTTCCTCCGTCAGCGTGGATGCAGCCGGGGAGCTCGCGCGGGGGGACAGTCCCCAGCCCGGCTCCCGCTCTGCAGCATCGCTGCTGCTGACTCTGCTTCCCCCATCCTGGGGTTGGTTATTTCAAAATACCTTTGCAGCCCTTTGATGTGGCCTATTTCTAAAACCCCGGCAGCAATTTGCTGAGGATTTCCTGCCATTTTGGGAGAGGCCAGGAGCAGAGGGGGCTGGGCGCAGCCCTGCTGCCCAGCTCTGCCTGCGCCCAGCGGCACGCACGCTGGGTCTGGCCAGAGCCATGTGGCCGGCACCTTTCCAGACCCCTTTGCCAAGCCACCATCGCCTGCCGGTGCGGTGCCGGGGCAGCCGCTTCGTCAGCGTTGGGAAGCGTTGTCGGTTGTGGAAGATGAGAATGGCACCACGGTCGTGGCACATCACGCCGCATCCTTTGGGAGAGCGCCGTATCCATCCCCGCTAGTGATGCCAGGGCTGTCTGGTGAGGCGAGGGGTGTTTAAAATAAATCTGCTTATAAATAGAAAGGTGTGCTCCCTGTGACAGGGGACGTTCCTGTTTCAGGGGGACACAGGGTCAGACCTTCCTGCCCAGCCTCCTTCCCCATGCATTTGAGACCCAGAACAGACATCGCCAGGCTGCCACCCTTCGCTGGCCTCGGGCTCGTTGGCACGGCCGGTTGCTCGTCCCCGCGGTCCCGGGGTGATGAGGTGCAGTGGTGACACACGGGACCCACAGCCTGGGTCTGGCCAGCTCTGCTGACCCCATCCCACATGCTCCGGGGTGGAGTTTTAACCCCCAAATCCCACGGAGGGTACCAGGAGTACCCGGCATGGACCCTTCAGGCTGTGTGGTTCAGCCTGGAGGAGCCTCGCTGGGGCTGTTAGGTCTGCTGGGGCAGCAGGGAGGTTTGGTTTTCACATTCGAAGGCGGATAGCTCTGGTATTGATGCTGTTCCTCGTCTCCAGAGAAGGGCCAGGCCAGCCTCGCTGTTACAGCTGGTAGAAAGCAGCTTTTCAGCCGCCCCGGAGCAGGTCCGTGACCTCCACCAGCAGATCCGCAGCAATCTCAGCACCGGCCCCGCCATGTGGATGCGATGCCGGTGCTTTCAGCTGCTCCTGAAACTCCCTCTCCTGAATGCTCCGCAGGGGCTGAGTGTTGCTGCAGCCCCTCAGCAGAAGCGAGGAGCAGGGTCTTTAATCTGCTGATGGGTTGTGCCCTGCAAGATGGAAATTAGGACTGGACTGCTCTGAGGGATGGTCTCTGGAGGTGCTGCAAGCAGGGCTGTAGAAGTTCGGATAAGATGATGTCTCACCCCCTCATCCCTTGTTTTGCCATAATTGCTCCGTGCATTTATACCATGGGGCTGGTAGCGATGCTGTGGGGCTGGTACCTTCACTCCTGACCATGGTCCACCCCGCTGCCCCGATGCCGGGAGATGAGGATGGAGCCACCCCAAAGTCACCTGCTCCAGCTGAAATTTCAGGTGCTCCTTCACTTGGTACTGCAGGGAGGGCACTTTTGGGCTGGGGAATAATATTTCTCCCCACTGGGGACTACCAGCCATAGCAAATAAAAAGCAGCTCTGCAAGGAAAAGCGCTCGGGAGAAAATTACAACTTGTGACGAGGGCTCTTGAGCATGGTATCCATGGGGTGAGTGGCTGAGAAGCCCCGTGCTCCCTGGGGAGCAGCATCTCGGCAAGGTGCCCACGGCCACTGCGTCTGCCAGGGCCAGCACCAGTGCGGTGAAGCTGCGTGGCCAGAGCCATTCCCCGAGGGTGCCCAGCACATCTGTGCTGGGTCTCAGGTGGGTGGGTGGTTTATGAAATGCCTTTCCTCTAAGCGGCAGTGTCAGAGGGAGCTGTGCTGTCCTCTGCTTTACCTGTAATGACATTTTCAAACTAAATTTCCAGCCATTTATATAGATATTTATTTATTTATTTTTAATATATATATGTTTTATATCAGCTCAATATATCTGCATCAGGGTTGCAGGTTGCCCTGCTCAGGACCCGACGTGCACAGGCTGGGATGATGGGTGCAGGGACACCCCACTGGCACCCATCCATCCGGGCTCCACATGCCCTTTGGGCACCCCGAGGGGGCTGATCCTGCCCGGAGAGGTGCCCTAGCCCCGGCGGGGCCGTGCCGGTGCCGAGTGTGCCAGGCTGGCAGGAGGTGCCCTTTCTTTGACCATGCATCCCCCATAAACCATGTTTTTAGGCAACTGTGAACCTGAGCAATGAAGTTATATATGGGGTTCCCATTTTCTGCCCCAGTTGATAATGGAGACAGTAAATGTAGCTCATGTGTTATTCACCACTGTGGTTTAATACCTATTACTCAGAGGGCTCAGGTTAGAGCCCTTTCTTCCAAGGTTAAAAAAAAAAAAAAGGCAAAATGGAAGTAATTTAAATAGACAGTTTATGCTGTTGCTGTTCCAGCAGCTATCACCGGCTCTGTTTGGTGCAGTGTGTATTATTTATGAGATTTAATTAATATGCAAATCTGCACCACTTGATTGGCTCTCCTGGCACGCTTCCAGGGCCCTTATAAATTATATAAGTGCCTGGCTGCCCGGCCGTACCGCCACGCTGGGGCTGGAGCGAGCGGGGGGCTCTGGGGGGCCGGCAGCCAGCTTGATCCGGTGTCAGGGGCTGGTTTGCACCCCAGCATGGAGCAGCCGCGGTGGGTGCTGCCCTGCTCTGCTCCTGCCAGCCTGGCACCTTGCCTGATGCCCCATTTTTCTCTTCTGCTGCTTTTGCCCCCTCCTGTCTCTTTGCAGGCAAACCCAGGAGTTGGCACTGCATTTTGCAAGCTATGATATTTAGGGGGGCTCAGGCTTGTTGGCTCACCTCTGCCTCCGCTGCAGGGTGCAAGTGAGGTGGTGGGAAGCCGGAGGTCCTTCCCTGCAGAGGAGGAGAGGAAAAAATCCCATGAAAAGCTGAGGCTGGCACCGGTGCTCAGCAGTTTCTCTCCTGGTCCCCGATGCGGCCAGAGCGGTTTGTTTTACATGGGCTCCCACCAGCACGCAGCGGGGAATTACGTCTCATCCCTTGCATCCTGGATCAAAGACGTGATGCAGATGCATCTGCAGGTTAATTAAGAGCGAGCAGGTTGCCCGGCGCAAACCCCACGCTTCCAACCCTGCAGCCGTGGGCAGAAACCTCCGCCGGCTCGAACGAGGGACTGGGGAAACATCCCAAGAGCCCAGCTCCCAACACTGGCTCTTTGCTAATTTTCTGCCCAACTGCGAGGGTGTGAGCAGGACACGGTGAGCTGCCCTTCGCCCAGCGCTGGGCTGCCGGCCGGGAGATTCCCAGGCTCCGGAGGACACGTGGCTGCAGGAAATTAAAGCTGGATAGTTGCAGAAGACCTCTGGCAGGGCATGTAATTAAAGTGAGGATTTGACAGTGGGTGGATGAGAGAGGCTCTCCTGGCTGGGGCAGGGGCTTGGCAGGATGGGAAATAGCTTCTGCTTGGGAATAAAACACCAGAGACAGAAAATATCCCTTCTGCAGGGGATAAAACAAGAGCAACGATCGTCCTGCTACTCCCCGGGCGGCACTGCTCCTTCCCTTGCTCCTCCTTCAATGCACACAGATTTGAGAATAAAAGTCCGTGGCAGGAGCAGTCCCGGTGTGCCGGGAGCCCGGCAGAGCCGCTGCAGATTTATGCTGGGGGACAGGGGCAGGATGAGGGCAGCCCCCGTGCCAGCAGCGTTAGCCATATCCCGGGGTGGTGGGGGGACCCAGCCTCCCACCAGCCGTCTGTCTGTTCGGGAGCAATTGCCTTGGAGGAAGGATGGGTTTCTCTTGGCGTGGGGAGCCTCGAGCTGTTGGTTTGCCGGCTGGAACGGAGAGGAGCCGCTCCGAGCCTCCGAGCCTCTGGCTCCAGTGCCGGGCTCTGGGGCTTTGGGGACGAAAGCGGGTGTGCAGGAGCTGGGGACTTCGAAACCTGATCAGGGGCATTTCAGGCCCCAGCTGGGACGTAGGTTTGGTCTGAACACGAGGAAAACCAAAGCAACCAAAACCCAGCCTGCGCATCCTCCGGAGGAGCCGCTCCCCGTGCCGCTCGGAGCCAGCCTGGGGATGGAGCTCATCCCCTGCCGCAGCGAGGAAGGCTCCGGTGCCCTTCCTTCATCCTCCTCACGGAGCCCGTACGGCTGGTGGCAAGGGTCCCCGCCGGTCCCCGCGCTGTCCCCAGGATGCGGCTCCGCTTGGCCGAGGGCAGGCAGGAGAGGGGCCGAGATGCCGTTTGCAGTCGGGGGCTGCAGCGCGCGACCTCGTTGATTCCCTGGCGGGAGATGCTCGTAGCCTGATTAAAACCGTGCTTTAACGACACCGTCCCTCTTGCTCCCAATTAACTTGGCAGCACTGTCAACAGCCTCCCCCCACCGCCCCGGCCTGGCGTCGCAAAAAGAGACGGGGGGAGGACGAAGGGAGCCCGAGCCCCAGCAATTATCCCGGTGGCCAATTTAATTTGCAGGTGACAGTGAGAAGGCAGCAGCAATCCCAACATCGCCCAGCCCACGCCTGCACTTTGGTGCTGCTGCTCAGCTGCTGGGGCCCTACGCAGGAAGAAACTGGGGAGAAAAGCCCTGAAAATGTCACTTCCCCATGCGGGGGGCTGTAGGAGACGCTCCCGGAGCTGCCCATCCCTGCCTGCATCACTGCCAGGGGTCCCGGACTTGGTCCGAGCCCATGCCGGGGGGCTTTCCTGCTCTGCCAGGGGATGATTTTACCATGAATTCATTTCCGTCAAACGAAAATGGTTATTTTCCCACACCTGGCAGATGCCACTTTGACTGCAGGTCTCACAGCAGGTAAACATTAGTTGCAGCATGCCTTTAAATAGGAACAAAAAGTGACAGGACTGAATTACTTCACTCCAGTCCCCTGATGCCAAGCCATAAATCATGCGCTGGAGTTTATAGAGACTTCATGTGTCTTGGGCCGTGCAGGATCAAAATTTTCTGAAGAATAATGACATGTTAATAATAGCTTGCCTCGGAGATAAAATTAGCAGAGGGTTTTCTTTGCTTCTATTAAAGTCAAAGCTGGGTTCTTTTGCCTTCATATCAGTCCTTTACATGGAGAGAAATCACTCGTGGGGTTGGATGAAATGATGCTGAGCTCCTTCCAGCGAGGGATGGCGAGCCCAGAGTGTCACCAGAGTGTCACCAGTGTGGTTATGAACTGGTACATCCATTAGCCATCAATAAAATCCCCAGGATCTGAGCAAGTTGTTCATTTATGAATGTGTTGTGTGACAGCCCCTTGTCATCACAGCACAGGCTTGGTGCATATTTAGCCTGGCTGTTGCTGGCGAGAGCACGCATTGTCCCTGGCAGTGGATGGGCAGGGTAGGTGTGCCGGCTGCCCACTTTACATCCTCTTTAACCCTCAAAAATTCATATTTGCCCACCCCCAGGTCACGCAGCCCCATCATGGCCCGGGGGGGGCAGCACCGGGTAGGCAAACCTGCCTTGAAGGAGCATCACCGTCCCCCTCTCACTGCCACCCACTGCAAGACCCGTAAGGGTGGAAGACTCGTGGGTCCGAGCTGAGACCTCCTCAACTCATCACACGTGTGCGTGCAGAGCCAGCCATCACCTCCACATCCCCCAGGAGCTGCTACGAGCTGAGTGACCTGTGCCCGTGCCCCAGAAACTGCTGTGCAGCGTGTCCTAGCCAGCAGTGATTGCCGGCTGGTGGGTGGTAAATCACTGCGAGTGGCAGAGGTGACTCGTTTGGTCCTGCTGCCGGGGGGCTGCCAGCCCTGCTCCCCCCGCTCCCACCCCTCCGGCCCCTGCTCGGCCCCAGGGTCGGTCCTGCCCCAGCCCCGGGCGCCTGCCCAGCTCCTGGGGTGATGCCACGCTCTGGACGAGCTGCGCATCTGGGAACAAAGCTGAAATTACATTTTTTTCCCATAATTAAAAATACACGATTCATTATGTGCTGCTGCTCTGCGAGCGTGTGCTGTGCGTGCCGGGGTGTCCTGCTGCTTGCAGCCGTCCTGTCCCACTCCTCGGGTTTCCCCAAATCCCTCATCTGTGGGGATGCTCTTGCCTCTTACTACCGTGCCAGATTTACAGGCGCTGTGGGATCAGCCAGTTCCGGGCAGTCCTGAAGACGCTTTTTCAGTGCAAGATGCAGCCCTCTGCAATCATCAAAAATCTTTCTCACCACCCTGAGTCAGAGGGGGAAGAGCCGTGCTTTCCAGCCGGGCTGTAAATGGGCACGCGAGCCTCCGGGACGCAGGGAAGGGCGATCCAGTATCGCTTGTGTTGCCCTGTCCTGTCTGCTCCAGGCGGACAGACGGATGGGTGGTGTTGGATCAGGCTTGGAGTTGTTGGGATGGATGGATGGATGGACGGACGGATGGACGGAAAGACAGGCAGCGTTGGGTGCACAGCTGGGAGGGTGAGTCTGAGTGGGTTCAGAGCGGTCCAGAAGGTTGGACAATGTTGGAGCGATCTGGACAGATGGGCAGACAGACGGACGATGCCGGAGTGCTCCGGCCAGAAACGGACACTGGCAGCCAGAGCCAGCAAAGGTGATGGTGGCCACACATTTCCTCTTCCTCACCCTAAACCTCCTTAGCAATAGATGATGGATTTTATTTCCAGGCTGTGGTTTCCACCTGGATGGAGTTGGCCTCGCACCTGGCTGCAGCCGCAGCAAACAGCTCCGGTGCTTTGACGATCAGAGCCGTAACGAGGCAGGGATTTACGGCTGCCATCGAGAGAGGCGAGGGGCTCTGCTCCCTCCAAAGTCCCCCTCCGGGTTAGATTAGGCTGTCTGCGAGCAAACTTAATTGATTCTTTAGGTTAAAGCCTTGTCATCTGCACAGACAAGCCCAAGCAGTAATTCTGTATAATGTGACACAGAACATTTGTGTGCAGCTCTGCGGCACGGCTTTCCCTCCCCGTGCTCCCTTTTGGGCTCTGATTTGTTTTCTTTCCGAGGCAAATTCTGGATCTGGCTTCCATCAACAGCACTAATTAATCCCTTTCAATAAATCCCAACATTTATTTATTTATTTAAATAATTTTCAGATAACGGGTGCATTTCAGGAACAAGCTTCTGTTTGTCATGCCGGTCCTGGGGGAGGATTGCATCCAGCGCGGGGCTGAGCTTCGGACATCAGGATGCTCGAGCCGCGTCCGGCCGCGAGGAGAAGCTGGGGGGGACCCCGGTGAGGGGCGGCCGATGGGGCGCAGGTATCCCCGCGGCTCCCCCAGCACCGCCGAGCGACTCTCTCATCGCTCCAGAAATAGTCCCACCGCTGGCACCGGCTCAGGGATAAAACATATTTTGCTGTTATTTTTACAAGTGTGGGGGGAGCGCAGCCCCGGGGACCTGCACCAAGGCCACCCCCCGGCCAAAACGAGACCAAAAATGGCATCGCTTGCTCGGAGCCGGCAGCCGGAGCGGCGGGGACCTGGCAGGGATGCTGAGCCTTCCCGCAATGAAGCAGCAGCTGTGCCGCTCCCCAGGCCAGCGCCCGGCAGCCCCCCGCGCCCGTCCCCGCCGGCTGCCGGCGATGGGAAGCGGGACGAGGCCATCGGCAAAGTCGGAGAGCACCGGTCAACCGCCAAAACACTTGTTTCTGTAAAGCCTTGCTCCGTGGAGCAGTGACTGCCCAGAAAATAATTGCAAGGAAAACTGGATTTATATATATAAAAAAATCATAAAGAAGAAAGAAGGCTTTGTTATCACGGTTTGTACAGTTGAAACCCTTTACTGTTATTAAGACAAATCCAGCTGGTGGCTTAAATAATTGGGTATTTCCTGAGGGTTTATCAGCCGTGTCACATCGATGGTTCTATTTTTGCCATGAGGTTACAGGAATACTCACTTCTACCTGTGCTTTGTATCTGGCCGCCGCGGTCCCTGCGCAGGGGACGCTGGCTGTGGGAGAAGGACAACCTGCGGATTTTTAGGGCGATGCTGAAGTGTAGCATGAAAGATGAGCCCGTATTAAGCTTCAGCAGTTTCATAGCCAACGCAGTGAACTGTCAGCATCGTCCTTCTCCCCGGTGGGATGCCCGGCATCCAAGCCCGGAGCCTTGGCAGGGCTGAGTTTAACCCCGCTCCGTCCTAAATTCCCCCAGGGCCAGGGGTTGGTGGCCGCTGTGCCACCAAATGAAGAGAGCGGGAACCTCAGAAGAGGGCAGGGATGCTGACACCGAGCCGCATCCTCGCGCCCACCGAAGTCCGGAGAAGCCACCTGAGCTTTGCCCGATCACAAATGCCCGAGTCTTCCCGTTTTCCAAACCCAGAGCTTGTGCAGTTTTTGTCTTCTGAGATGCAGACTGTCCTGGTTTCAGCTGAGATTGAGTTAATTTTCTTTACAGTGGCTGGTATGGGGCTATGTTTTGGATTTGTGCTGAAAACAGTGTTGATAATACAGAGATGTTTTAGTTGTTGCTGCACTAGCCAAGGACTTTTCAGCTTCCCATGTTCTGCCAGGTGCAGAAGAAGCTGGGAGGGGACACAGCCAGGACAGTTGATCCAAACTGCCCAAAGGGCTATTCCATACCACATGACATCATGCTCAGTATATAAAGCTGGGGAAGAAGAAGGAAGGGGGGACATTTGGAGTGATGGCGTTTGTCTTCCCGAGTCACCATTACGCGTGATGGAGCCCTGCTGTCCTGGAGATGGCTGAACACCTGCCTGCCCATGGGAAGGAGTGAATGAACTCCTTGCTTTGCTTTGCTTGCGTGCGTGGCTTTTGCTTTCCCTATTAAACTGTCTTTATCTCAACCCTCGAGTTTTCTTACTTTTGCTCTTCCGATTCTCTCCCCCTTCCCACCAGGGGGGAGTGAGCGAGCGGCTGCGTGGTGCTTAGTTCCTGGCTGGGGCTAAACCACGACACAGACACAAGCAGACCTGGCCTGAAGTGGTTTCCCACAAAAGATATCATGTTAAAAAAAATCCGTGTCGGAGAAAAAGAGACGAATTCCACAGGAAAGTGTTTCAGGGAGATGCAGCGCCCGGAGAAAACACTCGGTTCTGGCAAAATTAACAATTTGGGGGTAGATTGGGGGTGCAGAGCGGGGAAGACCTGTGCTGCTCTCAGAAGCTGCCTGGCCACAAACCTGTTTTAAGGATAATAAAAGCACACACACGTGCACAGCATTCCCTGCGTGCCAGCTTGCTCTGCCCATAGCGAGCCGTGGAGCCATACCCTCCCGCCTCTGCCAAACAGCTGGCGGGTAAAAATCCTTAAAATTAGATAAAGACCATGAAATGAAGGTGCAGCACCATGCTTGGAAATTCAACTTTCTGGCCCTCGTGTTTCCAAACCCCATTCCAGGAGGGGAAGAGCACGGAAGAGTTTGCTGCACCGCACCAGCGTGTGAAGGGCCGCGGGGAAATCTGTTTGT
Organism: Ciconia boyciana; assembly: GCF_034638445.1. NCBI lineage: Eukaryota > Metazoa > Chordata > Aves > Ciconiiformes > Ciconiidae > Ciconia > Ciconia boyciana. The sequence continues at coordinate 8,256,855 of NC_132948.1, forward strand.
GAATGTGGATCCCAAAGGATTCAGCCGTACGCTCAGTCTCTGAATATTTATGGGAAAGTCCTCGTTGGGGCTTTTTCCAGATTTATAGCGATGTCCCAAGGTGAAAAATGTAATTTGATATTCACCATTAATCTTGTACAACAAAACTCATGGAGAGGATCCTGCGGGGAATTCAAATTAATTGGTGGAGGCGGTAGGAACTGATAGGTAACTCGCAGAAAGAAGACGAAATCGTTGTCATTTTAATCCCTTACTCGGCGGCCTTGTTTCGTGGTCCCTGCCGCATCCGTACGGGGTAGCCGGGACGAAGGGCTCACAGGACCCGCTGGTGCCTGCTGCCTCTCTTGCCTTGGTGGGAACGAAAATAACCTCATTTTCCCCTTTATTAATGAAATCCAGCCAGAACCAGACCCGTTCCCTGGCACAGGGATTTTTGTTTCTTCTGTGAGCGGTTTTAATCACGGAGTTTCTTAATTTCACTCATGCTGTAAAAAAAAACGGGAACCCGGAGGGGGGAATTAAAGGGACCTCTTTAAAAAAGTGTCACATTAAGATGTTTGTGTTTTTAACCTAAAACCTCGTCCTGTGGATGGCACCATGGAGATCTCCTATCCTGATGCCCGTCCACATGCCCGCTCAGGAGCACACCGAAACCCACCAGCTCACGAGTCTCCTCGGCCGAAGGTTCATCCTGAAGCATCTCCCGCAGCTTGGGATTTATTAAGGGTGGATGAGCTGTGTCCTTACTACAGCTTATGGCCGTGCGGTTAAACTTCCAGAGATTAGAAGCATGAGAGAGAATTTCAGTGACAAACAGGCTCAAATGAGCCATCGGGCAGTGGGACTGTCTCCTGGGGGGGAGCAGAGTATTGCAGAGCTCGGAGGTGTCTCAGCGTCAGAGGCGCTGGGTTTACAGCAAGCGAACTAGAGAGCCTCCGGGGAAATGCCACCCAGAGACGAGAAATAAAAATAATGTTGAGAAGACAAATAAAAGGAATTTTATTTCTCCAGCCGCGCTGAGCAAACAGAAATGCCCCGCTCTCGCGGCACGCTTTTGGGCTGCGAGGTGGCTCCAGGGCCCTGGGGTGGATGAAGATGCCGTGCCGGGATGATGCTGACGTGGAGGCACCTCCCTGGGAGAAGCTTCTGGGTCCACCCGGCATTGCTCCTAGTCCCTGTGGTTGCCTGTGCTCAGCAATAATGTGCAACATCTACGCGTGTAACCCACATTCTCCCTGTGCTGCTCCGTCCTCAGGCGTGGCCGTATCCAGTGTACCCCCACCACGGGGATAAAACGCGTCTCTCCAGGCTCCTCCTCAGCATCCTCCCGCGGGAACCGGCACTGCTCGGTGCCTGGGTGCCTTTTAGCCAGATATCCTAAAGAGGTGAGCACTGTGCACGTGTGCCTATCCATCTTGCTTTCCTCCTCCACCAACTCATCAGCCTTTTTTTAGTTTAACTTCTTCCATATTGACCAAGAGAGGTCTCAGAGGCAGCGCAGGCGAGGGGGGAGGAAGGCTCTCGCTCATCCCACCCCATGCAATGCAGCCTCAACCCCGGTATGAGATATCAGAGAAAGGCAGAGGAACCCACAGCCAGGGCGATGGTTTTTGGCATCACCCCAGGTTCTACATCTTTTCAGTGAGATCAGCCTTAAAAACCCAGGGGCTGAGGTGTGAAATTTAAAATGTGCCAAATAGGTTTATTCTCCCCAGGCTGGGCTGGGTGCAGGCAAATTCCCCGGCAGCTCAGCTGCAGCCCAGGGAGTACTTCACCCTCTGGTACCCTCGGGAACTGGTCTCCCTGGAAAGCCCCAGCATGTGCTAATTGACCCTGCAACCTCGATAAACAGGCGGCAGGCTCCCTCCAGCACTGGTTGTGCCCTGTGATGAAGTTACTCGGAGGCTGGTGCTCAGCTGGGGCAGAGCTGCTGCCCTCCTGGGACAGCCCCCTGCGGGGATGCTGTGGTGGGGGCTCGCACTGGCTTTGCTGGGGACGGGGGCTGTGACCACCGTGGTTCCCCCCAAGCTGGGGAGCTGGAGGCAGCTTGGAGATGCTGAATTGGAAACCAGGTAGGAGAGACCCTCCCTGAATGTCCTCCATGAAGGAAAGGTGAAATGGAGCTGGGGTGAAGTTTTTGGCTCTACATAAAGCCCCTGAGCTAATGGCTGGAGCTGGGCTGTGAGCCTGGGGGCTGCAGTGGGGACCCTGAGCATCCTCGAGGCTGTGACCCAAGGAGCTTTGCTGGGGCAGATGCCGCTGGTGGTTCCTCATCCTGGACCATCAGCTCTAGGTATGAAGCTCTGCGGGATCCCTGGACTGGGAGGGGACTGGGAGGCTCCCAGCGAAACCTGTTGCACGTTTGAGCCTGGGAATAGCAGGACAGTCCCCAGATATCAGCCCCAGGATCTCAGTTTGTTTCTCCAGCTCCTCACCAAAGGGCTATTGGACACGTCACTGCTTGTGGTGGGAGCTGATTTCTGAGTGCTGGAAGAGTGGTGCCTGTGGAGACGGGGCAAAAGCAGGTCGGGGTGGACGCCAAGGGAAGATTTCACTATGCGATAGGTGAAGCGCATGTCTGGCACATGGGAGATGTGCCCCCAAGCAGGGCTCTGCAGGAGGCGATGGGGCCAGAGCCCGCGCTGCCTCTGGGGACGGGCCAGCTGGGCCACCAGCGCATGCCCCTGGCATCGCTTGCCTGCAGGGTAGCCACGGTACATGGCGGGGGGGGGAACAAAACCCAAACCAGTCCCATGGTTTGGTAACGAATCAAGCTACAGGAGAGAGAAATGCAGACTAAAGCTGTGCACGTGCCCGGTGGGGACACACCGAAAAAGCCCTTAGCTCCGTCCCAGGGGACACGAGGTGAGCGTGGCTCATGTTGTGACGATGTGCTTGTTACCAGACTAATTGCTTTCCTGGCAGATGTCGGAGGCTGGCGGGTGCGAGCAGGGCTGGGTCACCCACACCCCTGCGTGGGGGAAGCGCTGCCTGTGGCTGCAGGCAGGGAGCCCAGGGCAGGGTGCCCTGTGATGCTCGGGACATTTCATCTCCTGCGTTTCATCTCAGCTGCGATGTCCTCTAATTCCCACTGAAGCTTATTGGGTGCCCTGAGCCCCGGGGGACGAAGCGCTGTGTGGGAGCCTGGTGCTGCTCCTTGTCCCTCTCCCTTTGCAAAGGGAATTGTTATTCCCCCTTGGGTTTTACTGCTCAAAATAAATTTTTTTGGTGGGAAGATGTAGGAAACTTTTGCTCTTGCCCACTCCCACATAACTCTGGGCAAAGGCAGGGCCTCCTGTGGGAAAGGGGTGAGGCTGGTGGTTCCTGCTGAGCAATCAGCATCCACTCATCCCAAACTTTCCTTGCTGTCTTGGGAACCAAAAGCGGTTCCTGGTGAGGAGAGACAGACCCTGGAGTGCTGCTGGATCCGACCATCCCAAGCACTGGTGCTCCCTGTGCCGCTGTGGGAACTACCCGAGACCTCAGCCGGGATTTGATGCCAAGATCCACATCTGCTTGTAAATCCCTGGCTGGGTGATGTCCTGTCTGTCACCTGCTGGGGGGCTCGAAGGCAAGAAACAAGTGACTTGATAATGCTGGAAAGGATGTCCTGCGCTGGTGCTTGAAAATAAAACAAAGTGCCCGCGTCCAGCAATCCCTCATCCCCGCGCCTGGAGCTGCCGGTGGCCCTTGAGAGCTCCCGCGCAAATCAGAAACTGCCAATAAATCTCCCAGCGCAGGCACGTCCATCACTCCCTGGGTCAGCCGCTCTCCCCAGGGGCGAGCTGTCATCCGGCCCCCACGGCAGCTTCTCAGCCCATTTTGGGATGGAAATGGGTGGGTGGCAGCCAATGCACGGGGCTGTTGATGGGGCAGGGTCCTGCTGGCAGCAGAGCTGTGCACCAGGAGTATTTGCAACCCGTTGCATCAGCCCTGCTCTGCAAAGGATGTTTTTCAGGTGCCAGGGGTGAGAAGGTGCAGCGCTGGAGCCGTACCCCAGCCCGCGGGCGTGCGTTGCTCTCCTGCAAGTGCCACTCGTGTTTCTGAGCATGGCTCAAGGACCTAATAGTGCTCTGCAGAGCCCTCGGGGATGCTTTGCCTGAAAAAGGCGCTGTATAACCCATGGCTGCTATGTCGGCTTTAAAGCTCCCTCCTTTGCCTGGCATGAGAGGCCCAGTGCGAGTTGAAGGAGTGATTAGGAGTGCAGCTCTCCTGCTTAAGGGGAGTGTGCCCTGCCTGTGCGAAGCCTGACTATGGACACGAAGGCAGCGGGGGACCGACTCGCCCATCTGCTGTAAAAGCCGGTGCCCGGTGGTGCCCAGCCGTACCCGTAGGTGGTACGGCTAACGCAACCAGAGGGAAAAGCATCCTCCCTGGAGAAGGCATCCAAGAGCTGTCCTGGGAGGGAGGCACGGCCTGGGGACAAATGCTGCAACATCAGAGACAAACGGAGGTGGGGAAGGTGCTGGGAGGCACAGCAGGAGGGCGGTTTGGGGCTGAAGGGGCAGCTCTGTGTGCAAGCCTTGCAGCCTGCCGCTGGTGCAGGGATGCCCTGGCCGGGCTGGCCTTGTCCTGCCCGTCCTGGTGGTGCCATCAGGCAGTGGGACACGGTGTCTCCAGCCCTGGGACTGCAGCAGGTTTCGGCAGCGTCGTCCCAGCGCAGACGCGGCCATGCAGAGTCCTGCTGGGTTCCCGTGCTGCGTTGCTATTTATAAGCCCTGAGTTGCACAAGGTTGGGACTGTTTTTTCCGTGATCGTATCAAATCAGCGAAATGGGGAAAGCGAACAGTCTATTTGACATCCTGTATGTGGGCTTTTTATTTGTGCAATGAGTTTTCATTTCCACTTGGATCGCGAGGCGGTAATGGGATACGTAGCTCGTTGCTGCAGTGGGTCGTGAAGCCAAGAGCAGGAGGGATGAGCTCCCCGCAGCCCGCCCGTGGGAAAGGCAGGGCAATGGTTATCCGTGGGCATAAACCCAACCCTGCAACGGGGCAGGGTTTGGGGCTGGGAAATGCGGTGGGAGGATGTGTCATGTCCTCACAGCTGAACCCAGTTCCCTTTCCAGCCATTTTGTGTGGTTTTTCCCCGTGGCTCTGCCCAGGGCGAGGGAAAGTGCTGCTGAGTGACGGAGAAAGCTCCCCCGGAGAGAAGCATGAAAAGCTTCATGCAATTTCTTCCACATTAAGTGTGACATCTGCTTCGGGATGACTCAGGCGGGTTCCCACCGCCCGCACAGGGGAGGAGAGGAGGGCGAGCACCCGTACCGGCTGGGCTGGACCTGCTGGGCTTGGTCCTTTCACCCTGGCTCAGCGGGGAGGTGTTCAGGGGCTTATAATAAACCTAAATCAACCGGTTCCCCATACCACTGAGTTTAGAGCTATAATTGCTTTGCTCGGTGCGGGTGGCACTCGGTGTGCTTGCCAGGGGTGTGACGGATGCCAAAGACTCCGCTGGCTTTGCTGCCTGGCATCGCTGCGGGAGCTGCCAGCCCCGTGCACCGAGCTGTTCCCCACGGCTGTTCCTGCAGTGCTGCGGCCTTTCTGCACGGTCGCTCTCCCTGGGAACAGGGTGTTTGTCCTTCCGTAACCTGCTGCTGTTTGCAGTAGGTTGCTGAGCAGGCGATGCTGAGCGCCTTGGAGGAAAACCCCAAACCGCAGCGCAGGGCAAACGCTTGGGATGTGACATGTTATCCCAAGTCAGTGTGTTTTTAACTTCACCGTCTCGCTAAGCACAGGAAGAAGTGCCTGCGAGCAGGACCCTGCATCCTGCCGTGCCCAGAGGAAGTGGCAGGTGCCTGGGAAAGGACTCGGTGGCAAGGGGATGGACTGATCCTGCCCAGGCACATCGCTCAGCTCCCGCCCCAGTGCTGCGGGGTCTGCAAATCTCAGCCTTGCCGGGGAAACTGAGGCCGTGCTGGGTCTTGGCTCAGGACTCCTCGGTCCATCCTCGCAGCACGGCATCGCTGCGGCGCTGTGCCCCGAGGTCAGCCCTCGGCGAGGCCACGTGCAGGAGCATCCGTGGCCGAGCATCCCCAGCCCCACCACATCCTGCGGTGGTCTTTGGCAGCTCCCACCACGCTGCCGGTCCCATGCACGGGCTGCGTGCCACCCGGCGCTGCCGGGGCCGCGCATCTTTTCAAACCTCATCCAGGAGCTGGTCTGCAGTCGCACTGTTTGACTCCAAGCACGCTGAAGGAGATAACGTTAGTTTGCAGTTATTTTCCCCCCTTGCTGGCTTGGTCTGCAGGACGCTTTGTGGGCTGTCTTTACCTTTATTTATACCTTTATTATTTTTTATTATATTATTATATTATATTATAAATTATTATATTATTTATACCTATTATTACCTTTATAATTAATTACCCTTAATATATGAACATCCTTTCTGCTAGGGAGACAGGTGAACTGACTGGTGGCAAACCCAGGGCAGGGCTGGTGCTGCTTGAGCTGGCACTGGTGTGTCCTGACGGGACAAATCCTGCTCCTTCCGTGGGCTGTGTCCTGCCGACGGGAGGAGGTAAAATGGGGGCATCGCCCCCAAACCTCCTTGTGCTTCCGAGGGGATGCCTTCGCACCCAGACTGCGGGGACTCAAGCCCTGCGCTGGCTCTTATCCCGGCTGGGTTGAACGCCGGGGCTGGGGGGGCTGAGGCTGAGGAGCGCGGGGGCTGCGCCGGGAGGAAAGGATTTTCTCGGTGCCACATCAAGCGCAGGGTTATCTAAACCTCCTGCTCCGCGCGGGTGGGGGCTGCGCTGGAAAACCTCCCGGACTCCTCCGCATTTGGGGCCGGGGGCCAGGGTCCCCCTGAACCCCATCCCTGCATCCAGCCTTGCCTGTCCCTCCTGCCTGGGGGGACCCAGTGCCCCCCACAAGACTTTCTTTAATGGGGCTGGGGGGTGGATGGAGCTGCTCCGGCAGAGCTTCCCCGCGGGCTGGTGAGCTGGGGCTGGGGGTGCTGCCTCGAAGCAGCTGCTGCATCCTGGTGGTAATGAAAGCCATCGGGGAAGCCAGCCCCTGAGCAGCAGCAGCGGCGTTTGGGAGCCAGATTTGACGAAGGGAAGTGACTCAACGTCTTGGAAGGAGTTGGGGGCGGTGGGGGGGGGGTGGCGGAGGACAGTGGGTGACCCGGGGTGGGGACAGCGCGGTGGGGTGGCTGGCAGCCACCTGCCTCCCCTCAGACTCCGTGGCCGGGGCCAGCATCGCTCCGGAGCCCTCTGTGCTTCGTTGGCCCTCGTTAGGGCGGTGTGCTCCCGGTCGGGGGGACGGGACAGGAAAGGAGGCCCCTTGGGAAGCGGCTTGTTGCTTCCTCATGCTAGGTCGCGGCAGGATCCGGGCCAGCGTTCCCAGCTCCCGGCGTCACACCCTCTCCCAGCTGTTGCTCGCGGAGCATCGTGCTGCCAAGAAAACCCTGGTGATGGATGCTGCTGCGACTCCTTCCCCCTCCCCTCGCCCTTAAAACCGGCGGGAAGCGGCACTGTGCCGGCGCCTGGCCCCGCAGCACCGGGGTCCGCACGGGGATGAGAGCCCGCTCGCTCCCGGTGAGCCTTCAGCACTGGGGCTGGGCTGGGCGGCTCTTCTTCCTCACCGGGCACGGGGTGGCCCTGGCACCCCGACGTGGTCCTCCCCGGCACGGAGCAGCAGGAGAGCGTGGCACTGCATGAGGTATTTGGAAAGGTCTCTGGAAGGCTCGAGAGGGGGATACTGGGGGGACTGGGGTGTGTTACTGTGGGAGAGGACAGGACGGGTCCGGCCGGCAGAGCCAGCCTGTGCAACCCGCCCCAGCCAGGACCATGTTTCTCTTTTTTTATTTTTTTGAATTGCTTTTGGGAGTAAACTGCATTTGCCGCTGCCATGGGGGGACTGTTTTGCCCCGGCGCTTCAGGGTGCAAAGGGTTTGCACCTCGCTGGGGAACTGCCACATGCCACAAATGCCACGAGCATGGCATATTCTGCATCGCTGCTGGCACCCAGCACCCCGTGGAGCTGCTGCCCCATCCTGGGGGTCCCACGAACCCCCGGGAGCGGGACCCCAGCGTGCCGGTCACGAGTCGTCTGGGTTGGTCCATCCCCGCCTGGTGCAGACGTCTGGGCTTTTTGAGTCTCTTCTCCTTTCTCTGGGCCGGACCCGCTGATCCAGGCACATCAGCAAGTTTCCTCCTGATTCAGCTGTGGGGGATGTTGCAACGCGGCATTGTGCAAAGGCGGGCATTGGCCCGGGTTCCAATTCCTCTTTTTCGGCCCCTGGATGCAGGAGCCCGTCCCTGGCCACGTGTGACAGGGGTTAATGTCCCCACCTGTGCGGGGCATGGCGGTGGCCGCAAGCTCCGTGGAGGCATCACTCCTCCCTGGGCATCTCCTGCTGTCCCCTGGGTCATGGTTGGGTGGCAATTCTCCTGTTGCAGTGCCGTCGGCTCCGAGAAAATCGGGATTTTTCCCTTGTGCATGGCTGAAGCTGAGAGCCGGAAAACACGTCGATATTGGCGATGGTGAGTGGGTGGGAGCTCTGCCCCGGGCTTGCTGCTGGCTCCAATTGAACGTGATGCTCCCAGCGCAGGTGCGCGGTGCTGGATTTTGGTCCAGCCACTGCATGTATATGGATTTTTAGTGTGTATCTCCCTCTGGACGGGCTTCCCTGGCTCAGGGCAGAGGTTTGTGGCCCTCCAGGCTCAGCCCATGCCAGATGCACCGCGCACGCCGCAGCCCCGGCAATCAGCACCTACGTGCAGGCGCGGGGCCGAGGCCGGGCTGGCACTCGGCGGCTGCCCCTCTGCTTGGGGTCCCGGAGCAAACCGGGATGGGCTGATCCATCGCCAGGAGCCGCTGCCAGATCCAGACCCACCTCGGTGCATGGGGCCCAGCTGGACGAACAGCTGGGAACGGGCAGGACCTGGCAAGCGTGCCGGAGGGAGCAGCGTGGCGAGGGGGGGGACGTGCTCCCCTTCTGCCATGCACCCCAGAGACGGCTTTGGGTTACCCCTCTCCTGCGTGCGCGAGGGCAGGGGCATCCTGGGCGCCGGGGCAGGGACGTGGGGCAGCCTGGGGTGGAGATGTCCCATCCTGGGTCACAGGGGCCCTTCAGCTGTGCTCACCCCTCGCCAGGATCAACAAGACCGCAGCTTTTTTGCGCCAGCGAGGGATGCCCAAACCCTGCCCGAGGGGTCTGGCGGGACTCCTGAGCCGGCTGCGGGCAGCGCGGGGGCCGTGGTGGATGGGACACAGCACCGAGGGCAGCCAGCTGCCCCGTCCCCTCTCCGTGTCCAGCTGAACCGTGCAAGAAAGCGCCTCTACCCAAGGTCATGAGTCCCCACATCCTGCTGCAGAGCATCGCTTCCCCTTCCCAGGCGCTGCCCATCTCTGCGCTGAGCCCAGCAGCTGGTTTATGCCACCGGCTGCGGGTTTTGTTTTCTCGTCCTCCCATCGGCAATATGTGTGCGTTCTTCTCGGGATGAGAAAGCTCAGCAATGTCCATGGCACACTCCACTCGGATGCTGAAGCGGCGTAACCCCGGGATTGTTTGCGTGCAAGCCCTAATGAGCTTATAGAAGAAGCAGAGATGTGTAATCCAGCCTCCGTGTGCTCAAAACCCACAGGGATATACCAAGCTCAGGTAAATACCTCTGGGTTTATACATATATATATGAATATATATATGAATATACGTATTTTTTATATATATTTGGCAGAGAGAGTTTCGCTGCAGCTGGCTGGAAATCATTGCTTTGCTCAAGGGTTTTGCAACGGTTGAGGTTTTTTGCTACCCTGTTATTATAAAGTGGGTTTGGGGTTCGGCATGGTGGAGGACGGCAGACAGTGGTGATCTCCGGGGCTGCACATCGGGACCCTGCAGGTCACCACCGCCTGCCATCCTCCGTCCAAAACCCCTATTTTTTTCTAATTTTCCATAAAATCCCCAGCTTTTTTGGAGATGGGGTTTGCAGCCCATGGCGGTGGGAGCCCCTGCGGTGGCTTTGCATGTGGGAAAGCTGCATGGACGGGAGAGGAGCTGGGTGTGAATTTTTGGGGGGGTATCCTTACAGTGTGGCAGTGTCATCTCGGTGGGGACAGGGAGAACAGGGGACTTTTCTTTGCCGTGCTGATCAGCATGCAGCTGGGAGCGCGGCACGCAGCTGCGAGCTGGGGGCTGGAGGATGCTCCTGCGGATCCGGGGTGATTTTCTCACTTGGGGGGGCTGAGCTCTGCCAGCTCTGACCTTCCCCCATCCCCGGTGTGGTCACGTCTGTCCCTCCGGCAGCAGGAGGGACAGACCAGCTTCCTTTTCTTGGTTTTCTTTCTCTTTGTACCCTCAAAATCCCGAGCGGTTGAGAGCAGCCCCGCAGGTGGCACGCAAGCTGCCGCCCTTCGCCTCTACATGGTGTCCCCAAGACGTGTGCTGGCTTTGTCCCCGAGCAGCTGTGATAAAGCCCAGGCCATGGTTAGGGACGTCCTCGCTGGGCTGAGGCAGGTCCTGGAGCCCTAAAGGGGATGCAAATCCCCTGGGATCACAGTGTTTCATGCCCTATCCCACCCGCCTGGGCTGGTGCGATGCAGCGGGGAGGATGCTCAGAAAAAGGGAGTTTTATTGGCCTTTTTATTGCCTACAAAGTGCCAGGAGAGCCTAGAATTAAGGGCAAGCTATATATAAAAAAAAAAGGGAGAGAAGAGGAGATGAAAGAACTTTTATTATCTCGGAAGTAGCTCTAGTCATTTTAAGCAGCACAGAAACACAAACGGCCCTTTTTAAAGAAGCTTTGCCTGAGTAGGTACAAATGCCCAGGATTTTCCCCTTTAATACTCAGTCCTTCGCAAGAACAGAACGGACGGGGAGCAAAGGGCCAGGGCCGGGCTCTTCCTAACAGGGAGGCTCTTAACAACCTGGGCACTTTGCAGGCTCCTGCAGGAGTTTTGCCCTGGGAAGAGCCTCACATGACCTGTGTTTTGAGGTTAAACACCGGTTTCTGGCTGGATTGGGGTGTGCTGTCCATCGGGGTGACCCCACACCGTGGCCGGGGGCAGCTCGTGGAGACCCGTCCCACCCTGACCCATCCCGACCCGCACAGCCTGGCTGGCTCTGCCCAGATAAACACTGACTCATGCTGTTATTCTGTCCCACCCTGGGCACAGCCAGCTTTTTTAAGGCTGCCTTTTCCAGCTATTCCTTTTTTTTTTTTGCCCTGTTCACGTGGGCAGGGGATGAAGCTTTAGCCGGTGTGTGGGGAGCAGCTGGGGGTGCCGAAAGCTGCCGGGCGTGGGGGTCCCAGCAGAGCGAGGAGGCGAGGGCTGCTCCACAGCAGTGAAGCGGGGATGCATCTGAGTGCCATGCGCGCAGGTAGGGCTCGGGCTTCCCCGCCGTCCTGCAGCCAGCCTTGGCGCAGAGCTCCGTGCCTCCGCTTCCCCTGTGGGCACCGGCTTTGCCCCCTCCCTCTGCTTCAGGGGTCCCCGGCCACCGGTGACTTGGGGGAGCTGCCAGCCTGAATCCTCGCTGGCAGGAGCCCATGTGCTCGGCGTCAGGCCGCTGTGGATGCTCAGCATGCTGCTGCCTCTCCCGTGGCATCCCGCATCCCTGTCCCCTTCCCGGTCCCCTCCTCAGCCGGCTGGCGTGGGACAGGGGGTTCAGGGATGGGTGGCAGGGCTGGGACCGTGGCCGGGGAGCAGCTTTTGGGCAGGTCAGGGCTCAGGGCTTTGCAGGGGCATGGTCTAAGCTCCCTTTTGATGGGCATGTGGCTGGTGTCCGATTTAGACCAAGGGCTGGGGCTCCATCCCGGGCATCCTCGCGGGGACTGGGATGCTGCGCAGCATCCCTCCCTGCAGCAGCTGTTGCCATGGCAATTGCTGGCTAAAATAAGGGTGAATTGGAGCTCGGTACCCAGAGCTGCTTTCCCATTCCTTTTGTTTTCTTGCTTCTCCCAAGCGCTGGCAATCCCCGGGGGGTGGATCTGCTGGATCCCAGCAGGGACGTCCCTCCCATGTAACCCCAGGCTGGAAAAATGTGGGTGCCAGAGGGATGGATGGGGTGGCCTCAGGTGCCAGCTTGGGTTGGGGCATGCATCCATCTTCCCTAGGGCATGCTCCTGCTGGCAGCAATGGGAGCTCGCTGTGCTCAGGATCCGGCCCGCAGGGTGGGACTCGAGCTCAACCAGAGCAATAAACCCCCACGGGACTGGGACCAGCGTCTGCCATGGGGGGACATCCAGGGCTGCGGCAGGGCTCAGAGGGGACAGGCAGGTCCAGGGGGACGTGGAGATGCTGCTTCGCCCCGTGCCCTTCCCAAAGCTCCTCAGATGAGCGACCATGTGTTTCCCCCAAACATCTGCCTGCAATTCCCATCTCTCACGGCGCAGGGCTGTGCCGGGACTGCCTGCGCTGCGTGGGCAGCCTGGTTGCGCTTCTCCCACGTGTGCCGGAGGAAGCGGCTTCGGGTTTGGGGTGCTCTGGGACCTCGGAAACCGCTGCTGGGAAGGAGGGGAGGGGAAATGCTCAGATGAGAAAAAGGCAGAGCAGCTGCCTGGGGGCGGCAGCAGCTGTGCAGGCAGGGGTGCAGGCAGGGACACAGCGCACAGGGGCTGGCAGCGGCCGGCAGAGCCCACCCTGGTCATCCGCCTGTTTCCCAGGGGGGTTCGTCTGTCCAGTCCCTGGGTGTCCCTTGCACCCTTAGCACGCCGCGGTGGGGTGCTCTGGGGGGACAAACACGAACCCAAGGGCAGCCCCGGTTTCCCCAGTGCTGGGGGAGTACTTGTGGGGACCCCCGCACAGGCACACGCTGGTCCCAGCCCCGTTCCATAGCATCACGCGGGTAAAAGCGCCGTGCACTTTGACAGCTCAGGCAGGATCTTGTGTGCTCAAAAGCTGGTCTGCTTATTTTATTTGATTTTATTTGATTTTTTTTTCCCCCGACCTGTATCAGTACCTCCAGTAAAAGCATTGCCCGCAGGCGTTGGGGAGGCAGAAGGCAGGGCTGGCAGCCTGCCTGTCTATAAATGCCTGGTGCAGGCAGCTGAGAGCTCTGGCAGCACCTGTGCCCAGGCGGTACCCGCTGCCAGGGGGCTGAGCATCCCCTGCCCTCCCTGGGCACAGCCGCATCCCCGGCGTGTGGATCCGGCCGAGCTCCCTCTGTTTCCCTGTAGCCCCGGTCACATCCGTCCCCGGCCTGTCTGGGCTGGCCGCGGAAGAGCTTTCACCCAGAAAAGCTGGATTTGAACATTTTCTGCTGTTCTCTCCGTTTCCTGTTGCCTTCCCAAGAACAACATCCCTGACCTCATCCTCCCCCGGTGCCCGCCGGGATGCTGCCGATGTGCGAGCCACCCGTCGGGAATCCCACCCCGGCGCCCGTGGGCCGGACTCAGCCTTCCTCGGGTACCAAGACAAATACAGCTGCAGGAATGACGGGGCCGTCAGCAGCTGGCTGGGCTAAAAGGCTATTTTGGGTAGATCCTGTGCTCATTTTTGTTGAGGTAGGAGGACAGAGATGAATAGATCGAACAGGGAGCGAAGTGGTTTTGGCTCGAGCGGGGTATTTTCAACCCAGAGAGGAGCATTGAAAGGTGCTCACGGTTATGTGGCTTTTTTTTCCAAACTTTGGGGTTTTTGCAATGAGAAATGGGGAGATTTCACGTGGCCACCCCTCAGGCTCTCCATTTTTGGGAGGATTTTGGGGAGGCGGGTGGGAATTTGCTGGACGATTTGCCATCGGGTCTGGCCTCCAGCCCTGGTCCCCATCCCACCCCAGTGCCCACAGCCATCCCAGGAGGTTCACAGCGGGTTCGGCAGCTGCCTGTCCGCTGCCTTGGGGTTTGCGATAGCTCAGCATGAGCCCTAGAAACAAACCCATCGTCTGCCAAACTCCATGGGGAAACAGAGCCCTGCTGCTCCCCTCGCTCTCCGGCCATCGTCACCCCCTCGTCCTGAGCGGGGGACCGGGGCCACTCCACTGCCCAACCCGGCGGAGCTCTGGGGCGGGTTTCTTTTACATCACCCACCTCGTCCATCTTCTGAAGGGCAAATATTAAAACCCAATCTAAAGAAAGCAGGTGTGGGGGAACAGCAAAATAAACAGAAAATTCAAATAAATAATAACCATTAAATACAGCTTCAAAATGTCAGGCTGAATGTCATCACGCTTGCTGGGCTCAGCGATTAAAAAATAATAATAAAGAGGAGATTTTACATTAAAAATCTATGAGTGGGCACAATTGGAAAAGGAGCCTGTAATGCTGCAGGAATGCCTCCCATGCCCTCGGGCAGGGGACTGATGGGTCCCGCAGCGAAGGTAGGGTCTGGCCGGCCTCGGGGTGGTGAGGGGCAGCGGTCTGTCCCCCGGGGTCCCTCACTCACCCCACGGTGACACCAGGGTGGAAATGGCAGGCGGGTGGCATTTCTTGGGGGTTCCTCTCCAGTGGCAGAGCGAATCCTGGGATTGTCGGGTGGTGTGGTTTAACCCCAGCCGGCAGCTAATCCCCACCCAGCCACTCGCTCACTCCCACCCCCGGTGGCATGGGGGAGAGAATCGGAAGGGTAAAAGTGAGAAAACTCGAGGGTTGAGATAAAGACAGTTTAATAGGGAAAGCAAAAGCCGCGCACGCAGGCAAAGCAAAGCAAGGAGTTCATTCCCCACTGCCCATGGGCAGGCGGGTGTTCAGCCATCTCCAGGACAGCAGGGCTCCATCACGCGTAATGGTGACTCGGGAAGACAAACGCCATCACTCCGAACGTCCCCCCTTCCTTCTTCCCCAGCTGTATGTGCTGAGCATGAGGCCATATGGTGTGGGATAGCCCTTTGGGCAGCTGGGGTCAGCTGTCCCAGCCGTGTCCCCTCCCAGCTCCTTGTGCACCTGGCAGAGCATGGGAAGCTGAAAAGTCCTCGATTTAGTAGAAGCACTGCTTAGCAACACCTAAAACATCTCTGTATTATCAACACCATTTTCAGCACAAATCCAAAACAGAGCCCCGTAGTAGCTACTATAAAGAAAATTACCTCTATCCCAGCTAAAACCAGTGCATCGGGGCTCTCCAGCCGAGGGCGGTGGGGTGGGATGGCAATGGGGTGGGATGGACGTGGGGCTCTGGGCTTCCCCACCTTTCTGCGCCTTTGCCTTTGGAAAGGTGATGACATGAAAACTGTTGGTCCATAAAGGCAGCGGTCGGGACGGCTCATTACCCAGGAACATTAATAGTCAGCACTATAACAGCCAGTTCTGCTGATACTGTTACTTCCACCGGATCATCAACTTTAATTCATCCTTTCGATGATCAAGGTTTTGCCAGGGCAAGGCCTCCTTGCAGCTCAAACTAATTCACCAGCCTTGTGCTAAAACCTTATTTATTCTGGCTGCTTACCGTCTCCTGGAGCTTGGCAAGGGGGGAGGCGATGGGGCTGTGATTTAAGCACCCGGCCAGGGACTTTGCAGCAATGGGAGCAGCAGCAATCGCAGGAAGGAACAGGAGGAAAAGCCCAGGGAGAAACAATAAGTTACAACACAAACACCATGGGGATTTCAAAGCAGGGCTGGCAGGGAGGGTGATGCTCAGGGGGACCTTTGACCTGAAACTCCCCAAAAACAAGAGGGTCCAGCCTGGATGGGGAGAGCCACGTCCTTCCTGCAAGGACAAGGTCGGGTGCGATGTCCCGAGCCGGGGTTTGCACAGAGCTCGCCCCTCTTGCTGCGGCTCGCTCCAGCACGCTCGGGCTTTGCTAATTGCTTTTGGTGGCTCTTGGCTTTAACCCACCATGACTGTTCACAAGGGAGTGCTTGAACCCATTTAACGTGGGGCTCTAAGTGGCTGGTGGAGACCGATGCGTGATGATGGCAAATGGCGCTGTTAGTTATCACAATTAACATTTTAAAACACACAGGGCACCGATTTAATCAGAGAAATAACCGTATGAGAGTCCAGGCACCTCACGCATATTTCTAGCTTTAATTATTTATAATAACATTACCATGGGCTTGATTGTAGAGTTCTTTACGTGTACCTACTGATGCTGGCTCATGTCAGATGCTTGTACTGAGCGTACGATACAGGATTTCTGTACTGGGTTATCCCAAAAGCTACAAGGATCACGGCAGGACCAGCTCCGTGGTGGGGGGTCCCCAGGCCAGCACAGCCCCCCGAGGCGCGGGGCAGCGCCAGCCTGCCGGGGAGGCTGCACAGGGTTAAATAATTGCGGCAATGACTGAGTCTCTGTTTCCTCCCGTAGCCCCACATCCGAGGGTGAATGGCCTTTGTTTGATCTCGGCTTTAATATTACAGCTCCGTCCCTAGACCTGCGCGGAGGGAGCTGCCTTTGTGCCGTGAGACGCTGAACCACCGCCTCTCCCCGCATCCCGGCAGGCGTCCAGCCGTGCAGCCGCGCGCACCGGAGAGGGAAGGTGAGAGGGTGTAACGCCGGATTCACCGAGCTGGGTGCCTGGCATCAGCAGGGCGTGCGGTCTGCCGCATGCTGGATTTTCAGTCCAATTTGCTGGGTGCTCGGGAGAAAAAAAGAAGAGCTGTAGTATTTTGCAGATTGGAAGGTCTCAAAGCTGTTAATGAGCTGTTAATAAGCATCGTCCTTGTTTTTCACCTGGAAGTAGGCGGGTGATAGACATTTTTTGCAGGGTGAGGCTACAGCCACATCCTGGTGGAGACGAGGGACTGAATCACGTCCTGTGGCTCAGGGAGCTGATGTCTCTCTTGGCCGGGGGGTGGAAACCCAGCGAGGAGACCCGGGAGCATCTTCCTCTGGGGCCAGTGGCAGGTTCCGCAGGGGATCCCCCATTCCTGTGTGCTCCATCCCCTCTCTCCACAGCACCTCGTGCCCGCGCACGTTGGGGGGCCAGTGTCCCTCCCACGGGCTGTGCTCACTGTGGTTTAACATCATGTGTTTGCTCAGCAGGAACAGGCAGAGAAGCATCGCTCGCCAGAGAGCCCAGGGCTGACCAGACTATCATTTATTTACAGATAATGGCGCTTTCCAATTTGTCCAATTACTTGGACGATGTCGATAACTACAGTGACTACCCAGATTACACCTATGAGGAGACCAGCAGTGTGTGGACAGACCCGTCCCATGACCCGAAGGACATTGCGAGGATCCTCTCTGTCGTCATCTACAGTGTGTCCTGCGTGTTGGGCATCCTGGGGAATGGCCTCGTCATCGCAATCATAACTCTAAAGATGAAGAAGTCGGTCAATGCAATCTGGTTCCTCAATCTGGCTATCGCCGACTTCCTCTTCAACATCTTCCTGCCCATAAACATTGCTTACACGGCCATGCGGTACAACTGGATCTTTGGGACAGTCATGTGCAAGTTGAACTCCTTCCTCCTCATCCTCAACATGTACACCAGCGTCCTGCTCCTCACCACCATCAGCTTCGATCGCTACGTGTCGGTGGTTTTTCCCGTCTGGTCTCAAAACCATCGATCGACCAACCTAGCATATTTAGTTTGCTTGATTATCTGGACCGTTGGCATCATTATGAGCTGCCCGTCTCTTGTCTTCCGAGACACGGCACAAGCCCGCAACTCCGTGATTTGTTTTAGCAACTTTTCCCTCTCCAGGAATAAGTCTTACCAAGCCCTGGCACTAATGAGGCACCGAACGGTGAACATCACCAGGTTTCTTGCCGGGTACATCCTTCCCATAACCATCATCACCTTCTGCTACATCGCTATCGTCTTCAACTTGCGTCGAAACCGCCTTGCCAAGTCCAAAAAGCCCTTCAAGATCATAATCACCATTATAGTCACCTTCTTCCTTTGCTGGAGTCCCTACCACCTGCTGAACCTCCTGGAAACAGAGCCGGACATGATCCCACGCTCCGTATTTGAGATCAGCATCCCCATAACCACGGCGCTCGCTGCCTCCAACAGCTGCATGAACCCTGTCCTCTACGTCTTCATGGGCCAGGACTTCAAGAAGTTTAAGGTCACCATCCTCTCCAGGCTGGTGAATGCCCTCAGCGAGGAGACAGGCCACTCTAGCATCGTTCACAGGAGCTTCTCCAAGATGTCTTCAATGACCGAGAAGGAGACGACAGTCCTCTAAACTCAACCTGGGTGCCTGCAGGAGGGCCATAGCCCTCCGGTGTTGCCCATGCCCACCACTTTGATGGTGGCCACCCTTGCGGTGGCCCCTGGTGTGGGACAAGCATGGTCCAATGCTGTCCTATAGCGTATTCTTTGACTGGTCTTGCTGCCTGGGGGCTGGCAGGTGTTGGAGACCACTGCTCTGTGCACATGGAGGAGACACAACCACCCTTAATGTTTCTTTGCGATTGCAAAGATGATTGCACCAAACTGTTTCAGAAAACATTTCAGGGCATTCCTGTCTAATCTATGCATTGCCTGGCCTGGCAAGGGCATTCCTGTGGTTTCCAGAGACATCGTTATGGGGAGACTGGGCGGAGGATGTGTCTGGGAAGGCATCTCCGCTCCCAGGCTCCCAAGATGGGTGGCTGGGTGGGCACCTGTCGTGGATGCTACCTGCTATGGCGAAACCATGACACTCTTCCTATGTCCTATGTATGCATATAGCTACTCATGTTAAAGTCCTAAAGTATATTGGTACTAGTGCAATATGTTTTTAACCGTGTTGTGAGCACTTTGTACCCAGCAAGACCTTGGGAAGTATCTTCATAAGAGGGGTTTGAGTATCCCAACCTTGATGAACTGGGAAATCCTGCATGTCTTCTAAGTGACCCAGACCCAGGGCCACCAGCCAGGGTGGGGGATTGGGCTTGTGCACAGGGTGACCGATATGGAAAACTGGGAGAAAAAAGAGGGAAAGATTCATTTGAAGTGTCTTTTCAACAAACCCCACTTTGATGGGCACGTTTCACGTGGTACATTTCGCAGAGCAGTTTGATGCTCGGGGCCGTGATGCCCGGGTGGCACCAGGGAGCAGGTCCATGGGCTGGGGAATGTGGTCCTGGGGGAGGACCTGCTGTCCCCTCCTGGATCCAGGTGGACCCGGGGACTGGCTCCGCTGATGGCTGCTCCCTGGTGTGATCAGTCGGTCCTATGGGAAGATTTTATCTCTTCCTGACCAGGCAGCAAGTAACCTGCCCATCGCTGGTGGGAGACTCTCCTGCCTCATACAAATCTCTGCCGTGAAGGATGGACTGAGCCACTGCCTCTGTCCAATTTCATGCACAGTTAATTTCAGAGATCCTTCACCATTTGGGCTTCTTGACTGTGACAGTGGCGTCATGCTTGTTTATGTCACCCACAGCCTCTCACTCCCAGGAAAGCGAGGAACGACCGAGTCCTCCACCTGCGCCGGGTGCTGGAGCAGAGCCGATCCCTGGAGCTGGGTTCGGGCAGTCCCCAGCGGTACCAGGGACATTTCAGGGGGTCCCTTGGGGTCCCAGCCCATGCAATGCCTGGGGGAGCTTTCATGCAAAGCCCTGGTGCCTTGCCCAGGGGCCAGCACACCAGCAATTGAGAGTCTGCTCACAGGTGCCCACAAAGGCTGAGGTATTTATATATAGCTTTTTTAAAAAAAAAAAAACAAAAAATGAAAAAAAAGAGAAGAGGCAGCCCCCAGGAAAAGGCACGGAGCTATTTACGGGCTCCGGTCAGCAGCGGATCATGCCAGACCCAGACTGAAACTGAATCACAAAGCCCCAGTAACTGAGCTGCAGCGCCGAGCTGCGGGAACGCCGCGGATAATAGCAGACGCTGCGGCGGGAGCTGGATTTCGGACAGATTATCGGGCGTCACCTCCGCCTCCAGCACAGCCTCGCTGATCTGCCTTGCACGATGGGGAGAGAGGGGAGTGCCAGCACCCCATGAAGCTCTTGGCGCGCTCCTCTGCCATTACACGGGAGTAGAGGGACGAGGCGCTGCCCGCAGCATCCCTGCCCGGCACTGCCAGCCCCCGATGCTGCCTGCATGGCCCCTGGGACAGGGACACCGATGGATCCGGTGCGTTTGGCTGCAGTTTTGGTGCTGCCAGCTGGTGTGTGCGGGGGCATGTTTGTCCCCCACCCCGGGGCAGGGAGGTGCCCGTCCTCGCCAGTGTTGTGGGGGATGCTGCAGATCCGGTCTGCTAAAAGTGGGGTGCAGAGGGGTGGGGGATTTATCCTGGAAATAAAGGGTGTCCAGCCTGAGCCCAGAAGGGGAGCGCAGCGGGGAGATGGGGATTATAAGGGAAATTAATGGCAGATTGGTGACTGCCACCTGTTGGGTGCTGCTCTCAATAACACGGGGTGCCTGCACCCAGCACCCAGCACCGAGCCACAGGCATCTCCGCATCTGCTGGGGACTGGGAACCGGCAGGCTGAGCAGTGCCGGCTGCTTCCCTGGGGAGCAATGCCCCGTCCCTGGGCTGCACCGCGTGCCATGGCCGAGCCCGGGGCTGCTCCTGGTGCCGAGCCGCCTGCGGGGACCATCCACATGGGTTTTTTCCCACAAAACCTGTGCATGGTCCATAGCCTTGAAAGATGCTGTGACCGAGGAGGCTGCAGGGGAGGAAGGCTTTGGCGGTGGGAGGAGGGTCCCCTCGCTCATGTTACACAGTATTTGATTACCTGCTGAAAGGTCGCAGGGTTCCTACTAGCAGTTGGACAGGACAGATGGGACGGACAGGGCAGATGGACAGACAGCCATGCAGGGAGGCACAGGGGACACGCAGAACTAGCAGAGGCAGAGCAGGAGCTCAGGACCCGTTTGGGGGACAGGGGGGGCAGGGTGCACCCCCGAGCCAGCAGCCACTGCTGCTTTTTGGGCTCGGGTTTTGGGGCAGCTGAAGAGCTGGGGCAGGAACAGCCGGTGCGTCTGGGCCCACCTTTCCCTGCCATGGGACCGGCTGAGGGGCAGTGTGGGATGGGGGGGAACAGGGCAGCCCGTGTCCCTCGAGGACCCAGTGCCATACCATTGCCCCTTGGTCCGGTGCCGTGATGCTCCCAGGCCATGCTGGAGTGGGGATGCTCCTCATTAATTTTTGTGGCTGGATTTTGCAAGCCCGTCTATTATGACTGCAAACAGCTTTCCAAAAAAAAAGTGATGACTTGGTACATAACCTTGGGTTAAATCATCATTATAATGACAGCTTGGGAAACCTAATATTTGAGTTTGTCTTTGTAGCTGTTTGCCTATTTAATAAAAAAACCTGGTTTACATACAAATACCCCCGGTGCGTGCTCAAGCTCGTCATGTGGAGCAGGAAGGATCCCAGGGACTTTTCAGTAAGCAGTCGCTTACTAGCGTATATTCCTGATCCCCGGCATTGAATTTGGGATTGCAGGAGAGCAGCTGGGAGCAGAGAGGCACAGGGACGTGGGGCTGGGGCTTTATGGCCCGGAGCCGGTGACTGAGATGGGAGCATGGTGCTCTGAGCCTCTCGTATGGGAGATCTTCCAAAGATGCTCTCTGTGGGTTCCCATCTTTAATTTGACCCTGAAGAGGCCAAATGGCTCTTTAGGGGGAAAAAAAAGTATCTGTGCAAAAAAAGCAGCTGAAAGAGCATCGTTTCCCCTGTGCCTGCATGCGGCACTGAGCCCGGCAGTGGGGGCCCGTGTCCGCTCCTCCCTCGCCTGCTTTGTTAATCTGTGCACCGAGCCGCCGCAGCCTTTCCCCCCAGGTTCATGTCAGCCTGGCATGTTCTCAGTCGGATAAGATCTGTCAAACGCTCTGTTATACTGATTTGAAAGAGGAATTATTAATGCCAGTGCTGAGAAGGGTCTCTGCTTGGGAGCTGTCTGCGTCTCGCCTGGCGAAGGCTGGTTCCCCCATCGCCTCCTGCACCCCACGAGCCCCCGCAGACCCCCCCGTCCCTGGGGCTGTTTGGGGGGATGGGAAAGCGGGGAGGGGCTCGGCTCCTGGACCCCAGCGGGCTCCCGGTGCTCTGCCCCCCTACCCCAGCATCCATCCAGGCACCCCAGGACAAGCAGAGCGTTGCTGCTCCATCCCCTCCCGCTGCTGGTTCCTCCCATCCCGGCAGGGTTTGGGATGAGGATGGGGAAGGGACGGGAAAAATCTCCTGAGTTTCCCCCTCTGGACCCTGTAACCTGCCAGGCATTGCACGAGCATCCCCGGGGAATATCGGTGATTTCTGTTCCCATGTCACCCGTCAAGGCAAGCAGTAAACAGATCAAACAGAGAGCATTAAAAATGCATCTATACAAACCAGAAACAGGGCAGAAATATTCATCATAAAACTTCAGCAGCAGAACCACTCAGTGCACACGAGCCTCTTGTCCAGATTTTTCTTTCCCTTTTGGCAGCGTGGCAAAGAAATGCAGCTCAATATTGCCCCAATTCCTCTGATATTGCCTAAATACTACAGGCATACTCCGGCATCTCGTAGAGCGGGTGAAGATGCATCCTTTCAGCTCTCCTTTTTTTTGCAGTGCCAGAGATTTTGTTCATCCAGGGGAGGGAAGCTCGCCCTACCATGTTGGCTGCAGTCCCCTACAGTGATGGAAAGGTCCAATATATTAAATTGTGGGTCCTTGGAGGCGTCCCGCTGACCCCAGTCCACCCCGCTCCTGCAGGGACTGATAGACTCGCCGCTCAGCTGGGAGACGTCCTTAGCTATGAATTAATGCCGTCCTCTTGATTAATGCCGGCAGGAGGCTGATGACACCACGGCCAACTCGAGGGTGACGTGCAAAAACTGTAATTAGCGTCCAGGGAAGGGGCTCGGTGGGAGCCACAGCTCCGGTGCCGGGTGGCAGGGCCAGCCCCGCACTGTGCCAGCGCGGTGGCAGCCGCCCAGCCGGGCTCTGCAGCCCCTTTTGGGGCAGGAGTCGGTGAAATCGGTAACTGGGGGTGCACCCAGGTTTAACATCTAAGAGTCAAGGGGTGAATGGGCTCCAGAGCCACCACCGTCCCCATGAGACCTGCAATTAAGGCTGTCATGGGGATCATGACTTTAGGGTAGGTCAGGGCTGGCCGGGAAAGAAGAGCAGCCAGTTTCGGAGCTGGGACGCTGACCCCCAGCCCAAGACCCACATTCCCATCACTGACCCCAGTCCAGGACCCCCATGTCAAGCCCTGGGACCCTGACCCCAGTCCAGGACCCCCTTGTCAAGCCCTGGGACCCTGACCCCAGTCCAAGACCCCCATGTCAAGCCCTGGGACACCGACCCCCAGCCCAGGACCCCAACCCACAGCCCTGGGACCCCATTCCCCAGCCGCAGCCTTCCCACCTCTCCCTACCCCACGAGCCCATCGGGGTCCCACACGCCCCACGTGCTGCGGGGCTCAGGACCCCCGGGCCCCCGGTGACGGTGCTGCAGCACGCCGGACCCACAGCAGGACCGGTCCTCCCCGGTGCATCCTCGCGGCACACCAACCCTGCCTCGTGCCTCTCCGTGCCCCCTCCCCGTAATTACCTGCTGCTCGCAGCGCCCCGGAACTTGGAGCTGGGTCCCATTTCACACAAGCAGTTGGGAAATTATTCCAGAATATACTGAAATCATTTCTGTGGAACACATTACCGTCCTTAATGACTGTTCTTTTTCAATTAGCTGTCACAGCCCTGAAATAAAGCTGTGCTTTCCTTCGCCGATAAATCACTCCCTTTATTTGGAGTTGGAATTAAGAAAAAAAAGAATAAACATGTTACCCTTTCCTCGATGCCAGGCGGGTTGGAGCCATGTTTAAATTATCTGCGCTGCATTCAGGCAGATTGTCAACTGTAAATTTTACAGAAAATAGTAAAGCCAATAAATAAACATGCTTCTTTTGTCAGGGATGAATATTACTGCTGCTCAGATTTATAACTTGCATCTCCCCTACATTACAGAGCTTTTGTGAAAATGCTGTCGCAGCTTCTGTATTGTGCTGCTGAGGTGGGCTATTTCCCTCTCATTTAAACAGCAGCACGAACTTCGTGTGTGATTTAATTTGGGAGGAAGGGGAGCCCCTTCCCTCTGACCCGCTCTGAGGCCTCCAGCATCCTTTGCATCGCTGGGGTCATTGCCCAGAACCCCCTGAATTCACCCCAAAGGGGCATCCGCTGCCTTGGCCAGGGAAGGGAGCTCCAGCCGAGCCGCTCTCGGGCATCAGCTCCTCCAGCATCATCTCCTCCATTGCGGGGACCAGCCTGCTGAGTGCAAAACCCACACGGAACTGGGGGAAATGCAGGGAGTTTTGGTGCAGATGCTGTTGCTAGAGCAACGGCTGAGTAACCCATCCAGCCCGGGAGGGAGGGTGCTGCAGCCTCCGCCAGCGCAGGACCGGGGAGGCAGGGAAATGCTCCCGGGGATGAGATACTGCACAAAAAAGATGATTTTGAATGTAGGAAGCCGCCGAGGGTGGTCAGGGTCACTCCCCCGGCAGCCCCCAGCCCCCCGCCAGGGCCGTGTGAGCCCGCTGCTCCTGCCCAGGGACGCTCAGGGCTCGCCGAGGCCAAGTCAAGTGGAAAGATTGGCTGCTTTTAAAAATCATAATGGAAACACTGAGCATTGCCTACCCTGCCTGCACTTTTCGGTGCTCTCCAATGAGCCAGGCTAATGGCATTAGGGAGGCAGCCGAGCAGGGTGGCTATTACATGTCAAGAGCTTTGCACATGAAAATGATGCAGAAAGGATGGTTGGCTTCTCTTTCCAGGGGTAATATAAATTTCATTATTGCATGCCAGTCTCATGCGGTGAAAAAAATAGCCTGGCATTTAATAAATAAAAAAAATAAAATAAAATAAAATAAAACAAAACATAAAACTTCAGCTTCTGCTTGTGGCTCGGCTGCATGTGCGGGGTGAGCAGCCGTCGGCAGGACGGTGAATGCTGCTCCTGCGTTAGCCGGGATTGAGGAGAAGGCACGGACCCTCGTAAGCCGGGAGTGCCTGTGTGTGTGTGCATATGCAGCCAGATGTGCCGCACACACTTACGGGGAGGTAATGACTTCCAATTGCTCCATTTCATTGCAAAAAAAAAAAAAAAAAAAAAAAAAAGCAATTGCGGTGAAATAAAGGCATTAAGCTTCAGTGATCCTTAAAGCCATGGGGGGGGAAAAAAAAGGCAAGCTGATACTGCTGGTGCTCAGGGAGCTTCCTCCGTCCTTTCTCTATCGGCTCGGAAGGGGTTTGGTGGAGGTGGCAATGCCCCCCGGGCTGTGCCAATGTGGGGGGCCGTGCTGGGGGTCCCCGGGCTGGGGGCAGCCCCCCTCCCCGCTCCCCACACCTCCCCTTCCGCCTTATAAGCTGCAGCCCAGGACCCAGAGCGTGGTGGTTGCACGCAGTGCTGTCTCTTAATTGTTTTATCTTGGAGGTTAATTGGCTTTTGGGGTTTAATTACTTCCGAGGGGCGGAAGGGAACGCTGTCCCTTCTGCAGACGATGCCTGTCAGAACAAATCACGCCTGGCGTGCGTCTCGATTGCTGCAAACCCAATGCTATTTAAAAAAAGGGATTTCACCAACTCCAGATAAAAGGGCGATTGGCCAAGAGAAAAGGAATAAATTGCACTGAGCCTGCTCTTGCTCCGGAGCCGAGGAAGGACGAGAGGCAACGGGAATAAAGCCCACGGTAAATCTCCCCACTCCCACCACACACCTGAATAAACCTGTCTTTAAGGACACTATAAAGGTAATAAAAGTCCCAAGAAGGAGCCACCGTGGTTGCGTTGTCAGTGGTTTGGATGCAGGAATAACATTAATGTGATTAAAGGCAGGGGGAGAGGAGCCATCCGCCAGTGGCTCCCACGTCCCGGGGGACATCCAGCCCCTGCTCTGGGCTGGGCTGGGCATGCCGGGCTGCTCGGGCAGCCCCACAAACACACAGAAAAGCACAATAGCAACAAAAACTCTCCTTTAATAGCTGGATTGACCTGAGGATTTGTTCTGACCGAGGTAGGCAGCCCCGGGGCTGCCGCGAGTGAAAGAGCGTGGGGTCAGCTTGATTCCTGCTGCCGGGATGGGGCTCACCCACTCTCCTGGAAAACCTCCAGCCGTTTGTCAAGGGAAGAGTTAAAAACAGGGCAGCTGATCCCTATAAACGCACTCGCCCACCTCTGGCTCCCAGGAGCCCCGCAGAGACTCTGCGTGCAAAGAAACAGGGACCAGGAGCCCCTCAGCCCTGGCATCGCTGCCCATGTCCGCTCCGCACGCACGATAGAAAAATATATTTTATTTAAATTCTCCTTTTTCTCCGTGGAGTTTTCTTCTCTCTCTTTGAATATAGATTGAGCTGTGTCTCGATTTCAACCTGTGCATGTATTTCTATCAAGATCAAGAGTTAAAAGCCAATCATTAAATACCTAACTCTAGAAAAGGCTGCGTACAATATATGGCTTTTGCACCTACATCCAAAGGGGACTGGCAGGTTGGAAGGAGGGGACGGAGCTCATTTGCGGCAAAGCCAGGCTGGGGACGGGCTGGGAGGGTGGCAGGGGATGGGGGACGGCCGGGGACTGCATGCAGCTCTGCACAAAGCCAGCCTGGCGAACGGCATCTTCCCGATGCGCGCGGAGATCCTTTGGTTTCGCTCGCTCGTCGGCAGGCAGCGGGCGAGGGTGCGGGCAGGGTGGGGGTCCTGCGGCGGGGACGTGGGCAGGACTCAGCCGGAGGGACACCAAAAAGCTCAGCCCCAGGTTTTGCTCCCCGCTGCTGTGTGGGCTCAGTGCAGCTGGGTTGCAGCATGGCTCCTGCTCGGGGCCCCCAGAACTTCTTCTGGGGGGCTCTTCTGGCGCGTGAGCTTTTGAAATGAGGCACGGATGTGCTCGTGGGTCCCGCAAGCCCTTCTGTCCGGGGCCAACATCCCCTTCTCGAGCATTGCCCGCACTCGTGGGGGTGGCTCCCACCCGCAGCCCCCGGGTGGGGGTCATGGGCCCCCCCCGGGGCACCGGGGCTGGAGCAGTGACCACATGGATGGAGCAGCAGCATCGCCTGGTGCTGTGGCTGGGGACGCCAGCCTTGCCCCAGGGACCCCCCTGTCCCCAGACTCAGGGAGGGTCCCTGCGGAGCCAAGGGAGGGTGCATGGGGGGGACACAGCCACCTCGTTCGGCAGCACCACGCTCTCCCCGGCGCAGCCCTCCTGCTCTCCGTAACCTCCAACCGGGATCCACGGGAGCATCACCCACGCGGTGCCAACCCCCCTGGTGTCTCCTCCTTTGGGAAGGCCGACTGGCTCCATCCAGGGACAGGCAGCAGCCTTCCAGGGATGGCCAAGGAGCAAGGGGAGTTTGGGGACACCCACCCAAGGGGACCTCAGCTCCTGCGGCACTGCGGCAGCGTGCCGGTGCCGGGGGGGGGTGTCAGGCATAGCATGAGCAACGCAGCATCCCCGCCAGCCAGCCCGGAGGGAGGGGCACAAATAACCCAGTGCATTGCTAAGGAGGGCTGCGGCAGCCGAAACGGGAGCGGGACGGAGCAGGAACCCTGTGGCCAGGAAGGCACCCGCATGCCCTCGGCGGTGCTGCCGTGCCCAGGTCCGTGTCGGCGTCAGCGTTGGCCAAGCAAGCTCAGCGATGGCTGGGGACCGTTCATGGCTCATGCAGGGAGTTGATCAACAGCTAATAGCAGCAGATGGAGAATTAAAAGAAAAGCTACCCACTGGGTGGAAGTAGGCAGAGGCCGGGGAGACCGAGCCTTTCCTCGCCACGCAGGATCGAGTCCCCCCGCCACCGTCACCATCATCTTGGGTAGTAGTCATCCGGGACTCCTGACAGGTTTCGGAGTTTCAGAGCCGTGTCCACCGTTTTGATGTAGCCGCTGATCATCTTCCTCATCTCAGGCGTGTAAGGGTCGTACTCCAATTTTCTCAAGCCTGAGCGCTTAAAGTTGCCGTCCTTCTGTCCCTCGACGCAGAGCAGCCTGTCCTCGCACGCGGTGATGCCCAGCAGCCCCACCATCCGCTGCAGCTGGACAAAGAGGTCCCGCTTCAGGTCCTCGAAGTGCACCACCAGCACCTTCTTGCCATAGCGCAGCCAGTCGAGGGTGTGGGTGGCCCACCATGGCGCATAGTTAGCCACGAACTCCGGCCACTCTGGAAGGAGCAGAGGACACGGTTAGTGGGTGTCCCTCGTGTCCCCCACGTCCCCTGCATCCCCCATCCCAGGGCCACCGCCTGTGCTCCGGGCTGAAATCCTTCAATTATCCTTCTCACTAATTGATCCTCCCATAAAAATCAAGCGATAAAAGGGATAATGAAACATCAACAATAAGCCACAACTCTCCTGGCAGTGCCGTATACATCTATCTCACAATGCATAAAAGCTCTGGGTATCTGCCTCTTCCTCTTGTCCTCCCCACGAAACCAATGCCTGATTAATAGCTTAACTGTATTTAATCCCCCGAAGAATCATTAAACACAGTATCTGTTTCATTAAACAGATACAGGACAATTCACCTTGTGTAATCATATCACATAAAACTTTGCTTTGGAACCGCTCCAGGGATATCGTAAAATTAATGTCACGGAACCAAACAGGGGTTTCATGGCGCCCGCGGCCTCTGCGGGCTCCACACAGGGCTGAGAATGGGGAGCGGGAAGGAAAATCCCCCCCGGCACCGGCAGCCATGGGCGAGACTGGGGAGAAGGCACGGCTTTTTGCCAAAACTGCCCCAAAATTAGTTCCTGGGAGAAGGAAATGGTTTGGGGAGCCAGACCGCAGGGAGCACGGGGCTTTCTGCAGGGAAGGCTGGGGATGGGAGCCCCGCGCCCCACCTTAATTACTCACCTTTAATCACTTTTTTTTTGTCCTCTGGATGATTTATTTAACCATGCGCCCAAGCGCTAATTGCAAACCTGGCACAAACGAACTGTCCCCGTTTGCTTCCCGCGCTGGTGGGAGGGCAGGGTGGGTGCTGATGGTCCCGCAGGGACCCCCGGGCTCCACGGCCAGGGTCCTCCACGGGCTGAGCCCCCACACAGGGTCAGCGAAACAGGAGTCTCCAGCCCCTCCCTGGTGCCAAACCATGGCTCTCAGCAACGCTCCCAGCCCAATTAAAGCCCTCAAGTGATGGAAAATCTCCATCTTTGCAGGCAAGTTGTTCCAATGGTTAATTAACCTGACCATTAACCCATCAGCTAATCACGCCGTACATCCTCTGGAAAAAATTTGGTGATGTATTTTGATGCGTGTCCAAATCGGACCGTGCTGGGGTGGAGGGAAGGGTCCCCTCTGCCGGGTCCCTCCCTCCCCTCAGGGGCACAAGGCATGGGACGGGCATGGGGGGGGCTGGGACCGGGAATGCTCAGGAGGGTCCCGTGGTGCTGGGGCTCCAGCGAAGGGATCGTCCTGCATTCCCCTTCCCGGCTGTATCTGCAATTTGCAATTGTCCTTTCAGATGCAGCAGATGGGGATAAAATCTAGCAAGAGGCTCGTACCCCACCACGGTGGGGGCAATGCCAGCCCAGGGAGCTGCCCAGGGAGAAAAGCCACCGAGGAAGCAGTGGGACATTTCTCTTCCCTGGTTTTACGGGATGGGGCGGTGGGGAGAGCGGGGCTGGGCCGTCTCCGGCACTGCAAGCACATGGCGATAACGAAATCCAGGCACATAACACCAACAACAGCAAAAGCTCCCCTTAAATAAACTCTGAATTAAGGGTAGCAGATGTTCAATCAAGCTAAATATTTTAACTCTTTCCAATGAAGTCAATTCCACAACAGCAATTTGTAAATTGCTATAATTAACAAGCCTCCACAATATGCCTGTGCATGGGAAAGGTAGCGTCTCCGGAGCAGCTGGGCGCACAGAAATAACACCCAGCCACCGCCTCGTCCATAGGGACGGGCTGGCGGCTGCCACCGCTCCTGCTGCCGGCACCGGCAAGAACCAGGAGAACGCGGCAAAGAGGCGGGGGGCTTCCCCTAGCCGCGAATTTTGCAGGCACTGCCCTGCACATCGGCTGGGTCCGTTCGCCTGCGCCCCTGCCCTGGGGAAGGAGAGATAACCGGGGCTTGGAGGAAATCTCCTTCCTCCTGCTAATTAGAAACTCAGGCGCGTGCGAGATGGCACTGGGAAGGCAGAGCTGGAGCAGTGCTGCCTCGTGGTGCTGCCCGTGCCAGCGCTGGCTCTGCCAGGGAGCGGGGCTGCCCGTCCCCCCCGACACCTCCCCGGGCAGGGTGGTCCTGCTGGGACCCGGCTTCGGTGGCAGCACGGAGATGCTGCAGGCCCATGCCAACGCGTGCACCCACCAGGTGATGGATGGAGATGTCTGATGGATGTGGTTTTTTTTAACCTCTCCTTGCTCTCCACCCGCCCAGCCGAGCATTCAGGCCAGCTGCCTTTGGCCTCCAAGAGCTGCTCTGAAGGGGCAGTGTTTGGGTCCCTGGGCTCCTGCCCACCCCACCCATTCCCTCCCCACGGGCACCAGGCTGCTGTCAGACTCGTGCCCCCGGGCACTGCCACCTCTCTGCTGCTGCCCTTGTGACCCAACACGGCACCGAACAGCCGAGCATCTCCGCTTCCCCGTCCTGTCCCATCCCATCGCACCCACACAGGAGCCCTCGGCCGTGCTAGGTGATGCTGCGGGTCATGCCAGGAGATGGACGTGGGACCCCAAAGGGGTGGCACAGCCCAGGCTTCCCCCCCCATGGGGACCAGACTCAGGCTCTGCTGGGCTTTAACAACAGCTTTATAGCTCCGGTGGCCGGGCTGGAGCTCGCCCACCCAGGTCCCGTGGGGCAGGGGCAGCCGAGCCCATCAGCCTACCTTTGCCCTTCCAGTGGGCGTGAGCCGCGAAGCCGATGTGCCCCCCGTATTTGCGGTTGAACTCCGCCATCAGAGCCTTGTAGGGGTTTCGGATGAGCAGGATGGCCGAATCGAAGGATTCGATCTCCTTCTGGCCGCTCTCGTGTGTTTTGATGCAAATTGTCCTCCCGCTTCGCCAGTGGTCCCTCTCGCCCTTAAACCCTGCCGGGACAGAGCAAGCCTGAGAAGCGGCCAGTGCCGACGTTAATAAAAATAATAAAAGCGAGCTGGGGAAAGGGAGTGACGGGGGATATCAGGTTGCAAAATACAGTTGGATAAAAGCAGTTGGGGCTTGAAGTAGAATTTGCATCCCTCTCCCAGATGGAAGTCATTTATTTGCCTGAGTTATGAGCCATGATGTAAAAATCATGTACGAGAGGGTGGGTAGCAGGCACGGGGACCGAGCAGGGCTGCCTCCTCCCCGGCCGTGCTCGGCTCTTCTCAGCGAGATGCTCTGCAACAGCCTGATATTGCACAGCCCAGCTTTCCTCCAGGGCAAACCACACTGGCATTAAATAACTGCATACTGCATTAGTGCACCTTATGCTTATACTGGTGGGGTCAAGAACAGATTTTTATAGCTATAATCTCCCCGGCCACAGAATTTAAACCCTCCCAATAAATTAAGAGGGGTAAAAAACCCATGCTTGCGGGGCTGCAGATGGGCCCAGGGGCTGCAGTGATGCCATGGGGGGTCCAGAGAGGGGAGTGCCATCCCCCATGTCCCCTGCTCGGAGCATCGAGGCTGAGCCCGGCATCGCGCCCAGCCCCTTCGCACCTCCGGCCCCTGCAAAGCACAACCCAAACTACCCGGGCACAGCGTGTCGGCGGCAGAGCTGAGCTGAGGGGGGAGATAAGCTGTAAGTAGCTGTATTACATCAATTATAGATGTGTAATTTGCTTTCGGCAGGCATGCCGTGCGACGCAGGGACGTGATGGCTAATCTGCCAGTTGCCTGGATACCCCCGGGCCCTCCGACGCGCTCAGCCTAGAACGAACGCGAAACCCGCGCTCGGTCGGATGAGCAAAACCTCGCCAAGGCTTTCGCCCGGTGATGCTCCCCTCTGTGGGACGCGCGATGCTGGCTGCATCCCGGGTGGGTGCCAGCGCCGCGGGCTGATATACACCGGGCTCCCTCACTCAGCGCAGAGCAACTCCATCTCTGAAAGGCTGAATTTGGCAAATCTCGAAGAAATGTGCATCGCTGCCTACGGTGTCTGCCTCCTCGGCTGGCTGCGTGGGTACCCCGGGTACAGACCCCACCAGCTATGTGGGTACCCCAGGTACAGATCCCAGCTCCGCCATGGCCAAGGAGGGAAGGAGGATTTCCTCTCAGAGCCACAAAAGGGGAAGGAAAAGCAGGAGAAACCTTCAAGGTCTACAAATAAAACTACTGTAAACGGCTACAAAACAGGGGAACTGGTCTTTTCCCTCCGCCTTGCAATATGGTGGGTTATTGGGAGGAGCTGGCTTCTGCCTGAAAAAGCTTCATGCCTGCCTCAACCATTTTTTTTTTGCTTGAAACTTATCCTCACTGCTTAATTCGGGGTCCCCAAAGCCCACGTGCTACTGACCCTGGCACCAATATGGTGGGCACAGCACTGCCACTTTGCCCCGGAGGGCACGAGAGGAGGGAGTGACAGCATCCCTCCTCCATTAAATATTTACTGGGCAAATAGCTGTGTCTCCCAGGACGGGAAGACGGATCTCCACCAAATCCTTCAGCCCAAGAACAGGCAAATGAGATCAGCTCCCTCCTCTGTCCCTCCATCCCACCCTCCTTGCCTCGAGCTCATCAGTGCTTTTTTGCACTGCGAATATTCATTAATTTGGGTGTCGGTGTTCCCTGGGTGCCCTGACATGTCGTTATTTTTATCTGCAGCTACTCGGGAGCCACGTGGGGACATCTGTCCTCCAGGATGCTGGTGCCACCAGCACCACCCGCTCCCAAATCCTGAAGCTGGGAGGCTGCTTGAGTCCTTCTCACCACGCAGCCGTGACTTTCATTTGCTTCTCACTTTATGCATCCTGGGCCGAGAGTGCCAAGCCCACAAACACCAGCTCCTGGAGAAATCTGATCACAAAACCCCATCGGCCTTCTCTTGGGGCAAAAAATGCAGGGATTGTCTTGTTTGCCAGGGTCAGAGCTGCTCCGGTTCCTCCTCGACAAAGTTCCAACCCCCATGGTGAGTTAAAAACCACCAGCATGATGGAGAAACCCCAGTTCTGCCCCAGATTGGTCCTGGCCAAGGTCAGCGGGCAGCACGGGGAGGTTACGGGCAGGGCACACACGACGTCGGGTCCCTCCGATACCTTTTGAGCCAGGACGCATCCAGCGCAAACCATCCCACGGAGCAGCATCAGTGGTACCCAGCTCTGCCCTCTCCTTCCTGCAGGCCCAAGGGATGGCACCAGGACCTTCTCCTGGCTCAGGTGGGACCGGTGCACCCCCGGCAGCAACCCCCCCTCTCACCTTTGTTGTAGAGAGACCCATCGAAGTAGTAGCTGCCGGTGTAGAAGCCGGTGGCCAGCTCGATCAGGTGGCGTGCCCAGGTGTTGCCGGCGCCAGGGAAGCTGGCCAGGGCCACCAGCTGCTTGGCACGGGTGGGGAGAAACCTCCTGTCCATGCAGCGGTTGTCTGCAGCGAGAAGCGGCCAAGGCACGTCAGGGCTGCGGCACGGTAACGTGCTTTTCCTACAGAGATACCCCTCTTCCTTACGGTGTGCTGCTTACGGGAAGATGCTGGGCCAGGGAGTGAGGAGGTGGCCACTACAGGGAAAGGTGCCCTGCCTAAAGCACACAGGGACACCCCAAAGAGTCCTGAACACTCCAAAGAGTCCTGAACACCCCAAAAAGTCCTAAGAAGAGGGCAGGAGGTGCTCTGCCATTACTGGCTGCTTGCTGCCTGCATGATTAGGGGAGAGTGAGTAACACGGGTGCATTTGCCAAGCAATGCTCCTGCTTTTTGTATCGACGAATGCACAAGCGTTTCCAGCACAGCCTCAAACACCAAAGCAGGGATCGTGTTGAGACCGAGCCGTTCTGAAGCAAAACCACCCGAATTTGGGTCCTGACTTGCTCCATTCAGCCCTTTCCTCTCCCAGTAACAGGTTTCCTCTCGCCCTCTGCTTCCCTGTCTCCATCGGTCCCACCGCTGGGACCTGCAGGGTGCTGGGGGACAGGAGCCCTCTCTGCACAGCCTCCCGGGGACTTTCTCCCTGGTCACAGCTTTTTTCCCCCATATTTTTCCCCAGAGCTTGTCCCCCCCAGCTGGCAAAGCTCTGGCTCACCGGTACTGCCGGTGACAAGGAGGGACAAGCGCCGGCAAGGAGGGATCCTGCTGGAGGCAGATGGCAAACTGCTCTCCCCTGCAGCTGAGTCAGGCAGTAATTAAAGCTGTTTGTTCAGGGGAGGATTGATTTCCCAGGAAATTAAAATAAATGGTAATTTCTAATGAAAACCAAATAGATGCTGCAAGCTCACGCTCAGTTTCTGCCAGCGTCCCTGGGAAAGGGTTGGGAAACCAGTGCTGGCACCCACGCCGGAGTGGTCCCTGCCTGTCCCCCTGCCCAGCAGCAGGCAGGGTGAGCCCGGCGCCGGCTCACCTTGCACTTGGGTCTGGTAGATGAGGAGGTATTCGGCGGTGCCGCAGCTCTCGAACTCCTCACCGGCACATTTCTGGGCACAGAGCTGCTCGTCCTCGCGCTCGTGCAGGGTGAAGAGAGTGGTGGGGAAGCCGCAGCGGCAGGTGGTCCCGGCCAGGGCCGACAGCGGGTACTCCTGCGGGGACGGGCAGAGGGAGGGCAGCCAGCGGCACCGTCCCCGTCCCCCGTGGCAGACCCTTCCTCTGCCCCCTGCACCCGTCCTCGCCGCCCCGGCCCCACTGTGCAGCACGGGGCGGTTTGCAGCATCCTTCCAGCTGGCTGCAGCATCCCTCGCGCTGGTTGCACAAGCAGCTCATTGCAGACACCCAAAACCACCCGAGCCCCGACCTTCCTGCGGCACAGCCGAGCTGCCTGCTGGCACAGGCAGCAATGCACCGGGCACTGGTGCTCCCGGCAGAGCCGTGGCATGTCATTTGTGAGTTTGCCACCCGCATTGAGGTCACTATGAGCCCATGGATGGCCCTGTGGCAGCCTCGATGGCATTTCCAAGCCCGGAGTTAGGAGGCCCATTTGGTGGCTGACGGGTGATTTACTGCCAGGCTGCGGCAGCGCCGGGTTAATCGAGGGGCTCCGGTTATTTACTCGTCCCGGCCCCAGCTCTCCGGGCAGCGATGGGAAAGTGGAACCAGCGACGGAGCAGCTGCTCGTATTTAACTGGTGTGATGGTTTATTCTCCACTGTCCTCTGCCAGGGAGGCCACAAAGGGAGGACAGGACTGTCCCCACCTGCAGGCCTTTCTCTTCCTCTGCCTGATAATTTACCTAATTTTAATTAATAAATGCTCCAGCAATGCCCACTGCCAGCCTTTCCCCTGCCTGCTTATAGGCATCGTGCCCCACGAGCAAGCTGCTCTGCAGCATCCCTGGACCAGAGCAGGAGCAGATGCTCCTGCCCAAACCCCCCGGGCGGCTGCTGCCTGCTGGGGGGCAAAGCCATGGGGAGCAGGCAGGGCAGGCAGCGGGTGCTGCCCCTGCGGGGAGCTGCGATCCAGTCCCTCCCCACGGCAGAGACACAGACAGTCAATATGATCATTTGTGGTTTGGATATACATAATTATTATAATAAATCGGATTAAAATTTACCCAGCGTGACCCTTTCTGATGATGAAGATTTAGATGATTAAGCTTTCGACCTGCAACCCCCAGCCCCCTGGTACCTTCTCGGTGCAGAAGTCCACACACTTGTCCACCGACATGTTCAGCATGAGCTGGCTGACAGGCAGGGCGATGGAGACATTGTCCGGCCGGCGGAAGCACCCCCGAAATATTGCACTGCCATCTGCGAGGGAGAAAGACCACAGCAGCGCTGAGACCGACGCTGGCCCAGCCACGAGGAGCAGCGGCTGCACCCCAAAAACGATGCCACTGCCACCCTGCGTGCCCCAGGCTCTGCATCCCCGTCCCCCACCGCTCCTCTCCAGCCTCCCGTCAGCATAGCGGCTGGTTTTCTCCAGCTTTCGTCACCCTCCGGCTGTGAAGCCGCGTTTGCTAACAAGCTCATTTTGCTTACAGTGCAAAATCAGAGCAAAAGCCCCAGCAGCAAAGTCAGGTTTATTTTTTCCTCCTTATTTTTATCAGCTTGGTGATCCCAGGCTGCAGGAGGGATGGAGCCAGCGAGGAGAGCAGGGCTGGGTCTGGCCTGGTCCCCCTGCCAGCATCGGTGCCCCACGGGGTCCCATCCCGGGTCCTTGCCCACTGCTGCACGTACCCAGGCACCCTCGGCCCCCCTCCGGGGCTGCTACTCCACCGGGTGCCTGGTGGTGGGAGCTCTGAACGCCTGGGGAAGCAGTAAATGTGGGTAATTATAGTGCTTCCTAATTGCGAGCCAAACGAGCGCTTCTGACGGGGAGCACCCTTGGCTCTCTCTGGAGCTCCCGTGCATCCTTCATCCCGCAGCCAGCTCTGCCGGCAGCACACACTGAATACAATGATGGTCCTGTTTGGCCATCAGGAAAGAAGTCTTCATCCAAAGTCTCCCAAAATGCCCTGAATGAGATCCTGGTGAGATCCCTGGGGCTCCACGCAGCCCCAGCCGGCAGCGATCCCTGCAGGGGGATCCCTGTGGTTCGCAGCGGCAAAACTACCCCAGCCACAGACCCGAACCGCTTCCAAACCACCTCTCCCGAGCTGTGACCCAGCGCACACAGCATGGGGACGCTGGGGCTCGCCCCCGCCGGCACTGCAAGGGCTTCCCCCATTTGGGGGCTGAGCCGGGAGCCGCATCGATGCCTCCGACTTACATCTCCTGGCGGACTCCTGGGCCAGCTCCAGGCGGTAGATGGAGAGCCGGTTGACCCCGCCGCAGGTGTTGCTCCTCTCCCCCTTGCACTCCATGTTGCACTCGGACTCGCTGGCATTTGAGGCCTGGATCTTGTGCCCGCAGTAGCACTCGGCGCCGAATTCCAGCCCTGCGTAGAGGTAGCCCCTGGGGAGAGGGAGATGGGGGGCTCAGCACGTCCCCGGGCATCCCCCTGGCTCCATGGGGTTTTGCAGGAGCATCCAGCCAGCTCACACCCAGCGCTGGAAGCAGCACTGCATCCCAAGGATGCATTGTTGGGCGAGATGATCGTTGTAGGTCCCTTCTAACTGAAAATATTCTCCTCTATTCTATTCTATTCTATTCTATTCTATTCTATTCTATTCTATTCTGCTCTAGTCTAGTCTAGTCTAGTCTAGTCTATTCCGTTCCATTCCGTTCCGTTCCATTCTGTTCTGTTCTATCCTATTCTAAGGGAAAGGGCTCCATGGGCCACAGAGCTGATAAAGCAGGAGAAAGCGACATTTCTTACAGGCAGGGAGGATGTAACGGGTAGTGGTGGAGCAGGAATAAGTGATGGGGACTTTGCTGGGCTTCAAAGCAGGAGAGCTGTGCTGCTTGATACAGATTGGATTTGAAAGCCGGAGGATCAGGCTTGCCAAGGCAGGCACTTGCCAAGTGCCAGCGGAGCTGGAAACCCACTGGAAAGGGGCAGTGCCGGACTGGCAAGTCCCGCCGTGGAGCTGCCAGCACTGTGGGGGGGATCTGGCATGGAGCAGCCCCACATCGGCACCACTGAGGATGTGCCGCAGCAGTCGGCTTGGCCCACGGCGCACATCCGTCATGGCAAGCATCCTGCTGAGGTGGATGTGCCACATGCAGGGGACGATCACTGCCCCAGTGATCGGCGGTGGCCCTTTGCAGCAATGTCCCCAGGTGCCGTGGGATGCTGCACGGATGGGCTTCAGCTCCGGGGGAGTTTGGAGGCAGCAAACTGCCTGCGATGCCACCTGCCCTGCCGGCACAGACCACGGCTAGGACACATCCTTTGTGTAACGCTGGGGAAAGGAGAAAACTTCTGCAGCAAGGGATCCGTGTGTCTCCCCAGCTGCTCACAGACATGCTTTGACAGCTGGGAAGGTCTGGGGAGGGTGTTTTGGTGGGGGACAGTGTTTTGGTAGGGGACAGCGTTTTGGTGGGACCACCCCTGGGTGGATGGAAGTGCTCAAGGCTCCCTCAGCACTGAATCAGAGCCCTTACAGCCCCCTGTCCCGTATGAGGATGGAGCACATCATCCCCCTCGACCTTTTTCCAGGGAATAAAGTGGGGTCCTGGAAAACATCAATGAATTTTTTAAAAATAAATAAATAAAAATGACATAAATCTAAAGAAAAAAGAAGGCAGGCGGGAGGAAGGGGAGGGGAGCAGCCGGGCAGGGAACTGACAGCAGAGAAACGCTGGCAGCGTGCGGGAAGTGATGAAGACGCGGTGCCCATCTCCCGCCCTACCGTTCGGCACAGTTGTCCTGGCAACGGAAGACTGTCATCTTCTTGTAGTCAAAGAAGGACACACCACGCAGCGTTCGCCGGCGAGTGTTGTCCACGTAGCAGCCGATGTATCTTGCTGGGGGGAGGGTACAGGAGAGGGGGGTAAGAACCAGCCGGGGCTGAGCCCACCGATTCCCACCCCCCTCTTTTGAATTTTCACTAAATAGGGATGTGTAGCAACGCACCCTGTCCGTTTGCTTTAGAAACACGTGCTCTGGGTACAACACGCCCCTGCAACGCTGCAAGGAAAGGTAGGTAAAGCCCAGAAACACCCACTATGGTGGGTGTTAGGTAGAAAGGATAGAAAGGATGCTGTGGCTCTGCACCGAGGCTTCTCCTCTCCGTCCTCTTCCTTCCCGCCAGCCTCAAAACTGAGCAAAGAGGCTCCAAAAAGAGATGAGTTACATGGTAAAATAACCCATCCCCTTCACTCTGCCCTGCCAGGAACACAGGGGTGGGCAGAATGGAGAAATATGGTTTAAAACAAATTTTCCTCAGCCGGCAGCTCATTTTCCCTAGCCCCAGACATCGATGCGGAGGATATTTGCCCAGTGCTAACACCCGGCAAAGTAAAGGCTGATGCCTGTGCTGAGAGCAAATGAAGATGCCGGTAGGCAGGGAATAGAGCTGAATAAACAGTTACGATGAAATCATTTATTTGACAAATGTAGCCTTTCCCAATAATCTGAAAACAAACAGACATCTCCTCGCCTGTTCGCCTGTTGCGACGGTCCGTGTCGGCTGTGGGCTCTCGTTAGGGGCGAGCTGGTCCACGAGCCATCCCTGGGCAGCCCTGCGCTGCCAGCGCCCACCCCGTCCCCTCGTCAGGTGCCCTTGTTAGTGCCCTCATTAGTGTCCTCATTAGTGCCCTGCTCCTGCTCCCACCCGGGTGTTTGCTGCGGGGAAGATGCATTGCTGCCAATGCAGGGATGCGGCGCTGGTGCAGGGATGCTCAGTATCCTCGCTGCCACTGCTGCCCGAGGAGGACGGGGGTTTAGGGAGCCGGTGGGATTAGCCATCCGGTAATCAGCTAACGAGGTGTCCATTAATGTGTTCTGGCAGAGGATGTGCAGGTCGGCCACCCAGTGCAGGTGTCTCAGAGAGAGGGGAGGCTGGCCCCGGGAGCAGTGACCGGGTCTTACCGGCCTGGGGGCAATGGCAGAGCTGGCTTGGAATCCCAAACCAGTCTGGTTCACCTCGCTCCCTGTTTCAGGCACACATTCTCGATGAATAGAACAGCAATCTTCCACTTTTCATTATCCTGAAATATCTGCTCCACTCTCAGGCCATCTTCTGCAGGATGCTGGCACGAGGCGACCCTGTCCTGGAGAAATCCTGGAGCCCGTGCGGTAGCCACGGACCTCTGCCTTTGAGCTGCTGCTGCCAAGTCCCAACGTGGGGACACGAAAGGAGAGGCTCCTGCCCCTTCAGGGCCACCGGATCCCAAGCCAAGGAGTTGTTTTTCACAGCACCAAACACCCCTCCAGCTGTGCCAGCCGGGGCTCTGGCCCCAGCACCCCAGCCAAGGCGTTTTGGGAAAGCACCGGGATATCTGGCAGCACAGGACTGGGCAGGAGCAGAGGTGAGGGCTCCCCTGCTCTGGTCAAGAGTGAAGCCAGGGCTCTAGGCAAGCAAGGTCCATCTTCCCGTACATGATTACCACCCCGTGTCTCTCCTTCCATCTCCGTGTCTCTGTCACACACCAAATTACCCCTCTAATAGCAGAGCGTGTCCACATGTGCCACTCCAATACCAAACCACACTATGGGATAGTACTTCTCACCTCCTGCTTGCATTTTGCATCTTTTGGGGGGTCTCTGAACCAACTCCATGTGTACACCCTATAGATGGTGTGCCCCACACCTAGACCCCCACCCTCCCCACCACCCCATGTGGCGCAGACCCCACCAGCGCTGCAAACCGGCTTCCCCAAGCCAGCCTGCAGGAAGGTGGAGGAGAAAGATGGAGAGAAATGTGCTTGATAACTTTAACCACCAAAGAGTCGTAACTCGTTGCTCCCAATTACTCTCAGCATAACATGGCATTTCTGCAGCGCTGAGCAGGTTTCGGCAGGTCAGCTCATTTTGGTTGTGACAGATCTAACCGGTGCAGGATTACTCCCATCATTTGCACAGAGCCGGTGACTGATGTGCATTACCTTCAATCCATTGCCCTTAACATATGTGTCCTGCAACTTATTAGGAAGGCAACTGGAATAATTAGGGAGATACAAGGACAAGAAGTGAAGGAGGAGCGAGCAGGGGGAGATGCAAAAGGCACGTGGTCGGGTTAGGCAAAGCTTGCAGGAGGGTGCTGAGCAGTGAGAGGGGGACCTGCCCCAGCACGCAGCTCTCATGGGGACAAGAGGAATTTCAGAGCACGTTGGAAACATGCGTGTGAACAGACACACACAGATCCACCCAGCCATAGTCATTAAATTCCCCAAACGTCTCCCTCTTCCAGGAGCTAGGCTGGTCACTGGGGCCGTTGGCATTGCAAATTCATGTTTAACATCTTAATGTAAAGCTTAACGTAAAGCTTGGTCTTCCAGAGAGCACCGCAGCTCTTGGCCGTGGCGCAGCACATGCGCACGAACCGCTTTGGCGCTGGGGTCCCCGTCGGGTGCGGGCACAGGGTGCAAGCAGGGACCCCCTGGGCGACGTGCCCACGCTCGGGGCCAGCTGGTGACCCCGCTTGTGTGGGGAAGCAAGCCATAGCCCTGCAACGCAGCCCCGACCCGCGGGGTGCGCTCAGGCTGCTCCCCTGCCCCAGCAGCAATCACTTTGGGTCACTAATGACCCCCCAGGGAGCATCCCAGCAAATCCCCCAGCCACGCTCTCCAGAGCGGTGCCATCAGGACCCAGCTCCTGTGAGCCGGGAGTTGGCACTGCTGGTCTGTCTGGGGGCAACACCTCCGTCCGTCCGTCCATCCTCCCTCTCTGCTCGAGCAGCCCCAGCCCCTCGCCGGGCTCTCCCAGCACCCACCGCCACCGTTTATCAAGCTGAAGGAAGAACAGAAGTGTTTTCACAGGGCTGTGCGTGCTGCAGGGTGATGCTTGAAACAAATATCTGCCCTTCGTTTTGCAGCTGGTCGATCAAAAGCCTCGCGCCGGGCCCTGAGCCCTCCCAGCTCCCCGACGCTCCCTCTGCAGCCGTCCGCCCCGCAGAGCAGTGACGGCTCGCCAGCGATGGGCCAGGGGCTCACCCCGGCTGTATCCATACAAGTCCGGCATGTGAGAAGGGAAATGCTCCATGGGAGCATGGGAAAGAGGGGGTGGATACTGATGGCGGCAGCTTCAGGAAGGGTGGTCCATGCTGACCACCCCTGGGACAACTGCGCCGGTGTCGGGATGTCTTCGTTTGCGTGCCTGGGGTGGCCAGTCCCCCTTTCTTCATGGCATTGCTTGCTCGTGTGTCATGGAGGAGCCCAGCCTTGGCTGGGAACGGCTGGAGACATCCAGCGAAGGACCAGAGATGGATGTGGCAGAGAGGAAGCGATGCCGGACGTTGCCAGGCTGGGGTCGGTGCTTGCTCACCCCAGCTTCACCATCCAAAAGTGCCCCCCAGATTTGAGGCAGTAGATGCACCTTTGCACGGGGATGCAAGATGAGCCGAAGCCGTTCCCTGGCAGACGGGGCTGCCCTCGACCCGCACCTTGGCCTGACCCTGGGGCTCCAACGTGCGGCCGGGAGAGGGAGGAGGAGAAAGAGGAGGAGGAGGAAGAGGATGAGGAGGGAGGCACATCACCCCGGCAAGCCAGAGCCGCACATCACGTTAGCTAAACCAGAGCTGGTTTTAGGAGCAGTATTCCCTCTGGAATGATTTCACGTGGCAGACGCTCCACAGCCACCTTGTTAAGCTGTCCCCTGCTTAATTACCACCACCATTAAAACCTGCCTGCTCCTGCCAGGCGGCCCGGGGAAGCAGTGGGCACTTTGGAGAGGAGCAAGGGAGTGAGGCGGGTGCTCAGCACCCGTCCCCCGAGGCTCTGCCAGCCCCGCAGGCACGCTGGGCATGCCAGGCTTGGGGGATTTCTCAAGCTGGAGAATTTCTCCGCACCATCCTGCTCAGGAGCTGCCAAGATGCTCGTGCGGTGGCACCGCATCCGCTCCAGCTGCCAGGTCTGCACTGGCTCCCATTAACGACTGCCCACACCGAGACTTCCCACGCGAGATTAAAAAGGGGAAAGACGATATTCCCAGACCACCTACGAGCAGCTAAAGCCAGCGGTGCCCGAGCCCAGCATCCCTTCACTGTCCCTCGCAGCCCCTGCCGTGGCTGGGCACGGGGAGGTGGCAGGGCCAGCAGACGTTAATCGCAGTGGACACGTTGCATATGGCCGGGGACAGGAGCGCTGCTTGGGGTTTTTATGGTGACTGACAGCTTGGGCTCACGAACCATCTGGTGAGGATTCACCGAACATCAATTCGCGTTAATGGAGCAACGCGGCCACACGTGCCTCAGAAACGCTCCCAGAGACCCCTCTGCGCGGGGGCACGACGGGGAAACCCCCTTTCATCTTTCCTCTCATTGTAGCGTGAGAAAGTCCCTTAAGCACCACAAGCCATTTTTCCTCCTTCTTCCAAGCCTGGACCATGCATCTTGCCCGGAGTGAACATGAGCACAGACCTGCCGTGGGTCTGGTAGCCGAGGAGTAGCCCCCCATGCCCCAGGAGCAGCAGACCAAGCCTGGCTCAGCACGGTGACCCCTGTGAAACCCCCAATTTGCCACAGGGTTGGGGGTTCCTGTTTTTTTCCGAGCCACATGCCCCCTGCTCCCTCAAGGGTCTACGGAGCTGCGGCTCCCAGCCCGGGATGCCCAGGGAATTGCATGTGCCAAGCCCCACGGGGCAGCTCCTGAGCAAGCCTGGCTTTGGGCCACAGGCTTGCTCACGCAAAGCAGCCGTCACGGGCACCGGGGCTCCCCACGGGTGTGCATCCCCCCCACCAGAGATTTTGCCCACCCTGGGGTTCAGGAGAGGGGAGCGAGCACTGACAGGCAGAGAAGAGCCCGGCAGCATCCTGACACCTCTCCAGCAGTTCCTGCCCCTGATTCCCTTCCGAGTTTCCGCGACCGGCCGATGCTGCCGCTCCTGCCCCGAACGCCGAGGCACCCAGCACGCCGCTGCCGCAGCTGCGTGGCGCTGGAGCAACGAGCTGGATTGCTCTTTCTCGCCAGCCCGCTTTATTAACGACAAGAAATCATAACGGCTTTCAGAGCGGCTGAAGGCGCGAGATGCTCCTTTGCCGGGGGGGCTGCAGAGCCGGCAGAGAGGAGACGCGGGGTGTGTTTGGGTGAGGTTTGCTGGCACTGGGTGCTCGTGGGTGCCAGCGAGGGAGGTGATGAGCTGAATAACCACTGGGATGCAACAGCCCTGACGGGCGGCTCTCAGCCACCCAAATTCAGAGCAAGCGTGCAACTCTGTCTGCATACAGCTGCCTTCAGGATAAATAGATGACATTTTAAAAATCAATGAGAACTACTACATTCGCTTATCCTTGTTCATTAATAATGGTCCCGCTCGACAATACACCCGGCAGCCCAGGCAGCAGCCAAGCAGGGATCTCCTGGCTTGAAAGGCCAAACCCCAGCCCTGCCTGCACCCACACCTGCCTGCACTTCAGTGTCTGCAAGGTAATCGCAGCCAGCCCCTGCCTGAACACCCCAGCAACGCACACAACAGGCCACACATCTGGTTTTAGTGTTCGTCGGGGCCAACAGAATTAAATCTGAATTTGGCCCGTGGCACAGCCAAAGGATGGGATGAAGATGGGGTGCGGCCTCTCCCCAGCTGGCACCCCAAAAGCGCCTGTCCCAGCAAGGTGCGACTTGGAGCTTGATGATGCACAAGTGGGAAAGAGTGAAAATGGAAAAATGGAAGTGGGTTATTGGCACTTGCGGAGGGAGGAAGGAGGGGAAGGAGGGAGGAGAAGATGTTTCTGGGACCATCCTCTGGACCAGTGGTCTCCAAAAAGGGGTGCTGCGCCCCAGGGAATGCGCAGGACGGTCCGTTGGGGTGCGGGAAGAAAATCTTAACACTCAAGTAGCATATGGTTATAAAAAAATAAATACACATTTACTGGGGGTGCATGCTCAGAAGTTTGTTCCTGGTAGGGGTGCATGACCAAACCAGCTCAGAGACCACCGCCTCGGTGCACGAGGCTTTCCCCAGTAGAGGCCAAGAGGAGGGACCCCCGCCCGAACGCGTGTCCCCAGCCCTTACCTCTGTCCTCCTCCTTCTCGCGGCCGCTCCTGCCCCTCAGCGCCCGGCTCCGGGTGCTGCCGTAGTCTCCGGCTTTGGCCCTCTCCGCCAGTTCCTTGGAGGTGCTTTTGAACCAGGGTCCGTGCCGCCGTCCCCCCTCCGGCATCGTCACTGCCGCCTTGAAGCCGCGGCTCAGCTGCATCACCCCCAGGTAGGGCAGCCCCGGCCCCTCGCCGGCCCCAGGGCCGCGCTGGCTCCCCGTCACCGTGGGCTCCCCGGCGAAGCCCGAGTGCAGGAAAACCAAGCTGCCGGCCGCCAGGTAGAGAGCCAGCAGCGTGAAGAAACGCACAGGTTTTCGCCGAAAATACCGCTGGAGTTTTACCAATAATTTGGCCATAGCGTCTTCATCCCTTCCCCGGCAGCCGGCGCCGCAGGGGAGCTGCTCTCTGGCCCCAGGGATGCTCCGAGGGGGGTTTTGCCCGCCCCGGGCTGGAGGAGACTCCCGGGGTGTACCAGGGGAGCTGATGGGTGCCCCGAAAGCGTGGCGGGGGC
This sequence comes from Ciconia boyciana, assembly GCF_034638445.1. Classification (NCBI taxonomy): domain Eukaryota; kingdom Metazoa; phylum Chordata; class Aves; order Ciconiiformes; family Ciconiidae; genus Ciconia; species Ciconia boyciana. The sequence continues at coordinate 8,301,703 of NC_132948.1, forward strand.
TGCAGGGTGAGGCCGTGCAAAGCTATTGCCCGACCCTAAAAATTCCGGGAGGGCTGGGGAAGGAGCGGGGGTGGATTTTGAGACCCCCCCCGCCGTGCACAGGAGGTTTCTCCAGCGCTGGCTGTCACCGCCGTCCCTGGTTTATTCTCCCGGCAAAGCCCCCCAGCCGTGCCCTGGAGACTCGGTTGATGAAGGGATCATGTTAAGGAAATCGAGGGTCTGAAGGTGATTTGAAAGCCGATCAGCTGATGCAGCTCTTCTCGCTCGCCTTTCCGCTCGGCGGCACCGGCTCTCACAAGCATCTCTCTAATGGAAACGGCACCGTCGCCTTTTCAGACAAAGAATGAAAAGTCCCTGGACGCGTCTTGGGGCCTGAAATGCTGACTGGGACCCTTTGTCTAACGAAGCCCCATTCATCTCACTCCCAGGGCAAGAAATCTCCACCTGCAAGTCAAAGAGAAAGGCACACTTAGGAAAGCATCCCAGGACACGGGGAGGATGGCAGTCCCCGTCCCCCCGCGGGGCGAGGAAGATGCCCAGGCTCTCAGCCCTGCAGAGGGGCAGTTCACCCTCCCCGCAGCACAAGGATGCGGGACAGCCGGGAGACGTCGGTGCAGCGGGAGCGATGCTGGCTGCCAGCAGCCCAGGGTTAGGGACAGGGATGCAGCCCACACAGCTCGCTCTGGTTGTGCAGGAGAGGTGCTACAGGAAGGCTCTGGGGCACATGGAGGATTTCTGATTTCACCCGATTTCACCCACAAGGGGATGAGCTGTGAACGCTTACATGCACGCACACATCCACATGTGCATGCACGTGCATGCACACACATGCATATGCACGCACATCCACGCACTCGTGCACACACATGCGCACACACCCGTGCACATGTGTTTCACCCCTAGACCTGCACGTCTCTACGCACTGGCCAGCCTCGAGCGAAGCCCCAGAAAGCGAGCGCCTGCCCCGGGAGCCGGGCGGGCAGTGGGGCGGCGGGGTGCTATGGGCAGCTGCTCCAGCACCTGGGCACCCTGCCAGGCTGGGAGACCCCACGGGAGTGCGACGTTCCCACGTCGTCCCCAGTGTGGTTCTCCCACGTACCGCCATGGCTGCGTTTCAGCCCATCATGCCCCCAGCAAGGCTTTTGCAATGTCGAGGCGAGGGCATCCTCTATTCTCCAGCCAGGACCGAAGGGCTGACCTCCCCATTCACACCCTGCCAGCCGGGATCGACACGGTGCTGCCCCGGGAATGTCGTGGCCGGGGCTACCCAGGGCCATCCCTGGAGGCTCTCGGCACAAGGAGGGCAGCCAGCCCGGGGAAGGGATGGTCCTCTCCAGCCAGCGCCGGGGCTTTTCCCGAGGGGGGATTTCTCTCCTCCAGACCCCCAAGCTATGGAGGATTCTCTCCAGCCCTGCCCGGGACAAAGCCACACCGAGTTGCAGGGTGGGTCCACCTTCACGGGGGGAAATGCCACTGCCACCGCGCCCTGCTGGCACATCAGTGGTGGCAGGGACAGTCCCGTGCTGCCTGTCACGGACTCATCTTATTTTAGGAAAGGAGATGAAAATAAATGGAAAGACAAAGTGCCATTAGTTTAATGGCCTCTATGTTCCTGCCATCTGTCTTCAGTTGATTAAATAAAAAATATTGGTGGAACATATGGCATGAATTATACATAAATATTTTAATTTGGGTTCCCAGAGTGGTTATTCAAATACCCCTGGCTCTGCCGGGTGAACTTTTGTGGAGCTCAGGGCTGGGCAGGCTGCGCAGAGTGGATCACCAGTGGGGCACGAGCCCCTCAGGCTCCCCCAAACCATCCCCTCCCCGGCCACAATTGGGGTCATCACGGCCTGAGCAAAGGCTGAGTAAACTCGGAGTAGCAGCCGAGCAAGCAGACTGGTTGCTATTCAGGCTTTTGCATCTGCAGGCACCTCCGTGGGTGCAGGCAGCACCCTGGCACAGCCAGGACGGGTGGTCCGGCCCCCACCGCGGTGGGCGAGCATCCCCCAGCCCGGCAGTCCCATGGACCCGTCGGCGCTTGGCCGCCCTCCCGCGCTCCCTGGCCGGTGGCCAGCGGGGAAGGGCCGCTCCGTGGGAACCCGCATCTTCCCTTCCTGCATGAGCTGCTGCTCTGCGCTTCAACCCGCCTTCCCGGGGCTTTGTACAGGCACTAAATACAGGGCGGTTTGGGACAGTGCTGGGGTGCAAACGGGACGGCCCCGGGGCTGTCCCCACTCCCCAGAGTCCCCGCTGCCGCCCACCCTCCTCCCTGCCTGGGTTTGGTCCTGCCGGGCTATGGCAAGGAAGCACGGCATATAAAGAAGGGGCTTAAATTACTATCATTAAGCCATCTGGAGCTCATCCTTCTCCATCATGAACTGTGGAGTTGCAGGTCAATTACTGCACATTTGCATATATTCCATTAATGCTTCTGCTAATTGTCTGGAGGAGATAATGTGCTTGGCTTACGGCTCCCTTGCTGGCTACGGTTTACAAACAGCGAGTGTGGCAAATAGACCCTGCACCAATGCTCCCCGTGTTGGCGGAGGCTTGGGACATCGGGGGGGTGATTGGGGAGGGTGATTGGGGGCGGTGATTGGGGGGACCCCACCCTGCTGGTGGCCATCCAGGATGGGGGATGCCGGCAGCACCCCACAACACTGTTCCGTGCACTCCGCCAGCCCTCCCCATGTTGTAAGGATGGATCCACCCTCCCCAGTGCAGCAGCATCAGGGTGGAAGGACCTTGGCTGGACCCCACGGGTTTCCGTCCCGCACTGCAGCCTGCAATGGCGAGTGTCCCCCGGGGTTGTATCCAACCCCCCGCTGCCTGCACCCCACGCCGCCTGGCCAGGCTCTGCCTCCCGCGGGCAGTGGGGCAGCTCCTGCCGGGGGTTCGCAAGCAGAGCTGGTGCCAGCCCAGCCTGCGGCATGGCTAGAGGACAGTAGCGACACACTTTACCAGCCAAACTAAGGAAGCTAGTATTAGTCAGCCAGCGCGGTGCAGCAGGCAGCGTTGTAAGACTGGGCTTTCGTCGGCCGCTGCGGGTGGCCAGGTACAAAGGCTGTTAGGAAGAACGCTGCGGGCCGGGAGCCACATCTGCTGCCTTGGCGCTGGGACAGCCAGGGCGCAGAGGGGATTTATTCCCCAGCCCTTGCTTGGTTATTACCCGCTGTGCCCAGCTGCTCCCGGCTGTGGCTGTCAGCGGGGCTCTGCTCAGGTCCCAGGGGACGGATCCAGCCCCGGGGAGTCATGTGGCTGGAAAGCTCTCCCCTTCCAGCAGCGCCGCGGCTGGAGCATCCCTCCCTGCCCACCCCCGGACCCCCTTGGCACCTGGAGCCGAAGCATGGCAGAGCCGAGCGGGGACATTTCCCAGGCACTTTGCACTGTTACAAGCAGGCAGCGGGTCCAGCCAGGATGGGGGGAATGGGGGGGGAGCTGGTTCCTCACCTACCTCCATCACCATGCTCCTGCCAAGAGCTGAAATCCTCGTCCCGGCACTGGGATGCCCGAGTGAGCATCCCTCCGCACCCAGCCCACCGCCCTCTGTGGCAGCAGTCCTGAGGCCAGTAGAAAGCCCCACGGCTTTGGGGCTCTGCAATTACTTGCTGCAGGGCTGAGGAAATTCTCATTAATTTGCAAGGCTTATCTTTCCCCCCATCCCGCCCCAAGCAGGGGCAGTGTGCGGGAAGGTGGGTCCAGGTCCCGAGGGGGCTCCGCCAAGCGGCACGAGCATCTCTGCGACCGCTCGTGACCGGGATGAATGAAGCGCCGATAAATTATACATTTGGGTCTTGTCTCCAAATTGCTCTGCAATTATTGAGCAGCAAGGTTCAGTTGCCTTCAAGCACCACCTCACATCTGACCACAGCAAAACACACTGAAGGGCTCACGTGGTTCCCCCAGCACAGGAGAACAATCAGCCCATTAAAAACAGCAAATTAACGAACACAAGAGTTCCATTAGGAGGAGAAGGCGACCGAACTATCCAATTTCATCACGTCATTAGCATTTCTTATCAGAGGGACAGGGAAAGAATAGGGCTTTAAAATACAGAGGGATGGGATGGAGTCTAATGACCACAACAGGGCGAGTGCCCGGGGACCCTTGTCCTGCTCCCGGAGGGCTGCGGTGCAGGTGCTAACCTCAGTCCCACGTCACGGGGCAGCCCCGGCATGGTCGTGCACCCTTGGGTGCACAGCACAGCTTCCCCCTGAAATGCTTCTGCTGAGACCTGGAAATGCGGCGGTGTGCAGGACGCAGCGCATGGCGTGCGATACCCAGGGCACGGTATGCGGGACCCAGTGCATGGCATGCAGGACCTAGTGCACAGGGTGCAAGATCCAGCGCACGCTGTGCAGGAGCCAGTGCACGCTGTGCAAGGACACAGTGCACGGCGTGCTGCCTGGACCTGCTGTCACCCAAAAGCCACCCACTTTGGTGAGGGGACCACGTGCTTTCTCAGAGAGCCCCGTGTCCCTCCATCCCCACCCTCAGCTCCACAGGGTGCTGGCAACAGGTGACTGCTGCCACCGCAGAGCAGCTCCTGCAGCTTCACACCCTCGTGCCTCCCTGGCGCAGGCAGTGAGTGACGGCACCAACCAGTGACACCAGCATGAACACCCAGGGGTACTGGGCACCCTTGGTGCTGGCATCCCCCGAGCCTTTCAGCCTCCATCCCTAGGAGAGTACTGCGGCAGGAGCTTGGCATTGCTGCCGGGCAGAAGTTGGGCAATTCAAGCTCCCAGGTAAACCTGCCATCTTCTTCAGCCCCATGAAAATGGATTTTCACTCTTTCTCACCCTTTAAAATAGAAGCAGCAAATGAGGTGTATCGGGCTGAATTTAAATACTGTTACTGCTGGGAACGAAACTGAGCTAAACTGGGACATTGAAAATCAAGGTTTCCGTCACAGCAGGGCACATCTGGACCATCTGATGCATCTCCCCTCGAGCACCCAGCACCCGCCGGCTGCCTCTTCCAGGGGTGAGCTGAGCATGCCGAGCAGTCAGCTGCCTTTAAACCGAAGCTAAGTTTATTTATTCAGCTGCTCCCTGCCTTAATTTTTGTGAGAAACATGTTTGTGCATCCCCTCTGCTGGGAGGGTTGCACAGGAAAGGTTCATGTGTGCTTAAAAACAGCTGAGTCGGCAGCTTTCGGGTGTCACAGCGAGCGGTGGCTGCTCCGTCCCTGCCTGGGGAAGCAGCTCGCCCCAGGGAGCTGCACCAGGGTTGGATGCTCCCCAGGGGTGTGCTTCCCTGGGGAGCTTTTAAATCCCTTCCGTAGGCCAAGCCACCAAGATACGCAAAGGAAAAACCTCTTATTTGGGATTTATTGGCCTGATTTGTAAATGCAGAGCGGGACTTACCCATCTGCTGATAGATTTCTGTGCAGGATTTCCAAGCGTGTTGGAGGGTTTGTAAATCTTCCTCCTCGCTGGGAATCAATGGAGGGGTTTAGACTGAAATTAGGCAGCTGACTTTCTCACTTATGGGCAAAAAACGATTTTTAAATATTCTGGAGAAGATTTATCGACGGTCTTAGCACTTGCCCAGGGCAAGGGGAAGCTGCAGCCGCAAGCCCAGCTGGGCACGAAGCACCAAGCTTGGGAGGCATCGCAGATTCTTTCATCTGTAGGGACAATTTTGCCCCAGACTAATTGATTAACGTCTGCAAAATGCCTTGAGATCCACAGAAACGGGGCCATGCTAATTGCACAGCCTCCTATGAGCGCTCCCTCCACTCTCCAGAGGGCGAAAACTTGCCGTACACCAGCCCCATTTCTGAGAGGGCTGAGTTATAAATAAACCCCAGGGCGATGGGCTGGATCCTGCCCTGGGTTATTTCAATGCACCGAGAATGACCGGCCAGCGCTTCGCAGAGAAGCCCAGGGCCTGCAGCACATCCCAGGAGGGCTATTTTACTTAACCAAGCTGATTTAAGCAACCTTAGCCCCATTTATACATTACATTTACTGTTGAGCTACCCGGGATTGCAAATTCCCACAAATGCCCCAGACCCCCGCCCCGGGGATGCTGATCCCCACCCAGACCCCGCAGGCATCAGATGGCACGGGGCGGGGATCTGCTATGGGGCAGACGAGGGGCTCCCGAAACAAATCCAAGCCAGGATGCAGCAGGGTCGTCCAACCCTTGAAAGCAAAGAAATGCAGTTGCCTTCAGGTCACTGATTTCCAGGTAATCCCACCTCTGCAGCACGCAGAAGCTTGCGGGGCTCCACTCACTTCCGCTCGCTCCCCCGTGTATTTTGCTTTACAATGGCCCAAGCAGAGCCGAAAAGGGAGGTTTTTGCCTGGCACTCCATTCCTCCGCATGCAATTACATCAAAGGCCGTTCCAGCCTCTTGTAGGATGAATTCCCCTTGCAAGTGTGAAAGTGGCTCATAAAGAAAAATGTTTTAAGCCATGAATCATTTAAAAAGCACAAGACATGATGCCGAAGGCAGAGAAGGAAATAGCCGTGTATTCTGGAGATTTAGGCAGGCAGAGGATACCAGGGAATCAGTGGGATGATTTACATGAGCCGGCACAGCAGAGATGCTGCAGCCAGTGTACCCGGTATCCCATCCCAGCTGAAGTGCACCCTATGTTACAGCATTATTATTATTATTTTAATTAGTCTGCAACAACCCCAAGCACGCATGTTGTCTGACTCTCTCCATCAGCGTTATCCCATCTGCTGGTACCTGGGTTTCCTCTGGCAGGGCCGGAGCGTGTTTGCGGCAGGAGCGGGGAGCTCCCTCGTTTGCGACGGTGGCTAACTGCATTCGGAGAGCTGCGTGCGGAGCAGGCGCTGGGGAGTGGGCAGGATCCGTCCTTGCTTTCAGCAATAGAAACTAATAACCCAGCGCAACCCTCGCCCGCTGCATCCCTGCCAGCCCCCAGCATCCCTCCCTGAGCATCCGGGCTGCCGGCATCAGCCCCATCCCCACGTGCAATGCTGAGAAACCTCTATTTCCCCATTATTTCCACGGTTTTCCTTGTGAGGCCAGAACAGGAGCTCCATTTGGATGTGAACAGTGGTCAGGCCTGTGTCAGTGGTGACATACAGCGGTATTTGGGAGAGGTCTCGGTGACACTAAGGGATGTCTCGGTGACACTAAGGGATGTCTCGGTGACACTAAGGGATGCTCCCTGCACTGCCGCAGGGTCTGCGCTCCCTCTCCCCCTTTTTGCCATCCTTGCCCATGGCACACTTAAGCCCTGTGAAAAAGGTGATTTAACGTCATTCAGACAATACCGTGTATCTGTAAATGGGCTTAACCTAATGAGTTTTAATACATATTATGTTCTAGGTATTTTATGCCCAGTCTGCAAAATCCAGTTATGGTTTTCAATAAGACTTAGCGAGCTGAGATGTGCACCGGAGGGGATGCGCGCTCACACGGGGCTGCTCCGAACTGGGCAAGGAGGAGGAGGAGGGCGGGAGGAAGGCAGGGGCTGTCCCCCAGGGAGACACAGCTGGATCCCAGCCAGCTGCTGGCTCAGCAAAGCCCCCCCAGACCAAGCACTGCCTGCAGCCGCCTCCAGCAGCCCGGGAGGACGAGGTTTAAGATATAAGGGCTGGCCTTTTTCAGATGCAACGCCGGGGCTGGCCAAGCCGGGGAGAGCACCGCCGGCTGCACTGCAGCAGGCAGGGCCAGCCACTGCCCTGCGGCGGGGAAGGCAGCGGGCAGCCAGCCCGGCAGCCAGCTCCCGGTGGGTGCACGGTCCCCCGTGCCCGTCCGTGGAGGCTGCGGCTCTGGAGGAGGCACCGCTCATCGTCCCCAAAGCCTTCTGCCACTCCTGCAGCTGGCTGGGCCGTATCCCGACACAGGCAGAGGGGACAGCGCGGGCAAAGCGTGGCTGCCTCGGCGTGCACGGACACCTGCGCCCTCCCCGCCGCTGTGGCGAAGCAACCCTGAACAGCAGCCACCAACGCACCCAGAGCCTGCGGGCTCCTTATTTCAGAGAAAGTCGCGACGCTGCTCTTTTTCTCTCCTGTGCTTAACGATGAGGAACAAACCCTGCAGCCAAAACAGAGCGGCCAAGTGGCGCAGCTTTATCCCGAGGTTTTGAGCACGGGAGCCAGTCCTGGCTCCTGGATTCACAGGAGGTGAGGAGACTCGGCTGCCATGTGCCAAAGGGAGATCCCCAGGGGAAATCCAGATGCATCCCACCAGCAGCTCCTACAGAACCACCCCTCGTGGTACATATAGCAGCATAAATCCCATAGAAACCGTGATGGGGTCCATGGGGGCCAACAGTTGGGAGCTGGGAGGTGTGACCCCCCCAGGGGGGTGGCTCAGCCCCACTGAAACATCTTCCATGGGCGCTACAGGAGGGCCCAGCACGTTCGGTCCACCATTAATCCCCATGGGCCTCCCAGGCAGGGAAGAGCCAGAACTAATTTGCCTGTAAAGCCCACGCTCCGCTCCTGCAGGTCTCTGCCACGGAGACTTCGCTCAGCCCCTGGTAATCTGGGATTATACGAAGCGCTGGGGCAATTAAGAAAAACAGCTTTTCAAGCAGCAGACAATGCCTTCTGCAGCCTATTTAAATTAATATAGTGAGAAGGATTATTTCTTGCAGCCCTTGGTTTAAAGCCTCCTTTCCCGGGGGGGGCTGATTTCTTTCTTTTCCTGCACACCCAGCAGCATTGCATCCTGCTGCACACGGGAGATGGAGGCCCAGTTTGGGAAGAGATCTGCCTTTCCCATGAAGACTGCAGGCTCCAGGAGAGACCAGGGTTGCCCTGAGCCCAGCCTGGCACAGGGGACAGACCAGGCTTGGGAGTGGGTGGCCGGGGCAGGGGACTCTGACTGCTTGTCCCCATGGGATGGAGGCATCACACAAGGGCCATCTCCCCCCAGCTCCCGTGGCAGTGCTGCCAGACCCCTGCACACTGCAGCTCACTGCAGAAAGCCCAGCACATCACAGGCTCTTTCTTGGAGCGTCGCACTGGAGTGCTTCCCAAAATGACCCAGCTGAGATAGAAACCCCCAGACCCACTCCAGGGGCACATCTCCTGCAGCCCAGGGGGAGCGGTGGGCAGCGGAGGGGGAGCCCAGAGATCAACACAAATCCACAGAGAGAGCAATCGGCTCCACAGATCACATCCCAACCCTCTGCTGTATTCCCCTGGGTCCCCCCATATTGCCTAGGATCATGCTAGCGAGAGCCAGCCCCTGCTCCCCCCGGGCCTCGGAGATCCCCGTCCCACCTGGGGCAATGGATGTCCCCGGCAGCGGGGTGGACATCTCACTCCTCAGCCACGCTGAACAGCAGGTCCCCCTACCCCATGCTCGTCCCCCTGTCCCAGGCTGAGCTCCGGGCTCCAGAGGGGACCAGCACATCGCAAAGGAGGTACCGAAGCACAGACATTTCTACCCCGGAGCAGAGCCAGCTCCCTGCACGCCTCGAGGCGACTGGGGACTTGGTAGTCCCAGAGGGAGACAGGAGGTTAGAAGAAGCAAAGATTTTCTTGGGGTCTGCTGGCCAGCAGGGACCGAGCTGGGAGAGATGCTAAATCCCATGGGAGGCTGTATCCTCTGTGGGGCGAAGCTGGGAGAAGGGGATCCTGCCTCAGCCCTGGAAAGCGTGACTTTGGGTGGGAGCCTGGAGGGCTGGGGGTGCTGAGGGGTGGCCTTGGGGACCCAGCCCAGCCTTGCGTGGGGCTGCGCGGGGACACAGTGCCGGTCAGAGGCTTGGCTCCAGCATGAGGCTGCAGCGAGCACGAAAAGGAAATAGCGGCAAAGGAAATGTCAGAGCGCGGTGCAGCTGGAAGCCGGGAATGGGGTAACCCCGTCCCAGGCTGGCCAGAGCCTGTGGGCTGGTGGCCAGGGTGAGAGTCGCTGCCAGGGTGAGAGCGAGGGCAGCTTGCCGTGGACTGCAGGGCTGGTGGCACCCTGGTCTGCTGCCAGGGCTGGGGAAAAGATCCCCAGGGAAGGATGAGGCTTTTGTCTCCGGGAGAGGAAAAACAGCCGCACGCCCTGGCTGGGCTGCGAGGAGACGAGGGCACGATGGGGGCTTCCCTGTGCCCAGCCAGGCTGCAAAGGGGCAGTGCCGGGACCCCGCACATCAGGGACCCTAAAGCCGGGGGGGAAATCTGGGCAGGGGTGAGCCGTGCCGGACCCAAACGCCTGCAGCCCTGCCGCCGCAGGCTGGACTCGCCTCCTCGGGCACGGGGCTCTGGGAAAGCTAACCAAAAGCTGAGCAAAACCCCATGGGGAATTCTCCCTGGCCGCACACCGCTCCCCACCAGGCCTCTGCACAAGCGGCGCATACAGTAAATAATAATAACTGCTAATGCACGCCGGCTTGGAGGAGCCCCTCATGTTTAACGGTGTCAGACATGACAAGGGCCAGCCGGCACTCGCCACCCAGCCAGCAGTTTCCAAGCGGTTTCCAAGCCCAGGGAAGGGGCAGCCCGTTATAAAGGATAACTCGGCACAAGTCCCCGGAGAGGGGAAGGTTACGGCACTCGTGGGGTGGGAAGGTGCAGGTGGGCCAGGGCCAGGCTGGGTGGGGGCAACCCAGGGCTGGGGGCTTGGTCTCCGCTGCTGGACTGTGCTTCCCAGCTCCGAATTGCCGAGAAACTTTATTTAATCCTGCCTTCACGGAAGAAACAGTTTATAATGCTCAGCTCAAGGTAACCTTCACGCGGTTCTCCAATTGCCTCTGCTTTTCCTGCACACATTTTTTTTAACTTCATATTCAAATATTCCAATAAGTTGTCAGCATGGATATCGAAAGAAGAAAACAAATAGGGGAGGTGTATTTGGAAGGATTACCCTCTCTCCCCATTTTCCTTGCCGAGATGTTCCTGCACAAAGTCTTGGGAGGAGGAGGAGGAGGAGGAGGAGGAGGAGGAGGAGGAGGAGAGCTCTCCCTGCCTGTCTCCCGCTCCTCTCCGAAGCAAGAAACCCTTTCGAAAGCAGCAGCATACAGAGCGAAAAATCTCCGCCGAGGCGAGAATTATTAACAACTCCTGCAAAGCATCCTTAGCGCCCGGGGAGCCGGCGAGCTCCCCCACCTCCTCCCTAACTTGCCCGCACACGCAGCCCGCATCTTCCCACGCACATCCCCACCGAGCCCACCCCGGCCCCTCGCTCGGTGCCCGCCGCCGGGGTCCCTCCGCCCGTCCGGGGGCTCCCGCCGCTCCCAGCCCCCCGCCGCTTCATGTGTTGCGCTTTGCGCTTCCCCCCGCTTTACGCCCCCGCTTTTAACCCGCTCCCCGCCCCGCCTGCAGCGCGGATGCCCCTCCCGCAGCCCAACTTCGCGGCCGAGCCCCCGCGCCCCTCCGAGCCCCCGCCGCCGCCTCCTACCCGCACCGGGCGCTCTCCCAGGCCGGCCCGGCCGCCGCCGCCGCCGCCGCCGCTCCATGCGCCGGCCGCCCCGGGATCCCCGGGAGCGGCGGGGCCGGGGTGGCCGCCGGCCCTCAGCGCCGCCCGGCCCCCGCCCTGCCCCCGCGCCGCCGCCGGCCCTGCCCCGCCGCCGGGGCTCCGCTCATGCCGGCCGCGGGGGGGGCCCGGCCCGGCGGCTGCCGCTCGGCTCTGCCCGGAGCCGCTCCCGGGCGCCGTTACTTAACGTCTCCATCCAGCTCCGCTGCGGCTCCGCTCCATCCGCCGGCCTGCAGCGCTGCCTGCCGCTTAACCCCTTCCCTCCCGCCGCTCCGGCCTCCGAGCCCCCCCCGCCCCGCGCCGCCTCCCGCCTCTCCGCTTTATCTTCTTTTTTTTCTTCTTCTTCTTCTTCTTCTTCTTTTTTTTTCTCTTGTTTGGGAATGAGGTTGGTGACGGAAAGCGGCTCCCGGCCAGCCCCGGCCCCGCCGGGTGCGCTGAAGGGCAAGGGATGCTGAGGGTGCGGAGGGCGATGCCGGCCCCCCCGGAGCCCCGGCCCCAGCGCTGCCCGAGCCCCGGCACTCGGGTCCAGCCAGAGATTTATTGAATGGGGCTAGCAAGGAAAAAAAAAAAAAAAAGTATATATATATATGAGTCAGATCAATGAAAAATGAATTTGAAAACTTCCCGACTCTGGGAGTAGGAAAAATTACGATTGTAAAGTGATTAAGGTGAGAAGGGATTTCCCCCCTCCCTCCCTTTACTGGCAACAGAATAAAGCGTTGGGGGCTCTTTAGGGTGTGCTGGTGGCAGCTGGAAGCCCCGTCACCCACCCGGTGCTGCCTTCGCTGCGGCGGCAGCATGCCCGTCCGCCTCCCGCTGCCCCGGCACGCCAGGCCGCGGCCCACACCGAGTCTCTCCAGGTCAGGAGATAATTAAAAAAGGATCTAGAGAAAATACCCCTGCCTTAGCGTGATTAAGGCAGCAACCTTCAGTGGCCATGGACCCGTCTCCCGCAAGCATCTTTGCTGCAGCCAGGGGTACGGGCTGGAAGGGCGGCATTTTTCAGGGTGACGCACCCGGCTGGCCCCAGGGGAGCAGGGGGACCCCGAGCAATGTGCCTGCAGCAGGGGCCGCTCATGGCTGCGATTTGCTGGGGTTCGTGCATCCCAGCATCCCGCTGGCAGCCCCTGCTCCCGGCGGAGAGGCCGGGAGTTTTGGGAAAGCAGCAGCTGAGGGGAGGGACGGATCCTGCTACTGTCCCCGCCGAGGGAAAGTGCAGCCTCAGCTTGGGCCATGCTGGATGCGGGAGCATCCATGTGCGAGGGAACCATCCGAAGCTGCCCCAGGCAGGCGCACGGACCGCGGCGGCTCGTTTCCATAGGAAACCAGGCTGGCGAGCGCTGCCTCAGCTCCAGGCTGGGGGCTGAAGAGCTGTTTGTACTATTTTTATCCTCCCGGTACTAGGTTTCCTGGGTTTGACCATGCAAACGCCCCGGCAGCGCTCCCTCCCTCTGGCCAAGGCTGCGGGGGACTGGGAGGGACCGGGGGGAGATGACCTGCCCTCGGCTGGGGACAGCAGCAGCAGCCAGACAGTCCCTTGTCCAGGGAGCCCCGCGCTGGGTCGGTGGGTCCCACCACCCGATGGCTTTCCCTGCTTCCAAACGGTCCCATTTTCCCCACAAACCCGGCAATTCTCTCTTGCATTTTGTAAAAACAGGGGTGTCTTCTCCGCAGCTCCCCAGCGGGGTGTTTGCAATTCCAGGTCTCCTGGTGAGATGCGCGGTGCCTTCCCCCTGGACGAGCATCCATCAGAACAAAGTTTCCTTCCTGCAAATACCTTGTTGGCTTCTCTTTAAACCCTCTCCTGCACCTTGGGGGGCTCGGGGCTGGAATATGCATGGAGGACATACACATGCATGGAGGGTGCAGCAGGCAGGCGAGGGGCAGCGGTGAGGGAAGCAGCTGAGCCATGCCAACACATGCCTGTGGGGTTTTGCAGCACGCACAGGCCAGAGGAGCAAGAATTTGGCCGGCTCTTGCAGATTAGCTGCTCAACAGCCATTTTGACGGGTGCGAGAGAAAATTTAGTCATTGGTTTAAAATAGCGTTCGCAAAAATAACTTTCAAAGACTGTTTTATTTTGCTTTTTCTGGGCTAGACTTGCCCCAAGAGCAATCAGGGGTCTTCCTGAAACATCAGATATATTTTCCTTATAGACCCTGGTGTAAACGAAGCGGCTCCAAATCACACTCAGCAACCTGAGCTGCTCCCGGTGATGCTGCACCAGAAGGACTCAGTTCTGCAGGGCTTTAAGGGTGTTTTTCACCCTAAAGGCCTCAAGGTTATTGCCAGGAGACTTTTTGACATTGGCCTTGTGTCCCCAAGTACTGATGTCACCAAATAAATCCCTATATCAGGGACGTCGGGTTTTGAGCCAAAAGTGACTGCCAAGGTTTCTGCAGACAGCCTTATCCAGGGGAGCGGAGCCCACGGTGCTCTGTGCCCTGGCACCGGGGTGACTTTCATTGCGTAAGGGCTCAGGGCAAATGCCGGGTCCCTGCTGCGGTGGGGACACTGGAGCAGCTGTCCCCTCCTCCCTGCCGAGGTAGCGGGCTGCAGCCCTCATTTATGGATCTTTTCAGAAACTTCTAATTACCCAGGCTGTCTCAGGAGGGCTTGTCAGTGGGGAAAAAAGAGGATGCAGTGCATTATAATAGTAAAAAAGGCTGCATAAAATCTCATTTTGAGGATTATGAAGTGCCAGCACAAAAAAGCTGTAAACAGGATGTCTGAAAAGATCTTAGGCATAAAGGTCAGAATCTACAATTTAAATGGGTCGCTTGTTGCTTTCTTGCTCTGTGCCACTAATGAGACGGGATGTAGAAAAACAAGTTTCGTTTTGAAGCCACATTTTGGTCCTTTGTGATTTGAAATGTCAACTTTTTAGCAGCAAGTTTTTTACCTGGGGGGTGCAGGGGTGCAGCTGAAAGGGGTTTCTCTCCCCCTGGTCCCTGGTATCCCCATGGCAGCAGCGGGAGGGGACCAGTGGGGACAGGGATGCTCGAGCCCAAGGCCTTTGCAGGCGGGTGATGCTGCAGCAGCATCCCAGCCCCAGGAGTCTCTGGCTGCCGGTGCCAGGGCCATGGCACGAGGCTCTGCCTTCCTCCCGAGGATGAGGCCGGCGCTTGCAGACGTTGCCAGGCACTGGGTTACTAAGGTGGTAGCATCCAGGGAATGGCAGGATAAGGAGCCTCGTTTGAGTCATTTACTTATTTATATCCTCGCTGAGCCCCCAGCGTGCTTCTTGGGGACTCCCACCTCCCAGAGGGTGGAAAATGTGCCTGCAATCCCAGCTTTCCCGGAGGTTTGAATGCCTGGGGGAGCTGGGCCGGGTTATCGGGGAGCAGCTGATTAAAAGTCAATATTCAGCAAATCTCGTGCTCTCAGTGCTTGTCTCCGCTTTGGCCAACCTGAGCAACGTGGGGCAGAAAAAAAGAGAGAGCCCAGAAATAACAAATGCTGCAAAATAATGAGCCGCTTCTGGCAATGCGGATGCCTTTCGTCCTCTTCTTTTTCATTTACATTTTCTGTCGTTACAACTTTGGCAGGAGCAAGCCGAAGTAGCTGAAATGGGGGCAAGACAGGGTTGCACTGGTGGTTTTTAATTGCTTGCAGGGGTGAGTTTTGGGGTCTGCAGGGGTGGGAGGCAGGAGGTGTGTGGGAGCTGCAGTGCCCCGAGCATCGCTCACGTCCCTGGCACCATCCCGGTTTGCTGGAAAGGACGGGCCAGCCCTTGGCAGCTCTGGGGGAATATTGTAAAGCGGTTCTGCTGCCTTTTTTGCATGGGGAGCCATGCACCATGGTCTTCCTCCAGCAGCCACGAGATGCTCGAGGGTCCTCCCCAGTGCTGGCATCTCCCCGGCCCCCCGGGAAGCAGCTGCGTGGCGATGGTCCCCTGGGACCAATGTGAACATCTCCCGGAGACTGCATCTCCCAGTAATCGTCCCCTGAGGACTCACACCTCTCTTCCCTGATTTTTCTTAATTAACTCATTAGGATGCCAGCAAAGGTGATGCGAGTGTCCCAGGAGGGACCTGCTCTCCCCGTACGGGCAGCACAGGCAGCGATGGCTGCCCAAGCCCTGCTGCCTGCAAGCTCATGAAAAGCCCCACAGCTGCAGATCGAGGGGGTCATTTTAGGGTAAGACAAGGAAAAAAAAAAGGAAGGGGGATGTTGTAATGCTGAGACAGGCTTCTGCGGATGCTTGCCGGAGCTGCGGGGCCGGGAGGGTGGACACGGGCCTCTGGTGTCTTGGCGTTGTTTTTGTGATTATTTGGAGTGTGGGGGGAATTAATAAAAAAAACCCCAAACAAGAAAGAGGCAACCATGTGGATTAAAGCTGGAAGGAAGAGGATTAAGAGATTGAAGGGAAAAGAAGTGCAGAGCATGCAGATGGAAGGGATATTTCCCCTTTCAGCCATTCTGCCTTCGGAAAAAGGGGAAAAAAAAAGATTTTTATAAGCTCTTTAAAAAATTCATGAGGTTTCCATTTCTCTGTTTATTTATTTATTTGTTCCCCAGGATAAACTTCTGAAATACAACATCTCATTTGTCAGCAGGTCCCGGGGGAGCAGGGCATAAATCAGATTGCCCTACTAATAAATTATAGAAAGCCAACACTCTGGGACTGTGCTACCACGCTGGCCTGGGGCAGGAGGGGACATTCTGGGGCAGGAGGGGACATTCTGGGGCAGGAGGGGATGGTTTGGGGCAGGAGGGGATGGTTAGGGGCAGGAGGGACGACTCAGGGAAGGAGGGGACGACCCGGGGCACATGCAAGTGGGTGGGCAGCAGCTCTGCACTGCAGGGCTCTGCAGGTGATGCATTTCTGGCTGGATCCAGCCATGCCCCCCCCATGCAAAAGGGAAGGGGGCTGACAGCCCCACAGCCCCGGGAGGGCTTAATGGGGTGGCATGGGTGGGAGGTGGGGGGGGGCTCCATGGGGTGGGAGATGCCACCCCGAGCGCTGGTACGGCTGCGGGTGTGGGGGCAGAGCCGGGGAAGCCGTGAGGCACCAGCCCCATCTCGCCCGTGCAGATGCCGGGCAGATGGGAGCCAGCTTTGGTGGTCCCCGGGGAGCTCTGCTGCCAGGGAGGAGAGGAAGCGTGGGGATCCGGGCTCTCCAGCCGTGCACGGCGAGATGGGAGCCGGCACCGGCCACCCCGTCTGCATTCAGGGACAGGCTCAGCTAACGCACCCCACGGGGGAACCCCGGACAGGGCTCCCGTGGGGCAGCACCATCCCCATGCAGTCCAACCCCAAAGCATCCTCAGTGAGGGCCATTTGCCCCCTCAATACAAAGCAAGAAGTGGTGCAGGAATTCACCAGGATGGGGTATTTTGCAATCAATGGGGCTGCCACCGGG
The DNA here is from genome assembly GCF_034638445.1 of Ciconia boyciana. Classification (NCBI taxonomy): domain Eukaryota; kingdom Metazoa; phylum Chordata; class Aves; order Ciconiiformes; family Ciconiidae; genus Ciconia; species Ciconia boyciana. Next base: position 8,318,471 of record NC_132948.1, read on the forward strand.
CAACCTTGGGCCCAGCGCTTAATTTTTCTGGGCTGGTGCAGTCTAGAATGCAGATGAAAATACCTCCTGGGGGTGTCCCGAGGCTTAATGAGTATCGGAGAGACGTGCTGAGAGCAGCACTGCAGTCCATGTCCCCGCAGCCGATGTGATGGCACAGCCCAGCGCAGCACCACCCGTTAAAGTTCAAAAAGAGATTCAATTTTAACTTCTTTCCACTAATTGATGGATCTGGTTTTGTCTTTCATGTGTTTTGTAGCTTGCAAACTGCCCGTTGGAGTGCAGCAGGCAGCAGGCAGAGGTGCCGGGCTGTGGCTGTGCCTCGGCGGTGCCGGGAGGCTGCGGTAGCCAGCGGTGCCAAACCCTTTCTTGCAGCCCCTGGCAAGCAGCTTCTCCATGGTGAGAATTTCTTCCTGCCCTGCAAACTTCTGGCTTTTGGGGCAAAAGCGTTTGAGGGAGGGAATTTTCGTGCCCATGGGAGGGTCTGCAGGGACCTGCCCAGGGTCCCCCAGCAGCACCCACCTCGGGGGACCCGCTCCACGCAGAGGGGATGATGGCAGCAGCGTGCCCGGGACTTGAGCGGCTGGGATGCAGGGAAATAAATCGTCGGGGCTGAACTGTGCCTGCAGCAAGTCCTGGGGCAGCGCGGGGCTCGGGCACGGGTCACGCGTGATTAAACACCCGGAGGGACAGTGATGGATGTAGGGACAGGCTGGAGCAGGGGCACGGGCAATGCTCTGCCCTCTGCCCCACGGCAGCAGCCGGCCTTGGCCCGGGCAGGGGGCAGCTCTGCAGATCTTCAATCACAGATGGAGAGGGCGTACAGCAGGTCTGTAAATTTGCTGGCAACCAGTTTGTCCCCCTGCTAGAAGCAGCGGGGCTCACCCTTTGGCTGTGGCTGCTCCCAGCCATGGCTCTGGGGGTGGTTTTGGTCCGTCCCCAGGGTGGCCGGTGGGTCAGGGCATCCCCGACCTGAACGGGTCCCCAAATCCTCGTGGCAGCGGCTTCCCCACCGGCAGGCGAGGCAGCGCAGGGGCCGCTGCAGCGGAGGCAGCGCAGGTGTTTCGCTGGGGGAGGAATGGAGAAACCATCTGTACGTGTGGATTCGTCCTGATGATTCAATGGAGGAGCGGATCCGGAGGCGAAACTGCTTCGCGTAGCTTTGCTACGGGATTTCGGCATCTTCATTTAGCGCTGGCTGATAAATGAGCCGGCTGCTCCCCCGTGCTGTGCCAGGCAGTGCCGAGCGCTGCTGCGGCAGAGCAGCAGAAGCCAGAGATGCTCCTTGCCCTCCCTGGGTCTGGTTTGCACTCGAGGTGCTGCTGGATGGGGAAAAGATGGGGCACAGCGAGGCAAGCCCAGCCTTATTCCTGCTTGGAGTAGGGAAACTTGTGAAAACCTTCAAAAATCCCCATTTTCACCCCATTTCACCATTCTCCCCTGGCAGCTCCCGTGGGACGATGGTCGGTGATTGCCTCTAGTGAAGCGATTTGTTCTGACCTCTTCCTCGCTGGCAAGGAGCATCCGAGGGCCGGGACAAGGGCAGGACGATGGCTCCCGTGGGGCTTCGCCAGCCCCAGCTGGGGATTCAGGCTGGCACAGGGATGGAGCGGCCGCTCAGCTGAAGTGCAGCTCTCCTCTCCTTTCTCGCAAAAGAAACAAGCTTTGCCTGTACCATCCGGAGCTATTCCCCTTATTTCAAAGGTGGCCATTATTATTATTATTATTATTATTATTATTATTATTATTATTATTGTTATTATTATTATTCTGCACCTGGCTGGGAGCAGAGCTTGGCGAGGGCTGCCCTTCTCCAAATGACGCCTGGGAGACTCCTGCAGATAATTCCTGCCAATGTTAATGCACTGAAGGGAGAATAAAGCCCATAAAGTCCAGGTCTGCTTGTTCCTGTACGAAAGAGGATGGCTGTTTCAGCCATTCCCCCACATGACGAAGGCCAATGGTACGTTGCAAATTAACCACTGGTAAAACGCCTGGTGCTGGTGCCGGAGGACAAGGTGGCTTTTGAGGGTGGCCAGGCTGGCAGCTCAGTGCGTGCTGGGGTTGAAGACCAGCACAGGAGCAGGACAGGGCGAGGGACAGCGTGGCATCCCCTGCATGCACACAGCACCACTGCGGGGCCGCATCCTGCCCCGGGCCGGGCAGCCAGCCTGGCTCTGACGGAGCCACGATCTGCACTCGTGGTACTGTCCTGGTGCTGCTTCCACCCCCAAACCAGCGGTGCCCCAGGGCTGTGGGCTGCAGACTGCTCAGACCTGCCCGAGACCCGGCACAGCCACAGCCACAGCCCTGGTCCTGGTCCCAGTCCCAGTCCTGCTCCCAGTCCTGGCCCTGGTCCTGGTCCTAGTCCTGGTTCTGGTCCTAGTCCTGGTTCTCGTCCTGGTCCCGGTTCTGGTCCTAGTTCTGGTCCTAGTCCTGGTTCTGGTCCTGGTCCTGGTTCTCGTCCTAGTTCTGGTTCTCATCCTAGTTCTTGTCCTAGTCCTGGTTCTGGTCCTGGTCCTGCTTCTAGTCCTAGTCCTGGTCCTAGTCCTGGTCCTAGTCCTGGTTCTGGTCCTGGTCCTGGTCCCAATCCCACAGGTCTCCCGCCCTGGAGCCCACATGGGAAGGAGCGCTAGGCATCACAGCAGGAAATTCCCATTGGGGTTACAGAAAAAACCTCATCCCCATGAGAGACCTGCAGCTCTGGGGTGGGGACAGTGAGGGCAGCTAAAACACTGTGATTTTGGGGCTGGAAGGCTTTTTTCGGACTGATGCATGGCACAGCTCGGAGCTGCTCACCGCCCGGTTTTTACACCAACCATCCTTCAGTGCCCATCCCAGCCTGAGCTCCCCCCCCGCATCATCTGCTTTGTTATTCCTTTCTGCTGTTCACATTTCCTCGCTGGTGTGTTACAGACGAGCTGAGCACACGCCGTTGTCTGGGCATGCTTCTCCCCTCCAGTAAGAGGGAATTAATTGCTGGTTTAAAAAGAAAGGAAGAAAAAGAGAAAGGACTTCCCGGGCAAAGCAGTGCCCACCTACCAGTGGAAAGAGGGCTTGTAAGGGAAAGAAACAGCTAGATCTAAGTATGTATATGTTCTGTATATATGTATATATAGAGACATGCGTGAGGGCCAGAAGCTCTGTAGTGATGGCACCCAGTGACTCCCCAGTGTCTCGTAAGGGCTGGACTCATGCTACAGCCTCGCTTTCCTACCTACGCACCTATTTTCAGGAAAAAAACTGGTTTTGAGCTGCCTGCCCCTCTGCTGAGCCAGCTGGCCGTGGCCAGAGCCGTGGCATCGCGGGTGGGAGGGAGGAAGGGAGACACGGCCATGACCGCCCAGCAGCCCCCAGGCGTGGGTGGCATCGCTGCGGGGTCCTGCAGAGCCCCAGCTCTACAAATGGGATGAGGTCCTAGGGGATGCCCAGGGGTGGCCGTCCCCTCCAGCCTCCCCTCGCTGCGGCTGAGCCGCCGGCAGTGCCGGGTCAGGAGCCGGCAGAGCGCTCGGGCACCCGGCAAACCTGCGCCCGCTGCTCCCTGGCCGGAGAGCTGCCAGCACGCAGCCTCCCTGGCCCCGACCGACGGCAGGAGATTACTGTAGCTGTGGAGCAGACACGTGTAATGGCTGTGTCCTAGTTTTTGAGAGCAGAATCCAGCATTAAAAAAAAAAAAAAAGCCACAGTTGTGGTAAAAGCAAATATAGTAGCTCACTCTGACACCGGCTCTTCTGGAGTGTGACTGGCTGTAAAGCCGTACCAGGGTCACAGCCTCGCAGGCTGGCGTGTCCCCTAGGAAAATGGTTTGTTTGTCTCCCACTCTCTCCTCCTCCCTGGTGGAAAAGCATCTCCAGACATGTTTCTGGCTGTGTCTGACATGACCGGGCGGTCATTTCACCTCCTTCAGGGTCAGCAGCCAAGCCATCTCCTGGCCCTTGGGAAACACACCTGACAGTGTCCCCTTCTCTGTCCCTGTGCCTGTTCCTGTCCTCATCTCTGTTCCCCTTCCTGTCCTTGTCCCCATCACCATCCCATTCCCATTCCCCATTCCCCTTTCCCATTCCCCATCCCCATCCTCATCCCATCCCATCTCCATCCCCATCCTCACCCCCACCCCCTTCCCCACCCGTCCCATCCCATCCCATCCCATCCCATCCCATCCCATCTCCATCCCCATTCCCATGCCATCCCTTCCCCATCCCATAAGGCACAGCTCACTGCCATTGAAAGGAAAGTGTTAATTTCACCATCATTACTAACTACTAATTACTAATTGAGAGTCCTAACTCACTCGGAGCAGAGGGTCCCGGGAAAGCACAGGCGGACCATGCTCTCGTTTTGGCACATCTCACCCAGATCGCTTGCCCCGGCTGGAAGCATCAACCAAAAATGTACCGTGGCGGCTAAATCTAACATCCTCACCTGGACATCCAAATTGAAGGGATCAATTAAAGCCACTTAATCATGAACGGTGGCAAAAGGGAGCTGGACCGTCAGGGACCAGCGGGTGCTACCGGGGCACAGCCATCGTCCCCCCAGCATCACCCTCCCGGACGCTGTAACTCAGACGAATGTGGATTTACTGCCTCTGCTCCATTATCACCAATCAATATAACAGTTATTACTTAATGGGCTAAAATTGTCATTCTAATGTCCCAGATCTGCATGTTACGGCATGGCTAATTGGTACAGAACTGATTCGGGGGCTTAATGAAAATGTAAATTCAGGCACATTAATCAAACAATTATTTCGTAACCACAAGACAGAAGGTGCTAAACCTAATTAAGGAATAAACAAAGTTAATCAGTGAACAGAAAACATTTACTAATCATATAGGTATGTTGCAAGAAAGAAATATTAGGCAATAATTTATTAAAGATTCCCAAACCTGGTCCTCTTCTTAATAACCCGGCACTCTGGCTTCCAGGAAGCACCATCTTGATTTTATTAAAGCATTTGTTCTGCTTTAAGGTCTACTGGGCACCAGAGAACAAAAAATATATTACTCTGCAAGATGAATAATTGCATCAATTTAAAATAATAGGGCCAGGGAATGAATGGGGGTGTGTGGGTGACACCTAACGTTGAGACCTATGCATTTTGGGCTTAATTATCAGCAGTTAGTGCTTTTCCAGCTCAAAAGTTAATTCCAATTCAGACAGAAAAATTGCAAGAAGACATAAAGATGAAAGCCGGTGGCATTTCTCTTTCCTCTGCCTGTTCATAGCTTCTTGTCAAAACCTGCTTGTCTGGCACAATTTCTGTACATAAATGGGAATATTTCTCCCCAAACTTCCTTCTGCCCAGCGCTGATTCCCACTGTGAAGTGATTCAAATTCCTTGCAGCATCGCTGTGCTTCCCGCAGCCTTGCAAGACCGTGCTGAGGCTGCGGGCTCCTGTCGCCAAGCATCCTGGGGGTCCAGCTCCGCTTTCGGCAGAGGGGGACCACCCGGTGTCCCCCCGGCTCCCCGTGTCCACCGGTGAGATGAGACGGGAGCTGCCAGCGTTTGCTGCATCCTCCCCAAACCAGCCCTGACAGTGATTCGACACGGAGCCATTAGTGCCAGCGGGGATGGAAAGCAGATGGCAGGGTCAGCGCGGGGGCTGCGGGCAGCTGCCTGCCAGGGTCCTGCCTTCGCCTGGATCTCCGACGGGTGCTGGCAGCAGGACCCTCGGTGTCCGCTGTGCTCGGGGGCACCCGCATCCCCAAGGCTCCCCCCAACCCAGGGAGCCGCATCCCCAAAATGTTCCCAACTGTGCAAAGCTGTGGTGCTGCACATCCTCGGGGGGATGGAGGGCTCGGTTCTGGTCCCCAGACAGGAGCAGAGCTGCCGTGACATTTATCAAAGCTCTCCCTCGAAGGGGAGCAGAGCAGCGCAGGGGCTGTGGATGTGATTTCACACCCTGTGCAGTGTTGCTGCTGTCGCTCCGGGGCTGGGGAGGTGGCGAGGGCACCCGGCAGCACCCCCGGTGCTCTCGGATGTGCTCCCAGGGCAGTGGGACGGCTCCAAGCAAACCATTTCCACTGCTGCTTTTCCATGGGAGGGTTTTTATGGGTTTTCATTGCAAATCTGAAAGGAAGCAAATTTCTGAAACATCACTGTTTCCCAGCAAACAGCCACTAGCAGGATGCACAGGGCTGCCCTGGCTGGGATTCACTGCACCAACCAGTGCCATCGAGGGGGTCCCCAGGGCCCTGCTTTCAGCATCAATTTACCCACGGGAAGGAGAAGAGCCTGGCCCACGCCCCAGCACTGGTTTTGGGGGTAATTCAGTCTTTCTGGGGCTGCCCCATGCCAGGCACACACAAGCCTTGCTCTCAGGGCAAGGTGAAACCTGCCTGGGAAAACTGCTCAGCTCTGCCGAAAACACCTTCTGTGTTTTCTTTGGCACTAAGTTTTCCCCAGACTCCAATATTTGTGGTCCTGAAGCTGCTTTTTAGTTTCCCCTTTGGCCCCGGAGCAGTGCTGGGACATGGTCCTGGGGTTTTATCCATGAATCCTTCGGCTGGGCAGGATTCTGGCGCTCATGCCCCATTCCTGCTCCTCTCCCGTCTCCGGGATGGAGGAGAGGGGTGGGATGGGGCTGAGAGCTGCTGGGCTCAGGGGGCTGGTAGCAGGCCCCCAGAGCTGCCCTCGGTGCCCCCCCGAGCCCACCACCGCTTCTTCCGCTTTCTTTTTTTGTGTCTCTCTCCAGACTGGTTATTAAGCCCATTTTCCCCACAGCCAGGCTAAGCCGTTTATCGAAAGCCTCCATCATTAGGTTAATGATTCTCAGCAAATTATTTCATACGCAGCCTGCTTCATCCAGAAAATGGAGCAGTAATGTTGACAGCTCGATCAGCTGCAGGAGGGATGGCTGCCCGAGCCACGGGGTGCTCAGCACCATTACACCCCCGTTTGATACCCCACGATGTGCAAGGCGCCCGGTGCCACTCAGGACCCCGATCCTGGCTCCATCAGCATCTCTTTTGCCCCGCAGAAACAGACCCACTGAGGAGCAGGGGTGGTTTCTGTCTCCTTCCATCCCAGCCTGGCACCGGACATTTTATTCTGGCACACGATTTATTAATCAGACTCGGAAGCATCTGGCTCTGTTTGATGCCGCAGGGATGGCTGGAGCTGAGAGCAGGGGTTCCTGAACCCACCACCCCTGCAGCTTCATCGGAGCATTGCAATATGGGGGCAGCACCGCAGGGGTGCCGAAATAGGGGGCACGAAGCAGCTTTGCTTCAGCTGCAGCCTCTGTGCTCCTGCTTCCCAGGCTGGGGGGCCAACCCACCGGCTCTCCCACGGCCACCGCCTCTCCGCAGGGATGTGACGCCTGCCTCTGCACCACGCAACGCTGGGAGCATCCCCCCGGCAAAGCCCCGGCCCGGGAGGAGCCCTGGGAGAGCAGGAGCAGGTGAAGAGCAGGGATGCTGCGAGGACAACCCAGGGTGGCTCGCCTCTCCTCCAGCATCAGGGGCACCTCTTGGACCGCAGTGACCAGGACCTGGGGACAAGGTCTATTTGCCAACCAGCCCCCTGGGTGCTCCTTGTCCTGAAACTACCTCGTTGTCATCACTCATGTCCCCGAGGCCGCAACATCAATTGAATCTCATAGCAGGCAGCCAGGAGGAGATTTGCTGTGCCAGCACCGCATCCTGGCCCGTGCAGCTTGGCTCCCAGGGCTTCAAAATGCAGTTTGGTTCTTCTGGGAAGGGGACTGCCCCGGGGGTCGGGGTGGCATCAGCTGGGTGGGGGGGAAGGATTCAGTTTTCAGCTTTCTGGGCCCAAACGGTGGCTGCTGTTGCCGCTTTGCAGCGCCGGCCTCGTTGGCATTCTCCAGCAGTGCTGCACGCCCGGCGGGACCGGCAGCCGCTGCAGAGCCTGAATTATTCAGCTCAAGCAGGGCCTGTTTGCTGATGGAGCAAGTGAGGACTTGTGAGCAGAACTGAGTGCTCGGCTGTGTCGGGAAGCTGTTCCTTGGGCGAGCTCCTGCGGCAGTGCCCTGCCTCCCTCCCGCCCCGTGCCGTGCGGGGCTGGCACGCATCCCGGTCCCTGGCCTCTCGGCTGGTCCGTGGCACCGGCACAACGTGGGAGAAACCCCAGGTCTGCTGGCTGGATGCTGCTGTCATGATCTCAGCAGCCATAGATCCAGAGCACCACTTGTACCTTGCCCTGGTAAGTATCTCTGTAAAAAGAATAAATAAAAAGCTGGGAAAAAAAAGACATAAATAAATTGCTATGTTTAAAAATGTCCCTTTCCACGCTGAGGAAGAAAGACATAAATAAGTTGCCACGTTTAAAAATGCTTCTTTCCACACCAATGCTTAAGAAGTCCCCCGGTGCAGAGGTGTGCCTTCCTCCCTTTCACAAATTCATCAGCATTTAAGGAGGCGCAGCTTTAGGTCACCACATTCCCACTCAGGCAAGGACTGACCTTTCCATGAGCTAAAGCAGAGCCATGGGTTTCCACCCCGTCGCAGGTCCTGATCCCCCCAGACAAGGTGCACATCTGTCACCAGCACAGCCGACAGCAGCATCACCGCCCAGCACCGGGACTGCAGCACCCAGGTTGCTGACACATGGGTCCTGTTCCCGGGTCCCCGGGGGAAGGAGCAGCAGCCACGAACCAAACCCCGCACCGGACGTTCACCCCGGCAGCCCAGACCTGCTGCTCCCTGGAGGAGAGGGACCGGCGCTGGCTCCCTGCCACCACTGTGGCATTTCAAGTGGCAACCATGAAGTTCAAGGTGGCCTTGGTGGCATCTTGGCATGTACTGGGTCACCAAGCCCCAGCGCTGCTAGAAACGCTCTCAGTCGTCCCCTGGGATTTACTGGGACGTGCCCATGACGGATGGCATGAAAGGGATGAAAATCAGTCCAGGTGAGTATCTGCCAGGGCCCGGGCTGAGCTGCTGATTCACCCAATTGCTTAAGTGCCGGGCAGATGTCACTCCAGCCCGATGGAAATGCTGCAGCTGGGAAGAGCAGCTTTTAAAACCATTTTTGTCAGCCTAATGCTATTAAAGTGCCTGGAAAGGAAAGGTAGAGCAGCAGCCGAGCCCAGCCCTGTCCGCCAGTGGTCCCCATCGGGACACGTGTATCCCTGGTATCCTGGTTGTTCCTGAGTCCCTGGAGGTGGCTGGCAAGCCCTGGCTTGCAGATGAAGACAGTTCCTCCGTGCAAGGACGTGTCCCTGAGCCTTTCCCGTTGTCCCCAGGAGAAGCCCATGGCAATGCTCCTGGCTCACCTTGCTTTAGTCTTTGGAAAGTGGGTTGAATGCTCCTGGGTTTGCACTTGTGGAGGGGCCAAGTTTGTGGCTCAGCTGTTGTCACCTCGGCCGTCACCCTGGGGATGCAGTCCCCTCCCCTGGGGACAGCATGCAGATGGGGACAGCCTGCCAGGGCTGCTCCCCAAACCACAGGCGATGCCAGGGAAACTGCACCTCCAAATATCTGCCAAAACTCGGGGAACACCAAGTGCTCCTGCTGGTTTTAGTCCCTGCCTTTGCAGACCTCCTGCTGTCCGGGGAGGGCTGATCAAGCCCAGGGGGGTCAGTGGGGAGCAGTAAAGGAACCGGTGCTTTCTCATTTGTGCCACAAGGCTTTTTCGAACAAGCATAATAAAACTGCCGCGAATTGGACATCTCAGGGGAAAAAAAAAAAAAAAGATGAAGTGGAGGGAGGGAGCTGCTCTCCAAGTGCCGGTGGCAGCTGAGGCTGAAGAGAGCTGTCGGGTTGGGGGGTGTAAGTAGGGGTGATGGTGGGATCCTCGCTGCGCTGCTGGGGCAAAGGTGGAGGCGAGCAGGGGGGGAAGCAGAGACGGTGCAAGAGGGACCATTTCGGTTTGGGCAGGGGAAGGACGGGCGTACCGAACCCCCAGGGCAAACGTCCCCCCACACCGCAGGGACAGACCAGCATCCCCCTGACCGTGGCTCTCCCATGCTCCTGACTGCTGGTTGGTGCCAGGGCAGTAATTTTAAACTCTATTTTGGCATAATTCCTTGTCTGAATGAAATGTCAGTGCACTCCACCTCCTTCTCCATGCTGCCTTTCTGCTGAGCTCCCCGTGTAGGTCATTGACAAGTGTTTCAAGTTGGTTAGGAAAAGAAGACATGGGAGATAAACTGGGATGAATAAACCTTGCACCAGCACCACTGGCGGCTGTTCCTATGGATGGGTGGCCCCGATGCACCCGCCTCCCCGCACCATCCCCATCACACTCTGCCCCAGGGTCGGCAGCCAAAGCCCCATCTGCCAGCAGCCGCTTCCATGAGCACAGAAAACTTTGCAACACCCTTGGTTGTCCCGTGGCTGCTGCAGGACCGAGCGATGCCAGGGACCGGGAAGGCATGGGGTGGCCAACACCGTCCCCCATGGCACACAGGCTCTGCGGTGCCAGCAACGTCCCCCTGGCGCCTGGCAGGTCCCCAGCCTGATGATCAGCATCTCCCTGCGCCGCCGGCAGCACCATCCGACAGGTATGCAGATTGCCAGGGCACAAATGCCATCCTGGTGTCATTTTTCAAACGATTAAATATAAAAAGGCCCAAGTGCAGCTCATATTTCAGTGTTAATGTTGCTGCCAAATATTATCATGTTGACGTTGCTTGTAAAACAAAAGCAATCGATAATGTTATATCTCCAGGAGAGCCGCTGCGGCACAGGATTAGCTTCACGTGCACCGAGTCGTGTTACCTGCACCCACTGGCTCAGCACCAGGGCTCCACTGTGCACCCTTGCACCGGGGACCTTCTGGGCTTTGTTTTCCCTTTTGCTGGGCTTTTAATTCAGCAGAAGGTTAACATGCTTTGCTTCGTGCTTCTGATTTCTAATGAGAGCTGCACCGAGCGTGGCTGCAGCCCAGGGCAGTCCATGGGTCAAGATGATTAATGATGGGGAGACCACTGGGTGTTCAGAAGTTAACGCGTGCTTCTGTGGCCAGGAGGAAAGGTATTTCCCCAGAGAGGGAGGAGAAGCCATCATTTGGGTGGTCCAGCCAACAGCAAGCAGAGGCGAGCCCACGCTGGGTGCTCAGGACCCACGCGAGCCCACATCGCACCCTCTTGCTGCTTTGAGCAAACACAGCCATAAAACCCAAACTGTTTGCCCATTGCATATGAAAACTGAGCTCACGTCTCTCTCTGAATTATTCATGCTTGGCTCTGTTTTCACTAATATTAAAAAGCTGCTGTTGTGGGAAATGTTGTTCCTTTTTTTCCCAGACATTGTTCCAGACCGTTCTGCTCAAGCCCTTCACTGAAGAGCAAGCTGGGGCTTGGTATTTCTGTTCCCTGTGTCCCAGCAGCTCAAAGGGAGGGGGAGAGGAAGAGGAGGGCTAAGGAGGAGGGCCCAGAGCATGGCGAGCTCTTTCTCCTTGTGCATGCAGGGCACACACACGATGGACAGTACAGGTCTGCTGCATAGGACACGTGTCCTGTGCCACCGCTGCCTCCATCACTTGTCTTTGTCCTGACCAACACGTCTTCTCTCCTGGCTGGCGTAGGGGGGAGGTGAGGACCAGCTCGGGGTACGCCAGAACCCCACAACACTGACCAACACAGCAGGTCTGGTGGGTAAGAGCATTGCCCTGCAAGCTGAGCCTTGCAAAACCTGCCCTCCAGGTCAGCCTTAAAATGAGGGTGGATCCAGGTCTTGTCATGCAAAACGGGGCAGGGGGCAGGAATAAGGTCCCCAAATCCTGGAATCATTTGGAGCTCATCTACAGGCCAAGCCTGGGGAGAAATCCTGGTCTTTGGGAAGACAGCAAGGCCAAGACTCCAGCTGTGGGGAGGTTTCCTGGCAAGGGAAGACACAATCCAGGGGTCCCAGCTTCTCCCCACCGCAAGAGGAGAGGACCCCCCTCCTGAGACGAGCCCCTGCTCCCTCCGCTGCCCGTGCTTTGCTGGGCATCCCCCCGCCCCTGCATCACTCAGCGTCGTATCTCCACCGAGACCTGGTTTCTTTGGGCAGCAGAGCCTCTGCAGCAGGGTGGCAGGAGGTTTCTGAGCAGCTCGTGAGGAAAGGATTACTTCGGGGTAATCCTGAGCCTCCTGCCCGGAATGCAGCAACTCGTACATTAAAACCACTGCACATATGGAAAGAGGTGGAAAAAAGGCTGGTGGTTCAGGACTTGCTAGAAACTGCTGCATGGAGCAGGCTGGATTCAGGGGCCTCAGGTATAAATACTATATATTCAGTATATATAGCATGTTTTGATCTACTCCCCTCTGGACTGCCAGAATAGCTTTCGCTTAGGCAGGTTTTCCTGCCTAGTTTTCCTGCCTAACTGTCTCAAAAGGCTTGTTTCTCTGAAAACTTTCCAGCTACTCCATCACAGCAAGTTTCCAAGGCCAGGCCATTAAATACGCACCAAGAGCAGCAAACAGCTGGGGATGAAAGCGATGCCTGGGCCTGAACTCCAGCAAGGTGAGGGCAGAGCTGGGCGTTCATTAACACCCTGTCCTTGGGGACGCAGAGCTTTGGAGATAAGGCACATGCTGGGACGTGCTGAATTCAGCCCCTGGAGACCCCACCTACCTTTTACAACTGAGTAGGAGTCATACGTATCTGAATAATTTGGATTTCAAAAAGGAAAATACTCTTTGTTAGCAGGCTGAATAAAACCCTGATTTGCTGAGGCTCTTGAGATCTTGGCTGTACCGCTCAGGGTTTCCATGGCAGGGCTCTTATCAGGTAGATAATGATCAGCTATTCAGCTCTGCCTATCTGGCCCTTAATTAATAATGCTGACCCTCATCCCGGGAACAAAGAGGAGTGATAGAGACACCCATGTATTTCTTAGGCTCCTTCTCTCTCAAATTCAGCCCATCCTGTTTACAAATCCCCTGAATGCTTCTCAATGGCAATTCCCTTTGACCCAACAGCTATTTTGTTTGTTTGTTTGTTTGTTTGGCTTTTGGTTGGCGTGAGCTTTTCTTTTCCAGTTTTGACCTGATCAAGATGAGTCTTTTTTGCTTTGACAGTTTTTGGAAGGAGCTAGTTTGTCGAGATGTTTTTTCACAGCGCTGCCAGAAAACCTGAGAAATCAGTTGTCTCTGCAACCCTAATGGATTCAGAGAACCTGCTCAGCTCTCTAAAAGCAGATAACTGCAGTTTCCATCTCGACTCCAGCTACTTAATTCAGCTCTGAAGGCAGGCGTCGGGCTCCCGCTGCCTGATCTGCCCAGGGCATCACAGCAGCTCTCCCGCTCCCTGCCCGGCTGCTGCCGCAGGAGAGAGCAGCACCATGGGCAGCCAGCTCTGCCTGTGACCTTCGGTGAGGGGCTTCGATTCATTGCCTAGCACCCCCAAAACATACCCAAAAGCTAGCCTCTGCGTGCTGCCTACGTCGTGGGGTGAGGATGCAAAAATAGGTTTGCATTACCCTCCGTAGCGGTGACACCCTGGCAAAGCCTCCACAACGTCCTGCTGCTTCTCAGCTCCCATCAACTTTCCTGCCAGGCCCACGTTCTGCAATAAACTGTTCCCAGCTAATATTAGCTCCACCTGGATTACCATCAGATACAATTTTCCACCTCTGACTCAGTGCAGCTGCATGATGTGATGGGCTGTATCAGCATGGCAGGGACTGGCGGGTGGGGGTGAGCCCCTGCCCACCCCCGCGGGGACCGTGGGCTGCTCTGGTGCCGCAGCATCAATTTTAGTCTTGCAAAGGATTGTCAGTCAAGAATTTTCCCTTATTTGTTTGTTTGCTTTCTGCCAAGCCATGCTTACTTGCAACTGTACGTTTTAATATGAATCTGGTCCCAGTTTTGAGGTTTTTAATCTGAGCTGTCATGTAATTTAATCTGGATTGATTAGATTAATGGAGGTGTCACGAAGGCAAAGGCTGCGTAAGGACAGCCCACCTCAACCTTTGCAGACAGATGCTTTTAGGAAAGATGAGCTGAAAGCAGTGGCCTCATTTCCAGTATCACCGCAGGGGCTGTCACAGCCTGGTTCTGGTACCCAGCACCCTACCTCCAACACCTGGCCGTCCCACTGGGCTGCATCCCACCTGGAAGGGATCCATCCCAAACACCCGTGTGAGCACACAGAAAACGCTGCTCATTGGAAATGCAGTCCCCAGGGAAAAGCTGTGGCCCCTAGTAGCTGAGATGAGCTCAGTGTGACAACCAAGCTTCGATCGAATGGTGTTGGTTGGAAAACGGCAAAGCCATTGACCTGAAGCCATGGGACGGCGGGAGTACAGTGAAGAAGGTCAGACCTGCATGTTTCTAATTAAATGCCGCTTTCCCCTCCCAACTGGGTGACATTGGCCAGCACCGGCCGGCGGGCCGGGTGTGCAATTAGCAGGTACACAATTTTATTACGGTTGAGCCTGGCATCAATCCACTTCCCATGTGCTGGTGGTGCAGGAGTCGTGCCAGGCTACCCCATCCCAGACTAGCAGAAACACCGCAACATTTAGTGCATTCATTATTCCGACGCTGTCAGCTGGAGGCAGGTACACCTTCTGGGGATCCTGCCTGTACAAGAAAATCAGCATTATGCCCAGTTAATATTCAAGCTGTGATTAATCAAAATACTCCACTCCCTGTTCCAATTATGCTCGCTGTTTGCCTGTACATCCTTTACTACTTTTGTTGAAGTGCAAGCAGAGTCTATTGGAATTGGGGATTTATGGTAGCTGCCAACCACTCCGCTCTCCAACGGCAATAAGTTATATTCCTATTATGCAGCATGCAATAAAAAAGGCTGATATTTATTCTTTGGATTTTTCTTTCCCAAGAAAGTCGCCGAAACTCACACAACTACTAAAACGTGGCTCTATATTTCATAGGCGATGTCATCACAGCCACCACCACGGAGGGGATGTGGCGGCAGCTCCGTGAGGTGGTTGGGAGGAGGTGAGCATCACCCGGGCGTCTTCGCTGGCCTCTCCTGCTCAGGACCCAACGTTACCCTGCAGAAATGAGACAAGCCAAAACCTCAGTTTCGCCCAGGGAAAGCCTTTGTGGACTCTCCAGACCCCACCGCAGACTGCCTCCAGCCCCATGACTGCTCATAAATGGTTCTGCATTGGGCCAGCAGCCCAGAGGAGATGCTAGCCCCAGCTCTGTGCATCTGAGTGAAAGAATAACAGTTTATTTTTAGGCTGAGCACCAATGGGATGAAAGCCATTGATCTGAGCTCATAATTACATTGTTATCTGTGCCCTACAAGATAAAGAGATTTCTAGCTGCAGGCTTTTAGAAAAGCTGGGCTTGAAAGTGGATAGAAGAGGGATTTATTTAGTTGAGCTTCTCTATTTTTTAAGTGAAATGTTAAATAGTAAAAATTTGCTTTTATTTATATTCTTTTGTTCCCCAGAAGATGGAAAGCTGTGGAAGGTTTCTCTTGTTCTCAGTGCAGCAGGAGAGCCTCAGTGCCCTCCTGATGCCCCGGGATCATGCAGGACATGTTATGAGAGTTGCATAACATGGTATTTTTATGAATTACACCCCAAGGAGAGAGCTTAGAAGAGAGCCCTATAGGGTGTTGGCATGGGTTGGGTCATTGGGTACTGCTATGACTTTCTGGAGCAATGTGCATCTTGGAAAGCAGAGAAGGCGGCAGTCCCTGCAGGTGGTCCACCAGCTTTGTCACTTCCCTTGCAGGGGAGGTCACTGGCTCCTCTCCGAAAAGCACCATGGCTCCAGCAAACCAACTGAGCCTTCTTCCTTGAGCATTGTAGGCTCCCGCGTAGCCATACGCTGTATTTTGCATCTCCTGCTCCAGGAGAGGAGCAAGAGCCCAACACTTTGTCAAGTCTTCAGCTCAGTGCTCATTCAGTGGGAGAGGTCTGCTCTGCTCGCCAGCCCTGTAGCTTTTCCTATCTGATTGTACTGGCCACTCTCCAAGACCAGCAAGGGACCTGCTTCCATGTCAACTGCTTAGCGTGCCTGCTGTCACCCGTGTTTTACAGCCTTCTCAATGAAGAGCAAATCTGCATTGATTTCAGAACAACTAGAGCTGTAAATTACTGGTCATGACTGGCTTGGCCAGTACTGAGATGAGAATCTATTGATTGCACCGAAGGTCTAAATCTAATTAGCACGCAAGAAAACTGGTTGGAACAGCAGAACGATTCAGATCTTCTGAGATGTAATTAAAACTGTAAAGCTACCTACAAAAGCAGAACATGCAAATAATGGTCCTGATCAAGCACAATTTGCAATCCAAGGGCTTCCTTTTCAGAGAGGCTGCGAAGAAAATGGGAGCAGAAATATCAATCAGGAGGAACAAAGGACCCTCTCTTATCCCCATGGGTTCACTCAAAATGCCTCTTTCTCTCTTTTGAAGCACTTTCCATTCAGGACTTCACAGCCGACCACAGCTGGTGCTGCCTCACCCGCAATTAATCAAGGCAGCATCTTAATCGCAGGGGATACGGGGATGCTCGCCCTGGTGCTCTGGTGCTGGAGCTGGGTGGCTAATTCGCTGGGACCTCTCGGCTGGGACCTCTCGGCTGGGACCTCTCTGCCGGCCACTCACCGCACCAACACCAGGCAACAGCAGAGAGGAAAAATCAATGGGAAGCTCTCATGCTGAAAAGCACTAATAAAAGGAAGTTAAAGCTCAATTTTAAGGCTGCTAGACATCTCTGGGAACTATTTTTTCAGGGGACAAAGACCCAGCTATTTCCTGCCACTAAAGGTTTGGAAGAGAACAAGCTTTAGCAGCCAGAAAAAGGGGGGTGCAATTGGTCCCACTGTTCTCAGCGCAGCCAGTAATTACAGGGATGGTGGTTTGCTCTTTCTTCCACCCACCCCACCTAAAATACCACCACTGGCAGTCACCGGGAACGAGCACGTGTACAGCTTCACCATTTCTGGAAAATGACCCATTTTCTCGGCTCAAGCGTCTTAGAACCCAGCATGACATAACCGAAGAGCTTTGTGCTCATCATCCTCACAAACCATCCCTGTCCTTGTCCTCCAAAGACAAGGCAACGCATCCTGCAGCTCACTGGGAGCTAGCATCATTTTTCCCTTTTTCCTTGGAGTTTGCCCCCAAAGAGGAGATCACCTCAGCCAGTTCAGTCACTGCTGTGTATGTTAAACCTCTGGCTGTTTTCCTGCCAGCTTGCGTGAGAACGTGAAGTCTTCTCCTGACCAGTGGGAGAGCTCAAGGTCTTCATTAAGAGCAGTACATACAGTTAGCACCATACAACAATTTTAAATATCTCATCGATTTTCTATACCAGTCATTGCTGCTGCTCTTATATGTACAACTTAATTACCACAAAGTGGTATCTAACTTGCCAATTTGACCTTTTTGCTCCAAGATGAGTCCAGCTGACCACCTCAGGGGAGGAAGGTGGACCCTGGCCTGCAGGTTTCTCCTGGGCAATTATTTCCAAGCCAGCTGCCATGCACTGTGATGGCACCTCATCAGCGTAGACACCTCAGGAGGCTTTAACTGCCCACAGACCTCTCTTGAAGAACTGCCACTGGCCTGGCCTCGGGGAAACCGCGAGTTAAACCTGCACGTGTGTTGGGGCAGCTCCGCTGCCCCCCTCTCCCAAGGCTGTCATCCATCGAGGCTCAGCGACCGCTTGCATGAAGATTGCATTTGGGGGGCCACCACCACAATGGGTGCTAGTGAAGGGGTGGGGGGTCCCACCACGAAGATGGGTAATACTGAGGGGGTCCCACCACTGGGATGGAGGGTGCCGAGGGGACACCAGCCCTGGTCGTGGGCATCCTTCCGGCGTCTCCTGCCCGTCCTTCCCATGCCATACCTGGAGCATCAGTGACATCTGCTGCTGTCTCCGGGCATCGGCGCCGGACCCGCCACGCAGCCGCCCTCCACGGCTCGTGCTCCGTCCCCACGGGCCCTTTCTGGGTACACGGAGGGTGCGGGTGTCCCCGGAGAGGCGAGGCCACCGCCCGCGTCCCCCTGCCCAAGGCTGGGGCACGGTCCCCATGGAACCACCGCCCGCTGCCGTCCCAGGGGCTCCCGCCATCCTGGCGTGCCCTCCCTGGGCTCTGCACCTGATGATCCACTGGAAATTGAGCCTAAAAATGCCAAAATGAAAAAAAAAAAAGGAGAAAAAATTTGCTCGGGTGTTGCAGCAGCCAGAGGGGGGGTTTCCTGCAGTGGTACAACAGGAGCTGCAGCTACACAGCAGAATGGCTCCTTCTCCCCCAAACCGGGGAGAAGGGCTGGGGCGTGAAGAAGGGCACCAGGAGGTTCGTTTCTTGTGGGGTGGGTTTGCTTTTCGAGGGGACCCGCAGAGGGGCCAGAGCAAAGCAGCAACCACCACCATGTGCGCTGTGGCCTTCCCCGGCAGCGCGTGCTCATCACGTTTGCACCCAACGAGGCACAAAGCAAGTGGGAGCCCACGGATGTCTTGGCTGTGCACGAAGGATCAACGCCCACGATGCCCCCAAGATTTTAACCCAGACTATTCACCAACACTCACATCATCCCTGTTACCCCCGGGGGTGCAGGAGAACCAAGCTGAGCTCTGCAGAGCTAGGACCTCTCCCCGCAGAGAAGGGGCTGCACCCCACCATCCCAAACTCCTCCTCAACGTCTCGAGCTCAACACAACTTTCCAGCACCCCAAAGCCCACCATGAATTCCCACAACCAGGACATCTGCCCGCCCCTACCAGCCCATGGGGTTCGTATTCCCACAGGGAATGAAAGAAGCCAAAAAACATCATGGTGGGTTTTTTTTTTCTTTTCCAATAGTCTCACTTTATTAGATACCACATCAAGAGAGGATGTTGTGCTGCATGCAGCGGAAGACTGGAGTATTTCTAGTTCCTGTGTAACATTTTCTTTTTCTCTTAATAGTTGTAAACTGATATTTTGCTGTAAAATCACTGCATGCAAGTTCAAATGCAAACAGCAGTAGAAGAGGATTTTTTTTGTTTTTTTTCACCATTCCCAATCCATATGTGCATGCTTCATTTACAACAAAAAAGAAGTCATTCAGGGTAGAAATTACCATCAGAAAAACTGAGAAGAGGGTGGCAAACGGAGACAAGGACTGTGGTTTGCACAATACTGAGAGGGGGATTGGCAAGTTGCACTTTGTTTTTATGGGTGCAAAGAGATGATTTGAGTATCACTTGTCTGAAGGAAAAGCAGGCTGAGCAGACAATGTCAATACAGGACATGGGTAAAGGCAACCTTAATTTAATTGTTCTGCATACACAAAGGAGGCTGGGCTGCTGCAGGTCTGGAATAAATTAAGGAATTGCTCAGATTTTTTTTTTCTTGTTTTTCCCTTTTTTTAAAGGTAATTTCATCCCCAGCCACACATTTCCCCAGCTCAGAAGTGCACTGTGCCCAACTGCTGCTCCAAAAGGTACAGGCAAGGGCCGTGCACAGGTTTTGGCCAGGTCCATCACTCTGGAAGGGATGACGGCAGCATCCTACAGCCAAACCACCTCTGCCCGGAGCGGCGAGTGCCCTGGCACGGCCGTACGAGGCAGTGCCAGACACGGAGGGAAATGATCCAAAAGAACCAGGTCATTTCAGTCTGGGTCCTCCACACAGCTCACGCTGAGGGCAGCATGGCGCAGGGTCTCTAGGGCATTGCCCTTACCGGTACAGAGTCAAGAACTGCACGAAGGGAAGGGGAAAACTTTCAAAGTGTCCTCTCCCGTTGCACTCTTCTGTGCATCATGCCCCCAGCAGCTCCCATCTCAGTGGCCGTGCCACAGGACGGAGCTGGGGCTGAAAGCAGCAAAGGATGCCCATGCTGGTTTAGGTTTGCTTTCCCCATCTGTGGTCCAAGGGTGTCTCCAGGTGGAGAGCTGGCTACCACGCGCTGGCAGCACCCAGCCAGGGCTGGGGGGGAAAGCAGACCTCTGTGGGCTGCCAAGGGCAAGCCCTGGGCCGCAGCAAGCAAGCTGGGCTGGGGAAGGACTGCTCTGCAGCAGCAGCAGCAGCATCAGGCAGAGATGTTAGCATCACGCAGCAATGTTCTCATTGCTCAGCACACAGCCCCCACCACCTGCAGAAATCACAGCCCTGCAGCCACGCTCATCGCAAGTCAGCACGCAGAGCAAATGCTGCTGGGGGAAGGGTAGGGGGAACAAAAAAAAAAAGAAAAAAAAAGAAGAAGAATAGGAAAAGCACTCATCCAATTCAAAAGAAACAGCTCTGCGGCACAGCTGAATTGAGAACACGCCACACGACAGCACACCAGCAGACTACAGCAGCGGGTTGCAGGGGAAGTCATGGGGTGACAGTGTGAACCAAAGGGGCTGGGGTTCAGGTTTCATACAACATGCGTGGTGTGTAGCTGACCAACAATATATTCCAGTAGTGCTTATTGTGCTACTATCAACATTGCTATGCTTGAGGTTGTCCAGAGACAGCGAATGGTACCAAACCCCATCAGCATCAGTCTGAAAGTGTCGTGACTCTCCTGCTATCGAGAAGAAATCAAACACCTCCAGACGATCATTAAAATGCAGGTTGAAGACAACAGTTCTTGTACAGATTTGAAAAAAAAAAGACAAACCCAAAAAAAACCCCCACCCCAAAGTTGGAAGACCTCTAACTGTTCCAGCTAATTTCAGTATTTGTGGTATTTTAAAGCAATAATCCTTGCACACATCAGCTAGTTGGTGGGAAGTATCTTCTCCCTCGGCTCCCCTCCTGCATATGGCACGGCAAATGGTCGGCAATGGAAAGGATAGTCTGAGGAGGGCCCAGGGACTCCCCTCGGGGTTCAGCTAGTCACTACTTCGCAGCTCGGACGTGAAGAGGAGGTAGTCACAAGCTTGAAACACGGGTGTGCTCCTACAGCAACGGAGCGCGCGAGTTCCTCGGGCGAAAGGAACCGCACGTGGCAGCTGGAAGCGAACACGAACCAACCCCAATCTCTGTTTCCCTGCGAGCACAGAGTGGCTCCCTATTTCTTGTTATTGTGTTATTGGTAGATCTTCTCAGCAAAGGATGTACCACAATATTGCTCAAGTGTACCAAATCAGAACTAAAGCTCAAGCAGGACTTGCAGGATTACATCAGTGACACAGGCTTTAGCCTAATCACGACAACACAGATACCAGGCTACGGTTACGACCCACACCAAAGCCAAACAGCTTTTTCATTATTGCAACTGAGGTATCGATATCACAACAAGCAGAACGGGCCGATGCTCCGACACCAGCTCTCAACTCCCCCCCCCCGGCGCTGGACGAGAGCACGGCCGGGCTGGTGGCCGCACATCCTGGTGGGAGACAAAGGAGCCATGAGCCGGTGGTGACGGGACGAGCCACACGAGCAGAGGCTGGAGGAACACAGAGCATCACACACACAACAGGAAGGCTATCACGGCGTGCGTGAGACTAGTGAGAAAGAGGAACAGTCAGAGGATAACTATTGCTTGACAAAATTACACACCAGGATAATTCAATGACCCCCCCCCAAAAAAAAAAAACAAACAAAGGAAGTGAATACAAAAGATCTGGGTTAGTTTTCAGGTGGAGGTGAGGACAGGGCACAGAGGATGCTTGGAGGAGGCAGAAGAGCATTGCTGCCCTGGGACCAGAGGTGTGTAGCAAGGCATGACTGCGCTGGAAGACGGACATCAGAGATCTACAGGGGCTTGGCAGAGGATGGGCCATTTGGGGAGGTTTGGGCAGTGGCTCCCTTTAATCACTGGCAACGTGGTTCTCGTTTTGGAGAGTGTGCCAGCGTTCAATCTTCTTGTCCTTGTTCTTCAAACATTCATACCAGTGTTTCAAGCGCTCCCCCTTAGCCGTAATGCCAAGCTGACAGCCGCCTGGAAGAAAGGGAGAAGAGGAGACATCATATTGAGAGATGATCCTGGTGTTCCAGTAAATCACTTCCATGGGGACAGACCCCACATTTGCAAGCATTTCCTTCCACCTCCTGGATTTAAAATCTCATGGAAACAACTAGAGATGCTCTGCCTGCACAGAAGACCCCATGGGATGCTGGAGATGGGGCAGTGCAGTAGGTCCCAACGCTGGATCAGCCATTCGATGGCCTGATACAAGCGCCCAAACAACCTGCACGGTCCTACCTCAAAGCTCAGCCTGGGCTTCCTCACAGGGCAGGTGACCTACATGTCCCTCCCATACAGCAAGCACTATATTGGGCATCAAAACCGCACCCCAGAGCACAGAGACTTGCAGCTCACCAATGTAATCATTTGATTTTCCGATGTCGTAATCCCAGACAGAAATATCCAGTGACTTCTTGGCCAGATCGCTGTGTTTTATATCATAGAAGAACTCCTGCAGAAGGAGAACACCCACGTCACCCCAAGCATCCCAGGAAAATACACCCCGAAAACTGCAGTTAAGAAATTGCAAACGATCACTCTGTACAGCCTGAATTCAAAATCCAGTGAGAGGATATTTAAAATACACTAATGAAGAGCAAACGCTCCTTCCCTGCGGCACCTCTCCTCCCAGGATCACAGCATGCTGCACAAACCCATCAGCTGAGCTCCCCCCTTGTATCTAAGTGAGCACTTTGCAGGTGTCCCATCAAGGCAGCACCAGCCACGGGACTCCCCCGGCATCCTTGTCCCACCCACATCCCCTGGCCACGGGGACACGGAGTCGGCAGCAGAGAGGTTTCGGTGTGTACCGGTGCTGCCCGGCACTGAACTGGTGAGGGCTCCCGTGGCAAAGTCATTCCTAAAACATTCCCGTGTGCGGAAAGGGGAAAGGAGGCTGAGCGAGAACCAAACCTCGGGGAGTTTGTCTTCCACCTCCTCCGCACAACACAGTAATTGGCTAAGTTGATTTAATAATACAAAAATTAGATCTGTCCTTACTTCATTAAACTCAGGATTCAATGTTTTCTTCTTAATCTGTGTCTTGTGCTTGGCCTTTTTTCCCATGTCAGGTTTCAGCCAACTGGGGGCAACAGAAAACAGCTCAAAACTCAAGTGCAAGAACAGCGTGAGTTCATAAAAAAAGTGAGGTTTTGGGCTAGGAAAAAAAGCAACTGAAGATATTTAAGGCAAAAAAATGGGTTAGCCAGTCTCCCTTCCCACCTTCTAAAATTATCTAAAATAAATGTAAAATGAGTAAAATCCTGAATACTTTTTTTTTTCCCCTGGATTGCCAGACGAGACACAGGAAACCATGAAGACCTGCTTTGCGCAGAGCGCTGAGCTCAGCAGAGCCCTTTCTGGGGGAGCATCTCTTGCTCAGAGCAGCTGGGTAACGTTCAGCCACCAGAAAGCAGAGAGCTTGCACATGCACTCTTCATGTCCTTCCAAACCACGCGTTGGTCCCAAGTCCTTTTTCCTCAACCCATGCTAAAAGAAATGGTTATAGGTGTTTTACTGAGCAAAAGCGGGCGAACTGTGCATTTCGCTGGGGGGAACCTGCCGAGGCTGACAGCGGGGAGCAGCTGAAATGGTCAGGGAATATGGAAAACGAGCAGCCGGGCTGGTCGCCAGCAGACGAGGGCAATCGCATGGTCAGTCACCGAGCCTGGCTGCTGGAAAACCCAGCCAAGAACATGTGAGAGCATACAGAGATGGGGAAAAACGTGGGGGGGGGGGGGAGATAAAAATAGCCCATTAGTGTTTAATACCACGCAGATTAATATACTCAGCCAATGTAGGTTCACCTAGAGAACGTGGGAAAAATTACGGCTCGGGCTTTGCAGCCTGGCTGCAGACCCAGAACTAAATTGTAGAGTTGGCATTTATTAGATCTGTGTTGGAAGTTGATTTAAAAATGGAAAGCCACCATCTTCTGTTTGTGGGAATGGAAAATATAAAAAATAAGAGACTGAGAAGGAAAACTATTTAGTTCCACTCAGCCACAAAAAGATGTGCAAAATGTTAAACGCAAGAGTTATTGAATGACTTCTAGGGAGAATAGAGGGGTTTTTCTTCTGAAGACAAAGCGAAAACAGCAACGGAAACCCATCTGCAGCCACAACCACAACCGGGAATGACTGCAGGGTTCTCTCCGTATCGCAGTTTATGAGGTTCGAGTTAAAATGATCTTATTCCCCCATGTTCGCAGGAGCCACTCGACAAGCACCGCTCCCCCATCACCTGCCTCCGCGGCTGAGAGCACCGATGGGTGCGCTGCCGCTCGAGGAGACCCGCTCCCTGTCACAGCAAGGCATCGCCAGCATGAACTGCAGCAAACACCACGGTCTGCATTAATTAAGCTGATTTGTTTGCAGTGGAGACATGGCACAGGACACGGACAGGCACGGCAGGGCGATCCCTGGGCTCCCAGCAACAACCAGCACGTGGGCTTATGGGGCAGCAAGCGGGGCACGTGCTCTTGGTCATGCACAGAGGGACATGAAATCCCCTCCACCCTGCAGGCACGGTGGGTCAAAGCCAGGGAGAAGGACCTCTCTTGTCCTCCTGCTCTGCACCTACAAGGTGGCTGTTGGGTCTGTGCGTTTGGGAACCTACGGGGAGTGGATGGACCTAAGGGCTGGGTCAGTCTCACTTAGCTTCAGCCATGGCAGGGGCACTCAAGCAGAGGGTGACCACCTTGCACAGGCATCGCCAGTGGGCAGCTCAGTCCTGCATGAGGTCTCAAGGTGCTTGGGAAACACTCTCCTCTCTCCAGTGGTTTTGGAAGGAGATCTCAGAGCATCAGCTACTGCCCAAGGACAGTGGGTGGCTCCACGACCATGCATCACTGCGCTATGCCAGCCCCAGCTCCCACTTACAGTTTAACGAAAGGATCTGAGTATCCGTTGGCATCCATGGCTGCCAAATGCACGCAGCGTACGATGCCGACAATCAGGCCGCCCTGCTGGGTGCTGTACATGAGGGACACGAGGATCTTCCCACGCTCCTCCACATCCCCGCCACGATCTACCTGCAAGAGGAAGTGAGCAGAGATGGAAACACGGGGGTTGAGTGAGGAAGACTGTCAACTGCAGAGACGATGAGATGAGATGGATACAAGGGAACCTTGTATCGCCATGAGGGGGGAAAAAAGGGGGCTTGTACATGAGAGATGATGGGTGAAACATGCATGGAGCATGTCGTCCTCCAAGAACTCTTACCTCCTCTTCGTACAGTGCCATCCCACGGGATGAGCCGGTTGTTCCAGCACGCTTCATCTTGGATGGGGAAGGGGAAAAGAGAGACTGCCGTGAGTGACCACAGCTGGAGAGGCACCGTCCTATGGCAAAAACACCCCCAGGAGCCCAGCCCAGCTCTTTCGCTGGCCTCTGAAGTGGAAGGGGGCTCAGGTACATTCATCTGCTCCAACAACCTCCACTTCAGCAGACTCAGCACCTCACCCACAGCACTGGGGAGCAGAGCTCAGGGATGGAACAACCTGCCCTCTCCTCCACAGTGACATACATCAGCACAAGCTGGCAATGCCAGCAGATCCGTGGCCACCAGGGAAGTTCCCCAGAGTCACTTCCCCTGGATTCCCACCACGCTTTTATCTCCTGGCCTTGACGTGTCGCACCAGCCCAGACATGGGCAGGAATCCAGCTCCTAAGATGCCAGTGAAGTCAAGCACCTACTGCTCTTGGCTGGTTCCAGCTCCAAGTTCACCACTAACTCCCTCACATGCCATTTGTTAACAACCTCAACATTAATGGTAGCAGAAATAAATTTCACAAAAACTCACTGGTATTACTCTCTCCAAGCAGATGTTGAAGTTCTTTTTCTGATTGGCTTTGAGTTTTTTCAAGGAAACTCTAGTTTCTCCAATAAACTCATTGTGGCCAAATTTGTCTTCATCACACACGGAGATCCTGAAGGGAACAGGAAAGGTGAACATCAACCAGGCTGGAGCCATACCTGATTCCGGCGCACAAAACCACTCCTGCGAGGGCACTACTCAGGGTGGACAAAGCAAAGCACCATTCAAGCCTCCATCCAGCTGGCTCATAGAATCATAGAATCGTTTAGGTTGGAAAAGACCTTTAAGGTCATCAAGTCCAGCTGTTAACCCAGCACTGCCAAGTCCACCACTAAACCATATCCCTAAGCACCACATCTACACGGCTTTCAAATACCTCCAGGGATGGTGACTCAACCACTTCCCTGGGCTGCCTGTTCCAATGCTTGACAACCCTTTTGGTGAGGAAATTTTTCTTAATATCCAGTCTAAACCTCCCCTGGCACAACTTGAGGCTGTTTAATCTTGTCCTATCACTTGTTACCTGGGAGAAGAGACCGACCCCCACCTCTCTACACCCTCCTTTCAGGCAGTTGTAGAGAGCGATGAGGTCTCCCCTCGGCCTCCTCCTCTCCAGGCTGAACAACTCCAGGTCCCTCAGCCGCTCCCCATCAGCCTTGTGCTCCAGACCCTTCCCCAGCTCCGTTGCCCTTCTCTGGACACGCTCCAGCCCCTCAGTGTCTCTCTTGCAGTGAGGGGCCAACACTGAACACAGCATTCGAGGCGCGGCCTCACCAGTGCTGAGAACAGGGGGACGATCGCTGCCCCAGTCCTGCTGGCCACACTGTTTCTGATACAAGCCAGGATGCCATTGGCCTTCTTGGCCACCTGGGCACACTGCTGGCTCATGTTCAGCCGGCTGTCGACCAACACCCCCAGGTCCTTTTCCACTGGGCAGCTTTCCAGCCACTCTTCCCCAAGCCTGCAGCGTTGCATGGGGTTGCTGTGGCCCAAGTGCAGGACCCAGCACTGAGCCTTGTTGAACCTCGTAAAATTGACCTCAGCCCATCGATCCAGCCTGTCCAGGTCCCTCTGCAGAGCCTTCCTCCCCTCCAGCAGATCAACACTCCCGCACAACCTGGTGTCATCTACGACCTTACTGAGGGTGCACTTGATCCCCTCATCCAGATCATTGATAAAGATACTAAACAGAACTGGCCCCAGTACTGAGCCCTGGGGAACACCACTTGTGACCGGCCGCCAACTGGAGTAAACTCCGTTCACCACCACTCTTTGGGCCCGGCCATCCAGCCAGTTCTTTACCCAGCGAAGCGTACTCCCATCCAAGCCATGAGCAGCCAGTTTCTCCAGGAGAATGCTGTGGGAAATGGTGTCAAAGGCTTTACGAAAGTCTAGATAGATGACATCCACAGCCTTTCCCTCATCCACTAAGCGGGTCAACCTTGTCACAGAGGAGAGCAGGCTGGTCAAGCAGGACCTGCCTTTCCTAAACCCACACTGGCTGGCCCTGATCACCTGCTTGTCCTGTACGTGCCACGTGATGGCACTCAGGATGATGTGCTCCATAACCTTCCCTGGCACCGAGGCCAGACAGGCCTGTGGTTCCCCAGATCCTCCTTCTGGCCCTTGTTGTAGATGGGTGTCACATTTTATAACCTCCAGTCAACTGGGACCTCCCCGGTTAGCCAGGACTGCTGATAAAGGATTGAAAGCGGCTTGGTGAGCACTTCTGCCAGCTCCCTCAGTACCCTTGGGTGGATCCCATCCAGCCCCATAGAGCTGTGTGTGTCTCAGTGGTGTAGCAGGTCGCTAACCATTTCCCCTTGGATAATGGGGGCTTCATTCTGCTCCCTGTCCCTGGCTTCCAGCTCAGGGGCTGGGTACCCCGAGAACAACTGGTCTTACTATTAAAAACTGAGGCAAAGAAGGCATTAAGTATCTCAGCCTTTTCCTCATCCCTTGTCACTATGTTTCCCCCCATGTCCAATAAAAGATGGAGATTCTCCTTAGCCCTCCTTTTGTTGCTAATGTATTTATAGAAACATTTTTAATTGTCTTTTACAGCAGTAGCCAGATTAAGTTCTAGATGGGCTTTGGCCCTTCTAATTTTCTCCCTGCATAACCTCATGACATCTTTGTAGTCCTCCTGAGTTGCCTGCCCCTTCTTCCAAAGGTCATAAACTCTCCTTTTTTTTCCTGAGATTCCAGGCTCTCCTCTGACTAAAAGCAGTCAGAAAACAGAACTTCTGTTTTGCCAGAAAAATCAACATTTTTAATATGTGCTCTGCGATGGGGCAAGAAATCAAAAGGTAGAAATTTCCTGTAGGAAGGAAATGTCAAGCATTCAAACATTTTGAGAGACATCTAAACGTTTTGCTGGGACACTGTCAAATCATGCCCAGACATGCAATGTACAAATCTCTATGCTGATAAGAATAATAGTAATGGCAATAATTTAATATTAAATGATAGGGTCAAAATGTCTTTCTTTCTCTTTTTAAAAAGGACCATCAAAATCAGCATGTTCATGTGAACCATGTTGATTTTGACCAAAAACTCCGCATTTCCAGGTGCTCTATCAACACCTGCATTTCACTGCCGGTGCCCTCCTGAGGAAGGCCGGCTTGCTACGCCCCGTGCGAGGAGACCCGCGGTCCCCGTCCCACCATGCTGCAGGATACCCCAGCTGCCCTGCTTGCCTGAGTGTTTTCCTTTGCATGTCCTCATCCGTGATGCCGTGGTACACCAGGGTCTCATTCCACACAGGGTTACGGGTGTTGCGCAGCGTCTTCGTCCTCAGCTTATTTGACTGGCATCAAAACAAAACATGGCATCATTACAGCCCTGAACTCCTCCCAGCCTAAATTTAGGCTCCCGGTAGAGGAGTGTAAATTAGACGCTCCATCACCTCTGGCTCACAAGAGGTGGTTTGACTGGGGCATGGAGGACTCTGCAGAACATCACCGCTGCCTGCTGAGGCTGTCGCGCCAGCAAGCCGTCAACTCCAGGTGAGCATCACCGACCCGACAAGGTGGACCTTTATGAAAGCACTGGGGACCCTATCACCTGCAGTGGCCAGGGCAGCCTTCACCACACGGCTTTTTTGACTGTCTGGGGTCTACTCACTCAAGGACACTTGTACAAGAAAAAGTTGCACAGGGCAGGCTGCGTGGGGCTTGGGTAACGGCTCTCGTGGTCTAAAGGAGATGACAGCTTGGGAAATGAGGAGCTCTGTCACTCGTTCATGCGTCTTTCACAAACACACGTGCAAAATACAAAATTAAAAGAAAGATGAGCAAACAAGAGAGCAATAGAAATCAAAGCAATTCCCAAGATCACGACACCTCGATTTACTCTGCACAAGACCAGAGAGTCCCCGCACATAAAGTAAACCTGTAAATATCAATCCCATGGTTTTATTATCAGTTTTTCCCCTTGTTTTACACTTAGGCCCTCTGAGCAAAACTCTGCTGCACAGAAGAGCTTTGCAGCCCCTGGGCAAGGAGCCAGCACCCCTTGGGCACTGGACCAGCGGTGGTCATTCCTTCCTCAAAGGTTTCCCCACTGAGATCAGCTTACCTGGGCTGGGGAGTGGTATTTCCAGAGCTTTCTTGTGGGGGGGAGAGTCAGAGTTTACTCAATGGTTATTTCTTCACAGCTCTAACGAGAACATGCTGCAGCCTCAAAGCAAATGGATCGTTCGAACGCCAGTAATAATTAGGCTTTTTGTCAGATGTTTTGTGATTCATTAACAGTGTCACCTCCTCTGGACCTCCCCTCCATCCCTAAGCAGATCCCTGTCTGCAGGTTGAGCTGTTCCTCAGGTACAGGAGAGCATCTGCAAGCATCATTGCTTTTCTGAGATACCTCCCGTGTAAAACAGCGGCAGTGAGTGTGGAGAAATCGAGGGGAGGAAGTCTGACACAAGGAAGGGACCTCGGGGGGCTTTGAGAAACCTCTGCTCCATCCCCAGCCCCAAACACACCCAAACCAGGCAAAGCCTCACCTTGCTGGCTCCAGGCAAGAGGTGCAGTTTGACGTAGGGATCCGCCAGGCCGTTTGAGTCCATTGGCTTTAAGCCCTAAAAGATAATAAAGAAAACACGATGCCTGCATCCTCCTTAAGCAGAGCCAGGGAAGAGAAAGAGCTACCCATGAAGCAACTCAGTAAAGAGAAAATGCATTCAAGCAAGCCAACAGCCTTGTCCTCTGCCCCGAGCAGGCATGGGTGCCATGATGTGCTGAAACATCAGACCCACTCAAGGAAAAGCCCCACGGACTTCTTCCCAGCCAGGAGCAGCAGTGCCAGCAAGGCTGGGCTGGGTGTCCCAGGGGAGCAGCCTCTGCCAGCGAGGCTCACGCTGCTCCCAGCCCGTTGCACTGGGGGAGCTGGGAGCCAGAGGACTTAAATAGGTGAAAGAAGGGGAAAAAGGGGACCACTTACTTTGGCCTTGATGAGGGTGCAGTGCAGGGAGCTGTTCTCCTGGTCGTAGAGCAGGCTGAACTCCAGCGCTCCCAGCGTAGCTGACAGTGGAGGGGGGAGAGAGGAGTTGGAAATAGGACCTCGTTAAAACCCCAGCCAATAACTGTTTAATCAGCCCTGATTAGTAATAATTAGAAAGATTAGCAGTTCAAATGTAAAACCATTCAAAGCACGTGGGTCTGCGCCAGCATTGGCCAAACTGCCATGTACAAATCCAGCCAGATTCACGAGCTCTGCTCATCAAAGCTTTACAAAGCTGGACCAGCCCAGGGTACAGGGAGGGCAGCCTGGGGCTTTGGGGGTGATCTTAATATTCACCAGGCAAAGGAGGATGTAACGGTACAAACCCTTCTCTGGGCACAGCTCGGGGAGGCAATGCCACCCCAGGACCACCCTGAGAAGGTGTTTCAGCTCAGGTGGCCAGCATCTCCTCCCAAGACTTGGGGCTCGGCATTTGGGCTGTTTTGACTTGTTGGAAACCAGTTCACGCTTGTCTTCACGTGCTCACCAGGAAAAGATCACAGGGATGAAGAGTTAGCACAGAACCTCAGCTAGGTCCATCTGCTCCTATCTGAGCACCATTTCTGCATCTGCTCCTGGCCCAGAGCAGCTCTTCCCATCCTGGGTGGGAACAGGCTGGACAGGCAAAGCACTGCCCTGCCACGGATGCTCACCCTCACACAGCAAACTCCCTCGTTAGGGGAGAAAACGACTGAACACCAAGATCTCACGGTGTAAAGGTACAGAAGCCACCAAGCCTTTCCTACAGACAGGTCCAGTGGCGTTGCTTGCAGCGAAGGATGCTCTGATGGAAAGAGGCAGCCGCCTTCAGGACTCGAATTTGGAAATGGGAAGGTTGTGTGAGACCAGAGCCTAAACCATCACGTGTCAGAGCTCAGTAATTTGGTGCAAAACCGACTGAAGGTCCCATGAGCTGCGCTGAACTGACTGAGCAGGGACAGCCTGCGAGACCCTGCCCCAGCTCCAAGCCCCATGGGGAAGCAGCATTCCCCCGAGGACTCTCCCTACCAGAGACCCATGACCTTAGAGCGCGAGTCACAGTCCTGCAGCAACCACCTCCTCAAAATTCTGCATTTCCCAAAGAAAACGCTCCCTCTCCTCCGTCCGGCTGCCCTGGGTACATACTGCCTTCATCAGAGTCATAGCTGTTGGCGTCCTCCTCCTCTTCCTCCTGGGGTGGCTGCCGCAGTGGGGCGGCAGGCGCCGGTGGGATGGCAGGGGGCTGTGGGAAGGTGGGGGGCTGCCGGGCTGGCCTCTCCTCTCTGGCGGGGGGCACGGCGTAGCCCCCTCCTCGCTCCTCCCTAGCAGCGGGGCGGGCCGGCTCTGGGGGTCCCAGCGGTGGGCTCGCTGTGGGAGGGACCCCGTTAGCCCCTGGCGTGCTCTGCCCCCCAGCCCCCCACATGCAGCCGAATTTTACCTTGTCTCTCCGGGAACCGGCTGGCCGCCCCAGGACCCGGTCTTCCCGCTGCCAGTGGCGCTGGGGACAGATGCAGCATTACTGGGGTGTTCTCCTGGGCGATGCCCTCCATCCCCTCTCCCACCCCAGCACTGGCACTGTCCCACGCAGAGGGATCCCTGCCCATGGCAGGGCATCGGGGTGTGTCCCCCGGGGACCGAGCATGCTGGCTGCATCCCCATCCCATCCTACCTGGGGGTGCTGCTGGACCGGGACCAGGAGCGGGGCCGGCAGCGGCTGGCGGGGGCGGCCGCGGGGCTTGCAGGGAGTTGGTCCGCTTCACGCCTGCAAAGAGAGAAGAGAATCAGCAACAGCGTTTCGGACCCCAGGGACTTTGCCTGTGTCAAGGAGGGAGTTGCAGCCGGAATCGGCTGGGGAAAGGCAGCCGGAGGCAGCTGAGAGGAGAGAGGTTTGGCCGATGGATGGAGGTGGCCGAGATAACGGCTCGGCCCCGCACACTTTTGGGGTCAGTGATGTGGGGAGCGGGTGCAGCCCGGGCTGGAGCAGGGAGCGTTTCACTAGGGGGACCCCGTGCTGCGCTGATCCGCCTGCAAAAGAGGGAGACGCAGGAGATGTGGAACAAGGAGGATGGATATCGTCGAATCATAGAACGCTTTGGATTAGCAGGGACCTTTCCAGGTCATCTCATCCAACCCCCCTGCAAGAGCAGGGACATCTTTAACTGGATCAGGCTGCTCAGAGCCCCGTCCAACCTGACCTTGATATGGGGGGTGGCCACGTGCTGGAAAGCGAACTAACCCGGGAGCATCGCTGCGATGCCCATCACACCCCCAGAACGCCCTAGGGCCACTGCTGCACGGCGTCCCCCGAGACAGCGATGGGGCACGGGTGCACCCTCAAGGGTTACCCACCCAAACGTGAATTAAAACACCAGGTCCCCGTGGCAGAAGCCCAGGCAGCCCCTCTGAACGCCCCTCTCCAGCTATTACCTGACTATCCTGCCATTGAATATTCCTTTTTTTCCCCAAGGAATTAAAGAGGATTTGGATATTTTCCAGACATTTTTAGCTTCACTATTAAATTTGCAAGCTCAGCTCCTAGATGAAAAGTGGTCTCTGCAAGTGCCTTTCCCCTTCTGGAGGCACCTGGGGAGGATCCAGGCCCCGCCGAATGCTGTCAGCCAGCCGTTCGTATCACAGCCATTTACAAGAGCTTGGAGCACATCAAATTTTCATGAAACAAGAAACAACATCCCCAGCCAGGCCCCTGCCAGCGAAGCATGGGCTCCTGCAGGCAGGGCTGGCCCATGCCTGCTCCTTTGGCAGCGCCTCATGGGACTCGTGCCCACCCCGGCAGCGAGGCAGGGGCATAGCGGCATGAAAAATGCTTCTACTTAGAGTCCCAACTCAGTTGCATTTCATCTCTGCTTAAAGTTAGCCTGGTAAGCGCTGAGCCCACTCCTCTCTTCGCTTACAGCTCTTGCATCATGCACAGGGCTTTTCAAATTCACGTCCTTCCATGGGCCATAAGATGACCCTTTGCAGCGAAAAGCCCAGCAGGATCCTGCCTCTCCTCCCTGCACACAGGGGAAGGGACAGGGATCCCCCTCCGTGCCTCCCCCCAATCCCGCTAACACCCTGGACCTCCCCATCAGCAAACCCCACGGAGCAGCGTAAAACAGCAGGCGAGCGGCGCGGGAAGCAGGCGCCGATGCTTTGCAACGTGAAATCCCTCAGCATCACTTAGTGCTGCATGTCGAACAGAGACAACCCTTGTACGGCTGCTGGCTTCGTGCCCCCCAGCTCTCTCCTTCCAAGCACGCAGAAGCGTGCACAAGCACACAGAAGTGCACAAGTACACAGAAGTGCAGCTCTCACCAGGGCTCCTGCTGACCCCGCTCTCGGCAGCGTAGTCGCGGCTGTCGGTGTCCCCGCCGGCGTGCTCGCTGCCGCACGGACCCGGCCTGACCTCGGCCGGCTTGCGACCAGGCGCCGCGTAGCTCCCTCGGGCAGCTGCCATCACATCGCTGCCTGTGGGAAGAGCGATAAAGGCAGCAGTGAGGCTCGCACCCCGGCCACCCATCCGTCCCCAAAGCCAGCCTTGAAAGCAGCCACTTGGGTGATGCCCAGCCTGGGCGTGAGCAGGAGGAGGAGGAGGAGGAGGATGGGTACGGCCGCTGCAGCATCACCCCCAAAGCACTGGGACTGCCAGCCATCCGGCACCTGCGGGGCGGCAGGAGAGCTCTGCACCATCAAACCTGCACACAGTGGTCAGGAAAGCCCAAAGGACACGGCAAAACATGGGGACACCAGGAGACACGAGAGCCCCACGGGAAAACAAGGCCAGAAGCATCCGTCAGCCAGTCCTCAGTGCCCGTCAAACCTCTAATGGCATTACAGCTCCATGGTCCCCGGGACAGGGGGATCATATTTTCTTTTTGCTGACCATCTTCCATTTATTAGCAAGACAACGGTGACAGCTGCCTTTGCCTCTCACTTCCATCCACCCAGCAGCGGCCACCCCAGCGGATAAATCCCAGCCACACGCACCAGGGTGCCGAGACCGCTTCGCGGTGATAAATTGCAACCCACAGACGTGATGGAAAAGGTCTCGGCGCTCACCTGGCTTGTGCCGGAGACTCCAGGTATAAATCTTTGCTGTGACATAAATGGGATGTTTATCCTTGGCTGGGCTCTCAGGGTCGCTGGGCGCAAGGAGAAAGTGAAATGCAACAGATTGCAGGTGGGGGAGAGGAGGGGGGTGAAAACGCCACGATGCTGAAGAGGAGGGAGGAGGGGAATTGAGCAACCACAACCAGGAGCCCCGTGGTGCAGAAATAGCGATGCAATAAATAATTTTCTAAGGGAGCTTTAGGAAAATCATGGGCACGTCATGAGCATGCTGATCACCAGGAGGGAGCTGCGACAAACCCTCCCCGACTCACAGGCGAGCCGGTGGCTTAATAACAGCAGCCTGTTGTGAGGCCGGGAAGCTTAACGGCTCCAGCTACCATCGTGATTAAATCGTCTTAATTTAGTGGTTTCCCCAACTGCAGCTGCTTGGGAAGACGGTCATCACTCGGCACAACCGGGCTGGGCACCGCCAGCCATAGCATGGGCTGCGGCTGTGTCCAGGTACCACTGCCCACCGTGGGTACCCCAGCCTGGGTACCCCCCCATGGGTACCCCCCATGGAGCTCACCCCAACACTACCACCCAGACACACAGGACGCATCCCCATCGCAAGCGGTGCTGCAGGGTGGAGGGAGCACAGCTCAGCACAAGGCTGTGCCACCCACCCTGCCCACTGAGGTGCTCCCTGCCCGCAGCCCACAGCCCACTCAACACCCAGCGAAGCCCCAGGCAGCCACAGCTGGGAAATCAAACATGGCCCCAGGAACCAGCCGTTAAAGACTCCTGCGCACTGACAGCCGTCTGCCAGCTGGGTTATCGCTGCCACAACAGATCCTGGGCTAAAGGAAGGGAGGGACGGAGGGGACCGCTCTGGAGGACCCCCACTGCCTCCTCCACGCAGCCGAGGAAGAGGAGAGGAAGAGGAGGGTCTGCAGCCACTGGGCTGCTCCCAGCCTGATCATTGCCCAGCCGGGAGCAGCCAGTGCTGGAGGGGGGTCAGGTAATCTCATCACTCAGCACTCCGATGCCAAACTGTGAAAATGGGGGCTATTCCTCAAAATTAACTCCCGGTGACACAGCCGGTCTGGGAGCACCCCCAGCTCCGGCTCCTGCCGGTGCCGGCAGCAGTGTCTGGCGGATGCGGGTCCAGAGCAGCGCAGGGCGTACGTGAGGTTAGAAAGATGAGCCCTGACGAGGAACGTGGCTTCACCCCTGTAAGCAGGAGGCACCGACTGCTGCCGCTGTTAAACACAACGATGCAGGCAGAGCCTCAGGGGGCTGCAAGCGCTGGAGGGGGCAAGGCATAACCATAAAAAACCACCGCCGCATCCTCGCCTTGCTCCGATACCCGTGCACGGCACAAGCCTGGGTGCAGGGCACCAGCGCCGAGAGCTTTGGTGGGGGAAACCCAACGTGGCCAGAGCAGAGCAGCTCGGCTGCTCTGTCCCTCGCAGACATGCACAAGCATCCTGCAAGCCTCCTAAAGTTTCCATGGGAGGTTTCGTAAGGACTGCCATTAAATAACCAGAAAAACACCCGTCAATCAGCACCAGGAAATGACACCTACAGAGGTAATTCTGCTCAGCACTCTAAATTGCAGCATTTCAGCCCAGGCGTGTGCAGTAGGTGGGGAAGCCCCAGAATAACTCGGTCCACGCGCGGTGGGTGGCAGCAGCAAGGAGAGGTCCTGCTGCTGCTGCCTCCCGCGGGAAAAAACCATGGGGAAAGGAGGGAGGGAGAGAAGGGGCTCAGCACAGGCAGCACCGAGGCAGTGGCACAGGGGAGGGTGCAAACGCCGGTGCTTACCATCGGAGTCCTGCTCGGCCACGGGCCCGGAGTCCGCCTGGCCTTGGGGGCACAAACAGAGCGAGAAGCAGTGAAGCTGCAGCCCACCCGCACCGCCAACGCCAACCCAGGACGTTGCTGCTACTCCTTCCCCAGGTTTCCTTTTTTATTCTTATTTTTTCTAGGCTTCTGCATCACCATGTGCATACCCAGGCACTGCCCAAACCCCTGGCCAGGTGCCCCAGCTCCCTGCCCAGGGCTGGTTTGCTCAAGGCTCAAGGATGTCCCTGCAAACCTGGCCATCCTGACTCGGACAGCCCAGAGGAAGCCTCAGCAGGCAGGGAGGGCAGCGGGGCGATTTCTGTGCCCTTTAGAAAACAGGCAGCAGCTACACGACTGTTCTGGCTGCTTTCTGCTAGGGCTCGCCCTTGCAAATGATGGGGAGGAGACCCAATGCCTCGCTGGTTAGACCCCTGGCCCTTGGGCAGAGGGAGGGATTCAGCACCTGCTTTCACCTACCTCGGATGGGTGTGCGGGAGGGGAGTTTCGGGTCCTGGGTGAGCGGCTCCGACGGGCTGGGCTCGCTCGGGGCTTGGGGTCCCTTGTTCTTGCTGACGGGCATCGGCTGGGGCAGCACTTGCTTGGGCAAACCCTTGAAGAACCAGGCGCCGGAGCGCTTCCACACCTGGGGGGTGCAGGCAGTGGGGTGGCACCCATGTCTCGAGGGGATGCTGAGTGCAGACCTGGCAGCCTTCGGCCCCTGCATCACCAGGGTCTGCCTCCAGCAGGCAACACTGAGGACATGCACCCCCGCACCCCCCGTCCCGCAGCGACCCCACGGCCTGTCCTGCTAATTAACTAACTCTTCAGCTTTTGCACACCATAGGTGGCAGGGAGCCGATCTCTGGCCACAACAGCCTCTTCAACCCCAAGACTCTGTTTTTGAGGAAAGAAAAAAAAAAAGGGCATTTTATCTAGAAAACAAGATCATCCTATAACATCCTATAAGAACCAGACTCATGTAGCTGGGCAAGGTTGAATGGTGCTGGGGCTGAAAGTCCCTGGGAGCATCCCCCAGTCTGGAGCTGGTCCCATCTCGGAGGTCTGGGGTGGGGACAGTGCACAGGGTGAAACCAAGGGCAGGGACCACGTCCCCACTCCGGCACGAGGAACACCCAGGGCAGTGGAAGCGCCCGGGCTGCCACGCTCACCTCCCGCTGCTCGCTGCAGATCTTGCAGAGCCAGATGGCGTGGGGCCGGCTGTTGGTGGTCTCCACCCCGCACTTGGTGCAGACATTCTGCAGAGAAAGCAAAGCACCGGGTGGCAGCGGGGACGTCGCGGCCACCGAAAGGTCCCACCGCACCAGTACCACCCCTCGGGAGCATGAGGTTAACGAGAGACGGTTAACGAGAGCTCTCCCAGCACAAACATGGGTGATTGCAGAAACCCCCGGGGACGTCCCTTTGTGCCACGGGCAGAGGGATGCGGGGCAATCGAAATGCACGCCAAAAGATCAAGGTGCCCGTTTTTGCACCGGGGGGGATGTGTGGGTCCAGGGGGCTGCACCAGGCAGCGGGTCGCAGGGAGGTGCCTCACCTTCTTGCAGTCCTCGCAGACGACGCAGGCGGATCCCCGTGGCCCCAGCTGCTCCCCGCAGAGGATGCAGCGGTTCACCCCGTCCCCCAGCACGCTCCGGCGCATGTCCTCCAGCCGGGTCATGAGTCGCCTGGCAGAAAGGGGACAGGGGCTGTCAGGAAAGGCACCACACGGCCGGGATGCGGGGTCCCGCTCCCAAGGGGCAGCTGCTGCCGTTGGTCCAGCGGCTCCTTTTCCTGGTGCAGCTTCCAGCAGAGCCTCTCCTCTTCCAGCTATGGGAATGCAACCAGGGGAAGAGACACATCCCAGGGGACATGTCGGAGTATTATATTCCCCTATAGCTCTATATTGCACGACTGTTCACTTCCACTGACACTGCCAGAGAGCAGATACTGGCCCCAGCTCCCACGTACACACACATGCATAAAATTCATCCAAGTCAGCGCTTTTGCACAAAGCGATTTGGCATCAGTGAAGCAGCTTTTTCCCCAAATGGAAACCTTTCCACCCAGTCCCAGCGACTGCCCGTGGAAGAGCTGCAAGAGGAGATCTTGGAAGGGCTCTGGCAGGAGGACTGAATGAATTAATTAGTTTTCTCATTTTCTAAGAAAAGAATTGCATATAATTTACTTTATGGAAACTCTTAGCCCTTTGAGTAAAATGCAAAAAGCCCACTGGAGAACAGGCTATAAAAACACATCTGTTTACTGGAAAGGTAAAAAAAAAAACAAACAGTTAAGCAACTTCTGAAAAAAACAGCACTGGCAAAAGCAGTTTGCAAAGCAGGAGCAGGAGCAGGAGCAAGCTGCCTGCCAAGCACCCGAGAGCTGGTGGCGAGTTGTACGCTCAGTTAACCCAGAATCCTGGCCCTAAAAATAGCACTAGAAGGGAAAAAGGATGCATTATTTATGCCATTCAGCAAGGAAGGAGGCGGAATGAAGAATGGGAGGAGGAGACCCAAGCCCAATGGAGAGACCAGCAGCCCCCCTCGCCTGCAGGGCTGCCATCCGCTCCCATGGCAGCCTGACCCAAATCTGACAAAGCCGCTAACATGGCATGCCATAAAAAACACCCGACGTTTAAAAGACATTTCCCCACATGTCTGATGACAGCTTCAGATTTATGACAGCTCGGCCGCCAGCACCTTGGAATCGCTCATAAACAATATATAAGCTCCCCTTTATATAAGGTGCCTCTGCGGTTGGTCTCCAGCTGCTCGCAGGACGGCCGGCATCCCGTGGACCACACGTGGAAATGCAACGGCGTTATCGTACATGGGTTCTTGATAAAGGAATAGCAGCAAGAGGGGAAAAATAAAGCATCACGGAACATGCAACCTATTACGGTTCATAAAACACCCCATTGGAAACTCGCTGCGGTCAACAGGAGGATCTCGAAGCACTTCATCCGACACCGAGTCAAGCCCAAAGAGGGGACACAGCTCCGTGACTCAGCGTATGTTATCTGACCAAAGCCGTGTTATAACATCATCTCATTTAGGTAGAAGATGTAGGCCGTGCTAAAACCCACAGGAGAACGTCCCTGGGGGCTGACCTCCCTGGGTTCGAGCGTGCTTAGGGCCAAGGTGGCTGCTGACGTGGAGGTGCCTTCTGACGGTTATTAATGAACCTGAAGCCCATTCCCAGCGAGGAGACAGGAGAGCCGGGCTGCGGCCGGGCAGCCAGCGGAGCCAGACGGAGCCAGCAGTCAGGAGAAATTGTTATTTCCACAGCTACGGTGTCACCAGACAGCAGATGGGCGAGCTTGCAAGTTCCTTCAGTTTTCATTGCCTAAAGTTTTGGCAGGGACACGACTACGGGGTCCCTACATACAGCAATTCTGGTTGTCAACCTGAGCTAGTTTGTTTCCTGGATGAAACAGTTTTTGTTGAAAAATAACATCCTTGGACAGCAGGGGAGTGCTTTAATGCCTTTCCACTTTGCTCTTAACTTTGCTATCTGCTAGCCTAACTCCCTGTTCCGGTGTTATTCCCGAGAGACGTGGCTGTCTACCCCTGCCCTTGAGCATCTGCTTACTGCTTTGCAGATGATCCATAGGTGATTTCTTCCTACAGAGTAAGTCAGCTGCTAGAGCCATCGTCCACCCTTGGTGCCTTCCCAGGCTCCGTGGCTGATGCAACCTGCTGCAAACAGGGGAGGTCTCACTGATTTCAAGAGAGCTGCATCATCCGATAAACACCCAGCCAGCAATGAGCAGTATTCCAATTAAAACCTGGAAACTGCCTGTTCCCCAAACATTGCTTATTTAAATGGAATGAATCACACCACGGTTGCTCCCAGCCCACATCATGCAATGCAGGGTCCCCACGAAAAGCCCCCAACAGAAAATAACCAACAACATCCAGCTTCTGTCGCAGCACACTGCTCCCACCTGGGCAGGGAAAACATTTTTGGGGCAAAACCTTTATTTTCCTAGCAGCAAAGCACATGTACAAGCCCATATCTTCTGCAGTTCCCCCCGCTGTGCTGCAAGAGCTCTGCTCCAAGAGAAGCAGCTTCCAGTTGGAAATCTGCAAGCCCAAACAAACTTATTATAGAAACTAGAACAAATGGCACAATCAAAGCAAAAAAAAAAAGAAAAAAAAAAGCC
This sequence comes from Ciconia boyciana, assembly GCF_034638445.1. Lineage (NCBI taxonomy): Eukaryota > Metazoa > Chordata > Aves > Ciconiiformes > Ciconiidae > Ciconia > Ciconia boyciana. Next base: position 8,358,603 of record NC_132948.1, read on the forward strand.
CTTGCATTTCAAGAGATTCATTATTTAGCTGCAAAATCTTTCCCAGTCTCTCATTTACCAGAAGCAGCTCCTTAAGAGGGTTTTTTTTAACCAGTGGAAGAGCTTCAGCAGCCAGTACACACACCTGTGGCACCAGTTTCAAACGAAGCACATTTGCCTAATTAAAACACCCATTCAAGCTGAAGAAATTGGGCTTTTTTTTCTGATTCAAACTCTGCTGTGAGAGGACTGTATAAAAAGTTAAAATCTAAGTCCTGGCATGAACCTGGCAGAAACAGGGCAGGACCTGGGAAAGGGGGTACTGCACCAAGAGCCACGGGCTAGGAAGCTCCTGAGTAAGTGGTAACTGGGAGCAGAAAGCCCAGATTTCTCTTCAGCTTCATCCAGCACCACCCTACACGCATGCCGGAGCCCCGTGCACAGGCTGTTCACCCACCGCTAACCAATAACCGGAGGGATGCCCTGCTTTTGCCCCGGTAGCAGCCAGGAACAAGCTGTCTGCCTTCCCAAAAGCTTTTCTCTCCCTCTCCCCTAGATATCATTTGTTTCTCATTTTTATTGCACATAAAATAGCCATCCAATTCATCACTCTCTCTTGCGCTTCTCTAGGACTACAGCAACATCTTCCTTACCATTATACGCACTTCAAAGTGCCCATCCCTCTGGCCTCTGTCAAACTAACTTCAAAGAGCAGGAAATATGCTTCAAATTGTTAAAATAGGGGGAAAAAAAACCAAGAGAGGAGTAATTGAAGCCAGTGGCAGGGAGCTGGCTAAGCCTGGCACCCGGGAGCATCACCGCTACCGGAGACAGTCCTGCGGAGAGGGAGAGCATCTGTCATCTGCCAAAGAAATACGTATTAGTCACTGATGGGAGCAAGATATAAGAACCAGGCGATACGCTATATCTGAAACGCTTAACATGCACCTGAGATGATAACAGCAATAAAACAGTCTCCTGATATTATATTATCTGCCTGGCCCCATAAATACGGTTTGGAAGAGAAAGGTGAGCAGCCCCGGGGCAGCGAGGGCTGGTGGGAGACCTCCCCTGCCGCCTCCTGCCCGCACCCAGGAGCCCCAGCGCAGGCAGGGGAAGGGCTCGCGTTTGGAGGAAGACCTGCAAACATCTCCCGTGATTTCGGGCAGGCGGAGGGTCCCACAGGGACGCAGTGAAGGCTGCTCGCCGGGCTGAGGGACCATCTCGGGCTGGGCTGAATCCTAGATAGGATAGAAACCCGCAGTGCTACGGCATTGGCATTTTCTCTTGCGCTAGGACCGGAGCAATCCAGAGAGGGACAGAGAGCCACTGGCATTAAGTGCTGATGATCTCGGGAAACAAGACTTAACAGCGGGGCAGGCACGCAAGAGTTTGTTGTGTTTAAATATTCATTGCCACTCTGCAGAAATGAACAGCTAAAGACGTGCCTAATGGGTTTTAAACCGTGTCGGGGAGGACATTTAATGCAGCAGGCAATGAACTGCTGCACAGGAGCAGAGAGAAGGAGCTGACCTGCGAGGAAGGACCCGATCCGGGGTACCGAGAGCTGGGTGCTCCCCAGCCCCATGCAGGAACCAGCAGGCACAGATTCAGCCACCACTTATGTGGCAAAAAATTTCAAGTAAAACACAAAGGAGGTCACAAACTGCCTCCAGAATTAAGCACTAACTTGCCTCCGTGGGGAAATCATGTGCCTTAAAGGCCTGAATATTAAATTAAGACTAATTTTAATGGTATAAAAGAGACAAGAAAAGAAGCCAAGCTACAGATTAAAGAAAACATAATTAAAATCAGGATGAAAAATTAGAAGCAATTTTCTTCCCTTACAAGTGCACAGGTAACTAAAGCTAAAACATCCTTTGAGCTTTTATAGGTCGACTTTCAAAGCTCATCCTCTGCTGAGAGCCCTCACTATGGAGGGAAGATGCCCAAGGAGGCCAGGGGGATTCATGCATTTCAAAGTATCCCGTTCTGTGCTCCTGCATCACTCCAGGTGCTTGCTGCCTCCTGTGATGTGTTACAGGAGGGTTGTTATTTTGCAGGCTCATCCCAGTCTCAGAAATAAGAGGGCAGGGGGGTTTGGGGAAAAAAAAAACAAAAACACAAAACCCCACAAAAATTCAAGCAGCACGTGGGCTGTCTTCTGGCCATGAATTAACCTCGTCTCTTCTAGAAGCTGGCATCTCAGGAGACATTGCTGTCTGCCTCCAGCAACTACCCTGCCCTTCCTGGCCCCTGTTTTTATTTTTGTGTTGCCTGAACACAAGGAAGAAAATACGAGACTGTGGTCCCCAGAGAGCATCTCTGCTGCTGGCCACTGAGGTTAATGACTTAATCCCCTGTGACTTCAGCCATCTGCTCCAGCATTATGCATGTGTCATCCCAGCAATAAGCAGCCAAATTAAAATGCAATCCTGCTTGATAGCTGGTCCTCTCAGAGGAAAGGTGAGGGGCTGTGACCCACGGGGGGACAGCAAACCATCGCACTTTTAGAGGGGACCAGAAGGAAGGGAATAGCCGCACCCAAGGCAGGGGCACAGCCAGATCCAGGAGCGATGTGTCACATCACCCCAGGAGAATCGGCTCCGTGCTGCAAGATGCTCTCCAGAAACAGCAATTTCTAACTTTGGATGGTTTAAGATAATTTCTTTGATGCCAAGAGCATGATGGACCTCATTAGGCAGCAGAGCAGACTTGGTGGGTTATTGATGGCACCCAATTATAGGTGCATAACGGAGCCAATTAGTGCCTGCAGGTGCTCCCACATCAGCTGGGAGGAACAGGCTCCTCATAGACTGCAGCCTGAGCATCACCACCACCACCAGAGCATCACCACCACCACCAGAGCATCACCACCACCACCAGAGCACCGTGGCACGAGATGGCACAGAGCTGCCACAGGGACCCCCTGAGCACAAGCACTGGCCAAGCAGAGAGGGAGAAGGGATGGGAATGGATCAGTCCCTCCCTGCCACAGGTCCTCTTCGCCCTCCGAGGCCTTTGCCCACCAGCTTTCAGCCCCTGTGCCCCTAAACTGGCCCAAAGGATTGTCCTAATCCCCAGGCGGTTGTAAAGTCCTTCATCAACTCACGCCTGACACACTCTTGCTGTATCACTGTTTAAGATTATTTCAGCTCCTATTATCCTCCTCTGTGCTACAAGACAATGACCCAGAAAAAAAAAGAAAAAAAAACCACACAAAAAACAAAACACCAAAGTGTCCCTGTCCTACAATCCTCATCAGCATCCAGATCACATATCCCACGGGCCTCCATCCACCCTCGGTGCTAAAAATACTCTTTTGCTAGATTAATTTGAGCTGGGTTTGACATGAAGTCCGACTCTACAAACATCATCTCAACAAGCAGCATCGATTTGTTCCCACCCTGCCCTGGCAAGCCAAGGTAAGGGGCTCGTGGGACGGCAGATGCAGGAGAAGGGACACGAGAGGGCAGGAGATGGATGGCACTAAACCTTCATGGGGCTTCAAGGCACGAGGAGGTTCATTCGCAGCCAGCACCCAGCCGTAGACTTCATGATTGCTCAAGTATTATATGTAAAGCTCAAGTATTACATGTAAAGCTCAAACGCACCCCCTCAAACTCATCCACTTATTAAGACAACTCCAAGTATTTACCGTATGTCCCCCCTTTGGAAGGCGCATTCACTTCATGTAAGCTATTCCTTATATTAACCAAAACCAGGTTTTTAATGGATCTTCCTTTGGTTTTGCCCTTACAGGAATAGAAAATCCCAGAAAAATTGCAGAAAATCAGGCTTTCCAGGGGCACCTCCCTAGAGCAGCCTGTCCGACCGAGGGACACTGTCACAACCGCTGCATCCCTGCCAGAGGCCAGCCTGGCAAACCCGGATTATTTTGTAGTATAAGGAGCTATCCTGGATAACGTCCGAGCAGCTCCTGGACTGGATTCTGTACAAGGCTGATATAGACGCTGTCCCATATTTCTGTAGCTGCACATCCTACGGCTCTTGTTGTGCAAGCCAACAAACACAAAGGAGCTGGCAAGGCTCCTGCTACGCCTACACGCAGGAGGCAAATCAGCTGTGACTGCACATCCGCCTGCCTTCCCTTGCTCTACTCCGAGTACGGCACGAAGTCCTCCGCCCGGCTTTTTCATGAATGAGGATGAGAAAACCTCCTCCGACTCAGCTAACGAAGGTAAAAGGGAGAGTTTCTGCAGGTTTGCAAACAGCTGCAGGAATGCACGATGCAAAAAAAAAAAACAAAACAAACCTCTCTCCCCCACTGCTAAAGTTGATTTAAGCATAATCCAAAGAGCATCACTTTTGAGGTAATTGTTACTGGGCTGCAAATGTGCAAAGCTGGGGAAATGCTGTTTGTAAGCACTTTTCAGGAATGAATCACCACCATTCATAGCTACTTTCACCTGGTTTCTGCCAGAAAGCCGGCAGAGGAAAGCGTTGCACGTTGTAACGCAAGGCGATAGCAGCCGGGGAACCGCCCCGAGCCCAGGGGAGCAGCACATCCATGGGGCACACGCCGAGCCCAGGCAGCACAAACAACTGCTGTCAAGGTGATACCTGCCTAAGCTCTTCACGGACCCGCTCCTAACAAAGTATTTCTAAAAATGAGTAAATAAATCCACCACTTAGGAGGCAACGGGCTGCAGCCACCAAGGAAGACCGCCTGCTGCAGCTGGAGCACCCCGTGCCTGCATCACAAACACACACTCAATATTTAAGGGTTATTAAGCAGCCAGGGTGACAGATTAAAGCTCCGGCTGCGGCGCGAGGCTTTGTGGGTGCAGGCGGGTCCTCTCTACATTTCACCAAGCAGCTGCCCTGCAGGGCCACGCGCCTGTTTGCTGAGCAAAGCTGTCCCCGAGCTACGAGAGGGGCTTTGACGTTCTCCGAGGCAGCGGAGAGCATGGCTCCTGCCTGGGCCTGAGTATTTTCCCTGCAAGGAAAAAAAAAAACAGGCGATGCTTAAGCTCAGCAAGAGTAAAATGCTCCTCTGTAATGAAAAAAGGCATGACGCCTGACAAACGGGATTATGGAGATCCCCTCCAGAAAACCATCCCCAGCACAGCAAGTCGATACCTAATTATTAGCATTATTTTGCTCAGGCAGGGTAGAGATGCGGTAAAAGCAAACACGGGCACTTCTTGCCCTCTGCTCCACGCCAGGTGCACCAGCACCGGTCATCACCCCCAGCACCCGCCAGCGATCGTGGGTCCCCCACCACAGCGGCAGAAGCGGCTGGGCCAGAGCCAGCACCCCAGCCCCCCCAGGAGCTGGTCCCAGCACGGGGCCAGCCCCGAGGCTGGGCATCACGCAGACCTATTCAGCTTCACAGACAGCTCATTTCTGGGTGGCAGGAGGGATTAACCACCGGGACATGCGGCTGGAGGGGGTGATGGATCCATCCCTGTTCCCAAAACAAGACAAAACACCTTTTGGTGAGCCACGGCTTTGCCCGCACTCACAGGTGCTCGGGCTCGAGACTGGGCAAGCAGCTCCTGCTTGCAAGCAGCTCCAGCTTCACTCCCCAAAATGAGATGTTATTAATGATCCCTTCTGGACAAAAAACAAAAAAAACCACCACACACCACAAAAATCGATGAGACTATAAATTCTCGGTCCAGAACACAGTGGCACACCGAGCAGCAGCGGCACGCCGAGCGGCTCCCTCCCCTGCTTACAGGTTCCTCCTGGCCAAGGACCAACGCCAGCTCAAAAAGATCCCCCGCAGGCTCCCTTTCAGGAGAAACACTGCAGTGCAGTAGCTGCTGGCCAGGAAAGCAGCCAAGAAAGCGCTTTCCCCGACGGGCACCGGCAAGGCGCAGGGTCCCTCCCATCCCACCAGCACGGCGGTGCCGGTGCCACCACCGCCTTACCCGATGCGCTCCTGCTCCATCTCCTCCATCTTCTCGGCCCGGGCGATGACTCGGTTGATGATCTCCTTCTCCTCGTCCGTCAGCTCCTCGCCCTTGCGCTGCCAGTCGGGCTGGCCGCCCCGCGCTGCCCAGCCGGCGGGGAGCCTGCGGGGAGAGGGGGGCCAGGGCTTTGTCCACAGATCCCGTGTGTGCGTGCACACGCGTGCACGGGCAATAGCCAGGCAGCGATTCCCAAGCCCGGGGAAGAAGGGGTACGACACCTCCCCATCCTCCAAGCTCTCTTCTAGCAGGAAGCCTGCAAATGGCCCCCACCCACCAGGCAGAAGCTCTTATTCCCATTTCGGGGGGTGTGTGGGGGTGTGGTGTGTCATATGGAAACACTTGTTGGATACGGAGAAAACCAATTTCCTTTTCAAAAATATTCTCATTCTTTCCAAGTTAAGCATCGACTGACGTGGCTAGTTCTGCACCCTGCTCTCTGTCGTCTAACGCCAGGTTTGCAGTGAGCTGTGGTACCGGGGCGATGGCCGCAGGAGCAGGCGGGGTTTTTTTTGGTACACTTCATCAAACATGGGAGTTTTTCCTCTCCTAACATCATTTCCAAAGATCCTTTTGCACAGCGAGCGCAGCCGGGGTGCCAGGCAGCTTTAACCTGGTGACACGGTGACGTCTGCCACTCAGCCCTGCAAGTTAGCAGGCGGCAGAGGGGCAACGCTAACAGGGGAGGCAAAAGGCAAACACCCCTCCTCCCATCCAAAGACCTTTCCTGCACCTTTTTCCCCTGGGCTGAGCAGACCTGCACGGTCTTAAACCTTAAAATTTATTAAAACCCTGTGCAACACTTCCTCAAATTAATTGCTTTTCTCTTGCATCCAGGGCAAGGTTTTTCCTGTTCTCTCAAGATGGTTAGAGTAGCAGGTAAAGAGCAATAGGCCAAAACAAAAAAAAAAAAGCAAGATACTTACTGCTCCTTCTCACTGCTGGGAGGCACAGGAAAAGAGAGGGAACAAGGATTAGGTGAGAGAAGGGACGAGGCCAGCTCAGCCCAGGCGCAGCCAGCGCTCTCCCCGCCTCGGGGGTGACAGTCCCCGACAGCGTGTCCCTTTCCACGGACCCCCGCTGCTCCTCCAAAGCGGTGCAGAGCAGCAAGCTCCAAACACAAGATTCGCCCAGCCCCTGCATCATCCGGGCACCAAAACCAGCACCCATCCATGGGTGCTGCCACCACCCATCCAGCCGGGACGGAGAGCTGCCACTCGGTGGGATGCAGCATCACCTTCCACGGCGGCCACATCGGAGGGCGTCAGGACAGACGGACGGGGCTCCTTGTCGGCACAGGGGTGCGTGCACACCCACGGGTCCATCCCCACCACCTTTCTCAGGGGGTTTAGGAGGCAACATGGCAAAACGTCCCCATCCAACCAGTGCAAACCCCATTCCCAATGTCCCCAGGGGAGGAACCAGGGCGGCTGCACCCGCTTCGCCTCCCGCCCCCGGGGACTCTCCCCCCTCCCGCACAAGCGGCATCCCTGCAACCCCAGCCCCCTCCTCTCACCTGGCCCGGAGAGACATGGTCCTGTCGCTGGGGCACATCCACCGGTCAGAGCTGCCGCCCACCACCGCGTCGGTCATCGCTGGCTGCCGAGGGGACCCAGGGACAGGCAGAGTGAGCTTGGGCACACCGGTGCTCTGCTGATGAGCGCCGACTTGGCACGCGCGGGAAGCTGATCACTTTGCTCGTCTGCCCATGCTCTCAGATAGCAGCGATGCCGACAAAGGTAACTTGGTGCTTTCAGCCAGGCTGTAGGAAACAAAAACAAACAAACAAAAAATCACACCAGGCAGGGCTTTATTTTTGGTATTAAGAGGAGTGGGAGCAGGGAGAGGAACAGGAATGTCACTTTAGTCACCGTCTCAATATCACGCACGAGATGCAGGAGCCTACAACCGCCACCCTCCCAGGAGGGCAACGCAGTCACGCTCGGTGCGGATGTAATTAATGAGATACCCGACCTCACATTAATTATGAGGTTTCAGAGCTGGGAGGGCAGAGGATGTTTCTGTTTCAGAGAAAAATCTACAAACTAGGAAACCTTCCCCCCAAAACCCAGCACGTCTTGCTGTCCTCCCCCAAACCACATTCCCCCGGGAACAAAACTTCTCCTTTTTCATTTTTGTTTACTAAAGTTTTTGCAAAATGAAACCTGGAGAGGCACTGAAGGAGGATGTGGCAACAGGACCTGAAGATAATATTCTGTCTACTCATCTCCAGAAGATTCATCAAAAAGGGACCTCTGCAAACCCTTCTCCTTTCAGCAAAACTGACCGTTTTTATTAAAACTGATGTAAAATTCAGAACCTGAGTGCTTACTTATCCCCACTTTCTGGGGGTGTTTTCCCCCTCCATCCACTGCCCCTACTCACTGCATGGGGCCGGGGACTGGACGGCAAAGCCCAAGCTGATGCCGACCAGCGTCACCCGACGGCACGGGGACGGATCCATCCGTCCCATCACCTCTTCTGGGGGAAAACCGGTGCTTTGACACAGGGCGAACACTGCAGGCAGAGCACTGTCCCCCTGCCAAGGGCAGGGCAGGATCCATCCCCCGGAGCAGCCCCTCGCCCCTGCCCAGCCCGCGGGGTGCTGGGGGATGCTGCGATTACGCTGCGAGTCACTGTCGCACCCGGACCCATCTCGGGATGGTCCCCAAGAGCAGAGGGTGCAGCTTGTGGGTCCACGGACGGCATCGCCCACGAGACATCGCTTGCAAAGGGAGAAGCTCAGGTCGAGCCTTCCTTCACAGGCGTTAAGGTGGAAATAAAAGAGAAAAGGCAATCCATCCATGAAGGGGTTGGCTTTGCTGCAGCACTAAGGACAGCACAAGGCACCGAGGAGGGTACAAATCACCCCTTCATTAGGACCCCCCGCTGATGGGGGAAGTTTTTGGGAGCTCAACTATTTCCCACCTGCGGGTTTTCCCCCCATCCCTCTCCTCTGCAGAGCGCTGAAGTGGAGCCAGCACGGGGTACCCGCTGGGATCCCCCGCAGCAGCAGCCTGCGTCGCTTGCAGCACATGCATTTGAATTGCTTTCTCCTGCCTGCAGCAGAACTAAAAAAAAAAGCAAAAAAACCAAAAAAAACCCACAACCCCACCAAAACCTAAAACCACAAACCCCTCTGCAGAGCCCAGCCTGGCTGGAAGGGGCCGCTCAGCTGCCCACGACCCTCCGGGTCCCAGCACTGAAGCCAGCGTCCCAGAGCTCCCAGTGAGTCCCAGCAGGACCGGAGCTCAGCCCTAACCCAGCAAACGCACCTTTGTAGAGCACAAAGCAACTCCAGCTCTCAGCAAAACTCCAATGCGAGCACTGGGGAGGTTGTCCCAAGGAGAGGATGGAAACCGGGAGCTTGCAAAACCACCCCACTGAAATCACAAACTCTGAGCCACAAAAAAATGTGCAACATTCCCAGAAAGGGGGAAAAATATAATTCCCATCCTCCACTTTCTGCTCTGCAATATTGCAGGGGTTTCGCCATCAGTCTCTGAAGAGTCAGCAGAGATTTGAGGATCACCTTTGTTTCACTGATAACTTCCAAACATACAGGGAGAGAGATATATATATATATAAAAATTAAGCACGTGGGGTAATTAGTGCTCCGCTGGTTTCATACAGCGACTACTCCTGTGCCACACGAGAAGGCTCTGACTGACAAGGTCAGTTAAATAAGCAATTTTTTCATTTACAACCCCACCACCACCTCCACAACCTGCACTGCAGCAGCAAACTCCTGCCGGGGATTTAGGGTCCCACCACGGCCGGGAGCAGGGGATCTCGCGGGGCTGCACACAGATTTAATGGGGTGCCCTGCAAGGGCAGCACCATGCCGCCGGCACCCATTTTTGGGGAGGCACAGGCGGATAAGGGACTTGCCCAAGGTCACGCAGAACAGCAGTGGCCACCCCGGCCCCACAAAGAATAGGGGAAAATCTCTGGTTTTCCTAGCGAAGAGGGTAGAGCAATCACCGGCACTTCAGCCGGCAGGGAGGAAAACTTCCCCCAACTAGAACTTTCTGCTAATAATAGAGAGGCCACGGGTGTTTTGCTTTGTTGCGGATGGAGAAGAGCCGGGGGACGGCTCCTGGAGGAATACACAAGCCTTTCCCTCTGCCTATAAATAATAGATTTTGAAGATCTACTTTGCATTACTTCCAGCAACTACTCTTGCTTGTCCTAATGCTTGGTTCTGCATTTTTAGCACACAGTAAAGAACAAAATAACAGCTTACGGTGGCTTTTTCCCCCCACCAAATCCTTGCTCACAATCAAAAGGATGTAGCAATCCAAGTCGTGATTGATGGGATGCAGCAGCATTTAGTTAATGAAATGGAAATATCCCACGCTAGGAGGATGCCAAGACCTTCCAGGGTTTGGCTGTCCCCGAAGAGTCCCAGGACCTGCCACCCCAGCTCCCTCTCGTCCCTGCACGGTGCTGGCTGCTCGAGGTTCCCCGATTGCAAGCAGAGGTCAGGAGGAGCGAGGCAGCAGCTCCCACCGGTGCGAAGACGGCGCGTCCCGGGCAGAGCCAGGAATAGAAGCGAGGTCTTAATTTCTGGCCTTAAGGAAGAGCCACATGACTCTAATCACGCCGCTCCATTACTTCTGTATGACGGAGCCCATGAATTTGATCATGCCTTAATAAAAAGGGATTGAATGTCTTCCATGAATCACTCTGCCTCTCCCCGAGCCGCCGGCACTGTCGCTCCACGTGCGGACACCGCTCGCTCCGAGCCGAGAGGTGCCTATACACGGGCCCGTTGCCCGCACCCAAAATCTGGCAGATGCAGCACCAACAACGGGCAGGTCCCCCTCACCCTGGGCAGGCAGGGAAAGGCAGCGGGAGCCCCACGGCACGAGCCCCACGGCAGGAGCCCATCGTTCCCCATGGGCACCAGGAGGGACATGGGGCGGCGGGTGCCCTGGGCAGGACCCGCAGCCACCGGAGGGACCCACACTGCCACCACCAGCCGGGCATCTGCAAAGAGAAACCATTACAGGGCTGCCCAGCTGCACTGGTTTAGCCATCTGGAAATAACATACCAGGGTAGAAAACAGAAAATTCAGTATTTTAAAGACTCCCAGTGCAATAATCAGGTATTTATGGTAAGCTCAACATTTCACACTTGGCGGTGCCTGCAGAGATCATCTCCACCAGCAAAGACACCGACACAGGCAACCTATTTCTCCAGCCTTCTCAGCTCTGCAATGCAGCTTTCTTAAATATTGAATAAGTCTGCTGCTCTACACCACCTGCCAGTGCCAATGATGAGGTAATTTTTGCATTGACAAAGCCTAATGCGATTAATCTGGTTTGAAAGAGCAGGTTTTAGAGCCCGTCCATTCACTCGGTGAAACACACTTGCAGACAGAGCATCGCCAGATCAGACGGAGCTCTTATTCACCGCCAGCAGCCAGACCCCAAACAAATAACCCAAACTGCTGCTCAGATGCCAAGTGAGAGATTATTTCTGCATGTCATCACCAAACAGGAGGTTTTGAACTTGAATGGATCCAAACACCAGGCTGATGGGGTTTTCACGCCAGCTCCAAGGCCAGTCCAGGCATGGGAGCCGATTTACGCTCCCCAGTTGGATGGCGGAGCTGGGGATGGGGAGGGAAAAATAGGGTATGAGCATGCAATCGCCTGATGGGGCTCCCCAGCCCCATGCCCAGGGAGAAGGGCTGCAAATTTTGGGGTGACAAGGACCCAGTGGGAACCCCCCAGCCGAGCGGCGAGAAGAGCAGATGCAGAAGCCGGGATGCGCCAGCAGCCCCAGGATGGGAACTGTTCCTCCCCGCTTCTCAGCGGGCACACGCGTCCCCAGACACCATTTTTAGGTGGTGCTCCCTCCCAGCGAGCAGCGACATTTGCTGCCACCTCACGAGTCCATCGGGGCTGGATCCTGCCCTCCTCCATGCCCCAGTGCTGGGGCCGGTGCCTGGCACCCAGGAGAGCTGTGCAAGCCGCGGGGGACCCCGGGTCCCGACTGGAGCCCTGGTGCAGGCACTGTGCACCCTGCGCCCAGCTCTGCCCCGAGCATCTCGCAACACCCAGGCTCTTCCTTTCCCAGGAAAAGGAGTTTGCCCAGTGCAGGAGCCACACACATGCCACAGCATCCCCTATGGCATATGTGCATGGCTATAGGGGCCACAGAGAGCTGCCTGAGCAGACAGCGGGGTGCTCGCTCCCCTCCAGGATCAGGCAGGACTTGACACTAACGGATTTACCTGCAGAGGTGGGAAAAAAGGTGTAAATAGCCCCAAAACAGCTGCTGAAGCAGCTGTGTAATGCTGCAAAACAATCAGCAGACCAGATGGAGGGACAGGAGGGCAGCCCAGCCCCGTAGGGTCCCACGCACTGAAACTCCCTCGAATCCCAACATCCCTGGGCAGCCAGCGTCCACGCTTTGTCTCATCTCGGATGCAAATCATTTTAGAATTTTCAGGCAAAATTGGGCAAGCTGTTTTATGGATGGTGCTTAAGGAAACAGCCCACGTTCAAGACTTCCCTTTAAAAAAAGAAAAGGAGAGAGGCAGATCTCAGGTGGCAGAAACGCGTGTAACCGGCAAACTGAAGCTGCTTCGCCTGGAGCTGCCCACGGACACCTGGACAGATCCAGCATTGGGGCACAGGACAGCAGGACAGCCACCCTGTGACACCAGGCAAAGCACTGAGTGACCCACAGCCACGGCAGCACGCGCTGCCCGTGCTCCCATGGGGACCCGTGCACCCCAACCGCCCGGCAACGCCGCTCCGGTGCGAGACGGCACGAGGTGGGATCAGACCCTGGGGCGCAGAGCCCTCCAACCGCACTGCAGCAAAGCGAGGGCCAGGGGTCATGGAAATTCAGCTTTCGGGAAAGACCCAGAACCAGCGAGTCCTAAACCCAGGTCGTTTCATCCTTTGTCCCCATGCCAGACCCTTACAGGGAACTGAGGCCCCGCAACTTCCCGGGCCAGCTTGGCACCAGTTGGTTAATTAAGGCTAAATGTGGCCCCGCAGGTAACCGATGGTGATGGCCGCAGTCCACAGGTGACAGCGATCCACAGATCAGAGGTGTAGAAGAAACACAAAGCAATGAAAGTCCTGGCCATCCTCTAGTGCCCCAATCCCATGGCTGCCCCTGCGAGCCCACCCGGCAGCACCCTGCCCCCAGCACCCGTCCACCCAGCCCCATGGCACGCCAGGACGGGACCGCCACGACCCGGCACGCTGCTCGACAGCACGGGGCATTCACCCAGGCAGCACGCAGGAGCCCACGGGGCTGCTCCTGCCTCCGCTGCCCTCCAGCTAAATCCACACTGCAGCCCAGCCCAGAGCAACAGGGCTAGGAGCCCTCCCGAATGCCAATGCCCTTGGTTTGGCCAATGCCTCTGCTGCCTTTAAATTCACATAAGGTGCTGAGTTGCCTTTTTTTCCCTCCCCCTTAATTCCCAGCTCCCTGTTATCCTCCAGACAAAGATCCATCCCAAGGCAGCTGAGCAGCAGCGCACAGTCAATTTTATTTAAGCAGCACGTTGACATTTCCTCCAGCAGCTCCTTCACAAACCAAACACTGTTATGATGCTGTCATGAGGATTTACTCTCTCTGATTAATTGCAGGAAAGACAATGGTGAAAAAAAAAAAACCCAAAACCTTCTGGGTTTGTATAACTTACCCGTGGCTGCTGGAGCTGGAGGTCTCCGGCCAGGTGATGCCCGAGTGCACCCCAAGCCTACCCGCTGCTATTAAACGCAGCGGCAGCATTGCCATCGCTCCTCTCGCCGCGGCAGAGCTGCTCCGAAGGCTGCTTAGCAACAGATCGCTGCACTGCTCCGGCACACCGATCCGGCATGCCGCCTTCGATTTGGGCATCACCGGGGACAGGGCACGGGGCCGGAGCCACCAGGATGAACCGGCCCCATCAGGGGTGCCAGCACAGGGAACCCCACGGAACAAGGGCGACAGCAGCTGAAGGAAGTTTAGCGATGTGAAAAGGCTGGGAAGTACCCGTGAGCCCGGCGATGCAAAGCATGCTTGGAGGTGGCAGGTCCTGCCCGCTGCCGGGAGCAGTTTCCCAAAGGCAGCGGCAGTCCTCACAAGGTGCCCCAGCGGTGGCTGTGCCGCAGAAGCGATAGCCGGGGGTGGGCATGTGCCCCATCCCCAGACCACATCCCTGGGCAAAGGATGCTCGCGGCTGCAAACCTGCCCTCCTCGGGGACAGCAGGGATGCCCAGGCAGGGCCAGGCCGGGGCAGAGGAGCCACGTGGAGCCAGGCACCCCACAACACGCCTGTGCAGAGGGGGTCCCCCCAGCACCGCAGCCTGACCCTCCCCAAGAGCCACGGGGGGCCCAGCCACCGGCAAAGAGGAGCACACGGCCGCCCAGCTCGGCATCTGCACCGCCCTGGGAGATGCTGGGCTCCCAGCTTGCCCAGTCACTAAATCCAGCTCCTTTCTCCCCCCACACCCCCTCATTAAGCATCTGGTTTCACGCAGCCAGACCTGCCCCCCATCACCGCCGCGCTGAGCCCAAAGGGGAGAGTCCGTACCCACCTCCCAGGGCTGGAGGAGAGCAGCGCTGCTCAGACCCACGCAGGTGCTGCCAGGGACAGAGCCAGGGCATCTTCCAGCACAGGAACCTTATAAACCATCACGGGCGTTAGCCCCAGCCACTCCCCAGTCTCCAGCTTTAAGGAGGACGGGGGAATTAATCAGGCTTGCCCTGGGGGCACTGCCTCGGGGAGCAGAGCCCCCCTCCCTGCCCAGACCTTGAGTGCTCGGCTGGGACCACCTGGAGCGATTCATTACCTATTATCACTAATTGGCAGTGACTGCAGTGACATCGTCATCTGTCTGCAGGCAGGAGGAGGGCACCGGGCCGGGGCCACCAGCAGCGCTGGCGAGCAAGCAGAGGGTCTCCGCTGCCAGCACAGCCCCGGGACCCGCAGCGGGCACAGAGGGCCATCTTGTTCTCAGGTCCCAGAAAGTCCCTCAAAACTTAAGCACAAAAAGAGACTCTGGAGCTGTGAGTCCCCTCACCCTTCCTTCGGCAGTCTTCCTCCCTTGCCCTTTCTAATAACGGGGAACATTTAACACCAGCACGCACATACCCACGCAGCCACAGCAGAGTCCCGCAATGGGCTCTTGGGTTTCACCCTCGCTGCAAAGGGTGCTTCCACAAATAAAACGTGCTTTGTCCACGTTCGGCATGCTTCTCGGCTCTCCGCGGGAGCCGGGGCAGCGCAAAAGCAAGACTGAGAAGGAGGAGAAAGCAGAACAGCAGGCTGGAGCCAGTGCGAAGCAGGGGACGGTATTTGTACCCAGGTGGGGTGCTCCTAACAGGGTTGGTGGGTCTGGTGTGCAGGGGGGCTTTGCTGGAAGCCCATCCTGCAGACCACACACACAGGTGACGGCAAACAGCTCCCACCGCATGGCACAGAGCTGGCACAGCTCTGCCGGAGGCGGCTGGCGCTTGCCCGGCTGCGGGGCTGCTGCGGACAAGCATCGCCCAGCCAGCGCTGCTCTCCTGGGGGCTGCCCTGCAAAGTGCCCACAGGATGCAACAGCGATCCCCAGTTCGGCACGTGGGGCTCAGACCCACGGCCCCACGTACCCCAGGCTGATCCCCACGGAAGGGCTGAACGCAGATCTCCTGAGTCAGCCCCTACAGCAAAAGCGAGCAGCTCGCTAAATCCCTACCAGATGAATGATGCATCATCAAATAAAGCCCAGTATCACAACATTAACAATATTTATCTTCAGTCTAAGCTGCAGCCTGGGCTTTTGATACCAGTAATTAAAGCAAATGGTTCATCTGTTATCATCTTTGCATCCCTGAAGCCAACAGTCCGTGTTTTGAAGCCCTGTATTATCTTTTTTTTTTTTTTATTGCAGCCTCCCGAGAAGGGGAGGGGGGGATCAGGCTGATCCACACACACTTTTTAGATCCCAGGAACGGTGTAGGATGGACCAAGCCCAAAGCAGAGCCACGTTCAGGGCAGCCACCTTGCTCAGAGCTTTTTAGCAGTGAAATGAAAAAGTGTTAATTGCTCAAAGACAAATTGCTGCTCCAGTTTATATCTGAAACCAGAATTAATAGAAAGACACCAGCGAGAAAGATAATCAGGTCCCCTCTCTGAAACAACCTGTCCCTGGGAACAGCAGCATTAGCAGCCTCAGCCTATTTTCCGAGGTGGCTGGTTTTGCCTCCAGGAGGTTTCAGGCTACGACTCCAAATTGCTTTTAATGCCGTTTGCAAGACTTTTGTCTGTCCTGGGAAAGGCGCAGAGAAGACCCCTGCTGAAGCCCTTGAGCCAGCCCTGCGCCGGGCAGCGATGCCCTTCCAGAGCCCTGCCCGGGAGCAGCCGCCCCCTGCCCCGGGGACCGGGCGGTCTCTGCATCCCACCGAGCCCAGGGACGGGGCTCGGCGCCCGCTGCCATCGCAGCTCTCGCTCTTCGCACTCCGGGGACGGGGACACGAGGGGACAATTTCAGGGGCTTAAAACCCCCCAAATGCCCAGCACGCTCCAAAGTTGCCTGCGCACGGCCAAGTCCAAAGCAACGACCAGAGCAAACCTCCGCCCGCAACAACGCGCCGAAGGGGCGATGCCAGCTCCATACCCAAGCCGGGTGCCAGCTCCGGCCGCTGTCACCGGCCTCCCACGGGAGACGCGGCCGCGGGGAGGTCACCCACCGCCCGCACAGCTCCGGGACGCTGCAACTTTCCCCGGCCGGCTGCTCCCCGCAGGCAGGCGAGCAGGGTGCGAGGGGATTCGCCTTCGGCCGAGCATCCCCGCACCCGCAATCCCGACCGCTGCCCCTCCGGAGCGGGGACCCCCGGCGCCGCCCCCGCTCCCCCCCCCGCCCGTCCCGGGGCTCCAGCCCGGGGGAGAGGAGCGGCGAGGCCCCCCCGGCTGCCGCTCTCCCCGCTCCCGCACACGGCTCCAGCGCCGCGGGGGTCCCGACCGCCCTTACCTGGGCCGGGGCCGGGGGCCGCCGCCCTTTCCTCCGCGCAGGGCCGGGCCGGGCCGGGCTGGGCGCAGCGCGGCTCCGGCGGCAGCACTGCGGAGCGGAGCGGAGCGGAGCGGGGGCGGCGCGGGGAGGGGACAGGGCCGGGGCCGGCCCCGCTCCGCTGCCCGCCCCGGGGAGCCGCCCCCGCCCCGGGGCGCAGCCCCTTTGCAAAGCGGGGCGGGTCCCCCCCGGCTCCCGCAGCCAGCTGCGGGGGGGCGAGAGGCAGCGGCAGCCCCTCTGCCCATCCTCTCCCCTGTCCCAGCCCTCCCCCGCTCTTCCTCCTCCCCAGCCCTCTCCCCTCCTCACCCCCCGTCCCCTCTCCCTCCCATTCCCTCCCCACCCTCGGAGGACACAGCAGTCTTTCGCGCACACCCCCCCCGGGAGAGACTGGGCTTTGGGCATCTCCCCCAGCCCTGCCCGCAGCCCCCCAGCTGCCTGCACCAGCATCTCCCCACCCACGCGTGGGGGCCCGAAGCGGGGCAGCCGCTTCCCCCACGCACCGCCGGCAGCATCAGCCAGAAGCTGTGGGAGCTGCCTGCCTGGCCGGGCCCCCCATCGCTGGGGTTTCGGCCCGTGCACTCGGGTTTAAGCAGCACAGGGGAGCCCACAGCCTGGTAGCCCTTGCCCGGATTAACCCTAAAGCCCAACCTGAGCCCCACGCTCAAGCGGGGAACACGCTGCCTCTGGCCAAGCTCCACAGTGACTTTAGCACTGCTCGGACCTTCAGGAGAGCACCGATCCTGCCTGCAAGGACAGTTACTGCAGGGAACCAGGAAAGCAGGTGATTGAGAGCACAGAGGGAACCCCGTTCCCGAGCTGATGCACCCATGGCTTTATAAACCGAAAGGGGCAGCAGCCTGAGCCCACCTCCCGGCTGGAGAGCTGCTGTGCGGAGGGTGGGGGACTCGGCTCACAGCCGGGAGTGAGCTAGAGCCGGGTGGGGATGGAGCCCAGCTCGCAAATGTGCTTTCGTGCCAAGCTCGTCAACTCTAGCAGCCCTGTCTGCCCCGCTCTTGATATTCCAGCGGGGAACCGTAACACCCTTGGGCTTTCATGACTTTCCAGAAGATCTCCTGCCAGTTGCTCCCGCATCATCTCTCGCCAGGTGAAGAGAGGTAGATGGATCATCTGCTGGCAGGAGGGGATGGAAATCAGTGCTGGGCCCAAACTTCGGCACGAGCAGCCGAGGAGGGAAAGTTAAGAAAAAAGTTTGATCAAAGGATGCTGTGAGATGAAGCGGAGGGGGTGAGACATGGCCTTGGGCTGCCCCTGCGAGCAGGAGACCAACAGGCTTTGAGCAACGCTCAGCCGCAGACAAGGATGCAATGCCTGAGTCAGGGGGGAAGGAAAGTTTCTCATTCCTATAGCTGGATTTCACCACTTTCATATAAAAGATTTTTAACCAGTTGCAAGTAAGCCTTTCAAGAAAATCCTACTTTTTTGGATTTAAAAAGAAATCCCTGAAGAGACAGAAATCCTCGAAGGATGAAGCATGTTCCTGCCTTCAGCGAGGAAAGTATTCCACCACTCACGGTTGAATCTTGATTGGCATTCATGTAGATGCTTGATGGACATCTTCTTCTCTTCCAGGCTCAACTATGTATTTTTATTTAGTGAAAGACTGCCTCGCTTATGCAAAGTAGTTGGAGAGACGAGCACAGTACTTTCAAGCTGATATGTCTTGACACCTTCCTTGGAGATTCACAAAAAGCAGCAGCATGTGCAGAAATAGGAAAATCAGATCTAAAACCCCCTTTCCAGAAAGGAATAAAGCAACACCTGCAATTCTCTGTTCTGAATACCTGGCACTTTCACTCCCCTTTTTTATCCCATCTTCTAAAAATAAAAGAGCTGGTTTGATTTCTGTTGAATTATAAATACATTTTGGCAGTCTGGCATCTCCTGCAGCAGATCAAAGCATAGGAGTTTTATTTATTTATTTCCTCTCAGGTTTATTTTTATGTCCGCAAGCCCTCTAATTCTCAAGGATTTGTTATATTTCCCCTTGTGATCCGACTCAGCACGCAGCAAAACGCTCCGTTCAACCCCAGAGCCATCCTGCCCGGAGGCTCGGATGGAGCCCGTCTGCGGTGCTCGGCTGCCGCACCGCACACCGGCAGCTCCTGCTTGGACGGAGCCCGTCTGCGGTGCTCAGCCGCGGCACCGCACACCGGCATGTCCTGCCCACCCATTCAAGTTCAAGCGTGGAAGCAAAACTCCCAGAGGTTATTAGAGCAGAGCAGCGTTTCCTTGCTCGCTGATGGAGAAGCTCAGGCTGGATGCACCCAGGGCACCGCTGTACAGAGCAAGCCTCCATCCTGCGGTACCTACGGTCTTGGCAACCCCACTGATTTCAATGGGAGTAATCAAGGAATAAAACTGAGTTCATGGCTACAGACAGCCCCAGGCATCAAATCAGCACCAGACCTGGAGGCAGCGGAGCAGGGCTCTGCTTCACCTCCAGCCATCTCCCATCCTCAGCCGCAGCCAGTGCCGGGATGGAGCCGGGGATGGAGCGCTTTTCCCCGGGGCAGCACGGCTGCACAAGCACAGCCTGATGGCAGGGTGCTGAAAACGTGGCCACACTGGCAAATTAAAGCATCAAAAGCATGGTACATGCCTTACTGCTGACTCAGCTATTGCCACCCTTGCACCGCTGCTCGCTGCTCGGATGCTCTGGGAGGAAACCTCTCCCCTTGTTTTACAGCCTAATTAGTCGCATCTAATTGAAGTGCTGGGCAGGAGATAGGGAGCAGTCAGCCAGCGCCAGGCCAGGGTTATCCCTCCGATGTCTGCAGAGTCGGGCAGTCCCATGGAAAAAGGAATATGAGCTTTATAAAACGTTTTTTCTTCAATGTTTTTAATTAGAATTAAAAGCGTTCCAGTGGAAATCTATAAACTCTCAGAGCTCGAGCACACGAAAGCTCAGGGCTGAATAACAGCTGCTGACACTGACTCCAATACCAGGAAAAATAAACCAGAGCACTTCAAGCCCTCCCCTCGCAGTCGCAGCTCCAAGCATGGTTGCATGAGTTAAATTAAAATGAGTGATGGCAGCTCAGGCGCCCAAGAGAGCATTTTTCGCTTCTGTAAATCACTAAAAGCCGAGCTGCTCCTCCCCAAGCCTGCCTGGCCACAGATCCCAACGGATGCCCCCAGGAGCTCCCTGGGACGTGACAGCAAAAACCGCGTGCCAGCTGCATCGTAACTCACCGCCGACCGCCTTAGCACGTGCTCTCCTCCACAGTAAACCCGAGTGCTTTAGTGCTGACTTAATTATTTGACATGCAAGAGAGATGGGAAAGGACCCACCTCCCAACACCCGAAATCCATAACCAGCTGCCCAGTGCAGCCAGCATGACTCCTCTCCATTAAATTGTGCTTTGGAGAAAGAGGTGGAGGAGAAAAGAGGAAGAGGAGGATGGAGAAGGGGATGACGGGCACCGGCCCGAGCTCTCCGAGCAGCACCATGGACCCTGGCAGCTGAAACCGGGGAGGTTGTGCCCGGTGCTTTGGGGACCAGAGAGTTTGCACCTACTTTTTCAAGAGGACAAAATGCCAAGCCAAGATTTAGGCCAGAGCAGAAGCAAACCGTCCCTCGGAGTCTCCCCCGGCACCTGTGCAGGGTGCAACCATATCTACACCATTTAATTAACGCCTTGTCCCCCTCTAGCCCAACCTCCTGCTGTCTCAGAAAATAATGAGCAAGGCACAAGCCAGAGGAGACATCCTCGATTAATCCCCTCGATTAGAGTGCCGGAATAATAAAAAAAAGACATTAAAAAGGAAAGGAAAGCAAGTTTTCCCCCTTGTCCCTTGATTTGGGTGTCAGGGTGTCACAGGGATACCCAGCTGCTCCGAGAGCTGGTAACAGGGGATTTTCTCTTCTGCAGAAGGAGTGCCTGGAGAAACAGAGGAGGAAAAGCACCTTGTGAGGATGCCGGGACATTTTTAACCGTGCTTCTGTGCCTCTCTGCAGTGTGTCAGCCCTCGCTGGCCCCATCCTGGCACCGTCCCTGCTGGAGACGCAGGAAAGCATCTGCAGTGAGGGGACTTCAGCATCCCACCCCACTCCCACTCATCCCAGGTGCCGGCAACCTCAGGAGAAAATCCCCCTCCCCAGCCCACTTACCACCTCACCCCGGGGCCACCAAGTCCTGAGGAAACCCAAGGGGACCCCAAATCCCTCGCCAGCACCCCCATCTCCCCTTCCCGCAGCCCCTGCAGTGGCACGGGCAGGACCTGGACCCCCAGCCCAGCCGGGGGGCTCAGCCCACGGTCCCAGCAGCGATGCACAGCCCCGAGCTCAGCAGGCCCAGCTCAATCGTGTAAGCAGCTCATTACACTCTTTTAATAAGATATGTGCTAGTTTTACATTCATTTTTCACTTCTGATAACGTTCTGTCCTATATAACTGCACTATTATCCTTGGCGAGGTGAGGGGAAGAATATATTTCCTAAAAGACTGCCTGCATTAATTTTTCAGTAAGTGTCATAAAAGATTTAATCTCCAGCTCCTCTTTTGTTAATGGGATTAGTATAACTTATTTACTGATTTAATTAATTGGTGTGTCTTCCACTCGGCTGAATACAGCATTTCAGAAACTTACTGGTTTCAGCTGAGAATAACTGGGCTTCATTTTATTTTAGAAACTGCAAAGAGCACACACCTGTAAGCTTTATATTATTTAAATTATTTCTGATAGGGCACATTAAAAAGAGGGGAGGAAGGAGCTTTATGTCCCCTTCAATCCACGAACACGGAGCATCGGCTGTACTACAGCATTGCCAATATATATTCGATAACAGCGGTTGTCGCTGCTGGTAACACCCTCCAGCGCTGGGATGGACCCGCTCCATTCTGCGGTGGTCCTGCATCCAACCTGCTGCATCCCGCGCGCCCGGCTACGCTGCATCCTCGCCAGACAAGGGGTTTTAGTCATTTATCCATCTCCCATCCCCTCTGCAGCCCAGGGCAATGGTGCTCATGGGCACGGGGTGCCCACGGAGGGGTCCCAAACCACAGCCCCGGGGCTGGGGGACCGGCACCCCCCGACACCTCTTCCATCGCTTTATATAGGTCACCCTGTGCTCGGCGGCACGGCAGCCACGCTTGCAGCGGGGGAGGTTGGACTTCACACTCTTGCTCTCCGAGCTGCTTTTCTAGGTCACCAACCCACAGCGGTGTATTAAAATAGAGTCTCTCCACTTCCCATTTCCCACGGCCGTAGGCTGAGATGCCTGGGCTGCCGCAGCCGTCAGCCAAAGGGGAAGGGGTGCGAGAGGGCGGCTGCAAACCCGGGGTCTGTGCACGCCCCATACTCGCTCCTCCGGGCGCCCGCAGCAATGCACGGGGTGGGCTGGGGGAGGGAACGCTGCGCTCCCAAAATAAGCAACTCCAAGGGCATTGGGGTGGGCGCAGCAAGATGTGCCCGTGCATGGGGACGTCACCAAGGCGGGCTGGGGAGCCCATACAGGGACCAACAGGGACCTGGTGCCCAGCCCATCCCCGCGGCACTGGGTCTCACCTCTGTGCCCCAGCCAGTGACCAAGGATAACCGCCCCGTGCCAGACTTTATGTACAGATATAATGGATACCAGCCCCCAGCTCAGCCTGGGAGGTGCAGCCTCCAGCAGCGATTTTTGTTCAATCTGCAATAATTAACTCACAGCAAATAGCGATGTCCAGGCAGGCGGCCACATTCCCAGCCAGGCACAGAAACCTGGAAACACTCTCCCGCGGAGAAGTGGGTTGCTCCGCTTTGAAGCAGAGAAGCATCATCCCCCTCTTATCTCACTCCCCAGCAGCTTCCAAATGGAAATTTTACACCGGAAAAGAAAAGCCCAGCCCGGCAGCAAGCGGCAACCCGCAGGTGTCCACTCGCTCCCCAGCCCGACTCCAAGAATATCTTCCCATTCTGCCAAAAAACGCAGGCAGAGTTCAGCTGGCGGCTCCCCCACCCCGCCCCGGCCGGGGAATTGCACGCAGGCCTGCGGCAGGAAGCAGAAAGGCCGCTGGGGTGGCGGGGATGGCAGTGCCGGCTCACCGCCGCACTCCTCTCCGAGACACCGGAGACGCCTCGGCTGTCCCTGAGCTGGACCAATGGCATAAATAATTACTTGGTCTTTTCAAGCGGTGGTGACCATGGCTGCCGGTTGTTTCCCCTTCAAGGACTCCCTGGCAGGGCACCTTCTTGGGATCATTTGTTATTATTTCTCTTCCCTTTGATTTCTAGAACGCTCCTTTTCCTCCAACCTGGGTATGCTGCTCAGCCCCTTGTTTCAAGATGTCAACCCAGGCAGAAGGTTCCCTCTTTCAAGAAAGGAAAACAGTAATGTATAAACCCCCCAAGGAGCCTCATGGAGGCTTTGCTATAGTGCTCCAGGACGGAGCACTGTCCTCTGCCCTGCCGCATCCGCCATGCCCAGGGCTGAGGTCCCTTCCCAGCGCTGGCACTGGGGACATGGCTGTGCAGGGCTGTAGAACAGCAGGTTTTGTGAGGACCCATCTCCATGCCGTTACGTGCTCCCTTTTCCATGTGAATCCACAGCAAAAGTCTTGACAAATCTGAACACCCCAAAATCTCTGTTCTTCACATGGTGATTAAGAGGTTAAATCAGCACGCGTTATACTCACACACATGGGGACCGAGCGGGAGAGGACCTTTTCCAGCAAGTGCAGCTTGTTTAACAAGCTTAGAAATCAATACTGTCATCAAGACCTATCCAAACGAGCGAGACACCGCTGCAAAGGGATTTTGCTGTCAAGTCTTCCCAGCACGGACCAATTTGCTGGGGCCAATCCCAAGGGCAAATCCCAGCCCAGACGGGGAGCCCCAGGGGAGGCGGAGGGTTCAGAGGCTGCAGTTTGGGTCCCCAAGGCACCAGCTCAGCATCCCCTTCCACCCACGGGACACGCTCAGCCCAAAGCCACCAGCAACCATCTTATACAAAGGGCTGGTTTCCAGCTTGTTTTATCTCCCAGCAAAGCCTGCAGGGTATTGATCGCTGCTCAGGCCGCTGCCTTGAGCGTAATGATTTGCTTTGAAAAATTAAAGCAGCAGCAGCTGAGTTTCTCACACGACATGGAGATGGGGCTGCAAGCGGAAAGGTTGCTCAGCCGGTAGTGCAAGGCTTTAACTCGGGAGCTGAAAACTGGCTGGTTGGAGCTCCCAGGACACGCGGATGGTGTATTTACGGCTGCCCTCGCTACCAGCGTGCCCTGCTTTGGGAAGAAACCCAGCAGACATCCCTCATCCTGTGCACAAGCCAGGCAGCAAACCGTGCTACGAGCAGCCTGCCGAGATGCTCCGCTCGCCCAGCGAGGACAAGCAGCTCCTCGCAGCTGGCCGCGGAGCAAGCTGGAGCCTCTGCAAATCTCCCAGCACCTGGGAAGGGTTAAACCTGGAGTATCCCTGCATGAATATTCTCGACAACACCTGCATCTCATCCGCAGGGAGGGGAGAGGAGAGTTTTTGAGATATGCCAGAACTAGTTGCTTTGATCTTTAGTGCTGTGGAGTCTTATTGCTGCTGCTTAAAGGAAAAACAACCTCCGAGGGCTCTGATATTCTTGAATACACAAACGCTCAGAGAAAACAGCAGGCTGAGAAACTCTCCCTAGTAGTTAAGTGTGTTCATACTCAATCCTGTTAACCTGGATAAAGAGGGTCCTAGTGAAAAACCCCAGGTTCAACCTGAGCATCCTCACAGAAGGGTACTTGTATGATTCCTCTTCCAGGAGAAATGTGCAGAAGGTCAGAGAAAGTCACCCAGATCAGACCAATAAATACAAGTTACCCATCTCTGGGCAAACTGCAGCCGGTTAGTTGAGATCTATAGCTCTGAGGTTTCCTACTGAACATAAAATGCTGTCACTGGACTTGTGACCCAAGAAAGGGGTGCAGCATGGAAGCCACATACTAACATGTATTGCTGAGCGTTCGCCGAACGGACAGACACACACGGCCAACATCCCTCCCAGACACAACAGCAAGTGATTAATTTTTGCGTTGCTGCCCAAGAACCATCTCCTGTGTGGGGACTTCCAGGCTTTGCCCTGACTCTGGGCAGCATCTCCTCAGCCAAGCGGCTGCTCGGGCTGTAACGCTGCAAACACAGATTTTCGTGGCTCACTGGCAGCAGGGACGATTGCAGGCAAGAGGGTTAAGGCAAGATGCAGACAGCTTGAGCTCAGTGCTTGGTTTGACAGATCTCGTTCGATCCCACTCCCCAAAGGATGCTCCAGCGTGATGCCACCGGCACTGGGCTGGCCATTGGCTGCACGGTCATGGGCAGCACCTTCCCACCCCGCGCTCCAATGGGACCACAAATGCACCTGCAAACCCTGACCTGAATTTCCATGCAAAACCTGACTGCAATTTACAGTTCTCTCCCAGAGGATCAGATCTGGGTGTTTTGGTGAATTCAACCTTTGCTTCAGCAGATGCAGCCAAGGTCAGAGCTGGATGCTCCCCTCCAACTATTGCATTGGAAAATTATAAGCGATAATAAACACATTGTATTTGGACCAAGAGATAACTAAGGAAGAGCAAGTGACTGCAATAGCTACAGCCCGCACCCAGCCATGGAGATTTGGCCGGAGGCAGCACAGGGTCCCCTGAGCAGCCCCGGCAGTGCCAGGAGAAGGTATCCTGTTAGTGCCAGCACCGCCCCGGCTGACGGATTAGCAGTGACGGCCCAGAGCCCTGCAGCTATAAATCTCTGCATGTCCACAGAGGCCAGCAGAGATTCATGAGCCTGTGCTTCCAGGTGAGAAGCTGACCCATCTCTGCATCCCTGCTTGGGAAATGGGAGATACAGCAGGAGGCAGAAATTCAGCTGCAAGGAGCAGCTGCCTGGGGTTTTGCATGCAGTGCTTCCAGCGAGCACCTGGGTGCTAACAGCTTCGAAGGTTGGCACCAATGAAAGGATGGCATGGATTGGCCTCATTGCAAGAAAAACTAGCTACCTCCATCCCAGTTATTTTCTCCTTACAGAAAGTCAGCACTGAGCACAGCAAGATGCCATCCAGGCTTGCACAGAGTGGAATGGAGAAGGCATCTCTGCTGGTTGAGACACCGGCACTGCTGAGAGCTCAGGAACCAGGGCAGGGGAGCTGGATGTAGCTGTGGGGCAGCCCCCAGGCCAGCCCCCTGCCCTGGTCCCTGTGCCCAGATCACCCTCGGCAGCATGGCCACAGCCAGGAGGGATTTCCGAGCTGCCGCTGGAGAAGTGACAGTCAGGAACGGCCTCTCACTAAATTAGCAGAGGCAAACGTGCACATTACAACGTGCTCCATCATCTGTCCCATCCTCCTGCAAAGCCCTCCTAAAAGATGTCCTGCCTACATCTGTAGCCGCAGGTCCCTTGGTGGTGGCCAGGAGCTGCCTCTGACCACTCCAAACTCTGCTTACAGCCACTAGTATCAGGAAACATTTGTTAAAACTAATTTTTCTTCCAGGAACAGATTAATGTGACCCCATTTCCAAGACTGCTCAGATGCGCCTGCACACGTGAAATCATCCATTGAATGGACTTTGCTGGTTAATTATTTCCTGAGCTCCCTGTCCACATGGCTGTGGTCTGCACAGCTGCTGCTGGCTGCATCCTGCTGCCCTGCAGCCCCCTCCTCTCCTCTGCTCGTCCCCACAGCTGGTCTGAAAGCATTTGCAGAAGGAAGAGAGGGATTCCCAGTTATGGCTGGATGCAGCCACCTCTTGCCTGCGATCACCGGCGCAAGAGCTGAGCGGCCTCTTCCCCGCTTAGGAAGCAAAGGGAGTTACATGTCCTCCTTAATCTTCATCCAAAAGCTATAAATCTGTGGCCATGCTGCAGCCCCAGTATTCCAATGACATCTCAGGGACACCTCAGCCACAGCTCCGACATGCGGCGGATGGTGCATCCTGATGGGCGGCCTAAATCTCTCTCCCGGTCCCCCTCCGGCTCTGGCACATCCCCAGCCACGGGCGGGAGGTGACCCAGCTAGGGACACAGACGTCACCCAGCCCCTGGGGGCTTTGGCAAAAGCATCCCCAGCGCCAGGTCCTGCGCCCATGCCTGGCTGTCCCCAGGCCCAGGTCAGGGTAGGGAGGGCGACCGTAACTGCATCACAGCGGCACGTGCCATGGTGCCACCAGGCTCACAGCTCCGGCACGGCACCACGTCAGCATCCAGCCAGCATCCCTCGGGCAGAGACCACGCACGAACAGAACCAGCCTGTCCCAGAGCCGCCTCCTCTTAAGACAGCAGGAAAAAAGACCTTAAAATAACCCAGGATGAGCTTATCCCCCCAGACACCCCCTGCCGCAGCCTGAGTCCACAGGACTGTGCAGACAAATCCACCTGCAAAACCTGACCTGAATTTCCATGCGAAACCTGACTGCGATTTGCAATTCAAAGGATCAGATCCGGGTGTTTTGGTGAATTCAACCTCTGCTTCGGCAGCGTCGCTTTTCCTTGTCCTTTCCCGCGGGCTCAGTGGGGCCGCGCACCCTCTCAGCACCCTGAGCCGCTTCCCATCACCCTGTCCCAGCACCCCGGGGTGGCACCGGGGACAGGCAGGACCGAGCGGTGCGGCTGTGCTCGGCGGCTGCTGCCAGCACTGCCAGATCAATAACTTTTATCTGCATCATTGTGTGCCTTTGCAGTGACATAAATTAGACGTGCGGGACACCGATCAGCCAGTGTCGAGTCTTGTGCCGTGGGACAAAACACCTCCTTATCCGTCCCAACAGGCCGAGGCGCGAATCCAGAAGACGACATATGCCCAGAACTGGAAGTCAACTCTGGTCCTGCATGGTCCTCTGCTTTTTTCTGGATTTCTTCATGTCCTTCGGTTTCTCTGACTTCTGGACCCACGTATGAAATGGGCCAGGGGAGCTTTCCCCATGGGGCAGGTGGAGAAATTCCGTCCTGCTGCCAGCTGGGGGAAGGTCCAACCCAGCCCATCCTTGGACGTTGACTCAGCCACAAGAAACCCATGGGGTCACCCAAGCTGTTGGAGACAGATGGGAGGCACCGGGCAGGTCCCCGCTCCAACCAGACAGCAGACACTCAAGGAGTGTAAAACCTACCTGCTGGGAAAAAATGGAAGGAAAGAAAAAGAAAAAAGAATAAAAGAAAAGAAAGAAGGGGGAAAGAGGAAGGAAAGAGGAAGGAAAGAGGAAGGAAAGAGGAAGGAAAGAGGAAGGAAAGAGGAAGGAAAGAGGAAGGAAAGAGTGCATGACCGTGGGCAAAGAACCACTGCAGCAGCAGCAATACCGTGTTTCGGTGCTTATCCAGCTGCGAGCAGGGAGCTTTGCACAGACAAGCAGTGATACTTCGTGATGTGCGGCATTAATTAAACACGAGGTCGTTTTCCCATTTCTGTGGAAGGGGAGCAAAAGGCAGGGGCTGGCGCTGATGACTCCTGCCTGTTTGCAACAACCTGCAAGGTGAGAGCTCACCTTCCTCTTTCCCTTTATTCTTGGAAAGAGTGCTACAGTTTCAGCCTCAATAGTTTTGGCAAAAAAGTGGCAAACAGCTGAAAACCGAGGTCCTATCATAGGAAAAGCCAGGCAGCTCGAGCAGCGAGCAGCACAACCAACCCCAACCACAAGAAAAATTGGGCTCTGGGTGTGCTTCAAGGGCTGCCGAAGTCAGGCAGAAGCAGTGGCGGTGGCCGAGCGGGATGCCTGTGCCCGGGCGGGCGGCGGTGATGCTCCGGCCAGGATGGGAATCACCAAACCTGCAACCACAAAGAGATTTTTACATATTTTTGTACCCATCCACTTTCCCAAACGTGGCTTTCTCTGAGCCTGCAGCATCCCAGAGACCCAAGAAATGCCCAGATCCCCTCCCAGTAACCCCCTGGTGCTGCAGGTAGCCTGAAAACAGCTTCTTTTTCTCTCCTCCCAATATCTGCCCTCAGGAGGGAAGTTTGGGGCCAGGCCAGCCCCTTCCCAGCCCGCCCGAGCAGGCTGCTGTAGCCTTTTCTTTTCTAGGGC
The DNA here is from genome assembly GCF_034638445.1 of Ciconia boyciana. Classification (NCBI taxonomy): domain Eukaryota; kingdom Metazoa; phylum Chordata; class Aves; order Ciconiiformes; family Ciconiidae; genus Ciconia; species Ciconia boyciana. The sequence continues at coordinate 8,387,516 of NC_132948.1, forward strand.
TGTAAATCCTGACACAGAGCTTTTTTTCCTGCTTTTTACTGTTTGGCAGCCGTTCAGGTTGTATTTGTGTTTTGGCTGCCAGCAATGCAGCATTTACAAACCTGCCCTGGATTTATCTGCTGCAGAGTCAGCCACTAAATTAACAAATACAAAAGTTCAGGATGTTTTGGAAACGGCAATTTTATAACACCCGAGATGTGCGCCGGCCCTCTCCCACCCACATCCCACTTCTCCTGCCTCCATTCATTCCTCCTTACAGTATCAGTCAGCTTCGGTTTCCCCCAAAATGGATTAAATACACATTTTGCTTTTCTTTCCTCCCTCCCAGCTGGGTTTGCCCCGTGCAGACCCCATGCAACAGCTCCAGGAGCGATTCCCCGCAGGTCGGGGTCCCCCTAGCCCTCCTAATCTTGGGGTTCCCCCGGAGACCACGTGGCACTGCAGACTTCCCCCCCGCCCCCGCCATTTCTGTGGGGTCCCAAGTAGATTCTCTAGTGTCCAATAAAGACTGAGCACCCACTCCAACTTCTTTCCGGTGGATGTGTTTTATCTCTGCCTTGCTGTTTAAGCACACCAACTTCTAGGAATTTAATTACCTTTGAAACCTTCATGCTTTTTCCAGTGGCCCGACAGGTCACATCATGCTGAGGAACGGGGACAAGGTGGCAGAGCGGTCACGCGAGCCTGCGTTTTTGGGGAAAGCAGGCTCAGGAAAGATGCTCTGCAGGTGCCCGGGGCTGACACTCGGGAGGGTTAAGCATCCCGGGGCCATTCCCGTAGCAATGCCACAGCAGGGCTGCAGACACTGATGGTTCAGGTAACTAACCCCAGTCCTGCCAGACCACAGTGAATCCCAGACGGACACACTTCGTCCGTTTTCAGATATCAGCTCATCCCCGCTCGGTTTGGCTTGCAGGGGTGAAGCTGGAGTCAGAGACCGCACCCAGCGAGGCTGTGGCAAACAGCGCTGGCTCGCCCCACACCCCGCTGTCCAGAGAGCATCCCGGGACCCCCAGCAATGCTTGTCATTGCCACCACAACCCAGCTCTCTCCCTGGAGCCCAGCCCGTTGCCAGCACATGTTGATCGTGTGTGACGGTGTGCTTCCCCTGCCCCCGACCTTTATCTCCTGTAACCCTGCTTAGGTGATAACCACCAGCGGTGATTGTAATGGATGCATCTGGTCACGATGGCTGCATCAGCTCAAAGTGAATTCAGGAGACAGATAACAACACAATAGCCTAGGGCTATTGTGCAACGCGCCCACCGAAGAAATTAAAACCTGTGGTCGGCATGTAAATATGACTATGGGTCAATCATCTTATCCCCATAAATAGTGAGCAGCCCAAGAGCCCTTTGAGCTCTCCTGCACGGCAGCGGGCTGCACGCCAGGATCTCCCCTTGAGCAGGGACGCCTCTCAAGGTTACTCCTCGAGGTTGAGAGATTCCTTGCCGCAACAGATCCTCGGTAAGTGACTAATAGCATGCTAAACTTTGAAATCTTAGCTAAGTGATATAAAGGATTGATTGCGCATATATAATCCTTTAGATATAAACCGTTGACCAAGTCTGGGACTAGGACTGGATCTAGCCGCACCTAGACTCCTCTCTGAGAAGGAGTTTAGAAAGCAAGGGGATCCTTCCGAACCTCATGACTCAACGGGAGGGTCTCCCTGACAGTTTTGTCTGACCCTGTCCTCTATGCAGTAAATAATCAAGTGTGCCTCGCCATCGAATCTTGTTAAAACACTGTCGCATTGAACTTTGTTAACTCCCTATTCTGTATCAATAAACTATATTTTTACTTCTCTCTTACGAGTGAAGTGCACGCTCACTCCTTCCGCGACAAATTGGCGTAGTCGGCAGGATAGCAAGTAGTATCACTGATTATTTACGGAGGCATGGAGTGAATCCGAGTCCCAAATTCTCAGCAGAATGGACTCGTGACAATTGGCATAATTGGGAAGCCATTGAAGAACACCTAAAAGTAACTAGAGGCCACACAAAAGATGGAAAAGGGAAAGGAATTATCTGCAAGATGCTAGGTGCCTGTTTAGAAGCTGCACATCAGGAAAGAGACAACAGAAATAAAAAGGAGCAGGACCTAGAGAAAGAAATAGAAGGTAGAAAGGCAACTGAGTTATTACTATCTTTAAAAATTGAACAACTGCAGAAACAGTTACAGGAGGAAAAGGAAAAAAGACAAAAGTTGGGAGAAAAGGTCGAGATGATGCTTATACAGGCTCCCCGCCCCCCCGACATCGTACAGATTAGGAAACTAATAGTATCCCCTGAAGACTGGGATGGAGACATCTGGGGTGATCCCGATGATAGCGAGCCAGAAGATGACGACCCTTTGTTCCCCACAAATCCTCCTGAGTATGAAGCCAGACCCATTGTTAAAACAGAAAGAACTGTGGGTCCTCGGGGTGGTCATCCGCGACATACTACGCGAACCATCCCCTGGGATCCGTTGCAATTGACAAATTTGCAAGAGAGATATAGCAGAAAACCAGGTGAAACTGAAACGGAATACTTGTGGCGAGTATGCCTCAGTGGCGGTGACCGAATAATGTTGACTGAGGATGAAGCAAGTGGCTATTGGGGTCCGGGAGTTTTCTTAAATTTAGGACCTGACCCGACAAATACACCTCATTCTATCACCAGCCGAGTAGCTTATTGGGCTGGAGGAATAGACAGCATGGAGCGAGGTGAACCCTCCATAATTCCCATTAAATCTTTAAGTGAGCTCTCTACAGCCATCACAAAAGCCGCCTGTATACAAGCCATGCACAAACGAGGGTCCCATGATGTCCCACTGTCTGCTACAGTAGATTTTGCAATGTTAAAACCACTGATTAGAGGAGCCCCGGCAATTCTTAAATCCCATTTAGTTGCAAAACGAGATGAGATCAAGAAAGACACAGAGCACAATGAGGGACTAGGTGATAACGCTCAAAATGCCCACAAGCAGCTCCCTACCTGGGCAGAACTGATGCACGGCATTGTTAACTACAGCCGTGAGATGGGCTGGGACGATGCACCAGCTGAAAAACAAAACCTGAAGCCCCGGGGAGGAGATCACAAAGTAAGACCCATAAAACGGGGAACAGAAACTAGATCGAAGGGAAACAAATTTAAAAACCCCCAAACGGAATCTCAAGAACAGAGGAATGAGTTGTGGAGGAATGCATTAGCTTTAGGCATTCCCAGAGCTGCAATTCAAGGTCAGCCTACTGGCATAATTTTGAGTCTAATTGAAGCATTTCAAAAACGAGATAACGGTGAAAGGAAGGAGCGTATCTCAACTCCTCCTGCGCCACACCCCAGAAGGGGAGACAACCCCTTCCTCCCCTTAGGGAGGAATTGCAGGGCATGAAGTCAAAAAACGAGTAGTGTCCGGAAGGCAATTGGGCCTGCCTGTCCGGAAAGTGGAGGCTTATCAGTGGATGAGTGATAACGGCCCATACATTTTAATTCCAGTTGGTCCTCAAAGACAATTGGTAAAGTTTTTAATAGATACGGGAGCACAAATTTCACTATTAACACAACAAGATGCCGAGAAGCTGGGTGTACGACCCAGACGGCAAAGAGTTAAAATTACCGGCGTGAACGGAGTGAGTGTTCAGTGCCAAACTGCCAAGGTCAATTTATGGCTCCCGGGCGAGAAGCGCATGTCGAGTACTCGCTTTGCAATTAAAGCTCACCATGAAAATATTTTAGGTTTCGATGTTTTAAACGGACGAACCTGGCGCCTGCCGAACGGCAGCGTGTGGTCCTTCGGCTCGAACATCGATCCCGACCCCAGCAGAAGCCGGGAGGCTGCAGTGCGGGCACTGCGCGCAGCCCCTGCGCTCCCCGAGTCAAAAATCACTAACGTACCGCAATATCCCATGTCTGCTGCGGCACGAAATGGAATTTCTGAAGTCATAGCTGATTTGGAGAAACGACAAATTATCTCCAGAACGCACTCCCCATATAACTCACCTGTCTGGCCCGTCCGGAAACCAGACGGGAGGTGGCGTTTAACAGTCGATTATCGGCGCCTGAACGCCAATACAGCCCCACTCACAGCTGCTGTGCCAAACATTGCCAACTTAACAGCTACTTTGCAAGCAGCTGCACACCCATGGATGGCAGCCCTAGATGTAAAAGATATGTTCTTTATGGTTCCCTTAAAGGAGGAGGATAAAGAGAAGTTTGCTTTCACTTGGGAGGGAATACAATACACCTTTAACAGACTCCCACAGGGGTATAAACATTCACCCACGATTGCTCATGCTGCGCTTGCTGAACTTTTACAGACAGTCTCACTCCCCCAAGAAGTGAAACTGTACCAATATATAGATGATATTCTGATTGGAGGAACTTCCCCTGAAAAGGTTGGAGAAGCGGCAGCAGCAGTATGGCAAGCACTAAATAAAGCAAAAATTGAGATTTCACCCGGAAAATGTCAGGGACCAAGCAAAGAAGTAAAATTTTTAGGTACTTGGTGGATAGCAGGCAGTGCAGTGATTCCTCCAGATACCTTAAGAAAAATTGAAGAGCTGCAAATGCCCCAATCAAGGAAGGAGTTACAACAATTAATGGGAACTTTAGGATATTGGAGGAAACATGTGCCTGGATTTTCTATCATTTCCCGTCCCTTATACTCACTCTTAAGGAAAGGCAAACCCTGGGAGTGGAAATTAGAACATAAAGAGGCAGTCAAAACTCTAACTGAAGAGTTAAAAACATATCAGTCACTGGGACCAGTGCACCCCATAACCCTATTATAGCTGAATGGGGTTTCGCCGAACATGCTACTTACTGTAACCTGTTCCAAACTGGGCCCGATGGGCCAAAGACCTTTATTGTTTAGCTCAACTGCATTTAAAGAAACAGAACAACGATACTCTGAATGGGAAAAGGGACTTTTATCTTTAGTCCGAGCAGTTAAACAAGTTGAGAAAATACATCAGGGACAACCTGTGCAAACTAGAGGACCATTTAATTTACTAGAAGCAATCCTAAAGGGGACTGCTCCCCAGAAGGAGTTGCACAAAAACCCACTGTCCGAAAATGGTATGCCTACCTAACAGGAGTTGCAGAAAATATGCAACTAACTGAAGGACACACTAAGCTTTCCAAATTGCAGATGCCCATAAACACAGACCCTTTAGCTTTACAACAACCTTTTAAACCTTCACCCATTCTGGATGCACCACCCCTCACTGAGGGTACACCAACAGAAAACATTTGGTTTACAGATGCTTCAGCAAAAAGGGTAAATGGTAAATGGCAATATAAGGCTGTTGCATTAGACATTACCACCGGCAAACAAGTAGTAGAAGAAGGTGAAGGCAGTGCACAAGTAGGAGAAATAAGAGCAGTTGTTTTGGCAGCACAGAATGGAGCAAAAATCATATATGTAGACTCCTATGCTGTGTGGGCCGGTGCCACACAGTGGCTCTGTCAATGGGAAACCTTGAATTGGGAAGTAAATAGATCCCCAGTTTGGAGAAACAAAGATTGGCAATTATTACTAGATATAGCCAGGAAAACACCTTTCAAGATGGGATGGGTAAAAGCTCATGCTAAAGATAATCAACCAGCCACAAAGTGGAATCAAAAGGTAGATGAGCTAACTAAAATTAGGAAAATCACCTTAAATCCTGAGTGGTATCGACTGGGAGAATGGTTACATCAAAACCTAGGCCACACAGGTAAAGAAGCACTTTACTTTGCTGCACAGAGTAAAGGCTGGCCTATAAATAGAAAAACTTGTGAAACTATTCTTACAGAATGTCCTCAGTGTAGACTGAAATTACAAGCAGATCATCCTGCTAAAGCACCACCTTTACATATCAATGAAGGGAAAACTTTATGGTCTACATGGCAAATTGATTATATCGGACCATTCAAATCCTCTGCAGGATATCGATACATCCTTACAGGAGTGGAAGTAGTCTCCGGCTTGCTTATGGCGACTAAATGTCGGAAAGCCGATGGGCGAAATACAGTGCGAGGGCTACCATTTTGGTTCTCAAATCTACCTACTCCTGATGTTATCCAGAGTGATAATGGCTCACACTTTTCTTGTAAGGAAGTGCAAGATTGGGCAAAACAAGAGGGAATTAGATGGGTTTTCCACACCCCATACTACCCTCAATCAAATGGGATGGTAGAAAGAGCTAATGGCTTGTTGAAAAGGAGTCTCAAACCACAGGAAGCTCAATGGGATACGAGACTTCCCAAAGTACTCCATCAATTAAACAATCGGTATGGGCCTACTGGAAGCCCTGTAAGCCGAGCATTCTTTGCAAAAACTGAGCTTAGCGCTCCACCTACTAGGAAAAGAGAATATCCAATGACATTACAGCCAGGACAGCCTGTGATGGTTAATTTACCATCTATCGGTACTGTCCCTATGACTTTAACTAAACCTCGTGGCCCACTTGCCTGGGAAGCTACTGATAGCAGTGGTGCAAAACACAGAATTAGTTCACGATGGATTTTTCCTTCTTCTTAATGGGGTAACCTGTTCGGACTCTCCCCACCGAAACAAGTCTCTATTTTCTCTTACAGCACCCCACAAGATGGCAGATGGAAATGCTGTGTTCATGTTACTATTCCAAACCCTAACAATGCTGCTCTTCTTAGCCTGTGGTCAAAGAACCCTAGAATGGCCATGGTCCCAAGCTCGTGTTAAGTACACTGGAAGTATGGGAATACACTCTAGTAAGGGGATTTAAAGCTTTCCACCGTGGTCATGCACGGAACTGAAACATACTTAGAAAATGAATGGAGCTGGGATAAAGATGATAAAGTTCCCCGGCTCCGAGGAACAGCAGGGAAAGAAATTAAAATAGGATGCCGGATGATCAATGGGTCTACCCATGAGAAGGCATCTCAGATTTCTGTGTACAACATTACATCAAAACCAATAGCCAAAGATACGAAACTTTGCGCCTTTGAAAAACTGGACTGTTGGTACAATTTTACCTTAGTACAACCTGTTTTTGTAGTCTGCCTCTGGGCTCACCATCGTGTGGGATTATCCTTTAAATTTAAAATAGACATTATTAAGCCTAGCACAACATCCGCCCTGACTGTAAAGGATGAGACAATTCTATCCCCACAAGTTTCTGAAGTTGGACCATATGTGATCAAAAATACAGGCCAACAACAAGTGTTATTTAATCCATCATGGTCTCTTAAACGAGTAGAACTACTGATGCAAATTAATATGTCTGCAATCAAACCGACCTGTTCACCATTCCTAGGTACGTCCTATGCAGGATGGTTAGCATGGTTACATGGGCGAACCCTCACCTCTCCAAGACGAACAAGGAGAGATGTGACCGGTATCATAGGGACAGGATTGGGAGTCTTAAATAGTATCGATGCCGAAGTACTCGTAAACAAACTGAGCACAACAACAAGTGATTTGAACAAATTAGAACACCCATTACGGTCTTCTCTATTAGCATTGGGAACTAACCAATGGCTCTTATCTGATATATTACCTCAGTGGAAAAGAATTAATGAAAGGGACCACCAACTGATTGTGGATGCACTTGGTGTAGCCCAAACCAATGTTTCTCTAGCTCTTAGTTGTATCCAAGCTCAACTGTGGATGCAATCTATGGTAGCAGCAATTATAAGAGAAGGTGAAGAGGGCACCTTACCCACTGAAATTCGAAAGGTAATTTGGGATAATGCAACTAAATTTGAGAAAGAATTCCAGTCCTGGTGGTATTTAGTCAATTTCACTTATGACCCCATTAGCAATAAGGCCACAGCTTTTGTCTTAACAATTCACAATGCTTCGGTATACACCATATACCCAATCATTGCGCTGGGATTGAATCACAATGGAACTGTACTCTATCCATTAGAACATAGAGTATGGGCCCACCGAAATGGAAACAAATGGCAAACTGTTGATGTTAATGCATGCGTTGTACGGGAACAACAAGGATTTATTTGTGAGAGTAACACCCTCAAAGCCCAAGACATTTGTCTTGACACTGAACAAAATGTTTGTCATTTTGAAATACGACCTGATGAAGCCCCTGAAACTGTACTTGTGTATACTGGAAAAGGATGTGTTTGTATGAGAACCCTTTGTGATGTTATATTTGTAGATAACGTTACTGTAGATACAAGCAATCGCTCAAATATTTGTGTTTGTAACTTTACTAAAATTGTGGGATGTGACTTCAATTATTCAGCTCCTGTTACGTCTTATCAATTGTTACAATCTAACTATACATTGAGTCGAGATTTATTGCCTACCCCCATCGGAATGAATCTTACATTGGTGAAGAAACTACTACAACACGATGACCTGTGTCAACTGCTAGAACGCATACGAAACAATGGACACAAAACTCTGATCACCGTTCATCATGATGCAGAAGAGATACACCATGTCTTGGAAAGAGTAAAGAAGGATGGAGAACACCATTGGTGGGAGACTCTTCTTGGATGGTCACCGACAGCAACGGGAGTGTTTAATCTTATGCTTCACCCAGTTGTTATTTTACTAACTCTAACATTAGTGTGTCTATTGCTTATAATTATATTGTATATAAAGGTTTGGCACATGATAAAACAAATAACCCAACTTCAACCACCCAAAACATACAAATTAACGCATAACAAATAGCAGTGTTTCACTGTCTACTTACTGTGGATCTATAAGTGCATAAATTATCAATATACTATTTATGGCACAGAGGCAAGAGGTGACCGTACCACCACTCTGTGAGAATAAGATGAATTGACTATAGTCACGGGGTGGAGTGTGACGGTGTGCTTCCCCCTGCCCCCGACCTTTATCTCCTGTAACCCTGCTTAGGTGATAACCACCAGCGGTGATTGTAATGGATGCATCTGGTCACGATGGCTGCATCAGCTCAAAGTGAATTCAGGAGACAGATAACAACACAATAGCCTAGGGCTATTGTGCAACGCGCCCACCGAAGAAATTAAAACCTGTGGTCGGCATGTAAATATGACTATGGGTCAATCATCTTATCCCCATAAATAGTGAGCAGCCCAAGAGCCCTTTGAGCTCTCCTGCACGGCAGCGGGCTGCACGCCAGGATCTCCCCTTGAGCAGGGACGCCTCTCAAGGTTACTCCTCGAGGTTGAGAGATTCCTTGCCGCAACAGATCCTCGGTAAGTGACTAATAGCATGCTAAACTTTGAAATCTTAGCTAAGTGATATAAAGGATTGATTGCGCATATATAATCCTTTAGATATAAACCGTTGACCAAGTCTGGGACTAGGACTGGATCTAGCCGCACCTAGACTCCTCTCTGAGAAGGAGTTTAGAAAGCAAGGGGATCCTTCCGAACCTCATGACTCAACGGGAGGGTCTCCCTGACAGTTTTGTCTGACCCTGTCCTCTATGCAGTAAATAATCAAGTGTGCCTCGCCATCGAATCTTGTTAAAACACTGTCGCATTGAACTTTGTTAACTCCCTATTCTGTATCAATAAACTATATTTTTACTTCTCTCTTACGAGTGAAGTGCACGCTCACTCCTTCCGCGACATCGTCCTTCCCCAGGAGTATTCCCAACCCACGTGCCAAGCAGCAGAGAACCGTGATGCAAAGTTATATCCACCCAATGCCAATAAGCAGTGGATTTCAATGAAAAAAGGGGATTTTCCGGGCTCCTCAGAGTCTCAGCGCAAAGTCAAAACCCAGCCCTGCACTCGCCAAATTGGGCGCCCCAGGAAAAGTCATGCACGCTTCGAGAGTGAAGGAAAAAGGTTTACATGGAGAAGATAAAAGCTGCCGTCTCCTCCCTGCGAACAGCATGTTCCTCTCTAACACGACGCACATCGTGTGTCAGCCTCGGGATTAATGCCGGTTGTTTAGACCTTCTCCCCTCCTTCCAGGTTTTCTCTGCAGGATTTGATCTCTCTGCTTGCTCCCGCAGTGCTCTCCCCGGCCGATGCACACCACGTGTCTCAGTGGCTTCCTCACAGCATCAGGATTTTTGGAGAAACATCACTGCGGACGAGGCGAGATGCAGCCTATGGCACAGCGGACTCTGGGTGCAGCAAGACCCCGGGGGAAAAGGCTTTAAGGTGCCAGCACACACGGTCCCCATCCCTGGGAGTCCCCTGGAGAGGGGGGCAGGACCACACTGGGGCATGTCCCCGGAGGACAGCTCTGAAGGATGCTTGTCTGGTCCACTTAGCAAGCGGAAAGCCGAAAGCATGATGACACCCTGGGCAGGTGCTGCTGTGAAGTGCCAGAGCTGTTCCCAAGGGCTCTTCCCGTGACAGAGATGCTCTGCTCCGTAAATCAAACCGGCAGAAAGCAAGGACAGTTTTGGACACGTCACTGCTTCCCTTGGACACAGAGGGTTTGCATCAGCATCACACCCAGGTGACAACTCCTGCTTCGTGCCCTGCACCCACTGCACAGATCCCAGAGGGATCCAGCACCAAAGAAGGACCGAGAAGCACAGCTGAATCAGAGAGGATCTTGGCACCATCCTGCGACGTTTGGCAGCCCCAGGCTGCCACCAGACCCGCCAAGCACAGCCCTCCCGCTGCCGGCTGAGCCGAGCCAAGAGGTTAAACACAAGCTCATCAGCCATCCAGATTCAATCTCTTCCAGTGATTTAGTTCTGCGCTATCAAAGCTGGCTTATAAAAGATGTTTCCTTTCAAGAACTGTAAAAAATTCATTAAAATGGTGACCAGTAACCCCCAAACCAGAGGTGCACCGTGGTGCTCGGGGCAGAGCCTGCAAACGCTGGAGCCAACAGTGCTGGGCATAGCCTTTGGCCAACCTGCACCTACATTTGCATTTGGGGAGTTTAATTGCTATGTGAAAGAAAACAGCAAGCATTAGTAAGCTTAATAGAGAGAAAATCAAGCTCAAATGAAAACAACGGGATAGGCCGGGACAGATATAACATTAATAACCTCCATCAAGCTGGCAAGAGGCAGGATTCTTGCAAGGAAAAATGGTGGCTCCTTTTTTCTAATCAGAGTTGATGGGGACGAGCCAGAGCAGACAGGGACTTTGCAGAGAAGATCAGGATTTTGGTGCATCAGCCTGCAGGACAGAGACCCAGCCAGATCCACTCCTCTTCCATAGAGGGACTAGCACGGACTGAGGCATCCGAAGACAAAGCAGCGAGACAAGTTAGAGAGCACGAAGGTGCCAGCAAGGACCGAGCAATGCAGGTCTAAGCAGACAATGGCTCTGCCTGCGCCCCAGAGCAGGGCGATGCTCAGCATGCAACAGCCTCGGCTTTCCCAGCCCAGGAGATCAGAGACCTCCCGCATCTCCTGCCAGGTCCTCACTCTCTTCACCTTCAGGGTTTAACTGTTAAGGCTCCCTCTGCACAGCCGTGACCCTGACGATCAGAAGAAGAAGAAGAAAGTGGGTTTAATTCTACCCCCGTCGCCCAGCTGGGTCCCGATCTCTTGACACCAGTGTCAACCCAAAGCCACCACTTCCCTGGAGCTACTCCTCATTTACATCAGCATAATTGATATCCTGGCTCGTTAGGTTTTAATGCACAGCTTCAAGAGCTTGTTTAAAATTCATTGAAGCTTCCCCGCTCAAAAGGATTTAAGACCCCCCCCCCAAAAAAAGCATGTTTGTGGAATTCTGCAAAGCCCCGAAGACAGAAGGACCGAATGTCTCCATCTGCTCTGCAGTGCAGCGGGAGCAGGGCTGTAGTAAATCAAGACGCGGTGACGCAGCGATCCCTCTTGCAGACGGCTTCGGCAGGCACCGGTACTCCTCTCCTGCCAGGGCAGACGGTGCTCCCGGGGTGGGAGAAACCCTCCCATAAGCTGGAAGAAACCCCTGTCCCTCTTCCCGGTGTCCCCCAAGGAGGGAGACACGCAGGTCCGGGCTGGCAGGGGTGGACGCTGCCTCGATTAAAGGCAAGGAGATGGAGAGGACAAGTGGCCACTTGTCTGCTAGAGCATCCCTCGGGCAGGGCTGCACTTCGAAATGAAGCTGTCGGAGTGGGGACCATTCCCCGCTGGGTGGGAAGGACCTTCCCCACCACCCAGCCGGCAGCTACAGCCGGCCAAGCCGCTGTGCATGGAGCTGAGCTCAACAGGCTGCTCCCGGGGTCCTGCACTGCTGGGACGGGGAGAGGGGCATGGCCCCACGGACACGCTCCTCATGCCACGATGGGAACCGGCTGCCCCATGCCCTCGCCCGGCTGGGGCTGCTCGGAGGTGGGCAAGAGAGAAATATATCCCAGTGCAGCAAAGCGTCTGGCTGTGTTTGCTTCCGGCACCGTTGCTTTGAGCGTTATCCTTTTGGATACCCCATCTCTGTGGGATTCATCACAGGCGGGTACCGAGATCAGCAAAGTGCTCGTCCTTGACTCGCTGATCAATAGAGAATAGGCACCCACCTGAGCTGCACGTCGTCCAGTCAAAACACGTGGCGGAAGGAGAGATCCTGGGGATTTTCCCCTCTTTTTTCCCTAATTCCCATTGAGTCCAAAAACACATTCCAGAAGAAGCTGCTAAATATTCCAGAATCAAGAAAGAAGAGACAACAGACAAGACGGGAAAGCAAATTGGGTTCTTCTGCTGTTTGATTTTCATTTTTCCTTCTCTTTTTTCTTTCTTTCTTTTCTTTCTCTTTTTCCCAGCCTGTGCTACCACCCACCTTTCCTCCCAGTAGCCATCGACGAGCAGCTCCCGCAAAGAAGCTGAACGCAGCAGATGTGGTTATTTATTGCCTCATCAACCTGAGGACAAGGAAAAATATTCCTCGACTCTTAATGCCGGATAGAGTCGGCTCCCTTTGAACAGGACGTCACAGGGGACAGCTCTCCTTTGCCACCAGGCCGTGTCAGTGTTATTTTGGGGACACGCGTTGGGCACCGGCACTTTGCAAACTAATGGGGCAGCTCGTCCCCAGCCCTCAGGGAGCAGAAGTCACATCTCCCAGCGAGCCAGGACACCTCTCATGCCGTACAGCCATCAAACGGGGGTATAAAGGTCATAGCAGAGTTGTGGGAGAGGATGGAAAAAGAAATTTAAAGGATGTCAAAACCTTGAAGGACTGTCACGGACTATGTACCTTTCTCCCAGCTAAATGGCCCCGCGAGGCTGAAGCATTTCTTCCTCCTCTTCTTTCTTCTTCCACCCCAAAAGAAAAGAAAAATAAGAGGGGAACAAACCAAGTGCATATTTCAGAGCAAATCACTTTAAAAGCGCGCTTAAAACTCTCCCGGCGCAGTTTAAGAAATGTAACACATCCTCTCAAAGGAGATGGGTTTTTTCCCCCCCCATAAAACGATCCACTAGCAGCTCTCCAAATGCACCACATGAGAATAATCTAAAGGCATAAAAACACTTGCCAGAGGCAGATTCTGTAGGATGTGTTTGTCAACAGCTCCCCTGCTGTGCCCGCACACCGGGGTGCTCGCACCCCCTGCACGCTCGCACCCTGCACCGGGGCAGTCGCCCACGGAGGGGTCAGGGATGGTGATGGGGCTGTGGGTGCCCCCCAAAACCTCTGGAGGTGAGGTTGGATTCTTGTGCTGTTCTCCCTCCCAAAATTTGCACAGCCGCCAGCTTTCCAAGCGGTCCAAAGGGACCCCGAGGTCCAGCCCTCGGTCCAGCACCGCCAGCCCCCAGCGCCTCCCCCCAGGGCTGCTCCCAGCAAACGCAGCCCCTGAAAACCAAAGCAGATCCAAAAAGCAGATTTAAACCAAGGAAAGCAGAGAGAGAAACGACGAGCAGCAAAGAGGCACCATTTACATTTTAAGACCAAGTTAAGCTAACGATCGCTCGGTTTTCTCGTCTCTCTCAAGGCAAATAAAGCAGCCGACAGGTACTCGAAGCCTTTCCGCAGCTGTCTGAAGGGATGCTGGTTTGTGCATCGGCTTTTCAAGTTGTACTCGGGCACAATAAAATCTGAACTGGCAAAGTCTCACGCACACACACCCCGCTTTAAAAGGACTAATAACATAAAAGCTGGAGATGCTGGTGAGCCCAGTCAGCTAGGAGAAGAATTTAGTGAAGAAAAGAGAGAATTGGACACTGCTTACAGTTGTTTACTCAATTATTTAAAAAGCTGCAGAGAAAGAAATTCATAAAAGCCTCGCTCAGAAGGCAAGCATAATCAGGCTTCAAAAGTTTTTTTTTTTCCAAAAATACAATATATAGGACTAGATAGTTGCTAGCAGCTAAATTAGAAAGCGCGCAAAAGCAACGAGAGCAAGCGGCGCTCGGAAGAAACCCCCAGTCCCCCCTGTCGAGCCCAATCAGGTTAGGCACGGAGAAACCCAAGCAGGGGTGTCAGCCCCATAATGAACAGACGGGGTGGAACTGCTGACGATAATGCAGAGAAATTGGGTTTATTTAATACGGGAGAAGAAGAATTAGATGATGTATTCATGCCATAGTACAATGAGACACTTTGTATTGCAACACGAACTAAAATAAACCAATAAATAGAGATTATTAATGCCAAACTTTTTCAAAATCAGCAAGATCTGGAGCAATTGAATCAAAGAGGTTTTAAAGAGCTGGCCAAGGAGTTATTTCTAGATTTTTTTTTTTATTTTTTTGCTTTTTAAGTCATTTTTAAAAGTGTACTTTAAGTTACAGTGGCGTTTATTTCCTTGTACATTAAAACAATCCACATAGTCTTCCAAATTGTTGGTCTGACATTGAAGCCGGGCAAAACAAAAGAAGAGCTGAAACAGGACTCACTTAATGAAGAAGTGAAATTTAATTAGTGCCAATCAGCACATATTTATGAAAAGCAGATTTCATTAAACCAACCTGAGCTTTTTATGAGATTCCAAAATGAGTTTACCGACACGACGGGGTGTTTGATTCAGCCGCGGGTGACATTTTGATGAAGAAGCTGGAACAATATAGGAATCAACACAGAACCTGTTAAATCTCTAAACAGTTGGTTAAGACACAGCTGCCCAAATGTCAGGCAAAGGAAGGAATCGCCACTGACAGGGACGCTCTGCCGGCTGACGAGTCACTAAATAACGAGGGCTAATAATGAAGGCAGGGAAAGCAGTTTTACAGCCGGGGTAATACCAAAGCTCAGGCTAAAAGATTCCTCCTGGCCTTAAAAGCCATTAATACAGAGGGCTGGGGAAAGGGGAAACATCTGGTGAAAATAGCGTAGGGGTTTCTCTCGCCTCCCTCCCTGCCTGGATGCACACGCACATCCCGTGTTGCTGAGGCTTCAAACAGGGCTCCATCCTCAGCGCAGGGAATATGCCCGCTGATGGTTATTTTCCATGCTGTATTTGCGCTCCAGCTTTTATTCCTCTCCTGGGAAATTAGTAGAAAGCTCTGCAACAGGCAACAAAGCCAAAACAAAACAAAAAAATTACTTATTGGGACAATCAGAAAAGGAAAGTGCTGGAAATCGGGCTGCCTGCCTCATCTGAAAGCCAAATGCACGCAAGGCTTTGAGCGAGGGCAGCGCAGACACGGGGCAGCAGAGACGCTGCCAATGACACCCAGCGTGGGAAACAGAGGTTGAACTACAGCAAAACAAGAGGCCATCAACAGACCTGGGCTTTTTTGGGGTTTTTTTGGTAGTTGCCACGTGCTGGTTGGACAACACACAGGTTACATGTAAACCCTGCACTGGGAACGGGGCATTTCTCGCCCTGCGGCAGCGGGAGCAAGGCAGGACGTGGCAGAGCCGCGCTGCCCACGTCTGGGCACTGCTGGGTTTGGCCCCTGACATTTTGGTCCCAACGTGTTTCCCCTCCTGGAGAGGGCACGGGGCTCGCCCAGCCCCACCGCCGCACCAGGGCCAGCTCGCCCTTCTTTTTTACCTAAACCGTAGGTATTACAACGCCTCCTCCCCGTGCATGGAGGTTTCCCAGGGCTACCAGGCTCCGGGCTTGGGGACATCGCTCCCTGGGGATGCCATGACCACGGTCCCAGCCCAAGCTACAGACCCACCGCAGCCCGAAGCGGTCGCTGCCCTACACAGGAGATGCCCTGGCTTAGGTCACTCTCCCTCATTGCTAATTACTGCAGGGAGCCTTCTGCACCCTCGCCTCCAACAGCATCTCCAGGGAAGGACATGCTGAAGCCCAGAGCCACTGTACTGGCCGGCTGCCACCCCCATCTCCTTGCAAAGTCCCTTTTGATGCTTTACAACCTTCACCGGGGGGGTGAAAGGCATCGTTCTGCTCAGCGCAGTTGATGCATGAAAAGCTCCGGCTGCCGCTCTCAGCCGCAGAGGGGGAGGAGAGTGGTGGCCGTACGGCTGGCCTGGAGACGTCTTTGGGGTGAAAAACAGCAGGACAGGGACAAAAGCATGGCCAGAGCCTCAGAGCTGGGGGGAGAAGCAGGAGGATTTTGCACCAGCCCCAGGACAAAAGCCACACGAGCCACATGCAAGGGCTGCCGGGAGGACCCGGGTGGCAGGGGGCGGACAGAAAGGCCACTGTCCTGCCTGGCCTCATGGTGGCTGAAGGTGACAAGGAGGTTTGGGGGTGGCAGGAGGAAGGACAGGAGCGGGGAGCTGCAGGGAGCAGCCAGGCAGCAGCCGGGTATTAGCGCAGAGGGGCGAGCCCCCGGCTGAGCCCCGGCATCCATTCGAAATCTGGTGCCTTTATACCCCCCTGGGAGAAGGTTTTCTTCCAAAGGCACCAGCATAATGGGGCAACCAGCTTCTGCTCTGCATTTGCCCCTGCAAGCCTGCGAGCAGCATCGCAGGGAGCAAAAAAGCAGGTCTGTGCTTCTGGGCATGCAGAGGCACCTTCCTCCCCAGCCTCTGCTCCTCTGCAAAACCTTCACGTCTCTGAACAGGCGCAGGTGGAGAAGCAAACACTCCTCCTGACGCTGATGAGCCCTTTTGTACCCAGCCTGAGTGCTCCTTTACCTTTGGGCAGGGATAATAGGACAGCCTGAGCCAGGCGGCTGCTGCAAATGTCACCTCTTTGGAGAGGAGGACAGGGGGTGGCCACCGTGCTGCGGCTCATCAGCGCTCTTGTCTGGAAGGCGTTGTGACAGAAGGAGGAATTAATCCTGAAAGCTCAGCTGGTACCTTCGATTTTGGGGCCCTAGAGCATCCGCTGCCCCCTGCGCTGTGCGAGGTCCTGGGAGCAGCAAGGACCCATCAGCACCCCCATGGCAATGCACCCCCATCCTCGCATCGTCCCTCCCCAGCTCTGCCCAGACACCGAGTCCTGTCCCAGAGACCTGTCGCAAACTGGGATTGATTTCTGCACATCAACAAGCCCGTTAGCGACAACCCGAGGCCAGTACCTCCTGATGGCTCAGGAACACATCTTCTCCCCACCGTGCTCCCGAACCGCTACAGCCACAGCCAGCCTGCTCGTGAAGCCCAAATGCTCTCATCACTCCTCCCTGGGGAGATTTACACTCGGACATCACCCTCCAGTTCACCTCTGGAGGAGATGCTGCGGCTGTCGGTGGTCCTCCCCCGCTTCCCTCTCCTCCTCCTTCAGGCAAAAACAGGAGAGAGGAACATGAAGGACACGTGTCACATCAGGCACCCGCTCTGATGCTCAGAGACACGGAGGCTCCAGAGCAAGGGTGCGAGAAGAGCTTGGTTAGATGAGGCCTCCAGAGATGACTCAGACACTGGGAGGGCACTGAAGGATGCACATTACGGGTCTCCATCCAAGCGCTCTCACTGCAATTACCCATAAATACGCTGTTGGCTCCACCACTGCTGCATTTACGTGCTCGGCTTTCACCGGAGGCATGCTCCCGAGGACAAGTTGACCTGAACGCTGCAATACAGCAAGTCCAAGCAGAGGATGTGGCACTGGAGCAGAAAGCCACGTGAGACTGGCCAGAAACCGGCTCCTTGAGGGGACGGAGAGGCGGCACGTGGGGTGTGCCCAGTGCTGGACCACCCCGTGAAGCGGAGGGTCTCGATTCCCAAAAGCAGGAGCATCCTTCCCATTAGCCCTCGTCCCTCTGCGTTTGGACCCAGTGGGACACAAGGCAGAGACCAGATGAGCCACATCTCCGTCCACCGATCCCTTTCGGAAACTTCCAGTGCTTCCCAGTGATCTCTCCTACCCCCTTCTCTCCTGCTGGAGATTTATCACAGACCCTGAACAACAAACTCACACCAACAGTCTCCTTCAATGTAAATCATGTCTTCTATACATAAAGCTTCCTCCAGCTCACTGTATTAATCTGTGCAATTAATTAGGCATTTACCAATTCAATTTTAAAGATCATTTTAGTTTAGTTGAAGGTGGGGGGGAGATTTCCTGTAAAAAAAGAAAAAGAAAAGGAAAATGGAAAAGCAAGTAAAGCCCTAACGACGGGAATGGTTAAAGACAGGCTGGCAAACAGGCCCTTGGAAGACACGGATCTGCAGTCAGCTCAGATCGCACCTCTCTCATCCCTAACTAAAAAATAATCATCATCACAGCATCATTGCAAAGTCCATAACTTTAAGACAGTCGAGAATTACTTCCACTTGCTTCCTCATCACTTACTCCCACCAAAAGCAAGCTGAGAGTATTCTCCAGCTGGAGAAAAAGCATTTTGTCCTCATCTTTCCTTCAGGGGAGGAACCTGACGTGGCAGCAGGAGGCCGTAGCTATTCGGATGGAGAGCAATTTGTTTTCCCAACCAGATGAGTTCATGGGTGACTGTGACTGGCGAGAGCTTTCATTGCTGCATGAAACACGTTTTGCTCAGCAAGGTACAAACCTTCTGGCTCTTCATGGACAAGCCCTGGCCCCGAGAGCCCCCGTGGGAGCACAGAAATCATCCCATTTCCCCATCACCGGTGGGACCTGAGGATGCAGGGTACCAGGATGGTGCCACCTTCCCTTTACTGTTCCTCATGAGCTGCTAAATCCATGCAAAGAAGCAATTGTCATATATACCATGCAGATACGACACGGGGATGGGCCACTGCCATGGTGGAAAACTGAACCAGCTATGGAGGATAAAGCTGATTTGAAATCCAGACGAGTATCTAAAGACGACGCAGCAGCAGCCACGGATCAAACCCATGTCCCTTGTATTCACACTTCATCTCTCATCAAAAGCTCTCCAGGCCCTGCTAAAGGCAATTAATTAGATTCACCTTCTCAGAGAAGAACAGCACCTTTTGTTATTTTCCAAAAGCAGGGAAGGTAAAAAAATAAATTAAAAAAAAAAAATCACAAAGCAGCATTGCTTTCACCCAAATTATTTTAAAAGGCGATTATAAAGGATAATCCTCTGAAAAATTAGGTGATGTATTTCCATTAAACCTGTTCTCTGTTCACCTGTTCAAGGGTCCCCGTCGGTCTGATGCCAGGCCGGAGGTGTGCATCCCCGCAGCTGCCCGGGTCGGTGGGGTGCTGGCCCCCCCTTCCCACCTGCCCAACCCACACCATCGCAGCTGCTCCTTAGATTTTTCACTTTTCCTCCAATTTAAAATAGAAAATGGATAAAGCACTAATTAAAAAAATAAAGCAAGCTGTGGTTTGTCTTGGGTTAAGCTGGGGTTTTCAAAGGGCATTACCCTAGTCTGCTGGAAATCAAGAGCAATGAAGCTCTGCAGCGGTCTCTATTCAACGCCTTTGAAAATCCCAGCCTTTCATCCAGGTTTGAGCTGAAAGCATGAAGAACGCCAAGGGACGGTTTCATCCTCCCCATCAGGCTGCCTGCTCAAACAGGGCCACACATGCTGCCAGGGCAGCGTCCCGGCTTATCCATCCCCCTGCCGTAGTTACAGCTCCTGGTTTGGGCCCAGCAGGAGAAAATTCATTAAAATTCACAGAATCACAGATTTAATGAGAAAATTCATTAAAATTCAAATGTCCATTAACAGGATAAAAAAAATCACCCGGGTAGACCTGCTGGCCAAAGAGCCTGCTCTCCAGCCACTGAGCCTGCGCTGCTTGGAGAGGTACCCCACGCTTGGGAGAGGGATGGGTTTAGAGGGAAGGTCTAGAGCTGATACTTTGGATGTCTTGCTGCCAGCGGTGGCTCTCCGTGAAAGCCCTCCAGATGTGCTGCCGTACACGCGCTCGACTGCCGATGCCAACCGCAGCGCAGTGCTGACAGCATCTTTCCATCCTCCTCAATAAAGACCATTCTCAACAGGGGAGCTCATAAAGACAATACACCAGAAGCCATCAAGTTTCTGATGAGTTTGACCCACCCTATGCACAAGAACGGCCCTCGCTCTTCCCTCCAGGGCCGTTATCCTGATGACTATGCATGTGATGGAGGAGCACTGGCTTGACGGGCTGCTCGGGGCCGGTACGTACCCTGCACCTCGCCCAGGAGAGCTGTTGCCTTAAAGTAAAACCTGATCCGAGTTGGGCCATTTCCAGGAGCAGATGATCTTAGCTGTGCGACGCAACTTCAGCATCTTCACAAAGATGGAGTTGCGCGGCGCACAGCTCTTGACAAACACAACTGGGGGACCTGCCCTGCTCCCAGCTAGTCCTAACTTGGCATCTGCCCTGCCTGTAAGCTGCTGTTTGAGACAGATTTCAGAAGAGCCAAGTATTTTGCTGTACAACCCATGGGCAAAGCTCAAGGCTGCTCTCAGCAGCATCTCCACACTGTGAGCTGGAGGAGAGCAAGATGAGACATAACTCAGCATGGCTCCGCTTATCCAGAGCTCCATGGCCAGCAGGGAGAAGTTTGCAAACTCAACCTAAAATCCGGCCCGAGCCCTACAAAAGCTCAACCCGCATCACCGGAGAACCATCACCCACCCAGAAAGGCTCAGGCAGCATGTTGGTAAGAGCAAACCTGCTACTTTACAGATCCCATCATAGCACAATAGGGCAGACAGCAAGCCGTGCTGGAACGCCACACTGACCTTTATAAACATGATTTTTCCCCCCCCCATCTCCTGCTCTCTGGTCCTGGCCACAGCCAGAGCGGGACATTCATCATCGTTTACCATCAGGATTGCAGGAGAGGACCCGGGGCGGGGAGCAGGAAGGGAAATGGAAGGGCGCCGTGATCAGGCAGCCGCGTTTGGCACTCGTGGTCACATCTCCGATTCCCATTTGTCATCGCAGAAATAATAAGAAAGCAAAGCCGGCTGTAACAATCCAGCCTCTTCCTAAAGGTACGCATCATTGGCAGCAGCTTTATTGCTGCCAGTTCAAAGGCAAGCCAGCGTGGTCTCTGCTTTCCTGAGCTTCCTGAGGGTATGACCGATAAACGCATGGAGGGGATGCGCTGCACAGAGTCTCTACCCTAAAGCACAGAGCCCACCATGGCACCTGCGGAGAGGGATCCCCCCAGGACCCTCGCTGCGGGCTGCTGAAGAGTGAAGCGATGAATGTCTGCTCCTCTGAATGGGGGAGGTTAATTACTGTGCTCAAAAATATCCAGAGGGAAAAATGTTACACCAGATATTAGCAATTAACCCAGAAATCTAAACATCACAATTGCTGCAATTAATAGGATCCTACACTTGCGCTAATTACCAGTCTGCGCAAAAGGCGGCTGTGCCGGGAGGAAGGGAGGGTGCCTGCGGAGCCACCGGAGTGGCAGATCCCAGCCCAAACTAGGGGTGCGACGGGGGGTCCCACCTAGAGTCACGCCAAAATGGAAGTGGCAGGGGCGACTGGAGGGCTCGAGGGGGTCTCCTGCCTTCAAAGCTACGCCAAGGTGCTCAGGGCCTTGCACAAAGCTCATTGAACCTCCAGCAAACCAAACCCGCTCGCAGTGGCATCGCTGCATGTCCCCAGGCCGGTGGGGACATGCTGTTCTGCAGCACTGCAACCGCACAGGCTTTAAGCCGGGGGAGGAGCTGATCCTGTACCCCGACTCCCGCCGGCATGATCCTCCCCAGTTATGGTGGGCTGCAAACCACACCACGACCATGCCAAGGGTGTCACCGCGTGCCAGGAGGGTCCCGGGGAAAGCGCAGTGCATGGAGGACACGACCTCTGCTCCACATCCCCGGTGGCCAGCGTAGGAGAATTTACCCCATCTCCTTGTTTTAGGAGTGTTGAAAGCACAGAAATATTGAGTAAGGCTGGGTAAAACAAAAACCCAACACCTTTCCCTTCCGGCCCTACGAGCCCAGCTCAGACACAGCCCCATCCCATCCCCATCAGAAAGCAAAGCCCCTCTCCTCCTGCCAGCAGGTTTAAGCAGGAGGGAGGATCCTGCTTCCGCATCAGCACTTTTATAACATTTTAGCTCATTTAGAAAGGGGTTCCTCTGCCCAGAGCACGCACTCTCACTAACAGCCGCTTTGCTCTTTAAGTAACCTGTTGGTCCTTACACCCGGCATGCAAATTCAGCTATCGAGGGCAAGGCGATGCCATATAATGGATGCGATGTCAAGAAAAATTAAATCAAATGTCAGGATAAAATTCCAGGGGGGAACATACTTTTATGATTCATAATGCCAACCAATTATTCCTGTGACAGGCCGAGCGGCAGTATTTTATCATGCCTAGCAGCCTGGAAACGGAGTTGTGCAAATCGGCTCATAAAAAGATCCTTTAACAAACTTGGCGGACGTTGTAATGATCACTAGCACACACTTCATTTTTCAGCACCAAATGACAAAAAAAGAAACCCCGGCACTCAGCGTGTGCCAGAGCTGATGTATTCCCAAGAAAAAGCAGCTCTGCCGGGGAAACGCTCCGGGTGCCCCAACCGCACTGGTGCTCGAGATCTGTCCTTTCTCCCACCAGGGCTCAGCCGTCCATCCTAAAAACACTACGGATATTTTCATTTTCAACAGCTGACATGCTTCAGCGCTACTCGCTTTGGGCACCGAGACATAAAACGGAGGTTACATTTCCATCAGAAATACAGAGTAATTTAATATCTCAACCAGGTACAAAACATTGCCCTTGGTGATGACTGCCCCCAAAATCACATCAGCTGATGCGATACAGCGGGGGATCAGCCAGGCACTACGACCAGACGCAGGAACAGACGAAGCGGCGCTAATACAGTCTATCGAGGCTGGATGTACTGCGTTTGTACACAACACTTACCGCTGGTGCCTCGTCAGCCGGTGGAGTGGAGCGCGCTGGAAGGGCAGCGGCAGTAGACATCAGCCTGATGGGAAGCCACCGCGCTGAGACCAACCCAGGAGGTCGCAGCAGAAAGCCCACGCAGCCTCCGGGTCAGGCTGCAACGCAGGATGCCCTCAAAAAACCTCCAGATACCAAGGTTTGATGTACAAAATAGAACATTCAGTCCAAAAGAGCATGCAGGGCTAATGGGAGTCAAGCCACCAAAATCCAACAAAAACGTCAGCATTATTTTTAATCCCTGGCAAAACCACCCTGAAAAGCAAAGGAAAATCTCAAGAAGGAAAAAGCTTCCCACACTGGAAGTAGTTGTCTTGCATGGAAATGTTTGCAAGATCATGGCTCAAAGTGTAATCACATGAACTTGTTATTTTGTAGGACCTACAAAGTGCTTCATACTTCAATGTCCTAAAGTGCAGAAAGGAAGGAGGCAGTTGCATCTCTGCCAGCAAAGGTGGAGGCATTGGCGTGAGCAATTGCTACGTAAACTAAGGCAGATTAACGAACACCCAGCCCTGCATCCCAGTGCTGCCTCTGTCCAACAGAAGGAAAAGCCTGGGGTGAAAAAGAGCAGGATTCTTCTGGCTCAGAAAAAGGGTATTTGGACCAAGAGAGGGAAAGAGAAATTCCATCTATTAAACCAAACCTGCCACGAGGACACGGACACTCCCATCAGCTGCTCTTCCCACAGTGGCATTTTTTTCCCTATAAAAAGAACAAAGGTGTGCTCAGGACCTCCTTCTGCGCCGGGGCAGGGAGCCAGCGACCGCCCGGGGCTCTGCCCGTGCCCAGGAGCCCTGCCCGGCCAGGGGGAGACGTGCCGGCAGACGGAGCCGGGTGGACCTTCGCCTGGCCCTTTGCGTTACACGGACCTTTTCCAAATGAGCAGGTTAAATATTTGCATCCTGGAGATACAAAAGAAAAACCAAGCCACCACCAGCTGGGTCCCCAAGGAAGAGGTTTCTGACGCTTTCCATCCCTGCTAATAAAACATAATTCCTGGCTGGGTCCAGGCTCATTTTGGAGAGGTGTTTAATTGGCATTTATTGCGGTAGCGCTCCAGCACCCTGCCGGGATGGGACAGTTAATGAAGCGGGCAGCAGCTGCTCCTGCTCCACTTGCAATAACAGGGTCGTAGGAGGCAGCACCAAGCCACCGGCTCATCGGCCATCGCCGCCTGCACACACGGACACCTACCCAGCTCCCCCACTGCTCCTATGCAGTCGCAGGGCTTACGCCGAAGGTATTTTTTTTGCCTGCTTGTTCCCAGCCCACGCCAAAACACGGCGGTGCTGCCCTCGCTGAGCCTGTGGAGGATGGCAAAGCCACGTCCCCGGGAGCCCACGCAGTCTGCTCCCAGCCCGGGGCCCGCTGGAGCAGAAACAGAGCCCAGATGGCGACAGGCTGCCCTTCCCACCGCTGCTCCACGCAACGGGGCCAGGAGCATCCCTTGCGCTTCGCAGGGTGACTTCCACCCAGACCGTTCCTCTACAAGAAGCAAAAGCAAAGAGGGGGCAAGGTAGTTGTGCTTACAAAGCCTCGCTCCACACCGGGACAGGCACCTGCAGGACATAAGCCAGTTTTCTCAGCAGGTTTTAGCACCGTACCCCAGCCTTCTGGCCATCCACAGACCTCCAGGGGTGCTCGCATCGTCACGACCCCAAGAGAGATGGACCTGGGCATCCTCCGCACCCTCCCAAAGATGCATCCTGCCCTCCCAGGGGCTGGCTGGCCCCGAGGATCCCACACAGGAGCCCCAGAATCCCGCTTCCGCAGCACGGCCGGGCAGCACAGGAGCTCCCGAGGACCCTGCGCAGGCAGGGTTGAATAGGACTGTTGACGCTGTCCCGCTGCCACATGACACAGCATCTGAATGGCCTTAAAATAAACTTCCCCTCCTTTCTTATGCATGATTAAGCTTCCTCCCAAAAGCGCGTGTGCCTGTGCATGCACGTGTGCGTACACACACGCACACTCCCCACCGCGCCGGCACCGTAGGCAGCAGCGCACTCATTATGTTTTAAATAAAGCATTTTTAAAAACCTCTCAGAATTTAGCAACAATTGCCATGGATACCAATTACTGAAATCCCTCTGTTACTATGGCAACACCTTTCCCATCCTGCCTATTTATCCTGGAACTGACACACCATTTATCGTGAGTGATAGGAAGAGAATTTGAAAGCAACCTTCCCTAAGTGCACGGAAGCATAAAAATTCTCAGTGAGGAAATAACTATTAATAGAGATAGACCAGCCACAGCGCGCGTTAGCCCCAGACCGACGGCACACGGGGCGGCTTTTGTGCCTGCGCATCACTGCTAAACACCAAGGACAACACGAGCAAAACGCAGCCTCCAGCGAAAGGGAAGGCAGGCGGGGTCGGTAAGGCTCAGTAATGGAAAACACAAACACACACCATTTTTTTGCACGTTTAACACGCAAATAATTAACACGAGAGCCCGTAAGAGCGAGACTTTGGACTGCAAAGGGACCGGGGTAACCCCGCTGCTGCAGTGGCACGGGGATGCTTTAGCAAACGCTGCTCACAGCCATCTCAAAAGCCTGTGGGCAATGCTCGGGGCTCGCAGCAAGCCCTGGCCAGGTCTGGTGGCACCAGAGTAAGAAATTACCTCCTCGCCCCAGCAAAGGGGCTTCCAGGGGAGCGGAGTTGGCAATCCAGCCAGGTGAATCACACGTAAACGTCTCACACTAGGTACTTACGGTGCCTGCCGGGGTAATATTTGAGAGGCCCGAGATCTCCACGGTGTTTATTTTCACAATATACCTAACAAGTCAGCACAGTCTATTATTCCCTGCATCTCTGAGGGTCAAACTCAGCAGAGCCAGAGCCTGCCGGTGAATTGTTTAACTCAACCCATTGCCCCAAAGCACAGAGGAGCTGAACGCGTTAAGCACAAAGAGACTCCTGCAGTCGAGCTACAAGTGCTCACATGCAAGAGCCTCCAGGCTCTTAAGCACCAGCAATCAGCCCGTTTGCAGCACAGACTGGAACAAAGCCTCTTGCCGGCATTTCTGATCCTGCACCAGAGCGCCAAGCATGCTGCGTGTCAGAAACACTCGGCGACCAGTCAAAGAAAGGGGAACAAGCCTTGCAGAAGGAAGTCCACCACCACCACGGCCCTTCTCCCTACATCCTTCATGAAAAAGGAGAGAAAAAGGCTCCAAGCCCCTGGGAGGGAAATCCTTGTACCCTCCAAATATCAGTCATCCTTTCACCCTCCTATCCTACAGCTTAAGGCACAGTGATGCTGACCAGGAGGAAAGACAGCAAACATGAGGCAAGCCCACGTAGTAGGCAAGACAAAGGCTCCATCCCCAATTTCATTTCCCAAGCTGCGTTACCATTAAGAGCGTGTAATTCATCCTAAAGATCTTCATACTCAAAGGGCAAGACATAGCTACAGGGAGTGGGACCCCAACTGTTCCTTCAGGAAGGACGGAGCACAGACCGTCACAGCTAACCCCCCTGAGGACACGCTTACTTGTTCTGTAGGGTGACAGCAACACGCTGGCTCCATCCTTTGGTTTTCATCAATGGCAGGCACCGAGTATTTGGGAGAGCAGCTTCGTATTTTTCTCGTGCCTCTGATAAAAGCATCACGATCCAGACTGAGTCCATCCACTGACCCATGCCTGGGAAAAGCAATTTGAGTAAGAGTCTACTGCTTTGCCATGTTATGCAGAAATGCATCTCTGCAATGGAAGTCACCACTCAAAGTCCTTTGATTGATTCAACTGAATTTTAGGAGCAGATTGTCCAGACACTGATATTGCTATGCAGATCTAGGCCTGGGAAATGGACCAAAGCTAATAGAAATTCAGTACAGCCACTGATAATTTGTACAATTATGAACTGCTATGAATCAAAAGGTTAACTTTCAGACAGATCCTTCTGGGAGAACCCTTAGAGGTTGATTTCAGATTTCATACAGTATTTAGTCAAATCTCTTTATCAGGGGACAACAGCAGTCTCTGAATCACAGAAATGAGAAGCCTGAGGGCTACTCAGAGGTTAGTGCAGGACACCTGCAGGGACAGCAGCGCAAAGCAACCCGGGGTGGATGCTCTGGAAGCACTGCATTTCCCAGAGCTCATGAGCCACAAGGAACGTGAATTGACTGCAACGTGCAGGAAGGCCGTTAATTACAATAACACAAGTCACTGCAAACATCTGTGATTAACAAGAGGACTCCAGGAGACTGAAGGAAGGGGAGCGGATCGCACACCGACACAACACACCACCTACCGCAGTAGAGATGGGTGAACATCGAAACTCAGATCTTGACACTGTGGGGAGAAAGACTTGCAAAGCGTGGAGCTCATGCGGCTGAGAAGTCACAGGGAGGTTTGCTGTTTGCACAAAAGCCTACACAAAGAATCCCCCAATTAACGCAGCTTTCCGCTATGCTAAATTAGGGCAGTGCTACAAGTACGATCAGCTGCTGTCAAAGGATGCCAGACGCATCGGGAAAGCAGCAGGAGGACGTGTCCATGTGCAGGTCTGTAGCCAAAGCACAGGCTCCCAAGAGACACCATTTCCCACGGGAAGCCCAGGGTGGCCAAATACGTACAGACCGAGCCAGGATGGCTGCAGTCGGGCAGGAGCTGAGTCGGACTTATGTGAAACAGTGAGCGCAATCAGTCTTGACTAGCCAGCCTTCTTCGACCTGCTCTGCATACCCACAGCCCAGCCACCAGGAAGGACAGAGCCATTCCCTTCCTTTAGAAGGACACTCACCCGCTCTACAAATACAAAACCTTAAATTGCACAAGATAAAATGAGATCAAGCAGTTTGAAAAAGCCACCACTTACATATTATTTCTCTCTCCTGTTTCTTACACAGCACTTTATATCCCTTTAGCTATCATTCATAGTTGTAAATATACATGGGACTTTCACAGATCTATAAAATTAAAGATTGCGGCCAGAAAAAACAACCATAAACTAAGCTCAGACATAGGACTATTAAATAAAAAGACCAGAAGGAATCACAGCATCTTCCAGCCTGATTTCCAGCACGAGAGAGACCAGGGAGTTCCTCCCCCCCCTTTCACATCCAATGACACAAATAAGGAAACTGAGAAAAACACCAGCATAAGAATCCAAAGATCTTTCCTCCATTAGGAGCAAACATGCACATAGTCAAGAAAAACAGTGAGTTGTCAAGATGATGCACGCTAAGAGTGTAGCAGCCCCTCCGACACTTGGAGGCATTCATTGGGAGAGCTGGTTTGGTTTTTTTTTTTCAAATCAAACATTTTGATCTATGAATTGTTATGCTGAGTCTTACTCCATGGGGAAAAAAGGAAGCAATCAGCATATTAAGAATCCTTTGAAGGCATCTTTCCCAACCATTACAAAAGAAAAAGGGGAAAAAAAAAAATAGATAGACATTTGAGCCTCAGGCCCCAGCTCAAGGCAAAGGAAGATTTCAGAGACTTGAACACAAGCGCCTTAGGATGGGCTCAAGGGTAAGCCCAAGCAAAGGGACTAGGGCGTGAAGGCTTAAAAAGCACACCCAGGTACAAGACCCAGGGACATGAAACAAGAATTGCTACCTTGAAAATGGAACTTGATTTGCACCAGCTCTGCCAAGCGAGATGTGCTGGAAAAACGTTTTCTTTGGAAACGGCAAATAGGTTGATTTGAAGGACACCTTCATTTTTCCTGACCCATTCAGCTCTTCTTGTTACAGATCAGAAGAACAGTACGATGTATACATCTTGCCGTATAACAGGAGGCATGTTTCAGAATTCACCTAACCTAAACACTGACTGCATTGGAGCTCATACTGAAGAAGTCAGCCAAAGGTTCAAGGTTTTACGGAGATAAACTTGTCCTTGAGCAATATCCAGTCATCTAGGTTTATATAAACACCAAGAGCACTGCAAGAATAAGTTCTATCCATACTTACCTACATGGGGCAAGCAAAAATGCAACACAGCAGCCTGGGAGAAAGCAGGAGGGACTATAAGCATCACCACATCACTATCGCTTTCAATCTTTGTCAAAGTTCTCAGACTGGACCAGTCCCCCTCCCTCCCCAACCCTGAAACAGATTATAAAGCCATTGCTATACACAGAAATGGATGCAAACTGTTAGACACATTCATAAAAAAAACCCCTTACTCTGCAGGATAATCGCCTTAAAACCAAGCTGCTCTACATAGCTACTGTCCTCATTTGAATTCAGCTTGTATATGAATCTGAATCTGCAGAGGCCTCAACCACAGGGTTTTGCCTCCGTCCTGGCATTTCAGTAGATTATCTCTATGCTTTGCCATTGCCTTGAGATTAAGCTTTTTTTACTACAAATTCAGCTGATATTTACTCTGTGTTCAACTGGCGCTGCTCACGTTGTCTGTGTTACAATATACAGCATTTATTTCCTAAAAAGTTTCAGGATGGCTCAGCTGCATTTTTACCACTCAGCCCCAAAAGCAGGATTGAGGGGAGAGCTAAGGCTTAGTGGAACCTTTCCTTGAATTAAAACTCCTTCATATGCTAGTGAAGCCACTCAGGCTGTCTAGTTTCTGGGAATCCATAACAGCAATTACATGCCTGGTGGGAAAATTCCCAACAGCTATACGAAAGAAAAAGCAGTATTAGTGGATCTAAAATTAAGACTGATTTGCAATACTTAGGGGCACATGTATGCTCTTCTGCTCCAGCCTAGAGAACAGGTAGGACATTACATTTTTGGAAGTGTCTAGCTCCAAGTGCTATAGAGAGTCAGAAATTTTGATAGCTTTTGAAGTATGGTAGCAGCAGCTGGCAGAAAGGAGCCTGGGGTGCAATACAGCTCCTTTTCAAAGCACCAGTCCCTCTTTTGAGTCACTGCATGGTGCTGGCATAAAGGGAGCTCAGGAAACGGCAGAGCCCCAAAGACAAATGGTGCAAGAGATGAAAGATCTGGAAGGAAGGAGCAGCAGGAGTGAGAGCAACAGCGTCTTTCTCACTCACCCCAGAAGAGCTGGTTGCAGCTAAGTGCACCGCACACAGAGAAAGAAAAGGAGTGTCCTTTTTTTCCCCCAGTTAAAGGTGATTGATTACACACCAATAATCAGCAAAAAAAGAGAAGCTAATCCTCATCCCTGTTTTGAGGAAGTTCCACACCAAGTTCAAAAATCAGGAAAGACACAACGAGTGTCAATTATCTGGAGGTGGAGCAGGAACAGGAAAACAGAAGGTGGCAGGGACACCTGAGCATTGCAGGAGCACAAGCGCAGGACTCCCAGGACAAGAGCCATTGAGGGCTAACTGGAGAGGCAGTACCTGGACAGCATGGAGAACTTCCCACGGAGCAGCCAGCTGGCAGCGGATGGTAGGAACACAGAGATAAAAGCTCGTATACATCATATTTAATACGAGTTTTGCTCCATTGGCTCTCAGGAAGGACAGCTGCTCTCTTCAACAGCATCTCATCCCGCGGGGGGCTCAGCAGTACAACTCCGAAACACTGTTATCTAGACTTGAAGATTAGTGCCCATACAACACCATCTTTTCTGACTGCAAGCTGGAGAACAGAGTAACTGACAAACCGTCTTAAGAAAATGATTTTTATTTCTTTTTTTTTTTTAATTTCTTTTTTTTTTCCTTTTTTTGAAGTTCTGATGTTTACAGATATGCTTTTATTTCTGATAATATAGCTTTGCAGCAATAAAAATCACAACGCAGCTAGCAGAGCAGCTGAACTAAGACCCATAAATACCAGCACAGAAAACAATAGACAACCACCAATATTTCTATACATGAACTATTATTTTAATGTCACATTTTGACAACTGTAAATGGTCTACAGAATGTATGTGGGCAAAGGCAATAAGTGAGTCTTTTGAAACACTAGATGTATAATAAACAGCGCATTATCAACATTTACATGATTCACATCAAATTGATGACATCCTAAATGTATTCCTTTTAAAGGACAGAGATTTTTCAATAAAATATTACATTTCATTTAATACTCTGGTACAATACTTCATACATTGCAGGAAAAAAAATAAATGCAAGGTCTACTCCACCTACTAAGAGGATCCTTTTTCATTAGTCTTTAGTACTGTAATAAAAAAAATCACAATAATGTCATAAATAAACAGGCTTGAAATTATTAATTATGTTTCACTATTTAAAAGGGAGAAATTAAAAATTAATTTGAAATAATGAAGTTACGGGTAGAAAAATCAAAACCTGACAACACATCCTAGTACCAGCTGTGATTTTTCCCATCCCTACAACAAAAAAGGAAACAGGTTTTATAACTTTGTTAGCCGTATCCTAGTTAATCGTGTTTCAAACACATATCTTAAGAGGAAAAAATAAAGTTTGGTCAGGATTAATAGGAGAACCAATCAGTCCTAACAACAGTTAGCTGAAATTAAAGTGTATGCTATAAAACATTCAGTAAATGAAGTCTGCAGCAAATTCATGCTGGCATAAATTATTGTGCCTTAGGAGTTGGGTTAAAGTTTCCCTTGTGGTATAAAGTCTTCTACAACAGAATACTTAGAACTGCATCCCTTTTCCATTCCATTGATACAGCAAAAGCTTGTAAATCAATGCTTAAAATTTGTTCTCTAAAAACTCACTAGAAATACACGAAACCCACATTCACTTATCTTCCCTGAACCAAAGGACATTGCTCTTTCTTGCTTCATATGTCACAAACCCCAGCCATTGTTTAAAATAATTTTTAAAAATGCTTTAAGAATCATCCCTCTCTTGCCGGTGCGTGAAAGGCAGACATTTTATTTTGCAAGGTCTCCCCTTTGGTATTCAGCAGGGCCTAACACTCCAGTTAAGAGAGGAGTATTTATTCACAATCTTGCAGATGCTGTTCCCCCCTCATTGACATTCTTCCACCATATGCTTCCCAGGATTAATACACATTCTGCAGTAAGAATTCCCTGGTTCCAAGAAAAAAAAAAATCCTACAGCGGCAGGTTCTAAAGAGCTAAAATGAGGTCATAAGAGGCAACTTTATGTTGGCCATGTAACTGATTGCTGCTTATACAGGTCAATCTTTTAAGACACATCACATTAACTGAGTTCATAACAGAGTTCAGATTCATTCAGGATCCTTCTCTTGTTTCTCTTGATTTTTCCCCTGACTTTTCAGTTTGGTGCAGAATAGCTGCAAACCTGAACATGCATTCCACCTTGCTATAACATATGAATTGTAGAATTCATCTAACTCTGCACAAAGTTTTAGACAAATATTTAATTGCTGTCAATTGCTCTATACAAATACCAACACTTAGGACTGATCCCTGTTCAGCAGGACGAAGCTGTAAATAGGGACAGGAGAGGAAGCAGGCGATGTAGTATAGGTATCTCACTATCAAATTAATAGATTTCTCTCTTACCACGACTAGAAATTTTAGATCTAGAAAGGGCACAAGTATTTATGACTAGAATATAAAGCTATGACATTAAAACATGTATTATGGTATGCTGGTGACAGGAGTTCCAAAAAAAAAAAAAAACCCAAAGCCTCAAAAGACAAAAAGGACAATAGGCAAAGTAACAAAATTCTGCTTAACATTAAAGAAGCACCTTCATTCAGTTCAAACAAAGTGTTCAAATATTTGATTTTGCAAAGCACTCTCAGGAAAAGGTAATGTAATCTCCCACTTAACCTTTCACAAAGCTGCATTAATTACATTCCAGGCTTTAGCATAATTTCACTAGTAAGGCCAATAATGCAATTCCATTGGCCCTGCACCCTTGCATACAGCAATTTAATGCAGCATTCACCATCTGCACCTGCTGTATGAAAATGGCAATAATTCCTTAACACCATTTAAGTCACAGAACTTCCCCAGAAACATGGGGAAAGATGTTGGTAAGACACCACCGGTACCCACTCCTAGGGACCAATTCTGCCATTAAAGCACACATGCAGCTGCTAACAGCTTCAAGAGGAGCTTCTGGTCCAGATAATTGGACACAGCAAACAAAGTGAAGAAACCCAATTAGCTGGCAGCTTAACAGCAGTTCTTCATTCTAGAGTGTCTAGAAGAGGACTTTGTCTCACTGACAAATCAGAAGTGGTTTCAGATGGACGCGATTTTTTAATCCGACAGGGAAAGCAAATTCAATGCAGCTCTGAAAGGCACTTCAGGTAGAATGGTAATAAACTCCTGCCTGATGAAACAAACCAGAACAAGCCTGCTGGCCTTGCTGCCCATGCTGCCCTTTTCAACTAAGGCAATTTTAGTGGATAGCTAGCTTCCATGCACTGCTTTCCTCACACAACTTTAATTTAGCCACTTGCACTAGCATAAGGCCTTACTAAAAAACCAGAAGGCTCAACAACTTCCACCTCCCCAGCAGAAGGGGAAGAGGGTTACCTTAAACTAAGGTAACAGCCTGCACAGTGGGTTACTTGTTTCACTGTTTTTAATATGCTGTCAAGGTGTCATCATGCAACTTTTAAAAATACCTTAACTCTACAATTTCAATCTCTGGCTTAATAGATGAACACAGACACATTAACACAGACAGTGTCCTCACAAACCACTAGGCCACTGTGTCTTTTGAGAGATACAGTAAATTTCTATTTTGCGTAGAGATCATGTAAAAGAAATTTCGTTTGATGTAAATGCTACCTTGCATAATTACTCAAATAGCCCATCCAGCCACTCAGCTAAGTTGTAATCAAAGCCATCAGTTATCACAAAAAGCACCTTCATATCCATAACTGCTCACCCCTATGAAACTCAGTCTGAGTTTGAAATGTATTAGGACTAATTTTATCATGTAGCTGATTCTATTCACGCTGATGATCCACTGTTTTCAAACAATCAAGTATTGTTCCCATCAGTATTTTACATTAGTGTAACGGATTTATCCATATCATTGCTCTCCCACCCCACCCCCACCCACAAAAAAAAAAAATCCCACAACTGCTCAAATAAGGAAAAAACCCCAACTAATAGCCATACTGTGAAACAAAAATACTATTTAAAAAACAAATGGATGACAGTCCAACAGTTTGTGGGATTCAAAACTGACTCTACAAAGTAGTTGTCTACATTGTAGAAAGGATTTCCTTTTATTTGGAAAATGAGCAATTGTAAATCAGGTATTGGAGAGAAGAGATATAAACAATCTTTAGATGGTCTTAAGTTTTGCCTACTGTTGAAGGATTAAAACCGTAAATAAAAAGGTACCAAGCCCTCAGAGTTCACCGTTCATGTGAAGCTTCTTCCATCTCTTTCTTGACCTCTTTAAAAACCATATTCATTTCTGGGAAAGGGAGAAGAAAATAAAAATTTTTTAGGAAAAAAAACAGCAGTTATTTCTTATTCTGACATTATACAGAAGTGCTAAATTTTGACTCAAGAAAAACCTTTAAATCAACCAAAAGTCTCAAACCTTGCTTATAAACTGCGTGGTACTTTTGCAGTAGAGGATAAGATTGTGTATAGACTTGGAGAAGATCCCTGGACTAAATGGATGAAACACACTTACAGTTACCAAATAGAAAAGGGAAAATAGAATTCCTGAGGTCTTTAAAAACACAGGGGGAAAGATAACAAAAGGCTTTAGATTAGAATCAAAAATAATTTCATTACTAAAGACACCTTAAATTCAAAGGTACTCCTTTGCTGTATTCACAGCCCATTAACCGAAGTATCAGATAAACTTATTAGCTAATAACCTCTATATATATATTCAGTGGTCTGATTGCAAGAACCAAATTATAACAGATATTTAAAACATAATAAAGAGAATATACAAATTTGTATCTCAGCAAAAGCAAGGATTTAATTTTTACTAGTATGACAACAATACTACACCAACTGCTCACACCACACAGGCACAGCAGTAAACTCACTCATCGCATCTTTTATGAGGCTGAGCATGAGATTAAGTGTTCTTTGACTCTCTTTAGATGCACACAAATCCTTAGCATCGACCAGGAGCAAAGATCACTTACAAAAGACATCGAAAGTTCAGACTGTAATTGCTACTCATCTTCTGCTAGCATGCAGAATTTCAGTCTCCTGAATAATAAAGACTTCCAACTTATGTCACTGGTGAGCCAGGACATGAGAACAAAGGCCAAACTACCAAGCTAATATTCTACATTGTTTTGACAGGGTATCATAGATGCAACTCAATCAAAATTAGCTTCTGAAATCTAAACACCCTAAGAGGGACAGATTACATGCATTTCAGGCATTATAAAGAGTCCTTCCTATAGTTCTTCTCATAGTTCGGTTTTGTGTACGTTTTCTCCAAACCCCACAACTCCAGGCTGGATATGCACACTCACTCCTGAACATACATACCTGCCCTTGCACGGAAGTCTCTGTACATTTTCTCATCTGAAACTTTTCTGCTGTTGCATCAGCCCCACATTTTCATATACTCTAGCACTATCTTCTCTCATTCTGAAATGAAACAAGTATTTACAGTCTGAAGAATCTAGTTTGAGAAAGCCACATTTGTACACACAATATACTTCAGTGACAATTTATTTTGCTCAATTTATTTTAAAAGCAAAGCACAGGGCAACAGTCCAGGGCAGATTCTGTGATAACTCATTCTCATTCAAGGTCCCTGAAGATTAGTTAGTACAGTTCAAAACTCACACACTAACAACAGAAGAGAACTTACTCTGGACACGTTGGGGTTGGGGTACAGGGTGGAAGAGGGCTCTGATCCCCACTTGTCTGGTCCGATAAAGAATATTTAATGTTTGTGTATTCGTGACCTTTTCTCTTGCTCTTCTGTGAGGCAAAACACAAAAAAAAGCCAGGTTTTGAATTACTAATAGAAAACAATCATTGAAGTAGTGCAGAAATTACATGTATAACTAACCATGTATGTTTTTAGAAGAAAGGTTTGTCCATGAACAGAAGAGTGCTCAATTCCGTAGATAACACACACAACACGGATAGGATCTAAAGGTTGGCTTTAGCTATTTGTTACAAGACTTGAAAAGCCTCACTTTTCAATATTCCTCTTTCCACCACCATCTCCAGCAGAACGTACCAACCTTATGAACCAGCACTCGTACACAATCTTCATCTTACTTGGCAGAAGAAACCACACTTCATTCTTTAATAGACAGTACCAGCCAGTGGGCTTCCCACTGACCTTATTTCCAGCTTGGAGATGTGGCCAAACGAGTAACAACGTTGTTTGCAAGATCTCTAATAAAATAACATCTTAGCCCGTTAGGTTTGATATAAAAAGAACCCAAGCTGTTATTTGTATTCTGCAGCATATGTTACAAGCTGCAGCCAATTGTGCTGGCATTCATCTAAAGATACTGAAGGCTCCAGCAAGCAAAGCTACACTAGGAAAGAGAGGGGATATGGCTTTCTTAAATTAAGACAAACATTCACAACACATGCATACACTGAAACCTACATATAAATTAAAGCCTCATTTCAAAATTTTACAGGGTACTGGCTTTTTTGGTTTTGTGTTTTTTCTTTTTTTTTTTTTTTAATGCTCAAACAAGTACTAAATAACTGGCCTGAATCAATCTCACAACAGAGGTTGTCAGGGCCTCTGGGGAGATCTGGCTGCTGAGTTTCCATTACGAACGCTTTGTATAGCAATGTAGGTTGAAGTTTTTCCAAGATGGCCTTCTGAGACTTGCTCAAAACTTGCTCAACTTGTTCTGTTATTTTACTGAACTTCTCCCCTCTCAGCCTCCTACTTACTCCTGACAAATCACTTTCAAATAGACCACCAGTCCAGATCAATTACCTGGAAGGTTAAAGCTAAAAAATAAGATTTAAATAAAACAAAGGTTCAAACTCTGCTGCTTTCTGGGTTATGGTACAAACCTCTCACCTGCCAATAATATTCTGAAGTCCAAAACTAGAGCTTGATTTCCACCACCACCACCCCCAAAACTACGTGGCAAATGGCAGTTCAAGTTACAGATGAACTGTATAGTAAAAGCAATTTAAAAAGAATCCATCAGTTCTTCTATTACTTAAGCTGACTGAAAGATAAAACAAGCCAAGAAAAAGTAGATATCTGGCTTCTCTTCCTTCCACTTAATTCACTGTAATTATCCTTTCTAATTCAGAATAATACAAATGTGGTAAGAACTACTTGTTTCCTAGGTGTAAAGATATACACGTTTCCATGTCATGGTTTAACCCCAGCCAGCAGCTAACCCCCACCCAGCTGCTCCCTCACTCCTCCCCAGTGGCATGGGGGAGAGAATCAGAAGAGTAAAAGTGAGAAAACTTGTGGGTTGAGATAAAGACAGTTTAATAGGGAAAGCAAAAGCCACGCACACAAGCAAAGCAAAACAAGGAATTCATTCCCCACTGCCCAGGGGCAGGCGGGTATTCAGCCATCTCCAGGACAGCAGGGCTCCATCACGCGTAATGGTGACTCGGGAAGACAAACGCCATCACTCCGAACGTCCCCCCTTCCTTCTTCCCCAGCTGTATGTGCTGAGCATGAGGCCATATGGTGTGGGATAGCCCTTTGGGCAGCTGGGGTCAGCTGTCCCAGCCGTGTCCCCTCCCAGCTCCTTGTGTACCCCCAGCCCACTCACTGGTGGGGTGGGGTGAGGAGCAGAAAAGGCCTTGACTCTGTGTAAGCACTGCTCAGCAGGAACGAAAACATCTCTATATTACCAACGCTATTTCCAGCACAAATCCAAAACACAGCCCCATACTAGCTACTATGAAGAAAATTACCCCTACCTCAGCCAAAACCAGCACTCCACAGGAGGGAAAAAAAAACCCCAAACCCTAACACAAATTCACTTTGCTTTTCTTCTACACTTGTAAGACAACAGGCAATATTTAACACAACACTTAACTCTATGAAGCCTTGAGGCTCTCAGCACTGCAATGCAAGAGAGAATGCTAGCAGAGGAGGGAAATTTTTCCTGAGTATAAACAAAAAATAGGCATATCTATGTGAACAGATGCAGCTATTCACATATCCACTTCTTCAGCCCAGTTGGTTGTAAGTCCTGTATGTCAACAGGCTAGCTAACGTGATGACCTAATTTCTTATCAGAGCTGGCTTGTGCTCATCCAGATTGAAAAGCAGAGAGCACGACCCCATACTCTTTCCTATACAGGTGCCGTAATTCACCTCATCATTTTTTTTTCCCAACTTTCAGGTTTTACTGTTTGCAACTGCAATTAAAACAAGTATAGAGAGAGGAAGGTTCCAGAAGTTAAAAGTTTCTTAAAACACAGTGTTTTATTCCCAAACTATCTTTTTGGGGTGAAATTCAAGCATTCCATACTAGTCTACTCAGCAATTTTTTTTCTGCTCTATCAAAATGCTTTGAAGCACTCCAAATCCACCATTTTTTTTTTCAGGACATTAGTTCCTATAGTCACCACATAGCCTTGCTTTTGTCTTAAAAGTTTTATATTGTTTTATTCCTATAGCTGCCACTAGCCCTAGTTATAGGTCAAGATCTCCTGAGGTAAAGCAATGTTCTATTTCCAGTTTCTTAAACTTTTATACCTGTGCATTCTGAGCTAGTAATGGAATAGAGGATGAAACACAACTAACTGAGCCTCATCACTATAGGAGAAATACACTGTTCCACTCAATAACAAAATACTATTCGAAACCGATTACAACAGTCAAGAGAGAGTTACAGATCTATTTTGTCAATGGCAGCAGCAGAAAGAGACCATATTCAAAAAACTGAGGACGCAAGGCTTGCATAATTACAGAGATACAAGGCAGCTCTAAGGCAAAGTGAGACAACAAAGCCAGGAAAAAAAACCCAACAGTACACCTGAGGGATTTCTTGTTCTTCACTTTGTGTCTAATCACCCTCAGAGCACAGAACAGCTGTCCTGGGGAGAGGAATAAAGTCTCTATCCTCTCTGCTGAACAGTGCATCTACATCATGCAGGCAAATATAAAATAAGCTCTGCCACACTCCAAAGCAGCCAGAAGCCACACAACAGTGCCAAGTCCGAGCTGGCACACTCCATCTCTAAACAGGGATTACATCTCACACCTGGCACTGCGCTAACTGCGCAGCTCCCCACATGTGCCTGATCAGTTGTGTGGGTTTATCTCCTTCTGAGCAGCAAGCCAGCTGCAGAAGGAAAGATACTGAAATTCTGAAACAAAAAGATACAAATCCCAGATGACCAGAGGTTAGGGCAGAGTATGAAAGCAACAGTGAGTAGAATGTCAGTTCTTTATTACAAATCAAGGTAACTTCTGTAAAAGACTGTAAAATTTAAGTGCAATTAAGTACTTAAACAGGAAGAGTGAGGTGAAGGTCTTGTGGTTGTCACCACATATTCCAAAACTTTTCTCACCTTATCACGCCAAATCACTCCTCTAACTGCTTTTTGTTGGACACTGTACTGCAAGATCACCACACTCATTCTTTAATCTTTCAGTCCAATATACTTACCTCTTACTAATAAACATGTAATTTAAGACTCCAAAATACCTATTAGAGCTACTAGCATTTGAATTCAATTATCGTACTTTAGAAGTACAGTTAACAGATTGGAAATCTCTTTAAAGCTCAATAGAGCACAGAGTTCTGTATTAATTACCAGAGCCTTATCTTTTATTCTTCTTGCACAGAAAACTAGGTAATATTAAGGGAATTTGAGATCTGGGGTGCAGGGACTGGGGGACAAGATCCCATACATGCAAGCATTTTCACAGAAGGTAAAGCAGCACTAGCTGCAGTCATATGGAGAAGCCTCTCAGACTGATGATTTTCTTCCTCTGCAAGTGGCCAAACACAACTTTTTTGTTTTACAGTTTTCTAATTCCACCTAATAGTTTAAGTAATTCTTAAGCACAATGAATTGAAATACAGGCTAGCTTCTCTGAACAGGTTACAGACCCAGCCTTTTCATGATGCATCAGCTATACAGTCAGTCAGGCCTCCAAAAGTAACAGGCAACAAACAAGCAACTCTGCTCCCTGTTCCAATGACAGCATGTTCCTATGTAACATTTTATACTCTAGGACAAATATACCTGCTCCTCTTCAATTCTGCGCTGTAGCGTTTCAATGTAGTGCTGTACTGCCATGTAAATAAATCTGTACTGTGCTTCTGTCTGAACCATTCCTGACCGTTGTGATCTCACCATCTGAATGGTCTTTGGAACATCAATATCACAGTCCACACCTAGGAAGAATCATCATAATGTTAAGAACAGTGAAATAAACTTTCTCTTTGGAGGAGAGATTGGCTTCATCTTCCAGCAGAACACAGCGTAGTTGAACAATCTTGCAAGAAGCAAGATTGCTCACATTTAACACAGAGAATTTGTCCTTGACTACTAATACATAGATCTGTAGAACTGTAGCATAACGTGGAAAGTTGTCCTGGGGGAGAAAACTACACCACTTCACACTGTTCCAAGATTACTTTAAATGCAACCTAGCTCAACATACATGCTGAGTTAGCGTTTATGGCAGTTTATACAGAAATATAACACCATTTTCCAAAAACAAGTTACTCAAATTCAGCGTGCATGAGTACATTGACAGCCACACACTTATGAATGATTTTAAAAGAAAAACAAATAATAAAAATAATAAGAAAAACATAATCAGACTCCTGGCTAATCCTCAGCTGAAAGTTTTCATTATGCTGAACTGGAGCAGGGTTTCAGCACTTTGATTCCAGCTAAGTCAAGAGGAGTGAGCAAGTCCTTTCTATGCCAAACACGCATGCCTACTTTGTAGCATCACTACAATCCTCTATTCTATCAACACTCCTGTTGTTTTCCTGTGATGTATCTGTCAGTGTCCCACAGGAAAATAAAAGTAGGGGGGAACCTACCTTTTTCTCTTATTATGTCAATAAGAATATCAATCACAATGAAAGTTCCTGTTCGCCCAATCCCAGCACTGTAAAGAGAAGGGGAAAAAAAGTTAATTGTTTTGCTTTCTGAATAGACACCAAAACACTAGTCCAAGTAAGAGTCTAACATTAAGAGACATTAGACTTCCAAATTATAGCCAGAGTCAAACCAAGCCAGACAGCCAAAAGTAACTAGAGACCTAATCAACTTAACATGGACGAGACAGAAGTCATAAACAGCACTTCTGTACCTCAGCATTTAACAACATCCTTGAATCAGAAAAAAACCTACAAGGTCAAATGTAACATTTCCTTGCCTTATAAAAAGTATCTCATTTATAAGCTGAGATTGAGGAGAGAGCACTCACAGGAGGTGGGATGGGAGACTAGAATTCCCATGATCCTGCAACCTGAAACGCATCTGGCCAAGACTGGCACCACCTTCTCACACAACATCAGAAATTCTTATTCATACAGACGTGCACACTCTGAAAGACAGCCTGCTTAGAAGGTAACCATTTGACACCTATCTAGAATACATCATTTGGCAAAACGTAAAGCACAAACACCTTGACAGATGAAAGTCTGAGTAGCTCTCAGGGGGAAGCTGTCATCTTTTAATGTTTAAAAAAAAAAAAAGGGGGGATCCAACAGAACT
This sequence comes from Ciconia boyciana, assembly GCF_034638445.1. Taxonomy (NCBI): domain Eukaryota; kingdom Metazoa; phylum Chordata; class Aves; order Ciconiiformes; family Ciconiidae; genus Ciconia; species Ciconia boyciana. The sequence continues at coordinate 8,429,001 of NC_132948.1, forward strand.
CCAAAGGTGTAGAGAGTAGTAGCAGGAGAGGCATAGTGCATCACCGTACCTGCAGTGGACCACAACTGGTCCCGCATCAGAAATGCTCTCCTGCTTATGGTGCACCTCCTCTAGAAAGTCTAGTACACCTCCAGGGTCACTTGGGACTCCATGATCAGGCCAAGTTCTGAAGTGATATTGCCAGACTGTTCTCTCTGTGTTCCCCTGGAAAGAAGATGCCAACACATGAAAACAAAATCCTTAAGATCAAAATCCAGCTAAACACATTTGTGTGGCAAAGTTGAGTCAGATCAGAAGGTGGCATATCCAACCTGCTGCTCAGTATCCACAGCACCACAACTCTCTTGAAGCAGGGAACAAGCCAGAGTTCTTCCTGGCCTGACGAGTCAATCACACCACCTGCTTCCTCAGCTCCCTCTTTCTCACACAGTTGTTTCCAACAACATTTCCATCTTCACCTTCAGAAGCCGTGGCAAAGTTCTGTCTGAGGGTGACCAACAGCGAGGGACCTTCACCTGTCATACTCATCACTCGTGGCACCTACCTTATGCACTTCTTCCCACTCATTTCCATCCCATGGACATACCCGTCTAATACGTCCTGCTTATTTGCTTCTTACACAATTGGTTTTGCACCCTGATCCAAATTGTTCCTTAACAAGGAAGTGCTATTTCCATACTAGTTAACTATTTCCTTCCTCATCTTTTGTATTCCTTCCCTTAAGTGTTCTTTCTGCAATCTGGACCCACACACAACCATTTTCTTCTAGTGCGACGGTCTCCATGCAAGGGAGAAAATGCCTAGCTAAACTTAAGTGTAATTACTTAATAGCATCGTCCCTCTTTCCAGATTTCCTCAAAGCTCTGCAGCCATGCATCCTCTGCCAAAAAGTGCTTAGGTGTAAGAATCTTCAATTATCCCAAGGACAAAGAGAAAGATGTATGGAACTAAACCTGGAGCTTCAAAGAAAGAGACAGGGCTCAATTTATTAATCTCTTAGTGCTTTTATTGATTCCAAAGAAACAGTCTATTTCTGCAAAATTTTTTTGTGATCTGCAACCTAAATTAAAAGGACAGAGTTACTAACATACTTACTTGCCCAACTTTAGAAAGCTTAAGTTCTCTTAGCGTGTAATCATGTGCTGCACTCTCCTTAACATTCCTAACACGCATAACACCGTACTCCTTTAGGGAATATTCATCAGGCCAGTACTTGACACACTTACTCTGCAAAATTTAAAAAAAAAAAAAAAAAAAAGAAGAGTAATCAGTAAGAAAGGCTGGTTCACAAACTGGTTAAACACATTTCTGAAGCTTTCATTTCTGAATACATAGAGGACAATTACTAGTGCCAACTCGACAGCTAGCTGACAAGGTCAAGTACATTTTAGGGGAAAGTTTCTCTTCCCCATAACAAACACCAGATGATTTCAGACAAACAAGTACAGGCAATCTCTCCTCTTAGCAGCTTTCGCGATCGTCTCAGTACCTGCTTTTTCTTGATAGTTTCAAAACCCAGAGATTAAAATACTGTTACTTGTATCTCCACCCAACTACGGGTTTCAAAGTACTGAGAATTTCCAGTGGAATGCTGTAGCCTTACAGGCTATTCTACGATCAAAATCCAACAGCCTGCAAAATAAATACAAGTTAAAGGTATAAGCCGTTTTTCGCAGAATTGAAACTTGGGTGCTTGCTTTTTCATCACTTAGAGCAGAAAGGGCTAACATAGCGCTCTAATTCAATCACCAAAGCAACAAAGAATTGCTCCCTATGGCCGGGGACTGAAGCCTCCTGTGTCTGTAGGTTTTGAAATTTAGAGCATTTGGTGTGCTGCTTCTCTCGCAAGAATACCTTTGGCCAGGGATATATTCCATCCACTGAAGAACAGGTTCACCTATTACTACTTTCATTTGGTTCCTGTAAAAGCTCAGGAAAGAGTGACTCCTGTTAGCCTGTGAATGTAATACAAGTCCACACAGTATCAGATGAGAAATTATAGTGGGTATACAGATGCAGCTTCCAGCAACAGCAAACACAGACCAAACACTGAGTACTACAGAAAAACTTTTCCTATTTGCAGTTACTACTGCATATTTATGAGAAAACATGGCAACAAGAAAGTTCCTTCTGCCAACACAAGATACAGTAAGAGATGACTGAACACATGCTTTCCAGCCTACTTAGGCAACAAGATGCTCTTCTGTTACTTTTGCCCTTCTTTCCCTGCCGTCTCCAAAAAGGTACAAGCTAAAGAAAAGATCTCAGCGTATGCCAACATAACTTGCAGTTTCAATACAGAACTCTGAACACAAGAGCAGTTGGTATAGCAAGTCTGAACAGTAACACGCAATGCTAAAACAAGCTTTAGTCTGACAGAGGGGATGCATGTATTATCAGCTCAATGGACTGCCTCCAAAACACCACTATTTTAATTTGTAAGTATTTGCTGCTTCTACAGTGTATTCTAAAGCATATTCAGGACCCTGTGCAAATCTGAGATGTTTCATAGTTCCTCACTTCCTTAGGCAACATGCTCTTGAAGTCATCTCTGATGTAGAGGTTTCTCTCCTTCCTGTAGATCTGAAAACATCTTGGCCTGAGATAAAAAAAGCTTTTCTTTTATATCAGGACTGTTATCTGCAATTCTTGAAGATGTGAAATAGGCATCAAGAAAACAAAAAAAGAAAAAAAAAATCAATGCATGTAGCACTGATTAAGTAATCAGACATTAAAGTGTTTTATACAGCCAGTGCACAAACAACAGGCTTAGCACAATTTGGAAAGAATCATGGAGAAACTGCAGAGAAGCACAGGCCATCCTGTAGGTTATTAAAAAAAAAAAGTTTATTAAGTGTATTCAAGTCAACTCTTCCAAAACAACCCCATAATTTATTTCTCTTCTTCCAAGAGAAAGATCTAAGACGAAGGTTACTGGAAAGGGGTAGTTTCTCCCTCCTTCAGTTCATTCTTGGGAAGGAAACAAATCATGCCCCTTTATAAGGGTGATGAATGGGCAGAAGTTTACAAAGCCTAAAAAAAAATTCCACAAGACAAAATCTAATGGTTTCTACAAACACCACTAATGGCAGCTTTGATACCTAGATTAGGAAGAGAAGCCCATAAAATCTACTGCTGTTTGTCTTCAGTACATACACACAAAGCCTCTTTTGTTTGTGGCAGTGGTAAGGAACCCCTGCAATTATCAGTCACCCATAGAAAAACATTAGCTATACTTTCAATTCAATTTTTTCCAAAAGTGACGCTCATCTAACAAGATAACAGCTTTCCATTCAGAAGCAGATCATCAGATTATTGAAAAAAGGTGGACAATGGTACATGGAAAAAGTAGAGAAACTTAAAAAAAGAGAGAACAGAAACTGTTTACCAAACAAAAAAGAGATCGGAAACTACACGTTCCAAAGATAAAACTATACTATACACAGCAAGCAGTATGTGACTGTTGCTGGAATATCAGTATACAACTACTTCCTAATTCTTTCCTGCCATATGTCAGTAGAACCCAGAAACAAAGTAATAGCCTTAGATTTGCCAGAAGACAGTGAATAAGACAAGATCTCTGCACTTAAAGGTAAAATGGAGGTTCTTGGGATACACCACTGCAGGAAAATTTCCTCTTTCAGAGCATTAAATACTGCCAGAGCAGTTCACAAGCAGCTCGCAGATTCCTGAGGCTGAACAGGCAGCTGTCTTCACACAGAACAGGGCAGTCAAAGGCAAAGGACCTGACTTTAGGAATAAAAGTGCTAAATCACACCTGGTTGAGGGATTCCTAGCCACATACAGTTTCAGTTGTAATCACTAGCTCAGCATGTAATAAGAATGTTATCAAATTCAAGCATAGAAAGTAAAGCCAGAAGAGAAAACAGCATTCTAGTAGAGTCTTGTAAATGTGACTTGAATGAGGTGAATCTGGGGCAATAACTTTCACATTATATTGTAGTTTTTAGATAAGAAGCACTATCATCTAAATTCATTCTTATAGTAATCAAGTCCCACAGTTCTGCTTTTCTAGTAAAGTCTATACAAGGTCGGTAAGCTAAAATAAATGGCAATACTTTTGTAACAGGAACAAGGAGTTTACCCCTTCAGGTATGCAGAATGCCTGTTCGGCTACATCTCACATTCCAGTGCCTCATTCCCTGAATAATTTTAAAATACATAAATTTTAGCTACTGAATGTGAATCTAATCAGTCAACCCTTAAAAAAAGGGAGGCCTGATGATATGATAGGAGTGTATCCTCAATTCCCACAGGCACCAATAAAAAAGGACACTCCGCACCTTCCAGGTCTCCAAAGACAGTGGTGGCACACCAGATTTCAGCCTATAAATCAATATAACCAAGTCAGTTTAGTCCTTACTTGCATTCAAATGTCATGACCTTTCCTAAGGCCAGTTTGAGAGTTTGTTTTTACCTTTCCTCTTTCAACTTCTTTTGTTGTCATAACAATAACCCGAGAATTCTCCTGGAACACCATCCTCCAAAAATCATTCACTGTATTCTGTAGGCAACCTTGAGTAGCAATGTAGCTTTTTTTTGGCTTTGAGTTGTTGCACTTGGTTTCAAACTCAGGCTAGAGAAAAAACAATTTAACAAAGGGTGACAAATGGTTACAAGACTAACTTGGATTTAGGCTAGTATGTTAAAGAGTAGGCATGAGCTGTGCCAACAAGATTCCTGTAGGTAGGAGTATACTTACCATAATAATATTAGCATTGATATAGTCTGAAACAGGTTCATTTGGATCACCATCATGTAGAACAACTCTGGTATGATCAACTGGAAGAATACATATATATGTTAAGCACTTGCATCCTACTGTTGTGAACACACAGCTATTTTTAAATATCCCACAGACAGATACATTTCTTACTGCTACCAGAAGCTATTAAGTTATCGGACTCAGTAAGTTAGCAGCTAGAATATTCAACCTTTCCTCTTTTGCCATCTCTTAAAACAAGTGGCCAATTCATAACAAGCTAGATCAAAATAAGTGTTCATGACCGCTAGTAACTCATGAGTACATGGACAGTCAAGCACTAAGTCAAGGCAAATGGCCACTGGATTTGCACCAGGCAGTTTTGTACCACAAATTAATCCTCTTAAATTTAAGCATTCCAGTTTGCTCAATAACAGTTTAGGGATGTGACACTTTTAAATGAAAGCTGAAGATAAAAACAGTATTTGGGAATTGAAATCGGTATCTACAAAGTGCAAATGTTTGAACACAAATTGGAAATTGCACGGGCTAATACTGACAACATAAGAGGGGAAATTATCACTACAGAGAAGAAAAAGCACAGTGGAGATTAATTAACCCTGTATTTACCAGCTAAGAAAATAAAGCATAGAAACGTAGCAGGCTTACATTATAATGAAAGAAATCAATACTTACAGGGTAAAATGTTTTTGTATCTATTTTTGTTTTTGTTTTCTTGACGCTGACCTTCTTTACGACTATAGAGAAGTTTGCATTCTTGCTGCTGTAAAGTCTAAATTAAAACAGCACAAATAACTGGTTTTAATAAAAGCAGTATGGACTGTTTCACCATTATTATAGCGATCCTTTCCCACAAAAATGATAATACTTGATTATAATGCCAGACAGTCAGAGAAAGAGAGGGGTACTGGATTTCTCCATTCAGACTTAGTACAGCATTGCTTCCAAGGTATATAAGAAACACAGGAGCAGGAGTAACAAGGCAAGCTATTTTCCACCTGATAAGTAAACACCCCTATTAATTCAAAGCCTCTTTAAACCACAAACTAGAACCAGCAAGTCCTCATGATACTGTTCAGACCAAGCAGATGCAAGTTGCTCCCTTAAAGCTTTTAGCTGTAAAATACTGTGCAAGGAAAACATAACTGGTTACAAAGGAGCACAGCAAAATTTTGTCTGTGGAAATCTGGCCATCTTAAAAGGCACACGAAATAAACAAAATAACACAAGCAGCGTTCTACAGAGCAGGTTCAAATAAACATATTTATCACTAGGTCTTTCTCACCAAGCATAAAAGTTAGGAGTACTATTGCATTTCTCCTTTTTGCGGAATCAGACAGGTGAGTTAAAAAATTTCCACTGAACTGGCATTAGCTTTAGTACCGATAAAGATTAGTAACTAATGTATTCAAAACATTGCCAACCTGCAAAGGAGTAAGGCACTTTGTGATCCAGTGCTTCTCTACCTGAGCTGTACTGGATTCCTCTAGGCCTTACCAGCCTTCTTCCACTCCTTCAGCTACAACGAGTCTGTAGTAACACTGCTGGAAAGCCCCCAGAACAAGTCCCTGAGATTACAAAGGCTGTGTTACAGCAACACCACAAGACCAGATCCTTGCAAGCTGCAGCCAGACCAACTCTAGACAACCAAAGAGGAGGAAGGAGCATACAGAAAACCCAACAAAGCACATCAACACAAGCAACTGTATTTAAATATCAAGCACAGTGAAAGTCCTTCAGCAGTTAGAAGCAGAGTATTAGGAAGATATTCTTGTCTGTTCCCCCAGAACAAAAGCCCACAGGGGAATGCTATAGTATTTTCAAAGGTATGGATGAGACAGGTAAAATGCCAATGCACAACCCACCACCACAGCCACATAGCACTTTAATTGCTGTAATTATTCTCTTATACCAACACAAGGCCATTTCCCTAAACCAGTACAAAATTTTGCCCAGACTTTCTCATGTTACCCTGTTGGGGGATAAGGGGGGTGCATCAGATAACTACAAACAGGGTTATCCATAAATCATCCTGGTGCAGAAACAATAAACCTGCATGGGGATTTCTCCTGTTGGCAAGAAGCTAATTTCTCAGTGCCTGGTTCACAATTAATGACAGGGACAACAGCAATTCCATACTTCACAGCCATGTTGCTTATTAGCAAATCCCCCTACTTGCAATGAAGCTGGAGGGACCAGAATCTCAATGTCTTTGTTCCAAGTTTTAATCCCAAAAGCAGTACTGGCCTGACTAAAAGGAATACTCACGCTTTGGAAGCTGCTCCCCTTGTTATTACCACTCTTAATAATCTTGCAGAGATTGCTTTTACTTTAAAGCTTGGGCATGTCAGGCACATTTCCTCACTTCTGTTTCAATCTCTGTTACTGTTACCACCTCACTTAGTGACCCTGGACAATTAGGCTCATCCTGAAGACAGGGAAACCAAAGAACAAAAGCAATATAGGAAAGCTGCCAAGTTTTGTGCTTGTGAAGCAAAAGACCATATCCCCATATGGGATTGCTTGCTACTACTAGTGATGGGTGAAACAGCACTTTGCAGTAAGCTCACCTCTTGCCACACTGCAAGAGTCTTTCAAGTGCCATTATCACAGAGCACCTTTATATAGTATTAACTTTTGAGTCTCAGCCAAGTGAAATGCTAAGCAAAAGAACCGAAAGCTAAACTTTGCTAGCAGGTTAAAAAATGGAAACAATTAAGAGTGTGGAAACCATAGCTTCAAACGTCTTCACTTTATACAGTTAATTATTATTGCTTTGAGCATCCCTGAGGAGAGATCCATGAGCAGCAACGACTTCTAACAAGCCCATTAAGAGATGTACACAATGCAACAATAAATCTGAAACATAGTCCTCAATTTCACTGCAACATCCAAGCATTAAGCTCACCAAACAGCCATTTTTCAGAAGGAAAAACATTACAAGGACTTAACATTTCTGTCTAGTGGTTCATGGGACAAGAGGTACATTCTTAAATATGCCTGAAGACAAGTAATTTATAACTACCATCTGGACTGCCAAATCATAAACAGCACAGGCAGAGATCCATGGACAACCTGGAGTTTGCCGCCCTGCCTCCTGCCACCAAGGCTGACAGCTATAGCTTACCTGAGGTGAATTAAAAAGCATGACTATAACTGCTATGCGGTTGCTTCATTTCCAAAGACACAGTGGAAAAAAATAAGGTTTAGTGCTGACCTCACTAACAGGAGTGAAAGAGAAAGAGAAGTGGAATGTCTCACAGGTAAAATCTTTCGTTTCTTACATTTACTTCTTCTGTAACATTTCTGGCTTGCTAGCAAATACTCTTCTTCAGGCAAGCCAAAAGACAGCAAAAGACTTCCCCTCTAAGGACCGACTGATAAATCCATTACAAGACAAATTTATTCAACAAAGACCAGAGGTCAGAAAAGAAGTCGTAAGTGTCAAGTAATAGTTCAGTCATATTTCGTCAAATCAACAATCCATTCCTAAACGCACCGCAGAAGAGTGGACAACAGTCCAGAAAAAGAAGAAAAACCAAAACATTAATTCACATAGCTTCTAGTGAGCCAGCACCAATTACAAGGAGGGCAAGCCAACAGGGCACACTTTTTCCTTTTTATGCCCTCTGAATAAGAGTAAGGTAAGCTTAGAGTCTCCAGGGAAGCCAACAGATACCCTTTGCTTGGCTAACTTGCAAATGTATGTTCAGGCTAAACCATGCAGTGATCACAGGCACAACCTACATGACTGTGTCATGATATGATAAAGCACACCACTAATCAGTCTTTGCAAAAAGCACTTCATTCCCATATGCAAGTTTTAGCTATTAGAGCAGGTGCGGCTAATCTTCCCAACCCTTCAGGCCCCATATCAAAGTTCCCATGTTGAACTCTGCAAGAAGAGCAATTCAAAGGTTGAGGCCAGTTTACCTGCAGGCAAAGTTCACAGGCAACAGATGAGAACTGCTCCCCAGGGGATCCACCGCTCTACTGTTCAGGTAAAACAGAGTCCCAAGTCCGCAGCAATGGCCAGAGTAGACTCTGCTGGCTTGCTTCCCCCTCCAGGTGGGACTCTGACTGTTCAGCAGTCCTGGGTCAAGGACTGCCCCCCCAAACTGGGCACAGGGGAAGGGAGAGGAGAAAGCTTAATCCTCATTTTATGATTTCCCCACTGCCATGACCTCACCTTCTTGTATTCCATCCACATTCGCAGTGAAATGTATCACCTCTTTGGCAAGAGTCTTTTGCTTTTCACAGATTTATTTTTCTCCTCCTGACTCAGAGCAGATTGGACAGTACATTCAGCTAATGAATATGTCTGATCAAAAAAGTTTCTTCAAGAACAGTTGCTTTGCTAATCCGTCACTATTCAAGAAGTTTCTTAGAATAGCATTACACAGCCAAAACCAGCCTCTCTGCCAGAGATCAGGACTTTCCAGTTTCCTGTTGCCATCTGCTGGTGGACTTCCAGATTCCACTGTGGTTTTCTTATGCATGTATGGTATAAACCAGTCCATTATATTTAAGACACTTATAAAGCTTTTGGCCATGACCATCACATGCATGCAGCTGTTCAGTGACTCCAGTTGCCAGAGATGCATTAGGACCCAGGCTAGACTCACGTAGTTTGGAATGTGTTGGTTAATGCTCATACTTAATTTGCTCTGCTTGAAAAATTTAGAGTTTCAGATGTATTTTCTTTCAAATATAAGTAGCTCCCTGAAATCATTAGGGCTTCAAAGAAGGGGAGAGCTGGGCCAGCACAGCTATGTTACACATGCAAGAGGTGTGCAGATAAGACAGAAGGAAAGGCAATGCTACTTTCTGGGAGGGAAATGGGATTTTGGCTGCAGGCAGAAATGAAACACCCAACAAAACAAAAATAAATCTCCAGGAGTCAAAGGAATACATATAATCAATGTTGCTTCACCTTATAGCTTGCTACCGCTACTGCTTCACAATAGTTTTAAGATCCCCAAAACCAGCTATCAAAACGCCACAAACTCAAGGGCAAGAGCATATATTGACTGAGAAATCACACTGAAGTTTCCGTAAAGCAATGGTACCCAACCTCCCAAACACAGCAGAGTGCAAGCCAAAACATTCTCTGCACTGAGACATGCAACAGAAAGCACGGTGCAATCCCCTCCATATGCACAATACATCTGACATATTCCAACTACATCAGATATAGCTTCTGTACTAGTACTCGGGTCACCAAGAGTAACGTAGGCTAGGAATTAGTCCTTTGCCTCCAGAAACATTAATCCAGCCTACAGACCTCTTGCTGTCCACATGAAGAAAAGGAACACAGGAATGAAGCTGATTAATTGTCCTGGTGGGCCAGATATGGTTGGACATAAGGCTCCCTCATGATGAGGAGATATTCAGGAGGGATTGTGCTAGGTACTGAATGAATAGTATTGAAGAACACAATTAGCTCTCAGAATCAGGAAAAAAGGCAAATATTTCAATCATTTTACTAGCAGACACAAGAGTGGAACTAGTAAAATTTTAACCCATGCTGTACCTGACACAAGAGATGGGAGCAAGAGCGTGGATCTGAAGCAACGGAGAGGGAGATGAGATGAAAAGTAACAAACCTAACTTTTTAGTAGCATAGAGATTTAATACCATAACGCTTGGAATGTAATGAAGTACCTCAAATTCTTCCCAGAAGCCCTGCTTGACTTTATCTGTAGTCTCTGCTAGCTTGCTTAGCTCTCGCACTCTGCTTTCAATCTCTGCAGCATTAATACGGGTAGTATTCAGAGGCTAAGAAAAGACACAAATATTAAACAAAGGTATAACAAATGACAACTGTGAGAAGACAGTTAAAACACAAATCCCCTACGCTAAGTATATTTTATATAGGCAATTCTGGGATCCAGGCATCTATTTGGACTTCAAAACTTTACAATTCATACAATGAAGGGCAGAGAGGGTAGAAAGGAAGGGGGCAGGGAACAATTGCTTTTAGATAAAGTCTCACGGTTGTTCTTCAATACATTAAGTTGTCTCATTTCTGGACTAGTCCTGCAACCCCTATGGACCATGATGAAACCAAGAGAAGTTCTGCAGGCATCAGAGAGACAAGAGTCTATCCTTCACAGGCACATAAAAAATTGTTCTCGTTTAAATGACAGACTTCATCATCCAGTTTCACGAAGTTTAATTCTTCATTTTTGCATTAGGAAATAAAAAAAACGATGTCTCACAAAACACATGGAAAAGCCTGCACTTCAAGAATATATGCTGAAGGTAACAAAGCTTAGTGGTGGTCTTCTCCGCTCACTCACCTGCTTGAGTTGCAATACTGTGCCCAAAGTTTCTACCATAGGGTTCTTCTTGTAATGTTCCACTAGATCTGTCAGAGAGTCAAATTTCTCCCCTCCACCAACATCGTATTTTAGATCCTTGAAAGACAGATGCTCATCAAAATAAATGCACTTCATACAATGAAGTCTACTCTAATATCATCTTTAGGCTATTCGAGATATGAGAAATTCTCTTTAAAAACATATGTAGAAGAATCTAATAAAATCCTTCTGCTAAGGGATGGTAGAACCTTAATAAAAAGAAACACACACACCCTATGGAGGACATTATCCTTTTTGTCATCTAATTGAAAATCATTTTATCTGCCTTTTCAGGAGAGCAGATTCCTTCTGAACTGAGGTTCAGTCAGCTCAAGCAGGCTACCTGAGCTACATGATCAGAATCCAGGAGGTAGCCTTGGAAATAAATTCAAATTCCTAAAAGAGCATCACTGGGTCCTGAAAGACTGGTATTGACTGCCACCATCCCTATTTTAAGGAAGCAATGCAAAGTTATTTTCCTCAGTATCATAAATGCTATCAGTAGTTAACTGCAAATCAAAGAGGTTCTCTCAAAAAAAAAAAAAAAGAAAAAAAGAATCCTGGTAGTTTAGCTTTTACAGTCTCAGTAGGTGATTTCTATCTCCAAACTATTTCTGTTATTGCATTTTAGTTGTTTTTAAACAATTAAGATGTTGCACTGTCTTTTAGGATAACAGAAGAAAAAGAAAATGACAAAATCTGCCATTTTTTTTTTAAATAGCAGCCCACGGGCATATATGAAAATATCAAAAGGCTATAATTTAATTATACTTCAGGGAAGAACCTTATATTAAATTCAAGTTTTAGATCTAAAAGTGTTCCTTGGATTCAATACTCAAAATTTTCACAGAATGTTGATCATCTATCAGGTGCAACTTTATAAACTGACAGAAGAAACAGACAGACTTGGATGGATGTCTATTTGTCCAATTACTCGTATTTTTATATAATTTATCCAGGAGACTGCAACTTGCTTAAGAAGATTCATGAACATGAAAGGCTTCATCAGCAGAGGATTTGAGACAGACTTCTGATGCAATCAAAAGCAAATCTATTAGAAGGTACTTGACAGCATAGTATAGTATGACATGATGCAGTCAGGCAAGCAGTCAAAAACAATAAAACACTAATAGAATTTTGATGCTATCAAATTAGTCAATTTGATCAAACAGATGATATATAGCACATAGAGTACCACAGGGAAAGGGGAAATGTATTCAGCTCTGTAGTGAAGTGCAAGATGGCCCTCCTGTTAGAATAAACCCACTGCCCATGGAAGTAGCCCTGTTTAAGAAGCTCGTGCTTCATCATACCTGGCAGTGAATCATGACATGTGTCACTTTGGATTTCCCATCATTACTCTCTCCTTTATCATCTCCTGTCCGGACAGAAAGAACAAAGTCCCCAGGGTGGCTTTGACTCTCACGCACAAGAAAGCTTCCATGTTTTCCTTTTTCTGTTAATAGTTTTTCAGCTTCTCTTCCAGAGAGATGCCCATGAAACCACCTTTAAATAAAGTAAGATATAGACAGGTACCCTACTTGTCATTCCAGCCATGGCTGAATCCACTTGTTCTAAATATTTATTATAAAGTAAAACACTTATGTACACTGAAAACAATGTCCAGATCTATGGAAAGCCTCGGTTTATAAAAAGAAAAAACAAAATAAGTCTTGGAAGTGTACATGTACATACACATGAGTGATTACAGAAATACTTCAAAGCAAGCACTGAAATTTGCATTTCACGCAAGCTTCAAATGAAGCTTTGATTTGGATCCTTTACAACAGTCCAAACGGATTCCCTGGTGTCCAATAAATACGAGCTTACACTGCAACCTTTTCTGCAGTCAAGGCATTTATTCTTCTTTTATTTCCTTCATGAGAATGCACATTCCTGATAAACTTGTGGGAACTTAGCATCTTTGAGACCTTACCCCTCCATCACATCAGGAACTGGACAGGATAATCATATCAATCTCATTTCTTCAAGAAACATGGCCAAAAAGGCAATAATCCTCCCCGCTACTGTTAAATACAAACCATTCTAAGGAGTGAGAGAACTTGTTTTAATATTTTTCCTTGTTTTTTCACTTCTGAGAATAAACTGATATCCACTGGCCATAGAGGTTTATTTCTGACATACACATACTTCCTCAGTACATGTCAAATCTGAAGTCTCAGATTCTCCTGATTAGCCATGCTCCTAAAAACATGAGTTTGAGCAATTTGAGGATTTGCATGTCATTCACTTTCTTACACATAGGCCCGCTGCTGGAAAACTTGTATAAAGTTATGCCCAGAAATATACCTGGGAATTCCCTGCAATAGTAGCAGCTTCAGAAAGCTTTGGGAGAACTTCTATAATAAAACATTCTCCCAGTAAAAATAAAGGGAACTATGCCCTCTTTTTTGGTATTGTATCACTCCAGGAAGAAAGCCCCAGAACCTATTTTCTTCAGCATAGATTGTTTTACCTTTAATCATGTTTATTAGTCTACTTTGCAAGTAAACTCACTGAAATCAGTGGCACCACTTTTAGTACAAGATAGCGGCCATCCTTTCATCAAATGGAAGTTGCCTGTAGTGCTAATAGGGATAAAACATGCATTTATTAAGAAGTGCACGGATGCTAAGGTTTTCACCACTATTTCTCTGACCTTTCAGATGTAGGATCAGCACAGTTCAGCGGATATTTCAACTCTATAACATCTCCATTCTTTTCCTTGAGCTGTCCATGATGTTCCATATAATATTGGACTAACTCAGCCAACGTAGCAAACTTCTCTCCTCCATAGAGGTCATAGTAGTCTCCTGTGTTCTGGATCTTGATGTGAGTGACAGCTCCAGTTCGTCTAATATTTGAAACAAGGGAAAAAACCAACACAAGTCAGCTGATTTCCAATCAATCACTTTTATATTTAGTGTTCTGTTGTCTGTGTTAGAGAAATCCATACTTGCATTTGCATCACTTTCCAACTGAAATATTGCAGAATAGCTAAGCTAGTGCACCTCTGAAGTGTGCTTCAGCCACATTTCAGTGGCTTGCAAGAAGGGGAGGTGGCTGTCCAACAGTCAGGAAGAATAGGAAAAAAAACCAACACTTAATTCCATAACAAAGGAATCCTTGAAGCCAGCGTAAGCTCTGTGGCCTCACAATCTCCGATAAAAATCCCTCAGACCTCTACAAATTGCACACACAAGCACAAGGGGTGGAGGGGTAAGGAGAGAATTCAGCATTCTCAAGATGCCCAGAGCTTGTTTGCTCCTTTCCCTAGAATTTCACACTAACTGCTAAGATCTCTCCTTCAGTAAACAGTTGCCTTTGCCTGATGTAAGTCATTTGCTCCCACAGTCTCTAGGTATAAATGAAGAACAGGTCTCTGTCCCCTTCTGCTCAACAAGGCCCATTATCTCAAAGGTATCCAAGCAGCATTATTCTTATCACCAATCCCACTTTTCCCTTTCCCTTTATCTACTTCCTCTTGCCGTCCTTTTCCCATCCCTACCACTATACACACAGTGTCAGGGGACAAGTGTTACAAAATGCCTATTTTGGAAGCTGAAATAGCCCCACAGTTGCCCTTAAAAACTTGCTGACTTTTCCTGTAAGAAGAGAATCTGGATAGCATTTTCTTGCATGTGCTTGATCAGTAATTCATATTATCTCTGCTACTTTTAAATGGTTATCAAATAGATTTTTAAAGGGCTAAAAGTAATGCTATTACGAATCTACTTCTGCTTCCCCTTAACTTTTTCTGTCTCTGCAGAATCAGAATTCACCACCCTCCAACCTATAGTTTCCCCAAGTTGGACAAAAGTATTTGAGAACCTCTTCATGGAAAACAGGAGTTTAAAAAAAAAAAGAGGAAAAAAGTGAACAGACTAAAAAGTGACCCACATGTTCTTTCATCTCTTACAAGTAGTTAATTTACAACTCCTTCCCCACAGAACAGCATCAAATGCAGACTCTTACCAATTTGGGGAGAAAGACAAAAAAAATATTTAAACTTACCTAACAGAGAGTGTAAAGTCTCCTGGGTTGCTTTTGCTGGGCCGTGCCAAAAAACTGCCATCGACTCCTCTTGTTAACAGTAGGTTTTCTGCCTCCACCCCAGTAATATTTGGATGAAACCATCTATAAAAGGTTAAAAATAAAGAGTGTTAATAAATAAATAGAAGACCTTCTGGTTTTCAGAGTTAACTTACATTACAAGACTAAACAGAACAATCTAAAAGCTTCAAAACCAGGAAATACTGAATTTTTTTCCTAAATTAATAGAGTATCTACCTTAGCAGAAAGTATAAATTGTTCATTTCATATTACATTTCAATTTTACACATTGGTAAGCGATGCTTTGTAAGTGAAAGAGACATCTATACATATTCAGACTGCTTGGATTAAAGTGATATCAAAGAAAGGTCTACAATATAAACAGAGACCACAAGGCATGCATTTTCCTTACTCCTGGAAGACAGGACACACAAAGAAACTTAAATACAATGAGGAAAAATACTTAAAAATAAAACAGAACATCCAAAGTGACACTTGACAACACTTTAAAGGTTAAAAATTTAACAAAACCTCATGCTTTAGGGCACAGGCTGACCACCAGCTGATAGGGGTCAGGAAGGAACTTCACTTCTGGACAACCTATTCGGTTGCCCAGTCTTCTTCCACCTTCCTCAAGAGAACGCGGTGCTGACCGCTGCCAGACACAAGAGCACCGCTCTGCCTTCTAACTACCATGGCAATATCTCTGGTCCGAATATATCCCACTTAAATACAAACACCGAGGAATCTCATATTGATATTCACCACCCACAAACAGCCTTCTGAATGACTAATGTAGTGCCCTGCCAAAGGAGAGCTGTATATGGTCTATATCTAAGAAGCTCAGTGTCCCCACCTATGGCATTAACTTTAGAGAGACTTATTCTTAGCCATTCAGTTAACACATCTGCGTTTTCTCTTATCTATAATCAAGGATTTTTATTGCACTCTTGCAGTACTAAACTACATCTGTGTGTTGTGGATGAAAGGCGTTTTTAAATGAGGCATGGTTTTAGAAGACAAACTTAAAACAAACCAAAGCACCACACAGCCCAGGGACAGAGATGTGAACACAGCAACTAAGAATTGGTTTAGTGGCTTTGTCAGACTTGTATTTGGCAATTAAAAGATCACTTTATTTTTCAGAGTTGCCATAAATCAGACACTATGCAGGGCACAAGTGAAAACGCACATCCGTTATCTGCAGAAAGAACACAGGCTACTCCTCTTTGTACACAAAGTCCTTAGTTTCTCCAAAGTAAAGCAAAACATTAAGGCAAAAGACTCTGCAACCAATCTCATTACAGATATGAGTGCTATATCTAAAAAAAATTGCATAGCTTTTCTGATCATTCCTCATACAGCCAGCATTTCATGCTAAATTGCTAAAAGAGCAAAATATGTGAGTGCATGTCTACATTTAGTGTTATTACTTCCATTGTTGCAGCAATTCCTTCTATACTGAAAAACTGACAATATTGCTACCAAGGCCTTATCCAGCCTATTCTCTTCAGGCACAGATTCTCATGGAAACATTCTGGAGTTTCAGAGATTCTAGAATATCCAAACGTCTAGCAAGTCATTCAGTTGGGAATCAGGATTACTTATGTACCAATTCCATTTCAGAAGTAAATTATTCTTCTTGTTAATCTTGCTTTTTTTCTAGTTAAGGATATTCTGCTTGCACCAAGAAAATCTAGTGAATAGTACCACATCTTAACTGAAGAACAACAGCAACAAAAAAAACCAAACCTATGCAGCACGGGTCATGAAAAAAAAATTAAAAAATACTTCCAAGTTATTACAACAAATGGGAATGAATTAATAAATAATGCTACATTTATCTAATGACTACTCAAAGGTCAAGAAAAGTTCTGTTTTGATGCAGTCTCACAAAAGGAACCACACAAACGTTGGCACTTGGGATGAACTGAACATCAAATAATATATTTCAGAATATGATTATCAGCTTCTGCAGACCAACCTACATATTTACCAACTTCTATCCCCAAATTTTTACCTCCATTAGGGGAAAACAAAAAAAAAACAACCAAACAAAATGCAGCAACATTTTGAAGCGTTTATAAGCGTTTTAAATACACATAGGATTCAAGAGACACCTTGGCAAGTTTTTGAGTTTATACCCGAAAATGTATAAACATACAAAGGAGAAATTATTGGAATCAGCCCTACAGATTTATTATACGGTGACATTCCATAAACTTTAATTAATATCTTCTCTATCTTACCCTAAACCCTAATGTATCTGGAAGTAACTGTACACGAGTTGTTAAAAAGATGTAAAATAACAGAAAAATAATAATTTAATGAACAGAAGGGGCTACAAATAACTTGTGCTTAAAGGACAAGTTAAAAAGATGATAGATTGTTTAAAAACAAAAATCTCACCCCCACATATATGCACACTCCTACTTAAGATGGCAAAAAGTAAGTGTAGCAAAAGAAAAGCTACATCTGGGAGACCGATGGAGTTTATTGCACTTTATGTAACTTTTGTTCTAATGGTAACTTGTACTCCTGCTCTCTCATCTTTGTATTTTTGGCTTTGAGTAGGAAGATGCATTTGTCAGCCACCCCAAATAGAAAAATGGGGGTGTTAGTGATCTCTGTTAAATGGTTCCGGACCGGTGATCAAGATCACTTCATTTGAAGTACTGCCATCACATGTGTGCTTTTGAACCTTGGTGGCTACATCCCTTCCAAAACGGGAGGAGAGCGCAAAGGTGACTGCAGACACAGATACCAGTAACATAAGCCCTATAGAGGACTTTCTCTTACACTTCCTTTTATAGGGATGGAATGCATTTTAGACTTTTTTTTCTACTTTCCTTCTTCAACCTCTATTAGGAGCAGGTGCAGAGGCTATCCCAAGCAAAGGACATCACAGCCAATAAATACAATCAAGAAAGTAACACGTGCACACATAAACCCACACACTAATTAAACTAGCTGTCCTCACTATGCATGGAATAGTCCTTACAGCGGTTCTGATTTGGGGGTTCAGCAGCATACCATTCCAAGTCCCTTATTAGTTTACAACAAGATGAAAATGTTGGCAGAAAAGTAACCAGTGAAACAGCAGGGGTCTCATTTACAAAACGAAGGTGATATCAGCTGAGCAAGAAACCTTTTGATGAAAATTAATATATGGTAGGAAATACAGCCTTGCTACAAGTCTCTTTTTTTTTGTTAGCATAGTCCAGAAAAGATCAGCAGGATTTGTGTTTTATAAGTCATACATTGCCAGCATATTTCTCTCTTACCAAATTGAAGACAGAAAGCAAAAAAATACACATTTTTCCATGCTGTGATTGGGCTTTTCTAATCACCTTTTCAAGAGCAGGAGAGATTAAATCAGTTCAGTCTCAGCTGTCACAACCGTAGCATTCAGAGAGGCAGTGACTGGTAGTTTAATTACTCCTATTTATAGGCTCATCAGTTAGTATTTCTCATCTTCTTTCAGTCTCCCTCACAAGTTACAATTTAAACTTCTGAGCAGAATAAAAGGATTACTCCTGACAATGGGGAAGTGTTTCTAAAAGGTAACTTGTATACTTGTTCTGACGTGTGGGTAGGGATGTTCAGAAGACCCAACACACACCTGAGATCTTCCACACACTTCAGAAGACCCCAAATCCAAATACAACTATAAATGGCCATGGACTGAAAACCAACCCATCTAGTTTCAACCATCTTAAGCAGAACAAGAAAGAGGACAACCCAATGCCAAAGAAGTTATACTTCAATAGATATTACTTAGAGATGTATCAAATTGCAGAATAGGTATGTTAGATAAAAAGAAAAAAGATGTTTATATGCTTACGACAGTAATTCCTCTTAAGTCCAACATTTACCCTAACCTCTCAGCCCAAAAAGGACTGCTAAATAAGACAAACGTCAAAATACATTAAGGACAGTGAGAAGCTACAACAAAGAAAACAGATTCAACTGTTTATCATCCTAATTTTGCAACACCACAAGGTTTTGAAATTAGAGTGAATGCTGCTAATACGCTGAGAGCCCAGATCAGGTCAGCTTATGAACGCTCGCTTTAAAGTTGGCTCACGTTTTAGTTTCAGTAACGTCCCCAGTGCTGGGCTAACGAGAGCAGCACGACCCTCCCTGGCCTCGGGTTCTGGACCGGGAACTGAGTGGGTTGCTACACGAATAAAATTCGTCTCTCAGCTCCGGTTCAAACGCACATGCGGGCGCGGGGGGGACTCGCTTGAAACCCCCCCAGAAAGCCAACGTTACTGCGGCAGCTCCGGCCCCTGCACGGGGGTCGGCGGAGCCGGCCCCCTCGCCCCACCGGCCCCAACCACGCCGGGCCCCAGCCGTGCCGCGCCGGCTAGGTAAGGGTCCGCTCGCCGGGGAAAGCGAGGCGCAGGGAGCAGAGCGAGCCAGGCCCCGACTCGAGCCCAGGCGGCGGCCGCAGCCCCAGGACGGCGGGAGCGGGGACATCCCGCCCCAGGAACGGGCGGGGAGAGGGCCTGGGACGCGGCTGCAGGCAGCGGGGTGGGGGCTGCCCCTGCGCCGCAGCCATGGGGCGCGGGAGGCCCTGCCCGGCCAGGCCGGCCGCGGGGAGGCGGCGCGGCCCGGCGGCCCCCCGAGAGCGGGCGCTGAGGGGCCCGGGCTCTGCGCGCCCCGGGGGCAGGCGGCCCCCTGCCCGCCCCCCCTCCCCCGCCGGGCTCGACGCCGCTCGCTCCCGCCTCACCTCCGCGATGTCATTTTCTCCCGTGACGCTGGCGGGTCGCGGTGCGCCCGGCCGCCCCCCTCGACGGCCGCCTCTCACATGGGAGTCCCCCCCGGCGCGGGCCGCGGCCTACGGGCGCCCTGAGGGGAGCGTGAACAACGGCCGCCTCAGGCCCCGGAGGCGCACGGAGCGCGGCGCGGCCCGCCCTGCGTCACCCGCCCGCTGCGTCATCGGCCTGCGACGCCGCCCCGCCCCTGCCTCGAAAGGGAGCGCGCGGGCGGGCCGGCCCGGCGGGGGCTGCAGGGCCGCGGGGGGCGGGCCCCGGTGGCACCTGCCACGGGAGCTGCGGAGCCTCGTCCCGCGAAGCCGGGCTGGGCGGGGGTCGGCGCGGATCTCTGCCTCGGCCGTGCCCCGAGCTGGAGGGAGGATCAGGCAGCGGCAGGACCGTGAGCCCCGCTCCCGGAGCCGCCGGTCACCACACAGCTCCCTCTAAGGCGGAACGCGGGTGTCCGGTGCTCGCCCCCGCCGCCCGGCCGGGGCCCTCCCGCCGTCCCCTCCCTGGGTGACCCGGGACTGCCCAGGGCCGCGCTGCACCCGCCCGGACTACAAGTCCCAGCGTGCTCCGCGGCCGGCGTCGTGACGTCAGACGTCGCGCTCTCTTTAGGCCACTTGTACCCGGATGTAGGTCCCTTTCCCTCCCCGGAAGGTAAGAATGGCGGAGCGGCGGCGGGCAGGGCCGGGACCCGGCGGGTGGCATCCGCCGCCATCTGCCCTCGGGTGGCTGCGCTGGGCTCACGGGCCTGGCCCGGCGCCCTCGGGGAGACGGCGATGGGGCCCGGGGGCCGATATGGGGGCGGGGGTGGAGCGGGAGGTTAGGCCTCCTGCGGACGGGCTAGGCCGTGGCCGGCTGCGGAGGCCGGGCCGGGCCGTCACGGCCGGGCCGGAGCCTCCCGGGGCGCGCCGGGGCCCGGCCGAGAAGCGGGAACCGGACTCGGCTGGGGCCGGAGCTGGAGGGCTCCGCAGGGCTGAGCGGTAGCCCGGGGAAGGCCGGGGTAGCCCCGCGGTGTGGCAGGGCCCAGCGGCTCCAGCGGGACCAGCACCGATCCCAGGGTGGCTGTGACCATGCCGGGGGACAGAAGAGCGGCTATGGCCTCGGCGTGTGTTTGCGTTTTCGTGGG
This sequence comes from Ciconia boyciana, assembly GCF_034638445.1. Lineage (NCBI taxonomy): Eukaryota > Metazoa > Chordata > Aves > Ciconiiformes > Ciconiidae > Ciconia > Ciconia boyciana. The sequence goes on from NC_132948.1 coordinate 8,450,052, forward strand.
CTTCCTGCTGAGGGGGGCTTGGGTGCGTTCGGTGAACTCGTAACTGTTCTAATTAGCGTGGAGGAGCGTTTTGCGTGACGGATGGGCGTGCAGCAAGTAGAAAGGCTTTTGACTCCGCAGCGTCTTGATTTGCTACGGCTGTAAGAGGTGGCTGACAACTGTTAGAATGATGTCAAGGATCCAGTTCCGATTCTTTTGTTTTGTCTCTGCAGCTTAGACGCTCCTCTGCACACCTTGCACTGAGTCATAATTTCTCTTTTATTTGGATCCACAGATGGCGGGCGAGAAGGCGGCCGGTGAGAAAAAGCCAGGCGAGAAGGCGGCCGGCAAGAAAAAGACGGGTGAGAAGAAGCCGCCTGAGCAGAAGGCAAGCCAGAAAGAAGTAGGTGAGAAGAAGAAGAAGACTAAGAAGCATCATGCCAGCCGTAACCCTGTCCTGGCCAGGGGTATCGGGAGATATTCCCGGTCAGCCATGTATGCCAGAAAAGCACTGTACAAGCGCAAGTACACTGCTCCAGAAACAAAGGTAGGGCAATAAATACTGTGTTTAAATAATTGTGTTTTTCACGGTGACTTTGGTTTGAAATTTAGTACGTTTTCCCTTTTCTTTACCTACAGATAGAAAAGAAAAAGAAAGAAAAGCCACGCGCAACCATCACTAAGCCGGTTGGTGGAGATAAGAATGGAGGCAGCCGTGTGGTTAAAATCCGCAAAATGGTAAGGAAAAGAACTGGAACGCTTTAAGGCTGTTACGTGTTAAGTTTTGACTAGGTGATGCGCCTCTTGGCTGGGGTGACGTAGCAGCCTCGGCCTGTGCCATGCTGCACTGAACTGTGGGCAGTCATCTCCTTGAGATACGGACCCAGCGATTGTCGGTCTCGGGGGAGATGCCGGTAATTCAGAGGATGGTTAGGGGGCAAAAGAGGGTTCTCCTCTGCCATTTGCATTGCCAGGTTGAACTGGAAGCATGCTCAGAAATACAGAGCTGGTCTCAACTTTTGCTGTTGCATAATTGTACAGAAAATACTCGGCATGTTCCTGAAGTGCTGGTTGCAGTAGGAAAAAATCTTTTGGAAAGGTCAGCTTTAGTGAAATAGTACCTCTTATGAAAGGAAGAATCTAAACCGTAGCGAAAGCTTTCTGTCTCATGGAATACAGGGTGGTACAATGTTTTGCTCCTCTTTTTTCTAGCCCAGATACTATCCAACTGAAGATGTTCCTCGCAAGCTTTTGAGTCACGGCAAAAAGCCCTTTTGCCAGCACAAGAGGAGGCTGCGGGCCTCTATTACTCCAGGAACTGTTCTGATCCTTCTGACCGGTCGTCACAGAGGGAAGGTAATTGGGGATGACTTCTTCTTGGCTCTCACAGTGGCTTTGCAGCATTTCTGTGCTGAAGCCGTTCTGACTGAGCAGAGGCATCCTGAATTTACCAGCTGATGTCACAGGACGCTACTCAGCTATGAGATGCAACTGCAACTCTGCTTTTTTGTGAATTCTGTCTAGATGCTCTCTCTCGTCCTGCCTTTAGGGGAAAAAGTCTTTAAACTAATGTTCTTCTACACAGAGCTGGAAGTAAAACAAGCCAGTCCGGTTGTTTAGACAAAATGAAGGGAGTCTTGCTGCAGTGCAAAGCATGTAGGTTCGTGTCAGGCTAACTTTGCACGGCAGAGCAGCAGACCTGATGCCTGGCTATTACAGTTGCGATGAGCCCAAAACTTTGTCTTAGACTACCTATTGCAAAGCAATGAATTACCTTTTCACTCTTAATCTAACTATCAAGGCAACGCTTGATTGTTACATTAAGCTGTGTTCTTGGTCTTAGTGATGTTTACTAACAGGTCTTGACTGACATCCTTTATTATCTTGAATTCTTTGACTTCGATGTCACTTTACTTAAAAGAATGCTGTTCAGGGAAGGAAAACATGACCAGAAAGAATAAAATGTAACTGGGGGATTGCTCTGACCATGTGGTACGTTGTGGTACCCTTCTGGGTTTTATCTAGTTCTTGCCTTTAACTTGTACAAAGAATTTGGGCAACAGAATGGCTGCCTCACCATCCTCTAGAACAGACAAAGATTAAAAAGCGTACTAATTGGCTTTGCTCATCCTCGAATGGTGAAGCACGTGGAGAGTCGTGATCTGTGGTGGATGTGGTAACTGGCAAAGCCGTACTCTGAGAAGCGTTGGTAGCTTGGCTCATGCGGTGGTTCCTTCTCAAGTCACGCAGTTGCGCCCATGCCTGGCTGCTGTGTCGATGCTTGTACCAGTAATACAGGCCGAGGGCAGGCACGGTCCCGGTTTGGTTGCAGCATTTCAGAGTGCTGGGACCTGAGGACTAACATCACATCTCATCTCTTTTCAGCGCGTCGTCTTCTTGAAGCAGCTTGCCACTGGCCTTTTGCTTGTTACAGGTAAAAAACTTTTACTTAAGTGCGATGAATTTGTTTCTTTGTTTTGTGGGTTTGCGGGGTGCGTTTTTGGGGGGTTTGTTTGTTTTGTAGGTTTTGGTGGTTTTTTTAAGGTCAGGTTTGTCTCTGGAGTCAGTAGTGTTACAGATCTGCATGCAGATGGTTTGGCGCATCATGTGTTCACGTAACTAAGTGGAATCATGTTTTGTGGCTTTCCAGGAAGGTGGAGGGGAAGTAATTAAGCTTCAATACCTGGAAGAGATGAGGAAGCATTTTTTGGCTTTTCTAGAGGCTGTGGGGAATGGCTTTGTTGATTGTTCAGATTTTAGCTGTAGGCATCTCTGAAGAAAATTGTAATCTCATACACTGTAAAAATGCAACTTAAAAGCAGCGGTTGTCGCCAGGAAAGCTAACCTTGTTCTCTTCTGTCTTTCCTCTGCCTTTAGGACCCTTGGTTATCAATCGTGTCCCTCTGCGTAGGGCCCATCAGAAATTTGTTATTGCTACATCCACAAAGGTTGATATCTCTGGAGTGAAAATTCCCAAGCATCTCACTGATGCATACTTTAAGAAGAAGAGGCTGCGTAAGCCCAAGCACCAGGAAGGCGAGATCTTTGACACTGAAAAAGAAGTAAGGAACACGATTGTTCGTTCTTTCTGAATGTCGTTGTTACTTAAAGCCAGGCTGGAAAGGGGGAAATACCATGAAACAAATGGACAATTGAATTTTAAGTGGTCCTCAATAAAGTGAGGTAATGCCATTAAAATGAGTTAATACAGCAATATTGAGAAAAAGCCCTTTTAAATTAGGGGATTCTTTCCTGCTTGTACCTTAGCAGAACAGCAGCAGTGATTACTCCAGTTAAATGTCTCTTTTGACCGAGAAATTCCTTTACTGTTTTGATACTGCCAACAGCATGCTGCTGGCTCTGGTATCTGCAATGTAAGCCAAACAGTGGCTTCAGTTCTCTCTGCCACCTCCGGTCTCCTACCACCGTTCCCGTATTTAGAACAAACAGAGAAAATATTTCCTGAAAATGTCAGAACTCAGGGTTTGCCCTGAATTTTCTCATCTCCGTAGAAGAGAAAGTCACTGTGCAGGATTTTAACATTATTCTTTGTACTTTCTAGAAATACGAGATAACGGAGCAACGCAAGTCAGACCAGAAGGCAGTGGATTCACAGATCCTTGCACGAATCAAGAAGGTGCCTCAGCTCCGTGGGTACCTGCGTTCTACATTCTGTCTCTCAAATGGAGTCTATCCTCACAAATTGGTGTTCTAACTGTTCTGAAAGCACCACATTAAATTTGAAGGGAAAAAAGCAAGGATTTCTGGTGTCTTCATTGCAGTCCATAATAGAACGTGTTGCACACGTCTTGCAAGGCATGTTATTTAAAGGATAGGGAAACTGCTTGTGGCATGAAATTCTGAGGGACTGTATGTAGAATTTTGAGTGTATAAGGGTTTGGGTGTGGGGGTTTTGTTTGGCTGGAGTTAGTTGGAGTTGTTTGGGTTTTGTTTTTGTTTCAGGGGTATTTGTCCCTCCTATTTAGTATAACCAGAAAGGAATTAGCACTTGAATTTCAGCTTTCTTAACTATGAATGAGCTGGGGGGGAACAAACATTTTCTTTTGGGAAGGAGGAACTGCATACTGGATAGGCTACCCATCAGAGCACATTCCAGAATAAACATCCAGCCCAGTGTCTGCACTGACATATTGCTCTGCACCCTTACTGCTGAAACCAGTGCTTCACGCATCTTCTGTGAAGAACCAGGTCTTAGCAACAAACCACTGCTAGGTAACTCATTAGCATTTTAAAGCTTCTGTACAGTTTTGTTGAGATGGTATTTCTGAGGAACAGCTTTGATCCATCAATCACCACATAAACCTCAGCAAATATAGCAACTTTTTAGAGGCATTTCAGGAGCTATGCCTTGCATTTTGAAGTGGAAACACCGGGAATACTCTAGAGTTTTGCAGGGTAACCAACCCTGGAACCATAGCAAAATTGGGAATGTATGTCCCTTCCCAAATACCTTTTTTTTTTTTTTTTTCCCCTGTTCTTTATTCATGTGGGATGTACCGCTTTTAATCGGGAAGAATATCTGCTTAGATCAAAAAGCAAAAGCATGATTCTTAATTCTGTAGGCTCAGAAATGAGTTAAAAAGCAGAAGCTGTTCCTGGGAAAGGCAAGTATTTTTCTATCCTGGGAGGCTTCTGGACTCTCAACAATTTTTCCCGTCTCAGAAACTGGCAGAAAGAGAGTTGAGAAAGTTAGTCCTGTCTGTTATCTTTCTCTGTTGAGGTCAGTTACCAGATATCTGGAAGAGGATGCTTGGGTAGTAATAGCTCTGCTCTTACAAAAAGCGAGGATGTACATATTCACAAATCTGGCACGCTTGAGCTCTTTCTTAGCCAGAGTCAGGCAGGAAATGAGGCTTATGTAACTGCACCATCTGTTTTCCTATTAATTCTTAGCTGAAAGTAGCCAATAGGGTCAAACTTGATGGGGAATAGAGATTCCATCAAATTCATACGAGCTTCATGAAAAGGGGATAGAAAAGGGAGTAAATACAACCCTCACTGAGGTGGAAGCCTCCATGTCATGTACTAGCCACATTGATTGGGAAGGCGGAATTGGGCTTCAAGTGCTCCAGAGACAATGAAAAGACTCAAAATACCTGCAGAACACCTGGCTCAGTGGATTCTCGCACCGAGAGGCTGTGGTCATCTTTATAGCTGATGCTGGCCGGTGGTACAGAGTATGGAACTCTACAGCACTGGTTACTCTTCCACCATCTTCCTTTTGATAATTAACATATTAAATATTAGTGTGGTTCAGCAGAGGGAGCCAGTGAGCGAGCTTTGTCCAAATGCAGAACTCCTGGCCTGCTGGCTGCGTGCTGGTCTCAGGTTGCTCTATTTTAGGCTCTGCCCTGTGGTGCTCCAGGAAGATGTTCTTTATTTTTCCGTGTCATCGGAACTATGTCTGTGATGAATTACATCTTCTGTTGTATATGGTTTGGTGGATAATGGGTATAGTCAGAGGTTTCTTAAGTTGATGTGAGATTTTACTGCAGTGGCGGGACTGGCCTGTTTACATAAATCAACTCTAAAAAGATACAAAAGTGTGGCACGCATCTCACTGCTAGTACTAAGATAAGTTTACTGATACTACCAAAGAAAGATCTTAACGCAATATGCTTGGAAAGCTCAGTTAAAGTAAAAATTGTACATGGGAACACTTAAATGGGAAAAGTCCAAAAACAGCAAGTAGACCTCTTGATCAAAATAGTTTGTAGCAGCATGTGGTATTGCAAAGTCTGCAAACAGATTCAGTGACACAGTTGCAGTCTAAGAGAACACTTAAGAGGTACTAGTGCTTCAGTCATACCCTTCCCCTCCGGGAACGGGGAAGTTGTAGTAACAAAATAGGGCTAGTCTAAGAATAACTAGGCATTTTGATACAATGGTATTTTCTGTAATTATTGGTTACTCTGATGCATTCCTCATTTGTGTATCAGAAGACATGAGATGATGCTTGGAACCATTAACCTTGTTTACTGAAAGGGGAGGCTTTGTCTTCCAGTGTGCTGTCAGGAAGTGATTTGGTAATATAGCTCAGTTGTCTTAATAGGTCCTGGTACGGAGAAATGGTCTCACGTGCTGCCATTGCCTTCCTCACCCCAGTCCTGTCACTTGTCTGACTAGGTGGTGACCAGTAACACAGCCCTGCAAGGTGGAGAGAGAGAGGGAGGAATGAGCATTTTCGCGCTGGTTTAAATCCCTGAACTGAGTCACTGTGGGACCAGATGAATGTTGGTGTTGGCACAAAGGGGCGTGGGAGCAGGCCTGCTTCTGGGGGCGCTAGCTGTTAAGTCAAATTTTAACACCAAATCCTGCCTTCACGGTGCCGAGCAGCTCCTCAGGCTTTGCTGCAGAAAATGGAGACGGCAAAACACCCATCTTTCATAGGGAAAGGCAGCCAGTGGACAGCTGTGATTTGTCTCTCTCTCAACCTCTAAAATATTTTCCATGAGTTCTGTGAAATCTGGCTTTTTTCTGAAATGCTCTGGGGTGGGGGATGGAAAAGAGGAAAAACAAGGACATGACCAACACAGAAAAAAGTGAATATTCAGAAGGATTTTTCAATCTAGATAATACTGTCCACTACCTGAAAAATACTTCGACCACATAAAGAGCTTTTGTGTGTGTTCTTGCTGTCCCGCAGCTTTTCTCATTCTGAGCATGTAAACAGTTCTGCAGTCCTGGCTAGCTGAGTCATTGCTTTTCACTGAGCATCCCCCACAGAAGAAGCTAGAGACATCCAAAGCCTCAGTCACCCGATCAAAAGTGCTGGAGATGTGCAGGTCCAAAAATAGTGACAGACTCAACCACAACAGCACTTCATTAGCATCAAATGTGCTCTTTGCTTCAGCTGCCTAATAAAGTGATATGTAATTATAATAAAGCATCCTTTTGAGAGGAAAGATAGAGGGATGTTGGCTTTCTCAGGGAATTGGTAATAAGATGGAATGCCTTATTATCTACAAGCACCTCTTTTTACCTATTAGCTGCCTCTGTGAAATGACCCGGTGGATTCAGTGCAGCCCAGAGAGGCTATGTCCCAGCTGCTGAGTTGGCCAGCAGTCTCAGGGAGGCAGACACTAGCTTTGTTTCTGGGACTAGGAGCCTTAGGAGAAACTGAGGCTTATTTGCAAGACAAAGTACTTTTCAGTGCCAGGTTTGTAGAGAACGTTCAGGTGCGACACACTTGGTTTTAACTTTGAGAGAAGACGCTGTGGCTGGAATGTGAAAGTGCTTTTACAGGACTACCACACATACCATTTTCGCCAGGTGTTGAGGAAAATATGCCAAATGTCCAGATGTCCAGCGATCAGCTACTCAGTCCATCTATACTATAGGATACCTATAGGATGTGCCTTGTCATGCAGGGGCAGCTGAACCTTTTTCCCCTGGCATATTTCCACCTGATCCCTGCCCTTCCTTTCCTCGTAGTTCACAGAACTGTTGCCACTGGTATACCCAGCCCCACTTCTGCAAAAAGTCATTCTGGATCTCCCCACAAGCTCAATAAAGAATAAATAGAATTTGGGGACAGTTTCTTTGTCTTCACCACTTGGAAGAAGCTCTGCTTTAGTGTCATAGAAAACGTAGGCAAGATTAGCTGAGAAACCATTTGCAGAGAAGAGTTGGCCTAGGCAGCCTTCCTCTAGCAAATGCTAGATAACTCCTTCCACTCTTCTCCAAATGCTGATTCCCATCTCACTTTAAATGATTCAAGCATTAGAAACCCCATCCAAATGGATTTGACTAACGGAATTTGTTCCACATTCTCTGTATATTCTTCTCTCAGTATCTTTTGTTTCTTGTCTTTCAGTGAAGAGGGCTTCTTGGTCTTTCCTTATTAAAATCAACTGGTCTTTAAGATCAAAACTTTTTACAATTTTCTAACCAGCACTTAAAACTCCAGGCGAGCAATTACCCTGCTCAGTTTGAAACTGGACAGCAGAGTTCTGCCCTGTCCTGGCTCGCTGTGAAGGCTGTGTTACTGAGGTCTCTTAAAGTTCCATTAGGATAAGAGATCACGCCGTTTTCCTGTGCTGTTCAGGGGATTAAGCAGCATACCAATCTACAAATATCAGTGGCTCCTCCAATTTTATCAGCTATTACTCTGTTACAAGACGGACACATGGACAGCTTAGCCTAAGAGATCTAGAACTACATCGGAGAGTCATGTAAACTCCACTACACTCTCTTCCATCATTATTGTCCTGAAGTAGCAGGTCACATAAATGACATAATCATATGGGTACAGTATTAAGAGCACTCCTGCTCCTATTCTGGTTTCCTATTCTATTCCTATGCTGGAGACAGCATCTGAAGTTCCCAGTGACTTGTGTGGGATGTGAGGATGCAGGAAAAGGGGAACTATTTACCTGTTAATTTGATTTCTCCAGTTCTCCTGCATTACAGGCTGCACTAGGCACTTGACACCTCATTGTTTAAGCAATTAGAGCAATTAATTTTTATAAGGATCTTATTCATAACAGTTCTTGCTATTTTTTTTCCTCATTGTTCAGGAAGCCACTAATTGAACAAAGCGAGCCAGTCCCACTGGCCGTAGTCAACATTTGCACTGAGTCATGCAAGAGAGTTCATCTGTGATGGTTATACATGGAATTTAACATGCTCACCAATGAAATTTCTTACTTGTTTACTTGCTTTTTCATTGTTTGTTTGTTTGTTGGGTTTTTTAAGATCAGACCAGTTTTGACCTTCTCGCAGATGAAGAGTCAAAAACCATTTTTGTCAGTGGACTGCTTTTTTTGGCTCATTTTATCCTGTTTTTTTCCGCATTATTTCAAAGTTTATCTTTCTCAGTGGAAATGACTTTACATGATAGATTGTACACACAGCCAGCAACTTCTAGGACCTAACCATGGTTCACACTACACCAGACATAAATACTTATTAGTAGTAATAATGATAAGGAGAGAGGAAGCATGGTAGTCAAAATATTACTTGAGATTAAAGAAATTCAATTTTTTTTCTCAGCTCTATTGATTTTCTTTGTGATCCTCAGCAAGTAACTTAATTTCAGTGAGGTCAGTGTTCACATACCTGCAGAATAGCAGTAATACTTTCTCATATTGGGTCTCAAGAAGTGTTTTAAACTTCTGCAGACATAAATTTATGGCAATGCTCTGAAGTACATGAAAGAATAAAAAGTCTATGCTTGGATGGCACTGAGAAGGGGATCTGATCCATTATTCTAATCTTCCACTACTGAGATCATATCAACATTTAATACTAAAAAATAAAAATACTGTGTGGTGTTGAAGACTGGCACAAATGGCATGAGGAATAAATGTTTTCATATTCCTATTTATCAGTTGTAATGTCATTTTTTGCAGAACTTAGTCCATTATATTTGTACAGGACAGTACAGCTAAAAGATTTGTCTCTGGTGACATTCTGTCTTCCTGCATTTTGCCCAATTAGCAGTTCCTAGCACTTTGCCTGCAGAATTTTTTTAATGATCATAATAAACAACTTCTCATACTTTGCATACACTGAGCACATTGGCCTCATGATACCCAGCAGAGGTAAAAACTGCCATTATAACACCGAGAAACTCTACACAAAGGTAAAATGATTTATTCAGTCCATTGGAGCAAGTCAGTGGGATGCAGAGAACCACACCAAGTAGCACTAGGAAAGGCTTTAAACCTCATGAAGAAAATAGGAGACTAAACCAGAAGCAATTACATCTTCATCTATTTTGGCAGTCCTACTTGATCTAGAGGTTTTTCACTCGCTTGACAGATGCACTTAGGATGTAATTGTTTTTAAAATTAAGGCTTTCAGATATCACCATGTGCTATACATGGTATCCTATTGTTCAAAATGCCCGTTTTCACATGAGGAAATAAAATACAAAGATAAAATGTACAAAACCAGTCCTAGGCAGCAAGCTTATGTCCTTGATATACAAGGGAGGAAGGTTATTTTTCAGAACAAGGAAATATGAAGGCCTTAAAAAGAATGATGCACCCTCAAAATGTTTCACTGGAGATGTTTAGGTAAAATCAATATTCAAATTACTGGTGTGAATGTCCTGCTAAGCTGAAATGAAGATCTGTTTCATGGAATTTCATAGAAATCTGTGGGTAACCATAACTGTTCCTTAAAATAAGCACAAAAAATAAACAAATGCCCCTCTAGAATCAGAGAACTGAAACAACAGCAACTATTACTCAAATGACAGGTGCATGGCAAAGCTTCTGTACATTGCACATTATCTGCATGGCTTCCCTCTAGACTGACACAGAAAGTGCAAAAAGGGCATTTGAAATCTGGAGCTTTGTGTTTGTGTGAGAGAAAAAAAACAAGCACATGCACATACTAGGGACACAGAGGGAGAAAAAAGAAAACTGCATTTTGAGACTGCTGATGCAAGAGAAAACTTTGAGAGTGCTTTTTTTTGTCAAAATACTGGCTTTGGTCAAAGCACTGTGCACAAAAATCTGTGGTTTACTTAATCCAACACTCTAGGAAATAAGACTTTTTCATGCTTTGTAAATAAACAGGACTTAATCAAGGCAATGTCTAGCATCATCATGTAACTGTCTTCGAACACAGGCAACCCATTAATCTCCAAACTGGCTAACAGCTCGCATCAAAAAAACCTGAAAATAATACAAATAACATCATAAATTCTGTGGCTTGGGCTTACTTGAAATAACAGCTGATTTCACAAGTACCTGGGAAGGGTGTTCCAGCGTGAGGCAGTCAGTGCAGCTGTCTCCTGGGGATTTGTAAGAATACTTATTAGAATTTCTATCATTCTTCCCATCCTGCCACCCCAAGCTGCAACTTTTCATGTCATTCAATTGGCCACCACACCAGGCCTGGGGAGACTGGATAATCAAGCCTAAGAAATGGCTTTTTTATGTGTTTGTCATGCACAATCAACAGCCATATGACAACAATCTGGAAGAATGGAGGAATGAGCACAATACACATAACATGGTCACTGTATTGCATGGGAAAGGCTGGGCTGATGCTGTCTATTTGTGAACCAATAATCTAATGAAGGCAGTGATGCTGGTATAGTTCTCCAAATAGTCAGTTGGCTTTGGATGAGTGACAGATAGCACTGCTCTCAGTTCTTCTGTTGATTGATTGCTCATGGAGTTATTTTAGTTGAAGGGCAATTAACTGTTCTTCATGGTTTATCTGTAGGCTACTTGTGATGTTGTTCTTTTTAAAGACACACTGCTATGTTGTTAAGCATAAAGTCAAGGGTTTATAAAACAGTTCCAGAAAAGACTGACTTTTACCTGTCAAGACCAGGATTTTATTAGCACTTGACATTCCACTGCAGCATTCATAAACTCAACTCTACAATCTTACAAATGAAGAAACTGCGCTACCTATAGCAGCATGAAAAGATTTTCAACCATCCTGGCTTCACCTGGGGGTCAGTCCATCACAAGTCTGTGGAATTATGAATTATATGATCTTTACTAGTTTATGCCATCTGGCTGTAATGAACAGAGGGGAAAACAGGTGATTCATAGTGAGCATAGGAGGACTGCACCTCTCACAGAAATCAGCAACATCCCTTCACTAACAAAACCACAGCAGACATCTATATCCTTTTCTGTTTGTCTCCTTCATACCTATATCCCATCAAGCTGTTCACTCACTGTGACTTTATTGTATAATAGTTCTTATCTTTCCTTTCAAAGTATATTATTGGCTGGAAATTATAGGAAAGAGATACTGGAAAGAACAGGAGAAATGCTTCAAGAAAGAAAGGAAGGGGAGGTAGGCACTATGGGAAGAGCACCTTTGGAGATGTGGGCACTTATAGCTGCAAAACAACGCCACACAGAGAGCAAAATTGTTCTCCCCAGAGGAAAAGGCATTCCAATTTGCACTGCATGATTTCAGTTCTCAGTTAGTGGCTTTCAGTTTTAAGTTTGTTTTGAATGCCTGTCACTATTGAAGAGAAAATCAGTACAGACTATAGCACTTCTCAGGCCAGGGATTCACTCACCTGGCTTCCTTTTCTTAGGAAAAAAGGTAGTTAGTGCTGCAATGCCTGTGAAAACCTGCTAATTAAGACTTCACAGGATCTTGGAACTGATTTGTGAATTTCAAGTAAAAGACAAAGATAATAGAAGTTCAAAAGCCACCTCATTTAAAATTTGCATTTAAAATCCTGCTTTGACTCTTTTCTTTGGTGTCCTGTTGTTTCAGACTCTCTAGTCACTGTTACCTCTTTTATAACACCCTCGCAAGTTATCCTTACTTAGAGATGTGCTCATGAAAGGCAAGTCATTTTTGAATGAATAACATGTAATGAGTTGTGGGTTTTATTCCCAATATTGCTAACTTGTCATGGGCGACCAAATAGATTTTTTTGTCAGGATTGCTGTACCATTTTCTAAAACCAGCTCTCACCTTTTGTAGTAAACAGCTGCCTCAGCCCTTTCATTCTGGATGACACATACAAAACACGGCTGAGGGAAGCAAGCTGGCAAAATTCTGCTTCTTGCCATCTTTGAGTAATTCCTCCATCATTCCCTCCATCACTACTTCTCTCTCTGGACAAGCTATTACATGACATTCCCAAAACTGCTTTTTTTTTGTCTTTTTCCTTCTTACAGGTCCCTTCTGCTTTCTCCCTGCCATGGGTATGGAAATTACTTTGAACAAAATATAGAAAATAGCAAACGGACTATGAAAACCATCTAATCCTGCACCATGAGATCAGCTAAGTCCCCATCAGGCCCAACAGATACTTGCCTAGTGCATCGCCAAAGCCCTCCATTAACAAAGATCCCACAACCTCAGCCAGCAATCCTGTCTCCTGCTGAACACGCCATACCAATGGGAAATGTTTCCTGATGTCTGCCCTGTATCTCCCCAGCTGCAGTTTAAGCCCATGACTTTTTGTCCTGTCAACAGCAGCCTACTTCTTCTCTCTCTGCTTCAGCCTTTCACACACTGGTTACCATGTCTCCTCTCTGCCTTCTCTTCTCTAGATTGAGCATACCAAATCCTTTCATGCTATCCTCACAGGCTATGTTTTCAAGATGCCTGATTGCTCTCATCAAGACTTTCCTCAGCCCATCCATGGGCTTCTTGAAACACGGTGATCAATTCCAAATGCAGCTATCCAGGTGGTGCTTCATGTTTCGCTTTTAAGCAGTTCTGTTCTGTCTCTGTAAAACATCACAGTAAGATTTTGTTTTTGAATGAAGCTTACAGTGGCTACAGAATCATAGATAATAAGAAAAAATAAGTAGTATAGACAAATTCTTGCCAGTCATAGTAATACCTGCTTTCTACCCTCTTCATACATTTCATTTTGCTGTATTTATTATATGTATCTTAAACTCTTAACAACAAAATATTCCTAACCTTACTGTTTGATGGTTTTAGACTGAGATATATGAATGAAATTAAACTAGCCTAATATTTATAAGTTTTCTTAGATAGTTTGATTTTCTGGTATTCTAAAAAGCCATGAAAACTTATAATTTATTTTACTCCTAAAATGTTTTCTGTAACAAATCAAGACTTTTATCAACAAGAAATGAAAAAGCCAAGATGCATTCATTTCAATTTTTTTATTAGTTCTGCTTTGTCACAGAGGAAAAGCATCCTTATTTACAAAGAGTAGCTCCTGAATTGGAATAGTTTGAAATCTGGTTAGGGTAGGCTGATTATTACTGTAGCAGAAAAATGCTGAAGACCGATGCAAATATTTAGACGCTAGACAGACAGATATGATGGGATATTTATGTAAGAAATACAAGTTACAGAATACCCATAGTAGTTAATACCTGTGTTTCTTGACCTGACCTCTACAGTTCATGGGAAATACATCTTTCCACTAGCACACAAAGGATTTGAGTACACTGGCCTACCAGTCCTTTCTTCCAACTTTTTATTTACTTCCAATTACCAGTTCAGTTCAGTGAGGCATTGTTGACAATGATAAAGTTAAAAGAAAAAAAAAAAAGGGTGACAGAGCTGTCTAGTGTCTCAGTGTCTATGGAAATTCAGATTGGGTAGATACCTTCACAAGTCCATACATTCCTCCCCATATTCATGGCTTTGTGCCAGTGCAGACCATCCATCCCAAGGTGAGAGTGAAAGAAAAATGCTGCACTGGGAAGCTTCTCCCAGGAATTTTTATTTACGGTTCTGATGAGATGAATGGGATGTAAAAAGGTACTAGAATGTATGTACCATAATTGAAAAATCTCCTCTGTTGCCAGTAATGATATAAATAAGGATAAATAAATTATAAATAAAATATAAGCTCCTGTAGATGTCACAACAATATTTTTCTGCAACACTATGCAGACCATCCCTAAGCCAGTTTTAATGAAATGGGAGAGTTTAAGAAAAATGTACCAGTAATTGAAATCAACTCATCCTGTGAATGATTCATATTTAACAAAACTTCATTTTGAAAAAAATTAAGTATAATGTTAAAACAGATATTTTGAGTTTTCATTTCAGTATTAACTTTATTCAGCATCAAAATTATGAAGAAATTATATCAAATAAAAATAAATTAAAACAGCATATGTGGATTAAACTAAAAACTTACATAATAAAAAGTAAAATTGAAATAAAAATAAAACTAAGTTAATTGTCCTGAAATGTCCTTTTTCCCCTGAAATGTTACATTGCAAATGCCAGAATTTCAGCTTTTTATTCTGATTGGGATTACACATTTTTGATAACTATTCCGTAAAACTCTGCCCAGTTCTCAGTCGACTTTAAAACAATGTCTGTGTAGGGCCATCCTGATGGGGAGAGAGAACTCATTTATCCTATGGATATAAGTTTTGTAAAATAAAGATCTTGTTCATTCCAGCTCTCATTCAATACAAAGTAGCATGAACTTAGCCTCCCCACCCACACTGTGAAGTTAGCCAGCTAGTTAACCAGCCGGCTAGTTAACGCGGGGCAATTTCCCACGGCAGAGTGGTGGTGGCGCAGCCACAGGGAGCTCTTCCCCTCCTTAGCACCTGCAAGTACAAGGTATGATGGTTCCCCGCCTCGCGATAGTAGCAGCTGCAGCTACTATCCCTATGCTTCACGTTTCCATCAGGCTTTGGTGATGTGAACATCCTCATCCTCCCCCCGGGAAGTCTGATGGCAGGTTTGACAACATGCTTCAATCAGCGCTGAATGAGCATTTCAGGGAGTCTAATGAATCAGTCACAAACCCTGGCAGATCACCGCACCCATCTCCCGTAGGAGTTAACATCCTGTTTGCCTGTGCATGCACAGAGGCCCTGCACTGGGACAGCAGTGTGATCCAGAGGTTAAGGCATCTCATTTTCTGTATGATGTACTAAAATTGACTTTACATTGTAATTCCCCTTAAAATACAAGCATGAAGTGTTCATGCTACTTAATGTAAAGGAGGAAAATAATTAAAAAATGAGAGGGCTTTAACATGTTTAACTGATCTGTTCTCATTTTTTAACTATTGGAGATTTAAAATTATGATATAGGGCTGTGACTCCAAGTGGAACTTATACTGATTTTACAAAAATTAAAGCTGAGGTCTTTTAACACAAAATAGAAAAAAAAATTGACATTTTCGATGTCTGCCTTGGAACAAAGGACATCTTTGAGTAACAAGGCGATGCTCCTAGAAGAAAAAACAAAAGTCTGTATGTTCTGTGTCAGTAACTGGAATTCTTTCTTGTTATCAATGAATAGCTCTGAAACACAGAGATTTGCAGGATTAGTATTTCAACCCATTTACTCAGAAAATTATAGAAAATTCTTGAAATACAGATGTAGAAACTCAAACTATTTCTTGATAGTCTAATAGAAAACCAGCTTATGACACTTTTTCTTTCCAAGAGTTTTAAATAAAACTTTATGTAAAATATGGGCTAGTTCTGATGAAAGATCTATTTTGGATTTGTGTCCAAGTATCAACCCCATCTCTATGCTGACCACTTTCAGCATTACAATAGCATTGCCAAGCAGTCCTCCTCTCTTCTACAAGAGGAAGAAAACGCTGCTGATCTTGCAGCATACATTGATCCAAAAAACCACCATTTTTGTAACTCATTCTCGAGAACTAATTTTAAAACCCTCAGATGTCAGCCAAGCTATTAGGGATTTTGTCAATTGAACATTACAAACCCTGAGAAACAGTTTATAAAGTGGACCTTGTAATAATTTGTATGAATTATAGAAATCCAGCTTGTTACATTTTTATTTTTACAATATTGAGCAGAATATTGTAGCAGACTTTTTTTCATTTATTTTTTCCTTGTTTTACTGCACCAGTTTTCAGGGAGGTTGAATTTTAAAACAGTACTGAACAGCTGTATTTAAAACCTACCTATTTTTGGATATTAATAATGAGTCTTCTGAGACATTAGAGATTCAGAAATTCAGGACAACCACTAAGGGATCTGTTCAGCTCTCAACCACTCTTCCTCACTGATGGGCAGCATTTAAATACTTCCCTCCATAAAAAGCTACTTGCGCTAAGTTCTTGAGTAAGAAAATGAGACACGAGATTACCGAGAGTAATGCTAAATGCCAGCTTTCTTTGTTTCTGCATGTGAAATACTGCAAACAGAATTTAAGCATAAATTGTTATTTCATTTACAAGCCCACTATGAGTCAACAATATCATACAGCTGCAGACAAAGCAAAGATGATCCTGAGACACTTAACAGGAGTATTGCGTAGAAGACACAGGAATCTATCCAAACTATTTCACACTGGTAAGGCTTCATCTAAAGTACCAGCAGCTCAAGAGAGATGTGGGCAAGTTGGGGGAAATCCCAAAGAGCAGAAGAATGATCAGACTTCTAGAGTGCATGGCCTACAGAGAAAGTTTGAAAGGACAGATATTATTTAGTGCAGAGACGATGGAGAGGAGTTGGGGACACAGCCTTCAAACATTAAAAAGACTGCACGTAAGAGGAAGGAAATAAACTGTTCTCTGTGTCTACAACAGCTGTTCTCTGTGCCTTCAGAAGCTGAAGAAAATGAAAAGGCTTAAATTACAGTAGCACAACTTCAATTAAGCATTAGGAAACTCCCTAACTGTAATGACAATTCAACAATAGAAGAGATTGCAGGTGGAGTCTCCATCACTCTAGATGGGACAAGTAGGTGTCGCAAGTAGTGTAGTTACAGCTTGGGTCACAGCACCTGATTAGATTGCCTCTAAGAAAACATTCCGGCATTTTTATTATGATTCTATAATTAACATTTGTTTAATGTCCAATTTAACTAAGGCTATGTTTGCGAGGTAGGTGATTCATATTCATGTTTCCTATAATAACATTGTCCTTATTCATTTTAATAAAAATCTCTTTATTTGTTCTTCCTTCCTCAAGCCTACCTTGCTATCAGTCAGAGCCTTCTTCAGAGATTATTGCTAATATATCAAAATGAGAAAAATGTGAATATTTTCCTTTGCAATTAAAATACATTTCTGAAGTTTGAAATTATTTTATTTCACTGTCTAGTTTGTTCTTTCTCCTCTGTCAAATACTGATTTTTTTCCACTTCAGTCCTTTCTAAGTTTTACTTGGAGAAAAATTAAGAAACCGTATTTTTTAATCACAGTTAGTGCGCCAAGAAATGCCAGTATTCCTTGCATAGTAGCCTTATTAATGATGGCATTCGGGCTCTCTAAATAGCATGTACTAGGCAGAGGAGCCAGGATTCAGGGTATGGAAATCTGGTTATTGCAGACCACATAAAAATAGCAACTATTTCTTCCGTTTCACAAGTTTCTTAGTGCCACAACGGTCATTAAAACTGAAACTGCCATTTCTAAATTAACAGAAAGATGTATAGCAAAGCCTTAGGATTAAAAGGATTTCCACCATATGTTATAGCTGTAATATAATTTTATAATATAAAATTAAACTGGAGGGTGAGAAAATGTTCCTTTAAACTCCATTACATAACAGGCAAATGGTCAATTCAAAGCATGACTAGTGAATTTCCATTTTCAGCTCACAGGACTTAATTTTTGCCCATAGACCATGAGCATCTTCTGCTAAATCTCAGTAACCATGATGCATAGAGAAGCACAGGGGCACATTCAGCTGCAGGACTGGGGACCTGCACATAACGAAGCTCATTCCAGAATCCGGCCACCAGCGGCAGGCACGACCACAGCCAGTGCAGCAGACACCCAGCTGTAGACAGCTGATACGTCTGCTCAAAAATACTTAAAGCAAAAGCCTGCTTTTCTGTACAAGCCTATTTACAAGTTAAGGGTTTTATTTCTTCAGCTTGATGATTTATGCCACAAAGTTATTCTAGTCTGTTTTTTAAGTCACACCATCTCCCATAATGTAGTACAAGACTTCTTTGTAGTTATTGCAGTACACCTCTGAATGTTACATTGAAGTTACAGTGGCTGACATTTTCTGGTGACATGCAGAACAAAAATAATATTATTTTTTTCATTATATTATACAACATCTTCTGCAGCAGATGCCAGACAAACTGCATTATATTCGGTGAATTCATTACAGGATCAGGGCCTTAATATTGAAAATTTCTTGCAGAAAGCTATGTCAGCATTCCATGCTATGTAACCTTATAGATGGTACAACATACTGTTAATTCCTGAATATCGGGCACCTAAAATAATTTAGTAAAACTTACATTTACTAGTAATTATTTTATTTACCTGCACTGAGGCAGGACAGGACATGTTTCTCAGTTTTATAGCATTAGATTAATTCAGTAACTGATTTTCAGCTTTGAATTGTCAAATCGATACAATTCAGAAGAACTCCAAATAAGCAAATAAATAACTATAAAATGGTAAACATCCCCTGTGTTCAGCTTGGGATGTCTTCACACAAATACGGCTAAAAGGGATTTCTAAAACGTCTGCACAATCTCCAATTCACAGTTAAGTGGCCTGCTTTTCACTCAGGGGCAGCTCAGGTTACCTCACACACACACATGTATCAGGATCCTCGCTGTGAGAAATTGTTCGTCAACCCCCAGTCAAATGACAAAACACAGCCTCTGGCCAGTATGTAATTTAGCCATGCACCTCTTTCCATGCTTAGCCTGGTATGAACGCATCTGGAGTTACACATACCTCTCTTCTAGCTCTGAGTCAGATCCTTATTCAAATACAAGGCCTTGGTTTGTATTTCAAAGCAATTAGTAGATTGAATCGACAGCTATATCAAACCCTGATTCTCCATCTGGGAGCTACTGTGGCAACCATATTCCTCTGGGATAAAGCAGTCCAGAAGGCCCTGGAAAGAGCATGTGAGAGCTCGAGACAAAGAATTTTCAGCCTAGGGGTTACCCAGCCTATGAAACAGTCCTTTGGAGAACAACAGACACATCCAAAACGCGGCCACCTCTAGAAAACACTGCAAATCCTTTCTGTTGACAAGCCTTCCTGGCATGAGTGTTGCTTGTGAAGTGAACATCCCATTTTACTCCCAGCTCTGCTATTTGTATTGATTTTGTGGAAGATATTCAACTAGTACCATGATAGTATTACAAAATCTAAAGACATTTTTTTCACTGTTACTCCCACTAAAATGTGTACAGACTTTGCATTTCTCTTCCTCTATTCCTGTCCCATGGGAATGAATGAAAACGATGTAAAACTCCTACTCTGGTAACAAAACAATAACACCAGTTACTACCTTGCAATGAAATATTGTGACTCATCTAACCTCAGCAGCCTTCCCATTCCTCCAAGGAGACCTTGTGAGCATAGCTTATCTCAACTGCCAAAACTCAGCTGCCACGTCCCACCTGCCATAAAATCTTCAAATCTCAGCATTCTCTCTCTTCTGAGCACTAGCAGGGCTCCTGCGGGAGGATCGGGGTGGATTTCATATCTATGGATGTGTCCATCTGCAGCCATTGTTCTCTGTGTCATGTCTTGACCAAAAATAACAGATGCCCACGAACAGCCTTTCCCTCACAAAAACCTTTGATACCAACTCTCCCATACTCTCCATGTTCAAAAATGAGACTCTCTAGTGCAGAGGAAAATAATGTCTATTTCTATAATAAAACCAAGCCTGGAGACTCGTCTGCTTTCCAATACATGAATGGCAGTGATATACTACCAAATGTAGTGTACTGAGCTATCACACAGATCTGTAACCAACTACTCGTATGAACTTACCTGAACCCTATGTTGTCTGAGCTGGCCTCAAAGACAAACTACGCAATTGTGTGAACACTCATGCTGCTGAATCAGTGATACGAAGATGCTTTGTGTGGGTCGTAAGTTGAGTGGTGGTCCATTACATGGAAAAAATGCTTCTTCCCAAGCAGATTTAATAGGACATAAAGCATTGGCGGTAGATCTCATTTTACTACAGGTTTGTATACACTTTTCCTCCAATACCACAGCACATTTGTTATAATGCACTGGTATATTAAATAATTTAATCTGATCAAACAGGTAAATAAATCTGTAGCACTCCATCTCTGTTCAGTTGTGCACAGTCACTGTTTCATGAAAAGCAGCCACTTGCAATGGGAATCCCCACAGTAATTATACACTAAAAATATTTAACATTTATCGTCATGTCTTTCTCATTAACATGATTTGTCTCACAAGCACGTACTTTGCTGAACAGCCAGGTACAGCTGCCTGTGACACTTTGTGCCTCTCTGAACAGGCTTGGGTGGAGATCTGAGGCAACTGAGTGTGAAATTAGACTGACGGAAAATGAGGAAGGTTACACGATGGTGCCCAAAAGAGAGAGACTGAAAGAGAGAAGGGTAAATTTTTCTTTGGATCTCCTTTTTTCCACACATACTGTAGTGCTGCAAAGCTTTTGCTTCACAGCCTCTGGCATCCTCATTACATAGATAGATCTGGAGGTATGGATTTTCAGGGACATACCTGCTTGCTCACAAGTGCTTCGGGAAAAGGCTCCCTGAGAGCTGACAGGATTCCTTCAAGGTGACGGAGGGGCAGACAAGGGAGGGGAAAGAAGAAAGGAAGGTCATTCTGGAAGGAGAGGGGGGCAGACAAAAAAGGGGTGACCAGAGGTGCCAGGAGGGGAGAAACTACCCTGTGGGGAACGTGAGGCACCAAGAGGGATCAGTCCTTAAGGAAAAAGGGTAGTTTCAGAGGGGCCCTGACTAGCCAAGAAGGTGAGGCTAGAAGAGGGAAACTCCGCGGGGAGCAGCAGGGGAGAAACCCTCGGGGTAAGGCGCTGAGGCAGCAGCTCACGGGCGAGGGGCTGAGGAAAGGGGCCTTTGCGTGAAGGGAGGTAGGCGCTGAGGGGAGCGGCCCCAGCGCGGGTGGAGGTGAGGCGCCGAGGGATCGCCGCTCGGAGCGGGGCGAGGGGGGGCGAGGCGCTGAGCGGAGCGGCCCCAGCGCGGGTGGAGGTGAGGCGCCGAGGGATCGCCGCTCGGAGCGGGGCGAGGGGGGGCGAGGCGCTGAGGGGAGCGGCCCCAGCGCGGGTGGAGGTGAGGCGCCGAGGGATCGCCGCTCGGAGCGGGGCGAGGGGGGGCGAGGCGCTGAGCGGAGCGGCCCCAGCGCGGGTGGAGGTGAGGCGCCGAGGGATCGCCCCTCGGTGCGGGGCGAGGGGAGGCGAGGCGCTGAGGGGAGCGGCCCCAGCGCGGGTGGAGGTGAGGCGCCGAAGGATCGCCGCTCGGAGCGGGGCGCGGCGCGGCGCGGCGGGAGCCGCCCTTGGGGGCGGAGTGTCGGGGGGGCGTCGCTCGAGGCCGTGGGGCGGCACCGAGGGGCGCCAAGGGGGCGGGCACGGCGGGGGAGGGGCGCGGCGGGGGGCGGGGCCCCGCGGGGCTGGGAGGGGGGGAGGGTGTATTGTTCCTCGCGCGGTGCATGCCGGGCCCGCCTCAGCCCCCAACATGGCGTCGCGCTGTCACCTGTGTGTGTGAGGAGGGAGCGGGACGTGGTGGCTGCGGGCGGGCACGGCGGCTCCTGGAGGTCCCCGGTCCGCTGGCGCCGCGGTGGCAACGCGCCGCTCCTCGCTGCTCCCCACCGCGCTCCGGCTGTCCGGCACCCAGGCCGCTGGGGACCCCCCTGCCCCCGCCCTGCCCCCGCCATGGGGGGGTAGCGGGACCCGCCTCGCCTCAGCCCTGCGGAGCCCCCCCGCCGTCCGCGCCATGGGGTCCCCGGCGGGCGCCTCGGCGGCGACGGCGGCCACCGACTCGGCCCAGTGGCTGTCGGTGAAGGAGGAGACCATCTTCCTGCACGACGGGCTGATCCGGGTCACCGACCTGGCCGAGCTGCCCAGCGAGATCATTGGGGTGGCCGAGCCCGGCGACACCGAGCTGGAGGTGAGCGGGGCCCGCGGCTCCCCGAGCTGAGGGGAGGGACGGGGGTAGGGGCGAGGGGGTGGTGAGGAGGAGGATGCCCTCGGGAGAGGGAGGACAGTGGCAGTGGGGGCCTGAGGAGACGAGGAGGATGGTGTTATGGGGGGGGGCCCAGGGAGAATGACTTGGGGAGGATGGGGGGGCCGGGATGGAGAATGGTGGATGCGGATGCAGGGTGAAAGATTTGGGGTACGGAGCCAACTGATACTGAGGCAGTCTACTTGTTTTAAGTCAAGCAAATTTATTTCAAATAATGATGAAAGTGGAGCTGGGCAGGAGGGTGGTGAGGCACTAATGAAGATGGAGGGTGAATTATTGGTGCTACCTCCTTGTTTTGAATCAGTGGGGTTAGGAAATTTGAACCACGCTTATATATTTCAAGGTGGCCTTTGGCTCATTTATTTTTATTTATGCGTTTGTATCTTTTTGCTGTTACTTTTAGTTGGTTTGTAATTAATCAGCCTTACAATAAGATGCTTAGGGTACTGGGGTGTCTGGGTGTTGTATTTAGGCTGTTGACAGTGATCATTATTAAAGAGCGCTGAGATTTTAAATTCCAGCTTTTTGCCTTCTCAAAACTGCTGGTGGTTTTGGCTGCAGGCAGATGGTACAGCTGTTTTATCTTAGGAGGAGACGGTGAAGGACTGAATGTCACGGATTGTAGGTTGCATCTATTTTGTAGACTGCATTTTTTTTTCCTGTGTGCCTCCCTTCTCTTCTTTCACCCCGCCCTCTTCTCCAGCAATGTGGCTTGCAATGACACAGGGTCTTTGTCAGAGAAGCCGAGTGGTGTGAGCTGAGAGGGGATGGTTCAGCAGGAGCTTTATCTGTGTGCTATGTTAGGTCACGAGCATTTAGGCCGCAAAACCCTTTAGTGAGGCTTTGGCTGCTAACTGGGGTGTTGCTAAGAAGAACCCATGAGCCAGGCTTGCAGTTCTGACGACAACATTGTTCGCCTTGTGACATGAAGTCTTTATGGTGTTTATGAAAACTTTCCACAGGCTTATCTAAGGAAAGATATTTTTTGCTGAACATGCATTTTCTTTTCTGTGCGATGTGACACTGGGGATTGGGATGGGAACGGTAGCTGCTCCCATGAAATGGATGTTGGCAAATATCACATGAACAGGAAAAGAGAGACTTTTAAGGTGGATGACTTATCTCTATGTGTATAAATGTGGAATGATTCTCCCGTGTGATCAGAGTCCACTGTGGCATTCAGTGCAGCTTGTATTCAAGAAAACATTTTGATTCCGTTACATAGTTCTAGAAGCAGCATCGAGTCTAATAACTGTGTTAGAAAAATACATGCTCCCACAGCATTATTAATGTTAGATCGTAAAAAAGGAGGATATCCTTTAAAAAACAAACCAGAACCCAACCCAAACCTTATTTTTAAGATCTTGCAAGCTAGGCCAGAAGTATGTTCTGGCATGAGACTTGGCACACAGCTTCACCTGACAAACACTTTAGTGCCGGAGAATTTTTTGTTAGTGCTAGGAATGTCTGTGAAACTGTAATTGTTTGGGGGAGATAGGGATTGGAATTAGTGTTACTGTGTCTTGTCCTTTATGACACTCTTATAATGAATGTTTCAGCAATCCAGTGCCACTGATTCACAAAATTTTTCCTGTTCCAGAGATTTTTTTTCTGTTGTGCATGTTTGCAGTGTGAAACTTTAAAATAAATAAATAAGACTTTTTGCTATGGTGCTTATTTTGATCTATGGTCTTAAGTCACAGAATATTAAAGCATTTTATTTCCTTCCACTGAAAGAACTGATGACCACAAGTGACTTATTTTTGAGATCTTGTTTGTAAAATGGTTTATAGTTTTTGGTATTGAGGGGGGGTGGTTAAAAAAAAGTGAAATTTCAAGTGGTGTAAGTGTAAATTATTTAGTGCATAACTTTTCTCTGCCTTTTTTTTTAATGTTGTTTTTTTAAATAAAGGGCTACCTTGGTAAACTGGAATGGCTTTGAGGAGCCATTTTGTGGAAATAGGTGCATGCATCTTATTGAAGTCTGGCCATGCAATTGACTAATGCAGTGAATGGCTCATTTGCACTGTTTCTACCCCTACTTGCAATGTAATAAATATATCTGAAAATGGTCTAAATAGAAATCTCTTGGGATATGTTATTGGACAAGGGTAGGAGATGCTGCAGCTGCTGCTTTGATCAGTAAACTTCCTTAATACACTTCTTGTGCTTCATCAATGGTGGTCAGAACCCAGACTGAATTTCTGATATGGCGTGCTTAATTAAAAAATGTAGTATACTTAAATGGATATTTTGGGGGGGGGGGGGGGGGGGAGTATCATTCTGGTCTGTTTTGCTTAAATATCTCTTTAAAGAGCTTATTGGTGAATAATGTCAATGTATTTGGATGTGTTTCCTTTGTCCTTCTGTTCAAAGGTTTTGCCTATTTGTAAAAAGAAAAGCAGAGGAAAAAATGTTACGGTACTGGTATTATGCCAAGAAAGGCTTATGAAAATTTATTTTGTTATTTTGACTTCCATACAACTTTTACTTATTTTTAATGTATTTATATATGTGTGTGTATATATATGTATTTTATTTTTATTTTTCCTTAATGGTAGGTTATGGAAGTGTTAACATTCTCTTTCATGTGAAGGTAACTTGTTCTAGGAGTATCTTTAGGTTTAAAGGGTGTGGGGGGTTTTGTTTTGTTTTTTATGTGATGTAAATGATGTATGCCAACTTCTTGGACTGTCTATCAGGGTATTTACAAAGAATATGTATTACCAAAAAGAAAGGAGGCACTTTTTTTTTATTTGATATAATTTTGTAATGATGTGTATATAAAAGCTGCTCCTGGTATGGGTTTCTCAATAAAATCTACTAATCAAAGGAGACCTAGATTAGTTAGCAATTATGCAAGCCTTTGCATCCTTATTTTAAAGCCTTTCATACAGAGAAATGACTTTCAAATTGCAAAGTCTTCTGCTTCTTGGAGACAACCTTATGTGACTAACAACTGAAGATGTTGCCATGACATTTTGTCCGCTCTCTGCCCTGGATGTCAGTGCCTGCACAGGAGGGACAACTTAATGGAAGATGGGCTGTCCTTTAACGTGCCACAGTGGAAACTGCAGCACTTCCAGAATCCTGCCGATCAAACATCTTTCACAGAGACGACAACCCCTGGGAGCGGGGCAAGAGATATGTCTGAAGGTGAAGGTCTCTTACACCATGTAGTTTTAAGTCTGCCAGTACACCAGAGTCAACATGCTGAGACTTATAAGAATGCCAGCAATATAAAGTGATGTGTTAACCCTTGGTAACTTAATAAGAAGGACACTACTGAATAGGGCTTGTTCACATAGACTATGACATAGCCATCTGATGGCAAAAAAGCATTCGCTTGTATCTAGGCAGTTTAGTCTGGTTGACATATGTTACGATTATAATCCTTCCATCTGAGGAGGCCTTCTTTCTATTCTTCAAATTTGTGGCTGGTATTTTCATTAGTTTTAAATTTGCAGTATGGGCAATTTTTCAGCTAACTAGTGATAGGCTCAGTTATTTTTTTCCACAGGGAAATAAGTGGAAAGAAAGACAAATCTTCGATATATAGTCCCAGTATAAAGTAGAACAACCTTACGTGTCACTCCATTTAACTTGTAAGCACTCTATGTTTTACGTAACAGCCTACAGAGATAATAGTCGTTTGGATATCTGTTCTTGCTGTTCTCCTGCATAGCCTGGAAAAGTTCTAAATACCTTATTTTATTTATTTTTTTTCTTTAATATATTTTTAACATGAAGGTAGAAGTGTAGCTCCTACCTTAATAGCTGTCTGGATCAGGTATATATCTGTCCTCATCTGATGTTTTGACTCTTGTCAAGCTCTGTTACCGTAGGACAGAGTACAAGATGCCACTGGGCAGCTGTTGGTCTGCACTGCAGATATGTATTTTTAATCAAATGTAAGTGGAAAAAAAAAAAAGGTAGTGTCCTTTCCTCTTCCCCCCAGTATGGTCTGGTCTAGCCCTCTAGGGAGAAGTTAAACAACTGAAGTCCAGTGCTATTTTAACAGCATGTGCCAATCCTGTGACTGACTTGTGTTTTCTGTCAAAATGATTTAGACTTGAAGGTATCTGCTAAACTTGAAGCTTTCACCCATTTTCCTCATGGACTAGAAGAAACGTTGTGTCGCTCTTCCCTGGTTGCTGAAGGAGAGAGTAGTTCTCTGTAATTATCTAGGTCAGTGCTTCCCAAATCTTTCTGGTTGTGACCTTACTTCTATTTACAAGCTTCACCTCTGTCAAGATAAAAATCCCTAATGCCAGCATAAACAATTGACGTTTTACTAAGTGGATGACCCCTCTTGAGGTTACAACCTCTAGCTTGAGAACTGCTGATCCAGGCATGTATGTCAGGCTTGTAACTTTCCTAGTCCTGCCTTTTGCATCTCCTTCCACTTCAAATACTCCAGTATTCCTCTTTGAGGGTGTTTATAGCTTTCAGAGTAACACCAGATGAAGCTAGTTCTTGAAGTTAATTCTGCACAGGAAGATAACCTTACAAATGTGAGCCTTGGCTGTTACTTTTGCACAGGAGTTGATGGCATTCTTCCAGGCGTCACTGTAAGTCTCTCACTTGCCTTTTGAGAGGACTCTGAAATCTTGATCGCTTTCCTTTTAAGCTCACTTTCATTAGATAATTGTATAAACCACCAATATTGTGTGATTTAATCTCCAGCAGAGTTGCTGCTATCATCATCAATTGTCATAAAATGACCTGTTTGAATTTATTAAACTTCTATAATATGGACTACCATGCCTCTTGGCTTTTTATTTTTAAAGTAATGTTTTAGTTATCCTGCTAGAGAAATATTAGAAAACTTCTTATAAAGGATGATTTTGCAAGTATGTTTCTCAAATATAGTTCTTATGACCAATTGGAGCTGATTAATTCAGTGATCTGCACTCTCAGAAATTCAAATGACAAAGATTTTTCTTTACCTTTCACGGACATTTTCATCTACTACTTAAATAAGGGCCAAAGAAATATTTAAATAAACAAATGAACAAGTAGAGAAACAACACTTTCTTTTATAGCATTTTTTGTGTGTGTTTACAGCATGCCTGTACTCTGTAATTCATCTCAGATATCAAGGTTATTTGGTAAATTTGTACAGTTACAAAAAAAATTGTTTGTGACAATATTGTGTATGCAGTAAAGGATACAGGTTTCCTAGTGCTTATTTCTGAGCAAGTAATTAGGTTTCTAATGCTTTCACAAGGGAAAACAGTTCATGCCTTTAGCTGAGTTGCTAAAAAGCTATGCTGCTATATACAGGATTATGAATCAGTAGAGGCTTTGAACAAGGTGATACGGTTAAAATTTCTTGGAGCAGAAAAAATCAGAACAATCATGAAACTTGTAGTTTTCAACTGCAACACTAAAAGCATAATGTAAAGTATGCAGCAGCTGCTAAGAACCTATAAAATTTCAATATCTAAAACATCAGGATGAAAATGTTTGCACATATTTATATATTTTCCAAACACACAGGCGTATCAAACAAAAAGCCTTATAGAGGGCTTAGAAAAATGTTTTAAAGATATCAGGGCAGTGTTTGCACTAAGACAGCTTCCTACTGTGTGTCTTCAGAAATTGCCGTAAGCAGAAATGCTATTACCCAGCAGAGCAACAAAAAGTGGCAGACTAGGAGTATGTATACAGTGTTGTTTATGGGAGCAGTTTAAATTTTGATGTGTATTTCAATTTTAGGGTACCTTTAAAACTGTCAATTCTGGTATTTCTCTTATAGAATAATCTATATATCTTGTAATTCAGTCTTTTTTACATTCTTTTATTTGTATTTCTAGAGACAAAAGAAGCAAGTAAACAGGTGGTGTTCCCTATATGTTAACTCTGGTACAAGAGGAATGACCTTATAGCTGTAACATGGTGTTGAAAGTAACATAGTTAAATTTTTCATGCTGCTGTTAAAGATACCTTATGATTTTGAGGTTGTTTCTGTTTTTCTGTATGGTTTGTTCCTCCTGTGAGATGGGAATAATACTTGTTAATACTCAGGGGGGTATTATGGATCTAATTGATACTGGTAAATGTACCGCCATCTTCAAGAAGTTGTTATCTTTCTATGTGAAGTTCAGCCAATTTAATTATGTGGAGAAAGAATTAAATGCTATCTTTGAGATTTAAAGGCTTTCACTTGCAATATGTAACTTTAGGAAAAAATACACCTTTGTGAACAGCTTCATTGCTCATCAATTCCCTATGTAGTAGAACTAAAACTGATCAATGAAACCAGCATATTCAGCCCGAGACTGTCATTTAAGCTATTACATTGGGAGACCTATTGCAAAAAGTCCTTGTTCACCTCTGTCATTGGGCATGCATTTTCTTCTTTCTTTTCCATTCTGCTTCTTTCCATTCTACGTGCAGTTCCACGCCAGGGAACTGGTTTAAACCAAAAATCTAGCTTAACAACACCACCACACACACCCCCTCCCCCCCCCCCCCAACCCCAAACAAACAGGAAAAACTCCAAACAAAAAAAACCCCACAGGCACTACTGCCAGCACCAGGGAGAGGACGAGAGGGCAGGAATTTTAGCCAGAGGAGAAAGCTGCCTTTTAGTGGCAGCTCACTTTTAAATTTCCTTAATGTGGTCATAAAACCTCAGTCTGAAACTCTTCATGTAGATTAACGTGTCTTAATTGTAGTACATCTAGTATTTACTGTCGGTAGAGAAACACTTTACCCTAATAATAGTGAATGCCAGTGACTACTTTCTGGAGCAGTATTGGCAAAAATATTTTTTAATGGGAAGAAGTATCTGGTTACAGTCATGTAGTAGGATGAAACAGGACAAAAATTGGATACAGCAGGAAAGATGACATCCTCCCTGTAGCTGATGATCTAAAATTAGATACCTTTCGTGCCTCTCAATGTTGAAGAAGATGCCAATGACCAATTAGAGTGATTGGACTTTGGATCAACCATTTTCTAATTAAAATAGTTATTAAAATGGATTTAAAATATTAAACAAGGAAGTAGTATTTAAGGACAAGATACTGCAAAATTAACATAGTGACAATTAAACTTTTTACTAACACAGTTTTTAATTATGTGTAACTTCAGGCTGTGAAGCGTGAGACTTTAAAAATCAAAACTTTTCAAAGATAGTCTTTGCTAACTAGAAGTAGACAAAGTTGGAAAATAGGTAATAATCACAGTCAGTGTATGAACTGTGATTTCAAAGTGACTGAAGAGTTGGTTTCTCATTTGCAAAAAGCGTCAATGTGATGTTTACCCTACTTACAAAATCAGGTATAGAAAAAGATCTTCTTAAAAAACGATGTTTTATTTCTTCCCCTCATTCTAGTGTCTTGATTACACTAGAATTTATACTAGAATCACTTTAAAATTACATTAGAATTACACTTTTTGCACTGACACTGCATATGTTTTTTGTTCATTAGAAGTTATTCTTTAAAACTTCACATTTCTATTATAAAGGTCTTTTTTGTTGATATTATTGATTGTTCCGAAGGAAAATGTTAATGTGCCTTATCTAAAAGCGGAAAATGGGCTATTTTAACACTACAAATGTACGTAAGGTAGACAGACTTTAAATTTTCTCGCAATTCTCTTTACGTTTGTCTTTATAAAATGACTATGTTATTTTAACTGCTACTGAGCGTCTTAACTTTTTCATGTCCTTGTTTTCATAGTATATTAATCTGCATTATTTTTGTAGCTTGGTTAGTTATCTTTTGCTAGTTCTGAATATAATCTGTATGTTCAGGTTTTGTTTAGTATTCTTCCTTTAAGCATATGTTTGTTTGTGTTTTTAGCTTGATGGTGTTACTGTTAAGCTGCTATTTCTGTTAGAGATTGCCTTTTGAGATGTAAGTAGATACTTGGGTAACTTGTTTTATGGCAAAGCAATGTGATTGTTACATGCTTTTCATCCTCTTAGATTCTGTTTAAGCCTTGTTAGTCAGAAATGATTGGTGCTGTGAAGTGATTGATTATTTACTGGTTCAGGTGACTTGCTTGTGATGTGCTGGTTTTTGGTTGTCTGCTTCTGAGATCTCCCCAAGTGTTGTATAGGTAAACATCGATGCAAGGTGCCCCAATACCACTAGCAAAAGGATGCTGGAAACCAGTCCTAAATCAGAGCTCAAACTCAAGTGTAAATACTGAGGCATCAAGGAGGCAGGGGAAAGAGAATTTTACCTCTTGCTGAATGAGGAATAGTTGTTTGTTCAGTGAAGTATTGGAGAGGACAGCTTGAGTAACAGACATGTGCATCTGCAGGGAAGTGAATCTGTGCTTATTTTAACAAAGAGAATGGTCAGATCTTCTGGACAGGAAGAGAATAAACTAATTTGGGGGAGAAGGATTAAATTTTGCTGGGGGATTTAAAAAGGGAGACTTGTCAAAGTACGCCAGCTTTTTTATAGCCTGAAGAAACCCTCTTTAGTGGGTGCAGCCTCAGGCAGAAGGTGTTCAGAATGGCAGCCTCTGACAGCCGTGTGCCAGGGAGGCCTGCAGTAAATCAGCTGGGGAAAGGATGGGGAAGACCTTTCTGATTCAATCTCAGTACAAGTCATTTTAGCATAGACTTTCTATTTCCTTTCTTCGCCTGTGTCTTTTATAAACACTGGTGGCTGTATTGTCTATTTCAAAATTTGTGAATAAAGGTGGTGGGGTTTTTTCCTTGCATTTTATTTTAACTTGCTTTGACTTCAAATAGCTTCAAGATAACAAGCTGTTGTGGTTTAACCCGGCAGGCAGCTAAACACTACACAGCCATTCGCTCACTCCCCCCTGCAGTGGGATGGGGGAGAGAAACAGGAAAAAAAAAAGTAAAATTCGTGGGTTGAGATAAAGACAGTTTAGGAAGACAGACAGAAAAGGAAGGGAAAATAATAATAATAATGATAAAAGAATATACAAAACAAGTGATGCACAATGCAGTTGCTCACCACTTGCCGACCGATGCCCAGCCTGTCCCCGAGCAGTGGTCGTTGCCCCCTGGCCAGCTCCCCCCAGTTTCTATACTGAGCATGACATCATATGGTATGGAATAGCTCTCTGGCCAGTTTGGGTCAGCTGTCCTGGCTGTGCCCCCTCCCAGCTTCTTGCTGGCAGGGCATGAGAAGCTGAGAAGTCCTTGACGAGTGTAAGCACTACTAGCAACAACTAAACCATCAGTGTGTTATCAACATTATTCTCATACTAAATCCAAAACACAGCACTGTACCAGCTACTAGGAAGAAAATTAACTCCATCCCAGCCGAAACCAGGACACAAGCTGTGCCTGAAGATACAAGAAAACTGTAGTCAGTGTGCTGAGGAAACCTTGGCAAGGGCTGTGATTCCTTTGTGAAGTCTTTAGACTATCCAAAGGGAAGCAGTACATATAGTATGGACCAAGTGAAGCCCTGTCATTAGCGTTGGGTTACAAAGAGGTGTGCTTTGCTAACTGGTGAGAACCAGAATGGTTCCCGGGTGTGCGGCAAGATCTTAGGAGCATGTCTGAACCCTGAAAGCTCCCAAGTTGTTTGTCACAGCCAGTGCTGTGAAACTTTGGTCTTGAAGCTCCTTTTTGGAGGTAGCTCTGAGTACTTGCCTCTAGTCAGTAACATGTCTTTTGAGGAAAACAGACTTTAACATAATTTTCTGAAGACTCCGGTATAGTAGATGACCTTACACTTTTCTCTGAATATCCTGTTATTTTCTGGAAGTGCAAATGCCTACGTAGACCTTCAGATGATATTGAATAGTTAAGTTTTTTCACTGGTTCCATAAGCTGTGTATGAAAACTACATGGTGTAAATTGCTTTATTTTCAAAAATCTGTAAGTTCCATTTTGGAACTGTCTTTTAAATCTGTTGAATCTATACTTCATATATTGTTAACCCGAATTAGTGCATATTTTCTTTATGAAAGAGCAAAGCAAAACACTCTTAACAGTTCCAGACAGACCATACTATGCTTATAAACCAAATTATAAACTGTGAGATCAGTGAGAAAATAAAACTTCAGTAGGGAAAGGCTTTTCATCAGCATATCTGCAAATATTTGACACTGACTTCTTGTCTTGATTTATACAAGACAGGCTCAGAGATGTAGAGCAATATCAAAGACAAAAAATCCATCTTCCTGCTAGACTGTGGGACCTGAGGAACAGAGTATGTAACACAGTGTGACTAGTTTTTGTAAGCGTATCTTCAGTTGGACCGTAATAAGTGACAAAATTTGCAAGGTTAAATTATATCCAAAATGTGGACCTTTCTGCAACAAATTGGTTACAGTTTTATTGATGAGAACCCACCAAACACAACATCAGTAACTTGAAGGAAACTGAAAAAATGTTCATCAGTTGCAACTGGAATTCAGTCTCTGGTTGCGTTTGCAATTTGGCTGAAATAAAGCGATTCTCGTGTGTTTGAATATTTAAACCTTCTGCTTGTTATTACATACTGGGTACAGATTTGATTCAAAGTCCACGTGAGGTTGTACAAAGCTTGTGAACTAACATAGTGGTATACTTACAATTTAGGTGGGTGCAACTTTTTGAAATATTATCTGACATGGATTGCAGGGTTCCACTATGTTTATGGGAAGACTATAGGCAGCTTCCCCCCCCCCCCCCCCCCCCCCCCCCGGCATGGAAGTATAATCTAAAAGGGAAAGAGCCAACTAAGCATGCCACAACTTGTCTTTTGTGGTGTCTTTGTTATTAGCATAGCCAAAGACTACAGACCTATTTTCTTTAGCATTTAACTCTCAAGATGAAAACATTAATTCTCTTTTTCCTCCATTTCTGCAGCTTGTTATTGCTTAGTTGAGGATCCATCACGTGTTCAGTTCAAGAAAGTCAAAAGCAAATTGTTTTAGAAAGTGATTGCATCTATAACAGGAAACAATTAAACTTATTTTTGAGACAATAAAACACACAAATTAATGAGATAGTTATTTTAAATATATAATATGTGGTTTAGAGATTAATATTCTTAATCTCTTTGAAGAAATTAAGAGGTTCATTAGTTTTAAGAAGCTCAATACTAACATCTATTCCAGTCTAATTATTATGTGAATTACTTTAAAGTGAACTTTTCATGACTCTAATGATAAATGTTCTACTGAAAAGCTGTTTCATTGACTTTAGTAAGGGTGTTTGTAGAAATGGCAGATGTGGCTTGTCCTGAAGCGTTTTATCAAGCTGTTCAAAATTCTACAATTAGACATAAATATGTATTTCATATTCTGTATGACTACTGCCTACAATTAAAAAAAAAAAACAACCAACAACAACCAAACCTGTATGAAATTACCCATTGCAGCTCTTAATCTCTTGCATTCCCCTTCCCTTCCTTTTTTTCATTATTTTTTTATTATTATTAAATGAGGAAAGGACAGCTTTGCAGCATAAAGATGGGCCGAAGAGAGTGTACTTGGGGGCAGATGAGATGAGGCAGTGTGGCATGCAGGCAGAAGCCCTTTGGACACTGGATCCGAAGTATCAGAAAATGTTTGGCTCATTGCTTACCTTGAGGTTGCCGTAGCTTAAGTGACTTTGCTGATCTCAACTGTGGTATGCTGTAGGGAGAAGAATTGGCTGTAAATTACTTACAATTCTGACTTCTTTCAAGTACCGGGCTGGGTACTAACCCATAAATATGTTTCTTTCTGTCATGGTTTACTTGTTTTCTGTTGTTCCAGCTTTGTCTTCCAATTTTACTTAGAAGTGCCAAAAAGGCTTCTTTCTTCTGTCTGAAATGATGATGATGAGACTTTTAGGTTTTTAAACTATGGCAGCAACTGGAAATATTTTGAAAGGTGTAGCTAAGTGCAATGTAATAAAATTGAGGAGGGGAAAAAAACAGGGGAGGGAGAGCATGTAACAAAACTCTTGGTTCGTTTTAGAGAACTGGTTGGTTTGTTTGAAAAGCTCTAAAACTAGAACATACGCATTCTTATTGCAAAATGCTGTTGACCTATTAGTTTCCATAGAAGGGCTCTAAACTCAGCCCCTGGGATCCTCCACCCCCTCAGTTCTTTTGAAGTTTTTCGCAAAATTGCCTTGATTACAAAAAAAAAAATGCTCCAGGGGAGGCGAGTCTTTATTTTCGAAGATACTATTTCGTATGTATTTTTCTTTGCAATCTATACTATTGTTGTTTTAGCATCACAATTGAAAGTTTAAAAATCTCTGTCTGCAACCCCCGAGCCCAGCCTTCAGTGACAATGCTGACTCAATAATAACAGACTCCATACCACCTGCATGCTCTCTGGCCTCCAATGTAACTTTATTCATGCCCAGAGATTTAAAAAAAAAAGTCCACAATCTGTTGTAGGGGACAGCTGATCTAGAAATCATACTTACAGGCATATGTTACTTTTTTTTCCCCTTAAGAAAAAGAAAACCTATATAAATACCAGCTTTTTTCCCTCTTTCAGATACTAACATTTGAGACCAAGAATCCGACGGAGCTGGCTGAGCGCTTACGATCTGTATGTGGAAACCAGAGCAATGCTTATGCTCGGCTGCTGGAGTACCGACTAAATGCTTTGCGTGGACTCTGGAATGCCCAGCGCCAGCTAGCCTTGGAGGAGCAGCATGACCGGGAGAGCTCAGGCGATGAAGAAGCGCTGGCCTTGCTCAAGCGTCAAGGCTTGTTACAGCAGCCTGAACAGGCACCGTTTACTTCACGAATGGGGCTTCTGTTGGTCTTTCCCCTCATTCAGTCTCAAAGTAGAACAGACCCTTCTCTCTGTAACATAACTGCTGAGGTGCTATTGAATTGCCTTCGAGACTGCCAGCCTTTGAGTTTGACTAAGGAACCAGCTGACTGTCTTAATGGGATAGAGTCTTTGCTGTGCTCCTGGCTGGAAGACACTTCTGCTTCAGGCCAACAGATTCCATACAAGCAAAAAGAAAATGCTGCTGCCGCCCTAGTTGCCTTGGCTTGTGCAAGGTAAGGAAACTACTGAAATGACATGTTGTGGTTGATATTGGTAGTAAGCGTTTATATTTAAACATAAGAATCAAAAGTGATGTGACCACACTGTTGATACTAATTTTTGGTTTACACTAGCCTTTTTCTTTCTAATATTTAAATATTGGTTTGGAAAGGGTGAAACTGATAAGCTAAGCATTTATTTTTTGCATGTGTTTAGCATATGTAAAAACAGAAGGATCTAGGTTAGAAATGCCTCTTGTGCATATTGCTGCTTCGTGATCTGTTCTAGGAATGGTTCCAATTGTTTTTATTGTGGAGGAGAGTTGTCTCACTTTTCCCTTTGTACTGCCCCTTTAATCCTATAGCTTATGCACCTTCATTTGGCTGTAGAAGGCATTACCATACGAAGTTTTGGGGCAATTCATTTCAGATTTCAGTGTTGCCTGTGAAACATTTGGAGGCATCTTTTCATTTTGTTGCCAGTGAAGAGTTCAACCAGCATAGGTTGAACTATCCCATGTCCTGCATGGGTTTAGCACAGCATCAGGTGATTGAGGACGAAGCTGCCATAATAGCTTTTAATAAAAGCTTACTCTTTTTAGGGGATGGGGCTTGGGGAGAGGGGGAGGAGTATACAAAACTTAGCTTCTGCAAAGGCGTATGAACGTGGGTCTAAAGTCACTAGTAGCCTTTTGAAAATCTTGGCTTCAGTGTTTCTCAGATTGCAGCCTTGTCTGTCAAGTTTAACTCTGATTTAAGACGTTGAAGTTCTTGGGAGATGTCATGATTTGCTTTAGAAAAAGGTTTATTCAAATGAAAAACACTTAATTTCTAGTGTACTTGTTCTAATGAAGTCAATGAGAAATCCACTGTATGTGGCAAACTCTTCTGCACTGACAACTGCCTTATCTAAAAGGCAATGTACTTGAACATAGCTCAGATAAATTAGATGTGATAAACACGATCTCATTTATTTTTTTTTCCAGATGTCAATTTTCAGGAAGTATGGGATGTTCTTTTGCAACTGAATTTGTAAAAGAGCTACATTTCAAATAGAGCTTTTGAATTGAAGGTTGATCTTATATGTTCCTTACAAATCTGTCTTGCATTGCTTAGAGTTGTAATATCCTGATGTGCTTTGTTCACCTATGAAAGCCTTGCATTTTTCCTTTAAATATGTAAGTTGTGTTGCGTACCATTATGAAGAAAAAGCCTTCAAAATGAAACTATCGTTGAGATTCCTAGTTGCAATTTTGGGTGCTTCATGTTACTAAGAATAAAACAACAGGGTAAATATTGCTTTAAATAATTAATTGAGGTACTTTGAAGTATTCAGTGTCAGTTTTCTCCAAGCTGAGGTTTATCATTGAAAGCATGCAGCTGAAAATGCCAGTGGGGAAAACGGGGTTTGGGGTGTGGAGGAGGAAGGTTAAGGAGCTAAGACTGACCATGTGTGACAGAAAGCGAAAGGCTATATTCAGCAGAGTGTGTGGAGAGGATCTTTTCAATGGATCAGTCATGCTTCTGAAGAAATCAATTCATAACTGACTACTATCACACCCAAGACACAGTCAAGATTCTCGTCTTTAGCTAGGCTATTATGCCTGGAAAGAAAGCCACTGCGTCTTTCAGAAAACTACTTCTTCCTAATACCCTGACCTTTAAAACAGAAACTGTGAAATATATATTTTTAAAGACTGTAAAATATATATTTTTAAAGACGTCTGTATCTCTTTATTTCTGCAAAAATCAGGCGTTTTCCACTATATTGATGTACAGATTTCATAGGTTCTCCAAAAAAAATTCAACTTATGAATGAACAAGAATTATAATTAGAGTTACAAACTCCATATGTTTGTAAATACCACAATAAGATTTCAAAGCAACACACTTTTAGGCAAGACTAGAAACAACTTCTACTTCAGTTTAATTTTGTTTTCAGAAGTAACTAGTCCTTATAGACATTTAAATGCATCACTTCAGAAGGGGAGAAGCTTCCAAATTTGTGTTTGGAAGCAGAAGTCATCAGAATCTTGATAATAAATTAATTAGTCTGGTCTTTTCTATTTTAGTCAAAAAAGCCATCTCTAGCTATGTCTGCAGTAGCTCTTACTAATACTTTGGCTCAGCCCCAGGAAGACCCGCAGATTGTATTTGAAGATCTAAATATGATTAATGAGCTACAAGAAATATTGAAAGTAGCTGTCTCTAATAGATGCAAGACTGAGGTATTTTATCATGTGCCTAGGTTGCCTTTACTGTACATGTTGTTTATGACGCAGCCCATGGTTGCTGATCTCCCTACCTGCATGGTGCTTCATCCTCTTCCAAAAAGATAGTGTGGTTTAGGCTGGCAGTTTGCCAGCATTCTTCCTTTATGTTACCCACTCTTCCTCTTTTCACTTCCTCCATGAAGAAAAGAAATGCAAATTAGAGAAGAAGCTTGATAACATATCTTGGATATTCTCTCTTTATGGTACTGGATATCATATTCTACATAGAAGCTGTTGTCTGTGTGCATTCAGTCTCATTTCAATAGACATCTTTAATTCATGTTTTTCTTATCCTTTTAGAGGGTCGCTGAAAACCTTTGTTCATACAGTGCACCTATTACAGAAACAGACTGATCTAGGATCCTTGCCTGTGGCTGATGTATTATACAGGTTTGTAGTGACTTTTCTAATTGTAGCACTTTTACATCAGCTCTGAAAATGTGTAAGTGCATTTACAGATAAATGTCTTTAAATGTGATTAAAAGGGTTTAGAGTTATTGAAAGCTCTAGGAAAGATCGAAATTTAATCAATTGCAGGAGGAAGACATTAGAAAGTAAAATCTAAAAGGATCTACTAATTGTTTTTTTGGTGTTTTTATTTTTTAATTAAATATTGATGATTCCTTTAAGTGGCTTATGAACTCTGACAGAGAATAATTACTTAAATTATATCTTTGTCTTAACTTTTGATTTAGCTAGGTTTTGCTATCACTGTTCTCTACGCATCTTATTTTCTGCTTAAAGGTTGTTGCTTTTGGAGGGAGGACCTGGATCACCCTCTTGTTTGCTTGGAGGAAAGCATATAGTGTCTTGGGGCTTTGAAGACATGCTACCTGCACCTGATGCCAACAGTAGTTCCAGCAGTGAAAATAAAGGTGAATTATTTCATGGCTCAGTACTAGCAACGGAGGACAAGATGCTTTTTGTGGTGATAATTGTTTAAAAAATAATGTAAAGCTTTAGAGTTGGAAAGGATTTCTCCTTTTCTGTTGGAAGTAATGTAAAAGCAAGTACAATACATATCGAATAACTGAAGGCTGAAGGGTTTAGGACCATCTGGAGAGAGAACTGGGCATCACAGGAGTGTCTCGAAGCCTGATATATAATGAGAGGGGGAGGGCAGCAGCTGTCTGGGCACTTTGTTGTCTTAGTCTGTACATTCAAAACTGAGGTTTTGAAAACATGGACCTAATTTATAGGAGTACTGAATTGTTCACATTGTTTGGCTTGTCATACCTATTATCATTAAGTTAATCTAACTAGATATGTAAATGATTTGTTTGCTTTTTTAAAAGTTGATTTGGGGATCAGATAGAAAAAATTATCCTGTTTTATATTAAAATGAAGAGGATAAATCTTAAGTCTAGTGTGTTAATGATAGTATGGTGTATAATTTTTTTAAAATACAAGATAATGGGGTTCAGAAGAGTGTTGCTTTTTGGTTGCTGAAGACCAGATGCTATTTTAAATTGCCTAGTAATCAGGTTGTAGGAAGTCATCAAAAGCAGTAGATCCAGTGACCCTCCCTGACTTCAGTAGGAATTTTGCAGAGAGGTCAAACTGAGTTTGGATATTATCCACTCATTAGTCTTTCAGTAAGGGTAATTTTTTTTGTCCTGTGCAGTATCACTGTATTCAGTAGCTATCATTGGCAGAGCATGTTTATTTTTAGAAGTACAAGTTTATAGCTTCCCCCCCTCCCCCCTTTCCTATTCTACTTTTGTTTCTGTCCAGTCTGTTTTGTATGGGGTTTTTTATGCTTTCTCTTGTATTTCTTTCCCTGAATTAATTCTTAGTTTTTACTGCTTTGTTTTTTGCACTAATTTTTGCACTAAATGAGAGTTCACATTGCTTTAGAAATATTAGTTCAAGCTTTGATGACATCTCATTAAGTTTAATGCAAACCATAGGAATTTACAAATCTGAGTTGTCGCTGAGGCTATCTGCAAATTTAATTGACATCTGTATTTTGAAGAGCTTTTCTTGCTATGAAAGTAACTAGAGTTTTGTTTTTTGGTTGGTTTTTTTCTTTTGTCCCTAGCTGACTGTTCAGATTCTGTGAACTTAAACAGGTTGACTGGACTGGTTTATTGACAACCTTGTTACAAGGGTTTGCCTTGTGTGTCCCATCTTGATTGTTAATAATTACTATTTTGTGAGTGACAAAGCAATGTTTGAAATACATTTTTGTCTTAATTTAACAGTGTTCAGAGGTGGAAGGGTCTACTTACTAGCTTTAGGAGAAGCACAGAATTGTACTAGAAATTAGATCAAGGCTGGATACTAGATTATTCCTTCCCCACAAAAAGTATGTTATACCAGTGGTCCTGAGCAGAAAGGCTTGTATAGTCATAAGCCTTGCTTGTATTTTATCTTGCTGCCAGTTCTGAGTTCTGAACAGCATTACCTGTTGCAAAAGCAGAAGAGAATGGTCTTCTGCTCCTTTACATCATTCTAAAGGCATTTAATATCAAATACTGAAGTTGGTTTATATTTAAGTAAAGGAATTTTCCACTTGAAATGAGTTCAGTTGAATAGTCCTGTGTTCCCAAGCATGGTTGAGTATGCTAGTCTAGTTCCTACTGTATCTACAGTTTTGAATAGTGTGCAGAAAAAGCCAGTTCAAACTTACTGGTTTTTTTACAGAAGCTTGGGCCATAATACCCAAAGACAGGTCTTTAACACTGAAATGAGAACACGACACAGGAAAAAGAAATTATTCAGAAATGGATGATGTACCTTTGAATCATGAAAAAACAGTGCTAATGTAATTTATTGTCTCAAAAGAGAAGCTGAGTGACTAGCACCTAATTCTTGTTAAGTTTATTTGGCAACAGCAGGAGATTTAAACAGTCCTATTATTCATGTGAGTGAGTTAGGTGTAATATGGGCACCTCCGTAAGGCTTGAAAGAAATGTAAAGAAACTACTGTAAAAAGAATGGACTTTGACTATGTTACAGTAGCTCTTAGAACACCGAATAGTAAATTCAGTATTAAAAAAATGGTTCTGACCTGTCAGTAATGACCTGTCATGAGCATCTGTTGGGTTTCAGTTGCTGTGGTAGCTACCACAGAACTGTAATGACCATGGAGAATTTCCAGTTTTGTATGTCACAGAGGAGGTCTCTGCTCTATTCTTTCTTCCTGATTCAGATGCAGACTTAGGGCGCTGTCTTGCAGCAGATGGGCTCTATCTTTATACAACTAATTCAGTGGGCAGAGGA
The DNA here is from genome assembly GCF_034638445.1 of Ciconia boyciana. Taxonomy (NCBI): domain Eukaryota; kingdom Metazoa; phylum Chordata; class Aves; order Ciconiiformes; family Ciconiidae; genus Ciconia; species Ciconia boyciana. The sequence continues at coordinate 8,490,841 of NC_132948.1, forward strand.
ATAAGCAAATTAGGATCTGGATTACATGGTACTTTGCGGTAAGTGACAGTTGAATATTTGCTATTCTGCAGATCTGTTTAAAAAAAAAAAAAAAGAAGTTATTGTCTCGATAAACCACTCTCAGATGTTAAGTGTAACAAGACTAGACCATATTACACATTTTCATTAAATGCTCTTTTAATGTTTTGGTTTTCTCATCTGAAATTCTTCTTGAGTATGTTTTCTCTAGAACTGTAGAATAATTTAGGTTGAAAGGGGCCTCTGGAGGCCATCTAGTCCAACCTCCTGCAAAGAGGTATAGTAGTAACTAGCTAGTATTTTAGATTTTATTTTTTTAATGTATACTAAGTTGTTTATTCTTTGAGAGGCATATACTATACACTGGTTTTGTGACCTTCTTATTTATAGTTGTACAGTTGCTGAATTTATAAGTGTGTTTTTCTAATTGTGTCATTCATTATATAAATGATTAGTGCAGATGTGACTCACTGTACTTTCTTGTTTCTTTATTGCTTGGAAGCCATGAGGCTTCTTATGCTTTAAGTCTTACAATAGAAATTGCTGCCTTATGCTGACTTGAAGTTAAGTTCAGTCAAAGTTCAAGAATGTGGTTGTGAGTTGTTCTTAGAAAAACAAAAAAAAAAGCACAGAGTTTTAAAGAGTTTTAATATACTGCTTTTTTGCCAGAGGTTTTGTGTACTGCCGTAATGAGGAGCTGGAGACTGGGTGGGTTGCTTTTGGCAACAGCAAACTTCTTCATCGGCCCGTCTCTTTTGATAATAAGCCTCACTCCCTTTTCCAGGTTGTGGATCAGCATACCCTTCAGGTAAAAGGAACAGCTAGGATCTTCATTGCAGAGTTAGAGTAGAGTAAGAAAACGTTCTTAATTAATCACAATCATTTCTAGCTTTGATTACTTTTGTCCTTGAAGTTTCTTCTTTTTACTTTGTGAAACTGCCTTTTTATAAACCCCCGTTGAAAGCTTTGCATGATAGAACTTGTAAGTTGTTACAGATATTACTGTTTCCATGTGGTGTTGTGTGTGTATATAGATATGCATGTATATACACATATATGTATATGCATATACAGACTTACACTGTACTATATTATGATAGTATTGTAAGAGCTAGAATATAGTATGGTTACATAAAACAATCAAACAGCAGCAAAATGGACTTTGACTTAGTGCAAATGTGATCTTCCTGAGTAGCTCATTATTCTTCTACTGTAACAAAATTCAGGTATTGTTTCTGATCTAATTGTGTTTTGTAGATAAACAACTGTCATCCTTTGTAAAAATGGATAATTTGTTTACTTTGGGTTTTTTCCTGCCATGGTTTTAAGGACATGCATGGTTTTAAGGACATGCACATTTAAGTCCAGGTGTTTTCTGAAACTGAGAGTGTTTGGATTCCCCTCTTTGTCCAAAGTTTCAAGTAATGTTTCAGAGAAGTTGCAGAAAGTAGATAACTCTTTAGCTTGTATATTTTCCTTATGGTACTATGGGTATGCTCTCAATCATTAGGGAGGAAATGATCCTTTTATTTTTAAATATGTTAAATATGTAGATATATAAGCTGTTTTGTATGCAGTAGATCCATTTGGCAAACGTTATAGAATAGCTCTTTGTAACAAATAAATGTAATAGTACTATTATGTCCAATAATAAGCCTCTTCTGGACTAACTGCATGTGATCTTAATTTATTTATTTTTAAGTACACTGTTAATACTTACAAGAACACACTTCAAAATAAGAATTGTTAAGACGCTCTCTGTCTCGTAGGTATGTCAAATAATCCCAATGCCAGTAAATCACTTCCCAGTTGGCAGTACTATGACTACCGTGCATCTTTCTTCAGATGGCACATATTTCTACTGGATTTGGTCTCCTGCAAGCCTCAATGAAAAAACACCAAAAGGCCACTCTGTCTTTATGGATATTTTTGAACTTATAGTAAGAAAATTATGTGTTTTCTATGACTCTGAAGTTGGTAGCGTGACTACTGCTTAACTAAATACCAGCATTTTCAAATCAACATATTGGGTTTGAATATTGATATGTGTAGTCTGAATAGCTGTTTGTAATGTGTTTACGAAATAACTTTTAACTGAACAGAAGGTGTATTGTTCAATTCTATCTTCAGAGGACATACAACTATCATATTCTAGCAGTTATGAATTGTCTTGTACCATAAAACGTATTTTATTATAATTAGCAATTAAATTTTATGCTGGGACAGTAATTCAGTGTATTAGGATTTAAAGCATTGTTTACTGTGGATCTGCTTCATTGTGTTAAAAGCCAATCAGGTCCCCCAAGTTACAATTGTTTTGTCTACACTGCATTTTATAACCTAATGTTTTTTATGTTGTATGATAATCATTGGTTTTAGTGTAAAACCAAATGCATTTCAAAATATTAAGTCTGGAGAAATGTATCAGTAGTTTGAACTCCCTTTTCTCTCAATGGTTTATATATGTATATGTTTATATATGTGCGTGTGTATATATATACACACATATACGTGCATGCATTTGTATATATGTGTATGTATAGTTTAATTTGACAATGAAGCATCTCGGTCTAAAAATTTATTCATTTATATAGCAGAGCTTACAGCAATTCTTAGACCTCTAGTATTGATAATTGAAATTGTACCAGGATTTAGTTTTGGAGTACTTTGGGTGCAATGTCTGTATATCTGCTCAGCAGTTGCTGTACAACAGCTGTACTAAGTGGGATGATGGAGCTAGAATTGGTAGGCTATAGTAGTACAACTTACGGAAGATACATAATATCTAAATCAGATCTTATCTTTATTAAGAGATGCATTCTTTAATAAAACATCCCCTGAAGATTATGGTCTAAGAAAATAATCGCTTATGCTTTTTGGCTGGCAAATGATTTAAAGGCCTCTTTTTACAAAACTTGCCAGTGAAACATCACTAAGAAGATACAGGAGGGTTAAATATTTTTAAGTAGAGTTCCATAAATAAACTTGAGATTATGACAAGCAGTTTTGTCTTTAAGGACAGACCAAATAGAATTTATTCATTTGAACCACAAAGTCACAAACAAAACAAATACTCATCTGTCTGGCTTTTATAACACTTTTTTTGCAAGAAATTCTGACAGCAGAGTTTAAGTTTGTATCCCTACCTGATATGTTGTATTATTCAATTTTACTGTTTAGTTAAGGTAATCTGTGTCCTACGATTTCAATATCTAAAAGTTGTTTTTTTTTTTCTCCATTTTAATAGGTAGAAAATGGCGTATGTATAGCAAATCCTCTACAGGAACGAATTATATTAATGCGAAAAGAGGGTGAATCTGCAAAGAGTATAAATGAGATGCTTCTGAGTAGGCTGTCTAGGTATAGAGCCTCCCCGTCGGCAACGCTGGCTGCTCTCACTGGCTCTACAATCTCCAATACGTTGAAAGAGGACCAAGCAGGTCAGAAGAGGTTTTACTGACTCTCAGTAATTTTTCATTATTTGTTTCTTAACACATATAGTATCAGTACTAGTAATTACTAACCTCTTAGGACATGTAAAAAGAAATGTGTGCATTTTTTTTTTTCCAAAATAAGTGTTTGAAATTTATATGCAGTATTTGCTTAATGTTTGAATTACAAGTTCCTTTGCTAAATTAAGCATTGATTGTGAGAAAAGTTTAAGAATGAAAAACAGGAAGAATACTCATAGCACCCTTTTTTTCCCCATGTATTCAATTATAGCACTAGTTTATACCCCATTTGATCAAACTGATAATTGTATTTCTCTGCTGGCAGTTCAACTGCGCTTCTAATTGTTATATAAAAATAGACTGCAGTTTAGAAAATGAAACTCTTGTTTCACAAGCAAGTTGAATATTATAAATTGGAGGTAATTTTGCTTTTTTGAGGTAACTTGCAAAATGTTTGGATGTTCTTTTATGGCTTGCTGAAACTACCCAAGTTAATTAGGGAATCCTGAATGAACAGCATTGATGGCTTTCAGGATGATCTGGAGCTTTGTAAGATTGGTCTTAAGATGAGTTTTTATTCAGTTTATCCTGAATTACTTCTCTTCTTCCTTCATACGTACATGAGGTTTTTTCTTAAATTTTAAACAATTAAAGGTATTTCCATAAAAATAAATTATACAGGAAATAGATATGCTTACAGGGAAATTGGCAAAGAGTTAGTTTGAAGAGCTATTTTAAAGGCTGTGTTTTGTCAGTTAACAACTAGAGTGCTACAGAAGAAGAAGAAGAAGTGGTTATTCTTGGCTAATTCTTTAGTCAGTGCTCAGAAAAGTGTTGATCAGCAGTGGCAGGAGCTAAATCATTATGACTGTATACGTTTCATGTGGAGCAGGAGAACTTAAAATAGTAAATGCGTAGTGAATCTCAAATGATGTCTCTATGTTGAAAGATTATTTGGCTCTAAGATACTGCTTTCAATATGTTTATCACCATACAATTCTTAAAACAGTTTTGTTTATACTTAAACTTTAGGCTCCAAATTTTCTGGTTTGGAAATTGGAGATTGCCATCTTTTCTCTCTTTCTCTCTGTCCTCTTTTTTTTTTTTTAAAGTTGTTCTCTTTAGTTAAATAACCTATGAAACTGTTTGTATCTTTCTGGGGATTGATGTTGAATGTGTGGGATTATGAGGCCACCCCTATATGTACAAGTTCCTAAAGCAACTTCTAAATGCTACAAGATGTAGCTTAAATGAATTTCCATATTGATTTATATGAAGCCCTAAATAGACATCTGCCTTGTTTCCTGCCTGTTATTGTGAGCTTTTAATGTTATGAAGAAATACATGTTTATGTCATATTTTTCTGTTTAATATTTCAGCTGCAAACACTAGCTGTGGGCTGCCACTGAAAATGTTAAGGAAGACTCCGATATACACATGTGGAACGTACTTGGTGATGTTGGTCCCACCCCCAGGCGGATCAGGCAGTTCTGCAACACGCTCACTCTTTGGAGGAACAAGTGCTTTGTCATCTTTAAAAAGTAAGTCGAATACATTTGTGGCAGATCTTAAGTCCTTGGTTTTCTGAAATTCACTAAACTCCTCAGAAATTTATTGGAGACTTTTTTCTATGTAGTTCTTGCTTCAAGCTTGGTGTTCAATATTTCGGATGGGCAGTTCACAAGCCGAGCAGATCTCATTGATGCTGCAGGAAGTTCACTTGGACGTGGTGCTCTAGTACCAGGACTTGGTAAGGAGTAGATCTCTTTTCTGGGAATATATGGGGAAGAATCTGTCTGGATTTTAATTTGCAGTAAGCAACTCTGCAGTTGGTGGGGTTTCATGTCTATGGTGAAATTTTGTAAATTTAACATTTCTGAAAGTTTGGAATTCCCTGAAGGAATTTCTGGTATCTTGCTTTTGCAGTTTCAGCTGCACACAAGCTCAATAAAAGTGTTTTCTGTAGCAGAAAAAAATCTTGCAAGAAGTCTGATTTTTATACCCTGCTTATGCTATAAGGTGCTACAAAGTTTTGAGTATCTTATCTCTATATTTGAAAATGCGTCTTAGCTGTAAAGCTGCTGTATATATGTCGTGGTTTAGCCCCAGCTGGCAACTAAGCACCACGCAGCTGCTCGCTCACTCCCCCCCGGTGGGATGGGGGAGAGAATCGGAAGAGCAAAACTAAGAAAACTTGTGGGTTGAGATAAGAACAGTTTAATAATTGGAACAAAATAATAATAATAATAATAATTAATTATAATGAGAAGGAAAACAACGAGAGAGAGAGAGAGAGGAACGAAACCCAAGGGAGGGGAAAAAAAGAAGGGGAAAAAAAAAAAATTATACAACTGCTCACCACCCGCCGACCGACGCCCAGCCAGTCCCCAAGCAGCGATCGCTACCCCCCAGCCAACTCCCCCAGTTTGTATACTGGGCATGACATCATATGGTATGGAATAGCCCTTTGGTCAGTTTGGATCAACTGTCCTGGCTGTGCCCCCTCCCATTTCTTGGGCACCTGGCAGAGCATGGGGAGCTGAAGAAAAAAAGTCCTTGACCAATGTAAATACCGCTTAGCGACAGCCAAAACATCAGCGTGTTATCAGTATTATTCTCATACTAAAATCCAAAGCACTGCACTATACCAGCTACTAGGAAGAAAATTAACTCTATCCCAGCCGAAACCAGGACAATATATTTCTAGTTTCCTTATTGCTTTAACTGAAACCTTGTGAGTGTTTTCTTCAGGACTTTTTTTTTTTCTAAACCTGCTTAGTATAATAAAATAATCTTTCTAACAGTGTCCATGCTACTTAAACACTGCTAGCATTTTAATAAGCAGTGGTTTTATGTTACCGAAGAAAGAATGTATTTCTTAAAAATGTTTGCAATAAATAGTTTTAAATAATATTCTAAATGCTAAGATGCATGGATAGGTATAGTTGTATGTTAACCTGTTAGCTACTGTTACTGGAGATGTACCTCAATCATTTGAAACATGTAGACAAATATGTTATTTTTGAACTTTTAAAATATGGTAAATGCCTCTATCATAGAACAGTCGTGTCTATAATCTACTCATCCCTTTCCTTTTAGTGTTTTGGACCTGCTTGTGATTGTAGGCTTTAAGCTTTTCAGGAGATGAATCTCTTAAGTTTTTAAAACTTTTTTAACAGTTGCACCATGCAAACTGTCAGTTTTATTAAAGCTATGTGTTAATCACAAGGCCTTTAAAACAAGTTCTAAGGTGCTTAATTGTCAATAGCTGTAGTAAAATAAATTTGAAACTTTTTTCCCTTATGTTTTTTCTAGAAGTTACTAGTATCTGATGCCATACTCAACTATTTTTAGTTTATGCACTGTGGCAGTGTGGGATAAGTTTGTGGAGGAATAACATATGTTATGTACTTATCCTTATAAAAAACAAGCACTGGAGTAATTACCTGAAACAGATGCTGTTGTACCTTTACTTGAAACATCAAAACGGATGTGCATTTGCTTCATTTCTTTGTTAAGAAATCTCCTTTTAATGTTTTTCATTCCAATGCATTGTTATTAAATTGCTGTCACATAACAGAGAACTTTTAAAGCAAATAGTTTGGATTTATATCTGCTATAAAAGTACTTTAGTCTGGTTTTCTAACAAACATTCTAAAATTTGATGTGCAAGATATTTTCCTTTTCTTAGGTGCCTGTTATGATACTATGAACAACATGATATGGACGTGCTCTAATGATTATATTGATCAGTGGTGTAATCCCGGGAACCAGGCATTCCATTGTGTCTGTCAGAGACTGGGAGTGAGTCATGTCATTACAGAGCCCAAAGGTGAGGTAAACCTACAAGTTAGCATTTTATACAAAGTGGAAGTGAAATATATGAATATAATTGAATAAATATACAGAAACTACCTTCTGAAACTTTCTATTAAAAGTTGAGTGCATTCTTGAAAAGTTGTTTATAAGTATTGGTCATGCTTTATCCTTGCTTTACGAAAGGAAAAAGCAAAAAGCGAGACGTGTTTGGAAGTTTCCAGATTCTTGCTACCTTTAGCACATTAAAAAAGTGATGTAGGTAATTCTTTTGTTTATCATGCAGGCGTGTGTCTTGAAGTTAGAAATGATGATGATGATATATGGCATTTTAGAAGCAAATGCTAGTGCTATAGTCTGTGTTTGTAGACAGCATTTGAACTGCTTTTCTTCTTCTAGGGGATGCAACAACCACAAATGAGGTTATTAACCAGTTACTGCACCATGTTGGTGCCATGTGTATCCACCAACTCAACCTGCTTGCAGCCAGCAACAATCTTCCCATAACAAATTTTTTGGGCAAGCAACATCCAATTGAAGCACATCATCTCAGCAGTATTTGTGACATTATGGAAAAAGCCATGGTGAATGGAGATACTTGTATAATACGCTGCATCCTTGTTGTGTTTCAGGTACAAGGGCATCTTAAATGTACTTCACAATAAACACACACACACACAAAATTATTTTAGAATACAGGCAACCACTTGATTTTATTAGGGTTTTTCTTTTTCTCCATTGCATTCAATTTAATGGAGATTGACTTAGCAGTGGCTTTGCAGTATCTTATACACCCATTTAAGAGTCCTGATTTAAATGTAAGTGTAGTTGTCGCCTTTACAGATTGAAATAAATTCCAGAGTGGTTACTTCCTTATTTCTTTTTTTTCCCTTTTTTTGATCCAAAGTCAGTTTCTGACTCTGGGATTTCTAGTGACCTAGACAAATAGTTTGAGAAACTGACTTCAGAAAAAGAGTTATTGTGAACAATGTTTAAGTTTTTAATATTGTTGTGTTTAATTTTTCTTAGGTGGTTTTTAAATTTTTCTTCAGCCCACAAACCGAAAGAAACAGAGATATTGTTAGAAGGTCTGGCCTATTACTTTGGCAGTTACTGATGGCACCAAGGGATCAGATTTGCTCTGAAATTCAGAAGGAGGTTTGCCTAGCTATTAGGTAAATAACTGTTTGTCAAATTAAACTTAATTTAGATTTTAGATTATTTGAAAATGTTGTAACGGATGAACATTCAAAATTGATTCAGCAGTTTAATTTTAAATTAATATGATAAAATTTAGGTTGACATAGTATGATAAAATTATTATGATTTATATCTGTGGAAGAAGGGAAATACCGTGTGTTTGTCTCTGACAGTGAAATAACAGATAGTAATTACTTTCTATGCTTCTTTTCATTTGTTGCTTTTTATTTGCTTTCTTTAGAGGTTTTTTAATGTTGTTATAATATAGCTGCTAAATTCAAGCAAAGTTTTCTGCATTTCAGTGATGGCTAGAATGACTTCCATATTTAGCTTATATAGTTTATTGGTGTTCTGGAATAGTCAAAGCTAATGTTGTCAGCTGTTATACCGGTGCTTCAAGTGACAATACTGAAATTCTCCTAAACAAAAGGAATGTAAGGGGAAGCAGAATGAATAATACTTGAGGAATGCTGTAAGATTGAAGGCCCAGGGAAAAACACGGGCAGGGTAGTAAGACTGTCTTGAGAAAGTCAGGTTTATGTTTAGGAGATGGGAATCTATTTTGGTAGAAGGGTGGGCATTATGTCTCTAGGCTGGAACACCAGGTCATCAAACACTTAAACAGGATGGTTGCTTTAGCTCCACATCATATTAGCTACTGCATCTCTTGAACCTGATGCTGTGTAATTTCCTTTCTCCGGCTTGTCAAAATAGCAGAATGACTAAGTACAGGGAAGCGAGCAAAAAGTGTGATTGTGTATCACGAAAACGAGATAATGTAAATCTCAAGGACAAGGAATGCTGTCTCAAACGTCCTAAATACAAATATAATCTGCTTTCAAGTGGGAAGTGCTCCAAAGGTTGAGAACAAAATCTTCTGAAGATCAACCTGTGGGTTTTTTTTGTGTGAATCACGACATTCCAAATTTGAGTGGCTTTATGCAACTCTGAGTGAGTGGAGAAGAATAGTGTATCTTTGGTATGATTATCTAGCTTTTTCAGGGTCTTGCTTTTTGACAGGGAAAAGTGTATCCTGTCAACTGTATGGACAGCTGCTGCATTTTGCCTTTGTTTAACCCTATATCCTCCAATGTCTTGTAAAAAAATCAGAAGTGGGGATTAGGTAATAACTTCTTCCTCCTGTTTTCTCATTGGGGGATTCTGATACCAACAGAAACCTCAAACTTGGCTTGCAGCATATGATAACTTTTTCTGATGTTTGTATCACAAGTTGGTCAGTGTGAGCCAGAGGGAGGGAAGCTGCAATAATCTCTGCTCTCAGTGTGAAGCTGAAAAACATACCAGTTTTCTTTGAGAGTGTTGTTTAAAAAGAAAAGGGAAAAAGAAAAGAAGAAAACGTCTGCATAATAGTTTCTACACTTCAGACAGTCATGAAGTACTCCTTTTAAGTTATTGTGATCTTCTATCTTGATGTGGTAATTCATGTAGAAAGGACAAAGTTCATCACAAGTTATAAGGGAAAAATATCTCCACAAGGAGTATTTATGCATAGCTGTGGTGTTTCCAAAAGGCTAGTTCTAGAATCTTCTGCTCAGCTTAAACTAAGGCTTCTATAAGGAGCCAGTCTTTAATAAATATAAAACTGTAACAGTAGTGACTTCTTGATTACTGTCTCTTGCATTTTCCATTGTTCTTATCACAGATAAGCCACAGCTCTTACCCCATCACCAGAGTTGAGTCGTTCTCTAAGCCCTCATCCATTTTTTCTGACATCTGTCTGTTTCTTGAAAAAATGATTGTGCTGTCATATATACAAGTGATTAATGTGGAGTTTCTCGGAGGGAAGCAAATAGCTCTTGAAGCAGCTTTGGGACCTAAACAATAAAATATAGTTGATTACAAGAGATTTCTGGAGAAAGCAGCTGCTTTTTTATGACTAATATAAAAGTTAAAATATGGAGGATGCCTTTTTAAGTTGGAAGAAGCTACTGAATAATCTTTCTAAATGTTATGTCAGATACTAAGCTGAGATTCTGTGACACCGTTTTTCACATGTGCGTTGAAATTATCTTGTTCACTTTTAAATATGTTAAGTAATACATGGTTTATTTTTTCTTTAGCTCTGGTTTAAATATCCTGTATCCTGGAGAAGCAGAAATCAATAATTTATTGAAATTGGTCTTAACTGAAGGTGAGAATGTCTTACTGACATGTGAGAGTGTGTTTTTTCTCATTGAAAAGAAAAAGTGAAAATACTTCTCAACCTGTGGAGGGAGAACAGTTCAGAATATTGAGCACTAGTCTGCTTTCAACCCATCCTATTCTAGGAAATTACGGAATGCTTCATATTGTGAAGCTGCCTTCCAAATGGCTACATAGTCAAGTGTATGTTAGGTGTAGAAAAGGAAAATTTGTCTCAATCAGGTAGCTGTTTGAAATTGAAAAGGATTAAAGTTATCTTTTGTCAGTATTAATAACGCTTCTTGTCCAGGTTGTATTTTAGAACACCTGGTTAGCAGTTAGTGTTACCCATGGCAATTACACAGTAACCAGCGGTAATTTTAGTCCTTAGTGAAAAAGTAATAATCTACTTGCATTCACCATGAAATGGGAGTTTGGACTTAGAAGCAGCTGATGCACAGTAATTTGTTACTTCATAGGAACGTGTTCATGTGTCAAAGTCTTTCGAATTTAAAACAGTGCTACATGCCGAGTGAGTTTTAACAGTGTGTAATATCAACAGGGAATTGTGTTACACTGTAAATATAGTAATTTCTGAAAAATAGCATATATTAAGCAAGATATTTGAGGAAATAAAAACAAAATAATTCTGTAAAATGCTGTTTTGCAAAAGTTTTTTCATTCCATTTTAGGAGAGAGAAATAGTGGTCTCTCTCAACTTCGTGACGTTATTCTGACTAATTTAGCTGAACAGCTTCAGAACAACAGATTTGGAAGTGAAGATGATGATCATTATAGGTAAAATGAAACAATATGCTCCCCCTCCTTCCCATTTATAATGTATGTTTCTGTTACTTGCTTTAGGTAAACTTGCATAAAATTCTGCTGAAATTGCTTGTTGTCTTACTGGCAGTGTGACCTGAAATACTATCCTTGTGTCTGTAGTTGGTAGAATTTCATTAGTACAAGGGAGAGAGATGTTTGACGTTTTAGGGGAAACTTTGGAGACTTCTGTACACAAACTTAGGTTTAGATTCCCTGCTACTTACCATGTATATGGTAAATGTGGATGATAATTCATAAGTACGAAATTATGATATTGCTCTCCATATCACTATGTTAGGTGACTTTTCAGCAGTAAAACCATCAATCTCAAGTAGCTGTTCAAATTGGAAGGAGTCTTCTTTTAGGAGTCATTACAGGTCATAGATTTATGTCAGTGCGGTGCAGGAAATCAGTGGTAATCTGTTGCATTGATTGTTGTTAAACATTTCAGGCTTGGTTTTCTTTGTGTCTGAATCCCTGAAGTTGAACAGATACTTGTTTTGGTTTCACCTAATTTGTGATATAGCTTGCAGAGACTTTTGAGATGAGCTATACAAAATGCACAGTAATTAGACTATTAACATTTTGCATCTTTCCTGCATTTTTTGAAGACTAAATGATGAGCTGTTGCACTACATTCTCAAGATTGTTGTCCGAGAATCTTGTGTCTTAATCACCAAGTGCCAAACTGTATCTAAAGATGATTTTCAAAGGCTTCTTTCAACTGTGCCTGTAAGTAAAATGTATTTTGATAAAAGTAAATTTGCCTTTGGCTTCTTTTCCTCCTTAAATCCATCATCTTCACTGAGTATATAGAGGTGAAACTTTTATAGTTGTGTGTCTTAACAGATACAGGAAAAGAATATCTTTTGTGCTGTGCAGGGAAGGAAAAACAATTTTTTACAGCAAAGTAAATTGTACCATAATGCTAAAACAAGTTTATATGTGGATATATTTTCCAATTGCTCTGGTAGCTGTTCCCATTTAAAGGAAGTTCGTGTATCTCAATCTTCAAAGCATTACAACAACTTAAAAACCAAACTCTTTCTACAGTTGTGTATAATGATTCATACAAGCAGAAAGGATTATCATTTACAGACAAAAATGAGTGAAAGTTGACATTATTTAGTGGTAAAAGTATGCATAGATGTTTTCAGCGGGATCGGCTCCCTGATCTGGGTGATGGCAAAGGCAGGTGAGCTTGCATGCAAACACTGGGGAAGGGACAGGAAGTCATGGCCTGTGCTGCAGGAGGATGGGAAAGGAGTAGTAGCATGGAACCATCACCTTCAGGAATGTGAATTAAATTTAGCTCTATGGTGGCATTAAGAATTAATTAATGTTACAGTACTTGAATATTACTATAATGTTACATACTTGAATAAAATGGTACTGCTTCTTTATATGCTTTGCAAGTTATTTCACAAAATTCAGTGTTTTGCAACCAGTTTCTTCTCTTAAATGTGTATTAACACGCTTGTGTTAGATGAGCAAAAAAAGTTTCTGTTCAAGGGAAATTATTTTGCGCTTTTGCTTGTCCTCTCCCTCAACTTTTTTCTTCTTTTTATTTCTAAGTACAAGGATTGCCTGAATCAAGGTTGATTAAAAGATTTAGATAATGTAAAGTGTACTTATTTATGTTAAAGGCTGCATCTTCGTGTTTGCGGTATCTGATGGCTGTACAGAACCACCTCCTCAGTAACACTATTTTGATTAAACCTGATGAAAATGATGACAGTGACAGCTCCTTGCAGGGAGAGACATTGAAGGTACAGGTAAACACCAAGTTTTATTCTAGTATGGCTCTCTACAGTCAGTGTTCCTGTGACACCTCTTGTTTCTGCAATGCATTCTACTTACGCTGTTTTGTTGGTTCTTTTCCTCTTGATATAGTTAGATTACTGCAGACAGTTTCTTCCTGTTCTCCAGCTAAAGTCTGCAATTGTTCTGTGTTCAGTATGAGGGTTTGGGTTCTGTATTGTCAGTGAGAGCAGACACTTCCCTTCCTAAATATACGTATAAGGAGGTTTAAAATGTATTTTAATTAATATGTGCTAGTGAGAAAATTCATGTGCCAGGAATCTTTTCTGGACACATTACCCCCCCAGTTTCTCTTTTCCAAAGCACTTAGGTGGTCTTTGAAAAAATATTTTTCAGATTTAAATAGGAAAGGGTTTTCTCGTTTGCCTTACCTGGCTTCTGCTTTTTTGCAGTTTTAACTTACAAAGCTTATGTAGAACCACCTACATCTGCTGTCTGAAATAGCATGAATAATGTTTGTGGCAAGGAAACTGTTAGAGGACAAGGTTTGCGGACAGTGGTTGTTTTGTTGGTATAAGGTTTATTAAAATGGTGTCATTTCATATTGCTGCTGGAATAGTCTTGAACTCGTAGGAGCCAGGTTTGTCCTAGCATGCAGGCTGTCTTGTCATAGTAGTTTTTGTAACAGCAACAATTCTTCTATAATGGTACTGACTTCTGAACTTCTGGTATTGTTTGTTAAGCTGGTTTTGTCTGCTACTCTTTGAGACTGTGTGCTTGTAATCTGCTGCAGCTGAAAGTTATTTGTCCAGGCTCATTGAGTAAATGCTAAATATTGTAGTACTTTTCTTGTCTCACTATTCACCCATGTTTTCATTGTTCAGTTTTTCTCTCTACAGTGATCCTCATACCTGCTAGGACATTCTGTCACCAATGCTGTACCTTGGCTGGCTAACAGCTCTCTCCTGTGCTGGACTTGGGGATTCCTTCCCTCTAGAAACTGGATGTGCATCCTGTAAAATATGCACCTAGTTTCTCCCAGCACTTTGGGGCTTAGCATTAATAAAATTTAAGTCTTGGATGAATCTACTGCTGCAGGCCTGCCAGGTCACATTATCATTATTTTAATTTGGAAATCCATCGTTTTGTTCTGTTGTCCTTTTTTTGTATTCTCTAAGAATTTCAGTATCCTATAACTCTTTTTGTACCTAGGAGCTAAAGACCAGCATTTTGTCTCTTGCTACACAAATTCTGACAGGATGTGATGAAGTCTTAGAAATGCTGCAACAAGTCACTACAGCACTAATAAACAGTGACATTTCTGATAGAGAGCAAAGGTAAGACAAGTATGAGTGTGTTAACTTGAAAACAGTAAACTGTTGCTTTTTGTTGCTCATTGTACAAGCACAGTTAGCATTACTTATTCTTTATAACTTCATAGTTGAGCTTTGAATGTATAGGAACTGTTTCTTACTATAGCATTTGCTTAGCACTTATCTTTTGGAGAATTTAGAATCTGACTCTCCATGTCAGTACTACTAGCCTGATAATCTGTAGAAACTCTTCAAATTGGTAAGGCTTTAGTCAGTTACAATGGTATTTAGGAGCAGAATAACTGGAAACAATCTGTAGTTCGTCAACTGGGAATATTCCTATAAGCTAAGGCAATTTTTTTTTTTTTTTAAATTACTGACTATTACAACTGTAGTAGCTGGACTAGATATTTTATCTGTGACAAGTCTTGGATGTTGTTATAATATCCTGCATGTTTCATCAGATAGCGTCACCTTGCCCTTCCCTGTTTCCCCTCCACTTAAAAATATATGTTGGGAATGGGATGTAAACAAAAGCTGTGAACCTTTTCTCTAGTTAAACAAACACCTCCATCTCCCAGTTGTGTTTCAGGTTTCGTTTCTAGGCTTTTCTGTGCCTGCAAGATTAGTTTTGTTTATTGACAATACACAATTCCTTTGAGGTGTTTTCAGATGGGTTTCATTCTCAAATACATTTTTATAGATACAGATTCTTTTAAAGTACTTTGAGCTACGTGTGCCAGCAGCCTGATACTGAACAAATACATTTATGTTTGATGTGGACTTTCATCCCATGCCCATGGGAGCTTATAATTTTCAAAGTAATTATTAAACTCTTGATTTACTGTCTTCTGGTCTATCATTGTTTAGTAAGAAGTGACAGCAAAGACTAGGACAAAATTTGGAGAATTTGTAATATTTTCAAGATACTAAGTTTTTGTGTTTTTTTTTAAATATAATGCAAATGTTCTCTGCTGAATTTTGAATTGCCTACTTATGCAGTCTGTTATAAGATCAAACAGATGACTAAAAATAGTAGTGATACTGTATGAAAATAGTTGTTACTGTGTGAACCTTGACTCTCCTTACAGGTTAAAAGGTCTGGAGCAAATTACGAAGGCTACTATGCTTGGTCATCTGCTTCCCGTCCTACTGACATCTCTGATGCATCCAAATTTGCAGACTCTGACTATGGCTGATGCCTTGATGCCTCAGCTGGTGCAGCTGGTTCTTTACACAAGCCAGGTACGGTCTTTGTGTCAGCAGATGTCTACAAAGGAAAAAAGATGTGGC
This sequence comes from Ciconia boyciana, assembly GCF_034638445.1. Taxonomy (NCBI): domain Eukaryota; kingdom Metazoa; phylum Chordata; class Aves; order Ciconiiformes; family Ciconiidae; genus Ciconia; species Ciconia boyciana. The sequence continues at coordinate 8,506,661 of NC_132948.1, forward strand.
ATGCATGTTCTGAAATGCTGTAGATCTTGGTCAACTTTCTGCAGTAAGTGATCCACAGATCATAGTTTAAGAATTGCTCAACAGCTACAAAACCTGATAATGCTGAATATGAAATTTGACTTGGTACAACAGCTACTAAGTAATGATTTGTCAATAACAACATACAGTGTGATTGTTAATATATTTCAAGAGTGAGATCTTAAAATGATTTACTGTTTGCATGTTTCTAACATGGTGTATTTTGTGCCACAGACTGCACTGCTGCTTAAAACTCAGTCTCCGATTTTCTCAGAACTGAACAGTTCCCCCAGTGGTGCATCAGAACAGAAAGGGAAGCTGTTACCTGATGAGAGGTGATTTTCTTTACATTTGGGTCTTTTCATGGGATAAAATATCTTAGCTGTAACGTTCACTTGACCATTGCTGTGGGATAAATCTTAAAGCAGCTATCTTTTTTCTTTCTTTTTTTTTTTTAAAGGCAAAGCTGTAATGGTTTCTAAGGCTGTCTTAGAGATATATAAACCTTTACAAAAGGCAATTAGTTCTAATATTTTTTTGCTTATAGAGTTAAATGATTAATATCTTGAGGTTGTTTGCACAGGGTATGATTTGTTTTGTTTTTTCCCCTCACCTCAAGCATTAGGAAGTAATTCTAAATGTTCCTTTTAGAATAAATTAGGCTAAGGAAGACCATCATGAGAATATGTAAATTGCTCTGGCAGCATGAGATACAGTATTAAAGCCATTGGAAAGATATTAAATGGTTTCATTGACATAGAGAAATATAAGGATTTTAAGTCCTGCATTTAAATCCTATGTCTCAGCTCAAAGTTATACAGCTTCTGCTTAGAAACAGAAACATGCAGCTAAATGAAATAAAAAATGCTTATCATAGCTATTTGCAGTGTTGCAGAATTTGTAGTATTAAACAACTTGTGATAATGTCTAATATACCATGTGAAAACTCTGAAGAATTTATTTTCAATCCTCCTCCAAATTATAAGCTTCAGTGAAATATTAGGCATATTGGTTTATGACAGTATAATCGGTTTTGGGTGCTGTCCCAGGAGGGAAGGTTTTTTATGCTACCAATTGTATGATAGAATCTCTATATAGTACCATTTACTTTTTTATGGTGCTACTTAGGTTGTTTACCATAATTTGGAAGTTGGAAAGCATAGGGAAAAGCTCAGGTTAGGGATTGGCATAGTTATTTCTAATGCACAGAGTTCATGCTATTTAAGTTCTGCATGTTCCCTCAATACAGTCATGCCTAAACTGAGGAGTCAATACCTTGTGTCACTGTGTATCAACACTGAGAGGTGATTTTAAGAACTTTATAGTTTGGTGTCTGAATACATAGTAGAAATCTGTGTGCTGAATTTTAGGACTAATTTTTCACTGTTATTTTAGAATGCTGGAAGAGAAAGAAGAACCAGGGTTTCTTACGGGTTTGAAGATCCCTGCTCCCTGGGCTGCTGGGAAGACTGTAGAAACAGTTCATCCTGTCAGGGATAACTATAAATTTAAAGAAACTGTACATATTCCAGGAGCCCGCTGTTTATATCTTAGATTTGACAACAGATGTTCTTCACAGTATGATTATGATAAGGTAAGCAAGGGCCAATTCAGAAATTCTTTCTTTTGTATATATTTCTGTCAGCAGCACTTCTCATTTTCATCTTTTTCTGCCCCTTGTCTTTCATTGCACCTGATTTCCAGTGATGAGAATAACGCAGGAGGTTTTTATTGATAGGGGCTTATTAGTGTACACTGTAATGTCACAGTCTACTTACTTCAAGGCTGTAAAATACAGGGATGCAGAGAGGTTATTTCTTGTGTAGCACAAGTGTGAATAACTTTTCAAAAGAATTCTTGAGTTTCATCTTAAGACTAGACTTAGCTAAGTGATGGAAAACGTACAAAGAGTCGTTGACCTGAAAAGGCAGGAAGATAAATGGTTCATGTTTAATTTCTATTACTCTTGAAGAAACAATCCAAAAAGAGTATATGCTTAACTCTTCTTGTGTATTGTTTCAGAACATAATATCCAGTGATTCTTTCAATGTTTAAAACCTATCAGTTTTGAGGATCTTTCGTTAACAGTTAGGCTCTTTAATTAGGAAGTTTCCTCAAAAGATGTCAGAAGTAGTGGTGGTTGTGAAATAGGAGAACTGGTTGGCTCCAGAGGTGTGGGGTTTGGGGGCGGAAGGAGTTGTTTTGTTTTTTTGCCCCCCTCAGATATTCATACCAACTCTTCAATTTTTTTTTTTTAAGTTCATTTCATGATGGCTCAGATTGTCAGAGTTTGACTTCCTCCTCATTTTTGCTGTTGTTCAGCTTTCCTTATTTCTCAAATGTGTAGATCAGCACAGTTTGTTTAAACTGGGCAGAACTGGAAAGGTTACTTTTTTCCCCTGATGATATATGGCTTGTTTACATGGATTAATATGAACAAGTATTTTCAGTTTCAAGAACACGACTAATAGCACTTAATTTACTTTGTATGATCAGAGAGCTACTTGTGCTGCTTACTAATTGTTGCCATATATTCTTTGACATAGAGCACATCCTCTATGTGTGTGATACTCACTCCCATTAGTTATTTATAAGAGTCTTTAATATTAATGTCACCCATTACTGGTTAAACTCCTCCAGAAAACTTTGGGCCTCATCATGTTCCCACTGAAGTCACTGACAAAGTATTAACTTTGATGCGAGCAGGATCAATCAATTTGTTAGTAGAGAAGTGGTATGTTCTAGTTAGCTCAGCATGAGGACTGGAAGTTAGGATTCCTCCTGACTTCAGCTCCCAGTTCCACTGCTGACTTGCTGTGTGACCTCAGGGGCAAGTCACTCAATTTCCTCTCTGCCTCAGTTTCCCCATCTGTAAAATGGGGATAATAATACTTGCCTACTCACCTCACAGGGCTGTTGTGAGGATTTGTTAATGTTGATAAAGCGCTTTGAAAATATAAAGCGCGGTGGAAGTGCTAAGTATTATTATTATTATTAGATTTTCTTGTTTTTCTCTTACAGTCTAACAGTGTATTTTATGTTTTGAAGTTGGTGATCTATGCTGGTCCTAACACAAACAGTAGGAAGGTTGCTGAGTATGGAGGCAATACACTGGGATATGGCAGCCGTAGTGTCTTAGGAACTGGTTGGCCGAAAGACTTAGTAAAGGTACAGTATTATAATCCAACAATATTTCACATAGAAAAATCCCCTTTGGAAACCATGTCAAGTCCATTTTAACCCTTATAGCAATGAAGTCCAAGCTTTTAAGTGTACGGTTATCCATGATGAGATCATTTAAGTGGGCTGTTATGTCCTTGAGGAATAATAACTTTAAACTCAAGTGTATGTTATGTGTGGTGCTTCTCTTTGAGCTTATCTTGTTTTGTTATGTCTTACTGGAATTCATTATTGGTATGTTTCAGTCCTGGAGTCTCTAATGGCACTACTGTTCTCATAAGTATTTCTTCCTAGGAGAAATTCTTGCACAGTCTGAGGCTGTGCATATTTTTCTTAAGGTCCATGGGCATGACTGCATTTTTTTAACAGTAATCCACAAATATAACAAGTAGTAAATGTAGCAACTTTCCAGCCATTTGTGTTGGGTTTTAAAATTTAATTGGATGCTTTTGGCAGTAAAGCTAAGACAGAAAAATCACTCAAACTTCTTGAAACTTCAGTATTTCAAGAATTTTGCAGTACATTCCTTCAGATTGTATGCAGTATGATTTTTTTTTTCTTATGTGTTTGTGCTGCTACATTGTCCCACACTAAAACTGGGCTTATACACGTAACAAAAAATAATTTCAAAAAGAAAAACAAGAAGTAATAAACTTGGAAGCAATTTCAGACAAGCACTCCATTGTTCGCAATTAATGAAATTTCATTGATTTTTTTTTTTTTCAGACATAGATTTTTATGCTGCTCTTTTAGCAAACTCTTCTATTAATGTGTTGACATTCTTCTTCTTGAAGAGCTTGTCTGTATTCCTTCAGGAAGATAACTGTTGATTATTGCATGGTTTCTTGCAGACAAATAATGAGAGCGTTTTGATGAAAATCAAGGCCGAGTAACACAGTCTGATAAATTCTACTTTTGATTCTACAACTACGGTGGTGTTTGTTTTTTATTTTACTATCGTTAGCCAGCAGCAAAATTAAAATTAAAATCAAATTGTCCACTAAAAGATATGTTTAGAAAAAGGGAAGAATCTTAAATCAGAGTATATAATTGGAGATAAAAATAATACTTAGATAACTGTCATTAAAAACAAGCCACATTTATGAAAAGCCTGTTTGTTTGCCTCAATTCTTAAACCTATCTTCTTTTTTTTTCCCCCCTCCCCCCTCCTCCCCATCAAAATTTTAAGGTGGAAGGAGATACAGTCACCTTCTCCTTTGAAATGCGGAGTGGTCGTGAGCACAACACTCCAGACAAAGCTATGTGGGGCTTTGCTTGCACTGTTCGAGCACAGGTACTCAAACATGACAGATTCCATGGGATAGGTTCAGCTTCAGTTTATCTTCTGTCTGTTACGCACTTCAGATCGAATAGAAATGTACTTCAAAGTTGGAAGTTAACATCTGAAATTTAAAACAGTAATAGCTTGCTTATTTTGGCACTAAGACAAATCATCTTTTTACAATGTAAAGGACCTAAGTTTTAGACGTTTGGCTTCCTTAGCTAGAGATACCCTGTGGTATGGTCTTGTAGCATGCTTAGGGTTTTATGAAGATAGTTATTACCAAATATGTCTTCTCTATCTCTTGTCATTGGCACTGGGCTTGGATGAAGTCACTTTAATATCTCTTGCTGCTTGTAGGATTTCTTTGGAGAGATGGGTATCTTTTAACAACCTGGAAATTGGAGATTTAATGAGGGAATAATGATTCCAGCCTATAAAGAAGAGAGGGGAGGGAGGCTGGGATCAAACAAAAGGAAACTTGAATCCCACTACCAGGAAGCTAGGACTAGGCCTGTGAGATGACAGATCTGGAGGCCAAAGAATGACTGAACCAAAAATAACTTTACCTTTTCTTTTCTTTATTGGTTCAGGAAAATAATGTTTAAATCCTTTGTTTCTTGTCTTAACTCGTTCTTATATATTGCTTTGAATAGTTAAGCATTTTTTCAGTATACCTCTGCATAAGAGACATGATTGATAGATATATATCTATATATTTTTTATATAAGATTATATATAAAAATATAAAATCTCCTATCTTGAAATATGTTGGGGAAGAACTTAATGGTTGGTTGATTAGTGCAACTTATCACTATTCCTACTACAGGAGTCTTCAGAGGATGTGTCAGGAGGCTTGCCATTCTTAGTTGACCTGGCACTTGGCCTTTCTGTGTTAGCTTGTTCTATGCTGCGAATATTATACAATGGACCGGAAATTACCAAAGATGAAGAAACCTGTCAAGAGCTCTTAAGATCTAAACTATTACAAAGGTAAAAAAAAAAAAATCTTTGATCCGAGTTCCCATGTGGGTTTTTTCCTGAGGGAAAGTGATTTTTGTAGTTGTGCTCAAATCTCATGTTTTAAGGTGATGTTTTGATAATTTTTCCTGCAGAGTTTGTTCAGCAGTTCTGTGTTGCCTAAAACTAAGGGAATATTCTCTAGAATAGAGGTGTTCCTTAGAGTAAGTAGAGAAGGATTGAGCTATGCTTGGTACAAGCCACACTTGACATATTAATATGTAGTCTGTCTTTGTAATGTGTTGTTGACTAATGTGTCTTTCTGAATGAGAGGGGAGAGTTAGGGGGGAAAAAAGAAAACCAGACCTTTGCATCTGTTTTTATTTATTTTTCCAGGTGCCAGTGGCAGGTGGAAGCTAATGGTGTAATATCTCCAGCCCTTACACCAAGTCCTTCTCCATTGCCTCTTACTATAGATGAAGACAGAGAATTTACGTATCCTTCTGATGTTCTAGTGCCTCCCGTTGGACACTATTTTGATCTGCCTAGGATTAGGCTGCCTCCAGGAATCATGATAAAACTCAGGGAAATTTCTGGACGTGCTCGGCCTCAATTTAGACCTAGTATAAAGTAAGTAGCCATTGTCTTGCTCTGTTTTTCTAACCTGACTTTTATTTTTTTTAAATGCTTGATGCCAAAGTGAGCGAGCTAAAAAAGCAATGGTAAGGATGCGGCATGCCTGTCATGTATGATGGTATGCATTTAATATTCTGTAAATACTTGTTTGTGAATGCAGCATCTAGTGAATTGTAAATATGAATTGTCAAAGTTTGTCTGTTATTCTTGCTTAATCAGTTTGGCTTTACCTATAACCCTAGGGAAGTGATTCAGCCAGAAGTTATGGAGGAGATGGTAGTTTCATGTGTGATTAAACATTTGAATTTGGTTGATGCACTCCAGTCCCTGATAAATTTCCAGTATCAGGAAGAACATGCCGAAGAATATGATCTACTTTGTAAAATTATGGGAGAGACCTTTAAGAAGCTAAATGCCATGGAGAGGCAACTGCAGGTAAAAATAAAATTACACAGAAACTAGAAGGCTTTTTTTGAGAATAAAGGTGTATTAACAGCATTTTAGAAACAGAAATACAAAATGTACTCAGATTTCTTCTTTTAAGATCTCTTTTACTCTTTAAGATGAACAACTGCAATAAGCGTTATTTTTTGTCTCTTTATTAGAGTGTGGCTGAGCTGGAGCAGAAATGGCAGAATGAGGTAGATGACGCCATGCATGGGAAGCTGGAGAACAATGTCCCATTCTTTTATGATTATCACTTCAATGAGGTAAGCATTGTGGCTGCTGTGTGTGCTCATGCTTCACGCTGCTCTCTCAATACATGTTCATCCTTTTCCTTCACTTTGTTTAGAGCAAGATGAAAGAACTAGAACTTCTGTGTTCAATGAAAGAAGTTTCTTTTGATGGAAGTGATCTTGAGAATGTGGTCCTGGCATTAAGGTTAGTAGCTGACTGTGGAGCGTACCATTTAGGCAAGGTACTCAAAAGATAGGCAACTTTAAGCAGCTGTGGAATTTGTGAGTTCCAAAAGTAGGTATGCAGGGTTACAGTTGCATACGTGCATAAACACTTATTGAAGTAGGCACTTGAATTTCATTGCACCCTGTGATACTTAATGATGTAAAACAGAAGCTGGCACTAAATGTTTTGAAAACACTTTACGTCTAATTTCATTAAAGGCTGATAGAGCTTTAGAAAGAAAACAGCAGGAACATTCAGATGAACTTCTAACCAGGGATGCAAATACTTTAAAACTTAATTTTCCTGTCTGTCTAGCAATAGCTGATGAAATTCTTAGAAAAATTTGTGCTAAATATATTAATATTAGCACCTACAGCTACTAGTACTTACTAACAAATCACTTGGTTATTTATTTTTTTTTTCTGCTTTCCACTTTATTGGCATAGAATAGTTTGATGCTATATGTCTTCTTTAAAATAACCTTTCTCACAGTAACACTTTATTTCAGAAGGCATTAACACATAATTGATTTTTTGCTTCTTTTATGTTTCATAATCTTAGGGAGAAGTTCTTTCAAGAGGTGAATTCACTGATACAGAAGACCTCTCATCCCCTAGCAAAAACAAAAACATTAGTTAAGAGCTTGATGAACAGAGCAGAGCTGTTATTACATGTCACTATTGCAGCACAGTCTGGTATCACAAGAAGTATATCTGGTACCCCTGCAGAGACTCCAGGTATATATCTAATTACCAGCATTGTACTTACTTTTTTTTTTTCCCCCTAAAGATATAATTTATTCCTTTTCTCTTACTTTCCCTCTTTCACTTAAATTAAAATTAAGCCTTTTTTTTTTTACTATTTCAAATTAAATAAATTCTTTTACAGTATATGAAGTTGAGTCCTTGTTTTCTGATTGCCATAATGATGGTAAATTAAGGTCTGAGTAATAATATGTGGAATTTAAAGTTTAGTCTTCTGAATTATTGGGAGAGAGATGCTTAACCTAATCAAAACAAAACTAACTTGAAACAATACCTGAAAACAGGAAAGTCCTCAGAACTGAGTGGCAGGTTCTTGCTTAGACTGTGTTTTCCCCATCCTATGTTATAGCTTTCACTGGAATGTCCACAGTGATTTTAAAAACAGTTTGTAAATAACCTCCTACACCAGGAGTGACATTCTTTCATATTGTATAATATTGCAGCCTGTAAATCAGCATCTGAAACAAAAGTGATATCTCACGCAGTCCGCCAGCCTGTCTTCCTTCGCAGCATGTCAGCACCATCTGACTTAGAAATGATTGGTAATGAAGATATCGAGTTTGCTAGATCAAGTCAAAGGTATACAAGGGTTTATTTCACTGAGCTGCTTTACAATAATGTGGCCTATGTTGTTAAAATTGTCAAACTTTGCAAGCATAGCACTCTTTTTTTTCATTGTATCAATTTACTGCTTCCACGTGTAATTATCCTATATTCTCATAGGCGACGCCATGTTACCAGCCATAGAAGTAGCTCTTTCACTCTTCTCCAGTCACTGACTATCGAGGATAGCAGAGATAAACCCACATACAGTGTCTTACTGGGGCAACTGTTTGCTTTCATTGGAACAAATCCTGACCAAGCGGTATGTCATTTAAAATGTGCTAAATTGTTATATTTTCAAATTCACACTTTCACAAAGAAGGGAGGTGTCTGGCTTGTGTCTCATTAACAAAAACAAACAAAATCTCGTAGGTATCCAGCAGCAGTTTTCTGCTAGCTGCTCAGACAAGGTGGCGTCGTGGGAATACAAGGAAGCAAGCCCTAGTGCATATGAGAGAGTTGCTGACGGCAGCTGTTCGGGTTGGTGGTGTGACGCATCTTGTAGGCCCAGTGACCATGGTACTTCAGGGAGGACCAAGGTTTGTTTATTTCTCTGAAAATAATTAAATGTTTCAGTCTCTGTAGAAGATAAATTGCTTTGTGCAAAGAAAAACCATGAGAAGTGACTAGCCATGAGGGCTCAAGTTTGCAGAACAAAGCTTGCGACAACCACTTTTATTGGCCCTTGTGGGGTAAAAAGGCAGAAACTTCTAAGAAATGCTTTTATTTGGCAGTAGATGAAATTTCCTTTCAAACTGAGACGACGTGTCCACAGTTATGTATATAGGGTATCTTGCTCTCCTGACTTAATTCTAAACTCATGTTAATGAGGTATTAGTGGTAGATTTAGCTGATACTAGTACTGTCATCTAAATTTGATAAATTTTTTTGTCTGAAACCAGGACAGTTTTGTAAGCATTTTGTTTGTAGTCAGACTTCAATCATGTCTGAGGTAAAAATACCATACTATCTTGTTTACATATGTTTCATACTAAAACATTAAGTGACTTGCAGTTTTGCTTCTAAATCTTCCTTGAGTAATTCTTAATATGTACTGGTTATTATTTTTTTGAAGCTATATTTGGAAGTTTGTTCATTTTATTTAATCTAGAAAGCCTACCATTTCAAATATCTAATTACCAACAGAATTGAAGAGCTCACGTGTGGCGGGATGGTGGAACAAGTCCAGGAAGCTTTTGGAGAGACTATGACGTCTGTGGTCTCGCTGTGTGCTCGCTACCCTATTGCTTGTGCAAACAGCATTGGCCTTCTATGCACTATACCTTACACAAGGTATGAAAGTATTTTTCTCAGAAAGGGAAGGAGGGCATCCACAGCTGTGCTTATTAGGTTTTGCCTTAAGGAGAAGCATTATATAGTATACATATACTCCCTTTCCTGTTAAATTTTCTCAGAATACAGAATTTCATCTGGGGAGGACAAGGGAGAGACAAAACCATCTTTCTGCAAAGTGAAGTGCTTAATTGCTTATTTAACAAGTTCTGGATTTTCATTTTGTCTGTTCTTAGTGACTGAAAAGTTACTTAAGTAAAATCTGGATTTCTCTTCTCATACAGGAGTGAAGAGAAGTGTTTGGTACGTAGTGGCCTGGTACAACTTATGGACCGGCTTTGCAGTTTAAGCAGCCAGACAGAATCCAGTTCAAATGAAAAACAGACTAAGAAACAGAAGGTGGCCACCATGGCTTGGGCTGCCTTCCAGGTGCTAGCCAATCGGTGTGTCGAATGGGAGAAAGAAGAAGGTAGGAACACTGCCAACTATATTTCTACTGTGCACTTTAGAATTGCACTAGTGCCTGAGAAGTGGCATAAATGTATTAAAATAGGGCATTCGCTCACCATGACCTCAGTCCTGTTTGGGTTCATTAGAACACACAAGTGGATACAAAAATAAGTTGATTTTCCTCTTGTTGGGGTTTTTTTTGTTTTGGTGTTTTTTTTGTTTGGTTTGGTTTTTTTATTCTAGCTTTTCCTCCTCATGGGAGTGTTTATGTTGCACGTAATTTCAGGTCTGCCACTTGGTTCTGCCTAGACATAACCATATAACCAGGAGACCCTGAGTGATCACCTATGCATTTCTCCTGTGTTAGGAATCACCCATAACATACATAAACTTATAGACACGTGGCTATTGGCTAATGGAACACAGATGTTGTCTCAGGTTTTCTTTTTAATTAAAGACATTTTATATACAAATGTTTTGCTATAGCAAAACAAAAAATATTTTTTACTATTTTCAGTTTACGTGTAAGGAATTTGTGGACGTGTACATTCATTTTTGTTAATTACAATTGTGTATTCTTGCATTACTCTTAAAGGTGGCTCAACAGAAGCTGTTCACTCTGGTCTGGCTCGTCAGGTCTCCAGCCTTCTTACCAACCACCTCGCACGAGCTACGGAGTGTTGTGGTAATCAAGCTGCAGGAAATGATGCACTTCAAGATGTTCTCAGTCTTCTTAATGACCTGTCAAGGTACTAGGCCTTTGTCTCTGGAGTATTTTTTCCTATGTATGAAAGCAGGTGGGGGTTCTTTTGGGGTTTTTGGGTTTTTTTTTTTTACAATAGTGAAGGTAAGATAACTTTCAAAACCATTCTAAAACTTGATTGTAAACTGACACTTAATGTTAGCGTTTAATTAGTGCTATCAGGTTATGTAAGAATTGTTGCAGATAAGTTTTGTCGCATGCTGAAATTTTTTTAAATTACATCTTGAAAACAAATGACTTTATTATTTACAAGAGCATCATCAAACTTTTTTTTTTTTCAAATGGCAGTTACCTGTTTTTTTCCCTTTCAGGAGTCACATAGGTAAAGCAATCCTGAGTCAGCCAGCCTGTGTGTCCAAGCTTCTGTCACTTCTCTTGGATCAGCGTCCTTCTCCAAAGTTGGTCCTTATAATCCTCCAGTTGTGTCGTGCTGCACTGCCTCTCATGAGTGTTGAGGACTGTGGAAATGTGGAATTGCCTCCTTGGAGTTACTCTGTACCCTCTCTGAACAGTGAACAGGATGATCCCAGTGACCCAGCCTCCAAGATTGCCTCTCTGCTTTTGGCAAAGCTGGCGGATTATGTAGTACCAGGTACCAGCATCTTTTTGGTGTCATGCTTATTTGAGAAATTGCCAAGCAAGTCATGTTTGTGCAACAAGCTTTTGTATTGACAGAAAGCTCAAGCAGGAAAAGTTATGTGATATGTCAGTGTTGAAAGATAAGATACTTCTGTGACTTCCCATCTGCCTCTTGATTTAACTGTTCTTGGGCTAAGGTGTGTGTGTCAGTGATGTTTTAGATGCATCTCAGGTGTGTTAGCATTAGTTTCAAGGGCAAGAAAGCTTGTTGATGGAGCTCATGGTTGTGTGGTTTTCTTTGTTTTGGTTTTTTCCTTTCTACTTCAAGGATGCCAGACGGTTCTTTCTCCAACTGCCTGTGAGCCAGATACTACTTTGGCAAAAGCCAGCCCTAAAAATTCCATAAAAGGTGATAAAGATCCTGGAGAAGAAAGCGAGGCAGTAGATGGTAAACTTTCTATTTTTATTCATAAACGGGAAGACCAGTCATCCCATGAAGTCCTTCAGCCATTACTAAGGTAATCTTAACTCACAGGATTGGAATTAGCAACCAATTTCGTCAATTCCATTTCTCTTATTTTTTTAGTGCTACAGCTTTAGAAAAATGCATCCTAGACATAATAGTAAATGGGAAAGCAAAACGTCTTCCCAATTTGTTGTATTTACTGGCAAAATAATAAGGTAATGCAAAAAATGGTTTATAGGGCTGATGCTTGGCATACTGTTACCTGAAAAAAATGCATACCACTATACTGAATTTGTGGTGAGGCAGCAGCAGAAAGAATCTAAACCCCAATGCTTGCTGGACTTGTCTGTTTTATAGAAGACTATTTAGCAATGATGAGAGCAGCAAAGCTGAAACAAGGCAGAGTATAGAGATGCATAAAAGGAGGAGGGGGAAGTGAAGTGTGAAGTTTTGGTTTTGCCTTGCTTACAAGCCATGTAAGCCACTAGCAAAGGAACATAAAAACATCTCAATCTGTCTGAAAACAATCACATGAAAAATGAGCTACTTAAATGATGCTCCATCAGAAAAATTGAATGTATCTTGTTATAGTATTACAGACTTCGTAGGACTAACAAAGAGAACTATCAAAGCAAAATGGCTTTAAAAGCATTGCTTTTAATAATGCATATGCTGGATAATAATTTGCTATTACAGCTTCTTTAGTATTCTTAGTACCCACCTGGATTTTGAGATCTCTGAATGTCAAACAGCCAACATCATCACCTCTTACATTTTGTACTACTTGTTTCCTCTTCCCCCACTCCAAGTTGGTTTTGAACCCGTACCCTAAAAATGATGCTAAAAGCTACAGCTCTTGGGGGTTCTTAGGTGAAAGATTAACTCAGAGCCCTCGGGCATTTGTGTTCAGTACAAGCCAATTTCACGATGCTTCTTTTTGAGGAGGGAAGGGTTAAATTGCTATGCAAATAACTACATTCAATAGTATTAAATTCCTTGTTTAAATTACAGTGCAATTGAGTATGTTCTTAACTATCAAGTATTTCTATTACTGTTGAGCAATTCAGTTGCAAGGGTTGCTTTCAAATAATTTAAAAACACACATAATATATTAAATTGGGCTGTATAGTTCAGCTATTTTTTCTACCAATGAAAACAAAGCTAATGTGTTTTGTTTTCACTTTAATAGTAGCTCAGAAGGTCGTCCATTCCGACTAGGAACTGGAGCCAATATGGAGAAAGTGGTGAAAATGGATCGAGACATGACAAAAGTAAGAAAAGCAACAACTAAAGAATTATTCAACAACATAAAAATTGGTGGCCAGTCAGAATTCTTGTTTTTTGCTGATGTTAAATCCCCTTTGTTAAATGTTGTTTAATTTACAGAACTGTTCAGAAAGATAACTTTACAATGTTAGTATTATATAGTTATTGATGTAAATACAGGGGTAAATGATGAAGAATAATTTCAGCTAATGCTTCCTCCAACCTTTGTAGGTCATGTTTAAGCCCCTTTAATATTATCTTTCCTGAAGCATTTAATGCACGTTGATAGTACAAATTTTAAACCACATATTTAAATTAAATTTTCCCATATATTTTCAGACACGTTCTTGAGTATTTGCATCAGAAATACTCATGTGTGGCTTTTTGATCAGAGAAGAGAAACTATATGGTTAAGCTAAGAATGGAACATTGATCTCTGATCTCTTTATAGATGAGAAAAAGGAACAGAAAGAATTTGTCTTATGACTGTGACTAATACCTACACAGGAGGATGTTTTTGATGTGTTCTCAGTACTTTTACATATGCAGAGGGAGGAGAGTTAAATGCATCACATAGGGTGGCCAAATAGAGCTAACATTAGTAGTTGGCTTACATGGCAATTTTATTTTCAGAGTGGCTGCTGTGAAGTTATTACAGAAGAAGCTGCTGCAGCTCTTCGAAAGGCAACTAAGTGGGCACAGTCTGGTCTAATAGTTAGTGTTGGGCCACCCATAGAAACTGTCAATCCAGAAACTACTAGCGGATTGTCCACTGGGGACAAAAAGAAGACTGCACAAACCTCTATTTGCAGAGAGAGGAATTCTGAGCTTGCCAGGTAGGTCACTCTGTTTCTGTAGTTAGAATCTAGATTCTGCTTTTCTGTGTACCAGTATTTGTAGTGCTCTAGAAAATAATCTGGGTATTCATAAAATTCCCTTTTTTGTGCTCTGTATTGTTGTTGACAACTGAAGCTTCTTTTCCTTCTCTTGTTTTGAAATCAATGGGCAAATTGCTTTCTTCTTCTGTATAGGACGGATCCTGTGAGGCCATTCATTAGTGGTCATGTTGCAAACAGCATGGCAGCAGAGGTGATTGCTTTGCTACATAGCTTGTTGATGGCACCAGAATCAAATGCAGCTCAGATATGGACAACAACTGCTGAAAAAGTAAGCAAACAGAAGATTAAGTATCAAATTCTACACCAAGCATCTATTGAGTAGTTAAGAGAACTTAATTATTAGGAATTTCCTAAGCTATTCCTTTCCCATTTATTACTTCTAACACTTCAAACCAGGATGTGTAACTGCATAGAAGCAGCCCTTTCTGGTAGGTGGCATCTATCTGACCTCTTAGGGTGGAATGAATAAATCAAAAATTATCCAGCATTAGAGAATGCGTTGTCATTCTGTAATTCACCTGTCATTCTTTTCAGTAATTAATAATGCCGTTCGTTTAGGGAGTTATCTTGCGTTTGTCGGGTAGTTATTCTACCTTTGCTGTTCCATCCTCTTTGCCATGACCTCTGAGCATCTAAAGTGTTGGCTGGAAAGTATACCACATTGCTTGTATGTTCCTCTGAATCCTGTAGCACCTAATCTGTTGCTTAGGCTAAGTCTTTGAGCGAAGACTTTTGCTAAGATTATATATGTAACTCTGTGATTCTAAAAGTTATTAGGGAATGGAGCCAGCTTTGATGGTGTTCACACTTCAGAGAACTTAGAATATTCTGAGTTATATAATTCTCTTCAAGAACAAAAATAATTCTTCTGAGACTGTGTGTGGGCTGGAGGCTTGGGGTGTTGGTTTTTGTTTGAATTGTGCTTTGAAGTCATTCTCTGGTATTTTTGCTTCTGTCTTCAGGTTCTGTCTCGGGCTCTGATGTACATTCCACAACTTGGGAAATATGCAGAGAGTATTTTGGAGAATGGGAGTAGCAGTGGAAGGAAACTTGCTAAACTTCAAAGAATTGCTCGGCAGGCAGTAGCTGCCCTTTGTGCTCTGGGTGGCTTTAAGGAGACGATTAAAATAGGTTCTGAAGTTCAGGTAATTCAGCGCCATTCACATTTTATATCTTAAATGAGAATTGGTGCTTTTGACGATGTTTTGCTGTGTTGGCATACTTGCGAAGCAGTGTGCAGATTGCCTGCGACTGTGAGGCAGTTTCAATAACACTTGTGGAGACTGCTATTGTGTGTTATTCCTGTTTCCTGAAATACCCAGCTCTAATTGTGTGTTGAGTTGGTCTGTGGTGGTAAACAGTGTTTCGTGTTTGTAAAGCCTTAAATCTTATGCAGGCCTTCTCTGGTTGTAGGTTTTAGGTAAAGGAATAGCAGGAAGCATTGGAGTTGTGGCGTCTATTAATGAACAAGAAGGTATAGCAACAGTCAAATTTCCACCTACCAGTATAGACAGTAGAAAGACTTCACAAGCATCAGACACATTAACTATTCCATTATCTAGGCTCTGTGTTCCAAGATCTGAGGTACGGTAGTTTTAAGAATCCAATATTAAGTATAATATCAATTATTTATATTTTTGTCACAGCATACTGGCAATTAATCTACAGCATGTAAAAAGTCTTTTTCATCTTTGATTAAATATTATTTGTAAAGTTTGCCTCATTATTTTAAACATATCTTAACAATATCTATATTTAAGTTCTCATTCAAGTAACATGGATATTCATCTTTTGGTGCTTAAAGATGTTCCATTGCATACTGTGTTGGTTTTTTGGGGTTTTGTTTCTGTTTTTTCTTTTTTTGACTGGTATTTGGTGCTGGTTTTGTGATAGTACAAAATGAGAATTAACTCCAGGTAATAAAACGCCCTCATTTCTTAGAAACTAACTACTTGAATTTAACTTTTTACCGTGCCCCCCCACCATCAGGCATTGCCTCTTCATAAACTGTCCATTACTGAGAAGGTAGTACAGGCAGTCCAGTCCATGTTGCTTCCTCAGGAGGGAAGTCTATCTATTCACACCTCACTTCCTGCAACAGGAGATGGCTCAACTCCAGTAATGGCAGTGGTCCGGCTTCTTGCTGAAATAAGAACCAGGTGAGTCGTTGGGTTTTACGCAGCACCTCAGTCTGTTTTGATACCGTACACAAATGTTCAAGAAAATTGCATGGGTTCTTGTTTTCTTCCTCTGTGGGTATTGACATACGACAGCAGGGGACAATGCAAAAATTCTTGTTTGCTTCCTTAAGAACGTTTAGTGTCTGGATGTTGTTAAAATGAGCACCAAAAATAAAGTGCCCCCTGTAACAGTGACAATGCATTGAGCAAATGCTTCATATGAGTAAATGTTATGAAGCAGGGGAAAGCTGTCATTGTGGAAGTTCCAATGGATAGCTAAGCAACCAGACAAAGAAATAGATCAGTCGGTGTGCTGTCTTTTAAAATAGTCTTGAATTCAACACATGTAAAGACAGCTTTGAATTCAGCGTACACTTTTGTAATGCTTTAAAATGTATTATTTTTCCATTAAGAGCATGCCTGGTGATGGCTCAGCTGTTAGAAGACAGCTCATTCTGTGAAGAATTCATTCAACAGTGTCCAGCTGCTGTAGAAGTTCTTAATTTGGTAGCGCAGGAGTGCAGCCCTGGTAGGTATTCAACATGTTCTTGCAGCTTCATTGTCATGTTCAGTTCAGAGACATAACAGCTTTTAAGATCACTTCAGTGTTTTGTCCTCCAGCTACTTAGAGTTTGATAGCTAGCACAGTACAGCATGCCTTGTCATAGCCGCAGAGCTGTTAACGTAAGAGTAGCTAATAATCAAACCAAATAATTTTAAACATTAGGCATAAAGTTTAGGCCAGCACATGATCATCCTATGCATCATAGAAGATGCAAGTCCTGAGACTAGCTCTGCTTCTGAACCCCTTCCACTTTTCTTGCTTTCAGTGTAACCTACTCTGTATTCCTTGACATTATCACTTATATGTTTTCTTTCTATGACCTTTTTCCTGTTTTTTACAGTGCTTTCTTATAGTCCTTATCTTTGAGCTCTTGATTTCCTTCCCTCTTGTTTAAGGATAAGCAGTGGGCCCAGCAGAAGTCTTAGTTCAAGGGCAAGTTTTAGGAACATGTCAGAGCCTTTCCTTGGAGGAAAAAGTGGCTGAAGTGAAGGATGTTAGGGTAGGAACCAAGTGGATTTCAGTATGATCCCCAGTGTAAAAGGGAGCGTACTGATTTTTTTACAATAGGCATAAATTCTTTTGACTTCCTGCTTTTGCTGGGTCATAAACTTGCTCACTAAAATGAACTTTATATCTTAATTAACAATGTCTTTGCTAACCAAATATAAATTAAACAGAGGAAAACAATTGTTTGTATAGATTTTGTCCTTAATTTTGTTGATTAGGTAAGTGTGACTATTTGATCAGATCTCTTAAAATGCAAATGTCATATTTGTTTCTATTTACCGGTATTAAGGTTGCATTGTTGGACTCAAGTAACTAGATTTGCTTGGAACCTCATGACTTCGTTTGGTTTGTTGTTACAGGGGAGAGGCTCCTTGTTGTAGAAATGCAGTGTGAAAGGTTACGAATGTTGTATCGTGACTGTGCTCGACCTCCCCCTCCTCCACTCCAAGCAGACAGAAGACAGGTGAGCACAGAAACAGTGCTGAGCCTTCTGCCCCTTGCAGATGAAGCCAGCCACTGAGTGCAGAGGGTCTGCCTGTGGTGTTGGACCCAAACTGGTTGGATTTTTACTGAAACATTTAATTTAATGTGAATTTCTGTAATGGGATGTGATTTGTTGAGATTGCAGTTGTGGTAGTTGCATGTGTTGTATTAAATGTGCACTTCATGAGAGAATGTGTCATTGGATTTCAGTAGATGACTGCAACTGTAATTGGTAGAATAAAATGCTCTGTTCCTGTTTGTAGCCCAAAGAAATCACTTGGAGCCCATCAAGAGTATTTCCCCCTGTGCGAGCATGCATGTTTTCATCACATCTCACAGCTGTGACCTTTTTGGCTGATCCTAGCGCAGGTGGGGGACTTCCTCGGGGCACATTTATCTATGCCACTTCACCAGTTCCAGTACAGGTAAGAACTCACAACTATACAACAGTTTGTGTCATTTAATATTCAATTGTGCGTGAAAAGAAAAAGAAAGAAAATGTTATATTTTACCTATGTTTTGTAAATAATTTTTTAAAAACTTATTATTTTTATTTCTAGGCACCATCGTTCTACTGGGAAATAGAAATAGTTTCCTATGGAGATACAGATGATGACACTGGACCAATAGTCTCATTCGGATTTGCTACAGAAGCTGAAAAACGGGATGGTGCTTGGACAAACCCAGTGGGCACCTGTCTTTTTCACAAGTACGTTGGAGATGTACATCAAAAATCATGGTCTTGCTCAGTACATTTGTAAGCTCCTTAGGGAGGAGTATTTTGAGCACATTGTGGTAGGCAACACATACGTTTTAATTGAAACGTTAAAATCATGAACTAGAATATCTCCTTATCAAAATCAGGAGAGTTGTGTTGCCTTTTGTCAGTATCACAGCTACCTAGACTTCAGCTGGTAACGAGTTGTAATCCTTATTTGTTTCAGTGCTCTTTTTAATTTTCTTCTTGTGTTACTTCTTAGCAATGGGCGAGCAGTGCATTACAATGGCTCCAGCTTGCTACAGTGGAAGAGTGTTAGACTGGATGTGACTCTTTCTCCTGGTATGTAAAAGTACAGCTAACTTGCTTATCTGATAAATCAGAAAATCCTCTAAATGTAAGGGAAACAGTGGATGAGAAAACAGATTAAATCCATGTTCTTTTGATGATTATCTTTTTCTATAGGTGATGTAGCAGGAATTGGATGGGAAAGAACAGAAGGAACTCCACCCCCTCCAGGGCAGCCCGCTAAAGGCAGAGTTTATTTTACGTATTGTGGGCAGCGACTTGGGCCATATCTAGAAGATGTCTCTGGTGGAATGTGGCCAGTTGTCCACATTCAGAAAAAGGCAAGTTTTTAACAGAAATATTTTGCTTGATATATAATGTTTTTAATATTTCTGAAAGAATATATATAAAGTATTGAGCCTGCTTACCTATCTATAAAAAAAAGTAGAATGACAGTCGTTACCTTTATTGAGTTAGGTTGAGGTATTCCATTACCCTTCCCAGGTAATGTTTTGTCGTTATTTTGTACTTTTTCTGCCCATTGAGACACTAATGTGCCGCTGACTTGATGCAATGGCATTATTCTGTGCTAGTAGCCCTTCTATTAGTATTCCTTCCTAGCAGTGACCTTGCTTCAAAGTATACTAGCTAAGTATGCTCTATCTTGAAGCTAGAAAAAAAAGCAAGTTCAAAGTTTGTGTTTAGAAGCTTAATACTTCCTTGCTGCATCCAGTTTTATAGCTAGCGATGCTGGGAAAACCATATGGCATGGAGATGTGATCAGCTTATCCCTTTGGCTGAGTTTTTTAAAAAGAGCAAAGAGAAGGATCAAAACAATCCACAGCTCATCTTAATGCTTTTATGTGCACCTTCTTTCAGAACACGAAAGTCCGTGCTAACTTTGGATCTCGCCAGTTTGCCTATGCTGAAGGACAAGCTCACAGGAATGCTGCTGATCTATGTATTGACCTAGCTGAAGAAATAAGCGCCAACTTTGAAGCCTTGCCTTTTGCCATGGCTTCTGATAGTGATAACGATGCTGGCACCAGCATAGCTTCTGATCCTGGGACCCATGGACCTCCTTGTAGAATTGCTGCTGTTGCTACGGCTCAACAACGTAAAGTGATGATTAACATTTTTTTTAAATCTCTTTCAGGAGAAATTACAATCAATTAAATAGGATTTAAGCACATCCTGGCTGCAGTCCTTAGGTACTGCCTATTTAGGTAAAGCAGTACAACAAGCGTTGTCAAATACATGGTTATTTGATTTTGGACAAGGCAATTAAAAAAAAAAAATCTTACTTTGGTCTTCCTTTATATGGATGCACAAATTATTCTCAATTAATGCAACTACAATGAGAAATTATCTTATTAGGGCTTTGAGTACAATAAGATGTTACAGTTGATTGAACCAGCCAATTGGTTATGCTATGTCAAAAATGCATTACACTTCCACAAACTGATTGGAGACCATGGAATGCGATATATCTCAAAAACTTCATGGAATATTTTTGCATGCCTTCAGTGCATTAGGATCTCATTATGTCTATGTGTTTTGCAGAATATGACAGTGATACATCTTGCCACTATAAAATGGAACTAAGCTATGAAAACTTTATCACATCGGGCCCTGATCCTCATCCCCCTCCTATTGCAGATGATGAAAGTGATGATGACGACGATGATGACATTCCCCGGGTGAGGAACATGGCAAACTCTGCCTGCTATGACTCGTAGTCTAAATACAGATCTTGTAATTCAGACTTTTAAGTTTTGCCACACAAGGGTTTTCCCTGCTTCCTTAAGGAGAGTATAGCTGTTGTTAACTTTTCTGTCATCTTGGTGTTCTAAATAACTTTTGTCTTTGTAGGAGGATCACTATGCCCTGTTGGTTAAAGCTTGGGAAACTAAAGTTTTCCCTACAATTAGAAGAAGATTCCGTAATGAGGCTGAGAGGAAGTCTGGGTTGGATCAGATTAAAGGAGCTTTACAGTTAGGTATGGCTATGTTTATTTCCGTGCACATTGTTTTATATGATGTGCAATAAGTGTGAAGATAACACCTGTGTTTCTTTTATGTTTTACTGTATTCAGGGCTGGAAAATTTAAATTAAAGAAAAAAATTTTCTTGCTGTTTTCATCAAGTGCTTAGAAATTTGGTTTGTGGTCGTGACTTTTCTTTAACACTTTTTTACTTAAGTTGGACTAGTTAAATAGGGAAAATGGCTTTAGAAGTAGTGGCAGAATTTGTTGTGGATGCAGAAATACTTTGGAATAATAGTTTAGGGAGAAATTATCTACATGCATTTTCTGTCTATGACTATATCAAGGCAAAACTTTTGAGGAACACTTTAATGGGGGGGATTTGTAAATGAATACAGTTCTGGCAAGACGACCTGTTTGTGGAAAAGTCACAGTAAGAGCAGAGCAAGAATTCTGAGCTCTGATGAGAAGCATAGAAGTGTGTCTTGGGAAAGCTCCACTCCCTATCTATCAGCCTGACTGAAAGAATACTTAAGTAATTAGATAGCTCATCTGCTTATGATGTTAATGAGAATGAATAACTTCAAGTGGCTGGGGAAAATAACTAGCACTTCATTCTGTCTACCAGGAATGGTTGATATAGCACGACAAACTGTAGAATTCCTCTACGAGGAAAATGGTGGCATCCCAAGAGACCTCTACCTTCCTACTATTGAGGATATCAAAGATGAAGCAAACAAATTTACAATTGATAAAGTACGAAAAGGTAAGGTCAGCAAAAAGTATCTTGGGGGGCAAATAAAAGCTAAGGGGCTCTGATACTTGGGATCTACTGCATAAATTGTCAATCTGAGGAAAATGCTGTACCTTAAAAATTGTGTTGTCCCTTTCTGACCAGGTCTCACAGTGGTGACTCGCTCTCCTGACAGTAACAACGTTACCAGTAGTGCTGTTGGAACAGCTTTACCCAAGTTTGCTATTCGTGGGATGCTGAAGACATTTGGTCTTCATGGTGTTGTTCTGGATGTTGATTCAGTAAGTGAGGATATATTGGGAGGGCTTTTAATGTATCAGCGTCACACATCTGTGTGCAAATTTGATTGAGTGTACTAAACTGCTTGGAATGCTGATTTGGTGCTCTTTTTGAAGGAAAAAAGTATTATCATTACTGTGTTTATTGACAGCGTTGGTTTGGTGTTCCAGGTAAATGAACTGGTACAAGTAGAGACATATCTCAGAAGTGAAGGAGTTCTGGTAAGATACTGGTATCCTATTGACATGTTGGAAAGGCCACCTGCTGGTTACAGGAGGACTGCAACAAATGGATTGGTTACCCTGGACAATACCAATATCCAAATTCACAGGTAAAAAACAAGAAATGTAGTTAGAAGGCATTTGTATTATCTGACTTGATCTATAGCATTTCCTATAGTACAATTACCAACTGCAGCCTTATTTTGAGCAGTAGTAAACTTCTGAATCTTGTTGTAGTTGTTGGATTAAAGCTGACAGAGATTCATGTTTTAATGGGTAGTGGGGTTTTGATTTTTTTTTTTTGTGATAAAGGAAATTGGTTATAATTGTCTTGTTGGAAGGATTTTACGTAGTCATGTGAAAGTGTTTTTATGCATCCTGGTCTAACAGGTACCTTCCTTGGAGCTTAGGTTTCTTGTACCATCAGTCAGTTGCTATCTAAAAGCTCAAGAACTCTTGATTGACTTTGTGGAGAGTTGGCTTCTAATTCAGGTGCCTTAATTTGATACCAGAATTAGATGGGCTGAGTGCTATCTTAAGTGAATAAGAAAGATTTGGGTCTATTTGAACCTTTTAAATAATTAGGTATATATGTTTGGATTCAGGGGCAGGTTGCTGGATATGGCTTATTTTAAGTGTGGTGAAGCAATTTTATATTTTGATGTTTGTGTTTTCTAGAGAGCTTTTGCGAAGTGAAGCTTCTCTGGCCAAGCTATACTGCCGCATGGCTCTCCTCAATATTTTTGCCCCCAAATCTCCACATATGTTTACTCGGCTGTTCCATATTCCTGCTATCCGCGATATCACTCTGGAGCACCTGCAGTTGCTATCCAACCAACTTCTTGCACCACCTCTTCCTGGTAGGCGCTAATTTTTATCACAGCTCTTTTTTGGTACAATAGTTTTCTGGGGACAAAAACCATCTAATTAATTTGGCACTTATTGATTAATTAGTTAATAATGATGGTATTTGAAAAAATGTCTCAGTGGACTTCTGAGCTTAGTGATAGGGTACTAAACTGAAATTCTTGCTAATGAACTAATTAAAAGTGTTCAAGAGAGTTCAGAGTCCCTCCTAAGATTCCATTCAGTGTGCTTCTGTCCCTTTGTCATCGGTGGTCTTCTGTTTATTGGGGGGTGGGGGGAGTATCCATATGGGATACTTGTAAGGAATTGGGAATGTTTCATAGTTCAAATCCAGGGTAGTAAAACTAAATGCCAGTTGGGTCTCACAGTTTTCAAAATTCAACTCTTCTTCATTTCACAAAGTGGTTTGTCCTTTTCCTACTGGAATCACAGATCTGGTTAGAGAATGTATGTGCTGAATCATGGAAAAGAATCTTTGGCTAATTCAAGTGAGTGTTAACAAAGACAATTATCGTGACAAAGCTATTCTGCATGCAAAGAGATGTGTGTAACCTGGCTGGAGCATAAGGAGGAAGTAGGAAGTGCTAAATATAGGCTATTAATAATTTAAAGTAATTATTTACCATTGGAAGGAGTCCTGTTCCCTCCTCCAATTACTTTGAAACTTGGCTACCTCTAACAGATGCCGCATTGTAAAAGATCCTCTTGCAGAGTACAGCACTACTTTGCATGGCTTTGAGAATAATTTTACAAGCTTTTATTTAGATTTTCCTCTTTAAAATAAGTCTAATTCAAGTCCTGCTAATACATACAGTTTCCAAACTGGCATTTTGGTGAATTTCCCACTCCTTTTTTGCACTGCACTGCACTTTTGTTTTTCTTTGTCTTCTCCCGTTAGCTCCAGAATGACAGCCATGAGATGTCGGGGCTTGCGACCCACTCGGGGCCACCCAAAAGCTGTCTTGTTCATATGTGGGGAAAGCTTGAGAACAGATAAAGCCACTTTCACCTCATCTCGAATGAATGGGAAAGAGAGCACTTCTGGTCACTTGTCCTCATTGTACTTATGCAGTAAATTGAAATATGCCTGCCTTCATACATGGGACAAAATGAGGCAGCTGTGAACCCACAGCTCAGTGTATGTCTGGCAGACCTCCCTAAGGGTTGGCTTAAGGCAGGTGAAGAACACAGCTGGCATTTAGAGGGCCATCCCATCTGCAACCAACTATGTCAGGGGTGCAAGTCTAGTCTTGGGTGGATCCTTTCTACTGCTGACCTTTGGGAGGAGTTTTGCACTTGCTCAGAAGTGAAAATAGAGGCTTGTAATCTTCCAAGTGTTTTAAAACTTCTCTTTCCATTGTCTGTTTCACAGGCTGCATAAACATGTTGAAGTGATCTCCAAATTTGTCATATCTTACTTGTTATTACAGATGGAACAATCAGTTCAAGTTCTATTCTTTTGGCCCAGTCCCTGCAACACTGCATCCATTCCCAGAACTGTGCTGCCACAGACCTCTTCTACCAGGGCAATTCGCAAGCCATCAGAGAGTGGCTTACTGTTGCCATTACTCGGACGCTGCATCAAGGAGAGGAGAGTCTGTTAGACCTCACTAAACAGATATGCGCCTTTTTGCAGGTAAAATATTTAGTAATGTTTTATGAGCAGTGTTGTTTTCCTGTCTAAGGAGCCCTTGCTTTATGTGTGATTCTAACTTCCATAATACTGTCCCTCACACTGAATTGTTTCTCTGTATGGATTGTATTCCTATTCTGATCATAGGGGGCACACTGAAAACACAAGCAATAGCAATACTCTGGATCATATTAAAATGAAGTAGCCTCACACTACGTCATTATTTACAATGCTATGTTTTATTTGAAAAAAGAAGAGGGAGGTGGTTTGCTGCTGCTGCTTGAGTGCTTTCATTATGAAATGTTATGTTACAGACGGCACCAGAACAGTTTCCTGCTGAAGAATTCCCAATTTCAGAATCCAAAGTCAATATGGATGTTACTTTTCCTGGGGCTGCATTTGTAATTGTGTCCTGTAAGGAAAGTCAGTCTGGATTCCGCAAAGAGTAAGTAATTGAGGGACCAAGAGTGACAAAGATTAAAGATGTGCTGCTGAGCCTCTGTGAACCGTTTTTGGTGTTGGTTTGGTTTTTTTTTTTTTAGATTTTTCTCTTCTTAGAGACTCATTTTCTGGGTGGTGGGATAAATACTGCAGAGTGTTTCATCTTTCTGTGATAGGTTTGGGATTTTTAGTAGCTAGTTACAGTCTAACCGAACTGTTCTTGCTCTTTTCTTAGTTCATCCCTATATAAAGCTCCTTGGGCTCGAGTGCTTGTCTACGGGCTTGGGCATAAAGTTAAAAGGAATGGTCAATTAAACCTAATTGAAGCGGTGTGCTATCCTCGAGATGCCTCTCCAACCAACACAGGCCTAACACCTCCCCCAACGACCAATCAATACCCTTCAGTGATCACCCCTACGGACAAGGTCCACATCAAACTAGGTAAAAAAAAATTAAATTGAAAAACCTTTTTAACTGTATTCTCAGGAGTGAGACAAACATTATCATTGCCTCAGTAAGACCTTCCTATATTGTCACCAGTCATACCACTGGTTATGACAATATTTTTGTACAAGGTATTAAGAAATGTGTCCTAGCAGAAATATGCAATCATTCTTAACCAAGAAAGCATGGTTTTATAAACATTGGAAGCCATCTGACTCTGATTTTGTTAGTTCTGTTAAATCTGTCAGGATCAGCTGCTTTTTTCTCTTTTTTGTGTTCCAGGAGTTCACAAAGCAGTGTTTTTTAATATTTCTGCAGTGTTCAAGTTGGTGCTATTGCTGTTTGAGATGCTGTGTTTCAGATGGAGGTTTTTTTGCTTTTGTAGGTGATCATAGGTCCCTTTAATACACAGAGTAATATATATGCAGTATAGTAATACGTAGGTCATCCCAGCTTCTCAAGCAAGAGCCATCATTAATATTCTTTTTACTCTTCCAGCCTAAGGGAGAGACAGCGTGATTTATTTAGAGCAGTGAAGGTGACTGAGTACAGTAAGCTCTTAAAACTTTCCACCGTTTCTTAAGTTCTTTTGCTGAACTACAGCATCTCTGATGTTTTTCTCAATACTGATCAGACACATCATACTACAAATAAATGGGTTTGTGAAAGTCCTATATGTATTTAGGTATGTACAGGCTAAAAATAGTTCTATTTCATATGTCATGTAAACAAAATGTTATCTGTACATTTATAATTACAGATTATATCAACTTCTTATAGATAAACAATCCTATTTGTTTATTACAAGGTACTTAATAGAGAAAATTCTCACTTAACATAAATTTAGCCTCAAAAAAATCCTAAAAGATATGTTACTACTTTTACTTCACAAATACCTAGAGTCATGATAAGTATTTTCTTTGACCTTTTTGCTTAGGGGTATCTCCTCCTCCTGGAGCTGTGTTAGTCTTGCATTCTCTTCCCCTTGAATTCCCTCTGGCAATGGCATTCACAGAACAGCTATTAACTTGGAAATTGGAAGATGGGGATGGAAAATCAGAAGACGAACTGGATACTATTCCTGCTTCAGTTCTCTTGCAAGTAGTGGAATATTTAGGTGAGAATGCAGTATTTACTTAGTAATAAGCATCAGTAATGTGCTGGCTGAGATGGAGAGTTTAGGGAAAAAAAGAAAAATGACAGTCACAAAGTATTTCTGAGCTCTTCCATTATATTGAAATTTTCTTCAAACTCCAGAAATTTTATGTTGATGTGCACTTCTTGGAATAGCCTTCCTGTCTTTCTTACTGCCGACATACAGCCATTGAAACGACCTTTTCTTGTGCTTTTTTAAATGTTACTGTTGCAACTCATGTTATAAAGCTACTAACAGTGAAATACTGCTGACTCCCATGTCTTGCCTTCCACACACAGGGAGCTTTCTCTGGACAACTGACATGGCAGCGTGTGTGAAGGAATTAATATTTCATCTCTTGGCTGAGTTGCTTCGCAAAATTCACAGTCTGGAGCAGAAAAAAAATCCAGCAGGATTGTCGTCTTCTATTGCCCTTCAGCTAAATCCCTGTCTAGCTATGCTTATGGCCCTGCAGTCAGAACTTCACAAGTTGTATGATGAAGAAACACAAAACTGGGTGTCTGGAAATGCATGTGGTGGTTCTGGTGTTGGAGTGGCTGACCAAGGAAGATTTTCAACATACTTTCATGCTCTGATGGAAGTCTGCCTTGCTGTAGCAGAAGTAACCTTACCTATCAATATGAGTGTAACAGCTAATGTGATGTCTTCAACAAGTGCCCCAAATCTTAGTGACTCTTCCTCCTCATCTTCATCTTCTCCAGGACAGACACCACAGAGTCCAAGCTTGCTGTCAAAGAGGAAAAAGGTCAAAATGAAGCGGGAAAAGACATCATCTTCAGGCAAACGGTCTTCATCCAGAGCAGCTGAAACTGATGCTGCAATCCTCAGTATAGGAGGAAGCAAGCCTGAGGATATGTTATGGTTTCATAGAGCACTGACTCTGCTTATAATTCTCAGACACCTAACTAAAAAGGATCCACAAGGACTGGGTGTGACAAATGATGCTGTAGCAGATGCGTGTCAAGCACTTGTAGGTCCCACAGCTCATAGCCGCTTGCTTGTCATTTCTGGAATACCAACTCACTTGGAGGAGAGTACTGTCAGAAGTGCAATCAGAAAGGCATGTAATGCACATGGTGGAGTCTTCAAAGATGAGATCTACATCCCTTTGCAGGAAGAGGATCC
This sequence comes from Ciconia boyciana, assembly GCF_034638445.1. Classification (NCBI taxonomy): domain Eukaryota; kingdom Metazoa; phylum Chordata; class Aves; order Ciconiiformes; family Ciconiidae; genus Ciconia; species Ciconia boyciana. The sequence goes on from NC_132948.1 coordinate 8,534,368, forward strand.
CAAAAAAATCAAGGATAAAGCAGAAGGTGGAGAATGCAGAACTGAACTGGAAAAACCAACTGTTTCAAGTAGTGCAGACAGTTTGGATATCAGCAGCTCTAGCAGTGTCACACCTGCCATGAGCGTTAGCGCTTCAGCGTCTACAAGCCAGGCTTCCCTCTGCAGCTCGCAGGGTATATCTCGGACTGTTAGTGATATCTCAGTTGACCAGTTTCAAGCTGGACTGGAACTGGCCATCCCACCAGGATTGCTAGAACCACATGTTGTTTCCAGCCAGGAGAGTTTGGATCTTTCACACTGCAGTACTGGAAGCCTTGGCAGCCTTGGCAGCCTCGGGGAACCGCTTGACAATGTAGAAACAGCGTCTGTGTCTGATGTTGGATCAATGTACACAGTCACGTCTCTGGACAACCAGCCGCTTCTGTCACGGCCAATCAAAGGTTTTGCTGTAGTGGAGGTAATAGCCTTCAATCAGGAGAGGGTGCCTTCTGGGTCATTTTTCTGAAAGAATGAGATCTGATTCTAGTAACTTTTTGTAACCCCTGGCTCTGAAATGTACTGTACTTTTTGTGGCTTGTGTGTAACACCATGATCTGACTGTTAAGGAAAAAGTGTGCTGTATGTTTTCTTCTGTAAAGATTCTTCTGCTTGACTGAGGCCACAACTTGAGTGATGGAGAGTGAAAGGTACTGTTAGCAAGGTGTAGCTCAGCATAGGTCATAGGTGCAGAATAAATGTATGCTTATGTGCACGCAAGACTGAGACTAGGAGTTCTCTGTGAACAGGATGGCTGAGGAACACAACTTTATTCTCCGTTGACTTTCTCTGTATCATTCGAAGTGTTCACTGTCCCTCAAAGGACAGAGGGGACCTAGTAGTGGAGTTATCAAGTAGTTTTGAAGCAGAAGGAAGTACTCTTGTATGTTCCAAGTTGTAGAGCTCATTGCCGCAAGATGTTGCAGAAGCCAAGAGTATAAATTAATTCATAAGGGATGAAGTTCATGGAGGATGTGCAAATTGGTAGCTATTAAGCACAGCAGTCAATGCAGCCTTCAACTGAGGAAATCTTTAAACCACTGATTTCTGAAGGCTGAGAGAATATGTAAAGGACAAGATCTATTAACTTCCTCTTTCATGTAGCTTTCTTCAAAGATTCACTACTGGCCACTGCTGGAGATTAATTTAGAGATAGGTGGCCCTTTGGTATGACCCACAAAGCAATTATTTAATGTTTAATGACTACGTTTTCACATATTTTAAACCATCTACAGATTCCTCTACAAAGTTACTTTAGAAGAGATGATAAGTTTTGTCGATGTCTCGTTCCAAATTATTTTTTAAAAGCGTTGTAGGTCGTTGTCATTGATGCCATATCACTCCAGGTTTTCAGCTATGCACAAGAACACTTTCTCTCTGTTGTTACGCTAACTGCATGGTGCAGATTCATCAGAAGCTTGCAAAAGCACAGCCATTTCTGCTAGCTTGTGAATTTAGAGAGACATTTTTCCATAGTCTGGGATTGTATCAGTTTCCCTTTTAGAAGAAAATCAGTTTATTCAGATAGAAAATCTTCAGTTGCTATTCTTAAGATATTAGTTGACATGAAGACACCAGAGTTGAAATAAACCATAAAGTGTGTACAGAAAGCTGTCAGCGTATTCACATTGAAACCTACTCCAAGTCTGTAGCTGCTCTGATAATGATGCATGACAGTTATTCTCAGAATCAAAGGAAGTTATTGTTCCTGTTCCCAATTTGTGTAGCTGAGACTTCAAGGCCTGTGTTAATTTAGATACTTCTTTCTAATTGGAGAATTGAAGCAAGGACAGCAGAGTTGCAAATAATGACAGGTTACCTATCTCAAACTTTCACCTTCTTATCTGATATTTCTAAGGACTGTCTCCAAACTAAGAAATGGAATAGCTGTTTCGGAGCTGCGCCTGATTAACTTGCAGTGTGGTGATTTCAGTGGCTGGATGTTCTTAGAAAGGATGTTTTCGAGGCTGAACCTGAATTCTGGTATCAAATTGTTCATGTAGAAAAATGTTAGAAGAGATGCAGTAGTGATTATCTACATGGGGAGGGGAGAAAGCTTAAGACCCAAATTCATATAAATGGAAGTTAATTTGTTTTGTCAGAATTACTGTTAACTAATTTCATTATTTGTACAGATAAGGTCAAGAGCTAAAATAGAGAAAATCCGAGCCAGTTTATTTAATAGTAGCGATCTCATTGGTTTGTCAAGTCTGGATGGTGAAGATGAACTGATGGAAATGTCAACTGAAGAAATTTTAACTGTTTCTACTGTAAATCAGAGTTTATTTGACACACAAGGGAGCCCAGCACTAGAAGATTATTTCAATGACAAGTCAATAAAAGGTATGTGGCTTTCATATTGGTAAATACCTCACTTGTACTGTGCATTTTTCTGGGACATACAGGGGCCAGATTCTCCTTACTGGTGTAAATTTGGTATGACTTACTAATTGACGGGTGACAACAAGGGGGAGCTAGGGAGTAATTTCAAAGCAAGTTTCTTCCCTCTCATCAATTCGCAAGCAGCTATTTGCAATCTGGACATTGCTATCAGGCCTCACAGCTAATGAAACAGTAAAAAAAAAACCCAAACAACCAAACACACAAAAAACTCCCCACCAATCAAAAAAAATACTGACTGTGTTGTTTAGTAACTCTTTTGAGAAAATAGCCACTGTAATAATTTACCACTGTTAGACCCAGCATAATTTTAAAGTAGAAACTGTTCAAGTAGAACAGCTAGTAATTTATATTCTCTAACAATGTGAAAGCTATATAGACCCTAATATACCTGGAATGGGCCAGAATCCTGAATCAAGGAACAAGGGAGGATAATACTTGGAGGAAGTTCACTTGACTACTGGTTCAATTGATAGGTGTCAGTGTGTACCTACACAACATAATTTTTATGCTGGCATCATAAATAATCTTACTTTTTCATTACCACTACAGTCACTCAAATAATTACAGTATGTGGCCAAAACAGGACAAGGCATTCAGTTCTCAATCATAAATGGGGGAATTAGAGTGCAGAAAGGTCAGGGCTGCTAGTAGAATTTTTCTGAGTAATTTTCTCTCTTGGAGCAAGTGGCGTGTGATACAATATCTTAACTGAATGCAAAATGTTTTTTCATGTTTCAAATTCTAAGCAGTTGTCATGGTATTTTGTACCATATTGCCTTTTTTTTTTTAATTAGGTGAGAAATTGGTCCCAGGTGCTCGGGAAGTCCTCACAGAAATATTTAAAAGCTGTGTCCATTCTGAGCAAATGCTGAGCCTAACTCCAGCGAAACCCATTAAGGTTGCTGATATCTATCTTAGTAAAGAGCAAATAAATTCTCAGACTCCTGGAAACCTTCTTCATGTGTTCTTCACAAATGTCCGCCCTCCAAAGAAAGTGCTAGAGGACCAGCTTACTCAGGTAGTGCTTTGAAAACTATTTTCAGCATCTTTTTGTGTAACTTGAAAGCATTGGGTAATTGTTCACTTTCTATGTTGGAAGATTTTAAGGAAATACGGTGTGCCCAAGCCAAAATTTGACAAGAGCAAGTACAACAAGGCGGGCAAAGAACAGCATCCAGTGAAAGTTGTGAGCACCAAGCGCCCAGTTACTAAACCACCTACAAAGGAAAAGTCTATGCTCAATAGTGTCAGGTTGGTGTCTTCAGCCTTTTCACAGTTACAAAACATTTGATTGCTCTTTAGGAATCCAGATTTTTATTCCCCCTCCCTCTGTATTTCCATGTACGGATTGGAAGAGGGAAATGTGACTTTGAGATTATAAAAGACCTTCAAGGAATGTTTTGGTTTCTTGAACAGAAAACAGCAAACTTTCATCCTAACATTCACTTTGTCCCTTAGCCGAACAGCCTTAAGTGAGAAGAAACCTACTGTAAAGCCAAAATCTCCTGAGAAGAGCAAACCTGAAGAGAAGGATGCTGAAAAGTCTCCCACAAAGAAACAGGAAGGTAGTAGCTGTATAGAATTTTTCTACAGTATTACATCGTAGAAAAGAAATACATTTTTTTTGTATTGGCATGCTTACATGATGTCATGATAGATTTGGTTTGTCTTTGGTTTTAATGAGGCTAACTTAATTTTTTTAAATAGTGATTTGAAGTGCTACTTTTACTTGTATATCTTTAAATCTGGACTCATCAACGTAAGTGAGAGCAAACCTCATGAAATGCTCATGCAATTCATGCAACAGTGTGTGTAGGCCATGTGAATACACTGGGTAGAGAACTGGCTTCCTAAGAGGTACAGTTTCAAGGCGTTTTTTGTACAGTGGGGGATTAGCATATTATGGGGTTGAACTAGGTGGTTTTAAATCGTGTTTCTCAACTTGTATAGGAAAATTATTAAGTTACAAGAGGAAAATTGGACGAAAGAGAAGCTTCAGATGCCTCATAACAAGTCTATCCATGGAGGAGACGGCACAGCCATGCTGTGACAGGGGTTAGTTCCAGGGTCGTGCTTGATATTTCTTTAGTCAGGTGGAAGAGTGAATAGACGTGAGCATGGACTCTGCTCTTCACTGTAGGAAATGCCAGGTTAGTTCAGAAGAGGGGAATTTCAGCTTTCAGCCAAGTATGGATCCTCAATACGTGATTAGATACATTGGTGGAGTTATTCTAGAGGGCAGCTGGGGGATTTGTGCCCTTGAGAGGAAAGAATGAGTGCTGTTTACTGAAGGCCAGATTGGACCTGAATAGCATGATGTTTAGAACTACTCGAGAAATGAGCCATGGTGGGATGGGTAGAACCAGGAGAAAGCCAGCAGGTAGCCACCTCATGCACCAACCGTTTTCCTATGTGGTGTGTAGACTTACTAGAAAGTCATTAACCATTTGATGGTCGTATCTTTGCTGTCAGTTCCTGAGGAGAAATATTTGACACTGGATGGATTTCACAGATTTGTGGTTGACCGATCTAAACAGGATATCCGTAGTGTGTGGAGAGCTATTCTGTCCTGTGGATATGACCTCCATTTTGAAAGGTAAATTTTGCAAATGTTTTTGTAAAGGTGATACTGATTAATTGTGCTCACTTTAAAAAAACAAACAAAAAAAAAAAACCCAAACTTGATCCCTAGTGTTCCTACTCCAAGTAGCTTTAACCAGCGTGTTAGTAACACGCAAATTTCTATCCATGGCTGCAAGGCCTGTAGACAAAATTGTTGGTTTTCTTAAAACATGCTTTAAAAGAGTCACTATGCTGTGAAAATGCAGGTTCCTGACTTTCTTGTACACAACATAGCTAACAAAATTATATGCCATACTGTCCTTTATAGCTTCCAAACCGTATAATAAATTGGCCTGATGAGAATTATAGGTCCATCTGGCTATCTCTGGTTTCCTTCCACAACAGCTTTCTATTCTGTGCACTGGGTAATTGTTTAAACTGGCAGTGTTGTTACTGGGTCAGTAGTAATGTAGAAGAGGGAACCGTTACTTCCTTGTTAATATTGTACAGGAAGAAAGTCCCTTAAATGAATCCTCCTTATCTCCCTGTGTCAAGTCACAAGCTAATTGCCACATAGCTCTGAAGCAGATATAGGGGAAGGAGAAGATAGTGCAGTAAGCAAGCTTAATAGGTGGTTCCTTTTTTTTCTTATTATTTAGTAACAGTGAGGCAAGGTAGGTGATAAATGAGTTCTTATTCTCAAACTGGAATTTTTGTAATGAAACAGCTCTGCTTAGGAAAAGGGGAGAGAAGTAGAACAAGGTACCTGGTGTTGTGCTCAACATGCTCTTAATGAGCAGTATTGCACTTACGTTTCAACAGGTCTTACGCCTTTTACATTTCAGGTGTGCCTGCATTGATGCAAGACATGCTCAAAAAGCGTCCCGGAAATGGACACTGGAAATGGATGTAGCCCTTGTCCAGTATATTAACAGGCTTTGTCGTCACCTTGCAATTACACCTGCACGACTCCATCCCCATGAAGTTTATTTGGATCCAGCTGATGCAGCAGATCCCAGAATTTCCTGTCTGTTGAGTATGTATAGATTGTTTGGACAGAGGCTTTCTTCCGTGGAAGAGCTGGGTAGTGCTCCTGAACGACCTGGCTGTCACCCAGGTGGTTGGGACATGCCTTTGGAGGTTGCAGATTGGAGCCTCTGTGGGCCGAGGGGAACACTGAGTCTATGTCTTCTCTTTCCTTGGGCGTGCTTGGGCACTGCGGTGCCTTTGGCAGCATTGTTAGAAATGTACTGCAACTGTTCTTTGCTCTCTGAGCATATCTCCTAGATCAGGCTGGAGCAGGAAGATACCTGGTGAGTTTAGCTTGCACAGGGAAGGAAGGCTGGATTTCAATTCTGGACCTAGGCAGACTTTAGTCACCTAAATTCTGTTCTAAGCACTAACTTCCTTTAAGAGGGTCTCCAGATAATGCAGACTCAGTGATGATGAAAGATACTGGACTCAGACACCCAGAGACTCGAGATCCAAGAAGGAACATTATGGATCACGGCTGTTCTTGCCTCTTCAGCCATCTTGTTGATGTGCGGGGATCAGGAGGGGCTGCTTTAGAAGGAAGCTTGTGTGGCTCCTGGACTGAAATTGCTGAAGGTAGGGAATCTCTTTATCTCTCTGACTGGATGTTTCCCACCTTAGATGTTCCTGTTGAAAGTCTACGCCTACGGTTTGCACTGCTTCAGTCTCTCAATACAACGTTGGAGACGTTCTTCTTACCACTGGTGGAGCTTCGGCAGACTGAGATGTACGCTAATAGTATTGCTGCGTTACTGCAAGAGGCCAAAGGTCAGTTTCTTGGAGAACATGGTTGCCTGAAAGGGTGCACTATGCACCACGTTGAATTTCTTAGTATATTTTGCAGAAGATTTTAATGCGTGTATACATGTGACAGAAAGGAGAACATGGAGGGGAGAGGGAAAGCGAGGTTGTTAGCACACTGAAACTGCTCACTAAGGTTTATTGGCTTCATTCTCAGCCCGATAAGCTGGCACACGATCTGTCTGAGGTGACAGCCAAAAAACCAGCATTTAACCCAAGGGCACTTCTCAGTGTGGGAGTTTTTTTCTTGGTTTGTTTTTTAAAGGCGAGGGGGATTATTCTTGCAAGTAGTTAGTAGACATGGTGCACCTTTCTTGACCATGGAGGGAGTTGGCCTATCTTTTCTGTCTGTGGGTGGCCTTCAAATGTGCCTTTATCTTCTTGGGGGTATTCATAAATTAAAATTCTTTGTGAGTCAACAAGCAGCAGATCAGGTGAAAGTCCCAGCATGTGTTGGCATCCTCATTGTCATTGAAGTTGTAGAATTAGAGAGATCAAGAAAATACTTATTGTGCATCAGCATTTAAAATAGTTTTTACAAGCCTTCATTAGACAACAAACAAAACCAAGATTTAGGTCATTACATTTCCCAAACTTGTTTTCTTCTGAAGAAGAAGATACAGAATTCACCAAAAGTGTCAATGTGTGTAAGTAGGCTCTTATATTGCCCCAGCTAGAAAAAAAACTTGTAAACCCCTTGTAAACTTGTATGGGGAAGTGAGGAATGTTCAGAGACTTGTCTTTATAGAGCCCGTATTTATGGTGCAGTGTGACAGCCCTATTTTTTATCATGTTTTCTTGCCTCTAGCATTACTGTCAAAACATCTCCGATTTCTGAAAGCTATTTGGCAAAGTGTTTCTGTTTTACAGAGATTCTGGTGGCGTTGCTAGGGTCTATTTATATAACATTAGAATTGTGTTCATCAGTGTTCTAACCCAATGTGCTTCTTCCAGTAAACATTAGTAACAAATACTTAAAAAAAAAAAAAAAGTAAAATAGAAACTGAAGGAGTGGATTAGCCATATCTTACCTACCTAATGAAGATGAAATTATTACTCTACTGTTGTCCATTAGAGAATTTCAGAAAATAAGATTGTAAAAGGATAGATTAACTATACTGAAATATGTTTCTTTATTTAGGCTTAATCTTTTATGACACAAAGGTAACTGTAATGAACAGAGTGCTGAACGCCACTGTCCAAAGAACTGCTGATCATGCAGCCCCAGAAATCACCCTGGATCCCTTGGAAATAGTTGGAGGTATGGGAAACACTTATCCTCTTAAAAATTCATTTTAATCCATTGCAACAAGTCAGATCTGTTTTAACCAAGCTCAGATGCTTATTAATGCAAAATGAGTATGGGGATTTTATTTTTTTCTTTCGTTTCTAAACAGGGGAGATCCGTTCTTCAGAAAATTCCTATTTCTGTCAGGCAGCAAGACAGCTAGCCTGCGTGCCATCCTCGCAGCTCTGTGTTAAACTTGCCAGTGGTGGAGACCCTACGTATGCTTTCAACATTCGGTTCACAGGGGAGGAGGTTCATGGAACAAGTAAGTTGGGATTACAGAGTCACCAGCATGGGTGACATCAGGTGGAGCCGTGAGAGCTTCCTCCGGGTAGAATCCAAGTTTTCACCAGTGTGTGGCTCATGTTAACTTTAAGGACCAGTGTTACCTTTGTGGTGTTTGTAGTCCTGCAGATGGAAGAGAATGAAACTTCCAAGAATTAAGCAAGCCAGATGGTTAATTTTCATATTTAGCTAATACAGCGGGAAGTATGAGTGCCTGGGCGTGCGACTTTGCTAACTAGAGCAAGTAAATAAAGTAATAATAAGTTGTTTGAAGCATGGGGAGAGCATTTAGTAAGAATGTCTCTTAATGTCTCTTCAGGTTGTTTTGATGCTTGGCCATGGTAAACCCAGACTGTGCTGATTTTAAAAAAAAAAAAAAGAAATCTTTAAGTACTTTCGTGTTAGTAATGAGCTGGGTAATGCTACTGTCGCTTTTATTGTTAAAGCGATGTGAGATTGTACAGCCAATAGATTAAGATACCATTAAATACTAGTATAGGATACATTATCAAACGTAGGTGTCAAAGAATACACAAGTGTTAACAATTAAAAATGGTCATGCCCAAGCAAGGTGGTTTTGAGAATTGTTTTCAACTTGACATCGGAAGTGTGAACTTCAGCTTGTCCCTGCCAAGCTGAAGAGATGGTGAGTATGGTAAGGGTTTTGTTGCTTTAAAAACTGTCCTTAATCTTTTGCAGGAAATAGTATTAAAATGGCATCTTGCTCATTTTTGTGAGGAGACGTACAGTATTTCTTGTAATCACTTTAATAATTTTCATGTGACTGGTTAAAAGAATGAACCTTAGAAAGGAATAGACATTTAACTGCCCTGACTTCATCTAACCAGTACGGAGACAGACTCCTCATGACAGAGGACTACTGCTTTTCAACAGAGAGTGATAAGCAATAATCTTACTTTATTAAACAAGATTATTATGCCTTCTCTTCTCTTGATACTGTATTTTAATTTGTGAGGTTTCATTTTGTAAGATCTTCTTTATGTGGATGCTGTCCAGCCCCATTGGATATTTACTTTCTTTGGGGGTGCTGGCTCCCTTGGGTGCTACGTGGGCTGCATGTACTCCGGGAAGAGACTTGATTTAAACAAGAGCTGGGAAAATCTTGCTTTGCAGATCTGTTGAATAATTGATAGGGTATCAAGACAAATATCAACTGTGTGTCAAAGAAGCACATTGATCGCTGCTATCTAAATTAATGCAGTCTGTGTACTGATTGTAATAGGTCCTTTTTGGAGATTCATGGGGTTATATGGAGTTAGAGAAGAAAAGCCCAAAATGCACCTCTCGTATTACCTACTAGTGTCATCTATCACATTGTGTAAAGGAAAATTCTTGTAAGTGTGCACCTATTAGCGGAACAGAGGGCTCCTTGATGCCTTCTCTCGAGGGGAATTCTTTTCTTTTTAAGGCCTGTAGTGGTTTCTGACAGTATCTATAAAGAGATAAATGTTATGTCCACAGCTCGGCATCTGTAATGATTTCTGATGCATTGCCTCACTGCTTTTAGCTGTGGAAATGCCCCGTTGTTATGAAGACAGCACCATTCATCTTCTAATCAAGTAATGAATTCCATTTGCAGGCCAACTGGTATAACAAATGTTTGTGCCAGTCTTACATGTAGAGTGCTGGAAGACAAAGCAGCACTTAGGAATTCGGCAGGAAGCAATTAAATGAATATTTTTGCATGTAATTAAACCATTTAAATGTGGACTTGCACGTGAACAGTAGGCTGGCATGGCGGCATCTACCCCGCTATTGTTTAAGCCATGTGTCTCTGCAGTCAGAGAGGTTAAGCGAGTAATCTAAGGCATGAAACATGATTTCAAGGAGAACGGCAAATTCTGGATTAAAAAGTGGTGGTAACAAGCCTCAGAGGGCATTTCATTATTTTACCTCTCTCTCTTTCAGGTGGATCTTTCCGTCACTTCCTTTGGCAAGTCTGTAAAGAGTTACAGAGCTCCTCGCTCTCCCTTCTCCTGTTGTGCCCAAGCTCTGCAGTCAATAAGAATAAGGTGTGATACCTCATGCAAGAAATGAAGTTGCTTTTCTCTCTTTGAAAGCATGTGCTTGAACAGGAGCAGAACACGTTCAGTTAGCAATACAGAGAGAAGCTTCAGATCAACAGCTCCTGTTAGCACGTCTAACCAGATAGGTCTCACATGCCTAAGAAAACTGAAAATGACTGTTGATGAATCCCCTGTGGCACTTCAAAGGGTATTGCAGGTCAAGTAGTCAAAACTGCAAAATGTAGCAGCATTAAGACTCCTGGTCAAAGTTCACTTAGGGTGAATCTGGTTCACTTGTCTGATTCAGAGGTTGTCCATCCCAAACTAGTGAAGGCATATTCTGCTGGTGTTATTCCACGAGTGTCACCGGGAAAGTCAGTCGCATTGCTAGTAGAGCAAGACGCTCCATCCATGCTATTTAATGCATCTTTAGTGTCCTCCTATTTTGTGCAGTAGATGTATTATAGAAACAAAATAAAGCTTATGGCCCAAAGAATTTACAGCAGCTGAGGTATAGTTCCTTCCTGGGAATAATCACAAGGTAGGAAAACAGCTCATTTCCCACAACACCAGCTACATAGCAAACCTGGCTTTGCTTATCCAGACTGTATTTCCGAAACATCCCACAACTGAAAGGCTTAGAAATCAAACTGATAACATAAATGTGGAAAAGTCTTGTGAATGCTGATTAACAGAGCTTGTAAAAGTGGGGCTTGATCATTAAATTATAAGGTAACGTGATATAATATCACTGTATAATATATACAGACTCCGTGCCACGCTTGAGCAAATCCTTTTGTAGCCAACTAAACAGTATTCATTGTGTTCAAATCGGCATTTTCACAAGCCTGTTAACTTGTGGACCTGCAGGGTATGCATCAATTGTTAAACACTGGTTTGTGTGCTCTGTTCTGTTTTGTTTTCTGAAGGGGAAGTATATTTTGACACCTAGCCCTATAACCTACGCGGAGGAGCAGTTGTTCCATTTCTTTGGGCAGCTCTTGGGTATTGCAATTCGAGCAGATGTTCCTCTGCCACTTGACCTCCTGCCCTCCTTCTGGAAGACCCTGGTAGGAGAGCCGCTGGATCCTGATGTTGATCTCCAGGAAGCTGACATCCTTACCTACAACTATGTCAAAAAATTTGAAAACGTAAGGTTTTTTTTTCCCTCTTCCCTCCTGTTTTTCAAGGTTTCCCCCATAAGCATGTTGTTCTAGTAGCTGTTAACTTTACTGCCCACCCTAAATGGTAGTGGTTGGCTTCACAGCTAGCAGATGTTTTTCATGCGAGCAGGGTCGTGAAGTGTTTTGACTCATCTTGGGTGCAGGATTTTACATCCTGATGGCTTGGAAAAGCTGCTCAGCCTCCTCTGCTGCCAGACACAGTGGAATTAAGGCTTCTGAAATGTTTACTGGAACTCGGCAGTGCTAAACCAGAAAATTACCACCAAAGCAATTACTGGCTTTCACTGTCTGTGATGTCTCCACATGATAGAATGATTGCCCTTCGTACATTGTGGGGATACCTTAAATGAGTCACAAGAATAACACGGTACGACATGCTGGTCATCAGATACTAGTCTTGCATTTCATGACAGATAAATGATGAGACAGAACTGGAAGCTCTGTGTGCAGAAATTGCTTCCCAGCATCTAGCAACAGAGAGCCCTGACTGTCCTAACAAGCCATGCTGCAAATTCACCTACCTGACCATGACAGGGGAAGAAGTGGAGCTTTGTCCCAGAGGCAGGCACGTTCCAGTGGGGTAAGTAACAGCCTTCCTGGCAGCACATTGCACTGGGTTACATGGGCAAGAAGCATCTCTGGAATAATTTTCCAAGCACCAGGCTCTCCAGAGATGCTTTTGTAACAAGCTGAAGGCTGGAACGATCTGGGAAAGCTTTACATTTGTTGGCAGGAACTTGGAATCACTAGTGCTACTTACTGCCTTTTGTTCTGTAAGAAATAGACAGCTGAGGAGTAGTGCTTATCAGCTGTTTGTTGGCATCCGTGAACAGCCACGGTTAGGAGGCTTGTGAGAAATGGGCAAGCATGAGAGAAGAGGAGGAAGCTGAGGAAAGTGGAATTAAATTGGGAAGCATTAGAATGCAAATAGCTTAATGCTCACTCTCGATTATTCAAAAGTGGAATCTCCCCCTAAAACCTTCCTGTATGTAATGGTCTGGGGTAGAGCAAGGGGGCTCTTATACACTCTCCTTTCTCGTCCTGAATCTCTGCCCTTGCAGATGGGAGAACAAGGATGTGTATGCAACAGCCATCCGGAGCTTGAGGATGCGTGAGCTGCAGACTCCAGAGTGCATGACTGCAGTGCGTGCTGGACTTGGGTCTATCATTCCCCTGCAGCTTCTGACTACGCTGACCCCTCTAGAGATGGAGCTGAGGACATGTGGGCTTCCATACATTAACCTGGAGTTTCTCAAGGTGTGAAGAACTGCAGCTGCTTTGGCAGAACTTCCCTGTCTGACACAGAGGAGAGGACCCTCCCACGTGGAAGGTGTTAAGGGGGAACCTTCTGCTTGTGATACAGCCAGGACGGTCCTTACGGAACACTGGCCTGTACTTGGACACCCCCCTTTGCCCCCAAGGAAGTTTTTAAAGATTTCACTGGATTCAGGAAATAATAGGAGTGAGGCTTGTTCCAGAGAGGAATAATGAATTTACTCTTTAACATCAAATTTTAAATCTGTCTCCATTTTATTGAGCTTTATTTCATGTTTGCCACTTGAGCTAAGGGCTGAAAGAGTCATTGCCCCTATTTTGATTGGCAAATAACTTCTGAAAACCTAAAAATAACTTCTGAAAACCTAAAATTAATCTGTAACAGACAATACTGTTATTGTCTCATACTTTCATTTCGTTATGAAATGAACCTAAATACTTTCATTTCCTTACCGTAAGAGTTATGCCATAAAAAGAACTGTTCTCTTGTGTCCGAAGTTGTAGAATATTCTCAACCAAGGGTGTTGGCGTTGTTTTGAGTTTTCCTTAAACAGCAGCAACGCTGAACTGCCCCAGTCCTGCATATTAAACAAAAAAGTAATGTCCACTACCTGCACTACAGGGGAGACACCCCAAGACAAGCCTGTTACAGAAGCCGATGGGCTCTACCATGGCTGGATTTCCTAATGGTTTTGAAAAGGCAGGAGAGCTTGGGGAGAGAGGTGTAGTTACCATCCCCTTCTATCCTCTTAAAGTGTAAGTGGGGAAGATTTATGAAGGGAGAAGAAAGCAGCGGTGGACATCTTGCTTTCTTTCCTCTTAGGCGCACACCATGTACCAGGTGGGCTTGATGGAAACCGATCAGCACATTGAGTTTTTCTGGAGCGCGTTGGAGATGTTCACTCAGGAGGAGCTCTGCAAGTTCATAAAGTTTGCCTGTAACCAGGAACGAATCCCCTTCACCTGTCCTTGCAAAGACGGCGGCCCTGATACTGCCCACGTCCCGCCGTACCCCATGAAAATAGCCCCCCCCGACGGAGCTGCAGGTATGGTTGTCCACTGTCTCCTAAGGCAAAGAAAACCGGTTCTGCTCGCATCATGGTTCTAGCTTTCAGTTCCCCTTTCATGTTAATTTAGAAGTGTATTTAATGCACAAAGAATGACAAAAGAGAGGCAGGTAGTTATGGCTGTAAATAAGAAGAGAGCAAACTTGGCTTTAACCCATGTAAAAAAATAAAATTTAAAATAAACTTTAAGTACTTAAACCATTGCCCTCTAGAGACAATAAGAGATTTTGTATAGTATTTGTCTCGTACGCTTCTAAAATGATTGGACTGTCAGAAAAATATCGGCCTGAGGACTGACTGAGAAGCACAGCAGTATTTAAGGTTCAAGAGAGACGTTACAGGCAGGAGTTTTATTATTTTGATACTTCTTCGTAAGGGGCGTGGGGGAAGGATGCTTTCGGAGAATAAGGTGGGAAGTGGAGGGCGTGTTCAAACCCCGTCTGGTGCTCCTTCCCCTGCAGGCTCTCCAGACGCTCGGTACATCCGTGTCGAAACGTGCATGTTTATGATCAAACTTCCTCAGTACTCCTCGCTGGATATAATGCTGGAAAAGCTCCGATACGCCATCCACTACCGGGAGGATCCACTCAGCGGCTGAGTGGGAGAAGGGGATGCCGAGAGGTGACTGTCCGGATCGTTTCATGACTCTGCTAACGTTGGAAACCCTTGAATTCACAAAAATACCTCCTGTAACACTGTGTGGTGAGCTGGAGGTTAATTTATTTTCTGAACTTTTGTTCCCGTTACAATAATTACTGGAAGACTTACATTTTGTATTTGTAGACTTTGTGGTGGACTGGTTATTTCGCTGCCTTGTTTGTGGAATATTTGTAGGATAGTTTAGTAAAGACCAGTTTGTGTATAATTTAATTTTGAAAAACCTTTAAACATGTACATTTCTAATTTTGTAATTAAGAATGATATTACCCAGGCAAACACAACACAAGTGAGGGCGTTCTGAGTTCAGGAGCGCTCGGAGGTGAAGGCTTGTAGGTCGCTCTCCCCTGAAACATTTTTGAGTACAAAAATGGAATGAATCGGGTGTGGGGAGGGAATCGCTGCCGGGCACCTGCAGGAGCAGAGCACCGTACCTCTTCTGTCACAGGCAGAGATCATGCAGAATTTCTAGCACTTGCTTGAGTTTTAGAGCAGCAGATGTGCTGCCGAACTGCATGGTTACATTTCCACCATTTTCTTGTAACTTTTTAAACTATAAGCAAGCACATGGGTAGCTGCCACAGTTAATTTGGGGTTTCAGCTAGACACTCTTGGTTAGGAAGATTTATAATTGGAAGAGCAGCGAGAGGGCCACAGTTCAGTTGGGTTCTTGCCCTAGATGTTCTTGAATGTCTGCTTTGCTTAGTAACAAAATAATTTATTGTAATTAAAATCTTAGCAGAAACAAAATGGCCTCTCTCTATATGGTGTAAGATACCACGGTTCAAGCTTATAACCTGTGACTTTATCCTATTTCCAAACAAGCTTTCAGAATAATTGGTGTGTGGTTAAACACTGGGAACTCATTTTTGTACTCACAAATGATCTTTGATCTAAGAGCAAATTATCCTAGAAATGGGACACCCGAAAGGAGGATGAGGTGGGGGAAGGCACAAAGTTACACGTTTGAAGATAAAGCTTCTATTTTCTGAGGAAAGATAATAGCAGACTATGGAGAGAGAACAATGCTCTAAGTTTAACTTTTGTATCTTGCAAAATATGTTCTGGGGTGGTTTCAAAACAACACACCAACACGTGTCTCTTCCTTTACTCGTATCCGAGCGGTTGCCCTGCACCGGGTGCGTTGAAAAGTATGGTGTTGCTTTGTTAATCACTTAGAGCCCGGCACAAGTGCGAATGACCCACGCGCTAAGGAACCGAAGGGAACACGCGGAAATCGCTGCTGTGCTGCTCGGCTCGGTACTATCTGTAAGTTAAGTGCCAGTACTGAGCTGCAAGTTCGTTATTTTCCTTCCAATGTGCTTCGCGCACATCAGCCGCGCGAAAGGTCTACGATGGGGTGTGTGTGTGTAACTGTACTTTAAGGCTGGTATTCTATGTCTCTTTAGAAGACAGCATACGCTAATTTGGCTTGTCAGTGGTAATGGGAATTGAAAAAGCTGTATTTATTGTATATTATTGTGAATATTGGGAATTACGAGCGTGTGGTACTTGGAAGATGTGAGTAAGAGAGAAAAGCCTAAACGAGTGTGTATATTCTTGTTCTTCTGTGAGCGAATGGAAAAATGTGTGTGCAACAGTTGTAGAGATAGTTGTTGGCATACAGAGTCTCCAAATCCTGTGGTTAGGCGAGCTGTGTTACCCTTCTATTGCATATTGCCCTTTCAAAGGAACAGATCCATGTAGGAAGAATATTTACTCTTGAATCTTGTCCATTTCCTGGTAGAAGCATATATGTAGCTGAGAAATCATTCAGAGTAAGCGCAAACACACGTGGAGTTCACAAAGACCAAGGGGAAAACTAAGCAGGAGGCATGGCTTGGAGCCGGTTTATTCCCGACTGGGACGTGCATCCTCAAACAGGCGCCGCAAGGAACCGTGAAGAACGTCAGTCGAATTTCATGGCCGAACCGTTGTTGCTGACAATGACACATTTGGGGTTTCTTTCTGGCGATTGTCGTGGGTTTGGTTTGGGTTTAAATCGCCCGTTTCAAGCCCTGAATGCTTTGGGTGGACTTGCAGCGCAGTCAAATACCTCACTCGCAGGGGTTCGAGAGCTCGCTATGCTGGTGTTTCCCAAGGCTACGATTACAGCTGTGAGTAAGAAACTGCTGCTAGTGTCTGTCTTCTCCTTCCAGAGGGCACGTTGGAGTGGAACATATCTGCATCTTGGCCCTGAAAAGCGTGCTGTAAAGTTACTTGATACATATTTATTACAATTAATTATTTATGATTACAAATAACAAACTCTTAGTCAATGCTGTTTACACCTCGCTGTGTAAATGAAGCTTCTTATACAGGAGAAATGTCACACCAATAAATAACCTTCGCTGACTTTGGTTTTTTTCTGAAGAATGGTATGAGCCCTGCAAGAGCGCGAGGTGGGGGGGCGGGTTGGTTGTTTTTTTACGTTACTAGGAAGGAAGTGCTGCAGTGGTTCGACTGTAGCTCAAATGGCCTTTTACTTAAAGCTTTTCTAATCATCATTACTTCCTTGTGCTTTAAATGAACTTGACATTGTCTGTAATAGGCTTGTTTGTCAACGCAAAGATTGGTTTGTGATTATTTTTTTTTAAATATATATTCATGCAGAATGTAAATTATACTAAACAATGGAAAAACTCTGGAGCTGGGTATTAGTTCTAGCTTGGTGTGTGTCCATCTTGGTACCGTACACAGCATTAACCTGTTAAGTGCTCTTGGCCATACAGTGTACACTTGCATAAAGGAGATTCTCAACATCCCTGCAGACGTATCGTGTCCTTATTTGGGGCTGGAAATAATTAACGAATCCTCCACTGCTGAAGCTGCATTGATGCAGAGGATTAGAACTGCTAGAAGTGAAGTTGCAGGTCCTCTGCTTTCAAATCCCACTTTTCTGGGTTGATACACTGTAATTTGTATTTACTTGGAACAGAAATGTAAATATTTTGTACAATAGGGAAAGCAAGCACAACGATTGCGAATACTTCTCTGAACGGAGAAGGTGCAGTATTTCTCGTGCCTGAGGAATAATGCAGACGCAGCCACGCTGTCAGCTCCATAGGTAGTTATTTTTCGTATGAACAATTCCTGAACAAGGTGTCCTGTCAGCCTTCACAAACCAGAAGAGCCAGCTTAATTCCCTTATCTTGCCCTAGCAGTCTTCCCCAGAAATGCCATCGCAAGGTTGGTTGCCACCTGTTTTTAAATACCTTTATTCTGCTTTTCTTGTATAAATAAACGCTTACGTTTGGTGGAAGTGTCCGTAAAATGTCTTTATTTTAAAACCAGGATCACTTCAGCCATCATTACTCTTCCGTGCCGCAGCTTGTGGGACGGTGCTGGCAGCAGACAGGGCCTCCAGCAACAGCCTTGCCCTAGAAGGCTGCCGGGCTAATTAGCGCTGCTAATGCCATCTGCTGTACCCAGTTAATGAGGCTGCTGCCCCCGGTCATTATCTAAGAGCTGCCTGCTCCAGCTTTTGCATTACTGATTCCCTAACGCTGTGCCAAAGCACAGGGCCTGAAACAGCTCTCCTAAAGCAAATTAACAAAGAGCTAACGCAGGTAACAACACTGGAACACAAATTAACGAAGCCCAGGATTCTGAATTGGTCGTCACTAGGCGTGGGGCAATAAACTTACCCTCAAATAGCGTTTGCGATCCCATGTCACTTCATGGAATAGATTTTTACTGCACAATGGTTTGGGACCGTTAGATAAATTTTATTACAAGGAATTTAAAAAGCATGGACTAACACAGCATTAAAAAGCATTTTACAACACAGCCCTGGGCTCGGAGCTTCTCCCCTGCCAAGCGTAATCCCCCTCTCCCTGTCCTGGGCACGGCCGGTAACAACCTGTGATGTCCGTGGCTGAGCCACAGGCCCAGTGAGCTCCACCCTGAAGCTCAGGCGCAGGCCCAGCTCCCAGGCCTCCAGCGCTGCCCCCTTACCCCTCCCTTCGGCTCCTGCTGCTGCAGAGGATGCGCTGAGCCAAACCCCTCGCTGTGGTCCCTGACTGGGGGCTGAACTCCCCTGACCAGGCGCCCTGGCAGCGGCGGGTGCTCCCCGGCCGGCCGAGGAGCCTGGCCTCCAGGGACCCGGTCAGCTCCCAGGCCCACCTCTTCCCCGGCATCGTCCTGGCTGGCAGCTTGCTTTTGTTTTTCACCTGCTGTGGCTGCCTGCAGAATAGCTAACTAGCACACGAGCAGCAGGGCATGCGCTTGAAGATCAGTACGTCAAAAATTCTCTTTCCTCGGGCATCGCAAAGAGCCACTACAGAAACGTAACCCAGGTGGTTCCCAAGGCAGAGGCGTATTTGCTGTCTTGGGATGTTGCTAGTAGAGATCACAGAAGTAAAAACCTGTAGTATACTCTCACAAATTAAAAATACATATGTATATATATATATACACAAAAAATGATCACTGCCTTTAAAAATTTAAATTCATAGAAAGTCTTCAATGACATGGCGATACAGGGATTTACTTGCGCTCAGATGAACAAGTACTAGAGTGCGTAGTAACAGTGTGTAGAGTGCTAGACATTTTTTATAAGTGGCAGATCACTTCTCTGGATGACCAGACGCTGGGCTCTGGGCTTTTGCCTAAAGGGAAGGGGGGGGAAAAAAAAAGTAAAAATGCTGTTTCCAAAGAGTACTTTACTTAATAGCAAGCAATCGCTAAAAACCTCACTGACGCAGGAAGGACTGTAAAGCAAGCTCATCATCCTGGCAAAGCCACCAGAAGAGAGGCAGCTGGATGGCTCACCTGGGCTAACAGCCAGGCCCTGTCCTCCCTGGAACGGAGGCATCTAGTCTGCGCCCGACCGCAGAGCGAAGCACCGCTCCCCTGCTTTGCGCTGGCTGCCTCACCTTTGTGTTCCTGCGCCTGAAGCCGACTGGACCGCTCGACATCCCGAGGCTCCTTCCTCCTCCGTCGCTGGTGCTGTAGAAGAAGAACAGGGGACGCTTTCAGATGAAGCAAGCCTACTGCTTTCAGTGCTCTTGCTGCTGAACAAACACGGGTCCTTCACACCAGGGAGAGTTTGGAAGGTCTAGGAAGAAGCCCTTCATTCTTCTCCTGAACCCTGACCCAGTTATTTTTGTAGCAGAAGAACCATATCCTCATCAACTGCCTTTAGGCATTTCTATAATACACACTGCACTGCAGGAAAAAAAAAACCAACCCAACAGGTGATTCAGGCTAGCAGTAATGCAAGCTGAATTAAGCAGCAAAGCAAGCAGGTGACGAGCCGTAAGGGATCATACTACAATCTGTGGATTTCATTTTAGGTTTATGCATGTTTGAGTTTTGAAGGAGCAAAGATAAAAGCTAAGATGAGAGCGCTACAATGGATAGACAACAAGGCGTTATCCTGTGTTGTCTCCCAGTGACCATTTTGTTCATTCTATTTTGATCTAAAAGCCTAAGTTTGCTGTTTGAAACTCAGATAAGCACCAGGAAAACTAAGCTGAGTGAAAGCCTTTCAGCCACCGGCAAATGTGAGGGAATCCAGATTTGCCCCATAGGGAAATGAGGCAGAGGACTGGAATGGATTTGTCGCTGCTGCTGCTGCTGTTGGGTTGCTGCCATCTGAAGATCAGAATGCGCCAGGACTACGGCTGCGCCCCCACTTTCAGCAGAGCAAAACTTGCTCATACGGCGCTGCTGATCCCTCACGCTTTAGGGCAGGCCCAGCGCGGCTGCTTGAAAAGGAAGAGAAAGGTGTTACCTTGGCTGGGCTGGAGAAGTTCTCGAGAAGCTGGATGTGAAGGCTTCTGAATGAAAGTTCTGAGTAGGTCTCGCACGTGGCATTGTCCCACCTGCCGATTCACTCGTTCCTCTGTTCTTCGGTCTTCCCTCACTGCCAGCCACCTTGCTGGGCCTCCCTCTCGAGTTGGGAGCATCGCTGCCTCTTGCTGAAGAGGACAACGGTGCATTCCTGGTGTTTGCCATATTATTCAGTGACTTGGTCCCTCGTGCAGGATAGCTGAGCCTCTGCTGCCCAAAGCCTTCTGTGCACCGAGGAGAAACATCTCCTGAGAGGACAAGAATACAGCGCTTAATAGGAATAGTAAATGCAGCGTGAGACATTAGAGACTATTCAGTTAACAAAAGTAGACCTAATTTCCATTCCAGCAGCACAGGGCTTCACAACCATGACCTTTGAGGACACCGAGTTTCAGTGATTTAATCTTTCTTGCGTAAAGCTAGACCAATGGTAGGGGACCAAAGATGTTTAAATTTTGGAGACAGAACAGGGTAACAGCATCTATTCAGCTTGGAACATGCACAGTGTTCCTGCAAATGTAAAGGAAAAGAGCGTGCCTAAGTCTGTGTTTTGCCCACACCTTGATGCCTGATTCGTCTCCGAGCCAGCTCTGGTGATTCTCTTCTCTCTCCGTTGGCTTGAGGAGCCAGCAGCTGCTGAGATGGAAAGCTGGCTGCTGGGCTGGCTGGGCGCAGATCACAATGGTGCTAAAGCAAAACATAGATTTGACTGTTTAAATGACAGCTCGTTCAGGCTTATTCCTGTAAAAACACTGCAGAACATCACCCCTCAGAAAGATTAAGGTTAGCAGGGAATTGTTTCTAGGAAGAGGCAGATATTGCTTGCCAACACCCACATTTTCTCTTACACAGAGCTTAGGAATAATTACCAGCTATCACAGGACCCAAGCAAAACTGTAAGTGGCAGTGTGAGCCAGTCCTGCTGAACAGAACCACCCTGTCTTTGGGACCTCGCTGCCAGCCAGCCAACAACCAGACGCTCTCTTATTCAGCCTTCTGCCTCTCACACCTAAAAATAACCCTGCAAAGCCAGTCCCAAGCATGGGGAAAGCAGCCTGAAGTACTGTCACTATAATTTTGACCAAGTTCCTGATATCAACCTGGTATCGGTGCCATCATAAAAACCAAATCCAAGGACAAAAATCAAGTTAAAAGTGATTTCCAAGTCAAGCTGCCCACAGAAGCGCCCCTGTTGGCTATCCTTGTTACGAAGTCATGTTTTTCTGCAAGTTAATTACATCAAGGAACAACAAAACAAGAAGACAGAAACCCACAGGACACAAAACAAAAATGTGAACTAGAAAGGAAAACATTTGTTACCTTTGTTAGATACCAGGAATACATGTGGAACACAAAACTTTAAATACAGGGCATCCTTTTTGTGGTTTGCAAACAAACTACATTGTAGGTTTGCAAACTAACTACTCAGCTCCCGTTACTAGCTCTTAACAAGTCCTGACTATCGTACACAAACGTCAACAAAAATATTAGAAGCTTGTAGATAAAGCAGCCTTTGCATTCTGCATTTCCAAAATAGTTACATAGGGTGAGGGGAAAAAACCCACATTTTCCAACAGCCAACTGTAATAGGAAGTGGATGGGACTTCTCCTTAGTGTCAAGCACTACTATTTAGCAAAGGATAAGCTATGAAATGTTATCAGATCTCATTTCTATTAATACTGAATTGACTATCACCAAGGAGAGGAGAGGCCTAGAAAAACAGACAAACAAAATACAGCTTCACTAGTGTGTTAGTTCAGACTGTAAGAACTGTTAACTTCCCAATTCCTTCAGCCGTGAAACAGAAAGTGAGCAAGTTCAGCATTTTCATAACTTCTCCATAATAGCAGCAAATTCCTGACGACTGTCTCTTCCACGGGCACACCACTCCCCAAATCTGCTCTTTAGGCGTACAGAAGCACTAAAGCACCAAGCGGTCTGGTTGGTATCTGTCCAGCACTCTTGAAAAGCAGTAACAGCTTCAGCACTACCAAGACCCGGTGTTCTTTCCATGTTAGAAGTATCAGACAGCAATGTATGGAAGAATCAGAACACCCTAGCAGCACTCTGCAGCACCCATCACTTCATAACCCCACCACTTCTCTCTCAGGCTGAGCTTCAGATATATTCACGCTCTTACCCTTCCTCTCTCTCTTTACATCTACCCTCTGAGACATTCCTCCATCTCCGAGATTTGTAGTCCATGTTGTCTACTTCCTCTCTTACCTACACGGGTCATAACGCTTGTGCTCCTCTCCCACCTTAGCTGTGATTCACACATCCGGGTTTCAGCATAACTTTTATGTACAAGTCAAACATTTCTATTGTGCAATTTCAAGGCTTTTTGTTTAGCTTTTGTTATAAGGACTTTCAAAAATAATTGTTATTTTTCAGTAAGAGCCCCAGCATACCACAACATTTTAGATGGGACCCAAGAGGCTTTGTTTAGGAAGATCTGATGCAAGGGACAGTTACTTGGACTCCTGAAGTGTGCCACAACAAGAGGCCACAGGACTTGGCATCGTTGTTGAACAACTGGATGCGATACAACAGATCAAGTTCTGTTCAGTACCTGATGATGAAAGAGTATCTCCTCTTCTAGTTGGATGCCACAAAATTCACATGGAATCATGTTTCCTTCTGCCTGGACAGCGTGGGGCTGGGATGAAGAGAGAGACCTACAGCTTTTGGACCCAATAGCACGCAGACCATCATCTTCTCGTGGATTTGGAGAAGAACTTCTTTTACTGAACGAGGCAAAGGCACTTGCTGGGTTACAACCTGTCTGTTATGCAAGCAACATGGAAAAATTAGCTCTCCTGTTGAGCACAGATGGACTTCAAAAACCATGCTTTGCAAAGACAAAATTGCTAGAGTTCTCACAGTATCACTGAGTGAAGACTGCACCCTTGTTCAGTCACGGTAGCAGAAAAAAGTCTTTACTGCAAACCCCTAGATACAAGAAAGTACTAAACCTGATGAAGAATCAGATCTTCGGCAGGGTAGAGCTCCTCACAAAATTCACACGGCAACATGATGATCTCGTCATCTGCAAAGTAAGTAATGGTTATATCCTCTACCATAGAGAAGTCTGATGCAGTTGGATCGACTTATCTTCAAAATTCCTAAGCCACAGGCTCCTGTTCTGTGCCACAGGACAGCAACCAGAGCAAATGCTAAGGAAATAGTTACTCTACTCCCACTGGCTGAATTTCACATAAGCAAATTCACGTCATCCAGAGTGAGAACAATGTTTGGGGGTCAAAGATACATCGAACTGTCTGGTAAAACAGCCTATTACTGCCTTCAATAAATCCTTTAGTACCATTTCTCCTTTCAAAATAAGCTGGCACTTCAGGTCTCCCCCAGATCCTCCCTTCCTATCATGTTTACTTCAACAAGGAAGTTCTCACCTACTCAGTTGTTATGAAGCTCTCACCACATACCAAGGTCAGAGATTCACTATAGCTTTTATTTCTTCTTCCCTTGCTGTCTTGCTTAGTAATACCTCTTTGAAAGAAACTATTTTAAACACTAACATTGCTAAGTTTTGAGGAAGCAGAAGATAAAATTTAAGAAAGGAAGGAAGAATGGTACTCATGGCGAGTCTAATCTCTGTATATTCATTATCTAAAAATGATTTAGAGGGAGTCTCAAAGACACTCATTTTGACGTCTTAAAATACCTAGATAATCTTTGACATTCCCAGTCCAAGAATCCTCTCTTTCCTTCTCCATTCTCTCAAACTTTAAGGAAAAAAACCCCACCACAAGAGTGTTTATACTTACTTTTTATGTGGTTTGACGTGCTAAAAGACACTAAAGAGTCACAGGAGAAGATATTTGACTTGTCTGTTTCATTAAGACAGGCTGATGGCACAGACTCTTTGGTGTAGTAGTTTTCCCAGAAGTCACTGGGAATTTCAGCTGCAGTATTATTGTGAGGATTATTCTCATTTTGAAGGCTAAGAGCCAATGCATAGTCTAAATCGGCGTTCCACTCTTCATAAAGTGAAGAATGAGTGTTTTCATTTCTCTCCAGCTGCTCCAGTTCATCCTCTTCAAAAGATAAATATCATAAATTTGAGAGAACATTAAGCCTGCAACAAGCAGTTCCCTTCTGTTCATTAGCCTAGCTCAACCCCGAGGGTTTCACACGTGCACATGTGGACACTCATGGAGGTCAGCGTTTCAAAGCCTAGGACACCTGTATCAAATTCAGGAGGCAGAAGGAAAACACTCATCCTATTTTTGTTTGTAAGCAAAAAAGGAGAAAAAGGAAAAAGCCATTCCTCTAACTCCAAAAGCCTCAACTTAAGCTTCTTGGGAGCTTTACGAAGTCACTGAGGAACCTTCTGTGACCTACACTGTGAACGAGGTCCAATTAATATACTGTAGTCTCGTCCCTTTTACAAGGCTGAAACATTTCCGCTTTG
Organism: Ciconia boyciana; assembly: GCF_034638445.1. Lineage (NCBI taxonomy): Eukaryota > Metazoa > Chordata > Aves > Ciconiiformes > Ciconiidae > Ciconia > Ciconia boyciana. The sequence continues at coordinate 8,559,217 of NC_132948.1, forward strand.
TTTCTTCAGTATATCGATGGGAAAACAAATTCCTTGTAATGAAATTACAACAGTGGGAATTTTACACATACAGAAGAAAACCATGGAATCTTTCCTGGTAGGAAAGCTACGGGATGTTACTGCAGAAACGTGCAGCACTACATATGTGAACCCACATCCAGATCTTACCTACTGTGCTGGTTTTGGCTGGGATAGAGTTAATTTTCTTCACAGTAGCTGGTATGGGGCTGTGTTTTGGATTTGTGCTGGAAACAGTGTTGATAACCCAGGGATGCTTTCCTTCCTGGTGAGCAGTGCTTACACAGAGTCAAGGCCTTTTCTGCTCCTCACCCCACCCCACCAGTGAGTGGGCTGGGGGTGCACAAGGAGCTGGGAGGGGACACGGCTGGGACAGCTGACCCCAGCTGCCCAAAGGGCTATCCCACACCATATGGCCTCATGCTCAGCACATACAGCTGGGGAAGAAGGAAGGGGGGACGTTCGGAGTGATGGCGTTTGTCTTCCCGAGTCACCATTACGCGTGATGGAGCCCTGCTGTCCTGGAGATGGCTGAACACCCGCCTGCCCATGGGCAGTGGTGAATGAACTCCTTGTTTTGCTTTGCTTGCGTGAGTGGCTTTTGCTTTCCCTATTAAACTGTCTTTATCTCAACCCTCGAGTTTTCTCACTTTTACCCTTCCGACTCTCTCCCCCTTCCCAGCGGGGGTGGGAGTGAGCGAGCGGCTGGGTGGGGCTTGGGGCTTGGCTGCCGGCTGGAGTTAAACCACACCACCCACCCTTCTACTTAACTGGAGTAAAGAGGAGTGCAGCTGCTAAACAAAAACGGACAGAATTTGCAGTGAGCAAACAACTCCAATTTAATTTTTAAGCTAGATACTTGGAGACAAAAGAACAGGCAGTGGACTGGGCTTTCACACTGGGTACCTCAGCAATCCTCTATTTAGCTGGCCTATACCTTTGCAGTTCTATTCCACAGTAAAACAGTCCCACTCATGTTGCCTCTGGAGCTTTCATTATTCAGTATTTTCACAGAAAGCAATTACAAAACCTTATACTTGGACCAGCTGCCAAATGTCAATTAGAAGCCCATTATTACTCTTCTCTACACCTTACCTCACTTCTGATTTCTTTGTGCTGCTGAAACGTTTCTTCTGCTAATGTCCTTAAGTGTTTTGTCTCCTACAGAGCTGCTATAAATCTGCTTTTCTAGCACCCTGGGCATTCTCCACAAAGGCCCAGCATAGTTACCTGATCTTAGTCGGTTTCTAATGTCTCGAAGGGCGTGCAAATCTGCATCCTCATCCTGAAAGCGAGGCACTGTTCTGCTTCCTCTTACTTGTTTCACATCTTGCCCACAGACTCGAGGATGGTCTTTTAGATCTTTCACCATGACGTTACGACCGCACCCACCACATCTCTCAGTCCTAGCTCCGCAGTAAATTTCATGGTCCTGGAGCTTGTTGAAAGTGAGCTGTATGTCACAGTACTGGCAGACAGCAGGACGCAGAGGGCACGCTGATGCCTGGAAAAAGAAAGAGGGATTATTCTTTGCATATGGGAGACTGAGGCACAGGTGGAGGGAGGTTCTCAGTTTGCTTAAGAGTTGAGTGGTCTATTGTTTCTTTAGCCAGATCCAAAGCTACAGTAAAGAATAGCCTGGAATAAGATACTATATGAGAAACGTAAGAACAACATGTTGTATAACCTGTGTATAAACATGCCAGCTGAAGCACTCCAAATACTCAGAACATTCTTTTTAAATCTGTAATGCTTGGACAGCAGATTCACATGGTGCTTTTTGAAGTTAGCTTTTACATACAGTCTTGACATCCAGTACTAATCACGTTTCATTGTATACTGCTAAAAACATGTTAGTGTGTGTTATATCAGGGAACAGATTTACGGCACACTTACTACTCAACAAGAACTGCTTGCGTATGTTCTTTACCCAGCACTGAATGACAGGTAAGTTGCCCTTCAAAAGGGGTTAAACACAGATGAAATACATGTTATAATTGCAGATGCTGCAATAATACATCATCATTTGCTTTACAAACAAAACTAAGAGCACTACACAAACGTGCAGGATGAACTAATTTGAACTGGACATACCTTCAAAGAAAATCCTTTTTTCCTCACCGTTAAGCAGACTTGTGTGGCACTTCCAGAGCTGCCTTTAAATGAGCCCATAGGAAGGAAAGGTACTGAGATTTGTAACACGATTGCCTGTGACAACAGCCAACTGGATTCAGAAACTCAGAAAATCCCACTGTGTCCCATTTTAGTTTATTTTAGTAGCTATTTTAAAAGTCTATTTGGACACAATGAGTTATTAAAACTCACATAATGACTGCAGCAGAGTCAGAAATGCGTAATGTTAAAGGAATGAAAAAAATCAAGTTAATCATATTCTGTACTTTTGAAATAGTGTACCATTTTTCAAATTCATCACTAATAAGGACAAAACCACCGATTATCACAGATACCTCTTTTATAAGAAGGCCTGAGCAGGCTTCACTACCTTAAGGCAGTTTCCAGCCATATTCTGTCAGAGGGTGTGAATTTAGAGAGCATGGTTCAATAAAAAGGATGCATCAATCACAGGTTGGAATCCAGGTCTTGCCTGACAGAAAGGCTCTAGAAACAGTGCTTGGAAATACTGTACAGTATCTTCCAGGTGTCTAATAATATAAAGTCCACCAACCTCATGATCCTTCAAGTGACATTTTTCTATCTTCATCCTACACTTGCAGGTAACCTATAATAAACAGACCTTGTTAGATTAATTGCCATAGAAGTCAGCAATTTTAGAGGAGAAATTTGTTTCTTACCTGCCCATGTTCAGACTCAATATGGTTCTTCATTTCAGACTTTGGGATTAATTCACTGCAGTAGCGACATACTTCAATATTTCTGCTGCAGTGGATTTCATGCATGGTGAAATTAGCAACAGGAATATCCTTTTTGCTATGAGAAAGTCACAGAGGTTACTTTTCAAAAAACACACTGACAACAATTTCAAGCAGTTTTTCATTAAAAAAAAAAATCCTAAGAACACTTTCTAAGAATTCATGGGCCAGAGAACTGAGTAACTAAAGAGAAAGGCAAGCCCAACCAGGCCGCCATGTTCCTTTATAGTTGGGATATTAACGTAAATAGCATGCAAAGGTCACAGTTTTCACACTGCATTAAGATAAAATCAAGGTGGATTTATTTCCTTTTGTGAAAGACAAATTTTGCAGCATAAGCAAGTTATCACCAGGTTCAAGTTAATAAACTAATCTGAGAAGATAAAAGTTTCTTCCTGAAAATAACTTGGCTATGAGAGCTTGAACAGTACTCTGCTTGGAAAAAATAAATAACAGATCCTGTTAGGCCAGACGTGTTCAGGGAATGACAGCAGTAACCATATTACTCTGTAGCCAAAATTCCCCAACTCACCTCATTTCTAAGATATTCATTTGCCTTTCTTGAGGAGGATGCAAGGCTTACAAACACAAAAGGTGCAAAAAGAACTGAGGCACTAAGAGCTTAGTCCTTATTCCTGCCTCAAGCAGGTAGCATCACTCCTAGACGGATGCATCATTCCCCCCCTGCACACAAGAAATAAGCCTTCAAAACACCAAAATTAACTTTATAACCTATTGCTTAGTGCCTTCCATGTCACAAAGGAAAAACACTACCGCTGTTCAGTTTTCTCCCTTGCCAGATCCCAAGCAGCCAACAGCCTGGCAAAGCAACAAAGTCCAACAGCGGTGTCTAAACTACACATACTGCTTGCAAACAAACTAGACTGATGTTGCAAGAAACTGTTTGGATTCCGATGTCTCTTTGAGAAGAAAAAAATTTAATTTCTTTAATTGCCTGTATTCAAGATACTAGTTCTGAGATTACATCATTATCAGTAAATGTACGACCAACACTGGAGCTTCTGAAGAAAGAGAACTGTTATCAAAGAGGAACAACTGCCACAACAATATGTGCCTATTGATTCTATTTTTACATCTCTGCTTCTGAGCCACATAGCCGCTAAAGAAAAACTCGGAATCATGTACTTCATGTGTACCTCACTGAAAATCAAGTCTTTATTTCTACTTGAATACGTTGGTTTCTATCTAGTTGCCTGTTAAGACAGAAACTTGAGTAAAGGTTGGGGAAATTACTTTATAAGACATTAATACTTGACATGGTAAAACCCAAACCCAAACATTTCTAAAAAGATAGCACGTTTGTTACTAATTTGCACCTTCTAGTACTTCATAGCGTTTCAAGGAATTATATACTGCTTACTTATTTAATCTCTGAGCTTGCCTGCCCAAAGGACAGGCCCCAACGCGGAGGCACCCCTGCCAAGCATTCAGTTTCATTTCTTACCAGTTGCCACATAGCCGGGTTTCCGCCTCGGTAACGGCAGCTATAGCCATGGTTTTGTCCGGGGGCTGACGGAGAGGCACCCCCTTTCCCTCAGCCCCTCAGCGGCTGGGGGCACCCGCACCTCACCGGGGGGAAACGACACCCCCGTTCCCTCAGCGCGGGGCCCCGGGGCACCGCCGGCGGGCGGCTGCTCCCTTCCCTCGGCCGGGGGAGAGGGCTGGGGGCACCCGCGCCTCAGGGGAGCGGCAGCGAGGGAGAGAGGGAGGGAGGAGACACCCCCGCCCTCGGCACCGCAGGGGGGGCCGGTTGCGGGGGGGGATCGACCCAGTCCCGAGCAGAAGCGCACGCCAGCCCGCTCCGCCGGCTCCGCGGGAACGCACCAGCGGGCCCGGCCCCGCCCCGCGCTTCCTACCGGCCCCTTCACCCCCGCCCCCGGGCCGGCCCGGCCGGCGGCTGCGCACTGCCGTTCTGCGCTCTCATCATGGCGGCGCGGGGCCATGTGCAGGACCCCAACGACCGGCGCCTGCGGCCCATCTACGGTACGGACCCCGCGGCCCCCCGCCCCCGCTCCCCCGGCCCGGCGGGCCGCCCCGCCGCCGCGGCCTCGCGGGGTTGCCCCGGCCCGCCCGGCGGCGCCTGCGGACGGCGCGAAGGGGCCCGCCGGGCGGCCCGGCCCGGCAAGCGCTGGCTGGCTCCTCCGGCGGGGCCCTCCGCCTCTCCCGCCCCATCCCCGGCGGCGGGGGGAGCCCCGCGCTCCGCTCGGCGGGCGGGCGCCGGGGCAGCCCGCTCCGGAGGCGAGGGGGAGCGCGGCCCCGGCCCCGGCCGCTCCCCCCGCCCCCGGGAGGCTCTCGGCCTCCCGCCGCCCCGTCCTTCCTCCCGCGGGCGCCCCTCCGCCGGGCGCCGTTGCCCCGGTGAGCCCGCGCTGTGTGCGCGGGGAGCTGCTGCGGAGGCCGGCGAAGCCCGGTCCCGGCTCTCGCCCGGGGCTGGAAGCGGGAGTTTGGCCGGGCCGGGGAGAGGGAACCCGGGCTCCGTCCCCGCCGCGCGTTCCCCTGAGCGCCCCGGGGGGGTCTCAGGGGGGTCTCCCCGCTCAGCAACCCGCCACCCGCGTCCGGGAGGAGGCGCGGAGGGGCGAGCGCAGCCCGCTCGCAGGCGGCACCTCTCCCGCGGGGGTGGTGGCTTGTGTGCCTCTCTCGCAGGCAGGGTAACTTTGGTCGGCGTTTGTTTTCTGCTGTGGAGAAGTTAGAAGCTGCTTAATTCATAAAAGGAACAAGAGCAGTCACGGAAACCTTAAAGTTGTGTGTTGAGGTGTTGTGGCACAGAGTAATTACGGTGTTATGAAAATTAATTGGGAGACGAGTGAAGTCGTTAGAAGGAGATGGTCTTGTTAAGAAACCTCTTGTATCAAGCGGCCACCAAATATTTTCAAGGGTGTTCCATGCAGTTGGGATTGCTTAAGAGATTGTAGACAAGCTTGCCTCTCTTTATGCAAATATAGAGAAAGAGAAAAGAAAAACACTTCCCCAGGCTACGGTGTCATTTCTTCCCTAAAACTGAAGATTGGATAGAGATTTAGGAAAATGTTCTCAACTTTTTCAACACTAAAAAAACCCCTTTCCCTACAAACATGGAGAGCTGCCCTCGTTTGGGGATGAACGTGCTTTGGGAACGTCCTTTGCTGCTCAGGCAGTGAGGACAGTGCGGTATAGATTTGCATCCATGATGAGTTCCAGTGAAATGGAGGAAGATATTTTTGTTTTATTAAAAGTGTAAACACACAGCTGTCTTAAAGTTTATTGTATAATTATGAGCGCAGCTGTGCAGTTTGTCTTTATGTAACAATTTTAAGTTTTTTCCTTAGTTTTCTGTACATGTTGTGATTCCCATTTTTATTAATGTGCAATTATTTGTGTTATAACCTGTGTAACTTCTTAAATGTTCTTAAAAGAAAAAGGTTGGTAAATTCAACTGATATTAAAGCAGATGATGTTGAGATGGATTTCACTCATTCATTTCGGACAGTATAGCTATTAGAACGAGAGCTTTAAAATACCTTTCTGCTAGCTCTAGAAAGGATTATCTGCAGTGTAAGATTTGCATTCAGGCTTTGGTGCTACAGAACCTGAAATAAAGTGTATATCCTTAGAGGTAAGTGCACAACTTCACAAAACTCATAAACTGGAGACGTGCAGCGTGAGGTCGAAGTTCTGGTTCTTGACTTAAAACAGTGCTTTCAGTTTGCGCCATGTGCCTTGGTTAGTCAGGGTTCCTTGACAGCTATGTTTATCTCTCATCTTGGTTTGTTCTCCCTTCACCTGAAGGTTCACACGTTGCATTTCGAGGCATTGAACATCTCCACCTACAGACTTGCGACTGATGTAGGCTTAAGTTTATTTTCCTTTAGCTTGAATTCCTTTGGAAGTTGCCAGCTATTTTGGCTTCCAACTAACTTACTTGTTGTTAGCAAAATACAGTCTTTTTATTCTGCTGCAGTTTAGAGAGGTTTGTGGTTTATTTGATTTACTTTAGGAGACCTAAAGCGGAGATCTTATCAGCACAGTTGTTAAACAATCCAAGAGAGGCAGTGCAGGGTGGCGGATAACTTGTGTGTAAGTGAACCATGCAACTCAGATCCTTAAATCAAGAAGTGTCTGCTGGTGTATGAAGAGATCACCAGGATGTTCTGTTCCACAGAAACCTCTTCACTGAGAGGTCTGTGTTTAAGTTTTAACGTTAAAGGTGATGCACAGGTTTTCATAAGTTAAAATGGCCATCTGACCAATGTAAAGACAATGTATTACAGTTTCAAACTATATTTTATTCAGCAACATTTTGTTTTGGTTAGTGTGGGCAGGCTGCCTCGTTTCAGGTTTTGTCTGTATGGTCTCAGGAGTCCAATTAGCTCTACTTTACGTCTGCAGTGCTTACTTGGCCATGGAAGCAAATGTTAAACCTGCCGAATATAAATCTCATTAGTATAGATGCACACTTTGTACCATATACCAAGGAATTACTAAAGGTCACCTCTCTACTCAGTAAGAGAATTCTCTCTCATTATGAGAACTACAGTCCTGACGAGAAAAATATGTGTAATGTAGTTTCAATTAACTGGTGTTAGGTCTGTTCGCAGTTTGGTAGGGGAGAGGCCAGAACAGCATGAGTAGACCCTTCCCTGTTGGCACGTCAGGTGCAGCTAAGCTTTTCTGCTAAGTTTTGGTTAGTAAGTATTAATTTTTTGAGGTCATGTTCTAATCTAAAATTGCTTGTTTGTCATTGTCTAACAACGTGATGATACACTGTAGGTGAAGCTGAAAATTATAATACCAAGCTGAAAAAAGGAGAAAATGGTCTTAAGACAGGGGGTTTCTACAGCCAAAGCTTTACTAGATAGTGGGCAATCCCCCTAGGAAATAGTGAAGCTCCCTCTGGGAGCTTTGCTTTTTTGTCTTTAAAACCAGTCTGGTGAAAGCATAGTGATACTGTGTTAAGGAACAGATTGGCTCTGCCTGAAGTATGGATCGTGTGGACAAGTAGGTCTTCTCACTTAATGCTTTGATAGATTGTGAGTGCTTAGTTTCTAACCTACTGCCTGTTAAGTCATTGAAAGTCTCCCAAAGGCACACCAAATTAATTTCTACTTTTACTGAAGCAGAGAGCCTAAGCTCCATTGCCAGCAAAGAGCTGTTGCTGCAGAATCCGCTCTATTATATGTCTCTTTTGTTGCTGTAATGATCTATGTGGAGTAATTACAAAAGCTTGTTTGTTTGAATGACTAAAACTAGTACAGCAAGATGAATACTTCATCTACAAAATGACATGTTTCCTGAACGTTTGGCTTAGTAGTAATTGTACAAGGAAAACGCGGTTTGCACTACTAGCCTAACAGCACATACTCCACAGTAAAATTAGAGATAGCTTTCCAGGATGGTCTTGTGTTCTGGTATAATACTATATATGTTGTTCTTACGCAGATTATCTCGATAATGGCAATAATAAAATGGCAATCCAGCAAGCGGATAAACTGCTCAAAAAACACAAGGATCTTCACTGTGCAAAGGTAAGTGTGATTGCGGTGCGCTGACCTCGTTTGGGGAGCGTAGCTCTGAGACTTGGGGTGTTAAGCTGTGCCTTTTGAGCAGTGTCCGAGATCTTCCAGAGACTAGGGTGTTTTCTGAACCCTCTGGAACATCTCGGGCTGTTCTAATTCATGCAATACTGTGTTTGCCTGAAAACTTGTACAGATCCTCTTGGTGAGGTGCCCCTAATGACGAGAGTGTAATTGGTTACACCTGAGCTAATTGTCTAGCTGCCTGTCAGCGCCACTGCAAGCAACCTTGGCACATGGGCTGTGCCTTCAAAATGCCTCTCTCAGACCTTAGATTGGGATACTTAGCTGTAGTAGTTTGGACCAAAACATTTCCTTGGGAGGTGTAGTCCTTAGTAAAACATAACAAGGTGATTTTGGAGGCATTTGTTCTTCTGCTGCTTCTTCTCTGCCCTCCATGCTGTGCCCCTGTTGAAGGCAAAGGAGTTCTGTTCCTCGGTTTTCTGAATGTATGACTATCTTTCTACTTTTCTCTTTTCCCTGTGGGTTTTACTCTACGGTTCATAGCACTTCCACATTTTGAAAGCTTCCCAAGCTGAAGCGAGTGTCATTGACCTTAATCTCGTTTCTATCACTTCTCTCCGGCCAGTTATTGAAAGAAAAAAATGAAAATTGGCAGGACTGGTCAGTTTTCAGTCTGCAGGTAGGGAAAATTGAGTGGCAGCTGATGCCTTGGAGTGGCCTGGATGTTTGTTAAGAAATGCAAAGCCACGCTATTTGATGCAGCTTGCATTTGGAAGTTTTCATCTACAGCCATACGGATTAGAAGCTTAATAAAACCTGAAGTTCTGTAGAAGCAATGAGGTGGTTGGGCAAAGCCTCTCCTCACCAGGAATGAGAAGATTTTCATTGGTGACTGCCAACTGTGTTTCTAACAGCTGCCTCTGTGTTGTGTCAATAGGTTCTAAAGGCAATTGGCTTGCAGAGAACTGGCAAGCAAGATGAAGCGTATGCTCTGGCACAAGAAGTAGCAGCACTTGAACCCACAGATGATAATTCCTTGCAAGCACTAACTATTCTTTACCGGGAAATGCATAGACGTAAGCTTTTTCCTTTGCCTCTCTTAAAAATCACGATTACTATGTTCTTCCAGAAGTGTATGTGACCCACAGTTTCATGGGCAGCGTGCAAAGTTGAAAGTTTGTGTATAGGCATGCTATTAAGAGACTCAGGATTTAAATGATGCCTGTTATAAATGCTTCTAAGGCTCTAGTGATCACCATAAGGCAAAGAACCTTGTTTAGGCTTCTCTCATTAACATTATTCCTAAATGAAGGGCATGCTAATAATCATCCATCACGATCAGAACTCATAAGTTCACTTTTGTTTTTAATGAAAGCTACTGGAATTTGTTGTCAGTTTGTGATAGAGATGACAAACCACGTGGTCTGTGGTTTGGAGCGTGCTTAATGCTGTGAGACCGTAGTCGAGGGCTTCGGGCCTCAAGAAGCTGTGTGACAAGCAGAAGGGAAATCCTGGTCTCTCAATTTGACTGCATTAGCTTTTTCAGTATGGTTCCTTGTTGTGATATGGTATTTTAAAAATACTAAATCATGGATGTTTGAGTGGCGTAGTAAAATTGCATGTGCTTTTCTGAAAGAAGCCAGACCTTATATACTGCTTATCTACAGCTCTAAAGAGTTGTTGTTTCTGGCAGCTTCTTGTGGTTCTTGGTGATGGTAGCAACATTTACTGTTGATTTGCTGGAGCGATGACAATGGGGGCGAAACAACTTCTGTAGAAATGGATATTTGGTATCAGTCTGCAATATAGTAATTGCTTACGCTCTCCTAGTTTATTTCTTTCTATATGCGTGTGTACGTGTATACGGAATTAAAACATCATTTCTTGAATAATACAAAAATTTTGTGTGTATGTGTGACTTCAATATAAACAAACCCCTGAAAATGCCAAAAGCCTTTCTGTGATTCTAAACAACGTGCATAAGCATTAAGCTTAGGTTTATAACTCAGAAGGGAAATAGTGGGTGTTAGGCACTTCCACTTTTGGTCCTGCAAGAAAATTGTAATCAGGTGTTTTATGTATGTGTGTCAAAGATATGTAAACTATGTGAAAGACAAATTACATTTAGTTTTCTAATACTACACTGAGATGTGATTGCATGTATAAGGAAAAAAATCTGGAAGGATGAAAATGTAAGAAAGTTTTGCATACTGTAATATCGTAAGTATTTTGTGATGATAGACCTGTTATTAAAAAGTATAGTGTGAAGTATTTTACTTGTTAAGAGTACAATTAGGCAATTGGGAAATAACGGGATATAAGTAACATAAGTAAACCTACAATAAGAGTAACTAATTTGATATTAGGCTCTGAAAATGTTCTGTGTTTTGATAGATAATTCACGTAGAGCAGTCATTCTGCCAGGAGTAGAAATCTTCATTCAGTTTAATGCTCCAAAATAGATAAACTTTCTTAAGAAAAAGGCTTATGTGCTTCTGAGCAGTTCAGTTGTTGCTGTTAACTCTATTTTGAGGTTGGTTTGTTTTTTAAGCACTTTCCTCCTTTACCTAATGTTTATAGTACTTGGGGTCTTGGGGGAGAGAGTACCTTTTCTGTGGTTGATGAGTGTAATTAGATTACTGTTCAGAGTATCACTGATGCTGTCTTTAGGTAGCCATGCTTTAAAATTATTCCCCAATTTGTCTTAACTCAAGCATCTGGTTTTGGTTTAGCGGAACTGGTAACTAAGCTTTATGAGGCAGCTGTAAAGAAGGTTCCCAACAGTGAAGAGTATCACTCTCATCTCTTCATGGCCTATGCCAGGGTTGGAGAATACAAGAAGATGCAACAGGTACAATCAACAGTTTGTGTTCTGGTCATTTTAAGGTGTCTTTTTCTGTATATCTTACTGTTAATGCCTTTTCATACTATAAGTAATCTTCCAGAAAGCTAAGCTGGGTTAATGCAGAAGTTATACTTTGTTAATTTTTACAGAAAGGCTTAAAAGACCATTATTTAGGGGGTGGGTTATCTGAAGACAAATGCTTTCTTCTCCTTATATGGGATAGGACAACTGTGCCTTTTGTATGCCTGTCTGGTCTGATAGAATATGTTGGTTATTTTGGGAGGTTTTATCAGTCTGTCTTGAACAGTACAGTCGTTACATGTGAGGCAGCGTATTACAAAGGAATTCTGGAATAGGTACAAGAAGATCTAGCAAGATCTTCTGATCCATGTTTTCAGACTTGATTTACTCCTTAGTTTGCTCTTATCTTTGGGAATAGTAATCTTGCCCATGCTCTTACCTCTGGAATCTAACATATAACTAGGCTTGTATTGGTTGTAATTCAGTGAAGAAAAACTAGAAAGCGCTTCCTTTAAGCGTATCTTACTTCTCGTCTGGCAGAACAGTGTCATGCTGGTTAGTTTTGTTTTCATCCCTTCCAAATTAGGTGCCTGGAGAATGCCTATAAATGGAAGATTCTTTTCAAAGCATGCGTGCTCACTCTTCTGTGTAAAAAAAAAAAAAAAAAAAAAAAAAAGGCACAGAGAGCCAAGTAAATGAGTCCTAAACTCCCTCTCGTTCCCACTGTGTTAAGGTGACTTGAATTTTTGTACAAGTTTGGTTTAAATAACTAAAATAATATATTGAACAGAAGTGTTATTCTCCATTGTAGCCCAACTTGTATGCTGTTTGAGCTCAGGCTGCAGATAGGGGCGAAGTTATTAATGTACATGAAATTACAAGCCTGATATGACAACCTAAACTTCTGAGACATTACTGTATGTTAATTGTACTCCTGTCTACAACCATGAGTGAAAAAAATACCAGTCTTGCACAGATAATGACATTTAACATTTATGTGACCTTTTGTATGTTTAAAATGTCATACAAACATTTATCTAGTTAAGTTATCCAGACATTGTCAGAGAATAGGTTGTTCCAGATTGGCCTGTGCATTTGACCTAAGGACTTAGAGGTGCAAAGAGTGCGTGGATGCTAACTGACTGGAGAGTGAAAATAAACCTCAGCGTCCTGTGTTCTGGGCTATTTCAGCTGAAAGTACTGGAAAATGCAAACTGAGTCTGCAGTCAGGAAATTGGCATCTGTGGTAGTAGACTGTATATGTAGCTTCTTAAAATTAATTACAGATTTTGTATGGGTAAAAGTGTTGTCCTTCATTATATACAGACACTGGAAATCTGAGAGAAATATGTGAATAACTCTATCCGTGTTAGACTAGAGAATCTTGAATACTTTGCCTCTGCCTTGATACAGCCAAGCTTTCAGCTTAACCTTTGCTTAAACACTGCGTTGCACATATAGGTGACCTCGTGTTTCGGATATCTGAGTGTATATGTATGAAATGTGTTGCAGGGTAGTTGCTTACATGAGGGAGGCATGTGGATTGGTGTGCCTTTTAGCACTGACTGAGCATACTAGTGAAAATCAGCACTGGAAATATCTCCCTCGCTCCTAAAGAATAAGTCTTCTGCTTCCTGATGTAGTTACCACTTCTAATTAAAGCTGTCATCTGTTTAGGCAATCATACATGCACATGCTCATTGCCGTTCCTTGTCAGACCTACACAAAGTACTTGATCTTCGAAACATTTTCACCCTCTATTTTCTACATCAGAATGTGTGTTAGGACGGAATGGCTCACGGGTTGATGAAAATCCTTCCATCTAGTTGCTAATTCTGTGTTGTCTGCTGCCATCATTGCTGCTTAGCTTGCATTGTCTGTCATGAGAGCTCATAAACAGATACGTTCCAGGAACAATGAAACTTTGTCTTGTATTTTTCAGGCTGGAATGGCACTTTATAAGATTGTACCCAAAAATCCTTACTATTTTTGGTCTGTGATGAGCCTGATTATGCAGGTGTGTACAGTGTTGCAAACGAGTTTGATTTTTGCTGCAGGTATAGTGCAAACATAGAAATGTTCCAAGTGAAGATATTAGAGATGTTTTAAGTAAAATGTCTATTTGAACTGTTTCTCTGTGATGCTGGGAGAAGGACTGAGCCCTCCTTAAGCAGCTTTATTGATGTGGTTCAACGTGAATGCTGTAGTGTTTTTATAATGCAGCTTAACTGGTCTGCCTTGCCACATTTATACAACTTGAATTATTCTCTTACCTGGACTAGTACCCTACTGTCTGTTTAGTTTGGTTTAGTGAGAGAGCTAATGAGTAAATCCTCAAATATCTGCAGTTCCAGGTAGAACTGTTCCTCTCTGTAACTAGGTTATAAAGGCTCTAGGAGGAAATAAATGAGAGCTCTGGACTTAAGCATGTCTTTAAGACTGCAGAATGTCTGCAGGAATAGACAGCAGATCAGCTGTGCTGCTGTTAGTTGAGATAGCAGATTGGGGCACTAATTGGACAACCTGACAGTGTTGGCCAAAGCAAAAAATAAGCACGGAGGCGTTAATCACATTCTCTAAAATACTGTGCCATGGAAAACACAAACGTGTTCTTGCCACATTTTATTTGCCATGGATATTGTGCGCTTAGATGCGTGAGTCTCTGGAAAATGTAATCAAGAGTGAGCTTTTCAGTATATTGCTAGTTTTATTGCTGCCTTTTAACAGAGCAGTTGCTCTCTGCACGTGACAGATGGCAGCTCTGAATGTGTGGTTTTGGGGGAATTGAAGCACCTGTGGTTTGGTTGGGTTTTTTCCCCTCCCTTTTCTAATGAGAAAAAAGCAGTGGGTGGGACAACACAAAAAGTTGATGAGCTGTTACAATAATTCTTCTCTTCCTCAGTCCATTTCAGCACAGGATGAAAACCTCTCAAAGACGATGTTTTTGCCACTAGCTGAGAGAATGGTGGAAAAAATGGTGAAAGAGGATAAGATTGAAGCTGAGGCTGAAGTAAGACTTGCAGATACTTTCAGCTTGATTTGAACATTATTGAGACAAAGAATGCACTGTTAAAGGAAGTTGATTATTTTAACCGTTTTCCAAGATAATAATCAGCAGTGTTCTGGAAGTAAATGTGAATGTAGTGGGACAGAAGGAGAATAAAGAGCAGAGAGTTGAGAGGGATTTGGAATTGTGTGGGCAAGGAAATTTTTTGGCATTTGATTTGACCGTTGAAGTACTTGGTTTTGCTCCCTGGGCGGCCCCAAGAGAAACTTCAGGACTGAGACTGGAAAAAAGACCTAAATTCCTGAATGTTCCACCCTCTGGGATACTAAAGATAGCTTTGCAGGCCTGCCTATCTCCTGTTTCTAATGACAGTAACACAAGCCACATTATTTCTTGGCACACCTGTATATTGTTTTACTAGCAAATTTCATTGCAGCCTAATCTTTCTTTTAAGGTCGAGCTGTACTACATGATTCTGGAACGTTTGGAGAAGTATAAGGAAGCCTTAGATGTCGTGAGAGGAAAACTAGGAGGTAACTTATTCTGTCAGTTAATATCAGTTGTGTGGAGGAACAGCAGTTCTCCTTTGCTTCAGACTTGGTTACACCAGTTACAAAAAAAAAGCTGTAAAAAGCCTGACTCTTAGTGCCAGTTTCAAACATTGATGCAAACTCTGGAGGTGCTCTCATGCAAGCTGGTTTTACCCACCTGTTTACAGTATTTAAGTGTTATTCAGTGATGAACTTTGCAGCAGTATGATTAGCAGTAGTAAATTGATAGCATGTAGTTTCTTGTAGCTGCCATCTTAAAAAAAAAAAAAAGGAAGTTCCTAATATCCTCCATTTTTGTGGACTCTTTCTGGTGGTTAAAATGTGCTTGCAGTTTTAAGGAATTGGGATATGAAGGTTTCCATAGGAAATCTGTCCTTTCTGTCCTTCAAGGGCCTCTCTCCTGTTCTCTTACACTTGCTGTTTTGTATCCTGGGCTATAATAAGAAGCTTTGTGCAGAAAGTAGAGAAGGAAATGCATTGATTAAATAAACTTGCCCTTCTGTTTTTAATTTAGAGAAGCTGACAAGTGAGCTCCAAAGCCGCGAGAACAAGTGTATGGCAATGTACAAGAAGCTGTGTAGGTGGCCAGAGTGCAATGCGCTGTCAAGAAGGCTGCTGCTGAAAAAGTGAGATGATATTTCTGCAGTCCTACTAAAAAACTGAAGAAAAATTCTGGGCTGGTAGTGAATTGCCTTGTTTCGTGTTTTTTGTAAATGGTGGTTAAAATAGAAGAACGTCAGAGGATCTCAAAGCATTTCCAAACGTTTACGCTCCAAAGCCTGAGGAAAAGGGCAGTAGAATGGAATGTTAAAGGGACATGGTGAAGGTCACAGTGAGAATCGGTGTCAGGACTGTAGTTGCTTCTTTTCAAAGGCTGACTTTAGTGACACGTTAATGCGATAAAATTTTGTTTACCTCCTTACTTCTAAAGACTGTGCTGGTTGTCCAGCTCTACCTTTCATGGTGGGAGAGGAGGAGAACTGCATTTACATTTAATTTTCTGGAATTTCGTTTCTCACTTGGCCAGACTTCATACTGGGAAAGGCATGTAATGCTTTGAACAGATGCATCAGGAGAGAGCATACTAGTATGATCAAATCTGCCTCTTGGAACTGTCAAGAGAGATTTGTTGTTTGCTTTTTGTATTTAGCTGTGCCCTAATCTTTAAGTATAAGTTAAATACAGAGACTTGAAGATTAGAAGGTTATATCTGCATCCGCTGTCCATGAGGACAGCAAAATGTTTCTTCTCTAGAGAAGTTGTTCTTGGTATTTAATATTTTTTTAAAATATATTTGCAGTGGGAAAAACTGGAGAAAATAAGCATCAGCTTTGCAGGACACTTGAACGCAGCACTGACAATGTGTAGAACTAATACAAGGACATTTTCAGCTTTACCTCTTTGTATTTGGCATCTCCTGTTCTATACTCTTAAATTGCTCTGAACATAGGCAGGAGTAACTTCTGCCTTAGGATTTTGTGGGGATATTCATGAGCTCTGATTGGAATGTAAATGTTAAGAGGAGAATTTGTAGCTTGCCTCAATTCTTTATTGAAATTGTTCCCTTTAATACATTTCAAGAAGTTCAGGATGATAGCGTTCTTAAGATGAGGCCTTTTCAAGGATAAATTATTACAGGGTTTTTTTTTCTGTAACGTGAATATGTGTTATTTCTTAAATTACCTTTTGCAAGGAATGCAGTTTTAGAAGTGAGTTACTGTTTTGGCAACTGTTTTCCCTAAACTTCCTTCTGTGCCTGATTTTTGTTTCAGCTCAGATGATTGGCAGTTTTATATAACTTACTTTGATTCAGTGTTTCAACTCATTGATGAATCCTGGACACCTCCACCAGAAGAAGAGCAGTAAGTTAGCAGTTTTGCCGTGGGTTTGTTTTTCCTTTGTGCTGCAGCAAATTGTTTGCATTCATATATTCAGTATAGTGCTGTCTGTGTCTTTGGGTGACTTCTTGACATCAGACCCCAAATGATGTGTTCTCCCTACTTTGTTTTGGAGGCTGGCAATAGTTTATTGGAAACAGCTGTATAAATAGTGGTTTGTACACTATAGAACTCTTCCAGATCATATTTTTCATGGTGATTGAGTTAGAGAATCCATCATGGCAGATTTTCTTAAGAGTATCCTGGGAGTATGCTGAGCATGTGTTATCAATGCCCTCGCAATCAGAAAAATCAAAGAACCTTTTGTCTCTTTAATTGCACAGCTCTTTGGAAGGAGAGGTACACTATTCTATAGAGCAAGCTGTGAAATTTATAGAAGAGAGGATAACAGAAGAATCTAAGAGCTCTCGGCCACTCCGGGGACCATATTTAGCTAAACTGGAGCTGATTAGACGGTTGCGATACAGAGGTTGTAATGATGAATATAAACTAGGTAAGAGCCACTAACTGGATGATAAATTAATCTTTTAGAGAGAACACAAACTTGGAACAAGCTCTTTGCTAAATCATTGCGTTAAATACCATGTCTGTAATGAAAATGTATGTGCTGTTGTCTGTATGTAAAGCATTTTGAAAGCATTAGAAGATGAGTCTTGAAGAAAGGCAGGTAGTTCCAGACTGCTTCAGGGCTTGTAAAAGCAAGCATGGAAACTTTCAAAAGGGCCTATGGGATCTGGGAGCATACAGTCACTGACATGGTCATGGAAAGTGCATTCCTGATGCACTGCTTTTGTAGAAAGCCCTGCTGTTGTGCTGTAATCTCTGGGTGCTTTTTCATTTAAGTTTTTTGGCAGTAGTACCAGGTTTTGCTTTTTAAAAACTTGCGTTTAAAAATCACATACAGGGAATTGGTGAAGGAGAGAATGTGATTAGAGCAAAATCTGTGCTACTTACTAGTTCCTTTTGTATTTCCGTGCAAAAATAAGTTACTGTTAGATAAGCGGAGGCTGTGTATGCGTGCCTGTTATGCTGAGCTCTTATCTGCCAAAGTAGCTTGAATGAAGCTCTTGGGGTTTTTTTTAATGTGTCCTTGGTTACCAAAGACATTGAGCCTCTGTTAAAATCTGCAGTAGTGCAGCTATCCGTTTTCTAAATCGCTATGTAATCTCAAGGGGGTGGGGGGAAGCATTAACAAAGATTTCTCATACTGATTTTACAGATTCAGCTTTTAATGGAGCATATTAAAAAGATGAACTGGCCTTTTTCCTAGGTGATCCAGAAGAACTAATGTTCCAGTACTTCAAAAAATTTGGGGACAAACCCTGCTGTTTTACTGATCTCAAAGTATTTGTGGATCTCCTCCCATCCAGCCAGTACACAAAGGTAAGGAAAGATAAAGAAGTGGTGGCAGGAACTGCAGCACTTGTTTGCACTCTGGTCCCTTTATCTTAAAATACCTGTGGATCATATTAAAAGACTGGAAACATCAAATTTTTACCTTCTGTTTGAAATCCAGAAAACTCTTTGCACTGCAGAAAATGTAATGAACATCTGAATACACTGAGAAATTTAATTCAGAGGATTTTTGCTGGAGACTAAAAACTAAGTTTGATCCTGCAGAGTCTCAGACCCAGATGTAGTATTCATTTGGCTTTTTTATTACGATTTCAAGGTGTCAGGGTGCTTTGAGATGGTCTTGGTTGAATTCTCATATTGAAAATGAAAAGCTCATAATGCTGATGAAAATTACAAGATACAAGCTTGTCTCTTGTAATGAAAAGCTCCCTGGGAATTGTAGTTCAATTGGAAGCTACCTGATTAGCTCATTTTTAAATGAGTAATCTCTCATCACTTTTGTTTATAGATCACAGCTTACAAAATGGAGTAATGTGAAAACAGTAAAGAGAAACACCACCCTGTTCGTTCATTTGCAGTTCTCATTGCTATGTACTGTAACTTTTGTTTTACCAAAACATCCTCCTCTTTCTCTTCCCACTCATCACTTGTTTTTCCCATTGAAGTTCTATGCCTAATGGGAAAAATCTGCTCCCTCATCCGATGCAGGTAGGGTGTCACATAGATGTTTTGCTTGGCTCTGCTGCAGTGCTGAAGAACAGACACATTGATACTGATTGAGGGGTGACCGAGAGACCTATGGCAACTTTTCCAGAATCTCTTTCTGAAACAAGCTCTCTTTAACTGAAAAGACTATTTGTGCAGAGTCATGAGCAGCTCGTGTAATGACTTCAGCAGCTGGGAATCCTGTCAGTCACCCCATTGTTTTTCTAAGCCATTGTGTAAAATTATCAGAGCTGGGGAGGGCTAGACAGAATCCTGGATCAGCCAGAGGCTGTTGATAATATGTTTGTAAACAAAGTGTAGATGGTGGTGGTGGTTTCTTAGTTTACTGTAATTTTATTTTTTTACTTCTAATGCAAGCTCTTCCCACAACCTCACTAATAAGGAGAATGGTGGCCCTGGCGTGTATGGGTTGCTGCTGACATTTTATGTTAAAAGATGTGGTTTTACTCCACTGGCAAGAGACCTGGTCAGTAGTATATTTAAGTCGTAGTTCTGGAAGTGGTGATACCATTGCAAGGTAACTCTGAAGTCCTGAAGCACTGAACAGATTTAATCCTAACTTTCCAGGAAACAAATTCTAAACCCAGAGCAGGGAGAATGGTATTTAAAAATAATAGTTTTGGCTATGGTTTTGCCACAGTGTTTGTAAAACCATGACTTTGAATAAATTCTCTAAAATTTTCTGACTGGCCTTAAAACTGCTGCTGATTTAGTACATATATCATTGTGTCATACTAACGTTAGAAGGTGTTTCCAGTGTATGGCTCTCGTCTCTGAAGTATGCATCTGCAGCAGTTTAACTCGGTCAAGGAGACATGTAGCTGCAGACGGTTAGTGGTGCTAAAGTACTGATGCGTTTTTGAAATCTGAAAGTTTAAGTTACTTAAAGAAAATATTTAGATTGTCTTAGATTTATTCTTGTTTCACAGCAAAAGATGCTGAAGGTTGTTGTACCCTAGGTAAAGTAGCAGGGTCACACTGAGGCTATACACAGCTGGGGGGGGCTTTTCTTTTTTTCTTGAGAGTTCTGAACAGTGTTACAGTTCAGTAGCTGAGAATGTGGCAATCTTGCTGGGCCACTAGACACAGGAGATATTCCAGAAATAATTATCATGACATCAATCTTGACTTCCTAGAGGCGTAAATTGGAGTATGCAGCCTAGTGATTCGGTTGACCTTGCCCAGCTTGGCAAAAATCTCAAACTGAAAAGATTTGTCAATGTGGTCTTCATCGAAGTCTGTGGGAAAACTGGAATTTGTGTGCATGGTGCTATGTGTTCGTCCTATCTAGCTGTCATGCTTTTTTCCTCAGGCCTGCATTTGATGATGTTCTTGTGCTTTAACACCAAATGTAGTAAAGCTGAATTAATTGGCTTTAACTCAGCTTTAAGTTTGTAAACACTGTTGGATTTTAGGGCAACAAAAAACTACTGTCCAGCCCTGACTGCATGTTGTGAGAAGTCTGCTGTCTCCTATTAAATTTGTAAATGCTAAGAGGCTGCTTTTCTTACAACTTAATTCAAAAAATAAGTCATTAATCAAAGATTATGACCTCACTGAGTACAGTGCATTACTTCAGAGTTGAGAGAAAATAGAATAGCTAGTACAAAACCACTATTTTCTGGAAGTGTACTGTGAAGCCTTTCAGTAACTAATTATTTTAATTGCATATGTTATTACTGTGAGTGTTAACAGGTGCTTGAACTCCCTTGTGTGTCAATGTATTGGAAACTTGCCTGTGATTTTTTTTTTCCTCCATCTGTTTGACGAAACTTACTAAAAGCTATTGAGTGCAACCAGAACTGTCTGCTCATCACCTTTCAAATAAAAAAAAAAAAAAACCAAAAAATTGAAGCCAGCTCTTTAACTACTGATTTCAGTGTGATGTCGGGGTTGATACTGACATTTCCACCTTGCCTTTTTTTTTTTTTTTTTGCTTGATTTGAGGGAGGAAATGATGCTTTTCATTCGTGCAGTCCCGGATGCCCTGCAGAATTTAACAACAGTGTTTCTCTTTCAGTTCATCAGTCAATTGCTGGAAGTAATCCCTCTGTCGGCAACACCAGAGAATGAAATTGCGCTGCCAGCCGATATCAAAGCCCTGCAACAGCACTTGTGTGTGGTGCAGCTCTCAAGATTGCTCGGTATCTATCACACCATGGATAAGAAGCAAAAGCTGACTGTGGTCCGGGAGTTGATGTTAAGATACCACCATGGACTGGAGTTTGGTGAGAAAAATCTTGAAACTAATGTTGCAGTTCACTTGCAGCTTTTTATGAGCAAAAGTTCAGAGCTTTTTCAGGGGGACCGAACAGCACAAACGCTGATAGCACCCATCGTGCCGCTAGGTAATACTTTGCTTTCTCCTTTATGATTATATCCTTGGGCATACCTGAATTACCTGTTTCCTTTTAGGTTTTTTTTCTTTTCTGTTGTGTATCTTAAAGATAAATGAGGCATTCCTGGGTAGTTCAGATGGTACATTTGTATCTTTGCAAAATTGCCTGTGCCTTTAAGCAAAGCCAGGCTTTATCACTGGTGTACATAGGACAAATACATGGGCAAGAATATTAATTTGTAAATCTTGCAGTTGTAGGAGAGTCTTTTCTTCTTCCAGCAGACGTCAATATATGAAGTGGCCCAAAGTCCACTCATGATGAACAAATGCAGCATATATACAGTTGTTTCAGTTTTTAAGACAGCTCTGGATTTTATAAATTAAGCTGTGGTTATCTCTGCCAGATGGCTGTGTCATTTGATAATGCTGATAATGTGAGAAGCAGCGGACAGCACTGTTAGTAATTCAAGGGTAACCTTTTTTTTTCTTTTTAGGGAAATCTTGTTTGAAAACTGAACTGCAGTTTTCAGATTATTACTGCCTGCTTGCAGTTCACCTGCTGCTTGATCTGTGGCTAGAAGGTATGTTCCTAAAATTGTGTCTTGCTTAATACCACCCTGAATGAATGTGATAGGGAGGCTGTGTCCCTGTGGCCACTGTATACCTGGCATGGCTTGTAGGCCCATAGATTTCTGGGGTTTTTTTTCAATATGAGGTATTTCAGGAGTCCCTCTATTCAGTTGGTGTTTGATATGAACCTCACTGACCTCTAAAGGGATTTAATTTTTCTGTTTAATTCCTGTAAGTCTTGGCAGAGTTTTGCTGATGTCTCTTGCAGCTCAGTGCTGGCTGTCTTCAGAAGCTTGTTCCAAGTTTCCCATGTAGGTAATGTGTTCTCTCCTTTGCACAAGTTCTGCTGACAATTCCCTCCTGATACCAGAGGTGTTTTGAGAGTATTTCTTTCCCTCCCTGACATACTTTGTCTTCCGTATCCCCTGCTTCTAGACCTTCTGCTGAGACCTGTTGCCCTGTCTGGAGTATTCCTGTACTCCACATCTGTTAGTCTCCTAATCCTACAGAGTCAGTTTCCAGTGGTGGCTGTTTATATTCCTGCCCTTCACTGTAGCTGTCAGTTATGCCTTTGTCTTTCCCAAGGAAGATTTAGTCTTTAACCTGAGTAAATCCATTGTCAGGTTCCTGGCAGGTCACCGGTGGAGCGTGGGCTCTTGAATTCCTGGCTCTGTGCTGCTCTCTTGCATAATGCTTGGGAGTGCTCTGTATGTATAAGCTAGACATCCTGAACAGTCCAGGATTCATCAGGGAAGGTCACTTCTTCTGCAGTGTGCCTGTGTGCAAGTGCTTTGCTCTATACAGATGTGAGCTAGATATTCCCTGTGAGGATTTATTCTTCCACCTCTCCCTCAGAAAGCAGCTATAATGCTGGGGTGGGTGTTGTGTTTTAAGGGCAGCAATGTGGCTGATGAATGCCATCTGCATGTTTAAATGCATGGGACCGTCTTCAGAGGTGTGTTACCTGAGGAAGGAAGCTTCAGTGCCAGTGACCTGTGCTGTCAGTGTTTGGTGCCTCTCTCTGATCATGCCTGTCTGTGTTTTGTCTCTGTCACCAGGTGAAGATATGGCTGTGTGGCAGTGCCTAACTCTCTTAGAAGAAGGGTTATCTCATAGTCCTTCTAATGCTCAGTTTAAATTGCTGCTCATTCGAATCTACTGCAGGCTTGGTGCATTTGAACCTGTTGCAGAGCTCTATTCCAGCCTTGATGCAAAACACATACAGCACGACACCATCGGGTGGGTAGTATATACTGAGAATAATTGGTGATGGTGACCCTCCAGTAACCAGTCCTGAGGTCTTCAGTTTCCTTTGCTACTGAAAGTTAGCAGATTATCAGGTTTTCATACGATGTTGTATAAAAGTGTTTTGGAATCACAAGACACATCTACTGAAGTATACGTCCCTTCTCATGGAGTATTTTTCCTGTGTGATTTTGATCAGTTTTGGTTTTTGGAGTATTAACTAAAGGGAATCTGAAAAAAATTTGTGAAATGTGTATCTTGATGCCAGTCATAGCTTGGGGTTCTGGCTTGTGTCATTGCTCAGCAAAGCTTGGGAGCACTAGTTAAAACAAACATACCAAATGGCCATGCCTTCGTTAGTGTGTTTGTGGATATATAATTAAGTAAAGCTCTTGCACACTTAACAAGGTAGATGGAGGAACTCCAAGTCCCCACGTACTGTTTTTTAAAAAATTAAGAATACCTTCTATTACTGTTAAAAGCTTAGATTTTAATATGAATGTTGTGATTGCTGTCTGTTAAATCCCCAGACTTTTCATTAAAGCTGGACTGTGCTGCAGTTTGCTGTTCAGAGCTGTGTTTGAAATTCAGGTTTCCCCAGGGTTGTGTGCTGATATTTGACTTGTGCTGTGTTGTGTTGCAGATATCTTCTGACGCGCTATGCAGAGTCACTGGGCCATTACACTGCTGCATCCCAATCCTGCAATTTTGCACTCAGGTTTTTCCACTCCAACCAGAAAGATGTAAGTTGAAAGAAATCTCTGTCGTGTAACAGAGCAGTTATGTCAAGATGCCTTGCAGAAGTCTGTGCCCTATGTAAGGGCTTACAGAAATGTAGTGGTTGATAACAAAGAGGAGTAATACATGCAACTTTGTGTTTATAGTAAAGGCTGCTCAACCTGTGTTTCTCATTACAAGAATTTGTAGCTTACTGTTATATGGAGTTTTGCTTTAGCTTTCTATTTACAAAAGCCAGTTTTAATACTCCTCAAAACCAAGTATGATTACTTTTAAATGAATGGATTTTAATTCTACGCAAAAATTTAATTGACATGTCATGTGGCCAATAAGTCCTGGTGTCATATAACTTCTAGCATTTTGGAAAGTCATACAGCAGCTAGGGATGGTGGGTCAAGATGATGATGGCGTACTCATGAATCCTTCATATGACAATCACTGAAGCAGTGTGTTTTAGTGACGGCTGTCCTGAGCACACAGGGGTGGTGGGGAATGCACATCACTTTAAAAGGTAGGGAAAGTGCAAGGAACAAGGTGGGAGGATTTCAGAGGGGAAAAACTGAGTCTTGAAGTCTCAGCTTCACTGAAGGCAGAGCCCATGACTCACTGGGCAGAGCCCATGACTCACTGCATTATTTTGAAGTGGATCAAATTGGAAAAACCTGGTCTTGTGCTAATGGGAACTACCTGCTTTATTCGGTCCAGCCCAAAAAGTGGTGTGAATTAAAAGAAAGTTGTCTTGAATGAGAATCTTGGGACTGGAATGGAGGAGATGGAGGGGGGAGCGTAGCTGAAATCCTCCAAAGAGATCAGGTGCTTCCTAAAATGCATGCCATGCCCTAGGCATCTAGCATGCTTGTAGCTTGCTGATTAGTAAGTGTACTTGTCAATAATCTTACTTGGAAAGTACACTCTGATGTGCATTCTGATACATTCATAGGGAAAATATCAATCCCATTTCAGAATTCCCATGGAATCCATGAAAAATGGGTTAGGTAGGAGAACAGTGCAACAACACATTCTTGAAGTCTTGGTGGAAATATATTGGGCAAATAAGAACAGAAATAGTCTGGAATCTTGGCAGGGAAGTATATGCATGTCAGTCCATCTCCCTAAAACTCGCAAGGCAGTCCCATTCTGAGGAGTGGGAATATATCCTGTATTTTACAGTTTGATCACTGTTGAGAGGTAGGTGAAGAAAATTATTTTTACTTTACTTCGTAAGAAACAAAGATGCAATCCAGTTGTAACTCTTCCAGTCAGCCACTGGCTAAGTCGGCTCCAAAGGCTGTGTAGTCATACAACTTGCTTTCCCACCATCCCAGAAACAGATAAAAACACAAGACTTATCTGTACTGAATAGTAAAGATGCTCACACAATAATCCCTCAGAAGAGTACCCTTGCTCTGTTGGCAGCCCAGGTTATTCCTGTGTACAAGATACCAGTTGCCATTTACCTGTGCCTGGAAGGTAGATGCTGAGTTACTGTGACCTATGTCTGACACAGGAATTTCACCGTAGGGCGTGGGATGCACAGAGGAGCGTGTAGATTGTATGATGGGAGCTTGCTCTCATCTGCTTCCCTCATTTGCTTATTGTTTAAGCACTGATTCTACTTGCTAAGAGTCTTTGGGTTCCTGGGTGCAATGTTTTGTGCTGGAGTGAAGCCCTGGATCCAGACAACTTTCTCTTACGTGTCTGTTGTTGGTAGAGGCGGCTTTTTTCCTCTCTCTCTCTCTTTTTTTTTTTTTTTGGGGGGGGGAGGTGGGGAGGGGATGAGGAGTAACATCTTCAGTGTTGTTTAAAAGTCACTCAGTGGATGTTAATGAAAAGCATACCTGGAACCAACTGTCTGAATAAAATGCATGGCTGCTGGGTGCCAGGTGAAAAAGTGAACCGAAAACACTATTGAATGTCACTTGTCTGCTTGGGAACACTGCATTTTAAAGCATCAAGAAATCATCTTTCCCTGGAAAAAAATCTGAAGTAACTTCAGGTGTGGTTACCTTGGAAGAAGGTTATTCTCTTTGGCATGAATGATAAAGGTGCTTGCAGCAGAGAAGAGCTGATTGTCTCCAGTAGCTCAGCATCTGTACGCAGATGAAGACAGCCACGTTCCAAGTGCTGTTTCCACGAAAATGCTACTCAGCTCGTGTTGCAGAAATCCTGAAAAGGCAGTGCCTGAGTGGTTCAACCTGCCTCACTACCACACCTTAGAAGGTTGAAATTGCAAGACGGGTGAAAGCGATACAATCAGCATTATATAATCCTTCATGTTACAAGATAAGGATGTGACTCTGAAACCCACTTGCATCATGTCTCGTCTTGGGGACAGAGTATTGCAACCAAAGGACCATGAGCCATTGTTGATCTCAGCAGCCAAGTCTCTCGTGCTCTGGACACTTCCAGTGGTTATCACCTTAAGATCCTTTTAGTTGGGAAATGCCTCAAAAGCTGTACTAATTTGCAAATAGCAAGTGTCCTTTAAACCAACCATAAGGTGCAAATTGCAGGAGGTGAAGGCTCAATTCAGGGTACTGTTCACCTAAGATGATGTCATGACAAGAGTGGAGATGATTCCTTACCATAAGACGTGTCCCGATTATCACAAGGTCAGAATCTGCTACCAGTTTCTGTGCTGCTGTGGTTCTGCTGGGGTTGCCCCTTCATACTCAGGGTCCTGATATCAGCTTCCCATTTGAGTCCTATAACAGCATCTAACTGCAATGTTAAAGGAGGACTATCCTTTAAAAGTTACCTTTTTATGTGATTTCAGATACTGCCTGCTCCTCTCTAGGTTGATGTTTAAGATGGCTGGAATGTCTGCTACAGCATAGAGAACGTGTCCTGCAGCATGCTGTGTGTGGGACTCTGCCTAGAACAGGAAGTGTGGGATATAAATGAAGTGGTCTGGCATAAAAATATAGCTACTGATTCAAACTGTTTGCTTTGGATAAATGTTTTCCTTCTGACTTGCTGAACTTGCAGCCTGAAGTGAATCCTGTTTAAGAGTGGGTCCCATGAGTGACAGCCATCTAGGATGCTGTGCAGTCCTGACGTAATATTTCTGCTCTGGGAGAGGATGCCAAGGACAGGGAGGAGAATAGAAGGCAGTGTTGCTATATTTGGCGGAAACTAAAATGGCAACTTTACCCTTATCTAAAGATAGTCCTCCTTTAAATATGCAGAATCACAAGTAATCTCTCTAATTTTCTTGTGTCCGTCCGTCTTTAATTTCTCCAGATACTGCAGGCAAACAGAACACCAACGTATCCTATGGGGATTTAAAAACCACGTCGATGCAGTTGAATTAGCACCCATAGCGCAATCCCGCAGCCTGACAATGAACTCTGCAAGGCTGTTTATCAGAGGGTATGTTGTTGAATATTTGGCATATTTTTTTCATACAGTGCAAATAACCAAATTTCTTAGGAAAAAAAGACAGAGCTACCTAGAGGACATTTCTTATTTTAAAGGGGAAAAAAAAAAGGTAGCTTTCATCTGTTCGTACTAGGTTCTAGTCTCTCAGAGCCTTCCTGACGGGTTGAGTCTGTTAGTACCATATGAAGTTCAGTTACCCAGGGGCCTTTTTGGGGCCTCTCATCTTCAGTGCATTTCGTAATCTTGTTGAGAAGAAAATACTTGATTTGCCAGAATTTCTCACTTGTGGGGTAATTCTGATGTAAAAAATACAGCCATCTGTCTTGACTGGGAGCATAAATTGTTCACTCTGTCTCTACCGTTAGAAATTTTCATTAAAATACAGTGCTTGTTTGGGGCTCCTTCATCATATAAATCTCCTTCTGGAGATTGCTTGGACTGATGTGAAATATTAGCGTTGTGTCTTGTATTGCTGCATTTCATCAGAGGGGAAGCAAACTATCCCATGGACCCTGACAGTTTCCTTTGGTGTTTAGATTGTATTGTAATGTGTATATACTGCGTGATACTATCTTGTGATGCTGTATTCAAAAATCTAATAAAGAGAAATAAAAAAATGTGTGAGTAATTTTTTTAATCTATGTAATATGTGATTTTAATCTATGTAATATGAAGATAGGTAATATGTGATGCACATCCAAGTCAGTTCCAGAAAATCTGGGATATATTTATTTTGCCTGAACGTACTTCTCACAGTGAAACAATGATTTGAAAAATGCATCTCAAAAAAAAAAAAAAAAAAAAAAAAAAACCAACCAAACAACAAACCTTCCAAAATAATTTCTCCCCTCCTTTATGTATTTTTCAGTGTCAGTGGTGACAGCAACGTGATGTTTCTTAGTGTTGGTTTGGTTAATAAGTCACACTGCTGCCTGGTGAAGCATCCGGGCATCCTCAAATTAAAGTAGCAAAACTGCTGGGGTGACTTGGACAAGCAAAAGTGCAAGCTTCTGCCAGGGACTGAGTATCTGCCAGATTCTGTACCTCTGGGTTAATGAAAACCGCAGAAATGCAATTTCTTGTCAGTGACCTTGTTAAACTCTGGTTGTTCTAATTTATGGAAGTAACTAATACAGGGATGGTGTGTGTTTTCTTCCAGACCTCAGAATATATCATTCAAGCCTACAAGTATGGTGCATTTGAGAAGATCCCAGAATTCATTGCATTTAGAAATAGGCTGAACTCTTCCCTTCACTTTGCGCAAGTTCGCACAGAACGGATGTTGTTAGACCTCTTACTTGAAGCAAATATGTAAGTATGGCAGTGATAAGTGCAGCACCTTGCACGTGAAAAAATTGGAGATTTGTGCATAGGCAGAACACTGGTCAAGTGAGACTTTAGTGAGTTGCACTTGCAGCTCTTTGGCAAAAACCTGTGAGCTGCTTCTCTCTGCTTCTGCTTTGCTCTCCCCTTCAGCATCCTTGTTGGTACCACATATGCATAACATTTCTGGCGTCAGAAGAGTTGAACAGTGGAGAGAACGTGGCTTGTTAGTGAGTGTTTTCTGTTTCCAGTGATCAAATATTTGATTTAATGTTGCTTATTCTTACGTACAGATCAACCAGTTTAGAAGAAAGTATAAAGTCCATGAGTCTGAGCCCAGAGGAGGATGACATTCCGTGGAAAGATTTGCGTGACAACAGAGACCTGACAGTCTTGTTTAACTGGGATCCAAAAGACAGGTGAGTAGAAGTAGCCTCAACTGTAGAGTCACACCTTTTCCTTACAGCACACATGGCGAAGAAAATCCTTTCAGGGCAACTGCCGTATTTAAATGTTCTCTAGGCTGGCTAACTGCAAACTTAACAAGCATCATTCATCACTTCTAGCAGTGCTGCCTTTTTACATATTAATACAGTTTTCTGAATTTCTGACCGCTCCTTCCCCTTCATACAGTATTCGGTAACTTTGGGTAGGCTTTTGTACCTGAGTGAAGCTCGCTACTTTGCAAAATTGAAGCATTTGCCTGAAAATATTTGGTGCCTTTCTCTAGGGACATTTCTGAAGAACATAGGAAACTCTCACTGGAGGAAGAAACCATGTGGTTGCGAATCCGGTCTTTAACTTTAAGGCTAGTAAGCGGACTCCCAACTCTTAGTCACACTATTCAACCAAAGAACTCTGAAAATACTGCAGAGAACGGCGTCTCATCCAAGATTGATACAATTCGATCCCTGCTTCAGCAGCTGGAAGCGGCAGTGGATTCAGGGAAGAAGTTTCTAGAACAAAAAATTCAGGTACCCATTAAGGAAAAAGCTATCCCCAGATATTAAATGAACGTGAATGCAAGCAGAGAAACTGAATGCATCTTGTAACGTCCAGCAGGCTGCAGAATGCACTTAACTGGCCCTGAGTTTGTAGTGTATGAATCTGACTGAGAGATGTGCCAGAGACAAACACTGTGTTCTGGATAAGGAAAAGCTGCAACACCTTTATCTTTTTCTTTGCTTCTTGCCTAGTATCCTGTCCTTGGCCCTCCTCCTACCCGAATGGCTGGCTTCTTCAGTAATGGCAGCTGTCAATGCCAGACTAGCTTGTTTTATCTTGTTAGTGATATTTATGAACTAGATACCAATGGCTTAGGTAAGTGTTTGAGGGGCAGGGGTTTCACCAGATTGTCATGATGTGTGGTGGGAGGGAGTGAGATGCGTCTCCATTTAGTTTGAAAACTACTGGGCGTTGGCTGATGTGGACCCAAACTGTTACTTGTGTGTTAATTTTTTGAATGACACTAAGTTATATGGGAGACAGCGCCTTAATTTAATGTTTTATGTGGGTCTTCATTTTTGTACAGAGTACATTGATGTAATACTGGATTCTCTTTGAAAGCAGTTGTATTTGCTTTTGACTGTTAGCACTAAATGACATTTAAATGCCTCTTAGCTTTCTGGAAGCAGAAAATACACAAACTTGTAGTTTATAACTACTTTTTTTTCTTTCAGAAGATTCAGCAGAAATCCAGGAGAGGATAGGGAATAGTTTCAAGTCTTTAGTAGAACGACTAACAGGTAAATGGTAACTCAAGAATAAACACTGGTAGCTAAGGTAGTGCTTCATGGTGCTCTGAGGATGTGCTGCTAAGTGTGCTGCAATTATGAGGAAGTGTGTGAATGTATCTGTAGACCCCTTTGAAAGATACTTGAGAACAAGGCTGAGATTCCCCTTGGCTTGTCTGATCATGAAGCTGTTGCATACCACAGAATGTCGTTATGTCCTATCATTTCGCTAGCTTGCAGCCTAGTCTTAGCAACTGTTGTCTCCCTGGTGCTTGGCCCAGGTGTGCTAATAAATGGAGTGGTGATACTGTTTGTAACAAAATACTGTTCAGAGGAAACTTCAGAGCTGGATCTTCTTGAGAGGCTTTGGCCAAATTTATCATCAGTTGCTTAATGGTCGGTCCTCTGACAGCTTTGCACACTGCACTGAGATTACAGAAAATACTCATTTAGGTTGATCTACATGTCCTGAATAAGGCTTTTCTTTTTTCTTTTCAGACTTGTTCAATAAATGTAAAGGTGATTTGATTGAAGTCAGAGATGGCACCTTGAAAACTCATCCAAACCTGTTAGAAAACCTAGTCTTCTTTGTTGAGGTATTTTTTTTCTTTGGAAACTAGAAATTTTTGAGTACTTTAGGGTAGAAATGTTGGGACTAAAACACAGTGAAAGTTCTATCTCAGTCACTCGTGAAAGCAGAGTTTTTTGTTGCATATTCTAACTACTCTAGTCTTATCAGTAGGAACACTAGGATGAGTTTAGAAGTCTCCTGTAAATGCAACTTGTAACATACTTGTACCTTTTTTCCAGACGATCTCTATTGCCCTGTGGGTTTCAAGTTACTGTGATGGTGTCCTCCGACCTTTTAAATCCAACCTGCAAAAAAAGAAGAAGAAAAAAAAAGAAAGCAGTGTAGCTATGGTAGACAATATTCTTTTCTTCCCCCACCCCCAATCCAACAGCATACTTAACTGAAAGAACAATCAGGATAGATGACATGTTAATAAACTGTTTTTCATAAACTTTGCCTTGTAAAGGCTGATGTAGGTTAGAGATTACTCAGTACTAATTTTTAAAACTCCTTTTCTATTTAAAATCAAATAGTGATGTGCTACATCTCTGATATCACGTGACAGCTTTTTAATAGGAAACACAGTTTAGAGTATCACAGGCCTTTCTGCCTTGAATGTGCTACAATAAACTAGTTAGCCGGTAGTATTTATCTGGGTAGGGAGATTATAGCTTAGCACTGGGGGGAATAGAATGATAAACATTACGGAGTGAGGTGTCATATAAAATAGTCATTTGAATAGGCATTAATATGTTTATAAATGTATTTGTTTTTACAGCCACCTATATTTACACATTTTGTGGATTATGTTACTGAACTACAGACATTAACTTCCAATGTAATAGATCACATCAAAGGGCTTGAAATAATTCTGACTGCACTAAAACTTGAAGAGCTGTCCCTCAAGGACACTCTGCTTTTACAGGTAAGAACCTGCGTTATTATTGGTGTGCTCTCTACATTTGTGTGTGACTGATAACAACCTGTATGTTGTTATGGGATGTATGTGCCTATGGGATAACTTTGTTGAAAGCTTCTTTTCCCCGAAATGTTTTACTGGAAGGAAAAAAAAGGAAAACAAACTAAAACCCCCCCACCTGTTATGATTAACTTAATTGCTCTTAACCAGAGGTTAGGGACTAGACTGCTAGAAAGCTTAGTTTTAGAGTGGTGAGTTAGGTTTTTTTGTAGTGACAGTGACTTTGCCTCATCTGATCTGCTCTAGCTCACTGCACAAAGTAATCAAAAAATGAGATCTAAACACAGGAATTTGAAAATACTTTCATTTCGTGTGGTATGTTAGTGAAGAAAAACTGAAGGTTTTAACATTATTTTGCTGTCTGTGATACGACTTACTATATATATGTATTTTAGCATGCCATAATGGACCCAAAATACTTATTCCAGGAAACATTTGAGATTCACCTACTGCTGATTAGTCACTCTCTTGGAAACAATTACTTGATCTTTAAAGAAAAACAAGTGGCAACTCCCCCCCCCACTATATAGGAAGAACCAAAGGCGGGAGTAATAGGCATTACACATGACAAACCTCATGACAAATTTAGACACGTGGAGCATGGGCCTAATGAGGAAGCTTGGCTTTTTAAGCCATGGCAATCAGATAAAAGTTAAACTTTGTGATAGAGAAGTTAATATTACTGGCATAAGGGATCTTCTAACAGTTCAATACAAATTCAATTCAAATATTAATGTATCTGTTTAAAACAGTGGTTGAGATCCTGAAAATGGTGTCAGAGTCCAGCTAAAAAGCCTAGAGGTGACTGTAAGCATAGAATTAGAATTTCCTTTATGGTGCTCTTGAAATGTAGGTGGAGATAAAAGGTGCAACGTAGCAAAGTGGTGGAATAGGCATCATCTTCTGATACCCTGGGGAGGGAGAGGCGCTGGGGGAGCGTCGAGTCATGCTCCTTGTCAAAGAAGGATTGCAGATTCCAGGAGAGGTTTGAGAGGGGAGTTGTCTCCTCACCAATATTGGTTTAGCAGGGTGGGAGAGACTGATTTGAGAAAGTGCAGGCAGAAGCTGTGTTACCCAGGCCCCCCCCAGTTCGATTGGGAATCAGCACTTAAGACAAAAACAGGTCTCCGATATATTTATCTAAAAAGGGAAATCTGGCCTACAGGGCATCGGCATTCATGTTTGTCTAGATGGGAGATCTGAGGAGAGGGGGTAGGATTTAAAAGCTGCACACATGCATTTCAGAATTGCACTTCTGTCCACCTAGGCTGCTGTTAGCCAGCTTGTGTTTTTTTCAGTTAGATTGTCGTCTTTATTTCATAGCATGTTACTTAAAATTTCCCTTTTCTTGTTGCTGTATGAGCCTGATGTAGAAGTATCTCAAATACATATTAAAAAAAAAATACTACAAAAACTGATAGAAACAAGGCAACAATACAGTCTACAATTAGACTGTATTTAATGCAAATTTGAATAAAACCAAAAAAGTACATTTTCTTAATATCATCAAAGAATCTTCACTTTAAAGGGATAAGATGTTTTCAGGTAATTGTTGATCCTTGTAATTTTTCTGCCTCCCTGCTGAGTCAGCAAATCCCTCCATCTTCCCTTTGATGTAAGGCATCAAATTACTACAGAAGGCAGATCTGCAAAACCCAGCTGTTAGATTCACATGGATTTGAGTAGAAGCATCTGTGGGAGTCTGCAGCTTTTCCTGTGTTTGTTCATGATGTTTGCTATTCTGTTTGTTGTTTGACATTGTTGCAGTAAATCCTGACAAACGCAGTCTGTATAGCTTTACTCAGACCTGGAGCTATGTTTGCAGCTCTGTGTGTTTAGAGCTAAGAGGTGCCTTTGAAAAAGTCCTCGTGTTCAGGTACTAGTGAAAATTCTGGTGTGAATGGAATGATACTGGCAATGTGTCAGCTGAACCTGGCCACTGATGTGAGATTTTCCCACATCGGATTGGTTTACTCGGGCTGTGCCTCGCAGGCTTTTCTGCTGTTATCTGTATGAGTGTCTGCAGAAGGCATCCTGATAGCAAGTCACTTCCTGACAGAACGGCAGTTATGGCTGCTGCTTTGGGTACCAGGATTTGCTCTTTCTGCATACAGAAATACAGCATTGTTCGTGATAGGTCAGTGCTAACCTCACTGTACCTGCAGGAGCAATGCCAACAATGTTGCATGATGGTGGTCCTCCTAAAATACCCACCCTTTTAGCATGGGTATTTTAGAAAACTGCACATTAAAGGGAATCTAATCCCTTTGGGAAAGCTAGGCACCAGTGTTGCTGAATTAGTGACATCTGAGTCTGTCCCAGGCACTGTGGCTCACTATGCTTTGGAATTTGGTGTAAGAGTCTATTAGCTGGTTGGCATTCGTTTGCCATTTGACTTCACTTTTCTGTATAAGAAATTCTCTGCTTTAATAAATGCTGACTAAAATAAAATGCTCCACGCACTCTCAATTTCAGCCACAAATATTTTGCACAAGGATGTTTCCAGAAGTTTTGAAGGAATGTTAATGTGTTACCAGCCCTGTCTGGGCAATACCAGTATCTGCAGGAATTACTGCTGCTGAGCAAATGCTGCTTATTCTGTGCTGATGACATTCCCTTTGTAAACTTATACTGTGGTCCTCATTAAATTCTTACCAGTGTTTGAGATGGTAGGGGAAGTTTAACGGGAGGATTTAAACACTTGCTGTGGAGTGAATGATTTCTCTTTTGCATTTTGCAGGAAGAAAAAAAGTTTACAAAGACTGTGCAAGGGAAGGTCCAGAGCAGTTACCATCTCTCAGTTCAGGAAATTGGAGAGCTGCTGAAAAAGAGACTTGATACCATTAAAAAACTAAAGATTTGAGAAATGCATCCTTGACAGACTCCACAGGGGAGTGACACCAGAGTCCCAGACAGAAGCAACATCCAATATACCATCACTTTAATCCAGAACTTCCTCATAATGCATGAAGGACTTAAAAAAAAAAAAAATCATAAAAACAATTTTTTTTAGGTATTACAGATGTATTGAGCTGATTTAAATTATTGTACATAAATGAGAAGCAGGGACCCTTATCGGGGCTTGACCACTTTTTATACATGTTCATAAGCATATTGCAACAGAGAAAATTAACTTTCTTCCCTTTTGATCTCTAGAAACAACTGGAGATGGTCTTTAGAAGCAGCAATAGAAATCCAGTGTAAAGCATATATCTCAAAGGAGTTGTATTTTCATCACCATACAGTGTTTATAATTTTTGTATGGTCCTTGCCTTAGAAATGCAGAAATTGTAGATGCCTGCATTCAGTCGCATCCAATGAAATGAGCCTGTTTTGGAGCTACCTATTTTGTCCGCAAGCCACCTGGTCCTACCGAATTAATTTGGTGCGTTGGTCCAGCAGGGAGAGGTGAGGCTGCGCTGGAGGAACACCCTCTGCATACAGCCTTCCAGCAGAGCCCGGCCCTCTGTCGCAGGGTGGGAGTAAGCCATGCCTGGTGGTGAGGCAGGTTTCTCTAAGGAGAGAACTGCTGGAGAGAAGAGGTGGTGTCAGTGTACACACAGGTCGTCTTCACGTTCAGAAAAATCGCAAACCTGATGAGGAGCAAACTTGGCCGTTAAGCTTTAGAGAGAGAGATGGGAATCGGTGTTTCAGCAAAAAAAGACAAAAACAGAGACCTTGTATATAATAGCTGCAGTGAAGTCTGACACTGCAGTCTGATTTCATGTCAGTTTAATGTAAAACAGCAATCATCATGACTTTCAAAAAGTGTATTTAGGTTACTGAAACTTTAAGACTTAAATATTTTAATAGAAATTAAGTCCTATTGGCTTTGGTTTTAAGTTGGCAGAGGTAACTTTTGCTTCCGCTGTGGTATGAGGCTGAGAATACTTTTTGTAACTGTATGCTTGCTTTTTGCAGTTGATCTTTGATTATTCAAGTACTAGCTCATTAGGCATTCTGTTAGAAAGTACAATCGCATCATCTGCTCCCACTGAATCTGCATTTCTGCTGGGTTTTTTTTTTTTCTCCATTTTAAAGGAGTAATGCAGCCTAAAATTGGTAGGCAAAGTTACATGTACCTGCACTACAAGGGACAGGTCAGACTACAGATTCCTCATCTTCTGATTTAAAGCAGCTAGTATCTGAAGTCTATATTTAAAGTTTTAAGAGAGCTGACAATCCAACCTTTGTCATCTCTTCTGAGTATGTTTTGTTAGTAATGCTAGAATGTTGATGAGAGTATTTTTTTAAAATAAATCCCGTGTGTAAAAAAAAAAAAAAAAAAAAAAAAAATCACATTGCTGCTCTTGCTGGATTTAGTTTTGCTTTGCCCCATCCTGAAAGGGAAACAAGAATGTCTGCAGGTTGTCTAAATTGTAACGGATGTCCTGATGGTTTAATTGCAATGTCTGGTAAGTGCTCTGGGCTGGAGGAATACCAAAATGTGTTAAGTCTGTTTTATAGTAATACTTTTCCTGGGAAAAAAAAAAAAACAACCCACAACTGAATTCTTATATGTTGTATAGAAATACGTTTTTGGAAAGAAGGGTGTGCTCCTTAAATTAAAGCAAGACTGATGACTGAAATGTGTAGGGTAAGTGAAAACAGTCCCATTGCTGAGATGATGCAATTCATAGAGAAGCACTGAGCCAGAAATCTGCACTGCCCCTTTTCATTCAAGGAGGCAAATTGCCGTTGCTGATGTTCCCGTCCTCTCCCTCCCCTGTGGCAGTGCTAACTAGAGAGGGCTTTGCACAAACACCAGCATTTAATGCAAAGTTGACACAGCACCCTCATCCAGAGGGGATAGGCCAGGGGCTGATTTATGCTGGAGTTTCCTTCCACTGCTGCTACAACAGGTTGGATTCAACCAGTCGTATCAATAAGCAATGGTGAAAATGCAAGTGAAGTGTCAGGTTAATATAACCAAGCTTTTAAAATCCTCCCATGTGCCTGAAAGCAGAACTTGCTTTAAAAAAAGGTTTTCTGCATCAGTTCTCTTAAAAGCAGAATTGAAATTGCTGGGGGGGGGGGGGGGGGCATGTGTCATCTGAAGCAAAGTCTGAGAATAGATGGAACCATGACTCGCTTCCTGTCACAGCATTTGGCACGGCACAGGTCCAGCGTTGGCTGGTCACTCGAACCATCCCCATGCCAGCACAGGGAATACTGAGTGCTTCTCAGTGTTAGCTGCTGTCCTGTTTCCAGTTCCAGCCACTGGTGAACGATAAGTTTGTCAAACAAGTACAATTTTTTGATTACTCAGTGTTTTATAAAACCAGGTGCCATCTCTTCACAAGCTGTAGTTTCTCTATAGGAGGAAACAGTGTACAAAAATGACTATGTACTGTTTGGGGGCTTGATTGAGGGAGAGGGAGAATTTCTCTCCCCCTATAAATTGTGTACAGTTAAATATATTATATATTTCTTACGAAAGAGCATTTCCCCTCCAGAATATGTCCCACAGGGACCTGATAAATTCAGGCTATAACCCATTGCTGCTGTTCCCCCTTTTCCACTCTTGGGATTTTTGTTTGTTCTGGATTTTTTTTTGGTGATGAATTGAAAAACATACCTAGAAGAAGCTACCAAGACTACTGTTTACAGACTGAAAAAATACTGCTTTTATACTACTGGGATCATGAGCCACGATCCTTTTACAGATTTCCTCAACTCTTCTCTTTGCTTAAAATCAGTGTCTGATGTAGATAAAGGTCAGAAGTCCTACCCTGCTTTGTCTACATACAGGACAAAATGTACAATGCCTGTTTGTGTTGCCCATCATTTTTGTACTTTTTAACTGTTCAGAAATTGCATTTATATTTTGCAATCATTGATAATCATGACTTTATTTTAACCGCTAGTAATCTTGGAGGAGATTTTTTTTGTTGTATCTGCAGCCTTATTTGAACTTTCTCTTCCTTGATTATTCATTGTTAATTTATGACTGTAGATGATACATATGCCTCAGCCTTCTACGGACTTAAGTGACACAACTGCAACTGATCTGCTTTAAACTGGATGGGTTTATAATTTATATAAAAGTCACTTTCGTTACAAGTCAGTATTGCTGCCTCTTTCATTTTTCTGTCTGGATGGTCTGGAAGTGATTGAAGTGCTTGTCTACACTGTCTAGCTTTGTCAGCCCCTTGGTGAAGCCAGATTATCCTGGTGCAGGGCAAGCAGAAAATCCAAGTTACCTGCAAGGAGGGAGGATGGAAAGAGAGGGGGGGAAAATGCTCATTGCCTTCCAGTGGTGGACTGGGTCCAGAGCGCTGTTTTCGGGGAGGGAGCTTGCATGTGTCTGTTCTTTGACATGATCATCTGTCAATCTACTGTTCAGGCTTTCGGCATTGCTTGCTTGTACTCCATCCTGGCTTTCAGTGATAAGGAAAGTAAGGGCTGGCAATGCATGAGGTATCTCCTCTAGCAGCACAAAAACATGTGCCTGAGAGGGCTGTGGCAATGCTATGGCAGGGGCCACCCTGCCTGGCCTGCTGCTGTACATACCCGCACCGCCAGCTGCTCTCTCCTCTCCCTGCTAACCTCTGCGTGGCCGTAGCGCAGCAGGCTGTCCTGCGAGGCCGGATCCTGCATTCTGCCCTTTCGCCTGACTTCAGCTTCTCCGAGTTTGCTGCTGGAAGCTGCCCGCCTGTATTTATTTTTCTGGCAGCAGTCCCGCCGCGTGCTGCCCCCCGAGGGAAGGGGCTGCCCGTGCGCCCTGCCTGCAGCCTCCCCGGCCCGTTCCACGCGCGGCGGGGAAGCGGGACGGCGTTAGATCAGCGCCCGTGCTCCCAGGATCCCGCCCGCGCCCCCGCCGCGGACTGGGTCCGGCCCCTGCAGCGCTGCCCCGGTCCCCCGGTTGGCCCCGGGGCGGGCGGGGCGGGGCGAGGCGAGCCCCCGGCGGCGGCCGGCTCTCCGTGCGGTCACGTGGCCCCGGCAGCCCCGCTCCCTCCGCGCTCCGCCATGGCTGCGGCGGCCGCCGCCGGCTCCCTGCTCCTCTGCCTGCTCGGCCTGGCGCTGCCCGGCGGCAGCGCGCTGCACACCAAGGGCTCCGTGCCCCTCGACGCCATCACCTTCTACAAGGTACGGCCCACCCGGCGGGCGCTGCCGGCTCCGACAGAGCGCTCGGAGGCGGGGGGGCGGGGGGCGAGCGGCCGCTCCGGGAGCGCGGCGGCCATGTGCACCGTCGCGGCTGCCGTAGCAACAGGCGGACGGCCTCGGAGGGCCGGGGAGGCGGTGCGGGGGCGCCGGGGGTGCGGAGCGGGCTGCGGGCGCGGGGCCGCCCCCCCACCGCCGGCGCCGGCGCGGGGGAGCGCTCGGGGCTCGCAGAATGGCCGAGGCGGCGGGCCCGCCGCGCCACAGCCAATAGGAGAGCGGCAGCCGCGGCGGACAGCCAATCGGCGCGGTCCAAGTGGAGCCGTGCCGCCGGGGGCCGCCAGGGCAGCGCTGCGGACGGGGGCGCGGGGGCTCGGCTCGGCTCGGCTCGGCCCGGCCCGGCCGGCGGCACCGGCGGGGCGAGGTCCGGCTGCCGCCGCGGCTCTTCGGACCTGCGCCGGGCCGGCTCCCCGCGCTCCCGACCTCCGGTCAGGGAGCAGAAGAGCCGCTGTCGGCTGGCTCCTGCTCTGCCCGTGCCGCTGACCCAGGGCAGGACCGCTCAGGGGAGCGAGTCGGGGCCGTGTGCGCTCTCTGCCTGGACCGGTTTCACTTCTTTTTCGTTCATGAAAGGGAAAGCAACAGGCTCCTGCCAGACGGAGGGCTTGCACAGTTTTTTTTCTCCGCTAAAACACTTCAAAATGAAGGTATCTTCCTAGAGCGT
The DNA here is from genome assembly GCF_034638445.1 of Ciconia boyciana. Classification (NCBI taxonomy): domain Eukaryota; kingdom Metazoa; phylum Chordata; class Aves; order Ciconiiformes; family Ciconiidae; genus Ciconia; species Ciconia boyciana. The sequence continues at coordinate 8,598,761 of NC_132948.1, forward strand.
GGCAGGATTTGGATTTCAGTAGCAACTAGTGCTGTGGCAGGTGTCGCAGGCCCAGCCTGAGGCAGATGGCGAGACTCCCATCGAAAGGGGATCGTCAGATGGCAGGATTAAAGCGTGCGCTGTAGCAGTATGAGCTGAAGAGACAACAATCAGCTGAGCTGTTGGAAAAGTATCTGCCCTAAACAAACTGCTCAGGCATGAGCAAATACTTCTTGCCACATACCAGCCCCCGGCTTGATTTTTCTGCTGTGACAAACCGTTTTTGGTGTTTTAACACTACGGCACTCTATAACCCTTAGGAGCTTCCAGCTCTTCTGCAGCAAGAAGAATTTGAAGTAATCGGCAGAGTGCTGAAAGAGGGACTGTAAAAGGCCAGCAGAAATATCACAGCTGTAAGACCTGCCATGCTCGCTTCTTACCAGGACAGTAAAGTGATCAGCAGGCCCAGGACTGAAGCCTTGTGTTAACTGTTGCAACCAGCTGTTATGTCATGCCTGAACAGCACTTGCAGTGCACTTTGTAGGTGGGACCTGTGTTGCAATCTGACCCTGTTTGCTAGAAAAAAGATTTTGCAAGGTTTTCTCCTGGAGGGAGAAAAAAAAATCCCAAACCAGGTGACAGATTCCATTTCCAAGCTCATCTGAAAGGGCATCATCCGAGCAGAGCAAAATTCAAAAGCGACGGCACAAGCAGAGAGGAATCAATTAAAACATGAATTCTCTGTGTACTGAACCGGTACAACACCTCCAGCATCTCTGCTCCCACCTCGTGCCTCCTCTCTTAGCTAAGAGCTGCAGTTCTCATGCTGGGACCCTTCGGAATGACATTCAATTTGGCCTCTATCCTCTTAATGTCCCACTGGAAATTGTCTAGCTGACTTCCTTCCAAGATGCTAATCAGATTTACAATAAGCAAATCATGTATAATTAAAGGCATTATCAGATCCCCCAAACCTACCACCTACCATCTTTATCATCTGGCACAGGAATACGTATACCCAAAGCTCAGTCTTTCCTCCACACTGCAGTAAGTCATTTTTGAAAGGCCATAATTATAAAATTTCCATTCTCCCTCTGCATCTACTCACTGCACAGGAAAAGAAGAACAAGCGAAAGCAACCTTAGGTGACTTATAGATCACTCAAGCCTAAAATGCTGAACTTTTGTCTTTGTTTTTGTCTTCTTCTTCTTGTTTTAGGTAATTCCAAAGCATAAGTTTGTCCTTGTGAAGTTCGATACACAATATCCATATGGTGAGAAACAAGATGAGTTTAAAAAGCTGGCAGAGAGCTCAGGCTCCAGTGAAGATCTTCTGGTGGCTGAAGTAGGAATATCAGGTGAGGAACCCTGGACAGATTAGCACAGTATGGGTTGGCATGGAGGAAATAAAATTCACTGCAATTTCTGATGGAAACAGGCTCTGAGGGAATTCTGATAGTGAGAAATGAGATGGGCCCGGCCCTGTCAGACCAAAGCACCTGCTCCGGCTGGTTGCTGAGCTCTGCTGCTGTGCCTCCCGCGGTGAGCGTAGGAGTGCTGCTTACCTCCTTTTGGCTGGTTCATGAAGCAAGTCAGCCCACGCTGCTAAACTGGATGCCACCCTCCTCATTCGTAGCACTTTTTGTCTTTTTGCTTGCTTTCTTTGCTGAGAGAAACCTTTTCGTCCATTTCTAGGAAACAAGCCTTACAAGAATCATGCTTTAGCCACAAGCCTGGTTGTACAAAGCAAATGTGGTATGATTAATTCATTGCAGCAAACGCACCGTTTACTGCTGGTAAAGCACAGAAAGTGGTCGTTGCACTATGGCTGGTGTAACTTGATGTTCTTGTAATTGGCTTTAAGAGAAAAGCAGTGAAGAATGGATCACTGTCACCTTACTCACTCTTGCTTTGTAGGTAGAATTAAGAATTTAAGCTTACAGGAATTGTCTAACTGGGAAGTTTCACCCACGCTGACATCTCTAAACACACATGGATTTAGCTAAGTAGCATAGTTGAAATCTCTTTAAGTTATGTTTTCTGTCCTCAAGAATAAATGCAATTTATGTAAGATGAGAAAACATCTTGTAGCTTGGCACACTGTCAGAACTAAAACGTGTAAGTGTACACTCTGCACATAGATCGGGAAAAAAAAATCCATTTAACTGTAAAATCAAATAAAATCAATGGATAGAGCAAAACAAGGGAAAAAAATGGCTATTAATTTCCCATAAGGAGGACAGGGTTTGTACGTAGAGGTCCCGCCGATGTCCTATGCTATCACAGTCACAGCAAAGCACCATTAGAGTCTTGTATTTTTCTTTGGAAAACCTAATGATGGTTTGCCTTGCAGAAGTGATTTTCTGGGGTGCTTCTGTTTCAGTGTATGGCCTTTCCTTGCAAAGAGGTTATTAGGAAGTGTTGAAACTTTGGAGACAAATATTTATCAGTTTTTGTTGGAGAGAATCCTAATTTATTTTTTTTCTTTTGATTAACGTACTGTGCTTTTCTGTGTTTCGTTTTCTCTTGACAGATTATGGTGATAAACTGAACACTGAGCTGGGAGAAAAGTACAAGCTGGATAAGGAAAAGTTCCCTATTTTTTACTTGTTCCAGGATGGTGACTTTGACAATCCCTTACCTTACAGCGGCCAAATCAAGGCCAGGGCTATTCAGCGCTGGCTGAAGAGTAACGGCATCTATCTGGGGATGCCAGGCTGCCTGAAAGAGTACGACATGCTGGCCAGCAAGTTTGTGAGCACCAGTGAGAAATCAGAACGCCAGTCCCTCCTGAAAAAGGGGCAAGAGAGTTTAGAAAAAACAAAAGAAACCGAGAAGAAGTCAGCTGAGCAATACTTGAAAATTATGAGCAAGATGCTGGAGCAGGGAGAAGAGTTTGCTGCTAATGAAGTTGTCCGAATCACAAAACTGATTGAGAAGAACAAAATGAGTGATGGAAAAAAGGAGGAGCTCCAGAAAAGCCTCAATATCCTTGCTTCTTTCCTGAAGAAGAGTAATGAAAAAGATGAGCTCTAATATGTTGGAGAGCTTTGTACAAGCTGTGAAACACTGTCAAGTCCTAACCAGTTCTCCTTATGCAAGCAAACTTCCCGCTGACTTCAAGAGAGCAGCAGATTTCCTTCTGGTATTCTCAGTTTAGAAGATCAAGAGGAAGACATTCCTTAAAAACACAGTATTCTAAATATTGGAAAAATCACCTTAAAGCAAGACACCAGTATTATGTAATACTATTCAATAACAGTGTGAAAGTAGACCAAAAAAAAAGCACTAGATTGGCCTGAAGCACATTCCTGGTGGTTTTTACAGCTGTTCCCTGGCAAACAAATAACAAAATTCAGTCTCACATTCCATCTTACATGTTGTAAAAGGTACAGATTGGGTGCCCCTCACATCCCCACTTTTCCCTGTTCTTAGTGTCCTTAGGTTTCATGCTGTTTTATCTACCCCTCCTCCTACCTTTTGTTTTCCCAATAGGGTTCCTTCTCCGAGTCTTGTTCTCCTTACCTGTTGTTGAATAAGAGACCCGGAGTTTCCTTTTTCTGCCTTCTCTTTCAGTGGCTCCTGTCTCTGTTTGGCTTGAGTATCAGCCAAATGCTGGCGGGCGCAGTCAAGACAGGTTCTCCACGTATCAGAACTTGCCTCCCATCTTCTGGCTGGAGCGGCCGTTTCAGCAAGTGTTCTCCTGAAGTCCTTTGTGGTACCCTGAGAGCGAGTGATTTGAGCTCTGAGCAAGGGCAGAGTCTCCTTGAGGTGCTATTACACTTAGTCTTGCCAGTTTGTGCAAAAATGTGTTTTTTCAGAGGTAAATTTGGGGGAGTTTTCTTATGGCTGAAGAGCACATGCAATGCCTGCGCATTTTCCTGTCCAAGCTTCATTTCCCAGGTTCAAAATAAGGGGGGTGAGACCAATAAGGACATCTGAAAGTCTCAAGCCATAATTAACATGAACAAAATATTTTCTCCAGCCTCATCTTCAGAAGCAATTGACACTGTCAAACTTCAGGAGCATTTGGTAGTTTTAGGTATTTGAAAATCAGGTCTTGTAACAGAAAGCAGAACTATTCGTGCCCTTGGAAGCCCCTTCTGTGTTATTTTAATGGAGATACCTGGCCCAGGGATCCGGTCAGTCTCAAAACTTGATACTGCATGTGCTGTTCACTCTGTGGGGAATGCAGGTGGCCACTGGAAGATGCTGTACTCCTGATCAGGGTTATAGAGAGTTGAAAAGAGAAACACCTGAGTGTTTTACCTTAAGACTGCGCTTTAAGCTAAGCAAAACTGATTTCTGTGGGAGCTTTGCTGCCTTTTGAATCCTGGGGTGGGTACAAGGAGCAGATAATGCTGCAAGACAAAATGTATTAATAATGCTATAATTAAAAAAAGTGGTTCCAATTAATAGCTGCTGCTTAAACTGCTTTCTAGAGAAATTGCTGCTGATTTCTGCAGTTAGAGGGGAAGGCAGAAGCTGATCAGCCAGGTGATGTCACCTAGAAGCGAAAGGAGTGCCCGGGAGATGAGAGGTTCACACGAAGCGGTGGGAGGGCGTCCCTCGGGCCCGGCGCCCTCTCCCCCGTCGGAGAGGAGGAGGGAGGACCCCAAGCAGGGCGGGCGTTGGGGGCAATCTCTGCGAGGCCTGTGTGAGGACGTCTCTTGCCTGACTCCTGAGGAGACAGCGGCCCCCTCACGGCAGCGCCGCCGTCCCGCGCGCTCCTTAAAGCAGGTCCCCGCCCCCAGCCGCTGGTGACGTCGCTGAGAGGCGGTGCCATGGAGGAGAGATGGGGAGTCCTGTGACAACTTAATGTGCGGGGGGAAGCTAAGCAGGGTCGCCTCGGGTCGGCCCCTGGAGGGGTGGCCGGGGATGCAGCACCTCGCGGTGTTTGGGCCAGGCGCCCCCGGTGAGCTCTCCCGCCAGGGCTGGGTCGGGCTCCGCATCCCGGTGGGGATGCACGGCGGCGGAGGCGGGGGTCGCCGGCCACGCTGTTCGCCCGGGGTTCCGGCCTCCCTCAGCCCCTCTCTACGACCGGGCGCTGCTCCGCAGCCGGCCCCGACGGCGGGGGCCGGGCCCGGGGCGCGGGGCGGGCCGGGCACGGGGTGGCCCCGGGGCGGAGCGCGGGCGGTGCCCGCAGCGCCGGGAGCGGTGCGGCGGCGGCGGCGGGTACCCATGGCCCTCCCGGCGGAGGCGGCCCGGCTGGACGGGGGCTGGCAGGAGGTGAGCGAGCCCCGCCGGCACCGGGACCCCCGGGGGCAGCGGCTGTCCCCTCTCCCGGGGCCGTGCGCGCCCCTTCGCCCCCATCCCCTCCCCGGCCAGCCCTTCCCCAGCCCTGCCCGGCTCCGTGCCCTGCGGCACCGGCAGCCCTGCCCGCTCCTCTCCGGGGGCTGCGGGCTGCGACCTGCCCCCGGCACCCCCCGTCCGCGGCTCCCCGCTCTGTGCCTGCCCGCGGAGCGGCTCGCGTGTCTGCGGGGCGCTCCCCGCCGTGCGTGGGGCCGCGGCGTGATGAGCTCGCACCCGTCCTTCTCCTCAGGTCTACTCGGCTCTCCAGTGGATACAGTTCACCATGGCCATGCTCAGGTACAACGCGCTGCTAAACCCGCGTCCCCGGGATGCCGGGATGGAGTTACTGTTGCAACGACGATTTTCTCTGGAAAAAGAGAAATCGCTTATCCCAGCGAGGGAGGTGTGCTCCTGTTCCAACCTTTGTGCTTTGTTTTCTCAGTGTTATAGGTTCCAGCTCAATTATTGCCTACGCCGTCTTTCAAAATGCAGTGCGCTCCCCCGAGGTAAGGTCTGCGCCTCCTTTTCCCTCCCTAAGTCGAGGTGTCGGTACCTTGCGAATGGGTCACGCGTGTAGCGAAGACCCGCGTGGGTCAGGCACTCTGCTAGGAGCAACTGCAGGTCTCAGGCTTATGTGGTTAAACCTTGTTTAACAGCTGGGTGGCAAAGGGCTCGCCAAGAGTTTGGCCTTTTGTCTGTGATACGAGTTGCAGGGACTAACCTTGAACTGCACCCGTGCAGGGAGAAACAGGTTCCTTAGCCCCGCGCTTTCTGCCGCTCTGGGAAAGTCCTCCGGCCGTTCAGACACATCCTGGGAACAGGGAATTGTTAGTGTCCCCTCCTCTGTGGGGCAAAACGCCTGGAGGGCTGAGGAGCTGTGTACGAAGCTGCTGAAGTGCAAATTGGAGATGCCCCTGTAGGAAATGTATTTACAGGTGTCCGTCTTTGGGGATTTCTGAGTAGTTTTTCCAGGCAGGTGCACTACTAAAACTCATACAACTCAAAGATGCTGCAAAGTTCAGACAAAAAGAGCCCAGGCTGAAAAGCAGTTTACTGTGCTGGGCTCCGCAGTGGGGCTTTGGAAGGTTCACCCTGGCCACGCACAGGAGCCACGAACATTTCTAATGCTGAAGCAGTGGGACTCGGGTGCAAACTTCCCTCGGGGTGGGACTGTCCACACGTGCACTGCGGATCTGACATGAATGCAGTGCCTGGCACGTCCGGAGTGCATCACACATGCAGGTCGCCTGTGCAGGGAACCCCGTGTGTCTGGGATATATCAGACGTGCTGAGCAGGTGGCTGGCGCATGTGCGGTCACCGTAGACCTCCAGCCCAAGCCTGCCGGGCTTTTGCTGTCCACACGCAGTCCCTCTGTCTGTCCAGGACTTACCGGAGGCAGTGCTCAGAGCTGATCTGTGTGAAGCTGGGGTTTGTTGTCCAGGATTTGCAGATGGCTGGCAGCCCGGTCTGTGGACCACGCAGATAACAGGTTACTGCTAAGAGCAGTAGGACGGTAGAGCTGGCAGCTGTGTTGTAACAAAGCTGTATTTGCACTTCCCTTGTCTTCAATGTTCTTTGTACATCGTGGGTTTGATCTGCAGCCCAGAGAACAGGACTTCCAGGAGAATGCAGTGAGTTATCCTCAGAGAAGGAAGGCATGCAGTCATCGCTGGATGAAGCAGGGTGGGGAGGAGAACATGAGTCCAGGTTTGCAGGGCAAACTTGCACCCCTTACAACACGCAGGGCAGTCTCGCTCCCAGGCAGCCAGCCTCGTGGAAACGCTCTGCCCATTGAGCACATCGAGAATGAGCTGTGGAGATCTCCGTGCACTCCCGGGGAGGAATGAAGGCTGGGACTTGACCTTAGTGCTGGGATGGAAAATCTGCCTGAGCTTGAGCTGCATGAGGTGGATATCAAAGGCTCCCGCTCCAGACATGGTTCTCTCCTGGGGTCCTCCGCTCTGGAATGATATGGAGCTGGGTTTGGCAGGTGTCCCGGTGTGACTCAGCAGCCTCAGCCCATGTACTTCCATGGCTAGAAGTCTGCATTACTCGGCCGTTGTGCTATTAGTCATATGATGTGGCTGTGGCTTGGGAGCTGCACTCTAGCTGTTTGTGAGCCACACATGGCTCCTGGTCAGAGATGGACCCTTCCTGCTTGAGGGACTCCAGATGTTTCTGCTCAGATTATTTCTGCAAATCCGGATAGGAGGGATGGATACCAGCTGGAGTGACTTGCTTGCATCAGGCTTCCAGGCTCTTGTTCTGCTGCCAGGGGAGATCCGTTGCTGGTGTTTCAAAAGTGGCAAAATCTTCAGTAACTTCCCCATCGCCTCGTCCCCATGTTTCTGGTCTTAAGTGGAAATCTGTAAACAAAGGGGCTGGAAGAGATCTATATCAAAGCTTGCCACAAACAGCTTATTCCCTGAGTCATGAGGCTCCAGAGTAAAATGTTTAAAAATAAACAGCTCTGGAGGCAGGGAGGAGAACAATGTTATAAACACTTCCCCTCCTGCCCCCAGCCTAGGAAATCAAATATTGCATTCTTGAAGCTTGTTTTCTGTCTCTAGGGGGTCAATAAAACTCTTCAGCCTGAGCTAAATCATTCAGAAGAGATGATGGCAAGCAATGAACAAAGAATTTCCTCTGTCATGTCAACAGATCCCGGGCAGGCAGATGTGCCTGGGCAATGGCCAGTCAGAGCTCAATCAACACGTATGCTCCAGCCTGGCAGCTCATCTGAATCATTACGTCTTTACATTCCCTTCCTCTATTTTATAAATACCATTTGTTTTTTTTCTTTTCCCTTTTGCAAGGAAGAGCCATGCTGCTTTGCACTTACCACTGTGTCACCTACTTCTTTATTTAGGTCTGTGCCACAACAGCTCCTCAACCAAACAGTGGTGCCTCGCTCCAAGGACACTTGTTGCTAGAGAAAGGGGTCACCTGTTTGATTGCAAAAGTTGCTTCTTTGCTTATTTTGGAGCTGCTTGGTTTTAACCTGCCATGCTCAGAAACTAGATGCTGTCCCCAGCTTGTCATGCCTATGACTGCCTGCCGGGGCTTCAGTTCTGTACCAGCAAGGAAAAGCCTGGTTAAGAAAGACATTTGTAAATGCAATGACATACAAGCTAGCTCCAGATATTTAGTTAGCAACAGCAGTTTGATTTACTGTGTTGCTGGGTTGGATGGTACAAATATGGAACTGGAGAGACAATAATGCTTGAGGAGACAACTCCTGCAGAAGGCAGAGGACCTGCCACGCTGCTGCATGGCAGTGGGGGGGCCAGGAAGACACCAGGCAGATCTCCCTCAAACTATGGCATAAGGACAGATCTGGTTCAATCAGATCTACCTTACCGCTTATCAGTCTTACTAAGCTCTTTCTCGTTGCTCACGGGAACAAGACAAGTATCACACAATGCGATGGATGGCAAACATTTACTTAAAGGACAATATTGAGGCAAATCTCACCAAAAGCTCAGTTCCATGAAAAAAATCTTAAAAGCAAGGCCTCCTGAAATGTTTCCATGCTGTGTTTAGCATTATAATTTCCTGTAGGGAAAAAAAAAATGCCATCATTTTCTCTCCAGGATGCTCAAAATCAAGTACCAAAGACTACAATTAAGAATCTAGATAATTAGGCTGCTTTTCCAGAGTGTCTGCTCTCCCACTAACAACAAAAATGTTGGCCAGAATTTTGCACAAATGTTTTCCTACAGCGTTTACAGTCCTTTTGGCCAGTGCATACAAACTGGAAATGGGCTGGAAACTGCGATTAGAGGAGACGCGACTCTGTTCCAGCAAGATGCAGTGTGCAGCAGAGAGACTAGTGGCTCTCACAGTGAAAATTAATCTGGCATGTAAAATAGGTTCAGCCTTAGTCACCAACTGAAATGACATGAAACACATAGGAAAAATGCCTGTTGCGAGTTATTTCAGACCTGAAGAAGGGCTTGTGTTTACCAAAAGTTCGATTTCTCTGTCAGTTGATTTAACAAATAACATTGCTTCTCCCTGCTAACCTGTCCCATTCTGCAAAATTGTAACATTCTAGACCTTTGAGATATTTTCTGTAAGAGTTGATGCTGCTCTTGGATCCTGGGGCGTTGCTAATGGCAGAAAGGCCGACTAGAGTGGGGTATCCACATTGAAAACAGCTCCTGAGAGCAAGAATCAGCATGGGTTTTGTGTGCAAGGAGAGCTGCTGTACCAGAAGAGCTGGGGGACAAAAGCATATTTAGATGACGGGGTAAAACCGTTGCTGTAGGTGGTCGTGGGAGTGTTGTGACCATCACCCAGACCTGCTGACCAATTTCACATTTCCCAGGTTCGTCCACTTTTCTACCTGAGCCTCTCCGACCTATTTCTGGGCATGTGCTGGCTCACTGGGGTGCTTCTCTACAGCACACCAACCTCCAAGCAGGATCTCATCTGCTATAACCTGCAAGCGACAGGACAAGTGAGTAGCCTTGACATCAGCATTCATGCTGTTACTTTGCACTCGTTGCCTTAATTAGCCTCGCTGGTGATCAGAGCGTGGCTGTGGCGGACTGTTTCTAGACAGGCTTTGGCAGAGGCTCCCTGTGTGAACTGGACTTATCAGATCTCTTCGCCTTGTGTGTAAAATAGAGATAAGGATGCTTGGTTTTAGGTACATCTGGTTTGTGAGAGGCAATGAGGAAGGCAAAGAGAGCATGGTATTTTGTGGTTGTCATGTTTGGGTCGCTTGTGTAAAGTGAGTAGATGGGTCTTAATCTATTTCCTGTTGGACCCGTGCCGATGATGATCTCTGCGCCTCTCGCATGGCAGCTTTTCTATTCCTCTTCATCCTTCCTCCATCCTGGGCAGGAACAGACATATTCTGCGATTTGCTTGAGCTCGGACTTACAACATTACTCATATAAACAGCCCTGCCCTTGCTGACCTGACCGTGTCCTCTCAAACAATCCCAAGGATGCTCAGGGGCTGCTCTGTCAGCGCAAGCTCAGTCCCGTGCCCCAGCGATTCGGCTGCTTTCCAGCGGATTTTGTGTGCTGGAGACTAATTGGAGTGGAGTGAGTGAAATACTGTTTTCCTGACAGTTTGCTTTTGTCTCACTGAGTTCCCATTTCAGCATTAGGCTTTGCAAATCACTGCTCTCGAAAAACTCTGCAGGATACAGCCAAGCTTGGGCCAGAGCGGTGGTTCACAAGCGGTGATCTCTGGACTTAACGGTTTCCTTTTAAAAGACCCACAAAAACGTGGCTGGGAAGAGTGAGTGGCTGTCGGAACCTTGATGTGTGTTGTGTGGGCTCGGGCAGCAACCTGGGAGCGTGATGGTACCCACAGATGGGAACTGAAACATCCTCGCTGAGCAGCAGCATCTGAAGCTGGAGAGGCTCTCCGTGTACCTTGGAGAGGGCAGGGAAGTAGCTGCATGTGCGGTATGGAAGTGTTCACGCTGTTGTGTGTCTGGGGATGGATGCCTGCAGCCCAGGGTTGTTTCAACAGCTGTTCTTGTGGGTAAAACCGTAATACTCATGACGGCGAGAGCAGCTGTTCCACTCCTGCCTTATCTCTGGTTTCTCTAGCTCCCCTGCGCTGCTGTGGAAGCACCGCAATATGTTCACGTCAAGAGAGGAAACAGTGGGGTGTGTGTAACTTGGCCACTTGGGAATGACACAGAACAATATCAAAGATGTTTTTTAGATGATGGTACAGGGGAAAATGAGAAGAGCTTTTCAGAGCTGGAAAGTGGAAGGAGAATGCAGGACTGAGGGTGTTTCTGAGCTGTTTCCCTTGCAGCTTTGCCTGGGGGATGTTTCTTAATGCTGGTGTGATCCTTTTATGGCCTGGAGAAGACAGGCTGCACTGCTAGAGGAGAAGTAGGTTGGATGTAGACAATATGCCGTCATTTCTCAGCAGAGACACTGGGAGCATGCTATGCTCCCGTGCATTTCTGGCTCTTTTCTGCCCTTGCTTTTCCAGCCTGTGGCCATGCTTCTCAGGGACACCAGCAAAGGATGGGGGCAAGGCGGAAGCTTTACTTCCACACTGGGAAAGGCAGCGTGGGTAGGCAGAGCTGGCCTTGGGCAAGTCCTTACAGGACTCGCCTTTACCTCAGCCCCGTGGGGGACAGTCAGGGTGCTGTGGTGGGGTGTGCAGGGTGCCTGCCGCATCCCAACCTCAGCCACAGGGTCACCAGGCTTCTCTCCTGCATGCCACCAGCAGCCCATCCCCAGCAGGAGGACTGCCAGGGTGGCAGAGCCGGCTTGCCTCTGGCAAGAGCTGTCACTGCTGTTTGCTCTGGAAGAAATTAAAACAAACGGAGCACTTGCCATAGCAACCTTGCCTGCATAGTGCATGTGACACGGTGCAGGACACCTCCTTACTAAACACCCCAGCAATGCCCTTGCGTGGTGGGAACACCTTGTGCGTAAGTAGGAGCCAGTAACAGGTTTAACCAGCAGCTTTTGCAGAGCATAAGTGATCTGTAACCAAATGAAATGAGTAAACGTCTCCTGGCCCCATTCTGCCCGTGCTGAGCGGAGAAGTCTCACAAGGGTTGCATTCCTGGGTGTCTCATAAACACACACAGCTTCTTTGCACACAAACACCTAGAAGATGTAAAATGCACTGAATGACAAGGGTGAGGACAGGCTCAGGACTGCTCAGCAGCGGTGTTTGCAGATGGCAGCCCTTGGAGAGACTCACACCACAGTCCATGTGATATGGTTGTCTCAAGGGATTGCCTTAGGGGTAGGACAATATTTTTCCTTATTCAGCCTGTTTACCATCACTTTATCACCAAGGGCTGACGTTGCAGCGGATGGAACTCCCCTAACATCCATACCATGTTGTAAAGGAGGAGACTGCTTTGTTTCTTGGACTTGCCCTGTTTCAGCCCTGGACTGTTGGTTGATATTAAAATGTAAATACTGCTCCCTTCTGCTGTCCCTTGACTTTGTTCTCTCCTCCTCCCTGCCTTGCCTTTGTGTTACAATAATACAGTCCAGAATAGAGATTGTGGTTATAATTGCACAATTCCCCCACATTCTTCCAGTTCGGTTCCAGTGGCCTAATAACGTCCTGGCAGGCTCTGCTCACGCTGGTGAGCACAACGGGGAGCCACAGAAGTGTTATAATGAGGGACTCTCGTGTCTCCCAGCCCCTGCTTTATCCCCTCATGGTGAGCGCTGCAGGGCTGTCCACAGCCCCAAAGCTGGGGCTCAGGAGAGCAGAACTCCCTTTACTTTCTGCTGGCAGCTTTACAAATGGCTTTTGGTTCCCTCTTCCAAAAAAGAAGGCAGTGCTGACATTTTGTGAGCCTCTCTAAGGCATTTTGAAGTGCAAGAGAATGATCTTTGTGGACTGTTTTGATGACCTTCCCTGGAAGTAATTGAAGAAGGGCAACAAACCCTCATTAAACCTCGTCTAATGAGCTGGAAAGTCACTGTAATGTTCCTGCCGCAATGTAGCAGCCCCTTGGACTCAGCCTCTTGAGTCAGCCAAGAGCGTTTGCAACCCCAGTGAAGGAGACCAAGTTTATTTAGTGACTGCTTTCCTGGACGTAGATGATACCAGGGCAGCAAACCTGTGCTCCTGGCCTCTTTGGCAAATGATAGCAAATCCACAGAAAAATTCATTTGTCCAGCCCTTCCTCTTTGCGTTTGCCACTGAAGCATGTGTTTCCTGTAACAAACACAGCACACGCATATATATAGTATGATTAGGCAGCGCTGTTTATACTTGACTGCCTGGAGCAACCATGGATTCAGAAACAAATGAAAGAAAGATTTGGGGGTTTTTACAGGAAATTTTAGATATTTGGTCTCACCTCAAGCTGGAATCAAGGGCTGTGACTAACTCTCTGTGGGAAACAGTGTTCTGTATCTTTTCTTTCCCCCTTTTTCCCATGGAGAGAAAAGGGCTCTTGGGATGTTAACTCAGGCTTAGTGCAGATATTCTCTGCCCGCACTTTCCTCTTTAAATATACTATTGTTTTCTGTTTCCATGAATTCACCGTGTAGTGAGCTCATCATGTGCGAAGCAAATCTAAGCGCCGCACCTGTCTTGTGTTTCCTACTGGATGTAGCACAGAGAGAGTAAAAATGCTTTTGAACCCTTTGTTGCCAGGATTTGGGCCAAAAAATGAGCCAAGTCACAAAGATTTGTATTTTCAAGACAGCCTGCTGCCATTAGTTCTCCTGTCCCTGGTTTAGGCCAAAGTGAAGCTGCCTTTGTGCGGTCTAAGGTGGGAACCCCTCCTCTACCTGGCTTTTCCCAGTTGGTGTCCCACTGCAACCCAGTAGACATGAGCACAGGGGCTGTGCAGGGACCCTCACCTTTGGCGGTCCACTACGCTGTTCAGCATCCTGCCTCTGGCCCATGGGCTTCGGGTTCATCAGCGATGAACTAAAAGTGCTACAGAAACTATTACTATAGGACTGAAATACTGTCTGTTTGTATTTCTCAGATATTCTATGTGGCCTCTTTTCTGTACACTGTCAACTACACCTGGCATCTGTACATGGACCTAAAGATGAAGTACAATCAGAACCTTCACAGGATGCCCCCCCAGGTGAGTAGGACCGACATGCAACAACTGTTGGGTACCAAGGTCTAACTGTGGGGTTGTGGTGGGGTTTAGGAGGTGCGTACATAACCGTATATCTCGACACAAGGATTTTGAAGGCCCTTCTGCCCCACGGCTGTGTGAATTGACATATCTTGTCCACTGAGGTCAGCAGTGTTACAGCTAGGTCTGCTGTAGGATCTCAGTGAAAGATTAGGCTTTCAAGAGCAAAGCAGGCAAAGGCCAATGTCAGTGTAAATCTCAGAGCAGAGGAAGCTCAGGACTGGGTATTGGTGAAGTTCTTCTGCAGTTAGAAAAACAGCGATTTGCACCAGCTGAGTAACTGGTTTGTGTCTGTCACTGCCTTCTGCCAGTGCACGGCAGAGGGGACAGGAAAGCAGGGGGTGCCTGGACAGCCTGGAACTGAGAACTGACAATTTCTGTCTTTCCCAGGTGTCATACAGCGTTCGAGAGCGTCAGTAAGTATTTTAAGAGTTTGAGATAGGAGGTGTGACGGAAGTGAGCTAGTGATAAAAGGACCAGTTGGCTCTGTGAACAGTGGCCAGTCCTCACTTCATCATCACTGGCCTTTACAAAAGCCCTTTGGGGAACCGGTGTAATCACTGGGAACCGAGGAACAAGGACATAGTACTCAGAAAAATACTCTCTGCGTTGCAGGCTAAACAAACACTTCACATACCGCATGATCAAAATCTCTCCTTGCAGTTGTTTCATTCCTCACACCTGGCTAAACGGTGAGGCACCACCATCACTGTAACTGGTGTGTTGCTCCTGATGTGTTGCTGCAAGATGACGGATTCCTTATGCAGTTCTTCCCATTGAACCCATCAGCCCCATTTCCGTGTATAGCCTTTTTCTTCCCAGACATTTGGTGTGCACAGCAGACTTTGTATCCCAGATATTCCATCTGTCGGTTCGGGAGCAGCAGGCGGGGCAGATCAGTCTATATTTCAAGGGCTCTTGTCCAGAGGGTTTGGATCCACTTGTGGGACTGGTTTCCTTCTTGCTGGACTCGCATTCAAAACGTACCAGCTACCATAATTCCCCACTACTACAGCTGTGCCCACATTGTATTGTTGTAGCTGCTGTGTGGATGCAACCTGCCAAAGTACATTTCCTGGTGAGCAGAGACCAGGACACTCCAAATTGCCTGCATTTCTTCATCAGAACATGAAGTTTCTGAGGAACAGGGCTAGGTTAAGTGAATGAACAATACAAAAAATGAGTAAGTTACACCAGAGAGCTCATCAAGTGTCTGTTCCTTGTCCAGTTCCAAGTTCCCTTCTCAAATCCTCTAGTCTTGAAGGAGAACAAGGCAGTAAGCGGGTGGAAGCATTGGTTGTTTCTGTCGCAAATCAGCACAGACTGAACTTGGCGGTGTTGATTCAGTGCAAAGTGGAAACTAACATTTGTGCTCGGTCTGGGGATTAATCAGCATTTGAAGTGCTCCCCGGGAGCTGGTTCCTGTGAAACAGTGGCTGTACGGAAATGATCATTTAATTAAGCTCTTTGGATTTTGCAGGTTGTAGATTATGTGAGTTGCATTGGCCGAATAGCAACGATCTCGTCTAGGTAAGATTTAATTCTGGCACAATGATGTGGTTTTGGTAAACTGTATTGTGTTGATGTCGGCTTCCGACTTATTTTGAAGCAAGTTTTACTAAAACCTGTAAAGCTCATCAATAACAGCAGTGACCTAACAAACTCAGAGTAAGAGGTTTTGAATGTAAGGGCCTTTCTCTAACCAAGTTAGTTATAACTATATTAACTATATGTAGTTTTTCAGAAAGTGCTCCCTTTACCAATGTATTGCTTGCATGAATGAAAGTGCAGAAGTTAGTAAAGCTGGTAAAATACTCTTCCAGAGCAGTGTTGATAAAAATTATTTTTAAGTCCGTTATAGTGACAGGAGAAGAACCAAGTAGTGTTTGGTTGGGGATGGGAGCAGTGCAGTACAATAACTAATAACTGTGCCGTTGTCCTTTCTCCTCTTAGCCTCATCCCTTTCCTTCTCATGGTGCCTGTGTTTTGCCTGGGCAACAGCAGTAATTGCTACCAAAACTTCAGCCAGAAGCATGGGTAAGCTTCACGCGTCTCTCTGAAGCAGCCCCACTGCTTGTGAGTCACAGCGGGAGCTCAGGCTGTTCCCTTTCTCCCCACAGATGTCTCTTGATGCACACAGAAATAGCCGTGCCCACCAACGAGCCGCAAACCCTGAGTGGCTCTGTTTGCCGTGTGATGCATTTCTATGGCATTGGGGTCTTCCTCATTTCCTTTCTGATCAGCTTCATAGCCATTCTGGTAAGAAACATAGTCCTTGCACGCTAGCCATTGCACCCAGATGATCAGTGTGAGATTTGCCCTTTTTCATCTTTTCCTTGGGTGGTACCAGCAGCCAGGCAATGTCAGGGGAAGAACTGTGTGGTGCTGCTTTCCTTTCTGAAAGGGTGGTAGGGGAGAGAAAATATCATTGTGCCACCATATAAATCCATCTGGAATCCTGTGTGCTGCCAACCCATCCCAAAAAGGATTTAGGAGGTAGAGAAGGTTCAGAGCATGGCAGCAGAGATCACCTACTGCATGGGTCAGCCAGAGCCCAAATCAATTCAGAGTCTTCAGTTCAGAAAAGGTCGCGTACAAACCAACTGCTCTCCCCCAGGGAGCACATGGTCGTGTGAAAAGGTTTTATAGATGGAAATGAGGTTTTGGCTAAAAAAACCATGGGGTACCCTGTCCTAGATGAACAAGCCAGATCAGAGCGTGTGCACAAAGTACAAACAATGATGTATGCTTGTTCTTTTTTAGGTTATACTCAGTCAAGCCCGAGGTTTGTACAAAAGGTTTGTAAACTCCACAGGATTCCTGGGGGATCAGCAGTGGGCCATGATTAAGATGGTAGAACAACGAGTGGTTTTTTACCCCATCGCATTCTTCTGCTGCTGGGCCCCAGGTTAGCAGAGAGCTGAGTTATTTTCACAACATTCTTCTAAGACATAGTGCCTGGCAATGAAACTCCAAAGAGGTGGGGTTAAAGCAATACCCTCTCATCCGTCCCTTTTCACAGCTGTCCTCCTTGGAATACTGAAGCTGACAGTGTCAACAAACAGCAAAATCTACATGGCTCTTCTAATTCTACAGGTAAACGTCTTCCTCTGCAACCTCCTATGTTCTGCCTTCTCTGCTTGAACAGAAAAATGAGTGTTTGCCTGTTTCTAATCTCTGCTAGACAAAGCATGGTTGTAGCCACAAAGATCGTAAGTCTGATTGATTTATGCTTTTGGTTGGCAAAGATCTTTGTTAGTTGTTTTATGTTTTTCACAGGCTTGAAAAGGTCTCAGTAACCAAAATCACAGCACCATGGAAACTGTAGAAAATAGGACTAGAAGGGTCCTATCCCCAGAAATCAGTTAGTTTATTTCCTTTCTATGAAAGTCTCCAAATGCAATTCCTCCATGACATTGTCCAGCTGCTTGATGTGCCTGAGGCAGCATTTAGCAAAGATTATTAAAATAACCATGAGATTCCTATATCACATGGGGATGCAGATAAAGTCATGCTGGAAGTGGGAGGCTTGGCGTAACATGCCAGGTTTGACAGCCTGGTAGGGAGCCGTGGGGTGCTGTGCAGTGTTGCTGACAAGAGAGCCCTGATCTCCCCTGTGGTCTCGCCCAGGCTCTGACAGCAGCTTCCCAGGGGCTTCTGAACTGCATCGTGTACGGCTGGACACAGCACGTCTTCCTCTCCCTCAAACGCAACGCCTGCCGGGACGTTGACACTCAGACTCCTCTCTTGCGCTCCCAGAAGAAGTTCTACGCCAGCACGCTCCCCGCCAGCCCGCCGGACACAGAGGGGTCCATGTCCACCCTGCTCTGATGAATCCCTGCGTCAAAGGCGAACAGGCAGCGTCCTAACGAGACCTCGTCATGTTTTAGCAATGTCAGCCAGACCCGGTATCGGGCTGTCTGCTGCGAACTGTCTTGCCAGCAGCAAAGTTAGCTGTAGTGCTGGAGGAGCCTGAGCCAGGAGCCTGAGCCTGAGCTGCCGGAGACAGACACTTTCAGTAAAATAGTTATTTATTTTACAGGTTTGTATGGATTGTAAATGGATTCTTTAAACATGGTAAATCTTTAGTACAGACTTCCTCCTTATGGAAATATCTCTAGAAATGCAGGACATTGTATGTAACAGCTCAGAGATCTGGTACAGCTCCTTTGAGGGTAGGTGGTCAAAGGATGTTTTACTTCTCTAAATATTTGCCATTACAAATTAACAGTAAAGCAAAGGTGAGTATTTTTCAATCTCTGACTTCCAATTCACTATTAAAATAAGAACATGTACCATACTAACAGCCAACTGCAAGGAATGAAAAATTACAAAGCAGCATAAAAAAGTCAGCGCTCACTTCTGTGCCTCGAATTTTTGCACATTTCCCTTCTGTTCTTCATGCCAACTCCTGCTCAGCTACAATAGTCAGAAAAATAAGCTTCTGCGACCCGGTGGAGCATCTCTCCTGAACCAGGTGAGCAGGACTTCGCGTGAATCTGTCTATTATACTCTTCTAGATGCTCAAGTGAATTATTTACTAAGGTGCCACTGTTCTATAGAAAATAAAACAGGTCTTTAGCTGCATTGAAAACAACTCTCTAACTTTTACACTATTTTCTAACAGCTTCACTTTTTGGGTCCAACCAAAAATTATTTACATAGTAGGTCATATAAGAAGAAGAAACACTGAAATTTTGTGTAATTAACTTTCATACAGTTTACATAGTTATGTTGTGTAAATCACTTTGTGGAAAATCTCCTGGGACTAGCAGTCCAGCTTCAAGGGCATACCCACAGGGCCTGCAGTCCTTTCCAAACCTCAACTGGTGGGTTTCCCACTG
The DNA here is from genome assembly GCF_034638445.1 of Ciconia boyciana. NCBI lineage: Eukaryota > Metazoa > Chordata > Aves > Ciconiiformes > Ciconiidae > Ciconia > Ciconia boyciana. The sequence goes on from NC_132948.1 coordinate 8,617,496, forward strand.
CTTTCATGTTTTTTTAAACATCTTCTTCTTCTTCTTCTTCTTCTTCTTCTTCTCCTTCTTCTTCTTCTTCTTCCATACTCCACTCCTCATCTGCAGGAGTCTCACTTCTCTCTGTGGCTAAACTGGTACTGAAAAACACAGCTATTGCCTCTCTGTATTTGGTTACAGCCATGAGGAGAGCAATCAGAACGAGGGCAATGGGAACTGTGATCCCAATTACCGTCCCAAACACTTTATTTTGGACAGCCTCCACCATGGACATCATGAGAGGCGGTGGAGGGCCGCTGTCCACACTCCCTCCCAGGCCGCGGAACTGGCAGTCCGGAGGAGCCCAGCCAGCTTCGCAGTGGCAGTGTTCGAGGTTGTTGCAAACCCCTTTCCCCCCACACAAAACCTTCCCATTGCATTTCATCCTGACCATGGCATCTGTGCATGTCTTGTTAATACAGATCTTTTTTGGCCCACATCTGGTGCCATCAAGCCCTCCTCCGATATCAGGTGTATCAATGCTGGCATGGTAGGCTGTGCCCCAGCACCAGTCCTCAGGCCCTGGGGTCTGAATGACAGTTTCAGACCCCCCCAGAACAGGTATCCTCTTCACATTGACACACTGCAGCCTTCCACACAGAGCGTTTTGGGGTTTACATCCTACAAAAGCAACTTCGGTCCCATCGCCGCCACAGTTGCCAAATCGATCCCCTTTTATGTTCTGCTTTTTGAAGCAACTTTCTGGAGCACCCCGGGCTTCCTTCCCAAAGACTTTTCGGCACAGGTTGTCATAGGTTGCGCATTTCCCATGGTAGCAGTAGCCGTCGTTGCTGCAAGGCGTCCCATCGTGCATGTGCAAATCCTCCGGGCACCACTCGGAAGTCCCATTGCAATATTCAGGCAAGTCGCACTCCTCCGCCTCTGACCTGCACTTGTGTCCTGCAGCACGAAAGTGGCATTTCTGACAGCATTGCCCAATGGAGCAGACGGCCCCTGGCTTCAGCCTGCAGTTTTGGTGACAGCAGGGATTGCCTCGGCAGTCCTGCGGCCCCCCACAGTCACACTGCTCTCCCTCATCAATCACCTTGTTGCCACAATGCTTAAAATAGAAGAGTCTGTGGGGCTCTGGGATGTTGCGCAAGCAGTCGCCATCCCCTCTGCCGATCAGGTCTAAATAGTTCTGCCGGCTGCAGTTGCTGAAAGCCTTGGCGCCGTCGAGCGAGCCTCCCGTCATGTAGCACTTGGTGGCTTCTCCGCACACGCACTCCTTCTTGTCGTGCTCCATCCCCAGGTTGTGACCCAGCTCATGAGTAAAAATAATTGAAAAGGTTATGAAATCTCTCCGTATATGTGAGACAACACCTGACTGATAACCGGGGTGGCAGATGCTACCTACGTACGCCAGCCCAACGATTAGTCCGAAGTCTGTGTAAGTAAATAAATGTGCAATGTCATATTTCATCCTCTGAGAAAGATCCCTGTTTCCCCAGTCGTTAAAATTTTTAAGAACTTCTTCTATATCCTGGCTGTATTTGATGAAGTTGCTGTGCGTCCAGATCTCCAGCCCGATCAGGCAGATGCGAATCTTCAGAGGATAGTAATGCGTTTCAGATAAATTGATCGTATCTGTAACCAGAAGCATCACGGAGGTCTCATTGCTCCCTTGGAAGGAAAACAGATAGTGGTCCACCACAACAAATATCTCAACGTACATGGTGTGCTTCAGTCTCTGAGACAAGTCATGCTTTCCTAAGGCTGTTTTAGCTCTCATCCCACTCGGTTGGTTTCGGAGCACCTCATCCGTCAATCCACACATCAAGGGCTTGTTCTGGGTCTTCTCTCGCCGATAGAGAAGGTGCTGGAAGGTGAGGGACCCTGGCACAGGTTCAATGCCGTAGCTCAGGTTCCCAATTTCCAGCTGCCCCCTCAGACCCGAGCAGGTGCTCAGTGTGGCAAGGGAGCTGGGGCTGCCCTCCACGTAGCCCAGGTAGAAGCACTCCTCAGGGACGTGGGGCTGCTCCACCACCCTTGTCCCCCTGGGGCTGTACGTGATGACCGGCAGGTTTTTCACCAGAAGTCCTCTCTTCTGTGTGAGGTGGACGACGCGGTTCTCTCCCTCCACTCTGAGGACATAGGACACTTCTTCCCCCACGCCTTTTCCCGCCCTGGGGGCCAGTTTCCTTGGCCGGACTATCTCATGGACAGCATAGCCCGGCAGTGGACGATGACTGCCTGCCCCACGGAGGAGAGATGCCACCAACACTGCCCAGACCCCCAGCCTGAGAAGCAGTGCTTTTCCCCGGCCGCCATGATGTGCCTGAGGCCATTTCATCGCCAATGCCTTCAAAATGGCAGTAAGACGCCTCAGGGAGGGTCCTGCCAACCCTTGCATGGACATCTTGACCCTCTCTTCCTTGAGGCGCTCAGGCAGCGGCCGTGCCAGAGCTGTCCCCTCAGGGCTGGCACGGGACCTGACGAAGGTGCGTGGCACCCTGCTGCCCTGAGGGGTGGCCGTTCCCCTCAGTGCCCCTTGAGAAGGTTCTGGAAGCGCTGCCGCCTCTCCCAGCCGCCATGCTGCCAGCCGGCTGCGACAGGAGGTCGGGGTGGAGTGAGGCTGTGGCACGGGGGCCGTAAGTGCTCCTGTGAGGTGACAGGGATGAAGAGCATCCATCCCTGCTGTGCTTCCCTCACAGGGGCACCGTGGGGTGGCCGTTGCAGCCAGGGAGCTGCGGTTGATCTTCAGAGCCGCTCCCTTGCTGCTCAGCGAGATCTGGGGAGCCATGCATCCTCACCACCCCCTCCTCCTCCTCCCCCAGCGGGGATCCCAGCAAAAGACTGCCTGTGGATCGTGAATTCAAGAATTAACCACAATCACTTCTCCCAGCAAATTAACTTCACAAATGTTGATGCCCCTTGGCCACCACCTCGCCTCCTTTGCCAGTCTGCAAACCAGTGGGCTCCAGACGTTTTTCTTAATCACACACCCCTATCAGTAAAAAGATTCTGAGCATGCACCCCCAATATATGCATATTTAGGTATTTATAAACCATATGCCTGTACTACTGACGTTCCAATACTTTCTTTGGGGACCCCTGCTATAAACACCATCCCCAGGGCATCAGTCCGTGGTTACCCCACACGCCTGGCCTGTGCCTGTCAGATGTCGGGCACAGCTTGTTATACACAGAAAAACACATTTCATACAAACACATGCTAACCACCAGCTGCATACGAGCACCGGCAGGCAGCAACGTCTGCAGCTCTGAATTTATCATTAACCAGGTCTACCTGGAGGTGAGCAATAGCCTGTGTCAGTGGAATAAATTCCCTTTTCTAGCACGAAGCGCTCCTGCTCCCCAGAGTTCCTCTGCTTCTTCAGGAAGTGCTGAAATGAAATTTTTTTTTTTTTTTTCCCACCATCCCTGTTCTGCTTCAGTGCTGCTCCTGCGCCCGCTGCTCCCAGCTTGCACTGACAGCTCCGCAGCAGCCTGGCTTTTTTGTCAGCTCAGCCTGATAGGGATCGGATGCTGCCCACAGTTTCTTTACCTGCTCAAAGCCTTCCTGCGAGCTCCTGCCCAAATGATCCTGCCAGCTTTCTACTTTTCACAGAGGCCGCTGACGTGAGCAGTAATGAATTTTTTTCCCCTCTTCTTTCCTTATTTCCTTTCAGATACATTCCACATCTTTTCCTTCTGTAATCAGGCCTCGGAGCCCTTTCGTCCCTCCTCCTGTCTCCTGCTTAACACTGCCTGATGGTTTCAGCAGCTCGCGTTTGTTCCTGGGCTGCAGCGCTGCTGAGGACGTCCTTGGGTACGCCCAGGCCGGACTCGAAGGTGGGACCCCTGCTCCAGAGGAGGTGGCTATAGGGTGTGGAGACAGAGTCCTATACAGTGGCGTGGACAGTTTGCACCCCTTCCTCTGAGCTGTAGTGGAGGGTCCGTGACCCAGAAGTTTCTTTGCTCAGAGGGAAGAGCAGGAGTCCTTTGGGGACTGCGGGATTAGTGGAGAGGGGGACTCGCTGCTGCAGACCCCCATGCTCCCGGCTGAGAGATGACTGTTGCTTTTGCATTGCAAAAAGACTCTGCCTCAGCCACCCCGGGATCCTCCTTGCTCAGCTTGCGTCTGTCAGTGTAAACCAGCAGGCGGATTTTAAATTAACCGGAGCACCCCTGTAATTTTTGTCAATGCCTTTTTTTCTGCTACAGAGTGAGGTCAAGTGAAACAATTTCATTTTACTATTCTACAGAATAAAAGCTAGGTCCTCTAACTCTATGCTTGCATCTAGATCAATTTTAAATGAGTCCACCACAGCTGGAGTCTGAATCTAGTGACTGACTGAGTCCAGCTTTCCACTGCTGCCAGGTGAAGTCCTACCCACAGGAGTTTTGACTCTCAGCTGGTTTTGAGCCGTCTTCTTCCTCCTGGTCCTTCACATCCTCCTCGGGAGCCCGTTCTCTAGCCCAAAAGCATCTGACGAGTCTGTTTAATGCTTCAGTTACTCTGAGCTTTCTCACGTGCACAATGACAAGTGCTGCGAGCGCCAGAACAGCAACAGTTATCACGGTAATCCCGAAGATGAACCTAAAAAGCCCCTTTTTAGTGACCGGTGCAGGCCCACTGTCAACGCTTCCTCCAAAGCCAATAAATTGGCAGTAGGGAGGTGCCCAGCCGTTGTCACAGTGGCAGTTTCCTCTAGTGTTGCAGACGCCTTTTCCTCTGCACGTTCTCTTGGCAGAACAGCGGGATGTCAAGTACTTCTCCTCAGGGACACAGGTCCGATTAACGCAGATCTTCTTCTCACCGCACTGCATGCCATCCTTAGTGACTCCAGCATCCAGAACGTCCACGCCCAAGTGGTAGTCTGTGCCCCAACACCAGGTATCGCCCACTGGGGTTTGAATGATGCTTGTGTGATCTTCCAGCTGAGGTAGACGTCTAACGTTTGTACACTGCACCCTCCCGCAGAGGACATTTTCTAGCTTACATTTCTGAAAGTTGACATCTGCTCCATCTCCCCAGCAATTGCCAAACCGATCTCCTTTCATGTTCACCTCCTGGAAACATGGGAGTGGAGCAGGCTTTGCTTCCTTGCCAAAGATGTTCATACACTGTAATGTGCGAGACTGGCATTTGCCTGAATAACAGTACCCATCCTCAGCGCACGCAGTCCCATCTTGCTTAGCCACATCTGCTGGGCAATGCTCAGATGTCCCGTTGCAATACTCGGGCAGGTCACACGGACCGGCACTCTCCCTACACACTTCTCCTTCTGGAAGAGGTTTGCAATTCTTACAGCAGCCTCCAGAAGTGCAAATGGCTCCTTCTTTTTTTTGACAGGTATTGTCACAACAAAGGTCCAATTTACACTGTGCTTCTGAGCCACAGTCACACTCCTCCCCAACCTCCAGGACACCATTCCCGCAGCGCTGCAGTGCAAATGTCATTACTGGTTCTGGGGCGTTATTAAGGCAGAATCCTTGCCCTGATGCTATAAAATCAAAATAGTGCTTTTTGCTGCAGTTGCTGAATTGATGGTTCACTGTGCCATGTGTGCTCATGATGCATTTAGAGGTGTTTCCACATCTGCAGTATCTGTCATCGTGCTCCATGCCAAGGACATACCCTAACACACGAGCAACATGGACAACAGTGTCCATGTAAGGCCATTTTGCAAACGATACAACAGCAGAGGCGTGTTTTCTATCACATGCACTGGCGAAGTTGGATTTGCCAACCCTGTGCAATGCCCTCGTACCCTGATCGAAGTCCATCGAGGCAAATAGACACCCCACGTCATACACGGCGTATGTAAGGCTTTGCTGCTTCCGCCAAAGGTTAAAATCATGAAGGACCTCGGTTAGGTTTTTGGTAACACTGATAGGGTTCTTCTCCACCCAAACCTCTAGTGCAGTTAGCAAAACACGAAGGTGGAAAGAATAAAACAGCCCGTCCACCAGATTGATTATTTCAATGACTTCCAGTGTCACATCAGTTATATTTCTGCCAAAGGCATCAAAACCTTCTTTGTCTACCACAACAAGGAGCTCCAAATACCGCGTGTGCCCCCGGGGCTGGAACTGCCCTGTTGCTTTACCAGGACCTGGAAATTGTCCACCTTCGTTGGGCATTTTGTACATCACTGTTCCAGGAACCGCCTCCTCCCTCTGCAACAGAAGATGCTCAGCTATGGAGGAAGCTGCCAGGGGCTCAATGCTGTAGCTTGAGTTTCCAATCTGCAGCAGTCCTCTGAGCCCAGAGCAGGTAGTCAGAGTCACCGCGGAGTCCGAGATGCCTTCCACGTAGCCGTGGTAATAGCAATCTGCTGGCATGTGGGGCTGTTTGACCATGATTTCCCCTTGGGAGTCACGAGTGAATACGGGGAATTTTTTTATTATGAAGTCTTTCTGCCTGAGGTGAATAGTGTAATTTACCCCCTGAATGCTGATGATATAGGACACTTCATCCTGGCTGGCTTTCCCTGCCCTGGGGCCAAGTTTCCTTGGAATGACTATTTCGTAGGCTGCGTAGCCCCAGGAGAGCTGGGGGCTGCAGCCTGCGCAGGGCAGCAGGAGCCCCCAGAGCAGGAAGGAGAGGCTCAGTCTGAGGAGGAGAACCCCTCTGCCCATCGGGGTGCACCTTGGCTGTGTCTGGCTTGGAGCCATGATCACTGCCTCCCAGGCTGGAGGAAAGAGAGGAAAATGTACACAATGAGACATCAGAAAAGCTGCCTTTAACTCAGCAGCAAAGATCCCTTCTCACCACCAGGACACCGTCCCTCGGGGCCTGTCCTCTTCTCCCTGCTCAGCCTGCAGCCAGGCTCAAGCCTCCTGCTCCCTTCATCCTTTTCTTAGCTCTTCCTCAGCTACCTGTCCACCAGGGAGGTAGGACAGCCAGCCTGCCATCCAACTGCACGGAGCAAAGTAGCGCCAGAAAAGACCTGGCACGGGGTGGGAAGCTGTTGGAGAGCTGCTCTTGGGGCTGGAACAGAAGGGCCCAAGGAGCGACCGTTTCTCCAGCCCCGCTTTGAACGCAAACATTCCACAGGGAGGATGGGATCCGCACCCTGGGCACCGGTGCAGCTCCCCCGACACCAGCACAGGCAGGAGCAGCGTGGCCTTAACCATGCCCTATCTCATCACTGAGAGCCTGCTGCACCCTACTTGGGCTGACCCCGTTTGCTGAGAGCATGAGGAGCCAGCACTGCTACAGCAATTTGTTTAAAAGGGGATTAAGCGTTGATAAGTGGAAAGCAATAAATTACCAGCGAAACAATGATTTGGTTGCTAATGGGACCTTCAGCTGCAGCAGTGAGAGCCTTCAGTGTCTGTTGGCAGATATCCCTGCAGGGCTCCGCGCTCAGCTGAGCACGTCACTGACTGTTTTAACTATTTGAGGGGAGTTTGGTTGCTGGAAAAGGAGAAGCATCCTTCTATGAGTAGGGGTGAGTCTTTTCTTGTGCCACTTCTATAGAGCGCTTGCAGCTGGTTTGCCTTAAATACTCCCAGGATACTTGGAAATTGTTCTCTCCCTCCCCTTCCCAATGCTACAGACGCTCTGACAGTCGCTCACTATCCAACACACTGCTAACTCCCCAAAGGTACCAAGCAGATGGATGTTAACTCTTACAGAGAAGGTGGCCTGGTACACATGGGCACTCACAGCTGTCCCACCACCTCTTTTTGTGCCACTTTTGTTCTGAAATGCTCGTGTGACCAGGGTCTGGTCGACAGCATCTGGTTGCTGTCAACAAGCCAGACAAACCATGCTTGAGGATAGTAAAAATATTTCTAGAGCCAGGAAGCGTACAAGTGCCATACTTGATGGTGCTAGTCTGTGTTCAGAAGGGCTGACTGCCTAAGAGGCGAGGAGAAGCACTCCAGTGCTCCCTGGCAAAGTGCACTGCCAGCCTGAAGGAAAGCCAACCCGTTTCTCATCTACCAGCGTCTCCCAAGTTGCCAATCCAGCAACAAGCCCCTGCAGTGCTCCCACTTCAGCCACCTTCAGCAAAGCCCAGCACCCTGCAAGGATCGTTGTCCTAAAGAAACCGGTTCCTAGTTCCTGCCCCAAAGAACACGCTTGGCAGAATGGAGGAGCCGTTATACTTGACACGGGAAATGTCACTGAACACAGAACAACTCATCCCTCCCTTCCCTGGTTGCCCAAAGTCATAGCTGCAAGAAAAATCCTATAGACCTTGGGGGGGTTAACCAGTAGCTCTGGACATATAACTGCTGCCATCTAATGGAAAGCAGTGCTTTAAAGAGGCAATTTCAGGTTATGTTGCCAGGCAGAACACACGATTTTCTAGGGCTTTATCCGGCCTATCCCGTCAGTCATTCTTTCATCTCAAAGCCTCGCAGCACTCCTGCAAAATACAAAGCAAAGTGCTTATTCACATTTGCAAGGCAGGAGGGACGGAGGAGTGAGCATGGTGGGAGAGGGCTGGGGGTGGCAGGAGAAGCGCGGTGGCAGAAGCGCACTGCTGTGCCCTCCAGGCCACAGCTGTCCTTCCTCCCTTCTGCACTACGAGGACTTGGGAACCAAACAAAAGCAGCCAGTAATTTTTAAGTTTAGTAAAATCATTTATATACACCGATGGGTAATATTTACAATATAATACTGATCCAAAATAAACTAACATATTACAGATAACACTGAAAAGGAGAAATGAAAACATTTTAATACACAGAAGTTAAACATGGCATATGAGGACAGACTCAGATTTCCAAAAGAAAAACCTGAAGTAATGACAGCAAAACTTTGACATGTTGCTATTTCCAATCAAAAACTCTTTTGCCTAGTCAAGTTCTTCTAACTTTTTAATATATATATAGCTTAAAATAATCAAGTCACAGGAGAAGTCAGATATACATAAAATTTTGGAAAGGTCAAATGATTTCAGAGATTTTTCTCTTAAATAAAATTCTAAAAAAACCCTACAGAGCTTTCTCATATCCTTTTAGTGTTTGTACAAAGAATGTCGTCTTTGATCCCACATGACCCTTCCATCTCAAGATATTTACAATATTCACAGTCTGCTATAAAGGATCAGTAGATTTATTACCAAGTAAAACCTTACGTAATCAAGACAAGGTATCTTGCATTTATGTCAACTGAAAAATAAAAAACATAGGAAGGAGAAAGTAAAATACTACTTTAAAATATTAAAATAAATGAATCCATTAAAGTGTATTTAATTTTGAAATCTAACACAACTTTTTAAAGAGTAAAATAATCAACTTTCTCATAGAAATAAAACCATTTGACCTTGAATCTTCAAATTGCATTTTCTTAATCTGTCCCTCCCTACCTCCATTTTAGATCAGGCCATTCTTACTTATCACAGACAATAAAATCTAGAGTAAATCCATAAAAAGCAGTTCCTTATTCACAAAAGCCCTTAGAAATTTGACTTCCCTCCAGACACCAAAAGGTTTCACGGTCAGTCACAGATGTACCCACCTCACTATCAGCTTGAAATTATTCTGTTGTGTAAGTTAAGGGACCAGGAAGAGAAGAGGGACCCTCTAACGCACAGTCAGATCCCACCTTCTCTGCTTATTTCTGAGCTGCCTTCGATGCCGGCGAGCAGCAGTTGCTCTCACCCCCCAAGGTGCTCCCCGCTATACCAAATGCACACTGGTACTGCACAAACAGGCTGAAGCCATTTCCTACAGACCGTTACACAACAGCATGCGAGCTTTACTACTGTTGTCTTTAACACTAAAAAACCCGCCAGAAAAAAACAGGTCCCAGTGTGTTACACCTCCAAGACGCGCACAAGGTGCTCGGATCGTATCAGGCTGTGGCGTGGCAGTAGCCTCTGCTGACTGCGCTGTGTGTTGACCATGAGAGTAGCTACAATCTGATCTGGTTTTCTGCTAACAAGTTCTGGCTCCCAAGAAACTGCCCAAGTATTTTCCTCCTCGGAGGGCAGTGCTTTTGTGGGGAATTTTTTGCGCTCCCATTCAAATAAAGGTGATTTCCTTGTTTATTTCTCTATTTGCCATACTTAAAAGTTCCAATACAATGAGATTTCTCAGGAAAAAAACATGTATTTCAAGTTAAAAAGGAAATGATCTATTACATTTAGAGATTGCGTGGATGTTGACATGACCTAGAATTTAGGGCAAGGACAGAAATGCATACAGGGCCTGCAAACTTGCTGATACTACCAAGAAATGACAAATACTCTTGTCTCTTGCTAATTCCCTACGGTTGTCATCGATAGATGTCAGTGCACAAATATTCCATGTAGTGTCAGAGGTACAATTCTGGCTTACACAAAAACTCCCTGTTTCCATCAGAGAAAGTGATGGTTAAGTAGGGACTGTGGTTCTTACTCTGCAATAAATCAGGCATTGGAAAATTGTCAACAAGATTAAAAGAAAGCTGACAAGGTGCTGACAAAGAATGTGAAATGAAGTATCTCCTTCATGTAGAAAAACTAAGTCAACGTTTACAAAATTTTATAGAAAGAGTCAGACACTGGTTTGCCATCCAAGCTAAAGGTTGCAAGAAAGTCTGGTATAGAAAAAAGACAAAAAAGAACAAGGCTGGACTGCCGTAAGAGTAAATTGGGAGATTCATGGCTCAGGTTTGTAAATGTAAACCCAAAATTAATGAGCTATGAAATATAACAATAATGTTCAAGAGTCATTACTAATAGCCCTGAATTGGCACTTCAGTCTGCAGACCAAACTTATTCAATGTCTGCACAGGTTTAGTACCAAAATATCTCTATAAAAAGCCTTCGACCAGTCTCAAAAGAAAGAAAAGCGTCAGAAGGTAGAAAACTAGAAATATGTACAGATTCATTTGTTTGTTTGTTTAAGATTAAAAAAGCAGCTTTTGGAGCCAATGTTCCAGACTAGTGTAAGAATCTGCCCTGGGCAGCCTCATGGTCCAGGCAGCATAAGGACGTGCGTCAAGGAGCAGCCCTGCATCTGTTGCTCCCTCAGGAGGAGCTCAAAGGCATCAAAAAGATGGGGAGCTTGGACTCCAGAGGGTGACACAAGAGAAGGGATCGCCGGTGGATTCACACAGCAGCACTATGACCCTTGCCAGGATGATCTCTTTCAAACAAGAGGACAAGTCTGAAACCTTGGATCTTCTAGAAAGGAAAGAATGGAGTACATGGGTGGAACACACACAACGGCTGATCTGCGGCCGAAGCAAAGGAACCCCACACTTACTGTTGTCTGTAGAAGATCCTGCCATGAAAATAAAAATAACTTGTACGTAAGTAACTAGAACATTCTTCTATTCTGCTGTTGAACAATATGATAAAAAGAGGAGTCTTATGCTGAATGGCCAATTCAGCCTTAAAAGGTCTGAGGAAGATGGGGAAGAAGAAAGAAAGAGGGCTAAGCCTTAAAGAAGGTCTGAGGAAGATGGGGAAGAAGAAAAAAAGAGGGCTACTGATCAGAACTGAAAAATACAGCAAGCATATGGACTCAGGTGCCCTTGGCAAGGCCAAGCGCGGCTCTTGGGTCATCTAGCAAAACAGAAGGCTATTTAGTTGCCTCTACATAAAGACTCAGAATTTAGGCGCAAAGGGTAGCTATGAAGTTTGTGTTTCACAGCACTTGCTTCAAGTACTTACTGAGCAGGGTGTTGAGAAACTGTGGCTGTCTCGTTCACATACATAGTCATTGCAGCTGGCTGTATGTATAGCAGATGGAAGGCAGCTTCTGCAACTGGTTATTAAGAAAAAGAATGGTCTTTAACAATATAATTTGCCCCATCTGGGGGACTCATGATTAACAGTACATAAGTGATCATATATACCTCAAGGAACTGAGTTTTAAAAAAATATTACAGTACCAATGATTTTTTTGTATCTACAACTATACAGCATTTTCAAGCAGTATGGAAATTTAATGAAATAATTATGATTTATTAATTTACATAAAAATACTTTTTACAGTTAAAGAATAAATCTTAAATGGTAAAAAAAATAAGATTAAGAAGCTCCAGCTATTGAGAGTCATGGGAGTTTGTCTGCTCTTCGATAACTTGTTTTACTATTTCTGCCAATTTTAGTCGATCCACTTTATCTGTGAATCCTCTGCCTGAAAAGAGAAGAACAGGTAGTCAGCTGGTGCTGGGCACAAGGAGGAAAGGAATCACAGCTGGAGTCATACACTGACTGAACACAAAGCAATGCTTCACACAAACGTAGGACAACATTTGCAAGGGAACCAAAATGAGTTATGATCTCTAGTTCAATTGAAAAAAAACATTGAGCACCTAAAAACCTAAATTAAAACCAACCAAGCAAAAAAACAGAATGAGGGAAGAGGCACGGCCAAGCCCTCGTGAACCTGGCTGACGCCCCTGGTCCCCTTATATTCATCAGCATCTGCTCCTGGGGGCTGACACCTCTGACACCCTGTTTTGTCAAGGAGCCATCTGAACACTCCCAAGGCAGCTGGCCTAGTTTAATTCTGCTTCCTACACAAACTGAGCAGAAGAGACATTGTGCTGACACAGATGAGGGCAGCAGCCTCCAGCAGAAAGAGGGTAATAAACAGCTGGAAGGAAACCAGCTCAAAACAGCTAAAGCGGTTTCTAAAGTGATGATCCATCTGTGCTGTTATGTTCCTGCATGACTTGGTACCTTTGAAAACTCTACCTGAACCTCAAATAGAAATTTTAAAGCAGAACTTTCAACCTCACTTCTAGAGCACCCATGCTGGCAGATGGGCTGAACCAGTGTCAAAACCTAAATCAGCCTGACACAAATTCCAGAAATTTGTTTTATTTCCATATAAGAAGGTCACTGCTTCCCCTCTTTCACCCCTTCTCCATGGAAGAGCAAAAGAGTTCCTCACCATTCCAGCTGAAGCTCTGAAGAGTGTCTCGCAGCAACTTACACTCTCTGTTATACTTCCACGCCTCCTGCATCACTTCATTCAGCTTCTCATCTTCATTCTCTCCTATTTAGGAGAACAAAGATAAACAGGAGGCTTGTCATTTTGCCTCACAGCAACATTCAGAGCTTCAGTAAACAGTACGTGCAGTTATTCCTCCTCGCCTCACGCAAACTAGGAAATCGGTTTGAAAGCAGACACTCCTGTTTGAAAGTTATTTTAACAGCTCTGCATGTCACTATTGACACTAATATTAGGCATGCACCAAAATTACAGTCCACAGACAGTGCTTTCCTCTTGAGACCGACTAGGACAACAGGAGTTTTGTTTATCCTTCCTCACTACTGACACAGACTGATCTTGAGGCACAGTAAAAAGTCAGTGTCTTGCATGTTTAGGAATGGAACTTTCTTAAAAGTGGCAACCTTTACCAGCCTGTGGTAGAATGCACTGAGCAATCACATCTCTGAGCTTTTCCAGAGCCACGTTGGAATCGTTACTTCCATTCTCAGGGTCATGGATATAAACACCATCCTTTGGCTTAGTGCTGCAAAAGAACAAGGAGGAAACAATTAAAATTTGAATGCAACTCGAGTCTGTTACTCATTGCATAACTGCACCAGTATAATGCTCTCTTTCACTCTCTGGAAAGCTGGGAGCTAGATTTAGCATTAACTGTAACAATGTCCTGCATTATAAGACCACTTTAAATATGAAGAAAAATAAATATTCCTTCAAATTAATTCAAGTAAGGGCAATCCTAAAATGCATTATCCTATTTTTCAGATAGGTAACTCGAAGAGAGAGATTACCTGACTTTTTCAATAAATAAATGTCAAGATTAGAAAAAAATATTGGAATTCTTTCTCCCAGTTTGTCCTACCTTACTCAACATGTCACCCATCTTCTCATAACAGATCTGTTCTGCTACCTGTACAATATAATAGCACTATCCAATCTCCTTCCTGCCCTCACCGGCATATCCTGGAAGACACACCATATTGTGCAAGTATTACTTGACTTCAACTACCCACTTCAGCATGAAGAGTGTGTCAGCCAAATCAGAAATTCAAGAGCATGGTTACAATTGAATGAACCTGTAACATGCTTAAAGTCATTCTCCTGGCATCACAGCTGCCTACATTTTGATCTTTCAAAAACAGCTTGAGAGAGTTACCCCAGTAATTTCCTTTTGCGCAGGATTGGGTTGTTGACGGAGTGAAGGGGTTTGAGACTGACTTTGAGGTCTTGGATTCTCATGTTCGCAAGCTGTTCTGCATGAGCCTGTTGTATCCCTGCAACCATTGCCTGGAATGAAAAGAGTTGCACTTGATGTTTTAATTAGGTTCTTTGTGAATTAAAGAACAATATAAGGACAATGTTAGCCATGGACCAAAAAAAAAAGATGCTCCAAAATCCTATTTATTTCAGAGAAGTGTAACAGAAGTCGGGTTTGCATTATGCAAGACATGATTAGAACTACAGTCATTGACTGTGGGACAATATATCCCGACCTCACAGGGGCTGAACAGGACCAAAGGATCATCTCTGCTTCTCATGGTCACAAGCTTAAGAGTGCTGACTGAACTCCTCTTTGAGCAGAGTTTAAAGGAAGCAAGAAGGGCTATTCATTTGCTGCTAATTAATGAGGTCATAGCTGTAGTCAGGTATAAAACATGGCGGGGGGGGGTTGTGTGTGCAAGAGAAAAGACCTAGAGAAGAGTCCTCAGGCATGTTTACTGCCATACTCTGTTCTCTACTTGTTAGCACATGGCTGCTCTTTACTGCCAATTTTGGAGCATCTTCTCCTTGCCCAAATTTCAAATGGAACCATTTCCATTTTCTTACAAAGATCTCAGGCTCTCATTAAGGCAGAAGGGGAGCTCTTTGTCTGCATAACACCATGTGAAAGAAAACACTCAAACCACCCAAGAGCTACCCAGCTCCTCTATGCAACATTCTTCACAAAATAAAATGAATTTTTAGACCTTGTCCATCATCAGCTGGGCAGAGGGTAGGATGTTATCAAGTGCCTCGGTGGAGTTGAGCCAGGGATGGTCCAGCACACCTTCAATGGTCAGCCGTTCCTCAGGTTTGACCTTCAGCAGCCTGGGAGAGGAATCAATCAGTCCATAAAGAGGTCGTTGTTGATTTACGATGTGCTGCTCTGTCTGGGATTAGAGCACTTAGCAATCTCTAAGCATTAGAGAGGCCAAAAAAAGAAACTCCTCCTAACAACTGAACCACTAATCTGACTCAAAAGCAGTCTGACTTTCTACCAGCTTCACTGACCCTTGCTGCGGTGATATTTTAAGGCTATCACAGCTCATGCAGTTACATTCAGCAACTCAGTGTAAAAGAAAGGCGCTGAAAGCCATTTTAGTAATACTTGTGTACCACCGAACTCTACATTCACATCCTCCCAGATGGGAAATTATCTTCCAGATGAACTGGAAACGATCCAGACCAACAGCCTCTGGAAATGCACATCTAGAGCTCATCCACGTAACAGTCTATACTCATAGCAAGGACCCTGGGCATGGTGAAGTAAGGCAAAGCTTCAAAGTTGGAAACCTGTTTGCTGAATTAACTGCTTTCACCGTGCAACCTTAGCTTTTCTCCCCCTGCAAAAGCCTCAAGTAATGGACACTCTGGCAGGCTATACCACCTCAAAGTAAGAAGGAACTTTATTCTGAGATCACTGAAAACTCCATGGAATTAAATTTTACTAGAATAAAACCCTGGAAAGAGATTTTGCAGATAAACTCATGTTCTCATGATAATCACAACTGTTTAATAAAAAAAAGTAAAATTTCACACGGAGTGCTGACAAGTTATCCCAACAGTCTAAATTAGAAACAGAATGACTTTGTCACACTTTCTTAGACAATACTCTAAATCAGCTTCCTGGCTGCAAAGCAGAATTGTTTAATATACCAAGAAAGTGGAAATAACTTTTACAAAATGTCAGCAGGACCACAGGCTAGCTCATAAATTTCACTTGCAAGGCCATGCTGCTGAACAGGTCGTAAGTTCAGTTTTAATACAAGACCCAAGACACATGCATTCCTTTTATGTAGGTTTTCAAAGTCCTAACCTATTATCAAGCACTCCAGCTCATAAAGCTTAAGGTCAGAAATAAAGCTCGACATGCTTGAAAGGAAGCAGCTGCTTGAATGCAAAATATGACCTCCAGAAGCAAGACTCCATATGAATAGCAGTCTCCATAAAGAAAATGTAAACTTATCCAGAATTGTATAAAGTCTAAATGTATTCCTGCACCATAAACACAGATTCAGACCCACTGGCTGGAAAAGACAAGCAGGAAAGGGAGTCCTGATAACATTAGTGAGAGAATTAAGTGAAGTGAACTGAATCTAAGTAACAACATTCTGTGAGCTGAGTTTCACGGCCATTTTAAAAGACAATGAAGCCTATTGACTGTGGAGCTTCTGAGTGAGAATAAAGAGTTGACCTTGGTATAAGCAGAAGTTTCACTGCAACATAATCTGCAGTTTATTTGGTGAAAGGTTGTGGGCTCTCCTGCACTGCTATAAACAGGTCCTGGCACCCTTTCCAAACGATGTTAAGTCCCTGGAGATTTTACAGTATGTCAGAGGAGACAGTGACAGTTTAAAATTGTTTAACAGATTGATTTTTTTTCTATTTATGGTGCTTTTATCCTTCCAGTTCCTCTGGTGATACAAGCAAAGGCAGTAAGTCTCTCTCACATTTTAAAAAATAAGTGAGGTCAAGACCTTATCAGTGCCACATTCTTGCTTTCAAACAAGACCATGGGATCACAGTCTTTGAAACATTTGCAGTTGAGATATGCATTGCATGAAAAACAGTTTGCATCAGCATTTAGAATAAAATATCCATGCAAAACCTTATCTCTCAGTCTGATACCTTGTGACAGGTCTTAACCTCCCTTTCCATGCCTCTCTCGACTCCTTTTAGACTGTATACTATGTGCACAGGGTTTTAAGGGACAGATCTACCAGTTCGTATTACGCCACCTAGATGCCCCCTGATTTTAACAGGAGTTTAGACATTACTACAGGAGATACGTGCCTACAGAGCACTTGCAGATGTGGCAGCTGGTTGTCTATGTTGTTCTGAAGCAAGGCAGTGTACCCGCTCCCCTTAAAGACTAAACACACAATGTAGTCTAGCAACTTCAGAGACAGGAGACATCAAAAATTGAACACAACAGTTGGGGAGGAAAAAAAGAGAGGGAAAGAAAAATATTTACCAGACTTCATTCGTGCTGAATATGATAGAAAATGTTTCAGCTGTATGTGCTGCAGACAACTCCCCCCGCCTTTGGAAAAATGAGCCCTTTGTGATAATGCACTCTGAAGTGATTTTCCAATTTCTTCATATAAGCACAGAGCAATACAACATTTTCCTCAACTGACTCACTTTCGCACAATGTCTTTCGCCATTTCTGAGATCTGGCTCCACTCTTCCTCTGGAAATTCAAAACTTCCTGTCATGATCTTTTTCCGCATGTCCTTTGGAATTGTCCGACTATGGTGTTTGGAGTAAAACGGAGGGTATCCACACAGCATCACGTAAATAATGACACCCAGGGACCACAAGTCACAGCTCTGAAAGCAAGGAAATGATCACTTTGGGGCGCAATTTGCAGCAAGCAGTGGTGTAGCTATGTTAAAAGTTCTATGTGATTCCCTAAGAAAACAGAAACACAGCCCAGCCTCCTCCTAAAGGTCCATCTGAGGCCCTTCATGGATAAATATGGCAAATTTGTAAGCACAAGATAACTCCATGCTGCCAAGCTAAACTACTTCCAGTACCCAAAAGTAGCTTGTTTACGGAAAGCACTCCTGTAACTCTGTACTATGCAATGGTCAATTGTATGGAAACAGCCAGTGCATCAGAGGCGTGAGCAAGCTGCGCATTTATTACATCTCTCAGGATACTTGAATCCTAGTCTCTCAATATCAGGGCATAAAACAGAACACAGTCATTTTTTAGAATGTGAGACTAAAAAAAGAAACACCATCAAACAAATGAGCTAACAGAGATACTTAATCAGAGAGGTCTGCAATGGTAAAACCACGTCCTGAAAGCCACAGAGATGAAGCAGCTTCAGAAAGGCAGGAGTGGTATTTCACGGCTGCTTATAGACTCATAGAACGGCTTGGGTTGGAAGGGACCTTTAAAGATCATCTAGTCCAACCCCCCTGCCATGGACAGGGACATCTTTCACTAGATCAGGTTGCTCAAAGCCCCAGCCAACCTGACCTTCAACACTTCCAGGGATGGGGCTGTGCTCCCTCCTGTCCTCCCACCCCAGCCTGGAGCTCCCTCCCCTGCCCTTGTACTCATGTTACTGCTGATGTGATACAGAAGTTCATCCCAGGAGGTGGATCCAGCCAAAAACCAGCTCAGTAAAGATGCTGAAAGCCAGATCTACTCCTCATCTAGATCTTTGTGCATTCACGCAACATAGACACTACTCAGGAAGAAGGGAGAGTACCGTAACAGCCTAGACTTCAATTCAAGCTTCTGTTGGACCATATACTTAAGGATACAGCTCTGTTATCACTTGGTTATGGCATGGCGCGGGCTGGGGCTGGTAGGATCTGCTCTGACCCTGGCCATCCATTCCCAGTATTTCTTTTGTGCCAACACTAGCATTTGTGCAGCTAATCATTTATTTTTACTGGCTTGGTTTCCAGCCCTATCGGTCCTCCAAGGGACTCCCAAAGGTTTATGCCAGCACAAGGATGGACAGGAACACACAGCCAAGCATAAGCAGAAGCCTGAACTCCAGCCAGGTTCAGGTGACTGTGGAAAGACACGCAAGGGCAGATTTGGGGAACCGGGAGGTTCTGCAATCAATTTACGGACAGAAGTCCGCACAGCTGCCAACTGAAGCAACCTCAGCTCCACCTTGTCTGCCCCAGGCTGTATATTCCACCATCTACTCCGGGGCAGCACCAGCATTCATGAAGCTGCACAGATGAACTCAGAAAACACAGAATCTGTGACTCCAATAACTGTTTTTTGACTGGATCAACACCAACCCAGGAAGGGGCCCTCAAAGGTGAGACTGTTTCCTTCTGGAGGGAATACACCTAGATCAGCTCATACTGAGCATTAAATCCTACCCTTGGCTTTTGTCTTCTACAAAACATGTGGATGCTGATAAAGAAAGAAACTTCAAGGAGTTACCCCACATATGTATGCTTTTAAGCAAGTTGTTTAAGCCAATCTCAGATGGCTCTAGAAGTCTAAATTTCTAAATAGGTACCTAAATTGTCATCATTTTTCCATTGACCAGAGATAATTCCTAATGAAATCAATGGGACTTTAGGCATGTAAGTAGGAAACAGGTGTCTAAATTCTTCGTGGATATGGTTCTCAGATTCTGTTTCTCAAGAGTCAACCCCCTCCAGCCATGACATACACACTTATATTTGATCCAATACACACACAGCTTAATAAAAATACTCAGGGAATCAAAGATGTGTTTTTTCCTCCAATTTAAATCTGTGGGGTAGATCTGATCATGAGGGTGGATCACAGGCATTTCCACTCAGGCTCTGAATTGCTGTGGAAGGACAGTGTACCTGGGAGTTTATCACAGCCTATTTTGGGGAACTAGGCATATGCCAAATGCTGCTTTTGCAGTGAGTCACACTTGGCAAGGTAAGGATGAGGCCACTTCTTTCAGCAGCCTTTCCAGTCAGTGCCACCATGGCTGAAAGCAGTTCAGCATGACCAATCAATTCTTTAAATGAAACATGAAAACAAAATCACTGTATCACATTGTAAATCCCAGAAGATCACACCAGCTGAACCTTGTCAGTATGTGAGCTAACTCCAGTTGGTATCTGTTTTCAAGGTTCTTTCTTCCATTCTGTACAAGAATACGGCCCATATTTTGCTTCAGGTGCCATGGCCAGGGCTCTTTGGTTCATTAAAAGAACAAAACAGCTGTCAAACTGTTACCTACATGAACAGTGAGCAACCACTTCTAGGTGTCTCTGGAACTGCATCTACCCTTTTACAATGAGAGAGAGGGAAATCCCTTGGAGAGGGCTGTTACTGGAGAGTAAATCTGGTTCAATCCACAGAAGTGGAGTTCTTGAGCCTTGTGAGACTTTCAAAATTTATAAAAAACAACTTTCCCTGTGACTGGGGTTCACATGAGATAGGGCAGAAGAAACTCTGTATTGAAAAGACTATTGGCACTTGTCTGAGAACTCGTTTTGTAAGAAGTGTCTGGCTTCTATCATCAAGCTGTTTCTCCAGGATGGAGAACAGATAATCATAACCCTAAGAAGGCAGATTCATTATTAGGAAGCCCACGTGGACTAATTCAGTGAAAGTTATCTCTGCCCGTCTTTGCTTTAGCTCTCTACAGAAGGTTACTAAAATATAACCAAATTTACTAATATATACCAAACTACCCCCTCTAGCATGTGGTGGGTTAAACAACCATCCTTAAAACTGGAATCAGTGTAGATATTTAGCACTGCAATCAGAAACCAGCTAACTTTAATCAAAATTGACAATCTGAAAGAAAAACACTCAGTGGTTCAAACACTGCTGTGTTTGAAGCCAGCAGGAGACAGTGATAATATGGAGGAAGATGTTTTGGAATGACCAAAAAGGAGTACAACCTTTCAGGACACTTTCTGTCAACACTTTACAAGATTCTAGCAGCAGTTGTTATTGCCCGTGGCTACTGCTACAGATGACACAATACACTATTGGCCATTTTGCACAAGATCCCCAATACAGGCAAGGTACCCCCACAGCTGCCTTAACAAGATAGCCTAAATAGTGCTTTGCACATCCAGAAACTCTGGCTGACAGCAGAAACGAGGTTTTCCTTGAACCAGCCTCTTGTGGAGGTGAAAGAACTTCCCTTGTTGTTCAGACTCCATCAGAATCATTCTACTCCCTCCAAAATCTTGTTAATGTTTCATGCTCCTTTAATAGCATTGGTATATTTTTCCTTTAATTAGAGGATCCTTAATTAGGCTTGGACGAAGTGTGCATTTCATTATTCGCTCTGTCAGAAAGAATGCAGAGCCAGCAGTGCCTTTTAGCATATCACTTCTAAACTGAGAAAGACGGCTACCTGCACAGATCATTATCTTCTGATTTGCCAGTTCAACTGAATGAAACCTGGCCTGAACATAATACATTTAAGGGGAGAAATACCACTGTATACCCGGTCACTCCTTTTAGAAAAGCCAAAGGAACCACACTTCCTTACAGTTGAAAATACACATGTACACAAAGCAGCAAGCAACACGACATTTCCCTACTGTTTCCTGTAGATCCTGCTTTTTACTCAGTGTGAGGTATCTGGTTAGTTAGATGTATTCCTGTCACAGAGATTAGAACAATTTTATTGCTCCTGGCCATAAGTGTGTAATTTCAGGGCAATAAAGTTTATTGCCTTAGGTGATAAAATGTGTCAATAGACTACTTCTACAGCAGATACACCAGGGGGGTGGGGAAGACACTGTGCTTTAAAGATATTGACTTGGGGACTTTCATAGCTTACCTTGTTATAAGTGTAAGGTGTTGGAGAGGTGGGGATAATACCAGATTTTTCTTTCTGATGCCGTCTTTGTGCCTCCAGTACCTGTTGCCATGAGAGGAAAAAAAAATGCAAGATACATCTCACCTACAGGCATCACAAACAGCAATGCCTATACCAAATATGTTTGATGCTTTTCCATTCGGTGGACTTATTCCAGCTACTGAAGACTCTGCCAAACTCCAGCTGTTCTTCCTAAGAAAGACCAGAACTTTCTACATGGGGAAAATTTCAGCTAAAATATTTTGCTGCTTTGGATGAAAACTTCAGTTTTGCTGGAATTAAAGCAATTGTTCCACCTCTTTTGTTCAAAACCTCTAACACCTCCATGCTTTGGAACTAAAACCTAAAGTGTGTTTGGAGGGTAACCCTAGCTCCAGAGATGTCCCTTTTTGCCTCTCCCATGAACAAATCACATCAAATTTGTCCCTCGCTGATCAAATCTGCATTTCTACAAAAATCTCAGTTTAAACATGCTCAGGAAAAGCTTTCTGCGGGTTTGGTAGTTCACTTGTTTTATAAACCCTGTCTGTAGTGCACATGACCCTTCACCAGCAGGCTCCAGCTGAGGAGGCATTTTCAGGGCACTTGACTGTGGCTGCATGGTCTGATCTCTGCAATTGCTCTTCCTAGTCATTGAAGGCTGCCGACATGCCCAGTACTGCCATTAAATATCTATCTGCAGTTTTCTTTTAATTTTCTTCAGAACTCCAACACAAAGCACAAAAGAGAGTGGAGAAAGCAGCACTACAAAAAACAGCCTGTCCATAATTATAGATTATGTCTTAATGCATACTGACAAGGGGGCCAAGCCAAGGTGAACAGGTGCCCTCTGGCACTGCCCTCCTTTTGAGCGATTGCCTTTACAGAACCTTTTTGTTTCAGCACAGGCCTTTTTAATGTAATCTTGAATGAGCCTGAGCTGGAATAAGGATTGCGAAGCAGGGACTTTTCCAAAAAAGCTGCTTTAATGCAGTTAACGGCCAATTGTCAAAATCTTGAGTAGTCTCACTGGTGGGAGTCAGGCCTGGGAGAGTCAGGAGGCATCGGCAATAAGTCAGTGCTAAGAACACAGTCTGGGAAATTTGCCTCACAATCTCCTGCTGTAATCAATAGATCACTGTGGCACTCCTTCTTTAAAGGTGGCTACTATACAATTACTCAAGATTCCTGTGCCCAGAAGCCCTTAATAGGGCAGCAAAGGCTTTTAAAATGACGTGGTTATGGAGGCACAGGCAATAAAGATCATGATTCCCCTTTAGCCTAGAACTGTAATCATTTGTTACCTGAGGTGCTACGTAATATGGAGTGAACTGCGGTGTCATCAAGTCACCTTGGTCTACTTTGGCAAATCCAAAGTCACACAATTTAACAGGTGCATCCTAAAACAAGAAGAGGCTTCATTACAAAATCTCATTGTATCAGCTTTTCTAACACATACTTCTTGCCTTGTAGTCATCTTACCTTTGCCACATGTACTCCTCTTTTGCATTTATACCCTTACCATTCCACAAAGCAGCTAAAAGGTCGTAAGCTGATCTTTGAAACAATCATTTTTGTTTTCCTGGGTGCTCTGGGTCAAAAGCAGTGCCCCCCTCAGATTTGGAAAGCGCTAAGCATATTGTAGGGGGGTCACTGCATATGCAGGGTGGTTATGAGCAGGAGAAGAAAGAAACAGGCAAGTGCTTGGATACATCAAAGCACCTATAACGCAAGTTAGAACATCCTGATGACACCTAGGGAGGAAACATGGCAGAGCAGATCTCCTCAGCAAAGCAAGATTCTATGTTGAGGTAGAGAACCTGACCCATATTTAACAGCAGAAGCATGGACAGCCTGTACTCCAAGCAGATCAGAGTATGGAAAAGCACACAGCCAAAAAGGTCATTAATTTTTTTCACCAAAACATTGCATTAATGTCATTTTACAACTATTATGAAAATCACCATTGAGCCATTTTACAGAATTCAGCAGTAAACAAAGAATACCAAGTCTTCATCTTACCAGAGAGTTATCCTTGAAGAGGAGATTCTCAGGCTTGAGGTCTCTATGTGCAATGTTTAGTGAGTGGCAATGCTGCAAAGCCAAAGCTATCTGAAAAAGGGCACAATAAATCAACTACAATTACAGAACTCCTCCTTTAGCCTGGACAGTTATTTTAGCTTTAAAAAGGACATTGCCAACATAGCTTAGAACCCAAACATCTTCACTCCACTTGGGTACACTTCCGAGTTAAGACAAACCTGGCCATACCGCACAATAGTGCGGTAAAGCGACGATCGGGAAATGAAACCCACCAAGCTATTCAGTTTGCATTTCACTCAAAGCAAACAGAAAATAAAAGATAATTTGCACTGGGCTTCCCAACTATCTTAGTTTGACTAACTTGGGGCATTATTAGTCTCCCAGAAGTGAAACAGATCATGACAGTGTCCTTTTATATGCTGTGCTAGGCCTACAAGGTCACTACACTTGCTTGCACGCTCTCCAGCAATTACATTCTGTTTAACAGTCAACAGCGAGTTCCTGCTTCAATATTTCAGTGAGTATTTTATTGCATTTGTTACTGACTTAAGAGTCAACATTCAGGCAGTTTTATTCTTTAATTCTTGACGGTACTGCCTGCAATTTACTAATTTCATGGGATATTACACAGAAATGCATTACTTGATTCCTTCAAAGACAGCTTCTTATACTGCTGTGGTTTATAAACCTGTAACCCAGTCACGAAAACTCTATAGACTGTACATTTGAAAGCACAATTAATTTAAAGAAAACCAAAGCATAAATACTTAAACAGCATTACTGAAACAAAAGTAAGGGAAAGCCACACAACCCTTATTTGCAAGTATTCCTACTGGCTTCTGTAGGATCCTACCCAAACACAGTACCCCGGGGTGAAGTGCCGAGTCCTTAGAAGACTGCAAATTACTGTGACAAGAGAACTTCAGTGTTAACTTAGCTCAGAAACAGATACAAACACATTCCCAGAGAAAATGAGGTAGCTTTGTGACAAATTTTTAACTATTACTGGGTACAAGGAACTAAGACCCAAAGTTCCAGACAATGATGAAGAACCACTAGATGAAAGAGTAAGATTTTAACATTGCTTTCAAACCTCATTAGTATAAACATTAAAGCAAAGAGTTACTTGGGACATGAATAACCCAAGTGTACACACAGTCAGAATTCAATTCAAAGTCTTGTCTTTTGGCATAGTTTTAAAAGATTTTCCCAACATGTTAATCCTGGAGATTGCCTTGCACTGTCAAAATCAAACAGCCCAAAGGACATGAAAACAAACTGTCAAGAATAATTCTGTACTTCCACCTAATTTCTTTGTTGGATGAAACCAAAAAGGTAACAGCACAATTAGCATTTCATTAGAAACAAGTCAAAGCACAAGACAGAAAAGTAAGATGAAATGATTTGGCCCTCTTTTTTGCCTCAGTACCAAACATTATCTCCCCAGCTCAGCGGGAAGCAAGTGATCAGGATATGGATATAATCATAAACAGCCATGTCAATTTACAACAAATGCTGTAGTATCTTGTCTCATGTTTTCTTTCCTTTATTCACTGCAGAGATCACTGGTGCGGGAGCAGGACATTTACTGATGAGTATCTCCAGTATAGCCTCTCACCTACAGTTCGTATATCTTTTGTTTGGAATGCCAATATAACCTCTGCAAGAAGCAAACGATGGCAACTCCAGCCCTCTGCTTCATGCTGTGGTGTCAATTCCCATGCAGAAGAGCTCAGCCATTTTGACAGCAAAATCCTTCTGCCTTGTGGTTCCTTACAGCAAGCTGCTGGTCCTCTGCTGTGGCTCCCTAGAAAGGCTATCACAACATACAGCCATACCTTCCTTCCTGCAACCCTCCCATTAGTCCAAGCTTTCCGACTGGGCACCACAAGTCATCCAACAGCTTGGAAGTGAAAGGGAACAAGTTCACCCCAGAACTGAGAGGAACTGAGAGGAACTGACACTGGGGATCCCTGCGCTGAATCTCATGGAGGCCCTTCTGCTTCATCATCCTGTCCACTCTAGCAGGATATAAGCTAGTCACACCAGATGCACTGCTAAGCAACAAAGAGCCTGATGGACACCAAAACCTCTAGTAATAAATACTGTGGAGGCTATAAAACACAACATTCAAGAGTGAGTTGCGTAGAGAAATGGAGAGGGGAAAAATGACATCAGAACCAACAGCACAGAAAACATGCACTATAGTGGTACATTCCTGTTGTTATCTTCCACGACAGGCAGGACTTCCATAAAACCAAATACGGAACCCAGCTTGAAAACCACTGGCCCGGGACACGTGTACATTATTGTCTGCTACCCTGCCCAAGAGGTGAGAGAAACGCCAAGTCTGTGTCATGGCCAAGATTCTCAAACTGGAGCTCAGGAGCCACGCAGGGTCTGGTGAGAGCCTGTGGACTGTTGGAGGTAACACTTTTAGAACAACAGCGAGGGATACAGCAGGAAGATTGTGCAAGAAAAGAGCTCTCTCTGGTGAAGTGTTCTGTAGACCAGGTTAGGAAAACCATTGCTAGGGACAGCAGAGACACCAGGGTCCCAACCCAGAAGAACTAGCCCACACCTTCAAATTCTTTGCTTCTATTAAAACTTTGGCATTGTCAGGTTATAACAAAGCAGGCAATGATCATCAGATCAGAACTGAGGATTATTTTAGCGTCCTTTTTTCCCACCCCCCCCACCCCAAGAAATTGTTAAATACTTTAGCCATTATCATTCATGGATTTGCTTATACATGGGTGTTAACTTGCCTGCTTTGTTACTTGGCTTGCTTGCTTCTCAGTAAAGTGCCGGTGCTGGCTGATTCTGTGAAATAGCTCTCCCCCTTCCATCATCTCCATTACAATAAGGAGCCGAGCCCTGTTCAAAAGCATTTCATTTTGTTATATTAAAAATAATCAAAAAATAACAGAATTGCTAAGCTAATAATGCATACTTCATATCTACTGACGCAGGCCAAAAGAGAGACATATACTTGCTTCTCCTACAGTTGTTAGAGCTATTTTGGTTCTGTAATTTTGCCTTTAAGCGTATAAGCTGCAGGATTTTCTGGCTCCCAGCACAATCTGACTCACTGATTGTCAGCCACGAATCTACAGTTTGCTCTTCACGTTGGGCTCCCACATCCAGCTGGAACAAACACCATGGACATGTCTACATGGATGCATTCAGACAGATACATGCAAGCTCCACCCATGCTTTCCACCAGCAAGCCACTTTGGACCTGGAAGCCATTTAGACGCATCACTGTATAACTCTGCCCTCAAAGAATAACACAGCAGGTAGAGTCTTGCATTAAACAGGCTAAACAGCTTCCAGGCTGGAGCTGGCTTCGAGCACAGCATACACCTGTCTGCACCCATCCTTGCAGACATGCCGATCCGCCTAGGCACTAAAGATGTTCACGGCAACTTAGAAGCAGAAGGTTGAGGAATTATCTTTAATGCTTTTGAGTCTGGACACTCTATTGTACCTTATTATTTTAATTCAGTTTTATTGCCATAATTATGAAGGGCAACGAATAGGAAGTGTGGAGATCAGGACTGCTAGATCCTCAAGAAACTAACTTATAGTTCTTCTCACCACACAGCAAAATCAGACACATCAGAGACTAAGACAGGTCTCAGCTCTTTAATTCTCCCAGCTCTGATTTTTTTCTCAACTAATATCCAATTAGAAGACAATGTTTTTATCCCAAGTGATATTAATTTATGAAAAATAGAAGTCTGCTTCATGTTTTGCTGTGTTCCTTTTAAGCAGGACAATGTATTGAGAGTTTACAGGGCAGAACCTAGTATTTTTAGAAAGAACTCTCTCTTTTTTTTTTTTTAAATGAAGACTGGCACTCTGAGTTTCCCAGTGGCTCACAGACATTACCATCATGTAAAAGGATCTCACTTAGGATTCTAGGTAGCAACAAAAGTCACAGCTCCAATCCTGCTTTAACAGTGCTTTGAAAGCAGAAGGAGGATCAAAGGTTACAATTCAATTCAACTTACTAAAGCAGTATCAAAGCAGGACAGAAGCTAGAAGCTAATACACTCTCTCAGACAATGCAAGTATCGCAGACTGAATCAATGAAAAACCTAAGAAATGAAGATGTACTCAAAACCAGTAGTGAAGGACACGAATTCATTTAAATATGCAAAGGTCTGGGCGTTGACAGGGAAAAAGGCAAGCGTTGCTTATTCTGAAGTATAAATATCATATCTGGAACACCCTATAAATATTCATTTTTGGTCACGCTGTGATTAAGAAAAAGCAAACTCCACTATACCTTGGCCTAAACATGGAAAGCAAGCTGTGGGAATGAATCACCCTATGTAATCTTACCTTGGGCTGGATTCATGTGGGAACTGCACACTGTTAGCATAAACTTCAATAATTTGAACAATATTTGGATGTGTTGCACACATCATGTGCAGACGTACCTTGAAGAGAAGGGAAGAAACGTTACTGTACATGGTGACACGTTCTTGAGCAGTTCTGCTCCTCCCTCTGCCCCCAAGACTATGGCACACACGAGCCCATGCGCTGCCAGCTGTGCTCAGCACCAGTCACACCCAATTTCAAGTTACTCAAAAAAATAAAGTGCCTACAAGCGTTTATATGAGTGACCAACAGCCATTACACTACTTGGACCGAGTAGGACATACATTGCCAACCTATTTGTTACAGACCATGGAATCAAATCCAGCAAAGTTCCATAAAAAGCCCAATCTTTGATTTCTTTGCTTTTTAAAAATAAATTTAAAGCTAGAACTAGCTTTAAAGTAGCAATAGATACACAATCGAAACCGAAAATTCATGAATAAAACTTGAAATTCCATCATCCGGCTCCTTTTGTGGCCTCAAGGTCTAGCACTCACAACACGTGAAACCTCATCTCCTGTTCCGACTTTCTGAAACAGGAACCTAAGGAATTTTCCCCAGTTTAAAGCTACCTGGACTGCTAAATCAAATCAAGGCTTGATGTTCTTTGTAAACAGATTATTTTTCCCTGGGAATTTTAAATGAGAATTTGCTCAGTAACAAGAAATGGAAGTTGCCTAAACCTTGAGGACAATTAACGCTTCTTTCACTTTCATGACAGCTTGAACAACTGCCCATCATTTTCAATAGACTGACAGCTTGGTACCTTGGCACGCTCTTGCCAGCCACAGTAAGTCACAAACAGTATCAGTGAGCTTATTTAGTTTCTCGTACACAGATAAACCCATACCATTTAGAGTGCAACTTGAAGCATTCTTGGCAATTCTTAGAGTAGTGACATCCAAGAGCGAGATGTATGAAAACAAAATCAGTTCTAAACTATTCATGTTACATTACATGGGACATAGGGAGAACACTAGCTTTAAAATGCAGCTCTATAAATTACACTTGCACATATACAGCTAACACCTACAGCAAACTCAGAGTTAGAAAGACCCGCTGTTTCACCCACCACCTCACCCTATAGGAACTGAGCACAGCAAGGCTAGAGGATCAAACCCAAGGAATCTTGCATAGCAAGATCTGCAGAACACGTGGTTGGTTTTGGTTGTTTTGGTTGTTTTTTTTTTTTAAACCATTGCAACAATTCACCAAAAGGGCGAGACTTTGCAGTGTGTCAGAAGGCAGACATTATAAACAGGAACTATACCTCATTTCTAGCTTTTGGACGATCAAGAAGAATTTTCAGTGCAAAGCGTTCTTGAGAGGATTTTTTCACGCAGACTCTGGTATTACAGCAATAAAATTATTCAGTCAGCAAGAATGTTAAAGAGACACTTCAAGCAATTGATCTGTAGTTATGAGTTTGCTCTCCACATGGGAATTAACAGGAATGCCCGCAATCTGGAATATACAGGGCACCTGCCACCATGTCCCAGCTCGAAAACCTCAGTTTTCAGCCTTCCACAACAACCTAATACGTTATGCAGAAACACCTAACACAAAGCAGTGCAGAAAAAGTGCTTCAGAGCAATGGGTAACTGCAGACAAACAGAATGCACTCCAGACATTCAGCCTGAAGAGATACTTGTGATGAAAAAACCCAAACCACACAGTGGCAGCCTGAATATCTCCAATGGAGGGTGTGTGTAGTCTGCAATAAATAAAGTGTTTCTGAATGGAAATCCTTGTTTTAGCAAGGCCACCAAGTGTGCCGCACACGTTTTTTTCTCTCTTTCCCCCATTTAACATTAACAATTAAACTGCGTCAGAAGGAAGGGCCCACATATTAACAGGCAGCTAAAAGAATAAAAAACAAAGGGATATTTTAATAAAGATCAGAGGCAACACAGCAACAGAAAATGAATGAGGAGAAACCAATTGCCTGGACAGGAAGATAAATGGTGGCAAAGACAATCGCCCTGTCAAGTGCCCAGAAACAGAGAGGCGCAGACATTTGTTTTCCAGCACTTGTGCAAATTCCCGCTCCCAAAAGGGAGAGTTCTTGTTGAAAAGGGAACATATGTTTTGCTTTACAGAAAGCCTTCAGTTCCTGCAGGGGTTAGAAATTCACGATGGGCAAGTCTGGTATGAGATGCAGACCTCGTGGCACTGTCTGCTTTGGCCTCACATGATGATGTGAAAAAATAGCAGGTAAAAATAGCTAACGGCTGCAGAGTGCTGATGCCCCAAGTGATGATACCGTAGACGGGAGCAGCGACCTTTGCACCAAACTGACACTAGTATCAAAAGGACAAAGGTGTTTGAGCAGAATTTTCTGCTGCCACCGTTTCACAACCGACTCCTGTTCCTGCTTTGCTTCAGGAATATGGCAGTGAGACAGGACAAGGCAGAGAGCCGAGGAGAATTTTTACTTGAAACTTATCCCATAAAAGACAACACCTCGCTCGCACATCAGCTACAACCCGCATGGAGTACAGATACATTTATTTGTTTATAGAGTCTTCCACATATCACATCACAATTAAAATACATACTCACTTCTCCGCAGCTAATGAAACAGGCTGAGATTACATACACATCCGCAGGTGTATTGTCTTACCTAACAGGACCACTGATCCCAGCTCCCAGCTTCTGAGTCCAGTTAATGTTGTACTCCTCTAAAATGGAGGTTTCCTACGCAAGAAGGAGCAGGGGGAGGGGAAAGAGAGTAAAAAAAAATAATAATAATAAATTACTACATCCCTTCAAAAAAAAACAGCTCAGCAGACCTGATTTGCAAGATACCTGAGCAGAGAAAGACCCTACTTTGAAGTTTTGCTTCACCTCGGAAAATTGAACATAAATACAAATACTCACATAATAATATACCACAGTTTAAAATTATTTCTGTGCAGCTGAGACTGCTCACCCTGGCATTCTGAAACAGGATTATTGAGAACAGGAGATGGGATCTTGCGCCTTTAATACAGAAAGCATATCAAGGGCACTTTCCCCCCCCACCTCTTAAATCCAGCTTTCTACCTATAAACGATCAATCACAACTTAATTACAGTCGCAACTGAGTTACAGCATCATTATGTACTTTTTGGTCATACGGTACAGTGGAAAATGATTTTGCTGCTTTCTTAGGGTTTTCAAACCTTTGGAATCATTATACTGTAAATTAAACCCTGCATGACTAGTTTTAGCTTGTCTGATAATGAACCAGCCTCATGTTTATAATCCTTTTGTCCAAATCCATATAAACAGGGTTTGGTTTTGTTATGACACAGCTTGGGTGCTATCATGCTTAAACATGTCACAAGGCGGGATGTAAACCTAGCTTCAGCGCGCAGCATTTTGATTAATGCCATGTGCTGCTACGCAGATGGTGATCTAACAACAGAGCAGGGCTGAACGGTAGAAAACATTGCGTGCAAACACAAGTCAAAGTCATACACGCCATAAAATTCCTCCTTTGTTCTTTTATGAACATTGCTACCTATGTT
Source organism: Ciconia boyciana (assembly GCF_034638445.1). Classification (NCBI taxonomy): domain Eukaryota; kingdom Metazoa; phylum Chordata; class Aves; order Ciconiiformes; family Ciconiidae; genus Ciconia; species Ciconia boyciana. Next base: position 8,648,876 of record NC_132948.1, read on the forward strand.
CAGGATCATCTTTCAAAAAGCCACGCCTTCTGATAAATTGCAAGAAAAGGAGGTGGTAACAAAAGCTAGCGACAGAGAGGCTTAAGCAAGACGGTAAAATACTTCCCAAATACACGGAAAACAAATAGAAGAGTCCACCGCTTGCATAGGAACTTTATTCTGATCAGATTTTCCCCTTCTGTTAACTTCAATTCAAAACACGCAGCATTTCAGGAATCACTCGTGCTACAAACGACAAGAAAATTGAGAACGCTCGTGCTCTCAACTAAGGTATTGCAAATGGCAGACCCTAACCTGGGATCGTTGGCCTCTGCTGCAACAGTCGTGGATTAACACTATGGCCAGGCTGGAGCCAGGCCTCAAGCCACATGGATTGAAAACAAAGCAAGAAAGGAAAGCTGATATTTAAGGCAAGATTTGAAGGGATTAGAGAGTGCAAAAGACAGATATGAAAGGAAAAATTGCCTTTTAATGCAGTATGGAGTGGGTATTACATAAATCATAAGTGACCAGCATGAAAGGTGTAGAGGAAAAAGTTAAAGTTAACTGGAGGTTTTATGAAGGGTTTTGAAAGAAAGGGGAAAAAAAGCATAGCAGATCACACACGGTTTGTTGTTTTCAAGTAGAAGCACAAAGAAACTTTCTTATCAATTCAACTAACATACGTCTCACTTGTGAGAAGTGTATTAGGGAAAAGCTAATTTGATTTTCCTGATATTCAGACATAGAGAATTGAAGGCATTATAGGTGGAATGAAAACACAATTTTAGAAGAGCATTAAGGGTTTCTCTGAACTGGGGAGTACCTCCTCAGCACATGCTTTCAAGATCACACTTAGTGTTTAAGTTTTGAAGAAAGTCAAAGCACTGAACTGGAGAAGCAAATGCCAAAGTACTCTGGAGCAACATTGTGATGAAGGGATAACAATTCTTCGTTATTTTTTACAGAGCTTTGAAGTCTGCTCCTCCTGTTCCAAAACCGAAGAAGGGCCTGCCTGCCCCAAAACTTACCTAACCCTTTCAACTGCACAGGGTGAGCTAAAAAGAGATACTGTCTCCATGTACAAGCCCAGTCTTGACTAAAGAGTTTCTGCTGCCTCGTGCCACTTCGGCGATGGCACAGAGACTACTCACTTCATTCCAGCTGAATAAGTGGAACAGAGGAGATGATTAGGAATTGAAAAGTCTGTGATTTATGAATCAAATGAAGCAAGATTAAAATCTGATAGTTCTCAACTCCTGAAGGACAAGTTCCACAACTACCAATAAGTCCATTTTAAATAGAAATTAATTTCCTCTTTCATATTCTGCATATTTGTCATTGTTTTAATTAAAAAGCCAACATTTTTGTTTTCTGCATTTTTATTTGGATTCCAATGTTCATTCAAAAGTAGCTTTACAACTTAGAAGTAAAAATGAATAATCTAGCGATCAAGAAACACTATTCACCATTTCCTAATGGTATGAAATACAGTATTTGAGGACTTTGATGTCCATCAATGTACAGAATTGCTTACATCTCCTAGTTCAGAAGCAGTAACTCCAAATCTAGCACCAAGACTACGTTGCTGCAAATCAACACGAGTTCATAACATTCAAACAGCATGAAATATTTAAAATGTACAGATATAAAACTGCCCTCTGAAAACATCAAAATCTATTTCAACTGGTAAGCCTAAATGCCTTGCCTCTTCATTTAGATTAATGTACTGTGGATGCAGGCAGCAGAGAGTACGGGTATCCTGTACTTAGCTCCACATGTGGAGAATAAAATGCCTTACAGTAGCACTGCTGCACAGCACTGAACTTGTAGACGCTGACGGGTCAGCTGGAACTAATCTGCTGCGGCTGGGAACAGAGGAGGCAGAAGAGTGCCGGCGAGAGCACTTTCAAAAAAAATCTGCAGTGGTGCAGTTTCTCACAGTAAACCTTTTTGCTCCTACTGTTAAAGGAACTTTAAATTTCTGATCACTCCTTACATTAATTTCCAGTGGGCAAAGGGAACAAACTAATTTGAAATGTGTCCAATTACAAAAAAGTTTCACACAAACTTTAAGAGTTGAGTTCTCCTCAATAGCACAATTGCCTTTCAGCAAACACAGGGTACCTAAAACAACGGTTCGAGCATCCTCCCATGCAGAGTCAGCAGCCTGGGATGCTAACAGCCTGGAAAGGCAGGGCTGAGACTTCTCCTACCTTGATCTCCAGCAAGCTGCTTTCAGACAGGGTTAGGCATGCACCGGGACTGCTCAGGGGAAAGCTCAGGCGCTTCTCAGTTTCCACTGAATACCAATGGGAAAAGGTTTGAAATAAGGTAATTTAAGAATAACGCGTGCTCACTACAGTCAATTAAAAGCACACAGACTGCTGCTTGGACAAACTCCACATATTCAACAGGTGAAATGCCAACAACCAGCGTAACTCCATCTCCACTGCTCCAAAGCGCAGCCTTTCAACTTTGGCTAGTTTGCCTTAAACAGCGATCACTATCTTGAATCACAGACCTTAAACCTGCAGACGCAGGTGAAAACCAATCAAACTTGAACAATAACCAAGTATTTGAGAAGCAGAGAAGTCAGCATAATATAGAAAAGTACAAATTACATTTTAGATTCAGACAATGCCTATAACCCAAGATTTGCCCAGAACCTGTTCTCGGTCAGAACCCCTCCAAACTGCGAGGGGCAGGAGGCAGATACAGGATGGTCCCTACACTTACACAAATGCTTCAGTTTTTTTGAACCCCCAAGAGCTCTGATGTAGATTCTTTATCTTGACATGAAATACCACAGAAAAACTTGCTTTCAAAAAGAAGGTTTTTCATTCTGGACAGCTACTTCACCTGCACCGTGCCAAGACTTACAGTGAGGCAGGAAGAGACAGTATACAATTCTGATACTTGATCTTGTAGTTTAATTACGATCTGGGTTGTCCGAACACAGTGCTTAGACTTCCTTCTACTCTGGGCTTTTTTTAGCTCAAAAGACAAGACCAACATATTTTAAATCAATCCAGATTTCAACAACACAAGACTGTGTTGCTCCTTCTCTTGCATTGATATTTGCCCCCAACGAGCTTTGTAAAGACAAATCCCACCATGGCAGACAGCAGGGCTAAGGAAAGGTGGCAAATGCCAATACACAGGGTCTTTTTACCTACATCCTGAAGGAATTCATGCATCCTCTTTTAATAAGCATTTATGAAGGCATCCAGAATCTGTGACAGTGAATGCGTCGCACAAGGTAAAGAGCCTGCAGAGGGTCTTTAAAACATTGTTTTATTGTCACTTTATCTCAACAGGGTTTCCCTAGCTTCTTCAGGAAATCCGCTCAGCCAGGTCACAGAAGGATTCACCGGCAAGCGCTATGCTCACACACTGATTCTCGCTGTAAAAAAAGAAATCCTGAATCTGTTCAGCTCCTCTACCACCACTCGAAACACAAACATCCCACACGCCAGATTTGTTTTCATGACAGCATCCGAACAGGAACTCGGAGAGGGACTGAGGCGACAGCATTGCCTCCGCAGCGGGGACTGCTGTGAGGCAGAGACCCCAGCTCCCGGACGCCCCGAGTAGCCCCGGGTCTGCTCCCCGCGGTCTCAGCACCGATCCCCCAAGGCCGGATCCCGTGGAAGCCGTCTGCCTGCAGCTCCAATTTCCCTACCCGGTGTCTGGTGCTCCCCACCGGAGCACTGCGGGTGACGAGCCCGAGGGCAGCAGGGCCCCGGTGGAGGGACAGGGAGGAGCAGAGCCGCAGCCGTAAGAGAAGGGGGGACTGGGACCCGCCGGGCCCCAGGGCCCTGCCCGGGCTGCCCACCTCCCCTCGCAGGGCAGGCGACGAGCGGGGGCCGGTGGCGGGGAGACCCCGAGCGCCGCTGCCTCCTGCCTACCTTGATCATCTTGTCCATCTCGTGATCCTCCGACATCCTCCCGCGGGGCTACGGGCGGCTGGGGCGGGCGGGAGCCGCCGGCCCGCCCCCAGCGAGGGACAGCGGGGCTGCGGGGGCCGAGGGCCGGCGAGGCAGAAGGGAGGGAGGGAGGCAGCGAGGGGGGCCGGGGGCGGCGGCGGGGCCGGCCCGGGGGCGCTGGGCCGCGCTAGGCAACGGGCAGCCCCGGAGGAGCCTTTGTGCCGCCGCCGCACCGCCTCATCCCCGGCCGGGGGGGGGGGGGAGGGGGGCCGGGACCCCGCGCGGAGGCGGGGGAGCGCCGCGGGGAGGGCGCGGGCGGGCCCAGAGCCGCCGCTCAGCCCGGGAGACGCCGCCGCCGAGGCGCCGCCGCCGCCCGCGCCGCCCGGGAGCCAGGCATTGCCGGCACCCTGAGCCGGGCACACCCGCCGGGCGGCGCGCCCCGCCGCGGCGCTCCCGCCCCCGCCGTGCCCCGCGCGGGAGGCCGGCCCGCGTCGCCCGCCTCCCCCCCGCTCCCACCGGGGAATTTTCGGAGCCTCCGCCACGGCGGTGGCGCGGTTTACAGGCGGCCACCGCCACCCCTAAATGCGCGACGTCGCCATCAAGGCCCCCGCGGGGCCTTCGAGTCGCCGGGTGCCTCCTAATGACGCAGCCGACGGGGGGCGGCAATGACCCCGCAGGGGCGGGGCGAAGCGCTGCGCTCCGGCCCCGCCCCCCGCCGGGAGAGCCGCGGGAGGGGGCGGGGCGGCGCGAAGCCTCGCGAGATCTCGGAGCGCGAGCGGCCGCTCGCCGCCCTGAGGGGGAACGGGCGCCTCTTGCCGGCTGAGGGGACGGGCGAGCGGGAGCCCTCTTAGCCCTCGCCTTGTACCCTCCACTCGTGAAGGGGACGTCTGCCCCTCATAGCACACCTGCCCTCCGGCGCCGGTCGTGCTCTGATAACCGCACGATAAAGGCGTCTCCCACCGCAGCTCCAACGCGCTCACTGAGGCGCACATCACCCTCGTCCGTCTGTGTGTCCCCCCCGATACTTTGCTGTTCTGGTACGCTCAGCTCTTCCAGACATAGGGCTTCCTTTAACGTTAAAGCAGTATGAGGAAAGCGGGCAGTGCAGAAAGTCAGCAAAAACCTTAAAAATTGCTTGAGGCAAGAGGTAATTGACGGGTGGAAGAAAACACAAACTTGTGCGTGCGCGTGAGCTCCTGCTTAGCTCACTGACACAAACTGCTCCAACAAAGGCAGGGTTAACTTCATTAAGACAAGCATGTTTATTGTGAGTAGATACAATGAGAGCAGGTGGGAGCGGCCAAGAACAAACTTTTACCTCAGCAATTCACGCTGAGATATTGCTCTCCGGCTCAGTTACACAACCGAGTCCCAGTTCACTTTGCTTACAGAAGAGGGACGTATGCGTTAGGTGTATAGGACAAGGAGTATAGAGCTAGTGGCGTAAGCCAACAAAAAATTATTATAAAACCTACTGCAGACTTGACACGCATTTAAATGGTTTCTTGAAAAAAAGCATATTCATCAGATACAAATGCAACAAGAGTACATCCATGTAATGCATTAGTACTCAATCGACTGTATTTGGTATTTTAAAAAGATAAAGCCCAGTAACGTTTTTTAACATTAAAAAAAGCTCCTTCACACACCTTCTAAAGAAACGTTTCTTATTACATATTAAATATTACATATTTTCCACCTAAGTTTTGTGTGTGTTAAGAAGTTTCCTTGCTTTGTATCTCATGAAGCTGCATAGGTATTTCCAAACGCACGGAGAGGCTGCTGTCCTTTAGGAGTTTTTCTGTGGAATTTTGATTGTCACCTAGACAAAAAAGAACAGTCACAAGTTATTCTCCTGGAGACAGTGTTCAGTTATATTCACCTGAAGGCCAAGAGGCAGCAGCATCCTGCAGAAGAGAACCAGAACCAGAGGACAGTGTATCCCAGTCAGCGGGCAGTGACTGGGATCACCTTGGTCTGGAGTCCTATCTGGAAGGCTCGAAGAGAAGGGGAAGCTCGAAGGCTGGGTCACAGCATCTCTCCAGAGATGCCACTGCTCTTCGAGAGGTGGGAGCAGGCACACGTGTTTGTTCTCACCTGGAGCTCCTGTACCAAATCAGCCCCCTGCCAGTCGCAAGCTGGAGGCCCTCAATCAGTATGCGCTTTGCTGCATTGTAACTCCGGGGCCATGGGCTAACTACCTCTGCCCAAGAGCTCCATCACCCTTTAGACATTGCAGCTGCAAGCAGTGTGACACCCCTTCTGCCTTGTCTTACAGGAAATTACTCAGCCTGCGGCGACGGGATTGCCTAACACCAGAAACTTTGGTCTCGCACGTGGACCCAAGGGCGTATCGACTCAAGATGAGTGGCATTAAGTACTGGTGGTCACTACTCAGGTTCCCCCTCTTGAGCGATGAGTGCCCAGTGTTCATCTGCCAGTTCGTACCTGCAGAAGCTTCTACCCAACAGGCACGCACCCCCAGCACATGCTCCTTCTGTTCTCCACAAAATAACTCACGGGGAAGTCCAGACACTTGCATTCTTTACAGTGAGAAACAGCTCAACAGTGCCAAGTGATGCAGGCAATTGGTAATCTCTTAGGTCACATATCTTTGTTTTCCTCAGCAGTATAAAGCAAGGCTAGCTTTATGTTTTAAATACAGTTACGTGGGGTTGTGTTTGCAGTTACTTCAGAAGCGCAGCTCCAATTTTGTTTCGTGCATTAGACGGAAGAATTGCAACTCTCAGGCCAGCCTATACCAACAGGCACAAATACCATTTGGAGCTACAGCAGAGGGTTGGGAAGTCTGTGGATACAGGGATACTCACATTTTTCACCTCTACATATGCTTCCAGACCATATTCTCCCAGCTCTCGCCCATTCCCAGAAGCTTTGTAGCCGCCAAATGGGGCTTGTGCACCAAACACATCATAGCAGTTTATCCTGAAATAGAAACTAAGAGTTAAGCACCTGCAGTTTCAGAACTGCTTAATGGAAGAGCCCTTTCGCAGTAAATGGGCATCTCAGCTGTTTATAACAGAGGGACAGCTGAATTTCTAGGCAGGATTTCCCTATTTGTCAGTTCTCTCAGCCAACAGAATTAATCAATACTGGAACCTTATCCTCATCAATCAGGAAACGGAACATCATGAAATCGATTCACGTCTCTCATTATCACAGGACCAAGCATCCAGGTTGCCACCCACACCTCCTTCAGACGACAGATACCAAAAGCACCTACTTGTTCACTCAGTACCAGTAAAGAAAAAAAATACAGAGTGAGATACTGGATCTCCAAAATCTCTTGTGCTAGAACAGTAAATTGGTGTTGAAGTACTGACTTTGGCATAGTCTTCAGCACAGCCTCAGAACGCAGAGGAACATCCACTGCAGCAGCCAAGACCGCACAGACGTGCCTGGTGATCTAATCACTACCAGCACTCAGAGCCCTGCAGCCGTTGCTGTCATTGCCAGCTGCAGTACTGGGTTTTCTTTTCCCCCATCCCATTCATTAATTCACAGTAGGAGCATGGAAGCTTAATATACCTAAATTTTACCAACAGTTGAAGGTCTGACGCTACATTCAGTGAAGTACACGTAAAATTGGATCCAAAGTAGAGACAGGCTATCAAAGAGCAAGCTTAATGAGAAATGGCAGCACACAAGGAAGCTTCCAGCAGTTTAGGGAGAAGGAAATGTCAAGGCTTACCAAACTGTTCCAGCTCGCAGGCCCTGTGACACATAGTTTGCTTTGTCAAGATCCTTTGTAAAGACTGCTGCTGCTAGGCCATACTTGGAATCATTTGCTCTCTCAATTACTTCCTCAATTGTTTTGAATTTCAGAATCTGCATGACCGGCCCAAATATCTGCAAAATCCAAACCGAGCACGTGAAAATCTGTGTAAACTGATCATGGGGAAGGCTGTGGTTGATGCTGGAGTTATGTATGTATGCTAGAGGTCACACAGGACATCAAATTCAATGTATCACTTCCCGATTTACGAAGTGCCCAGGATGTAATCTGGAGGGAAGTTTAATGTGGTAACTTTCTAAGAAGCATTGAGTTTTGCAGTTCATGAATGTCCACTGCTTGTAGACCCATGTTTTCTTGCATCAGAGAGGGCAAAATGACAAAGAAGTGAGAAGCCGACAGAAAGAAAGGTGCTGCAGGTCTCACCTCCTCTCTGGCAATCGTCATGTTGTCCTGCACATCACCAAAGACAGTTGGCTGGATGAAATAGCCTCTGTCCGCAGCGGCGTTGCCACCACACAGCAGTTTGGCTCCTTCACGCTTCCCAGTACTAATGTAACCAAGGATCTTCTTAAACTGCTCTTCATCTACCTAAGAGCCATGAGGACAGACAGATCAGCTTCACCTTTACTGAGGGCAAAAATGCTTTCAACTACAACGTGCTGTGCACGTGACTGTGCTCTAGCAATTCCTCATTTCAACAGACTGCCAAGCCAGCTTCAAAGGGAGATGATAATTTTTAAATGCCAGCGTCAAGTGGAGGTTTTGGAATAATCAGAATGGCTAATTAACTTCTCCCTCCTGCACAAGCAAGGAGGTAAAGGGCACAGATCAAAGGAGATTAATCAAGAGACCAAAGGATGCCTTTCATTCTAATCTACTGATGCGCAGTGACTCGAGATTGGGACTATTTAATGAGATAACAGTTCAGGACATTTCCCACTCTTACCTGAGGCCCCTGTTCAGTTTTAAAGTCAAATGGGTTTCCAACCACCCTGGACTTGGCCTTCTCAACACTCCTCTCCACAAACTCATGATATATATCTTCCTGGACATATGTTCGGGATCCAGCACAGCAGCACTGCCCTTGGTTGAAGAAGAGGGCAAAATGGGCTTGATCCACAGCCCAGTCCACTAAGATTGGGGAGAGGAGAGAAAACAAGTAAGCAAACAAAACCAGCCGGAGTCAGTAAGTGACTTCTTTGGAACGACTATCATGCAGACTGCTGGACTGTCAGTGATAAAAAGTCCTCTCAGTTGACAGGCGTTTTCTGTGCTTTGGTAGGGCAGAAGTCATGTACAGATTTAATTAGTATGAAGGTCTACTAAAGCACCCCATACCAGAGAAAAAAATCTAATCTGAGGCAGATTACAGTTCTCATTTGAAATTATCAGGTATTGAGGACAAGTTATTTTAGATCTAGAAGCATTTCCTTCCTTGCTGCCATATAAAAGCATGTGTGTTGGCTCATCAAGACCAAAAATGAGTCTCTATGCAAGAGATGAGGGAACCAGAACTTCACAAGACTAGAAAAGAGTGGTACGCACTAAGAGAAGGACAGGAAGAAAATGAAAACAAAAATGTGACTGAGAAGACTGAAGGAAGATACTGAAAAAATTCTCATTTGTTGACAACTGAGTTTCTTCACAGCACTGAGAAAGACGTGGGAGTGAAGAAGTGCTGATACACAAATACGGCAACTACAGCAGGAGGCACGGAGATTTCACTGGGTGAGAACAGCCAGGTGGTGTCAGAGCTGGAGACTCAGACAACACAGGAGAGGTTTCCTTTCCCCTCCAGCTCTGCTTGCAGAAAGCCAATGTAAAAGATACAGATCAAATATTATGCTAGCAAGTGCTTACTGTCTGCATCAGACATGATTATATTTGGACTCTTTCCTCCAAGCTCCAGTGTCACCCTCTTTAGGTTACTCTCTGCTGCAGCCTTCTGGATCAGATGCCCAACCTGCATAGTGAGAACAGGTATTTAGGCATTAACTCCTATATACAGCAACACCTGGCAGGGCAGCTGGTTTTAGATCCCAGTCAGCAGTTTAATAATAATCCCTTCATTGTCAGGGCTTTAAGGGAACAACTGAAGTCTGCCCAGAGTTTCACCTCTAGTAAGAAGCAGCTCAGGGGAAACAATAGAAAGCATTCTAAAGAAGGGACCTAAAAAGTGTCTTATGTAAAGTAAAAATAAATGTCACACCCTGAAGTCAGCTGTGTTTTTTAAAAAGAAGTGTAGAAGGCAAGGCACCTCCAGTATTTTATCCAGGAAAGGTATTACAGCAATGAGAGATTCTCTCTGTCCCAAGGGCTTAAAGGTTATGGTACTCCCTTACCTCCGTGGAGCCGGTGAAGGCCACTTTATCTACGTCCATGTGGGAAGAGATAGCAGCCCCTGCAGTGGGCCCGTACCCAGGGATGATGTTCACCACGCCTGGTGGGAATCCAGCCTGCCGGTTCACAGCAGGAGAGAGCAACATTATTCCTTTTACAAATCAAGGATTTCACCTACCCTCATCTGTTAGTAATGCTTCAGTAGACCTCCCACGAAGAACAGAGACTCTTCTACTTCACTTTAATTTCCCAGGTCTTCAGTTTTAGTGTTCGGTTCGCAAGAACCAGGACAACTCCCCACCCCACATCCTAAGCATAGTTTGGAGCTATATGTTAGCTTTCTAATCGCCCTGAAGTTTGTTGTTTAACTGAACCTTAAAGAGTTCTTCCCTAATCAAGATTTACATCCTCTGCATACGCATTTATAAGGACAAGGGGTTGTTTTGCTAAATCAAACACTAAGATATCCAAGACAAGCCAGCCTTTATTCGGATCAGACAGCCCTTCTCTATTCCCGTCACAAGCCCACCGCAGCTCGCCAGTCTGGCTGTATCACGCTGCACTCAGCGGCGATAGTGAGGCAGCGGATGGAAACCCAGCCTGTTCGCTCACCTCTTTGATCAGATTAGCCACGTAGAGAGCACTCAGGGGGGTTTGCTCCGCCACCTTCATCACAACCACATTCCCAGTAGCCAGGGCAGGCCCAAGTTTCCATGCTTGCATCAACAGCGGGAAGTTCCACTGAAAAACAAGGAGGTGTCTGCTGGTCTGAACTTGAAAGTTTCTAATTAATCAGTAAGTAACCAGTGAGCTTCATTCAAATCAGCTGCAGCACCTATGGAAGCAGTCTTTGATCCTTCCCTAGCTGCTCTTCAATGTTTGGCTCCTTTTCAAGCACTGCCTTCTGCTTGTCCAGGAAAACTGTACTCTGAAGTGTGAGGTCTCTCAGTACCATTGCAAAAACCCGACTTTTTTTGGAATTAATCTTTACTGTCAGTTTAGCCACTAAACATTCTTTTGAGGTATTTTCAAAGCAAGCCTGTTTGTAATGACAGAGCAGTGTGCACAGACCGGTGAGGCGTTTACATTCAGTTCTTGCTAAATGCAAATGTGAAAATCATGCAAATACAGTATGCAACAATCAGAATCTGGCTGCTCCTATAAAGAAGTAAAACTATCCATGGATCATTGTATAAATATGGCTTTGTTGTTCACAAACCACCTTGCTACACTTGCTGCCAGTTACAAAAGTAAGATCACGTACATAAAGCTGAATTTTGCACGCTAGTTCTCTACTTTCTCATCACACAGAATTTTGTTTTTAATGCTAGGTAGTAGCTTAAACTTAGCTGTGGTTCTGAGCCAGGTAACTACTACAAAGGGGTTTAAATTCTCTTGGTTTTTTTCAGCAGATACAAAGTAAATCTTACTCAGAGCCCATGAAATCAACAAGTAGTTCTGTACTGCCAGAGCAAAGTAACAGCCCTCCTGGCTGGTGCAAGCATAACTTCACCACTGGAGGAAAGAGAGGTTAGCAACAGATAATAACTTGCATTTTAAGACAACTCTTCACGGTAACACTGAATTATTGAAATACTGCAGGAACTTCTGATACATTTTACTCACAGGGATTATCTGTCCACAAACTCCCACTGGCTCATGTCTTGTGTAACAGAAGAAGTCTCCGTCTAATGGGATGGTTTTGCCGTGGAATTTATCCGACCAGCCTGCAAAGTATCTAGCAACAATAAAGTTTTCGTCACTGAAGTTAAAATAACAAGTCTCCTGTCAACAGAAAATAAGAGAGACTTCCTCCAGCCATGTGCTTTCCTCCCTGCTTCAGTCACTTCATGGAACACATACCAACACAAATATTTCCCAAACAGGTGATTTTAAGAATGGACAGTAAATACAAACATTTGTCTCTCCTGCCTTTGCCAGCACTTTGCATAACATACAGTCCGTCATCCTGTGCTGTAACACAGATCACCTCCATTACTGTGAGTCCTGCATATAGCAAGAGAGAAACATATATGCAACAAAAATCCTTTGGAAAGTCACAGGAATTACAGCCTCATTCTTAACAAAAAATAAAAATAGAAGAAAACAGGGTGTCTGACACCCTGCTACGGGCCAAACGAAACCAACAGGTCAGGTCCAGCCCTGACACCCACAACACTTGAATCAGAGGCATCTGGTCTCTGCACGAGCAGAGGATCAACTACCAGAGGCCAGCTGAGCACACGCGTGGAGCATGAAGAGTTGCTGTGCTGTCACTGTAGCCTCCATGCGTACCTGAGACACTTGACTACCATGTCCAAATCCACCAGGTAGGAGATGGAGTACGGTTTGCCGTTATCCAGAGTCTCCAGCGCCTACAAAAGACAATGAGATTGCCTGAAGACCAAGGTGGGGAAAGTCATGCATATAGATTTAGATTCGATTCTCAGTTTGCGATTCAGATCAGTTCTGCGCGTTGGCCTTTTTGCTTTCAGCTTCCCAAAACTACTTCCTCCTCCTTTGTAGCACTCTCTCACAGTTTTAGCTGTGGCTAAAGTCCGCATCACACCCAGTGGGCACAAACTACCCGTTTCTGCCTCCCTCTCCCCAAAGTTAGGGATCGCAGCAGAGAGCTCGGCCACAGAGCGTGATACGCACCGCCAGGTAAGCCCGGTCCCTCTCGATCAGGTCAGCAAGACGATTCAGCAACTTCCCCCGATGAGAAGCATCCATCCTCCTCCAGGGCGAGCCCAGCTGGAAAGCTGCCTTGGCTGCCTTAACGGCCTTGTCCACATCTGCCTGCAGAGGAGTCCAGGCAAGAGGGTGAGAAAGGAGTAACCAGCCCCCACTCACTCTCTCAAAATACATCTGAAGGCCTCCCTGGTCTCCAGGAGAAAACAGCCTCCAGCCAGACGGCACAAGTGGCTGCTAGCACCAGCCTTTTTGGGGGCAAGAACTTGCAGCCTTGACAGCTGCCTCACTGCAAGACACTCATCGGTCCCAGGCAGGGGAGCGCACGGGCTGCAGCCCCTGGGACACTTGCCCCACGAGCATCAACCTGGGCAGCGCTGCACAGCAGCACAGCCTCAGCACAAGCGCTGCTGCTGGACCGGCCGCAGCCTTCTCACCCCATCTGCATCCGTGGGGAAGAGGGAGCAGAAGTGGCAGTAAAACAGATGGGTGCAACAGCTGCGCAGCCACCACCTCCACCTGTGCTTACACTCTGTTATTGCAGCTATGCGGAGTGCAAATATTGTCAAGTTATTTCCGCAGGGTCACCTGCTGGGTTAATATTTGCATCCTAGAACAAGGCATGGAAAAAGCCCCAGAAGTGTGCTTTTGACACTCTTTCAGGATTTGGTTTTGCAAGCACAGTCTAAAGGAGTTTTTTCCTTGATCAAATATCTCTAATCCATCATTTTGTCCTGTCAGGGCATTGACTTGTTTCTAGTTGGTTCTCTGTTCTGGCTTGCTGTAACGTTCTCGCCAGGACAAGCCAGTCTACCACGGACAAGCAAACAACAAAGGGTTTCCCTCACTCACTGCTCCCTTGGGGAATACAGACAAGTTTCCAGACTGCAGGAAGAACCCAAAATTGCTGGGAAACACCACCTCAGCTCTGCCACAGACTCCTAGGAGGGCCTGCATAAGGCATGGGACGATTACAGGACTCTATTCCCCTCCATCGCCCTCTCTTTTTCTTTTTTTAATTTCCTAGGGCTGGGGACAGTCTCCCACTGCATGTGTACAGCAGAAAGGGGCTGTTCAGGTGAATCCTCACCTTTTGTCTCCTCTGCCACCGTGACGCTGGGTCACACCAGCAGCACAGCACCCACAGGACCACAAAGGTGTCTGCCTTCATCCCTGCCTGCCCCAGCAACCTCCACCCATGACTGCTCCCCAGCCTTCTAACTCAGGCTCTGCTGAACTCATCTATTCCTCTCCGCCCTTTCCAGTCCCGGCTTGCCACTGGTAAGAGGCAAAGCCAGAGGGGTTTTGTTGAAAGCAGTAGTCAAGGAAGAACACAAGCAGCACTCGACGTGGTGTTTGTATAGGTCAGACACTAAGTACTGCAAACACGGCACTGGGCAGAGCTGCCCAGAGGAGAGACGAGTTAGTGTCTTCCCCTGCAATCCCTGTGTACCTGCTCACATGGAAAACAAACCGATCTCGTCAAGAGAATGCTTACCTTATCACCCTCAGCAACCTGGCAGATAACTTCTCCTGTTGCTGGATTGATAGTAGGGAAGGTTTTCTTACTGACTGCATCATGCCATTCATTATTTATGAAAATCTGCAATGAAAAAAGCAAAGCAGTGTTAAGCCTTAGAGCCAGACCTAGGTGAAATCAGTAAGAGTTTTAGTAGTTTGATGGCATGGTAGCAGGCTGTTTAATTAAAAGGGACTCAGCTTGTGCAGGTTCCAAAACGGCACCAATATGAAGGAGATATTTTAGCCTAAAAGTACACAACTAGAGACACAGCCTCAAGTTAATAAAAAGAATTCGCACCTCAGTAAACAGCACGTGAATTGGAAGCGGTTCCTGTCTCAGTAGGTCCCTGCAAGACCTGGAAGCCTGGCTGGAGCTGCGCAGGGACACCCAGAGCCTCAGGAGACTGAACAGTGGGAAAATGCTTCCGGCACGGACAACACAGTTGATTTTGTACACAGTACTAGAGCTTTTGGCAGCATTTCCCTGATTAGCTGATTTTAGGCTCCTCAGGCACCGTTCTGAAACCGAACCAGCTGCCAACAGCAGCTTTTCACCAACTCTTTCTCAGTAAGGGTAAATTTGTTTTTTCAGGTCCATGGCAAGAGAATGTCAGTGCAAAGATCACGGTGCTTGCCGAGAACTTGCCGATCGCTCAGCCAACCGCCAACGGCCTTGTCACGGCCGCTGGGAAGGAGTGGCTCGGCGGCCTGGGAGAGGAACGCTAGCCCTCCACCAGCACCTCGCAGGGATGATCGGACGGTGTTTTCCTCAGGGCTGCTGAGCAAGGAGCACAGGGTCTAACCGATGCAGACAACCAGCAGCATCAAGCCAGGCACCTTCCCCTCCCTTCGCATGCCCTCTCGCGTGGTTTTCTCCTTACGCTGTTTGCACCGATGGCAGCAGCCAGCTGAAACAACTGCGGGGATCGGGGTAAAGCCCGATCCTAGCAGGACACACGCCTTGTGCCTCACACCAGCTGCTGCACCCAGAGTTGCTTTTTTCCAATAAGATTTCCTGCAACGCGAGGCTCTGGGCCCAAAGGCTCAGCGTTAAATCGGGGTGTTCCCAGCCGCGCACCGAGCTCGCACCCCACCGGCCCCAGCAGACCGCACAACCCCTCCGGGCCGCGGCCGAGCCGGGCCCCCCCAGGCCGCCCCGTCCCAGCCCAGCTCGCTCCCGGGGAAGCCGCCGCTGCCGCCAGCCGGGGCTGCCCGCACGCAGCGGCCGGGACGCGCCCACCCGCCGCGGGGACGCGGCCCTACCTTGTTGTAGGCGATGTCGGGGCGCGGGTTGGGCGCCGGGATGGGGGAGGCGGCGGCGGCCGAGAACGGCGCACCGAGCCGGGCCGGGCCGCGGCAGAGCCGGGCGCCGCGCACCGCCGCCCGCAACATGCTGCGCTGCTCTGCGCCGGGCCGGGCGGCGGGAGCGGCCCCCGCTCCTCCGGGGCGGCCCCGGGGCGGCCCCGCACCGCCCCCGCTCCGCCCCCGCTCCGCACCGCCCGCCTCGGCGCGGCGCGGCGCGGCTCGGGTGGGCCCGGCTAGGCTGGGTCCGGCGCGGCCCGGCTCGGTTCTGGCCGCAGCAGCACGGCCCGAGTCGAACCGGCTTGGCACGGCTCGGTTCGGATCGAATTGGCTCGGTTCAGCTCGGTTCGGACAATGCAGCTCGGCTCAGCTAGGTCGCATTTGGATCAGCTTGGCGTGGCTCAGCTGGGCATAGCTCAGTTCAGCCCCATTCGGGTCGGTTCAGCCCAGCTCAGTTCAGATCACATTGGCGCGGCTTGGTTTGGTGCACCGGGGATGCCGCATCAGCGTCCGGCACCGGCACTGACTGTCCTCGTCCCTGTCTCTGTCCCTGTCCGTGCCCAGGTAACTTTGCGCAGGCAACAAGAAGGAGAAAGGCAGAGAACCAGAAACATCTCTGTTGCACTGGTTAGTTTTGCTGGAAAGGTGGTGTGATGGGGCAAACAGTTGTGGACCCCTGGTTGCCTGGGCCTGCTGCCGTCAGCATGTGCACAGGAATCAAAAAAAGAAACTACTGTCTATAGGGGAAGTGGAACAAAGCCAGCAACGCACTCTCACAACAGAAACATTACTTGGTGCATGCAAGTGAGAGGCTTTATAAAATTGCTCCCAACAATGGCTAAAGGCCTTTTCCGCTTGTTTGTTTAAGATGCCTTGTGCAACTTCAGCGTGCCTAAGTGCAGATTCACATGCAGGGGACAGAGATGTTCTCAAGTTATCATTGCCATCACTAAGGAAGCCACAGAACAAAAATATAAAGAGTTTTTAGCCTCCCAAATAAACCTGTGGTGATTACCCTGTATCTGACAGCACCTCTTTGGCTCCTTTAGCGAGGGGTCTGTGAAGGGTAACTGGGGGTGGATGGCTCTGGTTTATTAAAGGAGCCAGAAAAATTGTAGACTATGTCAATTCAAAAACAGTTTAACCCACTGTCCTGGAAGACCCCAGTCGCTGAAAGTCTTGGTGGTAGCACAGTGGTAGTTCCTGCATCTGCAGGTCTCCAGGCATTTCCCTCAGGAGGGGAGTATCAGCCCTGTTCTGCAGGGAGAAACCACGAAGCCCAGAGAGGCAAAGCGACAGCCCAAGGTTATCCAGCAGGACTTGGATTAGGCTGCGTGTTTCCTAGATCAGCGGAAAAGAAATCCTCTTGCGCTGGATCTCAGCCTCTCTTGTCCTTGGCCGCCCATATCCCCTGAAGGGTGACTGATTCCCCTCTTGTGCCCCAGGCTGTGGATCCTGGGCAGCCCTTTAGGAGGTGGCACTCATAAGGACCGCTTGTTCCAACACGTTCTCCCTCCTATTGCAGACCTGCATGCGTTAAACCACTTTTGGGAGGTGCCACAGACCTGTTTTACCCATAGAGATGTGCCTGTGTGCACTGTGCAACTCCCAGAGGGAGCGGGTCAGGCTGCATATCCACAGGACACATCTCAGAGCTGAGCTCCAGCCAAGCCTTGCTCAGGGCTAAGCTCCCATACGCTGTCCTGTATGTATCTTCTGCTGATACCTGCATGGACGACCGATGACATTGAGCATTAGCCCTGTGTTAATGACTTTGCTCCTCTTGAGCAGGACCCTTCCCTTCCCTGAGGCTTAGCGGACAAACTCAGCAGCACTAAAACCACCTGCAATGGAGGAAACACCTTCGTGGCAGACCCAGCTCTCAGCCTCAAACTCTCAGCCCTGCAATAGCTGACTGGGATAGGGCCTGCCTGAAAGATGAGATGGTGGGAGGCGCAAAGGCCAGGTGCCTGCTAGGAAATAATCCAACTGTCTGGGCTAGGCATGATGGCTCAGATGCAGGCTCCCTCCCCCTTCCACAGCAGAGCCAAGTGCCTGGGGTTGAGGTAGAATTTCACCCTGGAGCCTGGGAGAAATCAAAGCTCAGCTTATAAGGTTTCCCTACAGCCCTATGGTCCTGGTGTTGAGCAGGCAGCACGGTCTCCCCAGGGCTCCTCCGCAGCACCCCTTGTGCCCATGAGAGCAGGGATGCGGTGGCGACCCTGGGCAGATGGATGTGGCCTTGTGAAAGCAGGCTGTGAGGCTGTGCCTGCACTGGAGAAGCTGGAGAAGAATTCAAAGAAGCGTGCCCATCACTTTAATATTGAATGAATACTAGACTACACATAAAGAGCTCAGGAATTCTCACAATTGTTCCCACAGGTCTCTCCTTGCTGCTGGTCTCTGTGAAGCACTGAAAGCCCCCATTGATCCAGTCTGCATCCTCCCTGATCCCCGAAGAAACCCAGAGAGATCCACTGCAGTCATGGGACCATGGAGTCCTCCCAGTTCCTCCCAGCTCCAGGGGCCAGGCACTGCCTCAGCTCCAGCATCTCCCCTGAAGCCAGGAGTCCTCAAGGCCCTGATTCAGTTCCCCCCACCACTGACTGGAGTCCTTCTAGAGTCTGCAGGTAGCTGGAGGTGTTGTGCTGAAGGAGGAGAGACACCCTGCTCCATTCTCTTTATTCCCAAAACCAAGTCTTGCACCCCCATCCTGGCCATTCCTGACCAGCTCCTCCCCTCTGCAAGGCTGGTATTGACTGCTTGCAGCCTCATGATTTTGCAGCCAGGGATGGATTTGCCCCTTACCTGGACCCTGGCAATAAAGGGACTGAGCCCAGATATGAGATAACAGCAAACGCCACTGAAATTCAGAAGCTCCCAGGCTGCTGTTAGCATGACCTCTCCCATGCAGGAGTGGCTGGTTTAGTCTCACATCCGAGGCTCCCCAGCACTGCGGCTAGTGGCTCAGCTCTGGTTTGGAGAGCGCTGTCCTGTGAACCACGCGGGACATTCAGCCAGACATGGAGCTCCGGTCCGAGTGAAGCCCCAGGCTGGGGTCTGCACTGCTGAGATGCTCTGCTCCAGAGACCTGTGTGAGAGTGAGATCAAAGCTCACACAGGGCAAGTAAGGAGCTGCAGAACCAGGGAAGCACAGCAGCAAATGCTGTGCCAGCATTTGCCCCAGCCCCTTCCAAATGCCCTGGGGAAGGCAGTGCTGGGGAAATGTCCTCGCCTGGGATCCCACAACAGACAGGACAAATCACCCCTCATGCTCACGGGCCCCAGACTGCAACGCCTCATTCCTGGTGTGGAGGAGGCCCCAGAAGGGAGGTGTCCCTGTGTTGCTTTATTTGGGCCAGAGAAGGGTCAAATGTTAGGTGCGTGTGTCTGCTCACCTGGCTATCCTGATCTGTGGCCTGTACAGTCATCGTCAGAGCCACTGCTTTGGTCCTGGCACTCTCTGCCTGATGGAAGAGGATGAGACACGTTATATCCTCCTACATCGCCCTACCCTGGTGCTGCCCCCTCCGATAGCCAGTCCTGGCTCCCTCCCAGGCATGACGCCAGGAGTGCAGCTGGGTGCCCGGTGCTTTGGCCAGACACACTTATGCTCGCTCTGAGAGACAAACTGAGCTTTGCTCTGCAACCTTGGAGAGGATCTCCCCAGAGAACTGCGGGAACAGGCAGCCGTCGGGACCAGTGTGCAATGTCTGCTGGCTCCCCGTGTGGGACATGGCAGGATCAGTTGAGACACTGCCCTGTTGAGCCGAGAGTGCCTCAGCCAAGGGCATCTTGCTGCCAAGCTTGCTGGGCTGAACCTCCACCCCTGCAGTGCCAGCTGGCATGAGGTAGGCTTGCCCTTTCCCTTGGCCCTTGCCCAGCTTATGAGCGCTGGGACAGTCCCAGGCCAGGACTACTTGGCTGTTTAACACTCCACTGCATTATCTTTCTCCTGCGGGCAGCAAGACTCCTCCCCTGGCTTTCACAACATGCTTCCACAGCAAAGGTTGACAGTGCAGGGACGATGCCAAGGGAAAGAACAGTGGGATGGACAGGGAGATGGCAGGGATGAGGGGGCTCTCTGGTCCCGCAGACAAGGAGCAGTGTCTCTACCACAAGCCCAAGGCATGGAGTAGAGAGAGCGTGGCAGTCCTGGTGTTTGGAGACTTGGTGACTCTCTCCCAGCTCTGAAGATGAGTGTCTGGAAGAAGGGCGAGGAGATCTGCTCATCTCAGCACTTCCAAATTCCCCAGAGCTGCTGCTTCCCCTCCTTTTCCACCTCCTCAGGGAATCAGCTGCTAAGCACCCTGAAATGCTGGGGTTTGCTGGTTTCTGCCAGAGCACAAGGAAATGCTTCTGAAGGGCTGAACAACAGATGGGATTTTTCTTTTTTTTGACAGCTAAAAGGCAGTTAAGTAACCCACTAGAATTTGATAATGTCACTAGAATACATGAAGAATATAATCTCTGTAACAACCCAAGGATAGGGATGTTTGCTTTCATGACACACTCTGTGAATGATTACTTATGGCACCGCTCCTGGCAAATCTGTTTGCAACACCAGCCAGCCCAGAGCCACGGGCACACTGAGCCACACTGAGCCACACTGTGGCCACCAGCAGCACTGCGAAGTGGAAGCACAGAGAAACCAGATAGTTTGTAGAGCCTGGGCAGGGGACCCAGGTGTCCTGATACCTGCGTATTGACCTGACCTGCCTTGCACTGGCAGAAGGAAGAGACACGTAATTAAAGCTCTACAGTTTGAGACCTGATGCTACTCCCATCTCTGCCACTGACCTACCACATGACCATGGGCAAGTCACTTTGGTAGCTGGTTTCTGCTTCCTCACTACCATACCAGGAATGACCAGTGTCCCTCCATTTTGAGGGTTCAGGGCTGCAGCAGCACCCGCTCTGTGCAGGAGAGCCCAGGGCAGTGGCCAGGCCAAACTCCAAGTGGCATCCCAGAGCCGGCACTGCCGATCACACTCAGCTTATCACTGGGCAGGCAACTGTTTGTTTGCTGATGGGGACATCTGCAGGGACAGCCCCTGCCAGGGAGAGTAGGATAAGAGAACACAAAGGAGGAAATGAAGCTGTGGAGGTGCAAGCAGCTCCCTGCCCTACCTGAGGGACCTCCCAAGGAAGCAGCAGGAGGGACTCTTACAAAGAGAATTAACTTAGCCTTCCCCACACAGAGGCAGCAGCGAGGCTCCAGAGCCCTGCCAGGGGAATGGAATGAGCAAGCGCTGGTCTGGCAGGTGTTGAATAGCCCAAGTCCAGCCAAGCTCTGGGGACTCCACCGGCATTGGTGGCAGGACCTTGGTGGAGCAGCACCAGCAATTACAGCTGGGCTGGCGTTAATCTGCTCATCTTGGAAGGGAGTGCCAGCTTCTGAAATTGCTATTTCCCAGAACATGAACTCTGTTACTCTAATGTAGCCAGCAATGGGAATCTGGCTCCCTTTCTCCAAGCCATTGGACTCTACAAGCGCCAACTGTCTGATGTGATCAGGAAAGCAAGGACCCTCAGAGGTATGCCACAATCCCCCACCCTGGTGCAGGTCCAGCAAAGCAAAGCTACTTCAGGGAGGAAGATGTCTCACCTTCAGTTCTAGAAGAGGACATGGACACCATCTGGGCTGGGAAATCAGAAAACTCCACTGGACACCCATGATCTTTTTCAGTTTGCAGCAAAGACCCTGGGCCATCCCCAGCAGGCTGGTGGGGGGAGTGACCAGGGGGACTTTGGGTACAGGAGCTGCCCCTGGACGTGCCCAGGTACCATAGTTCCTGCTGAGGATGGGCCCTCGCCTGGCCCAGGTGCTGTACGATCGTGCAAGAGGCTTTGCAGTGGGGAGGCTGTCAAACACACGGAATCCTTCTTTTATGGCGAACTCCCAAGCCAGGTCGGCCACGAACTCTGCATCCTCTGGGCTGCTTTCACCTGGGGCTGGCCTCCCTGGGGACAAGAGAAGAGTAGGACACCTTTGTTTAAGAAAGCCCGTGTTATGTAGTCACATCCCAAACAGCGCCACGTGCCCTTGTCTGGGCCAGCCCAGTAGGACTCGAGAAGACTCCTCTCTAAGGAATACGAAAATAATGTCTTGTTTTTTTCTGATAAAGACTCCCAGGCCAGACCTGATGTATGCAGATAAACAGCACAAACAGTTCACACCACCTCCCTGCTCTCGACTCTCTCTTTGAAGGTGGTGCTTAGTTTGAAGGTCTGAGAGCTCCACCTGTAGGACTCGGCTCTGAGCTCTGAACTCTGGCCTCTGCTCAGTTCTCCAGTGAAAGAAAAGTGATCACTCAGCAACCTCCGATCAGCACAAACAGCAAACAGGAACAGACCAGACCTTGCATCCAGCAAAAAGCAGCCGCTGGGGAAATGCCCCGTGAGTGCTCCCCTCTGACTCTATTTTTTGTTTGCAGGACACATCCTAACTACACAACACAGCCTGCCTGAGAGGTTGTAGCAGCCTCACACCCTCCAGAGCCAGTGCTGGAGCAGGCAGGGAGCTCTGTGCTTTACAGGACACTCTATCGCATCCCTCTTGTCTACATGCAGCAATCACTCGCTGCATGATTACTCCCAGGTCACTCGTCTCCAGAGTGAAACAAGATCTCTCATTTTGATCCCTTATTTCCCACAGGAGCTCTATGCTGAAAGCACAAGACTGCCAGACATGCCACGCTTTGCTGTAGCACTTGGAATTTCAGAGCTCTCAGGAATCGCAGACAGAAGTGCCCGAACCCTGCAGCACATGCTGCCGGTCTGACCTCCCCCGGCTCAGTGCGAGAGCTCTCCCCACACCAGTGCTTGTGTCTGTGCTCTGGCTGGAGACCTGTGCAGAACAGGGCCAGCGTGGCTGGGTTCCTCACCTGCCAGAGAGCGTTTGTAGAGTCCCTGCAGCATTGCAGCCAGTTGGAAAAAGGCAAAGGCCATGTAGAAATTCCAGTTCTTGGGGCGCTCCACTCCCATGTGGCCACAGTACATCTGGGAATACTCCTCTGCCGTGGGAACTCCCAGGTGCCCCAAATCACACTTCCTCAAGCCTGGAAGATGTGAAGAGGCAACAGTGAAGCAGCAGACAGCGAGGAGCTCAGAGCTTTCTAGGGATGCCGTGAGGCTTGTGGCAGAGCCATGCAGCTGTGGAGCAGCAGAGACACCCACACCCATCCAACACCTGCACCGCTGCCATGCTGTTTCCATACATAACAATGGGGGTTTGGCACCAACCCACATCGGTGAAATGCATACTGGGCAGTTTTGTTCATTGGGGTGAGATTGTGAAAGCTGTGACTGATGGATCTTCCTCCTAAACAACGGAGTGATTTTCCTCCCTGTTTACCCCTATACTGTTCTTTTTAACAAGTGTATAACTTTGTGGACAAACCCCTTCTGGGCTGGCCTGGTTCACAGCTTTCCTACCAAAAAGAGTTCCCCAGCTTTACAGCTGAAACGAGAGGGAAAATCATCCAAACTAATTTTTAAACACAGTTTTGCAACTCCTCTCTAGGGCCATCCCTGACATGACTGCTAACAAAGGTCCATGTGCATAAACAGGGTGACAGTACCAACCAGGATAGAAGCGCATGGCAGAGTATGTGCCAAATGGGTGGGAGATATGAGACAAACTGGGGATGGGGTGATCATGGCACAGTGATTACTGCACATGCAGAAAGACGCTTCCGCCCTGGAGGGATGCAGGGTTCTTCAGGGAGGGGAGAAAGGGCAGAGCAGGGAATATGGTACAAGACCCACAGCCCTTTCCAACTGCAATGAGCTCAACTGCCAGCTGAGCTCTCTGGGCAGGAGCTAATCTGTTTCTGAACTCTGGTTCCTCTCTCTGTGTGTCAAATGTGACTTTGCCCCTCTCTGTACCTCTCAGTGCATTAAAGTGAGGTGGCAGGAAGTAGGCCATACAGTTATTCGCCAAATCAGAGATGGGATCTCCTAGAGTTGAAAGCTTCCAGCCAAGGACAGCAAGGACTTCTGGCCTGTCTGGATGAAAGACCAGGTTGTCCATCCTGTATCAGAGGGAAAAAGAGATCAGAAAAGTCTCAAGAGGGGGAAAAAAATCCCAGTGCTCAGCAGCAGTAGGTGCTTTCCTACTGCTTTCCTACCTACAGAAGCAGAAGAGCTTTCCAGTGCTCCTCACTCTCTTCAAAAATTGCTGAGTCCTTTGGGAGGCTGCACAAGTGAAAGATTAATTTCTGCAAGCATAGGTCAGGGAGGACAGAGATTACTCAGTAGTGAACTCCCTGGTTAATGATGAACTGAACTGTGCTTTGAAGAATGAAACCAAGTTATTCAGGGCCTCAGATCATTAACAGATGTTACAGGACAGGCTAGCCAAAAAGCGAAGCAGGCAAGTCACTGTCCAGGGGGATCTTCTGGTCATTTCAAAGGCACACAATAACTCCAGGCCCTGCATTGCCATGTGTTGTAGATTATGCATAGTACAGCCTTCAACTGTTTGAGCCCCAGGAGAGGGCAGCAGCCTACTGAGGAGGAAACAGAGGGCAGCCAACCCCCAGGGTGCAGAGAGCTCACCACCTTCCAGTCACACAGGAACTGTGTGCGCTAAACCTTGCGGGAAGGAGCCTTGGCCCAGAATTGGCACACGCCTACGCTGCGGCCTCACGTCCCTGGCAGCCAGGGTCTGACAGCACAGAAGTAGCTCTCAGCATCCCTCACCTCTCTCCCCAGCCACCATGCTCCTGCACGACTTCGCCTGTAACACTGGCAGGTTTTGCCATACATCCTGCAGCATCTCACCAGCCACCCAAACTCTCTAAGCACCAAATATAATTAGCAACGTGCACCATGACTGATTTCTGAGTATTGCAGAAACAGTTGATGATCCTCTAGTGTTAGACCAGTGTTTGCAGTGGTTGCATGAAGAAACTCTGAAACACCAATGAGGCAGCAAGATTGGAATCGGACATCGGGAGTCCAGGCTTGTCAGTTCCTGCCCTCAGTTTCCCCGCTCTCGAATGGGTGCTGCTTTTAAACTGCCACAGATCAGTAGGCAGATAAACACTGGGGAAAATACGAGAGCTCTGGGTGCAAGTCAGCACCAGTCAGAGCTCCTGGAATATGTTTCTCATGCCAGATGCGAAGGGTTTGTGGCCCTCTAGGTCTCATTACCTGGGGAATGCTGAACACGACCCAGAGCCCAGCTTTCGGACTACTCTGAAGCTGCTGCACCAGCCCAATTCAGCATCTCTTTGGAGTCTGCATATTGCTTTACACTCTCTCTCACTCTCTGCCACCTGGGATGTGCTCCAGGGCAGTGCTGTCAGCCAAACAGTACCTGAAATCACCATGGACCACTGTGGTCTTCTGAGACTCGGGAAAATGCAGAGGCAGCCACTCAATGAGTCTCTCCATGGCTGGGATAACACAAGTTTCCATAGCTCGATACTGCTTTGTCCAGGTCTCAACTTGCCACTGAATGTAATTACCTGTAAAAAGGAAACAAAGGCTCTCAGGTAAAGGGACAGGCACAAAGAGGCTTCAAAAGAGATGCATAAAAGGTGCATACAGAAAAAGTCAAACAGCCAAGCAGATCTCAGTCCAGCACCCTGAGATAAGCTCCAAGAGTTTAATTGTGATTTCCAGGGGTCTCATACATTCTTAACTGGGCACTGGATTTTATATTCTGGTGGAAATAATCAGATCCTGGACAAAAACGTAACTTCTCCACCAACTCCGAGAAGCTGCGATAGCCCTGCAGAGACTGGAGGAGCTGAGGAAGTTTGGTCAGAGATGGCAGCAAACAAGTTACTCCTGCACCCACAGTGCAGCTCTTGCTCATGGCAGGAAGCTCTGGGGACTACTAACAGGAAACACAGATCTGGAGGATCTAAAGCAGCTCTCCACACCCTCCCACCATGCCCGGGGATTCAGACATCCTGCTGCTCATCTTCACTTTCCTAACTGCCCCCAAGTTTGGCCCAAGTCCTGTACCCGAGCCTACCCCTTGAAATGCTGATACACAGGAGAAGAAAACAGTGATAGAGGATACATAGCCTTCTCTCACCATGCTCCCTGAGGTCCTCCAGTTTGGCTGCTCTGAGGTCTACACTGTGGATCTTGGAGAGGACTTGACTCATGGCAGCATAAATAGCCCTCCGCTGGCTAGGCTGCAGTGCAGGCAGGGAGACGTCGCTGTAGACACGGCCAGCACAGTGCTCCATCAGGTAGAAAGGTGAGCCAAAGGTGCTGGGGAAGCAAGGTGGAACCAGCAGGTCTGAGGTTAATCCTGCTACCTACCACCCCTCAAATCTCACCTGCACCTTGAACATGCCCCCGGGCCTCACCTGCACGGCAAGGTGAAGAGCAGCCTCAACAGCACTTGAGCTCTCACGCCTATATGTGGCCTGGGCTCAAGCCCAACTCAGGCTGCCAGCCAGTGGCACACAGCTGTGGCATGATCAGTCCCGTTCCCTCCAGCCCCAGGAAGCTGAGCTTGGGGCCGGGCTACAGCACCAACCATCTCCCTGCCTCCCTGCAGTGAGCTCTGGAGCTGGGCTATCAGATTGCATGCAAACATCATGAATGGTGGACAGACATTTAACTGCAGTGCAGAGACTTTATTACTGCAGCCAGCAGAGATCTGAGCATAGCTGTGCTGACTGCAGGCTAGACAGGGTGTCCTGGTCACAGACTTGCTGCTATCATGGCTGTAGACCTTGGGGCAAGTCCGAGGACTGGCAGTTAGAAAAATCACCTCCCTATTGGAAACCTGAGAATACTGAGTCAGCAGGAAGCCCTACCTTGTTTTATAGCAGCTTTTCAAAGGAACACAGCATTTTGATTGATTGCTAAAATAAGGACATACCTAAACCAAGCCAAATAAAAGTGTTACTGTCCTTTGAACTTCTAGAGGCTCCTCTGGCCAGAGACTGGGCAAACACTATTTAGACCAGTGAACTTTGTGAGGTCTGGCTCCTTCTCTCCTCTCCTCATCTTTGGGGGAATCTGGCTGAAGTTGTCAAGCACAGAGTGAAAGCTGAGGGACAAGATTACCTTCTGTCCTCACAGAGAGCAAGTACAGTGGGAACAGGAACACCAGCCTCAGAGAGTGCCTTCAGTATCCTGCCAGGGCGAGTCAGAGAGCCATGTCAGCACAGAAAGGCATTAGGGAATCGATACTAGAACTGCATTGTTGCTAGGCAGACACACAATATAAAAAAGAGCCCTGTGCTCACACTAAAATAGCACACTAAAATAGCATGGCTGCAGGTAGGGGAATGAAGCACACCAAAATCTTTGTATGGCCCAGAGCCCCAAGACCAACACACTCTGAAAAACCAAGCGGAGGTCACAACTGCTTCCCCACAAGTGTCCTGCTGCTCTGCTGCTGAGGCAGAGATCTCTGGCACAGCAAACTGGTTTGCAGCGTGACCCCTCCAGCATGGGGCTAGCCCTTCGCTAGGCTCCTCGCTGCTCAGTTGCAGTGTAGTGCTGCAACCCCTCTCCCACCCAGGGTGCCAGATGCGACAGTGAGATCCTGCGGAGAGCTGTGGTGTGCTCCATGGATTGGCAGGATTGGCAGTGCAGGGGAAGGTGCTTTTCACAGGCACAGGGTCCTAACCGCACGCTCACCACCAGCTGCAGGGCGGTAGGCACAGCTTTGTCTCTCAATCTAGGACTGCTCACGCTAGCTGTAGCGAACAGACAGATCACAGACTGGGATACGGAGCTGTGCAAAATGCAGGGAGGACAATGTGGGAGGCAGGTGTGTGAACTCTGGGTGTGATGTGGAACAGAAAAGCCAAGGCTGGAATAGAGCACTGTCCCTAGGATGGGGTTGTTTGGGATTTCCTACAAGAGTTTTCCCTGGTCAGCTGGCATGAGGAGCACAGCTCCTTCTCACCTGTATTCCCTTCTGACTGCAGGGCCTGAGGGATGCAGGCTGTCAGAGGGCTCCTTCTTCAGCACAAGCAAGCGATCTCCAAACTTCACGTAATAGGTCCGGGTAGACTGTCCATGGCCAAACTGCCGTAACACTAGTGGGCCTGAAGAGTTGAGAGCAGAGGGTCAGCAGACAGAAGCAGGAGCTGCAATTATTTCTCACCACTTCTCCAGGTTTTACTTCCCCTTCCTGTGCCTGGGTCTGAGATCTCACTTGCAGCAATCAGGAACCTACACTTTGCTCCTGTGTCCCAAATACCAGGGGAGCATGGCAATCGCTCATAGATGGCTCACAGGCCAAGAATACTCCTGGCAACTCTTTGGCAACTTGTGCTCAACGCCTCCCAAATGAGGAAGTCCTAAAATGTTGTTTCCCATTTCTGGGAAACAGTGACAGATCACTGAAACCTGAATGGACGCAACATTTGCTTGGAGACTAGGCACCTTTCATTAATATTATTTTTCAATCCATCTGCCTTATGATGGAAAGAGCCAATGGCTCCAGGATATGCAAGCTTTCAGGCTGAAGAGCAAAAAGCACTGCGATACCTGTTGCCTGGTCACTGAGAACATTTTCAAGGTACTTTTGCAGGTGATCTTTTGGGATTTCCATGCTTGGTCTCACTGAACGAGTATATGGAACAAAGCCTTGCAAAGGAAAACCCAGATAGGTTTCCAGCTCTTTGAGTGCTACTTCTGGATCATCAACCTGAAAGCAGGAGGGAGGGAGAAACACTGGGTGATACAAGATAAATTTGCCTGGGAAAGAAAGAGCTCTGCACACTTGTGATGCATTTATCTGTGAGTCCAACAGCACCGATCCACTAAGACACACAGGAATTCACTGGTCAGTTAGTCCTTGCCAGCACAGAGTGCCATTACCAATACTCGCTGAGCCTCCTGCCTTGGTCTCTGTCCCGGAGACGTACCTGTTACTGCGGCATAGGCACTGTGAGCCTGGGCTAGGCTAAGAGCTGGAATTCCCTGTGTGCAGTCCAGGGGAGCAGAGTTCACTCTTCCCACCAGTCCCATGCTTGTCCTTCCCTCTCACCAAAGTAAAACCCCTGTGCTCACTATCTCCAAAGCCTGGGGGTTAACCAGTCAGTCCCCAGCTGACAGATCCATGAAGCCTCAGAGCTTCTAGAAATTTATTAAATAAGTCTTATTTTCTCATATCAGATGGATGTGGTTGTCTCAACCATACGGTTAGGGCTGTTTCTCTAATAGGGAACTGAGGTCCATAAAGGAGAAGTGACTTCTCCGAGGTTACACTGGCTGTAGGGTTTAGAGCTGTGAATGAAGCAGGCGAGTGCAGACTTTGCCAGTAATCCTCCCCTTTAACCCCGCCACATCCTGTAGGAATAAGGACAGGCTGAAACAAAAGGCTTGGCAACACGAGTCTGCCACTGTGATTGAAAATCCTGAGTCATTCAAGTCAAACACAGCTTCTGGACTTAGAAACCATACCCAAAGCCTGCCCTGGTTGCATTGCTTTGTACCTTCACCGTTTTAATGCCAAGCTGGGCTGCTGCTTTTAGGTTCTGGCTGCTGTTGTCAAGGAAGATGGATTCCTGGGGCTGAACGCCCAAGCGCTCCAAGCACAGCTTATAGATTCGAGGATCTGGCTTGCGCATTCCTTCCCGGTAAGATTCAACCATCTACAGCAACAACAAATGGATTATGCATGAGCCTACTGTGACCACAAACACCTGTGCAGTGTTGGAAATGGAGGACGGGAGGGTGGGAAAGAGACTGACAGTCTAAGTAACATGTGAAATAGAGGACACGGGGAATGGAGGGCTGACGGAGCGGGATAGGACGTGATTCAAGTGACTGCGTGGGTGCCAATTGCTTGGCTGTGGTTCTGTCAGCTCAAATAAGCTAAACAGGATCAGCCAGTCCTGGGATGGAAGATATCCAACGAGATGTCATGATGTGGGAGACTCACTGGATGTCCCAGACCATGCTGAACCAATTGCTCAATGCTGTCCAAGAAAGCCTTGGATTGCACCACCTTCCAAATGATCTGGAAAAGCGGTGTCCTGACCATTGCACCTATCAACCACGCCAAAGCAATCTTCACAGCAGCAGAGATGTTGACCATAATCATCTGCCCAAATTTGGATCAAAAAATTCTTGAGTCAGTCTCTGAATACTCACATTGCCCTTGAAACCACAAAAAAATCAAGCAATATTTCACCTCTGCACTGACAGAGACTCTAGGAATAGAAATGGATCTATTAGATAGACATAAAAGCCAATCCTAGTAGAAATCCACATTCAATTAATTTTTTTTTTCACTAATTACTGTGCAGTGCTGTTGCCTGCTGTTACAGAAGAGCCACACCGCATGAGTGATGACACCGGATAGGCCATGGTTATTAAAGTGCTTTGAAACAGCCTGGGATGAAAGGTACCACAGAGCATCACGACAGACCATCACTCCACTAAGAGAACTTCATAGGCACTGGTGTCACTAGTATAATGCACAGAAAGCTGAGTCAATAATGACATAATGTTGACAAGATGATTTTAAACAGTCCCAGGTTTTAAATGTATTGATACGACGACTCTTTGCATATTTTGTTGTCTCAATCAAGGCTATAAACCAAACTTAAGTCATGAATAAACTCCTGAAATTCAAAGATGTGAGTTGGGGCACACAAAAAAGCAAATTTTCTGTCATGCTGAGGCGAGTCCTCATAGCTGCCTGTTAAAGTGAAGCCACTCGAACCAGCCTCGAGGTTCATGGCTAATCTTCTGCTTCATCGTTGCAAAAGCGAAGCGTGCTGGGAGAGGGGTCTCTGCCTACTCATCCGCTCAGAGAGAGCGGCACGTTGGGGTAGTGGGATTTTTCTAAAACAGGGTATGCTTTGCAATTCTTTGGGATGAAACAAGCTTTAAAAGACTAAGGACTAAATATAAAGCAAGCAGGGGCACTGGGTAATAACATTTATTTCTTGTATAGTGTTCCAGCTTCTAAGTCCTTTATCAACATCGCTAGCTATGCCTGTTACACGTATACTTGTGGTTGCGTGGGCATTTTGCAATGAATTTTCAAATACACAAGTACCTGCCTCTTACTCAGACCCTCTTCAAGGCCCAGTCACTACAACGAATTATGCCAGGAAACATTTTCACAGACTGTTACATTTATGGCTACCAATACGTGCTGCTGGTTGCTGTTCATTTGGTACCTGCATGTAAAGAATTTTGGTTGCAACTTTCTATAGACCTAGCTACAGAAATGCATTTTGGAATCCATCCAGGCTTACCACATCAAAGTGCTTTCGGTCTAGGGGCAGAAAGCTCTCTCCATTCAGCAGACAGAAGTTGTTGCTTAGAAGAGCTGTCTTAAGACCTTCTGCACGGATACACTGTACTGCTTCTGCCATTATGGGGAGCTGTTTTATCATCTCATTTCTGATTAAGTCCAAGAGAAAAGAGTCCACTGGAACACAGACATTTGCCTAAGAAAACAGAGAAACCCCCAAGAATGATAATTAGCCATAAATGGTTTTTAAGCAGGGAGGAAAATAAGAGTGGTTGGGTAGGTAGGTTGCCTGATCATCTTATCTTGCTGTCCTACTTCCTTTAGCAGCAGAAGGCAGTCAGTGAATCTCCCAGCTAAATTGTTTAGACCAAATAAACAAGCGTTCTCACATTACTAATTCTACAGAAGCAGCAGCAGAGATAAAGGGCTGATTTTGGGAGAGAGAAATGCACTAGGACTGTGCCTGCCATGGAATCAAGGCAGGTTAGAGATAAATACTGCTTTACCATTCAGCAGGCAGGAAAGGAATCTGCATTTTAGACTGTGCTGTTTCAAAAAGACTTTATTCAAAAGAGCATTCTTGCACTGTGTTCCTGGAGCTGTGGTGGAGGGTCTTCTACTGATCTTAAGAACCCTCCCTGGAGACCATGGCCTCCATCCATTGAGTGTGCCCATGTACAAACTAGCAGCAAAAGCCTTTTAGCTGATCTCTGACTCTCTGACTTCTCATCTCAGCTGATCCTAGAGCTGTCTTGAAATAAAAAGTTACGAAATATGCCGGATGAGGCTGGTGGAAGTGAAGGCAAATTCATCTGACCATCCTGCCTGGGTACCAGAATGATGATGGCAGTGAAAAGTCTGCCCTGATCAGACAGTGATGCTTCCTAGATGGTAAATCCAGACCCTTCCATCAAAGGATTTTTTTTAAAAGCTCCTCTTTCCTCACTGAACCACCACATTGCAGGATCCCATTTCCCTGCAGCTGGGAAGCACAAAGAGAGGAGGGGGGAGTTGGCTTACAATCTCAAAACACTGCTGTCCCAATTCCTGCAAAAACTCCACAGTCGTCAGCTCTCCTCTTGTGTACTTCAGAGAGGGACTATTTTCCCCTCCAGAGAGTATAGCTTGCTGGATGGTGCCGGCTGGAATACAATTCTGGGCCTCCCAGTCTATACAGAGAAAAGTAGGAAAGCCAGAAGAGAGCATGTATGGCATCATCAGAACTGGGAAACCTGCTTGAAATCCCTCTGAAGTCTGATACATTGACCAGCACTCACGAGAACCGATGTGCTGGACTGGGGTAATTTACCCCGACATGGAGAAAAGAAGTTTTGGCATTCCCCCAGCTGAAGCACCTCACCTCTATTTTTGGTGTGGTACCCTTGGGGCGAAAACACGGAGTTCTTAAAGTGTCCTGAAGGACGGTACCAACATTGGCTGGTATCAGCCGGTGTCATTACAGGACAGTTTCACTACCAGATGGGTTTGGGCCCTGATCTGGAGCTGTCAACGCGGTTGCTGGTTGCTGTCCCTTCTAGCGCTTCTGATGGCACAACGGGGTACCATCGTCGTCATCGCAAGTTCTTGAGTATCTTACCAGAACCAGAGGCAGCTGACAGGGACACCTGAAATCCATTTTCCCTCCATGCACAGAAACAACAGGAGCAAATGAGAAATGAGAATACACACCCGCGGCTGTCTTGTAAGGGGACGGGAGGAGCACTCCGCTCTCGTCAAAGATCACGGCTTTATAATGGCACCATCCAGATCGCCTCCGCCGAATTAACCCACGCGGGTGCTGCCGGATCCCGGCACAGAGCAGGTAAGGGGCGCGGGCAATGCTCCTCAGGTACATGCTGTGGAAAATTCGCAACTGGCCCCTGCTGACCGAGGAGAGAGGCTAGGAGGCAAAGTATAGAATTACAAGGGTAAATATTTATTCATGCACATGAAGTGTCCCAGCCAAATTAGGGCACCTGAATGTGGTTTTACACAGAATCCTTATACTCTTCAAATGTTCAGGTACAACATAATTTGACTAATCACTAACGCCCACACCACTGATTGCTAATCATAGCAAAACTTTGCAAAGCGACTATATTTTTGCAACATTCTTGTTGCTTGTCTATTGATGCAGATGTCCCTGGAATCAGTCTTGCTATAGTTAATTTTCTATGATCCAGACGATGCTGAGAGGGTTTCAAAGACGTGTTAGGGGGGCTATAGGATGCTGGATTATCCAGGGGTATCCTTTATCCTTCACAGACAGCTCTAAGCCATGAAGCAAAGTCCTTATTTCCAGGGCTGGGCTGTCTTTTAGTTTCTTTTACTTAAGCATGAACCATACCAACGCCTGGCACGGCCCTGAGCTGCAAGATACCAGCGTAGTGGGTGTGAGGGGAAAGGAAGAAAGAGGGGTTTATTTTTTTTTTTTGGAGGGGTGGATATGCTTCGGCCTAAGGGGATGGGGCCTGGTCCCTTCAGCTTGGCTGCGTTGCCATGGTAACAGGGCCTGTGGCTCTGGTACACGCCTGCCCAGGCAAGACTGTCACCCCCCCGCTTCCACCCCCAGTGTCCCCATCCCTCCTCTCAGCCCTGAAGTCACCCTTGGGGGGGGGCCGGGGCACGGAAGGGGGGGCGCGGAAGGGACTTCCGTGCCCCGGGCCCCCCTAGGCCTAGTCCAGGCCAGGCCTTGCCAGGAAGAGGGCAGGCTTCACCGCGCCATTTGACCCCAGCCCCAAAGTCTCGCGAGAACACACCTGGAAGTCTCGCGAGGAGCAGCCGCGCGCCGCTCGCAGCCCCCCGCGCCGTCCTCCTCCTCCTCCGCCGCTGCTGCCGCGTCGTCGTCGCCGCCTCTACGTCATCGCGTCGCCGGCGTGACCCCGGTGAGGTCAGAGGGGAAAGGTGCGGGAGGCGGAAGCGGTGCTTCATCTCCGTTGGCCTCCTCGGAGCGCGGTGGCGGCCCGCGGTGCCCGGGCCCATGAGCGTGTCCCTGGTGGTGATCCGGCTGGAGCTGGCCGAGCACTCGCCGCTGCCCGCGGGCTTCGCTTACAGCGCGGCTGGTGAGTCTCTCCGGTCCGGTTCCCTCCCACCCGGGGAACCGGGCCCGGGTGCGGGTCAGCCCTGTCCACCGTGGCGGGGGAGGGAGCCGCGCCCTGCCCAGGTGCCCGGGGAGGGGGTCGGGGTCGCCGTCGCGGTGCAGTTGGCGGGTCCCGGTACCGGAGCTCCGCTCCCACCACCCCGTCCCAACGCCTGCCTTGTCCTGCGCAGCTCCGGAGATGGCTGCGGAGAGCACCGGCGCGCCCCCGGCTGCTGTGCCGTCCTGTTTGGAGGGGAAAGGCCCCGGGGAGCGGGCGGCCATCCTCCACCAGCACCTCGGCCGCCGGGAGATGACCGACGTGATCATTGAGACCATCCAGCCGCGGCCAGGTACCGGCCTCGGGGGGAGGAAATGCCTTTTTTCGGGTCTGTGGTTGTCGCCCGCCCTGCTTGCGCGGGGGCCCCGTATTGTGGCAGGGGAGCGCTGCGCTTCCCAGGCGCTGGCCCCACCGGTGACGGCTGTCTGTCAGCGTGGGGATGGTGGAGGTGCTGCTGGGTGTGCGGGTCTTGAGTCAGTCATGCAGCGTAGAAAACAGGTAGAGAAATTAGGGGATGTGTGTTGGGGTCCGGATAGGAGAGCTGGTTATTGCTGGCAAACATTTCCCGCTCGGTAAAGGGTTAATTTATTTCGGGCTGTGCTGTGGGCCGATTGGTGTTTTGCTTGCCAGCCTTGCTGGCCCATAGGAACGGGACCGGTCAGCTCTGCAGGCGTTAAATTCCCTGATAGAGGGGAAGTTTCAAGATGGAAACTCCCAAGTCCTGTCGAATGTCCAAGTCGCCATCAGAGCAGCGCAGGAGGAGCAGCTCGCTGCTGCGGGGCTCTCCTCGCCCGTGCTCCGCAAACCTGTCCTGGCTGCTTTGTGTTAATACCAGTGCCTGTTGGGATTTCACTGGGTACAAAGCTCGCCCAGCTTGATGTGCGGCACCGGGTCCTGCCAGGGGCTCGCACCAGATGTCTGGCAGCGCTGGAGTTTCCCCTGGAACAGCAAAGATGAGAGGCGTCTCGTTCTGCTGCTTTCTGGGGTTGTCATTCGACTTCTCGGGGTGCTGTTGTGTACATGCTGGCTGTGCTTAGGGAACAGCAGACACTTCTGATGCACCATTAGTAATGTGGAAACTTTTGATTTGTAAAAGATGAAACAAAAGCTGCCACAGAAGGAAGAAAATCTTCAGAGGCTGCATCTGCTGAGGACAAAAATAAACATGACGATCAAAGTAAAGAGTGTGAGGCTGCTCCAGACTCACCTTCAAAACAGCTCCCTGACCAGATTTCCTTCTTCAGCGGGAACCCCTCAGTTGAAATCGTTCACGGCATTATGCATCTGTACAAAACAAAGTAAGAATGCTTGACTAATTCTAGCTCTAATGGGAACAGTACTCCTGAATAATGCTGCCACCCAGAAGGGTGAGTCGGTCACCCCAGGGCTGTGGCTCCTGAGCTGGGACAAACAGGAAGGGTGACTCACAGCCGGGTCCTTGTGTTAATGGTAGAGCTTGAGGGTGGCCCGGGTGCCCCAGCTGTGGGTGATGCCGCTCCAGGTGGAGAGGGCTTGTGCCAGGGGCTGCAAGAGTGTCAGATGAATGCGGATTCCTAAAAAATGATGTTAGAAAGCAGCTTCTCAAGAGATCCCACAATTAAATTGTGATCTCTGGGATCCTGGCGGCAGGCCTGAGGAGCTGTCTGAAGCGGGAGGTTTCATCCCGTATTTCAGGGATTACAGTTTCACACCATTCCCCTATAATTGTGTGAGAACTTCCATTTCAGGTCTTCCTGAAAGCTATCAGGAGACACAAAATGAGCATTTGAAATAGTACACAAACGTTGCTCACTTGTTCTAGGAATAGTTCTGAGCATCTGTGGCAAGCCAACTTCAACTGTTGTTATAGAAAAACAGATGTCAAATTATTCCTGACAAAACCATTGTTTATTGGAGCTGCCTGGTTTAATCCTTTGCCAAAGAGTAATAGTGTCACGTGGGTACACTGGATGCTTACCACAACCCCTTGCTTCTCTTTCTTAATATTTACAAATGTGTGAAAGAGTGTTAAGATTGACAACAAAGCTATTGTAGTAACTGCAGCTGTTGGAAGTGTGATGTATCCAGCTCTGTCCTCTCTGAAATGACATGAAGTTGTGTCACTGTTGCCTTATCAGCAAGATGACATCTTTAAAAGAAGACGTAAGGCGCAGCGCCATGCTGTGTATCCTCACGGTCCCTGCTACGATGACCAGTCATGACCTGATGAAGTTTGTGGCCTCCTTCTATGAAGTAATCGAGCACATGAAAATCATCCGAGATTCCACTCCAAACCAGTACATGGTGCTGATAAAGTTCAGCTCGCAGGTAAGAGCTGGAAGTCCCTTTGCTGTAGAAGGGGCTGCACTGTCATATACAGCTGCTGCTTAGGAGTGCTGTCTGGCTTCACTGGCCAGCTGTTAGCCAAGATCACACTTTATCTTTGGAGAAACAGTCCTGTCCTATTGCCCAGAGCTTTCCCAGGGCTGCTGGCTAGGATTAGTCCCACACCTTGACCTGGAGGCAAGTGTCTGCCATGTTCTAGCTATCCTATTTCTTGTTGTCAGAGTATTTAAAAAATATATTAAGGATACACAGTTCTCTGCCATCTCAGAGCATATTCAAAAAGAGAGTGGTGCATTGTACTATGCTGAACAGAAAGGACCCAGCCAGTGGAGCTTTGTTTACGTTTTAGGAAAGACTTTGTTCTGCTTTCCTGGGGAGCTGGGTGGTCTCACAGCCACTGCCAATACAGTGTGAAAAGGACAGTCTCCCCCAAAACTGAGAGTCTAAGGGCTGAATTGATCACCACATAACACAGTTTGCTGCTCACAGGTCTTCTTGAACTACGTAGCTTTAAGCATTCCCCCCCTGCCAATTCCTATGTGGACCCTCTCACTTGTACCTTCTTTTCTCCCAACTGCAAATTACTTACTTTGGAGCTGGGGCAGAGGTTTCCCCCAGCCATGAATGCTGCGTGAGGTATTTCCCATGACCGTTGTGCAGATGCAGTATTTGTGTGCATTTTGTGCTATTTGCAGTAGTGGCAAAGATGCATTTTGTGTATCGCTGTATCAGATTTGAGAGGCAAATATCTAGTGCTAAACAGCCTTGCAGCAAATCTGTAAACTTGTACTCAATTCACCCTGAAATTCCTGTTTCTTAGGAAATTCCCTGAAGGCCCTGTTCCCCAGTGACCCCTAAAGGCAGCAACACCAAATGTCATGGGCCTTTATGTTTCTGGCTGGAGTGACCAGGAATATGGGACTGTGGCATTCAGCTAATTTGCCTCAATCTGGTGTGATGTTTGTGAGAGAAAGGGTTTGGGGAGGTTACTGAGTTAAAATGGATGATCTATTTGACAGGTTTTGTTTTGGTTCTGCCTCTTTGCAAGTGACTCTCGGGCACGGTTCAGAGCATGCCTGAATCGTGACCGGTGAAATGGATCCTTTCCCACACTTAAATTGTTGTTCCTTTCCCTGACACAAGTATCAGTGTCCTGCAATGTGGCCCTCTTAAATTTTTGCAGAGACCAAATTTGCTTTGCCAATGCACTGAAAATGCTGACAAAGGGCAAAACAGATGCTGAAGGGAAATCCGTTATTCCTGCTGAATGCTCAAATATCAGAGTAGCTATCACTGCTGTGAACTTCACTTCTTGTCTTCAAGTGGTAACAGTAAACCTAGTGCCAAGATGCAATGCCTGCTGGCAGGAGCTGACTCTCTGAAATGTCTCCTCTGGTATTACAGGGCTTGGTGGAGGGGAGAGGAGAGGATACAGCAGATGTGTGCTCCTCTTCCTCAGTTGTATCAGCTGCGAGTTTTCTCTTTTTAACTGTCTTCCTTTGGTTTGTGCATAGGCTGATGCAGATAGCTTTTATATGGCATGCAATGGCCGGCAGTTCAACTCTATAGAGGAGGACGTTTGCCAGCTGGTGTACGTGGAAAGAGCTGAAGTCTTCAAATCAGAAGATGTAAGTTTGTTTTTTGTTTTCCCTGCACTTCAGAATTTTAACAGGATTACTTGGACTGGGCAGAACGCTGCACAAACTGCTTAACTGTGTCAACCCAAACCCCATTTCCCATTCCAGTGCTGTTTCTACTTGGGAGAGTGTGTTTGGTGACTTCATGGGCTTCATGCCTCGCCACTGCAGCATCTCTGACCTAAACCTGCTGTGGGTAGCAGATCTAGTGAATCCAGAAAACAGAATGGGGCTGGTGGCAGATGCAGCAGCTGCACAGAGCCCATGCTGTGAAGAGGATTCTGGCTGTGGTCTATTGCATGTTGTGGATCGTTTTCTTTTTCAACAAATTTCTAACTGCTGTGTAGGCTCACAGGATTATTTTGTAGTGTTTTTGTACCCTAGCGCCAGCAGTAATGAGAGAGAAATTTGACTTTTTCTTATGTGGGTGCTTAATGTATGGTGAGTGGAAGGTGCTGA
The DNA here is from genome assembly GCF_034638445.1 of Ciconia boyciana. Classification (NCBI taxonomy): domain Eukaryota; kingdom Metazoa; phylum Chordata; class Aves; order Ciconiiformes; family Ciconiidae; genus Ciconia; species Ciconia boyciana. The sequence continues at coordinate 8,687,158 of NC_132948.1, forward strand.
GCAATTTGTCTCTGCTTGTTCTTTTGAAGGGGGCCAGCCTGCCTGTGATGGATCTGACAGAGCTCCCGAAGTGCACAGTGTGCTTGGAGAGGATGGATGAGTCTGTGAACGGGATCCTTACCACGCTGTGTAACCACAGCTTTCATAGCCAGTGTCTGCAGCGGTGGGAGGACACCACGTAAGAGGCTTTTCTTTATTTCCACATCTAAAACTCTGTTTGAGTGTGGTGGTTATGTGCTGACAAGACTGGTTCTGCTCATCAGAGTGTGGGGGCAGGAATTACTGCAAGTTCTAATGCTCTTTTTTCCCATTAAGGGAATCCCAGAGAGAAATCTCCCCGCCAAAAGTAATTGAACAGTGTTTCCCATGGGCCTTACTGCTAAGGCAGGAAGGGAGTTGCAGAGTAATGCTGATGATTTTAAAATATTGTAGGATAAGAACACTGGGGTAAACAGCATTGGATGCACACACAGCCCTGTTTCACTCAGTCTTGTGTGTCTGTTCAGTCATTTGTTTCCTCAGCATAGCTGAGGCTGTGCTGTAGACAGATCTGCACATCTGGCTGAGGCGTAGGAGTCCTTTTGGGAGCCCTGCAGGGCAGCAGTCTTGCCCGTCTCACTTAGATGCTGAGAGAGGATGAAGAAGAGCTGGGCAAGAGCAGGTGTACAGGGGGACAGGACTGGAAAGCGAGACAGAAGGGAGGCGGGGAAGGAAGGGATGATGATAAGATCACTCAGTAAATTGGGAAGGGGAGGCAGCTGCTCTAGACAGGCTGTATTATTCAAGGTGGGTATGGGCTGAGTGATGGGAGGCTGTGGCACTGGCTCAGGGGCAGACCTTCTGTGGCACTGGGCAGGGCTGGGGGTTGGACCTGTGTCTGTCCTTAAAGCAGCTCTTCTTTTCCCTACTGCTAACCCTTTCCTGTTCTTGCTCTTACCATCCTTCACATCCCTGTAGATGGGCATTTCAGTAGATGGGACTCTGAGCTCCTGACTGCAGAGTCCCCAACTGGCACCCGGGTGCTGCTATCAGTTGTGCATATTTTGCATTCTTCTGGACACTGCTGTTTTACTGCGCACCAGGCAGCCACTGATACTGCAGCAGAAGGCTGCTGATGTTCATTGTGTTTTCTTCTCTGTGACTGGTACCCATGATTGCCTGATTCTCTGATGGACTGTGAGGAAAATTTTAGCCCTCTGTATATCATTCATAAGCCAAAGTAACAGAACCTTGGTAAGATTAATCAAATTTGTAGCTATTCAATTTTATGGGCTGCTTTGCTCCATAAATCAAAACCAGTTTAAATTTGAAGCAGTGGAGCTTAGCCAGTGTAGGAGCAAGATCCAAAATAGCACTTAAATATCTAATATACAGTTTAAGCAGAACTTATGCTCCCAGTCTAGAAGAACGATAAAAGAAAATCCCTGTCCACTTTGCTTAGGTGCCACGGAAGCTGTAAGTGCCTGAATTTGTATAGAAATCTGACTGCAATCCAGTTGTCTCCTCCCTTGAATATTTCTGTAGCTTATCCAGCAGCTAATGAAAAATACATAAACAGCCCTGCGAGAGGATGCACAGCCTCAGTTACCCCGCTGCCTAGCTGAGCTTCTAGTGCTTAGGGTCTGCACAAAGGTTCCTTCTGGTCTTGGGTCTTCTGTCTTTCTGGCAGCACAGTGGTATAGTTTCAAAAGAAATGATAGTGGGGTGCCTGCTACTGATTCTTTTAGGGTACAGTTACGGGATATTCTTCCTGGAAGGGCTGAGACTGAATCCATTGGGTTGAGGTGAAATTGAAACATCTCCTCATCTCCTTAGGGTTGTTTTAAGTACTAAGGTATGTTTGCAAAGGGTAGATACCTCCCTCTGTTACTCGGCTGTCCTCAGCAATGTGCAGTTACAGCATCCTTCCACAGCAGTGTGTAGCTGCTGCATAAAACCCTGCATGTAATGGAGAACTGAAGATGTCAGTTGGCAGCAGTCTGGAGGAGCAGTGTTTAGAGACGTGCAACACATCTGTACGAGTGCTTCTTGCAATGTTTATGGCTGAGGCAAGGAAGTGTTTCTTGAGCTTGGTCGTGGGTTTTTTGCTTACTGGCAGAGGCTGAGGTTGCTGGCAGCCCCACTGAGGCTTTTGGTTGCAGATGTTCTCTACACCTGGACTGCAGCAAAACCAGATCAAGCTGAGACTGTGAAATGGCTTTGGAAGAACTGTTCTTTGTTCTTCTGTCACTTACTGGCTTTAAAAACAGTAGCCTTGTGTGGAATGGAGGCAAATTTGAGTGGGGTAAACGTGAGCTGAGAGATGCACGCACATAAAGAGCGTCCCACTGCATAAGGCATTTACTTGGAGCTCTCTGGCTCTTTTTAATTACTGTAACGTTAAGATAGAGCTCCTTGTGTCTAATCATGATGTTTGTTTGCCCTCTAGGTGTCCTGTCTGCAGATACTGCCAAACGCCTGAGCCAGTGGAAGAGAACAAGTGTTTTGAGTGTGGAGTTCAAGAAGTAAGTAGGTGGGTGGATGGTGAGTGAGATCTAGACTAGATCTGACTGCACAGCTGCTCTAGTTGCTTTTGGGGTTAATTCTGTGGCTGCTTTTCGGCTGATTTTACCAGTCAGTGGTGTATCTGCTTTCCTTTTGAGTGGGAATCGGTACTGGGAAGGGGTCTTACCTCCCTGGTTTCCTGTTCTGACAAACGTTTCTGATTCTTAGAAAGAAGTACTAGCACACAAGCTGATCAGAGCCTCCATGATGAGTATGATAGGAGGCAGCTAAACTAACACTGAACTTGGTGATCCCTTCTAGTCTGTGCTCTTCAGAGCTTGCTTTTGTGGTCCTGCTGAGGTACCTCATTTGTTAGTCAAGGCCAGTCTTCCATCCTTGCTTGTGATAATCTATCAATGTACCCAGCACCTGCAGGCTTGTAATTGGCTTGAATGAGCAGGTACCTCCTTCTCTTTAGCCTTCCAGCTGAGCAAGGCTTCAAAGAAGGGGGAAAAGCAAACGCTGTTCGCTTTCCAAGGAAGTGACTGGATGTACACAGCATCAGCAGGCCATCGGTGTCAGATGACACTTTCTCAAAGCACTGATACCACTGTTTGACAGTGTTGTATGTACAGAGCTTTCTCATTCTGTTGACAGAACCTTTGGATCTGCTTAATATGTGGGCACATAGGCTGTGGCCGGTATGTGAGTCGACACGCTTACAAACACTTTGAGGAGACCCAGCACACCTACGCCATGCAGTTGACCAACCACAGAGTCTGGGACTATGCTGGAGGTAAGCACTCTGTCTTCCCCTCTTGTAGGATGACCTTGTTTGTAAAACGGCTTTCAGGACCCCTTAGTCAGAGTACTTGTGATAGAGTTTGCTTGGAGATTAAGGGGTTTGCATCTGTACTAATACCTTGTCTTTTGGGAACATCCATCTCCTCTCTAATAGCAGTTTTCGTGGGTCTGTAGCAGATGGAGGCGGGAGAACATGATTCTGTAATGAACCAGGGCAGTCCTGTAGTCTGTGTGGAGTATGTTTGTTACTCCCTTTCCATCAATTTGCCCTGAGGTATGGGAATGGGCTGTTGTAATAAATATCCTGTAAGGTGTCTGTGCGAAGTCTGCTAAATAACAAATACATCTGTTGTTGGCTTTCTGCCTTGCTAATATGCTGTTGCAGCAATCTGCATGGTTAATTGTGCTGCATAAAGTACTTCCACTGGTGTCAACCTGGGTGTTCTTAAGCTAAAACTCCCTGTGGTTGAATTTTCTCTCTTCAGATAACTACGTCCATCGACTGGTTGCAAGTAAAACTGATGGGAAGATAGTTCAGTATGAGTGCGAGGGAGATATGTGTCAGGAAGAGAAAATTGATGCCTTACAATTAGAGGTAAATATTTTGGCTTTTTGGACTCTGCATTGTGCTGCTGTGTGGAATTGTTTCAAATCCAGATATGACTACAAGAAAATTACATCAGCTTATGCAGCAGACCTGCTCCCTGCATGTAGGCAATCATCTTCAGGCAGAAGCAGGATGTTTTTACTGCCTTTTTAAAAAAAAAAAAAAAAAAAAAAAAGCTCTTCCTGGCTCTGCAGAGCCAATGCAGCTAAGTGTAAGCTGGCTGCAGTTTCATCCTGTGTTCACTGGTAGACTGAAGATTAGCTGGTTACGCTGCTACAAACACTCAGGTCACTGGAGAGAGAAACAGGTCCGAATGCCCAGACTCCCTCACCAGACCCTTCCTAGTGGATCTGTGACTTGGCTTAAGAGCCAGGATGTGTACGGAACTGTCAGTTTGAGTAGTTTAGCTTGTAAACTGAGCAAGTATGTAGGAATCCATAGCTGTGTGCTTACCTTGGCTATCAAAGAAAGCTGACAGGCTCGTCTGATACCAGCCCTTCTCTTGAACAGATAATGATTATTTTGTACCTGTTGGCCAGCTTCTCCTATCCTACCTAGAAGGGTAAAGGAGCAAAACTCAAAATTACTGCTCTGCTGAGCAGATATACTGCAGCATGATTTCAGCTGCATTAGACACAAGGGTATCTGAGGAGGCACAGCCCATAGAGACCAGACTTTGTAAGCTTATTGCTCAGTAATATTCAGTTACTTTTCCATTAATTTTTTGACTAAGGCTTAGATGCTAAACCAGCTATTTTTAAACCTTTTTTTTCTGGGAGGTTGGTGCTTAAAGTATGCAAGACCTCTCTATCTAGCTTATGAGATCTAAATGTTTCTAGAGAGAAAGAATTTGGCAGTGTATTTCGGTGCTCTGATATTACTGAGAGTGTTCAAGGTTTTTTGCACGTGTTTAATTCTGCAGTGAATGCCTAATTTGGTGCTTATTATCCTGATGATAAGAAATGATCACGTTTTCCAAACTTCCAACTCATTTGCAGAACCAGGAGGGAAAAGATGGGATGTAAGGCATATATCCTTGTTCAGATGCCAAAATAACATTGGAATGGGCCATACTTGTTGGAGCACAGTAATTGTGAATAGTTATAGACAGCTGAGGATGCTTTCCCAGAGATAATGAAGCTAGATATGTGCACTTACCCGTCCGCCTTGGGTTCTAGGCTGTGAATGGGGAACTCAGCAGCTCAGCCTTTGGGACCTCAGACTCATGACAGGGATGGTTGATGCTTCATTTTCCTGTGGAGTGTAAAACTTGTCGAGATCTATTGCTACTACCATGAAAAATCTGTCTCCTCTTTAAAAAGTTCTTGGCATGGTACTGGGTACAGCTTGGCAGAACTTCTACTTGCTCCTTGCTCTTGTGCTCTAAAGGCTTTCCTTGACTTCAAAAAAATGCAGTGATTTGATTTTGAAATCAATCAAATCGGTGAAACACATCTGCTGGATCTGCAGTTTGCACGTATGTTCAGAATGTCCTGTATGCTCAATTTCATCTGATTAAATTGATTTGTATATTGGAGCCCTTTGGGCTTCTTATTCAGCATAGCCACCCTTACGTAAAAGCTGACTGTTCTGTGTATATCTTCTGTGTTTATAGTACTCATATTTGCTAACAAGCCAGCTGGAATCGCAGCGAATCTATTGGGAAAACAAGATTGTCCGAATAGAAAAGGATACGGCTGAAGAGGTGAGTTCTGCTCTGAGCATGTGTGAAACTCTGCTGAAACAGGCCCCTGGACACTGTGAAGCTAAATGGGAGATGGAGCTGTTCGGTCTCTCATACAGCCTGAACGTTGCGTGACGTGGCCTCACGTAGCCTGTTTCACTACCAGCTGAGAAAATTGGCTCCAAGACATATCCCTTATCTTGATGCTTGGATCTAGTAATTTGCTGCTCAGTGGTGCAGAAGTAGGTAGATTGCCACCTAGATTGAAGGTTGATTTAAACGTGCTGCTCAGGGAACTGCAGCAGTGGTGAAAACAAGTCCGTGCTGCTGCAGGATCCCTGCTTGCCGATGACATCGGTCTCACACTGACGTGTATCTCTAGGGAAGGTTAGTGTAGCATAGACAATATGACTTTAATTTGCTCGGCTGCAGAAAGTGGTAGCAGTCTTTCTGCTCCAAACGCATATTGATTTGCCCTTTCTTTTTGATCCCCTATCTCTCCTCATCACCCTTTGGGAAAAGTTCAGAGTCTTGTCCTATAAAGCATTCTGTAGGCAGGACAGCTTCAAAATGTCATGAGCAAAAATCCAGTGAGAATATTTTAATGCTTTTCACTCTATGTAGATCCTTTCAACTTGGTTTAAAGTGAGTCAGGATTTAGGGTTGAGTCCTTAACTGAACTTTCTGCATGACTTCTAATTAACCATTTAGTATCTGCAGTTAAGTAGCATCATAAATGTAGAAATTATGGCTGTTGAAGTAATGGTCATTGACCTTGGTCTAAAGAACAATCCCAGAAATCTTACAGAGGGCCCTGTAAAAGGAGAAGATATAGTGAAAATCGTCTTGCACGTGACCAGGAAACATGATCCACAAAGCAACTTCAAAGTGAAACGACTGATATATGCCCCAAATGGGGTTTCATGTTTAAAGATCCTTACAATTTTATTCATGGCCCTCACTCCATGCAAGTCTTGTCTGGATCAGTGCCACTATGCAGTGTATTCCATTATCAGTGCTCAGGCTACTTCCCCAAATTAACCATCAGCTGCATAAACATTCAGTGATTAAGGCCGGAAGGCTTAAAACCTGCTCTGCATTGACTCTGGCATCAGCGAAGGCACCATGTGTGCTGACACTGACATTTATCCAGACTGCTCTTCCAGGAGAGCATTTTTCCTTTAAATTCCTGTCTCCACGACATGCAAGCATGCTTTTGACACTAATATAGGGGAAACAAGTATTTCTGTCTATAAATCTCCTGTAAGTCTTATGTTAGAGGTTTTGACATGTTCTGTGCAGTGCCTAGAGAACGAGAGCTTGGTTTTCTTCAGCAGCAGCAGTTTCGAGCTGTGAAGTAGAGGGGAAGAGGAAGCCAGTGTACGTGTGTTTCTGTTTGCGTTTTGCATGAGTAAGATATTCGTGTCAGTAGGTCACTGCCTTATGACAGCAAGCTGCTGAGTCAGTGCTGAGCAAAGCAGCATGTTAATTTTCAGACTTTGACCATATTTACTTGAGGTTTAATTTAAAATGAGCAAAAGCCCGACATTGTAAAGCTGTAAGATGGAAATTTAAGTTTCCTGACAGATACAAAGAAGTCTGAGAGGATGGCTAAATGCATGCTTAACTACAGTCAACAAGAAGTTAAGGATCTGATGCAACTTTTGTTTGAATGGGGTGCTTGGCAAAGATTTGCAGCCCGAGTTGCTGTTCTGTGTGAGCAGCTTCCACGGCAACGTGGTTCCTCGTTGGGGTACTGCAAACGGTAAAGGCAGAGGGTCTTCATCAAAATTAAGCCTTTTCTTGACTCAAAGTTTTTGCTTACCTGGATATAATAGTTGGTCAAAGTCTAGAAACCACTCCAGAAAAATGAATGTCATAATGAAAGTGCACAGGACTTTGATCTCTTTGAAATGCCTGTGTGTTTGTTTTTACAGATTAACAACATGAAGACCAAATTTAAAGAGACCATTGAGAAGTGTGACAGCCTGGAACAGAGGCTGAATGACTTGCTCAAAGAAAAGCAGTCTGTCGAAAGGAAGTGGGTACCGCTGCCAGGTTTAGTTCCATGCAGCCATTAAAACTCCGCACGCTGACATCCAAAAAGAAAAAATCTTGCTATTCCTGGGCAATTTTGAGCTATTTAAACTGGTATACTGAGAACACAGCTTATTTTAAAAAAGCTCTCATTTCTGTAGGTGTTCACAAATTGAAAGTGCCTGTTGAGTGGAACGCAGCTTTTGGGCTCTTGGCTCTTTTTACATGGTCTGCATATTTAGCATTCAGTAATCCTTCCTCTGCCTGCTCAGAAGGAGACACCAGTCTGTTTCACAATTGGCGGATGCATCCAAAGAGAAGAAAGGCAGCTCAACAGAGGCATCTCACCCAGCACAGAGGAAAATGTAGATCTTAGGAAGTGCCTAGATGAAAGATGTCAAGCACGGGGACTGTGCAGCTCAGTGTGTTCCAGCTCCCTAGGTGGGACTGCATGCTCTGTTCCTCCTAACCCACCAGGCCCCTGGCACGGCTGCCTCTCCAGCAGTCCTGCTTGGAGCAGGAAGTGCAGGCTAGTGAGCTGTGGTTCATGCAGCTCACCTTGATGAGTGGAAAGGAGTCTGTGTATGATGCCAGCACACTTTCAGGGCAAAACACTGACTTGTTAGGAGCAGGGAAGCACTGTCTGTGAAACATGAGGCTACTGATATCCTTGTGGGAGCATCTTGCTTCCGAGTGAAGTTGTATCTTCAGGGTCTTGTATTCAGGGTGTGGCGGGAGCCAGCATCTGGGAGTCCCTGATTGTCTTTAGCTCTCTAAGGACCCCATGTAGTCTCTGTGCCCTTTTCGGCACCTGTTCCAGAAGCTGCAGATGCGTGCTCAAGGTTACAGTCCCATGCCCCCCCCCCGCACACCCTGTCTGTGGCCTCTGTTGGCCTTTGGTACAAGATGGAATTGCCTAACTTGCAAGGGAAAGGATTCTCCTGGGTTATGCAGTTGGAAGGACAAAGGAAGGGATTCTGCTTCACAACGTCCTATTCCATATGCAGGTAACACCATACAGACAAGCAGGTGCTAGCAAGCCTTAAGCTGGGTAGAAAATCCTGGGGGGATTTCAGAGTCCTCTTGTGTTGCCTCCCCTTGCCCATCTTTTGCCAGAAAACCAAGTTCCAAGTGGTCTTGGTGGGGCTGGGGACAGCTGGGGATCAGTTGCCCTAAGGCATCAGAAATAAAAAGGGTGCAGTGGTGTTTGATCTTGGTATGGTGCACTGCTTTCCTGACTTGTACTTCTATTTCTAAGGTGTTCTCAGCTGAATAACAAAGTGGCTAAACTTTCCAATGAGCTGAAGGAGGAGCAAGAACTGAATAAGTGTTTGCGAGCGAATCAAGCCTTGCTTCAGAACAAACTAAAGGAGGAGGAGAAAGTGTTAAAGGAAACCTGTGAACAGAAGGACCTGCAGATCTCTGAGATCCAGGAGCAGTTGCGGGATGTCATGTTCTACTTAGAGACGCAACAGAAAATCAATCACCTCCCAGCTGAGACCCGACAGGAGATTCAGGAAGGACAGATCAACATTGCAGTGGCATCTTCTGCCAGCTCCTCCACGGGGGGCACGGGCAAACCTTCTTCCAGGAGAGGCCGTGGCAAGAGGGGCAAATGAAAATCAGAGTGCCCTGCTCCCATCCTGAAACTGGCCAATGCTGGTGGTAGGCCAGGCTCACCTCTCGGGACTCCGGCTGAGAACGCCCAGTTCACTAAAGCTCAGCTAGAAATTGTCTTCAGAGCTGCTCGTAAAACTGGCTGCCAGTCAATGGAGGTGTCTGTGGTATTTAAAAGCATTTCACTGCACTATTTAGCTATTTTTAGGCAGATCTTAATGACCATTTTGCCTTCCTACCTTTTCAAAGCCCCTCCTATCATGCATTTGACTTTCTTCTTGGAGAGTGTACTGTTTTGGGGTGGGTGGGTGTGTACGTGTTAAACATTGCATTCCTGAAGGGGATGCTGTAGAGTAGGCTAGGCCCAGTGTGTAAGGCGTCTCCAGTTCTTCTCCTGGATTAAAAGTATTCTCAATTAAGAAATAGTTTTATTTAATAAACAGTGTAAATGAGATTATATACATCTCCTTTTAGTATGTGCAGTCCTGACACTGCAGAACTGCTAGTGCAGGAGTAGAACTGTAGTTTGGAAATAAAAAGGAGTGAGGTGTGGAAAGCAAACTATCTTAGTTGTGTAAGAAACTGAACGAGTCCTAAAGGCTTGTAATCTAGGATATTAAATGCTTTAAGGGACTTTGCTACTATCTGTTTCTTCATTTTAAAGATAGCCTTTGAAAGGCCAGTGCTTGCTGCCTGTGGGGCAGAAAGCATGAAAAGTTTTATGTTCTGGAAACTGTTTAACGGGGTTATTTTACAGGTATTTCTACAAATCAAATAGAGCCGTCTTTGCGAAGGCTGGTACACGTTACGCATTAGCAGCTGCCACAGTGTTCTTACCCTCCTGGAGCGGGGTGCGTGTGCGTTCCCTCTGCGAGCTGCACTAGGGCCGTGTTGGCATAAGCTCCAATGCTGCAGTCCTCAAAATGAGGTGAGGAGAACGACTAACGCAGCGTTTTGTTTTAAAAACTCTCTTCCTACATGCCTGTACCCAGCCTTTGCAGTGGCTGCCGGCCCGAACCCGCGGGGCTGCTGTGCTCGGGTCTGCCGTGGGGCTGAGCGCGCTGCCCTGCGGCTGGACCCTCGCCGCTAGATGCAGCTGTTGTATCCAGTTACTGTGAGCGCTTGGCACTGCCCGGTCTGCTCTGAAACGTGGCTCTGTCCAAAATCTCAGCTGGCAAAACTTTTGCGTTATTTGCCCCAAAGGTATGCAGATCCTGTAAGGGAAATTTGAGGACAAATCTGGGTTGTTGTGGGTTGGTTTTTTTTCCTTGGTTGCTTTTCACTTAGAATATATACCAGGCTTGATGCTCTGCAGTGGGAAGAGTTTTACCCTGGTTGGAGAAGCGACTGTCCTGGTTGCTGTGTTGTGCTCAGCAATCTGAGCGTTTAAAGGCTAATCCTTTATTGAAAATGGCTGGGGGAGTCCTGCCGTTGTCTTTTCAGACCATAGTACGATCCTTTTCCATTGTTCGAACTGCAGAACAGCCTTGATCTTAGTCTGTAACACTGAAAATGCAGCTCTGACTTAGCAGCTCCAAACTGGAACAAAGAAATAAAAGAGCTAGTCCTTTATTGCTAGAAGTTGTTCTTTTTGGCCAATTGAAAGGAATGAGTTAGAATAAATAGAATGGCTCTCAGAAGGTGAGTCGTTATAATCTGCTTCCTGACTTTATGGACTGGAAGTGTTGAACTTCCTCACTTTGAAATACAGGGCGCTTGTTCGTGCACTCATTGCATCCACTGCTTGGATTTGGAGATCTGCCCCAATCATCTGGAACTTCTACCTTTTCTAACTTTGTAGCATGAATGTACACTAACTCTTTTCTAGTGCGTGGATTGTACAACCAGGCCTCTGCCTTCTGTAAATTATTCTAAGGACCTAGAGATGTACAACACAGCTTGCTCTCCTATAGAAACTATTTTATTTAAGATATATTTTTACACCATCTAAGATCCTCTGACCTTTTGCTGAAAGCTTGCTTTGTGTAGAACACTAAGATGCTGTACTGTATCTTGGAATTCATTTTCAAAAAATGTGATTGAAAATTAAACCAGCGTGCAGTATTTTTGTTTGTGTATTCCACTGGAAGTAGAGGGAGGAAATGGCAGGAAAAATTACAAAACCTGCAACTTATTCTTTTTGAAGTCATCTACTTTTTAACTCGGAGGCAAAGCTGTCCGAACAAGCTCTTTGTCGTGTTTGGGTTGGGGAAAGTTTGGTTCAGCTGAGCTGATATGAGCAGATAAGGTAGGGTAATCATCTCTCACTCACTCATGAGAAGTGGGCAGCTCATGCCAAAAAAGCAAGGGTTGTTGAATACTTTTCCTTTTAAACCAAATTACCCTCAGTCTTTAACTCCCCTCCAGCTTCTCCTAAAGTCATTCCAGGTGGCAAAGCAACCTACAGTGTCCAGCTGGGGGTTTATTCGCTGCTGTAGATCCACCGGGCTCCCCCCAGGCTCCTGGGTGAGGCTGAGGGCACCCTCCCTTGCGAGACTTCCCCTGCGGTGGGACCACGCTCTGTCTGGCCGCAGGGCAGAAGCAGCGCTGATGTGGCTCGAGCCCACACGTGGCTCATGGTGAAGGAAAGAGTCCCAGCGAAGGCTGGTCCGTGACTCTTCCTTACCCAGCATCCGGACACCCGAGTGCCTGGAAAAAGCGGTGGTGCTCAGACCTCTCCAGCCCGCAGTCACATCTTGACATCTGCGACTCAAACAACAGGTCAGCTTTGTGGCTGATGACTCAGTATCACCACAGCAGAAGGTTGCAGCAGCATAAAACTTCCCCCAAGCACTGGACAGCTGAGATTGGCCAAGCTCCTGCTATGATTAAAATCCTTTAAATAGACATTTTATTTTTTTTTTTACATCATGAAAGAAACGCCAACCCCTGATGGACAGCAAAGGGGTTTTACTGTCTGCTGGTGCTGTGTCGGGTGCCTGGAGTGTTATCAGAGAAAGCTCTAGGATAAAGCCTGCCTTGGCACTTGCCATGTGGGCTACACGGCAGTAATGGAGAGGAGATGTTTGTTCTAGCAGGAGCAAGAAACAGGGGACCTGCTCTCCCCTCGAGGGGGACTGATGGCCAGCATGTTCTGTGAACTTCACAGGATCCTGCTGTTACCTCTCCGCAAAAGGTTCCTGATTCACAGGCTGGCAGAGAGGGAACAGGGCAGCAAATCAACTTGTGATTCTGTGTACGTGGGCAGGACGGTAATGGCGAAAATGCCCAAGGCAGCCCAAGAGCCTCCGATGTCATCTCTGCATCGCTGTGGCAAGGGTGCCCACCTGCTCACGCGAGGAGGTCATCGGGGACCGCAGGAAAGGCTGCAGGATTTAAAATGGCTAGGGAGAAACACAGATGGGGCGGAGTGACAGCCAGAAGTCGGACGAAGCTTGGCAGAGTCCTCTGCGCTTTGAGGATGCTGAAATGATTCACTCCAGCAGCTGTTCCCGAGTGGAGGGGAGAGGCGGTTAGACAGGGTGACGGGTTGGCATGGCTTCTCATGGGCTGGGAGAAGCAGTGTCCGCAGCCGGAGGGACAGCAGGGACAGAAAGGGCCGTGTCCCCCTGCTTGGAAGGGAAATGTAGAGCAGCTCGGGGTGAGCTGGGCCCGGGGCTCAGCTGTTACTGCTTCATGCCAGGAATGTTCCCCATAAGCAACCGGCCAAGTCCAGATTAGCAGGAGGCGAAGGCAGCGCTGCTCGGTGGGACTCGACTCGACGGCGAGGTGGGCTTCCCACCCGCCACCTCCAGCACCCACAGGGGTTGTGCCCAAGCTCTGAGCAGGATCTGCTGGGGTGGGAGGGGAACGCAGCACCCGTGAGACCTGCGGCCACCTGAGCTCCAGCACCCCCGGTCTCTCTGCTGATGGGTTTCCAGGAGCCCTTTTGGGGCCAGCCCAGCAGCAGCCCCCGCCCCATGCAGCCCGGCCGCCCGCGGGTACCCCAGTTTGGGGTGAGATGCCTGGCTGACATTGCTCTGTTTCACGTGGTTCCAGGGACTCATTAGTTTTTCAGTGAGCTAATTTGCCTCTTGGGAAGAACCTGTCCCTTAACACCAATTAATCCCCTCCATGACACGGGTTCTGCTCTCTTAGGAGCCGAGGTCCCGGGTGAGGTGACATCTCTGCTTTGTGCCCTAAAAAAACCTCGTGTGGTGCCACTAGCAGAGCAGACACGGAGTCACCCCGCAGGCAAAGGTCTGCGGGTGTCTGTCCATCCATCCAAGCAGCTGCAACACCCCATGGCCATGCTGCGCTCCCTGTGCCTGCGCCGCGGCCAGCCCGGGCCCCTCCAAAGGGGCACGCTGCCGTCCCACCACCCGCTCTCCGCTCCCTTTACCTTTTCACTGGAGCCCGATTCCCTAAGGCCCTGTAGAAAATTCCTGCCTTGATCTGCACCAACCGACTTGTCTGTTCTTGTTTTAGCTCTGAGAAATTCACATCAATTTCTCCTAGGCTTTCCCCCCGCTCCCCCCTCTTTTTACATAAATGGGCGTTTTGGTCTAATAACTATCTTTTAAAGGCAGACACCTCCGGCTGGTCCAGCTCTCCACAGCAGGTCCTACACCAGGACAGTCAGCAGTGTTTGAAGGGGAGTTTTGCAGCATGGGAGGGACGTTTGTGTATTGACTCTCCAGCCTGAATTCCTGCACACGTTTCCCAAGGCAAGAGCCAGCTCTGTGCACTGGTTCACTTCAGCCTCGAAGGGCAACAGCAAAATAGCGACAGGTTTGCTCGAAGCAGGAAGCAATTTGTGATATTTGCTTTCATTTCAAGCTCAAGTTACAACCCCACACCTAACGCTTCCTGCTCCTGCACCACCCTTGAGCAAACATTATTTATAGCAGCAAGGAGCATTTATAGCTTTGCCCCTTCTTGACCTGGAAGTAATTGGTTAATTGAGTTAGACAACAAACCTCAAGACACTCACATAGTTTCCTTCCACCTTCTCGCAGGGAGCTGGAGCGTCAAGCTCCTTCCATCCCAAGCTGGTTAAAAACATCAAACACCTCAGAGAGAGCGATGTTTACTTCCCCACCAGGAAACTGGTCCCTGTTGAAGCTTCTCCTGGGCCAACAGCTCCTATAAAGCTGCTGCACCTGGGGGGGTTGCTGCCTTGCTGGAGCAGGCGTAGGTGGGAGCTCTTTGTGGAGGGTTTCCTGAGCTGTGCTGAGGCTGAGAAGCAAGCAGAAAGCTTTGCTGCTCGCTGGTGGGAGCTATGCTCTGAGCCGACGTGCCTGAGCTCACCAGGAGACGGAGATTTTGGTCTCTTGTGCAGGTTTAGTAATGTGATGATTTTGTGGTTGTACATGTTATCTGGGTTTGTGGGCTGGAGGGCAGGGGGGTGAGGATGAGCTATTGGCTGGCTTGCCCTGTGTTAAGCGTGTGTCTTATTCCTGACCTGAGATCCCTGGGGCTGTGCTGGTCTCTGGTGCTGGACCCTGCGTGTTCCTTGTCATCTGAAGGTGGCACTTCAGTGATAGCACTTCTTTTCTGCATGCTGCTGAAGTGGTTGTGCTCTCAAAAGTGCTTAAGTTGAGCTGTAAAGCCCCTGTGTCTGTGCTTGGGGGTGTGCAGGAGCCTGTGCTGGGCAGGGAGCTGCAGGTGCTCTGCCTAATGCTGGTGGAGGTTGCAAACATCCCCAACGCCCACCTGGCTGCCCCAGGCCCAGCAATCAGGCTGCCTTCATGCATTTAAGGAGGGCTTTTCCAGGAGGTAGCCTGCAACTTAGCTGTTTTTCTTGCCTATTATCAATGTCCCTGTGTGGTGGCAATGGCCTTGGAGGACAATGTCAGTGTAGGATGTACCTTGGTTTTCTGGATGCAAAGATGATGTTCTTGACACCTGTTTACAGGCCTCTGCCTCCCAGTCTCCCTCTTCCCTCGGGTCTCTATTTATATGTGACTTGGTGATATAGTCATTATTGATGTGTGATGCTGTTAGGTGAAGAAATGTATCCTCTTGCTGTGTAAAACAGAGGGGTTTAAGCACGTGAAGGAAAGCCACCTTGGTGGGCTCCTTCTCTCTGGGGTGGGGGGAGATCCCCACTACAGGTGTGAGCGAGGTTCCGAGGCAACTTCATGGTCTCTGTGTCTGAGCTCTGTAAACCTGAAATAAAACCACAGTAAATCTGTTTAGCATGTCAAATGTGACTAGATCTCCTAGAACAAATCCTCTACGCTACTGGTAATCTTAGTCCAAGCAGAATTAATGTAGGCTGGAGAAACTCCTAGTGCTGTTGGCTTGACTCCATGGTCTGTGTGGAGTCCCAGTTGGAAAACCTTCTGCGAGGGTTGGAGGAGCTGAGCAGGAGATGCAGCGGAGCAAGATGGGTGAGCTGGTGCTGTCCGCAGGAGACAGGGATGCCCCTGCAGCCAGCGGCCCCGTGCCGATGGAGTGGGAGCTGGCCGGTCTCGTCCAAGCACAGCCGTGCCAAGAGTTTCCCTCTGCAACTGCAGGGGCTGCGTGAGGAGCAAAGAGGGCTTTTTCCAAGCAATTCTCCTTGGCAGCTTTCAAACGTGCTCTGGCTTCACTGGAGCGAAGAAGGAATCCCAACTGGATCCTGCCTGCTCAGTGAAGGAGCACCAAGAGCTGAGTGCAGCCCTGGGACCCAGGAGCTCCTGGCCTCCACCCCTCGCTAACATACCCCTGCAGCTTCATCGCAAGGAGCCAAACACCTACTCCTCCTTCCAAGAAATCAACGGGGAGGAATGAACAATGGTGTAAAAGCCAAGGTTTATAGGCAGCCGCGTGGGAATGCAGGCAGCGTGCTGAAATCACGGCGTTTTCCTCTGCGGCGATCGGAGTCAAACTGCAGAAGCAGTTAAGAGGATTAGATATTTTTGATCATATTTGCAGCTGCGCTAGCTGTAACTGAGAGGAGAAATCCAAATGCTGCATCTTGGGAAGTGATTCTGAGCCTGGAATGGAGCGCTCCCCTGGGACCCCACATCTGGGTACGTGCTCAGACCCTGCTGCTTGACAGAGCTACGAGGAGCTGTCGTTCCTACAGCTGCAGTAGTGGTGCTTGGCTCCCTTGAACACCCAGACTCCTGTGGAAAACTCGCTGCGAGCCAGCCCGGATGCAGGGCTCTGAGTTGCAATAATGCCTCCAAAATGTCAGCTCCCACGCAGAAGGTCTATGTCTCCCAAGTGCCGCAGCCTAAACGAAGAACACGTTAGAAGCCCTGCCAGGTTTCGACCCGGATGTGAGAGAGGAGATCCCTCCCTGGACATCACCAAGAGGATTTCTTTAACAGTTGTCTTAGCACTGCAGTGCTTTAGCAAGGAAAACTAATTTCACTGTATAGTTAAGTTTCAGTGTCTAGTTCTCATGCATTTAGTGCTGTTACCGTCCAAATAAAAATATCTGACCACTCCCTCTGAAGCTCAGCCCCGCAGAGATGCGATGCACTGCCAGCACTGTACTAGGAAGCTCCCCTGCTTTTCCCTAGGGACACCTCCGACGAGCCCTTGGCCCCCACCGCAGGCAGGATGGGCTGAGGGGGAGTATGGAATCCATTAAGCTGTTTTTCCAATCTTAAATAAAAACGGGGCCTTGTAACCAAGGAAGAAGACATCACTCCTTGACACACGTGCGTTTGCTGGAAGTGCTCAGCCCTGCTCGCGGAGGCTGCCTGGGGTTCCTGTGCGGGGGGGTGGGATCTTTCTCCACGGACGGAGGCTCTGATGATGCTCCAGGCAGGTTCCCCCTGCAGCCAAAATCCCAGATCTGAGCCCCAGGTGTAACATGTTGGAGGAGGGGAAAAGCTCTGCATCTCACTTCCAATTTGCCTGATGATTTTAGCACGGAGTCTTTAGCGAACAAGAGAAGGAGTGCCAGAGGTAACAAATTCAAACCCTTTCCAAATGCGGTCATGTGGTAGTCATCTGCCAAAAACATAAAACAAGATCATAATCCTAAACTTGTCCTTTGAATGTACCTGTGCCTGTTCTGTAGTAGTTTCCTTCTAATCCCCAGGGATTAATACTGAAGTGCATTGAAACATCTGAGGTGAAGGGGCACAGTGGAAATTCCTTGTGGGCTGGTAATAATAACTGAAAGCTGCTCTGTGAAGCAAACCTGAGGCTGACTTGGTTTTTAATGGACATCTGTCTGTAGGGGGAAAAAATGCCATGGCAACTGGCTTTCTTGTTGGCATGCCTGTCTCAGCGAAGGGACGGGGAGAGGATGGGTATTGGCGGGTCTGTAGCTGCGCTTGGGAAACGTCGAGGTGCAGCTCGAAGAGGCTGTGAGGCGAAGGTTGTTTATGCTCTGTGAGCACCAGATCTTGAGGGATTTAAGAGCTAAATCTTGGCATAACGATTGCTTTGTGTGCTGTTGCTGCTTAGCAGGAACTAGGCTGGGTTCCCCCTCCCTTTTGTAAAAATGTGAAGTCTAAAAGCGTGAAGTACTTGGTTGAAGATTGCCTGGCAGTTTGCTGGGCAGAGTTGGTGTCTCCTGGTTTGCAGCTCTGTCCTAAAACAATTGCTATGGAGCTGCAGCATCGCTGTACAGGTCCTGGAGCTTTGCTGCTTGAGGAAAGAAATGCCCTTGTTTAGTGTCCGAGGCCAATGGAAATTGAGAGGAAGATTCATTAAAATGTTGGTTATAGGTAAAACAAGCTCTGGCACTTCTGTACCTCTCTCCTGAGCTCCGTGAACATTAGCATTTCCCTTCATCTCCTGTTGGTTGCAGGAGAAGCATCTGGCACGCACGGCTCAGCAGGCACGTCCGTCATCCATGCCCTGTCTGAACTGAGCTGGAAGGGGATGCCGGTGGGCTGAGAGAAATTGGGAAGAAATAGCTATAAAAGTGCAAGTGCAGATCAAAAACTGTATCTGATGGGAGCTGGTCTCTGCTTGGAATTGAGCTGTGAATTTGAGGGGCTGCAGGCAATGAGAAGACACTATGCAGTGACTGGGGTGAGGAGGAAAGGCAGCAGGCAGCAGTTGTCCTGCCTGGTCGGTTTGGAGCTTGGATTCAGTTTTGCTCGTTGTTGTGCACATACTCCTTCTGGTTCAGCCAGTAGTGCCTTCATCAGTTAAAACTGATGGCAGCTTTGCTGATGAGTTAATATCGTATTTCTCTGGGAAGTGCTCCTTGTGTGTTAGAGGAACCAATTTGTTTTCCTAATGTCTCTCCAAGTATTTGGAGATCCCCGTGCCCGTAGCACTGTTCACAAAGCTTTAGCCTCCAAGAAGAGGGTTAGAGATAATGGGACTTGAATAACAGAAGTCTTCAAGGAAGAGAAAATGCATGTGTAGAAATGCTCAGTTCTGTGAGCTCCTCTAACAGCTGATTTTGCTTAAAATAAATGCCGAGTACCCGTGTCGGTCATCCCTCCGCAGGCATGCGTGTTTCATCTTGTTGAATGCTGTTGAGGATCACGCTGGGTAGCTCAAGGAAGAGAGCACAACACCTAACAGCAGGTTAGATCAAGGAGCTCTTACATCACGGAGCACTTCCTGGTAAGTAATATTATCACTCATTCATCTTGTATGCAAATACAGCCTGCACATGTAGTCACAAATCTGAATGGAAATAGTAGTCTTGGAAAAGAGCAACTTAACCTGGAACGTGGACCGAAAGGGCAAACCAGAATGTGATTCTCCATCAGAAAGAGTTGCTTTTCTTTCTTGGCCATGGAGCAGGGGACTTTGAATCCTGAACTCTTCTACAGCCTGACCACTGCATCCACCGACTGTTTTCTGTTCTCTGTCACAACCTCATTTGCAACCAAACTAGTAGCTATAATGGTAGGGAATAGCCAAAAAAGGGAGAAATCGATAGAGCCAAACCATAAAGTAACAAATGCAGAATACTGGGAATGGTGGGCAAAGATGAGCTGTATGGAGTAGAAGTAAAGGGAACAACGCGCCGTAACGGCAGCATAATCCCATTACGCTGGAAGCTTGGGTCGCCCGTTGTGGATGTGCGCCCACAACAGAAAGGTGAGGAGCAGTGTCTGCGCAGGCGGTCATCGAAGAAGCCGGCTGCTGCTGGATTCAGAAACCAACCTGCAGGTTCTCTGGTGGTCATTACTGCCAGAGCTATTTTAATTTGGTCACTTCTGTATTTACTTTTAATGTGTTTTTTACGAAGATACTTGACAAACAAAAAAGGGAGGGCACACTGAAAGCCAAACAGGGCTTAACAAAACAAAGAATACATTGAAGGAGAAAACAAGTCAAACTGCAACTGCACTTGAGTCATTACTGCAGACGTGAACATGAGTCTTATTCATACGCTGCTTTCCAAGCACGTAACACTGCTTTCCAAAAGGTAGCTTAGTATGTTCATATCATGTCTTAGAAACTACCTCTGCCCATGGAACTTATTTCTGTATTTTTGACATCCTTGAATATCAAGGGCTCCATCTTCACCAGCGGGACCCCACAGCATGGCTGCCACTTTAAAACGCTGCAGGCTCTTTAATAGTTCTTAACCTTTAGCCACATCAATAGCGACTAATTGCTGTGCACTGTAAACATTCTTAGCTGAAAAAGCATTGAAGTAATGTCCTTTAAAAAAACCCATCTATTAAGTGACCTGGATATGTTATACTCGGTCTCTTATCAGACTTCCTTGTGCTTTTTCATGGTAGCTTTCTTTTAAAGCGCAAAGCACACCAATGAAACACACTATTGAGTAAGTAATCTAGCTGTAGCTTACTGGAGTTAGTTTCAAGGCATATTTTGGCTCTTCCTTTCCTGCTGCATTTCCCCTATTGTGGTAGCACTTGGAGGCCCTTTGCTTGAGGTCCAGTAGGACCAACCAAAAGATTTTGCTCTCTACGACTACCTGAAAGGAGGGTGTAGAGAGGTGGGGGTCGGTCTCTTCTCCCAGGTAACAAGTGATAGGACGAGAGGAAATGGCCTCAAGCTGCGCCAGGGGAGGTTTAGGTTGGATATTAGGAAATTTTACTTCGCCGAAAGGGTTGTCAAGCATTGGAACAGGCTGCCCAGGGAAGTGGTTGAGTCGCCATCCCTGGAGGTATTTAAAAGACGTTTGGATGAGGTGCTTAGGGACATGGTGTAGTGGTGGACTTGGTGGTGTTAGGTTTACAGTTGGACTTGATGATCTTAAAGGTCTTTTCCAACCTATACAATTCTGTGATATAGAAGACCTTATAAACAGTACCCTAAAGAGTTTGGTTAAATGCAGGGGTTTGTATGCTAGTGGATTTTACACATATATATGTGTGTGTGTATGTATTATGTGCATATATATATATAAAAACATCTTTTCTTAGCTTTCTTTAGGTAATGTTAGTTATCCCACCACGTGCAGTGAAACAGACTTCTGCTTTTACAGTAAATGGTCCTAAAATGTGCCAGTGGTAGTGCGAGCTGTCTTCAGCTCAGGTGCTAGTGTCTCCTACAGAGACTCTTGGACTGCAGAAATCCTCGATATCCTTCTCTCGGTTCTGTGGCTGTGAAATAGCAGTGTCCTGGGAGCTCACTAAAGTGATTGAAAAATGCAGTTTCCTTAAAACTGCTGGTTCTGTTTAGGGCAAGTATTTTTCAATGGAAAAATTCTTTGTGCTGAGCCCATTTTGGCTAGTATCTATCATCTAACTAATAATGTGTTAACCACAAGGTTATTTGGGCCTGTAAGGTAAAACAAAATGAGCAGTTTAACAGTCTAAAGTGTAGGGAAAATGCTAATTTAAGAAAGCTGTTAAATATTTGTTATCTTCTTACCATTGTGTGTTGCCACCCACAACTCTTTCAACCGCACGGGAAAGCTGTTGCTTTACAAGCAAGGTGTATAAATAATGCCTGCCTAAGAGCACCGCTCCTTTTTATTACATTTGAATCCTGTGGGATTTCTAGAGCATTTCTATGAATAGATTAAACTCTGAGCATTTTGAGTAACCATGGCTATAAATCAATTTAGCTCTTGGTTTTCAAGTTACATCTGCTCTTACTAATTCTGTATGTACATAGATTTTTGCCAGGCCAGGCTTTATTTTTATGTATCGGTACGAGTTGGTGGGACCACCGTGCTGTGTAAAGCAGGTACCACCAACATGGCAGAGCTGAATCGTTGCTGCCCCTTGGATTTCTGCAGGAAGCCTGGTGATGGCGGATAGCTCCAACACGGAGCAATGGCAGAACAGGCATCTCAGGCTCAAATATTCTGTTTCTGCCAGTGCAATGCAAATTTTAATTTCTTTGGACTGCAGTGATTTGGGGGGGGGGGGGGGGAACCCATAAATCTGTAATACTGATGGGTTGTCAGCAAGGAACGTGGCAATCCCTTCAGCCCCATCTTGCTTTCCTGTAGCTGGCTCCGTGAGTAGGAGGGCAACGGGATGTGTTTACTGGCGATAGTTCGGTGTCTCTGTGGTTAAAGGTAGGAGCCGGTCTGCAGCTTTGCTAGTGAGCGCAGGGGGACTGGGGTTCTCCATTTCGCCTTTCACAGCTAGTCGGCGGCTCGGCCATTTTTTTTTTCCCCTGAATTTTGGTGTCTCTCGATGTCTGGTTTCTTTTGAACGATGCGCTGCCGGGCCGAGCCCGTCGCCCTCCCGCTCCTGCTCGCTGGCGGCCCCGGGGGGCCTCAGCGGGGCCAGGCGGGCAGCGGCGGGCCCGGGCGGGGCCGGCCCCGCCAGCCTCTCTGCCCAGGCCCCGGCCTGCGGGCCGGCCCGGAGAGGAGGCCGCAGCCCAGGGCCCTGCGCCGCCGGGCGAGGGGGCACGCTCCCCTCAGGGGCCGGGGCCTGCGGGCCGCCCGCCCTCCCCGCCCGCAGCGGCCGCGCCGGGAGTGTCCGCCCGGTTGGCACCGGCTCGCGTTTGCCCTTGCGGCTACCGCGGGCGAGGGGTGAAGGCGCGGGCGGGCTGTGAGGACGGGGCAAGCTGCGCCCGCCGGGGCCTCACGGCACCGCCGGGCCGGGCCCATCCCCTCAGCGGGGCCGGGGCTGCGGCGGGAGCTGCCGCCGTCCCGCGCCGCCGCCTCACGTGTCCCCCTCCGCTCCCCGCCTCCCGCCTCCGCCCCTTCACCCGCCGCAGCACCGCCGCGGCGCCCTCCGACTTCCCGTAAAGAGTCCGCGCCCGCCGCCCGCTCCGGCGCCGCCGCCCAGCCGCCCCCCGCCCTGCCGCCCCCCCCCCACCCGCTGCCGGCGCGGGGCTGCCCGAGAGGCGGCGGGGGTGGCCGCCGCGCCCCTCCGCCCCGGCGTTCCCCTCACCCGCCGGCCCGGTCCGGCCTCCCCCCTCCGCGGATCCTTCCGCGCCGCGCTCCGCTCCCTCCGCCCCGCTCGCACTGTTTGGGAGCAACCGGCCGAGCCAGCGGCGCCCCGGCCCCGCCAGCGCAGCGAGGCCTCCCGGACCGGCCCTCGCCCAGCCCCGGCGCGCACCCCCGGCCCTCTCCCCTCTCGTCATGTCCCTCAAGCAAGCGGCGGCGGCGGCGCAGGCCGCCGGCAACAACCGCAAGCCCCCCGGCGGCGGCGGCCCCGGCCTCCCGTCAGCCGCGGGTGGCGGGAGGCAGAACATGGGCAGGTGGGTGCGCGGCGGCGGCGGGCCCGGCCCCGCCGCGGAGAGCCCGGCGCGGGCGCCGCTCCCCTTCCCCCTGCCGCCACCCCCTTGCACCGGCCTCCATGGGCGGCGGCGGCGGCGGCGCGGCCGGGAGGGGGAGCGGGGCCTGCTGCATGGCGGGGGACGCGGCCCGGCCCGGCCCGGCCCGGCGCGGGGGGCTCCGCCCGGCGGGGCGGGAGCCGGCATGGCGGCGGGCGGGGCGCACGCAGGCCCGCCGAGGGGCCCGCCGGTTCCGCAGTGCCGCCGGGGCGAGGCCGCGAGGCCAGGCCGCGGCCGGTGCCCTTCAGGCGGCCGGGGACGGCGGAGGGCACGGCGGGACCTCCATTTTCCGCGGCGGGCGAAGCCCCCCGCGGCCTGGCGGGGCCTGCGGCGGGGGCGAGGGGCGCCGCTTCCCCCGGGCCAACGTGACCCGCCTGCTGAGGAGGAGGAGGCGGGGGCGGCGGGGGCGAGGCGCCGGAGCCGGCGGCCGCACGTGCGCGGGGGACGGCGGCGGCGGGAAGGTGCCGGCCGCGATGGCGGCGGCCTCGGGGCCGGGGGGCGGCGGGGCTGTCCCGGGCGGGGGAGGGGGCAGCGCTCCTGCCTTGTGGAAGTCGTCGGAGGCCCGCCTGCGGCGGAGCACCTTCAGCTTGCTGGGGTTTATTTGTATTTATTTGAACAGATAGATACGTATTATTTTTTTATTCAAATCGCAATAAAATTCTCGCGGGAAGGGAGGCCGCGGGAGCGCTCGCTGGCCTCGGCGGTGGATGGTGGTTCCAAGCCCGGCTTCCCTTTTTCACAGATTTGGGGGGCGAGGAACCGAGGTTTCGCAGCAGGCTCGGATTCCCCTCCCCGTATCGCCCCCTCCCCACGCACGCTGCGGAGGCCCTGCTGTCTCATACTGCCTCTGGAAGATTGATCCTGCTCCTGCTCGGAGAGCGCTAGCTATACAAATTCACACGTATTTGAGAGAGAGGAGGGGAAAAAAATAAACTTTCTAGCGTTGTGAATTTTTCCAGTGCTGCGGGGGTCATAACAAACAATCAAAGCAGGACAGTAACAGTTTTGAAGGTCATAGGCACTCAGAGCAGTTTCATTTCAAGTTTTATTTATCCTGCTCTTTAAGTTGACTTTTATTCTTACTCAGTTTTGTGCAATGGCAGTAAAACAGAATTTATAGCGGTCCCATTGTTGGACATCACTGGAAATAGGATTTTACTTTGTTACCAGTCTGTGGAACTGGAAACGGAAAAGCTTTGGTAGGGTTGAAAAGGACAAAATAAACTTAAATAATAACAATAATACCTCAGCACTTCATTGCAATGATTTAATAGTTTTTACATATGGCTGTTTAGATTGACCATGATGTTTACTGTGCTTTGCTAAACAGTTATCCCTGCCAACACGCAGTGGCACTGTAGAGGTTAATGTGAAGGGCAACAAAACCTACAGCTTTTTTTTTTTTTAAATTCAGTATGATGGTGAGCACTTGCCCCTACAGATTAGGGGATGCGAGCTTCAATTTCTCTCCCAAGTTTTAAGATTAAAGCCGCTGAATTTCTCCTACCAGTGTTGCCTTTCTAGTTTTGTTGGATAAATTCCCCTTCAGAACTCCTTAGGGAGTTCTAGTGGGGCTGCTGAACAACTGATATATTCCCTCAGAGGTGTTCGCACTCTCTTTTTTGTTAATCAGTTTTTCAAATTATTTCTGAGTGAAGGGTCTGTAAAATCTGGGCTGATGGAGCCCCGTGGAACACCTTCAGAGAACTTCTATTGCTGTCCTAAGGAAAAGTCTTGTCTTTTGGGGAGTACAAATTCAAAGATGGTTCATGCTGCAAATCTCTTCATTGAAATGAAAAGCTAAGTGGCTTTTCTGTTTGAAAAATCAAATTGTTTTTTAGCTGGCTTGCATCTTGGTTTCAATTTGAAGCATTATATTAACAGAAACTTAAACATCTCCAGTTCATGCCAAGCTTTCTTCCTAGCAGCTCATTTCCCTGCAGCACTAGCATTCTCTTTCTTATCTTCTTGAGATGCAAAAGAATGTTACTTTTCATGGCTAAGTTGCTCTTAAAGGCTTAGGTTTGGGTAGAAAGTTCATTGGTAGTTAACTGTCCTGGACCTAATTTTCTGCTGTGTGTTTATTACTGTAAGACTTAATTGGGTTAAGCACCTGGTCCTACTACATCTGATAGTGAGTGGAAGGTCAGCTTGGCTCACTACGTTTGTTTCCATGGTTTTGTGATGATGGATATATGTATTTCGTATTAGAAAAGGTAAAATCTTGTGTGAACAAATAAGACATTCCAGTATTTGTTTTCATGATATTACTAATTTCTTCTACATAAGGGGAAAAATCACAACTGAAGGTACCTTTAAAGGTGTTTCAGAAAAACAAACAAGAAGGATTAATACCTTTTTTTGTAAAGAGGCACTAAGTGAAATGCTGTGTTTGTTTAAAGCAACTGCATGTACAATGTGTCAGATGGGAAATCAGGCTGTAGGGGGGATGCCAATAGCACGTTGAACTGTAATTGGAGAAAACGTAGACCTCGTACACAAACCTGCTGTGCTAGTCAAAACATTATCTAATACCTACTTTTTGTGTTTTAGTTCAGTTTTGCCCTTATACAAGCACAGGAAGGTTAGCTGTCCTGTGTTTGAAAGTTGCATCTGTCCCAGCATTCCTTCAAGCACTGCATCCTTTTTTGTTATCAATTTTTCCCCATTGTAATTTTGTCTGAAGGCCAAACACCTCAGACTCAGGTTTTGGATGGTTACGTGTCTAGTTACAATTGTGGCAGAAGGACTTTTTCCTTCTTATTTGGTAACTTTCTTACCTAACTGGACTTGAGGGTCCTTTAAGAATACTGTAAGTTACTGTCTCTTATAAATGGCTTGGCCCATTAAAAAGTTAAAACCGAAATGATCCCATGTTGCGTAGCTTGCTTTTGAGACTTAACACTTCTTGCCTACTCTTTCCTTTTTCCTTGACAGCTTTTTTTGTTAGCCTAAGGGCTTAAGTAAAGGGCAGAAGAGGGGTGTCCATTCTGTTCAGACAGAAGTAATTTGGAATATTGAGTGCTGAGGTGTTCTGATACAATGGAAGTGACTGTTCCAGAGGTTCAATCACACGTGCCATTCAGAGTTTTTCTAGTTTGTTCTAACATCTTTGTGTGTGTCGGTTTTAATGCAACCGTGCTGAGCTGCTGAGCAAAGTGAATGGATAACCTGCAGATCTCTTTCCTTATCACTGTTAATGCACTTTAGTATATTATATACCTGCTTTTGAGTAAGTTTTAATTTAACAACTGATTCATGGCAATGTATATGGAGAAGGTTCTTCAGTGACTAAGTCCATCAACAGGTTACAGATGTGCACTGGGTCAGACTTGAGTCAGGTTACTTACATATTCAGGCGCTACAGAAGTTGTCATCTTGTAAGAAGACAGGAGTTGACATTATTAACGTCAGTATTGGGGAAAAACTACAGAAAACAGTGCTGCAGGACTTCTTGTATAATCTCAATTTGACAGCCTCAACTCATTTGACTTACATAGACAAATACTGCACTTAAATAAAATTTTGTACTTCTGATTTGTCCCTTAGAAGAAAGCTTTACCAGCTCTCTGCACTTGTAATGAAAGTTTTTTAGAGTATCCTGTAAATTTGTTTTCAAAGCTGTAGTAATGTCGGCCAGTGCTCCAGAAACATCTATTCACTCTGTTAAATTCAACAGTCCTTGTAGTTGCAGTTCTGCTCTAGACATTAATTGCGGTGTGGTTGCATTTCTTTCTTAGTCTCAAAGTGAAGATGCTGCTGGAGAGAAAACCCAAGACTTTCTTTCACATCCTGGAAAGACTTGTGTCCCTTGCATTAGTTTTCACTTAACTGGAAAAATATAAATGCGTGACCTTGTTTTGCTTATACAAACGCTCTACTTGGCATGTAAACATTAGGGTGGGAGGTGAGGGATGCTGAGGAATAGGTTAGTAAATGCTCATAAAAATAGAAAAAAAAATTGCAAGTTGCTGCTGGGGAAAAATGTTTATTGTGCAGCATTTGGGATTAAGCCCTTATGGACACTTTAACTCTTAAGGTGTAACTGCTGGCCTGCAATGAGTTGGCTACTAAGTTTAATTGCTTGGTCATTACTTTGGTTCAGCATTTTTCTGACTTTGTGACTTTGCTACCCCAAAGCTTACAGGTTGGGTTTGCCAAGCTGCTGTGCCTTCTCCCAGGCTTACCTTTAACCACATTTCTGCAATACAAAACACATTTTTTAAATTTTCATACTTACTGCAATCAAGATGTGGTTTTAGGTAGCAGTGCCAAATTGCTGCTGACCCTTGTAGTTTCCTCCCACCCCCATTTCTTAGTGCTACTCTCCTGTTTTAAATTGTGGTAAACTTCTGGCAAAGACCATCTAGTTTCTGCTTTTGTAAAGGTCCTGGTTTTTTTCGTATGATGCATCAAAAGTGTGTCAAAGGGTAGTTTGAACTTGAGTCTTACCTGTTGGAATATAAGCCTCAAGTTGATGGCCTTGGTTTTAGCAGAAGATACACACAGATTTGATTGAATTGTAGCATTGGCAGAATTGGTGAATGTCTTTCTTTTTTCTAAGGGTTTGTGTTTAACAGTTGTAGCTGGAAAAAAAGAGGTCACGTCTGTAAAGAGATCTGTTAGATCAGAATAGTATATAGGATTTCTGCAATTAGCTTAACTCTTGGTCTGATACAGAAGTTAGGACCTCTTGCCAACGTGGGCGCACACAATCAGATTGTTTCTTAAAGCAATGTGGGTAGGAACCATAATTTTGGAGATGTGGTAAGAGATGGAAAATCTGGAACACTTAGGTTGATGCTTAAAGGGAATACTCCAAACTTTCTGACCAGTCTAGCAACCCAGTTATTTAAGTTCTAAGAATACTTGTCACTAAAAATGGGAGTGCTTTCTATTTCAAAAACACCAAACTCTTTCACTTTTGACCATTTCTATAGCTGATGTAGAAAGGAATATCTTCTAAAATCTTTGAGACCAACAGAGGGAACTGGTGAAATTGTTTGACTTTGGCCACGTTCTTTGAAAGACTGTGTTGTTGACGCTTTTGATTGTAATAAAAGGAAAAATCAGAAGTGGACTGTACCTCTCTCTTATTTGGGCGTTTCACATCTGGTGAAATGACTTTCAGAAAGAAGAGGATCCTTCATCTGAATATTATGCAAAAATTATGTTCCACGTTCACAGAGGGCTCACTTCAGCACTGTGCTATAGGTAGCCATTTGACAAATGGCGGACTTAGTAAATGATGAGACTTGCTTGTCTCCAGAGCAAGCCTGAAGCTGTGATGCTGCCTTATGGAAAGTTACGACCAGTAGGTAATTAAATAAAGGCTATTTGCATTAGGTTTTTTCCCATGAGATTTGTACTTTGCAAGTATTCTGAAAATGTTAGCTAGACATCTGAAATCTGCAGTTATTGCCAATCAGCAAATGTCATCAGTGTGCGTGAGGCTGTATGAGAATACATTTCTGTTTCAGAAACTTGTTTTCTTAAAGGAGTCAGGTGATAGTTTAATGGTTTTTCATTTTTTCCTCATTAAGGCCTTTCATGTTTCTCTGATAGACTTGCTTATTTATTGGAGGGATATTTATGTTCATTGGGAGAAGTTCCTTTGATTTCTTGGCTAACTCAATGAGCCCTATTTATAAGGGCATGTTGTTTTGAGAGCAAGGTTGTAGTCAACCACAGCATGGTGTTTTTAAAAGCAATTGAATGCAGTTGACATTCAGTTGGATTTAGATTTCAGTGCTGTTTGGATATTTTGAAATGTAGACATGATTCTTTGGGCCTCTTTAATTAAATGGTTGTGCATCTGTAAGGTGGGTCTATTTAAGAAATTGATTTTTTTTTTTTAATAGAACAGAAGACTTCATTTTGCCTCACATTACAGTGTGCACTCCTGAAGTCGTCGTGATACAAATCTAAATAGCTATGACAAATATTTGAAACTAGGACTTCTTGGTACAAGGAAGTAACTTTGAAATAAAGCACACCAGTGAAGTTGAAGAATTATCCCTGTTGCGGACTTGCTGGCTGCAGGGAGGTGGAGGGCACAGACTGTTGCATCTCAGTTTGCAAGACATTAAGAGCACACAGGTTAATTTAGAAGCTTTTTGAAGTGTCCCGAGTGCTACACATTGACAGATTTGCATTAAAAGAAGTTAGTGTTTTTGAGGGGATGGACAGATTTAATTAGTTGCACTTGCTGGCTTGTGGTAGTCGTGATAAGCAAGCTCTGGAGGTAGGGCCTTACAATCAAGGCTCCTGTGTAGATGCGGCATGGGTCAGTTATTTGGGTGGCCCATAGTCAGAGGGACAGTGACGATGCACTGAGCCTCTAGTCTTAGAGAAGGGGCTCTGTGCTCAGTCGGGATTGTGCCTGAAAGTGGTTTTTGGTTTTATGTGCCAGTAAGTTTTGGAATTTGCTTTAGTTACAGGGTTCTGCTTAAGAGATAATATTTTTGGATTTTTATAATGACATAGGCTTAGTGTTTTCTTCATTTTGTCCTTTAATTTATTGTAGGTAACCCTCTTGCCTACTAACCAATGTTACTTGCTTGTAGGTCAGTAGTTTGGAGGATAAGGCTGTGGGGCCTGTAGTTGTCAAGTTCTGCTCTAGGGAAGTGCTGTTTTTTTCTGATCCCATTCTCAACACTAAATTAAGATGGGTTTTTGAATTCTTACTTGTTAAGAAATTGGTTAATTTCAGCAGTTCTTCTTGTAATCATATCCCATGTATGTATTTAATTTCAGAGGTCGCAGCAGTGGCAAAGGACCACCTCAGCCTACAGTAAGTATATGTTTTTTCCTCATTGTACCACTTCTAGAGATGAGGAAACAACTTATGTACAGTGAACCCAAGTATCAATGTAAGAATAGCAGATACTGGAATATTCTCCTAATTTTTTCCTTTGGATACCTTGATTAATATTTTAGACCGAGCTATGCTTTTCTAAAGATGTAGCATCTTGCATCCATTTAAGTCTCCTGGGAGGGTGAAGGGGGGAAGGGTCACTTAAACTTTTGACTGCACTAATATAAATCTTCTGCATTTTCTTGCAATTATAGTTGTAGATACGGATAACATTTAACTTAAGGCAATGCTTTTGAATTAGTTCCTCTCTGGAGGCTCTAACATTGGCTTCTCTCTTAAACAGATGACAGTAAGATAGCATTTAAGACAGCATAAAAATAACAATTTTGTTTAGCCTTACTATAAAATAGCTAACCCAGTATTATCAGTAACCTGACTGTGTAGCTTTAGGTATTGTCGAGGCTATATATTGTTGAAGTATAGGTGTGGCTTGACTTGTAGAACATAATTTTATCAAAGCTAAAGATGTGGATCTCGATTTAAAGAGTGGATCCTTGAACTGCACTAATCAGATATTTGCTAATTTGTTATTGGCCTGATTTTCAAGGATGGCTAATATTGGGGAGTGGGGCAGAAGTAGGAAGGTTTAAAAGGACTACAGTTTACTTACATAAATGTTTATTGAAGATATCAAGACTCTTCAGTAAAAATAAAGAAGCTTGGAGGAAGAGTGGTGAAAAAGGTCATATGCAAACACTAAACATCATAAAAGTGTTAGTCTTTATGTCCTCTGTACTGAGTGTTGAGCATAGGAGTGTCCTTAAACATGTCTTTTCAGACCAGGAAGCGTGGCTAACATGCAGGAGTGAGTGGATTAAGTAGCTGACAGTTTAAAAGATACACTGTCAGTTAAAAAGCTCAAAATATGGTGAGGTCCTTGCATGTTTCAGCATCTTGTGTTTCACAAGCATGAAGTTGACAGGGAGAGATACGAGATGTTGCAACAAAACACAGACATCCTCACCACTTCGTGTATGCTTATGTGAGCATGTCATCTAGCAACCTGGGTGATGCTTGGTCAGCTTTTCTAGTGCAGGATCTCAGATTCTGCTACTGCAGTGAATTACTTTTGACTAATTTTATGGTATGTTTTGTAGCTCTTTGGCGCTCCACGATTTGATGACTTTAGCTTCTGTTAATGCAGGTAATCAGGTCTGTTAGATGAAAAGATGTAAGTCAGCAGACCCTGAAAGCATCTTTTTACTTCTACAGCAGTTGAAGTACCTTATCCTGTTGATGGCTCTTAAACCAGAGGGGGATGTTAGCAGGGCTTTTTCAGTTAGGAGTATGTGCATATGAGCTTCACCCAACCAGCAAAGGAATTTCCTTATCGAGTGACATTAGGGGCACTCTGTAATGTTTATCTTGTTTGGAAGGATGTTCAGATCTTTAATTGATCAGAGAAAGGGGAAAAGGGTCCTCTGGAAATCTCACATGACCTAAGTTCTATGTATATTGACTGAGTAAGGTTTTGGACCAGTGTTTCTAGAAACTAGTATGTACTGATGAAAGCTTGCATTATTTTTGGCGCACTGGTTTTTTGAATTGTTATAAGTGTTTCTCCTATATTCATGACAACGTCTTCTTTATTTTTCAGATTTCTTTTGATGGCATCTATGCAAACATGAGAATGGTTCACATACTTACGTCAGTTGTTGTAAGTCTTCATATTTGGAAGGAGGGTAAACAGTTTCTATAGTGACATAGAATTGTTAACTAGTCCACTAATTGTAATATAATAGAGCGAATATTAAACTTTAACAGTAGGCATCTTTTGCCAAGATTGAACTTCAAAGAATCACAGTAATAGCTATTCTGTAGTTTTGGCTTGGTGAGGTTCAAATACAATTTGCAGAGGGATAGCAAATTTCTTAAGGTACACTGGTCATATTTTGAATTTTCTGTCTTTAGAGAGGTTATGGATAAATAAAATGAGTCTGTGTGCAGGGAATGGAAGCCTTTCTCCCAAAATTTGAAGGGAAGTCCCAACATGGTCAAAATTCAGTAAGGCAGACTGTCTCACACCTGCTAGAGTCCAGGATAAGCCTTCATCCTTTTTGTACCCACACATATGCACAGACTTTGTTTTTGCACAAAAACTTGATCGTGTGCATAACTGGTCAAGAGTCTTGTGAGTACCAAATATGCTTCTGTGAGTATCTTTAAATCCCTTCAGAACAGATTTTGGTACATACCCAGCTGTTTGCATCTGCAGAACACAGTGACGTATTTATAAATGGGCACATGTTGAATGAGTAGATTTGACTAAAGACTGAGCTGTATTTTTACACATTGCACTTGTGTAAAAAATACATCTTTGAGAAAATCACTCAAATGTCATTTTTTCAGGCTGGTAGAAAGCTGTATTTTCATTTTTCTTGCATTCTAGGGATCCAAATGTGACGTACAGGTGAAAAATGGTGGTATATATGAAGGAGTTTTTAAAACCTACAGTCCTAAGGTAATTTTTTTTGACTCTTCCCTATTTTAAAAGAGCCTAATACTGAATAATCAATGTTTTATTAAAATTTGAGTATTTATTATGAATTATTTTGACTATTCATGTCTAGGTTTACATAAGCAGATTCATTTTTGCAAACGATTGTACATGTCTGTTTTTTGTAAGTATGTGATGGTATCAAGTAGCTTATTGTGCATTAAGTTAGTATATTCTTTTTATCTCTCTAATAGTGTGATTTAGTGCTTGATGCTGCTCATCGGAAAACTGCAGAATCCAGTTTGGGGCCAAAACGTGAAGACATACTAGAGAGTATCTTGTTCAAGCCTTCAGATTTTGTTATGGTGCATTTTAAGGATATGGATACCAATTATGCGAGAAGAGGTATACTTGTTTTTAAAGCTTTTGTATCTTAAGATCATAAGTCAAGATTTTTAAAAGTAGATGCTTTAGGATCCAAAACCTAAAGTTCACATTTAGACTCTTAATTGTTAATGAGTGCAGAACATCGAAATATCCTGTTAAAGTCAATGGAAAGAGCGGATGCTCAGCACCTCCTGAAATCAGAAATTTATCAACGTTTTTAAAATAGGTTGCAGAACTTTTGTGAGGGCATTCTGCTTTGAGCGGCTGTTTTTGGTGTCTGGAAAGCAAATCTTTAGTGGTGTTACAAAACATTTTGCAGATTTTGTTGGAGGTTGTTGTTTCTCTTTTTGTAAATGTCTTTCTAAATTAGTCTGTTAAATGTTATATGAGAATCCATGAATACACAAATTCTTTATAAAAATATTATTGTTCAGAGTTGGTGTAGTCTATTTAGTTAAGTAACTTTTGTCTCTAAACATGCATTCATATAAATATTCTAAAAATACTACTGCAAATGGAGCTAAAAATTCTCTAGGAAAATCCACTATTTGTGTTTTTAATTTCTGCTTTACTACTTGTAGTGAAGGTTCTCCAAAATACAGAAGAATCCAGTGAGGTGGCAGGCAAGTGATCTTAAAATCTCAATACATGACTTGAAACTGTCAGAATTAAACAATTTTACAAGCAGTCTTCATACTTCTTTTAATGTCTGACCTCCAAGACCCTAGTTATTTTTCTGGAACCTAAGAGGCTCATGAGTCAGACAGCTCTGGTTCCTTTGCAGATTTTTTTGTGGGGGCAGCAAATCTCAAGGGTTTTTATGCTTATGTTCCTGACTTGCTGGGCTAAGGATTAAAAGCAAATACATATCTTACTATGCCATGGAGTGAAATTGCATATGTCCACGTTTTCAGGTTGCTCAACAGCTGTGACTGGGAGCTAAGTGGTTATTGTAACGCACATGCTTTATTCCCATGTAGCAGTGACTTAGAGATGCATAGGGACTGGTGGACATTTCATGAGATCTTTCTCTTTTCACCTTGTGTTTGTACATGCATATGTTCTTGCCTGATTTAAAGCTGAAGAATGAGAGGCTTGTTGTTTCAAGGAATTTGTTTTTCCCAGAAGAAGATGCATAATGTCAGAGCAAATGTAGCGTTGAAATGCAGATAAGTTCCACGTTCTGGATGGGACTTTGAATTTAAATTACACAAGAGCTGTTTTATAATGGGTCTGCTATGAACATCACTTTAATGTAAATGCAAACTGGGCCTTCCATTACCCAATCTTTATAGATTTTGAGCAGACAGAATGAAGAATATACTACTACTTCTAGGAATAACTAGTCAATGGAAGTTTTCTAGAAGAAAATTACTGCTTCAGGTTGAACAGTTGCTCAGTTTGCTTTATTAGGTGGAATGTCTTTGAATCTAAATCTTTTAAGTAGCTGGAGAGGAGAGCTGAAATAAAGCTGTAGAGACTTGGAGCAAGATAAACTGGAAGGCTGCAGAACTCGATAACTCGTAGTGGGTAAATTAATCTGTTTTCCATTTTGTCTCAAAAATGTATTATCTTGAAATGACACTTGAAAGTGTAAGTCAGTCTCTGATCACACCTGCAAATTAGAGCAATGAAGGGCTTTCTGCTTCTTGGGAAATTAAATAAGCAAGGATTCAAAAGAATGGAAGTGAATGAACGTGCATGCAGGAACGGCTGGCCTGTTCTTATAAATAAACACAAATCTTCATGGTACTGAGTCAGATAAGCCTTGCAGTGAAGACTGAGTCTGAACTCCTAGGTGAGGAGATGGTGCTCCTTGCCACGTTTGTATTGGGAATGGTTACTGTCTGGTGCCCAGGGAAGTAGAGAGTGTTGCACTTATCCAGGAACAAATATTTTAAAATTGCCTAGTCCTCAATGTTTTTTGGCTTTCACAGACAAGTTAGTAGACAATTTGGACGTATTTGGTTGGAAAGCCAGCTTTCTCTCACTTCTTTAAAAATGTAGTCAAACAAAAGGGCACTTCATGAGCACTCTATTGCCGTAGGAGAGGCTTACCTAGCGTAGGGTTTGTTGGGGTGTGTGTATGTAGTTTCTCCTACCCCTTAGGAGACTACTAGACTTTTGAGGAGGCCTTGAAGTGAACTTAATTTCTGCAGAAGGTACTGTTTTGGAAATTTTAGTGCATTCTGCTTTCCTGGATCAGTATAAGTATCTGGAGTTCTATAGATTTTTATTCTGGCATTTGCTTCTCTGCTGAGCTGGGGAAGTGTGGACAAATGGTGCTCCTGACTCTGTGGGTCTTGATCTTCATCCTTACCCTCAGACTTGAATAGCAGAGATGTTAGCTGCATTGTCTGCCTGTCTGACCAAGTCAGACAGGAGAGACTGGAAGAGTACTGGAAAAGAGCAGCAGGTGGGGAGAAGGGGAATGGGATGGATGCTCCTTTCAGAGGAGTGGAAAAATAGAGTTGTCTCTGAAAGAACCATCTGAAATATTCTGCCAGGCACCTTTCATTGCTATCGTACTTGTGCAGCTTTGGAGCAGTGAGCTGATAATTCATCCTGCAGCTACATCAGTAGTGCAAGTGCAGGGGAGGTAACAACAGTATAGGCTTGGGGTGGGTGAAACCACCGCGTTTGGAAGCAGCAGTCTTAGATTTGTTTGTGCCAAGCATGACATTGCACCTTCAGACGCACCAGTGGAGAAAGTGTGGTGCCTGCTCAGATTGTAGAAATTGGAAGGGCTGGGAGAAAAAGTAGTAGGTCTGTGTGGATAGGGATGTTCTAACAGTTTATATTTAAAAAATAAATCTGTCCCTACTTCCTGGGCCCTTATTTGCAACTCCATCAGTCTGCGTAGACCTTCATGCTTGTGTAGATTCCTGTTAGGCTTCAAAAGGAATGGAAAGGAGTCACCTGAGGGTCTCTCCCTGTGGAATTAGGGCTTTCTGCAGTACAGGCAGGCTGATGAATGAAACATGCATTGGAAAACTCAGGTGAAATTGTATTATATCCATCATTCCCCTTTCAAACTATTCTGTCTGCGTTTAAAGAGGGACAGGCACCATCTTCTGCATGTGGCAGTGGAAATCGACTGCTAAAAATCTGCTCTAATGTGCAAGTTGAAATCCTTGCCTGTACGTTACATGCTAACGTCTTTCTGCTTCACTTTCTGAGGCAAAGGCAAAGTGCCTAGACCTTGTAGTTGCTAGATTACTTGGGCTGCATGATTGAAATAGGAGGGTGTATTTCTCCCATGTTCTGCAGACCAAGCTCTCCTAGCAGTGTTTCTTGTAGTCCTAGACACTGATCAGGCGACAGTGCTGGTTTGCATATGATTCAAATTTGAGTAAGGCCTCAGAGTTGCCTTCTTGGATTCTCTTTAAAGACAAGACAATTCGACATCATAACTACTGTTAAAGTAAAAGGCTTCTGCGATGTTTTTATTGTTTTTTTGGCACCGTTACTGCACTGTGAGAAAAATATTACAAATCCAATGAAAAAAAGGCAGAAGAGAATTGGCTATTTAAGTTTTTCCTTGAATTAGCACTGAAAGTGGCATCCTTCCAGAGAAAGTGTTGCAAGGGGAATAGCAGTAGGCATATTATGAACAAAGAAAGGAAATGTTGGCTCTGCAAAGCTGGCAGTAACTGGTTTTAATGTTTCAAATCAGTATTAAGTAGTTACAAAACAAATGAGAGTTTACTGTTGAAACCTTTAAGATGAAACCTCAGTTTACTTTGGGCCATGCTAAACTTGATCAAAGCTTGCAGTGTGCAGCATGAACACCTTTGGCACATAATGCCGATTGGTTTAATAGCAGTTGAACTGCAGAGTTGCACTTAATTGCATATTTGTGCTCTTCACCATTAGTAGCTCAAAACATGTTAGCGAAAACAAGCATGTTAAACACTGAAATTAATTAAACTCAGACTCTTAATTGCTCTATTCTGGCAATTTTTTCTGTAACTAATTTAATAGCACATACTTGAATTTGCCCAAGCTGAGTTTTTCTCAGAATGTGTATATTTAATTTGTGTTTACTTAATGTGAATTTCTGTTGTATAGAATTGTCCTTGGGACTTTTTTTTTCCTGGTTAGCAGGCTTTAAAACAAGAAGCGAGGTCTTTGATATCAAACTTACTTGCTTAGGAGATGTCACATTAGGCAGGTACAGAGACAGCGGGGGCTAATTGAGTGTTACAGCTCAAGCTCTTTGTTTGACCAATTTTCATTTGATCTTTAACTTGGGTTTTACCATGTAGAAAAGGAATTGATTAAAAATTTGGCCATGTCAAGGTGTCATGTGAATTGCTCATTCAACAGCTCAGAGATACGAGGCACCAGATAAGGGGGAGGCTGAGTCTGTGCAGTCAAGATCTTGTCTGTTATTACTCTGACAGTCAGCACTTGTAGCAGCAGTTCATATTATAGCTTCTACTTTACTAATAATCTTAAGAGCAGTATTTTTGTTTTGGTAATAATTATTTGTATAATTTATTTTTTACATATGTTCTCAATTTTGTTGCTCATTCATTTTGGTAAAGTCTTGTTTGACTTGCCGCATTTTTAATCTTGGTGTCCCATGTGCCTGCCTAGCTGTTTGTTCCAGGAAAATAGTGATCTGTGCCTTGAGGTACTGTTCTGCTACATTTAAACTTTGCCTGGATGCTCATGAGACCCTATTGTCTGACTAGAAGTCTGCCTTTGTAGCCTGAATTTCTCCTAACTCTGGATTTTCTTTGAGTTGTAGAGGTTAAACTGACGTTGCAGTCTCACTTGTGACTTTCATTCTAAAGTGAAAGAGAAACGAAGAGCAGTGAAGCTTCCTGTGCCCCATGATATACTGGATTCTACTGGGACACTTAACATTGACTGTACACATCTTACTCAGATCTGTAGCATTCATTAGATAGTGGAGTTTTTGTTTTGGCTTGGGTTTTATTTTTTTGCCCTGCACTTCATCACTTGACAGGACTCTGCTGGATGTTTATGTGGCTTTTTAAATACGAAAATTGGTGGGTTGAGTAGCTGAGTCTTGTTAAGCTAGTATTTTATTCACAGTATCCAAAATGGCACAGTTGTGTATGGAGTTTGTCTGAAGTAATTTAATAGAAATTAAGGAAACACCCTTCTGAAATACAGAAGATTACCTCCATCAGGTGCTCTTATCAGTCCTCCTAACTCATATTTATCTAATTTCTTTGGAGAAGAGTTCCCTCTGCTCCCAGTGAAGTAGTGTAGAAGCAAATTTCACAGTTTCCTGAGTGACATAAGCAGCCTCCAACTTGCATTTGGTGTAAAATGTCCAATCTGAGAGGATCAAACATGAAACACTGAATTAATAATGTTAGGCACAGAAGCAGCACTGGTCTGTCTGGGTTACGGCACTGTTAGCTGCAGGGTATTGATAAGGTAAACATAGAGTTTCCAAATACAAGTGCCTTGCCTTTGCCTCCCTGTTAAATGTGCTCTTTTGTTACTACTTAACTGTGGATTGAGGTAGCGCTGTGTTCCTATGTAGTTTCAGATGACATTAAAACATATCTTCTGTTTTTATAGTATGTTCTAAAAGCTGTGTGAAGGGAAACTGCGAGACGTTTTCTTTCAAGTTGGTATGCCTTAGAAATCTGTAGGCTATTTGGAGGGGTATTTTGTGAAGCAAGATGGGGAAATACATGGGGCTGTTAACGGGTGGGAACATTGCTGAAGTTTTACTATGGAAATGATCTTTGCAAGGTGGGAGATGTATAATCAGTTTGAATATGTCTGTGAGAGGGACTGAAAGAGTTTAGCTTTGCCTGAATTCAGCCATATAATGTGAAAAAAATCCACCTGTATTTATATCTGATGTCTTCCAATTTTTTCTCTCTCCATATCTGTTGTAGTTCCTTCAGAAACAGGTAACTTTTTTGGCAGTCACTCTATGTCTCTGCATCTTGCCTTTCATAATGCTTTTGTTACCATAATATATAACGGAAACTTAATATCTTTGCTCGCACATTTATGGCACTATAAAACATGCATGCGTAACTTCACAGAATCATTTAGAGTATCTTGCAGTTAGTTGATGACTTCTGTTCTCACCCTTGATTTTTACCTATTCTGAACAGTTGAAAATGCAACGATTGAAATTTTGCATCAGCACGTAGGTAGTACAGTGATACGATGACTGTTTCAGAACAGTTTACAAGCAATCCCAGAACGTGCCTGCTAAAGGCATTGCATTTAGTGACAAGCTAGAATATAATCTTACGTGAAGGCATTAACCTCCAGCTGCATAGTTACTGTCACAGCTTTCATGGGCGGACTATGACGTCTCGCAAGGTGATTGATGCAGGTTTTTGCAATTTCACATGAGCCCTAATAGTGGTGTGCCTGGTTAGGTGTCTTTCTTTCATTTGGCTTTCTTTTCTTATTTTACTCATTCTTTTGTATTTGAAATGAATGTTTAGCTAATAAACTTCTCTTATTTTTCATACATCTTCTATAACATTTTGTTTCATATATGCTTATTAACAATGCTTAATTGCTTATCCATAGTTCCTTTGGTCTTTGTGTATGAGTTGAGCAAGCATTTCATGAGATAGTGCAGAATGTTATTAGACAGACTAAGCACAGTTAACTTTTATGACAGATCATGCCAATATATGTACAGAACTTGACTGTGAGATTGGGTAAAACAGGAATAATGAGCTATGTCAGCAGTCTCTCTTTAAAAAATCTTCAGTGATTTTTTAAAAACTGTAACATCAGTGGCCAACTTCATACGTTGTGAATTCTTTTCACGGTGGCTTTGAAGTTCATTTTTCTTAGTAAGATTTCGGATCTTGCCAAAAGTTAATTTAAGCCACATTCTTCCATATCTGGCACTGCCTGGTGGTTTGATCTCATATTTTCTAAAGGTCTGAAATGTTTGCTCTTTATTTTATCAGTAGAATGATAATAGGAAATTCTAGATTGAAGGCTTACTTATTTTAGGCTTATTTATTCATTTATAAGCTTATAACAAGCTTATTTTATTTTTTAAAGTTCCTTTTGTGTAAGTAATTTAAGAATTTGCAGGCAGCTCAGATTTAGTTGCTTACAAATATAAAAGCTTGGCTTCCTTGATGAATGGCTTTGTACATTTTTCTTTTTTTTTTTTTTTTTTACAGCACTTTAATATTCTAGTGTTATTCCTTCTTAAGTCTGGTTTGAATGAAACATGAACAAGTGAAAATAACAGCTCATGATCTTTATTTTTTTATATATGTTTTTATATTTTATATAAAGAATAGCAGATCCTTACTGCTTCATGCACCTAACAGTATATTTATTTTCATATGTTGTTGAGAACAAGAGGTAGAGAGTTTCTGAATCTTGCTGTGTGATTTGGGTAAGCTGCTTCTTGAAAAAGCTCTTGAAGGAAAGAGGACATCTCCGTTCATGTCATAGTGAACGGGTGCACCAAGCTAAGGGATAATTGAACTACACTGCAAAGGGAGTAAAAGTGTGTGCATGCATGCTGGTGCGTTGAGGAGTTGTGGAAATAGAAGAAACTCAGATATTTGAAGGGAAACTTGTATTCTGCCTGTTTATTTAGGGAATGGGATTGAGTTGCATTTATGCTTTTTTGATATTTGCCTAATATGTTAGCGTGCAGTTGTGCGGGCTGTTTGGAAACGCGTATTATACAAGTCTTGGGTTTTCTAGAGGAATGGGGATCCTCAGGTAGCCTTTTTTTTAAGCAAAAACATATGTAGTTTGTGTAAAATATTTTGAAATAACTGAAAGTAATTACTGCTGTTTGATGCCTTGTCTTGTACTTTAAGTTGCAAAAACCCCCTGTAAACAGATATATTAGAAGTTAGTCTGTACTTCCATAGTTATTCTAAGTATGAAGCAGGCACCTTTCTAATGTAGCCCTATTGAATACATCAACTACAAGAGAAGGTGAATGATGTTTAATGTGCCTGCGATTCAGCTGTATTTGGTTGTTCCTCAGATAAACTAGTG
This sequence comes from Ciconia boyciana, assembly GCF_034638445.1. Taxonomy (NCBI): domain Eukaryota; kingdom Metazoa; phylum Chordata; class Aves; order Ciconiiformes; family Ciconiidae; genus Ciconia; species Ciconia boyciana. The sequence goes on from NC_132948.1 coordinate 8,727,668, forward strand.
TGTACTTTTTCCTGTACTTAAGGCAACTGATTTCACCCCCATCTCTCCCCACTCCATTGTAGATGCTTTTACTGACTCAGCTATCAGTGCTAAAGTAAACGGTGAACACAAGGAAAAGGATCTTGAACCATGGGATGGAGGAGAGACCACCGCTACTGAGGAGCTTGAGGCATTAGAGACAGATGTTGTAAGTAATGCTTTTTTATCATCTGTGACAGTCTGTAGAAAATAAGCTATTTCTCTGGACATGCCTTGCAACAATTCCTTAATTTTAATCTAGTAATGAACTTTTGACTAATATTTCTGGCCTACATTGTATGGGTGTACGTTCAGCCTTTGCTAGCAGCTGCCACAGTACTTTTTTACAATTTGAATAAGAATAGCTGGATTTCAAATGCCACTTTTGGCAAATATTGACAAATGGCAGCTGCTGTGGTAAGGGACGCGTTTGACTCATGGACTGTCTGAAAGAGGAGCTTTTATTAAGGACTCCAAATTCACTGAAGTGATTTATGTTTAATCAGAGCGTTCCTGTCTGACTATCATTGCATTTGGAAATTATGGCAAAACTGTGCTTAGCTAACTGTCTCTGAGCTATGATGAAGGAAATTGATGGAAGTCTGACCCATGACTTAATAAGCACAGATACAATCTCAGTAAATTATGAATCGTCAGATGAAGAGTATGGTCTCAAATGACGTTTCTTTATGTATCATAGCAGTCAGCTTTTGCTCAACCATGCATTCTTTTTAGTAAGGTGTTCAGACTGCAATATGTTAAAGAAAGAAGATAATACTACTGATTAGAGGAGAATCTAGTCACGTTACTGTGGAGCATATTAACTTTGTCTGGGTAGAACAGTTATCCTGTCAATTTTAGCGTACATATTGTACAGCTGAGATTTATTAGAATACTTAATACTGTCACTGCTTTTATAAAACATTCAAAACATTTATCGTTGTGCTTGAGTGCTGTAATTGCAATTTTACTAAAGTAGGGAAGTTGTGCAGATCAACAGGGGTCTTCTGCCTGTGGTGTGTGTCTCAGATAATTGCATTAGTAGTGCATTTGAAAAGTTTCAGCACTTGCCACAGCAAGGGACACTTCTAATGTTCAGAAGTGTCAATTTGCACTTTTTGGAAAAGGCATTCATTATGTATTTCTTGCTAGCCAGTAATCTTCTAGTACAGAGTGGGCATGGTACTTCAAAAAAAAAAAAAAAAAAACTTATAAAACCAACACAAACACACACAACAAACGAAAAACTGGCTTTTGAAGGTAAAATCTGTGCATCTGATGAACAAAGTTCCCTGAAGGAAATGGTGGCTTTAGTAACTTTGTTGTCTGGACAGCGAATTCATAGGCCCAGGAAAAAGGGCAAAAGGTTTAACTTCTGCCATCAGCCCTTAATTTTAAGGCAATATATTTCCAGTGTCATTTTGAAAAATGAGCATCATTTTCTTCTAGTCTAATGGATGGGATCCCAACGACATGTTTCGTTACAATGAAGAAAATTATGGTGTAGTATCAACTTATGACAGCAGTTTATCTTCTTATACGTAAGTTCCAAAATATTTTGTTATTAGATTTGTATTTAATGTTCTCCTTGGTTTGACAGACTTTATATTCTGAAGATACGTACTTTCTAAAGTTGTGGAATTGAATAACTGAAAAAGCAATGAATGAATAGTGCTTAAGAAACCTTGCCAGTGTTCTGTGAATAGTTAGATGTAGTAATCGTTATATATTCCCTTAAATGGGCACAGTTTATTCCCATTGCAACATTTTCTGAATTTAGGCATGCAGTAATGCTTATTTCTAACAAAAACTTTTGTGAATAGGGTGGAAAATACCAAATTGTGAAACTGTCTTTACATAGTTGCTATACGTGTAGTTTGTGTTTAACTTAGCAAACCAGTTTGGCTAAATCCTAATTTTATTGTGACAATTGATCTGGTAGATATTGGAATGTTGAAATGTTGCTAATAACTAAGGGGGGGTTGTGTGCTGTGGATGACTTGTTTAGCAGACTTGTCCAGATCTAAACTAGAACTTTAGTTACAATATAGTAACAACTTGAATATAGAAGTAGTATAAAGCCTGCTCTGGCTGCTTTGGCAGTGTGGACCTGTTCCCAGTAGTCTGCAGCTATAATGTTAACTGCAACTGCAAAACAAATCAATTGCAGATGCTCAGCAGCCATTGTGAAATGTCTTTAATGTTTCCCCAGTCTTTTAACCCCCAAAGCGTAAACTTATTTTTGAATGTCAAGGAATTGACAAGTGAATTTTGAATTGTCAAGTGAATATTTTGATTTTTGTGTATAAGAATTGGAGCCCTTGTCTACAGGTCTCTGGTTCAACACTTTTATTTTTACTATTTTGTTAAAATAGACCTGTAACATGGTGATAATCAAAGTGTCTTAAGCGGCTCACATTTGAATCCTGGGGAAGCTGTTCTTTCATATACTTCACTGCTCTAAGTACTTTTTGTACTTTTGAACTTTAGTCTTCCATCTTTCTGCTGTATGGATATTAATGGAAACAGATTAAAGACATGAAGGTGGCTTTAAATTGCCAGAGACAAATTCCATTGTTTCCTAGTCAAGCAACTTACTTTGCCTATCAGTCTGCTAAACTGGGAAGCTTTTCCTAATTCTCCCAAGTGTGGGATGAGCAGCAGTGTAGCTAAATGCTTATATGTGCAGCTGAAGTATTGTAAATGATTTATTGTTTGATTGTTTTCTCTTCCTAGAGCTAAGTGTTAGCAGGTATAGTTTGTCAAACTGCATAAAGGTACAAGTTTGTGTTCTAGCAAGTGTACTGCATTAGTATGTTGATCAGCTGCTGTACATGCTGCTGTCATCCCCAGGGTTCTGAACAATGTCATCTTGCCCATCCCCTTTTTTTCATCTTTAATGGCCTTTTTCCTGTTAGAAAATGTAGAATTGTTCTTTTGCTTGTTTAGGTTGCCATCAATGCTACTGCATACATCCCTTCGTTTTTTTCAGTCACTTTAAATAAATGAGGATGTATTGGGTGTTCTCCTTTCTTGTGTGTATACTTAATACAGGGTAAGCGAGGCCTGTGACTTCAGGTTTGTATGCATTGTGTTCATGCATATCTTATTTGAGGCAAAGCTTTACGCTGAAGGGTAAGGTTTTTATTTAATATTCTTGCAGTTACCATTGATAAGGCCAGTAGATGTCTCAACTGGCTAAAAGTGTGTGTGTGGGGAAAAACTTGTGATGCAGTAGCTGAGTGCTGGCTTGGAATTTGGCAAAGTCACTTGTTTTCCTAGTTTTGCCACCAACACTTGAGTAATCTTGCATATATTATTTCATACTTGGCTTGTATCTCCACCTACTTTCTTTGTTCTTCTTTTTTATATTATTCAAAATATGTCCAGTAGTGATTATATAATGCCCAGCATAGCATGGTCCAAGCCTCAACTGTGTTCTGTATTTTTATGTAGTTTATTCTAAAGTAAGGTTGGATGAAACAACTTTTGGAACTCAAAATTAGAATCCGGGACAAAGCACAAAGTTGTTTTATAAAACCTGATACTTTAACAAAAATTAGAACAGGTAAAAACCAAAACCATGGGTGGACAGAAGGAAGTGCCAGGTATGATGTCCATCTCTAGTTATCTCTTTCAGTATTTCATTGCTTGTGTATTGAATAATTACTTGGTGGCTTTCCTAAGGGAGCTACGTATGCTTTTAGCAATACACTATTACTTAATATAGATAGAAAGAATGAATAGTTTTGAGGCACTAAGACGTGGCAAATGAGTCATGGGTTTCTGGTCCCATGCTCTATGTATTGGATTCATCTTTTCTGCAGTTACTTGTATCAGGAAGAGCTGAAATTCTATGGCTGGAATTATCAAAGGATTAAGCATGTAACTCTAATTTTGGTAGGGTTGGGGACTCTTGTGTCTTTTGGGAATGTATAAATAGCTAAAGAAATTCAAATTTGGTCTCTTACGGTAGCTTCCTATCTAAACAACAGACTAAGGCTTTTTATTACTAATGTACTCAACTGCGTTAAAAGTTGGAGCCTTTGCATAGCTTTAGGCATTGGGGATTTTTCAAGTCATGTGGAAAAGCTCTGCACCCTGACCTCAGCTCTCTAGGCAGGTAAATGACACTGAATTTGCAAAAAATATCAAACCAGTCCAGGAATATTGACATAGTAAAAAAGACAGCAAGTCTACTGGCTTAAAAGCAAGTTTTTTTACTCTGACTTGGTTAGAATTAACGCTATGTAATTTTTGTAGCTCCTTTGTGCTTTTGAATGCATTTCAGAGATTCTTTTCCTTTCCATTGTCTTTTAGGGTGCCATTAGAAAGAGATAATTCAGAAGAGTTTTTAAAACGGGAAGCCAGAGCAACTCAATTAGCAGAGGAAATTGAATCAAGTGCCCAATACAAAGCTCGGGTTGCCTTGGAAAATGATGAAAGAACAGAAGAAGAAAAATATACTGCTGTTCAGAGAAATGCTAATGAACGAGAAGGACATGGTGTGAACGCTAGGTACTTGCATACACTATGAATAGTATTTTTATTTAAATGATGTACATGTTTTGGTACAGTAGCAATTTACTTATTGAAACTGTGCTTTTTCAGCAGGGCTGATTAGGTTAGGAACCTTGTGTAAACAATCATGTGCTGGTTTTGGCACTCATGCTAACTTGTACACTTTTGTCTGGCCCTGTATTATCTCTGTAGCAAAACAGACTTGCCCATTCTGATATGTCAACTGTGGTGAATTCATACCAAATTACAGGAAAGGGTAGTGGTTTTGGTATGTCATGGAGAATTTCAGGCATTAGTACTAAATCATTCAGTGTCTGTAGGCTCGTAGAAAGTGGACTGTGTGGTCAGTATCAAAAGCCAATTCGTGAGGCAAATGTTAGGTCAACATCTGATAGTATTTAGAGTTTTCCTTTGGCTTGATTTGAGAAAGATAGAAAATATCAGCAGAGCACTTGATCAGGTACTTTTCATTGTCTTTCAATTCTGTCTGAACACTGATAGAAATTTGCTGTGTTTCAGAGAAAATAAATACATTCCACCTGGACAGAGGAATAGAGATGTCCTGTCCTGGGGAAGTGGAAGACAAAACTCACCAAGGATGGGCCAGTCTGGATCAGGCCCACCAATTTCAAGGTCTGGATCCCATACTTCAGAATTCAGTCCTAACTCTGGAGCAGATCAAAGAGTAGTTAACGGAGGCAAGTATCTGAAGTCTAAACGAGTGTGCCTTATAAAATTGCAGTCAGTTATCTAATTATGTTGAAACTGCATATGGTATGGTCTTAGGATATGTATTTCATAAGCTAGGTTAGCATTCATCATCTAACACAGAGGCTGTGATTTTGATTTGGGTTTAACTTACTCACAATGGAACACGCATTTGACTGCACCGTATGTACCTTTGCGGAGCAGAAATGTCACTTGTTTTCCTTCTCAAACACCTTTGTCTTAGATGATGGCGCAGTATGCGGTTTTAAAGATTAAAAATTGCTTTATGCTACTGCTACGCTCGGTGTGGAGGAGTAGCAATGCTGACACCTAGTGAAAGGGAGGTGGCAGCCGAGGAAGCATCGCTCTTCCTTTCTGGTACATGGATCAATTCTGTTCCCATTAAAAAGAATAAAGCAACTCACTGACTTTATGATGATGTGGGGGAAAAAATAATTGTTGGGAAAGTAAGAGAAGTGTTAGGGGAAAAGGAATCAAAAGCCTTCTCTCCAAATAGCTATTTGAGTATTTTCTGCTATACACATGGGTAATATTTATAACGAGACGTTACTAGGCACTGTATAGCAGGAACTGGTGTTTCATAAACCAAACACCATTTTTTTAGATGGATTCCAGCAGTTGCCTATCCTTGAGGCATTATTTTTATAAGTTAAAAATGCTATTATATGAGATTGCTGTGAATAAATGAAAAATGTATAATACTCAAGTGCCTCTATCTGGAGAGGAAGTCTGAGAAACATATGAAGGTAAGTGAGACTTCCTTTTCAAATACAGAGTCAGCTGTATAAAGGATGTACAACTGAGTCTTGCCCAAACAATGCTAACCTTGAAATTTGTTTGTAGTATTTGTGGTTTCTGTTATCCTATTACTCTGCTGAATGAACATCATTTACCTAAAATATTCAGAATGGCTTGTGAATTCAATTTCTTTGTTTTGGAAACAATGAACCCTATATCCTAGATTAAAATACTACATTGATACTTCAGATAACTGACAAAGGCATAAATGTCAGGATTCAGACACTGAACACCGCTGTTTTTTGTAAAGATACAGTTCCTAGAATTGATATTGCTCATCATTTGGTTTGAAAGTATCAGTTTGTATAGTCAATACTATATGTGAACCGCTGTTTGAGAACCTCTGGTAGCTATTTAAGGACCTTGTCAAGAGTGATGCGTGCTGTAGAACATATATATGATAGGCTAACAGATCAAACTTTACTGTCTATTCCTTAGTAGTATTTGTAGATCCTAATTAACCCTTTGGGGAGTTTGTGACGTTCAGATGTTAAATTTGACCTGAAGTGGAGGAAATAACCTTGCAGAGACTATTTTATTGGTTGCAGAAATAAACTAATCTATCCCCAAAGGGTTAAACATGAAAAATCATTTTGTCATATTTTACTTTTTTTTTCTGTTGACCTTTTTCCCCATAATTTTTCTTTAGTTTTTATACTTTCCTTCATATCATTTGTTCTGTCAGGTGTTCCCTGGCCATCGCCTTGCCCATCTCCTTCCTCTCGCCCACCTTCTCGCTACCAGTCAGGTCCCAACTCTCTTCCACCTCGGGCAGCCACCCCTACACGGCCGCCCTCCAGGCCCCCCTCGCGGCCCTCCAGGCCCCCGTCTCACCCCTCTGCTCATGGTTCTCCAGCTCCTGTCTCTACTATGCCTAAACGCATGTCTTCAGAAGGTACAATACCACGATTTGTTCATGTTTTTGTTTGTCTTTGTTTAACTCCTTTGTGAGTTTAATTACAAAATTGTTTTTCCTCTTCATTACTTAACCTATAATTTGTGTTTAACTTTAGTTTATCAGACTATTTCTATTAACCTTTTTATTTGAAGAACTTTACAAAAACAAAATAAAGCTGTGAAATTTCCCAAGTTGGTATGAAATAAACTCAGCTTTGCAAACGCTGCTCAGTGTCTTAACTTAACCAAAAGCAACATGCAGGACCTGATAACTTTAGAGGGCATTTTTAGGAATATAAAATATAAATATAAAATATTTTAATACAGTTGTTCCACAAAAAGCAGTTTCAAATTTAACTAAATCATTGAATTACCTTTTGTAAATAAAACAATAATAATAATAAAAATGCTGTATTCGGAGAAGTGCACTGTGGAATGGGATAGGATAAGCTGTTTCAAATGCGAATCTGTAGAAAACTCTAGATCTGTTTGCATTGAGGCAGAACAGTAAGTCAGCTCCCTGGCACTCAGTAATATGCAGAGAAAGGCTAACCCATGAGTCTTCGGTAACTCTATGCAGAAGTATCTGAACTAAATTTATTTGTCCTCTGAGGGTACAGTAAGGAATACATTGTAAAATTTTTATTTTATTTTATTTAAGTGCACTTAAAAAGTAGCCTGCATAGCATGGTCTAGCAAGCCTGGAAAAATGCAACCAGTTATACCAAACTCACTGGAAACTTGCGGTCTCTGCTGTAGCTGGCTCCACTGGAGCCACGGGAGAGAGAACAGTTGTCCCGCTAATTGAATCAGTAACACTGTTCTGCAGCTTGCCTGATAAATGCTCAAGATGGTCCATAACCAGAAAGTGGATGGTAGTAGGCATGTCTGTATGGCATGCTACTGTCAATTTCTCAATGTGAGCTTTTTTTATGTAGTAAGATACTGAGAATCCACATGCAAAGTCAGTTATTTTTTAGCACTTGCAATTGATTTGTCAGGCATGCAGTGAACTGCTGCTTACTGCAACATTTAATTTCTGCTACTAGAAGAGGACTGCTGGAAAGTGTGTATTCTTTAAAATACTTGCCTGTATATAATTTGAATTGAAGTGTACTTTAGATTCATGGTTAAAATAGAGGCTGACATTTAAAGATTTATGTAACCAGAAGAGGTACTTGATATTTTAGAACCTTATCTGAAACCAGAAAGCCATTATCTGAACTTTTCTCTGTTATTGACCTACGTTAAAAATGAACTGTAATCAGCCAGATTGTCTTCTGTTCATACGCAGTTTTTCCTTTTGAAGTATCAACATTTGAGTCTGATTTTGTAAAGAAAATGTTTGTTAGGATGTAGAAACTGTATTGCTGCTTAGACTTGAGCATAACTATTCTGTGGCAGCTGTATAAGCTGTTTAGAATTACTGTATTCACTTATGACTTTAGCTTCTGGCGTTAAACATGCATGACTTGAACCTTGGGATAACAATAACTTGTTTAGTTGCAATTTTGCTGACTTGTAAATGAATTGTGACCTGCTGCAGGCAATTTAGCCTTGGTGCAGAATGCTCTGCTGAAATTCCCCAAGAGCATTGGTCAGCCAGTGGTGACTACTCTGTAAATAAATGTTTGGTATCACTGACCACCTGTCAAAAGCAATGGCAATTTTTTCTTTTCTGGAAAATGTTTGATAGCCTGGAACTGTGCTTATCCAGAGGGAGCTGGGCCACTAACCTTTTTGGCTTGTCTTGCAGTAAGCAATATTGGATACTTGGATTCGAATATTTTAAATCCAGGACTTGCATACCTGTTTCAATTCTGATAAAGTTTCTAAATATCAATGAATGTGAGCTGTCATAGCAAGGCGATGAGTGTGTTGGTAGTCTGGCTGGACCAATGGCTTGGCCTTTTTAGTCTCGTGGATCCCTGGTTCTAGTCGATGTCAGTGTAAATTGCTTGACTGTATTACTGCATTATTGAGAGTTATTAGATTAAGTCCAGTTTTAAAAACAGATAGTATGTTTGGGTACTCTTAGTGATGGACGTTAAGTATTTATTGTGTGGGGTTGTCTTCTTTTTCTCAGGGCCTCCACGGATGTCTCCTAAGGCACAACGGCACCCTCGAGGTCACAGAGTCTCTACTGGTAGGGGTACAATTTCAAGTGGCTTAGAATTTGTATCTCATAATGCACCAGGGGAAGCATCTACTACTGCAGTGGCACGAGGCAGCCCTTCAGGTGGGACGTGGTCATCAGTTGTCAGTGGGGGTAGGTAAAGCTTGGCTTATTGCAGATGGCTTGCCAGGGGTACTTTAGAGTGTGAATGCTAAGCAGAATACTGCATTTCTAGACAATTCAGGCTCTGAATAAACACTGGTCTGCTAACTTAGCTTGCTTAGATGAAGTGGGAGAAGGATGTTCCCAGATAGCTTAGTAAAATAGTTGGTGAGTTGGTCCTTCAGGTGCAGTATTGTCTTAACTGCAGAGAGGTTAAGTCAGATGCTGTATGAAGAGAAAGGAAGGAAAAATGTGGGAATTAGTTGTTGAAAGAAGTAATTTTCAGGAAGGTTCTTGAAGGAGACAAGAAAAGTTACATTCCATTGCATCACTGAATTTGGTTAATGGCAGTGTAACTGGGTTGTAGCTTACAAGTTAAGGAGGTGTTTGGATAGAGGAAGGTTGGTGTTAAAAGAGAAGATGAAATGGTACTCAAGTTAAGTTGGATGTATTTTTCCTTTAAAAATTATGCGGGTTTTAAGTGGTCATTTTGTGTTTGTCGAAGTACTGTAGTAGCAGATATAGTCAGTGTCTCTTCTTTTTTGAATCAGTTAACATCTTTTTTTAATATTTGACTTAAAATTTAAAGCTCAGTCTTGTGACACCAGCCCTGGTCTTGAGCTTTTGTAGTTGAGGCTGTATTCTAGTGAGTTGTCAGCAGCTGGGTGCTTTCTTGAATCGAAGGGCAAGTGAGCGAGTTTGAAGTCTGATACTTTTTAGCAGTGCTAGAATTCTAGAGGAGTGTAGTGGGAATGCATTTTTCAGAAAGAAGGTGTGAATTAGAGCCCCATAGACCTGTTGCCTTGTGGAAAAGATTGAAGCTCTTCTGTTCTGGCATTCTCTCTGATTCATCTTTCCTCCCCACCCCCCACTTTATATATTATTAACATGCAAGTAGGACTGCTAAACAACTTACCTCTCTTTCTCCTCGCTCACTTGAAGTTAATATGTGACGTAAAGCAACTAACTAGCCACAGTGGGATGAGCAGAAGCAGGAGGTACAACTTACTGTTCAAAGAATATACAACTTTCCTTGCTGCTTTAACACAGGGGCAAAAATATACATCAAATAATCTTCTTTCAATAGGATATGTTGTTTTTTTTCCAGCTGGCAAACCTCCAAAAGAGGACGCTGTAAAATGGATGTGTTTTTTCAGCCCTTTTAAAAATGTTTTACATCTGTTTGTGTGGAGACCTGACCACCTTTTCTGTTCTGCCTGAAACTGTGTTAATGTGAGCTGTGGTAGTTGTACTACTGGGGGGCTGGGGAGCATATTGCAGTTTCATGGTGGGACTGCAGGGCAGTGATATATATTAGGGGACAATCTGCAGAAAAATCGCACCACTTGTCTCAAATGCTGCATTGTAAAGAACTAGGAGATGTACCTGAAAGGTAAACAGGTTTTCAATTACTATATAATGTTCCACTAAGTATTTTAAAGCATGTTTTTAGTCATTTTAAAAAGAAGCAAACTGCTGAGCAGATGAGGAAACTTATCCTGTAACTATTTTTTCCTGTTTGTTTCTAGTTCCGAGATTATCCCCTAAAACACACAGGCCTAGGTCTCCAAGGCAGAGCAGCACCCCCACGGGACCAGCTCTGCCTTCTCCTCAGCCTGGTACTATTCCCACTGAATCTGTTGCCATGCCTGTTCCAGCTGCCTCTCCTACACCTGCCAGCCCTGCATCCAACAGAGCAGTTACCCCTTCCAGCGAAGGTAAGTTACCCTCGCTAGCTTGCAAATGCTCCCTTTCCCTAATCCCTGGCAATGAATATGCCTATACAAGAGCAAAGCTGCTTTCTAAATGGTGGGAAGACTTCTGATGCATTTAATTTTACTGTATAGTGAGTTCCCCTTTTCTCATGATGCTAGCTTTAAACTAAGATTCAAGAGAGGCTTTTTGATAAGTCTGCATGCTTCATTTCTTCTGCCCTTTAACGAGTATGGGCTTATAGGTGTTTGACTTAATTGAGGATTTTTTTTTTCAAACTGAGATCCTGTCTCTTTTCTAATTTAAAGAAACATAGGCCACTGGTTGCAAAGAATATTTTGAGCATAGCAAAAGGAAGGGGAAAAAAAAAAAAACATTCAAGAGCACAGTCAAATGTCTAAGAACTCTCAAATCTTTGTAGCATTCTGTATGAAGAGCTTGGACTATTGAATATAATTTGCTCTCAGTTTATAGTTTTTTCAGCCTAGTTAAGGTTCTGTGTATGATGAGAAGGATGTGTTTGACTGGGACTTTTTCATTTGGCTTAAAGACAGTAGGGTGGGGAAGGGGGGAGGATAACGCTCCAGGCCCTAACTAGGTAGTAGAAAACATGTAACTTACAAAAGAAAAGCCCTAAGGTAAACATTGTTAAGTCTCTCTTCTGTTTCTATCATGCCATCTCTCTTTGGTCAGTTTGAGTTGTGTACAAGAGAATAACTTTGGCAATTTCTTTTCTAGCTAAAGATACTAGGCTTCAGGACCAGAGGCAAAATTCTGCAACTGGAAACAAGGAGAATATAAAGCCAAGTGAGACTTCTCCTAGTTTTCCTAAAACTGAAAACAAAGGTTTGTATCAAAAGCTTTCATATATACTTGAGTAATGTAGGAATTCCAAACACTAAACCTGCTCTATTGACTGCTTTAGTTAGCATTTTAAGGAAGACTTGGAGGCAATCTGGCTTGGGTGTTCTACAGCGAAAATTTCGTCATGCAGTTGTGTGGCAGGCCTACAGTTTTAAATGTTGTTCTTGACTCATTTCATCAACACAAAGTGTAGGGATGCTCATGTGGATGGTGTGATTTCTTTTTACTTGTTTTTTTATTTTTTTCTTCGTTTTTTTTTCTCCATTTTTTTTACCCTGCTCAGAAAGCTGGTTTTTAGCTCTCTTTGGACTGAATGAGTGTTTCTACTTTGACCTATGCTCTCACAATACTTCTGAACATAGTGGTCAGCATAGGTTTTTATGACTGTACTTCTTCCTATCATGCCTTAAACTTGGCTTTCTCTGTAGCATTGCTTGTTCATTCAGTTCTCAACAAAATCTTTTCATGTTGTTGAACTTGATCAGTGTTTCACCTTTAATTGCTATGTCTTGAAATGCTGGCATGTTATGTTTTGAGTTTTATTGGATGCTTCTTTGTGTTCAGCTGAGTTCTGCAGTCCGTGCACCTCAGGGCTTCTGTCTTGGTGTGATGCGTTAGAACTATAGATATGTCAGTTATGTAATGCCATGATTTTACGGAGTATTTTTGTGTGCTCATAGACGTAGTTCATGGAATTATGCCAGAATACAGATGAAGTGATACCACTGTATTTCATTTTTAGATATGTACACATTACCTTTTTGCAAATTTAGATTTGTAAGGGTTGTATATAAAACTTGTATTAGAAATGCTTGGACAATGTTGGTCTTCTATTTGGCAGGTGTATCTCCAGTTGTTTCAGAACATAGAAAACAGATTGATGATTTAAAGAAATTTAAGAATGACTTTAGGGTAAGTTTCTCTGTATGTTAACTTAATGGTATTATAGTTCTTATGTGCATCCAGATTATTTTAATGAATTGAATACATTGCATGCGTTAACAGGAAAACAGCTCCTTACTGCTCGTGCTTAATTTATGAAAATATCCATAAGAATTTATGCTAGATATTATAAAATCAATGCTGACTATTGCTGGTACAATTGCCTAATACGTGTAAATGTGCATATTGACTGTACGCTGAAAATAGTACTTGAAACCTGTTTGATCATTAGGTACAAATAATTGTCACATTTATGCTCCATATGGAAGAGCTGTTTCAAAGTTAAATAAAGGGTTTTGCTGAGGAAAATTGAAGGTGAATTCGTATTACTTATTTCCTGGTTATAATGGTTTAAATCAGGTTAGCTTTTCAAGTGTAACTGTTAAATCACACAGGGGGATGAGTCCAGAGGGTTGTCTTAAGCTTTCCTGTCACTTCCTAATCAACGTATAGGTCAGTTGAGTCTCTGAATAGCTTCTTTCACAGTGTAGGCTTAAAACATTGTCAATGTTCATAGATTTCTTTCCTAGTAGAAATGGAAATATGTGTTTTAAAAGGTTGTTTCCAGATGATTGAGGCCTATGGGACTGTATTTTACTCTGTGTATGTGATAGCATTAGATTGTCTCTCCCTAGTTCTATATATCAATTTACTGAATATATTCCTTGGGTTTTTTTCAGTTACAGTCGAGTTCCTCTTCAGATGCAGTGGATCAACTGCTAAACAAAACCCGAGAAGGTGAAAAATCAAGAGATGTAGTTAAAGAAAAGACAGAATCAACCCCTAAAGAATCTATCATAGAAACTGGCAGTAATACTAACTCTAACGGTGGCAGTAGCAAACCTAATAGTCCAAGTATTTCTCCTTCAATAAGTAATAGCTCTGAGCAAAAGCGAGGGCCTGAGGTAACTTCACAAGGTGTACAGACATCTGGGCCTGGAAGTAAACAAGATAAAGAGGATAAAGAGGAGAAGAAAGATACTTCTGAGTGAGTAATTATGCCTTTTAGAATAAGCACATCTGTTATTAGCATTTAGCCATTTGTAGAAAAAGCTGTTATGAATGTGTAATATCTTACTGTTTATATGGCCGATGTAAGTACTCTCTGTTACATAAAGAAAAAAACAGGTGAAGTGACTGTACTGAAAGTCATCTCATGAGTCAGTGGCAGAGCTGCATATAGAACTCTGGTCCTATTGATGCCTAATTCGTATATAAATGCTTATTTAAATGTTTTCCTGGCTCATGTGAGCTGTAGTGTCAACAGCAGGAAAACTTTTTTATGGGTAAGTGTAGTAAGAGTACTGTCAGTAAGAGTGGCTTTTTGCATGCCATGTGATGTTTGAGTTCTCAAAAATGTGACTCACAGATGGAAATGAGGTATTTCATCTCTTTAAATTTTTGTTAGGGAGTTCTGCAGATATGCCTGTAAAAGAATAATGCTGAACATCATTTTTTGTTCTTTATGTTTAGGCAAGTTAGAAAATCAACACTTAATCCTAATGCAAAAGAGTTCAACCCTCGATCTTTTGCTCAAGTAAGTTACTTGATACTGCTTAACATTGCCTTTGAGTAGGTCTTTATAAGCAAACCTTTTACTTAGAGGATAATCATGCTAATCTTGCATATGCATTGCTGAACTCTGTTTGTAGCCGAAACCTTCTACTACACCAACCTCCCCTCGTCCACAAGCTCAACCTAGCCCCTCCATGGTGGGTCATCAGCAGCCAACCCCAGTGTACACTCAGCCTGTTTGTTTTGCACCAAATATGATGTACCCGGTTCCAGTGAGTCCAGGCGTGCAGGTAAAGTGCAGCATATGCTGCAAACTTGTTAGCACTTTTCAGATGATTGTCAGTAAGTTGAGGAGACTTAGGAGATCTAAGTTAAAACAGTGAAATAGTTCAGCTTGTATTACTCTTGTAAATATGGGGACAATTATGTTGTTGTTAAGTGTTTAGCTATGTAAATACTGACTTTTGCCAGTGGTTGTCAACCTAGATGTTCTGATAGTCTCAAACACTTGTAAATTCCAGCAGCTCTTACTCATATCTATTGTTAATCTGTGCAGACTTAGGTCCCCAGTCCTCCAAGCATAGTCTTATTCTTTTTAAGTTTTAAGCAACTGTTTCTTCATCCTTAGCTTTCAGCTGTGTCCCACTAGTTTCTGTTTGTTGTAGGGATTACTAGGATTTCAAATCTAACTCTGTTATAAAGCTGTCTGAGTTAGTACATTGCTTGAAGTAGCAGTAGTATCATTACTTGACTGGTTGTTGCAAACCATATGGTCTTATTTGTTTGTACATGCAGACTTGATCACAGTGATCCAAGAAAGTATCATAGGTTAGGCAGAGTTCACTAAACCATGTAACATAACAGAGTAAAACACATGAAAGCTGAGTGGGGCCCCCACCCAGACACACACTCACTTTTTAAAGGAATATCATATCTTCAACTCCTCCTTCTGTTTCAGCCTTTGTATCCTATTCCCATGACGCCCATGCCAGTGAACCAAGCCAAGACATATAGAGCAGGTAAAGGTGAGAATAATACTGCCCGTTTGGTTCTTAGTCTGCATGCAGCATGAATAAATTACAAATGCTTGTGTATTTTGTAATCCATGTCAATTTGTTTTCGATTGATGTTCTAAATGCTATTTTTAATAAAGGGAAGTAAGTGGAAATACTAATGCATTTCTAGATAAACTAATTCAGCCAAAACATGATGAGTTTGAGTAATGGGGAGTTGCTTGGTTTGGAATTTGATTTGACAAACAGGAAAACGTCTCTGTTACTTGGAACATTAGGGTGAGCTGATCGTCTCCTATATTTCATAAATGTTATGGGTTTGTTTAAAGGGAACTTTCTGTACTGATTTTCTGTACTGGTTTACAGCAGAGCCCTGAATGGTGCTTTAATAGAGGGGTTTTTTTGTCAACAAGCAAAATCGCAATTTCTTCAGAAAGAGTATGCTATGCTACTCTTCTGGAAAGGACTTAACTGCTGGTTCCAGTTTGTTCTTTTGCATTCCGTCTGCAACAGTAACTGAACAGCTGGACTGACAATACCATGTTTTTAACAAGTGACACCTGTGGCTATGGAGACGAGAACATGTGTGGCGAGATGCACTCTCTTCTGTGCAGTGCAGCGAAGGAGCGGAAAAATGATGGTCTTGTTTTTATATTCATGTTTCAGATAATGCTCTAATTCTACACAGTGCATGCTTTTACAGTGGTTCATGATGATAGGTTCCAGTGCTGCAGCTCCAGTCACTGGAGGAGGAAATTGTTTAAAAGAGCAGTTCTGCTGTTTAGAAATAAACAAGTAGCCTTTATGAATGTAGGGAAGACAAAAACCTGCAATGTATTTCTATTTTAAAACACACTAACTTTACTGTTGCCTGAACCATAAAATCTTTTGGTTGGTAACACTGATTGTTTTAATCAGAAATATATTGCCATGTACTCAGTTGCTGTTGAGGCTGCTCTCCTGTTCTGAATTCCTTTTTTAAGTTTCATTATTTTCTGCATATCCATTCTGCATGCAGCATAGTCCTGAAGGAGCTGCATGGGTTAAAGTTCAGTGCCTTTACGTTGTTCAAGTTGCGTCCTGTATTTACTTTTTTCTATTGTTGATTTACAGTGTAAATACAATCATCATTGAGTGAATTTACTGACATCTGCAACATTTCCCTCCTTTCCTCTCTCTAAGGGGTCTGTCTACATTGCACACTGCAGTGGAGTTTACAGGTGCTTGAGTTAGCGTAGTTACTAGTTGCAGTCTCACTGCAGCAAGCTGGAGCTCACCTTGAACTCTCATGCCCTGTTGCTTAGTAGGCTGAATTAGTTTGTTCTGAGTGCCTTGCCGCTGTGATTCGGTTGGTCGTCTTACCAGGATAGCTCAGGTAGTCCCACACTACAGTGCTCTGCTCTCTTAATCTTTCTTCCCTCTAATGATTCCTACTCCTCTTCTTATAGGTTGACTTGTCCCCTTCACTGTTGACTGTGACCTAAAAGTTGCTTTCTGCTATCCTGAGGGGTAGCACAGAGCTTAAAAGATGTGAATACCTCAGATTGCTGCTGCGTGGAGACCTTTATTCTGCTCTCCTCAGCCATAAGCACAAGTAATTTTAACAGACTCAGCTTTCCAGTTGATGGAACAGTTGCTGAGTAGTTCCCATAGAGGGTGAATTAAGCCTTTTGAAGGGGACAGGATCAAATTTGATTAATGTAGGTATCCTGATATAACCTTTCTCTTCCGTTACTGATTCTTGTCAGTCTTTGTCTCCCTCCACCTTTCTTCCTTCCTTCACAAAAAAAGCAGGCCTGGGTTTGTGGCCGTATACATGGCTCAAAGGCAGTGATGAAAATCAAATGTTTCTTGGAGGAACTCCTTTTCATGCTGTTCCTTTTTGATAGAGCTCTAATATGTGGTTAAAGGTGAGGGGTGAGGATATTCCACTTGGTCACAGTGACATTGTAAAGTAAAACCTTTCAGGAAGATCATCATTCTTTATCCTGTGTTTCTAATGTGGGGCACTCTTTGCTTTGTAGTACCAAATATGCCACAGCAACGGCAAGACCAACATCATCAGAGCACCATGATGCATCCTGCCTCAGCAGCAGGCCCTCCAATTGTAGCTACGCCACCTGCTTATTCAACACAATATGTTGCGTATAGTCCCCAACAGTTTCCTAATCAGCCTCTTGTGCAGCATGTGCCACACTACCAGTCTCAGGTAAGAGTCCTTTTAGCATATGTGATAAGTCAAAACAGAAATAATTAAGTGGTTCAGTCCTAAATACCCTATTGTCCCCAGTCGTGAGAAGTCACTCTGAACAGTTTCTCTGTTCTGGAGCATACTTGGTGGAGTTGTAATGTGCTTCAAAGCCTGTAACAAATTATAAGGTTGGTTTAGAAGTTGGCATTTATTAGTGATATTACCTTTTTAGTTCTTCGAACAATTTCTTTCAGGTCATGGCCAGGACATCTCCTAGTTACGTGTTCTAAAAATAAACTATTTGGTGTACTCCTCTTACTGCAAAGGCTTTTAAATATACATAAGTAATTGGATAAATATATAATTACATACATAAGCTTACGATGTTATTAGAGTGGCAAAAATTAGATATGCCAATGTTTTTTGTCAGTTTCTAGCCCACTGCAGAAAATGTCCTTAAATTTTTAGAAACGATTGGGATAAGTGTGATAGTATGAAAGCTTTAGTTTGCTCTGCATTTTCGTAAGGCCAAGCTATTACTCTTTCTAAATACATAATTATTGTTTAGATGACACTAGTTTCTTTGTAATGGTCTGTTTTCTTATTTCTGTTGAATGCAGCATCCTCATGTTTATAGCCCTGTAATACAGGGCAACGCTAGAATGATGGCACCACCAACACACGCACAGCCTGGTTTAGTATCTTCTTCTGCAACACAGTATGGTGCGCATGAACAGACGCATGCTATGTATGGTAGGAAACGTTTTGTGTTATATGTAACTTTTTAAGTTCTTATATTGTGCAGGGATGTATTTAATCTCAAGCTTCAAACATGGGTATCATTCAGATTACACCAGTAGATGTGGTTTATATTTCGTATGATGATGAGCAGAGCATTGAAAACTGAGCCACCTGGTTAAAATGAAAACTCAAGTATGCTGATTTCAGTAGGATGCCAGTGACCAAGATGAAATTTCAACCTGGGAGCTGCTAAAGAATATCTGCTGAAAGAAGTTTGTTCAAGTTCTCTTGATGCTCTTGACACAACATCCCTTGATTGTTTCTTGATTATAATTAGGACTTGTTTTATTGCAAGGCTATATGACCTCAGTTTCAAAACTTGACTTTAGTTCTGACAACTAGTGAAATGCTGTCTTTATGATACTACTAGCATTATTAACAGTATGAACACTGCTGTTTAAGCAAAATAAAACATGTGTTGCTTACCTTTCTTTTTTGGTAAGTCAAGAATAAGTATATGAAACAGCTCATGTATTGCTCTGACTTTGACAATTAGTCTCCAGCATTATCAGATGGGCGTATTTCACTTAACAGTGAAGTGCTGAAAATGTGGGTTACCTTGTTGCAAAGTAAAATGTGAAAGAACTTTTAAAGCGTTATAATTGTATAATAAATCAATGCCCAATTCAGAGGAAAAAACACACTGCAAAACATGCTATTGAAAGAGGTAGAATCAAGGTTGCTAGAAGGCTTGGAAATTGTCATAAAATGTCAAAACAGCAGATGGTCTCTTGAAAAACGTGGCATTTCAATACTTGTTACAGCATCCGAGGAAGACTTTTATTGGGTCACTTATATTATTGACTTAGATTCTAATAAAAGATTTTCTGTACCTTTAGACATCTTTGTATGTTTTCCGGTGCTTAGTTTTACACTGCTACTTAATGGAAGTCCATGATGTGTAATGAAAACTTACAAGGCTAAGAATCTGAAGTGTAGTGTGAAATTAATTCTGATTTTAAAAAGTCTGTGTCTTACCCATCTGAAAACATCCTTTCAGATCTCTGCAGTGGTATGGTAACATAGCTAAGAAACAAAAATAATAGAGGGAAACCTTTTTTGACACTTGGAGGAAGAACATTGCAGCTCATTTGTGCTGAAGCTGAAATGGAAGTTACTTGTAGAGATTAAGTCTTTCTCTCACAGGCCCTTGCTAATTGTATTACTTTGATCTTTTCAACTCTTGTGCTTGAGGTGTCCATGTAAACAGATCTTCTGTTTGCTTTTTCATTAGATTAAATAGAATTCCGATAAAGTGAATGATCAAAGGCTTTCAGACCTTTATTGGTGAAAACTCTCCTCTCAAATCCTAATTAAAATAAAACAAAACATGAGATAATCTGAGATTTCATTCAAAATGGTTGCATGTGACTTCCTAGCAATTTCCCATTGTGCACCATCCTTATCTTCTGTAACCAGTGGGTTCTACAGCATTGAAGTACAAGCCTGTTCCCTTGGTTGGCTTTGATCAGATGTCTGTATAGTTTTTTCACTGATATTCTAACTTACAACTGTTAGATCTCATTTTGTGTTGGTTTTGCAGCTTGTCTGTTGTAGGTATGTGACTACCTACCAGTGCAAACAACTAAGTTGGGTCAAACTTGGGAATTCTTTGGTATTTCCTGCCATGTAATTAAATATTACTTTTCCAAGAGCACCTAATTTAACAGAAATTGCATGTCCTCCTGTGTTCTTTCAAGTAGCTACTTGGTGACTCTTCTGAATATTCTCCTGCCTTCCCAGTAAATGATCAAGTGCTTGAAATTCTTGTTATTGAAACTATTCAACCCAGCTGGATCATGAACTCCATATGAGGCACTTTTTTTAAGAGTATGTTCTTGCCATGTGCAGACGTGTTTATTGCCTAGTGAACATGAATTAGCTCAAATGTACCCTTAACCTGCAAAGTTTACAGTTAGCTACACATGAAATTACTTCTGATGTAGTGCAGCACTGTCTCAATTCAGATTTTTGCAAGTCTTCCATGTGCTGAGTACTTGAAGACCTTGCCTAGATGGATTGTGTTTCCTCAAAATGTGTCCATCTGTAACATATTCGCTTCAGCTTCCATTTATTGATATGGGAACGCTTAGGAAAAATGTAGAAATGCCTAAGGTGATAAATATAAGCTGCTTATGGAGTACATTGCTAAAGAACAACGTGCTGGAATCATTCACATCTGATTGAGTGACTATAAGAAAGTATCCATAACTTATATTCTGTATTTTGGGAATCTGAAGTTTACCCACAGTATCTTTGAACTAAATATACCAATGCACTTTGATTCTGGTCCTCTCTTAAAACTAATTTGAAAGTACAGAATACCAGCTTCCTGAGAAATGACAACCACTGCTGCTTTTGCCTTCTGGAGCACTTGCTCAAACAAGTTCAGATTTCCTTTTGGCTCTTTAAAATTGCTATCTGCTTTTTTTAAAAAAATAAATTATTTTTTATTTTTAAGTTTTATTTTTTTCCCACATTGATATCAGGATTCAGTAGGCTATACTGCCCTTTTATCCTTCAAGGTACTAGTGCTTTCTTTGAGATAATTCTTGCAAAATTCACTCAATTTTTTTCCTGCATATGTGGTAGAGAGAAGATGTCTGCAAGGACAACTGCACTGAGACATGGGGGTTGGGGGGCACTGCTTATGAAGTATTCTTAAGGTGTGAAATGTTTTCTGGTGAGATCTGAAACTCCATCTTCACTAATGGTTTGGGACAAGTTGAAAGTCTGTGGCAAGTAGTAACTGCCTGCCAATGAAGAGAAATGCCCGTTGATCCATTAAGTGAACTACCCTCACTGCCAAAAGTTTGGGTTTTGTTTTCGTTCCTGTCTCATGAAGAGATAGCTGAATCCAAAATACATACAGTGACCTACACTTGTTGATAAGCACTCTTCCATTTTAAAGAAAAGTATTTTTGTCTAATGCTGTTTAATGGGATATTTCTGCACTTTTGGGATTTCCTTGCCAGTCGTTACTGTGTCCTGCTTCTGTTTCACAACCCGCTGTTGACAAGAGCTCAAGAGAAGCAGAGCAGCTGAGCTGCGTGGTCACCAGTAGACCCATCTAAACATATGACGGAGGAGTATTTAAATCATTGGGTTTTTCCCCTCAAAACAGAATTGGGGAGGACAATGTTCAAGCAACTGTCTCTCTTCCCATCTACCAGCCAGACGATAAAAATGTCTGTTACACACTTCAGCTCATAACTTCTGGAGACATGAGCCACTTAGATGTCCTTATCAAGGAAAGTTTGAAATCCAAGCGCTGCTGCAGCAGAGCAGTACATGCACCTTTAACTACACACACATACCTGAACGTGGAGTTGTTGCTCTTACCCTGCTGAACCACACGTTGCTTTCAGAACACACCGTCTGTCTCAGAAGTGTTGGCTCTGTGTGATCTCCCCGATACCAATATCATTGGGCTGGTAGAGTTTGCTGGCCATGGTTTGCAGTTTGACTGCTTGGTCTATGTCACACAAAGACCTAAACTTGTCTTGTGCTGTTAGTAGAAAATTTGGTTATCTAAGTAGAGGGTGGATATATTCATTCCTGTGACAATGAGCTTGTGTTAGTTTTACCATGTAGCTGAATTGCCTGTGTTTTCAGATAACTGGAGTCCTCTGAAAAACTTTACTTTTGTGTTTAAAAACAAACTTGTGTAAAACCAGACCTTGGTTTTATACAGATGCATTTCCTGTTTTTTGTGCTCTCATTCCTGTCCCCATTCTCCCTTCCCTTTTCCCCTTCTGCATATGTTTTACTGGTCTGGTGTTGTCTCTAACTTTTATCTGGTTTCTGTCTCAGCAGTAGAGTAAATTCTATTACCCTGATAGTACAATGGTGGATATAATATAAACTTCAGAGGATTCTCCAGGGACTAAGAGTGAACCAGTCACCAAAGGTGTCTTGGAACTGTTAAGAATGACAGTGATATAGCTGAAAAAGCAAGGGGCCAATTTCTGTTTTAATGTAACTACGTTTTAACTTTCTTATTACAGTGGACTGTAATAGACCATTAATTGACATAAAGTTTATTTTTGTGTTAATTAAGAAGTGAAGACCTCAGTGTCACAGTTTAGAAGGAAGGCTTACCTGAGAGTTGTGTTGTTTCATCTCCACTCATTTGTAAAACTAAATATCCAGCTCTAATAGACCTAAGTAAATAAAAATATCTGCATGGTTCTACAATCTTAAAAAAAAAAAAATTTTTTTTTTTTAAAAATGATGCTGACCTTTCCAGAAGACGGGAAGTATGCACGTGGCAAGAGGCTAATTTACCTTTCTATTTCCCAAATTCAGCATGTCCCAAAATACCATACAGCAAGGAGACAGGCCCTTCTTTCTACTTTGCCAGTGAGTTGGGTTTTTTGTACTAATTTTGATTGTACAGAAAAGCACTTTCTAAAGAACAGATGTTAAAGGAATGGGACGTGTTGAGGGAACAAGTTTCCTTGCACCAAACCAGTATGTGGAAAACGCAGGAAGGTTCCTTTCTATGGACAGGGGATTGAAGCTGTTGAACAGATTTATATGAGCACAGGATGCTGATTTGTCAGTCTTTCAAAATCTATTTTGCATGCCGAATAATCTCTAATTTTACTACCCAGTCTCTTAATCTGCAACCAGAAGCGAGTCTTAATCTGCATGTGGATAGCCTCTGCTTAAAACCTAGGTGAACTGCCTCACTCCCTTTCTTTCATGGCCCAAATGGGACTTTAAAACTTGGCAAGTTAATCTGCTTCCTAAAAGGAGAAGTATCTTGTGCCTCATCTCTTTAAAAAGCTGTGGCTCGAGTTCTGAGCCCCAGGGAGGAAATAACTTGAGTTGCAGCTGAGGTGAAGGAAGCTTTCTGTAGAGGTACTTCGGTGTCACTGAAGGAGTGCAGTTGTCATTATTATAAAGGGTGACTACATGAGGGCTCCTTCCCAGCGTATAGCATTGGATGCTTCCTTCTTGGCAGATGAACGTTATCAGTTACGTTACCTGGCTCCGGTGCTCCTGTGTGGTGTTGCCCGAGCTGGTGACCTACATACATGTCCTCCATACTCTCAGTACACAACAGCTAATACAGACTTCAGTTGTGTGCATGTACAGGGAAAGGCGGATAACTAAAAAAATACTGCCTTGTCTGTTGGTGTTCATAGGACTTGGAGGAAGGTGTTTTGGGGGGGAAGTGGGGTGGTTGCAGGATGAACTGTAGTTGTCACCCAAGACATGGGAAAGGAGGACTGCAGTTTCAGGGTGTTTTCGAACATGCTCCTGTCCTGCAGTGAGACTTGTTGCTGCGTCTGTCTGCAAGTCCATGCAGCCTATGCCAGGCACTCTTCTGGGGTTTTTTGAGTTAGCTCATGCAAGAGGGATGTGAGAAATACCACTCGTTCTCCAAAAATCTCTTCTGGAACAGTCTTCCTGTGTTTCTTGTACAGAAATGGTTCTGCGTGAACTAGTGTTGCAGGATGCTGACCTGTGCTGTTTTCATGCATCTTGGTTTGGTGCACTGAAATAACTTTAATAAGCTCGTTCCTTTCATGGATAGTCTTTTAAGTGAAGTCCACTCTACCTGTGTAAAATGGCTTCTTTAAATGTTTGTATTATGAAAGACACATTTGCTATTTCTTTGCTTCCTACCATTCAGGTCTTTTAAATGTAGTTATCCTCACCATCTTACTGGGTCTGGCAATAGTTTTGAAGTTTGTTCACTGGTCAGTTCTTGAAAATAGGCTCTTCAGTGCATCTTTGGACGATGACCAACAATGACCACCATTGGCAGCATTGAAATTTCTACCAGGGAAAATATGAAATTACGTTATGTGGTTTTTGCATATACCCTCGTAGCTGGAAGTTCTGCTTGTTTTCTGCTGCTCTGACGTCTTTTGATTTCAGCTCCTTCTGTGGGTTTGGTGGCTGACTGCTACTTGTGTGCCTCTCAGAAAAATGGGTTGCACTTTTATAGAGTTGAATTCAGTAATTCAATCCATCTGATACTTTTGCTTACTTCATTACTGAATCACTTATCTTCACTGTGTATCCCTGCAAGGTTAGTGCAGTTAAATATTACATGTTAGGAAGCAACTTGATGAAAATGATGCTGAAATGAAGCAGGTTAGCCCAGGGAGTATCTGTTGGGGAGAGAAACATAAGGCATAAAGGGTGACGAAAAACAGTGTATTTCTGCTGGAATGAGCTGAGGTTACTTGCAGCAAGGAGATATGCAGAGCTTTTTTGTGCTTTCCTAGAGCTTTCTCAGCACTTTCTTGGATACTAGATGGCCATTTGGAAAATCTCCAAAGTACTGACAATGAGGGAAAATATTGGATAATTGGCGATATTTTTTTCCCACCTCCTGTCTTATCTTGTTTGCTATTTGATACTTGTAGTGAGCTGTTTTGATGAACAGGCAAAAATTCTTGAAAAAAGGCACAGTGAAAGTGCTTTAGTTATGGCTAAGCAGGTGAATTTCTCATTACTGTTTTGCAAGACTTCTTTCACAGGCTTGCTGGTCGTGTAGATTTCATTGGTTTGTCAGGAACTATTAATTGCACTAGCTAAACATGGAAGACCTTTTATGTTTCTAGATTTGAAGTTTGAACTCCTGAGTTTGAACTAAGAAAGATCTGTGCACGTATTTCAGACTTGCTGCCACTCGTCCTGAACCGTTCTTGATTTGTATGCGGTATCTGTACAGGATTTAGATAAGTGTCCATATAACATTTTTTGAAAGACACTTTTAATATTACTATTAAAACATAATTTGCAGCAGCATCTGAACTAGTTTTAACTAAACTTATAGAGCTTATTAGAGTAATTTGTGAAAGACAAAATGGGGGAGAAGAGAAGCTAGGCAAATAAAAATTCTTCAGTATAAAAATCTGGTACTTTAAATGCAAAGCTATGGATAAAAGATATTAGAAGGTTATGGAAGAGCTGCTACTATGACAAAAACTTGATCCTCCCCCCCACTTCTGTATCTGTTCTTTAGGGTACTATTCCTCGGTTTAACTGGGTTCTTAAGAGAGATTCTTCATTGTGAAGTTTTATTGTATAATGTATCTGCTTAAGAATAACTTCGTTTATTATTCTCTCAGCTATAAAGAAATGAAAGATGAATTGCACAAATGGTTTAAGGGAGTACCACATTATTTCGGGGGCTCTTAACAAGTAATGTGACAGGATGTGGGAAGCCTTGAATACCTTACAACTTGGAATTCATTTTCATATACATTTTAAAACCTCTTGAAAGGAGTTGAAGTTAATTTGTAGTCAGGTGTGCCAGTTCTGTGGATGAGGCAGCGGGATGAGAGCTGAGGAAGATTTCTGATAGCATGCCCTTTGGCAAACAAGTCAATCCCTCTATGCATTTATTGCTATTACTTTGACAGAGATAATAACTTCTGGCCTCCTTCAGAGTGTTGTATAATAATGAGGTTGAGAAATTTTCCTACTGTAGGAAACCGTAAACTTGAAACTGTAAAAATGATTGGTGTTTCCATTGATAATTTTCATGTAGTCCTTGTAAGAAGGAGCAGCTGTTGAAAGTCAAATGGAAGCATGGTTGAGATGCTGCTGCAAAATAAATTTTAGTAGCAATATGAAAAAAAGACTTAACATTTGAAAGCATAACAAAGTGCTATTGCAGAAGATACTGGTAGTTTTGCCAGTGTGCATAGAAAATACTGAGGTGTTTTCAGAATGTCTCTCAATCAGAAATGTTCTTAGTGTGTGAGTATGCTTGTACACTCGTGCTCAAGTACACTTACACGCTCATGCATAAGTATGTTAGGATCAACTCAAACTGCAAGAATTTAGGGTTACAAATGTATATGAAGTTCATCTGCATTAATAGCCTGAAACTGTGGTGCACATCACTGTTGGACCATTTGCTCAGTGAAGATTTAATAAAGCTTTCAAGACAGCAGGGCGGGATTAAGTTAAATGTGGTAGGCAGTTATTTTATAAAGGAGAGACCTACATAGTGGCCTGTACAGGGGAGAAGAATCTCAATTAGGCAAAAAAGATACTGTCTATATGTATTCTAGAGTTTGAATCTTTTAGAACTAGTATTTGTAAGCTTTATAGCAAACAAAACTGGAGGAAAACAAGTACTTGCACAGGGTAGTAGTGTGTCAGGGCTGGTTAATAGAGCACGGTGGGGTTGCTGTCCTTTTCAGACTTGCTTTTGCTGAATAGTATTGTGCTTTCAGATGCAGCTACATTTTTGTCCGTTTTCTCCACCCATCTTGTCTTTCATCCTTTATATACACTCAAGCAGTTCTGTGTATTCATGAACTTAGAGCCCAGCACAGTGAAACTCTTCAGAAGCTGCAGCAAACAGTTACTTGCCAAAGCGAGATAACACACCTCACTAGCTGTGAATACACGGGGCAGGTGGTTGCAGCATAACAGTCGCACTCCCAGGTTTCCCCCTGTGCCCTGCTTTTCAGCCTTGCTTTTCAGTTTGTTTACGAGGGCAAGAAAACACCACCAGAAAACCCATCATTTCTAAAGGTATGCTTCAGACAGGCACTTCATTGGCCATCAAGTTCTCATGTAATACAAACCCCATTAAAAAAAGCTGTAACCCAGTAGATAGTAAGCAGTAATTAACTTGTCAGAGCGACAGAAAGGTACCAGGACAAATAACGGAACAGTTGCAGGGAACAGATTCAGGAGCAGCTTGATAGTTTGCTTTGACTGTTTATCTTTTAGCACTGTTGTCAGCAAAACTAGCCTCGGTCTTGACAAGCTGTAATATCGGAGAGAGTAGGGCGCATTGTCACGTGCAGAAGTGTAGTTGCAAACTATGGACTGGTTGTTGCACAAGATCTAAAAGAAATAGAGCGGAATAGGCAAAGCATCTTCATTTTTCTTAGGGTCTTGCTTTCCGGTTGCATGCTTTGTGTTTAAAGGAAGACTTGCTATCATTATGGCTTTTCTCTGAGATTCCCTCAGAAGTTTTAAAAAAAAAAAAAAAAAAAAAATCCAAACTGATTTAGTCTGGCCCGTTTTGAAGCAGAACAGGGCAGGACTCCTCAAGGAGGGACTTGTTGATATTAGTTTGTTGTTGGAGACTGGTATGGCTGTAGCAACAGATGTGGTTTCACTGTTGTGAAAGTTGTTAAGTTTTTTCCGTTTTTGGAAGTTCATCCTTTATTTGCCACTGTTTCAAGGAATTAAGAATTTCATGGCAATGTTGAGAAGCTCACAGAATGGTGGTGATCCAGAAAAGACTCCCTTGAGGGGAGAGGAAAGATACGTTATTTTAGTACAAGATACTGGCTTCAGCAAAAATTTGATGCTCAAGCAGCCTCTGTTTTCTCAGCTGTTATGTATATACTGTGTGTCCCTATAGCTCTTAAGCATACATGCAGTGTATATACTTTACACTGACTGTACTGTGAGCAATTTCCAGAAGAGTAGCATGGTGAGGTTAGCCAGGTATAAGGCCAAAGAATTTTTTGGATGGTGGAAATAAAAATGGCTTGTAACACCTTTGAAAAGTATATTTCAGGAAAAACCAAATTGTATGAAAATGATAAATTTGATATTTTAAACTGGTCTGTTTGACAAAACAAAAGATGAAATACTGCTTTTTTTCTATGTAGTATCTGTTACATTGTCAAACTAGGGAAGATGAACTGTCTAATTATGGTTATTTATAGACTTTCCTGCAAAACCAAACCACACAAAAGCAAGGTAAGATACTCAGCTATTTGCAAGATAAATATTTTTTTTAGAAGGGGGAGGGAATATATTTACAGTATGCTTGAGATATAGCGAAATCTTCAAGTGCAGATGGTGACTTGATGAGATGCATATTCTGTACTGTTGTTAAATATTCTTCTTTTTCATCCTAGTTTCCACTGGCTCACTTGCTCAGCAGTATGCCCACCCTAATGCTACCCTGCATCCGCATCCTCCGCATCCTCAGCCTTCTGCCACACCAACTGGCCAGCAGCAAAGCCAACATGCTGGAAGCCACCCTGCTCCTAGCCCCGTGCAGGTAACAGAACTCAAGGGAGTGAATGTCTTTAAATTGTATTTTACACCCCCTACTAGAAGGTCTGATGCTTGACACCGATATAGTGATTTCTTTGAGAGGAAAAATGGTAAGATGGAGCAGTTCCCCAACCAGATCTCATACAGGAGTTGTCTAGATTCCGCTCTGTTTTCTAGAAGGAAGGAAGTAGAGCTATATAACTTAATTTTTTTCTGCTCGCAGTGGCTAGGACTCAAAGGTGGGAGGCTCAAGACATAGTTTGTTAGATAAGCTAGCAGGAAAACTTGTGGCAGTCCCTTTTCCTTAGTAAGGACCCATATCAGAGTCCATTCATTTCTCCCTCTTCACAGGGGATGAGATACAGCTTGTTTCCGTGTTAGGATTAAGGAAGGATCATATTTTGTCAGAGCTTTAGTATGAGTGGAGTTACAACTGGAAATAGCAGATAAATGCTGAGAAGCATTTGATTGTATTTCGTCAAAGACAAGCAGCTGAAAACAAAATAAGCCTCGTGATAGTGCTGTATGCCTTATTACCTACTGGTAATAACTTTGGGCTGCTAAGTGCAACTGTGAAGTATATCCAGCCCCATGGTTGCAGGATATCCTTGTTTTTACCTGTCAGTCTAGGTTCCATTTTCCAGGCTCCTGCTCACATGACTTTCTAGTGCAAGGAGAAAATGAGCCTGGTGGAATTGAAATAAATTTCCTTATGACCATAGGTGTGGTGAGCCTTAGATTTGCCACTTAAAAGGTTCACTATCGAGAGCAGTTTTGCAAACCTTTCTTACGCTCGTTTACAGAGTAAACGTGTCTCGCTTCTAGACCATAGCCTAAATGATCTTCTCTCTTTTTTTTGCAGCATCATCAGCACCAGGCTGCTCAGGCACTCCACCTGGCAAACCCACAACAGCAGTCGGCAATTTACCACGCAGGTCTAGCTCCAACCCCACCTTCCATGACGCCAGGCTCCAATACGCAGTCTCCACAAAATAGTTTTCCTACAGCACAACAAACAGTCTTCACCATTCATCCCTCCCATGTTCAACCTGCATATACCAATCCGCCACACATGGCCCATGTCCCCCAGGTAAACACAGTTTAACAACTTCAAGACTAAATGTCTTAATGCCACAAAGTTAGGACAGTCGGGCCTGCTGAAGTGATTTCCATTCTGTCACCTCTCAGCACAGACTACCTGTTGTGTTATTTAGGTTTCTGTCTGTACATTGCCTTTATTTAGAATTTTACAAGATATTTGGACCTCAGCTTCCAACACCCAGTGCATCTACAACTGTAGTTTAATGAAGACATCTTAAGGTGGCCCTGCTACTGAAAGAAATTGAGCTCTCTTCCCAGTTCCCGGCTCCCATCCTTGTCCTGCCCCACCATTCTGCTCACAGAACTGTTTGGCCATGCAGCAAACCAGACTGGGGACATGATTCAGCTGAAGTGTGCCTCCCCTACCCCCATTTTAGGCTATTTCTCAGTCAAATCAGTTCACTACTCAGGTTCACTGCATGATCACAGGACGAGCTGGCATACAGGAGGGTTGGAGGTGAGAGCTGAGTGGAGGAAGGCTGAATTGCTGCTTTTGGTGGCAGTTTTAGGCTCTGCATTGTAGTCAAATTTATACAAGTACATCCAATAAAGGATATTACACAGGATTACTAGGGAGTAGCAAGGCACTGCAATGGGAGATAGGTGAGATTCAGTTCAGATGACTGCAAGACAATCCTTGCTGAAAGAAAACCATGTGTGCCTCTGTGTGTGTGTATGTGTTTGTGTGTGGTTCTAAATAAACTGCTTATGCAGGAGATCCCCAGTGGTTGTTGGGCAACTTAACAACAGTCCTTGCTTCAGGATCAGAAACCCACTTCTCTTAACTGCTCTCTTGTGGTCAACTCACTGAAAAAAGGATTTTGGGAAGGGAAGCACATGATTGATTAATCAAGAGCTCTACGTAAAGCAGCGTTACAAAGATTTTCTAATGTTTACTAAATCTCATGGATTTAGTGTGCTTTGTCAAGGAACGGACAATTATTCAGTAATTTGCCTGCACAACTTCTTCTGCAGACCAAGTACTTGGTGTCTGGCTTATGCCTTCTCATACAGGTTAACAATAGTTTGGGATACCATGCCTAACTGTAAGTAGGGAGGTTAATCTAATAGGTGTCCAGTCCCTTGCAGAATTCTGATAAAATCTTTGCTTTGGTCTCTGGGACAGTCAGTTAAGCCAATTAATTAATAGTTATTTAGGAATTGTTTTACTGATGTTGAGTTTTTAGGTTTTTAATTCCGTTAGGCTTTTAATTTCTCTGCTTTTGTACTGTGGGAGCATAAGGAGAGGATGTCCAAACTTGACTACTGCTATGGCATCTTGCCATGTCCTCCCAGGCTCTGGTTTCTGCCAGAAACAAGATACTTGCTCCGCTCTGGTGTGATGGCACTGGTGTGAATGCCTAGGTTGTAGAGCTTATCAAGGTGCCTTGCATGCAACCCTTCGGAAGGGTCCTGCTGCAAGCTCCTGTGTTAGCGGCATATTCAGTGCCATGCCTTGAAACATGTTTGTTTCGGGGTCAGCTTAAAGGTAAAACTGTACATGAATTGTGCTGTACACGTCATGGCCAGGCCCATGCCTGCGCTATAGGATGCGACCATTGCCTTCCTTTCCCTTTGCCAAGCACTTAATAAGCAAACCTCACTAAAGCAAATTAGATGCAACTTTTAGTCAGAACTGACTGCTCAGTCAGGATGTTTTAGTAATCACAGGGAAAGCCTGCCTTACCCTTGATTTTTGATTTACGCAGTCTCTTCTGCTGTAATTTTTTTAGGATGAAAAACTACAATCTATAATCCATGATATTTATACCAAACTAACTGACTTTTCAAAATGAAGTAGTTCCCTCAAAAATCTCTAATGAAGGAATAACTACAGTTCTGTAAGAAATTTTAAATGCATGTAATTATTCCATTGTGGGGAAACTAATCACTGGATTTAATAGTTTCTTAGCAGCCTCATTTCCAACTTCTGAACACAATTCTGAAGCACCATGTAGTAGGAATTTCAGTTAGGCTAACACAGGGGATCAATTGAATTTCCCTTAGGTTATCAGATGAATCTTGAGCTGTTAGATATCTCACTTGAGAAACAGTACTTTAAAATTCATTACAGAATACTGTCAGCTGCCAATTTGCAAAGCCTTTGAGCCACAGCAGAAAATTTTTTTCCAATGTGTGTATTGAATACAGCTGCTATATGAATAGCTGCTTTATAATGATGGCTGCTATAATAGCATGTTTTTCAAAGTAAAAATGGTGCTGATCCTGAAAGGTATTTCTGTTTCACAGCCTTATCTTCTAAGACTTTTTTAGAGCAAGAGTGAGATTTGAATTGCAGTTCCTGCCTTTAAAGGCTTCTTGAGTGCTACTAATACAGTGCAAGTCTGATAAAGAGTTTGAGGAATGCCTGTGATGAGTCAAGTAACCCTTTTGTCTTTAAGAAATAAAATTGTAGCCACTACCTGCTATCTGTGTTTACTGGCATGTGAAACTTGTGAGGCTGCAGTTATTGCACCATAGTGCTCTGTTAATGGGA
The DNA here is from genome assembly GCF_034638445.1 of Ciconia boyciana. NCBI lineage: Eukaryota > Metazoa > Chordata > Aves > Ciconiiformes > Ciconiidae > Ciconia > Ciconia boyciana. The sequence goes on from NC_132948.1 coordinate 8,759,551, forward strand.
TATGGTAGAAGGACAAAGCAAACCTTAGATACAATGCTTCCCCCCCCAAGAGAAACCCACTGAGAGCTCTAAGAGTTCCTTAATGTTTTGTGCTTTTAAGAAACTAGTGTTTACTAGCTTTTTAAACCAAAAAATTGATGACCTCTAGAGTCATGAACTGCTCTGAGCTAAAGAAGCCAACTGACAAGTTACTGAACTTGTTCGCCAGAAGGTGATCAGCCATAGTAAAGATTAATCTCCTTTTTCCGCTCAGACTTAACTATGATTGCTTAGATTACACAAGGACCTTTAACTGTGATTAGCTTAACTGGAAACAGAACAAAGCTGACCTAACAGTATAAAGGGATTAAATCACTCAGAATGACTGCTTAGATAAATGATAATGTGCGCACAGGTCACTGGAGAGAGTGGTTTCGAGGGCAGGGAGCCATGAAAGAATGTGGAGTTGTGTAATGAGTAGCTGAGGAAGGGATGCCAGGCTCCCAGCGCGTGTGAAGTTCGTACCTGTACCCGGTGCATTCTCTGCATAGGAAGTGCTTTGATCTAAGTTACTAACAGTAATGTTTTGAAGATTCGTTGCTGAGGTGTTTTGTTTTGTTTTGTTTTTTAAATATCCCACTGTTTAATGCTGGCAGTTTCTCCCAGTGCTCGCTGTCTAAATGGCTAAAATTGAGAATGTGACCCAGAGCCAGCAGTAAGGATTTGAGTTTTTTGGGTTTTTTTTTCTCTTAGTTATTATTTTTGTGTTAAGATCTCTGACTTAATCCCTATAGCTAATCTAGTTAAAATGAAGTAAATCTCTGGATTTACTGGTACAGCTGGAGAAAACTTGATAGTCATGTGGCCAGGAGTGATGCCTCCTTGTGACCATTATACTAAAGAGCTCTTTGTTTCAGGCTCATGTACAGTCAGGAATGGTTCCTTCTCACCCAACTGCCCATGCTCCAATGATGCTAATGACGACACAGCCACCTGGTGGTCCCCAAGCCGCCATCGCTCAAAGTGCACTACAGCCCATTCCAGTCTCGACAACAACACATTTCCCCTATATGACGCACCCTTCAGGTGAGGAGTGTGTGCCCGGGAGACCTGCACCTTAACTGAGCCAGGTCGTAGTAGTGAGGAGAACTGTTACGAACCAGATTTGGGGAAAAGAACAAAAAAAACCTTAAGATGTCCTTGTAGAGTGGCAGGCTGCTGAAGGCAGACTGTTTCTGCATTTAGCATTTATACTTTGCCAGCCCAAATGCGAGCCTAGATAAGCATACCAGATTTAGCTAATTTAGCGAAGACTTTGCTTCTCTCTAGCTGAAGTGGAGAAATGGATAACTGTGCAGACACTGGCACTGTGGGACTGTTCTTCCAGGTTTTGCCATGGTTTTGCCGTGGGGGATGGACTGTCTGTGTAGCCTGTTTATAATGATCTGGGGTTTTATTAAATTTAAAGTGATCGGTCTTGAGGATAGGACTGAAAATGTTGCTTGGGAGTAGGGCTTGTTAGACTTCTAATGACTGAAGTAAAGTGACAATTGAAGTCTAATCTTCAATTCAGAGTAACATTCTGCAGCTTTACTTTTTGGCAAAAGTAGGTGCTGTATGACTTCTTTCTGCTTAAATGTAACCTTACCTAGTTTTCTTTATTATTTATTTCCAAACAGCCTCTAAACTTTTGTAGTTCACTAGTTACCTGATTTTGTTTCTTGGGGAATGTGTGAGCAGAACAAGGCTGCTTTCTGAGGGTTTAGGTAGGGGAAAAAACATCCAAAGGACATCTTGATAATGCAGGGTTTTGTTTTGTTCATTAAAGAAAAAAAAAAAAAAAGAAAAAAAAAAGGAAAGAGAAAAAGAAAAAAAAAAAAGAAAAAGTTCAGCTCAGTAGTTGTCCTGTGACCACTTTACTAGCAAACTGTTGTGTGGCTTGCCAATTTATTATTTACATTTGAACTTTTTTTTTACAGTACAAGCCCACCACCAACAGCAGTTGTAAGGCTCATCTGGAATAACTGAAAGGCTGGATACCTTTTGTAGGCCAAATACCCTCCTTCTACTGCTTCTGCCAACTGGAAGCACAGAAAACTAGAATTTCATTTTATTTTGTTTAAAAAAAAAAAAATTGATTTCTTGTAACATCCACTAGGAATGCTAACAGTTCATCTTGCAGTGGGAGAGATTCGGACTGAGTAGAGGCATTTAGGAACTTGTGGGCTATTCCATAATTCCATGCACTGTATCTGAGTCCTGCAAGTGCCCCAACTCTGCTTGCTGAAAACTGGAAGTTATTTATTTTTTAATGACCCTTCAAAGTTATGAACTCATCAGCTAGCAAAAGAAGTAACAAGAGTGATTCTTGCTGCTATTATCACTAAAAATCAAGACTTGGAGATCCCTTTTACTTCTAACTAAACTTGAAACAGGTTCAGTAAAAAAAAAAAAATCTAATCGTCAAACTGATGAATTATTATTTATAAATCACGTTTGATGAGATAATCACTATCGTGAGACAGTGATGTAACTTTTAAGTTAAGAAAACTTTTACTTTGTAGATAATATAAAATAAAAACTTAAAAAAAAATTAAAAAATAAAAAAAGTTTTAAAAACTGACCTACTTAGTGTTTGTGTCTTGTTTTACCAGTATCTTTCTTTAATGTGTTCTCCAGCTTTCGATCCAGATGGGAGTGAATGTTTTATTTAGCATCAGGTAAGCTTTGCCATGTGTTTTTTGTCCTGTGCTGCTGCCGTATCGTGTGCGTGCCCCCCCTGCCGTGAAACCAAATCAGTCGTATTTGACTTGCAGGGCCATTGCAAAAGTAAGTCAAAGGTTTCAAGATCCGAAGTTCGGTACAGGTTTTAAACAATTTATTGTGTTCAGGTCTATTCTCCAATGCCTCAGCCTTACACTCTTCTGGCTGTGTCACAGAAGGTGTCACAACTGGGCCTCGAGGCTCAAGGTGATAAAACTATACAAGACCTGGTTGCTGCTGGAGAAGGAAAGGAAGAAATCGGGGTAAGCGTTCCTTAGCAAAATGACTGGTAAAAAGATGGGGAAAAGGATAGGAGAATTGACTATCACTTCCTTCAGTAATGCACAGACTAGTTACCATTGCTTACGAAGTGCTGTGGTCTTCCTAACCGTTCTGTAGGGTGCAGGCATCCTACCACGGCTAACCAAAAGACGATGCTGGTTAAACTGGATTATACGGTAGTTGCACTTAAGAGGCAGGACAAGTAAGCTGTTGTCTGTACAACCCTTCATGGACAGCAGTTACATCCCATTGTGGCGTGGTGAAAAACATACAGGGGGATGCAAATACTGCTGCAGCTTCTGTCTTAATCCTTCCAGGTCAGCAGTGCAGTGAAATGTACTGAATTCATGTTCAGGTGGGCAGCAGGGGGCATGAGACGGTTGCAGACAGTGATGGTGGCTTGGGGCAGGACTCCTTGAATGCGTCTTCCGAGAAGGAACAGCTTTTCCCATAGGCTATCGGCTTGCTTTTCATTTCTAAGGGAGGATTTCTGTCTTTTGCAGCCATTAATCCAGTATCTGTTAAAACAGTATCCAGGCACCTAGAGAGAATCAGACTAAAGACTAAAAGTGAGAAACGAGTTCTAAAAACAGTTTATTAAGAGCAGATTTTTTTTATATTATGGTAAAATTGCATTATTCAAGAATAAGTTACTTGTACAGTACATACAGAAACAATATATAGAAAAACCTACTATACAAGAACAACTCTTCTGTGCAGGTGAAAAGTAGAATTTTGAGATCAAGACACTTTTCATCCAACAAACTGTTGGCTTTAATCATCCTGCTAAAGGCTGAGTTAGAGAATGCGCGGTTGCCTCCCCCACCTCTGGTAGTTGCTGGCAAAGGTTGGGTCTGTTCGCATCGAACAAGCTTCAATTAAAATTTGGAATACTCAAACCTGTTAGTCAAGATTTGAAGGCTTTATATGCTTGTTAGAGTAAAACTGCGTTGGTTGGATGACAGCAGTGTTCTGTGGTCCGGAGGCTCTAAGAAATGAGAAGCTTTGGCCTCACTCCAGACCTGGACCTCTTCCTAGAAGCTTTGCCCCAAAATAATTTTGATGTAAAAACCATCGGTGAGGCAACGGGGGTGTCAGTGTTTGGTAACCTGCTCTGGATTGCTGGTGCCGTTCCGCAGGGCTGGGATGCAGGAGGGAGGGATGGATGAAGAGATTAAATAACGCTTCAAGGCATGAACTCCTTCAGAAGCCGTCAGCTGTAAGGACACGCAAAAGCCACCGACGGGGAGGCTCTGTCAGCAAGCAGCAAGTGGTTTCCTAAGCGTAAGATGGAGACGAGGGTGAGAAGTTCTGGCTGGACCCAAGTCTTAGGTTCCGCGCTAAGCCAGGTCCCCGCTGTCAGAGAGAGGGAAGGCACTGCCTGTTTTGCATCTTTATTGCCAAAAACAACTGTCCTGAGTAGCTGGCTGAGATGGGGCTTCCCTCCCTAACAGCCCTCTCCTCGGGGGGACTGCGTGAGTGGTCACTGGGCAAAGGCTCCAGCCCAAGGCACCGAGAGTCGCTGCCGGTTGGGTCACGGCTTCGTTACGTGGGATCCCAACTCGTGTTGCAGGTGCCCATCTCCAGGGCCAAGGCAGAAGCTGAGACCTTGGCGGTCACATCTGACTTTATTTCAGCTCTCGGAAAAGCTCCTTCTCCTCCGTGGGAGCCCAGGAGGCGGCTGTACCTGCAGCACGCAGCCATGCAGGGGCTTTTCCCGTGGCTTCCACTCCTCCCAAAACTCAATGCTGATACTTCTTAAAGGCCGATAAAAGCCCACGTGGGCTGGGGAACTAAACCTGCTCAGTCCTAGGCACTTTTCCCGAGTTTAGAAAAATATAAAAATTCCTTCAGGTTGCTTATATTCCATACAATGGAATGGCTTAATGCTCTTTGCCCACTGCTATAAGAGGAGTACCTTATGGGCTGCATTAATGTGTGCTGGCAGGAACAGAGGTAGAGCTGCGTGTCAGGCTCTGACCTGTGGCGCAAGCCAGATGGTTTCTAGGAGAAACGGGATTTCAAACGCAGCCTTCAGGAGCTGGGGAAATAGCCCAAAAATCCCCCCAGGTCCTGGTGCAGCTGGGGTTGGGTGGGGAGGACTGAGATGGGGAGATGGTGGAGCTGGGAGCAGCAGCTCTGGGCTTGGCTAGATTAGCTTAAACCAAAGAAGCCCTCTGGCAAGGAGAGGCTAGCTGGTGGAACAGCCCTTGGCTACCTTGTTGGTGAGGTCTGAGAAGGAAATAACTCTATTAAATAATCAGAGCGACTTTCCCACTGCTCACTAGTGGGGAGAATGGGAGTTTGCATCCACCGGAGTCTGTTCGCACAGGGGAAGTGGCTGACGGGGCGATGATGAACTCAATGTATATTTTGCTCATCAAGCACAGCAAGTTCCATTTAACCTATGGAGAAATCCCTTGCAATTAAACTGCAGGTTAAAAATACCACATGCATGTGCATGTTTAGTTGTTGGTGCTGGAACAATAAGCCCTGGCGTGCCAAAACAACCCATCCCAGCAGCAGCAGCAGCATCTGATTTATCTGGCAAGGGCTGTGCTGGCTGTGAATAGCAATCCCTTTTCCCAGCCTGTTCTTTCTTGCAGATGCTCTGAGGATAGGGTGATTCGGGTGAGACCACCTCATCTTTTGGGGAAAGACCCCTTTGAATGTGGCTGCCTGGAGCAGGACTAAAATCAGCTCTTTGAACCTTAGATTTAGCATGTGCGAGTGTTTCCCAAGGCATGCATGCTCCGGGAACCACGCACCAAGCAAGCAAAGGAGCCAACAACTTGTGCTATGCTTCCTCCCCTTCCCTTCTTCATCCCTATAAATGCAAAACCATGGGGAGTGATTTATTAGCAATGAAGGGACCTGACTTGCCTGGCACAAACCAGCCCTGGCTATACACACTCCTGCCGTTTGCTGCAGCCTTTGTGCTGGTCTGGGGAGGAAAATGGGATGCGGATACGGCCGAGAAGCTCCAGCCGAGGACAGGGCTGCCTTTGTTTCTCCAGCAGCCTCGCCAGGTTTGGCAGTGCTGGAGGTGGGACCGGCCAGCGCAATTTGCTCTTAATGCTCCGGTTTCAAAAGTGAGTGTGCGACGGTGTGTGCTGAGCGCCAGGAAACACTGATCCCCACTGAAATACAGGATTGCTTCCCGTGTGCCCATTTTCAAGTCATTTGAAACAGAGGAAGGGGGAAAAAAAGACCTTGCCTGCTCTGAATGTACAAAGACAGCCCAGGAGAGGGCTGGGGCAAGAGATGGGGAGGCACAAAATGCAAATCCTAAGTGGTTTCGCAGTTCGATGGTATCCAGTTTCTCCCAGCCCTCATCCTTTGACTGCTACTTAGAAAACCAGATTTGCTCTCATGGCCAGTCCCTGGCCTGTTTGGCCCTGGCTATTTTGGCCCTGCCCGGTCCTGGCCCCTGCCCGCACTACATCTGCCCTTTCTGGCCCAGCCCAGCCCAACAGCACTGTGGTCTTGCCCTTCAATTCCTGACCCTGAGCAGAGCTCGGCTCCTCGGGCTTTGACTGCCAACCGGGCTCATCACGTGCTGGCTTCACGGCAAAGCCTAGAGGCTGGATTTTTGCAAAAACTCCCTAACTCGGCCCCACGAGGCTTTTTTTTTTTTTACTTGCTTTCAAATTAATTCCTAAATGTTAATGCTCCTGAGGGCTCCCACCTCAAGGAAAAAAAAAAAATTAAATTAAAAAAAAATTAAAATAAAAAGGCTTTCCTGTAAGGCAATTTCAAAGCAAGTTTTGCATCCGAAATCCCGTGGAGCGCCACACGGGCTGTGCTGAGAAATCTGGAAGTTGAATGCTGCGAACATCCCCTCTTGCGTGTCGCAACGGCTCCAGCCCCTTCCTTATTCTTAAAATAACGGCAGCTTCTAAGAAGTGGTTCCTCTCTCGGCTGCCCCAGGCACCAGCAGGTAAAGCGGCCCCGGGGCTCGGCGGCACCAACGGCTGCAGAGCCTGAAAAGAGCAGCGGAGGTTGGGGCACGGCTGCGCTCCTGGCTCTGGAGCTGCTCTCCTTGTGTGGGTCTTCACCGGGGCCGGGGAGACATCGAGCCCGGGGATTTCCTTGGATGCACGGTTGTTCCCGCAGGAGTTACGGCAGCGCCTACGTCTCGCTTGGCGTGCAACTCGCTGTGCAAGCAACCAGTGCTCCTAGGGCGATGCACACAGGCAAACCAAAGTGCCTGCAGTGTGTGTAATTACAGCCGAAGAGCTGCCGACCCACCGGCCTCCTCCACCTAAGGCACATCGGGGGGTGCAGCCCCTCTGCGGGCTTGGGGGGGCTGGCTGGGAGAGGCTTTCCCTCCAGGTGTACGCCGATGGCACCCCCTCGCCTGCGAGAGGCTGTTGCATAGCTTTAAATACCGCCAAATTCTTGGTTACACAGTTTTTGGGGGAGCGGGAAGGCAAGAGAGTGGCGTGGGCAGCCGCCTGCGCTGGCGAGGTAAAAAAATGTTTTTGGGGAAAAACTCCCTCTAGATTTGTGCCGAAAATGCTTCCACCACCGGGATAAAATGCCCCCATCATCACCGGGATAAAACGCCTCCATCACCGGGAGGAGTGGTTGCTGTCAGTCTCCGCATTAGTTCTCAGCTAGTGACATTCCTAAGGATGGAGCAGTTAGTGTTCACGTCTTAATTAGCAAGGCTAATGGCGTAAGTATTTGGCTGGTGCAGGGAGTGACTGCAACTGTGCTAGGCTTAAAAAAAAAAAAAAAAAAGCAAGAAAGGCCAGTTTTTGCCTTATCTAAAAATAAAGCCCAAACTCTGATCACGATCGTCATCTTCACCTGATGCGGGAGCTCAGCTCTGGCAGGTCGGGCTTTGCTGGTGGGTTTGGCAGCGGCAGCACGTGCTGGGGCGGGAGGACGGGGCTCGTCTTCGCCTGTGTGCAGCCCAGAGCAGCAACTGGTCAATGAATTTATGACCCACTTTTTTTTTCTTTTTTTCTTCTTTTTTTTCCCTTTTTTTTCCTTTCTCCAATTATATGGGTGTAACACAAGACCCTGGTTCCTTCTCTGGGCACTGTTGTGTCAGGGACAGGCGGGAGATCGAGTCTGACGGCGTGATGCTCGGCATGCAGGGACGCAGGCAGGAGCGGCACGTGTAAACAGTAACGAGAAAGCTTTGATAATAACAACAACAACAAAAAAAAAAAAGGCCCTTTAACAGGCCGAAGAGAGGGAGCACACCCGTACTGGAGTGAAAAATTACCCCCTTCCTTGCAAAAATATAATAATCATCCCTAACCAGAAGGAAGAAACTAGGTACATTCTTTCTCTCGATGGGATACCCCGAAGGTCTCTAGGATTTCTCCACCCGAAAGTGCATCCCAGTGCTGGTGTGGTGCCCATCAGAGCGGCGTGTACTGGTTGTCGATGGCACGGACGTGGCCCCGGCCTGGTGCCTCCGCCTCGTAGTCCGAATCGCGGTGCCAGGGGCCAGGGGCCGTGGCCGTCCCACTCGGGCGCAGGCTTTGCGCCAGCTCGTCCGGCGGCGGCACAAGGTGGAAGATCTGCTCCGGTGGGGGACCCGGGGGGGTCTCGTCGGGGCCACGGGGGCAGGAGGAGCCAGCGAGGGCAAGGCTGAATTCCGGGCTCCAGCTGGGAACGGGCTGGGGGAGAGGGACCGTGCTGCCAGAGCCGGGAGCTGCGGGTGGAGGGGAGAGATGGCTGGTCGGTGGGATGCTCCTGCCCCATCGCCCCTGCTGCAGCTATCAGGGCTGGGGAGCGGCCGGCGGTTTGGGGCAGCTTCTCCTTTCTCGAAAGAGGAAGCCGGGAGCTCAGGGGTCACCTTTTGTGCCGCTGCACGGGCGCTTCCACTCCCCCCGCACCGCATGCGGCTGAAGGGCCCAGCTCTGCCCAGCCCCAGGGCGTCCGCATCCACCCCGGGGACCCTCCCGCCAGGACAGGACCCCCATCCCTGCACCCCATGGGAACGTCCCCATCCCTCCGTGCCCGCGTACCTTGCGGCTGGGGCAGGACGACAACGTAGCTGGACAGACGGACGTCGCAGGCTGTCCCGCACTCCAGCGGGATGGGGTAGCGATGGAAGTGGTGCAGCATCTCCACGATGGAGGAGAAGTGGAGGTGTTGGACACGACACTGGCCCCGCTCCGTCAGTGCCAGCCGCAGGTGCTGCGGGGAGAAGCACGGACCTGTTACCTTTCCACCGGCTCCCTTGCTGGAGGAGATGATGGAGGGCCACGGGGATATTTGGGGGGACAAACAGCCTTAGCATGACGTGCTGCATCCCCAGCCCATGGTGCCCTGCTCGCTTGCAGGGGGTTTTGCCCCCCAGGAGCGGGGATGGGACCTCCAGCCCGCAGCAAGCATCGGGGCACGGAGCAGGCAAGGAGAGCATCTCCCTGGGGTGGGATGCGATGGGACAGGGACCTTGCCACGGCAGGGGGGCTGCCCGAGGGGCTCCTGCGAGATTCCCCCCCCCCGCCCCAGCCCCTCTCCCGCACGTACCTTTGCTCTGCCCTGGAAGTTGAAGGTGAGCACGTACTCGCCGCGGCGCGTCTCGCTCTGCCGCACCAGGAAGACGCCATGGCCCTCCAGCCCCCGCAGCTGCACCAGCTGAGCCGCCTTCACGCGGGAGATGGACCCGTGGAACCAGGGGCAGGAGGAGAGGAACTGCTCCATCTTCGGCCCCGCTGTCTCCCCCGGGCCCCCCGGTGTCGCCCCTGCCAGGGCACAGGGATGAGCGCCCTGGGGAAGTGGAGACCCCTGCCCATCGCCCCTGTCCCCCTCCCCTCTGGCCCTGCCCCCTTGCCATGCCATTTGGGGATGCCCGATCAGCCCAGCCGGCCATGGCAGGATGCAGGGACTCCCCGGGGAGAGATGTCCTGTTCCTGGGGTCCCCTGTCCCTAGGCTCCCCTGGGTGTCCCCGCTGCTCACCTTGGCTGTCGGTGCTGGTGGTGGGGCTGGCGGCCGCGGGGTCGGGGTGCCGGCACGCCAGGAGCTCAGGGTCGCCCATGTCGGACCTGCCGGGGACAGGAGAAGCCAGGCTGAGCGGTGGCAGCGGGGGGCCGGCACGGTGCTGGGGGACACGGAGCAGCTGTCACCATCCCCAGGCTCAGGGACACCCGCCGGGCGCTTACCCCCTGCGCGCACACTCCCGGATCTCAGCTGTCCAGGAGCTGAGCTGCTGCTCATCCCCCGCCTCAAACAGGACGTCGGTGGCGTTGGTGACCTGGGGGACATTGGAGAGTGACAAGGGGGCTTCAGAGAGAGAGATGCGCATCCCCCTCCCACCCACCTGCGCTCACGGACTGACCCTGACCCCAGCCGGGGCAGAGCGTACCCCACCCCGAATGCCGCATCCCCCCATGGACCCTGTCCCTGGCTGGGAAGAGGAACCGAAATTTGGCACAGGAGCTTTCGGCACATGCCACGTGCACCCGGAGGGTGGGAAAGGCCTCAGGGCTGGCTGCGGACCCCCTCAGCCGGGCTCTACCTTGAGGACGAAGGTGTGGAGGTTATCGGGCATCTCGAGGCGTGTGCACCTCCGCACCTCCTGGACGGCAGAGCAGGCGGCGTGCAGCTTCGGCTTGGAGCCCTGCAGAAGGGAGCACAGCAGCTGAGCTGAGCCCCGACAGCCCCGTACCCCGAAACGCTGCCCCACGTCCCGCTGCTCCACTGGGATGGGGGTCGAGCCTGCCGGGAGCCACCCAAGGCACAGCAGCCAGCAAGGAAATACCCCGCTCTGCAGGGAAATACCCCACTGGCAAGGAAATACCCCACGTGGCAAGGAAATACCCTGCACGGCACTGTCCGACCGCTGTTGGGGCACTCCAGGGGGGCCGAGCGGCACCCAGAGCGGGGACCCATCTCAGTGGCCCCCAAGGACCCAGCAGCAGAGGGATGGGTGGAGGAGAGGAGGGAGAAGAGGGATCCCAGCATGGCAGCGTGTGCCAGGGAGACTGTGTGCACTGATGGGGAAATTGGGGTGCAGGCCAGGAGCACCCCGGTTATGGGTGCGGGGGGGTCGGCGGCGCGCTTGGCGGTGGCGTGCCGAGAGCTCCCCATGGGCACCCAGCCAGTTTGGCGCTGACACAGGCACATGACAAAACGCTGAGCAAACACTTCCAGAAAGGCTAATAATAATACCCCTCCCGGCAGCTTTCGGTTCCTCTGCTGCCCAGCGCACCCCATGCACCGGCAAGTGAGCCGCTGACCACCGCGAGGCTGTGGCACATGGCGCCTGCCCAGCCGCCACCGGGACCGGGCTGCATCCGGGGCGCCGGGGACCTTCTGGGTGTGGAACACCCCAGAGACCCCCCCGCACCGGTGCTGGGCAATGGAGCCGACCCCTCCATGCTCGGCCCCGTGGCTGAAGCCAAGCGCACGGCTCTGCAAGTGAGCCACGCCGTGCAACCGGCAAAGCCCAGCCAGTGCCAGTGTGTGCCAGGCACACTTGTCCCTCTGGGCCAGGCTTGCTGCCAGCGCAGCACAACAAAATTTAGGCTGGCTGTGATTCACGCGGCGGCTTCAGCATCCCATGGCCTGAGTCACCCTGCGCCGGCTCCCAGCAGTTCCCTCCGATCCACCCCCCCCGTCCCCACAAAGATGCTGGGCTGCAGGCTCTTGGCCATGCGACGGTGTTTGCCAACCAAAGCATATTAAATTTGCTCCAAACTTGTGATGCTCATGGCAAAGTCACCCCTGCCATGTCCCCAACCAGCTGCAAGACCCCAAAAGGGTCCCCACCGGGTGCTCGGCAACTCAGCACTCTCCACGGTCACCCAACCAAACCATGTTTGTTTGCTTTTTTTTTTTTCCCAATCGCTCCTTCCTCCCTCCCTCGACACTCTCAACCGAGGACTCAGTGTACTTTGGGGCCGGAAACGCAGCGCGAGAGGGATCAGCCCTTATCAGCACCGAGCTATGCTGAAAAGAAAGTTCTTAGAAGTCGTTCGCCGAACGGCATCATGCAACGGGGTTGGCGCTACCGCGGTAGCTCGCGGCACCCCCGGCCCCACCGGTGATAGTGATTGCAGCTGCAGCTGCAATCACTGTCGCCGGCGGGGCCGGTGGTGCCATGAGCGGCCGCAGTGGCACCAGTGCTTTATCCTGAAGGAGTTTTATTTTTTTGCCGTCCTTGGAAGATAACTGCGTCCCGCGCAAAGTCCTGCAGGGCCAAAGCAAAGGGGTTGCCCAACCTGGCTGCTTTCCCACACGTGGGTTGTGACGCCCGGCACGTCCCCGAGCTTGCCGGCATGGCGGGCGTTATCGGCACACATCCCGACCATGGCGTTGGGGTCGGCCTCCCGTTTTCCTAAGAAGTGGGAAATTCCAGGAAAAGGGAGTTCGGCGAAGCCCCCTGCGTCCCTCCCCAGGGAGAGCGCAGACGGGGAGCGCGAAGGGAGAAGGAAATGATGCAGCAGAGAGATACAGTGCCTGAAAAACCAGTCTGGCTTCAGAGAAGTGCCTACCGCAAGCACTGTGCCCCTGCCCCCCGAACCGCCACACCTGACCACAAGATGCCCTGCTCGATGGTGGCTGGTACCGAGAAAGGCATTTCTCGGTAACCAAAACTGCACACTCAACACACCACGTGTTCGCCCAGCACCCACGGGCTGCTTCTCGGCAAGAGAGATGCCACAGCAGCATTGTGGGGCTGGGTACCCCGCGCTGCCGGCTGGGCTTGGGATGCTCAGGATGGGATGGGCTGCTGAGGATGCTCGGGATGTTGCCCCAGCTCAGCCCCCAGCCCGACCGGCATCGGCTCCCCCCCCAGAGACTTCACCCTACCACTCCCCAAAGGATCCTGTGCACATGGGGAAAACCCCAGCACAAAGGTGAGCACCCCCTCCCCAAATCACCCAGGGACACGATGCCCTGTAAAGCTGCACTCCCAAGCCCCCAGAACACAGCCGCCATCTCTGCGGCATCCCTGGTCCTGACACCTGGCAGGCAAAATCGGCTGTCCTGGGGTGCGACACAGGTGATCGCCGGCTCACAGGGCTGACGGCAGCAGGATCTGGCCTGGATCCCCCAAAATCCCTCTCCCTGCGGGGGCTGACAGCGGCCATGCACTGCTGGGGCCATCGGGCCACCGATGGGGATGGCCGTCCTGGTGGCTGGGGACGGAGGAGCCACACTGGCTCTCAACGCCTACTTAAAAGTAGTGCTTGACAGCAGTGTCCTCCCATGTGCGGTCTGCTGACCCCTAGTATTTGTATTTTTGTTCTTTGCAGGGGATTTTTCTAGCGTTTAAAAATACGAAGCTTCAGACAGGCCAGAGCTGTGTCCCAGTGTCAGGGGACATGGGGCAAACTGGGAGATAGAGGAAAATGCCCCCAGGGCGAAACTCCCTCCTGCTCCCTGCTGAGAGCATCCCGCTGGAGCCCATGGCTCGACCCGGGGGGGGACTCCCCACTGCACCCCCCATCCCATGTCCCCACATCCCCGACCCCAGAGGGGTCCCCGCGGGGTGTCACAGGGAGCGCCGGCACGGCGCAGGGAGAACCAGCACGGCACGGGGAGTGCCAGCACAGCTTCTGCGTCCCCTGTGCACCTGGGGAGGGCAGGGCAGCCGGGAGAAAGTGGGGTTTAGCCAGCATCTGCCAAATATAGGAAGGAGACGGACGCCAGCTCGGTGCTGTGGTCGTGCTGGGAGTGTGAGCTGAAGGTCAGGCCAAGGTCACAGCTGCGCTCGGGCATTGCAGGCGCGGAGAGGAGCTGCTGCGTTTCCGCCTTGCAAACCCCCGGTAACAGCTCTCACCACAGAGAGAGCTTCGCCCACCACTTTCTTTACTACCTGTGTTTAGTGGGGCTGCCCATGCCGACTCGCGCCGCTGGCTCCGTTCGCGATGATCCGCCCTCCGGCAGCCTTCACAGCACACCTTTCCTCTTGCTTTTCTTGCTTTCACGTATGAGCAGCGATGGGGAAACCACTGCCCAGGAGGGCTGGCTCGGCACAGCAGGTCCCCCCGCACCTCCACAACAAGGATATTTTGGATTTTTTTTTTTTTTTTTAAGCAAAACTCCTCCCAGCCCGCCCACACGTGCCAGGAAAGCTCTCACTGTGATGCTCTGAGCGCTGCTGTGAGGAGCATGACCTGGCTGGATGCACAGGGGACGCTGAAGATGCTGGGAGAGCTTTTTTCGCTCAGGTGAAGAGGAAGGCAGCCAGCTTTCCAAGAACGAGAGCAAAATCACACTGCCGCCCTGCCTGCACCTGGGAGAGCCGCGGGCACCTCTGGGTTTGACCAGCACCGGCACCACCCACACACCAGCAGGGTGCTGGCACCCCCCGCCCACCCAGACACCCCTGGGCTCAGCCAATTTCTGCCGGGTCCCCAAAACGCTGCCACCACCTGCAATGCTGGTTTGCACAGGAGGGAGCCAGAGCCACCCACCCTTACCAGCAGATCTGGCCAGTGCCCAGTCCCCTGCTGGCAAAGGCGGCGGTGGCACAGGGATGACAGTGGTGGCACAGCAACGACAGCAGTGGCATGGTGATGCTGGTGGTGGCACAGCAATGACACTGGTGGCAGGGGGATGACAGCGGTGGCACAGCAATGACGGTGGTGGCATGGTGACGATGGCGGTGACATGGCAATGACGGCGGTGGCACAGTGACGATGGCGGTGACATGGCAATGACGGCGGTGGCACAGTGATGAGGGTGGTGGCATGGCGATGACGGTGGTGGCATGGCGATGACGATGGTGGCATGGTGATGATGGTGGTGGCAGAGCAATGACGGCAGCGGCACAGCCAGGGCGGCGGGGCCAGCAGGCCGAGATTGTGCAGAGCAGAGAGCAAATCCTTCGAGAGCAGCGGGCGCTGCCGCCAGCCCCTTCACACGCCGGGGATTTCCCTGCTCTGGCTCTTTCACTTCCACTCTGAGTCACACCATGGGAGGCGGGGAAGCGCCACAAGCCCTTGTGCAAGGTCCCTGACAGATACGGGTGAGATTTGTCGCTTCTTGTAAATCACAGAGCCTGCCGTGTCCCTCTTACGTATGGGACAAACCTCAGCCAGAGCTGCAGCGTGCCCAGGCACGGCTCAGCCCACCAGGCTGCCGGTGGACGGACAGGCAGGCCACCGAGATCTGCAGGGGTGCAAGTGCTGGGTTATGCCGGGATAAAACCACATCCTGTGCCCACAGCCCCAGGGAGTTTTGTGAAGTTTCTCAGGAGCACGGAGACGCGCAGCCCCATCCCAGGGGATGCCGGGTGAACCGGAGGGGAAACACGTCCCATTGCCCCGGCGCAGGGCAGCAACGGGGGTCCTGTGGGGCTGGGAGGGACACACCAAGGGTCGCGCTGGAGGGTGCAAAGTGTCTCCTGCACCGGCAATCGTCCTCGGGGGTTTGCACCATGGGTAATCCCAGCATTCATCCTCGGGGACTTTGCATCACAGATAATCCCAGTACTTGTCCTTGTGAGTTTTCACCATGGTTAAACCCAACGCTTGTCCTCGAGGACTTTGCACTACAGATAATCCCAGCACATGTCCTTGGGTGTTTGCACCACGGCTAATCCCGGTGTTCATCCTCAGGGATTTGCACCACGGCTAATCCCAGCACTCAGCCTCGCAGGTTCGCAACACAGCTAATCCCAGCATCTGTCCTCCAGCTGCTAATCCCAGTGCTCTGGGGGGCTGGTAGCACAGCTAATCCCAATGCTCCTCCTCAGGCATTTGCACCACGGCTGGTCCCAAGGGGACAAATCCTCCCCGGACAGCCCCGTGCCAATGCCAATGTTGGGGACGGGGGCTGGGATCCCACTGATTCGGACCATTTCCCTGCATACCCCCGGCCTCTCATGTGCCTCCTGCACCCTGCGTCCACTGCAGGGCTCCCCCAGCCCAGGTCACCCCCTCAAAGCACGTTGGGGAGGACCCTAGGGTGGCACTCTGGCCTCTCTGCCTGCATGCAGAGGCTGTTCACTCTGAAACCTACTGACAGCAGCAGTGAGCACCATCATGGGGTTCTCTGTTCTGGGCTTGGGGCACCAGGCATAGGAGGTTTCCTGCCTCTGTTAAGCAGAGAAACACGAGAGGTGATCCCCGCTGCGGGCTGCTGTGTGAGCTTAAGCCCCCCCCAGACCTTGGCCATCAACTCCCCAGAAACCTCTCTCTGCCCACCCCAAACCCCAGCCAGCGTCCTCAACCCACCAACACCAGAGGGACAAAAGAATTTCCAAGACACCCTGTCTCTGAGCATCCCCAAAGCTCATGGCAGCAGACAGAGCCATCCCTGAGGGGGCCAGGCTCAGTGGTGACAAGAGGCACCGTTGTGCCAGCCTGAAGCGCTGGCTCAGGGGCAGCCAGGGCACAAAGCACCTTCTGTTCCCATCCCGAGCGGCTGCCGAGCGCCAGCGAACGGTGACACAAGAAAACACAGCCTGCACCCCCGCCGACCCACCGAGCCCCTATTTCTTATTAAATTAAACCCGGGGGGCTGCGAAACGCAACCCCAGGAGCTGCCGGGTAAATCCATACCCATGGGGAGGGATTTGGGGGGTCTGGCTAGAAACCCCCACACCATCCTTGGGGCTAACAGCCCCTCTTTGTGCATTGATAAACCTCAGCGGCTGCCGGATTCGTGCGAATGAGTCAACCCTCCCTCCCCAAAACCCTGCAAATCACCCCAAAACCAGAGAGCCCAGCGGCTCACATTCACAGTGGGGTTTGGGAAGACAGAGGCTATAAACACCATCTGTAAACAGGCAGCATTCACCAGCCCCTTTTTTCTTTTTTTTTTTATTTTAAGCCAAACTCGCTTCCAGCGTGGGCTGCTTTAATAATTTCCTGGAATAAATAACGAGCGCGGAAAGTAAACAAGGTGTCTGTGTGCAAGCAGGAGCTGGCTGCAGCCGGGGACTGAGTCACCCCAAAGCCCAGCCCCAGAGGGCTGGGGGACGTGGGGTGTCCAGCACGGACCCCACAGAGTCCCTGTGATGCCCAGCACACCCCGGGGTTTTGCATCGCCCAGGACGATGCAAGACCTTCGAGAGCCCATGTGGGAGCATTCGATCCCCGCGGTGGTTATTCCGGTCCCAAAGCAGGACCTGCCCCTTGCCTGGTACCGCATCCTGCCTGGCTGAAGGAAGCAGATCTTGCCCAAAATGCTTTGTTTTTAACATAAGCTCCAGATGACCTTGAATATCACAATGCCCATCACGGGCATCGGTTGGAGCTGGGACCAGCTGCCCAGCGGGGAGAAGCGGGGTCCGCCCCGGCCAAGCCGCCCCCAGGATGAATCCTTCCAGACCCCGCGCTGCCTGCGCAGGCTCTCATAAATATTTACCTTTGAAAGAAGCTGCACTCAGCCTCGAAACAGCTACATCCTGGGCCGTAAAAAAAAAAAGAAAAAGAAAGAAAAAAGAGACAACCACCCAAAAAACCACCACCGGGCATCTTACACGGGCTGCCAGGGCTGAGTGGGACCCAGCACCCTCCTGCACCCACCGGCACCCTGCGGCCCCTCGCACCCCCAGCTGCGGGAGGCTTGGGGGGAAGCAGCGCAGCCCTTGAGCGCCTTCCCAGTCCCTTTTCCTGCGATTCATTTAATAACTCCTTTTTTCGCTCACTTCTCGGCTTGTACGTGGTGCTTTCCTACCCGAGCAGCTCACCAGTGTCTATGCAAGGGAGACAGCCCCGACAGTGAGCAGCCACATGCTGGCAGGCAGCAAAGCATCACCACCGTGAGCAGAGGGGTCACAGCGATGGGGCAAATCCCTGCCAGCAACAGCAGGGTGGATTTTAAAGGATGGGTTTAAAAAGAAAGGAAACCCTCCAAGCCCCTCTCCTGCAAACCCCAACAATCCCAGCGCCTGGGGAAGCGGCAGGTTGGGGCTCCGTCCCGCACCCTTCCCCTTGCAAGCCAATCAAGCCCCAGCGAGCTCCATCCCAGCAACACAGTTTCCAAAATAAGAAACTCTGCTCTTCAGCAATTAACGCCGGGGCTGTGGTTACACTGCTAAAAGTGTTTTTTCCGTGCATGACCAAGGATGGAAAAAGTTGTGGTTAATAAATGACAAATAACCTTTTGTCTCATCGCCCTCCCCCCACGCGCCCTCACCCTGTGATACCAAAAAAAAGGGGGGGGGGGAATAGAAAAAGTCACCACCAAAATCTCAAAAAGCCAAAAGGATGCCCAGCCCCACGTGCCTTCGAAGAACAGCAAGCAGCACAGCGCCGAAAGTGAAGTGATGAGGGGATGCGCCGCCCACCCTGCTCAGCAGTGAAAGTCTGCGGGCAGGTTTCGGTGCGGCTCCAGGTGCCTTTGGGTGCAGTTTCGCCTCTCCCAAGGGAATCACAGTACACCCAAACCCCTCCGGCTCTTACCCCACAGCAGGTTTCCCGGCTCCTGCCCTGGGGATGCCATGAGAGGGATGTGGTCCCTGGGGTTGCTGGGAGAGGGATGCCAGGAGAGGGATGCAGCCCCTGCAGATGCCAGGAGAGGGATGCCAGGAGAGGGATGTGGTCCCTGGGGATGCAGGGAGAGGGATGCAGCCCCAGGGGATGCCAGGAGACGGATGCAGCTCTCCGGCCACATGCTGTCCAGCTGCCAAGGGACGATGCAACAGGGTCGGTCTTGGCTGGAGGATCAAGGCAGCCACTCCCACCAGCCTGGGATTAACTTTTTTATTGCAACAAAGAGAGAAAAAAATGTGGCACGAGCCAGCTTGCCCCTGGGCGAACCACAGGGATGAGGGCAGGAGCACACATGGTCCAGCCCGCTCCGGCTCGCAGGATGGAGGACACCAAATGGGATCCAGATTGACACAAACATGCCTCTCCCCAGGCCAGGGAGATGACGGGACATTGAGATGCTTCCCATCACCGGCAAACCCCTTCTTGCGGGGCACCCGTTGCCCGTGGGCAGTGAGTATCCCACTCATGGTGGCCCTGGGAGGAAAAGACCATTTTGCATCGTTCTGTGCAGCAACAGAGGAACGGAGGAGCTCACAGGGCTGCAGCGGCAGCAAGGGCATTTGTGCATCCAACTTGGCACATGCAGTTTTTAAGCATAATTATAGGTCACTAATAAGAGGAAAGGTGGTTTGGATTTGAAGCAAAGCGTTGTGCTGCAAAAGAGGGGGTTTACTCAAGTCCCTGCCTGGGCTAGGGATGCAAACGCAGCTGCTGCTGGGGTCAAGGCTTCCCAAAATGCGGCCTCTCCGTCCCTGCGGGCAGGAACTGGCAGCAGCTCTCCCTCCTCCACTGCCTCTCCATATATCCTCGGTTGAGTCACTTAAGGCCACTTTTGAGCCACCCCAATTGCTCCTGGAGGTACTAAGCAGCTCCAGGAGGAACTGGGATGGGGATGGGGACCACAACACCAGGATGTCCCCGACCCCGTGCCTGGCCAGCTGCCGTGCAGAGCCCCAGGCGCCGAAAATCGGAGCCCGGGGCGCAGGACCTGCTTGCTCAGGAGGTGGCAGTTCTCAGAAACGAGCTTCAGGTGAAAGGAAGGGGAAAAAAGAGAAAAAAAAGGAAGTCAAACCAGTCTCACGCTGAGCAGAGATAAAAATACTGCTCCTCCTGTGGCCGTGGCTGAAGATGTATGAGCTGTGACACAGGCACCACAGGTTTTCAGCGGAAGGAGTCTTCCTGGCTTGTCTCAGCATGCCATCAATTTACGGGATGCGCTGGATTTCATTAAGATGCTATAAACAAACCAGCACAAATGCAAATCCCATTTCCCTTCCCCTTCCTGTAAAAACATCTGGTCAACAGAAATGGCTCGGGACATTTCCGTTGCAAATTACAGTTTTCGTGGGGTTCAGGAGTTGGCCATATAAAAGGCACTCGGGGCTGGGGCTCAGCTGATGAACAGGGCAGCCCTGAAACCCCGCAGGGCTGCCCTAAAACATGCAAACCTGTTTTGCCAGCTTTGGCTTAAATTGATGAAGGTGGAGAGGCCTCAGAGCTACCTGATCCTACAAGTTATGTGAAAATACATGGTGTGGTAGAGGAGAAAGCCCTTAGTGCCTCCGTGGAAAGCAGGGAGGGCTGGCGAGCATCGCCCTCATAGTAGACATCAGAGAATCCACCTAGGCTGCACGCCTAGGACCATACCCAGGGTTTCACTGGTCTTCCTGTGCACATGTGCACCCATACGTACAAGCATCATGTACCCCAATATCCCCCTGCTCCAGGCGCTCTGCACGTCAGGATGGCCCCGCTGGTGCTGGGTCCATGTGCCACGGAGCTTCATCACCTCACCCCGGCCCCGGTCGGCGGCACGGCATCCTCGCTCCCCTCCTCTCCCCAGCACACCGGCACCCCCAGCACGTCCCCAGCATGGGGGTCTGGGTGCCCCCCTGCCCTGCGCTGGGTGCCCTGAGACCCGCTCCTGGGAGAGCTCCGGATCCCATCATCTCCAAATCCCTCCTTTGCAACATCGTTTTTCCAGCGCTCGAGGGAGGAAGGGGCGATGCCAAAACCAACCCAGCAGCAACTGCAAGCATGGGAAGCCCCACCTCGTCCAGCTGAAGCTCCCGCGAGACTGACACATCCCTGGGGGATGGAATGCCCAAACCAGGCAGCACCGCAGGGACCACCGGCGGCTCCGGCTCGGCTCGCCAACGCTCACCCCCTCGCCCAGCCACCGCAGCACGGGCTGCAGCCACCCAAGCAGTAAATGGAATTAGGGCTCTTCAAAGCACCCAGCTCCCTTTGATGCCAGGCACGTTACAGGATTAGGCTGAGAGGCCCTGTTGGAGCGCACCGGAGGGAAAGTAGGGGAGAAAATAAGATAAAAGCTGCCAAAAGCAGAGCAAGGGAGCGATGGCCAAGCCACAGTGGGGCACACGTGTGGCCACTCCCTTTCCCCACGCACCCTGCCTTTCCAAGGTCATTGCAAGGTGCTGAATATTTGGGGGCTTGGCTTGATGCTGTAAAGCTGGGAGGCTGGGCTGAATTTCCATTTACGTCTATTATTTAAAGGGTAGAAAGGGAGAAGAGGAGGGCGCTTCTGGGCAGACCTCGAGGGTGACCCACCCTAATGGTCCAGAGACCAGCCGGGGATGAAAGTGCCCAAGGACTGTTTTTACAGTTGCTTATTTAAAACCATTAATCTTCCATGATGATCAACAGCATCTTCAAATCAGGAACAGATCCACAACATGGGCGAAAGGCAGCAGCAAAGCCCTGTGAGCATCCCACAGCTGGAGGATGGAGGGGAGGGGGCTCCCCACAGCTGGAGGATGGAGGGGAGGGGGCTCCCCGCAGCCTTCCCCGGGGAGTTATTGGTTATTTAGTTATTTTAAAGGAAGAAAAAAAACCACCAACAAGCTGTTCTGTACCCACTGCTCCGCGGCTTGCCCCTTGCTGGGCTTGGGGAGTGGGACCCACCAGCACTGTGGGAGGCTTTCCACCGCCCCCAGAATTCAACTGCAGTTACTGTGAAAGGGGCTGGATCCTGCTGTAAATGAGACAGGATCTGGCCCCAGCCCAGTTAATTAGAAAGGAAGGACCCGCCCTGAGAATATTTGCACAGGAAGCAATTTACTCCGGAGACTCGCGAAATCCAGCAAGGAACATCCCCCATTCTGCGGACCTGGCTGAGAAACCCCCTGCTCAGGCCCCGGGGACCGCAGGGGCCCCAGCCCCGCAGTGGCAGGGACTCACCGGGAAAACTCCCTGGGATGGAGACTTGTTGCAAACTGCAAGGAATAATGCTGCAAAGCGCTGGGGAACTTGCTAAATGTCTTGTTTTCAACGCCTCCCGCCCATGGGTCAAAGCTGGTCAGGGGCTGTGGGGAGAGGAAGAACGTGCTGTGCGCTGGGCTTGCTTCCCAGGGGGAGGGAGGGGAGGGGAAAAAAAGAAAAAAAAGGGAAAAAAAAAAAAGGGAAAAAGCAGTGTTTGCAAGCACCAGGTCCTGGGGACAGGGGGGACGCAGCAGGGGCCCAACCGGGCGTTCATCCTGCAGGACAAAGGTGCTGCTCCAGTGCACGAGTGCCAGTGGTGCGATG
The DNA here is from genome assembly GCF_034638445.1 of Ciconia boyciana. Lineage (NCBI taxonomy): Eukaryota > Metazoa > Chordata > Aves > Ciconiiformes > Ciconiidae > Ciconia > Ciconia boyciana. The sequence continues at coordinate 8,781,544 of NC_132948.1, forward strand.
GCTCTGCTCCCTGCGTTGCACCCAAAAGCCTTTGGGGGAAAAGACTGGGCAGAAAGGTCGGCTCGCCTTGCCCCCACGGCTGTGCCGGGTCACCAGGGATTTTACCTGGTGTGGAGGTGACCAAATCCATTGCAGCCATAACATGCACGGGGCGGGGGGGAAATAAAATGCACAGGGGCTTGGTGCCCGGGTGGCGAGGGGCCCATGTGGGTGCCCATGGAGGGCTGTGCTCGGCCCCAACTGCCAAAGTCCCCCTGCGCCAGGGAGCACAGCCACCCCCGGACGGGCATCCCCTCATTTCGCTTTTATTTTTGGCTCTTGCAAAGCCCTGAGGGCAGGTCTGGGCAACAGCCACGGAGGATGAGGAGGAGCAAAACTGGCAGCAGATTTGGCAGCAGTGCCTGAAATAGCACCCGCTCAGTGCCTCCTCCCCACCGGCCGGGCTGTTCCCTGCGGCGGGGTCTGACGTGCCCAGTGCCGTCTGGGTGAGCTGGGGTCGGGACCGTGCCAGCACCCAGCAGCGCTGCCCGGCTGCTGGGAGCACCCTCCAAGAGCTCCAAAGGGATGCTGTCTGGAGGCAGACCTCCCCGTGCCCCAGGATGGGGACATACGCTCCCACAGGGACAAATAACCGCAATCCCTGAGCCAATGGAGCAAAACTGGCTTCTACTTTCAGATTTCACAATTTTGGTGTTGGGTTTGCCTTTTTTTTTTTTTTTTTTAAATATTTAATATTGGAGTTGTTTGACAGAAATAGCAGGAATTCAGCTGGCTGCTCACTGGCCCCGCTGCCACGGTGAGCAGCAAACACAGCCCAAAGGCAGGGACAAGGCTCCGGCTCTACCAGAGGCTTCCTCCTTCCGAAGCACAAGTTAGTCAAAGTTAAATGAGTACAAAAAAAAAAGAAAAAAAAAAAGGAAAAAGAAAGAGAAAACCCAGCCCATCAGGCCTGCGTAAGACCTGCCATGTGGAGGAACTGTCTTTTTAAAGATTAAACACCACAGCTCCCCCCGCATCGCTCCCCGTTCACTCACATCCTGCATCATCTCCGCTCCAGCCGGCGTCTAAGCACCACGGGAGCTCCCCGGGGTAGCAGAGATCTGAATTTCTAGCCACAAAAGTACTTACAAAAATAAAATTCAAGTCCCTTACAGGTCCCACAGGGAGCAGAGGAAGGCACAGAGCCTAATTTCTATTTTCCCCTTCCTTTCCCAGCTTGTCCAGGTGAGCAGATGCTTTGGCTGCTGAAGCCACAGCACAGCGGGGACAGGGTGAATTTGGGGTTCACCAGACACGGTGACCCCCCACCTTGCTGGGACGGGTCCATGGGGCTGGGGATGAGTGGGATGGAGGCCACCAGCCTCTATCAGCTCACAAGGCCGGCGCTCTGCTTCCAGCTGGAAAACCCAGGTTTGGGGTCCCAGCAGGGAGAAAGGCAATTGCATCTCGACTGATCACAATAATTAGCACACATCGCCCTCGGCACGTAGTCACAGCATCTTTCACCCCCCAAACGCAAGCCCGCAGCAATGGCTCAGCTCTCCTTCTCAGAGGTCTTAAATAAACAGGGTGCAGCCTTGTGTGGCTGCAGCGGAGGGAGAGCAGTGGCAGAGCAAACCCGTCTGGGTCCCGGGCTTGTGCCCAGACATCGCCCATGGTGAGAAACCCTTGCAATCAGGGATGCACTGTGGCCCCGCTCCTCCCTGCGGGACGTGCCGGCACCCTGCCATCGTCCCCAGCCCACTGCATCGCCCGGCTGAAACGGGCGAGAGCCGGCAGGTCCTCACCTTGGGCGGGTCGAAGAGCTCCAGCACGTACTCCTCGCCATCGGGTGTCCCCGCTTGCCGCAGCACCAGGCGGCAGCGCTGCCAGCGTGTCCCGCTGTCCAGGGAGGTCTCATCCAGCAGCCCGTACTTGAGGAGACCCTCCTTGCGCACCTCAGGGGGCTGCTCCCGCGACAGCCCCCATGGCAGGATGCGCTTGCCCAGTCCCGGCTTGAGAGCTGCCTCCGCCGCCGCCTCCCCGTCCCCAGGGAGGGTGTCCGAGGAACGGCGTCGGAAGAGGCTGCGCCAGCTCCTGCGCAGCTGGCTGAGCGAGAAGGGCCGCCGTGCCGGCCCCGCCAGCTCCTCCAAGCTCCGCGACTTGCGCAGCCCCGTCGGGGCGGCCTCGGGGGCTCGGCCGGGCTGCTCGGGGCGGGCACCTGGCTCCACCTCGGCTTTGGCGGCCACCGTACCCAGGGAGGCGTCCGTGTGCCACCGGTGCGTCTCCCGGTAATCCCGTGCCGGGCCGGCGGGCAGGATATGGAGCTGGTTCATGGCGAAGCCCTCCTTCACCTCGTGGCAGAAGTACTGCTGGAAGAGGTCGGTGAACTGCACCGAGAAGTTCTCGGCGGCCAGGAGGTCATGGTGCGGGTGCTCGGTGGCGAAGCGCAGGTAGTGCCGTGCCAGCTCCTTGGCAGTGCTGATGGCGTGCAGCTCGCAGAACTCATGCCAGCCCCGGGGATGCACTGGCGTGCCAGCCGGCAGAGCGTGCCCATTCATTGCCGTGGCTCCAGCGAGGCGGCCGCGCTGCAAGACAGAGCACACGGCGGCGTCAGGGCGGCCCCAACACCCCGACGCCAAGCCCCCCGCCCTGGCAGCCCCCGGCCGGCACGGCTGCACGCCACTCCGGACGCGTACCTGCAGGGCGAGCGGCCCAGGGCACACCGTGGTTAGGTTGGGCCCCGGTCAAAGCAGCTTCATTCACCAGGGCAGAGCGTGGGGACAGGCGCTGCAGCCGGCCGAGGGGTGGCCAGCTCCCTGGTGAGCGGCACAGCCATGCAAGCGGCCGCTATGGCTCGCCACCCGGCCCAGGCGGTGGCCGTGCAAGACGCCGAGCACCCAGCCCTGCCACAGCGCCTCACATCCCCATCCCCACCTGGCAGGGCCGTGCCTCAGTTTCCCCACCTGCGAGGCGGGGCCCAGGCAGGTCCCAGAGCGGGGCGTCTGCACGGCTTCCTGCCAGCACAGCTGCCTGCAGCTGCCTGCCTCCCCGTGGGGACACCCGGCCGGGACGCATCCGCTCTCCTCCTGCCAAGGCTCCGCAGCGCCGATGGGTTTCCCTCCAGGGACCTATTTCAACGGAGCTGATAAAACTGGAGTGGGGGTGGGAGGGGAGGAAACAACATGAAAAGCTGCAGAAATCCAGGGACAGAGCTGCCTCGCTTGCCAGATCCACCCGGCCCCACCGGCCTAGGGAGATGCAGCTGCTCTGCCAGCACGGCCAGGGACGAGCATGTGTCCCCAGGGGGATGCTCCGCTGCCTGCAGGACCGAGGGGCCATCGGGCTCCAGAAAACCATGCCATATCTCTGCGCCGAGCAGATTTTGCTGCAAGGCCAATCTGACGGCACCCATGGCCGGCGTGCAGCCGCCCCAGCGTGCCCGGCTGAACCCGGCAGTGGCATTCCCCATGGCCGGCCCGGCTGCACCGCACTGCTTACCGCTGAACCTCGTGCTTGCCCACCACACTTATCGGGGCCGTGCACTCCGCTCAGGCAGGAAACATCGGCCAACCCACCCGGATCCTGCCACGCCAGCACGGGCACCACGGCCTCCCCGAAACTCTGGCCGCCCGGCAGCAGTGCCCCGGCTGCTGGGAGGGGAGGCAAAGTGATTGCATTTGTCGGGCAGAGGAAAAATTAAAAAAAAAAAAAAAAAAAAAAAAAAAAAAAAAAAACAGAAACGAGGGGCTGGGAGGAAGCGAGCGGGGCGATGCAGAGTGCGGCGGATCTTGTTTGCAGCCGGGGACGCGATAACGCTGGGAAGCGGACCTCTATCTCTGCCCACCCGCCGCCCTTCCTAGTACGTCCTGCGAAGTTTCTAGGCGAGGGGAGATGTTATCTGCCCCCCGCCAGCCTCGCCGGGGCCCGGCTTCTCAGAAGAGCCACCCGAGGCTCAGGGCCGGCCGGCGTTGTGGCAGTGCCGGTCATGCGCCTGCCCGTGGCCTGGCCGAACCCCCCGTCGGGGCCCCCGTGCGCGGCCGTCTATCAGTGCCGCCAGCCTGCCGATGACTCAGCATCCTCCGGCTGCGCTCCCGCTTCCTCCCGGCGCCCGGGAATTGCCACCGCGGCTGCCGGCACTGCCGGCACGCTCGGCGGAATGCTCCCCCAAAATGCAGAGGGAAGCGGGACGCCCGTGCGGATGACTCCTCAGGCAGGTGGGAGATTCCCAGGACAGGGAATTTGCCTTCCAAGTTTTCAGGCTTGCTCCGCACCGGCTTCGGGACAGGTTTGCGGCATGGGAAAAGATGGGCTTCGCCTGCACCACGCGGCGGGAAGCCGCTGAAGGCCGTCTCCGGTAGCAACGTGCTTTTTCCAACCGGCTCGATGATGGGAAATACACCCCCAGCGCTTCCTCCTGCCGGCGCCGGCACAAACCACAATGCCGTCCTTCTTGCTCCTGCCCGGCACACTTCTCGCGTGGAAATGGCTGTCCTGGCTATCCCGGCTGAATCCACACTTGAGCTACCGCAGCAGCATCCTGCTCCTCCGCCAGGCCCCAGGTTTTGGCAGGGACGTGCCGCAGGGATGTGAGTGCCCGCTGCTGCGTGGGCTTCTCCCTGGTCCAGCCCGTCGGGCTCCACAATGCCGGAATTCAGCAGCAGTGGCTTTAAGGCAGACTTCACATCCCTTACACCCCATATATTCCTACTAGGGGCTCCCGGCCATCCTGTGGGTCAGCACCGAGCTGAAGGACTTGTTGCAACAGCTAATTGCTTTAATTTGCACTGAATGGAGAATCCAGCCCACCCTCGGACACACCTCAGAGCAGTTTTCGGGTGCTAGGGTTGTTTTTGGGTGCTGGGGTTGTTTTCAGGTGCTGGGGTTGTTTTCGGGTGCTGGGGTTGTTTTCGGGTGCTGGGTCAGGAGCTTGAGGAAGAGCAGGACGGGACGGACTGGCCACAGGCTGGCTTTGATGCGGGCTGGGGCGGGGAGCCCCGGCTTGCACAGGATCCAGTCCTGCAGCCGAGCCGCCCCCGGGAAATTTCATTAAACTCTTGCCCAACCTGGCGAGCGTCACTGCAGCAGCGGGTGCCAACACCGGCCAGGACAGTAACCCAAGGCTGTGGCTTGGATCCGGCAACGGATTATTTGTGCCTTCATGGTGGCAAAAATCCCAGTAAATGCATTTGCTGTTTAATTGCACCCAGAGGAGCCCGCAGCACCGAGCAGTGCTGGGGCAATGCCGGGAGCCAGCGCCGCAGCTCTGCCACCCGCTCCTGGAGGATGAGCAGTTGGGAGCCAGCTGGGCGGCCTTGCCACAGAGAGGCTGCAGGATCCAGCCTGACACCTTCCCACCGCAAAACAGCCACGCAGGGGGCTGCGGCTGCACGGGAGGGGCAACCTCCAGCACCCAGCACTGCAAATCCGGCCTTGAAGGGAAACGTTACGGAGCAGAGACCGTGTCGCCGTGCCCAGCAACGAGCGAGGCGTGCTCACACACGCACACGTGCGCAGGTGGCCCCGGAGCATGTGCAGCGGAGCCAGCGCACCGCGATCTGAAAATGAAACCGGCCCCGACTCCTCACCGCTACTCTCCACACCAGGAAAATGCACACCAGCAACATAAATAAGAAATTTGATTTATGTGCCGGCTTTCCCAGAAACAACTGTTCCCCAACCAGAGGAAAAGCAGCCGGTGGCATTTTCAGCTCCCTTTTATAAGTGGGAGCTGAAACGCTATTCAAAATTCACCCCAAAGACTACTTTCAGGAGGAAGCAAAGCAAGGGGCTGGAGACACCCTCGCCAGCCCCACAGCTCCCGGCATCCCGAGTGGCAGAAATACAAAGTTCCCACAATCCCAAGAGCGGGAACATTGTTCCTTCCCAGGATGTCCTCCATGAAAAGAGCTATTCTGAGCCGGCAGCAGCCTTTCTTGGCACGGCCCTGCAGCCCGCTCGCGAGGCGGCTATAAATGGCTGGGTTACAATGAACAGCACTTTTCAATGGGAGAGCATCCGGTGCAGGGGGCTCGGGGGGATGAGGGTCCCCGGGGGGGGCCAGCCTGCCGGGAGTGGGCTCGCAAGGGCTGGGTGGTGTGGAGCATCCCCTTGGGATGGTGCCGGTGCAGCCCCGCAGCCCCTCTCTGCATCCCGATTCCCTGGGAAGTGGGGCAGTGGGCGCTGGAGACCGGCTGGATGCGACCCTGGGTTGAGAGCACAAAGGGGGACAAGCAGGACGGCGTGGCCATTTGGGGCTGAGATGCAGCTGCTCAGCGAGGCAGGAGGGTCTGCTGCAGGGGGAGAGGTTGTAAAGGGTCTGGCTGCGGCCTCCCGATGCAGGATAAGGAGGGAACGGAGGAGAGCACCCCAATTTCACCCTCCTCCAAGCTGGGTCACAACACGACGTGTTCATGGCGTGTCCCCTGCCCTGGCCACACTCGCTGCAGAGCAAGCGCAGCCATGGAAAACAGCCCTAACTCCACGCTTACAGAAAGCCTCATGAAGTTTTATTGCTGCCCTTCAGCCAAGCCTCTTCTCCCTTCCAGCGGCCCGCTTTCACTGGTGGAGTGAATATTGCTGATTTACCCCCGAGCAGACCAGAAAGCCCCAGCCCATGTGCCCAGGGCAGCACAGCCCCAGGGAGCACTCCATGGGAGGCAAGGAGGGCAACAGGGCCCCTATCACCTCCCCAAAACAGCACCCACATATTTCCAGCATCACTATAAAAGAGCCCAGGCCGTTTGTGCGTCAGGCCAGCACAACCCACAGCAGAAACTGCCCAGCACTGTCCTGCTCTTCTCTCTGGGAGCAGCCCTCTGTGGTGGTGTGGATTCTCTGGGGTCTTGTAGAGGGTGATGGCACAGCGCTGCACCTCTGAGCACCATCGCTCCCTGCAACCCACCAGCTGTTTCCACGAAAGCTGGAGGACCCCAGGGGGTCTCAGGAGCTTCCCTTCCTCTCCCTCGGCTGAGCCGAACTGACAAACTCAAAAGTGACAGAGGAGCAGGTTGGAGAGACCCCACCGCATGCTCACATAGGCTGTGTTTTCTTAGGAAATCCGGTTAAAAGCTGGGAGGCGTGGGAGGGCTGATTTTGCTCTCCTATCCCCACTTCCTCGCAGGACATACACACCCCTTATTTGACTACCCAGCACTACACAGCTTGTTATATTAAAGGCCAGAGCTGGCCTTAATCTACGGCTCTGCGTGGGCTGAGCAGCGCTGCAGACCTCTGGGGACGTGGCCGATGTTACGGCACTTTAAATCCAGGGGAAATCCACCCTTTTGGCTTCCCCTGATTGCTCTGCTGGGACAGCTGGGATGGAGACAGCCCATCCCGAACCCACACCGGGCCAAACACAAGCTCCAGGCTCGCTTGTTCTGCAGGAGCTCACCCAAACAAGCTGCTGAGGCCAACCCAGCTCCCCAGAGACCCTCTGCCTGCTCCTGCTCACCCGAGTGCCCATCACCAAGGCATCTGGCACCCTGCAGCCCGGTTTACATCATCACGCTCTCCTACACCCACTGCCTGCAGGGAAAAGCCTAGCAGCGGGGTGGCCTCTTTCAATAGGGTTTGTTTTGTTGCATGAAATGAATCGCTGCAGTGTAGGCGTGGAAGAAGCCGGGCGCAGGGAGCGCTCCCAGGGGAGCAGCCGGCTGGGGGTCCCTGGCTTCACCCACGGAGACGGGGGAGCAGCCGGCAGCTCAGCTCCGCACCAGCCTGGCTCTCCCTCCCTGCCACAGCTGTCCTCCTAGGGCTGGATTTGGCTCTTCCTCCTCGCTGAGCTGTGGCAGCACTGGCAGTACCACAAACCCCACCAGCGCCGAGCTCTTGCACTTTCGCTTCGTCTCACCCGCTGGGATTTGTCCCATTGTCTTTGCAGTGCCAGGGTCAGTCCCGGCAGCCCCATAGGTGTGCGGGCGTGTGGGTGGGGAGGGTTTGCTCTGGGTGAGGAGGACGTAAGACCCCTCAAAAGCCACCAGCACTTGCACCCAAATCTCTCCGGTGCGATACACGGCACTGGCAGACCCACTGCTCTGCAGGCTCCAGCGAAACCAAAACAGATTTTTTTAGAGGCAGTAAATACATAAAAGCAAAGGAGAAAATAAAAGCAGTATTGGGGGCGGGGGGAATGCACAGGGTCAAGGCTCTCCTGCACCAAAAGCAAGTTAAAAAGAAATCCGAGGCATTGATCTAGTCCCAAACAAGTCAAAGTGAAACCTGCCAGTAATTTCACAGGCCTTTAAACTCCAATCCCGTAACCTGCCAGCAAAGCCCGATGGCAGATGGGGACATGCGAGAGCAGGCAGCACCAGGTCCCCACGCTGGCCACCTCTTCCTCCCCCTGCTTTTCCTACCCAAGCGCAGCAACCCAAAAAGTCTCTGGGCCACCAGCCCACAACTCCAGCACATATTGAATCAATTTGCAACAATATCGAAATCGCAGCTCGACAACTCGTCCCGGTTTCCTTGACAGTAAATCCCAGCCTGGGCAGCAATGACCATGTTATTGCCACTGTCAGAGCCAGCGGGTCCGGGCTCTCTGCAGGTGACGCTGCCGGGCCTTGGCACGAGCAGGACTGGGCATGCCGGCAGGGCACAGGGAGGACGCCGGGAGGCTGCCCACCGGTGCATCGGCCTCATGCTCCGAGCCCCCGCGCTTGCCAAGCCAGGCAGCGCCTGCGAGCCAACAAAGTCCACAGGGAGCAGAAAGCCAGAGGAACCGCTTGGCAGGCTCTGGCTGGCTCCTCTGCTTGGCACTCGCAGGGGGCACGGGGGCAGAGGAAAAGGTGGCAGCGGGGCAGGCAGGCAGGGCATGGCTCCCACGGGCAGGGCAGCACCCCGCAACAGCAGCGGGGGCAAGTGGGCATCACCCCATGGGGTCCTGCACCCTCCAAGAGGGGCCACCCACATGCCAGGGGCTGCAGGGGTCGGGGAGGCAGGCGGAGGAGAGGGGCAGGGCTGGCTCTGTGCCTGCTGCACCCTTGGATCAGGGGTCCCCAGGATAGGCGTGCTAGGAAATGGGGGACCTTGAGGGGAACAGGGATCCCAGAAGAGGGAGTGCTATGGGGTAAAGGGGTGCTGGAAAGATGGGGGTCCCCAGGATTGGGGGCACCCACAGGGGAACAGGGCCCCTGGGACAGGGAGTGCCCATGGGGGAAACGGGTGCTGGGAGGACGGGGGTGACCGTGGCCCCCGGACAGAGGGAACCCGAGGAAGATGCCCGGGATAAGAGTGTCCCCCCGCAGAAAAGGGGTGCGGGGGGGTGGGGAGACGTCCGAGGGCTGGGGGCTGGCAGAGGAGGGGGATCCCGGTGCTCCCGGAGCGGGGCCGCTGGGGCTCCGCGGGGGCAGAGGGTCCGCGCCCGGGGGCTGCGGCAGGAGGAGCGGCCCCGCGCTGCCTCCCCCCGCCCGGCCGGACCCCGCCGCCGCCACTTTCGCTTTGCAGCGGCCACTTCCCGGGGACGCCCGGCCCGGCCCAGCCCGGCAGAGCTCGGTCCCGCTGCGCGCCCGCGGTTACCTGCAGGAGAAGGCGTCCGGCAGCCGCTCGCCCATGGTGGAGCGCGGCGGAGCGCCCGGGGACGGGACGGGACGGGACCGGACGGGACGGGACGGAAGGCACGGCACGGCACGGCACGGCACGGCACGGCACGGCACGGCACGGCACGGCACGGCACGGCACGGCACGGCACGGCACGGCTCAGGCAGGACAGCGGGCCAGGCGGCTCCGCATTTCCGCCGAGCGCAGCCCCGGCAGCGCGGGGCGCGGACCCCGGCCCCGGGCGGGTTATGTAAAGCGGAGCGGCGCGGCCGAGGGCGGAGGCTGCGCGGGGGCGGAGCGGAGCGGCCGCGCTGTCTGTCTGTCTGTCCGTTCGTCCGTCCGTTCGTCCGTCCGTCCGTCCGCCCGCTCGTCCTCCCGGGCCCCGCCGGCAGCTCCGCGGGTGCGCACCGCTCCGCGCCGCCCCTCCCCGCCGGTGCCTTTATCTTATCGCATCCGCGCCCGCGGAGGCAGCGGCATAAACAGCCCGGCTGCGCTCGTGGGTGTTGGTTTTTGGTTGGGGGTTTTTTTTGATTTTTTGTTGACTTTTACAATTTTTTCTCTGTGGATTTGGGGGTGTCCGGGCACCGCAGCCCCCCCCGGCCCCAGCCTGGTCCCTGCCCCTCGGGGGCCGGGAGGGAGCCCGAGCGCGGGGTCGTTTGGGGGCTTGGGAGGGGTGTGGGCAGGAAAACACCCTGCTTTCCTGTTCCTGCCTGGCCGCGTCCTCCCACGGCTCCGCGGGCTGGGACCCAAGGGAGCTCTGCAGTAGCAGCAGTGGGCGAGACACCGTCTCAAACCCCATTTCTCATAATTTTCCTCTGCCTTTCGGTCGAGGAAATGATCTTGTGTGATGCTGTGAAAGGCACCATGGGGCACTGCCCACACCCGGTGGGAGCGGATCAGACCACAGGGCCCACAGTTGTCCCACACCGTGGGTGAGGGCTTCAGCCATGACGAATGAAGCGGTTGCAGTGTCCCTCCAGTGCCGAGCAGGGCTGGGGACTGGGGTGGGAGCACGCGGGCCAGGCTCGGGCGTCCCAGTGCTGTACTGGTGACATCCCATCCCGGGGGAACAGGGGCGGCATGGCAGAGCTGTGGCCACCCACCCTCTGAGCTGTGGGAAATAGGAGGACACTAAACTTTCACTGCACCTTTTTCCAGTAAAGGGCTGGTTTGTGGTCTGTACCGTCACATCTGGCCCATCGACATCTCCCACCCGTGTCACCGGCTGTCCCAAGAGCTCCTCCAGGGCCTCGTCCTCCCCGAGTGGCAGCAGCGCCGGTGACGGAGGGGCTCTCCTTGCCCCGCAGACCCCCACACAGGTGCTGCTCATGCCAGGCATGCAAGAGCCATGGCGGAGCAGCCCTGCCCGGGGGCTGGTGCTCACCCAGCACACCAAGCTGGGGAAGTGGCAGCTGGGATTTTACAGACACCACGCAATCGATTTGTGGGTGTTGGGAAGGTGGAAGCTGCAGGATTTTGCCCTTGGAGAGCGGGCTGAGGCACACCGAGCCATTTGTGAACCACCACCAGCAGGCTCCATCCTCGGTGACACTTTTAACACACCCCAGTTGCTCCCCCCATCTATTCCCAATCCATTCCCTTCCAACAGGGAAAAGACTGAAGCGGGAACCCCCCACTGGTGCCGTGCTCCGGGGCCGGCCATCCCCAGACCACAGCCCTGGGCTGCTGTCAGTGCAGACACAGCCCCGCTGCCCACCTCCAGCCCCACCGACCCCCCCAGAACAGACCAGAGCAGAGCTTTCCTGCAGGGCTATAACCCCACGCTCCCCTTGGGCATCGCCTGCTCCAGGGGTCCAGATGACTCTGCAACCAACCAGCCCTCCCCAAACCCCACAGGGAAGTGGCTGGGAGCAGCTGACATGATAAAATCTTACCTTAAAAGCTGCTTTTTAATTCCTCCCGCCGTTGCTTCATGCATAATTGCACCTTCTGGCTTTTTTTTCTGAGCACGGACGAACGGTCGGTGGAGCCCCGTGCCTGCCCTCCTTCCCGCGGGCGGCTGTCCCAGCTCGCAGCTATTGCACACTTTTCTTTATGAGCTTCATGTATTTCAAAAGCGCCCTCTCAGCATTGTCAGCCCCTGTGGCCTGAGATTTCTCTTTTGTTTTGCTTCCTGTATGGATTTTCTACAGTCCCTAACTGCTAATTCACTACCACCGACTTCTGCTTTTTCTGTTTGTTTAAGCAGAGCTGCGCAGATGCCCTTGTACACGCACATACACACGCACACGGGCGGCTGCTTCCCTTCCGCTCTGCACTGGGCTCAGCTTTTAACCATTGCTGCTTTCCTCTCCTGTAAAAGCCTTAACCAGCTTCCAACCGTCCTTCCCACTTCTCTCTTTAACTCCCACCCTCTGGCCCGCTTCGTTTTCAGGATGCGTGGGATGGTTTGGAAGTGGCACAGCGGCATTTCCCGGGGTGGGATGTGATCGGCTGCGGGTGACCTCTGCCATCCCATAGTGAGATGAGGGTCCCCCCTCCCTGCCCAGAGGGAGTCTGGGGGTGACAGCTGGAAATGCTTGGCTATGGGGGGGTCTGCGCTGGGCTGGCAATGCCCCCCTCCCAAATGCCAATGCCCCTCCAAATCTCAGCCTGGCTTTCGTGCACCCCTTCAGAGGGCAGGGTGGGCGATGGGCAGGGTGCTGATGGGCAGGGTGCTGATGGAGGGGGTGCCCCACGGCAGGGCTGCCCCCCGCAGCCCCGCCGAGCCCGCAGCGCTGCCCGCAGCCGTCGCTGGGCTCCAGCTGCCCTCTCCCGGGCACCCGCCGCACTGCACGCCGCCTCCCGCCCTTCCCCGCCCGGCTGCGCCGGCGGCCGTGGGGGGGGGCCGGTGGCGGTGGGGGAGCCCTGGCGGCCGTGGGGGGCCCGGTGGCGGTGGGGGGGCCCTGGCGGCCGTGGGGGGGGCCCGGTGGCGGGGGGGGACCCTGGCGGCCGTGGGGGGGGCCCGGTGGCGGTGGGGGGGCCCTGGCGGCCCTGCGGGGGGCCCGGTGGCGGTGGGGGACCCTGGCGGCCGTGGGGGGGGCCCGGTGGCGGTGGGGGACCCTGGCGGCCGTGGGGGGGCCCTGGCGGCAGCGCAGCCCCGCCCGGTGCCCAACCTCCGGGCTGCCAGGCTGGAGACCTCCGCGGGGAATCTCGCCTGGACCCAGAGAGGGACAGGGGTGCCCACACCCCAAAAATGCACCGTGGAGGGGCGCGCCAGCCCCGTATTGGGGATTCTGTGGCGGTCACAACTTGTTTGCCTCGAACCCCAGGACACAGCTTCTGGGTCCATTTGGGGTCCCTGAGGACCATTCGCTGCTGGTCATGACGGACACCCACACCCCTTCTCCTCCGTGTGCCGGCTGGGGACAACACGCGGAGCGCTGGGCATCCAGCAGCCCCTCGGTGCCCCCCCCAGCACCCCCAGATTTCCAGGAGCGGCCCCCGCTGAGCCGCACTGGCAGTGACTCAGAGCTCCCCAGCTCACCTCGCTGAGCCGTCGGGCACCCGCTGCTGCGTAAGCGCCCGCCAAGTCACCAGTCATGGGAGCAGCAGGAAGCGGAGGCCAAGGGCAGCCCACGTCCTAAATGGCGCCTGGCAGCCCCTCACCTCTTTTCAGACACTTTTCTTCTCCCGTTTCCCTGCTGTCGGTCAAGCTCAGCACGGGAATTCTTTTTCCCATCTTTCCCAGCAAGACCTAGCTGGGGAAACTGAGGCATGGGCTCTGGGCTCCTCACCGGCTGGGACAACAGGGAAAAATATCATGGGGCTGCTCAGAAGGGGAAGTGCTGAGCCTGTGCAGGAACATGCGACCATCCCAAAGGAAACCCAACGGGAAGCAAAAACCCACGGGGGAATTTTGCTGGTGGTTTTTGAGGAATTGGGGCTACTCTCCAAAGCAGCTTCCGAAGGGCTCCCTGGGAAGTGGCTGCAGTGGAGGAACAACCTCTGCTAAAGCAGCCGATGGGGCTGCAAGAAGCAGCAGGGGTTTTGGAGTCCCAGCAAAGGAAGGCAAAGACAGGAGTGCAGCTGCCTTTTTTCAATTACCCCAGCTGGTCTAATAAAGATATTGCTTCTCCCCACGGTCCTTCCCCCTCCTAATCTTGCTGTGTGAAAGGGCACCTCTCGGCAAGGCAGGGAGATAAGCGGCGCAGAGAGACCTGAGACTTCCCACCAGCGTCCTTGAACAGAGCCACTCCGCTCAGAAGGGAAGATAAAGCCCAGATGGTTTTAGTGCTGGTTTAAATCCCTTTTTATAGTCTGAAAGAGAAAGTCTGCAGGTGATAGGGAAAACTCTCAGTGAACTGAAAACCACTGCCACGAGCAGAAGATTGCAAAGCCCCGAGCAGCCGTGTAGGGCAGTGGGGGCATCTACGGGGAAGGGGGGAGTGGTAAGGACCATGACCTGCAGGCAGTGGCAGTCAGCGGGGTTCACTGACGGCAGGATTTCTTAGTTGAGGGCCTGCAAAATGAGTGCCAATGCCTCTTTGCTAAAATAAATACATTGCCAGGCAGCCAAGCAGGAGAACAAAGAAAATGGAGGAAAGGGACAGCGATAAGGAGAGCAAATCCTTGACACTGGTACTTATTGGGACATGGTGAGGATGGCAGCACTGCCGAGGTGGTCCTTGGGCTGGTGACACTTTCGGTGTGGAAGGCCAACCAGGAGCAGAAGTCAGCCTGGAGGCTTCTCCCAGCCAAAAGGTTTATGGTTGCCCTGGGACGTGGGTAGCAGCAGCAGGAAATTCAGCCCCAGCCCCAGGCAGTGCTCAGCACCGCTGGACCTGCTAACCCCTGGCCTGGATGGAGCAAGTGCTGGCCACCCATTCGAGAGTGCATCAGCGTCTCGAGTGCCGCACGGCTTCCACAGTCAGGAAGGAGCGAGGGGGCTGCGATGTCTGCCCATGCGGCTGCACAATGCCCGGCAGCTCCAGCGCCTGGCTAATGGCTCGTCACCTCCTGCGTTCTAGCTCCCTGTACCAGTCATCACCTTCCTCTGGACGCCCATCCAGACCACTCAGTTCCTGCCTCAGCTCCTTCTTTTTTCATCCGCCCCATCCATTGACCTCTGCCCGTTCCCTGCCAGATGCTCCTGGGCACCCGCTCTCTGCCCCAAAAACCTGACTCAGTGTTGTGCAGCCACTTTCAGCACTAAGCTCCCGGGTTTCCCACCCATGAGTACATCCACATGTACATCCATGCGTACATCCATGCATACATCCACACGTACATTCACGTGTACATACATACATCCATGTGTACATCCACACGAACATCCATGCATACATCCACACGTACATTCACGTGTACATGCATACATCTACACGTACATCCATGTGTACATCCACACATACATCCACGCGTACATCACACGTACATCTACATCCGCGGATGTGCACATAGCCCCCTGCACCCCCGGGATCCGTGCTCCCGTCTCTCCCCGGAGCTCGGCCCCGGTGCCCAGAGGCTCGACCCGCCGAGGGCCTTGGGCCGAGCCAGGGCCTCCAAGCACCGGGGCCGAGCTCCGGAGCAGTTTCACAGCCGGGCGGAGGCCCCCCCGCCGCCGGGCCTCCCCGAGCGGCGGCGAGGGGCGGTGGCAGAGGAGGAGGCGGGCGGGAGCAGCGCTCCGCCCGCCGGGGCCGGGCCGGGCCGGGCGGGCCGAGCCGAGCCGGGGCGGCGGGGAGCCGAGGATAAAGGTGGCCGTGCGGAGCCGGGAGCGGGGCCGGGAGCGGGGCCGGGAGCGGGGATCGGGCCCGGGGCGGGGGGGGCTGGACGGAGCCGCGGCGGAGCGGGGCTGAGCGGGCGGGAGCCGCCCCGGAGCGGAGCCGCCCGGTGCCGGGGGAGGGCGGCTCCCCCGCTCCCAAACGTCCCCAAGACTTGGGGGACCCCAAAGAGGTCCCCGAGCTGCCTGGGGGAAAGGGGTCCCGCTGTCCCCCAGCGCTGGGCGCCCCGAGAGCCTCCGTCTCATCTCCTTGGACCCTGCGATGCGGCTGAGTAGGAAAACAATAATCCTGGCGCACGTCCGCCTTGTGCTCCGCAGGCTGGGGTGACGAACGCAACCCGCGGGCATTTCGGTGCCGGAGCCGGCGGCCGGAGCGGGGGCAGCGGGGTGCCGGTCCCCAAGGCCCCCTTACACCGGCCGACCCCGGATCCAGCGCTCCCACGGCTGCCACGGCCACTCGTGCGTCGCTGATGCTGGCGGCTGCCGGAGACCGGAGCTAGAGGCAGAGTTCAGGTAGGCGGAAAGCCTGGCACGGGGAGGCCGCCGGTGATTAGGGGACAAGGGGGGAGCCGGCCTTGCCTGGGTGACACAGTCCACGGCCACGGCTCTGCGGTCCGGCAGCCGAATCTGCGGCACGGGCCGTAGACCCTCCCTGCGTGCCGTGGGGAGGTGCGCCACGACGCAGGGCAAACACGGTGCCAGCGGTAAGGTCACCTGCGCTGGGTGGCGTGGGGCCCTGAGACGAGCCCTGCCCCGGGCTCCTCTGTGGCAAAACGTTCAGCTGGGGGGAAACCCCCCTTGGGGAGCCCCGACTGGGCACCTGCCAGACGCAGCACCTTGGCTGGGAGGTAATAAGCTATTGGCTTATTACCGTGCAATTAAGGCCCCCATCCCCTGCGTGCTGGCGGGCAGCTGAGCACCCTCTGTCCCTGCAGGGCACGGAGCCATGAAGCTGAATGAGCGGAGCCTGGCCTTTTATGCCACCTGCGACTCCCCGGCCGACAACACCGGCTTCCTCTACAAGCGCGGTGAGCGGCACACGGCGTACCATCGCCGCTGGTTTGTGCTGAAGGGCAACATGCTCTTCTACTTCGAGGAGCGGGAGAGCCGGGAGCCGGTGGGTGTCATCGTTCTGGAGGGTTGCACCGTGGAGCTCTGCGATTCAGCTGAGGAATTTGCCTTTGCCATCCGCTTCGGCGGCACCAAGTCTCGCACCTACGTGCTGGCAGCCGAGAGCCAGGCTGCCATGGAGTCGTGGGTGAAGTCACTCTCGCGAGCCAGCTTCGACTACATGCGCTTGGTGGTGCGGGAGCTGGAGAAGCAACTGGAGGAGATGCGCTGGGGGCCAGCTGGTGGATGCGGAGGCTGCTGGCAGTCACCTGGCTCTTGGAAGCCGAAACCCTTGGGGCCAGAGCGGTCTCCGGAGCGGCTGCTGGCTCTGCCCGCTGTCCTGCCGAAGGAGAACGGCTGTGCAGTGTGGAACAACGTGCCAGGAGCGGACCAGCCACCCGACACCTCCAGCTGCGGTGGGCATGATGGTGAGGGGAACCCACGGCCACCGCCACTGCCGCCACGCAGGCGGGCATCGAGCAGCGAGGCAGGCGGCACCAGGGCAGCTGCGGCGGAGAGCCCGTCCACCTTCTGCCGGCTCCATGAGCAGTATGGCCGGGAGGTGGCCCGGCTGCGGCAGGACTGGCTGGAGAAGCGGCGTGGCCTCCGGCTCTGAGAGGTGGCCAAGCCCTGGGGACCCGCTAGGACCCATGGTAGGGAGTAAGTGATCATCCTTCGTGCTGCCTTGGTCCCCTCCTCACCCCAGGATGTGCAGCCCTGTCTGTGGCGGTGATGGACACCTGCTGATGGTGCCAGCAAGGGCCTAGTGCTGAGGGACACCAGTGCTGCTCCGTGATGGTGAAACGCCAGCCTGGCACCGAAGGCAGCTGGGCTCAGCGTGCCGCCAGCCAGGCATGAACCCCCCGGGCTGTTGGGGCTGCCAGGCTCTCGGGCACCTTGTGCCACGCAGTGGGTGCTCCCCGCAGGGGTGCACCCCTCTGGCTGTGCCCGGGCGTGGGTGCGGGGTGGTCCACCCTGGGCGAGCAAGCTGCGAACCACTTGCTAGCTGATGCCTCCTGGGAATCAACCACTGCACTGGGTCTGGTGGGGCCTCTTGATGCTCCTTGCAGTGCAGTCATGCACCGACAATGCTTTTGGAGGAGGATTTTGATGGGGTCCTGCCTGCCTGAGCCCCTCTGTGGGTGTTTCACAGCCGGGGAGCCTGCTACCACCTTCCCCTCCCTGCCCAGCACAAGCAACTGGCTGAGGTCGGCCGAGTACCACCAGATCCCTCTTCTCCAGCAGGATGTGGTTTGAAAATGAAAATATCAGCGAGCGCAGCCCTTCCTTAATGGCAGCAGCACCGTGCACCCTGGCCACGCAGGGAGCTGGTGACACCCGGCCCTGGGCATTTTGCACAGGGTGATTGCTGCTTGCAGCCTGGCTGGTGAACCTGTGGGGAGGGCAGAGCCGAGGTGAATGCAGCGGCTGCGGGCACCGCCTTGCCGGACAGATATTTCAGGGCAGGGCATCGTCCCCAGGCCGGCTCGCTAAGGGGAAGCATTGCTCGCGGTGGCAAATGGGAACATATGTGTCAGCCGCGGAGGGTGTTGAATGATTCATGTGCCGAACCGGAGCAAAGCCAGTGTCTCGTGCCGGTGTTTCTCTTTTATTTCCCCAATGGTTTATATCAACACTAAAGCCGCTGGCCTGGAGGTGGTGTGACCTGCCCCGGGTCTGGGAGGAGCAGTCGGGTGCCCCAGGTTTGGGCTGGGTGGCTCTGGCTCCCTTTGCCTCCTTGGGACAGGCACAAGATTTTGCTACAATAAAAGTTGTTTCAGAAATCCCTCTTGGCCCCAGTTCTTGCTTGTGCCTTTAAGCCCCTGGGGAGGGGGGCCCAGGTGGGAATTAATCCTCCATTTTAATCCCCCTCCTGTCCCCACTGTGTCCGTGGGGCTGGGCAGGCACGGTGTTGCCCGAGTGGGACACGGCCAATGCCAGGGTCTCACAGGGATGGGATGGGATGGGATGGGATGGGATGGGATGGGATGGTGCCACCCTGAGGACATCAGGACACCAGGGTGGTCCCATGGCAGGGACAGCATGGCTCTGCCCTCCATGACGGCTTGAATAGCCAGGCACAGGTGACCAACAAGGGGGTTTGGGCATTGGGAAAGAGCTGGGAGACTGACTGGGAGCACAACCCTCCCACAGTTTCACCGGTGGAAATGGCACTGGGTGCCCCAGCACGAGTTGCTGTTGCGTTACAGGCTCGATGGGGTGTTACCACCATCCCTCCAAACCCCGGGTTACAGGCAGCACTGCGTGATGCCACCCAGGTTTGGGTGCCCCTGGTTGGGTGGCCCTGTGCCCTCGCTGGGATGTCCCCAGCCCTCTGCCAAGGGGTCTTAGCCAGGGACAAAATATCTGTCCCCTTGCTGGGGCTGGTGTCGGTGCTATGCAGGGACCAGAGACCCTGCCCTTGTGGAAGTGGCCAACGCAACCCCATGTCCCTACCCGTGACATCCCACCTGCACGAACATCTCCAGCTTCTTGCTAACATGGAGTCTTGCAGTGGACTGAGGGGGACGCACGCCTCTTGGGGAAACTGAGGCACGAAGCCAGCCAGGGTCGCTCACTCACCGAGAGCACTGCAGAGCGTGGAGCCCTGCTCCTGGCCAGGCACGGCACCCTGCTACGTGTTTCGGCGTTTGGAGCAGTGCTGCCGAGGGCAGCCAGGGTGCAGCTACACCCGCGGCATCCAGATGGTTAACGCGGCCCCATCAGTCGGCTGCAGAGGAAGATTCTGGTTTCCATGGCAGCCGGCCCAGCTTCTCCAGACGTTCAGATATTCATTAAAAATAAATCCTTCCCAACATGTTAGCCGACAAACAAGCTTAAACAGATACGCAACATATGGATTTATTAATTCATCAAACACAAACACCCCCGCCTTGTGTCGGAAGCTGCAAACTCACCCGGCGATGGCCGGCTCTGAAGAGCCGTGCCAGGGTGCGGCACAATGCCGAGCCGAACCTCACGATGGTGGATGCTGAGTTACCCCGGGGGCAGGAGCAAACCTGCACCAGGGACAAGCACAGGACTTTCGCAGCACAGGACTGCACCCTGAGCTGGACTAACCCCATTTAACACCCTCTTTTTTCCCCAAATCACCGGGAGGTGTTTATGGCAGTGACAGCTCTTGCCATAAACCCAAAGCAAGGCTGTGACTTCCAAGGGAGCCAACATCAACCCAGGCGCCGGGCAAAGGCGAGAGGAGCTCCCATCCCAGCCGCCGCCAGACAAAACACACCCCAAGGCCAGAGTCGTATCCAACTTCTGTATTTAGTGGCTCTTTACAGAACTTGTTCCTTCCAAAATTGTTAAACAAAGTTCATCGATCTCATAGAAACTTTTGAAGTACAGTACATGAGCCTAACAAAAACGTGACCGGTATGTCCCGCTAGCTTTAATACAACAGGATTGCCGTGTTCCAGACTATCCTAAGTGCTTCCTTGAATCCCGTTCCACTAAAGCTCCTGCTAGCACACGACGGAGAAGAGCAGTCAATGGTCACGCCTCGACCTTCTGCAGCGCAGTGGCAGGGAAAAGAGCAGCCATGGGCAAGCTGGGGCTCGCCGGGGCAGGGTAGGCGGGCAAGGAGAGCCATGCCTTCGCAGAGCCGCTTTTAGCATTGCTCATCGACTACCACCCAAATACAAAAATACCTTCTATTCTGATAAAAATGTATACAGCGGAAAATCAGTCAATGCATAGCCGCAGAGCCTGGCAGGGGAGCCCTCCTGACGGCAGTGGCCTTGGTGGGTGACGGTTGATGCCATGCGGGCAGGGGACAGGGCAGAGCAGCCCAGCATGGGCCACCCCACGTCATTTAAAGGCATTTCATTAGCAGAAGCTGGCTGGCGGTGCTGGGGTTGGGGAGGTGGCGGGGAGCACACCAGGATGGTGCCACCGCTGGGCTCCTGCGCCTTTGCATGGGGTCAGCCCTGTAAAGCCAAAGCTCGATGGTGCTTTGCCCAATTCAGGTTTGAGCTTGCCCAATTCAGGCAGGAGCCTGGCACAACACCCTGGGGCTCATCCCGGCTTCACTGGCAGCCACCGCCTGGGGACACGGCTGCGGCGAGGGGCTATTCCTCCTGCCCGGGCACTCTCCCTAAAAAAAAGTGCTTCAGCTGCAAGAGCTGGCTGTGATGCTGGGAGCAGCCCCGAGCAGGGTTTGACCCCCGCACGAGCGGGCAGCTCATGATTTTTGGGTGCTCGTCCCCAAGCACTGGTGCCCCAGGTGCAAAGCTTGGAGGCTCCATCTCTTTCTTTCCCAAATGGACAACAGCAGAGCGTGGGGAACCGGGATCCCACGGATGTCCATCCCCAGCGAGCCGGAGCCGTCCCCAGGCATCACACCTGGGTACCTTTTCCCATCTTGCTCCCAAAATTGCAGGCACAGGTTGCTTTCTTTGCTTTTGTGTTGTTTTTTCTCTTCCTTTGGGAGCTGGCAGGAGCTGCACCATGCCGTACCAGGGCTGCCACCGGTTGCCGGCTGGAGGAAGCGCAAGGGACAGCGTTCGGACCATGCTACATCTTGTTCCAGAAGGCTATTGCAGACATTTCTACAACATATACAACTGCACGGGACATTCTGTGTTACAAAGGTTTCAAAAAACATAAACCACCAGAACTAAATACATACTTGATGGCATCAAGGTGTTTGCTTTAGAGTCTTCAGGGACTATGACGCAGTCTCTGGCTGGGGCAGAAGCGATGCAGTGTCTTACAGACAGAGGTGGAAACTGCTTGGCAAAAGTTTATTAAATTTGGTCAGTCTCATAGTGCTTCTTGATGGCTTTGCTCAATAAGTCTTTTCTGTGGGGTTTTTTTTTTGTTTGTTTTTTTTAATCTCATCCAGTGGCAAACTACAAGACTTCAGTGTACATTTAATGACACGACTGCTACATCATCTTCATTTTATAGCTATCTTTAATATCAAAGCAGCTTAAGCTGTTAATAAATTCCAAAGTATCCTTTTATTAAAATATCTAAAAGAGGTCTATAAATATTTTTTGTTTTTTTCTTTTCTTTTCTAAAATTGTTCCCAGTTTTTCACATTTAAAACAAAGTGGGGGGGTGGCTTCGTAGCCAGGGCCCCCCCTTTCCATGGGCGGTCCCCTCCGTGGCGCCGGCCGCTTGTCGCCTCTTGGTGCGCGCTGCATTTAACAAAATATATATATATATATATATGTGGGCGTGTATATATATATTTAGGGCGGCGGGGCGGGGCTCAGAACTCCCACTCGAGGGCCTCCTCACGGTTGGCGGCCCGCTCCAGGCGGTGGATGATGTTGTTGAGGTTGGCCATCTTCTCGTGGCGCCGCTGGACGCTGGTGCTGAGCCGGGGGCCGGGAGCCGGCGGTAGCGCCGGTGAAACTGGCCCGGCGGAGGACGGCCCCGGTGAGGCCGAGCCGGCGAGGCCAGGTGAGGAGGCTGCCGAGGGCGATGTCGGGGAGACCTCCAAGCTGCAACGGGATGACCCCGCGGAGGACTGGGAGCTGTCGGGGTGCGGCGGTGGTGGCGGTGGGGGTCCCCCGGCGGCACCAGCACGGCCCCCCCGCCGTGGGAGGCTGCCGGCGCTGGGGGCGGCGGCGTGGGGGGCTGCCCCCTGCTCCTCCTGGGGAGGTCCGGTCCCCTCAGCCGCCCTGGCCGGGCTGCGCGAGTCCCGCCTGCGGCCCCAGCTGCCCGCCTCCCCCTGCTCCTCCTTCACCTTCACGGGCGCAGCGGCGCAGGGGTGCTCACCCCCCCCGAACACGGGTTTACGGTCCTCAGCGTCCGAGTTGGGGCTGTGGGGGGCCCGGCGCCCAGGGATGGCCGCCCCACCGCTCTGCTCCGGGTCCGTGTCGTTGTCCTGCGCGCCCTCCACCAGCATCTCCCGGCGCATCCGCGACCTGCCGGGACACAACCGTGGAGGGTCAGCGACCGCCACCCATCGCCCCGTGTCGCGGGCACTGCACATCTTGAAAAAGCACCTCCAGCCAGAAAAACGCGACGACATCGTTTGAGACGTAAAACCCCACCTTGTTGGCCTTTAAAACATTTTTCTGGGGGAAAATCACTGCCGCTTGAACACGGGGAACAGATTTTGCAACACAATGGGCTGTTTCCAGCCAAACCGACCCAGTTTTGCAAGTGTTTTCCGCTATGTTTTTTTTTGTTGTTGTTTAATATGTAACATTTTTCAAAGGTTTATTTTAGGGTAGTTGTGCTTCCCGAGAGCAGGAAGGGCTTTTCTGGAACCACGCGAGGGGACAGGTCGTGGGTTTAGTCAATGTTTCACCAAAAAGCCCGATTCTCCAAGCTTTCCCCCGCACTCCCCACACGATGGTTTCGTGTGAGAAACCTCAGCTGGCTCCCATAAATATTGACCATCTACTTTGTGCTGCCTGGGGGGAGTCGGAGGTTCCATGGACTCGACGCAAGCACTTACGTGTCTTTTTATACTGGTTTAATAATAGGGGAGGGAGCACAACCGGGGCTGCTGACACAGAGAGCGGGGGGCTCTTGGTGTGGGTCTGGGGAGGATTCAGGAGCCATGTCCTCCAATACCGCCCAAGGATAAAGCCCGTGCTGCTCCCCGGGGCCGGGCTGCTGTGGGGATGGATCCTGTGCTCCAGGAGCCTCCATAACGCTTTCCCCCACCCATCGTGGAGCTTCTGCTCAGTGGCAGGTGGTGTCCCGCACCAGCGAGAGGTGGACATGAGCATGGTAACCTCTTTAGATGCTCAACTTGACTTGGTCAAGGTGGTCAACACCTCTTGACCAGCCGCCAGCCAGGGCACACGCAGTGTTTCGGCTGCAATCCTGCACCTGGGGACCTCCGGCGATCACGTGTGGGTCTGCATCTCCCTGTCTAGGCAAGAGGGACCAGGAGGGCTGGAAGAGGAACAGTGACACCACCTTGGCACGGCACCATGAGACATCTGAAGCCCGGGAGCACCCGTACCTGTAGTTGTGGAACCAGTTGATGACGGTATTGGTCTTGAGGTTGAGCTGGAAGGAGAGCAGCTCGATGGTCTGCTGGGAGGGGTAGGGCTCCAGCTGGTAGGCTTTCTTCAGGGCTTCCTTCTCCTCTGGGGCCAGCACTACCCGTGGCTTCTTGATCTGGAGGAGGCTGAGGTCCTGCGGCTGTAGGCTGGGGCTGGTGCACTCGGAGCGGGCGCTGGGGGACTCGCTGTCTGAGCCGGCGCTCATCAGCCCATACCGACGTTTCAGGTAGGCTGCAGGAGAGGAGACCCAGCTGCGCGCCGCTCGCCCCCCAGCCCGGGGAGCCCCCCCACTTGGCCAGCATCCCGGACCTGGGGGGGCTGCATTGCCTTGACCCTCACCTTTCTTCTCCAGCTTCTTCATGTCACGTAGCTTCTCCACGTTGTGGGGGTCGTTGAGCCAGAGCTGCATACGGACGAAGGGCTCCCTCCCCTTCAGGCTCAGCTTGTGCCATGGCTTGGGCCTGGAGAGGAGATCGGACACCGAGCCCTGCGTCAGGCCCAGGATGCTCTCCCCAAACAGCCGCTGGCCTGGCAGAGGAGAAGCAGAGGTGGTTAGAGAGGGGCAGAGCGGTGGGGCAGGCACTACAGTTCCCCCACAGAGCGGGTGCACCCCGTTTCCCAGGCAGCATCCTCCCCAGCGTGCCAGGATCCCCCCGAGCACCCGCAGTGAACCGGGGGGGTCTGCGGCTATGGGAATTGGGGTGATGCATCCATGCAGCCTCACCAGCAGCTCCCGAAAACCCGGACAGGGAGAGGGTCCGCACCTAAATTGTTGTCCGTCAAGACCTCCTTGACCTTCTTGGTGATGGAGTAGGTGTCCAGCTCAGGGGACATGGCAACGATCTCCTGGATGCCCATGGGTCCCTGGCTGTTGGGGTACGTCTTCCCACCCAGCGCAGGCGTCGACCGGCTCTCGGGCTGCTGGTTTTCTTTGCTGCTCTCCAATGCCAGGGTGAGGGGCTCCTGGCAGCCCTTCTCGTGCTCAGCAGGGCTGGGGGGCGGCGAGGGGGATGGCTGGGGCTCCGCCGGGCTGGCTGCGCGACACCGGGGGAGAGGGGTCAGCGGGGATGGCGGGAAGGGAGAGCGGTGGGGGCCTGGTGGGAGCGGGAAGGTTATTTGGGGGTTGGACTAGATGATCTATAGAGGTCCCTTCCAACCCAAACCATTCTATAATTCTATGATTTTTGGGGTGCCCGTGGCTCTGCCCTCCGGAGAGGGGGGATGCCAGCCAAATTTTTCTGGCAGCTATGGCAAAGCGGGAGGAGCCAGTGCAATAGTTAGAGAGAAAACACCACTAATATAAAAAAACCCAGCTACTTCTTCATGCCAGGCACAAAGCCAAGGATTTTTGTTGTGGTTTTCCTTTTTTTTTTTCTTAAACTAGATGACTTTCAAACCCCATTTCTGACAAAATAACATTTGAGGATCTGTATAACAGCCCTAAATTGTCTAAGCGACTAAATAAGGGGGCTCAAATGAGTTGGATGCATCAGAGGAGAGGGGGATGAAAGGGGCTTCCCAGGATCAGGGTGCGGGTGGGGGTGCTGGGGGCCGCTCTCCCCAGCGCTGGGACGGGGGTAGGGTGTGTGGGGCAGATGCAGAAGTGCCGGGAACACTGATGGCACATGGGGACCATGGGGACAGCGGTGGCACTTACCCTGGGAGGGGGTCGGCTGCTGGCTGACGCCTTGGCCCAGCTGGTCGGTCAGCCAGAGCTGCATGCGGATGAAGGGCTCCCGACCCTTCTGCGTCAGCTTGCTCCATGGCTTGGGCCGCGACAGCATGTCACTCACGCTGCCCTGGGACAGCCCCAGCACCTAGGCACCGCGCAGGCGTCACCCGCCGGGGCCGGGGCACGCTCCCCCCTGGCACCAGGCTGCTGCCTGCCTTCCGTCCCCACACCGAGGGAGGGGAAGCAGGCTGCCGCACGCTGCTGCGCTCACGGCCCCGTGGCATGTCCGGACCCCTTGGCCCCAGCCGCAGGTGCTGGGACTGTGGTGGGTCCCCCTGGGATACCCAGTGGGCTGGGAGGATGGTCCCTGCAGGGCTCTGTGCAGGGGACAGGGCGTTCCTGGTGGGAAGTCCCACCGACCAGTTGGTGGTGGCCACTGAGAGACCGCTTGGGTTTGGGTCAGACCCTGAGGAATCAGCATCCTCCAAGGGGAAACCCACCGGGGAGAGCGGGAACCCTGCAAGGAGCCGGCGGAGGCCACTGATGAGCCCTGGACTCTGGGTCACGGAGCAGAGGGGACACCGGACCCCCCTTCTCCAGGCTGGTACCTTCTCTCCGAAGATCCTCTGGCAGATGCCGTTCTTGGCCAACTTCTCCTTGACCTGCCGGGTCAGCTCCAGCGTGTCCACCTCCCTGTACATGTACATCTCGTACTGCTCCGGTGTCAGCGGCGGCACAGTGGGCTTCAGGGTCCGCGGCACGTAGGCAGGGTAGTAGGAGAGACGACCGCTGGCTGCCGGCTCCGTGCTGGCTCCCTCCGCCTTCATCTCCGTCAGCCGGTGGGGCTCGTCGTCTGCCAGCGGCAGCTCATCCTCGTTGGCGCCGCTCTCGCTGGGCTCGCCCCGTGGCCAGCCCCGGCCGTTGGCCATGCTGGAGTAGCTCGAGGAGGAGGACGAGAGTGAAGGCGAGACGGAGGTGTAGGGTCGGCTGAGCAGGCTCCGCTCCGATGCCCAGTGCTGGTCGAAGTAGGAGCCGGCATCACCGATCTCCGACTTCACCTTCCGGATGATGCTCTGGACAAAGGCGGCAGGTGAGAGGACAGCCAGGGGCGTCTGCGGGGTTGCGGGGCTGGCCCCGCTCCCCTCCTCCTGCTTGACGTAGGTCGGGACGATGTTCTGGTTGACGGCAGCCAGCGTGGAGCGCTCGGTGGGCGGTGTGTCGCCGGGGCGCCCGCTGCCCCCCGACTCCATCTCCAGCAGCGCCTGTTGCTGTGCCTGCATCTCCCGCCGCGCCTGCTCCAGGATGCTCTTGATGGCATCCTCCGAGCTGCTGCTGCCTGCCCCGTTGGCCACCGCCTGCGATGCCGACGGCGTTTTGGGTTCGCCTGCAAAGAAAATGGGTGAGGGGAGCCCCGAGGCACAGCACGCATCATTTTAACATGCGGCCATAATTCAAAATGCAGGAAAAGAGGGATTTTTAGCCCAATCCGGTTCAGAGCACTCTCCATCAAGAGGATGCTCTGTGCAAGTGCAGATCAGAAGAAGGACCAGCAGCACCCGCAAAGCAAAATCTGTGACACCCCCAGCTCTAAACAAGCTTCTTTTTTGAAGACTGCAAAATAAATCCCATTACCAACGGTGGCAATAGACAAACATGTTTGTTTTCCCTGTCTGTTTTTCCACCGTTCCTGTCTAATTTAATTCTTTGGGATTCCGCTTTCTCAGCAGACTACCTGTTCTAATGTATTTCATTTCTTGTAATTGACTGCGAGCGCAGCTGCTTTAATGATTCCTCGCGCCAGATGGATCGTGCATCCTCATTTAATCATCTGTTTTGGGGCAGGGAGGGGAGGAAAGGGTAGATCCAAAGTTTCTGAAAGCCCAGGTACAAATGCGGCTGCATAGAGAGTCTTCCGTCCCTAACAGTATTTACCAGCATTTTGCCCCAAATCTCTATGGATGCCAGCGGGAGAAATGCCAAATAAAGCCCATTTTGGCCCTGCCACGGCTGGTCCATCCCGGGTGCTGGCTCCTGGCCAGCTGCAGGGTTAGTCCAGGGCCACCCTGCCCAGGACCATGCCACAGCTGCCGGGCTTGGCAGGGGCTGGCTAATGTTTCCTAGGGGAGTCAGAAACGCCTGCGCCGGACACTGTCGGTTTTGTGGGTGTTTCGGCGTGCCGTGGGACCAGCAGCCACGCAGCACCCAGCTGCCAGCACCCCTTTGGGTGCTGCTCCCATGGGGGCAGAGGGGGTGCTTGGTCGCCCCCGGGGCCACCCACACGCCGGCACCTACCTCCCTTCTGCGACTCGATCTCCTTCTTCGCCTGCTCCAGGATGCTTTTGATGGCGTCGTCAGAGCCGGTCTCTGGCGTCCTGATCCGCGGCGTGATGCTACCTGATCAAAGAGGCAGGATAACAGCTTTGTCACCGGTGCTGGTTTTACAAGCTCCGCTTGTATGTCAGGAAGTATTTACTGCTCCTCATGTTCAGTTATTTTTAGGGATGCTGGTTTTAAGACAAATGTCACTCCCGATTAGTCACTAGCCAGAGCGTGGGGAGCCCCAGTAGCCCCAGCTGCCAGCTTGTCCCTCTGGCATGGCATCTCCTGGCCACCTTGCTCGCCCCATCCAAGGGCACCCGCTCCCCACCGGCACGCAGGGTGCTGAGCGGAGACACGGGCACGGGGACCACACTTCCCCATCCCTGGCACCGTGCCCTCCCGCAGATGAAGGGTTAACGCTGAATCGGATCCAGGGGATAAACCGGAGTCCTCTGGGTTGAAATGCCAGCAGATGCCGCAGGGACATGAGTGACCAGCCACCACTGCTGCCACCACCGAGATGGGGCCAGGAGCCGCTGTCCCCGGAGCTGTGCATGCAGGCGTTGGGGCGTTACCGTGTCGCGGCAGTGTCGACACCGCGCCGAGGTCCCGCAGCATTAAGACTTCATTATTTTAACAAAATATTCCCGAGCACATTGATTCATACACCACGAAAAAGCCTAATGAATAATTAAATGGCACTTGTCAGAATAAATGAGTAAAGCACGTCCGGGGATGCAGCTTCCACGATGGGCTGTTGTTAATCGCTACCATTTGCCAGGGCTCCATCCCACCCCGCAGCAAGCGGAGGGACCGTCAGGGACAATCCCCGAGTGCCACCAGTGACTCCGCGTGGCATCACTGCTTATCTTGCCGGCACATCACAGGCTGGCGGGCATCCTCACCGCGGCACGGGGCACCCCGGGGTGCTGCCGGGGTGCGCTGGGAGGGGATCCCATGTCACCGCCTGCAGCATCCCGGGGCAGGACCCGTCAGCCGGGGCCACCCCAACCACTCACCTCTCTGGCGCACCTGGATAGTCCTCAGGGCCAGCACGTTCTGCTCGTCGGAGAGGAACTGCTTCATCTTGATGAACGGCTCCTTGCCTTTCACCGTCAGCTTGCGCCAGGGCTTGGGCCGGGCCAGGATCTCGCTGACAGAGCCCTGCGACAGCCCCAGCACGTAATGCCCGAAGACCCTCTGCCCGATGTTGTGCTTCAGCAGCTGCTCCTTCACCTGGAAGGCGATTTCGGCCGTGTCCAGCTGCTCCTCCTCGGCAGAGCTGCCGGCGCTGCCCTCAGACGGCTCGCCGGGCGGGCTGGCGGTGCTGGCAGCTGGCGCGGTGCCGGGGGGCACAGCACCGCTTTTGGCCCCGAAGAAGGTGGAGGGGAAGGGCGGCCCCCCCCCGGCACTCTCGCTCTTGTAGGCAGGTGGCAGGAGGTGGGGGGCCTTGGGGTCCCCCGAAAGCCGCTCGCCCCCTGGGAAGGGGGACAGCGAGAAAGTCCGGGGGCCGTCGGGGGCCAGGCCGGGGCCGGGCAGAGGCGGGAGGGGAGTGGGGGAGGCGGGTTCGTCCGCCGGGGCGTGCTGGGGGGACGGATACGGCTGCTCCATGCCCAGCGAATCCTTCCCCGACTCGTCTTCAGAGTGATCCTCCTCTAGAGATGAACGAGAGAGAGGGAGACGCACTAGAGTCCCCCTGGCCGGCAGCCCCGGCACGGCCTCGCAGCAAAGCATCTCCTGCCTCAGTTTCCCCAGGTGGCATCCCACCCCTTGTCCATCTCCCCGCCCCGCTGCTGGCTCCGGGCTCCTTCCCACAGCCGGGGCAGAATCCGGCCCTGCCACCCACGTTCCCAGGGATGCTCCCAGTGGGACTGGGGATGCCACACGACCGGGGGACCCTACCAGTGCTGGTCAGCAGGCTGGGCTTCTCCAGCAGGTACTTCTGGGAGGGGTAGAAAGCCTCCTTCCCCAGCAGCAGGACCTCCTCTGCCTTCGATATGCTCTGCAAGGAGCCAAGCCGAGATGGGAAAGGGCGGCGGAGCCACCGGCGGCAGGGCTGGCACGCGCGCCCCAGCCTGGCAAGCGTGTCAGCGCGCGCCGCGGCACTTGCCTGGGGAAGGCTGCAGCTGGCAGAGGCCACCTTCATCGCTTTAAGGATGCTGGGAGGGAGACAAGGGGGGTGACTCGGCGGGCACGGCTTTTCGCTGCTGTCAAGCCGCCGAGTGTTACGGCTGCTGAGTGTGCCGTGGGTGCCGGTAGCACCCGGCCGGACAGGGGACAGGCAGGCAGCAGGCATGGATGTCGGTCGAGCCATACCTCAGCTCCGTTTTGATCTCCTCATAGTCCGCCTGCGCCTGCAGCTTCTCCTCCAGCTTCTGCGGAGCAGAGGGGGGGAGTCCTCGCAGCCGGCTCCTGGCACACACCCGGGACGGCCGGACCCGCGTTCCCCCCTCCCCGGCAAGCCCCCAGCCCCCATGGGCACACCTCGATGGCTTCGTTCTTGGCAGCCAGCTGCCCCTCCAGGTCGGCGATCTGGTTGGCAGAGGACTCCTCCAGCTCCTGCAGCGAGCTCTGGAGGTGTTGGACGTCCTTCAGGAGCCGCAGGATCTCCCGGTCCTTGGCAGCCAGAGCCGCCTCCAGCCTCGACCCTGAGCACATGGAATAGTTCACTTTGTCCTGCCGGGAGAGGGGACACCGTCAGCTCCTGGCTGCCCAACGCGGGGACAAGGCCACCCTCCCCGTCAGACAGCAGGAGAGCCCAGGATTCAGCCCCGCGGGACAGGGACCCCGGGTGGTGCAGCCGTGGGCAGTGACAGACCTTTCCTCTGCCCTTACAGGTCTCCCATGTCTGCTCGGTGCTATGGGAGCGCGCATCCCCCCTCCCCGGAGGAGGCTGGGGCTGCAGGCAGGGCATGGCCAACCCTCCCACCCCATGGTGGAAGAATGCTTCCGTCATGGGCATTGCAGGCTTGCTCCCAGACGTGGTGGGTGCTCCCAAACGCAAAAGGGTGCTCCCGAACGCAACGGGATGCTCCTGAGCACAACAGGATGCTCCTGAACATGCTAGGGTGCTCCTGGGTGCTCTGGGGTGCTCCTAGCTATGATGGGGTGCTCCCAAGGGCAGTGGGATGCTCCTGGCTGTGACAGATGCTTCTGGCTGTGATGGGGTGCTGACGGCCCCAGTGGGGTGCTGTCAGCTGTGATGGGGTGCTGCCAGCCCTGAGGGGTGCTGCCGGCCCCGATGGGGTGCTCCCGGCCGTGATGGGGTGCTCCTGGCCTTGATGGGGTGCTGCCAGCCCTGAGGGGTGCTGCTGGCCCCGATGGGGTGCTCCCGGCCGTGATGGGGTGCTGACAGCCCTGAGGGGTGCCCTCACCCCAGCAGCGCCCGGCGGGGAGCAGCAGGCCAGGCGGAGGGAGCTGTTCACAGCCGCCAGTTGTTCCCGCAAGCTCTCCACCTCCCTCTGCGCCGCCTCCGCTCGCTGCAAGAGAGCAGAAAGCGCATCAGGCCGGGCACCCGTGGCTCGTCCCACCCCACACAGGACAGAGTAGGGCTCCAGGATCTGCACTGATCCGTGCCTCTCCTGAGCATCCTGCTCCCACCACCGCCTCCGTAAGCCCGCCCGTGTATTTCGGCTCCCCACGTGCTAACGCAGTTCCCAGTCCCCATCCCTGGGCGCCAGCAGCCCACCTCCAGGACACTGCCCTTTTCCACCCAAAAAGCCATATTTACATGCAAATTGCTCTTTAAGCCTCTTTTATTATCCACGGACATTTATTTGTACCTACATTTTCCGAATTAAATAAAACTAATGAATAGGAATAGATAAGACCAAAGGCAATGATGCCAGAAACCAACACCAGGCTGGTGTGGGTCGTGCCCTGAAACACCCAGGAGAGGCTGGAGGTGACAAACGCCGGCTCCAGCAGCCGAAGTGGAGCCCGGTGGGAGCTCAAACACAGCAGTGACCCCCAGCACGGGATAGGGGGTCCCAGTGGGCTGGTTCAGAGGAGCCACCGGGTGAAGGAAACCGGAGTCCCCCTTTATAGGGCTTCCCAGTCCTGGAGCCTGGACACCCCATTTTCAGGGACAGACACCCAGGCCACGCAGATGCTCGGGGTGCTGCGGCGGGTGCAGCGCCCAGGCTCTGCGGGGTGAAGCCTGTCAGCCCTGGGGGGCCGTGGCTGAGCGTGGCACGGGGGGAGCGGGGTACGTGCCCTGCGCTGGCTGGAAAGTCACCTCCCGGCTCACCTGGTTGGCTTTTTCGAGGTTCGTCATGATCATGGCTACTTCGTCTGCCCTGCGATGAGAAAGCAAGAGGCGTCAGCCGGCGCAGAGGCAGAGGGACACAGCGGCAGAGGCAAAGGGACACTCTGTGGCCGGCAAGGGCTCCTGCCTTAGGTTTTGGGAGCCCCCATGACTTGGGGTGCTGCTGCAGTCGCTTAAAGTATCTCAGCTCCTCAAGTCATTTAGCAGCACTGTGGGGATGTCCCGGCACTGCTGCGCTGCTGCGGGTGGCTTGGCTTAGCCTCGGGCACGCCAACGGCCTCCAGGCACAACCGGGCATCACCGGTGACTTACTTGGATGCAGCTTCCTCGTCGTATTTACACCGCAGCTCCAGGAGCTCTGTCTGGGTGGCCTTCAGCGCTGGGAAGAGGAAGAGGAGGGTGAGCCGCGGGGTGGGGGCTTGGCCCCCCATGGCCGGCAACCCCTGCCCTGGCCCCCTACCTGCGTGGAGCACTTTGATCTTCTCCTCTGCCTCCCCCAGCCGAGCGGCCAAAGTGACCTGTGCTTCCTGCAGCCCCCTGCGAGAGACGGGCATCAGCAACGTGCCGGCGGCACCGCGGCCGTGCCGACCCCGCAGCCCCGCACGGGTGCACGGACGCTCCCTCACTGCGTCCCCATCGCTTGGTGATGCCGGGGGACAGACCCGCCGGCGGATGCCAGGATGCGTTCAAGCCGTGTTCCCCCCTGATGTTAAGGGGTTTATTGCCCCGGGTGTAAAAAATTCACTTTGGGCTGAAAATAGTCCTGATCCCTGCAGCTGAAACCCCTCCGATGGGGGCGGGGATGGCAGCCCACCCCTGCCTGTAGTTAATTGGAGGGGGAGAAGCAATCAGGGAAAAGTTATTCTGCATTATTTATAGCCTGCACTTGCCAGGAACTTACTCACAGAGATCTGCAATTTAGGGTTTAAAGATTCCTCATTTGTTTCCCAGTGCAGCGTGTTAAGGAATAACAATGAAGGCACCGGGAAAGCCGGGAGCCTCCAAATTAAAAGGCCATTTAATGAGGTTCATCCACCGACCCGGATTTAACCCATTTGTCCGAGCAAAACCATGTGCCAGGGAGACAGTGCGAGGGGCTGGCAGGAGGGACCTGCCCCGCTCTGCCCGCACCACCGCTGCCCAAAAACCGCCTGGGAGAGGGGACAGACGGACAGACGGACGCTTGGAGCACCCGAGACTGTGTGTCAAGTTTCCAGGCTGGATGTGTCGGCTCTCAACCCAGACAGCAAAGGAGGCGCAAAGGGAAGGAGGAGAGGGAAGGACAGACGGACACCCCCGTGCAGGAGCAGGAACAGGAACAGAGCCATGTGTCCCCCCAGCACCCCAAAATGACCCCGGCTGCAGGGTGTGAAGCCCCATCCCCAGGACTCACGTACTTTTGTTTTTCTGCCTCATTTCTCTGCAGCAAGGTTTCTGCACACAGTGCTTTGCCGTCGATGCCGGAGAGCGGGGGCTCGGCCGCTGCCGCGAGCCCGGCCACTGGCGACGTCCCCTCTCTGCGCTCTGCGGGGGGACAAGTTTCACACAGCTGTGCGGGGGACAGCAGCAGTGGCCGCCAGGGACCACAGGCCAGGGGACAGGTCCTGGCCCTGAGAGCCCCTCCGCCCCGGGGATGCTCGAAGGCACGTGGGGCAACCCGGCTGGGGACAGCCGCTGCCACCTTTGTCCGACGGGGTGGCTGGTGCCAGGGGGTACCTTTGGTGCCGACAAGCTCCGGGTGCTTCTTCCAGGGGTGGCTGAGGTCCTTCAGGGGGGTGGTTTCAGGCTCGAGGCGCTGGAGCTGCTGCAGCCGGTCCTCCAGGCTCCGGGCAGCCTCCAGCACAGGAGCGGGGTCTGTGGGACACGGGATGCGGTGGTGAGCGGCAGGGACGCCCACCACCAGCCCTCTCCCACCTCCCCGGGGACCTGCTGCCCACTCCCCTCACCAACCACCCCAGGGCAGCTTAAAACCAGAGTGGGTGCCCCCCTGGCCCCGGGGCACCCCTCGGTTCCACGCTTTCCATCGCCAGCCCCACGGGACCGGCAGGGCTGCATGGGGGCATCACCTCCCCGAGCGAGGCGGTGGCACCCACAGCACCGGTGGCCCTGGTGCTGCCAGCGCCGGCCCGTTTGGGCACAGACAATGGCGGTTTGTGCCGAGGTAAGCAGGTGCATTCAGAGCCGTCCATCTTCCCTCTGTCAGCATTACACCATCATTAGCTAGTGTCTGCTCAGCAGGGTGTGCCATTATGTCTCCCAGGGCTGATGTAATTATACATTGACATAATTAACCCAGCAAGCCCATTAAGCAGGCCAGCTAAAAATTCATCTATAATTATTTGTTGTGTGCATGCTAATGAGTCCATCTGCACTGCCATTGTACAACATGAACAAATTAATTTACAAGTCTGGATTTTTTAATAAGTTCAAGAAAATGCCTCCTATTGAGCCAGGTTAATATAGGTTTGGGTTTTTTTTTTTTAGAAAAGGAGAGGAAAGAAAATAGATTTGAATTCTCCAGGGTCAAAAAGTTAGACAAACAGGGAAGTGGGACAGAGCCGGGCGTGCTACTGTACAGCAGGGATGCATGGCACGCATCCAAGGGTGAAAAATAATAACGGTGATGGGAAAAAAATCAAACAACTGGCTGCCTCTGCTCTGAACGGGATGCAGAGCGGGTCTTCTGCTCAGCAAGTCTCCGTCTGAGACAGCAGCGGTGTGGGATGAAGGGGGTCTGGTGCCACCGTGGCCATGCCGTGGGATTTGGGCTGGTCTGGGGCTGCACCGGCACAGCCCAACCACAGCACTGGGCGTCTTTGGGGTGAACCTGCCCGAAAGACACAGGATTTGGCCTGTGATCCTTGCTGCAAGTGCCCAGCATGGATGCTCCTTGCAAGTGAGCGAAGTCAAGACGTGCCACCCAAGATGGGGCTTGGGGGTCCCCCCGACTCTGCCGCTGCCCTCCCATCCCACAGCACCGCAGCCGCGGGGTGCAGGGCCCCACAACACTCGCCATGTGGCTTCCCTGCAGGACCAGCAACTGCCAGACCCTCTGTGCTAATGCCGAAAGCCCCCGCAGCATCCTTCTCCACGGGGAATGTCCTCCCTTCTTTCTGCTGGATGTCACAGAGACCCTGCAGACGGGCCGGGATGAAAGGTTTATGCCCAGAGCTCGGCCGCAGGGACCCAGCCAGAGGCGGGTGTTGAGCCCTGCTGGCACGCTGCCGGCTTTGGCACTGAATCGGGGACTTGGCTCCAGCTGGGACCTTCCCAGGCTGCTTGCGGTGTTTGGCCGGTGCCGGAGCTGCGGCTCGGCATCTTTCGGGCTGGTTCCCCACCCAAGGATGCGGGAGCACGCCATCAAAGGGGGCCGCAGCGATGCGGTGTGGCCCTGAACCGGACTGGATGCTCTCACAGCCATTAATAACACCCATAAGTACTCAAGCTGAGATAACGATATGGCTAATTAAACCCCGCGCTGCAGGGCCCCAGCTCACAGGCTGCGGGGGCCAGGGGTGTCCCCTCTGCTCCCCCAGCCCCGGGGGCTCCGTGCCAGCCCACGAGCTGCCTCCGCAGGGATAAACGCCGGGGCAGGCCCTGTCCAATCCGCGTTGGTAACTCCTCTCACCTCCATGATGAGAAATAATATGGGAGGAACTGGCCCAAGCAATAAAGCTCAGGGGATTTTCCTTGCGTCAGCATTTTCCCTCCCGTGAGCCGCAGCCCTGTCACTGAAATACAGCCAGCGCGATCCCCCAGCGCGCTGCTCCCCATTTGGAGCCAACATCCCAGGATAATGTGGTTGGGAGCGGAGCTTTTAGAAGGGAAAAGAGCCAGCAGCGCTTCGGCTCCACTCCCTACATCAGCTGGGACAGCGCTGATGCAAAACGCCCGGCTGGATTAATTACATCGTGCTAATACCACGCTGTCCATCCACTGGGAAAGCACTGTCCTTGGCTGCGGGGCCGGCTCCGCCACCACATGCGAGGTGTCCAGATGCAGCAAGGGGCTGATTCGGCACCAAGCATGCGCCATGCTTGCACCATGCTCACGCCGTGCTTGCACCAAGCTTGCGCCATGCTTGCACCATGCTCACGCCGTGCTTGCACCAAGCTTGCACCATGCTTGCACCATGCTCACGCCGTGCTTGCGCTGCCAGCGAACAAACCCTTCTGCTGTAGGGCCGGAAAGAGGATGCGCTTGAAACCGAGCACAACGTCTGCTCACGCCAAGGCACCGCAGATGCCACGTGCCGTCACGCTCTGAGCCACACGGGAGGGCTCGGGACACTGCCCACGGTGCAGGGGATGGTCCCCCCTGCGCGGTCACAGGCCCCATGGGGACAGGTTAGAGGAGACGGCGCTGACGCTGCAGCCGACGGCGCTGACGCTGCAGCCGAGCGGCCGTGCAGCTGCGAGCCCCGCTGCGGCGGTGACTCACCGGTGGCACAGCCAGGTGACGGGTGACACAAGAGAGGCACGTGCCTAAACAGGACCTCGGGGCACCGCACGCTCCGATGGCAGCTCCCACATGCCCAGGGGCCGCGGCGTGGCATCACCCACCGACGGCGCAGCCAGCTCGCGCTGACCCATGTGCCAGCAAGTCCCTGCTGCAAACCTGCTGCCCAGGCGTGCTTATCTATTGCTCCATATGCTCATCCACTCTCTCTATATACATACATATATATATATATATAAAAAAAATAAGTGCTGCCACTAGCTGGCGTTATTGGCTGTCCTTTAGTGGCACCGGTAGTGCTGCAGCAGGGACAGGGCGGTGGGCAGTGGTCCCTCTGGTGTCCCCAGCCCCGGTACGGGGGAGCGGGGCTGGGGTCCTTTCCCCGTGCTGCAGGGGGTCTGGGCTGCCAGCAGACCTGCTCCTGGACACCCCCACCGCAGCACCACACAGCCACCGGAGCAGCTCGAGGCACCGTGTGACAGCGGGACGGGGCGCGAGGTGTCCTGGGTGCTCGTCACCTTTTCCTGAGCATGCACGGCTCCAGGGAGCACCCGTGTCCCCAGGGAGCGGCAGCCCTTCCCTGTGCCAGGGCCCGGCCGCTTGGCCCGGCCTTTGGCGGAGGTCTCCGTGCTGTGGACTGAAGGGTGACATCTACCTCACGCTGCTGTCTGGCTCCAAGAGGAGCACGGGGCACCCACGGGGCACCCACGGTGCATCCACGTGCATGCACAGTGCATCCACGGTACCTCCACGGCACATCCGTGCTGCCGTCACCTCTCCCACCGGGGCAGCACCTCCTCCGCCACCCCATCCCAACCTGCTCAAACACATCCACTACCAATCCCTCCACGAGTCAAAGTCAGCCTTAAATCAAATCATCCCCAACAACAATGACATTAATTATGCTTTTAACACATTTTACTGCTTCCCCCCTTCCCTTCACGCCACATCTGTGTGAACAATATCCAAAAGATTTACGGTTTTCTCCCGTAATTACAGACACACAGCCAGCTCACTTATCAAAATACTTGCTGAGCAATCAGGCTCCGTTACAGTCTCTGCCAGAGATTTGTGTTGACAGCAGCCATTCAAAGCAAAAAATGTCGAATCAGGACTTATGTGGCGCTTGTAAAGTATTCCACAAAGAGTTCGCCTGTCGAGAGACACACGGACATGTAACAGACGGGGACAAAATGACGGGCGGGAGGATTTGGGGAGCAGGAGGAGAGAGGGGAGCAAGAGCCGGATGCTGCGGGAGAGCAGAGAGAGGGGAGGAGGAGGAAGGGGGGTGCAGAGGTGACAGGGGAGCAGTTTTGGGGTGTGCATGTGTGTGCATCTGTGTGCATGTGTGTACTTGTGCGTGCACGTGTGTGCATCCATGTGCATGCATGTGCACGCATGTACAAGCAGGAGGAGCACGGCGGGCGAGCGCGGGAAGATAACTGGGTTCTGGAAACTGAGCTGACATTTGGTTCTTGTAGCACAGGAGAAAATTTAATGAGGACAAAAATATGTCTCCCTAATTCCCCTAAGAAATCATTAAAACATTTTGTTATTCCTAAATGTCTGGAAAATGAATTAGTGGCCCTGCAGGAGCCCTTCTGCGCATCTTCAGCCGTTTGCAGCTCTCCGTCCTCGCTGTGCCAGGGGATGCTCCGTGCCGCCGTGCCCAGCACAGCCGGCACCACCGGCTCAGAGCACGGCAGAGTCCACGGCAGGGAGCGGGGAGCAGCGGGGAGGAGGGTCCCAGCCCCTCACCCGGCCCTAGCACCGACTCTGCCAACACAAGTCTCAGGGTTGCCCCGTGCCTCAGTTTCCCCCTCCCAAGACTTCAAGCGGCACCCCGGATGCGGGGTACACGCCGGCACAGCAGTGAAACGGGGAAAGCTGTCCCCGAGCCGCGGCTGGTGCCAGGAGCCGTGCTGCGAGCCGGCGCTCAGTCGTTTTGGTTAACTTACCGTCAAAAAGACAACTGGGGATAGCCGCAGTGTTATTACAAGGGCTGAGCAAATGTATTCCTTTCCTAATGTCAAGATGCATTTGGCTCAGGGGCTGAAACACAGCGATGGCAAAAGCTGTTTCCACTCCTCTCTTCGGCTGGTATTTCCAGAGCACCATGCGCGAGCGGAGGTCGGCGATGCCAGCCGCACCGGGGATGGGGCTGGCAGCGCTGCCGCGGTCCTCGCTGGCTCCTCTCAGCACCGGCGCCGGCACGCGACTCGTTAGGCAGCCAGGTCGCCACCGCGTTGCTTACCTGGAGCTTCGATCAATTGCTTGTAAACGCTCAGGAAAGCCGTCTCAGCCTCCTTGCTTCTCTTACTAAGTGCAATCACCTGCAGGGAGATGGAAAAAGGGGGTGAGAGATGGGGTCAGACAAGGGAACTGTCTCTGCTGGGCTGCCGGGACCAGTGCCACCCATGACCGGCACACGGGTGCCCCCCGGCACAGCTCTGTGCCCGCTCCGCACCCTGTGCAGCCACTCGCTGCCTTTGGCTAAACTCCTCGCGCCGCTGCCACGTCACATCGCCCTAAATCATTGATGCGCTCTGAGTAAATTAAAATTATAATTTAATGTCGGTGCTTAAATAAGAAATAAAGAAGCCTGCCTGTTGTTGGGCTTGCTGGGCCGGATCTGGCACACAGCCCTCCCCGGCCACCCTCCCCAGTACGGCACGGCTGGGGCGATGCCATGGGCAGGAGCGATGCTCGCGCCGGCCCCGTGCACCAGGACCTGGACATCGTGCCCCCGTCCCCCTTGGCTCCCGGGGTGCCAGTGACAGTCGTGCCGCCTGGGCAGCGGGGAGACGGCACGCTGCATCACTAATAGCCGAACAACATATTAATCTGCTGCGCGCTCCCATCCAACATTTATGAGCATGAATCATTTACTCCCCTTAATTTTTCAAGGTGCAAAACCACCTTGGGATGGGGGCTGCTGCCCACCGGGCTCCGGCGCATTTTCTTTGGCAAGGGTCCCCTTGCTACCCCTGCACATCCAGCCCCACCTGCAGCAGATGGGATGGGGTGCCGGTGGGACACATGGACCTCTGTGTCCCTGCTGCCCCAGGGATGGGGGTAACCCATGCCCAGCCAGAAAATGCCCAGTTTGATCCAAGCTGGACACCCGTGCCAATTGGTGATGGAGGAAGAGGCGCCCAGCTGGCATTCACTGCTGGCAGACACACTATTACCAACAGCGGACTAGTCAATTAAACCATTCTTAAGCCACCAATAGGCTAATTATCAAATGAAGCCCAAACTTCGCGCCTCAGCCCTGTGGCAGCTCCCGCGCCGGAGCATCTTTTCCCTCCGCCCGCCTCCTCCATGCCGGCAGAGCTCCTGGCTCGCCCCACCAGCCCGGATTGCGATTGCTTGTCATTCAAACCCAAAGCAAACCGCTCATTTGTAATCCAGCAGCCACCTGAGCAAACCGCCTGCTCCTTCCACGCTCGCAGGCACTGAAGCACAAAGATCATTTTTCTATTGTTAAAATTGTATAAGCCGGGCTTTTTATAGTGTCTCGTACACAAACCTACTTTCTCAGTGCCACGTTTCCAGCAGACGAGGAATCTGGGGGCTTTTCTTCAGCGCTCTGCAAAAATGCTTGGCTTTAGGGTGCTTTAAAATAATAATAATAATAAAGCGGGGAAGAGAGGGCGGAGGCAGCAAGCAGACAGCGAGCGGCACCGCCTGCGTATCGCAGCAGGATAGCATCACGCCTGCCGAATTTGCCGGCGGCATGCAGCGTTGGGGTGGCACAGGGAGCCCTGCCAGGGCTCCGTAAGGATGAGGGGCACAGTGGTGCTGGGGTGCTCCAACGGTGTCAGCCCTGTGTGACCCCCCCACTTTTCCCACACCCTTCGGACTTTGTGCAGGAGAGGAGCGGGAGCCGGCACAGCCCATCGGCATGGCTCTGCCGTGGGGCGATGGGGATGCCCAGACCTGCTCAAGGTGCTCTGAATAGCTTCATCTCCCCTGAGACGGCATCAACCAAAGGGTGCAGAGCAAAGAGCCAGCCCAAACGTGTTCTCCATCACCTCTCCATCACCCGTGCCTGCCCCCCCCGCGCACCCCCAACCTGTGCCAGCAGGGAGGAGCCAGCCCAGACCTCTGAATCGGGCTGTTTCCGCTGAATTTTATTCCTGAAGTCACATCATAGAGACAAAACATTTTTCAAGGGGAAACTTTAAAGCCTTTCCCTCTCCTTGGCAATCCCGATGGAGATCCAAGCATCCCCCACCGGGAACATTGTGGCTCCGGGGCGGGCAGGAGCCTGCAGCATCCCCACGCCGTGGTCCCATGGACCTCGCCTCTCCATGGCCACCCACCACGGGCTCGCCGGGGACAGATCCAAGCTTCCTCCTGGTTCATGCGAAGGGTTGACCTGCCGCTCAGCCCTCCTTCCCAGGGAGCACTCCCAGATGCGGTGTAACACCTTTCCACCCATTAACTACCATCAGCATCTTAACTGGAGCTGCAGGAGCCGCAGTTTGCTGGTGAGGAGGCATTTGGGGGTGTTTCATCAGACAAGGCACTTGGGGGCCATTTCACCAGCCCTGGTTCCTGCCCCGTCCCCCCACGCTGGGCTCTGGCTCAGGGCTGGCACATTTCAGCCTGTATCAGCACCGGGGCATCACTGGCACGGCCAAT
Source organism: Ciconia boyciana (assembly GCF_034638445.1). Taxonomy (NCBI): domain Eukaryota; kingdom Metazoa; phylum Chordata; class Aves; order Ciconiiformes; family Ciconiidae; genus Ciconia; species Ciconia boyciana. The sequence goes on from NC_132948.1 coordinate 8,822,259, forward strand.
CGGCAGGATGGCGAGCCAGGCGTCCACTCTGCTCTTTCGGAGTCCCACTAAACTTCAAGGAAATGCCACTGAAAAAAAGATATCTAAAGTTTTCAGCTACCTTTTCCAGATGGGGATAATTCACCAAAATGCCAGGGGTGATTCCTGCCGGAGCAGCTCCACGTGCCGCATGAGCACAGCTCACCCCAACCCTGAAACCGCTGTTATTCCTCAGAGAGAGCTGAATAAACACCTGGAAAAAGCCCACATCAGCCCTAAAATCAAGGTTTTGTAGAAAAAAAACCCTAAATGTTTGCTCCTTCAGGGCAGAAGCTGGCCCAAACCCTGTATCCCCATCTGAGAAGGCGATGTCACCCACGTCCTGCTAAAAAGAGGAGAAAATTGCTAAAAATGGGGGACCTGAACGTCCTCGCACGCAGCCCCAGCTTGATGGGGTCGGGACGGCATCATCCCCTCTCCCCTCATCACCACGATGCCCACTGGTGATGGCAAACCTGCCACCAACCGCTCTCCCTCCGCCCGCAAAGCCCTCGGCAGCCGGCAGCAAGCTCTGCCTCCGCATTATATATCAACGTACTATTAATTTCTATTTCGTCCCCCACTCCGTCTCCCTCCGCAGCATCCACGGGCTCAAGGTGAGGCACGGCAGCGGTGCGGGATCGCCGCCGCGTGATGAATTACATTTACGCGCCAGGTCCTTTTCATGGCTGGTGACTTTCCAGCAAAGCAATTATCACTGTAGAATGCGTAATAGCCTAATTAATTACTATTGTCAGGCTGGCCTCTGTGCCATGATTATACCTTCCGAAGCCAACTTTTTAAACATTTGGAAGCAGAAATGTTATTATAATTGACTGACAAAATGGTAAAACTCCCCCGGCGCAGCCAGTCCGCCTCCCGGTACGACGGCGAGGACCGACTGTCTGAGCATCTCCTCTCCAAAGGCGCGGGATTTGCATTGCACCGGCGGTGAGTTTATTCTTATATCCATGAGATCAAGTGCAGGATAAGTAGCGGGTTATTTCCATCTAAATACTGGTGGCAGCAAACCACAAATGAGCTCTTTTTCAGCAGAGAGGAACAGCTGTCGGGGGAGAAAGCGGCAGCAGAGACCCCAAATGTTGAAGAAAACTGATGAAAAAATACATTCAAGCCTTCACTATTTTCCTCGCTTTTTTTGCTGATGTGTAAAGAAGTCGGGGAGAGCGGGAGAGCTGCGGAGGGGCGAGGGGGGAGAGCTTGGGAAGGAGCCGCTGTCCCAGGGGACAGCTCTGAGTGATGGGGGCCAGACCCCCTGTGCGGCACCGGCCGTGTGCCGGGGAGCCCCCGCCTCGTGCCAGGGTCCTTTGCCACTTTCCCAGTGCCCCACGTCCGACTGACTCCTTAAACCCATCGCACATGTGCACAAATACATCGCGCACCCACAGAGCCATCGCGCACGCACAAAGATCCGTTGCACATGGACGAGCCCGTTGCACGCGCGCACAGATCCATCGCACGTGCACATAAACCCATCGCACGCATGCACAGCCCCATCGCACACCCGCAACCCCGTCACACAAACCCATCTCACGCACAAACCCGTCGTACGCCCACACGAAGCCATCGCACACGCACACAGACCCATCACACGCACCCACAACCCCATCGTGCACACACCCACAGACCCATTGCGCCCACATACAGACCCGCTGCGCACACAAACCCATCGCATGCACGCACAAATCCATGGTGCGCACCCACAAACCCATCACGCAGCCACGCAAACCCGTCGCACGTGGACCTGGACCAAGCACACGCACACGCAGACCCATCGCGCACGTGCGCAGACCCATGGCACGCCCCCGTAAACCTATCGCACGCACCCGCAAACCCATCGCACGTGCACAAACCCTTTGCACACCCACAAACCCACTGCACATCCACTCCCCTTTCCCACTCCTTCCACCGCCGCACCCCCAGCCCATTCCTCCCAAGGCAGAAGCGGCTCACAACGTTTTCACAAGGCCGAAAAGCAATTCATGTCAAAAAGATCAATAATATAAAAATAAAGCCTGAGAATTCTAGTTAAAGGGAACGTCATAGAAATATGTTGTTCACGTTCATGATTCGCAGATTAAAAAAAAAAAAGAATCAATATAAGTTCTTCAGATGATGTTATTTCTAATGAGAAATATACCGAGACTGCTGCAAATAACTGCTTAACGGAGAAAAAAAATGCATTAATAATTTACTTTATAAAGCATAGGATCCCGAACGCAAGAAAATTGCTGCTGGTTCTTAATTTTGTTGTAATACTTCCTGACAAGTTCAATGATGCTTTGGCAAAGTTCCTGAGAGCAGAGTCAGAGGACATTCAGCTCATTAGGTTATTTTTTTTTCCCCCCCTTTTTCCGCAGCACCCCGGCCCGGCCGGCTCCAGGAGAAGGTGCCCACGCTCTTCCCTTTCTCTGCACCGCAGGATTTCTTGGGCTGAGCCCCCAAATCGGTGCCAGCCCCTGCCTGCGGCCAGGCGGGAGCAGCCTCCTGCCTCCTCCCGACGCCCGTCCCCAGGTGAGCTACGGCTTCCAGTCACGACACAGCAAGCGGGGAAAATATTTCAAGCTTATTTTACCATCCTCACCAACGTAATTTAATACACTTTTTTCTTACTGGCTGGTTTAGTTGATTTTTTTTTCTTTTTTTCCTTTATTTTTCTCTCTTAATTTATTTTTTTAGTGCATTTGCTGACAGTTGGCAACTCCAAACCATCTGCTACCGATGTACACGCCGAAACGCAAGGCTTCAGCACCGAACCCAACGCGGCTTGAAGGAGCAGGCTGACTTCTGATGGTCGGTGTGAGAAGGGGCCACCCGGGTGGGTTTATCCCAGCGGGACTGGATTTCTTGCAACCCCACAAAATTATTTTCCTGCAAAATTACTTTCCCGCAAAATTATGCAAAACTCCCCGGGCGGCTGGCGGCAGCGGTCCAGGTCGGCGGAGGAGATGGGCAGGGACGTGCGGGGCTCTGCATCCCCGGTGCGGATGAAGCAGGGTGATGAGGGGGTTCCCCCTGGCCCCCAGGTTCGGGATGGAGCTGGGACGGAGCCGGGATGGAGGTGGGCTGGCCCCGGCACCCTGAGCATCGCAAAGTTTCACCTCCCATTTAGCAGAACAAAACTTTTAATTTAGATGTTTTCATCTATCTATCAGAGTAAAAAAAAATAAGTTTAAAATAATGACTGTAATAAATGAAGGTAATTAATTGTAGTTTGTTCCTTTACTGTCTAGTCAGCTTAATTTTACCTTTTCATCTAATAATGAGAAAATAATTTTTGTGCTCTGAGGGTTAATGATATGTAACTGCAAGAGCTGCTAATTGCATGTTGCAAACTATTCATCAAAATCCCCATCTGCGCTACTTGATTATGTTTGCTAAATTATTGCTTTGAATTATCTTTCATAAAGCAACTTTTGTAATTAGCAGGGCTTTTGCTTTGCTCTTTTCTCCGTCGCAAGGATATTCAAACTTTGTCCGTCTCAAGCTGTTGCCATTAAACTGCCATCACGGGCAGCTTTTGGTGACAGAAAGAAACTGCCCTTTAGCTAATCGGGGGGGAAAAATAAAAGCCGGGTTTATTCTCCACGGGTACGATTTATCCTCCTGGCCCTGCTCCTCCTTCCTTGAGGAAAAAATTATGTAGGAAGGATACAGGAGCCTAAATGTATATGGGATGTATTTGGGAATGGCAGAGAGAAACGGCCCAAAAAGCCCAAAAAGCCCATCTGCCCCCACCCAGGTTAATATTTCAAAATGATTTTTTTTTTTCCTTCCCATTTACAAGAAGGAGTGGAGGGGGAACGCTCGCCATTCATCACCGCGCTTTTATGGGCTCCTTCCCGTGACACAGATGATGTAGCGCTCTGCTCTCCCTGGTTAATATTCATGGGGAGCGCTGAAAAGTGTGCTTTGCAGGAAAAAAATATATTAAAGAAGTATTTTTAAAAATTTGAAAAAAAGGGGGGGGAAGGGAGGGGAAGGGGGAAAGGGGAGGAAAGGAGGGGAAAGGAGCAGAAAGGGGGGAAAGGGAGGGAAAGGGAGGGAAGTGGGAGGAAGGGGGGAAGAGGGGGAAGGAGAAGGAAGGGGGGAAAGAGGGAAAAAAATTTAAAAAGAGAAGGAAAATAGAGAAGAAAAAGAGAGAAGGAAAAGAAAGAAGGAAAAGAGAGAAGGAAGAGTCCCCAGGGCCCCGCGAGCCTCGCCCCAGGAGAAGCAGCAGCACTCTGGTGTCCGTCCCGCACTGCCTGGCACTGAACCCAGCCTCAGGGGAGCGGAATCCACCTTTTGGGATAAAAACCCCCAAAACATCCTGTGGAAAAAAAACCCCAGGGGGAGAGGAAGGCAGCCGAGCAGGGGAAGCAGCTGCTGCCGAGCTGGGAATCACATCCTGATCTCCCTTACACCTCCATAAATCCAGAGCCACTTGGGCGGAGGGACCGGCTGGGGCTCCCCAAAGGACATAGCTCATATTCTCGTAGCGGATCTAATGAAGACTATCGGAAAAAATGCAGTATTTAAAAGACTGAAAATGTATTCCTATTGTTATCACTCTCTTTTATGTGTTTATGCATAGTGCATCGGAATGAATCAATACTGGATTGCCCTATAAATAAATGAGCATATCAGTAAACCCAGTAATAAAATGAAGTGATGAAAAATATGGAAATCAGTCGCATTTGTGTAAATCCACTTATTGTTTACTTTAATATTTTCTCATGCAGTTCTGTAGCTCCAAAGAGACAGATTTAAAATCAGGTAATGCTCAGCAGATGACAGATCCTAATGTGTCGCTGCTGGCAAGCTCAGAGTACCGGCAGCTCTCCAGGGGTTTCCATCGAAGCACATTAGAGGAGCAGAGAAAGCAGCCCCCGAAGAGAGAGCATTAAAAAGCCAGGGAGAAGAAGAGGTATCCTGAAGAGCAATGCATCTCTCGCCGGCATCGGCGACCAAAGCCAAGGCATCCACAGAGCCTGCGGGGATGTGGTACGGGCACAGGGCTGGGGAGCACCTGGGTCGGGCTGGAGGACGGAGAAGTGAGATGCCTTCTGCAGCAACGTGGTGGGCTGGGACCGCGTCGTCCCACCCCAGTGCTCAGCTCCTCCTCAGATCGCCCACTGCAATCTCATCTGGTGCATCCTGGCCGCACCGCGGCACCTCCCGGTGACATCGTGGCACCTCCCGGCCACGCCATGGCACCTCCCGGTGATGACGGCTCCGTCCCCTGCCTGGAAGCTCTCCAGGTAGGGCCACCATCCCTGGCGTCCTGCGTGGGACATCAGGGAGCTCACCGGCAGCAGGGGCCTGCCCACCCTGCCTGTACCCCTGCCCACGCGTGGCACAAGGACCACCCAGTGCTGGCCAGGGAGGCAACGCAGATGGATTTTATCAGCTGCAGAAACCCCTCAGGGGTTGGGGACAGTGTGCCTCGGCCACTCCAAGCCAAGCCGGGTCCAGTCTGTCCCTCCCAGGGCTCTCCCCTCCCCGGTTCAACCCCCTGAGAGCAGACAGGGTGGGAAGGGGCCAGGGCCATGCCCGGGACCATGGTGGGTGAGGGCAGCTCCTGCCCCCTCCCCTGCCCACCTCTCAGCATCCCCCTATAACGCTGCCAGTTTTTCCTCCCACCCAGGCAGGCAGAAAACACCCCTCCCCACACGGCCTCCGAGGAAACTATTTTAGAGTTGCTCTTTTTTTTTTTTTTCCCCCTTCTCATCTTTTTTTAATTTTTTTTTTAAAAACAACACATCTCCCCCCATCTGGGCTGCGAGCTGGGTGCCAGCATCTCAGCGCCAAATGCTCAACGCTTGCTTTTTATAAACGCCTCAAAACCCAAAGTTTCCTCCCGCGCTGCCGGGATGCATCCAGGCGGGTGCTGCATCCCCCAACGCAGCGCATCCCCTCCCCTCCCCTCCCCTCCCCTCCCCTCCCCTCCCTTCCCCTCCCCTCCCCTCCCCTCCCCAGGACCCAGCTCTGCCCATCCAAAGGAGCCACCAGAGGCAGTGAGAGCAAAAAATCCCCATGCCCCAAGGTTAGGGGCTATAATTTGTCTTTGTGGCTAATTAGCTTCCCTTCTTGTTAGTCACTTACATCTACAGTTCTCAAAAACCTAGTTGTCGGGGAGGGAAATCCGCCATCCTGCCGAGTTAATTCTCTAACAGCAAATCTCCTGTACCTCAGGTACATTTTTCTTAAATTCCCGGCTGAGTTCAATTAAATGTTTATGAGACTGTGCGCTTTCCCCCCGCCGCGCTGCCAGTGCCGAAGCAACAGAATTAAGCTCCTTCTAGAACAAAACAAAAACAAAAGGAGGAGAAAAAAAAAAGAGGGGAAAAAAAAATAAAATAAAGGTGGTTTAGGAGGGTTGGGGTTTACGATTGCAGGAATATAATTCTCCCCGACTGATTTTGCTCTGCGTCGCACAGCCATGGCGCGTTGGCGATATCGACAAGGAGGTTTATATGAATAATTGAAGAAATTCTGTATTCCCCGCAAAAGGAAAGGCAAGCCGAGAGGGTTGTTGAGATAATCAGGAGCTCACTAATCAATATTCTCAGCCCCAGCCTCCTTCTCGCTTCTCCAAAAGGAGCAGTGCCATAAGCTCATCAGTAACTGTAAAAAAAACATCGCACTCTGAGTGTCAAAATAGTCAAGCACAGCATATTGTATTGCCAGATTTCCCTCCCGGTCCACCCCGGTGCCAGATTACATCCATCAGCGGGGAGGGAAGCCATCCAACGATGACTTACTTACGCTTAAGTGTTCATAAATAAGGTTTTTAAGATATAGATGGCTTTTTAATTTTGGTGGAACGTGAAAAAAAAAAAAAAAAGTGATGGGGTTGATGTGATGTGAAGCGACCTCTCAGGTGCTCCCTGGTAAATCCTGCAGCCTGGCCATGCCGGGGGATGTCCCGGTCCCTATCCCACTTGTATCACGGTGAAAACAGCCAGAAAAAATTTATGCTGGCACCATAAACCATGGCAAAGCCTTTGTCTGATGGGGAGATACGGTGAGAGACCGTATCCCCGCCATGAAAAACTCATTAGACAGACTCTAATTACTGCCCTGCAGTCGGCGGGAAGCGACAGAAACTGTAAAACCTGAGCGGGGCTGGGGGGGAGGCTACTAATTGCTTTTTGATAAATTGGGGCTGAGGTGCTGGTGGCGGAGGTCCGGAGGTGCCTGCGTGGGGCTCGGCTGTGCCCTGAGCTCCGGCTGCCGGCGACGCGCGTCCCGTCCCTGACTCACCTGCCCCAAGCATCCCCGCCTGGCTCCCAAAACAGGCATTTTTGGGGCAAATTGGGTTTGCAACGGAAGGAGCCGCCACCGCTAGGATCAGCAGCTTGTCCCGGCTGCAGGACCTGCAGTTTGCTCCACCCTCACGTCCCACCAAAACCTCAGGACCATGACCTCCACGCTTGGCATGGAGCCAGCCTCGCCCCCCCGGCGCTGTGGGGATTTAAGCCATGACTGCCCAAACTGCGGGGGACCGAGCTCTGCCTCCCCTTCCCACCAGCATCACTAAAAACCTGCCCGGCCGTGCCACAGTGGGACAGGAGGAGACATGGTGCAGGGCGGCCACCACCGTCCCCTGCTAGACGGGCCATGGGGCAGGCGGGGTGACCCTGGCCATCAATCACCCCCTACACCTTATGTAAATCCACGATGCTAAAGATGTATGGAGCCAATTATCAGGGGTCACTGCTGGGTGTAAAAATTCAGATAACGAAGCTCCTGGTCTCAAATGAATTTGCACGAGATTGCAAGCTTACTGCCTTTTATTGGACAATATAAATATTTCACTGTTATATAAAAAAATATTGGCGAGAAAGCAGATAAACCCGAGTCCTGTGTGTATACAGAGAAGCAGGGAGTGAAAAACGGCCGTCAGCATCTTTTTAATGTCCTCTGGTGTGGTATGGGAGCACAGGTTGCGAAGGGGGTTTGGGGTAGAGAGACCGGGGGACCCCAGGGACCCTCGTCCCGGACCCACCGGGGCTACGCCGGGAATGGGAGCGATGCCATCGGCGCAGCCCGGACACACAGACGCCGGCACGGTCCGAGGGCTTGCGTCTTGATCCGGCCGCGACGGAGAGCAACACATGGGATGCAGAAGCAGACGTGGAAACCTTGGAGGCTCAGCACCATTCCCAAGAAGCGGACGCTGTCCCCAAGCACAAGGCTGAGCCTGCGCCCACAACAGAGGATGCCCAGGAGGGGAGGGCTGGGAACAGCCTTGCCATAGGGATCAATCCCAAATGCATTTTCCTAACGGTTTTCCCCACCTTGTCCTTCTGGGATCGGTTCTGTCCTCATCTGCAGACCCCCACGCCAGCACAGGGCATCCTTATTTCATGCTTACCAATATATCAACCCTTCCTCGCGACAATAAAAGCAGGAGAAAAGAAAAAATAAAAAGCCTATAGGAATCGATACCTCTTTCTCTCTCTCTCTACCTATATTTTATTAAAAACTTTAGCATCAATATTAATGTTTAAATCCTCACCAAGCTGAGTTTAATTACCTGTAAACTGCATCCACAGCTACGTGGACTTTGCTCCTCACCGCAGTAAATACAACCAAGGAAGAGCAGCGCCAACATCTCCGAGCGTCACCTTGCCGTCCCCGCAGCAGCGGCCGTACGCAGCCCGCCGTCCCTCAGCAGCATGGCAGGCTGGGCAGGGAGGGATGGCGGGTGATGGAGATGGAGCCACGGTGTGACCCGACCAAGTCAAAAGAAGAAGGGGGAGATGAGAGAAGGGGAAAATGGGGATCCTGGGAAGAAAATGATGCGTAAATATAAAATACCTGGGGCTCTTGCTGCCAAAAGGAATCTGCTTTCAGCCACGATGTGAATCATAACATTCGGGAGGGGGGAAGGAGGGAGAAGTATTTGAATGAAGTCCATTAGCGGCTGAGGACGATGAATAACTCGCAGGCAGCGGGAACCGCTCCCGAGCCACCGGTGAGGTCACGGCTGGCTGGCATGACGGGCCCGGAGCTGCTGGAGAAACCAACTGGGGCTGGGACCGGACCTCACTTAACCCACCCAGCAGCCACCTCCTCCCTTTGCCCGCTGTGCCAGAAGGAGAAATACAAGCTTGCCGTGCTTTCCCAGCTGCTTCGGCCATGCCACGCATGCACACGTGTGACCACATCCTTTAACCGCCGGCACAGGTGGGTACAAAGCAAGCGGGCACGGTGGCCAGGAGGGAGAAGGGATCAGTCCCGCTGCTGCCACCGGTCACCCCAGGACTCGTCCCAGGGCCACCAATGGTCCGCGGTCCCGCAGCACAGATGCTGAGCCACGAGGTCTTGGCATCTAAAATGGAATTGGGGTTTACAGCGCGTTATCAAAAGCGCCGTAATGGGATCTCGCAGAGGGCAGAGATTTGAGACGCGCATCAGATTTCCATTCCCGGGGAGACAGGAAAAGGCTGTGTTTTTTAAAAAACCCACATATCAAGGGATGCTACCTAATGTGTTGTATTGGTGGCTGCTCACGGGCAGCTCCACCGCTCCAGTGTTTTGCCATCCTGCTCCTTACCGGAGGCCAAAGAGGGGCTGATGGAGAGGGCCAGCCTGGTCCTGCCCCTCGCATCCCTGCAAACCCCCCCGGCAAACCCCCCGCCATGCTTCTCCTACATCCCGCAGCCTCGGCTCCTCCTGGCTGGCGTCGTTAAGGCCCCTTCCTTATTACATCTATTACAGTGCCTTCCCAAGGCCAGGGCTGGGACGGCGACGGTAGCGTTTGAGGGCTACACTTCCAGAATAATATTCATTACCATATTCATTCAGTGTTTATCTCGCAGATGTACGGATCCGTTACAATGGAGAAAAAAGAGAACTCAGAATTTGTTCTCAAAAGATATTCAAATTAGTTAATCAAGAGTCCTTTTATTACGTGTCTCATGTACCAGCAGCAACTATCCATCGAGATAAATGATCAGCTGCTAATAACTGATTACATTGCAGCAAGTGTTTTCTTATCCCTATTACCACCATGTTTAAAGACATTTTATAAATTTCTAATTATTGTAAATTGTTTCTCCTTTTGAAAACATCTTCCCATAGTCATCAGCTGTCAATTTTCCCTGAAAATCTCTCTCTGAAATGAGCTCATAGCAAGATGCTCGGGAAGCAGAGAAAACCCTTCCTGGCTCCTGGCCGGTGGGATGCAGCCTGGCCACCTCCGTCCTGGGGCGGTGGGGGACTGGGATGCTCCTCCAGCCCTTTTATAAGTGGATTGGACTTGAAAGAAAAATAAAGGCATCCATAAGTCAGGTCAATCCTGGATGGTGCTGCCTTCACCCACTGCACGATGCCAAGGTGCCGCATGGTGGAACGGGCCATCCCCCTGGATGGATTCGCTCTCCAGCGAACCACGAAGAAATTAATAAGCCAGCAGTATATAATACAGCTCTTGACAAGTGCAAGGCACCCGCTCCTACAGACACTGGCATCCGAGAGCAGATCTGGGTTTGGGAGAGCCCTAAATAAGATCCCACTTGCTTTCTGCATATGTTACAGATGCAGAAATAGTTGAGGCGGTTCGAAGCCAACCAGGACTTTAGATCCAGTGGCTGGCCTCCAGCAGCTGCTCCAGACGATTTCTGGGCTCCATTCATTATTGCAATCAATCACCTTAAAAAAAAAAAAGACAACCGCAAAACCAACAATAAACCAACCTCTAAACTCTCTTAGACACTTTAATGGAAAAGGTATCTCCTTCCATCTTCCCCGGCCATGACCGTGGGGATGGAGCTGCAATCCATGCACCATGGGCCAGGCTGCAGCCAGGAGGGTCTGTACCACGCTGGGGACCGTGATGGCATGGGCAGAGCATCCATGTGCTCCTGGAAGGGACCCAAGATCCAAGCCGGTGGCAACGAGCCCACCCAGCACGGTGCCAGTCCGCCACTGCCGGTGCCACCACCTCAGGTGACGGTGGCTCCACTGGTGATGTCTGCTGCCCGGAGATGGGGACAGCTGGGGCAGGAGCCCATCACGGCCATGCCCCACAGCGTAGCCGGACCCTGGGGATATTTGCTGGGGTTTGGCTGAGTGCCTCCAGGCACCAGCTCTGTGATGGAGCCGATGGAGCCAAAGCCGCCGGCAGCAGCTGCACCGCGGAGGCACAGCATAGGAGGAGGAGGAGGAGGAGGAGGAGGAAGGCTGCCTGGGATAACCTCCCTGCAGAGGACCAGGGTGTCCGGCCAAGCACATTTGCTGGGCAGAGCAGGGCCTGTGGCTGCCAGGAAAGGGAGGAGCAGCCGGCAGGACGCGGAGCAGCCGAGGTCCTTCCTGGCTCCAGGGGGGCTCAGACCAGGGGAGGAGACGCCGCAGGCACCAGCCATGCCATTATACGCTTTATTGATGCTGTTCTGAAGAAAGCTAATCAATATATTAGATTTCCCAAAGAAAGAAAACACCAGCTGCCAGCAGCACATAACTCCTCTGCCGCGGTGCATTTTTCCATCAAGCCTCGGAGCCGCGCGTGTCTGCGCAAGATGAGGTCACGTTCAAGAGGAGACCTCCCGCTCCCCCGGCGGTCAGGTCAGGGCCAGGGCCACGGCCACCGCTTTGCCACATGGCAAAGCCCACATCTCCCCACTTGGGTTGAAATAAAGACGTGGAATTCCCCAAATATCTTGTACCAGTATCACCGTGGGGTGCTGAGAGACAGCCCAGCACCCAGCTGGACAAACTCAGCTGGATCCAACAGGGCTCCCGCGGGACCCCCCCAGTCCCAATGCCTTTGCATCCCTGCATGGACCTGCAGTCCCCAGCGTGGATTTGGGCTTCAAGGAGGGTTCCCAAAGAGCTTTCCCCATCAGGAAAAGCCATCTCAGAAACTGCCCTTTGCCAGCCGCATTCCCCCGGCAGAGCCATTCCCACAGCACCGACTGGTCCCAAACGCGGCCGCTCAGCCACGCACCGGCACTGGAGAGGATCGGGAAAGCATCAAACTGATGGATGCACTTGGCAACAGAGGGATCCCGGTACACGGAACCCCGGCAAACCAAACTGCAGCGCCCGGCGTGCCGTGCTCCCCGCTGCCCACGCCCCGCTGCCGCTCCGGGGTATTCATTCCTTAAACCATTAAAGCTGATGCCGTGGCAGCTCCAAAAGCTGTTTAAAAAGGACAGGATAAATCCACGCTGGACCCAACACTCGGCACCGGCAGGAAAGCTGACTGACGTCACAGAGAATTGATTAGTGTTTTAATAGAATTAGATCATTGGGAGGGTTGCAGACCTGTTTCAGAAACCCAAATGTTATGCAGATTTGCATTCAAAACCCTAAACCAGGGCGCATTTAACCAAGGCAGAGTAAATGTCCCACATTTCCCCAGGATTATCTGAACCATATCAGATATAATCCAATGATCTGTAAAGTGATTATACCCAACTGAATATAAGAGATCTCTTCTGGTAATGCAATATTTCATCCAGCTGCAGACATTAGGAGGAGGCAAACAAAGGAGGAGATTTAATAAGTGGAAATAAAACTATAGGCAGAGATAGTTTTAAATTTTTTTTTTGTATTGCATCTAATTGCAATCAACAACAGACATCTGACACAGTGACAGCATCAGCAAAATTGCTGCTGAGAGCACAGAATCTTTGTCTAAAAATAATCAGACATTCAGCGCGCCACTGTTTGTTATAATGGTAATCGATGCTGGAGGCTTTGAATTCCATCAATTTATAGATCTGCTCTGTTCTGCCTGGTGATTGTGTTCTGCACACATCCACTCCGGCTCGGCGCAGGCAGCGCCGGGGCACTGTGTGATTAAGATAAGCTCAGATTCCTTTCATACATTCCTTATCAGCTCTAATTCTCCACCAGGCAGAGATGTTCACAGCAGTTAAAGATTAGTTCAGCTTCTCAGACGCCAAATTTGAGGGTATTGATCAATAAATCAAATCACGGCAATCAATTGCCCGATCCGAAGAGTCTAGCCAATGCATTATTACTGGCGCCTTCGAAGCTGAGGCTTTTTCATGGGTTTCATCAAAACGCGGCTTCCCTGGCTCCCCGCCAGCTCCCGGGCTGCCTAATAGACTCCGCAGCAGAGGAGCTCCAGCCCAGCAGAAGAGCAATAAATTTCTCATCAAACAGCCGATAGAGAAACAAGATGAACATCTGTTTTGCTGCAATGAAACTCCTGTGTTCTTCAGAAGCTGCAAACCAGGTCTGACAGACCACCCCAAAGGCAGCTTTGCCTTCAACAAAGCAGCAAAGCAGAATATTTGCCGGTTATTTCAATCAGGTAATTTAAGAAGACTTTGCATTCTCCTCTCTGCAGCTGCCCGCGCTTTACAGACAGGATTCCTGCTCAGTCGATAATAAAAGCCATCCTGGGACCCTGTACTATGAAGGCAATTTTATGATACCCATTATGTGGCAATGTAACTTCATTAAAAGCTGTTTATTCCCTCTAAGCATTTTAAGCACTTTCCCTCACCCATAAAGAAGAGCCTCTCGGTGCACTGGAAAGGTTATTTGTGCCGGGAGCCGCTTTTGGGTATTTCTTGCCGAGGATGAGGGTTGTGCTGGCAGCAGGATCCCAGCAAAGGGGCTCCTCCTCCCGGCCAGCAGCGAGACGTAAACTGCCGAGAGGCAGCTGTATATTATTTTTATTATACACTCAAGATGAGCTATGTTTACTGGAGCTCTGTTTAGGCGACATTTATTATGCCAGCTTCTTTCATAAATTAATATGGACAAGTGCCCCAAAAATTCGTCTCCGCTGCGAAGATGGGCTGGCTCCTCTGCACACTCATTTGCTCTTCCGTTTGGGACAATTTGGGGTGTCTCAGCCCTGAGACCTTGATTTTCCAACACGGCATTACAATTCAGCATCCAGAGAAGGAGCTGCAATCATGGCAAAGCGGGAGCCAGACCCCATCCCGCAGCCAACTGCATCCCTGCGGCATGCAAGAGTCGTCTTGCTCCAAAGGAGGGACAAAATGAAATCCTTAAAAACAACCAACCCCTAAATCTCAAATTTAATGCTCCTTATTCCTGCTGGTAACTTCCCACATTAGCAAAAAAAACCCCCAAACCCAATAGTTCAGTCCCATCCTGGTGCTCAGCAAAGTATTAATTCAACAAGTTCCTTCTTCATAAGCACGGCCGATGGTCCAGGGTGGGTTGGGGACATTTCTCCCATACAAAGTCACTTGCATGGGTCAAACTGCTGCCAAAACAAATCCTGGATGGGGCTAAAGAGTTAACCCACGGCAGGGAAGATGTTTGTCTCCGTACAGGATTTAGTAGCCCCTTCACCTCTCCGGGTTGATAGAGCAGGTAGGTCTTTGAGACGTCGAGCCAGCCATCAGTAAATGGTTATTTGTGCTCTGCTGATATTCAAGAGTCAGTGAAACCACCCAGAAGCCACCTCCTTGTCTAACGATGCGCCCTCAATTAGCCAGTGGCCTGGGACAAATTATCCATAAAGCAGAGTAAGCTGGCCCACATTTGTAAATTCTACTTAAAATAATGTGAATTAAAGAAGAGAAAAGGTGGGGAATGAGAGAGACATACATGATGTCTCGCAGAAAGGGGTTGAATCCCCAATTTTTTGCTCCTGGCAAATTTTCTCCTCCATCTACCGAGGTTTTTCCCACTGCACAGAGGCTGTGATGTCTTTAGGGAATGGACCTAAAGGTCCATTTACCGCTGGACCACCACACATCACTCTCGCATCCTCCTGAGTTAATACTCCCCAAAAAAGACCTCCGGGAACACGCTCAAAGGACGCAGCTACATCTTTAGCAATTAATAATCAGGACAACCATTGGAATGAACATCCACATTTCAAGGAAAAGGAGATTCCCTCTTTATTACCTTCAAAAAACCTGCACCTTTCTCCAAATAAATGGGCAGAGACTCACATGGCTTGCGGGAAGAAAGCAGGGTATGGCACGCTCCCGCGCTCATCGCTGAGCTCGACTGCAACAGTTCGATATTCTCCCATAAACACACACACAAACATATACAAAATACTGTTAATGGCTCAGTATTTCTTTAAACAGAGTCGCCAAGGAAAAAGAGAATTACTAGAATACATTTTAATTGATTTACAACAGCACTTAGTAACAGTGATAAAAGAAAAACTTGTTTTATTGGACCTCCTGCTAATTAGCTCGACTGACTCCGGGTTAGAAAAGCGTATCCCTTGCAACCCAGCACAACCCCAACCAGCACCTGACACGAAACAGCTTTTATGCACGAAAATCCTTTCTAGTAATCAGAGAAAAACCGCTGCCAAATGGTTATTGCCAAGAGACAGCGGAGGAAAGGGCTGCTCCAAGGATGGAGCCACCAAATGGGATAAACCAGCCTCTCCGGCGGATTCGAGCATCCCCTTCCCATCCATAAACACGCCTTTATTGCGACTTTGATATATCCTTCCCTTAATGACTTTTAAGGGCAGCGGATAAAGTCGAAAGAAGCACACAAGCAACCAGCAAATGTTTAATATTCAATAAATGTGTCAATTTTACATACGGACGCAAATGGGGCTTTATTGAAGAATTGGTAAACTTCCTCAGAGGAAAGTAAGTGCGTTTTAGCCTTCAAGGGGTCCCCAATGAATAGAAATGGAATGTGATTTGTGATAAAACTCAGCTGCTCTATAAAAGACGTTAAATAAATGTTGCTGTTTCACTAGGGATATACAGAATTGATTGCATTATAGACCGATTCAAAGATGCACGCTCCCCGCAAGCTATCTGCTTGCTCCTGCGCGCTGCGCAGCCTGTTCCCATCACCTCTATGTTGGCCTCTTAATACCTGCGCAGAATTTTCTGGAAACGTTTTAAAACCACCCTTCCCCGTGGTTTTGCCCAGAATGGCAATCCTGAGCATCGGCTGCAGCGGCGCAGGGCCGGATCCGCCCCAGCCTCAGGGAAATGCCGGACGCTTCGGCACAGGGCGAGTGCCACTGCGGATCCGCTCCGGCCAGCTCAATTCCTCCCAAAACACAATATTCCCCTACTATTTGTATCGATGCAGTTGATAGCGCAGAATCCGGAATTACCATTAGATGCAAAAACAACGGGGGACGAGAAGCAATTAAAAACATTTTCACCACCGAGACCAAGCCAAGTCCTCGTCCGCCCCGAGCATCCTCCACCGGCACCAGGGGACCCGACCCATCGGAGCGACGAGCGACCCGGGAAGGGCAAGGCAAACAAACCAATCTCTGACAGACAAATGAGAGGCCAACGGTACCACCACGGCGAGCGCAAACTGTGATATAATTGCGCTGCTGCTACATCATCTTTAATCAATAACATCCAGGGCTACCACCGCGTGCACAGCCCAAATCCCAGCCTCCGCCAAGAAACAGCATGTTGTTAAAAAGCCCAATAGCTTTTTCCCTGCTAATAGGTGGCTCGTTCCCTCAACCCTGCTGATTTTTTAAATAAACCTAAATTCCAATAATTGTTTAATGTTTATTTTTATTTAGCTCTGGTTCACCTACCCTGGCTCTCCATGTCAGAAATTGATATTTTGCTCCGGTGGCTGGGGGAAAAAAAATAATTCGGAAACTGTTGGTTATAGTTAGACCATGTCGTAACCGCAGCTTGGGGCGGCCTCCAGCCCGCTGGAGGAACGGCTCTACTCCCCCTAAATTCAGATTTGCTCCAGTTTTCCAGGTACCAGCTTGTCCCAGGACCTTTGGGAAGGGCTCCCAGCACACAAGGGCTTTTCCACAAGCATGGGATTTTTTCCTCCGCCCAACGAAAGCCTGGGTTTAAGTCCAAAAGAGATGCTCTTGCTTTCCGGGTGGATTCATCCCTTTAAAACCCACTGGCGCCGCACGTCACTGCCGCTACCTCCCTGTCTCCCCCCGAGTGGGGTTGAAGGTGGTTCTGGAAAAGTACAGGAAAGCTACAACCAATTCTTTTAGGAGATCCATCACGTCAGATTAGCAACTTAGTTTCTTATTAGCTATTTTCCATCCTATCATATTAATATTTGTTTTCACTAATACAATGCAGGAGTCTTATCATATTAGCAACTTTCACATCACATTAGTGAAAACAAATACTAACACAATACAATACTAATATGACATGATCTGATGGGAAATTGCTAATACAATAAGACTCTCCTACCATATTAGTACAGAAACATCGTGTGTCCCAGTTACAGCTCTCTCTGAACCGGGTAAATACCTGGCATTTCCAAAACCAGCCATGTCCATCGTGTCCGAAGGTGCACGTGTGGGACAGGGGGATGTGCAGGGTCGGGCACCGAGGACCCCGCTCTGCCCCCGTGGTGCAGATGACCTGCAGCAGATGCATTAAACTGCAATGAAAATTCCTTATTCAGAAGTAAATTAGTGAAATTTGGGTCCCCCCGCCGTGCAACTGGCTCACTGGGATGGAGTCCCCCGGCCGTGGCAGTGGATGGAAAGCCAAGCCAGCCGCCACGACCCGGGGACACCCCACAGCTCCGGGAAACGTCGTGGCCTGAAAATTCATACAAGCAATAATAATTTGAAAGAGGAATTAAACTAAACCAAATAGCCGGTTGTGTAGTTTCAGCGTTAGCGGCTGCCTCTCACCAAGTCCCCGACACTCCCCAGCACAAACCCGTGGCAGTGCCGGTGGAGCAGCCGCAGAGCCGAGGACCGTCCCGAGGAGCCAGTTTGCAGCAGCCACCGGCACGGGGATCACGTCCAAGATGCCAAGGGGAGAACGTCCCCAGGCAGAAACGCCACAAGGAGGAGGAGGAGGAAGAGGAGGAAATCCAGAGCTTACACTGAGGAGGAAAGCTGGACCACAGGAGGTGCCAGCCAGTGACCTGGTCCCCAAGACAGGGATGTTCCCCTGGACCTCAGGGATTTCAAGCTCAGCACCAGCCCAGGAATGAGATACGATGCATGCATTAGAAAAAGCAAACATCTTAAAATACTGGCTCCGTCAGGCAGCCTCCCCTGGCTGGGCAGACGGCCCCGGCAGGGAGGCTCACCCTCCCACGCCAGCTTTATTTCCCCCTCGCCTCCAGCACCTGGAGCCATTTTCCTGCTCTTCTGCTTCAGTTCTCCCACAGGTCCCACCCAACATCTCCCGACCCCTGGCCACCAGCTTCGGGGCTCAAAAGCAAAAGGGGGTTTCTCGCCCCAGCTCCTCGACGAAGCCGTCTCCGGAGCCTCTCCCCAGCTTGGCATCGGCACGCACCCAGGGATGCTCCACGCCGCCCCGGCCAACCGTGCCACCAACCACTGCAGAAAACAGCTCCAGCACGGAGAGAGGCAGGCAGCGTATCTCCTTCGAGCAATGCCCAGCTTCGGCATGCTCAGCAATTTTCTATTCTCTCAGCAATTTTCTGTTCTACTGAATTAGTAGTTTGTATTGAATTAGTATTCATTTTCCCTAATATGATATATAAGCATAATCATGTTAGTGACTTTGATATCGCATTAGGCTCTACCGCCGGCATGCATCCCAGCCCCAGCAGTGCTGGGTGGGGAGCACCGCGGCTGAGGAGGAGCCTCCAGCGGGAATACTCCAAACACGGGGCCGGATCCTGCTCTCGCCGACCTCCCCCAGAACTCCCCCAGCCCCGCAGTGCTGAGCTAAGGTCTCTGCCAAGGGCATGGCCAGGGCAGGACTTCTCCGCTCACCAAGGCGAGATGCGAACCAAAATAAAGGGTGACACATCCTGAACGAATAACCCGTTCACCTGAAATAAAAGACTCCCAAAGGCGAAAGCTGCAGCTGCACAGCACCAGCCTAATGGCACCCACCCCTGGGGACGCGCAGGCTGGGTGTCCCCGGTGGCACCGGGTGCCCGCTCCCGGCCCTCCACTCCTCTCCCCGCAAAGCCGTGGAAATCTGGGAATTAAAAGCCGAGCAGACAGTGGGATGCAGCCGGGTAGATCGGGATTACAGCGGGGCTGGGGGATGCACGCTCTGCTGCAGCCGAGAGCTGGCATCGTCCCACGGGAAAACCCCAGCCAGCACCGAGCCTGCCTCAGTTTCCCCATCAGGATGACAGAGGGCTCTGCAGGGCACCCACAGACCCTGGCATCGGTACACACCCCGGTCCTTAATTAGCTGATGAAGTCGCAACGAGCACAAGCAGGGAGAGGGGGACAGGGAAGGTCCCGGCCCCGCGGGGCGCAGAGGGATCAGGGAGGGAGGGAAGGGGCCGGGGCCAGCGCACAGCGCTGCCGGATGGGCACAGCCCGGCAGCTCCGGAGCCAATCCCGCATGGCTCAGCGCGTTTGGCAGCGGGACAGGAATGGCCTTTATGTCAGGATGAGCGGCTCCCGAGCTGCATCACCAGCGCACATCTCCCCGCTGCTGGTGTAGAGCAGCCGAGTAACGGTTAGCGATCTGCTGCATCCCTAATTAGCTCTTTTATGGACTCGAATAAATTGTCTTCGCGTTAACACGAAAGCGTGTTTCTTTTAATCCGCTGCCCACAAGGCTCTGATAGCACCATGCCTGCGCCTCCGACAGACGTGCCATCGCCCACTGCAGGTGCGAGCGGTGCCGGGAAGGACCGAAACAGCAGCGGGGCCGGCGCAGAGCTGCCCCTCGTGCATCGGTCAAGATCAGAGCAGTCATACTGTAAGATCAACACGTTTTATACATATTTTTATAGATATATTTATGTATTTTTTAAATATAAAAATCCCCTACCTGCTGATGCCCATGCAGACTTCCCAGGAGAGCCAGCAGCTCTCAGCACCCAGCACCCAACCCGGAGCCCAGAGGTTACCCCAAGAAAAGAGCTCCCGGCCACACACAGATGTGTACAAGCTCGTGCAAACACACACACAGATGCATATTTTCAAATCCTAAGAAAATCCTGAGTCTTCACTGTCAGTGCTGTATATCACTTTGAGATATATACCATATTAGCCAAAAGAACTGAATTATATTGCATTCATGATGCAATTAAACACTTCACTAGGAATCAATGTAAAACTGATGAGGCCTGAAAGTAGTGCATATGGCTTAGAACATTATAAAACATTACCTTCACTCAAATCCTTTTCAGTAGCAATTTAAATCTTCTTACAGTTACTGCTGCCAATGGTAAACCATCTACTGATTCATAACAGTGCATGGGAACGAATGAATTTTTTTAAAAATTTATTCAACTACTAAATTACCCATGAAACCGGAATAGCTGACAGGAGTAATCTGAATTATTATTAGCTCTGCAAGTATTCTGCATTAGCCAATTTAAAACCACGGCTCACAGGCAGAAACCAGTTAGTACAGGCAGGGTGTTAAATGACTGCCATAGTTCTTCATTTTACTGCTGCTTACGTTTAAAGGTCAAGAGATAAAAATTACATATGACTGCAAACACAGAAAGGGTGTTTATCTTTTTTTTTCCCCTACGAATCAGGTCAACCAGAAACTTTAAAAACATTTGGAGATACGATCGTATAAACCACAATGCCTCCAAACTACCCCACGATTTAGGAGAGGGTCACGGAGGCTGCACCGAGGGGAGTTGTTCTTCCTCATCCTCCTCATCCCTGTAGCTTTTCATGCCGGAAAAATGGGAGAAGACAGGGATGAGATTGTCCTGTCCTCCAAAACATGGGCATGGCGTCATGACCCGATGCCCAGCCGAGCTCTGGGTGCTCACCGGATCACCCCACGGTCACGGAAGGTCCTACAGGCGAGGACCAGTGGCAGCTGGAGGGGATCTCCGACCCCTCTCCATCACCTCCACCACAGAGCCAGCGCCGGGACCTGCTCGCAGGAGGATGAGCAATTCAGCCCCGGCTGAAATCCCTGCTGGGCTTCTAACCTACAGGCTGATTAGTCAGAAAGCAAAACTACCTGGGGATTCGGGCACCGGCTGCTCCCGGCGTTGTCAGCCAGTGGGGCAGGGGAGACCCTGGTGCTCCCCGAAACAAGAGGAGGGGAGACACCCGGGGGCAGGCACCCACCGCACTGTAAATCCCCCCGTTTATAAAGCCCCATCAAGGTGAGATCAGCCCCCTCGGATGCCAAATGGGCCACAGCCCTTGTTTGCCTCTCGCAAGGCAATTAAAGTCTGTGCGAGGCAGGGGGAGGGACGGGCTCAGCCCCTGGCACGGACACCCTCAGGGTCCCCAGCTCCCCACCTGCCCATCTGGGGGGCAAGGAAGATGTCTGGTCCCCCCAAAGGCAGATCCAGCACCACAGCAACAGGCAAAGCAATGCCGAGAGCCGCCCTGGCTGCATACACATCCCACAAGGATCTCGCCGCTTGCTTTGCCCGTTTTCCATGGATGAAGAGGGCAGGACGGGGCGGGTTTCCAGGCAGAAGCCCCCAGTGGTGGCGCGGAGTGGAGGCGGTGTCTCTTTAACTGACCATAACACTGCATCATCCTTTCTCTTCCTATTTTCAGTTTTATTAGCAAAGCAGCACAATGTTTATACTAGTGGGTATTACATTTGCCAGAACAATTACGGTATGACAAATGGCACATCAATGTAATCCATCAACTCGGCCGAGACAGGAATCCTTTATCCCAGGCTGCCATTAATTCCCAGCTGGGTCTCTGGGGTCCCATGCGTCAGTAACCATGACAACCCGGGGGATGCCGGGCAGCGATGGCATCTCACCGGGAGAGACGGGCACCCCGGCGGGGCACTGGGATTTCACCTTTGGCGCCGGCACGTCCGCCTTGGGATTGAACGTGGGGTGTGTTCGCATGGCGAGACCCCTCTGTGCAGCATCTGGACCACGCAGGAGCCCCAAGTCAGCGTGGGGACACTGGGAGAAGCTGTAGAGGATGGTGGCACGGAAGGATGGTGGCACAGCCCAGGCTACGGCAGACAGCTCCCACGTGGATTCTCCAGTGTCTAATATGACATCAGTGCTTGTACTCCCTCTCTCCACAGAAGACAATCGTTTAAGGTGTTTTTCTCTGGCAGCCTAACAGCTCATTTTCATGAAAGTTTTCAGAATATCTCTTAAAACACTTACACCTCCAATAATTGGGTTAAAATTAACTGAAGGAATCCAACGTTACTGAGAGGGACGGACAAGGAGGACAAGCCTCAGCCCTGCAGGAAGCCAAGCATGGGGGGACAGGCACGTGGAGTGGGCTGATGGGGTTGAAGGCCATGGAGCTCACCGGCTGGAGGCACAACAGGCCAGTGGTGCTCTGACAGCTGGGGAGCCGGCAGCGCATCCCCCTCTGCACAAGCACCGGTCAGGAGGGATGGCTGGAGGGCTCCAGCCCAAGCCGCTGCTTGGGGTCATGTCCTGGTCAGCTCTGAAGACTTCCAAGGATGGAGGTCCCAGCATCTCTCTGGTCCAAGGCTGCACCTCTCCCACGTGGATGAGCATTTTCCTTCTATCTGCATCCTCCAGGAAGGAGGCCCTTGCCCAGCACAGCGACCTCGGAGCACACATCTGCAGGGCAAGGACTCATATGTTTAGAGAAATGCACACTTGGCACGAGCTGATGGATTTGGGGTCTGAACAGCCAACACAGACCCCTCCTCTGCTTCCCACTGACCATCTCTGGGAGGAGACTGCAACTTCCACGAGTTTCCACAGCCCATGGTGGGTCTGAAGCTGTGAGCAGCATCTGCAGCGCAAGCCAGGATCACGTCTGCTCCCTGAGCACCGAGTTTGGAAGCAACCACACGTTTCAGGTCGTAGCAGGGCAAAACCCCAACTGCACCAAAGTTGGTTACAAGATGATATACAGCTGCACCGACCCCCAGCCAAAACCACCTGCCCCCCCGGTAACGCCTGGGCAGGCCCAGCCGCTGCCAGGCTCCCCAAACCCCACTCTGGAAGCTGCCCCAGATGTTCCCTGCCCACCCGTGAGTGCGCGACTTGGCCATTTCTTTCAAAAAACTTAGACAAATTCCACCAGCCAAGAATTCCCAGGGGTCGGCGCATCCCCCAGGTAACGGAAGGTGCCAACCACTGCTACTCAGAAGCCAAAACCAAGAGGAAAATCAAACCCGCCCCATGGCCACGCTCTCCAAAGCACCGGGGGGTTTCTCCTCCTCTGCCAAATTGATCTGGCCCCAACCCAAAGCCGTACGCAGACAATCTCAACTACCTCCCCTGTGTTATTAAGCCATTACCAGAATAACCTTATCCCCATTTATAATGTTCGATACATGGTCTGAAGACTTCTCTAATCCAGTAATTAGATGCAACACTTAGATGGATGAAATCGTGATGGTATTTTACGCAATTATGCTGTATTTTCCAAGGGTCTGCCCTGATTTCAACCCCCTGAGTGGTCGGGTGTTGCCTGCATCCCGTGCCCAGAAAGGGCTTGGCTCACTTTTTGGAAAGCGGATGGGGGTGTGGGGTAACGCCACCATCCCAAACCTCTTTTGCCTCCGTTGGGGTCCCTCCTCGCTCCAGCACAGGGACAGGCAGAGCACAAATATCCAGGAATATCCCCAGAGCATCCCCACCCAGCACAGACCCCATCCCTTTCCCCATCCATCCCCAGCCAGCACTGAGCAGGGAGGAAAATTAAGGTTTTTCGCATCTTTCTGTAGGTAACAGCACCGACCGCTGCGGCTGCCACAATAAAACTATTTTCTCTCCAGCCTCTCCCATGTGCGAGGCCAGGAGACGGCTTTATCCCCCTGAATCCTGTAAATCATCTCAAAGCCATCCTCGCAATTTATAGGTAGGACATTAAACATTATAGCCACTGACGGCATCAAATTACACTTGAAAAATTGAGTTCTGCCAGAAAATGAATTTAAAAACTAAATTAAATTAAAACCTAACTAAATTAAAATTAGGTTTCTAAACTAAAATGACTTTTTAATATTTTCAGGAGGAAAAAAAACCCCTTCTGTCAACTAATAAAATTTGCCAGCGTCTTTTATAGCTGACAAGTCCTGTCTGAGAACAATTCTGGTTATGCTGCATAATAAATAACTGGAATAGAAAAGGCAATGGAGGATGGGACGATCAGCTGTGCTGTCTGGGCTCCTTCGAAGGGGGCTGGGAAAGGACAGAAATACCCCCAAAGCAATTAAAAAATAATCATAATTAACACTATCTTGAGCAAACTGCCGGATGGGGTAAATCCAGCCGCGACTGCTCTGCTGTAATGATGCCGATGCAGCCCCGGTGCGCTGGTAGGACATTTGGGGACCACCACAGCCCATCGGTCACGCGTCATCCTGCGGGGATGTTCGGCCAGGGGTGTTGGAGGGGGGTTTGCTGATGCAGGACCCAAGGGACTGGGGAAAAGATATACCTAGCGGGCGCTAGGAATTAGGGCATTTAGATATATCTTTTCCCCAGGTCCATTCCCTGTCAGATCTGCAGGGACTCATGACACCCTACAAATTCCAGTCAGTCTCACAACCACCAGCTGAAAGGATGCGGATGGGGACCGTGGACCACAGCATCCCAGACGTCAGCTGAAACATCAGTGACGAAGCACCATACCACCTACTCGGTTTGTCTCATGCTCGAGGCTCCAAACCATCAACTGAAGCTTCCTAAAGTCTCTCCCCAGTCATTAATGGCGGTAATTAATTCATCCCGCTTTTTAAATAGCGTTCGATGTATGAGCCTGCCTGCTCGCATCTTGATCTCGGGTTGTCAGGGCTTTGATAGAAGAGATACATAAACAGCCTGGGTGACCATACGTCTATTGATTATTAGTGCAGGCAGATTTAACACGAACACCGTAATAGGACACATCCAAACGAGCTTTAGGAGATGAGAGAGATCAAGCATGCAGCAAGTGGGTCTATACAGCCTCATCTGATAATTCCCAGTATACAGGAGGAGTTTGCAGGTATTTGTCCCTGCAAAAGCATCCGGAGGAGTCATGCTGGGCGGATGCTAGAATAGAATATTTTCAGTTGAAAGGGACCTACAGGGATCATCTAGTCCAACTGCCTGACCACTTCAGGGCTGACCAAAAGTTAAAGCAAATTATTAAGGGCATTGTCCAAATGCCTCTTAAACACTGCCAGGCTTGGGGCATCGACCACCTCTCTAGGAAGCCAAGATCCCAAACCGGTGCAGTCCTCGTAAACACACATACATGATGCTGAGCTGGGGAACAGAGGCTCAACCAGCAACAGCAGCACCGCATCCCTTTTTAAATGCTCTTTTTTATCTCTCATTATTTATTGCTCCGCTAAATTGGCAGTTCCCTCGGTGGGGAACTCCCCCCCCCCTCCCGACTCGCTGCTGCTTCACAAGATGCCAGACTCGGGGGCTAGCCTGCTAGACGCCAACCCAACGCTCCTCTTTCAACAACATTAATTATCTCGAGCTTTCCATAACAAAAAAAAAATCTTGACCCCACTGGCTGCCAATAGTGGAGAAGCTCATGGAGGAAAAGGCTTTTATCTTCACATCTCAGAGAAGAGCCTCATGTTTGATCAGTCGGGGGTTTTTTTTTTCTTCCCTCTTTGTACATTTTGAACTTTATAGACTGATTAATTCCTCCTATCGCGGTAAATTGCTGTGTATACTCTCGAGTGTTGACTTGATTTTCTTTCTATTAAAAAATAAATATCTTCATAAGAAATTAAAAAAGCTTAGCCCATCTTTGCTCCGTAAGCAAGTTGGAAAGAACCTCAGCCTGGAATAGTGGGATGGAGGAGGGGAAAGAGGCGAGTTGAAAAGATTTCTTTATTTTAAATTAAAGTTCAGGATTAAAGGCATCAGGCTTTCACGAGTTATTGTGAAAGCCTTTTTAAAAGTCCCAAGTGGATAGTCCATAATCTTCTTTTAAATGGCTAAATTTAGAACAAGAAGCCCTCCAGCCCTCCACGTCTGGCACACGGCACCAGCGAGGGCTCGGGAGTTGGGTTTTTTAATATGATCACTGTTTCCCAAATACCGAACAAGATTTAAACTATTTTTGTAAGCCCTGGGTCCATAAAGCCCGGCTTCCCTGGGTGTCCTGGTTTTGGTGGGGGTAGAGTTGGTTTTCTTCCTAGTAGCTGGTACAGTGCTGTGTTTTAGATTTAGGATGAGAATAATGTTGGTAACACACTGATGGTTTAGGTGTTGCTAAGCAGTGCTTATACTAAATCGAGGACTTTTCAGCTTCCCATGCTCTGCCAGGTGCACAAGAAGCTGGGAGGGGGCACAGCCGGGACAGCTGACCCCACCTGGCCAGAGGGCTATGCCATACCATACAGTGTCATGCGCAGTATAGAAACCGGGGGAGCTGGCCGGGGAGCGGCGATCGCTGCTCGGGGACGGGCTGGGCATTGGTCGGTGGGTGGTGAGCAGTTGCATCACTTGTTTTTCCTAGGTTTTGTTCCTCTTTTTTTGTTGTTGTTTTCCTTTTCATTACAATTTATTATTATTTTATTTTACTTATTAAATTGTTCTTATCTCGACCCACGAGTTTTCTTACTTTTGCCCTTCTGATTCCTTCCCCCGTCCCACCAGGGGTGGGGGGGAGCGAGCGGCTGGGTGGGGCTTGGTTGCCAGCTGAGGTTAAACCACGACACTGGGCTCAGGATCAACAGGATAACAAATAAGCACCCACCCCTGCCGCCCATCAGCACGAAGGATGAAAGTCAGGAGAAAAAGACTGGAGCCACTTGAGTTCAAAAGTTAATTTCTCCGGCTAGGCAGGGAAGGCAGAGGCAGGCACCATCCCCAATATCGACAGGCCAGATCAAAGATCCTGTTTATTGTAATTTATTCCCTACTTTTTCATTTTGCTGAATTATCTTAACCCTTACCTCTTATCACAGATCAATGGGCTGGCTGGCAGAAACTCTGAGCTGGTCACAAAAAATACAGTTTACATTTTACTCTCTACCTTGCAGTTTAAGCCCCTTAATCGTGTCTAACAAATAAAGGATTTGACTGAGTTCACAGCTATTTCAGATGATAAATGCTTCCAGATTTATGGTAGTTATTCATGCAAGGACTACATTACATGTAAATCAATACCATAAAGAACAATTTGCTAAAAATATAAATACCATGTTTAGGCTTTAACGATATTAGCAAAGTGGGATTCTTCGTGGCTGTATGTAAAATAACTGCACCTGTTCGAGTGCCCAAGCTGAGATCAGAATAGTGCTCAATGCTAGTCCACCCTAAAAATAAGGAATAACAGCAGTGCCTGCTCTTCCAAAACAGCTCCTGAAGCCCTGAGGGTCTGGGGGATATTGCTCTCCACCCACATGGATGCTTGGTTACAGAAATCACAAATAATTTGCAAATAAATACAAAAGCTGCTGCAAACCCACTTGCAAGGAGATGCCAGCCTTCTGTAGAGACCTCCCCTGCTCCTGCCCATCCATGTCCCATTGCAAACCGGAGCTGGGTGCCAGCGGCTTTTCCACTTTGAGATGTACACCCAGCCTGACCATCACCAGCCGTCTCTTCCTTTGGCCGATTACAGGGGCAGGTAGCAGAGACCTGGGGTTTATTTTTGTTGTGGGTTTTGGTTTTCCCGCTCCAGCCAGCGCCGGGCATCCCCGTCCCGCAGCCAGCAGTGATGCAGGATGTGCCACCCACACCCAGGCAGGACATCTGCAGGGAGAAGGACCCTTCCCCCGGGACCAAGGGCTGTGCCGAAGAGAGACATCTCTCCCTGTAACTACATAACTCAGAATAAAAAGCCGAAGCTCGAACACAGCGCAATTAATGCGGGAAGCATCGATTTCTGTGTGGCACCAAGCTGGCTCATTAATTCCAGGTGCTCCTACAAGCCAATTCCAGCACCGGCCTCCCTGCAACAGGAGACAAACGGGAGAATATCGAAGGCTGAAATTCCTTCATGCACTAACCTTTTATCACCACGGAGCTTCAAAAAAAAAAACCCACACCCCCTCCACTGCTCCCCTCCCCAAACCCTACATTCCAGCTACGGGCGTTGCAAAGCCATGCGAGCCACCGTCCTGGGAAACGCCAACGCAGGGCCGTGATTTCAAGGGCAGCGCTGCCTGCAGCCTCCCGCCCGCCTCTGCTGGGGACTGAGGCGAAGCTCAGATGCAAGGGATGCCTTTTCAGCTGCAAGGGACAAGCCACCTCCACGTGCCTCAGCTCAGCCGCTGCCACCGCATCCTCCCAAAACCCCTTAACCCCTTGGGCTGCCCAGCGACACCCTCTTCCCCCCTGGTACAGATGCAGACAGTGGGGTGGGGGGATCCCCCAAGCTTCTGGGGAAGCCGCTGGAAGTCACTTAACCTCTCACAAACCATCGGAGACCGACGCTGCTGCCCCAGTGCCACCCGACCAGGAGAGCATCTCCCCACACTGGGAGGCTGCTGCTTCAAGCAGCCCCTGGGGAGGGACGACCTGGATGCAGGAACACGGGTCAGGCAGCCAAAAAATACCCCCGAGAGGGGTAAAGTTGCCTCTTTACCCCACCACGTGCGGCTGGAGGAGCAGATGAAGCTGTAACCCATCTGGGAGCTGCAGGTATGGGGATGGGAGACCGGGAACCAGCCAGCCTGGCCCCCCCCAGCACCCAAACCAGCCCCCCCGCACCATATGGGACCCCGTCCCTACACAGGGGTCAGATGCAGCAGAAGGCAGGGAACGCGGCAGCATCCTCCCCGCTGTAACGAATGCCAAATCTGGTTTGCACTTGATAGAGCCTGACAAGAGCAACAATCGCAGATTAGTAAGAAAACTTCTTGCTTTTCAACAAAGGTTAATAAATAGTGACAGCATTAAGTCTCTTCTGATTAACTATGCTGAAAGATATTATTGCCGTTTGTAACATGGAATCATTATTGGATTAAGCACAGTGTATAAAAATGAAATGTGAGTTTTAATCTCAAACGCAGGCTCTCCGCGCTTCGATGCAGACCAGGCAACTCGCAAAAGCTTCCTTGTATTAAATTCCGTAACTCTGTCTGTGGAGAGATACCAATCTAAACCATGTCGCCTCTCTAGTTTTTTGGGGATTTCTTTTCTTTCTTCAACTATAACAAAGCCACTGCGACTTGACTTGAGAAGCATCTAAAAACGAGCCACATGTTCTGGCTAAAATTAAGCCCCAAATCCCCTGTCATTTCCGAATACAGCATCTCCCACGGGGAGGATTTCGCTGTGCTCCAGCCCGCCGCGTGGAGGGCAGGGATGAGGGCACGGAGCAGGAATTGCTGTGCTAATTAAGGAGGCACTAAATTAAGTGCTTCTGCTCATGCGTGACCACCTCCGTGCTTCCTCACCCCACAGCTCTGGGCAGAGACATCTCGGGGGGCAATGTCCAAGGGCAGAGCAGGGGACAAACCCAGCTGGGACCACCAGCACTGGGCATCACAGCAGGATACGGGATGGGATACGGGATGGGATACGGGATGGGATACGGGATGGGATACGGGATGGTTCAGTTGGAAGGGACCTACAACGATCATCTAGTCCAAGATGTTCAAAGGGAAAAGATTTCTCAAGAAAACAGTTAAAAGCAAAACTCCTGAAGTGAGAAGACTGAACGCAGCACCCGGGCTGACGCCGCTTGTGTCCATACAGCGGAGAGAGAAGAGAAAACCTTCGTGTAAACCTCAGGATTTGCTGTAACCTAATCATTTCCATACATCACGTAAATTCTCTTCAGCTGCTCATAGGGCATTTGTGCACAAACCCAACACTCAAAATAGAAAAAAGGTGCTGCTGCATTTAACTGGACATACTCAGGCCAAATCCAGGCACGGTACAGCCTAATGCCGACATAGTTACACCAGGAAGGAATTTTACCCATTTCTCCTCAAAACTGTCTACTGAAAAAGAAAAGCTCATGATCAAGCAGAATTTTGTCAGCTTCGGGGTATGTTTGGGATTCCTCCCTCCAACCCTCCCACCAGGACTTAAAATATCTCCAGGCTTGGCTGGGAGAAAACTGGGGGGAGATTAAAAAGAAAGCTAATAGTAGAAGTGGTTCTATTTCATGGAAAATGCCACTTTTATGAAAAACAAGATGCCTTTTCTCCAGAAAAGGCATTTCTGAAGATGTTCTCACTTGAAATACTGGGGAAAGCAAATCTGAACATCTCCCAAAAGAGAAGATTTCTGTTATTTTATTTTAGGAGGATTCTCTCATGGTTATCGTTCATACTGTTGGCATTATGCCTACCTTATTTCACTCCACAGCACTGGGGCTAGTTTATAACATGACATAACAGCTTATCTATTCTATTATTATATTTTTTCTTATTTTTATTTTTAAAATCATTAAGAGCAGCTGCTAGTTAGCACCAATTGAAACCCCTTATCTTCTTTTCTGGATGAAAGGGGGGTCTGTTTGTTGTAATGAAACCAGTTTGCACCTAGATCAAAGTCTCCACTGTTTGCATCGTCAGAAAAGTGTTTGACACTTGTGTCAAAGTGTCAAACTATTTCATTACCACGCAAAGCGGAGACACTTTGACGAGAGGAGATAAGATGTTTCCATCAATCAGCATCCAGAAACAGCTTCCCCACGATGATTAAAAAAATAAAATAAGAAGGTGGTTTCAGCCGCAGCAGCGGTTTCTGATGTGGAGCATGAGAAACGTGGATGCGTAATGATGCGACGCAGTAATAATGGCACAAAAGCAAAGACCAACAGCAATGCATGAGCGTCCTGCGATGCTCCTTCTGGGGGTCACCAGCCAAGGGGAAATCCCACTTGATAAACGGGAAAACAGGGAAAATAAAGAACCGCTGCCTGAGGGGAGGAGGATGCTGCTGCCAGCTCATCCTGCCGCCAGCCCCAGTGCCCGGGCTTCGAGGCAGGAGTCTGGGGGATATCCCTGGCCTTGCAGGTGGGAAAAGATGAGTCAAGCCTGAGAAATGACAGAAAGTCTAAAACCAACCCATCTCTCTGCCCACAGAAAATAAATGCGTCAGCAGGAAAGCCCACACCTTTGTCACCTCGCAGCTCGGGCATGGTGGAGATGGGGATGCAGGAGGGATGGGATGAACCACAGGAACATTACAATGCCCTCGAATAAATCACCAGCCCAATGAACTGCAGCCCAAGCTGACTTCTTCTGCGGGGCACCGCCAAAAACACCCCAACCAGGCAGCCCCGAGGAGCGGACAGAGCTGAGGGCCTTCCACAAAAACAAGGAGCCACCTATGAAACCAGGACCAGGTCAGCAAACCCCAGAAGTGAGCTGGGACCCCTTGGATATAGCAAAGGAGACGGCAGCAAGTTGGATAGCGTTTTAAGGGACTCATCACATGCACAGAGTGCTTTTGCATTTGGAACAGACAGAAATTAGTTGCAAAATTTAGTTAGAAAGGAAGATCTTAGGTGCCACCAGCTCTGTCTGCTCTGAAAAGACCATGTAGTAGCTGTTGGTGGTCAAAACTGCTTTGGTGAAACACTCCCGAGATGTGCTGCTCCCTATTTCTGCCTGTTCCTCCCAAATCCATCTCTTGCAGCAAACACGTGGTCAGGGGCTACATGGTGACATGAGACCGGGGGATGCTTGTGCTTGATGCCAGGAGGCAGCACAGTGTCCCTGCATGGCACCGTCCCCCCGGCACTGCCAAGAGCAGGGATCACACTGCTAATGGGCTGTGGGATCTTCTCGACAGTGGGCGCAACTAATATGTTTGTTCAAGGGAAAATAGAGTTGGAAGCAGCAGCCAGCCGTGGTGGAGATTAGAGAAAAGCCTGCTTAGACCTGGCCGCGCTGGAGGAGTTGTACAGGAACACTTCATCCCTATGTAAATACTGCCATCGTAATGCCGGCATAGCTGCCGGCTCTGAGACCAGCTAGAAGTTATCAGCTGAGCAAATTCTGCTTGTTTAATTTTATATTGCCTTCAGGCACATTCACCTCTCCGATTTTCCCCAAACACTCTCTGGAGGAAGGAGACTTACTCCTTGGGCTCACCCTCCCATAGGATTCACATAGATTTACAGAAGAGGGAGAAGAGCGGCCATGACCCGCACCAAGGATGCTTCCCAGGTTAATTCAGGTCGGAGGCGAGCTCCTGGCCGGAGTGAGCCATTTGGGGCACGGATGCAGATCCCCTCCGCTAACCTCTTTGCAAACTCCTCTTGCAAAATTGGTTTTTAGCAAAGCCACTTATCACCTTAACCATCTATCGATTCCCTGACTCCTGGCCAGAGCTCCCAGGATCCAATACAGCACGGGCAGGAAAAGCAGAAAAACACGACTGCAAATGAGGGCACTAAAGCACACGGCCGAGATCAGCCGGGCAAAAGCAAAGGCCCCTGACCGCAAGCAAAGGTGGTAGTCAGAGGCTCACCAGGGACTTCAGTGCCCTCGTCTTGGGGCAAATGCTGCCAGACAGAAAACTTCTGCTATTTTTTTGCCACGTCCGGGAAAGGAAAGATGCAGGTGAGCCGACTCCATCCCACTGGGGCCAAATCCTGCCCTCTGACGCAGTTGCATCACCAAGCTGGGACCTGCACACGACTCCAGCATGATGCTGAGACCCCCGACTCCCACGTGGCAATTGCAAAAGAGAAGAAATAACTCCCCCCCGAGCACCCTTCTCCAGGGATCACACATCACCTAAATCCAACCTTCACAGCGAGGGCCGCCTGGCAGCAGCGGACATCAGGACACAGGCTACGAGCAGGAGCTCGCTGGCTGCAAGCAGGAGCTCGCGGCCCCGCGTGCTTCCCGGCAGTATCGATCCCCCAGCAGTAACAGCCGGTATAATTTTGCTTAGCTTCAAATACCTGGCGATCATGAATTCTTTGGCCACAAGGTTATAAAGCATTCTCTAAAACATGAGAAAAAGATTAAGCCTGCTTATAGTTAATAATATACTGTATACCGCTATCAAGCTGGCTGTTTGCTATTGAGAGCCTACTATTAGACACTTATTTAAAAGGCCTTTCAAGGCTTCCCAAGAAAGTGCAGTTATGCATTTTTTTTTCTGGCAAGAACTACTATAGATAAACATCAATTCGCTCCTGCAGATCACAGTCGCAGTAAATAAATTTTTCAGGAAGCTAAGTTCCATACAAAGCCTCCTCAAAGCTCCCATTTCACACAACATCAATGTTTGGCCTCTGAGAAATAAAAAGCTCTAAGGTTGCTTTATCCAGAGCTAAATTATCAATTGTAGCTGCTTAAGAAAAAAATAAAAATAGGGCATTTCAATGAGAAATCAGTGTGGGAGGTAAACACCACAGTTGCTAGATGGTGATGCCAGTTAGAGACAAAATGAGGAAAGACAGGGATTTTGCCGGTGATTGATCTGGACCCTCTGCGACAGTGTCTGCAGCCCCGAACGCATCGCTGCGGCTCCGCATCAGCAATGGGAAGGAGGAAGCAACCAGCTTCGGGCAAGCTCAGCAGCCAGCGCTTGCGCTATTTTCTTTTATAGCTTTTTAAAGTAGCAGACTGGGATTATCCATTATAAAGTATTTGTCACCAAAAAACCCCATGCCGGTTATAACCATAAAAGCCGCAGCTCCTCGGATCACTCACAAGCTGCTCGCAGAGGCGGGATGGAGGGAGAGCCATCCGGCACCCAGCTGAGCTCACGGCACCTGCGGCGTGCCAGATTTTGCCGACTCAGACCATGGGAAGAAGTTACAGCCCATCGGGGCCCAAAAGTGCTTTTTGAAGCAGCTCGCCAGGATTCAGCCACGGGATGGGAAGGGAAGGCAGGAAAAGTGTCTCGGCTCACCTCTACCTGACGATGCCCTTGCCATTTTGAGCGGCAGAGCCAGCACCGCCGCCGAGCAGCGTCCCACGGGGCTGCTGCCTGCGGGGCTGCCCAATAACATGGCCCTTGGGGGGCACATCCAAACCCCGAGCTGCAGGACTCGGCGCTGTCAGAGCCAGGACCGTGCTAAGAGTCAGGATGCTCCATCTGCTCTTTAAATAAAGAGATGCTGGGCTCTGTTATAATTTAATTATTAGCCTAAAAAAAGACCGAAACACAGAAACCCTTCCAGGCTCAGGTCACGTATCCTGGTAGGAAGGGGGGTTCTTCAATAAGAAAGCAAGGGATGGGTAAGGAGGCCTGCTGCCAAAAGGCAATCTGCATGTCCCCCATAGCAAGAGCTAACAAACCCAAATACCCTGTGGTGTCCAAAATTGTTGGAGCTTCATACCTAGCTAAATGGCTTAAAAATCCAGGAGGAAGGAGGACAGGACTATGCGCTGGTCTCGGTAACTCCAGATCAAATCAGCACAGCTTTCGAGCACCACACGGGGTTGTACCCGCCAGCCTTGGGACTGTCGTGAGTACAAATTCATAGACCCCAAATGAACCCTGAGCTGCAAAGGCAGCAACCCCCTCACATGCTCTTAAATCGCAAATGAAGCGGCAAAGCACCGTTTCCAACCCTGCCGGTGCAGTTTATTCCCACCACGCGCAGGACCCGGCTCCCACTGCGCTGCACCCGGCAGGGGCGGCAGAACCGGCCCCGGCGCGGTTTTGGGTCAATCCTGTCCAGAGCAATGACACTAAAACAGAGGGAGCCATCAGCGATTCATTTACTCAGTTGCCAAACACAAGGGCAATTTTGAGAGTTAATAAGTTACCAGAGGAGCTGCTGCCTTTCTCAAGCACAAAAACTGGGCAGCTCCCCATTGCCCAACGCCAGGCGCTAAAGACTGATCATGTCCATTGATGCTTTCTAAGGACCCGTTATTAAATAAAAAACAGGTCAGCTGCCCTTCTATTCTTTGCAAAAATGTTTTTCTTTCAACTCATCTCAGAAAATAACCAGCAGATGCTCAACAGAGAAGCACATTTTCCATCACTAAAATAAACTTAATTTTGAAGTCGTGAACTCGTGACACCCACTGCTCTCCTGAAAATAAAACCGCCAGGGATGATATAATATGCATATTTAACCTTCTGATGCTGCTAATGTTTTTAGCAGAAACTGATATATCACCCGTGCCCGCTGACAGGCACAAGAGCCCATAAGCTATTGCTGTGGCTATTAGCAAACACCTATTACCTGCAATGTTATTTCCAGGTTATAGAAATGAGCCCTTGGGCTTATGGTAGTGTAATAACACCGAGCGCTGCGAAGCCCCGAAGGAGACCTCGGAGTGTGGCTGCTTGTGGCCAAAGATCAGCAAACACGGGGGACGTGGGTGCCCACGCGGGGCTGGAATAGGCTACGGCACCCAGCGGGACCAGGGAGCTCATCCCCACGCCCACATCCCATCACCAGCATCCCCACCTCCGGCCCTTCAGCACACTTTTCCTGGTGCTTAAATCACTACCTCATCAAATCAACAAAAAAACTATATATATAAATTCATAAATACACCCAATTTTAAATAAGAGGTAACTCTCAAGAAAAAAAATGGAGAAAAAAACCTGCCAGGAGCAAGCCCTCACACAGCCATGATCTTAATTGATCCATGGCAAGAGGGAAAATATTTATTTAGGTTAAGGAGACTGCCAGAAGACACAAGTTTTAAAAGTAAAATCCCAAAGCACCCAGGGCAAAAACCATGCAAATTACCATCACGACCGAATTCTTATCTATATCAATATCTGCCAGCAACAGACCATCCCCAGCCAGCCACCAGCGCTCATCCAGCAACCGCAGAATCATCTGTACTCTAGTGACACTCTTCCCAAAGTTATATTTACGAGACTTTTACCTCTTCTGTTATTAAAAAAGGGAGTTTAATTTGCAGGGAGTCCTGTTATCACGGTTGTTAACACTTGCTTCAAGACAAAATTTTGACCGAGCAAATTCCACTTTGGAAAAAAATATATTTTATGCATGTCTTTACAAAAAGAAATGCATGCGGTTATCAAGACGCAATGCAATATGTCAAGTTTGGGATGCTTTTTGTGCCCCAAGTAATAAAAAAAAAATTAAAAAAAGAAAAAAGTATCTGTCCAGGTCCCCACACAGTATTTAACTTTTAATGGGAATCCAGTTCTTTTAGTATTAATGATGAAACCAAAGTTAATCGCTCTGAAACTTTGCTCACAGCCAGGAATTTGGCCAGGACCTTTCTGCATCCCACTGGGCTTTGTCCCCTGCTCTCCCAGCACCCACAAGCTCATCTCGAAGGTGCTGCTTGGTGGCCCTCGGGGAGGGGAACTCCCCACAGGGATGCTCAGGAAGGGTGAGCCAAGCACCCCCAAGGTGCTTTTATATGTAAAATTTGGTCATTGGTAAGTAAATGTTTTTCCATCGATAACAACAGATACCTAAATCAAAGCTTCAGCACGCCCTCGGAGCTCTTAAACAGCATCATGGATTTCCTACCGAATCAGTAGATGAATCAAATACCTGGTGCGAGGCTGCAGATAATCCCGATGATTTATTTTGGGGGAGCCGGGGCGAGGGAAGGCGGGGGGCAGGCTCCAGCCCCGGCGAGGATTTGCGTATTAGTACAAACAAACAATCCTGTAAATAACGAGACCCTCGTCCTGTCTCCACCACGCTACTCTTATTGAGTGAGTCAGATGTTCTGCTGATTAAAAATTGATCCATTTCAAAATCTAATCAACAGAATAGGATTCTTTCATATGTTATCAAGGCAGCTGCTGACAACAAAAACCAAACCTGTTATTAACCCATGAACCCCAATGACCTGAACCTGGCTGGGCTCTGCAACTGTAAATTATTCAGTAGTCCAAGAGCAATACCCATAAGCCTGATGAATTTACGCCCCGACCGGAGCCGGTGGGGGTTAAAGCCAATATCACAGACCCGGGGGTCCCCGGGGATGCGGTTCACGACACGCTGCCACTCTGTGTCATGCCTGGGAATACATTACCAGCGTCTGCTCGGCTTCGCCTTGCGAATGTCTAGTCCTTTTTTGGTTTTGGTTTTTTTTGTTGTTTTGTTTTTTAAATGACTTTCTGGATTCAGCACAGCACCGTAGGGAGCAGCCCCACGCCAGCGGTGCAGCGGAGCCCAGGCAGCCCTGCGGGCACGGCCGGTCTCTGCTCAAGCCCCAGGTCACCACTGTTCAGCAAAATTCATTGAGCAAACGGTTTGCATCCCTGCTTTAGCCGTAGCCCAGCATTGCCAGATCAGCCATGGAGGAACAGGGAAACTGGAGGAGCAACTGGAATTTTTTAAAAAATGTTAATCATTATTTTTAAGCCCCGCTTGCATTCCTCGCCCACACTGCTCAACACGATGATGGAGACATCGCAATGGGTTGATGCCACTGCTGGGTATTACCCTGCAGGTTCTCTTGAATATTGCTTTATGGGCTGGTGATGCTTCTCCGCGGTCACACCGTGCCGAGGTGACACTCAGCTGGCACGGAGCAGGCTCGGCTCTGCCAGGGTCCCAGCACTAAGCCCAGGCGCCTGCGTACTGCTGACGTGCACTGCCCCAAAAAAACCCCATTCACCCAAAAGCACCCAGGGCACAGACAAGCCCCAGCCTCGCCGCAGCTCCGACCCTGCACCGCTGCCAGCACCTGGAGCGAGCCGGGATCCCTGCCGGCTGAGCCGCAGCAGCATCGCTTGGCTCCCCAAACCTCAAATCAACATCTTTCTGCAAGTTTTGGGGGTGGAGGAGAAGTAGCAGTTTTAAGTGCAGGTTTTGATGCTTTTTGGGGCAAAGACCCCCTTTCCCAACACCGTTGAACATTTTCTTTTCTACCCCACGCTGCTTGGGTGCTGCCCCAGCTGCAGACAGCACCTCCCCACTGGTTGATCCACATGGCCTAAGAGGCTTGAACCAGAACAGGGAAAAACCGGCACCGCATAAACCAAGCCCAAAGATAATTACACCTCTTCTCTTAAATCGTAACATATTTACAAGTTTAATGACTCTCTGACCTCTCCTTAAAGCCCAAATAACCCCTGGGGAGCCCCCTCAGACCCGCCATTACGAATCCTGGCTGGGCTGCCATCTCCCAGCAAGCAGCACCCCCCAGGGATGCTCCATGCGTCGGGTGGGAGGCGAAGCCCCTCCTGCCCCCCCGAAAAACCCACTGGGTGCCAGCACCACGCCAGAGGTTTTCACTTATTTAATTGTGAGCCCATCACCATCCTTCACCCCACAACCTCAGGGGGACCCGGGGACCCTAACTGGCAAGGTACAGCTAGAAACACTAGATATTGACTGTCTTTTTTCCTATATTAAGTCCAACAGTGCTTTAAAAACAACCCATAGAGCCGTTGGCAGCGGCAGCGCCCACAGGGATGCTCCCCAGCTGCCCTGGAAGCAAAGCCCAGGCTCCCCCCCAGCAGGGATTTTGGAGAGCTGTGCTCTCCCTGGCACGCCAAAGCAGCTGGAGTCACAGCCCGTCCCTGCGGCCCCGACATCGGCACGCAGACATCACCTCCATTTATTTTGGATCCAAATCTCAGCTGAAGGCATCGGGGCTGGGGGTGTGAGGGCAGGGCACAGCCCCCTCTTACACAGGGGTGGGAGAAATAAAAAAGCAGCAGCAACTGAGCAGTGGGTACCATCCCTCCAGCAAAAAACACAAGCAGAGCATTTTTGTGTTGTTCTTCCCCTTTTTAAAGCCTCCCCGGTTAAAGGCTTCTGGCTGGACATCTCCAGGCTCCGCAGCTGGGGCAGGTTGATTGCCCACGTAACTGCCAGACTGGGGCTCTACGAGCCCCCACGCTATGGGGTACCTGGGTTAACCCCCGGCAGGCTGCAGCCCCGCACCCCTCCTCGTGCACAGTCCTGCCCGCCCGGCTCCAGGGCTGGGTGGATGCCCCTGGCAAGACCTCCCCATGCACTTTAGCATCCTTACGGGATGCCGCCTGGTGGGATACCAGAGTGATTCAGACAGGGAGAATGCAGCAGGGTTTTGCCTCTAGGTAAATCAGATATTCTGTATAATTTCATTATATTACAAGGTAGATATTGAAGAACGGGTCTTGAAAGAGAAACTGAGCGCAGGATCTGGCCCGGGAGCAGCCCCATCCCAGCATAGCCAGGGATCCATTCCCACGATCTGCAGGGATCCACGTAAACAACTGCTGGTTTGTCTCACCATCATCATCATCATCGCCACTCCAGGGGCCGCAGTGGCTTCCTCGGCGCTGCCGGGGCAGGTAGGCTCACCCAGCACCGGCCATCTACCCCTCCGCTCCCTCCTCGCTATCTAATAATCACACTTGTGCAAAGCTGTTGCCATACATAAGGAAAAGAGAAAACATCCTTGGAGAGCCTAACAATCAGACAATTTTTAAGATCATGGAGCATTAAACCATTCCCAATAGGGTTTACTAATCAAACAGCCAAATCCTTCATAACCAACCAATCCCTACAGAGCAATTAAATCCTTCCCCTTTAAAACACTTGGCACGCCGTCTGGGGAGAAAAAGAAAAATTTGCAAAATTCATTTGATAAATTAACCAGGGAAAAGAAAGAAGTGAATCAAGCTTTGTTCTTTTCATTTTTTTTAATTATGGAATTCACAATGCCTGAATAATGTTTAATAAGAACTATGAAAATTCCTAACAGTATTACAACACAACACAAAAGAATTAACCTGGTTACCGTGAAAAATTGCATATTTAATTAAGAACAGAGAGTTCAAAACTATCCAGAGATTTCAAAAGTACCGTTGCCTAAGGGGCTAAATTAC
Source organism: Ciconia boyciana (assembly GCF_034638445.1). Lineage (NCBI taxonomy): Eukaryota > Metazoa > Chordata > Aves > Ciconiiformes > Ciconiidae > Ciconia > Ciconia boyciana. The sequence goes on from NC_132948.1 coordinate 8,861,751, forward strand.
ACGCTCGCAGTGCTGCTAACAGGGCTGGAGCGCGCAATCATTACCCAAGTGTCCCCATTAAGTGACAATGGGCAGATGACATCAAATTCATTTCAAAAGCAACAGGAATTGAAGCATTCGCTTGGGTAGTGGAAGGGAAAGCGACTATCCTGCTGGTATAAACCAGACCCCTTGTTGATAAAGGCAATAATTAAAGAATAATGTTAATTAGCTGCTTTTATTTGAAAGAAAAGTGCAGTGGCAGGAGACGCTACCTCTGCGGTGTGCGCCGAGCGGAGAATGGAGCAGGCGAAGCTGCTGGCCCTCGATGGCCGCTGCCATCCTGGATGCCAGGACACGTGCGGGAGCTGTGCTCCGGGCTGGGTCCCACCAGCCCCGGGCACCCACCAGCCCCGGGCACCCACCAGCCCGAGCCAGCCCTTGGCTCTGCCAGGGCTGGAGGGAGTTAGGAGCTGGTTGGGATCAGCAGAGCGCAGGCCATCGCTGGTGCAGGAGGACGGGAATCGGAGCAGCACGGCCAGGGCATCCATCCCGCTCCAGCGCAACGAACGTGGCATCAGCAAACGCTCACAGGGGAGAAACCCCATGGAGGAGCCTCCACCGGCAACTTGGGTGCTGAAATGGGGGCCCAAAGGTGCTGCTGAGGGGACCTCATGGGACCCAGCGCGATGCTCTGCCCCCCAGGGAGGGTGGCGAGCTGCTGTCCTGGGGGGTACAGGCAGCTGCAGTATAGGGGTCCCCAAGAGCCTTCCTCCTGGAGGGCACCATCCTCCCCATCACCCCGTCCCAGCCACCGCGCGCTGCTGCATCACATGTGGGCATCACGGGGGGATTTTAGCAAGGCGGTTCCCCAGCCTGTGCCCCCGCAGGGGGAGAGCCCACCGCTCCTCAGCTGCACCAGACCCCACCGCTCCCCCCTCCACTGAGAAACCAGGGGGACGAGAGGGGTAATAATTACCCAGCTCCCAGGGATGAAGCAATGTTTGCAAACCGCTCCGAGAGCCGCAGATGAAGGCAGCTCTCCCCGTTGGCGTGATTAATAAAGAATAAATGTCCTCCGCAGCCAGGCTAAGCAATAACAAACCGGCTTCGGCGCCAATGAGCGGCTGTGCTTACACCGCACATTACAAGACCCGCTGCCAGCACCAGGTAATACTTTATTATGTTATCCCGACGGAAGAAAACAAAGGATGCCCGAGGTCCTGACTTTGGTGTAAAACTGCAGGAGCGTTACCAAAGGCAACAGTAGCATGCTCAGAGCGGCTGACGCACGGCATAGCTCCCACCAGAGGAATATTTACACGGGGTTCGAATTGGTTATTTACTTTTTTAGAAATCCGTGTTGCAGAAGAACTAGCTAGCACGCACACACCAAGCAATTAATATTAAAACGGCCACGCGTTAGCAGCGAGTCGCTTAAATTGCAGCTAAATCAATACTCTGGGGTCCTGTTGCAGCTTTGGGGAAATCATTAAGTGCTACACCAAAGTAGTCAAAAAAATAATTACACAGCAAGGCCATATTAAAAAAAAAAAAAAAAAAAGGCACTGAAACCATTTTGGAAGGAGTCATGGGCGTGTTCAGCTGCGTGAAATCGCGAAGCTCAACTTAAGAAAAACCACCAGTGGTGGGGATACTGCAAAGCAGCTCTTCAGCAGACATGGCCAAAATAAATCATATTAAATACACAGATGAAGTTGAAGCAGCCCATCATTGCACGCTGCCCTTCCGACAGGGTTACTGCCTGCGAACCCGGGGTGAGCAGCTCTTGCCCCCCTTGTCCAGAGCTCTCCCACCACCCCAAGCCCAAGCCGGGATGCAGCAGCACTGGCCTGGGAAGGGGCGGATGCTGCTGCGCCCCTGCTCATTAACAAGCACTGCAGTAAATAACAAGCACTTCAGCTTTCCAGGCTACCTAAGCCTTTTGGTTAGATTTTACTGATGAGCCCCCGTGGCTGGCGTCTTGCTGGCTTCGAGAGCTAGTTCTTCATTGCGCTGATACATCCTGGACCTCTTTGCAAAGATACCCTCCCCAAGATCCTGTGCATGGGCAACCGAAACGGTGCACGCAACTCTTCCAAGGGCCCTTCTCTGCGGGAGACAATGGACAAGTGCGCAGCCACGTACCCAGGGCACGGGCACAACCACCATGATGCTGCCAGGCCCCTTTTTGGGGCGATTTGCCCCAAGATGCTGGTTGGCAAGAATACTCCATCCCTTGCATGCCAGGAGTGGGGAAACTGAGGCACGACACCATTGCCCAAGGAAGCAAGCAGGTGCCGGGACAGAGCCCAACACAGCGCCAGAGCTGTTTCACTCCATCCCGAATCACAGAGATTTCTCAGCTTGTGATGGGGAAGGAGACACAATCCTGTTATTTTACAGTGGGCTGGGAACAAGAATCCTGAGTTTTAACCCTCCAGCAGAAAAACCCAACACCCCACGCTCAGCCTCATCCCTCACCACCTGCTGAGCCCCCAGATGCTGGGCCAAGATGCCCATAGACCCTGCTCCCCCTGCCGAGCCCCCCATTCCATCCCCAAAGGCAAGCTGGGAGAGAGGGATCTTAGCAAGGCAGCTATCCCGAGTGAGCTGGACCCAGCGCGGGGCTGAATCCTCCTTCCTGGGTTTTGCTGCCTCGGCAAGAACCACCAAAAGCTGCAGGAAAGCGTGCACCACAAAAAAACAAAAAAAAAAAAGGTAATTAAAGGAAACTCAGTCATAGATCCTAATGCAACACACACAAGAAAGTGTTACGAAAGGGGAAAACTTTTTAATAAAGTCTGCAAGTATATATTCCTCCTTTATCAACCTCAAGATTTATTGACCCAAGAAGCCATATTGACTGAATAAATCTTGATAATGACCCCAGCAGAAGTCAATACCTGCTTATTATCTCCCAAGTTGGGGAATTACATCTTTCGGTAATAGGAGCAGGATGGTACAAAATGTTCTGAGAAACTTCATGCAGCCTTTTTGGGGGGAATGGATGCCTCTAATGTGCCTTTTCCAATCCGAGGGGGAATCTGCTACACCATTAATACAGCAAGCGAGCTGCTGTGCGGTGTCTATCTCGAGGTCTGGAGAGGGGGGAGCACACACCGTCGTTTTTGAACCCTAAATTAATTTCATTTCAAGGCAGGCCATTGAGGAGCAGGACGCTGCAGCTCGCCGTCGCTCTCCCTCCCTGCAAACAATGGCCCTGCATTTTCAATTTGCCATGTTGTGTCGGCAGCTCCTGGGATAATTCCCTGAAATTCAAGACGTGGGAATTCCCACAGCCAGGGATGTACAGCGCTGCGATTGCACCGGTGCCCAAGGGAGGAGGGGAGCAGCATCACCACCATCCCACGGGACACACAGCCACCCCAGGAACCCAAAAACACTGCTTCTCTCCAACCAGCAAAAATAGGAGGGGAAAACTGGGGAGCAGACACGCCACTCCAGCCCCCAAATCCATAGGCAAGCAAAGCCTTCTGCATTTAAAGACAGTGCTTCTTTTGCCAACAGTTAACTTTCCATTCAGCAGAGAAAACAGTAGCTATGGGACTGGCGTGCACAACAATTATGCTTGCATTTTTATTTGAAGTCTCTGCAGACAGCAAGAAAAATTAACTGAAGGGAGCAGCTCCTGTGCCAACATATGGAGGGAGATGAATAGCGAGTTCTGCATGCTCCGCTGAGGTTATCTAGTTAAGCAAGTACCTCCTAAAGGACTCGCAAGCTGGGAGTGTACTGTTTGCTTAATCTGGTCATAAATAATAATTCGGATCACCAAACGTTTTAACATTCAGCTCCACCTGCAGCACAAAAGCCCTGCTGAGCCCTGCCAAACTCGCTGCCTGCGAGGCAGCGGGAGATGACAACACAGCCCGCGGACCCCAGCAAAATGGCTCCCCTCTCGCCGTCAAGCCACGCAGAGCATCGATGCAAGAGGCTCCTCCACCGCCCGGGCTGGCCTGAACTGGGGGCAGCAGGCAGCTGCCTCCACCCCATGAACCCCTCTCCAAGCAACCCCAAGCGCTCTGCTCACTGTCCCCATGCCCGTCTCCAAGCGGGATAACTCACCGGGAGGTGGCAGGGCTGATACCCTTCCCTCCGGTCCCACAAAGTCAAATTATATTTCCATCCCTGTCCCCTATTCGCCTCTTGGTCACAATCCCTTCGCCTCCCGCCCCCTCCAAGGCCACAGAGACAATCCACTAAACTGGATCAGGAGGCCAGCGCGTACATCTCCAATGGGCTGCAGCACGCACACAATTAATTAATGGATTTATTAATTAGGGAAGAAGTCACTCTTCAGGCTGGAATTGGGGTCACCAGTTTCTAAAGTGAGAGCTGTGGAGCTAAAGATAAACTCTCATTTTCTGCAGCTCTCTTCTTGTCTGGCAGTGTCTCAATTATTCAGCCACAGGAAAAGAAAAAAATTCACTTCAGGAACTTCACGGTCCGACTTTCTGCCGATCCACAACACAGACCCAACAGCAGGTGGGACCAGGAACATGGCCCATCTTGTTCTCCCCTTCACATATATAATTGGAAATATTAGAAATATCAAGTATTTGCTTCTAATGAAGGACAGTGGGATGCAGGATGGATGCTGCACCTCAGCCTGTCCCAGGGAGGGAGCTGCGGTGGAGGTGTGGAGGAAGGGGACACCACAAAGTGGTCAGTGATGGTGACATCCAGAGACACACAAGTCCTCCAGTTGCCAAGGTTTTGATGGGCCATGCTGGAGCATCAGCTACGCTGTGTAGGTCAGTTCAGCTGAACCTCCTCGGTGGCATATGGAAGGCACAAGCATTTCTAGCTGCCACAGCCGTAGATCCAAGGAAAGAGGACTCCTGGGTGAAGGAAAGAAACTTCCCTAACGTCCCTGCCAAGAGACAGGCTACAGAGCACAGCTGCAATAGGAGACAGCAGAGAATCCACGTGAGGAGCACCATCACAAACACCCTGGTCACTGGGAACCTCTCAGGAGGAGCACACAACTATCACACAACAGATAACCCAATCGTGAGACAGGCATCTACAGAGAACCAGGCTTCATTAGTGCCACTGCTCCTAAATTCATATTTATTGTTTAAACGGGACGATTCTGCAGCCCACGCTCCCCCACGCCCCGACGCACGGGGAGCAGCTGGAGCCACTGGAAAGCACAAACCATGTTCACAACCCCACAATGCTCCTCAGCCAGCCCCGGGCATGGGCTGCACTTGCATAAACCTTGAGATTGAAGCTTGGAAAGATGAAATCCCCCTGAGATGGGGGCACCCAGAGCCGCCTCAGGCTCTCCCCTCTTCCCCTTGGGCACAGCAACCATGGGCACCATCCCACCCTCCACCTCTGCAAAGCAGGGCTGGGACCAGATAGTGTTGGGTGCTGGAGAAAACTGGAAAGTCCCAGCTGTCTCTCTCTAAGAGCCCTAAAAAACACATGGGACCCAGGGAATTTGCAGAGGTGAAGTTCCCCCTGTTCGCAGCCCCAAAAGCACCTTGGCCTCCCCCCGAGGTTATCCTGCCCACGGGCTGCTCCACAAGAATGCAGTTAAGTTTATTAGTCCAAGCTCCAGGAATTAAGCTTCAGCCAAGAGGACTGATAGCTTATTTACTGCTGTCGTCTATATAAAGAAGAATTTTGACACATTGTTAAATGATAGCACATTTAGATAAGTCAAGCTGTCATATCATTTAATGGATGTCTAAACTCCCTCTGTAGCTGATATGTAAAATTTATGCACTTCAGAATATCATAAGGTTATAATATTTTAATCACATCCACAGTTGTTTTTTTTTTCTCCCCTAAACTTTGAACAGCAAAAACATTCCATCAACCACACCACGCTCCGAGGCTCCCGGCACACCGCCATCCGGCAGAGCCGCCGCCGAAGTTTCTGCCCAACTCCGCTCCGGCACGCAGAGAGCATTTGCATTACGGGAAATAAAATGAAGCATTTTATTTGACGAACCAAACGCTGGAGCCGTATAGCCAGAGCTCATCTGCATAATGAGATGTGAAGACATTTATAAAAGATGGCTATAATCGGTCTCTCTTCCCTCACTCGCAGTTGTATTTATTATCCCAAATCAGCAGCTCACAACTCTTCCCATTTTTTGCTGTTTTAACACAGAACGGGTTAGATTAAAACGGCATCCGGCACACGGAGCGTGTAATCCATACAATGCTAACTGGAACATAATAAACCGAGAGCAAATTAAAACACAAAAAACCCATAAAGGTATGAATCCTGCTATGACTATTATACACAAGAAAGCTGTAAAAAAATACTGCATTAGTAATGTACACAATAAAACAATCTCATAACCCAGTGAAATATGTCTGGTATTATCTTTGATAGAATTTTATCTCTTCTCATTTCTGAGACTATTTGCTGTAAAAAGGCTCAACGCCGTTTCGATCAAAGTGCTGCCGAGTAGCACATTATCTACATGTTTTACATATGCCCACCATTCATCAGGGTTGCTCAAACTCTGCCTTTCCCGGCCAGCTGAGCTGCTCAGACACATGCATTAAAAAGGAAGAAAAAAAAAGGAAAAAGCTCTTGGAAGAATAATAAATGGATTGTTTCCCTTCCTTTTTTTTGGGTTTTTTTTTTGCTTTTGTTTTTTGGGGGGGGTTTTTTGTTGTTTTTTTTTTTCTTTTTTAATAGAGGGCATTAGGCCAAGCTGGCACAAGGTCACCTTTCCCACCGTGATCCCGGTGAGGCGGCAGAACTGCTGCCTGGACAGAAGTCAATCCCCGCTGCTCCCTCTCCAGCTCCGTACCCAGCCACAGTCACCGGTCAAGCAGAACGGCGGGGACGGAGAGCTGCCCACCCCGCAGCCCACCTCTCCCTCCGGCGAAGTCCCCCCCGACAAACCCACGGAAAAGTAGCTGCCAATATTTGTCTTTATTTAAAGGTCTGCGCGCACCCAGGAAGAGTCATTAGCGTGATGTACTGAGGAATGCTTTTGTATCCGAAGCGCTTAAACCCGTAATCCCTTTCCGACCACAATGCCATAAATGAGCAGTCATGGCAAGCCGACCGGCCGTGGTACCTGCATTACTTTTAGGGTCGCGTAGCACGTAATCTGCTTAAAAGCCAAAATGCATTAAATGCTGGAACTGTTGATACAGTACCGAAGCCCCATAAATCGCATTTCAATTTGTTTACTCCCCTATGAAGCATGCTGCATTTTAAACTCCGTAATATCCTAGAGGGATAAACCCCTTTAATAACCATGTAAATGAGCGTTTCGGCTTTTGTAGTAGATCCAGGTTGGGTTTCATCTCATTATGTTGGGAGAGCTATTGTTTTAATTACCCGCCTCCCCGCTACATAGGTGCCTATTTAAGGTCACAAACTGTCCGCATCCCCTGACGAGCCTTCCCTCGTACACGTTAACAAAGGACTTACCGTTAATTTCACAGACCGAGGGCACTACGGCGGGGTACGGCATCCGTGACCTGCCCAGAGCCACAAAGGATCTCTCTCCCGCCGCATCCATCACAAGTCCCAAACGCCGGCACCCAGCCCGCACCCGAGCCGCCTCGCAGGGCCACCAGCCGGCTGATGCCGATCGCCTTCCCCGACATTCAGGGCTGACCGAGCGCCGGCGCCGCAAACCCCCGGCCCTGAATAACAATGGGAGCGCGGCGGGGCTCCGGGCAGCCCCGCTCCGCCATCCCCCGGGCTACCGCGCATCCATCATCTCAATAAAGAGTCTCTGCCCTCCCGGCGCCCGGCTCCGAAGATGAGCAGGGGATGCAGCTAAAGCCGCCCGCGCTACCGGGGAGCGGGGGGGACACACGCCGGGGACACTTTGCAGCCCGCGGGCACCTGCGGCTCCGCGGACGCGGACCGCAAGAAACTTGGCGGAGCGGCGCGGGGGGCCGCGCTCCCCGCAACTTCATCCCGCGCAACTTCCCTCCCTCCCGCCCGCCCGCCCTCCCTCTCCTCCCTCCCCTCCCGCCGGGGCGGAGCGGCGGCCGCCCCCCGGCCCCGCTGTCACCTCGGGGGCGGCGGGGCGGGGGCCGGGGCGGCGCGGCTCCATTGCCGCTAGCGCTGCTCCATGCTCCCGGGCGGCGCCGAACAAAGAGCGGCGGCGGCGGGGATCAATTTCTGATACCTATCGATGGGGAAGGGCGGGCGGAGGGAGGGAGCGAGCGAGCGAGGGGGGAGAGGGAGGGATGGGGGCGGCCGCCCCGATCCCCCCCTCCTCCGCCCGCCGCCAGCCCCGCGGCCGCCGCCGCCACCAACCTGGAGCCGGCGGACATCAAACCGCGTCCGGTATCGAAACATCGATCCCACGTCGGCGGCCATCTTGGGGGAGACCGGCGGCGCGGAGCGGAGCGGCGCGGAGGGGAGCGGAGGAGCCCGCCCGCCTCCACCGCCGGGGGCGGCCCCGCCGCCGCCTCGCCCCGCCCGCGCTCCGCGGGGAGGGGAGGGGAGGGAAGGGGCGCCCCCCCCGCCCCCCCGGTCCACCCGCGGGCATCGCCCCCACGCGGGTCGTGGGACCCCCCCGCGCCGCCTGCGGAGCAGCCCCTCGCAGGCCTCCGCCGGGGAAGGGGCGCTGAGCCGCGGTGCGATTGATTCTTTACAACAAATCGGTGTTTTAAGAACATCCAGCCGCCCCGGGAAGGTGGCAAATCGCCACCTGGGAGCCGCCGGTTAAACTTTTTCAGGGTTGTTGGGTTTTTTTTCCTAACCTGACACATCCAGCACCTCTGACCCTGGTGGGAATTGCCACAGCAAACATGCTCGCAGCACACCACGGCCAGAAAAAAATCCCCAAATTCAGACTGGTTTAGGACTATATTTTTAAATGACTTAGTGCAGTTGGTCTCCGAAGACTTCAGACAACTTAAACAGAAGAATGGGGCACAGCCAGTAGCACTTGGGCAGTAGCAAAACCTGTCCAGAAACACCCCCTTTGCTTTCCTACCAAAAAAATAATAGAGCTTTATGGTTTCCACCCCATATCCTATCGTGCTGACCGCACCACCATCCAAAGGGCTTCGAGCATTAACTTCCTTTCCCCAGGGAAAAGCAATAACCTCCCGGCAGAGCCATGCCGTGTTTGCACTGCGGGGACCCCAGCACTGCTGGCTGGGACTCACTTTTGGGCGCAGAAAGGCTGAGCTGCCCCTTGGGGTACATTTTGCAGGCGGGTATTTGCAGACCAAGCAAGTGCAGCATTTTAATATTCCTGCTACGGAACAGGTAATACCCCAAGCTGCCGTGCAGACACGTGCATGTCTCTGTGCATGGAAGAGCCCAGGGCTCCTGCCAGGCTGTGACACAGACCCACATCCCAGCTCCCCTCCTGGAGACCCAGCGTGGGGCAAACTGGGGCCACCACCACCACCCCACGGAGGGGGAGGCAGTACTGAAGCGTTGCCCCAGGCTCACAAGCCATGGGCACTGCTTTGCCTCTGAAACTGCAAAGAGGACAAGGATGACCAGCAGCAGCCCCCCCCCCATTCACCAGCACACTGGTCCCCATGTCTTACCTGTCACCATCTGCTCCTGTGGAGATCTCCGTGCTCGGATGGGCTGGAGGGAGATGGTCAGCTGTCCCAGCAGCCTCCGCTACCTGTGTGCGTGGACACCAGCAAACCCAGGACAAGTGTTCCTGCAGCTGTCACTCGTAGTCCTTCACCATCCCAGCCCCAAAGCTCTCAGCTCCTCTCGCTGCAGCGGATCTTGTGGCACCGGAGCCTCCTTCTGCACGTGGCTGGGGAGGAAGCAGCCCCTCAGCCATCCTGGGGCCTGGCCTCACCTGGCAGCCTAGGTACTGTCCTGCTGCTGTTACCTGCTTTTTGCAGGACTCTTGAGATTCTACTAAAAAGCAACAATTTGAGTTCAGAAGACACCAAAGAAAAGGAATATCCTTCAAACTGCACCCTGCTCTGCAGGTGCTTCCAACTGTCACAGGGATGGGTCTGCTCCTTCCCTTCTTGCTGTCTGAAGTTCACCTGAGCAAGGAAAACTGTCCAAAAGGATAAGGCAGACACCCAAAGTGACCTTGGCACCACACGGTAGCATGAACAGCTAGGAAATGATCTTGTCCTTCTCATCTCTTCCACTCAGAGAAACTCAGAGCTGCTCACAATCCCACAATTGCAAAATGCCTCAGGCAGAAGAACAAGTGAACAGAAAATCAAAGTTCAAAGAAAGGATTTGCAAGAGCCAAGGCAGTGTGTTAGAGAGAGCCTGGATGCTCCTGCGAGCCCTGCTCCAGCCTCTCCCCCATCCTGTCTCCCACCTCCAGAGCTGGCTGGAGAAAGGGGCTCCCACAGCAAATCCCCCTCATGGTGCTGCAACAAAAGCATCTGCCTGGAACCGGTGAACCCCAGATGCAATTGCAAATGCCAACCCAAAATCTCAGTCCCATTGGCATCAACAGCAAAATCCATGGATGCTCTGAGACCTCAACCATCAGGTGCCTCCACACTGCCCCTGCTCAAGCAGGGGAGCCCAAGTGCTATAAATAGATCCTCTCTTAACCCCACAGCCACAAAAATCAGAGAGCCCAAACCACTGGGGGGCACTGAGATTTGTAGTGAGACTGGGTCTGCTGGTGGTGCCAGGCAGGTGTTTCTCCTTTGGCTTAATGAGGCTGTAATTAGGCAGGGGTGAGAGCACAGGCTGTGCAAGGGGGTTCCCCCCCTGGGAATTAATTTCCATCCCTCTCTCAGGGCCATGCACAGGGGGAGGTTTGTTTACAGGATGGGTCAATAAATCCAGGTGGGATGGATGGTCTTTGCTGGGGTGAGAGTTGGTTTCTGTTGTTCTATACCAAGGTGTCCTCTTCATGCCAGCGGTGGGGATGGCTCAATCTATTCACGACCAAGATGCTCCAAGCATCTGCTGTTGGACGCCATCAGAGACGGGTCCCAGCAAATGGACCTTCTCCCTATGCCCACAAAGCTGATCTCATGCCCATAAATCACTGCCCTGCTCTGCCGCCGAGGGAACAGAAGAGCCTGCTCATAAATCAGAAATAAAACTAACTTGGCATCTTTGGTGAGCAAATTAAATTGTGGGCTTTGGAGGAATGTTTCTGTTTGGCCAAATCATTAATAAATCAATGGGAGCCGTAAGGAAGAGGAGAGGGGCTGCGCCCCGTGCCGCACAGAGGGATGGAGAGCTGCGGGGCGGCACGCTCCATCCCCGCTCCCCCTGTGTCCCCTCGGGCACTGGCCCCGGGGCACCCTGGGGAGAGCGAGGGGAGCCCGGCCCTGCCATCTCCCCACCGCCCAGGGCTCCCCCGCCCCGGGGAGCGCCGCGAGGCGCAGGTTAATAAATCAGTTTGTCTCCAGAACAGTTTGCTTTGTGCGCCTGACAATAGCCCGTTGTAAATGGCAGCCCCTTGCCTCCTCGTCTGAAAGGCTTTTAATTAAAATATGGAAGGGGCTTTTCTATGTACTTAAAAAAAAAAATAGTTATATTTCAGCACACTCCCATTTCAGGCGTTAATTTATTCTCGCCTTCCTGCCGTTTGTGATCCACATGATAAGTCCTTTGTGCGGTGATCCGGCCCCATGAGGCGGCCGAGGGGCGATGTTGGCAGCGAGAGCCACCCGCCAGCGGTGATGGTGAGCTCGTTGGCCGCCTTGTCCCGAGGACGGGCAGGGGGATGCCAGGAGCCACACCGAGGGACAGCAGTGCCATCAGGGCGAGCAGGGACGAGTCAGGCCTTGGGGCTGGCCAGGAGCTCGGGCCCAGCTTCGGCCCTGGGCACAGAGCAGAAAGACCCTCGTGGAGACCCAGAGAGCCGCTCCCGGAGCTCTGTCCCCCTCCCGTGCAGGGGAAGGCAGCACAGCCCCTGTCAGCTGTCACCAAGCGGAGCTGGGTCCTGGGGTCCGGGAAACCCTGGCAGGGGTCCCGCCGCCTCCCCCGTGCCCCCCGCTGCGGGGTCTCTGCCTCTTCCAGCGGCAGAGGCCAGGGCCGCCCCAGCGATGCTGGCCCTGCCTGGGCTCTGCCTGGCCCCCGCAAGCCCAGGGAGGAGGCAGGAGCCACCCCCGCAGCGGGGTACGGGGCGTTCCGGTCTCTTTCCCATATTCTCGCAAACGATTTAAAGTGCTTGATAGCGTGGAAGCCCATTACCGCAGGGGATGCACCTTCATGGACATCTCCCCTCTCCCTGCAGCCTGCCCCCTCCCTCCGGCCCTTTTCCCGCCTGCCCCTCTCCCCCCTGCCCCTCTCTCCACTGCCCTTCTCCCCTCTGCTTCTTTCCCTCCTGCCCCTCTCCCTGCCCTCTCCCTCCCCAGTCCCTCTCTCCCTGCCCTCCCCCTGCCCTCTCCCCCTCCCCTCTCCCTCCGCCCCTCTCCCTGCCCTCCCCCTCCCCCTCCCCTCTCCCAGCCCCTCTCCCCCGCTCCTCTCCCAGCCCCTCTCCCTCCGACCCTCTCCCTCCTCCTCTCCCTGCCCTCCCCTCTCCCTGCCCCTCTCCCTGCCCCTCTCCCTCCTCCTCTCCCTGCCCTCCCCTCTCCCTGCCCCTCTCCCTCCGCCCCTCTCCCTCCTCCTCTCCCTGCCCTCCCCTCTCCCTGCCCCTCTCCCTGCCCCTCTCCCTCCTCCTCTCCCTGCCCTCCCCTCTCCCTGCCCCTCTCCCTCCGCCCCTCTCCCTCCTCCTCTCCCTGCCCTCCCCCTGCCCTCTCTCCCCGCGCTCTCCCTACTCCTCTCCCCCGCCCCTCCCCCCGCCCCTCTCCCCCCGCCCCGCCGGGGACCGGGCAGCGCCCGCACCGCTCCCGCTACAACGGCGCCACCTGGCGGCCGCCGCGGCAGCTGCAGCGCGTCCCGCCGGGCCGGGGCGGGGGCTCACGGCGGGACACGGGGGGCACCGGGGGGGGCGGCTGGGGGCGGCACGACTGGTCACCGCGGGGGAACACCCCGAGGGGGACACTAAGGGACATGGGGGTGCATGGGGGGCACAGGAGCTCAGGTTGAGACACGGCGGGGGGCACAGCACCCCTCCATCTCCCCTCGGTGCCCGCCGCGGCTCCCGCAGGGCATGCACTAAGCTGTGCCCGGCCTCGGCTCTCGGTGCCCCCGGGTGCCCCAGGATGCGCGGGGAGGGTGCCCGGGCCCCTCCGCTGGCCGCATTTCTGCCAAGGCTACTTATTTCCAGGCACATTCCCCCTACAATTAGCACATGCTCTTTAATTAATTTTCCTCTTTTATTGCTTCGCCCAAATTATCTCAACTATGGCGCCATTCGGCGTGCGCACGGCGGATAATGCTGCTATTTATGGCTTTCCCCTGTCAATGCCGCGGCTCGGGAGGCCAGGACGGCCGCCTCCTCCTGGGGCCACATCCTGTGCACAGTGCAGGGGACATCCCTGGGACAGGTCAGCAGCTTGGGGATGGGGGTATCGTCCATCCTTGTCCCCGTCACCTGCCCCGTCCTCAGGCCAGCCAGCCCCTGGCTTTGTTTTGTGGGTGGCAGCTCTTCCCCAGACCCCTGAGCTGGGCAAATGCTCCTGGCCATTACTGTGGTGACACATTCTTCTGAGTGAAAATGGACCTGAATCAGGCAAAGCTGCTAAATTAAGTCTGTCTGGAATAAGCTGTTAAACACTGAAACTTCTGAACACCAAGGGGAGGATAAAGCCCTCCAAAAGCTCCTGAAGATGCTGCCAGCAGAAAGGGGCAGTGGGGGGAGCGTGATGAGCAAGGGCGAGCCCAAGGAAAGGGAAGGATGCCTCCAAACCCCCATGCAGTGGGAACCGAGGTGCTGGGATGTGGCCAAGGGCGCAGAGGCCATCTGTGGCAGAGGAGATGGGCTTCAGCCACCAGCCAGCACTGGGACATGCAGGCCACCCTCACAGCCCCCCTTGGTGTGAGCACCGGGGATGGGGTGGCCACACTGCCGGATTCAAACTGCAGCTCTGAGCTGCACAGAAATCCATCTTTCTACCTTTAATAAGCTTTCTCCCTTTAAAAATAATCATTACCAATAAACAAATATACCAGCCAGTGTATATAAGCATCAAATTAAGTAGCTACATGCATTTGTTATACTTGATATAGCCTTGTTAACTGGAAATTCCTAGGTTTGGAATATGTATTGATTTCAGCAAACATATATTATTTTACTGTAAGTACCAACAGCCATTGTAGTTAATATACAACAGTTTAATTTAAAATGCATTAGTTTAATAAAAATGCATAAAATAGAAGAGAATTGCATTAGCTTCAATAAAAAATGCAATTTAATAAATATTATCCAGTGTTAAAATGCATTGATTTCCCAGGAAAATGTATTGGTCAAAGGTAATTTACATTGGTTTGAATGGGAATGTACCGGCATGTATACATATGTATTAGTTTAGTCAAATGTATCTGATCACAGAAAAAAATATCGGTTGGAGCAAAAGATATTCATAAGGGAACCACACGGCGTGGAGCGAGCGGCTGCATGGGCTGGCTCTGGAGCATCCCAGCACGCCAACACGGCTGCGCTCGGCCAGCCCTGGGGCCTGGACACCCCCAAACCGGCTCCACCAATGTCCAGACTCGGGGCTACCCGTGGGCACGATGCTGCTGGGCTCCCTGGGACGAAGGGAGCCCGTTATCGGCCACGGGCAGGACTTGGCTCAGGCGCAGGCACGCGTCTTGCTCAGGCAGAGCACGTGCCTTGAAAAGAGCGGGGGTTAATCAAATCCTTTTGACTCCATTTTTTATCGAGCTCAAGAGGGGCTGTCCGATTAATTAGAAAGGCTTTTTCATGTAAAACACAGGCTCTTTTGCAGATAAGAAGGGACGATGCTTGATTTTGCCATGGCACAGATACGTGTGTTATTCCCTGACATCTATTCACAGGCTGCAGCCACTTCCCAACAGCTCTTTTGTTCACTACAGAGCTCTATAGTCATAGATATACATACGTATATATTTAAAGCACTCATTTTTTCCTGGATGCTGGTAAGTCCCCCAATATTTACAGCAGGAGAAGGAAAAGATGTGCTTGGTGCTACCTCCATCCCCAGGCTGAACCAGGGTCCTCACCCGGGGGGCAGGATCCGGCCTGTGCAGCACAGAGGATTACGTCTGACAGTGAGAAGTGAGCAGCGGAGCAGATGCACCGTCTTACAAATTACGGCAGAAACACAGGCAGCCATCTGCACCCCATCCCTGGCCAGGATTTCTGTGCCACGCTCGGCACAGCCAGCCCCTTGAAGCCCTCAGCCATCATCTCACTCCCAACCACAACACGGGCAACACCAGGGAGAGACCGAAGTGTGATCTCTTCTAGGCTGGGCAGGCAGAAACGGTGCTTTCCCCCAAAAAAAAATATTCTAGGAAATCTCCATGGCTCCAGGGCTGCCTCCCATGCCACAGCACAGATGCGGAGCCATGGATGGGCTGCACCCAGGCAGTGCCGGTGGCTCCATGGCTGAGTGGTCCCGTTAAACCGCTACACATCACTTCGCTGATGCTTATGGATTTTTCCTTAATGCCACAAATTAAGGTAATTGGGCTCGGCTGGCCATTGAATCCAGCTGAACTGGGCAGGAGGAGGGAGCGTCCACACCGAGATTGATCCTGTTCATCCCCAGCTGTGCCCGCATGTCCAGGGCTGGTCCTTACCCCAGCCCTGCCCCTCGGCTCTCTCGCCTGCCCTTTTGCTCAGACAAACCCCAAAACCCATCCTGAAATCCCTTCCCTCAGCTGCAGCTTCATCCAGACGAGGCAGTCATTCCTGGATCAGGAGTTTTCTCCTCTCTGGGCACTTTTCCCTACGCATTTACCTGCTGCCTACTTAAATCCTCCTTCTAATGCCATCCTCGCTGGCTTGGCCATGGCAGCCGGCCATCGAGGTGCACCCGAGCAGCAAGTGCCAGGGATTAAACAGGATATTTGTGTCGTCTGGGGGAACGAGGGCAGTGTCTGGGCAGAGCCCAGAGCTATGGGGATCCCATTTCACACTACCTTTTGTTCCCAGCCCTGTCCCAGCCCTCCCCGCTTGCCCACCAGCCCCCTCAGTATGTGGAGGGGATGATGCCAGGCACGATGCCGGGCAGCAGTGTGGGCAGCGAGGCCAGCAGCCCCCTGTGCCCCGGCCACCGGGTCAGGGCCATGCCAGGCATGGCAGAGCTCGGGGGGCCATGCCGGCAGCTGACAGGCATCGCTGGGCTGCCAGCACTATTCCCACCCCAGCACGCCCATGCCACCAGAGCAAGGCAAGAGGGAGGGGAGATAAAATTAACAGACTAAAAATACTGAAGACAAAACAGAACCACCAAACAGCCCAGTCCCGATAGCCAGTAATTCTGCTCTGCGAGGGCAGCGGACCCTGGCAGAGGTTTTGCAGGATTGCTGCCTGCCAGCCCGCGGGTTCAATGGCCCTCGCTGCAGAAATGCAGCCTCTGGCCAGGGCGGCCATGCCGTGCTGGTGAGCTGCGGCAGCCAGGCGGTGTGAGCGCCAGTGCTCCGGGTGCTGCAGGACGTGGCCCCGCACGGGCTGCCAGAGCCCGGGATGGGGAGAGTTAATTGTGTGAGTCTCGCCGGGACCAGGGCAAGCAACTGTTTGGCTTAAATGGGTGACAGGTGCCTCGGTGGGGGGTGACACATGAGAGAGGAGCCCTGCGTGCCTGCCCGGCTTTGCAGGAGCTCAGCATCTGCCTCCGGCCTCATCCCGGCACTCTCGGATGGGTGCTGCATCTGAGCTGGCACTGCGGCAGGGATGGTCCCCTTTGGCCAGAGACAGGGCGGCGAGACAGCTGCTTCTGCTCTCCGAGCATCACAAGAGATGGGACCCCGTTGCACCCGGGACAGTGGGGCTCCTCTGCCTCCGGCAGCCGAGCAGCACCCAGCTTTGCCATGCCAATGCTGTGATAGGGCATCAACGTTCCCAAAGAAGCCTGGCAGGACCAAGGCAAAACATCCATGTGCCAAGGCTTGGGGGACTGTAGCTGGGGGTCCCCCTGGGCCAAGTCCTCCTTGCAGGCCCCAGTGGAGGGGAAAAGCCCGGCCCCAGCCCGAGTGACAAACGCAGGTGGGATTGCTCCTGTGCAGTCGCTGCCCTGGGTCAGCATCTCCACTGTGGGAACTGCGGGGCCGCCTGGCACTTCATTAACCTTGAAACCCTCTCTGGCTCACATGTCATGTCAGCCGCTGACAACAACAAGCTGCTATTCCAGATTAGAGAGAGAGGGACAGAGAAAGGCAGAGACAACAGGGTTGGGGGTGGCTAACTTACCTATTACAGCCAAAAGTGGGCATGGGGTTATTTTTAACCCAGAGTGGGATGTATTTATTGTTTCAGCCCAGGGGAAGCGAGGGACTGCCTCCGAGACGCCTCTCGCAGCAACATCGGCAGCTGTGTGAAGCCATGGTGAGTACCGAGAGCCCGAAGCTCCAGCAGGAAGAGGCAAAATCCATTAGCTTTTTCACCAGGATAGCTTTAATGGGCAGGGAGTGATGGAGGCAACAGGGATCTGACGGCCAATGGTCCCTCCTGCCCTGGAAAGGGGGTGAGCTTCTGGCTGCTTCGGCAGCATCCTGCGGGGAACAGAGAGGTGTCTCCCACGCTAGCAGAGCTTTCCAACTGGGGTAGACCTCTTCGGGGTCCAAATGCCATCCTTCTGCTTTCCCTTCCACCATGCAGCCAGAGGACGGGCAATTGTGTCCCCCAAAACCCTCCTGAAACAAGGGACAATGGGCAGGGTGGGACTGTGAGCAGCTCTGTCCTCCGCTCCTGTTTAAAAGACACGTCAAGACATTTCTGGTTGTTTCAAGCCTCAGTGAAGGAGCAGACAGATTTTTTTAATAAGCAAACATTTTAATGAGTGCTTTGTTCTTAGCAAGAGGCACAGCAGGGTAAGGAAGCACCTAACGACTACAGTCCTTGCACGCAATCTCAGCAGCGTGCTCCCAAACCCAGGTTTCCACCTGGGGAGAACTCACCCCAGTGCTGATCCTTTTACCTCCCGTAGCCTTGGGTGGGGAAGCTGTTTCCCAACTCATCTTTCCTCGGACCTATGTGGCTAAATTCATCAGGAAAGCAAAGACAGAGCTGTAATTTAAACAGGAATCTTAATGCCCCTCAGTATCTTGGCAGGTCACGCGTTCCCAGAGCTGCTGAGCAATGCACGGGGAAACCACCAAGCACCCAAGTGCAGTGGCAGCACCAGCCCACAGCTACTGTGAAGGACTCACGACTAAGAATAGGGTAGTTTCATGCTTTTATTCCACACCATAAAAAGCCAGTGAGTTAGTGATACGTACTTGAACCCCTGCAGGCACCCAAGAAAGCCAAGAAGAGGACTGAAGGTGCTAATTCCAACGTCTTCTCCATGTTCGAGCAGGCCCAGATCCAGGAATTCAAAGAGGTGGGTGGGTTTGGTAGAAATGACTGAGGGTCCTTGATACAATGTGACCTTCAGCTCTTTCCTCAGCGCTTTCAGTTCGGTGACAGCTGGCTTGCAACAAGAGGCAGCATGCCCGGTTTTGAGTCGTTTTATTTTAAAAGTGCAAATAACAACTCGGTGACATTGTTAAATAAGGCATCGTCTCAAAGCTCTGCGGGAGCCCGCACCCCGCAGAGGAGCCGGCAGCATCCAGGAGAGCAGGAGCAAATCCTCCCAGCCAGCTCCCATCTGCCGTGCCAGGAGCTCTTCACGACTTACCCCTTGCACAGCTGGCACATAGTCCTGTGTAGATCCCAGTTACAGGGCTAACTGGTCCCAGTTGGGGGAGCTGATGGCTCAGGCTGTCCGCCCCAGCTGGTCTCATCTCAGGGCGAGAGGGCTTTGGCCAAGGAGAGGGTCTGTAAGGCATTAGGGTTTGGGCTGCCGTAGGAAGCCATCACCCCACATTGCCCAAGGGTGCAGGGGCCAGGATCGCTGCTGGATTAGGGTGATGGTTGTTGCTCCCTTGCTGGGTGAGGACCCCCAGAGCCCCATCCTGTTCCTGGCTTGAAGCCCTCTGTTCCCATCCAGCTCCATGGGAGGAGGAGGAGGGTACTAAAGCCTTTGCAAAGGCCGACATCTCTCCCTGTGCTCCCTGTCCTCTTCCTGTGCTTCCAGGCATTCACCATCATGGATCAGAACCGGGACGGCTTCATTGACAAGGCAGATCTGAGAGACACATTTGCTGCGCTCGGTGAGCCACCTTTTAGGACCCTCCCCTCCCCAACAGCTTTGACAATGTTACACCTATTAAGTGAGAAACCAGCTGTGAGCCCCCATTTAACCAAGCCCCAGCACTTAACTGGATCTTCTCTTTTGCTGAAAACCTCCTGATCCTAAACCACTTCTGTTAGCTGGTGAGATCCCACATGGGGCAACTCAGAGCAGCTTCCGCAGCAGCGGGTGTTTAATCCCGTAGGTACTAGAGAAGAGCCAGCTCCTGGATTACACAGCCAAATGCTCCTAGCCTTCTCGCGTCCTAAGAAGCACCTGGCTGTGCCCATCCCACGGCCTCCCTGGGTGTACGGGCATTAGGGGGATTTACAGGATTTGTGGGAAGCTGTGAAGTTGTGAGCTTGGCTGTCTCATCATGGAGGCCAGCACGAACTAGCAATGGGTCCAGGGAGTCCCAAAGACAACCCGACCTCAGGTAAAAGGACTTAGGGATTCAGTCCTGTTCACTTCTGACACCAGGGGCCGGGGGGAACCACAGCACTGGTGGTTTTGACCCAAAATATCTTCCAAGGAGGGATGAAGCAGGCTGATCCATGGGGCAGTGTGGCAAGGGAAGGAAGCAGCACAGCTCAGTCCTTTGCAGCCCTCTCTCCTGTGATCCTGCAGCCTGAGAAAACAGAGCTGGAGATGTTCAGCCCACCCATCCTCTGCCAGCACATGATTCTCCCTTCCTCACTTCTGCTACTGCCATTCCTTCTTGGAGGTGGCTCCCCAGGGCTGTGCCGCTTCCCTTGGGTGGGGGAAAAACCTCCAGGGCAAGGCTCCCATGGTGTGTCCTTTAGTCCCTGGCACATAGAGCAGAGCCCGGAGGTCTGCATGCATTTGCAGCCGAACAGGGACATGCGATTCACCCAATGCTGCTCTCCCCTAGGGCGCCTGAATGTGAAAAATGAGGAGATCGATGAGATGATAAAGGAGGCGCCTGGCCCAATCAACTTCACCGTGTTCCTCACCATGTTTGGGGAGAAACTCAAGGGTGAGAGGGCACCCGGGGAGCTTGGGGGGGGGCTTGGTGGGCAGCCACACTACCACCCATATCCTGTCCCACTTGACAAAGCCACCCAACTCCCGGGCCGTCCGTCACCCTTCCGGGTGAGATCCGTCAGAGGCTCCTTGGAGGCCTCAGATGGGAGCTGCTAAAGGAAAGGCAGGTGGCACCGACTGCCATACTGCAGCGTAAAGAGCCTGGGAAGTGGGTCAGAACAAAGATGCCTCACACACTACAGCGAAGAGGTGATACGTGGGGACTACCATGGGATACCTGTGAAATGATCGCCCTCACCCATGCCTCCTGCATCCCTTAGTGCCACCTTTTCCCAGTGGCAGGACAGGGATCCCCCCAAAGACAGAGGCTTTGGTGGGATCACCACTGGCAACAACCCCTCTCCCCAACAGCTCCAGTCCTCATTCCCCAGATCCTGGACTTGGGCACTCTCCCTTCTTCCCCATTCGGAGATACTGCAGATAGGACAAACTCAGCGTCATGTACCCTGAGCAACTGTCCCCAGGGAGGACCCTGGGCTCCAAAGCTCATGCTGACTTGCAATAGCAACAGTCCCAAAGGCAGGTCTGGGGCTGCCCATTGAGAGACCTGGATCTCATCCTGTGTCTCCCCAACCCGTTAGGGGCTATGAGCAGTTTTCCATGCCTCAGTTTCCCCAGCCATTAAAAAAAACCCAACAGGCTGTGATGCTGCTGTCCCCATAGAAAGAGGGGACAGGAGATCTTGCAGCGCCTCTGAGCCTGCTGACACCAATGGTGCCACTGACGGCCACCCTGGCAAGGGCACTGGCTACAGTGTGACTTTGACCCAACGGCCCCATCCAGCTGCACCTTGTATCACTTACGCAACCCCAAGGCATGCAGCCTCCCCGCAGATCTCCAGGAGGCTGCACGGGCCCGAGAGCCTGTGCCTGGAGCTCTATAAATACATCCAAAAGATTAGATAGACGCCGGATGCCAGGGCGGTGGCGACACAGCCTGCTTTGTGGATGCACCACCACTCTACATCTACTCCTCTACATGGCACCACCCACGCTCGAGGCCCCGGCTGGCGTGGGAGGGCTGTGGGGTCAGCGTTCCTGCAGGGACCCCACTTCCCAGCCTGCCCCCCATCTTCCCCCCGAAGGCTAGGGGAAGCAGGAGGCTGCAGCTGGCTTCCTCCTCTGCCGCCTCCAACGGCCATGGCCATGTCACCTGCAGGTGCCGACCCAGAGGAAACAATCCTGAATGCGTTCAAGGTGTTCGATCCAGAGGGGAAAGGCCTGAAATCCGCCTAGTGAGTGCAGGGGTGTCTGGGGGGGAGGGTGGGCATCCCTACCAAGGCCCCCCTGGCGCTCACTGTGCTCTCTTGTTTGCAGCATCAAAGAAATGCTGATGACACAGGGCGAGAGGTTTTCCCAGGAAGAGGTATGAGCTCCTTCCCACCCTCTGCCAGCCCTCCGTGCCCTCCACCCCGACAGACCCCCAGCCCTCCTCCCAGCCCCAGCCACAAACCCCTTCTGTGCTGCCTTTTCACCCTGGCTTTTTCCTGGCAGATTGATCAGATGTTCGCAGCCTTCCCTCCAGACATGTCTGGCAACCTGGATTACAAAAACCTTGTCCATGTCATTACGCATGGCGAAGAGAAGGACTAGCCCACGCTCAGCGCTGGGGCTGGCACTGCAAGATCGCCTCTCTCTAGGTCGCACGAGGGGGTCCCTTTGCCTCTCCCCCTGGGGAACACGTGAATGGCATCCACATTAAACTGCCTTTTGGCGAGAGGAAATCCAGCCACTGCTGTGAGTGGTGCTTGGGCTTGCGTGGTATGTCTGCACAGTGCGTCTGTGCCCAGCGGGAGCCCCCAGACCCATCCCAGACCCTGCTGCCCCCAGCCTGCCAGCCCCACCGCACATCACCCTCGTGTGCCCTCGAGTCCCTCTGCCCCACCATTTCCCAGCCTGGCCCAGCTCCCAGCCCCAAACAGCCCATTTTGCACTGGGCAGCGGCTAGCAGCCATCTGGTCCCACCAGCTCAGGACCCGCACTGAGCTTGGTTTTACTTTAGGCAGCAGAAAGCTGCCTGCCTCTCCCAGCTTCACAGGGAACACCCAGCAAGCACACTCATCCCCCCTGCATCCCTCCATGCCCTCCCCGGACCCCTTGGGCAGGCATGGTGCAGGACCAGGCCTGCGGTCCCCATCTCCTCCCTAGAAGCCATGCGATGCCTGGCTGTGGAAAGCGCGTTGGGTTGTGCAACGGGGACGGCACCCCACCAGAGAGCAGCTGTTCCCACCCCCGGCCACGGCTGCTGTCAGCAGTGGGCGAAGCCATGCCGAAATATCACCCGGCGAGCTTTTGAAGCCTGCAGAAGGCATTGGGCTCCTTCCAGAGGGGAAGGGAGCTGGAACAACAGCCAGGGTGAAAAAGCAGAGGGGGAGCTCAAGAGAAACTGTTTATTTAACTCATTCCCACCAGGCTCTCACACCTTGACGTCATTCCTCGCCTTCTTGCTCGTGCCGGCGGCGTTGCCCCGCTCCTTCTCCCGCGTCTGGAGAATCAGCTGGCGCAGCTGGCCATGGTCCAGTGGCACCTCCACTGCCCAAGAAAATGGCCACCCTGTCACACACACCACCACGGGTCTTATATACCCGGTGGGGTGGGGCAGGCCGGTTGGGATTGGCTGGGGAGGATGGCTGACAGCGGGGGATTGGCCAGGCAGCTGGGGGGAATTGTGGATTGGCTGGCTGCATGGCCACAGCCCCTCCCTCCCACCTCACACACTCACAGGCGTCGATGGCGTCGGTGTTGCTGTCTGGGGCGGGGGGCGGCGGGCAGAGCTGGGACCGATCCATCACCCGGAGGAGCCCGGTGCCGCCCAGCAGCGGGTTGGCGAAGGGCTGGGCTGGATGCGAGCCATCAGCCGATGTGTAGCGCAGGATGGACTCCATCAGCAGGAGCTCATTGGTCTTCTTCTCCACGAGCCCTGGGTGGGAGGGATTGCTGTCCCGCAGGGCCCCTGCACCGGGCCCCTGCCCAAATCCACCCCGGCTGTTTGCTGAGCAGGTGATCCATTGATTTCCCCGAGCCAGTGCCGTCAGGCAGCCTGTCTCCCCAGGGGCAAGGGCCCAAGGCTGGGTCCCACACCCAGAGCCAAGATGAGGGCTTGGGGGTCCACTGGGATGTTTCTACAGCCAGGCTAGCTCCTGAATTTGCTGGGAATTTGGCACCCCAAATTCACTTTAGGGACACCCATGCATGACGGGGCAGGGGGAAAAAAACAGCTCAAATTAAAACATAGTGCAAGGGGGTGGTGGACATACAAGGTGCAGGCCATGTGGTGGGGGAAGATGGGCAGCCCCGACCCACCGAAAAACTGCATCAGATTCTGATCCGTGATCTGCCTGTTTTCTCCGAGCTGCTTCATTATCTTTGTAGCATCACAGTTGATTTCTTTGAACAGGGCCTCCATGCCAGATTTGAGCTGGCCCAGGACTTTGCTGGTCTCTTTGCATCTGTCTTCATACCGGTTGGCTTCCTCAGTTGTTTCCATTAGTTTTTCCTATCAGCAAAGGTTTTGCCAGGTGTCACACCAGCCCCCTGCTCTCCCCCGCACCCCAGTGCCGGCCAGTTCCAGTCTGAACACTGGAGACATCCCAGGAGAGGCTGTGGCGTGCTCCCATCCCTGCAGGGGAAAGGCCCTATGAAGGGGATCCCAAGCTCCCCAGGCCACAGACGAGGCCCCAGGCGCGGGAGGACCGGGGCTGGCAGGAGCCCCGCAGTCACCCTCTCACCGTGCACTGGGAGACAGGGCTGCCAAAGCGGATGCAGGGCCCTTTTCTGCCCATGCCTCTCCAGCTGTTGGCCAGAGAAGTGTTGACAGGACCAGACTCTCTAGGACACGTGCCAGGACGGTCAGGGGTCTTCTGCCCTTGCAGAGGGAAATCCGGGCTGCCATACCTCCAGCTCCTGCAGGACATGAAGGCTGCTGCTCTCTGCACACTCCTGGTCCTTCATGAGGGCCGTAATTTCGTTCTGTGTAAACACAAGCACATGGAGGGGGTACTGGCTGAATGCCCACCAGAGGTGCCTAACAGAGACTGGGGACCATCCCTCCACCCTGGGAACAGGGACACCCCAGTTGACCCCTCTGGGGACCGCTGTTCCCCGGACAGGAGGGCAGGTGATGACCCCACAACAGGCAGCACTTCTCCCTGCTGCCAGCCCCATGCACGGCCAAGGCAGCTCTTGGCCCTGCTGGATACTGCAATATTTTTGCTGGGTACACGGTGGCAGCATTGAGACACTTTTAGCTCTGAGAACGCAGCGTTCTGTCTATTGGAGTTATATTTTTGGCTACCCCTTTGCATTCTCCTAATCCTACCCGTGTGGCAGGCTGTGAGCTGGGCTCTGGTGTGGGCAGTGATGCTGGACACATGGGAGAGGAAAAACCCACCCCAGCCCAAAAGCACCAGCTGAGAAAGGGGAGACATGAAGAGCCTGGAACAGACCTGGAGGTCCTTAATCCTCTGCTGCATCTTCTCTATCTCATTGTTCAGCTCGGTGGCGTAGCTGAAGCAGGAGAAGTTCTTCTCCTCCTTTTCGATGAAGCCATTCACCAGCTGGTCGATGTCCCCATCCTCCGCCAGCTCCAGCAGGCGCTTGTAAGCCACCTCCTGGCTCTCAAAGCTCTCCCCTTGGCTCCGCTTGGCCCGCTGGGCTGCCTTCAAGGCTGAGGGAGAGACGAAGAGCCTGAGCTGTGTGTGTCCCCATGGGCTGCCCTTTGCAGAGCCTTCCCCTGCAGGTGCTTGGGGCAGGGGTGGGGCAGAAGGTGTCTTTATTTCACTCAGAAATCAAGCAAGGAGCTCACAGTCTGCATGGGAATGGGGCAAACACAGTGGGATCCCTCCCTGGGAGAATAAAAGGAGCCATGGTTGCACATGAAGGCAGCTCCCTGCCTCCCCATGCCTCCCTCTCCCCCAAGGGCACCCCAAGACACATGGTTTTGGGTGGCCTCACTTGGTTATCGCTGTTCATCCTTTTCTTCTGTTGGGCAAAGGGTGGGTGAAGGAGCCTGCAAGCAGGTGAGAGGTCCTGCCTTGGGGTGCAGTGCTATAAGCAGCCCCCTTGCCAACCCTGCAGACTCCTGGTTAGCGGTCCCAGTTGCACGTGCTTTCTCTCATCTGATACCTTTTTTCTTTTTGGCCTGTTCCTCCAATTCAGAACGATCTGTAAATTTGGCGAGCATGAAGGTTTTCAGTTTGGTCTCCTGGTCAAGGACACGCTCCCGTTCCTGCAGCTCAACATTGTATTGGACAGTGTCTTTGCTGTGCCTTTCGTTCATGGCTGAAATCCTTGCCAGAGCCTCCATCCTGCACACAGAGAGCAGCAGGTTACACCATGCGTAGGTATAAGGATTTGTATTCCTGGCCATTCCCATGCATCTCTGTGCCTGACCTAGCAAAGCCCCCATGCATGCTGCCTGGCCCTCATCCAGATGCAGCTGTGTTAGCCCAAGGCCAACAGCAAGCTAAGATAGCTCTTGGTGGGGTTTTGTACTCAAACACAGCACCCAACTGTGGCAGCCAGGCTCACTTTGACTGGAGCTGGCTGGCCTCTGCTCCAGGTCTGCTCCATCCTGCCATGTGGGCTCAGGTGAGACTCAAAGGAAAGAGACTGCTCCATGGGGCAAATCACCCTATCCCAAGAAACGTCTGGGATAGGTGGAGTAAATCACCTTGGAGGTACCAGTCTCCCTGCACTGACCAGGCACCCAACCCTTAGCACCCAGCTCTAGACAAGAGCGGGGAATCCTCTCTCTGAAGTTGCAGTCAGTCTCTCTTTACATCGATACTCATCACTGGCATTGCCCATCGGTGCCGAGTTTGCCACAGAGGGTTCGCAAGGCGATGTACCGCTGCTCGTAGGCTTGTGCGGATTGCTCAATGGCGGTGTTCATCCTTCTCCTCTGCTGATCCAGCTTCTTATGGAGCTTCAAGTAGAAGTTGTCCAAAATGGCTTTCTGGATTCGCAGGTTTTCAATCTCTTCTCGGAGCTTGTTATTTCTGGTCAGGATGGTATCAAAACGGACAGTGACCTGGGGAGAGGGAAGCAAAAGTTTTGAAGCTGGTGCGGGACTGGGGGACTCAGGTCTCTGATGAAAGACCTTGACCAGGGCTGGGACAAACACAGCCCAAGAGATTTCAAGTTGGCCCTGCACTATCCTCCTCCCCAAGACAGTGGAGGCAACAGTAGGCCAGGCCGATCACGGCAGAAACCTGGAGCTGGCATTGTCCAACACAAGGTGGCTTCAGGCAGCTCAGTTTTATCACTAAACAGGTGCAGACCTTCAGGCTTCTTGGCATGGCACAAGTGCTACATTTGGGTCACCAAGCTTGAAGGAGCCTTTGAGATATTCTGGGCAATCAGGCCAGGCAAACAAGCCAGGTCCTTTATGCAGATTGTGTCAACCAAATGCATTTGCGCCATTACCCTTTGTCCTGATCAAAAAGCATTTTGCACACAGGCCCCAGTGTGGCCTCACACATGGTCTCCAAAGGTCTGCAAAATATTTGCTTACGTTGTTCAGACGCATCTCCAGTGTCTCAATCTGCTTTTGCAGCCGTTTGCTACTGTTCACTTGCTTCACCTTCCCTGCTATCTGGTTTTGCCTCACAATCTTTTTTTCCAGCTCTAGTATCTGCACACACGGAGAAAAAAAAAGAAAGTATAATCTCCACCCCTATGTTCTGGACTCTTGTCAGGACACCTAGCCAAAGAAAATACCCTCTGTTGACCTGAACTACAGCAAACATGTCATTAATGAGCTCACAGTTATAGAAGCAGCTTTAATCCCAAAGGATCCCATCTTGCACACGGCAGAAACATAAACTGTAACTAGGAATGGGTTTATTTTTGTGTCACGAAGGAAATGCAGCTGCCTCTGGAGGGAAATTCAGCAGGTGTTGAACAAGGCACAGCAGCACTCTGTGTAGAGTGGAAGATGCAATGAGGATGGTTTTTTGGTAGTGGTATTGTGCTGGCCAGACAGGGATCTGTGCAGTCCTCCCTGGGAATGAGTGGAGGAAAACTTTTGCCAGAAGTGGGGAGCTGCCAGAGGAAATAAATCCACAAGAAGAATGAAGTAGTTGGAGAACAACAAAGTGGGGGGCAGGTGGGAGAGGTATGACTCAGCCAAGAGATCCCTGATTGAAAGCTAACCCTGTTGTGGAAAGCTCTGCAGCACCTCTAGCAACTGTAAACTACCCGAGCATGTTCCCTGACTTCTGTCATGGGTGGCTTGTTCAGAGCAGAAAGCTGCAGGGACCTGTCACTTCTGTAGCACTGGGTTTCCCTTGGCCTCCCACCCCAAGGCTGACCAAATCCAACCAGGCTGTCCTCAGAAGTGATGGGACATCCCTCAGATGTTGCTGCTCCTCTATTTGCCATGTCTCAGGCATGACAACTAAATGTTCCATTTTTGCCTCTTTTTCAGGAGAAAAAAAAGGCAAGGGAAAAGCAGAGGGATGTTCCGTGACCCCAGGCAGGTGTGTGCCATCAAAGAGGAGCTGCAGAGACCGGTGGGACCACAAGGCTGAGAGTCAGACCTTACTTTTCTAGCCAGTGCTGCTGACTTGAATGGGAGCCTGGCTTTATCCATTTGTCATTGGCATGTGTCTTTTGCCAGGAGGCAGCATTATATTCCAAGGCCTGAATTAAATGCATTTTACTTCGAGGAGTTTTGGCCAGAGGGCTCACTCTGCGACTCTGCTCTGCTCTACCATTCTCAGCCAGGGAATGGTCCAGATGCTCTTACCTGGTTGTCCAGGTCAGCTAACAGGGCTTTTCTGTCTCTAATCAGAGAATCATACTGATATTTGGTCTGCAAAAGGCATTGGAGCTCCATACAATTTCTGTCATCCAGTACTGCATTTCTTTGGGACGTGATCTGGCTCAGCGTTAATGACACCTCTTTGTGTTTTTGAGTCAGTGACTCTATTTCTTTTCTGCAAAAACAGAAAGACAAATGGCATTTAGCACATCCCACCTGCAACACCGGGGCAGGTCCTTATCCCTCCCCATATCAGCACCGAGGTCCCCAGATCTCAGCATGGAGGAACTTTCCAAGCACAACGCAGCCAAGCAAAGCTGCACTCACTCCTGAGCCTGCATTTGCTTCTTCACGTTGGCACCATAAGATTTCCTCTTCTCCGCTGCTATCCAAAACTGTTTCTGCAGTCTCCTGATCTCAGCTTCAGCCAGCTTTTCTTTCTCCTTCACAGGGAAGTCTGAAAGCTTCTGCCTCAAAGAGGGCCCTCCCCGCTGCCACAAAGAGGGAGAGTTTGGTCACTTGAGCAAACATGACCAGCAGTGGGAGACAGCGGAGCTGGACACAGGGGAGCGGGTTAATGGCATCACCACCTCCAGCTGTTTGTCACCGCCTTCAGCTCTTTGCTGCTACCTAAGGTATTCACTACCACCTGAAACACTGAGCCACACAAACCAACTCCATGAGTGCTTCTGATTGATTTCAGAGCAAAGGCCACCGGGTGCTTTGTTCTTGAGTAACCCACCCCCATGCTACCACCGCTCCCCAGGGCAAGGAGGTGTTAACAGCAACCAAAATCAGTGCCTGTTGACCACAGCGGCTGAGCCGCAGCCAGCACCTCGATTCCAGGACAGGGTGCAGACCTCCAGCAGCAGGGAGGGCAGGTGATGGCAGGCTGTCACCTCTTTTATCACCCAGCATGACTGCGAGGACCACGTGAGTCAGAACCAAACTCACCCATGCTGGGGACATGAATGAACCCAGGTGACTTTGCCCAGGAGCAGAGCAGGAGTGCTTACATCCCAGCTGTGGAAAGGTGACTTCTAGCTGAGAAACTGCCTAACAGGTAAGCACTGAAGCTGTGGCAGTTAGATCTACCACTACCTGTGTCCTCAGCTGACCCACATTCCCCAACCCTGCCTCCCCCAACACCCAAATCCCAGGCCACGGCCTCATCCCCAGCATAGGAGGGCAGGCAGAATCAGCCCCACCACAACCCAACACCTTGCCAGCAAAAGAAAGCCTGGGTCCGCACCGCCTGTGCGTCTCACCGCACTGCAGCATTTACTTCTGCAGGTGAGATCCCATGGCAGATCCTCCATAGTGCCTGTGGAGAAGTTCAGCTTTGGATTGTGCTTCAGTTTTTACCTTTGAGCCCCTCATTTTTTCCAGCTAACTCCGCCGGTTGCTCTGCAGATGCCTCGGGAAGGGGACAAGGTAGCCTCTGCGGAGCCAGGCCTGCTTTCCAAGGAGAGAAATAGAACCCGGGTAAGGGGGTGATTGTGTCCCCCTGCCCGTCCCTCAGCACCCGCTCGCGTGTTTGGCACATGAGGAAACCATCACAGATGGCTGCGCAATGAATAAAAGGAGAGCATTTGTAGTGATGTCATCGTGAAACACGCTCCTCTTATCGAGTTTATAAGTAGGGGAAGAACAGATGGTTTGAGCTATTCCACCCTGTTCGGTACCTGGGTTTCCATAGAAATCCTGGCGAGGCCAGGTCCCCCCCCGTGCCGGCAGGCAGAGACCCCCAGGAGCCGGAGCAGGGAATATCGCCTGGATTCAGCCCCCGTCCCGCTGCAGCCAGGGAGGGTACTGGGCCCGACCCCACAGCCCTCACCCCCAGAGCTGGACCCCCCAGCCCCACTGTCAGGACTCCCCTGTCCGCCCTGACACTGCTCACCCCGCTGCAGGCTGCTGCAGTTCCTCTCCCGCCAGGGACGGGACCGCAGCGGCAGCGGCAGTGGGGTATTCCCGAGGAACAGCCCCCGTTTCCAGCGGGAAGTGCAGGAGAGACGAGAGCCCAGCAGGGAGCCGGTCCCGGTCTGTGCACTGCCCCAGGCTCTGTGGAACAGGCACTGGCCTGGTTGCCACGACAGCGTCACCACACCGGAGTGTGGACGGGTTCTCCATGGGGACTGTCACCAAGGAGGATGGAGTGAGGGAGTGGCCAGGGCACTGCCACCTGCCCCATGGAGAGTGCTGGGAGCCCACCCTACATGGACCAAAGGGGCTTCCATGCCCCAAAACCGGCCCTGAAGCATGTGCTCTGATGCGTCCCTGGCTGCGTGTCCACAGCAAGCAGAAACCCTCATTTTACCGGTTCTCGCTTCCCTTTGCAGTGTCTGAATCATCCCATAACCTGGGACTTTGAAGCCTTTCGCTCCAACCGGAAAGCTTCGCCATCCCCAGCAGCGCTTCAGGGCCACAGAGCTGCCGTTCCCTCCCCTCCCTTGCCAGCCCCACAGCCAGCTCCCTGGGCTTCCCACCTGGTTTCTATCTGTTTTGCTCGTGGCGAGGCAGCAATCACCTCATCACTGCCATTGCCCTCAGCATCCAGACACCCTCAAGGTGCCTGCTGTCAGGAGAGCAGCAATGGCTGGCACTGCCAACCTGGGGAAGGTCCCTAGGGACAGAGACTGTTTGGGTGGCCGATACAGGGGACAAATTGAGGATTCATGCCTGCTTCTCTCCTTTCCATGCAGGGAAGCACACGGGAGCCGTGGGCTGAGTCACAAGAACCATGATAATCCCTTCCCCATAAGCTGGAGCGCGTGGCCGGCTCCTTCCCAGGGACTCAGCAAACACCGAGATCCCTGGAGGGCAGAAGCACAAGACAGCGCTGGAGGCTGCAGCAGGGCTGTGTTTTGTAGCCCTGGTGTTGCTTACTCAGCTCTGGGATGAAGGAGAATAGAGAAGTGCTGAAGGTGAGCAAAGGGCATCCGCGTCCCAGTTTGCAGGGCTGTGGCGAGTTCAAGGCAATGAGCAAAATCCCCAACCAGCGCATCGCTCTTGAGGCTGCGGCTCCCCGTTATCCCGGAGACTTTGATGAGCTAACAAGCCAGCCATCAAGTTCCAGGCTAATTCACAGCCAGATAGGCTCTGTGGATGCACTTAATTGGAAATGATTTTCATGGCAGAAAGCAGAATGTGGCGTTAGATAAGAAAAATCGCAACCGAGGGCAGAGTGATGCTGGGAAGGCACCAGAGCCTGAGGGTCCCGCCAGGGCTGGGGGAAGCTCCTGGAGCTTTTCATGCTGTTCCTGCATGATCGACAGCTCTGTGGGATAATAACGACAACCCCTCCAGGAATGAGGTTGTCACTCTGTCTCGGTGGCTCTGGCTGTGTCATACTGCAGATCCCTTCTCTCTGGTTTGCTTCTCTTCACCCTCAGCAGAAATAGGGCCAAACCTTCAGTTCAGAATAAAGGTAGAGTTGCAGGGGTGGACATTATTTTTCCAGAAACAATGCCGCTGGGTGGCTCAAAAGCCTGGTTTCCCTTGGCTTGGACTAGTCCAGCCTCAAAATACAGCCCATATTGTCTGTCGTTTTTGTGTTCCTTCTCCATGGACCAATTCTCAATTGTTTAGCAATGAACAAGTCAGTAAATTAAACTATTGAGGAGCGATATGATTTGGTAGAGTCTGTGTCTGTCACACTCATTGCAGAAGCATTTATTTTACTAAAGGGGACTGTTTTCACCCAAACAATGCTCAACTGTCAGACTTGCTCTGAGTGAGGGTGACTTCATTGTCTGGATGGACCTTTAAGCTGTGGCTGAGCAGAATGGTAATCGGAGCAGGATGAGATTGCCTGTAACATCTGAATCCAAAAAATCTCCATCTTCTGGGAGAAACAGAAGAAAAGTGACTTTCTATGCAATTTTCCTCTTAACCCATCTTCCCTCATTTAATAAGTACATTTAGCACTGATTGACATGGAGAAATTATTCCTTCAGCTGCAGATTTGGGATCTAATTAAAAATACTTGTACTATTTTAAGGGCCAAATTCTGATCTGTGCAAGCAGCATAAATCCTTCCTGATTTCAGCAATGATTTCCCTGTTTCACTGGGTCCAGTTAAATGGTGGCTGCAGGGGATGGTCAGAGCCGGGCTGGCTCTGATCTGAGCTCACCTACCTGGGAGCGTCCCATTGACGTCAAAGAAAATCTCTGGGGTAAGCTAGAGAATCAGACCCATATTTACATGCAAATGTAATACATTCATGTTACTTAATGCCTAGTTATAACAAACCCAGAACTTAATTCTACTTAACCCGTCTTCGGTTTTTGACACATGAAATCTGTGAGTCAGAGGACTATATATGGAACTGTCAAAACTTTCTTTTTTCCCTCCTCTAAAAGCCTGGATTAAATCATAATCAAACTCCCGTCAGCTCCAGCAGCAGCACTGGGAGGAGCAGGAAGATGCTGACAACTGCTAAGGCAGCTGGTGATGGGGAAAGATCTTCTCAGCCAGCAGTCTGATGGCAAAACCTTACAGAAAAGGTCCTGAATTCAGACACGCGCTAGGTCCATCCTTGCTGAAGTGTCATCCCATGGACCTGGAGTGATACCTTGGCCTCATGGTGTCACCTTACCAAGACTTTGTTTGGGAATGGCCTCCCATGAGCACATTCTCTATCCAGGTTTTTATTTTTTTCCTCCAATGAATGGTTATCTTCATATGTGCATGAACCATACCAGCCTTCAATGGGCAAGACCAGTTTTGGTCCTAAAAGCATTGCGAACACATTGAGAGTTGCAGACCTGCAGCCTTTTGCAACTGGCCTGAGTTTTGCTCCATGTGTTTCTTACTGAAAAGGTTTCTTTCAAAATACACGCCATCTAGTCCTCAAACATTGAGCCGTTCTCTCCCTGCACGATATCACTTCTTCTTGCCTGCCCTTCCTCAGCACGCACCCTTCCAGGAGAGAAGGCTGTCATGCCCAGCATCTGAAAAAACACTGCAAACGTCTGATGCTATTTCCCTTATTTAACACTTAAAATCTCAACAAAATGAGAGCCAAATATGCCAGGCACTCTACAAGTATGCAGCAGGACATCCTTCTCACACTGAAAATCTACAGTGTAAAAATAACAAGTGCATATCCATCATTAGAGACAACAAAATAGCACAAAAGTAGCTGGTTTTCACCTCTGGGTATGTTTTTCCTGAGAGTCTGCAAGTGCAGCAGCGATGGCCTCTAGGTAGCAGGATGGGAGAGAGACGTCTCTGTACGGGCACATGGCTTCAAGTTTTAAGAGTAATTGGTATTAAGTAAGGGGAGAGGAAGCTGTTTGCTGCCTCCTCGACTATAGCGAAGAGGAATTACAGCTGTAATTCCTCTTCACTCAAAGAGGAAATTGTCATCATAATTTCCTGCAGATGGGTTTCTTCTGAATTGCTGACACTGAGTGAAATGTGATTCCCAGCAGCGAACTGACTCTTTCATGGCATTACTTGGTATTTTTTAAAGGGTCATTTTAGGAGCAAGCTCCCCAGGCCTTGACTTTGGGACAGCAAAGCTCTTTTCCACTGCAGGCTCAGTCCCTCTGGCAGAGCCTAATAACATGGGTTTGTTTCATCCCTCTGTGTTAACTTACAGACGCCTTTGACTGCAGCAGGTACACCGTGCTGAATTACGGCAGCAAAGGCTGCCGCTGCGGGTGGGAAAACGCAGAAGCAAAAGAGCTGAGGATGCGCTGCCATCTGAAAGCAAGAAAAGACCTCCAAAAATTTCACTGGCCTGAGGTCAAACCTGTCTCGTAGCAAGCACTCATATGCTGTGGGAAGTTTTTAGCTAAAGCAAAAGAGAACAGAGGACTCAAGGACAGAGCCATCGCAGAAGCTGCTGTCACACGGTGTCTTACCTGACTGGGAATGGGGTTCTCTGTGCGGAGATTTTTTTTCGCCTGTGATTTAGGCAAAGCTGCACAAAGTAACGCTCTTAGCAGGGCTGCTGATCCCTCAGCAGTTTTGGAGGGATACAGGCATTTTACAGCATAAAACCCAAGGAGAGGGCAGTCTTGCTCAGGAGTGGGATATGCAATGCAATGGCTCTGAAGGTCCGAGGGGGTGCTTGGCTATGGCTAAGCCAAGCTAATGAATTCCTGCTGTGACCTCCCAGAACTCGTTCTCCCCCAGGGAAGTCTGTTGGCAGATCTAGATGCCGTGCTGGAAACCCTCCGTGCCAGATCTAATTGGAGAGCACTGGGAAGAGGGGTGGGAGGGTGGGAAGACGGGTGGGAGGGTGATTTGTGGCTGAGAAAGCAGCACATCACGGGGGGAGTCCCTTCCCTGTGCCCCCCAACGGCTCCTCATCGGCTCTGGGCAGAGCTGGGCAGCACGGGAGAGTGCAGCAGGTACAGCCTGGTTTAGAAGAGCTATTTCCAATTAATCATTCCTGATTACCATCCCATGCAATGCTCTTGATCAGGACTAAGACTACCTTATTAGTTGAACACACTCTGGAAGTGCCTTAAGGCAACTGAGGATTTGCCTATATAAGATCACTCAGGGAAACTATTTTGAATTAACATTTAAAGGCAATTAATTAAACTGCTGTATGGGTGTTCTGCACCATCTGCATTCAGTTTATCTTCTTTTACTTTTCTTTTCCAAATCAAATGAAGGCCACTTGATCTCTGGGTTGGGCACAGGAGGAAAGTATCCTGGGGGAGCCCACAAGCCCCAAGGAAAGCCAGAAAACTGAAATAAACCTGCCTGGAGGAATTGCACCCCAGGTCCAGCCTGGCGTGGTGTTGATATGGACAGTCCCAGATCTTTCTGTCTCCCCAGTTTTGGCTTTATGGGGGAGGTTTGGGCATTCTGGGGTGTCCCCTTCCAACAGCAACCGCAGCACCGAGCAAGAAACTGGGTGCACCAACTGCTCTCCTTCTGGCTCAGTGACATTAATGCCCAATTAAGTAGGTGATGGTATGAGACAGTAAAGTGCACGGCCAAATGCAGGTAAACAACCCAAGGTGGATCCGCAGGGTTTCCCTGCACGAGCATCAGCCTGGTGGCTGCACTGCCAGAGCAGAAAGCCGTGGACACGGCAGCGAGCAGGTCCCTGGGACAAGGCAGAGCAGGGCTCTTTCAGCACAAACCTCCCTGGAGAAGAGTCAGCCCAGCAAAGCCACTTGCAGCCTTTTTATTTGATTTAGGACATGTCTCCTAGTAATTACCCTGTCTTGGCCCTGCCATTTTTCCTAAGCAGAATTTCAGACCAGCTTCACGCCGAGAATAGCCGCTTTCCCAGCCTACCGCTGGCACCGCAGCCCTTCTCTGGAGAAGGAACAGATTGTTCTGAACAGTCTGGTCCATTTGCCATTTCTACGAGCTGGCTGGATTTGCTGTTTATTGCCACTCAGTCAGCAGCTGATCTTTTGCAAGATCGCAGCTATCAGTTGCCTCCCTTCCCATCAGCCGTTGCTTCATGCCCCTCGCCGCAGGTCCAAGGCTTTACGAGGGTCATCAGCTGATTTTTGTAACAGGCGGTTGTTACTCAAGACTCGATTTAAATTAAAGCTTTAAAAAAGAATATCCCAAGGGTTCAGGTTGCATATTTCTCCTAGTGCAAATCTGAAGCGACTCCCAGGGAAATGCAGAAGTGACACTAATCAAAGTCGGGTTATAATGAGTCCTCCTGGGTGTTTTGGTTGGTGTGTTAGCACACATTTCTGGGACTAGTTCAAGAGAAAGCTGCACAGCTTGGGGATGGGTTGGAAGAGAGAGCCCATTTTTAACCCTGCTGCTGATGGCGATTTGCCGTGGGTCAGACATGCAGGAGCGGTCATCCCCACTGGCCAGGAGCATCCTGTCCCACTAGCTGCAAGCAGTCCCTGCCTTTCGCAGTGGTACCTCCCCGGGCAGGCGGAGGCAAGGTGGCATGGCCAGGGAGCGCTGGGCTGGCTGGGGCAGAGGGACGCAGGGATGCAGCCGTCCCCTGCCCGCTCACTGCTCAGAGGAGAGGAGCAGGAGGCAGCGGAGCCGCGCCAGTTGCTTGGCAACTCCCCTGCAAATCTCCATCCTGTCAGAAAACATTTTTCCCAGCAATTCGGATGGGTTTCACAGGTGCAGGATCAGGCCTTGCTGATCAGGTGGTTTTAAGAAACCACACACCATACCTGGAGGGGCTGCGCATGCGCTTTGGCCAGGTCCTGGCCATGCAGCCAGGCATGGGCTGCAAAACACGGCTCCTGACGGGCGCTGCACAGCGAGGAGTGCTGCAAGGGGAGTGACGAGGCTTCCCAGGGCTCCTACATCCTCATTTAGGCCTCAGCTCAAGGAGCACAATGCTCTGCATAATCTGCATCCTAGCAAAAGAGAGGGGATGCAGTGGTCTCCCCCTCTCTCGTCTGCAGGCAACCCATGAATGGGGCATGAGCCTCCTCCGGGGGGAAATGAGCAGCCGATGTGAGCCCACGTGAGCTGCTCCCTGGTCCCACTGGCCAGAGCAGGGCCTCCGTTAGCTGCCCCTTGCTCTCTCTGCGCTGAGAGAGAAGCTGAACTAGGCTGATCCTAGTTCAATCTTTGCATCCCTCCATCACTGCGGGAGCAACGCTGCGGGAGCACCATCCCCTGCTCATCCCAGCCAGGCTTTCCTCTGACGTCCCATGCTTCAGCCAACTTTCAGTCTGCACCTGACTTCCTTGACCCTCAAATTGAGTGGTCAAACCTGACCTGAAAATCCACCTAGCTCTTCTGTGACTGCCCAGCATCTGCAGTCTTCACTCTGCGTGCAGAGAGGAAGAAGGAAGACGGGCCAGGGTTGTTCCCAGCATTTCATGGAGAACAGGGACAGGACAGAGCATCCTCCAAGCAGAGCAGGATGCTGAGGGCCACGCTGGGGTTGGTGGTGGAAATACAGCTGAAGAGAAAAAGGGCAGGAGCCAAGGGAGTGCAAAACGGCCCCAAAGCATTGCCAAACAGGCTGGATCCTGGCACATACTGGATTTACAGCATCTCTCTGCATTTCTACTTTGCTCCACACCCGTGTGCATTTCTCACGGGAGATGCTCCCGGCTTTGTCACCTGCGAGCGGCAGGAGCTGGTGACGGCTGCAGCAGGTCCTGCAGGAGCCCAGCATCACTGATACCACCCTGGAGGGGAAGGATGAGCCATCCAAAACTCCCATTAAACCCCTCCGCACTTCGGCATGAGCCGATTTGCGTGGGAGCTGATCCTTCTGCTCAGAGCTAATGAAGGAGGGAATTTCCTCAAGGAAAACAAAATGGTCTCAGCCCGAAAAGGCTTTTCTCTTCTGGATTTTTTGGTTAGGAATGGTGGCTGGAATTTTCCTCTTGACTATGCTGATACAACCCCTTCTTCTCCAGTGTGGGAGGGGAATTTGGCCCGCTGGTATTATATGCCAAGTTTAGCTCAGGATAATGATATACTGTTCGGGTTTCTATAGATTCTCAGGTCACTTTGCAAACATGAATTAATCTTGACAATGCAGCTGCAAGGAAATGGAGGTTTTATTGTTCCTGATTTAAAGAGAGGGATGCTGAGACCCGGGGAGTAAATGTTTTTCGCAAGGTTGTAGAGAAAACAAGCGATGGAGGCCAGGAGCGAACCCAGGGTCCCGGAAGCCTTTCCGTTTCTCGCAGCGCTGCAGAGTGCTCCTTCCCACACAAACCCGTTCTGGAGCATCATTTTACACCAGCCCAAAATGTAACTCTCTTTTATATTTAGATCCCAGGTTCTGTAAAGGGACGTTATATAACAGACCTCAAGTGTGGCATTTTATAATTTACCAGCTCAACTTGTGCTGCTTCTAGAAACCCGCCTGTGCAGTGTATTCCCTGGCTTAGCACAGAGCCCTCTCCCATCTCCTTCTGAGCTGGCAAAATATCCCACTCGGCATTCATCTGCAGTTTTAAAACCCCGCAGCGTGCCACTCCCCCGGCCCCAGGCCGCCATGCCATCTCTTAAGCAATTAGTGCTGTCATCAGCCCCATTTTCATTGTTGAATTTTTTGCTCCTGCAAGAGGAGGAAAGGAGGTAGCTGGACGTGCTGCTCTCAGAGGGCAGGTTGCCAGTGGGAAATCCTCTTTTGGGTTGCAAAATGGTGGCTCTGAAATCCCCGGGGGCAGGTGAAGACAGAGGGCACCCAGGCACCCCTGCCCAGCTGGGCCCTGCAGGGTCCTACCCATCCCTCCAGCAAAAATTGGTGTCCCCAAAGCTGGGGGTGAGTGAGGCAATGCAGCTGGCAGTTAGCACCATGGGGGGATGGCCCCGCTGCCATACAGTCCCTGTATCCCTGCTGCTCCCACCTCCAGGCATGCCAGGAGGGCTGTGGAACCCCATGCATCAGAAATGGGGTCTGTACGCCCTGGGATGCACCCCCACAGAGAAGAAACCCAACTCCAAAGCTCCAGTGGCTGCACAGCATCTTTGATGCTCAGTGCTCCTGACAGCCTGTATGGTCTGCTCCAGATCTGCCGCCCCAGCCCAACGCAAGAGCCCAGCGTTTTGGGAAGGCCCCGCGTTGCCACACGTCCCTGCACGTGTCCTCTTTCTCTGACTGATGGCGAGTTAAGCACGGACCCACCAGAGCAGGAAGAGCACATTGCCTGACGGCGAGAGCTCAGCCTGCTCCCTCCACCTGCAGCAAACTGGGCTTGGGAGAGAGATTTTCCAGCAGCTCCTCTGCTCTGGCAGTGAGCATCCTCCCCAGACACAGCTGGTCCTGCCGGGGGACCCGACTCTGCCCCAGAACAGAGCAGAGCAGGCAAATATCAGACCACAACCACACTGCTCCCTTCTGGCACTGCAACACAAGCCCGGTGTGCCGGCAGCCCGCAGACCCCTACCCCATCCATGTGTTGAAGCTTCTCCATGCTCTGAATGTCTATTGACTGCTGAAGAGCTTGGAAACCTGGGGTGTAAGGGCGAGGAGGGAAATGCCAGGGTAGCAGCTT
This sequence comes from Ciconia boyciana, assembly GCF_034638445.1. Lineage (NCBI taxonomy): Eukaryota > Metazoa > Chordata > Aves > Ciconiiformes > Ciconiidae > Ciconia > Ciconia boyciana. Next base: position 8,900,637 of record NC_132948.1, read on the forward strand.
TTAGGATCCAGCCCTGATCGGTGCCAGCTGGGGAGGCTGCGGAGATGCATCGCAGGTTAAGCATCGTTGCAGGGCTGACACCTCCAAGGTGAGCTGAGACTGGCAGGACAAACACGACTGGCAGCGTTTCTGGCTTAAATCCCTGCCTGCAGACAGAGGCGAGAAGCCACATTAAGGAATATTTGCTCACCCACCAGTGCTGCAGCCCCCAGCCCCTCTGGTGCCATGAGCCTGCTGCTTCTGGGGCCCAGCAGCAGCCAGCAGGAGCCCTGGGTGGACAGACGGACAGACAGACAGCTCTGCTGTGCTCATCTCCAGGCCAGGAGCCGAGCAATCATATGGAGTGGCCTTAAATCCTGCTGTGTGCCTTTTACAATACATTATTTCTGTAACAATATATATAAACTGGAGCTCCCTGGAAGTTTTGCCACAAGCTCAGGTGCCTGGTGCCGATGAGCAGCAGGAGCTCATCCTGCTGCCTGCTTCCTTCTCCCTCCAAAAGCCAAGCGCTTAACTCCCGGATTATTGTAACCTTCAACATCAGCAATAAACAACAGAAAGGACTTGGCGTGTGACTTAGAGAGGTACGAGGAAATGACCAGAAACTTCAAATCCTGAGCTGAAAATACTGTTTTGTTAAAAATACACGTCCAGCCTGTTTCAGTGCATGAAACTGTCTCTGCCCTGGGAGGTGAATTTCAGTCACATCACTGAATATCATCATCAAACAAGTGAAACAGAAGAGCATTAATTAATCAAGCAGTTGATGGCACAGCATTTAAAGGCTGTGCTTGGGAGAACCTGGGAGCAGCGAGCGGAGGATTTAAAGCATCATTTCGCGCTCCTGCTGCAGCCCAGGGGAGCTGGGGACACCCCGCAGCCCAAAAGGCACTTCCAGAACAGGATCAGTAAAAGCACGGGGATGTGTGGTCACCCAGCATGGGCATACACGACACTTTCCATATGAATCAGAGCACAATAAAAAACACCAAACAGAAACAAGCTCATCGGCGTGGCTGAGCTCCCAGCACACAAGGATCAAGTGTGTTCTCATCATCCTGGCCCCTTGCACCCCTGGGATTTCCAGTCCCTCCCTGCGCCCTGGTTTTAGGCCCCAGGGAATTCAACAGAGGTAGTGCAGTTTCACCAAGTGACTCACACTGCTTCACCTTTGGACTTTATGTCATCACTGCTCCCCTCTTTCTCATGCAAATGTTACGCTGAGCAGAGGTGCTTCGGCTCCTGGAGCATTTCTGGCATCGCCTGCTGCTGCTCCTGGGATGAGTCTGAATGAGATGGGGCAGGTCGCTTCACTAGCTGGGGCTGGGAAGAGACTGCAGTAGGCACCCTTGATAAGTAACTGCATAATAAAAATAAGTGCAACCTTGATAAAAAATAATTAAATAAATGAATTAAAATGCATCTGCGGCCGAGCAATGTAACACTGCAGCGGAGAGCTGCTGGCTTGTACCACCTCCTCCTCCGCAGATGGCAGTGGGGACCCAAGCACCTGGCCACGGCACAGGGGACACCAGGCAGCACGTCTCACGAGGGAGGAGGACACCCAGGTCTGGAAAAGGCCATTTGAGCAACCAAAATTTAAAAGGGTGCAGGAAGAAAGAAAGCAGAGGAAACGGTGGCTGCTTGCCTTGTTTTGACCTGTTGCCCATGCTCACACTGTTGTTGAAATAGAGAGCGAGCTGGTGTTAGCCTGGGTTGAAGGAGCAGTGAAAACAAAGCAAATAAAGGCTGGGAGAAAAAGCACGTGCTCCGGCATGACGATCCCCATGGGTCCTCTCTGGAGGTCATGGTTGTGAAGGCATCTCATCGGCAGGGCAGGCTCTGCAGTGGCCAGGACACACGTTTTCTGGGGTCTCTGAGCCACCCCAGGGCTCCTGCACAGATTCCACGGGCGAGCCGGTCTTGGGGGTCAGCCCACAGCTCGCATCCCCCCAGGCTTGTCCTCAGCAGCTGCGCCCATATCGCTGGCCCTGGCACGTGCCACGGCTTTTCCTCCTCGGCTGGGGAAGGGCAGTGACCTTGCCGCTGCTTACGCCTCATGTGTGCCAAATCACAGCTATAAAAGGGAGAAAAGTTCAGCTGAAAAATACGGCTCACCTTTTTATAGAAGAATATGGGATCTGTTACATTCCAGCTGAAACCCTTCCAAAAAACCAGGTGGGACTTTTTCTATATATATCTAAATAAAACCATTTCTTTCAACAAAAAAAAAAGAGCTCTGGCAACTATCCCACGCCGAGAAAGACATTTAATTGAAGCCACACAAAAGGCAGTCGGTCTCACCAGCAACTGCACTTCTATCGCCTCCGGAAAGCTTGACGCACGGATTCAAAACCAAGGATGAATGTCAGCTGTCAGGTCCCTAAGGCTCTCCAGTGACCTACATGCTACCAAGAAGAAAAATACCCAACGCTTGTTTGAGGTTGCGTTGGGAGAAGTGGCAAAGGTAGGATAGCTCGGCAGAGGGAGATCACTGAGCCAGGAGCTGGGGTGAAGCATCTCCCATGCAGGCACTGCCTGGAGCGAACCCCCTCTCCTGGGGAGCTTGTGGTGTAAATCCATGGGTGCATGGAGCTACCCAGGAGCAGCTCTCACTGGTCCCTTCCTCACCGCGTGTTAGAAAAGTTAAATTCACAGCAAGCTTAGCAGGGAGGGAACTCTTTGCAGGGAAGTCAAACAGTATCGGAAAATGAGTGAAAGTCGAGCTCAAGGTCTAGAGGCCACCAAGGCTTTCACCGTCAGTGGAGGCTGCAGAGAAGCAGGCTGTGTGGGTGCATGGGGCTTCTCTGACCCCCAGGGGGTTCCTCCATCTCTGGAGATGTTCCTACTTCATCTCCAGATGCTTGTGTTTCAGACTGAACTACCTGGGAAGAGGCAGGTGTGTTAGAGTGTCCCATGAGGAGGTACAAAGGAGAAGCTCTGATGGGCCAAGTTATCATCAGATAAACCTTCAGGTGTGCACAAACTTTCACAAACCACTTTCCTTCTAAAATACTGCCTCTTGGTCTCAAAATCCGCTTTTCCTCCTCATGTGCAATGGGAGGGGACCTGTCTCTGCAGCAGGTTTGGGCAAGTTGCATGTGCTGAATCAACGAGAGCATCAAGAGGTGCCATGAGAAGGTTCGGTTTGATCCTCGCCAAGTCTGTAGAGCCTCTCATGGGGCATCTCTTCCCCGCTCCAGCTTTGATGTGACGACTACTGTCACCAGGCGCATCCTGGACTGTGCTGGCTCGGCAGCGATGGGCTGAGCTAGGGTGGCTCCCGGCGGCTGGCCGTGAGTCCTGCCTGATGTGTGTCTGGATGGAAACACGAGGCCCATCCCTCTGCCGCAGCCGGATCCAACACAACAGTGCTGAGTGCTTGAGCTGAAAGGACCGGTACAGTCCTCTCCGCTTTACAACATTTCTTCCCTTTTCATATGTGCCATGATTGTCCAAGGCAACATACACTCAGGTTTCACTCTCTGCCCATAGTTTGCCTTTGTACTCGTCTCCCTTTCCCACAAAGCACATTAATTTCTGCAAGCCCCCTTTATAATAAACCCAAACCCACCAAACTGGGTGGTGAGCATCCCCTGGAAGGGAATAGGAGGGCAGAACAGGACTTCGGTAACAAGATGTAACGATACATTTGAACCCTAAATGCATCATTGAATTATCAAAGCTGTTCTGGCTGCAAGGTGAACGCTTCCTCTAATCTTTTTTTTCTTTTTAAATGGAAGAAACAGACTGCCCATGCCCACAGCCATTCACTCTGAGGCAGAAGTTTAACATCAGCCCCCATGTCCGGCTGTCTGACCCAGAGCCGATGTGATGCTGAAGTCTCACTCGATCCCAGACTTGCATTGGGCTGAACCTCACGCGCTGCGTAAACGTGCGCAGGGTGTTCTTAGGGTGTTTGCAGGGATGCCTGCAAACAAGGCATCTATTTTTAAAAGGCAAAAAATCACATGAAGTAAACATGGAGGGAAAGAAGGGGAAAATCCAGTTCCTAGAGACCAGAGACTGGAACAAAAGTGGCAAGTTTCCAAGGGTCCCTTTTCTCTGCAGATTAATGTCTCTGACTCTCCTGTCTCACCTGCCGCTTGACAGCGTACGTGTGTACGAAAGCATTTACGTAAAAGCCCAATTTATTGGCTAAAAAACACTACTGTGCACGTTATCATTTGCAGCCCTTAGATTTATCACCACACCTGAACCAAAACACTCACGATTTATCACCAAAGGCACCTGGCTGGAGACCAGCGTAGGAGACAGCCTGGTTCCATCGCTTTGGGTCTGTCTGTGCTGCAATCCAGAGACGGGATTGCAGCTGCCTGGGTCACGTTTGTCTTAAACCAGCTGACACCAGCATCCAAAGTCCCATGGGTGTCGTGGTGAGCCCTGCCCACCTTTCCGTCGGGTGCACCATCCAGCGCTTTGCAAGCTCTCTGGCGTGCCAGAGATCTACAGGGTGCGCTGCGGGGCTGAGCCCTTGCATCCTCTCCAAGGGGTGCCAGGGGCTTTGCCCAGCTGAAGCTGCCCACGACGCGAAAGAGAGACTGTCCCAGGAGAAAGAGGGTTTCCTCAAGTCGCTTAAGGCATCCTCTGGATGCGGGTGCAGGTCTGTTGAGCCAAGAACACAGCTCAATGTGACTCAGGCTGAGGATTTCAGACGAGTTAAATCTGTTTCATATCCACTCCCTCAACCGGATAATTACCATTAATTATACAGGCTTGAACTCTGGCCATGCTCTCTCGGGGACCTGGAAGATGCTGCTCTTGTAAGCGGCTGTGTGCCCAGGAGAGCCAGCGCAGGACCACACCTACCGTCACGTGGCAGCTGAAGGTGGCTGCGGCAAAGGCAGCACTCGCTGAGTGGCGTGGCTTGGAGACTTCATCCTCCACGTTACACCCGGTCCCGAGAGATGCCGATGGCAGAGGATGCCCCAGGGCAAAGCAGCAGCTCACAATGGCGTGCCCAAGCTGCGTGGACAAACCAGAAGGGAATCCAGGGATCAAAGGTGACTCCAGCCATGGATTCCTCCGAATCCTTTCGTACCAGTTTTGGCGCAATGTTATGTAAGAGCAGCCCAGCTCCTGAAAATCTGCCAGGCTTGCGAGCAGTGAGCAGCAAGGAGGAGGTGAGAATAGAAACAAATAAATAAGCACACGTGGCAGCTACCTCCACAGTGGACCACGTTTTCAAATGCTGCATGTAAGCAGAAACTCCAGGTGTCTTGAGAGCCATCAGTGGGATTGTTCTGGATTTTCAGGGGTGTAAGGGAAAACAAAACCTGGACCAGCAAAGCCACTGCCCTCCAAACACCTGTTACCTGTCCCAGGCCTGGGAAGGCTTTGGTGCACCTGCCTTCGGGAAGCCTGCAGGCACCTGCAGGTGGGATTTCCCACGTATTTCATCTGCATTTCAAAATCCCCAGTGGAGTCAGGGATCCTCAGGGTGCGTGGAAGATCTCTTTCTCGCTTCTACATCCCGTGTTCAGTCACGTCTCCCACCGGGGTCTGCAGAGGCACAGCAGCCATTTGACCACGAGCAAATCAACAGACCTTAATCTTATTTCCAGTTTCCTACTCCCCTGGCAGCCCTCCTGGTCCTCCTTTTTCATCGGTTTTAATTAGAGAAGCAGCTCATCCATGAAGCAGAGTTCGGCTGGGGTAAAATCAGAGGAAGCAAAGAAACAAGCCGTGTCCCAGCCCAGCCACTTGCAGGTCCCAGGCTGCTAACGTGCATTTCTGGCCAATGCAATGAGGAACATCCACAAAGTGCTTTCTTCAAGCCACGTGAAGCTGAAGCTATGCAAAATGTCCCACTTAATCTTTCCGAGAAGCAGTCACCGCTCCCCATCTTGCAAGGTCTGCTCCACACCATGGGACAATTCACATCTCTCTGTAATCACATCCAGGCAAATCAAGACAAGCCGTGCAGAGAGCCACTCCACTCCCCACCATCTCTCCCCTCGCACAGCAAAGAGAGAAGGCAAATTATGCTTGCCCCACCATAAACCAGCTGAAGAAGGGCTGAAAAGCCCTTTGCTGGATGTATAGCACTGGATGTATAGCATACGTTTTTTCCTTTCCCCCTCCGTGAACAGTTCAGCCGAGCCCCATGGAAACCCGCAAGAGCTTTCTAGCCAGTTATGAAACTCAGGCTTTGGCGGAGCGTAGAGATTCCTGACCGAAGAGGGGAAGACAGGGCCTCCACTTCTTGCCAAAGCGGCGTCAACTGATCCGCTACGGCTGTTCTCCACTTAAAGTAGGACAAAGCCTCCTTTAGCACTGTTTCTCTTCTTTTTCTAAGCGATGGAGCAGATGACCACCACGCTTGCCCAGGGATGCTCGACTGCGGACAGGACACATCAAAATGGCTCTTGTGCCTGGTCTAGCCTTAAAAGTCCGATTCATATAAGAAATTCAGAAGAGGATGGAATGTGCTGTGTTTTCTTAATCCAAATAGCTATAGCAGGAAAAATCCTATTGTGGTCACTGCTATATTAGGAAAAAAGCGACTTCTGACATTTTTATACGAGAAGGATTTTATTGGTAGTATTTTTGCCGGTATGAACCTTCCAAAACTCACCAATAGAACATTTTTCCATTTGAAAATACCTTTCATCAGAAACCCATGAAATACATCAACTTTTACAAAAAAAAAAAAAAAAAAGAAGTAGGAGGGGAGGAATGGCAAACCACATTTCTCCCATGTCAAAATAGCCTGCCTTGAAATTTTCCGAGCAGAATCTTTTAACATTTTTTATCAAAAATGTGATTTTAACAAACTTGAGATGGACTTGTCATCGTTGCTGACAGCTTCTGTTGGTGGGAGATTTCAGACGGAAACCAGCTGTTGAGGCTGCGAAACGTTCGGCTCAGTGGAAATCAAGGCCTGGCTCTGGCGTACATCAGCAAGAGTGTAACAAAGTCTCCGGCAGGCATCCTGCTGCTGGGTGTCTGGGGATGGGGCTTCATTCGGCTTCTGCATGTGGCTGGAGTCCTTGGTGAGCCCCAAGGCAAAGCCAAAGGCTCGGGAGCAGCAGCCAGCACCGAGCTCCTCGCCAAGTCCTGCGTGGCGCAGCTGCCTGCCTGCAGTTTGCAGGTTTTGTTGCTGAAGGGAGATCGTTGCACTGTATGTTTTGTAAATAAAATATGACACTAAGAAAACACCTGCCTGTGCGTCATCAACTCCCTTCCAAACAGGACACAGACCCCTACATCTTCAGATCGGCCTCATGGCATATTCCAGCTGCTCTTCTTTTGCCTGACAAATTGGCACCGTCTACCCCCAAAACTCTGCAGCATCTGAAATTTGGAGGTCAGCAAAATATTTTAGACATCAGAGGCAAGAAGCATGCATAAAAGATTTATCTTGATTGTAACACAAGGAAATCTGGATGCAAACAGTAGGAGTTACGAAAACATTTAAATCGTGGCTGTGTATCGCGTTAGGAAAAATAACATTTGACCCACAAGTCACCCATTCTTTTTTTTGCAGTGTTTGAACAGTCTGTGTAGATCTTTGTTTGAAATGTACACAAACACATTGAATTTCACGGACTTAGCAAATATGTAATCTAAGGCAAGGGGAAGTGTGGGTGACTCGCATTTCTTAGGATCCGCCTACATAAAGGGATAAGATAAGGACTGTTTCATTATTATCTGCATATATATACATGTACATGTGTGTGTATATATAATGTATATACATGTTATATTATACACGCTGTATATATGTGTGTGTGCATGTATTATGTATATGTATGTACAGAACAATAATGAAATGCTCCTTATTTCACTCCTGTATGTAGGCGGGTATTATATATATATAATATATATTTTTAAACATAGCCAGATTATGAGCAACCGTACGATAAACAGAAGTGGCATGCGCATGAGATAGTGAGGACAAATCAGCAGGGAAAGATATTTTACACGGAGGCTTCCAAGGAATGTTACCAAAGCAGTGATTTATTTGTGGAGTTTCAGGAGGGGGAAGGAAGAAAAGACACACAGGTCTCAGAGCTGTGAGCGAGATAAACTGTACATCATCACGTATTTAGCAAACTAGAAAGCAAATTGTAGACAAATAGAAAGAAGGGGGAGAATATATGAACCATAAGGTTCAAAATTATGGAATGCTTCAAGCCTGTGTGCAGAGTTTAAGGACAAAGGGATTTCCCTGATTGTTCCCCCTCCAGAAATAAATCATTGTTGTGAGCAACACCGGAGAAGAAAATAGTTTCAGGATATTTATAACACCTTGGCTGGGTCCCTTTTCTAATCAGAGAAGCTGGTGTGGGGTGAAGCTTGTTGTTTCCAGCAGAGAAAAGTTAGCTTATTAAACATATAATTTTGCGGTGGCATTTTAATATCTCTGGTTCATCACAGAGTTTACTGCTGTTAAGTAAGGGTCCTTATTTTTTACGTTCACATAGCAAAAATCTAAATGCAAAAGACCCTGTGCAAAAATACAGCCCCCCTCTGAACAGGACACCAAGCATTGGCAGCTGCTGTTGAGACACAGAGCTGTAGCAATGTGAGTTGGTTATCAAGGTGATGACGGGGCCTTTACAGATTCGCCTTTATCTGTCACTTCTCTCCCTTCCCCTTGGCTACGCCTCTTTTAACAAGAATTGACAGTGCTTTGGACCTTGCCTGATGTGGTTCACAAGTGAGATATATTCTTTGCCCTCACCAGTCTCTTTTGAAGTGCTAGATCCTTCCTTCCAGAAGTACAGTGTTTCCACTGAATCCCCAAATACACCTCCTGGGTCACACTCTGGAAGGTGCTGAGCTATCCCCCTCCACCCCATTTCCCAGAGCATTAACAGGAGTGAAAAGGACTCAGCACCCCACTAAAGGTGCTCAGATCGTCACAGGACTCATCCCTGGAGAGGGGGTAACAGCTGAAGGATGAGATAAGATGGAGATATTTCCAGCAAGGAAAACAAGACCAGGAAGGTTCCTCTGGAAACACAGGACCAATTTCCCTCTTTAAATAATCCAGCAAAGTGCAAGAGAACAACTTGCCCCGCAGAATTAGAAAGGATTTGAAAGAGAAAGCAAGCATTCGGTGCCAAAGAGCCAGGGGGGGCCGTTCCCCGGGAAGGTGCAGCACAAAAATAGATGTAAATCTGTAAATGCTGTCACGTTGAAGTAAATCTGAAGTAACTCTATTGTCTTCAACGGGGTTACTTTGGGTTTACACCAGCGTGACTAAGATTAGCATATCGGCTTGGGCGTGCTCGTAATGATAAGCATTCGCTCAGGGAAGTCGAGTGTTGAAGCTGCGTTTTGCAACGGGCAAGCACCTGCATTTCGGGTAGACTCTGTCTGCATCCTCTTATCTCCTTCCTCCCACCAGATCTAAGGTGTGCTGAGACTGCAAGTCCTTTGCTTTATCGCCCTCACGAACCCGAACTCTGCTCTGGCCCCACCACGGTAATAAGCTGTTATGAATATTGTATAACTGTCAGCAGGAGGAATCCGGCATGCATAGTGGGAGCAATTCAGGCAGGGAAGGGAGGGGAGGAAGAAGGAGGTTGACAGAGCCATCCCTACAAATTAAAGCAGGAGTAAATAAAGCAATTAAACAATATTCAATCAGAGATCCAAACTGAACAGTGAGAAAGGCCCACACAGTCCATCTCCCTTGCAAATGCAATCCAATTTACAAGCAGAACCTCATTTAATTGCTTGTAGCCAAGCTATAGCTACATATAGAATAAAATAATAGAAGTGTGAAATAACATAGCAAGATGCTCTTGAAAGAGTAGGCCAATTTCTCCATCTATAAGGATTTCAAAGAGCTGTACATTTGTTACTTAAAGTATTCGCAGGGGCAGAGCCACATATCTGAAGTTGCTCAGGAGCTGAAGGGCTTGCTCAGGCTGCAGAAACTCAGTGAGCGAGCAGAGACAGGCGCTTACAGCCCAGCAGCAACCAGGCACCGAGCCGGGCTCTGCAAGAGCTGGTGATGGGCACCGAGCGGCGGTCGGCCTCCTGCGGGGCACCCTGCGGGCCGGGGGCCGCACGCCGTCCAGGCTGGGGCATGCAGGGACCAGGAAAGGGCCACTACCGGCCTTCACCTGGTCCCCCCGCCGGCGGCACGGCCCCGCATGCCCCACAGGCCTTCCCCCGCAGGCCGCAGCACTCCGTGAGGGAGATGGCTGCTGCAGGCATGATTTTGTTGTTCACCCTGTTTTAGGGTTGGGGAAGCGGCCATTCCCTGGAGAGGGAGCGCACCCTTCATGCCCTCCGCCTCACACCAAGCCGCCGCCGCCTTACGGGTCGAGGCAACGCAGCCTCCCAGCGGGTGCCATGAAGAGGCAGCACTGACAGACGCCCGACCCCAGCCACCGCTTCCCACCTTCGGCAGACGCCAAACGGCCTGCTGGTCCACCTCACGGCCCGGTTTCGACGGACCGAGGCCGGGCCCTAGGACAGCCCCAACACCGTGAGGCGGCAGCGCCGCACTATTTCACCTCTCGTAAGCGGAAGGATTCCGCGAGCGAGGGCCTTCCGCGTTGCTTTTTTCCTCCGCCCCACTCTTCCCGCCCTGCCTATAAAGGGTTTCCGGTGAGCCGCGTCACGCTCGTAGTATCCGTGCGCCGGCCGAGTTCGCTGAGGAGACGGCGGCCATTTTGTTCAGTGCTGGGTCTCTGCTGAGACCGGTGGTCGAGGGGGGGGCGGGGGGGGAAGAGAGAGAGGGAAGAAGGAGAGCGGGGAGGAGAGGAGAAAGGGTAAAAACGGGACAGAACGAGGAGAGAAGTCGGGCCGGCCAAGCAGCGAGCGGAGGGAGGGGAGCCGCGGGGAGGGGTCCGCCCGGCCGCTGAGAGGCGATGGCGGATATAGACAAGCTCAACATCGACAGCATCATCCAACGGCTGCTGGAGGGTGAGGGTCGGGGAAGGCACGGGGCGGGTGGCCGTGGGGTGGGTGGCGGCCGGGCCGGTGCCTGGAGCCCGCCCGTATGGCGCTTCCGTGGTCCCGCCTCAGCCACCGCCGCGGGTGATGCACCGCGTCCTGCCCGCCCGGTGGGGTCGGGGGGACCAAAATGGAGGGGCGCCGAGGCGCTTTGTCTTCCCGGGGCTCGCCGCCGCCCCGGGCGGCTCTGCCCCTCAGCCCCAACTTTTCTCTCAGCCCATGTGTTTCCGAGCTGTTCCTGCCCTCTGATCTCCTCTGCGCTCCCGGTGCGGTGGTTGGACCAGCCGGCTGCCCCCTTCTCCTCCCCTGCAGCTCTAAGGAAATGCTTAATTTAGTATTATTTTCGTAGGAAAGTGTTTAAAAAACCGTGGGTTTTCTCTTACCTTCCACACGTGCACATGGGGTCTGTGCTTGGCTGAGTAGTCGTGGGGCTCTGGAAATCAGACTTAGCGTGTTTAAAGGGTCTGTTGAGGCAGCTTTTCAGAAAGTCGGGAGGAGACTTGCATGGGTTTCAGGCTATCGTGATTTTAGCTTTGGTTAGCTGCTTGCATTAATGCTATCATAGGACTTTGGCTCTTAATTCGTAACATATGGTGGCTTTTTTAGGTGTGAACAGAGGGTTGGGTTTTGGTGTTTCAGGCAGTATGTGGAAGGTCTTATTGTCTTGTATTGTTAGTGCTTTGGGTTGAAAAGAGTTCTATGGGAGTTTCTAAATCAAAGGAAAACCTAGAAGTTGCAGGGTTGTCTTCAGCATCATCCCTTCGGTTGCAGGGGTCAGCACCAGACTAGGATTGTCGGCTGATCTTCCTTAGGGCAAAAGGCTGAGAAGTAGCCAATGACAAATTTTCTTCTAGGTGTCAAGGAAAATCATAATTATTCAGAGAAGGAAGCTAGCCTGATCCAGCGTTATTTGATGTATGTCAGGGCAGGCATCTCATCTGGACTTACACTTGAAGAGCTTGGTCAGGGATTTAACTTTTTTCCATTTGGCACAAAGTCATCTGAGATGTTGCTGAGACAAATAGTGAAGAAATGTCTTTCAGCTGTATTACACCCTTTCCTTCTTACAAGATTTTGCTTGTGTAATGGCTTGGATAGCAAAAGGTCAGGCAGAGGAATAATAGCGCTACTCTAGAAATTATTTTGAGTTAAAAATCCTATAGATGTATTATGGGATTATTGAACTAGAATAAGTAAAAGTAAATAGGGCTCTTCCTCTGATCCGTCTTCGGTTTTGCCTATTACCAATTTAAACTCCCCTGGTTTAAATTATTTAAAGGCTTCCCTTCATAAATTTAGACCAGGATTTTCCTGGAACTTCAGTAGGATGATTTGTAGATGTCAGGTCCTGTATGTCATGTTTGGTGACATTAATACATGCTCAATTTTACTGCAGGTATTAGTTACAATTCTTACTTGATTTCCCCTAGTGTAACTAGTTTAATTTTCTCAAAGTGTAAGTTCTTAATATAAAAAACATGGAATAAGATAATCCTAGAAAGAGATCTCAATGATTTTCAATGATTAGTTTAAAGTTTCAAAAAGTAATAAGATGTACTACTTCAATATGTTATGTTCTTACCCAGCTTATATCAGTATTATACGTTTGGAGGAGATAAGAGTTCGTAAATCAGGCTTCAGAAGGTTTGCTGACAAGATCTTTTAAGAGATGGTTCATGCAACTAAAGATGTTACCTGAGGTTGCATCAGCTGCCAGAACTGAAATTAATTTTTTTTTCCTTTATTAACATTTCAGCTGGGATTTTGGATTCCTTGAGGCAATGATTGCCTTTCAATATTTAAAATAATTACCAATGTTAGTAACCTATGCTAGTGCTTTTTTTTGTTGCTTATTAAATGTCTATTATAAACATCTTTTCCAGACAGAGTAGTGATTGACCTCTGTGGCAGTCTGTCATTTTTATACTTTTTTTCCAGAAAGGGCAAAATGATACTGCATTTTAGCGAACGCTGCATTTTTTGATAGAGTGCTAAATTGTGTGAATTACTGTGCAAATGCCATTCTCTTTGGTTGTTTAAAATTTTCTTGACTCATCCTTTCCCTGAAATTACTAAGGTCCAGCTAGGTAGATGACAGGGCTGAACTTCTAAAGTCTTCAAGGTATTAAATGGAGGGAACAAAATATCTAAAGTATGTGTAAGGATTCTAATCCTATTTAGATTTGGAGCAAATGAGAAACTCTTTTTCAGTGCAGTTCTGGTAGAACAACCACATAATGTTAGTTACACAAGTCTGGTGTGCCTGTACCAGAACTCTGTTTCAAGTGATACCCTTTTCAGACAAGGTTGCGCACAGACTAAAATCATACTCAAGCATGAAAACACTGCAAAATCTGTTTTAATAATCAGCTTACTCACAAACTGAGTTGCCCAAATCCTTGTGCAAGCTTTAATTTTTAGAGCAATTTGGTATTTTATTGCAGCTGTCTTTAAACCGTATTCATACAAATTTTTATAACAGTTAACTTTAGGTGATTTTGCTAATAAAATGCAAAGGATATGAACAGGAGGCATTATCCCTTCCTTTTTAAAGGTAACAAACCCAAGTATTAAGGAGATACCTGATGAAATATTCCAAATCAGTGAGAAAATAGTTAAGCAGGTGTTTGTGTTTTATAACATGCCTTAGCATTGCACTATTGGAAGAGACCAAGAGAGCTATATCAGTAGTGGATCTAGTCTAATGGTCAAGGTAAAGTGAAGTGGTTAAAGGGTGAATAGTAAATTACTCTTGCTTTTGTTCTTAATATAAGATACTAATAATGTATTTGTGAGAGGGTTTTACTTGCTTTCTGTCCTGACTTCTCTGATCAAACAACATTATTCTTTTTCCCCAAATAGTTTATATTCTCCCACCCACATTAGGCTAGTTAGCTGAAATTATTAGTTTGTCCTTTAAAAGGCCTGGAAGTATATATTTAGCTTCTCATTCTAAGGTAAATATTTGAAGAGTCTTTCTTGCTCCAGATGCTTATAGTACAGAGCCATTTGGCATTGAAATGTCACAAAAAACCATTTTTCAGTAACATTGTTCTCAACCTTGGAAAGCCGTTCAATGAAAACACTGAACATACTGATCTTTTTTTTGCTGTAATTGAATTTGTATGTGTTGCCCTCTTTACTAATGAGGCTTGTATTCTGCTAGGAACAATTTCATGAGTACAGGTTGTCTAATTCTGTCACTTTTAGTAACTGTACTAACAACAGTTTTCACAAGAATAAGGCTTCTAAAGTATAGTAAATGACAGTATCCTGCACTGAGCATTGAAATGTTTCCTAAGTGTCCTTGATAGTGGATAAAGGCTCGAATATTTATGGAGCTAACTCACTTTACTGAGAAATAAGAAGGGGCAAACATGAGAGCAAATTACTCTCCTAGGAGGAGTATTGGAGACTCCATGGTTCTGAGCTCGCGGCTGTACTTGTCTGGTAAGTCAAAACTGCCAGTAGACAAGAAGATGCTAGAAAAGCTCCCTGTAAGACGAAAAATCAGTGGCATCTGTATGGTCATGGAAAGGGTTCCAGGAAATGGCAGAATTCCTGCTCAGCTCCGGGTAAAGAATGAGTGACAAATCCTGAGATTCCCTGAGTGTGAGCATGGCTTCCTTTGTGTGTCATGTCAGATGGTGTTCCTATAACTTGAGCCCCTTATCCGTTTCCTTCATCTAGTGCATTGGCAGCTTTTCACAGATAAGTAGGGTCTGGTTTGAAAATGGAGCTCATGGTAACATATCTAGAAAACAAGATTGAAATGTACTAGTTTTACCATGGTAATGGTAAATAACAGGGTAAAATAACACAATTTCAACATACGTAAGTGGAACCTGAGTTGAAACATGTTTCTGAAAATCTTTTCTGTGCTGCAGCCTCTGCAAACACTATCAAGGGAAAACTAAGTAATGAATGGAGGCTACTTTGGATAAAGCCATGCGAGGCTAGAATGGTGGTAGCCATTCTGAAAGCTGAAATCCTGGTTAGTGCGCTAAAATCAGCAAAAAGACTAAATCCTCAAACTTTCCTGTTTATACACCCACAGGTTTCTATTCCCGGTAAAGCCTGTTGTATAGCTGTCAAGGAGATATTCTCTCTAATTTGCTTTAAATGGGGAAAGAGGATCATCTAGTTATTAAAAATAGTTGAGCCAAAGTGTATGAATAAACTTTTGCTGACAACAGCGAAGACTATTTCTTACAAGTGCAGTTCTCTGGTTTTTTTCACCTTTCTGCTAAATACAGCATTGATTGGGTCTGAAGGGTTGCTTGCTGTTTAGCTTCATATACCGTGAGATAAGTCTGTATGATTCTCACAGATGTTAATCTGAAATGTGGTCAGATTTCACTTGTTGATGAGTTGGGATACTGTGACAAAGTTTCTAATAGATGAGCAGTACTTGTTAACCTCAAACTACACAACTTTCCATAGTGTGTGTAGCTTAATGTTAATTGTTTCCTGCTGTGTTGCAACAATTTCTAATAATGGGACATAGGAGCTCTGCATTTGGAAGATGAGCATTAGATTCCTATCACTGCTGTGGATTCAAATAAGTCAGTTAAATTCGGTGTGCGTTGCCTAGTCAGTGAAGTGGAGGAATTTGTCATCTCTGGGTATTTGTGATCAGCGTGAGTACCTGTTGCTACGTAGCGCTCTCCAGTGTGAAAGTATGTTACAAGATGAAAATTTTGCAGTCATGCAGAATCTTCTGTTTGATAATGTTGCTGTGAACTTTTGTCATACTAAAAAGTAGACTAGAACTTTTTCTTTTTAGAGGCTTGGGCACTGAGGAGCTGCTTTTCAGTTTCAGTTTTGAATCTGAAATGATCTGATCAAAGTTGGTAGTGCCTGCAGTGAAGTAAAACCTTTTTTTACATCAAGCACTTTCAAGTTATTTATTCCCTTTGTGCCTGTGGTGCAAAACTGAATGTGAAACTGTCATCAGGAACTGCTAAAAACAAGATTAAAAACAACCTGCAGTATTTTTGGAAATGTCTCTAGGATTGCAGACATTTTAACGTAAAATGTGGTAAAACTGAGAGACTTGTTTAATAAGCCAAAAAAATGAACTGGCCTGCTGATAGAATATTTTATTGAAAACATTGTCTGTACAAGAACTTGATTCTAGCACTGTAGTTGACAGCATTTCAACTGCT
The DNA here is from genome assembly GCF_034638445.1 of Ciconia boyciana. Lineage (NCBI taxonomy): Eukaryota > Metazoa > Chordata > Aves > Ciconiiformes > Ciconiidae > Ciconia > Ciconia boyciana. The sequence continues at coordinate 8,916,746 of NC_132948.1, forward strand.
TCTTTTAATGTAATACTGAAGGAAAATTGAGATGTTTGGATCACTGAAATATCTAATATTTTTGAATATTCTGCTGTTTTTTAATACTTTCCTAAGTATCTGTCCCTTCCATATTAACCTTGAATGAGGTAATAGAGTCAGTTTTATAATAGCATTTGCCTTCCTTAAAGGATTGTGTGGCATCAGACTGAACATAGGAAAATGCTACCGATGGGACGTGGTGTAGAAGTCTGTTGTACTCTATGTGCATGTGGTCTCCTAACTGTTTTATGTTCTAGATCCCACGGTTCTTGACCCATTTATCCTTCACAAAGAAATGTATAAAAGTTACCCTGGATGTCAAGTGGTGTTTTAACTCCTGGCAGCTGTGCTTTGTGCTAGTGCTGTTTGCTTGCACCAAAATGACAGGGGTGCTGTTAAGTTCTTGCTCTTCTTCCTTGTACTTCCCTTTCCCCCTCTGCTGGGCGGCTGTTGTAGTGCACTTACCTCTGCTTATAATATGCCTTCATTTTAGAGTTGGTATCTGTTGTTGCTTTCCAGCAGTTTTCCTCCTTGTCTTGGAAAGCAATGTCAATTTTAGTAGTTGGAACCTATGTTCAAGTCAGTACCTCTGCAGAGGTCATCCAGGCTACAGGGAGGGATCTTTTCTGTAGTCTTTTCCATCCAGTGGAGAGCTTATTTTTCAAAAACTTCTCATACTTGTACAGTGGAGAAGATTTTACTTGTTAGAAGACTGCCCAGACTGGACATTGAAATTCAAGCTCTTGAGAAATGATTTTTAAGAACAGGAGCATCTCTGCCTAAAAGAGGATGGGAATATATTACTGTCTGGAAATAGTGCAGCAGTATGTTGAGACAAGACATAAATAAAATATTATTTGAAATGGGCTGACTTTTTTCCTCAACTGATTAATCCTTAGCTTGTTCTGCTGTCAGTTCCAGACTGTCATTTCTGAGGGAGGTTATTTTTTATGCATTGAAAGAACAAATGTGCATGTACAGTACTATTGAGCTGCTCTTTTGACTTTATGACCAGGCTGCCAATTAGTATCGTACTGTCTGGTCTCTACAAGCTGCCTTGTTTTGGTCCAAAGCGGAGAAAAGAAACTGTAAACACAGCATATTTTTCATAGTATATTATTTTTGCTTTTCTCAGTAGGACTAAGTAACTTGAAGACTCAGAGAAACCTTTTAAGAAGTCATTCAGACTGAACATCCTGCGATTCCTTGCCAGCTCTTTCATTGTGGATGAGAAAATCCTTGCACTAAAAATACACATTTCTCAAACCAACATGCACTTCTGCATATTTGATTCTTCTGAAGCCAAAAATACTTTTTTTCCAGCTTTTCAGGATATGTAGGTCAATGTTAGAAGAAATTGAACACTCGTTTCTTCTGTGCCGTTTCCATGTTGGACAAAAGTGGTCAAAATGTCATTGGTGGGCAGCGTGCTACAGAATGAATCAAATTGTCCTGTTCGTTCATTCTTCTGGTATCTGTGCTAGTCAGTTTGCGAACTGCAACAGAGCATTGTTTTATCTTGTCAGGGTTTTCTACAAGCAGATGACGAAAACTGCGTGAAGATTATACTGGTTCAATGAAAATACATTGGAGAAACATAGGAAAATTGTATCTGAAACAGTTTTCAGATTTTCATTTAATCTTCAGCAAAAATGAATGCGTATGCTTTATTCATAAGCTTTAGTGACTCAGTGCATTACATAGTCTGTATAATATTTTGTACTTTTTAATTTATGGATGTGAGATACAGGGTTTGGTTTTAGCAATTTCTAACAAGACCAAATGATGGCAAGTTAGATTTTTGGCTTCTCAGGAAACTAAATACAAGTATATTATATTATCACAAAAACAAAGGCGAATTGTAAAATTTAAGAGTAGTGGAAAATGTGACATTTATTATTCAGCCAGCTGATCACTTTATTCTATAAATTTCTGTTCTTTATTGCTTCTGGATATTTGGCATTTTGAGTAACTTGCTCATTGCTCAGGAGTGTTTGGAAAATTACTGTACAGATGAAAAAAAATACTGTGTGGATGAAAAGCCTCATGCGTGATAAACTGCTGTGACAAAGATTTAACTTGAATTTATATGCTTCATTACTTCAAATATTTTAATGGAAGACATGACGTTTAGTGGTAATTCCAGCGTTGTCATGTAATGTCAGTGTTGAGTGATAATACATAGGCAGTGAATAATAGAGGAGCATGTATTGCTTGAAAGATAACATTATTAAAGCCATGACTTTTGACCTACAATTAACTTAATGTCACTGTTCAAATTGTAATTTGAACTCAAGTTTAATTTTGAAGCTTGTTTGAGGAAAAGTTGTGTGTTGTAGGGTATGGTCAATGATTCTGTAGGGCAGCCTGTGCCACCATGACTAGGGTCTCTGGGAGTCAGCATGCAGAGTAGAATTGTTTTGGTACTAACACTGTAAGTGCTGGTAGATATTGCGTCCAGTGACACTTGACTTTATGGATGGATATTACACAATCATTATTTTATTCTTGGTCTAGATAACATGCACGCTGACTGAACAGAGTTTTCTACTCTTGATCAGAGGCTTGCACAAAAGTACGAAACTTCTGTGCTAATGAGAAATTGTAATCCCTTTGGAATATCAACTGGTTGGGTTTTTTTTCTTCCTGAAACGCTCCCTCGGCCTTTCCTACTGCCGTTCTCACTTCTTGATTTCATATAGTCCAAAGCCCACAGTGACAGTATAGATACTTGAGTCATCTGTAGCTTCCAGACTTCTCACTCTGAGGTTAAACAGTATCAAGGGAATTAGACTGAAATGGTATCTAAAAGGTTATTTAAGAATTCAGGAAGATAATATTGCATAGGTTCTTGTATTGAAAGGGTTCGGGGCTTGTTGCTTGCTTTTTTTGCAACTAAAGACCAAACCTTTTTGGATAAGAGTGTAGATTCTTCAGTGTCAATGCCATATGAGTTGTACACAGTTAAGTCGCCTCACTAGGCAACGTTACTGGTGTAGTGATTTTGTTTCTGGAGGTGTTGTCAGAGTGTTTCCAGGCATCTGAGGCTAAAGTTCTGAGGTCATTTGGCTTTGCTGCTAAACTAATGGGTTATGTTGTAGAAGATGACTGCTCTTATTCCATAATCTTACTGGAATTTGCTACGGGGTTTTTTTTTGCTTCAGCCTTATCAGTGCTCCATGTTGTCACTGATTTTGACACCAAATAAAAATATAATAAGCTTCACCAGTAATGGCATAATCATAATTTTTTATTTAGTCTTATTGTAACCCTGATAAATGCTGTTGCATGGTTGAGTCACCATCCCTGGAGGTATTTAAAAGACATGTAGATGTGGTGCTTAGGGACATGGTTTAGTGGTGGACTTGGCAGTGCTGGGTTAATGGCTGGACTTGATGATCTCAAAGGTCTTTTCCAACCTAAATGATTCTATGCAATTTAGCTACAGCAATGCTGCTGTAGAAATGTCCTTTGTATATCTGGGCAACAGAAATGGGGGGGGGGGGTAGGTGATAGATAAATGGAGGGAAAGCTGTGCTGGTGGCTGTAGAAACTTGTTCAGGTCAAGCTGGTGTACTTGTCTAGACTAGGAAAGAAAACTGCTGTCGTGAATTGTTGGAGTGGGGGAGATTGAAGCAGTAGTGGGGGGGGGGGGGAGAAGTGGTCTGAGGGTGGGAGATAGATCTCCTACTAGCTTGTCTTTTACTGTGCTCAAAGGCAACAATAAGGAGAGCTGTTTTGTCATTGTGATCCAAAAATGTTTCCTTAGATACAGTTCTGACCTTCCAATCATATGCTTATTTTTCTTCCATGTTTGCTAACTGTAGTGTAGAATGGGGCAGTATGGTATTTATTGGTACTGTAGTCTTGTTGGTTTAGATACTGTCTTGGGCAAGGTTATATGATAGTTTAGGGAAGTTTGCATGTTTGAGCTACAATGTTGATGATTAAATGGGAGACTTCCTTTTCTCAGGTTCAGACAGCTTTTCAGAGAACAAGTGTATAACCGCTTCATTTAAAAAAAATATATATATAGTCACATTGTCCAAGATGGGTTTTATAACTAAATAGAACTAAACTGATGCTATTTTAAAATGTGACATTTAATGGGGGAAGTGTTGAACCATGAATTCTGTTAAATGAAAGTAACATACAACTGAAACAGAACACACTCCCCTTTCTCGGGTAACGCAGCAGTGCAGTTTCACCTCAGCAGGCTGATGTTACCCTGTTATCTTCTCATTCTGTATTACAGTGGCATTTAGTCAGGCTCTTAAAATAACGCTAGGGATATTGTTGATTTTGATAACTTGACTTCTGACTCCTTCTGACAGTGCGAGGATCAAAACCAGGCAAAAATGTCCAACTTCAAGAGAATGAAATTAGAGGACTGTGCTTGAAATCCAGAGAAATCTTTCTGAGTCAGCCTATTCTACTAGAACTTGAAGCTCCACTGAAAATATGTGGTGAGTACTGTGATTTTGATTTGATGCTTTGGGGGGCGTGGGGTGTCAGGTAAATGCAGACCTTAAGCAGAGAACAAGGGCCAGATGCTACTTTCACTTATTAACAGTGGAACTAAGAAATGATTGTAGCAAAAGGGAAAACAAAACCCTGCTGGATGCTTAGGGTGGAGGAGTGGGGAGGAGGTAAAAACGTGGGAATTGGAGTGGGGACCAAAATAATGCAAACCCCAAAAGTAACTGGTCCACTTTCACCAGGTCTCTTGGGGAAGGGATTCACGTGAAGTTTTGGAAAGGAGTTTTTGTATCAATGAAATAATGTTTGGCCCAGTCATTACTGAACAAGAGGAAACAAGGGGGAACTGCAGTAGTTTATTGTAGCTGCTATTCAGAGTTGAACAGTGGTTTGACAATATTTTAAAATCCTGCTGGAACTTAAATTGGAATTACTTTCTAGTTTGGTTTCACCATACTTGTACACAGTGGTGCTCATCACACACATACATGTCTAGTTATGCTGAAAGAATGAAGAATGTCAAAATAAAAGCCTCTATAAATGCACTTTAAAAAGCATCCAGCAAACAGTATTTTATCCTACTCAAACACTGAGGATTTACTTCAAATTGAAGTAGCTTGTTCAATATTTATAACATTGGTAGTCTAAAAACCATGATTTAGTGTTCCGCTTGTCAGAAAAAAACCCATGAATTAAACCAAAGGCTGAAATACCAATGTCATTCTCAAAACAACTTCACTGCTAGAATTTGAATTACTGAGTGTTTCAAGAAAACACCAGAGATGGTACAAAGGAAAGCAAGTTCCCCAAGTGATCAGTTTTACATCAATATTACCAATGCTGTGTGGAAATACCAAGAATGAGGTAAAGGTTCCTGATCTCACAGCCACTAGTCAAGTAAAGGATTTAACTGGATGTCAGATTTTCATTTGAACATGCAGTTGGTTTCTTGGAATCTTGATTTTGTTTTACACGTGTGTGAATATTTGTAAGTAGCTACACACTTCATCTTAGTGCAGTTAACCATTGCATTACATAGATGTCAGACTTCACAATGTGATAATTTTATATACATTAAGATAAACGGTAATTTTTAAGTATGTTGTAGGCAGTATCTAACTGCAAGCTTTTTTCTTTCTGAAGCGTCATTCATTTGTTCTTTCTCTAGAATCAGTCCAAGAATGTAGCAAAGGGTGACTTACATATTGTTTCTGAATACTCTTTACAGGTGACATCCATGGACAGTACTATGACTTGCTTCGACTCTTTGAATATGGAGGTTTTCCACCAGAAAGCAACTACCTGTTCCTTGGTGATTATGTTGACAGAGGAAAACAATCTTTAGAAACAATTTGTCTTCTATTGGCCTACAAAATTAAATACCCAGAGAATTTTTTCCTCCTCAGAGGGAACCATGAATGTGCCAGCATCAATAGAATTTATGGGTTTTACGATGAGTGTAAGTAATACAGATGCATGCATCTTTGGCTTGGGAAAGCAGGGTAGGACGTGCTGGTGTTCCAGTGTTAGATGATTCTTTCCTAACTTGCAGTTCCCTTTGTGCACTTCAGGGGGGCCCTTGGCCTGTTTTAGGAAGGGAAATGTCCTTTCCCTGATCCTATTGGAGTCTGATCCTTACAGTACAAAGCAGCATGCAAGTGGGTAATTTTATTTATTGGCTGCTATGTTAACTAACAGTCATCACTGGTACATATTGTTAAAGTTCTTAAGATAAGGTCATCTAATGAGAGATGAGAGAATTCTACTTCATGTGCTTTACAAAATTTCACCTCTGTTCCTTTCATCTGAGGGACGATGATACATACTTGTGTTATAACTTAACTTGAAGAATGGGCTGGTCTTTACTGTGGTTATGTTACAGTGCTTGCAATCTACTTCATATTAAGACCTGTAACTTTGTAATATTAAAAAAAAAAAAGCCTTCGCCCTTCTCTGGATGCAGTCCTGCTGTAGTGTGCTGTTGCTTTGGCCAAAACCAATATTTCTTTTCATAAATGGGGCAAAGCGTGTGTGAAGCCTTCAGTGTGACGTGCGCTTGGATTGAGCACCAGATACTTGCTCTTTCAGTAGGTGGCTTCTGCTGCAGAAGTTGTTACTTGAACCAGTGTGTCAGCCTTCTAATGAAGAAATGTGCTTGTATTTATTCGGCATCATGAGCACTCCTTCTGAACAAATGCGATGTTGCTATGCAGTTAATGTACCAGCTCTGTCACTGCAGAGTACGTTAAGGTCTATTGTGACGGAGACTATACGTAGACCTTACCCTAACATAACAAGTAATTTTGCTGTGAAGAAGTGTATGTTCATGTTTCAAAGGATGTGACTTAATTAATCCAGATAATGTACAGGAGATTAAACTGTTAAATTAATTGTGCACTGAAGCATTCTCACAACTTGTGTTGTGGGACATACTTGGCTTGTAGCTTACAAGATGTACTCTCCATGTCTTGTTCTCCTTCAGTGAGGAAACAAAGATGTGTGGTATTTCAGAGTTGACTCCTCAGAGATTAATCACAGGCTTAGTCATATATCGCAAATATGTTCAGGGTTCATATCTGTTGAGAGAGTCCCTTTGAAAGTAAAACTGTAGCAGTTTCATTTTTCAGTCCTGTTTCTTTGCCTAAAGAGGCTTCATGTGGTAAAGCACTAGCAGAAGTCTAAAGAAAATCTGCTTTCTGAGAATTGCTGTCTTCTGCTGAAGAAAACAGCAAATGGCAAGATTTTCTGAAATGGATCAAATTCTCCAAGGGATAATTTTCCAAAGCAAAGTTGGGACTGGAGAGTCTGGCTGCCAACAGTGGAATGTCGTTCTGTTGAACAGACTTGTGCTACCCTCAGAGCCACTTCAGAGTGCTCTGGCACACAGAGAGACCTTTGCAACTTTCTTATAAGCAATAAAGTATGTCAGTGGGTATCAGAAGATAGATGTGTATAGACTTTAATGCTAATTTTTTTGCAAGTCTTAGTAAACTTAAGGCAGCCGTATTAGGTTGGTTGTGGTTGTGTTAGAAAAGCATATTGACTTTTTTTTTTCTCCAAAATGTCTTCTAGGTAAGAGAAGATACAATATTAAGCTGTGGAAAACCTTCACAGACTGTTTTAACTGTTTACCAATTGCAGCTATTGTGGATGAGAAAATATTCTGCTGTCATGGGGGTAAGTAACAGTTCCTTAATTGATATTTGAGAAACTGTAATACTCTAGTATCAGTCTTGGCAATTTCATGTTTACATTGCTGAACTTAAGGGATTTTTCCCTGTCTTGGTTCCTGTATGAGGTAGGGTTGAGCTTGATTAGTGTCAGTTTTGTGAATCATCGAGCTGGTAGTTTTGTAACTTCAGACCCAATTATCTGCTTTTCCTTTTATACCAAAAGGCATGTTTAATAGCCTCTCCTTCTGAGTAAAGAATCTTCATAGGTGTTTTTTTAGGTTTATATGACTAGGAGTTTTATGTACGTTCTGAAAATGTATGTTTTCATAGATTCATAGAATGGTTTGGGTTGGAAGACACCTCTAAAGATTGTTTAGTAGAATCCCCCCTGCCATGGGCAGGGACATCTTTCACTAGATGAGGTTGCTCAAAGCCCCATCCAACCTGAGAGGTTTGGAGTTTTGTTTGTGGAAATTGGCTCTGTTATGCTATGTGATACCTGCTTCATGCAACTTCTCAAAGTAATAAAATACATACTGCACCTTAAATGTTTTATCACTTGCAAGTAATTACAGTTGCCCAGGGAGACATACCAGTGAAAAATGGTATGAGGTCTGTTTGTTGTATTTCATCTTACTAGGCCTGATCGTTAAAATAAACATACTCTGTGATTTCTAGTATTAATGCCTCTTTTACTTAACAGCTCTTTTAACAGATGCTTGCAAAATCTTGCAGTGGGATGATTGTAATCCTGTAAAATGTGGAAATGGCTTTGCTTATCTTCCTTCCAGTAAATCTTCTAGAAAGTGACTTGTCTTCTGTTACAAAAGCTTTAAAACAAATGCTGGATTTAAAAAGTCAGTCAACATTGCCATTGAACTATGTAAAATTGCAGTGGTGAATCAGTTTGAATACAAATTATTTTTGTCTTGAATTAATACCTCTGTCTTACAGCGCACAGTTGGACTAGAATGTGAACTGCATGTGTCTTAACTCTGAACAGGTTTGTCACCAGACCTTCAGTCAATGGAACAGATAAGACGAATTATGCGCCCCACTGATGTACCGGATCAAGGTCTACTTTGTGATCTCTTGTGGTCTGACCCTGACAAGGATGTCTTAGGATGGGGTGAAAACGACAGAGGAGTGTCCTTCACATTTGGTGCTGAAGTGGTTGCTAAGTTCCTCCATAAACACGATTTGGATCTCATATGTAGAGCTCATCAGGTATTTTAATTTTGTACATTAAACCATAGAATAATTCAGGTTCAGAGGGACTTGAGGTGGTCATCTGGTCCAACCCTACACACATGTACTCAACACGGGATAAACCAGTGTAAGCCCAAGTTGCTGAGGATTTTGTCCAGCCAAGTTTTAAATATCTGCAAGGATCGAGATTCCACTGTCTTTGAACAACTTGTCCCAGTGTTCAGCAACCCTTGTATTGAACATTTTTTTCTTAATACGTATAAACTGTGGCTCTGATTCCTGAACGAGATTGTGTTGAACCTAGCAGAATGCTGGTTTTCTCATTGCTGCTGGACTCTGTTGCTGAACTGGATCCGGCAATGGTCTTCCTGTTTTGGTGTAGAAGTTTGGAACTCATGCTTGTTAGATGTAGCCAGTTTTTCAGCTGCTGGCACAGTTTAAGCTGCTTTGCACCTTGGCAGGAAGAGCTTGTCCAGTCTAATATTTCTGCTTTTCTCTCTAAAGGTTGTTGAAGATGGATATGAGTTTTTTGCAAAAAGGCAATTGGTAACTCTCTTTTCTGCCCCAAATTACTGTGGAGAATTTGATAATGCGGGTGCCATGATGAGTGTGGATGAAACTCTAATGTGCTCTTTTCAGGTATGGTATCTGAAGAGTTTACTTCCTAGTTAGTGTAGTCACTCTTCAAATTTGCTCTATTTTGAATTGATGCTTTACTGTTACAAACCCATAATGCTTGTTTCAGATAAATCTTTACAGATCTCACATGTAGACAGGGCTGTGTTTGCACTCATGTCTTCAAAAATGTGATAAGCCCTTGCTGCTGTGAGTAGATGAACTGTTTTACCCTGGAATTAAATCATCCAAGCAAAGCTATCAGCTGTTAGCCTGCTTCCCTTGGCATGGGCTCCCTGATCAGCTGCTCTAAGCCCTGTCGTAGCTCTGAATAGGAAACACATTTATTTCTTGGCACATTTATGATTGGTCCAGATGACCTGTATAACGCCTTTACTAGTGAATTAATTGATTGTAAGAAAGCTGAAACTTTTTGCTAAATGACTGAACTATCTTTTCAGATTTTGAAACCTGCAGAGAAAAAGAAGCCCAATTCCAGCAGACCTGTAACGCCTCCCAGGGGTATGATCACAAAACAAGCAAAGAAATAGTCACTTTGGCGCTGCCTTGTTGGGACTTGTATTATAGTATATAACCTCCATTTTTAAAACTGTAACGTGTACTGTTCAGCTTGCTCAAAATAGATAATGTGTTTGTGGTTTTCCTTTTGATTTGATGAATGGCATTTGCTGGTTGTAACAGCAAATGAAAGACTTTTCTCCCTCCCAGGACAAGAGTTTTAAACTTCCCTTTCGTTGGTGTTACAGCTGTACACTCCACAGCATCTTATCCTGTCGTTATGGGTAATTGTACAACTGACTTTCTGAATCTGTACAATGAGTAGTGTAAATGCTTGTTTTCTTCTTTAGGATCTAAAGAGGGCACTAGTGTGCTGCGAGAGTAGAAATTTGTTACTGTCAGAAATTACATACTGTCTATACAAACCACTGTGAACTTTTTTATGTTAAAATTTGTTTTAAAGGGATTGCTTTTCTTTTAATGTCTTGTCATGTACACGTTAGTTTTATTGCTGTCGACATTAGAAATAACTTTCAACCTTGCCAGCATCACTGGTATGATGTATATTTAATTCAGACACACATCCCTCTCCGTATACTTCAAACGACAATTAAAGCCATTATTTTAAGTGTTTGTCTCTTTCCTGAAGCCAAAGTTTGCTTAGAAAACCGTTCGTACACGACCCACCGCACTGAGTTGGCAGGGCTTTGCAGTCACGCCACCTTCTTGGAGATAAAAGGAAGTCCTGACTTGAAATAGCAAGTAGAAATGCTGTGCTGTTTATTCTATTTGTGGTAAAAGTGAACACATTTTTATACAGTTTCTGTACGTTCGACCAAGTGGACCGTTTTACAGCAGCATCAGTCCTGGGACAGCCAGCGTCAGAAAGCTGGAGGTTACGGGAATGGTCCTAGATCTGCCCGAATGGTTTTGTGCATTTTAGCCTAAGGACTTTGTTCTACAAAGAAGCCTAGAGAATAGCTTGATAAGCCAACCAGAGGTGTTGATCTTGATCACTGGTTTATGTAAATCTCTCACAGAATCTTGTTTTTTAAAAACTGTTAATCTTTTTTGAACAGATAACAGTGTACAATACCATGTAGTGAAAATCACTTATTAAATGAAGAAATTGTTAAATCTTCTCAGTGTCAGTTTATCACAACGTATACACTACTGCTATCAGAGGACCTGACTGAGATAAATAAATTGTTCTGGAAACCCACACATTCTTGGTTTGGATCTGTCTAAGCTGCAAGCACTGGAGGTATATTTTTAAGCAGGGGTGTTGGATTCAGGTCCAGCTCTGGAGCTTTAATGCACTGTATTGCCCTGAAGTGCAGGCACCCTCCCCCCAGAGGGGGTGGGCGCAGGCGTGAAGCTCCCAGCGCGCTTCCCGCGTTGCTGTGGATCTGCAGACCTGTCCCGTGGGCAAGTTGGAACACTGCAGTTCAGCAGCTGAAGGTGCTGGTGTCTGAACCTGTTTTTCACAGCCCCGTGGTGAGGGTAGCCGTGGACCGAGGCTTCCCAGGCTTGTGTAGCAGCAGCGGTTCCCAGAGGTACGCATGCGTGGGAGCACTCGCTCATCTCTGCTCCTGTTTATCGTTCTGTGGTTTGAATGGGGTTTGCCTTGAATACAGGTACTGCTTTGTTGGGACCGCAGGCTAAAGAGGGTCATTGAGGACAGGACCACTTTCCTTAATTGAAGAACTGTAAATTCTTGTCGAAGAGGGAAAGTTCAGTAAACTCGACCGCTGCTGTCTGTTCTGTTAGCAAGGCGTGGCGTACACCAGCTAAAGCAGGTTGCACCGAAGGTGACAGTCTGGACGGTCTTTGCCAGGAATGCACCGTTGGTCCATGTTCCTTCACCTGCTGCCTCCCTTCTCATGTGCCCTGTGGAAAATACTGCAGGATTTTTAGAAGTCGAAGGAGGTGGCTTGTTCAGTATCGCCAGCCTGTGCTACCACGGGTGCAGTGATGAATTCTGGTGCTTGGTGGAGGCTGGTTGTGAAGGAGTTTGTCACCGAAATGCCCAGCTCAGATAAACCACCAGCTCTGTTCCGGTGTCCTGCTTAGCGGAGGAGTTTCCCTTCACTTGTGGAGTGAGCTGAACCTCTGTGATGAGAAGGCGTTGTCTGGGCCATCCCCAGACCTTGCTTTTGTTTTTCAATGTGTTTCTCTGCCCAATCAAAGAGCCTTTTTCCTACTCTGAAGACTTTGTTTTTCCTCCCTCTAAAGTTAATTAATCAAACCACCTCTTGGTAACTTGTGCTGAGCTCATTAGACTAGGTGTCAGAGATTGCCTGTTAAAGGCTTTCTTGCAAACTTACTTTCACCCTTTAAATCACATTGGTGGTTTTCTTTATAGCTCTATAATTTTTCTTCCTCCTTGTAAAATAGTCACCTGCATGTCTTTTATTGATCTGGTGAATAACAGAGCACGCGTGGAACCGGTTTTTATTTGACTTGTGTCTAAAGGAATGCATTAACCTGTCTCTGCAACCATTAGCTGGCCAACTATTCTGCGTCACACCTTTTTCCTCTGTGACTGGTTTTTTCTCTCCTCAAGTGCAGTTTTAGTGACACATGTGCCTATTCTGGGCTGCATTTTCTGCTCGGCTGCATTCCCCTGCGGTGGTTCATGTACCTCGGGCTCCCCAGCTGCTGGGGGTGAAGGAAGTCCCACGGCACTGTGGCGGAGGTGGAAGGGTTCCTGTTCCATCGCAGAGGCAGGAAGGAAAGAAGACCTGCTGATCTCGCTACGGGTTGCGATCAAAAGTTCAGAGGCAGGTTTTATGCCCATTTGTTGGGGTTGGCTTTTTGATCAGCGGAGGGAGAGAAGGAGCAGCAGATGCCAATTTCCTATTGTTTTTCCATAATGATACTTGTAGGAACATCGAGTTTACCCAGGGAATGGACAGAACAGCACGTGAGCCTCCTGAGGCCCTTCTCCCTGCAGCCCCGCCGCCCTTTCCTGCTGGCCCAAAGCTTTGTAGACGTCGTGAAGGGCAGACCGCGGCAGGGAGGGGTTCCGGGCCCTGCTGAAGACCTCCACAAAACCCAAGTTCTCTTCAGGCCTCGTCTTGTGCCTTTTGCAGTACACCACGGTCTGACTTAAATGTGTTACTCCAGAGAAGAGTGGTGAGATCTGAGGCGCGCTCTATCAATTTGCTGTTACTCTAGACAGTGGTGTGTTTCTCTTTAGTTTCTCTGAAATGAGATGAGTCCTCTTTCCCGTCCAGCTGTCGAAAGCCTATTTTTCAGCACAGGTCATCTTGGATTGTTCCTGGTTTGCTTTAGGATGTGTCAGTGCTATTGCGGCTTTCAGTCCGGAGGTGTTAAGTGAAGCTGTGGTACTTTAAAACCACCAACAAAACATTAATTTTGCTTGCAGCGTTAAGACCTGATCCCCACAGTGCTCAGGTCTCCGTGGGAGGATACAGGAGTTTCGGGCACATGAGTCCCTGATGTTTAGACCCAAGTTTAACCTCTGAACGACATTAACTGTTGAATGAGAACTGAATCTAGAAAAGAACATTTGGGGGTGCAGCAGCATCAGGCCCCTGTGCATTGTGAAGCATCGGGACCCCCACAGCCAAAGCGCCTGGGCCATGGCAGGGCGTTGGAGGGGGCGAGGGGCCGATGCGGGGTGCTCGAGGTGGGCTGAGCCACCCGTGCGCTGCGCCATAGACCCCCGAGGTGCTATGTAAAGCAGTTCTTATTCAAAGGCGTGGCTTGCAAGGTACGACCCCAAGTGTGCTCTCCTCAGGGATTTTAAGCAGCTGTTGAGTTCCTGAGGTCAAGCTCTTTCCAAGCAGTGGGGTTTTCCACCCTTCCCGCTTCTGTTGAGAAGAGGGGCTTGAGCCTTGGGGGTTTCAGCGTTAGAAGACATCTTTCTGGTCTCTTGTTTTCATGGGCATTTGCATTTAAGTTAAAAATCTTATTTGTAAGATGCAGTCCAATCCCTCCTTTGTTCCACTGCCATCTTCTGTCCCTGTTCCCCTTTGACGTTGGGCATCCAGCACCAATGCTTCTCATACGCTGGAATTTAACTGCTGGAGGCCAACTGTCCTGAGGCTGGTACCAGTGTCCTGCCCCGGGGCCATGGCAGCCGCTGGTGGTCCCAAGGGTGGCAGCGGTGCTGAGGGTGGCAGTGGGCTCCAGGCTCTGCCCTGGTGCTTTGGGGAGTCCGTGGGCTTCACCCTCTGCAGCTCAGGCACACAGTCCTGACCCCCATCATCCCAGAGCAGAGAGCTCAGACTGAGATTAACAGACTTGGCTTGTGAAAAAGGGTGCTGTTACTGTAAAAAGAAGTGTAGAAAGCAGGAGTTGAACCCGCCGGCAGGCTGGGAAGAGGTTTAAGGCGAGGCCCTGGGGCGAGGCAGCTGGGCTTCCCCTGCTCCAGTCCTGTAACGCTGGATTCACCCTTAAATTGTGCCCTGGGCACCAGCCTGGCCCTCACCGAGAGCTTTGCAGCTCTGCTGGCAGCATCTCCTCCCGCTAGACAGCTGAGGCACCTCACGGACGTGGTTAAGATGCAGCCCCTCGGAGCTCTGTGTGCACATACTGATTATTGGGATTTTATTTCAATTCTGAGAATGAGTTTACACATTTGTGATCACCTTGGTAGCTCTGCTCAGCAGCTGTGCTTGGGGACCAGGTGAGCCCGTGTCTGTCCATGCTACAGAGGACTCAGCTCATGGGGGAACAGAAGGTGGCTGTTTTCTCCTTAAAACTTGCACCCCTGAAAAGGGGTCGGGTCTGTTGAGCTCCCAGGAGAAGATCTGCCATCCGCCGTTCCAGTCCTGCGCTGGTGCCTTCCACCATTAGCTGATTGTGTTGGTGTTTACTGGAATCAGCTGAGACCAAAATGCCTAAATTAGCTGGAAACTCCCAGGATAAAACTCCTCCCCACTGCTGCTCCAGGGTTGTGCCTTTGCTGTCCTACTCCTGGGTGCTCAGCTGATCTCTGCCAGTAGGTGGGTTGGGGTGATGGTCGAGGGACGGGGGTTCAGAGCTCTGGGAGGCCATTGCCTGTGCTGGCTCCCCATCACCCCGGGGAGAAGGATGGGGACGGCCCTGTGTGCTTTGGGATGAGGTGCTAGAAAATTTTCAGGTTCCAGGAAAAGTTTTAGGCGCTCTCTGGGAGGAAACCCTTTCCAAGAAACAAATGTCTTTGGGCTTTAAAAGTGTGAAAATGGAGAGACACCTCTTCATTAGGGAAGAATTAGAAATATTTCAGGTTTGTCCTAACAGAGGTGCAATAGAGATGTGCCCTTGATCCTTTCTGTGGCTGAGTTTGCTCAGGGCGCTTCCAAAACCAGCCCATGTTTGAAAGACAGAGGGGAAAACCCTAAATAAGAAGAGGCCTTCTGATAAAGCATGTGCCTGTAAATGGAGGCAGGTTAATCCAGGCCTAGTTTCTTAGGGTTTATGCTTTTGCAATCCTGGATTCCTGGACCTCCATTTACCTTGTGGGACTAATCTGTGCCCCTGCTCAGCAGCCAAGCTCTGACCTCAGCAGAGGCTCACGATTTCGTTTCACGCCCATCCTGGATGTCTGCTCGGTTTGTCGGACGGGCTGGGGGGGGGGCTGCTTAAAAAAAGTTTAAAAACAACGACAACAAAAAGTTTAAACTCCGCCCGGCCTGTCCTGTTCTGGCAGCTCCTGCTCGGGGATGTATGGCAGCGAGCCTGGGGGAAAAAAGCTGCAAAAATGGAAAATGTCAGAGTGGGGCCCCGGGGGCCCCGGGACCCACTAGGAGCCTTTTCGGGTGCGATGGGGAGGGAGCCGGGGCAGCGGGGCCGCCCCCCGCCGGGGGGGGCGGGGCCGGGCCGGGCCGGGGGAGGCCCCGCAGCACCGGAGGAGACGCAGGGCGGCGGCGCAGCCGGGACGCGCACGGTACCGGGGCCCGGGGGGAGCGGAGCAGGGGGGGGCGGCCGGGGCGCTCCCGGGGCTTGGCCCGGTGAGTGCCTGCCCGGGGAGGGGGATTTGCAGCGGGGCCCCCCCGGGGCCGCCACGTCCCTCCCCTCGCGGGTCCCGCCGGGGCCCGGGGCTCTGTCCCGCTCCGGGAGGGGGGAGCCGACCTGGTCGCTCCGGGCCGGCGGTGCGGACGCGGGGCGGTCGGGGAGCCCCAGCCGCAGCCCAGGTCCTGGTTGCTCCATCCGCCGGCGACGGCTCCAGGCCTCGCGGCCCGAGCGAGCTCAGAGGCCGTCCTGCAACCGGCCGGGGGGCTCGACGCCCGGGACGGCTCCCCGCGGGGCTCCGGAGGGCTCCGCTCAGCACCCGGCGGCTGGCAATGAAGGTGCTGCCAGTGCGATGGCAGCGCGGGGCTATCTCCATCCCCTGCAGCGGGTGACAAGGTGGCCCGGAGCCCACGTGCCCTCCAACAGCCACCGCCGCTGCGAGCGGATCCTACCGGGACCCCCCGAGATCCCCGCTTGCAAGGAGTCGAGGGGAGGGAGAGCAGCCCGGGGGCACGGGCAGACCCACGGCAGCTCCGGCGGGCCAGGAGCAGCTTGTGCTGAGCTCCCTGGCTGGCTTTGGCCAAGAACGGATGCACAAAGAGCCCCGTCAGGGTTGGGGACGCGGTTGTCTGCCGGTGGCAGGAGCAGTTTTCGGCAGGGTTTGCGGGCCAGGCAGTCTCGCCGGGTTGCCCAAAGAGGAAGGGCGAGCTGGTGGGGCTGTGACAGGGGAACACAAGAGCGGGCACAGACGGAGCCTCTCCTGAAGCCGTTCTCAGTGCTGAGCTGCAACCGGGATCGTCTGCGGGTCTGGGGTTGGTCCTGCCCCGTGCTGGGTGCCCACAGGGTCAGGCTGAAGCTGGGATGCCTGGGGGTGAGGTCAGCTCTGGAGGATGCAGGGAGGGGAGATGCGGGAGCACAGCATCGCCCGCCGGCCAGGCTGAAATGTGGGGATCACCTGCTTATTTTGCCTGCAAAGGCTGAAATAATAGTGGCCCCTGATGTTAATGAAGGGAAACTGTGGCTGTCCTTCAGCTTGGTGGAGTGGCTGGAGAGCGAGGAGGCTCCGGTTAGCCCGGGGGCAGCTGGGCTGCAACCACGGCCACCTGAAGGGACGGCTCTGGGAGTGCAGTGGAGAGTTTGTCTCAGACCCGATGCTAACAGCAGCCTGCCCCGGTGTGTAGGGTATGAGAGAGTAAATGAAGGGGAGGAAATGGCCTGCTTCCAGCTTCTGACCAGTAACTCCATCGATCAGTGTCTAATAGAAACACAATGGCTCTTTCTAACAGGAAATCGGCAGCTGCCTCCTCTTGCATCACGAGATGCGAGATTAGGGCTGGTGGTTTTTTCTCCTGTAATCAATTCGTCGCTTTGACATGTTTGGAAATACCTCGCGAGGAAGTTCCTTGTTGTAGAGCAGCAGGACGGGGTGCAAACAGCACCAGGGAGGGCAGTGGGGGCTCCGTGTCGCGCCGTGGGAGGTGATGCAAAACAAGCGGCACCACCGTTAAGCAATTTCCCGTCAGCAGGGCCCGTCCACACCGCCTGGCTGGCCGCGTCTGAACGAAGCATCACGCTCTTGTCACACTTGCTGTGGTGAAACGAGGGAGATTTGGCATCCTTGGTCAGCCTTGAGTGGGGAGGTGACGCTCTGCTCTTGTCTTTCAGACACTGGCAGGGTGATGCCAGCTTGATCCAGAGCCATGTCCAGGTACCTGAAGCACTTCACGGTGGTGGGCGACGACCCTGTGCAGTGGAACAACGACTATCAGAAATGGGAGGAGGAGGAGGAGAATGGGGAGAAGCAGCCAGATTCGGAGATCAAGCTGGAGCCCACCAGGAGCCGCATCTCCTTCCAGGACATGATGAAAAAGCTCTTCAGCTCCCACAGGTTTCAGGTGAGGCAGAACAAACCCAGGCCAAAGGGAGATGAGGGCGAGATTTGGCCAAAGGCACCTGTGACAGCAGAGCCGATGCGGGATAGGGCTCAAGGCGGGCTGGGAGCAGCGCTGAGCTCGTGAGCACTCATGGTGCCTGCGAGAGTGGCTGCTGCCTCTGAGCTGGGCCATCCTGTCGGAAACAAGCAGCTCCGCGGCAGGCGCAGATGTTTCCTGAGCGGTGACAAGCCTGGCTGCATACTCGTCACGGTGCGGGTGGAGGCACGTGCTCTCCCCTAGGTCGAGTTCCCCGAGACCCCCCACAACAAAGTGGTGGGAAACGGCTGGGTTTGGTGGGGAGCCAAGCAGTTTTGTGCGGGAGAGACTTTGCAGGAATAACCCACCGACCAGGGGCTGCAGGAGTGGGAGTCCTGGGTGGGAGCAACAGAAAGCTCTGTGAAATGCAACCAGCTGAATCGGGGACACAGGGCAGGGTCCAGCCGGGCACCCTGCGCAAGCGTTGGGGCATGTTTAGCTGAAGGCTGTGTCGGCTCCTCCTGCTGATCCGCCTGTGTTGGGGGAGGGTTTCACATTGGTTCTTCTCCTCTGACAGATCCTGGTTGTCTGCTTGGTCATCCTGGATGCCTTGTTGGTCCTTGGGGAATTGCTTATGGACTTGAAAATCATCCATCCAGACAAATATAATATAACCCCAAAGGTAAAATGCAGGGAAGTGTCAATGTGAACTGTGATTTCCCTCTCCTTGGTGTTCAAAGCCCACTAGATAGGACAACCAGGCAGGCAGGACCTCAACCTTCAGCCTTGCCAAGCCAGCAGTGGCAGGCATACGGATAAAAGTCTCACAGGGACTCATCTGATGGCCCTGCAGCGTGTGGGGCCGACCTGGCTCAGCTCACGCCAGTCTGTGCAGCAGCTTCGTGTTTCCTTGGGCTGCAGCAGAGCTGAATTGCTCTTTCTACTCTTCTCCTGATTGTCTTCACACCTCCTGGTCTGGCTTACCCAAAGCCACTGGCTGCCCAGCTGTGCTTCCTCTGGTTGTCCCTTAGAACAGAAAAAAAGTCCCCAGCCTTCCTTGTAGAGCCAAATCAGATGTGCCCTCAAGTGGTGGAGGTTTTCCAGCCCGCCCCCCTCACCTGCACACAGGAGGGGTTCCTGGCCTTAAACTTGCGCTGTCTTTTCCCAGGTTTTCCATTACCTTTCCCTTTCCATTTTAACCATCTTCCTGATTGAGGTGGGATTTAAAGTCTTTGTCTACCGCTGGGAGTTCTTCCACCACAAGTTTGAAGTACTGGACGGGATCGTCGTCATCGTGTCGTTCATCCTCGATGTCGTCCTCATCTTCCGGGAGCATGAGTTTGAAGCTGTTGGGCTCCTGATACTCCTGCGGCTGTGGCGGGTGGCCAGGATTATCAACGGTAGGTACGCGCAGCTGGTCGGGAGCTTTCCCTGGTGTGTGGGCTGGATTTGCTGACCTTACCCAAATTATCTGGGCTCATGTCTTTGTTCCCTTCTTAAAGCCATCTGTGAGACCCCAGGGTCTTGCTCTCCCAGCTAACTC
The DNA here is from genome assembly GCF_034638445.1 of Ciconia boyciana. Lineage (NCBI taxonomy): Eukaryota > Metazoa > Chordata > Aves > Ciconiiformes > Ciconiidae > Ciconia > Ciconia boyciana. Next base: position 8,936,179 of record NC_132948.1, read on the forward strand.
AGAGTTTCACCCATGCAGTTTTTGTTGCTGGAGTGTGGCCTTAATTAGGCCAAGTGCAAGGTCCTGCACATGGGTCGGGGCAATCCAAGCACAGATATAGGCTGGGCGGAGAATGGATTGAGAGCAGCCCTGAGGAGGACGTGGGGGTGTTAGTCAATGAGAAGCTCAACATGAGCTGGCAATGTGTGCTTGCAGCCCAGAAAGCCAACCGTATCCTGGGGTGCATCAAAAGAAGCGTGACCAGCAGGTCGAGGGATGTGATTCTCCCCCTCTACTCCGTTCTTGTGAGACTCCACCTGGAGTACTGTGTCCAGCTCTGGGGCCCCCAACATAAGAAGGACACGGACCTGTTGGAGCCGGTCCAGAGGAGGGCCATGAAGATGACTGGAGGGCTGAAGTACCTCTCCTATGAAGACAGGCTGAGAGAGTTGGGGTTGTTCAGCCTGGAGAAGAGAAGGCTCCGGGGAGACCTTATAGCAGCCTGCCAGTAGCTGAAGGGGCCTACAAGGAAGCTGGAGAGGGACTTTTTACAAGGGCATGTAGTGATAAGACGAGGGGTAATGGCTTTAAACTGAAAGAGAGTAGATTTAGATTAGACATAAGGAAGAAATCCTTCACTATGAGGGTGGTGAGGCACTGGAACAGGTTGCCCAGAGAGGCTGTGGATGCCCCATCTCTGGAAGGGTTCAAGGCCAGGTTGGATGGGGCTTTGAGCAACCTGGTCTAGTGGAACATATCCCTGACCTTGGCAAGGGGGTTGGAACTAGATGATCTTTAAGGCCCCTTCCAACCACCCAAACCATTCTATGATTCTTTGGAGCAGCAGTAATCTGCTGCTTGTGTTGGTGCAATGCCTTGGTAATGGGGGCAGAGCAGCTGGCCCAGGCTAGTGGAGATGCCCAGCTCTAGCATGGCAGCATCGGGCACGTTCCCCTAAAAACAACCTATAATCTGTTCTTGCATCCCTCCCTCCTGGAGGGGGACGGCTCACATCTTAAGTTTGCGTTGTATTTTGGCAATGTTTTAACAGGGGAGCAGGGTAAAACCCTGCCTTCCTGAATCTACTTCTATAGCAGAGTAGGTTTTACTGCTGTGATGTTCTGCAATTACTCTGTCATCCCCTCCAGGGATGCTGCAGGGAACGTCCTGATCTCACTCTGGATCTTTCTTACTTGGATTCAAAGGGTTTACCATAAAAAGATGAATATAAAATGTCCCCAAATCAGACTTTACTGACTCTGCTGTAGTAATTGTACATTGTTGCAAATAGATGTAAATTCAGACACTTCTGAAAGAAGTGTAGCTGGAAACATTTTCTTCCTTCTCGGGGAATGAATTTTGGGATTAAAAAGCATGTGGCAATGAGATTATCCCTAATTCCTGCATGAAACGTCAGCCCAAGTGCTGTCCTGTTCCTACGAGTGCACTTTCGGTGAGTGCTCTGTACTTGATGCAGATCCAAGTCTTGTTAGTTGGAATAAAAGGAAAGGATGGCTGGGGCCATGTCCGTCACCTGCGGCCCCCAGCTGCCATTTTGATGGGGAGAACATGCCCGACTGGCAGCAGTGGTCGGGAAAAGGGAAGATGAGACCAGCTTGTGGCTCTTTTTAGTTTGGAGTGAAAGTCAGAGTGAAACTGGATGTGTGTGCAGCTGTGTGAGGCACGAGAACCTCGGTGTCTCTTAACATGCCATTTTACAGCAGAAAAACAGTATTGCATTTACAAGTAAATCTCCTTATCCTGGGGTGCTTCTGGTTTTTCCCCCTCAAGTTTGTCGACGTGCCCGCCTGCTTAGAGCAACAGAGGAGACAAAGAAAATCCGCCCCAAGCCTTGGGTGTTGTGTGTCTAAGCCTAGACATGGTTCACTGCCTTCAGTCACTGTTGATTGATAGCGACCAGGTTACAGGCAGGTGGGGACTGTTTGATGTTATCAATGCAAATAAGCAGCATTGCTGCTTTTTCTTCAGAGAAATGAACCCCCAGCCTGCTGCCTGTAGCACTAGAAACACAGGCACGCATCAGTGCCTGCCTTCGTGCACGTTGTTCTGCCAACAGCCGGAGGAGAGCTCTGTCGGGTTGGAAGAACGTGATGTTCTTGATGCTCTTACCAAGCTATTTTTTCCCCCCTCCCCTTGGAAAAGGGTGGGAAGAAAATGCCTTTGCTGTGGGGGCTGAGTTCACATGTAATAACCTAACAGTATTTCAGTAGACAAGTGACACCTCCGCTGTAATGAGAAACTGCGTGCTCTTACTGCAGCCGCACAAGGTGAAGCCAAAACCTTAAGGACCTGATGATGTGCCATGTCCTGTTACACCGGGCAGGAGTGATCGGCCCCGGGGGTGGATCAGCCTTGTGCCCCAGGCTGTGCTGTGCACTGCTGTTAAAGCAAGGCTCCAGACAATGTGAAACTGGCTAAAGCGCAGCCCCTTGTTACAGCAAAGCTGCCAGTTACATCCCCCCCAAGCTCTGCCAAGGGAGTGAATTCAAATTCAGGATTTGAATGACAGTTTGACTGATTAATTCAGCTCAGAGGCCAGACTGCCTCTTCCCAGCAGAGTATTGGTGTCTGAATCCCTGGGGTGGCTAATTTAAAACCCTCCTCATTAAGAAAAGCACTTGGGAAGGGTGGTTTGAAGATGACAGAACCAGAGCTCGAGAGGAACACGTTTAACTCCTTGAGTACAGACCCTGTGTACTGTCAACCTCCTGCTAGTGGCTGTTTTACATTGTAAAACGAATCCACTGTGAATTGTTTCACAGGAATAATTTTATCGGTGAAGACCCGCTCTGAACAACAAGTGTCCAAGCTAAAGCAAGCAAACCTGAAACTTGCAACAAAGGTTGAACAACTGGAGAACAGCTGTATAGAGAAGGTAAGAAACCACTTCTAATTTAAAGAAGGTTTACCCGCTGACTGCTCCCCAGGACAAGCTGGCTTGGGATCCTTTTGCAAGGTTGCTGCCGTCAGCTTGGTTTCTTCATCAGAAAGTTGTAGGGTAAGCTGGGCTGAAGAACCACAGCCTCACCTGTCCTGCCCGTGCTTCCCTGTGCTGCTCTGTTGCAAAGGAATGACGGCTACCTCTGTCCTACTTACTTCAGCCAGGTTGTCCTGTTTTACTGCAGTGAGAGACCTTAAAATAGTTTCCCAGGTTCCCACAGATCTTCCCACTGCTGAAATGTAAGAGCTACATTAACGATTTGACTTTTGTCTCCAACAGGAGCAAGAAATTGAGAGGCTTAACAAGATATTAAAACAGCATGGACTCATCAGCGAGCAAAAATAGGAGGCCAGTGTTCCAAGGTGAGGGAAGTCTGCCCTGGAGAGTGCAGTGTTGAAACCTACCCGTTTGACCTGAAAGGTTCTCCTGTCTCTTTGCTTTCTCTTGTATAGTGTTGTCTATAAACATTTTCTATTTGACCACACTTTGATTAGATCTTGGGATTGCAAAAAATAATTTTGCTGGAAAATTAATCATGCGTACTCCCTGTAAACAGTGATTTCATAAGATCCTTCTTGTACAGTTGTACAGTCAAAACTGAAAAATAATTTAATAAAGACATGTCTTTACAAGCTATACATCCATAAAAGTACCACTTATTTTAAATAATTGAATTTTTCTGTGATAATGTTCTTTGTTTGCAACATCTTGTAGAAACTTGCAGTACAAATTATAAGAATCCAGGCTGAAAGGGTAATTTCTTCTCTACAGGCTGACCGTTCATCATTAGTACACCTCTTCTTTGCCAACCATTCTTTTCATATTGTTGGTAGTTTCCTCATTTCTGTTGCTGCTTGTGCCACTTTGTTATTTATATAATGTTCATTTTAAAAATACCAACATACCACTTCTTTAGTTGACAATCAAATCAGCACCAAAATAGAGGCAAACATGTGCCATCTTACGTCAAACAATGCCTTGTTCTCAGCAGCAGATTTCAGTTCTGGTACTGCGTTCTCTCATATCTTCTTCCATTTTTAAGTGTTCGTTTGCGGCCCGCTGGGCTACAAAGTTCTTTCTGCTTCCACAGCTCATAAATCAACACATTAAAAGAATTAGAATATGTAAGAATAGATATAGGTGAGTGGACTGCTGGGAACAGCTAAACTCCAGAAAAGCCATTAGAAAGCATCTTCTAAAGGACTAGGCTGTTGTTTGAACACAACATGAACTTTTTCAGGTACTAGAAGGTCCCTGTGGTGAGACTATTTTATAGTTAAAGAGTAAGATTCAGTAACTGGGAATTTTGAAAGGTGTTGACTGTAGCAGGCATCTCCAATTTATTTCAGCCAGAGTCAGCTGGAAGGGTCATTGAGCTTTTCTGAAAGCATCACTTAACTGTTCAGATTTTTAAAGAAAGGTAATTAATTAGTGGTTTGGGAAAAATAGCTAGAAATATGTGGCTTATTCATCTATGAAAATAGATAAAGCAGAGGCCTTATCTAATAGCACATGATTACCTTAATTAACAATTTAGCTCTGCTGTTCACAGAATAATGAAGTCTACTTTCCTTTGGAGCCGTACTGTGTCCCTGTGCTCTTCTCTTCCCCTCCTGCCTCCACAGTGCTAGGCAGGCAGCTTGGACTAGTGCTACTTCAGCACATCTGATGTGCTGGAAGGCTGGTGACTGTACGTGTGCTGACTGGCCAGCTAGAGCCACCATCAAGTTCATACTGCAACCTTTTTTCTTTTTGGCAGAGGTATAATTGGGAACTTTCCACTTAATGTGTTTTTTTTTCCTGCCTAAAGCTTCTGAGAACCCTCACAAAGGCTCACTCCTCTCTCTTGGCTGATTTTAACCCAGTGTGTCTAAAATTTAGAAGAAACTGATGGCCCATCACAGTGACTGGATAAACCTTGCTTCTTTAGGAAATGGACTAAAAATCAGAAAAAGCAGAAATGCAGGTGGTGTTGGTTGGGGTTTTTTTTGATGCATACTTACCTTAGAAAAATGGAAAGAAAAAATCAAAGGGTAACTTGGCATTAATGGTGGGCCAAGCTTTATAGCCTGGCTCTGCAGGTGAAGAAATATCAGTGAAAACAACAGAACTTGTTATAGGAATAGTCCTTTCCCTTCCTGAGGGAAGCTGCAATGAAAATACAAATGGGCATTAGCTTCAGTCTTCTCTTTGTACAACTGCTTTGTTTGGACTGGGTTATATTTTCAGCTGTTATTTGTAAAACTTTTTTTCATATACCGTTCCATGTTTCTTTTCATGAATTATATATAGATTTTTACTGAAGTGTGTTTTTGGCAGACAGCCCACAGTTGTGTTTGAGTTGGAACAGAAACTGTTGGGTATAATACATTCTAATACGAAATGCTACCTTTATCTAAGAGATTAACTGGGTCACTGTTGCCCAGCTGATACCTAAGCAAAACAAGCCATTCCTTTTATCTTAAATCCTGTAATTTAATTACATACCTGCTTCAATGTGGTGGTAGTGATCGTTGCTGTAACATTCACTATTCTGGCTTGTGGATTGACAAGGGAACCATATTTAGTCCACTTCACTTCTATTTCAAGTGATACTGGTATTTGGCATGAGCTCTGAAAAGTGTTATAAATTCTCTCATTGTCTGACTTATACAGAAGCAACCACATTAATTATTCATCTTATTAAACTGGCAGAATGCCTCTAGAAAGCTCACTCCAGGAAGTTACCAGAGCAACTACGCCATGCCTGTGCCCTGGACTGCTGTCTGTGCAGGCAGCACAGGTGCTTGCAGCCTTGGCTCAGGGCTGTCCCTGCAGTTTCTCCATAGGTGACAAACCAACTCTGTAACTGCACTTCAGGCAGGACTTTGGCTCTTAGTGATAGTGCTGAGCTGGCTCTTTTTAGTAGGAAGACTTATTTCAGTAATACCACTGGGACAGTAGAAAATCCTTAACTCTGCCAGGGCAGAATTTTGCAGCCTACAATCTTAAATATTTTTAGGTATTTCTTCTTGAACTGTCAAGTTTCTGGTTACAGAAATCATTCACTGTTTAGTTGCAAAAGCATGCAAGAAACCTATATACAAGCTGTCATTGAGAGGGTGCTGTCATTCAGCACCTGCCAAGCAGCACTGCCTACCACCAATAGCAGGAACTGCACTGCATCAGGAGGAAAAGGGCTAGTACAGAAGATGTTAAGAATAAATGTAGCATTTGGGTCACTCAAGTATACTGCTTCTGTACTTTAAAGGGTTCTTGCTATCTTACTCTAACCTGGCATAACAGCACCAAGGAGAAACACTGATTCTGTTACTTCACTCTTTCAACCTTACCTCTTGTGCTTCATCCCATCTGAACAGCAAGACTCTAAACTGTGGCTAGAACTCATTTTGTACCTAACATGTTGTCCTGATCCATAACTGAGGTGCCTGGATACCAGCTCGATTAAAAGAAACCCTGTATTCTACAGCAAGAGTGAAACTCCTCATTTGTGAATAGTCCAGGAGGACTTTCCTCCCGTTTGTTTCTGCATTTTTTTTTCCCATAGGTCTGAGAAACCTAAGCTGATGCTGCAGTGCAGGTACAGATCTCAGGAGAGAGCACAGTGAGAGTGAAGGGGGGTGGTGGTAGTCGTGTAACTTTCACCTGTTCTGAGGTGTGGAGGTGAGTTATTGGCACCCAGTCGAGCACATCCTGGGCTTGAGAATTTCCAAATGAGGCCACGTATTCAGGAAAGTTTTGTCCCTTCAGTAAATCTAGGAGGGTCTGAGTCAAAGGCTGGCATGTCATAGCTGCAGTAATTCTTCCAGGAAAAAAAAAAGATGAGTTAAAGCAAAATCCATTGGTTTGGCACAGTAATAATTTCTCCTTGCTCTCATGCACTCTTCAAGCCTTCTGGCTACAGCTGCTAATGTACACAATCTTTTCAAGAGAAAGACCATTGTTAATTAAATGACATTTTTTATAATTAAATACTCCTACAGCAGTATAAATGTCCCAGGACCTGAACAGATCCTAATGGAAAGGGTTGTCAGAGGGTTAAAAGCACTAAATAATTAAAAAAAGTCCTCTTACCGTAACTTACAGCCTGATATCATATTATAACCAAATAATATTGGGGTTCTGGCTCCCTGTGCTGCCAGACAGTCCTGGTTGGATGTACTTTGCAGAATGGTAAGTTGACTGTATTTGTTAGTATTCTGAATGATGCCAGATGTAACACAGTTAAAGGGAAATTCAATACTTGATGTATATCATGAAAAAAGAATCCTTAATTATATCTTTAAAATATATCTGAAAATGCTATAATAGCTCAAGACTCCTCTTACACTGTGAAGAAGCACTAGAGTGTACAATGAAGGTCTAAATCTACCTCACTAAAAAGTCCCGGGAGATTGCAGTCAGGACTGAGTCATTCACTACTTCTACAACATAGCCAAAAAAAGCACACTTTTACTTTTGTTAAAGAACAGATACATTTTATAGATGTCCATGCTAGAAAGTGTTTGTGAAGATGGACCAGAACAAGTGCTGCAAACAAAATTCTGATGTGGAAAGGATATCCTTGTGGCCGGAAGCCCGCTCTTATAGGCAGTCCAACAACATAACCAGGATTACCACTGAGAGGAACTGGCTTTGTATTTACCTGCAATGCAAATGTACAGTATTAGTTCTTACCCTGTACTGAAATGGTTGGAAAACACATAAATATTTCACTTATTTTAGGATTATTAACTGCCTTGAACAATGATAGTAGTAAGACTGCTCTGTAAGATTATAACAGTTCTCTAACATTGGGGCATGCTTTGCTTTCACTGGATACAGTTATACAGAGTCACAAGATAACTCTTCTAAATGTGGAAAAACAGACTTTGGAGACCTTTATTGCCCAGTTCTGAAATGCTGCCTCATTTGTGTATCCAGGGCAAGTTACATTTTACCTTGCTGCTAACAATTGTTCTGATTCAAGTTTTATAAGTTTTGTCATTAAATGTCTTTTAACAAGTCATCCGTAACACCTCTAGCAGTTACCTGAGTAAAGCTGATTTCGAAGCTCTGCTGTATTGAAAGTGCTTCTTTGTTAATTGCCCCCAAGACAAAAGAAGCAGCTGCTTCTATTATTTCTCCTGCGTCTGTGTATGTAATGTGATAACTCACCTGAAAATGAAACATTTTAGATATTAATTAGAACAAATACACAAGAGTATGAAACTAGAAAGAAGGAATTTAAAACTATATAAGTATTGTTTTCTTTCTTCCGTGCTTAAGAAACACCCCGCTACATGGTACAGATATACTATATCCTCAGTTGTAGTCAAGATGGGTGCAGAAAACAGGAGGAACTGAAGTACTGCTCAGTAGGTGGCTAGTCATTTTACAATGACTGTGCATTAAAACCACAAAGACCTGCCTCTGTATCCAAGGTAGCATATGCTTTTATAAGCACTGATACTTAGGGACTGATTAGGCACTTTCCCTCCAGATGCTGATCTGGCTTTCTCCTACAAATTAAGACACATGGGTTGGAAATACTGCCTATTTATTCTAGTTTGTCACTCATTTCCTGTCTGCAAAGGGAGAGAGTTTCAAGAAGAGCAAGAAAAAAGCTGTGGTCTGGTCTGACAGACAAAAACATGGCACTCACAAAGTAGCCATGTCGGCAGATTTACATATAAAGGACATAATTGTTACCAGACCAAGCCACTGATTAGCAATGGTAGGAAACAGATCTAGGGTTGGAGCCCCTTAAAAACTGACTTCTTGATAAACGTCTTCTAAGCATAAGCCCAACGTTCATCTATTTAAGACGAAAAGACTAGATGATTTGCACTGTGTATTCCTCTGTCTCTGCCACCACTGTGCCTGAAGTCATCTTCTCCCAAGCATAATGTAGATTCTAAACTCATGTTATTGTCTGTTATGTCATATACACACAGTAATAACAGAAAAGGATTTCATCCTGTCTCCGTGTTGTGTTGCATATAGTTATTATTTTGTTGCCAAACACTCTCTTTTATCCCAAAGTCAATGTTTCTCCTGTCACATTTGCTTTGGAGGTGTCACAATATATGGAAACTGTGCAAGGCATTTCTCACATCTTTGTAATTTCTGAATCAGAAATTATTTGATGCATACATGCTTTCTGTCAAACGTGAGGAGGAAAAGAACTGTCATACCTACCCCAAGAACTATATTTATGCACAGTTCATCCAAAATCACAGGAAGCCTGAGGACATCACTACCATTAAGTAAAGTCCGCATTCCATTCAGAGACTGGACAACTATGGACTGGACAGTAATATTAACCTGAAAAACAAATTCATGTCATTTCTGAATATTGTGTATAATTATTTTTGGCTTTTTCTGTATTATTACATTTGTGACCCTTTCGGGTTCTGTTCCACAGAGCCAGCAGTCAATAATCCTCTGAACAACTGCTATGTTACATGTATTGCTGAAGTTCAACAAAAGGTTCTATTTTTAAGCAACTAGAGAGAGTTACTTAAAAAGAGAGAGTTTTATGAGGGGAATGCATCAGGCTTAAATGTTTACAGGTAGCATATTATCTTGGAGTTGCTAAGTATCATTACTGATAGCAAACAATAGAAATGTTTTAATTTAAAGATTAAGGATAAAGTCCCTGTTCTGATGAAGTCAGTGAAAAACTCTCACTGACTATAATTGAAGTAAGAATTTTGCCCCCGGTTGTTCCAACCAAGTTAGAAGGATACTTACCATCTGACTTGATTTGGGTACCTAGAGGAGAATAAAAGAACAAATTCAAACAATAGCAAAGGTATGACCTATTACAAGTAGCAGTTAAGTAAAGCAGTTAAGGCTTAACTGCTTTGCCTATTTAACTCTCTGTCATTACAATAACTTTTACATCGTGGAAGTGATTGGATATACACTACAGTATCCAGGCAGTGTGAAAATAACCGCTATTCTTTGTGACTAGTAGGCAAAAATCTTATAGTCCAAGCCTCTTCTTCCCCTGACAGCAACTGGAAAATTTCTTAGTGACTTCCATCAGTTTTCCATCAGGCCTAGCTTTGACTACATTCCCAATAAATATACAGTGCATTCAGTAGATGAATCTAGTGTTTCCCTTGGACACTCTATTTGCAACTCAGAACTAAGAAACACTGAAAAAGTTTACTTGCATCAGAAAGGTGACCGGACAAAGGCGTCTCAGTTTGGCATGACTGTCATTGTGCACCATATCGTTTGACCTATCGAGGGCGTCAGAGAACATTGTTCCTATTGCAGATCTGTGCAAAAAACACTTGTTACACAGACTGCCAGTTTAGGAAGTCTGCCAGGCTGTTCGTACCCAAAGAAATTAAGAGCTTTTGTTGTCCCATTCTGACGGTAATGAGTCCATAGTTTCACAGTGTCTAAACAAAGAAATGAGAGGCATGTATCCCTCTTGTTACACAGCACGTGGACATGCACAGTTGCCCCATTGGAAAATTTCCACCAAATTTTAATGGAAAGGCAGAAATGTTGGACCAAGATCATCAATCATACCTGCAAAATACTCACATAGAGCAACATTTTGTCAAAAGTTTTATTTTTGTGACTTCCCAATGAGTGTTTGATTCACATCTTTGGGAAGGGACTGAAAATGGGACTCTGACCATGAAGCATGTTCTGCAGAATTATGACAAGATACAGAGACCAGTCTGCTCATCTAACATCATGGCAGGGAACACATTCCTATGAGCTGGAGACCTGAAGGTGATGCAGGTAAAGTCTGTCACACACTGTCACATATTTATATCAACATCCTGAGGTACAGCTCAGCCATTAGAATCACCTGTATGAATAAAAGTGCTTGTAAAGATTAGAGTCGTCCTTCAGGGAAGCAGGCTGTTTCTGACTGGGGCAGAGGGAATGCTCACCACTCCTAAAATTCTATTTATCTGTGACTAGGGTGATGAATTATGTTTCTGTAGGTCACTGGCAGACAGCACTCCAGCCACACTGCTGCCTCCCACTGACTCACCTTCCCACCAGCCAGGGAGGCAAGCAGGGGCAGGCAGCAGCGCGTTGCTTTGGCAGCTGCACAGTACACGCTAACCGTAGCATGAAACATCGCAACATTATGAGTATCTATCTTGGTTGAGGGTTCCAAGCACCCTAATGCCCCTTGAGTCTGCTGGACAGGCCAGGGTAGGGAGCAGAGATGAACTGCAACAATTACAGACCTTCATATCACTCGAGTTGCCCAGCCTGGCAGTGTATGGGCCCATAACGATGGGGTTTTCTGAAGGAACGGCTGTACCAGTCCTCTCACCCGGGGCTCCCAGCAAGCCTCCCTGGGTCGAAGTGTTTTGCCATTTCTTTTGCCGGCAGCTCCACCTGCTGGCACTGGAAGGCCTCCCTGCTCTGCCCTGTGACCACCCTGTCCTCAATACCAAGTAACTTCTCTATTATCACATCCCACCTTCAGCTCTTTTGGGAAGGGGAGTTTCCTACAGATCATCTCTAGCGTCTATTCAGCCTTCTCCAGCTCTTGTATCTGATCCTTCCTGAATCTCCAATGTACTTTGGACAGAAGTCTGACCTCTCCTGAGCTGGGCCATTGTAATTGGCAAACAGCATGTGGGTAATGTGTTACGGACTGTTCTAGTGAGGAAGGGGAATTAATCTTTTAATTCAAAAACATTCAGCTGCTTGGAGCCTGCCCTGACACATGCTTTTTATTTTCTGGTTCTGCAGCCACCCAGATTTGGTGCACATAGAAACACCCAAAGCCCTTCTGAGGCAGAGTTTTTTCCACCTCTTCCACAGTGGGATGATCAAAACCTAACATTTGTAAACAACTCTTTGCTGATTTCAATGAGGTCCTCAAAGATGAGGAGAATGATCCCACTTGTGAGAATGTGAACTACTTAGTGGGCTTTCCTTTACTGTTGATAGCTTTGGAATCTGTGAGGAGACTAGAAGGGGTCTTTAAGCAATGACTCACTACAGAGTACTAATTAAATTAATTTAAATAATCACATAAATTAAAAACATTTTAATGGTGGAGAGTATGCTGTTTCTTGATGACCTTTGGCTTCTGGAAGGAGCTATCAGATTAAGGTATTATGTATTTCAGTTTTAATTTTGCATGTGTGATTTCTTTGTCTTCCTGAATATCTGTAAAGGGGATTTATTTATACATAAGACATCATCCTCCAGTTCAAAAAGGAATTTAAAATTAAGCTTAGCTTTGAAAAATAACCACAGACTGGATTTGGTAGTAGGGTGGATACAAACAAACTTGTTCTCAGTGAGGTAAAAGGTCATGTTCTTTGAGGACTATAAGGAAGGCTTAGCCTGAATGGGCAATACCTTGCTATTAAAAACTGAGGCTTGTAAGAAAGGTATATATGCAGTGGACTAAAGCTTACACGTTCTTCTTTAATTACAAAGGTGTACCAACTCTTTAAAACCCAAACTTCTTAGAATTAGGCACTCTGGTAATAGGCTTCTTGGAAAAGCTTAAACATGCACAAAAGCATAAAACTGCTGCCATTGCAGCAAGCGCTAGCTCAGTGATACAAGCTTGTCTCTTCAAGACCATTATTTTTGTTGGCTAAGCAGAGAACAGTAAATGCTTCTGTTACCGAAGCTTAAAGTAAAAACAGTTCCAAATGCTTTCTGTATAAAAGTCTGTTGCATAGAGATATTTCTTTTCCCAACCCACAATTCAAAAATCCAAATAAAACACTGTATCCTTTAGTAAATATAAGTTACTTAATTCTGGAGACACAAAAAGATATGTAATATCAACAGTCAGCTGTATGTTTTGAATCATACTTACTGCTAAAATGCTGGAGTTGATATAGAACAGCATACTAACTGCTTGAATGTTGCCACATTTTTCCACACTTACCGATCTAATGCATTTTGTAGCCTGGTTTACTAAAAACCCTGGAAAAAAAGTCACAAAGTATTACTGAAGGAAATTAAAGAGTAATTATGAAAAGCAGAAATAAAAAACAATATAAGAACCTCCAATATAAGCAAAAGTGAAGGTAAATGTAATTTCTATTGCAGATAAGGTTTTATGTGAGCTATAAAGAATTATACTTTCTTAGATTCTCCAGAAATGCTATGAGACAAAATATTACTTCTTAACAATAGAAGCCTAATAAAAGGTAGAAGATTTATGACTTCATTTTTGAGATCTCTCTCAGTTCAGGAAACTGTGTGAAAGGTTAAAATGTAGGGCTCAAGCCTGCAAGTCTGACTTGACTTGCATTCAGGCTGTGAAAGGAACCTCATTGTACCAAAGCGACATCTTACAAAGGTTGCCCAGTTAGGTCTTGCTTTGTGTAATACCCTCTTCTCTCATGGTGTCATCTTTGTACTATTTTATTAAGCCAGTTATGCCAAATAAGATGTTTTATTGTTGGATAAATAACCCATTAACAGGACTCTCAAGGATTTACATATCTAACTTTGAATGTTTAATATAGATGCAATGCAGCTTCCAATCTATGTCTAAAAAACCCCCAGAGAAACAGAAGCTATTTGAAAAACATTTGTTCATGAATCTTTATCTGAATTTACATTTGTGTGTGTGCCAATTTACTGACTGATTAAGCTCAAGTCAGAGCAGCACACTCTAAAGCAAATAAACTGGAATTCAAATGCATTTTCTAACCTGCAGGATTCGCATCAGAGCACCAAGAGGAGACAACAGGACTAGGTAGTCTTAGAAACGCATCCACTGTCTGTATAGGAACACCATACTGCCAAATAAAACAATATATTCAAGTATATAGATGTGTTTCAGTCCATGGAAAGTTTTAGAGCATTTGTATTAACAATAAATCTGAATAAAAGAAGTACTTATTTCCACTATATCCGTCAATACTGCAGACTACTTTGTGCATCAATTCTTAAGCCACTGCTAACAGCTTTATGTTTACAATAGCAAAACAGCTACTTATTTTTCAAAGATCTTAAAAATCTAGTTCACTTCTTAAGTAAGCTAACACAAAATGCTACACTTCTTATTTTTACATTTCTATATTTAAAGACCAAAATAAAGTTTGTCTTTTCCAGAAGAACTGCATTTTTTAAAAAGCAGATGCAAACAATGCTCACTTGTTCTTTTATGGAACTATCTAATACTAATTGAATCAGATAATTATTTACCTCGTATCTGTAAGTTTCATTTGCATCAGAAGGATTTTGAGCATCTGTGTCCATATTCCAGCTGTCAGGCTCAGCACTGAAAGAAGCACTTCCAAACTGTTCAAGCAACTGATCAAAATTTTCAGAAGTAGGCATTTCAGGGGAACTGAAGGAGAATGCTTGTTTATCTGTCAAAATATTTTAGAGTGTGAGACAACTTTGAGGATAAAAGATATAGAAATAGTATTTAGTAACAATTTTTCCTTCTGGAGCTGTTAAAGACTCAGTTACAGAAAAATATCAACACAACTTTTAAGAAAAGCTTTTTCTTTTCTTTAACAGAAAAGCTAGGTGGTATCTTAATTCATCATTTCACCCAGACCCATGAAAGCACAAACTTAAACTTCAGGAAAGAGGTAAGTCCCTTTCTTTCAAAATCACATTTTCTAACAGCATATGTTCCAAAACAAAGACATGCCAATTGGTGTCTACAGTTTCCATGTGAAGTATTCAGATGACTACTGCACAGTCATAATCAAATTAAGAGAACATAGTACTGATCACTTCTTACTTTCCTGCAAGTCACTTCAAAGCTGGCCATAAAGGATTTTTACCACTGGTGACTTACATAGTTACAGTAACAGATCGGGAAGGAGTCAGTTTCCCATGAAACAACTTTAGATGTGATATATTGAGGATGCTAAATTCTTTAAAAAAACAAAAAACAATTTTTTTTTAAACAAAGAAGACTAAGAGTGTATGACATGTTTTAACTCCATAGTTTCACAAGTGAAAAGATTACAACATACAGACTGTGAGCATACAGAATAACCAGTTTTCTGACAGGTTTAGTTACTTTTAATTTTAGTCTGTTTCTGGTGCCTAAAGAGCTTATAAAAATAACAGCACAATGCTTAATATTGGCAACAACACTACTTACAGTTTGTAGCATGAATGCAGAAAACACTGGGATTGACTTGGTCGATTAATTTAAATATCCTTTCTGGTGGATTTGCTTCAACATCAAGTGAATATATAGCAGCTTTCTGACTACAAAGACGGCTGTCACCTCTGCAAACAATAATAATAAAATCAATGATCCACTAGAAATTAGTATTGGCCATATTTTAAAGTTCTTTTCATGTATTGAGGCAGCATCAAAAAAGCAGTAAAATTATTACTCTTTTTAACACAATTTGTATAGCAATTGTGCCTCCTTAGAAGGTTCATATTGTTTTATACTGTGTGCTTAGTAATAAATAATACAGAATTCTCCAACATGTTTTATCTAGCAGAGACAGCAGTGTGAGCAGGAACATGAAGAAAGGTAAGAGACAGACTGGGGGAAGGGAAGAGCCTGACAGTAATAATATTAGAGCTAAAATGACAAGTTGGATGGGATCCAAATGGTGCGAGACACCACAAATGCAGGGTGCACCACAGGCTATACACAGCCCAGAAGCACTTTTATTCATACAACACAAGTGGGAAGTATGACCTTTAGGGTAAGGTGATGGCATGTAGACCAGAAAAAAGGTCAGTTTCATGAATATTGCAATAATATTCACTTTGGAGGGGGGAGTGGGAAAAAGTCCTACTTGAGATGTACATAAAAGAAACGACAGAGTGAGAAACAGGGAGGTGAAATAACCCATCCAATCTAGGAAAAGTATTTGTAGATGTGCCATGGGTTCATCAACAACAGCCCAGAACTGCAGTAGGCTGCACAGCAAATGTGCCAGTTCATACCCTGAAGAGTACTGGTGTGTCCTACATGCTAGAAATACAAGATGATGATCCTTGTGAAACTGGTACTTAGGCAGAGTTAGAGCAGTCAAGGACAGATACTGAAGAAGTGTGGGAAATGATTTTTAGAAATAACTTTTTAAGTATGGAGTTAAAACTTTTCCATGAGATGAACCGTTTGTTAGTAGGATCACATCATAAATCAAACCCCTTTTTCCTCTGTTTCAGAGACCACATAGCCGCTCACTTGTGATCAGTCAAATCCTTTCAGTAACACACACAATTATGCAAATGCATATAAATCTAGATGTAAATAATGAGATCCACAATAACTGCAGTCATTGAAAATCCCATGGATTTTCATGCAAAATTAACATTTTACACAAAAGAATTTGGGGAAAGAAACACAACTTCATTTCATGCATTTCTAGTTGACAAAGACAGAATAGTCACCTGAGACAATTAAACTGTCACTCAGGAAGGCATTGATTAGACCTTTCTGATATATATAAATATCTATAAATGGGTAGCAGTAGTCATTGTGTGCAAGAACAATAAGAAAAGGCAGTCTGGGATGACTGCTAATTCAAATTTCAAAGCACTGAGAATACACCTTAGTGTTCAGATTGGCATAATTTATACAGAAGGTGGGCTGAAGAGCTGTACTTAGTGTTCTGAGAAGTCACCAAGAGATTTTTACATTACGATTTTGAAGCTCACTTAACTCCTTTTTGAGAAGATGAAATTGGGTGAAGGTGTTTTCAGATAAACTGTAAACAGCAAAGAAACAACTACTGGCATTGCTTTATTGATATAAGGTTACATTTTACTGTTTGTAAAGTGACAGACTGGCAGCAAGGCAGCAGGTTGGGACATTGACTTGTAAAACTAGGATCAGAACAATGCTCACACTACTTCATTAACTCCTGAATTGATCAAGTTTCTAGCTGATATCATAAACCGTAATGAAAGAGGTTACTGATAAATTGCTGATGACCTACGGAAGTGGCCAGATGGTCCCATGGTGTCAGCTTTCTGAACTTCCGGACACTGCATTATATTGATGGAAGTCTAAAGATGCATTATTCTTCCCCCAACAGAAGGCATCACCACCTAAGCGCCCACAGACAGTAGCACAGTGAAAGAGGAGAAAAGCAAGGAGCACGAGTTTAGAAAAGAGGGAATAACTGAATGAGAAATTGGGGTGGGAGACCAATTTGCTGTTCTACCTGGCTGGGGCCTGAAGGTTACAGGCAAAGTGCAGGAAAGACTGGTGAAAGGGTAGGCAGCAGTTAGGATGACAGGGAGGAGGGGGGTTAGGAATTGGTAAGAGGAGAGGATAGAGCCCTTACAAATGCATGCAGCAAATAAAACAGGACTTTGTATTTCATATAGCTATTTATCCACTTACATGACAAGAGGAATTGAACATGTAGTAAAGAGACTGAAATCTGCTGCACTGCAATCAGGGTCACAGCAGCAATTTACATCACACTGTGCCACCAACAGATCACAAACACACAGCTTGGCAACTGGAGGAGAGATTTAAATTTGAATTAGTATTGGAACTTTACACATTACAGCATGTTCCCTAACACTTTCATTTTTCACCTCCCCTTATTTTTGACAATGGTCAAAAGTCTATATCCAAATTCACATGCTTTTTTTTTTTAAGTAATTTTTAAAAGCTATCTTTTCTGCTATTTAGCAAACCTATTTGGAACACAATAACAAAACCAAGGGCATATTAAAATCTGGTGGTGTGTTCCCTGTGAAATCAAAAAAGCAACTTGAGTTAACAGGAAATTTGAAAGTATGAAAATATACTCAGCTCTGCAGAGGTAAAAAAAAAAAAAGATACAAACCAGGTATGCTTATCTACTTGTTTCAGCTTATTGGGGAAAAAAAAGAAACATTTTGATAGAGCAGTGAGATGTTTATAAGTATTGAGAATGTCCCACAGTCCAGTAATATATTTTCCTGATGTGCCAACATAACCATCGTTGACTTCTTTGAAATTGTTTTTTCTGTCTAATAATACAGAAAGTAATTGCTAGCAATACTGTAAACTGTCTCAATAAAATACATTTTGCAACTTCTTAAAACATTCTTAGTTTTTCAAGTTTATAAATTCAAAGAGCAGATATTACTCTGCTGAACTGTTTAGGAGAGTTGCTGTGCTATAACAAATCTAAACTTAAAAATAGCACAGAATGTAGGAAATTGAGACCAGTGCTCCGTAGGCAAGACATTCAAAGAATGCTCATTTTCATAACTACTGCTGCTTTTATTTCAACTTGACTGTTGCCCATTTCTCTACAGCCTCCTGGATGCTCTCTGACCATCTGAACAATATCCAGGCACTTCCTGGAATCTCTGAAGTTTTGACTGTTCTGTTAGCTGAGTTTAGCACTGTAATTCTTAGCTCACCTTGTAAAGAAGAGAAGTTTAAACATGGATGATTAGATAGGGCAGTTATGTCTCTGAGATCAGGGATTTAAGTCTCTTTTCCCTAAGGAGGCATGCAGTGGGACAACGTTTAATTTTGCAAGTAATATAGGGAAGCTGAATTGATGGCAACAACACTGGGAAATCAAAAGTTAAATAAAAGTATACCTGCCAATTAGAAGACAGTGGGAAGCACCTTCTGATAGCACAGTAACAAAATTTGTGATCTATATTGCCATAGCACCACTATATATCCACAAAGCTGGGGATGAATTAGGAGTCTTAGGGCAAACTGTGTACATATCCAGCTTAGCGTGCAAGTGGAGATTTCCAAGCACATCCAGATGAGGCTGGGCCTCCTCTGAGAGGCCTAGCTCTGCCCTGTGGGCTCAGAACAGGGTGCTGGGTGGGCAGGAGAGCTTGCCCTCTGTCAGCACAGACTCACAGGGCTGTGCATGCTGGGATCAGCATGCCCGGTACCCGAAGGCTGTGTAGGGCTTGCTGAGCCTGCCTTTCTGAGGAGGCTCTGAGCCTTGTCCGGAGTGGAGTGGTGCTAGAGAGGGGTACTCAGAGCAGCACTGCAGCACAGCCCCGGTAAGTCCCCGGGGGACCCCACGGAGAAGCAGGGCAGCTGTCGCGCAGGCTTGTCCCCACCCCGGGTGGCTGCAATGGGAGCCGGAGGAGGACAAGGGCCCAGCGACAAGAGGAGGCCTGAAAGAGGCCGTGAGCGGGGCTTCCCTTAGCCCGGGAAGAGCCGCCGGTGCCCCGCAGACCCCGCCCCACCGGGCACCCACCGTCCGTGACCGGGGCCGGCCCGCTGCGGGGCCGCGCCCAGGCGGCAGCGCGGGTCTCCGGTGGCGCCACGGGGCCCGCCGCACTGCCCGCGGGCTCCACGCTCGGCTCTGCAGTCTGGAGCGGCGGGGGGAGGAGGAGGAGGAGGGCCCCAAGCCTCAGGGCCGCCGCCATGGCGCCTGCTCCCGGGCCGCCCCTAGCAACGGCACGGTTACCAGGGAACGCGGAGCATCACGGGAAGGGCGCGTTCCGCCCCTCCCCGGGGCATCACGGGAAACAGGGGGTCTGCGGCCGCGGGGCACGATGGGAAGGGGGTTGTGCACCTCGGGCACCATGGCGGGAGGCGAGGGGAGGTTGGGTCCTGGCGAGGCAGTACTGCGGCCGAGGCTGGCCGCCATCTCCCGCCATCCTCAGCCTCCCTCAGCGCAGGAAGATTTGGGGTGAGGCCCCACGCTAGGCCTTTGGCTGGACACGGCCTCCTGTGAGGCTGCCGCGCTCGCCTCGCCACTGCCATCGTGGTGGTCTCAGGTGCCCACTCCTGCCACCCAGCCTCTTCAGAAACAGCCTAGCGTGGTGGTAAATCCGGGTGTCGGTGGCCCCTCAGTACCAAGCCAAGGGCAATAGGAAAAGGTTTAAGGTGTAGCGACCTAAGTGTAAGCCATGTACGTGGTTTGGGCAAAAATGCTATTGGAAGGCCATACACAAAAAAACCATATGTGAGGAATGGCCCCTTGTGAGCTATAAAATTCTACGTTTAGCATATTTTTTCAACTTTGTTTTTAGCAATCTGCTTTTCTTAAACTAATTTTTAAAGTCTTACCAATTTCTTTCTCCTTTTGAAAATGCCATGGGTCCTTAATGCTCAGTGTGCATATTCATTAATTAATCTTGTTAGTAATCTTGCAATATATACGGTATTTTTCTACTAATTTGGAAAACCTGAGCTACAGAGTGACTAAGTGATCAAGGTTCCTTAAGGTTATCTCACAAATGTTAACATCCAGGCTTCAGTTCCAACCAAGAGATGACTTTTTAAAATTAAAGGTTTGTCTTCTGCATTATCTGATCAAAAGCAACTTTACATTTGTTCCTGCATCAGACTGACCAGTACATCATCACACGGTGTTTCTTATGACCAGGTTCATAACTATTGTCTTGAAGGGAAGCCAACAAAAGCTTTAAGACCGCAAGGGGGCACATTCTCTTCTACGTTTACTAAACTTGACTGCTCCCTGTGCCAGTCACAACATCTGAACAGCACAACTTCACGCTGCATGCAAATTTAGTACGTTGGAGATGTTCCAGCTTGTGTTGAAAACTGAAATAATTCCACAGTGCGTACAGCGTCTTTTGTCACTTCTGTTGCCCAAGAGCCAATTATTGACAAAGGTGTTGATGAGTTATGCAAGACAGACTATTGCCTGCCTCACACAGTAGAAGGCTACCAATGTCATTTGGTATTATCAAAGAGCACAGCTGGTAACTTAGGATGGATTTGAAATAGCTCCGTATCGCATGGCAAAATCCTGGAGTCATCCTTCCCCTTGGAAAGACCTCATTCTTCTAAGGACATGGTGACATGAAGGTGAGAATCCAGTGTATTCCCTTGTACTTCAGGCGTCTGTGTGCCTCACGTGCAATAATAGCTTCACCTTGGTCTCCATTCTGCATTCCTTCTGTTAAGTATAACCCAAAGTTACTGTATTTGCCTCCTTCCTCGGGGAAGAACAACTGATGTGGTTAGTCTCTTTGTTTCTTTGCTGTTTCTAAGATTATTTTGATTCGATTGGAAACATTCATGCATTTCCTTTCAGTAAGGTTTCCTAAATGATGTTACTAGTGTTGGGGGTTTTTTTCCGGGCTTGAAGAGTAACAGTAACTTCAAGTACACTTTGTTTTGAAAAGTGACTGTAAAAATGGCATCATAGGACTCCTCCTTTTTGCTTCTCACTAAGGCTGTGCCAGGACTGGCTGCAGCCATAGAACAGAATATATGCCTATATTTGGAGGAAATAATGGGAATCTTTAAAAAGCAGTAACTTTCATTGTCCCATAGTAGAAAAACATGTTGACTTTGCCAGTTTACTCACTTAGATTTGCATATTCGTAGCTACATTCAGGACAGATATTGGTGCACGACTCTGAAAACTCTAGTGTCTTTGGCCTTGCTTAATAAAATAGATAGTCAGAGGTTGTAGAAGTCAGCCAAGGACCTGTTCACAGCTAGCAGAGTTAGAAGTCTTGCAGCTTCAAGAAGGAGGCCTTAGGGAGGGAACAGTGCTACATAAAGGAGGCTTGTTCTCCTGCCTGTTAAAAGGCAAGTGAAGCTCTTTACTTTTGTCACTATTAAGTGAGTGAAGTTTCCGCATCCTCTTGCTTGAGGGAAAGTAAAACAGATTTTGGAGTTTTATTTCTAATTGCTGTGGTGCTTGTCCCAGCTGGGAGAAGCAAGCCTGTAGGAAGGAACAGTTTGAGCACATGGCTGTGCTCTCCTTTGCTGCCATGTGTTTGAGATCAGACCTCTTTCTGGGTGAAGCTGACTTAGGGGCTTACAGTCCCTTGAACTTCCTTGACTAATCTCCCATATATGACATATGCTCAATTAACAAGGATGAAGATGCTTCTCCTACCTAGAAGTCCTGCAAATTTTGAAACTTGGAGTTTAGTTTGCAGACTTGGAGGGAGAGTGGTGCTTAGTTTATTGTTTATCATCACTGGTCCTATTCTGTCTTCTGTATCACTTGTTCAACTGCAGTGTCATGAGATGAGATAATTAATATTGAAGCACCCCTACTTGTTAGTTTACACGTTTCCGATGCATTTAAAATCAGTAATAAGGGCTGTTGACAATGCACAAGGGAAAATACAATTTAATACATTCTTTTTGCATCCAGAATTACTTTGCAAAGCTGATGGTGCACAGGGGACCAGACTCCTAGATGAAAACCAAACCTTGCTGAAATCTGTGAGCTATTCCGAAGCACAGATTGCACCCTGAATGCATGTGGGCAGGAGCTGGATTAATAAGGCGGTATTATTTCTTACTGCGTCTATCATTGAAATAGAATAGTTCTGGGCAACTGTTCAATAGCAAAGTACAAGATAATTAATCTGGTTTTCTTATGACCTTTTTTTTTTTCAGAAGTAAGTTAGGGCTTTACTCAGACCAACAGTTCACCTAAACCCATCTCCAATACTTGCTGTAAAAGAAGAATAGGATGAACACAGCTGTTGTGTCCCTTCAGTTTCCTCTTTATTAATGTTTAAGTGACTAACTCTGAATTCCTTAACTGTAGGATGTGATAGTTCAATAGTCTTGATGCCTCTCCAGCAATATGTACACACAAACAGAATGCAGTAAGTAAAGTCCCTGCAGAAAGAAACATAAAGAAAATAGAAGAAAAATCACCTTTGTCATACAGAGAAGAAAGGCAAGACAAAAGTCAAGTATAAGAAAAACCATTTGAAAAATCCCACCACCACAAAAAACACCCTTGTGTTAGACCTCTGAAGCAGGTTCCAAAGAGCAAACTCCACAGTGTGTAGGACAAGATCAGGACGTTAATAAATAATGCATGTTCTCCATCACAGAGATTTTAATTTATCCTATCAATGTGAGTTAATTAATAATTAAAGAGGGCACTGTGATCCTCATGTGGGAGGTCCTACAAAATGAAAATTCAAGCAGTTTAAGATGTGGTAGATTGCTGTCTATTAAAAAACATGTTAAAGGATTTACTATATTACTATTTTAATTATATTTTAAGCAGCAAGATTTTGATGCGCATTTAAGCATTATAGCGTGGCATTTGCAATCCAAACATTGCAGGATTAAGTCCCATCAAGTACAGTAAAACCAGGGGAAGCAACTGATTATAAACACAAATAAAACTAACACAGATGTCTTTTATGAAATGCTAAGACTAAGCAAAAAGCACTACTTGTATTTCAGTTTCTCTCATCCAAGCTTATTTTAATAATTCAGTTAAATTTAAATTTTTAACAGTATAACTTTCACCACAGCCCCTCCCTTTTAAAATTACTTGAGATTTAAATAATTTAATTACTTTTACACATACAAAATTATTGCTGTTCCTCAGAACAAAGACACTAGAATTTTCAGAACAGTGCACCAATATCTGTGCCGAACATAGCTATGAATATACAAATCTAAGTGAGTAAACTGGTAAAGTCAACATGTTTCTCTGCAGCGGGTCAATGACAGAAATTCTGCCCATGGACACATATCCTTTTGATTAAACAGTTTAATTTTCTTTTTGGACATTTAAACTAACTCAGAGTAGAATTAGCTTAATAACCATGGTCTTCACAAATTATGATGGACAAGGTGTTCAAGCTATTTGCTGGCTGAATGTGTGCTGCTCTTTCTGAACACACCGTATACGAGGCTTTTAACTGACTCAGGTTTTAGTGTTAGGAAGTTTTAGTAATAAAAAATGCTCAACAGAGTTACTGTTATGAAAGAGCTTCTCTAGGAAGTGGTATAATTCCTGTTACTTTAAACTTTTAAAATGAGGAGAAAATCCTAAGAGGAAACAGTTTTATACGTGCATTACTTGATCTAAATATGTGTTTTCAGCTTGATGCCATTCAAAACAATTTTACCACTGACCAAAAGTCACAGTCACCATTAAACTACAATAGTTTGTATTTTTTAGAGAAGCTGGATGACTTGGCTGAGGTTCTAAAGGAATTGAGGGAGAAACTGATACACAAAATAAATCAGCTCTTCAGGATTTCAGACAGCTAGGATTTGGGAGGTCCTAGTTCCCCATCCTGAGATGGTGATCTTCTGACTCTGCACCTTCTCTTGACTCTTCCACGTGAAGTCTGGTATTGTTGTCCTTTTCACATTAGTTTTCTGTGTGATGCTAACTATGCTGTCTGAATGTCTTTGTCTTTTCAAGGCAAACATTGGTTTTGCTCTATGGCAAATGACTTTAAAAATTCAAGGGGACAGGCATTTTTAATTAGAGTCAAAACAAAGTCAAATAAGGCTGAAATAAACTGCATTCTGGTCTAGCACAGCATTAGCCCTTAAATAAATAGTGAGAAGCCTGGGCTGTCTCTGTACGGCAGATGGCATTACAGGTAATATTTATCATACTCCAATCCCAAGGCTAAGATAGCAGGGAGGGAAGATTGACGTCAGCTACGAGTGAATCAGTCTTAATACAAGCTGAAAAACTGCTTGTGCCTTCAACAGTTGATTACATTGTGCCGCACTTCTGCTTAGCGCTCCCTGTTGCATTTATTAGTCTGAGCAAGCCTAGCAGGAAGAGTTCATTTTGTTTTGCAGCTTAAATGAACTGATGTAAATGGATCTTGGACTTTGAGGTGGGAAGATTACACCCAGCTGCAGTAACCAGGGGGATGCCCTTTGCCCCAGTTTTTGTGCCAAATTTGTGCATTTGAGAATTTTAAACAAATACCACTTGGCAGCATATCGGCCCTCGGGTACGAGAATGAGTGAGACAGCGGGGCATGTACTAGGAGGGATTTACAGGGAGATCTATCAGGACTGATACTGAAGAGCGGGGAAAACCAATTCTGTCCTGTTTCATTAAAAATGGTTGTTCTTTGTCTCACAGGAGCCGAGTGATCCTCTGAATGAAAACCAATAGCAATTTTTCATCTGGGTACAGCGTCATCGTGCGGGAGTGAAAGAGTTCAGCAAAGGTTACTAATTATCACGTAAATGATGTAGTCTTCCTTGGCTGTCTGGGCAGACCTGGTTGGGTGACCAGGGATGGAGGGAGTACGAACTGCTCATGGTATGCCTTGGCTTGGGAGCCCTTCCCAAGCACGGAGTCATGCTCTGCCAAGTGTCTTTGACAGCCTTGCGCTCATACCAAGTTTCCCATGGCTGATTGGCAAAGCGGTACTGAGAGCATCCCGTCCAGCTCTGGGAAACACGTTGTGATGAGACGTGGAGAACTTGGGTTTAATTGGAAGCATGGTGGGAGGTCACAGGTTGAGAAGCAACGCACACCCAGCCACTGTAGGACAGATCACCGTGCGCTAACCAGAGCTGCTTTGGGGCACCCTGGCACTGTAGGCAGTATTGAAATCTGCTGCGTTAAAGAAAAGGGGTTAGGCCAGGCTGGACTTACCCTAGAAGGGACCTGGACAAGGAAGAAGAAGGAGAATGAGGGGAGGGAAAGAATGACTCTGTGGGGGAAACTCTGAAAATATGTGCTTCCCTTTCCTGCTAGAGGTACGGGAGGGTGTGAGGCAGCAACGTTTGCTGCTGGGGAGAGCTACTTTGCAAGTACTGTTTGTCTTCTCACACACCCCGATGGGCCTTGGCAGCAGCACACCCTTATCTCCAGCATGTTGGCAAATTCGGCTATGTGGCAATTTCCTAATTCACCAAGGCTGGGCCTGGGCTGCTCTTTGTGTTCACTGCACTTTCCTTCTCCCCATTCTAATGGGCAGATTAATTTTTTGATAAGTTTGGATACAATTTCAGCTTTAGGTGGAAAAATTTCATGCATTGCTTAAGCCCTTAGCAGTTTAAAGGGGAGGAATATTGGCTCCACCAAGATACACAGCAATGAAATGCCTACCGTCTCTTAATGCTATCGTAATGACGTGCTTCAATAATGTTCCCTGTGGGTTGGGTCTGTGGAGTACGCCACACAGCTTTTCCTTTCGCTGGAGTCAGCTTGGGGTTCAGGTTTCACACCTACCTCTGCTTTATTTACACCCATCTACTGTTTTGTTATTTACATATCTCGGGTTATATAACGCAGCAGCCGCCTCTTTACACGTGTGAATGTGGAGGCACTAAATGAATTTGCACAGGTTGTGCAGAGCTACCTGCTAGGAACTTCCAGAGGGACAAGCCATTTCGCACACCCACAAGTAGCACGGAAAACTGAGCTGCAGAAGAAAAGGAATCGGGTGTTTTTCAACATGGTGGGTCTTTAAAATGTTGATGTCTTGAAGTTGTTGATGTTTTTGAAGTTGTCCAGGGGGACAGCTGAAAGCTGGCTCGCTGCCTTTCTATCACGCTCACCTGCAATTAAAATAATGTTAGTGTTTTTTGTGTGGTGACTGCTTACCACAGCCTTCTCGTGAGGGTTTTGTTTGGCATCTCGTGTCCCTTACCCAGAAATGGATTAACGCTCCGCACTTTCGTGATTTCCACAGAAACCACACAAACATCACGCGCCGTAGTGAGCTGGCTCTCTCCCTGACTGCAGCCCGCTGGGGAAAACAGGAGGAGTTGTCCTTTAAAAATAAATTTTTGTGTGGTATGACTCACATAACCGTCCTTAATAGCCAGAAAGTACAAACGGCCACCGAGTCCCGTCAAGTTATGTGGAGCACGCGAGACATGCGGCCTGATATGGGCGTGGAGGCAAGTATCTGGGTTAGGCGCAGCCTCGCTCGCCCCCATGTTGAAAGCGTAATTGGAATAATTACAAGTAAAAGGGCAGCAAGCGGGGGAGCCGTCTCCCCGGCCCCCACCGACACCGCCGTTTGGGGGCCGCGGGGAGCGGCCCCGCTCGGCCCCGCCGTGCCGCAGCCGCCGCCGCGGGGGCTGCCGGGAGCCGCCCGGTGTTATTGTCCCGCAGCATGCAAATGAGGCGCGGCGCGGAGCCAATGGGGGCGGTCGCCGGCCGCTGCGCAAGCGCGCTGGGGGTGGGGCGGGGCTGACCTCGCCGCCCGCTCGCTCGCTTGCCGAGCGCCGGGGCCTCAGCACGCGCGGCGAAGATGGCGGCTGCGGCCGGCGGGGTGCGGGGGCGGCGCAGCGGGCACCGCCGGCTCTGACCGGGCCACCCCTACGGCGCGGCGGGGAGGGCGCCCGGAGGCCTTCGCGGGGCAGCGCCGGCCGGCTGGGGAGGAGACAGAGCCCCCCTCGGGGGGGGGGGAGGTGGCGGTGGCGTGGCGCGGAAGGCGGGGGCGCTGCCGGCAACCCGGTCGTGAGGGGCCGGCGCGCGGGGCGTGAGGGGCAGCGCCGGCGGCGGGGGCGAGGGCGGGAGCCGGCCCGGAGAGGCGAGGCGGCCCGCGGGGGGGAGGGCGAGGGGCCGGGCCGAGGAGGGGCAGCGCGGGCCGGCGGGGGCTGAGGCAAGCCGGCCGGCGGGCAGGGGAAGGCTGGCTCCCTGCGGCGGGCGCTCGCAGGTCAGGAGGCGGCTGCGCCGGTGGCTCCCCGCGTTCCTGGCTCTCGGCTGCTGGGCGCCCCACGCCATGTTCTCGGTGCTCTCCTATGGCAGGCTGGTGGCCCGGGCAGTCCTGGGCGGCCTCTCGCAGACCGACTCCCGTGACTACAGCTTGGTGACAGCCAGCTGTGGCTTTGGCAAAGATTTCCGCAAGGGCATCCTCAAGAAAGGCATGTGCTACGGGGATGACGCCTGCTTCGTGGCCCGGCACCGGTCGGCAGATGTGCTGGGTAAGTGCTGGCGGGGTCCTGCTCGGGGGTGCTGAGGTGGCTTTGGTGTCGGTGTGGTGACCTCCCCTCTTTGAGCCGCACATGGCGAAGCGGCTCAGTCTTCGGTCACAGACAAAGGAGCCGGTTCCGCCTGTAAATGTCAGAGCGAGTTCTCTTTGTTTTTAGTTTCAAAAGAAAGCTCTCATGCTCTTTGCTGCAGCACGACACCCACCTCGCTCAGCCTGCCTTTGGGATGGCGTGGTTTGGGTGCCGGGCGTCTGGGCCCAGCCTCGGCGTTTCACCTGTAGGTGCCTGTAAGGCCTAGGGGCTCCAAAAGCCAGAGAAACAACTTGTAGTGCATTACACTTTCTGTGTGCCTTTAAAACCTAACCAAGCCCCGTGTATATGTATTGTGAAGGATCTATGTAAAGGATCATTGAAACAGACACTTCCTGATTTTAGCGCATGCTGTGTCCTTGTCAAGTGAAAGGCAAAGTGACATTGAGACTGGTTTCAAATGTCAAACTTCAATTTCAGTACTTGTTCTGTCCTGATTACACTCTCTGGTTTGGATTCACGTGCAAAACAAATCTTAAGGGTTCAAATTTTAGAAGTAGTGAATAATTACAGATAATCAGTGGAATCATCAGTTTATGAGCAGCATTGCTTTTGACAGTGCTTGACCTTTCTCTTGTGTAGTCAAGGTTGAATTTGGCTGACTGACACTCTGCAAAAGTTAGTTTTTGAGCAACTGACAGAAATAAATTTTCACTGCAACTTTGACATTTAAAAAAAAAGCTTCCTCCCTCCTGCCCCTGTTGGGTGTGTGTTTGTTGTTTTTTTTTAATTTAAAACTGGTGGGATTGCACTGTAGTGTCGTGATGTGACACTTCTTGGAGATTCTTCACAATTTGGTGCTGTCATTGTAACTTGGTTGCTGTTTAATATAGCTGAGATTTTTTCAGGAAGCTGTAACTTGGTGCTAGGTAACGGTGTTGCTGATTATTCTCAAGGGAGCTGTTTAAGGGTGATGCTACAGCTTGCAAGGAGATGTGGAAAACTTGTCAATACAATTTAGATACTCAGCATCTTTTCTGTTATGCCTGTTCCAGAGAAACTTTTTTCTATTAGAATTAGCTGTTGGACAACCTTACTTTAACATGTGACTAAGGCTGGCTGCCTTTAAAGTTCATACTAGGCCAGCACTGATAAATAACTGAGCAGTTGGTATTTGCCTGTAAGAGAAATGCAGAATCTGCTTTCCTTAGGTGGACTCTTTGCATGGGGAAGCGGGTGGATTTAGACCCATTTGATGATGATTAGGGTTTTCTGGCCATATTTGGTAATTACCATATGTGGACCTACAGCTTGTCTTGTGTTCCTGCTGGAATCAACAGAGAATTGCATTTCTAAGTTGGTCTT
The DNA here is from genome assembly GCF_034638445.1 of Ciconia boyciana. Classification (NCBI taxonomy): domain Eukaryota; kingdom Metazoa; phylum Chordata; class Aves; order Ciconiiformes; family Ciconiidae; genus Ciconia; species Ciconia boyciana. The sequence goes on from NC_132948.1 coordinate 8,965,062, forward strand.
TGCATTAATTTTCATGGCAACTTGAAAACAAACAGAATTGTAACTCCGCTTAAGGTTCAAACAGCAAAGAAGGCTTCGGACCAGGATGTCTTAAGTACCAAGAAGAAAATAATTTAAATAGAAAAGCTGTTGGTATTTTGGTTTTTTTTCCCCCCGTAAAGCTATTTTCATGTTAGTTCTTTATTGCTTTTCTAATATACATACCAAAACCACAAGATCACTGTACATTCTGCAAACAGTAATGCTCAGGATGGGTTTTGATGCAATCTAACTTGATGCTTTTTCTTCACCTGTAGTTCTTAAGTTTACAGACATAGTAGTCTTCTCCTCATTTCTGCTACTGCAATCATCTCTTTGCTCTCCCTTTCTCAACCAGCTCTTCTACACTGCTGCAAAAAGAATTTCAGCACCAGTGTTTTCTTGCGCTCAGTTCCTCTTACTCTCATCACAAGTCTGAGGTTCCACACCTGTTTTTGAAAGACCCTTATGAATTTTGTACTAACTCAATACCTGCCTAACTCTGCACCTCAACAAAACTGTCTGAGCTGAACTGTTGCTTTTCAAGCTTCATTTTTCCATGTTACTTTAATGAAGAGGCTCATGTGGTTTTAGCCACAGTGAACACTAGATACGGTAAGAGTGCTTTTAGAGAACAGTAAATTTCAAGTGTATCACTTCGAGTTAGTCTGGCCTAGTAGTCATCAGTGACAAAGCCATGTCAGATAATTAATTTAAAACTTTTCCGTGCCAGTCTTTTCTAGAACCAATATGTGGGAAGGATGCCTGTGTGGGATGGATATGGGTGTGGTGTAGTAGTGAAAGAGCTACTCCCAGCCGTTTGGCATGAGTGCTTGGGGATTCATTTTCTTAGGTCAAACAAAAGTTGACTAGGCAGTGTGTTTATAGCAGATAGAAAAAAGCTAAACACTTACTTTGTTATATGTCTTAAGGCTGTATAGTCTTAAGGCTGAAAATTTAACAGTGTCTTCTAGTCTGTGCTTTATCATTTCATAGTAAGATCAACAGAAAGCTTATGAAGATTCATGTTATTTCCAACCCTCCCATAGTTGTTAAGGGCTTGATAAGGCCTGTTGCTGGTGTACTTGAATCCTTGGAGTTTTTGTCTCTTATTTTTACTTCTGTCTGGTAAGTACCTGTTAAATTTGCATGTTTTCTTCCTTTCTTTCTGAGCACAGGGAGAAACAAGAAACTCAAAACCAGAGTGTTTCCTTTGGGGTCACTGAGAAAAGGAAATGGCTTTACGACTAATATTAATCTCTAGAGCTTTATGATTCAGGCCCATGTTTCCTTTTTGCTGCTGCTTGTACCATATTCTACCTTTTTGTATGTTCACTGTCAGTGTCTTGGTTATCCAGATCCTCAGAATATTCAGATATCTTCTTGAGACTTGGGAGATGTTTATATACCTCTTCATGCATACCTTTGTAACTTAAAAGGACAGAAATTTTGTTTTTTAAGGTTGAAAAACAAAGCTTCAGAAACTGACACCTTTGTTTTTTTTCTAATTAGCATAGGAGTAGAATTTTTGGTGCATAGGAAGCAAAAAACAAATTTAAAAAATCAGTGTAAACACTTTATATAAACATTTCACTTATTTAACAAAACTAAACACTGAACCTTGTTCATAAATTTTGAGAAGTCTCATGCTGGTGATAATTTTCTCTTTTGTTGGGATCTGCCTTTTCTTGCTTATTCCTGCCTTATCAGGCTCCTGATGTCTTTGCTAGTTTTTATGGATTTTCCAAGCCGTTGTGTGACTCATTATTGAAACATTACAGCAACCAATGCGCATCCCGTGACAGCATCACTTATACAATGTCTGTGCTGGGTAGAATTTTGGGTGTAGCCAGTGTGACTTGACTAGTCTTCCAAACTATTTCTGTCCCCCAGCAGCAGTAGGAAAAAACTGTCTGGCAGTGGGGTACTGTTTGTCCATTGCGAAATTAAAATTTGGTGACTGTTCTCTCTGCTGCAAATTTTTATTTTAATTTTTTGGGGGTGAGGGAAGGGGGTGGTATTGTAGGGCAGCTACTCTAAACTGAAAGGAATTGCACTTTACTTGAAAATTAAGTTTGTCAGGAGCCTGCATAGGAGGTATGTAAAAGTCTAGAGTGGCAAAGGCCCTGGAATATTGTTAGTCTCACTGTCATCACGAAAAGTAAACTACAAAACGTAAAAGGATTTGTAGATGAAATGTCAGGGTTGTTCTGGCGACCATAGAGGGGGAAGGGATTCTTACTTTGATGCCTGAAGGTCATGTAAGACTATGTTAAGTGGTTTATTTGGTATCATACCTATTAAAGAGATTGCTGCCTTATCACAACTTATCACACTAAAGGAGGCAAGTCATCTGCTTGCTTCAGAGTAGCCTTTCACCTACTCTATTGGGAGAACTCAGGACATCTTAGAGGGAGTAATCAGTGATTTGAAAAAAATTGTATATTTGTCTTAGTTTGTAATAGACCAAATGAAATTTTCATTTTAACGTGGGAGCGTAAGTACTGTCATTTGTAGAGAGACTATGGATTATTGAGAAACATCCCCGTTAACAATCATATTCACTGACCTTCTTGTCAGTGCAGCTAATCCAAATGTCAGCAGAGCTGTTCTTAAGTAGCATTGAATGTAACCTGTTAGAAATGTGGTAGCTCTCTGAGAATGAAACTAAAATCTGGTTATTCTTCTTTAGCCCCGTTTCTGGAAGGGCATTGAACACAACATATTCTGATCATAATTTGCAATTGAACACTTACTTTAATTGTAAGTGCTATTGATGCTTGTTGATACCAGCCAATTTCCCATTCATATGCAGATCTTAGCTTGAATGAAAAACAGGTTCTGTCAGAAATCACAGAAGGAAATAAGCAAAGCTGAACACAATACAGTAGGTGAGACATTAATCATACCTATGTCGCAGGAAATGTTGCAAAAATCTCCCACTGCTTGCTTTGGTTGATCTGCGCTATTAATATTGTGAGCCTGAGATTGTTCAGGCTATAAGTAATTTCAGTACAGCTTGGCTGGTGTCTATTCTACAGCACCTATCCCTTTTCAGCATTTAAGCACCAACCACCAGTAGCAGTTCAGCTACAAAAATAAGTTCCAGGGTTGCTCAACACCTTGAGAGATTAAGTAGTTATAACTATGTAGGGAAGTTTTTACAAAACTTTCAGAGATAAATAATAGTTTACTGTTTTCCTGTAACTCCAAAAATCCACTGAGCGATTTCTCAGGCCTAAATAAAATAGGTAAGAGGTCTACCTGATAAAAACCTGTTTCAGGTACAGCAGTGTATTGGCAGGGAAGATGTAAGGAACTGCTGCTTTGTCCTGGAAGTAGGTGCACAATTTAATGTTTTCAGTTCCTTGTCTCTCCTTCAGTCTGTTCTTCAACATCATCTCTCACTTTGCCTCTTGCTTTTTGTTCCTCATTATGACTTAGCCCAGTTATTCTTCCAGTACCTTTCTAGTTAATGCAAGGGTAGTTTAAGGTCTACTGTAACTTTTAAAATGCATATTGTGAATAAGTAACCTTTCCTTTTATAACTAATTATTAGTCACACACAATCTGCCTCCAGGGATTTGTGTTTAACCCGGTTATTTCTTTGTCAGAACCTGGGGGGGGAAGTAGACAGCATTTGGCTCTAACATTGTGGTCCCGTACACGCTGCCAGTGAAGCTGCTAGGAGAGTTAGTGCTGGCTTTGAGCATGTGACTTGCTTTGGATGGAGAACCTATCTAGGTGTGTGATTTATCTCATCGCTGATAAAACAAGAAATCTTATCAGTTTATCCCAATTCTGATATGTTGATAAATGTTAGGTGCTGTATTTCAAACTTGTGTAGTGCAACAGGTTGCGCTTGTTACCATTTTAGCCTTTCTTCTATATTTGATGCAAAATAAATTCAGTCACAAATATATCCTTTTGATGTTCTTTTATCAGTGATTCGTTGCTAATTCAGGTAAGGATCTCAAGAAATTTAAAGTTCAGTAGGATGCGTAGAGTGTCTTACAAAGTTAGTTGTGGTTGCATGCAAGAGCAATTCCTGGTGGCCCACTTGTGCCTGCCTGGTGCTTCTGTGTGTGATTATTATTCTTAGCTGATGCAGCATTTGAAAGTATCCATCTTTCAAGAGATTTTTGGGACAGGGTGATACTTTTGGACTCTGACCATGGGCAGGTTAGTTTGCCAGCTAGCCAGAACTTCCACTCATAGCGCTATTTATATTAAACAGGGTTTGATTAGTATCATGGCTTTGTTCTGAACTTTAAGCCTGTTTAGTTTTTATTTGCTCTGAACTAGATAGAACATCTGCATCTGGCTTATAAAAGTGTGCGGTGAAAACCACGTATTGCTAGTCTCAGCACTGGCTGGCTGTTCCCTGGGCTTCTGCAGTTAAACTTATGTGTTGGCAGTCAAAACAACTTTACATTTGCATTTCAACTGGTATTTTCTCCCAGGTGCTTTCAGCATTTTGAAATAAAATTTTAACAAGTTTCAGTGCCAGTATCTTCACTTGCTCAGTTTCAGTGCTGCAGCATCAGTCACTTGTGCTTTGTCTTGAAACTTCATTACAACTGTCTCTCTATGAGAGATCTCGATACACTGAATCTTTAAGAAGTTAGAGCCAGTTTTTGGACTGACACATGCAGCGAGTATTTAATCTGGCAGTAGTATTTGTGTATTTTCCAGCAGAAGGCAATGTAGTGGAGCGTTAACTCTCAAAGATTCTGAAAGGTCTCCATAATGTAGCTAAATACTTGAGAAGCGTTTATTCTTTTGAAGTAATTTATTTTGAAATTTTCAATTGCTTTATTTACAGTGGTTGTTCATCTAGCCAAAGGTATTTCACTATGTCACATGGACATTTGTGTAATTTATGTGTAGGCATGAACAGGGAATGTCCAAAGAAATATTCTTTCTCTAAAATTTTCTGATATACTGAAGAGCTTAGAAAAAAATCAAGGATTGTGTACAGTTCAATTTCAGCAATTCTTCTCAGCCATGCGCTTTGTCTTAATTGTCCTGTGATTCTTATTTTGTAAGATGGTTATTTTAAGTTAAATGGTGGATACTAGGAGACTATTTAATGTTTTATGGTGAAATGTAATAAAATGAAAACCTGAGTAATCTTTTTCACTTGTTAAAACAGTAGTTATTTTGAATATTTACAGGGACTTTTTTGTCTTAGGTGAAAACAAAGAAAATATAAATGAATAGAGCTTGGCATTATTACTTGGCAGTGATACTGCCAACAGCAGTACCTTTGAATTTTCCTTTGGTGACAGAGGGAACAAGCTATTACATAAAAACTAGTCCATTTTTGAGTTGTTTTCAGTTCTTGCATACTTCTTCAATACTTCTGGAGTTTGAAATATCTCACAAATAGTTTTGCTCCTTGTTAGCTGTACATCAAATACCACAAAGTTTTCTTAAACTTTATTCTCATTTACATTTCATCTATTTCAGTAGCAGTTTATTCAGTCTGTTTTAAAATCACATATTCCTTTCCCATAAAACCATTTAGTTTACGTTGAGAATGTAGAATGTAAAGATACTATTTTTACTTTAAAACCATGCTGAAGGTAAAACAGGGTGGCTAAAGATCTTAGGGAATGTAAAAATCTTCTTTTAAGGCAAAAACAATAAAGGTGGATGTTTTCTAGGTGGCACTGTGTGGTATAGGGCTTCTTGAATGTGCTTTGCCTATGTACTGCCATTGATCTCGATGGCAGCAGTAATTCCTGGCTCTGTGCCGGAGCAGGAGGAAGCATTTGACTGCTCTGGCAGTGTTCATGAGCCATGCTTTGGGAGCCAACAAGGTCATTTAGCTTAAATTAAATGAACTGACCTATCATCTTTAAGAGATACAGTTTAAAAAGAAAGAAAAAGAGGGGAAACCCCCCCACACACCTTTGCAAAAACCCCCACATTGTCCATTTTGGGCAAGGACAAGAAATAGATGCGAGTGGTGGTACATGAGTTAGTGAGCTGATGAGGTATCCTGGAGGTGTTACAGTGAAAGCATACTCTGTGGCCTGCTCATGAATGCGATGGTCCCGTTTGCTTCGGTGCCAGCGATGGAGGAGGAATGCACAACTGTCTTGTTGGTTCTTAAGCAGACAATCTGTTCTCTTAAGTATGGTGCAAAGCTAAATCAGAGGACCTACTTGTGGACCATCTTGAGGATGATTGTTTTGGAAGGCACTGGCAGAGTGTACTTAAAGCTGTTTATAGCTTGCAAAAAGCAGACAGGAAGGCAGACAGACAAAGCCATTACATGGCTCAAGATAGAGTATGAAGTGTGCTGCCATGATTACGGATTCAGATTTCCTGCCTGGAGTAAGAAGCAAGCAAAGAAAATCAGGTAGCATACTCTTACTTTTGCTTTAAAAATTGAAACAGGTTTTGATAATTAACCTTATCAGGTGCTTGCTATGCTTGTACTATATACTAATGCTGTAGTGTTTCTGTTTAAATATTTCCCAAGAAGACTAATGCAAAAATGGTTTACTGATCGCTTGAGGGAACTCTGTAACTTCTGATGAGCTTGTTTTGTAACCACCTTACGAGCCAAAAGCTTTGGGGCAGTACTTGTCAAACATCATCTTTTCATTGCGTTAACCCTGTTGTCAGTGAAGCAATGCTGTATTCAGCTAGCAAAAATACATATGGATTGTGTTCATCTTAAAGGGGAAAAAAGCCGCTTATCTGGTAACTTCATGTAAAGCAAGCATCATCATCCGAACTGAAGCTTAGTTTCTATTTCAAGTTCTAGATCTAGAACTTTTTCTTAATAATCTCTTATTCTAGACTTGTCTGCATGGCAGCAGAAAGCAAAGGGTTAATCCAGTATTAACCTGAAGTTGTGGGATCTGTAAAGAGAGGATTAGTTTGTTCTTGAAGAAACCAGAAAAGACATTTCTGAGAATGCTGGGGTTGCTTTTGCATGAGCTGCTTCCCAGGGTCTGGTCTGACGAGGTGAATACAGGGATCTGCCTTCCTGTAGCATTCTTCTAAGAAAGCAAACGGACAAAGCAGGTGTCTAAAAGGTTGTGCACTATTTTTGGGAGAAATCTGATTAATGTTGATAGGCTGTTCAGAATCTGGCTATAACCTCCTGTCAGATTATAGTTCGTGCCAAGGTCGGCTCTAAACCTTCCGTCTCAGTTTCAGATGGTGTCCCATGTGAAGGGCATTTGTAGATGAGGCAAACTTAGTTTTACCTTCTCAGTCAAATTTTCATGCCTTTGCTGATAGCGGCATTTTTTTCTGAGGAGGCTGTTGTTCTTCAGCACAACCGGAGCTCTGAAATTGCCTCTCTATGCTTTTATCATGAACATAGGATTTTAGCTTTATTATGTTACAGAAACCCGTGCTTGAAATGGTTAGTCCCTTACATGCTGAGGCTCAAAAAGATTTTTTTAAAAATTTCCAAGTAGAAATATTTTTATCTCATAAACAATACTTCCGGATGGTATTTTACTTTTATCGTTAAAGCCAATTGAGGAAGTTCAAAATACTTGAGACAAATGGGCAGCAGAATATCATATCTGTTGCTTATCTTCCTCTGACCCACCCCCCTTTTCTATGTGCATCTTCACTGTTTGACTCTGTGGTTGCTCAGAAGCTTCCCAAGCTTTGGCAGAATTGGTCTAGTTTTTTGTTATTTAGGTTGTTTTGAATTACTGAATGAAATTTGACTGGTTCATAGTCAGTTTTCTTTCTCTTGCTTGGCTGAAGCTGTAAGCAACAAACTATCCTTGCAGGGGTGGGTCCCAGCATTGTGTTGGTTACATGGTTTTTTGAACACACTTCTAAAATGGAAGTTTAGTTTGTACAGAAATTGATATTACCAAATAGAAAGCATTATCCTTCATAGGAGCAAGTAGCTTGAGAAAAAAACTTTGGGCTGTTGAATAGTGAGGAAGAGTTTCTTTATCATTTCTACCCTATTTAAAATCTGAACGACCTTAATATCTAAAACTAATAAAAACTCTTCTTCCTTTTTAATGGGCTAATCAAAGGTTAATGTGATTGAATCCTCCTCCTTCCCCCCAAATTCCCCATTAATTGTTCTCTAGTGAAGTCAGCCTCCTCACAGAGTTCTCCGCATTAGAACTTTACCGTCTTTTCAGCAATTCAGATTATATTTAGAGATTTGTCTAGGAGCTGATGTCAGAAGTTTTTTTATAAATACTCAATTTTTTTTTCTTAAAAATGTTTTTCAAGCAGAGGCTACGTCCCACTTTTTAGTTACTGAATATCATAAGTGATGTAAAAAATTAAAAACCTTGTTTTGGAAGCCATTTCTGTTCATATAACTCTTGTTTTCTGTTTCCTTCTAGGGGTAGCAGATGGTGTAGGTGGCTGGAGAGACTATGGGGTTGACCCTTCTCAGTTCTCAGGGACTCTAATGCGAACATGTGAACGTTTAGTGAAAGAAGGACGGTTTGTACCAAGTAATCCTGTTGGGATTCTCACCGCAGGTTATTGTGAGCTGCTGCAGAACAAAGTACCTTTGCTTGGTAAGAGAGCAAAAATATATAAATTGAATCTGTGCTGTATGTTATCTAGACATATACTTAGTCAAGGTTGCTTAAATCTGTTGTCAGCTTCTACAGCAAATTTGCAAGCAGTTATCTTCTGTTAATTAACCAAAATACATAGAAATGGAGTTGTCTTGGTAGCAGCCTTATTTTCTCTTGTATGTTTAAAAACTATCTTGATTCATTCAGTAATGCAGGGAATGTTTGTGTGTGTGTGTATAAAAAAAAAAAGGCAAACTGCCTTTGTGTGTGAAGGGTGGTAATTCACCAGCGCTTGCAGAGAGTTTGCAAAACGAGTTCAGCAGTAGAATATGCTATGGCACGTGCACTCATTCTCTCTGTTACGTATGTATAAATAACTGTTCTCCATTGAAAGCTCTAAATGATTGGTTGTGGCTTTTTGCTTAAGCTATGCAAGTAAAAATATTTTCTGATGATAATTGGATGCAGTTCTGCTCATTCCTTGCCTTACTGCTCCCGTTGCCTTTTATGTCCAATGAACTTTAAACCTAATTGGTTGACTTAAGTAGTTTATATCATACAACCACTGGTACCGTATATTATTTTTATAACTCTTTGGGGGGGATTCATTACAGATTTTTTTGAAAGCAAACTACAGTAGATGCTTAGCATATTCTGTGTCAAAGTTGATTTTAGACAGGGCATCCACCTGCCTTGGGAATGGTGAGCAGATAGAGAGGCAACATTTGGCCTCAGCTGACAACCTTGAAAACAGAATACTTTTCTAAAGGGCGTGTGACCTCTTACGCACCAAGAAAGTGTTACCCTGCGTGATACGCATGCTTCTCACCTGACCTTAAACTTCTGTGCCAGAAGAGTGCTATGTAAGCTATATTTAACTTGTCTGCTGAGCTTTGGAACAGATCTTCTTGCATTATATGCCTAAAGAATAGGTTCGAACCTCAGAAGTGACCTTAAGTATCACTAAAATAGTAGTGGTTGGTAATTATATTAGGATTTGTGTGTTTAATGGTGCTTATTTGTGCAAAGCAGATGCAGCTGTAAGTGATCTACAAAGTGGGCCACTGGTGACAGCTCTCACAACGGCTTTGTGGACAGAGGCAGCCCTGCTTTGCTTGACCTTTCAAATTCTGAAAAGCAGCATATGCTGAGTCACAAGATCTGCATTCCACACATGGCCTCCTAGTTACACTCTGCTAATAGAGTTAGAATTTGAAACTAATGATCCTTAGTGTTTCTCCTTTAAGAGAGAACAGTATTTTTAGAAGTAGAAATAAAACCCTGGAATTACCACAGCAATGAGCATTTAGTTTATTTAAAATAAAGTGAAGGGAGAGGACTTCATTAAGGAGGATTCATTAGGCAGTAACTTTTCCTTGCTGTTGTGCTTTAAGTTCTGATACTTAGTTCATCAGAATTGAATCTAGCAAATATTTTAAAACAAAACTGAAGTGAAAGGAAACTGTGTCACTTATTTAAACACTATTCTTGTATTGCAGAACAATCTTGGATGCTGTCATGTATAAAATCTGCATTTTTTCTAAGATACTGCTTTGACTTACCATTCACTAAGAGTGGAGATAGTCCCATATATTCACTAGAGAAAAATTAAATGCAAGTGTATTGCAGGGAACTCCCTGTATTAGAAAGGGAAACATCTGGAATAAGTGATGCTTAGAGCCAGCTGGACTTCTGCACTAGCAAGCCTGATTATAAGTTTAGCTCATTGCAAGCTTGTGGTCTGTCCAACATGTAGCTGTGCTTGGAAGCTTCTGCTGGAAGAATGTTAGGGTAGAAGATGAAGACTGTTCATCAGCTGGTGATATGGGGACTTGTGTTGGAGCCAGAAGTCAAGAAGAAATGCTTTAGCTGTATTTCACGCTCTTCAGGAATGAAAGTTCTTTTGGTGGATGTGCTATCCTATTTGCAGAAATTAAGTGATTGCTGGTTGCTGTGAAGGACTTAGTCTGTGGATGGGTATCTTTGCAATACAGTTATTTTTGTGGCTTGCAACCAAGCGCAGTTGGTGGCTATTTCCCAGTGAATGAATCAAGAATTCCTCGGTGCCCTCAAGCATGGCTGGGATAGCTCTGAGCACAGTTGACAAGTAGATGTGTTTCTGTTCTGTCTGACTTTAATCTGGACTAGTATTTGTCTCTGAAACGTGTTTTCTTTAAACTTGTGAAGTTAGTGTCCTGAAGATGTGACAGGATTATTCTTTTTTTAAACATGAAGATAGCTCTACAGAGCCATACTAAGAAGAGCATTTTAATGTTCTGACAAGAGTAATGCAATAATACCTAATACTTAATTGCAAGCAGTTCTTTACTTGGCGTGGTTTATTTACAGCTGATGAGTAAAACTGTGTGGAGAGCACCTAGCATTGTATGGATGCTACTAGAATTCTATTACGTCAATGATTTTGGAATTTCAGTATTTTATGTGACTTCTGTAAATCCAGTCCTATAGCAGAATGTGCTGACATGTTGGGATGGAAAACTGTAAATAAAGTGGAACAAAACAGGTATTTGTCAGCATAATGTGTTCACCAAAATCAAAGCAGGAAAAGTAAGTTCTATACAAAATTCATAGTTTGTCTTGCAAAGATTTCTAGCATTTTGCTATTTTTAGTGTATATTAATTTTGGCATTTTTGAGTATTTCCATTTCTTCTGGTTTGTAGGCTTTGAGAAATATTTGAATAATTGAACTATGAATCGAATTGGTGAAAGAATAAATAATTTCTGTAAGGCTAACTCTGGTTACCATATTCTGTTTTCAGGAAGCAGTACAGCTTGTATAGTAGTTCTGGACAGAACAAGTCATCGTTTACATACAGCCAACTTGGGAGATTCTGGATTTTTGGTAGTCAGAGGAGGAGAAGTAGTACATCGATCTGATGAGCAGCAGCATTACTTCAACACTCCGTTCCAACTGTCAATAGCTCCACCAGAAGCAGAAGGAGTTGTCTTAAGTGACAGGTAAGATGGGAGAGGATCTGAAATTTTTAATCTGTGTATGCAATCAACGCCCAAAAGGTTGCAGTTTTGCTGCTATGGTGCTCTTTGTATAGTGCGATGTAGTGCGTGGGATTTAAGCATGTATCCAATCAAACGGTCGTATACCTGCCCCCCCCCCCCCCCCCTTTTAGGTAATGTGAGCAGTTCTCACCTTGTACTTCACGAACTCTGTACACTGTTGCACAGTCTGAATTTATTGGGCTAATGATTATTCATTCATGATGGCATATTCCCATAGTCTATGGTGTGCACTAGGCATGTTCTGATCCATAGAAAGACGTTGCTCAATAAAGCTGCTGTAATAAGACTGCAACTGGTGTATGCGCCGGTCATCCTGCATGAGTGGCTTGTCTTAGCAGTAGCTTTCGTTCCCAGTCCTTGTCTGTACTCTCTTGAGACTGGTTTGGAGTACGCTAATTTAGATATCTTGGCAGTGAGGTAGCAAGTACTTGAAGAATAGAGCAGAGGGACATGTGACTGTAACTTGTGTTTCCAAATAGCTGTGTTTCCCGCAGCATATTGTATTTGACCAAAACGAGCAAAAAAACTGTTTGGCAGAACACCAAGCTGGGAAACGAGAGTATTAGGAAAGGACAATCTGTTCACAGAAATGAGTTGTTTCAAAGGCAGACCTGTACTTGTGTCTTCCCCTAAGAATGTCAGGCTGATCCATCCTCTGACTTCATGAAGCCTCACCAGTAATATAAAATAAAATAAAAAAAAAAATCGGCTTTCAAATATGTATTAAAATACAGCTCTCAAATCAACAGTTATACAGTCATTAAAGTGATATCCCTCTTCTGAATACAGGAATATGTAAAGGGATCTTCAGAGAGTGACCATAGTATACAGGGAATGCAATAGGCATCTTAAGGTCTTGATCCAAGGTTTGGACTCGATGATCTTAAGGGTCTTTTCCAACCTAAATGATTCTACGATTCTATGAAATATCAAGGGTGATGCAGTAAGGGTTATTACTTGAATGCCAAAATAGCTCTTTTTGAAAATGTTGGTTAAGTTGTTGAAACTCCTGACCATTCTTACCCGTGTTTTTATTATTTCATCATAAGACTGCAGAGAGGAAGCTAGGGTAGAACTCTGAAATTAGAACACTTAAATAATCTAACCTCTTTATTAGACTCAAATTAAATTATTGTTTGAAATTCCAGAGCTGTAAAAATCTTAATTTTTCTGAGATTCTATGACATCCATGGGAAGACAAAAAACAAAAAGCACAAGGATAATTGATAATGTCCAGTGGAAGTCAGGAAAGCAAAGTAATCTGAGTCATCACATAATAAGGAAAGCGCAAGATAAATGAGCTCCCACACTTCAGTTCTGAATCATGATTATAGCTTTCTGGCTAGTTTCTGCACTGTTCTTGACGTTAATTAGTACTCATGCATGTTGTCTAAATGCTTCTCCAGTACTTTTTTTTTAATTTGTTGTCCCAGTTAAATGTTAAATTTGGCTATATAAGGGCATAGGCAGGCAATCTTAACTCTCTTAACCTTCCTGAAGCTACAAATCAGTTCAGCAAAGCAGCTCTTCTGCTTTTTGGCATAGCCAAATGGCATGGGATGCAGCAGTTTCTCCCTTTTAAAGACCCCTGAAGAATCTTTAGAAATGAAAGGTTTGTCATTATGCTGCTTCTGAGAATCAGATCTTGCAGCAATGTTCATGGCCAAAATAGATATTATCTCCCCTTGGTATTGTGTAATGTATCAGACATAAGTAGACCAACTGGCTATGGTCTCCTGGTAGCGATTTCCAGACATGTTTCATATTCCATTGCATTAGAAAGTGATTCAGAATCCTTAAGTGTTTTGGCTGTTCCTGTTATGAATTGTCCTTTCATGTATAGCGCTCTTACATATTTAAGATGAGTGAGAAGGAAGCCCTGAGCTGCCATTCTACATAATCGTTTCCATGGAGATACACTTGTGAAGTGGATTAGTTTGCAGGATTGTTCATCTGGGAATTTTAAATGCAAATCCTTGGTGTAATAGCTGGAACATTACCTGTTTGCAATCACAGTTCTTTTGTTGTAGCTTTCTTGACAAGCCATCCTGGTGCAAAAGCTCCACAGTTAGTGATTATTTCTTTCTTTTGCAGAAAAACACATAACAGTAGTGAATTACAAAAGCTGTTGATGTGCTGTTTGACATTGCTTGGTGTCTTAGTGAAAGCTGGAGTCCTTTTCTTTAACATACCTGTCATCTTCACAGCCCTGATGCTGCTGATAGTACTTCTTTTGATGTCCAACTTGGAGACATTATTTTGACTGCAACAGACGGACTGTTTGACAACATGCCTGACTACATGATTCTGCAGGAGTTAAAAAAGCTGAAGGTAAGCATGTGTTCTACATCTCTTACATCTTTTGCACTGGCTCTCCCTTGTAGTTACTACCATTACTTTTTATGCACATAGCTTTTGTATTTTATATAAAAGACCCACCACAAAGCACTTTCGTTTAAAGGCTTTTCAGTTAATACCACAGGTGAGCAGTAGAAAGGGACGCTGACCCCAACACTCTGTCTCTTGGATCTGCACCCAGGCTGAATCCCAAAGCCGCAGCTTGGGCATAAATGTCCTGAGTAGCAGCTGGTACCATGTCACTAACTAGTGACGGGAGGGAGAGGAGGAAGGGGAAGGGGGAGATGTTCAATAGCAGCCACCGCCCTTGGCTGGCTGCTCACACGTTGTATTTTATCTGTACTTGGAGGCTGTAGACTATGTACATGAAAATACAGCGTTCTCTCATGGGTTATGTGAGGGGGTGAGCTGTATACTTAAAAATAATTTGAAGCTTTTCTGAAGGGTTATAAAACAGTAATTCTAAAGTAGTATGGGCTGTCTGAATTGTGGGTTGCGTGTGCTTGAAAATCTTTGATGTTCTGTAAAAAAAACTTCCTGGCAATTTTCCAGGTTAGTGACCACAAATGTTCTTTTTAAATAGTAAAAATACATTACGATATTTTAATTTGGATGAGAACATTTAGCTTAAGGCTATTTACTTATGGAAAGGAAAATATACTTAGGAGATATCAATATGTATAACTCCCTGAGGAAACTATTTTGTTATGAAATGCAAATAAGGTTAACGTAGAATTAGAGTGCGGTTTTAAAAAAATTTTGCCTGCGCTTATCCTGCAGCTACATAACTGAAAGGTGGTGTCAGACAGAGAAGGGGTCCTTACAGACAAAATGTCCGAGAGGCCTCTGCACATCAGGCAGACTCTTGTGTTTCTCCCTCTCTGCAGTCCCCACTACCACTCTCCCCTCTTCTTGGTGCAGTATTTAGGTCTGAAATTGAGAGGCTGTGCTGTGCACTGGAAAACGCGAGCATAAGCTGTCACAGAGGCTTTGATCTGGTTAGCCATGGTAATGACAGCGCTGAAGGTCTATCAGCATGCTGTCATGGTTTGGAAGGGCCTGGTGGGCTGGTCGCTAACCTGCGTGGCTGTTACTTATGCTACAGCCAGCTCATACCTCTGTCTGCTGTACTCCCACCTTCCTTTTGCTGCGCAGACCTAAGGTTAGCTTGGGCAGACACTGGAGATGGAATTCTCTTGTGGAAGAAAGTCGAGCTCCACCTTTTGGCGTGTTTGGGGAAGGCACTGACGTTCCCCATGAGGTTCAGCCAAAAGTTAATCATGTAAATACCTGCTAATTCGCCGAACTGCGGGGAAGACTCTTGAAATGACAAGGCATTTTAAAGTAGCTACAAACAAAGAGAGCAGTGGTTGTCATGTCATGTTGGCTTGAGTAAGAAGAGTCTTGGAGTAAAGCAGCAGAGTTACTGAAACAGGAAAAAAAAAGTGGCACTTAAAATGCAGTCCGTAGAAAGTTTGCATGCTCAATACATTTTTTTCTCCTCTAACTTTTAAAGTGCCCCTTCTCCCCAAGTGTGCTCTTGTTGATTTGGGTAAGAGAAGAGGGTCAGAGAAATAAGACTTTCCATTCAAGGTAAAACAATTATTTCAACAGAGCCTACTTTGTGAGGGAAGGATGGCTCTTGCAGTGAGAACTGCTAGTATAGCTATCAAATATCCTGCTTCCCTCAGGTGAGACTCTTTAGTCTATTTTGAATATTAGTCTTCTAAGTTTCTAAATTCTACAAATCCTACAAAATCAAGTCTTGTAGCTGCTGGTAGGGAATAGAGGTCTGGATGTCAGTTGTGAAGATTTGCGGTTCTAACCCAAATTTGTAAAGCCTAAAAGATGGTGAGGGTTCCATTTGGAAGAGAAGGTGGTGACTAGTGCCCTAATCTGTGAGAGAGAGGTCTGGCAGTCAGGGATCTGTAAAACTGACGTGCATCAGCAAAACAACTACCGGTAGACTTTCTTGTAAGGATAAACTTTTTTCCTCATTAATTTAGAACTCCAACTATGAGAGTATACAGCAGACTGCGAGAAGCATTGCTGAGCAAGCTCACGAGCTGGCATATGATCCCACTTACATGTCACCGTTTGCACAGTTTGCATGTGACAATGGATTGAATGTGAGAGGTAAGATTTTTTTTTTTCCTCCTCCTCCCACTCCTGCAATCTTTGAGAAATCTTAAGCAGAGTGAAGTTCTGTTGTTCCAAAATCTGATAGGAAAACAGAGCGTTAAGAAATGCGTTTGGCAGCAGAGTGCCAAGCTAGCGCGCTGGGTTTGGCAAGGACCCCAGCTCCTGACGCAGGTCATCCCAGGCCCCGGCTGATCAGAAGCCTGCCCTGGGGAAGCAGCTGGAACACAGAGAACGCAGTGCACCGATTTTTTTTTTTTTTTTTTTAAACCTAATATGTACACTCCTGCCCCAGGAGTCCTGCCTGATACGAGTTCTCCAGGCTTTTGGGGAAACTGTACTGGACTTGTTCCTTGGGGGGGGCGGGTTTGGGGTTTTTTGGGTTTTGTTTGTTTCGTTTTGTTTTTTTAAGGTCTTCTATTATTGATGGTTTTTAATCAAGATTCTGCCCACTCTTTGGTGGTGGTTTTTATTTTTTGGTTCAAATTTCTGACCCTTGTACCATGAGCATCCCCATCCATATCTCTTTTGGTCCTATTTCCTACGCTCTAGAAAGATACTAGCACCTGGTGGAGTTCAGTCTCCTATCAAACACCTTTTTTTCTTTTCTTTTTTTTTTAAATAAATAAATATAATTCTGCTAGTAAAGATGTTCTCATTATCTCTGTGTCAGGACGGCAGGATTTCCCACAAGCCCCTTAAGCGTCTTTCCTAAGGGTAGAGACAATAGCTGTAAAGCTTGGGCTCCATGTTGCTAGAAAGCTCAGTCATTCGGTAATGAAACTGCAGATCTCCTGAGTCCAAAGGACTGGTTTGACTTCCTGCATTACAAACTACCTCTTCTCTGAGCCACTTCTCTGGGATTTGAGTGTATTGCTCTCGCTGCTGAGGTTTGGAAAGTGACTACTAAAAATGTTAGGTGCCTTTTAGGAAGATATGCAGTAAGATAGTGCTGGAGAAGATGCTGAAGAGGTGTTGGATTTACAGTAAATTCCTGAGAAGATCCTTTTTTATTGCAGCTCGCTTGTAACAAAGCAAGATCGTGGGTTTTGTACATTTATTAAATAAAGAAATAGTCTGCTAGAAAACAGGCTTTCTGCTCTACCGGCTAACAGCAGTGCTCGAGGTTCTGTACTCGTTTTGTAGTTTGTGATCTCACTGTAGCTTCAAAGGAGAGCGCTTGTTTGCTGTGTTAAATGTCATGGCTACCCTTGGTTGCATTTTGGAAAGGAGGTGGAGGAAACAGAGTTCTTGAGTCTACATAAAACAGTTTTTGAATATTTAAACTATTTTTTTAAAGAGCTTTCCATGGGGGAATGTCACAGATTATAAGACGATGACCCACTGTGGTTTGATGAAATAGTTTTATTTTTCTTATATTACAGGGGGAAAACCAGATGACATCACCGTCCTTCTTTCTATTGTAGCTGAGTATACAGACTGATCTGCCCGGAGCGTCAGCTTCTGACGTTTTCGTTATCCCTGAGCTCCTAGCTTCCCACGTACGGTTTCCTGCTGGCAGGATTGCTTTCTTCCTTCGCAGCTGATCTTGGCAGCCAGTTCTCGAGCGCGTTGCCTGTCTTGAGACACAACTGAAGTCCTTGTGAAGAACCACTCTTGTAGTACACTGGTCTTCGTCTGCCAGCAAGAAATGAAGAAGCTCAAGGCTTGAAGCATGTCTTTCAGAGCTGAGTCGTTGTCCTTAAAAGGGGGATGATCAATCCCGCATCATTACTGCATTTGAAATGTGACTTATTTTCAAAGGAGTAGAATTGGTTTATCATCTTTCAAACTAGATTTGGTAGCTAAAACCTCTGCAAGAGGGCGTATTACTATTTACTAGAAACATTCACTAGTCATTAAAGGGTATGTTGCAGAACACAGTTTCATAAGCATAGTCTTGTTAGTGATAGCTGAGGTTTCGTGTTTCTGAGCTCCAGTTTTCAGGAGATTTATAACTGCTGTAAACATTCTGCTCTTGCCATACACGGTGTCAGCCTAGGAGCCTTTTCTAGTATGAAATTTCAAAAAACTTACCTAGTTCAAGTTATATGGATGCAAATGTGTTTTGTGATTTCAGGTGCTTAACTGTGATCTTAAAAGCTCTGCAGATCATTTGTCCATAACAGGCCAGCTATCTGAATGTTTTGGCTGTGGATAATTTTTTTTTTTAAACAGAAATTTTAAGTCGGTCTGAAAAAGCCGAGCTGGCCAAAGTTGAGGTCCTTTCAGCATTTTAATGCGTCTTGCCAGTGTGGGATGATATGGCGTAAATGCTGCCGTGGGAGGTTGCACAAGGAACACATCATCCTCAACTCTGAACGTCTTCACTTTTGGTAGATAACTCTGTTGTTAACGCAACATAATTTGTGTTAATAATTGCCATTCTCGCTTGTGTAGAACAGAATCTGCTGCACCATTTTAAGTCCAGTTGATCCTTATCTTTCTGACTCTCAAACAAGCACCTCTTGCTTACGCTGTGGCAGCAGCAGTAAGTGCACACATGGAAACTATTAATGAATAATCAGCAAAACTTACATTTCAGTAACTAAAGTTTAGGGTTTTCGGAATGAACCTTGATGATGTTTACAGTTCTCTAACAGCCACTTTGCAATATTACATTTCCTTTTGAATTACAGTAGCTCACATTTGTTCCCCCTGTTCCAGCAAGCTTTCCTTTTTCTTTCCTGTGAGGTTCATACAAAAAGCTGATAGCTGTAAAGATATATATATTTTTGGTCAGTTTTTCATTAACTTTTTTGCTGGTAGAAAAGTATGTAGAAATAAATTAAAGCCATGTTTTTATATATAAAAAGTCGGGTAATGTTGCTGTTTAGGTGAGTGCAGTTAAACTTGGTCAGTAAGGAATCTTACCTGCTCTCAAAAGGAGATTTTTACTACCTGGTTTATTGTATTAAAACTGTTTAAGTTTGAGGTTACCTCAACTTGTTTAAAGAATTTTTGTGGACTTGTACTGTATATTTGCGTAACTATGTCAAGCTTTTATTTAAGATCATTTAACATGTACCATGTACATGTCATTTTACTATATTTCAATGCGTCATGCTTGTAACAGGCATTTCATTTATAATAAGAGTAAGTGATTAATTTGGAAGCTCTTCAGTAATTTATCTGCTATTCCTAAATTGGCATAATGTTAGCTATCTATTTTAAATCACCTTGTAATTACTTGTCAAAATGCCTTAACTGCCCTAACTTGACCAAAATACTATTTTGGTGAGGGTATGGGGAGGACTATATTAATGAAGAAAAATTCATTTGTTTTGCGATCCATGGAACAGCGAGTGGTGGATAACTTTGCACAAATTGTCGGTCCTTGTTGTTTTTTAAAATTGAACAAGCTGTACCCAGCTGTCTCGTCAGAAGGAATGTATTCCCACTGCAGGATAGGGCTTTGTTTCTAGCATTTGAGAGGGGGGTTCCCTCTCAAATCTGGGTGTCCTTACACTTTATTCTTCAGTATTTACTATCACGCTTCTTGATTAGAGCAGATTTGATCAATTATTCTTTCCCTTGAACTTCCCCTAAAATGATGCCCCTGCAGACCTGGACTGTTGCACTCTGACCCCTCGCTCTTGGCATGCTCGTCCCCAGCCCTTGGTATTTTTCCCCCCGCTTTCTAGAAAGATACATTGGCAGATGGATGCGGATCAGATAGATGAGTACGGCGAAGGTGCTTACCCCCGCGTGAGGCGTTGCGTGCGCTGTACTCTGCCGCTGCCCGTCTGGGGTCTGGAATCCCCGAGCGCAGAGACTTGGCCGCCTGTTCCAAAGCTGCGCTGCACTGCCTGGCGGGTGTGACACCAAGCCCTGCTCTCTGCGCTAAAGCCGTTCTGAGCTGAGCAGTATCTACAAAGCCATTTGCCTCGTATCACATGGGTGATTTTTTTTTTTAATAAAGAACAAATTTGGATTTTGATTTACAAATCATGAGTTTATCCCTCACCGGACACACCAAAGACCAGTAAAGCTTATAGCTTTTCCATCTGTTTATAAAGCAATACTGTATTATAAAGAATTGATATTTTTATCACATGCTTGATTGTTTTTGGTTTTGTTTTTTTTTTTTAAGATGTGCACTCTAAACATATCAAACCTAATTTCTTCCTATGAACTTAAGCTGTCTGCGCACAACAGATTTTTGGAAAAGGAAATGACAGGGCCCATACTATCAAAATAATTTTAAATGATGCATGAAGCAGTAACACTTCTTAGGAATTAGATTATTGTGACTATTCATGAGAGGAGTGTACGAGAAAGGTGTTCCATGACACGGAAGCGTGCGTGAGCGGAGCACAGGCCGACTTTCAGCTGCTGCAGAGGGTGTGTGTGTGTTGGCAGGAGCTGGTGGTTCGGGAGCAGGGATCTGAAGGAAGAGTTTTACACGCCAGTAACCACGTAACGTAACAGGGCTGGCAGGAGTTGGGGTTGCTGCAGCAGTGTTACCAGGTATTTGGGTAAAACAGGGCGAAGATGTGGTGAATTGGACAAACACTGTGGTTCCTTGCTACTTTCATGGCTATCTTTGGGAGACCTGCAACATACAGTTTCCATCTAAATGTACTTTGTGTTTGTGAAGAAGGTATCGCTGGGAAAAAAACCAAAACAAAACCCACATTTGGGGACCAGACAGTTATGGCTGTATCAAGGAGAAGGGAGAGGTGAAGGTCTGGCAAAGATGTGAGGGATTTTGTGATGGAATCTCCATCTCGGTAATGGACATCCTTTCTCCAGGGAAACACCAGATGGTGTGTGTAGAAACTGGCTGTATGAGGTAGTTTCTTACAAAGATAGCTGAAATAATGAAGCAAATCTGAGTCTGTATCTAATGAGGATGCTTTTTTTGTTGTTAAAATGAGACTATCATCTATGCTTACCTAAGAGGCAATTATGTGAATTTCATGTCTGAGGTATAACTTATGCAGGAATAGTTCTGTAAATACATTTAAATGAATTGTAAAGATATTTAATAAATATAGTATTTATACTAAAATGTGTTTTTTAAAGTAAAGCTGACAGCAAAATCTCTGTTTGTTAACACAGTGATGTCACTGGTGGCACAGAGACGCCCAGCCACCAGTGCCTGGGCTGTGGGGCTTTTGCTTAGACCTTTGTAGGGTGCTCTCAAACCCGCATGTGAGTTTGAGAGGGAGAGGGGAAAGGGGCAGGGAGAGGGAAAAGAATGCCAGTCTGGAACACAGACGCCTCTTCAACTCATGCTTTCGAACATCACTTTTATTTTTTTTAAATGTATTTCGATGCCAGCTTTGGCTATTCAGTTAGAACAACATTTCTGTAAGAATACCAGCTATTATTTAGCAATAACGTGTTTGGGTATGCCAGAGTGGATGGGTTGAATTTTCCAGCACTCTTAACTTCACAACAGCAGCTTAATTTGCCTGAAGTGGTACCGCAGTTTGAATTATCTACTGAGAACGTTTGGGAGAGCTGAACAGCCAAAGCAGTGTACCTACAGAGTATGTAATACACACATTGCAGTCTAGTCAATTATGACCTAAATTTATACTGCATTATGACAGCATCTAACAGTTTTGGAATAACCTGTGCTGGTGGTTAACGTAAGCAGTGAATAAACCAGTACTGACACAGCAGGAAACGATGAAGTGCTCGGTACCAAGTTGAGTTTTGTCCCTTTCTTACATCTGTCTTGCAAAAAAAGAAATGGGCACCACCCGTGTAGGATTCCCACTTTGCCAACCGTCTGAACAGGTGTTCGTGAAGTGCAGTTCGCCATACGAGCTCAGAATACACTTTCCATCGAGTTCTAACTTGCTGAAGAACTGCAATTAAACTTCCTACTAAAACTAGAAACACCTCCACAATTACCGTGTCAAACATACTGTTATCTTTCAAGGCAATCCCCAACAGTCTCTACTTGGATCCAAACGCTTCGTGTTACTAGGGAACTTGGGAGCTCTGCACATTGCCAAAATCCTCTTCGGTGTCGCTAGCTGTTGCTAAACTATGGAAGGTGTGACTGATGGCATCCTGCTCCTTACAAGAAACTGCTCCAAAAAATAACGAATGAAACTGGGAAAAATGCAATATTTATAGAAGTAAGAAAATGCATGTGATACGGAATTTGGGGGTTAATTATTTCTGAAGCTTTTGCTGCTTGAAAAGGCACACTTTAAAATCTTTATTAGTCTACAGTGCTTCTTAGTAAAATGCACCTGCCATCTGTGACTATCCCCAGCATTAAACACCGTAGTGGCAGTTTTTGTCAGCTATGCTGCTGTATCACTATGCTGAGTATCAACATGTAGTAACCCCCAATTGAGTGTTCAGCTCAATACCAGCGAAGGTATTCCACGGTAAATACGACTGGCAGCCTCCTTACCTTCTGATAATGAGACTCCGTTGCCTCTCCTTCCAGCACTGCATGGTCCTCTGCCTCGGTCATGGCTCTTCCTTCTATGCCCGTTGTGTCTTTCTTTGTGACTCTGGGAACACTTTTAATCTCTTGTTTTGCCAAAGGACTCGCAGGTTTCACTGACTCTCTGTTCGGTGCATTTCCATTCCACTGTGGCTTTTTGGAAGCAACTGCTTCTGCACTGCTATCTCTATCCATGGAGGTTTGTTCAGATTTACCCGTATGTGACTTCAAGCTGGATTGGAGAGAGTAGGTCAGGTTAGTAACTGGTTTTTGCGTGCTTTTGTTCAAATGTCTTTATTTTCTACTAATGAAATGCATTATGGCTTTAGATTCTCAACAAGTATCTTCCCCTCCTACTGCAACAGAACCCCGTGGAGAGAAAGCAAAGCAGAAGCTAGCATGGTGTTGCACCAAGTTTTACTGCTGTGCACGACACCAAGATCTTCCTGGACCTGTCTAGTTCACGGCTTCCCTACGAACAAAGACTCCAGGATCCATACAGTGCTTACCAGTACCCCGCAAGAATGAGCAGACCACTTCCTTTCCATCTTAAATCTGACTTGGCTGGAAAATGTTAAAATTCAGTTCTCCATCCTCTTAAGGCAGTCTGCCTCCCTCACCCACCCCAAATCCCACTGTTACCTTTCCTGCTGCTGTGAAAAGCAGGGAGGCTGCTGGGAAGCTGTCTCCTTTTCAACGTCAGACAAGGTAGCCAAAATAAAGCCGGCATCCAGCGCCATATCTTCAATGCTGAAAGCAATTGGTCTAAACACAAATATTCAGACTTAAGCAGCATGCATAATTACACATCTTGTGGGAGGAAACATGGCTCATGCAATTCTATACATAAAGATTGAAAAGTGTCTCCTCTGAAAATCTAACGTATTTGCTGCTGGAGAATACGAGATGGCTTCCTGTTATAGATTTAGATGCACCAATGAGCAAATGCTATCCAGTATTATACTTAGGCAAATTACAGTTTTAAATATGTAACTGTTAAAATTATATTTTAAACAGAAAATGTATTGTTTCTTTAGACTACTAAATAAAACCATTGCATGCATTTGACAGAGCCTGAAGAGTCCAGGTAACTTATATCTAGGTGCTCAGTAGTCAGCATGGCTAGCTTAGTAATGCTGATCCCCATGTTAAATGCTTTATGCATAATAACAGACTATTTAAGCCTGTATCGCAGATGAGAAATACAGCTTTTGGTATGAAGTGAAAATCTATTTTATTGTTCCAGTTAAATACTTATTGAGTAACCTGCAAGACAAAAATCAACTGTAGAGTTGTAACTGCAGTAGTTCTCGTCAGGTATGTTCCACACGTACTTTCCAGATATGTCAAAATGGATTGAGACAGGAACACTGGTAGCGTCTGAAAATGCTAGCAGTCCCTGAAAAGAAGGGGCGGGTGGTTAAGCACTGTTTAAAAGCAGAAGATCAGTATTAGAATGTAAGTTTTTCCCAGCTGTTGTTTACTGGTAAAAAGAGGGTCTAAGTCTGCTGCTTCTACAATACATTTCTTGCCTTCCCTGCCTGGAGCTTTGCCAAAGAAGCTTCTGTATGTGGAACTTCCATGGCCACGATGCTGTCTCCAGCCCAATTACAGTGTGTCTGCCCAGCACTGAAACTACATGTTTGTGGTTTTAAAAACGCTTCCCCTGCTTTTCAAAGGCTACTGTGAGGGACTCTGCAGTATCCTGAAGATCCTGGTTTTTAAAGCTAATCCTCAACCAGCTGCTGAAATATGGCTGCTGGTCAGGAGACCTGGTGGAACACTTCCTCGGCCATTCTGCAGGGACCATTCTGCATCATCCTGGTCAAGTCAGGCAAATTAATGGGAAATGTTTTATTTTCAAGACAAATTCTTACTTTACCCTCAATTCTTTAAGGCAAAACGTCACTTCAGAATCTACTCCAACTTGAAAGTAGTCAAATTCATCTGGATTCAGCTGTATTTCAGTAAGCATTGTCTTTGAAAAATCTGTTTAACAAGAAAGTCAAGGACTCAAAGGAGTGAAGTTTGAACTCAACAAAACTATGATTACAACCATGAAGTTTTTACATCAGCATTGTTCGAACAAATAATTGTATTTTTATAGTGACTAACAGTAATAAATGCTTATTTATCTAAATTTATTTCATAATGAAGTAAAATAGAATCCTCAATTTATTTACAGTGTATTATGTAGATTTAAATAGCTTTTAACAGAACCTATTTTATGTTCCACTATGTTATTGAACCTGATACCTACTGTCGTTCCTTCAAATCTGCTTTGTTGACAGGCATTCATCACAAATAGTATTACTGGCTGCTTATTGTTGCATAGATGGGAAGACCAAAATGCAGCATGACTTTACCAGATTAATCATAATTGCTGACTATCATCAGAGGACAATGAAGGTGGACTTAGGCTCTTTGTTTTAAATTACCATCTTTTCTGGATGCGTAAGTGGCAACAGGAAATAGGCTCTTCAGTTTCAGGTATTCAACTGCTGCTTGTTATCATTAGATTAGTCCGTAGTTGTTATTAGGTGTGTGAGAAGGCAGTAAGACGGTACTTCCACGATGCGTTATAGTCTCGGAGGCATTCAGAAAAATATTACGGCAGCTTAAGCAGTACACACCTATCCAGTTCTCTTCCAAAGCCAGGCTGATAATAAAGTATTACAAACTATTCCCACTCTTCTGTTTCTCTGCTCAAGAGGTTTTTTTTCTATCTCAGCCTTCAACAAGGCCCCATTGTGTGTTCAAATATAATCTTGTAAAGTTCCTTAAAACTGTAGAAATACACGCTTATAGCACACCTGCCAGCTTCGACAAGGCAGAGCCTACCACATGCAAATGAAACAAGTCTAGGCAGAAGGTGTAATTTCTTTCTTTGAAAATTAAACCTGAATGTGGAAAAACCCAAGCCATCACATTCAAAGGACATGCTGTGTTTCAGTGCATACAGAACATTTACTGCAGGCAGTATATTGCATCACACGCTACACAACAAGAACAATGCTTGTAATTCCTCCTTTTTCTCCTTGACTCTTTGGTTTTTTGGTATCTCATTAAATTTTTACCTCCTATTTTTTTAACTTTCTTTCTTACAATAACCCTTGTAAGTGTACACTTCTAAAATAACAACATTTGTCATTCAAAATGTAATCTTTTTAGTGTCTTTTTATTTTCAGTAATTTCTCCTGTTTCACTCCAGCCATTTCCCACCACTTGATCCTTCTTGCTCTCCCCTGCTTTAGCCTGTTCTCAGCACAATCCCCACCCCTACGCTCCAGGCAGTCATCTTTTTCTAGGTCATCATCCTCAGCTTTGGTCATAGGCAAGTATGAAAAGCATCCCTTTATTATATGATATACAAGAACCTAGACTTCAAAAACACAATTATATCTTTAAAATTAGTTTGAGTCACGCACCAAGAATCTATTTTGATCTCCATCTCACATGGAGATCTGAACATGGCAGTGCGCAGCGTAACAGTGTTAGGCCAACTAACGCACTGTATTGCCCTTATACTAAAATAGACTCTGTAATGGTATCAATTCTGTAATGATGGTATTCAGATTTAAATAGTTCTTTTTAAAACATAAAATTACCTCCTGTCTGTTGCCATGCTTCTGCTCTTGCAGCACAGCAATTACCTCTGTGCAAGCCTACAGCAAGTGGCATGATTTATTTAAATTGGCTGCTCAGTCTGATATCTGCCACTGATACCAGGAAAATGTTATTAAAAACATACTTTCTTAAAATATATTAAAACCAGAGGCTGGCAGTATGACTTAAAATCTCTATATATATGTTCCATCTCTTAAAAATCTCATTCAGCCATAAAATGCATTCTCTGTTTACATTGCAATAGTTACTGTTCCTTTAGTTCACCTGTTTTAAAGTCCAAGTATTGTTTCATATTTTGAATTTCCTTACCAGTGTCTTCCTCAGTGTAACTCTTGAAACAAACTTTCATTGGAGTAACTGATAAGGTTACTTCTTCTTGACTGGTTGGGAAGTGAATCATTATATCAGCCAGCAGCCTATAAAATTGCATTCAACATTAAAATAATTTTACATGCCACAAATTACTAACTAGCATTTATTACTCACATTAGAAATTAAAATTGTTACTTGGCAATACTGTTGGGAAAACTGCCTTTGAAATGTGCACCCCTTAAAGTATGCTGTATCTTTTTAATTGATTTATACAGCAATAGGTAAATAAGAAATCTGAAAATACAACTAGTAATTACGAAAGGAAATTTGTTTATATTTAATGCCTGTGTATGCTGCCAAATCAGTCTTACATATATATATTGCTGCTACCTTTCTATATATATATATCACAATTTTGAGCAAACCTTGGTGTCCTATACTTTTTATTCAAAAGCTTGCAGTTTTAAAAGTTGCATGATCTTTTTATAAACACAATACATAGTATCTACACAGAGATATCTTTATACACCTTTGATGGTTTAATGGTTGATTATTGTGGCAAGAGCTCCTGTGCACAAGGAACACTTTTAATAGAAACGCTGTCAGGAAAAGCACAGTCTAACTGTTCTTTGCCTTTGCATGCGATGACAAGCCAAATCTTGGATTCTTCCAGGAGCTGCTTTTCAAAGCAGAACTTTGCCTTATTGCATTAAAAAAATTGTACTTTTACCACTGGATTCTTTGCCTATAAAATTCAAGCAGTACTTTATTTGTCATAGGTGGAAGTTGCTCAAAGGTGTGAATTCAAATTATACATTACACACTTCTCAAGGTTAGACTGAGTAGGATTAATGACAGAATGATCCAAACTTCTTAAGTTGTAATGTGAAAAATCAAGCACTAGGACACAGGATTTAGGAATTTGCCATTTTTGACTGTGCCCTAATCAGATTTTTATTATGTTAATGACTATGAGAGCAGTATTGCCTCCTGTATGATTTTGTTTTTTGCAGAAAAAATATTTTTGTATTCATTACCTGGAGTGGACTTTAAGTATGTTTGGACACATGTGCTTTGCAAAAACAGCCTGCAATGGATCACATTCTTGAAACGTCAGATTATATGTTTTTACAACACCTAAGTGTAAAGGATATGAACAAAAATCAATGCTGGTTTGTAATTTTAAATGTTTTTTCAGTATTAATTGTTCTTTTAGGAAATCTCAATAGAGAAAGTAACAAAGTGATTTACTCTAGCTACGCGGGAGTAACTCACCCACAAACAGAAAACTGAATTACCCTGCCATCTAAGACTTCCTTCATCCTATTAGTTATGCCCCTCC
Source organism: Ciconia boyciana (assembly GCF_034638445.1). Taxonomy (NCBI): domain Eukaryota; kingdom Metazoa; phylum Chordata; class Aves; order Ciconiiformes; family Ciconiidae; genus Ciconia; species Ciconia boyciana. Next base: position 8,992,850 of record NC_132948.1, read on the forward strand.
AGCATCTGAGTTTTTTAAGAATCACAAGAAATAAGTAAACAGCGACAAGTGCAACAAATGCAGGGGGGAAAAAAGGCTTCAATATTTAACTGGCATAATAATATAAATGGTGGTGGAATACAAAAGGCAAACCCTACAGATCTCTACGTATTTCTAGAGAAGCATGAGCTAAGTGAGCTTAATTGCCTTAAGACCTAATTCAATATATTATCACATTATTACTAATACAAGCTAGATTTTTAATAATATAAAACACTGCCTATTACACAGGACAGCTCAGCAAGCTATGCTGATAGACAATGGTTCTTCATGAGTTTTGCAAAGACTAATGCCGATGAAGGTACGTGGTGTTCTGCTGGCCTGAGGATGCCAGACCTGTTACCGTGTTGAAGAACTGTAAGTATTAGAAGTGGAAAGACCCTGTAAATCCTCTAGTTCAAACACCTGCCAAAACAGCATTTCCCTCCCTTTCCATAACATGTTTTTTCAGAATTTACTCCAGCCTCATTCTAAATGTTGTAAGCTGTAGGCTGACAATTAACATACAGCATGCCTAACTACTGAACTGAAGAACATTGGTCTGATAAAGCCTGTTATAACTTCATTTTAACAAGGTGATGCACATGATAAATACAAATTATAATGTGAAGAAGCTGAAAGTGTTTGGCATAATGTTCCATCGATAACATTCCATTAATAATTACACTAAATATTGTGTTGCCCTGCTGTTTTAAAATGCTTCTGTTTCTGTAAAGTCACTTCATGTGTAACCTACCATGTTTGCAGAGGAGCTGAAAAGTTATGTGGTGATCATTAATATTTGTATAAATGCTGCATTTCTCTACATTCCTTTCCAGCACATTTACACATCTAAATACAGGAAGAACTGACTGTAAAATAAAAAAAAAAAAAAATCAGTGCAGAGGTTACTCACCAAGCAATTTTGCAATATTATTTCCCTAGTTTCATACAGTTTATCTCAAGCTCCTGCTTATATGGCTTACCCAAACTGCTTTGTAAGCAGACACTGAGGCAGCCAATACTGATCCTTGCCATCCTCACCCACTATTCCAATACGTGGCCAACAGATCTGTTTGCTAAACAACTGCTCAAAGCTCTCCTGCCTCATACTGTTTTTGAAGGCTACAGGAGAAACGCTCCAGAGGCAGAAATGTGGTATTCCTTCACCCCAAGATTAAGCTGGTTCAGGCTTTGGGAACCGCAGGGCACAGCGCAGGAGGTACACCTTCTAAACATAATTAAATACTAATGCTCTCTTTTGCAGAATTGCTCAGAAGTGCTTGAGTTTAGGGCTATCCACGTGCCTGTATGAGCCTTCCCCTACAATTTCATTTGGAAATTGGTCTAATTTGCTGCTTACAAATCTGTGCATAACCATCCGTTAAAATGTACCTTAATTACCAATTTACATGGAAGGGATAACTGTTTTTCCTTCTGACATGGTTGAGACACAGCTGTCCAGCAGTAATGTTGAAAAAACATAGATGAAAAGAAGACATATCCATATGCTGACCTTGAAGAGTTCACTGATCTTAAGGCAAGCTGAAAATGTAAGTAAAATAATTTATTGACTCAAAACTATTTCATATCGAACCTTTAACAAAAAAGCCATCTCTCTGCTTTGGTACCATACCTAAACCACAAAACCTTTAAATATGTACATCTCAAAATAAATATAGATGCATCATGCATACAATCATGTTCAAACTTCTCACCTTCACTATTACTGGTCAGAAGTCACTGGTATAATACAGGCATAGGAATCCAATCTACGGACATTTAAGTGGCCCCAAAGTGTGAGTTACCTCAACACTTAAAGCTCAGCTTGCGTTTGAGGCATTTGAAGGACTGGAGTTTATTCTAAAACAATCTTCCTGTACACCCATCCACATGATATGTACAAATGAGCAAAGACACTGCTAGCACCTCCAAAATTCTTCAGGTATAAAAAGAAATTATCTCCACTTCTGATTTTCCAGCCTCCAGGCAAGTTAAGGAAAGTTGATCACTTTTAACTAAGAAACCTCTAGAGAAAACCCCAATTCTTCTGGAAATGGTGTTTGATTAATCAGAGGCATATTAGTGGATGCATTCTTCCTGTTGAGTCATACTGGTACAAAAACATGTTGTTTAGAGGCAGCTTGTAATGTGGTACAAAACATAAACCTTTTGACCCATGACAACAGAAGTAAACCCCTTGGTATTAATCTGGATGTCCTGGACAAGATTCAGCTTGGGTAACAAAAAATCAAAGAATACTAGGGGCAGAGTAGGAATTAATCTTCCATGATGTAATCTGCATAATTACAATTACAGAAAATATGGCATTTGTCCATATTGAAAGTGGAGGAAGCTGAGCGAGAATGTAACTCAGCTTCCTGAGCGAGAATGTAACTTCAGCACCTCACTCAGTGAAGGGTACCTGTAGGAAAACAACACAATATCTGACAACATTAATATTATGCTTCAAAGAAAGATTTTAAAATTAAAATAAATCAAATTCACTTACACCTTTTTCTATGGGGTCAAACCAAAATTCATCACTAATACGTGCTATGGCATGTATTGCTCTTCCAAACACTAGCAGGAAAAGAAAACAGTGCGATATGCATTCTAAGTTAATAAAAAGTTATACTGCATTTTCTCCAAAATAATTTAAGAAACATTACAAATTTCCTATACGTTTCAAAGAAAACTGATGACATGGTGGAAAGCATTACTCTTTACTTTTTAGTAGCACAAACACCTTGATGTTTTCAAAAGCCGCCTCTGAAGAGGCACACCTCAAATGTCACCTTCCCCTTTGCAGCAACTGGCATTATCTGATGTCACCACAAATTAATTCAATCTCATCGGACAAAAGACCAGTGACATTAGAAATTACATTTTGTAGATGGCAACAAGTTTGGGCAAGCAGTAAGCAGTTGGACATCTGTAAAGATGTAGCGCTGGGAAACACAGAAGAAACCAGCAGTGGGTCTCAAAATCTGCCCACTCTGGCACTGGCAGAGCAGCATTTTGCACGGAATGCTGCGCACAGGAGGTTTAGTTGGGCCTCTGGAAGTAGAGTGGCGTGCACAGGGAGGCGCCCAGCTAAGTAATGCTTTCTCCACCTGAAAGTACCACAAATCCAGCCCTTTGCTTTCTAATCACGACAACTTTCAGAGGCTGCATGTTGCCCCATGAAAATGCCTTTGTCCTCCTGGGGATGAGGAAGATGCAGCTCCTCAGCTCTGCTATGAACGTGGCAGCGCTGGCCACAGCTCCCAGTGCTTCGTGCCCCACTTTGCACTGCCTGAAAGCCTCCACGGGGAAGCCCACTGAGGGCAGTGCACCAGGGACCTCAGGGTGCCAGCAGGCCAGTCACACATTCCCACGACGGCCAGCCCCACTGAGGCGTGCCACCCTGAGGCGGCCCCGCTCTGGGGTGCCTGTTTCTCCCGCATACACCCCTCTGTCGCAGGCACGCCACCTCCCCTGGGGCCACGGGTACCTCTGAGATGAGCCCCCCCAATGACACACTTCATGACCCGCCTCAGGCTGCGAAGCCCTCCCGTTCGCCGCGCCCGTTCCCTCACACGACGGCTGCAGAAAAGGCGGGAAACGCCCCCCTGCGGACGAGGGGAGGGGCTCAGCGCTCCTGAGAGACCCGGATGTAGCCACAGGGGTGGCTGCGGAGAAACGCGTTCCGGGCTAGGTTGGCCCTTCGGAGGCGCCGTAGCGGGTGGTTGGCGCCGGCCTGGCTTCCGGGAGGAGGCGCAGCGGCTGGTGTGAGGGAGCGCGGCGCCGAGCAGGATGGTGAGCGGCGGGGGCTCCCCGTCCCCCACCCCCGGGGCTCTCTCCCCGCCGGGGCTCGCCCCGCCGCGCCAGGGGGCCCTAGGCTCGCTTCCTCCGGCCGTGGCCCGTCGGGCCTGGGGGGTCAGCGGCGCGGTGGGCGCGGGGCCCGCCGGCGGCCGTGGAGCGGCTGTGCTGAACGTGCGCTCAGGGAACGTTTTCTGTCAGTCGCCGCCCAGAAATCCGCCTAATGCCGAGCTGAGGTAGATGGAGGGGCGGGAGGGGAGCGCTGAGAGAAGGTGAAGCCCCGCTGAGGGCCGCCGGCGGTAAGGAGGCCGCGCTGAGGGGCTGTCACCGGCGGAGAGCTGCCGGGTGCGCGCAGGAGCCGATTTTTAATTTTGGTTTTGTTTTTTAACGCTTCTTTCATAACATCAACAATTCATTAATTATTATTTGCCTATTCATTTGGCTATATTTTCTTTTCTGTTGCTTTCTTTTGTTTAACATTGATCATGTTTCACCCTGTTTTTCATTCCCCCCTGTCTGCAATCAACTTCTTCATTCCAATAAGGCTGGGCACAGAGTAAGTTTACTCCTCTTGGCTGTTGCTAACACCGGTGGTAAGGGCTTGTTAATGTTACTAGATGATACGAATGTCAGATGGGATGTACAAAATTAGGGGCTGCCATTCAAATCGCGCTCAGGATCGCACCTAAATTCCTAGTTAAAGCCAGATTTTGTAACATTCTTTGCCGCTATTTTATGTCGCAGATACCTGTGATTATTAAACACACTTCAGTGCTTTTGATTTGTTCTTGTTATTGTAGCCTGCCAAGCTTTTCTTGAATTAATGGGAGCTCAAATGTGATTTGGGGGAAAATATGGGCCTGCAAGTTTGCCAGCAAAGGAAATGGTCTTTGCTGAATGCACAAACTCTGCTGATTCAGTGGGGTTATGTGTTTTAAGTGGCAGTATAATTGTATTAAATGTTAAATACATAACTGGTATTGCATGTCTAAGTCCCTTAAGCATCATTAAGAGAGTCTGTCTATTGCCACTTTAATAATCAAAATCACTTGTTATCCATTTTTTACTTGTATTCAAGTATATAATATCTAGACTGATGCTAGTGAGGGTGTTTTTCACAGGGATGCTTGAAAGACCATCAGAAGTGTGTCTTTTTTTTTTTTTTTCCCCCCCTTCTCTCCTGGGTTAGTTTTAAATTGGTAGCTCATTGATTAAAAAATTCTTGTATTGCTTTACCGCTACTTTCAGCCATCGGTTCTCCAAAGATGCATGGCTTTGATGATGGCACTGAGATGTTCTTAACCTAAAAAAAACAAAACCCAAACAAAAAACCCACCCAAGTGCCCTCTGCCTTTTTTGATGACTGTTAGCATGAAGATAGCTGCATGGCCTAAAAATTTAAAAAGCAAATATTAAAAAAGGTAATTTCTTAGCATAGTTACTACTGCTTATATATATATCTGGGCTGTGTCTTTTACAAACACATTTGATGGCTGTCGTTTTAGGAACTGTCTTACTAACAAAGCATTATGGTTGGAAGATAAACTGTCTCTCTTAATATGGAGCTATTTATCAAGTTAACAGGGATGACTGTCTCTAGATCCAGTGTTTTTACAGTGTAGTAGCATAACATCCCATGCTTTATAGAGCTTTTTGTGCCCTTTTTGCATAATTAATTTATTGCTGTGTTGCTCGCATTAATTATTTCTTTATTTGTAGATTTAAAGCCTGTGATATTAAACTATGGTCTTACTCCATCTGAATCCTTAATTTTGAAGCCCCCATTAAATTTGTATTCTCCTTGCATCTATTGTACTGAAAGTATTAATATATAGAACCGGTAATAGAACCGCTGCCTACAGTAGTCTGGCTTATCTTTTCTGCAGTGCCCTGTTTTTTGTTTTGTTTTTTTGTTTTTTTAAACTGTCAGTCTTATCCTGTTGTTCAGTGGTTCCTACAATATGAACTCTGAACAAGCTTCCTGTTCTGGTCAGCTATTAACACATGTTGCAAACTTGCTGCTGCTTTTTTTTTTTTTTTTTTTTGATAAGGAAGAAAAGAGAAGTTAATTAAAGTAGAAAGAAATTGGATGAAGAGTTTTAAAGGCGAGTGACCACAATTTACCCAGTTCTGTGCTTGAGAACATGTACTAGAGATGTCTTTTTTTTTTATGTTTTAAGGAGGAAAAAAAAAGTGGGATAGTTTACAGTAGTTCCCAAATTTGTGTAAAATACATCAAGCAGTAACATGTTTCTGTTATACCTTGCAATGGCTTTCAGCAACAAAACAAAATTCGGTAGACTGTTGCGTTTGTAAGGCCTCCCTCTGGATAATGTTCTGCGTTAGTAAGGGCCCTTGTTTCCCCTCAATATAGCAATATTCCATCACCATTTCATTCTTATTTTAGTAGCTTTTACATCAAAATGGAAAGTTATGAAACTGAAGAGAACATTGCAGTGCTTTCTGTTTGCCAATGATTCTTGTCTTACTAAGTATCTGTAATGCTCTTTCTTCCCTGTCATGACACCTGATAAGTTGGTGTTAGTATTAGGGGATCTTCACATTCCACACCGATGCAACAGCCTCCCAGCCAAATTCAAAAAACTGCTGGTTCCAGGAAAGATCCAGCACATCCTCTGCACAGGAAACCTCTGCACCAAGGACACTTATGACTACCTCAAGACTCTGGCTGGGGATGTTCATGTTGTCAGAGGGGACTTCGATGAGGTAGCGTCCTCTCTTGATAATGATGTGTTTTGTGCATCTTTTACATAAAGGCAACATTTGGGTTATTTGTAATTAAGTAAAAGTGGGCAAACTGAGGTTATGTGGTACTAAGAACACGTGAAAAGCAAACTGGGCAAAAGACTTGGGGTTACAACCAATAATGCGAATTGCACAGTAAGTTCTCATCTGTCATCAGTATGAATAAAAGTAATTTGCATATTTGGCCTTGTCTAGGACTGCAGCAAACAGGACCTGCTGTTGTCAGATCTTTGAAGTTCCTTGCATCCTACCACATTCTCCACAGTAGTCATAAAAGCAGCTTTGTAGCTCTCATTTTGTAGCAGTAGGGCAATTACATTGAATATTTCCATAAGCTTTCCCCCTCTCTTCTTGGTGTTGCATGGAGTTGTTTATAGATATAAATCTGTACATCTAATCTGTGCAATTTTTTTTATTTTTAGAACCTGAATTATCCTGAACAGAAAGTTGTAACTGTTGGACAGTTCAAGATTGGGCTGATTCATGGCCATCAGGTTATTCCTTGGGGTGATATGGCCAGCCTGGCACTGCTACAAAGGCAATTTGATGTGGACATCCTAATTTCAGGACATACCCACAAATTTGAGGCATTCGAACATGAAAACAAGTTCTATATCAATCCAGGATCAGCTACAGGAGCCTATCATGCCTTAGAGAAGTAAGTGAAGTGTGGGAAATATCTGTGGGGACTTTCTTTTTGATAAGAAAACTGAACTACAAAACTCATTATGAAGGTTAATGTTTACATTCTAAATGTCAGTGAGAGGAAGGGTTGATAGTACTTGCTAAATCTCCTTGACTGAAACAGGTGAGAGTGAAATACTTAAAGCTTCAGATCTGATGTACTGTGCTTACAAAATTAATATCAATTTTTCCTAGAGATTTCTGTTAAGCAGTGGTGAAACACTGCTAAGGTGATTATATATGCACAATTAATATGAATTTTTTTCCTCTTTCCAGCAACATCATTCCTTCATTTGTGCTGATGGATATCCAGGCTTCTACAGTAGTTACATATGTCTATCAACTAATTGGAGATGATGTGAAAGTAGAAAGAATTGAGTACAAGAAGTCTTAAAAATGTATTTGCTTGTCTGGTATTTTTACCATCTCATTCTGAACTGCAAGTTACTACAATACTTGATTGCTAGTTTACAGTACTACACTTACTCGCTAACAGCTTAACAATGTAGCTTACTGGTAATACCTTTAAAACAACATTGTGTTTGCTTTTCTCTGTATGAATTGATTTGTAAAATATTCCATTAAAATAACTGTTTAAATACTGTTCCTTAATGTTGTAATAAACTCCACTTCATAGAAAAACTAACCTTTATGAACTGTCGTTGGGAAAAATGAAAGTTGTAGTTGCTTTTAAAATGCCTGGTGCTCTGGTTTGGTGACTTCTAAAGGATACTTGTAAAGGGCTTGAACAAAAAGCTTGAGGGCTCTGGGGCCATGTTATGTTTGCTTCAGAATCCAGTTGATATTTAATTTTCTCCATTTAACATTCCCAATTAAGTTAAAAGAATAAAATTGATTGAGTGATAGATTCTGAAAATACTACAATTTAACTTACAGTAGTAATTTCACTGTAGAAAGTTTAACTTCAGTCTTTTTATAATCAAAGCAGTTTCAAATACCACTATGCTTTAATGAATGATGGTCTCATAAATCTATAAACAGTGAAGAGAGGCTTTCCTTTACTTATGGCTTATATCTGACACTACATGTGCTTGGCTCCAGGTACAGAGGTTTTAAATAATGTAATTCCATATGGCACTCCTACTACTACTGAAGACTAAAACATTGGTTAAGAGGGCTGGGCCTTTTGGCTCTCCTATTCTCATGACTGCAGGGAACTGAATGTATTTTAACAGCTCCCATTTCTCATGACTGCTAACTTTCCAATAAAAACAGAGTTTCATCTTTTGTCTTCTACAGAAGAATATTTAGAATGGTGGCCTGTTTCCTTTGTGTTATGACTTTTTCCAGTGTAGTACCTGTGCAAAAAGCACAGGTGCAGTATTGTCATGAAGGTTTGAGTTAAACTAATGGTTTACCATAGAACTTAAGGGATCAGCTAGAACCCTTACTTCTGTGTCATTAGCTGACTAAATAACTTACTTCTATGCAAAATAACCCTGCTTTACCTTAGCAAAAGACCAAGCATTTCAGCCTGGTATCTCAAGAACCTTTGGCTAACTGCTATTTAATGTGGTGAAACACATGCTTATTGCTTTATCCTGCTGCAGACGTACAGAAAGAACAAAGTTCAAAAGAAAACCTTGGTGCACGTTATTCAAGGAAGGTTAGTGACTGAGTAGAACATCCATTTACTGACAACTTCATAATTAAAAAGGGATTATAGAATACCGTAAAGCCAAAATAGATATGTAAGTCTGTTTATTTGCACTCACTGTAGTTAAAATTACAATTTGTATACAAAGTGTATTTTACATGAAGTATACCACTTACAGTTTTAAAAAAAAGTTTATTACAATTATGCAAGGTTACGTTTGTGTGAATTAAATCTTAGAGTGATACTGACAGCAGACTTAAACATGGAGAAATACAGAAGTAAAGGAAATAATAAACTTTAATCCTTCCTAAAAATCAAAGTGCTGAATATAAACATTACTGTTGAATAGAAACAGGAAATTCTGCTGTAAATCTAAACTGTTTCAATGGGGATAGAGTATGGAGAAGAACGGGTAAAAAAAAATCTGGAAAGCTCAGGGTAGCTTTTGGTAAAAGAGCATTGAGGTTTTAGTTTAATGTTCACCTGACTAGTGTGAGCATTCTCAATGCATGGCCCTCATCTTGCCAGTAGAGGGAAAAAAGGGTAAATCAAGATCTTATCGATGGCAGTTCTAGTACACAGGTCTCCTCTGGTCCATTTAGATACATCTGGAAGGTAAAAGAACACTATTAATAGGGCTTAGGAAAATGGGATATAATCTAAGACCTGTGAAAGTTCTGGAAAGCATAAGGCTTAGCATGGCACAGATTTGGTTCAAGTAAAATGAACTATTTGAATTAATAAAGGGATATTTTATTATATACAATATATTTTACTAAAATCAGCTAACAAGTATTTTTGCTAAAAGTTGAGTGCAAGTCTCAGTTTAGAAAAAAAGGAGAAAATACTGCATGAGGTACAAAGGTGGTTTGTTTTACCTTCAGAAGATCAGATGATGGTATGTCGACTAGAGCAGGATTTCTGCATTTTTCTTGATACTCTTGAATTAGGGCTGTTGCATCATCAGTGCTGTAGGAGAGTAAAGTTTATCAACAAGTTCTCTAAAAAGCCAAGAATTTAGACTATACACTGAGGTACAAAACCAAGGTATGACCCCACATTTTTGAAGTCAGATAGGTCCCATCATTGCCCAATAGGAGAAAGCAAGCCATGACAAGCCTAGCATTTAACCTGTGGCTGTTAGTAAAACTAATATATACTAGAACTTAAATGGTTATTTATTGGTTCCTGTCCCATTTTGACTGCAGAATAACTGGTAACAAAGTGACCTGCAATACTGAGTATTTGGGGTCTGAAATGAAAGTTTGCAGCTGAGCACAATGAGGCCAAGTGCTGTGAGTCACTGGTAGATTGCTGATTGAGAACTGCCTTGCAGTAGGTTCAGGGGCAAGACCCTTTGTTTTATTTAAGTGGAACAGAAGGTATTTCTAACTCTTGAAAAACTTAGCAGCAAAACCACTAATTCCTAAGTCTTGAGTAGAGGTAGTTCATTTATTTTTTCTGAGTGTTCTTATTGCTGAAGCTGTGACTCCATGATGCTGCTAAGCTGAAGTCATCTGAAGGTATGGTGAAGTGATTCAAAGCAAAAGAGTTTGCTTTTTCAGTCAGCTTACTTCTGCTGTTTTAACTGCATTTGATCTGCCTGCCAGTCCAGGCTCAATAAGATGTTACTTTGGCTTGAATGACACTGTACAACTCTATCCCAAGTATGCAAAGTAGTGAGGTGAGATTTTTATTTTCTTTCTTTAACTTAGCAATGCTTTAAAAATTCTTGGAGACCAAGCGCTAGACAATCTCCATGACTTCAGAGATTCAATTTCTGTAATTGCTGTCAGTCATGCATCACCTGTTTTATTAACTTACCAGTTCTTTTTGGCAAAGTAATCCACCAGTTCTTTCATTCGGTGAGTATTCATCAGTTGTTGCTTCAACAGTGGAAAATACTTAGTTTTCAAGAATTTTTCATATAGCTTCTCATTTATGATATTGTCCAAAACCAAAGATCTAATCTGTAGATTTAAGTTTTAGTAATGGAAAAGTATTAATATTTTAAACATTAAAAAAATTACTTTTGAATGAAAAGAGCTCAAACTTTTCTTATTGGACTCTCAAAGAGCAGGATTTTTTTTTAATTTTTTTTTTTTAGTGCGGTGAAATGGCAGATTTTATGAAGACTAATCTCAGATTCTGATAGGGGAATGAGTTAAGAAACTTGCCCTTAGGAAGGCAGCCCAAGGCAAGAGAGAGTGCAGTTTCACAAGCCGTTTGGCCTTTTTGCTTAAAACATTTATTTAGAAAAATAAAGTAGTACTGCTGCAAGCAATGCCGTCCTACAAATAGAGGCAGCCTGCAACACAGCACTGTGTATATATACAAGAAGTTTTTCAGTTACACAACATTAATAAAAATGCAAAAATCCTTGCAAATGTTGCTATATTTTAGAAGTGTGCATTATGTCAATTAATGCTGAAGAAAAAAAAAGGTTCTGTGTACACTTATCTATCAAAAAAGCCTCTAAGTTAAAGGCAAGTGAAGTAAATTTTATTTATTTACCTGAGAAGCAAATGCCACTACTTCCCCAGTGTTCATGTGTTCATCTATTTGTTGCAGCACAGTTTCTGTGTTACATGTTGATAAGAAACCCTTGCAAAAATAAGTTACAAAACATTAGCATTCTGTGAACGATTAAAGTAGAAACTTTCCCTTCAGAGCAAGTATTTGATTTATTCAGGAACAATTCATATTTTGAAATTCTAGGTACAAACATGAAATGATCAAACAAGGATCTGTGCAGTTTGACTGAGAGTAGTACTCATTACTTTTAACTCTCAAAGGGTATTTTGCTGTAGCTGTTACAGATTTTTTTTGATTCATTGCCAGCAGACTAAATGTCTTGCACTAATGCTGTAATTTGGGAAAATCTTTCTGAGCTTAACTTTAATGACTGGAAGTCTAAGAATTTAAGATGTCTTTACTAGTGCCAGTTTGCTCATGACAAATATGGGAACAGCCTATAATGCTTCATCTGGGAAGACAATGCAGAGCATAAATTAATGGGAATAAATGAGAAGAGAAAGGAAACTGTCAAGATACATGAATAGTGAGGATATGGCTTTTAGGCAAAAGGTTTACATCAGAACTTGTAACGCATATCAAGCATCTTTCTAAGAAGTCAGGAGCTTTCAACTCAACACTTTTCTGAAGTAGGATTCTGTACTTTTCTTACAATCTGCTGTGAAACTAGCCCACTGGTAGTCCTTCGCAATTATATATATTATCGTCAACTTCACACTGCTCTAGCAGGTATATGGCTATGGCTTGGGTTTTTTTGTGGGTGGGATCCATAAAATATCCTCAAAAGGCAAAGTCATATGACAAAGCTGCTGAGGATGACTTGAAGCTAGCTGGTTTTGCCTTTTTTTTTTTTTTTTTTTTTTTTAAAAGAGGAAGTGTTTACATGATCCCTTTTAGAAGGACAAATTCAGGGCAATAGCCTTTGTGGGTGGGAAATGCTGAGCAGCTGTCAGCAATGACATGTTTAAATAAAATGGGATTATAAGTTACAGTCTTGCCCAGTCTCTGTTGAACATAACATGCTTAAAGGCATTTCCCTTGCACAGATGGAACACAAAACTTATTTACCTGGATTTGCTGCTCTCGCTTCTCAGACTGAGGAATCAGCAACAGGCACCCCAAAGCAAAAGCTGGAAGGTCCAACTGTGCATATTGTTTAGCTATTCCGATGACATCCAAGTCAGACAGAACAGGACACCTTCAGAAAAGGTTAGGAGTGAAGTTCTCAACTATGATGGCTTAGTACTGTCAACAAAACTGCACTGAGATTTTTAAGCCAGATAGAACAATACATTTTTACCTCATCTTATTTTCAGAAATGGCCAAGCTACATGAGTTGAAGTTTCACAGAATACAAATGCATGACTATTTTCTAGCTTGAAAAAACCCCCACCCAACTCCAGTTTCTCTTTCTGAACACCCAAGGCCCTATTTTGAGGGGAAGTGTTGGCCAACTGCCCAGAGTGATGCTTTGGTACATATGTATATGCACAGTAGTGTAGGCATGTTCTTCAGCTGGATCCCTTTCCAGTATTTCCTAACTCACTTTTGGCTCAAGTCAGGCTCTCTGAGCTCTGGTTCTTCTCTTGAGCAAGTCAGAGCATTGTGGTGAATAAGAATGATTTATTGTGCTTTTTTACATTGTAAAGGCGATGCAAAACTCATTTATGTATAGAATGTTTTGGAACATTAATACCATAGGTTAACCACCTTTATAGATGTGCAGCTATTAGATTTTTGTCATGTCAGATTTATTCTTTGTAGGAAAATGAATTCTTTCTCTTATAATCTGTGTTAATGTTTCAGGAAATGTGCTATATTTTGGGCTAAGAAAAATATTAACTGGACTTTTAGGTTACCATGAGTCCTTTAAAAATGTCAGGACAGGAACAGATATCCCTCATGGGGGCAGCGACTGGGCAGATAAATTAGTTTTCAGCAGACTGTGCTGCTGATTCTGAGTCCCAATTCAGAGAGCAGTTCCCCATACAGTTTAAACAGCCAAGGTACCGAGTTACAGCATGTGTTGCCAACAGCCTGTGGGCAAGCACAGAATTTCTGTTTGGGTATGTGCCCTGATCCTGTCCTTCCTACAAGAGGCAAAAGGTTCTTCCTCATGCCTCAGGTTCCCCAGTTTTCAGAACTCTTATGCATGTTCCAGGGCAGGTTGTTGGATGAGAAATTACAAACAGGCATTCCCACTCAAACTAATACAAATGTGGGATGTCTATCTACTTACTTGAGCAGAATCACAAAACACTCGCAACATTCCTCTAACTGTTTAGGACTTGGTGGACATGAAGCTAAGAAATAAAGAAAACATGATAACGTAAATATATAACCAAGTTACTATACAAGCATGATAGCTAATAACAACCCTACCTGTGAGAAATGGTGACAGAACTACACTTCGCCAAGCTCGACTGAAGTTGGGAATCTGTTGACAACAAAGTTTTAAAGTAATAGCCAAACACAGTTGTAACTAAGTGTGCTTGTAAACACAGACACACAGACATCCTGACCCACTGTAGGTGGAAGAAGCCTGTCAATTTTATTTTCTTTTTATCGTGGATGAATTATTCCCTAACGTTGCTTTCCTCATCTCATAGTCTAAGATTTAGTCATATTTTGACTGATGGTAAAATTATTCTGTCCAACTTTACAAAACCGTCCAAGTAAGTGTTTACTGAAGGAACCACAAGTGCAAAATATGCTATTTCAGTGATTAATAATGATACTCATCTGCATATTGCATTGTCATAAAAATAATAACTCAAAAATAATCTTTTCATGCATAACATGGCATAGAGGCCATGAATGGCTGCCATTCACACACACATACAAATAGGATGCTAAACTCCTGTTAAGTGAAGAAAAATATTAGGAGTCACAGAATATTTGCTTACCTCCCATAATGAATGAATCCCAGTAATTGCTATCAAAACTCTTCTTAGATATTGAATCTGAAAAAAAAATATTTCATTATAAAATGCTACTGTGTTTTTGAAGACTTAGCGATAATCTATAGAACTGCATTACGCTTGCCTTGTCTGCAGGATGCAAACTTACAGCTCCTCAAGGTACCTCTGTTCCTTTGGGAGGAGTAACTAATGCATATGGAAATATCATTTATAGTTTAGTAAATTAAATTACCACAAGCAGTAGCGGTATATGTTGTCTCAATAAATACCCAAGATTTCCGGTAGTCTATAAACAACTGGTGTTGAAGAGTTTATGATCCACCTTCTTTGCTATTAGTACCTAAATCTCAGATTAAAACTAGCTTCAATACCTGCTCCTGATACAACCACATTGCCAGGTACATCTCCTTAAACTGTAGCAACTTTTCATAAAGTTTGACAATCAGAGGTAATTAAGATTCTGAATGACAAAAATCAGGATTACTATCATAATAAATACATTTTAGGGGTAATATTTTTGTGTGTGTATACACACATGTATATACATATATGCACAGTTTATGCATATGTGTGTATATATTTGCACACAAAAATATGCATATTATGTTGTAAAATTATAACAATATGAAGAAATTTTTCAATTTATTATCATAGGATTTACTCTTGCCATCTGAAAGGCTTTGTGCCTTTAAAAAATAGAACTAGAACAATTTAAGATCAAAATTCTCAAGCAGTACTGATAAAACACAAATTCCTCAAATATTCATCAGTTCAATATCTAGGAGCCCAAAGTAACCATGTAGATTATCAATAATTGTTGACAGTAAGTTTATGTATCTATCAATTGTTTAGAAATCAGTGGATAAAAAAGCCTTTTTCTCACCTTGCTACAGAACTTCATGCTTAAAAATTCCTTACCATATTGAAACCAAGGAGTTTCTGTAGTAGGCCGTTCCACAGTTGGGAATCATATACTTTGTACTCTAGACTAAGCTCTGTCACCAGTCTAACAGCCTAAAGGAGAGCAAGGACATGCTGTATGTTAATATACATTCATGATCTTCAAACCTTTACTGCTTGCCAGCGTCATTTTAGATTTTTACAGCATTACCGGGACCTTTAACTCCTGAAAGGCCACAACCAAGTCACTTTCAAAATTATTTTACACATGTGAGGAGAATTAAAAGAAAACAAAAAACCCCACCTATACATGATACCACTTTATTTTCTAATTGTAGGAAGGCTAAAGCTTTTTTTATCCATCATTTTCAAATTTTAGACTAGCATGTATATATTTCAACTAAAGAAGAGATCCCTTCCATTTTATGGCTATAAATCAGAAGTATTACTGTTGAAGCCTTAATAGACCAATATACTTTTTTTGTCATATACTGTTGTCTACCTGGAAATCTCATTGTCTTCAGTGTTGTTAGCCGTTTACAAAACACACTTGCCAATACAGACTAATTGTCAAAGTCAAATTCCTAAGCAGAGCATAACTTAAAAGCTCCCTCTGGCATATTAGATTAGTAACTATCGGCTATTCTAAAGGTGTATACCTGTTAATATTTATTTAATTCATATTAAAGTATGAGGTATGAGTCCAAGTGACTTCAAAAAAACAACAACAAAAAAAGGGTTTCTGCACCAAAGATCTTACTTCCCAGACAGGAGACAAGGTATGGGTACACAAAGGTGGGCAAGTACTACAGAATAATTATGTGATGGGCAATAGTCAGTACATCAACAGGTTTGGGTTTGGTTTTTTTTTTTTGGTCACTCTGAAAGAGGAGTATCTTTGGGGTAACTGCACATTCACTGGTATTTTTAAATATGAGTAGCATATCTTGAGTAGTGTATGAATAGGACCAGAGTACATTGGAGCAACATCTGTTTAGAAATGCGTGTGCTATGTAGAAACGTGTACATTTCACACAATGTGTAAACAAAAAATTACAAAGGATTTTGAAATCATACCGTGGGTTCATGGCTGTGATTCTTCCATAGCCCCTTAATCATTCCTTCCTTAGGACTCTTATGAAATGATTCATAAGTATATGGAATATTCAAGATTTCAAACTCTGCCAGATAAATGCAGCATTTTAGAAAATACCTGTAAAAAAGTCCCCCCAAAACCAGGAGTTAATGATATTTACAGTAATTATTATATTATAACTCACATAATCAAGCTCTTGGAAAGAGCTTGGAAACACTTGGAAAAGTGTTCTTCTGTTGCTTAAAAAAAAAAAAGGAAAAAATAACGTAGACTGTATTTGTACTTATGAAGGAGATCTTAATGAAGTAAAAAACTTTCTGGTTATTGCTTAGGGAAACCTCCTTCACCTGAACGATGGATGGCTTGGATCATCTCTAAAGATAAACCAGTTATTATAACTCTTACAACTAAAATTTCATTAATGCACAGAGACTGCATATTTACAGAAACCCACATGTAGCTATTTGGCATGATGTACTCTGAAAACATCACTTTCCATTAAAAAGGCCCTAATTCCAGATTACCAGCATAGAAATTCTATTCTAGATATTTTCTAAGAAAGTTAGTTCTACAGATATTTTCAGCAAAACAGTATTCTGCTCGGATTTTGGTTCCTTATTTTTGCAGAGGACTATGTCTTTGCAAGATGACCAGTTCTGAACTCTGATGAACAGAATACTATATATAATCTGGGTAGGAGAAAATGCTTCAGTTACTAGCGAAGTAACTACAATCTATGCAAAATTGAACCAAGTATGTTCCACATAATGTCATACTACTTTCAGGTTTACAAATTAGGACTGTGATGTACTGGACTGCATTACAGTGAAGTTAAGAGATTGAATTATGCTCTTCAGAAATAGATTTTAAAAGCTCAAAAAGCAGATTAGCAAAAAATAATTATCCAAATATTGTACATTTCTTTCCAATGGCTGTTAAAGACCAACAAAACATCATTATTAAGGAACACCTTAAGGAAAATTAATCTTACTTTACTTTCTCAATGGGTTTCTTGAAGAGTGATTCCACAGTGTTGGTATCTGCCAAGTAGAGCAGACACTTAAGTGCTCTGCTCCTGTGAGCAAATGTCAACTGAGTAACACCAATTGGCTGAGGGGGGGGGGAAAAACACAGTGAAAAGTCACAACAATTGGCACAATAAGTAGAAAGAGGGTTATATATGTCTAGTATGATCCTTTCTAAGATTTTTTGATTAATTTAGTGGTAATATATGCTAAGTAACAGACAGGTTCACGTTCAACTTTTATACTAACCAGTTGAAATATTTGTCAACTTCGAAGAACACTGCTAAACCAGGTGGTTTTCTAGATTTAAGACTATTAATGCAGGCAGGAAAAATATTAGTGATATATAGAATCACAAATACATTTAGTAAATGTGAAAGACTGAAGGTTAAGGTTCTGCTAAAATAATTTTACCACTCCGGTTTAATTCCACCCAAAGTGAGCCAATGTATTACGCCAGCTTAAAGCACTTTCTAGAAAACATTTAATGAAGTTATTTTCAGATAATATCAACAATAAATTTAGAAAATCCAGAGTTCAAGGGCTGCTCTTGACAGTCAATAGCAAAATTCAATGAACACCACAGTTTTACTCCAAAGGTGTGTGTGTGGGAAACATAGAGCTCATACAGATATATAAACTATCCAAAACACAGATACAAAGGCCTTAGGTTGAATCCCATACAGTTAAGCAGACAACACTTGATTTCAATAAGAGGTAAAAATTTCATAAGTAGCAAGCTAAAACAAGAATTTAGAAACTTACAGATGTGGCAGATGTTGTAATTGCAAAAAGCATTCTTGAACTATAATCCATTGGGCGTGACTGAAGTAGATATATAACTCTGCAAAAATGCATTTGTTTTTAATGCAAGTACAGCATAGCTACTGAAATACAATGTATCAATATTCATTCAAATGTAAATATATTCACTGTCAAAAAGAGATTAAGGATAAGGTATTCCAAGGATATAGAAAGTGAGGAGAAAACCTCCAAATAACTACTCTTAAGCACTTTACTTACATCTCTAAGTTACTGCAAATAGCGTTTCATTGCATAAATAAGTATTTGATGAGTCAAAACTGATGTCACCAGAAAGCAAAAATACGAACACAGCAGTGAGTTCTGAATCACACACATTACTAGGCTTCTTGAAAAAGCCAGATGTAGTTAAACTTGCAAGTTAATAATTTACCATATTATATGTAAGACAACACACATACCTTCGGAGTTCTTCATCTTCCTGTACATCTCCAAAGATTTCTTGAGTTTTCTTTAAAAAGATGTGAAAATCTAGTTGTGAGAGTTTTCTAAATTGTTTGGATAAATAGCTAGGTCATATCCTTGTCTTAAAAGCTGGGCACCCCTGCTAATGCAGCCAAGGAAAGGAATTCTGGTTTCATCAGTCCTTTCTTTATTTAACGGTATGCTTGGCAGTCAGCTCCATTCCTCAGCCTGCTAACTGGTATTTTGAAGCAGAGGCAATGCCTGCTCTCTGCCCTTTCTCACCCAGCTGTATGCTGCACAGACAGCAATTAACTCTGTTAGCTAAGTTGCAACAGGAGAGAATTCATTCTCTTTCTGATTCTAGAATCAGTGTTTGATGAGGCTAATCAATTTACAACTCCTTTATTCCTTTAGGCTGGCTACACAACCTTACTGTAGTACCAAAGATAATATTTTAATCTCTATACAGAGAGAAGGGAAAACATTTCAAATCATTCTCGCTAGAGACAGTGGTGTGCAACAATATTAGAAAAGTATTGAAATTGTTAGTAGTCTGAATTCAGATGCATCTTAAATAGATTCTAAAGGCAAATTGTGCAAAATAACCTTAGTCTTTTGAACAAGTGATAAAAATATATGTATTTTATGTAATTGGCCATTTTTCTCCAAAACCCAGTCTTCAGTGATGACTTACTTCTGAGGGCAGTATACTTCGACACAACCATTTATCCAGCAGTTTATCCCAAATTTTGTTCATATCCAAATTGTTAATTTCAGCTATCTCCTTAGCTGCCATATGGATATCTACATAAATAGGTAGAGACAATATGTTTACAAACTAGTATTATTTTGCTTAGCATTTTTTAAAGAACTTATTTTTGCTCCTTTGAAAATAGATTATGGATACTCACCTGGATAATCTCTGCCAGTTGGATTTTGGATTCTTTGGTCTATACTGTGGTGTTCGTATAGTAAAATGATAAGATTTGCTGGTTTCCCAATAGACTTTAAATGTTCTCCAGTGTTCAAGTTATGTGTTATTAGAACATTTTCTGTTGCTGATCGCTTATACTGCATATATAATTTCTTCTGTAGGACTTCCGCTTTTTCATGTGAATCATCCTTTAGTAAAACACCAGTTTTATATAAAACAACCTCCTTTTACTCAAAAGCACTAGAAAAATAATCTTAACTTTTTATAGTCTAAAACAGTGAACTGGGTAGCAAGATCTGTTCTTCAGATGTGTCACCATACCTGTATCTACAGGTATTTTTTCTGTAAACAGACAGTAATAACCATGCTGCTCTAGCAAGAAAACATATTTTGAAAAAAAAGTAAACAAAGGTATGTTGTGAAAAAGCCAAATAAAATATGTACCACATACACCAGTATGTAAAATTAAGACATTTTGAGGTAAGATGGAGAAGAAAAAAGATTTAATATTAAACCTTGGCTGCTAGAATTACAGTTTAATTTTGGCACAATTCTATTCAAAGATGTGACTAAGTATCAGAGAACTATTTAGTGTTCATTGTGTCTCATCAACTCCATAGCAAGTTTGATATTTATAAGCAAGGGTGACGTTCTTATTCACCTTTCCCTACCAACCATGTAAAAATGAGCCTGAGAATCAAGTCAAAGCAGACTTTCTTTATATATACTACTACAAATAGCTAAAGAGTCTTGGAACTCAAAGCAAAAGTTAGTAATGCTATTGATCTAACAGCTGGAACAGATTCCAACTCATTCTCCTGCAGCAAGAAAAATGCACACAACAGGAGAAAGAACAAATTATTCTTCCTTAAAATTGTGGGTTTTTTTCTCCAACCTCCAAGAATTGTAAGCCTAATTTTTGCTAGACTGTGAACAGGAGAACGTTACTGGACAGAGAGGGTTCTTCTGAGGGGTCACTTACACAGTCACCTCCCTAAAAGAAAGTACGTCCCATATCAGGGTTGATTAAGGTACAATTTACACACCACTATGCAAAACCCCAAGAAAGACAAAACACTAATGTAAGTACCTGACTATACAACAACAGTTTTGCAAGCAGTTTACCATTACCTTAGCTGTAGTATTCTTTAGCCATTTCTCAGCTAGATAGAGACAGAATTTCAATGCCTGAATCTGGTCAGGACCTTTTTTTAAAGAAAAAAATTGGGGCGGGGGGGAGAGAGGAAGTAAATAAAGTAAGTTTGCATGAATCCTTTCTGCAGTATATAGAAAATCAATTTTATTTCAAAGAATTTTTTTTTAAATTTAGAAGCTATTTAAAATATTAGGAAAGCTCTTGTACCTAAAGAGCAAAATAATATTATCTATTTGGATTCAGATAATAGAGGAGCTAGCTTAAATTTGGCTGACATATTTGCTTTTGCTGGAAAACTTGTCTGAAGACGGTATGAACATGCAGAAACTTTAAGCAAGACAACATGGCTTAAAAAGGGAGGAAAAAGGATTTAATAGTGATGTTGTGTTATAAAATGGCTGTTGTTCTAGTCTACTGTTAAAAATTGGATGTAGGAGACAAATGCATTTTTATTCTCAAACTTTCCTGGGTTTTATCCAAGAATACTGAAAAAAATGTTTGGTTACAGGCTAGCTTTTCTTTTCTCAAACCTATTCTCCTCCTCCCATTACTTCACCCCTCAAGTCATCACATATGCACCTTACCTGTTGGAAATTCTTGTGCAATCTTGTGAGCAATAGCTACAGCCCACTCTGGATTAATTATAGACAGCAGATATGACTGAATCGTCTGCACAGTTTTAGTTGTTTCCTTGTTAACAACTGATGTATATCCAGTGTTTCTCATTTCAAATATTTTTGGTTTCAATTTTTTTTCAAAGACATGTCGAGCTGCAGACATGTGTAAGGTATCCAGTGAAACCTAGAAAAACATTAAAGTAGATTAAAAGCTGTCAGAAGTTCTATAGTGAGGCCAAAATCATGCAAAAGAAAGACAAAAGCTCTTTTTTGTGTGTGGGAAAAAGAATAATTTTGAAATAAATCCTTTCAAGATGCTACTTTACCTTCATTAGTTTGGAAATCAACAGAAGTGTTGGGAAGGATTCCTCACTGAGCTCTGCAGCTGAAAGGAAAAAGAGAGCTGTCTATGATAGTATCACAGTCCACTTGCAGCTTTCGCCATGAAATGACATACTTTGAGTTTGTTAGATGCAGACCTCCATTGGGAGAGAAAGAATATAATCTTAATTATCCACACTGGCCTGGGAAGTGGGATATGTGGATTACTTTGGTCTTTGAGAGGTCCCAAGAAAAGAATTTGAGGACAGAATTCTGCATTGTATATATAGCATCTTAGCTCCACTGAAAGCCAATTACCTCACTAGTAGCAATTTGGGAGCACAAGTGCTTTCAGAAGTACTTGGGATGAAAACTGCATTAATAGAGAAATACAATATAAAATAGATACTGTAATACTATAGTATAAAATATATACAGATAGCAGAGAAAAGGAATCATACATATATCTAGCCATAAAAAACACTGAACGTACATATAATGTTCCAGAAACATTGTGCAGTTCTAAAGAATATCAGATGAAAGGGCAGTCTGGTTTGAGCAGCTGGAGATAAAGGAATCACATGTTCTAAAACATATTGGTGTTCTAGGTCTACAGGTGGAGAAATTCTTTTATAAGATTCCAGATGTTTGAGGAGGCTCAAAGCCTAGGGGGGGGGAAAAAAAAAGGTAAGGAAAAAGCAAAAAAGCCACAAGACTACTATATTTCCCCCTGCCCCCCCAGTAAACATGCCTAAGTCCTGGAGACATATGGTTTTTTTGGCAGAGTAAGTACATATCTGTAGAGTTTTTATCCCTGCTCTGAGCCATTGCTGAGAAACAGCTAGAGATCACTATTCTTGAATGCTATTTTCTGAATGAGAGCTGGGTAGATAGAATAATTCAATTAATTTCAACAGACTCTTGAATAACTACACTAATAAATGGACAAAACAATACAGATGCCATTAGCAAGGTAACAGCAACATATTTGGACATACCTGATTCAGCTGGATACTGGTGTTCTTTTCATCAGCATTTTGTATCACTTTCAGGACAATTTCAATAGTTTCATAGTCATAAGGATCAAGCTGTTCAAAATAACAATCTATTTTATAAGATCTTATATAATTTGTCCTATAAAACACATACAACTGAGTTAACTTTTTCCAATTTTAATACCAACTATATCGACATAACACTGAAGAAACAGTATAAGCATCATGACATACTTCTCTAAAACAGAAGACTTCCACTTCATAGTCCGAAATCCTAAAAAAATGGTCAGGATATTGCAGAAAGACCAAACACGAAGTGATGAAAAGATAAAACAAAAAAAAAATCCCAACAAAACCAAAACCCCCCAAAAAACCCTAAAAACCAAAACCCAAACCCAAACAAACAAAAATCCCACAGACACAAATTTTTTTGCCCCTATCTATTTTTAATGTACTACTTCAAAATATTTCCAGTGTGCTATGATTTTTAGAAGTGACTTTTTTGTTTTATTATTTTCTGGTTGTTTTTTAAGGGAAGTTGGGAAGAAATACTCTACCTGTCTTTAAAGATAACTAGATGTGTTGTTTTTTTCTAGAGAAGTAGAAGACTGAAACTTAATGTTTACATTTTTTAGCAAAATTGAAAAAAAAACAAACAACCCTTTTCAAATTCCTGTGGGATTATTAATCTGCCATTCAAGTCACGTGCAGCGTTTGAGACTAGATGCATACTTTGGAGATTCTTTTTGCTTGTTTTGGTGTGTTGGTTTTTTGTCTTTTACCTTGTACAATATTCCACTGAGGCTAGAAACCAGGTCTTTCGTGCTTTTCAGTAGAGGAATTATTTCTAGTGCTTTAGCTAGTAATGTGGAATGAGGTTGCTTCTCACTGTGTTCTGCAGAGTCATCTTCAACATGATTTGTATTAGCGTTCTGGAGAAGAAGTGTTTCAATGCAAAGCTGCAGTGCGGCATCACTGTCCAGCATGAAAGTACTAGAAGAGGACAGAATATCATTTTGTCTGTGACCTTTGGTGTCATCCAGGTGCTTATTTCCTTATGAATAAATTCACCAGACACCAGTATGTATTGTGATTAATACTTAAAAAAAAAAAAGCCCAACAATTTGCATATTACATTAAGTAAATCTATTTAAACTAAAATAGATCTCAGTAGGCATGGTTATTACAGTAACAGTTAAACACAATTGGTTTGCTTCAATTATTACCTGCAGTAATTCAATATGAGATCTGTGTCTACTTTTGGATTTTGTACCAGCGTTCTTATGAGTTCCTTCTTCCTTATTGGTGGTTGTCTAAATACAGTCTCGAAAGAAATCTACAGAAAAATAAACATTTTATCTTCTTCCCAAAGAAGTCTTTTAGACAATATCAAGACTAATTCATTATATAGTTAACCTTTTACGTTTTCTTTAGTTTCAGTCCAGAGATTTTCAGAGCAGGAAAAAGCAGTGCATTTGCTTACCATGCCCTGTGCCAAATAATACTTAAGCACTTCGGAGTTCTTTTATAGCACCCTCAATTATTGCATTTCTCAGTTTCTGAGGTTTATTTAAGCAGACAAGCAGAATGAAAAATTAAAAACAAAACAAAACCCCAACTTTCCTTACATTTGAATGGGACAAATGTCTAAAATTTACAATATATCTCAGAATACACTGATATTTAATAAGTTAATAAAACTCTAAAATAAATAAATAAATAAAACTTACTCCAAATTTACTAAGTTGGATACCCCATTCTGCATCAGTAACCAATTCTTGGAATTTTTTTTTTTCTTCTGCTTCACCACATTGGTTGGCAAGCTGTGCTCCAACCAGAGCTACTGCCTAAAAGGAGTGAGAAGGGAAGTGAATACAAGTATAATAAATAATCTGAAAATTTGGAATCCTAAAGTCTAATCCGTAGAGAAACTTAAAACAATTCATAGATGACCACACACTGTGTAAAATTAAAACAAACCTCACAGAAGGTAGTATCAGGATTTAAAGCTACTTTAAAATTGAGTTTCTTTCTCAAAAATATTTTGTTAGTATTGTACAAGTGAAACTAATACAAAACATATTTTTTAGACAACATCTTTTCTCCAAATTAATGTCACTCTCCTTCCCCATTTCTTTGTTACGCTTTACTTCCCATCTTCCTTTATATTTTAATAGACG
The DNA here is from genome assembly GCF_034638445.1 of Ciconia boyciana. NCBI lineage: Eukaryota > Metazoa > Chordata > Aves > Ciconiiformes > Ciconiidae > Ciconia > Ciconia boyciana. The sequence goes on from NC_132948.1 coordinate 9,017,647, forward strand.
TATTTATCTATTCATTCCATTCTTGACAACTGCTGTCAGAGAACAATTTCTCAAAAATATAATGTAGGTATAGATTATGATGGGACCTGAAAGAACAACTTCAAGCTTTGGAATAAGTCATGATGACGTAACCTAACGCTTGGACATTAGGACATTTCACGCTAACTATTCACAGCAACTGCCTGTGCCCAGTCTTATGCTGTGTTAAAGAGAGGCAGCTTCTCTCTGTGGTACCCTAAATGAAGAACTTGTTCAAACAGCTATACTCTTAATAATGACTAACTATTGCACTTCCATGTGATATTGCTGATGTCTTTTTAAAAGAAACTCTTTAACGTTCTCTATTTGCTGAAGAAATACATTGCCTTGTGAATTTACCAAAACTTTTCTGTAATTTTGCCATGTGTTGTTTATGACATCCCACAGCTTATTGAACATATCTTCCTTGGACAAAATTGTGCAATAACCCAGTGCCAGGTTCTGGTCTATGAGACGACAGTTGAACACCTGGGGGGGAGAAAAAAAGTTATAAACTTTAGGAATTTATTTTAATAAGTCTCTTCATATAACACATAAAACGTACTCTCTAATTTAGAGGTGTATTGGGCCTTTAAATTAGAGGGGAAAAAAAAAGAATAAAAACACATTTCAGGTTTTAGAACTTAAAATCTAAATATACTGAAGCCAGTCTAACAGTAACTTCCTTTGGTCTAAACTGCCTTAGAAGATGGTATATTGCAGGTTTTGCAGATAGCTTTTTTTTTTAGAAAAAAAACCCCTCCCCTCAACTAGAAGTCATCTACAAATCTAAAATGAAACGAGGATTGAAAATGAGATAGTGAATACCTACAGATCATAAAGGCCATTATTATAATTTAGGAGTCCTTAAAGGATCCCACAAAGATGAAGCTCCCACTGTACATAACCTTTCAGGCAGAGCAACTAGTGTACAGTCAAAGAGCCATGGTCCATAAGAGGCTCAAATACGCTCCAAGGCTACAACATGTGGCTGCCAGCAGGATGGTGTCTGTTCAAAGGCTGTTCAGAAACACATGCTCCAAGGTGTCTGATTTTTCCAGAATGTGTAGGTTTTGTGGCATTTGGCCACATTACAATTTCAGAATGGACTTCTGCAATAGGAAAGGTAGCCCCTTTCTTGATAGAGCAGAAGAAAGGGATTCACTCTTACCCTTTTCAGAGCATTCTTACCTTGTGTAGTAAGGTCAGGATAGCGGTCATAATTACTGAAGTACATTTCTGTTTCATAGCAATGAGAAAGCTTTTGGTTTCAGCTAGCGTATTGCCATCATGTAGCTATTATAAAAAAAAGACAGTCAGCACACAGTTAAAAATAAATTCTAAGCCTTCAACTTCTCTTGTCATTTATAGCATAATAGGAGGTACTACAGTAATTGTATTTTCAGATGGAATTAAGGTCTTATAAAGATGTCTCCTAGATAGAAAAAAGATTTATCTTTCCCAGTGCTTTTGAACTGAGGAGTCTTTCTAGAATATTCTACATGCAACTTTTCCCATACTAACCAATGATAAAACAATGTGAAAGAACATAATAAATCATTATTAACATTCATTTTATTCCTGGCCTCCCTGCAGAGACCAGAAGTTTAGTTCTGAACATACTTTGCAAACAGAAACACAGGACCATGAAAAATAGGGAAGAAACTGCCAGCTCCTTTCACAAAATGACTCAACATCTGATCAAGTGGTAGTAATTTTTAAAAGGTCATGGTGATAGCCTCTCCCATACCTATGAAATTCTTACATAACTACTCTGAACTTGTTAATAGTTGGCATACTTCTAAGATTTATTCTCAGCAAAATTCAGCATTGTCCTTGCCATACCTTTTCACTCAGGGACAAATCCATGTTATTCGATATGCCATGCTGAAGACAGGATCCAAATGAACAAACTATGAGCCGCAAAGCTAACTCACACTGACTGCATTCCATGAGGTTCTGTAGCACTGCACAGATGGGAGTTCTAGCTGGCAGTAGAAGGTTCTGCCCTGTGATATATTTTGAAAACAAACAACCCCAGAAAATAATTTGTATATTTATATCAAGCATATTGTTCTTGGAATTAATATCAGAGCAGCTTCTCTTTTTCTTCATTAAATTTATGACACAAGATCAGCCTTAGTGCCCTTTGAAACTTTAAATTTTCAGGGATTTTAATTTAATACAAACTCGCATTTTAGTTCAAAAAACAGAAGTTGGTCATCTTCTTGGAAAGGTTCTAATGGATCCTAGCTCATAGTAGTAGAACTTCTGTACTGAAGTACAGGCTTTGACAACATGCCCAAAATCACATGGCTGAATGGTAGCAACTACGATCCAAACTTGTGTCTTCTGTGCTGAACCAAGCTATCCCCCTAGAATATGGTTTTAAGTTGAACATCTAGGTACCTATTTAAAAAAAACTATGAGCTGGTCATGCTTGTGTAGCATGAATTTAAACCTCACGTTTTCTAGTGGTCTGGTTTATACTTCATCATGGTGAATCTGCCATCATACCTTTAATAAATGAGCAGTTTGCCAGGCTTGTAGAGTCCAAAGGATACAGCTTGTTCTCTGAAAGACAGACAAATAGACATCAGCAGTGTGTCAAGATCTCAACAACACAATGAAGCCTGTAAGTACCTTAAAAATACTATACTTCAGGGACAGTATATAAAATAAAGACACATGAACTCTAAGAGCCAGGACTGCTATTTTCTACTGTGCTTAATAAGTTCTTTTATAGGAGGGAATATCTCTTCAAACGCACAAAGGAACACAAACCAAGAGTTTGCAGTAACTACTTTGTGTGCAAATCCCTTTGTCTTGATAAGACAGTCAACATAAACACTTCATCTGTGAAGGTAATAAATCTATTCAAAGCAATCAAATAAGCATATCCTTTACGGGTAGATTTAACACTGTGTAACAGTATTTGCAGTTATATGCTTTTTAATACACCAATGACACATTAGGAAATAAAGCATTTATATCAAGAAGTATTAAAAATAAATCTAAAATATTCAGTGCTTCTTTCAGAGAGCTGAAAGTGTCTTTTTTTCAGCACCTACAACATTGTAGAGTTCTGTTTATAATACTTGAAATTTTCAAAAAGTGGAATGTATCTACAATGGTATGCAATACAAGGACAATAATTTTAGAATAAGCTGAAATTAATCTCAATAAAGTCCTGTCTCTATTAGTGGCTACCAGAAGATGTCTAGAGAAGATCATAAGAACAGGGTAAGTTCATAGTAACACTTCTCCAGAGCATTCTCCATGCCTTCAGGTATTCATCATTCAGATTCTTCCTGAACCAGAACAAAACCCAAAGTCATCTTTACATTCTATACCCTCCCCCAATGAATATTTCTTCCATGAGTTTGTCTAATTGAGATTTGAGGTGACAATTTCCACACACGTGCTGAATTATTTATATTCCTAGATAAAAATCAATATGAAATACAGATTGTGTATTGACTCAATGTCCAGGAAAGCAAATTTACCACAAACAGGCAGAAGAGAAGAAATAGTTTCATATGCAACTGGAAGAGCTATCTGTGGATCAAGAACTATCCCATCTTCATTAAAGAAGTCATCATAAGTCCACTCTTCATAAGGATCTTTATCTCCTCCAAAAGATGTTGTCTAAATAAGAACATTGTCAAAAGTACACACAATAAAAACAGCTAATAAGTCTACTAACAAACTAAGTATTGCAAGAGATTCCAGTTTTCAAATACAGGAATAGAACACGATCTTCTATTTGAAAATGGATTCTACTATACTACTTTTTGTTAAATGGCCAGTAGCATTAAACACATTTCCTACTTAGAGTGGCCACATTTCTCTTTAATGTTGCAGCTGTACAGCCAAAATGCATTCTTAATTAATTTAACGTAATCATAACAAATGTTTCATAAACATTCTTGGCCAAATATTATAAGCAAACATGTTTCAAATGGATCACTTTTTACAAAAGTAACATTTAGTGCATAAATATGCTCGCCTAGCCAGTTTGATCTATTCCACTGAAACTGTAAAAGCCCATTCATTTCAAGTAGCCTAAAGCATTGCTTGACCTGAACAAAAAACAAGGATGTTATTCAAGAACTTGATCCATCTTAAAGTCTTACAAAACTGTTGGGAATGCCTTCACATAACACATGCATTTAAAAAATCAAACCCTCCCTGCCATATTTTACCTATTTAAAAAAAAAAAAAAAAAAAAAAAAGCTTTTTTAAAGTCAGCTCTCTACAGTCTCTAGCAGTCCTGGCAGCAACTATTCAATAAAATCACTACTATTTGCAGTCACATTATCAGGATTTATTATACTGAAATGTAAGTGGAGAATGCTACTTGTGCTTGTGCCACAGCTGCACTGCTTTTAGTACTCAAATCAGTTTACTCTCTATGCTGAAGTACACACATATTTAGGGAAATTTTTATTTGTAGAGCTGTATGGGGTTTTGTTGTTGTTTGCTTTTTAAACAAACTGATTAAATATTGCTGGAGCGATGGGAGAAAAAAATATGTACAGTGAACACTATTCAGTCAATCAAGACATTACATTATTAAAAAAATATATTTGAGTTAGCAGAAAATACCTTTGCTGTAAATCCATAGTTTTCTATTTGGCACTGTCTGTAAATTTCCTTGGCAACCAAAGTATATTTACATAGTTCCAGAGAATCTAATAGCAAATCTGTAAAAATATTAAGATCATTAGCATATGAAAGGAAGGGTCATATGTGCTATTAAAAGGAAACAGTTTTTTGCAGCATCTATTTTTACAGAGGCATATATAGAAATTGACTTTGTTTTCATGTTTATTAAATATCATTTGGAAAGTTGGATTCCCAACATGAACACAAATAAATGATAACAGTAATTACCTGGACTACATACTGTAGCTGCTTGGCAAGCCATTTCATAGATCACCGCTGGAAGATTCATATCTTTAGGAGTGATCATTGGAACATCAGCTCCCAACATATGACAAAGCCTTTGACATGCTGAAAACAGCAGCTTCCCTGTTTCTTCATTACAGTGATTTTCATAGAAGTCCCTATTAAAAAAATGGATATTAAAATAAAAAAAATAGTCCTTAGGGCTTTTACTTAAGGCCACATTCTGTTCTAATTATTTAATTCTCTTTTACTTATTTCACCTGGATGACTCACTGCAACTAAAACTTCTGTGACTGAAGTGAAAAAATAGAGATATATACCAAAGCACCCAGAACACATCAATAATAATAAATATATTCATCTGATCTCTTTTGGGGGGAGGTGGTACTAAGTTTAAATTATCTGACAACCTAAGCATGAGGCAGAGACCAGCTAGAAACCATGATGTGGTATGTTTAGTCAGTGTACAATAGTTTTCTTCTATCTGTGTAAGCCGAGAAGCTCTCATAATGGTTATTTCACATTGTGCCTTACTTATCTCTTACTATAAAACTGTAGGGAATCTTTTTACTTAGTAATCATGTTATGGCAAAAAACAATGGCAATTTTCAGAGACAACAACTTAACTCTACACTCAGCATTACATGCAAGCAATATAAGCATATTGCTTAAACATTCATTTTTAGAAAAAAAAGAAAACAAATCTAAAAAAACCCCTTTCCTTTGCTCCACATCTACTTACTTCTGCAAAGTATCAGAAATAATACAGAAAAGCTCATTAAAAGTTATAATCTTGAAAACCCCTGCAGTTTTACCTGCATATTTTTACAGCATCTTCAACTTTTCCAGCATCTAGTGCTCTCAAGGCCAGTTTTTCTCCCAGTTCTTGCTCTGACCTTTGCAGGAGCAAAGCCAGTCTATACAACCTTGATTCAGTAGAACGGTTCTTGGTTTTACCATCTTGTGAATTACAGTTCATTGTTTGCACTTTTCTAGGCTTTGACAGAGATCTAACAGTTTCGTAAGCTTTTATGTGCTTCTCAAGAAGCCTAGACATCAGTGAAGGATTCCTAAATTCTTTGACTGAAATAAAGATATCAAAATCTTCCTGCAACAACAAAAAAAAAGATTATATATTTGTGTTCATGTAAGTTCCTTTAAAAATATTGGGGTTTTTCTGATGTTGTTAAAGTGGTTTTATTTCTTGTTTCATTCTTAGAGGAATACTTTCAGTATGAAGTTGACTTTACTAGTTTCTACCAATTACTGATTTACGTAATAAATTAGAGAATTTTGCTAGGCAGTAGATAGGCAAAATAAAAAACCCTGAAGGATACTGGGTGCTCAAATACTGTATTAAATAATTTAAGTTTACAAACCATAATAAGACCTTAATAACATATAAATAATAAGACCTTAATAAGACCTTAATAAATAATAAGACCTTAATAAGACCATAATAAGACCTTAATAACATACTCTACCATGAAATCTTTGAAGTGTTAGCAATTAAGACTTTTGGGAGAGTATCTAATTTTTTGGTTTAAATGGGCAACGGAGTTCTAATAATTGGGAACTTTCCCAGGCACTATTTAAGTTGCTAGGTTAGCCTTTGAATCTCTTTGAAGTCAATAATAAAAACAACTTTTGCATATAAGTTCTAAATACAATTAATTTTTAATATCATCCATGTTATAAGAACAATTGGAATAACTACAGTAAATCAAAAGCAGTTTGAAACTATAAAGATACCTACCTGCAGGGTAGCAAGTGTTTCAAACATTTTTAGGTTTGCTTCACATTCATCTTTCTTCAATGGATTGTCTGTTGGAGGACAAAACCAATTACTTCCTGACTCCATTTACAAACAAAATGCAAGATTTTTAAGTTGTAGCTTACCTTTTTGAATGCTGAACAGGAATTTAAGGATTTCCACGAGTGTCTTAGTCATAAACATTTGTGTTTTGCGCTGCAGGAAAGGAAGAGGTTAATGTTTTGTTTGGTCAAAATGTTGCCAGTAACAGACAGTGACTTTCAGGCTTCCAGTCTATTAAAATACTATGCAATGCTCTACAACGTCTTAAGCAACAATTCTCAAGTCTAAGATACAACCAGTTGAAAAGCAAGGGAACAGAAAGTTATTGTAAATATGCATCCTTTATACAATATTTGCTATTTCTATAGCTGTAATATGTATGTACTCCACACAGTCTGTTAGCTCTCACAGTTTTGAAAATATCCACCCTTCTCCCTTTGTTCTTCCTTCCCTTGCCCAGAATAACTCCCTAAAACAATCATTAACAAGAATTCTCTTCTGTGGTTGCAAGACAGTAATGAGTACTGTCAACTGTGAAACTTCAGCCCACTTTGGTATGTGGCAAAGCCACACCTACAGTTTTTAAATAGATGTTTTCCAAGCAACTAAAGAAAGAACTGGAAAATATGTAGGACTAGAGGTATAATAATGCAGCAGGATTTATAAATTATTAATTGAATTCAGATAGGCATGCCACTGTGTGGAGATGCCTTTAAAAACAGCACAAAATAATTGTATAGTATACAGAATCAGAATAAACTCAGGTTGGAAGAGGCTTCAAGAGGTTATCTAGTCCAACCTCTTGCTCAAAGCAGGACCAGTTCATCATCCCTTTTTGCTGGAAGCCACAGTTTTTACATTTGCATCCCCTACTTTTTTTAATTATCTGGGTAAGAATAGTATTTAGAATAATTTGTGCACACACTTTACAATGTGAAATGACTTGGTACCTCTTCAGAATTATCTGCTTTATTCTGTAATACCAGTGTTCCCCATACAGTCAATCTCTCCGCAACTTTCTCAGCTTCAGCAAGACTCAGAGATTTTAACAAAGTCAGGGATTCCTCTTCCTGAAGGGGAGAAAAAAAAAAAAAAAAAAGTAAACCAGAAATAATCAAAAGAAAATGGCATTTACTTTTGGAAAAGTGAAGTTATGTTTATTTCCTTGCTTTGATAGAATGGTTGCATGATGGACGAGTAAGATTAATCTTCTGCTGATGAACTTCAAATCTCTTTATAAAATACATTTACTATGACATGACTTCCTTAAACTCCCTGAAAAGCTTTTACTAAATCTATGAGGCTTTCAGTAAAATCTATGTGCTTACTCACTGAGGGTTATAATAGGCAAATTAAAAAGCAGTTTTGTTCATTGGCAATTATGCAACATTTTTAAAACAGTACGATTATCAAGAATACCATGTGCTAATAAGGCAGAACAAACGTTAACATGAGAAACACGATTTTGCAGAGGAGTTAATTTTGATTCTTTTAATCAAAAAGCCTCCTTTTCTTCAGGTCAAAGAGATCCCAATAACATAACCAGGGACAACCACATGGTATAAAGGTTATCACACCTACTATAATGTAGCAAGTGAAGTTAAATGTTTCTAGTTAGGACATCAATGTAATTTAAAGATAACAGGGTTTTTTGCTAAACTGGGACTTGAAATTAACTTGGAAGAAAACTTCATACTAATAGATAAACATTCAACACCCTGTATCACAAAACAAACATTCAGGTCCTCTCAATACTCAAGGGGCAGGTCTGTACTCGTGTGGGGTACCGTTGCATTAGAAGAAAGCATTTCTCAGAAGAAAGAATCTTTTTTGTTGTTGGCAAGAAAGTAACTTGCCCAAAACCAACTCTAGCAAAAACAGTATGTGAAAATATGTAGAGACTTCAATTCCAAACTTGTCTTGTATATTGTGGGTCATAATTTTCATCCTTTTTTGCCACAGATGAAGGATGTCTCATGATGTTTAAAACTCTGACAAAGGTAACATTTTCAATGTTACGTATAGGCAGTTATGTGTAAAATTAATAGAACCGTAAAAGAAAAAATTGTATGTAAACCGTATATAAGATTTCAGCAAGTAGTACAACTTGCTCCTGTTTTTAAAATAAGCTTCAGTGTCTTTAAATTCTGAGATCAACTGACATGAAGTATTTTAGTACCCTTTCTTTGTCAATCAGGTCTATCATCTTCAGAATGTAGACTTCCACAGTGGGCAACATATATGCTGCTACAATTTTCAAAGCATCCTCCAAAGAAGTAGGGGTATCTTGTTTAAGGATGTATTTCACTAGCCTCTGTGAGAAGAAAACAGATATGGACTTTAGTTTGTTGATGTATAGGATAACAAAGGAAATAATTTATACACACTGCTTCTGCATTGTAATTGTACAGCTCATACCAAGCAAGTTACCTGCAAGTTTAAAACTTTTGTCTAGAGAAAACTTGACTAAAGCATAACTGGGAGAAGATTGGGCTTGGGGAAGAGAATTCTCCAGGGAACTCTTAAAATTCAGCGGACTCATCTGGCTCCACAGGATGCCAAAAAATACTTATGTTTTCTCCCTAATAAAGGGGAGATGCTAAAAAAACCCCAAAAAACAACCAACCCAAAAGAAAAAAAACACCAAGTATTGTTCACTGTGACCTTAGGAGAAATCAGATCTCAAGTCCTGAGAGGACTTAGCCTTCCATTTTGTTAGTTTCCTCTTTTCTCCCCCCCCCCCCCCCCCCCCGAAAGTACTATATTATCAATGCTGTGCTAATCAGGCTGGGCTAAGCTAATCTGCTAATTCTTAAAAAAAAGAGTGGCTTTCAGGCAAAAAAGGTGTCCCAACAAGACAAGGAAAACAGACATTGATAACAAATGGGAGCTACCAGTTGCTAAGATTTTTTGAAAAGTCTGGCTTATAATACCCCATGAAAATACATGCAGGTAAGTGTAGGGATTTTTGTTTAATAGAAATAAGAGCAATGCTAATCACTTACCATTATCATCTGCTTGTCCTTTAAAAGATTAGTATCTCTTATCCCATAGGCTCGCAGAAGCTTCTTCATCTCCATCAGTCGGTAACTTTCCTGCAGTAACTTTACTCTATGGACAAATCAGACTATTATTAATTTGTCTGCTACCTACAGCTGTGTGATTTAATCATCTTACTACATCAGTGACACAGTATTCCCCCCGCCCTCAAAACAGAATTCTAATTGAAAGCACACACAAAACTGAGGTGTAGAGTGTGGATGGTGCCTTACTTGACATGATTCATTTCCAAATGCTGTTTTACCAGCTGCTCCACTGCTGCACTCCATGGTACCATAGCACCATGCATTATCTGTAGAACTGCATCAAATTTCAGCTGTAAAAGGAACATAAAGAGTTTACTTTTCAAAATAAGTTTCAAGGTAATCTCTTGAAGTATTGTTCACATGTGATTGATTTATTCAGGCAAGCATTCTATTTCCTGGCCCAATCTCCACTTGCAAAAAGGGCATTCATTATCATAATATGATGTGTCAAGTTAGATTAGAAAATGCTTATAGTAATTTCCAACACTGTGGAGCTTGAGTTTTATACATATTAACGTTGGTGAGTTTTCCATGTGATGACATCAAAACTACAATTAAATTCTCAAACAAAGAACATCACATGGGAGAAGATTACTAAGATAGAATAAAAAGACAGCATACTATTTGTTCCTCCTCATACCACTCATGTAAAAATGTACTCATATGCTTATGTAAAATTATGTTTTTCGTTCTGAACTGATGTGTTAGAGCCACTTTATGCCTATTTCATAAAATATACTTACATCTGTATCAGAGATACAGCCAATGACAGCTATTGCCTTTGCCTCCCATGCAGTTTCAAATACTGAAGTGGACCGTGTACGACAACGTTCTAGCAAATCCTGTATATTTTGATAAAGATTATTAGGATATTTGAATTCAGAAAATATAGGAATATAATATAAACAAAAATTTAAAGTTTTTTGGACATTAAGGAACAGATTTGGCTATCTTCCCTTATATCTGCTAATGCCTTATTACCAAAATAGTAACTATCAATAAGTTCATTGACAGGAGTAAACTAATCTGAAAGCTGGTCCTAAAATTCAAGTGTGAATAAAAATGGTGATCAGATTTGTTTTCTGCTTACCCATGTTTAAACAGCTTTCTTCAAAAGGTAGAAAATACGGATACCTTTATATATTGTAGAAGAAGTTCATCCTTTTGTAGATTATGTTCACACAGGTAGGGTTTTACAAACTTCTCCAAAATGGATGGGACAAGCTCTGGTGCCAAAATTTTATCAAACATGCGAAACACAATAGTAGTTGCATTTTCCTGGGCAGCAAGTAGAACAATGCCATGTTAGAACATCACATGTGTTAGTACATGATCCTTTACATCTCTAATAAATAATTCAACATCCAGTGTCTATTAAATCAATTGAATTATTTCAAGAACTAGCATCCCTCTTTAGCTCAAATAAAAGCTTTCTTTTACAAAGTGCCTTATTGTTCAGTTGTATTTCCAATTTCTCTGTCGCTAATGCCTGCTCCACAATATACGATTTGTAATGAATGGCAAATCATGGAGTTCAAGCCATACCTTCTCATAGTATCTTGTCACATTAAATATTTATACCCATGGGTGAAACAAAATTTATAACAAACACAACATATCATAGAGTCTTAGCAGCTTATGAACACAAGTTTAACCAACCAATCCATCAGGATTCCTCTTTTGTCTGACTTTAAATCACATGCTACAAGATTCTTCTCCTTCTCAGAACAATCCACTACTCAAAAGCACTTTTTGAAGTGTCTGCAAAATTACCTTTTCAAAATCACAGAGTGCCAGCCTGCAGTTATATTTTCTGTACAGATTTATTAGTTCTTGTAAATCATTTACCAGCTTCTTTAACCTATGTACCTCTTCACAGTCACCACATCTCTGAAACAGCGTTTAGAAGTGAAACATTAGAAGACTTGCTACAATATTCAAGACCATTAAAGGGCTGTCATAAACAGGAAGAATATTATTCTCCACATCTCTGGTATAAGACAAGGGTAGTTGACTCACAATGCAGCAAGGAAGATTCTGGTAAGATACTAGGAAAAGATTCTTTCTAAATATGAAGACAACAATGTAGAGCCTGCACAGGGAAGAGGGATGAGCATTTCATTCACTGAAAGTCTTAAGGACAGGTAAGACAAACGGCTAGGAACAATGCACCTACTTGCTGACATTTTCTGTGGAGTCAGAACCCTATTTTTCATGAGATTTTCCAAGAAACCTCACAAACAATTTTTGATGCCTTGCCATCTTGAAGATTTTATGAATATACATGCTGAACTGTTACCTTTATATGGCATACAACAAAGAAAATCAAGTACATGTTGAAAGTGGGACTTAGAGTAAATTTCTTTTCTTTCCATTATGCACTTTGAACCTGGGATTCAGAAGTTTAAGACAGCAGATCTAACTAACATAGAATGTCAATGTTTCCAATATTTAAAATGCACAGCTGGTTAGCTTTATCTTTCTCCACTTTCATACTACCACTTTTACAGATGCTAGTATACCTAGGATATATAACATATATAATTTATTTGTGTTTGCAAATTCAGTATTCATAACCTTACAGCTAGCTGATTTTTAATACCTGTTTTCTCCAGGCCATAACACATGGTTAACTGCAATTAATTTCCAAAAATTTTGACAGAGATGAGAAACGTTTTTAATTTAAGTTCATAAGGAGTATCTTTACTGAAATTTAAGTGTTTTGTAGTACTCAGGCTTATTTGTGTGCTACAGAATATTATTCATATTTAGACTATTAATACATCTGTTAAAGGGTATTAATGTTGCACTGACTTTTTTTTTTTTAATCTTTAAACCTAAGAAGATTGAAACTCAGTTCCTTCCTTTCATGGAATTAAGTCAATCTTCACCAAAACCAATAGTGACTTAATTATCATCCATTCCAACTCTAGCACAGAGTGTATATTCTGAAGTCTCTCCATAGCAAATCCTTATATTTGCTACATTTCTTACCAAAGGAGTCCACTGGACAAAAGCTGTCAGTCCCATTTCACCTTGATTTTTACTCGTAAAAAAAATCTCTGCCATTTGGAGTCCATTTTCTGGCCAATTTGCCTGTTCAAAATAATTGATATTAGCAAACTATATTATACATATAGAAATACAAGACACACAAAGTTTCTGCAGTATGACTTACCTTATCAGTTAATTCAAGGTTTCGAGCACCTTGTTCTAGCCATTTTGCTAATATTTTCTGAAAAAAATACAGTTATAAGTAGAGTTATGCTATCTATCAAAGCAAAATTTGCCATTAAAAATTTGTTTTAAAATAAATCATTTAAAAGATAAACTGTAGGGAAAATAATTATTTTAAAAGATAGAGGAACAAGGTTCTGACATTCAAAAATAAAAGTCTGTAGGTCTGACTATAAAATTATCTTAGCCTGAGAAAATTATATTTTGCATTTATTAAGTCAGTCTTACCTGTCCCTTTGGCACAGCTCTTCTTAAGAAAGGGATCACAACATTTTTAAGCCACAAACATAGTTCCTTCAAAGGAACAGCAAAATGGATGGCATTAAGCAAGTTCTCCAGCATTTTCTCATCAAAGCTGCTTTCAAAATCTGCCTAAAATGTTAAAACAGAACAATTACAGATATATGGAGTGTATGTTTATCTGATACTTTGTAAACCTGTTTCACTAATACAAAGAAGCAACAGATTTCACAAATACAAAGATAAAATCTCAGTAATCATAGACAGGAATTTAAAAAAAAAATATAGCCCTGTTCAGAAAAACTAGAGCTTGGTCTTCTTAAACACGACCTAATTGAAGCAATTCCTTTGCAAATTACGGTGGCAGGATCATGTTCTATTACTTTAGGACTTGCTCTATAGTTCTGTCTTATTAAGAAAACAACAGACATGGACCTGAAAGTCCTGCACTAAAGAATATAACAGCCCATAGCCACTATTATGAATGTGTCATTCAGAGTAAGGAGTCTATGTGATTATTTTTAAAGGATTTTAAGGTAGCCAGCAAGTGTCGACTTAAAAATTCTGAGAGCTGTGCTTGCAAGAAAGTGAATGGAAGATTATAACCACCACAGAATAAATCAAAGAACTGTTGTCTTTCAGACCTAGAAATATGTGTTCTGACATCAGAAATACCAGTTTATTCTTAAATCAATAAGAATTTCAGCCTTCTAAGGAGCTAGGTGAACAGGTAATCATTGTGGTAATAGATGAGCTTCTGCCATAGACCTTTGCTTCTTTGAAGAGCTGTTTGATAACCACATTCGTCTGATTCTGTCAAAGAAGGCTGGAAAATTTGAGAGACTTAACATCCTCCATAAATACCAAAGAGATGTCTATGCCATCTCACCTGATGCCTAAGCCAGAGGTACTGTGCACAAGATAAATTTCCTTCTTCTAGCTGAAAAAGGATATTCTTGAAAATGTCTTCGTTATTCAAGAATTCTGTCCAAGCAATACCACTAGAAGTGAGAGGAGGAAAAGAAACTCTGTTATTGTTATATGTCAATATTAAAGGACTTGGCAGGGAAAACCTCAAACCTTTTCTAGCTAGTACTATATGCTGTAAGAGACAACAGTAGTGTTAGATTGTGTGTGCATAAAATCGCACCCCCTCCTATATATGTTAAATAAATAAATAAATAAATAAATCTATACAAGATAGTGCATGTGCAACAGAGAATATATGTTTTCAATGTACAGGATAACTCAACCTCTCTGCATTCTCCCTTCTCCAGAGGATGGGAAACTTCAGGAAGAGAAGGAAGTGTTTAAAGTTTAATGAACTCAAATTGAAATAAATAAATAAACAAATAAATAAATCTTAATTTCAATGGCACATACTTAACCATTACAATTAAATTTACTTTAAATCGTAACAAACAAACAGAAACAAACCTGAATTTCTCTAGTCCAAAAGCTCCATAAAAAGTTGTAAGCCTTGCCTGAGCTCTCAATACCTGAATGCAGACAAGAGATTTAAGGTCAGTATCTGGCTTACCAAACAGTGATATTACGTGGTTAGAATAACCATCACAAAGAAGAAGAATGGAGGAAAATGAAGACTTTCCAAGAATTTCAGTTAATTACATACATAAGTATGTTTAATAAAGCACTAATCCAAAATTGCAATTGCGTAAACACTTTACACTGATTCTCCTTGAAGGTAGATGAGGCCTGTTCAGTATACAATAGGACTAAATAAGAAACAAAATTAAATACCTAAAAGCGCTTAAGAAAGCTTCTTCCTTCAATTTCTGGAGCATCTGAAAATGAATCTTTCTACAACTGAAGGAATCGCTTATTTCTGAAACCTGTCATTACTGTGGTTCTCTTTCATACTATAAAATACAATCTTGTTTAGACTTTTAAAAAGTTCAACAGTAGTACAGTTTTTAAAACTCTACATCATAATTGTTTATCATATGATGCTGCAGGGCCAAGAAGTTTTTCCCCACCTCAGTTATGGATACAGGAACACCATCAGATGATGGAGCAATGGTTCTATCATCTTTCTTCAAGATCTGAAACAAACACATGAAATAGTTTGGCTGACAACTCAGTACATGCAGAACATGCCAGACAGTACTACAAATTTAGTAAAGACACGAGCGAAAACTTAGTACCTCTGTAAACCGGAGTCTTTATTTTACAATGTTAGATTCTGACTGGATTTCTACATGTATGCAGGATCAGACAGATAATATGTATCTCTCTGATTTTGTTTGATAAGGCAGAAAAGACTAAAACAACTAAAACAAAAAAGGTGACATATTTTGCGCTTTAGTCCTTAAATTAATATTTAAAAGGTACTTCAAAAGACTACTACTCAACACTAAAACCTGCTTTCTGATGTAAAAATAAAACCGTAAGCTCTTTTTTGCCCTTAAGCAATAGCAAGAACAAGGTTGGAACAAGCCTTGCTGCTTCTTCATGTTTGGTACAATTTATAATGCATTTACTTTTTGAATGACTGTAACTGGTTTGAAGATATCCCCCCTCTCAAGTTGTACAGAAACATGTAATAGGAATGGACGAGTATAAGCAATTTAAACAAATAAAACCCCTTACTCTGACTTTAGCATAGTTCAGCATTTCTTGAGTGGTTTCATACAGTGGCCATGGAGCATTTATGCAGTAATCCACAACAAACTGGCTATCCTGTTTGCATAAGGAAACAAGTGAAATTAATTCCAAGCTCCTTTGTAATGTGAATTACTTTTTTTAGAGAAAGAAGGTAGAAGTAGAAACGTACCTGAATTTTTTGCAAATTTTCTTTGGCTTCATTCACAAGATCCAGCCAGACTTCATTACCATAACTCTCAACAGAAGCTGAAGCTAGTTTCTCTAAAATAGTGTTTGCTTTCACTTTGTACACAAGCTGTTTAAAAAAAAGAAACACAGTTTTCAGTTTTAAGCAATTAAGTTTTAAGCAGACAGTCTTCAACTGAAAATTCTACGTTTTCATTCACAATGTTTTTGAGATAAAGTGTGTCCATGTACATTGAATGATTTCATTACGGAAATGGATTACCAGTTAGTCCCTAACAATTGTGGTATCTTTTTATCTCACTGGCTAAGCCTGGTTTTTTTATTTTAAAAACCAAACCAAACCAAACCAAAAAAAGCAGAGGGAACATTCAAATTGCATTATTTGAATAAATCAGTCAATGAAGCCAGGCTATGTGTTAATAAATGCATGTGAAAATTCTTTTTTTTTTTTAGCAACACTGTTTCCTGCTACTTAAAGGGACAAATGCGCCTTCTCCTGATCCAGCAGCACTTATTTTGATCAGAAGATGTACTTCTGCACCACTTCTCATTGCAAGGTTTGTTAGTTATTGTAAACAAAAACATAGTTCACCATGTAGTCATCTACTTTTGAATCAGCTTTCAAGTATAGCGAGTTGCTTTGTAAGGTAACATTCCACTATATTTGTAATATTTTTAACACTTTCTGTTGGACTATAGGGCAAGAACATTACTCGTAAGTTCAGTTATACTAATTAATCTCCAAATGTATTTATCAAGAATGGACAACTTACCTCAACATCTAGTCCAAATTGAAGAGCAAAATTCTCTGCTTCAGTGAATTGGTGTTTGTGAAGTAAGCGACTTAGTCTAGGGGTGAAATAAAGTAAAGCGTACTACTTCAATATAAATGCCAAACCACAGATTTAAAAAAAAAATAAATAAAATAGTGTTTCATGGAAATTAGTACCTGTTTTCTGGCAAGGCTTCAGTTAAGCTTCTCATCACAACAACAGAAACTGGGCCTTCAGAGGGTCTGAGGATGAGAGGGGACTATGTGAGTTTATCAACTGTGAAACAACTATATGTAGAAGTAATCTGCCATTTTTATATAATAATGATCTAGTAAGAAACAAAACATTGTCTTACAGCTGATGTTTTTCATGAATTCCTTCCAAGAAGTATATTGTATCCTGTAGTATGCAATAACAGAAATCATTAGGTGGTAAGGGAAATCAGTCATAAGAAAGCACTGTAATGCATTAAGTGTTTCTTAATCTAGAAACAAACTACTGCTTTTCTCTCAGATAAGTTTGTTGGGTTTTTTTAAGTGCTTATCATGTTATTTCCAGGATCATTTCCACCATCTAAAATTTATGAGGGCCTTAACTGGACACTTCAGACCTAAACCACTCTGCTATCCCAGTTCAATTACCATCAGTACACCCTCCACATGAGTGAATCATCTTCTCAAAATTACACTCTTTCATTTTGTCAAGCCATAAGCAGGTCACACTGTATCCATCTTCACATCTTTTAGAATCTGATCTGTGCTACATTCCACAAAGGCAATATATGCCTTGGCATTTCCCACCTTGATTTCATCATCCCAGATCAAAGAAAAGGGATATATTAGCCATTATTTTCTCCACTATGTAGCTGCATATATAATCTTTTCTGCCAAGTGCTTCATACAAGGCAAGCAATTTCATCAGCTTTGTATTTAATTGCATATCAAATCCAGAACTTACTACATCCACTTTCACAATTCCAATGAAGAGCCACTGCTTAGACTTCTGACTTGGTATCCTCTCACATACCCACTCTGCTTCACCAGTCTTTACAACATTCCTAATTCATAAAGTTCTTGCTGTTTTTTTTGACCTTATTTTGCTGAAATCCTTATGATGAAGCAATTTAAACAGTAAAAGAAGTAGTTGTCTCATCTAAACTTAAATAAATCCCAAATAAATCCAGAGCATTTTTCTGTGCTAAGAGAACTTAAAACTTCATACAGCTTTCAGCTGTAACAGCAGTGAGAACAACTGGCAGTAGTATTAAACACTGCAATAGACCTGGGCCTAGAATTAAACTGTTCAGTTTGCTATATATTGTATCTTTTTCTCCATCCTTTGGGGACATCATTTAATCTTTCTTTGTACAGTTCCTGCACAGTTTCTAGCACAAATTGGTTCTAATCTAACAAGAATAACACAGTACCCTTTTTAATAATGATACCTATTAAGACAACTATATTTCTTCAAAGAACAACAATGACAACAAAAATAATTGAAACATACTGTGCTAATCCCACTTTGAACAAGTGAAGAAACAATAGATACTTCCAAAGAATAGAGCAGTTGCATAGTGGGCAATGCAAAAACCATTAGACTTCTCATCTATAAAAAAAAGGGGAAAACAAACAAGCATACAGGTCAGAATTTTTTTTTTTATCATACACTGGTGACAGAGTGATGTTTGCAGAATCATTTCTGGATTCTTATGGAGTTAGATGGAAGACACTATAAGTTTTTATGAAAAAGCAGATCTCTGCAATTTGAGAAAGTTTAATGAAGTTTTAGATGTTGCCTCTATATATAGGCCTATTATAAATAATTAGATAGGTTTAATTTTAAAAAATTGTATAATGTTCATCCTGGCATTCTATTTCAGTTAACTCCAGTGACTGTACATGGAGGTAGATACTGCTCTAAAGAAATCCGTGAAGGTATGTAAGACAATAGTATATTTTGCTGCTCTCCCCTGTCTGCCTACCATTAAAAAAAGCAAACAAACAAACCCCAAACAATCCATAAAAAACCCAAACAGCATGGCAGCTTGCCCTGGTCACCACTGTAAGACATCACAATAGTCCCTCACTCACTATATCCTAATATATAGATGGTCACATTTCAGTTTTGACTTTGAGCTCCTGAGAATTCTGTCTGCTCCAGATATTTAGCCATCTCCTTTTCTTTTCTCCCCCCTCCCGCCCACCCTTTTTTCTGTGAGTGACTGCATAACAACTGAGGAACAGAACACAGATAAAGAGATTATACCTGTTTGTTATCCGGTATTGTCATGACTATCAATTTAACATTGGCAAGCCCTTGCCTACAGAACAAGAAAGAGAAAAAAGAAAGCAAAATATACTGTATAAATCTTACTTTAAAACTGTGAAATATTCTTGCTTCTGAGTTTTAGAAAATTCAGTTTTCCATGGAAACTGGTACATCTGAATACCCTATAGTACACCCAAAAATAATAGTGTTTTAGCATGTAGAGGACATACATTTAACTTCTGACATTTTTAAGCTTTTCAAATGGATCTGATTCTTATTTTTTTAAACTGGCACAGAGCAATGGAAAGAGCCAAGAGTCTTGTCTTCTAATCTTAATTGCCATTAATTCCTTTTGTATTTTAACCAATATACACACCTCTAGATTTTGGCTTCTCCATCTGCAGAATGAAGATCTTACTATTTATCTACCTGAAAGACAGACTAGCTTTTTTATAACATCAGACTTGTAAGCCATATTATACACCTTATTTTAGACAAGCATTTCTTAAATGATAGAGGTTACACACAAGATTCCTTAGCAGTAACAACAGATAAACCAAGAAAAAGCAGAAAGCGCCATGGTTTTCTTTTCTACAACACAGAGCTAAGGATACCTACAAGTCCAATTATTTTGTCCTACTGACTTGAAAGATTTCCACAAAGATTTCTAAAAATTCACTACCACAGAAAATCAAGTGTTTGTGGCACATTTCCTGTAACTTTTCACTTTTCAGAACTGGTGCTATAGTGCTTTACTTACCATATCACTGGAGAAGAATCTGACTCTGTACTTAGAAGAAATTCTTCAATATGTATTAAAGGCCAATCCCAAATTAGAGTAAGAGAATAAACATCCCACATGCTTAAGATATTCTAGATTAAAAAAAAAAAAAAAAAAAAAAATCAAATCAGATGTGGACTTAATATTTTCTTCACAGAAGATGCTTTTTGTCTTTTTTGAGCAGAATATTAACACATTCCATAGCTTAATGACTAGGAGTAGAATAAAAAAACCCACCACAGTAAGATCAAGATCCTCTGTAAATATAAGCATCTTTATTTTATAGAAACATATTTTAAAGCTATTACTTTAAAAAATATTTTTATAAGCTGGTTCGAGAACCTTGTAAAACAAAGACTAAACCAAATCATTACACATACCTCTGTATCTAAAACAAACAGCAGATTGTCAAGAACTTGAAGTTTTGCTGCATCTAAAAAATATCCATAGTCACATAAATTTATTACTTTTCCTGATAAATGTATTTGAAGCAAAAACATGTTAAACTGTACAACCAAGCATTGGAAACCTACAGATGTTAACCTCATGGAACTTCCTAGGACTGTGAAAAGTTTAGCTTAAACAGAATTGTGATTTACGTACCTAAGTTAAACTCAACAACTTTGAAGCATACATTTTGGCTGTACCTTTACAAGAAGTGTTCCATTTGGTATATGCATATTTACTAAAAACAATGAAATAACTGAAAATTTATCTTAGTATTTTCTGCAATTAAATATGAATTCTACACTTGTCTATAAAAAGAAAGAAAACCTCTTCTTTACCTTTGATCAGACTTGAATCAGCAAAACTTCGAAGAGACACCAGGTTATTAGTAGTGTCTACCTCCCACTTGGAGAGTACATAATCGCCTTTACCCTATTAGGAAAGGCAAAGTAAAATAGGGTTGTACATTAGCAATCTGGCCATTGACAGGTGTGCTTCTACAATTGGTCTTTGACTTGGAAAGCTGCAAAACTAACTTAAACTTTACTCCTGGTGAATGTTGATGTTCAGAAAAATACATGTGTTTATTTATTTTTAATCTAGCCTTTTTCCTTTCTCCTTTCAAGACTGGCCTGTACTACAGTAATTGTTACAGTCAGCATCCCCAAACATTTTTGGCTCTTCTAAAAACATGCCATATTTCAAAACATCCACTTTCCCTTCTCAAAGAACATAAAACCTGAATGAAATGTGCACTGAACCTACTGAGAAAAATTGCATTTAATTCAACAGGCTTCAGTCAATGCACTCAGAAAACTTGTTTCTAGTCCAAAATAACATTTCAAAATATGTCTATATTTTTATTTTTTATTAGTTCCTGTACTTAATTCATGCTTAAGGGCTTTGTTCAATTGGGACCTTGACTGTTACTTTGGCAAGCCTTTGTTGAATGTGAACCTGATTGGAAGACTCCTGCCAACTTCAGCTTTGTCTCTAGCTCAAGGATGAGACTATAAATAGACTAGCCTGTACAGGCTAGGAACCACAGTGATTTACTAAGGTCATGCAACCAGGGTGAAAATATTTTTCCCCCACCCATCATAACAGAGCAAGTTCTGAAATGACAACAGTTATTTCCTTACGAGAAAAACTACAGACTGCACAACTGATAACCTTTACATTTACAGTGAAGGAAATGACAGACAAAAAGTCTTAGTGCAAAAAGTTTATTATCTTCTTTTTCAACCAGCTAGAGACAAATTTTGCTGCAGATCAAAAAATGTCATAACTGATCACATAACAGTTGTTACAAACATATTCTTAGTACTTACCCCGATTATCAAATGGATTTTGTTCACTGAGTTACTTATCACAAAATTCTGACAGCCAAGGCTGTGATACTCTTCTGTGGAAATGAAAGCTGTCTTTATCTGTCCTTGTAACTTGTGGGGTGGAAGATGAAGGGAAAGCAAACAGAAGGGGAAGAAAAGAAGTTGTTTATACAATCAGCGGATAAAACCTTGAACTGCTTACTTCTCCATGTATAGAAAAAGTAATAATCACAATTATGAGTTGTAATAATAAACTGGTAAGGAATCAATGAAATATACAGAGCAAAATTTTGTTACAAACTCTGCACTTAACACATACATAACAAGCTAACAGGTATTTCTTACTTTCTTTGCCGTAACCATATCCATCTTGTCAATTGCTACATTAAAATAAAAATAAAAAAAAATCAGTGTTAAATAAACTTTTTCAAAATTGAAAAAAAACCCACTAAACATCATATAGGATAGTTTAATCCTAACCTGACTATGCTGAAAAACACTTTAGCCAGGATCTTTGACAGGGTCTATTTCTATTGATCACAGTATTGAGTTACAGAAAATTAACTAATAACTATACTTACACAGCATTAAAAATTTAAATTATTCCCAATATTCTTCAGTACAGTTAAGACTGATTATAGCTTAAAATCCTGCTTGCACAGTATTCAGTACGTGCTCTAAAGCAGTGACTGAGAGAAACATAAGCTAAAGGAATTATTGGAAGAATACAAAAATAATTTTATAACAGAACTAGTTGTATATCGGTTTCCCTTTAAAAACAAAGTAAGATTACATAGAAAATCCCAATTCAGTATCTTATTCCCACTAGAAAGATGCATGGACAAGCTTTTTTAATACAGGTCTTCCTGTTCAAATGGAAATCCCAAGTGGCTTGTAGATCATCCTACCTTCCTGTGTTTTAGCAAGTGGGAGACACATAATGCAGAAGAATCCATTGCTTGTAAGAATAAACATATGATAAACACCTAAAAAATATCCGATACAAATATTTCAAACTTAAGTATTCAATAACCGTAAAGACACTACTTGCTTATGAATAGGACAGTGAAACAGCTGACAAAAAGAATAATCTGACTAATAGATTAGACTATTCTTAAAGCAAAATTTTGTCACCTTCAACGAAGAGTAGAATAAGTTTGTACATCTTAGAGTTTTGTTTGAAATTATGATTTTTGTATGCATCCATCAGACCGCAAATTCTATTTTCATGACAAAACTACATTTAAATACATTATATTGTGACAGGGAGCTTAGAGAAGAACAGGAACTACTGAAATCTGAAGTCTGATAGAAGGAGAGAGAAGGAATCCTTCCTTTTTGAGCATTTTCATATGTTTAGCAGTCTCAAAAGAAAGAAGTATTGAGTTCTGAATGTTTGTTGTTTTCTATGACATTTGTAAAATAATTAATGAGCTAAATATCTTCACAGGAAAGCATTAAGAAAAGTGCATTTAATATGTACAATGCAAAGTAAAGCTGTACCTCATTATTTATTTTGTAGTCTCTTTCCCTGAGAGATATTAAAGGAGAATAAAATCACAACAATTGAGACGGGGGGGGGTGTCAAATTCTTACCTGCATCTGCATTATCTTTTTCAATAAAGAGATTTAAGTAAGTCTTTTCACTTGAAGATTTTTCAACCAAAATCTAAAATAGAATCAACATAAAGACCACTAGACTATTATTCTGTATTTTATTTGGGGGGGGAAAAAAAAAAAATTGAAATACTGATCATCAGTTCAAACTTTAAAATTTTTTCTTTCATGAAGAACTGATTCTTGTTTATACATGCCATTCCTAAATATATTTTGCTTATTTGTTACTTATGGGAACAAAAGCATCCCTTTAATCTGTTTGTTTGTTTAAACTAGAATATGTGTTTAAAACACAAGAATGTTTACATTTTGATATTTGGAAGAAAGGAAAAAAAAAAAATCAATAAATTCTGAGAACAAAAGGTTTTCAGCAAAATTAGAATAGAAAAATTACTGTACCTTGGTCAGCAAGGTTTGTTTTGATGGTATGTGAATAAGATGGAAATTGCCACTTCTCTCACCGACCACAAGAAATTGTTTTTCTTGACACATACCAACTACATCCACATTAGTATCTGAAAAGTTCCATGGCAAAATGTCAAATATTAAGATTTGGTTTTTATTAATAGACAATCATATTTGAAACACAGGAATTGTCAATACAGTGTCCCAGATTTCATCAAAATTATTTATTTTGATTAAATAAAGTACAGGGCATACAGGGAGTGGTTTTGGTATCCATTATTCCCATTTCAGTGAAAAGTTAGTGAGCATTCTAATTGAATTGTACAGAAATACTTAGTTAATTGTATACAGAATCAGCAATCACTTTTTATTACTTAGGTATTTATTATAATACTTCCTTTTACAGGCTAGTTAGATATGCAAGATACTTGCTATATTTTCCTATACAAACCTAACACATATATTTTAAAAGTCAGTTTTAACTTCCAGTGGAATTCCAAAGGAATGAACTTACCAAACTGAATGTGCATCTGAAGAGACTGCCCGGTACTGTCAAGAAGTGCCACCGATCTGTCAACAACAACAATACTGCCATCCCTTGAGTTGCATGCATACAACTGCGGATTAACGCAGACCTAAGAAGAAAAAGGTTGTTATACATCATAACTGAAACACTTTAGAAAATATGACATAGAAGCTCTGATAATTATTAAGAAAAATTAAACCACAGCTTTGATGAATGCTACCTTTTCTGATGATGTGATTTGAAGTAGTGTATCCACTTGGTACAATGCAGTTCCACATTCGTGTCCTAAACCTACAGGGAGCTGCTCACTCCCTGTGTCATCATTTGCAAGAAGTTCAATATCATTCCACATGTCTACCTATGATAAACATTTAAGGAACATGCTGTAAAGCAGAGAGCTTTAAAAAAGTTATATGACAAGTTATTGATTTTATTATTCTATTGTGATTCTGCGTCTAGGAGGAAGGGTAGTACAATAAGCCTCCTAAAGGCAAATTGCGCCTTTAGAAAAGTCGAAGTTAAGTCGCAAGAGCAATGTGGCTCCCAGCTGATATCCCCAGCGGGCCCGACTGAACTCAGCTTGGCGAGGACAAGTTTCGCGCCCGAGGCTGAACGAAATTCAGTGCTAGAGAGCCCTCCACACCACGCAGCGGACACCCCTGCCCACAAAGGCCGCGAGCTGCCTTCCCATCTCCTCACCGCGGCCTGGGAGGCCGGTGACAAACCACTACCGTGCTCCCTCAGCCGCTTCAGGCTTTCAAATTGGCGGGAGTCCTGGCTACCGCTACGGGTCGCAGCGTAGGCCAAACTCTCTCCAAACGCGAACGGCACTGTTGCTAAGACACCACCTAATCCTCCTCCGCCCCCAGAATGCACCACGGCTCCCTCACTCCCCGCCGCCTTCCCCCGCCCCATGGTTACATCCGGGCGCCTGAAGGGAGAGGGAGGGCGGGGCGTGTCGCCTCGGTTCGCGAGCGCTACGGCCGCGGCGGCTGAGGGACCTTGAGCCCCTTGTGAGGAGTTGTTGAGGGGGAGCGACGTACCGGGCGCTCGGTCATGGCGGTAAGTGGTGTTCGCTGCCGGGGTTTTTGGAGGGAGCTGAATTGGGAAGGGGGTTGCTGCGGGGCTGGAGGGAAGAGCGTGTGAGATGGGGAGGGCTGGGTCGGGAAGCCGTGTGCGGGGAGAGACAAAATGGCGCCCGCCGCTCCTTCGCTCGCCGGCGCCATGATGGGCCTCGGGGAGGGGATGGCCGCTTTTCACCCGTGACATATCTCCCTGTTTCCAGAAGTTTCTGTTTCATTTCTCTGGGCTTGGAGAGAAGTAAAGAGGCCTTGTGACCGAGGCCCTATTGTTTCCTGGCTGGGGAGAGATGTATTGTGGCTACAGGAGCGGGCGTTTCTCAGAGGGACTGTGGGGCGCAGGTTCCCTGGGAGGGGAGAAGGGAGGGGATCGATTTGGTGGTTGGGCCATGCTCGGTTTTCGTTCATGTAGCTTTCCCTCTCCTTTTATTTTTCTTTGTGTTTGGTCACAGGCCTGGTATTTTCAGCATCTTCTTGTGCTCGGTGTTTATTTGCCCCTATCCTCCTGTTTTTATGGTTAATATCTATAGGAAACGTCTCTTGTAGTTGTCACTGTCCTTTATGTTCATACACAGCCTAAGAGTGTAGCTTTATTCTTTTTAAAAATTTGTGTGCCTTGGTAAGATATAAAGGTGTTTGTCCCATAATTGAGTTGAAGAACCAGTAAGAGTAGTTATCAAACACGATGTGGTTAATTTTTTTTAAAAGTAATTAAATAGTCCTGAGTGAAAAAAAAAAACCCAAACAAACCGGACTTGAAATTGATAAAACTCTTCAAAGTTGATTTTAAGTACGTTGTGGTGTTTAATCTGGTATTTAAAGTTCTTGTCGTGAAAGTTTGACCAGTGGTGAAACAGAAAAAAAAGTACCATAAACTTCTGGAGAAAATTAATTTTTTTTATTATGCTTTTTTTGCTTATATAACTTAACCTATTAAGAATAAGGTAAATCTTTCTGTAAAAGGATTTGAAGAATTATGGACTTGTAGCTTTGCACCTAGATTATAGGCACTGTCTTTGAGGTTCCTCTAAAATAGTAGGTGAGGGGCTTGTTCAAGGAAACTGTGAGCCTGTGGCTAATCTAAAAACTGAGAATAGTCTTATTGAAGTCTGTCAACCTTTTTTTGCTGTTTTTGTAGAGCTGAGAGATTTCTCTAAGGTGCAGTGCACAAGGGCATTAATGAGCAGCAATGTGTATAAATAATGAGACTGGTAGCTTTGCAAAATGTAGCAGTGGGCTGAATTTCAGTTGGGTACTGTGTTTAAAAACACAGTTAACTTAGACTGCTAGCTGATATTCTCCTTATCCTTCTCAAGTAACCTCAAAATGTAAATTTATAGAAATCTCAGAATTCCTTTGAAAATTCTAGCTGAGTCTTTTGGAAACCTTAGATGAAGAAGGGAGGGACTGAGTAGAAGGGGGGGAGGTGTAGATAAGCAGATGATAGATAAATGTGGAATGCCAAGGATTGTGATGGTAAGATCACAAATAGGGGAGTCAGTTCCTACTCTTTATCTAATGTCCTAAAGTTTTCAGGATGGTGGATGGAGTATCAATAGTATTCAGAATTGTCACTGAGACTATAGTTAAAGCTCTGCTGCAGACGCAGTCTTAAGCGGTCAGTGCTGTTGTCCATACGCTGGTGTGTTTTGAACTAGATATCGGTATACCATGCGAATGGAGAAGTTAACAGCTGCTTTATCTCTCTTAAAGAGAGATTTTACTATAGATGTGTTTTTGTACAGATGCAAATCAATAAAGAATTGGGCAGACTAAACAGTAGTAGCTGAAACACCAATCCAAAGATTTACCTGTAGCATGTTATGAAGTCTACCATTAATACACAATATATTAATGACAATCTGTAATATCTGTTGTGGTTTAAGAAAAACTAGCTGCTTTATTTTCAAAGTTATGAATATAAATCAGAATTTGAGAGGTCCTCACATGTCTTGTCCAGTTTGCAAATAAAACTGCAGCTGGTGGAAAACCATGCAAGTTCAAGTCCTCTGCTATGCTAAATTATCTTCATGAATAGCATTTCTGGGCCAAATTATGTCCTTAGTGAAATCTTCTGCAGCCACACGATGTTCAGAAGGTTTGATTATAACTGCCATTTACATGATCAGAACAAGAGAGACCAATGGATCTGTGAAGGCATTAATGAAAGCACATTCACCATTTCAGTGTGTACCTTTTCCATTCTGTTCCTTTCATGGCATTGTACACCAATTGTACACATTTACCTCTCCCAGTGTTGCATCACAAAGCAGTCTTGACTGCTCTACACAAGATAAGTTTCTGGGTTTAGTCCTCCTAGGTCAAGGTTTAGAAGGAATGGGGGGAACATCTTGGTTTTTGTCATCTAAAAAAAATGTGATACAGAAATTGTTGGGACAGGTGGATGTGACCTATATGTACTCTCATCCAAATACACATTTTTGCATAGAGATTCTGTTTGAAGTTTTTCCTTATTCAAAAGTTAGCTGTCTAACATTAATACAATATATCTCATTTAATGTCTCTTTAAAAGTTCATTCCGTACTTCAAAATACTGTGAGGATTTTGTGCTATGCCTCTCTAATGCCTAACTTGTGGGGTGACTTAGATCTGTTGGGACAGCATTGACCTTAAGTAATTTTAGCCATGTAAATGGTAAAAGGTAATTGACCTACAGACAACACCATTTAGAGAAAACTGTGGATCAGAATTTAGTCTTACTGATATTCTCAAAAGCACATGGAAAAATTAAAGTGCAGTCTAATGTAGTGGGAGAGCAAAATGTTAATACATACTAGTTCTCTTTATTAAAGTATTGAAAAATCAATCTGTGTGCAGTTACACAGTTCACTGCAAGTCTATCAAGCTATTGCCTAACTAATAATGTGATGGCTACTCACAAGACTATCTTTACAGGAAATAATTTTAAGTGTGTCTTCAGGGGAAGTACTAAATAAATAGTTTTTCTTGGTTTTCCGTCCTAAGTTTTTGGTTTTTAAACATTCTGTCTTCCTGTGTAGGGTAGTGATACAGAACGAGATGGAGTAGCCCCAGAAAAGTCCTCTCCAGAAAGAGAGAAGAAAAAGGAACAATCAGATGCCTCTAGTTCTCCCAGAACATCAAAGCATCATTATTCAAGATCACGCTCACGGTCAAGGGAAAGAAGACGGAAGTCAGGTATGGTCTTCATATAAGCAAAGTTGCTTAGTAATGTTCTGGTGTATGCTTGTAGAACTGAAATCTCTTTAAAGCAGTTTTGGAAAAAATACGCAGACTTAGCTCTAGTAACTTGTTAGAATTGGGGAAAAAATGAAGCTACTGATTTTGGTTTTGTATCTTAAATGTGTTATATTGAAACTTTTCAATTTTAATGATAGAAGTGCTAAGGAAGAAGGTCTTGTACATGTTCAGGGGATGGGGGGGAAACACCAAACAGAAAACCATACTACTTTGTCTTCATTTTAATTAGATATACTTAAACTGGGATACCTTTGCATGAATGTAACAAAAATAAGGTTTCCTGGCTGAAAATGTGACTGGAGTATGACATGGGCTAGTTTTTTCACTATCAGAACTTAAATAAATGCAAACAAAGAACTGGGAATAACAGCTAGAGTTTGCTTTCTGCAGTAGATATTCGAATAGTGCTGTTTGTTTTTTTAAATGTCTATTCTTGACTTTGGAGGGTGGAATAACTGAAAGGAACTAGAAAGATTATAGCCAGCTGATCTCCTCTTTAACTTGGTAAATAACAATAAATGTTTTCTTCTCCAGATACTGAAGGAAGAAAACACAGAAGCCGGAGCAGAAGCAAAGAGGTAATTAACACTTTGTAGCGTTTAGGTAATTGTACAATACATCTTAAAAAGTATCTTGTAGTAATGCACATATGTGTAAACCTATATAAATGACTTTATGGTAAGTACAAGAAATTGGAAACTTTAAGCTTAAAAATGGATATG
The DNA here is from genome assembly GCF_034638445.1 of Ciconia boyciana. Lineage (NCBI taxonomy): Eukaryota > Metazoa > Chordata > Aves > Ciconiiformes > Ciconiidae > Ciconia > Ciconia boyciana. The sequence goes on from NC_132948.1 coordinate 9,046,955, forward strand.
GAGATCCTTTCATAGTGAAGCATGATTGCAGCCATCATGTTGACAAGGTAATAGTTTTATAGAAAAATGCTTTCAGAAACTAGTAACTTAATTTATTTTTTTTCTTTTTTTCTTTTTTTTTTTTCTTTTTTTGTGGAAACAGCCAAAAGAAAGAATTCATGTGGAGAAGTAGAATGGTGTTCTTTATGACTTTTACAGAGCTTCCATTAACCGAAAGCCTTGGGTGGCTTTATTCCTGGCCAATGTTCAGGACTTTCAATGATACATACTCATCTACTTAAGTATATTAAAAATAATTCCCCACCTGACTGAGCTCTGTTTATTGCATCCTTTAATTGTAAAGACTGTCATAGCTTGACAAACAAGCTGAGTCAGCTGGAAACATGACAGTAGCAGCAAAAATTTCAGAGGGCTGTCTCTCTTTTTTAAATAAATAAATGTCTGTGTATATATAAGGGAGTGAGAAGAGACAGCATCAATAATACACTGGCTTATGCACCAGAGAAGAGATGAAACAAGCAAACCAGGAGCATCGAAATAGTCACAAAGAAGCTTAAGCCACGTGGGGCAATAGCAGGCTGGGTCAGATGAGGGACTTTTTAACTTTTAACCTGGGTCAGGAACTTCTCCTTCCCCATTCCAATGGAAGCTCTGTTTAAAAAAGGAGAAAAAAAAAAAAAGAGGAAAAGAAAAATAATCTAGGAGAGTTTTTGTGAAATTGAATATATTGTTTAGCTCACATGATAACATTTCTATAATAAATCATACTCAGCGTGCTAATGCGCGAAGAGACTGAACTGAAGACGCTGCAGACTCAGATAGCAAAATTATAAGCCTACTTCATGATAAGGTAACTATTAGTCATTCAAACTCATATTTCCCTTAAAAATATCTTAAATCCGTTATGGGATATAATGGTGGTTTATTACTAAGTGTGTGCCTGGAAGACGTGATTTAAAAAAAAAAAATAATCTTTTTAATGTTTAAAAAAAGAAAGTCCTCGCTTAAAATTATGTCCAGTGTTTTGCCATGCTGTTGGATCTAATCTTACACAATTTATTTAGCAATTTGTAAGTTTCACAGAGTGAACAGATAAGGAATAATGTCCCACAGTAGATTTACTGTTTTCATTCATTTGCAAGATTAAGCTCTTTGTAGACGAAATACTGAATATCAGTAATTCTTTTTAATATGTATATCAGAACAACTACTTATGTAAATACATACTTAAAATTAATGTACAGGTAACATCTCAAACTTCAGATGTGTTTTTATGTAATTGATTATTCAAGGAGTTAAGAATGAAATACTGTAAAAGCAGGAAAAATATCTAGCATTATTGTATACTTGAAGAACTGTAATCAAATATATTTAGAAATGGATATATATTAATAAGAAGTTAGGCTTGCATAAGTGGGTATAAGCTAATTATAGCATCTTTTCTAGACTTGTTTCTTTTGAGAGAGAGTTATGATTATAGGAAAGGTTTTATGAGTAGTTAACAGGTTTAGATAAGCAGAAAAAACCTCTGAAGAATTGGGTTTTAGTCTAAAATGAATGTATCGTGCTTAAATTGTGACTTGAAACAAAACATTATTTAAACATAAGACTTAAGTGGGCTATGCTTTTGTGCTAGAAAGATTTCAAAATAAACTGGATATATTAAGAAGAGGTGTTGATGTCATGACTTAGTCTCTGAGGAAAACACTGGCAAAAATCAGGCCTGACCTTGCTAAGTATTTTTGGCATTGCAGCTATAAAAAGGAATCTTTTTTTAAGAGGCACTGCAGGAAGAAATTGCGGTATAGTGGAGCAGCGTATCTTTAATTTAAAATTACTGTGGGAGGTCTCAGAGTGATGCATGTTAGTTTTAAATACTAAAAATGGGATGTCAACCATGTAACTTACTACTTTTTAAAAACTGTTGGAAGTTACAGACTGAAGAGTTTTGCTCTAAAAATTAATTATCTAATGATGGATAGAAAATTGTTTTAGTTCTAAAAGTAAAATAGTATATGTCTACAACTATGTATGGATTTTAGTAACTTTCTTCATGGTAGGCTTAGGCAAATATTAAATATTCACTACAAATGTGTGTGTGTATACATGTATAGTCATAAATTGTCAGGTACTTAAAGATAGGTACTATGTGTTTGGAATGGAGATAGTAACTGAGAATGACAGTTTTTGTTACAATGCTGTGAACTCTTATAAGGAAACACTGTAAAGATACCTTGATGGATGCTTTAGAAATCCTTTAGATAAGTGGGGAGGAGGGAAAAGGGGGAAAAATTATAGCGTGCATTTGCAACTTTGAGTAGTTGGTGGCATTAGGTAAAATAGCCATCACTCATGATTGAGTCACACTCCTAAGGTTACTAATGTTGCATCACAACTTATCATTTTTTATCTTCTGATACCCATACTAACTCTCTTTGTTGCACTATTTTCCTGAAAGAACCAACTTCTTCTTAAAACAGGCAAGAAGACATGAATCCAAAGAGAAGTCCTCAAAGAAGCACAAATCTGAAGACCACAATGACAAAGAACATTCTTCTGACAAGGGAAGAGATAGCCTAAATTCATCTGAAAATGGTGAGGATAGACATAAACGCAAAGAGAGAAAATCATCAAGAGGGAGGAGTCATTCAAGATCCAGGTCTCGTGAAAGGTAAGTTGTTTTACATGATTATACTTTTTAAAGTGCATTTGCAGAAGCGATGTTTGGAATTTATGTAGACTTCTGAAGTGCAGCTGGATTATATTACTGACCTAATTTAACTCTAAAGCATCAATTCATATTGCATGTTTCAGTTTTCATTGGGTAGTGCATTTGCTGCTGCTTGTTTTTTTTTTTTTCAGATTGGTTCTGGGTAAAAGTACAAAATATTTCTAAGGCTTTATATAGGTGATCTGTCTCATGTTTATAAGTAGTATACAGAGCATAAAAAATTTATAAACAGAGTGTATTAAATGTTCCCTGTTGTCAGTGACAGGAAAGAAAGTACACTTTAGCAGTGTCATGGCTTTTTACCTCCTAAATCAATAACTTACCCAGAGACAATGCTGTCTAAGCCTCCTTGCACGGTAGGCCACCTAGCACACTGTTGTGGTAGGGGAATTGCTTGGGACAAACAGGTTGCTGCCAGCAGAACTTTTCAGAACTCTGCTCATAGCTGAGGGATCTGTAGCAAACATGATAGCAAGAAACAAGCTTCAGATAATAATACACTGAGGGACTGTGTGTGACTCGCAAGCTGAAATTTGGGCATCTCTTCCCTAAGGTATGGAATACCATGGGGAGGAGGAGAGTTTTGTTGCCTTGAATTTAAGACTCCTGCATCAGATTAGTTTGGCTGTGTATTTGTTTTGAGATGTATACTTTAATGAACAACTGAAAATGGCTATATTGATGTGTGATTGTTTACGTAAACTCTGTTTAACTCACTTGTCTGTTGTGGCTGGTGGTAGTGTTTGGTTCCTTTCCCACTTCATCTCCTAGTCTTATATTTTAAACTGTTCCAGGCATTAACCCTTCTGTGTGTAGTTTGTAGTCTCCCCACCCTGCCTGGTGCATTTTGCCCTGTGGTGATGAACCTATGTGTAAGTCCTTAAGTAGAAGCTGAATTTAAACATGAGAATATATGTAAGAATTTGGGACGTGTGTTTCAGACGTCATCGTAGTAGAAGTCGTGATAGGAAAAAATCCCGATCTCGCAGCAGAGAGAGAAAACGACGTATAAGATCTCGTTCTAGATCAAGATCTAGACACAGACATAGAAGTAGAAGTAAAAGCAGAACTAGGAGTAGAAGCAGGTAAGTGTTAACTTCCATATACACTTAGTGGTGGTGTTCAGTTGAATGTTCTGTGGCGGGCTGATGTATAGAATAATGATGGGTTTGCCAGTTGATGTCTATTCAGTGTAACTAAATGTGTTTGGCTTTTTCTCAGCTGTATTGATAGAGTGGATTAAGGACTGGGTAGTTTGCGTACACTCACAGGAACATTTGTCCTAGACAGCTTAAGTGTCTGAGATTCTTGGCTTTTCATAGCATGATTTCATGTTAGCAATTAAAAATGCTTAACTAGTTATTTTGTGGGTATCTTTAAAATCACCATTTTAGAACTCTTGACTGATGAAGTAGAAGGAAAGTAAATAACTTTGAGTAGTAATGATTACCACAGTTCAAGATCTTTTTGGTTTCTTATACCACAACTGAATTTACTATTTCAAATAGGATATTTAAATGATATTTAAGTGGGAAAAACTGAAGAATAAGATACAACTAACGCTTTCATGTGTTAATACAAGAGTAGTGTGGTTGGCAAAGTACAACTTTAAAAATACTATTGTATTTATCTCATTTTGTTTGTATATATGTCATAAAAGGGAAGTTTAACTGGAAATCACTGGCTGTGAGAGCAGATACACTGATCAGAAGCTAATCCTGATCAGCTCCACAAAGTTCATTTAAAAATTTGTCTTGTCTGCAAACTGGCACAGTTAGTGTAGTGTTAAGGTGAATTTTGAGTCATGTGGACTATTTCTGATCTGAATGTACTGTTCTGTGTTAGTGATTAACAACTCCTTTTTGTCAAGTTCAACATGAGAATATTTATCATGTTAATTTTTCTCCCTATCTTGGGTGCTTCCATTTCTTCCTTAAATTCTAGAAGCACAAATTGAAGTGCTCTAGCTAGATGCATACTGGCTTATTCTGGGTCTGTTTGACAGAGTTGAGATCCATGCCTTACCTGGAATATGCTAGAGTTGAGGTTTTCATCACTGTGTAGAAGTTAATGTTTTCCAATACTGATGAATCATTCAGTATTTTAGTGTAGAGTTCTGAGTCTATTTGTATGTCACCTTTGCATTCTTAATGCCCTGTAGGATTTTCTGAATGAGTAAGCTGAAATATGACTTAATGACTACTACAGTTGTGTTTTTTCCCTCCTACTTGTTTAAAGTAAAACAAGTAGTTTGAATGCAAATTGGGGGTCCCTTCAGAGCTCCCAAGAAAGTGTTTCCAGTGTTCCCGTTCATTTAGCAGTGTTTTCACTAGAGTATTTTAAATTGCATATTTAAAGGGTGTAGAAGTTGGTTATGACTGCTCAACATTGTGGTGGATCATTGGAGACTTAAGAATCTAGCACAGCCGTGTAATGCTACATCACTTGTGAAACTGTTAAGAAGACTTACCTTTCTGAAGAACTAGTTGAATTACATGGTTTGTGTCATATTTTATTTTGGCATGCACTTTCTACCAAACTTTCAGCTGGGGTGAGTAGAGCTGGGTCTTCAATTGGTATATGTTACTTGCATTTAGTGGTATTTAAGCCACCTTCAGCATGAAGTGTAAGGCTTCAGTTGCCCATTATTTCCAGTTATTATAGATGATGGGCACTTACTATTTTTAAAAGTCACTTTGAACTTTTTGTGTTTAATGACTCTGTGAAAACTTCACATCCCAGAATAGTTTTTTGCTTCTGCAGTGGAATGCAAATCACCTGAACAGCAGATGTGGGAAGAAAAAGTGAGGGATAGTCATAGCTTAGGAATTTCTTCAGCTGGAAACATGCCTTGTTGGATAGTGATGGACATACTGCAAGAATCCATTTCTTAAGTGCTGTTTTTGTCTCGCAGATCCTAGAGAAGGAAAATAAGTGAGGCATAAGTCTTTTTAACAGTAGCTAGAACACTTCGTTGAGTTCTGGCTTCAGGTAAAGCCTTTGGAAAGAGAATTACGGGGCAAGAAAACCTCAAAGAAAACCCTTCACAAGCCAGATAAACATGATGTGGAAACCTACCCTGTTAAAACTCAACTGTGAAATGAATTCCCTCATTCATGAAATGCAATATTTGTTGTGTTACAGTTAACAGGCTATGACAGAAGCATTTGTAAATAGTAGAGCTTGACCTTCTCTTGATGGTTCTTTGCATAATCTCAAGCTCACGTTTTCAAGTGATCTGTCCTCACTGGCATTTAAACTAATCTTTTTGTTCTGTGAGCATGTAGACCCTCCTGGCAGATCTTTTGTGGCGTTGCTGTGATTAAATGCTAGGTGGAAAACATGACACCATCTGCTTGTTTCAAATGGAAATACTTAAATACAAAAGCTCAAATATTTATTTCCTTGATGTTTACCAGTGCAATAAAGCATCAGACCAAAGACAAGACCAAACTACAATAGTCAGCACGGGAAAAATGAAGGTATCTTTTGAAACATGCATTACATCTTATCTCAGGAATGCAGATCTGTCACTTCCCAGTGCCTGAATCTGCATCTTGTCATCTTCTATGAAAAGATAAGTCTCGCCTCCTTTGTATTCTACCAGATTTGTCATGTAAACAAGGATCTCTTTTTGTAACTTCAGTCTACGTTTCATGATGTTTGTAGATGCTGCCCAAGTTGCAAACAGAAGAAACAGAATATCTGAATGCCATTTAAAGTGGCTGTTGTCAAGTTAGCTATTATCTCAAATGATTGATAATAACATTTAAGTATAAAATTGCAGAAACATCTTTGTGCATCTCAACTTACTGTTTATGGCAAATCTGGGAAAAATGTGAGTGATAGCTCCTGTAATTTAAGCTTTGTTGGACACTTCCAGTATCTGTGACTTCTTTGTTTAAAACATCAGTGTCAGAGGCTTAGACAGGGATAAACCCTTATCTCTTGTAATGTAGATGTTAATGATCCTGCTAAAGAGAAATACTGCTAATATTACGTCATATGTGTATTTTGAGCGGCTGTTGCTTAGATGGAACTAGATGTATATGTCATAAGAGCAGCTTCTACTTGGGAGGAGGTGGGGAGAAGGTTACCAAAGGAGTATTGAACTGAATATTTTGGTATTTTGTTTAAAAATATATTTTAACTGGGTTCTTTTCAGATTGTCAGGCCCCAGATTATGCATGCTTTGTAGTTCTCTGCACAGTACTGTTCTTCTCAAGAGTAAACTCAAGACAAATCGCATGTGTTTAAACCAGCTCTCTCATTTAGCTTGATAGCCTCCCTCAAACAGTTGTCCAAAGCACATGTAGTGAAGAGTATTCAGAGGGGAGAGAAATAGTAATTTCCCTGAGTACTATTCCAGTTTTTAAATTGGGCCTCTGCAGAATGCTCATTTTTAACATAATTATAGTGCTGTGAGGTCTTTTATGGTTTTAAAGAATTCTTGTAACTTGATCCATTTTACAGTTTTCTTGCAATTGACTTTACTGAAAGTTAGATTATATTTTTTCTTGTCAGGTTTTAGAATGAAAATCTCTAGAGCAGATCTATGTGTTCTAAACACTCAATATAAGAGGGTAAATGAATACCCAGAATTACGCAGTGTTACATCTTGCAGTTGGAAATCTTCAGTTTTAGTTCTGTCTTGTTACAAGGCAAGTGTGACTGTTACACTGTTCTAGTATAATCTCTGTGAAAGCTGTTCTTGAGAGCTCTCCAAATTAATCATTAAGCAATTTTTCAGAGTCGTGATCAAATACTTTATGAAATGTTAAGGTATATCTGTACCTTCGTTGTTTTAGCAACTCTGTTAAATTTGGTTACAGAGAGCGAAAGAAGAGAATGGAAAAGCCCCGAAGGTTCAGCAGGAGTCATAGCCGGAGTCCGAGTCCGCCACCATTTCGGGGACGAAATACAGCTATGGATGCACAGGAAGCATTAGCCAGAAGGTCAGAAATGGTTACGATTTCAATGATATGTGACGTTAATAAGCTGCTGCTGTTGATTTTGCATGTCTAAATATTTTTATTCTCATGTACTTATAGACTGGAAAGAGCAAAGAAACTGCAAGAACAGAGAGAGAAGGAAATGGTTGAAAAACAGAAGCAACAGGAAATGGCTGCAGGTAGTCCATGTATATTAATTCCTAAACAGTAGTGTGAGTGGAAGAGAGAGCGTAGGCTTATGTGCTGAGTGTTACAGTCCTGCCCAACAGATGTGCAGGTTGTCTGTCTTTGTATAATTGTTAACTTGGTCCATATATAAGTCCACAACTTGGTCCACAACTAGAACTAGGAAATGTTTAAAACAAAACAAAAAAACCCGCAAACATAAACCCCCAATAAAAACGATCAGGATTTCTTATCACTTACCGAGTATACAACAAAAATGTTGTGTGTTAGGCTGGTAAATGGTTTCGTGATGGTCATTGGACCCTTCCTTTATGCATCATTAAGCAGGAGTTTGAAAGCTATTACCAGCTCAGGGGTATTTAGAAGCATGAGGTATGTTAGTTTCAGTTCTGGTTTACTAAAACTATTGGAGGCTTGTTTCTTAATTTACAAATAACATGTATTTGTTATTTGGACATTTTCAGCTTCTTTCTGATGAAGGGAAGTGTTCGGGGGTTTTGTTTTGGTTCTTGTTTGTTTTGGGTTTTTTGGGTTGGTTGGTTTGTTTTCCAAAAAATTCCGAACTTACTGTCTGATAGCAAGTTACCTTTCTTCTTCAGCGGCTGCAGCCACTGGAGGTTCTGTTATTAATGTTGCTGCTCTTCTGGCATCGGGAACACAAGTGACTCCTCAAATAGCAATGGCAGCTCAGATGGCAGCACTACAAGCAAAAGCACTAGCAGAGACTGGAATAGCTGTACCTAGCTATTACAACCCAGCAGCAGTGAATCCAATGAAGTTTGCTGAGCAAGAGAAAAAGCGGAAGATGCTTTGGCAAGGCAAAAAGGAAGGGGTAATGTTGTCTTTTCTTACCTTCATAAAACTTGTTTGGAAACATCTTGCAGTCAGACAGTTTAAGGATGCTTATTAACGTTATTTCCAGCAAAATTACTTTCATACCTGTTGAGTTTCCCTCTTAACAGCAGGCCAAGGTAAAACTTTAGGAGTGAAAGGACTAAGATAACTAGACCTTCAATGACAAATGGTTATGACACAAGCCTTAGGAAAACCCCTAATGTAAAAAAACTTAAGAGGTGTAATTGATTCTTAATGTTACTTTTGTCAGTTTGCCTACAACTTGCAACTAAATATCAAATACAGATAGTCTCTTTTTGCTGAATAGTGATGGCTAAGCTATAGAAATCATAATTGACCACTCCTTTCTGTGACTGTAGAGGTTTTTCGTTTGACTGTTGTATCCTGTCCAATTCCAGACTTCAAAAGCAAGTCTGCAAACCTTGCTAGTAACTTTTCAGGAGTGGATTGCATTACTAACACTAACAAAAGTTACAAATACAAATACGCCTTCGGACTTTTATGCTGTGTCAAATAAATGCTCTTGCAGTTAGTGACATATAGGCCACCAAATAAAAAAGGCTCCTGTGGCAGTTGCTTTTTCAGAAAGTTGCTGGATTTGAATACAGGTTTTGCCTACTGATATTATGAAAAAATTGGTGTTTTAATGTTTGTATTTTTGTCTTTCAGTACTATGCTAGTACGGAGGTGTGTTTGTTACATTAATTATCATTGTGCATCTGTTCTGTAACAAGCTCACTCAGCTTTTCAGAGACTGTTTCATAAGATGTGAAAAACTGAAAGTGGTTCACGTGGCATTGATGGGAGGCAAAAGGGAGGGAAGAAGAAACCTGAATGCTGTCTAAGCAGTTCTTCCTGAATTGTGCTGTATACTGCTTAACTGTAATAAGCAAACTTTGTTTTTTCATAATTCACTTTAAGCATGCATTCTGACAAGGCTTCCAAACTCTATGGAAATGAGTACGATCTACCCAAGTGAAGAATATACCTCTGTTTTGAAACCAATGGCTACATAGACTTCCCTCATAAAGAGTTTCTGTGAGGATGCTGCTGGAATGTCAGTTGTGACTTGGAAGTGTTTTACTTCCAGCTGTGCTATCGCTACACAATGGGCTCATTTTTAATACCACTCTTTTGCTTGCTACTGTATTGTGATATTAACGGAAAGGTATATAAAAAGGTGATACATCTTTTTTTAACTTGTACAGGATAAATCACAGTCTGCAGAAATATGGGAAAAATTAAATTTTGGAAACAAGGACCAAAACGTCAAATTCAGAAAACTGATGGGCATTAAGGTAAAGACTTACGGATGTGTAATTCAGTTTATTATTAATTGTAGGATAGTGATTTCTTTATTTTAAAGTGTACCTTAACCACTAAAGATGTTAAGTTAACCTGATACTACCTGACGTAGTTAAGAACTTCAAGTATTTCTTGTTAAAGTTCACAAGCAGCATCTAAATCTGAATTCAGTTCAAATTCTAGAATTTCATTATGTTCCCACCTAACAAGGCAACTGTTATGATCTGTAACAGTGGTAACTGTAAGCAATATTCATAATCTGATAAACAGTATTACTTTGTATACATAAGTTAATTGGAGATGTTTATTTGAATGAGTTAGAAAAAGGAACTGGGTGAAGGCCTCTACATGTTTCTTGGCGGTGAGAGGAAAGCCACCCTAGAATGTTCCAGCAGTAAAACCAAATGCTTGAATTCGTACTAGCTTTTGAAAACAACAAAGCAAAATCATTATGTTTTAGGACACCTGTAGTATATGAAAACACCACTTCCTATGCAGCTAATGTTTGTTTTCTTGTCTGGTTTCTAGAGTGAGGATGAAGCTGGCTGTAGTTCAGTTGATGAAGAGAGTTACAAAACGCTGAAACAACAGGAAGAGGTTTTCAGAAATCTAGATGCACAGTATGAAATGGCAAGATCACAGACTCATACGCAAAGAGGAATGGGATTGGGATTTACATCTTCAATGCGAGGAATGGATGCAGTTTGAAAAAAGGAAAAAAAAAAAAGGCAGTTTTAAAGTTTGGGACTATGGAAGGTTCTTGTTCAAATGTTGGGTCCTTGTTCACCAAAAAGCTAGCATTCTAGCTTGCATGGGTGTTGCATTGACTTTAATTTATTGAAAAATACAATTTTTTTGTAAATATCAGATCAGTGATACTGGTGTTAGTGTTGTAATCAGGTTATACCCACTTCCATTAAACTTGACAGAACTATAGGAGGACAGTATTTTTTAGTTAAAGTTCTACTTTTCAAACCAAGCAGCAGATGGGATAAACTCATACCATGGGTATTTCGTGTCCACTGTCTTGTGTACTTTTGTACTTTAACCTTGTACAGTTATTTTCAATTCTTGAAACATGAAAGAAACATTGTGTAGATGTTATTTAGCTGTCTGGGCCACTAGGCACATAATCCAGTGCAAAAAACCTGGTTAATAATAAAGACATTTTTTTCTCTAAGGTCTTACTTTATGTTAATTAAGTTGTCTTTTGGGCCAAACACTAAGGAAACTAGTTAAGAGATGTCAGGAAAAGTTGAGAAGTCAGAAATAGAGTGTTTGTTTTGCTTTGCTTGTTTTGAAGTAGGATTTCCCTAAAATGAGGAGACTTGCAGTATGGAGCACAACTGATGGTGATGAATGCTGAACTAATTTTATTTTCTTTTTTATTTGTTAATTTGATACTTGCAAATTTTAGTAAAGAGAGAGGGATAACACAACCATTGGTGAGGAAGGTAGGAGTGTTGGAGCCCCTTGCTAATACTTCAGTACTTAAAAGTACTGGAAAGTGTGTTAACTTTTTGTAGTAGGTTATTTAAGCTTGTCTTACAGGCGTGCCTGTATCTGAGCATGTTCAATGTACAAGGCGTTGCCTAACTGGGAGCATGACTCCTCCTCAGGGTGGGATGCAGTTTGGAAGGGGCCTTACCACAGACAGCCAACTTTAAAAATACTCTTGTCCTGCACCCTGCTCCTGCCTCTTTTTCATGCCACCCCTCGCCTCTCCTCAGCAGAGGAAGAAGAAAAGAAAACAAACAAACAAAAATCAACAAAAAAAGGAGTAATCCAGCAGGTGGTTCCTGGAGGCAAGGGTCCGTCCGGAAAGCTGCCGGCCTCCCATTTTGGGGACGCTCCTCCGCAGAACTACAGCTCCCGGCGTGCCCTGCGCCGCTGAAAGCCCAGTGCGCACAGCGCCCGCCCGCAGAAGCAGACTACATCTCCCGGCACGCACAGCGCCCTAGCCCCGGCGCCGCCATGGCGGGCGGCGGGCAGTGCATGCTGGGAGTTGTGGTCCTCCGGCTCCACAAAGGGGCAAGGGCCCGCCCGCCCGGCGCTTCCCGCTGCGAGCGGCGGCTCCTTCTGCCCTTTGCCCCCTCGGCAGCTTCCCCCCCCCCCCCCAAGCCCCTCCCTTCCTGCTGCAGCTTAAGATGGCGGCTGAGGTGGATTTCGGGGACCGCGAGCTCTTCGAGCAACTCGAGGAAGAGGACGGGCCGCCGCCACCGCCTCGCCTCAGCTTCGAGGAGGAGGAGGAGAGACCCGAGAAAGCCCTGGAGGAGCTGTACGCGCGGCTGCGGGACCGTGAGGAGACGGTGCAGCGGCTCCGGGCGGAGAATATCCTGACGGGAGAGGCAGGGCCTGCTCCGGGGAGGGCGCAGCGGGCGGGGGGGGAAGGGGGACGCCGCTCCCGCCGCCCGTTCCCTTCCGGGCCAGCCTTGGCGCCTGCCCTCCTGGGCTGGCGGTCGCCTCCGGCTTTTCCCGCTTCCCGGGGACCTCCGTGAGGCTGGGCCCTGTGCCTTTGTGGGGGAAGGCCCTATCGGTCTCCGCCTGGCAGCTGGGGCCCTGGCGCGTCCTGAAGGACGGTGAGAATTGAGCTTGGCGGGGAGGGGGCAGCCTCCCCCCGGCGGCTCCCCTCCTTGGGACGATGAGAGCCCGCGTCTCGGTGCGGTGGCTGTTTTTTTACTGGCTTCTGCTTCCGTCACTTAAGAGGAAGGTTTCTCTGAAAACTTTTAGCCTCAGAATGTCCAGGTCCATGCCAGCGTTGCTTCAGTTGGCAAAAGAGGTAGTTGAGTTCTTGAGTGCTGGGATGACTGTTAAAACACTTGACGCTGGACTCCTTTCGGTCTTTCTAGAGAAAAGAAACAGCTGTATGTTCACTTTGAAAATCAATTTTTAACATAGCTAGAAATAATTTTAAATTGTTAAATTGTGACTGGTTCCCTAAAGGGTTTTGGGTTTGATACTGCAGCAGAATGGAATGTGAAATATTTTCTATAGTTAATTTTCTGTTTACAAGTATGTGTGTCTTACTGTTGACTTTTTTGTGATGATTGTAGGTGTTTTTAAAATAAAATACTATAAATCTGCCAAATCAACCATAGTGTATGTAATGAATTATACTATTTGGATTGTCACAGCTAGTCCTCTTTTTCATCTGTATTTGGGTTTGGTTGGGGTTTTTTTTGCATTTTATTGTGTTTTTTCAGCGACGTGTGGATTTGTAAATAATCTTTCATGCAGTGAAAAGGAAGGTCTGAAACCCCATTCATTACTCTGTGACATTCTTGTTAGCTGTTTTCTTGTTTGTTTTGATCCTTTAATTAATTGAGGTGTGGGTCTGTGTCTTCTGAAGAAAGTAATGTTCCTTAACAATAAATTAACATCAAGAACTTAAAAGGAAGCTGAATATTCTGACTCGCCCTAGGTATGTTAATGCTGACTTAAAACACTTTGTATGACCTGTATATGTTTGAAATAGAGTTTGCCTGAGATAGTAGCTGCCTGAGCTGACAAGGTCTGCCAGGTCTGCCACATGTTTTAGAAACCTTGTTTCTATGTCCCTGCTCAGATGTTGGGCTTCTAAAGTGCCATTATTGTTCTTGAAAAGGCTTTTAGACTTGAGTATCAAGAACTTAGTTTGTATTGCTGTAGCTTTATTTATTTGTGTGTATCTATCTGTTTATGAAACTTACGGGGCCTTTAGGAAAACAGGTTTTTTGTAAAGTTCAGCAGTGAGAACAAGTACATTAAAATGGTTGAATAAGTAAGAGATCTTATTTATAAGATCTTATAACAGTTTACTGCAGTTAGAAGAAGTAGTGTGGTGTTCTGTTTTGTTTTCTACCTCACACCAGGCAACCTGCTTTGCTTGGAAGAGGATGATTTCTGTTTAAGTGAATAAGAACTTCTTAAAAGAACAGAACTTGTATTGGCCAAACCTTTCTCTCTCTGTGGACTACACACTCTTTGGTGTGATAAAACGGATAGGGAATATTTACAGTAACCATTGTCTGTGTCTCTGTTCTATTCTAGTAGAATTTCAGTGGACAACTCCAAATTTGATGGACCTCTGTTACAGATTTTATTTATGAACAATGTAATTTCTAAGTAAGTACTTCCCAAGAAAAGCAATCCTGAGAGGAAATGGGACTCTTTTTTGTCTGTTTGGATATGTTACTCTTTGCTCAAAGAGTGGATATATGTTTTATTCAATAACATAAACTTGCTAAGCTTGAAGCAGAGAAAGGATAATGAGCAATATGACAGGAGGTCGGTTGCTTTCACTAGCAATATCTGTTTTTATCATGAAATGAAGTGTGACTTCCAGGAACTTGGATTGAGTCTGAATAGCAGTTTGAATTTCATGAGTGTTGTGGGTAAATATAGTAAATTAGATTTTCCCTGCCTTTGACTTGATTTTTTTGCCACACTAATATAAGGGTGCTCTGTAATAATAGATTGCATTCATGTTGGTGGGGGGTGGGAGGAGGACAGGAGAGAAGTTGACTGCCCCTTTTCTGAATTCTTAAGTAGTAGTAAATGGTAAATGCTTAAAAAAAAAGACATCTGGCATATGTTTCAGTCTTGCTCATGTCTTCATCTCTGTATACTTCTTCACTCCATTACAGGCAGTATCATCAAGAAATTGAAGATTTTGTTTTTAATTTAGTTCGGAAATATGAAGAGCAGAAGAGAAGTGAACAAGAAAAAGCGCACTTCAATGTTAAGCCACAGGTACTTTAAAACTCAAATTGTTTTTAGGTGCTCCTTCTCTTGCATCTTTCTAGTGGGAATATTGAAATACTACACTGCTAAATAGCTGAGTTCTAGATGTTTTTTTCCTGTTTAATTGCAAATCAAGTAACTGTCAAACAAATGTTGTATAACTGTTTGTTCCAAAAAGAGAGGACCAGGACAAAGAAAATATCCTTTCTGCCCATGAAAATGCTTCTTTAAAATTGTTCCTAATGACATTTGTGTAAAAGCAAAGTAATAAGTTGGTTTAAATAATTGAGAAAAGACTGTAAGGTACAAACTTAACGTATCCTCTTCTGATTGTATGTGGCCCCACTTTGAGTATATACAAGAGCACAGAGGAACAACAGAATCTGGAAATTTCCACTTTCTTCTCTTAGTTTAGAATTTTGAGTTTTACTTAACATTCACTTTGAATAAAAGGGTGAAATTGCACATTTCTCTCCATCTTTCTCTTAGCTTTTGAGATAAGAATAAAGATGTTCTTATGCAGCAAATTTCTCATCAAAGAAAACATTAGAAATGAGCCGTGTCATACTTTGGACTATGGAAAGCATTATGACTAATGTAGACATCCTCATCCTACTGTTTAACTGATGTTTCATGACAGAATAGAAGCTGTATTCCATGTTCTGTGCCTTTTACATACTTCAGTAATTTAGAAGCTTTTCTTTTTACTATTATTTTAAATTAATTATTTGCATTTTTACTTTTCATGTCAGCCCTCCAGTGTTCTTTTGGAAGAGGACTGTAAAACAGCAAGCTCGAATTCTGTTAAAAAAATTAAAGAAGCTTTTAGTGTAAGTTTTTGACTATATACTTTTCAATGGTAGGTCTGACTCTTCATATTCAATATACACTGCCATTAAAATAAGGTCTTGTTAAATTTCATTTATCAGTGTAATAGCAGTTAAGTTCAGCATGTTTTGGCCACATCGATGGGAAAAATACTTATTTGTATAGGTGTGGGCTTGTATTATTTGTAAATTCTTACAGAGCGGGGGAAAAAAACCTGGAAGTATTTCAAGCAGTGTAAATTTATAGAAATGCTACCAATCTGACCTAAATACTGACACATTTCTGACAATTTTCTGACTTTTTTTCTACAGGTTGTAGGAAGTGTTCTGTATTTTACCAATTTTTGTCTCGATAAACTGGGACAGCCTATATTAAATGAGAATCCACAGCTGACAGAAGGATGGGAAATACCTAAGTATCCTGTTTACTAAAACAAGGGGTTTTTTCCGTTTGTCAAATCCAAAGAATGCCAGTTGGTAAATTGAACTCAAATTTTGTTCAGTAGATTGCACCTTTCTATCAAAACCATATCAGTTGTTACAGATGAAAAGTTTTAATGAGTAATTAATGGCTTTTCTACTCAAAACATAAAAGTATTTTGATATGATTGGCTTGCTGAATTTTAGAAGACTTATGCTTGGGAAGAGTGAATGCCTTATCCCCTTAAATACATCTTGTAACTTTAGGAATTTCCTGGGCCAGTCTGCAATCAGGTTTGGAATGACAGCTCATTCCAGATATGAGTAAGTGTTCTCCCTCTATAAAATCTGCTCTTTGGGAGAAGAAAAGGGCTTGGCAAACTCAAATATGCTGTAAGGTGTTATTTTCCAAATGTGGGAGCCAGAGGGAAAGTCTTTTAATAAAATGTAATAATGGAATGCTCATAACTTGCATCCATTTTAAAGTTGGTTCTTTACTGTTTATTAAAGCCAATATTTGAAAGGTGGGATTGAGGGAAATGTTGGAATAAGTGTTTTTTAATACTGTAGTCTTCCATGACAAAAAGAAATTGAGCAAGAAATTTCTCCATTTTTCTCAAGTAATCTCGTCTACCCAGTTTTCCAGTATTGCTTCTGCCCCAGAAAGAGTCGGGACAAGAACCAGTTTCACAGTTCATTTCTGCAATATCTAGTTGTCAATCTTGTAATAAAGGTCATTTCCTAGTGTTAAAAAATTATTCATATCTGCACGAAAATTGCAAGTTTATAAGCTGGCTAACCTAGGTTTTCTTGTGCCTGCCTTTGACTGCGTATGCACTGTGCTGTAATTTTACATTTGGAAAGCTGTCTCTGTTATAGTGCATCAAGTCAATCCTATTCTCCAAATGATATTGGTACTATCTCCCAGCCGCCAGATGAAGGAATTAGATGTCTAACAGGGGAATTTCTCCTAAAATGTGAAGTTAAGCGTGGCTGAACTTTCATGCCTGCCAGCTTAGCTTTGATATTGTTCTTTAAATGTACTTATTGCATCTTTCTTTAGAGCTTCCGTAGATGACAGTAAGCCTAAAATAGCACTTAATTCTGAGTGAAATGGTCTATCAGGTGCCATGCTTCTAAATGACTGAAGTACTGCACTCAATTAACCTGTCAGTTCAACTAGTATCTGGCATCTGCTTTTCTTTTTAAAAGCAGCTGTTAGATTCTGGAAACTGGTGTGCTTCTGAACTCTACCGAACCTCTTAGTCTTTACCATGCCGGTTTGCTTGCGGCCCTCTTGTCTTCTCATCAGTTTTTTAGACACATGGGCAGAGCAGAGCTGACACATGGCGGTCCAAAAGCAAACACAAGTAGTGTGATACGACCTGTCTCCACCTACTTCAGAAGTGAGTTATATTTTTGAAACTCTACCAAAACATATTATTAAGATTGCTGTGAAGCGTATCAGAATTATTAGCTTGAAACTTCTGCCTATAAACAAGAGGGTTGTAGTTTTAGCAAGTGCTGAGAGAACAAAATTGGTTATTGGATAGACATTGCGTAGGAGGAAACAATGTAAGCTCACCTTAGCAAATAGTTTATATATAGTTTTATAGTTTATACTATAGACTTCATATCAAGGACCCATCTGTAACTTAATCTGGAAGAGTCAGTATTCTGTTCAAAGCACTATTAGGTTTTCACTGATACTTTAAACAAGATTGAAATTTTGCTTCATCCAGTAGCAGTTCCTTATTGAAATCTAAAGATATCAGCAAGTTTTCAGCCA
The DNA here is from genome assembly GCF_034638445.1 of Ciconia boyciana. NCBI lineage: Eukaryota > Metazoa > Chordata > Aves > Ciconiiformes > Ciconiidae > Ciconia > Ciconia boyciana. The sequence continues at coordinate 9,064,742 of NC_132948.1, forward strand.
GATTCTCTCCCTAGATGGACAAGAAATACAAGTAAAACCAAAAAGGTTTGTATTATTCTTAAATATAAAGTTTTGAGCTGAAAAGTTCAAATGTACACTGTGATTATTCCCCAGTATACTAAACCCTTGGAAATACTTGAGCAATGAGTTTAAATTAAGTAAACCCATGCTGAGCTTTGCAGTCAGCGCGTCTCTTGTTTATTGACTTTCTTTAGGAAGGGCCTAAAATCAATGTGTAAAAACTTTCTGAAGTTTATGCTCAGTTCTTCTGTTGCTTGCCTTTTTAGTGATTGCTTTGTCATCCTTGCACTGGTGTACTGTCATCATTCTTACTGTTTTGTAGAACAACTCCTGTCTGACTTATTTTATAGGCTTTTAAGACTGACTGATCTTAGAGTATGAAGACCAGGCAAGCTTTTAGTGGGTATTTCAAAGATAAAGAGACATGCTGAGTTAAACTCTGGTTTGACTAGAAATACCACCATCTGAATGGAAAGCAGATTGAAGGGTTGTGCTCACGATATGGGATGGTGATAAAATATCCACCATATTGTGATGGTGGATATTTTATCCACAATTCCATCCACCACCATTTTATCACTGCAGTGATAAAATTGGATCACTGCAGAAGGTTTCTGTTTGAATACTATGTAAAGATGAAGCAGAAGACGTGCTTCACTTTATCTAATTAGAGGCTTCAAGAGCTTGGAGTGTGTGTGTGGGGGGGGGGCTACCCTGGACACTTATTCTTGTGTCACCCTTTTGTCTCCACTTCTGGTTCCCATCCTGATTTGGTAAAAACGAATGTTCAGAAATTCTCTAAAATCTTGTAAGAGATTGGGATTTTCCTCCCTATAATGTTGAAAATGTTTGCTGCCATGGTATGAATTTACAAGGAAAATTAAACTTGAAGCCAGATGCAGTTCCGTTCCGGGTTTTCAGTGCACAATTTCACAATATGCATAACTTGTTCAAACTGTGGATCAGGACTTTCCAAAGAAGTAGTCATGCTCTCCTGTATTGTAAAAAGGATCAGACCTCTGATGATACAAGCATAAAAAGACAAATAGAGGTATTAATGTACTACAGGCATATTAAATTGAGGGTTCCTTATCTGTACTCCAGAGCTACAAGTATTGTTTTAACATCTTCAATTTCCTTCCTCTGGACATGGCATAAGCTTTAGTATGTAGGTTTTGTTTTCCTTTATTGGCACTATCTAAGCAAATGTTTACATACTTAATCAGAAATCTTTCAGTGAATGCTCTTCTATCTGCAGCGTGATACAAGGAAAAGCTTTTCCGCCTTTAGGACAGTAAACTATTGGATCAGGTTGCGTAGAGAGGTTATGCAGTCTCCATCCTGAGAGATTTTCAAGACCCAGCTGGATAAAGCCCTGAGCAAAACCTGGTCTGATCTCATAGCTGACCCAGCTTTGATTAAGGGACTGGATTAGAGATCTCCTGAGATCCAGCCTGAATTATTCTATGGCTATTCTATTCCCTCTTAAAGGGATAGGTCTCTATTATATGGGATATAAAAGCTCCATTTCTGCCTGGAAGTACTATTTTTCCACTGTAATTTTAGTTCTTCTCTTTCTTCTTTCCTCTCCACATGCTGTCATGTATTCCCCCCCCCCACCCCAATGCTGTGCCTGTGTTTTTCTCATTTCTTGTGTTCTCCTTAGGACTGTGATATAAACAATATTCTGTTATTCTATTTTGAAGATTGATATTAAGCAGTCAGCTTAAGCAAAGATGGCATATGAAATCAGCAAGCGATGCATAAATTGTTTTTCTTTCTAAGTCTAAAACTAAAAATCTAACAACATTTAAAATAATTAAGTGCATTTAACATTGCAAAGTGATTTTCAGGCTTAATTTCTTGTGCATTCTTTAAGCAGGCCAAAACCGCATTGTTTCAATTGTGGTTCTGAAGACCATCAAATGAAAGACTGTCCAAAGGTAAAGTCTACATCAGTATTCAAAAGACTACTGCTCTCCAAGAAATGTTTCAGTGTAACTGCACCGTTTAAAAGAAAATAAGTAGGTGCATTGGGGTCAGGATGTACTATAATGTTCATATTTATAAATTCTAACATACTAAATCAGAATGTAAATTAATTTCGTAGCATAATGGTTTGAATGTTTCCTTTAATTTATGGAGGGACATTTTTCAGTTTGAACAGTCTTTCTTCCTGTTTTAGAGTTCCGCTAGATCCGATGCAAATACTCTTGATTTTTTGCTATGTAGTTTTCATTACAACTGTAGTTCTATCACATGGCCATGTGATAAATGATTAAGCATCCTGAGGGCAAGGAGTACCAGTTTTATGTTGGGTGAAGGAGTGCATAAATTGCGAATTGTCCAAATCTAAACTTCCCAATTGTATTATCTTTAAGCCACGAAATGCGGCTCGTATAAGTGAGAAGAGAAAGGAGTTTATGGAAGCTTGTGGTGAAGCGAGCAATCAGAATTTTCAGCAGCGTTACCACGCAGAAGAAGTAGAAGAGAGGTTTGGAAAATTTAAACCAGGAGTAATTAGGTATCTCTTTTCCTTCCATTAGCTGTTGCACTGCTTTTCTGGAATACCTTTTCTACCTTTGGAGTGCCAGATGTTACTTTCTAGAGTTCTATAAGTCCATCTGCTACTCTTAACTATGGGTGTATTGTGTTCAAATTTGTTTGCTAAACAAAATTTTGTTTAATAAATTGCACAGATATTTTTCAAATGAAAACTCATTGCTAGCTTAATAGTCCTACCCTTTCCCGCAGCACTTTCCCTAATGTAGGAAGACAAATTTTACTTTTTGGCTACTCAAATTGCAAATATATTAATTTCCTAATAAACTAAAAATGCGTGCAAGATTCTGAAAATTTTGACCTTTGAGTGTCCATTCCTCTCTTTTTCTCTCTATTCAAAATGTTTTAAAGAATCATCATGTGGCTGTAGCAGTCTCCAAAAAAATCATCAGTAAATTTAGTTTTGCATTAAGTTCCACCCTTCCTGTTGTGATAGCTACAGTTAAGGCCAGTAACAAGTTGAGTAAGTTGTTCTTGGCATAGAGTTAATTCTCATAAAATGTTTAAGCGTACACTTGTATGGAGAAATGAAAGTGTTAAAATTTATCTTTAACATCAGAGCTGGATTTTACCTAAAATTGTTTTATCTGGGATTGACAGGCAACATACTTTGAGCTAAAACTAAGTTATTTTAACCTGATAGTTTAAAATTCAACAACGTGTTCATAACTTCCTTTTGTCAAAACTGAAATATGGATTTTACTGGAGGACTCTTTGTTTTCTGTTTTGTTTTCTTAACTTAGTGGGGAACTTCAAGATGCACTTGGTGTCACAGATAAGAGCCTTCCTCCATTTATATATCGCATGCGTCAGCTGGGTTATCCTCCGGGTTGGCTCAAGGAGGCTGAAATGGAGCACTCAGGACTTGCGCTTTATGATGGAAAAGGTAAGGAATGTGCTGTGGGAATGCAGTTTTCAGGATGCAGGCTATTTACTGGCTGCGCTCTATTCAGGAGACAATAAAGTACCTAGGTTGTAAACCTTCATCTTCCTCATGGAAGAGTGAGAAAGTTGTAAATCAAGTTTTCTTTTCTAAAGTCATGTAAAAATACTCCCCTTTCAACTAGCTATGCTGTGACAGTGAAACAACTTTTGTAATGATTGGTTTGCATAGATTAAGATTCTTTGTCAATGTGATTTCATTCTAATCAACCCTTGATATTAGAACATGGGGTTCCTGTGGAACTGTGCAAGACTTACAAATAGCCTATTGTCAAATTTCCTCTTCCTTTTTTTAATAAGTTTCTCTTTTCTTACGTTTTATGAAAGAAACCATAATACTTTCTAAAGTTCAATAACTTAAGAGTAAGAAGACCACCAGCAAGCAAAGAATACATTTCTTGAAATCCAACTTATCAAGTAATTTACCCGCTTTTTACTAATGACCAACATTTATGCTGCCTCTCGGAGAACAGTCTTGATGCCAAATTCTGAGGCTAGTAATGGTACATAATTGTAGTATTATTATGAATACCCAGTTATGTTTCTGGGGAAGCTTCATGCATGTATCTGAGAGATTTGGTCTCTGTTATTGCCTTTGTGGATTCAAAGCCTTCTATCAATACTTATATTCCAAAAACCAAACCCCTGTTCTTAAATCCTGTGGATTTTTTTAGTAACGTTCTTAATTAGCATCAATAACAATTATATTTTGTTATAGACGATGGTGGAACAGAAGATGAAGGATCTCGTCAACCAAAACGCATCACTTACGATGTCTCTAAGTTGATAAACTATCCAGGCTTTAATATATCCACTCCAAGTGGGATCCCAGATGTAAGTGGCTGTCCTTTGCCTTCTAAACAACATGCTGAGTAACATTAATTGCTTTTAGCCAAGTTTAATGTTTTGTATTCTGCATCTGACAATTTTCTTTCAACAGGCTCTTATTTTTAAGCACCTGTTTTGGGGGCTGTTGAGGTAATTGACATGACATCCATCTACTCTGGTACCTGTCACAGCTCTTGTGGGTAGGGTCTGACAGTGCTTCTGTGGTGATTATTTCCATTATGAGACCAACAGGAGCCTAGAAAGATAGTTTGAGATTTTTTTTATTTTTTTTTTTAAAACACAAAACTTCACACACAAATTACTTCCTTCCACACATCCAAATTTTCTGAATGTTCTTGGAATATGAAAATTACTGTGGGTGTTATCCTAAATATAATTTCAACTACAGAAAACTATATCAGACCAGTGCACAATCTCTGGGAAGCTTTGTAACAGCTAAACAAAACGAGTCGTATCCGAAGACCCACATAGTGGGTGCCCTCTTAAGCATAGAGTGCACAAGGAATCTCCTGTGGCGGCTGCTGCTGAACTTTTATTTTCAAAAGCATTTTAACCTGCTGTTAGTAGTAAGCTTCATCACTGATGTTAATGCCTGTATATTAAAAAGAAGTACTTGTACGTTTTCTTTTGCAGCTTTACGTTTACCCATTTAGTGGCCTGCAAATGTGTTTTTTCATTCAGTATTCTTAACCAAAGTTCTGTCCTCAAGTTTTTTTCAGTTTTCACTAAAAATTAACAGTTTTTCAAAGTAAGCCTTTTTCGTCTGAACAGTTATTTCAAGGGGAAGTTCACAGTTGTGTTACAAATGTTGAGGAGTAGTTACTATGAAATGGTTAACAAGACATTTTGTAAAGGTGATGATTTTTTTTTTTAAATTGTTATTCGTACTACCCAGTCAGAGTGTATTGCATCAGTTGTTTGTGTTCACAGGTGAGAGTACTTTGGTTTGCCAGAAGTTCCTACTAAAGATCTATTTACTCTGATAAATGACGCTTTTAATGAGAACTTGAATTCATCTTGGCTTGTAAATCTCTCAGTGTTTCTCTGTCATGTTATTAGCCAACCATATGCAATGTTATTTCTCTCTTTTTTTTTTTTTTTTTTCTGTAGGAATGGCAGATATTTGGTTCCATCCCCATGCAGCCATCTCAACAGAAGGATGTTTTTGCTAACTACCTTTCTAGTTTTCATGCGGTGAATATACCTCATTGTTATTTGCAAAAAAAAAAAAAAAGTTGTCTTGTAGTTAGTGTAGCCAGTGATGATCTCTTGTTTATATCTTCTTTTTTGCACGAGGGGATAGACTTTCTTATTGACACTGCCAGGTGTGAAATGCTGATGCTTGGCTTATCTGTTCTAACAAAAAGAACCTTCATGTTTAGAAAAAAATCCATTATTTCAATTAATATAAGCAGATCCTAATTGTGCAGTATTTTATAAACAGCTGTGAAAAAAGGTTGCCATAAACTTTTAAAGCCTAGAAATGGTCTTAGTTCCAGACTTCCCTAGTAAGTGAAAAGCTTACTTGCTGTAGTCATGATTTACAGTAATGTTATTATAGTGACTTGAGAAAACACGTGGTAGTCCTGTCCTGTATCATTCTCAGGTCTTCTCTAATGTGACTCTAGCCTAGTGTTACCTACTGCAGAATACTTCCAGTTAAGGATGGAAGATGTATACTGTGCTCTCAGTCTCAAAGTGTAATGCTATATGGAATTAAACGGTAAATTCTAAGCCTGCAAGGAAGGGATGTGCAATACTTGCGTTGTGATGGTCTCATCAGATCTAGGTGTCCAGGTGGAAACTTGGTCGTAATCCTGTGTTAGGACTGCAGACAGTCTTTTGCCACTTAAACAAGATTACAGTTCTGTTCAGTTGCATTAAATCGCTCAAACTTCAATGTCTAGTTTATGCACTGGGTCACCAAATGATTGTACAGTTATGAAATTGCTTTAAATATGTTCTTATAGCTGGAAATGTTACCTTGTACAATTTAATACTAATTTCTTTTGTTTTCCTGGATAATTTCTCTTCAGCCAAGTCCAAAATCTAGCAATAAAAGGGCTGCATCTCAGTCAGGCTCTTATCATTCAAAACGACCAAAAGAAGACAATTTGGAGGTACCACCAGCTGACATGGACCTAGATTCTGGTATAGTTATTCTGCAATTTTTTTCCTAGTTTCAATCTTATTTTCAAAATAACTTGCTCTAAATTGAAATGACAGTGTTCATAAAGAGAAACCAATGTGTGAGTATTTGTTATGGTGGTAATTAATGTAACTACTAACATATGCTAGCAGTGTCCTACTATAGTTGCATTTGGGTCTCTCTACAATAAGCATTCTCTGTTGCTGTGATTGTCATATCTTCCAATACCAAGCAGGAGGTTTCAGGTGTGCTCGGAGCAATCAGAATGTTAGGTTACAAATTCCAATTTCTTTACTTCAGGTGTATCCTAAAGAAACTTCTGTCATGAAGACCTCCAAATCCTTAAATATTTGGATGAAATAATGTAGGAATTTACAAGCTCACAACTTCTTAAAAATGAGTCAAACTCACAGGAGGACTTACAGTGTTGTTTAAATGTTAGAATAGCTGGAGAAACTTCTGGCTTTCCTTTTGGATTTCCTATGAGGAAATCCTTCAGTGTGTCTCAGTGCGGAATAAGTTTGTTCTCAATACATTCAATAGTATTTTATCTTTTTTTCTTCCTTGAATAGATAGCAGAGTTAAAATCCCCAAAAACGTAGTTTCAGTGGATATTAAAACCTTCAAGAAGTTTGTTCTATCTCAGCTGAAAACCAAGGATGAGAAGACATAAGTCTGCTAGTTAATCAGAGCATTGGCACTTTGAATCTTGTCCTAGTCAGATTTCAGATTCTAATAGATGTCTTTCAATCTGTTTCTAGATCTGGAAGTGTCACAAAGATCTCAAACTCATAACAGTTTTCAGTTCCAACCTCCGCTGCCACCTGGACGTCCATCGATGTCAACTCCTCCTCCTTTACCACGAGGAACACCGCCACTAAATCTTACATCAACTCAACCTTCAACACCCACCCGCCCTCCTCTTCCTAGGACTACTCCACCTTTGAATCCTTCCAGTGATACTCCTCAGCCAAAAATAGTGGACTCAATCATGGATGAGGATACTCTGACCTTGGAAGAGCTAGAGGAACAGCAGCGATTAATCTGGGCAGCACTAGAGCAGGCAGAAAGCACAAACAGTGACTCTGATATTCCTGTTGATACACCTTTAACTGGAAATTCTGTTACATCATCACCATCTAGGAACGAAGTAGATCTTGTTGCAGAAGTAAGATCATCTGATAAGGTGATTACAGTGGAAACTAGGTTTTCAGACATCAGTGAACAGATACCAGAAAATGAACGTTCTATAACTAGTCCTAATCCAGGAGATAGCTTACTTAACTTAAAGGAAAATCCTGATAATACAGATTCTGAAGGCTTGCTGGATAACACAATGCCTGCTCCCAACCATGAAGTTAACAACAGAGAAAATACAGGTGGTAATAAAGTGGTCACAAGCATTGAATCATCTGCAAAAAACTCCAGTCTTGTTCCTGATATGAGCAAGTTTGCTGCAGGCATAACACCATTTGAATTTGAAAATATGGCAGAATCAACAGGTGTTTATCTACGAATAAGAAGCGTGTTAAAAAATTCCCCAAGAAACCAGCAAAAGAAAAAGACTTCATCTTAACTGGTCTTCGTTTCTTTCATTATGTCCAAATCCCTGCTTCCTTCTCTCTCCTCCTCCGGTTTTACAAACTCGGACAGCCTTCTTCATCCTTTTGTGGGAAGGAGAAAATCTTGACAAATACAGCTCTGCCCCGTTCTTCCTCGGGACTGAAGTCAGTGCAGGGCTTCCATATTGACCAGGACCACCAGTGCGGCCAGAAAATATAGAAGAATTTTCGCAAATTGCATCCTTCCACTAAGGAATAACAGGACTGTTGATTTGTTAAGAGCAATTTACTTGCCAATACATGAAACTCTAAAAAGAGGAGTTTGTGTTTTGCTGTTCATTACTTTGGCTAAGATTTATATTGTCCTTGAGTTTCAGGTGGATTGGTGATTTTTTTAATATCTGTCCTTTGTACAATAATCTATACTTTATACATTTTGCTAATTATCCTGTAGCTAAGTTTAATATATTCAGAATGTTTTTAAAAAGGTCTAACATTAAGATTTCCCACATCAAAAACCTGGCAATTGGATGAAAATAATCAGGGATTACCAGCATTATCTTCACCATTTCAAATATTTTTATAAATTATTTATGTGGGTCAGTTTTAATTACCACTGTATCTTTTGTAACATCATCCTTCATGTAAACTTGCTGTACATACATGTTCATCGTTGTGTACAGAGGTTTAATAAATGAGCTTTTATATAAAGATTTTTTTTGAGTCCTAAACCATCAAGCTTTTTTTTTTAAAGATTTTATTAAAATTAGCTGCTGAAGATAATTAGAAAAACAAGCTTGATTAAAATGAGGATGAATAAAGTTAACTGTTTTAGGAAGGGTCACTATTATTGGGTTCAGCTTTTCATAATCAAGAAGCTGTTAAAATTATTTTAGCTACTTAAATAGAACCTTGCCATACCACTCGATTTTCATAATCCGAAGAATTGCCCACTTCTGAAAGCTTAAAAGTATTATAATTCTGCTTTTTTTCAGATTTAATTTTCAAATTTAACACTTTCTTTCCCTTCTTTCAATTGTCTTCAGAGGGACCTGTAGGTGGAATGACTGTACATTATTTGCGTTGCCAACAGAGGGAGTACTAGATTAACTTAACAGTAGTCATTGGAGCTGGTAAAGCATTTGTTTGTCCTTATATAAATGCAGGAAAAAAGTCTTCCTAGCCAAGTGAGATGCATAGTAAAACAAAGTATTTTCAAGTATCTAAGAAAAGACTTTTGAAGGGGGGATGTTCAAAGGTGTTTTTGAAAAGATAACTTCAGAGACTGAACTTATTTTTTAAAATTCTCGGCTTTGCACATAGTATATATTTCCCAAAGATCCTTTTAATATATTATATTAGTACACTCTGCATTTGAATGCTTAAGAGAACCCCAGGCTTTTTGTAGTTAAAGCTTTTATATTTATTTCCTTTTTTTTCCTCTAAACTTTACAGGAAGGGAAAACCAAAGTGTCTTTATATATGAACTGCTTGTCTTCTGAGAGGCTGAAAAAAATTTTTGCAGCATATACCAGTTTCAGTTTATCTGGTTGCATTTGGAAAGCAGTGGTCAAGGTAAACGTTCATTGTACGTGCTAAAATGAAAGGCACTTTTTTTTTTTCATCTTTTATAGGAGAAGTAGTATTACTTTCTGTAACAGGAAAGGATAACGAAATAATATGTTGCTTCCAGCTTCTACACACTCTACAAAAAAATCTCTATTGGGAAGCATATAGAGATCTTGTACTTTCTCCATGCCTCCTCCTCCCATGGAGTTAAAAGCTAGTAATGACAGTTTACACAAGCCACTATGTGCTGTGTGCTGCATCATTCACACATGGATGACAATGTAATGCAGGGCATGAGGTAATGATGTCAAGTGTACACACCTTTTGGGTGTGTTGAGGTGCTCATGTTTTAAACATGCAGTTCTCTCTCCACACCTTAGATGATGTTTTTTTAATAGCTGTTACGAAATGCTGCTTCTTTAGTAGGACATGTAGCCTAAAGTTTACAGGAGCACTCGTGTGCTTCTGCCTTGCTTACAGAAACTGGAAGATGAAAATCATCTTTATATGCTTAGTACCCTTTAGCGCTCTGTGTGTTCACAATAAATTCATAATGCATCACCCTTCCACCTAACTGATCAGAACAGGTAAGTCTTCGATGTTTGTACAAATTCCCAGACTTATCACTAAAGTAGCTGTTAACTTTATTGTTTCCAAGATTTATACTGAAGGTATTAGAGTAAGGGTAAAGTGAAGTCATTTCAGCAATATGGCTTGTAATGTAATGGTAAATTCTAGTTTAAATATGTTAAATCCTTAATTTCATAAGGCTTTGAATTTTAAATTGTTCAGCATTTTTTGTCACTTTGGCCACTCTTGTATTTGCTGCACACCAACTACTTGGAGATACGGATCTTTTTCATTTTTGGAAGATTATGTCTTCTGTTATCTAAAGCAAATATTACCTGGGGGGGCTCGGGGCAGGAACAGACTGTGTTTGGGTCCACATTTTATATCCACTGGAATTTTTGTCCAAAGTGACTGGACTGACTAGTTGTTTAAGTCAGCAAATGTTTTTGTCCTGTAGTCTGCTACAATTGGAAGCATGCGGCCCATGCTGTCACACTTGCGTACACGCTTGAATTAAAATTCCCATAACTGGGATTGTTCCCATTTAACAATCTTGTTTTTTAACATAACAAAAGACTCTAGGCTTTTGTAAATACTGAGTTGTCTGTGTGTTCAGAATTATTTTTTACACTGCTTTTGTGCTTCTTTTGCAAAACTTAGCAGATGTTTAGACTTGCTCCTCTTAGTCCTGGTATTATCCCTATCGGTCTTGACTATGTTTTTGGGGGTAAGTCAAGTATCATTAGATACCAGTCCTCATTCTTTTCTAATGAAATCAATATAAGTAATAAATAGGTGGTATGAATGTTTCCTTCTGTATGATGAGTTGGTTACTGCTAGGCAAAAGTAGGCACTTCAGTAGACTGCTAGCAGGGGACTAAGAAAATGCTGAGCCGGGAGCTGCTTGGAGCTAGTCAGTGGAAAGCTTTGGGTTACCAGGCCTTGCCTGGCATTTGGGCTGTCTGCATATGGCATTTAGAGGCTATCCCTGAATCCTGTTATGAATTAGAGCATGAACTATTAGACTTAGACCACCTTATACCGTATTTTGAGAACTCTTATTCCTTTTTTTCTTACTCTATCCATCTTAAACATCTGTAGATGTTTAGTTTAAAGTCTGAGGCTGCCAAAATCCAAACCCTTTTTCATGAATGATCTGCATAACCTGTATATTAAAACAAAAAACTTATCCCGTTAGCCTAAAAATTTCATTACTTACCTGATAAAGCAAAACATAGCTGGGAATAGAAAATTTTAATGTTATTCTTTTGCCTTTCAAATTGTAAAGAAAACTTATAAAAGTTCCTGTAATACTTCTTTTTTCTTAAAATAAGATTTTTGTAATGTATATGTTTTGATCTCAGAAAAGTGAACAGCCTGTGGCAGGAACTGTATAATTTTTGTTTTTAACTTTTACTGATTGATTTGAAGTAAGGGTAATCATACAAATTACTGGGCAATCAGAGGTATTTTTTAAATTATTCTTTTCAATCTTATCTTTTAAATTGTCCTTTCTATGGAGGTGGTGGTTAGTATGGATAATCCTCTGAAAAGATTGAGCAGAACCAATGAGTAAAACTCTTACTTCTATTTACCTCTGCTGTAAGACATACAGTTAATTAGGGATGGGAAGTTATCCTTGCTTTTTCTCTCATGGTTAGGAATGAATTAATCTTGATCTCTTAGCTATTGATCTATACTTCACTTTTCCTAGCAAGTGCTATATATTGTTGCTGCACTGAAGATGCTTGTAATCATTGAATTTCTTGAATCTGTCAGGTGTAACTACTCAAATGGGTTTTGTATATTGAAACTGCAATCAGATCACACCACAAGGTCTGAGGAAAAGCTAAACAGCAAAGCATTTCTGGTACTTTTAAGTCACATTCCCATGGTGATGGGTGTGGCATAATAACCTAGATTAGAGCTTACTAAAATGAATGAGTAACAAAATTTGTAATGAGGTGGGTATAGTGTGAGCAGGCGTCACTCAAATTTTCCCACAGATTCCTGTTGGCATAGTACTCATATTTGTTTACAGCATTTGGAACAGTAAAAGTATTTAAAAAAGCTTATGCACATCTAAAAATATCCAATCTGTGCAAAATAATCAGGGTATCAGTCAGCTGGCTAGTTGTCTCTTCAAAAGATTTGAATTTCTAACTTACATTTTTATAACCTAATTCACAGTGCTTAAAATGTCATGAAAAGAGAAATAGCTGAGGTTCTAGAAAACACCTGAAAGGCATGTTAGCTGCTAAGAATTATTTTTACTGCAAACTCTGTAAGGCAGGATTGCTGGGGCAAAAAAAAACGAAGAGGAGGAAAAAGCTCAAATATAATTAAAGTGTTCCAAATGCATTGGTAGTTGCCATGGAACTCGGTAGTACCTTCATTTTGTAACACGGCTGTATTGCCTCTGGTAAGTAAATGCTATTGAAGATTGATGCTGTTCCTAAGAATATGTTGTAGAGTCATAGTTACATTTGGGGGGTGGGAGGGGTAGGAATTGGTCTCGATCCTTGGAGAAGCGTACAAACAGGATGGATTTAATAACATGGTAATTAACGTGTGACAGTTGAACACTTCCTAAACTTTAGTTAACTACAAGTAACAAAGATTTGACATAAGATGTTTTGCAACGGATATTTAGCTGTCATCGAATGACTGAATAAAAATTTATTTATCCTTTCTGTAGAACTCAGCACTCTCAATAGGAACAGAAAACCTGCTTTGCTTCCCTGTAGGTGAGAATTCAGCTTTTGTTAATATTTGTGTCAGTGGTAGAATGATTTGCATAGTCCATCTTTTTTAATAGACTATGGTTTCTCAGTTATCTGTGAAATGAAATAATCAAAATGAACATTATTGTTAAATTCAGTACCTTGTTTAAACAAGCATGCAGAAAGGATTCTTTAAATACTGTCTGTTTAAATACTGTTCTCTGTTGTTTTACCCATGGGGGTAGAACAAATAATGTAAAGTTGGATGAAAGTTTGTCTTGTGTAGCACACCAACAAAGAACATGGACTTGCAGAGCTTTTTTGGGCTGCTGCTGGGTACTACGGCTGACCTAGGGAAGGAAAACAGGAATTACATTAAGAATGGAAAGACTTCTTGCAGCCTTTCGATCCACTAAGCTGTGACAGTAACTACCAAGTCTGCAGTATTTTTTCTGGTACTGTTGCATACATGATATTTGAGGCTAAAAAGGGCAGTTTTTCATCTAGCATATCCTATCAAAGGCTGCCAGTTTTAGTGACATAAATTTAAAGCCAAAAATAAGAGTAAGCATGAGGCTTCAGGACGTTAAAACTCTTTAGGATCAGTATAGCTGTAAACAGATGAGCAAAATGTACCACTCAGGTTAAAAGGGGAGGGGGGAATCCTGTTGTGTTTTTGCAAAACCAGAAACAACTACAGAAAATAATAGTGCAAGTTTCTGTAATTTAAAAAAAAAAAAAAAAAAAAGGCAATTAGTTGCTTTTTCTGAAGCAGGTGTGACCATCAGTTCTGTATAGGAATTGCCAAATGTATATATTGAAGACATCATTCAGAGGAAAAAAAAAATCCTATACTCAAATTCTTCATACTTGCATGGATATGTCCCCTTGAACATAAAAATGGATCTCCTAAGTCAGGATATCCTTAAATGCAGTTCTTAAAGAACAACATTTTAGCTATTCTGAAAGCTTCAATAATTTTGGACCCTTCACAAATCTGAAAAAGTGCAGAAGCAATTTCAACTGGTGTTCCCACATTATTGAAGAGAACCATTTTAATTCTACAGTAGGCCTTATACTTGTGGCCAGGATGCCAGTAGTTATGTCAGCATCCTGAATTTCCCTAGAGCATCGAGCAATTCCTGTTTTCAGAGAGTTATGAAAATGTCTATATATGTTGACTGATCCGATCATGCAGCTCAGAAAAGAGGGACACCAGTACTGGAATCAGACATTCTGGCTTTCAATCATATTTAGTCCTTTATAGTACCAGCATCTTTTTTTATAATGATTGCTACACATTGGACGTGAACATACTAGATGTTATTGTTATCACAGTCTGCACATATCTCCATCTAAGTATAGACTGGTACACAGAAGCTAAGTCAACCATTTCTAATTGGGATGAACTTAAGTTACAGTTGCTGTAAAGCTACGTTTTCATGGTACGAAGGTTGGTACTGGCTGAATGATGGATAATGAACTCCCTTGTTTCCTGCAAGATTACCTTGATCTTGAAGCTATGATTCTGTTCACTAGGAAATTACATGAAAAACCAATGGCACATTCACTTTATAGGTAGAAGCTTTTGATCTATGCGACATCATTCTCAATTCTTGCTTTAGTAACAGGACATTTTTAGCTTAGCCTTGCAAGGGAGTAAGGAAAGCTACTTACAGATTTGAACTGTATTTCGTCTGTTATTTCACCACTGTTGTTTACTGCTTGCATTTTATTACAAGTTCTACAAGAACAGCACAAAGCTGCAACTCTTAGTTTCTGTCTTCAAGAGTAAGCCGACTTCTGGTTGCTGTGCTCTGTACTAGATCTGTCAGTCTAATATTGCTTACAAAAACTTTTAATGTTGTGCATTGAACTGTATACTCTTGACATCTGCCTACATGGTAACAAATTAACCGTGAGACAAAAAATCAAATTAATGAAGGAAAATTATACACTTTGAGGAAAACACATTCTATATTAGCATCAGATCAATACAGAAAACTCAAATCTACGATACCAGAAACGAGCACAAAGGTTCACAACCTTAGCTCGCAAGCCAACAGGTATTTTGGGCAAATGTTCTGTAAAGTTAGTCTGACTCTCTAGTTTTTACCCTAATTTGCAATTTTTGTGTTAAGGATTATTTCCATAGCCAGGGGCTGCAGGGTCAATTTTTTGTTTTAAGCAATCCTTTGCTGGCTCTGCGCTTCTAAATACAATCTAGTATTTAAATCCTGAAGTCCTTATTCAGCAAAACTTTTATCAGATTTTGCAGGGAGAAAGAAGGGTGGCTGTACATGGATTCAAGTATCTGTTTCAACATCTAATGGCCGTGGCAAGAAATTCTATTCAACGTTTAGGAAGTGAAATTCTAACAAACATTGCTAAATGCTGATCTAGTTGAAACCTATTATTTGGGGGACTGCGTCACACCATTTTGTGCTTTACCATGCTGGATTAATGCCAAAGAATGAAGCCAAAATGAAACACAAATTGCAATCGGTCTCCAGCAATGGAACTGCTTTCTCATCACCCTTTTGTTCGAATAGCATCATGCAGAAACTAAATGATCTATGAGACTGCAGACTGAGGTTCGCTTTGTGATGAATTCAGCAGCTCTGGCTGGGCTCTGTTGCCTGTTTATAAGAGGTAAAGAAGTGAAGCAGAGCTGTTTGATTCAGCCTTGAAAACTGGTATTAAATTGCTGATGACGGTGTTGGAGCTACTGCTACAGCTGTTTAAACTTCAGCAATGGGATAACACCAGGTTCCAACGTATTGCTTCACAAACACAATGAAAACTAAAATATTCAGTACTTTAGAGAGATAGAGAAGGAGTGATAAATTTCTGGGCATCACGACAAAAGGAAAATGGAGAAAAGCAGCAGACAGTAAAGTTATTCATCCTTTAAGAGCTACGTGCTTCATACCGCCCTGTCTCTTCTCCCCACCCTTCCCCCCCCCCCCCATTCACGCCTGCCTGCTGCCGCAGCGCATTCCCCGCGGGGTCAGCGCTACCGCCGCTCGGGCCCCCTCCCCGCTGTGGGGACGAGGACGACCCTCCGCACCGAGCCAAGTCCGCGCTCCGCCGCCTCCCCGCTGTGGGGACGAGGACGACCCTCCGCACCGAGCCAAGTCCGCGCTCCGCCGCCTCCCCGCAGGCTGCCGGGACGGGCGGCTCCCCCGGGGCCTGCCCTCCCCGCGGCGGCTGGCTGCGGGCCGCCTGGGAAGGCAAGCTTAGACTTAGAGCGGAGGAGATCCGCTCCTTCCCCCTCAGCCCGGCGGCGGAGGGCACCCCCGCGGGCTGCCCCGGGGCGAACAAAGCAGGGGGAGACAAAGGGAAAAGCAGGCGAGGAGGGGGCCAGGAGAGAACGCGGGGGAGCGGGAGCGAGAGCGAGGAAGGGGCGCGGAGGGAGGCGCGGCTGCCGCTGCTGCAGTCTCCGCCTCGCGGTGCCGCGGGCCCGGCCGGGCGCAGACGTTGTCCGCCCGCCCCGCCCCCTGCGAGCCGGGGAGGCGCCGCCGCCGCTGCAGAGGGGGAGGAGGCGGCGGCAGGAGGAGCTGCGCCCGGCGCTCCCGGCGGCCGGGGAAGGCGGCGGCGCGGAGCCGAAGGCGGCAGCGGTGAGGCCGCCGTTGGGGCCCGCGCGGGGAGGGCGACGGCGCCGTCTGAGGGTGGGGGGAGCCGCCGGCCGCCTCCCGCCTTGGGGCCTCCGTTTCCTCTCCGGGCGCCTCAGCGGGCGCCGCGCTGTGCCCGCGCTCGGGCCCGCGCCGGGCTGCGGGGCGGAGGCGGCGGGCGGTGAGGAAGCGAGGTAGCGCGGGGGCGGCGCGGCCGGCGGTGAGGCGCTGTGAGGGGGACAGGGGGCGGCGGGGGCGGCTGTGGGGCTCTTACGCTGAGGGTCCCTGAGTGAGGCGTAGGGCGGTGGGCAGCGCCGGAGGGGCGATGCTGGGCTGGGTGGGGCGAGGCCCCGGGAGTCGGGGCGGGCGTCCACCCCCCCCGGGAGCTGTTAGCCTCCGCCGCACGTGCCTGCGCTTCCCCGCCGGCCTGCCAGGGCCGCGGTGACAGCAGCCGGTTTGGCTGGTTCCCGAGCCGTGTGGTCGGGCTTGCCGAGCTCATTCCGCTCTTGTGTGGCTTCCCCCCCTTCTCCCGCTGCCGTCGTGCCCCGCTTGGACGGGGCTGGCTGCCTGCCGCGCTCCCGGGCGGCTGCACTCGGTAAACTCGGAGGCGGCGGGGTGCGGGGCGCAGCATCCCGGGTGGGCTGGGGCCTCCCCGGTCTCGTCTCCCACCGCGCAGAGCCCTTGGGTGTCTTCGTGGTTCATGAGGAGCAGGTAGGGCCATGAGGGTCTTGAACGCACTCTCTGCTCGAGTCTTATGGAAGATGAAGCTCTGTGCTTAGTTATTGGTGGCTTGAGTGGGTGATTCGAGGGGGAAGGAGTCTGAGTATTTCAGGGTAAATGGTGACCTGCAGTTCTCAGCATCCCACGCTTATATACTGATATTTTACCTATTAATGACTCGTCTTATAATTTACCTTGGCTTTTTGTTGTTTTTACGTCTGCTCCCCATGCCTGTGTTGTTTTCAAAGCTGCTGATTTGCAGGTGAGCTGCTCGTATTTTGCCCCATCGTTCCGGGTGGCTCAGCCAGAGTTTACTGCCATGTTGACAGCCAGCGTTAGACCTGTGGGATCCCCAGGCAAAGGCTGTGCTCTAGGCCCCTCCTGCTTTCCGCTATATCTCTAGCGCTGCTACCTAAGGCGATTCAGCGTTCTCTTTTCTGTGCCTTAGCTGTCACGGGGCACAAGGTAATTGTTGCTGTTACTCACATGTTGATGTGGCTCCTGCTGCATTAAAATCAGGAGTTAGTTTTCCCTTTCATTATAACATCTTTGTGTATGTGTTTTAAATAATTAAAAAAAACCCCAAACCCAAACAACCAAAAGCAAACACCACAAAAAAATCTCTTCCAAAACATAGCATGGGAAAGATAATTTAGTCTGTGACTGTATATATTAATGATTAAAAATATGACTCTGAAATGAAGACTCTTTCCTCCCCACCCCTTCACCTCCTTAACCCAGTGTGCTGAATGGGTAGGGTTTTATGGAAGTTCACAGGTTGCTTTGAGATCTTTGAGCAGAAAGATTTTAAAACATGTGATATCTGTATTAATATATAGGAAGAAGAAAGAAAAGAGGTGCAAAAGAGGAAACGCCTTTATGCCTGCTGCTTTGCGAAGAATTTTATTTAAAGAACAGAAACATGCATATAATTCTGAAACCAGCAATGTCAGAGAGTGATTTTTCTTAAGTGTGTGTCTGTGTGCACCTGCTACAACATGTAACAAGATAGCAAATTAGATACTATGGAGGAAAACTAACTCCTCCGCCCCTTACCAGCAGCATATCTTAGTCTAAGGACTGTGTAACTGTTCAGGTAACTGACAAAACTTCTTCATTTACATACTGAATGTAGAATGACTGAAAAACGTGCAGAGGATTATTAGTTCTTGGTTTAAAATTGCAAGATTTCAGGGTTCTCTTCCTGTCCAGTGCTTATACGTGCTAAAGGATTTTCTGTCTGTGCTAAAGCACACCAAAGCTTTGTGTGTATTCAAGGGAGAGGGATGTGTTGGCTGAAGCCGAAAAGCTTGGAAATGTGACCTCAAATGTCTGTCTCTTTAGGGATCAAGAGGGAGATTTTATTTGGCAAAAAAAATTAGTTTTATATAATTTGTGTGATTTCTTTTAAAGAGAAGATCTTGACTTTCTAGTGAAGGGCAGAAAAACAGCTGTCTTGTATCCTCATCACAGAGGTGTACTGTAGGAAATAACCTCTTTCCTCATGTGATTATACTGTAGGAAGGAACAGTGCTGTATGGCTGATTGCTGTGACTTTTTAGAGCTCCTGTAGATTTCCTGTCTGAGCTGTAGGCTCTATCTGTTTATCATCTTCTGAATGTGAATATCCAGGACAGCCTTTATTTACTTAGCTTGGGCAGATTGGATAATTCCTTTAGTGTTCCTCCCTTTATCCTTTTAGCCCTGTTAAAGTTTTTCTTGGGAGTGACTGAGAATATTTCAAAATAGATCTTCCTTCAAAAGCAATAGTGATCTGTCTTGCCAGTATGATTTTTCAAAACTGCTTTTCTTTCTCTCTCTAAAACGTTCAGGTCAAATGTTAACTCTGTATGTTGAATGCAAGTTTTCTAATGTTTGAACACGATGACCATGAATGAATGCGGCTCTTGTTTAATCTTTTGGCACTCCTTAGGGACTACTGGCTCTGCTGGCATGTATAAAAAGTAACGCACTGGAATCCTTATTGGACTGGCATGTTTAGAAATGCCTCAGATGGATGGTGTTTTGTTATTTAATGAAAGGCAATTATATACTGCATTAGCTGTAATCTCAGCTGCCCTCAGCTAGATGCCACTTTCTGCTGGAGCAACCATTTCGTCGTTCTTGACCAGCAGAACTGAAGCCAGCTCTGTCAGCAGCAGGGTTCCTGATGATTTCAAACATCTACTAATATATCTGTGCTTGTCCAGGTGTCTGTCCTCTACATGCATTTATTTTTGCAGAGTGATGTTGCACTCGCATGACTTATAGTGGTACAACTGACCCTTAGAAATACCCACAAATCTGGTATCTAGTTCCTGGTCTCCGAAGGCTGGAAAGAATTTAAAAGTTGTATCTAAGAATGGAGTGTACATGTTTCTACTTTAGCACCTGCCTAACTGTTTTCCACCTGAAATGTCTCATCAATTGTTTGTGCAAACTCAGAATACTCTTGGGTGAATAGTACCATACATTCTTTTAATTTATAAGACATGTCTTCACTCTACTGTTTCAAGGAGAAACACCATTAAAAGCTGCTCAGTTTTCCTGATCTTTATAATCTTACTGTCTATATTTTTAACTTATTTTGAGGGGAAATTGCAAGGCAAAGAGAGAAACTCAGTATTTGATAGAGTTCGCTTATCTGACATTCTCATTCTGCTTCTCTGCTTGGCAGCGGCATGCATTTAATCACAGCAACATTTATTAAGTTCTGTATTTGTTCTTCTACTTTATTGTATGCCAGCCGTATAGCAGTCATGGTGCTAATTTAGAAGGCTAAGAACATGGAGAGCTAAAAAGGGATTGCTGACTTGATGTTTTCAAAAAGTGTAAAACAGTTACAGTTTCACCCAAGTCTATCAAAATTAAATTCTTACTATAAAAAGCAGCATCTTTGTTTCAGCTGTTTCAGTAGTAATTGTATTAGAGAGAAGCCCTGTGTCTTTGTTTATATGCATTTGGTTTTGAGGCTGGCAGGAGATGATATTTTCCTTCTCAAACTTTCATTTAAACTTTAGATCCCCAATAACTTAAACTTGATGCTCTGCTATCCCAAAATCATAATTGTTATTGTGGACTGAATGCACTTACGGAGATGGTTGAACTGTCTTATCATCAGAAGAAAGCATTGCGGACAGTCAAACAAATTACTCTTCTTGTTATCAAAATGGAGGGCTTTTGGCAAAGGCAAGAATTTCCTTGGAAAAATGTAGGAAAAGTAGTAAGTATTGATAGTGGGCTTACCAGAAGAGGTAGCAATTATTTACTTTCTGGGGTGAAAACTCTCTCCACCTCTCAATCCTTGACTCATTCTGTAGAGAATGATGTGTGCTCAGGAGGATCATGTGCTTTCTGATCTTTTAATAGACTATAGCAGTGACATTTTTATAATGCATGTGTACAGTGGCAACTTGAAGTGTTAGAGTTTGCATCATATTTTCTGTGAAATTTTTTTAAGGAAGAGCTGATAACTGTTGAAAAGCTTATTAATTAAAGATGGGAATCTTTTTAAAAAATTGAACAGACGGTGTTTAGAAATAGCAACATAGATTGGGAAAAAATACTCACAATATTGCTAGCCCAAAATAATTTTTTACTGATACAGACACCCTCTCTTATTTGTGCTTCATATTCAGTAGTCTAATTCTTTGTGTTTCAATGGTATTTTTTTTAGTGAGAATCTCAAGGCATTTAGGAATCTGAATGAGCATAGCAAGTTATAGAATGGTAAGATGAGGTGACTTAAAATGTCCTTGATGCAGAATTAAAATCTATAAGCAGAGCAGAAGCTTTAATGAATTATCTTTCTCATAGCATTGCTGTAATATCTGACTGATGGTTTGAGGTCCTAAGCCTCTTACTATCTTTGATCTGATTCATCTTCTTCTTAGTACAGTTTCTTAGTTATAGGAATTTACCCTGCCTTTTCCCTTTCCCAAGCATATGCAGAGAGAATCCCGTTTATCCAGTTTTCAGTTAATATCCTGCACTTTCCTGGGTAGAAAAACAGCCATGTATCTTATTTACCAACTTAGCAATGTCACTGAAACCCTCTAATTTTCAGTGGATTTGTGCCTCGTAATGGTTGCCTTTCTAACTATATTATATTCCAATTTTATATTATCTCCAAATGTACTGATAATCTGCTGCTACCAAGTGTATTTATTGATGGCAATACTTTAGTTTTTCCATTTTGCTTCAGAAATTAGTTGGTCTGATCTAAAGTCATTGGGAGAAACTCAAGACTATTTGAACACAAGTCTCCCTCTTACTGGGTGGCCTGCTTCTGTGAAACTTGTAAGAATATAATATTTGTTTTTAGAAATCTCCTGCCTTTTATTTTACTTCATTGAAATTACCCGGCAGGTTCAAAAGCAAAGGAGAAATACAGATTTGTATGTAGGCCTGGCTGCCATAAAAGCCCTGATGTTGAAAGATAATCTAAAAGTCTTTGGTCCGGAATATGCTATGGATCTGTGAACTCACATGGAGAACAGTTCAAGTAATCTCCATGATATAGAAATACAGCTATTTATCTCAGTTAAGAAACAAATCTAAAGCTGCTGGTTGAGCTCTGGATTAGCCACGTCCTTAATGAGGGACAGCATTGTGGGGTGTTCGGATTGGTTCCCAAACAACAAAGTTTATTCTTCCCCAGTCCTTCTAAGTGTGCAGGAAAGTATGAGTGTCTTCTGAGTTCTTAAGGAAAGAGAGATTCACTCTTTGAAGTTACAGACAACCAGTAGCTATTTATGGGGATGTCCTTATACTGTGCTGTGATGGTGCTTGATAGCAGGATGAGTGATGACAAGGCATAGTGTTTGCATTACGGTGTGGGGACTGTTTTGAATATCCTCTGGGTGTCTTTGTTTCACTGAACATACTAGTTGCTTCAGACTAAGTAATGTTTATCTAAACAAATGCCCTCTAAAGTAGAGTTGAAAGATTTTTCAGGACCTCTGCTAATGATCATGTAAATGTGATTCAGTTTGAGTAATTTGTCAGCCACTTTTCGTTTCAAGTTATGTTCATCAAATCAATGACACTGTCAAAAGAGCTGTGTCATACCGGTGGGCATACTTCCCAACTTATTACAAGCTTTTGGTTTTGTATTTTTATGATAGCAAAAGTAAACTGTATTTTGAGTTAGACTAAAGGCATACTAAAACTTGCATGCAACAGTAATTTCCTGGAGTAATCCTCGTAGCAACTTTGAAGGCACTTCAGAAGAGCAAAAGATTGCTTTCATTCTGTTAATTTAATAGTTAAGCTTAGTTAAAATAGAGATGCACTTCTTCAAGAATCTGTCCCTTACAAAATTCATATTTATGTTAAGAACACGGTATGAGAAACTGAGGCTTTGTGGTTCATGTAGGATGAGTGTTTGCCTTTGTGAAGGGTATACCTCTCTAGAATTCATATGATGGTTATATTGGATTGGGCTGGAATGAGCTGAAGTAGAATGTCATAAGAAGAATGATCCTATATAAACTAGGGGATGTTCTTGCTTATTTTCTTATTACATTTTTATTTCCTATACCAGTGTCTGCAAACAACAGATCTGAGAGAAAGGTCTGGATTCCTTTTATTTTTTTCCACCTGATCAGCTGAGTTTTAAATGCAGATTTTTTTCTACCTTTAAAAGTGAGGTACAAAACACTGGTTTGATAAGCATATACCAGCCCATATATTTTGATGCTGGCAGTAAGCAGAGCATCTAGTAAGCCAAATAAATATGATCTGATGGCATTTAGCATGATAAACATTGAATTAAATGATGCATATTATTTTGGTGTCTTTTCTTATGTTAGTGATGTACCTGAAGAATATATTCAGATCATCATATTACTTGAATAATTGACATCAAAATCCATGGTTTCTGGGAGACAAAATAAAACTGAAGTTGTGTTTTTAAATGCTCCCTTTCTTCTAATTGCAATGTGTTGAATGAGTAATCAAATGTAGACTCCCAAATGCCAACCCTTATTCTATTGAAATCTTAAATTCTTAATTCTGTTTTATATATAAAAATTCTTTCTTAAATTCTATTCATTTCAGCTTAACTGATACCTGAAGATGCCTCTGTAATCCCACAGTCTAATCACTGAACAGTACAGTTAAATTCTTGAGCAACATTCAGATAATCAATTTGGTTTAACAGTGACTACTACAGGGGATGTTACATGAGTACCATAATAATTTGCTGTTTGTGACTTGCTTTGTTATCAAATGCCTACAGTGCTTTCTGGCTTGTTTCAGTCTGAACTTGCTACTCATTCAATAAATGCTTTGGAGCTGACAAAACATGCTGGATTTGCACTAAGTCATGAGCATTAGGTTCAGAGAGAAGTTCACTTACCATTTCAGTAATTGGCTTCAGTGGCTGAATGCAAAAAGACCTTGATGTGAATTCATAGCTCCAAAATGGTTGTATTTAAGTAGTTTTTGTGATTTAACCCTGGCTGGCAACTCAGCCCCACCCAGCCGCTCGCTCACTCCCTCCCCCAGTGGCATGGGGGAGAGAATCAGAAGAGTAAAAGTGAGAAAACTTGTGGGTTGAGATAAACACAGTTTAATAGGGAAAGCAAAAGCCACGCACACAAGCAAAGCAAAACAAGGAATTCATTCACCACTGCCCATGGGCAGGCGGGTGTTCAGCCATCTCCAGGACAGCAGGGCTCCATCACGCGTAATGGTGACTCAGGAAGACAAACGCCATCACTCCAAACATCCCCCCCTTCCTTCTTCTTCCCCAGCTGTATGTGCTGAGCATGAGGCCATATGGTGTGGGATAGCCCTTTGGGCAGCTGGGGTCAGCTGTCCCAGCCGTGTCCCCTCCCAGCTCCTTGTGCACCCCCAGCCCACTCACTGGTGGGGTGGGGTGAGGAGCAGAAAAGGCCTTGACTCTGTGTAAGCACTGCTCACCAGGAAGGAAAGCATCCCTGGGTTATCAACACTGTTTCCAGCACAAATCCAAAACACAGCCCCATACCAGCTACTATGGAAAAAATTAACTCTATCCCAGCCAAAACCAGCACAGTAATAAATGGCTAGGAATATGAACTGTGCTGCATCATTACAAGAGAATTTCTGAAAAGTTAATGCATGAGGGCTTCCAAATCCATCTTTTTGGTTTAACTAATTGTAATTGTTACAGAACTGACTTTGAAGCTTAGTGTGACATTTACAATGGATATCGTGTGCTGTGGAATTATTTCATTGTAAATGTAATCCAGCGCTTGCAAAATGGTGATTCAGTCTTTTTGGTTGCCCAATGTGAAGTATCTCCAATAGACCCAGAATGTGGCAGAGGAGGCATCATGATCAGGAAGACTCCTGTTCCAAGATGCGGCTCATCTCTCACACTCTGGGTGTGCTGACATTGCAGTTTTCCAAAACAGGACAGAAATCTGGCTGCATAATATGTGGTAATGGGGGACTATACTTGTGTTCCTCCTTAGAAACAAAAGAAGATGGTGGCAATAGGAAATGCTATTAGGGAGGGTGTGTGAGGCTATCTGCTTTCTGCAGTTTATCCCTCTGCTATGTCTACCTCATCCAGAATTGTTTCAGTAAGGATGTTGGTGGGTATGTCCCAGTCTGGTCAGTTTGCAGACCTGCTGTGGATGAATTAATCTAATTCCTATCTGAACCTTCCAGAAGTTGGTCTCTGTGATCTGGCACATTCTTGCACAGAGAGAAATATTCTAAGAGGTAGCAAGAGGCAAATAGCAGTGCAATGTGACGGCATTAATTTTGTTCAGAGTTGAAATGTGGTTGTATTTTTAAACTGTGTATTAATTTCAAAAACCTATAAATTCAACTAAAAGCATTATTTTAAGTGCTTTTGGACATACATATGCTCACTTTTTACAGAAATGTAACACCAGCCCAGGAGACCACAAATACAACTTTTAGAGCTGTATTAAGAATTAGATCTGATCATACAGAAGATGCTTATATGCTTTAAGGTTTTAAGATTGCAGTAATTTTAGTTGTAAGCATTTGTAACTGTGCAGGGTCTGAGCTCTTGGAGTAACTCATGGACCAGAAGAGAAAACTTTCCAGGTTCAAAATTCCAAGTTCCTTTTTCTAAACCATTGTCAGGATATTTGAGGAATGATTCATGAGCTTCTGAAAGCTTGGCAGTAGTGTTATGATCATCAAGAGTATGAAACATATTTAAGAAATGCTGTTCAGGCTGTTATTTCAAACGTTGTGCTTCATGGGGTGAGTTTGTTTTTCTCTCAGGAAAGTGAAGTTACTGGACTGTGGTGGTCTTTGAAATGCATTTTCCATATCACTTTTCTATGGAAGGGATTTTCTGATTTATTTTGTACATGTTACATTTTCTTCATGGTATGGTCAGAATTTGTCTTCTAGGTACCTGCTAGTTGACTGCCACAGGGATTGCATATGATCTTCTCTGGTTACAGATCTCTGTGAGATTTTCAGCAGCATTATCTATTCTAAACAGTCCTTTTGTAATATTTACTCTGTGTCTGTTAGTCTTAATGTTTATATGTATTTTGCAAAGCACTGGTATGCTTAGCAGAATTAACAAATTGAAGTGATCTCTTTTTTTGAGCTTAGAAATGTGTTGGCATTGAAAGGCATTTTCCACCAGTATGTAGTCTCTTAATGGTGTTAACTAAGTTTAATATTAATCTTTTTAATTCAAAATGTTTTGAAGAACTCGTGCATGACCGATAGCAGATGATCATCAGTTAAAATAAGTTTCACTTTATTATACAAATAAACCACGAGAGTAGTGTTCTAGCCTCAAAGTACACTGCACAGAGTCAGACTGCAGTGTGTCTGCATGCAGAAGACACAGATTTTGCAGTCTGTTTTGAGTCAATTCAAACATTATGCTGCTCTCTTCGAGAATGTCCTCTTTGTTTCCATACCAAATGGACAGACAACTTGCTTTTCTCCATGGAAACACTGCATCTGCTCCATGGTAGTCGCAAGTAGCGATGTTAGCAAATGTTTCATCCTTAAATTGTCAAGTCATCATTTCAAATGTTTTATCAGATGAAACCTTTTGCTTTTAATGTTGGCACTACCTATCCTGAGGGAGGAGAGCATGGTGGTGGCAGCATACTTGTCAGATAT
Organism: Ciconia boyciana; assembly: GCF_034638445.1. NCBI lineage: Eukaryota > Metazoa > Chordata > Aves > Ciconiiformes > Ciconiidae > Ciconia > Ciconia boyciana. Next base: position 9,091,143 of record NC_132948.1, read on the forward strand.
CAACTAACCTTAAAGAACTATTGTTACTGTTATATTCTTGTCGTGACTATAAGGTTCTTAAGTGGAGTGAGCTGAGGCTTTAACTTCTTTCCTTGTTTTCTTATTTAATTGTGGTTTAGTTCTTTTGGAGTAGTAGTTGTTGAAAACACAGTCTTGAAAGAAACAGTGGTGGACAGCTGTTTTCTTTTTATTATAGGAATTCCTTTTTTGACAGTAGAAAAATATTCTGCTTTTTTAATTCAGGGTCATGAGGTTAAATTTTATTTATTTATTTTTAATCTCAACTTGCCAACAGAATTCATATCTATTATCAGATTAGTAGGATTTATTTTCTTAAACCAATGGTTCTCAACTTGTTGCTCATGAATCGCTTTGATCCATGCACTACTTTGAGGTCTGTAAAAGGTAAATAAGAAAAATAAGGTTATTATTAATCAGCTAAAAGGGCCAATGCAAGGATTCATGTCTGTATTTGAAAATTTTTAGTAGTCAACACACAAAACAATTGCAATTCATTCGAGAATGTAACACATTTTCATATTGTGCCATTACTGGGAAATATATGATTTCATACAAGTGTAAAGCTTGTGTTTAAAACCTCTTTTTTATGAGAATTTGTGGCTTGCTGAACACTTTAGTACGTGTTATCAGACTCTTTCTGGGCATTTCCTTAGGTTCCTGCTACGATCTTTTGAGGAACTTACAGTTAATGTTATTGCCTATTGGTTATAAAGATTATTTTTCAGGAGAGCTGAGACAGATTCAAGGAAGGAAAGAGAACAAATTGAGACAAGTAGCTAGCTGCTCTCTCTTATGAGAACTAAAATGAGGTAACTGACATCTGGAGCCTGTTAAGAAATGCTGGAGTATGTAATGCTTAAAATCACTTGATGCAAATTTATGTGCTTTCAGCGCTTTATGAATTCTAGTAGGAAATGCTCCTATGAAGGTCCCGTCTCTTTCTAAGACTGAAAGTTGCATTTTCACTATTGCAATAAGGCAGTAGTTTACCAAAATGTGTTGCCTATATTTTAGCAGTTTTTTAAATTAAGCTACAATTTCAGTAACGCTAAAACCAGGGTACAAGGAATTGTGTTACTTCTGGCCTAACTGAAGGCCTGTATATTGAGAAAAGCAAATGACACAGCAAATATATAACCCATGACTGTGGAGAGCAAAATTAAAATATGAATGAGTACCCTGAGCCAAGAAATGCGATATTAGAACATTCTAACTTTCTGTTGAGCAGAGGTTTGTTAAACATCTATTAATAAATAATTATTTGAAACTGGCAAAATGTAATTTTGGGGGGTAGTTTAGTGTTTGTTTTCTTTTAATATACCTATCCTTGCACAATATAGATGGTTACTACCTATGTGGTGCTGCAATGCTCTTTGGGGACAAAAAAAGAGGTAGTATATGGAAAAGAACAGTAGTATACTGTAAGACAGCTTCTAGCTTCCTGGTTTTAAGAGGCAGTCTTTCTTACGGTGGACTTGCCTTTGGCCCATATGAGGTTGTTGAATTTCCATAAATTTTGTGTTTGGCACTGACAGAGAAGACTGTGAACCAAAAAGAACTCACCTTGATACTTCTTGCATTTCTGTATTTGTACCAAATCCTTCTTTATTATGTACAGTTTTTCCGTTCCATGGATTTTGATGGATTGAGGAAAGTAATGGAGGCATGCATGGAGATCCTGGCATTGGAGGGAATAGGGCCTGCAGCGTGAGGAAGAATAGGTAGGTAGCGTGTGTATAAGAGAGAAAAGGAAGGCTTTTCAAGTCCTTGGCATGGAAGAGTGAAGTGCAGTCTTAGAAGACTTCTAAAACAAAACATGAAGAAATACGATGCACTTGGATTTAGCAGGGAGGGCAGGTATGTAGTGGGGGGTGAGGGGGGGAACCCCAGTGTTCCTGCTGTGTCCAAAGTGACTTCTTATGTGATCCTCTAGTTGTTCTTCTGTATAACTATATGCCTGTCAGTTCTTTCACGGCTTAGTCATATTTCATGCCTATCCTTCTGCTTTGATTTTAGAAAGCTAACTCTGCTTTCATGTTCATGAACATGAAAGCTCCCACTTAAAAATTAATAGTAAACTGGCATACATCTTGCAAAAACAATGGAGACATTTTTCTCTTCAGTAGTCATAACTCTGCAGATGGGTGGGTGACATACTTCTGGCAATGCTAGAAAAAATGTTCAGCAATCTGCACAGTGCTACTTCAGAGTTTTCATGGAGCATAACTTAAATTGTAGACAAACACCATACAGCCAAGGTGGTAATTAATGCTTTTTAAAGTATAACATTTTTGCAGACTACTTAGAAAATGGGTTGAATTTGGTATGGCCGATCCCAAAATAGCAGAAGAAATGTTTCACTTTGTTATTTAGGTTCACAAAGCAGTGTGCCTGATACTTTCTTTTTTTATTTTTTTCACAGTGAATTGATTTTTAGGAGCACTAAGGTGCTGGCTATTAATAATATATGAGGGTAAAACTTATACTGGTAGGTAAAAGACACGGTTGGCTTGTCTCTTTAGTCTTCCTTCCTGTAGCGTAGCAGTCTCTCCTTCACTAGGGTTTGTTTTGCCTTTAAACACACTGTATGCCCAGGGTACGCACCTGGGCACTGCTGGTAACGCTTTTGGGAATTCTGCAATTGGCCAGCTTGCTGCCTGTGCATGCGTAGTGATCCGTGCCAGAATGCTGAGTAAACGGCAGGACCGAGACCTGCTTTACAGTTCTTGTTTGTCATGTTCGGAGCAAACAGTTGAGCAAACAGTCTATTGCTACATGTCTGTGTTTCCTTTTTTTTTTTTAGGTGTTTGTTTAGATTTGTGCTGTGTGTTTTTTTGTTTTGTTTTTGTTTTTGTTTTTTTTTGTAAGCAGGCATACCTGTTCTGTCAGTGCCTTTATATATAAAGCCTAGCAAATATCCAAGCTGTGTTCATGCAGAACAGTTTATGCTTTTGAAGATGGTGGGGAGACCAGTCACCTTACAGTTTGGCCTTGAATTCATGTTATGGAAAAAAAAAAATAGTTTTTTCATTATAGATGAAAGAGCCTTTCTAAAGCTTTTGTAATCAAAAGAAGATGCCTTCTGTGGCAAAACCCTCATGGCATAGTTCCCTGAAAAGCTTATAGCTGGCTTCCAAGTCAGAGCAGCGCTCTATCCTAGCAACGTAGGGAAGAGTCCCTCCTCCTCTTTCCACAGGAGCGTAGCTGGGGCACTGTGTTGGGGACTACGAGCCAGTGTCTTGTGATCTAAAAGATCACATACAGCTGAGGTGGATGTTTACTTTTTAGTTACCATCATCTAACTCTGTTGATCAATCTTAATTTTTCAGTTCCAGTCTCTCTTAAAAACTTTATTCCTTTTATCCTGAAATTCCTGGTTCTCTTGATTTCTCTTGCAGTTAGTTCTCTAGTCTCAAGTTGTTTTTGCTGGGATATTGCAACACTTGAAAAATGTGACTGAAAACAGTAGGGTGCACAGAGTGGTTATATCTATGTGTAAATGTTAGTAATGCTGTTAAGGGCTTTGTTTTTCTTTCTTAAAATAGCCTTTTAGTTTAAAGCTCAAGATTAATACAGCAGCATTCAGTGAAGTGAGTTATTTTGATGTTTTAGGTTCAGACTTGGTGTCTTTTAGTAGGAAATGGCCTTCAAAAGATGAGTTGGAAATGCTGTCCAGGGAAATGCTTCTCGTTGCTATTGTAAAACATCTTATCATGCATTTCATACATAGACTGTGTATATATAGAAATTTCTTCTGCAGGAGTGAAAATATTGATTTTTGGTTTGTGTCTAATGTTTTTATATACAGGTTTATTCCAGAGTTGGAAAAACTCAAATAATATATTTTATCCATGTTTGGAAAAAGATAGTTGCTACAGACAAAGAGGATTAATACTGGTATTGCAAAAAGATGAGTATGTTAAAACCAAGTGGACTTAAGGCTCCTTCAAAGACCATCAAGCATGGGAGTACATTGCTGAAAACACCTGTATCTGTTGCAGCTGGTAAGGAATATTTAAATATCTTAACTTTTCCCCCATTTATCTTCTAACAAAAAGTACCTTGAAAGCTATGAGTATACACTGTTTTTTACTATTTACACCAAGGTATTTTTGCTTGTATTTCTGATCTAATGAAAATGATGTGTACAACATGCAAAAAATCTGAAGTTACTAATCGGATGTGATCAAGCAGTTTTACTTGAAGAAACCTTGTCGTGATAAAAACGATTGGGTAATTTTTTAGGTAAGACTTGTAATCTTTACAAGATTTTTACCAAAACCTACATTAAATGCATTCAGTGTCTCTGTCCTTAGATTTTGAATTACTGTATTCCAGAGATTACAGTGTTTTCATAAGTAAGAAAATGTGGAATTGTGTTCTTCCTTTTAGAAATCATGCTTTTCCAAATGCTTGTTACATTGAAACTAGGTTATGATGCTCTCTGGAATATTAGTGTGTTTGATTCCTGTTGCTTTCTCATTGTGCTTGATTCCAGCTCCAGCAGAAAAAGCAGCTCCTAGTGAAAAAACCTCAAGCACAACCACTGCAGATGCACATGAAGAGTTTGTGGATGACTTCAGAGTTGGGGAGCGTGTTTGGGTCAATGGAAATAAACCTGGGTTTATTCAGTTCCTCGGTGAAACACAGTTTGCTCCAGGACAGTGGGCAGGGATTGTTCTAGATGAACCAATTGGTAAGAATGATGGCTCTGTAGCTGGAGTTCGCTATTTCCAGTGTGAACCCTTGAGAGGAATATTTACAAGACCATCAAAATTGACAAGGAAAGTGCTGACGGAAGATGAAGCCAACGGTACACAGACAGCTCATGCTTCTAGAGCAACATCACCAACTTCCACATCAGCTGCTAGTATGGTGTCTTCGTCTGCTGCTGCACTTCCCCCTTCAGGAATTCCACAAAAAACTTCACCACTTGCTGCTAAGGAACATTCAACTCTTTCTCAGATTAGCAATCTTTCAAAAACTGCAAGTGAATCTATATCAAATCTTTCTGAAGCTGGATCACTAAAGAAAGGAGAAAGGGAGCTCAAAATTGGCGATCGAGTTCTGGTAAGATTCCTCTGCAGCCTCTGTGTCTACTTTTTGATTGATGAATTGTAACTTCTGCTAATACTCAAAACTTTTCTACTATTTCCTTGGTCAAGGTAATGTAAATTTATGCTCTAGCTTTCTTTCCATTGAGTGTCTTCTGTAGACAAGCTCTTCATATGCAGTTTTGCATACTGTAGGAAGATCTTTGCAGTACCAGGATAAAATGGTTAATTTGGCAGTTTTTAATCTATTACGTTTTGCCAATGTCTAAAAAAACCCTTCGGTCTTTAACAACATAGTTGTAGCTTATCTTTCCATAACTTCAAGAACTACAGTCATGCTAAATAAAAAATGAGCTTGTGAGATTTCCATGCAGCTCTTTTGCCCTATTCAGGGCCTTGTTTTTAGAAAGCTAACAGTTCAGTAATTGATTGTTCCCCTGAGTAGTGATAGGCAGCAACAGAAGTAGTCACATAATGCCACTGATCACCCAGGAATTACGTGTTCTGTTGGTGACATGCCATGTTACTTGGCTGCCCTTCCTAAATTCAGAAACATAAATACTTCTGCTGATGTATCATTTCACTCTTTTAAAAGGGAGTTAAGTTTTGTTAGTTTAAACATTCTTTTTCAAATAATTATGTTGTATACCTTTTGTATTTGGATCAATGTAATAGAGCATGGGTCATTTTTGATAACTGATTTGACATATGCCTACTAAGAAAAGTGGGAAACTTTGCCTTGAAACACTAGCCTTTCCTTGAAAAGGCAGTAGAAAGCTGGTGATACATTGTTTATGTTGTATTCTTTATCCAAAGGCTATGTATGTAGCCTTCAAATATAACCAGAATGATGTTTGTATGTCCACCAGATCTACGATCACTGTAACAGAGATCTGATTTTAGGTTTGAATTACTTGCGTGTGTCATTAAGCTGAAGAATTGTCTTACTGTTATTTTGATACAATCTCTTTTTATTTACAATGTAATTTTAAAAATTTCCATTATGTAAAAACAAGGACAGGAATGAATACCCTGGCATAGAAAGCATTTCTGGTTTCGTAAGAACCTTGTGTAGGAAAAAAAATCCCATGGATTTTATTGTTTGTCCTGCACTGCCCCACCAGATAATGATTCTGCAGTGAAGGTGGATTGATATTTTTATTTTATTTTAAGGAAGAATTTGACTCCTCTTTCTGTGTAAAGAAAGCTTAAAACATAGGGCCAAGTTGAAGAAAGTGTGAAGGAGACTAAGGTGAAATGAGGACAGGGTTTGGCTGACAGCTAGAGTTGGGCTGAGATGTGTTTTCCTGGAGTGGCAATGGAAACAAAGATTTACCGTTTATCCCTAGCTATTTCTGTCAGAGGCTAGAGCCCTGTCATCTTCAGTCAGTCTCGTTTTTTTAACCACTTGTTTGCCTTTTTCTCAACGCTCTTCATGAGATCTTCTGGGATGTCGTCTTTGGGTGGGAAAATTCTCTGATGCCTATGAAGGCATCACTCTAACTTTCCTGTATCCTATTAGTGTAAATTACAGAAGAAGCGTATCCTAGGTGCCACAGTTTTGATAGTAATAAGGTCCCAAATTCTGTTTGTTAAGTAGAACAGATTAAACTTAGTATTTCATCCTCCCTACTTCCTCTGTTTGCCTTAAGTCTTCCTGTTGAATCATCAAATTGTAGTTTGAGGTTTTGGGAAAATTCCTAGCACAGCATGTCAGTGATGCATATCTGTAATTTATATGCCAGTATAAGACAGTGTACACACAGGAATATGAATGTTAAATAGACAGGATTCTTGTCTGCTGGTTTTTAACCCTTTTGGGTCCCATGCTAATTTTTTGTAGTAGATCCCAGACTCTGCTGATGTCGTGCCTAATAATAATTCAGATGTAAATATCTTAAATTGCCAGGTTGGTGCAAGTAATAGTAAACTTGGCTGAATAATCCATTCATATGTTAATACATATTTTTTTTTCTCTGCCACTGAACTCCTGTCCAGCACTATGGACTGTGGAATGGACCTGTTACTGAGTAATTGCTGGAAAATGTCCTCAGAGCCTACAGCTAGCACTGGTTGTTGTGAAAGTTCTGCCTGTCACTTACTGTAGCTTGCTTAGCCATTCCATCTCCATCAAAGGTACAAATGCAACTGGACTGCTCCATGTCATTTGTTTTTTATTTATACCGACAGCAGTAACTTTTCAGTAATATGGTATGCAAGAGGATTGAAGGCTTGATGGAATTTGTAGGTCCCACCTCAGCACAGAATTTCCCTTCTAAGTGACAGTGTAGCATCACAGGCCCGAGATACGCTCCAATCTGTGTACCGTTGCAGAACTCTGGCAACTAAATGCTGCCATGCTGCCCACATTCATCAGATCTTGCAGTTTGGACTGACTGCTATTGAATGCTTTGTGAAGGTTCTTAGTAATAGCAATGCCATGATGATTATGGATATATGGGGAAAACAACTGCTGCGAATTGTGTTTTGAAAATGGTGAGCCTCCAGCAGTGTAGAATTGCAGTTCAGCAGAACAATGAATTCATGATCAAGAAAAGCTCATTTGGGAGCCTTATTAAAATACTTAACTGGAAAAGTATGTCCTTAAGGGCAAATTCATAGATGGGTAAGACACAGCTCATCAGCTAAGATTACATTCTAGAATGGACTTCAGATGTGGCTCAACTTTGTTGATCTTTGTGTGTGATCTTAGGGTGTGGAGAGTTACTCTGGAGTATTTCAATCTGTTAAATTTTTTCCTCTAACTTTGATTTTAAAATGTACTTAATAGGAGTTACCTTGAACTGATCTGTTAATTTTTTTTTGTTTTGTTTGTTGTTGTTGGCAACTGGCTGTTTTTGGATGACACCTTCAACAAAAAAGGCAAAATCATACAGCACTTTTTCTGCCCGATCTGGGTTATTAAGAAACAAGAGGCCATTCTGACAAATGTTTAAATGCCAGAGAAATGCATTTACCAATTCACATCTCCCCTCCGCTTCTTTTCTGCATTGCACAAATGTAAATTTACCAGAAGTTTCTTGAACCTGAAACGTTGGCTTCAAAGCATTTTAGGCTTGACAGACTGACATTTCCCAACAGCTAAATTTTGTTGGAACATTTTTCAGTTCCTACTGATACGTTCGTAGTATGCCTCTACGTGAAAAGAAGCTGTAAACTCTTCACAGTTGCTTCTGCATTCTGTCACAGCAAACTACTGCATCAGATGTTTATAGCCCGTGGTGTTGGGATGAGGTAGTTTGATTAAAGGCTGTATGTGCAAAGAAATCTTGAAGAGACAGTTAAAGCTGTAGAGCATGGTCTGTATTGTTTTGTGTAGATAGAAAAAATGTCTTAAGCTTATTTTCTTATTCCTTTGATCTCTAATTGTTTCACCAGTCTTTTGTGCACTTAAAGTTAGAATTACCTAATGCTACAATGGTCCCATATGTAGAGTCCCACCAAACTTCTACGGGAGAACTGATGTCTTTAAAAAAGATATAGATTTAGTAAAAAATATATAGATTTAGTAATAAAGGAAGTTTCCAATGTATGCAACCCTGATTTATTTGGATATGATGGCAGGTGCCCTACAGGATCTTTCCTTAATTCAGATAACATTAGGAAGAATAGTGTCTACATACAAACTAAGCGTTTGGGACACTAATTCAGATGCTTGTCAGAGAAAAGAAATTGCACTGCAAAAAACAAGTAGAGTTGTGACGTGATCGCCTGTATATTCTCAAATGCAGGCTTGCTTAGAGTAACTCATGTTAGGTTGTGCTGAACAGTGCAATAGACATGAAGATGAAAAGATGCAAAAGCAAGCAGCCTTGCTTTTTCAGGGGGCAGAAAACATATTTTTCCAAAAGACCTTGTATATATATAAAAAAAAGTTTCATTAACATCAGAACAGACAGACAGTGCTTCAAGGTATGTGATATGTCAGCTGAGTTGCGTTCCTGTGGATGCCTGCAGAAAAAAAATATTTGTAGTAGATTTGCTGCAACAGTCAGCTACAACTTTTTTCCTTTTTTTTTCCCTCTCAATTTGAAGAAGACATGTTCCAGGCTGTTAAATCAAGATGTAAACGTCAAAAAAATAGCTCGTGGTAGACGTCAATGTCCATATGGGAAATATAATAATCATGGAGAAATCCACATTGTCCTGTTTTCTTAGAAGTTCTCTTCCTTGACATTCTGGAGGAGTCAAAGCAAATCAAAACCAAATCAAACTAAGTGAAGTGAATACACGAGCTGAAGTATTATACCCCCAAATGGATGTTCCAGTGCAAAGGAGAGGTCCTTTAGATTTCTGTAGTTTACTCCTTCTCAAAGACAATTAGGTTAAAACAGCATGCAAGCCCTCTGCTGTCCTGGAAATCTCTGATAAGAAGTCTGTCTCACTCAAATCCCGGTATATCTGAGCCATATTCAGCAAGCATGTACTTAATTGCCTAGTTGACTTGAAGCTGAGCAGTAATTTTCCTTTCACTAATAAGTATTTGGAAATACTTCATGTTAATATGTAGAAATGTTGAAAATATAGGGAGATAGAGTACATATTTAAAATAATTGTGGTTTCTGATACATAACTCCTTATTATTCAGCTTTTCATTTGTTGCACTGATGTATAACTTTTACTGGAAAAAAATAATACAGCTAAACCACAGAAAAAGTTATTAATGCAAAGAGTAATTAAAATAGCTCTGTATTAACCATAATTTCCATTCTTAACATCTGAAGTATGTTCTAGAATCTGGATATGATTTAGTTATTAGAGAGAGGACGTTAACTCTGGGCAGCCTGATCTCATATTTGGGGATTTCTGTAAAGTAGGAGGTGTTGGTGTGGAAACCTGCATTTCCTTCATTGCACTCATCCCACCTTTACTGGGTTAATGACAGAGTGCAAGGTCTTTAACGCAACTGTAATTGATTTGCCTACTGAAAATTAGGCTACAGCTTCAGCATTTTGAACCTAGTATGAATAAAAATTCCTATGCAAAAAGTGATCCCTTCTTGTGCCAGTGGGAGTGTTGTTGCTAGGTACTAAACCAGATGATGGGGAAAGAATAAGATGGGGAAAGATTAATTCAAAAAACAAATTACTTTCAGGCTAAGCCAGTTTCTGTTTCCTGTTTGAGTTACAGACAGAGAACCTGTTTGCCCTGGTATTGCAAACAGTTAAGATTTCTTTAGAGCCCAATGCAAAGTTGATTGAAACAAACAAACAAACCAACCCCCTGAACTAACCAACCTAACAAACCCAAGTTGTTGAAATAAAAGGGGGAAACCAGCTTTGTGTGACACCCGTTGCACCTACCAAAGGTTGAAGCAGCTTTGAGAGCTTCTTAGGCTTTTTCCTGGAGGGACCAGATGCTGTATCTTAAATAACTAAATAAATAAAAATCTTATCAACCTAAGGGGCCTTAGCCTTCTCAAGGGATTAAAGTGCTTTCATTCATTTAACCAGTTACAGCTTCATCATGGTCTGCCAAATCTGATGCTTCTGGAGCTGAGCTGTAAAGCTGTAACTTGGGCCTCTGTCCATATGTTCACAAAAGGTTGCAAACTAGATTTACAGGCATATGCTGATGTGGCCTTTTCGGAAAGCTACTCTCTGTGCATGAGTAACATCTAATTTCTTCTTATTGTCTGTTTTATACTGCTCACTGTAAGTTATTTCTTGCTTCGTTATTTCTTAGTAAGTTCTTTAGTGATGCAATAGGCAGAGACTGATAGGAGATTATTGTCAGATTTGTTTCCACCCATGTAACCTATCTTCAAGTAAACATGACGTTAAGTCTGTCAACTGATTAAATGCCAGGACTCTTAAAAGCAATGAAGGGGAAAAGAAACTTCACGTGTGGAGAGAAGTTTCTCCCTTTAGAAGTAATCCTCCATTGTCCGTGTGGTATTTTTAAGTTTTCAATTTTCTAGTTTCTGTAACATTCTGAATAGAAAATGCACTTCTGGATTTAGTCTAATTAAAAATCTGTAATAGTAAGTATTTAACTGTTAGAAAAACAAATATTCATTTGCATTGTTAAAGCAATGTAAAAATACCTTGCCACAATGCGTATGAGGATAGAAGAGGAAGAAAAATTTGGAAGTTGAGAACATGCGATTGTTGTGTGCTCTGCTGGGGCTGTCCTGAGCCTCGTTTATGGTGACTGTGGATGTATCTCAATGCTTAACTGCTCAGTTGTGCTTTTGCTTCATCCTTAAGCTGAGTTGACTGTAAGGTATTTTGATGGCTTTGTCATGGTAAGTCAAGGATGAAAGTATTCTTACATTTATGTATCTTTAGACATAGTATTTTGTATACTGTAAGGTATAATGTAGATTAGTTTGTGAAGTGGTTGCCACAGCATGAAATGTATGTACGAGAGTATAGCTGAAGGATAGAGGGTATCCAAAGGCTTTGTCTGTAATTCATGATCTTGGTGATTTTCTCTGTGCCAACTGTGGCTTTCTGTTAATGTTACATTTAAGCATTTTTAGGACATACTGTTACCTATCTGCTCACCGATAAATAAGATGTTAAATTTATCTTACTGCAGCAAGGTATGAGTTGTGTCTAATTGTGAGTAATTTTGTTTTGGCAGCTACTTATTTAACTTAAAATTGCATGTGACCTACTGGGATATAGGCAGCAATAGGTGACTTCTCCACATGCTTTGTTAATAGTTGGTTCATGCAAGACTGATTTTTTTTGGTGTGCGTGGACTCCCTGTCTCCCTTCCCCTCCCCCCAAGGGGAGTGATATCCAGGAACATGTTGTCCTTGCTCATTTCAACACAGGATGGGCAAAGGAACAATTTATTTATTTACTTATTTTAGTCTTCGCCTTTGCTTTTTTTGTGGTCACAAATTCACATGTGGCTTTTGTAGTATGGAATTGCTGTTAGTTTTTTGTATCACTTCCTTTGTGACTGAATGAGTTGATTGAATGAATTGAACCTCGATAGCAGATCATTTTTAATTATTGAACTGTTTTCTTCTGGAAGTGAAGGGTTGTGTCTAGCATTGTGTCTGTGTGAGTGTCTTATTGCACGTTAGCATTTTTACCCACTTTGGCCTTGCTTTTGAACTTGCTAGTCAACTGCAACCAAATTGGGTAGAAATGTAGAGGTTTCAGAGGTAAGTTCTTTACAAGTTTCATGGAAACAGATAGACCAATAGAAGGTAGAGAATTTAACCACCAATTTTGGAAAAGCTGCAATTTGCCTTCACAGATTTTTGTACATCAGAGAATCCACATGATCAAGGTCTTGTCTAATACTGTTCCCATCCATAGAAATAGCTGTAGTCACTCTTGGATTTTTAAATAGCAAAGTCACTCGACCATAATATCCAGTGCCACAGGAAAACTGGCATCATTAATCTTGCTGTTCACAGAATTACTGGTTTGAAAAATCTGAATTAGGGAGACTGGTTTAAAGTTTAGTAGATACTCTAGCACTCTTCCAGTTATGTCTTGATTGAGTGTCGGATGTTATACAGATATTTCTGAAAAGAAATAGGATAAGCTAGACTGTCTAATATCAAGAAAAAAAAGACAGGCAAAAACTGACAGAGGAATCCGATGTTGACAAACTAAAACAGGGCAGTTTTGTCAAACATGTTTTACTTCCTTCTTTGAAACTGCAGATTTAATGAAGAACATGCTGTTGTGTGGTGGGATTTTTTTTTTTGTTAATTTTGAATCCTATCTAAGTCTAACTTCAAAATTAGCATTAGACTTTATGATACATTTAAGAATTGGGCAATGGATGGCAAACACCTGCCCCCCCCCCCCCCAAAAAAAAAAAAAAAAAAAGTGGCTTGCTGGTACCACCATTGGATATGGTCACTAGTGTGGTTTTTCTTTGAGCTAATCTAGTGCTAATACTATTCAGCACTTTGATCCATGCTCTGGAAGTAATTGTGAATCATTCTTGATGAAATCTCTGGGCAGTCAGAGGGGTAAATAACAATATGCTTGGAGCAATCCAGAGGGACTGGTCGTTTCATCTCCATCAGGGCAAGCTGTTGGTTGTGTTTTGCATTCAATAGCAGAGTTTATAAGCCTAAGAGTGAGAGCATAAGCTGTGTAGCAGCCATGGGCAGCTGTCTGCTGGAGGGAGTAGTGTGCTCTAAGCAGTGCTGACCATGCTGTTGGTCAGTACTCAGATCCTCTATATAGTTAGGTCCTTTTTTGTTTGAAAAGCCCATTGGAAACATTGGTGAGAATTCAGAACACATTTGCAAAATGACTCAAGCAAGAGAAAGTATCTTGCAATAAAAGATTTGAAGAACTCAATCTGTTTAATTTACAAAGGCAAAAATTTAGGTGCCTTGCTTAAAAAGTGTGTTCTTGCATGGTGAATGCTAGTTGCTGAAGAGGTCTATAATCTTCCAAATAAAAGCATAATGAGAGTCAGTGGCTGGAAGCCACAGTCAAATTTGTTTTATTTCAAATTTAAATATGTTTCTAACAATGGAGTGATTAACTATGAAAATAGACTGTCAGTGGAAGCATGTTTTCTGATGGATATCAGCTCTTATTTAAAAACATCAACACATACAGCTTAGCTCAGTACAGTTACAGGGTTAATTACAGATGTGAGTGGGTGAAATGTAAAGACCTGTTTCAGGAGAGCCAGAGGAGATGATCTGATGGTTCCCTCTGGCCTTGAATGGGTGAACAAGTCAATTAAATACAGTTGCTTTTGCCAGCTGGAAATGGTTCCTCTAAATTTTGAGAAACAAGAGAAAGAAGATTCTGATTCATAGGTCCCAGGTTTTTCAAAGTTGTAATTTGTCTGGATGTTTTTTACTTTTTCAAGTGTTGCATATTATGGATGCTGTGGTTTGAATGGTTCTGAAAATGCCCAGTCTATGTGACAAACACAGAAATATCCAAGTGATGCTTTTCAAGAGTCACCATAAGTGCGTGCTCAGGCAGAAGGAGAGACAGAGACGTTGTTATTCAGCTTTTAACTCTGCTCAGCTGGTCTGAGTAAGTGATACTGTTATAGTGACAAATTTTCAGACAGTGGCTATCCTCTTTTCAGAGAGATCTGTAGTTTTCAATGAACACTGTTTAAATAGCAGTCTCATTTTTTAGATCCCCCCCCCCCGGATTACACTGGTTTATTTGTTTCTTACTTCTACTTACCTTTGGAAATGCGGCTCTGCAAAGGTTCTCACAAAGTTTGACGTGCTCATCCTGATGTGCTTTCATAAGGAAGTTTTTAACTGCTTCAGGTTTACAAACCCATTTTGCTACTTCACTTTACATTGCAGCAAATGAACGTAAGCTTATGGGATTTAATCACTTTTCCCATGTGTTTGACAAAACACTAGTAAATTCCAAGCAAATTTCCTCACCCCACAATGACCTGTAGCCTAACCTAAATTCTCTGGTGTGTTGCTGCTTTATATTTTACAGCTTGACTATATTGAGTGTGATAACTGACTAAAAAAAGGTCTGGAAGTTCTTTTCTCTGATCTATTATTTAGTGACCTGCCCTACCATGAATGAAGGTCATGGAAAACTGTCTTCATGGTAGTGATGCCCCATTTTTCCATTTGACTTGTAGAAACTTTTTAATAAACTTCTTTTCCTATAAATAATAAACTCCTTTTTAATAAACTTCTTTTCCTTCTTTTAGAAACTGAGCTTCTTTTTTAGTCCTTCATGCACTACTGTGAAGTAGATCCCCTGGCAAATGCAACTATTTTTTGGGGGTTGTTTTTTTTTACTTTTTTTGCTATAATTCTTATAATTAACATTTTTAATAATTTTTCTATAATTCTGTAATAAATGCTAGAATTCTGTAAGTACAATTCTTTTTTCATATTGGTATATACACTTTAGTGTAATCACGTCTTAATCTTTTTTCCCCTTTAGAGCACTAAGTGTATGTACGGTCTGTATATGTACAGCAACTTTTATGCATAGAAAAGCCTTTACCATGCTATGTTGTACAGCAGCACCTCACATTGTACTACCAAGGGAATAAGTGATTATTTTCTTAAATGCTTTCAAGGTAGGTGTGCTGTCACATGCAGAGTACTTAACTGCAGCTGGAGATAAATATATTGTTTGAGGCAGATGTCTGTGAATGACTGGAAGTCTTCAATAGATTCAGGCTTTGTAGAGCAATGCTGACCCTGTCTTTAAAGCTGAAGACTTAGAAGGCTTTTGCTTGAAACTGAGCAAAACTGCATGTATAGACCTTCATCGATGCTATGAGCACTTTACTGCCACAGTGTACTCTGATTCCTACTATTGGTAAGGATACACATTTCAATATTTGCAGAAATGTAGTAGCCAGTTATTCGAAGAAGCTTGACTAGGTTTGGAAAAAAAACCCACTTTTTTGGCATTCTTCCTTGCATCTTGTTTTAAAATAACCCTGGTACCATGGTTACGAGACTAGTCACATTGCTGTTTCTCCTGGGGATCTCATGTTGTGCATCCCCATATGTTCTTGGGATATGAATTCCTCCATTTGCTCACTCCCACTGGGCTTTGGGTTGCAGTCCCATGCACATCCACTGTGATTGCTGTAGCAGGTCCAACGGGCACTGGTCATTGCCAAAGCTTTTCTACTGGATTGTGTCTCCAGGTTTGTGATTTGGGTGCAGCGTCTTCAAAATAAATGCCATATATTTTTTAGCTAAACATGGAAGATGAGCAAGGCCAAGGTATGAAACAAAAAGGAATGAATATTCTGCACCCAAGTTTAATCTGTATTATCCTGGAGCTACAGTTACTTACCTAGAGGTTTATTTACAGTTTGAGTTGGAGGGAACAGATTGTAACAGTTTTTACTGTCTCTGGGAGTCTTTGCATCTAGTTATCCTTTTCCACTACCATGCTTCAGATAGCTCTTGTGTACCCCATTTACCTTCTATGGAAAGGTTTGTGTGTGTGTGTGTGTTTTGCTAATTGACTTATGTTGTTTATTTTAAAAACCAACCAAACAAACCCTTCCAAAAAAAAACACAAAAACCCCCACCGCTCCACAAAACTGCAATAAAATTCCTTGGCCTGACTAAACAGTTCTGTAAAAGGAGCTGAGGAATCTCTCTGTGCAACCACAAACCTGACTATTGTCTTTGAAGGGATGCTCCTTATCTAGGCTATTGTTCTAGCTTTCCTGTCTAATTTCTTTAATGGGTTTTTTACTTTGATTTATCTCTGTTTATAGAGGTAGACAACAGTACAAAATTGAGTAGGGAAACAGTACTCACAGAACTAACCAGTCTTTTCACCTAAAGATGTCTTCCAAAATTATTGTTAAAGAAAAAGAACCAACAACACCCCGCTCCCTCCTGCCCTGTGCCCCCCCCCCCCAACTTGCTAGAAAAGGAATAAGGAGAAGGACAACTTGTATGGACTGATGGCACAGACATGCGCATGTTTTTCTCTCACACTGCGTAATTAAATTTTATTTTGATGTTTGTACTTAAGTTAATGAAAAACTACTAGAAAAAGTAGGTTATGTATGAAGGTGAATCATGTGTCGACTTAAGGAATAGTTCTTCCCAGGAAATACTTTAACAAATGATGTTATATATTCCCTCTTCGCCACCGAGCCACAGAGGAGATCTCGATTCCATGTGACTGTTTTGGCCGGTTTCGATTCTTTGTTTCCAACACAGTACTTGTGCTTGTTTTTTGAGAGGGGAAGTTTGTCCATTCTCTGCCAAGAACACCAAATACCAAAGGTGTTCTACTAGTTACTATATTAGGCTGAGTCATGATAACTGTAAACTTTGTGTATTTTTATTGCATGAAGAGTAATAATTTGCTACAATGCCACTTCAAGCAAGATATAAAGGTTAAATGTTGTTTCAAGACTGCCGCTAATGAGAGAGGAGAAGGGGACTTCCACCTTAAATATGGATGAAAGATGTCTCTGTCAGCTTTCTCATTTTAGTAATATCAAAATGGGCTAATTATTCTTCCCTGGTTTTCTGAGGTTAGTGTAGATTAGGATTTTTTTTTTCTTATCAGCTGAAGCCTTGAATTGCAAACTGAGCTGTAGGCTCTGGGAAGTTGATGAGCCGGTAGCTAGAGCACAAATGTGTGTGGCATCTACTGTGCACTAACTTAGTACTTTGTGGACTCTTAGTACTTTCATGCAAGATGCTGTCCTCCATTCCTAGATTCGTCACAGTTAACCTCTTGCATGAACACTTCCCAGATGTGTTAATATGAATTACCTAGTGTACTGTGATCATGCACCTTAATTTATGGCACAAGAAGCTTGTTGTTCTCTAGTTTTCCTGGGAAGTTCCCCCCATAAATAGAATGTCCAATGTAAAAATTATTTGAAATCCTAATATACGTTTTAGTATAGAAAAAGGAAAATTACAGTCTTTGTGTTAGCAGGTTCCATCCAAGCTCTCTGCTAAGGCTACAAAATGTTCCTCATTGTATAATGTGTGCTGGAAAATACAAGTTAAAAAAAGCAATGGCCCTGAAAATGTCCATGTTGAATCCAGTGAATCTTTTGAAGAGGTTTTCATTAACATTTGCTTGTTTTCATAATGCTAGTTGCAGGCTGAACAGATTTTCACACAAATAGGGCACAACATACTGTCATTCTGACCTGCAGGAATCCTGCAGTTCTGGCTTGTGGCCCTTCTCGGCAAGTGTCAGTCATGCTGAACACCTTTTGCTTCTTCGCTTAATTTAATTCTTCCCTCCCCTGGGCATTATGAAAAACTATATCTTGCAGACGTTGTGAGTAATTGGAATGGTTGTAAAGATTTAATATTTTAAGTTTGAAAACAACTGATTTTAAATCTTCTATTTAGGAATGTTTGTTTGGTTTTGGTTTTTAAAAAAGTGAAGAAAAGATAAAGAAAATGAGTCTTCCCTCCCTGAGAATTCAAATAGCTATTTGCATCTAGAATTTTGCAAAGTGCTCAGCATTATGCTTTATATCAGTCCTTTTAAATGCAAGAGGGTTGTACTATGTAGTTTATCTGAACTATTCCTTAGAGAAAATATGAAAGACTTCTTGTTTCATTTCTCTTACTTTTCCTCACAGAATTAGAATAAGAAATGAGCAGTTCTTAGAAATCCTTATTTGCTGATAGAAATTTGTGAGAGACTATAGTACAAATCTATTGCATTCAGTACACGGGTTATACTGAGTCTTGTTAAACGTATTTTTAATCTTATAGCCATATATCAAGTCACCTAATAGAATTGTGGCCTTCAATCGTGACAAACTTCCCAAATACCAAATAGGACAGAACTAAATGCTAGGGAATTGGTTTTGTTTTTTCTCCTCTCCCCCCACCTTTCTTCTATAAACAATTTGGTTGTGAAGAGCTGTTCAACATATTAAACTCATCAGCAAAAGAATATACAGCTTGAAATAAGAACCGGTCACGTCATTAATGTGCTTTGTGAACATGATTATACTGAAAGCTTTTTACGCTGTATTTGGTATTGTAATTTGGAAATGTATTAAATGCAGTTGTGTGTCTTACTGCTTCAGGTTGGTGGAACAAAAGCTGGAGTTGTGCGCTTCTTGGGAGAAACTGACTTTGCTAAAGGAGAATGGTGTGGAGTAGAACTGGATGAACCTCTGGGAAAGAATGATGGAGCTGTTGCTGGAACAAGGTTAGTCTATCATCAGATAGCAGCCGCCTTAAAGATTTTGCATCTCTATATTCTGTTTTGGTTTTTTAATATCTTATATGAAACTTCATATCAAGGGAAGTAGTTAGGCTGTAAACCTGCCTTGTCTGCTGATGGGGGGGGCGGGTCGTGAGACACCGATTTGAATTTTATGACGCCTACACATCTCTCAAAGTCTGCATCAACCCCACGTTCATGGGATTAGTTGATCTCTCCTACTCCCGTGTGAGTTTTATTCATAGACTGGTAATGGAAAACACAATTTCCTGCTTTTTGAATGTCTGCTTGGTTTCTCAGCTTGGAATGAATGCTCAGTTAAGAAAATATCTCTGGGTATGTAATAGTGGAACTTAAGGGAAATATTCCTGCATCACAGGAACTGAAAGCTCCTATAGCAATAGTTGCCTCATTGTAAAGATTGAGAACAGTATAGCTGCTTCCTCCAATAAGTCACGCTTAGAAAGCGTTAACTCACATCACAATTTGACTTTCTTTCTCATTTGGTATAAGGAACAGCCCTTTAACTCATTAAAAAGAGGTTTTACAAGGGTTGTGCCACCTTAACATAGGTGATCACAACTTAAAATTTTAAGTGGCTCTTGTTTATATATAACTAAAGATGTATGTTCTGTATAATCAAATATGCATACATGTATAGGTATGTATGTAATGAAATACAAACCTACTTGATTTAACTAAAATCTGATTTTTATTTTTAACTCTCTGCTGTCACATTTGTTGGCAGCTCAGAGGAATGTATCGAAGAGGAAAGCTATGCATGTTAAACTTTGAATCTGAATGGAATTTTTAGGAAACAGCTCTCTAGCTCAAGAGTGTACTCTGCTGAATTTCTGAAGCCTGATATAATCATGCTGTTTCAGCCTCTCAAAGTCCCATTTCCAAATCTAGTGTTAAAAAAAAAAATTGCAATCTAATATAGATTGAATTGTCACCAGCTGTTACCCTGTACTTTAATACTTTTAGACTATTGATCTAGAATTCTTTGTGTAGCCAGACCATGTATCTGAAAAGACAAGTTAATTTAGTACACTCATCTGTCTGCTTTGCTTTTTTAAAGGTATTTTCAGTGTCAGCCAAAATATGGTTTGTTTGCTCCAGTCCACAAAGTTACAAAGATTGGATTCCCGTCAACCACACCAGCGAAAGCAAAGACAACTGTGCGAAAAGTGGTTGCGACTCCCACAGCCCTGAAACGTAGTCCAAGTGCATCTTCCCTGAGCTCTCTCAGTTCTGTGGCATCTTCAGTAAGCAGCAAGCCAAGCCGTACAGGACTAGTAAGCTTCTTTTTCTATTGCATGCTTTACATTCCCAAGCACGAATCCACGTGGCACTTGCCTGTGGTCTACTTGCATAAATTGAGAATAGAACAGATCTTGGGCAGAGCACAATATACATTTAATTGTGCTCTCTTTTTCATTGAAAGCATGCATGAAGGAAGGAAATCTTAGCTAGCCCTGAAGAGTAGCTGAATATCTGAATATTTAAGCTTACACAGTTAATTCGGGCTAACTCAGTTATTGCCATAAGAAAGGGGCTTGTGATGCCAACAAACTGAAAAGGCATCAATGTTCTCTGACTGGAATCTCCATTTAGTTGTTCATTTTCCTAGCACTACCTCTGCCATATGGGGTTTGTGTTTGAGGATCTGGTATGTACTAAAGCTTCCATTGATCAAACTTGTTTTATTAAGCAGGAAGCTTCAAATTGTCTAAAATGCAAAAGGTTACCTTTTACTTTTAAAGAAATGAGTCAGCTGAGAAATACAGAAGTAGCAATTGTCAAGTCTTTGCTGACAAGAAGCCTCTTTCTTTTCTTTTAGATTTGGTTTTAATCCTATGAATTCATAAAGGCTAAATGTTGCAAAGTACAGTGGCTCAGGTGAATTCTAACACAGTACTAATTCCACCTAATACACTTAACTATGGATTCTTTTAAAGTTGCTCTGTTACCTAAGTGTCCTAATATTGGGTTGCAGCAGTAAAATGGAAATCTTCTGGGAAAGCTGAATTTTAAAAAGTCTCTCTTTTAAGGCAATTAAAAGCATAGCAATAATTGGTTTTTTTCCACAGTCACCCTAGATTTTTCCTTTTTTTTAAACCAAAGTACCTAAATACATCTAATTAGAAAGAGATCACTCCTCCCACTGATCTGGAACTGGTTAGCTGGCATACTGTCCCACTGACCAGCAGGTGCAGAACAGGGAGGTGATTTACCATAGTCCTTCAAAACTGAAGCAGATTACAAGCGAACAGAGGTCAACAGTTGGTCAGGGCAACAAGGTTAATACCTTATCGTAAGGTAAAAAGTGTAAGGTTCCGTTTTTATTTGGCACAAGCAGTGGGACTTTATTACTTAATCCATTCTGGAAGTCGCACTTCTAGCTGCAGAGTGCCCTCTAGTTTGAAATCAGTGTGCTAACATATGGTGCTGTCTCAGGTTCAGGGCAGACTTCATGAGCTGATGGTGAAGCATTAATATGGACCTCTACGTTTTATTCCATATGCTATGATACTCTAAGCAACAAGACATTACAGTTACACTTTATAAATGTCTACAATATAGTTGCTTATTTTGCCTCTGTGTTGTGCCCCAGGGCTTTTGCATGTTTTGGACCATAAAATATAAAGCTTCTGTAATCCATTATTTCTGGAATTAAAATTCCAGCTTTCTTCCAACTCTTTTTCTCAGGCAACATGAACAATTGGTTACTATCCAAGTTAAAAGGACTGTCAAAATAATTCTGATGCTTTTTCTTTAAAAGTTAAGCTGTTGAAGAAACAAGATTTCCTGAAATCAGTTTTGACACAGCAGACTTTTTGTGCTTCAGTTTCTAGGAAAATTATAACTTTCCTGGAAATTGCTGGACTCTTACATAGTCTTCTCAATTATTCAGGGCTGTTGCTGTTTTCTTCTTCCTGTGTAAGAAAAGCAACTGTCAAAGTAGATGATCTAATGTTTTAAGAGGGCTGTCTGATGCAATTTATATTTATTTCCAAGTCTGAAGGAAGTTGATGTTTCTCTGAAATCTTTTGGATTTCTTTTGGAATTGAGAATTAAGTCAAGTTTGATTTGAAGAGCTGGAATTGTTAAAAAGCAATGCATTTGGGAATAAGATATCTTCTAGAAACTGAGAGGATCTGAAACAACTAATCTAAGCATCAAAGTGGAAGATGGTTTATTCTGTCTCGTACCTTTTCAGTCACTTGATACAGAATTTGCAATGGATGGTAGATGTATCATTCAAGGCTGTGAGTAGACAAGTTAGAGAGATTGCGTAGCAATCATGGTAACAGAAGGGGAAGTGTGTTTTTGTGATGACAGGAGAATACGTCCGTGTTATGCGTTCTGTTGGGGACGTTGTCCAATGCCAGCATTCCAGGCTGTATATGGCAACTGTTTTTCAACATTTTGATCTCTGAAAGGATCACAGAAGAAACATGCTCCTATTCTTGGGCAATACTATTAGAGCTAAAAGTTAACAGAAGAGCAAGCCTTTGTGTATTGTTTTTTGTTTTAAATAAGGCTTTAACTGAGATGTCATTCTCATTTAGTACTTAGACAAATTTCTGAGCTGTTAAGCTTAAAGTCAGTTTTTATAAGCTGTATTGGATTTTTTTTTTGTTCAATTTTTGCTGTTTTCACAACTATTGCTCACTTTTACTACATAATTTCAGTTTATTTACTTTCCCTTCTAGCTCAAAAACTCTTGAGGAAGTAGAAGACAGGGCCATGCTGAATTTTCACTGACACTGGTTCCATTCAGTGGAGCAGAGATCATGCAAGGTCAAGGAAAACCCTAAGGTTCATTTTAGCTCTAGTTCTCCAGATTGATTCATTTTTATCTATACTCTTTAAGTTTAATCTTTCAGATTTTTTTTTTCCAGAAGTAATTTAATTCCAAGTGATATAAACATATGTTTTAATCAGGTACCAATTGTTCTTCTTCACAAGGTTTTAGCTGTAAGGCTGGCTTTTTAGGTCAAGGTAAATGCTTTTCATCTTGGATGTTTTATTGCCATAGTAGAGGTGCCAAATGCTAGTTGGAGTTCCAAAAGCTTTTGATAGAGCATTTGGAAACGTTATACCGTTGCTGGTGACCCAAGATGATGACTTGATAACTAGAGGCACAATGTTTTTGACTTGCTAAAAGGCTGCTTTTCTTTTTTTTAATGCAAAAAGATGCTTAGAAACATAACGAGCTAGCCTTTGTGTGAGCCTACTAAACACACCTTCGATTGAGGCCAGCCTTTTGTTTTCACTTCAACCCTTCTGTCTCTTACACACTAGCTGCTGATTGCTACAAAGCGATCTTACTACACATGTATGGCCATTGTTAAATTCTAGAAAATTAAGTAATTTAAATGTAAAAGGAGAAGGTACAGTAGGTTACAGAAAGCATTTGCTTTACTAACCCAATGTTTGTAGACTCTGGAGATATCCCTTGTTTTCACTTGATACGATAAAAATAATTCTGTACTTACTTTGTGAAGTTGACAGAAACATCCTCCCGGTATGCAAGAAAAATTTCTGGTACCACAGCCCTACAGGAGGCACTGAAGGAGAAGCAGCAACACATTGAACAGCTCCTGGCAGAAAGGGACCTGGAGAGGGCAGAAGTTGCAAAAGCAACCAGTCACGTAGGGGAAATAGAGCAGGAATTAGCACTTGTTCGCGATGGACATGATCGGGTAAGAGTGGTATTGCTGTTCTTAAAATAGAGGCTTTAATGCAGTTGACTTAATTTTCAAAATTGTGCTTTCTTATTGGAAAGGTCTGGGAGTAAGAGGTGGTGTTCTAAAAGTAAGGCAGTCCGTACCTGTGAGATCTTCCTTGTGGGAGCTTTGGCTTGACGAGATAGCAAATCTACTTCGTTTAACTCATTTTTGTTGAACTTCTCTACGATTCTCTACAATCTTTTATTATATACATATTTGAGTATGATAACATTCCTGTCCCTTGGCCCATCACTTTACCAAATTGTGATTACTGAGGTAGATACATAACTTGGAAAAAATTGATGTATTGCCCAACTTAGTAGATTTTGCTCTTATTCCTCCTGCTGATTAGCATGTACTGGAGATGGAAGCAAAAATGGACCAGCTACGAGCTATGGTGGAGGCTGCTGATAGAGAGAAAGTGGAACTTCTCAATCAGCTTGAGGAAGAGAAAAGGTAATCCAAAACTGTCTTCCTTAGTATAACTCTGTTAAAAACAAACTTTGCATTAAAAGCAAATGCTGTGGTGACTTTCAAATATGAAACAAATTTTCAATAATGCAGATAGGGGCAATTATTGTATAAAATCATATTGCTGTTTCTTAAAATTAATACTAAAAAAACCCCTCTCTCAAATTTGGGGAGGGAAAGCCAAAGAAAGCGGACTTGCTTAGAGGCTGTAGTTATTGTTTATAGCTGAATTTCATACAACTTCTTCCTTTTAGTATTGCTTTCTGTTATGAAGGATATTATTCCTACTCATATGAAATTAATGGATCATACCTGATCTTCTTGAAACACTCTTCTTCCACTTCCAAATGAAGATTTTTGTAATCTCATTTCCTGACAGTGCTGGATTAGGAATTTACAGTTTAGTTCTCTTGTGAATAATTTATTACTATTAGTCTGTACTTCTAGGTAGGGTCTGTCTCTTACAGGAAAATCATTAAAGCTGTTAATTTTAATGCCTTTTCTAATTCCATTTCATAACCATTTGAGGAAAGGAACTGAGATTACCAAATAGGTAAGGTGAGGTTAGGAAAAGAAATAACCAGATAAATTGTTGGGTCAAGGTTAGGTGAGGGAATAATCTGATAAATTGTTTTGGTAGATTTGGAATGCTTTTGAAAAGCAAGAGTCTATTTAGAAACGCATTGTGAGTCTGCCCTGTAGGCTTGCGTGCATCCCTGAAATCAGTCAGATGTCAACCTCTCTGAAAGACCTGCCTAAAACTAGAAATCACAGATGAGAAAATGCAATGGTAAAGCCTGGGCAATTCTTTTACAATTTTCATGCTGCCTTTTTATGGGTTCCACTCTAACTGAATTTTCAAAACAATCAGTAGAGTTAAGTCTGGAATTATTTGTATATTCTCTATGAAATAATGCACTGGCTTTTTAAATTTAAAAAAAAAAAACAAAAACAAAAAACCAACCAAAACAAAAACAACAACAACAACAAAAACCCCACAAAACCAAAAAAACCAAAACCAGCCAGCTTTGCAGCACCTCCGGCAGCCTGGCTGTGGACCTACTTTTGCTGAGTGCCAGGTCAGTGGGGGTCTGTTTTACCGCAATCCTCCATGGCCTTGAGCTCACCTTCAGCATGTTGCTAGGCAGCGTGACCGTGCCGCTGTGCGCCTGCTACCCATTCACCCATTCACCGGAGTGACATCCTACAGCCGGGAAAACATTTCATGGCTTTGGCAGTGTAGTACTTCTCCTTCCTCCTAACCACTCCAGGCTTATTTACTTTGAAAGTTCTCTGTAATATGTATTCAAGTCAGTCTCAGCAGCAACTTGAAGTCAAATAATCTTTAATCCTCTGTTTCCCAAAGCACATTGGTGAGACCCACTTCCAGTAGTAAGTTCTTACCGTCCTTTTATTTTAGACATCCATCACTTGTAACTCTCTTTGATGCAACGATTTCTACATCTGTCAGCCAAGCCGTGGGCACCAGCATTGTGTGTAATTCAAAGGACAGAAGACATGCTTGTCTCTTCCTTTGCAGCATCTTACAGTGTTGAAAGGATCAAGGGGAAAAGGAGATCTGGCCCCTTGTTCATTGGGGTATACCAGAGTCAGGGGAGGGAAGAAATAACTTTTTACAAATTTTATTTTAAGTCAGATATTAGCTTCTCACATCTGCCTTCTCATTCTAAGACTCCTGTATGGGCAAGGCAAGTCAATGTTCTTGCTTGCGCTCCCATTCTGCATCTTGCCATTCATCTTGACACCTAACATAGGTTTGTCTGTGCTAGAGTTTTGATGCAAGTTGACCAGCGCACTTCTAAAAGGCCTGTGGGTATCTTGGATGTGTCCTAACTTTCTGACTGTTTCTTAGGTGAATGGTAGAATATACAGAATGTGAGATCGAACTGTTCATTTAGATCACCTCTTCTGAGGATGTGCAAAAGGGTGAAAGGATGAGAAAATCAGTGGTGACTTAAAGGTTTTCTTTTTAACTCATCAGAAAATGCAACAAAATACTTTCTTTATAGAGCTGCAAGAAGACTGATGCCTTAATTTGTCAGTGCTTGTGTTTTAAAGACAGCAGCTTTCCTTCTCTCTGATGCTTCCTGTGAGAGATTTCTCCTTAATGTTTCTGGTAGTTTCCTGGTACAATCAGAATGTAGTTCTGATTTCCACTGAAAGGTGAGCTTGAAAGCATTTTCTTTCAAAGTTATCTGAATTTTAATGAATTGTCCCCACAGGAAAGTTGAAGACCTTCAGTTCCGTGTGGAAGAAGAATCCATTACCAAAGGAGACCTAGAGGTAAAATATCTCCAGCTTTGTAAACAGGATATATGGTAGGACACAGAAATGCAATCAGTTCAGATTAAGTGTACTGTTCTCTAGAAGAGAAAGGCAGGAATGATTCATAGATGCAATACTGGTCCAAACATATGCAAAGCACATGAAAGTGATTCCCAGTTCTGCAGTCCTTGAGTAAGCTAACTGTCCTGAAACTACAGGATTG
Organism: Ciconia boyciana; assembly: GCF_034638445.1. Taxonomy (NCBI): domain Eukaryota; kingdom Metazoa; phylum Chordata; class Aves; order Ciconiiformes; family Ciconiidae; genus Ciconia; species Ciconia boyciana. The sequence continues at coordinate 9,117,589 of NC_132948.1, forward strand.
CACCCTTGATTCAGTTACACACTTTAGCAGGGGTTGTACTGTGGAATGGCTGTAGTTGTTTAGAGTAATTAAGTTAATTAATAGAAAACTCTACCTTTTGATATTTTACATTATTTTATAATCATATCTTATTAATGTTACTGAAATTGCTTAAAAGTAACCACCAACAAAAAAATCATTTTGAAGTTATGAAATTGCAAGTTAATATTTATGCCTTTGAAAATTAATATTGAAGACTAGTCCTGTTTATCTTCAATCAATTTTTTGAATAATCTCTGTGCTTTCCTTAGGGAAGATTGATTAACAAAGAATGTTTTGTCCTGAGAGTTATTGCACACAAAATGTAAACAACAATTAATGTGTGCAATTTTTGTCTTTCTACTGTTTGTATAACTATAACATTGGGCTAAAACATAGTATGTTATTACAGCATCAGAATATAAAATATTTAATGAAGGATTACTCTCAGATAATTTGAACACTGCCAATTTTTATCCCAAATTTCAAATTAAAAAGCAAGATACTTTTTAGTTGTTCTACTCTGTTGTTGTCTAATCAGAAAAATATTAGAACTTCTTGCACAGTATAAAGTACAAACTTAATTAACTTGTGTTCCTGTGAACCATTTATGATTAGTGCTAGCCTTATGAAAATTATTCATTTCATATAACATTTCTTTTATTTTAGTCTTCCATTCATTTTAAGATACCTATCTAGACTCTTCATAGAATGCTCCTTTTATTGTTTAGTCCATGGAAAATTTTAAGTTTTTTATTTTTTGTTAAATCAGTCGATAGTCATGGCAAACCATCTTAAAGACTCTGGTTTGTCAAGCTGCATAACTTCAAGAGTTTAAACTGAGTTAAAGATAATGAAATATATCCTGTTGTTTGTGTTGGAATGATAGTGCTAAGTCTGTAGGTGAAATATTTTTGTTTGTTTGTTTTTTAATTTTACTGATAGCGAAAGAGGCAGATTTCGGAAGACCCAGAAAATGTAAGAGGGCACTTAAATGTGCAGAGACATCCCATGTTAACAGATTGTGTGCAGAAAATGCTTATACTTATTCACTAACTGCATAATCTGTTATTGAAACATTGACTCTAGTATTTGTGTGCATGTTGCTTTCAGAGCAATTACAACATTTATTGAAAAGAATGTGTGTAATGACTAAACGTTGTAATCCCCATTAACTGAAGAGAGGGCGAATGTGTCATTAGAAGTCTTTAGGGTCAAAAACTTTGCAACTAATTGAAGAGTGTAGGAGCTTGTAGAAAATTACTGTCCAGGTTCTTGAAATGTCTTTCATTTGAATGTAGGATTTCAGTTGCTTTCTTCACAAAATCCTGCATGCTTTCCTATGAGCTCCTACTGCTGTTCAATAGATGCAGTATGCAATTAGTCGATTAATTTTTCTGAGGAAAAAAATCGGTATGTTCCCCACCTCCCCTTATTTGTTTCTTCTTTTTGGCATGAAATACTAAGGGGAGAGATGATTAAAAACATCTGAAGAATTAGTGCGCAAAGCTGTCTGATTTTACTGTATCTTCATGTAGCTTCTCTTTGAATTATGTAGGAAAAATATATGTTACTGGATAACAGAAATTGCCTTACAAGATGTTTAAGCAGCCCTCTTGCTTCCGTAGCTCAGAATAGTGGAATTTAAAAGCCCTTTCTTTGATTGGACTCAGGAAAATATATCCCAGGCTTCCTCCTCTGCTGCATCCCCAGCCAAGATAGGAAGTTCTCAAGACTAAAACTGGTTTCCTGCTGTGCATTCTTAGGTGTTCCTTTTGCGAAGCTACTTCAGCGATCTGGGTCTTCTCTATTCTTCCAATCAGGCTCACGGTGTGTTAGAAGTAAATCTGCATGTGCCCTTCCTTTCTCTTGTTTTGTGCACTCCTTGTTTAATCCTATCTTTACTCCTGATTTCCCTATTCTAATTTTTCCATAAAAATGGGCATCTTCACTCTCTAAAGGAGAGGAGTGGGTGATCACTTAGTTTCTAGGCTACTGCTTCATAATCTCAGTTGTGTTCTGTGATTGTTATCCCAGCACGAAAGGACTGAAGGTTGTCTTACCTCTGTCCTAGAACTGATTATCAGCATTTATGGCTTCAGCACAATTTCACGGTTTGACCTATAGATGGAGAACTTAAGGTTTATTTTGAAGTGAAAGAGCAGCTAGAATACACAAGTGCTGAAAATAGCTGATGACTGGTCTCTGAAGTTTGAGTGGAATTCTTTAAGGTTCAAGGCAGAGTAAGGCTCCTCCCATTTCCTTATCACTCTTAATCTGACTGTGAAGCTTTGGAGAAGGTGAAGATGCTTCCTTTGTTGTTGGGTTGTTTTGGGTTTTTTTTTCTGTATTTCTCTTCCATCCAAGTTAAGGTTTACAATCAAATTCTTTTCTTCTTTTTGTAGTACTCTGCTCTCCTCAGTTTACTGTGCTCTGGGTTTCCTCAAAGAGAAACATAATCATTTAGACATTTCTCTCTAGACGATGAGGAGAGAAATTTGAGTGATTCAAAATTTTGCAGTGATTTTTACCTCGGGGAGACTGGAGCCTGTCCCTTGGAAATCAGACTTGTTTAAAGGATAATTCCTCATGCCCTAAATGGGGAAAAAGGTGTCCCGCAAAGATTTCTGGAGGTTTTTTCTTTGATCTTTTATTTCCAGTTTGATAGGATTTTTAACTTATTTCCTTTGTAATATATAAGAAGGGATTAAAAAAACACCCAGTAATCAGTGATGGTATATCTGATCTTTGCAGTAGTGGAGCAATGTCTATAAAATTAATGATTAAAGCGTTTTGGGTTTTATGTAGCATAGAAAAACTTAAGATAGCATATTTTGCAAAGTCATGCAGGGAGAATTCTGCAACTATCAGGTTTGGAGTTTCTTGGTGTTTCATAGATCCCTTTGGTGAATTAGACCAGGGACGGTATGAATATTCAATTTTTAAAAATAGATTACTTTTCAGACTTACAATTTTGTTGTGGATCAGAACTAATACTAACCTGTCTCAGAGAGGGGACTGAATTATAGCCACTTATAAAATATTGTTATTTCCCTTAGAATACCTAGTTCCATTTTCAAAGGCTGTGGGAGGCAAAAACAGTAATCCGTGTTCTCGTGGATTTTTTTTCCCCATATGCACTGCAGATCTTGCACTGCTAGAGAAACAAATCTGTTACAGAGTTTCAAAAAATAGACAAATCTAAGAAGCAACTTTTAGCATTTGTGGATTTTAGTATTTTGGACCTAGTAACTACATAATAAAACAGCCAACTGTTTTCAGCTGGAAAAACATTTAAAAAATTAAACAGCCAGATGTCTGCATGCTTTTGGGAAAGGCGATAACTTGATGCTGTCAGAAGGAATACTGTGCTTGGAGGAGAAGAGGCCTGAAGCATAACAAGAGGCTCATCCCCATCCCACTTGCTCTGCAGAGACTACATCAAATCTTTCACTGCTGTGGCTGGTTTGGAGGCAGTACTAATCAGCTTGTCACTCTATAAATAACACAGTTCTGTAGGGATTTTTAAATATCATATTACGAAGATCAGAGAAGCAGCAGTGTCCTGCCAGCTGTGCACACGCTGCTGCGCTGTGGCTTTGGCAGCAGTGTGGCTTTGGAATTATTCACCCGTCTTCCTGCCTTTTTGGATTCTTTCAATCCAGTGTTCAGTGAGTAGCTGTTCAGGTTGCAGGACTCTCTTCTGTTAGTAGTAGTTCATAGGGTTTGGGGGTTACTGTGTTACTTTGTTCTGCAGTAAATTAACTGCAGCAGTTAAGCTGCGTGGAGAACTTTCATCAAGACTGATGGACGCAACTTCTTTGGTTAATAAACACATCTTAGCCTACCCAGGCAGCACTTCATTCAGAATCCTGGACATCCACCTTAGTCTCAATGTGGGCAAGCCCTGAAAAGCTGCTCTTTTTGGAAAAGATACTGTGAAGCAACAATAGACTTTCATAATCTCTTTAAGTTGGATTGTTTAGTAAATCTAAACTAACAGTGACCTGTCAAGATTGACACAATACTCGAATCTTGGCACTTCAGAAATAAGCATGGCACCTGGTTCTTACCTCTTTATATGTCTTTTCTCTCCCCTCCCTTTTCCCCACTTCAGAGGTGCAGGTTAGATTTGAACTAGCTGCTGGACTTTACCTGCATTTCTCAAGCTTCAAGGTCTCTTGCAGGCCTCTGGCAGTATCTGGGTATCAAGCCAGAATATCTGATATTCCATGTTCTTGCTAAAAATTCTACCCCTTTGTAAGCAAAGGCAGGAGGTACCTGCTCACTTAAGTTTCATCTGCTTCCTGCTTCTCTTTTGGAACCTATTAGAATTACAAAGTTCTTACTTTTTTTTTTTTCCTTACTTCCACATCTTGTTCAATGTATTTAGACTTCAGTAACTATAGAGCAACCAGACTGATTCACTTTTTCACCTGGTTTTAGAGAATCTTACTTGTTGCTTGCTACCTTCCTGAAAGAGGAGGAGGGGGAAAAAGTAGGAGGGTTCTGCAGTTATAGAGAACCATTCTCTTTCTGTTTCTATTCAAATAATTCATACCATAGTGACAAATGAACCTTAAGGTTCCCAGGTCTTAGCAAAAAGGATTTTTATGGCTGAGACTTGAGATACAGCTACTATTTAAAAAAAAAAAAAAAAAGCTTTGATTTGTCTCATGAGCTTCAGTGGTGAGTTTTTGTCCCCTGGTTCATAACTAAATCATTTATAAAATAAGCCTGATACATTAAAGAAACAAGTTAGTAGGATGACAAGGAAAGGGATTGATCATCCTGTTAGAACAGGTACAGATATATATACACATATATATTTTTTACATAACTATTCTAATTTGTGCTGAAAACTTCATGTACTGATAAATAACTTCTACTTGGCTGCATGAAACTTTTCATATTTCTTCGTTTGTGATTTTTTTTTACTTTTTTTTCTTTTTACACATCAGTCCATTTACACTTTCAGTCCATCTTTCTCATCCATAGCATTTCCCTGTTCATTTTATCCACCGCATCTTCTCTGCTCATCATTGGTAGAAGATTCTGGCAGCACGGCCTGCATGTGGCTCCCTCCTCTTGTGCTGGCATGTGATGGTGGCACCGTTGTGTTCTCTTCCTTTCCCTTTTTACTAACAGACGCAGACCAAACTGGAGCATGCCCGCATTAAGGAGCTTGAACAGAGCCTGCTCTTTGAAAAGACCAAAGCTGACAAACTCCAGAGGGAGTTAGAAGACACTAGGGTAATGGTTTTCACTATTTAAATAACAAGACTGATTTGTGTTGTGGAAGATTTCTGATGACACAGTCTGCTGGGTATAACACATGCTGAAACATATCTTTGCTCCTGCTATCATCAGTACCTGCTATAAATGTAGCTGGAACACTTTAAAAATTAGCATTAATTTTGAGCTTCAGTGTTGTGTGTGTGTATGCCTGTATATGTATACTCATTTCTTCAGAAGAATTCAGGTAAGATGTCTTAAAACTGCAAAATTAATACTTGAATCCAGGTCAAAAGTAGCAAATGGGACTGGGAATTGACATAAAGGAATGTTTGGTGGTTCATTTTTAGAAGTAGCAAAGTTCATTAAATCCAAAAGAAGTAAGATTGACTGTGCCAATACTTTTAACACAAACTTGGTATTTGGGTCTTGGTTTCTGAGGTCTTAAATAGTTGTTATACTAGTTGCTTTGCTAAATCATGGTTTACAGTGGCTTTTTAGTTCTTTTTTTCCACCTGTGACATAATCTTTTCATGTTTATCCCAGTAGCATTAGTAATACTCTTGCCTGTCAAAATATTACTGGACATACTTTGTCCCAAGTCAGAAGTTCAGCAGATGTCAATTCTTAAGGATAGATAGATAGATATTCATGCTCACAAATGCAGCTTTTCTTGAAGTTGAGGTAGGGATGAATATTGTAAAACCAAGAATGTACTCTATCATAAGTACTTTAAAAAGCAATTGCAGGTAAGTAATATCTTTTTCAGGATGTTGGTATAATAAGGAGGTTGAAAACAGTAACTTCCTAATTAGAAATAATTGTGGTAGCTTTGCATGCTTTTCTATACCATAAGCTGCTTCAACAGTCAGTGAGAAGCTCAGATAATGTGAGGACACTTTTTCAGAGGGAACAATGGAGTGGATATAGAAAGAGTTTCAAAGGATTTGTAGGCTAAAAATGTGTTTGTGTTTTTCTCTGACAGTCTCATAGCTGGCATGGGATGAATTTGGAAGCAATTATTTCAACAAATAAAGACCTCCGGGTTCTCCTTTCTTTTTCAGTCTGCTTTAAAATGGTTCTGAGAAACATTTTGTTAAACATTGATAATATACATAAACCTAGTTTGTAAGTCGTTCATCAAGTTGTTATTTCTAGATAACTTCAGAAAAATGAATTTAATTAAGTTCCACCTTTAGAAAGAATATGATATGCATGTAATGTGAAGATGTGGACATTTTTCCTTTTTTTAAAGCAATAATTTATACATAAATGAAACAACAATTGGTCTTGTTTCACAACCTTCCATGTAAAAGCAGCATTTGCTTTTACTTAATTTTTCTTTAGAATTTCCATAGAAATAGGAGTTGACAATGAAACTCAAAGGTATTCTAATCCAAAATGCTGGTAAGAATACACTAATGATGTTAGTTTGCAACACTCAGTGGTTTCTTTTCAGTGAGGCCTAAGTGTCTGTGTATTAAACATACCTTTTATAATTCTTTCTTCTTTTCTTAAAATGCTGTTAATCATAGGTGGCCACGGTATCAGAAAAATCTCGCATCATGGAACTAGAAAGAGATCTAGCATTGCGGGTGAAGGAAGTAGCTGAGCTTCGAGGGAGACTAGAGTCTAGTAAACACATTGATGATGTGGACACTTCTCTTTCATTGTTACAAGAAATAAGTTCTTTGCAAGAAAGAATGGCAGCAGTTAGCAAAGAACATCAGAATGAGATGAATTCACTGAAAGAGAAGTTTGGAATTAGTGAAGAAGCATTGCAGAAAGAGATCAAATCACTTTCAGCTTCAAATGAGAGAATGGCAAAAGAAAATGAATCCTTGAAAACTAAGCTTGATCATGCCAACAAGGAGAATTCAGATGTAATAGAGCTGTGGAAATCAAAGCTGGAATCTGCAATTGCCTCCCATCAACAAGCAATGGAAGAGCTAAAAGTTTCTTTCAGCAAAGGTGTAGGGGCTCAGACAGCAGAATTTGCAGAGTTAAAGACTCAGATTGAGAAGATTAAATTAGACTATGAAAATGAAATATCAAATTTAAAACTGAAGCAGGAAAATGAAAAATCTCATCATTTAAAAGAGATTGAATCACTGAAAGCAAAACTGTTGGCAGTCACAGAGGAGAAAGAGCAAAACCTGGAAAGCCTGAAGACCAAACTGGAAAGCGTGGAAGATCAGCATCTAGTAGAAATGGAAGACACTTTAAACAAATTACAGGAAGCTGAAATAAAGGTAAAGGAGCTAGAGGTACTGCAAGCCAAGTACAATGAACAAACCAAAGTTATTGATAGTCTTACACCACAGATCAAAGCTGCTGAAGAAAAGCTTTTGGACCTTGCTGCACTTCAGAAAGCCAATTCTGAAGGTAAATTGGAAATCCAGAAACTTAGCAAGCAGCTTGAGGCAGCTGAGAAACAAATTCAGAATTTAGAGACTGAAAAGGTTGATGGAAGTAGCAAGGTTTGTATCAACATCCATCCTTTTATTTTTACTTTGTTTTTATTTTACATTTGTACATTCTAATCTGCTATAGCAAATACATCACAGAAGAAACTAGTTTTATTGAATGTGTATCTTAGTACCATCTGAGGAGGTTTAGAGAAAGTGTTAACTGGGTCATGTCTCTCAACAGCTTGCTAGTGCTTGGTCTGCACCACTAAAAGAAAAAAATGCTTTCTGCACTTTCTTGCTGCAGGCTTTGGCGTGCCTCTGCTGAAAGCTTTGTGTTATGGAAAAGTTAGTTTGGCTTATTTGGGAGCATAATCCACACATCTTAAGTTTTTAATCTTTGGTGATAGAGGTATTCAGATAAAGTGATTTGGGGCTCAATGGGAAATGTTTCCTCTGTACCTTTACTACCTTGCCTCTTATCAAACAAGATGATGGAAGAGGCTATTAAAAACAAAAGAAAGCAAAAAAGATCCTGGTGGAGCTTTTCTTTAAGACAAGGGTATGCAGTGATGTTGTTAGGCACTGTATCACAGCATTTTTGAAGCACAGACTGCAATATGATACATCTTGCCAAGATTTTTCTTGGGTTTGGATGAAATGTCTCTTTAAAGTTGATAGCGTGGCATTCAGTACTTGGAAGTTGTTCCGCCACTGCAGCTAGGAATAAAAGTGCTAAGATACCATTTCATTTTAGGGGTTCCTCTGCATCCCCAGTCTATGCATGACCTGACAAGATAGAGCTCTAATTGTAAGAGTAGAGGGAAGGTAACTGGAAGTAGCTTTCCTAAACCCTTCACAAGATGGTTCCAAGATACTAGATTTCTATGGAACTTTGACTCTATTTTTGAGGTCACACTGGGTTTCTGCACTACCCTTGGGTGTGGTACAGAGCCTTTTGAAAAATTACATCCCTCTATGTGTATTGGTCTGAATAGCCAGTTGAAACATAAATGCTAAATTTATCAGATAAAAAAGTTAAAACAATAAAGAACCAAAACTACTAATTCAACTGATGCTTTAATTTTCTTTGGAAATTTTGAATGTACTCAAAAATGTCTGCCATTAAATAATGTTTTCACCATTAATTTCAGGAGAACTAAATTTTAATTATTTCAAATGTATTCCAAGAAGCAATTATTACTGTGATGTAGTCGTCAGTGGAAATCAGCTTTGCTCAGTTAACACATCACATTTTTTTCTTCAGTTTCTTTTCTTTTTCATCTTACAGTGATTTTAATAGTATAGTTATTTCTTTCAGATTCAACTTTTAATTTTCCTATTTTTTCATTCATGTTTGTAATTTTATTTTACTCCATTTCATCATCTTCGTTAGGCTAGTAATCTGGCCAAAGAACTGCAGGGCAAAGAGCAAAAGCTTCTTGACCTTGAGAAAAACTTGAGTGCAGTAAATCAAGTTAAAGATTGTTTGGAAAAGGAACTTCAAGTTTTGGTGAGTAATACCCAAAAATTTTTACTTTATCCTTTGGAATTTGGTTTTCATGATGAGAGTGTAATTGAAATCTGAGGATCAACTCTGACTGAGCAAAGTTTTTCAAAGCTATTTTACTCAGGAAAAGAAGGCAAGGCTTCATGACTAACAGGATCCATGTCAGAATGAAAAGAGCATTTCACCCGAGTTCTGTGTTATCAGGTGTTTTGTCTAAATAGAAGTCATCTGTTTATGGATTTCAGATAAAATATTAAACCAAATCAAAAGCAGCATGTAGTTTGAATTTAGACTACTCATTAAGGAACATGTGGCCCTTTATTATAACTGTTGTACAAATTAATGCTTGCTATACACATCTTACAAATGGTTTTTGAAGACATTTTTCATCTGATTTCTCATTTTGCAAATTTAATTAAATTTGCAAGTATTCTGTGTTTGGGTGGGATTTTCCTGAGAAACTACACCAGAGTTAGTAACAAAAAGACATGCTTTTAAGTTTTACTGTCCCTGTCATAAAATCTTTCCATGGCCATAGTAAATAGTTGAAGTTGGTGGAAGAGTCTTGCTTCTTATCTTCCTCAGTGTCCTCCCTTTTCTTCACAGTCTAGCATCTCTTCATGCTGGTAAAACCGGAAAACACTGGTATGAGATTGATCACAGGGTTGCAGATGTCCACTGTGCAGCCTATGAGCAGCATGGATAGCTTCTTGCATTGAGAAGCCCAGAAATCACATCTTCTACACAGGACTCTGTGGCTGCAGTTCTGTTGCTATGCTAGCTGATGGATAAGTTACTTTGAAAGTTTAGGGACTTGCTTGTAACCAAGGCAAGGGAAAATCTTGCTTTATGTTGCTGAATATATCTATGCTAAACTGTAATTCGAAAACTTCAGACCTATTTATGATAGGAGTAAAGACTGTTCTATTTTGTACTTGAAAAATACCTACTATCAATTCAGTGGTTGAACTCTACTGCTATTACCAAACCTTACCTTAGGTTTTTATCCATTTTTCAGAAAGAAAAGTTTACTAGTGCAGCTGATGAAGCAGAAAACGTTCAACAAACTATGCAAGGTATGTCTGCTGCTAAACTAAACAAAGAACTAAAAAGCTGCAGAAAATAAATGCTGCAAAATAAAGGAGTTTTTTCCGATGCGCTTTCAAATTTACACCTGGTGGTACAGCAGTTTCAGCAGCTATGGAAAGGACAGGATTACCTGCAGCCTCTCTTAAGAGTAATATACCTTGCAAGTAGGTGGAATCGTCTGCATCTAAGTAGTTACTAACTTTGTTTTCAAAATTTTACTTGCATAGAAACAATAAAAAAACTAAACCAAAAAGAAGAGCAGTTTGCACTCATGTCTTCAGAACTGGAACAGCTGAAGTCTAGTTTGACTGGTAAGGAAGTAATAAAATGGAATGTTTTGAAAAATGCATCAGCTTTGTGCTTTGGTATGCCTCCTGCTCAGCTCGCCACATCATAGTACGTAATGCTTCCGCAAATGCATATGCCTTCAAAAGAAAGCCTTTTTTCTAAGCAGAAATCAGCTTTTGTGGCACTGTGTATAGTGACACAGCAAGGTGATGGTGATGTTAAGGAAATAGTGCAGTAAGGCAGAAGATTTCCTGGCTGAGTGTATTCCAAATCAATAGTTAAATTGTTGTTTGACATTGCAACGAAATCATGCTGTGGTAATGGTCAGATATGAGGCAAAGGCTTGGGGACCAGACTGAAGCATTACAAACCTCAGATAGTTAATTCACAGAAGCCTTGTCCATAAGTATTGGTTTCTTTTTAAGGACATCAAAAAGACTGTACGTTAGTCTGGTTGTCTACTTCTTCTTATCTTATAGGAGGGAGTCTTGCTGTATCTTTCTAGTTGTACATAACTTAAAACCAATGTAGAAAGAAACTAAGAATGAATTTGTACCCTGTAAGTAAGCCTTTCAAGGCATTGTTGGGACTGTAGAAGTCATCCCAAAAGCTGCCCTCACCCTTTGTGGCAGTGCCTGCCCTGGAATGAGTAATTTTTTCACTGTAGCTTCATGTTGCTTGCATTGTTTGTTTTCCCACTGCTCTACTAAATAGCTGGTGAGTTGTCTTGCCTGTAAGATGTGCATATCTCTCTTACTTTGTTGCTTGATTACCCTCTGATATAGGTAGAACTCGTATCCACTTCTCATGGCCTGAAGTTAAGTGAAACACTTCGGAAAGAAAGATCTCTTGACTAGTTGCTTTTTTACTATTTCTGAAGAGTTCTTAACCTTCTGCTAGTTAACAGTTCAAAGGTCAAACGTAATTTTTAATTTTAAAGGGGTAATTGCAAGCTCTGTAGCATCAATATTGCTCTGTTTATAGCTCTTTACTATCTTCTAGCTAGTCTGTGCATACCCTTTCTCTTAAATTTACTAGACTGCTAACCTTTGTCTTGTTTAGTGATGGAGAAGAAACTGAAAGAGCGAGAAGAGAGAGAACAGCAACTGATTGAAGCTAAAGCCAAACTTGAAAACGATATTGCAGAGATCATGAAGTCTTCAGGAGACAGCTCTGCCCAGCTTATGAAAATGAATGATGAGCTCCGGTTAAAAGAAAGGTATTCCATCATTGTCAGGACGTCTTCACATTAATTCTTTACTCCTGCACTCCCTGCTTCTCATTTTATCTTTTTGTAAATATCTGAACAAGGTGGTCCTGAGTGTCACATTGATATGACAAATGAACTTATTCTATCAAACTAAATTAATCAAAACAGTCTCCCCAGAGTGATTTGAAGAGCATCTAACATTTGTAATTCTCAAATTCTTATGTAACATGCTTCTCATTGTCCAGAGTAAATGAACACTTTAATAATCTAGACTGTTTTGTGATTGTTCTTCTTAATTATTTGATTACCTAAAAAGCTTGGTTTATTTGGATATAGAAAAGACTTGGGTCACTTTTTTGACTAGCAAGAGAAAACGTGGTTTGTTTCAAATAAAAATTGTATGTAGAATAGTTGTTCTTTACCTTGACAAAACCCCAGACTGGGGGCCAGGTAACTGGCAGCTGTGTTGCTCTGCACACAGGCAAGCGCTCGGTCTCGCTTGTATATATTTAATTTAGCAGAACATTCTCTATATGTTAAATAATTAAATCTCTTTCTAAATGCTTGGACAGAATATAGAACTTCAGCATAATTTAGAGTCTTTAATCTCTGTGCTTGTTGTGCTGTCAGCAAAAAGTAACGTTCTTTTATTTGGTCTTTCTAGGCAGTTGGAGCAAATACAACTTGAGCTTACAAAAGCAAATGAAAAGGCTGTTCAGCTTCAGAAAAATGTGGAGCAGACAACACAGAAAGCTGAGCAGAGTCAGCAAGAAACTCTCAAGATTCATCAAGCAGAACTGAAAAATATGCAGGATCAACTAACAGACATGGTAAGAAGAACTTTAAAAGGCACTATCTAACTGTGTGCAGAATATAGTATCACTGCTTCTTTAACTGTGTTCCAATTGTTTTCTATCAGAAAAAGCAAATCGAGACTAGCCAAACTCAGTATAAGGATCTTCAGGCAAAGTATGAAAAAGAAACTTCTGAGATGATCGCTAAACATGACGCAGATATAAAAGGGTTTAAGCAGAATTTGCTGGATGCAGAAGAGGCACTGAAAATTGCACAAAAGAAAAACGATGAGTTAGAAACACAAGCTGAGGAGCTGAAAAAGCAAGCAGAACAGGCCAAAGTATGTATACTTTGTTACTCTGCAAGTGATTTAAACTTTAAATCTTTCTGTTTCAGTGAATCACTGTGTTTTGCCTGGCTTCATCATTTCGTAGTAGGATTTTTGCAGTGTTTCTTTTTTGAACTTTTCCAGGGTAGATTAATATTGGTTAGGGAAGAGAAGCATACACGACTGACTACTTGTCTTCTCTAGATTACACAAGAATCCATGAAATATGGTTCTTTGATGTTAACATTTTATGTTCATAGATAACTGGCTCAGCACAATCAGTTGGAGCCAAATGTTACTCTCTGGTTTTTAAATGCATGAATTTTAAATAAAATATGTTGTGAACTATTTCATTTAAAAGTGTTACACACCTGAAATTTTGTTCTGTAGTATGATCCCATATTATGTGCAACTACTTAGTATGGAGCTTGACTTCAGTAATTTTCTTTTTTTTTTTCTCCTGTTTCTTTGACATTGCTGCTTGCTTTCATCCCTCATTAGTTCTTTGCTATAATCTTTGTTTTATGCTTTAGTGTATGTAAAGCATACAAATATATATAAACAAGTATATACAAAGTATATACAAGTATATATAAACAAGTATAGTATATTTAGTGTGTAAATTGGCACACAAGTTCACTTTAAATACACCACTGATGTGGTGTTTTGCATTAAACGGGTTATGACAATATGTTTTGGACAGAATCATGAGGACCATTAGCTATAGAAGGTGAATTTGAGAATTGGAAGTCAGTATCTAATATAACTCCCTGCATTTTAATTCATTTAGATTCTCATGAAATCATTCTCTGGCTCTTTTCTGAGTAATTTACATTCAGAAAATTTGTTGAGAGTCATTTTAAAAACAAGATGAAGTCTTATATGGAGGAACCTTCAAACCATGATTTTATTTATTTTTTTTTTACTTAACCACTGGAAAGTTTTCCTGTGGATGGTCGGTGTTCTGTAATGAAGTATCAGTGGTGGCTGTCAACAGTTGAACTCACACAGGGACTGTGTGTCAGTGTATACACTTTTTAAAAACTTAAATGACAATAGCTCTGTTTGTCCTTAAACCACATTTCTCATTTATCTACTTGACTTCATTTTTGTTTTCCCTTCTCCCTGACTTTATTTCTTTAGTCCTTAAGCTCTGTGTTAGCATCAGCCAGAAAAGAGGTTGAACTAATGTCAGACAAGATGAGGGGTTTGATATCAGAAAAAGAGACTCTGGCACAGGAGGGGAATACTTTAAAATTAGAGAGAGGTTCCTTGTTATCAAAACTTCTAGAATTGGAATCAAAGATTTCGTTAATGCAACGAGACCAAGAAGAACTTTGGACAATAAATGAAGAACTTAATTCAGAAAATAAAAAAATCCTAAAGCAGAAGGAAGAAGCTGAGGCCAAAAGCCAGCAGGAAAATACAGAAAATGTAGCACTAATTTCTGAGAAAAGCAAATTACTCTCTGAAATAGAGGCAGCACAGGCAGACCTTCTGAAGATAACTCAAGAGAATGATTCTCTCCGGTCTTCAGAGTCAACCTTGCTCCAACAGTTGAAAGAACTTCAGGCCAACAAAGATGCCATGGATGTGGTATGTCAGAAACATATCAAAGAACGGGAAGAACTGGAGCATTATCAGAAGAAACTTTTGGAAGAGAAAGATGCGGTTGTTAAAGACAAAGATGATGTTATTCAGAATCTGGAAAGTTCTTGTGAGGCCCTGGCCAGAGATCAGAGAGAGCTACAGCAAGAAGTGTCAACTCTGACTGCAGAGAGAGATTCAGCCCTAGGTAAACACTCAGATCTTCAAAATACACATATGGCCTTAAAAAATGAAATGGACAGTCTATTGCAGACAAGTCAGAGTCTGCAGTCCGAGAAGGAGATGCTTCTTAAAAGCATAGAAGAGCTGCATGTGCGTTTAGACAATACAGTTAGTGAAAACCAAGCATTAAAGGTGAGAATGGAAGAGATGCAAACAGAACTCGAGACTGAACAGAAAGAACTTAAAAAAGCGATGAAAGACAATATGGAGTTGAAGGATTCCCTTGCTAGTGTGTCTCATCTTCTTGAGGAAGTTAAAGCTTCAAGAGAGATCTCCAATTCTGAATGTATTCAATTACTTCAAGAGAAAGAGGCTCTTTCTTCCTCAGAAGGAAGGCTTTTGGCTGAAAGGGAGGAACTTTTAAATGAAAATAAGGCAATTGCTGAAAAGCTTGCTAAAGCCACAGCAGATGCCGTACTTGCTGAGAGAGTCTTTTCTGAGAAAATAAATGAACTGAGCTTAGAAAAGGAATCTCTTCTTCATAAGTCGTTGCAATTTGAAAAATATAGTGAAGCTCTTCTTCAAGAGAAGAATGAATTGGAGAACAAATACTCAGAGCTTCTTGATGAAAACAAGTCTTCTGCAAATGCAATTTCTGATATGAAGAGAGAACACGAACTGGATGTCTCAGCCAAGAGAGCTCTGGCCCAAGAGAATACCATGCTCCAAGATTCCATTGAAGCCCTCAAGGAAGAACTAAGAAAGAAGACTCTAGAAAATCAAGAGCTAATAGCCTGTAAATGCAACCTTTCAGATCTTCTGAAAGAGGCCCAGGATGCCAAAAGAACATTAGAAAATGAACTGGCTGCTGTATCACATGCCAAGCAGGTCTTGTCATCTTCATTCAAGACCTGTTCCTCTGATAGGGAAATGCTGACTAGAGAGAGGACTGAATTGCAAGATGAGTGTCAGAAGTTAAATGGAGAGGTTGAGATTATGAAAGAAAATTTAACCATAGAAAAGGAAGCTAGAAAACTGGACAAGGAATCATTTTTGTTGGAACGTATGGAACTTCAAAGCAACATCAGCTTCTTAGAGAAGGAGATAGAAGAGCTGAGAGAGAAAAATAAAGAATTGCTGACTGAGAAAGAACTTTTAGTTCAGGGGAAAGAAAAATCTGAAACTAAGCTGGCGGAAATAATTAAAGAAAAAGAAACCCTCTGTGCAGAGACAGAGCAGCTCACTTCCAGTATCGAACGACTGAAGAGTGACTTTGTTTCTGTGTCTAAATCAAAAGCAGAGCTCCAGGAGTTGCACAGCTGTGTCTCCGAGAGGCTAGATGATCTTCGACACAGGCATGAGGTGATGGAGAAGGAGAGAATACAGTTACTTCAGGAAAATGACAGCCTGCTTGCTGAACAGAAGAGTCTGGTCATCATTAAGGAAGAAATACTAAAAGAGAAGGAGAAATTCTCCAAGGATTATTACAAACTGCATGAGGAAGTAGCAATTTTAGAACAAAGTAATAGTGACCTCTCGGGCAAATTGCTGGTGTCTCAGGGCAAAAATCAGATGCTGCAGGAGGAGATGAACAATCTGACTTTGAAACTAAAAGAAATTGAGACTCTCCAGACCCAAACAGTAGCGCAAAAAATTGAGGTATTGAAACACACAGTTAAACAATCAAGTACGGTTATACTAATACTGAGCACTAACCCAATGGTTTCCTCTCTGCACTTCATTGCACAGTCAGCACTTCATCTCAGTATAAACAGGCTGGGGTTATAGTCTCAATATATTACTTCGGGTTTTTTTCAAGTTGTAACTGTGAGTCTGAAAGACACTTTAACATTTTTTTAAAATATTTCTAAATATAAAGGCCTATGTGGTCGCTGAATGTTGCAAGAAAACAATGTAAACTGTGAATAAAAGGAAGTTTTGTTTTCTGAATTTGGTAGGAGAAATTGAGCAGCTCCTTCTGTTGAAGTACTCTGCAGCTTAACAGCTAGCGTAGTAATAGATAAGGTTTTAGATTAGATCTTTGTGCAATTTTATGTTAAATTACAACAAACTACAAATTTGAGTTACTAAAAAAAGAAATAAAACAACATAGCACTCCTATAAATGTAATTGGATGAAAAGCAGTGCAAGAGAACCATTTAAATTTACATTATAGGACTTTCAGTCTGTTAAAGACATTGACAGTTCTGGTGTTCTTTTTATTCACAGAAGTCTTTTGTATTCACCACCAACAAATTCTGTAAAGTATTTTGAATTTCAGTTTGTGTGGCTTGAAGCCCATAAAATCACTTTGAATACAAACTGGAATCAAGATATATCTTATAGGAATGTATTATGCCTACCTAGATATTTTAATATTCTTGTGAAGTATTTCCTTTTATGAGGACATAACAAACAACACTGAAATAATGCGATAATTGGCTTTATCTCCTATTTAATTTTTAAGTCTTTTTCAAATTTTTAAGAGCTTTTCATAATTCCACATTTTCTGAAAATAAAGCAGTCTGTTGGAAGTGAATATCTGTTGAACTACTACTGTCTAAAGTGGTTAGAAGTCTAAGAGCAATCACAGTGGTGGTAATTAGAAATCCAGGAATTAAAAAAGAAGAAAAGGGCTTCCTCAGTGCTGACACAAGCATGGGGTTATGATCTGTTTCTGCATGGAACTGAATCTTTTCATGTCCATTTATTTTTATACTTTATGCAGCTTCAAAATGCAAGTAAGTTCCCAGTTGAAGTCCTTATTTAATTGGAAAGCAGCTGGCAAACTGTGGAGCTGTGCATAAAGTATTGTGGTTCATCTTTTGCTTTCAGAGGTCCCTTTGGTAATACTTTTTTTTTTCTCCCCACCCCACTTTATATATAGGCTGCCAAAATGGCAGAAGATGTTTTCCAGACTGTGGAGAAGGTGACCAAAGAGAAGGATGCCATTCACAAAGAAAAGATTGAAACTTTGGCCTCTTTGGAGAACTCTAGACAGACAAATGAGAAGCTACAGAATGAAGTAATCACATTTAAATGCTTTTATATGAAAAGTTTTGCCTAGTTCGTAAGGAACAACTATTGAATTATAGAGAATTAGATTAGGCAAGAATGGATTCTGTCACTTTCCCATCAGTCTTGACTGGCTTGTGAAAACTTACTAGATGAGTGTATATTGATGGAAAATTTAGGTGCTTTATATAGCCATATGACCTATGTTCTCTTGTGTTTTGCATGTGGTTTCAAACACCTTAAATCTTGGTGCAGCAATA
This sequence comes from Ciconia boyciana, assembly GCF_034638445.1. NCBI lineage: Eukaryota > Metazoa > Chordata > Aves > Ciconiiformes > Ciconiidae > Ciconia > Ciconia boyciana. The sequence goes on from NC_132948.1 coordinate 9,135,515, forward strand.
AAAAAAATGATCTTATGTAATAGGAGTTCTGGATGCTACAGCGGCTTTTGCAGATGATAGAATCAAGAGACATGGGTTTGACTTGAGGCTTAATCAGTCTTGCTGTATAGCTTTAGATAAGTTGCTTAGATGTGCTTCAGTTCCCTGGTTGTAAGTATGGGGTGCAACTTCACGCTCCAGTGAAGTGCTGCAGAGCTCTGAGTAACAGTGCTCCTAATCCACAAAAGTTATCGCTCCAGTTCTCACCTATAATGCACTCCTTGCTCTGTACGTCCTCTTTGTGATCTTGACATGTGTAATGTTATAATTTCTTCTTTTTTCCACTTTTCTGTTAATCAGAATTGTGGTCTAACGGGCACAAATTCTGCTGAGCTATGCACTACACAAATACATGAGCGCAATGGTCCCAAGGAGCTTCACAGTCCAGCATGTACAGCAGTTCCTCTAGGGACCCGTTTTCAGTCTATGTCCTCCCACCACTTTGTGATACTTCAGGGTTTGACGAAGGGAAGAATGTCCTCGCTAATCTCTTTCACACTCGTTTGCCCCAGAGCGTCTAGTCTAACGTTGAACTGGCGTCTTTTCTGCATATCTTGAGCACCCCGTGGCCTCTTTTTGATGGCTCTTTCATCTTTGTAATAATGGGTAGTGAACAGCTGGGCTAACCTAAATGCCACAGCTTGTGCTGAAACAGTAATGATCCAGCGAGATCTGATGACTTGAGAATTAAAAGCGGTGACGTTAATAATGGCAGGGGTTCACTTTCTGGATTAAAAAAAAAAAATCCACAGGGTCCTGTAATGCCATGAGAATGGCTGAAGATTATCTGTTATGTAATATGTGTTGCTGAATGTGAACAAAAAAGGTTCGCAAGCTCGTGGTGTTTACGTGGTAGATGCAAGCTCAGTAAATAGATATACAACAATTTGTCCCGTGCAACAAGATCTCTGAAAGGAATTCATTTCTTATGGTTGCAAGCACAACATTCAGCTTACTGTTTCTCAGAAATTAAGGTATGGTAAAGCAGAGCTTTTTATCAGTTATCTTAGCTGTTCCCTTGATCTTTATTCCTCTAATTTTAGCAACTAATGTTGAATTTAAAGAAAAAAAAGGGCTTTGAGTCATATAGCATTTAAAATGGAGGTGCTTTGGAGCTTTACCTTTTATGTCAGGGTATATACATCAGATTACTGTAAGCTGCTCTTCAACGGACTTTGAATTCTTTGTGCTGCTCGACTTGAATGCAGAAAGTCTCATAACATTTTTTGATAGACAAATGCTTCTCAGTACAAACAGACTGAATTAATTTAAGGAGTAAATTTAAAAAGTGGAACAGCTCAGCTCAGACCCCCATTTTGCTGAATATCTTTTCTGAGTGCTACACCTGAGAACTGTATAGTTTCATTAGTGTAATGAGGTTTTTTTCCTCTTTAAGTTGGACATGCTTAAACAAAACAACCTGAAAAATGAAGAGGAACTTAATAAATCAAAAGAGCTTCTAAATCTGGAGAACAAGAAAGTGGAAGAACTTAAAAAAGAATTGTAAGTATTTCAATGTTCAATCTGTTAAACCATTCCTTTGTAGTTACATTTACCTTTCATTTTTTTGAAAAATTGTCTTTCACTACCTCTCCGCTATCCTCACTTATAAAGCAGATATTAGATCAAAATTAAATACTAGTTTGACATGTATAAAACTTGAAATCAGAATGTTACTCCTGAATTGCTGAAGGGTATTGAAGCAAATCCTTCGCTCCAAGCATTGTTTGGGATAATTTGTTTGTTGGAGGAGGTATAAAGTTCTGCCACCTGAGGGCACTAGATTATTTTAAAGGCTTTATTATAAAGAAAATCTGTTTGGATTTAATTACAAGTACGCTTGGAGCATTAAGTAGTTTTAAGTGGCTTTGTTTATAGAAAATCTGGTTCTGCTTTTATTTTTCGTTGATGGCTTTATCCAGTTTATTCCTGTTGCCCCACTATGCATTTATTTTCTAACTGGTACAATACAAATGCTATGTATAGTATGTAAAACTAGAGTGAATTGCTTATCACTTGAGATGCTTAATTTGAGAAACTACCTCTTATGTGCTACAAACTAACGATGTGTAACATTGTACACAAACAAATTAACTGCAAAGCATCTGATATAAAGTAATTTGCCCAGTGGAATCTCATTGTATCAAAGCTTTTGGTGTGCCACCATGAATAAAAATCCTAGTTATTGCTACCCTGTGGTAGCTGCATGTCCCCCAGCTTTCAGAGATGTAATGCATTAAATCACAAATCTCTGTTCCCACCTGCACTCCGAGAAGAATTTCTTGACTCATGGAGTGAGAACTGGAATCTGGACTGATAGCTAAGAGCAGCGTTGGCTAATTATTATTATTGTTAGTTCCATCAGTTGTTTTGTGACAGTTCTTAACTGCTGCTCTGAGGTGAAGACAGGGCACAAAGGAAATCAGCACACAGAATTAATACTAAGTTTCTGTATGACTGACAGTTTTTACTGCTTGCTTTTAAAAACCTGCAGGCTTGTATAGACAGCAGCCTCCTTTGAGAAAGGCAGGATTTCATTCCGTGAGCAATTTCTGCCTGCCTCAGTGCTTGCAGGAGATGCCAAAGCAAAATAATTATTTCCAAACTGGTTGCTCTAATGCTAGAACAGCAAGGGGCTAGCAGACGCTGGTATCATGGAAAGACAAAATATATTAGACAGTAATTTGTCAAGCAGAAGTTATTTATAGAAGATACTTCCTTGAAAATCTTCAGCACTGAAAGGTGTTCTCATGATCCTGATAATTTTGTGGGTTTTTAATTTTATTTTTTTTTCCTTAAGGTTAATCTTAGTCATAGACTGTTGCTGAATGTGGTGTCTAATCATCAGTGGTATGAGACATTGTGGATAAGTGGAAGCTTGTCTAGTTGTTTTTTTAATTGGTCTTTGTTGTCATAATTATTTTGTGTGTTGCCTTGTTTTAATTAGAGTAAGGAATTAGCTTGATAATAGGCATTTCTTGATCAGCAGTAATGTGGGTAGAGAACACCTTTGAGAGGTCAGTTGATGAAGGTAGTGCCCTTGCCTTTGCGAAGGAGAGTAGAGAGGAAATTTTGCCCACAGGAGCCGTGACTGCAGGTAGGGACGTGCTGCTGCCTCTGGAGCAGTGCCTTTTGGAGGTGGGAGGGTGTTAAAGTGACATCGGTGTCCCTTGTGAAAGAGCCTTCCGTGTAAAACTAGGATGAAGAAAAGCAGAAATACCAGCTGGATGTTGTGTACTCATTTAGTACTGCATGCTGTCAAGTGCACTTGCAGCTATCAGTTTAAAGTTCCTTGGCACTAAACACAGGGGAGCGTTTCACACAACTTGACCCCAGTATTCTGTGTGCTTTTTTTGTAATGCCCTGAATCTACGCTTTAATGCCAAAAGCAAAAAGAGGAGAACTGGTTAGTACTGCAGTTCAGCAACCAGTCGTGGTTAAAAATAGATACGTTCCTGCATCAGCAAGTAGATTCATACCAAGATAATTTGACGTTCAGTGATGTGAGCTAGCCTGTTTAATCCAGTCTAGGTGGATCGGATTGGAAATCGGTCAAGGTGAGACCAGATAGAAGAAATGGTTGGAAAATCGTAGTCATATTACGTGCTGAACTCAAATCAGACTTCCTTTTGTTTAAATGTCCTCAATAATAGACCATAGAGCCCTTGTATTTTGAAGTGCTTGAATAAGTTCCTGACTTAGGGGTTGTTCTACCTCCCACAGTCATAAAAGTATTTTTAATATTCCAGTCAGGGTTTAACTCTGTGTAATATTGGCACATAGGAGTACTGAGATTCCTTTTCATGAAAACAAAACACAGTCATAAAAATTACTGTTTAATGAAATGAAGTGTATCGTTTTTATTTTTTGAAAGATACTGTCAAATCTGATAAAAACTTGTGTTAGTCACTTGTGTTACAGGCAGGCATGCAAAATATTTTTTTCAAAAATTCATTGAAAATAAACTTACTTTAAGGAAACAACACATATTAGTAGCAACATAGGTTAATGAAACCTGCAAATCCATTTTTTTCTTCAGCTTTGGTTTTGTCTCATTTTCAGTTTTGTATCTGTTAAAATAGTGGAAAAGATTAGATACTTCCCTGTTTTGCCTCTTGTGATCTTACACATTCTTGTCAGACCTTGTAGGGAGTATTTAAATAAGTGGAACTGTAAGCTTTTTTCTTTTTCTTTTTTTTTTTTTTTCCTTTAGAATTCTCATGTTTTACCTCTGGCTACAAAGTTAACTTCTGAGAAAGACCAGGCTATAAACCTCACCAACACTCTTGTCAACTCCTACCCTGTATTTCTAAACCCAAGCCTTTGCTAACCATCGGAAGCACGCAGAACTAGCAGTCTGAACTTACCTTCCTTTTCTTTGGGCATCTGATACATTTAAAGGAAAAGGAGTTTTGTGCTGCTGCTGCTTCTGAGGGTTAAACCTGTCCCTGTGCATCTGAGGTATAGATTGTCACCTTTATTACAGATCCCATCAGACACGTGACCTAGATGTATTTTTCCAAGCTGTGAAGCTGAATCTCTCCCACAGTTTTTTCTTGCCTCTCTCGTTCCTATGGTAACGATGCACTCTCCGTCCTCGCAGCGAAGCGCTGAAGCTGGCAGCAGCTCAGAAGTCCCAGCAGCTTGCAGCTTTGCAAGAGGAGAACGTGAAACTTGCCGAGGAGCTGGGCAGGAGCAGGGACGAAGTCACAAGTCATCAGAAGGTAGAGTGGCTGGAAGGTTTCCTGATCTATGGTGAAAGTGCTGTGCGTGCCGTTTCCGCTGATGCCTGGGTGACGTTGCACTGCATGTTTGTGCTTGAAAGATAAGTTGTTCTGAGAATGTTTTAAAATAAATTTGGAAGCCACCTGCATTGGGAGGTTAGAACTGCAGGCTAACAGAAGGTTACGTAACCTGCGAAGGGTACTTAGGAGGCTTGGGAATAAGCATAAATGAAATATGGTTTAGCCAAATGTATTAACAGGCACTTGCTATTTCTGTCGGGAGTAATTTTGTTATACAACTGTGGAAATCTCTATCTACCCAGTGCTAAGGAAATCTAGCTTTTTAATTCTCTTCCTCATTCCTGCTCTCCCTTCCCACTAAAAAAGAAGAGTATTTAGGATGTATTTCAGAATACTATTTAAAACTGCTTGGTTGGACTCTGTCTCTAAAAAGTGCTATGCACGTGTATGCTTGCTTAAACTTCATACTGTGCATGTACATGAACGGTGTTGCAGGCAGGTAGTGGGTATTGGAGGACTAGAATCGATGTAAGATGTTTTTCTGGTGGAAGTTTATAGGGGAGAAAAAGACTCTCAAATTTTATTTTTTATTTTTTACTATTCCATTTGAACATGTTGTTGGAATCTTAAAGTATGGGCTTAGTTACACAGTTTATAACACTGGTACTTGCCAAAAGATAAATTAGATTTACAGCCATTAAATATGGTGGTTTTAGTTCTTGTGGAGCAGTTCCAGTGACAGCCACACATGAAGACATCTTTGGAAGATCTCGTCCAAAAGCAAGAGCATAGAAGACATGGGTTAATATATTGCCTTTCTGAGATTGCACTTGTGCAGAAGAGGGCTATGCCTGTTTCCAGTGACAGTGGAACAGATCTCTCCCATCCTGCAACAAAGCCTGATATTTTTAAAGCCAAGAGGCTAACTTGTACCCAAGGGTCCCGTTTGGAAATACTGAGGATGGGTGACTACAGATCTGGCCAGTTTCTAAATCCTTTTGGCTGCTGGCAGGAGTAATGCACGAGCTCCTTCATCCTAAAGAGCCTTTGGAGATGATTAACAAGAGTCCCAGACGTGTGGGCTCAACCACTGACTCATGCTGCATCTGAGTAGTGCTGTGGTAAGAGAATGCTGTCATCCTAAACAGCCAGTGGGAGCTCTGCTCCCCACTCCCACATGTTTTCTTAAATTACTTTCAGAATCTTTGAGGCAACCTGTTATTTTCAGAAAGAATTGTAACGTGAAAAGTATTCATCAACATTGGTCAAATCTTTCTGCCTGTTGTGTGTAGCCGGAGTCGATATACAGAAAGTCCTCGAGGGAAGGGAACCTTCAGCCCACAGGGCGTAGGCTGGCAGCGGTCACTGCAATCTCAGGCTGTGGCCTCCATTGTTTGCAGATGACCTTGCGAAGGAGTCCTGCTGTCTGCATCCTGCCTACTGTGGATCTGTCAGCAGGGATCCTTCTCTCATTGCCAGCATAGACAGCTGTAATCTGTGAAGCGCAGGGATTAGTCAGTCATCTTGCAAACTGGAATATTCTCAGTTCACTTGCACTATAGCCTTTTCTGCCATGAGTAGATGGCTCCAGGATCGAAGATCTGCTAGAGCTTGGAGAAACAGTCTGTTTGCCCTCTTCAGCCATTTGTGTTGCATTATGTCCTCTTCTGTGAGGAAGATGTAATCTGAATCTTGAAAACCTGGGAATGCTGCCGGTTGCATTTCCTACGTGTAATATTTGGGCTTTAGGTCTAGTGAACTGCACAGCCTCCTAGAAGACTGGAAGAGGCCTTTGGTATCACAGGGAGCTCTGTTGTGGCAAAAGGAACAAAGGCAAAATGGTGTCATTTAAAACGCAGGTTTCCTTCCGAGTGTCACATAACTAATGAGCGCAGCTCTTCTCAGTTCAGTATTGTTCAGGTCTTGTTGGTGAAGTATGCGGTCTACCTGCCCAGAACTGTCTTATTTCCTGGTTACTTGGGAGTGGAGGCAGATGTTCTCCTAAAAAGCATTCCCTGTTTCATCTGGAGCATGTAAAGCACTAACCATCCTTTTCATTCTGATAGAAACCTGCTGTTATCCTGAGGAACAGGACTTTTCTTGTGTTCCCTGCAGAATCGGAACTTCCAGTCCCCTTGTTCTACCTCTGACTCTGCTGAGTTCTCTTAGTGAAATGGCAACACAACCAGCTGGCCTTGAGGATTCTCACACAGACAGTCCTATCTTGGGCTAGCACAGTCTCACTGATCCCCACCACTGCTTCTACTTTGCTGTCACTCGGGTGAATGCACACCATGTTTAGGCACCAAGCTGCGGCATGTTTTGGGCTTCCTTGGTTCAGGCTGCCTGTGGAGAGTGACAAAAATGTTACTATGAAGAATTGCTCGATTAGATTTTAGAAAACAAGTGTCCGTGGTGGCAATGAAGAGGTTTAACACAGAGCAGGATTGCTCATGGAGCTGCATTTTATGGAGTGGGTACTGAAAAATTGGACAGTAGGGAGGAAAGCACAGAATGTAGCAGTGCTTCAGTCTGAGTTTCTGTGCATGTGCCTATTAAAATGCAGTAAGAAAGGTAGCAAGCATATGTTTTAAGTATTTTGAGCAGTCGCTATGGTAACTATATAAATTCTAGCAAGTGTGTTAGTCAATTGGGTTAGTGAATCTGCGGCTGCATGTGACACACTTTGCAAAATTAATGAATACTCTTTCATGAATGATTTATCCTGACATCTAAAGGTTAAAGTGTCTTATACTAAAGATGCTGAGGGGTGCTTTTCTGTATTGATCCATAAATAATTAGCTGTTTGTAATTAGTTAAAGATTCGCATTCAGATAGATACTGAGCTCAGGGAACTTTTCTGCCTTCAAATTATTTGTTGTGGCATTTTGGGAGCCTCAGACCTGCCCAGGCATTTTAACTTCATTGGAAAAAGTGTAGAAATATCTTCTAGCTCAGCTGGTGCATCTTTTATTAAAGGTATGCGAGAAGTCTGCTCTGAGGCTAATGAGAGAGTGAGCAGATGGCTAGAGAAATACTGATGAGAGAAGGGCTGTCCTTTCTCCCCTTCTACCACGAAGCTGCTCAAGGCTTGATCTGTGACTTGCTGCAGCTACAACAGGGGTTTAGAAGCTGCACAACTTCCCAAACATCTTGCCCTTTACTTTTCTCTCTTTTAAATCCACTTCTATCTTGGTCTGTACAAAAATCACTCATCTCTCCACAGCCAACCAGGGAACTAAAAGGGAGGAGAGAGAGAGAGTTTACACTCACAATCTTGGAGCATTCCACAAATGTTGAAGGAGTTAAAGGGGCACCACAATCTTTTCCTAAAAGAAACCAATAAAAAGGTGGGGTGGGGAGGGGGTAGAGCATCATGTGGACATGGTCTTTGGGGAGCAAAGGGTGAATGCTGTCAGTGTAAGGTTTTTCCAACTGCAAGTGGCAGTCAAGAGCATAAACACCAGAAAGTTAAGCTGGCCTAGGGTGAAACGAAGCGATTTGTTTGTGGAATGTGGCCAGGTTAACGCTGCACAGTGTGACCGTAGAGAAACGCTAGTAGGAAAAGTAGTCCAAAAAACCAGCTGGAAAAGTGCGATGCACAAGAGATTGCAACATGAGTCTGAGGGAGGAGAGGGGCCATATCAAATAGATGTCAGAGGGCATTCTGGAGAGGTGCAGCTCACTGGGATTTACAAGTGACGTTTCTCAGAGTTTTCATGTTCTTTTTTCCTTCTCTGTTTTTGTCGTCAGTCCGTACAGATGTATGGAGTTCATATAGACTGCTCTGTGTAGGAAGCAGACAAAAATTCTCAGAAACAGGGGGTATACTTTGTGCTGCTAGTGAAATCGCTGGATTTGACTTGCCTGCGGGAAAAATTTGGCCATACCCCCATAGTACTATGGCTGCTCACAGTCTTACTGTGGTCACTTTCCTTGAGAGAGACATTTTGATTTTCTTCAAGACTTCTTAATATAAGTCTCTCTATACCCTTCTAGTATCTATTTGTCATATCAATAAGGTTGTCTGATTAAGCCCCAGCAAAATGATACCAATTAATCTTAAACCTGTAAGGCTTAACAGCACTGCAGTACATGAAAGGAGAAGGTAAGTTGTCAGAAAATATGGAGGAGACAATTTATCTAGGTGAGCTGCATTTAGCCTAGTCTTGGAGGCTGGCAGACAACCTTCCTTTTAATTGGAACTTAACCCTTTCTATGCCTGTCTGTGTCAAACATGAATTTCTGCAAAGTGCTGAAAGTGTTTAGTCAGTAAGAGACTATTTGCTGTTGTTCCCGGGGCTCTGAGGTTTCCATTATACATGTATGTATTGCTAACCTTGTGGATGAACCCTGAAAGCTTGTGAAATCTAAACAGAGATTGTGTTCAAGTCAAGGCCACTGGTAGTTGCACTGGTAGTTGCTGCTATAGGCAGTTCTGTAGGGCAGTAATTGCTAACTTTGGCCATTGAGTAAGAAGAAAGGAGGAGATGGTGAAAAATAATTACCTGGCCTGAAAAATGCTTAATTTCTTAACCTTATCAGAAGTTCAGTTACCCCAGTGTTTCTGTGGTGGGACTTTACAGTTTTGTTGTTGTACAGATTATGGTTGGTTGTTTTGTTTTGCTTTTCCTAAACACATGCGTGCCTGTCAGTTTGGACCCCAAGAACCTGCAGCAACAATATTTTTCAGTTGAAGCCCTTGCCAGTTGGAAGGGCTTAAAGTGGCCCCAACGAGTTACAGGTTCAGGATGCAGTAACAGACACCAGACCAACAGCTTTAGGGATCAATAATTTATCTCTAGATAATGGTACAGTAGCAAATATGGATCAGTAGTACAATTATCCAGGTCAAAACAACAGCAAATCTAGTAATTCACCAATACGGGGCTAAACTTAATAGCGAGGCGCAGAAAGGCTTATGGTTCTATTTGTTGTGCATGGGGCCTGGAAATAGCATATAAGGCAATACTAGCCTCACACCTACCTTGTGTGCATAGGACATGAAAGTACTATATAAAGCAGTAATAGCCCCTTCCTAGCTAATATTCTTGGTCGCTGAACAATTTGTGTTTGTGTGTGTGTGTTGTCCTAGTAGAAAATTGATTACTTTGAGGATTTTTAGGCTCTGTAGCCTCTCCCACATTTGTTTTATGATGATAATGATGCTATGATATATTATACTAAGGAAATAATCCTTAGTGTACTAACTGTAGTCCTTTTGTACTTGTGTTTTAGCTGGAAGAGGAGAGATCAGTACTCAATAACCAGTTATTAGAGATGAAAAAGAGGTAAGTGTTTTTTCTGATGTGCATTTAACTGTACAGTCCTACAGAAAACTTCAGAAAACATAATACAAAAACAATGCTAAAAAAGTGGTTCTTTTCTGTTGTATCATAGTTAAAAGTCCTGAGGTTGTTACACAGATTGGCTTACAGAGGATATCTTCCCCATTTTCTTTATCAAAAGTGAGAAGGAAATGTAATTGTATTAATGCAAGAACATGTTAAGAAGTGGTATTTACCATTTCCTCTTTAGTTATGCACCTCTTGCATTGTAGTAGGTCTCTTCATTTTCAGTAACCAGTTTAGTGTTTGGTTTCAGTCTGCTCTGGAATATTGGATTGTCCATTAGTCTGATAAATATGCATGCATACAGATCTGACCCATCAAGTTCTTAAGGCATAATGGAAAAATGCAGTGATGCTAAGGATTGTTATTTATTAAAAAAAAAAAAAAGAAAAGAAAAGTGGCAATTATTCAGCCTTGAATGGGTTGTTCTCATAGTTTTGGGATATTGAGTTCATTGTGGCAGTATTTATTGCAGTTCATTCAGCACTGTTTTTAAATACCAGGAGATTTGTCCTGGGTGACTGGGGCATCCATTTGTAAACTGCTGCTCAATAAATCATCCCAAGTTACAAAATTTACTGTCTTTCTGCAATACATGTATGGAGAGCTAATTGGCAAAGTGCCACAATGTCTTTAGGAAAATGTGGGCTTTTCGAAAGCAGTTATAGAAATCCTTAGAAAAAGATGCAGCTCTCCCATGACACCAAGTGTGTTCCAGGAAAAACAAACAAACCCCCGTTGAATTTCCTGAATTTATAATGGTCACAACAAAGAACAGTGAGTGGCACTTTGGTATTTATGCACATCCTTAGCTACTCAGTATTATACACTGATCCGTTTTTTATTCCCTGATAATATGTAATCTGGGAGGTGGGTCATACTCTGTTAGAGCTCCCGCTCTTCTGAAGGACAGCAGGCACATAGGGTATTACACAAGCTAAAGCTTCCTCGGAGAATGTAAGAGTTTGATCAGTTGTTGTACAGAGAGGCAAGTGAGCAGCTGAACCTCCAGCTTTAACCAACCTGATGAGCTGGATCACTAGCCTTTAGCCGCATAGAATAGCATAAGTTGTTTTTTTAAGAAGAGGTGGAGGAGAAGATAAGGAGAGAAATCTTTAACTGGTGTAAAGACCATTTGACATCCACAATAATTAGTACGTTTACACCGACTGAGGATCATCTCCAGCATAGTTGATGTGTAGAACAGGAGGGAAAAGGAGGATATGAGTGCTTCTAACAGCTTAGGATGCTGTTTATAGCCTGTTATGTAACATGTTTTAATACATGTATTTGAAATAGTTGAGAGTTTATTTTAAATAGTGTAATTCCTGAAAGTTACTTGAGGAAAGGAGGAGGGAATAGGGACCCAAGATTCATTCAGTACTTTCCAGCAGTTCTGTTTCATAGCATACAGTTTAAAAGACAAATTCTGTAGTAAGTTATAAAAAGCAAGGTGTGTGGCTCTGATTTTCCTTCTGTTTTCACTCTGAGCTGCCTGAAATAACCTAGATAATTATGAAATCATTAAAGTGAGTTTTAACATTACTTCACCTTCAGTCAGGTATACTGAGATGCCCAAGTTTGGCTTAATGACTTTTCTCAACAGTGTTGAATAAACTCCAATACAAAGGGTAAAACAAGTAGCAGAAACAGTCAGCTTCACTGAAGCAGACTGCAGGCCAGTAGGGGTTAAAATACGCCAGCATATGACATTATTTGCAACAAAAAAGTTAGGCTGAATTAAGAGCTAATTAAATAAAAAAGAGTCTCTCTCTAAATTCCCGAATTCCACTGAAGTTGGTGATGAGATAAGCAATGATTTCTTCCTTTTGTCTTAAGAATTTGAGATACTGAAAGAGACATCTTTTTGTTTCAATTAGGTCAAATCTCTAGCAGTAGTTTTCCTGCCTTCCTTCCACTCACAGGAATTATCTTCCTCTATTTTAGCAACTCCCTCTATGAAACAGTCCAGCTAGGAGTAACAGGAGTTTGATATTTATGAATCTAAGGGGGTTCTATGTTACTTCAGCTCATTAGGTTCATTGTGGGTTGCTAACTGTCTTACTGTCTTTGAGCTTGCGCTATTTATCGATACTCATTTCATTCCTCTCTCTTCCCTTTCCTACCCTTGCTTCCTTTGCTATATCTGTGTGTCTTTAATGGTAAGACTCAAGAAAGTCTATCCACGTTACAATAAATAATTTTTTTTTTTGAGTAAAGTTGTTGTACATATTTTGGCTGCCTTTGTCCCTTGGTGTCTTGCTTTTGTTTTGTAAAATACTCAGCAATATACATATATATATATATATATATATATTTTAAAAATAGTCTATATTTTTTACCAAAACAAAGAAGCCCCTTGGTGCAAATTTAGTTCTTCCTTACAGTATTTTGCATTTCTACTCCATGTTTCTAACGTGGTTCTTGTTATCTTGCATTTTTAAAGCTTGCCCAGTAACACTTTAAGGTATTTGCTTCATTCTTAGAATTTCTTATTTTTGTAGTAAGGGAAGAATCTGGGTGATTTTTTAATGTCAAAACAAAACAAAAACCTCTCTCTCCCTTGACTTCCACACACAGCTCAAAGTACGGTTTAACCTCCTCAAGAGAGTGAAATTTTAAAATGGCGTGTGAAATGACAAAGTAATTTTTATTGTTTTTCTTTAATCCCTGCTGGCAAGTGGATATTTTGGACTTGAATTGGCAGGGAAAAAGTTTAAGTTCACTGGATCAATTTCCCCTTTTTTTTTTTACTGATAAAAGAAATACTTTCCACAAGCTTTTTCTTGCAAGTTATCACTATGTAGTTATTTCACATTCAATGTATGCTCCTTACGTTTACTATCTCTCATGAATCATACTACAAATGATACTGAAGCTGAGAGCATCAGTGGGGTAGACTCTCAGCTGATGCTGAAAGTGAACTGTGATCTACACTTACGTATAAGTAAGTAGTGACATATACCTACTATGTAGGTTTTCCAGTTTCATCGTTTTAGAGGGCTTCCAACTGGAGCTGTAAAGCATGGTTCCTGGAGAGACTGCCCTGTAAAAGGAAAAAACAGTGCCACAGTACAGGGACCTTTTCCCCCACTTCTTGTTTTCTCTCCTCTTTTCTTCTCTTGTTTCTCTCCCCTTGTGTTAATAGTATTCTAGACTCCTGTATTGAATTTGTAAATATATATTTATATGCTCACAAACTGTTTGCCTTTTTCAACCACCTAAATGCTTGTGGTGGTTGAAACCAAGCCAAGTAAGTGGCAAGTTAACCGTATTTGTACAAAAAGCGTATGTTTGGTCTTGATCTCTAAGATGAAGATCTGACCAAAAAGTGGAAACATTGGCTAAATAACAAGCTCTTGAGCACGAGATGAGTCACTGGGGTTTCCATCTGCCCTTCTACAGCTGCGTATATAGCAAAGGGAAGCCCGGGTGAAGTCTCAGGTACAGGAGAGCTTGTGAGCGGCAACTTCCAGATGCACTTTCCCATTTCCCCTGCCTTAAGTAAATGCTGGATTTGCAGCTCAGTGGATTGGAGAGGACAGCTGTGCTCTGTCAGCAGCGTCCCGTGCATTGGTGGCACATTTCTTTCCCACTCCACCACCCTGCGCTTTTGATCCAATTCAGCAAAGCATTTAAAAACATGAGTTAGAGCGTGTATGTAATCCTGCTGAAGAACACAGAGATTGCTGTCGTGCTTTTAGTGCTTTGCTGAATCACGGTTGGCAAGGACATCTATTAAATGCCGTTGCCCTTTTTGTTTTTGTTAACAGAGTATAACTTGTATTTGAAGGCAAGATTGTGCAGTCTGCAATTTGTTGTGTTTCTGTTTATATTAATTCTCTCATTGTAAAAATACCAAAACCAACCTTTTGGTTCTTCTTTGGTAGCTGCATCAGCTTCTCTAAACCCCAGATTCTCCACTTGCTGCTTCCATTCCCGAGTATAATCTTAACAATGAAAGAGTTGCATTAATTGTGCTCTCATTGTTGAGTTTCCTATTTATCTTGAGTCGGTGAGATTTATTGTATTTCATGGTCTGGGTATCATGGCTCTCACTAACTGTAGATACCGTGGATATGAAAACTTTTCCATTTGAACTTGGAACAGGCTGTCCCCTCCCTACTGAGCATTGTCACACAAGGACATTCTGCTCTTGATCCCTTGAACAGTCCTAAGAGAGTGTAGTTTTGTTTAGTTGCTTAAATGAAATCGTTATGTGACTTGGTATCTTTGAAGTATTGGCTGCTTGGTGCTTTTTTGCATAGTGGGTATGCATTCAGGTAGCCTAGTTTGTCTTCAACACTCTCAGCTAGCAAGAAGAGAAGCCGCTTACTGCTGCGGCAGTGAGACTACGATCGTCTAAACTGAGGTGTATGGAATTGCATAGAAAACTGGCTACGCCTGCAGAAGCTCGGAGAGTTGACAGCTAGCTGCTGGGCACTGCTCGGTGCTCTGGAAAGCAAGTTTCTCTTCTGGATAAGTAAACATAGATTTTGGCGTAACAATCATTTTTAAATTTTTTTTTTTAAACAAACAAAAACCTTTCAGCTTGTAAGGAACTTTTGTAGCAATAGTCCTTGCATCAGAGGACAATTACTCATCTGTGTGTATTCTGTGACCTATCAGGAAGACTCATTAGCATCAGTGTGAGGATGTCATAGCTATGATGCCTTAAGATCCTGCCTGTCAAGACAGGATTTGTAGGCAGAAGTCATGTCTCTTACTAGATCAGCTGAAAAGGTTGGGAAAACTGGACACATGTACACAGAAGGGGTTTGTGCCTGCTCTGGAGGATTTCTTTTTAACCATTCTTCCATGAAGTAAAACAAATCCCACGTGGCTTTGTGCTGAAACCAAAGTTGTTAAAGGCCCAGAAACTCTCAAAGTACGTGTTTCAGGAAATAATGATGCTACTGAAATTAGTGAGGACCAGCTGATATTTCCAGCATCATCAATGCTTTGCATGACAACTTGTATAATGAGCTTTGCATGTATGTTTTGTTGCTTGTTAATAATTTTCAAGAAGTAACAAAACTCTGAAGTTAGGTTTTGTGGAACATTGTGCAATATGTTTGTTTATCCTGTATCTCCCCTGCTGCTTTAAATTCAAATGGATACGATGATATGCAGATTCTGGCATGTACTACCTAGGTAAAGTTTTTGCTTTGTTTCCACAGTTGTAACATCCGAAATGTTTATACATACATAAAACCTTAGTCAAGCACAGAATTGCAATTTGCTTTTTAAGAACCACTTCTTGCAGTAGTCTAATACTTGAAATTAAATTAAACTTCTTTAGGCAACTACAGTAATCTATTCTTTAGATGATTTCTGGTTGCATTTGGTTTTCTTTTAGAGAATCAACATTAAAAAAAGAAATTGATGAAGAGAGAGCATCTTTACAAAAATCCATCAGTGTTACTAGTGCCTTGATCACGCAAAAAGATGAGGAACTGGAAAAACTCAGAAATGAGGTAAATGAGGAACAGTAGGATTATTCTTAATTTTGGATTAAGTTGTGGCTAGAAGCATATGGCTTTGTATGCTTGCTACTGAAGAGCTGGCTAATTGTTTTTCTTTATTAATTTAGCATAGTTAAACCTTAGAATTAAATCTTTAGATATCTGTGCCTAGTTAGGTGACTTCTGGCATGTACTTTTGGTGACTATTACTACTACTACTACCCTTACTACTTCATTCTGGAAGGTCTGAGCATTTTTAAATAATTCTTACAGATCACGGTGCTCCGTGGAGAAAACGCTTCTGCAAAAACCTTGCAGTCAGTGGTTAAGTCACTGGAGTCTGACAAATTAAAACTTGAGGAAAAGGTGAAGAACTTGGAGCAAAAACTCAAGGAAAACAATGAACGGCCTTTAACTGTAACTAGCGACTCAGGTAAGAGAGCGAGCCTCTTTACTGTGTCTGTGCCTTCAGCTTTAATCTTTTAGATTTTTGCAGCTATTAACCAGATAGTTAAAAGGAGGTTTAACTAATCGAACCTCCTGAGACATGGGACTTTCCTGTTGTAGAGCACAGGTAAGATTTGAATGAAGGAAATCTGACCAGCTGCAAAATGTGAAAGCTACCGACATTGCCAGTTAACCCCGTTTACACCATGGTGGGGACAATTTGACTTGAAACGAAACGTGCATAAACCATAAAACTTTATCCTGTTTGTGGTGGGGCTTCTGTGCAAGAGCCTCTCTTAGACTGATTTTGGTTTTCCTTGCTGTAGTTGCAAAGTTAACGTGTAGGCATCATAACAAAAGCACCTACCTGAGCACAGGACTGGGAATCCCACATTTTAGACACTCATGCTTACCTTACGCTGAGCTTCTTAAGCTTCATACCACTATAGTCTCATCTCTCAACAGAGGAGAGTTCCTTTGCAGATCTGTGCATGTTAGCTGTCACCTATACATACATTTTGTATTTTAGTAAGTAACATGCAGTATTGAATATGGTTCTGTAATGCAGTGGTCAAAAAAATTCCCCAAAGAAATCATCCTTACTGAAGCTTATACTGAGTGATTAGAAAGCAGCGAGAATAAGATGTTTTGGAGACTAGAGACTCTTACATTACTTCAGTCTCTGACTTAAGCCATTGTATGTTTCATAATTTAGATTACTGGATACTTACACCTTGTTTCTTTTTGTTGTTTTTTTTCTTTAAAGGTGACATTGCTGCTAATCTACTTCAAGATGAAATTGCGAAAGAGAAGCAGGTATTTGATCTGAAACATCAGCATGCTAAAACAGCAGTGTGTCTGCAGGGAGAGTGAAATATTTTTCAAAAGACGGTTCCTATCAGATTGTGTAAATCAGGATTATAATTGGCAGCTTTATCTTGTAACCTTCTGCTTCTGAAGGGAAATATTAATGACAGTAAATATTAAGAATCAAGTGATGAGTGATACTGGAGAAATAGTTCAGGTTATTGGAACATGAGGAAGCAAGCAGGAAAGCAGGGGTGGCAAGTTTTGACCTGCAGCCTGTTGGTGAGGTACAGCACAGCAGAGCACACTCATAAATTGCTCCTTGCCATTCTTTCCAAAGGCTTCTTGGACGTGAACAAGCAATAAGGCGTGGCCCACCTGAATCTGTGGTGCTCGCTATCTTGGAGAAGCAGGCTACCCGAGCTGCCATGCTACTTCTAAGCTTCTGCAGTTGAAAATGTTGATCTTTGCTGCTTCTTAACGGAGAACTTTACTCAGAATGAGGGTTGGCAGCAATGGGGCAAGGAAGTTGCTCAGTTAGCATGTGCCTGGTAACAGGAAAAACGTGTATCAGAGTATGATAATCATAATGAACATGTGAAGCACTGCCACGCAACAGGCAGCCTGTGACAACAAATGCCTAGGAAACATGTTTAGAATAGAAGCACCTTCTCGTTATAAAAGTCCTTGTTAGATCACTGATGTCAGTCATGTTGATTAAAAAATGTCCTTTCTAGTCTGTACAGAGATCAGAAGTGGTGTAATTAACATACACTAACCACCAATCTTTTTCTGTTTTTCTGCCTCATTGAATTCACCTGCTGATGGAAACGCTTCCTTCCAATCAGCACGAGGTTTGTTCCACTTCTTGGCTTCCTTCATTTTATTCACTATGTTAATTTGCCAAGCATTACTTGATTACATTCAGCAGTGCTGCTGCAGTGCTGGCCTACTGCTCTCTGGGGCTCAAACTAGCTTTGGGAGATGCTGTACGGGTGCGCTGCGCTGTCCCGCTGCCCCTCCAGAGTAGCTCTGAGAGTATCCACTAGAGCTGCAGGTTCGGAGGAACAGAGACGCTGTTCTGATCAGAATTACACAACTGGATTTATGTTCAAAATGTAACATTAGAAAAAGAACTTGATCTATCAGTGGTGAGTTGAGACCCACCGATGTCTGCCAGACATGTTGGCTGGGCAGAACTACCTAGCTCCCTGGACAGAAATCCTACTGAGGGTCTCTGAGGTCCTTTGGGAAGTTCCTATTCCTATTCCTTCCTATTTGGGAAGTTCCTGAGAGAACCCTTGTTCTCTCAGTGTTCACAGGTGCTCTTTGTAATACAACGATCCAACGGTAAGAGAATGCAGATCTGTGCGTGCCAGTTTGAGGGCCATTCCTTTGTTGCTTGCTTTCTCTGAAGTGCAGTCCTCAGCCTGCTGACTGTCCTTGTTCTGGACTATCATAGATTGACTTCCTGAATTCAGTGATAGTAGACCTGCAAAGGAGAAACGAAGAATTGAACTTGAAAATACAAAGAATGTGTGAAGCGGCCCTCAATGGCAACGAAGAGGAGATAAATAACTATGACAGGTATGAATCCTAAAGGAAACCTTGGCTTCTGTTTTGGGAACTGTTGGTAGCAGTCAGTTCTGCAGCTGCACAACGCACCAGCCTGATCTCAGCTGTCAGGAAGGACAAACGTAGCTTCCTCATGAACTGAGGGTGATCGAATCCAGCCTTCTTTTTAGGTCCATTACTACGGTGTACCTGGTGGGGCAAAGTGATCCTCTGTAGTTACCGATCACAAACACTGATGTATCATAACATATTTGTTGTCAGTCTTGGTTGAGTTTTGCCCTTTCCAAATTAAGTAAGAAGAGTATTTGCTCGCAAGAGGCCGGTAGCTGCATTGAGATGGGGAGATGCAGTCCAGAGAAATAGAACTAAAATCTATTTGATATCTTGTGACTTCAGACCTCTTCTATCAAGAGAAAATAGAAACTAGTTTACATGTGTTCCTTTTTTACATATCTATATTTGTGCAAATATTTACACAGAGCAGTTTGTTTAGTAAATATTACAGTATAAGGGAATATGTCAAGATGTCTGAAGATCTTCAGAAGGAGTTTTGGAATTTTTTTAATGTTTTTGCTGACCACTGCGGTGTCTCCTTAGTTTCAGTAATTGAGAGACAGGTTATTGTGCAGGGCAGGGAAGCAGGATGTTCTCCTTTATGAAGGAGAAGTACCCTGCTTGACTTGCCCTGGTGCTGATCTTGCAGTGAGGAAGAAAGCCTGTCAAAGAAGAAGCCTCGTCTCTTCTGCGATATCTGCGGCTGCTTTGATCTTCATGACACTGAAGACTGTCCGACCCAGGCACAGATGCTGGAGGAGCCACCCCACTCAGCTTACCATGGCAGCAGGAGAGAAGAACGCCCCTACTGCGATACCTGTGAGATGTTCGGCCACTGGACGGCCGACTGCAATGACGACGAGACCTTCTAATGCAATGCGCAGCCAGGAGGATAGACTGTGTGCGCCTAATCGGACGATTTGTACCACCAGCATTTGTGTGTGCTGAATGTCAGGAAAAGGGACAGCGTTCCTTGACCCCCTTGCTCCCATTCCCCTTGCCCATCCACTCCAGAATCAGTACATGGATACATATTTTGCTCCTCCGCTAATAAATACCTTATCTCCCTTTAATAAACTTAAGTGAAATATAAATAAATGATTTAACAAATGACTTTATGCTATTTCTTCCCAGGTTCTGGGTTTGTTCCCACTCTTAATGAGAAATGCCCTTGTGCTGTTGCATCTATTGATGGGAAAACATGTATAGGAACGAAGCACTATAGTTATATTAAAGCTTATTTAAATACCTTAAAATTATGCTGTTAATTTTCATATTTGCACTAAACCATTTTAAGGCAGAATTTGTACATTTAGATTTTTAAGCTTTTTTTTGACACTGGACTGGGTTGAGAAATGTTTCATCTTTATCTTCATTTACTCATTTGACTGTGATTTTGCTCTGTGAACGTGAGCTCTGGGTTGCAGTTTGACAACAGTGTGAAACACAAAATCATGAAGCAGGTAAGAAACAGAGCTCCTGGGGCCTTTTTCAGAAACCCATACGCTGTGCACGCCTAAAAGTTTGTGGGACATCCTTTTTTTTTGCGTTCTTTCAGCTTCTATATAGTGTGTGTGTATATATGCATATATATATTAAAGTTATATTTTGGAAAAAAAAAAAAGGTGTGTCTTCTTTCCGTTCCGTTAGGAATGTGTGTGGGACAAACGTGCCCTCTGGCTGCGCTGTAAATACATAGAAAGAAAAGGGTTAGCAGCGTGGTGGGACGTTTTGACTAACGCTTCACGCGAGCCCCCCCCACCAGGCTCTCTTTCGGTAACGGCCTCCGACCGTTGCCGGCCTCCGCAGACCGGCGGAAGACGGGGACTTTGGTGCGGAAGGGGGGGGCGGCGTGGCGTGGCGCCCGCCAGGGGGCGCTGTGCGGCCGGGCTGCCCTCCGCGGCCGCTCGCCGCCTGGCTCCGCCTCGGCCGTCACGTGGCGCGCGGCAGGTGACCGGCGGCGTCACGTGACCGGCGGCGGGGGGCGATGGCGGCGCACCTGAGCTCGGGGCGCGTCAACCTGACGGCGCTGCGCGAGGCGGGGCGCAGGGAGCTCCGCGAGTTCCTCGACAAGTGCGCGGGCTCCAAGGTGAGCGGGGCCGGGGCCGGAGGGAGGGCGGAGGGCGGCGGGCGGGCGGGCGGCGCGGCGCGGCGCGGCGGGCGGGCGGCCCGCCCGGCGGGGCCTGACGCCTTTGTCCCTTCCCGCAGGCGATCGTGTGGGACGAGTACCTGACCGGGCCCTTCGGGCTGATCGCGCAGTACTCGCTGCTGAAGGTAAACGCCGCGGCGGCGGGGCCGGGTGGCGGCGGGCGAGGCGGCGGCGGCGGTCCCTCTGCTGCCGGGCCTTGTCAGCGGAGCTCCCCGCAGTTGGCTAAGGCCCTTCCTTCCGCGTAGGAGCATGAGGTGGAAAAGATGTTCACGCTCAAGCCGGGCCGCCTGCCCCAGGCGGACGTCAAGAACATCATCTTCTTCGTGAGGCCCAAGCTAGAGCTGATGGACATCATCACAGACAACGTGCTGAGGTACAGCGGGTGCTGACGGGGGAAGGCGGCGGCTGTGAGGGCTGGGCTCGTGGTTCTCTTCTCGGGAGCCGGCCGGGGCTCCCGCCGAAGGAGGGGACAGGTTTGGCCTGGGAATGCCATGTGGTTTGTCCCGTCTGGGCTCACAATGGGCAACTAAGTGCAGACGCCAACACTGCAGCACAGCCGCTCTCGGGGCTCGTGTCAGGGTGCGAGGCACCCTAGGAGGCAGGGGTTTCACTTTGGGTGGCCGTGCAGAGCACGTTCCTTGTTAAGAGGATGTACGTTCCTTCTAATTAGCTGCAACAAGTCACACCTTGATTGATCCTCCTTTTGAGAACTGCAGGAAAACCAAGTCATCTTGCCCTGGTTTCAGACCTGTGGCTGTGGATGCACGTGGGTGGGTGAAAAATATTCTGAAATACAAAGTTAGGAACGGAGGCCGGTAGTAATAACCAAGTGCGGCATTCCTATTTCCTTTGAATTCAGTGCCCCCAGCCCGCGGTCTGTGCTGATTACCTGCGCAGCTGAGTTACCGTGTGCTGTGCTCCTGCCTGTGACTCTTCCAGGGAAGACAGAGGCCGTTCTCCCCAGAGGGACTTCCACATCCTCTTCGTGCCGCGCCGCAGCCTGCTCTGTGAGCAGTGGCTGAAGGAGCAGGGCGTGCTGGGGTCCTTCATCCACCGAGAGCAGTACAGCCTGGACTTGATACCCTTCGATGGAGACCTGCTCTCCATGGAGTCTGAGAGCGCGTTCAAAGTACGTGCTCATCTCGTCTTCAAGGAAAACCACTATGGGTTTTTGTGGGGGCTGTTGGTGTTGGTACAGAGGCTCTTAGGGGGGGTTGCTGGTGAGCCGCACAGCAGGGAAAGGCCTTGCAGAGCAGATGTGGCTCGATCCCGAGTGCTGAACTGAGCCTCAACTTCTCTGTGTGTTTTCTGACTAAACACTGAAGGAACCATCGCTGCACCAAGCTGTGCCCCAGTTCCTCCAGCTTTAACTGCTGGTGTTATTTTCACAAACTGAGCGTTCACGAGACTTAAAATAGTCGTTACCAAGAGCCAGCACAGTTTGCGTCAATACGCAGCCAAAGAGCCACATACAATGGTTAATACTGCGCGCTAAGCTGCACTGAGAATTAACAGCTGTCGCATACCAGCTGTGTATGCTGGTTTCTCAGAATGCTGCGTCTGAGGACGGAAAGGTTTGAGTTTCTTTGGCCATCTCTGCCTTATTAAGCGGAGCCCAGAGGACGTGTCAGGGCTTGCAGCTGCTTGTCGGCAGCTATGATGAGGTGGTGTGCGCTCAGAGTGGCCTAATTAGAGGGAGAGGCTCTTTACAATCACTTTCTGGCTCTCTTACTCCTCTCCATCCAACTGGGAGTAGCGTGTGGGGTTCAAATATATTACAGCATCTGGTTTCATCAAGTGAGTTGATGTAGTAACAGCACAGGTAAGGTCTGTATTTGCCAACAGCCATAGTTTTTCCCTGGCCTGTGTCTCCTCTGAACTGTTCGCATGGACCACATTCTTTGGAAGCAGCTGTGTTGGATCAAAACCTTCCATTGGGAATCCTTCTTGTTGTTTAGGAATGTTACCTGGAGAGCGACCAGACAAGTCTGTACCATGCGGCAAAGGGGCTGATGACGCTGCAGGCTCTCTACGGAACCATCCCGCAGATTTTTGGGAAGGGCGAGTGTGCCCGGGTGAGGCAAATGTTGCTGCTGAAAAAATGCATCTTGTTCTTTGGAACTGCCTTAAGGAGTGCTCGGTTAAATGCACCTGTGGGTTTTCTGAATCCAGCCACGGACCCTTCTTCTCATATTGGAATTTCAGGATCATGGCCATCAGATCTTTGTCATCTCTGGCCAAAATAACAATCTTTGCTGTTCCATAAGTCTTCCTGTCAGGAGGATTTATCTGATTTCATATGCTTTTTGCTCACAGGTACACTGCCTTCATGTTTTCAGCAGTTCTTCTTTCTGTGGAGTTTTAACGCTTAGCCACTCTGTTGGTATCAGAAGGGCTGAATAAAGTAGGAAATGTGTAACCTACTGCTCACGCCTTAGCTTTTTCCTCTGTTCCTATAACTCACTTAGCCTTTTTCCTTCTCTCTGATCAACCTACAGTTTAATCAGTACCATTTGTAATGAGGGAGTGGCTTGAGCTGAACCCAGTGCTTTGGCCACAGTCACTGTCCTGCTAAGCTGCAGAGAGCAGCAGAGGACTTCAGGTTTTTTGGTCTTGTCCTGCCCCCACCAGTCAGCTGGTTTGTACCTCTTGCCATTCTCCTCCTTTTCACAGGGCTGCGCCCCATACTTTCATGAGCATGTGCTTGTAGGGCCTAGAAGTTAAATCCATCTCTTGTGGCCTGCACCATAACCAAATGGATGCAATTTATTTTCAGCACGTGGCTAATATGATGATCAGGATGAAGCGTGAGTTCCCTGGAAGCCAGAACTCGATATTTCCCGTCTTTGATACCCTCTTGTTGCTGGACCGCAATGTTGATCTGCTGACGCCGTTAGCTACGCAGCTGACGTATGAAGGGCTGATAGATGAAATCTATGGAATTCAGAACAGTGAGTACTGCCGGGTAAGAGGGAGGTCTCTGGTGTGCTGGGGCAGGTTGCAGTGTGTCAGGGGGATTTCTGCTTCACTAAATGACAGTGACGTGGGAGCAGCTCACCTGAACTTAGTGCGGGGATGGTTCAGTCCCAAGCTAGAGCCCATCAAGATCAGCTCTGGCTCTTTTTGCCTAGGAAGGGGAGTTGAGTACAGTGCATGTTATTGAATGGGAATATTTTGGATGTTGGCTGGGTGCAGACACGGTGACACAGAACATGTCATGTGGGAACAGAGATGTTGCTGTATGCCTTCACTCTCCAGCCTGGCTTGCTCATGGTGTGCCACACTGAGGGGAAGGGAACAGTTTATGAAAGGCCATTGAGAGCGCTCTCCTGCTCTTGAGGAGGTAGTAAGAAAAACTCTAGAGAGGCATTTATGGATTTTAATCCCTCCTGCTGTACTGAAGACTGGCTGGAAGGCTGCCTCCAAACCCCTTTTGCAGCAGGGTAGCTAGCACTTGGGTTCTGATCATGTATGTGTGTATAGGTCTCTGGGTCCCTGGGTACAGGGAGACTCTTCTTAATTAACACATAGGCAGTACGTTGTCTGGGTGTTTATATTAGCTTTGCTGCTCAGAACTGTTTCCAGCTCAGGGGACACGTTTCCACAGCCTGCTTATCTTAACTTATGGTGGTGAAGTTCCAGTCCTTATAAGGCATATTTCTCTGCATTTGGTAGCTTATGTGAAACTCCCTCCTGAGAAGTTTGCCCCGAAGAAGCAGGGTGAGGGTGGGAAAGATCTCCCCACAGAACCCAAGAAGCTCCAGCTGAACTCTGCTGAAGAGCTGTATGCTGAAATCCGAGACAAGAACTTCAATGCTGT
The DNA here is from genome assembly GCF_034638445.1 of Ciconia boyciana. Taxonomy (NCBI): domain Eukaryota; kingdom Metazoa; phylum Chordata; class Aves; order Ciconiiformes; family Ciconiidae; genus Ciconia; species Ciconia boyciana. Next base: position 9,159,967 of record NC_132948.1, read on the forward strand.
GGGGTCAGTACTGAGCAAGAAAGCCAAGATCATCTCAGCAGCCTTTGAGGTGAGGCCTGTATCTGACCCTGCGTCCCTTGGGCATTCTTGTTGTCAGATACAGACAGTCTGCGTTCAGCAGGGCTGTGACTGGCAGCTCGAGCTGTTGCCATGGAGTAATCCCCCAGCCAGAGAAAAAACAGGTAGTCCTCAGAAGCCCCTCCAGTCTGTTCCCCTGTCCTGGGACAAGATCAGCTCCACTGCAACTGTTCTGAGTAGGTGTTGGTCAAATCTCCTCTTAAGAATCCTGTAGTAATGTGGATCCTCTCTTCTCCCCACACCTCTGTTCTGGGGCTTTTCCTGTCCTCACTGTTAAAAGCTTGTCTTGGAGCTAGCCTAAACCACGTTTCTGCTGTGTGAAACCATGGTTCCCATAACAGGAATTGCTTTCTTCAGTCTGCAGAAGTCAGGTGCTGCTTCCCTCTGCAAGAGGCCAAAGGTTAATTTTAGCATACGGATCAATTCCACTTTGTTGCTGTTGTTACCTGTTAAGTGAACGATCCTTTTCCCTTTGTATTCCCTGAGGATGCAGAGAAAAGGCTTTAAGAAATAAAACTCCAGAATGTACATTCATAGAGCATTATGGCTGGCATAAAAAACAATAGGAATGTGAAAAAGACTGTTGTCTTACAGGAGGTTTGACCTGTAAATTCATGCTCGCATGTCACCTTAGACAAAGCTGGAGAGTGCTGCGGGGTGTGTTTGTGGTTTTGTTTGAAAACATCCTGTTGATGATTCATAAAGAAACTGAGATCCCACATCTCTGCTTTCAGACTTCATTCTCTGAAGTGATTCTCAAGAGAACTTGTTACACTTTGATTGTATTTCCTTGGCTTTTTCTTTGCCTCTTCACTGCTGCCGCATTTAAGATGAGGTAGTGGTACCTTAACTGAAATACTGTGTGTTCAGCCTCATCTCCTAGTAAATGTCTATTACTGCAATATTAGTGCTGAAGGTGCTAAAGATGGATTATTTTTAGTGGTTGTTAAAAAAAAAAAAAAAAAATTTAAGGAATTGTCAGAGGTAATAGGTGATAATGAAACAGCAGTATATTGGCAGCAGAGGACTTCTTAAATTGCAGGCTTCATCATTATCACTCTCCTGCCTGCACTTGCCCATTTAAATCCTTCGCATATGAGTCAAATTATTATTATTTTTATTCCAAGTTGCAGCAAGAGGCAAGTAGCCCAAATGAAATACAGACCTCTGGACTGCTCTGAGCTGAAGTCTGCATTGTGCTTCATCAGATCCTTGCTCAAAACCTGGGACATTGTTACAGCCAGGTACAGTGACTGGCAGGCTTCTGCTTGAGAGGGACGCAGACCCTGCCAACCCAGTTCCTCAGCACCTTTCACTACTGCTTTGAAGGGAAATGTCCCCCATCTGACTGCATTTGCCTAGAGCTCCGTGTTTACTGGCAGCTAGCAAAGTAATTAGTCTTTGCATGAAAAAGGTAGTTTTGCTGGTAGGGAAACTGAGGAGCAGATAGTGATGGCTGAAGTCAGACAAAGGTGGAGAAAAGTGATTTGGCAACACTGGTATAATGAAAAAAAACAGTCTAATGATCCTGTTTTATTATGTCCTGCCTCTTCTAATGATCAAAGTGCTGTTACAGGTAATGCTATGACTTTAGTTTAAGCATTTAAAGTATTTTGTCTAAAAGGTTGCATATCTGTAAGAGTATCTGCTGTTGCAGTGAGTACAGTAAAAAACCTTTTCACGATAAAATTATCTAGTTGGTGTGTGGCAAATTAATCTGAACAAGACCTAACCTAAACGATGGATTCCTTTAGGAAAGACACCATGCGAAAACCGTTGGAGAGATTAAGCAGTTTGTCTCACAGTTGCCACACATGCAGGCAGCAAGAAGTTCTCTAGCAAACCACACCTCCATTGCAGAACTCATCAAAGACATCACCAGTGAGTATTGGTTGAATAGTCTATCTGACTAATTTAAGTATAGCAAAGACAACTTGATGGACATCATTCAGCTTGGCAAAAGTTGGCTTTGCTCTGTCCAGTGCATCTCTGCTGAAATGTTAAATGTAGAAAATAAGCTGTCAGTTGCTATGGTATTGATTTTCATTCTTTTCCCAAAGCATCTGAAGATTTCTTTGATAATTTAACAGTGGAACAAGAGTTCATGTCTGGAATAGACACAGACAAGGTAAGTAGATAATGACAATTAGTGACTCTTATATCTTCAAAAAAAATCCAACATATTTCTCTGGGTTTTTTCCATCTGGGGTTTTTGAGGGAGGAAACATCTGATCTAGAGAATGTCTGTCTCCTTCCAGTGTCAAGGTTGTGAGCTCATACTTGCATCTCCTTGCACATTTGCAGTTTTCTCCAAGTGACACACATCGCTGAATGTACTTGGAGACGGTGCTGTACTGTGTGCTGTGCTGGGCTCCAGTTACCTATCATTGCCTGTAACGCAGGTGTACACAGCTGGGCTGCTTCAACTTGTACAGGGGCACTATGTGCTGTGAGGGATCAGTGAAAGACTCAAAACCGTTAATCAGAACTTTTTCAGTGCCTCAGACAAAGTCTAGCTAGTGACTGTGGAATCAACATGCTTTAGAAAGACACCAGCTGGAACCAGTGCTGGATCACTGTTTTACAGACAGTCTTGAGCTGCCTGGAGAGCAGCTGCACCCTCTTTCTTGCTGTTTTGGAGATCCTAGGCAAAACTAGATCTTTCTTTCCAGGTCTTCTAGGCACTTTAACAGGTCTTTAAATAACACCTTATGTATTTTGTTTAATAGGTTAACAATTATATTGAAGACTGCATAGCTCAAAAACATCCATTGATCAAGATCTTACGTCTCATTTGCTTGCAATCTATATGCAATAGTGGACTGAAGCAGAAGGTTCTGGACCATTACAAAAGAGAGATTCTCCAGGTTGGGCTGTAACTTTCGGATTGATAAATTTCTGAGAAAAGCCACATCAAAGCCTCAGCTCTACAGCACTTGCAGTCTAGACAGATGCATCTTATACTTGGGTAGCATTGACGTCCAGTGTGTACAGATGGAGCACTGAGGCTTCTGTTTGGGCTGATAACAATGACTCAGGAGGCTCTTATATGTGTCTTACAACATGTAGATACAGAGAAGTTTATATCATTGCACTTTTTATTATTATGATTTAAACACTCTAAATGGGATATACTCTAGAGAGATCTTAACCAAAAAACTTTTTTAAACAAACATATTTGCCTTTTTTTTTCTTTTTATCTTTTCTTTTTTTTAACCACTCTGGTCATGGGTTATTGACATGGTATTAAAGGTGAATTCTTCATATTGCAGACTTATGGCTATGAACATATATTGACCTTAAACAACTTAGAAAAGGCTGGACTCCTGAAACCTCAGACAAGTGGTAGGAACAACTACCCAACAATCAGGAAAACCTTGCGCTTATGGATGGATGATGTTAATGAACAGGTAAGCAGGTGCCCCAGCAGTGAACACTACATCTAACAACACAGGAGTATGTGCAGCAGGACAACCTTAATCTTTTTTTTTTCCTTTTTTTTTTTTTTTTAAATTAATTCTTATGGTGCTGTTTTGCAGCACGAAGTAGCACTCGCCTGCGGCTCACACTCTGCTCTCTCCTGCAGAACCCCAACGATATCTCCTATGTGTATAGTGGCTACGCTCCACTGAGCGTACGCCTGGCACAGCTACTGGCTCGGCCAGGGTGGCGGAGCATAGAGGAGGTTTTAAAGATGCTGCCGGGTCCCCATTTTGAGGAGAGGCAGCAGTTACCTACTGGCCTTCAGAAAAAGCGTAAGTTTTGCTTTGTTTTCCCATTTTTTAAAGGGAGATGCATCTCTGTTAGGCTAGAATGAGGCACACTGAAATCAGGGCTGGCAGAGTCCAGGCATCTACCTCATCTCCCCGTCCCACTGCAGTATTAGATCTACCTAACCCATTTCTGACAGATAGCTTTCTGGCCTCTTTAAAACATCCAGTCACATATTCAGCCTGCTATTAATGCACAGCACCATGTGCACTGAAAGTACTATAGAGCTGTACATTTGTTTACCTTCTCATCAGAGTACTAAAATAAACCCTAACCTTACACAGTGATTTTAATAAGTAACATTACTTCACAAAGAAGTAATCAGCATCACTCTCCTAGTATTAAGCCTGGGCAGGCAGAAGCATATCCTGTAAAGAGACTCCAGAACTGGAAGCAGAGTCTGCATTTCAGGGCCCCAGTCTTGTATTCTGCCCTATTAGTTTCTCCTGTAATTCAGCTGCTATCTTTATTTTAGTTTTAGGTCATTTTGAGTTTGACTGACAGTTGATGGATAGGAGACGTAAAAATAAAACTAAGACAACCTGTAAATTTCTCTGAATACACAGGTCAACACGGTGAGAACAGAGTCACTCTGGTGTTCTTCCTGGGAGGTGTAACTTATGCAGAAATTGCTGCACTGAGATTTCTGTCCCAAATGGAAGATGGAGGCACAGAGTACGTCATTGCCACTACAAAACTGATCAATGGAACAAGCTGGATCAAATCCTTGATGGAAAAATTGGAGCCTGCCCCTTTCTAGGGTCTGTGGTGAGACACAGTGAGAGGCCCTGTGCGATACAGGCATGTCAGCTTCCAGTCTGCTGGCATGGCTGCTTGAATGTCAGAGAAACACGACAGTGAAAGAAGCTCTCCTGAGACCAGCTCATGATGCAGTTACCCTCATCCCTCTCTGCACTTGTGTTCCTACTGTTTGTGGAACTTCCTAGTAGACAAGCAGCGCTGAAACAAGGAAATAAACAATGGGAGAAAGGGAGATCCCTGTTCGTGGTCTGAATTGGCAAACAAGCACTGGGGAAGCGGGGATTTGCCCTGGTCCTTCTGTTTGGCAAATTGCTTCTTTTTTTTCTTTCAGTTTAGTTTTAATGGGGGGTGTGATTACTTCTTTTTACCTTCCTAAGGTGCTGAGGAGGCAGGATGTTTTCTGTTCCTGATTTCATACCAATATTCCCAGTCTGTCTTTCTCTCTCTGGTGCCTGATATATTCCATCAAGGCACTGGATCTCTTTCTGTCAGAGATCTGTACTCAGCCGCACCTCTGCTGTACCCAGGCTTCAGTATGTGGGGGGGTTTCCTGTGCTCATCTTTCTGATGAAAGACAAGGAACTTGTGCTTCCCCCAGCTTCAGCACATTCACATCAACAGGCAGCAGCAAGGGCCTGTTGCTAAGTAGCTACATCTTCTCACATCATTGGAAGCTGATTGTACAATGGAAAGAGAACTGCAGTAAAGGGGAAGCAGTAACTTTTTTACTGCATAGGTTTAGAAACTTAATGGCTCTCAGGCATCCAGAATAATGCACCCGCAGGACCTGCTTAGCCTGCGCTGTAGTGTAACAAGCTGTCTGTTATGGTTAGTTGCCTCTAGGCCACACTCATGTCCACTGTCCTGCACGCTTTGGCCAAGGCATTCACTGGGTTTCCTGCAGCAACAGCTAAATCTTGAACTATCCACCTGCATGTCAACAGCACTGACTACAAATAAAACCAACTGCACCCATATTACAAGGGAGATGCTTGAGCCTTTTACTTTAATTGCCCTCTGAAGGGATCGGTGTGAGGTGGCTTGTTTGTCCTGGGTACACCCACCTGACTCTGGAAGGCAACTCCAGGATATGAATGACATCAGTGTGTCAAGAGCTTATGTGTGAAGACACACAGATACTCCCCGCATGGGACTCAGGCCAAAAATAGCTACGTCAGTGACCCAGTAAACAGCGGGTTTAAAACAGACGCTTTTTTCACCCCCCCACCCCTCCCCGTTCAGTTTATAAATTGCGGTACTTGCTGCCACAAGCTGTTGTAGAGCTCAAAATTATAAAACGGAATTTTCCATGGTCTTGGTGGCTGGGCTGTTGGTGTTGCTGAGCCAATGTGTGCAAGAGGCAGCTTCTGGCTCCAGAAGACTCAGCCTTGCTAATTGCTAGAGGCTGGGAAGGCAGACCAGGGGCTGTTGCTTATGCCTGTGCTGCTGCACCACAGCCCTTTTCCTGGTCATTGTCACTATACTGGCACACTTCAACAGCAACCACTGGGGACTCTGTTTCACATTGCATTTAACTCTTAAATAGTTAAAAACAACTAAAAAAACCCCACCCCACACCTTAAATCACTCTCTTAGCAAACATTTCTGCTCTTAGTTATACTGTATAATGCATAATATGTCCTAAAAACCCTTCATTTTTCAAAGTTGTTCCAGTTGTGACTGGGGGTTTCAGTCTGTTGTTTTGTAAGATTGAGTTCTGCCAAATCAGCCCCTTCACGGAGCCCCTCTGTCTGTTTAACTCCAGTTGGCTTATTAGAATAAAATAAAAAAATGTATTTGATCTTTTTTTGAAAGTGTTTGCTCACTCTCTCTCTCCCTCTGGAACACAAAAATAAATAAAATAAAACCCTGCACTGTGGTAGTTGCATCCTTCTCCTCCTGCCCCGGGATAATAGAATTACTTAAGTTGAAACTATTTTTCAAACATCTGGATGTTTTTTTCTTTAAGCTTCTACACTAATTACATTCTGTTCTGCCACTTAACATACTACATCAGAAATATCTATGGGATTTCTTGACTTTTAAAGAAAAATACTTTTAAAGAAAAATGATTTTGAATCATTTGAGACTTTTTACTTCAGTTGGGTAGGCAACTTGCAGACTTGTCTTGCAAAAACAAAACATGCTGCAACTTTGACAATGATGCAAGGAGCAAACGTGGATTGCCTTGCTCTGCACTATTTCCGCAGTTCCACTGTACAGTAGGTAATTTCACAGTATTTAAAAAGAAAATTGAAGTAGCTTTGGATCAAAAATCAGGTGTTACTGTGCAAAGAAAAACAAGAAACAATGTGATTCAGTGCAATCCTTACAGAGTGTCCTTGGCTTGGCCTTGAGCATCTTTGTACTATCACAATTTACAGTTTTGGGGTTTTTTTTAATCTTAAAAATTGAACTAATCGCAAGGAAATTAATAGCACTGATAAGGCTAGTTTGTGAACTACGGTCACGACATGTAAAAGGTACATCACAAGTGAATAAAGGAACCCACACAAAGCGCCGATTCAACAGCTTGCTTACCTTTTCCCTTGGACCAGCAGATGTGTTTGTTAGTAACTCTAGAGGCAAAACTTATTTCGAAAATAGTTTATGCCAGACACTTGCTAAACTCTAATTTATCAACAACACTGCTGCATATTTTTTTGCAGACTGTAGCCTGCACCACCACCAAGCTAGAGCCACATGGACACTCAAACTAGACAATGTCTCTTCCTGGAACTATTCAACAACAACAAAAAATAAAAGCCATCTTGACGTTGATCGATTCTCTGGAGGAGCAATTACTACTTAACAGGCTTCCTGAGCAGCTTGATTATGTTCTGCTTCTGTCTAAGGCCTTGCTGACCATGCGGGTAATAATTTGATAACAAGAGAGCCTAATTAAATTAAGGGGCCATTTTCTACATCATAATATCTTTGTAGGTAAGAGATTTGATTTGCAGTACGTACTCTTCCTTCTCTCTACTGTCTGCATTTGTCTGGTTTACAAGCAAAAAAAGAAACCATTACCCAACCTCCACCCCAAAAGACTTTCACTTTGCATGTAACTTTATCGGAAAACAGTTTTGCTAAAAATAAATATACAGCTTACCTCCCTCCTCCTCCCCTTGCTGCAAAAGAGTTGTAGCGCTCACTCTCTAAACGGTAGGGATGCCTTCTTGGGTGTGCAAGGGTGAAGCTAGAGCAGTAAACTAGTGACAGTGCAGGATTAGGCTATCTTCAGCGCTGCTCTCTTTTGACAAGAGAGCCTGACTCAGCCCGCACAGTTCCATCCTGTAATGTGCTGGTGATCTGGGATGATCCCCAGCTGTATGTGAGCATCCTCCTCCCTGAGTGGCCCACAGAAGCACAGGGCTCTCAGAGAATGGAGCAAGAGGCACAACAGCCTTCCAGATAACCGCAGAATAAAAAGTGTGAGACGACACAACGCTTTGTTAGAGAAAAAAAAACCCCATTTAAACGAATGCAGGTTTTGACCTGGTAACACTAAGCCATGGTGCTTAAACTCACAAACTACTGTTGACAAAAGCACTCTGGGGAAGGGGAGCTAGCTGGCATGCTCTGTGCTGCACAGAGCACAAAGGCGCTATGTCATATAATAACTGGTCCTGACCACACCTAGTGCATTAGTCCTCGTGTGGGCTGCAAACACAACCTCATCATTCCTGGCTCCCGGATGAGTGGATCAGAAGGGGATCAAACTACAGCACAAACCATTTAGAAGCCAGAAATTCAAGGGACGGCTGCAGAACAAAACTATAGAGAAATAGGAACTTCACGAAGTAGAGCCCATCATCTACCTCGGTAAGCAGTTTATTTCTTTATCAACATCTTTTTAGATAATCAGAAATCATGTAAAGCCTATAAATAGAAAACTTCAATGCTTTAAACAACTAGGAAACCATGGCTGGTTTTAAAATGCAATAGCTGCTATAATGTATACATGTGCCTGAGCTTAGAATGAAATGACTGAACTCTTTAATAAAACCAAAAGAGTTAATTTATTTAAATCAAAATGTGAACTCTTTATCACAAGAGGTCTTTAAAAAATATTCTAAGTGGCAGGATAGGAATTCAGTTTACTTTGGCTGGCTTTAAGCTGTTTAGAAGAGAAATGATCCTTTTGGGTTAGCTTTATCTTAAATCTGGTTTTAAATTCCCTTTACGTGCTTGACCAAGAGTGTGGATATTCTTGATCAGGCACAGTTATGATCAAAATTAAAACGAACATGTAAATGGTAGAGTTTTTTAGATGGGTCTTCACAGCTTTAAGTCTAAGGAGCCAATAACTTTTGTGAAAGAGTTCAGATTTTATATTAAACTAGCAAATGAGCAATCACTTCTAAAGTGATGTGTAAGTATGACTTTAAAATACAGCTAGAAGATGAACTCTAAAGCATCTTATCCCGCGTTTCCCATTTAAAGGTTATTTTTAACGTGAGATATAAATATTTGTCTGTGCGAACTTGTATTTAAGCCCCAGTTTTCGTCATTCTTCAACAAAAGGCTCAGTTTGTGCCAGTATCTCCATTAGATGCAATTATATCATTAAATATTAATGGTGGCTTCCTTGGAGGAATTGACCACTTTGATCAGAACACACTGTTGGTAATGCACCATCGGCGACCACTCCGAACGTGACGCTTCCTGGATGCACAGCCACAGACACAGGGGGAAAGATACCAGGAGCCAGCTGGACTCTGTAAGGGCCTCTGGCCCTTACTGACACGGCAGCGTGCACTGCCTGTGTGTCTATATGTTAATTTGCTTAGTTACCAGTCCTGATTTGGAGACTTTGATCAGATCCCGAACTCTTTTTCAACACTGTGCAGCTCAGCAACTGAGTACAGTACAGGACTCTGAACAAGCACACACAAGTCCAACCTGATGCTAACAACCTTCTTAGAAGGACGGGTGGCCGTTAACCCTCCTGAACACAGCCATTTCTCCCCACAGCAGAGCCACCCCGTCGGCTCTGCAGTCTCCTGCTCAGAAAGACTCATCCTGTCCCTTTGCTTACAGACCGAGGAGGAGCACGGCAGCAGCCAGCCCCAGAGACCCTACCTGCCGCAGTGCCGGGGAGAACCATGCCGGACTCCTTCGCCGTCCACTTCCTCAAGGTGCTGAAGGAGCTGCTGGCCTTCGTGCTGTTCAGTTACACCGTGCTGGTCGGGGCGCTGCTGCTCGCCGGCTGGACGACGTACTTCTTGGTGCTTAAATGAGAGCTCCTCTTCTGCTCCTGCAGTCGCAGGCTGGCAGAGGCAACAGGCTCCACCGTGCAGCTTGTCCTGCGGGTCTGCTCGGCACACAGGATGGCGGTCCCTTCCTCCTGCGCCAACTCTGCAAGCGTTTTGTTTAGTTACTGCCTAATCACAGTCTTATTTTCTTATGTAAAAAGAATAAAGACTGAAAAAAAAAAGTATCTACATGCATGCACTTTACTGATCTTTGTGGCTCTTGCAGCTTCTTGGTGTCTCCTAGACATTTGCCCCTGTTCCCCAAAATATTTAAAAGCCTTCCAGTAGTTTTCTCCTGAGATTCCCACCCCATGCCCCACCTCAAGAGCACAGCAGTCTGCTGAGTAGAGCGGAGGAACGCAACACAATTCAAACATGACCAGCATCTCAAGTAAACAAGTCCTGCCTTGTCTAACCCTGCCTCATTAAGGGTGTGAAGGCAGAGATACAGAAATTACTTGTAATTTATTTAGAAGTCCTGGGAAAATACATTTCAAATCAGCACAAGGTTTCCCTCTTCCTGCAGTTTTATGAGGCACACTTCATGAGGTGGGAGCACCAACACACTACATTATCTACAGGCCTATTATCTGGCGCTCTCAAGTGCGCAATGCTTTTCAACAAAAGCTTAAAACATGGAGTTAGCTGAAAGATGTGCCTGCGATACAGCACTACCTTGCTAAAACTAAACCGCGCTGAGTAAACTGCGTCTCACAGAGAATAGATGGGAATTTCTTGTACACACAAAAATAATAATTTAATTGATCAAGGCCTTTCATGCAGAACTATACAAGAAACTTTTGCTGGAGAAACTGGGGATTATCACTAGCCTAAAGCCAAGCAGCATCATACACTCTTGAAATACAAAGATGAATTAAACTGGGGAGGTGGGGAGCAGACCCTGTGAAGTCAGTCAGTGGGATCTCAGCCAACACTTCTGCTGATGACCTGACACACAGCTGAGGGCTGTTCTCTGCTGAGCCAGGCTGGCCTGTCAGGTGTCTCCGAGCAGAGTTACACAGATGAACTGACCCAGCGCGGCCTGAGCTGAGAGCTCCTAACACCATTTCTGCTTCCAAGGCCCGTGATGGCGTGTCCCGAGACAAGTGCCGTTACCTGAAGGGCAGAGCAGCCGCTGGGGCAGCTCGGGGCGGCGGGAGCAGCTGACCCCGCAGGCGGAGGGGACGGCCGCCACCTCAGCTCCAGCCGCCCTCACAGCGCCGCGCGCGCCGCTCCCGCCTTCAACCATCGGCCACGCGCGCGACCCGCGCCCGCCCCACGTGCCCGCCCTCTGCGCATGCGCCACGCCGGAAAACCTGCCCCGCCCGCTCCGCGACTCCCTCCCGGGAAGGGCTGACGTCACTTCCTGCGCACCGGCCAGTCCCAAGATGGCTGCGGGCAGTCGGTGGCTCCGGAGCTGCTGCTCCCTCCTCAGGTACCGCGGCCGCCCCGCCGCTCTGGGTCCCGAGGGCGCGACGGGGCGGGGGCGTTTCAGCGGAGCCGCGGCCGGCCGCGATAACGCCCAGGCGGCTGTTTACCGGCCGGGAGCGGGCCGAGCGCGGCCGGCAGGGCTGAAGTCAGCCTTCCGGCTCGGTTCCCTGCCGCTGACCGCCCTTGGTGACTCTGTACCCGCTTTGTTTGCCCGATATAATCAAGCCAGCTGCGGCTGGAGCGGCGGCCTGTGCCACAGAAGTGGCCGTAACGCGCCTCATCTGTCTCCAGATGCCACAGCGCAGCTGGACCAGCACAAGCAGTAGCAGCAGTGGTGCCCATACAGCGCTTGCCATTGGTGGTCTGTAGTTTAAGAGTACACAGCATAAAAGAAGGAAAACTGACTAGTTACTTTCAGAAAATTGCTGTACAACAAAAGAATTCTAATGACTGAGTGCTGCTGGTTTCCTGCTTGAGTATTTCAGTGATAGGCCCTGACCCCGCGGACACGTACACAACATTGGATGTAAATAAAACTGACTACAGGAGGCCCTAAGTGTCATTGGATTGCAGCAAACGATTACCAGTCATATTGCTCACCTGCATGTACCATATACCACTTTTAAGCATGCTTTTTAATTTGTTTTTCAGTATTATTGAGTATTAGCAGTGTGTTGGTACCAGATAAAATACATTTCCTCTCTCAAAGGATTAGTAATGGACTAGTTACTGTGCTTGTCTTCTTTTCTTGCACTTATAATTAAGTAATGTAACAATTTAAAACAAACTTACTCATTCACTATTATGCAGCTGCATTACAGAAGCTTGGTAGAGACTAGGTCACCTAGAACAGCTTCTAGGTGCTCTTTTCCTCTTTGATACCTATTTCCCACCACACACTGGCTATTTCTTGCGCTTAACTTTATTGCATTTCCAGACAAAGCTTCCCTGTTCTGGCCAATATCAGGAGACGCTGCCTCTCAGGCGTGAATGGACGATGGCACCAAACAGTGGGCGTGGGGCTGGGAGTGGCCTTGTGTGCGGTCCCAATCGTGGAGGTAACATATCAGGAGTGAGATACATGCAGCACCTGCTCATTAGAAACAGTTTAATATTCAAAACCACTTGCTTAGCATTTTACAAACTAGTACTTGCCCTCAGAATTGTATTCTCTCTTGGGGATCACAGGTGTTTAAGCCATGTAGTTGTTAAGGAAGAGAAATGAGAAAGACAGTGTCTACCTTCAATAATACCTTGCAAAAAGAGTTGCCTTGTTTTACAATGGCAAAACGGCAGTGAGAATTAGGCTGTCCAGCCTTGTAATTAACAGCAGTGCTTTTCCTTACCAGTATTTGTTACTAATAACATCCATATGAAAGTCAGTGTAAAGATCATGCAAATGTCTTGTCTTTCAGAAACAGAACTCCATTTCTCTCAGTAACGATGCCTTGATTAAAAGAGCGGTTTCCTTGGTAACAGACAGTACTTCTACACTCCTCTCTCAAACAACATATGCATTGATTGAAGCATTGACAGAGTATACAAAGGTAAGCTGAGAGATTACACACTTTGCTAGCAAGTCAATACCGGAAATACTAAATTATTTGGCACTAACTACACCTGTTAAACCATACTTAAAAGGGACTTTGAAGATATCAGGTCCCTAGGAAACAGCACGGTAGGGCTCACTGTTCTACCACACCAAACACGGAAGTTATTTTTAGCTTTGTTAGGCTGTTGCTTTGAGCTTGAACTTAAGCTGAAATGACTCATGTCTCAGAACTGGGGCTAAAGAAACTCGTAACAGTTATTGGATACCTGCGTACTGAGTAAGTAGGATATGCCACCCTGTATTCTTAGGTATTTTATTTACCTTCCGTGCCCATTTCTAAGGCCACGAACTTGAGTTTCATCAGAAGAATGGAGTGAGCCATATTTAAGTCTGAAACAAGATACAGTTTTAATTTTATAAATAAGTGCCAATTTGAGTAAAGTATTTGCATTCCAGTTTACTTCTGTATTAGTACGGCAAGTATATAAAGAGATGCTATCCACAGCACTACTGTAGGCAGACAGCAAATGCTGTCAGTGCCTCCAAAATTGCAGTGAACTTGAAAACAAAGCAGCTTTGGAACCATTCAGCAATTTTGCTAATTAACACCAGTTAACACTGAGACAACATCAGAGATGTACAGATTATAACCTCATTGCGTGAAATTATTCCTTTGCAGGCAGTTTATACACTGGTGTCTCTCTACAAGCAATATGCAAATCTTCTTGGGAAGATGAATTCAGAAGAGGTGGATGCAGTCTGGCAGGTGGTAATAGGAGCTAGAGTTGATGTAAGCAATCGCCTCCCTTCAGTCAGCAATCTACCTCTTAAAACGCTGCTCAGAAAGTTCTCATCTCTCTTGCTCACCTTTTTTCAGAAAGGCACTGTTTGGAAGAGCATTCAGATACCGTTACATCTAGTTAAGTAATACTTTGTTTTACTCCTAGATGACAACGAAACAGCAGGAATACCTAAGGCTGGAATCCAGCTGGATGACAGCATTACGTCTTTCAGAGATGGCAGCAGAAGCTGCGTATCAATCGGGTAAGCACAAGCAGAAATACTGAGAATTTCTTTCTCCTAGCATTTAGGCAATATTTATTGAATGAGAATGGAGTTGAGAGAGACACAGCATATACATTCAGTTAACATACCAATTTATAACTAGTGCCTGGTTTTTAGAGATGCTGAGAACTTGTATTCTTTTATTGGCTACAGGTCTAGTAGAAGTGTTCTGAGAACTAGGCCTGGAAACTTCACATGTGGTTTAGATCAAGACCAACAATGCCAAAAAATGTTTGAGGGAAGCATTTAGTCATTTTTAAATGCAGTGTTCAAACACATTTCTGGGAGCCACAGAAATAAGGCTACCTAGGGGGTCCAGCAGGTCTTTCTAGCTGGATTCACTTTTATTAAAGGGTGAGAATATTTGCCTTTCACTCAGGGAAGATATTAATTTTGGTCTTTTCTCCCTGTATACACACTTTACGAAAAGTGTAGAGACTTGATAGCTCTGAGATTGAGTTATGGGCTGACTTAACGGTAAATCAGCAAAGTTATTGGAGTGGAAAAGGGGAGGAAAGTGATGAGTATACAGGGACACCCTAATTCTGTAAGTGCTTGAAAAAGACACAGAATCTATAGGAGCACGGGAGGAGAAGGGATTCCAAGTTCAGCAGTGCCACAGACATTCCCACTGCTGGTATGTGCCAGGACAGGACAAGGACTGAAAGTTCCTGGCACACAATGACTGGGCTGGGCTTAGTTCTCCAACCCACTAGCACAAGCTGATAGCTCTGATCAGATGCTGGCTGTAACCCACTTGGGTGGGAAGAATTCAAGGGGGCAAAAAACATCTCAAAGTAGGCATATTGTTGTTTAAGGTAAATGAACAGTAAATGCATTTAGCATTAATATAGCCCAAGCACCATCTTAGAAAAGCAGATGATAGACAGTCCCTTCTTTAATGGAAGGTTTGCTGAGTGCTCCTCTAACCCAATATATTTAAATTACTACTTTTCAGGTGCAGACCAAGCCTCAGTGACAGCCCGCAGCCACATTCAGCTAGTGAAATCGCAGGTGCAAGAAGTACGACAGCTGTCCCAGAAAGCAGAGACCAAGTTAGCTGAAGCTCAAACAGAAGAGCTCATAAAAGCTCAAGGAGAGGAATCTTCAATGCCACAGGGCATTTTAGGAAGTACAGAGGCGGGAGAGGACCCTTACCTTCGGGAGGACTGAAAATAACTTAATTGTTACCATAGAATATGTGAGAGTCAATCGCAAATTGAAGGGTCCCAAACTTTTAAGTGTGGGATAGTAGGAAACTGCTGAAATAAGCCTGTGATTCCATTTTTTCCCCAAACAGGATTGCGTTACAAATCAAGTCAATTCCAAATATCTGAAAGGCCTTGATCTTGTTTGTAATACTTATGGATTCAATTATTTAAATGTTTAACTATGCAAATGTGAAAATTGCTATCAAGGATAGCTTGTTATTAATTGTCTCTCTGCTGGGAGAGTCCTACTGCTTGTTTGATATGTTTGTGAGAGCTCTCTTAACTTAGAAGCTAACTAGGTATCAGCCAAAGAAGTGTATTTAAAAGTCATTATTTTTAACCTGTGAAGTAAATGATGTCTGTTAGGAGATACCTTTATTAAAATGTGCAAAAGCATCTTGTTGTGAGTGTGCCCATTTGGATAAGAAATTAAGCACTGTTTTCTATTTGAACTTAAAAGTTTGTAACAGAGCTGAGTGACAGCTGCATCAAATTACACTTAATTGCAATCAGGGGAAACATTTGCTGCTGAGCTGAAAACTTTCTATGGAGTTACCCAGGCTCTTCTTAGTGAAGTTTTGCAGTTCAGTACAGCAAACAGTTCAGTTCAGTACTTTCACCCAAGAGTCACTGCTTGTAACACACCTGCCTTCCCCAGGAAGCAAAGGGAGACTTGATTTTCAAGAGGCTGTGGTTATAAACAAAGTCGTTGTGGCAGCTGCTGCATACTTCATTACAAAGCAGTGAGCAAAAGCGAGTTTTACATATTTGAATGCTTTCCAGCACAAGTTTCAGGAAAATAATTTTAATTCTCTCTTCTTGCAAGCTTAATGTTTCACTGCAGGCTTCAAAACCACAGGTGTCTTTCACTGTGATAATTTTCTGACTTGACAGCTTAATGTGAAATTTGCAATATTAACTGTATAGACAATGTAAACTTAAGCTGAGATTGCTTTGTAGAATAGCATCCACTAGAACTTTATCACTGCTGATTTGAGTCTGTTAATCCCTATTCGTAAGGTTTTGTAAGAAAACACAGATTAGTCCTAGGTTTTTCACCACAAATTAGCATCTGATGCACTACAAGTGTGTCGAGGTTGCTGTTACTAAGTTGAGTTGTGCTTGACTAGGAATTTTTTCAGCTGTAGCATAAGCCTTTATCTGTGTCTCATTTTGCCTGCCTTTTGAGCAAATGCAATCTCAGCTGCACAGCACTGTACATTTATAGATTAAATAGCAAATAAATTAACAAACTACCTTTCCTTGCTCCTGCTCCTCGCTGGGTGCTGCTGTATCCAAGGAGGATGGAACAGTCTGGAATTAAAGCTCACAGAAAGATGCCAGTGTCTGCTGTGCCAGTAGCCAGGAGAGCCCAAACACAGCTTTGGGCTGGAGCATTAGAAAAAACACCACTATCATGAGAGGATTCTTGCAGCAGTGGCACAACCACACCCTCAAGAGCCAAATGCAACTTCAGGTCAGCCTCTAACCACAACTGCTCCAGTTTGTTACATGCTGCCGTTTAAGAACTTCTGCCAAGCCACTGACCTAAATGCACGTACAGGTTGTGTTCCTTTCAGGATGCCACAATAACTCTACTCAGATGCTTGCATGGCAGAGATATATATGGCTTAAGAAGATGAGCACTGCTACAGGAGTCTGCAAAGCAACTCATTCTTCCCCTTTCAGAGCCTGCTCCCAGCCCCCTTGTTGTCCCACTTCTTGTTTCACTGTATGCCCTGCTCTTACTTCCCAAGACACAGGCTGTACCCACACACATCTAACCTTCAGATGTGACAGGAACCAACTGGTCAGTTCAGTGAAGTCAAAAGGGGAACGAGGAACATGAGTGGCTCTGCATCACCTCCAAAATGGGGTGGAAAAGGGCCCCACGCCTTTATTAGGAAGTGAGAATTGCCTATCAGGGGTTAGCCCATACACCTAAGCCCACAACAGACATGACATCACGCTCTACATTATGTTACTGAGTTCGCATTTGGAATCATCTAGTGGATCAGAAAAATGCTGCCACAGCAGTTCACAGGGTACCATGGTACCCGCTCTGTCCAGTCTCTTCTCTAGAACAAGCAGCGGTGCCCAGAGAACAGTGCCCAGAAACTAGGTTTTGCTGCTGATACTCAGCCTTGTTTACAAAGCCAACGTATCTGAAACGACGTGTAGATAATTTCTTTTCTTCAATTACAGCCAATACAGCGAATTAATCCTTTTTAGGGCTGCAGTGAGAAGACGCAGTAGCAGCTCATACAAGACCACATTGGGGATGGACACACACACACACATGTGCGCTCACCCCTTGGAAGAGCAATTTTTTCAGACAAACACCTACTCGCATCTGGCACAGAAACAGCTCATGTGAGAGTGACAACTCCTGCCATAAGAGTCTGGATCACGCTGCAGGGCTAAGCTAGAACTACACCTGGTGCTTCAGAAAGCCAAGGCAGCAAGGGATCAAACAAGGACCAGCGGTACTGCCAGGAGTCCCTCAGCCTGAGGTCGTACAGCACTGCACCACCCCACTGGAAGGCAAGGCAGCCAGCCTCCCCAGCAAGTTCATCACACATCTGGTCTTGGGATGTCCTCAGCCTCTGTAGTACAAGCAAGGACCTCCTGGAAGCACTTCCCAGGCACCTCCGGCTCCAGCTCACATCTGGTGGGCGGTGAACGCTGGGCAGCTGGCACTAGACAGCAGTGATAAGAGCACAACACAAATTGCTCTGATTTCTGTAATCACACACTTCCTCTCTACCCACTCCCTTTTCTTAAAGCTTCCAGGCTGCTTCCTGCTCACGCATAGCACAGTAGCTTCTGATCTTGCAGCAAGGCACCCTGAAGCTGATAAGCTTCGTAAAAAGTATCACCAAATCTTAGTTTCACATTTGATCTTTCCTCAAGTTAGTGACTCCAGCACACTCATAGATTAATCACTTCTGTATCAATACATCCTGTCTGGACAGCGGCAGAGAACGGCAGCTGCTCACAGCAAAGGAAGTGGCAAGTTTCCATTGCCACAACCTCATCCTCTTTAATATAAATGACTCCTAAATGCAAATGCCCAGCACCAGAGCTCATTCTTCTCTGGCTTTTAGTTCTCTTAGCTTTCAGGATACCCAAGAATACTCCTGTGAAAACACTTTTCAAAACTGTACTTTATTTATACCCAACATTACAACAACAAAAAAACCCAAACACCTCCCACACAACATGAAAAGCTACAGTCACTACCACCATGATTATTGCTCCTCTCAAAACCAGTCAGAAAGTGTTCGTGCAAAAGCTTCCAGTGCAAGTAAACCTGTAATAAACTTCTGTAAAATCCAAAGGGCTCAAGTCAGAGCCCAGTCCCTTGGATCATCATGCTATGTTAAGGCAATACATTTTTGAGGCTTTTTTTTGCCCCACTCCACTCCCTTCTTCTGCTGTCCAGTAGGACCTGAAGGATTGCTGGCCTGGGACAGCGGAGTTGCACTGCAGTGGACCCAGCAGCACACACTGGCCTTTCTACCACCCCTTCAAGTAGTTTCAAGTGCTCTGTCATTCATTAGTCATCATTAGCTTTCCTACACAAGATTGAATTTGTCTGGTGGTCACACACCAGCCTTGGCATTGCAGAGCCTCCATAGCAAGTGGCACCTCACTCACGTCCCTGTGGCAGTTGTGACTTCCCCTGGCTCCAGTCTGCCTGGGGGGAACCGAGCCGAGTCCCTTGTGCCGTGTCTCACCGAGCTACTGGTCCTGTCCCCACCCCGTGAGAATCCAACTGCTTCATTAACCCACCGACAGAAAAAGTCTTACTGCAAAACAAAACTCTATGGCTCCAGTACAGTCTGTTAGTAGAGGACACGTTTCTACCACAACCTGATTTTTAAAGTACCCTGTATCTGTTACCAGTCACAATCCCACTGTACTCATCAGTAGCTTCTTTTCCAACCCCTTCTGTAGTTGTGCGTTACTGACACTGCACACCTAATGCTGTCATCCTTTACCAGCGTCCACATGATCCACATCTCGGTTGGGTTTAGTTTGTGCACAATCATCAGCTCTTTGTACAAGCACGGATCAAAAGGATTGAAAGGTCTCTGGATCCCAAAAGTCTTAAAGCCAGCATGGTTCTTTGGGGTCACTGCCATCTTTGCCAGACACATTCCCACAAAGACATCATCTATTGGGAAGAGCTCCATGTCCTCTGCAGTGCTCTGGAGGCGGCGTACTGTCTCTCTAGACATCACATACCCCCCTCCACCCGCATAGAGAGGATAGAAGGGGGCTCTGTACATGGACTCTGGAATAAAGTATTTAACCTTGGTGTTCCTGATGGGCCGGGCATTGGCAATCACATCCCCAACAAAGAGATCCTGTTCAGGGTCCAGTTCTTGAAGGAACTCAACAATGTTATAGGTGTTGACAAAGACATCATCGTCGCCCTTAAGCACAAACCTGGCATGCAGGCAGTCCTCCATGAACCAGCGGAGGAAATGCAGCTCCTTGAGGGTCAAGTTGAAGAAGTTGTCAATGAAATCCCACTGCAAGATGTCATCAAACTCCTGGCTCTCGTAAGCCAGCAGCTGGTGCAGGGGCTGTACCTGGATTTTGGCCTCAGAGCGCCCTAGAAGGAACACCAGCTTGATGCGCTTGCCACCAATGGAGACCTCCTTCCCCCACGTGTTCCTGATCGCCACTCGCCGATCTACGTTGATCGGGGAAGACTTGATCACTAGCAAGAGGAATGTCTCTTTGCTACACCTGGAAGGCTTCAGCAGGACCGAGAAGTTCCGGCAGTGCTTGTATGTTAAGAAGACACGGTGAAGCTCTGGGAGGGCGAGAGAAAAATTGCCAAGGGTCAAGTCTGGCAGACACTTGCTGGGTTCAGCATTGTCCGGAACCAAAGACTTCGGGTTGTGATTCGCTACATCCACTTTCTGGTCCGCTGACGACGCTGCCAACTTTGCCTCTTTCTTCATGTACAAAAAACACACCAGCAGCGTGATGGAAAAGACGTAAAGTGCGAGGTTTTTAATCCTGGGATACATGGCAACCTCCGGTGCAGAACCCAGGCCCTGCACAGTCACAGAAAGGCAAACCGTTCATGAGTTAGACCCGCATACTCACACTTTCCATTTGCCCTCGCAGCACTCCCACGCCCGCAGTCACGCAGGGACGGAGCGCACGACCCATCCCGGGGAGCCGCCGGGACGGGTCTCGGCGTTTCCCCTCACGTTGTTTCGTGGGTCTCACCCAGAGCAGGTGCTGCCGGCGAGGACGGGGCCGCTGTTCCAGGCGCGGCGGCCGCTCGCCCTCGGGAGGGCTCGGGAGCCCGCGGGGAGCTGCACCGCTCCCGGCCCGGGGAGAGCCCGCCCGGCCCCGGGCGCGCAGTCCGGGCTCGGAGCCCGGCGCTCCGCGGCGCGGCACGGCGCGGCACGGCGCGGCACGGCGCGGCCCGGCACGGCACGGCGCAACCCCCCCTCTCCCCGGTCTGCAGAGCCGCCGCCGCCGAGACTCACCGAAGCCGCCGCCGCTCCGCGCCGCCGCCACGCGCCGCCCGGGGAGCCCGGCCCCGCCCGCCCCGCCCCGCCCGGCCCCGCCCGCGGGCGCAGCCCCGCACCGCAGACGAGCCCCGCACGCAGCACACCCCACGCTGCACGCCCTGCACGCCGCAGACGAGCACCGCACATTGCACAGCCCACCCTGCAAACCCCACACGAGCACCGCACGCTGCCCACCCCACGCTGCACGCCCCACGCTGCACGCCCTGTGCACCCCACACCAGCCCCTGCATGCTGCAGCTCCTGCAGAAGCTCAGCAGCCCCAGGCAATCACGAGCCCTGCGGTATCTCCCAGCTCTGGCGATTCAGCTGAACCAGAATCCACGCGGCGTCCCTGTGGGTTTTATTTCCCACTCACTTTTTTGCTAAGGACACATTACTGCATCTTCCCCGCTGCCACGGCCATGCTCTCCCGGCTCTGGGTACCGGCTGCCGAGGGCCACCGAAGCAGCTGCATCTGGAATTGAACGGTCAGTGGCACCAGCTGGAGCCCTCCACCCTCCTCCAATTCAGTGGAGTCTTTGTTTTTTCTTTTTCCTGTGGAAAGAAGTAAATCTGTCACTATCTTTACAGAGTAAATCACCCTAAAGGCAGCAGTGTGCAGCGGGGAAATGCCCACCACGTTAATACTGACTTCCGGGCCTTGAGGGAAAACCTATTTGAATATGGCTTTGGGTAAGAAGGCCAAAAAGCATCTTTAAGCAGGCAATTGATCTGCATGCAACTTTGCTTTTTGTTGTTAAACTCCTGTATAATTCCTAGGAAAAAAGAACGATGCAGAAATAAATCATTTCAAGAATCCTGGGAAATCAAGTGTGGGGTAAAATGAGACCTACGTGAGACTACTTCTGAAGACATCCTTCAATGTCTGGGCAAACTGTTTGCTCAAGACAAAGCTTGCTGCCTTTCCTCTTTGAGCCTTCTGGAAGGGATCCCAATTCCTCTGAGAGGACTTATTATTTGTGTGCATTGCCGACTGAGGGATGCAAATCAGCCTCAGCTCCCGGCTGTGAGAGTGCCGGTCCCTACGCAGCCTCGCTGGACGCACGGCTGCAGTGGAGCGAGGGCTGGGAACCATCCAGCCTCCACCTGCACAGGCATAAGGGGACACCAAATTAAGCACGCGTCTCTGATCTCTCTGGGTTTCCGGCATCAGTCGGTGGCTTTCTGTGCACCCAACACCGTCTCTGGCCTCACACCCCCTGCAGAAAGGGTTCATTCTCGCTCAAGCTGAAGGGAAGACCTCCTGCATGCACGCTGACCACAGGCACTGGGGTGGAAACGAAGTAAAAAAGCTCATTTGTTTGACAGCAGCTCCCTGCTTCAGCAGCAGTCTGAGTATGTATTGCAAATGCATCTCCTTGTGGAGAACAATAATTCAAGGAGGTTTTTTTCTTCTTTTCAGGTAGCTGGGAAGCTGGTCAGGCTTCCTCGAGTGCAGACACGGCCTAGGGCTGCAGGGCTCTGAGATCCTCCCCAAAGACGGGGACCTCGCCATGGGTGACAGGGCATGGAAAAGCATCCCAGAGCTCTTGGGAAGGGGGTTAACTGCTCTCTTAAATTAACGACTAAATCTGATGCCGGAGCTGGGACATGAGGCTCCTTTGGTAGCTCCAAGCAGTGCTGTGGAGGCCTGGCCTGCTCCATGCTCTCCTCGACCCATGAACAGCTTTTCAGCGTCACCCTGCCACCCCTTCCCTCCCCCACTTCCTCCTGCTCTTGCATTACCCCACCGATGTGCTGGCACTGCTATTTTTGTAGTCAAAACAAGATTGCTGGAAAAATAACCTGCAAAAGGTAGGGTGAGGTTTGTCTCCAGCAGTTTAAGCAATGCTGCTGGCTGAGCAGACTGTGAGGCAGGGCGGCAGGGGACACCCATCAGGGGTCAGGATGGTCTCTTCATGGTTGACAGCAGACCAGGGTCTGTTCCCAGCCCCGCCGTGGGCTGGCTGGGGCACCTGGGGCTCTGTGCATCTCATCTCTAAACCAGAAAGAACAATAATCCCCTCTACAAAGTGCTGTGAGATGCGAGTTGGAAACGATGAGGACCTGATTATGCATCCCAGACAGCACTCCCCCCAGCTGCCCGCACCAGCCCGCGCCACCGGCCACATTTGGCAGCCGACACAGTGGGCAGCACATCTCTCACCCAAAAATCTGCTTTGCCCTTCTCCCCTGGCACACAGAGTTGGTAGGTGTGTGTCGCTCCCAGGACAGCTGGCAGCCCACCCTCGGTGCTTGTTCAGACACTGATTCAACAAGGTGTCCGGGTGTGTGTCTCCACGCCCCCGCAGTCAATGGATGTATTCACAGCCCGACGCTCAGGATGTGTGCCCTGCTGGGCAGAGCTGGCGGGGTGGAGGGGACCTGCGGCTGCCTCCCAGCCAGGCACTGCTGGTGTTTGCTCTCGCACACGCCACCCTCTGCCCAGCCAGCTCCAGTCTCCATCACCTTTGGCAGACGCTGTGGTTTTCCGGCTGGCCTGACTCTCTGTCTCTGCTTTTGGTTTTTTGCTCTTGTCTTTGCCTTTTTTCCTGTCCTGCGGAGAGAGACGTTTCCATAGTTAGACTGTGTTGAAATTCACTGCCCACATTCAGTCCTGTGACAGCCATCACCATCTGAGTTGTGTCACCAGGATTTAAAGGGCAAAGGAAAGGGGTGAGGGGAAGCAGGAGCACAGTGGTGGGGCTGCCTGGAGAAGAGAATCCAGGAAATAGAAAGTGTCGGTACAGCCGGTGCGTGTTGCCGTGCTGAGAGAGAGAGAGCATCAGAGGAAGCACGAGTGGTTGCTTTCACATTCTCAGATGGAAAAAATAAACTCATCTATTTTCTTAATCTTGGCCTATAAAAAGTAGCAGTACTCATTGCTAATATCAACATTAAGTAACAATACCAGCAGTGATGGATGGTGCTTAGGCAGGATTATTTCAACCCCATTTTATGGAGAGGAGAACTGAGGGATGGATGGGACGCATGCCTGGGCCAGCTGCAGGGCAGGATGTGCTGAACCCCAGCCTGCAGCACTGCCTGTCCCTGGCAGCCCTGCCTCACTGCCCTGCCCCAGGACACACTGCTTACCTTCTCCTCCAGACTTGGTGGCTGCAGAGGCTGCTCAGTGATCCGGATCCCAAAGTCACACACAGTTGCCACCAGGTCCTCAGTGGCCAGCAGGGTCTCCAGGGTCACCCTCCTGGTGCCCAGGGTCCTCCGAATGGGAGGGTCGCTGCGGAGTTCACATGGCTTCTCCTTCTTCTTTTTCTGCTTGTCCCTGGGCACAGGAACCTGCAGGGCACCAGCACGGGGACAAGCCTCAGCAGAGGGTTGGGGTCGCTTTATCAGACAGCAAGCAACCCCAACCAGCTCCTTGCCCACCACTGCATCCAGACCAAGATGTGTGTAAAACCACTGCTGCCTTCCTCCGACAGCAAGGGGCACTTTGGCAAGAGGTCTGGGATGGAGGGGAGATTCTCTGACACATGAAACTGGCCCAGGAGAAGGGCCCTCGTTCCCCCATCACTATTTTTGCAGCTCGGATGGTGTTTAGACATTGTTCTCTCCCAGCATCCTACCTTGGTACCATCCTTCTGCAGCCCCTGTCTTGCCTTCCCCTTTGTGACTGCATTTTCTTCTGGATCAGCATTGACAGGCCATGAGACCACCTGCCCGGAGAGAGGAGCTGGTGCTGCAGGGGCTGGGACACCCAAGGACCCTGGTCTGGGGTCACCACCATCCCGGGCTGCCTCCCAGAGGGAACACAATACCACTGCTGGGCCTCCCAGCAGCTCTTTCCCCTTTCATCCAGCTCTGCCACACACTCACCTTCTCCTCCATGACTGAGACGATTGTTCCGGACGCCAGGTAGGACTTCAGCCCCACTAAGTCCTTGGCAGTATGCTCCTTCCTGTAGCTGCAGTCGATGGTGTCTGCCCAGGGCTTGCCGGGGGTGACAAACACCTTTGCTGTGCAGGGACACAAAAAAGCTCTGAGGAGAGACCTCTCCTTCCCGAGGACAGGAAGGACTCCTGGGACATGAGCAATGCGAATTCATTATCCACCAGTCTCAGTAACAGCCCAGCTGCAGCTTGACACTGCAAGGGATGTCCCGATGCCACCACATGCCAGGAAGAGCCATAAACCTGCCCTGAGCGGTGGGGCAGGGGATTTATAATTCCTCATTACCAGAGTGGGCCTTGGGCTCTTCCATGGCTGCAGGTTCCTGCTGGCCCTTCGTTTCCCTCATGTCCCAAGCAGAGCTGTCCACATCCAGGGTGGCCACCATGGGACGTTGATGGATTTTTGTTACCTGGAACAGAGAGGGATCTCTTGGCAGGACGTGCCTGGTTGTGTTTGCATCAGGACCAGGGGGCAGAGCTGCCTCCAAAATCCCATTCCCCAGCCCACCCCATCATGGGAAGAAGGGGCACCAGCACCAGGGAAGGGCTCTGCTGCAGTCAGCAGGCAGGGGGCTGTGAACGCACTCCCACGTGCAGAGCAAGCGCTGGGCTCCCCAAGAAGGACAGGGAATGTGGCCAGCAGGGACCTGTCCTGCCAGATGTGGCCATGCATGAATTCTGTCCCCAGTACTGCTGCTGCCCACACCAGGTCCATTATGAACGGTCTCACTCTGCAGCCTGGAGGTGAAGTCCCCCTTGCTGTGACCTGCCACTGCCTGTTGCTTTCAGGAGCTCGGTTAAGCACAAACCTCAGCACTGCTACCGTCCTCGATCTCCTCTCCCTCTGCAAACTCGTACATCACACAGTAGCTGTAGGCGATCACTGGAGCCTCAGAGCCAACCTCCAGCTGCTGCTGAGCACTGGGATCAGGGACTCCCTTGATTTCCCCAATGCTCACAACCACTTGTGCTTCGCTCCTGACCAGCTCTAAAAGGAAGACAATCCTGCTGTGAAGCTGCAGCGTGCTCCTTCCAGAGCGAGGAAGGTACAGAGCAAGCGGAAGCCTCCAGGACGCCGTGTCCCAGCAGCTGGCATCCCTTCCTGCCACCCTGTGCTAATGCTGTGACAAGCCACTGCCACATGGGGTCACTCCAAAGCCACGCAAACATCTCCTGCCTTGGTTGCTTTGACTCCCTGGTTAACATTTTAGACTCCAAAGAGCACATCCAGCGCATAAACTCATTGAGTAGGGGCCATCAAGAGGGGCTTCCCCCCCCCGGGTGTCCCCAGGCCCCTGCCCTCGTCCCAGTCGGGGATGTGCCACGCTGCAGAGGTGGCACTGCTCCGTGCTGGCAGCGCAGCACGCGTGTGGGCATCTTCCCTAGTGAAGATGTTCCTCTTTCAGCAGCTTGAGAGGGAAATGCACTGTCTGAAACCAGACGGTGTCTAGAAAGCAAAGATGGGGACAGGCTGTGACAGCGAGGCAGTGCTAGGATTAGGTTGTTCCTGCAATCTTTGGACCTGACTAAGGCTAAAATTACCTCAATTGTAATTACACTGCTGCAGTGTCCTCTGCCTATCTCCCCACTTGTACTGGTGGGGTAAAAAGGCACAGAGAACGATCTCTGTTTGAGGAGAGGCAAGAAGGAGGTCAATACTGGTTCCAGAGTTTGCCCTGAGGACTCCTAGCTCAACCACGATGAAATCACCTCCTGAATCACAGGGTCAGCACGGCCAGATTCAAAGGCAAAGGCTCACCTGGCTGCCTCGCCAAACCATGGAACTGGTGCCTCTCATCATGCCCTATCTGGATGTCATCAAGGATGGAGAGCTTGGGCAGGCTGTCCACGAGGAATCCTCTGTAAGTGGGAATGAGAGCCAGCGGGTTCCCTTGGAGCACCAGGACACGGAGCTTCTGCAGACTGGACAGTTGAGAGACCAGCCCCAGCAGATCCGTGAAGTTGTTAAAGCTCAGGTCAAGGGAGACAAGATTTGGCCTAAGGAGAGAACTCAGAGAAGAAAGTTAGGCAAAAAGCATCCATCTGAGGATAGAGAGCTACTGCCCTGAGTCAAAAAAAGAAACAAAAATTGTGTTTCCCCCGCACAAATTGGGTCAAACTGGGGAATCCAATGGCTCAGTCTCAAAAGGCCAATTCCAAATTCCTGAGCCATATGGTCCATTGCCAGTCTGCTCCACAACTCAAAACCACGTTCTTCTAGCATCCATTAACCATCCCACTGCATCATTTGGTGATGCAGCCTAAGATTTAGATCATTCCCAGGGCAGACTCCCAGCAGGGGCTTTGGGAAGGGCATGGTAAAAGGAAGCTGCCCAGGGACACGGGAACTGCAGTGGGCAGGGTATCAAGGCAGTTCCCCAGGTGATGTCCCCATTCTACACCTTGGCCACAGATCCAGAGAAGGATTAGTGTGTCCAGAGAAAGGCAACGAAGCTGGTGAAGGGTCTAGAGCAGAAGTCTTATGAGGAGCGGCTGAGGGAACTGGGGTTGTTCAGCCTGGAGAAAAGGAGGCTGAGGGGAGACCTTATCGCTCTCTACAACTCCCTGAAAGGAGGGTGTAGAGAGGTGGGGTCGGTCTCTTCTCCCAGGTAACAAGTGATAGGACAAGAGGAAATGGCCTCAAGTTGCGCCAGGGGAGGTTTAGACTGGATATTAGGAAATTTTACTTCACTGAAAGGGTTGTCAAGCACTGGAACAGGCTGCCCAGGCAAGTGGTTGAGTCGCCATCCCTGGAGGTATTTAAAAGACGTTTGGATGAGGTGCTCAGGGACATGGTGTAGTGGTGGACTTGGTAGTGTTAGGTTTACGGTTGGACTCGATGATCTTAAAGGTCTTTTCCAACCTATACGATTCTGTGATTCTGTGATCAAGACACCCTCTAAGCATGAGACAGCGAACAGAGACAGAGCGCTCTGCACAGGTGTTGGACACAGAGCAAAGAAACAACTCTGCTGAAGGGCTGTAATTTCTTAGCATGGGCCACCTTGATGGCTTGAGGTCATCTGTTCACATCTGCCCACCTCCCTTTCAGGAGCCCACGTTCAGCCTGTGGCATTACCAGAAGTCCGCAGTGAGGTACTTGTCCTGCGAAGGGCCGCACAGCCTGTTGTGTCCCAGCCCCAAGTGCTGCAGCTCCGGAGGAGGCTGAGCACACAGGTCCCGCAGATCAGCCACAGCGTTGCAGCAGAGCTCCAGGACCTGGCCGGGACGCAGGGAACAACAAACACCCTTTGCAATGAGCCATTGCTAGCACTCCTTTGAGCTGCTCAGCTTGTGCTGCATTCCCAGGTGGGACCTCCTTCCCCATCCTGCCATTGCAAGGCACTGCTCGCTCACCTTCAGTGTCCGGGGCAGGTTGGCCGAGGTTATCCTGCTGATCTGGTTGGTGCTGAGGATGAGCTCCTCCAGCTGCTGTAACTGCAACAGACCCTTGTCAACCTCCTCCACCTGCAAAGAGATAGGTTTGGCCAACGTGCCCTCGAGCCACCTCGTGGCCAAGGTGACATGGACGTGTAGTGGTGATCCACGTGACATATGTGTAACACAGATCAGTGCAACACGCTGGGTGGGGGAGCCAGCAGCTCTACCCCAGCTGCAATAGTGGTATCGGGGAAGACCCCCTTTTCCCAGGATGTTTTCCCTCCCAGCAGGAAGACGTGGTTTCCTGGCCTGGAGATGGGTAGCTTTACGGGCACCAGCAGCTGCACTTACTGCCTTGCCAACGATCCGCAGGGACCTGAGGACATGGAAGACGCAGGAACCACGGACGAGCTTGGGTGCCAGCACGGCCATTTCCCGCAGGTGCTGGTCCTGGGGGCTGCAGTCCGGTGGCAAGGCCCAGGGGCTGTGTCGGTCACTCAGCAGCCCCATCAGCGCCTCAGGGCTCTCCTCGCCCAGCGGCATGGCCTCCTCCTGCCCGGCTGGGTCTGCCCCCGGCCCCGGCTGGCCTCCGCAGGGGCTCGTACGTGCATCGAAGCGGGACTTATTCTGCAGAGAGGGAAAGGGAAGAGGCAGCGACAGCCCTGCAGACCACAGACACCCTGCCACATCCCACGGCTGCGCCCCGCTGGCCTCCTACCCAGCTGCCAAGGCCGCAGGGGAAGTCCTGCAGACACAGGCGCCGCAGGTGCTCCCAAAAAGCAGCCGAGACGCTGCAGTGGCCGGGCGCTGCCATCCAGCCCCAGCCCGGCAGGGAATTGCCTGGCTCGGCGGCACGCGTCCCCGTCGCTAGGAGATGGCGGGGACCCAGATGCCCTGGGGACCGACGCGGATGCCCTGGGGACTGCGGAGCGAGCCTGGGACAGTGCCGAATTCCTCAGGCTGGGAATAAATCTCTGGCTTTTCCGGATCTCCCCCAGGGCTCCGGGGGCTGCTCTCCACCAGGGAAAGAGCGGGCAGCCTTGTGCAGTGTTTGCAGGGTGCAGTGTCAGCCCTGTCCCCTGGCCAAGGACCTGTGGCATGGCATTTGCCTTTTCACTTATCTACATCCTGAGTGTCACTCAAGTTTCGGGGAGGAAGCAGTCAGGTTCTCAGTTAGCTGTAAAAGTGCCGCTCTTCACTCACGTGGAGGCCGCCGCCGCTGCCACAACAGCGCAAGGCCATCGGAAAACAAAGTTCACAGCTAAAAATACCAGCTCCTACACTTGGAAAAAGTAGATGAGCCCCAGGAACAAAAGCCACAGCTCCGTCTTGGGTCAGATTCAGGTCCTCGCGCTCTGAGGTTTATTTGCTTTTTCCAGCAATAGGTGTTGAGGCAATGGCTACAAATTCCATTTTAGGGAGCCTACAGAGCAGCCTGTGTCAGCAAAATTTCACCAAATGAATTGCAGATGCTCTGCGGCATCTGGCAGTTACGTGGTGGAAAGCTGAACTTCCACTCGGGTTGGGTTTTACAGGACGGATGCCGATCTGCTCCCTTATCAGCTCAGCAGCTTATCACAGCTGTGTACAGATAGGAAAGGATGTGCAGAGCATGCACATGCGGAGAGATAGTGGCATGCCATGGAGTAGAATAACCAGGCAAACTGCTATCCTCAGCTCAGTCAAAAATGAAGTAAAATCTTCTAAAAATCTTTGAAAAAGCATTACTAGTGGTTGAATCATGTTTCGGGGAAAAGCCAAGCTGTAAGAATACTGCTTCTCTTATTTGTACCCCTGTTACAAGTAACTGGGCCCCATTGCCATCAGTGCTGCACAAAGAGATGTTCCCTGCTCTCGGAGGAAGACCGGCTGTGATTCCTCGACTGTCCTCCCTGGCTGTACCCATCTGGGGCAACTGGAAGGGGACTGGCAGTGCCCAATGGTCTCTTGTATGTGCAAGCTCACGCACCTTCCACACATCTTGCAACGCACCGTGGGGCACTAACCAGCTGCACCTCTCTGCTTTTTCGGTGCTTCCAAACAAGCAACTCTCCAAGATCACCCTTCTACCTGAAAGGAGCCATCTGCACCCATCATTGTCTTTGTAGGGATGTTCCTAAAGAACACCCTGCACAAAGAAACTTCTCTCCCTCCTTGTTACCACCAAATAATAATAAAAACCTCAATTAAAAAAAGTGTCTGCCAGAACTGTCCTTTTCTGGTTCTTCTCCAGTGCTGTGCTGTACTGTCTGCTGCCTCATGCCGTAGGCCATGATAACTTATTCTCTTTCTTTGCGTTATTTAGCACCTGGGAACTTAGGTCATGCAAGAAGAAACGTATCCCTGCGGGATGGCTGCATCCCTCTGCTTGGCTGCCTGGGGCTCCCTCGCAGCACGTGGCAGAACCATGTTCAGTTTGTGAATCTCCATTATTGTGGCTTCAAGCAAACAACTGAGGCTTGAAGTTACAGGGCGGTGGGACCTGAGTGCAAGATGGTACAGGGGAAATGCCTGTTCCCATTCCAATCCTTGGGAATCAGTTCAGCCTGGAGAACAGTCTTTGCACCAGTCCCACGCGCTTCAGATGAGTTCATGCGCATACCAAGCTTTTTATTTTCAGAGACAGATTATTTCATGTGGAAAAGAGAACTGATTATTTTGACACCAAGCTGTTGTTCCTTGAAAGTTTTCTGGTGGCTTGACAGATGTTCGTCTTTCAATCCATCACCACCTTTCAGGCATATCTTTTATCACAGAGGTGGGAAGCACAAGCATGTGTGTCACTTTGCGTTTTCACAAACGTATGCTCCTAGGGGTTTCCTCTGCCCTCCTTTCTGTCCCAAACTACCAGTAGTTCTGCAGGTCCTCTTGTGATCACAGCCTCATACTTGTAAATCTTAGGAACAATTTTTCTGTTTTGGCATGTATGAGAATTTCCTGCATTTAGTTACTGGAAATGGAAAATAGCCTCAGGGGAGTTAGAGAGAAGGGTGACAGAGATGGGGAGGAGGGATCCTGGACGTCCTCTGCTGGGTTACATGAGGGGGTCACACCTCGGGGACAGCGTCTTGCAGACATCCAGCCAAAGGATATATATGTTGACCTGGAGCCTGACCTGGCTTGCACACAAGCCCCTCATGGCTTTTTCACTGCCAGTGTTAGCCCACTCTTACATTGACCCTGCAGGAGAAGGTTGCTGGCTTTGGGCACCAATGATGTGCTTGCATGCTCCAACCATGTTTTTTAAAAAAAAAAACACAACAGAGTTTATGTTCTAAATCCGACATTTTGGAGAGCCCAAGGATTTAGATGGGATGTCTAAGCCAAGCATCCTCAGGTCCTGGTAAAATAGATGATAAGGGACACCATCTGTGTCAGTCTGAAACTGCATCTAGATCACAATCAGTGAAGACGCATTTGAACAAATTTTTGATGTAATCTTTCAAAAAAGAAAAAACCCCAACCTATCACCCACAAAAAAAAAAACCCATGGAGGAGCCACTGACGCAAAACTCCACGGTACTTAAATGCAGCTTGGCTGTCCACATCTACAGCACTCCAGGCAACAGGCAGCTTGAACCCCAACATCCAGCTAACTTTCGGCCAAGTCAGCTGCTCTCCAAGCCTGCCATGAAACGCCGAGCAGGTGGGTGCAACTTAACCTTGCTACACGTTGTAAGGTTGCATTGGTTGATGTTCATCGCTAGCTCAGTCACTTAACGTCTATACGCTTTAGAAATTTAGCACGCTGCACAAACCCAGGAAGTTTTGCAAAAATTATGTAGACGCTTGAGACTAATCATTGTATTCTTTCTTTTTTTTTTTTTCTTTCCCCTCTTCATTTGAATGCAGAGATCAACAGATTCGCAATCTTCCTCTTCTGTTCACTGGTTCCTTTGGGCTCCTTGGCACCAACAGCAACCTTAGAAGAAAGCAAATCTGCTACAGGACAGAGACAGAAGCATTTTACTACGAGAATAAAGCCCTTAGCATCAGTGATAGAAAAGCAAGCGACTACCTTGTTTAAAAACTATGTAAGTGTACTATTTTGCATTTGCTGTGTCTATGTCTGTGGAGAAATCTCTTGAATTATTATAAAACACTAGAAAGACCATCAGAAAAGAAATATTTGGGTTAGAACCTAAAATAGTGTCTTCTCTGTATTCCATACAAGAAGGAAAGCATTTATATTGCCTTACTTTAGGGCAGAGTTGGAGCAATGTCTAGGACAGCTGGGGAAAGCTTGGGCAACTTCACCTCAGCTAACTGCTAGCTGTGATCTTCCAGACTAAATGCATTGCTCTTTCTTGGTCTCCCGAGTCACATTAGGTTTGAAGCAGGCATCTTTTTGGATGAAACTGGTCAGATCACGGGAAACATGGAGAGAATTGCCTTGCTCTTTGGTCTGATCCTAGTACTAGAGCAGTCAGGAGCACTCCTGCTGAAAATCCTGCTTAGCCCATCCGTTCCTTGGAGATAGTAAAATGTGCACTGAATCTAAGCAATGTCAATATTTCAGACAAATTTCAGACACGTTCCTGGGAACGTGTTCCCAAGAGTATGTTGATAAAAATCACTGTAAACATTTCCCCTGAATTCATTCTTGAAATCAAAATAATCTCTGCTGAAACAGATGAAAATATGCTCAGGTCAAAGAATCTCTTGCATGAATAAATGTTGCCCATGTGGCAAAGAAAAAAAAAAAGACTTAGAAAAGCTGGAAACAAAGCCAAGCAGGCTATAAGATAGAAAGTACTGCACAATCATAGCCACAGATAGTGTGCGACACCTACTCAATAAAAGGAGCGTAGGTGTTAATACAGCTATTGAACAATAACAAAAAACCCCCAAGCATACACAAACTGAAAGACAGGTGTGTACGAGCCTAGACATTAAACTGTGAAGCAACTACCAGGAAAGATGTAAAACAAAAGATTAATAATTTCTCTCTCCTCTTCCTCCCCCACAGAATGTGTGTAGCTCTGTAACACCCAAAACTGCAAGCTGGCTAACTGCTGACTCCCAATCCAAAGACATGGTGAAGAAAATACCCAAATGCCCAGCTTTTGACGCAGATTGCTGCATTTTCCACATTTTTTACAACATTTTGCGAAACCTGAGAAACGATATAGAATTAATCTGTGGTAAGAATTTAACTCGATTTGTTGACGCAAATATCAATCAGCTAAATGTGCCACTGAGTGAACGAGCTGCGCTTTACACCTGCAAGAACGAGGACCTTCCGCAGATGGATCATAGCCAGGTCCAGAGGATGAAAATGGCAGATAAGAAGATGTACATCTGGTGGGTTTTACAGAAATATGAACAATTTATGCAAAATACAACAAAAATGTACTCTTCAGCAGAAATGTAATACGCCAGGATGAAAAAATAACTTTAAGATACCAGAGACTTGGCTAAACGTGACCTATCAGTAGTTATGTGATCAGTTTAATGCCAGGAACAACGTTGATAATGTACTTGCTATTCTACATATTATAACTATATAATCTAGTTTAATTTAATATTTAAAGGATGAATGTCTTAAGTTATTGATCGTATTTATTATAAAACTATTTATACTGTTTTATTTGCAACAGCACATAAAAAGGATGGACTAATGTAAGTCAGGCTGATTTAATTAACCAATCATGACATAAATAAGCAAAAAGGAAAGTGTTAATTCAGTAATTTGAATGTTATTTATATTTTTATCTTGCAATTATTTTTCAAAAGAAAAGTTCATTGTCAGTAGACTGATTTTGTACTTCTCTTTCTGCTAGTGAATTGTATTTATAAATTTATAATACATCTATTTTTATAAATTTAAGCAATTATATAGTTTATATATATTTATTCAGATTTTTAACTTTTATATTTTAATACTGAAAGGGATGAATGATATATTTGCTACTTAATAGGAGAATGGTTTTACTCTTTCTGTCATTAGATTTGGATAGAACTTGGAATTTAATTAAAATCAGATTAAATAAAACTAATATTGCTGGATTCTTGTTTTACTATGTAATTCTTTTTTACAATATTTTTTGCGCTGAAAACCTAGTGTTTTATTAAACAGCAAATTGAACTAGTTGTTTCTGGTCCTTATGTTAAAGATACTAGAAACTGCACATATCTTCCTTTCCCATCCATTTTTATTCATAGATATGAAGCAGTTTTGTTCCTTAAGTTCCTAACTGGTTTCTCGTTTGGGTGCACCAGTGGCTAAACTGTTTTCTAATCAGCCTCTGCTTCTGAAGGCTGAATTATTGTGGCTTCTACAACACAGCTCCTGAGTCCAATTTAGATTTACAAGTGTTCATGGTTCACGGCCAGCACCTGCTCTGCTGGAAACGTGCTGGATTAGCTCAGACACAACCACCGCACCGAAACGTGGCTGAGCTAATTACTGCTCCTGGACCTGGTAACAGAGCAAAGACACCCAGATGGCCTAGGAGCAATAGGACTTGTCATATACTTGTTTTTCCTTTATTTCATATCAACTCCCGATTATCCAAAAGAATGGGAAGGTTAATAATAATACAATATTTTAGTCTAAATTACCATACAAAGTTCAAGCCAGTCTAAGCATTAGAATCAGTTCCAAAATTAACATTATTTATCTACTAAAAAAAAATCAGTTCCAAGAATTAACATTATTTATCTATATTAAAAAAAAAACTATTTGACTTGAAATGCCCATTTAAAACACAAGTAAAGGATTACTCCTCTTTCTGCTGCCATCCCATGTTCCGTGATGGTGGTCCCTACCAGCACACAGCCCTGTGCAGGGCTGACTTTGCTCAAGAGTACTCAGATTGGTGCTCTGAATGTCCAGGGAATTGCAGCTGGATTGAGCACCTACATCCCAGTGACACCAGGGCTCCTTCTCTGCGAGGCTGTGAAAAGCCCAAGAAGAGCTGGAGTGAGGGATTTTGGTACCAGTTCATCTCCTCCATCCTCCTTTCAAATCTTCTCAATGCATAATACATCAGTGCCCAGCTCACCCTTCTGCTGTGGTGGTTCTTCAAGATGGTGCCATTATCGCCGATGCAGCTGTAGCTCTTCTTCCTCCTGTTGCTGGAAACTGTCCCTGTTCTGCGCAGACGCCAGGAAGAGTGGTTTCTTGACATCAACTGAGTCACTACCAGTCTCCAAAAAGCACCAGTCTGGGGGGGTCCTAGAAAAATGTTCTCATTTCCCAAGAGGAAAAGAGGGACCAAGCTCCTTGCTGGAGCCAGGGGAAGAATTCCTCCCAAATGGAACCAATTTCAGACACTCCTATGGAGATGTTACATAGCGGTGGCAGGCAGAAGGATGCGGGCAGATCCGAGACCATTACTCTGGTTTCTGATATTAACACAAGTAGCACGGCTCTCTGTTAGTGCCACGCTGGCACACCCTGAATTCAAAGAATGTTTTAATAAACCACCTCTCTGACCTGCGTGAGCTTTGTGCAAGCAGGGTGAGTCCAAAGGTGGGTATTTGCTCATGATGTCTTCTGCATCGGAAAGGCACCTGCCAGTCCTGAAAGTCTCAGTGCTAACCCCCATGAGAAGCAGAGACACACTGGTGGCTGGGGCACTCTCTCAAATGACTGTGCTTAGTTCCAGGTCTACCAATTTTTCCAAGGTCCAAAAGGTACAATTTCAACCTCATATCCTTAATTTTTAATAGAGAAAGAAGAGTGAATGGAAAAGGATCACTGACTGGGGATGTGCTTATCCCCAAGGCAGAAGCAACATCTGCTGACCTTATCAGGCAGGGGCAGCAAACCACTACAAGCAGGAAGACATTTACATCCCGAGGGCTTAGACATCACCATTTCCAATGGTTGACACAAATCACTTAAACCTTGCCGAACCGGGGGATTATACAGGGCCACTCCCTGCGGTTTCCTCTCTCATGCACATCTTTTCTTTCACCTTCTGAATATGTAAATAGCTAAATGAAAGTGTTTTCCTTGGAAAGGAAAACAGATTTCCTCAGAAGCTCAAACAAGATGTTAAAGTGAGTCAGATGGTCTGTCCCAGTTCACGTCATGGGAAGAGCAACCTGAAAAAGAAGAGAGTTGTTCTTCCCCACGGGGGCACAGAATTGTACTGCCAGCCCTGCAGACTCCGCTCACCTCAAGAGTCTGAGCCCACACACATGGGATGCATGCTTGAAGCAGGGAGACAGAAGCTTATGCAAAACTGTGGCAAGCCACTGTTCCCCTCACACGGGCTTGAAAGAGAATGGTGCTTTGCCACAAGCGTTTGGGATGCAGCAGGGCAGATAGGCTGGCTGATATCAGAACATCAAACGTCAAAGGGCTGAGGTCAGGAAGTGATGACCAACACCTCACTGAGGAGCCAGAATGAGACTGTAAGTGCATGCCTAGGTAAGCAAGACAGAAACAGCGACTGCAGATAGTCTGATGCACAGTGTGACACAACTGTATCACCGAAGCACTTCCGACATCTGCATTATGCTCATTTCTGCAAGCTCATATAGCAAACGGCCACTCATGTTGTCAGATGGAGTTTATTAAGGTTCTGTAGGCAGCCTATGGATGTGTGGCTGCTCAGGTACTGTCCTTTCGTCTATTCCGATACGGTCGGTTCCCTGCCAACCTCGGGCAGATGTAGAGGCTGCTTCTTTCAAAAGCTCTTCCCACATCTCTGAGAAGATGGGGCAGCTTCGGAAAAGGGAGGGACATTAAACAGGTTAGCATCACATATCGGACAACTTGAGCTTGGACTGCACAGGAAAGAGAAGATGTCAGAGACAACACTAGCCCTAACACAGAGGTGGTTGTGTGGCTTCCTTTGCAAGAGATTCTCAGGACCTCTGCTGCCCACACCCAAGGCAGAGTGCTCGAAAGCTCATGTTGAAGCCCAGAGATTCTCAAAAGATGACTCGAACATTCACAGAGAGAAAGGCTCAGACAAGTCACTCCCAAGAGGAGAAGGCTGCCAGCCCCAGACAGAACAGTGAGAGAACATCTGCAGATCTGTAGCCTTCCTGGTGCAGGATCATCAGGGCTCAGATAAATCCTCCTCAGCCCTGGAGGGCTGGAAGTTGGGGGATACACCTGCACCACATCCTGCATCTATGCTGTGATAATGAGGTGGTCACCAGCAAAGCTTTCTTGACAAGCAGGTCCCCATTTATCCTGATTGAAAATGAAGCTGTTGGCTTTCAAGGCCTATGGGGAATTTACAGTTGAGATGGAGGAGTCACAGATGGGCTT
Source organism: Ciconia boyciana (assembly GCF_034638445.1). Taxonomy (NCBI): domain Eukaryota; kingdom Metazoa; phylum Chordata; class Aves; order Ciconiiformes; family Ciconiidae; genus Ciconia; species Ciconia boyciana. The sequence continues at coordinate 9,197,165 of NC_132948.1, forward strand.
TGTAAGAAGTGTCAAAAGGGCAGGCAGCAGTAGGACTTAGGTGTGTGATGAGTCTAATCTTTTGTGGGTTTGTTTCCATTTTGTGATAGAAAGGCGTTGGGGTTTGTAATACACACACCTTTTTCCGAGACAGGAACATGTTAAACATCTCTCCGGATGACAACAGGGACTCTTCTGTGTTTGCACACAGCAAACTTCCCCAGTACCCAACTATTCATTGTCTGCCCACCTTCTGGTGATGAGCACACTCAGGAGGAGAAAGTCCTCAAGGATGAGAATAGGCATAGAAGAGCTCCTGAGGGTAAATACAGGTTAAAATAAATTAAAAAAAAAAAAATCTAGTGAGCATTGCTTTCCATTCTTTTACATATAAAGAGAGCCCTGAGCTGTTTGCCTATTGAATTGCCAATTCCCTTACAGCAGTGATTTTATTTAGCATAATTTCCATAGAGCAAATATAGGTTGACTTTTGGCACTGTTCAAGGATTAGCAGAATCAGCCACAAAAATAATCAGTAACTGTCTTTTGGCATATCAGCTACAGTAATACCAACCTCACTGAAATCGCCACAAAATCAGTAGTAAAGAAACAGTGTTCTCCAGCCACAGCTTCCTCCCAGAGAAGTTTGATAGCATCGTTGCAGTAACATTGGCATTTCTATGCTTGGTCGAGACCAAAGTCAGGCTGAAGTGTTGGTTTATCGCTGCTTAAATAGCACTGTTCCTCCCAGAGAGGTTTGATAGCATCGTTGCAGTAACATTGGCATTTCTATGCTTGGTCAAGAGTGAAGTCAGGCTGAAGTGTTGGTTTATTGCTGTTTAAATAGCAGTGAAGAATCACTGCCTTCCAAAAGGCAAAATGCTTTATATGAGATTAAGCTAGAGATATTAAAAAAATTAAATGCAAACAGAGTAAAAAAACTGCTATAACTTCTCCTGGAACCACAGGCCTGACTCATCAAAAGTTCTCATAAGCTATATTAAGTCAAAGCCACCAATCACAAGGATGAGATTAAGCAGCATCAACTCTCGTGCAATGATTTTAAAATAAAATCCCTCTTTTCACTCATCTATTACCTTTCACTTCAACTAGAGCCTCAGTCACCCAATGCTTCCACTACGCAAGAAAATCCAATATACAAATGAGATGACAACTGAAGAACAGAGAGCTGAAGTGTCCTACCGGGGAAAACCAAAAATTAGTCATTAAAGGCAAAGATTAAATGCTATTTGTTTCATTTTTTTAAATGGACTTAAGTACCTCAATGCCTAACACTGACATCAATTCCATGGGAATACCGTGTTATCCAATCTCAGTGCTGCTCTGTGGAGTCCACTGTCCCGGCAGTGTGTCAGCCAAAAGCCCCAAATCGAAGCCTGCAAGAAAATAAGACCATCAGGGCCCAAGGCATTGGTGCAGCCCCTACAGACTTAAGAGTTTTACCTTTCTTGGAGAAATACCAGGGCTACCTTTGAATTACTAGCCTGTTAAAAGTAGGTGCAGAAATAAACAGATGTTTGTCTGCTTAGTTCGCTAAGCTCTTTGTCTGCTTAGCTCACTCTCACCGTTATGCTTAATATAATTAACAACAATAAGGGTCTGATCACTTTAGGAACACATCAGAATGTCAATACATTTGGAAAACTATGTTATGCAAAATGTGGAAGAGCAGGCTCACTGGTTATTTAGGGTGAAGAAACATGTACACTCCGCAGACACCTGGACTTGTGGAGATGGTACTTGAGCCCACCTGTTCATTCCCAGTCTCTAACCTGCTTCAGTGAAGGGGAGCAGAGCTGACTAGACAGTAATTTTCAATTTTTGCTCATCTGGCTAACACTTACTCTGGTGAGACAGGGAACAACCCAGCACAGAGCAAATACAGCTTGGTGGCCAGTGCATGAGAAAAGGAAATCACTTGTAGGCTCCAAGTAAGCCCATCAGAGTGAGTTGATTCTTTCAGTTAAGAAGGGCCCAAGGGGCACCGAGTTTCTCAAAAGGAGGCCAAGCTTCAGAAGCTCAGCAGAGGATATAAGCCTTGCAATGGGAAAGCCAAACACACAGATGCCAAAGGGGTAACTTCAGCGTTGCTAATAGGGAAATGAGCCCTCATCGCCTTTCAGAGTTGCAAAAAGGATGGCAGGTCCTGGTCCTGGAACAATTCCACTTACCATTTCCCCACATCCAGTTAGGAAATAAAGGCATTACAACCAGTTTCTTCCAAAAAATAACCTTTATTGTTTTTGTTGTAAATATAAAAAATGCATTGCACAATTTAACAGACCTACTGAAAAGTGCTACATATCAACAGCACAACAGAAATTGTGTCATGCAACAGAACAGGAAACCTAGCCAAAGCAAGAGCACAACCTGAAGTCCTCATACCTCCAAGCTTCTTTTTTTTTTTTGCCTTTTTTCTTTTAAACAAGAATGAACTCCATTCACTTAAAACACATTTAAATACAAGGTTAGAAGAAGAAAAAGAGCAACTTATTCACTGTATTGTTAATTAAAGGCTTGCTCCTAACATTGATATCTTTTGATTCAAAACCTTATTCATGTTGGAAAAGTTCAGATACAAAAGCAGTTCACACAACGGCTAGAAAGTCCTTCTTTTATATACCTAAGATGTGTTGCTTTGTAACTGAATCAAGTTTTACGGATCAATCTACAATTCGGTACTACCACTTCTGCTCTAACACAGTAAATGAGCATGAAATCCAACCAAGAATGAAACAAAAGGAAACTTGAGGCCTTAACTGATGTTGTGGGAACAATATTGAGGCCCTATAAAAGAAAAACCCCAAAAACAAATTATCTCCTCTGAAACTCAAGTGTGTAAGTTGAGGAGGTGTAACAGGAAAGCTCCTGTTGTCTCACCTAATCAAAAAACCTCCTAAAAGTCATCAACAGTTGTCCATAGTCCTCCAAGATTGGTATGACTGAATCCCTAAAGCACCTAAACCAGGTATCATCAGCCTTTTGATTTTGGGTGTTTTTCCATGCAATAAAGGTGGAAAGGAACAAAAAAAGACAGAAAGAAAGAAAAAGGTCAAAATACTTAAGAACCCATTCTATTTTCAGCAGTATCTTCTAGTTAGCAACATCAAGGCAAGAATTATCCACTCCAGAAACAAAGAAAGTGAAATAGCTTTCAAATAATTTGTACTACAAAAGCATTATCTTACTGAATGTTTCTGCACTGAGCTTCCCTCTCCTGCTCTCCAATTGCTCTTCAGGAGTTTTGGGCTTTAAAAACAGACAAAAGAAAATTTACCTGCCCCTCTCGTCTCTATCACACATGTATACACACACACACACTCTCAAGGGAATGTAAAAAAACCCCTGAAGATACAAAGTAAAGGGATCTTATTTTCCAATGCAATTTGACAGCCCTTTGTCTTTTCAAGCCATTCCAGATTTACAGATTTAAGCATCTGCATATTTACTAGGTTTCTGTCAAACTTCTGGTATGACAGCATGTACAAGTGTGCGGATGTGCGTGTGTACATGGGAGGGGAGGATGGTAAAGTCAGCAAGAAAGACGCCATTTTTTCCATATATACACACACAATTTTTCACAACCTCAGTTTCAAAGGGACACAGTAATGCCACGCAGATAAAATCCTCTTAAAACCCAGGGAAGCCCCACTGTTGTCAATTCACTGAATTTTCCACATAGCACTGTATTAGGGGAAAGAATGTATGACGTAAGATAAATCAAATGCATACAGGATGCCAAGATCTAAGGCACAGATGGAAACATTCTATTAAGTCTCCCTTCAAGGAAGGCTTCCCGAGGGGTGTAGAAAAGCATGGAAGAACACGCCAATCAGGTCAAATGGTATTAAGAATCCTTTGGTTTCGTGCAGAGATGAGACTGTCAATATGAAGCATGCACTTGTCTCAGTTCCTACGACTCATTAATTCCTTCAATTCTAGTTTGCTCCTAGACTTTAACCACTTATTCCTCCTGCTAACAGGGAGCATCATACAAGCCTAATAACTACATCAGATAATGCACAAGTTCTCCAGAACTTGTGTTTGGGGTGGGGGCCATCTACAATACACTGATTAGTAGAATTCAAGGTCAGAAGGAGCCACTAGACAATCTCAGTTTGACTTTGTGCATATCACAGGCCATAAATATTTTATCTAGCCACTCCCTTACTGAGTGAAATATGTTGAATTTGACCAAATATGACTTGTATTCAATTATATGGGGATTCTAAAAGTTTAGCACCAATTCACTGAAGACAGACGTGCATCATCTGTAATTCTGTGTAGAGTATAGGCACCGTGTGTTTTGCTTGCTTAAGTATGCTTTGGTGACACTGAGGAAATTAGACTGCTTAAATTAGGTGAGAAAGCGTTACGAAACTTTTTTTTTTTTTTAAAGAAATATAGTATTTAGACTCCTCAATGGGTAAGACAGACAGGCAAAGGAATTCAAATATAAACCAAAGTGGAAAACTATGCAGGAATTAATACATAATGTGGTCAATCTCTTTTCAAACCAATCCTCAGTACTTCTATTGTGCAGATGTGAGACATAATACAGCTTTTTCCTCCTGTGTTTCCACATGAAGTGAAATCATCCCCCTCACAAGGTTGACTGATAAAAGAAAAGAACTCTGATTTGCAATAATAGGGTGACAAAAATACACTGAATCACTGCTTCAAAGAGCAGCCACATCATTTCTGGTAATTGCACTACGTGGGAAGTATCTTTTCACTTTTCCTTCCCTCCCTACTACACTCTTGCCTAAGTAAGCAATCTTTGATTTAAGTTTTTTCTCTTTACTATGTTAAGATTTGCAGTCTTTTAATAGTGCCATGAGCTTGTTTCTCCACCACAAGTTATTAAAGTAAGCACTCTCCCTCCAATTGTAACTAGTTCATGGTGCAATGAGCATGATGGTTTTTCCATCCACATCCAGATAAAAACGGCTAATGGACAAAATCTTTAGCAGTTCAGTCACACTACCCCTTCCTATTCCTTTAAGGTCCCTTTCAGCTTCCAATCCGGTTCAGTGAGATCTGAGATGTTAGAATTTAAGCTTAGAAGTTGTCAGACTTCCCTGGGCTTTGAAGTATGCTTGTAGTGCACTTTGCTTGTTGAGACAAAACTCTAATGTAATTGATACTAGTAATGGTAAAAATCAAGCACGATCACTGCCTGACAAGCAGGAGACAACACTGCAGGGGAGGCATTACACAATCTGTTCATCTGCAAAGTACAGCAAAAACACAACTGGGTCTGTTCTTGGACAACTGCCTACTGATTTCTTTCTAGAAAACCCGATACCTATTTTTAACATGCAAATATGCATGTAGATATCTATGCATCTCAATGAGATAGCCCAGTAAAGAAAGAACTTGAGAACGCTCCTCAGCTAATCACAGTGTTAAATGACTTTACTGGAATCAAGTTCACAATCAATGATAAAAATGCGATGATTTAAAGCACTGATTTAAAAAAGAATTTACACTTATTCAACACTTTTTATCCAGATGCATCCCAAAGAATATTGCTTAATTGATTACAACATTATGTACGAAAGACCCAGATATGGATCACCCCAGAAAATCTACTCACTATTTAATTACTATGACAACCTTTATACACTATTTTAACAAACCATTCCTTAGCTGAGGCCTGGATTTTTGTTGGTTCTGTCCCAGGGACACAGGTTTTCACATGTGCCACAAACTTCAAATGATATGTCAGAGCCGGGGCAGGGGGGAGAAAGAGCATCTCCTCATTTGTCTGCACAGCTACAGAAAGGCATGTTGGTACTTTGATCATGCCATTTTGTCTTCCCCTTCAGCTCCTTTCCCCCCCAGCAGTCACTTTCAGCCCCCAAATTCCTCAACTCACAGTACCTCTGCTCAGGGAGAGGGCCCTGGGGTTAACCTTTCATGCTTTCTTCTTGCTACAGCCTTGCTCACACATAAGTGAACTCTGCAAGGAAAGCCATTAGCTGCAAAATCTCAGTACAAAGAAGAAAGAAAAATACTCCCCGTGCTTAGTCCCACTCCCCAAGCCTATTGTTTCTTTTTAAACTTTGGCCCACCAAGTGGAGAAGACTGGGGACACCACAGAAAAAAACTACATCCCCCGAAGGAGAACCTACTGACCCCATTTAAGCATGTGCAATGCCCAAATATTTTAGCTGCTCCTCATTTTAACACTGTGATAGCCTGCTAATCACCTCCAGGCAGCCTGCTTTTGAAACTGGAAGGAAACTACTCAGGAGAGTTACAAGGAAACGTTACCCACTGTTTGCATAGCTCTTAAGAATCAGAATCAAGTAATGAGTGAAATTACAAGGGTCATAGGATCATTCCAGACTATGAGCAATCAGCCGGAATGAATATCCCAGTGCTGTCTCACGATGGACAGACTATCACCGCTGTAACGAGACTAAGTTTATCTGCAGCAGAGCACAGTACTTGCTGAGACTGTCACAGAAAAATGTTATACAGTATTTCGGGTTTTAAACATATTTTTATAAGTTTTATAATTCATGTTGAACATAACCTTCCCATACAGACCAAATTAGGTAAGTCCTTCAGGTTTTTCAGATAGAAGGCAAAAAGAACAAGCAAAAAAGACGAAGAAGCAAAGAACTGACTACAAGTCCATGTGATTTGATATAGTTTCTGAGATAACAAAAAAGCTGATTTCTTAACATTACAAACTCAACTCTTGTCTCTGAAGTGCCACTACATTTATCTACGGATGTGTTTTAATATGCGCACATTTTATGAGGAAGGCAGCTGAACTCTGCAGAGTGCAAGAAAACAGTTCACAGATTAAATGGGTATGAAATTCTATCCTAATTGCAGAATCTATGCAATCTAAAACTGCTTTCTTGCACTTACTGCACAGCCTGCTACTCACTTGCAATAGCTATATCAGGAAAAATAATAAAAATCAGCTACTTTATTTACTAAAAAATAAAGCATGTCTTGAAACTGATCATATGCCATGATACACTCATTAAAATAAAAATACACAAAAAACAGCCTGAGATTTTAATTCTAGTATTTTTGCCACGAGTTTACATCATTGACAGATTTTTCTTCTCCTTTGGTTTTTAATATGATCCTGTGTAACAATTTTCACTATTCAAGTAAAACAAATGGAACTGAATACCAGAAAACAAAATAAAAAGCACATTTTGTTTTGTGAAATCAAAAGTGTATTTCCCCTTTAAGAGAACATTCCTTGGTGTACAAGATTTACCCTTCAGAGAACTTGGTACTTGAAGGTGTTTCATAGAAATATGTTTGTTGCATATAGATGCATGCTGCATTGATGGAGATATATTGCTGCCTGCAGGACTCAAACCTGCTAAATTTACCTGAGCTTGGTGGTTTCTCACTTAACGGAGTACAGCACAGCATTGAAGAGGAATCAAAACGTTATGACAACGTTGCATCATACTTCCACATATTCTGAAGGCAGAGCCAAATGCCCTGAACAATGTCTCGCATGATGGAGAGAATTCTTTCTAAAGTGCACCAACTGAAAGGAGACTCGCCAGGCTGCTAGGCTGGCAGGTTCTCCACCCCTTGTATAAGCAACTCATTGTCTTTGGTTGTTAGGTTTCGCCAGCCATTTTGTTCATCTTGTTAACTGCCTCAGCGGCTTGCTCTGGCAGGCACGATGGATCTGACAGAATTGAGGTGGTTGTACCTAGATGCCGGAGGGTGTTCAGCACCACTATAAAAAAAGTCAGAAAAGTATCAAGAAAAGCCATTAGTCTGACTGCAAACAGACGCATGCAGCATAGTATGCAGGTATTGCAAGGCTGTTACGCATGACAGAATTATGCAAATACTTCTGCAAAACATGCACACCTCCACACACAGCGACAGCAATAAACAGAGATGTGCAAGAACTGTGCCCAGGGAACAAGGAATGGAGATCTAGGACTTTTAAAAAAAAAACACCTATTTCTTCTACAAAAGAGAGAGTACCACTTAGCAATTATAACTGTACATGTAAGTACTTGCTGAACTGCAGGGGGAAAAGGATCAAGCAATCATGCCCAAACAGAAGGTCATTCCAAAGCTGAATACAAATCTCAGAAGTCTTCCTTCATAATGAGATAAATCACATTGCCAAACTTACTCCAACTAGAGTGGAGTATTTGAAATTTAAATGCAGCTTGAGACTGTTTAAATTCTGGTATCTATATTCAGCAATTTGGGTTTTTTTCTCTGTTCAGTGTTAAGCATGCAACCAAGTGTCTTCACAGTCAAAAGAGGTTCTTATTTTTCCACTCAGATAATAAAAAGGAAATGGAAGTTATATGCAGCATCATGTGCTTTCTTTGTCATCCTCTGACTTTCAAGAAATGGTATTATGTATGGTCTCACTTCCTTTGATCTGGAAAAACTGCTGGATAGAACTTCACTTACTTGGCCTCAGAACAGGAAGAGAACAGTGCTGATCCAACCAGGCCATTGCAGTTTGATTCAGATCCTTAAAGCTTGTTGTGGAAACCATCCCATTGAAGGACTCAAACAATGGCTTAATAATAATGCTGAACTGCAAATCATCAAATGTTAAGGGAGACAACAAAGGAGGCGTTCAAAACATTCTATGGGAAAGGCTACTACAGCTCAGTCTGCAGAAAAAACAATGGACCTCTAAATGGACTTCAACTACTAGAGGGATTGCAATATTTCAAAAAATATTTTTTGAAATCTGTAACACTAAGACAAAGGAAAAAATTGAACCTCAGTTCCTAGTGATACTCATTTTTCACAAAATTCACATACAACTCACTTGATCTCCTACAAACCAACTGCACGCTGTGGCACTGTTGCAAGCGCATGAGTATCTAAGACTTCTACATACATGTAATTCATTCAATTTCTTCGTTGCCACCTTTTTCATATAACACTGATGCTTTCCTAGCAAAAGAATACAGAAGCTTTAGTGTAACCACACCACTTACCATAGCACACCACACCACAGATGCATCCAGGGTGGGGTGCCTGGATGAGTCTTGCCTGGCAATAGTGAGTCCAGCACAGGCCAACAGTGCAAGTATTCAGTCAATTTCTCAGGCAGGTTTTTCAGCAAACACTCAAGTTCTCTGCTACTGCAGCTAAACAAAGACCTCGAAGTACACAAGCATATTCTCTGAGATGATCAATGGTGTGGCAAGGATTCCCACACCAAGGACCAGACTTGCTGATCTGCATCTATGTGGACCAGAACAGTAGCAAGCTGAGGACTGTCAGGGTTTTCTTTTGGCTATCGTCACAGCTTGGAAGGATGGGCCTGGAGTTCACAATAACCTTCCTGGCAGAAAGGGAGCAGACAGAATTCTTAGCCTGTAGTGTATTAAAACGTACAGAGCACCACCACACGCCTCAGTTGGAGCCAGCTCCCAGGCTTTCAGATGAGCTTTCCTGGAACGGTCACCATATTTAAACTCAAATGAGCTTGTTATAACATCACCATGATAATTCACCAAGTAAGTGTACCTGTAAGCTGGAACCTGTTTCAGAAGCTGGTTGGATGATAAAATTCATCTGAAGGCTCAGAATCTGTAGTTTTACCATGTTACTCCAGATGGGATTTTCTGCTACAGTCAGCAGCATGTGAGAATGTGGCCCAAACCAATCTCAGCATTGTCATGCACCCCCATCTTTCTCACTGTGGCTGACAATCAAGATAGGTCTAACAATTGCCTAGAATACTTGAGGGGATTTGCATGCCCTTATAGACTTTTACAGAGTGACTGGAAGAACAACATGGGTATTATTCTATCGATATTCTAATATTCAAGAGTATTCTATTCTTGGGTTATCTCTAGTAGCCCAAGACCAGATTACTCATTTCCCTCCTATATGCAACAGAAACTATGGTATTTTCATATTTGTAATGAAACTGCCCTTCTCTCTCTTACAGTCATTTCATGAGGAGGAGATTTTTTATTATTAGCGCTCACCCCTGGACCTTGTCAGCTTTTACTGCAAGACATTCTGAAATATGTCAGCATGCGTTAAGGATTCAATCCAGCTCTTAGAACAACTGTTCCATCACAGTTACATCCTGACTTGTAAAGGGAAGTTTGGGAACATTACTTTGCCTATCAACCTTCTCTTTCACCAACTACAAAAGCCTCTTTCCCCAAATACTATAAAACTCAGCTAGCCAGAATTGCATCTTCATCCCTGATAACCTCTGCCACTTTCTAGAAGCATCTCACTTCCAAATTCTGGAGCTATTTAACATCTCGGAGCAGCATAAAATAAACACGCTATCCAATCAGCAAACATGTGCGGGATTGTCTTTTAATATAACAATGAAAATGGTTATTCAAAGACCTCTATTTTCATAATTCACTTGAAATTGTTCCAGAGTTAACAGCACTGTACAATCCAGAGGCTCCACAGTTGCACCAGCTCTAAGTTATCAGAGAGTATGTGAGATCCTGCTAAGAATTGTTTCCTAAAAGGATGCTAAAAGGAAGAGTGTTTTTCTAGGGCCAACATAAACCAGGAAACACCAAAGAAAGCATTTTCACATATCAAAGTACTAAAAATGCTGTACTTCATGCATGCGCATATATACTCATATTATCCAGGTAGTTAGAGGGAAACAACCAGCACAGAACACAGACATACAAAATACAAAGTGCAAATAAATAGCTATATGAACATATGAAGTTTAACGGGAAAAGGGAAGGTTAACACTACTGCTCATCGCTAATTACCAATATCCCTGAATTGATTCAAGCTAATAATGTTTAATCCAAACTAGTTAAGTCTATAGGGCACAGCAAATGCAGCTAACTTGGTTTCATTCAGCTTGCGTCTTTATCTCCTGCATTACCATTCGCTTACAAGCACAGCTGCTAGCACTGGAGAAGGAAAGAGAAACTAAGGTGATTCACTGTTGTAACAAAAGACAAATGGAAAACTAAAAGAAGAAAAATGAAAAAAAGAGAAAATAAACGTGCAAGGTTTTTAAAACTGCCATTGCAACAGCTTCAGTAATTGTTTGTAATAATTTTTCCCCAAAAATCTGTTATTCTCTGTTCAGTTTTTCCAAAACACTACAAGAGCTAGTTACAGAAACAATCCATTAAACATTTCTTGCAGTATAATAACCCACCAAGAAAACCTTGCTTTTGTATTGCATTTTACCTTCAAGTTACCTTCCATAATTTAAGGTGAACAAGTTCTGCCTCATGACAGCCTATAAGGCAAGGATTCACATCCACATACAAATGTGAATGAAAACTGAGGACATATGTTATTTAAATAACTTGACTTAAAGTCACAGCATCAGAATCCAGAGTTCTTGGCTCTAAATACATTAATACCAAACCTCAAGTTCAGCAGGTTAATATAAAAGGATACAATCCAAAACTTCCAGTTCTGCAGGGTCCTGCTTCTCACATACTCATCAAACATCCTCCTCATGTGGTCAACTCTTTGCCGTGTTAGGGGAACCCCAGTAGCAGGGAGCTGCTGTTGGCAAGAACTGAAAAGAAGATGTTCTGAGGTCAGAATCCCCACCAGAAAGGACACACTTCCAGACTAAATTATAGCAAGAGAAAGGTGTGTATACCCAATATCCCTGACCAAGGTGGCTTCCCAGTGCATGATACCCCCAGCATGTAATTGTTATAGCCAGGAATACATACTGTTTTCCCATCAATTTTGTCTATATTCACACAGCAAAGCGATTTCTCAAGCTGCTACACACTTTTTATTACAAGCAACAAAACTGAAAACAAAGTATAACATAGAAAAAAGTAGGTTTTGGCATCCGATTAGAAAAAGGCACATTAGGAGTCAAGGAAAAATTTACAGTTACTCCTGAGCAATGTTACAGAAGAAAATGTTACAGAGATTCTTAAGAAACAGGTCAATTTAAAATAAAACCAAACAGATGTCATCATACTTTTAAAGAAAAAGATTTTGATTTGCTGATTAAGTCTAACATAATGCCTAAGCCTAACACTTCTGTAGAACAAAGAAAAAACACGGGGGTTCTCAACATGCTTTGCAATAGTACATAACTATCATAAACCCAGAGAGGAAACTGAGGCACCAGGAAGGTGAAGTGACTTATCAGAGCTATGTTCAGCCAGTGGCAAGCTCCTTGATTCCAAGTCCTGTGTCTTATGTACTCAACCATATTCTCCTATAAAAATTGACTGCATTAGGAATGAAAACTGAGGCAAAGCCATCATGAAGAGTAAGAGTGTTTTATCACCCAGTGAGCGTAGCTTTAAAGAAACATCGTCACTGGCTTCTTCTCAGAATTATTCTAACTGACCTAATGCATCTTTTCTGATGCTGCCACTGTTGTGCATTCATGCTCAGAGATTGCTGAAAATCCACACAGTTTGCTACCAATGCCCATCCCACAGCAACTATGCTTTTTGTTTGGAAGTTGGTAGCAACTCTACTTCTGTTCAATACCCATCTGTTGTTTGGCATGACATCCGAGGCAAACATTCCCTGTTGTTAGCCAAAGCAACATTCAAGCTGCTCTGCTTCATTACAGAAAGCTCCCCAAATCTCACATTATGGTAGCGTTTAGTTCCTCGATTTCTTCCCGAAGGCGCCTGGTTTCCTCTTGCATCTGTGTTCTTTCCTGCTGTAGTTTAGCGATATATTCTACTGTTTTCTGGAGCGTGATTGCATGGCTGATCTAGACCAAACACAAACATAGAGCTCACTTTCTGGAACAAAGCTAGACAGATGAAGAGTTTGCCCCTAACCTTCTGTAACACCTATAAAAGCACTTCAGCACCTTTAAGTTTCCTTCACTGTGTGCAAAAGCACACAGATAGGCAGAGTGAAACACTGAAGATAATACTAAACTCTTCATTTCTCTGACTCCTGTTTGCACACTAGTACAGAAAAATGTGGTTGCAGTGGTTGTTTTCCTCCACAAATTACATTTTTGCTACTTTGCTGAAAGAAGTATTTTAATAATTTAAAATGTTTTATTTCATTACCTATCCTCTTAAAAATATTTACAATTCTTACTTAAGTACTGAAGGATGTGCTACATCTGCTGATAGATTTATAGTGCTATTAGAAGCATTGTTTGAAGTTAACAATATAGATTATTTAGTTTGGGACAGCTGAAGTTATTAAACAGAAGGTAACATGGTCTAGCTATCACCAATGGAGACAGAAACAATGTCACAGATCTTTTTAAAAATACTCTTCAGTTTTCAGGAACGAATTAAAGATCTGTACTTGAGAAATAAAATAATCAGACATTTTACTAAAGCTGAATTTTCAAAACTGATTACCTTTCAAATAGGCTATTCAAATCAGGAAGTGAAATTCTATCAACTTATGGCCTAAATGTATAAAACTATAAAAATTACGTAAACAAATCTACATGCTGCACAATAAACTTTCATATTTTCCATGTTTCAAAAGGTATGGGTATTTAAAGGACATTTAGAATTCTGTTGTGCAGACAAGTCTGTGTTTCCATTATTTTGATTTCAACTTAGTGAACTAAGTTAACTAGTGTAGCCAGAATATGTTCTTTATTTGGACAAAGTCATTTGACAATGAGAAGTCAGTTGGGAATTTTTTTCTCTGTAAACCTATGCACAAAAAACAGGTGACGGGGAAAAAAAAGCCCCAAGAATATTTGCAACGCTGTGGGCACAGGGACAAATTCTCAAAGGCAGCTGGGTGACACTAGATGTAAAGAGTCCTAGAGGGATTTTCAAAATCATCTGAACTGGCCAGGCTCCTGACTCCTCCTGGGAGGTAGAGATCTCATCGGTGTAGGAAGGTTTAGAAATTTCACTAGACTTTTTTGTTCTTCCTTTGTCTCACTGACATGTTTCAACAGTATTTGCAGGCACACAAGGTTGCTCTGCCATGCTCTCAGCTGACCAAATGCAGCACAGCTGTGGTTAGCATGGCATGAAGCCTAAGCTAACAAGCTGTGCTCATAGGTGGGTATATTAGCTCAGGCCAAATGTCAAAGTATATTAAGGCAGGCCCAGCATCGTATTAACAGCATCTACCTGGCTTCTGGCTGGCTCATGGTTCAGGCAGAATAAGCTTATAATACTGGCTGGACCATAGCTTTTTCAAGTCCAGCTATGGGGACCAGAACCCATCCAGAATGGGTATAAAAAGCCAGTTATGTCAGAAGAAAGGTGACATAACAGCAAATGCAAAGTCATCTTATGCTGCAAACATGACAAAAATCTTCATTACTGGGGTCCCAAGAGCAAGGATTGCAAAAATTAGTTTTTCTTGTTTCCCTGTTGGCTTTAAAGCTGCAGCATCTCATCAGACAAGACTTGTTCAACGTTTGAAGCTGCATCAGAAGAACAGTGTCTAAAAGGTGAAGCACTTTCACACATTCTTTTGACTATAAGCCATGGAGTTATCACCCTTCCCTTTCCAAGTCCCTCAGTTCAAGTATCTTCACTGACTGACTGGCACTCTCAGTCAACAGTGAAGAGATTAAATTTATTAACAAGTCTTTTTAGAATGGCTTGCTCTTATGTTCCATATTAAACTGTTAGTGCCGCTAAGTTACTTACCGACTTGGAGTTGGCTGAAACCAAGCTGTTCAGAGTACTGAAACCAATCTTGATATTAAACCTTCGTTTTTGTTCTGAAATATGCTTCATTCTTCGATTCTGCATAAATAAAATGAGCTCAGTCTATGCTGCTCTCCTTTACCGTTCTACTGCTATGACTATTTCAGCTATTCAAATTCACAGTGCCATTTTTGTTGAATTGTGGCACTCATAGTCTTCCCAAAGCCACATGACTATAAATCTGCAAACAATTATTTCAGTTATTAAAAAGAAGTATACAGCATATTAAATTCAATTCCAAACCTGGTAAGGTTTTCTTCCTAAAGTAAAAATTCCTATTTAAGACTGTTACACAATTTCCTTTTCTGAAATCAAATTCCAGTTTTTGAAGCACATAATTAGTTAGGCTCTTGTTGAAGCCTTTAAGTTTAAACAGTCCATATAATTTATTCCTAATATATACACAATGCTTACTGATGTAAACAGGCAGTCTGACAAAAATAAAAAAGAAAAAGAAAAAAGAATCCACAACTCTCGCCTATCCTGAAGATAAAGGCTTTGTCAGGAATTAACATTTTCATTTGTTGCATTAAAAACTTAGAAATTGTTTCCACCAAGATTGTTGGAAGACAATAAGGAGTTTGCACTTTGAGAATGCATTCTCAGCAGAGATAGGCTTTGCAGCAGTAGCTCACCATCACCCCATTTTATAATGGAGGAAAGCAACATAATAAAGCAGTGAAGTGTCTGCCCAAAAACACAGAAAATGCAGGTTCAAGAGCAGAACTGAGATTTCCAGCGCCCTCTATGCTTTGCCAAACTGAAAAAACAATGTTAACCAGCAATACAGTTCAGTCTAACTAACAATGCAGAGGAGCAAAAGAACATACATCTAGAGACTGGCAAACATCACTTTCTTGTCTTACAGAAGTTACTGACAGCACACACCCAAAGCAGTTCCTGTCAAAGCAGGTGAGTTAAATGGCTATAAAGCCTATCTCGTTGCAGCGCTCTTACTTTTAAGAACACTCCTCCATCTAGTGGCCACTTTCCCACCATCGGCCAGTCCTAATAACTTGTTCCTTTGTTAACTTGTCTCTAGCAGCAAGAACAGGCTGCAACTACTGATTGCGAGCATTTATGCCAAGCAAAGAACTGCAAACTTTTACGAGTAACTTGCAGCATGCTCAGCAAGTGGCAGTTCTGATTCTCCTCTGCAACAGAGCTAGAATTGAGTGCAATCACAGGCTGCAAGTGTTTAAACTTACCTTTCTGCCCTGGGAGTAATTAAGCTGACATCAACTCACAAGGTATACAAAGACAGAGAAGCCAAAAAGAGGCTGGCACTTGCAAAATGGTTAAGTAACACTCCCTTTCACAACAGAATGAATGAGAGGGTTAGAGTTGATTTTCCTGCATTGGCTGTTTTTTGTGGACAAGCTTCTCATACCATCACAGAAAGTGTTCTGACAAGGTCAGCTTGTGTATGAGGTACAGCCAGTTTTCAGATACTATCTCTAGACCGCCGAGTTCTTACCCCAATAATTCTCGAAGTGTTTTACAGCTGTAACTTGTAGAGTCTGTGGAGCTGCTTCTCTGTGGAGCAGCATAGCATCACTGGAGACATGTAAGTAACTCAGCAGGTCAAGAACTCCCCCTCCAGCGATGGCCAGAGCCCTGCAGACTGAAGAGCCCCAACAGAACAATGGCAAAAAGCCATGGTTTAGAAAACTAAGCCTGAAACCTTTGACCAAGTAAACTGACACCTGTCATAACACTCCTGTGAGCCACAGCAGGAACTGCTGCCACGACCATAAGGACCTGCAGAGGTACAGTTAAGCCTGGCCCCTCTGGTGACACATCCCTGAGGAGCAGAGTAGATTACTGAAGTCTGACATTTTAAATTGAACAGAGCAGCACACATGCAGCGCAAGCTAAGCCTATGGCACAAATACTCCACTGTTCCTTACTTACTCTTTAGTCCATGCTCAGGCATCAGGGCAGAAAAGTAGCTACAAAGGCAAAGAAGAAAAGCACCTCAAAGGAAAGGACACACACCTTAAATGCAGCCATATTAGGGTCAGTGGCAGGTTTTCCTGAGCAGCTGTTCTGGGGAGACTGTGGACTGGGGCTTTGCTCAGAGGTGCAGGGGGAAGCTTGGCCTGAATTCTGACAGTCTCGGCCTTCATAAAGGAAGAAAGACAAGTCACATTAACAAACAAATTTCTGTAGCAAATGTAACTGCCGAGAAGTTTCTATTCAGAATTGAACTGAAACGCAGTCGGCAACCAAATTATACTCATTGATGCAGCAGCCACATGCTAGAAAATGTCAAGATTGCTAGGAAAGCTTAGTATTTCATGGCACAAGGCTAATACATCCCGAACAGCAATATGTAATACTCCTCTCTCACACACACACTTCAGCAAAGGCATGTTGAATGAGTAGGCTGCAATCCCATCGTCCTGCTAGACTCCCCCATTTGAGGCTCTAATGGCCTGGGACATGATGGTAACGCTTACAAGCCATTTACCAGCAAAACCAGCATATGTCTCTAAAACCAGCCCAGACACCGCTCTATCAACATGCATGCAAAAGGAGTCTTTGCACTTACCTGCTGTTAACAAGGAATGTGTCTGAGATCCTCCAATCAAAATTATAGTTATATACTGAACAACAAACCTATTCAGCACTTTCTACACAGATGCCTTTCAAACAGGTTTAATTCCTTGGTGACTAGGAGGACAGTACATCCTTTTAGAAAGGAGCCACTTACAGGAAGCACAAAATCGCTGTTTGTGGGAACACGGCACAGTAGTTTAAGACAAAAATTACAAACAACTGAATGCAACCGAAGCTGCAGGGTAGAAGGGCCTAAAAAGCTTTTCCTTCAAAAATTATCCAGGGATCCTCAAGGCCCATTTACAGCCTGCCTAACCAATGGAAACACACTTACATGCGTAGGGGAGAGAGAATGCTTACAGCTTTCTAACTTACTAGGTGTAGGCGAGGGAACTTGTGAACTGCTACTGTGGGAAGGGATTTGCTCTCCTTTCACCAACACATCCTGGACTACACTAGGAGAGAAGAGATGTGAGACTGTGGACTGGGTTTGTTGACTACTTGGTGCTCGCTGTGCTGGACCAACCAGAATGTTACTACGGAACTCCGTCACCCCGGGAGCCTGGGAACAGCACAGAAATAGCACAGAGAAAAACAGAGAGAAAGAAAAAGAGAGCAGGAAAGGGGGGGTGGGGGCAGAGGGAGAGAAGGGATGAGAGAAAGGATAAAGGGGGGGAGAGAGAGAAAGAAAAAGAGAGAGAGAGATTTGTTACCTTGCCTTTCACTAAAAGTAGCAAATTAATACATGATTAACAATCTGATGACATGAAACAAGGGCTAGTATATAAGGAATTGGCAGGCACTGAAGTCAGACTTCTGGCAGGAGACCAGCATCCTTTCATAACTTAAAGCAGTATTACAACACATCAACAGCATAATATACTAAAAACTATTTCCATCTTCCTGCATCCAACATATTAGGAAACCCACTCATATACTCAAGGCATACTTTCCAATATGTAAATGGAAAGGTGAGCATCCCGGATTCCTTCTAGCTTCTGCATGATTAATAAAAAGCACAAACCATCCCCATTCATAGTACTGTGTATACATGCCTCTGTGTAATCTTACTGTTGTGTGAGACAGAGTCTGTGAAGACTAGATAGTGCTTCCAGGCCCATGAAGTAGCTAAATTAAAAATAAGCAAACATAATGCTGAATGCACAAACGCATATGCTGGGTAACAGGTGAGATTTAGTGGACTAGTTACCCTCCTGAGCACATTATGGCTCTAACTACTTGCAAATAACAGGCCTAAAAAACAAAAAATATTTTTTTTCTTCTCCTTACTCTGACAATTCCAGCTGGTGCAATTGCAACATTAGACTGAGACGTGGCTGGCGTCAAAATCCCCTCTCTTTTTAAAGGTGCTGGAGTTACAATCACAGCTCTGGACTGTCCTTGAAAGGCAGCTGAAGAACACAAGTTAGAATAGTTAATGAGACAAAAAAAAAAAGCTGGAGATTATTTTCTATGAAATAACTTGTCATTGAACAGGGGGATGGATTAATGGGCACCTATCTGGTACTATTTCATTGCAATACAAAGTGCCACCAGTTTTCTGATAATCTCAATCCCATGAATCCAGTACAAAGGACTCTAACACACCAGTTATTTCCGAGGCTTTTAACATCACTGTCACTGTTTCAAGGTGAATTTACACAGGTACCCAGTAAATCAGGGAGGTGCAAAGTGTCTTCATTCTATCAGAGCCGGGTTTCACAGAAGGAGGATCATCTTCACCTCTCCTCTCACATCCATACTTCTTGGATCTCAGGCTTGCTCTGCTGACCCAGAAAGGGTCAATGACAGAAACCAACTGAAGGATGCATATTCAATACTTCATGCTTCCTTGTATATATATTAAATTGTTTTCCTCACCACCTCACTCTACTAGCTTCTTTCACTATCTGGTTTTACAGCTGCTTTACATGACACACAAGCACAAGACAACCAAATGTGATTGGGAATCAGCACCAAAATTCCAGAAAATAGGCTAAAGAATCAGGAGTTCTGCAGTGTTAGACAGCTAGATATAATTGTGAATAGCAGCAATTGTCTCCACAGAAAATGTTACAAAACATTCTCAAAAAAGTCTGTACAGGAGGCTTGCCCCTGTGACAGGAATCAGGATTCTTGCTCTGAAGTTTTTTTCACCACTACAGTATTCTAGTCTAACATAAATCTGTTAAGGTCTCAATTCAACCAATGCAGATGTACAGTTATTGACATGACATTAATGCTGACATTGTTCTTGCCCAGACTTTAGAGAGAACATGACTAACCATCCTATATTGTTACTAAGAGAAGAATCATGCAAAGACACAGCTACTGTATGCTTGTTGAGAAAACTAAACCAAACTTACTCAGTTTCATTCTAGCCTGTATTGGCTTCAGCTATCCTTTGTACTAATGAAGTCACGATCTATAAGAAGTGTCAGAGTAGCTCAGTCACTGCCAACCTACCCCTCTGCAGTATAGCATCAGGATACTGAAGGTCACACACAGCACAACAGGGAGACAGTGCAGGATATCTAATGTCCTCTCCCCTACTGTGTCATCTGTGACTAACAACAACTGTGTTTTGAATCAACTTTTGAATCAAGTTTCTGTATAGCCTTTATTAGAAAGGCCTGTGGATTGCACAAACCTTGTGTCAGCCCTTGCGTGGGTATATCTGGCAGAAAGCACTGTCACTCTGATACAGGGAGTTCATTCTTTGTCTGAGCATTCCCACATATAAAGCTGGAATCACAACCCTTCCACTGTTCACCAATGTTCAGCCAGACTTACGACATCTCTATTGAGCTAAAGAGCCTACTCTTACCAGTGCATTAATGCTGCTGCACAAACTTGGTATTTCTGACTTCCACATGTGGGTAACTAACAATCAGCACGTATTTAGATGCCCCTTTAGATTTTTCATGTTTCTATCCTACACATGCATCTTTTGCAGACTTTCCTCTCAAAATCAGAACATTTATCCTGAAGTGGTGACAGCAGAGTTCTTTCCCATGTGAAGTCTTACACCTGGTGAGACAATCTGTGCAGATTTTTGAGTCCTTATATCACAGGGCAGGAAATGTTACACATCTCTTTCTAACACAAGTTATAATGCAATTTATTTTATAGTAATGAGATGACTTGTTTGTCCTGAACACAATTGACAGGCATAAATGCCTTAGTTACAAGTACTGATGTTTATTCTATTGCCAAAAATAAAGTTCCAGTCTTTACATAAAATCTTGGATTTGACCTCTGAGCTTGGTGTCCCAGTAGTTTAGGAGCACTGTGATCCCTGAACACATGCCACTGCCAGGAATGAAAAATAGCAACAACTTTAAATCTAGATGAGAAGCAAAGCCATTTGTTGTGATGGTCCAGAAGTAACTGATGAAGTATTGGGAAAGTGATGTATGGGGTGAGGAACAACCCAAGAAGCACTAAGAAAGCTAGGAGCAAAGGCTTTCTGAAAGTAAGAGTTGCCTACAATGCTTTACTAGGTGAGAAATGCATGGCTCAACTGCTGAAGGTACATGGACTCTTGCTTTATAACGTACTGTAGACAGAAACACTGCCATTAACACCCTAGTGCTATTAATCATGGGCCAACTTGTTCCCAGTGACATGCTAGAATTAGATCCTTGGGTCTGTTCTACTCCTGAACAGTGATTTTTTTTTTTTTTTTGGTGGGTAACCACAATGCCAGGCCCTGGCAGACACACGTACTCCCTAGTAAAGCCTGTTTAACAATACTCCTCCAGGCAGGGTTTTTCTTGGATTATTGTTGCACATTTCAGGTGGCTGAAGTCACTTGGCCCCCAGCCAGCACAAGTCTAAAAACAGTGTGTAATAATCCCAAGAAAAAGTGTACTGCCTGTCCTATTCTAGTCTTGAGCTTTCCTCCAAGAACCACCACAAGCAAAACTCTCTCTGCTCGCACTTGCTCTTCTTAGCCTTGTGCAGTGCCAATGGCTCCAAATCATACCCAATGCAGAGGTCCCAGCATATCGGTTAGGCACTCATACCCTGAGCTGAAAGCCACGTGCTCCTGACAGCATCTCAAGAGTCTGTAGATTGCTTGAGACAAAGACCTCCAGCTCCCCCTGCCTGTTCTTAGTTGTTCCCCACTGGAAGGGCTGATTCTCATCACCCTGGTCCTTCTAGGGAGCACTGATGGTGGAGGAGAGGCACACTCCCATGCTTCCATCTGGACCAATGCTGTGGTCCACTTCAACAGCTGCTCCCTAGCCAACACCGTACTTCGTCTCAAAGAGTTTCAGGCACACTAAGATGAACCTCAGAATACACCCAAAGTATTACCAAAGGATGTACACCAGCACCCTGGTGGTACAGAGTGTGATGATGCACAGGTAGGCATAGTGACTTGTCCAGGGCCAACCAGATGAGTCAATGACAGGGACAGATCTGCCATTCTCCAACCCACACTATCTCCCTACTGTACTGTGGTTGAATGCTCTGAGGGGCAGGGTTAATCTGAACAGCATTAAACATAAAACCCAAGATTTCTACGGGGTAGGAGCACAGAGCTCTAGTTATCCCATGTGCCGATACACAGCCCAGCACAAATTTTATGAGGAGATACGCCCTTTGGCAGGTCAGCTTTTCACACTCACAGCCAAACTGCTTCCAATCCTCACAGCAGTCCAGAGCATCCCATTGAACAGTGTACCCACACACCAGTGGATTCAGGGGTCCCTTGGACACCTTCAGGAAGCTATATGTTTACTTATTATGTAAACCAAGCAAAGCAAGAAGGTCTCTCCCTCCTGCTAGTCCTGCTCAGAAAAGAAAAACGTCACCCCACCAGTGCTTCTCACCTGGGGTGATGAAGGCATTCTTTAACAATAAGGACACTGTTTCAGGCTTCGGAGCAGGCACTATTTTTTGTGACTGTTTGGGCCTTGTCCCAGCACTGGCCAGAGGAACAGCTTTGGGGAGTGCAAATGTCAGTTGGGACTGCCGGGGCTGTCCCTGCAGGACAGTAGTCTGGAAAGCCAGGTTACAAGGCACTCCTGCACCTGGCTGCTGCGTTGCCAGGACAAGGTTCTGACTCTGGCTGAAAGTGGTGGCAGGGGCATTGTGGGTCAATGTAGCAGAAGCTGTGTGGGTGATAACTGTAGATTCACAGAGGCCAAACTTCTGGGTTTCTGGTGCAGCAAACGCAGATGGTGGAGAGCTTAAGCTAGAATTCAGAGGCACTGCAGGCAACGGGGACTGGTGCTGTTGTGTTGCAGGTTGAAGCAGTGGCAAGGGTGTCTGAAACACTGGCATAAAAGTTTGTGGCCCGCTGAGAGACGAGTCGGGAGCGAAGTCCGCTGGCTGGATGAAAGATCCCCCGCTTCTAATGCTGGAACACTGGTCAGTGCCAACATCAGGAATGACAGGAGCAGGTACTGAGGAAGCAATCAGTCCATCACTGATATTCCCTGCTGGAAGTGTGTTGGGCAATGAACCCGATGGCAGGACAGGAGACTGACAGAAAGAAAAAATATTACAGATTCAGACATGACCCCTGAAACTCTTGTCTGAACTCCTTCTGAGAAGGACATGGCTCATGTCTGAGAGTCTTCATAGCACATACGTATCTGAGATGAGGCTGTTTTAAACATTGAGAACCTCTCTTACCTGGGAAGCATGGCTGCTGCTGTCTGTTGTAGCCGAGCTGACAGCAGACACAGAAGGGAAATAATTACTGGAACGACTGGGTGTGAATAAATCTGAAATATGAAAAGTCACCTATTAGTTTTCTACTTTTCATACTCAAGGTACAGCATTGCTAGATACTAAAATTCAAACTAATATATATATTATTTAGCAAATAATGAAACCATGAGATTTTTGCTTCATACAACTGCTGCTGACTGAGCAATGAATTGTTGTCTTCCAGAGGAACTGATCTCTTCAGGGCAGTCGTCTTCAACTTTCATGCAAGCTGAGGACAATACAAAAATCAGTCCACTAAGGTTCACCTACACACAGATAGCCAAGAGCTGATTCTCAATGCAATACCACAAAATTCAGTTATCTGATGCAGACTGCATACAGGCCCAGCAAACAGATGTGACTTTTGACTTCTATGAAGATCTGTAACCATCAAAGTTGTCAGTAGTGGTTTAATGTCATATGTAATTCTTGAGAGTACCAGAAAATGTTCCAAGGCAAACAAAGCATTAAATCACTTCATCACTAAGTGTTAAATGGGAAAACCTTAGCGATTCTGTGAGTTCTCCTGTCCACATCTGATGTTCTATCTTTAATTACTCAATGAGTTAAGGTCTAAATGCTATTCTTTTGAAAGGCAAATTAACAACCAGGTTCAAACCTTGGAATAAACACTCCTAAAGTGACTCTCAAACCCAGGTAAGTAAAGGACTGAAGTCACAGTAACAAGAGAGTCTACCCACATATGCATCTGCTTGAAATAATTAACAATGAAAACATATATCAAGTGTTCTTCACTTTTCACTCAAATTTCTTGCCTTCTAAAGAGAGTAGGTATCTGCACCGTTTAATCTTCTGTTAAAAACTAGTTCATAAATCACTGCAATTTTAAAGAAATTAATTGACTATATATCCGATTCTTACCCTGAAAAGGCTCAAAAGTATCCATAAAATCAAAGTTTGGCTGGAGGGGAATAAGCCCTGGTTGAATCATGTCAGCATTTCCTAAGTGTGCTAGAAAATTCAAGAGACAGATTAGATTAGCTTCACATCACTCGCACAGTAACAGCAGTAGGAATATAGCATTTGGCTAGAACACCAACACACACTCCACAGCCAGGCTTGGCCAGGATGTTTACAGAAAAACTGCTGCTGAAATGAACTGAACATCTGCTTTTCTTCAGAACTACAGCACAGTTCTGAAATCAAAACCACTGGGGAATGAAATTTTCAACTAGTAAAATGGAAGAGCTGAAACCTGAAGGCTGTAACTAACAACTGGAGACTGCCAAGCTTGGATGTCTTCTCTTCCCAAATCTTCTGTCCTGCCCCTACTGCACAATACATAAACTTGCTGGGAAGCACAACCTGAACCACCACAGCATATAGCACGGTATTTTAAAATAAACCATCATCCATTTCATTTTGCCTCAAGTACACTTCATGTAAACCACAGTTGCTCTGGAGTTGCTCAGACAGCTCAGACATCCATGCAGCAAGGATGATGCAGCAGAGTGGACATCTGCTGTCCCAACAGTCACTGCCTTGAGTCAGAGAGCATTTGATAGAACTGTGTAGCTCTTGGGATTGTTTTTACAGGAGATGTGACTTGCACTTGTTCTAAGGGACATATCCAAAGAAAAATACATAGGCATTCCCTTGAAAATACGCACACACATATATGCTTTGAGATAAATAACAATGCCTTCACCACTGATAAAGGTAAATACTGCTCATTACAGATTTATTCAGAACAACACTAGAGGACAATGCTAGGAGCAGCGCGTAAGAAGATAAGACAGAAATTAAATTTAGATTAATAACTGGGATTCCATAACCTATAAAGCATTAGACAGCTACATTCTCTGACCTGCTGTTATCTGTATCAGCAAAGTAAGATAAATTTCTTAGGCAAGACTAGAAAAGCAGCAAAGCAACAAACCAGACTTCTCCTAGAGGTTCCCATTGTAAAATCAACATAGCTAACAGCCAACAAATACCTATGTCCCTGGAATTTGGCCAGGAAACCAGCTGATGCGAAGACAGTGTGGAGAACAGCGTGTCAGTGAACTCGGACATAAGCATATCTGCATCCAAGAGGCTGCCTTCCTCCATAGGGACAGGGGTTTCTCTGCCATACCTTCTTTTTTGCCAGAGAACCACATCATCATCCTGCCAAAGGAAAGGAAGAAAAGTCAGGCTGCCTAGACAATGCTAAAGCAGTCAGGTGCAGATACATAAAAACAGTCTTCATTTTTCACATTTTTAGAGAAAGAAACTCTCCTTTAGGAGCCATTCAAATGGACTGAAACAGAACAGTGGTACTTCTAATACTGCAATAACCTCAGCTCACTGATTTGAGCAACAACAGAAAACTTCAGTAGAATACCACAATACTCTGGGAAAGGTTTTTGCCCAAAAAACAGATGTTGACTAGAAGAACATAAGACAAAACTTTCAAAATCAATACTTTCTAGTTTTACTGATTACACGTATTTTTGCAGTTTAACAATCCCTTGATTTGAATAAAGATTTAAAAATAACATGCATGGCAAAAACTCAAAGGAAACGACTCCTATCTTGAAGTGCATCTGAATCTCTGAAATGTAGTTAAGTGTAATTGTAATCTGACTTTGCACAAGGTATGTTGATATTCTTGTGGGCACTTTTAGCCCATGAAAAATACAACATAATGTGACTTGGCTTACCCGTCCTTCACTACAGGCCAAGCTAAATTGCATTGCCTTGCATTTGCTGCAGACTAAAAGCACACACAGTCAGGTTCTTGTGGCTGAGCCAACATGCAGCTGCAACTACACCAACATACCACGATGGTGCATTGGAGCTCATGGCCAAAACAGCTGACAGTTTTGTGAAACTGGAACAGACACAGATTTATGCTTAGCTCCAAAAAGGAAAAAAAAAAACAAACCAACAGAACAGTGCTTCTGATCATCCGTTTATATGCCCAAAATAGGTTTGATGGCTTTAAGGGGCATACTAAATGGTGATACCATTGTTCCTTTAAACATTTTGCCTTTTTTAGGATCCTGGCACATTATTTGCCCATGTTGTGGGCAGCAGGAAGATCTGCAACATGTAGCACACACATCTTCACAGATCCAGTTACACAAGCAAGGCAGTAGTGCCAGCTACAATTCAGTAACAAGATGAAACAATGTGCCAGCCCTCAAAGAGATTTATCTTTCTGGGCACCCAATACTAATTCTCATTTCTTCTGTCACAGCACTTTACATTCAAGCTCTCCTCCATCCAACTGAAGCTACAAGTCTTACATTGCTCTCTAAGGCACAGAAACATTAAGGTGTCTAACCTTAATTAAGGCTTAAGCAAGATGCTTGTCTTTAGATTTTAATCAATGCAAGCTACTGCACGTTACAGCTTTGTTACTTATTGCAGCTTCTACAAGCATAAATGCTGCCACTTATCAACAGTATTACCTACCCTGACCAAACTTGAAAGATCTTCATCTTTATGTTTCTGTAACTGCAAAAGGAGAACAAAACACGTTAAAGTCAGAATAGGTCCTGCATATGCCAGTAGAAGACCTGATGTTGCAAAACTTTTAAGATCCAATCATGCACAATTAGTCTCTGCACAATAATTTTTAGTTAAGTGGGACTAATCAGATGAGTATGCCTGTACTAGCTTATAATTTGTTTTAAGTATTCCTGCATGCTAGCAAAAGTGACATCAAAACTCAAAAAGCAACAACATACTGATCAAATTCAAGTAAGCTACTTTCACTGTGTAAACCAACAGACCCTTTTCTTGAAGTATGTTCTCCACTTGTGGTATTCCCTGATGACTATTTCAATTCTTCGTTTCCAGTATTCCCCTTCTGTTGCAATGGCCTGAGAACACAAACACATACCACGAATTACATGGAATCACATAATGGCTGAATGTTCAATAAATTTCCAAGCAAATATTCAGGCAGAAAAAATGCAAAAGAAAGCATGCTAATTCTGTTTGAGCTCATGTATCAGCAGCCCACGCTGTCCCTGAGTTCAGCTATCACAGAGCAAATCTGACAGTACTAACTTCATCTTTCCCCACAATAAACAGAGATGACGTCTGACTGCACTGTTAGCATCTCCCACATCAGCTCAACCATAACCAATAGTTAAGAAATGGCAAAAAAAACCCTTTAAAATGAATTTACTAAAATATAACGTATAAAGCATACAATACCCTGTTCTGCAGAAAACAGGCAAAGAGAATTTCACAAGGTTACATGAACATGCACACACATACACAAAAGCTGTTAAGAATTACACAAAGCAATAGAATCTGATGCCCAGCTAAGGGAGAAGCGTGACCTTGCAGGCCACATGCTAATAGCAACAAAAGGATCAGAACGATGTGGGTCTTTAATGTATCACAGATAGCAGTGTGTTAAGTTGGGGACAGCAGACTAATGAGAGCCTTAACACAACTTTCTTGTGTTTGAGGTTCATCTTTCAACACAAACATCAACACTGTTCTTTCAAAAACCTGAGACAGTTCCACAAACTCATCTGGAACTCCTCTGAGTTATAAATTATTCTAGAGTTATGCAGCATAGAGAGAACCACATATTGCTTCACTGGTTTTCTGCAAGGAGCCAGAGGGCAGATGTTAGTTTTCATTTATGTTTACAAGAGCACAAAAATGAAAGTACGCAAACTCATATTTGCTCTTTTTGTGAGGTTACCTTGACAGAGAAAAAGAAATTGCTTGTTGTCTAGAAATCACACCTCATCAATTAAATAGAGAAAATTCTCACAGAGTCACTTAGATTCAATCCTGGAAACAGTCGTCACTAATTTCCCAGTGACTTCAGCAATCTCCAGCCAGAAGAGAGCAGTGGCTGTCAAAATCTTAACTATTCAAATTGCACTTCTGTGACTTATGTTTCACTAAACTAGAACATAGACATAAGTTACATAGATAATAAATGTCCTTCTGGTTGCACCCTGATCATCTCAATATGATAAACTTATAAAAATGGGTTCAACAGCACACCTGCTTTATATTAATGGTTCCTTCTAAATAAAGACATCAGAGCAAAGAATTGCTATGCTGCTCTCATATCTAGTGGACAAGAAAATCTTGTTATAAACTCTAGAGCTCATTAGTCTGTTCCTCAGGTTTTACGTACCTCTGGCCGACGATGTTCATCTACATCAACAGAGCCATCCAGTGGAGTCACAAAATGGCACACTGGATTCTTGCGCTTCTCCAGGTCTGAAACAAGCATGAAAATCTGAGTGCTCAGCACATGCAGGCTCTGCAGAGAGCCCTGTCACTTCAACAGCAAGATGTGGAAAAAAAAAATCTAGCCAGGATTCCTTCCAGATAGTCAACAGTAAATGGGGAAATCTCAGGCTGTGCTTGGACCGCTCAGTACAGCCTCTGTGTGGACATGTCTAAGAAAGCACTGATCCAAAGGCACTGCCGTGACAGCCCCTGAGACATCTGGGCCTTCAGCAGATTTTTTGAGCTTTTCACTAGACAGTAATTCCAATTCTCTTGCTTCTTACATATATGTCTCTGGAAAATATTTTATAGCAAGTGACACAACGAGCATGATACTTACACTGCATGGACCATGCCCTCCAGATGGCGTTATTGAGACGGATTTTATCTCTCCACTGAAGTTTCAAGCCTTTAAAATTTTTCCATTTTGGTGAAACCAGTTTTCCACTGAAACAAAACAGACAGCAAATCATTCTACTTTGTTTTCCTCTTCCCACTCCTTTCAAGACAAAGCATCCCCCTAAAGCTGCCAAACTGTCAACAGAAAGAAGTACAACAAGCCACGCTTGGCCAGTGACAACTTTTGCCATACGCTGTCCACAGCTTACTGATCTAGGTGCCAGAGACGAGTCCAGTTTTCAAGACTCCTTCATGTTCTCATCTGCCTGCTAACAACTGTCACAAGTATCTTCAGCAGGACTGAAACTTGTTTTACTCACACTTTTCTCCTTGCCAGTATCCCAACTTCTCAAATGCCAGCCCATAAGCTTCCATCAACTGAGAACAAGATTGCTTAAAATTAAGCCCAAAACCTGGCCTAGAGGTTTTTGCATGTTTGGCCACATATAGTTTTGGCTTGATTTTGCTGAGGAACTGGATGAAGTCAACACAAGTTCATTTCTACAGTTCCATTCAATTTTCCAGGCTGGTAACACTGGAAATGAAGAATGAAACGCCAGTTCTGGCCCAAGAAAAACCATCACCCACCAATTCTACAATGCTGGTCAATACAGCTGGGCACAAAGGATCACCAACAGGCTAGAAATAGTAACTTTTCTCCAAGGAAAGGAAAGGCTGGAAAGAGAAATGGCTTACATATGAACAATCTTGGGAGGTGGGAGGGAGATGGAAGGAAAAAGGAAGAAGCAACAGGGACGCCAGTAAGCACTGTATAAACACAAAACTACCCAGCCCTTAAAACACACCTTTATGAATCATTAATCCATACTACTGACAGAGCAGAGGAAGTAGCATATATTCATAATGTAGTACATTTCAAGCCACAGATTGAAGTATAGGTGTTGTGCCTATCCCAGGTTCTCCCTCTCATTTTTTGTGGTTTTAGCCATACATCTTCCTAGTTTACATCTCCTTGTGCTGTTTGTGCATCCTTGCTACAACGGAAGTGGACCAGCAATACAAACCACAATCAATACGACAACACATGCAAAGGCAACAGGTTCATCCTGAAACATTCTGAGCATGGTTAAGGTCTTCTGGAGTGAAGAGTACACAAATGAGTGACAGGGGCAATGTCACCTCCAAACACTTTGCTCTCTCAGAAAAGATCACCCAGCACCTGGTCAATCAGGATTGACTTCTACCACAAATTGCAGTGGCACTGGAGAGAGATGTACTGGCCTGTGCTAGGGCACTGTATATTTGCTATCACACATTCAGTACAAATGAACTCAAAGAGCTGAATTATTCTTCCTTTAAAGTCCCTGTTTCACATTTAAGCTCTAAAATCACTGTGAGAATAGGAAGTACACCCTACAGATGTGCCAGGCACTTCCCTTGGCTTGCCCAAGGCCATGCAGAGGCAGGCCTGAAGCTGGAGAACTGCTGATTCCCAGTTTCCTACTTGGTCTGGGAAACTTCTTGATAGCAGCTCTTTTTAAAGAAAACTTGTAAGAAAATTTGTAATACTATAAACAAGTAAAAAGTCCTCACAGCCTATGCAAAAGAAGCCAGAATGCCAGAGCTGCCAATAGTAGGATATTAAACTACCACTTTCTTCAATTATTTGGCTCACCATTTCTTTACTCCCTTGCTAGCACCACAGCTTCTGTTACCACTCAGGTATTCCCACAACTGTGACGGTAACAGATAAGCAAATTGCAGACCTCAGCCAAGAGACAGGTAAAGAAAAGCCAGCTCTGCTCTTTCAATTTTACTACTATGCATAATGCCAGTTGTAGCAATAGGGTAAATCACCATCAGGTAAGCTGTTGCCCAACAGTAAAAAGATTTTTTTTTTCTCCTTATCCTCTTTAAAAATAAACTGTTATGCTTTTGTATGCACAGGGAAGTGGGTGTAGAGACCAGATATCAACTGCATAAGGGACACCACACAGCAGCAAGAGAGCAGATAAGTGACAAGCTTGTGAGTCCTGTGTTCACCACGATCCATGCCCAGCTGCCCCTTCAAAGTGTATGCTGTATGCTGAGCCCTCTATACTATGCTATAAGGCTCTGCTGCAGCCTTTGGAACTCTGGTGCTTGAGAAGAAATAAAGTACAAACAAAATTTGGTACACAAAATAGAACATTGGCTCCCTCTAAGGCAAGTAGACTTGCTGGAGCAAGCAACTTCACTGACTGGAAGTAATACTGAACCATGTAAACTATTAGTGAGGAACAGGAAAAACAATTATTAATGTACTTGTTTTATTCTCTGTAGCTGGGCTCTAAGACACTCAGTACAACCCCACTTTGCATGCTCACTGATGTCTAGGAAAGCCCTTCTGGATTTTTTTTTTTTTTTTGCCAGAGCACCCATATGCCACTCTTTGAAATACACCTCCCAAAACCCCACTTCTGAGGTCCAAGACTCTTTCAGTTTATGGAAAGACCTCCAAATTAAGTACTTTATCTCATTGTCATCCAGCTGCTGTGGGTCAGGGCAGACTGTGGTTCTCCATCTGTTTAATATTTTTCCCATGTCTGCAAACTATCTCATCATCTTCACAGTGTTCACTGCACAGCCAGCTCTGCCACAAAATCATTGCCTATCTTGTCTTATCATTCCTTCTAAACCCAGATTTAAGCACATCTTTTTCTGTTTCTCATACGTACATTAACAGTTTGGAGACAGGAGATTAACATGTTGATGCATCACCAACACTGACAAAATGCCCACATGCCTTTGACTAAGAAATCTGTCAACTTAATGTTCATCTCTTCGTAGCTCTGTGTGACTGGACAGTTTGCCAAAGCAACAAAACTCTAATAATCTTCACTCAGAATAACAACAAAAAATGCTTTTCTAAAAAATAAAATTAAAAAAAATTAAAGGAACTGCAATTAATTCTTGTACACTCCTTGCATCTTCAAAGAGCCAATTAAAACTGGAATTAAAACACAAATAGTTTAAAACATTTTCTATTACATTCTTACAAAATGCTAAACAAAAATAGTGCATCAAAAGAAGGAAGTGATTAAGAACCTATTCTTAAAATAATTATTATTTTTAGTTCCCATGGGAGCAAAGCACAAGTCCAGCTTGAGGTCATAAGTGAAATGACTTTAGCCTCAGTGGAGAAGAATCAGCATGAAGTTGACAACAATATTTAGACACTATTCCAAATTTCAAAGTCAATGGAAAGTCAATTACTTTACACAACACTGTGACTGAGAGCAGCTGCCTAACTGAAACCGATCTTCAGATTTTAAAGCAGCAAAACAACAACAATAAAAAACAAATGGAGACACCCACTGGCTGCTGCTCCTGCCAGCTCCCTGTCTCCTAAGACCACGCCAACTCCTACAAGAAATGCAGAGCAACTTGCTGACCAGCTAGACCATCACAATGTACCTGCAAGCATAAAATGTCAGTGCACACGTGGTCCTCGCTCTTTCTACAATGGCTGCTGCAACTCTGCAGGGGTGCTGGTTCCAAAGAGGGGAGGAGGGAAGCCTCCCAAGGGAGGCTTGGACCAAATACTCCATGGCACAAGCCGGGACAGCTGCATCCACACCAGCCAGTGGCATGACCTAGAGGATGTTGGTGCTGCACAGATGGTGCCCAAGGAGAGGAGCGCCGAGGGAACTAGGCTCTCAGTTGCATTCTGCAGAGGTCGTTGCTGCCAGAAGCACAGCCTGTGCTACCCAGGATGTGCCAGCTCATGTAAGCAATGCTGGAAGAATATGTGACTTTCATGTCTTCATCACTATCAAACAGATCAAATCAAAGTGGCTGAAAACCATCTGGTGGATAATGTGCAACACATTCCAGCAGCTCAGTTCAGTCTCCCATGTAGAAATCTCCACCTCCTGAGACCAAATGTTCTCAAGTGATTTGATCATAGCAAACCAACTAAAAAAGCTTCAGTTGAACAGGCAACAGAGCTGGAATTCCCTTTGGACACAGGGGGTCCGACGTGGTTTGGAGGAGTCACAGTGTTTTCAGAAGAGAAGCTGCAGACAATCAAGGCTGCGACTTCCATATGCTGCAGCTTTCACCTATGAGTCCTGCGTATGCCAAGAGAGGCTGAAGTCCATTCCCAAGTTTTTTTTACATACTTTTTCCCAGCTCAGGAACTACCTCAGGCAACTGAGAAGCAAGCAGGCAGACAGATAATGCAGCACTGATCTGTCAGTGTGACACAACACTCTCTATTTTTAAAATTCCAGTGAAAGCAGCTGTGTTTTAAAAACAATTACAAACCTTCAAACATCACGAGATTTGCAGCAAAGTATAAGAAACAGACATCCATTGTGAGAACGTGACCGATTCCCTTAGACACGTTTGATTTTTAAATTTTTCTTCAATCAACTGAAATGTAATTAGGGAGAAGGTATGTATTCTAACATGGTACAAAGCAGATTTTACCCTGGCAATGTCCATTTTTACACAAAGTTTTACCTCTGAGAATCTCATCATTTTCTTCTATGTTAATAACAGCCGAAATAAAGCATTTCAGGCACACACAGACAAACAGCACCTATGGAGGGTTCTCCCATTGTCGTCTCCACAATTTTTTTTTTAAAGACTGTATGTTAAAGGGTTGCCTTCCACTGGTGATTAGCTTTGAACAGCATTTTA
The DNA here is from genome assembly GCF_034638445.1 of Ciconia boyciana. Classification (NCBI taxonomy): domain Eukaryota; kingdom Metazoa; phylum Chordata; class Aves; order Ciconiiformes; family Ciconiidae; genus Ciconia; species Ciconia boyciana. The sequence continues at coordinate 9,230,356 of NC_132948.1, forward strand.
AGTGTATGGCTAACAAATATTATCTAGAAGAGCAGTTAACAAATGATCTTACAGGATATTTTAGTGATGCTTTTGACTCAGCAGGGACAAGGCAAATGGGTGACCTTCTTCCTTAACAGGTATGGGGCACCTGAGATGCCATTCACAGCTGTTAGGATGACTTCAAATTTAAACCAGTAGCTCTCTGTAACACTGAAAAACCATGTGCTCAAACTCAATGGAAAAGCTCCTGCTGACATCAGTAGAAGCATGACCAAGCTCTGATATAAGATGACTCAAACCAGAAGAATCCCCTGTTCTCCTCCCTTAAATCAGAGGATTTTAAGATGGACTTCGGTCAGCATAAAACCACGTGACACAACCACCCTCTGGATTTGGACAGAAATGCACATTTATCTGTGTGCAAACCCAGAAGTTTGGGGGTTTGTTCATTACTAACTAGCATTAAGAAATCCTAGCATTTTAAGAAACACTGATTTCTACAAAAAGCACTGAAGGGGCAGAGAAGGAGAGTTTTAAATATTAAGATAAATTCCACCCAAAACAAGACAGTCTCAGAAGGCTGGTCCGGTCAGCTTACATAACCTCCTTTTAATAGGTGGTTTGAATACATGTTGATTAAATGGAAACTATATAGCATAGTACAGTAGAACTTATGGTTTTTAATACAGCTCAAGTGCTTTATTAAGCTGTTTCTGATTCAACTTGCAGTTCCCCATTTTTTATCTACCTCAGAAACGGTCAAAACAGTACCATAGCATTATGTTTCAAATCCTTTTCTAATAGAAGACAATAGGGAAGACTTTGCTGTAAATACCAGACCGAAAAATCCCCTTCCCCCATTCAGAAAAAAATTAAGTTCATTCTCCACACCATGACATGTAAATGCTGCTGAGCAAGGAATTTCAGCTGGCAAGCTATCTTGCGACTATAGTGAACTAAATGCTGCACAAAATAAGAGATCTTTAAAATACCCTGTGAGGTAAGAAATGCATGATCTCTTGCTTAAAAATAAGGAAACAGTGAGACTGAATTATATGCCCATGGCTATGAAGTGTGTGAGTGACAGCACTAGAAGTGGGACTTTTTTTTTTTTTTTTTTTTTGACATACTGCCAAACTCTGCATGTAAAACCCTCATTTCCACCCTCTCATCTTTCACTTGTTTTGATATGTAGGGACAAGGAAGATCTCTGGCTAGAGTTGGCTCTCTAGCTCAGGAGAAGTTATTTTTTTCTTTTGCACTCGGATAGCACCTGGCCTAGATCTATCGTACATGGAATTTAAACATAAACCTCTGAGCGCCACGGCTCAGATTCCACAGGCCTGACCCTGCTGCCCAAATATATATTTCTCAGCAAACACAGCAAAGATACCTTGAAAAGCAGCTACTGCAGACCTGCAGGAATCACTTCTCATACAGATCACAGGAGTCTTGCATACTACAGCTGTAAGCAAATTATTTTGTTTTCAAACCTGAACTTTGTAAATTCAGCTTACAGGAATGAGCTACAGAAATGTACTGTGTTTTCCTGTTTCGTTAACGGATCCCCACTGCCCTTGTCCTCAAAGACCTCTTTTTTGCCCTTTGTTAACTCCTGCCTCAAAACCCACTTCCTCTGTGCTTCCTTCCCCCCACTGCAATCATGCAATCTTTTGAGGTGGACAAAGATTTTTCCCTTTATTGAAGGTGATGGTAATGAGGCTCTTAATTTAAGCAATAGAAAAAAATCTGATTTGATATTACAGTAGCTAAATAGATTAGCTTTTTCAGCAACACAGAAAAGAAACTTTTTGGCCTCTCCCCAGCTTTTTGTTTTTGAGGGTGTGGTTTTAGTTTGTTTTTTAATCTCCAATCTCTTTTGTTGGGGAGTTGGGCCTGTCAGCTCAGCTCTCCAAGAGCCAAAACTAACAGTATTTCCCCAAACAAAGGTTCATTCAGAGAATCAGATTATATGCATTGTGTGCTGGAGCAAAGAGGCAGGCAAGTGAAACAAAAACATTTCTACACTGAGTGAATGTCTGTAGGACTTGCAAGGAGGCCACGCTTTAGCATCTTACTATTCGTACCTACAAAGTTAATCCCAGCTGCAGCCCTAGGATACTAATCCCAGACAGAGCTCATTTTAAAAGCAAGTATTAGGGCAGCGCATTTTCTTGGTTAACTAGTTCATCCTCCTTACCTGAAATCCTCCCGCAGCAGGGGACTCCAGGTTCATGGAAGGATGTTATATTGCCCATGCACCACAAACGACAGTAGGGAGCTTTGTGCTTTAGTTACATCAACCATTTTAAAACCACCAAACCCTCCCTACTGTTTGATTCATCTCCTTTTAAAAACAATACTTCAGTCTTGAAGACAGAGATACTAGAACGGACAAACATTTCTCCTCTATCATGAGCATTCTATATTAAGAAGTGTTAGAAAAATAAAAAATAAAAATCAAAGTTATCCCCTGGCAAATTGGAATTGCAACACCTGCCAAGGAACATGTTATCTAGACTGATTTCACCCAGGCAGGCTGAGGTACGCACCTCCTGAAAAGGAACACGAAAGTAAAAGATCAGTTATACACCAGAAACAAACATTCCTGCCCCAACGAATGCACTATGATGCACTTCATTTATTTATTTTACAAATTGAACATTATTTTAAGCAAAGTTTAGAAGTTTAACCCAATTTGTATAAATGAAGGTTCGCAGCATCTGGGCTCTTGCTCTGATAAAGACCACGTCTACACTGGCAACTCACAAATGGACCCGGTAAGTGTTGTGGCATGCTGAGCACTACCCTGGCTTATACCAGCAGATCTGTGTTTGCCAAGGCAACGTACTGCAGCCTCCTCAGCAAGAGCTGAAAAACTCATGTTTTGAGAGTATTATCACATCTACGCTGACAGCCTTTCATACCACCATTACGTCAATCAAGGAAAGGAGTTTCACATAGTTTTAGCCAAACATAACGTGGCCAACATCTGCTATATGAAGAGGAAGGCTTGCAGACAGTGGGAAGGACCACTGGAGAAATGCTTTCAACAGAAGCAGGTTTCATGCAAGTTATGAAAGGGTGAAAAGAGCGCTGAAGCAGCACAGGGTGAAGGGGAACACAAAGAACAGTACAAATATCAAGGAGACTTGGAGGCTATAGTGTCCTTCAGCCAGTGTCTATTTAAAGACTCTGAATATTTAGACGGTTTCTCATTTCCAGTCAGAAATCAAAGGATATTTCTAGAAATGTTCCTGCTTTTCAGACATTTGTCCAACACTTACTCACTTTACTACAGAACTGAAACAGCAAGAAAACTGAAAAAGCTTCACAAGTAATGTCACTAATATTTCAGTCAAAAGGCTGAGAAAGGGGCCTCATCATCACAATCTATCACTGCTAACTCTCAAGCAAAACCTCTCCTTGAGCCCTGCTGTACTTAAATTTGCCCATCTACAAAAGTAATGTACTTTGTAACTCTATAAACATTAAAACTTTATAAAATATCACATATTTCAACTGTCAAAAATCAAGACCTTCTTCAAAGAACTACCAGAGATACCATCATGAAAAAATACACTAACGTACAGAACTTACACAATGCTTTGAGATCTAGGGTCAGAAGCAAGCACCACTACTTTCATTTGCCCAAATCTAAAATACCAGGATGGAGAGCAGTTGCCCATGGCCACAAAGGGTGTCAGTGGCAAAGCGACGACAGAACGCCAGCCGATCATATCCCAGCCACACGCCCCATACTAGAAATGCTACTAGCAAGAGTAAGTTTCAGCAAGGATTAGGTTTACATATCTCAATTTACACATTCCCCAGCTCTTGGTGAATTTCCCAGCATGACAGAATAATTTATGAAATATTTTAATATGCTCAGTATGAAAATGGTATAAAGGTAACACTGTAAGAAGTAAGCTGCCCTGCACCTGCATTATCATTTTATTTGGCATTGCTGTTTCTCAACTTGTGTTTGGTCAATGAAAAAGACAGAAGAAAACAGTCTTAATTTTTCTCCCACTTGGCTAGAGAATTCAAGACAACATAGAATCCATTTTTATCTCTGTGGTGGAAGTTTTTTCTGTTTACAAATAAACATTAAAACACTCATATTTTCTAAACTATTTCTGGGGTCTGCTACGAACACATCTGTTGGTCAGATATCAGCATGGGTAAAAACGTCAGGTCTCCTCAAACCTTCCTTTAGAAGAAAGCATCATTGTAAACATTGTCAGTAGTTAAAAATCTTACAATTAAGAGAGTTACAGAGCTTTTGCAGTAATACAGGACTATTATTTAAAAAATAAACTCCATAGGAAATTGTTCTGATTTTTGTTTAAACAAACACTGCAACCCAAAGCTTCTATTCTGGTATAAAATGTTAAGAGACACAATCTGTCATTTATTTTCCTGGCAGATTAGATATAGACTTGGAAAGCATACAAAGTGAAGATCACAATTTCTAAGTATTCTGTTAAAAAAAAAATATGTTCCTTTGAGGTAAGAACTAGTGCTTTAAGCATGGGCTTCAACCTACGCTTTATAAATTTAGCACATACTCTATACAGGGGAGTTCAAATCTCAGTTGGAAGTGAACACCAATGCATGTTTAATATTGAATTAAATCCTACATAAAAGGAAAATGATGGTAGTATACACAGTCACTACAAAAGGCAGGAAGCATCTGAATTTATATGTCGGTATCTTTGCACATTTCTTATTATGAAAAGCCTTTATTATAGGATCACAAGCAATGTGTCCATATCCTAAGCCTCCGTGTACAGAATAGATGGTATGCAGCACATCCTGAATATTTAACACTTTCATCGGTGGCCTCTCATGCTGTTGCTTTTCAGTGCTCATGCCTAGATTTATAGATTATTACTAAATCTTAACGAATTCCTCACAAGCTTTTCTACGGTGCTTTCACCCTCATTTTGCAGGTGGGAAATCGAGGCATAGAGCTATTAACATTTAATTATCCACTTCTCTGATCTGGCCAACATGAGATGACATGCCTGCATTTGCTTGCAAAACTGCATCCAGTTCCCTTTCCTGATCTCTCACCATGCCAGAAGGACCTCCAGTTGACGCTCTGACCACCTCTACGGTCACTGCTTTGACTAGCTGCTATCTCCAGTTTCTTAGAAAATTATAATTTCACCAAGTTTAAAAACAGTTTTGCAGGACAGAGCACTCCACTCGAACATGGGCCACCTCCTCACCAAATTTCAAGGCCCTGCTCCAATCCTTAGGGCGATATAATCTTTGAAAAATGACTGGAACTTCTTTGATTTCTTCTTTTTTTTTTTTTTAATATGGGCAATACATTTTGTTTCAGCTTTATTAACGGAACAGACTAAACCACTTTGAACAACTTCTCATCCAAAAAACATAGGCTCAGACACGGGAAAGTTCAGATCAAACAGTTAAAACAACCAAAAATACAGTTACAGATTAAGTATTAGTGAGCAACTTTAAGAACAGGAGGTGCTACCAGTGTTGCCTACAGTAATTGCTGGGTAAGAGGGTGGAAAGTCAGTTCTTTTTAATGTTTTCTGCAGTGCAGCTTAATGCCTTGTGTTCTAAAGGACTCACCCTTGTAACAAAATGATCATGTTATCTCTGTATTTAAAGCAGTAAGCATGAAACCTGCTCACAGAATGCCAGACAGCTGTTCTCCACCCGCAAGCTGTGGGCCAAGTATTGAAGTCAAGCTACTAGAGATGCTAAACTTCAAATCCAACCCCCTCTCCAGTTCCCCTTCTCTCTGGTGCTAGGATTGCAAGGTTCGTGTAGCTCAGTGTTGTGCCCTGGGCCAGAATGACCAGAAAATTGAGTATCCAGCATCATTCACAAAGTTGTCAAAACTATTTTTAAGACAACCAGCTTGAGAACTTTCACTTAGGAAACACATGCTCCATTCTTTGCCTGAAAGGAGCAGAAGACAAACATCAGCTTTAACATACCTTGCGACTTTGTAATACGCAATGATGCACCAGTAACTAACACTGTGATCAGCAGCATTGAGGGCTGTGAGAGTTACCAGATTTTCTTTGCTGCATCATCTTTACCAACAGCTTTTTTTCAGCTCCCTCCCCACTGCATGCTTCCTTTTTCAAAAACAGCCACCGCACTCAATGCACCCCTTCCTTCCTCTCCATCACTTCCTTCTCTTCATCTTGCCTCCCTGCTGCTCAAACAAGGTTTAGAAGATTTTGGTGAGGCAAAGGATTATGTATCTAACAATGTTGCAGCTGGCGTAACAAGGATATCACGATCAGTTCTACTGGGACCTTTTCTTACAAAATCTCTGCTAGGAGATAGAGGAATTTTCCTCCTGCTATCAATTGTTATGATGATGATGATGATCAACACGTTGTATTGATAAACTTATCAACAAAGTAATTCACATCAGATCAATACATTTAGTTTTCCTTGGTTTTGAAGAGTTTCCTGTGCACTCTCATGCATGGTGAAAAGAAGTGTCATTTTCAGAGCAGCTTCAGTATAAAGGGAAGTGATCCTACTCGTTTATTTCACAGTCTCTTGAAATTTTCCACTTCTTCCTAAAACTTGATTTCTGCCACTGGCTTTTCATCAACCTTCTTAGAGTCAGAATATTCATTACAAAGAGCTGTTTTCCAACACAGATGATCAGGAGCTGATACGGTTGTCCAGTGCACCTTCCTTCTCATTTAAAAGGATGGCTTTTGGCAAGGACCGTCTTTGTACAGAGAGCTATGAACACGTCAGGATCCTTTTGAATGTTCAGGCCTTAGCCTAGATTAATAAACTGATCAAGATGTGATGATCTGGGACCTTGTTTTAAGCACCTAAATTATGGTTCAAAGACTTTTCACACGCAGAGCTTCTGAAAAACCCAAACAAACCGTATCAGCGTGGCAGATCAGCACAGCTCTCTGAGCAGCGCACATACTGACAGGAACCCAGAGCTGTTTACCATGCTCAACAGGCAGAGAAACCTGAAACTGGCACTTCTGCCACTGAGGATAGTGTAACATTCTCTGCACAACATTACAAGCCTATAAATATACTGGAAGACTTCAGGGATCTTATTCTGAAAGCAACTTAAGTGTTTTAAAAAGAAGAGACGCTCCCCCACCTCTTCCCTTGTGAAACAAAGCTTTCATACCAGCTGTCTGCAACCAACTCCCTACAGTGTGAAAAACACCAGACTTATTACCAAATTCAGTTATTAAAGACTCAAGACTGCAGCAGCACATACAGTTTATTCAAAGTTTACATAAAAGCTGAACCAGAAACTACACAAAAGACAGAAGTAGACTAAAGGCACTGTTGTGTTACTACTAAGGCTACTGAAAGAGAAAAAAAAATAAAATCCCATAGAAAGATTATGTAGGGAGAAAACCCATTCCAGTCTGTTTTATGTTAACTCTGGAAGGAGGAGAAAGAAAAAAAAAAAAAAAAAAAAGGAGTTTAAAACAAAAATAAAATAAAAGCACCTCTAAAAGGCCATGCACACCTCACAGGAAAAGTCTCTACTTAGAGCTTTGTTGGATCTAAATGCAAACAAATGCTTTGACAATGCCTTCACCAAAACCAGCCCGTCAATTAGAGGTGAACATCACATAGACCTGTGAAGCAGCAGTTCTTCCTGCCCCTGCTACAGGACCAGCCACAGCTCAAAGCACGGCAGTGAAACTGGTGAATCTCTGGGATTCACCAGTCAAAGACCACAGCCTCCTAGGAAGGCTGAACATTCAGAGAATGAATAGTGGAAAACTGACCTTCACCAGCTCAAACAGGAGCTGTGGAAACTTGTCTGCAGCACTGCAGGAAAGTTTGTGCAAGTGATCCTTCGTTAATTAACTGGGACATGGCGGGGAGCATACTAATGCTCACGACATACAATCCTCATCACGTTTTTCCCAGATGGCTCCCACTGCCCATTCAGGATTGGACAGGCCAAGGGAGATGCCTGGTTCCCACACACAGATGGAGAGAAGATCAGTCCTGTTCTCAGGAAAGTGGCTCTGCTCACGCTGAAGAGTAGAGTTTGTTACTTTATAATGATGGTGGTTACGCTCACCACAGCACAGGACATTGACGAACGCTTCCTAGCAGTTAACTTTATAAAGCAGTATTTAATCTCACTATATGTGGTGAGTGTCAGAGAAAGACCTTGGGTTTATTGCAATATAACCTTACAAAGTCATTCCTTTGCTCACAGTAACCACCATGTTCAAATATCTACCAGAAAAACAGTTCAGAAATTCTCACACCATTCTCCCATGCACTAGTTAAGTCACAGCTGGAGTGACTTATCCCCTTTCCTTACCAAGAACACATTTTCAAATGGACCAAGATGGTTTATGTCCCAAAGCGAGCGGTGATTTCCTAAGTAAAATAAATGACAGTATCAGCACTTTCCTGAATCTTATGACAAACAAAACAAAAAACCCCATCACTAAATGACCCTCGCACAAGTCTCTTCTTTGAGACATGTTTTTTCCATGTTCCATAATCAAAATAAACCAGCAACCACCTTCACTTTGTAGAATCCCTTAGAATGCTCAAATGAAAGGTAAATAACATTTCTCACACGTTTATTGCTACAGAGAGAAGGAATCTCTCTAAACTGCCTAGGATCCATCTCCCCATTTTAAAAACCCTGCTATATCCACATAGCCTATAATCACCACATGCAGAGGTCAGACCCCAAGCCTACTAATGTGCTAATAAAAACTGCTAATAAAAATTTTAGGCTCCTTAAGCTCCGCTAAGATTTTTACTGGAGATTTGAGTGTTCTACTTGTATGACTGGATACTGAAAACAGATGGGATGCATGCTGGGCTCCTAAACAACAGCCTTCACAGATGAAAACTTTATTAGAAACAGTAATGAATTGGCTTTTATTGCAAATTTCTGTGCATCTACTCAGTCTCTAAGTTGAGCTGTGCTCTTCAATAACATTTGCTGATTTGATAAAGTAAATGAGTGAAATCTAATCACATGGTTCCTATGAAGGGTTAACTATTTCACACAGCAAGAGAGACAGACCAGAACATAGGAATGCCTTTTGTTCCCATGCAGTTTGATTACAGATTACCCCTCATACGAGGAACGACTCAGATCACAGAGTCATTCAAGTCACAAACATATTGGCTCTCTGCTTTCACAATACAGCGGAATATCCAGTACCTTCAGGCAGTCGGTTAGGGAAGGCAGCAGCACAGAACTAGGCTGGTATCACAGAAAGCAGCCATGCAGCAACACAAACCAGCCTTATCTGCAGCTTCCAGAGACCAAATGCTGCCGGCATATACTGTCCTGTGCTGCCCTGAAGAAAACACATTTCTGTACCAAGCAAAAGCTATAAAATGAGAGCACTCTAAAGCTGTAATTTTTATAAGGCAAAACACAAACCTCTTACTTATACGAAAAAAGGTTAGCAAACAGTGAAAGTGCTGCCTGGAATTTTTGTACAGCTGATACTAAAACGCTGTCTAGCTCACTCTAGTACTTGGCACCAGAACTCGCCTGCTTTAGCAAGAGCTGTAAGAACACCCATACAGGTTGGGCCAAAGGTCCAGCTTTCCCAGTACTCCATCTCCAGCAGTGGACACAAGCCAGTGCTTGGAGAAGAGGACAAGCATGTTTGTATGACACTCCCTCCAGCCCACAGCAACCAGCCCCCTCCAGCCCCTCTCAACTGTAAAGGAAAACTATATTAACTATTATATTAACTTACTCCCTAAAAGTTATTTGGAAGAGCTACATTGTTTCTCCTTTTGCTGTGTTTATAGACACCTTCTCACCTCCCCCCCCCCCATACCTGGGTGAGTTGAATATGTGTATCGATTTGGCAGGTCTCTGCTTTGAAAAGGGAGGGATAATGACATTTTTAATAGACAACAGCTGCTGTGGTGACTACTGCAATGACTCAGATGCCCCAGCTTTTGGATTGATTGCTTCAGGCTCTTGGCTATTTCGCAATATCTGCTTTCTATTTTCAACAGGTTTCAGGTGTCAAACATAGTTGCTAATTACCTGAAATAAGCGCAGTTTCCTCCTTGAGGATATTTGTATCTTTGATCAAGTCAGTTCTCCCATCCCAATGCTAGGTTCATTTCAAATAAGCTAACAACATGCAAAGAACTTCTCTGGCTCTGTAGCAGATCTAAGTATTTTACAACTGTATCCAAATCCTTTTACTTAGTCCTTCCTTTCTAAAAGTTCCATATCCTCAAATGCAGAAAAATAATTTTTGTGTGTGTTCCCAGGTCACTAACCTGTTCCCCCCATTACAACCCCTCATCTCAATTTTCTTTCTCAAAAGCTGTGTTATAAAGAGCAAAAGCAAGTAGATCATTCCCTTTCACTGCTTCATGCTTTCCCACGTCTGGCATGCCACCACCACATTTTCTATTCAAGGTCTCTCAACCGCCATCCTGTCAGGGACAGATGTTTACCAAGCAAATAGAAAGCTGGACTAAGCTGAAGTATGTGTGCAGATACTAATGTGCAGGAGTTTGAATGTATACAGGGAAACATTTATACCTTCTCTGGACACTGTACAGAATGAGCTAACAGGCGAAGCATGATAGGTAACATCCAGACCTTTATGTGCTGCTAACAGACAAGCAAATTTCAGAGCCCATTCCTGAATCCACAAAGCAGCTTAGCAGAACCAGGACTTCATTGTGTTGCCTCTCAAATACGACAAGTTCTCCTGATGCAGGCAGTTGTCACTGCCTGCATCATTATCAATTATCAGCAGAGCTTGACTTGCCATGGATAAGCTTACTCACAGTGCTACAGCTTCTATACAAACATTCAGAAATTCACCAGAATGAGCAGAGACCAACCATCCTAGAAAATAACAAATTATATTATTCTTTGCTCTGGAAAATGTGGCAGCAGATAATATCTATATCAATTGATTGGCAGATCAGGAATGCAACAAGATCTTCCACTGATCTCTTCTGTTTGGTACTTCTTCTCTAACAGCTGCCAGGCCCCCAGCCCAGGTATTTCCTTTTTTCCTTTTTTTTTTTAATTAATTTTCCTTTTTACATGCATGCCTTTCCTTTTTTACCTTGTTGATCACTTCTATCTCTGACACACTGCAAAGAAATAGTTTTCAATAACTAACACAGGCTACATCAAGTGTCATACCACAGCACGAAAAGCAAAAGTCTGCATAATAAGAAGATAATGAAGAGCAGTCATGGACTTCAAAGAACAATCACAAAGAACTGAAAAGCTCTTCCACAATTCATGCTCCATTTGGTCCCCGTCCCTTTGGGAATGGCGTCAATAGTGAAGACAAACAGTGAATAATTTTAACAGCAGCCTAAAATCTGGATGCAAGATGCAGCAAGAACAATTTAGCAGAATAGCCCATGATGGCTCACATGCACATTCACACGACTGTACAGTTGCTAGATGGTAACTAAATGCAGTGGGCCTAAGTTATTTTTAGGTCTACTGTGAAACCCCAGCGTCACTTCCTTCCAGCTGCTCCAAAGACACACCACCACCATCACACAGGCCTGGGCTCTGTATCATTATTACTCCTGGCTTGATGGTCTGAGCCTAACCCTTGCCCTGCATTAGAATTTCACTGGGTAAGAATTCAGCCAAGGCAACAAAGCCCCTGACACAGACAGGGCAATGTGGACAAGAAGAGTGTTTTGGACAACTAGCTCACGTGGGCTGGGAAAGTGGTCTGGCTGTTGGATAGAGAAGTCACTGCATTCGCTGCAGCCCTGCTAGAGGTCTCATAGCCATGCTGGCCAAGGTCACTTCAGTTGATGTGTCCTTGAACTGCTGCAGGCAGAGCACTCATTACTAGGGGACCTTGAGGGAAGGGAGAGTAAACAAAGTGGCAGAGGGAAATGGAGGCCAGGATTTCGAGTAAATATCCCACGCTAGAGAGTTCTGAAAACAATGAACTTGACAGATTCCAGCAGCAAAAACGTCCTTCATGCCTCTGCAGTGTTTGCTTGGATCTTGTTACGCAGACATATCACTTAAAAAAAAAAAAAGCCCTGCTGATATATGAGGACTAACAGGCTTCACTGTTGGACAGATCAGTGAAAAGAAAAGGCCTCATCCTGTTTATGTATGCTTCTGAGGATCGGTTCTAAGCAGTAGTACAAGATGCAACACAAACTCTTCAGGACAGAACAGTCTTGTACGCCTCTTGCACGCAGCCTGGCGGGACACAGCCCCAGGACCAAGCTGCTGTATTTACCACGACTGTTCTAATGGCAGTAAGGCTCTGGTGTTCACATGAGCTCTCGACACAGTTACCTCTGAAGCATCTACATAAGCAGGACTCTTTTGGAAGAATACAAGGGTAGATACAGCATAGAAGGCAAGCAGCACAGAGGATCACAAGTATACCACACAGAGGGTTCAGATTGGGGCAGACTTGCAAGCTGCCACCTTCCCCCCAGATTTGCAAGACCCAAGTATAAACAATGCAGCTGCTGTCTCACTTCCAAAACTAATAATGGCAATCCTCTTTCTCAATAAGGGCGGACATATTACACAAAAGCAAGGCTATTTGGATCTTCTCCTTACCCCCTCGGTCACCCTTAAAGCTCAACTCTTCAATTCTTGTTCTTATTCACAAGCCAACCCTAGTACAAGTAAACCCCATCTAACACCAGCAAAGACAGGACCACTCTTTCACCTCCCAACTGAGATGGAAGAAGCGTTGTCACGCTCATGCAGAAACAAAGCTGTAGCAAGCATCAGATCCCTGTACTTGTATAAGGATAACTCTTTATGGACTAAAGGGGGTAGATCTCTCAAGCTTTCTTCCTTTGTTCCTTCAGCTGAAAGCAGCCTCAGCTCTTTTATTTCTGCTCTGAACTGCCCCCCCAAAATTCTGGCCTTTGTTTCCCAAATCACTGAGAGAACACACAGGGAAATACTGTCAATCTGCAATTAAAGAGAAGCACAAACACCACATATGTACTCCACCCATACAGATAGATATCCTCTGCTTGCTCTGGTGTGATAAATGAGCAATAAAGATTCCTCTGGAAAACCAGAAATCTCCCACTATATTAAGAAAGTATTTATCTCTGTATGTAGCAAGACATTCCCACATATAAAAAAATTCAAGTAAGAAAAGGCATTAAATATAGCAAAAAGGACTACATCCACTGCTTCCTTGCACTACACCGTAAGCTAAATGAGAAGTAGAGAGATGAGAAAGTCTCTAACTGTGCATTACTGTTATAGATAATGTTATGCTGCAAACACAAAACCAAGGATCAAAAAGCTAACAAGTCATTAAAATTTAACAAGTCATTAAAATCTTTCTGTGCTTTTCAGAAAAAAAAGTGTTCCATTCATTAAGTAGCATGCTTAGCTACTTAAACAATTGAACCCTTTTCCTAGCATCACGGTGTGTCACAAAACATATTATGTCAAAAGGGTTATCTGTAGGTCAGCAGTGGTCTGGCCTAAACACACTTACATATCACTAATTAAAGAGAATCAGATTCTTTCACTAATACCCTGCTATATGATAATCCAAGTGGTGGTCTGCAGGCCCTTCCCATCTGGCCTGTCACCTTTTGTTTCTCCTCTCAGAGGAGACAAAGCAGTTCTGAGAGCCACTCATACCACCCTGGGCTTTGTACCTCTAATGTACCTTCCAGGTGGCCATGGTCCAGATAACTGACCAAGAGAAGGAATCATTTCACTGTGCCTTGGGCCTAGATGGCTTCCTATGGTCCTCTCCAATCCTGTTTTCTATTATCCATCTGACGGCACAGCTGGAGAGCCCAACTTTAAAAATACTAGTGTTTCACAAAGGTAACTGTTGCTGAGCTTGCTCTTAAGTAGCACCCCGAGTTTGAATACCTTAAGGTACAAACAACTACAAACAACTGAAACCCACTTAACAGAGAGGGAATGTGACTACCCTGCAGCCAATCATTCACACTGCAACAGAATGGCCGAGGTGTCATTCAGACTGTCCCTTAACACCCCCTCCTCGGAAGCATTAAACCTGTAAGAGACCTATAAGGGACGATCACATGCATGAAAATGACAGTAAGATAAACACTATTCCCACAGGAGTTTGAGTAGACAAACATCTGCTGAATCCAACGCCACATTTAACACAGTGAGGCAGAGTCCAGCAACTGCAGCACATCAAGCTGAGGGAGGAAAGCAGACAAGGAGCCCTCATCATTCGTGCTTGCAGAGTAAAAACAGTTCTCTAACAGACAGGGTCCTTCAGCTAACTGGAGTGGCACGTTCACCTTCTGAACAAATCTCTCTTGCAGAAAGGGGTCATGCCTCACATGGCAATTAGGTATTTGACAGCCCAAGGAGGCTGACGCCATTCAGACTTCCAAGCCCAACCAAACAGCTCTCCACAGGTGAAAAATCCACACTCCTCTATGAAAAACACAGCTCCCATTGTTCTAAAAACAGGAGGGTTTTCTAGACTCCCCAGAAGGCCACTGTCAGCAACAGACTCCAGAGCTGATGCTCCAGCTATTCAAGCTTCCTTGGCAACTGGGAAGCACAGCCCTTTCAGGAGGAGAGCGATGATGCCTCTCAGAACCACAACGACCAGTCACCGCAGGGAGCAGGTGCTTTCAACAGGCAGTTCACTGAATGCCAAAGGCAGTCAGCAGAACACTGCCTTCCAGAAGCATTATGACTACCATTAAAATACCAGCCTGATTTTATTACCCTGTAATTTGCATCTATAGGGTTCCTCATCAGTTACAACGGCCAGTAGCTTTTCTAACAGAGGTGTCAGTAAGCTGCACATCTTATTCTTCTTCCCCTCCTAAACCTTTCTTCCATTTTGTCTTCCTTCCTTTATTATTTAAGTTTGTAGCTGAAGTGTCATCTTTGATACAGCTTCCTTTTAGACTCTTATATTAGCCCACTTCTAAACTTCATGCCTTTGTTTCCCCCTTTGAAAAAGACCAGTACACACATCTGGGTCTCTGAAGTGTTGAGACTGTTTTGGTCATTTTTAGAAGGGAGAAAGGGAGGAAAAAGCAGTTAACTGATTTATCTAAGATCAACAAGCCAAGAAACTAAGGGCTAGTGAAAAGCTTTGTGCTTGTGTCTCAAAGTAAATAAGCTGTGGCAAATGCACACTAGAACATTTCCGATGGCGATTACAGCTTTACTTACAAAGAGATGTCTATATTAATTACATTATGAATGGCACCAAGACAGCGTGTTTTACGTTCAAAACAAACAATCAGAAATGACCTTCCAACTCCCACTTGAGCAAACAAACAAAAAATTATTTTGAAGAGACCATGTTTAGAATTTCTATTCTAGTAGTAGAACATTAGAAGTCATTTATGGAAAACCTACCTTTTCCTAATCCCATTTTTCAAGCCTTCCTGCTTCAGAAACTGTGACAATAGTGTAACTCTAGCTTGCACTAAAAACAATCAGATTCAGGTTTTTCCATCACTGTCTGAAACACAAAGAACCAACTCTATTTTCTTTGGAGGCAACTGAAACAAGTACTTTTCCTAATCATCTTCATAACTGTTTTATAGACATGTTAAAGGTTTCCTTCCCAGAGTGAAAGGAAAATGTATGAAAGCTGTAAAATATTTCAATAGCCATCAAAGAGTTTAGAAAGCTTGTCTTTTTCCTCAGAAGTAGCTTAGAAGTTTTGTCTTTAAAGAGACTGCTTGTGCCAGTGACGTTAAAATATCAAAGGACAGATGAGGAAAACTGTAAATGCAATTAATTTCTGCATACAAAGGAAAGGAAGTAGCAAGCATATAGCCTGAAGTCTGTTAATTAAAAAATGAAATACCAGATTAAACCCAAACTGGTCCAAGTTTCTAAACTGATAAGGTTGTTTGTTGTTGTTGTTTTATTTTAAAAAGACAAACCTTTCTCTCCAACAGCAAAAGGAAGCAAGGCAGCATTAGAAGAGCCAAAGCAGGAACCCCAGCTCTCCTGCCCCCATTTTACTGCATGATCATCCATGACTTCCGTATCTGGGTCCATCTAGCTTACTCTCTCCCTTTATCAGGCACACCTTTATGAAGTGCTTCCTATCTAACTCTCCCATCACAGACCAAAGCACAGGGAAGAAATGCTGGACTTCTCTGACTTCAGCCACACCTTCAATCATCTACCCTTACTTTCCATATCATCTTCCCTCTCGTACCTATTTCTCCTGCCCTGAACAGCACTACACCAGCATCCTCTTTCCTCCCCAACTCATCATTATCCATTCACTTTTGTCCTTTTTATGAGATCTCCTCTGAGTATAACTACAATCTCTTCTTCTCCACGTCGTCACTATCAACCTCAGAAACTTCCCTTTCCTTGCTGCCATTCCGTCCAGCCCTGCTGCTGAACGTTTCCTCACTCACACGTGTTCAGCGAGTTTGTAACCCAGGCTCAAACCCACCCAGTCAGCTGAAAGGTCATTTGTTTGACTTGAACTTCACAATATCTTTTTTTTTCTTCCTGTTTCCATCCCTGTGACCTCCTCTATCAACACCATCCACCCCACTGTGTGGCTTTATCTTGGCCCTTCTAATGCATTCAACGCATTCCTCAAAGGTCCTCTTAATTTTACTCCAAATCTCAGTGAACTTCTGGCCTCACTCCTTGCCCTCTCAACTCTTCCTTCTCTGCAATAGATCTCTGAGTACTGTTATTAGGGGAAAAATTCCACTCAGACATACCAACTTGGAGAGGTTGCTCTCTACTGCAAGCCTGTCAATTTCTGTGCAAATTTAAAATGCCTCTCTGACATCTCAGAAATGCCCAGCCATCAGCTCAATATGGCTACAAAGCTCCCTTTATTCCTCCCCACCACTTTCCAGCTTGCTGCACCACTAGATATCCCTTTGTTTGATTAAGACTAATCATAGCTTTAGGACACACAGACAGAGAAGCAGCTGCTGAAGTGACTGTATATCAACTCTGCCTTCCAAAAGAATGGAATTATTTTTCCCACATGGGAGAGTAACAAACAAGAATGATTCTGTGACCTACTAAAGGAGCATGCAGAAAAACATGAGTAAAGCTAAGACCTGAATTTCAGGTTTCTTGGCTTTAATTCCTCTTGCCCCTCACCAGAAAGAAATGAAAATGGGTAGGGGGAAGAGAATTGGAAATCAATGTGTTAATTTCTGTTGCCATCAACTCTACTTCCTTCAAAGTACATCATAATCATGAAACACAAAATCTTCACTAAAAGTAATTCCAAATCTCACAGTTCAGCCAAGCTTTTTTCAGACCACACAAAAGTTACTGCAAACTGGTAATCTGAGGACAAACTAGCTCCCTCTTCCCTATTTCAGCAACCCATCAAAAATTATGCTTATGAAATCCATGTTGTATTTAAGCCAGAAAATAAGATCTGTTTACTGTGTGAAAACACAAGACAAGAGAACTACAACAAAACATGTAGATTAAATGGTAAATCAAAGGATAATATCAACAGTATGCTTTTTTAATGAAAAATGTGACTACTGTGCACACACTGTGCACACCACACCCTACACAGCCAGGTCCACAGAAACCACTAAAACCTTGTGACCTGCAGAGCCACCAAAATAGCCAGGAGCAAAACAAAACAAATTGTCCCTGTATCTAAATCTCTGTGTACAGAATTTGTCTTTTCTTCCCATAAGTCACGTGTAGGCCCGAAGACACCAAAACCTTAATTTCAACCAAGGTCTTTTCACACTACCACTACTAAATGTTTACTTTGGCAAAAGAAATGCATCTTCGAAATGAGAACAGCTCAGCAATCTTTCTGCAAATCTTTCTGAGATTCAAGGTTGTCAAGGTGGAATTTAAAAGTGCATCTTACATAGAGCTTAAAAGCTTGTGACTATATCAAGCATTTGACATAAGCGAGGTAAGAGGCTCAGTAATAATGACCTGATTCATATTGCACTCTGAATATAGCATCCTTGCTTTTAAATGACCCTTAACCATGAGTACTTACAACACAGCCACGCTGCTCAAGTTAGGCTTAATTCGTAGGATGAATATAGGTGTTTTTATCAGAGTAGTTTCTACAAGCAGCATACAAAATATGTAACTAAATTCTGGAAGTTTTTCATCTCAAACCTGCTATCACCATTGCTAAGAACTTCCCAAAACACATTCTGCATTAACAAAGAATATGTGGCAAAGGTGCTTTGGAAACGAGCTGATCCCTAATGTCAGTCCACTGATGAAGGGAGTATTTTTGGCTTACATCTACATGAAGTGAAGGGGTCATATTGCTAAAGAGGACAGATGAGATCTAGAAATGACCTGGCAAGCTTTTCAAAAGGTAGCCGTCATCGTAGTTCCCAGACCCCACTCTCCTGTTCTGTGCAACTTTAACAAGCAGGATCCAGAAGGGTTTAGAAAAGTATCTGATGCCAACGTTAACACTCTTACCTAAAGTACATCTGGCATGTTCCTTAAGCTCTTATTAAAAGGTGAGAGAACTCTGAGGCTACTCTGGGCTCATAATAAACGAGCCCAGAAAGTCATCTTCATTTACCCTATCATATCCTACCGCTAAGTAAGATGGACATAAACTGGCATAATAATATGTAACAGAAGTTTAAAAAGTCCACCACCCACATTAAGTGTGAGTAGTATCTTTAATAATTCCTGAAATAAAGCATGTACTTTGTTTACATGATGTACATGACCACATGCAACTGACTAGCCCATCGTCTCCACTGCAGAGATCTTCTCCCCAGCACTGCAGGAGGGGAAACTTCATAAAGAAAGTGAATGACTTACATGGTCCCAGAGCTTGATCAACCTCTTATTTCCTTACAGGGCATGGATAAGACACACTGGGTGAGTACTAACTGAAATCTGCACCATCACATTTTACATCTAGAGAAAGTAACTAAAGAATCGACTTAAATCTACTTTTTCCAGGAGTAATGCATTGTATTTCCTACTCCTCGCAATGATCACATTAGTCATTCCAGCATGATTTACCTCTCTACCACCTCGGCATCAAAACCCTAGAGATAAACTAGCACGGTGCCACTGATTCCTACCGCATGTTTTTCAGAGCTCCACATGCAGAGTTCAGAATACGCAGATCTGTATTTCCATATTTCAGATTTTGGACCTTAAACAAACTATACGCTAAACTTTGGGAACAATGATTCCCAAAGCAGAGCTTTCCACAGGGAAGTCGAACGTCCCCATATTCCAGCCTGTTAGGACAATAAGTGGTTTACAGTACCCTTTCGTAAAGCATAATTTTTCACTTAACATAAGCCTTCAGCTTGCATTCTACAAGAAGCTGAACATTATTCTTCCGCTGAAGACAACAGCTCTCCAAAATGAAGAGAAAAAATTCTTCTGTCCCAATCTCAGAAAAAAACTTCATTATATGCTATGGTCAGAACATCCCAGAATACAGTTCAGTTTTGGGAAGTTACTTTTGGGTAATGTAATTATCTGGATAATTGTAAAGTTATTAAAGGGCTTTACTAAATTAAATATCAAGATTATGTATCATTTGACTTAATTCTGCTTAATAACCATTGTGGGCCATATAACCACTGGCATAGTTTCTCATTAGAATGAACAGCATCAAAGGTCATTTTCATTTCAGAAAGCATATTTTTAAAAATCTTTTTGCCTTGAAAGTGTCCTGCCTGCCATAGGTCAATTATAGCTATCTACACACATCAAGATCTGCAAGGTCACATTGTTTTAAAGGGCTGAGATGAAGGGGCTAAAAGAGGAAAACCAGGGTTCTCTTACCTTCATCAGTATGGTATAGTTCCCACAATCAATCTCTTGAGAAAAAACAGGTGACATTTAGATAAAGTACAGCCCATGTGATACCTGTTGTAAACCGTAGTGTTTATAAGTAACTTACTGATTTAGAAGATTGTTTTAATCTCCTAACTGTACAGGGGAGTATGCTGTGGCCATATTTTCCCCTGTGCAATGGTTCGTTTGAAATTAGGATTTTCAACCTGTGCAGCTGGATACGTCACTGAAACAGTTATGATGAAAACTAAAATTAGGTTAGCTTGTACTGCTCAAAGGCATGAAGGAATCACTTCCCTCACGTTCAGAAATAGTTTTTTATAATAAAAAGTTTGACAGTTAACAGTACAAAGCCATATTAAAAACATTATTTTACAGCACAATTAAAAGAGCCCAGGCTACACTGTGCATCCCATCATGAACATGATTCAGCACAAATTTGGTCACTTTCAAACATAAGCCATCCTAGGTTATGACCTAGGTAATCTAGAAAAACTTTGCTTTCTAGTTCATTGGCAAAGCTAATGGATACCACACAGTTTAGTGCCTCTTTTTAAAACTTTTAAACACCGAAATACTAGCAATGGGTGTCAAGTGTAAATAAATATTACACACAGAGCTCTGCTACAGCAACTTCCTTGTTTTTGTATTTAACATAGCTGCATTACCCCAGCTCTAGAAACGTGATGAGTTAGCTCATGCCCCTCATTGCTGGTTCTGCAACAGCCACAGAGCAAAAACCACACTTCTTCACCTTTTTGTTTTACAGTTTTTGGTGTTGGTTTCCACGCCACCCAGTTCTTTTCTAGAGTGAATTTCTATCCAGCAAAGGCAGTACGAAAAGTGTTAACACAGAATCTGCGTGTTTTGTCAGTGCTAGATCAGATAGACAATAATGGGAAAGATATATCTGAGGCAACAGCAATGAAAACATCCCCATAAGCCAACCAAGTTCA
This sequence comes from Ciconia boyciana, assembly GCF_034638445.1. NCBI lineage: Eukaryota > Metazoa > Chordata > Aves > Ciconiiformes > Ciconiidae > Ciconia > Ciconia boyciana. The sequence continues at coordinate 9,251,080 of NC_132948.1, forward strand.
AATCAAACTTGAAGCACAGCACAAAACGCAGCTGCTGTTTACCCAAGTGCTGTATGTTCCCTGAGGAGGATATGGACAGAGGCACCGCTTCCAAGGTAGAAAGGTTCAACCTACATGCTTAATCAATCATTTGTTAAACAGCGATGATTCCTCATTTCATACCCACGTTCATCACCCCAAATTAGACTTTCAAAAATTATTTTAATCCTTTTTAGACCCAAGTTTACAATTGGTTTGTTAGGCAGATTTAAAAAATTTATCACAAAGCCAGCAAGTAAGCAGGCTGGATCTGGGCAGGATGTTTCATGGTTGCAACTAAGCAAACCTTAAGGTATCCAAGTACAGAAGTATTAAGAAAATGCTTTTGTTTTGTAGCCTCTGAGAAGATATTTTCTGCACCTTGCCTCATACTACCACCAACAAGCAGGATAAAATTATTTCTGCTAAAATAGATTTGGTGCTCAATTTATGCATCTTCCTCAGAGTTCGGTATTGTCAAATTAGTATCACAGAATTATTTCTTTGCATTAGATGTGATCCTCAGTTTCAAAATCCCAAGGATACACTAGTGGAAGCACAACATAAAATAAAGCTGATAGAGGCCGATGAGAAGATACGCAGGAGAAGTCGTTCTGTCCCTCGTAATACTTGTGGTTCCTTTGCATGTTCCTCTCAGCTTGTACAATAAAGGCAGACTGGTTAAGTTTTACATTTTTATTTCTTTTGTAAACACAAATAATTTATGTCCATTTTTGTCCACACCTTATTTAAGATTAACTCTCTTGCTAGTAACTAATAACTTGCTTAGTAAAAATTATCAAAATGAGAAGATTACTTACATTTTCTCACTAACCGTACAGAACGGATAGTTCTATTGTTTCCTCTTCATTGAGCAATACTTAAATAGAGGAATTTGGGGTGGGCAAAGTTAATTTTCTTTTAGCAAGCTAATATGGTTCCCATAAATGAAAATAAATATTTCCGTTGATATGCTCAGAGGCATTTTCCATCATTCCTTTTAATCGACTTCCAAAATATGCTCAATAGACAACATCAGATTGGATCCAACTTCTGCTGTATCACATGGAACAAAAGACTCGAGCAGGCATACATCTTTTCAAAACACTTCTATTCCATAGCTCTGCCTCCATTTTGGATGACAGACAAAGGGAGTAAATGTGAATATAATGCCTTATTAAACAGACAAAAAGCAAAAACGAAGTCTGAGCAAAAGGCGCAGATAAACCCAGGAAGTGCTACAACCAACTGAACCACCAGAACAAAGAAAACAATGACAGATCCCACTTTCTTGAATTTGTTATAAAAATAAAATTGGGGGGGCCGAAAAAAAAAAAAAAAAGAAAGCAAAATTGGCCAGTTTTCACACAGGCTGGGGCACAACCCTTTACTTTGCCCTTCAGGGATTTCTCCCAAGACTCTTCAGCACTAGATGTTTCCACTAACTTCAAGCCTGACCGTGAGATGCGGAGCATTTTCTAGTGCCAGGAAGAGTCTGCAGAGGCAGCGCGCACTCCCACGCCGGGGATGAGGTCCCACTTCGCCTCACACACTCAACCCAGCCTCCCTTTCTCCCCTCCCAGCCCCGGCGAAAACGCGGTGACAGCCTCTCCGCTCACCCGAAACCATTCGCGCCGAGGGCTGGGCGACGCTTTGCGCCGTGGTCTCAGGCCTACGGAAAGTGCCCGCAAGGATCCTAAAGTTCACTGAAAACAAAAGCGACACGAACACCCACGCGTGGGGGCGGGGGGGGGGGGGGAATATCACCGCCGAAAGGCAACGCTCGGCTGTCCCCACGCCCTCGGGGGTGCCCCGGCCCATCACCTCAGGCCTCGCTCACCCCCCCCCCTCCGTCCCTCACCGCGCCCTCGGGTCCCCGGCCCGGTTCCCCCTGCGACGCCCAGCCGGGGCTTTCCCCACGGCCGTGACTCACTCCGGGAGCCGCTCGGCCCCTCCGCACCGCCCCCAGCCCCCGGTCCGCCCTGCCCCACGCCCCCGGCCCCCGCCCCGCGGCCCAAGGGCGGCGGCCGGTACCTGTAGGCCAGGGACATGCACTCGAAGAGCTTCGTGAGGGAGGCGTCGATGCTGAGGCGGCCCCCGGCGCCGCCGCCGCCGCGGGCCGCCCCGAACTGGTAGGTCTGGCAGGTCTGCTCGTTGACCGTGTCGAAGTCGTAGCCCTTCTTGGGCGGGTGCTCGCTGTGCGGCGACGAGACCATGAAGTGGCCCGAGTGGATGATCTGGGGGCCCGGGGGCTGCCCCCGCCGCGGCCCGCACCGCCGCCCTCCGCCCGGCGAGACGCCACCATCGTCCGTGTCCGACGAGTCCTCGTCGGGCTCCGTGCGGGGGCACAGCGGCCCCGCCGCCCCGAGGAGCCGCGCCGGCCGCATGAACACGTCGGCGGCCATGGCCCCGCTGCCGCCAGCCGCCGGCCAAGCCCGCCGCCCGCTCTGCGCCGCCACCGCCCCGCTCCGCCCCGGGCCGGCCCCCGCCGCGCCGCACCGCCCCCCTTAAGGGAGCCGGAGCGCCGCCCCCCTCCCCTGCGGCCTGCGCCCTCCCCGCTCCCGCCTCAGCCGCGCGGGCCTCCTCCCTCAGCGGGAGCGAGCGCGGGCCGCCGGCCCCTCCGGCCACCCCTCGGGCCCCTTTCCCTCAGCAAAGGGCCCATCCTGCCATTGCCGCTCCCGAGGCCGCTTTCCCTCGACGCGGCCCCCAGCCGCTCCCGAGGCCGTGTCCCCTCAGGGAGAGCCCCAGGCTGCCATCGGCCACGCCAAAGGCCACTGGAAAACACCCCTGCGGGTGTTTCCCCTCAGTGAAAGCTGCAGCCCATTACCACCTTGGAGGCTGCTTTCCCTCACCCCACTGCCCTTTACTTACAAGAGGAGAGCTCCTTCAGAGGAAAGGGCAGGACCATCCCCGCCTCCTCCCACTCACCCACCATGTTTTACCCTTCCCCTTACGCCACTGTCGATCATGAAACATCCCTGCGGGGTGGCTGGCTACCTTGCATCACCACCAGTCTCACCAAGAAAGCGGAAGGCATCACTGCCACAAGGCCCTGGTGTCATGCTACGGCTGTCCTGTCCCCACTCCTCCCGCAGTGGTTTAGACGATCCAGCATGGCACTTCTACCCAGCAGGACAATGTTGTAGGGCATGAGGTGGTGCATGGGGAACCCTCGACCAAAAATGCACAACCACCTCAGGCCTCAAGACTGAGAAGAGGCCTGGGGAGGCTGTGGTCACTCAAGAGAACCATCACAAGGAGCTAACTGCATGTCTTTGGTAACACACTTCCTCAAACACCCCTAAGCTTAAGGGACTCTTATGAACATGAGAATCACAGAATCATGTCGGTTGGAAAAGACCTTTAAGATCATCAAGTCCAACTGTAAACCTAACACCACCAAGTCCACTACTACACCATGTCCCTAAGCACCTCATCCAAACGTCTTTTAAATACCTCCAGGGATGGCGACTCAACCACTTCCCTGGGCAGCCTGTTCAATGCTTGACAACCCTTTCAGTGAAGACATTTTTCCTAATATCCAATCTAAACCTCCCTTGGTGCAACTATTTCTAATATTTCTAAATCAGAAGATGCAGAGGACAGCCCAGAACTGGCTGAAGGATGTTGACAAGATAGTCGTTGGGCTAGAAACATTTTATGGATTTAAACTATCTTTAATACAGTAAATTGCTTATTATTTTCAGGAAGCAGTCTGCAAGAAGCCAGGGCAGCTACAGAAGTAGCTGGAGACCTGTGGCAGACAGGCTGCAAACACGGCTGGAGGGATCAGCCTGGAATTGCAGAGAAAAGCTCGGGACATGGCCCTTCTACTGCCAGCCTGGTGGCTCACACCTAACCCACATACCTGCTCAGTGGCGTGTAAAGTAAGCACAATTGTTCCAGGAGAAGTAAAGATCGGATTTCATCCTTCTCAAAAGCATAAAGGAAGCAATGGATTCTGTAGGTCAAGATGAAAGCACAGCAATAGGGCCGGTAGATGTATTCGTCTGGGGAGCAAACAGCAGCTTACAGCACAAAAACCCATGTACATACGTATGCATATACAAGGTCAAGAAAAAAGATCTCTAGCTTGCCCTGTAGAGCAAACCTCCATCACCAGGAGAGCAATTGTATTCTAGATGGCATACTCCAAAGCATTTATACTAAATTGCTCATATTCTCTCAGTTCTAGGACCTCATACTTAAAAAACAGGCTCTTCTATATAGTCATCCTCAGGAGGGGAAACAAACCCCAAACATTAAATTGCCACATGCTACTTTTTCTGCTTTGTAAAATCAGAAATGAGATCAAGGAAAACTCAAGGGATAGAGATAGCAATGGAAGGAAGAGGCATTCCTGCAATATCACAATTATGCCCTTTCAGTGATCTAATATTCTCCATTAGAAAGCATGAAATCAAGATGGATCACTGTGTTTAGGGGAGAAGTGGTAGGGTCAAATACTTCCCCACATGAAAGGAGCAGTAAGGCATGGTCACATCATGTGAGGGCTCTGTTAGAAATCTTTAAAAATCAAGATTAACATTCAGCTCTTAGTCAGCATCGCGTATGACTAAAATTCTTAAGAGACCACAGTCGTAATTTAGCTTCCAAGCTGGTTATTGTTACCTTATTCTAAAGTTGTTTTTTGTTTTGTTTTGTAAAAAAAAAGCTATGCTATCTCCCAGCAAGGCATTCTGATTGAGAGTACTCTTAAGTGCAAAAAATTAAAACATTTCAAAACAACATTCATACTTTCACAATGTCTATTTTAAGTCTGACATGTAGTTTGTTAAGAGCACCTTAACTAAACAAAAATTAAAAACCACAACCACCCATCAATAACAGCACTGTATACAGTACTTCCACAATAACAGCCTATATATTTACTTCACAAATTTATAAGCAAGCCACACTTGCTTCTTTCTGTGTGCAAGGAGGGGTAACTTGTTAAGTTGCTAGGTAGTAATGCAATTTTCTAAGAAGTTAGCACTACACCAAACCATCACTTAAAATGGGGGCAGCAGTCTTAAGCTATGACTAACATTTCATGCAGTTCAGAGTTTTCTCCTCTAATCATCCTCAGTGCAAATACTGCCGATGCAAGGAAAGATGCATCCCTTTAAATCCAGTTATTTTGGAGACAGATCTCTTGGTTTGCCTTTTTAAGATCAGCATTTAGGTGATCAGTAATGGGTGAAGACTCCCAGCTATCCTCTCCTCCTCCACAGTAATGAATTCCAGGAGGCACAGGGAAACACTAAGGGGCCACAACAGCATCTTTTGAGTATGCTTTTTCTTACTGTTTCTTTTTAGCAATCTGCAGTGCAAGGTGAAACACAGGCCATCATCTTCTGATGATGTTCCTTCAACAGCACAGGATTTTAGCACAGGAGGAGACAGACATTTACTTAGAACTCAACTTTAATATACACTGAAGAAAGAGACATTCAAGCTGTTTAAAAATACACCCACAGTGTACTCCACAACACTTAGTGGTAAGAGATTATCCTCCTAAATCTACAGACAGGAAGATAAGCATTCCCACTTTGATGGGGTGAAAGAGCTCAAGGAATCTTACTCACAGCCTCAGACTGTGGGGCTGATTGCAGGTGCTGGGAGTCCAGCCATCCCATCACCACTTCGCTGGCTCCTCTGCCCGTCCTGCTCCCAGGCAAACCACAGGGCCAACCTCCAGCCCCGTACCCTGCTTCTAGGCTAGGCTGCTGCTCACTCCTTCACCCTTTACTGGCACAAGCCTTACCTGTTCAGAAGCCTTTCCTTCCGAGACCCGTCTGGAACTACATCCTTGTTTCTACCTGTTCTTTTCTCTCTCTCCAGTTCCACCCTATATATAATTCCTTTATGTAAGTCTGCTGATTTAATTCATTAATCCAGAGAAAAAAAACCAACTAACTCAAATGGGTAGTTTTCTTCCCAGGTTAGCGAACTTAACTGCTTGATGAGAGGATGCTACGAGCACCCCAGTAAATGCAAGGGAGGCAACAAAACCAAGCTGGGAGCAGGCAAGCTGGCTGTGGCTCGCCTTTCTGGTAGCCATGAGCCAGCAGACCAGTTCGGCTGTCTGTGAAGCTGCAGGCTACTTTGGGCAGAGCACACAGAACACTAAAAATAAGCTGGACACTTTATATCCATCTTGAATGTAAAGAATCTTTCCAAAACTCTTAAGGAGTTTTACCCTTGCTAGCATCAGAGTCAAACATGTTTCCAAACTGAAGCTTGTTTCCACACTATGCCCTCCTCCCTCCAATTTAAGTTACCACAACACATTAGCCGAGTACCAAGCCAACAGTAAGCACCTTAAATTACCAAGTTATTTTGCAGGCTGCTGTAATTACATTGGTCATATCTATTTGTTGTTGCAACAACAACAAACTGCCCCCGCCCCGCTCAGTGTCCTGCTACAATATCAAGACACCTTTGGTCCACTCAAAGGTGAATCATTTCACACGTTACCAAATGAGACAACACCATAGAATGCACATTTAAAAATACCATTTATAAAAACAGAAATTTATTGTAAATTTAAAAAAACAAACGGAGATTAAGTTTCTTGATAAAAATTATTCACACAGCATTCATGTTGTGATTTTTTATTTTATTTTTGAAATGAAACCATTGTACATTGTACAAACCATAACTACCGATGGAATAAATAAGTGAAAAATTATACTGCTGTACAACACACACACACAAATCATAAGATGGAAAACGATTAGGTATTGAAGAAAACAAAATTCTTTACACCTTCTAACAGGCCCTTAGATATAAAGAACATTCCAAAACATGACAATGTTTATGTATGAAGATAGCCACCCAAAACCAATATTTTATACTGCCTTGTTGATTATTTTTTGTTGTTTTGTAAGTGCCAGCACTTTTTGGAATGTTTAACAACTACTTTCCCAAGCATAAAAATTCCAAGGAATAGTTCTGCTATAAAATGTTTGGCTGAGTAAATCGCTTATTCGGAAGGCCTTCCCACATGTTCCACAAACTCAGCTAGTTTACTTGCTTGCTTCTAGTTTCTTTCTTTTTTTCTTTTTTTTTTTCTTTTTTTTCCTTTTTTCTTTCCTTTTTTGTATTTATTTGTAACTGAAGCTCCAACATTCAGCATTGTAGCAAGGAAGCACTTCTTGATATTTGCACTATTTCTAAAACATTAGCTGTATGAGAACTTTCAGTCATCTTGAAGAAAATTACATCTCTCCTTCTGCTCCACGTCTCAATGCTTTCAATAAACCCTTTTACAGTGAGTTCATAAAACGAGTTTCTGGTAGAGATAGGTCCAAGCCAAAAAAAGCTGGATTTAGATCTGGTTTCAAACCTCAGGTCGATTTGAATGCGATGTTCTGGTTTGGTCCCATCTGTACTTTCTGGCATTAAAATGTGTTTAATCACATCCGTTGGCCCATAAATGTTATCAGGCACTTCAAAAAAAGACTAATAACAGTCTTATACACTATTTTGGATTTCTTCATACCAGATAATGTCAAAGTCTCTTCCCCTAGAGACTGACAATAACAGGTCTAAGGAACCCAAATCTATCTGCTTGTTCGGTTGTCTGTTGTCACTAGAATTTCTGGTTTAAAAAAAGTTCTGAATGTATTCTGTATAAGCTGTAAATAAAGCATTACTACTTTAGAAATAAAGCCTCTAGGAATATGGTTATGATGCCTTGTCTTGTAAGCCACAGAACAATGAACAGTTCTGAGCAGAAGCCACAGGAGAGAAAAGGAAGTTTATAATTAAACCTGTTGATGTCAATAATGCCAATAAATGCTTCTAACTAATGAAAAATTTGAGGTATTTTTAGTGCTATTTATATACTTTATTTCTTCCTAAAGTACAGGAATTAGTTTCTAAACAAAAAGTCTATTTACTCCCTTGGAAACATCTACAAAATTAAAATTAAAAACTTGCTGCGATGCACCTGAAGATAGGGATTAGTAAACATGACTACTTGTCAAAGGTGGCATCAGATTTGTTTTGTTTTAGCATTAAAAACAACAAAAAGTTAGTAAATAAAAAATATTTTTAAGTTTGAATCTTTCTAGATTTGCCCATTTAATATATCCATAGAACTTCTCACAAAATATCACTTAAATCTGAATGTAATATACATACAAATCAATCGCCATTGACCAGTTATCCACATTTTAGGCATACACACAATTCAAGAGAGAATTCTACTGTTTCATTGCATATATTGTGCAAATACAGTTTTTGGCTCCTCATTTCCTTATTTTCAGAATGTTAATGGACTTCATGATCAGGCCAGAAATCCCCAAAACTTATGAGGGAGCACACTGTTTTCATGAATGATTTGCAATCAAATTTTATTCAGTTAAAATCCAAAAAGTTTTATTTCAACATAAAGGAAAAGTTCCGAAACTGAGTGTCATATGTTATTTGGAGTTCAATCCTACAAACATCTTATGGAAGGTCAGTATTGGCTCCCCACTCCTCCCTCCCTGTATTCCCTCCCCCCACTTCCCCATTGTTTTTCATAATAAAGTGGTAATTGCAAACGCAATACAGTAGTCTAAGTGCAAGCCATTTTCACTATTGGAGAATTCAGAAATAAATAAGCTTAATGAAGAGCTAATTATGAAAATGTATCAACTGGAAGCAATTTTTTTCATTTAAAAAAGTATTTACAGTTCTTAGCTTACAAACTATATGCAACCATTTCCATAGCTGTGAGATCATACTTTAAATTACAAGTTCCATCTCCCACACAAAGTGAAGACACACTAAGGGCCCGATCCAGCAATACGTATGTAAGTACATAGGTACGTACGTGCGTGCATGTACTGAAGTGAGAAATAAGCGGTTCCCACTGACACCAGGTATTTATAACTGGGAGCTCACCCTGGAAGTACAAAGCCCACTGTAAGATCAGGCCCCTGTGACCTGATGCAGATGGTTCTGCACTTGTACGTGCCACAAATTTGAAGGGAGTTGCACATACAGTGCCTTTCAATCAAGTTTAGCATAAGCACACTTCAACATAATTGAAAAAGAAGGAACATTTCTAACAATGATGTAGGGACTATGGAAACAACAAGGCTTATTTACAAGACTTGCTGAAAGAAAAAAAGAAATCCCAAATACAGTATTAACGTGGAACATAGAAGTAAACATCTTATAAAGAAACAGTACAATGAAATCCAGTTCAGTGAAAACATGGTATCAAAAAAGACCAATTGAAAATAAATTCACTGTGCATCAATCCCTTTGATCCTATTTATGTACATAGTGGAACTTTTCTGTAAAGCAAGTTGTACCCAGTACAGAGATCTGGACCTAATACGTAAGTATTTTAACTGCTGTATTATAGTATATATTCAGATCTGGACTATAAATGGTAAACAGATCATGTTAACTTCTGATGAAGTTAAGTATTTAGAAGACCAAATTTACAGTTGCGAATGCCATGCATTCAATAAAAGATCTCCACTATAGCTGCTAAAATAAAATATCAAGCTCCTTTTTCTCCTTGGACTCCAAGAGTGAAAATGGCTTCCTGATCTGTATTTGTTAAAAATTTAAGCACCAGGGATTTAAAAATTAAAAACAAAACAAAAACCCCAAACAAAAAGAAAAGAAAAGAAAAAGCCTTACTACATGGCATTATACAAACATAGGCCACTTCGCAAAGGAGACAGTTGCAAAACAACTTTTAAAAGTTAGCACTGTTTTCAGAACACAAGGCACAAAACAAAAGCAGACATCACGCCAGAACAATGAACTTCACATGAAAGCTAATACCTGACCTGTACCATCCTTAAATATCTTACAATGTTAAATAGAGAAATGAAAAAAAAAATACAGCAGCAACATAATTGTAATTTTGACTTTAGAAACAGTGCGTAGACCCCTCCTGAGTTGTTTACTCCAACCATTTCAGAGACAGTAACTTAAAAGTTCTCAATGTTTGTTTCACAGGAAAAAGTTTTCAGTGTCTGAGAAGTTAAACCTTTGTTAGGCTTTCTTGGATTTTTGCTTGGTAACTTGAAAAGTTAGGAGTTCTGTCCTCATCCAAGAGAAGATGCTTAAGTAAGGTTGTTCTATAATTAAGCCCACTGATGTACCTTACATAAAAACTGACCAGAAAAATCTATAGTCTAAATCTCTTCAACGTTTTGTTGGGAAGCCTCTACTTTCATCTTTTTAGAAGGTGGCACTCCTTCAGAGTCCTTAATGAGGAGGAAAAGAAAAACAACCACGTTATCATTGCACTGAATTTCAGGCACCATAAACATCAAACAAAAAGCATGAACAAATTCCCTGGTATGTCGTTTGTAAAATGCAAAGCATCCCTGGATATGAGAATGACATGACCAAGTGCATTTGCTTCCTGAAATCACTCCTCTACTTACATCTTACCTCAGTATCTTTACACTTCTTGTCATCTACTGACAAAGGGCAAAATTCTAGTTCTGGGCTAAAAACCACAGTGAATATTCCAAGCAACAGCCTTGATGCATGGTTATACCCAGACTTCCCTCAGCTCCACACTCAAGCACAACCCGCACCAAGCGCACACAAACTTTCCCCTGCTGTAGCCAAAGCAATCCCTACAGGACAGAACATGCAAGGTTTGGAAAGCGCGAGGTGTGCACCAAAGCAAGCTAACCACCCACAAGGAAAAACACTGGACTGAGCAGTGCTCTGCCTGAGGATCTCGGTGTGAGGGGGACAACTGCAAGGATAATTTCTTTCTCCCACCCACCCAGAATTTTTCACTATACCAGGGAGTAAACATCCAAACATCTCGGCCACTGAATCTACAAAAATTAACTTTCCTAACTGCTATATGCATTTACTTTCACAGAAGGTATTTTACTTCTGAATGGTCCTCAGAAGAGGTCTGTCCAGTAGGTTGGGTCCAAGCATTTTATTAACATGAAATTTTAATATTGCCTTACAAAACTAACACAGACTGGTTTAAGAAACTGAAAAGTAAATCAGACCAATCTAGTCTTACTGTTCAAGTTATGTGAAATGCAAGAAGCCAATCAAATTAACCACAAAACCAGATACATGTACATTTAATACTCTACAGCTGCTTTACTGTCATCACCTTTGGAAATGAGTCTAAATACACAACTGGCCTCCTTACATTTTCTTTTTGGTAAAAATACTCTTTTCCAAATTCCAAATAATTGTGCTTTTGCGCTTAAAGTTACCTGAGAGTTTTTAGATGCCTCTGTAATTATATCATTTTCTCCAGAGGACTGAATTTCTGCTTTCTCTGAACTATTCATGGAATTTTCCATTGAAGACTGTGAATTCTGTTCATCAGAGGTATCTGAAATTTCAAGAAATAATTTTAAACAAATGAAAGCATTCAGCAGGAGCTTTTAGGATGTCTTCTCATTAGCAACATCCCAAACACATATATTTCACCCACGTGTAACCATTAATGATAACATACACAACAACCATATGAATATAACGAATTAAGCTCAAACTCCAGGACCACAACCACCGGCTGCTGCCAGAAGACCTTTGCCTTCACGCTGCCGGCAGTACACAATTGCTGGAATCAGTCCCTAGAGGGAGCCAAGCTCCTGCACACCCTCTGACACAGAACGATGTCAATGCTGTGAGCAAACAAGTTGCACCATAGACTTCGCAAAGGGACTGACCGCAAGGAAACTTGCTTCAAACCAGAAGTAAAAGGCAGCTACAAAAAGGGCTGAATTGTGATAACTAGTGGATCTAAAACTGCATAGTTAAGGAGAGAGAATAAAGTTATCTGAATCCAAATTCAGCCATGTATTTAAAATCCACTTTTTTGCTTAATACTACTTTTAAGATAAAAATTAGAAATTCAGCTAGTTAGCTTAACCATTAAGGTTGTAAAATTTAATTCTGGTGCATACTTATGGAGAAGTCTTCCAGCTTGTTACACCCCTTACCTGCTTCCAATTTTTGTGTTTGTTTGGGGTTTTTGTTGTTGTTTGGTTGGTTGGTTTTTTGTTGTTGTTTTTTTAAAAAAACTTTCTCTCTCTCAAACCAAGACTTACAGAGGGCTCAGGGTTAAAGCACCCATTCACTCGAAGAGGGGATAGGGGCACTTGAAATGTCTTTACAGGTTAAAGATCCCTGCAAGTTTAACACAGTATGATCAGAAGCAGAGACTCAACAACAACAACAAAACCAACCAACCAAACCAAAACCGAAACACCTCAAACCAAACCCCTTTGGTTGTAAAAGGTCAGTTATATTTCTTTCAGTATCCACATCAAGAACAGTGTAAGGACTGGAACCCATTCTTTCATTCACCTCATTCAAAAATCCTTTTTGACTTGAATGAATTCTGAGAAGGATGCACAGAGTAAAGTTTTATGAAGTGATCTCTCCACAGGTCCCTGACCCAAGAAACATATATATTTATTCTACATGAAGAGAAATGCAAGATCAACTTTTTTTTTTTGACAACTTTGGTTAATGAAGATGACATAACCAGTGAGTAATGGATATTTTTGTGGTGTACTGTATAAAAAGCATCACAAGCATTTCTGGAAGTTTTGACAAAGTGACACCTATGATGAGCAGTCTCAAAGATTATATTCGGCAAACTCGGACAGAATCGTCTTCCTTTCCATGTCTCACCAGAAAAGCATGTTCATACTGACAAAGAAACAAGTCCCAAGGGTCAGAAGGAATTCCAATTTCAATTTCTGTTGTGTATGTCTGAGCATACATTGAAACTTGAGCTAAGGAGCACCTTGTGATGTGCACATCTCCCCATGACAAAAACACACTTAAGAGCAACTTCCACAACGGACAGCTCATAGCTGCTGTGTTCTCTTCCAGTGGCTGACAGCTACCACTCACGCTGCTGCTGGCCTTTGGGCAAGGGGATCTGTATTTTAAACTGCCCAGCCCCAAGCTATTCTGATGCCTGCAATGACTTGTTTACACAGCAAAATGTTTTGAATGCACCTGTTTTCTTTGAGAAGTCCACATTAGGCATTTCTGACCACCCAAACTGTCCCCTAGCTTTAAGGAACCTCCCTGATTTCAGTGCAGTAACATGAGATAGACGTACAAGGTCATTAACCCTATTCAGTTGAATAATGTCACAATTTCAAGGGTTTGATTGATCATAACACTTCGGTAGATAAATATTTAATAAATTTTTAAATGCAGCATATAACCAATAGAAAAAACCACATTAATAACGGGTATTTTTTTGCCATTACTTCTCCCTTTCATTTTACAGTAACTGGCTCTGGAACTAATCCAGAGAACTTGGTATGATTTTCCCTGAACCTAAATTTAGTCAGGGGAGCATGTATGCTATGTAACAACTTCACACAAGCAGGTTCAGACAATATTAGACCTAGGAGTAAATCCTTACTGTTTACTGTGACCAAATATGCTAGTTGAGATTTTCTTTGAAGGATATGGCATTCTGCTTTATTTCAATTTGGTGATGATTCAGTTGTCAAATTTTAATCCCAATCAACAATTACAACATTTAACATACTTAACCATTCTGGTATTACCAAGATAAAAGCTCCAAATTTAAATTGGTTAGTGGATCTACTGAGCTAAGAATTAAATCAGGAGGGCATAATTTAATTGCTTTGCTATGGGAAGAATTCTGCAACCAAATTATTAGAATGGTGTTAAGGACATCTTTTATCTGTTATAAAGAGATGAAGAAAGTTATCTTCCCGAGAATATAAATACAGAGCATGTTTCAATTACCCAAAATACCATTTAAAGAGTGAGGTTCAGAAGAATCTCTTAACCCACATGTATTTTTAATCTGTGCACAACTGCAGTACAATATTGTAACACTTTGAGAAAATTAGGCCAGAATTCAGAGCTAACTTTTGAATAAATAACTAGCAGGGTTAAGAAAAAAGAAAGCTTACATTAAAGTTTACACAATTAAAAAAATAATTTCAAAGTATCTCGCCTCTATTTTACTTTCACACTAGATAACGAAAATTAATGGATCTACAAAAGTAATACTTTCCAGGATTTCTGTGATTACATGGTAGCAACCATTTTAAAGATTATTTTAAATTATTTCTTCTTTCAAGACTGAGATTAAGACAACAATAAACCAAGTATTTTGTTTGTTTCCTCTCTGAAAAGACGCTGAATGTCAATCTGACCTTTTCAGCTGTATGGAAGGATCACCGGTAGGCCAGAGAGATTATGGCCCATTTTCACATAAATGCTGAGAATTCAGAAACCATTTCTTTCAAATTTGTTATTATTCAGTTGATAAAAAGGATAAGCAAATACATTTTGCACTAAAGCATAACATATTTTGTTTGGCTTTGAAGAGGATCTTTTCAGCTTACCTTCTGAACCAGCCTGCTCCTTTGCTTCTGTCTGAGTTTCGTCAGACTTTATTTCAGTGCCGTCTGCTTGTGTTGCCAAGTTCTGTTCTGGTGCTGGACTTGAATTACTACTGTTTTCTTGTTTTATTGGAGAAGCATCAGCTATTGAACTCTGGTTGCTATTGTCATCTGTTAACAAAAGAGTTAAAAACAAGAAAGTCTAATTTGACAAGATAAAAAGCACACCTTAATTCTTCCATATTTTTCCTGTATTATTCCCTGATAACACATGATATAGTCTAGCTTGTTTGGAATCAAGTCCAAGCATTTAGACTAACACTACATCTAACTTTTTTCCACACCACCACAATTTTTGCTCTTACAGCCTATGCTGTAATACAGGAGTTTTCTAGCAGCTACTGAAAATCAGAAAACTTTAAAAAAGGTGCTCTAACTAATATTATACAATAAAACCAAGAGTATTTTACTCAGATCTCTTCCAAAAGAACCCAGAATTTTGTAATATGAGTAGAACAGATCAACTGAAGCAACAGTCTCATTTTATAGTTCATATAACATAGGGCTAATTAACTGTTCATCCTGCAGATTTACAAATACCCATCACTACAATGTTCAGATGAGCAGATAGTTTTTGAAGTGTGTCCTGAAGGAAAAAAAAAAACAAAAAACCACCACCCCCAACAAAACCCCATCAAGGTAAAATGTGAATTCCAGTCCCAGTGTCAATAGTTTCTAAGTGATAATTGTCCAGAATATTCTCTAGCCTCCAAAAACTTGGATCACTAACTTTCGGCAGCACAGATCGTGTCTCTGTAGTTAACAGGAAATATTCTGCCTGTACCCTCTTCCTGTGAAAACCAATGACAGTGGTTTAAGTATTCAGCAAATACTTAATGGATAGCAGTGGAGTGCAACTTCCTGTAATCTTTAAGCCAGTCTAACAACCATGGGTAACCAAGAGGGAAGCTCCCGCTCCCTAAAGAAAACTAACCCAGCAAAACATTATTAGTTAAATTACTAGCATGCAAGTCGATCCACCTCCTTCTGCATCTGTACAATCATTACATCCAAAGTACTTCAGAAACACATAGTTGGTGATGGGAGCATCTCTTTTCAGAACACCCTGAAGTCAGATCAGATTAAGTTTATCATTAAGTTGTACAGTATGGCTTAAAAACCACAAGTGATATATGATAAAAAAGCAATTGGTATATTCACCTCATGGATGGGAGAAAAAAGACTTAAAAATATTAAGTTATCTGACCAAGGCAAACGCTAAGAAGTTTGAAACAGATGAAAAATTAATCCAGATCTGTGAAAGTCCTGCTCAATCCTTTAATTGCAAGACTATACTCACTGTGAACACTGCAAAAGCCAAGCAGGAAGCAATACAAATGCAAATAAAACTGAAATGAAAAATTTGCAACCCACTAAAAAGTGATCCCCTCTTATCAGCTCAAATAGTGCTGCATTCTCAGCCATAATTGTTATCCAAACACCCAGAAGGTAAAAAATTAGAGCTGAGCTGTGCAAGCTCCTCTGTAATAAATACCAGGTTAACACTCAACACTTCACACTTAAAAAATAAAATTAAAATAAAAACGACTGACCTAATAGTGCCTGACTGGCAAGCAAAAAAATGTTTTCTTAACCAGTTGATTTCATCAAGCTGAAGCAGAAGGAAGACACCACAGAACCAGAGCTTGCTTTCTTGGCTCTTGCAGAATTTTTTTGACCTGACTCACCTATAGAGTTAAAAAGTACAAAACCTGCACAAACTATAGTAGCTGCCACTGAGGCTTTGGGGGTCTTTGGTTCTTCAAGTAGAAAACTCAACAGAGTTACTATTTCACCTGAGTGTGGTATTTTACATGGTAGATATTTCTATTTTTATTTTCATATTTAGCTCCACTAACAATTTTTTTCCCCACACACAGCCCAGATAAAAACAGCATTTAAACAACTGTTAGTACACCCACAGAAGAGAAGTCCAAGGTACCAAATGAGCATCTGATGCTGTTTTCACTTTGACTCAATCATGTTGTCCATACATCTGAGCAACAGAGAATTTGACACTGTTAGGTTATAATTTCATAGCAGTGTAATAGGGTAATTGGGGCTGACCTTCTCCCACTCACCATGCATGTCCATCATCCCTGGAGAGGAGCTGTTCTCTGGAGTGGTCACTTCAGAGCCACATTTTTCATCTTTGCCTTTTTTCTTATTCTTATTTTTCTGAAAAACAAAAGGTATCACAACCAAATGAGACTATCACTGTGAAGAGAAATCCATGTTGCAATATAAAACCCTTCCCACTCATTACTTCTGTAAGCATCTCTCAATTTCAAGTGAGAAATAAAGCCAATGTAATAATAACTGACATTATCAACAATGCATTAGTCCCAATAACTGCAGGGCTGTTTTTCTAATTGTATTCTTTGTAACACAAAACTCTAGGATATATACGTTTTTATCCAGAAATTCTAGTAAAGGTTAGCACTTAAACATGTTTTCCATCTTCAAACAACTGCACAATTTTTGTAAAAAGTACAAAAGTTCTCAATAATACCCCTCATTCTACAAACAGGGAATCTGAGGCACAACAATTAAATGGCTTGCTGAAACTGAGTCAGAGAACTTGGGAGGTGCTGGCTGCTAACTTTGTACTGAGTCCAAAGAGCTACAAAAGCAAGGTCAAAAGAATCTCTGCTACACCAGGAAAAGGGAAGAACATCGCTGATCAGAGGCAGGGCTAAGATTCATGAATCTACATGATTTCTCAGCTCGTAACTTTGCTCACTTTAAGGTTTATGCATATCAACACACTGCTACAGAACTCAACACATTCTCCCTTTCATATCAGAAAGCTTGTAGAATACACCTAAACAATATGCATGCATGCACAACAAGAATGATAACAGATCTAGAATTTTAACACTAAAGAGACAGCTTTTTACCTCTTTCTCAATGACCAACACTGCAGAGACCTCCTCCTTCTCTACAACTAATGCTGTTTCTTCATTAAAACTAAAAGATGGATTAAGAAAAATCAGATTGGCCTAAAACAAAGAGCATAAGCAAGACAGTCCTATATGAACATAGGTCACAACACGCTCATGACCAAACAACAGTGTGGACTGCAAGCATTAAAACAAAGGAAGAGACAGTGGCATCCATCACATGGAAAATCTGCGTCTGCTAAGGGATGCAGCATTTTCAATTAAGAGGTGACGTAATCAGTCTCATAGGAGAAAGAGCCAGCTGCACTGCTTTTGGAGGATCCTGCGTGCCTGCTGAGAAGACAATTAAAAGCCTGACTCTAGGAAGAACGCTCGGCAACCCATGCATTCGGATAAGACAGTGTCCTCCAATGAAGGAAGAAACTAAAACCACAGTCAAATATTTTCTAAGACTGCAGAAGAAATTCAACACGTGATATCTGGAAGGACCTTCCCCTCTATTTTAAATAGATTATTAGGCTTATTTTTAAACTGTATTTTTACTTCAGAGAAGCCAGATTTTATTCCCAAATATGCGAAACGGAGGTGAAAGCACATGGACTTCTTTACCTTTGCAAAATGAAAGTTCAGAGGGGACATAATCTCTGTCAGGTCTGGGTCTTTTTTTTTTTTTTCTTTTTTAAGGTAAAAAGGACACTTTTGCCACAAGGGAAATATTGAAAAATTACTGCAAGCAATTTAAGATGGAAAGTTTTTTTTTTTAAAAAAAGTTTAACCATCAAAGTGGTGAGTTCTACAATAGCCTTCCAAAACTAGTAGGAGGAAAGAGCCTACCTAATTCTAGTTCAAAGAAATGTCAAAGTGTCTTAGGATCAACATGGGGGGGTGGGGGGGGAATCTAATCTGTGTTCACTAAAATCAAAGACAACTTCCATTTGAAACATGAAGCAGTAAAAAAGATCCCATTCTCCTATTCCAGTAAAAATCAAGTATACTGTCTGCTCCAGGTGGATGAAATCGGATACAAAAGGATGTCCACAACAAAATTGAAAAACCAAGATGACCCCTACCTGATACTTATTTTTAAAATATATGCACTTGTTTTAATTGTGAGAACTTCCAGCGCAAAAAGACAGAAACCTTATGACATCAAGCCTGCAACAACTACAGCTGCACAACGGCCTCTACTTGTAATGAACAGAATGTGACTGTAGGACACTAAAGTAACTAGACTCAAACAAGTGTCCCAATTTCAGCAAATCTGAAACCTAAACCTAAAGATGATGGCTCAAAAAATACAATTAAACTCTGCACATAGAGACCATTATATAAACTCATTCTTCTTAATAGAGAATCTGACTTCGGGTATCAGTCACCTTGAAAATTCATCCAGAAACTCACTAGAAATTCTATTTCAAAGTTCCATGGTACCCATCATGCAGGCATACCTTAACTGCGGGAAAACAATTTTCAGAAGCCATGAGCCTAAATATCCTAAATATCTCTCCCACATAGATAGCACAGCTTTATCCCCCTATGTATTATGAATAATAAAATCAAGACCAAACATTTGACAACTAGAAAGAATGAACAGGTTTCTGTAAAGGAACCAGGAAAGGTTTCCCAATTCACAAGGGGTTACTTCACAGAGATGCTGCTCAAGCATTGGAAGAATACAAGAGGCTTACCACAACTCTGACAGTCACAGAAATCTGTGGTACAACCAAAGGTACAGAAAGAAACAAACTCAGTTAAAACAACGCTAATAAAAAATAGGTCTTGAATTTGGACTTTGAAAAAGACAAGATCATGATACTGTCTTGTCTGAAAAACCATAATTTTACACATGTATTAACATAGTAGTTTTCCCCCAGACAGGTCTTAACTCGTATTTCAAATAATATAAAAGCACTTGACAGCCCAAGGAAGGAGTACCGAACTTAGGATATATATTCTATTGTATCATTAATTTACTTTGGTATCATGGATTAGTTTTCTCTCTATAACAATATTTTAATTTAAAAAATGAGAGCAATGTTCATTTTGAAAAACAATTTGTAAGCCAAATCAACTTTGATTTTTACACTTATTTTTATGCCACATGATTGTATCATGGCACATGAACAGTGCACACTAAGAACGTAAACATGATGCATACACAAAACATTTATCAAGAGAAAACACACATTACAATAGAAGCATGTCTGCTGTATTGCTTGGGCTGGACATCTTAATACAAGTGATCTCAGTTCCACAGGATTTTCCTACCCTTACACTTCAGTGTTTTGCACCTAGTTTTGAGCAAAACAGCAGTGATGCACAGATAGACTACGTTCTCTGCACAGTTCCAAGCCAGCCACCCTCCTTTAAAGCATCAGGCAGAAAGAGGGGAAAAGTAATCAGTGTCTTAGCTTTCCCTCCTGGCCTCCCAATTATTATGTTAGAGAAAGGCTTCAAAAATCAGTTTCAAGCCGAATGTTTAACAGTTATCTGAGAATTGATCCAAGCTGACTTCGGGAAGACTGCCACCCACTGAACCATGAACATCACTTTCTGTAGAGATCAGCATTTCCCTAGAGCTCTTCTATTTAAATGCTTGCAAGACCCACACCAGTCTTAGCTTAAAGGCTCAAAGAATAGCGAGCATATTTCTTTCGACTTTCCCTAAACGTGAGTGTCTACATCTTGAAAAAAGCAAGACATCTGCAGGATACTTACATCATCGACTTTAGGCTCTGTTACTGGTACCCATTTGTAAATCCTTAGGGATGTGTCGCCAACTGTCACCCACTTCTTCTCCCTATAAAATTACAATGCAGGAGAAGTTAAAGTTAAACTTCAGATTCAAAAGAAAGTGATCTACTATTGTAAGTTGTCAAGGATTTAAATAGGCTATTAAGTAGGATGATCTCTATTACAACGTCTTTAGTACTGCATTGTGCAAATTGTTCTTTGCATTTCACAAACTTGTTAGAGCACTGCTAACCTCCAGATTTCTCAGGGCTGTTACTTGACTAGGTGAGTAACTGCAGTAGCAGTAATAAGATCTGTATTAAAGATACAGTTAAGAAGAACAGCTACTGAAAAAGCAGATTTAATGCCTACAATTTTCACTTTCACTACAAGTTTCTAGAGAGCAAAAGAGGTTTTAGACAGACCAGTGTGTTTTGTCATGAAGCTGTTTAATGGTATTAAAAATCTAAATGCATTTTGACCATCTGAGGTTTATTTTTGGGTAGAAATTTGCTGCTAGCAATTTAACATTCACTCAACACTCCTGTCAGACAGCTCTGAAATTCTAGCCTTAGAACCAACAGCCTTACTGGTAGCAGTATGTGCCGTGATGCAGAATTCAGACTCTGGAGAGCCTAGTTCTCTTGAACAGCAAAGGCCGAGAAGGCTATCAGAGAGGGAAAAAGCGTAACCTACGGCACTCTGTGCAGACCCCTGCCAGCCAGCCATGAAGTCGTGACATTGACAAATTGTGAAGGAAATCTGGCTGGAGGGTGTCACTACATAGGGGGTCACACAGACACAGAGTGCAGAGATGGAACGGATGCTGAACACTTAGTTAAGGGATGAATTCCTTGAGCTCTTCACATCAGAATATTAAAGGAAGGTCCACAATGCCAGAGAAATTTCATCACATTTCTGTGATCAGTTTTCAGGTCACAGATTACCACTGCTGGTTCCTGGGTTTGTAATATAGCTCTGCAAATGGATCGATTAAAAGTTAACAACAAAGACCAATTCCATTAAATATTCAGGAACATCTGAAATTAATTTGGCATGAGATCTCAAGCATTTCTCTTTTTTAAAAACACATTTAAATAATAGATTTGGGATCCAGTTATAGATTAAAAAAAAAAAAATGTTCTTTGCAGGATGGGAGAAGCTGGATGTGACTCCAAATATGTATGTGATAGCTCCATTTTTAGAAAGGGCTTCCAGAATCAAAAGCAGCCACATTGTACAAATGCCACAAACATCCTCCTGACTATTTGTTTTAGCTACTAAAGCCGATCTTATTTGTTTTCCCTTTAGAGGACACATTTTCCTGTTTAAAAAAAAAAAAAAAAAGCTATATATGGCAATTTGATAAGTTTTGGACCTGTCCACAAGGATATTTTAATTAAAGTACAAAACTATTTCAGATTCATTTCTTTCCCACTGCTCTCTTTGGAGCCCAGTTTTTCTTCAATGTGTTTAGATACATCCATTTGGGTACACTAGATGGCTAAAGTATGTCAAAACCCAATTTTACGCTAATTTGGAGCTGTACTGCTACATGTGATAAAAATGACAGTGGAGATGAGGGCATGTCAATAATGAGAGCATACTTAATTGTGAAAAGATGATCATGATATATATATTTTTTTTTTTAAGGATACAAGACAAACTAAACTTATTTCTACTTAGGAAAACCTTTGAAATTATGGAAATAAAACCAGCTGGGGTTTTGTTTTGGGTGTGGGGAGAGGTGAATAAATGCTTTAAAAAAATCAAGATTTTAGTCTTTTCCTACAGCAAAATATTACTTAGAGATGCTGCACTGGAAAACCAAAAGTTCAAGATACCTGTTAGCATCTCAAAGCAGCCTCACACAGCATCTTCACTGGACAGACTGTAGAACACAGGAGGAAACCTATATTAGTAACTTTTTCCTTCTAGTATTAAAGTTAGCCCTGACATTTTAATTCTTTTGAGCTTCTTAAGTACCACTTTAAGTTTTGATAACCCTCAGCTATAGGGATTTTTTTACTGAATTCAATACACAGTAATTCAGACAACAATGGGAATAAGGGTATTTTGTGATGGAAGTACACCAACATCCCAGTCCTGCAAACACTTATGGCTAAAAAGAAAACCCAACATCACACTGCTATTATTCAAATATTTTACATGTGTAAGCATTTATAGTATTGAAGCTTTAAGACCATAAAATATTAATAAGAAAAAAGAAGACAACCTCCCCTAAAACTTAATAAAATCATTGGCAGCACAAACGCAAATTTATTAACAAAGGAACGTAATGACTTTCAGACATTTAAGATCAACAGGGTAAAGTAACTTCAGGATTTAAGATGTTTATTGCAAATAAAGCTTTGAATATTATCTGTAATACTTACTGCCTTTCCATTTCAAAACAAAATCCAAAAACCAAACCAACCAGACAAAAAAAAAACCAAACAAACAACAAAACACAAACCCCCCAAACCAGTTCTACTCTGAACACTCACTTTTTATCTTTTGTGCAAAGACACCATCCCAACCTGCTGATCAGGGACTTTCATTTTCATTTAGTTAAAATTAACAATTTACTGATGCTGCCCATAACAATAAGTTTGCTAAATGCTGCACAAACTACAAAATATTCTTGCTGACGAAATACCCGAGTAGGAATGAGGAATTAATGAACTCTTGTGTGCATTTTGTTGTGAAACCTTGAGTAGTTTCTTCACCTGTTTTCCTGTCTGTAAAATGGATCCACTGTTGAACCCACTCATGCTGAGACCCTGACCAGAACTCCACCCCCATAACTCTATTCCACCTTTGTTAAGCAGTCACTAGGCAATATTTTTTATTGCACTATCCCCTGTTATACTATATAGGTTGATCTCTATATTGACTGGTGGATTGGAAAAGATGGTTGATGGAACACCATCAACCTGAGAGTTAAACAAGCTAAAAATGGAGCAATTATCAGCTTTACTTGCCCATGTCTAGCTGACAAACTTGATAGCTTTACAAAAAAAAAATAATTCTGGTTTCAAACCTCTCCTGTTCCTCCATGAATGACTAAAGAGTAACAACACTGGAAAATGGCAAAACTTAAAATATATACAGTAATATTTTTTTCTTTTAATCTTCCACGCTGACAAGTATCTTAAATATTTTAGTTATAGTAAATTCAGAAACTAATCAATACAACAGAAACAAACCCTTATATTTATCTGAAATTGTGTTAAAGCATTTTTAAATTCTGAACCGTATCTGCACAGCATTTAAAGGACAGCCAAGGATACGTAGGGTAAGCATTAGTATCAACACTTCTTTAGTGCTTATGCCTGAGGCATACTAATATCCTAGAACTTACGTAATTATATACTCAATTCCCCATTCTAAATAGCCCAAGACTCTTAAATATATTTATATTTTGTATATTAACACTAAAGCTCCAAAGATGAATATCAAATTCCATGTATAAAAGTAATATACTGGTGAGCAAACACAACAGTGTATATTACACTTATACATAAAGTGTCAAGGCAGCTTCTGCAGCAGCAATGAGTGCTAGAAACATTTGATGGCACAGAAACAGAAAGCCTTTACTGCCAATATATTATCATTCAAGAAAAGGCTTTCACACTTGTTTGGCTTTTTACCATGACTATCATTTATCATAGAGATCTGTATTTACACAACGATTTGCTCCCACATACCCCATCTTCTGTTGATGATCACGAAGTGACGTCATAATGCTGAATTTATCACATCACACTCACTTGCATTGCAACAGAGTTTGGTGAAAATCACAGAATTATGACCTCCCTGTGGGATCAAGCAAAGGAGAAAGGGGAATGGGAAAGAAAATGCCATTATTATACACAAAAAGTGCTGTAAGATGCACAAAAAAAGATTTTTTTTGAAACGTAGGCTTGCTTTTCAGAGCACGCCTATTGCTATGTAGATGTTTGTCTAGCAACTAACGTGAAGTAGCCCCAAATATACATGGTGTTTCTTGACCACGCTGCAAATATAGTAAAATACCATGTAGCATGAATGGACAAAGACTAATGGTTAAGGACACCTTCCCTCTGAGTTTATCTAAATATGGTGCATTATGAGAGTCCCCTTTAACTTACACAGGCCAGCATGTTTTTAAGCAAGTTCTGCTATGTTCCACATTGCAACAAGCACCTTTTCTTTCAGTAAAGAGAAACATGGCTTATGCATGACAAAACTCTACCTTTAACATACATCCAACTTCCACTGAAGTCAGAGAGCATATCCTGGCTCAGAAAGAAATAATCATGAGCCAGAAAAAATGCTCTGTAATTCAAGCATGATAACAGTGTGTTTGGGCCACTACAGTACTTCAGTATTGCATATTTTTACTTCAACTGTCACTACATGAACTACAATCTTAGCAGGAAACCAAACACAGCCAATGTAGCTGGACTAAACTAGAGTGGCAACCTGGTAACAGCAAACAGTCTTTTCCAAAGACATCATGTTAAGAAATTCTACGTCATAAGTACTTTTCAGAGTGAAAGCCTGTTTTAAGAAGGAAGCATGAGCAGCAAAACCTGCAGAAGCTCAATCTCAGAGCATTACATACCATACAAAAATATTTTAGCAAGTCTGAATGGACACAGTAAACAGAAAAGCTACAGCAGCATTGTCTAGATATTCTACTCTAACTAGCCACAGCTAGCGATCCCAACCAATGGTACCAGGTAACATGATCTCACTGCCTGTGGTGACTTTGCTCCTCAACTTTTACACAACATGCTTTGTTTTAAGCTACATCCCAAGTCACGTCTGGCTTAACAGCCAATTCCCTACCATAATAAACATTTAGCACTTTCTGTAAGTACTTTCATCAGTTGTCCAAGTTCACCTCTTCTTCATAAGGTGCTATGACTATTCCTTGATTACAGCTTTGATGGGTCAGAAAAAGGTCAAATGACTGCTGCCAAGATACTGCAATTCAAAGACAAGGCAACACAATGAGATTTCCTCATTCCTGGTGCATTCTCTAAATCAAGGTACCTATCTCCGTCAGCCACACCATCACTCCATCCTTAAATGTTCACACAGTTGTTCAAAAGCTCAGCAGTGCTACGTACCCATGCAAATTATTTCACTGCCTCCCAAGACATCCTACCACTTATGCTTGCCTCCTACCCATGACTTGTCTTTTACTAAATGTCTGCATTTTTTTTCATTTAATAGATCAGATTTTTATAAAACAAGAGTGTTTCCATTATTTTTCTAATGCTGATTGAGGGCACAATAGTTTTTGCCTCTCTCTTCTTGAGAGGCCATTTAGAATCTACACATACCCATCAATCTTTGAAGACAAAAACCAATCCTGTACCTTTCACAATTCATTGAGATAAATTTATCTGAGAGGATTATTTAAAATAGCCTGAAAGAAAAAAATAGTAAGTACCGTTAAAAAAAGTAGAACTACCCTCTTAGCCATGGAAATGTAACATTTTTGCCACGCAAATACAACACAACCATGTGTTCTGCAAGACACGTGCTATGTGTTTTCTAAAATAGATGCTCATTCATGAGAGCGGTTTAAACAAAGGAGATATGGTTACATTAATCTCAAGATAAAAACGTAACAACTTCACTGTTTACTACTAAGTTCCAGTAATACCAGAAGCGCTAGGCACTCTACAAACACACATAAAGATAGGGTACGTGCATCAAAGGGCTCACTGTCTAAGAAAGAACGCATATTTTCTAAGGAACAAAGTCTGCACTGATGGAAACCGCTTTCCAATAGGCACGTTCATAGACACGGCAGTACAGGCATTCGGTAATATTGCACAGCAAGGCTGCTGCACACCTTCACAGACTGATAAAGCTTTGGTCAGCACACACCAGAGCCACTGTCCGCTCAGAAGAGTTTACAGCTCGGTCTGCCTCTCTACTCATCCTCGGCATGCAGCACTCTGAGCACACAAGTCTCAGAAAACTCTGTTCTATGAGATGTTGGATGCAAGATATTTTAATCTTCAGTGGCTGCATTTCCACAGAAGAGCTGTGGATGGCAACAAATTGCTCCTATTATGCAAATGAAACTGCACACTTGGAAATTGCCTATGTGACTCTTCTGAAGATGCAGGAATTGCTGGCGTGTAAAGTTCAATTTAACAAGCCAAGTCCTCCCAAAACATTTAGACCACAAAATGCAGAATCTCTCTTGCTAACTTCCCACAGTACTTGACTGCAGTTGGGGGGAATCATGAGATTCACCATCAAATTATGATTCCTTTAAAAGAAGAAAAATTATTTATGTAAATACCTGTGAGATGCACACACAAAAAGCCATATGAATACTTCCAACAATAATCAAAAGAAACATTATATGATCCTGTACGGGAACCCTTTAAAGCAAGCTGTCTCTCATGAGGGTTAAAACGTACAAAATCTATTTATACCATAAGATTTCTGTTTTATAGAGGAAGCCATAGCAACTGACACGATGGCAGAGAGCCCTTGCCAAGGAAAAAAAAAGTAAATTAGACACTTTATTGAATGGCCAAGCTCCTGCCTCTACTCCTCTCCGAAATCTGCAAACTAGGATTCAAAGGAAGTACGCTGCGCTCATGAATGAAACACCTACAGACAAAATAGTCCCACACATCCAACAACGCTGCTGTTTGAACAAAAGTCCTGTCACATCGCTATACATTGTTCTGACCCTTCAAAGCTGGCCCACCAGTCAGCAAACAGCACTTAAAAACACTACCCAAGTAGAAGAGAGTTCCTGAAACCAACCGAACTGCAGTGCTCGGGCTGCTCCGGCTCCCTACACAATGGCTGGATTCTTTGAAATCCCCATCTCGTGCCCTGCGTTATTGGACACACGTCCCGATTCTTTGTCCGGCTCAAGCCAACGGGCCCATTCATCTGCTCAAGGCCATTTAAAATGCAACAATCCGCTTCACCCGAGTAACACACATTTAATTCTGTATTTTGCTTTTCTTTTAATGAAAGTGAAGCATTAGCTGTGGATTGCAATAAAAGTGCCCTCTTATTTTACCAGGTTCAAAAAAGCTGAGTTATGCAGATTAATACCAACCCAAGGGATTTCCCCGTGGATTTCAAATGTTTAAAGAAAGTATTTTAAGATACATGCACAAAGACTACTGAACAGGCAGTCAACTTGCTGGAAGAAAGAGATTCCCTCTCGAGTCACGCTGGCACTGCTCTTTATCCCATCCAAAAACCCTGGACCGACTGTGCAGAACATTGCAATGACTGTTTCACTGTATTGTTTAAACACCTCATGTTGATTTTCCTAACAAAAGCAGAAAAGGACAAAAGCGGGAAAATGCCAAAACACGTTTAAGGCCTAACAAAAGGGAATTATTTCACTAGGGGTACAACCTTTAATTATATAATTTAAAACAAATTCCAGCGGCAATTACGCGCTCTCTCCTGCTCCGCTCGGGATTTACAACCGCCGGAGCGTTTGTGGGAGACGATCCCGCTCGGGTTTGCTGAGCTTACGTGCAAGCCTCGGGAACTTCAAAGGTAAAATAAATAAATGCATGTGTCATAATAAAAAATAAACTCTCGGGCGCTTTACAGGGGTATTTTCAATGGTTTTTTGTTTTTTTTTTTTTAAATACTTCTTTGAGCTCTAGTTCCACACAGACCCGGCGGCGCAGCTCCCCCAGGCCCGCTCCTCGGGGCCCTTTGTAAGGGGCGGCGGCGGGAGGAGCCGGGCCCGACCCACCGCCCGCCCGCCCCGGCCCGGGATCCGCGGTGCGGCGGGCCGGGGACCGCGGGGACCGGCGGGGGTCGGCGGGGAGGGGGCTCGGCCGCACAATGGAGCCGCCTCTCGCCCTCACACGCCGCCGCCGCCTTCATGTGACTCGCAGGAGCGAAATGGCTTCTGGGTGCCGCCGGCTCCCCGCCCCCCGCGGCCGCCCGGCGGGCTCCGGCCCCGTGAGGGGACGGCGCGGGGAGCAGGGGGGCGGCAGGGGGTGAGGGGGGGCGGGGGTGGGCGCGGGGTCCCGGCGCGGCGCGGCCCGCTCACCATTTGCGCACTTTCTCGATGGCCGCCATCACCCGTTTGATATCATCCTTCGCCCGGCTCCGGGTCTCGGCCCGCACCGACCGGCCCGACATGCTGCTGGGGGGCGGCGGCGGCGGCCTCAGCGGGGAATGCGGCGCTCGCGCTGCTCGCGGCGTGCGTGCGTCCGACCGACCGTCCGTCCGTCCGTCCGCCCGCCCGCACAATGCTCCCTCCGCTCGGCACGGCGCGGCTCGGCTGGGCTCGGCGCGGCTCGGCTCCGCCCGCCCGCCGGGGCTCGCGCACTGCGCACGCGCCCCGCGCCGCCGCCGGCAGCCCGCGCGCGCGGGGCCGAGGGGGGAGGGGCCGGCGCGCGGGACAGGGGCTGTGAGGGGACGGCGGCTGTGAGGGGACGGCGGGCGCCAAGGCTGGCTCGGGTGCCTGGGTCCATTTGTCGGCGTCGAGCGGGTAGAGCCTGGGGGAGGAAGAGGGGCGAAGGGCTGAGGAATGGGCCGGGGGGGCCCCGGACGCCTGGCTCCGAGGCTGCCCCCGGCGCTGAGGGGCCGCCGCGCTCTCAGCCGCCCTGGAACCGCGGGGACAAACCGGCGGGGGCCCGCGGAGCAGCTGCCGCCGCCTCGGGATCTACTGGGGGGAGGCCGGCGGGGCCTCCCGCGGAAGGGTGCCCGTGCCGGGGAGAGTTTGGAGGCATCGGCCGGCCCCGCGGCTCCCTCTTGCCCTCCCCCGGCACTGCCAGGGCTGTGTGAGCCCGCGGGCATGGAGCACGGCTCCCCGGCCCCGCGGCGTTGTGTGGCGCGGAGCAGCTCCGGGGGGCTCCGCCAGTGACGGACGTCCGACCCGCTCGCCCTCAGCTCGGTGCAGGGATGCTGGAGCAGAGCCCCGCTCCCGGGCAGCCGGCTCAGGATGAGTGGCGACCCCGTCCAGCCCTTGTGCAAGTCGCTGTGACAGTATTGCAGACCTTGAGCGTGGGGATTAGCAATGCTTCCTGTTAAGCAAAACATCTGCCTTGTTAAACAGGATACTTAATAAATCCATAATATGCCTTTTTTTTTTTGCAGTAGTTATAAGGTTTCTCAGCTGCCTAAAATAATTCCAGTAATTTCCATGGAATGGGGCTGGTTTTAAGTAGCAGGGGATCTGCTCCAACACAGATTCATAGAAGTACATGAACATATCAGTAGATGGGCAGAGAGTTATGTGCGAAGCGATGCTCTGCAGAAAATTTCTCCTGTCACATACCCAGTGTACTCTGGTCATGGTGCTGCTGGACTCCTTCATTAACTTGCACCTAGTGCACACCTTGCTGTTTGTACTAATTGTACAATCACAGATACTTTCAGAGTACATGACAGTGATCTCTGTTTAAAAAACATTGCCACTGAAAGGAACGCTTCTTAAGGGCCTACATTATTATTCAAATTGATGCTGAGGATGATGTAAAGAAGGAAGTGTGTTCAACAGCACTTCACTGATCTTTCTACAGCAACTTATATCAGCCTCATTATGCTGTTTATACAAACACAGTAAGATGCCATCCCATTGGTATTACACTACTAATTGGAACTACTACTTTCAGAATGAAAAAGTAAGTTTTAAAGGCCAAAATGGAAACCTGGTTTTAATGTATATCACAGCATTCCTTTCTTCACTGAGGTCTGTTGGATTTATAATCACAAATCCATTCTAACCTATCCAAGCATTTTGTACACTACATTTATCAATGTATTTAATCAATACAATACTTTTACATTGCTATTTTGCTGTCAGGTTTCACAAATAAATACCATATTAAGGTAATGAAAATAGACTGCATCTGGCATAAACCCACCTGAAATGAAGTCTAGGAAGGTTCCAGCCAAGGGTAGGGCTGGTCAGTGCAAGAAGACAAGGTGGCAACTACTGTTTCACTCTTTACAGCCACTCTAGTCTTTCCCTACAGAGGTTTGACCCCATAGGTTTGTGGCATATGCTAAACTGGAGGCTTTTCCTAGAGTTTGATTAATACAAAACTATGTGATCGTTAACTTTTTCATAAACACAAAATACAAATTTTGAAGATGTTTGAGGAGAAGAGACTGGAAAGTAGGAAGGAGTAGGAAACTTGGTGGCAGCTATGCTTCTGTGTCTTCATAGACCAAAGATTCATCTCTTTTTTCTGTTCCTTTTTTCTGGTTCAGCAATAGGTAAGCCAAGAATGTCAGCAGCGAATATCTCTGCTGTGATTTCCTCTGGAATTTCTTCTTCAGTCAAAGCTGCTGCACCTGGAGAGCAGTAACAACAACACAAAACACACAATAGCACTGTAAAAATGGCTTTCCAGATCAGTAAAATTTATAAGCAGCAGTAAGTGGACGGAATGCTTTTAAAGATGTACGAAGTAATCATGAAAAAGTATTGGTTTACAAGCTTAATACTTTATGCATTCATATCAGGGATCGAATCTGTTGAATCCATGAGGCTGTGAGTCTCGCCTTGCCATAGATCCCTGCCTCAGAAGGGTCAAGGGGCCAAACGTAAATTTTACACTCCAACGATCTGATGTGATTTTAAGGATCCCAAGGAATCCAGGGATTTCAAAGTTGCTTTGCGGTGCTAAGCAGTTCCCTTCAGGAGCTGCACCTTTGCTGCATGCGGCCTGTTGCCAACAGCCCTAACCAGATGCCGTTCTGGACTCGTGTGGACTGGGACATGAATTGTACAAAAATGTGGCACTTACCAGCAGTTCCAATTACAATGGGCAATGCCACTTGGCTGAAATCAACACCATAATTTGCTGTTCTAGACTGGTGTAGACTGGGACATAAATAGTAGACAAATGTGGTAGTTATCAACAGCTCCCTTACAATGGGCATTGCCGCCCGGACGAAATCAACACTGTAATTTGCATATTGTAGGATTCCTTTTTGCCTGTGGACTTTGGCGTGTAAACCTTTCACTGTGTGTTTCTAATTTCAGTTCCAAGCCAGCAGATAAACAGCAATGTAATCTTGTCAGGTCCCAGTTATATTTCATTGTTCATTTATTTTTAGATACACCCATGCAATTACTGTATGGATGAAGGACAATCTATAGCTCTATGACTATTTTTGCAATCCCATCTGAGTGTTTTTGACAGCTCTCTTGGCCTAACAGGGTAATGGGTTTTCAATTTAAATTATTCTGTTTGGGAATTGAAGCGATCCTGCTTCTGTGCTGTGTGGAATGCTAATCCTGTACCTGAGGGATCGTAGGTGTCCGGTTCAGATCCTCCTCTCCCAGGATGCTTGCCCAGCAGGGTGGTCAGACACTGCACAAGCTCGTCCTCTGTCATATGCTCTCCTGTACACAACAAACAAAAACCAGCCTCTTGGGTTACGGTGTCATTGGCACAAAAACTAGAAGGCAACTCAAACAAGAATGGTGTACAAACGAAACAGGACAGTTTGAAAGAGGATTCAGCTTCTCTGAGGTACAGAGATACACATTGCCAATCAAAACACGTGATCCCAACACAGGAAAATGTTGATCCTAAGGAAAAATTGTTCTTGCATATGGCATTTTGGACAAAAATATTTATCGAAGGGAGAAATTCTGATACAGATGGCTCTTTAGGCTACATTGCATTTGCAGGGGCTTGAGCTTCTATTCCCACTGAAGAATTTCTGGCATAGAACAGACCGTAGTCCATGTCGCCCTGTGTCCGTGGCTGTAGCCATTTCCACACAGAGGAGGAAGAGGAAGGTGCAGGAAAGTCTTGATCTAGTATCCTGGAATAACCTGGACATAGCACTTGTTCCCAGTCAGTGGCTGGCTCATGCCCTGAAGCATAAGGTTATAGATCTGTTATGAAACTGTTCTATCTAACGTATCTATTTATGGATGTTCACACCATGCATATTAATAACTAACCGCTCTCACACTGGTCGAATCCTTGGTTTCCAAGGATCTTTGTGGCAAGGAGTTTTACCAGGTGATGTACTGAGTAAAACAGCATTTCCCTTTACCTGTTTTAATGCTTAGCGGCACTAAACGCTCCCTGCTTTTACAACAGGGGCGAGGCAATAGAAGTTCATTATTCACCTCTCTGTGGCATTGGCCATAAGCGTATTTATACATGCCTTTACTGAGTTCCCTCTGATTCAGCTGAACTAAACCATCCCCTCTTTTCAGTCTTTCACATATAGATTCAGTCCAGGACTGACCAATTTCATCCCTCCTTTCTTGTCCCCCTCTTTTTCAGTTTTATACTACCTTTTTGGAGACTGTGTGACTGGAAGAGAGAACAATGGTTCAGATAAGGGTATACTGGAAGAAGGATACAATTTGCCAAGATCCATACTCATCATTTGACAGACAAGATACTTCAGGCCAGCAGAGATTCCCAGAGCAGTAAAAGAAGTTCAGCTGAGACAATAGATGTGATTATTCAATTTAAAATCTTAAGACAGGTGGCTCCCACATGCCTGCCCTGGTTACCAAGCTATAGTTCCAGATTAATTTTTTGCTGCAGTGAGTACGTGCTGAAATTGAAGGCAGAACTAGGAAGCCTAAAACTAATATTAGAAAAGAAATAACTCACCTCTGCACTGAAGCAGCAACAGTAAGTCTCCTCTGTCAATAACTTTGTCTCCATTCTCATTATCATAACCAAGAACCTGAAACGCTTGTTGTATTTTTTTCATTGACAAGCCAAATGCAGGTCTATGATTTATATAAAGTTTGATAAAATCCCCTAAATTTATTTTTGTCACTTGTTCTCCAGTATCCACGTACTTGCTGAATTTTACTTCATTTATCATTTCTTCAATCTAAAGATCAAGGCAAGACAGATTGTTACACGTTTTCCTTTTGAAGAGCATCAGGCCAGTTTCCAATCTCATGAATGCCAATGTACCGTAATCGTGCACGTACTGGTACCACAGATGTCATGACCATATTCCAATAATGAGCTAGCACTCAGCAGCTGAGGGTGGACATGGCTAACGGTTACACACTTGTTGTGACAATATTAGGTAAAGACGGGGGTAGCAGATATGTAGTCATTTTGGATTTCCTCTATTTGCTTGTGTGACAGGCACTCAGCAGCTGTTACCAGCACCTTTGCTGCAGCTGTGTCTCCAACTCTGGGGACAGTGGGCAGACAAACCACAAACCAGTAAATATACCACCCCGCTACAAAAGTACATACATGAAAGTCCCGACATAACCAGGCTGCACACAGTATATACACACCCTGGCCGGCATAAGCAATCTTTCCGCCCCGCGATCCGACATGTGTCTGGTGCAGTTCTGCCACTGCACAAGCCAAATCTGAAATTTGCTCAGTGGGGCTGACATCCTGCACAGCTGGATCACTCACTCTTCTCTCAGGCAAACAGGCAAGCACTGGCCGTGCTGGATACTAGTGGTTTTCCTGAAGTCTGGTGCTGTGAGTCAGCCCAGTCGGCAGCTGTGCAGATGTGTGTCCGAAAGGCAGGATCTGCTCCATGCCTTCATTGTACTCGTGCTCCAAGAGGCAGCCCCTTTCGAGACACATGGGCAGCAGAGAAACGCCGGGAGAATGCCCGGTGCCAACATGTACCAAGCCTGCTACTCCCCGGGAAGGGAAGCTGATGCAAAATCTCCCTAGGGAGGACTTTGCATTCTGCCTTGGGCCTTTGTCCTTGTGTCACAAGTTTTTTGACTGAATAAAGCCCGAGGAAGAGGGAAATCTCAGCCTTATACTTTTCCTGTAGCGAATGTCACGCCAGGCAAGACCACTCATTTTCACTCAGCTCTGGCTGATCTGGGATTAGGTTTTATATCAGCCCCACTGAACTACAAAAGAAAAACACCAATTCCCAAAAGCTTTGCTAGTCAGCCCAAGCTGCCTTTTTTCCCTCCTGCTTTTCCTTTATTAAAACACTCTAGCGAGAGATGAACTTTCTGTCTGGATTTTAATACTGTCCTGCCTGCTTCGAGAAGCAGATTGTAGGTTGCCTACTTTCACAACAGCTTAGCACCTCTGTTTCCATGCTTGAAATGCTGTTTTCATTTTGATTTGGGGTGGGTGGGGTTAGTTATTTGTCCACAGACATTTCCCAGGGGAACATGTTCTCTCTGTCCCCAAGAGGTGAAAATGTAACAACCCAAGGAAAGATCTAACAAAGTATGAGGGGATAACACCACAGCTCGACACAAGGGCAAAGCAGTCCCTGCTCAGACGAACATTTGCTGGTTGCAGGAGCTCCAAAGCAAGTCTGTTAGGTGGTGGCTGTGGCAAAGGTCCTGCCCCCCATCTGCTGGCTCTGCTGGCAGAGAGGATGCCCGGGCAGATGGCGTGGCACTGACTCACAGCATCATCTCAGCAGCCAGTGGGGTTCCATGCAATGGCAGAGATGAACGCAGCCTCCCCCGCAGAAAGATGAAGGGAGCACAGCGATGTACCGCTTCCCTTGGGAGAACCCCTCCTGCGTTGAAGGGCTGTAGCTGGTGCAAAGAGGTCGTTATTTAAATCTCCTTGCATCAGATTCAGTAAATTTTTTATGCGCTTTAATTACCCTTTTGCCAGGTTACAACATTACAAATGAGGTTTGTATGAAATACAAACTGCCTTGTAGAAACAGCCACAAAAGGGAAGAAGCAGCACCCTTATTAAATCACTTGTCTTTGTCTGCCGTAAAATTTGAAGCTAAAAGGCTCTTGAGAAATATTTGATAGGAAGCTCTGCTGCTGAAACCTGAAAGGCAAGCTCAGAGAGAGCTTCTGCAGAGTTTATCAGTTATGAAAGAGCTTTAAGTTCCTTGGGAATAAAAGCTGCTCTCTCCATCTAAAATCATTCTTTCATCAGTCCCAGGCAGAACAAGAAAAAGAGGCTCTGTCAATGTCCAAATGAGTGATTGCATGGAGCTGGACATTCCCACCCACACTGGTAACACATACTGGACGCTCTGGTTGAGTATTCATCTGACCTGGAGGGACTCAGCCCATGGCCCACCAACCACATGCTGCATGTAAAGCAGCTCAGCCACTAGTAGAAGTCACAGAGAGACCAAAGCACATTGCTGCCTGCACACAAGGTACTTTAGCCCATGGACTTTGGAAAGTTAGAGGCTGCTGCCCTTGGGAGCCGAAGGAAGATTCATTCCTCACTTTTCTCAGTTCACCTTCTGAAGAAACCCACTTCTGCAGTGGTGGCAGAGCACTCAGCCTCCAGAAGACCCTGAGGTTGTCTTTTGTTGAACACTTCTGAACCATCAGGCTCCAGGTTTGCTCAGTCTGCCCCTGCGGTTGCCCAGCTCTCTAGTGAGGAATCATTACTTTTTGAGGAATTTGCTGCCAGATTCTGACCACTAGTATATTGATGCAGACCAGGTTAAATACATTGAAAGCCAGCAAATATACTCTGGAGCCATCCAGCATGACAATGGTCAGAATCTGGCCCTCGGGACACTTGGTAAATGCAATCAGTCTTGCTCTTTTTTCTTTTAATAACAATAATAAAAACAACTGACTGACCTTTTCCTCTGATGGATAAAATCCCATTGCTCTCATTACAGAAGGAATTTCCTCCAAGGGAATATGCGTTGACACCTGTCTGGTCTCCAGTGTATCGATACCATGGTTGCGCAGCTGTGCATAGTAAAAATAGTCTTCCAGTTCCTGCGAGGGATTCAAACAAGATACTGTAAAGTTCAGTTACCAACAGGCGCGGAAGATAAGACTTCTTTTAAGATTTACTAACAGGCATATCAATGAGATTGCTGTTAAAGGCGAGCTGGACAAAAAATAAAGAAATGTCAGGCCTGTATAAATGAATCTTAAATTTCAACCAGATGCTGCCAGACAGCATTCACGGTGAGCATAATTACCCTGAAGAGCTCGCCTTCTCTGCCACCATCCAGTAGGTTGTAGAATGGGATCAAGTCCTCGCCACCCAGGGAAGCGGCAGCATCCAAGGCACTGGCAGAAACAGAGAATAGAAGGTACAGGAAGGGTTCATGTGAGGAGAGATTTAATGTTTCCCTTTCTAGTCATTCTTCACAGACACTTTCAATAAATAAATAAAATCCCTGGGCCTCAGAATTCAGGAAAGAAAAGCATTGCCTTGAACGATGTACTATTTTATCATCAGCGTGCACTTCTATAGCATATTTCATACCCAGGTTTTACATACAATAGCACAGTGTGGGAATTAATTATTACTGAATGGTCCTCTTGTTTAGCGGAATGAGCACAGGGCTGGGAGCCAGGAGCTTTTCCATGGACTTGAGCTTGGTGTCTGGCATTTAGCTTTTCTGCTTCCTTATAGAGACATTGAGGGAGATGAATTAGCTAGATCAGCATTTTGAACATGCAGAGAGGGCTGGGGCTTGGTGTTTGCAATAAACCACACAAACCTAAGCTCCCTGTTCCTTGATCTAACACATTCTTCCCCAATAACTCAGTGCAATCCATTACGCTACTTCCTCTGCTGTAACGGGTGACTGTGTCGCAGGTGCAGCCTACATTAAACTGAAAGCATCTGAGTGCCACCTCTTTGTTTCAATTTCATAGGCAGTTGGAGCCAAAAGAATCTATTCGGCTTGTGCAGATGAAAAAGGAAACCAAGCCTGGTAGCGCAATCACGGCATAGCGTTGCCACATAATATCCCACGCTTGGCAGCAAGGCTGCAGCTTTCACGCACACCTCTGTAGTGCTGCTTCCACTGGGTTTTGTGCAAGCTTCGTGCTTTTTTCATAATTAAGTTATTTGGGTATTAAACACAGTGGAGATGCACAAGATGCCAGAAGCAGCAATAAAATGATAATTAGCTCATCAAGAGCTTCGCTCCGAAAACAAATTACATAGAAATTCAATGTTGCCTGGACCCTGGCCAACCATTATAAAGAAGGATCATTTATATTCTATTGCCTTCCTTACAATGTCGCTCATTCTGACCCCCGACTGCTTAAGCCACACAAAGTGGAAAAGAAAATAAATAAGCCCATTGCTTTCCCACCCAGGTTTCCTTTGTTCTGGCACATGAAGGTGAGCTGGCTCAGCACCATTTGGGCTTTCCTCTGAGCGAGCAGTACCTGCAAGAAATGTTTTACACAGGACCAGCACGTGTCTTAACCACGAAGCCTTTGTCCTAGGAAGATGAGGGGCAACGGTGTTTCACAGGTGCACTCCAAAAGGCAAAAACAGGAGCGAGGGCTAAAAGCCAGCTCCGGTGGGGTTGATTTGCCAGGAACCAGGAAACATGTTTTGTGCTAGTAGGGTGACACGTAGGATAAAAAAATCCAGCCACAGACTGACAGTGAGCATGCCACACTATCTGTCTTTTCTAGCTCCAACACGGGCTAAGCTCCATTTCCAGTCCTTGAAGTGTGAAGTTGCTCCACACTGGCCTGGCAGTTTTCAGCTCATTCGCAGCTGCCTGCTCCCTTTCGATGTACACGTGTATCTATGGGGTGCCTGCAGCCACGCTCGTGAGGGGAGAGCCCTCTGCCCTGCACGCGCATTGCAACGAGCGGCTTTGGTCCTTGACACGCAAAGAAACCAAAATATATATCCTGCCTTTGCCACGTTACCCGCCTGCCACGTGGGAGCACGTGCCTGGCAGTGCTGCCCAAGGGAGCTGACAGAGGGAAGTTGCATACTTCCAGAGAAAGGCAGAAGAAACCTGGCAAGGTTTATTGCTGACACTCTGGGCCAGAGCCTGGAAATCCTCATTTGCAAAAGCAGCCTTCACTCCTCCAGCCACCCCATTTACTGCAGCCCATTTACTCATGTAAGCAAAGCTTTATAGGATTAAGGTGGCTTGTCCTAAATCCAGTCTTCAAATGCAAGGGGGATTTCCTAGCAAATGCTGGCCTATCCCATTTGAAGAGCTGACACTTTTCTATCAGCAGCTGCCCTGTATGCTCCTCGTGTAGCCAGTGCTGCTCCTCTGATCCCCTGCCTAACCCCGACAATCCCCCATCACACTGGCCAGGCCCTCACAAGGACCCGAAAATCCTCTGCTCAACTTCTTACCATTTGGTACCATTTCCCAGACTGGAGTATTTTATAGGCGCTATGGCCACTGCCTGCGAGGTCTGCTGGTTTAATCCCCCCTATTGACTATGTGGCTACATCACACAGAGGGGAGCAAAGCCCCCCCAAAAGCATGCCCCTTCTGTTTCAGCTGCCACCCCACATAGC
Source organism: Ciconia boyciana (assembly GCF_034638445.1). Taxonomy (NCBI): domain Eukaryota; kingdom Metazoa; phylum Chordata; class Aves; order Ciconiiformes; family Ciconiidae; genus Ciconia; species Ciconia boyciana. The sequence continues at coordinate 9,289,351 of NC_132948.1, forward strand.
TACTTGTGGCCTGACAGGTCGTTGCAATCTAGGCTTGACCCCACTGCCATGCCACCATCCCCAGCGTGGCACGTGCCCACCATGCTGAGCTGTCTGTAGGTGCTGAGCTAGGGCTTTTGGAGAGCCTGTGTGAATGTAGGGTGTGAGGCTCCACTATTAATAAATCCAGTTGCAGGCCAGGTGTCCAGGAGCTGGAAGCCCCCAGGGTTGAGCAGAGATGCTGCCAGCCTCGACTCACGCTCCTCTCAGCGAGTGGTGGGTCTCTTGCTTGCACGAGCGCTGGGACCTGTCCTCCACCCTGTGACCCCCCCTTTCCAGATGCGGTTCGTTGGCCTGGTCTTGGGCATGGTGTTGTGGAAGGAGAGTGAAGCTGCAGGACTTTGTCACCTGCCCCAAAAGGACCCATGCTCAAGAGAGCCCTGCAAAGAAACACTCCCCATGCAGCACCCTGCTGCCTTGCCCCATCGGTGCAGCGGCACCCTATACACTGAGATAAGTGCAGAAATAGCTGGGAGACCTGGCTTTAACTCCTCTGGACACAAACAGAGACCTTTTAGGACAAAAGCCCCATTCTCAATGTAAATGCTGGGGAACATTTGCTTCAGCTGTGTTGGCCAAGCAGCTGTGGAAAGCCGTAATAAGACTCCTTTCTCCTTCCTGCAGTACTCACTTTAGGTTGACCTCCCATTTCATAACAGTGCAGTCATCCCCCCCCGCTGTAAAGATGTAGCGTCCGTCGTAGCAGCTAGCAAGGTCAGAGACACCATCTGGGTGGCAAATGAAAGCCGAGGACTTGTGGGGGTTGCCATCAACAGGCAAAATCTGCAAGCCCACCTGTAAGGAAAGAGGGGGCCTGGGAAGGCTGGGAGTCCCACAGGAGGGCTGCGCGCTGGGGCAGTGCTGCATCCTCCTCCCGGGAGCTCGCTCAGCTCTCGGCAGGACCAGCCTACACGTGTTTTTTTCTGCAGTGAAATTCCCCCAGGGACCACCACCTCTACAAGTGGGGGCTCTTGTACAGCTGGGACAGATGGGGCTCCATACCTTGTCCTTTGTAATGTACGCCAGATAGTGTTTCTGGGCGTCTGTAGTGTTTGTTGGGAGGATTTGTATCTTCTCCAACGGGGAGCCATAGGTTGGTCCCAAAAGGGTCTTTCTAAAGGCAAACAACATTTTCATCCATTCCAGGGCTCACAAAACATTTTCCCTCTCTGATTGGCCACTGTGCACAAGGACGGGTACATATGGGGAGGTGTGGTGCGTGCAAAGGCCTTCTACTACTGGCTGAGAGGACAGGATAGGACAGGGTCCCTGGCTAGAAGGGACCACACTGGGCCTAAGAGAGGAATTTAGTGCTCAGGGATCATTCAGTCCTTGTGCTTTGCTCATGTGGGCTCCCGTCTCTATCTGATGTCCAACTGCTGCATCTCAAGTCCAGTGTGCTGGGCAGACTGAGACCCACCTGCAGCCACAACCTTACTAGATGACACGTTAGTGAACAGTAGAGTGGACACAAGGATGGAGCAACCTGGGGGCCCTAGAGTCATCCCAAGATCTGCACCACAGATGGGCAAACACATGCTCATGGGTGGGAGTAGGGTGGACATTAGACAGAGGAGAACATAGAGTCAGGATGGGGGTCCCAGGCAGTGGTAGGCCTGAATCTCTCCTCTACCTGCACATTTTGGTCGTCGTGTTGTAGAGCTTCATTTTGTAGCAGTTGTTGGCAGTGAGGATAAAGGACTCGGTGCTGAGCTGTGGGTACCAGGCCAAGCACAGGGGCACAGCAACCTGCTCTACCCGGTCCCTGTGCAAGACCACCAGGTGGTCCTTGCTGCTGCTGTTCAGGTCATATTCAACCTGGAGGGAAGACAAGGAAACACAGCACCCCTGTGGTCTGCCAGCACCCCAAACCTTGTGGATGAACTAGGTCTAGTATCTGTTGCAGACCTGCCCTGAGATCAGGCTGGCAAACAACCCCCCGCAACAGAGCTGGTGGGGAGAAGTTAGGAGCTGCAGAACCAAAGACTGAGTCTCCCTTGATGCTCTTGTCCAGCCCCCCACTTCAGCAGCAAAGCTCCACTGCCCTTTAAACTTTCACATTGACTTACCAGCTGCCGGTCCTCCCCAAGGCTCAGGAGCCTGGGCTCATTGCTGTCTAACTGGACCCCAAAGAGGATGCTCCGGATGGGTTTGTAGTGGGAGCGCAGCCCTGCTAGGTGTTCCCAGCATCTGCTCCCATTTTGCAGGACTCTCTTGTAAACAGTCACTGAGTATTTCTCATCCTGGAACGAGAGAGCAAAGGGCAATGAGCCACGATGCCCATGCACGTCTCCTGGCTGGCAGTGGGCAGCTCTGCGTGTCCCCTCCAGGCTTAGCTCGGCCCTTTCAGTTCTGTGAGTCTCAGCAGGAGGGTTAGAGTCACGGCAAGGATAAAGCCAGGCCGGACAGATTTGGGCAGTTGCTCCCAAGGGTATAACTGCAGCAGTCCTCAGCCTGGCCGGAGCATCCTAGCCAGCTGGAGGGCATTCCCTGCCGTGCTCTCACAGCAGAGGGGCAGTAAATCGAGCTCAGTGACCCCCCAGAAATCACAAGGAAGATGCTTCCCACTGCTGTGCCCTGGCATCCGTGCATGAAGGGGGAGTATTTTTCTTTGTACAGATCACCACCAGTTGCTACAAACTCTGTGCCAAACTGCTTCAACGCTGCCTCAACACTTCTGCACTGAGACGTGGGACCAAGGGAGCAACCCCCCTTGCTGCGCACCAGCCAAGAGGAAATCCCTGCTCCAGCCCTTTCTACAGATGGATGCAGAGCTAAGGCTTGTCACTAAAGTTAGCAATGGGACGCTGCCAGCAGCAGGTCTGTGGAGCGGCTGTGACTGGTGACGTTTTTACAGAGTGACTCTTCAAGCCAGGAAAAGCATTTCAGAGTCACGAAGCCCCTGGGTAGGGGCAGCCCTCCTCCACCCGCTCTGCTGTGCCTCGCAGGATGGACGGCAATTCCCAGTCCCACCGAAAGCCGTGCCACGAGCAGCACACGTAAATCACTGAGAGGGAAAAACAAGCTTACAGCAGTTGCGAGGTACTCCGAATCGTGAGAGAAGCTAATATGAGTCACGGGGCCACGTGAGAACTTGAACTCTTTGAAGCTGGACTGAAGGGAAATGGCATCAAGGATGTAAACACTTCCATCAGTAAAACCAGCGGCCAGAAAATAACCTGAAAAGTACGCCAGAAAACTCTCACTACACGATCGCTCCTCCCAGGAAGCCCAGTGCTTGGCACACGGGGAGGTCATGAGACCAGGATACCTTCAGGGTCGTAGGACAAGCACCGAATGCTGGCCCCAGTGAATATCCTGCTAACGAGGTACTTGGTCTGCTGGTAGTCCCACAGCTTCAGCAGCCCACAGTGACTCCCCACAGCAATGAGTGCCTGCCGGGGGTGACAGGCAATGGCATTCACAGCTTTCTTCGCCTCTTCCATGACTTTTTCAAAGTTTGTCCTGTCTGTTGCAACATGGAGCACAGTTGCATCAGAGGTTGAAAGGATAAAGTTCCTGTTTAGTGTGAGAGAAACAGAATTTGATGAATCAGACTAGCTGGCTCATGTTCCTCCAAGCTATATTACACATTAGTCTCTTTTTGGCAACTTAGTTGGACTATCACTTATATTTTGTGATATGCAATATGCAAACACTTCTTGACCTGGAAGGCAGGTGGCACTTTGTATTCATGACCTGGTAAATCTCCACGGGAAAACACTGGAGCTGGTTCCATTTTCTACTTGGGTAGGCAAGCCAGAAGATGAATGACATCTGCATAGCTTTCGCCGTTTGCAAGTCACTGATGTGTGAGACGGACAAATGAGCAATTGAAGATACTCTGAATAGTCTTTTCACATGTCTCCATGCCACCATTGTCAGTGGCTCCATGTTGACCGCGCCACCACGGACAAGGTCAGAGGACAGTTTCAGACCCGTGTCGCAGACAGAGCAGCTGCCTGTCTGTTCACTCAGCCACACCAACCGTAACGCAGCAAAGAGGGTCCCGCTGCATAATTGGTGATGTGTAAAGCAGACATCTGAATAATTATGCACGTTACAGAACAAATATGTATAGTCGTCAGTCTGCCTGAGGACTGAGAGTCTGGACTGAAACCAGAGGGTCAAGAGAGGACCACACAGAGACCTAAGAGCTGCACAGACAGATGTGCATGGCTGCATCACGCGGGCAGCACGAGCGGGGAAATGGCAGCCTCTTTTGCTAGCTGGCCCATGACAGCCCTTGGTTTATGCACATCTGGCCTGGGCACTGAAGGATGCTGTGCCTCTTGCATGCCTTAGCTGGGGTCTTCAGCCATACCTGATCCCACCAGCCTGGTGAGACGAGCAGGCTCAAGGCTTCCCCTTTGGTTTTCTGCCTTTTGTGCTGCCCAGAGCAGCTGCAAGTGGCAGGAGCTGCAAGTGGCAGGAGCTGCAGCGGCGACCCAGGAAGGGGGACGAGACAACTGAGACTGACAGGGAAAACCAAACCATTCCCCAGGGCGCTGCTCCAGACTGGAGAGGAACCTGTCCCATATGGCTCTTTGGAAAACACGTGCGGCTAAGGACAGACGTTGCCAGGAGAACCTTAACAGGAGCGACAGACATATGGTTTGCAGGCTGGATCGAGTCACAGAACAGCTTCATCTGGCCTGCAGACTTCCTATAAACCCTCAGACACAGCTACATCACGCAGAGGGGCAGAGAGGGGCCAGCGACCAGGCTGGGGCTGTCCCAAGCTCCTGAGACCATGTGGTGCGGCCCAGCACTGGTGCCATCGCTGCTGGGGCAGTCTCTGCACCACCACTGCCGCAATTAGCTTGCCCAGCCATCATACAAGCTAACTGGAAATAGCCATCCATGGGAAGGGCTTAAGGGGGGGGATTAAGGGGCTCAGTGGGAGCTGGAGGCTCGGCATTAGCGCTGCCTGGTGTGCCAGGTATGTGACAGAGGAGCTGTGCACCCCAGGACCAGCTGGTCATCTCCGCGCCTGCGTTAACGCTTCTCTTGCCTGCGCCAAGGCATCACATCAAGTTCAGAATTTAGGATGTGCTGGAGCCCACTTGGGTTTTGGCGGCCGCTGGGAGAAGCCCGAGGGCTGCAGGCAGAGAGGGGCTGCCCAGGAGACACCCCCTGCTTCTCTTTGGTGGGCAGGTGGGACAAATACCCAAAATTAAAATCTGCAGAGAAAGGGAATAAAGGGGCACGTTCCCTCCCTGTCCTGCCTTCCTGTCCCTGTCCTGGCCAGAAGCCTGGGTACAGGGTTGAAACTTGCTCCAGCCGAAGTTCTGCTTTCAGCTGACCGTCTCCCCAGCTTTCAAGCTGCAGGGCAAATGGAGAAGACCGGGGTTTATAGAGGGGCACTCACCTGGCAACAAAGGGCTGGGTGCTGGCGGTGCAGGAGGTGGAGCAGGCTGGGGAGGCACCGGGAGGATCAGGAGGAGCTTGGGAGAAGGAGATGGACCGAATGGGACCCACTTTGCTGTGGCTGTAGCAGGCGAGGAGCTGCAGCTCTCCGTTGTAGAATTTAACCTGACCTTTCACATCACCTGTTACTATGCAGCTACAAGGAAGGAAAAGCTTTTAATCAACCCACTGATTGAGAACTCCCAAATATTTCTTGGATAGCATCCTTGGGCAGAAGCAAATCTCCTCCCCTTTTCTCTGCACAAGTGCATGAGAAGAGCCCCGTAGAGATGTGCAGGGGGAAAGCCCAGGGCTGTGCAGAAACCACCCGGCTCTGCTGTCACCCTGCAGTGTCCCCTGCCCTGTCCCCAAGGCTGTAAAGGCGTTTGGTGGCTGTCTGCTCCCTCTGCCGGTAAAGGCCAGGAGGCTGAGCAAGACTCATCCACGATCCTCCGTGACCATGGCCAGCCCCGTGTCTGAGCTGCCCCAGCAGAGCTGGAATCACGTTGCCAGGAGTTTTCAACCTTTTTTTTTTTCCCCAGCCAAATTCATTGCTGAAAAAAGCCGGAGCAATGTCTGATAAATCAGCAGCACTTTCCTGCATGAATTTGTCTGGTCCTTGCACGCTGCCGAGTGACTTAAAACTGCAACACTTGGCCATAGTTCATCAACATTAGCTCCGTGGCTGAAATGTCTAAGGACTGTACCTACGGCTACTGAAAACTGCTGTCCCATTACCTCTCAAACACCATGAGCACGGTAAGGCTGTCCTTCTGCATAGGCACCAGTTTGGTGGCCTTCATGCTGTGCGGCTTGACCCACAGTTCCTTGGAGGGGGTGTGAGGACTGACCACGTCCCACACCACCAGCTTCCCGGCCGAGGTGCCCGTCAGAGCTTGCGAGTTGTTAAAATGAAAAACCGACTGGCTGAAATGTCCCACCACGCTGTTGAAGGTCTGCAGAGAGAGTGGCGAGGCCATGCGTTTGTCCAGGGTGCTGGCTCTTCCCTCCTCAAGCAGAGATGTTCCTGCTTGGTCCCTCTGTGTGACTTTCCCTCCCTGTCCCATGGCAGGACCATCAGAGGCAAGAGCCCCAGGAGAAGATGCAGTGGGGCATCTTTGGGCGAGAGAGCCCCTCGACCTCAGCTCAGGCAACCCTGGCTTGTCCTTTCAGGGGACAAAGGGGGACAGGATGGGGACGTGGCCATTGTTTTTGCTTAAGGGGATGGGAAGGGACAGTGCTGCTGCCAGGAGGAGAGCCAAGAGGGTGACATGCTGTGGTCCCCTGTGCTCACCTGGCTGCTCAGGAGCGGAGTGCCATACTGCAAACCAGCATTGCCCTGGGGAAAGCAGAGAAAACATCCAGGACAAGCATTTTGTAACTGTGCTCTGCAGTGCCAGCGTGTCCCTTCCCCATCATCTGGGCACTGACCCCACGCTCTGGTGACAAAAGCAGGGCTCCGGGGGCAGAAAGGCTCCAAGACCTTCCAGAGAGCACAAAACACCCTCTGCCTCCACCCGCTCCTCTCCCAAAAGCTGCTGACCAGCACGAGGAACAAAAAGGGCGCACAGGAAAGCATGGGTGGGAGAGGAAGAGAGCATCGCTGCCACAGCTGGGACCGACCCAGCATGGGAGCAGAGCGAGAGTGATGCTCTGCCCAGACCACCTTCATGTCTGGCGAGGGCAGGGAGCGGGGAGGGGCGAGGGGGGCGAGGGCAGGGGCAGATCTGCAAAGCAAAGTGCAACCCCAGTCGTGGGCAGACATCTGGCTCTGCAGCCCATGCTGCCTCACTAGTGTGCAGCCCCCCGTGCCGCCTCCCGACCCTCTGGGAGTGCGTCTGGCACCAGAAATACAACTTCCCGTGTCCCTACTTACCCACAGGTAAAATATCACCTGGGTTTTGCTGTTGCTGACAAACTCATAGGGATTTTGAGGGTTAAAAATGACATAATCCTGAAATTAAAAGGTGAGAATCACATAAACACCGAACTAAGCAATGCTTTCTGCTTATTCTTTCATGCAAAATATCTGCTTTTATCCAAAACCCACCCGAGCACCTGCACTGAACTGAAAACAGAGGCCACGTTCCCTGTGAAACACCAGAGCTGTGCTCTCTCCTCTGCGAGCGGGGACAAACCGGCAGGGCCGTGGGCTTTTCCTGCCATGAGCCCTGGCCAGTGCCAGGGCTGCAGTGGAGGGCATCCCACCGGGGTCCCCTCCGCGTCCATGGCTGTTGGGCAGCAGAGGAGCAGCGATAACAGCCCCAAGATGCTCCGCTGCATTGGGGTGCAGCAGGGACAGGCTGTGATCCTACCTCCCACCTCCAGCCGGCACCTACCAGCAGCCCCGTACTGGATGGGGCACGGGGGTGCAGGAGGGAGCAGGTGAGGATGGGGCTGCCCAGTCACGCTCCTCTGCACCCCTCGGCCATGGTCACTCACCTGATACCCAAACTCAGGCCTCAGCTCTGTGCTGCACACGGGTTTCTCTGTGGGCAAAGTCCACTTCCAAACACAAACTCTCTGGCAGAGAAGAGAAAACCAAGGGACATTTGTGGCTTTCTGGGAGCTTGGGAGAACCAGGTGAACCCCATTCCCTCCAGCAGCAGTGGGGCATAAGAGATGGGAACAGGATAAACCCAGCATGGTCTGACAGCAGAGAGCTTAATTTCAGGAAATAATGCTAGAAATTGCTTCAATGAAAGCGCATTGGAGTCAGAAGCTGTTATCCCAACTTAAGATCCGTTTTCTCAGCTCCACAGCACTCACTTTAATGAAATCCAGGTCTGTCTTCCAATGGCTCAGCAAAAACAAGCCATCACTCTGCCACCCTGCTCCACCTCTCTTCTGCTTTCCCCATCCAAATCCCCCCCTCCCCTTGGCTGCACTGGGAAAAACTTCCAGGGATCTATCTTGCAAGGCTACAGAAGAGGAGATATTTTCTTTACCTGCACTGTACCAGCACTAATAGTTGCCAAATACTTCGCATCCTGGGAAATAGCAATAGCACTGACCCCATCCTCTGGATGACTCTCAAAGATGGTGCGTACCGGTATCCTACGGAGCAAAGTCCTTGTGGTCACTCACAGCAGCACAGAGGGTTCAAGGCAACTGCTTGGCAAAATCTGTGGCACAGCCCACCCTGGTCTGCGTGGCAGGGAGGGAGTCTGCAAACACCGGTGCTGCCGTGGGAGCAGCCAGCACCACAGCTGGTGCTCAGCGTCCTCTTCATCCCTTCCTCCCAAGTAAATGGCTCTGGGAAACAACTCACCAGTGATCTTTTAAGAAAATACTACAGCTTGGAGACATGATGTACCTAGTCTGGGGGAGCTCGGCCCCACGTCAGTGTCCCATGGGTGTGGGTGATACGAGGACGATGAAGCCCTCAGTTTGGCTTTGGCTCCTTTGCTGCTTTATCCCGTCCCCGCGTTTCTCCCATTTCTCTCTCAGCTGAGGCTGGAGTCAGTCCTAAGCGATTTACTAGACACAGGAGGTTTCCAAAGAGGAGGTTCCCAGGAGCTTACCCGGAGAAGGAGTCCCACACGATGATCAGAGCATCTGGCCCTCGGTCAGCAGTTGCAACCCAGCGCCTGTCTTCACTCACACACAGGCAAGAAATGACATTCGTGTGGCCCTGGAGAAAGAGAAGCAGCAAAGTGCCGCGGAGGCTCCAGACTGGGTGATTATTTAAAGCAGTCAAACTGCTTGTCTCCTCTCCCAAGGGTCCTCCACTCTCATTCTTCCAGCCCAACTTTTGCATCCTATTTTTCACAGGCTCTTCTGAGCCTGTCACCCCGTCCCTGTGCCTTGCGCTGGCTGCGGCTCCCCGAGCCAAGAAGCAGTGGAGAGGAGGGGGCCATGCTGCACGTGCCGCTCACGGTCACCCCTGCAAGCCAACACAAAGCGCCTTCCACCAACACATGTTGGGAATTGCAACAGGCGTGCGAGCAAAATGATGCACTCCTTTGCATGGGCTGCTCCTTAATTCAGTTATAAGTGACCCCTAAGCACCGGGCACTGGGAAAAGAGACGGAGGGAGAGAGTTCAGGAGAAGGGGAGGAGGAGGAGGGAGGCGCATGGGCTGCGTGCCAGACCTGCAGGTGGTACTGCCTGTTTCCCAGGATGTCGTGGATGACCACCATGTGGGAGGAGACGTACAGGAGCACCCGGTCCTCCCTGTCCATCAGGCTGTGCACAGCCAGGCTGCTGTTGTAGCCCAACACCCAGGACAGGCTCTGCAGGGAAGAGGCAGAGCTTTTGTCCCTGGTGCTTAGCAGCTGGGACAAAAAAGCCACAAAATGCCTCTGGGGTGATGGGAGAGTGCTGGGCAGGAGTGCCGGGTGCTGTGTGGACCATCATGGTGGCACCATGCCCGCTGATACTCACGAGGGGGTGAAGTCTGGTCTGCTTGTCCTCCTGGAAGAGCATCCCCGGCGTGGCTGCCCACACCAAGCTGTCAGAGCCATCGTGCCCATTGTCCTCCCCACTCCTCTGCTGTGTTTCCTGCTCCCTGCAGCCTGAGTGAGGGCTGGACATGGCCCCCTTGGGCTCAGGCAGTGCTGGGGGTGGTCCAGGGGGTCTGGCACCCTCCAGGTGTGTTGTCCCAGCAGTGTCTTCTCCCAGGGCAGTCCTCAAGGCGATCATGTCTTGCCTTCTGGCCCAGGTGCTGGGCAGGGTGCCTGGGATCCTCATTCCTGGAGGAGACCACAGGGGACCCAACCGTGCATCTGCTCCAGCATCCTCCGGTGCTCCTTCCTTCTCCTTGGCAGCAGCGAGGGGGTCCTTGGAAAGGGAGAGAGGTTTCGGTGCGCACTGGCTCCTGGGCTGGTCCGCAGCTAGTGGAAACACACGCCAGCACATCTCAGATCCAACCTACATCACTTTCAGGGCAGACTCCAATATCAGGATACTCCTCCGCTCCTAAACTGCCTATGGACTTGTACCAGGGAAGTTTCCCACCAGTTGCTGCTTCTCTTTCTGCACATCTAGTCTTGCCCTCTTTGCACCTCCACAGCATCCCATCTCTCACACCAGCACATCTTCCAGGCAGCTCCTATCACCTGAGCTAAGATGCCAAAGTTTCTCCTCCAGAACTAACCTATAGGTCCTCTGAAGGCAAAAAGTCTGGTCTTTTTGCTGTCCATCCCAACTATTCCACATACGCACATTGTTGATTGCTGCAACAGGACACATGGCTGCAGGCTGGAGAGAGAGTGATGGCAAACCGAGGCTAAAAAGAGGGGAATTGGGTCCTGGCACTGGGGCTGAGATGGCTGTGAAGGGCTCTGCAGCAATCCCAGCTCTGCTGCCAGCACCTCTCACTGTGCTGCCTGGCAAGCAGATGGAAAGCGAGGGTAAAAATCCCACCACCATCTTCCTCAGCCCCCCGTCAGCCTGTTAATAAATGTATTAACAGGCCTGGGGTGTCAGAGCTCACAGCAGCCCTCAGACAGGCTTTCCCCAGTCTGAGTACCAGCTGCTTAATCTTGTTCTTGGGACCCACATCAGCTTTTGCCTCTCCCCATGGGGCTACTTGATTTCCTACAGCAATCTCTCATGCAAGGTATAAACCTCGTTTGGACACCGTTTCTGTTTCCGAGGGAGGTAAGATAACATTTCATTCAGCGCAGGGACGAGGCCGGAGGACGAGGCCTCCTGCTCACGTAACTCTGAGGCAGCTCGAGCGCTCATCAAATATTAATGGCTGGACCGAGACTACGCAGAGATGCTGCATCTGCCGAGCCCCGCTGGTGGGGTCCCTGCTCTGCCTCCCCGGGGACATCTTGGGAGAAACCACGTCTGGAGACATTACTGCCTGGTCCTGGAGTCAGGGGCTCTGCTTCCATCAGGACCTGCCCGCAGACCCTGTGTCGGCAGAGCTTGCTGCGGTGCTGCCCTCCTCACCTGCCCAGGCAGCATGGCCGTCTCCTGAGCCGTCTGTCCGTCCTGGGATGCCTCCTTGGGCTCGCTGCTTACTCCATCTCTTCCCCCAGTTGGCTCATCCAGGGGAATTTCACGCGAACCATCCATCCTCACCTTCACTCTCCTTCCAGGGAGCTGGGGCGTGGAGATACTCTGAAATACTCACACACACACCCCCCCCCCCCCGAGTTTGGCTGCACAACGACCTTTAATTGGGCACAGCAGGAGGAAAGGGCACCTGTGAAGCTGGGAAACAGGTCCCAGAGCCCCTTTTCAGCTCCAGTAACGCTCCCGCTGGGCACAAGCAAGCCCAGCACAGCCCCAGTTACTCCAGCTGAGATCAGGCTCCCTCCCCGTCCGCCTGCACACAGTGCCAGCCACGGACATTTCCCCTCAGATGGGGTTTTGTCACCGTCCCCGTAAGCAGCAGGGCTACTCCGGGGTGGCAATTGTTTCATCTCCGGCTTCACGGGTCTGGATTTGAGCCAATGCCGAAACCTCATGCACGGAAAGCTTTCATGGGAGCGGGAAGGGAGCCCTGGTAAAAACCCTCCCTCTGGTAGGGAGAAGGCTGCTCGGGGACAGCCGTGGCCCCACAGGTCTCACCGGGGTCACCGCAGAGCCGTTCCCGAGTCCCCTCCAGGCCTTGGGGCCTCCCCAACTGTCCCGTGCTCCCGCTGCCCCAAGGGACACCCCTGGGGACCCCCCGCTCACCGTCACACCGGTCCCCGCTTCTGTTTGCGTCCGACTGCCGTTCCCAGGCAACGGCTGCACCAACGGCTGCACCGGCCACCACCAGCGACAGCCCGGAAAGCGCAGGGGGAGAGAGGGGGGCTGTACAGGGAGAGAAGGGGGGACCCTCCTCATCCCCACCGGCTGCCATGGAGAGGCAGCACTGTCCCCCGGCACAAAGCAGGAACCTGGTGGCGTGGGGGGACATTCAGCCCTTTGCCCTGCCCAAGCCTAAATCCCGCTCGTGGCTGTGACAAAGCCCCTCTTGGCATCGCCAGACCCATTTGGGACCAAACCCTCGCCCTGCCTGGGGAACGGCACGAGGGATCTTTACCCGATGCCCTGCCCAGGGAGTTGTAGGCAGCTTCTGCTCCTTTGGCACCCCTGAGCAGGACAAGCAGAGTCAAAGCAAGAAAAATCAGCTTCCAACCACTGCCAGGTCCCCCCACTGTCCCCAGCTCTCTGCCAGGATGGCATTTATGCAGGGGACCCCATTCCCAGGGATCACTCCAAGCTATCGCCTTCACCACCGCAGATAATGAGCTCTAAGCGCTCCCAACTGCTGACTTCAGCCTTGATGTTAAGCTCAAATAATAATAATTTCTAAATCTAATTTGTTTTTCTTTCTGCCCAGCAAGAGCCTTGTACCCTGCTGGGAGAGGAAAGGAGTTTTGTTATCAGCTCACATTATCTCCTGACCTGAAGAGGCTGCTGCGCAGAGGCAGGTCATCAACACGCGGCTGCTCTCAACTCCTCGTCTGTGGCACAACCCGCTGTTTCAAACACGGGGGAGTTTTGTGGCTTCAGGAGCAGAGACTTGGTCCTTAAGCCCCATCTCTGCTAGGTGCAAGAAGGCATCCTTGTTCAGTGCATCAGCACCTGCACATCAAGCTTGTTCAGACACGGTGCTTTTCTTCCCACTCGGCAGCACCCAGTCCACGTTCCCTGGTCATATAGGATACTGGAGAGTCATCTCTGCTCTCCAGCATGAAAATCCTGTTTATTCCAACTAAGAGCAGCTCCTCTTCTGCTCTGGTCCTATGGCAGAGGTTTGAGTGTGGTCTAAGGAAGAAGCTCAAACCTTACCTATCCACAGCAGGTTTTGCAACATAATCTGTGTAAATTACACTCCTTGGGATGGTTCAACCTGTTCTAGTCGGGACACACAACTGAAGGGGCTGGGGATGCAGCGGTTAGCACACAGGGTTAGGGGACACACTTCTACAAAAGCACTGCAGAGATGAGAGCCCTCTGAAGCGTGCACACACCCTCCATGCTGAAAGCTCCCCGAGAACAGGAATTACCTGGCTGACGGGACTGGACTGACCCCCTAACCTCATTTCAAGAGCGGTACAGAAAGCTGGGATTTTCTAGATCATTTCATCCCGGGAGGCACAAATGCAAAGGCCTGGAAGGATGCGTCCCGTGAGCTTTTCTTCTCCTGGACCAGTATCTAGACCCAGATTCATTTGCAGCTCTGGTAAAAGCTAGCCACAGCTGGGATACCTAGACACATACCCCAAGTACACATGGCCAAGGCCAGCCCCTTGACAATCTCACATTTCAGCTGCCAATTGATGCCCAATTTATCCACATACTTCCACCTACATTCCATTTTATAGGGACAGAGGCAGCTTGCAGTCACATGTTTACAAACTGCAGCAGCACCTACAAATATGAGAACGCTTTTGCAAAAAACAAGGCTCCCAAACCTGATACTACATGCATTTAAAAATTCTTGTTTTACACAAGTCTTTTGACACTGTGGTCCCACGCAGAGACTCAGCCCTCCTACAGAACAATCCCACAGGGGTACTTGCCTTATAACTACAGACAGGGACATCACACTGCTTTCCAGTGGGATTTCACAGTGGATTTAAGAGATGCAGTGGCCTTCGTGGGTCATAGCGCCTGGTGAAGGTCAGCAGTGCAGGCTTAGCCTCAGAACTGCTCTGGTAAAGTGAGGCAGGATGCACATGCGACAGAGGGTCCCAAAACACCTCCCATACTCGGTTACTCTTCAAGAAAAGAGATGGAGCAAAACAGTGCCATGTTTCAGCCCTTTTAAAATTACTTGAAGGACCAGGGTGAGACTGCGTTTGATGGGGATTATCTAGATACAATCTCATCCAAGGAACACTGCCACGGGCTGCTGCAGTAATGCTTCCTCCGTAGCGCCGTGAAGCCTGCAGGAATCATCGAGCAAGGAGCTTTGCTTTGAAGCTTTACCATTTCAGTGAGAATCTGCTCTGTTGGACTGTACGCTGAAACACAAACGCTTGAAATATCAGAAGGGTAAACTTACTCAATTTAACACAGAGCCCTGGGTGAATGATTTTAAAGTGAGGATTTTAGTCCAGTTTTCCAGTCTATTTCAGGTCTGGTTATTAATCTTCATAACAAAATTGCTCATTACATGTGATGTGTTACTTATGCCTGCAACCTGCTTATGAAGTGCTAATGGAAGACTTGCACTTTACCTGGGCTTTGGCAGGTCAGGGGGTCATGCTTTTGTGTCCGTGCAGGTCTGCATTTAACCCACCCAACTTGGCCCACAATTATTGCCCAAAATAATAACTTCTACAAGAACGGAGAGAGGCGTTAGTCCGTTTTATTGTTTTGGGAGAGTACTTTGACGTTCAACTGGAAACAAGCTTACAACAAACCAATCATCCCCGAAATCCCCTCAAAGAGTTTATACACCCTAAAACTATCGCAAATAAACAAATTAAAAAAAAAAAGCAGCCAAATTAGGAGTACTTTTATCACGACTATATGAACTACTAAAAGTAAATCAAAGTATAATTATAACCCCTATTCCTTATCTAATCAACTTAAAATAATCAGGCATTCCAAAGATTCTTTCATCATGTTTAGTGACTTCAAAAGTTGTGGTAACATGGGGAAGATAAAGTACCAAACTTGAGTATTTCTTGACTGTGATCTACTATTAAGGACACCAAAAAGTGCTCCGGGACTTTTCAAATATGTTACAAGATGTTCAGTGAGGAATTTTACTGGGGGAGGGGGGCAGGGGGGAAGGAATGCTCTGTTATCACCAAGTAAGAGCATTTCATGCTCTTTAGAGCCTGTATCAAGTGAAGTTTGGGTCTCTCTTATAGCCTCATTCCAAACCGATACAAGGTGTAAGAGATGAGAAGCCACATCTTGCAACTCTGCAAGCTACTCCTGATGAACCAGTGTGATTCTGAATTGCAGGGAAGCCCTGCTCTGTCAGAACCTCTTCAGACTCTGCAAGTCAGGCACCTAGAGGTGACAGCCTCCGAAACATTTGTTTCGGCAAAAACACATAGGGAAGTTTTCAAACCAGATCGGAGTCCAGAAAGCAGGCACAAACTTCAGCTTTATTGTTTTCCAAGCAATGGTCATCTTTGTAATGGAATGATATTGCAGCTGAAAGAGAAGATGGTAGAAGGAAACATTAACGTCTCAGTTCTCAAATAGGCATAGAAGATCTGACGTGGCATCAATCAGACCCACCACAACCCTCCTCCATTGGTTTCCCCTAATGGACAAACGAGCCAGAGATTTTTCTCCCTGTCCTCATGTTTGATACAACTCGCCTCCCCATATCACTGTGCAAACCTGTCAGCCTCCCACTCTCAGCTGGTACCCGCCAGTGAAGTCCATCAGAGCGGGCAGCAACACACGCTGAGAGCAAAGCACAGAGCTGGCCCTGCTGCAGGAAATGTGCTCTGAGCTGGGTGAAAGCCTCATCCGTTCTAGTAAGCGACATAGCAGCTTACCCCAGGAGACCCTTCCCAGCCCAGCGCTTTGGAGTCAGCCCCACATGCACTTTTTTGCCGCCACGGATCACAGTCACACTCAGGGGTCTCTGAAAGGGAGGAAAAAATAAAAAAGAAAAAAAAGATGGCAACTTTCCATCACCAAGTCAACTCTCTTCTTCCTTCTTTTGCTGAAGCACCAGAAGAACATTAGGCCCAGGGCAGCTGTTCTTCAGCGGCACCCATTCCCACCCCTGCAGCTTCTGAGAGAAGAGAGCGTTTTGCATGGAGACACCTCCAGAAGATCTCTCACTTCCACTATAAAGCACTTGATGGCTGTGGCAGCTTCTTTGGCCAGTCCACGAGGGTGGCACAGCAATGCAGCCTACTGCTGCAGGGAGTCCCCAGGGGAGAAGACAATATGATGCTCACAGCAAAGAGCACACACCTCTTAGCTCTCTTCTATCCAGCAGGAATTAGCTCAATGCTGTGAGAGAACAAGGCTACAACAGCACAGACTGAATCTCACACCGTTTCTGACATGGAAATGATGATCCCAGAGATGTAAGTGCCATAGAAAAAGCTGTGGCTAACAGAGACAGGCAAGAGAATGTGCTCACAGAAGAAATGAGCTCACCCCTTCGCTGTGCTGCACCACTGTGGCGATGTTCTGCAGGTTCTGGAAGTTGTTTACATTGACAGAACCAAACTCCACAATCTCATCATTGACCTGAAGTCCCTAGACAGAGATAGAAGAGAGATGAGCATCTGCCTCCTCCAAAGACAGGTAATATCACAGGAGCACCACCCTTCACCCAGGCACATGGGGAGAGATGTGCTATGACACTACTCTTCTCACCATTCAGGCAACTGAACTACGTTATACCCTCTCCATGTCCTTAGACAGAAGCACTCATTTCTCTGTCCTGTTTTATGGGAAGGGAAATACTGAGGCTAGAACAGTCAGTGAGGCCTGGTATGAGCTGTGTGGTGCAATGATACAGCTGAGAAGAGAGTACTCATCTCATTCCCGCACAGTGACTAGTCTATTCACAGGACATCCCAGTGGGACAAAAAAAAAAAGGGGGGGTGGGGGGGAGGAGGAGAATCGTAATCAAACCCCCAACTTATTCCCACCTACTAACAAGAGACATAAAGCCATCTGCTACGTTTTCTCTGGGTCCAGAAGAAGCCTTCCCCACGAGCTGTCAGACCCCACCAACTTACCGAGATACTTGCAGGAGATCCTGGAGTCACCGTGTTCACTTTGGCAAAAGCCTGTGGCAGGCTCTGGTTCTGGCTCATTGCCTCGGCCAACGCCTCCGCCTCATCCTTGGCATGCTTCTCCTTCTCCCGGGCGTGCAACTGGTGAAGAGCTTCCTCCACCTGCTTCATCAGGGCCTTGTGATCGTTCTGCAAACCTGTGGGTGACACCATTAGCACACGGGGAGCAGGAGCGAGTTACATCTAAGGTTCGTTCTCGGCACACGCTCTCCTCTGCAACTGTGCAGAACATGGTATTCTGGGTGTTTCAGATCTCAGCTGTGGCTAGCAACAACCTTCTGCCAGGGTATCTGCTGGGTCCTGGTGCCAGCCCTGCTCACACAGCCCAGCAGATGTTTATCAGTAGCAGTTAGACACAGAGAAAACCAGCCTACAAATTTTGGTAAACACACAAGGAAGCAGGGCTCGGAGGCCCACGATCACATAGAAATCATGGAGCAGCTGAAGTGTTTTTTCCATCAAGCCACATACTGTTACATATGCAGAGCAAAAGCCATCCCCAAAGACAGGGCACGGGGTAAGCCTGGGAAGAAATACATGCCAAGCTATTTTTTACCACAAGCTTATTCTACAAACACCACAAAAACGCTCCGCTGTATTTCACGAATCCCAAATAGCTCCACAGCAGAAGCAGAATTTCAAAGCGGCTGCAACAACATGTGGACAAAAGCATTTTACTGACTAAGCCGATCCGCATCGGCTACGAGCACAGAGCTAAATAATTGAAAAACAAACTCCGAGCAACCCCGCCTTTCAGTTTTTGGAGAACTGCAATGAAGAGGCAGAACGATACGGCTTCTGAGCTACTCCGTAAGTGTCTTACGAAGTATCTAAGTAAGATACTTCTGCTACTGGAATAAATACGCCTGCCTTATTAGCAGGCGTACTTACGCCAGCCGCAGAAGCCTGCGGGCCTCCCACACGCTGGCACCTGCTGGTTCATTCCTGCTGCAGAGGAACGCTCCCCGGCCTCCCGCCCGCCGGGACGGGGCCCCCCGCCCGCCGCGCAGCCCCACTCACAGATGATGTCGTGCCGGGCGCTGCGCACTTGGTAGAGGTCGATGTCGTCGCGGGGAAAGCCCTCCGCGTCAACCAGCGGCCCGTTCATCCCGACGCCCTTTTGCTGCGAGCCAAGAGGCGGCCGTGGGGCTGCGAGCCGGCGCTGCAGGCCGGCCCCGCGCCCCGCCGTGCCCCGCCGCCGCCCCCCGCCCGCGCCCGCCCCCGCCCCGCCGCACTGACGCCCTCCAGCAGCTCGTAGCAGGCCTTGATCTGCGCCTCGATCTCGTCCTTCCTCTTCACCAGCTGCTGCACGTCGCTGACGGTGACGGGGCGGCTCCCGCCGGGCTGCGCCATGGCCGCCACCGGCCGCGCCGCAACGGCCGCCACGGGCGCCGAGAGCGGACAAAAGGCGTCACGGGCGGCGGGGCGGGGCCGGCCGCGGGAGCACCGCCCGCGGGGCGGGGACTGGGGGCGGGGTCAGCACTGCGGGGGCGGGGTCAGCAGCGGGGGGGCGGTGGCGGCGTGGGGTGACCGGGGGGTGGCGGTGCCGTGGGGTTGTGCAGGTGTGACGGTGCCAGGGAGCGGCACCGTGGTGGCGGTGCCGTGGGGTTGTGCAGGTGTGACGGTGCCAGGGAGCGGCACCGTGGTGGCGGTGCCGTGGGGTGACACGGCTGTGACGGTGCCAGGGAGCGGCACCGTGGTGGCGGTGCCGTGGGGTGACACGGCTGTGACGGTGACACGTGGTGGCACAGCGGTGTCGCTACCATAGGGTTATACAGCTGTGATGGTGCCATGGGTGACCCTGTCCCTGCTGCCGGCCCCCCTCCAGCCTGTGCCCCAGCGCAGTCGCAGGGGCAGCGCACAGCGGCACGGGGTTGTGTCCCCAGGGTGTGTGGCAGCAGGGGACACAGCCCCGCCACCAGAGCCCTGCGCCGCTGACACCCACCCAAGCCCCCCATGCTCGTCCTCCCTGGCCCCGCCGGTGGCTCCGGCTTGGCACCGCTCCCAGCCTCGGGGTGTCTGTGCACCGGTGTTTCCCCGCGGCAGGGAGGGGTGCCTCCTGCCCCCTCCTCCTGCTGCTCCCACATTTCGTGGACCCCTGCAGCGCTGGGCTCGCCCGAGCTGAAGGTGGCACCGCGTGGCCCCAGGCCCAGACACCGCGCACACGGCGGGACTCTGCACGCAGCCAAACCGTCCTGGCTCAGCGCTGGCTGGGATAGAACATGTCCCCGCAAAGGGGTGAACGTCCCCAGGGGCAGGCGGGAGGGCTGTGGGGAACGTGCTGCCGCGGTTGCATCACCCCACCATGGCCCCGGCATGCATGGCGCCGGAGAGGTTTTGCTGTGAGGTTAGCAGGCTCCCACGCCAAAGAGCCTCGCACGCTTGCACGTTTGCACGCTCACCACCCTCCACATGTAATCCTGCTGTGCCACAGCCAGGACTGCAAAAGACCCCGGTGACACGGCCCCAGAAAGCCACGCACAGGCCGACGCTGGCAGTTCCCAGCCCAAACCAAACACATCTCTGGGTCGCAAATGCTTTGGGTTGGGGGTGGGAGAAGGTGGAGCCAAGGAGGAGCTTCCCCTGTCCCACCACTATATTAAATGCCCTCCCGGACTCCCACTCTCTTTGCCGCTGTCACATCACAGGTCACAGAAATGGTGAGGGGCAGTGAATGGGAATTAAATTAAATGGCTGGGGCTCGACAGCATGGGACGTCTCGGGAGCTTTACTGGGTTTAATCTTTGCTTGAATTCGGACTTTTTAGTGACTGTGCTGGAAGTCATGCAGAAGAGCTGTTCCTCATACACTGACCTTTGGATTTGAGCTCTCTGGGGGCTGAGGTACCTTCCTGAACTGCTAACATCTCTCTTTTCTGATTCTCTCTTTTAGACGTCTTACACAGACAAGGGAGAAAAGGTAAGAGCCGTTTCGTGTCCACGGTCCTGCCCCGTTGCCTGGTGTGAAACATCAGCTGTGTTAATGCAAATAATATTCATTCCTTACTCCTTGATTACCTGGTAAAATCAGAAGTAAAACTGCTCTCTGGCTGGGCCACACAGGACATGGTTCCTCCTTGTAAATCACCACTAATGATGGAAATTTTTTCTTTCCCTTTTTCTTTCTGGTTTGGGAGGAGAGCAACAAATGGGAGACAATGGGCATTTCCCAGCCAACCCCGATGCCTAAGCAGAATCCTTATTTGTTGCAGCATTTATTTCCACATGCTGCACCTATTCACCACCTTTTGTGCTCTCCAAGCTGCCGGTGCACATTGCGGTCAGGTGCCCGGCACCGCAGGCTGGGCAGGAGTGTGCCTGGGTCCAGCCAGCCCCGGCGGGACGGCGGTGGGGAACAGAGCGAGGGGGAATTTGTCCCAGCGCTGGCAGTTGTGTAAGAGCGTTTGGGGGCAGAATTAATCTTTAACACAGCAAGGTTCGTGGGTGGGTGTTGTGCCCTGGCCATGGTGCCCCAGTGCCGGGGGGGGCCGCTTGCAGGGACCACTGAGAACACCAGGACCGACACGGCCCCAGGCGAGCCGGGGCTTTGCACCTTCCACCCCGCAGAGCAGGATCCTGCGGCACCTGACTGTAAAGCACTTTGGAAAATCGCTGTTTCGGGGCAGCAGCTGGGATTTCACCCGGTTAATTCAGACGCATTCACCAGAGAGGCATTTGCAGGGTCACGGCCACCGCTTCTCCCTGCTCTAGAGACGAGCAGCGCTGCAGGAAAGGCTGCGGCGGTGGCTCTCAGCCCTGTTTTCCCCTTCCCTTTAGCCCCTGCGAGGCCGCTTCATCCATTTCCACTCCATCACCTTCTGGGTCGGCAATGCCAAGCAGGTGAGAGGCTGCGGCCGGCCGGGTGGGCACCCGCCACGCTGGGACAGGGCGGCCACTCTGGTTATTGGCTGCCGGGGGGGTGGTTCGTCCCAGCAGCCCACCGGGTAGGGGCCGTGCCGGCATCCCAAAGCTCGTCCCTGGCTCAGTGCCTGTGCCCATCGGCATGGCCTCAGCCAATGGCCTTGGGGGCCCTTGCGCAAGGTGAGGGGCGGCTGCCTGGGGGTGTGTGCGGGAGGGCCCGGAAAATGCAAACCAGGACACCCGGCACGGCTTGAGCCGTGGTCACCAGCCTGCAGAGCAATAGGGCGTAATGGTAGCTGCTCTCCATCACTCGCTGCTAAAAGGCCGCTGGCGAGTTAAAATCCCTCTGCTTCAAACCTGAGGGGCTTTTCACACAGCCTCGCAGACGAACAGGAGACAGGCAGAAACGTTTACCCCTCGGTGGCAGCTCCCTGCCTGCTGCCCAGCCCTGCGCCCGCTGTGCCCTGCCTGTCCCTGGCCGTGTTGGGTGCAGGAGGGCTCTGGAGGCAGTGCTTCCCACTGAGTTTGGGGATTTTTTTCCCCAATATGGGCCCCTTCTCACCTCTGCTTGCTCCTCCCAGGCTACTGGAGGGAAGCAGAAAAGCTTGGCTGCTCCCTGCACACGCACTTGCACACTCATGCACACGCATGACTTGCACACACCGTGGTGGCGGTTCCCCACGGGCTGTTGGCACTGCCCTCGCCAGGGGAAGCCCCGCGGGAACCGGGGGCCACCGGCACCACGGCTTCACCCGAGGCGGCTCTCGTGTGCCCGCAGGCTGCATCCTACTACTGCAACAAGCTGGGGTTCGAGGAGCTGGCGTACCGGGGGCTGGAAACCGGCAGCAGGGAGGTGGTCTCACACGCCATCAAGCAGGACAAGGTAAAGCGGCTGAAGCAACTTGCAGAGGTGCCGCCGCCGGGGTGGAGGTCGGGGGGAGACAAGGTGGTGTCAGGTGTGCGGGTGCTGCCGAAACCGGTTTGCACCATTAAACTCCGCACCTGCAGTGTATCTGCCCCAGCCTAGGGGCACTGCCACGTCTCCATCCCTCAGCTGTCCTCCTCTTCCTCACCAGATCGTGTTTGTTCTCTCGTCCGCTCTCAACCCAGGGAATGAGGGTAGGTACCACGGGGAGATGGAGTGGGAAAGGGCCGCGGCAGAGCAAAGCGCCTCTGCTCATGCCTGTGGCTGCTCTTGCTCCGGGCAGAGATGGGGGAGCACCTGGTGAAGCACGGTGATGGGGTGAAGGACATCGCCTTTGAAGTGGAGGACTGCGACTTCATCGTGCAGGTAGGCAGCCCCTCTGCTCCCTCCTGCATGGCACCCCGAAACAGCAAGGGGAGGTGGGGAAGGGCCTGGGGACGTCTCCCCCCAGCCTGAGGGAGCTGCAGCAGGAGGGGGTCTCTCTCCTTCTGCCCAGAAAGCCAAGGAGCGTGGAGCCGTGGTGGTGAAGGAGCCCTGGGTGGAGGAGGACAAATTCGGGAAGGTGAAGTTTGCGGTGATCCAGACGGTAAGTGGCAGGGCAGCTGTAAGCCCCCACACCAGAGCAGGGTCTGTGGGAGCAGGCTGGACCTGCGAGGTCCCTGAGAAAACGGGGCCACCATGCAACCACTTTCCCCCCTCTCGCAGTACGGTGACACCACCCACACCTTGGTAGAAAAGCTCAACTACAAGGGCCTCTTCCTACCTGGGTACCACCCACCCCTCTTCAAGGACCCCCTGCTGCCAAAGTTGTGAGTACTTTCCATAGGGTCCTGCCCGGTTCTTTGCCACCGTGCGCCGGTGGGATGTCCCACCAAGGAGATGGACAGGTCCCCACTGCCTCGCCCCCGAGCCCCCTGCGCTGTGGGGTGTCCCTGCGCCCAGCTGAGAGCCACCCCCGGCTTCCCCCTGCAGACCGAGTGCCAAGCTCAACTTCGTCGACCATGTCGTGGGGAACCAGCCCGACCTCCAGATGGTCCCAGTGGCGGACTGGTAAGAGTGGGGAGGGCTGCCAGTAGGTGGGATGGAGCAGCAGCACCGCTCTGCTGGTCTCACCGCTTCTGAGAGTTGCAGCTGAGGCTAATTAAGCCAGAGCAGAGCTTCGTTAGTGCGGGGCTGGAGCAAGGGACTTGATCGTGCCCTTTGTGGCCTGGGCAGGTACCAGAAGAACCTGCTCTTCCACCGCTTCTGGTCGGTGGATGACAAGCAGCTGCACACCGAGTTCAGCGCCCTGCGCTCCATTGTCGTCACCAACTATGAAGAGACCATTAAGATGCCCATCAACGAGCCGGCGCTCGGCAAGAAGAAATCCCAGATCCAGGTGAGCGGGCACCAGTGGATCCATCAGGCTGCCACCGCCTCGAGCAGGGCTTTGGTGAAGGAAAAGGGACCAAGGGGTCAGTGATTTAGAGCCGGCGCAGACGCGTTGTGCTGGGGTGGCTGCTGGAAAGCAGCCCTGGCTCTGCTCAGGTCTGCCAAGGGCTGTCAAACCCTGAGGCAGCCGCTGGGACAGAGCCGGTTTACCCCGATCTCACCGATAGTGCCTTTTTGCATTTTGTGGTGTCCCTGAGCTGATTTTGCTTTCATGTTTTTAAGCCCACGCCCAGCCCTTTGCACGCTGTAGCTGCGCCGTCACTAACGCAGTGACATTTTTTCCCTGTAGGAATATATCGACTATTACGGAGGGGCTGGAGTCCAGCACATCGCGCTGAACACCTCCGACATCATCTCGGCAGTGAGTGCAGCCCCAGGCAGCTCCCTGCTCTGGCCCGTCCTGCCCCGGCACCGCTCCACCTCCGCCTTGTCCTGCCGGGCATGGTCCTCATCACAGGGCGGTGGTGGACTATGACCCCGCTTGGGGTATGAGGACACGGGCAGGCTGAGCGGGCTTTGTGCCGTGGTTGTCTTACAACCAGGATTAGTTAATTCCAGCAAGACGCTGGAAAGGGACCTGCCTGCACCTGCGAGCTGCTGGCAGATGCCCATCCCTCCAGCTTAAAGCAATTGGGGTCTGCAGGGAGGCTTGGTGGGGTGGCTTGGTGGGGAGGCTGGTGGGGAGCTTGGGCCGCTGGGGCTGCTGGGCTGAGCCACCATAGCACATCACCCACCTTTGCCTGGAGCAGATGCTGGTCTGGATTGAGTTCAGCTGCTGTTGAGCACTTGGGTTTGGGCTCCCCTCCAGACCAAAGGGCCTCCAGAGGTATCGGGGAGTCAGGGTGGGATGAAGCATCCTTGCACGGTGGCCAGCTCTCTGCATTTCCTGGAGAGGGATCTTGGGTCCTCCTGTTCCTGGTGCCCAAAGCGAGAGGGCGGGACAGGTCCCCATGCACGAGGTTGGCCAATGTCATGGGAAAATATCACTCTGCCTCCCAACGCTGTCCATCCGGGGCCATGCTCTTGGCACAAACTGCTCCACAACCGAGCCTCAAGCCCGACCCACGCCAGGGTCTCCCTTGCCTTGCAGATCACCAACCTGAAGCAGCGGGGCGTGCAGTTCATGGACGTGCCATCCAGCTACTACCAGATGCTGCGGGAGAGGCTGAAAACTGCCAAAATCAAAGTGAAGGAGAACATCGACAAGCTGGCGGTGAGTCAGACCGGCCTGAGAGGGAAAAGGTTTGCCCAGGGCTGGACCAGCTCCCCAAAGTGTTTTGCAGGGATGAGGGTGATGCAGAGGGATCCCCTTGCTCCTCTGGGGGTCTTTGAACTGTCGTCCTGTTTCTTTTCTCCAGGAACTGAAAATCCTGGTGGATTTTGATGAGAAAGGCTACTTGCTCCAGATCTTCACCAAACCAGTTCAAGACAGACCCACAGTCTTTCTGGAGGTCATCCAGCGGCATAACCACCAGGTTGGTTTGAGGATTTCACAATGATCATGGCTTTGAGACCTCAGGGCCATCAAGTGCTGTCACCCAGCCAGCTCTCGGTGCTGCTCTTTCCCAGCCGCTTCCGAGCTGACGAACCTGCTGCCCGTCCCCGCAGTCTGTAACGTTGTCGTCTCCACAGGGCTTCGGCGCTGGGAACTTCAAGTCTCTGTTTGAAGCAATAGAAATGGATCAAGACGCAAGAGGAAACCTGACCATCCTGGAGCCCAATGGAGAGACCAAGCGCATCTAGAGGATGGCAGAAAACGCTGCCCTTGCCCTAACGAGCTGATTCACAAATGAACCGGGAAACAGCCGATGTTTTGGTAAATAGCCCAGACCTAAGTGTCATAAACCCAGGGAAGCTGCTGCCAAGTTGGAGACGTAAAAGGACTCAACACCTACCCTGACCCAGCCCTGGCGCTGCCCTCCAGTGACTTCTTGGGAGAGGGAGCGCGGGAAATAGCAAACATGCTCTTAAAAAGCAGTTTAATCTGATCCAAACTACCTAATTCTTAACAAAGGGCAGATTTAAGGCACGTGCCAAAGACACACAGCTACTGAGGAAGACAGAAGAAACAACTGGGAGTGCTTAAATTTAGTCTATCCAAAGTTTTCTGTTAATTTTAGCTACGCAGGAAGCTGGGAGAGGAAAGCTTGGAGGCGTTTGCCTCTCCGTGCATCTAATTTTGTAAGATTTTAATTTAATTGCTTTTAGACTCAATCTTGAATTTGAATTTGCTGAGATTAAACACATAGTTTTAGAGTAGCTACAACATTCTGGAATGAGACTTAATCGAATTTATGTATTTCAGCCTTCCCAAGGCAACAGAGTCTTGCTCTAATACCTGTAAATTCCTGAATTAATGAAGGGTTGGGGTTTCTCCCGTGTTTCAAGAAGTAATTGCTGGCATTGGCAGCGATTCCTTGGCTCAGATCCTGGCTGCATGTGCAAAGTCCCCTCTGGGCATCAGTCTGGTGTTGTCGCTGTCCTTTGCCAGGGAACTTTCCCCACCGACACAATAAAAACCTTTTCTGTCACAGCTCGAGTGCCTGGTAAGTTAACATGTTGGGGCTGGAGCCCGTCTACCCCATGTTCGCTGTGGCTGCAGGTCGAACACTCCCTGAGGAGTCCGCAGACCTTGGTACACAACTGCTGAAGAACATCTCAGGGCCTCTGGTGTCCCCAGGTCTCCCTGCTGTTGCACATCTGCCCTCCAAAGCCCCGGTGCACCCACCGCTGCTCCCCAAGTTTCCCAGCATCGAAGCTGCTCAAACCCCGAGCAGCCAAAGACCCTGCCGAGCCCTTGGCTCAGGACGGGCCCCTCGGACACGAGTCCTTCCATCAGCCCAAGCCCCTGCCCCATCCAGCCACCCTCCAGGCTGAGCCCTGCTGCCTTCTGCCCTGTGCCAGCCCTGCGAGCACCCTGCATCCTGGCTGTCCTGCATCCCCATCCCTTCAGCCGCCGTGGTCAGCTATAGAAGCCGAGAACTGAGCTAGGAAGTCACCTACAGCCCAGGCTTCTCTCCTGTCTCTTCCATTTCCTCCTCCATCAGGCACTCCATTCGTCTCTGCTCCAGGTATCTCTTTTTCTAAAGCTCAGAGAAGCCACTTTGACCACCACCACATTCACAGCAGCAGCAGCCTCCAGCGAGGGAGGGTGGGGGGCACATGGCCGGCTCCAGGCTGTGCTTTCAACCACATCAAACCTCAGTGGCTACCCCGGCTCCCCCCTCCTGTAAACCACAGGTAACAGAATTCATTTCAGATTTGAATAAACTCATTTAAAAAAAAAGAAACCAAAGGGCCTCTGGCCCCAACAGCCTTACAGCATCACCCAAACCAGCAACACTAACACCTTGCTTCGTAGGTTAAGGGCTTTCGCCTCCGTAAAGTTGGAAAAAAAAAAAAAGTGAATTCAAAAATCCAGGGCAGAGGCTGCAGGAGCAGGGACCCCTCACCTGCCCGGGCAGCACCACTGAGGTTGGACGGGTTAGGGACAGCCAGCACCGTGGCAGGGGGGCCAGCGCCTGGCTGTGCTTCGGCTCTTAAGGGTTGTAAGGATTTTTAATACTAAGAAAATTTTCTTTAAGTTTGTAAACTTAAATCACTCACATATTTCTTTCATGCAATATAATGTTGCTTAAAGTCATTTTCTGCTCACCAGAATTAATATTTTCAAGTAAACTTTGCTGAAAATCAGTTCTTTGGACTGCGCTTTTTCTGGATCTGGTTCCTTGAGTTCTCAGGGTTCCCAGCACAGGTCTGAGAGCAAAAAGCTGCCCTGGCTATACATTAAGCACAACATAATTTTTCTGTAAGAAAAGTCAGTATATTTATGGTTTGCTTTATAAAAGTTACTATAATACAATGGTACATAGTATTCAATTCACAAAAATATGAACAAATATATACAGCATGACACATCCACAACAAAAACACTTTCTTCAAAACAAGATACATACTGGTGACAGATTCTATATGCACAAAACATCCCTAAATTTATAAATTTGCTTAACAAAAGAAAAAGCAGAAATCCTAAATCTTCAAAGCAGAGTTGTTTTTTTAAGGAACTTAAAAAAAATAAGATTTTTTTTTCATTTATTGCAAACCATTTTACCTGCCTCCTTTTAAAGGAGGCCCTTTATTTTCACACTGTGAATTAAAACAACCTGTTTATAGAACCAGAAAACTGCAAGGATTGGGAGCCGGGTATTCTTCCATTTTGCTTTTAAAACTGCCCATTTGTTTTAGAGTGTCCGTTACGATGTGTTTCTTTTCACTTGGACAAATACTACAGTGGCAATTAAGGAGGAAACTCATAAAAACAAACAAATATTAAATTGAAAAAATCCAGTTGCAAACTCGCTTAAATACATTTTAGGTTGTCTATTAGACTGTACACATTTCCTCGCTTGAAATAAATAGATTTTGCACATTAGGTTTCAGACTGAGGGGGGGAAAAAAAGAAGCCGCCTTGACTTGGCAATTTTTTGTCTTCAGTTTCTTAATGCTTCTAATTCCATCTATTTATTTGACAAAAAACATATTTATACAGAATTTACATTATACAAAGCTTGACACAAGCTGTAAATGCCACCAGCTCCTTTGCTATACTTAGTCCTTCTTCCTCCCCATCTCCTCAACATGATTTAGAGCTGGAATCTGTTTAAAAAGAACTCCAAATTACAATAGTCACTTTTAATAAATTATTTACATGCTCTTGAAGTACAAAGAAATCAGCAAAAAAATTTCAACATGTTTCTACAAGAAACAGTGTTTGAAGAGAAGATTCTTGAGTTTGCCTATGTACAGAAGATGCATTTTTTTATACTTCAAAATCCTTTTTTCCTTAAATTTTTATTTTATACAGAAATGCACTGAAATGATCCCTGAAAAAGGTCACAAAAACCGGAACTGAAACTACTGTATACTTTGTCGGAGTTTAAAAATGTTTTGTTGTTTTTTTTTTTTCTTGTAGAAATAAGCTGCTCTATACAATATAAATATCTGCAAGATGAGCCCCTTCCCCTCCCAGACCCCTGATAGTCACAGACCACTTATTGGGACCAACCTGGAATTGCAAACAGGGGCGTGAACCGAACAGATAAATGAAGGTGTTGGGCAGCAGGAGGTGGGATTTGCAAGCACAGAACACGCTTCCTAGAAACACCAACTGCGGAGGCATCTGCACCCTGAACTCAAGCCAGCTTCTTCATGTTGGAAAACTGAAGATTTAAGTTAAGTTTCCAAAATTTTGCACTATTCTCTGGGGTCATTTCACCTAGCAAGATACTAAAGCGAGATACAATTTTGCAGGGAGCACAGTCAATGTCTCTTTTTTGTCTTAGGTTTCAATTTAAGTGAAAATAAATTGGGTGCAGGCTTTTCAGCGAACAAAACTACTTCAGTAAATCTCTCTGTAAAGGAGCACGCGCTGGTAAGGTTTCTTTTTAGTCCTTGCCACTATTTCCACGGGGTGTCAGGGCGCCTATGCTGACCATCGGAGGCAAATGCTGCGTCCGATCCAGGCTGGCGTGTGAATCGCACACCTTCTGCCTTTCTCCTCTCATCTCACCCCTTTCCAAGTAACAAGCCAAAGTACCCGGGAGGGATTAGAAAGGCATCTCCATGGGGCTGCCCTCCAAAACCACGCCCGTGGCTGCAGGGCTCCCCTGCCCCAATCAGACCCTGCCAGCTTGCAGGGACAGGGCAGCCACAGGCAACTGCGGCAGCTCATAGAAATCACTAAATCAGGCTTATAATCCTCACCATAAAACACACTGTTTCAGGGGACGGGGCAGCTCTGCAGCCCGAGACAGAAGCTGTACAGGGAAGACTGTGAACCAAGATTTACAGGGAAGAAAAGAGAAGCCTCAGGTTTGGCTTTGAGACCAGACTAACACGATTCTTCAGAAGTGCTGCGGGTCCAACAGCTCCGTTTCCTCTTGGGGGGCTACTGGGAGCTCAGCTCTTCCAAAAACTCATGTTATTTGTCTGGGATCCTAAAAAGGGATGGGTTATGGGCAGTTTCAGAAGTACCCAAGTGATTTAGGTGCTCATGGTCTTCGGCACCCAAATCCCTTTGGTGCTCCTAAAAATGCGGTGAAGGAACTCAACCTGTATGTCTCATTTCAGAAGACTGTGACTTGCCTCCCCACCTCTCCTCAACAAAGATTAAGGCAAACTGCAGGGGCTAATCCCGTCCAGAGCACACAGATACACTGGGAAATACAAAACTGTCAGCAGATACTTAGGGGCTGGGCCATTTGGGGTGTCTTCTCCCCCACAAAACCACTGTTAATGCACTGGTTTGATGGACCAGAGAGGAAGAAGGCCAAGGACATCGGCAGAACTGCCACACGCAGGGGCTTCAGTTCTGAGACACAGGAAACTTCTGTGCATTTCCAAAGCTTTGAAAGCAAAAGGCCAAGCTGTAGAGATGCCAACTGGAGCGTCAACACAACAAGATGAACCTTATTTAAAAAAAAAAAAAAATTGAGCAGCTGATTTAACTCCCAAATGCTCCTGCCATCGCTGCAGTTACAGCCAACGTTCAATGACAGAAACTAGTTGTGCTTCTCATAATTTTAGGTTCTGGGTCACCATTACCCAATTGCTGGAGAGATTTATAAAGAGGGGGGGAAACAACAAAACAAAAACAAAACAGAAACAGAGATGAGACTATGGACTGTCCAATCTCAGCGACAATTTCCTCGCCCTCAGACAGAAATACAGGCAGTATTAAGGCAGCTTGTAGCAATCTGTGTGCTCCTGTTCTTTCAGGCCTTTTCTGTGAAGAAGAAATTCAGATGCAGAGGTCTAACCTACATTACAAGCTCCGCTCTGCAGTGTAGGCCTGGCAACTCCACGTAACAGCTGAAAAAACTTCCAGGAAACTCTTTTGCAAGGTTGTAACCCCTGATCATGGAGCTGTGGTCATATAGCAATTATCACTGATTTTAGAAGGCTACAAGAATACAGCTGTGCAATTTGTTCTGTGGGGAGAAGATGTTTAGTTATGCAGATAATCTTCCCATTTCATAATGACATTGCAACTTCCCCTTATAAGCCAATTAAAAAGGTTTTAGTACAACTAATCTCTACTTTTAAAGCAGGAGAAATTCAATGCAAGTTGAAAAAGTGATCCTGTCTATACCTGAACGGTCATGTAACATTTCCAGATCACATCCAAAGAAGTATTTCTTTGGTGTTTTGCCCCATTTTTAAATGGAACCTCTCGAAGAACTGCAACCTTCACCTCAGCTCATCTACAAGGACAAAATATATCAAAAAATAATTTCAAAATATGCCTTCCAAATTTAAAGAAGCATTCATTTTCATGCTGTAGATGGGGGAGGACAGGATTGCTCCTGCAGCCCGTTTTCGGGGACACTTTTACCATGTTCTTACTGGAGGGATGGGACCCCAGGGCAAGTTACTGAGTAACAGAGGGAGGAGAGTGGCACGGCACAGCTCACTCCTATCACAGGAGGCATCTCCCACGTTCAAGGACACAGTAAATACTCCACATAAAACGCTGGTAGGGCAGGGAAATGCAGACAAAAATGAGAAAAATTAATACAAGACACACATCAGCCTGCTTCCCATCTACAGGAAGAAAATCCTGTTATAAACATGGGCTGTAGTGTATGCTTACAAGGAAGGTCAGATTTCTACAGCGTAAACACGGGCTGAATTGTCCACTTAATTTCAGCCTCAGCCTTCTTTACATGCAGGATAAACCGATCTCCAAGAAATGGGCATCCCCAAAGGCCACACGCCGTGCAACAATGCTAGAGCTACACAACTGACTTGACTTCTTACTAGTGATTGCGGTATCCAAATATTTTTCATGTACGGGTGCAGAGGTTTTGATCCCCCAATATACCAGCATGGTATATAAAAATTAGAGACGAGCCCAAGGTGCTAAGTTGAGGTCTGCGGCTGACCTGACTCTTCCCCGGGGCATCTGGCTTAGGGGACTTGTTCAGGCTCATCCCTAACGAAAAGGCAGGACAGTTCACCTATAGTCTCGTTGCGGACACATCTCCATACATACACGCACCCAAGGACATGCACACACCCATTCACACACCCTCAAGCCTCTGGCTTGCTCTGTAACATCAACCTTACATTTATTTACAGCTTACTCTGAGAAATCTGTGCAATTTCAGCCAATCAAGCTCCCAACAAACCCTATATGGCATTTTCAGTCTCTGCTTCACATTTAAACGTTGAATGTCTTTTTCAACCAACAAAACTGATGAGAAAAAGGTAGCAGCATTTATGAAAAGATGAAGGTTTATAACAACAATTAAAAAAAAAGGTACCATTATCCCATTATGGAGCATTAATGTAGGGACTGAACAGAGAAGCTAGTGTTTGGATAGACCATGCCACAAAATGGTAGTCACCTTTTTGTGTGCGTGTTGGATCTGAAAAGGAAAGAGCACCTGAAACATGAACAGTCCTCGTAAGCATGTGCGCTTTTTGCTTTCATTCGTGATCCTGGCAGAAGTGCGAAACTTACTTGGTTTTTTTCTTCTCTTTTTTCCTCTCTTTTTTTTTTTTAATTTTTTTCTTTTTAATTTTTTTTCTTCCTTTTTTTCTTTTTTCCCCTCTTTTTTTGGCAAAGTGCAACCACACCTGGTTACCACAGTTTTGACATGGCCGAAGGTGCAAGTGTGACGAGAAACCTCGAGTTCAGTTCAGGGTTCCCCTGCAGTTCTCAGAGCCACATAGACATGGGATTTTTACATCCTCAATTGGAAACTTGTAGTCATAGGTAATTTCCTCATTCACATTGATGTGCTGTTTGGAGTAGATGACGATCTTCTTTTGAGACTCCACCGTGATCACTTTAGCGTAACAATTTGGCTGCAACGGTGACAGAACACTTAATGATTTAGGGTCCCAATGGCCATGGTTTCCCAGCCTCCACGCAATTATTCCAAGCTAAAATAGAGCAGGGCAGTCCTTTCCCTGGACAGCCTCAGCCACGCTTCCAGAGCCTGGGCCCAGGGGAAGCTGAGAGAAGGTGGCATGAAGCCAGAAAACAGAGCAGCCCTCCTTGTGCTCCTCAAAAATATCCACATTCTCATCATTTGTGGTGCAAAAGAACCTGGATGATGCTCCACCAAGTTTGTCACAGGCTAAGAGCAGCTCAACTAATGCCTAATAATTTGGTCAGGCAGCCAAGTCTTTGAGTGTAGACTGCAGCACAGAACAGAGGGGAAAGCAGCTTCTCTACGTGCTGGGGCAGAGAATATTTTTCCCATGTGGACACTAGAAGGAGACTGTTCCCACAGACTAACGATGCTAAAATTTGGTTTGTTTTAAGGAAATATTTGTTAGATATGTTTGGAACAGTGTCCGTCAGGTCCCCCAACACAGTCAGGAGGATTCTGAGTGCACT
This sequence comes from Ciconia boyciana, assembly GCF_034638445.1. Taxonomy (NCBI): domain Eukaryota; kingdom Metazoa; phylum Chordata; class Aves; order Ciconiiformes; family Ciconiidae; genus Ciconia; species Ciconia boyciana. The sequence continues at coordinate 9,322,108 of NC_132948.1, forward strand.
CTGTCTCGCTGCATGTTTCATTTCTCAGGTCTCTCAAATCTCTTTACGCTAGTTTAGACTCTACTTTGATCTGCTGCAGCTCATTAACATTTAATCATAACCCTGTGACCCCCTGCTACTTCTGAACATGGCCCCAATCAAAGTTAGTAAGGACTCAAGGGGTTTATCAGTATGTCAGAGTACAATTATATGCAAAAACATGATACTTACATTGCAGCTGTGATTAATAAACCTGGCAAAGTTTCCACATTTTGTAGCATCGATGATGGTGTCATGATCGACTCTGAACATGTAACTGCTTCCAATGCCTTCATCCTCGTATCGCTTTTCACGCATGTCAGCAATGACCTACAGAAAACCCCATGTGTAGTGTCAGGACACACCGCAGAAGTGATCTGTGAGAAGAGATCTACACAACGCTCACCTGAGCTGTGCTTGTGCCACTGAACAGATATATGATCTCAAACACCCCAAGGGAACACAGACCTAACTGAAAACTGAAAACCAGAAGTTCAGGATGGGCTTCTTGAGAGCTTACGTCCTAAGGATTTCAGTGCTTAGTTTCTATGGGTTGTTGAATATCCCACCCTTCTACACCCAAACCATATGCCAACCTCTGCCTAGCTCATGTAGCTAACACCTTACAGCAGGGACTCCAACCCCCGCTCTCATACTCAAGCACTTCTTTCAGGGCTGGTTTTTGCTCAGATTTCACCCATAGCCCAGCTTACCTGCCTGATGTTCTGACCCACGTATTCAATCACCATCTCATCAGCTGCAATGGGCTCCATAGCAAAAAGGCCCCAGTCATGAATGTGGCTCTTGCAGAATTTTAGTTTTTTCTTCCGGAACTGCATGAAGAAAACACCCCAAAACCCCAACCCTGAATTAGCCACAGCACAGAAAGGGAAAGGCCTCCCTGGGTCGAGCATCCACAGCACGCTCCAAGCCACAAGCAGCGCTGGGGTACTTCAACCTGATTTAGTTTCCTTCTGTCTTGTGGTGACAGGAAGGCAGGAGAGAGGTCATGGGAGGTCCCACAGAGTTGCAGTACTTGGGTTTCTACCACTGACCACACACTGGGGAGAACAGACCCTTTGAGGCCATTGGTCTCTGTTCTGCATAACCCTGATGGTTCTGACTAGGGCTCAAGCTCTGTAATCATCATATACTTATTTATAGCCATTTATCAGCCAGCTCATGTCTCTGCTTCTCACAAGTGAGCACACTGGACTGTAAGTGTCATGTTTTCCCTGTGACTGCTCTGTTCCTATTTCTTTAGGTAAATTATTTGTATTACACATTGTGTTAAGTTGTATCGTTGTATCAAGTTGTATTACACGAAAGCATAGGAGAGCCAGGTACCATTCAATCCTCTGGCACACACAGCGGTGCCCAACGCTGAGATGGCCTTCACCAAGGTGAGACCAACCTGGCAGGAGGTCCCCTGCCCTGGCCTCAGGCTGCTCCCAACCAGTCCCTGTGCAAAGCAGCAATCCACAGGGTGACCTACCTTGAGCTGGTTGAACTTGAGCAGGTCACTGTCACAGCTACCAGTGAAGGAGGAGAGGAGCCTGCGTTGCTCTGACCGCCTCTCAGAGCCAGCCCGGGTGGAAGCATGAGGTTGGGCAGGGATGCTCATACCCTGAGAGGACAAATGGGTGATCAAAGCTGACCCAACGGACCCAGCACCCTCCCTCTGAGCAACCCCTTGTGCTACAACACATCACCACAGAACACGCAGCCTCCTAAAACATCCCACATCAAACACTAACACCTCCCTAGCAGCTCCCGGACGACCAACTCAATACAGGCATAGCAACAGCTTCACCTCCCTCTTTGCTAAGAGGCAGGAAGCATCCGCTGTGCGTGACACCGTATAAAACCAAATCCCATTTACACCCCAGCAGTCAGCAGAGGACATGTCCTCACCTGTGTGTCAGCTGGAGGCTCCTCTGCAAAAGCTCGGCTATTGTTGAGGTATTTAAGTTTGTCCTTCTTATCAATTTTGTAATAGCCTTCACTTCGTGCACAGCCCGTCACGTGCTCCCGCATCCCATCATCCCGCTTCTTTTTCTTGGGGGTAGAAAAGCTAGTAGGTGGAAAGAAGTTAAGGAGAAACACAGCCATCGGTGGGTATCAGACAAAATTTGCTACAGGCACATGGAGCTAATGCCAGGAGCTTGGAAAATTAGGAAGGTTTGAGGGGGGTTGCAAAAAACAACAATATTGTTGAAAAATAAATTAAAAAAAAAATCACTGAAGCCCGCATGCCTACAGGAAAACTAAGCATAGTCTTTCCTTCTCAGCTGCATGCTTTGGTAAACTAAAGTAAAGAGATAATGAAAATTTAAACATAAAAAGGTTAAGCTGTCAAGTGAAACCTGTTTGAGAAAGGATTTCCCCACAGCACCCATTATGTACACAGACAGCAGCTGCCCAGCCATCTGGATCTACCATTTTCTCTGTTCTGAGTGACACGCTTTTGTTCTACCTCCAGAAACTCCCTGCAGCCACCCCAAGCCCTGAAGACACCGCACTGATCTCACAGCAGCAATCATCCACACCGACTAGGGCTAGAAGCAGCACAGATGGGCAAGAGACACTCCTCAGCCCAAAGGGCTTGGAGAGAGATGCTGCTCTCACCAGCCTCAGTAAATCAGCTTTTTCAGACCCTGATGGGAAGGGTAAGACCCTGTGCAGATGTTTCAAACCCCACTGTCCTGATCAGTCAAGAAAACCTTCAGCTGGCCTGGCAAAGAGGCACTGCATTGAGCAGGCAGAAGGCACCTTCAGGTCTTTGGCTTCAGGAAGGACAGTGGAGCTGTACTAACGGAAGCTCACCCCAAAAATACAGCCGTGAAGCCTACGACGACTGAGATCTACCCAAAAATGCTCCCTGTGAGTCATAACGTATCCTTAACATCAGAAAATTGAAGCAGAGGGACCATAAAAACCAAGAAGCAATGGCCTTGAAATCAGAGTGCTGAGGTGTGAGCTCGCTGCAAAGCAGGTGAACCCTGCAGGTACTTTCACACCTATCGTGCAGTGTAGCACAGGATGAACCGACCACTGGCTGCAGATGATTTTTAAATGGTTTAAAAAGTGACTGTAAATTTGCTGTTACAATAATCCTTATCAACAGGGAAACAGATTTCAAATATTTCCACTATGTAAGTTGCCAAACGCAAACACGGTCACAGGCAAGCCCTACTCTCAGCCATCCCGTTCTGCCTTTCGCTAGCTGTGGTCCCCCACCACTGCGGGGCCAATTACTCCTGCCTTGAAACTGGATTGCTTTTGAAACTGCTTCCCCAAATGGGGCAGGCACAGACTGTGAATTACTGGGGATGATACATTTAATCATCCTTCTAGAACATTTCCTTTAAACAATTAAATAAATCTATTTCAAGACTATTGCACTGGTATGTAAAGGCAGAAAATTATAAATTTAATCTTACACGTTGCCCTTTGAGATGCAAAGAAAGGATAAAAATGCACAGCTCAGCACTGAGCTCCATTTGCTTTCTGTTAGTATCATATCACTGACTATTTTAAGTGGTTTGGGCTTTTTTGCTTTTGCTTTCCTGTCTTGCAGCGAGTAAGGGATGAGATAATTTAACTCCACACAATCTCTAGCAAAACATGAGGTGGTGCATTTGTCATCTTTAACATATAAATCCATACATCCTTCCTAAAAACATTACTAGAGAGTTCTCAGGTTATGAGAACACAGCCTTTTAGGCTCTGTTCTGGGCATCACTACTGGTGGCTTGTACACATGTAGAGCCTTCTTCTGAGACAGCTTGTGTGTCCCAAAAACGCTCCCAAAGATTCAAAGCTATGGCCTATGCTGCTGATTACCAGATCATGGGAAGGGAGGGAGGGGATGGGGCCAGACTCTGCCTCACCAGCACCAGCCAGTGCTACAAGCACTCCTCGCTACAGCACTAGCAGTACATTCCCCCATCCAGCTTGGGGCTGCGCCTGTCCCTTATGTGCCGCTTAGAAACCATTGCTTTTATTAGTATTTCAAAATCAAAGCAAGTTAAAGCTGCTAGCACCACTAACTCATCATTTTGGGCACAGATGGTGAGATTATTTTTACAGCAAGTTTTAGCCCCAAGTTAAAGCCCTATACATGCAGACTAGAAATTCCACAGGCAAGCTGAAAAAAAAGTCTGGTTTAAATGCAGACAGAAGCTTCTCAAACTAGCAAGGAAATCTCCCCAGAAGAAGTGCATATGGATTTTCCCTGCAGTCCTAGATTGAAAATGCAGGAAGAACAGCCACTTCTGCAGTATTTTTGTATTGCAGCTTCAGGGAATAAAATGGTCTAAAATTCCCTGCTGATATAAGCAATTGCTATTCTAGTAAGCAAATGCTTCTTCCGCCAACAAACAGTCTTTTGCATTACAAGTCCTACACAATGACCATCTAGTGCATCTTACACGTGTTGTGTAACGCAGAGCGCCAGTGAGAAAGGATATAAGGATGGAATACCCACAGGGTGTCATTGAGCCAGTCCATACCATTGTCCTGCTGTAACAAGCGGTCATATGTGATACACATGAATTTGATATCTTCCTCATCTATGCCTCCGTTCCAAATATCATACAAAATGGTCATCTCCTCAAACTCAGAGCGTGGCCTGAACTGAGGCCGGGGTGGGGAATACTCAGGGGAAGGAATCGCTGGGAGGTCCTCAGGTGCCTTCTTCTGCCTTCGCCACTGTCTTTTAGGTTTCACGTGAGCTTCTTCTTCCTTGAAGTCTTCATTCCACTGGTTCTCCAGTTCCTTAAATGGCAGTTTCTCTGCAACTGTCTCAGCTGCTATTTTCTCGTGGAAACCGTCATTCCTGAAGTCCAGGGTGACGGCTTCAGGGTCTTTCAGTCCATAGAAAGCATCAGGATGTCCACTCAATAGCTCTTTGCCCACAGCACTTTCCACCAAGGCCACTGGCACAGGAGGAGGTTCTGTGGTTTTGCCCGAGTACACATCCAACGAGAGGACAGAAGGTGGTGACCGTTTTGGCCGACCTGGCCTCCTTTTGGGAAGAACAGAAGGTGGTGGCGGGGGAGGAAGAATAGAAGCACCAGTGGGTACTTCTGGTGAGAGCAAAACAGATTTAACTTCTGCCTTGCGTTCCTCAATGGGCATTCTTCCATCTCCATGCATGCATGGCAGGGATGCTACAGGTATTGGCTCATCAGGTGGCAAACCCATGTCTGTGTGGAAATCTGCTTGTGGGGGGCTGGCAAAGGGGATAGGGGAAGGAACACTGTTCATGTTGATCGTCAGGGAAGCACCAAGAGGCTCTTTAAAGGGTTTCTCATCTAACTCATCCTCTGACTGTTTCTTGCCAGACAGAAGGCAAGGAATGGTAGCACCAGCCTCTGGGAAAGTAGGCGTGAAATTGAAATCTCTCCCAGGAGTCCGAGGAATGCCACTGTTAATGCCAGGAGATTGGGATGGGTAGGAAAAGGGGCTCCCTGGGACTTGAGGGGAACTGAGGGTCAAGCTGCTTCCTGTAAGAGGAGCATCGCTTCCTGGCGTGGCTGGAACAGTGTCCGTGCTTTGTGACTTTGCAAGGGGGTGTGAAGACTTGGCTAAAATGTCCCGCCCAGGAGTCCTAGGAATCTCCTCTTCCACAGATGTTTTGGTCACCATTAATTGTTCAGGGAACTTTTCTGGAGGGACTAAAGATTCTTCTTTACCAGGAGTTGATGGTAAGGGAAGCATGGAGGATGGCACCTTGTGGGCTGGAAGCAAAAGAGTATCAGTCTCTGACTGGATCATCACCTCCCGTCCAGGCGTGCGAGGCAGCCGGTCATCCTCCTCCGCTGCCAAGGGCAGTTTTGTTTTAACACGAGCTTCTAAGCTGCTGTCATCAGACTTGCTAAAGAAGCTGCTTTTATTGGGCAGAGGTTCTCCAAAGACTCCCACTGGAGTTGAGAGACAGAGCGCCTCCTCCTCATCTTGAGATGCAGGCTTCGGACCTTCCTGTACCTCTGGCTCCAGCATGGTAGCGGGTTCGGACTCTTCCTCTGAAAGGGGGAAAAGAGGAGAATCAGTAGCTTTGCTTCCACTCGGTTACTTGCCACTTGCCAGTAAAGGCATGTTTAAGATGCTGCAATTACAGAACAGCTCAATTCCACTGGGAGGCTTTAAAAACTTCAATGCTTTACATTTTGGAGGCACAGAGTGTGGAGTAATTAGATGCTACCACAGACATCCCTAATGGACCATTAAAAAAACGCACTATTAATTTGAGGATTAGCTGCTACACAGGCCAGAACAAAGGTTTTCTGCTTTCAAAACCCCTGACCACCTTTTGCACAGACATAAAAAGAATTAGTGGATTGTGGGGCGAGGACTTTGGTGGAGAGCTGTCAGAGCCCCAAGCTATCAGCTTTTCTAATGTGGGAAGGTAAACTAATTGCAAGGCCAAGAAGCACCCTCAGCTCTCCAAGGAGGGAGCAGTGAAGGGAGGAGTGTAACACTCTTGAGCAACACATGAAGGAAACGGGAAGCCCTTGTAATGAATGAGGAGACACTCAGATGGTATCAATGAGGCAATTTATATGCTGCGCTCTCTGCAGCAGGCTCATTTGTCTAGAGTTTATTTACCCCCTTAGGGCCAGGGCCAAAAGGAATCAACAGTGAATCTTGTTAGGCAGCTCAAAATAACATTTTCAAGTGAGAGAGCAAAAGGAGGTGAAAATGCCTGGAGAGTTGGAAGGGAAGCATTCCCCATTTGTGCTGAACAAACTGAAGAGTTGCTGGAGGAGGGTCTGATCCCTGTAACTCCTGTACGACCAGGCTGGGCTGCACAAGAGAATGCTGCAGCTTGAGCTTGTTCCCACAGTTTACCTGTAAAGCTCACTCATTCCACATGTTAAGGTGCCCAAATGCACAGGTCTCCAGATTTATGTCTTTTCTGGACAGTGACCTGTTCTAGAAAGGATCTGTGCAAAACAGGTTCTTCTTTCCCCTACCCAGTTTAACATTTTGCCTCTTTACATCTTTCAGATTTTGTGGCAGCCAAGGAGTGATAGCCTGTGCAGGGACTGGATTTCCAGCTCTCCAAGTGGCAAAATACTGCCCAGTCCTCAGACACCTGTCCTGCCCAAGGCTCACACCGCAGGCCACACTAGATGTGCTCTCCCTGTTGGTTCCAGTTTTTAACTTTTTAATTCCCCGCTAGCTGCAGAATTTGTCAACCTTTATGCATCTCACTACTGTTTTAGTAAAAGGTTTCTAATTTATTTGGGTTAAATACAACTCTGTATTGAATGAAGAACATTTCCTTCTTCCAGAAAACTAGGGAGTATCACTCATTTGAAAGGACTAAGTAAAAAAAAACCCCACAAATAATAATATCAGGAACCAGATACAATTCTGAGACTCCACTCATATGCCCCTTATAGCTTCCCAGTCACATACTGCTTCAGTATTAAAACCAAAAAGAGCCAGTAGTGACTCATTAAGCACAGATTCCTGTTCTGTTTTAGCAGCCATGGCTTTTCTATCTTGAGCTTCAGCCACCACACCATCCAATCAGTCACCCTCAGACGATGACAACTGTTCAGTTCCTGTAGGACACTAACTAAACTGGCCCAGGATAAGATTCTGGATACAATAACCACAGTATTTTTAGTAGCAGATGGCTTGTGTAGAGCTCCCTACTAGGAAGGAAAGTTCAGCACAGACCTCTTTCCCAGTACAGATAACCCCTAGCCTAGAGCCAAGACTGGAGGAAGAAAGAGAACAAGGAAAATACAAAACCATACATATCGGATGTGGTGAGAATACTGTACTTAGAAATGTGGTAAAAAATGCCAAACCACATGGAAGGGCATACCTGGCCTACAGATGGGAGACAGCGCAAGCTTTGTCTCCTGGTCTCTTTCCATAACCAAGTGTTTCAGTGTTTCAGCAGCAATAGATGCCTCTGGGACTTCACCACACTCACTTTCCCCTGCCTTGATTTCTTCCATGCCTTCATCTTTCACTGCCAAAGCTGGCTCTGCGAGTCCCAAGCCTGTTGCATCCATGTAGTCATCCACAGGATACAGCTCCAAAATAGTCTCCCTCTCATCATCAGGAAGCTCATGACCAGCAAGTTCATGCTCTGTCTCAGCAACCATGGCTTCTCTGTCTTGACCTTCAGCCACCACCTCCTCCTCTTCCTCCTCCTCCTCCTCTTCATCATCCTCATCCTCATCTTCATCATCTGAGTCTGAACTTGACTCAAATTCAGAGGAGTCCTCACTTTCATCAGATGATTCAGCTTCAGCCTTGGAAGATGAGGGACTTGCTACATCTACGAGAAGAACAAATTACCATTAGTTCCGCTTTCTGACTTCATTAAACAATCAGGGTCTACTACAGAAGAAAATATCACTTCCACACTGTAACAGTGTGAAAACAGCATCAACAGCAGTGTGGGGGTTTGAACGAGTCACCTCCCAGTTTGTTTATTTTTGCAGAGACTTATAAACCATGTATTTGGATGCTTACAACAATCACCATACAACAGACAGTTCCATGAGCCGCAGAGCTAGCGCTGCCTGGCACCCTGCCCACGTGGGTCTCCTGGAGAATTGCCTCTTTACTGGAGTTGCACTAAGATTTTCTGCTGCCTTCACACACAGCTTTAAAATGTGGAAACTACCACCTTCCAGAGCAGGAACTGATTGATAGGACAGAAAGTTATTAGCAGCTAAATCACCCCTGTTTGAAATGTGGTCCCTTCTCCCAGCCACACACATTTCATAAAACAACCATAAACTTTAGCTGGCTTTAAGACCTCTGCCCTGCTGTCAAGTTGAGCTGAGATCACTCAGGGGCTGGAGAGCAAAGGGACCCACAGACTGAGGGATCATGGAAGCCTCACAGGTAACAATTAAAAATACCTGTATGCATTATCTTGTATAAAACTGTCCTTCAGTGAAAGAAGGTGCACAAGTAAAAAAAAATCAGCTCACAAGTGCAAAAGGGAGACCACACCGGACCTGAAGGCTACTCCTGCTGCTTCTGGTGGAACTGCTTACCCTCCTCGGAGTCCTGCTCCTCCTCCTTGTCACTTGTGTCTATGCCTGTCTCCTCTTCCTCATCATCTTCATCCTCATCATCATCTTCATCATCTTCATCCTCATCGTCATCTTCATCCTCCTCCTCATCCTCCTCTTCCTCCTTTGCAAGAAAGCATTGCCAAAAATGAACAGTGTCTGACTCTGAGACCTGGCTATCACTGTAGTAACCACCAGCAACTCTCAGGGACGCTGATCAGAGAACCTGAAGAGGGAATAATCTTACAGAAGTCCTCTTAGGACAGACCCTAACAGGAGCGCTCATCTTCTAGAGAAGGTAACTTTGGCATCTGTAATTACTAGGCCCTCTTTTAATGACAGCATTCAAAACTGCAATCACAAACCAACACACCTTGCCAGGTGCTGCTTTCACCAAGCCTCCCTCTTCTTCCTGCTCCTCTTCCTTCTCTGAGGAGGACTCTTCCTCTTTCCCTGATGTCTCATCTCCCTCTTCTCCCTCACTGTCAAGCTCCAGTGGCCTTGCTGGTCGCCGCCTCAGCCCCACTGCTTCTGCATCCTTCTTTGACAGGTCAGATGTTGTATCGGAAGCATCCCTGTCCCTCTCCGACTCTGGCAAGCAAAAACAAGGAGGAAATTGCCATCAAATACCTTGGCAAGGGAGGGAAAGAGTTGACTACATAATGGAAACTTTTTCTTTGGGAAGATCAAAGTTAGGAGCAATGTGCCCATGTGGTATCTGAGTCCCCACGCTTACAGGGGCTTACTAATTTCACAGTGCAAGTGAGGGCGAGACTCGGTGCAGGGTGTTGAAATGCCAAGGATAGCGAAATGCAGGTGGCCAAAGCTGACAAGCTATAGGCAGAGCAGCTAGGAGGCATGGCATGACTGAGATCAGAACAGGTAAGCTGAATTTAATGCCTTTTTGTTTTACTTAAGTGCTTTACAAAACCCTGCTTCTGTACTTTGGCTTCAAAACCAGTTGTTAGTCTGAATGAACTTTATGGCACAACTAACCTGAACCCACTTTTTTATGCAAAACAAAGGATATTCAAAGCTTTGTCTTATCTCTACTCTTCCTGCTTCCAGGAAAAAAATGTTAAAATATTTTCAAATAGGTTTTTCTGGCAAATAACTTTGTTTTGTTTTTAAAATCAAAGGCAGGGCAAACTGTCTCTCACGTGCTTTCTCCCACAACATACCCAGTGAGCTGCAAGCATGCCCCTGGAACAGTCCATGAACTCATCTGAGCTCCCTCTACTGGGTGACCAGCTCTGCATCAGCAGAACTAAAACAGGTTATGAGTTATTCATAAAATGTGGGTCTTAAATTTCCCGCCAGTGAATTTAAGATAACTGAATCCAGAGGAGACATCTCCCAGCTGATCAGAGTTCTGTGAGAACCAGGGTTTTGGCTCAGATCGTTGACTCTGTGTCTAACTGTAAGTGAGCACACTGCTGTGAAGTTTAAAAGAATTCAGCTTGCATGTGGTTTGCATCTGCTCTTGTGTTTCAAACAAATGTGCTTTGCAAACCTTCATCTTCATCATCAACAGAAGTAGAAGGCCGGATTCTCTTCTGATCTCCTGCTGAGGCAGCTTCAGGTGGCTCCTTTCTTTTCACCTGAACAAAAGACACAATTAGCATTTCTAAAAGTTTAGAAACAGCAGAAATCAACTTCTTAAGCAAATTGCTACTGCTTTACTTTGCCATGGTGACTTACACCCAGAAACCAAGGGCCACTTCCCCAGCTCTTGATCCCTTTATTTGCTTGCAAACAGAATTTCACTGTGAATTAAATTCTACCCCTTCAATTTGCATCAAAACACTCTGGGTACCAGCATGGTGCATGTCATCACCAGGTACTTTGAAGATGATAGAGAAAACTCTTGACAAATGCATGTGTCCAAGATGTAGCAGAAGAGAAAGAGAGCCAAAGCCTATAACATCTTAAAGAACCTCAAAGCAAGTTTTAGTCTAAATGAAAACTGCAGAATCTCTCATCCCAAACCTTTACTTGCACCTTCTGTGCATTCAAAATCCTAATTTCAGGGAAGCCCTCTACCCTTCCCCGCCTTCCCTCCCCCCTTTATTAAGATACTTTTTTTTTTATGCAAATGCTCTTTAAAATAGGTGACCCTATGCTTGCAAGTCTGATTCTGTAAACTCACATGAGGCACAGAACACTTTTAACCAAACTTCAGGCGAGACTCAGCTGCCAAAATGCAAGACATTCTAACCAAAGAAATAACTGTGTAAAGTACTATGAGCACAAGCATATATTTTTACAATCATGCTGAAATGCTGTATCCTAAACACAGGCAAATGTCCCCTTTACCTCGCAGAGCAGGGAGACCCTTTACAGACAATTCACACAAGTGGCAGATGGAAAGCTAAGGCTGGGAAAGAGGATCCTTGCTCTAACAGTGCACCGGTGGGTTACAAGTGATGCTGTCAGAAGCAACCCCGTAAGTGAACACAGCATGGTTAACCAGCCTGTAGGGCTTCGGGGCACAAACCTAGGGAGGTCTATCCTCCTAATGCTCCTTTAGGGAATGTTAGCATAATGAAGACAGATCTTTAGTTTTACCTTGAAGGATGGCAACCGGATGGCCCCTCGTAACCCAATGCCCAAGCCGATTCCCTCATATCCCAGGCCTTCTCCTTTGTTCCAGTTCTCCAAAAGACAAGATGTGATTCGATCCTTTGGCTTTGGTTTTTCCTCCAGTTCTCCTCCAGACTTCACTGGAGTGAGAGATGCCTGCAACGGAGAAAGCACACTTGAGAGGGAAAGTTTCCTGGGGAGCACACAAACTCTGGCAATCATTTAGAGAGTTGAGGTTTGTGAAATATCACTGCTTTGCCAAGGCATCAGTTTCTCTGAAGGCAAGGGCATCTGTAAATGCATGATATGACCACACGCACTTTAAAGGGAGAAGGTGCAGGAGCTCTTCTTCATAATGAGACCTTTCCCTCTGAGAAGCCTTCTCCCATTTTAAGAAGCATTTTAAGAAGTTATTTTCTCTGCATAGGGCACTAAAACTGCTGGAGACAAACCTGCTGGAACTCCCAGAGCAGTGGCTTAGCATAGGACACCAAGTGATGTTGCATTGGAGCCATCACGCTGTCAGGTAACAGAGCAGACACTCTTGCTTTCTTCACTGTGTGTTTTAAAACATGATCTCAATTTCCTTCACATGCAGCTTAACATAGGCCAAAGTACTTCACAAGAGAGGGCAAGGAAATGAACAGACCCATTACCCCCCATAGCTCATTTCAGGTCTCCCCAGTGCCTGGTGAGGGGACCACAGTAACCACCTTCAGAACAGCCAGATTCCAACACAGATGCTAGAAGCAAAGGCTGTAAAAAGGAGAGATGAAAGGGGAACAAAAGGTGCAAATATGAACCCAGGACTCGAAGCCTGAGAGAACACATTCCTCCACCCAGGCAGGAGCTACCTAGTGCCAAGAAGCGGCTACTGTACAAGTGTCCTGAACTCTGAAGGGAAGCTATGGAGCTGGGATACACTACCATCCTCATACACCACCACCCCTGAACTCCCAAACACTGCAGGAGCCCATCTGGTCTGGTCACAGCTACGTGAAAAATAGAGCTACACATATACCTCTTACAAATAACTCAAGCATGCTTTAGGCAAGTTAGCCTAATGCTGTGTTATCTACCTTCATTTGCTAACCCACATAACTGAAAGCAACTTCAGACCTTCTAGTTGGGAAGACCTTTCTTCTTTTTAGTATAAGGCACAGTATAGTGAGTCAAAAATCACACACACCCCTGCGTTCACTTAGCAACCACAGCACAAGTCCAGAAAAACTGTCAGAAGGCTCCAGTCCTGGGAAACAGGAAAATCAAAATATTTAGGTGAAACACCTAAGGGTCTACAAAACTTGGTAACTAGACACACAGCCTCATCTCTGCTCAGCCACAACAAACCCCTCTTCACCAGAGCTGAGGTGTGAAGGAAGAGCAGGAATTCAAACCTCTGCAGCCATGGAGAGGCAGAGGAGAGTGTCACACACGGTGGCATGCCACGCTCTTCTGAGCAAAGGGCACCAGAGGTAACGTTCACTCACATTAGCAAGTGGTGTAACACCATCTAAAAATCAGTTCCTCTTACAGACATTAACAGAGCTAATTGCCGAAGCTGGCTGTAATCACCGAAGAGGAAGCGTAAGCTCAACTCTCCTGCTAATAAGGGACAAGACTAATGGGAATATCAAGCAGAGGATCCAGGCAGCGGCACTCTGCGGCCAGGGATGGCTGGTTATTCCTGGCACTCTGCTTAATGCATCTTACTCAGGCTTTCAAAGCTAAACCCATCACTAGATTCGGGAACAGGGAAGAGTTTTCCCCTAGCTCAGGCAAAGTCCATGACACACGCTGCCTTCTCTAGCAACACGCTCCTTAGCAGCTTTCATCCCATGCGTTTTCCATCCTGCCTGACCTAGGACACCAGCTTTACCCTTGAGCTTTCCCACCTTTTACCTATGGCACGATACTTCTTGGCAGTCAATCAGCTGCCCAAGTCAATTCTTTGATGGAATATAGTGGCCAAAACCAGAGAGAAAATAAACTGAGGCACGGAAGGTGACAAGTGTGTTACCTTCTTGTGCGTCATTGAAGATTCAGGGGCTTCCAGCAGCATTGTGTAGATAATATGTGCTGTCCTACTAAACTTGAACATTGTCAGTCAGCCAGGGGAAAAAAGAAAACCACAAGGTTTCCTGCTCTTATGCTTGGGGAAGGTCAGGGAGATAGCGGACCTGCAAAGCCTCTGACCAAAGAGGGACACACCTACTGTAGGAACTGGCATATGGTGGAGCTCATGCACTTCCAAGATAAGCTTTGATCTCCCCTGTGAAATAACAGGAGAGCTGCTGCAGCTGATGGCCCACGGATAGGAGATATTAAAAGATATTATCTCTCCCTACAAATCTGCCTTGTTTATTTCTAAAGAAACAAAGATGTAAACAAGCATGTATGTTGTCTTATTTATACTTCCAAACCCCTAAAAATAATATAATTTATTTCACTACTGTCAATCAGCAAGGAAAAATGTGAGGAGCTCCAATTAAAACCATTAGGAGGGAGGAAATGGGGATGCAGGGCCTGTCTTGGAGGGTCATTTCAGCTCAAACAGTGCCTGGAGGTCTTGGTCCATTCTAGAAAAATCAGTGTAATGGCAAAGTACAGTGGGGAACTGACGTCCAGCTGCCACCAAGGAGCCCAGATGGCTCATCCTCACGTGTGCATAAAGACACCAGCAATATGAAGGTACAGTTTAAGCTGAATACTCATATTTTGTTTTCCTTTGGCAAAAGTAGGCGGCTTATGACTGAGAAGGAATCCTGTCCTGCACCAATGTCAGGGGGTGCCCAGTCTTAGCAGAAAGGAGGCTCTGAAATCTGTGTGATTTTTCTGCATGCGGCAGTAACACACAGCCTGGCAGAGGCTTCTCCAGGCGGTGCCCTGAAGCAGAAATGGTTCTGGCATTTCTGTTTCTGGACAGAAAGCACAAGTGTTTTTCCATGCAGCAATTTCATATTTTCAATTAGACTGCTCACATCCAACATAACCTGTGGCAAGGACTGTGACAAGCTGCTGCAGTACAGTCAGCTTCCCTTCCCAAAGTGGGCTGCAAATTCCAGGTGAGGGAGGAACATGCTAAATCCAACCATAGTTCAGGATATAAACAAGCCCAAGCAGGTGCTGAAGACCTGCCTCGACTTGCTTCTGTTTCTTCATTGCAGATGTCTGGTTTAAAACGATTTCTTGGGTACTTCAGTTGCTGCTTTTGCAAGTGCTTGCTGGATCTGTTTCCCTCACTGCCCTGGAAACTCATGGGCCTTCTCCAAAATTGCCAGCACACGCTCGCTGGTAGAAGGCAGAAGCTCTGAGCATCAGTCAGGAGGAGAGGGACTGGGTTTCTCGCCGCAAGTCACGCCAGCCAGCTCTAAGCCAGAGCAAATTACACTGTCATAAAACAGCTGTTAAGCAGCAGCATTACCAGCCTCTCTGGAAAAGCCAAGGAGCTCTCCCAGGCACTACAGTTAACACGCAACTGGCTTACAAAAGCAGGTGGTGAAGATACTGCTCTGAAAACTGGCATCTGAAACAGAAGGTGTAGCTGCAGGTTGTGGCATTGGGTTTTTTTGTTTGTTTGTTTGTTTTTTGGGTTTTTTTACAATAATTCACTGTAGTAGTAATTTTGAGGCTTGCATGAACCTTTCTATAGTGTTAGCTTTTCTTTAGTAGAGACAAATTCATGACATATTAGATCACAGAGCTGCTTGCTGGCCGAGGTACACTTTAAATTGGCTGAGAAAGGATTCAACTATTCACGCAAAGCTGTTTTCTTAACTAATCCCTGGAACTCCTCGTGTATTTGGCCAATGTTCAGCTTTTGAGTGCACTGGGGAGGCAGGAGGAGCGCAGAGAACTGGAAATACCCACAGATCTCATCACACAAAGTGAGGAACACACAATAGCGGCTTGGTGGTTTCAAACACTCCTGTTGCATCTGACTTTAGCTTTTTGGAGCTATAGTTAGGTTCCTCTTAGATGCAAGAAGCCCTTGCACATTTGTCTCCTGATCTCGGGGTCATTTCCTCCTGCAAACCCCTTCCTGGAGGCAGCCAGCAGTGCCACAGACCATCAAAAGAAAACCAAAAAAAAAAAACCAGCTAAACTTTTCAAATTTCAGGCCCTGGAACTACTGCACTGAGGGGGAAAAGGGAAAGGAGATTGCAGGGGGAAGTGAATAACCCTGGGCTTTTGGGGCATAAGGCATTTTGGGGCATTCTTGAAGGCCTTCCTGAAAGGAGCACAGTGGAGAGGATTCTCCCATGTGTATGTATTCTGTCTGCAGAGCAGCTAGCCTTGTCCTATGACTACTGCTCAGTGTCAGCTTTAACAGGAGCGTGCAAGCCCCACCTGGGCAGGGAAAGTCTGCAAACAGGCACCACCGGGTTGCAGTGGCACTCAGCACGTCACCTAGTCCGTAACCCTGCCCTGGGGCAGCAGCGGCTGCCCTTCCTCAGAGACGCCTGCGTAAGGACATTACAGCCCTCTGAAACACAGTTGGAAAAACAGCTTGTTTGCAGACCCCTCCTGGATCGTGCCCCAGCATGGCTGGTGCATCCTGCCGAGATGAGCAGAGCGGCCATGCAGGCTGGGCTTGGGAAACACGCCACCAGAGATTAACATGCTCTCCGAGACCCTCGCAAGGCACAACCTGTGCTTAGTCCCTCACACAGAAAGGGCTGCCCTGAAGTGGCCCCAAAGCTGGAGGGGATGATGAAGAGGAGATCGACCCCAAAGCAGAGGGATGACACTGAGAACTAAACACTTCTTCCTCAGGCCCACATTCAAATCAGCAGGACGGTGTGAGACAGCAGCAGTTCACTCCTAGGTGAGCACTTATGGCTCCACACATGTTCAGAGATAACTCTGCACAGGGTACCTCCATCAATGACTGGGAAGGACTAAAACTCCCAGCCCATGTTTGTTGTGATGGCAAAGCAGCATTAAATGCCTGCATATATGGAAATAAGCCAGGTTTAATACCCAGGTACTAACTTGTCCCGAGTCAGGTGTCTCTAGTGATGGAGCACCTTCCAGATGTTTGCAGGCTGAGGTCTGCTGCTCCCAGCACACGCTCCTTGCCGCCTGCCTCAGTGCGAAGACCAGCCCCGTGGGGAGGCACAGAGGCAGGTGAGGGACAGGGACATACATGCCTCCCATTTAATTTTAGCAGCCTCAAGCAATGTGGTTTCTCACAGCAAAGCTATTCCATGGCTTTATTTTTTCCTTCTGTTCTAGTTACCATAAAATTTTAGGGTTGTGGGAATTTTCTAAAGTCAGTTCCCGATCCCTGCTTACCCATGCCCTGGCCACAAGCACTATGAACAGTTCTCCCCAGGATCCAGCACAGAGTACGTGAAAGCCTACCTTTGCCAGACGTTCCTTCTTGTCCCACCAATCATCAAATGCCCGAAACGCTACCACTTCAACCATCTTCCGGTTCAGGTCCCTCTTCATGATAGCCTTTAGCTCCTTCACTATGACCAGGAGGACTCCATCCACAGTGGCTTTGTGGGGATCTTCCTTCTTCGGCTCATAACCCGGTGGTGGAACCGAGGGGTCAAACTTGGGCAGTGGTGGCCACTGCTGTCCACGACCAAGAGCTGCTCCCATCGAGAAAGGGCGGTAGGGCGGAAGATTCACAAACTGCATCCTGCCCGTCATGAAAGGCGGATACTGGTATGTGTTTTGTGCCTGCATCATGCGGCTCAGCATCTGAGTTTGCATCTGGAAGGACATTGGCATGCCACCCCACTGGTTGCCTAAGACACTTATCATATCCACTTGCATGACAGGGAACATGCCAGGATGGAACGGAGGAAGCGGAGGCAAGATATGAGGCGGAGGGACCCCAGGGGGGGCAGGGAGCGGAGGTGGGGGGACGGTGACGGCAGGGTGAGTGGGTGGAGGTGGTGGAGGTAGAGGCGGAGGCATCGGGAAGCCTGGCTGTGGAGGTGGTGGAGGAGGAAGAGGAGGGAATCCCGGTGGTGGCATGGGGGGAATTGATGGGGCCATCACGGCTGTGTTGCTGACGGAGGAGTTCACCACAATGGTTTTGGCACATTCTGCACTGGTGATGGGCGCAGGGTTGGTCTCGTCGTCAGAGATTTCCATGTCCTCCCCTGAAGAATGCTGACCCTGCGACAAAAGAAAGAGAAAAGGTGAGGAGCACATTCCTTTCACATTAAATACCACAGTGCCGGCTGCTTCAAACAAAAGCTAAGTTTAACACACGTTTTAATTGGGAATGGAGAAAAGCGAGCAAGCGATGCTCTGAAGAGACAGGGTCCACTGAGCAGCTGGTGCCTATTGAAGCTTTTCTCTTCCATGTCAGACCTCAGGAAGCAGAGAGGTAAAAGCTTTCTAAAAGAGCATCAGTATCAACTGAACAAAAACCTCAGCTTCTATGGAATAGGAGGAATTGCTCCTGTGTTCGGCAAAATACACACAATCCAAATGTCTTTCACTGCAAGATACATTATCTCTTATTTGCATCTAATACTGACAGGTGCATTACACCATGAGATTTTATTCCCTAGTTTTCACCATGCACAAAGAATTACCCTGTTTTTTAATTATAATCCCTGGCTCGTTTGCTGTCAACTCTTAGCCTCTAATTGTGGGAAGACAATACTTCCACATGGTTGCTGCTACTAAAAGTTGTCTTGACTAGATCACAGCAATTCACATGGAAAAAAAGAACCCCAAATCTGCTTAAATTGCCTTTAAACATCAGAGTCGAATAAGCTAGGATTCAAAGGCATAGCATATGTCATGTTCTTGGGCAAAATGAATACTTTACCAGCCACAAGAAATACAGATACAGAGTTACATAAAATGCTAAAATGATGTCCCACCTCCACTGTCAAAGGCATGGAAACTGGATTAAAACAGAGGGTGCCTGCTTGCTCTGAAGTCTCAAAGCTGCCCGATTAGGTTTCATACAACAAAAAAGCCTCATGAGCTAGCTCCATCCTCAACAGCAAACGGTCACACCTGCATGCTATGTCCTATAGGCACTTCAGTCCTGAAGCTGTCTCCAGCACAGAGAAACCACATGTATGACTGTCACATCCCTCAGGTATTATTAAATCCTGGTAAGAAATACAGCATCCAAATATTGCTGGAAGACATATCCAACACACTGACAGTTTATCTAGAAAACACGAATGGGGTTGACCTTTTACAAAGATCCTTTGCTGACAGGGTCCCAACAACCTTCTCCAAAACTATTTCTCCCATTCTTCCTTTTTTTCCAGCTAAAATCATCAAAACCCACCACTCTTGTGACAGCAAACATCCCTCAGCTATTTTCAGGACTGAAAAGCAGAAGCACTCATCACAACAACCTTCTCTCCCAGGCTCCCTACAAGCATGACTGACCTGCCTCCTTCGAACGACTCACCAAGCACTTCCTTCCTCACAACAGCTTCGCACAAAAAAGCCAGACAAACAGTCTGCATGTTGCCACCAGCTGATCTAAATAAAGAGCATCCCCACGTTCACCAGCGCAGACCAGAGCACAGCAGCGATGCTGCACCTCCGCTGGAGCTCTCCTGCCTGCCCTGGATGGTGCAGGCTCTAGCCCAGCTGAGGCAGTAAGAGATCATGATCAAGTGGTCTTTAAGTGCCTCTCTGTATCTCAATCCTGGCAAGAGTTTTGGAACCTGCTGGCTGTTTTCAGCCAAATTTGACTGAAGATCCCAAAGATGTTTACTTCTTTCATGTTTTGTGCCAGCAGGTGCCTCTTCTGTCTGCTCTCCTACTAGTCTCCCCATCTGAAAGACAAGAGCAATAAAGCTCAGCCCTTATCAGACACTGGAGAACCTGCACTGGGGAGGGCTGCTGGGAAGCAGGCTTTGTTGGCAGTTCTCATCCTGAGCTGCTGTGATTTGATTTTTAACCTGTGAATTTTGCACAGAGGTAGGGGAACAAAAGCAAGAGCAGCTGAGTTGATGACTCTGCTATGAACTCTAGCTGTATGAAGCTGAGCAACCACAACTATCCAAATCAAACCAAATGCTTCACGTTTTATCAAAGGTCATCTCTGCTACAGCAGCTACCACCAGAGAGCAGGCTGAGCACAACGCTTGCAACAGCAGCTTTGCAAATCCTCCTGTCCTAGCACCTCCCCTCGCCCTGGCTTCCCCGCATTCCCCTGCTGCAGCATGAACCCACTGGCTCATGCACCGCATGGGTCACCCCCAGAAAGCCACTCGCAGTTTTAGTAGGTCTGAAAATGCCCAACCCCTCAACTCAACAAGGAGACCACCATTTACCCCCACAGAAGGGCTGAAAGCACAAGCCTAGCAAACCCTGCAGCAAGTGCTATCGATCCCCTGCTAACGGTAACAGAGAGGGAACTCTCCCGTAGTTGCTGAGTTGCTTTAGTGCATCTGTACATGCAGGGGGGTACTCTGAGGGCTGTTTTGTAAACCCTAAAATGAACAGCTAAAAAAGGAGAAGTAGAAATAATAACCCATTGCACTTGAGCCTTTCCAAAGCCAAATTGTATCATCTCCTCCTCGAGCTCTCCACATCTGGCTAACATTTCTAAGTGGGTTTCACACCCTGCATCCTCCCAGCTGCTCTACTGCAGTCATGTCCCATGCTGAGGATGCTGGGGAATGAAAGGACATTCTGCAGTTTCAACTACCGCAGCTACAGTGAAAGGGGCAAAGGAGGAGCAAAGATGACAACTGTGGCAGGTGTAAACAAGTTTCCTGTGAAACAGACCCCATTTTTCAGTAACCAAACACAAAAGGCACTGTTAAAAACACTGGCTCCAATTACAAAAGCTGGATGATCTAAAGGTCAGTGTTGGATAGGAAGCCAAGAGTGTTCAGGTACCAAAGATAGACAAAAATCAGCTTCATATTCGCATTCATCTCATCTGATGGGGTATGGAGGAAAGTCACCCCACAAAGCCCCAGTGGAGCACCAGCACCCGGCACTGCCACAGGGAGCTCCAAGCCACAAATTCTCCCCAATCCCCAGTCCCTCCTGCAGGATCCTGCACCCTCCCAGTGCCACCCAACACCAGCCTGAGTCACCACTCAAGACTGGTCTCTGCTGAGCACACACCACCAGTCCCAAAGTGCTTGCCCAAGCCAACATGTTCTCCCTTCCGGGAGCACCACCAGCGCAGAGCAGCCCATCTCAGCCAGTCCTGCCACAGGAGACCCCCGTGCTCCTGCCCATCACCCAGAGCCCACTCCCATCCACACCAGTCCTTTACTCAGTCTCAGTACCAAAGAATCCTGCCTGATAAATGAGGTTGGTTTTCCCTCTTCAAGGAAATATCAGATAGAAAAAGCCAATCCTGAAATTGCAGAGAGGTAGCAGGACTAGCTGGACTCCATGTTGTAGTGCGCAGCAGCTTTCTTCATTCATACATGCATTTATTTTTACTTAAGCTGAAATGAGAATTGCTAAAGCAATAACTAGCATTTTTGGAAGACTGAAAGACTACTTGTTTTTTAATTCTTTTGGTGCTCAGATGGTTCTGCAGGAAGCAACAACAGATTCCCTGCTTCCTACAACATTGGGCTGACAACTCACCTCCACTTGCACAGTGAACACAGTCTGTGCTCCAGTTTTATCCCAAGCAAGATGGAAAGAGAAAGAGATTAAGCGGCAGGGAGAAACAGATCAAAAAGGCAGGGTCGGGGGGGGGGGGGGGGGGAGAATACACAAGGTTAGGAAAGAGGTCAAACCAAAAGATCATCATCTACAAGGAAGTCTTTAAAGAAAGTTAAGAGGAATGAATATTTAAAGCAGATGAGCAGTTACAGAAAAGTTGTATCTAAGGGGGAAAAACATGGGCACCGAGTGAGAAAGTTCAAGGTACAGAAGGAAAAAACCAAGGGGAGACATAGAAAGATCTTTTGTTCTATGAATTTCTTTTCATTCACCTGTCTGAACCTGGATTTACTGTGGTTTCTACCAAATACCTCTCAGGGTAGAGCTGAAAAGTAGCTACACTGTCCTCCCAAAGAAACCACCTTCTAGCTGGCCTCCCTCTTTGCTCTCACAAGGGGAAAAAGGTAAGCTGATACGTGGCATATGTACTGCTATGAGGACGTCATGGCCACCACTGTCAAAAAACTGTGTCAATCAGTCCTGGAGTTCACCTGCACATTTCTGAGGGCATCTGGTACAATGCCTCCGGAAAACCTCCCTTCAGCCCACTGAGAGAAAAGCCATTTCCAAGTAAATTAATTTGTGCTGCCATCTTTACTTTGCATTAATTAAATTAAGAGTTAGCAAAACAGGTATTTAATTATATGCGTGACACATTTTTCCAAAGGTGTTTTAACGATGCAAATTTGTTGGGAGAGAGTCACGTCAGCGTAACTGGTTACAAATGGCCTCGTTCATTGTTCACCCAAAATGCTAGCTGCCACCTTTAATACTGGTACAGTGCATTTTAGCACAGACAGAGCCTCTTGAGTTAAGCGAAGGGAACATCCTGAGATCTCACTCCTGGATCAGCCTGAATAGCGACACGGCAGAGAGTCACTAAATGCAAGGCATCGTTCTTAGAGCAATACCCAGCGTTTAGCAAGCAAATGTTCATACCTGCAGAAAAAATAAACTACATCCTAATATTTGTATGCAGAACTGGCAGTTTCCAGATGTGAAGAAGCTGTTCTCTCCCCGACCTAGAGGAGCACTGACACTGCAGCAGCAGTTGGGAGCTTCATTGTACGTGCCATTCAGTACCTTTCCTACGGGCAGAGGAACTTCACATGCTTTCATTTCCTTTTAAAAGGCCATCTGATAAAGAATTTACTCAGAATTTCAGAATGCATCTTGAATACCATCAGCTCAGACTTAATTTCATGTAAATATTCTGCTGGGTACCAAGTTACTTATATTTGAGGTTGGGAACCTGTATCACCAAACATAGCAACTACTCTGACATAGCCTGGCTGATCTCTGGTGCATTGAAATAATGAAATAGAGGATCAACGGCATTCAGCACAATACAAGGTCATTACCTTTAATGAAGTGAAGCATCCCATGCTTGCAAGAAATAGCAAATCTTTAAACTTGCTGCAACTTGCTCTCACAGAAACCAAACAGAACAAAAAAATTCACTCCTTAAGCCCTAAAACTTGGAAAACTCCATATTTAAATACTAAAAATCTTTGCCATTTAAAATGTTAATAACAACCTTTTCAATAAAGCTAGAATTAAAATCAGAAGTAGCTCTTGGACAAAAAGTTTTCATCATCTGGTGAAACACTCATCACTTTGTTTTAGATTAAGTCCATCCAAGGATCTAAAAAATTCACCCTTTATCCTTACAAAAAAGTGGGGAAAGAAAAACCTCCAGAGGTCATGGGGAGAGGACAACTGACCGAACAAGGTCACACAGCAAGTCACTGATGAAGTCGAGAATAGACTCCGGGCACCTCCGACAGCCTATTCCCCAGTGCCGGCTGCCTCACCACACCAAGCTCACGCCATGCACCTCGCTGCCCACGCTCTGCGTTTGACAAAGGAAACGGCCCTAGTGCAGTACACCGCAATCCCAGGCTGAAAATAGCCCATGTTCTCTAACACACAACTGTCTCTTCCCAGACTCCTTCAGCAGAGCACATTAAAGAGAATGAGATGTTTCAAATCTGCCATGTTTCTTACATCATCATCCAGAACGAAAGGGAAGCCTGGGGATGCAAACCAGCCACCTGTAACTCTTCCTCAAAGACACAATTTCAATTAAAAACTCCTTTAAAAAAAATACAAGCCCATTCAAGTTTGGCCCAGGGAATCCCACCATTCACTTTGCTAACAGAGTGAAATACCTCTTGCTGTCCAAAATCTACACACCGGAGCACAACAAGGGCTTCAGAGAGTACTACTTTGTTCATTTTTAACCTGCTTTAAGCTAGAGAAGAGCTTGCAGGTTCCACATGTTCTTGGCAAAGCACGTAAAGAGGAGCCGTGCCTCTGAACTGCCCCCTTTGCTTACTGGGAGTGCAACACTCGGGCACGATGACACAGCAGAGGGACGGTGCTAAGCATTCACACCTCATGGTGTCAGGCGTGAACAAGGCAGACTTGGTACTGTATTTACAAAACATACAAATATTTTTACTTTGCTAACTATAATTATAGCTCTCCCTCTGAAAGAACACACATAAGGGTGGTACTTTGCTGCTGTTGCAGAAGTGGAGCATGGGAGGGCAGAGCTACCCAAGGTGGTTTGCCAGGAGTTTAGCTAGAGCAGCAAAAAACACAGAGCAAACCGCTGCCTGCACCTTCCCGGGTGAGGTTTCAAGCCCGTTCAGATAACTGTGCCATCACCAGCGCCTGTGGTGGTTCACATCGGCCAGCACACCAGCACTGCAGCCTGGATCTACGCTGAAGTTTGTTTACTGCCTCCTACCCAGACACCCCGGCTTGCTTAGTCACGTCTTTTAACCTCCTTTGGGTAGCCAAGAGAGCACCCATTCTCCTGCTGCTGTCAGAGCACGCGATTACAATCACAGCAGCTTTTAACTGGGACAAAACCAGCTTTCAGGTGTATTTGCACTATAATAAAATGTCCAGCTCAGAAACAGGCAAATGGAAAGATTAACACATTATAGATCAGTGATCATAAATATCTTCAGCAACATGTATTTCTATCTCAAAACAGATTGCAAGATTTTTAAATAGCTATATATTTATACAGCGCTTTGCAAATCTAACTCACAGGCAAAGGTTACAAATGAAGCAGAGCAGAACACACAGATCAGGGCTATGGACTCATCACCATGTCCTACAGAAAACAGGCACCAAAAAGGCTGCAACTGAGCAAGGATTTCTGGCAGGAGGAGAGAAGTTACTTGGGTGTTTTGGTTTCTTTGTTATTGATTGCAAAAGTATCTCTCACTACTTGAAAAAGAGAATTCAAGCTCTGAGATGACAATATCCTACCTGACACATACACTGTCTTGGCTCAGCTTGTGTTTTGGTCTGGTACTTATTCACAGCACTTCTTTGGCACAGACTATCCTCCCCACACCTACAGGGCTGCATGACGAGTAAAACAAGTGACGATAATATTCAAGCGCTCATTGTAAACAAACAGCACTGTAAACACCAGCCTAACTTACGCTGCTTGCTTTTTTTCTTCTAATGCCAAGAGGGAACTTTACGTTGATACCTCAAACCACAAAAGGATAGAGAGAGAATCCCCCAGAAGTCCTCATTGGCCCCAGAGTAGGGGGATGAAGGTGAGGAAGAGCCACCGCAGTGCTTGTTTGTGTCTCGCAATGTGCTGCCTCAGGTGCTGTTCCTAATTAGACTGTCCTGCACATGGGGAGATGCCACAAGTTGGGATTTGGAAGCATGCAAGGAAGGAGCTTGCTTGGGCTTTCAGTGCATGGCAGGAGAGGCTCTCGAGCAGGGAAAGCACATGGAACTAAAGCTTACAAAGGGAAAAGGTCTCCTCACTCACCTCCAGTGTTTCCTGACACTAGAAGCATAAGTAAATCGACTTGTGTTTTAAGGACAGTGAGAGAGCTGGAAGGCTGCCCACTGGTCTATGCCATCATTAGAAAATCTAATGAATTAAGATCATAAAATGAGCTAAAATGACAGAAGTGCCAAAGACAGTATCCCAGGCTCATGCAACTCTGCACCGCCAGTTTCCTGCAGGCCATTGGATGATGGCTCGAGCATCTGAGATAGGTCTCAACACTTCGAGGCACCCTTTCAGACTCCAGAGGGGATTATCCTCTGCCTTCTCCCCGCAGAGCAGTGAAATAACATCAGTGTCTCCAAGGAAAGGAATGGAGCAGTAGCTTAAGTCAGTACTTCCCAAAGCAAAGCCCAAGGACCACTGATGTGGCACGGGGCATGAAAGAGCGGTCCACAAAAAAACGAAAAATAAGAGAAAATAAATGCAACAATTGAACATGAGGGATTCAGGCTATTTTTACTTGACTGTAAATAGACGCTCCAGTGGCTGTAGAAGCTGCATGGATTCTTCTTTCCAAAAGTTGAGATGGATCCTGGAGTAAGAAACACCCACTTAGGCAGCCTCTAAGCATCTCCATGAGGCTAAAAACTTCTTTTATTTAACAAGAGATCCAGGAAGGACAGACAACTCTACATGAAGCAAAGAAGACAGAGATGGGAAGCAAATGCAGTGTGATTAGTGGTCCAAGGTAACCATATCTTCACTGATCCAGAAACAAGACTACTTGAGAAATGTGACCCCAAAGGGAGAAGACTCAACCAGCATTCAGAACTTTCAAAAATCCCTTCTCTTGGCCAGAGCGCACCATACTTTATTTTTCAACACAAATTCCAAGAGTCCACTGCAAGAGCTTCCTAGGATAGCAAGCCTCAGAACCATAAATTTACCCAGTGGGAAAACCACTGCCAGATTTGCCTCAGCAGAAAGCCTGAAGAGATGAATTGGCAAAGAGAGCAATAACTTGCCGAGGGGTTTGCTCTGTTAATGGTGAGTGCATTACCTTCCAGAAAAGGGGTGGTTTAATTCAGGTCTTTCTCCCTTCAATAAGGGAAAGGAGGCTCTGAACTGCAAGCTTATGCAAGCATATGATGTGGTTACACCATTCCTGTTGCCAAGATCACCGAAGAAGGGGTATTTGGAGAAGCCAGACCCCTGGGCTTCCAGCATGCACAAGAGACTCTCTGGTGTCTGCAGGGACAGCTCTAGGAAGAGTGCAGGCTAACATAACATTCTTTGGGTCCACATTCATCAACGCTGAGACTGGAAGCTTCCAGACCCCCTGGCTGCACAGATTTGAGCCAAGACAAACGTGATCATACAACTGGGGAGATCACAAAATACAGTGAGAGTACGAGACAGGGAGTCACTGGCCCCCAGCCTGAGATCAGGGATGCCTGGGCAGCCCGTGCGTGCCCCGATGCGAAGCTTGCCTGGACAGTCGCCCCTTCTGCATTATATGAACAAATCCGAACTGGCAGGGCGAATGTGTGCCAATTCAAGGGCTGCGTCATGTGGCCATAGTGTTTTTTATCACATATGAAACACCCTAAAATTGGATTTACCATCTCATGGAACCATGGCGTTTTCCCTCAAGTCTTAAGCAGATCTTATTAAGGGGGAAAAAAAGGTTTCTTGGGGGGGGGGGGGGGGGGGGAAGAGGAGGTAGGGAAAAGGAAGGAGGGAAAAGGAAGAAGAGAGATGGGTGTTAACGTTGGGGAGCCATGTAACAAGGCAGGCTCTTTCCACAGCAATGGTTGTTCTGGTGTCCCCATTTTAGATGGGGGGAAGGGATAGCTGAAGAGCTATTTGCAATCTAACTTCAAAGGCTTTAGTCGGCTGGGAAGCTAAGTCATGCATAAAGGGATGGTAGAGTGGCAAGAAAATACCCCCTACAGATAAATTAGTCAGGGAATGTTCTCTGCTTCTCCCAAAGACTTTCATACAGCCAGACTAGCTTTACCCAGGTAAACCCCTTTTCAGACATCAGGTTCAGTGACGCAGAGTCCTGGGAACAAACCAGCCAAATCCAAGAGAGCAACTAAACAGTCTCTCTGAAAAAGAGAAAGGCAGTGGTAAGCATGCAATGGGCTTCTCTGTCATTTTCTGCCATCTCAGCTATTATCAGTAGATTTTATTCTGAGGTCTGTCCACACACAAAAGATGCAGAGCTTGAGGAAGCATCTCCCTCTCTAAAGATGCAAAGAAAAGTAAGGAATTTAGGAGAAATCACACTGTATACAGGGAACTAATTTCCCAAATAATTCTGAAATGCTCCGTTTTCTTCTTCACATTGGTGTGCAGAAACGCACCACATTTCTAGAGAGCAGAAGGTACTTTACAATCAAAGATAAAGGGAATTGGCAACATTAGATCAGAGTCCACCTATAAGTAAAAAAAAAAAAAAAAAAGTGCAATAACTGCATGTGCAGAGTACACAGACACCTTACAGTTCAGTGCCAGGCAGGAGCTCATATGCCATCACTTGAGCTTACCCTCATACTTAAACCTTAGGTCAAATGGAGCCATGAACTCAGATCTTGCCACCAACAGGGCGATAAGAAAGCAGATAAGCTTGGAAAACAGTCCCGCTTCCCAGCTGATATCAGCCTATTGATGAATAGGTTGTACACATACTGTACTGTATTTAAACGAGTTCTAATCAGCAGAGCTAGGGCAGTTTGATATTATTCTTCTTTTACGTACTCCTCCTATACCCTCAAGTATCTGAAATCACATGGCTATTACAGTTATGGCAGCATTTTCAGTGCTCTGTTCAGTGCTTTCTGCATTTCCAGTGTCAGCAGCAACAGCAGTTTCATTTGCAAGACCTGGACGTTCACAATGCAACCTGTGTTAACGTTGAGTCTCCTCAGAAGGGAGGGCAAAAACAAAGGAATCAAGGTCTTGAAGGACAACGAGCAAAAGAAAAGAGAAGAGCTTTTGTTAGATCATTCATCAGTATCATCTTTTAATGCTCTTCTGCTTGCCGCTGTCTGCTCTCAGACCCAGGTGCCATTAAGTATATCCTGAGGCAGCAGTTCAGACACTTGCCTTCCTTCTCAAGAGGCATCCCAAATGATGAGTCTGGCTTCTCCCTCTGCCCTCCAAGAGCTGGGGCTATTCTTGCCCTGAATTTCTAGGGTGCTGTCCTGATCTGTTCATGTAGCTGGGAAGCAAAGAGGCCCAACTGTTTTTGGCACCTGCAAGAAAACCCAGGAGCCTGTAGCCCACGGCTGATGGAGGTAGTCCAGAACAGCACTTTCCAAACAAGTACAGCTTTTATTCTCCAAAAAGTGTGGAACAAGGAAGGGGAAAGAGTTAAAGTCCTGATTTTTATCTGAACCTTTCCCTTTCCTGAACACTTTTGCTGAGATTTCATAAATTTCATAAAAAAGCTGCTGAAGATTTCTTCTGCTGAGATTTCACTGCTGGCCTGGGAGGTCACACACACTTAGCACCACTCTCCTCCCAGCAGCTCTCTTCTATCCCAGTACCAACTATTTGAGAAGAAATAAGGGAGCATGAAAGAGGGAACATACTGTTAATAAGGTCTTTAGGACCTTGTTATCATCTTGACTGCAGTTATGGTGGCAACATGGTATGGTTTCAAGTAAGAAAAATTGCAGCCTTCTGTTCTGGAGACAGTCACTGCCATCATCCCAAGACAGCACAAACAGGATATCTGCTGTGTTTCTGAAATTCCCAAAAAAACTGCTGCAGACAAGACCATTCAGCCAGTCCACCTGATCTTGACAAAAAGCATTTAAAACCACTTTGGATGAAGCCCCCACTTCAGGTGGTATAAGTGCTCCAGGCCTGCTGGGACATTGCAGCAGAGAATGGCGCTGGGGAATGAGAAGCTCACGAGACAAAAACTTCTAACTTGCTGTGGCCAGACTGCGAGCCCTTTGCAGCAGTGACCACAAACGATGACTGGCACCCTAATGAGCTTAGCAGGCTCCACTCATTTTCTGAGCATTACAACACAAGCTAACAAGTCCTTTCCAGCAAAGTGCCGTAGATGCATTAAAACCCAGCTAGACCACAGGAGACGCTTCACTCCAAGGAACCTATTTCAAGCAGCTGAAGAGGCTGAGTAGGGATGTTCTTCCTCAAAAGTAAGGGTGAGGCCAGCAGAAACAGTTCCCCTTTGGTAACATTTCTCTTCTCTTACAGATCTTCTCTCTGGAGGCATCTTGAATTTTTCACTGCTTTATTTCCTGCTTAGATTTTCTTTCTCTTGCTGTACTCTGATTTAACTAAGTGCAGTCAGAGAGGAGAGAATCAAGCACATCAGCTGCAATAAGTAACATATTCATTAAAACATTAAAAATCTTCCTCATTCTAAGACAAAGCCTAAGCCAATATCCAGACAGAAATACCTTCAAGTTGCCCCTCTCCAAAACCTGCTCAGTGACAGGAAAGGCAACTTTTTCCCCATACCACTCCTCTCGGGTGACAGAAACGTAACCCTTGTGGCTGCCAACTGTTGACTGATCCCTTAAAAATAATCTCTGTGCAGGACATGACATTTCTCATGGCCTTAAAGAAGATACCAAACTTTTGCTATTAAACTATCCCCACTATATGCAAAATAAATTGTGTAACCGCAACTGTTCTAAATTACCAGAGTGGAAATACCCCACAGCTGGGCTGCATTCCCACTGCTATTTGTGCAAGCATAAAATATTCAAAAAAGAGACAAGAGGTAAAGTATGCTGATTTCCTCACCTGTCCCCTAATTAGGAGGTTTAGAGGTTTAGGAGGTTTAAAACAAACACATGAAAACACTTTTCACCTAGAGCAAAATTCAGCTGTGCACCTCTGCCACAGGATACTGCAAAGACTCAGATGGGTTTAAAAACGGATTAGGCATTTCTGGAAGACAGGTCCACCAGCAACTATTGAACAAGATCTCGTCCTAATCTGCCGGTCATGAGTAGCAGAGGCACCCCAGGGGAGCACCACCGCATACAGCCCTGCTGCTGATGGGGTTTTTGCATGGCACAAACTGCTCTGACCTCCCACTGAAGGCCTTTCAGTAACCTAGAGGAAATAACCCCCAACAACACAGACAACCAAAGAAAGGTAAAGACGTGCCTTTTCCTTGCTTACTCATGAGTTAGTCCAAAGTCTCTTTCTGTTCTCTCTTGCAGCAAATCCATAATCAAGCCCTACCACAGATGACCACTCAAGAGGAAGGGGTGCACACGGGCAGAGCCGTTCAGCAGCAGCCAGTGCCAGGCGACCTCTGGTCTGCTCCTCAGACCGACCATCCCAGTCCTAAGGCTCTTTCAGGCCTCCCCATGCTGGTGACACTTATTTTACTCACTTCCTTAATACCTGCTTTAAAGAGCTTTGCTAAAATCATCACAATGAGCGCAAAGCCCTGCAGAAGCACACAGCAGTACAGCACCTCTACAGCCCATACTTGAGCAGGCATATCTAAACCACTCACAATCACAGAGCTCTTATTTTTATTTTTTAAAGCAGCTTTCCCATTACATTGGTTCATTAGTTTGAAGTTACATATGAACTCTTGAAAAGGCAGGTTACTCATTTAAAGAGCTATGTGAAACAGTTGCGAGAAAGGCACAAAACCAGCCAAACACAGCTCTGTGCTCATGCTCTCCATACATCGCTCACTGATTCCAGTGACCAACTGGAAAGCACAGGCTTTTTTTTTTTTTTTTTAGCAGTTGTGCAGGAACAGCTGGCTTGGTGGTTTGCACACAATAGTTTTTTACTTAGGACAGTTTAGCCTCAGCACCTTTTGAAGCACCAGAGCTGCACGGTGGTACTTATACCACATACCATAATCGATACATCTCACTTACTGGATGTGATACTAAGGTTGTGCCTCACTAGAACAGAGTTACACTGTGCAATACTCCTGATACCAGAGCTCAGTTAAAATAGTAAAAATACTGCAAAAACTAGGTCACAACAAGGGTCCAACATTCATCCTTTTTACAACTCAGTTTGTACATTTAGCCCCAAATTCACTTACAATAAAATCTAGTCTTAACACAATCTCCATCCCAATTCAGAAGTCTAGAGACTACTATGAGCTACCCTTCTAATTTTTTTTTTTTTAAAGGCATAGTACTATTTAAAGCTCAGGTTTTCTTCAGCTTGGACATTGAAAGCAGATCCACACAAACCCTTTCAGAACAAAGACAGAGGCC
This sequence comes from Ciconia boyciana, assembly GCF_034638445.1. Classification (NCBI taxonomy): domain Eukaryota; kingdom Metazoa; phylum Chordata; class Aves; order Ciconiiformes; family Ciconiidae; genus Ciconia; species Ciconia boyciana. The sequence continues at coordinate 9,353,430 of NC_132948.1, forward strand.
ATGTGGTAGCTGCACCTACTGCACAGTGGTTGACCCCCAAAAACCAGTGCAAACCCACCTGCGCAGTTCCTCGTGTCTCCCTTGTCTGCTTTCCCCCTCTCCATGACCCCACAGCGATACACAGCCAGCTGAGCTGGGCTGCAAAAGCCACCCAGGGTCCCCCCAAAGGACCACGCACCCACAGCAGCCATGCCAAAAGGCACTTCCCTGACTGCTGCCTTGTGCCACAGCCCTTTTGTAGCACATGCATCTCAGCAACAAGCCAAGACAAAGTCATACAAGATTTCCTCAAGCTCAAGTCTGAGTATCCAACCCAGCAGAGATCACAGCTTACTTCTGGTGTCCTACAGCCAGGCTGGGTGACCCCTGCGTGATGCCAGCTCCTGGGGAATTTAAAAGCAACCCCAGCATCAGGTCTCCATCCACCATCAAGGGTTCTGCTGGGACCAGGCTGCCCTTTGCCACCAAACCCATACCACCTTCCTGCCTGCTTCTCACTGACCTGGAATATGCCTCAGGTTTGTAAAACCATCTGCTGTTACCACTTTTCTGATGTAATTTGGGAGATACATCCCACCTGACATTGTATTAACAAGCAAATAAATTCATTGAGATTCCCTTGTCAAAATGCATCCAAAATGCACACATCTCCATAGCATATATTCAACCGGTAGATTGCCCTTTATGTTTTACTGTAATTCGAATAATTTTATGCAGCAATAAGGATTTTCATATTTTCCAAGTAATTTTTTCCTGGACAATAGCAAAACACTTGTAGCATCATGATAACAGTTGCTCACATTTATCTGCATCCTTCAAAGACAATATTTCAATTATCTGCACTAGAAACTCTCAGCCACATCTGCTGACCAAAACACCACGTTTGGCAACCGCTTAGCAACAAGGACTGGATTGGGAAACTGTCCCCAGAGCTATGTGCCAACATTAAACCAGCTCCTGCTTCCACCAAATAACACTGCTGTCACCTGAAATATATACATTTTGTTTTGCCTGGGACACACAAGGCACCAGAAATAACAAGCTCCTTTGGGAGAAAGGAAACCTGGAAGGAAGCCACCTACTTCAGCAATCCCTCCCCAGAGGCTCCAGAGGGAACATCTCCCTGATGTGTGCAACGCATGTTAATCCTGCACAGCGGGAGAAGGACACACCACTTGGACATCAGCACAAAACTATACTGCTCACTGTGAAACACAGCTCTTTTTGGAAACAAATGGATATAAGAAAGTGACTCTCACTCCACACTATCCGCAAAAGCAGCGGACATCTGATTCCTTGACCAGGCCAGCAAAGGACTGTTTCAACCCCAGGAAAAACAAAACCCAGTCCTTCCTTCATATCACCCAACCTGCACCATCCACAGCCCTCTCCTTCCTAAGGCTCCATGCCATTGCACTCATTGACACAAGGAATTTGGGCAGTGGTGAGCCTGAGGACATCCCACCTTGAACGCTTGAAGGTGCAGGCAAGGAGAAAAGAGGGGAAGTACCAGACCCTGGCGAGACTGTCTTTGCTACTCCTTTTCCTCCCCTCCCCACCATTTCCAGAGCCTTTTTCCTAACTGTCTTCCTGACTCATGGCCTGATACGGAGAGAGAGATACTGGGCAAAACACAAGTGAGCTGGTCAAAGGTGTGTGATAAATTGCACTTAGTACACAGTTATCAACTCTACATAAATACATACTCCACAAAACACACATGTTCAGAGCAGCCAGCAAATCCAAATGCCACTAAAAAGTGCCTAAGTTGAAACACCCGAGTCCCAAGGAGTTTAAATTGGAAGTTCTGCTACAGCTGTCTGACCCTTTTGCAAGCAAACCTCCAAACCATAAGAACTGCTGCCAGCTTCAAGTTCAAGCAGCAGTTTCGCTTCCTCCCTGTGCCATGCCTGCGCAGCACTCACAGTGCCCTCTATGCAAAGAGCGATTGCCGAAGCCCAAGCCGCAAACAACTTCCTTTACTCAAACTGCTCCTGAAGCAACACTTTTGCAACTCCTGGAGGAGTGAACCTATTCCAACCTAGGGAGAAGTTAGAAACCCCAATTTGCCATCTTGCTATTTTATATGCATCTTGACCTCATCAGGCCTGTCTGCACCGCTGGAACCTTGTAAAAGCAGCCACTGGCTTTATTTTAGCACTCAGCAAATCAAAAACATTTTAAAAGACTTTTTTAAAAACTTTTTTTTTTTTAAATACTTTGGTTTTAGGAGCTGAAAAATTTGAGCAACCTTCTTCTCATGATTAATAGGCATTTCCAAAAGCAAGCACTGCACTTTCATAATAAAGCCTGAGACAGCAGTAACATGTCTGGGTCAAAGGAGCCCTCGTGGGCAGGTACGTGATGCACAGAGTTAACGAACTCATGGGTTTCGTTTTGAGTTTTGCCCTGTCTTCACTAGGTACAAACAAGTACCCCAAACCGAAAATTAAAATTAATACAAGGGGGGTGGCAAAGTCATGAGACTCAAAATTGATGCATTCGGAAAAAACGTTCTACTGATGAACCGTATCTATTTAGAGGACTCCAGGAAAGGCAACAGCCAGCAGAAATTTGAATAAGTGCTCATCTGTTCACTGCTCTGTGTCAGACACAGACACATATAGAACACAGCGGCTGCTCCGTCTTCTTCAAAATCAGACCCAGAAATTAGTGCTGTTCTGGCGGCTGCCAGCACAATATGTTAACAGCAATTATTTTCTCAATATTTCTACTGATTACCTAACACACTGGCACATTTTCTCAGTGTCACTGCACGTTGCAACATACACTGCCATCCAGTAACTTGTCTGCATTCCCTTGGTCAGTTTTCACAACCATCAGATGTGAAATGCAACTAGAATGATAATGGGTTGGAGAAACTGCGAGGAAAACATGTCACTTCAATGTGAGGCTTCACAGCCTGCATTTATGACATCTGAACAGTCAATATCGTCACTGCTAAAACCTGAGTGTTGAAAAGAATAGGAAGAACTCTGTAAGCAGAAAAAGGAAGATGCCAAGGGCTCTCTAACTGTAAATGGTCTGCAGAGCTCAGACTTGCAAATATTATTCTGCCATAAGCTATATGCTGTGGTTAAACATTGTCATTTGGATCTAAGTTTCCAGTGCAGCAGAGCATGTATAGATTACATAAACACAAAATAAGCAGTGCTCTACCTATTAACAAGCAATTCAATTATACATACCCAGTCCACCAGGAACTGAAAATTTACAGAAGGTCACTGGTGGCAAAACAGAGACCAAACTGAGCTAGTGGCAAGAGTACAATCAGCAACAGTGATTTATAAAAAGGAATGGCAATGTCGTTTCTATTAGGTATGCAAAATGCAAAAGCCTCAAAGTCTTGGCCTGGTATGAGAGAGTGAAAGAACCACTCAGCCTCCCAACCACAGCCTGCTTTCTATTTTTCAGTTACACTCCAGAGCATTTCACCATTTCTAGCTCTGTTATCAAGAGACGTGTTCTCTTATTCTACTGAAGTTGTTAGGTATCCAAAAAACCCAAACCATAAGCAGTCAAATATCTCTCTATTTAGTTCCGCCCCCCCATGAGCATACATGGGTGAGGGGGTGCATCACCAGGAACACCAGGTGAATCCTATGCAATTCTGCTCTGAAAAAGTGACTGTAAAAACTGACACTGGGCTTGTTACCTCTCACTGCTTCCTATATTGAACACATTTGGCTGGGCAAGCCCTCTGCTCTGCTAACCACCAGCCTTGCAAGCACTCCAAGAATCAAACTGGAGCCAAATACAAAAAGTCAAAAGTGAAATACAACACAGACTTCTCTACTTTGTATAAATTTTTGTAGGAGCAGCAGGTTGTCATGTGGTAAATTAATCAGATGTACAAGGAAGCAGTCCCTGCCTGTGGTCTTCCAGTATCAACTCTCAAAAAAAAGGTAAGATAACAATATTCTGTATTTCTACTGCTTCAGGAGCCGGGACATCCTTACCTTGGCCAGGTTATATGGGAACTGACCCTCAGCCCCAAGCACCCCCGGGAGGATGTAGGGCTGCAGTCCTGCCCCGGCGTGCTCCCTCCTCTGGACACGGAGGCTGAACAGATCTCTGAGCTCTCAAAAGGGTCCAGTGTAGTGTTATATTTAAATCACTTTTTGAGGGATTTGTGTGCTGGCTTTCTTTTCTGAACAAGCTTAAACTCCACAAGATCCCCTGAAGTCCCTGTGGCTTCTCGCTGCTGCTGTGCATGGGTCAGGCAGAGCAGAACTGAACCCACAGTTTAAGCAGCTCACTCTCATTTTAATTTCACAGGTTTAGCATGGCTGGTGTAACTCACATTGAAAACCACAGCAGACATCCAAATCTTTGCTGCCTGGGCATTGGCTGGCTGCATTTCTGGAAATTCATGGTCATAACATATACCTATTTTTTGAGTTTCCATTAGGAACTGGTTCTGTCAGGCATGATCGCATTCGCAAGAGCTCAGGAGGCAGGAAAATTTGAAAAAGTGTTTACAAGACCGGGCATAAATCACAGCTCTCAGGTTTTTTCTCCCTTCTTCAATTAAAAAAATACATTCAGAGCAACCATTCCCCACATCTACTCCCCCCCATCTCCCTCCAGAAATGATGAATCCCACTCTAGCTGTAAATTGGATCCCAGGTGTACCCACATATATTATACATACATAACAGCTACTTATGGGCATAAGGGCTCTTGCACAGTTACTGTGGAAACCAAGGTATCAAATTTCCTGGCTCTTAAGACTCTACCTTCTCAACCTTAATGTGCATTTACCTTGAATAAATCACTTCTGCACTCTCCAGCCCAGAAACATCCCTTAGTAGAGTGCGTTTGGGTTCACCTTTAGGAGGCTCCATCTAACCCACTGTCAGCGTCCCAGGAACACAGTGCTGCCTCCGACCCCGCACAACCCGTGGATGGGAACAGGGTACAGGAGGAGAGAGCATCCTTCGGCAGGCAGAGACCAACTTGCTCCTGCACAGCACAGCTTCAAGGGGCATCGACTGCTCCTGGGGCAACCGCTGCAGGTACTGCTGGCAAAGAAACCCCCTGTAGCTCCTCTCGCTGCCTGGACAGCATCGGGGCACTGCTTTCTCTCACAGGTTCTCGTGACAATCAAAGGGTGAACTTGCCTCTGTAGAAAAGGGGAATCATTTACCAGCTACTGAAACACAGCCTGGTCTGGATGCGGATGCAGCAGTGTGGAGCGGCACAAGGCACGATGCAGTGTCTTGCAGAGAATGTCATCACATCCTGCTAAGGCTCCGGAGGGGCAATGTGACACTTCAACATAAATTTCTTCCAGTTCTGGCTGCGACCACACAAGAACCCGAAGATACTTCAATGCAAAGTGCAAATTCAGCCCACATGTAACCTCAGGGACTTCGGCAGAGCTCACTGTAGGGGTGAGCCTGACCCACCTCATCTATGTGTAAGCGCAGCTCAGAAATTCTCCCCAAGTAACTGCAAGAGGATCTGCTGCATACGCACAGCTTGTCACAGGGATGTCGATGCTGTCCTGTAAGAGGCACCTCGGCATCCAGCACGGCATTAAAAACATTCACAACAGCCGAGGGAGACAGTGAGGGGTGCTGGTGACAGCAGTGGCTTTCGGGGTCTCTAGGGCTGCTGTGCACTGTGCTGTGCAGTTTGCTCCCCAAACCATTTGCTAAAATTCACAGCAAGCAGCAGGAGAACTGCTCTCGCCTCATTCATGTTTCAGTATCTTTATTTTTATGATTATCTTTGGCATTTTTAAGGCACCCCTCCCAACATAGTAACTAGGTGCTTAGCCAAACTACCAAGAAGACAGGAGTCTGTTGATCCCTCAATTAAAAAGTACTTTTGTACTTATAAATCTGGAAAAATACCATTGTCAATCATACGGTCTTCCTATTACACACTGGCTATGCACACAAACTAATAGGTTCGTAAGCTGCAACATGAAAGGCATCATCAATATACAAAGTGACTTGTTATAATCCTGTCATTCTCCCCAGCACACACAGGCAGGGTCTCTTCCTGTAACAAGCCAAGCAAAACCAAGACCTGGCTCAAATGGGATGTCAAAACGTCAAACTGTACTTACTTAACCTTTGCACTTCTGAAACAGCAAAGATCCTGTGAAAAAGAAATTGTTACAATTCTTTCCTTGTTATCTCTCAGGAACATAGGAGGGAAAGTTTGTACATTGCTACCCTCAAAAATTTTCCTAAAATAACAATGCAGCTCAGCTGGTTTTTTCCCTTGCCATCTTCTAGTTTCTTGAAAAAGCCCTCTCTGCCTTGTCTTCCTGGCTGGCAGGTTGTGCTGTTTGTAAAGGATCCCTTTTCTCCTCTTACCTCGTACTGCCCACATCCCGCTCTGTTCCACCTCTCAGCGCTCGTCCCTTGGCTAAGCTTAGCAGGACTTTCTCTGCAGACCATAATCACTGCTCTGAGATTAGTCGGAGTTAGGTGTTGCAGACAGATGCACAGCCCTTCCTCTCCCACACCCAAACTCCCTGCCAAGCTCTGGCTTAGGAGTATCATACCGGATCTTGAAATCAAACTCCGGGGTCTTGCATGATAAATCAGAGCAATTGCTGGGGCTTGGCTGTACCTCCTTTACTTATGGCAAGTCTGGGGTGGTTAACTTGCCTGACGATTTGACAGCGCTTCACCTATAGAACAAATGTTACTGTATTAGCAATCATTGACAAAAACCGTGCTTGTTTTGATGGGAAACAGGAGTAGGTCCTTGAAAAGCACCTACTGTCTCAGGAAAAACTTCCCTGCAACTTTGCTGGCATCCTTATGAATCCTGAGATTTTCCCAGCTAGAGCACCCGCCCAAAGAGAGCTGGCCTGGGGCTGCTCCGACCCTTGAAGAGCCAAATATGAAGTAAATAAGTTCAAACTCTCTGCCCTTTATTGCTTCCTTATGATATTTAATGAGCCCTCCCTATGCTAATATATCATTTCTGCTCTACTCCCCACACCACACAGTCACTAGTAATACTCGGGTCTGCTTTCCCTCTGTTTTGCTGGAGGATTCTCTGAAGGACTGAAAGTTGAATAGTGGTATCACAATAGGCTGAAGCCGGAGGTTCAGCTTTCCAGCCCTTAGACAGACTCAATGCCCCTCTCTAACTCAGTTGGAAAGCTGCAGATCAAATTTCAGCCTATGTTAAGTCACTGTTCAGCTCTGCTCCTTCAGCAAAAGAGAGGGAAGCCAGGAGAGCCTTTTTCTAAAGCAAAAACTGGAAGAGAGAAGGGCGGGGGAAGGAAGCAAAAACACATGGAGATCGGTTTTTGTGCATCAGAAGGAGCAATGAAAGGCGCAGGCAACTTTTCAAACATGCCAGAATAGCTTAGTGTGATTTGTAACCAAGAGGAGGGTTGAATAAACAGCTCCAACAACAAACATCAAACTTTTTTGGGGGAGGAGACAATTAAGGCAGCAATGACCTGCATGGAGACCCTGCTACCACCCTTCTGACTTCTGCAGAGGATCGAGACATTTATATAATTTTGTATCACAGAACCATCAACGTGAACTTCTGACACGAGCATCTCATTAAGGGGAGACAAAGACTTAACATGGGCTTCAAAGTCCACACACTGCTACACCATATCACAGCCTACAAATGTAACATCCCAGCCAGTCCCCCAATGCTGATCTCAGCTACAGAAAGTGCCTGACCCCACATACCACGCTGGCATTCATCCATCTTTCTAAACATGCTCAGAACTGGCTGCAACCCACTTGCACGAGAGTAAGGACAGCAGATACAAGCCCAGAATGGCAAGGAGATGAGGGATGCCTTCCTCATTTTTTCAGACAAACTAAGAGCATTCCCTCTTAAGCCTGCCAGACCAAGCTCAAGGAATCAAAACTCCATTCCTAATTAATACATCAACAAGTCCCACTGGCCAGGGACTTGCCTCCCAAGAGGGGAGTCTGGGCCAGCCTAGATGATGAATGAGACCTCAAGCAGCTGAATTGTTTCAAAGGCTAAACTGGCAACTGCAAGGACAAGCAGGTTTGGAAAGGCATGTAGAAAAAACAAAATATCCACTACAGTGACAATGTTTTTTTCTATTTAGCACTGAGACCTGCACTATGTTATTGCTGCAGCGCTTTTCCTCCAGTTAAGCGCTCTGCAAAGCCTGTACCTCCAGGAGCAGCTCCCCCTCTCCTGAAATGCAGCCACTTCTCGGGTGAAAACCTCACAACTGCAGACCACTGGAGGGAAATCCATTCTGCCAGCTTAACCCCAGCAAACTGTCATGAGTAAATTAATCTACCACACTCGGGACATTTACACAAGACTAGCCCTCTTGGATGGCTGAGGTCCCCTTACTGCAGAGTTCTTGCACACCAGGGACAGCAGTTTCATTTGCTTGCATGACTATTATAAACACTGAGGAGAAAGGGTCTGGCATTCGCAAAGATCTGTATTTTGACTGTTCCTTGACACAGCAGAATAGGACCGACACGTCCACTGCAGCGATACTCACATTTGTTGCAACAGACCTCCCAAACAGATAGGCCATGCAACGTAAGTTCTCTGTCTGCTGGCACCATTCCACACTGTTAAGCTCTCGCTGTCCCTTCAGCCACAAATGCCCCAGTAGAAGCAGCAAGCTCCGCTCTATTATTGGAAGACTCAGTGGAGCACATCCCTCACAAGCCAACTACCTCCCCCTTTCAACTGAGCAAAGCAAGTATTAAAACCCAGCAACTGTCTCCCATTCAAACCAGATGGCATAAATAGCTGGAGAGCTATCAAACAAAGTATACATTCAATACTTCGGCATAACATGAAAGCCCCGTTAAGCAAGTGTGTGCATACATACACACCCACGCTCAGGGACCAAAGCAATGGCAGAAAGTGCTCGATTAACTCCTCTAGTGGCTTAAGTGTCTGTTGACACTCAGGACATTGACACAGCATGAGCACTGGCCAAACTTCCCTTCCATGGCTTGTGCAGTCCTTGAGCTCTCCTGAAGCTATAAATTGCAGCAGGTTGCTATTATAAACAAGGAAAGCTGGAGACTGGCAAGTTGATTAAGACCATCACTTTGTGTCACGTCTAACTCATTTCCAGCTGCTTTGAGTAAAAGAAAAAGCCACCAGAAACCCTACGCTCCAGCGACACTAAAAGAAAAGAGCGACTCCCTGCCCTGTCCAGCTCTGGGGCTACGCATGGAGCTTCATGACCCACTTCAAGCTCACTTACCTCATCCATTTTTTCTGACGTTGGAGTCTGGTCACCAGGCACCATTTCTTTAGCCTCCGAGGTCTCAATTTTGGAGGTTCTGCTCAGCTGATCAATGGGAGTCATGCTGGCCTCCGATGTCCCCCGGGAATTCTGATTCAGAGAAGCCGTCCCAGGGATGGGCTCATCGTCATCAGAGTCAGGTAACGGCGTTGGGCTAATGTCCTCCAAGCCTGTGCTGGAAGGGCGCGAGGAAGGCGTCTGACCTCTGTAACCGGGCTGAGAGTTTGAACCGTACATTGGGATGGGAGAGAGCTGGGAAGAAGAAGAGGAGATGGGGCTACCTTCCATTCGGACCTCATTATCCGAGTCATGCTCATTAAGAAAGGGTAACTTTGTTCTCTGCTCTTTTAAGAGCATCTCAATCCTTGAGTCTAAACTGTTATGCTGCATTTCCGACTCCATGGTGGGGGTGCCAGGGGTCTCGCTTCTCTCTGGAGTCTGAGAGAAGGATGCTGTGCTCGGTTCGGGAACAGAGTTCGAATCGGGCAAGGGCGGAGGCTCCTCCTGTTTCTCCTTCACTGGGACAAAATCAATGTTAGTGGAAGCGCTGCTTTCCACAACCATCTCAGCGGGAGGTGGTGCAGGTCTTCGGTACTCTGTTTCCCTGGAAGTTTGGGGAAACTGCTGCTCATCGGATTGGGGAAATACAGCTGGTGCTTGGTAGGGAGAGAAGGCAGATTTGTAGCTCGAAGAACTAGAGTGGCTCAGGGGAGGAGTGTGAGAGAACTGAACTGGCTCCTGTTGATGGGATTTGTACGTACTAAACTGATGCTCCGTCCCTCGGTAAACACCTGCTGAGTTATGAACATAGTGATGTCCCGGTCGACGGTTGTACGCATCTGTAAATTTTGTTTCATGTCTCCTGGGTTTGTACCCACTGTCCTGCCCAAAATGGTACACAGGCGTTGTCTGACGACTAGAATAGGTGGAATCCTGGGAAAACGGCGTCCCTAACCGTGGGGTGTGAGGTGTTCCTTGGGACTGTGGGGTAAATTGGCTGTACGAGTTTGGGGTGTCTTGCCGACAGCTGGAATAGGCTGTGTCATGGGAAAACGGTGTGCTACTGTTTGGGGTAACAGATGATCCCGCAGAAGAAAGGCTACTGTCTTTCAGGCGCTTCAGGGAATCCGTCAACTATAAAAACAGAAGAGAGAAAAGCACCTAAACACACACTTTTAAAGAGATATTTGTCTAATCTGTTTGGTTTTCAGAGGAGTTGAGAACCCAGGAGTTTGCACTGATTCCCATGGCAAAAAAAAAAAAAAGTTACAGCATCCCTGAAAACACAAACCATTATCCATTATTAACAGTTCCCTGTGATTTAAAAGAAATAGGCAAGCAAAAAGGAACTTGTCTATAAGAGGAGGAAGAAGAAAGCAGATACAACAGTATTCCTTATGAGCTACACCCAAGAGCATCAGGTGAACAGGAGACTTGCACAATACTTTTAGCTAAAAGAGTTTCAATTTCTATCAACTATGTAAGGCTTGTCTAAATTGCAAATAGGGAAGATAATTAAGAAAATTCTGAGATATGAAATTATCAATTTAACTTTTTTTGTGAACAAATCAAAACATACAAATCAGCAAACTGCCAGTCTTCAACCGAACCTATGCAGCAGGGCTTTGTATTGGTCCAACTGAGAGAGCTCACCCACCACCCTCTCTACCAAACATTCATCTGTAACAACAAGGGAGAAGGCTACAGGTATTAAAAGCACAAGAAGTTCTCAACTGCTAAAAACACATTTTAAACCCTTTCCCAAAGACAAATGCTCAGGTAGAGCACTACTGATTATGGCATTTGAAACTGAAACCCTACAAGCCTACAGAGCAGCCAAGTAATTGCTCTGCAACCCACTTCCCAGGCACATTGAGGGGGTTTCTAGGAGCAGCCTTGCTCCAACTCAGACTCTGCTGAGTCATAACACTGCCACACTAATCATCAGTGCCAGAATCAATTTTCCATAATGCAAAGCAAGAGCTCAGTGAGAATCTTCCTGGTAGCAAAAGAGGCAGGACTGAGCTCCAACTCCCCAAAAACACACCAAGATAGCTAACTGGTGAGACTACAGGCTCACTGCTACTCTCCCAAGCACAGGTAGGTCAAGAGACCTTTCAAACAACCTGTTTATAACATGCCAGCACCATCAAACCCAAGCTGAGCTCTCACCTGTCTGCTACACTCACACACATCTCACCCACTCAATAGTGTAGACTTGCTCTTGGTGTGACCCCTAGGGACCATGACCACATGGACATCAGAAAAGTTTCTTCCTTGACTGTTCTAAAACCCAGAGAAAGGGTCAGGAACCAGCCACGTGCTTCCTGCTAAAATCCGCATCTCTGCACCTTTGGTGTAGATGTGATGTGGATTGTTTTTCAGTGGGGTTTGGATATGGCCTGGAGGCAGGGATTGTGGCTCACAGAACTGTCAGGTCTTTGCTGTTCTGCATGAGGGGGAAAGCAAATGTCAGTATTTTACTAAACTACAACAGCAAACAAGCTTGTTGGCAGATTCTAGTGACAAGAACATGATGCAAACAGTTAAAGTTACCCACAAAGCAATAATTTTAGTGATAATTGGGAAAAAAAATCAATTCAGGATAATAATATAATACATGAACATGATATCTAGAGAAACAATCTTAAAGATAATTACAGCAGGGACTACTTTGGGGGATACCATCAATTAAGAGGGATACCATCAATTAAGTGTTTTGCTGTTAACCGTGAAAAAGGAGTAAGAACAAATCTGTCCATTTTTATTTGAGATGTGCTGCAAGCAGCAGAAATGAAAAGCCAGGCCCTGCTCATAGTGGATTCCCAGCAAAACCATTACTCGCCTCCCTCCTGCCTTTAAAAACACCTTGCTGGGAGGTAAGGAAGAATCAGCCTCTTTATGATTTTGTTAAGAGGATACTGGGGTTTTGCTTTGTTGCTGTTTGGGGTGGTTGGTAGGAGAAGAGGAGAACTTTATTTTTTCAGATCAATGGGATTTTCATGTTCAATGTACAGCTCTTACCTGTCCTGAAAGCATCTGATCACAGAATTAATGAAATTATGGCATTTTAAGAAGTCATAAGAGTGCAGAGAAGTAGAGAGAAGGAAAAAAAAAAAATCTCTGCCAAATCTCTTTCAAATTTGGTGCCTTAAAGTGGGTTCCTAAGCCACAATGAGGAGCCAAAGTACATTTAGACAAGCCAAGGGGGCTAATGACTTCACACAAACAGGCTTCACTTCCCACTCGTCCCCTCATCCCAGTGGGGCTTGCAGGGGAGCAGGTAACTGTACAAAGCCATTTAGAGAATCGTACCCTAAATATCGAGGGACTCTTGGAAGCCCTCAGGAATTCTGTCCACTGCTTTTATTAACAACTGATTCCGGTGACTAATTAAGATTCTGGAAAATTGATGCCACTATTCAAGATTTGACACCTTCCCTCTTTTAGCCTTTAAGCAAGCCTGTAGAACATACGTGCTAAGGATTACATACTGCAGACGCTAGGCCAAATGTACCATTGTAAATCATTCCCCCTGACTTCAAGGGAATAATCTCATCTCAGGGACAGATCTGATCCAGTCCTCTTAACTGCAGGAATTTCTAATGTTAATAGGGCACATACTGTCGGTTCTGTAGGTATTTTTCATTCCGAAAGACAAAAAGCACTTACCACGCTATGCAGACACCAGCATACAGATTAGCCACATGCACTGCATTTGCAGAGAGTTACATTTGCTGTGGCAATTATGAGCAAGTTATATTTAAATGTGAATTAGTAACATCCATTGAAACTATGGCAAGACAAAAAAAAGAAGCTAAATTAAAAGTGTTAAAACAGTAACGTTAATGATGCATTTGTTCAGAATTTTCTAGAAAGTTATTCTTAAAAAAAGGCCACGCAAACCTACCTGGAGAGTTTCATTCACAGTTGGCGATACATCCTGTTCGGTGCCTACGGGAAGGGTCTGAGGAGTGTAAAGACCATTAACAAGCAGTTCATAGAATCGCATGCGGGTTTCACCTGCACAGACCACAATGGAAGAGTTGATTAAACAGAAATAACATAGCCAATGTAAAAATGCATATTCTTGACACCTGCACAACCCTGCTACCGCTCCCAGCCTGCTGCATCCATGCGACGGAGGAGCAGGTATCACCTCTGAGGCTCATAGGGATAGTTTTTAAATAATCAGCTGGTCAAGTGAAGTCAGACACTCCCTTCTCCAGCCAAGACAAGGAGGTTTCTAAATCCTTCTTCCTCTTCTCAGCCTGCCTGGCAGCTCTGCTCTTTACCATGCTTTCTCGAGAGCAGCAGCTTCCCTCCTCTCCAAAGTGCCAAGGAAATAGCTTGCAGATTTGAGAAGTGAAACTCTCACCCAAGGGACAAGCCTCTGCCAACACCCAGAGCCACTTCAGAAAGCTCTCCCAACACACCTTGCTAGTAGAAGCTGGCTGTTATTAATGCAAACACGATGCATGGGAATGCTGAGGACAAAACCGTTAACACTGCTTTTCCAAAAAGACACTGACTAATCCTTTTCTTTTTTTTTGCCCTCCTAGTTAAAGGTGTGCTCAGTGGCATCCTTCGAAGAATAAAAGCCAGAGAAGCAAACTGTCCCATATATTGTTACTGAGCCTTAGCTTTTTCATTCCTAAATTCTACAAAGACACAGTTTCTTAATATTGGATTTTTCATTACTACAAAAACCCAATGCTACTTATTTTGCAGTCTGTAAGAAATCTGTCATCACCTTCAAAGGCAACAGAATCAGACCCCGAAACTGTCTGAATTTTGCTCTGAAAGATAAAGAATACATAGAAAAAGGGACAGACCCAGCACCTGAGCCCAGAAAATTAATTCAGGCAAGATCTCCCCTGAAACAGTACTACTTTCACGAGGAAGTCCTGCAGGATCAAACCCCAAACTCCCTATGAATCACTCCGTGCAATTTGAAAGCAAAGCACCCCTTAGTATGATTCTGCGTACTGCAAAAGACTCATTTATCTTGAATAAATGCCGCAGATGAGGTTATTTGGTTATCAAATCTCATTTCACAAAGTCTCGAGCCACATCCTCAACTATGTAAACTGTTTTAGTTCAACTAAAGTCATGACAAAATAGATCTCTTCAAGACAAGAGCTTGAAGAGATGCTTGAAATATTAACACACACTGCCCCCCCCCCCATAAGACTACAACACCATGGGTATGGAAGTGTTAGGCTTACTTTAAAACTTGTTTTTAAATAAATAAAAAGTAACTGTTAGAAAGTTTCATAATTCTTCCTAGGTCCCCAATACAATGCAGTAAAAGTTACAATTCCATTTTCATAGAAGGTTTATGAATGTGAAACACTTCCTATCTGTTTCTCTAAGGACAAGTTAATAATTAAGTGTGTCCATTCTGTAGATGGATAAACTGAGGCAGAGAAGTTGCTTGAAACTAGCCTGTCTTGGATGAGGAGAGAGACTGGACTTATTAGTTCCAGATTCCCAGGCCTGTGCTCTAGCCAGACACATAAAACGACACTTTTGCTCCGAGTATTTTGCTAGACTACGAAAATCAAGTTAACCAACCTTTCATTCTCTTGAAAAGCTGAATACTAGAAACAAATGTAGAAAACTATACATATATATTTTTAAGAATGTTCTAACCTGCAAATGCTATTTTAGGAATAACATTTTTACTTGATTCTGACAGATTATAGCACACTGACAGTCTTACTCTTTTAGAATGAAAGAGATGCAGTTGTGGGAAAAAAAACAACACACATTAGAAGCATATAGCTGGCAAACAAAACAAAAATGCAATTTGAAACTAAGACTTCAATGTTTTCTCCCAAGAAACAGAAGCATAAAATCCCCTCATTTCCCTGATGCACAGCTAAGTTTCTTGAACAGCTGTCTGTTCAAGACTTGCAGAGTAGTTTATAAACGGAGGAAAACAGGGAGGAATGTCGTACAATCAGCTTGTTTAAAATGCTTCTCATTAAGACGTCCACCACTTACAAGCCTGCTTTAGCTTACATTATTAAATCTACAAATGGTTAATTTGTTCTTAAGTGTAATTTTTACCTTGAAATTTCAAAGTAAGCAGGGGAAGGAGCCTGTCTGTAAAAATTAATTATACTAGAATTTCAAAGCATACATATGTAAGGTCAAGCTTAGCTCACAATAGAAAATATACTACTACTGTGATTTGTCTTCTAACGGTGATCAGTAATGTCAATAAACGTCCTACTATACCCTCTTACCACATGTGGCACACCAACTGCTGTATAGGTTGTGCACTAAATTGTTAAAACCTTTTAATATAGAACAAAAATATCAGCATTTTTAAGAAAATTGTGTTAACAATATCCTCTTCCCAAGAAAGAGTACAATAAGTCAGTTTTAAACTAGAAATGCCACATTTGGAATGAAGAAGTACAAACAGCAACTGATCTACACCTCCTCAGCTTTAGACATTTTCTAAAATTCAGGCACATTTTAGCAAAGTCCTTCACTAACACGCTTGGAGGAAAGAGAAAAGACAAAGTGGCGAAATGCAATGCTTTCATACATCCAGAAACTTTATTGGGCTCCCCAGGGCTGGGCTCTGGGGCTGAGAGTTGCTTACCTCCAGGACTCAGAGCTCCTGTCGCTTTAAGAGACAGTCTCACACTTACACACTCGCACACACAGACAAGTGCTGCGTGTGCACTCCTTTGCTGCCAGCCTCGAGTTTGCTGCTAAGTATCAATGAAATGCCAGGCATGCAGAGGACAGCACCCAGCCCCGCTGCCGCCACCAGAATCCAGAGATTTGGGTCCCAGGAACCCCAAGGTTTGCCCCAAAATCCTAAGTTTGCAAAAGCCAGGTGCCACAGGGTCCGGCAGCCCCGGGAGGTGGCCGAGCAGGGCCAGCCTGGGACACGGAGATGAGGGGCACGGGAGGCCTCCGAGGGCAAAGAGCAGGGGATGGGGCAGGGTACAGGCAGGGGACGGGCAGGATGGCAGCATTTTGCAAATTACAGGGCTGTCTCCTAGCAACAGACAACACATTTGGCTCCACGTGACTTGCAAAGGCCCCAGAAACCAGACCCGCTCGCAGGGGGACAGGAGCACTCCCTTGGTATTTTTAATCGCCGGGCCCTTGCAGTCTGCAATAGCCTCTCGTTTTAGGAGAGGGACAGGCAGGGGCACTGCAAACCACAAGCACATGAGGCCGATATGTGCCCCCTCACCTTTCGTATCCAGCTCCACGTGGATGATGTTGCCCATAACAGAGGTGTTGTGAAGGTGCTGGACGGCCTCCCGGGCCCCCTTGACAGTGGCAAAGATCACTTTGGCGATGCCCAGGTGCTTCTTGTTCTTGGGGTTGTAAAGAATCTCCACCTCTTCCACTTCGCCGTATTTCTTGCACATGTCGGTCAAAAAGTTTTCGCGGATGTTGTCGTTCAGCTTGGCAAAGGTAACCTGCTTGGGAGGCACTGGCCCCACGTAAAATTCATCAATCTGGAAACGGGCACAAGGTGGGGGGCGATAAAAATAATCGTCATCGTTAATGAGTGTGGGGGAGGGCATAAGGATGGCACGGGAGGGAGAGGGTTAAAGCATCCCGCAAACTTTGGTGAAAGAAAACTGCCTCCAAGGCTCTGGGGTGAACCCCGGAGCTGAGCAGAGCCTCTGCAGCCATTCATTGAAACCGGCTCCTTTCTGGGCTACAAATATGTATTTTGAGCAGTACTGTCAGCAGGGAGCCCCCCTCTGCTGCCTCCCAGCCGAGAAGCCCCCAAGACACAGCTCCAAAACCTTCAAGTGATCTCGTTAGACAGATGCATTGATTTCTCGTTATCTTTATAGAAAAGGATTATTGTTAAACAGTTTGCCAAATAATAATGTTAATAGGAATATGACTGTCACTTAAACGGTCCATTAAACTATTTGGAACCGAAGCTTCACTCCCGGATAAATAAGAATACAGAGCTAAACCCAAAAGTCAGGGGCGGTACCTTGAATTTGGGGACAGACAGCTCCAACTCCTTAGTTTTGGTCCATATTCGCCCTATTCTGGGATCCCTGACACAATCCACAGGAGCGATTCCCGAGTTCTGGGAGGAGGAGGAGAAGAAGAAAAAGCACAAAACCAGCAATAACAGGGCTTGAAATTTA
Organism: Ciconia boyciana; assembly: GCF_034638445.1. Lineage (NCBI taxonomy): Eukaryota > Metazoa > Chordata > Aves > Ciconiiformes > Ciconiidae > Ciconia > Ciconia boyciana. The sequence continues at coordinate 9,370,860 of NC_132948.1, forward strand.
AGACACAAATAAAAGAAAAAATAAACCCCAAGGAAGCACAGGCTGTCTCAAGGGAAGGGGAAGCGCACACACACACATACACACACGTGTCAAATTGCAATACTGCTGGGAAATGCACACAGATTGGAAACACAGAAATAAAGCCGCAGGTTTGGGCTCCCTGGGCTCCTGACAGTTGAATACACAGTGTCAGGTGGCGGTAACTTTGGTGGCTGTGTGTGTCCCCCCAGACACCCCTCCCACACCCATGTGCTACGGCGGGGATTAGCACGACCCGGAGGGACCCCCAGCCCCCAAAACGCCGGTAAGACGGAGGCGGGGGGGGGGGGCACAACACAATGGGGGAAACCCACGACCCCCCTACTCACAGGCATGCTGAAATGTTGCCCATCGTAACGGTAGAGTTTGTGCTGTCCTTTTTTCAGAGCCGGGTCAATAATCAACTTGTAACTTCTCCAATGGTGATTTCTTTTCTCGACAGAAGTGCTGGCTTGCGTGCTGTTCTCCATTCCGTTGATCCAACCTGGCGGGGGGGGGGAGGTGAGAGGAAGGGGAAAGGGGAAAAGAGAAAAAAAAACACACACGGAAAACCATAAAGTTAAAAAAAATATTCAACAAAGACCCCTTCTTTTTTTTTTTTTTTTTTTTTTTTTTAAACGAGCCGCCCGCTCTACACACCCAGGCAGGGAGGAAATCCACCGCGAAGCGAGCCCTAAAATGGGGGAATTGCCAGCCGGGTCCCCCCTCCACCCCAGCCAGACAAGAGGCAGAGAGGGAGGAGGAGGAGAGGAGGAGGAAAAAAAAAAAAAAAAAAAAAAAAAGACCCAATCTCACTTGAACTCTGCTTTTTGCCATGATCTTCAGGGTGCTTGGCTTTTTCCCCCGCCTTGATCTCTCGGAAAGACATCGCGCTCGGCGGCCGATCGTCTCCGGGCGGCGAAAGGCGAGCTCCCGTCTCACATGGGGCCGGTTACCGGCGCGGGCTGGCCGCCAGGCTCCTGCCTCCCGTTTTCGCGAGCCACCACATATTGTGTGTGCTCGCTGCTGGCGGCGGCGGCCTCCCACAATACACCGCTGCGAGCGCCGCGAACGCCTAACCGCCCTCCGCCGCCTGCACATTCACGGCGGCCGCGCCGCGCAGCCCCCGGCCCGCGGCCGCCCGCCGCCGCCCCGCCGCCGCCGAGCGCCGCCGCATGGGCCGCCGCCGGGGTGGGTTTATTTTTTTTTCCTCCCCACCCCGGGGTTAACGGCATGCGGGGGGATGAGTGGAATCTGCCCGCTGCATTTACCTTAGCGCAAACTGTTTCTAAACAAGATGGACCTATAGGTGGGACAAGTTTTTTTTTAGGGGAAGACTTCGGCGAGCCCGGACCGGGCGGCCGCGGAGGGCGGGCGGAGCGCGGAGTCCGCCGCCCTGCTGCTGCCCCGGCGGGGGGGGGGGGGGTGGTGGTGGGTGGTGGCGGCGGCGGCGGGGCGCGCCGCCGTTCGGCGACACACGGCCGGGGATGGGGGAGAGCAGAGAGGGGGGAGCAGTTTTGCTTATTAAAGGTCCGGGGCCGGCGGCAGCCAATCAGCGGGGAGCTTCCATTTTGTTTTAGGTATTAAAGGCCGGGCGGCGCGGTCCCCCCGCCGCTCGCCGGGGCGCGGAGCCGGGCGGAGCGCGGCGGGCGCATGGCGTGGCTGCGTTCGGTCCGCGGGGCCGCGGCAGCTCGGCCGCGGTCGGGCAATTGGCTGGTTAAAGGCAGCGGGGCGGCCGCAGCCAATGGGCGAGCAGCTTCCATGGGGCTTGAGTTATTAGACGGCGGTGTAAAAACATCCTTCAGCAGACAGCTAAGGAGAGGCCAACAGATCAGGCAGCCATTTTTCTGCAATGGAGCGAAATGGCCAACTGGGCTTTTCCTTTGTTCCAAAAGGGGGATCCGCCATGTGAATCCACACCGTCCACTTGCGGGGAGCGCTCGGGGTGGTGTTAATGTCTGGCACCATGCTAGAGGACTCACTGAAGAAGGAAGATTAAAAAAAACCAAAAAACAAAAAAACAAACAAAAAGCGGATTTTTTTTTTTCCCTCATGATTCGGGATCCATCTTTGTCTTGTGTAACTAGGTCATGGCACGCCCTATGTCAGCAGTTAACAATTTCGAATGCCAAAAAAAAAAGTAAATACATTATTTTTAATTTTTTTTGTTGTTTTGGGGGATTTTAAGCTTTATAGAGCTCTCTGATAACTGAACAATAAATTTTAGAGAGTATTTCCTGTATTAAACACTTGATTCCTGGCCATTTTTATTAACTCCTTTGGTGCTTGTAAGGTAACGTTTTAAATATAGGTATAAGAATAGTGAATTCTGGCAAAAAAAGGGCAATTTTACTATGATAAGCTTTTTTTCTTTCTTTCCTCTTACGTTGTAAGTACCCAATCCATTCTGTCCTTGCTAAGTGTAGTTTTCATGTAAATGTTACTGAAGTGGTCCTTATTGCTAAGCCTTCATTTGCATGTCTTATGTTTTTTGTCTGTTTATCTAAACCAATTTATGCTTTTTGAAATATTTTACTTACAAAGCAAAATATCTGGCTAAGAGATGCTTAAAAGTTGTTTACAACCAGTAAATGTTAACCAGGTGTTTTCACACTTAACATGTGCAACCTAAAACTATTTAGGAGAACATTTTTAGTGTCTGCGTGCTCCGTGGAAAAACACTGTCCTTTTTATGTACAGAGTAAATCTGCCACAGGAAGGTAGATTTAAGCCTCGAGTAGGAGTCCTCGCTGCGTACGGTAGTCAACATAGCTGGACAACTTTTTCTATAGCTTTTTTTTTCTTTTTTTTTTTTATGCTAGACCACTACCATACAAAGATCCCTAACTGTCTTAACAAGATCCGCTTTGACTTGCAAACTTACGAGAGAAGTGGTGATCCAGATCATATATAATTATAGCCGTTATTTTAAAAAAGCGTAACAACTTCACCTTCAGAGCTGCATTCAACTATGGTGCGCGGGTAAGTAAACCCTTTTGCCCTTGCAGAGAAACATATAGACCAGGCCTGTGCGGCTAATGTTTTTGTCCTGGGTGGAAAGATCCTAATGGTCGTCTTTAGGAGCGGTGGCGATCTCCTCCTCAGATACATCTAACAGCGTCTCTGAAATGTCTATTTTCAGGGAGGGATTTCTCTTTCTGCACAAAGCGCTTGGTCGTCCGCAGCCCTGCTTTTTTTTTTTTTTTTTTTTTTGCGGAGAGACGCCGTGAATCCATTGCAGGCATTACGTGGCTGTTAAATTGAACGCACAAAAAAAAATCTGCCTGCAAACAGTCAGATGTTACTGAGGTTGATTTGAAAAAAAGGCGAAAAGGCGGTGGTGGTGGTGGTAGGGATCCCTTACATGTTTTATCCGTCTAATTACAGAAGCTCGACAAAAAGAAGGCAACAAAATGGGGGGGGGGATGTTTTTCAAGACGGTGAGTCTTAATGGTGGATGTCTCAACTAAAAAGCACTGTAAAATCCTTCATACCGAGAGGCAATGACTTGGAGAAAGGGGGGAAAAAAGGTCTGGAAGTAAATCCAAAATGAGGGAGTTTCCTTCCAAGTGAGGGACCCTTTGCAGCCTGAGTTTTACAGTTGGAGAGCCGTGACGCAGTTGATATTCACAGCAGTTGTGCTTTAGTGCAGCCACCCAGCCCATGAAATGGCCTCCCCGCCGAAGTCTGGTGGTTTTATTGTGTGAAAGCCTGCGGAAGCACCGTGTCCCGGGCGCCGGGAGGGGCGGCTGGCGGCGGGCAGGGCGCTCCTGGTCGCGCTCCATGTTGTGTGAGAGTAGCCGCCATCATGGCTTCTCTTTCGGCGCCGCGTTCTCCTCAGGGCTGGGGCGGCGGCGAGGCGGGCTCTCCCCCACTGCCTGGCGGCGCTTCGCGTCCCGATCACTGGAGGGAAATGGCCTTTTTTTTGTCTTTTTTTTTTTTTCCTCCTCTCTCTCCCCTTTCCCGCCCCCCCCCCCTTCCCCCACCGCTTTGTGAAGGGTTGTGGAAGGCAAAGCCGAGGAGGGAGCGGGGCGCCTGGCGGCTTTTTCTCCCCGTGGCTGCCGCGCACAACATGGCCGCGCCGGGGAGCGCCCTGCAGCAGCGGGAGGCAGCGCTGCGGGCGGCGGGGCTGGCGGCGCTCCAGCCCGGCCGGCGGGGGGGGAGCCGGCCGGGCGGGGAGGACAAAGGCAGCTCGCATAATGCAGGCGAAGCCCTGGGTGCCTATAAATAACGCCGCCCGCCCCTCGCCTTCCTCCCTTCCCCCCGCCGCAGCCTGCCGCTCGGTTGCTTTTCTAAATACCAAAAGATGAAAGTAGCCTAATGCAGAAGAAAAAAAAAAAATTAAGAGGAACAAACAACAGGCCCCCCACCCCCCACCCCAAATACCAGGCAGTTGTGGGGGATGGGGGGCAAGCCAGGCAAATGAGCAGCCAGCGCTGGCCGCGGGAGGAGCAGGGCGGCGTCGCCAGCCTCCCCGCCTGGAGCGGGCTGCGCTGCGCCCCGCCAACGCGCCGGGGGGAGCGCGGCCGCCGCTCCCCGCCGCTCGTCACATGGCTCTTTGTTGTTTTCCTTCTCCTGCCCCTCCTGGGCTTTCCCCCCCTCCGCCATCGCCCAGCCGCTCCGCCGGGGCAGCCGCTGCCCTGCCTCCTCCCGCCTGCAGCCCGGGTGGGATGGCCCGGCCCGGCCCGGCCGGCCTGCAGCGCCGAGCTTCCCGGGCCCGCAGCCGGGGCTGGGCTGGCGCGGGGCCGGGTGCCGTGCTGCAGTGCGAGCCGCCATGGCCGTCTGAGGTGTTATATGTGCCTTTTTTTTTTTCTTTTTTTTTTTTTTTTTTTTCCCGAGCAGATTTTCCTGCAGCTCGCTTTGGGTGGAGGCGTGGGGGTTATTTCGGAGCTTCACAAGCCTTGTGCTCTGCGGGGAGTTGTACCTTGTGCTCCACTGCAGACCCAGATTAGGTGAGCTAGGAAAGCCTGGCTTGAGCAACCACTTCAGAGGGCAGGACAGGGAGGAAAAGCAAACACTTGTAGAGAGGTGGCCTCCCTGGTAAGGCTAGAGCAGGACCGTCCTGTGGACCCTGTGGGAGGGAGAAGGTAAGTGGCTGCTTGGCAGAGGCTGCCTGCGGGAGCGGCATGTGCCGGGCAGGGTGCGCCCTGCCCGCCAGTTTCTGCGGCTCAGGACCAGCCGCTCCGTGGGTTTGTAAAGCCTGTGCTGTGGTATGTGCCGAGGCTCAGGGGTGTTTTCCTGCGAGGGAGCAGGGTGCTGCCGCGAAGAGGCACCGCAGCCTGCGCCTTTCGCAACGACGCGAGGGCTTACGCTCATCTCTTCATTTCTTGTTTCCCTCCCCCCCCCCCCCGCCTCGGTCCTCACCGGTCAGGCTCTGTCGAGAACAAGCGACAAACCGTCCGCACAAAACATAACACGTTTCCATGGAGGGGGGAAGAAAAAGATGTCTCCGCACTGCCAGGCTGGCTTTAAAAGGCTACCTCTGCGCTCTGTGCCCCCCTTTCGGGGCTGCGGCGGCCGGAGCCATGGCGGTGCGCGGCCGCCAGCCCCTCCGCTCGGTCCTTGCGAGACGCGCCTTGTCCGGCCAGACCATCTTTAACCGCCTGGCCCTTGCTCCTGCCAGCAGCGTGACTGCCTTCCTGGTTTACAATTGCTTTAAATAATAATCTGCTAATAAACTTGGAAGAAACGGTGACGTTATTCTTAGCTAAACACCATTAAAATGCTCCTCTGCTGTTTCTCACTTGAGGTGGAAAGCATTTTAGCTTCCTGGAAATGGCCGAAACAGGCGACGTGTAGATCAAAGTAGGGTGTAGGTCTGTTCTTGGTGTTGCAGGGGTTTTTTGAACTGTAATGAAAACGTTTCTGCAGCTTGCATCATAATGAGTTAAGTCAGCACGTAAAGTGATTTAAAAAAGAGCAGATTTAAACAGCATCGGCTATTAACTTTCCTGGGATTTAAAATTTACGTTTAAATAGATACTTGGATATTAGTAATAACTGCATTTAAACCTTAACGTTGGTCTGTTTAACCCTGAAGCAAACTAGCTCTGCCTAACACAGGCTTTGAAACGATCCAGCCAGACCATAATACTGTGGGAGCTTAGACAGCTTTGTCTGTACTTGCACCTCTCTGCGCATTTCTCCAGGACTATGATCTTTGTCTGCCATTAATCATTGTTCAGGACGGCTGTTCCCGATGGTAGAATCCATGAACTGCTCCAGCTGGGAGAGGTCCTAAAGCGTGTGCCTGGCACCGCGTACGTGCAAACCAGGGCCAGAAATTGCTGGGGCAGCAGGCGTTGTACAGCGAGCCCGCCGTGCGGACCCAGTGAGTTGTGTGGGTCCTCAGCACTTCTGGAAATTGTTTTTGTAAGTCTGAGCTGAAAATTTATTTCTGTTTTTAGAGTTTCTAAATGACTATAATGTTCAATGTAGTTTAAAAGTCACCAAGGCAGTTGAGACCGGTTGCACTTTCAGAGTGGGTGGTTTCATGGCTGAACCTCGTATCTGAAAAGCTAAAATGTTCTGGTACAGCGTGTTTAAATCCCAGAAAGGTCAAGCCAGACTTTCATACTTGAGTTAGATTGACCCTGGTTTACTGCGTGAGACTCTTTAGAGAAAGAAAGAGATCTTTCAGGGGAAAGGGAAAAAAAAAAAAGATTTTTTTTCTCTGAACAGCTTGTGGTGACTCTACGCACATTCTTGAAGCAAAGGGGTTTGTTCTTGCCCACAGCGTCCCTCTCCTGCGTTGTTGAGTGGAAAACTCTTATGCTAATTATTTCACTGTCTGTTATCAATAAGAAATGATTTAATTTCTTTGGCAAAGTGTTGCAACAAGAGCAAATTAGATTGAGAGGCAAAGTGAAATAAAAAATATGCAGCTGTTCTGCCAAACAATGATCGTGACTGTTTACAACATTTTGTTTTAGACTGGCTTGTACACAGAATCCTTTATATTGAAGGTTTTCATGTCACAATCCACTGCTTGTGCAAGGAAACTAGATTAATAGATTATAAAGGACAAAAGAGACCTAGGTTCATCTGGTTCGACTTCCTGCATTATGCAGGTCATAAGATTTTTGTCAATTTGTTGTTTTGCTCCTTTGAAAGAATTTTAACTACAGCGTACCTGCATCTTAGAAAAACATCATATTTTAATTTTAAAATAGGCTGTGAGAAAGAGTAAAATAAGAGTTAGTAAATTGTTTCCATCAAAATCTACCTGACAGACTAGAAATCAAAATACCTTTTTAAACTGGACTAGTTTCTGCTTTCAGTTTCTGGATGTTGCTATATCTCAGTTTGCTTGATGGAGGAATGCTCCATTACCAGATTTTCGTCCCTGCGTAGCTGTGTACAGGCTGATCAACTGAGCATTTAACACTCCCGTTGCAGACTTGCAGAGCTCCCCCTCGGGTCCATCTTTACTAATCCTGTGATTGTTCCTGTCACGGTTGCCTGTGAACACTGCCGTTTTTCACCATTTCGATCTGGGCAGAAGGGGACAGAGCAATCAGTGGTGACCATACCCGCGCCAACAGCCCTCCTGGCTGAGATGTCTCTCTTAGGCATCCAGGGATTACACCAGCCCACGTTCAGCTGGTTTCTCAGCATGGCTCCTAAAATACTCTCAGATCTGTTCCTTCTGGGGACGGTATCCCCATCCCGTTGGTTTGTGCTCTTTGTTCTGCATGTATGGCTTTACACTTGGCCCTCTCAAAAAGGCCAAGTCCTTAGACAGCATTGTTGCTCACAATGGACTTTTTTTTTTTAATACCCCCTCTTGCTACTGTTGAGTGTCACCTACAAACTTGATTGGTAATGATTTTATATTTTCTTCCAGATAAACAAGTGCTTCTGTCACCACTGTAGGAGTTTCCTGGTTCCGGGTGTGTGTACACCTCAGCTATGTCAATATTGTGTCAGGAGGAGGTCTGGATGTACACCATCCTCTTGCCACACCCCAGTTTCATGGGAAGAAAGCCCAGTTTAGGAGCTGGAAGTGAGCCAGGAGGCACACTGCAGCATTTCCCTGCCCTGGTGTCTATAATGTAGCCATGAAATAATGTAGGGCCCACAACAGGTAGTTGCAGTACCCATAAAAGAAAGATGACAGCTCTAGGACACAGTGGTTACAACTGCATTTTGAGACCTTCCTGTTAGATGGATTCTAATCCATTTGATTATGCCTTCTTGCTCTTATATTCTCCTACTCGTAATCATGTAAATGCTTCACAGGGGTTAAAGTATGGCACATCAGCCCTCCTGCAGAAATCTCCTAGTGCTATTACCATTTACCACCGAACCTTGCAATTTCTTAAAACAGTTTCTCTCTCAGCAGCTAAACTCCTGAAGCTTTGTCTCCCATGGATTTGTGTCCATAAATGCCCCCTGACAAATCTTCCAGCTCTTTCCCAGTCTTGCTTGTCCTATCTGACCGAGCAAGGGGTAATGTGCTGGCTGGGAGCTCCACAGGGGCCAACCAGGCAGCGGTACTGCCCCGTGGTATGGGCAAGGGCTGACTTCTGCCTGCTGTTCCCCGAGACCAAGGTGGTGCCTCTATGACGTACTCTACTCAGCTGTTCATTCAAGCCCTAATTATGTTTGGGACTTCTTCCCCACTGCCAAATTTGATTGAGATTGGAGGAAGGAGAGGAAAAATGACATAGAACAACACAGTCACATTAGACTGTTTTATTTTTAGGAAACCAGGCTAAGAATATTAAAGGAATATTGAGTAGGAATATGGACAGGGTATTTGCCTGTTCAGTTTTTTTTGCCATTAAATTTTTCATTTCTTCCTAAGAACAGCAGATGATCTGCCTAGGGAATTTCTCAGCCAAAATAAGCAACCTCCTGACAGATTTCACCTGTGTCCCAGTATGCTCTGAGGATGCATGGGATGTAAGCGTTGAACAATGACAGGGAATCGCTAGTCTGCTGTGTTGTTTGGCTGCCAGGGTGCAGAGAGATGTATGGTGATACCCAGTAGTGGAACAAACATTTATTTTGTTTTAAGATCCACACAACTTTTGATGGACATGTTGGATATTTGCCAGGGCTGGGGTTTTTGGTTTCTTTTTAAACTGTATCTGTTCATTTTATTTCTGCTAGTATTATGACAAAGCCACCTCTGTAAGATAGGTACTGAGTGCTTTCAGAGATCTAATCATTCCTGAGCTATAAAGGAATAAAGAAGCTGTTTCAACACCTGACTTGCAGAATGTTTTGTGTTGCTTCTTGCCTATTGAAATGCAGCTGCTATTGAAATGCTATGATCCCATCAGAATGTACAACTGGTTATTTTTTAGAATACTTTCAAGCTTGTAAAAATCATGAAATAAATCAAGAAGGTTGGCAATTTGAATGAACATTCTAAAGCCATCAAATTACTAAACATTTCAGTTAAGTGCTTCATGGCCTAAACAGTACAGTTAAAAAAAAAAAAAGAATGAAAAGAATGTACCATTTAAAGAATTCGGGCACTCACAGAGCTTGCATCAAAAGGAAATGAAGATACCGATAAGTAATCTAAAAGGATATTTATGCATTAAAATACTTGTGTATCTGGACACCTATCATTAAACAGTCTAGATGCGATGGTAGCTGGTGACCTGTCAGCCTTTTTAACAAACGCAGCGCATACAGGGAACATTCTGATTATAAGTGATGGAGTATAAAATGTTGCAACCAGAAAAGCGATGACAAAGATCAAATGTAATGAGTTTAGCTTACAAATTGGAGCAGTTTCTTCTAACTGGTGTGATGCAAGCAATGTATGACACAAGACCAAGACAGTTTTGCCCTTGACATTGTCGCCATTGCTCTCAACTCGGCAATTAAGGATCCCCATCTTGATTTATTTTTTGACAGGACAGTTGGGAGTGCCCCAGCTGGTCCACTAAGCCACAGTTTTCCGCCGAGTGGGCCAGAACACGCAGAATTAGCGAATGTTGTGCCATCTATTGCGTTTCTACGTTGCTGCATAACAGCAGCTCCCAGTTGCTAAGCAGCTGCAGAGCCGTCTTTGCCTTCGCTACCAATCAGCTGTACTACAGGAGCAACATGGGTTCCCCTTGATCGGTGGAGAGGAGCCGGCAGCATGAAAACAGGAGCAGTGGCCATAGCAAAATTGCTCCTTTTCTGGCTGGCTGATGGGCCCCCTGGCAGAAATGCTGGAGTGAAGCGAAGGGACACTTGATGGCCCAGAAGCAGGGGGTGGCGGGGAGGGGAGAGGGAGAGCCAGCATATGTGCACAGCGGAGGTTACAAAGACGGCAGATCTTAGCAGAGCAGGGGGCGCGCACCGAGGAGAAAGAAATGGGAGAGAGGCCAAATGCACAGTTCGGAATAAAAAAACCCCAGGAGGAGAGTGCGGCATATGGAGAGGGGAAATAAAGCAGAACTTGCACAGCCTGCGAATAATTGAATAGAAAATACAGGAAGAGAGGGAAGGAGCTTGATTCATTACTGCCTTTCACCTTGTGGAGACAGCTACACCCGGGAAGAGGAGGTGTGGAATACAACAGCATCTTTCATGTTTTGCAGTGAACTGTAGGTTTTACATTTCAATCCCTGCCATTTGTGGTTTTCTTGCTGCATAGCCCCTGCCTTTTGTTTAGACTCAATTCCTGCGGGCTCTGTTCTTATCTTTGCTGAGTTTCTAATTTATTTTCATACTTGCTTTAGCTTTTTTGTTTTTTTCAAGGTAAGTCTTAAATTAAAATACCTTTTCCAGATACTTTAATTGTTTTAACCTTCAAGAGGGCAGGCCCTTGCTAATTCCTAACTGAAGTTAGTTTCCACTAAATTCACAAAGCCATCGCTGCTTTTTCTCCCCCTTTCTCTTCTGGGAGCTGCTGATGGAGAACAGGGTTCCCTTTACTTCCCAACACCTTCCACTGCACGTTGTCTTTCCTTTTCCCTGCGCAATGCCTACCAGCAGTCCGGGAAGACTTGCTGCTAGCAGCATGCAGGAAGTGGTTCCTGTGGCAGTAAATTATCACAAATGCCTGACATGTTGCATAAGTTGGGGTAAAAAAGTGTCGCGAACATCTGTGACCAAAAGAGATTCTAGTTCCACCACCACTCAGCTGCCCACATGAAAAAATACTTTGTGGCCTCAGCACCTACCATGCAATTGGCTGTGTAATAGGAAATGCCAGTAGAGCTGGCAGGGAAGCAGGGGAGCTGTATGCTCCTCTCTCCGGCTCCTCCAGACAGAGGATTGAGGGGCACATTTGCACGGGAGGGTGGGGAGAACAATTAAAGCTCGTGCAGCTGTTGCCCTCCTCCGTGGCCAGCCCTGGCTTGCTTGAAGGCCTGTCAACTGAGAACACTTTTCCCCAGGTGCAAAATCGAGTCCTAAAAGGAAAACAGAGGTGCCCACCCAGATCTACAGTGGAAAGGATTTGCTATGGACTCTGTGTGTGTGCGTGTATATTTCAAGCCAATAACAAACTTGACAGGTAGGCAGCCAGATGTGGTTCGTACTTCGAAGATTTTTGTCTAAGATGTCTGATTTGGAGGGATGCTGTATTTGCTTCCTTCTTCCATTTGTCTGGAGTCCTGTATCTTTGATCAGGCACTGTCTATACTATTGTTAGACTCCTAAGACCATTAAAGGTTTAGGGGCACTAACATTTTACAAGTAGATTCAGCTGCCTTTCACACGGGCATTTTTAGCATTATGGGAGATGTAAGTTTAATTAGAATAATTTTAACCAGGAAATCTGCCTTGAGAAATTAGAGCTACTATGTTAATCCCAGTAAGCAACTGGGAACTTGACAGTGTGCCTGTTGTTGCAACAAGAGTCAGGAAGGGTGAAATGTGTGTAGGAAGGGAGAAACGCACCGGAAACGTGCCATCAAGGACAGCGGTGTCGAGCTCACGCAGGGCAGTGCGCCAGCTTGCATTTGGCGATGACCAGTGGGCTGGGGCAGCGCTGGCAGGTTGCTGCTCTCTCCCTGCCTGCGCACACCAGACCATGCCACCTCCACGATTGCTCAAACACGTTCCCAACCTGCTCTGGTGGCTCACAGTGAGGACCTCCAGGCCACTGCATGTCAACCCGTCCAGCTCCCACAAGCACGGCACAGGCCAAAAATCACAGCTCTAAAGCAAATATGTCACAATTACAACTGGGTTTATTTCCAGTGCCTCAAGTTATTAATTAGCCTGCTCTGAGCGTCACTGTTTCTTTGCAGGGCTTGCTCTGGTCGGGTTAATGGCTACTCTCGGGTCTGAGATAAACTCAGTCTGGGCCTGTCCTTTGTCTAGGCATGCTGTGACAAGCCACAAACCTCTCTGGCTCCTGCCAAACCTCCATCCCTATGTATGAGCTTCTTCCCAGCCAGACAGCAAGCGACAGAGCAAGTGCTTCCTGCTTAGCTCTCCCTGTACATCTAGCACTTGACAAAAACCAGGCAGGAATTATGGTGTCTCCTGAAGGGATATAAACAGAGGATTTTATCATCTCTTCAGTCTGCAGTTACTGCCTTCCTGTAGGAAGTTTGCACAAATATCAGAGGGGAGGATGTGAACTTCACACATTAACTGCCCTTTAATGTTGGTGCTGTACATTACTCGGCAAAAGCCTGCCCCTATTTCATCCACAGTCCTTATAGCCTACTTTGCCATCCTTTTTTTCTCCTCCTATGAATATTCCCGGTTTCCACACATTCTTGTCCAAAAGGTTTGAGAGCTTCCTGCCTGGGCCAGGTGCAAGAGTGATGGCTATTGCATAGCCAATGCAGCAATGAGTTGTTGATCAAAGCTTGCCTCTTCTAATGGCTCTGAAAAACACATGCTTGTTCAGGTTGCATTGTAGCTCACCTAGTGGAAAGCATATTTAGCAAGCCAGACCTGGGATCATTTAAACTTTAGGTTTTCAAAAGCCTCACAAAAAAGTACAACTCCACACACGTCAGGATTATTGGAATGTACCAAGCAGCTTCTGGGGACCATAACCCAGATTTGGCCATCCACAGCAGACTCGCCTATTCCATACTTATCCCTGCCACGTAAACTAAAGAAACTGAATGCAACTCCTGCTCCGGTACTGTCATCATCCTAATTAACATACACTCCCATTGGTCTCAGTCTTCCCTTGTCTCTAAACCAGCAAGTACATTAAAAGAAAATCTCTCTCTACCAGGAATTACCTACTTTGGGAATGGGAGAAGAAGGGAAAAATAATCTGAAGAAAGCAGATACTGCAGAGACCACTCTGATTTTGAAAAAAAAAACATCTCAGTGCTTGCTGGGTCAGGTGGAGTGTTGGGTAATGAAAACACAGGAAGGCATAAGCCAGAGGGATTTTAGGGGTGTATACTAAAGAGAGGGGTTGGATTTTGGGTAAAAACACATTGTGTTGCAAGGAAAGCTATTTACAGTCTCTTTCCCTACGTTTCCCAAAATGACTTCCTGATGGGATTATTCTCTGCTGCAGATCTGGATGCAGAAAAGCATCTGATGCCGATTAATTTCATGCAGATCTGTAGCAGAGCCCTGTGCTCTCACTCTGCCATGAGCAAGCCTGTGCATCACTCCTGAACTCACTGCTTCTGGCTGTTCCCATGGTAAAACCAACCACAGCTACCAACACAAACACAACCTGCAGATCTTGCCTGAAACGAGGCATTTTGAATCCCTCTCTCTCCGGCGAATCTCCAGATTCACTGTTGAGCACAGAAGTAGAAGATGAGATCCAGCATCACTGGGATAGCTCTGCCAGCCCATGTTGACAAATTCCTCCTCATCGCTCAGTGAAGCCATGCCAGCACATCTGGGAGACACACGTATCGCCCAGATCCGCGGGGGCAGAGTTATGGTGGTGTTGGCAGACACTTGCTTGTTCATTTCATGCTTTTCAGAGATCAGTCATTGTGTTTGATGTTCCAGAAAAGCATAGGATGATCTTAACCTTGCATTACCCATTTTTTACAACAGAACTTGGCTTGAGAATTCACACTTCAGTGAGGAACAGAAACTTGAAACTGCCCCTAAGCACCTACTGTATTAGGCTGAGACGTTACCATGTTGATTTACATGCTCTTCGAATTTGTAAAGTGGAGGGTTTTTTTCCCCCACAACTGCAAAGCCAAGAACTCAGTTTCTAATGACAGGTGAGATTCAAAATACGGCATGTTGGCCATGCATACATCAGGTAGGCCATATCTGGCCCACATAGTTGACACCCCTGATTTAAAGCATACCAGAGAAAATAACCCAAGAAACAGTATGTGTTCCCTATAAATAGCTGCTCTCTAGGTAGTAGTCAGTGTGTGGTTTATGAACAAAATCTGTCCAAACTACATCAAAGTGTCTGAATATTCACCGCCTGATTTTGCTGACTTGTGTGTCTAATTTGGCTAACACCTCCTGTTGCAGATGGTTGTCCAGTTTTCCTTCATAGCCCTCTGAACTCTATGGTAGCATTTGGACAGATTTTATGTAGAGTTTATTGAAAACTTTTTGCACTGATTTAGTGCATGGGCTAGCTGAGCCAAGTGAAACAGGAACTATATTCCTAAGGCATGAAAAGGCAGAAAGGAAATTTTGTTATTTAAATATAATTTTTCCACATTACTTAATAGTCTAGAAAGTTAATACCTTTCTGGCAGCACTTCCCACTGGGAAAAAAAAATATGGTTCCTACTCAGCCAAACAACAATGTAATAATGTTTTAGGTTGGGTTAAACGTCTTAGAAAGTGGCAGGTGTCACAGCCACCTTGCCTTCAGTGAAAAAGGCAATTGAGAGCCCTTATGAAACAAGGGATTTACATCAGTAGGGGCTACTACACAAAAAACAGGCACATGGCAAGGTTTGAATAGATGGTGAATCATGTGGCCCAAGGGATTTTTTGGGGTGGGGGCGTGTGTGTAAAATATCGGGCCATGAGGACCAGATGGTAGAGCTCTGCATGTGCAAGAGAAACAGCAAGAAACACTACAGAAATGGATACTGAGAAGCAGCTGAAAGTCAAGGAGACTGGGAGCTTTGATTTTGAAAAAAGATATTTCCACGGTTGAGTGAGGCTCAAAAGAGTGTTGGCACTGTGAGCAAAAACACAACTGAAAAAAAAATTTTGTACAGTTGTTCTGTAAACAAATTGAATTACCTTGAGTATGTACCTAGCTTTGTCATAGGCTTCTCCTCTTACACTGTATTGCCACCCATAACTTCTTTGTGTGTGCAAAGCACAGTTCAGCTCTCCTACATTGCAGTTTCCCCTTCCCTATCTGCCCTGTCCACACTAAATTCTGTAGGGCAGAGATTGTTCTTCAGTAAGGGTCTGTGCACATGACAAACAATTGTTGGCCTTGGGTAACATCTGAAATTTATTGGAAATTCATTCTACTTACATGGTAAGTCCCATTCTTTAGGGTCTGTCTTTCTTACTGTAAACTCTTCAGGGCATTGTCTCTTGCTCTATATGTACATGCTGTACTGGGAATTCATCGCTGAAAACACAAATAATTAATATCACTGGTAATGTTCAAAAATAAATATTTACGTCTCTGTCTTGTTATGCACATTCTTAACTAAGTTTATGAATATTTCCTTTGACATACATGGGGCTACTTGTTCTTATTGTTAAGTTTATGTTTAAGTCTTTGTAAAGCTGGGGTCTGTGTTATCAAGAAGAAAATTCTTAAGTGTATTTCAAAAACATAGTTCTAAAGACATTTAGGAAGAACAGGTCCCCATTCTTGTCTAGTTTATATTACCATATAAACTAATAATATGAGTATACAGCAGATGGCGTGTGCTGTTATTCCTCTCTGCAATTGTGGCTACAATGAAGTACCAGTAGTCTGAGACCTTGCTGATTGGCTAAAATAGTTGTATTTTCCATTAGAAATACTACTGCAAGCCATGCTTCTTAGCCTAAGGGCATGCACTATGATAGAGCTTAACTGATTGGAAACCTAAAACTTTTACAGTATTCAGAGTTCCTCCAAACAGAATAATGTAGCTAACGAGAATATTTTATCAAATCTGTTAACATATTTACTATTTAAAACAGTATTTTGTGACCAGAAAGATTTACAATTATGCTTCTCTTCCCTCGCTTGACGCTCTATGGTCACAAAACTCACGGGCTTTTAATATTATGCAATCTCAGTTTCCTTGACTTCTTCAAGCACACCACAAGAGACAAAGAGAGAGGCAGCACAAGCGCGTTGGTGGCGTTTCCTTAGGAGGCCAGGCTAAGGATATGCCTTGAGGTTCTTCCATTGTACCAGAACTCTCTAGGAGGTTGCAAGCACTTTTCCCCGGGCTTGGTGTTTTAAGAAATGGGACTATCAACTTATTTCGTCACCTTGTATTGTAAAAAAGTCATAGCTTCAATATTTAACCTAATCTGTGAGTCTTTTTTGGGTGTCCTCGTAACTAACCTGCATTACCCATCAATACCAGCTAAAGTGTTAAAGCATCTTTAAAAATCATACACTTCCAGCAGTTTTCCTAAGCAGTGTGCTAACCTTTCACTCCTTTCTATTATTTTCTTTGGCAATTGTGAAGTGACAAATTGGTAACAAGATTGGAACACAGATATTTATCATACCCCATTAAAGTCTTGATTTTGGTACGCTCACGGTAAATCTCTATACGCATACTGCCTCTTGAGCTGCAGATGCGTAAGCTTTTGATGAAACAGAACTTGTGCCAAAATCAATATACAGGCCAAAACAGAAGTAGGAGAAGGACACTTGCAATTTATAATTATTAGATTTGAATTTTACTAATAGAGGGTTGAATCTTCTTCCATTTAAATCAGTGGCAGAATTCCATATTAGATTTTACTTTTTCAGAGTCAGCAAAATACACTTAGCTTTCGCACAGGACTTTATATGGCTAAAGCACTGCATATCCGTTAATTAAAAATAAGTAACTGAGACACTGAAATGCTACATTTCATCAATACTACGTTGACTCACTACAAATAGAACATCTGTTACTTAAAAACAGTGTTTGGAGTGTTTACAGTTGATTTTATAATCTACTCATTTTATATTGTTTCATCCCGAATTTAAAGGTGTACAAATCTAAAAAGTTTCCTTAACTATAAAATGTAAAAGGAGACAAAGCTGTGAGAAATGTAAAGATTGTTTTGAGAGACATACAAAAAAAAACAAAAGGAAAAAACCCAACCTAACAATGACACACAAAATGCTTTTATCCCAAAAAAAACTTTTATGGCAATAATTGCCTTGAAAAAAAAAACCCTGAATTATAGTACTCAGTTACAGGAAGACTACTACGTCTATCTGCTGATCGTATCATACACAGTGTGATGCTGGTGGTGAGCCAGGTCCAAATAAGTCGTTTCAGGGTAAAACAATTCTTTCCCAGACCGTTCATTCCGATGCGATACTGGAATGCCCTCAGCCATTACAGTCGACAGGAGATGATGGCTTTTACTGTGTTCCAGATAAGATATATAAGATTGCAGTTCATAAAGCATCTTTTTGACAGCTTGTGTATTCTACATGCTTGCATCAACTTTTTCCTCAGTAAAAGGGTTAGCTTTAAATAGGTGTGAATTTGGCTGCTTTTTTATTATTATTATTTGAATTATATGACACTTTGTTGGGTATTTACACGTCCCTCCTCCTCCCTATCGCTGAAGTATCCTTTTCTTGCTTTTTGTTTGCCCTCTGCACAAAGCAGGGCCTTCCTTGAGAGATGCAGAGCGCAGTCATGTTTGCATTTAGTCTGGAAGGCCATCTAGTGACAAAACCGTGCAAGAGAAAATGCAAAACCCTGTTTGAGTTGTGATTTTTTTCCTCCTTAGTTGAATTAAATGATCTTACTACACTCAAGCATGCCCTTGGGAGTTTGTTGCTATTCCCACAAGTGGTATTTAAAAAATTTTAGAGTCAATTTTTATTTCTTAAGAACTGACGGGGTTTATTTGAGACTGAGCACACTGTTAATCCCTGCTAAGAAAGAAAGACAATTTTTTGTGCAGAATGGTGGCAGACTGGCACCTGAGCAGGTCTGGATGAACGCAGTGTCACTCCCCTGACCTGTGTATCGTGGCCAAACGTACCTGGCTGTTGTGATCCCCTGCCTTCCACGGTACAAAACAACGCCAGGTAGGTGCCTGGGGCCATCACATCTCTGCAACTAAAATGTAAAATTCTGGTTTATTTTCATCACAGCTCACCTTGGATGGGTGGCACTGGGTGAATAAGCAATGAGCAGAGCTGTCAGTTCCTACTGGAGCGGTAAATACAGTAGAAAACAAGCAGCAAGTCACCGCCACTCCCAGTGCCAGCAACAAGACGCATTTTGGGGGGTACCTCAGGGGGTCTCTGCTCCCCCCCGTGCCGTGGCTGGCACTGCACCCGCTGCACGCTCGCCCCTTGTCCATCAGGACTGGGATCCGCCACTGTAGACATTGAGGTTGAACTGGAGACCATCCCCACAGCCGCTGGCGACTTGGGGTAAACCAACATGGCGCTTGAGGTCTGAAGGGGCTTGCAGGAGCAATAAATGAGGAGTGGGGGAGGACGCTGGCGCCACAGTTGCTGGACGGGGATGAGCACCCAAGCGTGGGTGACATGGCGGGTCGATGGGGAGCACAAAGGGGACAGGGCCAAACGTCCCCAGGTGGATGGAGGCCTTGGGGGCCCACCGAGGAGGACAGGGGTGCACAGCCCCTGTGGGTTTTGGGGGGGGAAGGCCTGACGGGGTGCTGAGGGGGCTCCCGCGGTGCTCACCGGGGCTGCGTTCACCTCAGTGCCGAGGCCCCGCGGGTGACCCCGGGCAGCCGCACGCCCGTGCGGAGCCGATGCCGCGGGCGCCCCAGACCCGTGAGGGGGCTCGGGGCTTCGGGGAGAGGCACCCGCCGCCGCCCCGGGGGTTACGCGGGGTGAGGCGGCGGCGCGGCCCCGGGCGGGGCCCTGAGGCACCTGAGGCGCCGGCGCCCGCGGCGCGGCCAATCCCCGGGGCGGCGCGGGCGGTGCCTGCCCGCCCCGGGGCGCCCGGAGAGCGGCGGCGGTCGGGGGGAAGCCGCGTCCCGGCGGCCCTGCGCCGTGCCCGGCCCCGCTCCGCTCCATGGAGGCGGCCAACGGGGCCCTGCCCGAGGGCGCGGCGGGGGGCTCCCGCGGCAGCGCGGCCGCCCCGTCGGGGAAGAAGGAGGTGAAGGTCGTGATCGTGGGGGACGGCGGCTGCGGGAAGACGTCGCTGCTGATGGTGTACGCCAAGGGCGCCTTCCCCGAGGTGAGCGGGCTGTCCCGCCGCCGGGCCCGGCCTGGCCGGGGCGCGAAGGGGCTGGGGACCGCCCGGCAAAGCGGCCGGTGCCGGCTGCGAGCTGCTTGTCCCTAGCTAGAACTGCTTCTCCTCCCTTTGCAGCAATACGCGCCGTCCGTCTTCGAGAAGTATACTACCAGCGTTACGGTGGGCAAAAAGGAGGTCACCCTGAATTTGTACGATACCGCAGGTAAGGGGTTTGTTTCACACACGCTTTCCGTTTTCCCGATCCCAAAACGGCGAGAGGCGGTTTCTGTGCGGCCGCTGGCGTGGGACCGCGCTGGGGCACCGGCCTGGAACTGAGCCCAAACCCAGCCCCCGGGTTTTCGTAATTTCAGAGAAATAAGCAGAAACTGCTTTTACCGGTGTAAAATGCTGCTCCTGTGACGTGCCCGTATTTCTGTTCCAGCAGCTTTTGCTGTGTCAACTTAAACCAGACTGATACTTGAAGACCGTAAGGCTGGACATATTTTCAAGCTGCTTTTCTACTATCAGACTTTTAGCATAATATTGCAGTTAGGACTGCTAGAGATTAAAGTACAAACAAAACAACAACTGTTACCTGTTGCATGCATAAATGTGCCTGCCAGAAAAAAAAGGGTCGCTCGCTCGTGTGATGGCAGTTCTAGCCATGGACTCGTTCATTATCTTAACAACCCAGTTTATTAAGAAAATCACATCAAATAGCAAACATATCTGAAGGTATTAAAACCCAGCTCCCAGATGCAAAGTATAATACAATCAACCAGGAAAATATTTTAATCTCCTGCCATGTGTGATCGAATAGTGAAGGAGAAAAAGGCTGGTTTGTGTTCAAAAGAAAAGGCTGTAGCAGTACAAGTTATTTGAAAATGCTGGTAGTTTGTTCAGGTTCATTTCAGGAACTTGTGAAATGGTTGGTGTCCAACTTCATTCAAAGTTCTAGACTCTGCTATCGAGCTGCGTTCCTAAACAAACCCTAAAATTAACACGTGCTCCGTTTCAGCTCAGTGTAAATCATCTGTTTCAGTTCAAGCCTGCGGAGTCGTTCCAAATTTACACCAAGACAAATAAGAACCAAATGCAGTCTATATTCATTTTTAATAGTAATAAAACACACTTACCTTCTTGCATACCGTACATGATATCTGAATAGATAATTTAAAGGCTTTTAATCTAAAAGTAAATTTTATTGCTAATCTTTACTGCAGTATAGTAAGATCCTGACCACCCAATTTGTCAAGATACCTTATTGTGTTGATGTTACTGTTCTTGAGTGTAGTGATTTGGATAATGTAGCTTCTACTGAATGGTAAGGCTTTTGTATTTAAGTCTTAAAGGAAAAGAGAAGGGCTGAAATCTAGAGTGAGCAACCGAAGAGAGCTTTCCTTAATATAGTGTGTTGGCACAAAGAACTTGCCACAGTGAACTTGTCGAGTTCTATGTTTGTTTGATGTCAGTGTGGAATTTTTGCCTGTCACACAGTTCTTGATACTTGGCTGGCTCTCATTTAAAATCACCATGCTGCAGCTTCCAACATTTGCCTTTGGAGGCTCTTCCAGGCTTTAAGGAACATGGGCTGGATCCAGAAACAGCAGTAGGTAGGGCAAGTTCAGTATTGCAGCACTAAACTCTCGCAAGCCTGACATAAGTGCCCAGCTCCTTGTGTCATGCAGGGAGTTCAGCTCTGTGCAAGACCTGCAGCCATCAGCAGCCCAGAGAATGCTCGCTGAACCCAGTGCTGGTGGCTTGTCTTACCCTGTTTCCTTGTTCAGCCATGTAACTTTAGCAGAAAGTGTCTACCCTTCCACATTTAGTTCACAGCTATATATACTGTATTGGACCAAAGCACTGCCCCATTGAAGAACAGAGCAGTGCATATTTTGTGTCTTATAAGACACTTTGGGAAGTGGAGATGCCATTGTTGCCTAGTTGGCAGAGCTCTTTGCCATGAAAGAGCAATTGCTTTCCATCTCTCATCTGGAAACCTTGAAACCCAACGTGTTTCACCTCCCAGATCAGTGTCATGGCCACCAGGCTGCAAGTTGCTAGAGGCTGCTGACACTTGTCTCCTCCCTTCGTGTTAAATTTCTTTTGCTTTGCATGAGACACATCAAGATTATCAGGTGCAAAGAAAGGGGAGACATTGCCACCTTGGTTAAGGCATTTGCTTGGGAGGGGGAAAGACTTGAGTTTGGGTTCTGTTTCAAAGCTGCTTACGTAGTTTTATGTTGCAGATCTGTGTCATAGTCTGTAATTCAAGCAGCTTTTCATACTCTTTCTGAAGCTGGAATTTATGCTAGAGGAAGAACTCACTTGAGCATACATTTTAATCCCATCCTGTTTTTAATAATACAAAACTGATGTTGAGTTCCTTAAGGGTTTGACTAGGACCAAGAGTTGTGTCCTGTCCTCTAAGTTCAAATAGTGCAGTAAGAGAAGAGCAAGGGGAGCGTCCAGTTCAGGAGACAAGAGAGCTCCTGGCCCTCTGCCACGTGGATGCAGCATGGGAGATGCAGGTTTGGAATCAGGGTTTCACTATGTTGACTTGGTCTGTTGTTTCATGCAGCAGCAGCTCATTAAATTCCTCTCTCAGCTGGGTGATGGTGCTCTGGGGTGGACGTACAGCAGCAATTGCATCTTAAAGACAAATCTAAACACACAACTTATTACTGGAAGTACAGTGGTTTAACAGTGCAGCATATTGGCCATATTTTGTGAATAATCTTCTGACTTACTGAACTGCTTGAGTTGGTCTTGCTGTTCTCTAAAATCCTAAACCAGCTTTATGCTTGTGTTTTGTTTCTCAGTCTGAAAGGTTCCCAAATCATTCAGATTATCATAAAATCATTTAACTGGGATGAAAAGGATGTAAAACTTTGAGGTGAAGGGCTTCCGCTAAGTGACAGGTAGCAGTACAGAGGAGGAGAAGGCAAAGCTGTTCTTCTAAAAAGCATCAGGGGATCTTCATGATGCACCCACTGCAGCAAGGACCTCAATATTTTTAGGATTTTGCTAAGAGCAACACTAGAGCTGCACATACTTTAGCATCATGGGAAGGTAAAGGACAGGTTCAGCTCCGTGGGCTGTTTTAAAGTTAGAAGGATTCTTTGTATTGTCAAGTCCTGTGCAGCCTGAGACTTTGAGCTTGTCCTACTTACTGAAGGAGGACACAAGCAAAGTGCCTAAGAATCAAACATTTCAAGCTACAGAAGGTATTTTTTTTTCTTGACAAGAATTTTGGTAACAAATTAAGTTAATTAGTTAGTCTAAAAATATGCTAGAATAACATTTTTTTGTGAGACTTTCATACTATGCTACTCTATCTTCCTCATCAGAGACACCTCTTGCTGTTGCAGGAAGTTGGTGGTATACATATGCAACGCGTAAAGGCTTTGTAATATCACTTCTCTCATCCGCAAACAGGCTTTGCAGCTGCTTATTCAATTAGAAGTTTCCATTTCTTGCTGTGCTCGATAGAGGCAAAGGCACTGAGAGGTAAATTAACTCTAATTTTTTACATACTAAGGGAGCAGTGTTGATGCTTTAGCTGCAGGTCAGACGCAAGGTTCAATTTCTGATGCTGTTCAGTGCAGGACTTTCTCAGACCAAAGAAAAGAGCTCTGCTGGGCTGGGAAGGCTGGGGAGGAAGTAATGCCTCATCATTGTGGGTGCTCACTCTGACTGGCAGGAAGCACACACAAAGCCTTCAGTGGGGTTTTTCAGGTCTGCAATGACAGATGCATGGCAGTCTGAGGCCTTAAGAGGAATTTTAAGAGCCGGTATATGCAAGAATAATTTTTCATAACTTTGAAAGGGAGGACATGCCTGAGGAAGCCAAAAAACCCTGAACTTTTTAATTGAAGGGTGCCCCCCCCACGTGTCCTCTTCTACTGGTTTTATTCCTGCCAAGAATGCCTGCTTTGCAATTTTTTTTAAAACTCAGTAGTGAAAAAACATAGCTGGCAAGCTAATAACTGCAGTATTCCCATGGAGCCTGCAGAATAACAAATCAAAGAGAATTGGGTGCATTTCTGCGTGCCTGTGAGGGCTTGCCATCACACGGTTCCATGTCGATCCTAAACCATGAGTGTGGAGTGTTACAGACCACGCATGGCCATATGGAGGAAGTGGTCAGCTGGTCTGGACCGGGTGGCAGGATGTTACATTCTTCCTTACCCGCTGGCGGTTGGTCGCAATGGACAGTGCTGCTGTACGTTAGGACAGCACGTACTGGTAGACTCCTAGCCTGGCAAGTCTTGACTCTGTCATTTACCCTCGCCTGTCAATGGCAGTGGGTGCTGAGCTCCTTTACAGACTGAGCAATGCACAGGCTGGCACTTCTTCGGTGGTGAACTGGTGAAGGGGTAAGGAAGAGCAGACAAGGCGAACATACATGCGAGACCGAGACCTGTGGTTTCACTTCCTCCCCCATTCACCCTCAGCCATCACCTGAGGTCCCACCCCGCCACAGGGCCGGACTGCAGTGATGTGGGTTACGCAGTGTGTCAGAGGCATGCAGGAGTGTGATCTCTGCAAAGAATTAGCAAATTTTAGGTGAATGCAGCTGGATGGAGTTTTTTCTTTTAAAACAATAAACAGGCTCTCCAATACTACAATGAATTAAGGAAGTGTTGTGGTTTAACCACGACAGAGGAGAGTCATAGGCATATATTTGAACGATTCTTCTACAGCATGCTTTTTGTTAACTGGGGAAAGAAAACAGCTACCTGTGCTTGAGGAAGCACACTCGAGGGCTTTGCATATACATTCAGTTACTGCTCAGGTTCAGCCCTGTTCCTTCATTTAAAAACTCTTCTACTAGAAGACCTAAATCTGTGCCAAATTATCTCTGACCACAGACTGAGCAGCTTTACAGAGAAAAAGTCTCCCAGGCCCTTTCTTGCATTTTCATCAGCAGCACTTAAGGACAGGGGCTAAAAGGGATTGTTTTCAGTGAGAGGGATGTTGATGTTTAGACACAGCTTGATCTGGGTCCTGTTACATCCTCAGCAACTGAAGAACTGCATCTGAGCACTTAAAGAATAGCTTCCTCTCCTTCCAAGTGAGCACTGCAATCATCCAACCATAATACAAGTTAAGCAATTACCGTGTAACCTCCCCCCTGTGGTCTGTGCGCTATACCTTATTCTGTGCTCTGTATTTGAAATTCCAAATATGCATGCAGCTGCATTTTATACAGCAGCATTTTCTTGTGCATTTATTTTCTCAGTTTGCTTAAAAAAATGTAACTGCACAGCTGGTTTTGAGGATGAAAGTGCAGTTCACTGGGGCATATCTATAGTTTTTGACTTGCAATACAGCATATTTGTGTCACATCATTGAAGACACATCTTCTGTTACCCAGGAGAGTATGGTTTTAGCTGTATGTTCTGATTCCAAGCAAACATACATGTTTCTTCCAAGGGGACAGTCCTGTCTGCCTCACAAATTGTCAGCAATAACTGTGGGGACCTTTGGATTTTACAAGCTACATTGGTAGAAGCTCAGAGGCATGAACTTGAGCAGGGAAAATCATACACAGCACATAACACTAGAGGAAGTTAGGAGAAAAAAAAAACATTTGGCACCTGATACGTTTAATGCATTTAGAGGATTATGTCAGCAATAAAATGGTAAATCGGTTGCAAACAAGTAGGTGGATTTGGGAGAATAAGGAGGACTAAGCAGTACAGTCTTTGCTCTGAATGTTTATACAACATGCATAATTTTGTCAATTGTCTATTATTTCTGGATTAAACATTGAGGGATCAATCCTTCTTTGTTCTGCACCTCGCCCACGGACCATGCTGCTCTTGTGGGAGCTCAAATACAGAGTAGTCCAAACCTAAGATTCCCATTTTACAGACATCTCAGGCAAACTGAGTAACAGCTTATCCAGTAGGGATTGCCTTGTAATAACCTGTATCTCGATCCATCATTTAAATTGAGGAGGGGGGCAAAGTATTGTAGAATTATTGGGCTTCTGGTATCTGCAATTCTTCAGATTGCAGCTGGGAGACAAGCATGTTGGCTAGAGTGATGAGTATGTGACTTTGAACTGAGCCAGGTGCCAGGGCAGGAATAATTGGTATAAAGTTGGGGCATGCTGAAATTTTCAGCATCCCTTCATTTAAAATATCAGTACAAATATTTGAGATGTGTAACTTCCCTGTAGGGCAGTTTCTGGGCTGTCTGTACATTGTGGTGATCATGGGAAGGAATGGCATTCCCAGTTCTTGTTGTGGAAATTCAGTGCATCAGAGACATACCTGATTCCAGGGGCAGCATTCAGGTGGCAAATAGATCTTCCACAGACTGCTTAAATCACAGTTTCTTCCTTATTAAGTCTCTGAAAAAAATCTCAAATGAAAAAGACTGGGTTTTTTTCCTGAGCTGCCAACTATATCTGGTAATTACTGCTTTCTTCAACTTAATCTCTCAAAGCAAGATACCTTCAGACCCCAACACAGTGATTACTGCTAAGTCATATGTACAGCAAGGGGAAGAGTACAGGTCTGAAGCAAATTAGCTTCCTCTTGTCAGATCACATACTAGAATATCCCTAATCAGAAGTATGACAAATCCCCTGCTTTTCCAGAATTCAGCAGCATCCGTAAGATCTGCTGGGTAGTCCTGCTTCAAAGACCACTTAAGCCTGGCTCATGTTGCAGCATGTCTTGTAAAATCACGTGCATGCTGCTACAGCGAGCAGCGGTGCTAAAGGCACAGTGTGCTATCGCTGCTTCCTCGCAGCTCACTGGGCTGGGAAAAGCAAGTTTGCCACTAAGATTTTTACTGCAGCATTCATATCTAGCAGATATGGTGTTTCTTCTCCTCACAGCATCACATGTACAAATGTATTTGGGAGAACAGAACCACTGCCAAATTGCAAATGTTTTAATCGATAACTGTCAGGTTCCCCTTGCTGATTTTGCTTATGAGCAGCAACTTGGCAATCGGCTATTAGAACTGCTTCTAAGTACTTAGCAGTTGGACAAAGCAGGCTTTTTATTAAAACTTGCCAAGGACAGGTTTTATATTCTAAAGCATTGGTTTTGTCAGCGAAGAGCAATATCCTGCATTTAATGGAAGGAATTTTACAAGTATGGAAAACTTTCAGTCTATGCAATTATAGTACTGTTGTTCTTGATCTCAAGTATGTATCTTTACATATTCCCATCATACTGCTTGTTAAAGACAGATTTCTTTCACCCAAAACATTCTCTGTGTTTCAGGGCAGGAGGACTACGATCGGCTACGACCGCTTTCTTACCAGAACACAAATGTCGTGTTAATTTGTTACGATGTCATGAACCCCACTAGCTATGATAACGTAGCAGCTAAGGTAAGAGGCTTTCATAATTGCTTCAACCTTTTAAATGAATTACATACGCCTGATATATGACAGGATATCAGATTAAAAAAGCCAATGCTTTTAGTGTCCTGTACCCTGGGTGTGGAGATGCCCAGATCACTCATCATCACAGACCTTAGACCTGGAGCTCACCTCTCCACAGCTCGTAAGTGCTCAGAACTGGTGTTGACTCTGCAGTACACTAAAAAGATCACAAAGCAGCGGTGAAATTGCTGCTTTATCTGCAGCAATGTCACACGACCAAGATTGCCCACAGGCATTTAAGATTCAAGTCTACTTCCATCCCATGCATATTTAACTACAGGGGAGAGACATGTAAGCAACCACTTGTCTGTACTAGGATTTCTGTAATGCGCCAAAGCAGAAGTTAGCGTTCCTGTACATAGCACCAGCAAAACAAAGCAAGCCTTGGTCCAAATTCTGCTCTTAAATATGACTTCAGAGGATCTCTTCTGAATTTAAACAGATGTTAAACACGCACTTTGGCATAGCTGCAGATGTTATAAAGCAATTGACTTTGGGTAGAACTTAAATGTTTCTGTAATGTAAATAATGCATGTTGGGCCCCTACCACTACATTAATGACTTTCAAAACGCTGAAAGTGCAGCATATATTAAATGCTGGTTCTGTTCCTTGGCTTTATTGTTTTTATTTCAGAAAAAAAAAAGCCAGATGTAAAAGTTTTGTTTTTCTACCATCAGTGGTATCCTGAAGTCAATCACTTCTGCCGAGGTGTCCCAGTTGTACTGATCGGCTGCAAGACAGACCTTCGGAAAGACAAAGAACAGTTGCGCAAGCTCAGGGCTTCTAAGCAGGAACCCATTACTTACAACCAGGTAAATACAAGTGCATATAAAGTGGTGTTCTCTTTGCAAGAGATAAAGCACACTTACTTCAATGGCATCATTGCTCAAAAGTGCAATCACAGATACTCCAAAATTAGGTGATCACAGTGTCCAGATAAAGAAATTATTGACAGTCAGCACCAACAGGGGTTTCTGTAAGTCCTTTTTGGAAGTGGCCAAATCACCACGCATCTTTTGTACCAAAGTAAAGAGCGTTTTGTATTTCTTGGGGTGTCTGAAAGGAAACTACTAGCTATGCCTTCTAGGCTCATCACATCTCATTCTTGTTTCCTTTCACAGCTGGGTTATTACTGTTACAGATTTGTAAGCCTTGACAAGTTTGTTGGACTCCATAATTTTTATTAGGATACGTTGCTCCCATCACTGGTACTTTGATCAGAATTGTGAGAAAGACTGGAGATGCTACTGTATACATTACAGGATTAAAAATACTGTTTTGGAAAAAATGTGTTTTGCAAACCTTATTTAAAAATAAATCATTTCAAGGACAATAGCAAAAACATCTGCAAGGCTTTTCTAACATAAGAGGCTTTTCTTTGAAGTCTCTAAAGTAATCTTAAAAAAAATGTACACATTATCAAATATTTTCAATTTAAGTATTACAAAGCAGTGAGACTTACAACTAGTCTTACAACACCAGCATAGCTGTCCTAGGTACAGGAGAAACAGTTAGTGGTGGAACAGCTTGTCCCATGTCACACAAGACCTTTCTGCTCAGGTCTCCCACTTTTTTTTTTTTTAACTACAAAGCCATCCTTCTCCTCTCATCTCAGAGCAAGAACAGCAGCTTTTGAACTGTTTGAGACACGTCTGGGGAACAAGGTTAAGTGCACTAAGACCTTGAATGAATCACTCCTTTTTCTAAACAGCATGAAAAGAAACTGCAACTGCATCACCACTAAACCACGCTGGGCTTTTAGCTTGTCTTCCCTGCACAGAAGATAAGATACCTATCCTGTCGCTTTGTGAACAGCTGCAGATTGTCCCTCATTTGCATTAATAACTCCCTTCATCACACTCACACATGAGGTTCAGGGCAAGCAACAGACACTTTTGGCAAGTCTGCTGAGGCCTCGTGCAATTAAATTCCAGGGCCCACATGCTGTACAAACTTTGTCTCCTATGCGAGCCCTCCCACTTGGTTTTTTCTCCCCTTAAATATACACTACCTCAGTCTTTTACAGCTGATGGCATCTTGAGTCACACGACGTGATGCTTCCAATGCCAGGCACAGAGGCGCTGAACAATATCTGCCAGCACTGCAGCTTGCAAACAACTGGAAGGAGACAAACTTCACTTAAATATGCTGAAGAAAAATCCCCCTATAGAAGCCTGAGTGCTCAAGTGACCCCACCCTGAGGGCTTATAATAAATAAATGCAGAGTTTGTGAGCTGTGGGTTGCAGACCTGGAATTCACATTCCAGGGCTCACAGGCATTCAAAACTGGGGGCTGACTCTGCAATGACAATAAAAGGATCACAAGCCAAGTAAGAAATCACTGTGTTTTGTCTGTAGTGATTTCGTGCAACCAAGATTGCATGCAAATGTTTTATATTCTAGTCTGTTCCCATTGCATGCATTGGGGTGAGGCTGAGAAATGCAGACACCCATCTGTGTATACAAGAATTTCGGCGGAGCCATTGTGATGCTCCAGAGCAAAAGTTAGGGTTCTTGCATGTGCACCAGCAAGACATTGGTCCAGATTCTGCTCTTGCATGTGACATTCAATACTAAAGGTGACATCACATAATAGTTAAGGTCAGACCTGAAAAAATATCCCTGTGTAGACATCTTATCCTGACTTGAGTATCTGCTCAGCATTTATTTTAAACAAATTTAATACTGAGAATATTTTTACACTATCAGCATTCTGCATCTTAAGAATCTGTAATGCACTGAACTGTTAGGCCAGGCATAGAGGAAAAAAAAAACCAGTTTATTTAACAATGCCACTTACACTCTTAGCACTATACTCAGAGGCAGCTTCTTTCTTCCTGACCTCATGATACAAAGATGTACAAAATAATTCCTTTTCTTTCCCATCTCACCTTCCTTCTCTCATACACTGGGTTTAAATCTTTTCTTACCTTTTGTTCTTTCCAGGGTGAAGCAGCTTGTCAGCAGATTAATGCAGAAATTTATCTGGAGTGCTCAGCAAAATGTCGTGAAAACATAGAAAATGTTTTTAAAGAAGCAACAACTATTGCACTGAATGCCATGAAAAAAGCCAAGCGCCAAAAGAAACGGACAGTGTGCTCAGTATTATGATCTGGACTGCACAAGAGCAAAGTGATTCGTATTTTAAAAACAGTATAACTTTAAAGACTTTTTTTTTCATTACATGTTTGTATCCCTAGAACAATTTTTATTTTCAAATTTTAATTATTTTTAGTATTTCTGCACTTCTGTTGTACTTCTCTTACAAAGTTTTCAAAGCTCTTTATCAAGGCTAACCAATGCTGCAAGCCTTTGTCCATCTGGCTTTTGCTCCTAACTGCAACCAACCACCAGTCAGGTCTTGGACTCACTATTGAAATTGCAACAAACAGTGACTGTTACTATATGACTTAATTAGTGGGTTTTTTCCCCTCTGATAAATAGTTGTGGTGTGTTATAGCTACAATTTACTGTCTTTTTCAAGCAGAAAAGCCACATCTTTTAGAAGAAGTGATGTTAGAGCAGCTTATCAGGCACCTTTGAAGAGACAGAAATGAAGTTCTGTCTTAACATTTTCAAATGAATTTACTTGGTGGCAGTGGTACAAGTTAGCCTCAAGCTGCCCCCAGAGCGTGCAGAGCATCCACTACTGCCCCTGTACCACTGGGCCAGCTTTGCAGAGCTGCTCCTTTAGAGCTCTCCTTGCAAGGCCTGCTGCTGTAATAGAAAGTGGTATTTATCAATGGAAATACATCAGTTGCTCCAATTCAGAAATGAAGTATCATGGAAAATACTTAATGTACAGCACTCCAAGTTAGAAGTACTCCAGACAGCTACTATGTATAATGTCAAGTCAGTTTTATAATAAACTTATATAGCCTATTTAATACGTATTGGTGTATGCTAGGGGAAATACTTAACTCGTGTTCATAAACTGATGAAATCATCTCTACTGTTATAAATTAAGATTTTCCCTTTTGTGATGAAGGTGTCAGTTGTCTGTTTAAGGATGAGGGACACTCCCACTGCACAACCTAGTACACGTGCCTCAAATCTCCTAGTTCTTTTGCACATCCTCATGCAGTGAGATCTCAGATTTCAGGAGCAGTCAGTAGTTTGTAGTCATCACAGACCAAACCCTTGCCAGGGAAGGAGGTTTCTGCAGTACAGGTGTTGCTGAAACCTTTCCGTACAAGGCAAACTACAGACCGTCCTAAGGGAGAATACGTAGGACTTGCATAACAGTAACAAGACACAACCTTTTGCCAAAAAGCTTAGGCAGTGCATGCCAAGATTCTATTAGATAAACATTGCCCTGTTACAGAGCCTGGTAACTGTACATCATACAGATTTCATGCAACTTTATCCTCTGCTGGTTACATGACCAGCTGGTGAAAAACTCTGTTTTGGCACGAGCCTTCATTATTATTTTACATGCAGGTTAAAGAGATCTTAATCCTTGAAATCTTACTTTTTTTTTCTTCCCCTAACTTGTTTTGATTTAATTAAGGTTTGTGAATCCCTATGAGCTTAAAATGGAAAAATTAAAAAAAAAGTTACAAGTTTGTGCACATCTTTGACTATAGAAAAGTCCTGAAGAACGGTGCAGCCCTTTCTCCACAAGAAGACATTTGTCAGTAAAAGACACAGAACCACACATCACCTTAGCCAGTATGAAACTGAAACATCAACGCGCAGGAAGTTACCATGTTTACCCTCAGCTCCACACCAGGAGTCTTTCTTGCTTTTTTAATCTGAGTTTCTCATGCTGCAGTACTCAAGTTACTCACCATGTGCAGAGCTCCCCACCCCTGGAGAACCAGGTCCACTGCTCAGATCCAGCAGGTTCCAGCATTGCTCTCAAAATAAAACAATTTACATTTCATAAATGGAGAGTTCAAAGGATAAAAAAAACCAAACGCCACAGGCTCCGCAGAAGTCAAAAGTTAACATACAAAGATACAGCCCAGCTAGTGTGAAAGTTGTTCAAAATATGCAAATTGCAATTTACTGTTCGTGCCCACAGGACAGTGACACTGTAAAGGTAATTTTGCTAGCCTCGCAGCAACAGAAGAACTGATGAGACCATCTCAAGTCTGTAGTGCATATATATTTCTTCATGAGCATGCTTACTGGGAGAAAGGCATAATTTTCAGATCACACTTTGCCAAAGCATATGCCCAATTTGGGCTTTGTGCTAGCTCAAAGGAAGCCTTCACCGTTGGGAAAGACACTGCCTAAAGTGGCTCACGATACTGCAGCTGGCCTTCGGAGGTACAGATGTTACAACACCCAAAACAAGCTTATTTGAATGAGGAAGTTTAAGGTCAAGCAGCACAAGGAGTTAAGCAGGATGGCAGTCAGTATTTGTCCTCTGCCATCCTCCTGAACTAGTGTTTACATTCTCATAACTATTGGTACAAGCGCAGCATCTAAAGAAAGTATTTAATATTTCTGCTGAGGCTGTCCTCCCCTTTCCAGAACGGCACTGGGAGCAAAAAACACTGAAAACAGAAACCCAAGTGCAACTGCACTTATTGCCACTGACCAAGGCTATCTTAAGGAAAAATGGTGTCTCGAAAAAGCAACCTGAAGAGCAGTGTATTTGTTATTAAAAAGGGGCTGAAGCAGCTGCATATTGAACAGTTTATTTTAGGTCTTTTCCAGGCCTGGACAGATGACCTGGCCTCCCTGGAAGAGGGCTAGCAGACTTCCCTGCCATTTAATAACTGGTTTTGCTTGCTTGTTTTTCTTTTCAAAAGAGAATTTCTCTTCTTTAAATAGCTTTTTAAAAGTGTATATAGCAGCAGTATGGTACAGAGATGGGCATTTTTTTTTCCACAGTACACACAGGTTAGTATTGCCACTGAAAATATGCCTTAAACAAATGCCTTTAAAAAACAGCATTCGGTCTGTATTACTGATCAACCTGGAGTGTTCATAAACCTTTGCAAATCCAATACCCAGAATGTAAGTAATAAAACTGGAAAGTGTTAAATATCATTCCAGAACTGGAATTACAGTAGATCCCACATTCTCCCAATGCTGGCACTTCACTGGGCAGGTGCATGCTGCTCTATATACAGAAAAAAAACCAAGAGCAAACACGTTTTGTATTAAATATACATAAATAGCAGGACCGCGGACTGGAGAGCCATGCTTGCATAATACTGAGTCTGTGCTGGCAGAGTCCATATCCTTCGCCAAACACGGGGACGGGCAAGTCTTTCCGAGCCTGTCCACGGCATAGCTAGGGTTTATAGCAGGATCTGTCCCAAAGCCAGCACCTGCTGCGGGCGCAGGGACAACAGCCAGCACGCCGGGGAGGGGGAGTTCACAGCTTCTTAATTTTATCTTTGTTTTTCTGGAGTTTAGTGTGCACCACTTTGAGAGTAGTGAGGAAGTTCCCTAGGAAGAGCAGCAGAAACGTCAACGCCAACACAAAAACCTGAGAGGGGAGAAGGAGAAAAAAAAGGTGAGAGCCGAAGGTACTGCTTTGGCCACATTTAAGCGAGCTCTGAGGGGGCTTGGTTGGCAAGTCCAGGGATCCGTTAGCACACGAGGAGAGAAGATCGTAGCCAAATGTACACCCATGCATCCAGGTGTGTGGGTTAACAAGAAGTATATTTTTATCATGATCATTTAAGTAGCATTTACTGGTTTTTAACATTACAATATGGATTATATTCAACATTGCTGGACGCTACCAGACAGTAAAATCAAATCATTAAGTCCAATCTAATGGATTACCGTTATGCTACAAGCACTTTCATCCAACAGCAGTGGCACAGGCGTGGGGGAATGACACGTTTCTGTGGGAAGCTGTGTTCCTCCTGTTAAGCCAGTGAACAAAGTGAGCACACCAGCTACAGCAAGATCTGCCCAAAATAAAGACCATCAGATTATCTGCACCACTGCATGTGTGATGTGGTCCAATCTAGATCTACAGGAGCAGTTGTATAGCTGGAAAATGGATAGACATGTTTGATGGGTGACAGCAACTGAGAACACAAGTGGGAGGATCCCTGAAGTGGGGCAATAAAGCGGATAATATGTTTTTAAAGTGATTCACTGCCATCGTTTTTTTGTTGTATTTTTGTATGTGTAATCCATGGATCAGCCATAAAGAACCACCAGCAACTCAGCAGCCATTGCTGTTAAATGCCCGTATACATGAACAATATGGAGAGATATTTACCCACATGAATTTTCTTCCCCCTACCTCCTGGGCCTTTCAGTTCGTGTGGTCACCCGTAGGTGCAAGCTCCTCTACAGTAACTCACATTTATTTTGAGTTCTCTTGTATAGGCTCTGTGCCACAACATCCCAAGATATTCAGATGGGGTCAGATACCTAAATATCTTCAAGGATGTGGTTAAACACCCCCTCCTCCCGCTGCTCCATGCTTTTTCTGAGCAGAATCAACACCCACCTGCCATTCTTTGCACTCCTTATGCCTCGACAATCCAAAAAGCGTGATTGCATTATATAGCTGCCAGAACTAAAGAGGGAAAAAAAAAAAGCAATTTCATTACTAGCAAAAAAATAAAAACCCCACACCTTAGAAACATTTGCCATGGGTACACGTGATCCAAAGCACCTTTTTACAGTGCTGCAACCACAGTGGCAGACCCTCCCAAGGCCCCACGCCACAGAGGGAGGAACAGGATTGCCTGACTTACATGCCCGAAGAACAAGAAGGGAAGGAGAAACGTCAGCCCTCGCCACATCCAGGACTGAAATCCTTCTGGAAAAGGTTAACAGAAGAGGCAGAGAGTGAGCACAGAAGAGCCAGGACCAGAGCTGCAGCCCTCCCCACCCAGACCACCCCATAAGGGCTATTCCCATCCTGCTCTGCAATAACCAACCAATTTAAAGTATGTACTTGAAGGTGGGATAGTGGGAGGAGGATGAAGATGGGGATGACCAAAACCTCCATCTTAACCCTCTCAAGAGCTGACAGAGATCAGAGCCCTCTGCTCCTGACCCACAGGACTGGAGGAGGGGGATAAAAGCCTCACTCCCTTTCCTGCCATAGGACACGGGCAGCAGGGCAGTGGGGTGGCAGCTCTTGCAAAGCTCGCTCTCGGAAGGCCACGCAGCCCTCTCCCTAACACTGCATCTAAAACCTGTGCAAAAACTTTGCAAACCAAGTATTGCAGAAAACCTCACCTACTGTAAGGTCCAAGTGGTTTCTCTCCCCCAAAGCACGGAGTCTATAAAGGCAGCCCCTTTGATAATAATACTGTAGGAACTGAACGCAACCTGGAGAAGGAGAGAGAAAACATCACTGCATTGGCTATTCAGAAGTATGATAAACGTAAAAAACTATTTTAATAATGTTTAGTCCAACAGCATTTAATTATTGTCTATATTTGTGCATTGTATATTAGCATGGTATGGTTTATATTTGTACATAATATAAACATTTATACATTAATATAAACCATGGTATGGTTTATATTAATACTCCAGTATTTACCAAGCAGACGTGTTTTCTTCTAAGCAGGTAAGATACAAAACTATTTTATCCCGTGAATTAGCAAGGTAAGATATACTCACTCTGAAATATTGAAAATGCTAAAAATTGACTGCGAAACATTTGATACATGAGTCCATCTGGCCTGAAAGCAAAATACAAAGGAGGTCTATTTATTTCATAAAAAGCACATGATGCAGTGCCCTTCCCCTCCACTGCCAAGCTGGATCCCATTAGCAAGCGAAGCAAGCAGCTGGTACCCAGCCTGCTCCACCCGGTCAGGAGCCCAGAGGGTGCTACAGCTGCACATCACAACTCTGGCATATAGAAAATGCTGTAATTGATTAGGTTTCCCCTCTGAAATGTGTATGAATGCTGCCCCCTCTTACTCATTTGCTTATCACAGTTTTCTCTAGGCAGCAATCAAAGCCATTCAGCAGTGTCTGCATCAAGAATCCACACGGTGGAGCAGGGGGTGGTTGTGCTCCTTATCCTGAGGGTAGTTCAGGACAGACAGAGGGCAGGGGACCTTCTGCTCCAGCCACTATGTCATCCCCTTACAGATTCAGGAGCAGAAACATTTGTTGTTTTAAAACTTTTTAATTATTAACTAATCAGTTAATGCCAAAGTTGACAAAGGTTGCACAGGGGCTGTACACGGGATGCATCGCTGCGTTGTTTGACCAACGTCACCACCCATTGGAAAGTAACTTGCATTTTTGGCTTTATACTCGGTTTGTAATCTGGGTTCAGTAAAGGCACCAAACAGATTCATTTTGTGGTGTCCTCCCTCTAAAGCAAAGCGCTGCTTGTTTGCTTAGTTACACAGAGACAGAAATCAGGAGACTTGCAGAGATTTTGCTACCATCAGCACAACTACAGCTTAGGTTTGGGTTTCTTTTTTTTAAATCAGCAATGTAAATACGAACTTGCAGTGATGCATTTATCACTGAAAACATCTGTAACGTCAGACAAATAAAGTCTGACGTTCGCCACATGCCCATGTGGCCACAGCTTCATGGTCACACTGGATTTAAATGCTTAGATGATGCAAACACTTTGCAACAGGCTCGAAGCACCTCGAGCAGGCAAGAGCGGACTCACCATGTTAACATTACTCCAGACAGGAACGTGGAGACATAGTGATGAGACACCCACCAGCCTTTGATCCTGAACAGAAAAAACACAGCAGTTAGACGAGAAACGTGGATTTTAGCATTATAAGTCTGGCTTTAAAGACAAAAAAAAAAAAAAAGATCCTGACTTGGGGGAGGAGGGGGGCAGGGAAGAAAAAAGATGGCTCAACTCAAGCAAAAGGGGTGGTGTGGAGCACTGTCCTGACAATACGGCTTAGCTGGGTCACGAATCCACAACTGCTGGAGGGAGGCTCAGGACCAGGGCACATCTCGCATGCTCCCATGAGCTCTCCAGCACAGCGAGAAGCAGCAGTCCCTCAGCACGAGGTACCACAGTGACTAATGGTGCACAAGTTTCAGCCCACACACCTTCTTTTTTTCTTCCCGTGCCATGCAAATAAGTGACATTTCCAAGTCCTTCCTATGAGGTGGCTGTTTCTTTCAGACAAATGGTGCAGAAAGCTCAGAAAATTACAGTAAAGCGAGCAAAGGCTGTAGGTGAGGCAGAATCAAGAAGTGAAGAGCTGCGCCAGGGACAGCGCTGCTTTGGAAACTAAGCCAACATGATGGGTCAATTTGGGGCATTTCCAACCGAAGGTGTGTGACCTCTAACACAAGACAGCACCAAGCCACTGTGACCCACCTCCGTAGATGCAGCGAGCTCAAGCTCAGAGGTTTCTCTGCTGGCCTTGGGCATACAACTTTACGTCCCCATGCTTGTTTTTTTCCTCTTTGTCTCTGGCCCCACAGCGATCCACCCCTCTCTGGAAAGCACCCCAAAACAAGACATCCTGCCCGCAGCAGCCCTGAGGACAGCCATGCTTGGAGAAGGGACTGCTTCATCCCTGCTGCCCACGCTGGGAACTGTGCCCTCAAGCAGCTCCCAGAAATCAGCACATTTTTAAGATTTTGCCCGCAGGCAAAGCAGGAGGGCCCTGATTTTCCCACTGCACACGCCACACTGCTGTCTGCCTCCAGGCACAAAGCCCTCTTGCATCGGGAGTGGGGACCACAAGCATCCTGCTGGCAATGCGAGACAAGGCTCCCAGAAATGCTCCCTCCCATCCCCATTTGGAGGCGCACATGGAAGCAACTGGCTTCAGAGAGGGAAGAGACTGTCTGAAACTGCTCCCAGCTGATCATTAGGCATTGCCACTTAATTAGGACAACACTAACTCCTGCCACTAACACAAATGCTGGTCTGCCCCTGTACAAGCACCACTACAAAGGAGTGTACAAGTTCTCTGTGCAGTATTCGGAGCAGGAACGAGTGCATGAAGCTGGGCTAACGCGATGCTGGCTGCACGCAAGGTAGCAAACAAGACACATTAGAAGCCCAATTAATTAATGCAATGGGGAGCTGCAAATGTTGCAGCAGCAGCAGCCGCCACTCACCCAGCTGCAAACTGACATGCAGACTCATGCCTGGGAAGAGACACGGTAATTGCTGCGGTTTCCCTGTGCCAGCCTATCTGGATGATGAAAACCAGGGACAGGCAACCATCAGGTTATTGCTAAAATCTAACACCAGACTCCAGGTTAAGTTACACAAGTGCAAACTCGAGCAACTTCTCGACCTAGACCTAATGGAGATGCTCCAGGAGCAATTCACCAACAGGACCTCACCACCCCACCTTAGGATACTAAAGGTGCCATAAAGAAACAAGGGCTTGGAGTAAAGATCATATTTCAGTTAACTTTTCCCACGGTTTTACTTGTGTTTCCAGCCCTTCAATTATCTCCTAACCGCCAACTTCCCCTCGACAGGACTCTAATTTAGTCAAATGCTTCAGGAGACACAGCAGTGACCCACGGGGCGACCATACTAACCACAGGGCGTAGAGCCTGTACCTCGGGTTGGTCCTTTCACCAAAAAACACACACACACTTATACTCCAGACCACATCTACAACTAACCCGCAGCTACCAAGAACATCCAACACTTTGGAAAAAGAGCTTATGGACTTCTAGGAACCGCACCTTCTCCTCCCTCCCCAAACCTCAGGTGGCCACATCTGCCCTTGGAAGCCACCAGGGAGAGCAACAGAGACAACAGATCCTGCAGAGAGGCATGAGCATCTCAGATTTCCTGGGCTTCAGTGCAAAACTGAATCCCCTTTTGTTGCTTGTTTTTCTTTTAAGGACATTCATGCTTTAAATAGTTTTTGCAGATGGCACAGTACCTTGATCCATTGCTAATGAGAATGCTTTCCCGTATCGTCAGCGTGCAATAATACCACACTAACAGAAAGTTAAACACTTCATCTGTCACCCTGTTAAATAGAAAAAACACACAGTAAAAAAACCCCTGTTAATTATAAAGACACATTAAAAAAAAAAAACCAACCTATTTTTCATCCCCCGCCCAAGTGAGTCACAGACACGAAACCCCAGTCCCAAACATCTCTAATCCACATGCAGAGCCGCAAGCATTGGCAGCACCGCTGGGCTCAGAGTCCTTTCCTCCGGGAAGTGCCCCGTGATATAACACTGCAGATCTTGAGCCGATAAGCAGGTACGCAGAGATGACATTAATTCCTTCTGAAGGAGAGAAAGCACCATGGAAGCAGCGGATGATCCAATTTAGAGAGGCATTTCCAGGCTAATTCAGTGAGGAGATTCCATGAGATCTATATAAATCCAATCAACTAAAAGAGCAGAAGAGCGTTACACTCCGGGGGGGGGAAGCCTTCATTTTGCCTTTTGCAAACCCCTGAAGCCAAGGGGATTCGGGGCAGCCTCTGTATATGGCAGCATTGTTCTTTGAGACGATCCTGCATTCACCCCAGACCCAGAGAAACCTCAGTGGAAGTGCCCAGCTCCAACACCTTCCTGTTTTTTAAGCAAAACTGAAAAGTGGAAGCTTGTTGGTGCTCAGATACTTTATCACGACCTAGAGATAACATTTCAGGTCTGATCATTTCACGCAAATCATCTCTTGTTGCATTTGCAACCCCAGAGCTGCAGCATGGTGCTAGTCCCTGCCTGGGACAACCCATGAGCAAAACCAACTGCTTGTTCCCAAGCACAGCCTGATGCCCGGAAAACAACAGGTCAGGAAACATGATGTGGGACTTCTCAGTTATAAGAGACTCCAAAAAAAGTTAAACAAGGAAAAGCAAGTAGCTACAATACAGGTCCTGCCAGTGTTGAAGAAGAGGTGCAGAAGCTGTCCTGTTGTCCAACTGCTTGAAGCTTAAACACTGCCAGAGCCCATCTCACCATCCTTAACAGATCAGTTAGTTCAAACCCAGCACGTTTTTATTCAAAATACTTTATTAGAAGTAAAAATGCAGCTTGCCTGTAGTGGAGAATAAACCTGCAGGTGACGGCCCCAAGTAACAAGATTATTGTCAGATAAAGTTTGAACTTCTCATACTCGTCCTTGTAGGCAAACCTGGAAGAGAACAACCACTGTTTATGGACACAAACGGGTGTTTACTGGAATGTGGCTTCACTTTTTTCAAACCAGATACAAATCCACATGCCAGGCCCAGAGAGAGAGGTTTTGTTTGAAACATTTAGAAAACCAGCAGACAGCGGTGAAAGGCAGCGTTCTGCCCGCAGGGTCTGTCTAGGCTGCACAGCCATTACACTGCAAGACAACAGCTTAAGTCCATAACAGCTGGTTTCTGGGTTGGCATGATAAAATTCAAAAAAAAAAAAGGGCAAAAAACCAAAACCACAGAAAACACCTCAATTTTCTGGAGCACTGTATGCCTAGAAGTCGCAATACCATTTTTCATTGCAAAATAAACCCCTTACAATTAAGGCAACAGGCTGAGCTGGGCTTAAAAGCAAGTGATGGACAGAATCCATCAGAGCTACACGAAGCATTAGCTTGGCCCTATGTCATGGTCCGACTTGCCCACCCTCAACATTTCATCTTTTATCAGACCTAAGAGAAACCGATTCCCGTCTCCGGACTTCAGTCCATATCCACAGCTGGCCCCAGAGAAACCCAAATTCACACACGCAGAAACGCTCACTTACTTTGCTTGGTTACTCAGGAGAGTTACATTCACATTTCCCAGCACCAGATTTAAGTACAAGCTGGAAGACAAAAAACAAGAGCAGACCCAAGTAAGTCATTTTATTTGAACACTGCAGGATGACCCAGATCGGAGCTGAAGGGACCGGCAAATCTGCCAAAGCCACGTTTGCTGTAGGTTTTTAATTAAGGCAAACTGGAGAGATAGACTACAGAAGAGGATTTAAATGTGGAGAGATTGGTCAGCATTTCCAAGAAGTTAGAGAAAAGCTTGATTTTCCGGATCCCTTTTCTGTGCTATAGTCTAAGGGCGAGATATGTAGTGTACACTGTCCAAAA
Organism: Ciconia boyciana; assembly: GCF_034638445.1. Classification (NCBI taxonomy): domain Eukaryota; kingdom Metazoa; phylum Chordata; class Aves; order Ciconiiformes; family Ciconiidae; genus Ciconia; species Ciconia boyciana. Next base: position 9,411,476 of record NC_132948.1, read on the forward strand.
CCAAAAATAACGGGGAGAAATTGGAAGAAAAGTTTCTGATAGAAAGTTCTGAGGGGCTGCATGGTGCTGCAGCCCTTGACAACTGAAAGAAATCTGTCCTAGCAACCCTGCTTGAAGCAAAGTATAAATTTTAAGTTGGCTGAAAACACTATTTAAAAAAAAAAAAAAGAGAGAAAATTCTTGTGCTAATTTAGTCTTAAAAAAATTAGCACAGGAAAACATCAGTGTGAGACAGTGAATTGCACAATCTCTCGCCAATGCAGGGTTACTTTTCTTTTAACAAGAAAACCTGCACTGCCTACACGCAGTACATTTATATACACCTCCAGCTAACAAATTCTGTGTACAACTGACACAGCAGCTCAGCAAGAGATTTATGACTAATCCAGTTTTACATGTATTTCTTCAACACGCACATTATCCTTCAGGAACAACACCACTGCGAACACTTAAGAAAATCAGGCTTCCCGGAGCGCACGCCTCCCCAGCAAAGCACGTACCCATTCTTCTTCGGCAAGTAGGCCTCCATGTCGAAGAAGGCATTCTGCCTCTCCTTGATCTGGGTGCTGATCTCCTGAATGAGAGCAAACTCTTCAGGACTCGCTCTGGGCTTGCACCTGTATGAACACAGAAACAAGATATTCCTGTTCATGTTTTTACCTCCTTTGTATTTAAAGGAAGATAATGTTGTAGTAAAATCCATGCTGTTAAGAAGCTAACTGTGTGAGGTGATGCCATTGTGCACTTTGCTCCTGTATTTCTGCAGCACTATTTGGCTTACCATGATTTTATTTCACTGTCTGGTTTATGCCGTTGTAGGTTATTTCAACCAGCTCGTTTATAAATCAGCTTCTCTTTTCATCTCAGCTCAGTGACAGGATCCCGTACTTCTTCCCTAGCAGAGCACTTAGGGAACATTGTGCTTTTTTGCAGGAACTCCTTCCACTTCGGGAACTTTGTGCACGGTTTCAGACACTGCCCTTTGCAGAGGCTGCAGCTCTTCAGGCATGAAATATTTCAGGATGTAACAAAACACACAGCTGACGATTTACTGACAAACTGCAGTTTTACCAATTAATGTAAAACAGAGAGCAGAGCACAGCGGCGTTAGCAACCCCTGCTGTTGGAGGTGGTGCTTTCAGACCTGCACACAAGGAATTTAGCCCGTGGTTCCCAGGGATCAGCCCAGCAGCCAAAGACAGTTCTCTCCTGTAAATCCACCCAGGAGCAAGATATACCTTCAGGTTCAAGGATTGATGCTGCTCTTCCAGCACGGCTTACGGAGCAAAGCTTTGCTCACCTAGCAAAACACATAGACCAAAAGCTGTATGGTCCTGCAGCGTATGGCACATACTGCAAGGATGCAAACCCACACAGGCTCCCTCAAAGATCTTCTTTATTTGCAGGACTCCATCTCTCATAGGGTTACGAACATTTTACCTGGCTGTGACAGATGGAGGTGACTCAAGAATAACATGGAGCAAAATTAGCACCATGACACAGATTGCATTTAAAATGCTAAAAATCCAAACATTTCAGCCCTTTGGGAATGAGCAACATCCCATCCCTGCCTCCTCCACCCTCCAGGTCTCCCGTTACCGTTGCAGGCTGTGCTTCAGATCCCTTAGTGTCTTCTTCTGCCGGTGTATGGAGCTGCTGCAGGCTGTCTGCAAACTGGTGACTTCTTCCAGTTTCTGCCTGTAAACTTTGTGTGTTTCCTGCAGGAGAAAAGGAGATGATTGGTAGGAAGAGCCCTGCTAGGTTACACACTGCATTTGGTCCTCACCTCTGAAGGAAGCAAGCAAAATCCTGGTTTTTTGGGAGTCAACAGGCACCCCTGCAAACAAGCAAGGAGGGGGCGATGCTGAACCAGCATGGATCCTGGAGTACTGTGTCCAGCTCTGGAGCCCTCAGCACAGGAAAGCGGGTCCAGAGGAGGGCCACAAAAACGATCAGAGGGATGGAACACCTCTCCTATGAAGAAAGGCTGAGAGAGTTGAGATTATTCAGCCTGGAGAAGAGAAGGCCTTATAAGGCCTTCTCCCAATAAGGGAGACCTTATTGCAGCCTTTCAGTACTTAACGGAGGCTTATAAGAAGGATGGGGACAAACTTTTTAGCAGGGCCTGTTGCGATAGGTCAAGGGGTAATGGTTTTAAACTAAAAGAGGGTAGATTTAGACTAGATATAAGGAAGACTTTTTTTACAATGAGGGTGGTGAAACACTGGAACAGGTTGCCCAGAGAGGTGGTAGATGCCCCATCCCTGGAAGTGTTGAAGGTCAGGTTGGACAGGGCTCTGAGCAACCTGGTCTGGTTGAAGATGTCCCTACTCATGGCAGGGGGGTTGGACTAGGTGACCTTTAAGGGTCCCTTCCAACCCAAACTATTCTATGATTCTATCCAACACAGTTTAAATGGACGCTAATGAAATTCCTGCAAAAGGAAGAGATCCTCTCTACACGCATCTCATTTCCTCTTTCTAACAAGCTTTCCCACTCAGGAGCTCCTCATTCCTGTCCCACCCTGTAACGAGGCCCCTAATCCTCCATTTGATCCCAATCTGTCCCCATCAAATGGGTGGTTAAATCATAGAGCAGGAACTCTGATTTCACAGCCAGATTAAATCTGGGGAAAAAAGAAGAAAGATGAGGATCTGGGACACACACACACACAAAAAAAAAAAACCAGCCACAAATCCACACCTGGGGTTTTAGACGCCTCCTGGCCACCACTGCCATCTCAACCCCATATATGTTCAAGCAACCTACTGCCCCATACTCTAGTTTAAGAGCTTAACCCATCCCCTCCCTGCGGCATTAGAAGCTCCTTGAGAGGAACTTCTTTATCACAGCTCATTGATCCTCTGCAGCCCTGAATTAGTGTTTGACTGGCTGTAACGAGGACATGCTAACCAACTGCAAGCCCACTGAGAGGTGCCTCTGCTTGGGAATAAACATGCTCTGCTTTTCTGCCCTTCGCAGTGATTTCACCGCCTTCCCAAGTGCAGGGAGACCTCAGAAAGGGCTAAGCAGACACCAAGCGATGCCCTCCGAGCAAATTTTAAGATCTATAATAACTTGCAAAACAAAGTTTGCAGAGTTAGTGCCAAGAGAAGGTACAAGTTAAATGGTTATTTGCACGGCTGCTTTATCTACCATTACCACCAGTTTTCCCAGAGCATAAACATGGTGGTAAAACCATACAAAACAAATCTTTGCTTTTCTCCTCATTAGGACCTGGCTGTTAGCTGTTCGTTATTTACAGGAGCAATCCAAAACAAGCTCCAGTATCCAATTTAAAAAACTTCATAACCAAACTAACCATGTCCAGGCACAGCAGCTCTCATTGTTTCAGGACTGGTTTGGCTTTTCTTAGCACGAGGAGGACTTCAGGGCTTGCTGGATCGCACAGTAACTCCTTCTGCTTCTCTAGATATCACACAACAACGTCTTTTAAAAGGCTGGTTCAAAGGATGTAAGAAGCTCTTTGCCAAAAAAAGTGTTCAAGTATTTATCGGAAACACAAACAGGCAAGTTGAGAGCTGATAAATTCTACTGCTAGCCAGAAACATCAGGATAATGATTTAAAAATGACACTGGCATTTAGAAGAATGTAACATTTGCTAGAAGCGAAGTTATTTATTCATCAAGAGAGGTGATTGCTTACAAAGGGGACCCACCGGCAGCACAGGGAGCTCAGCACTGCCTTTACATTAATACCTATAATCCACAGGCCAAATACCTGCCCGGAGGGTCGGGTTTGGCCACAGCTCTCTCACTCCACATAAGAAACAACACATACCGAAAAACAAAGGACCCACGCACCAGGGAGAAGAGTATTTTTGCCCTAGTTGAAGAGCTCCCAGCGGAGACGTCAGAGTTGTCTCTGCACCCAAGTTTACAAGATGTACAGTGCCAGGGCCGTGACTGCCCAGTTTGCAAGTGGAAATCACTGCCCAATTTGCCCGCAGACTAAGGGCAGGCAGCAGTCCAGCACGGCAGCCCTGCGCTGCAACCGCTTTACACTTTCTGTAAGTACCCCAAAGCCTATTTTCCGTTGGACTCGCAACAGCCCTGCTTGTGGTCAGCACTTGTTCATTTGCAGGACTTAAGCCACATTCATGGGGAGCCCTTGCAGGGCTTTTTCCTAATCAAAATCTGGTTTACATGTTCATATGCAAGGTTTAATTAAGAAGTTGTTGCAGGGCAACTTGCATTTTCCTACGGCATAGAAGACCACGGATGTGCCACGGCCAGGGGAGGGAAGGTAAGAATCTGTGGGGGTTCCTGCTCCAAAACTGCAATGCCCCACAGCTCTGAGCTCTCCATCTCAGGCTGCTGCTCCAGAGACGAGGCACCACCCTGGCAACCCCAATTACAAAAAGCCACAGATATGCCTGATTAAAAGCGCTTTGCAAACCTGGATGTCCCCCAGCCCCCTCTCACGGCTGGTCCCTGCTGCCCCGAGGGGATGCTCAGTGCTGCTGCGCAGCAGGATCAGCCCCTTTGAAGCCCCTCAAGTCGGAGCTCCCCAAACACAAGTGTAGCCCCAAATGCCCCGTGCCAGCCACCCAGCACGTCAGGGCAGGAGCTACAACCAGAGTCCAAGGTCCTCCTCTGCAGGAGAAGGAAGACACAGCCCCTGACCCAGAACTTACAACACAAGTGTAAAATACGAGACAGGGCAGGAGTGCACTGAAACAGAGATCATTTTGCTCCATGGGGCCAGCACTGCCCTCAACACACAAAGAATCTGCCCACCATCAATTTTTTTTCCCTACTGGCATTGCACAAGAGACCCTTTTAGTGGATGCGACCAAAGTACCTTGGAAAACACCAATGGGGAGCTCCTTCCAAATGCGAGCAGCAGCTCCCACGTGGCCCCGGACCAGCATTTCCAGCCCAAGATGAGTCAGGCCAGCAAAAAAGGGCCCTGAGGGGGGTGATGCAGGCGTGGACGAGGTCAGGCTGCTGCCAGGAAAACCACACTGCTCAAGAGCAAGAGATGCTGCAAGTGTGTCCAAAAAGCCACGTGCAAGCACAAGCATGAGAGTGGACACCGACATCAAAGTACTTTCTTACTAAACAGTTGGGATTCTTACTCCACGCATCAAGGTTTGACTTGAATCCAGTTGGGGAGTACAGAACCTTCCTGCAAAGCACACTGAAGCATGACCAGCACCTCATGGAGCTGGAGCAGAGTCACATCCTCAGGACAGCGCCGTGTTCCCCTCTTCTGCAACGCCGCCTTCAGATATAAACTCTGCTTGTGAGCCCTGAAGCTCTCAGATAATGGATGTTATTCCAACTTTTCACCTCTACAGTACTAACCACTGGGCAATGATACCTCATGCCACCAGCAGCTGCCACCACATCTAGAAGCATTTCTACTTTCCTTTTATGGCTGGGGAAACCAAGGCAGGGACAAGTCATTGACATTTTGCTGTGGTTTAGGTCAGACTTAAGCAGCATGGTCGGCAAGGCGGCTGGTTGGTGCACACAGCAAACAAGCGATCAACAAAATCACGCCAGCTGGTCCCCCCCCAACGCCCAACCACCACCTTTCCTTCTGTTAACAAGCCTACAACCTGAACTGACTTTTAATTAAGACAACAAGCTAAATCTGGAAATCGCACTTTTTTTGCAGTGCACGTTCTGTTTAACAGTCTAAAAGAGGCTAACAGCCACGCAGAGCAAGAACAGCCAGTCGTGTTTTAAAACTGGCCGAAAGATTTAAAGCACGTGTATAGGTGCAGCATTGACGACATGCCGGGAAGGGAAGGTTTCTGGCGGTAAAAGCATTTTGCAGAAACAGTTCTCAGTCCCTACTCCAAGGTCTTTCTGTCCCCCAGCGTGCTTTTGCAAGATGGAAAAACAGCACTTGACCCCCTTGTATCCCACCAGAGGAAATTAAACTCCGGCCAGGCGATGCTCGCAGTACAGGCGTTACCTGCGTCGCTGCTCGTGCCGTGCTACGGGCGCGCAAAAACGCCAGGTCTCCCTTCCCCACCCTTGCTCCAGCAGTGGGAACCGCAGCACCGCGTCCCCTCGGGCACCTCATCAGACGTACCCGCAGCCATAGTTTGGTCTGGGATGTCCCGTGTGCACGTAGCACCTGCCTGGGGATACCGGGGCACAGCGGTATTTCTGGGGTGCTGTGCAAGGACGCGCATCCGTGCAGAGCCGTGCTTCGTGCATGCACCCCGGGCCTGCGGCGAAGGCGTCGTGCACGCGTGGCCTTGTCGCGCGCAGCCCACCCGGGGGCCTCTCCTGGGCGCAGCGAGGAGGGGGTGAGCCTTTCCGCACCCCTGGAAGCTCCTTGCTGAGGCTGCCCCAAGGCGGGGGCCTCCCGGGGAAGGGGTCAGCGGTGGGGACCCCGGGGGTTCGCACCCCGCGCTGCCGGCCCCGCTCCCGCAGGGCCCCCTCCCAGCCTGCGGCAGCGCGCAGGGAGAGGGAGTCCTGGGGGCGAGCCCGGCGCCGCCCCCCGCCCCGTGCAGCGCCGCGCAAAGCGATGCAAAGCAAAGCCGGGGGAGGCAGCGCGGGGCAGGGCGAGAGAAGGAGCGGACGCGAAGCCGGGCAGCACCGCACCGGCGCGGAGCCCCGCCGCCGCCCCCCCGCCTCACCTGGAGCTGCCGGAACTCCTCCTCCAGCTCCCGCCACTCGCCCCGGCACCGCTCCAGTTGCACCCTCATGGCGCGGTGCAGCGCACCCGGCGGCGCGAGCTCTGCCGGCGGCGGCGGCGGCGCGAGCCCGCACCCGGGCCCGGGGGCCACGTGCGCCCCTGACGTCATCGCGCGGGGCTGGGCGCGGCGCCGTAGCGGCGCGCGCCACACGCCGCCCCGCCCCGTCCCCCGCCCGCCTGAGGCGAGGCCGCTCCTCAGCCGGCGCCGCTCCTCAGCCGGCGCCGCCCGCCCAGCCCCGGTCACCGCGGGGGGTCCTCCGCGGCTCTCCCGGGTCCCTTCGTGCTGTGGCAGAGCCTGAAGCGCTCCGTGGGGCTGGGGGGGGGGCTTAACACTCCGTGCGGCGCTGGCGGAGCCGCCGTCCCGCGGGGACAGTCCCCGCAGAGGGACCTGCTCCCTGAGGTGACACACACCTGGGCTGAGGCGGCACAGCCAAGCATCTGCCTGCGGCCAGCGCACAGCGGGTCATTAATATCAGAAAGAGAAAGTGACGAGACGATTCCTGATCTTTTTTATTATTACAATAATAACCTGCTTGGCGGTAGGACTGGCAAACCAGGAGTGGGGCCTGGTGGCCTCTGGGCTGTACAAGTGCGATAGCGCACGGAGCTCACGGTGAGAGTAATGCACAGCGCGCAGGGCAGGGTAGGATGTATAGGAGGCACAAAGGCTGTGAACGTCACGTTGGTACCGCGCTGCTTGGAGGGTGGGTGTTGCAAAAGGGTGGAAACAGGCAAAGTGAAAAAAAAAAGGAAGGGAAAGGAAGCAATTTAAAAAAAGGGTACGAAGGGGAGGGGAGGTGCGAAGCCAAAGTAAAAACTTTAGTGCAATGCTGTCTTTTGACAAAGAGTATCTGTAGGATCCCATTCCCTTGGATTTGGCACAAACAACCAAAAACATTTCGTGTAGAGACCCTCCTCAGTGTGCTTGCTGTCCCCGATCCTTTTCTAGCTATGTATTAGTGCTGTCTGCCTATTTTATTCCCTTTTTGTATGTTCTTTTCATACATGTGTGGGTGGACACCTGAAATGCAGCCAATGACCTGCTGCCTGCCTCTGCGCTCGGTTTCCAAAGAAACCTGCACAGAACTTGCGGTGGTTGGGGATTTCTGCTGATTTAACAGCCACCAACCACAGGGGCATTGCATTGTCCCTTCCGCTCCTCCAGTGAGGTCTGCGATTGTCCAGAGATCAAATATATGTGTTGTGGCAGGCCTTGATGATCTTGAAGTAGAATAATAAACTAATAAACATAGTATAAATGTCACAGGAGTTTGTTATGTCTGTATTAAATTTTCCCTGCATTCTAGCATTTGTCCACAATTCTATGTAATGGGACCTTATGTTACAGGAAGCCTGCAGAATTTTGGATTACAGAGAAAGAATTGCATCTTGGACCACAGTTTTAATTCTGCGCTGGATACGTGCTGAAGCTTTCCAGTTCACCACAAGGTTGGAGAACTCCCTACCAGCAAATTACTTGCCCTTCCCCCTAGAAAATAAGCCCTCCACATTTGCAGTTACTCTGTCCTCTCAGCTCAGTTTATCACAGAGCCAGTCCTTACCCCTTCCTGCTCCGGGGAGGCCGGGGCGCTGACACCCTCTGCAGACCTGGGTGAATCCAGACGTGCCAGCCTGCTTGGTGGGTCGTGAGGTGAGAGGTGAGGTTGGCAGAGGTTGGTCGATCCAAAAAGTGGGGGTACTGTTGCTGTCAGTTGCAGGTTTGAGCCTCGTGTGTGTTTTGCACATGGCCAGAGCAAAGACCCCAGTCTGCACTGCCAGCGGGAATGGTCAGTTTAAGAGCAGGTGGTTCTGTGGATGTCCCTTTATTTCCTTTAAGTAAAAACACTTAAGTAAAAACACTTCAACATTTGTAGGACTGCTTGTGTCAATCCTAACATTCAATAAGAGGTACTCAGAGAATACATCATAAATTTTAAATAACCCTTAAAACTATTCATTTCACTCCTGAGATACAAGCCTCAAAAGAACAGAAGAAAGCTCTTAATATCACTCGTGGATATTTGCCCTGGGCCATAATTCTGCAGCCTGATGACATGTTCATTAGGACTATGGTCTGTGTTTCTGTGGGCGCTGTGCGTACAAACGCAGGAAATGTTGTGCATTTCCCACTCGGAGCCATGCCAGCCCCAGAGCAATCTCGGAACAGCCTCCCACCGAGGGATCACCAGACCTTTATTCAAAGCTTTCCTACCTCTTCCCTACACCTCTTGACAAGGAACAATTCTTATGCATATTGAGGCTGTGTATAATTATAACCTCAAAAGATTTCTTTCAAGGTCTTTTAACTAAGACATGCTAATTATTAATATTCATTCAAGAGATCTGTATTTTCTTTAAAACAGAAAACACAAAAGAATTTCATTACACACAAATAATGTGAGTGTAGCACGGCTGGCTGTACAGCTGGTTCAAACAGTATTTAATGTTGTGCTGTTACAAAAGATTTCAGAATTACCTGTAATCTCTTTCCACCTCCTGGGAGATTATGGCTGTTTGTATAATCTCATTATTTTAATCACATCTTTGTGAATAAAACCAAAGCAAGGTAAGATAACTGATTTTCTTTAACTAGAACTAGACAATTTGTTTAGTATAGTATATATAATTCTACGTGCTAAGAATGGAAACTGCAGATTTTAATTAGATCTGTCAGTTTTAAAAGGATTCTAATTTCTGAGTTAGGAGCCATAAAATAAAAAATCACATAATATATATCACAGTCTATTGTCCTGAGTGACTTAAGTTTCCATATCCACATTCTCAGCATTTGTTTTATGTAACTATCAACTTCTCTTTCAGTTTTCAGGCTTTTTGCAATTTTTATTTCTACAACTAAAACATGCTCCAAAACTAGATTTCTTGAAGGAAAGGACTCAAAAATCTTAATAAACGTTCGTCCATTTAACTTTGCACTGAGTTTTCAAATTGGCAGTCTCCTTAATATGGATCCTGCAAAAAGTAAGAGGGTGTGCACTAATCCAGAAAGCCTTCCCAGCAATACCTATGGAAAACTGTAGATTTAAGTCAGATCTTCAAGCTCCTGAGGCCAGGGACATGGGGAAGGGACGGCTGGAAGGGCAGCAGGGGTTGTGTCTGGTAAGGCTGTGCTGGCTGATGTCCCTCTCTGCCTCCAGGAGCAACTCCTACAGAAAAGACATTTTAAAAATCCAGTCTTTGTGCATTACATTTCCTGTCTGGATTAAATGTTTATCTTGGGGGGAAAATATAGTTAAAATTCCCTCATTATGAAAAGATATATAGGAGTAATATAGTTTGAGGTTTCATTTTTTTCTATCTGATTAAAATGTACCTCTAAATAACTGCACCCATTGCACCCAGTGGACAATCAAAGACCTTACTGGACTATTATAGGAATGCAAATTCTTTTAGCAGCTGGATTAAGGATTTAGAGAGGGAATTTTAAGAGCCCAGAAGAGCCCTGGCAGCTTCCCACCCCTCGGCCCCGGATGGCGAGAGGGGCTCTGTGCAGCCAGTGCTCCTGGCTTCCCGCACCTCGGCTGTCCTGCCCTGCGCTAGGAGCAGGTTCTGCAGCTCAGCTGGAGCACGGGGTAAATTCCTCCAAGCGCATACCCCAGGATGGGGCTCTCACAGCCCTGCATTGTTTTCTGGAGCCTGGTTTATCTCAGGAGAGCCTCCATTCTTTCTGCATATCTTTCCTCACAGCCTGCTAAACAAACCACATATGTTCTTCGGTCAACAGCTAATTAACCCGGTGATGTGCAATTTTCATATTTCAAGGATGCCTCCCTACCCGCCATAGCAAACAAAGCCTGGGCAGTTGCCCTGTCTGGCTACGTCCCCATCCCTCCCTCTGCTCCCGCAGCTTAGATGATATTTTGATTCAGTTTATCATTTTACAGAGGCAAGAAATGCTGCTGTGCAGGTTTAAACAGCCTGAGAGGCTTCTTAAAAGAGGGTTTGTGGATTCCTTGAAGTACGTGCATTAAATACAACTTACCCAAAAAGTTAAAATGTACAGAAAGACACCAGTGCCTTCATGCAACAGCACCACACTGTCTTACCCATGTTGCATGGGCTCTTCCTTCTTCACCTGCTTTTGGGCATGAAGTTGGTCAGGTGGTCTTCTCCGTTGTGCCCCCAAGCAGAAGCCTGGCCTGGAGAAGGCTTGTGAGGGCTCCTTCCCTGGTTCCCAGCATCACTGTATCACTCTGGATTTCTGGAGCACACGGCTGCTCTAGATTTAAGGCTATAAAAGCGTGTCTTTTGTTTGTGTCAACACAGGACAAACGGTGCCTTTCCTCTGAATTTGAATATTTTAAGAACTTTTTTTTTAGGTATCTTGCAGATCTAACCTTCCAGCTTCCGAATGGCTGGCTTTTGCTGCCAGCAAAAGCAGCAAAGATTTGCACAGCAAATCTACAAATAGCAAATCTCTGGTTTGCCTTTACCTTAATTAATCCCCAACTTGTCAACCATTCACTACCAGGAAACCTGTCAAAGAAATTGAGTTAATAAATCAAAGTTAAGGATCACAGCAAAATTGTGACTGACTGTTCTTTTGGTGTTAAATTTTGTTCGCGTACATGTAGTTGTATATGTGCAGTCACATATACAACTGAGCTCCTTTCCTTCACCCTCCAGACTATTCTGAACGCAGATTCCATTCATTCTTTTCTCTTATCATAATTGAGGCTGTTCCCTTAGATGCTTTTTACCCCTGTCCTAGATACACCGATTCTTTCCAGCACAGTGCAAACTGGAAAGGACAAAATATCAGTATGGGTAAGTCCCTATTCTAACATCAGGTGACAATAAGCCATGATAAATATAACACTTTGGCACATGTTTCAACTGGAAGTTGGTACTGATGATTCATCTTGTAAACTGGATTAATTCCTCACTTAAGGACTTGAAGTGCGGCATTAGCTTGAGTATGGCCAAATTTATCTGTTTCCATCTTCCTACTATGATCTGCCTGTTTTAAAACAATATTGAGGGTCCTGCAAAGCACTCTACAGTTATGCAGTAAATAATTCTCAGCTTTGGGTAACTTCACTAATTAACACAACCCCACCTTTGAACAGTCTTGTTGCAGGTAGTTAAGTAGAGAATTAGCTGTAAATCTGCAGCAAAAGACGCTCATGGGGAGCGGGTATCTGGTAAGCATCAGCTTCAACAACTTCAACATTTCACTTTGCATGAGTATGTAAGTGCTTGAACATTTCAGATAACCTAGGGTTCTTACTTTAGGTTGTTTTGATGTAAAACCAACATGGTTCTTATCTTGAGAGAGCTGCTCCCAGCAAAAAGGAGGGCAGAGTTTTAAAGAAACGCTTTCCCGCAAGGCTGCCTCTTAAGCAAAAGTCAGTGACGTTTACATCTCAAACCTTTCACTTCAATCCCTCCTAAATGCTGCTAATAATAATTCTTAAAAACAGAGTGGTGGGGAAGCTCCCACCCACTCTGTGCTCATCCGGCTAAACCTGACACACGCTTGGTTGGAGTCCAAGACCCTCCCACCGCTTCCTCTGGCTTTTCTTTTGAATATAGCAGCAATAAAAAATACATCTGAGCATCCTACTTCCACAGTATGTTGTTGTCACATTCTTCACCTTTAAAGAATTCCAACATATGTTTCTCTAAATGTTTTTTCTCTATTTATTCTACAAAGTTCCCAGAATAAACTTAACTTATTGATTCTGACAGTTTTCAGTTGGTTTGGGCATTTCACTTGGGTGATTCCCCAAGCTTTGTGAGAGCAAACTCAGCTTGGAGCAGCTGTCTCCTTTCATTGCAAAAATGATGGGTTTCAGATGTAGAACACTGAGGTTCCCTCTTCCTTCCCTCCAGCTCATTTTCTTTCTCCAACTGATGTCCCAGGGAGTGGCGTTGTCTCCTCCTGCTCCATGACACTCATGCGTGTCATGGGAAATGGAGTATTCTCCTTCAGTCACACTTACGCTTGGAGTAAGTCCAAGGAGGAGGGTTTTTTTCCTCCCCTGCCCATACTGACCGCAGCAGAGACAGTCCTGGGTGACCGTGCAGTTTCACTATTTGCTATATTCCCTGTTACTCACTGTTACCCACCATCAAACCTGAAAGATCCCCACCTGCAGTCGAAAATTGCACATTACCCTGGTAGTCACCATCCCCTCACACACCCTCTGTCCTACCCGAGCATGGACACAGCATTTAAGCCTCCTTCAATGCTACAGACACTGAAGATGGCAGATGAACACCCACAGGGAAGACCGAGCTGTATCTCACCTCCGCAGAGGCGGGTGCTTTGTTTCAACTCAAGCTTCTCCACCTACCTCAAATTTTTTACCATCCAGCCTGCAGTGTTGTGCACGAAAAATGTGGTAAAAGGATGAGAATAAATGTGTGTTTGGCTCATGGGAGTGATACGAGAACTTTGGTTTTATATTGAAATGTGCACGGTTAAGTACCCCCTAGGGAAGATTATTGCAGATGCCCACAAAGCCGTAATGGCAATCCCTGCTCGCCCTGGCTGCAGAAGAAATGCAACGGATGAGAGAATTACAGCGGAGAAGTGTCAGGTTTATTCAGGTTTCTATTTTGAGACCTCTGATGTGCACTTTCAGGGGGTTTCTCCTTTTTCTTCCAACACTTACAAGACTGATTTACTTGTTACCCATCAGTATTGTAACCAATGCTTTTCATTTCCAGCCTTCTGCTGCTGCGTGTATAAAAAGAACAACCAGATTTGAAGCACTCGTTGCTTATCAGCATTTAATATTCTGCTGGATAATCCTTATCTCAAAGACACGTAGCTCCACAGAGCAGCGTGTGCTTGGCAGCTCCGCAGAGGAGCCCGGCTCTGGCTCCATCCTTCATGCTCCCCATGGGGCACGCAGGGTGAGCCCGTGTCCCACCAGCATCCCTCTCCGCCTGCAGCCGCTCACCGCTCGGTCCTCCAGCTTTCTGGCAGCTCTCCTGGCCGGCCGCCGTGCTCCCCATGACCCTTCGCGCAGGAGTTTGGCAGAGTTGCTATGACGACCCCGCTGATGCAGCCGGCAGCACCCAGCCGAGCACAGCACAGCACCGAGTGCAGGTTGGTGTCCGTGGGGTGGCTCTCGAGGTGGGGGGCGGCAGGAGAGCGTGGGCCAAACTCAAGGGTGCTTTGCAAACCGAGCGTGTGGGCTTTCCCCATCGTCCTCTCCCATCGCTGCTCTGGCACCCTGGTCTTGCTGGGGAAGAGCAGCAAAAGGTTCCATGAGTGTCCTGCTCGGAGGCACGGCCGTGGGGGCAAGGAAGGACCAGGGGTGGCTCAGCTGCTCCGGAGGGTGCTGGCAAAAGGACCCCAGCATAGGGCAGCGCCGTGGGGCGGGGGTCAATGCAAGGGGTGAACTTACCCAGGGCATCCTCAGGGCTGGGTGATGGTCAGGCAGGGTGCTCCTGCGCAGGCAGAGCTGGCATGGAGGTCACACAACGGGATGTGGTGCAGTGGCAGGCAGGGTGCCGCCAGGGACAGCCAGCAGCCCCTTCTCTGCAGCCAGGTCTATTTTTCACCTTGCTCTTCATTAAGTTAAGATGTAAGACTGAAAATAAGTATAGTGTAGCTATATTGCATTGCTCTGAAGTCCTGTGAAGGGACACGGGGAAAAACTGGGCTTCCAGTAGGGCCATGCAAAGTAAAGCTGCATTTTACCAGAGACCTGACAAAGCTCCTAAGTGAGAGCACAGAGCAGCGTCTGGAGGAGGACGCGGGACTCTGTGAGATCCTCATCCCCAAGCGCAGCAGCAGCGGCAGAAGCACATGGGAGCAGCAGCCTCTAGCCGTCAGCGCCAAGAGCTGCAGCTGCTGTTGGGAGGCTGCAGCCGGAGCAGCTCTGCACCGCCTGCCCCTTGCTGCCAGCCTCCCCGCACCCTTGTAGTAGGTGGCTAAAAACATTCAGGGTGGCGAATACCAACTACATTAACACTTACGCAAACCTGTCATCACTGTCGTAAATTTGGAAGGGAATTCAGCAAATAAAGGTGGCTCCCACCAGCCTGCGTTACCCCGGGTGCTCCATGCGGGCTGTGCCTCAGAGGGCACGGCGAGCAGATGGTGGCGTGCTGGGGCTGCCCCCACAGCTGGGAATCCTCCCTGGGGTTTTTAAATCCTACGCTTTGAGCTAAAGAAGTGGTCAGATGTGGTAATGGGATGGTGACGCTCCCATCTGGCGGCACTAGTGAGGAGACCTTTCTTCACAGCCATGAGCTGCTCAGAGGTCATGGCCAGTGCCAGGGTGGGTGCACATAGCTGTACCTCGGCTCTTCTGCTCCCCCAGCAAGGGGAGGACAGACATGAGCCAGCAACGTGCAGCTCTCTGTCCTGCAATCCCCCAGCCCTTGGCAAATATTGGCAAGAACCCCCCTTTCCAGGGGCTGTGGCACCCAAAGGCAAGGGAGGAACTTGGCAGCTGTGGTGTATCCTGTGTTTGTATTGCAGAAAAACCATCATCTGCAGCGGGCTGCAACTCCATCGTACCAAGGGACAGATCCTGCCCTCGGTGTCCTCAAAGCAAGATTCTCCCAGGTGGGTGGCATGGGCAGGGGACTCCAGCTGGGGTGACCACCACTGCCAAATCCTCCTCTGCCATCACAGCCAGCCTCGTCCCCAAAATACCTGCTTCGAGGCTTGGCAACGTGGTGGTCTTCACCTTCCCCCCTCTCCTTGAGGTCGGTGGAGGATGTACCTGCGTTCAACAGCTGAAGGGGGAGTGAGGCCCTCTCCCACTGCCAGAGCCTGGCAGGAACCCTTACCCCTCCCTGGGTCCGAGCTCACAATGCAGTGCCTGGGCAGGTCCCCCAGCCCTGCATCTGCTCCCCTGGCCCTGCCTGCACTCCCCCAGCCCTGCCCACACCCGCCACAGCCCCACGGTAAGGAGCCACAAGGGACACGCACTACATGACACAGCTGCGTTTGGGGGAGGAAGGCTCATCATGGGCACATAAATACTTTTTTTTAGCAATGATATCCCCCAAATAGCTGTTGAATGACCATTTCCCACAGCTACGTGGAGAACTGAGGATGAACACTAACTATATGTTCTTAGATATAATTTCTAGCTTTTATTCCCTAGCAATGACCTGAAGCACCTTCTTTTCCCCTCTCCTCCAAGCTTTCTCCCATGTCGGGCTCCCCAGCACCTGTGGCGCAGCAGGAACGGAAGCTCTGCTCACGCCCGAGAAGGGAGAGATGCAGAAAAATCACTAGATATGGCTCAGTCCAGAGAATCAGGACAGAAGGGGGAGCCCGGGACACAAAATCGGAGAGCATCCCACCTCACTGGCCTCCAGCCAAGCTCTCGATGTTGACGGCATTCATAGAAACTTCCTTTTTGTTTCTACAGCCACCTCTTGGCATTTATCTATGGTTTATAGGAGACCACTCTCACCTCCGAGTCCATGCCAGCATTCCCACTGCGCTGAACAGCAAGCCGTTCCACTGGCAATGCCCAGAAATCACCACTGCACCGTACTCTGCTGTCGTCCTCTCTGTATTGATGGGCCAAAACAGCTTCTCCCATCTCTTCCCCCATGCTGATCCTTTCCCTCCAGACTTCTGACACCCGAATCACCCCCCCACTGTGCCCGTCATCCCCTGCCTGCTGTTCATGCTTTAAAACCCACGTCACTTTGGAAGCCACCTCCTTGGCAGCTTGCTTGACTGACAAGCGCTTGTCCGGCCCTGGGCAAGTCCACAGCCTCCTGGTAGATAGAAACATTTTGGTTTCAGCCCCTTTTAACAAGACACCTTCAGGACTGATACTTTTAGCAGCAAAGGAGCCTGAGCTATGTTACTGCTGGACGTATGAAGTGTCCCAGCCCCTGGTGCACCCCAGGGACACAGGCCAACTCTCTGACCTGCTCTATCTTATGAATGTTTTCCAGCGTCCTGAGATATTTCCTAGCAAACAAATTTCTAATTTTCTAATTTGTTTAAACAACTGCTCCTGCCTCACGCAGAGCCGGCAGTGGAGTGGCCGTGGGAAGGAGCCCGGCAGGGTTTCGGCTATATGGAGAAGGGGCTGCCTTTCCCTGTGCTCCCCAAGACCTCTGGCAGGCGCAGAGACTGATGCCCTCCACAGACCTGACCTGCTGAGACTTATTTAACAATTCCTAACAGGCCGGGCTATGCTGCAAGCCTATTTTCAGATAGTGCTGGTTTGTACTTCTGTATTTTTAGATACCTTCTGTTTGTTATATCTCTATTTTACCCCTCCAAAGCCAGGCATCAATTACCGACTCGGGTGCATATTAAAACATAGCTCACAAATAGACTGTTCTGCCTGTACCTGCCCTGTAATTTCTCTCTAATTTATTGCTGACAATCGTTGGTTTTCCTCTCCAGCCACGAACAATATGCCCATTGTAAAATACCCCAGGGCTACAGAGCCTCTCTGGCATGAATGGGACGGGAAAGCACAGAAATGTGGATTAAGACACACGGTCTATGCTGTAAATGGGGATCAGTATACCGGAGAATGGCTGGACAACTTGAAACATGGTAAGATAGATCATTTTGAGAAAAAGTACCAATTTAGATGTCTTCACAAAAGTTCCTAGGAGCAGGGAGCAGTCAAGGGTTGTATATGCTCCTGGAAGACCATTCATTCATGTATGACTACATATATATCTATGTCTTTGATATATGTCATGCAAAACTGTACTCAGAAATATTTCTAATAGGTACCTTGAAGAGCTTTTGCATGCACTCAGGGGCAATTACTCAAAATATCTAGATAATAGATGTTTAAAAATCCTCTGCAAACACAGCAAACTGCAGTCAGCTCCACCCACAGGGATGTGCCCTGGCTGCACAGTCCCTGGACCTCTCTCAGCTCCTGACTTGGCTTCAGGAATATTAATTTATCCTTGAGTCGTGGTGGGTGCTGCAGGAGACAGAGCAGGGGAAGGAGACAGAGCAGGGGAAGAAGACCCTGACTGAGCCCTGAGCAGCCAGAGTAGGACAGGCTTGTTTACAAGCAGTAAACCAAGGTTTGGAAAGATTTAAGTACGTTCAGCAAAGGCCCATGATCAAGATTAATGATGCATCCGACTTGGGAAGCTAAACTGAATCCCAGACATAAACCTGCCTTGGTGCAGGGAGTGCCGCCTTGCCTGGGATGGAGCTGTAGGAAGGCAGCCCTGTAATCCCTTCTCCTAACAACTGCGATGGTCTCCCTGTCATTCCCCTTCTTTGTTAAACAGGTAAAGGCACCCAGGTATGGAAACGCACCGGAGCTATTTATAGTGGTGACTGGAAGTTTGGGAAGCGGGATGGTTACGGCTCATACAGCATTCCGGACCCCATAACCAAGGAATACAAGAAGGTGTATACAGGCTGGTGGAAAAATGACCAAAAATGTGTAAGTGAGATTTCCTGCACCTGCTGGCACGAGGCAGTGTTCACCAAAATGTGGGGAAGAGTTGGGTGCACATGTGCAAAAAGATCACTTAAAATACTGATTTTTCAAATACTGAGGCTGAATTGAAGGATTTGGGGAAATGAATATGTGGAACAAGAAAATGAAAGCAGGAGCAAAAGCTCTGGTATTTAAGCCCTCTCTCCCTGCCCTACCCAACCTCACTGTTTCTGGAGTCACTCACTTCTTCATATCAGATGCTGCAGGAGCTGCACCATGTCCCACAGCCGGCAATAGGGAAGCAGCAGCATGGCTCCGGGCAGAAGCTAAAGGAACAAACCTTCCTCCAGACTTGGGCTCTCTTTAAATCTTAGTCTGAACCTGCAGAAAGCCCAGGAAGCTTCAAGAGTAAAATCCATCATTCATAAAAAGCCAAGTATGGCTGGGAGCGCCCCGTTGCCCACCGTCTCATCACTGGAGATGGATCCATCCCACCCATCCGCTGGTGACTGGGCTACAGCCCTGACCTCCCACCAGCTCCGCAGAGCAGCGATCGCTGCTCAGACTCACCTGCAGCTCGGCCAAGCAGGGTGAGAGGTTTCATATCCCGTGTCTTAATCCTCCCCACTCATCCCTTTCATTCCTCTCATCCTTGAAGTAGTCAGAGGAACCTGTATTGTAAGCACTGCAGGAAAATATACCTTCTTCTGGGAGTTTTACAGCATATTAGACAAATAACATGAGTTCTCTTGGAAATTAAGCCTGTCACATAAATCACTGTTTTTTCTAAAGGGAACATAATGAGGAAGTCATCTGGTAAAAATGATTGCAATCTTATGTGCAAAATCCTTGTAGGAACGTTTTCTGATCTGCCAGTGGAAACCTTGTGTTCGCCTTTGTGTCTGCTCTTAAATTAAATTAATAGCCTCTTATGCTTCTAATTGGTGTGCAGCTCTATGGCTCCAGTCTCTTGGAGGGAGCTTCCCCTCCCGTTCTTTGAGGATATATTTTGCATGATTGAGCTTTGGTGAAAGATTTATGACATCCAAATATCACTAGGGGTTTTTTTTCTTCTACAGAAGCCCCCCTTTTACATCCATGCAGTTTAGTAAAATTAATGCTCAGAAAAATAAGTTCTTTCCAGAACTGATTTTATTTTTTGTTCAGAGATAAATTAACACTTTATTCCTATGGGAAAACTCATTAGTCATATGTAAATATTTCTTACTGGTATCACTCCCTGGTATAGGGGGTACCTCTGGATTTCTCTTAATGGCAAACAAACATGTAAGACAAACACCTCCTGGGGTCTCCAGCTTGCACACACCCAGTGGTCTTAATTCAGAAGTTCACCAACCAAACCTGCCAGCAGCATCGAGCCTGAGGAGAGAAAGCAAAGAGCGGAGACTGCTTAACGTTAGAGCTCGCCTGCCTGCCCTGCCAGTGTAACGCCGCTGCCCCGGGAGCCTGGCCTGGCACCCGGCTGCGGGGAGGCACACATGGCATCGCTGCCTGTGCCTTCTAGTCTCACCGCAGGTAGCCTTCAGGGCTGCCTTTAGTTCCTTGTGAAGGAGGAAGGAAGCAAGGCAAGGAGCTGTTTAGGGCATTACCTCTTTGGGGGTATGGATGGAGGAGAAGGCAAAACCATTTCCATGGTTAGCATCACTTAGAGACCTTTGGTCTGCCCAGGGGCAAGGGAAGGAGTTGCCCAGCCTGGGACTCACTGGGCTGTAGGAAGCATCGTCACGGTTGAAAAGCATAAAATCCCCATGTTGAGAGGCAGGTCTCTTTTATGCTGCATATCCACAGGCAGGTTTATATACTAGTAAAACCCGCTTTTAGCTAAACATTAGCAGCAATCCTGCCAATGATAACACACTGAGATACAAACCTGAGATTTTGTGGTGGGAATAAAGTCATTGGCCAAAAAAAAATCCCATACTATCACCTCTTGTTTCCTTCGACACAAGAATGGCCACTGAGCTGGGCCCCCAGCAGCCATGTGTAAAAGTACTAAGCAAAGGGGTAGTGTATCAAGAAAGTAATATCCCAAAATTGAACACTGACCCCTTTCAATACAGAGGCTCCTAACCAGCCATCTCTGTGCTGTCCTCCAGGGCTACGGGGTGACGTTTTACCCAGGCGGGGAGCGCTATGAGGGCGAGTGGAGCAGTGGGCTGCGGAGCGGCTGGGGACGGATGTACTACTCGGATGGATCCATCTATGAGGGGCAGTGGCTGACAGACTGGCCTGGCGGGCAGGGGATGCTGCGGCTGCGTAAGTACCAGCCACCCTCACCCAATGTGTCTGCCTGCCCCCTTCAAGCTATTTGGTGTCGCGCTGCTCTCCGGATGCCTCTGCTGACCAGATTTCTGGATGCTACATCGCATCTCCTGCTGCAGCCTTGAGTCAGGGTTGTGGCTGCTCCCCTGTGTCGTCCTTCCCCTCCTGGTTTGGGGCTGGAGGCAGCACAGGCTGTGCAAGGGCCAGCGTTGCGCTGCTCAAGCCCACACGCATGAGAGCTTATTTTTGCTGTGATTTACATTTAAATGACTGGGATGGTTAGGGTTAGAGATAATATACTGTTGGGTCAGAGAAGAGCAAATCTCTCTTTTCAAGCCAGGCACTTTGCCAGACGTACTTTCTAACTAACTGCTGCATACCAAAGAGGAGTCCAGTTTCCAGCACAGAAAAAAAAAAGAGAGACGTTTTCTTTTTGAGTTCACTCCATCCCCTCTCTTACTTCCGACACTGGCTCACATTGAGTGAACGCAGGGGTTTCATTAGTACACAATCCCTTCCCAGAAATAACACCGAGCACATCACGGATTGGGAATGTTGGGGACAATCTCAGAATAAAAATAGAAATTTGGAATTTTTTTTCCCCCCTTATTTTGCTTGGAGTTTAACACATTTTTCCCCAAAGCGAAGAATCCCAATCCTTTGCAGTACAAGACACTGCATTCCAGGAATGTTTGAAGAAATATTATCTCCATATTATTACTCATCTATTCTATTTTTTTTGCTTGAAAGTGATCTCAAGGCTAGTAATTAGCTAAGCAAAGCAGCTAGGAGGAATGAGCATGACCTTCACTGCAACATCACATGCACAACTGCACTCTCTCTGCTGACTGTAAAGTCACTTTTGACCAGTGGTTCATCTGGATGAAATCAGCACCCGCTTCCAGGGGTAACTCCTTCCACTGATCTGCTTCGCTCCCGTCAAAGTCACTCTCGGCATCATAAACTGACGGCCCCTCGGGGCTGAGCCATGGCTGATGCACCATTTCAGAGCCCAGTTGCCTCCAGCATAGCCTGCAACTGATGGCGAGCTGGATTCCTTTTGGTTAAAATTAGCCAGAGCAATTATTTCGTACCCACAAGCTTGATGTATTCAGTTCAGCCGCTGGAAGCGTGCCCACGTGCCAGCAGCTTTGCGATGGTGAAAGAAAAGGAGTTCTTCAGTGGAGGTCACGATGAGCTGCAGCTCAAGATTAAATTGCTTGTAGTGGCAGCGTGCCCAGTGAGGGTGAGCTTGGCTGGGAGCACCGCGATCATTTGCTGCCTCTGCTGCAGCCCGTTGCCGGACAGCTTTTAAACCAGAGCATTGCACGTCCGCAGAGGAGATCTTGTCTCTGAGCAACGCAGCCTCCAAGATGCTCTGGGAGGAGAGTGGATGGGAGCAGCTGGGTGCCATGGTGCAGCCAGTGCATTCGATGGCCCCTCCATCACAGCCAGGTCTGTGATTTCGGTGGTTTCTGAGTTGTCAGTGGCTGGAGAACAGAAGCCAAGTTGCTCCCACCAGTGGGCAGGGCAGGTCGGTGTTGCAGATAAGCACACCACCAGATGCAAGCTGAAGATAACCACCGCCACGGCTCCAACCTGTAAACCAGACCGTGCCTGAATAGCCTGGCAGCCATGTTCCCCAGAAGCATTTTTGTTTTTTCCCTCTTACCTTACGGCATTCTGGCAATCCCCAGCTACCTCTGCGGCACCGTGCTGGGTGCCCTGGTATTTTGGCCATCTCTTGCCATGAAGAATGGCAGAGTTTGTCTGAGACCCAAAGATATTTCCACTAAGTAACTTGGTCAGAAATCCCCATGGTTTTTGGCTTAGAAACACTGTATCTGGGAAAAGTGGACAGCAGAGGACTCTCCTAGTGAGAGCAGGGTGGCCTGGATGTATCCCAGCCCCAACATCACTATGGGTATGATGCCCCTTCTCAACCAGTGTCCCTGGACGAGGCTACTCTCTTCCCCTTGAAGCTCTGCTTTCCCTGTCGGTGATGGATGGATGTATTCCTGGAGAGCAGCACAGACTAAAAAAAACCTCTCTCAACTTGCAGAAAAACACCAAGAGATGCAGTACAGCTGGAAAAACAGTCTGTAACTGATTGTCTGAACAGTTCAGACACAGCAATTCTTGCTCTGTAATTCATTGAGGAAAAACATAACTACAAGTATTACTGGAAATCAAGATTATTTTGACTGGACAACAATCAGATAGTGCTGCTGTTCCTTGCCCAGACAAGTAAACCTCTGCATGATTTGTTCCAGTGTCAAATCAGAAACTTCTGTTCTATAATTTTTCATGTTGTGAACAGTGACTCAGCGACTAGTCTTACCCTGAGCTCACTTGCTCCGCATATCAGCAAAAAATGAGTATCACTGGGAGAAGAACAAAGCAGGTGAATGCAGTTCTTGTTCCAAGTGGGCAAGCGTGGGCTTCTTCCGCAGCCTTTTCTCCCTCTCGTGGCACAGCAAATGGAGCACCATGAAAGCAACATACCGTGCTGCATCCCCCTCAAAATTACTAAGGGGAGCCAAACAGATGATTTCCTCTTCTGTTGGTTTGCTGTGTCATTTGTAGCCCCTTAATGAAATGGTCCTAATTGCATGGTCTGCTCATGTATTTAATTGCAGCAAATGAAAATCGGTACGAAGGAGGTTGGAAAGATGGAAAGAAGCATGGCCCAGGGAAATTTTTCTACTTGGATAAGGGACAGTTGTTTGAAGGTATCTGGGCAGCGGATATACCAAAATGTGGAATTCTGATTGACTTTGGCAGAGATGAAGCTCCTGCCCCTACTCAGTATCCAATCCCAAAGGTAATTGCTTGGAAATTTCGGGTTTGCTAGCGATGTTTGCATTCATCAGCACGTGGGGCAGCTTTCCAGGTAGCATTTCACTCTTCAAGCGATTACCCCCATGGGGTTTCCAGCTCACAGGGTGTGTGCTCAGTCTTTTGGCCAGCAGTGTCCTAAATGGCCCCATAGGGACAAATGGCCCATCCAGCCACTGCTGGAGCCTCCTAATCACCCACATCTGAAAAAATGCAGTTCTCATGCACCAAAACTGCTTAGAGACCTGAAGCAGCACAAAGGAAATGGGGACAATAGAGGCAGAGACAATAGCGGGATTTGCGTCAAAACCAAATGATTTCGCCAAGCCAAACTGCTAAAGTTGACTGGACCTTACCGAAACCCAAGCAGCTGCAGCGCTAATATCAGCTATTTCCTTTAGCCGAGCACCCCACGTCAGGGTCTCGTCCGTGTCCAGCAGCCCTGCAGGCAGAGCGGTGCATGTAGCTTCCCCAAGGCAGGCAGACGGGTGTCTGAGAGCTGACATGCTCTGCTCCCCTTTTCCCTTCTGATGGACACAGGCTGCAGAGGAAGAGCCAGTCCCTGTCCCCCTCCCAAAGACTCGGCGAGATGCACGATTTGGCATGTGGACAGCCCAGGCCATCAGCCTGGCAGCTGCTGCGCCCTTGCACATCACTTTGGTGCAGGAGCCGGAGGCCAGGAGAGCCTGTCCCTGCTCCATGCCCTCGGAGGAGGACAGGGCACTGGGATCAGTAGGGAACAGACGTGGCTCCAAGTGACACAGCTGGCCAAAAGAGCCTCAGCTTGAACCCCTGTGGTCTGCATGCCACACGTGAAATACAAAGGCATTGCATTTCCAAGGGACAGTTACTACAGGATATGGGTGGGGAAGCTCCTCTTTGCTTAGAGTCGAACAGAACCACACTGGATAACCACAGCAGATGGCTTTATTCTAGTAACGCAGGGAACAGCACAGCCCCGTGGCAGGTAAAGCTGCCTACCTTCCTCCTCTGCTCCAGGGACAAGGTTGTTGCAAATGATACTGGGCACACGCAGCTACCAAAGCTCACAGCTGTTACATCTTTGCTTCCCTTATTTTTTCAAATCTGGTTTCTATAGCAAGGGCCCTTGGAGCACAAGCATTTTTGACGAGCTAGTTAATCCTGTAAGTACTAGGCACACCCGCAGCAGTGCAGAATAATAAACACCAAATACTCACCAGGGAAAAACAATCTCGATTTTGCAAAAAGAGTGAAAGGAGCAGTACTTCTGTAGCTAAAAATATTTACCTTACAAGGTTTGTCAGAGGTCACCCGAGAACAGCCTCCTCAACAACCCAGCCCAACAGCCTGGGATGAATTGCCATTTCACTAAGGCAGGATGTTCAAGCCTGGCTGTTTATTTAACTCCCTGAAGACCAAGTTACAACCCAATTTTCTTCCGCTCTATGAGCAACAAGAAAACATCAACTTTCACTGCGGTTACTGCGCTTTCCATCGGAAGAGATTTATTGATCTCAGAATATGAAGGCAGTAGCAGATAAAAGGAGAAAAATTCACTTCATATTTTCATAAACCTTTTGTCAAATTACTGTCAAATAACACCTGTTAGAGAAAAGTAGATGACGGGTGAGCGTTAGAAACTGCCAAAACCAGAGATGGACTAAACGGTCAGCTTGTGCCTGGCAAGAGGCTGACAGCGAGGATCTGAGCTTCTGCATGAGAGAAGCATCACTGTGCATCTCCGTTAGCAGGTAGAAGGAACAAAGGGTGGGGATGCACAGAACAGAAAATGGATGAAAACTACAGAGCGATTGTCACAAGCTTTGAAGGAATCCAGTATGCAGATGACAGGGTTACATCAAGGCAGAATTTGAACATAACTGCAGAGACAGGGAAAGACACAACGTGGTGGACTAGTGATTATCTGCCATCATCATTATTGAAGCCAGGGCTCCAGAAAGCGTAACAAAATAAGAAAAAGACTGGACGTCTTCTGCCTGAAAGAGCACCACACTCATGAACCGCCCAGAAAGTATCAGGACATAAAGCAGGTCAGAGTGAGCTGACCAAATCCTGGCAGGGCTTTGGTGCTTCCCTCTCAAGGATCTGCATCCAGTTGCATGCAGGTTACATGACTCCAGACTCCTGCTTTCATGTGACCTTTGATGCTCACGTGGGTGACTGCAATTACTCACCTTTCAAAACTATATGCGAGACCCAACAGGCTATAAATCAAAGCCAGTTTTGTCCAAGAATGTGTTTTGTTAAAGGAGAATCAGTCTGCTCCACGCAGAGCTATTTCAAGGAGATGAAGTGATGTTCATCACACTGATAAAATTAGGAAAGTGCATCAATGTTTCTAAAACAGTAATTGAAAGGCTGCAATATAAACTAAAGTCCTGATACATGGGAGATTCTGTTACTGCTTGAGTAATCAAGATCTATAAAACCTTAAGCTTCTTCAATTACACTGCATAACTGATTTGTGTTCTTTTTATTTAGATTGAACTAGCTGATCCAGATGGTGTTTTAGCAGAGGCCCAGGCGATGTTTGATGACAGCCAAAATTAATAACTGGATACTGAAGGAAAAAAAAGATGCAAGATAAGAACATGATCCTGGGTTACTTATTCATTTGAGTCTCAAATCCACCCTGTGGTGTATTGTGTCGTGGTCTGTCTCACTTTTCCCTCAAGGCTGCCCATGTATGCTTCACTGTGCAGGTGGCTTTGCTCAGAAGCCTCCTCCCAACCCCCGTTATTTTGGAAAAGAAGAGGGGGGGAAAAAAAAAAGAAGAGGGGGGAAAAAAAAAAAGAAGAGGGGGAAAAAAAAAAGAAGAGGGGGAAAAAAAGAAGAGGGGGGGAAAAAAAAGAAGGGGGGGAAAGAAGAGGGGGGGGAAAGAAGGGGGGGGGGAAAAGAAGAAGAGGGGGGAAAAAGAAGAGGGGGGGGGGAAAGCACAAGCAGCAAAACATGGGAAGAGGTAGAGTGACTCTTTGCCCAGCTCCTCTGACTTACTCCTCCTGTAAAGAAATAGCACTCCTGTTGGTTTCAAGGTCTTCCACATTGCCTTAGAGAAGAAGCAGGGTTTCTATTATATGCTATAAAAGCAAAGCCCTAGAAAAGTACAGTCAAATAATTGTCCTCTCCCACTCCCCCCAAAGTTAGCCCAGTACGTACCCATGACCCAAGATAGCTTTTGAAGGTATAACAAATCATCTTTCCATTAATATTTTTATTAATGCAGCTTCACTTGCTCGCTCTGTTGCATTTTCCATAATGTGATGCTGGTTCTCCTCCCTAACCCCCAGGAACGTACAGCACCAGATCTCGCCCCAGCTCTGCTCCTTGGCCAGCCCATGCGCTGGACCCCCGGCACTCAATGGCACTGCGCTGGCTGCTCCATTTCTGCCTGACACAAGGACCACGCGCCAGCCACACAGAGCTGCAGCACTTCTGATCTGCGAGGCACTGCTGAGTGTCACCCACCAGACGGAAGGAAAGTGGCACTGCAGCTGGCTGGTGAAAAATAAACCATGGGAGAGTGGGTCATTAGTTCACCTGATTAATACCATGCTTCCGAGTATCACACCTCTTGTTTACAGTTCATTTGGTCCCTTGACTCTTCACGTTTTCTAGGCCGCAAGATAACCCACTTTTCTATTTAAGCACTTGGAGAGAACAACAACACAACATGCTTAGTCCCAAGATTTAAGCAGTGCTGACAGGAGGAAAAGCATGCCAACTATGTTATATTGTTTATACCTGCCTGCACAAACAGGAAACTTTATCTTCGTATTACGACTGAAATAACTGAATACATTTATGAGATCCTCAGAAACACACAGTTAGGATTAGCACAATATAGCTGAAGAGAGAAAGGATACAGAGAAAATAAGCATATTTTAGGCCTCTAGATGACAAATTATCAGCAACAATTGAGTATATTTTATTTCATTAAAGTATTTTATATCTAAATAAGTGATATACAATATCCAATGTTTAAAATGCTTGAGGTAAATGCATAATACCATTAGTATAAATAAGGGATAAAAAACAAATTCTAAGTGCACTCTTAATGTTTAGATCCATGTGTTTGCATCTGGTTACTGCCCTGGTACACAGTTAGGAGCCTATGCCCAAGGTGTAACTTTCATGACCATTTCCACCGCTGGAAAATGAGAGAAACATACTCGATATCACGGCTTAAAGTGCAGAAAATAGTCAGAAAAGGAGCTGTAACAACAGCGCCATTAGCTCAGAACCTACCAGCTTGAGAAAGTTAAAAATAAGGTTGTCCCACTAGCTTCTAAGTCTGTATTTCTTAAACAAAACAAAAAACCCCCCACTTCTCTGTCACTTTGTAAAAGGTCCACAAAATAAAGAGAAAGTCAGCTACTTATTCAGGACAGCAAGTAATTTTACAAAACAAACTTGGAAAATATATTTTCTGGACTTCCATTCAGAATAACATTGTAACTTTTAAATACACAATTTACGGACAGAAGCGTAATTTTTAAGCCTGACAGCACCCTTTCAACCATTTGCTCTAGTGTGAATATTGAGTCAGGTTTTCTTCCTTTACCGAGGGTTTTTAAGAGTCTCTTTTTCTCAAGGCAGGACTAGTATTCCAGTAAAGGATGGGAAAATACATTGTGTCTACTACCAAGATTTTGTGTTTTGGAATGCTGCTTCGTTAATGCCTTTACTAACATAATCCTTCCAGTGCTCCATGAATGAACACCTGTGGGACTGTAGGCACAATTCTCACCATCAGCAGATTTACATCAGTAATAGAATATACTTGAAGCATAATGTAATGGCAGAGCTAGAGAAAATCCAGTTTGGCATCTGTATGCCAGAATGACTTGTGAAAAAGGCAAGTGGAAAGCTGTTTTCTGCTTGTGAACCAAGAATGCTGCTGAAAAAAAAAAAGCCCAGGAGTTTTTTTATAGTTATTTTTCAGAAGACAAACACACCACAGGTAACCTTGTCAACACTTTCCACTGCGGTGGTGCTGACATGAGAAATCAGTCCCATTCGCTTCACGAGGCTGCTTCAGTAGTAAACGCACTCTGCCACTAACTCTGTAGGCACACCCTACAGTTTGTAAATATGTCGGGATAACCTGAGACGGAGGTTGGGTGTAAGAGACCCTGTTCAGCCCAGGCTCAGTCAGCTCCACTGTGTTGTCATGTTCACTCCTGTCTAATTTCAAAATCCCAGGTTTATATATTCCACAGTGTTATAGCTACGGTAGGGGAGTCAATTTTCGTTCCATTAGACTTGAAACCTGCCTCGGTTTGTGTTCAAAAAACAGCT
The DNA here is from genome assembly GCF_034638445.1 of Ciconia boyciana. Lineage (NCBI taxonomy): Eukaryota > Metazoa > Chordata > Aves > Ciconiiformes > Ciconiidae > Ciconia > Ciconia boyciana. The sequence continues at coordinate 9,439,961 of NC_132948.1, forward strand.
TTTACCCATTAAAGCCCAAAGCTGCTCCACAGAAGAACTGCATTCCAAAAAATTCCACTTCTAGACATAGCTAGAATTACTGAAGCAGCCCAGGACAACTGCAGCAATCTTTCTTGGACAAACCTCTTAGATAAGAGACCAAATGGAAGTTTTTGCTTAAAGAGGAAATAAAAAAACCAACACAGTAGCTTCGCTGTCACAGATGTGTGTGTCTGAAAGTAAGCAGCAATATTAATTACAAATCACCTATTTTCATAAATAAACCTACATAGAGAAAAGTAGTCTTCCAGATGCTTTGGAAGCAAAAAATGTATAACAAGTTATTAAATACAACACTTCAGCAAGGAGAAGACTTTTTCTAAACAAGGAAGACCAAGGCATAGCTAATTACTTGGGAATCCAAAGCAGAGAAAGCACCTTTTGCTGCTTGTATCTGAGGATTTATTAAAAATATATTTTTAATATAAAAGTACAAAATAATTACTACTTTGGCTTGGAAAAACACAGCAGTGGTTCAGATTTTCAAGCAAAAAAATTATCCAGTGATAAATTCCATCTAGTTCCTTCTTTTTAAAAAAAGATTCCTAAATGGGAAACAGGCAAATGTGCTGGCTCGTGAGAACTTTAAAACAGTTATTGCTTTTATTTTCTTCCAAAGAAGAGTAGAGTAGAGTCTCATTCCTACTCATGTGGCCATACCACATCGCAGTAAGACTAGTCATGGGTGTTTAGCGAGTTATAAAAATGTGTAACTGCCACAGGAAAAAGGCGCTGGAGAAATCAGTAAAGTAATAATTACTTGGCAGCAAAACATACTGGGGAAAGTGGTGGGAAAGCTTTCACTTCTACCATCTGTCAGGCTTTCCAGAGAACAGCGCTAGCACTGAAACCGAGTGCTAATTGCTGCACATCCCAAGTAATTTGTATCATGCCATGCAATATGGATCGGACAAGCAGTATCTTCTAGTAAATGCCAACATCAAATAAAGAGAAAAAAATGCTTCTCTATCCATCCCTAAAATATAAAATTTACAGTCTTATTTTCCATGTATTTATACAGCCACCATTCAGCATTAACAAGAAGCAATCTAGACAGTGCTCACAAGAGGGAGGATGCACGTGCAGTGCAAGCATACCCCACCATCCATTCCTTCAGATGTCAGATAGCCAAAATTTTATGAAAGGAATAACATTTTTTTTCTCTCTAAAGGGTTAGAACAACATTTATAATCTCTCTCTAAACAGTAATCAACAGTTTGACCAGTTCATCCACAGGGGAGTCAACATAACAAGGCAGAAGCAGAATAGTGGGTTTATTTTCTTTAAGTACAGGTTTATGCAAAATGGGTAACAGCTGAGGAGATAGTATCACCTCTGTGATCCAGCTGATCCTGGAGCCGTGCAAATTCAGCAAGTTCATTCAGTTCTTGAAATTGCCTGTCTGTTTTATGGCTCACCAGTGACCTGTAGAAGTGGACTGCAAACACAATGAAAATCAATCCAAAGGGAACCATGATAGATGTTGACGCAATGGCTGCTGCCTGTCCTGATGTGATGGTAGAACTGTTGCTCTGCAGTGGATTATCAGGTTTCTTCTTTAAAGGAAGAAACTTCACCCAACACAGCAGCACCACCTCTGCAAGAAAGAGCAAAGTCCCAATGACAGTAGAAAACGCCCATGCAAGCTCAATGTGCCGATGCATACGCTCATGAGGAGATTCCTTTACAGAGTTGAGATTATGCACATTGCTAACGGCCTCTATATTTGGAAGAATGCAGGTACTTATCATGAGTGCAAAAAGGTGAACTGCAACAAGGACAGTAGTACAGGCACTGAAGGCTATCAAGAGACCTTGAGGGTAGTCATGTTCTGCATCTAGCTGAACTTCTACCATAGCCACCTGAAAAGGAAAGAGAGAGATGCAATTACCTACATTACATATTTTAATTTTAAATCATGTTTCCGGAAGATCATCTCATCCAAACAAAATAATACTCTACATTTAATTTTCTCTTCATGTCAACCTGCACCCTTTTCATTAGGTCCAAATTTATATCTGAGCTATCAAGCAAAGGCCACTGTTTTCATACTTACTGTTCTGTTGTAGAGCAAACCATCAATACGCACAAAAGCGATTAACAGCACAACCACCTTGCCACCTCCAGCTCATCCCAGTAAAACATTTCTTCTTTCCTGTGTTATATTGTAGAGGCAGCTTTTGATCTTTCACTATAGATTATAAATTTTGCTGGGTATCAGGAAATGTTGTGTGTCACATATATATGTAGAATGAGCACCGTATGAAGTCTTTTCAAGTAAGTATCTATAACATGAAAGCCTGTGAAGGCAGCAGACTGCCCATCACAATCTTGCTGGCCCTTTCTCCTTGGTATTTGTTTTTAAGGTCTGAAGAGCAGGAGCCTTTCATTAGAAAGGCTTTCCCACCTTTCCATGGGGCTCTCAGCTATATTCTTTCACTCAAAATAAGTATTTCAGCAGACTCTAGAACACAGATTCAAAACATGAAAGTCTCCACAATGTCCATGGCAGCCAAACAGGCCTGTTAGAGGCTGGAGGAAAGACAAATAGTCTCCCAGAAGAGATAATATAGAGTGCTCCCAGACATCACTAGCTACTCTTACTCTGGAAGCTGTGTCTAGCCTCGTCTCTGGGTGAGCACTGCTATCTCATGAAGACGCTCCAAGGTCTAGTCCTCCACTATCGTATGCAGCCATGCCCTTTTATAAACTTAGATCTCCAAGCATGCCTGTGCTTAAGGAGCAGAACTTAGCATTAAATAACAGCACTAGGAAACTCATAAACCCAGCTCAAATATTTTCGAGAAAGAAAATGAACTACAATGCCTTTTAACAGTTTTTAAAACTGTCAGGTGGTTTTATGCATGTGCAATTGATGAGTGACATTAATCCCAGCAGCTCTCTTGAAAAATAATATTTCCTGATAAATTTGCCTTTCAGACAAAGCACAGTTCCAAAGAGGGAATAATGCAACAATGTCTCTGTTTACTGCTCTTTCTCAAAGGATTTCATTAAATAGACAAAATATGTTTAAAATGCAGAGAAAAAAATCTAACAGCAATCTTAAATATAAACACATGTACACCATATAAGGGAGAGGCAGAGGCTGCCATTCAGCACTGTTCAGCCTGATCCACACCAGCCCTTTCTGCACCTTGGCTGCCCACTCTTATCCTTTGTTGAAATGACTCAAGTTGCTAGCCCAGCGAAAGCTAACCTGGTTAAGATGTGGTGATCTTCTGCTAGCCTAGTGAGCTGAGCTGTTTCTGCAATCCTCTGATGAACAACAAAGCTGGCACAGGCCTGTGTAACTGAGGAGGAAGCAGTTGTACCAGGACCTCAGACTCTTGGTAGCACTAAGCTATGAGCCTAGCTCTTCTGTAACATACCAGTTTGCCCTCAAAAAGACCATGAAACCAGTTCACACAACACAGTGCCTGAAACAAATCAGCTCTTTTGAGTCCCACCAATACATGTTTAGCCCATTACCACATGCCATTATTAACGGGTTAGACAGTACTCGGCCTACAGCATACATTTCAAACACCTCCATTCTCATTGAGCTGATATGAAGATTTCATGCAGTGTGGGTAATATGGATGCAGGGAGACATAGAAACTAGGACCCAAAGACAGCTGCAAAAATAGTAAGAACATTCAAACCCCACTATTTTACAAGAGGTGAGCCAAACTACACCTAGTCTGGCATCCCATCTTCTTACACTCCCAGAACCAGCATGTTCCAGGACACCAGAAGGCTTAACCGCTAACGCATCAAATACATTAAGCCAACCGAGGGTTTTGCTCAGACATGTTTCAACAGGCATTCAAGGCCATTTGCCAAGATTTTAATTCCTTTATTGAAAGCTTGTATCGTCATAAGCCTAACCATCCAGCCAACTAGCAAGCAGTTTCCAAGTGTTATAAGAAACTCAACAAGAAATTGTATTAATGCATACATAACTCTTGCTCAAAGATTTTAAAATACCATTTCTCAACCGAGGGAAACTTCGCATTTGAGAGGATAAACATTTGGTCGTCAGGTCTCTCTTCTGCAGGATTGCTTGCTAAGTCCCAATGTACTCGTGGGATGTTGTGCTTTCTGTGTTTTTCACAGAACAATTGCAATCCTTCACCACTGAGGATTCATTTTCATATTTATCCAAGTTTTTGCTTGTAAATTTTCTGGTGTATGTCTAGACTCAAACCATCCAGCATGGCAAGACATTTTAATCCTTTATCCTACTACTTACTGTGTTAACATAACCATGACACTAAAGAGCTTCATAAGATGAAGACTTTATTTTATTTTAAGAACCAATGTATTTAATTTGCTAAATGCTGAAGACATTTTATGTTTCCATTAATCAATGTCTCCATGTAATAATGATATCAAGCATCTGATTTTGAAATTCAGTCAGCCTCTCTTAATTCCAACATACCAGCTGTCCTGAAGCTATTCTTCCAATTTCAACAGAGCATCAAGAAGAAATCTTTCCTTCCTATTCTTAGCCTAGCCTGAGCTAAAAAGAAATGCTAAATAATTACATTTAATCTAAATGTACCTATCTCTGATTTGGCTATAATTATATGCATGATCAAAACAAAACCTTGCAAGAAACCAGCTTAATTTAGGCAGCATTCAGATAGTCAGATAGCTCTGTGCCTAGATAACCACTGACAGAATCATAGGGACAACTAACTATTAAAAGGAGACATCCAGTCCAGGAATCTAAGTTTTCCTGGGTTAAAAAGACTTCATTTTAACATTGCTGGGTGTTTCCCTAAAAGAGTGACCCCCAGGAGTACCTACAACCATTATACACTGACAGGATAGCTTAAACCCAAGTTCAAGCTACACAAGCAAGGCTTCAGTTTATATGGCTGACAAATACATTAACACAGACTTGTTTTGCACAGGAAGCTTGTTGGGTAGGTAGGCCCCAAATCATCTCTCAGAAGAAGAGTTTTCCGAAATCCAGCAAGGCTGTAGCTGTTACTTAAGACTTGTCAAAGTTTACCCCAGGAGCAGGAAGGGTGAACTTCCTTCAGCTCAAATCATACCATGCAATTACTTACTGTAATTCCAAGTGTACTCTCTCTATAAGAATAATTGTGGGTAGCATCAACATCACTTGAAAGGTAGCCTAAGTGCAAGTCTTCTAACACGTGCAAAATAAGCTGGCAGCCGACTAGCCATACACACTGCCAATTGTTCCCAGTTTGAGATGCTAAGAAGGTGCAAATAAGGCAGAAGCAGGGCAGTTGGCCATCCAAACCTTGAAGCCTCGTTGTACACCTTCACATGGCTGAGAGCTGCTGGAGGGAGGCCACATACCGCAAAGCACCAAGGGGAGGGCAAGCTCCTAGAGGAGACTCCTAGAAAAGACCAGGACATCCCACGGGGCGAGGGGTGCATGCCTGGGCCAGTTTCAGCATCTTCTCCCAAGTCAGTCCCTCCCACAGTAGTTTTCATGCCAGCACAGCCCTGATGCTAAACACCAAGGGAGCCTGGTGTTAGGAATGACACTTGAAGTTGCTTAAGTCTTACTTGGCTATCCTGCCAACAAGCAATATGACCTCCTCTCCATGAGAGGAGGCTGGAACCAAAGGGAAGAGTACTAGCTGCATCAACTGCTGGGCCAGGAAATATCCTACACCAAAGTAAGTAACAGAAATGCTAAAAGGGAGACAATATCCGCCTGCTTTGAGGGAAAGCATCGCAATTTACCCGCTTGGGAGACTATAGCAGCTGGAAAAATATTTCTGTTGATGCGGAAGGGATCACGGCTTTGTAGGCTCAGCCCTCCAAAGGATGAGTGTAAGAGACCTCCACTTTGAACATTCAGGGTATACTTACAAGACAGACACATTAGGTACAGCTCCACAACACACTGACAACTCTCTGCAGACCACAAGTTCTCCAGCAAGGGAGTTCGATCATTTTCTAAAACCGACCAGTGACAAAATGTGATAGAAGCTAGACAGTATGTGCATAAGAAACAAAAGACAAGAGTTTTTCATGGGTTCACAGACAGGACAGGAAAAAATTATGCTGAAGCTAACTAGCTGGACAGGCACCCCCGTAAGCAAAGAAAAAATGCACTAAGTTGCAGTTGTAACTGACACTGGTGTTAGAAACTGTAAAAGCAGGAGTGGGGGAAGCAAGAAAACACTTCTCTTTCCCGTTCATTCAGGATGAATAGATACTTCAGAACTCACTGCAAATTGAGACTTTTGGGGACGTTGTAGGATGCAGAATGCCTGAAGGATTTCAAAGTGTACTGAGGTTGATGGAAAGCCTCCAGGGGGGCACAGCAAAAGCCTCCTTGTGTTCATGCCTGGCAGAGTAACTCCAGCTTGACCCATAAGTGAAAAATCAGTTCATGTTTTCTGTCTCCTCAAACTGTCAAGGAAGCTAATTTGGGAACCCTTTCACTGTAAACTAGCAGAAAAACTGCCAACTCTTTTCAGTTGCAAGTCTCTGTTATTTACTTCCTGGGCCAAGCTTGAGCCAGGCACCTAAAACAAAAAGCTGCATTTTTCATTATGAGGCCCCGTGCCTGTTTTCAAACAGTGATGCAAAGCATCAGAAGCTCTTCTCTTCTTTGCTCATGCTGCAATTTCAAAATGCACAGATCACAACTGCTCTTGTAAGGTAACACTTGCAAAAACAGGACCCCTGTGAGCTCATCCGGTATGATCCAAACCCATACGAAGCCCAAACTCATAGGTACACGCTGACGTTCCATGCAGGAGGATGTTTTCCTGTGTCCTCTATTAGGTTTCTACGCTGGTTGAGAAGACCGGCCCCTCAGGGGAGGAACTGTCATTGATGTCTGCATAGTATCCAATACAACATTTTTCAGCACCTTTTCCTTCACCACTTTCAAAGCTTCTTTGAACACTTGCTGCATGATTTCTACTGTGCAGCTACCGTGCTGCAAGCACCCTGCCTTGCTGCATAAACATAGAATAATGTAGGTCGGAAGACACCTCAAGAAGTCATCTGGTTTAATCCCTGGCTCAAAGCAGAGCTAACTTTAACTTCAGATCATCCTACAGATATGACTGACAGATTTGCTACAGCCCCTGACAAAGCTGTAAATCTGAAATACAGCTTCTTGACAAAATTAAAGAACTCTCGTGATGTTAGGATGCAGGACTGGGGTTCTCATAAGCCTAAAGAAGGTGGGCATCCAGATGTTTTCAAAGACAACTGAATTTGGGCACACAATAATGTTAAGGCTTCTGACAGCCCTGGATTTCAGAGTCAAGGCAGCCTGAATACTATCATATTGCAAGAAACTTAACAACTTGCCCTCCAGAAGAATCTGCATTTCCATTTTGTTTAATGTTTAATATCCTGAAATAAGTTCATTTCACTTGTGCATAATGCTTCCATGTCTTATTAGATCAGAGTGGCTTAAAAGAAGCTCCTGCTTTTAAATGAAAATCAAAATCCTGAATGCTCTGAAAGTTTCTATCCGTACAAGAGGTTTTACACAGTGCCTCTGACTAATATTGACTCCACCACTTTGCAAGAAGTGAGCTGTGATACTCTAATAAAACAATTTTCACAAGCAATAACAATTAATATAAAGAACCAGCCACATACGCAGCTGCAAATGAAGCTCATATTGCTACTGAAATGCAGGATAAGCAACTGTCCTGGTTTGTCACTTGTTCATTTTTACCACAGCAGGACAGAAATTAATGACTTGCTTCAAATTTTAGCATTATTCCCCAGATTTATAAGCTACTAGACAGTATGTTGGCTTTACTCAGCTTTCTGACTTAATCACAGGCTTGCATCTTTTTCAGAATCAGTAGCCACTGCTGTAAAGGAAATAAAATGCCTTATCTCAAGTAAATCTGTATTACCTATGAGCTATTTGTAGATTAGTTCCTCTCCTCCCCTTCCCCACCAAAGATGACTCTGAGCCCTGGTTGGGAGGAATATAACACGGGCTGGGAGTCTGCGCTCTAACTGCCATACTATCTCTCATGGTATCAAATACTAGCATTAACACACAGCTGCGAGTTACGATTGAGTTCAACGTGCCATGGAGAGAGAGTTTCAAAACGGACAGAGCCACAGCTAATTCAAACTCCTTGCCGCTTCCCCACTAGACACCTGATTTTCACTAAATACATTCTGTAACCAGGAGGATGCAGTCAACAACCACTGATGGCCCTGCAATGGGACGGCTGTAGATTTGTCTCCCATACCTCACAAGACGCTATGTGACCAGCCTAGAGCTCCAATCACAAGTACTCTCCTGTCCTGTGTATCTGACACATTCAGACAAGAATCACAGAGCAAGAAACCAATCATATTAAAAATTACTAGGTTTAAATATAGACCTCATAATGACCCCTTTAATGAAATACTTCAAGGAATGCTGGCTCTCGGTATGACCACGTTCCTACTATGTCTATTGCTCATCCAGTTAGCTGCCTTGCAGACTGTAACAAGCAAAACCCCTTCAGAAAGGACAAGGTCAGCTTCAAACATCAGTCTTAAAGACACCAACCACCCTTTATTGAACACGAGTCTAGAGTTATCTGTATACCCTTGAATGATTGTTCTCACCTCCTCTTCCCTGGCCACAGCTACCATTCCTAAACAGGAAACTGATTAAGAGGACAGGACAATTTTTATGCAGTCTAGCATGTCAGGAATGGCTTAAAAGAAAGCTGTGTTGATCAAACATCACGGTTGCATTTTGTAAGGGTCCATCCACACAGTGAGAGGAGGATGCGAGTCTTACCCAGACAAGTGTATCAGTGCTACAACACCTTCACCTCACTGGAACAATACGCACCAAGGCAAAATTGCACACAGTGATCACTAAAATATTTTAATCAACACCTATCTGCAGAAATATTTTCTTACCTTCACTTGTTGCAGCTAGGACTAGACTTGACTACATCTAGTTAGCCATACAATTACATGTGCAAGTGACTCTTCACAGCACATGCCACTCTTAGCAGGAAAAAAAACTCCACGCACATAGAAGTAGTTTCTCCAAGTCTTGAAGCCCACATCACAAGGTTAGTTCAATAACAAATCCTATCTTCCACCCCACTGCTTGTCTATGCATGGGACCACAGGGGGAAGTCAAGAATGAGACGGGTGTCATGGCATCACTGGAAATTAGCACTCCTCTGGCTGTCTCCTCAGCTCCCAAGTCAGTCGGTCTCTGTTTTCCTGACAGTACTATTAACTTCCAGAGACAGAGGCGCAGAGCCAGGCTCTCACAGAGTGTCTGCACCATTCATTAAGAGTTATAAACAACTCATAGAAAGACTCTGTATGAGCCAGAATCAGTCACCAGAAATTAAAAATGGGATTTAATTTTATTTTGCTAGTAAACATGAAAAGGCAATACCCATATAATTGGAGCAAATGAGAAGGTAGTATCTCTACACAGTGTTACATACAATAAATCTATTAAATAAGTACAAGGTCAGATTAGACATCACCACAGGAAGAATAAACAGTGGCTCAGTATCACCTTTACATCCTCCAAACTACGGCAGCCACAAGCAGCCACTCACGGATGCCCCAAGAGAGAGAACGGTAAGAGCCCCAAGTACTCCACGCTGCCTGCCTTGCTTGTCTACAGCCTTGAGACAGGGATGCTCAAAAGAGCAACAAACCGTCACTTTCCATGACTGGAATAGAAAAAACCTTTTATATGGGGGAAGCTTCTTCAGAGCACAGTGCTAACCTGTAAGTGCAATAGCGATATAAAAGGTAAGTGGCAGCAGAAGCCATGAAACTGGGCCTGTAACACTTTGCTGCAGGTTACAAAATGCAGCTGTTGCATGTTATTCTACCAGCAATCCAGTCAAATACAGCTAAAACAGCTTCTAGAGTATCTTGTACAGCACTGACAGCAGCGGGGGCCTGAGTCCTACCTAGCATTACTTCAACATCAACTGATATTATGGAAATCAGTTTCATAAATATTTATCAGTGCAGTCAGTCTTTTACAGAACACGACTGAAGCTGTCTTCAGAAGACTGTATTGGCTATATTTCAAAGGCAAGAGTTGACATTTCTTTGATGATATTCAATATTTGAAGCGTATATATTACCATCTAGACAACAGTCTAGCCAGCTTGAATCATTAGAGGTATTTAAAAGAAAACTGTGCTGCCTGGTAAATAACGTCCTCCAAATCCTAAATATAATGAAGCCAACCATAGTGTATAATTTAGACCCCTAGTTCAGGCTCAGGTATTTTCACAAAGCTGTTAATTGGTGGAGGGAGATGATGTTTGAGTTTTCTGGTTTGATGACTGTTGGGATCTAACAACTTCCCCATAATATCTGTGACTCCAGTCTCGTGACATTGTTGTACTACTGTGAGATGCATCCCTGGTCACAAAATTATGCTAACGAGTCAGTTTAATTGTTCAAACAAAAATAACCTGCCAGCAGCAGCCTGTCTACACTGGAGCTCTTGATACTGCTACTGTACATGCAGATGAGCTAGTGCTTGCAATATTGGATACAATCTGCAAAATATTTCCAGCATTGATGAAATAAACCGGATTAAGAAGTAAAGACAGGCTTGGGGGGGGGGGGCGGAAATCATACATCCTTATCTGGGATATAACACAGAAGTGAGAAATACTTGCTGCCTCCACTAGCACATGGAAGGAATCTTCCGTTCTTTCACAGACTACACATAGCCTACAATCTACAATTTCTTTCCTTACATCTAACAATTTGGGGGATTGGTATTACTTGCTGGCCCCATAAATTGGAAAAGCATACTAAATGCAAGATTATAAGCTTCACACATATCCTCTTAGACTTATGGCACTTGATGATAGCATCCATGGAAACCTGCACAAAGTAAATGCTCAGGTTTACTCATGGGAGCTTAGCTCCAACATCAGTTTGCAATCACCAGACCCTGCAACTGTTTCTGAACATAACACACAGTGGCAAATTGTAATGTGTAGCTCTAAAACAAAACTAATTGTATAACAGGTTTTTAATCAATCTTCTCTGTGGAAGCATAACACCTTTGAGTGTGAAACCTAGCTGAGCATTTCATACTCTACACATCAGTGACCCGGGCTATCTCTTGACTTTGGCATGCATCTTTTAACCGGGGTATGCATAATCGATCTTGAGGCAGTAAACTTTGCAAAATGGCTGCAGTTATACACAAAATTAGTCCAAAATAAAGGAACAGTTTTGCGGGGATAAACTTAGCTCATACTAGAGGATGCAAGTACTGTTTAATTAAAGAGCAAGGATCAATGGGGCTGGGACGGAAACGAGCACATTCCACTCCCCGACAATTCCCATCGATTTGCTGGGTGGTCCTGGATGTGTCATTTAGGCTCTTTCTTCCTAGTGTCGATAGGGAAAACAGAGGAACAATGACACTTAATTGCTGTGTAAGCTTTAGATCCAAGACTAGATTGTACTTTAGAAGCATTTTGTTCAAATATCAGGTGCCAGAGAATCTGCTGAATTTAGTAAACAATGCATAGGCGTGACAGCAGAAAGAAGGCCCTGCTTTTCAAGGCAGAAGGACAACTTTAAAAGATCAGCAAAGTTATTCAAAAGAAATCTAAAAATACTTGAAAGTTGTCAGCTCTTCTGAAAATAGATGAGGAAGTCTCAGCTAGAGGACTATCTGCCATAGCAAAACCAACGAGGCTACAAGTTGATTTCCAGCGTGACCTTGTTAAAGGAAGAAAAAAAAGTGGAATTTTTTTGAGAGGTAACTTCCAGAAAATTAAAATACGATGAGTGTTCACATGTAACATTCCTGGCAACTAGAGATTTTGTTAATCGGAACAAAGTGGCTTTTTCCAGAAATACCCTAAACAACATAAATTCAAAAGCAGCAGTTTTCAACTGCAGGCCACTGAACTCCTAGAACTCTTCCAGAGAATCAAGAAAGAAGTAGAAGCAGCCTCACCTCATACATCCATGGGATTCTGAGAGTCCACGTAGCACATATTTAGAGAAAAGCCAAAGGGATTTAAGAGATTAAGTATGACTTTTAAATAATAGTATTTTTATTAATGCAGATGCAACCTCCCTTGGATGAAAATTTGTAAAAACCAACAAACCACAGGTTTTTTTCCATGTTCTCTCTCTCAGTGTAAAAGCCTGACTCAAGAAACCACCTAGACAAACTGCTCTGACACAGGAGAACCGGCATACAATAAGGAAAACTCATTAGCAGCAGCGGAGTATGAGCTACCAGCCTGATGCATGTTACCCAAGGAGAACCAACTCAAATATGCCGCTGCACTAACACAGTCGCCTGTCAGTCAAGCGAATAGCAGTCCACCACCCCTGAAGAGTTGTAGTCTGTTTTTAGCCATTGAAGGAGGGCAGTGACATTTATTTGACCGTCAGAAGGCTGCTGCAGACCGGCTGCTATGTTTTCAAACAGCATCCTCTAATTAGAATTCCCTCTTAAGGGGAATATATCTTACAGCCGAAAATACTCACCTCATTAAAAGCAGGGCAAAACTCAAAACAAAACAAATCAGCGCTGTACAATTCGGTATTTACAACTACGAAGCATATTTAACATGGAAGAATAAAGGGGCTCACTGCAGAGTTAGCAGCTTAGTACGTTAGAGGACTGGACATATGATGAAGCTTGCAAATTACCATATTTCAATCTATACACAGCTTGCATGTGAGATAATCAGGATTACTGGACTATTTTTCTGTATCAAACCCGAAAGCAAAAAACATACTAACAAAAAAGAGTTTTCTAAAACATGCGCAAAACTCCAAACTAAGAAATACCCAAGATTTCCTTAAAAAAAAAAATTAGAAACATCGCAACTGCAGATTACTAATGATGGATGTAATTAATCGGGGGGGAGGGGACGGTTAACTTTAATCAGCTGTTTTTTCTTAATTTATCTAAAAATAGCTCAAGTGCAACACGTGCCTTGCATCCGTTTGCACAACGTGTGCGGTCGTGGTCTGGGAAGAAGAGGGGGAGTGCGAAGTACCACAACCCTGGCAGAGCTGCGGGCTTTCCGTGCGCAGCCCACTTCGCTCTTGGCACCAGAGCGCGAAGCGAAGTGAAACACCGAAAAAACCCATGCTAACCTCCACATTTACAGCACCCTACGGTGTTTCCTGTGAAAGCAAGCGGGAGGAACGTCCCGCCGAGTGTGGTTTTCAGCATGCCGAGTATCCTCCGCAGGAAAAATGAGCAACGAGTAAAAAAATCCTGCACGAGGTATCGGAGCTATTTGGCGGAGATAAAAGCCGTGAGGCAGCTTTTAACTTGCGGCATGACAGTTCTCCACACAGAACGAGCTACCGATGCGACCCCCCGGGCTCCCCCAGCCCCTATCCTGCTGCTCCCGGGGCGGCCCCCGCGCCCTCTCCTCCTCCGGCCCGGCCGCCGCCCGGGTGCGCTGACCCCGGCTGCCCGGAGGGCTGGAGGCCGGCGCGGGCGCTCTGGGGAAGAGGCGCCGGGCCCGCCCCGCTTCCCGCCGCCCTGGGCTGCCACATGCCGGCTCAGGGGCTGCGCTCGTCTCCCTCCCGTCCGGTCCCCCCCGCGCTGCAGCCTCAGTGGAGGCAGCGAGTTCCCCGCTCAGAAAAAGGAGAAGCGGCGGCACCGCTCCCCGCACCCGGCTTCCTCCTGCCGGGGAGGCCGCGGGCCAAGGGACCCCTGCCCGCCACGCGAGGCCGGACGCTCACCATGGCGAAGCCGGAGAGCAGCGCGGAGGTGCGGCTGGAGGCTTTCAGCTTGGCGCGGCTCAGGTAGAGCTTCCGCCAGGACAGCGCCTGCATCGAGTGCTCGTTCAGGCTCATGGGCTCCGGGCGGCGGGCGGAGGAACAGAGCGGAGCGAAGCGGGAGGCACACGGCGGCAACGGCGGCTCCTTCCGGCGGCAGAGCGAGGGCACCAGCTGCGTTAACACCCCATGGCGCCCGGCGGCGGCTCCTGCCGGTGCTGGGGCCGCGCCTGCCGCCGCGGCGCTGCGAGCCTGCGCCCCGCCGCCCGCCGGGCACCGCCCCGCCGTCGCCTCATTGGGCGGCCCGGCCCGGCCCTGCCCGGCCCCCGGCCCCGCTCCTCCTCGGCCGCTTCCCGGCAGCCCTGGAGGGAGCCTGAGGGCGGGCGGGCGTCGTGCCCCAGAGGCCGCTTCCCGCCGCCGCTGTGGTGAGGGGGGGGGGCGGGCTGCGCGCTGCGCGGGGCGCGGCCTCCTCGCTGCCGCCCGTCGGGAGCCGTGAGCGAGGCCTGCCCCTGAGGGAGGTGCGACCCCGCCGCCCCCCTCAACGGGCCTGTGGAGGGCGAACCCCCGCAGCAAGGCCCGGCTGGAGCCCCGGGCGCGGCTTCCGGGTGGCTGTGGAAGCGGGGCGGCTGAGCAGTCTCAGGTTGGAGCGTAGTTGACGGGAATCGGTGGTTTCTCAGTTTTGTATTGTACGGCCCTGTCCGGCGGTGGGTGCCCTCCCGCGTAGAGCTGCCCCTTCCGCTCAGGGCAGAAAGGGATGGCGTGTCCCCCTGCTCCATCCCCACTCCTCGCTGCCTTCCCTCAGAACACAACCATAAAGCGTTTCTCAACTACTTTCATTAACCTCCCCTCCTAAAAAGCTAAAACATTTAATCTACATCTGTCCTGTGGATCTAAACCAGTCTGAGCACCCACCCTCGCTTCCAATTAAAATTGATACACCTAACCGTTTATCACATAGTTAAGGTTTTCATAACCATTTGGTATGCCCAAAGCTCCTGATAAACTCATTTTTTACCAGCAAGCAGTTGATAAAGTTGATTAAGCAGAACATTTCAACAGATACGTACGCCAGTGTTGAAAGATTTTTTTATTACCACGTTCATGAAAACTCTTTAAACCATAATTTATTTTTTCTGTGTTTTACAGAGGGAAAAATGAGGCATATAGCAGAACTCCATAGCAAATACATGGCACAGTTATGAAGATGATTTCTGAAAAGGTGAGACTTAATACAGTGCTTGTGCCACATCAAACCTGTGGGTCTGGAGAATTAAGGGATATGTAAGAAACAAACCTGTTGCTATCAATTTCTAATAAGAAAAACACAATTTTAACAATAGAAATAATACTGGACAAGGATACTTTTACTATTTACAGGCACATGGATGGTCACATAAGCTGAATCACTGCAATGCTAGTTCCATAAGAATTCAAAAGCATTGGTGATTTTCTATTGCGTTGACATTTTCCACCTTATTTACAAGTAGGAAAAATGCGGCAGGTTGTCTTTAACAGTTTTGCTTTGTTTTTCTCTTCACACCTTTCTCTGATTTGCAAAGTCGTTCATTTACTTATGCACAGTAAAGGTGATGACAATCTATACCAACATAGGTCACTTAATGCTTTTCATTTACATGGCATTCTTTTTTGAAAGACATAGTTGAAGCATCCAAGAAAAAAAATCTTAACGATTTGAAGTCTTCAGAGGCATTCCCTGAAACTACCGTTTCTTACCACGTAGATTTGATCTCATTCCCTCTCAGGAAATAAACGGAGTCATCTTCTTGTTATAAACAACTTTTGGTTAGATTTTTATCTACAGGGGCATTAAAACGCCTCTGTAAAAGAATGAGCTTGACTTACAGTCTTTCCATAAAAGCCTTTGCTGTTGTATAAATGACTCCCTGGAGTGTTTGCCACCTTCCTTCTCTTTTATGGGTGACAGTACTACTGTATAGGATCCATCTGAATAAAAGCCCAGCATAAGTTAGCATTATAAAATACTACTCTTTGTTCAGTGTACTTTAATTCTTAAAAAAAACCCAGAAGACCTCATCACCACAATCAGCATTTGCTGTGTCTCCCACTGATGCCTTAGGCTAAGTCTGAGCACCACATTGCAGAGCAATGAGTAACAACCATATTGTGATTTCATCACCACATTTTACTTGGGAGAAATGGCAACCATCAAAAAACAGTAATGTAAAATTTCCTCCACATCTCAAGCAAACATTTAAGTCTCTGTCATTTAGTTTCTGTGGAATCATACATTTAAAAATATTTTGCATTGCTGCTCATAAGGTATGAAAAATACTTATGCACGTGTACATAGTAAGATTGATTGTTGACTATTTCTTCTTGTTTCTGCGCAAAATTACAGTTGAACTGTAACATCATGGGTGAGTACTACTGCACAAATAATACCTAGGTCTTGACCTGTTCCCTAAAATCAGATTTCTCTAAAAAAACCCAACCAACCAAACAAATAAACAACCTGCGAGAGACATACAACCGAGAAGGACTTCAAGGGTCTTTCTAAATAATTGTATTAAAATAGACTCTTTGAACTCACGGTTTCTTTATTCTTCTGTCCATCACTCCTATTCCTGTTTATCATGAAGGGCTTTGAAAGATATAACAATATTGCCCACTGATGTACTGTTGAGTTCATATTTCATTCAAGGAAACAGTACAGAAAAGGACCTACTGAATCAGTAAAGAAATCTCATCTCATCCCATCCGCTTTTCCAAACCAAACCCACGTGTAATTTTAAGCTTCCAAGCCTCAGCACTGTAGCTTTGAAATAAGCATAATTTCCTTTCCTATCAGAAATAAAAAATAGGTTTGTTAAATAGGAAAACGTAAATTAAGGACCAAACCTTCTTCTGCAACTAAAACATTAGGACTGCAGCAGTGTACCCTTTTTCCCCTTTATGTTCCATTTTACAGCTCCATTCTGAGGTACAAACTAAACAGGATAAATTCTTTTATTTCCAGCTCTAATTACTCATTATTACACGCCTCTATCCTGCCAGTCTAGAGTTAGCTGAAACAAAGAGAGTCAGTCATGCTTAATTAATGCTTAGAAATGCTTCAGGGAGTTCTGGAATCATGCTGGAGTTCAAAGCTATGGGTTGATGTTACCTCTGATCAGTGCAATTGCGGAAGGCCACCAAAAGGGTGTAGTCCTGCACTCTTCCTTCATGTCACCCCACTCCATCCTGTAGATTGCACCCATCAAATGGCTACAGAGCTTCAGTGAATTGACCTAGTGAAAAAAAAAAATTATTTTTCTTCATGAGTGAGTTTTCTGCTGGATCAGGTCACTGAACTGACTTACCTTGTGACTGCATGAACACTAGACCTAATGCAGGAGAAACGAGGGACATACATGCAAGAGAAAGGGAACTGGCTCTTTCAGCAGCAGGCTGTTATTACCGCTGATTAGAGGTAATGTCAACCCATTCTCTGGATCATTTATGCATTAACAGAATCGGAGCAGGTGGCAGAAATCCAAGTTTCTTTCCAGAAAGCCCTGAGAAATCTGTACACTGTCACAAGGATACTCAATTTTTTTCTGCTAAAAATGTACTTCTGTATTTTCTGTAGGAGGACTGAGTAAGAATGGGTTCGCTGAGTACCATATGATTAATGTGATACGGTACTGAGCATGCAAAGGTGCTACCCCCTGCATAGCCGTTTTTCTTAAACATATTTCCAGCTTCACATGCAAATCATCACTTCCATTTGTTCCTGTTATTGTACCAAAACCAAATAAGGTTACCACAAAATGGAAATTATGTTAGATCTGCATTAAAAACAACACATTAGAAGTAGCAGTTGCAAAAGACAAATAAAGGTTTGTCAGCAGTCCCAAGCAGCGGGGAGGTTAAAGCAAGCATCTCTGCAAATCTCATCTAAAGTAGAGCTTAAAGTTTAGTTGGTGGAATTTCTGCAGAGGAAAGATTTTGATCCATAATGTCTAGAAAAAAAATGTATAATCATTTCTAGCTTCCTTCATAAAACAATGAAATGGTTAAATATCTAGTCTTCTGTCTTAACCCAAGGTAATGTATAGAACAGTAGGTCTTATGTGATGAAAGGTATTTTTAAAAATGTTTAAAAGATTATTTCAATTCATTGTATTCAATGGGAAATAACTATGTATGAAAGTTCAGTAGGGGTGAAATTAACCCATTTCTTCATACAGCCTTCACAAGCACCACACTATAGTTCTTATTTTAGCATGCGCCCTGCAGTACGAGTTTTAATTAAATGACAGCTCCTAGTTTCAAGCTAACAAGGTCAGGATCCAGCACACTGTCATGATTAGATCTTACATAATTTAAGTTACATTAACATCCAGCAAAAGTTGGTTTTTTTTTTTTTAATACAGTTCAGACTAGCCCATTTCTCAATAATCACCGCTCCCTTTTCACATTATTAATACATGAAGCATTTTTTCCTGTATTTTTGACTGAAGAAATCCTGCCCTGGGCTGTCCTGTACCAAGCGCTGCCTGACAGGGCTGAGGTCTGGGCACTGCTGGAAACCTGCAGCATGACCTGCTCGGAGGGGAAACAAGCCCTAACCTTCATCTGCCAACACTTAACCTGTGTCCTGAAGCACACGGGTTTAATATCGCTTCTAAATGTTCTTATCCTATCTAATGCAGCTGTGGATATTTTCATCATCCACATTCTACCACCCCCCTCCTTTTTTTTTCCCCAGTTCTTTTAAGTTTGAGAAGTTTTTTGTTATTAATACACAGATTACAGTATTATTTCAATGGTAAAATTGTAGTTTAATAAGAATAATGTCTGTCTTAAAATGAGGTTGAAAATGTGTTTTCTATTTTTTGAGATCTATTGTGATATTTTGGAGATCTAAAATTGTGATATTTCTGAAACATTTACTTCCATACTTCAATAATGTGCTCTGGTGTTTCTAGGTGTGTGTGATTAATACAGTCTTTGGTGGGTTTGCTTGATCCACCAAGAGTCTCAGGTTGTTCATGTGCAAAAAAAAAAAAAAAAACTTAGAAAAATGATGTGATTTTCTTTTATGTCTCTGTTCTGTCTTTTTTGGTGGACTTTTGTAGAATGGATGGATTATGTGTTTTTTGTCTGATGATTCTCTAGTAACATCCATTTATCTTGTACAAGTACTCTGGCCTCAATCCTACAGATGTACACATGCATTTAATTTTAAGATGGAGTAATCTTGGCTGAAAGGTCAACATATGCATACATCTTCTCAGGATTATGGATTAATAATGCACTTGCTATAAGAGACATCTGGAATCCACACTTCAATATATAGCCTATACAACACTTCTATATGATAATAAAGTTCAATCATCTGCAAGTAGGGAGACGTTAGAGAAAGATTACATGATTTTTCAAGATTCTGCAAACAGTTACTGGCAGATGCAGAAGTAGAAGCTCACTGCCTTAAATCCTAAGTTAGAACTTTATCCTCTCCTGCCTTTATCCACGTCATGATTCATTAAAATACGGATCTTTCTGGAGAGATGACCGGCAAGGCCCGCAAAGTTGAATTTTAATGTGTTTTATCTTTTGCATAATATTTAATACGTTTCATACAGCACCTAGAACATGACTGGTTAGGTATGCAAAGGGCAACTGGATGCTATGCGTGTTTCTGCTGGTAGAAGCAGACAGGAATAGTGAAGAGAAATGCCCTATTTTAAGAAAAGTTTCAGTCTCCGTTTAACTGATCTGAGAATTAAAGCCATGGAAAGACAGTTTGATGTTTAGTTCTGAGATTTGTACAGGTTAGATCAGAGTACTCCCGATTTTTGCTGGCCCAGGAGAGACAACAGTGAACAAGTGCCATAGTGAAGGTAGAAACACATTTATTCTCAACGTCCATCTCAAAAAATTGCAAAAAGCAAACCAGAGGAGCACTATCAAAGCCATCGGCCCCCAGCCCTGGGTTTAGGTACTCTTTGATGTCCCCTTTCTTGGGGGGTGCAGAGGGGAGGTAAAGGGTGTCGCTTCAGAGAGGAGCCATGCTTTGGAACCTGGAGGCTCTTCAAAACCTGCACTCTGACCCTGCTATTGCAATCAGATGGTCCCAGTATTTGCTCAGCATCAATTTAGAGTAGATGTGAACTGGTGTTCTAGACGTGAGACCCTCTCATAGCCTTAGGAACCCGCAGTATCGCTATACTTCAGATTTTTTGTATCAGCAGCTACTTCGTATGATTTTTACTTACTTCTTCATGCAATTTCTAACTACCTGTTGTACATGCATCTTACAAAGGCAGTTTTGCTTTATTTAGCACCAAATAATACATTATAGATAGCAGAACCTGTTCTCACAAGACAAACGTAGGTGCAGATCTCAGAGCATTTTGTGCACCAGCCCGTGGGTGCCTTCGGCAGGGCTGCCTTGCCGAGCCACTTGATGCACGCCTACTAGAGGAACGCAGCGAAGCCAAGCGTATGTAAAACAGAGTGCGTAACTACACAGCAATTAACCGCGAGTCCGTGCATTACAATATTATTTCCCCGTGTTCGCTACGTTCATCCGCCGCTCTTTAGAGGAGTCCTCCAAAACTGCCCCCGCGGTTAAAACGTGAGGCTGGGCAGCCGGCGCTGAACCCAATCCCTCCCTCCCCCCCGGCTTTAAGCAGAACCGCTCAACTTTTAGGGCAGGTCCCGGTGGGTGGCGGCTGGCACCCACTCAGGGACCGTCCGCGCCTTTGTCGTGCCCCCCCCCTCCCCCCTCCGCGGGGCGCCGCGCTGCCCCGCCGCCGCTCGCCGCTCAGCGCCTGCGTGCCGCGCCCGCCGCGCACTCGTGACCGAACACCCCCCCGGCGGGGCCGGCGGCCAGCCCGGCGCCGGTACCGCGCCGCTGCCCCCGGACACCCCCCCCGGCACTGTTTACGTTCCGGGCACTGCGACGCCTGCGCCCCCGCTCCACACGCAGTGCCTGAAAATGGTTCCTTAGGACTTTGCAAAAGGCATCGCCGCCGCCCCCCCCCCCTCCCCTCCCCCCCAAAAAAGTGCTGGTGCAAAATTGCAAAACTTTAGAGAGACCTGGATGGCTTTTGTTTTTCCTCCTCCCCATTTGGGCCAAAAATGCAGGACAGGAACTGTTGACAATTAAGTGATGAAACTCTCCAAAAAAATGGAGGCAGAGAAAGACTC
Organism: Ciconia boyciana; assembly: GCF_034638445.1. Lineage (NCBI taxonomy): Eukaryota > Metazoa > Chordata > Aves > Ciconiiformes > Ciconiidae > Ciconia > Ciconia boyciana. Next base: position 9,460,931 of record NC_132948.1, read on the forward strand.
TGGAAGAAGATTGGTGTGTAGCTGGCTTCTGTCTATTTCCTATTTGTGCCTTTTAATTGATTTTGCTTAATTGTTTGCAAAGGGAGAAATGCATGTACGACGTAGGCAGCAGAGCGACTTAGTTTGCAAGAGAGCCGCTTAGGCACTGGGGAAGGGGGTGGAATTTAACCGAGGGGAAGGAGAGGGTGGGACGATAATATATTTTTTTTTCTCCTGTGGGTAAGGGTTTGTGCTGATCCACCGCGCGTGTCCGCAGGGCCGGCTACCGGGGCGGATTTGCAGGGAGAGATCTGCCGGGAGAGGGGCAGAGCCGCCGGCGGCAGCTGGTGCATCGGCCTCCCCCCCCCACCCTCCCCGCACCGGGGGACCTACCTTTGTGCGCGGCCGGCTGTCCCCCGCTGCCGGCGGCCGGGCAGTGCCGGGGGACCCCGCCACCTCCAGCCCCGGCTCCGCGCCCGCCGCAACTTCCCCGGGGGAGCGGCACCGGCCTCCGCCGGGCCTACCCCGCACCCCCCCCCCCGCCTTGCATTTAACTCGTTCCTGCCCCTCGCCCGCGGACCCCCCTCGCTTTCGGCGCTGTGGGAGCGCGCAGGCTCCGGCGGCGGAGCGGCGTGCGGGGCGCCGGGAGGAGCGGGGTGGGGGCTGCGCATCCATCGCGGCGTTACATAAAGCCATCTGTTTTTTAAATCGCGGCTTCCGGTGTGACTATGGAAACACTCGGATTATGTAAATACCGAAACCTGGATGCTGTGCGTCAGATTAAACGATTCGCCCCCCCCCCCTTCCCTTCCCCAGGGAATTATCTTGTATTCACGTGCAAAAAAAAAAATAATAATAATAAAAATGATCCGGTTGCTAACGAGCATTGGCCGCCGTTCACGTTTTTTTACGGGATTGCCAAGCACATCGGTGCTGTAGCTTGGGAATTTTCGGCGAGTTCCGCCTGTCTCCTGCTCGCCTTTAAACGCCGGCTTCTGCACAGCAGCCCAAGTTGTAGTTTTCCCGCAGCCAAACACCTGTTATTCTTGTCTAGTTCCGTGTCACGGGATGGAAAAGGTTGTGCATGCAGCTGTGTCGTAGCTTGTTTGGCTTCAGGTTTTGTTCATTTTGTGTCTTGCCATCTTAATTATTTCCCCCAGAATCTGTTTATCAAATCGTCCCGCACGATCCATGCGCTTTCCTCCCCACCGACCCCGATTTTTTTTTTTTTTTTCCCGGACAATGTGGTTTTTTGTTTTGTTTTCTAGCGATCTATTGGCAGAAGGCGATACGATGAGAACGAGGACCTCTCGGACGTGGAGGAAATTGTCAGCATCAGGAGTTTCAATTTGGAAGAGAAATTAAAGAGTAAAATGTACCACGGGGATTTCGTGCATGCCATGGACGGGAAAGGTAACTGCCCGGGGGCGGGGGGGGCCCGGCCGCCCAGCCCGGCCTCGCTGCGCTGCCGCAGCCTCCACGTGTAGCTCCGCGCCCGGGTTCGTATTTCGCGCCCGCGTCCCCCTGCCCGGGGATCCGGTGACGACGCCGGGCCGAGCGGCGGGGGAGGCGGGGGGGCGGCTGCTGCAGCGGGGCCCTGCAGCCCGCACCGCCGCGGGGGGCTGCCCCGGCCCTCCCCCCCCGCAGCCGGAGGGCAGCTTTTGCCCCGACACGGTGCTTGGGAGGCGGCTGGTGATAAATGGCAGCGCCTTGCGCTCCCCCCACCGCCGACGTGCCCCGCTGCCCTGACCCCGGCGCACCCCCGGGATGTTCAGGAGTTAGGTCCTGGCAAAGGGGAGGCAGAAACCCCAGCCCCCACTCAGCCGGAGGTGATTCCTGCTCCCCCTCTTGAAGCCAGGACCCCTTTTGCAAAAGGATGCAACTGATGAGCCTGTGCGCCAGGGTCGGAGGCTTGAAAGTCAGTAACTTCTTTGTGTTTCTATCATATATTGCATTACAACGCTCCCCTCCCCGAAGTTATTTGATTTGCTGAGGTGATTTAAATTACGAAGTGGTAAGCAAAGCCAGACAGCCCAGCTCTGCAGCACGGTTGCCTGGCAGGAAGGAAAATGGGAGAGGTTTGCCCGGGAATCAAACGGGCCGGGGGGGTTTGCAAGTCACCTTTATTTACTGCAGCATTGTTGAAACGGATCCCGAATCCCAGATGGCTATCGCCAGAACCCGGCCTCGTTGAGGACTCCCTGTTTAAGCCGGCTTTCCCAGGAAAGAGTAGTTTTGGCTGTAATCCTCCTGAAATGGCTATAACTATGGAGCCGCTAATCTAGTTTAGAAAATTTCCTTTTCTCCCCTCGGCTTAGTTTTGCATGAGCATTTTAAGCTCCTTTTAGAAAAGTTAATGTGGTGGAGAAATTAAATACCTATCTTATTTAGGAAGGTATTTGTTTAGGAGATAAGCTCAACCCTGACCCCTCTTCCTCCAAACAAAACACAAACACCTATTTTTTAGCTGGAAAATGTTAATTAATTTTCCAGAAAATGATTGCATTCTACCCTCATCTTCCAAATACTCCAGTGGTTGCCATTGCTACATGCTAACTATAACAGAATCCACAGCTCAACAGCTCTAAAATCTTTGGGTAGCTTTCTCCTTTCTAGGGAACTTGAAAATAAATGAGTGTCTTTTGTTATTTTGTTGTGGTCTGTGTCTGCTTTGTTCACCCCCACAAGGGATTTAAATGCTTTGTTGGGGCATTACGAAGAAAGGGTCTGCTTTCCTATTTGCTCTGGTTTTTATTTTTACTACTGGTTTATTTTTTCTATAAATCTAAGAGTTGAATTGAATCTAGGCAAAACAATGACAGTGGTTAGTAAGAATAAAAATGTCAGTTTATATGAACACATGGAATTGGTTGAGCGATATATTTATTTATTTTTATTTCCCATGTCCTTGTTTTTATTTTTAATGATAGCTCTTCTTTGATTTTTGTTTTTGCTAGGAATGTGGGTTGGAGGTTTTCCTCGAGATGCTGCAAGGCAGTGGTGTGATTTTTGGCTGGAATGCAGTTTGTCATAGCTACTTGTTCCCTAGTCTGCTAGGCTGCATATCTGCCTCTGCTTCTCCTACTGATATTATTCTTCATGTTTGTTGACTTTCTGTCTTGGATGAGAGCCTCCTTAAAAATATATCTGTGGTTTCTTTATTTGCTTACGTAAAGCCAGAACAGTTTTATTGGGAATACCTATGAGAAATGAAGATTTCTCTAGTATAGAAGTATTTATCTGGTAACCTTAGTTAATTGGACTATTCATTACACTTATTTTGAGACTAGTAGCAATAAAGTTTCTGTAAGTTTAATGCTTTTGTAAATGGGTAATTACTGTGCTCTGATTTGGTAACTTTAAGTAGGAATATTATATCCCTACTTGTCATAATTACTAACTGAATACAGCAAGGAAAAAGTTGTAAAAATAGAGGGAAATACGTCCGCAGGCAGGGGAGCTTAGCCTCTGCTTCCCCTGTTTCTTTCAGTATGGGTTTTTATAGCAGACAAACATCACCAATCTAAGCTCGAGTCTGAGGTTCTCATGCTCTCCCAGGAAGCATGTACATTGCTGGCTGAATCTTTGAGAAGTTAAACTACTTGTGTGTACCTCAATATAATACATGAAGTATGTAGTGTATTTGGCAGCGTGTAGTGTATTTTGTAGTGCTGAAGAGTCAAACAGTGTTTCCCAGTTTAAGGTAGGGTATGGATGCTATATAAAAGTCATTTTTCCCTGTAAGAAAGGCGGAATAGCAGAACCATAGAAACAGTATGTGGCGACTGCAGGGATTCCTCTTCTCTCTGTGGCAGAAGGCTCCAAATGGAGTGTGAGGTTTTGTAGGCACGGCTCACCCAAATCGCTGCCTTGTAACTTTCTCTCTAATCCCCAAATCACTGCTATTGTATCAGACCACTGCATAAAGAAATCCCCAGGAAAGGCCAGTTCTGTGTAATCCTCAGAGTGATGCAACAAGGTGATACTGGTCAGTGTTAACATAACAAACTTACGTTTAATTTTCAGTTTGCTTGTGTGTTAGACTGTGACTCCCACACAAAAACTATTCATTTTTCACTGTCTTCCTGAGTGCCAGGAGCTGTATAAGATTTCTGTCTATCAGCTCCTGCAGTTACATTTCTGATTAATTAATAATAATAATAATAAAAAAAGTACTCTGTTGAAAGTAACAGTAACCCTCACATAAAAAGAAAATGATGTGTTCACAAAATCAGGGCTTTCTGCTGTACTCAGATAACGCTCGCAAGAAAACATCTTTTTTCCTAAGTAGAAATGTATAGCTTAAAATGTATAAAGTGTGAACTTAAACACACAGTTTAAACTACTCATTTGCCCAAAAGTAGTAGGCTGATGTGCAGTAATTTAGTTAGGATTATCTTTTAACTGTTAATATGGTATTTCATTACAGCCTGTGTGTTTCAACCCAGACCTTAATTGACAAACTCTGACTGGATTCTATTTTGTGTGCATCAGTGAACAGGAAAAATAGAGAGCAGCTGGGAGAGCATTGTCTGTCATTTGGTTTCCGGTTTGGACCTAAAATATGCATTCTCTTTATATTTTTGTTTAAGTGATAGTGGAGTTCTTTGGTGAGAAAAGGGGAATGGGGAGCATTTTGAGAAAATGTGATGTGAGGTGCTAAAGCCATTGTAATTGATTTTGGATTTTTTTTATTCATTATTCAAACAGATTTTACTTTTGAGTATGTGCAAAGAGAAGCTCTCAGAGTTCCCCTTATCTTCAGAAATAAGGATGGACTGGGAATTAAGTAAGTTACAACCAAATCTTCATGATTAATAAATGCTTTTATAAAATAACCATTATGCTTTCCACTTGTATGTGATATATCTTTTGATGATCTCAAAATGTATTGCAATTAGTAAGACTGTCAGCACCCTTGAGAAGAGGAATGATTATTTTGTGCTTATAAGCAAGCAGATAATGAGGTCTGTAAAAGTTAAGTGCGTACAGCATGGTACTACATAATCAAAAATAAGTCAGTGATGAAAGTTAGGAATAAAATTCAAAGATTCTTGCATCCAATCCATGCTGTCACGACAGAACAACCTCCCTTCAATTTTTGACTTCTCAATTGTTTTCTGTGTTACAGGTGGAATGCCTAATGATGCCTGTTGTTTTCCATTATAATTGTATCTCTTCAGAATGTTATAGCTTTGTAAATATTTAATAATGTCTAGTTAAAATGTGGTATTATTAGAGTCTTTTTGAGGTTGCATTTTGTTAATATCCAGTCATAAAGGATTTGGTATTTTAATAAGAGAATCCTGCAAGTTTCTTTATAAAAGTGACAGTGTCTAAGAGAGAAATATTAAAATTATATACTTTATCAGCCACATAATCCATAGTTTAGATAAATGTTCCTTGATACTTTTGGAAATTAGGACTGTGTAACTGATTATGTCTGAAAGACGGGAAAATTATTCTGAAAGCATAATTACTTTGCTCAGTTTCAGCTGGAACACCTTGAAGTTTAGGGAACTGAAGAGTCCCGATTATTTAATTAAAAAGAATCAAGCCACCCCAACATAACTTAAGGAGAGAAAGAGAACAAAGTGTTTGGGGTATTTGACAGGCATATGTCCTTTTACTATAAGAGCGAACAGGAGCTGCTGTGATGCTTCTCATGATGTAGTAAAAGAGTTTTATATGTTGAACTCTGAACAAGAAGCGCTTAACAGGTACTCAGTAGTAATTACAGTAATGTTTATTTTGTTGTACCATTATGTTGTACTGGGATATCTTTTTCTTTGGTTATTAAGCCCAGCTGTTTCTCTATGTAGTCCTGGATGCACAGTTTAGTTTCTTGTTAAAAAAAGTAATGCAAACACCAAGATGCCATCTTTTTATTTGTTTGTGCAAAGCCTTTCCTAGCTTGTATCCTAATTTTCTGATGAAAACGTGCACGTATTCTGTAATGTTTTAGAAGACAGGTAGAAAACCTAGCTGTTAAGTGAGAAAGGCTGGTCACTTCTTACAGTTTCTAAACAGTTCTATGCTCCTATTTGGTGTCATAGAAAAATAACCTTTTTTCTGTTGTATTATTTGAGAGAAGGTGTGGTCAGGTGGAAAGCATTGATCCTTAAAGTTTGTGAAGAAGAGGGGATACAAAAGCACCTGTTTTGATATTCCTGAAGTCTACAAACTTCCATATAACCTTCATATGAAAACCTGAGAAGCAGAGAGAAGTCTTCCATGTTTATAGCTTAATTATGCTCACCTGCAGAAGCCACCTCCTTATTCTTAGCTTATATATTACATGACTATAGTATCATCTTTCCTGATGAGTCATTTTCTTGTTTATCTTCTCAGCTGAGTTTTCTTAATGTAAAGTACCGTTTGTTCTACGTTCACTCATGACACTGTTGGCCAGCCTAGTTCCTAGAGAGCCAATGACATCTCCACTGAGTGCTTGTCCCAATGTACATTTACACTGTGTGTGTATATGTAACCATCACCTGAAGCTGAATTGTTTTTGCTTCAGCAGGAGCTTTATTATTTACAGAAAATTCCTGCTCCCTGAAGGGTTGTGCTCTCCACTCTACTCACCCAACTTGGGATCCCAGTTCCTTGCTTCCTCTCAGCCTCCACACACAGGAGCTTTCCCTCCTAGAATAATTTTTTCTGCTGCATTAGAGCCTCTGTTTTTCTGACCCTCCTTTTGGCTTCTCTGCTCAACTTGGCAGGGAGTTTTTTCGCTGAAGGTTGTTGCTACTTTTTTGTTCAGTTTATTTCTTCAAGAGATGCTTCTCTTGGAGGAGTCAACTGAAGAACATATCTACTGTGGAAAATGGTGGAAAATCATCTGAGACAACTGCTCTCTATATATGCATTGGTTTTGAACTGCTGCTTCTAAAGGGCAAGTGATAAAAGCCTCAAGAATTTCTTCTGGAAGAAGCCATCAGCTCTTCTGTGAAACTGGGGAATGTTTAGGAGCCAGCGATACTACTGTACTTTCCCAGCAGCCAGATCTTCCTCCAGTGCATGAGGAAGTTCACAAATTCTGTCATGGTTTAACCCCAGCCGGCAACTCAGCCCCACACAGCCGCTGGCTCACTCCCCCGCCAGTGGGATGGGGGAGAGAATCAGAAGAGTAAAAGTGAGAAAACTCATGGGTTGAGATAAAGACAGTTTAATAGGGAAAGCCAAAGCCGCGCACACAAGCAAAGCAAAACAAGGAGTTCATTCACCACTGCCCATGGGCAGGCGGGTGTTCAGCCATCTCCAGGACAGCAGGGCTCCATCATGTGTAATGGTGACTTGGGAAGACAAACGCCATCACTTAAAATGTCCCCCCCTTCCTTCTTCTTCCCCAGCTGTATGTGCTGAGCATGAGGCCATATGGTGTGGGATAGCCCTTTGGGCAGTTGGGGTCAGCTCTCCCGGCTGTGTCCCCTCCCAACTTCTTCTGCACCTGGCAGAGCATGGGAAGCTGAAAAGTCCTTGATTTAGCGTACGCACTACTTAGCAACAACTAAAACATCTCTGTATTATCAGCACTGTTTTCAGCACAAATCCAAAACACAGCCCCATACTGGCTACTATAAAGAAAATTAACTCTATCTCAGCTGAAACCAGGACAACAGTACAAGAAGAAAACTGGGGAGATGTTTCAGCTCCTACTGTGCCAACAGTACCTGTTCAGCTAAATGCTCTATCAGTGGAGTAGTGTGGCAGTGGGTGCTCATCCTGCAGACACAGACATTACTGGGCTTCAGATCCTCAGCTGCAAATGGCTGGGCATTATCAGAGATGGATGACGAGCATCCCAGCCTGGGACCAGTGTTTCCTATGGCTGCCTGTACCAGTGGTGCCTCCAGAACTCAGGCAACTCATGCTGCCTGATGTGCTGTAGATGTTGTACAAGATCCTTCACAAAGATACCTTGTTTCTTGGTGTCCGTAACCACAAGATTAAATATCTGTTTCTTCTTGATAGCTCATTATTCAAGATTCTGTAAGGAGGCAATTGGACCTTTCAACAGTCAACACTCAACAGACATTTCAACACTCAAATCTCAGCTCACACATCATCATTGGCTTCCCTATTGTTCCTGCACCCGAAACCTGGAGAGCTGCCACCTGGCACTCCCCTCTACTTTCGGTTAGCTGTATGCTTTCACTGAAGCCTCCCGGTATGATCTAGCCTTTGCAGAGTGGTGTTTGGTCTTTCTTGATCCAGGAGTTCAGAGACTCCTCAAGCTAACGGGATCCTGTAAAGAGTAATCTATAATTTTTGTGTCATATGTTGGCTTGTTTTTCTTCAAGATGTGTTGTTTTTAGATGCATTCGCAGTCAGCCTTCCTATTCCTCTTCCTTCCTGGAAGCCACCAGTAATGTTTGTTAAGACCTTGAAGAAGGGAGGGCTTTGGTTGTGTACTTGCCCCTTCTGTGGTTATACGCCATGTGTACAGACAGGCCAGGTTATAGATGTACTTCTGTGTTTTGCTGAGGCCAAAAAAAGACCTGGCCTCAAATGCTTATGTGTATGCACACATACACAGCATGAATCCACGTATAGATGACCACGCCTCAAAGACCATTGGAAATCTGGTACCTTTCTTTGTAAGCGTTACCAAAGCAGTCAAATAAATAGCAGTTTTGGAACATGCACTGGAAGTGAAGAAGTAGCAGGACTGAATGCTGCATGCCTGCATTTTCAGTTGGAGTTCTGCAGCTCTGGCAGTTAGGGTAATGCATCTTTTGAATTCTGAACTGGATTGCGAAGAGGTGGAAGAGGAGTAAATGCTAATCCAGAGCAAGATCTTTGGAGTCACTTACCCGACTCTCTGTCACTCACTAATGCTTTGGATAGTGAAGGAGAAATATGTGTTTCAGTTTGCTGTGATAAGCTTAAAATAGTCTCAGCAGCCAGGCTTGACTAGCCAGCTTGTCAGTTTCCTACCGACTGCTGGTATCATTCTAATACTGTTCTGACATCTTTCCTCCTTTCTAGGGCTGTTTCCCTTTCTCCCTTTTGCGAACCATCCACACATCATGTGCAACTTCTTCCTCTAGCTGGAATTCACTGTCAGAGAAGAGAGTAAAAATACTGAAGCTTTTTATTTCTTTTGAGGATATTCTTGGTGAATTAGTATGCTGACAAAAGTAAGAGCAAATTTTATCTGATATGTGAGCTTTGGATGGTTCCTGCATGGAATCAGTTGAATTCTCCATTTCACAGTTAGTTGGATGAATTGTTTTTATATTTCCTTTCTCTGCTGAATCATTGAATACTTACTGCTCTGGGGGATTAAAATACTAGAATGTGTAGATCAGTAATCTCTTATAGGACATTCAACATTCTAATATTTTTTAGTTAAATGAGCATGACTTACTAATTTGAAATGATGTTGTAAAGGAATTGTACACACTTGGGCATAAATGTCACTAGACTGAGAGAAGGTTAGAAACACAGTTTATGTGTATTTTAAATGACAGAAATGAAATGTATGAGCAAACTTTCCTATTTGGCACTCTGCAGGATAACATGATTTAATTTTATTTACATTTCCACTTCTTACATCTATCTATCAAAAGCAGCTGGCATGCAATATATGAGTTTTGTGGATGTGTAGATACATAAATGCTGTGTGCATTGTATTCCAGCAAGATCAACATAGTATTGACTCCTGCCTAACTGATCTGAAACATTGAGAACCTTTAGTCTCATAATCCTGACATTTACTGCTTGAAATAATGAGTGTCATAGTCTGCCATCTTCCATCACTAGGGCGAGACTGGACAGTTTGCCTTTGGATCCAAGTAATTTGCTGATGAAACTTGGGAACCTTATGTTCCACTTCAGGCTCTGGAGGAAATTATGCTTTACTGGGTCTTTTCTAGCGCTACTGTCTCTTGTCCGTGGAGGCTGTGTGTATCGTGATATGGTAGATTAGGTGATCTGCATATATGTAGGGTGACTTTTGAGATACAGTGGTCTGTAAAATATATGATATAAGATGATTTTTAGACTTCTGACATTTTTAATAGCTGATGATAAGTGCTTCCACTTCTGTTTGCTGTTAAGCAGTCAGCTTGCATGTCTGGGCCTGGCAGATGTACAAAGCATAGCTGAACAGTTTGGTTACTATACTTGGAGGTACTCCGAAATTACAAGGAATGAGATGAATGAGGAAAAATTATTATAATGATACTTTGAAAATTGCTTTCCTGTATATTTCTGACCATCATGAGGTGTTACTTGTATGGCTAGAAGCAGGAAGGTCCACCTGTGATCTCTTAGCAGAAGAGGAGCTGTTTTTCTCGGAGGGTTGTTTGGCTGTTTCCAGGATTGTAACTTGTAGAGAGAATGCCGTTTGGAGAGATGTTGTCTCTTTTATCTGAACAGCGGTCATCTTGCATTGTATTGTGGTTAATCAGATATGTATGCTAGCCAGAGCTCACCCTTGTTAGGACTTGAATAGGAGATTTCTCTAGCAAATCTTTAAATATTTACTAAAATGCAAGTTTGCACCAGTGCACGCTAAGGTGTTTGCATTTCTTTTCTGTTTGAGGCAACATGACTTGTATATAACAGAACACTGAAAATCTCAAATGTAGTCCGTCATATTTTGGTGTTAAGTCAAATCACCCCTCTATACTATTCTTCACCTATTTTTTATGATACATGAAATCTTTGGAAGCATTCATAGTGTTTTCACGCAATATGCATTTGCCTGAAAATTGCATAACAGTGAGGAAAAAAAAAATCTCTGCTCAGTTCTTGCGTTGTTGGTGTTCTGGATTTATATGCAGAAAAACAAATGAACCAACACTTACTGATTAGTTTAGGACTGGTGACATTCAAGAAGATTTTTTTTTTTGGCCATCATAGCACTGTAGCAAACCAGCCCTAACTGTATAAGAGTGAGTGTGGCAGTTGTGCTGGGTGGGGCTGGAGACGAAGAAGGGCAGTCATTTACAGTCTCAGCAGCCAGCAGAATGGGTTTGAATTAAAGCTGGACCTCCCAAGGCAACCCAACTACAAAATGGGTTCTTGTACTTGAAACCTGCTGTGTTCAAGCCTGAAATTCTTCCCGTGGTGTACTCTTTCTCTAATGTATCATATATCCTGACACTGCAGAGAAAAACCAAGGATATGCCAGGTGTGCTCTCCAAAGAGCTAAACATGCAATTTTATTGTTAGGGAGGATTGTACTCTTCCAGTCTGAGTAACGTTATTGCTGCTGGAGCTCTTGGAAAGACTGGATTTGCTTGTATGCATGTGGGTTAGGGTTGTTATCTATCTCGGTTGTTGATTTTTATTTTGATTTCTACAAATGTGAAAAAGATTACCCATCTAATTGTTCTATGTGTCTGACATAAAATATAGGCAAGCTGTGGCATTTGAAGATAAGCCTTGCATGTTGCCCACAAATAGTTCCTCCTTCCCCTACTTCTGACTTTCTAGTGCTTGGAAAAAAAGATGAGCTCTGAATGAACCCTGAAGGTCAGTAGATTCAGGCTGTTTCATTCCAGCGAGGGAGTGAATTCCAAAGCTGTGGGGCCCTTGCAGTTAAATGCAAAGATGTGAGGGTTGGCGGAGAACTAACAAAAGATATTGTGCAGCCTCCGCATCCCACCAGAGGAAGGTGATAAGGGTAAAAGAAAGGGGACAAACAGAATTTGGCAAATAGTTCTCAAGATATATGCATGACAGTAAATGCATTTTTCAACTTTACCTTTCAGTGTTTTCTCAATAGTAAAAACTATTGCTCTAAAAGTTTGCCTATGGGCTGGATCGTTCTGATTTCTAACTGAATTATGTCAAAAGTCCTTTATGACCAGAAGCAAGTTGTTTATCTTCAACCCAGGGCAGTACAAGTCGGACAGAGCACCTCGCTGGCAGGTCCCACAGGGCTGTTTTTCATTACAATTCCTTAGTCAGTTTTTGTGCAATGTGCAGTATGAAATACTGTCATTGAGGTGAAGTCAATCAGCTTTAAAACCCCACTACTGTTATTTTTTCTTTTTCCGTCCAGTCTGAAATTCCATGTTTCAGAATTTTACTCTCTCCTGACACATAAAACTCATGCATTTGATGTACTAGGCTAGTGTATAATTACATTAAACCCTAAAACATTGCCTGTGTTAGAAGTGATCATATAAATGCATCAACATCAGTGAACCAATTATGCTACCATTTAATTTAGCTCTGAATTAGCCCAAATTGAATTGAATAACAATTTCCCTACCCACCAAATACAGCCAGGTTGTCTTCTGCCAGACAAGGAGGTTTGGAATAGTCGTTAAAACAAAGGGACTTTAATTCATTATTTTTTATATTTTATTTCCAAGCAGTGAATCCAACGTATGATGATGTGACTTTGAACAAATTGGTTTACTGCTCTATGCCTCGGTTTGTATCCACTGGCAAATGTGATAACGCTCACCTCGGGGAATATACATGAGGCACCACCAGTTGCAAAGTGCTGTGAATTGCTTAGCAGGAACAAGCTATAGAGGTTTAGGATTTTATTGAAATCACCTCCAGCCCCTTCCCTTCCCTCCCACTCCAGTGCTGCTAGAGAGCGCTTGAAAAGACACCTTTTCTCCTCTTTCATTAGGAGTAGAGAAACTTTTGTACACTTGCCAATGCAAAGATGTTATGTATGTCATTAAAACTTGCACTGTCCACACTTCAGAGAGGCTTTGCTCGATTCCACCTACTGCATTATGGACAAAGAGCACTATACATTTATTTCTCTTTTATTATGGTAACAAAAGTGTACCCATACTTATCTTGACGGTATTTAACGTTGCTTTCTTTGCTAATTATAGAATGCCTGACCCGGATTTCACCGTCAGAGATGTGAAGCTATTAGTGGGTAAGTTATTTTGAATGCACTGGATTAACTCTATACAGAACAGAATTGCTTTGAAATACTTGTCCAGTTGTGTTTGTAGACATTTGTGGTAACTCTCAGAATCTGGGAGAAGGCATGGAGAAGCAATTTGTAAATTAAAAAGGCTGGGAGAACCCTAATTAGTAGTTGTGCTGACCGGACTCTGATCTCATGCTGGATAATTGGCCATTTGAAAGAGAGTGAATGCTTTTGCTCTTAACAGGTGTCCTACATACAGTTTTGTGATCCTGGAAAGCGTCAGCTCTATTGATCGAGTTCCTATTTTTCTTCATCTGTGGGTAGAGTATCTGTTTGTAAAAGGTATGGTTGGCGCCATATCACCTTTTGCTTGCGCTCTCCCCACAGTCTTTATCAGTGTCAGGCCAGGTCAGTGCTTTGAGGAAAGGTTGCTAAGAGAGACTGAGCACAATGCTTTGCAAACTGCCTTTTTGATAAGACACAAACCAGAGAAGTGGTGACTGTAATGATCAAATGTTTCCTAGCAATTTTTGCAAAAGAAATTTTTTTAACTCTAAGAAAATCTTGAGTAGGAGATTACACTGTATGTTTCTTTTAAATCTGCTTTTACTGAAGATGGATGTGTTGTTTATTGTTTATCTGAAATTGTTACTGAATAGTGATACTGCAGTCTGTGAAGTCGTCACTGAGGGGCTAGCTGAGTTTTGGATGTGTTAGCTGCAGTCCTTCACGGAGATGTTTAACTGCATTCTTGCTATTTAGAATTTACTGGTTTTATTTACCTGTGTTGTGGCAGGAGTTAGTCTTTAAAATTAGCCCAATTGCTGCATTCTGAAAGATGAATTTTTGAAAATTACTCTTGAGTTTAATATCAATAGGAATATCAAGTTTGGAAAAGATGTAGTTAAGAAAAGCAAGGGAGAGGAACTTGTGCCTCATTTCTGTTCAGTTGGGGTTATCTGTGAGAGAGGGGTTATCTGATAACCTTCCTTCACAAACAAAACTTGGCAATGTTGCTTAATTTATGACCTTTTATAAGTTTGGGGAAAAAAGAAAATGAACCTCTTTGGCAGAAAATGTTTGGCAGAGAAGTGGTGTGGGAAGTGCTATTTGGTAGCATTTCTGTTGGTCAATCTGCAGTTAAATTAGGAAATAATATGAGGGTATTTGGAAGTCCTAAATTTTATGGATTTCCTAAATACCTGCATGTGCACATTTGTAGGTACAGAATACCTCTTTTTGCTGCGGAGGAGCCTTGTGCGTAAACCTTGTAATTATCTGGACCCTGTTTGCAATTTTCTGTGAATTTGTTCCATAGCTGATAAACTGCCATTTCTGCCTCTGAAACTGCTGAAGTTGAGGGTCTGACTTTGAGATGTTTTGGAACAGTGTAGTGTTGCATAACAACATTGTTTTTCCTGTATAACAGTCAAAGTGTGGGAGTTGCATTTCCTCAAGATTGATGTCCCTTGAAGTATTAAGGGGGTGGAGATTCCTGTGTACATGGCCAGCAAAGAGGGAGTATATTTATAAATAAAATTAGATTTATAAAACAATGGAGCAGAAATAACAATCATCATTAACTTTGAGATTAACTTTAATGTAAAAGTGTGCCGTTTCTCACAGCTGGTTCAGCAATCCATGTATATGCTCTTGACCAGATACCGCACGTCATGGGTCTTTTTTTATTGTGTTTTGACAAACTCCCTTTGGAGTCATTGTACTGAACCTGTAACTTGGTCAAGAACATTGTCACCTGCTGTCTTTTTTTAACACAGTTGATGACTTCTGGCATCGCAGGTGGAAACTTTGATTCAAAAGATCTAAAATATTTGGGAAATGTAAGTTATACCTGAAAAATCATAGTTCTTATGGCAAATTATTTCTGTTGCTGTGGAATTTGTGCCATATGTAACAGCCACATTGACACTGAGAGCACATGGGGGCAATTCCTGTCTCCGTGCCAAACTTCTAAATTATCTACTAATGACTTCAGGAAACTGGTGAGCAATTTTCATGTTGCATATCATTACTGATAATTTTTTCTAGTTTTAGCTTAATATATATGTTGCACTCACAATCTAATGTTCAAATAAAAGAGAAGAAAATTCTTGTTTTATTAATATCTCCTGTGATTGTCCGTGCATTTTTTTTAGCAGCTTCGTCAGATCTTGCCTGAACCTCCAGGTAGCTGCATTTCTGAAGCGCAGTGTTTTCAAAACTTATTCAATGCCTTGCTGAACATGGGAGGGGAATGATGTTTTGCGAATATGAAATGGAATCATCATAACTCTCCGCATCTGAATGTGCGTGGGAGTCGATAGAGAACATAGCTTCAAAAATGTTGTGTTCTGTGTAAACTTGTGTTTCTTTTAAGTGTTTATCATTACAGTATGTTGGTGCTATTTAAACCTATCATTTGTTCTCTTTTCTTCTTCGAATCAGGGGAAACACATTTGTTATAGAACATTGTAAAGAGATGGTGCTGGGTTTTTCCAAAGCACGTAAATTCCATAGGAAGTTACTGACCCTTTGGTCTCAAATTATTCTGAAATCTTACTTTCTGTTTCTACTGTGATTGTTAGATCATCTCCATGTTTGGGTACCTATAAGTCACAAGGAGATAACAACAATTGGTAGCCTAGCTTTTTTAATTTCCCTTTGAAAACTCTAGTCTGTGGCAAGAATAAGGAGAAAAAAAAAGGTGGGTTTTTTGATTGTCCTTTGTGGTTACTTGGGCTTAGGTGTCTATTTTTTTTAATGTTTCGCCAGACTTCCACAGAAACATTGCCATTGCTTGTTGGATTTTTTTGTTTTAATTTGTTTAAAAAATGCAGATACCAGCTGTAATTTAGTTTGGTAACGTTTATGACCTACTGTTTATGACTTGCACATTAGCGTACATGAATGTGCACCTCTGTGTAATGTGTGTGGATGAAACACTCCTCCCGTACAGTAGCTTTACTTTAAAGAACAAACACTTTAAACTGCACGGTTGGAATAATGGTTATGACTAGACTCCTACCTCCATACAAAAGTTATCCTGGATATTCTTTAAACCTGAGACAGTGGATTAATTTCAGCAGGTGGAATTTGTCTGATCTCTGAAATGGCTGTGAGCCAAGAATACAAATAGAGAAGAGGAGAGGAGTTACTGGCCTGCTTAGGAACTTGAGACAACTCTTGAAAGAAGAAAAACTCTGTTGTAATTTAATAACTATTAAGCTTTGCAATTTCATTGTCTAAGGTAGATTGGATTGCTAATTCTGAAGCACAGAATGTCACTGTTATCTCTTTATAAGTTGATTTAAAATTTGACAAAGAGGGTCATTGGCCCTCTTGACATCTCCTTAAACATCTGCCACATCTGCACTAAAAGTTTGATGAGTGTTATTTCTGCAGACTCTTTATTTTTCACTCTTGGCATGCCATGCTGGTGTATTGGTGCCGTTAGTACATGCATATGGACTACTTCAAAAAACATGTGCACAGCAGTAGCTAGTAAGTATTGGGGCTTTGTTTTATTCCAAAACTTTTTGCACATTTGCGATTGTTGTCTTTAGATTTGCATACTATCTTGGTTTATGTCCTTTTTTCTTTCTTTCATGTTCTCCTACTGCCTTGTTTTAAGGGCTCCCAGGAGTTCAGAAAACTTATCCCCATTGTCCATTTCTTCTCTGTAACTAGAGTCAGTCTTTCAGCCGGTAAAGAGTGTATCTCAAGGATACTCACAGCCAGGGCTGCTAGTGAGACTCTCGGACACTGCTTTTTTTCCCCGGCTGCTACATGTAAATGTAAGTCACAAAGCTCTCTAGAAACTCTCCAGAAGTGTCTTTACAAAAAAAAAAGGGGGTCAAGTTAACTGAAGAACTGATTATGGGGAGTAACAGGTATGTGAAGTGGTAAGTGTTGGGACAGCACAACAGCTATTACTAATTTTTCCTCAGACTGTGTGATTCTGAGTGACTTATTTCTCATGCCCAGAAGAGGCAGCTATACAGAATAATTTATGTTTTCCAGGCCCCTTGTGTTGGCTTCTTCCACCAATGGTGTTTCTGGGCCACAGCATGGAGAGGTGTCTGTCATAGATGGGCAGAAAAGAAAGTGTGTTTTCCCAGATGTGTCTGCTTGAATACCTGTGTGAATGCTTTATGCTAATTACGCTAAGGAACAAATGAAGTACACTCACCAAGATTAGCCGAAGACTGAGCAAGGAGAAGGGTAACTGCCTTGTTCAGCAAGCTGTTTGAAAGCCAGGGCTTCTGTGGTTAGAGATGTTGACCATCTCTAACCTTTGCTACTCCTGAATTCAAGGACCGAATGCAATCATTTGCTTTAGTCTTCGATGTCAGAAAGCCAAAGCATTACATTTTTTCTTTTGTTTTATTTTCGTCTTTACATTATTCTTCATGGACATCATACAATCTGAAGAATGGAGCACTGAATAGTTTTGGAAGCTATGAACCATGTAAAGGAGAGAGAAAGAGGAAGCATACATGAATGTATGAATGTATGCATCAATCTGAGCTCCTTTGTCATTCTTTGATTACTTTTTTTTTTTTTTAAGTGGTTTGCTTGGGTCAGCACTGATTGAGTTTAAGAGATTATCTGCTTTTCTGTGGCATCTGCCGTATCTCACCCTTTGACTTGTAATTGATGTCTGCACTGCCTTTGTCTTCCTGGGTTGTCACAGTCTGCCCAGGAGCTCCCGGGGTAGGTGTGGAGTCCCTGCACAAGCGTGGTGCTTTTATCTAAACAGTAATGGCTAGTCTGGATGTATTTGCTTTTATTTTTTATATTTAGCTAACCTCTCTTCAGTTTGCATGCCACAGGCTGGCAGTCTATTGCTGTTGAATCCCAGCTTTTACACTCATACCTAAATAAACCTAAGTGGTGCTGCTGCGTCTGTAGCATGCATTGCCTCCTCTCTCTACGGGCTGGTGTAGCTTTGTGTGCCAGGGTATGTATTATACACCCCCAAAGTCCAGCTTGCAATCGCAGCTAGTGGAAAAAGGGGCAATTTCAAAACATGCTGAGGATTGTCAGAAAGAAAAGAGACTTTCAGTTATTGTGATCCCTGGGCTGAAGAGGTTAAAGTTGCGACCACAGCGGTCACTTCTGTAGGATCAGCAGCATTGTTGTATGGAATTCACCGTGCCCAGCCAGGCATTGTATCAGTGGGAACAGTGCAAGTACAGGACTTACACTATTCATGGGGTGGTCTAACAACTGACATCAACTCACTGATTGATTTTATTTAACTAACTCACTAAGGGTTTTTTTAATAGAATTTTAAAAATAAGTGTAGGAGCAGTGAAGAATGTATCTTCAGTCATGTATTTTGCTATTAAAATCATGCTGTAGATTGGACTGGGCCATAATGCTTACATGGATAGAAAATGTTTGGTTCCCTTCATTTGGTTGCTGTGTTCACAAACTGTGTCAAAAGGCTTTGGTGTTTTCGTCTTGTATAAAGAATCCAAGTAAAGTTGGAAGCAGCAAAGCTTTTAATTGTGATAAAATTTGTGTATTGAGGTATGACAGTAAAAGGCAAACATGACAAAGCTCCAAAAACTGTTGCAGAGAGCAATCTTCATCTGGCCCAAGGAGATGATGCACAAGATGGGACCTAATAGATCATTTCAATATTTGATTTCTGTGATTCTGTCAAATATTTAAAGATCTGGCGGTAGGCTTTGATCTCCAAGACAAAGGGTGAAAGGAAAACCAAGGCTCTACATATCCTGTTGCTTGCTTTGCTGGGAGTAGATGAAGAGATACCCAATTATTGCTGGGTTTTGCCTTCTCATTAGAAACACTAGAAGAACAGGAGTTGAGCCAAAAATTTCAGTTGCAAATTGAGTGTTTAAAGAAATATATGTGAAGGTCTCTGCCTCAACGATGAGTTTATAATCATGGTGTCAGCGGAGAAGGATAATAGAATAAATTACATCATTAGGCCCCAGATGTTTGCAAGGGAAAAGCCCTATAAATAAGGGGGTTTGGCCCTGCAAGTGTAGGTCAGCCTTCCCTTGTGCTGCTGACAAGGATTGTTTCTGGAAGAGATGCTGTGTGCTGTTGTGCATCTGCTCGTGGTTTATTCACTAAGTGAATAACATGTTAAGGACTTCATCGTACCGCACTGAAGTGAGCAACTGAGCTTTCTTTTACATCAGTGGAAGAAATTAGACCTGCAGAGGAGTATTTCACTGTCTGTTACGTTTTTTTCACAGGGGAGAGACCTAAGCAAGTTTTCTGAAGTTTGGCGTCGCAACATTTTGCTCATTGTGGGAGTAACTGCAATTCCACAGGGTAATGGTGCACAGTAAATAGTGTGGCCTTCTTTTCCCAGGTGAAAACCAGGCTGAAAGGTGAAATGATCTGCTCAGGTGCCTGTTCAGTGCAGCCCTGGAAACAGTATTTGGGAGGTCTCAGTTTCTAGTTTTCCTGTAAACTGTAAATGATGTACTGAATGTGGCGAGCCATGGCCTCTTCGGTGCAGGGGGCTGCGATGGGGTGAAGCAAGTTCCCTTACTAGTTAATGTAAGCAGGCTGATTTAAATAATTTGAATTCAGTTGGGACAGAAAGGATTACTGCCTGTCAAGTGTACGTAACAGCCATAAGCTGTGTGAGGCTCTGTATCTTTCATCTAGCCATTTTTGTTCTGTTAAATACGTATGCTGCTGTAGTCCCCAGGAACTCCAGCTAAAATGAGAATATACACGCCAGGTACTTCACAGAAAGGCAAGACCCCCCCCTAATCCGTACGTCTGGAAGTAGGTGATAATGAAAGGGAAATGGAAAGAGATGTAAACATTGTAGGTAATTATTATTCCGGGTTTATAAAATGTGATTTTTATATATGTTAAAAATGGTACACACATTTATAGATGAATACATTTGCATATGTATAAATTTCATTAAATACTCAATCAAGAATCATAAGTGGTGTCTCCACAGAAGAGAAAATTGTGGTGGTGGTGACTGTAGATCAGGTGGGTAAAGGCAGGAGGGAGAGCAGAGACCATGTAAAACATTTATTTTACATTAGCATACATTTCTTCTGGGGCGTTAGCATAATAGTTTCCAAGTTGGCTGTGCAAATGTGTTCCGCTTTTTGTTAGTAGCTACTAAAAAAACCTGAAAGCAAACCAGATAACAGTTTCTGAGTAACTACTTCCTAGTGATTTTTTGGTTCATTCCTCCTGTGTGTTTGCTCCCCCTCTCAAATTGATCTGCTCTGAAAATTGTATCATGGTTGAATTCACATCGAACTACAAAGCAAGTCGAGAGGCTCGTAGTGTGATCTGGGGGCAAGTAGGGGAAATTTTGTTTTAGTCAATGTACAGTTCTCCATCCTGTGAAAGAAAATTAGCCGTGCAGATACAAAAGAAGGACAAAGCAGCCACACACTGCAGTTCAGAAAACTTTCCATCATTTCTGCTGAATAGGGACCTAGTGTTGCTTTTTCTATGGAGCAACGCTCCATTTGTTTCAAGGAAGTTGTGAAATTGGAGACTGAGAGGAGTTAGGAGGGAGGCTCATTAGAGAAACTTTGTTGTAAGGAGTGCTTCCCAAAATTAAACAGGCTGTTCAAAGGAAGTGCAGAAGTCTGCCCTCAGACTTGCATCTAAGTCTTGATTAAGATGTATGGTTCTCCCCCTGTGCGGGGATTTGTCCTGTGAATGGGCGTGCCACGTTTGGAAGAGCAGAAGAGCTGAGTCAGGGGTCGTTAGCTGCTGTATCTCCAGGAGTCTTGTGTGGCAGGATAAGGAGGAAGCAGTGAGGTCTTTGCTCTGTTCCTAGTGTCCAAATAATGCATTTTTCAAAATGCAGTGGACCAGGCTCTTCTAGGGGAGAGGAGTCAACACTGATCTCATGCGAGGGGAGGTACTTGTATGAAATACTTCCATTTGTTGTAAGATTTCTCCTCTTGTTTCTCATGGGGTTTTTTTGTGCCCCACGGTGTGATCTGTGCCTGGCTTGCTCTCTGGGTTCTGCATTCTTCCTTTTCATGTAAGTGAGACCGTTGGAGTATTAACCAAAACTGAGTTAAGAAAAGCATCCTCATTGTTCTCATGGTTTGGAAGGCCAATGTCTGTGTAGTTTTATAAAAAAACAACTTGTGAACATGTTCTTCAGCTTGTGAGGATTCAGATCGAGGGTACCTCAGGCTCTGGATCCTGCAAGTCACACCATTAATTCATCAAGGGGCTCAGGTCCAGAAGAGACGGTACATCTCCCTGATAGCTGAGAGGAGCAGGGGGATCCAAGAGCACTTTGAAGACAGGAGATAAGGATGGCTCCTTGCAGGATGAGGCTGAGCTTGGATGTTCCTCACAGGTGACTGTAAAAGAATTGCACGTCAGTGCTATTCCCATTGAGCTGAGGATCCAAACCCAAAACCTGTGCTTTAAGGGAGCTGAGTTACGTACCTGGCTACAAACTTTTTCAAGGGGAAAAATGGGAAATCAGAAGGCAGTGTATGTCAAGGCCAGTGATTTGTCTCAGATGTTATAAAGCTATTTGCAGTATTACAGCAACATGTGTTTGAGATCCAGTCTTTATAAAAACAAACGGTTCCTCCATCATACTGTTTTGTGGCCAAAACTTGTTTTAAAATCTCCCACAATTTTTTAAAAACACTTTGTTTTTAAAATCAAGTTCCAAATGTCCTCACAGTCATGCTGTTGGGACTGCCAACGAGCTTCATGCTCTGAAGTTTCTCTGTAATTGGGAAATCTGCTAAGTCAGACCTCAACTAAAATCAGCAAATAAATATTACCACTGAAAATGGTAACTTCCAAGTGCCTCTAAGCTAGGATGGAGTCAAACCAATGGTCTGTCAACAAAGGGGTTTATAAGTACTGTTGGTGTGAGCTGGCCAGGCTTCTAGCTGTTGCATTTCTTTTTAAATGTGAGAACTACAAAGAGGAAACATCTGGACAATAAAAAAAAGCACACTGTTTTATTGAAGCGATTAATTCCAATTCTGTCTAGCAAGTTTCTCTTTTCCAAGTACAGCACTGAAGACTTATTGGCTCATCCTTTTGTCTTTGTCTTTTTTTCTTTCTTTTCCCTTGAGCGACCTCTCCTGTTTTCTTTGTATCCCTCTTTCTTTGATGAGGCTACTGTATTGTACAGAACTCTTGTTACTCCCTAATCTCGTAGTGGCTTGTGAGGAAGTACAGATAAATCCTTCCAGACTTGAGCAAGTGCTATTAGGATACTCTTACCAACCATGAACCAACCAATAATGATAGGGAGATCAACATACTTTGCTGTAAGCAGGACCAGTAGGACTTGACAGGTGGGTTTTTGTTTGTTTATCACAGGATCTATTAGCTCTTTGTGGGACACCAGCAGTCTGTTGATCAGACAACGTAATGTGATTTCTGAACTGTTCCCCTCTCTGCTCCCTGTTTGCTCACATCTAGGAAGAATTACAAAGTTGTGGAGCTGCGCTGTGTTCTCTCCTGGGCAGAATTAAAATTAGAAACTAGATTTCAGAGTTTCCGAATGGATTCTTTTCAAGTGAAGGTTACATTAGTGATTTTCCTACAGTCTGAGGGCTCTACCTAATTTGTCGAAAATTGAAGTGGTTTGTAGCAGCTCTGAAGCAACCCTTTGGGACATTGGCATCCACCGATATTAAAGTGGAGCAGTGCATGTGTAAAGTGGAAATCTCTCTCTATTAAAGTGGCATATTGCAGACTTTCAGAGGACATTGCTTCATTTAACACGCACTGGTTTTGTGCCTCTTAAATAGCTTATTGTTTAAGAAAAAAAGCTCCAGTCTGTAATATCAGAAGGGGACGTTGCGGCTGTGGTTCGGTGTGACTGTATGATTTCCCACAGCAGCCGCCAGCGCTGGTGCTCGATGCACATCCCTTACCCTGATGTTTGTGGAACTGTGCTGTGAAGCAGGCAGGGAGCTGACCCCGCTTAAAAAAATTATTTAAGCCTCATCAGTTTCTTGAGTACTGGTGAACAGTTTGTATCATGAAACCAGGACCTGGGGCAGAGAGAGGTTAAAACTTACCCAGTGTTCCTGATAGATTGGAAATAGAAACTTGTCCCTCTAATTCCAGTACCGTGCTCTGGTGCCAGACTATCTTTTTGTCATCTAAACTGGCATCTAGTTTTCGCTATTGCTGCCTATTATGTGCCCTGGTATATTGTCTCTATTCTTAGTGCTACCCACTACATCTAACCACTTGGGTTTTTGCCATACCAATTAAGCAAATCTAAATTGGTGTCCTGCTCATTCTCTTCCTTCTCTCCCGACTTCTGGCATTGCTCTCCTGTCCCCTTCCTGTGTGCTGGCATGGGCTTTGCTCTTTCTTGCAGTGAGGTGGTTCAGAAAGTTGAACTGGCAGAAAACTCGCACTGTCTTCCTCCCTTGCAGAGAGGGGGAGGAATATATATATATATATATATATATATATATATATATTAATACTGGTTTAGCTCAGCACTAACCGATGCTGGGCTAAAATATGACGGATGTAGCCTTCTACCTCTGTCATGAGTTTCCACTGGGGAGCTGTCAATCAGAAGAGTGCCTGATGAGTGAGCCTCGATTCATGATTAGGGCTTCTGTGCAATAAAATAAATAAAAAGAAGGTATTTGATGCTCCCTCTTTATGTTTTTTTTTGGCCCTTAGAAATAAAAGTGAAATATTATAACACTTGCCTGCCTATGTTTAGCATGTCCGCTGACTTGCCATTTTGGAAGTAGAACCATTTCTATTTTTAGAGCTAAGCTTCCTGTTTGAGCTCTCTTTAAGTTTGTCCTTTGCCTAACACAGTCAAACTCTTAAAAAAAAATCTTAGTTAAACTGGGACAGTTTTGCTAAAAACAGTCATGTTCATGTCTGGATATAAACAGCAGTAAATCTGCTTTGAATGAACATTATAATAAAAAGTAAAACTCTCAAAATAATGTATTTCCATGATGTCAAAACATGAAAGTGAAATTGAACTGATGTGTTGATGTGGTCATGGTCATCTCAAAGCTTCTGTCTGCAAGTGGATTTAAAAATGAGTTGTCTACGTGGGAAAATTAACCAGAACAGCTATTTTAGAATAACTCCCCGTAGTCACACTGTTCTTCTGCAGTAAGCATCCTCTGCTTTAGCTCATCCAAACTAGAAAAGAGCTGTTTTATTCTGGAGGAATAGCACCCAAAATCCTAAATATTTCATGGTAGTTGTTATACTTTAGTGTCGTAATTTACCTTAGTCCAAAATGACCTTCAAGCGTAGCTATGCCTTTACCTAAAAATATATATTAATATCAGCATGTTCTGAAAGTCTGATGTAAGCACAACTATATACATCTTAAGATGTCATCATTAAAGTGTGGATACTAGATGTGTGGTGCTGTTGCCAACCCTTTGACGGGACACCTTTAAATACCAGTCTAGACCAAAGGAGAGCTGCAGGAGTGCTGATATAATTCACACGTTAATTGGCAACATGAATGGTAGTCGAAGGTCTTCTTCCATTTCCTAGTTGCCAAGTATCAGGAAATCAAGGCTATAATGGTTCTCATTAAGGGCTGATGATGAGATTTCAGGAGGCAGAAAAGGCAATCTAAGGGAAGAGGCAGTCTTTCCCTCCGAGTTCTGGCTGTTCCACCCCTGCTTGTGCCATGCTGGCTCTTGATCCTAAGGTCCTTCTCCTGGTCCAGCTTTGGTGCATGTCTAACCCCTCAGTGAGCTGATCCAGTTCACACTACCAGCAGAAAACTAGAAAACCAGAAAAAGAAAAATATTTTCCTGATATGTTAGTAATCTCCATTTGCTTGCCCCGAAATCGGAGGACTGCCAGGGTCAAAGTGAGAGAAGGTCAGGGCTGCACAGCCAGGACAGGGGAGGTGAGACTTTCAAGGAGCAGGGAGCTTTTGAATCATCTCAGCCATCTCCCCAAACCTCTCCTTGATGGAGAGGCGTGCTCCGTCCCTCCGAGCTGGATGCTGAGTTGCGGGCTGGGCTTCGGCACGTGTTGCCAGATGCCCCGGGCACAGCTACGCTCTTCTTCCCACCATTAATATTACTGTTGGAGCACATCACAAGGAAGTATAGCTTGGAATTTACAATGTAAATAAGGCCATAAAAAAATAAATTGTCCTTTTCTTGTTGGGGTGTGGTTCTGCGTCAGAGGCAGCTTTCCTAAAAATAAAAGGAGAATAGATTGCACTGATCCAGTCAATGCTCCTTTGTACTTGTCTTTCAGAAAATAAAGTACTCTGCTATTGCCAGATTAACATGTCACTTAATTAAATAATTTAATTTCTATAGGGTTCTTAGTATGCAAAGATGCTCTTCATAGTGTAGAATACAATGATACTATAAAATGCTATTAACATGAAATTATTTCATTTTTATAACATTTTTGCTATATTTTATCTGTTACTCTTAAATATGTTTAATGTTGAGACATTTTAGGAAACGATCAATGGTCTTAAAATAGATTTGATAGATAAATAAAACATAAGATTTTCAACAAAGTTCTATCCCTTGCCACTTTCCTTAGAACTTGTATTATTTTCCTTTCCATAATTGTTCTTCGTGTGCTAGCTCTGTCTTCTCAGCTATGTGGAGTATGCTTATACTATAGGTTAATGCATTTGGATACTGTAAAAAAATTAAAAGTAAAATGTTTCTTTGTATATGGATTTTTTTTTTCCATGTGGTTTTCACTGGCTGAAGTTTCAAAGAATCACTGAAAATTACAGTTTATGTTTTGGGTAGATGCAAGGATACTAATTGATTCTATATAATGCCACTAAAACACATTATTTGCCCTGAGCCTCTTTCTTTAGTCTAGTGCTGTAGCATTAAGGCTTAAGACTTTTTGCTGGCTTAAGCTCTTCCTGTGGACATGCTCTAAATACCTTACCTTTTGTTGCGTGAAAAAGACTAATAACATGGGTTATTGCAATTTGGCAGTTTTATACCAAATGATAAAGCTGCAGACACCGAAGAGGGGAAGAAGGGGGAAGGTACATGCCAGGTACTCGTAGCTTTACATCTCCATAAGACGGAAATAATTCAACCCCACGGCAAAGGCTGCTGATCTGCAGGTGGCATGTGCTGGGGAGCTGGGAGAGGGTGTAAAGAGGACAGGCAGAGAGCACTGCAAAGGGGGAGCTGGATGGCTTGGGGATACTTGTTTCATGGTGGACCAGGCTGTGCTGAGGAAAATGCTGGGTGAGGAAACTAACTGGAAGGCGTGCAGGAGAGAGGTGTGCAAGTGTCCGAGCTGGACTCTTATTTCCCTTTGTTCTTCTGTGCCCTCTGGTGGATCTGGGAGCGATGGTATTGGTACGTGTCTCTCTTAAGTTGCTCTTACCCTGGGTCTGAAATGCAGGGAATGTTGTGAATAGCTCCACTTGAGCAAGGACTTTCTGCTCTGATTCACATCCCTCCCAGTTAGTATGGGATATCATAATAGTCTCCTGTGGGTAGCAGAAGAATACGTGCTTTCCAGCTCCAGGAGCTTCGGAGGGATTAACCGGGATGCAAGTCAAAGCCTCAGTCTTTACGTACAATTAACCCGCTAGTGAAGCTAGCAGATTTCCTAAGGCTCTGCCAAAAATCCTTCTTTACAAACCAAGGATTTTTTTCCCAGTAAGAAGCATAAAGATTATAAAGGACTAGCAGGCCTGTCCCTTGGCATTTGAGGTTGGTTTCTGATTGTAGACAGTATATTGTACCTTGGGCGCAGATCTTAATTCAGTCACAAAGGGTTAAAATAATTCCCCAAGGTAGGTTTATCCTCTTAATGGACGGGCTTGATAATTATTCTTACAGAAAGGACATTTCGTCTTTGCTCTGCAGTGGGAGAGTTGCACCTTTTCCTGCCGGTGGTATGCTGGGGACGAGACAGCAGCCTACAAAACACTGGTGTAATTTTCACCTCTGATTCACAGCTCCTGTGCATTGCTCATATTCTACTGCGTGGTTTGTGTTTGCTTTGCTTATGGACCACCTCTTGCTTCCACTGCTCCTAATATCAATGCTAAATCCACATCGGGAAAGGATGGGCTATTTTGAAGGGTGGAGTCTGGTAGCCTGGATGATGCAAGTCTGAAGCTGTTTCAGGTCAAAGCAGGGGAAGGCAGTGCTTCACCTTTTTAGAAATGGGAAATAGCAACTGTTGGACCCCAGAGGAGCTTATGACAGTCGCAGAATTTCCTATTCACTGTTCCCTCTCTGGCAAATAGTTACAATATTCTATATGTGAAGCAAAGTGTGGGTGCAAATTCTGCAAGGGAGGTCGATGAGAGCTTTGCTGAATGACTTCGGAGCTGGAGCCCGTCACTCCTGAAGTCTCTCTCTGGGGTGGACTTGGTGAAGCTGTGATTTGTGAAAGTGTTTGCTGATGCAGGGAAGGTGCCTGTGTAACTTGCATTCATGAAGTGCAGTTCTCTTTCTGACTAGAGGACAAGGTTTGCCTCCCTGTTGCTCTCAAAATATTTTTGCTGAGAAGCCCAGAACAGAGAGGAGAAATCTCCATACTAAACCAATTTGTACAGGGTGGGCAGTGGGAGGCAGGGACTCTGCACAAGTCATTTTTCCTCCAGATACTCATTTCTGTAAAAAACCAATGATATTGCAGCATATAGCAATGTTGTAGGGTTTAATCTGTTAAAACTTTTGCAGCATCTTGGTCACTAGGCCTCTAAATAAAGGGAACAGATATTATATATGCTATTCCCCCTCTTAATTTTACTGTGGATTTTACTAATATGTGGGCTGGAGTAACTTGATTTTTTTTTTTTTTTAAGGTTTCAAATGAAGCATAGTTCTAAAGTAGCTCTTCCTGATTGATTTGATTTTCCAGCTTACATCTCTGCAAGTGATTCTTCCCTGTCCTTCTTGCTTTTGTCTGTTCCTCTTGTCAAAGATGGCGCTAGCTTGTTTCTTAGTTACTGTCTTTTTGATCCTTTGGGGATTCACTTGTGCTTGATGAGTAAGCAGCAGTAGAGGAGGAAGACATTTATTCTTCAGGCTGTAAAATCCCCTCCAGTGAACCCTAGCATCACCACTTTGCCTCTGAGTCACATCTGCTGCAGGAGAGGAAACGCCTCTTAATCCCGCACCATCCAGGCGTTGTCTGATCAAGAGTTCTATTGGAAAAAAATCCCTGGAAGCCAAGGATGAGGTGATGCATTGTGCACTGAAGCTTCCCATGTCAGCAGTAAGAGATGCTCTTTGCCAGATGGGGACCCAGGTATATGTTAATCCATGAGCAGCGAGTGATGAGCTGAAGCGAGGAATATGGTCTGTACGAGGGCAAGAGGCTGCCAGGGTTGCTGAGGTCCTGCTGGGACTCGGTGTGCTGCTTCGGGCTTGATTGAGCAGGGTCCCTTAGAGGACAGGGCACGAGCATGGCAAGAGGATATCTAGGAAATGGTTAACAGAAATGCTACATCAAGTAAAATGCATGTTGGAGATGTTCAGAGATCCAGCCTGACCTGAGATCTCTCAGCCTGCCACCGCTTTTTGGAGCCTCTGTGTGCTTCTTTCCCTTGTTCTTTACTTGTCTCCCCCTCTGGATGATATTTTTTAACCTTCTCCTAGGGGCAGGAAATAGAAGAAAGAGCCGACTCTTTTCAGGAAAGAAGAGATAAAGTTGGCAGTAAGCCAGAAACCACTAGGAAGTGGGCAGCAAGCATGAGGCTGTTAACCTGTAATTATACGTCTCAAATTTTGTGAGCGGTACTCCAGGAACCATTATGTACAGGCTTGTTTGATAGTACTGTGGTGTAAGAGAAAAACATCCCCTCAAATTACTCTTTAATTTGGAAGTCAAGAGACTATCAATTCAAATCTTAGCTCTTCTGCCCATAATTGATAATCGTGTACATTTAACAAACCTGCTATTGAACCGGGCCTCATATTTTTAATTCATCAGGTAACTGCTGATTTTTCTTTCAGAAGGGATAATTGAGAGGCTGTACAAGGTCACTTCCAGCAAAACTGAGATCAAACCTAGACTATAATATGGCAGATCCCAGACTCTGCCACGCAGTCCTTCAAAGATAATTTTTTGGTGTCTGTGTACTTAACCCCTCCGGGCTGTAGCAACTGCTTTAATCCCCAGGCACTGGAAGCCAGAAATCAGGCGGGCTTTTATTCAGGGGCTGTTTAACAGGACTTCACCCCAGTTGCTAACCTATTGAGTTGAAAAAAGACTATTCCCCCTAGATAGTAAAGTTAACAGTTAAAAAGAAACAACAACAAAATACCCCAACCCAAAATCAGATTTTAGGTATGTTGTTTCAAACATGCAAATACCAAATGTAAGGACTGTTGTGCTTTTTCACACATAACTAAACTTTCTCCCCATGCTGCCTCAAGGTGGCAACACTACGCACAGTCCCGAGCTCAGACGAAGGATGAAATCCTGTTCACCAGCCTTGTAGTGAAGACTTTGACTGACGGGCCAGTGGGACTATTCCAGATTTACACTGTATAAATTTTTCTTTTTGATTACAAAGCTTTATGGTCTTGAGTTCCTTTCCAGAATCATTATCACATCTGTCACTGTCATTGCTATCAGTGGCTAAGGATGTTTTTAATGGAGTGATGCAATCCAAACTATCATTCTTGTTGAAATACTGCTCCCAAGCACACAATAGGCCAGGTACTGTAATTATTAATAATTCCCTCTGATGGCATATATCGGCCCTCCATTTTGTTTTAATGCAATTTATTTCGAGTTATTTCTTCGGCAGTGAAAATGGTTTTGGAGTGATTTTTTGGAAGCGTTGCGAGTTTGTTTGCTGGAATCCTTCTCTTCTGGAAATGAGGCATGTCTCTCATGGGCTCCCGTTCGCTCAAACACAAATGAGCTGCTAATTAGGATGATGAAATTGCTGGGAGAGGTGAAACCTTCCAGTTGGCCGAAGAGAAGATTGTGGATTAATCTGTGTAAAGCTGAAGGCTCGACTAAAACTGCTGTTCAACATTCTGGTGCTAATGAGACTTGTATGTCTGCCACTCGAGAAGCTGAAAGTATGTCCTGTAGTTTTTGTTGAGAGATCCAAAGTGGGGGCTCACTCTTCTGTGGCATTTAGTGCTTTCATCTTCGCTGACGATGACTGGAATTGAGAATGCTCAGCAATCTGTATAAGGTGTTCAGCAGTTTATAGCATCCGGTGATGCAAGGCAGTTTGCTCTTTATGGATAATTTTTGTACATGGGTAAAAGCATCTTGAGAGGCATATGGATGTTTAGAAAACCGCAGAGTACGATTTGGAGAGCTATTTGTCTTGCATGCCCCCTGCTACCGTATTATATCGCTTCTTCATAGTTTTTAATGTACTTCTGCTCATGTCAGTTCATGTAAAGGAGGAAACTCTCCATCTCTCTGAAGCAGAGAGACACCAAGTGACTTGTTCAGTGTCATACTGGGCACAAAGTCCACTTCCAAGATAGTTCTCTGCTCACTGTTGGAGCTGCTCAGGACCCGTGGAGGGACTGATGCTGGTCTCTGATCCTCTAATAACAGTTTCCCTGCAGTTGTTGAAAATTGTATACATATCTATAATAATATATATGTAATTTTTATATATATATACATATATAAATAAAGGTAAATGTTTTGAGAGTGTCTCTGTGTGTTTGCAGGAAGCCGACGGATAGTGGACGTGATGGATGTGAACACACAGAGAGGTGTTGAAATGAGCATGTCTCAATTTGTGAGATACTATGAAACACCAGAGGCCCAGCGTGAAAAACTCTACAATGTCATCAGCCTGGAGTTCAGTCACACGAAGCTGGAGAACATTGTCAAGCGCCCCAATGTGGTAAGGGATCCTGTGGTGATGGTGTTTTATTTTCAGCTTCTTCCCAGTCATTGGTTGCTTTGTAAGAAATAAAACATGGAGTTTAAACAAGGTGATGCGAAGTACCTGTGACTCCTGTCAATTTAGTGTTAGGATCTCATTTTTACTCAAGTGGAAAGCTGGTCTCCTTGACAGTGGAACTTAATTTACAGGAATTAGGTACCTGATGAGCTCTTAATCATGCAATTTGCACAGATACCCAGTTCCTCTCAAGGTATTTAAGGGGAAATTCCATCCAAAATTAAATACCTGTCTATTGTTTTTCCTCCTCTAAGGAGGAGGAAATTTAAAGCTATTATCAGGAAGCTTAAATTCCTTATATATGAACCCTCCTATCAACTAAAAAATGTTCAGGGGGCTCCAAAGCAAAAAAGTTGACAACACGTGTTAAATGTAGGCATTTATACATAATTAAATCAGCATAATTACTGCTATGTCAGAATTGGCAGTGTCAGAGAAAGGGGGTAGATTTGTACACATTTTTTAAAGGTAGAGGGCTCGTGATTTTGTTTCCCAATGGAGTCACCGGCAGTGAAACCGTGACCTTGTTAATAAAGGTGATTTAATTTATCACTAAAATGTAGCCGTGTGTGGGTGGGGATTAGAGCATCAATTCAGTAATACACAGGGATGGAGAAAACGGCATTGGAGGTTTCAGAGTGTCTCCTCAGGACACTTGGCAGAGACTTTGGGCATCGGTCCTGGTTGATCAGGGAACAAAGGGACATCTCAAAGCAGAACACGTGTGCTGCTTGTTCCCTCTGAATCTGCTTGTGGCACTGGATGCTCAAGGCACTGCTGGGTATGAAACTATAGCTCTATGATGTTTTGTTTTCAGACACTTCTCTCCTTCTCATTTCTACACGCTGTTCTTCTTATACCAGTAGTTTTTTCGCTGGGGATGTCTCTTGCCTATGTAGACAATATAAACACCACACTTATGCCTGAACAGGTCAAAAATAGATGGCAGCTCTAATTGCTGATTTGTTGAAGTAATTCTTAAGTAGGCTTTTGCATTCTGTTATGCACATATCACAAACTGAATGTTAAGCACATATTTATAAGTTTGTGCAGGTTTTTGCTGTCATTCAGACACTAGCGGGCAGTTTGGAAGTGCTCTGGGGAGTTTCTGGTGTTCAGTTGATCCCAGTTTTTCCCAAGCACATTGTGCTTGGTGAGCTTTTAAAACATCTGTGCAAGTTTCCTGGGTGCTCAGGACTGAAAAATGCAATTAGGTACCTGTTACCACATGTAAATGAATACTTCATATCTGTTTAATATGACCTGAGTACTCAGTTGTTTGTAAAACCAGGGATATTTAGATCTCACTGAAAGGGAGATTTGCATTTCCATTAGGTACTTGGGAATAGAAGAGAAGGTGCTGGGGGCTCAGAGAAAGTCCAGTACATGAAGTCAGTTACTAGTTGAATACTGTATTTGTGTAAGTGGATCCCTTGAACTCTGCAGAGCTCTTTGAGCCCATGTAAGGCAGAAATACAAGATTCATGTTCCCTGTTGTGTAAAGACTGTTGGTTGCAGTATCAGGATGTGGGAATTATTTCAGAAGCAGGGCAGTAACCATCAATTTTATTTTCACATACAACTGTGATATTAATGCAATTGGTACTATTTCTACTGGCTGCACTATCTCCCTTTGCCTCTTCTCAAAGTACTGTGTGTTATCAACAGTACCTGGTGCAGATGGAGAAACAGATAGGGGTCGGCTCCAATCTGCAAGAATTTCAAGTGCTAATTGCCCTATTATGAAAATCCTCTGGGGATACAAACAGTTGAGTTGACTCATACAAGTAACATTCTTGGGTGGGCCTTTAACAAGATTTAGCAGTCAGGAGGCTAAGTGGGGTGCTAACCATGACTGAATTGGACTTCTCCGTTCTTGCTGCACACAGTCAGAGGACAGCTTTGCCACCAACGCCTAGGATAGATCTTGCAGTCAGTCCTTACTGACCCATAAATGGAGGTTCATTCACACATCACAATTTTTTGAGCTGGGTCGGGATGTACAGCCACACTGTGGCCAAACGCAGCACTACAGCCTGCCTTGTTGGACTTCCCAAGTTGACTGGTGTTTTCCCTTGTTTTGAAACCTGGCACATGTGATGCACTCGCATAACCAGAAGGGAGTGTTCTGGATATCTAGCACAGGCTCCATCATAAAACAGACCAAAGAATGAGTCACAGGCTTGTCCTTCCTGTGGCTGTGATGGACAGATTGCAGTTCATGCTCTGGCACCCAGCGCAGGAGCTGTGTTTCAGCGTCCCTGAACAATCTTCAGTTTCTATCTCTTCCTCACCTTGCTGGCAGTATGTTTCCAATTGCTCAGCTTTCGCTGTTTTCTCCTGCCCACACTTCCTAAAAGTTTGGCTTTTGGACAAGAAGTTTGGTGAATTTATACCCTAGTAGAACGATGAAGGAAATGCACAGTAGGCGATAATGTAATTACCCAAATCAGAATTTGGCCAGAACAATGGTGTTAATGTTCCTTGAAATGTAAGTTATTGGAATAGTATAATCTCTTTGATGTTTGTATTCTAATGTTCATAAATGCAATTTCTAGGCTATTGGCTACAAAAATGCATTTGAAGACAGACAGCAGGTGATGCTGCAAGAGAAGGTGCTCACAGGTGCCCATAGGTCAGAATTTGCACCCAGTTAAATTGACAGCAAAGCTCTCCTTACTCTGGGTTGCAAAGGGCTGAATTCTGGTCATTATGTGTTGCACCTTAACAAGTTGGGTCCATAGGACTTTTGCTGAACAGCAAGGTTCTTGTTGTCTGTGAGCATCTGCCAGTCTGCTGCTGTCATTGTTAGAGTTTCAGCCAACAGGAGTGTATCCTACCATGTGTTCAGTAACTAACAGTTGATTTTGGTGGGGCTTTCAGGTGGACTTAGTTGACTGGGTGGATAATATGTGGCCGCAGCATTTGAAGGAGAGACAGACGGATGCTACCAATGCTATTTCAGAGATGAAATACCCCAAAGTGAAAAAGTAAGTTTGTTTAAGTCTTTAAAAAGCTCTACTCTTGACCTCCTTGATAATTCCTTTTGAACTCCAAAGCTGGTAGGAGAGGAAATAATGATTTATTTATTTTTCAGTGAGCAGAAAAGGGGGTTGGTGTGGCTGACCTGCTCGAGCTGTGTAATACCTACTGATGGACTGTACCAGCTTTTAAGGAGAACAATTTTGTATTTGAGAACTTTATGGATACTTCATGTTCTTAAAGCCTGTGGTTACAATCTTTAAGAGAGTAATATTCTGTTCTAAATATTAATATTTAGAAGTTCTTAACACATTTTATTCTAGATATTTTTAATTGAGAAATAATCTACAGTTTGCTGAATACAATCTTTAATCAACTCCCTTTGAAAAGTGCATTTTTATTTTTCAGTTTTGAGCAACTCTGTTTTGAAAATGGCAGACTGACCTTAAATAGGAAATTCTCCAAAAGTGCTACCCAAAGAAATCACTTCCCAGGATACAGATATGTCATACAGTTCACACAGTATAGTCAAGGTACTTCTGTAGGCTGGGTTCAGACCCTTTCCAGGTTCTAAACTACTAATGGCTGAAAAGTTATTAGGTGAGAGATGTTTTGTGAAATGAACTTGAGGTCCATTTTTAATAGGTGTGTGTCTCCTGAAAAACTCTGTCGCTGCCCTTCATGCCAGTTCACTTTTCTGTTGACTTTTTCAACAGCAAGATCAAATATTGGACTGACTATATAGGCTGTGTTTCTTGTTCCAGTGGACCCACTCAGGGCATGTTTGAGATAACACAAAAGCAGTTTGTCCTGCTTCTGCCTATCTCAGCTATAGTTTTTGGGCAAGTTGTGATAGTATAACCTCACCTCACTGTTTCTTCCGTTCTTCAATGAAACTGGTTTTATATGATGATTGGAAAAATAAACTACTTTTGGGGGGCGGAAAATGTGCACTGTAAGTTTCACAGGAATTAGTACAACTGAAATAGGTGTTAGTGTTAATGGTGTAATAGCTATTGACCTGTATGGCTGATGAACACCATGTAATCCTGGAAGTCCTTCACTGCTGTTTCTGTTTTAGAGGCGTTTTGTATTGGCCAGACCTAATGCTGGCGGCATCCCAGGCTCTGCTGTTGAACTGACCTCTAGTGTTTTGCAAATCGCTCAGAACTGTTTCCAAACTGTAATGTCTAAAATAGATTGGTACTAACATATACAAAGGAGTGTGCAGTCAGAAAGTGATATGCAGCATTTACTCTCATTCTGTAAAAATAAACATTTTGGAAGGTAAATGTCTCCATAATAGAAGAGCCTCTGTGGCAGGCATCATGGGGATGCCTGGTCCTACGATATGCTCAGCACCATTGATTTCGGTGGAAGCTAAAGATGTTCTATCATTCTGAAAAGAGTAAGCTGCTTGTTAGGGTAACTAGATGTGGATAGGAGTGCCAAATTTCACATATGCATTTGGAAATGTCCTAAGTGACTTGCTTAAGGTCACATAATAAGCCAGTGGCAAGAGCAGAAAATAGAACCCAGGCAACTTGCTTCCCAAGTGGTTAGTCTACTAAATAACATTATAAACAAATCTGCTAGAGCTAAGAAACTGAATCATGATTCAGGGCTTCAGGATTTGTGGATTGCACAAGGTAAGAAGTAAAGAAAATGATCCCTTTCCTAGAGCAGGCACACTCCAGATGCTGAAAAAAATGTAGCAAGTAAACAAAACAAGGCAGAGATGGTTTAAAGGATAAGGTAGCAACATGACTAACAGAATTTAGCAGAAAAAGCAGAGTATATTCTTGCAGTTCACTACTTGCATCATAAAATGCCAGATGGTAGGTTTCAAAGAGGGATTTTAGAGAAGTAGCAATTCAACAGATTTTGACATGGAGCTTTTCCCATGTGTGGGGGATGGCCTGGTGGAAAGGAAGGAGATGCCTGATGAAGAAGCAGACACAGAGCCATTGAGGTTCCTGTCACTGGCAAAGTGAAGGTGGAGGTTGACAGCTTGATAAACTAGTAGATGTGATAGGTAGAGAGAAGCTAAACAGTGAAAGACTGTAAGCGCTTGAAATGTGACAATAGAGTTTGATGTGGGGAAAAGGAGTTACCATGCGTGAGAGTTAAAGGCAAGGGTGATGCGGTTGGAGTGATGAGGATGTTTCTAGTGAGCATCATCTAGCATAAAGACTAGAGAAAGCTGATTTACAGCACTGTTGGCACAAGACCCTCATCCGTCTGAAGAAGCCACAAAGATAAAAGCAATAACAAACATTGATAGTCTAGGAGCAGAAGAGAAGTTGTACTGGATCAGGACAAAGATTGGTGGTGCTCGGTAACCTGTCTGCTGTTGGCTGCTCTCATAGATGCCCTGGGAGGAGTGTAAGAACAGTCTGAGCATAAAATGATGCTGCCCCTTAAAATTATCTTCTGAACTTCCACTGTCTGCAGTTCAGGCAGAGGCTATCCTGAGGTGGAAGTGGTTTCTGCATGCTTAGTGACTCTCGGAGATTTCTCTTCCATGAACTTGTCCAGTTTAAATATGAACTCCTCAAGAGATTAGTTTTCTCCATCTTTGGAAATTCAGATTGACCCTTTCCTGTATAGATGCTAGTCCCAGCTATTGCTGTGAGAACCCAGAGCGTATAAGCCCTTATTAAAGAGATCGTGTTCAATTGTGGAGCTAAATGTCAGTGCTGTCACTTGTTTCATGCTGCCCATTCTTTTATGTGAATTGTCCATATTCATATGCTTTATTAATAACTGTTGTTGCTCAGAAATGGGATTGTTTCACTTAATTCTTGTTCTTAGCATTCTCATAATACTAAGAGTTTGCAGTATGCGATACCCACCATTAACGTGTTCCCTACAAACAAAAAGCACTCCAGCGAAAGCGTTGCGGTTTTGCAGACACAGATGGCATTACCAGACACAAATGTCTGTCTTGGCTCCTGCACGTCAAGTTCCGTGCTGGGAGTGAAGTTAGAGAACGCTCCATCTGCTGCACTGCTTTGGTTACCAGGAGCACTACGCGCACTGGAGACTGCCCTGGCTTTCACTTGGACTTGCACCATTAACTTTTTTTAAAAATTCTGGGTAATGAGGTTATTTTTCTGTATGTAAGTGAATGACTACTTACCTAATAGGAGTCTTAGAGGACTGAATTAAGTGGGGAAATGGTTTATGTCAAAAATATGTAAACTTTCCAAGTACTACCTCTTAAGCAGTAAGACAACATGAGAAATTAAGGGGATGGCTAGCTGAGATTGTAGTGCGACAAACTTCAAAGTGATATAAGTTGGCATTGCCCCTGAAAAAAAACAGTCCCACGCCCACATTGTCCCATCCGCATTGCTGGATGTCCGCATCCACATGCCATTGTGCAGCTGCAGAGTGAACTGGATTTGGGACTGGTCTGGCTGAAAACCAACTCAGAAATAAAGAAGAAAAATTGGTTACTTTTCAGGCCATCCAAACCACCACATGGCTGCATAAATGCTTGCGCCAACTGAAGGGCAGTGCAGAAGTGTGGAAAAAACACAGCAGTGGGATCATCGACAGACCCCTTCTGCTGTTCACGCAAGGTGCAGCGCCACAAGGCAGTGGGTGAGCAGAGCAAGCAGCTTGTTGCTACGAAGGAAGCCTGCTCCTGCCTCCCCTCTTTCACACCCCTGGGCGCAAGTTCCTGTGAAGGACCTCACAAACATGAGAGCCTGATTGAGGGAGGGCAGCGTGCTGTGTGACCGGGAGCCAGGGCAGGAGGAAAAGGCAGTGCTGTTGTAACATCAGCTTTTAGGGGCAGAAGCTTGTTGTATCGCCTTGGATGTCTGTGTACTGCATATCCTAAGGGTAGGAAACTGTGACAAAAGAGAACTGAACTGGGCTCAGAACTGCCTCCTTTCGTCATGGTGCACCATAACCATTTTCAGGTAGCTCAAAACAAGCTCAGATTTAGTTCTCTGTTTAAATTCAAACAGGACTGAAGCGATCTGGATACAGCTGAGCCTGAATTAGTACAAAAATTAGTAAAAAAATTTGATTTCTCGTTTATCAAAACAGATAGCCCTGCTGAAATTATTGTCCTCTCTGTTTATTAGGTTTTGTGTTTGTAGCCTTGCAAGACTATTTGCAAAGCAGTGGCAGTGAAATAGCGAGTGTGCCAGGATGTGATGGCTATAGAAGTAGTACCAGACACTTCTAACAACTTGATAAAGTTTGTGCTGTGGAACAAATAAAAATGAAAGCCTCACTCACTACAACACTCTTTTTGCCTTCAAAATTCTTCCTATTACTTAAAATCTCTAAGCACTGCTATAATAGGTCATTATATTGCTGTTACCCTTCAATTAAGGATGGGGTATCTTGTATGAAACATCAACCTGTTCACAAAAGGATGCTGCTCTGTTACCATGTACTCTGTCAGCCCTGTTTTCCCTCTCCTACACTGTTATTCAGCCATCCATTCCTTTCTATTCATTCCTTTACTAAGTAGGGATGGATTTAAACAGATGCTAAAATGCTCTGCTGAGCTGTGGTCTAATTAGAAGCTGAGGGTGTGCCTCTGGAGACGGAGATTGCCCTTTGAATTGAGTGAGCTCGCAGGTCCCCCAACGCAACCTGGCGCTGTTTTATGCATGTGAGATACTCGTATGCGCTTTGTATGTCATTTGTGAATTGCTTGTGATACAAAACTGCTCTATAATAATTAAGTACAAGAAAATTAGACCAGTAAGCACAAGTTCTCATTAAAACTTTCCAAGCTAGCGAAGTAAATATAATTTCATGTCTTCAAGTCAGTGTATTAGTCTCAAATCCTCCTTTGTGTAGAGCTTGGAGGACTTGCAGTGTCACATGTGTAACTGAAATAAGCACCGGTGTTTAAAACGGGTTGTGGTGAGCCGGGACCTGAACAGCTATGTCACAAGGACGAACAAGTCGTGTTCTCACCGATACCAAAATGCTGTTCTGGGGCAGACGGGCCTGGCTCGCTGTGAATTGGCAGCTTGGTTCATTTCCTTGCGGTGGCAGGCACCTTCTCGGAAATTTAAGCTTCCAATTAAAAAAAAAAAAAAAAAAAAAGAGGCCTTTTCATTCTTACAGTTCAAAGGTAACCTTCCCAGCGCTGGCTGAACATACGCTGTAGCAACGAGGTTTGCAGGCAGCCTGAGATGGTAGCCGGGTGCCGTTCTGATCCTCTACGTGGGCTGTTCATGCCAAAATCTGATGGCTGGAAGGTAAATAACGCTTTCCCTGTGAAGTCCCCACTTGTGGCAGCGGCATGCTCAGGTGTGAACCCACCCCACGCACACCAGAGCTTGGTGTTTCACCCCGGATGGGGCTGGGGCAAGGCTGAGAGGAGTAAAGTGTTGCCACTTACTTTGGTCCCAGCGTGATCTGTGACTGTAATTTGTGGTTGCTTCACAAGATCTCTGGTGCAGACTGAGATGCATCGCAGAAAATAGGCTTTCTGTTATCTCAGGTGTTGGTTTTGTCTGACTGACTCAAGATTGTAACCCCCTCAGGGCAGGAATCAGGTCTTTCATGTGCTTTTGAAGTGCCTGGTGCACGCACCGTGTTTAATGATTAGTTACTATTCGGTCTTGATAGGTGGTGGTTTGCGCTAACTTCAGCCTGGAAGCGCTGAACTGTCTTTTACTGGAAGCGCTGGTTACCACAGCCGGGCTGCCCGCTCCTGAGGGGGGGGAACGGGGCCCGCTGCGTTTGTGCCGGCGGGAAAGCTGTGGGGCTGGTGGCGGAGGCTGGTCCCCGGCAGGGCCACGGGCGCGCATCCCCCCCCGGACTGGGCTTCGCAGGGCCCCTCGATGGGCAGAGCCGGCCCCGGCGGCCGGAGGTGGGTGCTGCAGGGGCCCTCCCTGAGGAGAAGCCCGGGCTCTTCCCTGAGCGGGGAGCTGGGGCCCTCCCTGAGGAGAAGCCCTTGGGCCTTCCCTGCGGGGAGCCCCGCGGCTGGGGGCCGCTGCCTGCGGGGGTGGGGCGGCGCGGGGCGGCAGACGGGCCGGGCTGGCTGGCCCCGTGTCTCCCGGGTGACAATGGTTTCTTTTGTCTTGCGGCGTAATTTGTGGCTTTCAGTTACAGGGCCCCAGTGTGGGAGTGTTGCTCAGTGCGGGTCAGGCCGTTAGCGTGAGGAGTCGCCCAAAGGTAGCTATTGTTTCCTGCTGTCTCCCCTCCAGCTCCCGCTTCCAGATGCTGTGAGGCGAGGCCTGGGAGAAGGGGACCCCGGGGTGCCGGGATGCCGCCGGGGACCGCCGCAGCCTCCCTCGTCCGACGCCTGGGAGCATCGCTCCCGTCGGGGAGAGAGGAGAGAGCAAGCGAGCGAACACACAGAGCAGGGCCTGCTCCTTTTCCCCGGTTTGGCACTTGCAGTTGGCTCATGGGTTTGTGGTATTCGGTTTCAGGCTTAGGGATTTCAACCAGCCGGCGCTGCTCCTGGGAGGAAGGAAGAGTGAGCTATACTTTTCTCATTGGCCCGAACAAAAAACAGAAGCCTCTGCTGGGGTTTGGGAGTGGTTTATGGGCTGAGCTCAGTGGCAGGGGAGCCCTTGCAATGCCAGAGGGAATAGAGCCGTATGGTGCGCTGTACCTATTGCGAGAGAAAAGGAGCTAAGCTCAGGGTAATGCTGCCTCTGCGTGTGCTCGCGCGTCTCCCCCGAGTTCATGTGCATTGCATGTACGTTGCGCCTCTGCATTCCCCTGCCTGGGTGTGTGTGCCTGCGCGGGTGTGCGTTCGCATCCCGGCGTGTCTGTCGCTGTCTTTGTTTCTCTGTTTGCTTGCGGGTTTGTAGCTATGCGTGGCGAGTGCATTGTGGGTTTGCCTGGGAGTGTGGTATCTGCGCTGGCTTATGGAGCGGTGTCTCTGTGTTGTTTCTGTGTTCCCAGCTCTCAGTGTTTGCTTAGTGGTTTAGCTTCGTTTGTATCATCTCCCTTGCTTTTTTGGGGGATCTCTGTGTTTGTTCTTCCCTGTGAGTTTGCAGGTTACTCCATATTTCTTCGCATCGTTTCTCTAACAAATTTCCCCAGATTTTGGGGGGAAAGTTCCCCTTTCCCCCACTCACAAATCCTTCCCCCAAAATAACAATACATTAACTTGAACAATTTCAGGCTTGTGGAGAGCATAAAACAAACTCTTCAGTGGGGAAGGGAAGCTCCCCCACAACAGATTACAAGCAGCTGCATGTTTTAAAACCCTAACTGAGGCTGTGCAGGGAGATAAAGTGGAGTATGCAGGGATTGGATGTCGTAGCAGTTGTGAAAAAAATTAAAGTTGGGGCATCTTTTGCGTCGCCTGTTTTTTCAGGGTGTAACTCTGGTCAGATTGTCTCCCCATGCCCTATTTGGGATTGTGTTCCCGTAATCCACTTTACCTGCTCTGGCCCAGAGTGCTGAAGGCAGAGAGCTGCGACCAGAGCACGCAGTGGGATGTAGTTTCTAGATTTTTTTCAACATGGATGCTGTGTTATGGCTTTTTTTCCTCTTTTTTGTTTGTTTGTTTGTTTTGTTATGGAAAAACCTGAAAAGTTGAGTTGCTCCCCAAATTAGCAGCTGTTAGTGATGAGAAGCTGCTTGCTGAGGTTGGAGCCGAGTGGTGTATAAGATTAGCTGTGGCATGGAGCTGTGCTGGGACCATGTGACTGCGGTGTACATTGGAAGAGGAAGCTGTAGAGGTCAATGCAAAGGCATTGTGCCAGACTCTGGCAACAAGGGAGATTGCTATATGGCGGAAGATCGCTTTTTCAGGCTCCTGAGCCTTTCAGTAGCTCTTTGGGTTGGACAAAAGCGGCCCTGT
The DNA here is from genome assembly GCF_034638445.1 of Ciconia boyciana. NCBI lineage: Eukaryota > Metazoa > Chordata > Aves > Ciconiiformes > Ciconiidae > Ciconia > Ciconia boyciana. The sequence continues at coordinate 9,502,445 of NC_132948.1, forward strand.
AACATTAACAGCAGAAATTAAATATGAAATGGCTTGTTTGTGGATGGAAAGAAAAACTGGGTTTTTTTCCAAATGCTGTGTAGGTTTTTATTAATCACCATATGTGGCTCTTTCACTAAAACCACCTTTATTGGAATGGAAATTGTTGTGTTTAGAGGAGTTTCAAGAAAACAGAGGGGAAAATGAGGAAAAACAAGGAAAAAAAAAAAGTTGCGTTTTCACAGTTATATCTGCCTTGGTGTTTTCTCACAAAACTAAATCTTAAGCACTTTGATTTGACGGAGAATTCAATTATGTTATTTCCTCTCTGAATACAAACAGATCGACAGCTTCAAGTTCAGATTATTGACTACTGAAGAATAAATAAAACCGGCTAATGCTTAGGCCATTTAAGCTCTTTCAGAATATCTTAATATGAGCGGGTAATTGTTGGTAGGTAGCACTGTCTTAGAAAATTTTTGTTAGTGTGATGTATTTTACATCTGACCTTTTGGAAACTCAAAATAATTGATTCCATAAGGATTTGAATTTTTTACTTTAAAACAACATGAACCTCTAATACTCAACACTTCCCACAAACTGAGAATTTCCATGTTGTTTTTTTGTTTTAGGAGCAATTATTCAATCTGTGACTTTTTGCAGTTTGGCTGGAAGAAAGGCAACTTCCTTTCTGGGCTTCTTTTATTGTTTTTAAATTCTATCTGACTTGTAATCAACAATGTCTTGGTAGAGAAAACATAAAAGGAGAAATTGAAGAAAAAAAATGTATTTGGGAGGGAAGGACTCATATTTTGAAATGGAGCATATTGAGAGTCTAGACAGCTTCTTGGCTAGCTGTGATTTTTGAAGCATCTGAAATACCCCAGGGGCAGAAAAAGCTCTCTTCCTGCTTCTGAAGGATTAAAAAAAAATAAAAAAAAATTCCAGAGTGGGCAAGAGGAGAGACATGTAATTGCACAAGGAGAGGTTTTAATTGTGAGATGAAGGCGCAGGACCTTTTTTGAAGCCCACAAATTGACTGTCTTCATGACAGCATTGCGTATCATTCTGTCAACTCCAGCTCGGGATGTGGTTGCTAGGCAGCGGGCTCTTATGTACCTATAGTCTCTCTGATTTGCCAGCCTTCTGCAGACACATGGTAAGGTCCTTTCCAGCCTATCATCTAGAGGGACTTTTGCACGCCGTCTGCATACTGCTGAGATTCTCTCTACCTGAATGTGATGAGAAAAAGACACAGTTAAATGAAACCTTTTTTCTTTTTTTTTTTTTTACAAATCCCGTTCTGGTACTGTTTCCATAACCCCCCTCAAAAAAACAAAAAAAAACCAAACAAAAAAAAAAACCCAAAAAAAGCCATGAAACGGAGACCGGAACAAGGAAAAGAGGTTAGTGGGTTAAGTGGTGTGTGTTTCCTGCGTTTGCAAAGGTGCCTGTAGTGAGAAGGGCGGCTGTAATTCGGCCATTAGTTACAGATGGTGGCTGGAGGCTTGAGATTCATGCAGCGAGATGAGAGCTCTTGTATCTCTTTCCAGTGATGCTGACTTTAAACTGCTCTGAAAACCTGAATCAAGACGGCATTAAAAAATAGTGGATTTGATACTTAGCGATGCTGCCAGCTGGCTCCTTTATGTATTTTGATGCAGAAATGCATAGAAATGTGAACAAAAAGGAGTTAATTTGCCAAATGAGGTTTCTGTCCCCCAGTCTTTGCAAAAATGGCATTAATGGCAAGTAGGTAAAGAACATTCAGGAGGATTTATAAGCAAATTAGATTTTTTCAAAACTTTGCTCTTTGAAGCAATTTGTGTACAACTTTTGGAGAAGGTTATGTGTCTCAAGCTGGTGAAGGGAGAGCATTAAACAGATCACCCCGAGGACTGTCAGTGGCATAAGAAATATTTCTGAATAGCATAACTCTTAATGTTTTTCCATTCCTTAACTCTGAAAGCGTTTGTTCCAGTTGTATGAATAGCAAACTCAACCTTGGATATACGCGTTTTTTAGCAGAAACGTAGTTATAATTACTTAATGAGACAAACCCCAGTACTATAAATGCGGAAGCTTAATTGGTGGAAACAGTATTGCACATGCAGTTAACCTCTGCAAATCAAGACGTGAAAAATACTCTTTCAGACTGATTCATTTTTGTCCTTCACTCTGCTTACAGGTACTGTTTGATGAGTGTGAAAGGATGCTTCACTGATTTTCACATTGATTTTGGTGGCACTTCAGTGTGGTATCACGTTTTCCGTGGGGGGAAGGTAGGTGAACCTTGTTGTTTGATATTTGTTTTTATTTCTCTGTGCCTCTTACAGAGGGGAGGGGTTGCTTCCCCCCCCCCCCCTTTTTTGGGGAGGAGGCGGGGGGCTAGTCAGCAATCATTCTATTTCAGCTAGCTTTGTTGATGTACGCAGAGTTTGCTGAATTAGAAGGACACCATTCACCTTTATGAAACAAACGAGTGATTTATTTGAAATATCAAATGTTTTATTTGTTGGTGGTAGTGCTTTTAGGCTTGTTATTGCTGCCTGGTTTAGAAGTGTCGTGCAGTGAGTACATAGCTGTGTGTACCCTTGTTGGGTCAGACTGCCCTCACAAGTCTCCTTCTGTAGCTAGAGCTTCTGTTTCCTTTTAGAGATTCCATGTTCCTTTAGTGTGCACATGCACACTATGCCTGAACTGAAATATTACAGGATACAGAAGCGTTAAAATATACAGCATGTATGGTTACATTCACATCTTTACTGTTTTAGGTTGCTTTTCCCAATTCTAGTATTGACAGCTTATGGTGAGAACTGAAATAAATACAGCAGATTGAACGTCTCTGTGATACAGATACCGTTCATCTATGTAGTCCAATGAAGTTGTACTATACCAACGCATTGTTTTGAACTGAAAGTAAACTGTGCAGACATCTGCCGAGTAAGATGTTTCATGGAAGAGAGATGACAACTGACAGCTATCTTGCCACTTCCAGCACATGGACTAATTGCTGCTGCTGTCTGCTGTGTGCCTCTGTGTACAACACCTGGAAAACATGTGTTTTATGCAGAAAGCAGGCTTGGTGTTACGCGTTCATTTGTCTAACACATGATAACCTTGTTGGAATTTCTCAGCTATTTATTTTTGTTGACTGTTGGTAATAGTTAAATCTTTGGCTTATTTTTAGATCTTCTGGCTCATTCCGCCTACTCTGCAGAATCTAGAACTTTACGAAGAATGGGTTCTCTCAGGAAAGCAGAGTGATATCTTTCTGGGAGACAGGGTGGAACGATGCCAAAGAATTGAGCTGAAACAAGGCTATACGTTCTTCATTCCTTCAGGTATCACTTGTTAACTGTTTTTTGGAATCACTGGAATTGTTTGACTAACAGTTCTCTGTAAAACAATTCTTCACATCTAAACCCCGTATTGACCTCTTTATTTGCTGTGGCAAAAGAAAGGCTAGGGACTGAGTGCATGTAACTTTCCAGAAACTGACCCATCCAGACTGATGAAAAATGTACTGTGAGGAAGTGTGCGCAGTGATCACTTGTGCTGTACTGGGGAAAAGGAGAGAGGATTTGGGTCTCTGGGGCTGTCAGTCCACCACTTCTCGTTGGGGTCATACTGACTTTTGCTATTGTTAGCTTTCTTGGAAAAATATTTTTCTGTTTTTGTGATCTCTTCTGGCAGGTTTCACCTGCAGTTCAGTAACCTACTTATTTGCCTCTGTCTGTAGGCAGAGGTGGATCTTGATTCCCTGATGGAGTTCAGTGGAGATTCCAGTACATGGAAGACCAGGCACTGTGCTCCCTGAGGGTTGCTTCTTGGGGAAACAAGTTTATTTTATTGTCATAACTCTTCAGAACTTCTGCTGATGGAGATTGTGCTCAATCTGGACATCTTCCAGTAGCCCAGCCGCACTTAATTTTTACACTACTGCCCACCTCAGTAGCTGCGTTGCATGATTCAGGCTCTTCTTGCAAAGCAACCAAATAGTTGCTGCTTTGAAGGCTGGTGACTTCAGCCCTCTCTGCTCTTGCCTAAATTGGATTAAGGATGGTGCAATCTGTAACACTTCTCATTTAAGATGATACCGGGTTTTGTTCTCTTTGACTATTATGGGACCATAAGTTTGTTTATAATGACATAACACATTGCCTCTGTCTGGTTGATATTACCAGGGAAATAAATATAGGTAGCCTTTCTACACAACAGAAAGACAGGTTGGTAGTTCTTCAGCTCTAGAATTACTCTGTGGAGATAGGATTATTACTATTTTCTAATCCTGGAGACAGAGAGAATGCAGGTCATGTGGAGACAGCAACAATATTCTTGCTAACTAGGGAGCATTGTTAGTATCAGTTGAAAGCCACAAATTTGTACATTTGGTAAGAATCAAATATTTGGTAAGAATCAGCCTGGAAGGTGACAGGCAAAATGACTTTGAGGGTGGAGGAGTTAATCCGTTAAAGGAATTAGGTCTTCCCTTGAAACAGGTCAGAATGTGCTGTTACTGTTTGAACTGGGTGTTTGAGTGTGCCTGTGCTGTTTGCTTAGATCCCGTTACTGCATCTTCGTGTTTATCTTCATTCCCTTGTGAACAGCCTCCTACGAATAAGACTTTCTGTATGTTAGTTTAGTCATGCTCAGCAGCTGGAATACAGCAAGTTGTGGGAGCTTGTACAGGACACAACTGTAACGTGGTGGCTGAAGTGAAGTGATTCCAAATATGGTTTTTTACTGTAGTTTCTGTTTTCTTAGGAAAGCCCAAAGTACAGAAATGTCAATACCTCAGACATTTTAGGCTCCATGCCATATTTGAAAGGCATATATGAATAATTTCTCTGTAAGCACCTCATGGATTCAAGGGTTTTTGCTCTGCTGTATTTTGTTCGGAAATCTTATTTGCAAATCTCTTATTTATGTGAAAGGGCATTATTTCTATGTTTGTTTTAAGAGTATGGAAATGCCTAATTAAAGGCTGTTCCAGGTCAGTGAATTGAGCATAGCTGTGTAAAACAGGTCAATTCCTACAACCTCTTTGCTCTGGTTTGTGTGCGTATCACATTAGTTAATGTTTGAATGTGTTTTGTAAGTACTTTATAATTGTTCATAGTGTTTAGGTTCTGATAACAGGTGCCTGTAAAACCAGTGCTTTCCATACTTTAATTTAAGCCTGATAAACTGTTGACCAACCTTACCTCATCCATGAGGAAAATACCTTCTAATTACAGGTCTGGTCACAGAAAGTGTAGAGTGATAAAGCTAGTGCTCAGCTGGACTGTGAATGGAGAACATTTCAGTAAAGGACCTTTTCCATAAAGTATCCTGCTCTGCTCCTGTTTTCAAGTCATTTTTGGGGGTGGTCCTAGAAATGCTATTATACCATAGCAGCATAAGGATGAAGTAGGTAGAGAAGACTGTAACAAGACACATGAGGGAGTGAGATCATAGGCTTGTGGGAGATGGAAGGTTTCTCTGAGGCTCTAGGATCAGCAGTAGATCCAGTAAATCCCAGACATTACAAACCACTTGGACAAGAATGGGTATTATTCTTACAGAAGGCATAATTATAGTGCTCACCAGGGCCTCAGGGTATTTTCCTCTCCATTGCTACCATCATCCTTTCAGGATTAAGTTTAAACCAGTTAATTTCCACGTGTGCTTCTAACCCTGCAAAGCACTGAGAGGCACAATCACAGCTGTGGTACCAATGAGAAATTGAGCAAAGTATTGTCAGCATAGTGAGTCGTTATGGGCCAAGGTGCCTCTTGCAGCATTTTAGGAGTCCCTCCTAAGTATGGGGTGGGGGGAAGTAAGCTGGGATTCCGAGGGATGCTGTGTCTGAGGCCTTGCGTAGGAGTCAAGCTGTACTCCTTACGGCCCCATAGGACTTCTCCGAACAAGCGATGCACCGTTACAAGTTCTCACCTCCCACTTCACTGGTTCCCACTGATGAGTCAAGGATGATCAACTCTGGTAAAGTCTGCAGTAAAGTGATAAAATCAACTAGGAACCTGGCCTTTTCCATTAATATAATTGTCTAAACTGATGTCAGCATAATTGTTGATTGAGAGATATACCACATTGTGCCATGCCGAGGTTTATGGCCAGATGTAGATTCAAGATGTTATAACAGCTGAAGGTTCAAGAGGAGAGAAAGCTACAGTCACTACCAGTGTGAGCAAATGATTATTTTTTTTTCTGTAGAAATATGACTGTTGTTTTCCCAGGATGGGAGAAAACTTGTCCTTATACAGGAAGACATTAGTAAAGAATGCTACGGCCCTAGCTGTGTGCTTGCTACGTGACACGCGTGCTTGCACTGTGTATGTTAACCATGAGCAATGTTTAATCTTTCATATGATTAAGTGTTCAACAAAGATGAAATTTGGTCAAGGTAACACATATTACTGTGGTATAGTGGACAGTGGATGCTGCATATCTGACCCACCTGCCAAACAGAAGGGAAGTTCTTTCTAGAGTGTGCTTCTCTCTTCAGGTATAAACTGTGATGATCTGGAAGAGGAAAAGCATAATCTCAGTGCTCAGTTATTGTCTCAGTAGGGAAACAACAAAATTTTATAAGTCACAATCAAATCTAGAGCTTGTCCATTATTATTTGTGCTGTAGCTTTCTTCTGTACTGTGTATGTGTCCAGTGATGACTTGCAGGGAGGATGTGTGAAGTGTTTGGAGTCCATTGTGGTGGTGTTACAGAGAAGTAGTTTAGATATCTCTCATCACTGTGCTGGGGACATCCAGAACCAGTGTTTGGGCAGCATACCTCAGATTTCTACAGCTCAGGATTAATGCAGGCACATGTTTCTGGCTTGTATGCAGCCGCTTGTTCTGTTACGTTCTGATTGCTCCCCTACAGCCTGTTTGAAATACTGCTCACTAAGTTAATGCTGATGTGTTACCCAATTTTTTAATATCTTTAGTGCTTCTCCTTCTACTTCAAGTATTTTTCTCCTTTTGTGTCACTGCATAACTCCACTGGAACCTTTTATCTCTCCTCCTCTTGCCTTTCACCTGCCACTCCAGTCTTTATGCTCTATAAACCATCTTCTAGCCTTGCACTTGTTTTTTCAAGTGGTACATTAGGCATTGAATTCCCTCTGTCTCAATTCTCTGACCACCACAGTAGATTCTCTTGCGTACTCCTAAACGTCACTGCTGTTACCTAAACCCAAGCTCAAAACTAAGCATACACAAAATGAAAAATTAATTCTCTTTCAATCCACTTGCTCTTTTGAGTCTTTTAGTCTTGCTGAATATGTCATTTTGATTGTAAGTGATGGATCTCTGACATAGACATTGTACTTCTCCTTCCCTGTTGTCCTCTACAAACAAGATCTTGCAGTAGTTTGAGATATGTTAAGCTTGTTTGCTTTTTTTCTCAATTTCCTGCCAGACATCTCTTTCAAAAAAATGACCTTTTCTTCCGTACATGTGTATATATGCTTGGTGTAGACACTTGCACTTTAAATTCAAGAGAGTTTGCCCATGCAAAATTGGGATATACAAAAGCAGGCCAACTAGTAGTCTCTTGTGGAAAATTTGTCTTGCAGTATTTGTCTATGTTGTTAATGTTGTGAAGCAAGGGTATAATCATTATGTGTCTTGAAAAGGTGAACTTGAGCCAGTTCTGGACTGTTACTGATAATGTTGTCTGCCAGAATATGGATGAACTTGGGTTTTCTTCTCTTTTTGTGAAGACCAGTTTTGCTGACGTTCAAGGAAGTTGCCACGCTTACTGTGGATACAATTTGATTCCAGGGTTTGCAGTGTGATTGGTCTAAGAAAGTTTGCAAACATACTGGTTTTGGTTCCTTTGGAAGGAGATGGCTAATACTACCAAGGGTTACTCTAATAATGTTCTGTTTCTTACAATCTTTTTCTGAGCTTCTACTGCTGATCAGAGGCAGTAGAGTCATGAGCAGGTATGGTTTTGGGTTGACTCTGCATGGGTGTTCTTACTGTAGGCTTTCCAAATATGTAGCTTTAATGTGAGTACATTGAAGAGATGAGATGTTGTGATGTGTGTGAACTGGTAGTTTAGAGAGCTATGTTTGTGGGGAGCATGAATCCTCAAGTAGCCAGGCCATTTTGGGTGACTTTTGTCTTGTCTTTACATCGGACAGTAACAGTCCCAGTAATAGACCACTACATGGTCCATAAAATAATAGTCCAAGAAGCCACTGTGCATTTTTTATTTCTGAAAATTGGATAATGGACTGCCATTAGATATTGTAGAAGACTTTTGCGGTGCTGATTAATTAGACATTCCTATGATCAAAATCCGGACAGAGTAACTTACTGTCAACTGGACATGGTGTCCCTTTCTGATTCCTCTTCAAACTTCTCACTAGTGTTGCTGCGTGCTATTTCATAACAGTTGGGTTTCACCTCGGAGTTGGCAGTGTTCCACTGAGGAGTAAGCTGTTTGTTTTACTTTATTTTTCTTAATGTTCTTTATAATGCACTTTGGGGCCTTTGACATGGAAACATGCTATTATAATCTCTCTTAATTTCTTGAGAGCTGAAGAATGAGCCACAGTCTAACAAAATATTCTCGTTGGTCTGTGGTGATTATGATGGTAACATGAGAGTGCTCCAAAGTTCTTGTTTCCAGTCAAATGCAGAAATAATGACTTTTCTCAGATGAGTGTTTTTGGGAAGGAGAGTGGATGGAAAGGGATGTTCTGTGCTAGACTCTAGGCAGCTATTTGCAAGGATTCGAAGTGCATCAAATACTGTATCGGTGGTTATCAATAGGATTCTGCCTATTATGAGTGTGCAGTCCTAGGTCACCTCTGCTATGCCAGTCAGTATTTTATGAATTATTATGTAATAGGGACAGAAGGTAGCATATAGTCTTTATATCAAGGAGAATGACAGGCTATTAAAATCTGACTGGTAAATTTTTTGCAGGGAGTTGTGCTAGGGCTGCATAGCTGCCTGGCTATTTTTGGTTGCTGTTCACCTTTCCCATTTTGGGAGCTTCCACTGATGTTAATGGAAGCTCCTTGGCTGGAACCTTTAGGGACCAAGCGACGAAGATCAGTGGAGAGCATCAGAGAGGAGAGTTTTTGCCTTGAGTGTCTGCTTTCAGATAGAAGGTGACAGCATAATGTTGGATTTTTAGTTCTATTTCTCTGCAGCACTCTACCTAATTCTTAAAAAATGATATAAGATTGAGAGTTGCTGTATTACTTGTAGTACTGGGGTAAAATTATTAATTTTTTTTTTACTTTTAAAATGTGAACATGATGCTTCCTTGATATTTTTCGTTGTGGGCACTATTATGATGCAGTCATTCTTCTTTAGAGATGAGAGAAATAATGTCTCATTTGCTGGCAATGCCCACTGTAAGGTTATCTCCTTACTCACTTTTTATTTTCGAGGCATATATATTTAATCTTTTCCACACCAAGTTGCTGTAGAATTGCAGAAAAATATGTATGCCTTCTATATCACAAAGCAAAATATCTGTTCAGTTAATAATGGAAACAGATGCACCATGGTTTTGCCTTGGAGCTTGTAGTCTGTTTGCCCCATAGCTTTATAAGTTAATATTCTTTTTTATTATTCTCAGATGGATGATTGCATCCTTGAAGATACAGTAGGAATTTGCAGGCCCCTGAAATCTAACAAGTTTGCAGTGTTTAATAATACTTGTTTTATAAAATTCAAAAGATAATGAGATTGTATCTTTCTTTTAACTGTTCAGAAAAGCTTTTGTTACTGTTAATTTTACCTTCTTGATTTACTAGAGATGATATCATCTAAATATTCAAGTGTATCTTAGGAGTGGTGGAATAATTTGTAACTATAAATCAGGCGAGAGTATTTCTGAGTCTCCTGAATAGAATTCCTGCTCAATGTTGGCTTGGCTTCATAAACTAGGATTGTTTTGGGAAGGAAAAAATACTCATTAGTCACCAAGAACTGAAATAAAAAAGATCAACTTCAGAAAAACCGTACATGGACAGTCTTCTTGCTAAGGTTGGAAATGAGGGTTGTGAACAGTGACTATGCAGTGTCTGTACTCCCAAAGCCATTGATCCCCATTTAGCTGAGCTCGTGGCTGGTGTGTGGTCTGAAGTACTCTGCTCACAGGGCAGGGCTGTGCAGTGGCCGTGCAGGAGCTGCTCCGCCGCACTGAGAGCGTGCTCCAGCTGCAAGCTGTCGGACCAGCCTGTGAAGGAAGGACAGGCTGGTTCCACGTTCACTCAGTCATTACCACTATCAACACAGGCTGGTTTGACACTGATCACTCATGAGGAAGAGTTTTCTAATTCATGACTAATCCCTGAAGCCACACAGTGTATGTCTTTCTCTCATCTATAGGATTTAATTGTAGCCTTAGCTAATGTTTAGCAGGTGCTTTTGTTCATGTCTTTCAGCCAAAAATGAACAATGTCTTATTCTACTGACTTTTGACTTTTTCAGTCCTTAATCCATTTGTTCTGATATTACTCCAGTGCTATTTTAGTATTAAGAATAACATTAAATTTGTGGCATTTTATTCTGTGTTGCTTTCCTTTTTTTGAGAGAATTACAGTTTTTGAGAGTATTACCAAGGGGAGAGATGTTATCTCCTGTCTTGTACTAACCCATGAAACACATAGGGTTGTGCAGTAGTACCAGGGTTTATGTAAACAGTAGAAAGCAGTCATTGAGGAGAGAATTGATGACACTCGCTTTGGAGTTGTCTGTATTGGAGGCTGCGTTGGCAAGTTTTTGCTGTGAAAGCTAAAAGATGCAGACATACATGAGCAGACATGACAGGCTGTCCAGCATAGAGTGACGTGATCGTAATGTCAACAGACCTGTCAATTCATTCAGCGAAAAGTAATGGCATAGCTGAAGGTGAGGCAAGGCGGGATGTATTCGTGTGGATGATATTAAAGCAATCCCCTTGGCTGTCCTTTTTGTCTTATGCATATGTGCAGCTTGCTCCTATTCTGGAGGTCTATCTTCCTCTTTAAAAACCTTTGTAATTGGGAAGCTTAGAAGATGGGTATTCTTGTTTGCAAATGGTCACAATGAACATTCCTTGTCCTCAGTTTACTTCTGAGTTGCGCTTGTATCTAAGCTGTGGGAATGAATTGGATATGCCATCCAAGCTTATCTGTTCTCAGAGCTCATTTCCACAATATATTACCCTCATGGAAACTGTTTCCTGTTTTCTGCTCGTCTCTGTTTCCTCCTACTTCTACTTTTCTGGTGCTGGCCTCTTCACTTTTTCTGCATACACAGCCTTGTTAATATTAGAACAGGAGATTTTTTTTTTTCCCTTTGTAATGTCTGTGGCAATCTTCCTGTGGTGTTTTACCTTGTCAATTCTTCCATCTTTTTTGTCTAATCTTGCCCGTAGTGTCCTATGTCCCTGGAATACCCCTCTTGGTGCTTGTGTCTCTGCAGTTTCAATATTGCACGTACGTTCCTCAGGCAAGTCAAAACTATTTTGGGATGCAGTGTGACTGAAAACGCTATACAGCTGAGTGGCCAAAATCTGTCTTATGAGCAGGTGACTCCTCTGTCAGGGCCTCATCCTGTAGCTGGCAGAGGGGCTATGAGCTGGATCCTGCATGTGGGAGCACATGAACTGCTGGAGATCTGGGCATTCCCTGGGACTTAGCTGTGTGCCTTGCTCAACACTTGCTTCAACAGTGAAGGGATGGTACTCACGGGCATTGTTCTTACCCATCTTTGAGCTACGCCTGGAAATCATCCTGCGCTCTGCTTTGCCTAGGGGTAGGAACTTTACTTCCAAGGACTTTACAGTTAATGACTTTCTGTTTGTTGCTTGGTTTCTGGTTTATTTTTATTTTCCCAACCTTGATGGATTTTAGCACTTCATTATTACAGGGTTTTGTTATTGAGAACTGTGTCATAAAAAGCAGTATTTTCAGTCTTGTTATTACAAATACGTGCACCTTGAAGGACCTAGTGTTCAGTTAGTTCAGAAGATAGGAGTTGAAGGTACTAATTGTAAGATGAGTTTGGACCTGGAATATAGACATAAGTAGGGAATTAAATACATTATCTGCAGAAGCAGAGGTTGTCTCAGATACTTGAGGGAAGATTTTCAGTTTGCATGTCTACCAGCTCTTCAACAGTACAGGATCGAAACTATATTCTTGTTCGTTAATCTTTCTGTTGAGGGTTTGTCATCTGGGACACCATTTGTTGGAGCATTGGCTCAAGCCAGTGATAGATCCTTTCACATTTCTCCCAAAAATATTGGGACTACTGCGGAGGAAATCTAGAGGTTATTAACACAAAGACCCTTGGCATCTAGTGAGGGCAGAGGTCAGGGAAGGTGTGATGAGACTGAAACCCAAAGAGCAAGAAACAGTGAAACCAAGTACACTCCAGTGTGAAATTTTCACTGAGGAAGTATAATTTGTAGGAGGAGGCTACCGTGTGGTTGTACTAAAAGCATACACTTGAGGAACAACTGCGTTGTTGGGATTTCATTTTATTTCTTATAAAATGAAGGATATTTCCTTTCTTTTATATAGGAGTAGAAAGCCAGGTTTCAGCTCAGTTACTCCTTTTACTTAAGTTGTAAATATTTGATAACAAATTGTATTTACAATTATGTTGATCATTCCATTAAAATAACTTGTTGCATCTGCCAGCTCCAGTATCTTTGTGCGTCTGCCAGCTCCAGTATGTTTGTACATTGATCTGTGCTGAGAGAACTGCAGTGGGAAGTAGTGGTGAGGACTCTTCAATGTTCTGCTAATAACGGGCTGTTTCTGACCTGTCTCCTGCTACCACTCAGTTGTGTGGGCATGGATAAGGCATTTCACCTTTTTGAGATTCAGTTTGTTTATCTCTAAAACTGACAATTAAGCTGAATTATCATGTAAATTGACCCTGTGTGTCAGCACCTATCCAAAAAGTTTGCTTTGGGGACCCAGCAACAGATTTGCTTCAGCACGTGGTTTCCATTCTTTCCCCCAGCCACATAAATCTTTGATTACCTAGTGGAAGCAGTAGCCCCAACTTCCTTGACCTTGGATCTTTTTTCCTTCCTAAAGACTAGCATCAGGAAGATAATTTATTTTTTCCACTAGTTTGCTCTTAGTACAGACTGGTGTATTTCATGTGAGGTGGTGAACTACTTCAACTGTGAAGAGTTTTTATAGTGTTGATATAGGTAGTTGCCACACTACCCTTATGTGGAAAAAAAAATATTCCTCTCTAGTTGGTTATTCTTGATTTGGAAGGAATAAATGGACTGGATCATTGTGAGCGACTCTGTAACTGAAATTATACTAACTGGAGTGGGAAAGATGTAATAATACTGAGAGCTGCCAGAGCTATGAGCCACCTGCTTTTTTATATGCGTCACATTTATCATGTGGAATCAGACCTGTAAATTGACTGAGCACTGGAACAGGTTGCCCAGAGGGGCTGTGGAGTCTCCATCCTAGGAGATAATTGAAAAGCCATCTGGACATACTTCTGGGCAGCTGGCTCTAGGTGGCCCTGCTTGAGCAGGGGAGTTGGACCAGATGACCTCCAGAGGTCCCTTCCAACCTCAGCCATTCTGTGATTCTGAAATTCAGAAAAATGTATTCAGAGTGATGAGCTTGTGTTTCCAGGGAGAAAATTCTAGTGCTGATTTCTTTTCCTTCCTGTCTTTCTCCTCCCAATATGCCCTTAAATGAAAGCCCCAGTTCTGCCATCTGCTGTGGCTCAAGGACTTCTCAGATATAGCTTTGCAGGCCTTTATGGTCTAAAGATTGTTGCGGAGGAGAGCTTTCGTGGCTGCTAGCTGGAGAACCCTTTAGGCTGAATAGCATTTTCCTGCTCCCTCACTGATCTTGAAATGAAGGAAAGCTGCCACAGCTTTAATGGAAAGTACTGCAGTTAGGAGAAAATTGACTGCCCCCTATGTTGCTTTGCTGTCTGCTGGTTTATAAATTGTAATGCTTTTCATTAAAAAAGAAGGGGGGGGGAAAAAGTGTCAGGTCTCTGTGGGTCCCAGATCATTAGGAGGATCAATTCCTTTTTCACTGCAGAGATCAGAGGCTACAGTCTTGCATAGCCAGTCCTTCAGCTGCTGACATACCAAGCAAACAATGCAGAAGCAGAGGGCTGGTGTGTGGTTGCCTCAATTACTATGCCTGGATTTTTGTTCTGATAGAAAATTCTTCCCTCCCTTTGGAGCTGGTGAATTGAATTTAGTCCCTTGCAGGATTGGGTCAGAACAGTCTCCTCAGCTCCAGTACTGGAAATGTTAAATCCCTTAACTTGGGGCTTGCAGTGAAAAAGATTTTTTCAGTTGCTTCAAGAAGTTGATAATAGGATATGAAACTTTCACCTCTGAAGGAGGGCTGGTAATAATTTGAAATTGTTGACATCTGAAGATATATGCTCTGGTGCTGGTGTGAAAGAAGTTCGATGTGACTCAGTCCAGTTCCACAGCCCTAGCCCACCACCACTGCTAACATGCTTTGCAACCCAATTGGAGGTGCCAGTAGATACATCTGAGAGCCAAGTATATTGAACAGACTGAATTTACTTCTTAGTCATGGATGTGATTGAGTCACAAGCTTATGTGTTCTCAGTAAACACTGTAACTGTTCTGTGAATAAATAGAAGAACCCAATTTACAGAGGGTTGTAAGACTACATCATAAGATGCTGTTCTTCTATAGCTAGTCTTAAAGTGTGGCTACGAGCATACTGTTTAACCTTTCACTGCTTTAACCTCTCATCCCCTGCAGAATGGGGTTCATGGGGTTGATAAAATTTGATTATAAATTGCTCTGTAATACTACATAGTATGAGGCATTCTCAGTTCTTTCTTTCCCTCTCTAGGGTGGATACATGCGGTTTATACTCCAGTAGATTCTCTGGTGTTTGGTGGAAATATCCTGCATAGCTTTAATGTTCCCATGCAGCTTCGCATCTATGAAATTGAGGACAGAACAAGGGTAAGGATACTTGATTCTCTTTTTAACTGAACAGTTCTTTGTGACTATGATCTGTCATAGTCTCTCTCTCATATTCCCTTCTGACAAACGAGAACTGACGGGCATCTCCATGTCAGAGTCGTTGAAACAAGAGGTAAACGTGAAGTAATGAGACTTTCAAATGTTGGCTATTTTTAGTGGAATGTACTCATCTGTTTTTCCCTACTTCCCACAGACGTGTCCCTTCTGTGTCTTTTGTCTGCCTGTTAAACTTTCATAAACACCTTCCCTTTTGCACAAAAACATACTGTGCTTTACAGACCTTTGTACCAGTATTTCTGATAACCCCTTGCTTATCATCTCTCTGTGCACACCTGGAATGGATACCCAAGCCTGGAGAACTAATGGGACTAGGATGGTTCTACTGTCCACAGCTGAATTGACAAAGCTGCACAGAAGTTGTGTATGAAACATCTTCTATACTCTGCAGGATTTTCTTCTACAATGACTCGATACTATGCAAGAATTTCTCGGAACAAAGAGAGTCTGGGGTGGGATGTTAATCTGACCGCTGTGATGTTCATCTGGCTGTAGCATCTACCTGATGGAAAGAGTAATACATCTTGGAGGAGGTTACTGTGTGTCCTCTTTGTTGGGAGTGAAAATTTTGTCCTTGATTAATAAACAGGATACGTAGTAGTCATATACTTTGCAGTTTTATAAAGCAGCAGAATCTGAAGGAAGTGCCACTATTTTAGTAGGCTATTAAATAAGCTATGCAAGGCAATCGTAGCATTGTGATGCAAAAATGGACTAGTGGTATGTGCAAACTCAGATGGGGACTTTCTGTGGCTGACTGTTTCGGAGGCGTTGCACTGAGGCAGTGCTGGTAAGCCACTGGCACAAGTGCCTGCTGTAGTGTTAATGGAGATTTGGGCTCACAAAATGGCAGGAATTTGCAATTCTTCTTCACTAGAAGGTCTTAAAATGGTATGTCTTGGACATCAGTACAGTTCACTGTTGTTCACCTCTACAAGAGGGCACAATTCTGGCTCCAAGTGAGCTTTTACCCCAAATCGCTGTCTTTGCAGTGGAAGTGCATAGGCCTGAAGCAACTATGTATTGTTTTGAAATGCATCTTTGACTCAGCGAGAGGAAGGGTGTCCTCCCCCCAGCCTCTCTCTGCCACTGTTGTGTTAGGAAGGGACTACTCCCTTACTTCACAGGGGGTACAAGGCCTGGTAATATTCACATTGCAAAACAGTGGTGGGAGCAGTTGGTTTCCTGGAGTGATTTTAATGAAGGGAAGGAATATTAAGCAGAAAAATGAATTCTTAGTGGAAGAGAGATGAAGGCAAAAGCTGAAATTCAGGGGAATTAGAACAGGGGGAATGTAACAGAGAGCAGAAGTGGAGACAGAGACCAGAGTGGAGTTCAGCCTGGCTTTGAATAGGCATCCCAAGGCAAGAATGTCAAGTGTCTTAAGAAAGAGTAAAGGGACTTGGACAGGAAAAAGTTATGATGGCAGAAGCAGGAAGGGGTGCACTGTGGCTAGACAGAGGTGCTAGGCACAGGAAGGTTTTCAGAGTGGCTGTAAATAAGAACTTGCAATATATGCTGGATATATATGCTGCAGGTGCTCAAGGGGAGGGTGTGTTGTTGCCGGGAAGGATGCTAGCACAGGCAACTTGCATGGAGAATGCAGAAGTGAGGACTGGGAGGAAGGATTGATGCCAGAAACAAGTTATTTCCATTGATGTCTATGGGGATGATGGGAAGGAAACACTCTTTTTTGTGAAGTAGTAGAAGAGCTGATGTTTTGTTCCCACAGGACTTGAGCAACCCCAGATCACACACCTTGGGTTGTAACTGCTCAGTAGTGCTTCATGTCAGGCCCTTCTCCTTAGGAAGCTGGGTGCAGCTTTGATCAAAGCTTTTATATCAGGAGGCAGATTTCCCCATAACAGTCAAGTATTTTGGTACCTTTTAGGAACTTACCAGCCAGTTAACACTGAAATGCCTTTGAAAAGTCTCTAGCACCTACCTATAGGTAGGAAGGTTCTGCGACTTGGGTATCTGCCTCTTTGAAAATGTCCTGACAGAGTTTTTTGGAAAGGGATACTGCAACATTTGGAAGTCCCAAACCCGACCTTTACTCTTGTCAGTTTTGGCTTAGATTTTCTTCAAAGCATGTGTAGTTATCAGTTATCATTTTCCCTCCAAAAATACTTAAGTGCTTTAAAAAAGACTAATGAAAGCCAACAGCCCAGAATTTCCACGACTTCATAAAAACAATTTCAGTGCTTTATGTTGCTGTGTGCTAGCAATGTATTATGCACAGCCTGTACCTGTGTTCACAAACTTCTGCTCGTAGCCAGCTGTATAATAACAAAGTTGTGTGAACAGTCAAAGAATAGCAAGAATTTCTAGACAGAAACAAAATATAAGCCATGCAACTAAGGCATACAGAAGTTTGATAAAAGGCAGGAAAATCAATGCTGTTATTTAGAAATAATAACACCACCACCCCCCCAAATGTCATGCAGGAATCTTGAAGGGGTAAATGTTTTCAAAATAGAATTCTAGTGTGTACTAGTTTATTTGCTTTGCCAATCAAATCTTGTAATTTCTTTGTTCAAATAATTCTGTTCATACACTGGCTAGGACAGCAGACTCAGTACAGTATGTAGTTCACACAAATTTGCCAGTGTGAACATACTGCAAATGAGTTTCTCATCAGTATTGATCTTTCCATTGTGTATAGCACAGAAGTAAATTACATGATGTGATTGACGAAGTAATTTGCCACACTCAAATCAAAGTGTAATACAGGTGTGTTTCCCGTCTTCATTTTGCACAGAGCAATTTTATGGAGGTTTCACTGTGTTTAAACCTGCTATATAATGCTTAATCATCTTTGATTGCTGATATTCAAAGTCATTTTTATGCTAGGTGTAGTTGTTATTGTCTTAGCAGCTAAGACAAGAATAAATACATGGTTGCAACGGTAATGCTGATTTACAGCCTGATAAAATTGCCTAGTTTATATACTTGTCATGCTTATTCTAGCTTAATTTCTCATATCCCTGGGAGACTTTTTAAGAGGGTTATAGCCATTTAAAAATAGTTTTAAGGAGTAATAAAAAACATGTCTATTGTTGGAAACAGCTCCTAATGTGCAATTGAGGCAAACAAATATTCTCCAGCCTTACAGTTTGTAGAGACTCTCATTTTGCAGTCTGGCTTTCCTAGAGGCCAATTAACAGCTAGTCAAATAGGCCAAGCTGTTTAGCGCTCTGCTAGACCAGCTTGAATAACTGCAAAGCAGGCTGCCATGCAGAGATGCATCATCTTGGCATAGGGGTGTTACAGCTCTGTATTACTGAAGAGGAAGAATGTGTCAAACTTACTCCCAACTCATCTAAATTTAACTGCGTTAAAGTATTTGAACGTGGATAGGGACAAAAGCACTCAAAATATATACGTAAGGTGGTCACTCACAGATGATGGTGTTTGCTACTGATTTTGTTTTCTGGAATGTAAGATAACATTTTAAGTGGATAGATTAATTATTTTGTAAATAATCATAAATTGTTTTTCAATGTTGTGATTAGATTGATTGAACATAAGTGGAGTTTGTAATGATTTTAATGGACATTGTGGAAGAGACTGATACTTTGTTAAGGAAAATGTGTGCTTTACTTGTTGAGGGGTTTTTGTTTTGTTTTTGGAGGGGGATATAAGTCTCTAAAATATTTTCACTTTGAACTGAAGAAATGGATCATATTCCAGAGAGGATTTTTCTCGCTCTACAGGAATAATTAAAAAATTTATTCAGTGGATTGTAAATTATTAATCACAGAAGTTAGAGCTGGAAATGCCTATTAGATGATCTAGTATATTTCCCTGCTGGTGGGGGATTTAGTCCTCTGGCAGTGTCTGTATCAGATATTACACTTTAAATTCATCACAGAACATTTTTAATTTCTTTCTTTCTTTTATTCCTCCCCCCTTCCACATAAGAGTTCATTTTACCGTAAGTGTACAATGGAAAAAGTATGGACATGTACATAAAGCAGTTCGTATCATAAAGAATGTACTCCTCTATACTTCTCCATAAGGCAAAGTTTAAAAGATTTTTAAAGCACTGTTAGACGTGCTTTACTGGCAAAAGGCACTGTAGATCTTTGCACAGTATCTCTTGCTACTTGGTAGCTCTTACTTCTGAAGGTTTGTAAAAGCAGAGCCTTCTCGGGCAAATAGTGAATTACAGAGGCATGGAGGGATTTGCTGTGGGTTGGAACATTGATAGTGAGGCAATTAGGAACTCAAATTGAATATTAAAGATTGATATACATAATGGGAGCACTGCATGCATTACTGCCTTGTCTTTCACATTGAATTAACATTGGTAACAACTAAATTTGGTGAAGCTCAGAATCTGTCAACAAATGTTGAGCAATGATGTCTTTAATATTCCCAGGCATGTGGCTGAAAACCTTTTGAAGGCTGAGGGGTGGAAGGCGGCTTCCTGTTTGTAAGTCAATTCTTTGCAAATTTTGTTTCCTGCAGTGCTCTCTTGGAAAAATTTGAGTTCCTTTATTAGCATATATTTTAGCATGGCTAATTTCCCCTGTGTTCCATAATAGTGATAAGTGACTCGGTCTCTTCTTTATGACAAATAACGAAACCAAAGGAAAAATATTTTCCAATGCAAAAATGCCCTGGGGTTAAATGTTCTCAAATTCAGGGGGATGTTGGTTGGTTGGTTGTTTTTTGCCTTTTTATTATTTTCCTTCTTTTTTAGTACATGTGCTTTGTAACAAACAACACAAGGAAACATTTGAAAAGGTGCAGCATTGCTGGATGCATGACCCATAGCAACATGCAGTTCAGATTTGCCAGCTACATTTGTGTTGAATTTAAGAGATCTTAACTTTTGGGAATTGCCATGGAGTATTTAAATCCTACGCTGTGATACGTTTAGTTGGGACAATACAGTATATTTTCCCTTTGTTACATTTTCTTTTACTGCTAAAAGTGTTTGCATTTCCTGTGCCCTGGGAACAGAAGCAAGTTCTTTGACTGTCCACCTTGGGGACAGTTTTCAAATATGGGCATTCTAGTAAGTCATTGATATGCTCAGTGCTTATATCACCATGCAGATGTTTCGACAGTGCCTGCTTTGCAGAGCTGAATCTGAGTTTCCAGGTGCTGGATTAGTGGTTCTGTTTAGACTTCACTGTTTTTGGGGTGATCTGGGGTGGGGTGGTGTTTTGGGTTTGTTTTTTAAAAAGGGCTTCCTAAGATAATGCTCCTTTCTGGTGCAGTCCAGCTTTTCATTAAAGGTGGGTGGACACCTCTTGGCTAGGTGAGCAGTTAATATGCATAGAATACCTTAAAGCAGTTCCTATAATCCCCGTGCAATGCATGCATGCAAGCCTGCAAAATGCAAATTTCTGTGCCACCAGGAGAAAGAAGTGTACAGTGTAAGTACAAGTGCATGCAAGATGCATGGCGTCCATTTTTAACAAATCACAATAAATATACATATGTTCTTGCATTTTAGGAGCTTCAGAGATCCTTCTTTGGTACAGTGACCTGCCATAGATAGAAAGCTGTGTTGGAAAGGAAGGAAACCCACTTTGTTTTCTTTTGAATCTGAAATAATCTCACAAATACATAGTGTTGGAGAATAAGCTTTTTGTGTGAGAACAACAGGTCTGAGATGTAAGAAAAAGTGCACAGCTTGACAGGATCTTTTGTCAAAATCCTGCTTTTCTATTCTGTTTGTGGTGAAAGCTAACTTGCTACCAAAATATTAAGTGTAAACCACATAAGGGATTTTTACTTTTAATGTGTAGTTATCAATAATCAAGAATTTGTGTGATCATTTGTTTAATCAAATTGTTGTGAAGACCATAATTGAAAGAGATGTATTTCCTGCTTGACTCATTTTAGGTAATGCTGCCATTTTGATAAAAATCATCTGATAGTGTTTAGGAAATTAAAAAAAACACCTTTATTTTAACTTGAATTTTAGTGACTAACATCTGTATGTGACCACCCTATGTTTATACAGTAGGTAAATAATACCGTAGGGGCCATCCATCAGTTTCATGATTTCACAAGAACACAAACCCTTTCCTCTCCCACCACCCCAAGAGGATACAAATTAGTGAACCAAGAAATGATGCTATCATGGCAGGCAGGCAGGCAGTCTCCTCATTTGGTATGCTGAAGGCATACATCTCACTCGGCTCCCACCCTCTCTCCCCTCCCCCTCCTGCATACTGTTTGTGCTCTTGATAACATGATGAGAATGATGACTGGCCCTTGTGCTGCAAACTTCTCTCCCTTCCCCATGGACTGACAGTCTTGATCTTGCTTTCAGGTGCATGCCAAATTCCGTTATCCTTTCTACTATGAAATGTGCTGGTATGTTCTGGAGAGATACGTGTCCTGTGTGACCCAGCGCTGCCACCTCAGCAAAGAGTACCAGAAAGAATCAATGTTAATTGGTGAGTGAATCCTTTGAGTGTGTATTCAGAACTGATGCTACCACCTTAGGCTAGTTACTGCTTTGGTTTCTGCAAAGCAGATTATAAATTGAATTAGAGTACTGTAGAAATTCTAATGAACTATTTCTTTATTTTGGGGTGGGGAAGGTTGTGACGCTTAAGCATTTCCATGAAGTACCAACCTACTTTGAATTCTATTTATTGAGCATTCCCTTAGCAAGTAGATCCCAGAAAAATAATTTTTGGATGCGTTTGTTCCTTGGTTTCAGTAATGTTTGTGTTGAGATGATCTGCCAAACAGTTGAGGATTTACTGCTATGTTTGGCACAGTACCTTAGTAGCCAGAAATGTGTGCATTGCAAATGTGCCCTGGTGGGATGGATATTTAGTCCTTTTATAGAGCGTCTCCTCTACAGAATGTGTTGTGGTCTTTCTCTTCTCTTTTCTTTAATCTCTACTTTAGTTCTCTCTGTTTGGTGACTGACTTCTAGTTCTGCAGAATACCAAAACCAAGAAAACACCTACACAAATCTACATGATCTATAACCTAAGTGCAGGGAGGTCAAAGAAACCTTTACAACAATAGCTGAAAATGGACCATAGCAGAGACGGATAGATGTGCCTGAAGCGGGAGGGCATTACCTTGGCACTGATGTGAGCTTTACATCACTGTGTGACAATTCCAGTTGTTGCCTTGCTGAACTGCCCTCTTTTTCCTCCCTTTAATGCAACAAGACGGTGGGCCGTATTGCCTCCCTGCTTTTCAGCACAGAATGGCTGAAAGTAGCACAAGCACCAGCTACATCTTAATTGATACATGTGAAGTGTGGAGGAGAACTAAAGTATTTCTGTGCCTTCTGCTCCCTGAGATGCCGCTTGGAGTGAACCTGGCATGGTTGTAACTGCCCCACGTTCTGGACGGAGGAGGGAAATGATCACCTATGAGCATAATTCTTAGTAGAAGGGATTTAAGAAGTTACAGGCAGACATCGCTCTCCAGTGAGTTTTATTGACCAAGAATAACTTGAGGGAGCTAATAGTCTGTGTAGATAGACAGGGGAATTTTCTTGGAATCCCTGGGAATTTGGGTGCTTCACATTTTGTGTCTCTTCTTTGCTCTGTGAGACCCTGATCAGAAGGGTTAGTTAAGCAGGAGCTGTGTGTGGAGGAATTTTTCTCTTTATGTAAGATTATCCTAGAAGAAAGGATGAATTAGTCCCTTGGACCAGCTCTTCAAAAAGCAGTGACAAAACTCTGATAACTGCATTCCCTGGAAAATAAGGACAGCCTCCTGTTGTCTAACCACTGGCATGGAGAGAGGCTCGTCCTGTAGGCAGGATGAGGGTGCCAGATCACTGAGGGGTAATTTCAGAACAAATTAGATGTGGAGAGTGGATGGTTCAGGATATTGAGATGGGACCTTTTTCAGCTAAATCACCAGTGTGAATTCCGGCCCAGCTCAGTAATTACTGATAATGGTTTGGTGATCCCCACAAAATGTGCCTTGGTCCAGTTACTAGCTGAGAGATATTCAAATCATATAAAAGCTCACTGGTAACCATAGATGTCCAGTGTTGCCCTGGTTTCAGCTGGGATAGAGTTAATTTTTGTCCTAGTAGCTGGTATAGTTCTGTGTTTTGGATTTTAGTATGAGAATACTATTGATAACACGCTGATGTTTTGGTTGTTGCTAAGTGGTGTTTACCCTGGTCAAGGACTTTTCAGCTTCCCATGCTCTGCCAGGTGCACAAGAAGCTGGGAGGGGGCACAGCCAGGATAGTTGATCCAAACTGACCAAAGGGCTATTCCATACCATATGATGTCACGCTCAGTATATAAACTGGGGGGAGTTGGCCGGGGGGCAGCAATCGCTGCTTGGGGACTGGCTGGGCGTCGGTCGGCAGGTGGTGAGCGGTTGTATCACTGTTTGGTTTTTTTTTCCCCTGGGTTTTGTTCCTCTCTCGTTCCCTTGTTGTTTTCCTTCTCATTAGAATTTATTATTATTATTATTAATAATTTTTTTTGTTCCAATTATTAAACTATTCTTATCTCAACCCACAAGTTTTCTTACTTTTGCTGTTCAGGTTCTCTCCCCCATCCCACCGGGGGCAGAGGGTGAGTGAATGGCTGTGTGGTACTTAATTGCCGACTGGGGCTACACAGGGAAAAGGATTGGTTTGCATGACCAAAGAGTGCCAGGTGCAAAGGCATCAGGAAAAGGAGCCTAGCTATTTGGCAGATGGTTTGGTGGTAGCATTGTCTGGGCCTTGCTGTATCCTGTGATGGCTTCAGTTGTTGGCCTACTGGAAAGTGAATATTAAACTGTTTTGCTGTTGTTTGGGCATGGTCCTGCGGTCATTTCAAGCTACTGTGACAAATGTGCTACTCTCACAAGACTATTCTGTTTCCTGAACTCTAGAGATTGTGCGGCTGCCCTGTGAGCTGAATGAGTTCAGTGATCTGACTGAAAATTAACCCTACCGAAAAATGAATATATTTGTTATCAGTAGGGTTGATGAGCTGATCTGACTTGCAGCCCTACTGTGTGGCTGCAGGCGCCGAGTCAAGGTAGGTGCTGGGAGTGTCTGGCTGGGCAGATCTTGAGCTGTTGTTACTGTCTTGAATGGATCGGTACTTTCAGCTTACCGAAGTGGTATCTCCTGACAGCATGTAGTTCATCCACCTGCCTACTATCTCTTGACTTCAGAGTATTAGCGTGCTGATAAAATCTCTGATGTTGACGTCCAGGGCCTTTCTCTCCAGGAGAGACAGATGTATACTTTTTTTGGTCAGAAACTTGCTTTTTATTTCTTGGCAGAATCTTAACCTTAAAATAATTATTTAACTGGGGATTGTGGTTCAAAAGCCCACATCTGCTATATGTACTGGATCTTTCACTTTGGCATTTGTCAAATTCAAAGGAGTGAAGGTACATTATTTACCTTTACAAAGCTGCTCTGCTTTGTTCTGTGTGAGTACTATTCAATAATGTTTCAAATACTTGCTTGTCTTTTCTTTTAACTGGTCTCAGTGTCCAGCCTCTTGACTCAAATGAATCTCTATGAACTTTAATCCTTGAATTACCCTTGTTTGTTCTGTGGTGTCTGTATCTTAATATCATTCAACTGCTGTGGGATAGGAGATCCAAATGAGGTCATTGTTCCAAAACCCTACCGCTTTGTTTTTAAGCTTTTCTTCAAACTGCTAAGGTCCTTAAATTGTCTCTTCCTTAGAGACTTCTCTAACTGCAAGCAATTTCTTGATTTCCCATGAGAGAGTATCCCTTGATGAAGAATTTCCCATTATTCTCCTTAAAGAGTAATGAAACAAAGTACTTAACTTCTCTGCAGACCCCTGAATAGATTTAATTGTCTTCTGTCCTTCTTGGTTTACGAAAAAATTCTTCAAATCCTTGTATTCATTTTCAGAAATTTATCTTGAATGATCTTAATGTTTCTCCTATTTTTTAAAAAAATAATTTCCTTGACATAATTTGTTTTAAATGTCTACTTTCTACCTTTCCTTTTGGGTGCTAGAACTTGCTATTTTTCACTCTTGAGTTGTGCTGCTTTCTTTTCTTACATACCTTCTCAAACAGTGGTCTTACTGGATCTCAGAAGCTAAGAAGCAACAGTTGATTGTTAGTTGAGGAGGACATCCACCAGAGAGAGTACAGGATGCTGCCCATGGTCTCTGGGATTCACAAGGTGGTAGTTTTCGTAGAATTGGTAGAGATCCTGTTCTCCTGTGTGAAAAAAAGGAGATTACTGTGGTGATAGAGAACATCTCTGGAGAACACAGAAAACTGAGTTCATCAGCAATTGTGTGTTAAGGATATCTTTAGACTTTTCATACTATGTTTTCATTATATAGTATTTATTTGCTTTGACATGAAGGTTGCTAAATTCAGAGTGACTCTTTCAAGACATTGCCTACTCATGAAAATATATTGCTGTGATTGTGTTGCAATACCTCTGTCCCGATAGTTGTATGCTAGTATAGCAACTTACATTGTTCTTTGTATTTCTGTTTTCTAAATGTCTTGACGCATGAAACTTCAGATGGGGAAACAAAAAACACCTCAGTGTAGGCAAGGCTAAAACCTTGAGTGTTCTCACTCCCTAAATAAAAATGTCTGCCCTTCTAAATGAGTTGGAAGATGATGACTGTGGCTTCCTTTCCTGTTCTTCAGGCCCAGAATGAGTTTTCAGGCAGTCGCCTCCTAGTTAGTGTGTGAGTGTGAGACTGTTCTTTTTCAGATCTGTGCTGCAGAAGGGCAAACACTCAGGGGAATGATGACATGACAGCAATCACAGGCTGCTGTAAAAGCACGCAATCTCTCTTTCTCTTTTTCTCTTTTTTTTTTTTTTTTCCTTGTCCCTCTCAACTGTGACATTTGTCCTGCCGGCTGAAATCAGAAAGGGATCCTATTTGGGTTTCCTACTAGATTTGAACATGCACTGTTTCAGGATGGATATGTCTTCATTATTTTTACTCTTATCATGAATGAGTCTGTACTGGATGTTTTCAACCACAATTGACCTTCAGTGAGATATAGATCTTGAGAGTGAGCTGACAAAGAGTAATTGGGAGAAGATACTGGGCTATCAAAAATGCGCTTTCTCTGTGGCTTGCAGCTTTTAAGATTCCCATTGCTAAAATTTTAACAGGATGGCTCTAACTGTTAAGCCTGATGGATGAAGAAAATATGCCCTCTGGCATGGTGAAGGAGCCATGTCTTTTTTTTTTCCTCCCTCTTCTCAGGGGGTAGAATAGATTTGCTTATGATAGACAGGTACTGGACTGTATTGAGTGGTTTCTGTGTGGGGTTCTCCATGCAGTGATACATCTCTAGTATGCTCAGGTGTTTTTCTGCTAATGAAAATGCAATTGCTGTCTTTAGCAGACCAAGAGCAACTGCTGCTCCCAGGTCACAATGTCAGGGTTTGGAGCTGGGAATGGCAAGGTAGATATTAAACACCGGACTGTTCTAAAGAGTTTAGAAAGATTTCATAATTATACCTCATCCCCCTCCCTTTCTTTTAAGTTCTGTAATACAGCAAGTTGCTTTTCAGCAAGAAAAGAAACTGTGTATAATTATCATTCTTGTACAAGTGGGTAACTGTGGGGAAAGTTAAGTGATTTGCCCAGAACCACAGAGAAGTGAACGGCTATAGGAAAAAAAGGTATTTCTAGCTCTCTGTCCTGTGGTCAAGCCTGTGCTGCTTCTTCTCTTCACTGAGTTATATCACTGACTGGTTTGTATAAGCTAGTTTTATTTGCTTTGAGATGGAAAGCGGTGAAGATCTTTTTGCACTAAGTTGTATGGGACCAGGTGGGATAACCACTCTGAAACTGGCTTTCTAACCTGGTATTGGCTGGTCTGTTGACTCAGAAGAAGAAATCACAGGCGCACTTAGCAGGAGCTCTTTTCCATGGAGAGACTTTATAAACCAAAAACCTCCCAAGTCAGTGGAACCTTGGTAATACAGTGCTTAAAATGCACTTCTTGACAAAGTAAATGCAGATTATGCTTATGCAGGGCCTCAGCTCACAGCATAGTAACTCTGTCGGATACTGTTTTCATTAAAATTAATAAATAAAAATCATGGCATGTTGCATTACAGCAAAACACTTGAAAACACAAAATTGAACCCTCCTCACATTTAAGTTATGCTTCCATTATTGATTCCCTTGGCCTTTTTTTTTTTTTTTTTTCCCAGATCAGCAGCAGTAGCAGACAGTTGTTGTCTTTTGAAAGTAGTCTGCTCTTAACCTGATGGTGCAACAGTAGTGCAATCGCCTGGTGCTCCAGAACAGACTGATACACTTCAGGTTAATAGCAAGCCCTGTCCCCAAAGGTAAAGTTAGGCAAGGCATCATGTAACTGCCAGGCTCGCAGAGAACAGGCCACAGGGCACTTGCTTGGTGATGGTTAATTTTGAGGTTAGATTTAGCTTATTTTTTGTCTGTCCATACCCAGGTGTAGCTGGCACAGTAGGGCTTGTCTTGTGCAGACAGCCGGTGGCAGGGAAGCAGTGGCAGCTGGCAGAACGGAATTGCTGCACCCTCCCGCGGTGTGCTTGCTCCTGATGGGAATAGGCCCCCAGTATGCTGTGGTGTTCCACTCCTCCCTCGCCTTTTGTTTCCCTAGATTAGAGCAAGAGACAAAAAGTGGAGATCTCTCCTGAAGGCTGTTTTCTCTTAGCACCACAGCATTACTTGGAGTCAATTATTCATACCACCATAACGTGATCTCCCTCTCTTTCTTTAGGCCTTATCTACACTTGCGATTTGCCCCAGTTACAGCCATTAGTTCCTGTTCAGCAGAGCCACAGCATAGGAAGACAGAAACATAATTTTCTTTGTGCGGGTTTATACCAATTTCTGTTAATGACGCTGTACTGGTAGCATAGGGAAGTGTATCTGCTTTCACCTTCTTCTGTTTTATCACTGGTGTCTTCTCCCATCTAGACTGGGCTTTTGTGCTTCATTCAATTGTAAAATAGCTCACCAAGGCAGTGTGGCTTAGAGAAGGGGCTCCAGCCCTGGATCCAAGAGCCTGGATTCTGATTCCTGGTTTTGCCCTAGATTTGATCTGTGACAATGAGCAAATTGTGTTTTCTCCCAAGCATCTGTTTCCTCAGCTGTAAAAGGGGAGAATGACATAAGCTGATTATATAGCCCTTTGAGGTGAGCAAGTGTGCTAACTACTGTGGACAAAGGAAAAAACAGAGTTAAGTAAAAGTTGGATAACCTAGTGGTTTTTAAATGTTCCTGGTTAAGACATTTTCGAATCCTGTTTATTTTTCTAAGAGAAGCATGGGGGTGTATTAGCAGAGACCAGAAAGGAGGAACTGCTTCGGAGTGTTGCATGCCACCACCACAGCACACAAAATAAACTCTGCTGTACTTCTTCATGGTGAAGCTTTTATGGAGGGATGCAAGGAGGATGTTAGCCTGCACTGTGGATGGAGCTGGATTTGGCTGTGACCAGCCTTGTTGGTAGCTGGTATTTTTTGAGACTGCCATCTTTTCACAGACATTTCAGCTTAAATGGAGTAATTTCAGCTTCAGGAGTAATTTTATGGCCATTTTGGGCATGAGGAAAAATGCGAATGTGACTGAAGCAATAAAGTGGACAGAGATGCTTGATTTTTACAGACACCGTAGCAACAGCACATTTGCCCTGAGAAGTATAAAGTGGCCAACTCCTATCTCTTGGGCACTACCGCACAGAGGTGCACCTGTCCTTACGGAGTTGTTATTTGAAACTGCAAAGCTAAGCAGCTAGGCTAGCTGCCCTCGGACAGCTACTCTGCCACCGTCTGTTGCATCTTTGTTACCCAGCTGACAAGTAACACATATTTTGCAAGAAGATGGTATAGAGTATGCAAGAGACAAGGAGCGTCTCTGTGTTAAAGATAAATTTGCCAGCTTGGAACTGGGCTTCAGTGTTTGTTTTGAATCTCACTGTTAAACAACCGGATGCTGAGCTTTTTCTTTAATGTCCATTTAATCCTTCCTTAAGTGTGATTCATGTTGTCCTAATCCAAAGCTACTACGTTGCAAAGCATGAAAGCTGTGAAAGGAAATTTTCATTAATTGTTCACTCACTTTTTCTGTATGACTTCTGTTTCCTTTGCAGAGTGTTTTTGTTTGCAGCTTGATCTCATACCCATTTCAGCCATTATTAAAATTCACATTGGCTTAACTGACTGTTGCCAGTGTTAACTGTATTTTCCACAGAAATTCCTGCTGTTGCTAGCCTGCATTCAATGTTGTTCACTTAGTAAAGGAAATTGTGTCTAAGAAATAAGAAAAGATGTGTGCTTTAAGGAACCTTGGCCACTAGTTTCCTACATTGCTTTCACTGCTTGATTGTACAGAGTTGGGTAACAGTTGGGATTTTTAGGGGGAAACTTAGTATAAAACTAAGATTAATAGTTCTTTAGACTCAGAAACTTGCCTTTAAATTTTCCTGAGAAGTACCTAGAATGTATCAGGGACAGCATTAAGAAAAACAGTATAAAGTAACTCTGTGACAGTCCTTGCATTTCTCAGTGTGTTTAGGCTTCTTGTCTGTAAAATATGCATAATTGTAATCCTCTGTCTCAGAAGAGCAATGAGTATTCATGCAGTAACAAGTGGGGGTTCTTGTTTTACCAACAGTTGCTTGCAAAGAGGAAAAATATTGAGAAGTTGATTTTGTGCTGTGCAGAGTTCCTGGAAGAATGATGATATACAGCATTTTAACGTGCTTTCTCCCATCATTTTCCCCCTCTTCTTTCTGTGCTAACTCTCCTCTTAAAGCTGTAAGGCTGCCGAATCTGATCTCTTTTGGATTTGTGGGAAAATTAATTGTGTGTGACTTAAGAGCTCTGCCTACTCTTAATTGAAGGCATAGAGGACTGAAGCTTTGAAGAAAGCATAATTTTTCCTTGAATGTTTCCCAGTCATTTGAACTGAGTAGATGTTAATGAAAACCAGCATTAAAACAAACAAACAACCCCCCCAAATTAAAAATCAGCTGAATAGAGCCCATTCCTGTCACATACTTACTAGGCATTATCCAGTGCCCTTTTAAATAGGCAGCACCTAGCCCCAGTGGTAGAGAAGTGTTTAAGCTATGAATTATATTGGGTAAAATTTCAGCATTCTTTTTCTAACTTTCAGATGCAAAAAGAAAACGCAGCACAGACAGCTATTCATCAGATTCGTGGTTAGACATGGATGAAGAATCTTGTGATGCCCATATCCGGGAGGAGAAGGACGACAGCTTGGATAAGAAATCCAGATCCTTGGTGGATGGCTCCTCCTCACCCAACAGCACACACTCAGAAGGGAAGGAGGGTGCAGGAAGAAAACAAAAAGCCACAGTAATGAGATACCTAAAAAGAACTTTGTCTAATGAGTCAGATGACAGTGTAAAATCAACGACCCCCACGGACTATCCCAAAACACCAACGGGGTCTCCAGCTACAGAAGTTTCAACCAAATGGACTCACCTCACAGAATTTGAACTGAAGGGTTTAAAAGCCCTGGTGGAAAAGCTTGAATCTCTCCCAGAGAACAAGAAGTGTGTTCCAGAAGGCATTGAAGATCCGCAGGCTCTCCTAGAGGACATGAAGGTGGGTGTGATACCTTGCTGATCCACACAAACTGTATTCTGTGGGCACAGAAGACAGCAGGAGATCAGAAAGCAAAGTTCTGCAGCAGAGGGATGGCAGCTTGTGTGTAGTGACCAG
Organism: Ciconia boyciana; assembly: GCF_034638445.1. Lineage (NCBI taxonomy): Eukaryota > Metazoa > Chordata > Aves > Ciconiiformes > Ciconiidae > Ciconia > Ciconia boyciana. The sequence goes on from NC_132948.1 coordinate 9,533,142, forward strand.
CTCATATTGGCCTGCTATGCCACAGAGAGGGAAATTACACCTCTAACAAAAGCCATCTCTGCTCTGGGGAGATGGCTGTTTGCAGTCTGATTTAATTGATGCAGTCCTTTCTGACTGTCGCAGCAGTGGCCAAAAGTTTAGATCCTCTCATAGTTCAGCACTTGTTATGTTGCATGTGTAGATATTATACCTCAAAAAGTCGGTTTATATTTATAGTCTTAATCTGCCCTTTTTGGTCTAGTGTTTTTCTGGAGTATGTCTGATTAACTGACATACAAAATGTAAATACTTGATTGTAATTCAGAAGATATATTGTCTAACATTTTCAGTTGCTTTTTTTTCTTTCACCTTTTTCATTTTCTTTTCCTCCATTGCCCTCTATAGGTTGATAATTATTCTCCACTGGTACAATATACTGTTTTTGGAGATGGTGTGAGGAGTGAATGCTCATTAGTGACAGAACTTCTCTTTAGATTTTTAGTATACTAGAAGTGGTACCCCATCTGACTTAGGGATAAATTCCTCCTGAAGACCAGCATGGCCTTGCTGCTTCTAGTCCCAGCCCTGCCTCTGATCTGTGGCATCCCTTTGGACTACTTGGTTAGCTTTTCTGTGTCTTGTTTTCACATTGGATAAAATGGGCATATTAATTTTTTTTTAACAAAGCTGAGAGCAGCATACTCTCATAATTTTGCTGGGACTTTGTCAAATAAGGCTAAAATTGTCAACCTGTCCTCCACAGGTCCAGTACCATGGCAATTTGGCCTGATTTGGAAGTATGAGTATTGATTCCTGGTCTTGTGTTTGGACTGTTAGTTTTGTACTGTTTCTGTGTACAGTATGGTTCTTCAGCTACATATGTTCTATACACAAGAGCTGTGTAAGCTGAGGGGAAAAATACGTGTTTATATGGTAAAAGGGGAGCCTGTACTTTTTCAGTGTAAGTACTGTAACAGCTGCTTAGGAAAGGCTTCAAAGCCAGTTAAAGAAGGCTGAACATATGCAGTGGAACCATATTCCACAATCTTGGAGCCTTGAAGTGTGATACACGGCACTCATTTTGGTAAACCACAAGAGCTCAGAAAGTCTCTTCTTGCAAAAGCAGCCACTTTGTATATGAAAGTGGACTCACACACCCAAAGTCGTGGCTGTAGATTCATTGGCTTGCTTTTGTGATCGTCTTCTAATCAGAAATCAGAATGAAGCTTCAAGACCAGGAGTTGAATCTGTGGTGAAGGAGAAAGAATGGTAGTGTTACTTTTCCAAGCTTGATGCACAGACCAAGTTTCCTTAAAAATAAACTGCCCCTTCTTGAAATCCCAGAAATGGGTACAACACGTAATAAATGGTGCAGATGTTCAGAATATGAGCGTGCATGCTCTTTTGATGACATACTCCAATGCACTGTGAGACATCTTACTAGAACATGGCAAGATACCATATGCGAATCTGGTTTAAAGCACTATGTAGGAGTATATGCTTTCTTATTCCTCTTTAGAGCAGCAGATTCACTAGCTACAGAGATGGAGAACTGCACACGGACATTTAAGAAAAAGGCCCAAGTCGTGCCCTTTTTGGTGATATTGTGCTTTAACTGATATTAAGTGGGCATCTGCCAGCTTATTTTGTGCATCTTGCAGAGTTGCAGTCTTGATGTTCCATCTCCTTTGATAACTGCCTGCTTCTAAACTTTCTCTCCTTGCCAGCACACACTGTAACCATCAGGATGTAGCCCAACATCTGGATATTTATGGTTCCCTGCTGGTTAAAGAGCCCATGACCACATCTAAACATCATGCATGCTGCAGAATTGTTTTCTCTGGAATCACCTCTGTATGTTTGGCAAGCCTGCGACTGATTAGTCAGACTAAGACCTCTTAAAAGGATGTTAACTGAAACATTTTCTTGAACAGTGTCTAAAGAACTGTTAAAGAACTTTCTTACCCATCTTTTTTACAATATTGGCCCACATATAAGGCAGCCCTCAATTTTCAGAGAATGGGAGTCAATACAGCGTAGTAAATTAAACCCCATATAGTCTTCTTCCTCCATGAGTCTCCCTACGGTTGCATAATCTGCTTGCTGGGTACTCTGAAGGAATTGGGGCAGTTAAGGAGAGTTGCACTCACATCAGTGGTTGCTTGAGTACACTTCCTCTCAAGTCAGGAGTGGAGCCCAAGGCTCCTAACACAGGCCTTCCCTTTGCTCATCAGCATATTGTCTGAGGCAGCCACTGACAAGGTATGTCCCATTCCCATCTAGTGTTGGGGCCCTGGATGCAACAACTCCTTTCTGCCACTGTGTGTGTTGACATGGTAGAGAATAGTGCAGTGGAGCCAAAGCATCCTATCTCCTTGTAACCCATGTTATACCAAAGCATGATGTTTGTTTTATTCAGCTTGTTGGCATGAAAAAAAAAAATCAGAAACAAGTGTATCGGTGTATGTTTAGAGCTTCTACCTCCAAAGGACAGAGCATGCTGCTGGAAAGGTTGCCAAGTGACTGATTTCAGCCCCTTGAGCATACATCTAGCATAAAGGTTCTTGCAGGATTCTTGTATTGCTTGGTGTGCAGAATGCAGCTGTCCAGTATTTTGTTTTGTCCTTGCTCCTCAGTATGTGTTAGGTATGTCATACTGTTCAGACCCTTGGCTGAACACAGCGATACAAATGTTCCCTTGGGGTTCCCACTGATACTCATCACTACCGTAGTCATGTGCTTCACAAGTGATAATTGATGAGCTGCTGTTATCTCTGGTTCATAGGTAGGGAACTAAGGTGCAAAGAGATTAAGATAAAACTGACCATAATTTTGGATACTGGTTTTATGTGCCGCGGATGTGATTTTCAGAAAAGTTAGCATTGTTTAAGAATGATACTTGCAAAAGATAATGGTATTGAAACTGTAATTGCTTAACATTTCTGCAGAGTGGAAGTTCGGATCTTTAGCGTCCAGATCCCAAGCCAGGTGTGAGGAAAAGCAGGAACATACAATTCATGTCTGCCTGTGGAAACTTGATTTAAAAAATTTGCCCTGTTGTCACATAGAGACATAATGGCAGAAGAAGAAATACAGTCAGTTTTTCCAGAATGGTATTTATCTCCTTGACCACTAAATCATATTCCCTCTTACTTTGCTACTAGTTTTCCAACTTGTACAGAAAATAATGTGGGGATTTTGCTGATAGCATTGGCAGCAGAGTGAGCAGAAGCCTGGCACCTTTACCCCGATGAATATCCAGAGCACCAGTCATCTGTGTGACTGGATGGAGGCATAAATCCTGCAGAAGCAGCTGTGCAGATCATACATGCTGTGACTGTATTAAGCTATATCCACAAGGTTTATTTCCTGGGCAACCTGACTTTTGGGCATGTGATGTTTTAATAATACAGCCTATAAAAAGTTCCCTTTCAGTGCACCCATTTGAGACTTATTTTTAACAAATGCATAGTTAGAACATACTCTGACAGAAAGTCTGAAAGCTCTTGCTCTGCTTGGAAAGTCTTAAACAAGTTTCTTCCTGAAGAAAATAAAGCCATGTTTATTGTAGCAGTTTTATTTCTTAATGAAATACACTCAGGAACTTTTCTGTATGACATTCAAGTCTCTGCTTCAGTAAGATAATTAATGTTTTCAGAAAACAGAATATGGGTAGTTAAAACTGGAGAAAGGAAACCATTTTATTTAGTGATATGAAGTTTTACAGAACAAATCTGGGTAACTTCCAGAGAATCTGTGCTTTCCCATCTGAGCAAGAATACAGTAAAGGATGGGCAACTGGATTACTGTTCTTAGTGGTAAATACAACTACAGCTATATACAGCTATTTAATGTCAAGTAGGTGAGACTCTTTGAAGTAATTTATTTCCCTTATGAGAAGGGAGACTGAAAACTAAACTAAGCCTGTACTAATTCCTTACACGTCATCTAAGCTCCTAACTAACTGCAGCTATCTAGTGGGGACATGGCAATCCAGAAGTGCCAAGCTAATGCCTCTGCAGATTGAGAACCCATTTATCACCATGATCGATGGAGTGCAGCAGCACAAGGGAGGCTTATTTGCAGAGCATAACACAGGCCTTGATGGGGGAGCGGGTCAGTTCTTCCCTCAGCTCAAACAAGGAATTGAATTCTTGTCGGCTGCAGCTCTGCTGTATGGGCGCTGTATCACAGGAGACCTGTGTTCACCACCAAAGGAGCTTCTCGGAGGCCTCCAAACAGCGATTACTGACAGCAGCGTTCACTCTGTAGCAGATGGCATCTGAACAATCGGCCGAGGAGTTGCAATACTCTCTGTATCCAAATGTCTGCGGCTGGGCTCTGTGTAAGCTGTATGTGCAGCAAATGTGAGGGGAAATTGTTGTACAGATAAACATACCCTCCCTGAGAGCGCTCAGCTGACCCAAGTTGCAGAAAGACAGAAGGCTTGGCAGCGTAGCTGTTGGCAGGGTGAGCGGCCAGAAGACACTGCAGCCGTTGCCCCCACATCCTTGCTGTCGGTGTTACTGTTGGAGGCACACACAGCCTGTGGTCATACCTTGTTTTCCATATATACATGTCCTGAAATGAAATATGAAACAGTGCAACAACTCCAGCTCCCAATTTAAAAATTAAGTAGCAGCTGAACTGTTAGAAAAGTACCTACACTGATGAGGAAGAGGAGGAAAAAAAATCACTGAGAAGTAATTTTACTTAGATGGTGGTCTTGGGGATTGGAAGAGTTTCATTGTGTGGCTTCTCCATTTTATATTTGGCTACCAAATAGTACGTCAGTCTACTAAAGATGCAATTGGGATGGACTTATGCATGAAGAAGAGAATAGAGAGGTAAATCTTACTCCTTGGTGTAGTTTGCATCCCACATCACAGGACAGGTAAGGCTGAGTAGACCTTTGTTTGTGACAGTCTGCATCCCACATTAAACACTCTGCCAGTGATACTTGTCTGTACGCAGCCTCTGATTTCAGCAAACAACATTTCTCTTGTGTTACCAGCAGGATGGTAATTCCTTTGCTGCTGTTGGGGAAGAGGATTGTGAGATCTGCCTCATAATAATGCCACAGACCTTCCCCACTTCAAAGCAAAAATGCTGCTCTTCTTCAGAAGGGGCTGTGGAAGTCCATTAGGGCAGAAGAAACTCAGTTTGAAGAAAAGAGTTTGTCAAATATCCGCAACTCCTTGGCAGCAGGAGAAGATTCTTGTGCAAGACAGATGATATCTACTGAAATATGTTCTTACTTTTTCTTGCCAAGAAATCTTACCCCCTTCTCATTCTGATGACAGGAAAAAAACTCCCTCTACTGAATGCATTTCAGGGGAGTCATTCCTTGCTGTGCTTTTGGCTAAGCTGAATTCTTACATACTTAATCAGTTTCTTTCCTTCATACCTGCTGTTTTCACCACAGCCTTCAAGTGTAATGAATCGGGCAGCCTTGTGCTGGATGAGCAGCACGTTGTTTGTCTAACTGGAGCCCCATGGCTTTTCTTTATCTTTTTTTTTTTTAAGCAGGTGAACAAAAGTCTGCCTCCTCCAGCCTGTTGTGTCCTGACATTTGACACTAGTCAGTGCAAATGTGGCCTGGTTGTGGTTCTGCTGCTCAGACATCCACTGTTTTCAGCTGGCTGAGATGATAAAGTGCCATAGTTTTACATTCCTTCTTGGGTAACATTTTCACCTGATACATATGATAACAAGAAACCTTCATTATCCTGCCAAGTTCTTGGAATATACTCTGCTTTCTATTGAACTCAGAGTCTCTGACAGCCGTTAGTGGAAATGTTAAGGTTTTCTGTCTTACAAGCTTTCAAATCTAAGAGTAGCAAAGTAAAGAGGGATTAATTTGTCCTTTGTTTACATGGCTCTCAAGCTGCCACTGTGTCCTGGAGATTTTTGGCTTTGCTATGAGAATACAGAAGACCTCTCTGTTTTTAGGATTGAAAACTAACTTTCAGAATGTGGTCACAGTTTGGTTAATGCAGTGATCACTCTCTCAAAATAAAAAGGACATGAGAAAAGAGGTGCTCACTTAACCTCAGCTCAGCCAAGAGTTAATTTGCCAATGACTAGTCTGTATGTAAAAGTTGTTAGCTGCTTCACTCAAGAGTATTCAGCTGAAGGTATGCTACAGGCTTTACATCAGAGTCAGGCTGGGGCAAGCTGGATTTTACTCCTAACCAGACAGGCTATGCCTGTGCAAGCTCCTGAGTGCAGCCACAGTGCCAGGCTGACAAAACTGAGCTTATACTGGTATTGCTTATTTTGGTCATTGGTGCTGCTTTTGGACTAACAGGTATCAAGAACAGCCTTACTGCTATGATTGTATCTGAAGAAGCAGCACTGTGCTGGTGCTGTAGTATCTATAGAATCCTGGAATTGTTTAGGTTGGAAAAGACCTTTAAGATCATCAAGTCCAACTGTTAACCCAGCACTACCACGTCCTCCACTAAACCGTGTCCCTAAGTACCACATCTATATGTCTTTCAAATATGTCCAGGGTTGGTGACTCAACCACTTCCCTGGGCAGCCTGTTCTAATGCTTGACAACCCTTTCAGTGAAGAAATTTTTCCTAATGTTCAATCTAAACCTCCCCTGGTGCAACTTGAGGTCATTTCCTCTTGTCCTTTGGCTTGTTACTTGGGAGAAGAGACGGACACCCGCCTTGCTACAGCCTCCTTTCAGGTAGTTGTAGAGAGCGATAAGGTCTCCCCTCAGCCTCCTTTTCTCCAGGCTAAACAACCCCGGTTCCCTCAGCTGCTCCTTAGAAGACTTGTGCTCTAGACCCTTCACCAGCTTCGTTGCCCTTCTCTGGACACGCTCCAGCACCTCAATGTCTCTCTTGTAGTGAGGGGACCAAAACTGAACACAGTATTCGAGGTGCGGCCTCACCAGTGCCAAGTAGAGGAGGACAATCACTTCCCTAGTCCTGCTGGCCACACTGTTTCTGATACAAGCCAGGATGCTGTTGGCCTTCTTGGCCACCTGGGCACACTGCTGGCTCATGTTCAGCCAGCTGTCAGTCAACACTCCCAGGTCCTTCTCTGCTGGGCAGCTTTCCAGCCACTCTTCCCCAAGCCTGTAGCGTTGCATGGGGTTGTTGTGACCCAAGTGCAGGACCTGGCACTTAGCCTTGTTGAACCTCGTACAATTGGCCTCGGCCCATCGATCCAGCCTGTCCAGGTCCTTCTGCAGAGCCTTCCTCCCCTCAAGCAGATCAACGCTCCCGCCCAACCTGGTGTCATCTGCAAACTTACTGAGGGTGCACTCGATCCCCTTGTCCAGATCATTGATAAAGATATTAAACAGAACTGGCCCCAGTACTGAGCCCTGGGGGACACCGCTTGTGTCCAGCCGCCAACTGGAGTAAACTCCATTCACCACCACTCTTTGGGCCTGGCCATCCAGCCAGTTTTTTACCCAGCAAAGCGTATGCCCATCCAAGCCATGAGCAGCCAGTTTCTCCAGGAGAATGCTGTGGGAAATGGTGTCAAAGGCTTTACTAAAGTCTAGATAGATGACATCCACAGCCTTTCCCTCATCCACTAAGTAGGTCACCTTGTCATAGAAGGAGAGCAGGTTAGTCAAGCAGGACCTGCCTTTCATAAACCCATGCTGACTGGGCCTGATCACCTGGTTGTCCTGCACATGCTGTGTGATGGCACTCAAGATAATCTGCTCCATAACCTTCCCCGGCACCAAGGTCAGACAGGCCTGTAGTTCCCCTGATCCTCCTTCTGGCCCTTGTTGTAGATGGGTGTCACATTTTATAACCTCCAGTCAACTGGGACCTCCCCGGTTAGCCAGGACTGCTGATAAAGGATTGAAAGCGGCTTGGTGAGCACTTCTGCCAGCTCCCTCAGTACCCTTGGGTGGATCCCATCCAGCCACACAGACTTGTGTGTGTCCAAGTGGTGTAGCAGGTCGCTAACCATTTCCCCTTGGATAATGGGGGCTTCATTCTGCTCCCTGTCCCTGGCTTCCAGCTCAGAGGGCTGGGTACCCCGAGAACAACTGGTCTTACTATTAAAGACTGAGGCAAAGAAGGCATTAAGTATCTCAGCCTTTTCCTCATCCCTTGTCACTATGTTTCCCCCCATGTCCAATAAAAGATGGAGATTCTCCTTAGCCCTCCTTTTGTTGCTAATGTATTTATAGAAACATTTTTAATTGTCTTTTACAGCAGTAGCCAGATTAAGTTCTAGTTGGGCTTTGGCCCTTCTAATTTTCTCCCTGCATAACCTCATGACATCTTTGTAGTCCTCCTGAGTTGCCTGTCCCTTCTTCCAAAGGTCATAAACTTTCCTTTTTTTCCTGAGTTCCAGCCAAAGCTCTCTGTTCAGCCAGGCCAGTCTTCTTCCCCACTGGCTCGTCTTTTGGCACATGGGGATGGCCTGCTCCTACACCTTTAAGAATTCCTTCTTGAAGAACGTCTAGCCTTCCTGGACTCCTTTGCCCTTCAGGACTGCTTCCCAAGGGACTCTGTCAGCCAGCCTCCTAAATAGGCCAAAGTCTGGACCTCCAGTCCAAAGTAGCAGTTCTGCTGACCCACCTCCTTCTCCAAGAATCAAAAACTCTATCATTTTGTGATCGCTATGCCCAAGACAGCCTCCAACAATCACATCACCCACAAGTCCTTCTCCGTTCACAAACAACAGGTCCAGCGGGGCACCTTCCCTTTTTGGCTCACTCACCAGCTCTGTCAGGAAGTTATCTTCCACGCAGTCCAGGAACCTCCTAGATTGCTTCCTCTCCATTGTATTGTATTTGCAGCAGACATCTGGTAAGTTGAAGTCCCCCATGAGAACAAGGGCTAGCAATTGTGAGACTTCTCCCAGCTGCTTATAGAATATTTCGTCTGCCTCTTCATCCTGGTTGGGTGGTCTACAACAGACTCCCACCATGATATCTGCCTTGTTGGCCTATTAGTAAAGCATCTCTCATTTAAGCACAGACTGGGGAATTGAGCCGAATCCAGCAGGTTGCTGGAGCTCCAGGGAGAGAAAGCCAGCCCCAGGGACACTCATCCAAACCCTAGTTTAGATGCTAGTCTCCCTGCTTGGGCTCTTGGGGCCTGGAACATGCCATCGTACTCTGGGCTTTTGTTGGATGATTACAGATTAATTCCAAGTGCACTTCCTATTAAAACAATTACTGTATTTTAAGCTCTTTCTGTAGAGTGTGTGAAATTTCTAATTATTAAAGCTCTACTCTGGGGACTGAGAGAGCCTGGTGCCTATTGTTGTCTAATTAAGCTTTTTTCAAGAAGTTGATATACTTGGGAGCAACACTGTTGAACTTCATTGTCTGGGGTTATCTCCTAAATTCTATTACAAGGTAATTTCCAACCTGCAGTTCTTGTTTGTTTTATTGGAGCATTTTTTTCCCCTTTACCTGTTAGTGCTTATATGGGCTTCAGTTTTCAGCAGCAGGGCAGAATCCTCCTTCCGACTCGTTTTTTGTTTTCATTTGTTGTCTTTTTCAGCTACCTGAACTCCAAATGAAGAGCTTTGTAGCTAGGCTTGTAAGTACGTAGAGAGTCAAGGGAAGCAAGCATGGACTATTCCCAACTGCACAATTGAGTACGCTTAGAAAGAGTTCTTCCCCACCTCTGTGTTGAGTTATAAGGTCATGGGAGTGATTCACAACGGTAGAAGCTGTGTAAGCCAGTGCAACCCACTCATGAGATTTCTAGGACAGTGCCTCAAAGCAAAACCATGTGGTGGGGGTGGAAGGGAGAGGAGACCAATCTTTTTCCTTAATACTGTACTATCCAGAGTCAGATCCTTTCCTAGTGAATACTGAGGAACGTGAATGCCTTACCCGATCACATAAAGTGAACTGGATTACAGAAGCTCTGCCCATCCACTGGCCTGCCCATCACTGTGGAAGGAAGGCCAGTGGAAATGGCAGTGCTCTTGAATTGCCACATGCATAAAGATGAGAAGTTACAATGCATGCTTCTGTATCTTGACTTACCTGAATGTTCAGACATCTGAGGATTGCTCTAAACTACACACTTGATGCCCTGTGACTGCAGAAATAACGGTGGCAGAGCCTAGATGCTTCTAGGGTCCTTTGTAGACTTGATTAGGAGAGAAGGTGTTGGTTGTGGTGACTGGTGGGGGTCGTTTGGGATTTAGTGAGCTGGCGTTTAAAGGGAGAGGTGATACTGGTATTAGATTGATACCAGCAGAAAAACACGTGTCTTTTTGGACACACCAGTTTTAAAGGAGTCTGTAATATTTGAGGTGATTCGTGGCTGATTTTGCTGTCTGTTTTGCAAGAAACTTCACATCTTGGATCTTAATGACAGGTGCGAGAGTTTCAGTGTGAATTGGAAGTTTGGAAGTGAAAGTAACTTGCAGAGATGTAACAAGTCAGCAGAGATCTTGTCATTCTGTCTTTCATCACAGTGCAGCATTGTCTTCTGTAAGCCTCTGCACTCTTCAGTTGGAGAAATGTTTCTCTGGTTAATAAAGGCCTTTTCATTTGCAACAGAACATACTGAAGGAACATGCTGATGATGACCAAAATCTTGCCATTTCGGGTGTCCCTGTGGTCAGCTGGCCCAAGAAGACCACAAAGGTAATGAGACACAATTACTTACTAATCATTGTTATAGCAATGGTCTTGGTGTTTGTTTATCTATAATCTGACAAAGTGCTGTATATGATACTTTGGCAGCTGCTAGCATTTTTAACGTGAAATGTTCTTTTTAATGGTTTTATGATTAGGTGTTGAAGCAGAACGTAAAAGTGCCTCAGCAGGGAGAAATCGTTAGAGTTTCCATTTAAAAATAATTTGTTTGGGCCTTACTTGTCAGTATGAAACTTTGATATGTCTTGGTCATTTACTAGTCATGGTTGAATTTAAAAATGTTGATGCAACATTCTGTGTAAAATTAAATGATGTGTAAATCCTACAAACTGGTCACTAGTAAGCACTCTCATCTGGATGAGAGGCTTTTTCTAGTATACTATGAGACCTCCTGAATTCTCTGTACAAGTGTGCCACTGTAACTTTGGAGGGTTGTTTTCTGTCTCTGTATCTCCATTTTTCCTCCTATATATGGGAGTAATTCTCTTCACTTTGCAGGAGAACCGTGAGGCTTGCTTCATTAATGCTTATAAAAAATTTGAAGTAATTAACTAAAGAATAATGTCAAAAGGCTGGATGTTATTTATAATAGTGGTATGTTTACCACACGCCAGTTATGCAGCATGCTGTAAAAGCAGCTTTGCTTATTTAGAAGATGTCTCATTGCTTCTATTTTTACTTTCATTTTTCACTGAATTAGTTTTATAATACATAATTTCTTTAGAAATGCTGAAAGGGTCGGTCAGCTTAAATCAGGCTTCTATCTGAAAATCTGTTGTTGTTATCATTGTAAATAACTTTCAAATAATTGAGTGAATTATTTTTCCTGTTCTCACTTTTTGTGCTGGTGCACTTGTCATGGCTTTGCATATAATCACTTGTAGCCACAAGAATTTGCTGTTTTCAAATGGGAAGTAGGAGACCATAAACATCAAAGTGACAGAGGAGAGTGGGGCAGAACGAGCATATCATGTTCCTCTTGGTTTCTTTTTGGGTTTTAGCTGAGCATATTTCAGATAAGTTATATCTTATTAAATACGTATTTCCCTTTTAGATTGTAAGAAATCCATGGGAATATGCTTTGTGTTTAAAACATTTATTTCTTTAAAAACAACAGTGGAAAACTTTGAGAGGAATAGGCATCGGGATTCTCCACTGCTTTGATAGCTGCGGTTTATTGATCAGTCAAGTATATTCTAGACATTGAATAAAGCAAAATCTCTGTGACCAGAGGAAACTGGTGTGTGAAACGTATAAAACAAAACTAAGAAACCACTAACTCTTGTGCTGTATCTTTTGAGCTTGTGGTATAAGTGAGGATCTTAATGTTTTGAGGCTTTTATAAGCTTTGGCATTTGCTAATGTTCTTGTTCACTTTATTTTGGAATCCTTGATAAATGGTTCATTTCTTATATTTTATTTCTGTATATTGGCAACATAACTGTAACTGTAAAAGATTTGTATTTTTTGTGACTTAAATCTTATCCCTCTTTGCAAAATCCATCTTGCTGGCTGCAGGGTTTTTTTTACCTTTCTGGAGCTTATTTTCCTTTAGCCTTTCTGAAAGTCAAAACTTTTAGAAGGCAACATTCCCAGTGCTAAGGTACTATAACAAACAATTAAACACATTGGCTAATAACAAATATGAGGAAAACTTTCACAGAAAGTCAGACTTTAGATTGAAGTTTGGAAATAAACAAAAATTTGTAACAGAAGAAACCCTTTCACTATTCATATTTACTTTGCTTAATCTGTGACCAGTTTGTATTATGTCTTATGTTTTAGTTAAAAGGTACACATGCAGATATAGCTGAATGTTTCCCAAAAGGAATTTGTTGTTGTGTTTCTAATTGGAAAATGTCCATGTAATCTTACATGTTACAGCTATTTCCCTCATCCAGGAACAGAGGCCAAGTGAACAGGCTAGGAAGACACGTCTTAGAGTTGAGCCTTTGAGTCCCAAATTAAAATATGTTGGAAAGACAATATAGGGGAGATTTATATAAAGGCAGTGTTAGTAGTTAAGCTTGGTTATTTCTCCTTTGTTCCCTGTAAGTCCTGATAATGAAATAGAAGATTTTACAGAGAAGAAAACCCTTAGGGAGAGGGAAACTCCCTTTAAAATTGGATTGTAGCTGGTGGAGCAAGTCTCCATGGCCAGAAGATTTCACAAACGTTGAGCACAAGGCAGGAGAGTAAAACCTACCAGTAATTTTGTTTTCTGTAGTATTGCTCTTGTAGTATTGTATATAGGAGTATACAAGTATATAGGAGAAATGCCAAATATTTAACAGTGCCTTTCCTGAGATACTTGCGTTCAAAAGGAGTGACAGATATGATACAGTGTGGTACCAGCTATTGTGGGGCTGGTAAGAAGACATTGTAGCTGGTATATGAGGTTCCAGGGAGAGGAGGATTGTCTGATTCCAAGTCCTTAAAGAAAAAGAAGTGAACTGAAATCTGGAAAGAGGAGGCAATAAATGGAAAACATGTCTCTTGCTTTCTCCCAAGAGAAGGGTCTAGAAGAGATTTAGAAAGACAAGAGCAGCAGATGGAGAAGGAAGAATAAAGCCAGCATTAAATGCCAAAACATTTCAAAGAAAATGGAAATGATTGTAAAGAAAGGAGGGGAAGGGACTAGAAACAGCAAGAGAGCAGGATGAGGAGAGAGGCAAGTACTGAAAAGGGATGGAGCGGGGAAAATGTAGAGCAGAGGGAGAGAACTCTTACTAAAGTAGAAGATCCCTGGACAGGGAATGAGTTAAACTCTGTGAATAACCCAAGTTGTGGAGGGGCAGGCTTAGTTGTGTTGACTTGCTTTTGAAAGCACATGCCTTTAGTAATCTGAATGATTTTTGAAGCAACAAATAATATTTCCCTTTAAAATTGAGTCACAGCTTATTTTATGTGTTGTTAGTGTGGTGTGCCAACAGTGTGTACAGTTCTGTACTGCAAAACAGTTGCTTGAAGACTGTGAAATTCTGGGGTTTAGGGAAGAAACATGTTCATTCACCTTAAATCACAGTTCATAGTGGATAAGGTGTAATGGGCAAGACGTTTAACTAAGTATGTGGAAGACCGGTCCATATGTTCTAGCCCCATTGTGATGCATCGCTCCTGTCTACCTTTTCTAAAGGCATTTGGGGCTGTCAGTTTTACTGCAGCTTGCTCTCAAAAAAATTACTTTCTGAGAAAAGAAACAGAAGTAACGATCAAAAATGTTTTTGTGAGGAGATTAAATAGGTGATATTTGATGATCTTGTGGTTAGTGTACAAAATGGGAGGCAAGGGTCTGTGTTCTGTTCGCAGCTCTGCTGCAGCCTCCTTGTGTTGCATGAGGTGAATGGCACCTTTCTGCTTCCTGAGCTTTTCTGTATTACATGAAGATGGTGCTTCCCATCCTGGGAGGTTGTGAGGTGAAATTAATGTTTGTAAAGATCTGTGACATCTTCAGCAGAAAGTTTCATAGTAAAATGTATGAACCATTATTATTTTATGGTAATAGAGAAATGGTGTGTGATTCATAGGCACCTCTTCCAGATCATATTTACTCATCTTTATGGAGCTTTTTTGAGTCTTTTGTACTTTTTATAATTTATTGATAATTACTTAGCACAATAATTACACTCCAGTAGGCACTTTTTTTTTTTTGCAAATGCTCTTTCAGAAGAAGCAAGAACCTGCCTTTTTCTTTTAGCTATAGAGTAAGAGAAAACAGTCCATTTTCAAAAGAAGTCTCTATCTGATAATGATTCATTTACCAAAAGGTTTGACTTTGCCAGGGATCCTAGGATATGTACAACAATCTTAATTTAGGCCTCTTCAAGGAATCAGGAATGTGGGACGGAGTGGATATTTGAAACTTACTTGTCTGATGGCTGACTGACAGTTTACGTACCTTCAGACTAGACAGCACATTTTTCCCAGCTGGCTGCCGAGCACGGATACAGCTGTGGATATGTAAACCCCATCCCCATTCCTTTGCTGGGGGTTTGTGCAAAGTAAGTTGTCCTCACTTGGTGTGGTGGGTTTTTTTTGCAATGGTAGTCTGCTGTCTGGAAGGAAGAACCCCATGGGGTATGCTGCCTTGAAATTTTGGGTTCTTAAGTGACTAAAGAGTCACTTAAGAGAAATAATCCTAACAAACTAACTCCTTCCCCATCTCTGGGACATGAACTTCTGGGTGGTGTGAAAAGAGAGCAAGGCCTAAACCTGATTTTCCACTGTGGCAACACATTGCTAATCACTGGTGCAGAAAGCTGACTGCTGTCAAGCCAAATCTTGAAGCCCACTCTCAAGATTTGCTCAGCCCTACAATACCAGAGTTCCCATTTTATCTGCACAGGGATTAGGGGTAGCATTTTATTTAAGGAACTCGGAGTATGGCCCAAGCAGAAACCATGCATTTTTCAAACCATTTCCTATTTCTGGAAGACAACAGTCAACTATAGTAGCATGTAATTATACTCTATGGCAGTGCCTTCTGTTTTTATTGTGATAAAGATCTTTAGTTGTCTATGAAGAGCGGCTATAAAGAACTAAAATATGTTTGGACTCTCTTGTTCTGTGAAGAGTTAGAAATGCAGACTGTGAGCCAAATTCTCATCTCTCTTACCTGGCACAAATCTAAAGCCACTGCACTTGTAATCATAGCAAGTGTCCAAATATATGTAGGTCTGGCTGTGAGCAGAAGATGAAGCTGTAATTTTCAGTAGCTGGTTAACAATGCTGCAATATGTGGCTGTTTTTCTGATGCCCGTTCATACATTTTTTCCAGGTAACTTTTACCTGGTGATTTTAAGAGAAGATACTTGAGAATTATAATAAGCAGATGGTAATATTCTAATTTAAAGGAGTACTATTAATTAGTAAAGGCCACAAACTGAAATATTAATTGCATTATGTTTTTTTAAAAAACAACCTTCCCTGCAATTGTCAATGCAAATAATGTTCTTAGCTATGTATCAGTGCATGAGAACCAGGAAAAAGTGATCATAAAAAAAAAACGAGACATCTCTCAGGCTGGTTTTTTGCTGTTGTTTTTTGGGTTGGGGGGTGGTGGGTGGGCACAGGGTTGAAAGGGACCTTCTGGGGTTTTGACTCTACTTTCCTGTTACCATGGGCAGCATCTGATTCCAGTCATTAGCGAGTTCTGTCTTACAGCAGTTTATTTTTTACCCCATTATTTTTACTATAAATCTTTTTGCAAAATTGTACAGATACATCCATGTATCTGAAAAAGGAGGATTAACTTGTAAGAACTAATCTGTGAGAGGCAGAGCAAAAGGCTGATTAGTATGATTGAGGAAAGGTTGAGCTAGTCATACTCCATCAGACCAGACAGTCCTTGTAGCATGGTGTCCTGTTTCTGATGGTGGCCAGTCACAGCTATTAAAAGAGTTGTAAGAACAAAGCAGACATACAGCGATCTTTCCTTTGCTTATCTTCCCAGTTAAGCTAGAAGATTGTATCTTAATCTTTTGTGTTTAGTGTCCCCTGGTAGAATCTTTTTTCCTCTGCAAATTTACCGAATAATTTGTGGAACCTGTTGATTTTTTTGATCTCCATAGCATCCGATGGCAGTGTGCCCCACGGTTTAATAAAGCTCTGTGTAGATAAGTACTTCCTTATCTCGTTTCAGATCTGTCCCTTAATATCATAAATACATTTCATGCGCTCTGTATCATGCATTTTGAGAAATTTGAATGAGGTCTCTGTTCACCTTCTCTGTACTGTCAGTGATTTTTTGGATGTCCCTGTTACTGCCCTTTTTTTTTTTCTTTCCCCTCTCCCCCTACTCCCAAGCTGAAAAACACTAGTAAGTTCAATCTTTTCTGGTACACAAACCATACCATATGTTAGATCATTTTTCTGACTCTATTCTAGTTTCACTATAGGTAGTTTTGAGATGAGGGTGGATATGGGACTCCACAACCACATATAGTATTGAAGATGTGATGTTTAAGAGCAGGGACTAGAAGAAAATGTCTTGTTCAGCATGGCACAACAAAGTTGAAGGGGAAGATGATTGCTGTGTAAGTACTTCAGGGAGTATAAGCATCAGGGGAGGAGAAGAGTTATTTAAGCTAATGGACAATGTTGGCATGAGAACAAGTGAGTATAACATACCATAAATAGATTTAGGCTGGAAATAAGATTTCTGATTATTGTTCATAGTCTGAACTAAACAGCACACAAGAAAAACAGTAGACAACTGTGGTGAAAAGGGTGTTAGATTCTTAGAAATAACTTGTATTTTAAATAATAAAAGGCAGTGGTATTAATCACTATCTCTAGATCTGGAGCCCATAGAGGTCTTTGGGCACATTCATGTGTCTGCTGCCATTTTCCAGCAAGGAACCTTTTTCCCTTTTCATGGTATTTCACATTAAAAATGCTGGAAAGGGAAGATGATCTACCCATTTTTAATAACAGAGCTCCTTTATGTATGGCTCCAATTTTATGAACGTATATGCAACGTTATGTGTTGGATCAAACTTAAGAAATAGTAAGTAAATGGACTAAGAATCAGTGGACACAATAAGTTTGATAGTATGCAGAAATTAGGGGGTAAAAGCATAAATCAAGTGTTTTGCTAAACTTCAACTTGAAACCAATGTGATTTTTTAGAAGTGTTGAGCATTGTTTTACATCAGGTTTTCTTTAGATTCAGGGGGAGAGGTGCTCGGTGGACAAAGAACATTCCTGAAAACCTTTGAATAAATACTTCCAGTTTTTACTTGCTTGCTTACTAAGAATTCCTACCATAGTTATCGCTAGGCCAGCTCCACCCATAGAAGCAAGAGCAGTGAGGTACTAGTTACAGCAATTAAGTGTTTTAACCAGAGTGGTGTCTGAAACAGATCTGAGCACGTATAAGTGGCACAACATCAAAACAGCATCAGTTTCAGGAGCCTGCCCGGGGGCTACCACCAGGAAAGCAACATTCCTTGTAGTAGCAGTGGGAAAGCTCTGCCAGATTCCCTAAGACAGACCAGTCCTCAGAGATCTATTCAGGGTACTTCCTGTGGGGATACTAATGTATTAGAAAGCAAATACTGACAATTAAAAACAAGCACTTAACAATTAAAGTAAAAATTGAGTCCTCCTAGTGTAGGAAAATAACTGGAAAGGGGAAAAAAAAGGCAGAAAGACAGCAAAAGAGTTCAGTGTAAATTGTTGTACGATGTATTTTTCTGGTTGAGATTCAAATAAGTTTTACATCAGTCATTCCAAGTGGCGCAGCAGCAAAAAGGGGATTTAAACTGTCACATTTTGTCTTTGCCAGGCACCAGCTTAAAGGTGTTTGAAGTGATCTTACACAGCACTGCCTGAACTCTGCCTGGTGTCAACAACGATTTAAAATGCCAATAGTCTGCAAGAAGATTTTCATATACAAATATGTGTGTATTGTGAATCCTTTTTGTTGATAAAAAGTCCTGATTATAAAGTTCATAATCTACTGCAAATCAGACATTTCTTGGTAGTTATCAGATGCTAATAATTAATTTCTCTTCCAGAAAATCACTTAAGTACAAAGGAAAAGGAGGATTAAAATCAATTTAAATTTGTTTTTCTCTTTACTGATTTAAATTGTGATTGGAATCAGTGATTTAAATAATTTTGAATAATTTCTGTTCTTTTACACTGTAGGGATAGTAGATGCCATGTGGTAGGAGAGCGCTGAAATTTATTCAGAAAGATATCCTGGTTCTGGCTGCTGATAAATCCTTTAAGAAACAAAACCACATAGTTGAGGTTTGGGGGATTTTTTTTTAGGGGACTTCCCACAGTAGCTGTATGCATACAAAACCAAGTCCTTTCCCTGCTAACTACACTTGGGAGCAGGAAAAAACCTGATGCACCAGAACTGAAGACTTCTGCGGGTACTGTGCAAAGGAGTAACAGCTGCTGAAGGTACTGGGAGTTTCTGTCAAGTGTCTGCTTTCCTGGGGCAGCACTGCTGAGGAAGGCAGCTCCTTGCCTGACTTGTTTATTTTTCTGAGCACTGCTTCAGTCTCTTACAAACAATAGTCCTCAAGACAAATTCATTTCTGTGGTGACTCCATGCAGGCCGGAGGAGTTTCAGGGTTTGGTGTATGTGTATCATACATAACATGCCCAAAGAGCTTCACTGCGTATTGCCTCAGTATTTTCCTAAAAGCTTTGCCTGGTGACTTGACAGATTATTTCTCACCTCAAGAGGCTGTACTTGAAATATTGTGTCCCTTCAGGGAGTAATTATAAATAGCAAGGACTTGAATGAGCACCTTCTTAATCTTCCATCTTTGACTTAATATTTTCCCTTCTTATCAACTCTCAGCCACTTGCTTTGAAATCTGACCAATGCCTTTATGTGATTAATACATCAAACAGGTAAATTAGAGCCATTTTGACTCTGAGTAGAAATTTGAACAGATTGGAAAAAATTAACAGACATCTCTCTTTTCAAACTGTTGTGCTCCAAGTATCGTACAGGAAAATTTATGTATTATTCCCCATTGTTGTTTTTCTACCATATGCATGAATATTCAGTAACATGAATTTTTCCCAACTATGTCTTGACTGCCATTTTTCAAGATAGCAGCTTTCTCTTTATTTCATGACAGTAAAAGTGCTGTTGAAAACTACTTTAGTCTTAAGACCTTTTTCTTAGATAGCGTATGTGAAATGAGATGACAGGTCTCAAATTTTATCACCAGGAGCTTGACTACATTAATTGCTGAGTTGGCCAACAAAACCAAGCAAAAAGCTAAGGTTTGAACCTGGTTTAAGTATTCCAGAATCCTTGTGCTCTCCCCCACCCCGACATTAAAACCATTCAAGCTTTGAGTTACGTATCTGAGATTTAATAGTTTTGTTTCTGGATCGAAGCACATTGGCAGAGCGATGCGTAAGGCGTTTGTCATTCCACAGTACGTGCTGTGCAATTATGGACATTAATCCTGCATGCACTTTTCAGAACAAAATTGAATTGTATGTTCTGTCCCTGAGAAGATGGCTTCCTTTTAGTTCCATAGCACATTGGAATTAAAGTCTGCTGAGAATATAAATGAGGTCTTGTTTCAACTTTATGACTTTCCTGCAGGCACTAGTAGACCAGATAGAAGAGGTACAGAAGTACTCTCCTTTTTGAAAATTAGCAAATACAACAAAAAATTCTGATAAAAGTGAAACAGCTTTGAGACTTAGTCTAGTATGGTTTGGTTGTTTATGTCCTGGATGTTTCCCTGCAAATCCAAGTCAGGTTTGTAGGTGACAGCAGAGCACCTGAGCTCTCATGAGGCAAACTGTACTTCAGCTTTTCCTTTGCTTACCATTTGTTTGCCTCTAAATGTTTGGGTTTGGTCTCTAGATTTTAAAGCTGCTGCCCACACGTTGGGCACAACTGACTGTCGTAGAGCATTCTGTGCTGTGTGTCAAAGTGCACTGAGCCACTTACAGGAAAGCAGGGTACATATTCTGGTTAATCCACTCTTTCAGCTAGCAGCCACATCTATTTGCATGTTCCTCCACAGCGTGGCAGTCACTTCTTATGTTCTTAGGAGCTTATTTCACTAGTTTTTGCATTTACTGACAGAACATGGCTCTTGGAGACACAAACTGTACTGTGGAAACACTCTGTGGCATAAGGATCTGTAGAAGAAGGAAGCATGGGAGGATTTCCCTCTGGATAGTCCCAGTCATGCCACAGCTCTTCCTGTAGAGATTAAATTCATAGATCTCATGAACTGTTGAGTTTGTTGGTACCGCTCTGTTTCCACAAATCTGAGGCTGTGAAGATACAGATGACCTCAGTTATTTATCAGTGGGTTCCCAAGATGCAGTGCTAATGTGTTGTGTGGTAGATGAACTTGATGTTTCACTACTCTGCAGTCTTGTTTATATTTTTGAGATGACAGGATGTTGGGGGTTTTGGGGGGTTTGTTTTGTTTTTAAGGCTTATGAGAGAGATGGAATGAGTGAGTTACTATCAGTACGTTCTGTCTGGACTCTTGCTGTTTTGGATGCTGCTCCTCTACTGCAACTGTGATAGTCCACAGTTGTCCTGCAAGAGATAGTCGTACAATCCTTGCTGGCTTTGCTTCTCCTGTGTTAGATACTGGTTAAGGAAAGTATGTGCAGTAGGCATTACGTGGAGGGAGCGATCAATATATTATTTCATCTTGAGTTACTTTATTTGATCTAAGGTTGATCAATCAGACTGTTTATTAAAGAGATTGTGATGGATACTCGGTGCATCTGATGACTACTCTTATGTCATAGTTCAGATAAAATAGATAGTAGGAAGTAGTAAGATCATGATACTAGATGGATATGTCAGTGCTAGTGTTGAGAATATGTCTGAAATACTGGCTAGAACTCTTGAGAAGAGTGTCATGAAATTTGCCCAGGCCCAACAGTTAAGATCGTATTTCATGTGAATGGACACTTATACCAAAACAGTGAACCTTAGAAAGCTATTGGGTAACTCTCTTATTCTGATACAGGTCAAGAATCGTGATTCATAAACATCTCAGTGGGTTTTCTTTTCAAAAACATGTGCTGGCCTGCAGAAAGCAGCAGCAGCTCAAATCACAAGATCTTTTTTCAAGGACTTGTATATAAACCAATTTGAGGTTGTTTTTCCAATTGTTTCCATGTAAATATTTTTTCTAATATCAGATAAATACCATATTCTATAAAGATGCATAAAAACTTTCAAGGGAAGGTTAAATCAAAGGTGCGTTTGTGCCACATTAAAAAACTTTATTTCACCTATTGAGAATTACAGAATCGTAAACTCCAGTGTCTAATATGAAAACACAGATCCTGTTTAGCACTGGTAGCAGCAGCTCAAATCTCTTGGTACTAGAGATGCTCAGGAGCAAGTGAGTACAGCACAGGGGTTGTAGTCTTCCTCCCCCCATCTTGGTTTTACTCCTTAAGGATATTTGCATGAGAATAAAATCTGGTTCTTTGGCACTCATCTGCTCCTGCTGTTTATTCTTCGCTTGAGGTTATTGTCTCAGTTTGTGACAACATAATTGGCTTCTGTGGAGAAGATTATGATATTGATGAGACATATATGACTTCAGGTAAGGTGCAATCAAAGCAACAGTTTGGAATAGAAGGTACTGTCTGTTTTCATGCAGTTTTCACTAAGGCTCATTCAGCAGTTTAATTAGGGATGTTATTTATTACGGAATTATATTGTGCAAAGCTGAAGTATGGACACAGTTATGCCAATACAGGCATGACTAGGGTCAGTGCTGCTTATTTTGTTTCCTAAGCTGATGTAAACTACACCAGGCTAGTCAGATATACGCTGTTCACACAAGGGTTGCTCACTATTTGTCGTAATTTAGTGTTCTCGAGTGGAGACAAGCTGAAAGAACTGAGCTGGAAAATGCTCTCTTAATAGTTCTTTCTGTGTATTAAATATTTCTTTGAATGGTTAGCTACTCTTGTACAAGATGAGATTTTTGGAGAGCAATTATAATCAGAAAAGTTTGTTTTATTGTGTTGTTTTCCCCCTGCTGATTCCCAATTTGCTATTTTATATCATATCCTATCCAATTTTTTTAAACGCCAGCTCGGCAAAGTTTACCTAGCATTTGGAAATCATTCTGAGATCTTCTTGGCATGTGTGTCTTCACTCCTAATGCAGGCCTCGTAATTAGAGCTCATTTGTCAGTTGTGTTGCTGTTGTAAGCAGCAGACTGGAACACGCTCTCCTGTGGCAGGGCTGGCTGAGGAGTGAGGTTTGATGTGGGTTACCCTTGGTGACCTGCTGCAGCCCAGATAGGCTAATGCAAATATCAAGAGTGCTAGTATGCGTTGCAGATGAGAGGAGTAGGGTGATCTATGTCATGATTTAATTTGCTGTGAGTGACATTTCACCGTGGTGTGACTGGTGAATTGTCCTTGGGGGATGTCACAAGTTATTTTTTTCTCCTGTCTGGATTACGGAGCCAAAAGGCTGGAGGGGTGAAGAAGCACAAGCCAGGTTGTGCGGAGCCTCGCGTGGAATCAGCGCAGGCTAGTGGAGACTTGGTCTGCCCACAGGCAGGTGTGGGACCAGGCGTCTCCTTCCGGATGTCATCTGTTCTCCTGCCTCTGCTAGAGGCCAGCTGTATAATTGAACCACAAACACTGCTATAATTGTGTCAGTTATCCTTGCTTCATAGTTTAAAGCTCTCCTTTGTAGGCCTATAGTGAGAAATGCATCCCTCCCTTCCTCTCTCCTCCAGAAGACATCAAATTCTATATTACCTTGTGATTCTGAAAGCCAAGGCCTTAGGCACATGCCTTTCGTGCCTCAGCTTTCATCTGCTCCTGCTCTTGGTTGTGTACGAACACAATGGGGGAAGCAAGAAACCTGAGGAGACAGGCTGAACATAACCCATCATATTCTGGAGAGCCCCATCATGTTTTGCAAGTAAATGCTTCACTCCTGGCATCGCGGACGAGCAGGATCGGGAGAATACCGTCATGTACCCATAATTTGAGCTTGAGTTGGCGAGAGGACAGAAGTACAAACAAGAAATGGATATTTAAGGCATTCAAAATAAGGAAGGGGCATAATTACATGATTCACTTGGCTTTATCAGCAGTCGCCTGTAAATATGTGTTTAAAGTTTGACTGTATTTTGTTACTTAAACTTGAACGACCAGGCTTTGTGTACATCATGGTGTCACAAGGGCTGTGAGCCGGCGTAAGGCAGCATTGCTGCTTGCTCCTGTGCCAGCTCCTGCCTGTTGCTGCCTCTTCTCCTGGGCTACCCAAAGTGTTTGTGTGGCCATGTGGTAACTCACACCAGGGAACAGAGCTGAAACTAGTTTGGCAAAAATCCTGATGCAAGGACCATTAGATGTGCTTCTTTATGGCTTCTTGGTTGCTTAGCACATGCAAATATTTAATCTCATGTTTAATTCTGTGTTGTGGGCGTAGGAGCCAGAGGCAAAATCCTAACAACTTGAATGGAACCGGGATTTCCCCTGAAAGCAGGCCCATAAATCCAATGGGAAATTCAGTTCTCAGCGCTCAAATTCAGGCCTGTGTGTCGAGGGCGAAGGCAGCGTCTGTGTTCAGGTGCTGGCCCTACTGTGACCTTTGGATCTAGAACAGGTCCCCGACTGACCGATGCATAACATTTCATACTGCGGAGAGGATATTTTATTGTAAAGGCCCAGGGGTCGGTCAGGATGTTCAGCGTAGGGCTGGAAATGGTTCCTCAGGAGCAAGCAAAAAAGGGGGTGCCTGCACGGGGAGCAGCGTGAGGCCAGACGCGAGCAGCTCTGCGAGGCAGGTCGCCTTGTGTCCCGTCTTACTTATCCCAGCGCTGGTTCTGCCGCAGCAGCGGCATCGCTTGAAATCCCGAAGTTTGCTCGGTGCCCTCCTCCTCCCGAGGGATGGAGGTTCCCTCCTCCCGTCCCGCTCCTGGCAGCGGGAGGCGAGCCGGCAGGTAGCGAGGTGGGGGGGGTGGTGTGTGTGTCTGTCGGTGCGCGTCTCCTTTGTCTCCGTCAGCCCGTGCAGCGCCGTGCACCCTGCGGGCGGCCGCGCATCCCCGCGCCGCGCATCCCCTCCCCTGCCAGCCCCGCTCGGCACACCCAGGCAGGCCGAGCATCGGCCCGCCCCCGCCGGCCCCCTCGGCAGCTCGCGGGGCTAATTACCAGCAGGGGGCTAATTGCCAGCAGGGCATTAAAGCCCCCCCCGCTCCCCCCCGGTCCCGGCCGGGCTCGGCTGCGGCGGGGCGGCCGGCGCTGCCCCGGCCGAGCGGCCGCGCTGTCCCCGCAGGCCGGCTTTGTGCAAGCGGGCCGCGATTGGCCGTGCCGGCAGGGCCAGCCCCTTCCTGGCTGCCTGGCATGAATATGCACGGCCCCCCTTCCTCCTCCTCCTCCTCCTGCATGTGTGTGTGTGTGTGCGGGGAGCGGGGCTCCGCCAGCAGCGCCGCTCCAGCCATGTCAGCTCGGCTCCGCCTGGGCCCACCATGAGCCATGGCCATGTCTGCGAGCGCCGACGAGGAGGACTACGAGTCGGAGCCGGAGCCCGAGCCGGGGCCGGGGCCCGAGCTGGGGCCGGAGCAGGTCCGGGGCGGGCGGCGAAGTTTGCAGCAGGAAGGGAGGGGAGGAGGCCGGGCCGGGCAGCGCCGAGCCGAGCCGCGCCGGCAGCGGGGACGGGGAACAATGTGGGGTCGGGAGCGGGCCCGGCCCGGCCCGGGGCAGCGCCGCCCGCCGAGGGGCTGCGCCCGGCGGCGCCGCGGCTGCGGGCGTGTCCGCGGCCCCCGGCGCTGCCCGCGGAGCGGGGCGCGGGAGCCTCCCGCCGGGGCCGGCCCGGGGCGCACGGCCTCGCCCGCCGTGGGCGCCCGGGGGCAGCGGGAGTTCGGCACCTCCGAGGGCCCCGCGCCGCTTCGAAGGCGAATGCGCTGGAGTGAGCGATTGTTCCTCTCGGGAGGCTTCCCTGTCGTTTGCAGAATTATTATTTTTTTCTAATAAGATTCCTCAAATAGCTGAGAGGGCTGCAGGACTTCGGGAGAGAGTCTGATGCTGAGCCTGACTTAGTCTGATTTATAGCCAAAACCTCCTTTCCATTCCCTGGGTCGAGGGATGTAGAATAAAAAGAAGAATGCATGCTAAAATGAAAAGAGAACTTTTATGAATACTTCCAGGGTTTATTCTCCGAAGGTTTGGGTTTTTTTTTCCTGTGGGGGAAGGAGAATAAACTTTTTTAATTTATGAAGTAATCTGTGAAAAATAATCCAGAACATATGTTCTAGATTGCATATTTTACTCTCTAAGAACTGCCTAAGCAATTAAAAATGCACTAGGAATAGAATTAAACGTGTATGCAATTTAAACATAAACTCGATAGTTTTGTTAATAACTCAAGGTGTTTTGCTCTTTAAAATAGCCTAATAATTTGCTTTTAGAGACAAGTTTATATGTAGGCCAGGTGATGAGTCTATCCTCCAAAACCCATCTCGTTTCTAATAACTTTACTATGTTTTGCTTCATAATTGCACCAAGAAAGCAGGGCTGAAAAAGAGTTTGGAGTGGTGGTGGTGGTGTGCCTTGGGTGCTCCCCAGGGATGGCAATTCTGGTGCAGAAACCTTAAGAGAGATGTTAATGTGCTGCACTGGCCTGGTGTAGTGTCAGTCCAGGAACCTAAGCGCCGGGTCTTGGATGAGTAACTTTATTAAGCCTTTACTTTATTCTGCGGATTGTGTGAATGTGCAGGCCTGTGCTGCTGCTCGATTCACTGCTCGACTCACAGACCTAGTAGTTAAAATGTCCCAGCCCCCTTCCTTTCCTTAAACTTTGTCCCATGCCAGGCCTTTTCCATTTGCTTCTCTGTTTTGGTGTGATTACTCTATGCTTTTTCAAAAGAGCTAATCGTTAGGAGAGCGGATTGGTCTCAGCTTCATTGTACCAGCTGTGAAATAGCTACTGGAGGTGCTAGTTCTTGCTGGATGAATTTGGAAAGTTGGTTATGTTCTGGGATTCTTCAGCTCTCCTAAAACCTGAGGCTTGACAGCTTTTTTATATCTTAATAGTTTAGAACAAAAATTAATGCATGAAAGTAGAGATCCTTCTTGTGGGATTTCTTAAAAGGCTTGATCTGATCCTAAATTATAACGCTGTGACCTACATAGCAAAGACCTGTGGAGTGCTTTTCTTTTTGTTCAAAACTGTTCCAGTGGTAGAATGCCTCGCATGGATCCAGCTGTATTTTCATACAAGCCCGCTTTAATACGTCTAGTTGCTATATTTTTCTACACGGGATGCGTCAAATCGGTGTCACATAGCTTTTCTACTGCAGTAGTCCCTGGTATGTAACAGGTGAAAGGCTTCAGCTCTACAGGTGTAGTTGAATAGCACAACTTCAGTGCTCGGGTAGGAGCTGCAGTTTTTGTCACTCAGACTTTCTTCTGACTTTAATTCCTCTTTCCTTAGTCCGTGTCTAAACTAAGAAGGCAAAAAGACTGTCAGGTTTCCCAGCACAAGAGCAGATAGGATTTACTGCACTTGCAGTAGTTGCAGTCAGCACTGGGGGCTTGGAAGCGTGCAGGTGCCAGGGCGTGTGTCCTGCCTGGTACTGGCTGTGGGGAGGGCAGCACCCTGCTGCAGTCCACCAGCCTTGCTGGGTTGCTCGGGGTAGGAAGAAATTCAATTTCTGACTGTGACACTTAACTTCAGTATATGTAAACAGACTGAGAAAAATGCTCCTGGGTGAGGGTAGGGGGATTTGTCCTGAAGTAGTGGTAAGAAGAAAAGCTGCATTTGCACAAGGTGCCCCAAGTCTGTATAACTTACTGGTGTCTTTCTTTTTAAGAGCTCCTACTTTGGATGCGGCTTATCTACAAAAGCATATTTTTGCCAATATATCTTATTCCACCCTCCAGGCCTAACTTCTACTTCCTCACCACCGGAGGAAAATAAACGGGGGCACTTGCATTGGCACTGACATGCCAGTTTATCACACCCTAAACAACGTAGCTATGTTGGCAGAAAAGCTGCTGGAGTGTCACTAATGCCCAGATGAACATGTGAGGTATAAACTTTTCTGTTTACTTGTGGAAAATTGATCTGTTTATTCAGTAGTGGAGCTCTGTGTGGTCAACTGGCAGTGGCCATTAGGAGCTACATTGCTTTTTGCAGGAGAGGATGAGAAAGTTTGTAGGTATGAATTGGAGGAGGTGGTGGCAGTGAACATGTGGAGAGGATTAGTCCTGTTTGCAGATGAAAAAGTTCTGGGCTTGAAAAAGTTCCACCGCCTTCCCTTTCCCTCTGATGCTGCTTGCTTCATGAGAGACCTTGGACTTGTCTTGCAGGACACCTCCAGCCCAGCAGGAGCGTGTGCCAGTGATGGGTGATGTGACTCTTGTAAACTGTCACTGCTAGAGGGAAACAGCTCTCCTGGAGTTTGCATGTGTAGACTTTTGGGCAGATAGGCTTTAGTTAGACATGTTAGATCTGTGGTGTTGGCTTGTGCTCTTGAATTAATACAGCTTTTAAGGATGTTACTGGCATCAGTGTGATTTTTGCTGTCTTAAACTAGCTTCTTCCTCATCCCCACTGAATTCCTGCAGTCACGTCATCCTGTCCTTTCTTCATTCTTCCTCTTAAGTTCTTCCTTTGACAAGGGTTTCTGTTAATTGCTGAAGAGATGTAAGGGTTTAATGCTGAAGAACTGCTGACTTGGTTGTGATTATCTAGTGCAAGACAGTGTGTGTAACAGGCTGTCAGCCTGCCAGGCAGTTTAATGCCAGTCCCCCTATTTCAGGGTTAATGTAGGGTTAATGATAGGGTCTGTTTCGGAGACCTCTGGTAAAATGACTTTGGATTTCAGTCCAGTGCATTAGTATGTTGCTGGTCTACACCACTGCTGGTAATTGTCAATTTGACTGGTTGTCTTAGCAGGAAAGCCAAAGCTACATGCCTAGAAGGCTAGGAGAGGGACATGTCACTGGAGCAGCAGAGGACGGTGCTGCTCGCTGGCCCTGAGCAGCAAGCAGGGAGCCTTGGCCTCCAGAACTTCCACCTGTTTGAATTGAAAAATGCACCTCTCTGTCTGCGCACCTGTGATGCTGCAGGAAGAGGCGAGGACATAACTGACCTGAAGCCTTTGCTGTGGGGCCCCATGGGTTTCTCCAGTGCCCAGTATCGGCCCGTGACCCAGCACGTTTAGGGCGGTGTTTTAGCTGACAACAGTTATGAATTGTGGGTTAATGTGTGTGGCTTTTTCTTTTTCCTAGTGTTTATTTATCAGATGCTATAAAGAAACAACTAGTAATTAAATTTGTCTATTCTAATTCTGTTAAAACAATTGTATTGGGATGCAGTGCCATATAAAGGACTAAGCGCAGGACTGACACCCGGGAAGTCCTGGGTCCTCATCTTTCTTTTGGTGCTGATATGGTTGTGTGGACTTGGTCAAACTATGGCAAATCAGTATAATCGGAATCTATCCACGTGTTACAGAAGGAAATCACCCCTGTCTTGCAAATGGAAGGGATGTATTTATGTGGCAGAGCACCTTGAAGCAATGAACACTACGCATGTAAGATGTCTTGTCTCAGAGGGATTTACGCAGTGGGCACATAAGCTGTTCAGGTTGTACTTGGTTAGGAAGTGAAGTGCTTCAAGGTCTCACTGAGCTGGTCATGCGATAAGACCTTCAGAAGGGCACTGCCCATGTCCTTGGATTTTTCTCGGAAATGTTGAGTCTGAAATAATGGTATGGTGCCGCTGGCAGCGGTTTAAGCAGGTCACTGAAGCTGAGTGGTGGAATAAGACCCACGCTCAGGTAAAGGCCACTTGCAGAAGAGCTTGTTTCTGGGCTGCAGGCTTTGTCAGCCTTGCTTTTAGGACCAGGACCTCCTTCCTCCTGGACTCAGTCGCAGGGTCAGCTTATCTTCCTCTCCAGAGCAGAGGAGTTTGTATGTGAAGTTGCCTGGTGACAACTCCAACAGAGCCCGATTGGTGTTGGGATAGCAGTTGGGGAACATCAGCACCTACTTAATGATGCATTTAACAGCTGATAGCTCTTGAAGTGTTGTCTCCAAAGCCTGATGCTCTTGGTATTTTTGTTTACCTGAGGTCTTTTGAGTTATTCTTTGCAACCGTGAAGGTTAGAATTCTGTTGCTGTAAACATCAAAGTTGTGTTTCTGTTGTAGTAAGAGTTGTGCTCAGGGCAGAGGCTCTTAGTGCCTCTGCTGCTTTTGACCCTGGTGGTGGTGGGTGGCTTTTCGGTGACTGCCAAACAGGGATATGACAACTGGTGAAAGTGTGTTACGGTACCTGTAAGCAGGCAATGAAAACTTCCCAGCAGCCAAATGTTTGACCATAGCCAAGGTAAACTAATGTTCTGAGTGGTGACTCTTCCAGGTAGCATTTCCTAGGGGTTTGTTTAGAGCTGGAAGTGGCATACCTGGGCTTATTCCCAGATCGACACAGCCCTGTTGAAAGACTTGAATTGCTGATGACCACCCCACCCAGTCCCCTAATTGTTGTCTGCCTGGAGCACTACTGAATTCAGTGAGGTTTGTAGGAGCTCAGCACTTCGGAAAATCAGTTTGCAAATTTGTCCTCTTTCCTGTCTGAGGAGTGTTTAACCACTGTGGTGTGGGAAGGTGATCCCAAATTCATGATTTGTAAATGGCTTTGTAGTTCATAGTGTATTACATTTGATGGCCTAAGTTTACTCCCAGTACCCAGGTGCTGTAGAGGCCACACTGTATCTGCTTTGGGGCAGGGGTAGGCATAGCAGTAATCTGAGGGGGGGGGACCAAAACCCACAAAAGGAAAAGAGTTAGCAGGATGTCCTGTTAACATGTCTTGTTTTAGAGGGCAGTGCAAGTCCACGAGCTTTCTAGGTTTCAATTTAATAGAGGTAGGTATTTAGTATGTTAACCCTAATATGTTTCAGCAGCTGCTTGCACAGCCTTCGTTAGGAACTTGGGAGAGTGGTTGTCATCACCTCAGCATCCCCCTACCCCTCCTTTGAAGATTCTTGCTGTGGCCAGAGAAGTATGGGCACAGTTACTGTGGAGGTGCTGGAGAACATAGGGGATTGCTTGTGATAGTATTTCAGGCAGGTTCTGTCTCAACTCCGTGGGTTTTGTTGTAAGATTTAATAAAAAATTCTCTTCAAGTTTGGTATAATCTTTCTTTTCTTGATGGTTCTCAGAGGTGGCTGCTGGGGACTACAGAGTCAGCAGGCACAGGCTGTGCTTGAGGGTCTCAGCTCATCTCCTAGGGAAAGGAGATGATAGGATCTGCTACACAGGTGGGAGACTACATTGGTCCAGAACCTAGTTTAGGGCTTAGTGTGTCACCCAGTCCTGAGCTTGAGGCCGTGGAGCTGCTGTTTGCTGGCCACTGTGGTAAACCTAGGTTAAGGAATCCTGCCATCCCCTACCACTTGCTCATTATTTGCAAGACAGCTCCACAGAATTGTGCTAGGAGGGTGGCAAATTGCGGTACAGAGATGGGAACAGGAGCTGGGAAGGAAATCTTTACCTGGTTTCACTACCAGGGCTGGTACATTGTAAAACTGCAGTCTGAGCTGGAAATCCTGCAGCATCTCTTCACTAACATATCAACCTGGAATTTATCTGGCTGTCTGCCATGTGCTAAATAAACCCCAAGTCATGTTGGAGGCTCCTTCTACCCCCTTGAATCCCAGCCCCTTTCTGGGATAGCAACCCACAAGCCAGATTTTCTTCTGTGGAGGTTTTTAAGCGACCACTTTGGAGCCCCTTGAAACTAGATACTAGTGGGAATTCCTGCAAGGCCTCTCTAGCCTTGCTGGCTGCAACATCCTGGAGTGAAAACGTGGCTTGGATTGAGGATTGGTCAATTGGTAGATTAGTACAAACCCAGCTAGTACAATTGCTTGAATTTCCTAAGGAGCAGTGAAGAGGTCTGGGTAGGTAAGAAATGTTACATACAGTGAGATCAGAGGTGTGCACCTCTGCCGTCTGCTGTGTGGTGATTTGTAAGGAAATCTGAGTTGTGTCGTATGGTCTGGCTTCAGACTTGTTCTTGTACCTTCACCTTCCTGCCCTTTTTTTTTTTTTTTTTTTTTTTAAGGATTCTCAAATTCTGTGTTTAAGCGATGCCTTTTTACCGCTTGCATCTTTGTGGTGTCCTGGCACTTAAGACGCTGTCCTCAGAATTGGGACTTGGCTTGTATTACTGTATCAGAATCAGGAGTTGTCTTTCAGCTGGAAAAGTACCGAGTTTGATTTTTCCTTGAAAGAGATTGCATTTTAAAAAGACCATTCTGATGGTGTCATAACTGTTTGCCTTCTTAAAGAACTTAATCACATTCAAACCTAGTGGGAAGGAGTCAGATGCTCACACAGAGTCTTCTGTGTGCTGTTGGCAGAGGGGAACTGCCTGGGTTGTTGTATGTATTTTGGTTTCCACTGATGTCTAGCCTTTGGATCATGTCTCTCGCTTCCCTTGCTAGTGGAAGGAGACTAATAGAGAGAATGGAGGAGTGATTCATGCCAAGGAAGGAAATTATCTCTTATCTAGGTTGCTTCTAAGCCAGTCCTGGCAGAGCTGACTTTATCCTTGAGAGGCTGAAAAGTTGGTCTAAAAGGTAAATATTTATTCTTCAGAGTGTCTGAAATTGATCTGAAATCCAGGCGTCTGGTGTGGTTGCCTATGGGAAGGAAGCTACACTTGTCTGTGTTCACACAGCACAGTGCGATTCAACCTGCAAGCAGAACAAAAACTGTTCTGAAGAAGCATAATTAAAAATTTGCTGAAATCTGTGTAACCTCATCGACTAAGCAATGTTTTCTCACACCTCAGTTACAATAGTAAGGCCTGTGGGAGAGAAAGCTAAGAGGTCTAGCTTTTGGCTTCTCTGCTCTCCCAGTACTGAGGTTCCTGGGATGTAGACTGTTAAAGTATCAGCACTCTTCTGCATCTTCAGAAAGTCACTGGAGCTTTGCTAAGCCAGCTGAGAGGAAGTTCAAATACTTGGCAATGTGGCTTTTCTTCAGGGTCGTATAGTAGGACACTTAGGGAAGCTTTTGTAGTATCAAGTAGAATGTTTCCATACCCTTTCTTTTAAAAACTGCAGTGGAAATTCTGCATGGGTTTCTATAGCCAACCTGCCCCTGCCTTGGTGATTGCCCAGAATTCAGCAGGAACAGAAAGTGAAACTGGCTGCTCTGTGGGTCATGTGCTGAGATGTGTAGAAAGTGGAAAAATTGTATAAATACTAAACCAGATGTGCTTTGCAGTCCTATTATTATCATCTTGCGGAGAAAGCTGTCAGTGGTAAGAATGAGCCAAGCCAATTCTTGCGTAATTAGCCCCATACAATTACATGGTATTTAGCGATGTTTGGCTTGAGCTGTAAGTTCTTGTGTATTATGGGGAGTTTCTGATGAGAACATGAAATTTAGATATCCAGAGTGA
Source organism: Ciconia boyciana (assembly GCF_034638445.1). NCBI lineage: Eukaryota > Metazoa > Chordata > Aves > Ciconiiformes > Ciconiidae > Ciconia > Ciconia boyciana. Next base: position 9,565,662 of record NC_132948.1, read on the forward strand.
ATATGTTGCAGTTAACCTAATCATTTAAAATCCTTTCATGCTCCTTTAGCTTCTGTCTTAAAGGTCATTGAAATCTAGACCTGGGATGCCCTTTTTAGCCTTTGCACAGCATCAGTTAGTGTTCTATTTTTGAGCGCTTGCTAGTATTGGATACGAGGGGAGCTACTTTGGAAGGGTTTTGTAGTATTTGTGTTTTATTTCTTACTTTATCACTTGGCAGTAGTTCATACTGTCCTGGTTTTTTTAGGGAGATTGCTGTGGCTTGAGCCATTGCTGCTGAGTGTTTTCTCTGCTGTACCTAACTCAAAATTACTTTTGCTGCCTCCTTGGAATCTTCCACTTCCAGTGGAGGAAAGTAGACCACCTGACTTAACCTGAGCACAATCCTAAGAGCTCCCTAGCCCAGAGGTCAGCAGTGGCACAGATCATCTCTTGACCTAAGCCAAGCATGTCATTTGGGACTTAGTCCTGCATTGAGCTGTGAGTAAATTGATTCTCCCTGCCCTCCTGTTGAAGTGGGCTTGCTATAGGTTTGGGATCTCTCATTTAGGTTTGGGATCTCTCATTTATGCCTTGGTTTCTTTGTCTTTTTACAATACATCTTTTCTTGAAAAGGTAATGGAACTCCTTCAGTGATCATATGCATCTGCTGAGTATTACCCATCTGTGTATAATTCTGATACATCTGTCAGTTTTTAAATCTAAGATGTATACAACTCCTGTCCAAGGAAGTTCTGTAGTTTAGATGGTAAGTGGGATGTGCGATTAACCTTGTGTGTCTGGCTTTTTCAGAACAGGGCAGTCGGACGGCCCAAAGGGAAACTGGGCGCTGCTTCTGCGGTCAAGCTCGCAGCTAATCGGACAACCGCTGGAGCACGTCGGAGGAGGACGCGATGCCGCAAGTGCGAGGCGTGTCTGCGGACAGAGTGTGGCGAGTGTCACTTCTGCAAAGACATGAAGAAATTTGGGGGACCTGGCAGGATGAAACAGTCCTGCATTATGAGGCAGTGTATCGCAGTAAGTGTACCTGTTGCTACAGCTCATTTAGAGATTTCTTTCCTATATCTGTCTCCTGGTGACAAGGTGTAGAACTGAGAACTTCGCTCTGAGTAGTCTCTAAAGCACATCAGGCAAAACAGTGTAATCCCTGCCCTCTCAGTTCAGATGTCTTCTTCCCATCACTTTCCATCATCCCATCCCCCCCCCCCGTCGTAAACCAGAATGCTCCTAAAATTTAGTACCATGGCTTTCATTCTCAGCAATATAGAAGGTAGACATGGAGATTATCACTACACCAGAAATTGGCACTGAAATCACATGGAAATTCTGGAATCTGGGGGGGAAGGGGAAGAGTGGGAAGTTCTGATTCAAAGAGGAAAGAAGCCTATTTAGTTTGGATCTCTGAATTTCCTGAGAAAAGCTGCCTTGCAACTATCTATCATCTTAACTACTTAACCAACTTAATATATGGAGGAATCTTTGACCGGCATCCTCCAAGATTTTGGTGTTGGTGACCCCAGCCCAGGCTACTTGAGAACTTAATTTCAATTTGTTTGCTATTACCTAGGCATATAGGAGGGATCTGATCCAGATGAGCCAAAGAACCACAAAGCCAGGGTCTTGTCTTCCTCGGGGACTTGAAATAGCTTTTGGAGGATGAGCATCAGAACAGGGCAAACAGGCAGTCAGACAGTTTCCTGGGCTCCTGTGATATGTTGCTTAGAAGCTTCTTGAGACATAAGTGATAGCTTTGTATTTAACAAATATTGACAGATTAATCTTCCATTGAGTTGTCCAATCACCTTTTGAATCTGTTGCTTTCATACTGACTGTCATGGAGCTTCTCCTCAGGTCTCATGTCCACAGTGCCTGTATTCAAGGATAAAAAGTAGCTTTAGCTTTTCTCTTAATTCTTTGGAAGGTCTTGGTTATGTTGTTGTTAAGGGTTTGGTTTTCTGTTGGTTTTTTTTTTAAGGAAAGGAATGTTGTTTATTAATAAATGAAATATCACCTTATCTATACTGATTTCTCTCTAACTCTTGTTACAGTTCCTTTCACTTAGGTGGTTTTTTTCTTTAATTCTGATGAGGAAACTGAAGTGAAGGCATTAAATGACTTGGTCTGACACTGATAAAAAAACTGATAAGCACTTAAGGTTTCCAGTAGTTGCTCCTGGTAGCTCACTCCATGTCCTGTTCTAAGCCATGCACTGTTCTTGACATAGAGGACTGGATTCAGCTCTGCTGGATCTTTCAGTAAAGTACATAGAATATCTACTTTTCCACAGAGTGCTTTTGAAGCTCAAGTGTCTTTTCTTTGAACATTTGATTTCCTGGAGTGTGGCATGAATTGAACAGCATGGATGAAGAATTTATTATTCTCCGGGGGAAGAAATAGTGAAATCGTGCTGCCTTTTTAGTGGAGGGATTAAATTAGGGCTGCAGTGTGCTTCCTTGTCCTGACTGATGAAGGAAACTTTCATACTAAGCTGTTTCACTCTTGATATGCAGGCTGAGCCTTTTGGAGATGAACTGGCTTCTCTTCTGGCTGAGTGTAGTCATCCTCTTGTCCCCTTTCATGTAATGAAGAAGTATTTTTCTTCTTGGTATCTGCAATTTTATTTCCAGGAGCTGTGGTTAGAGTACAGGGCTTGGCAGCCAGGGTACTCTGATTCCTTGTCCCACCCTTCCATGCACTGAAGAAGACATCTCTGCCCTTCATAGGTTCCCATTGGTGTAAATAGCAGGGGGAGTATTACCAACTTTCTTAGAGCAGCAAAAGCATAGAAAATTAACGAGTTGAACTGTTGTAACTTTTAATGGTGCTTTACATTTGTATAAGCAATCCTATTGTCTTTACTCTTTTTCATTATGTTCTCTAACAATTGCAGTAGTAATATATTGTGGTACCTATCCAACAGCTTCCAGCCAAAAAAAAAAAACAAACCCCAAAACACTGAAGCAAGGCTCTGTGGAAGTAATGATCCTTACAGTTCTGGGATTGTGCTTTCCTCTGGTTAATAACTTTGACAATATTAACTAGACACAGACTTTCATTAAACTCAGAAGCCTTAAGAGAGCCTGTACTGCTGTTCGGAGAACAGGAAGCTCCTCTGCATCACTAGTTCAATCAGGAAAGGAAACAGGAGTGCCTGGGACACTTTATGCTGCATTGAATAGGTCTGAAGGGAGTGTGGGGGCTCTGTGCTGGGAGGATGAGTTGTGACAGCATGGATGCTGTTCCAGCCCCTCAGTGTGACAGGGCTAGTTGGGACACACAGGACATTCCCTAGACGCCCCCGCTCCCAGCAATAAAAATTGTACTGCTCCTGGGATGTTTGTTCTTGGGTGTGGATATAGGGCAAAACAAGTGGACAGAGCTCTTACAGCTCTGGACAACTTAGCTTTACTCTGGTTTACCTGCTGGTGGAATGGGATCCTGGGGATTCCTATTTCATGCTTGGAGGAAGGATGGGAATTAAATAGCACTTGCAAAATGCTTTTAAAATGGAGCGTGGGTAAGTACTGGCATGAGAAAGCAGGAAAGTGTTGCTGTAGCTAATGTATCAGATGTTGGTGTGTGGGGCAGCACACTGTACTCTGTAATGGCTTACTGTAGCTAGGTTTTTCCCTATCTGAAACTTGCTGAAGGATGCACTGTTGCTGCATAGGTTTGGTTTAGTGTGCAAGTATCCACTTACGGATTTTATTCACTCCATCTATGAGAGATCCTTGCCGTGAAAAGCCACATCTCTGGCTATTTAATAGTTAAGGATTTGCAACCTAATCGATTACGTTTCACGTTACAGCCAGCTTCTTATGAGGATCTTGCTTTTCTTTCTTGTAATGAGGCTTATACCTTATCACTGCAAACTAGAAGTTTGTTCCTCATTAGCACAAAGGTGGCTTTTTAATTAGACTGGCATTCAATGCTTTGACATGGGTGACAGATATGTGAGGTGCTGCAGTTCCCTTTCTACCTCAGCAAAAGACAGAAAAAAATCAGTGTGATTCTCACTTGTAACACTTGCGGGAGAGGAATTCTCTTTTTAAGTGTCTGTGCAGTGCTTTTTGCAATGCTCAGGTTGGGAGCAGGGCCCTAGATAATAGACTGTCAGTCAGAAAAAGGTCTGTTCTTGGTTCTGTTGTGGACTTGCTGTGAGACCTGGATTGGGTCCCATAACATCTGTCTGCCCTGCTTGTAACATAGGGGAGCTGCCAAATTGCTAGTCAGATTGTGAAGCTTAATGGATGCGAATAGCGATGTTCTAGGTTGCTTCTTTTCCCTCCCATTGTACGCTAGTGAAGTGACTTGCATGCCAATGTCTGTGTCAGCTCACAAGTTCGAGGAACCCACCAAAAAAGCATTTTCATCCATCCCTGCAATGCCCCATGAATCTATGTTGCTATAAGGGAGGGCAGTTTCATTCCACGAAGCATGTCCTGTGATGCTTGATCTGGGTACCCAGCCCCAATGGTTACCAGTTTTTCTTGCCTTTGTTGCTCTGCTGGGCTGGAGCCTTCAGCAATTTGCACAATTAATCCCTATTTATCTCCTCTTTGAAATGAGGATACTGCAAATGCATGTTGAGTTCTTCTGTTTCCATATGTCTTCCATGTCCTGATCAAGACTTCTTTCTGATATGTGTAAACAGCCGGTGTTGCCTCATACTGCTGTGTGTCTGGTGTGTGGAGAAGCTGGGAAAGAGGACACTGTGGAAGAGGAGGAGAGCAAGTTTAATCTCATGCTAATGGAATGTTCCATTTGTAATGAAATAATACACCCAGGATGCCTTAAGGTGAGTACAAAGATGTGATACAGGTTGGAAGCAAAAACTGGATTAGTTATCACCTTAATATTAAAGTAGTGCACAGGAATTAGAAAGTTTTCACATTTTTGTCTTTGGAAACTTAAGTGAGCAAAGAGTTGGTGTGAGAAGCAGGGTGGCAGCCGTGGCACATGCAGTCCTGACTGGCAGGCGAGGATCCTCTGATGTAACCAGCATCCCCTGTAAGCAGAGACTCTTGCTTTGGACAGCCTCCGAAATGTGTGTGCATGCAAATGTCTTGTGGGTTTTTTGTTTTATTTTTCTTTCTTTTTTGCCTCTTGTTTAAGGAAGTGAGGAGTTTCAGTTGGGACTGGAAGCTCAAGAAGACAGAGAAATCTGCCTTGTACCTTTGGATAAGTTAGTCACAATCCCTGTGTTGGTAGCTCCTTCCTGTGTCCCACAAAGTACAAACGAGTAGTTTGCTGTTCGTGCTTGTCCAGGCACAGATGTGCCTTTCAGTGGCAGCTGGCTTTAAAGACGTTACGAGCAAATGTTGCAGTAGGAAGACTGCAGCTCTGGAGAACAAACTGAGTGAGTTTCAGGCTGCAGGAGTGCTCACCCTTGGCTGACTTGAGTCCTGTGAGCAGCTATATTCTTTGCTGGTAACAGAAGTGTCGTTTTGGGCATATATTTGTGTATTAGCATTTAGAAGCCTCCTTTCTCCAGAGCTGGTTTGTTTCAGCTGATCAGCCATTTCCTGTTGCTGATTTGTTTATGGTTAAAGTGATTTGCCAAAGCAAATGTATTCTGACACACCGTGCCCCAGAAAGCAGCTTTTGGCCCTTCTGGGATCTCTGGGAGGAGAGGTATGTTCCTTATGCAGGCCCAGGGTGATGCTCTCCTGGCCCTTTATTTTTCTTGTGCTGTACATAGTATTGCACCAAGCTATGTGCGTGTCATTTATTAGAGCAGAAAGTAGGTAGCTGGCAAACAAGAACTCCCTGATACATTAAATTGGTGCTCACAGCTCCTGCCACAGATGGGCTCTGAAAAGGAGCTTTGCTTGCTTGGCTCTGCTTAAAACAAGGCTTCGGGGGCTGATGAAGCAAGGGAGGGACCTACTCGTTTTCGGAGGTACCTCAGTTTTGGCTTGTAGCTGCTGCTTTGCTATTCCAGTCCTTCCTGAAAGTGCCCTGCGCTCCCCCATCTCTTGCTTTGCAGTGTCAGTGACACTTCATGGCTGAGTCCAGAGGACGTGATTGTTGTCTAGTGGCAGTTCAAGTATGGTTTCCTCTCCCCATACCACATTTGGGCCTAGTGTGCACAGGATGTGGGTCAGATCTGTAAAATCAACCAAGTGCTGCTTGTTCTTTTATGCATGTGTGGTGTTCTGAGTGCTGTTTTGGTAACTAGGAACAATGTTGCTTCGGGTGTTTCTGAAAATTAAGCAGTGGGAGATTTACAGTGTGCCTTGTGTGTCTTGTATTTTAATTTCTCAGTGCTTCTGTTGAGCCGGAATAGTGGGGTAACTTACACCTGTTTATTTACTGAGACAAAAGGGCACCAGTAGGATTTCAGAATTGTCTTGGAAGGTGAGATGAGACTATGCACCAGAGAACAGCAGAAGGAAAATGTAGCTTCTTCCTTGGTTCCCTCCTTGCTCTTTATTCCTGTGTTCCATGATTTTCTGCGAGACAGAAATCCATTGCCATATTTACATATTGCTCGAGCCCTTGACATGGGCTTAAGCCCAGAGGATGGAGCCCATTAATAGTCCTTGTGGGAAGCACCTTTGAATGCAGACGTAGCCCCAGGGCAGCTGCTTCGGCTGTCCACCAAGAGAAAGTCCCTTCCTGTCCCACTCGGTAAATAGGCAGTAGTATATGTGAACTGTCGGTCATCTCCAATTAAATGTCTGGCAAATGTACTTTTGGGGGAGACTGGAATAAACAGGATCAGCGAAGGGAGGAGTGTGCTTTCCTGGCTTTCCATGTGGAGTGAATTCCTTTCAAGATGCATTTCTAAAGCTTGTGGAGTAGCTTGGCACATGCAGTGGCTAATTTGTACTCCAGGGCAGGTTGTTTCTGGTTTGAAGTCCATCCTCTTCCAGCTTCCTGATTTGGCTGTACATGTTAGTGGTGTGCTTTCCTCATGAAAAAACAGTGCCAGAGGATGACCTCTGTGAGGAGATTATGGGTAGCTCAGGTGCATCTGTGCTCTGACACACTTGCAGCCTTGAGGGGCTTCTGTGGGTGCCTCTTGCTAGGGGAGCCCTGGGTACCAGACCACATTAGGTGCTTGCGTTGGAACCATGCTAAGGACAGCCAGGATGTTCCACATACTGAGAAGTCTCATAGGAGGTTTCTGCCATGCTTCTTTCCTTGAAAATACAATACCAACACACAAATGCTCGTTTTGCTGAAGAGTTTCTTACGAAAACGATCTTGGAGAGCATTTTGCAAGTGCAGCACTGTTTCCAGAGGGAGCTAGTGAGATTTTTGGAGGAATATTGCCTTTTGTTGTTACAGAGCGTTTGAGTTGAACTGATACTGATGAATTTTTCTTGCTACACATCAAATTGCTAGTAACGCTGGTTAGCACATGTGAGTGAGTGCAGTACCCTGATGCTGCTTCCTTAAGGAGAAGGCGTTCATTTTCCCCAGTAGGAGCCTGTTCTTTTTCATCTTCGATGGATATAGTGATAATGATGAAAAAGGCGAATATTTAGATGCCTTGTCAGAACAGCAGAAGTACAAAGACCTCTTCCAGCGCAGCTGCACTGCTGCCCATGGGTTCAGCCCAGGTGTGTCTTGCTGTCTATGTTGTTTCAGTCTTGGCACTGCCAGAATTCATGGCTCTCACTCAGTGATGTCAGATCGGCATCCTGGGGTCTCCATATTCCCTAACAAGAAGACTTCACAATAGCATAATCTCGTGTTTAGACTTTCTGAATTGCTGACCTTGTGCTGCAGGTACGTTTCTGAAGATGCCTCACGCTGTGGCTCAGACACCCACCTGCTGTTTGTAGCAAACACTCAGAACTGGCTCCCACCCAGCCTGAAAGGCTTGGGACAGATTCAGTGGCAGGTTTGTGTGTGTCTAATTAGTTTGCTTACAGTTCCTCACATCTGTTCAGTTCCTTAAACTTCACAGAAGGGACAGAGCTGTAATGCTTTCCCTTCAGTAGCATTTGTTCTATATTCAGTGCGGGAAATAACTTGTTCCCAACTTGGGCTTGGGCCAGGAATTGTTCCCCTGAGGCAGAGATGTATACAACAACTCCTGGAGTATCTTACACCTACCATGGGAAAGAAGGTTCAAAGGCACACAGTTGTGATAAAACCAGTATTTAAATTCTGCCCACTTCATTTACTCATTTATTAACTCCAGAAGACTTGCTGAGAGAGACTGACATGTCATCACTCTCTCTAGATGGTGAAACTAGAATGGCTGCAGTCTGGCTCAGGGACTTGAGGAAGCAGTTCCCGTAAAACCAGGGCTTGATCCCACACAGCTAGTGTGTTTTAGCTGAGCTGGGAGGAGAGGAGGAAATGTTTCAGAAACGTGAAAAATCTGCAGATCTTTGCCTCTGCCTGTTTCAGCAGCAGTCTCCTGCTACCGTGCTGCTGATGCCAATGCCTAGCTATTTGTCTTGACAGTAGCATATTTTTGTTATCTATAATAGTAATAAATTAATCTTTCTTTTTTTTTCCCCCGAGGCTTATTTCTGAATATATAACTAAACCCTTAAATGTGAATGTGCTATCAGTGAGCGTATGTGTTTGTGTGGAGGGTGTTTTTACCTTAGCTCTACTTTTCATCCTCAGTTTCATTCACAGAAATGCCTTTTCAGAAACACCTCTCTCATGTTTGGAAAGTAATGTGGGCTCCTATGCGGAAATTCAGAAGCCAGCAGCTTTTCAACTGCATAGGGCAGGACTGTGTTTTATTGTAGTGTAACAACACTGAGTATGCATCTTCTCTTTCAAAAAGCAAAATGTCACAGTCTCTCAGAGGTAGTGAAGTAGTAAGCATTTCTCTTCCTTACACTAGCTGAGTAACTGTGGGTGTGAGAAACCTTAAAAATGCCTTCATGTGTCCAGTCTTCTGAATAAAAGTGCCTGTTCTCTAGCTGACTTGGCAACCATCATTTTTATTGGCACATGGGTTGAGTGCTGGAGGCATGGGACTGCTAGTTCTGATCCATAAAGAAAAATATTTTAAGGAACACTTGATTACAGTGCAGGGTGCTTTGCTTCTAAAAATGCTGAACAGTATTAAAGTATGTGAGAATGTGTGTATGGGAAAAATCCCTTCCTATTAAAAGATCAGACTGTGCCTCACTCTGGGGCGGACAGGGATGGGACGGGACTGAGCTTTTCAAATAAGTGGTGTTGAGAGGGCATTTGGAGATGGCATGATTACCATCCTGGGTTTTGGGGGTTTTAGTTTGGGTTGTTGGGGTGTTTTTTGTTGTTTTGTTTTTTTGCAAGAGCAGAATGTGCCCTGTGTTAATTGGGATTGTCATTGACCTTCATAAAAAGCCCAGACCTGAGCCGTTTGTCAAATACCAATTTGGCCAGCATGCTTTCCTCCCCTGTTGACATCATCAGAAGGGTAATTGTGCAGGACTGAGGGCTTGCTCAGCACCAGCAGGATGGTGCAGCACCTGCGGTGATCTGGATTTCTTTTCTGCAGCTGTTGGGAGGGCAGCTGTTGATCAGATAACATTATGAGCTGTACAAAATGCCTCTAAATGATCTACCTGTAGACTTTTGCAGCTTTTTGCAGCACGATGGCAAATTGAGTTGTGCCTCTCTTTCACCAGGTGAAGGAATCGGATGGTGTGGTTAACGATGAGCTGCCGAACTGCTGGGAGTGTCCAAAGTGCAACCATGCAGGGAAAACTGGAAAAGTGAGTTTAATGGGAATAAGTGGTGCTGGAATGAGATACAAAATCTCAAGCATTCCCTCTGGCTTGTAGATGCAATTTTGCCCAATACCAGCTTTTGATTTTGTGCTTAGTTCTGTTGAGTTGAAGGGAATAAGCTGGTGTCTTTCTGTTCTTTAATAATTCTTGTATTCTTGTTCCGTGTATCAACACTTCACCCAAAACCTGGGGAATATTTAGGTTAGTTCTGTGCACTGCTGCATGTTAATTTCTAAGATGAAAATACTTTTTAAAAAGAAAAAAACAAAATCCAGAAGCAATTATGCAAAACCTGAAGTGTCTGTTGGAATCAGTGAAACATTATTTCTTTGCAAACTGAGACAGACACTGCAAGTGTGTAGTTACAAAAGTAACTTTATGAAGGTTGAAACTACTCTAACTCCTTGTAATAATTTTGTGTGTTACAAAGTGATCCAACCCACCAGTGTTGGAGGCAACTTAGGTGAAGAGCTGAGAAAGGCATAAGATATAAAGTTTGTTTGTGTTTTGTGTCTCTTTGGCGTACAAGCAAAAGCGCGGACCAGGATTCAAATACGCATCAAATCTCCCAGGCTCATTGCTGAAGGAACAGAAAATGAACAGAGACAATAAGGAAGTAACAGATGCTGCAAAACGGAAAGGGGATTGTGAAGAAACTCCCAGGCGGAAATCAGAGGAACATTCCAAAAAGACTCAAGTTGACTCAATACTGAGGAGAAAATCAGACGAAGTGCATCTGTGGAGGAAAAGGAAATTTGAGAAACCCCAGGAACCCACTATGAGAAAGCGGGTATGACAAAACACTCTTTCATGTACTTACACAGATGCGCGTGGGCTGGTTGGGGCTGATGTCTCTTGCCTTCTGGCTTATAGCTCATCTTCAAATCCCAGATTGTTACAAAAGAAACTGCGATGTTTTACCTTCCTTTCTGAAAACTGCTACTCTAACAGGACAGTAGTTTGAACAGCGACTCTCGGGTTGACGTTCAGAGGCCAAAAACACTGGGCTATGGCTGTTGTTTTATTCAAAATACTAGAACACCCACTTTAACTGAAAAGCCTTTACAAGATGCTTGGAGTAGGAACAAGGTGAAAATCAATTTTTAATGGAAACTTTTTCATCTGTATCCACTTGGTGGCGCATGGCAGCTTGTTTTGTGGCTGATTCAGGGATGTACAATACTCATAACCCATCAGAGGACCTTTAGAAATGACACTTTCTGTAGCCTGCAGAGAGGAGGAGCTGCTCACAACAGCAATGTAGACAGCTTTTCCCTGAATTTAAGAGTCAGAGCTCTTGGGCCAGGCAGGGACACTCTGAATTGTCTTGTGGATTGTGAAATATGGTACTTAGGGTATACAGAAATGCTGGTTTGCAGAGGTAGAAATGAGGACCTAGGCTTATATGTGTCTCACGAGTAAATGGCTGATGGCTTTAAAATCGGAATCAGCGGCTGGTTTTGTATTGCATGCGTAGTTCATGAGGAGTGGCAGTCAGTCTGCCCCATGAGGCTTGACAGCGGGAACGCTACAGTACAGTAAATGTAGGCATTGGGGTTGCTTTGGTGGAATGAGAGCGCAAAATTCATTATACCAGTTTATGCATACCTGCTTTCTGGCCATGCTTCCTTTTCCCATCCCTATGGACTCACTGCAGTGTTTATGGATGGCTTGAACTGCTCCGTGAAAGCACCCCAGTGTGTGAGGAAGGCACTGTGGATCACCAAACCTTCATTGGACAGCACAACAAATGTCATGTTTTGGGGTTTTTACTTTTCTTTCTTCCAACAGCTAAAACTTGGAAGAGAAGAGAAACTCTTCAGGAAGAAGGTACTTTGCCTTTTTAATAGATGTGTTCTCAATCCCTTTTAATCCCCTCTCCTTGTGTGAGCTGAATGGTGAGCCAGTTTCTCTATCAGTCATATCCTTATGTCACTGCAGGCATTTTTATTATCGCATTTACATCTTGAAATTACGGAATATCTCGCTCATGGAAACCTTTACACTCCAGGATAGTTTAGCTGCAGTGTCTGGCTTTATATTTTCTGTTCTGCTGTCCCATATTAAAATACAGCAGCAAGCTGTGTTTTGATGACCCAAGGAATGAAATTCTGTTTCTATACTGATGTTTCACTCTTCCTGTGTGGTTGAATCTTGCCTCTGCCACACAGCCCCTCAGCAGTCTGTATCGCGGCACATCCCTGGAGTCCCCCGCTGACACCCCAGTGAGCCAGGGGTGACCTGGCATGCAAGTACTGATTACCTCTCACAATCTGGCACGATAACAGAAGTCAAATACCTTTAAACTAAGTGCTCGTCAGTACCCTGTGTGAAGGATGCTGCAAGCTGGCAGTAGTCTGATGTTATAATTTTTTTATCCTAACCTGTCACTAACTTACCACGATCTCTCCCTTTGTAGTACGTTAATTTAAAGACAGGGTGATCAGCTTTCTCTGCTGTGTGCCGTGGTCTGAAGCACAGGAGCACATCCACTGACTTGATCCAAGTAGTTTATTGCGAAAGCATAGACTTTCTGATATAACAAGTGTGTTCACAGCAGTTCACCTTTTCTTGCCAGTCCAGATCTCTTCTTGTTAGAGCTATTTCATTTTAACAGTTGGTGGCTTCTTTCTTGCTTGTAATGATCAGATTAGACTTGAAGTCTTCCCTGGTCTTAGTTTGTACGCCTCTTATGCTTCTATCTGGTGTGCATCAGAGAGATTTGATTAATGCAAGCAAGTGAAGTGCAGTTTGCCGTTATGAACAGTGACCAGGGCAGGGAAGAAGGTGCCAGCTGACCGCTGTCAGCCTGCGTTGTGTTGGAGATCGTGTCAGCGTGAGGTCTTGCCAGGCTAGCAGTGTGTCAGACCTGTCAGTCAGATTCCCTGTTCTGCATGCACTGGAGGTGAGGGAAGCTTGAGAAGACGAGCAGTCTAAGATGTAAAGGAGCAGCTAAAACGTAGTTAAATGAGGCTGCGAGTATCCAGCAATAAGGGCCACAACAGCACAGCCACAGTGCGAGTCAGTGATTGCGATTCAGGAGGTTTCAAAAATTGACCTTTTGGCCATTGGGCATGAACACGTCAGCCAGTGTTTAAAGTGGGTGCCCAGTGAATGTGTCCCAAGCCTGGTTTCTTCTGGCCTGCTGGGGAAAAAGCTGTCTATAATATGCTGCTAATGTTCTGTATATAAGTTGTTCACTGTGTAATGAGTAAGGCCCTTAAATCTGCAGGATTATGCATGGTGAATAAATGCATTTATCACTCTCTTGGAGTCTGGAGAGCCAATAGCTGGACTCCTCATCTACGATGGCACATGAACTTGATACCTTTGGCTGGTGAATGTACCCTTGTGCTTGGATGGGTGGGGCCCAGTGCTGGCAGGCAGCCTGACCCCCCCAGGGAAGGCTGCCTGTGTGGAGCATCAGCATGTGAAGTATTGCTGAATACTTGCTGAGTTCTTGCTCAAATAGTCAGCCCTTGTCTTTTCCTTTTCAGCGGCGATCATGGAAGGCTCCAGATGACCGAACTGCCATGATCAAACCCCTGCGGCGCCTCAAGCAGGAGCCAGAGGATGACCTGCCAGAAGCACCTCCCAGGTCCAAGGATAGTGACCAGTCACGGTCCAGCTCGCCCACTGCAGGTCCCAGCACAGAGGGTGCCGAGCCCAGGGACAAGAAGAAGTTCAAGATGAGGAGGAAAAGGCGGCTTCCCAATAAGGAACTGAGCAAGGAGCTCAGCAAGGAGCTCAACCAGGAGATCCAAAAAACCGAGAACAGCCTTGCCAATGAGAATCACCAACCCATCAAATCTGAACCTGAGAGTGAGAATGAGGAACCTAAGCGTGCTTTGAACAACAGCGAGAGACTCCATAGGTTCAGCAAAGGGTTAAACGGGACTCCCCGAGAGCTGAGGCACCAGCTCATCCCCAGCCTGCGAAGCACACCTCGGGGAATAACCCGGCCACCGCCTTCGCTCTCTCCTCCCAAATGCATTCAGATGGAACGGCACGTTATCCGGCCGCCTCCCATCAGCCCCCCTCCGGACTCACTCCCCCTGGATGACGGGGCAGCCCACGTGATGCAGCGGGAAGTCTGGATGGCTGTCTTTAGCTACCTCAGTCATAGGGACTTGTGCATCTGTATGAGAGTTTGCAAGACCTGGAACAGATGGTAAGGAGGGCGGGAAATGGAGCTAGGTCTAATGTGTAGTGGGATGGACTCAAGGGAATTAGGTGTCAGAGGCACTAATGCCTCCTAGAAGAGGTGTGCAGGTCGTCACTGCAGCTCTGTTGAGGCCAAGGAGAAGGGGTGACCAGCAGTGTCTAGAGAAGTAGCATGTCTTCTGGTGTGTTCCCATCAGAAATGCTGGGAACTGCTGTTTCTGAGAAGTGTGCCTATGTGTGTCAGCATCGGCATCAGCCTGCCGGGGCTGTAACGCCCCAGAGCAGCCTGTTGTGTAGTGAGACACCACAATGTCCTTGCCTGCTGGAACAGACAGTTTAGGTCATGCTAAGTCTTGGTGTCATTCTGCCCCCAGGACTTGCTGACTGCTAATGCTGTTGTTTGTTCAGTTCAGCTATCAAATATCATTGAGATATAGTGAAGATCTCCCAGTGCCCTCAGTGTTCTCCTCAGAAGGTCCGTGCTGATTGTTTCCTTGTAGAGGGTATGTGGAAAGTGATCCCGTTTGCTGTGTTCTGTACCGGCAGAGCTGATGGAGGAATCCTTTGTTATTGTATTCACTTGCAGTGTGTCTACGTGGTGCCCGGGGTACCAGAGTGTGAACATTGACACAGTTGGTGACTGTATGGCAGCAGGAAGCATTAGCGGACAGATTTATATGTTTCACTGAACCTGCAGTGAAGTCTCTTGTTGGCTGTCATCTCGGGTTCAGCTGTAATGTGCACACAGATGGGCAGGTTGTAAGAGAGACTCTTTTCTAGCACAGTCTAGTAACAAACTGGGTAAATGACAGGAAGGTTGAGAGGTTGATAATTCACTGCAAGATGATGTGTGCGGAGTGCCTCCTCTGTGGGCTTCTTGGTGTCACAGAAAGCTGGTAAATGCCTTTTCCACGTAAGTGCAGCATTTTCTAATGGAAAAAATGACAAAATGCAGAATCTTGCACGCTTGTTAGGACTTCTTGCTTTTTGGCCTTGAAGAACCACAAAGAGAGCGTAAAAACACATAAGCCACGTAGATAGGAATAACACAAAAACACAGAGCAGGGGAGGGGGGATCTGTTTTACAAAATTCACTGGTTTTAAGTAAGGAAAGCACAGGGGAAATCAGGACAGTAATATTTAAAACCTGTCTTTATATTTAAAAGAGTAAGCAAGAAGGTGTGGCTTGTCTTCAGGCTAGAAAATGGATTTTAGTAAGTGCTGTGATGACTTAAAATGGGACCAGAAGTTGTTGACACTTGTAATTCTGTGGAAATAATTCCATGCTTTATTGCATGACATATTTGATGGAGAAACTTCAAACCTACATAACCTTTTGTGGTGGTGTGCTTATCTTAATATCACTCAGCCTTATTTGTGCTATTTTCAGTTAAATGCTGTAGTTTTCCCTACTGTTTAATGACACCTTTTAAAGTCTTGCATAAATCAAAACAAGCACCAAATTAAGTGCTGTTGGCTTTTTTTTTTTCTTTTTGGGTAGGTGCTGTGACAAAAGATTATGGACCAAAATAGATTTAAACCATTGTAAATCCATCACTCCACTTATGCTCAGTGGCATTATTAGGAGACAGCCTGTAACCCTTGATCTTAGCTGGACAAATATATCTAAAAAGCAGCTGAGTTGGCTTATCAACAGACTGCCAGGTAAGTGTTTTTTGACCACTTCACTGAATGTAGCAAACCGGTTTGTACCTAATCTGCAATCTCTGAGGAACGTCTACAGGGATCTGGGTATCTTAGGAGAGGAGCAGACATGTAGGAGTGAAGCATCGGCGGGTTAAAATGGGCCCAAAATTGGCTATGTTGTGACTACTTGACATGCTAGGTAAACTAATTTGAGGCAGGTGTTCATCAACAGGTAATGTTGCTGTGGAAAGTGCCTGTGCTGACGTGATTAGTAGAGGGGGTGGTGGGGGTCTGCTCTCACCCAGATAGTGGGAGAGGCGGGGAGCTGGGCAGGAGGAGGCTCACGGGGTCCCTGCTTGCCCTGGAACGCTGGGATTGTTCGCCAGGGCAGCACTGGGCTTCACCCAACCTGTGCATGGTAGCAGAGATCACCGCGGATGTCTCTCTGGGTAGGCCACGTGCTCCAACTTCTTCTGTATCTGCAGGTCTTCGAGACCTGCTGTTGTCAGGGTGCTCATGGATAGCAGTGTCGGCACTTTGTAGTTCCAGTTGTCCTTTACTCCGAACGCTGGACGTGCAGTGGGCAGAAGGCCTGAAAGACGCACAAATGAGAGACCTCTTGTCGCCACCCACAGATAACCGGCCAGGTAACAGGCGGGAGGAGCACGTGGGAGACCTGTGCCAGCCGTTCTGTGGCATGTTCTGCTGATAGTCCCCCTTGGAGGAAACGGGCAGAAACCCCTGCAGCTAGCACCGGCGGGGTTCTGGGCTTTGCTGATGCGCGAGGTGTTTCAAAGTAGTGACTTGCAACACCTCCTCGCTGGAAGCCGCTGGGTAACAAGTGATGTTCT
Organism: Ciconia boyciana; assembly: GCF_034638445.1. Taxonomy (NCBI): domain Eukaryota; kingdom Metazoa; phylum Chordata; class Aves; order Ciconiiformes; family Ciconiidae; genus Ciconia; species Ciconia boyciana. The sequence goes on from NC_132948.1 coordinate 9,582,022, forward strand.
CTGGCTGCTGAACAGTCATCTGAGCCACTGTGCTGGTTTTCTGTCTGACTTTCTTCTCTTCAGGCTGCAACGGGTGTACTTTAGAGAGTATGGAAACACTTTCTTCCAGTTCAGGGAAGGAGCAGTTCTGTGGGTCATGCCACATTCGCCCGGATATCAGCTCAGGTGAAATTTTGAGCAAATCAGATCTGCTTTCTGGCATGCACTGCACAGCCTACTGCTTATTCCCGACTTGTAATTCCACTGGGCCCCTGCAGTTACTTTCATCCCTTTTGTTTTGAAATCGGGAGGTGGCTTTGTCCACGTGCCTGTTCCAAAAATAGACAAGTGTTCCTGCTGATGTCCCCTCCAAAGCTCCAGACAGGCAAAAGCGTCTGAAGTTGACGTAGGGCAGCAGTGTTGTGTGTCACAGTGCATTTCATATAGATCTGCAGATGTTTGCAGTTCAGGGGGAGACTTTTGGGAGTGACCGGCTGCCTCTGCTTTCCAGGTCAGATCGACAACCGGAGTAAACTACGGAACATAGTTGAGCTGCGTTTGGCTGGTCTGGATATTACAGATGCTTCTTTGCGGCTGATCATAAGGCACATGCCTCTGCTCTCCAAACTCAATCTTAGTTACTGTAATCACGTGACAGATCAGTCTATTAACCTGCTGACCGCGGTCGGAACCACCACGCGGGATTCATTAACAGAAATTAATTTATCAGGTAAGCAACACAAGGGGGGCGGGGGGGGATTGCCCATTGGCGTTAGACTTGTGTGAAATGCTGGTCAGTGGCAGTGGTTTTACCCAGCTGCTGGTGTCAGTAACCCCGCAGCCGCCCAGCCTTTCCCCGGGCCCTCCACCAGCTGACAGGACTGCTGCCTCCCGCTTAGGAGCCATGTCTCGTACTTCGCTCATCCTCCGCAGGGGATTTTCCAAGGCCGCCGCTCCGCACATCTGGCGTGCTTTGCTTTATCTCCTCAGTTACACGACAGAGCCACGGGGATCAGAGAAGGGCTGTGGGGCTGGCTGGGCGATTTCGCTATCAGCACAGCATGGGAGGAGCAAGAAGGGACCTACCGCAGTCGGGATAAACCGTCCTCGTGCTGGAGAACAAACGGAGATGTGCTGTTAAATTCTCCCTGTTTTGTTGTTTTGTTTTTGTTTTGTTTTTCCCGGCAGACTGCAATAAGGTTACTGACCAGTGCCTGTCTTACTTCAAACGTTGTGGAAACATCTGCCAGATCGACCTGAGGTACTGCAAGCAGGTGACAAAAGAAGGCTGCGAGCAGTTTATAGCAGAAATGTCAGTAAGTGTTCAGTTTGGGCAAGTGGAAGAAAAACTTCTGCAAAAACTGAGTTAGTTAAAGGACACGTGTAAATACTGGGGTGAGGGGGGGAAGGGACTAAGAACACGTAGGGATTTTATTTTCAATTGGGAACTTGGAATATTGGAAAAATACCGTGATTGGATTTTACAACTCTTGTCGAGGAGAGAACATGAAACTACCCATGTTAAGAATTTCAACTTGTGCCACTAATTCCGTCTACCTGGGATGTCCTGCACTGGCTCTTATGCAAATTCATAAGGCGACTGTTACTGGTGATAATTGTTCACACCCGGAAGACGACTGATCTCCAAGAAATACTGTTATTTAAAGTACCACAGCATGTGCTTGGTAGTGTAAATTTGATTTCTGCTTTTCATTTCTTAAAACAACAACAAAAAAAAGTTGGTGTCATTAAAGTGGACCACGCACTGCATTTCTGCCTTCTTAACACGTTTTGTTTTGTTACATCTTACATTATGCAGAACTATTTTTGTACAAAAATTGTTTAAAAATTATTTATGCAATGTTTGAATGCATTACCAGTGTTTTGGTTTTGATTGCCAATTTTTATCTTTACTTATGGTAGGCGAGAACTTAACCTATACTTCGTAGACAGTATCTATCTGCAAACGTGCCCAGGTCAGGAAAAGTAGGTTAATACTTTCAACTTAAAGCATGTTTTAATGGAAGTTTATATCCTGCTTTGTATACTTCAGAAGTGACATAAGCATGTTGTGGAAATAAGGTGTAAATTATAGTTGAAGTAAAACACTTTGCCAAGTTTTATCTGTATAGAAATCACCTTTTTCTCAAAATTTTAAAGAATTCCAATTTCAGCTTTTGCACATAGGAGGGTTTCACTCTGTAGCATGAGCTCTTGTACTCAATATAAAATTAATTTATACAGTGAGTCCAGCCGTAGAATAAATGGTCAAACGTAGTCTCTCTTTCTTTGAAGTGTGAGTTGAGTTCTCATTTAAGGTTTATAACATGGTTATTTCCTGATTGTAAAATTCTGCATTCATAAGTGCCATTGTTGTATGGTGTTGTTTTCGTAGACCTTCCTGATGCGGTTTTACCTTTGTTGAATTTGTATAAACAATTGTACAAAAACAGGCGCTGGCTCTGCGGGTTTCTGTTCCACTGGGGGGTTGGTCTGGGGGCAAGCTGTTGTCGGGCCTCAGGGGTGTGCAGTGATGGCAGGGAGCCCACGGGGTTCCAGCATGGAGCAGGTGGTGGTTTCTAGCCTCGGTGAAAGCCAGGGTTCACTGCAGAAGCCCCTCCTCCTGTCATGCTCCAGGTGGTACTGCACAGCACTTGGTCATTGTCCTGTGCCTTTAAGGTGGTGTATTCCAACACATTTTTACTAAGGAGGGAGTAAAATAGATATTATGTGCCTTCCTCAAGCTGGAATCTGCCCCGATTAGTCTAGAGGAACACTAACATCTCGAAGAATGTTAAAGCTTGAGCTGAGTAACATCAGCACTCCCAGAGCTGGTTAAGAAAAGAGACAGAGGCAGAGAAAGCCCATCACAAATCTTTATTAAGCTTGTGTGGCTGATGACCAGCATGGAAATAACATACAGGGTATGTTTTTCTTCATGAGCTTACCCACTGAACAGAGGCTCCAGGAATTAAGTACCATTAAAAAGTTACTTCTAAAAAATAAAGCCATTGAGAGGTTTGCTCCCTTCTGAAAAATAACCAGCAGTGTCTCTAAGCTGTGTATTTTATTTTAAGGAGGAGCTACTTTCTCTTTTATAAGCCAGATTAATTTTTTGCATAAGAAGACCAGGTGTGACAGTGTAGCAGAGGTAAGAGTTCTCAGGTACTGCAGCCTAGGCAAAACATGTCCCTGCCACTTGGCTAGCAGGTAGGAAATTAAAAGGAGAAACTGTAGCTTCATTGGTTGACCCTGCTTAAAGGAAAACCATCCAGGGCAGACTGGGGCCTTACTGGCCTCTGGTTTTTTTCTTTTACAGTGAATATAACCAACCTCTGTCCTGACCATGCTTGGCCACAGGCAGCCTGGCCCCAGAACAAGAGCTATTCTTGCCCCTGTCTTCCCCAAGTTGCCTGTCTTAAGTGTCCTGCAAGGGCTGTTAAAATTCTTATTCCAGGAGGACCCTTACCCCTGCTGCTGGCACAAAGCCCACAAGGGCTGACAGCAGTGCAGGTCACTCAGCAGCCAGTGGGTTAATAGCAACTCAGCCTTGGTTAGAAGTCTGTGAACATGAGGTTTTAAACAAATACATGTTTCCTTCCCCTTAAGAACCCCCCCTCCCGTTTAAGGTTAGTAACACCCTACATTCCACATGTTAGCAGCAAGTAGTTTCCTGACCCTGATTAGTATTCACAGTAACATCAGGTTGTCAGCACATGGAGTACAATCATCACACATAAGATTAATAGTTACAATAGGCATGAGTGGATTAAGGACCACAGTAATATGGTTTACTACACCCCTTTTTAAAAAAATATTTTATTCCTAAACTAAAAAACACTTAGTAATCAGTATTTGGACACTACATGGCAGAGCCCTGCAAAACAACTGAGCCCTGCAAAGTGATGGAGCTTTTTGTACACTTACAACAAATGGCCAAGACAGTGCATGGGTAACGGCAGACATTCTGAACAAAGCAATCAGCATAAAATAGATTGCTTAAGGGCTTCTGTGCAGGTGCAGTTAATGGCAGTGCTTCCTACAGTCATTTTATACTGTTAACACTGTTGCAGGGACAGTGTTGGAACAGTTACATTCTATAATTACATAAAAGCAGAATATTCAACTGATATATTCTTTGCTTCTAATGCACTAGACAACATAACACTAATATGGTCGAGCAGAGGTGTTTTCTGACCACTTGCTGAGTACTGAATGCGATAATCAGAGGTGATATTCTTCAGAAGAGAGCAAGAACTGCTGTAAACAGTTTGACTCAAACAGTTTGTGGGTTTAATAAGGTAAGTCAGGCAGCACTATTACTGTACACACAGGCATCATGTGGTACTGCCCAACCGTAGGGTTCGGTATGCTGTAGAAAAACGTTTCACAAACTTCTAGATCCTGATGTTCAAAAGGTTGTGTTTATTGAGAACTAAAAAGCTGACATATGCCCCAAGGTTCGGCACACCTGCCCACAGAAATCCTGGAAGGGTGACTATAAAATCCATTTTTGGTCTTGGTTTAAGATTTGAACACATGCACGGCCCGTACGACATACTGTCGGCAGATGGGGCACTCGCTCATCCTCTTGCCACACTTGGTGCAAGTGACCATGTGGCCGCACTCCAGCAGGACGCAGTCGATCACAGCGTCCATGCAGATCCGACACAGGTTATCGTCGTTGTCGTTCAGCTGCATCTTCTCACCCTCTGAAAACCAACAGAGAGGGAGGTCATGCATTCAGGCCCTGGAAAGCCAGTTAAGTTTAGCTCAGGCAACCACTAAAATATACAGCTAATTTAGCGTGGAGTAGTGCTGCTCCCTGTTCACAACAGTTTTTCTAACCCACAGCTAAGAATTAATCTATATTCCTTCAAAAACACAACCAAAGAAACAAGAACCAGAAAATACCTAAGTGAACATCCACTATTTGATTTCATACTTTAAACTCAGAAACCATTTTCAGTTCAGAACATAATGACTGTGAAATAATGTACTGGATTAAAATTCAGAGCATGGTGGTTTTCCATCTCTGAGCTTACTTCATTTGGCAGAACACTTTCCTCAGAAGATTAAACTCAATAATAATAAAGCAGACTAAGAAGTGGAAGCCTCAAGTAGGCCGTAAAGGTGGCAGAACTGATCAAAACCTGTCAAGTTTCACTGCAAATAAACATTCCCTATCAATAACCAAATGTTCTGTCAGACTGGGGGAGGGGATCTTGAATTTAAAGCTTGATTTCAGACAGGTTTTCAATTCCAGTTTATGACAAAACTGAGGGCCTCCCTTAAGCCATGTTTTGACATTCACCAACAATCCCCCACCTTCACAATCCTTCTCCACCCCAATTAGCTGATTATTTCACACCCGATTATCACAGCCCCTGCAGTGTATATGCTGGCACAATCTGGCTGTCAAGTGGCCCAGGGCTAATAAGTTTTTCAGTCACCACAGTCCCCTGTTCTTTACAGCCTGCCAGCAGGATGCAGGAAAGAGGCAGGCAGGCATTTTTCAAGCTGGTAATGACATCAAAAAGTTGCTCCTCAGATCATACTTTGTGACCAGGGATGGGTCTGTAGATACACTACAATCATGCAAGTGACAGACTCCAATTGAGTGTAACAGAGGGCAGAAGAATACTAGTCATGGAGCTGCAGCCACAGAACCACCTTATCATGAAAACATGGACTGAGACCAAACCACTCGAACTTGGACTTCTGCCACTGTAGCTTTTAATTCTCTACCACAGTAAAATACCTGAATTGCTTTGGTCTGTTGACAGCTACTGAGAAGCTCTAGCTAATACCTTGTGAAACCTAATAAAGGACGTGGAGGTGCCAAGTTTCATGTTCTTTGAGGAACTGCTTCTCAGTTGTGCCATTTTACCTTCACCGTGAAAGCTGAGCTCTCAGCTTTGGAAAAGAGTCTCAAAAAACCAGCACAATCCTGGAAAGCTTCATTTACTCAGTAGAATCATGTTCAACTACTCTAGATGCAGTTTCAGTTGTTAAAACACACTTTCCAGTTGTTCCAGCTGAGCAGACCAAGTCGGATACCAAGTCCTTCTGTTGGCAGAACCAGCTACTGGAAACCAGAAAATAAGTAGTCTTATGAAAGTGAGAATTAAAGATAAACCTACGTGTCTTGTGGTTTTCCTCACTCTCTCTGTATAGCCTGCTCACTTTTTCCACAAGTTCCCATTTTTCACAGCATCCTGAGTAGTTGACAAAATTACATGCAAGTATTTCCTTCAGCTGCCGAACACTCAACCCTTCAATGTCTTCCAGACTTGAAATATCGGACAAAGATGCCCTCGCTCGCTTTCTGGACAATCCAGGGGTCTGAAACACATCAACTGTATGTTTTTAACTGTCCCAGTAAGTTCAGAGCACCAGATCTGGTGCTACATTAAGCTGCAGCAGCTTGGCTAATTTTTTATTCTTTTTAAAACAAGTATTTGCAGATATGCATTGCTAGACACAGCTAACTCTGAAAGAACTAGAGCGTGATGGTAAATGTTGACAGAGATCTAAACACTTTGTTGTGTCACATGCCAAAAACCCATTCTTTGGATAGTTCATATCTCACCTGCTCTTCAGCACTTTCTTCTTCTTCATTATTTATAGAAGATGTTTCTGTTTGTCCCTGTGTACAAAATGAAAGTAATCAGAATAAAAACTCATTATCCCTTATAAAATATTTTCCTTTGTACCAAAATGCTCACAGATCACGTGTTGAAGTTTCAACTGCTACCAATCGTTACCAAATTAAGTCACATCTATCATCTAAACTAGTAATCTTATCTGGTAATCTTCTGTTTTGAGGTGAGAGGTACAAAAGGCATTTTTCCTGCCACCCTGAACTGCACCAATTGGCATTTTATTTTAAAGCGATGCATACCTATTAAAAAAAAAGGCAAGCTATGCTATACCATAAAACACATTAATTATCATACCCGTGAAGGTGTTCCAATTCCTGTGCTTCCCCTTCTGTTTGCAAGTTCTCCTTGAGATGACACCGATACAGACATAGAAAACGGATGAGTAAAAAACCCCGAAGTCTGCGACCGTGAGGAATGCAAGCTACTAGCGTCCATATCCTCCTCCGAACCTAATCCATGATGGCACAGCACAAGATCCACCAAGTCTTCTTTCTCTCTGCAAGTATCGGTTGGTATGTTTCTGAGAATCAGATACTGACGCAGATCCTTTACTTTCAATCTCATTAACTGAGGTCGCTGAAAGGCTGTTTCTTGCAGCAAGTGACAAGTGGAACATCTTCTGAGATTCTCTTGTAAGACTGAACAAACTGAGCAAAAATCCTTCTTGCAGTCACAACACACATGCTAAGTAGAAAGAGAAAATAACCATTCAGCTGTATGTCACAGAAAATAGATCTAGACCCTGCTCTTTCCTTCTCCAGGCCATGTCATTTACTATTAGTGTCTTAACCTCCATTTTGACTTTTAATCCACTTTTAGGATTTAAGTCTAGAAAACTGCCCTGTCAAATAGTTTTGCAGGTGTTCCAAGGCAGTCCCTTGCATTTGTAGCACTACTGTCAGCTGATTTGAGGTTTCAATGAAAAAACACTATGAATAAACAAACAAATGAAGTACTGAAGTTGTTTAGACAATAAATGAACTTGAAAGACAGTCAATTTTATGGTATGTTAAAGTACTTTTCAATATACTAAGTGTCACTGCTCTTTTCACATGTGTAAAAAACAGTATAATCCCCAAACTTTAAAGAACATAGTTCTTCCTCCATCAATTCAAAGAATTCAAAGTAGGCTTGAAATGTGATGAATCACATGGTAGGTAATTATTCCCCAAATGCACAGATGTCATTTCTGAAGAGAGCTTTGTTCAAAAGACTCTCTACAACATACAAAAGCTACACTAGGCAAGACTTTCAAGCAGCGATTTTAAATGGTCATCTCATCTGCTGTGAACAAACCCAAACTCTGAGTTTTTCAGGATTTTAGTAAATTAATATTAGCTTCAGAAAATGTCCATACACAACACTTAATTCAACAAGGTGTTTGCCATGCAAACAAAAGGACACATAGGAAGGGGAAACAACACACAAAGTGAAAAAAGAGGCTTCAAGTTTATCTAAAAGAGCTGCAGAGAATTAGGTCACTGAGTGGACAAAATAATGATGATGGACAATCATGATACATAGAAATAATGTTAACAATCCCAATTTTATTTATCTGCATTAACCCACCAACCTGCCTCCAAATGAAGGGAGAAGCTGTCAGAGTGCAATAGCATTTAACAGAACTGAACCTGGTTAGGAAACAGAGTTACACGAGTATTTCACAGAAAGAAACTGTGATAGTATATTGTGAGTTTTTCGTTTTTCCATCACGCAATTTGTTAATTCCAGTACCCAACCACTATGTTTGGTATCATCTTCAAAAACAGATAAGTTTTAATGTTTAAGATTCTGAAGCTAAAACACATATCTTACAAATTAGAATCCACTAATTTTTAGGGCAGACCAGATCCAATGTGTCACCGATTAATGAACATCAGACCTCTTAACTTCTAATCCTGTCTGCCGTTAAGTTCCTGTGACCTCAGAATAAGGCACTTACTCCCTTCCTGGCTATCTGCCTCAGGTTTCCTTATCTAAGGAAAAAATACACATTCATCTCCCAGTATGCCTACAGATCAGTTCATATGAGTAAAAATATTATGTAATAGAAACCATACTCACTTTTTTTCTAAAAACTGAAAAGGAAAGTCCACAGGCTTTGCAAACTATGTTAGCGCCTGCTGCAGCTGGAGATGGATATGCTGAGAAGTCTGTATTTGGTGTGAATCTGAATGGGCCAGCACCTCCCCCAAAGCCAGCCTGCTGGCCACGGACAGCTCCCGTACCCATGACTTCATTCAGCAATCCACAGCAGGAAGCCCACATGGAAGTAGCTCCCGCCTGAAAACATTCACAAAGCAAAAAAAGAAAATTAATACCTGAAAGTCCACATCAGCTGTGACTTGCTCCTGAAGAGCTACTTCACTCCATCTGTCATCATCCCAAAAGCATGCGGTGTGAATTCCCAGAGCACCAGGAATTCAGCACACTAATGTCTGTAACAGCCCAATAATCTCCATTTCCCAGCTGCAAACCAAAGTAGGTAAGATTTGCTTCCAAGAGGCTCACGCAGGCGCAAGGAGCTTGCTTTCATAATTCATCTTCTAGCAGAGTTCCACACAAAAAGGGTAAGGAATCTGAGGAGGTAACGCAATAGCAGAGCAAAGAAGGAAGAGACTAACAGCCAGTCGTAGGTGAAGGGCAAAACCAAAAATGACGACAGGCTGCAACACAACAATCTGTCATACTCAGGGCAGAGCTGTCCCCTGCAGGATCTTCTCCAGAACTAATCCAGCTCTTATATGACTCACAATAAAACTCTCTCCAAAAAATGTTTCTGGGTCTTCAAACTTCCAAGTAACAAACCATTCTTAATTAGAAACTAGTTATGGTCTAGTTTCTCTGAGAGGGAAATGTTTTAAGACCTCTCTGAACCTGCTGTTTCGTTGTCTTACAAAATGTCTAACAAATTAAAATAACTCTAAATGAACTTTACTCTATATTGAGTGGATTTCAGTTTTGAGTCATACAATTTAATCTTAAAACACTACAAAAAATTCTAAATACATAAATAAATTGCTACTTTTTATCCTTGAAAGCCTTTAGCACTAAACTCTTTATCAGAAGTGCATATTCTACTTAATGTTAGAATTTGGACTCCAAGTGGTTCAGGTCACATGTTTAATGACTGTCATGTGGCTCACTGAAACCTACTGGGGAAAAAAAAAAAAAAAAAGGTAAACAGAATTGCATCAGGTTCTTTCTGAAAGGAAGCTGAGTGGTACAACTTCCTTTAAACAAAATTTTTTTTCATACTTTTTTTTCTTAACTATGCTAGTTAGAGCTGTTCTGTTTTTCATTCCAGGGCAGCATCTTTTTTTTCAAAGCATGAAGACATAAAATAATTGCTTTTGAGACTTGTAGCTCTTGCTGTAAAACCTAAACCAACCGGAACATGCACTTCAGCTCAGCAATAATGGTGCTTTAATTCCTGTAGTAACTAGACTAATTTCTATATTAAATTGCACATTTCCCCTGAACCGAACACAGTCCTATTACATTTGTGGGAACTTAACACAATAACTGGGGATATGCCAGAACATCTCCTTTCAAACCACTAAGCACAAAAAGGAAGACAAGAGTCCTCACTCTGGTCTAGAGAGAAGCTGTGAGAAACAATGCCATAGGACCAAACATGTTCTACACCACCACCTTCATGTAAGTGCCTTAAGTATGGAACATCAAAAGCATCTCTCCAACCCACGCAAACTCGGTACTTCACTTTTACTGTTGTAAGCTGACATCAACACAGCAAGATATTGAACACGGTTATTTTGCTTCTGAGCTGTACAACACATAACTCTGTGTGCAGTAATAACATCAAATATACCCGCAACAAATTAAATTCACTAGTCTAATTTTACAGGTATTTCAAGAGCAAAGTTTGTCCCAGGCATAACAAGAAACCTCCATGCTGTGGGCACCCCACGCATAGGAGAAAATCTTCCTAAGCTTCCTGCGAATGGAGTTCAAGGGGGATGAACTCCAGTGGCTCTTCCCTGACCTGCAGCCAAGACACAGGTAGCTCCAGCACGCGGCTGCGCTCACAGGTACACCGTGCGCCTGGAGCCTGTCTGAGGTGTCATCAGACTTCCGTGACAATCATTAAACTATCAAACTAAGACTTGTTTTCTACTTTTCAATAATAAAGAGTGGAAACAGATCAATATTAATTTTTCCTATACAAAACAAATTATGCATACTTATCCTAGTTTATTAGGCAAAAGTAATTAACTTTTCAGAAATGCATTCTGAAAACCAATGACCTAATCCCAGAGAGCTCCAAGTTTTAAAGCTTAGGACTTCTGAAAAATATTTTTTCTTATCTTAAGGCAAAGTTTTCAGTTGCAGAAATGTTACTCTAATTCTTCATGTATTCTTAAAAATTGATGAGCTAGCTTTACATTTAAAAGATTTTAAAATAGACACATACGAATAACAGAAAAAAAACCCCAATGAACCAAAAGGGTCTGTCAGAATTCAACTTTCTTCATTATACGAGTATGGTCTTTTCAGGGGTCTCGGCAGCAGCAGGACACACAACGACTAAAAGGACATAACAGTTGCTACCACAACCCTTGCCTGATAGTTTAACACCTGCTTCTCAGACTTATTTTATTCAAGAGCCTGTAACAACTGCCCAGATATCACTGTCAACACTAAATAAATATATACTTAGGAAGTTTTTGTTACCCATTTTTGATACATGAATGTTGTTAGTATCAAACAGAAAATCTCTTTACGATTACTGCCAAGCATTTAGTCATTTTAAGGTGAAAGGTAAGGCAACATGGGCATCATTAATTTTCTCCTTACCCTAAGACAGCTGTGGATGCTTTCTATGCACTAGTGTCATTAACCAATAATTGAATTACAGTGTCTAGACTCTTCATATTACTCTGTAAAAGAATTAGACCATGCTGAAAAGCACCAACACAAGACACAAATGAGACACACTAAAACAAAAACTCCTTCCCTTGAGAATTAGTTACAATTTTGCCAATTTCTGCACCAAAAGCCTTTCCAACTACATCAGTCACCACTTCCATATTCTCTCTCACAAGCTGCCATCAGCTATCTTCTCTCTCCATACCTTATGTGCATCCTATAGGGGCAAAATACTGCATTTGAAATTCTCTGCTTTTGTTTTTGGCTCTAAGGGCATTTAGTAACCTGATCAGAATATCACCTCAGAAAGACACCCACCCCAAGCAGCTGGGAGCTTCTCCTTACACATCTGTGCAAACAGGATGTGGTATCAAAGCCAGCAGACCAAGAGCAGAGCAGAAGAAGGGATTTTATTATTTTTTAGCTGAAATTTCGTCTTTACACCCACCCTGAGATCAAGCAAGGCTTTTTCAGGGACCGAGCACCCCTCAGAACGCGCCGAACTGAGAGATCCCCGGTCACCACAACCCTCAGCCCTGACCCCAAAGCACAACAGCAAGCTCGGACGCGGAGAAGCGCCTTTGGGAAGCGAGCCCCGCGGCCGGCCGGAGCGGGCCCTCCCCGCCAGCCCCTGCCGTGCCCCCCAGCACACCGGCCCGGGGGGCTGGCTCCCAACCGCCGCCCCCCCTCACAGGCCCAACCCCCACGCACCGCCCCGAGATCGGCTCCGTCCCGTTCGGAGCCCTGCTAGTCCTTCAGCCGCCGCCGGCGGGGATCGACCGCAGACGGTGTGTGGAGACGGGGGCGGGGGCTCGCCTCAGGCGGCGACACCAGGCCTTGCTCGGCTGCTGAGTCAGTGGAGGGCGCCGGGGCTCCTCGGCAAAGCGGCCCCCGGCCCGGGCATCCCTCGGTAACGGGACAGGCCCGCAGAGCGACAGCGGCCACGGCCGGGCGGCCTGAGGCGAGGAGGGAGGGGCGGCACGGCCCGTCCCACCAGGGTCCCGGCCCCGTCACGCGCCGGTTCGCCCCCCTCCTCCCCCCCCGCAGCGAGGAGAAAGACACTCTCCTGCCCAGAGGAAGCCCCCCTTCACCTTCATGGCCGCTTCGCCACCGCCACTCGTGCTCCAGCGCCGCCCGCCGCCGCCTCAACCGGGCGCCGTCCGCCGCGGCGACCGCCGGCGCCGACCCCCCCCGCCAGCGGGCCCCCGCCCTGCGCGGCGTTCCAGCGGGCCGCCTCACGGAGGGCGGGCCTTCCCGCCGCGCCGCACGCCATTGGCTGTCCCGCCGCGGACAGCGAGCGTGCGGAGCCAATGGGAGGATGGGAAGCGCCTGTGTGTTGGCGGGGGCAGAGGTTCCGCGGGCGCGGGAGGGGGGGGCGCGAAAATACCCCTGAAACACGGAAAGAAGAGGGCACCGACAGCTGCAAGTGCGTAAATAATGGTGTCACTGAAATAAGAGAGAACTTTTACCTCATGTTTTTGGGTTGTTTTGCTTTTTTCCTGTGTACTTAAGCAGGTGTACACCGACGCCAGGCGCTGCCGGTCCTCCGAGGTAGCGAAGGTGGCTGTAACCCGCCTAGCGAGCTTCTGGTGAACGTGTGGAATAACGGGGTCCGGCACAGGGTTGGGGTGAATCTGACAGTCACCAAAATTCTGGTGTTTTGGCACCTCTGCGTACAAGCAGGCGTTTATCACAAATAGAATTAAAAGCCTCCATGCTGTAGGCCAAAGGGCAAAGTAATTATTATTCTACCGAGCCCTTTGGTGATAATCTTTAAATAATATAAAAGAAAGTTTATTATTTAAAAATCCAGTTCCAGCTAGCTTCTAGATGCCATTATTATTTTCTCTATGCTATGAATGGGATATATAAAAAAAATAATAATCATAGGTTGTAAGAACTGAAAGCTTTTCACCAGAAGTTTACATTAAAGAAACCCCAACAATACAAATCCAGCCAAGTCTTCAGGAAGCCTTTACATAAGGGCACATAGGGCCAAGAACAAAGGCAGCCTTTGCCAAAAAGAGGAACAGACAAAAGTGGCTGAAAATAAATTTTGACCACAAATCAAATTTACCCGTACAAAAGGTTGCATGCAATCTTTAATAATTTCTGCATGCTGGAACTATTTTTGGAGCAAGTCAGATACAAGAACTGAGTAAAAAAAAAATCGGTATGTAATCGCCACAAGAATGGCGCAGTCTTGGCAGCTTTAGCATTGAGAGCGGATACTTCGTGCAGTCCAACTTCTGGATTTGCACTGACACCACATCTTAATTCAAAATCAAGTAATCTCTTTTTGGGAATGCTTATGCTCCTTGACAACCTTTTGATATGCTATGAACTTTTATGCATAATTTAATTTAAAATGTCACACTAGGTTTTGGGGTTTTTTTCAACAATAGCTTGCAATTTTAGTCAAAGCGACTTAAAAGATAGTAGAAGAGCCTTGTGAATACCATGTTGGAACAAGCAATGGCACATTTCCCACATTTCTCATGCAAGAGAAGGCTTTAAGACATGTTAAGAAATATCAGTACAGTTTGTTTTTTAAAAACTTCTATGTCACCTAAACTGTCAATTTAGAGAGTCATCCCTGAAGTACCAAATTATACACAGATTTTTTTTTTTATAATCTTACATTAAAACATGAGCGCTTCTCATGCAGTCGCTGTAAGTGGGGTAAAAGCTCTGTCCTACAGATGACCCAAAGCAAGCAAAACCTAAAATTTTTCCTTTAGCTCTGTTAAGGACTTGCCAGCAATAAATCCTCCCAAACACAGATGTTTTAGGGAGTAACGTGGGCCTGACAGAGCTGAGATCTGGTGACTGTGCTGGCAGCTGCAGTTGCCACTCCTGCCTTAATTTGGGCAGATCTTGATGAATCATATTCATAACATGTGATTTGAGATCACTTTTAATGCATTAGCCTCTCTAAATTGTAACCACATAGATTGTTTTTAACTGAGGATCTTTAACTCCATCGGCTATTTTGTGGCTGAAAACTAGCGTTTGCAGAGGTTCTATTAACAAAAGACTTGCCCTCACTGACCCTTCTGGATTGTGCCAAAGCAGCATTAAAAGATTTAAATCTATTAATGCTAGATGTCCCATTTACTTCTGCCATGAAATAACAAGTGGTGACGACGCGCTGCAGCTCGGTAATCCCCCAGGGTTTTACACATCATGAGAGAGCGAGGCAGAGAAGTGATTCTTACCAGCAGTATTCATTTGTTTTTAATGTAACAAGTTGAAAAATTTTATAGTAAAGTTAAAAAAAAAAAGTTAATTGCTGGGCTTTATTTGGGAATTTCAGGTTGGATATTACTACCTGTGGGAAGAATCATTATAGTATTCACTTTTTATACCAGAGGCACACAGTACTTTGGAATTAACTTTTGATAAAGTGTTCGGATGACTGAGACTTGGTTCGACAGATTCAGTGTTGCACTAAATATCCCCAAGCCCAGCCGGTGGCTATTTGATACTTGATAAGCTCAGGCATGTTACTTGGGGGCGTCAGCCTGTTTTAGGTAAGATAAAACATGAGTTTTTCAATGGCGTTACCTCATCTTGAATTTAATACGACCAAAAATCATCTCTTGCTGCTTCTTTGGAGGGCTGGTTTTCAGGCATGCGAGTTTATTTAAATATACTTTAAAAGCCTATTCTAAATGTTCTCTGTACCATAGGCTGAAGGATTGTCATCAGAGTTCGCACGTTGGCTTCAGAGCGTTACACAGAAATGTCAGAACCAGATGCGTGTCATTTCCTTTTTCCTCCAAGTTCTGCAGAGGCTGGCTGCAGCCCGGACTTTATCTCATCTCCCACCCCGCCCTGCCAAACCACTCCACCAGTTCAGTCTTTCCGCCCAAGCTGTCACAGTTTATTTTCAGGAAATGTCAGCAAATTGACCTTTCTAACATAATAGCTGTAGTTATTTCCTGGGGTTTATATTCAGATAAGCACAACGAGTATTAGTTCATTGAGGTCTAGGAAGCTGTCATTAATTATGCCAGCAACAACTAACTACAACGTTAAGTTTCTTAAATGTAAATGTATTCTAGAAAATCACCCCACGCTTGATTTGCCTCCTCTCCCTCTCACCACCCCCAGGCATAAACCAGGAGCAACTCGACTGAAATTCCCGGGGACACGAAGATGTGTTGTAATACTGAGTTTTGTTTTGCTCTCACTTACAGAAATGAAAACTATTACAATAACTGGAGAATTTTATTTGGGAACATGACACCTTAATGAAGTCCTTTAACAAATTATTGAGAAAATAAAAACGTATGTGTGGAAATATCTTTATTGCATCACGATTTATTTGCAAGAAATCCAATCTAACAGGAGTGAATCCACTCCGTGGTGTTCTCCGGCTGCGCCAAGGAAACGCTCGCATCAGAGCGTGGATCTCTCCGTGGATCAGTATGGCACAGCGAATCCCCTCGTGGCCTCTTCCGTGACTGGCTGTGGAGAAACACCATGTCCTGGCCAAGTCGCTGCTCCTCAGGCTCCTCAGCGTGGCTCTCCTCGCCGGGACACGTGGGGCCTACCCCGCCTGGGACAATGCCGGTGGTGGTCATGCCTTCCTCAGAAGGCTGCGACACAGCCATGAAGGGCCACGAGGGTCCCTAAGACCTCGTGGGGTCATGGTTCGGGTGCTGGCCCCACCGCGCTGCCAACCCCGGTCCCCACAGACCCCACGGGCCGTGGCGGGAGCAGCATGGAGGCCCATGCCAATGGAGGAGATATGACCAGCTGCTGGGCTGTGGGTGACAACAGGCTGTGGCCAGCCCATGCAGACGCTGGCCATCGCTCGCCACAGTCCACAGCCTGGCTGAGCGGCCCCGCGCCATGCAGCACGCCCGACCGCCCTGCGCGGCTTCCCCCGCCGTCCGCCCGCTTCCCTCTAGGCGGCACCGCGCGGATCCTCTTCTCCCCGGAACGTCTCCCCTGGGCTCTGGCCGCCAGCCGGCCCCGCGATGGCGGCGCACAGCTCCGCCTCTGATTGGCCGCGCCGCGGCCCGCGTGATGGCGACGGCGGCGGCGATTGGCCGGCGGGCGAGGCCGGTTTCCCGGGCGACGGGGCGGCTGGGCGGGCGGGTGCCGCCATGGCGAGCGTGCACGAGAGCCTCTACTTCAACCCGATGATGACGAACGGCGTGGTGCATGCCAACGTCTTCGGCATCAAGGACTGGGTCACCCCCTACAAGATGGCGTTGCTGGTGCTCCTGAGCGAGCTGGGCCGCACCGGCGCGCAGCTCGGCCTGCTGGAGCGGCGGCGGCTCAACCGGCTGCTGCTGCCGCTGCTGCAGGTCGGGGACGGGCCTGGGCCTAGGCCTGGGCCTGGCCCGGGGGGGCGGGGAGGGCGACCCCAAGGGCCTGCTTGCGTTGTGGCCTGTCGCGACATGTCGCTCTCCTCCCCAGGGCCCTGACATGCCGCTGTCGCGACTGCGCAAGGCCATCGAGGAGTCCTGCCCGCACCTGGCCAGCTCCGTGCACATCAGGTGGGCGCCGGGGCCGCGCCTCCCCTCCCCGCCCGCAGGAAACCCTTAAACCGAGTCCCTGCGGTCGGGGACGGGGGGGAGAGCTGCCGAGGGCCGGACATCGGCCCCCGCCGTGGGCTCGTAGCGGATGGAGGCACGAAGTCGTTGCGAGCCAGGCTTCCCTGCTGCTAGAGGCTAAGGAACCGCTTGCGTTGTTGAGTTAATTCCTTCCCTCTTGTAGTTTCTGTGTTTTGCGTTGGAAACTTGCAAACACTGCCTCTACAGTCAATAATTCTGTGAAAGATGATAAAGCCGTTGCATGTATGCTCTGTAGTTTCTATACTCTGATATCTATTAAGAAGGGCTCTGAAATGTGTAAATGTATAGTTAAAGAAGTCATACATTTGGAGCAAAAATGTACTTCTACAGTTTTCTTAGTTCTCATAACTAAGTTCCAACAGGTGCACAAACCAAACATCGAAGCCATCCATTTTAAAGTTCCTACAACACAGATCTGTTTTGACATTAGCTAACTCACTGAACAGCAACAGTTTTAAAAATCAGTCTATTTTGGGTTCCTAATTGTTTTGTTAGAAGAATAACAATCTTCTCTAATTGTTCTCTTTATTACAAGAACTGTTTAAAAAGGGGGGGAAAAAAAACCCTCAAACCTGATTATTATTTGTCTTATTATTAATATTTAATATATTTTGATTTGGCTCGTGAGTATAAAAACCTTCTGGGCATAATGAATTAGCTACCACTTGGTTCTGTTTGTGTTTACTCATCTATGCCTGAAATAGAAGAATATTTTATTTGATGCATAATATTAATACCCTAAAAAACTGTGGTTTTCTTTCCCTGTCTAGGTTAAAGCTTATGGCAGAAGGAGAATTGAAAGATATGGAACAATTTTTTGATGACCTTTCAGATTCATTTACAGGGACAGAGCCAGAAGTTCATAAAACAAGTGTAGTAGGTAACTAATTGTTATCCATAAGCTATATTTGATGTGATATCTATCATTGATGTAATTCACTCAGGATACAGCTTTGTTTTTCTTTTTTGCGGGTGTAAAGATTGCATAATATGATTTTTTCTCTTGCTCAGATGTTTCATATTAACCAATACTTTTGCATGTTGTGCAGTTCTTACTGATCTTAACAATTTTTCTGTGATCAGATGGTCTGTGAGATTTGCCACTAAATTAATACCAGATTTACACCCTGCAAAATTGAGTTTTATCATTTGGTAGGCTAAGATGAGACACTTAAGCAAAATTAAATACTGCAATTTAATCTTCTGGTTATTATGATCTCTAGTCTTCTCTCTGAAGCAGCAACCTTACAGACAGTTGTCATAACAGATGTTTTCCTTTGCAGGTCTGTTTCTCCGCCATATGATCTTGGCATACAATAAGCTTTCTTTTAGTCAGGTCTATAAACTTTACACTGCACTTCAGCAGTACTTTCAAAAAGATGAGAAAAAAAATGGGACTGATGAGAGTGATATGGAACTGACAAATACAGAGGAACTGGAGGGGAAAATGGAGAAAGAAGAACTTGATGTACCTTTAAGGTGATATATTTAATATTAAAGTCTTTCCCGCTTTTTACAAGGATTAGTCTTATTTCAGATTACTGCTGTACACATCAGGGTAAACTTAAGCTTTGATGCTACTCCTGTTAAACATTCCAGACTCCATGAATGCTCATCTAGGCCCTGTGCATGTCCTATCACTAACGACTTCAGCTGCGATATTGAGATGTACTGTACTGTAATCTTGTATTCTTTTTAAAGCCTCATGCACACTAGTAGAGCTGGGTGGCCTCTCCGTTTCCGTGGTGCCACCATGTGGTAACGCTTGTAAATGGCAACAGTTCTGCTCAGTGTCTCGTAGAAGATGGCGGTACCCCATTCTCATGCTCACTTAGGGAATCGCAAGCTGAAGGCCAGATGCTGCCCACAGTTCCCTTCTGTACAGCCCACTGCTGAATGACTTCTCTGGTTGTGCTAGTGTGTGATGTGTTAAAGCTGTTGGAGAGGTCACTTTCAGCAAGGAAAGATTGCTCACTAAGGAAAAGTTAAGCTTAATGGTTTTGGTTTCTCTTTTCACCCTTCTTCAAATAAAAGAACTTGTGTCTATTTACATAAAAAATGAGCAACAAATATCGAGACTTTTCACCTGCTAAAGAGGTGCTCCACTGTAAGAATAATCCTAAAAGCATCTTGTGTATCCATGTTTTTAAAATGTACTTTCTAAACTGTCTTTATATAAACTTGTGCTTGTGCATGCTCTGCTACAGCATGAGTCAGTTAACAGCTTTTGGAGTCTGTCTGTATGCTGTAGTTGCTGTCTTTCCATGGAATAAACTTCTGTCTGCTCTTGCAGGACAGCTGTTCTCTGGAGTGATGTATGTGGCCAAAGTGCCTGTTCATTTCATTTGACTATCTTCAGAAGAAAGGAAAAACAGAGCAAAGCTATTTGAATATGTCAATCCCAAACCTTCTATCTGCTGTTTTTCTTTGGGTTTTCACGTGTATTTAGAGTAACATTCATATTGACCACGGTCTCTGCAGGTTGAAGATTACAACTAAACTGTGTGAAACCATTTGGATTGCTAGTTTTGATGCAGTAGATTTTATTCTGTATTAAGTTTTCTCCTTTTAGTTTCCTTTCATGCTGTTGAGCTCTAATATCTAATATTAGAGCTCAACAGCATGAAGCAGAAGTGTGGAGTGTCTGATAAAATGTA
Source organism: Ciconia boyciana (assembly GCF_034638445.1). Taxonomy (NCBI): domain Eukaryota; kingdom Metazoa; phylum Chordata; class Aves; order Ciconiiformes; family Ciconiidae; genus Ciconia; species Ciconia boyciana. Next base: position 9,601,804 of record NC_132948.1, read on the forward strand.
TTTCCTTGTATTCTATTTCATTGCCCTTGTTTCTAACCAGAGTGCTTCTTATCAGGGAAGAAGAGATATCTTGCAGTGGGCCTCTTTCCCAGAAACAAGCAGAGTATTTTCTTTCTCAGCAGGTATGTTAATTCTGAATAAAGTTGAGTAAATGATCCATAACATGATTTTCACCTGCAGTTTTATCCACAGTGTCAGACATTATGTTTTCTTAGATCTGTTAAAGATTTGTTGATATCTTGCATGTAGTTGCTGAGTATGAACACTTGGGGCTAAAAGTGTTTTATCTAGGCATGTACACCGTATGATGATATTTGATTCTGAGAAGGTCACTTCTGTTCTGACTACTTGCCTCAGATTTGATCTCTGCTAAATGTGCAGTTTTGTTGATTATTCCAGCTGGTAAATACAAAATGGAGCAGAAATACACATGGGCACAAATGTCAGTAAATGTGCTGCATGCTTATAATAGCTTGCTAAAAAAATAAAATATGTGTAATACATGATGTTTTGTATACACTTTGAATGGTCCAAGTAACTTCTCAGTCCCATTAGGATCTGTACTGTTAGGGGTTATTGAATCCAGTAGCCTGGTTGTGGCAAGGCTCCTGCAACTCCATGATCCCCAGTGCAACCAGTGGTGAGGCTGAGCATGCTATTTGTTATCCTGTTCCCCTCTCTGGCTGATGAGGATGAAGGTCCCTTAGTGTGAAATATATACACATGTACGCTCTCGCATGTGCTCTCTCTCTTTCTTGATTCCACCAGTAACTGGGCTTAAATGCTCAGTTTATCAAGTAGCTGGCCCCTGGATTGTCTTGTCTCCAGTTGCCTCCAGCAGAAAGACACAACACATGTACAAATGCATCTTTTGGTTGACCCAAAGGCCCCACAGTCTCTCCCTCAGTTGGCTTGGGACCTCCCGGTTGGCCTTGATTTCCTCCAGTTGTCTCGTTCAGAGAAACATACCTGGCCCAGTCTTATATGACTGTTTCAATACTTGGCTCTCAAGCTGCTTATCCTACTTTCTGCCTAGTCCGGCTTGATGTTCACCAGTGGTCACCCACTGACACGCATACTCTCACTTGCTCTGGTTGCTGGCACCACAGGCACACAGACGCCTGTGATCTAGCTCCAGTTGCTGGCACTTCAACCTCCCTACGCACATGCAGAATAGGGAACCCCTTATCCAGGAGCAGAGTTAGAAATAGGGTTTAATGAGAAGACTAGACAGACTGCAGTGATCTGGTGCAAAGTATGGATTTTAACTGCAGTGACGTTCTGTTATACTGTGTTTTTTAGCAGGTGTGATTTATGTAGAGTATCTGTTACCAGTGCGTATAAATTTTTTTTCCTCCTAATTACAGTATTATGGAGGAATTGGGATGTTTAGGAGGGTTCTGAAATTTGAAGTCTCTTTATTATACAGTATTCAGTAATGCTTATTCTAGTAACTAGATTATTGTAATTTTTTATTGATTGATCTACTTGCCAAAGCAAACTATGGATTTACTTTTATTTAGTTTCCTGATTTTTTTTTTTTTGGTGAGAAGATACATGTAATTCCAGTGAGCAATCCGTTGTATTAGTTCTTCAAAGGGAAACTTAAACAGAAGGCTTTAAGTACCTTTAAACAGTCCTTTGAATAAGCTTTTGTTTTACTTGGTGTGTCTGATCTCTGGAAAGAGAATGCTGTAATACCGTATAGAATAAAACTGCCACTGATGTTTCAGTATCATAGTAGACAGAGCTGTTAGAAAATCTTCTTTAATGTTTTCTCCAAGCAGATAACAAACTGACAAGCATGTATCAAAATATATTTGTAACCCTCCAGTTTGAGTTACTTATCTTACTTTTACTTTTCAATTTTTATTCCAGGCTTCTTTATTGAAGAATGATGAAACAAAGGCTCTTACTCCAGCATCTTTACAAAAGGAACTGAACAACTTGTTAAAATTTAATCCAGACTTTGCTGAAGCAGTAAGTATCTTTTTCTTCATCCAAAATGGTTGTAAAGGGATTTCTTATCTCTAGGATGGAATTATTTGGGAGTAATTTATTCTATATTGAAATATAAGCAGATGATAAAAATGTAAGTTGCATGTAAATGTTTAGTAATTCAGACTGAAACTCCTGAAAGTACAGAAGCCTTAATTAAGTGAAGTACTTAACCACGTCTAGCTTTATGCACAGATATAATCCTCTTAATTTTTGTGGGACTATGTGCGTGCATTCTTGTTGAACTAAACCTAGAACTAATTTCTTTTTCCATACGTTTTCCTAAGAAATTTCAGGCCTCATACTCCCACGGTTTAAAAATCAGTATTAAGTGCAATATCTGTTGATTTTTCTTACTGATGTTCACTTTACTTCTGGTACTTAATAGCACTTTATACTGAAAGCAATAGACAACTCGCATTGAGAGTTGGCTCCAGACCTGTGCTGTGAGCATTCGCCTTGTTCCTCAAGAACTTATTCTTGAACAAGTTTGTCGTGGTTTAACCCCAGCTGGCAACTAAGCCCCACACAGCTGCTCTCTCACTGCCCCCACTGGGATGGGGGAGAGAATCAGAAGAGTAAAAGTGAGAAAACTTGTGGGTTGAGATAAAGACAGTTTAATAGGGAAAGCAAAAGCTGCGCACACAAGCAAAGCAAAACAAGGAATTAATTCACTCCTTCCCATGGGCAGGCAGGTGTTCAGCCATCTCCAGGAAAGCAGGGCTCCATCACGCCTAACGGTGACTTGGGAAGACAAATGCCATCACTCCAAACGTCCCCCCCTTCCTTCTTCTTCCCCAGCTGTATGTGCTGAGCATGATGTTATATGGTGTGGGATAGCCCTTTGGGCAGTTGGGGTCAGCTGTCCCAGTCCCAGCCGTGTGCCCTTCCAACTCCTTGTGCACCCCAGCCCCCTTGCTGGTGGGGTGGGGTGAGGAGCAGAAAAGGCCTTGACTGTGTGTAAGCACTGCTCAGCAATAACAAAAACACCCTTGTATTATCAGCACTGTTTTCAGCACAAATCCAAAACACGGCCCCATACTAGCTACTCTAAAGAAAATTAACTCTACCCCAGCCAAAACCAGCACATTCTCCACCCCTTGAGTTCCCAGTCAGCTCTTTCCTGCCTTACTTTCTAACTCTTCCTCCCAGTAGCCCTGGGCTGAGGCAGACAGGATTTTCCTTGCTCCCATTTGGAGACATATCCTTGAAAGGGCTGCCAGAGCAGGGGCTGGACTTCACAACTCCTCCAGTGTTCTGTTTGACATAAAGGGTTGTCCTGCCCGGGTCTCAATGCCAAGAAGAAAATACATCGGTTTAGCATCTGCTTTCTATCTGCACGGCATTTGGAAGCAGTGCTCTTGCTTCTGAGTATCTTCCTGAGTGCAGACACAGTGGGAGTCATGCCTCCATTCCCACTCTTGCTTAGCATATAAATACAGGAGTTCTACCTATGCAGAGGTCTCAGACTGGGTGGGATAATTCTGACGGCCAAATCTGGGCCTATGGGACACCATTTGGAAGATCCTGTTAGGGAAAACAACCAATTTTATCCAAGATTTACAGAAATTCTGCACAGGTAGTATCGGTATCGCTGCAACTTACGATCAAGCACTTTCCTGGCCATGCAGTATTTCATGGTTGCACTTGTTAGGCAACCTTTCTCCATAAGAAGATACATAGTAACTATAAACAAAAACTTCGTTTTAATAGTGCTGTATAGTTAGTGCTGTATAGTTAAAACTGATTTTGCTTCAATTTTTAGCATTATTTAAGCTACTTAAATAGTCTCAGAGTGCAAGATGTCTTCAGTTCAACACACAGCCTCCTTCATTATTTTGACCGTTTAATTCTCACTGGAGCAGAAAGCAAAAGCAATGGGGATGAAGGTTACGGTCGGAGTTTGAGATACGCTGCTCTGAATCTAGCTGCACTGCACTGTCGGTTTGGCCATTAGTAAGTTAATATATTGTACCGCACAACTAAAATTCATCTTGTTGCATCTTGTAAGTGGTGATAGATGGATCTTTTGTTCATTCTGCAAATCTGTTCAGGAGAAGAAGGGACTTTCTCTAATTTGATGACAGCTGTAGCTGAGTTGGGTTGGAATTTTCTTGGAATCTTGATTTGTTTTGGTTTGTTTTTATTTTGACATTTATTTGGTTTCCATAATAACTGAGCCATCTACAGCAGGGTAAGAGTTGACATTTGTCTGTGTCCTGTTGCAACTGTTTCCTAGGTATTTAAGTTCTCAATTGCTACATTTCCATGACCTCAGAAAGGTCAGTGGACACAAATGCCTATTTTCAGCTATATTCTCAAGAAAGTGTGGTTGGTTTTCTGTTTAACATTCAAATCAACTTAGAACTGATGATGTGGAAGAAGAATAATTAAAAAAACAAAAAGCCATCTGAGCTTTTTTAATTTAAAAATGCCATAGGGGTGGGTGTTATTTTATTGATAAAGCTGGCTTACCCATCTCCATATGTGGTTTGCATTTATTGACTGCTGCCTGGATGCATCACGTAAAAGGACTGGAGATGGGAAGGACATCTGCAAAATTGAGAGCAACAACTTTTTCTACACAGGCAGATACTTAACATTGCCCCTGTTCAAACAATAACTTGGCACATTGGCATGTGCAGGGTTTGAAAGCCCACTTAGGGGTTACAGTTGCATTTTTGTAGTGGGTTGCAGATGCCGTCTTGCTTATTATCCTCAAGACTAGAATATATTGCTGAAGTGCTAGGAGGAAAATACAGGCTTTCTTAGCAGTCTGTTAAATCAGAGTTATCTTCTGAGTGCAATATGCATAATTTAGATCAATATTCCTCTGTATAATAATGCTGTATTTTAAGCACTGTGGGAATACTAATATGTTCTCCCTTTTTGTTTGCTGATAGCCAGCAGGCTGAACTTGCACTTCAGGAAGCCATCCGAATTGCACAGGAGTCTAACGACCATGTTTGCTTGCAGCACTGCCTGGTAAATAGCTGTGTTGAAGTGGAGGTTAAGTCACCTTTGTCTGTGTTATCTGAGCCTTTGCTCAGTGAACTGTTGCAGAACTACTCTTACAGTAGTATCTCATCAAATGCATCAGTAATCTAAATATGACTGCCCAACACTGGGGTGACATTGCTTCTGGCAGATGGGTCACCCAGAGCAACAAACTGCAGGGAGATCATGGGATGGTTTTGTTGCAATTTAGGATCACTTTCTTAAACAGCAGTTGTGATCCCAGAGTACAAAGATCTCAGTACTGAGCTCAAAGTTTATTCTTATATGTTTTAAAGAGACAAAGTATTTCTTAAACCTCCTCCATACTGTCTATTGGATTCTCAAAGAGTAATCAGCCTTCTTTTGAGCAAATAAAAAGGAGGAGGGAAAGACTTGGATTCCTCTGTATTTTGTTATGTAATTAACATTATTGTTACAATGAATTGGCATCAATGGTATCAAACTCCTGAGACACTGCTTTCCACAGTTAACTGTATAATGGAGTTTCTGTGAACCTCCAGCGTTGACTGCTGTCAAGCTAGTGTCCCAGCCTAGCTGCACTTTTGATGTATTTTGCTGTGCAGCATTTAATGGAAGTTTCCTTAGTATCATATTAATTCTGAAGGGTGGTTTGTATTTCCAGTGAGTTTTTGTGCATTCTGTGCAAAAAGTAAGAGAAGTTAATAGTGCTGCAGCCATTAGTTATTTGCAATGAGGTTTTAACTTTTCTCCTTGCTAGAGCTGGTTGTACATCTTGGAGCAGAAGATATTCGATAGCTGTGTTCTGCTGGAGCACTCTGTAAACAAATCTTTACATTTTGGTTTGCCGGTAAGTCCATTTCATTTATCCTTAACTTTATTCTAGGACAAACACATGCGGTAAGGTGTGCATGAGAGGGTTTTGGGTTTTGTGGCTGGCCTGTTCAAAATATGTAACAGAATTTAAACAAATCTGTTTTAACACTCCAAAATCTAGCTGTTTCTATTATTTTTACTCTTCATATTAACAAACCAGAGTTCAGTTGCTTTAATATCAGTGCATTATTGCAAAGCTCACTGTTTGTCCTTCTTACTTGTTTGGTTTTCAGGCAGAAGAACTCTCTGTGGCTACTAGCCTGGCCCCATGTACCATTTCGGCCTTAGGCCTGTAGCACAATCTGCTGGTGCTTAAGGGAGGTTCTTATGCTGCTGCCTTCCCTCAAATTCAGTGCTGATGCCTCTGGCAGGGCTTTGGACACGTTTACTTGTATGGCTCTGTCCCAGCTGTGAAATCTTGCAAGGCAGCCCTCCCCTTAGATAGTTTTGTGCCCGGAATCTGTTGGCTGTTAATGTTCAGTTCTGTCTTCCCCAAGACTTGCAATCTCTTTGTTAAGAGAACTGTTCTAAAAGGAACTGAACTGCTGATGTTGGGAGATGAAAGCAGACATGGCCACTTCGTGGGGAAGGGGAGGGAAGGCTCTGTGTTTTCACAGCTGTTTTATCATTGAAGAAATCCAGGTACAAGTCCTGTCATCCTCTTTAAGACTTCTGTGTGGGGGAGTGGAAATTACCTTTCACATCTAACAAAATGGCATTCACATATATGTGGGTGTGCATAAGTGGGTATTTAAAGAAATGCCTGGAGCAGTGTTTCTTTGTCTCTACATCACCTCTTTTTCTTTGGGATTTTTTTCTTAGTTTAGAACTCTTGCTCCGGTGTAATTTGCAAGCATAGTGTACTCTATTGTCTTTCAATGCTGTTGGTATTTTTTTTTTCTTCTTCCCAGTACCTTGCTTCCCTGGGAATACAGTCCTTGGTTCAGCAAAGAGCTTTTGCAGGAAAGGCTGCCAACAAGCTAATGGATGCCTTAAAAGATTCTGATCTGTTGCACTGGAAACACAGCTTGTCAGAGCTTATTGATATTAGTATAGCACAGAAGACTGCCATTTGGAGATTATACGGCCGCAGGTATTTTGTTTCTTTTGAACTCTTGGGTTAGCTCACTGTACTTGTTCACACATAATGCATTTTGAGTTATTTATATAGGTGTAACAAGTGACTCTGTCTCTCCAGTGTACTAAAATAAAGCAATCAGACTGTGATTCAGTATGGGCTGAGTGCAATTATTTCCATTCTCTTGTGTTCCTTTAAAACTCATACTGGAGAAGAGATTGAGTTTCCATTTAGTGGTGGCAAATAGATCATAAGTTGTTCCTGTGCCCCCAGTTTCAGCATCTCTGTGCTTAGACTGTGTGCAGCTTGCAGTATGTGGTACTTGATGTGCCTGCATAGTCCAGAGTTCCTGGATTGCAGTTGTTTTACAAGTTTTCATTCTCCTCCAGGCCCCTGGCTTACCAGAAAATGTAGACTGTTGTCATAACAAGACCATAGATTAAAAATGGTTGTTGTTTGTTGCTTGAAAGCTAAAAGATGTTTCTCTTGCACAAGCACCATGGCACTTCAACAAGCCCAAACATTGCTGAGCATGAACAGTCTGGAGGCTGTGAATGTGGGCGTTCAGCAGAATAACACAGAGTCCTTTGCTGTAGTATTGTGTCACCTGGCTGAGCTACATGCAGAGCAGGTGAGTTTTATGGCTAGTTGCACAAAATGTCATTTGGGTGAGGTGTGGGTGTTATTGACGGAGAGTGTGAGACTTGACTCGTGTTTTCTTCAGCCTTTAATGTCTGCATTGGGGGTGAAGAAAATACAGCGGTTTTGCTTGGCAAGTTCTTTCCATGAAGGTTGTATTTAAATCAAGGGGAGTGGTGCTTGCCCCAGTGTACGTTAATCAGAGTGCTGTTTCTGTGTTACAGGGATACTTTGCAGCTGCTTCTGAAATACTGAAACACCTAAAGGAAAGATTCCCTCCAAACAGTCAGCATGCACAGGTAGAATATTTATAATTTAGCCTGTAAATTATGTAACTACTATACAATAGGATCTGAATTCCATTGCATCTGAATTCTTTCCTCTGTGTGCCTTGGGCTATACATTTGCTAATTTAACTTGACTCATGACCTCACAGGAAGCTGTGCAGCATAAACTTTTCTACAAAAGCATGAAAAAGATACCCTGTTGTTTTAAGACTGGCGAGACATTTATCTCACCATAGCCTCCTAAGAAAAAGCTGTTTAAATAGAAATGTCATTGACAGAGGAATATACATCTCTTTCATGAGCATATATAGGAATTACATGTTCTGCATTGATTTGGAGCTTCAAAGTTCTGTTTAATTAGTGCTACTTATTTTGATATATTACAACCCAGAAATAACTGAGAGAATAGGCTGGTTTTTGTGTGACTCTGGGAAACACATGAGTCTATAAGGTAGTGTTTACATTGACGTGTTCAAGATTCCATTAAATATAGTTTGGTCCTTCTCTGTTCGCGACAGAACAAGTCTACTGTTTCAAAGCATTAGTAATGATTTAAAAGAGCTTTTTTACTTGAAATGCACTCAAATAGGTGAGGTTTGGTATTGAAACATTAATCCAGACCCGAGCATTTCCGTTGAGGACAGTAATTTAGTAAATCCAGTAATTGGACAGTGGAGTTAGTTGTGTCTAGACATAAATATCCACAGAGGAAAATAAAAAGTAAGTTCTAACTTGGGATTAGAAAATGAGCAGGCACAGCTTCTGAAACTTGTTCCTTGGATGTTCTTTGTTTAGCTTTGGATGCTGTTTGATCAGAAAATACAGTTTGAGAGAGCCATGAATGATGGCAGATATCATATAGCAGATTCTCTTGTAGCAGGAATTACAGCACTTAATAGCATTGAAGGCGTATACAGGTAAGAAATCATGAATCTGCATACACTTGCAGGTGTGTCCTATGCAGATAATGAAAAATTTAGCAAAATGATTGCTGGCAATCACATGTGCTTACATGCTCTTCCCTTTCCAGAACTAATTACGGTCATGATGTCTCATCTGTAGTGCTTATTCCATTAGAGTACATCCTGCCATAAAAATTTCTGGTTGTTTCTCTGGACATTTTAAGAACTGGAATAGCACTGCTGAAGTTGGTGTTATTATAGAGCTGTAGATCTGTTGTGAGAATACAAAATACTTCTTCAAAATCTGCCATGGTAACTGTACTCAAAAGTAAGCAGAATTTTATGTCAAATAGCTAGGGATCTCAGGCCTAGCCTGAGCTTGAGTGTGTCTTCATCTGTGTCCTGGTTTCCACATCTACAAAATGGAACAATATGATTTTTCTCTCACCTTAATGGGTTCTTGTTTCTAAATGAGAATGACATGTTAGAAATAGGTAGGGTTAAAACTTGTTATTTGGTGAGTATGAAAACAACTTACTGTTAAAAGCAATTTCTTCTTGATTTTCAATGAGGCAAAGCACCTAAAAACACAGCCAATGCCAGTAAGCCGGAAGATCAGTATTCATGCTGTGTGACCTGATGCTTGTCCTTCTGGAATTGGACTGTTTGTGATTTCCCTGATCTTTAAATATTCTACTCAGTGTCTGGGTTCAGGGCGTTTGTACACATCCCCTACTGCTGTGTTCTTGCTCTTTCCCTGTTGCTTCGTATCCTTGTTAGCTCAAGCCAATTTTAGCTACTTGACCTCATACCTGTTTTTCTTACAAATAATTACTTGTGCTTTGTAGCTTGCATGCCTTCCCAATTCTGTTGCCTGTTTGGCCTTTGTTTTTGGCAATGTCTGTTTTCTATCTAAAGCCGTTTTATGAGTTTGATCCTTTCTGCCTGGGAGTTGTCCAGTTGGAATCAGAGATACCCGTCTTTCCCCCTGACGGTGTGTATAGCATGCGTACACTTTGTCAGAACGCCATTCTGCAGTTACAAGAAACAGAGGTCACAAAAGAGAGACCTACTTTACTGTGTTCTGAAGAGCAGAGTTGTATCTAAAATATAAAAATATGATCAGTGATGTTTTCTTTCTACCACGGCAGAAAAGCCATTGTATTGAAAGCCCAAAATCAAATGTCAGAGGCTCACAAACTTTTGCAGAAATTGTTGATCCACTGCCAGAAAATCAAGAACACTGAGATGGTGATTAGGTAAGAATGTTTCATTTTCAGAGTATTAAAGCCACTTTGCAGTGATTAGAATCAGCCATTTCAATTTGTCTGTGTTCAGACTTCACTAGTTTTCAGATTACTTACTATGATTTGGAGATTACAAAATAATTTCATTTATTAATCATGGTATGGAGGAATCCTCAAAATATTGTGGAATTGAAACCTAGTCATCTTTAATATGTAAACTAAAAAGTAGTAAACTTAGCTTAAAGTTCCATGAAGTCTTACGGAAGAAGGAAACACAGCATCCAAAATAAATAGGAAATAGGAATGTATGTGTGTAATTGTACCTTTGTGCTAACCTTCAGAGTAGTTACAGTGTTATTTAATCTTTTGTATGTCGGTGGCATCTCCTCTTAAGGGTGCAATTGAAGTTTATTGTATATGCGGCAATGTAATTCATAATAAAATCAATACCATTATGGATGGAATAATTGTTTGGGAAACAAGTGGACATTTTTCATCGAAAGAAAATGTTTGTAATTCTTTCCCTCTGTTTTGGTTAGCGTACTGCTGTCAATAGCAGAGCTCTACTGGAGATCTTCATGTCATACCATAGCACTGCCTGTCCTGCTGCAGGCTCTTGCCCTTTCTCGAGAATATAGTCTACAGTACTTGGCTTCTGAAACTGTGCTGAACTTGGCTTTCTCCCAGGTATGTCTGGTTTGTGTTTTCACAGGGCTGTAGGGCAACATTTATTCTGGGGATCAGGATACTGTTTTTTCTCCTGTGAGATTTAAGAACACAGAATTAGATTATTGATTCTGAAGAAGTATATTCGAAATGTAAAATCTTTTGAGAAAGTTAATAAAAGTCAAGTTTCATGTGTATCGCATATAATTAAGCAGGCAAACATAAACTGGCCCTGCCTTCATTTCCTCAGTTGTTATTTTTTCTGCTAGTATTTAGCTTTCTAGTAGCACAGTTTGGCATGTGTTTGAATTAAAAATAATGCTTGTAATGGAGTTCAGTTATAGTGTTTATTGTGAGCTGTCAGAGATGTGGTTGTCAGCACTGACTGCAGTAGAGAAGCCATGCCTAATCATTTCAGATAGTAGCTCATTTCTAGTAATAAGTTTTGATTTAAAAGAAGGTTATGTGGAAAAAATTTACATCCTTGCCTGTAGTGCATTGTGTTGTTAGAAACAGATGCGGCTTATGTTGGTCTTCTCTGAAGAAGCTGCTCTTACCAGTGGATTCCAGTATTAGACCAGCAAGTATTTCTTTTTCAGCTGATCCTTGGCATTCCTGAACAAGCCCTGAATATTCTGCACATGGCAATAGAACCCGTCTTGGCCCACGGAGCTGTCCTGGACAAAGGCTGTGCCATGTTCTTGGTGGCCAAATGTCAGGTGGCTTCTGCAGCTTCCTACACTCCACAAAAGAAGATTGAAGGTAGTGTGAAGAGTAATTCTCCTCACTGAAACTGCACTCAGAAGTTGAGAAGTGCAAACCAGTGTATATATTGGAGTCCTGCTACACGATCACTGTTAAAAAAGTTTAAATGATACAGCAGAGTGTGTTACCTATAGTTATCAGATAGCAAAATTCATTTGGAATTAGTTATTCAACAGATGCCGTGTTTATAATGGAATCGTGTTTATCTGCATACTTTCGCACCCGTATTTTGCAGCAAAGGCTGAATAACAGAAACTAGCTGAAAGACCATGTTGCTAAGACACAAATTGTTTTGAAAAGCTAAGGAATTTATAATTGGGCTCCTTAGAATTGCTTGGAGTTGTTATTGTGATACTATCTCAAATATGACTGTCCCCCTTTTTTCCACAGCTTTGGAATCTGCTATCTTGAATCTAAACGAAGCCAAGACTTACTTTGCCAAAGTGGACTGCAAAGAGCAGCTCAGAGATGTTCTCTACTTCCAAGCCCGGCTGTTCCACACCCTAGGCAAGACCCAGGAAAGGAACAAATGTGCCATGTTGTTCCGTCAGTTGCACCAGGAACTGCCAGCACATGGTGTCCCCTTAACCAATGCCTTCAAGTGATGCATTTAAAGATGAGATTTGTTTGTGTTCCTGTTTTTTTACAAATGTCTTTTTATTATATTCAGTCATCCGTGTTTCAAAATAACTGCCAATAAATCATGGTCTTCTATTGAACAAACTTGTGTTTTGTTTCTAATGACTTAAGGGAAAACATAGGTTTCCACCCATTTCACTTTTATTTTGTACTTGAACTTAAGAATAAGAATTGGGGGGGGGGGGGAGAAAAGACTCTCTTGACTGCATTATAAACACACTGAGGGGAGTAGCACAGTCACGATGAAGTAATATCTGTTCTTAGTAGTGACATTTTCAGAATCAGTGCTGGCTTTGTGAACACTGGGGTACAAAAAACAGTGGAAAATGTAGGCGAAGCTCCTTTGTGCTCGTTTGAAGTGGTATAGAATGGGGAGTCTCATTTAAAACGAGTCCTTGCATTTAACCTGTCTACAGTCACTGTTTACTCTGTAGAAACAGATGGTGCTGGCAGAAGGGGAAAAAAACGGGATTCAATTGGAGAGGCCTAATGGTGCAAAGTCCTGGCATTGTTGTTACATGTGTCCTTGTGCAAAAAGCGGCTGAGAAAAGTAAAGAGCGCTAAACAAAAGCCCCAGCTCAGCTGAAATGTTTTTATTGTACGTGTTCTCCCATAGGTGCTGTGTGTAATTTACCTGCTCTGGTTTTATGGGTGAATAAATGAAGATCACAACTAACTCAATATCTGATATGCTGCTGTTGACTTCTAGCAATTAGATCCTCGTTTTGGAAGAAAATTTCATTTCAGATGTAGTATGGGATTTCAAGGCAGATGGGGTTGCACTTTTGTGAGTGTAAACCTTTTGTGGGTGAGCCTTGGGGACAGGGGTGCCAGTCCTTTCACCTTGTGACTACATAAAAGCTGAACATCACTAGTGTAAACACTTGGAGATACCCTGCCAGGCAGCGCTAGATTAAGCTGTGGCATTGCTAGCAATGAGAAAGCAAGACCAGACCTAAACCTGGCTCTGCTGGAGCCCTGCCAGCTAAGGCAGGAAGAGAGAAGCTCTAAGATGTGGTTGACACAAGGGTAGTCCAGTGCTAGTTTATGCATCTCGTTAATTAGTGTTGCAGCGTGGCTGTTGGCAGATAATCAGTGCCTTGATTTTAAAACAGTGACTGTATTTCTAACAGCGAAGAGTAACCCAGCTTTGCGGGAGCGCTGGTTTTGGCGGCTTGACCTCTCTCAGCTACGTTTTAATCAGCCCCAAGGAGTTCAATCCATGAAACATTTGGAGCACTTACTATTTTACAGTAAGTGCATAAACCTGATTTCTAGAGTGGCTTTCAAGATCCTGGGCACAATAGCAGCATTTATCTATAAAGCTCGTATGGAAGCATGGCTCTGTTCCAGGGAGTTCTACGATGTCGAAGCAGTGCCCACAACTGCGTCTCAAAGCAAAATGAGGAAGAGGGTTTGCACCAGCCATGGCGTTTGCGTCTGCTCAAGGTTGAAGCTGTTGCTTCGTGAAAAGAAGAGTCGATCAGAAAACTGCAGGTGAGCTCAGCGCAAGAATGGTGCTTGATGGGAATGTGCTCGGTAAGAAAAACCAAATAATTAGCATGGACAAAGCAAGGGAGATGTTTACACAGGGCTGGTGCCAGCCAGGGAGTAAAAGGCTGTGCCCGTGCGGCAGCGTTGCCTCCGTCCCGGCGCTGCAGAGCTGCAACCGGGGCGGGAGCTGTGCTCGGTGGCGGCGATGGCCCGGCGGTAGCCGCTGTGACATTTCCAAACAACTGGTTTCTAAAACCCCCTTTAGGTGATGATCTCAGAAGCGTTGGGCAACCGCTTAGCGAAGGTCCGGGAGAGCTGATGCAGGTAACCCAGCCTGGACCCAGTCGACCTCAGGCTGGAAATTCTGTGTTTGCACAAGGGCAGAGGGGAGGAAGCCCCGGCCGAGCACCGGGGCGGGCAGCGGCGGGAGGGTGCTGTGCTTTATGTCTCTCTGGGACGCGGGGTGCCCGCAGCGGGGCTCGGCTGCGCCCGGGGCCGCGTCCCAGCGGGGCCGGCCGGGGCACCCCGGCTGCACCCCGCGGCTGCGCTGCGAGGTGAGGCGGGGCCGCGCAGCCGGCGGCCGGAGGGGGAAATAAAATATTTAAAAAACCACCAAAACCCAAACCCAAAACACCCACCCCAAAGAACGGCCACGGGGGTGGGCGGGCAGGATGCGGCTGCCCGGGGGGAAACCTCCCCTTCCCCGGGGCGGAGCGGGGCCTCCCTCCCTCCTTCCTTCCCTCCCTCCCTCCCTCCTCCTTCCCTCCCTCCCTCCTTCCCTCGCTGCCGCCGCCGGAGCGGAACCGAAAGCGAAGGCGGCGCCGGGCGGGCGCGCTCCGGCCCCGCGGGCAGCGCAGCGCGGCGGCGGCTCCGGGGGCTGCGGGGGCCGCTCCCTTCGGCCGGCGGAGCAGCTCGTCCCGCCAGGTCGGTGGCCGCGGGTGCGGGCGGGGAGGCCGGGCGGGCCCGGCCCGGGGATGCGCCCACGGCTGCGGAGACAAAGCCGCGCCCGGAGGGACCCGCGCCGGCGGCGGGCAGGGGCGGCCGGGGCCGGGCCGGGGCCGGGGATGCCCTGCGAGCAGAAAACGGCACCGCTTCAAACGGGGCTTTCCCGCGGGGCTCGCAGCCGGCCTGTGCAGGTATTTTGGCGATCGGCGCTGTCGTTTCCCCATCCCGGCTCGGGGAGCCGCGCTGTGGCCGCCCGGGCCCGGCGGGCATCCCCGCTCCCGCTCGCCTTCGGCCGCCCACCAGCCCCGACGTGTGCCGGTGGTACCCGATGGGCTGGCAGCACCCCCGGCGTGGGGATGTGACAGGGTGGTGGCCGTCCCCGCGACAGCAGGCGTCCCGCAGACCCCATGGGGCCCCTGCCCGGGGAGGCGAGGGCTCGGAGCGGGGGGGGACTGGGGAGAGTTAGGCCGTGGGGCGGGAAAAGGAGGGGATTTTTAAGGTCAAGGAGCAAGTGAGAGGCCAGGAGATGGAGGGGACGGAGCTGGTGGAGCGACTGTGTACAGGGGACAGGTCTCATTAGGAGAAGCCACAGGTTGGGTTGCTGCGAGTGACCGAGCGTGGTTAGGAGGTGGGACGCAGCCCTGCGGCCACGCGCACAGCACGGAGCATCAGGAGCATGAAGGTGACTGTAAAGACCAAAAGCAGCGGCGGGATGACCGCAGGAAGCTGGTACGATGGAGCTGTGGGCTGACCGCGTGGCTGTGCAATGCTCCAGGAGCAGAAACCATCCCTGGGGACAGGACCAGGTTGTCCCCAGGGCCAGGGGGGCTGCGCTGGGGAGGGGAGCTGGGTAGCTGGAGCTGCCTTCGTGGCCCCTGCCCAGACAGGCAGCCCCTCTCCCAGGGGAAGGAGCCCCATCCCTCTCCTGGCCCCTCTCCGGGAGCACTTTGTTTTGGGAAAAACAGCCAACAAAACCCAAGAGCCCATCCCTGAGAGTGCTGCGAGGGGTGTCTGATGGACCAGCGCCATGCTGGGGAAGGCGGCTGTTATCAGATTGGGGTGGTAATTTGGAGGAGGCTTTGCTTTCAACTCAGCCCTAATGTCTTTTAAGTGGTGTTCACAAAGCGTAGAGCCACTCTCGTTTCCTCTCTCGTGGGCATAGTGGGCTGGAGCTGCTGTTTCCAGGAGAGCCAGGAGCTGCTCAGCGGCGCTGGACGAGGCGATGATGGTGCCCTGAGCTCATCCTGGCCCATGCTCAACGCCAGGTGCGGAGCTTACACTCTTGTTTTGAGATGCTCGTTATATATTGCTTAAGCAGTATTAGGTGGTATCATCAAGATTATAAAAATATCTTGTTAAAGATGTTTTTGGATTCCTATTGAAACCTGCTACTGGGTTTCGTGCCATTACAATGCTGCCAGCCCGGCTTTGTATTTTTTCCCCAATTCTTTCCACCCTGTGTTGGATGGGCCAGGCAGCGCAGGAGGCTCTTCTGTTTGCCCTGGGGGTGATGAAAAGCTTCGCTGCTCGGGCACAGGCACCCGACGTAGATGGGGGCTGGGTGCCTGTTTCCAGTATCTCATTATTTTGGGTGTCCTCCGACTTCTAGAGAAGCTGCTGAGAGATTTTTTTCCATTAAAAGTCAGGCGGGGATGCATATGGTCTTTGTATACTACAGTGACTAATATATTTCTGGCAAGGTCTGTGCTCGCCCGTAGGAAGGGAAACTGTGATCGATGCCCCCGTTGCTGCAGATGACACCGCTCTTGGCACTGCTGCTTCCACCGCTGACAGTGACCAGGGAAAGCAAAATAGCCACTGGACTGTGCCCAGTGAGAGCCCATAACTGCCCTGCACGCTGGCCCCGGTTAACTTTTAACTGCAGACCTTTGGTGGTAGCAGGGGGAGGAGCCTCTGTGAGTAAAATCAGCCTTGTTTTAGGTGGTTTGTCTTCAATTTTGTTATGAACAGGTTTTTTTGCAGTGCGTTAACTCATCCCCATGGAAGGTTGGATGGAGGTGTCACTGCTGGAGCTGCCACCAAGTCTTACTCCCTTGGGAGGGTCTGACCCTGACACCTTGCCGGAGGGAAGCATGTGGGGGGAAGGCGAGTGTGTGGCAGCCGGCGGGAGCTGGGGGTACCATCCCATTGCCTGCCCTGCGCCTGGGTAGAGAAACAGCTCCAGGGAGGGAAGGACAGGCTGATGCGTCTGTATGCTCTGATTTAAAGCTGTGCAGCCAGTGCTGGCTGCAAGGTGTCATCCTCTGCGCCCCCTGAAATTGGTCGGCGTGTTCCCATTTGGAGGTGGCCGCATCCCAGCAGGGACCGGGCAGGGACCACATGCTCACAGCAGAGCTGGGGCGGCAGGAGGGGGCTGTAAAAAATCACTTCACCCTCGCGGGGGCCGATTTCACTCCCATTCATTTCCGCTAAGCCACGTGGACGCTGAGTGAGAGGAAGAGCCGCTGCCAGGGTTTCACAGACCTCTTTTCATTTTAATATCCCTCTCCTTGCTGAATTAGATGCAAGACTGATTGCTTCGATAATCCTGCCACAGCCGCTATGGGTTATATATGGATTGCAGCCAAAAGCTGTGCCGATAAATCATTCCTATACACCAGGCTGTTATATTTCCTGAGGATTTTGTGGGCATGTGCTGCTCGCTTTTACATAAGGATCTGCTGGAGTTCATACCAAAATGTGCCGCTTTTCCCCGGGCAAGGACCTGGATAGGTTGGTGAAGCCAGAGCCCCTGGGCCATATTTCCCCTCTTTGGGTTTATTCCCCCCATTCCAGCTATTTTAGTTTTGCGTCTGGCTGGGAATACGGCTGTTCTCCTCCTCCTCCTCCTCAGCCTCCCCGTGTACTTATCAAGGAGAACTGGCTGCGTTATCATTAGCAGTTGTCCCACATCCTGCGGGGCTGTGTTCAACAGTGGGATCCCACTTCTGGGTTTCTCTCGGGGAAGGTATCGTCTTACAGGGCAATTTTTGCAAAACCCTGTGCTTTGCCCCTTTGCACACACACAAAGGGGAAAAAACCCTCCAATTTTCTACCCTAGTTGATGTTACAATGGTGCTTGGATGACTTTTAGCCTGTTTACAGAGCCCGGGGAAGCCTGCTTGAATTAATCAGCCTTGATATGTTTATCCTGGTCAAGCCAATTAACTCCCGCCAGCCAGGGCACGCTCTGCTCTCAAGTGTGGTGGAGACTTCATAACTCAATTTTGCTCTGGCCCAGCAAAGTTTAGCATGAACCCTTGGAAATTCAGATGCAGGCGATGCTCTGGGAACAGGATGGGATGCCCGGCCCTGCTGTGCCACCGCCGGGGACCGGTGCGGCGGCTGGCAATGCTCCTGGGGTGGCTTTATCCTGGGGCCGCCCCGATGAGTTGCCTTTTTTGGTGTGGCCACAGTGCACGGTGAGGGTAGAGGGCACGGCATTTGGGATCAGCTCTGGCTTCAGGAGACGGCTATTTATATGTGCCTGCTGGCAGGGTGCCCAAAGCAAGCCAGGCAAATGGCAACTGGCCTCGAGATGCATCCCTGAGGGTTCGGGATGAATGGGGGGGGGGGGCTGCCTGTTTGTTTTAATCCATTTTGGGAGTGCTTTAGAACACACTGCCGTGGCCACCAGAAGCACCAGGGGGGAATTTTGCAGCCATGATACCTGAGATGCGGAGCCCCGGCTTGGCTTGGCTGGTGGCTCCCGGCTCTCTTGCCCAGCAAAGCCCCAGCCGGGAGCAGATTCAGCCCCGCGAAATGCAGCGTTTCTGAAATAGTTTGTCCTTGTTGCTGTTCATTGGCTTATTTATAGCCTTCGCGTCCCCTGCGTTTCTCTGCGCCTCGAAGCAGCGAGCAGCACCGGGTCGCTTTAGCTCCGGGCTGATCCCACTCGGGCAAATAAAGCTCCGGTTTATAGATTGGTGTTGAAAACAGCAATTAGGCCATTGTGAAGCCTCGAGGAAGGGGGAGACGATTTGATTTCTGTACTTGACCCGTAATTTCTGCTGGGCTGATTCAGAGTGGTTGTGCTGTGGGTGCATCACGGAAACTTCAATGGAGATGAGTGGAGCTAATTTTAACCGGCCGCCTCGCCGAGGTGTGGGAACCAGGCAGAAAAATGCCTCAGACCTTGTTCCTGCTTCTGGGCTGTTTGTTTCGGGATATTTTTTTTTTGCTTGCTTCTGCAGCAACTCGTTAACCTAGAAATTAAAAACAGCACCAGAATCATGGCAGGGAAGAGGGATGGTTTACAACTAACCATTGAACTGCCCCAGCTGCTGTGGGGTGCCCAGCATGTGTGAATTACACTGTTTTCTCCCCCTTTTTAATTATTATTTAATTATATATATATATATATTTATATTTTTATATATATATAATTTCTTGCTGCTAACAGAATTGTTTTGTCATTTATCCCTAGGTTCAGGAGCGTGATTTTTGCACAGAAGGCCATAGGGAACCTGGGGTGTGGAAGAGAAATCGCTGGCAATGATGGGCTGTGGGAGGAGGCAGTGAGCCGGGGGGGCTGATCCTGCACCCCGTGCTTGGTAAGCAGGTCCCTGTGCCCATGAACTGCTTTGTTCGGGGGGTGTTTGGCAGAGATTAGCCTGCTCCGACCGTGGGACTGAGCAGTAAAGCAAGAAACTGAGCGGTATTTATGCCAGCATAGTGCAGGGTCTGATCCCGCCCCTGTAAAATACCCATTTTGGGTATTTCTGTAACGGAGGTGGTGGGGGTGTTATTCCCTGCAGGTGTTTAAATAAAAAACGTGGAAGGAGCAGTCTGGGAGCTGAGGCTGGCCCCTGCCTGGGGTCTGCCGCGTGGCAGGGGGGGTGCATGGTCCCAGCGCCATCCTGCACCCCTGCCCTTGGCTTCACCATCCCCTATGGGATGAATAAATTAATCTGTAGAGTAACGACGGGCGGGAGGAAATCCCGCTTTCCGGAGCAGTCCGGCTGAGTCACCCTGTGTTTGCAGGTGTGTGTCCCTGTCGCAGCGTGGCCGGGATGAGGCTGTCGGTCACACAATGCCATCATGCGTCCCTGGCAGCTCACCCGCCCTGTGGCCCCTCAGTGATGGAGGCTGCGGCCACCGAGCACCCGGGGTGCCACGGGACCCCTCGCCGCTGAGCCCCCGCCGCCGCAGCATGGCCTCGCTCATCGTGGTGACCGAGTACGACGCGACGGGGAGCGCAAGTGAGGAGGAGGAGATGAACGCGCCCAGCAGCGAGGGTTTTGGGGACGGCCGGGAGCCGAGGGCAAAGCTGCACCTCTCCGGCCGAAAGCTCTCCCTGCAGGAGCGGTCGCAGCCTGCCCGCTCGCCTGGGAGCAGCGACGGTGCCAATGAACGCTTCATCTACCCGTCCCTCCCTTACTCTCCGGTGACATCTCCGCACTCCTCCCCACGGCTGCCACGGCGGCCAACGGTGGAGTCGAACCGCGTGTCCATCACGGGACTGCAGGTGAGGGGGGACAAACGCTGCTCCTGTGGTTCTCCTGCCCCGGTCCTCCTGGTTTTCCCCCCCTGTGGCATTGCTTCTTCCTTGGTTTCTCAGGATAAAACCCCGTGGCATGTCCGCAGATGCGGGGCAGGAGGCGGTGGGACATCCTGGTCCGTGCCGGGCCGTGGGGACAGCCCTCGGGAAGGTGGGACCCAGTGGCTCGCTGTGTTTCATGCCTTTTGTAGATGCCGCCAGCTCTCACAGCTGCATTTCGGGGGAGCCGGCAGCGTGCCACGATTTTCTTTTTCTCTCCCTTAAAAATAAAACAAAAAAGAGAGATCCGCTGAGATCTAAAGAGAAGGTGGCCCTGCCTGCCCCCAGCCTGCCACCGCTGACAGAAAACAGGCAGCAAGCAGCTGCTTTGCCCGTAAGAAATAAAAATACTTGGCACCAGGTTGCCGGTGTTGAACCCCCCGGGGCTCTCCCGGCTGCTGATCCCCACCACCGCCCGCCTGTCGTGCGCTCTCGTTCCACGTGAGCGGACAATATTGCCTGCCCGGCCGTTAACATTTGCAATTAGCCATCTATAAACACACCGACGCGTGGCTGGGCGGCTGGCATTTATGGCTCATGAATCAAAGCCGCCCAGCCCTGAGCGGGTGCCTGGGCAGAGCAGAACAGGGCATGAGTTTGCAGAGAAAGTTTTGCTGGAAATTTAAAAGGAGGAGAGCAAATGCGAGTGATTTCGTGGCTCATGTCAGACCCCCCCTCTCTCCCCACAGGACTGTGTACAGCTCAACCAGTACAAGCTGAAGGATGAAATCGGGAAGGTGAATGTTGGCCGGTTTGGGGTGGGACGGGGGTTCGGGGCGGGAGGGTGCTGGGCTCGCTTTTGCTGTCGAGCCAGTGAGATGGTAATTTCAGCTGCTCACCACAGCAACTCTGCCAGCTCCTCGCTGTGACACCGCTCTCTTCTGGGTCGCGCCAATTGAATTGTATATATTTTTTTAAATTATTAATTTTCCCCATTCCCCCTCCCTCCCACAAAACGGGGCATTTGAAGTTTTTCTTTGCCAGCGGTGTGATGCCAGCCCATGTGTCCCACTGTCCCCGGCATCGCCCGCCAGCTCCGTGATCCGGTGGCGCTGGGTTTGTGGAGAAGCCTGGAGCCCGGTTTGGTGCTGTGGGGTTTTTTTGGACTGTCCCTAACCTGTCCCCATGGCTGTGCCCCTCTCTAGGGCTCCTACGGGGTGGTGAAGCTGGCCTACAACGAGGACGATAACACCTACTATGTGAGTAGCGCACGTCCCCAGAGCCCGCAGCGGGGCGGGTGGGATGGGGGACGGGGACCGATCCCCTCTGCTGACTCCCTGCCCAGCTCCGTGCCGGCCCCATCCAGCCAGCCCCGTTTTATCCTTGATTTCCCCCAAATCCCATGTTTTTTTCCTCTCCTGCAGGCAATGAAGGTTCTCTCCAAAAAGAAGCTGATGAGACAGGCGGGCTTCCCCCGTAAGTGGCACAAAAGCTTTAGGGTGGGAGATGATCTGGGGACCCTGGGGGCTCGTTCCCAACCAGACACCCCATCTTTGCCTTTCCTGCAGGCCGCCCGCCGCCCCGCGGGGCCAAAGCTGCCTCCGAGGGCTGCCTGCAGCCCAAAGGGCCCATCGAACAGGTCTACCAGGAGATCGCTATCCTGAAGAAGCTGGACCACCCCAATGTGGTGAAGCTGGTGGAGGTGAGCGCTGGCCAGCCCCTTCCCGAAACCCACCCTGAGCATGAAAGAGCCTGGATGCTGCGGGGATGAGCTACACGTTGGCTTGGGCAGAGGGGAGCGACCGCAGAGGGGCTGGGATGGCCATGGCAGGTCCTGCCTGAGGGAGACTCATGTTTTCCCTGGTTTAAAAGGTTTTTTATTCCCACATCCCAAAAGGGGATTTTTTTTCTTCCCTGCCCAGAAAGGGAAATGCAGAAAAATGTTGCTTCCTTGGAGGAAACAAGTGCTCAAATGGGTCTTGGGGAGGAACTGGTGTTTCTGCAGGTTCTGCAGTGCACTCACCCTGCCCTCCACCCACTGACTGTATCAAATGGTCCAAAAATCAAGAATTAAGGATGTGCAGGCTGGAGTTTACTTGGCTCATGAGTCAGATGATGCTTCCTATGTGTTTTAAATATTTACTTCCTTGAAGTACAGCTATATCTCTGTCCCCTTTTTTTCCCCCCCACCCCTTGTGGGTAGAAGCTTGGAGATTAGCAGACCACGCTAATGGTGCAGATGGTGCAGAACTGAGATGGCTGCTAAATAAAAAAATCACAGTGTTTAATTTGCAAGGTTTTTTGGTGCTGTTTAATTTCCTTTCCGCTTCTTTCGTCAGGTCCTGGATGACCCCAGTGAGGACCACCTGTACATGGGTAACTGCCCACCGCCCTTGTGGTGCTTGTGGGGTGTCAGGGAGATTGGGGTTTGCCAAGGCAAAGGGTTCACCCCGCGTTTTGGGGCAGCTGCGTGTGGGGTTGGGTGTCTCCTCTGGAGCGTGTGTGGCTTGGATGTGCTGGAGGAGCAAATCCCCTCTTAATGGTCAGAGCAAACAGGATCCAGTCTGGGTTCAGAAAGGAGACAGGAGTGCTTTATAGCACTTTATAGGCTTTAATTCGACATCAGGGCATGCTTTGCCATAAGAGGTACCAGCATTTATGTTCTCAGCTCTGAAGCTGGGCTGACGGAAAGTAGCTTTGTTTCTTTGGCTTCGAGAACAAGGCATGTGTTAATTATCCACGGTACAAACGAGCTCCTTCCCAACCTGTCTTGCAGACTGCAGTGGTTTGCTTGATGTAAAACACATGCTTTTGGAGGAGGCATTTCTTTTCCGTCATTTATGTTCAGCCTGTACTAGTGGAGAAGCATGCGATGCCCTCATGGCCAAGCGCAGAGGTTTGCTTGGGGCATGGGCTCGGTCTTGGTTTTGCAGGCAAACTGAGGGTTTTAGTGTGCCATGTGGAGGGCACTTAATGGTGCTGAAGCTGCAGCACTGAGAAGGTAGTTGGCAGCATCCCTTAACTGAAAATGGAAGCAACCAAAATGCCATGTGCCTTGCATAAGATGGCATCTCCTTTTTAAAAAAATATATTATTTTTAGAATTTTTTGTCATTAAAATAATTGCTTTTTGTGCTGAGACTGTGCTTGCAGGAGCTCTAACCTCTAAGTGATCCATAATCACCTTCTCTTTTGTGTTTCAGTGTTTGAACTGGTGAAGCAAGGGTGAGTATTGAATTCCAGATTTAAATCTACTGAAGCATGAACGAGACAGAGGCAATGGGGAGGTTCATGGTGGGTCCCTATGGGTTTGGGTAGCATCTCCCCAACCCAGTTACAGTCGTGTACACCCCCTATGTGCCTGCATTTGGCGCCGCGTGCTGTCGCCAGCCGGTGGGAAAGTCTCCGGGACCTGTTTCAGTGCATCTGGATGGGGAACAAGCTCTGTTCTCTGTTGCCTTTGCAGTCCTGTGATGGAAATCCCAACCCTGAAACCTCTCAGCGAGGACCAGGCTCGGTTCTACTTCCAGGATCTGATCAAGGGCATTGAATACTGTGAGTGTCTGTGCAAAAAAAATGGGATTTTTATTTTTTTCTAAACACCTGGGGCTGGACTTTCTGCTGGTGTGCAGTGCCGTTTCTGGTGGCTCATGCTACTGCACAGGGGTTTTTGAAGCTGGGGCTGGTCGTGATGTTAGCAGAAAGGCTTACAGCCGTGTGGGGACTTCGTGGCTCCTTCACTGCAGACTGGTGCTGCTGCTGAATCGCTTGTTTTCCCTTTGGCTGCAGTGCACTATCAAAAGATAATCCACCGGGATATTAAACCCTCCAACCTCCTCGTGGGGGAAGATGGGCACGTCAAGATCGCTGACTTTGGAGTGAGCAACGAGTTCAAGGGAGCCGATGCCCTGTTAACCAACACGGTGGGCACCCCTGCCTTCATGGCCCCGGAGACGCTCTCAGAAACCAGGAAAATCTTCTCCGGAAAGGTATTTAATAGCAATTTGAGGGTTTTTGCATTAATCTTCCTTACACACGCTGTCTGTTGCAGATCTAACTATGCTTTCTTCACTCTGCAGGCTTTGGATGTCTGGGCCATGGGAATCACACTGTACTGCTTCGTGTTTGGGCAGGTAATGAGATTGATTTTTCAGCACTGTTGGTGGTCCGGGAGGGGTTTGGTGTGTGCCTCCCATGTGCCAGGTACACGGTGGGATTTGCACCCTGCACCCCTGTTCAAGCAGTTGGGTATTACCAAGGCAAAATGGGGATGTGTGGGTGGAAATGGGAAACTTCTGCCTGTCCGTGGGATGGATGTAGCCAAAAGGGACATGTTTCTCTTTTTCCCTGGGTAAAAATTCTATGCCTGGACAGATTTTTTGGGAAAAGAGCTGTTGGTGTAATTTGCTCATTTTAAGTCAAATGTTATTTTCATTGTGTTTAAAAGAAGACATCGATATAATAGGAAATCTTCTGGTATTTCTCTATAACTGGCTCCTTGCTCTCCTTAAAACCCTATGAGATCCCAATGCTCGCCTGGCTGCCCCACTGCTGCTTCTTGACAGAGGTTGTTGCTTTTCTCATTGCTCTTTTTCTTCATGGTAGTGCCCTTTTATGGATGAAAGGATCCTGAGTTTACACAATAAAATCAAGACCCAAACACTGGAGTTCCCAGACCAGTAAGTACTCAAAAACCCCCCCTCCTCAGCCCTTATTTTAAAGCTTGTCTGAGCCATTTCTCAGGCGCTGCCTGGGTGGGACTGGCCCTGCTCTGCTGCGGTTTTGCAAAACTGAGGCTCTGAGCCCTTCTGTTGGCCCTTGGCCCTGGAAAACTTCCTTTGCATTAAACATGAAGGCAAAATCTCTTGGTTTGCAGTTGCCGAAGAAGGAGCGATGGAAGCTGCAGAGGCGTTTGAGGGAACGGATTAACCTCTGCAGTTGCTGCCTGGGTGGAGTTGGTGTCGGGCTCTCCCAGCCTCGTACACGCGGGATCGCATTGCCCAAAAAGGGGATATTTTGCTTCCCTGGGTGGTTTGGGGAGGAAGGGCTGTGTGGTACCTGGGTGCACGAGTATCCAGAGCTGCATCCCTGCCAGGGCTGGGGTCCCTGCCCAGGAAGGCCCACAGCAGCTTGCACTGGGGTGAAGAAGGGAGGCAGCATCCATCCCCTTCCCCATCTCATCTCTCCCCTCTCCTTCCCCCAGGCCAGAAGTTACAGACTTCTTGAAGGATTTGATTACACGGATGCTGGATAAAAATCCTGAATCTAGGATTTCGGTCCCAGAAATCAAGGTACTGACCCAACCCCCTGGTGTTGGCTGTGGCTTCACATCTGTTGGGTTCTCCTTGCTCAGCTTTTTTTGGGAGTCAGTTTGATCGCGCCAGGCTAGGTCCTCCCCATGTGCCCAGGGCCCCTGGGCAGGTAAGTCCCAGCTCCTTCCCCTGCTCCGGGACCAGCTCAGCTTTGGGACCTTTGGTGCCTACAGAAGTCACAGGCAAAAGGAAATCCCCTGAGTACAGTATTTCCTCTGCTACCAGGAAAGTACTGTGCAACAGCCTTTCGCAGGAGATTTCTGGTCCTCTGCCCCTGCGGGAGCCTGGAAGGGGAGAGAAGCTGAGAAAATGGAAACTAAGGTAGGGGGAAAGGATTGCGGGGGAATTGCTGAACCATTTTGTGCTCCTCCTGCAGCTGCCCAAGATGCCAGGTGTGTGGGCAAGAAGAAAGAGGGGTTTCTGCCTTCTGTCATGCATTAATTCAGGTCCAAGACTAGGGCTCAGTGTTTCTCCCCGTCACTACTGCTCATACGTATGCTCTGGAATAAATCACTCCTGCCTCTTGGCGCTGTCTCATCTGTAAGATGAGAGTGAAAATAGGTCTTCTTCCCTAAAACCCACTGAGATACCCAGTGCTGTAGGTCACCGAGGCTATTGCTCAGTTGCATAGATGGGGCCAGTGCTGGCTCCAGATAAGCCGCACTGCGGCATTTTCTGCTCCGGGCTGAGCTGTTCCTGGCGGTGCTGGGGTGAGCTGGCTCGCCAGTGAGATGGCACTTCTCTCCCCTGCTCCCTGGTATTCCAGGAGCACGTAGGGGCCATAGCTTGGGCGAGGAGATGCGTTTGCCAGGCTTGTGTTGTTTGAGTTATGAAAAAGAGGAAATCGTTCCTGACAGGCTGTGTTATTAATTGAAGTTGCACCCTTGGGTCACCAAGAATGGAGTGGAGCTGCTGCCCACAGAGGATGAGAACTGCACCCTCGTCGAGGTGACGGAGGAGGAGGTGGAGAATTCGGTCAAGCATATCCCCAGCCTGGCCACTGTGGTGAGTACGAGGGAGGTGATGGTCTGCGGGCACACACCGGCGTCCACGCTGCCTCCCGGGGCAGTCCCAAGCAGCTGGAGGTTGCCGCTGAAGGGCAAAAGTGTTGGCCAGGATTAGAGCAAATACCTTCCCTCTCTCGGAAACAAGCGCTGCAAGACAGGGTCTCAGCATCTCGCTGGAGGCGGCCGTACCCCGTGGTGCGGGGGAATATTTCAGAGCAGTCCCAAAGGGACCTGTCAGCAGGTTGCCAGTCTCCACGCTTGAGCTTTTGTATTTGCTGTATTGCCCTGTATTTGCTCAGGGCAAAAGAGCATCTGGTCCAGGACCTGCCCATGACCGGGAGTGGGTGTTTTGGCCAGGCACGAGGAGCTCCTGCCCTGCTCTGCCCATCTGGCCGTAGGGGCTGCAGGAGCTTCCTGGGATGGAGATTTTATCTGGGCCACGGTGTGCGCCAGCCCCCGCCTGGAGCTATTCTTGGTGAATTCATCTCATCTCTTTTCAAGCTCATATTTTTATTCTCGGCAACCTGCTGTAGTGGTGAGAACCACAGTGTAACCCTGCCCTGTGTGGAAAGTGAAATCCTTTTGGGTTTTGAACCTAATGATTTCTTTGGGTGCCCGCTAGCCCTCATGCTAGGAGAAGCAGCGAGCAACCATTTGCAGTTCCCTGGCACAGCATTATCTGCCTGTAGACACCCAGGCTGTGATTCTTGTTGAAGTACAGGTCTCCTTTCAAAGCCCCTTTTCCATCTCGTGGCTGTGCCCACATCTGGCTCCATTTCTGGAGCTCTCTTCTGCTTCGGTGCCCTGCAGAAGTCTCTTCAGCCGCTGATACGTTAATATGCAAATGTGCCATGCGCTGCTCAAACTGAAAAAGCAGATCTTGCTCTAAAGAGATCAACATTGATAAGGGGTTTTTCCCCCTTTCTCCTGTTCGGAGGGGACTTGCCACAATGCAGCGGAGGATGGCTCAGTGTTCCCTGTCCCACTGAAAATCCAGGTGTGTTTAGCACAGCTCAGGGCAAATAAGCTTTTACTGCGACTCTTGCCTCTTAAATAATGCACTGCCTCCAGGCAGATCTTGTATTTTCCCATTTGCATTTGTTCTTCAAAATCATCCTCCAGTGCCTGATCTTTGTGCGTCCAACTGCAGGTGTTAACGCTCAAGTACGAGATTCACATGGCTTTGACTCTCGCAGAAAATGCCTTCCCCCGCAGGACCCTGCCGGCATGTGTGTTTCAGACGTGTAAGGGCTCTCGGTGCACTGTGGTGAGCAGCTAAATGAGGCACAGAGGGACAAGAAGCAATATCAGATGAGCCAGGGGTTCCCAGAGCGGGATGCACATGCTGAGGCAGGGTCCAGTGCTGCTCACATTGTTCTCTGCTCCCACCAGCAAAGTAAGTTGGGGGATGCCTGGGAAGAACTCTGACACTTGCTCTGTTCCCAGCAGCCTCCAATTGCAGCTGACGCTGGTAACTTTGTGTTTTGCAGCCAAAGCTAGACAAACGGCCAATTTTTTCAGCCTGGTTTTGGTAAACTGTAAGGCAAAATTGTGTTGGTTCCTTCCTTCCCCTCTCCCTTTCTAATGAATTCTTCTGCCAGGTAATTGCGGGGAACTGGGAATTTGCAGGTACTGGATGCAGTAATCAGTGAAACGTACTTCTGGGGGGAGAAAGTCTTCCCAGACTTGGCTTTGCTCTCCTTTCCAGCCTCTCACACCTAGTGTGGCTATCGTCTGCATGTTCAGTTGTTGCACCATGGGTTTCAGATGAGGATACAGCCCCTGTATTAAGCAGCTGGAGACTTGTAAACGTGCTTCCTTCTGTTTTGTTTTGTTTTGTTTTGTTTTTTTAAAGAGAACTTTGACTTGTTTTCACTAGTTTTCTTAATTACTTGGGCATGAGGGCTGGATGTTCTGGTTGCTCTTGAATGAAAGGAAAGCATCCCTGATGAACTCCAATCTGGTCTTGCAGATCTTGGTTAAAACGATGATCCGGAAGCGATCCTTTGGGAATCCGTTCGAGGGGAGCAGGAGGGAGGAGCGGTCGTTGTCTGCCCCTGGGAACCTGCTGCCGTAAGTGTCATTGCCTCGCCTCGGCCTGAAAAGATGTTTGCAGCTTTTCTTAATGCTCTGGAAATCGCTGCAAAGCACAGGAGGAGAATTCGAGGAGTTGGGCTTTGAATCTTTCATGTGGAGCCACGACTGGGACGTTAACACACCCTCTGTCTGACCTGTAGCCGCTTTGTGGGATGATTTTTGTGATATGGCATATCCTGCCCCTCCGATGGGCTGAAAAGCATCTTTTATGGCACTTCCAGCCTGTCACATGGGAGCTGGGGGGAGACAACACGTGCTCAGGGTCTCAAAGGTCCCATGGCAGGGAAGGGGCGGATGCTGGTGTCTCATTGTCTGCTTCGCCTTTTTCTGAGTCGCTCAGCAACTGTTTTATTTCCTTTTAAAGCAGGAAACAAGGCAGTGAAGATAATCTGAAATGCAATGACTCGCCCAACGTGGGAGAGGAGGAACTTCTTTCGTGAACATCGACTTTATGGTTCTGTTGAGCAGCTTGGTCCAGGGCACGTTATTAAAGTGTGCAGTTGAGGATAAGCGACATTAACAGAGCCTACACCAAACACAGCATGACATGGCGCTATTTCAGTATAATGCTGGATGTAGAGCTTACATAGCAGCATGTTATAAGACATCCGACTACTCGTCATAAACATTGAACATCTCCGATCGCTTGGACTGCTGACTTCTTGTGGGAAAGGTGCTGGCTGATAGCAGAGAGGTGAGCTATCATGTTGAGCAGCAACCGTGCTTTGCAAAAAAAAAAAAAAAAAAAGCAGTCAAACAAAAATGCATTTGGAACTGCTTTTACCTGGTTTTAATGCCAAATAATTTCTGGGGACTAACGCCAGCGTCCCAGGGGTGTTGTATGCACATCGCGTAGTCGGTGGGCACATGCAGAAGGGTGAAGCTTTTTGCCAAGTGGCATACACAACAGTAAAACTACACGTGTGCACTTTGAGAGTTCATGACCTACCGGAAATGTTGTTGCATCTATTTCTTGTCCTTCTGGTTTGTTTTTAATTGACACCTTTTTAACTGCATGGGAAAAAAAGCAAAAACCCACCTTTTCAGCTTTTTAAAGAATGCCTACCTTTGTGAGCCAAGTTGTATTAAACAGCATCTTTGGGACGTTCAGAAAGTGAGGTTAATTACCGCCTAAGGTAATTAACCCCTTTCCTAAGGTCTTGGTGGGACTAGGACTTGGTAAGTTGAGTATTCAGTGTATGAAAGGAAAAGGTATTTAAGGGCTTAAGTTCAGTCTGAACTATTTTTGCTGCAGATATATGAGTGAAAGGTGGTGTTTAGCTGAATGTTTGTTTTGAACAGCAGAGGAAGCACTAACAACAGTTTGTTTCTAAATCTTTTACTTGATCTAGGTAGATATATTATTAAATACAAAATTCAGGGTAAAATCTTTCACTTCCATGTACATTACATGGTTTACTACAATTAAAAATAATACAACTGATGCTATTTTTTAAGTATAGACTTAGGGCTTGCTTAGAATTTAAGATCTAATGAAATACTTAGATTAGCTAGTAATTTTCAGAGAAACTTTTGTTTTCCAAACTCTTAATCTGGATTTTGGGGCCAATGCTATGTATTTTTTGCAAGTTCGTTATCAGTAATTTGTGAATGCCTGTGGATCAGAGGCTTGTTAGTAAATTAAGTGTATATCTAATTCATGGATTGTTTCTTATGAAGAGCTCTTTCACCTTCAGTCAGATTACTCTGATTATTTTGTGGTGCTTGTAAAAAAATAATAATCTATCATGTGGTGGGAGAGATTCTGATGTCCAGACTCACTTTCCCAAGTTCTCTGTGCTTGGACAAAGCTGGAGACCAGCAGAGTGTGGGTGAGCTGGAGAAGAGTCAGGGTTTGCTTGGGGAAAGGGGTCATGGTAAGTACAGCTGTTTTGTGGATGGAGCATGGGACTGGCGGGGGGAAAGGTCTGACCTCTTCTCAGTCTGATGTGGTTGTATGGCCTTGAATGAGGCATTTAAAATGATGGTGTACCTGAAAGAGGGGGAGGATTTGAATATCTCAAGCATGTAAGGGACTGCTCAGGCATAATTCTTTGCCCGGAGGAAGAAGGCACTAGGAGAGACCCAAGTATTTTGGTTAGTGGTAAGATCTCTGCCTGCTAACCCTGGCCAGGGGTGCCTGGCCTTTAGGAAGTGACTGTCCCCTTGTCTTCCTTGATCTTGGGCACTGCAAGCAGCAGAGCACTGAGGTCCTTGGCCCTGCTGCAGTTGCACCTGGCCTGGTAATTCCTGGTTAGGATGTGTCTTTGTTAAAGCCGGCGTAGCATTAGCAAGTGCGCAGGTGCCTACACAAACTGTCCCTTACATCTTTTGATCACTTGAAGCAATGCTCCCCCTAAATTGCAATTTATTACCGAAACATTGTGTTGCTGGCCTCTCTCCAAAGCCAGTGATGGTGGTTCATGGTTTAGGACTGTGGAGTTTGGAGCCATAAGACACGCACTGTTTTCCTCCCATTTTAGTCTGAGGCTATGCCAAAGCCCTGCAGCTTCAGCTATGGGAAAACCAAGCAGGTAACTCGGGTGCCAGGACTACTACAGCAGCCTGCTCCCCCTTTCCTAAACAGGACTTGTCATTGCAGGAATGTGTGCGAGTGGGCAGCTTGGTTCTCTAACCCTGTAAATGGACTTGTTCTGCCAAAAAAGAAAAAAAAAGGGGATCTGATTATTTATAGCTGGTGCATAGTAATGTGCGTGGTGTGTTTTGTTAAAGGTGAGTTGTAGAGATGCTCTGTGCTGCGTATCTCTGGTGTATGATTTGTCAGGTGCCTAGCAAGACAGTTTACATTTACCAAACAGGCTTGCCAGGTGCAACACAGCTTCTAAATAGAATAAGGTGTACCAGTTCCTCGATGCCCAGCCACAGAGTTACTGGGCCTCAGATATTACCATAGCTCAGCGTCTTACGGCTAGCACGGACTTGGTTCGTAAGCATCCTAAAGCTCAGCACTTCCGGAAGGTGCTCTCCAAAATGAGTGCCAGCTCTGGTAGGGCTGTAGCCAAATGCACACTTCTGAAAGAAACTCGATGTAGATTTTTTTCTTGTTGATTAGTTCTGTTGAAAGCATAAAGCATGGCTGTGTGAGGAAGATCTATCTAAATGCATGACCTGTTAGAGAAGCTGTACTGTATATATAAATCTGCTCAGTTCCCTAGCTGCTGTTCCTTAGTAGTAAAGCTAGCTTTTTTCTTATAGTGAAGTAAACATTTTGCTTGTGCCTTGGAACTGGGCTATAGCTTGATTTCCCCAACTCCCTTCCTTTCAAGCAAGCCCAGTGCTGACTGTAGGCTTAATGCTGGGTACTAAGCCTTTTTGGCTCTGAAAGCACACAGGCAAGTGCTAAGGGGAAACCAGGCCTCTTGTCTTGAGTAGTTTTTCTTGGTGGTCCCCTCTTACCTATCAGGCAATTGATCTGTTTCTTTTCTAAGGTCCTGAACTATTGCTGATTTTTATACTGTTTGTTTAATGACCGAGGCTTGTGTTTAATTCCTACCCCTTTATTATGCATTTAACTTTATCAGGTGTATCAAGTTTAAATACTGTGTATTTACCACTTTTAAATTATATTACCTAAGAAGAAAGAAAAAAAACCAAACAACTAAGTGTTTTTCCACACAGCTGTTCAAGCTTCTCTGTACCAGTTGAAATAAATGACATGCAACCAAACCCAGAGTTAGTTGATCAAGTGGAACCATTATACTGTTTGACTGGTCTTTATCAAGCTACGAGAGTTTGCTTGTTGGAAGGGCAGCCTGAAAGCACCTTCCTGTGTTAGTGACAGCTGGTGCTCTACCATTAGTGGGGATCGTGGGCTAGGATGAGACCACAGTGGCTCTAGTCACTGCCTAATCCAACTTGAGCCATTCCATTCACATGCACAGACTAGAGCGCTGACTCTTGGAAAGGCACCGTTTGAGTTGCAACACTCAGCTGAGTGCTCAGCAGCAGGCAAATAAAGAATAAAACAAAACAATAATGCTGTAGGAAACCCACCGTGCTGCTGGAAAAAGGCAGCAAAGCCCCAGCCAGGATGCTGGAGGTATAGAATAGGTCTCAGGGCTCTGTAACACTAGAAAAGGTTCAGAGAAAGGGAAGAGCTGTACCTTGCGTGCCAGTGTGATCACTAGAGATGCTCAAGGCCATGTGAAGATAAAAGCCAACAAATTCATTTAAATTAAATTGTGTAAACCCATTAAATGCAGCAGCCCAGGTACAGGGTCTGGGGGTGGTGGCAAAAAGCAAGAAGGAAGCCAGGGAATAATAGATCTGTTCTGACCAGTTGGTACTAGCATTTGGCTAAGGCCATGCTAGGCTAACCCACCCTGGCCTCTAACTTTCAACTCTTTTCCCTTGGAGAGAGTTTTAATGCAACAGAGACAAACAAGGTGTTAGGAGAACCAAGGTGGAGCAGAAGCTGTAGTTGCAGCAGCACTCTTGCTGAGAGAATCAAGAGGTGAAGCAGACAGCAGCACTGGCTTTGATAGCTCTCCAGTAACAGTTGTTATCTGTGTAAAATTAAGACAGTTCACTGACCCTAACCTTCACAGGCCCTGGGGAAAAATAAACAAGCAAAACCCAGCTTGCAGGACTCCAAGAGGGCTGAGAGAGAAAGTAATCTTTTATTAAAAAGAAAGTAAATTTTGACATAAAAATTAGACAAAACAGAAAAAAAATTTCTGTAACTAGTAAGCCATTCACCATAGCACAATGGAACCAGACACTGTTTTGGCTCAGCCTGTGGCCACTGGACCTTGGAGACACAATTAAATAGTAGGTGCAGGCTCAGCTAAGCATCACAATCCGTCAGGGCGAGGAAAAGTGATTTGACAACAGCAAGGAGCTGCTCTCCTAAGGTTAGGCAACACCTGGCAGGGGCCATGTTCACTGTAAGGGAGAATCTGTGCCTGTTACCCTCTGCTCTCTGCTACCGGTGAGCTCTGGGAAAGGAGGACTGTCAAAATGACAATGTCAGAGCAATCCCTGTCCCAGGCTTACCCAGTGCAGAGGCCTGGCATAAAAGCACAATTCTCCCTCTGTGCTTAGTGCAATTAACCTGGAAAGACAGCAAACAAGGAGCAGACCCAGTTCTTCCCTCTGGGGTTGGCTCCAGCCAGCAAAAGTAGTGAAGAGTAGTAGAGATGGTCCCTTTCTCAGGTTTGTTCCCCCCTTCCTTCCAACGAAGAGGGGGTGGGTCTCATGGCAGGGTCAGAGTAAAGTTCACAGCAGCAGTTCACAGCAGCAGTTGGTGCTGTAGCAGCAGGAGGTCAGGAGTTTGTCCCGTATGTCTCACTGCCTCCCTGCAAGGACCAGAGATTACAGTTCTCTGCCAGAAAACTCTTCTTTCTCCCCATTCCTCTCACATAAAACCCTCTGCACAGGCAAGCTACTCTCCGCTACTCAGACTTTACATTTCCAGTGCCATAAGGTCTTTCGATTCAGAAATCCACCCTCTGCAGCAACACTTCCCACCAAGCACAGGGCTGCAGGGCTGAGCTCTACCCTCAGCACCAGTCAAGCAACCCCACTACCCCACTAAATCCTCCTACTGTCCAAATGGATCATGTGGATCCTGAAGGGAGGCGTAGCTGTGGCTGTCAGCATACTGCTCTCAGAAAATACCAACCCACTGCATGGGTTTGTTCACAGCAGCAGGAACCCCCAAAAGCCAAGGAGGAAGGATTTGATGGGGACAGACCTGTTGTCTACAGCTCTCAGAAGGCAACTGCCAAGGACTGCAACCCAAAAAAGAGGTGCAGTGGGAGCATGACAAGTTCTTGAACATACATTTCCCTCTCCAAGAGTGGTTGCCCAGGAAACATGACAATATTTGTTTCTAGTGCTCCTCCCTGCAACAGCTTTGAGGTAAAAATGAGCTTCTCTGAGGAAGACAAAGTCTCCTCAGAGCTGTGGTTCAAAATCCCTGTTTGATGTGGACTTTCTAAATACTGTTTCAGAATCTCTCCAGAGTCAGAGGAGGAAGCAACTTTGACTTCACTCTGCCTTCACTGATGCTTACCAGTTCATAATCCTCCACATATTTGTATTTCTTCTCCCGATAGTAGTATTTCTTCTTCATGCAATACAGAACAACAATGTCACACAGCACTGTTGCCTAGTGGAGATTGAAAGAGTTTAAGACAATGATCCTCAGAACTGAGGCACTAATCCAGAATTGAGTCCAAGTGCAGACAGCGTCACTTACCACGCCAAACAGCGCTAAGCCAGAGCCGATGTTAATCATTGTAGGAATTACATCAAATTTTCCTGCCTAGAAGACAGTTACAAAGGTGAGTATGTTTTTCAGCATCTCTGAAAGCCCTCACTGCAAGACCTCCAGGAATTAAGTCACCCTACCTTTCCAAACACTATGATATCAAAGCGGATGCCATAAGCTTTGACAAGCGTCCGTAATTCAGTGCCATTACTATCCTTGTAGTATTTTGCAAACCTGGAGAAAAGATAGGTCAGAGCTTAGCTGGAAATTTTGAGGTTGCTTATGTGATCATGCAACATCCAGGTGTGTCCCCCAACCCAAGAGGATGGGCTGAACATTGGTACTTCCAGAGACAAGCCCCATATGATGGAGGGAGATTTCATGCAGGCAAGCACATATAGGAGAAAAGCCCAGAACAGGCGAATTTAAGACGACAGCGAGCACAAGCCAAATCAGGAAACTTGCAAAACATAGGAAGGGGAGAAAGTTAGCTTTAGTAGGGGAGCAGAAGAACAGACAGGAAGAAATTCAACAACACATGAGAATGAGCCCCCTCAGACAGAGGCAAGCAGAAGGCTGCAGGAGTGCAGGCAGCCACGAGAGGGCAGGGCCGGGAGCAGGCAGCGAGGGAGGCAGCACAGCTCAGCCTGGCGCACAAAGGCCGTTCCTTGTCCCGCACAATGTGACTCGCAGGCAAACGATAGGGAAAAGGGATGAGAACAAATAAGTGACATCAGACTTACTCCGCCACATGGTTGACTAAGCCAGGAGGAAGCAGAGAAGAGGGTGGAAGAGAAGAGGAAGGATTGGTAAGAGGCTGCACCACGGTCTGGAATTAGCAAGAGCACTTCAGAACCCGCACCAGCTGGGCTGCGATATCCTCTAGCTGGTCTTGCCTGACACCCCAATACCTGCTGGCCTGGCACCTCCCAAACACACGCTTGTGCTGTCTGCCTGACAGCAGCTTCTTAGTGAATTCATTCAAGTTCCACCAAAAGAGATCCCTGTGCTAAGTGAGAGTTTGTGATTCTAGAAACAAGCATAGCCCTGAGCCATGTTTCCTCACGAGCAGGACTGTTGCAAGGATACTGGCAAGGTGGCCAATCCATATTATTAGAGCTCTGAGTCTGGATGCAACCAGCTACCCAGCTCTGCACTGGTGCTTTTACTGGAGGTGCTGGACCTATCCATACTGGCCAGAATGTGTATGTGGTGGTGTATGCCAGAAGGATACTCCTGGTGCAGATATGGTCTTCAACTGACAGAGCTACTTTCTAGAGGTTAGTTTTTCCCTCATGCACAGCAAAGGAGGTGCTTCAGTCTCCCACCCCCACATCCCAGCCCCTTCAAATACTGCCCTATCAGCACACCCTGAAACAGTCAGTTCTCACATTGCCATGCCATGGGAGGTTGGCCCAAATGGTCACCCAAATGCTGATGCAAATATGACTCAGACACTGATGCAATCAGTGGAGCTTCACTGACCTTCCCCCTCTGCTGTGGTTTGCACACAGTGAGGATCCAACATGCTCTATGTTTTACAGCATCAGAGAAACTCTCCAAGTTTGACAGCACCATTGAAAGTCCAAGGACTACCCACAACTGCCAGAGGAGTGCAGGCAGCCCGTAACACTGTGCCAGTGGCGGACTGAACCACAGGGACACCAGGTACCCTCTATAGCCACATTACCTGAAGTTGTAGCCAGGTGAGACGGTGTGGGCAGTGTCCTTGTTGTCGAGGCGCCGGAAGGAGTACTTTGGCACGCAGTGGGAAGCAGCTCTGTCAAGGTTACAGTCCCAGTTGATCTGCAGTGCCATGACTCCACCCTGCCAAGTGGAAGAGAGGAGAAGGTGAGCAGTCCAAGTGCCCAGCCAGCCCAGCACTAGGCTCTGCTGACCAGGACCCTGATTTACTGGTCCTTGTCCCAATCCCAGTCAAACACGCTTTCCCGCTGCTACAGAAGGACCTTGCACATAAGCCCACCCAAACAAGCCAAGGCCAAATATTTGTTAAGTAGAATTAACTCCAGTCCCTCCGGCCAGAGCAGCTCTCCATTCTGCAGCTACTCTGCGTCCTGTGGCTCATGCCATGAGGCAGAGGGGGACAACCACCTACTGTTCCTCTTCTATACAGCTGAGGCCCAAGACAAGGGTCTGCCAA
Organism: Ciconia boyciana; assembly: GCF_034638445.1. Classification (NCBI taxonomy): domain Eukaryota; kingdom Metazoa; phylum Chordata; class Aves; order Ciconiiformes; family Ciconiidae; genus Ciconia; species Ciconia boyciana. Next base: position 9,638,606 of record NC_132948.1, read on the forward strand.
ATACCTCCACAGCCATTTCCTGGAAGTTCTGCCCTGCAGCTTCAACTATTTTCCCTAAACGAAAGATAGGGCAGAAGGGATCTGTCTGGGAGTCATAGATGCAGTTCTTGAGGTAGGTGGAGTTGATAGTGGGGAGGATGTTTCGCCTACAGGGGAACAGAGAGAGATCTGTTGCATCTTCTTCCACTCCTCCAGCTCCCCTTTACTGTCCAAGAGACCAGACAGCACAATGCCCCACACACACCCCACACACTATTTACTTGCTGAAGTTGAACTTGGGGTACCAAATGTTGTTCTTCACCAGAATGGTGAAGTTCGCAGCTTCTTGCAGGAATGCTGGCCTACAAAACAATAGGAAAAGTAAATTAGTTTCACTTACATTTTCACAAACAGGACTCTGCAGGGTGCTTGGTGATCACCTCTTCAGCTTTTCCCAATAGTATCGCATAGGGAGAAACACAGGCTGCGTACCACTAGCCTCCTCTCAGGAGGGCCACTGCAGAGTAGGAAGACAGAGCACTCACTTGGGTATGTGATAGTCATCCTCCACAGGGCACCATGCAAAGACTTCACAGGTCTTGATGCTGTTGTTGTACGGTACACACTCCCCAGTTTGGATGCCTGGAAAGACATGTGAAGGGAGGTACTACCAAACAAAAATACAGACGCAGTATTTGCCCTGTGATACTTCCTCACTCCATAAGGTGAAAGCAATCTGCTCAGAGGTGAAGTGTCAGTACCAAGACGCCCATTATCTTCCACTGCAATTTGTAGTGCAATTTCAGAGAAAGAAGCATCAGGTCCTTTTTCTGAGTCAAATCCTCATCTACGTGCAATACTGCTTCATGGACTCAAGGTCTTGAAAAACCCCTCATACTGTTTGCCAACTCACCAAAGCACACATCTATCCAGCATCCACCCAACACAGTCTAAGCCCATCTGCTTTCCCCCAGAAGAAAAATCAGAGCTTCCCTTTCAATTCTCTTAGGTGTAAGAGAATGAGAACAAGGAGACTGAAGTGAAATGCTGCTTCTTCACAGGAGGGAAGGCACAGCATAGAGGTATCACAACACAGACTGAAAGGAGCCCTTGCAGCAGGCTTCTTACCATTGCTGTGGGTGCTGACATATCCTGGAACACAGTCGTTCCTCACCTTGCACTCTGTTTCATCATCTGGAAGCTGGAGAGGAACAGTAATTACACTAAACTCTATGAACTCTCTCCCCCGCACTCCCACCCATACAAGGCAGTATTAAAGCAGATCCTGTACCTACCTCTGGGCAGTGGCCTTGGTACTGGTTCAGTGTGAGTATCACATTGGTCATGACAAACACAGTGTTCTCCTCCTGAACATGCAAAACAAGAAGGAAATTTAAGAGTGACAGTCTGCAAAGAATATCCAAGGCACTGCCTCAAATGTCTTTGTTGACAGAGCCCAGGTGGCCCCGCAGAGGGGACTTGCTTTGGACAGTGCTGGTGTAGCACTAAAGGAGCAGATTCCCACATGTATTGCCTGATGCTGCTGCCTTTAGGCAGAGGAAGGACTGTGGGACTAGCAACCCTTTCTGTCCTCCCACTTGGCCCAAATTTCCTCATTCACATTATGAAAACAGAGATTGCTCCTCAGGGGAGTCACAAGGCAGGAACAGAAATAAAGCTCCAGCTGCAAGTCTGAGCACAACTCCCACTCTTTTTTTTTTTTTTTTTTTTTTTTGCAATATATATATTAGAAATTTGACCAGTCCTGGTTTCTCCAGGGAGCACCACTTCCACTGTTTTCAGATCTGTATGATTCAGGATCTGTTGTTTGCTTCTGCTTCACTGATACAAAAATATGATCACTCAGCCAAAATCTGGCTAAATCTGTCACTTTTTTCTGCACCACATCTCACACAGACAGAGTGACCCACAACCAGCAGCTTCACCGTGCCTGCCAACCCCGAAGGCCACCACATATTGCCCACACAGTGCAGATTCCCACAGACACAGTCAATCAGTAACTACAGCAATATCTCCTGTTCAGTTCCGGATCAAGTGACTTGCAGGCTATTCCTGGGGTTCCTCCCAACAAATTAACTTTGAGTTGTTTGCTTTAGAAAGCAGTAAGGAAGAGGACACGTGGCTATTGTTGCAACTTTTTCCTGAAGCCTGCCAAATTCTCCTTCCTATACATGTACACACACAGACACACTTTTCTTAAAACAAGCTTCCCCAGGGCTAGTGGTGCAGGTGCTCAGCATGATCTGCAACAAACCAACGCTGCTTCATTCTCTCGTATCAAGGCCACATTGGAGCTGAAGCTGCTCCAGACTTCAGTGGACTTTGGCAGAGCAGCAGCTGTTTGTCAGAAAACCCTTCCTCTGCACGTGAAAGTGACTGATACCTGAGGAGGGATGACATAGTCAGCTACATCCCAGATCTTGGCTCCCAAGGTGGATGTGTTTGTCAGCGTTACTCCTTTCACCTTTGTGGTTACAGAACTGACCACAGAGTCTGTTTCCTGGTAGCCCTTCTGCCACAAAAAGACCCAGCTGCAAGAGAAGGTTTGCAAGAAAGAAACAACAAAAAACAGATAAACACCATAAGCCAGCACAAGCAGTGAGAATTTATCTTTTTTTCATGTGTCACCTGAAAGGGCCAGTCCACATAGGTTCATAGTGTTTCCCTACAAAAGGGTCACAGGACTAGCAATCTTCCTTCTGGGTTGTTTTTTTTTTTTTTCAGAGTGGTTTGGCAGGGTGTAATTATTGCTTTTTTGCACGCCCCCGCCGGGTGAATGACCATCACCCTCCGGGACGGCCTCTGCTCCTGAGGGGTCCTGTCCTGTCTGCAGCTGCCTCTAAGCAGCCCTACAGTCCCAGTTAAGGCCGCCCTGTTAAGCTGTCCCACCACCTGCCTGTCACCTCTCGGTGTTCGCACCCACGACGGCTGCCGCGGGCGAGCTCCGGCCTCCCCTCAGCCCCGCGGCGGACGCTTCCCGCCTCCCCAGCCCAGCCGAGCCCGCGCATCCCTGACAGAAAAGGGGGTCCCGGCAGCCGGGAGCTGCCTCCCCGCCTCGCCCTGAGGGAGGCGGCCGGCTCCCGCCCCTCAGCCCAACGCCCCCGGGAGCTCCCAGCGAGGAGCTGCCCTTCCTCCCTCACGGCAGCCGCCCCGAGACCCCCCTCGCCTACAGCCGCGGCGGGGCTGCGGGCTTCCCCCCAGCGCAGCCCGGCGGGGAGGGGACGCAGGCCGGCGGCGGGGCCCACCCGCCCGCTCACCCGATCACGTAGGCGAGGATGGCGAGCTGCACCCCGCGGTTGATGAGCCCCACTTTGCGGCTCCGGATCAGCACGATACGGGGGGTGTCGTACTCGAAGAGGAAGCTGTGGAAAGCCCCGCACGACACCATGGCGGCGGCGGCCTGGAAGGGCGGGCGGGAGCCCCCACACGCCGGGCAGCGGCTGCCGCAGCCCCGCGGAGCCACAGCGCCCCGAGCAGCCCGGAGAGCGCTCCCGCAGCCCCGGGGCTTGTACCGGAGAGCGCTCCCGCAGCCCCGGGGCTTGTACCGGCTCGGGCCCTTGATTGCCGGCCCGCCTCCCCGCCAGCTGCGGGCTGCCTGCCAGCCGCCGGCCCTGCCCGCGGCCGAGGAGGAGGAGGCGGCGGCTGCCCGGAGGCGCCGCAGCCTTTCCCCCGGCTGTTTTCGGCAGGGAAAAGGGGTTCACCGCCGCCCTGACCCCTTTGCGGCTGCCCGGGATAGCCCGGGGCTCGGCAGCCAGGGCAAGGCTCTGCCCTGAGGCCTCCCGCTGCTGTAGCTCTGCTGTTGCGTGGATACGGGGTTGGGAAGTGCGGGTGGTGGGTCATCCTGAGGAGGATGCTCTCACCCTAGTTGCTAAATCTGGGACGTTTTTTCCCATGCTGCTCATTGTTAGCAAGTTTATGGGGAGTTTTTCACCTCCATATTGGCCAGACATGAGTCAGCCGTTACCTGGAAGTCTGCTGCTGTCAGCCCTGTGCTGAGTCTGGGCTAGTAAGTCTCACAAAGAAGCTTGACAGATCACCTCAGGCAAAGGCCATCCTAACACCAAGACGTAACTTGCAGCCAGCTCAGGGCAAGGACAGAGCACCTGCCTGCAAAAGATAGCAGAAGCATATCTTAAGACTGTCACCCTCCCATCCACAATGAGCAAATCCTTTATTTATCCTCTTGCAGAATTAATCTTTGCTATAAAAGCAGAGATCTGCACCACCTAATTCATGTACCTTCCACCTGATGCTGAGCTGCCCAACACAGTCCTTATTTTAGAAACACCACCATAACCCTCATAACAGCAGATAAATCATTAGAGATGAAGCAAACTGACAAACTGGCACTGGGAATTTCAGACAGTATGAAACTATTTAAGAGACTTTGAGCCAGATATAGATTAGTAAAACACTCTATTTATTACAAAAACAGCCAAAACTGAAAGGATGAAAAAAAGGGGGGAGAGGATAAGGATATATACAAATGTGAAGGGAGATGAAAATCACAGTCTTAAGTGAATATTCAGTGTAATTCTTTCCAAAAGGAGAGTCAGTTCATGTGTCAGAACAGGAATTCATTAACACCAACTGTAATATTTTCCCACTCTAGATATATAAGATGCTGCAATATGAATGTTAATACAATTAATGCATATTACAACTGAAAATACAAATACAGCTGGCATAATCTGCCAGCAATATATCTTAAAATACATATGGCAAATGGAAATGGCAAACTGCTGGGTTAGCTCAGAAAGAACAAAGCTTAGTTGAAAGGAGTGCAGAATATACATGTTACAATCCTTCTCACCTTGTTTCTACAAAAATAGAACATGTCCAAGTATAACAAAAAAAAAGAACTGAAAAGGTGTTGGAGCACAGATTAATCTACCCCGAATTTGCTGCTCCTTGGCTGTACTCTGGCCTTATGCATCATAGCACAAAGCAACTCGCACTGTGCCAAGTTTAGGAGGAGGAGGTGTAGGAGGCAAGGCCTGTTTGAAGCTAAGAGCAAACAGGAGCCCAAAGTCCAACATTAATTTCAATGAGTATGAATGAAGTGCCCAAAAATATTACACAAAGACAGTAAAAGTAGTTTTCATTGTAATTCCTGAGTTTAAGCTAAAAGGAGTACTACAAAGAGAACAGCGGGGCTTTTCAGAAAATGCTTTGTCTGTGTCACTGAAATAACCTAAAACCAGCCTGTTTAATCTGGACGGACCATGAGGCCTTCAATGGCAAGTTATGAAACTAAATGTTCAGTGGCCTCTTTCTAGAGCTTCTTGATCCAGAGCTGCAAGAAAGGTGGTGAGGCTGGGGGAGAAAAATGCTCAGGACCATGTTTTCAAGTGACATATCTTTTGGACTTCCTTCCTTCAGGGGTCATGCTTTGAGATGGACTCTTGTCTCCATCTTATTTTCAGGGTGCTGGTTGTCTCCTGACTCAGCTGGGATTCTGGTACACACCAGTGCAAAGGCAGGAGGCCTGGAACCTCCCACTAAAATGTGGCCCTAAGAATTCACCCCAGAGCCTACATTTCCAAACCACATGGGGTGACTCACAGGATGAAGCAAAGGCAGAAGCAAGCATTTTAGCTCAAGGTATTTGTTCCTCTATGCTAAGCTGTAGGCAATTGTGCCTCTCCAAAGACAGTATACAAGAATTCAGCTGTACTACAGAAGGTTTTGGGAAGTCACACGCTTTCTTCTCTTTTTTTTAAAAGGTCCGTGAAAGAAAACAAAGGTTAAATATCCAAGGTGAGTCAGTGTGAGCTCAAGTTGTGCTACATCCTCATTCCATCTTAAAGCCAGTATAGCTATTGACTGCTTTGGGATAAGTATCTCTAATTTTCCACCTGCAGCAGCTTGGGATGATGGCTCTGTCTTCCAGATCAAAAGTGCCAAAGCACCAGTGAACATATTGCTTGTAAGCAAGGTGACACAGCTGGTTGTTGATATTGCCATCCACCAAGTCCACAAAGGGGTCTTTGTAGAGAAGGGCTTTCTTCAGGGCGTGACTGGACAGCACCAGCTGCTGAAACCAATGGGAGGTTGTGATGCACTGCCCTTTTTTCCTTCGGCAGCAGAGCTGCTCGTGGTACTTCTGTGTTGGCTGGCATTTGCCACAGCAGCACCACTTTTGGCAGTCTGGGGAAGAGGACCCTTGTCTGAGAGGCTGCCCCAGCTCATATTCTTCATTATCATGGTTCTCGTTGGACTCACTGGTGTGCATTGGCTCGGATTCTTCATTATCATGGTTCTCGTTGGACTCGCTGGTGCAGCAGCTGCCAGCATCACAGAATTTCACAGGGTGGCTCTGCAACAACAATTCCCAACATAAATTAAACAGCATTTGCTGCTTCATCCAACTGCAGAGAGAATTTACAACAGTGATCTTCACCATTGGGTTTTTCATTTGACACAGCACAATAGGGATAATGATGATAGATCAGCAGATCTGGAGGAGGATTGTCTTTCTGTGTTGCCAACGCCCACCCTAGCGAAATCGAATCGACACCTCGCAAGTTGTTTCAACACCAACGCACTCCCGCTGGCACATACCTACCACAGGAAAGCAGCAATTTTTAGCTGACTCTAGAAAATACATCCTCTGGTCACAGGACCTATTAACTTGAAGTGGACAATAGGAATCTAGTTTTAGCCCCTCAGAATCTAATTTGGAAATATTGGGGTTGGGGGTGGCGGAAACCCAAATCAGTTTGGAATGACAGTTCTTCCCTCTGAAGGGAGGATCCCAAAGGCTAAGTGTCTGTCTTCACCTCAACAATGCTGCCTTGAGCATGGTGCAAGCTTGTTTTCAGAGGCTTCTTTATCAAGGTAACATGTGGCTCATCAACACAGGACACATACATCACCAGTGCAGCAGAAGAAATGAGCATTGTCAGCCGGAGTAGTTACTTGGAGAACTGGGGACAAACACAGCATAGATCTGGCCTCAGGTCTTGGGTTCTGCAGTCTGTACTCCAATAACAATCCCCTGCAACTGCATGTTGCAAGGGCCCATATTTCGAGTATCCGGGATAGCAAGGACATGGGGAGCTGCAGGGACAGAGGGAACAGGAAGAGATGGTATGGAACTAACTGTAGGAGTGTGGTTGTGCAGGGCCTTTAGGTACTCTCCTCTTCACTCTTCTTTAAAAATACATATCTAAAATGCTGGGGGATTAGTACAGGCAGCCTAGAGAAATAACCATTAATATTTTGAAAAAGAGGAAGAGGCAACAGAAGTTGGCAGGGAAGAGGCTCTGAGCAATGTCCTCTTCATGGACAACCCTTTCATGACATCATTCTGCTGTTTTGAAGGATCACTATTCCCTGCAGGTTTCCCTGATAGAGGTGGTGTGACTCTGCCATGCCAAGGTTGTGTGTAGAGCCCACTGCACTCATGCAGTGCATGCTGTCCACAGCTCCATGGAAGCTTCCTGCATCAGCTGCATTTTTGTATCCATAGAGCAACAATTCACATTCTTTACCGGTCTTGGATTCAGCACAGTCTCATACATTTTCCTGTTGTAAATTTTGTAGAATGGTAATTTGCCAGAGAAATTACCTACACAAATAGCAATTTCAATGGCACTCTGTCCTGGTTTCGGCTGGGATAGAGTTAATTTTCTTCCTAGTAGCTGGTATAGTGCTGTGTTTTGGACTTATTATGAGAATAATGTTGATAACACACTTATGTTTTAGTTGTTGCTAAGTATGCTTACACTAGCCAAGGACTTTTCAGCTTCCTATGCTCTGCCAGGTGCACAAGAAGCTGGGAGGGGGCACAGCCAAGATAGTTGATCCAAACTGACCAAAGAACTATTCCATACCATATGACGTCATGCTCAGTATATAAACTGGGGGGAGTTGGCTGGGGGGCAGCGATCGCTGCTCAGCGACTGGCTAGGTGTCGGTCAGCGGGTGGTGAGCAGTTGCATCACTTGTTTTTTTCTTGGGTTTTGTTCCCTCCCACCTCATGATTTTCCTTTTCATTATTATTATTATTATAATTATCATTATATTTCGATTATTAAACTGTTCTTATCTCAACCCACAAGTTTTCTTACTTTTACACTTCAGATTCTCTCCCCCATCCCACTGCAGGGGGAGGGTGAGCAAGTGGCTGTGTGGGGCTTGGTTGCTGACTGGGGCTAAACCACGACACACAACCTGCACATGAAAGAAAAGCAAGTAGTGATTCCACTTTCATAATGAGACTGTATCTCCAGAACTGGTTTTATTAACACAAAAAATAAGTCTCTCACCAAACCAAAATAGGAGATCATGGACCCAATGTTTTTAATGAGTTCAATGCTGTTAAATTTTCTACCCTTAAAGAAAGCAGAAAAAAATAACTGGGAGGCAAGATCTGTTACCATTCATTCAGCTTAATGGCTTTTCTCTTTCTGTCTCTTCACAATGTATCTTTGTCTCTTTACAATTCAATCAATCCCAAAATTTCATAGACCATCTCAGACACTTTGCAAGGGAGAATAAACAACTGGAGAGGGAAACAGTAGTGACACACGGAGTTCCTGACAATAACATGACGTCATGATCATACCTGCTATTGTCTCAGTCTTAAACAACAACCCTGCCTCTCTCCCAGCCCTGCCATTTCATCCTCAGCTTTGCTCTCCTATGCTGCTCAGTTCATTTTTGATCTACTCATCTGACATGACTTCCATCCCAGAATGATAGACAGGAGACAGGAGAGGGGTATATGGCAGAAGTGGGACTAAGGAAATAGGAAGCTTTCTTCTCCCTCCATAAGGAAAAAGAATTGCATTTACTGTGCTGAAGGTAAGGACATCAAACTGTATTCCGTAGGCTTTGAAAAGGGTTCTCTGCTCCTTCCCATGTGGTAGCTTGTAGTACCTTGCATATCTGCAAAAGAGTAAATGAGGATCTGTGCAGCTTCCCTGGGGGATATAATGCCATGAGGCTGCAGAACACAAAAAGAGGCACAGTTTCTTCTCCCTTCTTCCTCCAGCTCTTTCAGCCTTCAATTAAGGTGCTGAGGCCAGCTTGATGAACAGTATTTTGCCCAGCATCTGACCTGGCAGTCTAAACTAAATTAATACATATATAAAGACTTAGACAAATTAAAAATCCAACTAATGTCCAACGAGTGTTTTGCTGTCTCAATTCAGATTGGAACCTGAAGCTGCAGAAAGAAGTTCAATCACAGGTAAAGCAGATAGAAAACCCCAGCAAGGATATGTGAGGAGCTGGCAATGACAAGAGTGCCCATGCTCTGAAGGCTTTAACATCATGTTATCCAAGACTAACTCTGAACTCCTGAGCACACTTCAGCATGCTGGATATCAGCCATTTTCCATTCTTCGATCAGTAGAGAGTGGCAAGAATCATGTGAGCCTTTACTAACTTCCAGTTTCTTATTCTATCAAGAACATGACCCTCCTGATGCACAGCTCACATCAGCTTATGGATCAATAAGCAGTCACAGAGCATGGAACAAAGAGATCTTTTTAAATCTGACAATGAAAAGCTGGCAGTACAGACAAAATCATTACATTAAACTGAAAGACATACTAAAACACACAGTGGTACTAATATCCAACCTCTGATAACAACACACATATATCTTCTGCCTCAGACATGTTGTCAGGACTTAAAGTGCTGTATTGTTCTTGACTGGTTTACTTGAGTGATCTCTAAGTCCTGTTCTCCTTCATTTAGATAAATAATTTGAACAGGAATTTGCTTAGCCGAAGGGACAGAAGGTCAGTTCCAGGGGCGGAAGATACTCACAGATCACTCTATCATTGCTAATCAAATTTTGTTTTATAGTTGGTTGCCTGTTCAAGTACTGAATGAGTAAACTGTTTCAGAGGATGTGTCTGGTGTAAATGCCATCAGCTCAGCCCTCTGCTTTCTAGCATCTCCAGATACTCATTCAGATGATAGAGACATCTAAAGAAAAATACATTTTCCTCCTTTCCTTTCTCTTTGGGTTCAGTCCCTGCTGCTCTGCTTTGCCATCTTGATGCTAACAAACCAGCCCAAAGCAAGCTTTTACTTGATTCCACCCTCTCCTGCACATCCTACTGCAAGCTAAGTTTGGCAGACTTTCAGAGTTCCCTAGATCATGCGATCATTTGCTTCCCATTCACCGCGATCTGATTTGTATTCTCTGAAGGCAGTGAGTCACTCAGAAAAACACATTGTAATGTGTTCTGCTTTCTCCTTGCTTGCACAGACATGAAATGCCCTTTTTCCTGTGCTGAACAGTTCCACAGTCTGTGGCCAAGACATGTTTTATTGGCCAGCTCTTAGCCGCTGAAGCCTGCAGGTCAGTTAGGTTTTATTTGAAAGTTTTCCTAACTCTTTCCAGGATCAGAGGTTTTCCCTAGCCCTCAGGGTAGAGGTTATTTCACATCTGCTCTGATGGCATAGAAGCCTTCTCCTCTGTAACAGCTTGTGCTCAGAGCTGACCTGTTAAGAGCTTTCTTGATCACTGGCTGAAGCTTTGCTCCTTTGCACCTCAAGTAGTTCTTTTCTTTTGGAAGGCTAAAGCCTGTTTCCAGTTAAGTCTATCACAAAATTCCCTTTGGAACTGAGATGAAATCAATAGGGCTCCATGCAGACAGAGGTTATAAGCTGCCCAAAGTAGCTTTCCTGACTTCTAGGACAGCTAGACTGCAGGGGAAGCAGCATTCTATACGTGCCCTGTTTCTTCTGCTCTTTTCCAAAATTTTCTCCTGCTATTGATCTTTGCTAGCTTTGGGACACTGGGCCGGATGGACCTCTGATAATAATATTTTACATTCTTATGACATGTCACTGATGTCAAAAAAGTTTTCTTGAAATATATTAATTGTAGGATCATTTCTAGCTCTTCCCCCCTTACTCATTTGGGTAGTTCTACTGAAATTAGCTGCTCTGTTTATACTAGTTGGCATACACTAGCTCAGCAGTGTGGCAGGGCTTGTGCATGTTCTTTGCCAAAACATCCATGCTTGTTTTAAATAGTATTATGCTCAATCTATTCACTGCCCTTCAATTTTCACTGTCTTTGCTTTTTAAATTGCTGCACTGAACTACTCTGCTCCTCTTTTTTGATTTTGGAGACATTAGAGAACGACATTTCTTTGACAATAAACCCCTTGATTAACATATACAGAGTCAGGCCACCAGGATGTGGTCTGGCATCATGCACACTCTCCCAGCAGCCTATGCTTTCAGACCAGGCTCACTTCCTGCAGCAGAGATGTCAGCTGAACTGCAGCAAAATAATCTTGCTACTGGTATTTTGATGCTTAAAAGATAACCAATTTTGGACAAACCCATTATTGGCATTTTGACCCCAGCTGTTAATCTGACACTAAACATCCTCAAAACTACTCCACTGTCTTCTTCCAAAAGCCTTCTCAGAAACTGCTTTGCCTACAAAAATGTATTAAACAGAAAGGTTGCTGGCCTCAGCCTCACAGCACTGTCTTGCTTTTCCCTTGTGATCTCCCCCACCTCCTGTCTGTGGCTGCCAGGTCAGAGGGAACACCTATTTGTTCTTTGCTTGCACAGCTCCAGCACAATGCAGCTTTGGAATACGCTGGCAGCTCCTAGAGAGTTACAGCACTCATGTTAGCATCACAAATGTACGAAAACCCATAATGTAATAATAATCATGCCATGAGTCAAAAAAAGAGTGTTGTTACACAAGAATTTTGACCTAGATCTGAGGGACAACTTTAGTTTTAAACATGCTGATAAGCATTTGATAAATGCTTTGTGTAACTATTTAGAACTGGAGTCACGTCAAGATTTTTTGTCAAAACTTCTCATAAATCTGCTATATGCCCACAGAAGCAAAAGCTCTAATTTGCTTTTGAATAAATCTTGATTCAGTGAACTGTGGGGTTACCCAGATGGAAGAAAAACACTTTGTTATTTTATTTGTGTTAATTGCCTTGGGAAACTCACAAGTTTAGGTAGTTTCAAGCCTCAATTGCCATATGGTGGAATCTGCCCAAACTATTCTCTGTGTTAGCTCCCAGAATACTTGTTGGAAATTTCTAGGCCTTTTGACACAGAAATAAAATCTCCTGCAATACAAGCATGCTCATTTGGAAGATGACCATGATGATACATCTATACAACTGCAGTAACTGCAGGTTAAGGACATGACTACAAGAGGGAAGGAGAATTGAACATCTTGTCATTCCAAGTCATCATTCCCCACACCTCATCACATCTTTGCTTCAACTCAGAAAATACGCCACTTGCTTCATATAACATTTTTTACCTGAAGTGGAATCCAGGCTTTATTTTTTTGTCATCAAGGCAGCAGAAACCATACTTTGGACTGCAGTCATAAGACCAGCTGTCCAAGTTACAGTCCCAGTTAATCTCAATGGCAATAATTCCTCCCTAGAAACAGACACAGTAAGCTTAGGGACTAGTGCTGTGATTGCTGCCTGTGCTAAATTGCTGTTAAAGTCAGCAAAGTCTTGAGGTATGCCATTGGCAGGGACACATCTCTATAGACAAGCTAACTCATGAGCAACATTTGCCAATCAAGCAGTCTTCTATGGAAGTGACTTAGTTACGTGAGCTAGAAGCTACCATTCATTCAGGCCTTTCCTATCTTCTATTTCTCTTCATCTTAGTAGCATAAGTGTGGATGTAGCTGATATACTGTGATGATCATTTTGTTGCTTTAAACTATGTATAGGCTCAAACCAAAAGCCTGAGTGCAAGCCTAAGTTTTGTAGGCACCCAGTCCCAATGTTTCATCTTGAATGCACTGTGCCAGGCTGAGAATCAATAAATGTGGCTCAGCTGATGACTCTGGGCAGGACGCTTTGTCTCTACTTCTATTCCACCCATCTGTTAATACTGACTTTCTAGAGGTATGGCTAGATACTGTGTTAAGGGCATTTGGCTCAATACCTGAAAGAACAGAGTAAAAATGTAATGGCAAAAATAAGTGCTTTTTGACTCTGAATATAAGCTGCCATTTGTGCCAGTCTGACTTTTGGATGATTCCCCCAGCAACATGATTTAGGATCTGCTTGAGTAGAATCAAAAGATGACCACAAGTGACAGCCTTGTATAGGAGCTATTTAAATAAATGCACTGTGCTTTGTAAAAGGGCCTCTACATGCTACAATTCTACCAAAATAATATCAACTCTGTCAACATCGGTCCCATCCTGTGAGATGTTAAGCACATTTAATTCTTGAAAGTTGGGGTTACTTTGCTTCTCATGCAATCAGTTTCGAAACCTAGAACAATTCCATTATATGGCAGACAGCAGAACATGCAGGAAGAGAATCAAGAAAACATTTTAACACTGAGCATGAAAAAAAAAAGTGATATCACAGACCTTTACTGCCACCTCAGAAAAATTCTCTTTTGCTTCCTGAAGGATATCTCCCAGACAGAAAACTGGACGGAGCAGGGAAGTTGTGGTATGTGCAAGAAGTATTTAAATTTGATGGAATATTTAGTCTGTGAAGAACACACACAATTATTTAAATTTAAAAACAAGCTGGAGCAGCTACAGATACAGGTAAGGGACTTCACACTTACTAGAACCTGTGTAAATGTGCTCGGTTTGTAAGTATACAAGCTTTTGGTTTTGTAGCTACCAGATCTGTATATCCCTAACTGGGATCTGAGAATCAAGATGAATTCTTTACTCTTTGGGTATTACCACCAGCAAAATTTTACCTGTGTAAACAAAACACTTTCACCTTATAATTTGAATCACACATCTGTTGTGCTATATTTTAGTGATTTTACCCTAACATAAACCCGTATATCTGAACGAACAATTCTGTTGTTCAGCGCATGAGAGAAATAGAGTTATGCTGGGAGGCTCCGTTCCCAAGCTCTCCTTCTTTCTCTTGGTACATGAAGGATTAATAGGGCTAAAGAATTATAGAAACTTGATATTTGTCACTCAGGCATAGCCTTTCTGAGTAAATTTATGACAATTTATACAATCTTTTTTTCAGAGCACAACTACTCACTCTTCAGAAAGCATTGAGAATGTTTGCACTTACATGGTCTAATTAAATTTTGGGAAGTGAATGTTGTTCTTTATTAGCACAGTGAAGTCTTCAGAACTCCTCAGAACAGCAGGCCTAAAAAAGAAACATCAAATTAACGAACTTCTTTTACTTAAATACATCAGTTAATGTTATGCTACTTTACTATTACCTGGAAAGCTGTCAGTAGGAGGAAGATGTTGCTAAGAATAACAGATTGAAATGCAGGGAGTTAGGTGGCTCAGGGGATCAAGAAAGATATAGGTGGTTTTCTTAGTTTTAGGTATAAATTGTCCTCTCTCTATTGCACTTTTTTGTGTGGGCCAAGCCTAACTGGAGTCTCTACATGCAGCTGAAATATGATCTCAGGAGACTTCTCATATAAATCTTGCTATAGAATAGTAGTAAGAAATTACACCATTTTAGAGCTGATGATTTCTGCACAATGAATTGGCAGTTTCATTGCTGGTCCCCACAGACAGGTGGCCATTTACACCAGAGCTGCACAGCTAGTAAGAGTATAAGAATGAGTCATGCGCTCGATCCTAGAGGATGTCTCTGGAAGTCCTGACTTCCTAGCAGATACTGGTTTGAGGACCTCCCCTGCAGTGGTTTGTGTCATGGTGGTTTGTGTCACTAAATATGTAGGTGGAATGCAAACACAATGGAAAGCAGGCTGCCAGTCTGACCCTTCCTCAAAAGAGTGATTTCTCTGAAGCTAGTATGGCAGGAAACAAGGAATTTTCCCACAAGTTGCCAGCTGGGTAACCTTGGCCTAGACTGTGTGAGACAACCTCTGCTACACTCCAGGACTTGCCAGGGCTATAGGAAAGTAAGAGATACAATTTTTAGCATTGTTTGTCTAGCATAGGGACTATGTTGAACTGGAATATTGGCATTGTTCCATTTTAAGAAGAAGCCAGGAATATTTTAATTTCCATCAAGACAGCCATTCCACAGGGGAAACCCAGTCTTCAAAGCAGTCATCCACATAAAGGACAGTGCTTCTAAGCAGGGAATATTTTTCCTATCACTTTATTTTGAGCAATGCCTCTGCATCAGAGATCTGTGATGACAAGAAGCACATTAGCTAGATGACGTGCAGCTTCCATGTGGGACTTCTCATGAGTGTCTTCTAAACCAAGTCAACGAATGAGACTTGATTGCAAACCAAGTTAACATTTGTGGATGCTACCTGGACACGAAAGTCACTGGTGAGTTTCAGTGTATAATAGTCAAGTCATTAATAATGTATGTTAAGTTTTAAAGAACTAAAAATGAATGAACCTATAATGTGAAACTGTCCGTAATTCATCCACTGGGAAGCATCTGGAATCTGATCCAAAGCTCTTCTGAAAAAGGTGTTGTAAACACCTGTCCTCCAGCCAGCTAATCTGACAACTGTGCCCTGCCTCAGGCAGAAATGAACAATCAAAAATAAAAGAATCTTCTTGCCAACATGCAATGGCTTTGTTCAGCTCCTGCCATAACAGGAAGGAAAAGGAGGCCTCCTGTATAGTTCATGAAACTTACCTTTCAAGGAATTTGGACAATAAAGATAATAAACAATGGGTGTAACCAAAGCCCAACATTGCTACCTCAGTATCTCAACCAGATGGCAAAGCTTCCTGGGCTCTGACCTTGGCCTTATGTATCGTTCTGGTAGAAAATAAACACTCAGCTTTGCTTTTTAGTGATTCCTCATTTTTTCCTTGCCAGTGGAACTTGTGAAGGAACTTTATACATCAGAGGTTTGGATAAAGCCTCTCATCCATTATTTTTGGTCCCTGGTAGTGACCAACTACTGGCACTTCAGAGGAAGGTTAGGAAACAAGACAGAATGTGTCAACTATGCGATGTAATTAAAAGCAAAATTCCCTCTGTAACATACGCAGCAGTGAGCCTACGCAGTGTGGCATTTAAAAATGACTGGCAGTCACTGAAACTTTATAAAAAACCCTAGGATTTCATTAACTCAGGAAGCTCATTAATATCTTTCCCGGATACTGTATGAACAATTACAGCCTTCCTGTTGTTGGACAAAGCCTTTTTCAGATCACAACTTTGTCCGCAGGAGAAGGGAATGGAAATTCCTTCAAAGAGCTGAAAAAAACTCAGCAGAAGGGGCTGTAGGAGGCATTGTGGGCTCTGGAGCAGACCTGGCAGTGGAAAAACTGCTCAGTCTCTGCAGAAAACCCTGAATTAGGGAAAAGATGGGATATATACATAGAATCACGCTTCTATCTTTTAAAAGCAATGAATTAATAAAAGTGATAATTGACCTAGTTTCTCACACATACATTTCAAAGCTGGTTGAGAGGAACTAAAATTGATTATCATTTGCTCTCTTAGAGTATAATTTCCATCATTTCAATTGAAATAAAATCTTTTATAAAATTTCTTCATGCTTTGGCTGATACAGAATAGAAATAGAACATTTTCATCTTGGAACACTGTACAGTCGTGGGGTTACAAAAAAAGATGGCTATGAGGCCCCTCCATCCTACTCTCTAGGTCACAGCAATATTGTTCCATGGAGTGTTTTTCCTAGAGTTTTCTTCAGCTCACTATTACAGATTGCCAGCACTGAGGTTTTCATCATCTACACAGAGAGGATGGAGAGACTGTTCTTCAGTCTGAGGTGGATCCCCAAACACTAGCCTGCAGCACAATGTACAGACGACCAATCTACCCCTACTGATCTGGGAGGTGGAAGCAACCTCACTGTGATAAATGAACCCACAAAGAACTTCTACACCATATAGCCCTAAGCCTTGCAGAAGAAGACCTCAAGTTAGGAAACTTTTTTATTTCTGTCACTGATTAAACCTGTCTTATGTTGATGCATTTTCCTTGACATTTGAATTAATGAGCCAAACGCGTCTAGTGAATTCCAGATGAGCCTGTGACATCTAAAACTGTTTCTATGGCAGCTGCATGATGATACAAACTGAAGGCTATGACTTCACTGCAGAATCATACAGCAGGACAGATTGTTAGAAGTAAGTTATTTAGATATTATAATGAGTGTTAACAGTATTGCTATGAAGGAAATAGCTGTTTTACATACATGAGATCTATATGTGCCTAGGCAAAGGGATTATCCTAAAATGTCAAGACTTTGTCCAAGTAAATCCTTCTTTTGACATTAAAAAATGCAGATATCGCTTTCACTTACTCAGGGGGGGTTTCCATGGATTTCACAGGGCACCATGCCCTGACCTCACAGGTTTTAACAGTTGCATTATAATTCACACATCTTCCTCTTTGAATTCCTGTAAAGAAACAAGCTCTAACTCAGCAAAGACAAGTTTTTCGCCAGTTAGAGACAGTTTCAACATGTCAGTGGATTCCTCCTCAAATGTAAGATAGGGAGCTTGACATTTCAGATTGTTGCAGCTTTCTATAGGAGGAAGCTGTAGGAAGAACTACACAAACCATGGTCCTGCCACACCTCATCAATCCTTATTTAGCCGTTTGCTTGGGTCAACAGTGCTTGTCATTGTTTGGGCTGAGGGTGAAGTAATTTCCTTCACAGTTTTATATGAAGTTACATATCTGAGTCTTGTGATAAATCGAGAAACCAACTGTTTCAGTCAGAAGCTTAATTCAACAACATGAGCAAATTAAACAAGGATATAAAGGTGGGCAGAAAACCTTAATTCTTTCTGTACTCCTGGAAAGTCAGCATTTTCTGTGAGCGTTTAGTCTTTACCACGGAAAGTGATAATCCAGCCAGCAGCTCAAATTCAGGGAATCTCAGCACTACGAAGAACGTAGCTGACGAAAAAAGTATGATGCCTTCTGGACAACTGGTCCCAAATAAAGGACAAAAGTCCCCTGACTTATTCTGAGAACTACCTAACCATCATGGGGGTGTTACAGACCCTTCAAACAGATCCTGTAGTCCCTCTACTTGCTAAGCAGCCACAGACTTCAAGGGAGTGACTGTGAGAATGGCCCTCATTCACACCAGTCTGTACTCTTCTTCACATCTCCCCTTCCTCTGCTCCCTTTCACTGTTTCTCCTTTTAGTAAGGGCACACACAAGCTGATAAGAACTCAGTTTTGTGGTTTTGAAAATATGTTCCCAGATATCTCTTAGGATTCTGTACTGTTCAACTGCAATTCTCCAAGTTGGATCTTGCACATGCTGCACTGGTCAATAATGCAATAGAAGATAGTACCCACAAAAAAATATTTCAATCTGAAAATGCCGTTTACGTACCATGACTGTGGATATCTACATTCCTTTTCCACAGGACTTGTCTGAAGAGCAGATAGCTTTGGTGAAGGGACACTGGAACAAAATTACATAAAAGAGCAATATAAATATCTCCCTCTCCACACCTATGTAAAAACTCTTACTCAGCTTCAATGTAAAAGTATCAAATAATAAGAGAAAATAACAATGCAGAGCAGGTGTAATCCTTACTAATTATTTGGCTTATAGGAGATAAAGGCTCAGCTACCTGCAAAACCAGAAAAAAGCCCTTTCCTTGCTTACAATAGCATTTTCCTTTATTATTTATGTCTTTTCCCATTTTTCACACTCTCTCCTATACTATTAAGCACAATACATTTAATACTGGACTATTTAATTATTTGTTTACTAACAGTCCCATATATGACTTTCACTTTTGCCAGTGAAAGTCAACTTGTATTTGGGAACTACTCTGCAAGGTCCCACTTCTAGGCCAGCCAAATGAACAGGAGAGCTGCAGCTGATGACGAGGTTTGAACGACAGAAAGGAAGGAAGGGGACACGTAGGAATGAGCAACAGTAATAGTAAGAGCACCATATTAGCAGAGAAGCTGATAGCAATTCTGTAGCTCCACCATTTCTTCAGGTTTTCCTCAAGAGCAGCAGCAATGCCAGAGAAGCTGGACAGCAATCACTGGCCTGAATCTCATCACCTCCTGAAAGTGCTGCAGATAGGTTTGGCTGCAAGGTCATTGGTGCAAGGCAAAGTCAAAACTGCCAGATGATTCCCCGAGAAAGAAAAGGAGCAATTAAACTAGATCTTGCATGTTATCTGCTGAGATATAGACATAAAGAGCAACAGCATTTGCTTGTACCGGACTGCTCCAAGGACAGTCTACTCTTTTACATCAACATGCATTTGATACATCCTAAGTATAAATCACAAAACATATTTACCTCAGGGCACCTCTGCTCAAGCTGGTTCTCTGTCTTACTGATGTTGGTCATCACAAAAAATGAGTTTACCGCCTACATGGAGGAAAGAATATGAATCTAACTGAAATTTCACATACTTGATTCAGACCTCAGTCATTCCAGAACATCACCTGGAAGGACAAAAGGCTCTTCCTGCTCTGCCTCCCCTGATAGTCATTCAGATTCTACCTGGCTCAAACAGGAAAAGCCAGGGACATCATCAGGGCAGGAATGAGCAGCCAGAGGCAAGAAGTCACTGATTTTTTTTTAAACTGGCATTACAACTGAGAAAGATACACTAGCATTAATCGGTAATAAAACTCCTGTGTTTAGTACAGCTACACTGCAGTGAATCTGTTCCTAGGTTTACTATTACCAAAATACTAAATTGATTATGTAAAAATTGTGTAACAAATAGCACCACAGAAATCTCATAAAAGAGGATAATTTTTTTTCCTTGTATTAAGGGAGGAAGGGAAGATTTGACTTTAAACATTGCTGTCTCCAATGTAAAGTAATTACATTGAATGGTAGGATAGAGACATTTCAGGAAAGCAACCAGAGGTATCAATGGAAGTTGAATGCTGGACCGACATTAAATTAAGACTTGCCTGCATCGGTATAGTGTATTCTGCTGTATCCCAGATCCTGTCGTTTGTGTAAGCTACTCCCTTCACACTAGTGCAAACTGAGCTGTTAACTTCATCCATCTCCTGATAGAGTCTGTAAGCGATGGCTATACAACTGGCCAGATAAAACGGAAAGGACAAATAAGCCCATAAGAATAAAATGGGTCAGCTTCTTTGTATCATTCTTGGACAAAATGCACTGCAAGATAAAAGTCAGATGGACATTTTCAAGTAACTGAGAGCCTTTTTGTGTGAGACACATGCATTGGCTGGACCAAAGTCTACCTTGGTTTCACTTGCGCAACTTTCAGCTTTGTCAGAAATGAATTGATATATGCAAGAAGAGAATTTCTATTTTCCCATCCTAAATGATACAGACAACATGAGGCGACATCCTGGCCCTTCAGATGCCATTTGTGAAGCACCAATTAACTGCAACAGGGCTTGATGTCATCCAAAAGCTTTCACCCATGCTGCGTTGCTGTGTACTTAGACTTTGACCTTTTCTGTCACAAACGGTAGTGTACCCTCTATGGTTTTTTTTCTTTTTGAGAGCTTAAAATACTTAGTCCTTAACTTTCCAGAGTGACTATTTTTGTGCCTCATGCTGATTGCTTCAAAAACCTTGGCCTAATGTTTTCACTTTCTCATGAATTGAATGTGTTAATAAAAGGAGGAAGGACGCCTCTGTTTTTAAGCTGACAGGAAAGTCATCTAGCTCATCTAACTCATAAAAGCACTGTCAACTTTGAAAAACTATTGTATGTTCAGAAGATACTTTCCACACTACATAAAAGTGATATAAAAGGATTTGAAAAACAAGCCACAAGAGCTAGCACCATTTCAGTTTAGCAACAGACTGTTCTGGGAGGGGGATAAAATAGTATGTGAAGAACAGAAATACAAAGCACCTGATCAATGTTCCTTTATTTATATAATCTATTTTAATAGCATTTCATCCCTTTCCTTCTGCAGAACAGTGCTTTAGGATAACCATGTTGTTGGAAACTGGCAGTGGGAACTCAGCTCTGAGCAGCAGAAGGTGGGTATAGTACCTTAGTAAGGCAACTTGAATTTCCTGCAGACTTGATTCTTTGTGAGATTGGGATCAGTGTGCTCAATGTCCTGGCTTGCCGCCCTCCCATGAGAATGAAACCAACTTTATGAACTTCGGCAGACTTTGTTCAGCAAACACTTATCACTGAGAACAGCCCTAGCTTGGCAGCAAAGAGGAAAATCTGCCCTTTAGAGGCAATCAATTATTGCATATTCCTAAAACATCTTATTGTTCTTGAAATCTGCTGCAAGGGGTGACTTGCCATTTCACCTGACCCTGAATAGGAGACTCTACAGAGCAGACTCTAATCTCAGAAACACTGGTGTAAATCTGAGATTATTTGGTGGAGTTATTTTGGATTTTTCAGACAAGAAACAAAACCAGACAGCATGACAAGAAATGAAATGGCAAGTTTTTTTCAGAGGAAGCTTAGTTAACTCTGTCCAAGCAACCCCACCTTGTTAGATAACATCCTATGCCACACTCCCACCACAAAGTTCCCACAGCCACATCCATCTTCCAAGAATGGAATAACACCAGATCAATAATCTTGTTTGCTGCCACAAAACTCAAAGCGCTGAAAGCCAAGTTGTAACCAGACAACCCCCAATACAAGAAACATTTGCTCACATACAACACAGCATCCCATCACCATGCACTTATCAAATAGAGCAACAGTTCTATAAAGGAAACATTTCACACATCCACATGTAACACTCTGAATGAGTATGTATTTTGGAGAGTCGTACTGAGTCAGGCACTCCAGCCAGCCACGTGGAGTTGCTAGCACTTCCTGTGAAGAACTGGCTTTTGAAAACCGCGGCTGCCCGGTGCTGTCTTCTTCCACCCCTGCATCCTTCCTGGGCCACCCCACTCAAAGGCACAGTCAGAAACCTGTATGAGAATGGTACCACAGGCCTTTTAAAGAAAGGCAGTTGATGGAATCAAGAACTGCCTGAAGAGCCACCTCCTTTGGTTTGTTCACAGAAAAAGCACCGAATTTCACCCTGGAGCTCCAGAGCTGATTGCTCAGCACTGTTCTTGTCACCTTCTGTTGATGGCACCATCTCTCCTCAGTACTACCAGACTGCCAGTCTGAAGTAACGCTGGGACAACTGTAGAGACGAGGCTAAACAGATGGAAGCCAGTGTCATGCTGACCTCCTTCTGGGCCTGACCATCCACCACCCAACACTTTGCACCAGCACAAAGGTGTAATGCAATTCTGGATTGGGCAGATGCATGCAACACCCACTTCACAGGGGTGGCAATGGCTATGCAAGGCACAGGGCAAGGGTAAAGCAAGCTTTTGGGTCATCGATGGCCACAGAGATCTCCAGCGTCTTATCTCACACTGCATGAGACACCATCCTATTTGGTCTTAGATCGGTTTTGTATCAGGTCATGGGATTACAAGGGAGTGACAAAGTCACTACTCCTCTCAGCAGAGCCAATACATGGTACATACTTTGGCTGCAGCCTCTCCTACTCCACAGAACCATGCACAAGCCAGAGCTGGTCAGTGTGCTGCAAGCCAACTATTTGCATCTGGTCCAGGGGGTCAAGGAGCAGGTGTGAGGCCACCATCTGACACTTTAAACACAGGAGGTGGAGCTGTAAAGATGCAGAGCTGTCAAGGTGGGACCTGTAAATCTCAGGCTCAGAGACTGAAAGACAAGAGGTTTGGAACGGAATCCATTAGACCCAGGTTAAAAGGACCAGGGTCCTCTCTCTTGCAACAGAAGACCCACACAGAGGCACAAAATATACAAACCCTACAACACAAATCTAATGTTTTTCTTCCAATCCTTTAGTATTTTAAATCACCTAGGATGCTACCTATGGCTGTAGTCATCACAAAACATTCAGAACCAGCCAGGCTTCTTGGCTGTCGGTATTGTCTTAAATGCTTTAACACATAGGAACAAGTTCTATTCTGCACAAACAGGCTTAATTTTTTGAGACATCAGTGATCACTCAGGCTTTTGCTGACCAGAGTCCATACTGCTATGGTTGGTATTGGTGACACTTCAGCAAACAAAATCCTGCTACATAATAACAACTGAAAAAGCTGCAAGTGGGAACCAGAAACACACCTCGAATGCATTTAGCTGCTAGAATAGCCACAAAGAAATTGACTTTTTAATATAACACAGTCAGACCTATGTGTACGTACACATAACACAATATTTATAACAAAAGAGACAAACAGGAGGGCTCAGATTGCATAAGCAAAGCAGAAGTAAGTGTTGTCTTATCTTCCTAAATGCTCTTGTTTTCACATTAACGTCTTCCATCTGTTTGGGATCTGACCTCAGCAGCTCAGCCGGACATATTCATCTTCTTGCCCATGATGTTCCCATATAAGGTGATCTCTCTTCGCCCATGGAGCACTATTTTGATTTGCTCAGGTTTCGTTCCACTCTGATTTGCTGGCCTCTATGGTTGAGCTCTCTCAGTTTTGCAAGGCAGTCATCCACACAGCAGTAGCTATAAAGGGAGGAGAAAGTCAGGAGGGAGTAATGAAGCCGTGCCTGCAGATCTAAAGAGCTCCGGATAGTTTATTTGCAGGCTCCATTCTCTTTCTTCCGCACGTTGCGTCTGCATGATGCCTTTTCAATAAGCAGCTTCCATAAGCCTTTCCCAAGGAATATAAAACATAAGCCCTATGCACGGAACTGGATGGAACCATAGGGCTGAACTGTTGTAATAATTCTCGTCATTTAGGAAACTTTGCTTGAAACCCTGTATCACTCTCCATGCAAACTAACTTGGGAATTTGGAAAATGCCCTCAGAATTATACAACAAATATATATGAACACTGGCCTTCAATTCTGTAAGACTTGAAGGCCAGATGCCACATCAGTCCAACTAAGATAACTTAAGACAAGTTAAGCATCAAACAAATATCTCAGCTGCTTCCTGTAATAATTTACCCAAGACTACACTGAAAGCTATCATCTCTTTTTCTCTTTTATGTCTGTGAAGATTCTGTTGTGATACAATACGGAGGTCAAGACACTGAGCTAAACCTTAATTTTTTTTTAAGCAGTATGTTTGAAAATTCAGACACCACTGCAAATATCAAGCAGTAGGCAGGCAGCCTGGGGTAGCAGTATGGCTACTCTGGGCTGCATGTACAAATAGCACAAAACTGTTGGAAGAAAGGCTCATGAAAACATACAACTTTAAGGACAACACAGGGTCCCCCACACTTTCCCCCAGTTGGGAAGTCCCATAGAACTGGGCTCTGATGTATGATTTTGCTCCTGCCTTCAATCAATTGAGCTTTCAAACAGGCCAGCAAGCCAGAGCTCAGCCAGTCCAGTTCTAATTATGTCTGGTCATGGAGGTCTCCTTCCCCAAGAGTCAGAACAATCAGACTTCATGGCTTTCCACCACGACAGAGCGAAACAATCTCACCATCTTTTTTTCTTCTTATCTTGGCATTTTCTAAAGTTTTCTGATATCCTTCCTCTTCTTTATCTGTTGCCTTTTTAACATTACAGAGACATGAGAAGAGGGGAACGGTCCTTTGCTTCTTGGAAGGTGTAGGGACTGAAATAGTCTGATGTAAAGGAGAATCTCAGAGCAGCATCCTCCCATTGTACCCAGCGCAGATCCCTCTCCATCCTCAGTACTGTGGGCACAATCGCTCTCCCCTCTGCACCGAGACCTGAAGAAAGGATGTGTATCAGTATTTACAGAAGCAGTGTTTCTCTAGCATTAAGTGGTGAACCCACATCCAGCACTTCCTATTACCTGTTAATGCGGTCTACAGGGAGCAGACCTGGCCCTCAGTGCCTCCACAGGAAATACTGTTTTCGTTTGCTCTCTCTGTGTATTCTATATGCTCAAAATACTCATCAGAAGAAAAGTGTAATTGATACTGGGAAAGCATGTGAAGGGAAAGTAGATCTCTTCTGGGAACCTGTAGGTAAATACGATTCCTAAAGGTCAGTATACAGACTGAAAGCACAAAGGAAACATGATCGGGTTTTAAAGTTCAAATCCAGGAGTCAGGAGACTTGGATTATGTTCCTGGCTCTACCACAGCTTTCATGCATGATCACAAGCAACCCATCCATCCCCTCTGTAACTTAGTTTAGCCAGTTAAAAGCTAGGACACCAATGCAGTGTCACTTTTCAGGCTTCCCATGAAGACCAGTAAATTCGTATTTTATGAAGCTTTTTCTGTTCCTCAGAAAGAAGAAAGGAGCTAATCTAAGATAGACGCAGTGCTTAGAATTGCAAAATATTACATTTATGATTGCTATTTACTGAGTCAAATTCTGCAGTGATTTACAACCTGTGCATTTCAATTGGCACCAATTTAATATGACTCACTGCATATTTTAATCCATCTTCTGTGGACTCACATGGGATTCTAAGACTATCCAAGAAGCTAATTGCAATAGCAGAAGCTCCAAAATCCACCTATTTAAGGTCTTAACATGGGTTTTTAAGGATCTGCAACAAAGAACTTGCAGATTGAGAGGTATCAATTTCATGAACAAGTTCCACTTTAATACGTAGTCTATTTTTGATTGTTTGGTATTTTTGAAGCTCCTGTCCTTGTTTCAGATTTAGCATAGCTAGCACTACATATTTATTGCTACTGTGAGGCACACTGACAACTAATGTTCAACCCTGAGGATAAAAATTTGCCATTTGCCCCTAATGAAGCCTGGGCACAGGACTGGCATTCCTGTTTCACAAGGATCCTCCGTGCATTTTTCCATTTCAAAGAAATGAAGTAACCATTCACCTGATACGTACATCAGCCACACTTGACATCTCTTCATGCTGTCAAAGACTGCCAGAAATCTTAATTGGGTAACTGCATCAATCTGTTTGTACATCTCCTACACATGCGACAACAGCCTCCCTCTTAAGAAACTGCAAAGCTAAGTATATACTCTAAAGGGTGAATCTCAAACCTATTTCTGCCGTTCCTTGCATCAAGAGCACTTGGGCTGTGAACAAGCCCCACCAGAGACTTGGCCTATGGAGTGTACACCCCAGCATCACCTACAGCGACCACAGCCATGCTTCCCATACAGCAAAGCAGCATCGACCCTACCCTACTGTGAAACCCATCTGATGTCTAGTGACGGTGCTGTGGTTACCCCTGCTGCTTCACACCATGGCGCAGGGCAGGGCCTGCTGCTGTGGCACCGCCACCAGCTCCCCGCTGGAGATAAAAATCTCAATTCCTGCCCAATTCGGGGCAGGAAGGGGGGAGATTGAGTTTCCCAGAGCCCCACCGGGCTGGCAAAGCAGCGCACCGGGAACGGCTGCCTGGGGCAGGCCGCGACGCCGCCGGGAAGCCTCTCGGTGCTGCCTGCTCCGCGTCGCCTCCCCTCAGGCCGCAGCCGGCTGCGAGTGCAGCGAAGCAAGCGAGGACAGGGCAGTCACCCGCCTTCCGCCGGGACGGGACGGGACGGGACGGGACGGGACAGGACAGGACAGGACAGGACGGGACACGACAGCCCGTCCGGACAGGGCGGCCGCGCCCCCCATAGACCGCGCTCCCCGCGCCCCGCTCAGCCGCCGCGCCGCTCTGCGCATGCGCGGAAGCCTCCTCGCTCGAGCCCATTTCCAGCGGCTGCGGCGCGTTGGCAGAAGCGCTTGGCAGCGTCGGAAGTGACGCCATCGCCCTGGCCTGGCAACCGTTACCACGGTAACCGGGAGGCGCGCGCGCGCGCGGGAGGGCCGGGGCGGCCCGCGCGGGGGGCGAGGGGCGAGGCCGCCCCGCCGCCTCAGGGCGCTGCCGCGGGCGGTGGGGGCCCGGCTGCCTCCCGCCGCAGTCTCTGTGCGGGGCCGGGCCTGCCTTCGTGGGCCGCGGGGCTTCTCCCGGGGCCGAGGGGGCGGCCGAGCCGGGCCCCGCCGAGCCGGGCCCCGCCGAGCCGGGCCCCGCCGAGCCCGGTGCCAGCTCACCGCCTCTGCGCTGCCGTGGGCCTCGCTGAGGTGGTGCCTTCGCCCGCCTTAGCCCGCCTTCCCGGCAGCTCCCAGCTCCCTCTCCCCGCTGAGGCCTCCTGACATCTCTTCTGTCTTTTCCGCAGAGGTTTTTCCAGGACACGATTATGAGTGATCAAATCCAGTTCATTGTTGAGAAGCTCAATCAGGAGCCCTTCAGGAAGAACTACAATTTAATCACGTTTGACTCCTTAGAGTCAATGCAGCTGTTGCAGCTGCTCAATGATGTTCTGGGGGAGATTGACCCGAAGGTAAGGAAGGCAATTGGAGGTGCTCCAACCTGTGTAACTGCAAACATTTCAAATAGGCTTGACACAGAAATTTGCTTTTATTTAGGTCTGGCTCTGTACAATCTCTGTGGCATGTTTGGTTTACCAAAATAGCTTGTATGAATCTTCCTGGAAATAAATGTGCCTGCAAGAGCCCTTTCTGTCTATACATCTATGCGTTTTTGCCAAAGCAGCAAATGTTTCCTGGGCCAGGGATGCAGGATCCCTGTCCCCCAGAGACTGATGACTATATTTTTCCTAGGGATACAGATCTTGGTTCGTACTGACAACCACTGTCTTCTTAAGTCAAAAGTCAGGCTGCGTCTTGCACACATACGCAGGGCAGGAACTGATCAAGAACTGAACCTCATGACTTAGCTGTTGCAATAGATATTGAATCTCTCTCCTTTGAGGCTACCAAAAGTGTGTGTAAGATTAGAAGGGATTGTTCATACATCTGGGGCGCAGATACACACTCCTTGGCATGCTTGGATATCTGACTTCCTTGGTGGAAGTAATCAGTTTGTCTGCATAGATGAGGTCCCATGAGCAGGGAAAATGTATACGTAGAATAAATTTACCTGAATACACATGTTGGAGGAAAAATCCATTAGAAGAGAATTGAAGTTTGGTGATAAAAAGGATGTTCTGTATGAAGCATCTCACTTCATTGACCTATCATGTGATAAATAGATAAAGTCAATTCTTTTAGTGTTGCTAGTTAATTAACCTGACTTGGACAAACAGTGGATAATTAATTTTTTTTTTTTTAACTATTTAGCATGCTGTTGACATTAGAGAGGAGCTGCCGGAACAAACAGCTAAAAGAATGTTGAGTCTTCTTGGTATCCTTAAATACAAACCTCCAGGAAGTATATCAGACTTGTAAGTATCTTTTTGTCTACAAATCACGGTAAAACGTGTTTTAGAGCTTATACGGTAACGACCTTTAATTCAGTAGTTGTCTGTATTTTTGACTTCGACTATCCCAGTGGGTATGTGTAACACCTTGAAGACAGCTCCTCCCTTGTCCCTATAGAGTATGGTATAGGGGATGCCAGCAGGAGGCTCCTGCAGGTGTAAGGCCCTGCTACAGCAGCTGCTATTGTGGAGTCAGCCAGAAGAGGGTGCCGCATGACTGGCAGGGTCAGTCCCTTCCCCATCCCTTTCAGACCAGCCGCCCTAGGCTGGATTGCACCCTCCTGTGCCAGGTTATAACTCAGAAAACCCACACGCTTCCCACATTGCCTTTATTCCCGAAGAATATCGCTGAAAAGGAAGAGTAGTTGCTGCTGGCTTTAGCCTTTTGATGTGTATGGGGTTTTTATCTGTCTCAAGGTAGCAGAATCAGGTTAATAAATAGCAAACTGGCATCATGAGTGTTTTCTCTTCTAACAGCATTAAGAAAATCATTAGGCAAGTGGAGAGGGAATGTCAAAATATTGCAAATTGTTTGTTCCAAGCCAGTGTTCTTTAGTTTGAGATTTATTGCTATTTTCTTTTTGTTGTTTTCATATAGGAGTGCATTTCGCCAAGGGTTAGTTACTGGAAGCAAACCTGTAATTCATCCTGTCTTACACTGGCTCCTTCAGAGGACCAATGAACTCAAGAAAAGAGCTTACCTGGCACGTTTCTTAGTAAAATTGGAAGTGCCAGCAGAGTTCCTACAGGATGATACTGTGGCTGACATCAACAAACAGGTACCATTTTTCATGATATTTTACATTAATTTATTGAAGTGCCAATAGGAGGAGGGGTAAATGAATCCGGGAGTTACTGTTGAGATACATGTTCAAGTGAGTTATGTTAAGAGCATGTTGGAATCAAGGGTGAGCAAAGATTCGTAATAAGAAATATATGTCTTCACCACCTTTCTTTCAATAACCCTGAAATTGTATATTAATAGGTAGCATTGAATTAAAAGCTTTTAAGCCCGTTATGTACTGTGTACTAATTAATGTTGAGAGCCATGTTGGCCAAGACAGATTTTTATTTCTTAATTTTTAAACACTTTTTTTTCCTATGAACTATGACATGGATATTTTGAACTTTATAAATTACCACTTCAAACTAGTCCAGAAAATGTTATGACTAAAAGCCAATGTCCCCTAATTGTCAATTGATTGTATAGTATTTAGCACCTAATATTTGTATTAGCCTTATCCCACTTCTGCTTCAACCATTTATTTTTTTGTGAATAAGTAAAAAATGTCTTTTTCCTGGGCTGACATTCCTACTCATTATGTTCCCACTTCTTTTGTGAGCATTAGATGTTGATTTTAGATAACCAGAGTGGGTGGGTTTGAAAGGTAAAGCTTAAACTGAACTAAAGTTATGTTTTTAGATCTGTATTATCTGAGGTACATATTTACCTAATTTTTATCCATTTTTCTGTGCCTTTTGTTATGTATAGTGACTTGCAAAATCACAGTGTTTTTGAATGTTTGTAACAGGTAACTCGATTTATTAACTGTGCACCAGCAAAGCTGTATAGTCTGACTGAAGCTTGACTAAGCCTTTTATTATTTTTTTTTTTGTTACCACTAACAATATTGGATTTATAACTTGGAATAACTAAGCAGAAGTAGCAAACAGAGAAAGGAATGGAGACTGTATGTTTTTTCAGTATGTCACAGTCTTAATATGTATAAATATCCAACTCCATTATTTCCATTACGTAAGATGTGTTCCTTTTGGGGATTACAGTAATATAACTGTCTTATTACACTAATGCCCTGCTGATTAATTCAAAACAGAAGCTGGGGTAATATAGTGCCTCAATGTAATTTAACATTAGCATGCAAATATTTAGATACTAATGAATTAAAGAATTTAGCCTAAAGTGTTTAGATAGACAGGCTTGCAATAGTGTATTTTAAGAGAAACATTTTGAACATGAGAGTTTGGAAATCTTAGAACATGGTCAAGTTTTATGGGTGTATAGAATCAAGCTCAAATGTACTTTTGTAAATTATTTAAATAAGATAGAGTACTTGCCACCTTCCCAACTGTGTTGTGATTTAGACATCAGGTTGGCTGCAGTGTATAATTTAAAAAGTAAGCAACTTCAGGCATAAATCTAGCTGTCCAGTCTTCAGCGAGTTGCCCTCAGGTGCCAGGAATCTTTCTTTCCGCTATAGGAACCTGTGTGTTCTTCGGTCATTTGAATGTGTCGCTTATTTCGGGTGCACATGGGGTAGCTGCAGCTTTTATTTGGTGAAAGTGAGAAGCCTTCCCTTCGTTATCTGGCCAACGGTGCTATGCCCTTGTTTGAATCTTACCATTAGTCTTGAAATTTTGTGTCCCAATAAGGAAAAGACTTACTAAACTCCCCTTTTGAAAGAGGTGGAGAATCCACACAAAGGAAAGCTGTTGGACACCAGCAATCATGAATACAGTTGCTCAGAGACTACCTGCTATTTCATTATTTGTTGAAGTACTTCTATAATGCATAAGTGATATAATGTAGGCCAGTTGCGTTTTTACTCCTACTTTTTTGTAACTCATTCTTCATTGTCCGGCGTGTGCATGCCTTATTATACCTGTATTTGCCATTTAATCAAGTTCTTTCTCTATTATTTTATCTTCTTCTCAGTAGCCATTTCATTGCTATTTTTTTGAATTCATTCCAGCTTGTCAGTGTGTGCCTGATATTGAAACAACCAGAAATGAACAGAGCATTCTAGATGCTAGTTCTCCAGGGTTTTATAGAATGGAATTGCTGCTTCACTGCTCGGGGATATGATGCCTTTGTTTGAACTGGCCTTTGCTGTTGCCATTTTGTGTTAAACATTCATATGAAATGCTCTTTCCAGGAAGTAAAAAATGACTTGATATCATCTTTTTAGATTTTTCCATCTTATTGAATGGCTGTTTCTGTGGAGATTGTCTTTCCTTGTATCTCAGCTTGCATTTCTCCAAGTTGAATCTAAATTTATTTCCTATCCATATTTCTAAACTCTTTTTGTCCCCTGTTATTTCTCTACCCACACAGACTTTCACACTGCCTCTCAGTTTAAGATTACTGGTGGGCAACGTACTGGTGTGGAAGTAGCACACTGTCTACTTCTTTCTAACTACCGAACTACATATATCAATCTTTATATTATACTGAGGACATGATTATGCAATGTGTCAAAACTATTTCTCACATAAGTCAGGTGTGCTCTTGGACCGCTTTGCTGGATTAAAGCTCAGTGCTTTATAAATTCAAGCCCCATTGCTTCGATCAAGCATCTTGTTAGATCAAGCTCTTCCTTTTTGGGCTGATAAATTTACGTATGTCTAAACTTTATAGTAAGAGAGAATAATCTGTTAATATAGCATTGTCCCTTTCAGATAACATCTTATCTTCCTGTTTTGAAAATACACTATGTATTACAAGGGAAGAGGTGAAAATACTGAAGAAACTGTGAAACTTCTGAGTGTACCTTCAAATGGAAGATAATTCACTGTGATTTTTTTGTTTTTGCTTTATAAGTTGACAGCTTTTGTGATGAAAAAAATGCCTTTAATTCTTGTTATCACCATATTTCTATTTCTATATTTACTGTCTTAGGAGTAAAGCAACATGTTGATCTGCAAATCCTTAGACACAGAGCTCATTATGCATGGTTTTTATTTCACTTTATAGTATGAAGAACTGATGGAAGCATTTAAAAACCTACATAAGGAGTGTGAGCAGCTCAAAACATCTGGTTTATCTACTGCAGAAATAAGAAGGGTAAAAAAATCTGACAAAACTGCACAACTTTTGTTTAGATTGTTTTTGAATGTCAGTTCTATTTTTATTGGGTTTGTGGACTCATTGCAGTGTGTAAGTTGTAGCGGTCAGAGCTGGTAGGCACTGCAGCTGCCTTTTTGAAACTGTTCTCTGTTGGCAAACAAATTAGAAAGTCCTTGTTCGTGCTTTGAACTGAGCTTTCTGAAGCAGATTGGGGAGCAAGGCTGCCAAGACTCTGTTCGGCATGATTTTCAAATATTAGAACTCCCTTTCCTGTGCGTGCAAACTGATACAAAGCCTTTTGCTTTACTGATATGGGGTAATAATTTCAGAGGGTGTTGAATGAATTAAGGCTTAAGTCAACAAAAATGATGATCCTGTGTGGCTAAGGTGTTAAGTAAATATATTTACCCTGCTTCAGCAAAATATTTAAGCGCAGGTACAGCTTTTCAGTAAGACATATAGACAAGTTAAGCAAATGTTGAGATAAGGCCTAAATTTGGAGAATTTATTTCCCTTTCTCTCATAACTATCCATCTCTGGAATTCTGCTGTTGTAAGATAGGATTAAAGGAGAATAATAATTGGATACATGTTTTAGCACTAGGAAGTGCTTCTTTTAACACAATTTTAATACAAAAAGTGGCAGCAAACATCACTGGTATGCAACTTCACGCACAATTGCCTGCCAGGAAGTGGGTAATGGTGGTAACATCAAGAAGATATGTTTGACAGGTGTTGAATTCATGCTGATTTTTGCTTGGTTGTTTCTGTTTATTTTTTATTATTATTTTAGAGAAACCCACCTGCTTTTATTTTAAATGTTCACACTAATACTCAAGGATGCAGATGAAGGAATGTTAGCATAAAGAGAGTGGGAACTCTGGGGGAAGTAAGAGAGAAGAGAGAGTTTGGAATCCTGGATGTTCTGATCATAGATCAATAAAATTATAACCGCTTCAGTGTATTCAGAGAAGAATTCTGGTTTTCATATTTATTTGAACAGAATTTAGTCCAATCCATATTATATTGTAAATAAATTAACATTTCTTTATCTATTTTTTCTGCTTTTTAGGACATCAGTGCAATGGAAGAGGAGAAAGATCAACTCATTAAAAGAGTTGAGCGTCTTAAGAAGAGGGTAATAAGAGAAGTAATGCTGTTACATTTCAGTGTCATAATCCTTGGCTTGCAACTCTGATTTTGGAATGCAAACAAGGATTAAGATAAACATACTGTGTGTCTAGGAAGGAATTGAATAACTAATTGACCCACCGGGAATCTCCCTAGGCCTTAGTCCAGAGCTTTTAAGAATCTTGAGTCCAGTACTTTGCTGTCATTTCTGAGTAGTAACATGTATGGAAAGGAAGTGCTAAGTGGGCTTGTGAGACATATGATCTCTTTAATGTATTTCTCAACTATCTGACAGTAACATGCACTATTTATCCACTTGCTGTAGGTGGAGACAGTACAAAATCATCAACAAATGCTTGAAATAGCAAGACAGCTTCGCTTAGAAAAAGAGAGAGAAGAATCTTTGGCTCAACAGAAGCAAGAACAAAAAAATCAGGTACTGACATAAAAACATACCTATTAAAATAAATAGTTGTTGACATTTGTTTGGGAATCATGCATTTTAAAAAGTACATCAGGAACAACAGTACAGAGTTTCTCCCAACATCAGACAATTAAATCCCATTTAAAATAGAAGTATTTATGTACATTTTAAGGGAAGAGGCTTGACCCTGCAAGTTTTGAACACCTCATCCAAGGTACTTGGCTGCCTCAGCTGCCACTGACATAATCATTTAGCAGTCCCAGGAAATGTTCCATGACTTACTGTTGTAGCACCCAAGGAGAATTCTTTATATTTATGGTAGTGAGCAAATGTTTCCTTAGTTTGATTTGTATCTCTGTGCATCTGCATTAAGATCTCAGGGGCTGAATAACACAGCAAGTACCTCAGCTTTTCACTGGGTGGGGGGAATATGTATTCAGGAGCAACCCTGGGATTTTGGTCTCCAAATTTGACAAAAATGGTGTCCTAGGAAGCACTGGAAGCAGTTGACATCTGCATATAAGGGTGGGTTTTATTCCTGAGCTATGTTGTCAAAACAAGATACTTTAATAAAATCCAGTGCCATGTTGTTATATTATCTCACCAAATTCTGTAACGTGAACTTCAACACTGTATTAAAAGGGGAAAAAACCCCAGATTTCTAGTATTGCAGCCTACATCTGGATGTGGAATCAGTGTGAATCAGTAGGCTTCCCAGCTGTTGGGTCTTTGCTTGAACGTGAGCGAGATCACAAGTGAAATGAGTGTGATGTCCAGCTAATTCCAGTTCTTAGTACACATCTCTCTAAATCACAAAAATGCTAATCAACTGGGTGTTGTTTGGCAACAAGCTTTCCAGTGTGCTCTCGAGCTGGACAGTGGATTGCTGTGGCAGCTCAGCTGCATTGAAGAACTGCAGTATAAGGATAGTTATTTGCTGCAATCCTGATTCTTGCTGTCTTTTTGTTGTTGTTGTTCTAATGTTCAAGCCACTCATTTTTGGTTGAAAATTGTTTAATGAATTTCTGCCATAGAGAAAATATCATTTGGGAGTAAAAGAATACTTTCCTTATTAACAGTAGAGGCCAATTGTTGAAAATTTGTTTTGGATTATCTGTTTCCCTTGTGAAACAGATAATCACTAGATGCTTATAGCTACCATTTTTTATATTTGGCATTATTTTTGATACTCTTTTGTTTTAGTTGTTTGAATATACATTTCAAAGGAATGAGCTTATGTGTGTCCAATTTTCTCTCAAAAGTTGTTCCATGCAGAGCAGAGACTGCAAAGAGCACAACTCCAGCTGAAAGAGATGCATCATGCAGTAGTGGATTCAAAACCCGAAAGTAAGTAGTAATCCATAAGGCTGGGGGTTTACACTTCTCTGTTAGAAATGAAATCAAAACTGGATGGCTCTCAGTAATACGGTAGTGCCAAAAAGCATATAGGAACTTAAGAGAATCTAAAGAAAGAAATAACTTGTGTTCTAAAGGCACATGCTGGAGATCCTAAGCCTGAATGTGCCTTGCCACAAAAAGCCAGGGAGCCAATCACAAGGGAAGATGGTATCAGTCATATTTTTGAGGTCCACTTTTCTAAAATCTTGAAACAGTTAAATACTGAACACTAACCATAATACTCTGCAAGAAAAAAAAGTTGGAACTACAAAGGGCTGGAAAAAGCAGAAGCCTCTTAGAAAAGACAAACTTCTGATTTAGTAAGGTTTTATGTCTTTTGTGTTTGTAATTGGGCATTGGTGACGTACTGCTTCTTAAAAATTTTCTCAATGAATGTACAAATACATTGAATACTATGTTTTATTCAGTGTAGACTTGTTTTTCTAGTTACCTTCTATAAAATATTTGTTTGAAAAGCTTTAAGGCCTGTTTCTTATTGTAGTGCAATTTTGTGTTGTAGTTTTGTATGGTACCAAAAATAAAGCTACTTCCTAATTAAGCTTTTTTTATAGATCATGGATTATATACACATACACGCTCTTATGTATGATTATGTTTATAAGTATATATACTAGATATATCTATATATTAAAGCCTATACATTTATATATGAATATATTTGTTTACCTATGAAAATACTTTGTTCTCATTATACAACTGTAGCAGATTGAGTTGTATGTTGCTGTGTTACATTAATAATAGCAAGATTGCTTCTCCTCATTTTCAGTGATATCCCAGTCTGCAAATAACCTCAGCAAAATAAATTATACTACTTGTGGAGTAAGTTAGTAGTCTATGATAATTTATAAAAATAGCAGGTGGGAAGGAATTGCAGTTACTAGATAAATGCATAACTAACTGTCTCCAAAGGCTACAATTTGACAGCCTCTAGGTTTCTGATGATTTAATCACTTCTAAGGAAATGTAACAAGGATTAACCTGGCAGTTTGACAACAAAACTAGGAGTCAGTTTAGGGTTCAGTGCTTCAGATGTACATGATCTTTGGCAAATCGCTTAACCCCTTCCAGTTTGTCTCTTGGACTTGGTTATTAATAACACATCACAGGACTGATAGAGGTTTTACGTGCTGTTTATACAGGCATTGGGGTTGATTTATAGGGAAATACTTTACTGTATGTAAAGTAGTGTGAAGGTATAAGACTCAGAATGGTCCTTTTCACAGGGCTTTTCCAGTTGCATTCTAAGTTGCTGTGGTAAAAAAAGCACCATAGAATGATTTTTATTATATGTATAGATTACTTCCAAAATGATAGAATCTGAGTATTTATTGATTTAAACTTAGTAAAGTAAGTCATTGTCCTACTCTTTCAAGTACATTTAATATTCCAGTTGCATCACATAACTGCTTTGGCAGCTGTTTTGAGTTACAGAATTTTTTTCAGTCACCACCACGTTGCGTTGTTATTACTTTGTAATTGTACTTTAATTTTTTTACGATGCTCATCAGCCACTGAACTACAAATGGAACTTAAAGAGTATCTGAACTATCTTCTTTACTCAAAGGGACCTGCAGTGGATTTTATAACTGTTCCATTTTTGCAGTAGCTATCAGAGTTTATACAGCAAAGCTGTGTCAACATTTCTATTTCAGTTCCTGGGTTTTTTTAAGGCCAATGGAAACTTGATGGGTTCAGTTCACAGAAGGAAAGGTAACATAATAAAAAGCCAGTAAATATGTCATTTAATCATTGAGATGAAAATAAAGATAAAGTTAACATACTTAATTTCCTTATCTTGAGTCCTGCTTGCAGGGAAAAAAAGAGCGTTTAGATGTTCCGAAGAAAAAACTTGGAGTCATTACTTAAGAAAACTTGTGTTGAAATTTTGCCCAAACAAAGACTTCAGGGCTTAGCTTTGTAATTGCTTTCCCCCATAGTAGTTACAAATACACTGCCTGTAGTAGCAATTACAGAATGCCAACTGTGTTTTTTAAAGAATTGAAATTAGGTGACCACAGTGCACTGAATAGGATTCCATTTATTTTAAAAGCTTTGTTGGTCTACAGTTAGCACAATTTATTTTATTTTAAAAATTCCCTTTGGCTGCAGTTTGGTACCTCAACTGCCTACTCATCAGTATAGCTTGTATGCTGACAATTCAACGGCTGGTTGGTAGGTGTGGATTTTCACTGGAAATTAGATACTTTCCTTTAAAATAATTTTCTTCCATTTTTAATACTTCAGGTGTTTTTACTTCCAAAGCAAGATAAAATTATGAAAGTTGTTGTTAATGAGTAGCAGCTTTTTTGTTTGTCTTACGCATGCACGCTGCTTTGATTACTTCATCTTATAATTAATTTAGGATGAAGTACTTTAAAGAAATGTAAAGGAACTCTGTAATGAATGCAATTAGCACGTATTCATGAGTATCATTAACGTGCAGTTAGCATCAGTCTGCTTTAGCTGTGCCAGGAAAATACAGCTTATGGTTAGTAGGTTTTTAACTCTTAGAAATATACTATTTAGAAGACTTTGTATTTTATAATGATAAACAGTGGATTCTTATCAGATGTTTTGTAGACTAAAATTGATCACACTGGTTTCCACAGTACTTCCCTGTTTATTAACTTCAGTACTACTCAATATGTTGTTTAACTACAGAGAGGCAGTTGCTGCTGGTAGCACTAAGTAACATGAATTTGCAGTTTCTGGGGTATTGTTGTTGTTGTTGTTGTTGTTCCAGATATGAATAGTATTTATATTAACACTGACCACTAGCTTGAATAACGTAGCTCATGCTTGCTCAGCAAGATTGCCATCGTTTTGGTTTGAATATCTCTGCTGGCACAAACACAAATTGTTAACGCCAAGAAGCGAACTGAATTACTGAAATTCTTGATCTCTGTCCATTTTACAGAACATTATTGTTCACTTTATTGGCAGAAATACGAAGAAGTGGATGACTAGCTTGAAAATATTGATTAAAAGAATGTGTTAAGATGATTGTTGTTGATAAACAGTGAATTGTGTAATTTATATACTTCATTAAGTTAATATGTAGTAATAGATTCAGAGCACTGAGAACATCAAAGATACCGGTCAAAGAGGAATTGCTTTGTACAGATGTCTATTTTATGTCATTCTGAACACTTGATGAAAAATAAAAATTTAGGATGCTATTATTTAAATATTCCATTTGAATGAAAACATTAACATTTTTCTTTTCCACATAACTATCTTTCCCTAAAATTCCAAGTTTAAATGATCTCCACCAACACTGCAGACCACATTACAATTAAAATTATAGATGTATTTGGTAAAGGAGAACGGCTTAGGGGGAACTTTATTTCCATCTTTAAATGATTTTATTTATTATAAAGTCACTGTCAATAGATGCAAGGTCAGGGGTAAAGCACTTTTAAGCTAACTTGATATCTTTGAGAATACAAGTCTGGTTGGTAAGATTAATAGTACTGCTATGGTTGACTTTTTTAAGACCATTGACTCTTAGCTTGCACCCCATTTTGAAGAAC
Source organism: Ciconia boyciana (assembly GCF_034638445.1). Classification (NCBI taxonomy): domain Eukaryota; kingdom Metazoa; phylum Chordata; class Aves; order Ciconiiformes; family Ciconiidae; genus Ciconia; species Ciconia boyciana. The sequence continues at coordinate 9,676,978 of NC_132948.1, forward strand.
AAACAAGGCAGCAAATATTCAACATGGCCTATGTTAAAAGGATTAAAAGGAGTTTATTGAAAGTTTTAGAAAGGAAATTAATCAGGGAATTGTCACCGAGTGGATGTGTTTCTAATCAGAACATGCAGAAATCAATGTCTGGCTCTTTTTTTGTTTAGTATTTACATCAGGTACCTGAAAGAAAATAGCAAATGATCACTGGTGAAATTGTCAGATGAAATAAAAATTGGAGAAATGATTGAATAATGAGGAGAGCAGACTGTTGATTCAAAGTGACCTTAATCACTTAGGAAGCCCATGCCAACTGTATATATTTTAAGGAACAGCCAAATGCCACGGTGTTCCTCCAGGAATAATGTATATGCAATGTAGTTACAGCATGTGGGACTCTTTCCTAAGAAGTGACTCTGAAAAAGACTTGTGGGTCATGGTGTAAAAATGGTAGAACTGGAGCTCCCAGTGTTAAAGATTTGATGCTATCCATGCATTTATTTATAGATGAAAATGGAATAGGAGAGTTATATTACTTCTCTTTTTAGCTCTGATATGTCCATCACTGCAACACTGTGTCCACTGACTAAAATTCAAGAATGTTGATAGGTCAGAGAGATTTCAAAGAGCATCAGTAATAATTATAAACATGGAAAGTATAACTTACAATGGCAAATTCAGGAAGCTTTTTAGTTTTTCAAGGAGATACTGAAAGGATATTTGATCATAATCTGTCAGTGTTTGCACGTCCCAGGCCTCTGCTTAATACAGGGAAATTGGAAGTGATATCATTGGAAGCTGTGGATGGAGTAATTTCAGTGCTCCCTTATTGAGGATGATTGCAGAAAGGGAATTGAAGGCTTTGATGGAAGTGAATGCCATGTGAAAGTCTGTTCTAGACCTGCCTTTGTCGTGGCCTTCCTATGTGATACTAAACGAAGTGTTGGCAGATAAGTCTATAAAATGAGTGCTCTTCTTTCTTTCCTTTTCCTTTTTTTTTTTTTTTTTCCCCCTTTTTAAAAAAATCAGTTATTGTTGCAAATGGTTTTGGTATAGGATGCATAATTGGTAGCCTGTAGAGGGAAAAGAAGTAGGAATCTGAGCACAAGGTGAATCAAGTTTTAGATCCATTAGGCAGAATTCTGGAGGGAAACTTGCCTCTTTCCTACATGACTGAGCAAGCACTAAAACTCTTTCTCCAATCCCTCTCTTTAATAATAATAATAAAAAAATGTGAATGGAAAACATGAGGAGTTGCTGTTAATAGCTCTCCACATGTAAATACGTGGTTGGCAGAACCTTGCTAAAATAACCTTAGGGCACAGAGCCAGACCTTCTGTGCAGCTTACGTATGTAGATTTTGTAAGCATAAGTCAATGTTAAAATATTAAAAACAGAATTTATATGTGTAATGGAAAGATTTAAAGTATGCTTGCTTTTCTTTCCTCTAGCCTGGGAATTTGAAAAAAGAATGTTTTTCACTGAAAAAAACATTAAAACAAGAGCTGCCCTAGGTTTTGTTTTTCAAGGTTCTGTTAAGAGCAAAAATAGTTCTTAGGTAGTTACTCCTCCAGATGTTGAATTGTATAGGAGGAAAAATATATCCAAAGTATTTAGGAAAGAAACTACGTTAGTCATGAGGGATGTTGACATCATCATGTCTTTCCCCATTGAGATGTCAAGTTTTAACTCGCTTCATTGCTTGTTGCACCATCAAGAGTAAGCATGATGCAGAACCAGTCAGTGTTTAAAAGAAGTTGGTAATAGCTCTCAGGTTACCTGAGCAATAAATCTGGATAGTGATCAAGGTTATGCCCTGTCAAGTCACTAGGTCCCCGCTCTTATGAAAGCAATTGTTTAGGCACGGTTATTTCCTGAGTTTTGTGTCATATCTACAATAAATTATTTAGGCATGTACATTTTTATAATAAAACTGAAGTAGTATGAGAAATAAAGTGTAGGCTATATATGCAGATTTTTTTTGCTATTAAGAGGAAAACAAGAAACTAGTTCGATGAAATAAAAATGTTAGTATTTAGTATGAGAATAATTTAATTGATATCCCTTTGATTTCCGCACCAAAGATCTTGGTTATAAATATCAAATTGGGAGTTGTGTTCCCAGTCAGTTCTGAGGTGATAATTCAGCTCACAGTGTACGTGGGAAGCTTTGTTGCATTTGCAGAGGTGGTAGATTTCTAGTGAGACATTAAAATGTGGTCCCTCCTGCTCAGCTCTGTCGTGGGCTGAGGAAGACTGGAATTGAGTTATTCTGGAAGAAAGAAGTGGGAATTCTCTCTCAGTAAGTCCAAGTGTGTTTCTCGGGGTATAGCTGTAGTGCCAAGTACATAATGGCTATTGCATACATAGAGTAACTCCGCTTCCCATTCTGAAACCAATAGTGATGCTGTTTGTTTTGCACAAGATAAATGACCTTTGCTTTTCATCAACACAGAAATCAACAAACTAAACTGCTGGAAAAGAGGAATTCCCGCTCATTTTCAGTTTGTGTTGACCTGACTTTCTTAGCAACACTGCTTTCCCTAGGGTCTGTTTTCTTTCTTCTAGTTCTTGAGGCTTTCTCAAGAACTTAATGGCTTATTTCCTCTCTGGCAGTTAAACCAAGTAGCTTTCCTTTAATTCTGAGCTGAGAGCAGAGGGTGAGGAGCATCTATCAGTATGGTGTTTCTAGAGGTAAATAGTGGCAGAATAATGGGGCCCCCTTTTTCTAGGCTTATGTTTCACTTTGTTCTGACCTTCTCCTTTGGTCAGTCAGTGATATGGTCGGCAGGCTTTTTAGCTTGAGAACCAAAAACTCTGCTTTCACCTACATCCTTTCCCATCTGTTTCAGCAACATCAGCTGTACTATTGTATCTCCACACTCAAGCTTTTCTCTGCTTGTGCAGTATATGAGAGAGATAGAGACTGTGAATTTCTTGTTTTCCTTGGCATTTCGTGGCAATTCCATATTCTCCCAAATATGGAGAGAGCCCCCCACCAAAAGAAAACCACCCAACTCTAGCAAGTAGTTTTAAAAAGTACCTAGGATACTTACCTTTTAGTCGTCTAGATCATGAAAAATATTCTGAAATACCTATTCCCACTCCAATCTGACATATAACTTCCAAATCTTACTGTAGTCCTTGGCACAGGTGTCCCGGAGGAGTAATTGCACTAAAGTGTCTGTTGTCAGGGGAAGACTGTGTAATGTAATTTAAATAGATGCTTTATTTTATTCTGTCACATTTTTCTAGCTGTGTATTGTGCTTATCTGTATGTACCTGCATCTATTTATAAATTATCTGTTAAGCAGGCTAAATTACTCTCCCTAGCAAGACCCAAGTCATCGTAAGCATGGTAACATGCAGTATGCATCAGGCTTATGTAGAGCAACACTTATAAATGGGGTCGCTTTTCTCAACAGAGTTTTTGACATTACTCAGGAATTCCTTCTTGTTTTTTCTATTTTATTATTATTTTCAGCATTCTCAGTCTATATACTGTCCTGAGACTAAAAGCTTGTTCTTACAAGAAAAAATAGTCTGCTATTTACAGAGAGGCAATTTATAAGTGTTCCCAGCAATGTAAAAGACCTTTAAAGTAGGCATAAATTAAATTCTGCTCGTTTTAAGGCCTTTTTAGATGCCAGATTGAAGTTTCATTTTAAGGGAGAATTTCCAAGGATATAATAAATCTATGCATGAGCTAGGCCAAATTATGATCTTTATACAGATAAAGGATTCACGCAGAGATAATTTCTGTCTGTAGATGAAGTAATTCACATGAAACAATGACTTAAGCAATCTGTGAGTAGGACCAACTTCAGGATGCTTGCTCCACTGCTCCAGCCAGGGAAGTTCCAAGGGATACAAGCTTCGAAAAAGCTCTGAGCAACTCAGCATGGCTGTGGCATGCTTTGCTGCCCCCCATCTTGCATGCACATAAGCAACTAAAGTCTAGCTCTTAACCTTTAAAATTTCAGAAGAATGTAATTCACAACACAAAAAAAAAGTAACATAGAATCCAGTATCTTGATGTGTGTAAGACACACATAGGGTTTATGGCTTTCTATGTCAATGCTGCATGCTGAATTTTGCATCTGATTCAGCTAGAGCTTCATGTAAGAAGAGTTTTACTTGTTTATTGATTAAAATAATCTGTCAAGGGGTTAATAGTTATAGGTTAGAGATACAGATGGATAATAATACATGTTATATTGTTTAACATCCAGATTAAAAATCTAAATTGAGTAACTACCTGTTTCTTTGAGTATTGAAAAGAAGACTCAAATGTTATGCTGTTGTTATTGTAATCTGCTGCTAAATACTTTAATGTGTTGGTGAAATCAAACTTAATTATCTGGTACATTACTTTTATAGACACACACTGATTTCATTTGTTTTTAAGGTTTAATGAAGAAACTAGAAGAGGAGATAAATTTCAATTCATACCTGGTTACTGAAAAAATACCTAAAGAGCTTGAAAGTAAGAAGAATTCAGCATATTTCTTACAAAAGGTGGTTGCAGAGCCAGCTATGAGTCAATCTGATCTCAATGTACTTGAAGTCAAGGTAAGTTGACCAAGGTCACACTTAATTTGTGTTCTGTAGCATAGTCTAAGGTTCTTGTACACTGTAGTTTTCTTATTCCTACTTTATATCCTTGAGAAAATGTTTCATTCCTAAAGGAACATCCCTTCAATGGTAAATGAAAAGAAGATGTGTTAATCACTAAATGCAAACTCTCAGACAAGTTTTTAAAAAAAACCCACAAAACAAACAAAACCAACCAACCAAAAAAACCCCAAACGCAACCCTATCCTTAAATGCTATTTAGAAAATTGTGTTAGCAGTTTGCAGTGGTCTGAGCAGAGATGTTAATTTAGCACTAAAGGTTTGATTTTTCTTCTCTTCAGTTTTCACTTGTTTTAAACTCTCCCTGACACCAAGGGAGTTTATACCAACATGTAGAGAGTGTTTATGGAGTGGTGAACAACATTCTCTGGGTGATACATCTTCAGCAATATTATGTCTTAATCAATGTGCAATGGCTGAGAACTCCTTAGTGTTTGAAATAGGTCTGTATAGTTTGTTTTAGTTGGTAAGACCAAAAGAAATTTGGGGATCAACTACTTGATTTATCTTTCCAGATTTTTTTCTGAAGTTAAAAGCAAATGGTGTTAGAATGAGCAAAAATCCTTATTTGTAGTATATATCAAAAATCTGCAGAGGGATTTGTTGCCATGGAAGTACATTTATATATTTCACTCAATGAAGTTTTCATACTTGCATAATCCTAAATGCAAGATTAAATATGTAATATTATGTTCTAAAATAATTCAGAGGAATGCTAATTATTAGTATTTCTTTTGATGATGAAAATCTACAACGTTAGCTAGGGTAGGAAGACTAGTCCTGCAAACTACTAGGTACACTCTTCAGTCTAAATGTCTTCTCTTATCAGTTGGTTTTTAATATTCCCAGGATCTCCAACTCAGACTTTGCTGTGAAATACAGACAATGAGGAAACAGAGTAATTGTAATAGATCAGAGAATGATTTACCCATGGGCATGAGGGCTGCCATCCACCATTCTTCTTGTGTCTTGAAGCAGAGGGAGGTTCAGCAACTACATCAGCATCATAGTAGCCTGCGCGTTCACACAAAGAACATGCCAAAGTAATGTAATAAAGAAATGCCTACAGGTTTTTTGGATCAGACGAGAATCAGCAGTGAAGTGTCATCAAGAATACGTTCTATTTTAAGGTTAAGACTAGTTTTTGTAAAAGTAAAATCAGTGACAGCCCAATGCCGTTTTGGATCATGATTGTTAGACTTTTAAGAATGACAGCATTATTAAACTGTAGATTAGGTCTGAAATATTAAACTAGCTCTGTGGTTCAGCCTCTTCTTTCCTAGTTTATTTCTTCTAATCAAAACAATATTTGTGGCTGCAGTTATTTCTTTTAGGCATAGTTGAAGCCCTGTTTTGCACCTTCCTTTTCCAAGAGTATTGTTGGGATTTTGGCAATATTTTAAAAAGCTTCAATTATTTTTTTTCTCTTTCTCCATGAGGCAACCTTTTAATTTGTTACATTTTGGCAGTATGTTCTTCTTAATAGGTAATAAAAACATGTCATATACTTGGCCATTATCACAGCATGGCCTTAGACAGCATTTTTTTTTAAAGTCAGCCTTCTATTATCTCAGTGTCCTAAAAAGGAACTGAATTGCACTAAGCATCCTACTATCATGCATTTTATAATATATAAAACAGGAGTTTATTCACAGAAGAGCATTCTTATGCTATCTTCAAATTCAGGCCTATTCTAGCTTTTGTAAAGGAATAGAATTTACAGGAGATTTATTTTTTTTTAAGGTGTTGGAGTACTTTTAGTCCTATTGAGCACTTTATTTGAAATACTTAGCTTTCAAAGTACATGGATATTGCTCATAGAAATGTTAGAGTAATGCCCAGCACTGTACCTGTGTTACGTTTTGACTTCATTGGATTTCAGCACATATTTACACTGCTTGCTTATCAGCACTCATCTAGTTAGCAGAGAATTAAAGGAAGGTTGCTAGGGCCGTGGTTTCCATGGTTGGTGAGAGTCCCAGTCGAGTAATAAGTCAGGACTGGAAAAGCTGCGATCAGTACACTGGTGTAGCTGTTTATGAGTTTCCAGATGCAGTAGGCTCTAAAGCTTCAGCTAGAATGAAGATCAACAATTTGAGACTATGGACAAACAAGTGCATTTTGTGGCAGTAGAAAGAAGGTACCATAGAGCTGGAATATATGATGGTCTGTCACTCTTCAAAGTATTGATGAAATTTGATATCACTTAGTCTTTATTTGCTCCCCTTTAAATTTCTGATAAATGGTTGAGTGAAAAGGAATTTTAGTTAATATTGATAAAATTACATTTTTCACATAGTATGTGACAACATCAGTCTTTTTTCTGTCTGTACCAATTCACACGCATTTTCTCTCCACGTACACCAGTTTACTTCATTTTCAGGGCCAACGTCATGCTTCTGCCTTATCATAAAGGCACAGAACTGGAAATCCAAAAACATAGCCTCTTCCTGGCCAATACTTAATGACTCATTGAGTTTTTTGGGTTTGTTTCTCTATTTCAAAAATGGAACTAGCTGGATTGTAAATCTGGTTTGCAAAGCATTTAATTCTTGGAGAAGACAAAGAAATAAAGCTCCATTTCCTTAGTTTTCTACTCTGTCTTGCAGATAAATGAAGTAAATGCACAAATGAATCAGCTTATTGAGAAAAGAATGATGAAGTATGAGCCAATTGATAGTAAATTTTCCATGTATCGCCAACAGGTAAGGAGGAACAAAGCATTTTTTAAGCAGAAGCAGTAGAGCAATTTCAGTCACTGATTGTTTTACATACTAATTTTTTTCTTTAATTAGCATAAATCAGTAGAAATACATAATAATGGAGGACAAAAAGAAAATAAATAGCTGTTGAATGTAGATATGCTTAGGGCTGAGTCAAACAATTGCTTTCAGTCATGTTAGTGAGTTTGTATTGACTGCTGTCCTTAAGCTGTTAGGTGTTGCCCTTCAGCTGTATCACAGTAATTCTGGAAGGATCATTTTGGAGGAGCTATTTTGATACAGCTCCAGCTGTGGATTCTTAAAAGGCAGCATGTGGGCTGACTGCTGCAGTCAGACCTGGATGCAAGGTTTGCTTTCAGTTATATCCCTTGCTTTTCTTTGACCACATACTATTTTTCCCGTTACATCTATTAAGAAGGTATTCTTTGATTTTTCCTCCTGAGGCTGTAAAATAGTCTTTCTATAAAATAGGCTGTCTGGTCTAGTCTTAGTAAATTCACAAGTTATAAAAAGGATTTATGAACTCTGAGATTTTTCAGAGCTTACGCAGAAATGTAAGTGGTTTCTTTTCCAGGCAACCTGTACCACTGCTAATTTTATTGAAGATTTTCATGATGATGCTTATGGTGATGGTTTAAAAAATAAAAAGGCTTAAGTAAAATGTATCAGTGGGAGGAAGAAAATTGTGATAAAATGTATACTGCAGTTCAATCACATATGCGATATGAAATGCACCATTTTGTTTTGTGAGAGATGCTCTTCTTCCTGAAATAAAAGCCTGCTACATAATGTGCTGGTACCAAAGACCAACTGGCTTGTGATATAATTATGATCAATGGAGGAGCCACTCCAGGAGTTTAGGTTGCTGCTGTGAGTTGAAAGCATGTGGTGGTCTTTGCTTTGTTCTGCTAGGGAGTGGCTTCTGTTTCACAAAATAATCATATATATTGTACCACAATTTGTCACTGCAGATATCTCATGAAGCAAAGAGCAGGCTACCCCAGCAGAATTCTGTTAGATATATTTTTAGAAATAAAGCCGGTCCTTTTAACCTAGTCAGTGTGTATTTTGCTTCATTTTTTCCCTAAGTTTTCCCTTTCATATGAAGAAACCAACCATGCCTCCAAATTCATGTGCATGCATCTAAATTAATGTGTTGTGTTATTTTAAAATATTTTTAAATAGTATACTTTGGCAAGATAAAAATGCCTCTTTTTTTTCCTGAACTAATGTATACTTACGTTCCCAAATCTGTTAGCTTCTGGTCAAATGTTAGGTACTCTTAAATATTCTGCCTTGTATAAAATACTATTTTTTAAATGCTTTATCTTCTAGACTAAAAAAAAAAAGAATAATCTGTAATCTACACTATTTCTGTACTGTATTGCTTTATTCATCGTCTTCTAGCTATTTGCCAAGATTTAGTGGCTCAGTTCTGCTGTTAGTATAACATATTTCTGTAGGTTGGAGTAGGTTGGAGTTATAAAAATCTGTATTATGACATTTGTGAAATCTTGGATAACTTTCCAGTTAAGCCATGTTGGTATATCTTACATATGCACAAAAAGGCACTAAGTAGAAGAAATGGAGCAGCTAAAATGCCTACCTTTTTCTTCAATGAAAATTTAAAAATGAGGTGAAGAAATGTAAATGTAAAATGTATCAACATGAATCTGGGAGAAAAGGGTATGCTTGAAATCTCAGCTGTACTGAAGAAAGTTGGGAGTCTGCAATCAACTTCAATAAGTTGTGGTTTAACCCACTGTATATAATGCGTAATCAATTCTTTCTTCTTTGCAGAGAGACATGCTCATATTTCCTAATGAAAATCGGTTTCTGACAGTTAAAATGTGGTTTCAGTGGTGCAATGCCTGAAACTTAATGGATTACGTTTTACTAATGATTAAACAAGGCAATTTTTACTTTACTTGTCCATATGCATTTTTAATGATTGTGCAGGCATCTATCATTTCCCGGAAAAAGGAAGCCAAGGCAGAAGAACTTCAGGCTGCTAAGGAAGAGATGTCCAACACTGAAAGGCAGATGCTACAGAAGACCAATCAGGCCCATGAGTTAGAAGGCTCTGAAGTTCTGAAAGGGGATGAGGTATGCGATATAACAGTGGATAGAAGGAAGAGGAAATTTGTAAGAGATGATCGATTTTTGTTAACTCACAATTTCCTTTTAACTTTACATTGCAATAACTGCTTCTATAGTATCTTATCCATTTTTATACTATGTTGTCAAACTACATGGCCTCAGCATTGCAACAGATTGGCCTCTGTTTTTTTTAATGCACTTTTTTTGTCATCAAATTCCAAAATTAACATATTCTAAGACTTTTTTGTGTGTGTGTGTGCAGACAGTACAATGCTGTCTGGTGCTTTCAAATGCTTTTCAGTATTTATACTGCAGCAGTGCTTGATTTGTAGCTATTTTCAAATTATTAATTTCAATTATTCACATTGTACCTAATAGATTGAAAGGTATATGAGGACTTAATGTTGGGCTGTCTTAACTTTCCAGACTCTGAGTGAAAATAATGTCAATATCATCACAATGGTATGATGGTAAATAACTAATTATAAAAGTCAACACGACTAATGAAAGGATTAGGAGTTCAAGTGATGTGTCATGTAGATTAATTTTATTATTTGATGTATAATAAAAATCTGTGTTACTATCCATTCTCTATATGATAGATGATCCTAAAGCATAATACCAGCAATTATCAGAAATGCAGTTAGTCCTGTTCTATTTATTACCCACAAAAGTTTTTACTTTAAAAAAATTTTCCCAGCCCCTCCTGAAGTTTATCTGCAATATAGACTTTGACTAGCACAATCAGCGTAGCTCAGGCAAAGTTATATTTGAAGCTGTACTTATCAAAGCAGCTTTTTCTTCTTCAAAAGTTTGCAAAGACTAAGGCTGCTGCAGCTGGGTAGTGGATTGTCAGCAAAATGGATTGACCTTTCTTAAGACAATAATTTTTCTCAGCTTGGAAAAAGCCTGCTATGTGTACTTACAGGCAGAATCACTAAAGCAAAGAGTGTTTTAGCTGCATCATTCTCTGAATTAATATATCTTTTCATTCCTTCCATATTGCGTTAATTTGCACTGCCATCACTTATCAAGAGTAACACTCCTGGCTTTCTTTTTCTTTGTCTGTTTCTGTGCTTTTTTTACATACTACTCAATACAGGGAACACCCTTCATAGAAGGAACTCCCTTCCTGATGCCATAGGACATGCCTGCTCCACAAAAATCAGTTTTCTTTTAAAGGAGTTTCAAAGAGTGGTTCAAGTATGGAAATGTGTATGTGTACACTCATGCATAAAGGCTTCTGGTATAATATGGAATCCATGCATATTTCACTTGTGCCTTCTTGCCTTTCTCCCCTTCTGTAAATCAAGATGAAAACTACAGGTGGAAGCAAAGGCACAGAGACTTTGAAGAATTAAGATGTTGATTTCTCTTACCATAACATACTATACACATTCCATAGGTAGCAATAATAAGACAACCACTGCATTAGATTTCTCTCCACTACAAGGTTTTCAAGCCCAGTGGGCATGTTGCTAAAGTCTTTGACAACTTTTTAAGTAAAAATAAAAACAGAAAGCAGACAATCTGTGTTTCATGACATGTGATGGGAAAGAGGTGTTTAATTAATTAACAAGAATGCATTACCAAGACAGCAGCGTATGTTTTACATTATCTATAAATGCACTGTAAGGTAAGAAACAATTCACGTTGTGCCTGTTCTTGAGGGGGACAACATACTCTGATCCATACTAATTCAAGGAGAGCAGGGTAGGAGGGAAACATGGTTACAGAACCTTGTCAGAGGCTTAATAATGAAAAATTCAAGTTAATTGTCTTGCACAAGGAAGAGGCTCAAGACAGAAAAAAGACAAGACCTGTTTTGAACATAACCTGCATTCCTTTTGTTAAAATATGTTCTGCTTTTGACTTTTTAAATCTTTTCAAGTCTTCATTTTGAGGAGTGAAGAATAAATGACTGAGCACTTTGGACAAAACCATCAGCTTAAAATAAGAACTGGTTGCCTTTTCATAAGAAGCATTTCCTGTTTTGTAAAATACTTTCTGCACATTGGCCCAAGGAAGCCAGTATTAGACAATCCGTGTCCTGTTCTTGTGTATTACTGCATTGGGTATGCTGTAGTGGTACTCATGGGCACCAGTGTAAAGCAGTAAAAAGAGTGTTTCCTATGGCTAAAAACTAGGAAAGGATTTGAATTCTTGATTATTTTGATAGCTTCTTTTTCAAAGGTCACAGTTTCCTCATCTGGAAAATGGAGATAGTGATATTTAATTCTTTTGTAAATGTCTGCTGCCAAAAATGCTGCATAGGACCTTGGTACTACAGTCTTCGTATCTCCTTAAAGTACATTGCAAACACATATTACAGAAATAGTCCTGCTTCAGTCTAGGTTGTGAGAAGACAGGACTGGTAGATGAGACAAATAAGTTGGCAGGGAAGAGGTGATGAAGCAAAAGTGAAGTGAACAGGTTATCTCTCATCAGTAGAAGTCTCGGTTCATCACTCACCAGACAACCTTTTGCTATGGATTTGTTTCTGGTATGTTATGCTTTTAAATTTGTATTTTCTGATTCAGTACTCTGTTACTCCAACTTTGAGCCAATACCGAAGGAAATCTTGATTAATGTCATGGTGGTGAGTCACTGTTGCAATACATATGTTCATTGGGGACAGAAAGAGGTTGTACATTCAACCTTCACTTTGCGCGCTCTGACAACCAAGAGCTTCCTTACAGTTTCTTGTTGCGGTTGCACACATTTTACATTTAGTTCCTCCATTTTCAAAAAGGAAGAAAGAGGGGTTTTTAACAAATAGCTCTGCTGTCTTAAGTTTAAAATGGGCTTTTAATCCTGCCATGTTTAACCTATCTAAATGCTACACTTAAAGCAAATAATTATTTTTGTCTGATACCCAGTATTTCTCATCTTCTCTCTGTCTCCCTTTGCTGTATCCTCTTATATCATGGCACTCACAAGACTTGGCAATCGAAGAATCAGTGCCTTCCTAGCTTGTGCTCCCATACCAGTATTTGGATCTCCAGTTGAGGTCTTCTTAGCACTTCATTCACCAAAAGGTCAATCCTGGCTTATGTTTTTAGGTGCTAGTGTTTTGCTTTTTTCTGTAATCATAAAAAGGAATGTTACAGCATTCCGCTTGGTTCAAGAGGTTGTACAGCTAGATAGAACTTAGGAGAAACAGCAGGGAATAACCAATTCATTTACATCAAACAGAAAAAAGTAGGAATAAATTGTCTGCTTCGGGGATTATGAAATCTTTTTAAGTACTTCAAACAAAATACAATGAGCATGGGGCAAAGTTGGCAGGCTCCTAGCTGCAGCTGTCAGATCCTGAAAATTAGGGAATCAAATGTTGACACTTAGAAGGCTAGATGGTTCAATTACAAGTGATCCTAGGTAAAGCCGTAGTATTTTTAGCTCTTTACACAATGCATTGTACTTTTCAGAGTTCAGCACAGGGCCCCAAGAACCTAGACTTTCCCAAGGTATCAGAATAGAATGGTATCATAGCTGTGCTTAGCTGCAGTAGTTGAAATGAATATGGTTCTGAGAATGTGGCATAGAAAGTCCTATCAGTTTGTTAGCAGATATGCGAGTTTGCATATTCATTTACATAAGGATTTAAATTTTTTTCATACAAATGCTCATCCATGCCTAGCTGCCCCCTGGTAAAACAATATAAAAAATGTTTCAGTTTGCAAACAGAGAAAACAGTCAATCTTGGACCATAGATCTTGTCACTTTTCCTCTAAAACTGTTGGGTCTGTCTGAATCCACGAGAAGCCGTTATCTAGGTCCAGACTAGGTGGAGGGATTTTTAAAAGAGTAGCTACAAAGGAGGTCACAACTCGAACATTAAATGGTTTAAGCCAGGACCCAGGATATATTCTCCTATCAGTTTGCTATCTTTCTCTTAACTTTTCACTAAGGTTCTAGGTACAGTTATATTCCTGTCTGTCAAAGGCTCCTTACAGATGAAAATAGGAGAGTAGCTGGTAGTCAAGTTGTGAGAACATAAGTGGCAAATCAGTAGGATTCTTACAGGAGCCAGAAGCTTTTTGCTGTAAGAAATTAACCATCATTTAAGCCAAATGAATGCAGTGATTCAGACAAATCTGAACTGAACTGAATGCTCTTTCAGCACCCACTGGCATGAATAAATCATCAGTTTTATTGATCTGTGCATTTTCAGTGATAACTGAAAATGGGTTTTCATTAAAAATATTCTGACTGATCCAAATTATTAGTAATGGCTACTTTAATACTTCTTTCCTGACCAGAAGCAAGCACTCCTAGAAGAGGTGTCCTACTTAATGCTAATGAAGAATTTTCCTGATTGATCTGTCTAATGAGCAGGCTGTAGGATACTTTATTTTAATAGATTGAGGTAATACTGCTCATATCTCTTAGATTTTTGTCCTTCTGTGTATGGTTTATTAACTATATCCAGCAGTGGCTGTACTAGCTTCAATTTAGAGCCTCATAGGGAAAAATACTGAAAAACTGTCATGGTCAGGAACTTTTCCTAACTGAATTTTAATACTGTGGACAGTTTGTATCCTGTTAATTGGTCTAGATAGAAAATTAAAACATCTGTTCCTCAATTCTTGATAAAGATAGAGATAGTCAGCTAAGATTTTCTGCAGTTATTGTGCTTATGCAAATAATATTATTAACAAAACTGTTTATTTGGAACCTTGTTTAGATGATGCATTTCAGAAAGAAATTGGTTCTTTTACAATTAATACTTTATTTTCTGTAGTACTTTCATATGAAGAATATTTTGATTACTATAACACAATCAAATTGATACAGTAATCCAGAAAATACTATTTTTAAAGATTTGACTCTAAAGTGAGGGACTAATCTGGGATTTGTTCTTTTTGGAAAAAAAAACTTATCCGTTTTCTCCTTTAATGATAATCTTGGAATAAGAACCTTGTGAAAACTTCACATGGGGCAAATGTTAGTTTTAAGGAGATGAAATGATGGGCTTATAGTGAAAGCATAAGACTAAGCATTAGAGGAGCTGGGCTTTGATCCCAATTCAGCAATGCACTGAAGCATGCGGTCAACATGCTTATGTTCTTTCCTGGAGGGGGGTAACCTGCCAGACTCTGATTGGTCCTGGAGGAGCCATTTTAATAGCTGAGACTCGATTTTGTCGTATTCAGAATTGTCATAATACTTAATTAGTTCACTAAAGTGTAGTAAGACTTAATCTGTTGATAGCAATCACTTTCAGATTGTAATAAGTGGAGAAGAGTAAAGTACTAGCATTGCTGGATTCCTTCAATAAAAATGGAACATAATACAGGAAATCTGCCCAGGGATGCTAGATACCTGCATGCTGCAGGACATGACATGAGAGATCAAAGTCCTGTTTTCATTCACTCTGTTTCATAATCTAGATTCCACGCTTGTTATGTTACAGTCACCCATAAAAATAGCCAAGTGAAAAAGCATAATCTTTCTTTGCTTTCATTTGGATAGTTTTTATATCTCAGGGGGCTCTGGCTCAGCTAGCAAACATGGGTCTCCAGGCTTGTTTACTTTAACTACTAACTCAGTGCCAGCATTTGGTTCTTGTCCAGTCATTTAATCTTTGAAGCTTAAATAACTATTTGTGTTAAGTTGCTTGAGAAAGAAAAGCTTACTGGTGGACATAGCCTTGAATGGTACATCACTGCAGGCACTGACAGATCCATGGGAATTCTGTAGGTTGAGCCTGCTGAGTTTCTACGCAGGGAGCAGTTGACCTGGTCTATGGGAAAATGCTGCTGCTCAAAAATGGATTCCTTTTGGTTACTTAACTTTAAAGTGATATGGCTAGACAATGTTATTCTTTCGTGAACTATTCAAATTATTTAAAAGACCTTTTGGCGCAGTAAAATACAACGTTTATAGCATTTTAAGGGCTTGATTTTTCATCTACGTATAGATGGGAGGATGAGATGTATAAAGCTTCGGAAGTAATGCTTACACAAATGAAAGCACTGGTATTTTACAAGAAGCTTATTTTTAATTTTTGGAAACCTATGGAATGATTTTCAGCTTTTAGGCTGAAGAAACCTAATTTTGCCATAAGATCCCTACAGGCTGCTGATTTAAGTGGAGCCAAATCTAATAACTCCAGCTCTGAATTTGGCTCTGGATCTTAAAAAGCCTTCAGTTAGTGAGAGTTTGAGGGGCTAATCTCTGCTGCGTTTGGAGTAGATGAACTCTTGAAAATTCTGCCAAACTATTGATTGATTTTCTACAGATATTATAATTTTCCTACCGTTGTTTATATCTTGTTTTACCACGTTTGCTGCAATAAAAGCTATATGAAAGCTTAAGTTTGCTTTTAAAAAGCCAGAGATAGTGATGACAGACAGACATCCATCTCCTAAAATGAATAGGTTTCGCTTGTCAATGTGAGCAACTTGTAGTTCGTTTTGGATGAAATTTTTATTATACAGTCCTAACCTAATCAACTAATAATAGAACATTGGTGGAATCAGTTCTTTAGTCAACAAGGTCCTTTGACTTCCATTGTAAAATACATTATGCTTTGAATATTGAATATGCAAATACTCTACCTCCCACTCAAGCTATTTTCAAGACCTTAAAAGTAGCTATAGAAGTGAAGAGAATAATAGTTTGCTTTTCATCCTGGGGTAAACTGACAGAAAATCGTTCAGATTTGATAGCTGTATGCAGTCACATCTTTAATAAGTTTAATCCTTTACATCATTCTTGACTATATTCCACTGGTCAAATGAAATATCTCTGGAACTACTCTATCAAGACAGGTGACTGTGCTTCCCTTAAATTTTCCTCAGTTAGTTGGAGAGATTGTATTTATACTTTTATAATCCCTTGAAAATCACAGAAAACTTGGTATTGTCTAAGCAATAGAAAAAAGTCTTTTGTATTAACCAAGAGGATATACTTGAATTTGCTATGAAAAATAATTAATTATGGTAATACTATATCAAATATGCCAATAATATAACAAAGACAGTATGACTGTAGCAGAACTGCCTCCTCTGTGCAGTTCTGTGGCTTAGGTGACCTTGTCTATCCTTGTCCTAGGTAGTACGCACAATGTAAAATGGTATTCCAAAGCCACGCATAGTCCAATCTGCATAGAGCACATTGAGTAATTTGTGGGTTTGTTCTTTCACCAAAAACGTTTATAGCTTTTGGCTTTAAAAATAGTTCTGGAGCATAGCAAGAGAGAAGCAGCTTTGGCCTAGATATTGCACAGGATGGCAGATGAACAGGGTTGATTTCATTTTGGGCATTTTGCCCAGGACACTTTTTATAGAACATACAGTTACTCTGGGGGTTCTTAGGCTGTGGTCACATTGGTTTTTTGGATTTATTCTTTAGGAGGGAGAGGCATAATTTTGCAAAAAGAAAAATTAATGTAAATTTCAAAATCGAAGTTCTTTTATGTTTCAGTTTTAAACTTGTATCAGTGGTAGTGGGACTCCTATTTTCTCCTTGGGGCTGCCTGTTTTATGCTCACTCCGCACACGCTGAACCCCTCCTCATCAAGGAACGTTCTGAAGCCTGTTCTTACATCATTTATTCTAATAAATTTTATCTGCTTTCCATCTCTGGATCTGAATGCATTTTTGAGCTGTGACTGGCATTTGCCTCACAGCTGTCATGTAAAATATAAGAATAAGAGCTGAGCATGTTTGACAGGTGGAAAACATTAAGGCAAAGAAAAATATTACATGTTTGTTTCAACACCTGGTATTTCATATGTGTTACAAATTGAGCAACATGGATTCAGATGTAAATTAGCTAAGGCTGTTGATCTGTAAGGATATGTATTATTTTGCTTAGCCTTTAATAAAAATATAAATTCTCCATTACTTTAGATTTTGAGTGAAATACAATTTGCATTTCTCTGCTTCGATGCAAGGATTCTGCTTTTATTTTCCTGTTTTTAAAAACTTAGCCAGTGATATCATTTAGGTCTGCAAGAGTCAAGGAAAGAGAACAACAAATTTTAACTATTTAGAACTAGCCTTTTAAAAAAAAAAAAGATAGTCTTTTCCCATGCCCTCTTCTCTTCCAATTTTTCTACACTTTCTTATCATGTTTCTTGGTCTGCAGAGCTCTCTGGGGCTACACACTGCTGATCTGGTGCTCTGTTACAAGTGCAAATTCCTATTACATTAATGTTTTTATTATCCATGATTCTCACAACATTTTGCAAAGAGTAATTACTTTTCCAGCTGTCAAATGGTGGTGAGCAGAACCAAATGATCTCACTATTACAAATGAGTGAGCTTGAACAGAAAGCAATAGAGCTGGCTTTCCTGATCTCACTCAGTGAACAAATGCAGAGCTGAAAATAAAGAGACTCTGGGAATCCTGAATTCCAGTCCTCTGTTCTAGACACTTAATCTTCAATATGCAGTCCAAATAGGATAATTACATTTTATATAGCAACAGTCTGTGATAAGGCCCTTTTTTGCTTTAAGTTAAATGGTATTTCTATTCTCTCTCATTCCAGTTTAAACACTATGTTAATAAGCTCCGGAGCAAAAACACATTTTATAAAAAGAAGCGACTGGAAATAGCAGAAATTACAGCTGAGTATGGTATCCTCCAGAGGACAGAAGAACTTCTAAAACAGCGCCATGAGGCTATTCAGCAGCAGTTGGTAATACAAGCATTTACTGCTACCACAGTCCATCACCCTTGCTTCCCTGATAACAGCTGTATAATAAGATGGATGTTGTTTTGTTAGTTTTTAATGTATATCATCCTCAGCTCTCCTGCTGTCATTAGTAAAAGAGTCATTAGGGTATAAAATTTATTTTTGTCTCTTGAGTATGCTAAGCTGCTGTACTTTATGTTCAGCAGCTATTTCTTACAGGCAGCCATGACTGTTCTGCAGTTTCTTTTTAGACTGAGGGGCTTGACCCTGCTTTTTAAAGTAAATGGTAAATCTTCACTAACTCCAGTCAGAGCAAGGCTGGATGCTTAAATTAGTTTTTGGTATCCACATACATAGTAAGGCTTTGAAAATTATCAACAGCAAGTAGGCTTCAAGTTACTGCTGCAAAATATATCGGAATAGTATTTTTAAAAAGAGCAAGCAGGAAGGAAACATTCTAACCCCAGAATATTTAGAATAAAATGCGTTTGACAGTAACTGAAAAATTTAAATCTGGATGAATGCTTTTCTAAGCCAGAACAGCAGGAGAAGGATTTATGCTATGCATAGCTGTAAGTGTTCAAGGAATATACATGCATCCCAAATGCAAAGAGATTCCCTCTTTAGTTCACAAAAATCTACTGCTGTAGTATTTTCTTCTAATACCAGTATTTTTGTTATCAGAATATTTTGTTTTTACTTACCTTATATCTGTTTTGTTATACGTACATATTTTGCGTTTTTAAACATAAAAGTATTTGCCTTATTAAAAGAAAATTGAAAGTGTGAAAATACATAGGATAGACTTTGGAAAGATACTCCCATGGATGCAGTGGATGATGTCCTACTATTTCAATAGGGCATTCATTGTTTAATTAAAAACAAAACCAGAACTGCTACCTCGGTAGAAAGAAGCACCTAAACAGTAGGATCTGAGTTTTTTCTCGTGATTGCTACTCAGCTAGAAGGAAGGTGTGTGGATGTGTCTTTTCACTTATGAAGTGTTTATTTACAGCAGGGTAACTAACACACACTAGTCATCCCACAGGAAAATCACAGCAGAGACAAAGCACTAGAAGTTTTTCTGTGAAGTGGCTGTACGTGGTCAACAGTATATTCTCATTCAGGTCTGACCTTTCCTAAACTACCATGTAGTAAAACTACAGAGCTTTGACTTCATAAAGTTCTTACCACCAGATGACTAGTGCACACTTCTTCCCCATACAATCAAATGTACCTTTTTGAGCCCTGGGCACAACGCCCTGTCAAACAACACACTGTTGTTAAAGTCTACAAAACGCTCCCATCATGGTAGCAGTAGCTATTAGTAGAGACAAATCTTTTCTTAAACATATGGCTCTAAAGGGTTTTTGAGGATAACGGGCTTGGAGATCATAGATACATGGCGCTTTTAAGAATGAATGTTTTGCTTTTTAACAAATTGTGGGTGTGTTAATCAACACTTAGCTTTCAGATTACGGAAAATACCCTCCTTACATACTTAATGAGCAAGCATTGCTAAAGACCATTACATCAACATATAATTAAATGTAAAGTTTATGTAATGTAATGCTAGAATTTGGTAAGATGGTATGAGTATAAAGAATACAATACATACTTAGTTTTGCTTGACAGTTGTTTAAAAATAATGAGCTACATCTTCAGATTAAGCATCTGGATTTTACATACTGAACTTCTTCAGAACCTAAAGCCCACTTTACTTTGTGGAAACTTTCTGTTAATTTCATTGGGCACCGGATGACCAAATAGTGTATTTACAGGAAGTTGTTATTATCCTACTATACAGGCACTAGATGAAAAGTTAGTTGCTGTGGCAGCTAGATTATTAATTACTTTTAAAATAAATTGATTACGGTACTTACCTTTTCCACTTTCTTACAATATTTTGGCTCTATGAAGGAATTCGCTATGTTATTTGATTAATGGACTCACATCCAGCATTTATTTTTTTGTGTCTACAGCAAGCTATTGAAGACAAGAAAGGTATTTCTGGATATAGTTACACCCAGGAGGAGCTGGAAAGAGTATCTGCAGTAAAGAGTGAAATGGATGAAATGAAAGGCCGGACACTAGATAACATGTCTGAAATGGTGATTTTTGTCTTAAACTATTGTATTTCCTCATTGAAAATACAATATGGAATATCTGGTTCCTCAGCATATAAAATCAAGTTCAATATTTTTGTTTGGGTTTTTAAGTTTCTTTTAATCTATGTTTATATATATAAATATATTTTCAAACAGTATACATCTACAAAGGTAATCTTGAAAAAGTTTACTAAAATGTGCATTTATTTTAACGTATGAAGAAGAAATTTAGAATTATTTAAAAAAAAAAAATCCTACTTTCCTCCCTTCAGAAACATTAGGCATATCAAGTCTTGTCATATTTGGTTTTGAACTTATTTGTGATTTCAGAAGTGGTTTCATATTTGCACATTATTTGAAAGAGGTGAATGGTTTGCATCTTTAACAGAATATTTTTCTAAAATGTTTATAAGTCACTGGAGTTAACCATTTGCTAAAAAAATACTTAATATGCCCAAAGAGCTAAATATCTTGTCTTGTTCTCTATAGCCTAATTTTCAATTGCCCTTAGATCTGTCGTGTTTTAATTTAACTTCCCACATAGCCATAGAAGCAAGACAAAACTTGAATTTCTAATTTGAAAATATTATAAAAGAGCAAAAAGCAAAATAGCATTCTTTGAAATCATTAGGGCACTTTTAAAATAAAGTGGTATAATTAAAACAGAATGACTCTCAAATAGAAAGCTGGATTGAATTTGAATTTTGCAGTATGAATATTTTAAAGTGACTCTGTTTTAGCATTTTCGAACTTTATTTCATTTATGCAGGCAGGTTTTTTTGTTTGCTTGTTTTCGTAAGGATTTCCTCCTTTCTCTCAGTCCACCTCTATGCAACTCCTTCATTTTCCCCTACTCCTTAAGCTCTTTAGGTGTCTGGCACACAGGTGTCTTCTGGACTTCTCTGTGATGTTCTCAGTCGAAACAACAGGAGCAGAATTTGTCTCATTTGTGGTAATGGCCCCACTGCAAGATGGGCTCCTTCCCCTTGTTAATTAGGCCTGAGCTTATATGTAGTTCAGTCTTCATCGCACATTTTTTCTCTCCCTGTTTTCGTTTTCTTCTCTTCATTTTCACATTCCTCATTATATAAATGTACTATTAGTATCATGTTGTTAATGTATATTATTTTGTCCCTCCATCAGGTAAAAAAACTGAATACTATGGTGGCAGAGAAGAAGGCAAGCCTAGCTCCTGTTATCAAAGAACTGAGACAGTTGCGTCAAAAGTGCCAAGTTAGTAAAAACACTTCTCGTTCTGTGTAAATAAAGTCAAACTCACAAGTAAGTCTAATTTACAGATCTCTGTAGTGCTGTACAAGGTCATAATCAGCTCTGAAGGGAAGCTGGAAATAGCAGAATGGGTCAACAGTGATTTGTAACAGGCACCGCGATAAAGACTGGAATTCATAAAAGCTGACAGTGCAGGCACAAAATCAGGCTGAAAATTTTGTCCTTTATAGCAATTTAAAAAAATTACTACACCAGGGCAAAATTTAAAAAAATCGTGGTTCAAAACCATAGGAAAGTTATTTTTCAAATTGGTTTCAAAGCTTTTTCTGCATCTCAGCACTAATGATCTCAACCAACGCTCTCCCTTTTAAATGGATTGCAAATAATGTCTCATCCAAATAAAGGAATACATTGATATAAGTCCTAGATTAGTCTGTAGGAATGACAGATTTATCCATTTGTTTTCAGAATTTTATAGAGAGCTGAAAAAAAAAGTCATTCAGGTCCACAGCTGCTGTAAGTTGGCTCATTGCCATAGAAGTAAATAGAGCTATCCATTTATCTATCAACCGAATTTCCAGAAAACTTAGTTTTAATGGTTCTATTAAAAGTGTCAGCAAATGAAATCCAGCTCAAGCGTTTGTTGTGTACAACCAGAAAGCTGGCTTTTCATAGGGAGCAAGTATATTAATCCTTTCTTAATCTCTATTTTTATAATTATTTTTCCTTTCTTCTTGCAAGCACTGCCCTATTAACCTACCACCTTAAAGCTATGGATGTGGCTGTAAAGAGGAAATTTGCATGCTATGTTGTGGTGTATACAGCTGATCCTCCAGTATGCAAGTGGAGGCTAGTGGCTTCCCCGTGTGTAATAATACCCATGTGCCTGCTAGGTTTATGTAAGTGTCTGTGAGTGTGCCAATAGCTGAGGTTGGTGTGTGAGACCGACGAGAACAGTCTGCCTGAATGTCACATGTCAGTCAATTGAAGATTTCATTTATGTACCCTTTTGCCCTTTTCACATAAGGAATTAACTCAAGAATGTGATGAGAAAAAAATCCAATACGACAGTTGTGCAGCGGGGTTAGAGAGCAATCGCTCTACACTGGAACAGGTAAGATGGTGGCTAGTTCATGCATATTAATAAATGCTGTGCAACATGTTATTCACTGTGGTACAATATTTTCCCTGCCTTCCCTCTGGATATGGAAAGTACAAATCCAGTTCAGGTGGAAGGTAGTCCATGGTGATCCACAACTATGCAAATCGTGCCTGAAGCTGCTGTGCACTAGCTACAGTCGCACATATCTCCTGTTCTGAATAGCAACAAATGAACTCGTCGTACATCAGTCCATCCACCAACGTCCAGCTTTGATTAGCAAGAATACTGTAAAAGAAGATGCATCTGCCAGAAATCCTGCTGACCTAGACAGTATCCGTTAGGAAAGAGTTTGACCATAAAATAAGCATTAATTTATCAAGACAAATCTTTATATGGATTAAGCAGATTCATTAAATTAGCAACCAATCCAATGGATAATTAATGTACTGAAGTTGATGGCAAAGATACTTCCTTAAATGTGACTGTCTTGCATTCTTGCATACAACAGTGTTTTAAAAATACAACCATATAGGTATATCTAAGAGCTTGCTTGTATGTAGTTTGTGCATTGCTTGAACTATAGCACTTTTAGGAAGGGAGGTACCTAAACCACTGCAATCCGTGAAGGTGGGGACAGACACACCAATATTAATATGTTTATATGAATCTGCTTTACCCCACGAGGTCACCTCCTGTGAATTTTGTCTGGACTTGATTTTTCAAGGGCTTGCCCACATAAGGGATATATTTAAAAATTAAAAAGGCGTACATTTAAAGTGTGGGTGGATATATAGATAATTCTTTTCCTGCACTAAAAGTACCTTTGTATGGCTTAATCCAAGCGAAATAAAAGAATCCACAGATGAACCCACTATGAAGTAGACCTTCCATAAGAACTATTTTACAATAGCAATCGAGGCTTTTTTTCTCAGCAGACAAATCTTAGTAATTTTCTAACACATGATGACAATCACATCCACTGATTAAGCTGGACATGACTGTCAGCAAACTCTTGCAGCTGAACGGCAGAATTCGGTTTTCCAGCTCATGGTCTAAAAATCACATGGTGACAGAGCTTTGGAGTTGACAACTGCTGTGCGACCTGGAGTACATGAACTCCATTTGGATTATTAGTTTTTTTTGGTATGGACCATTTAGAGATGGGACTAACCCACTATCTCCATACCCATCAACATAATTATTGATTGCTAATTAACATACTATTAACATGTCTGTAGCTTCTAACATACATTTTGCAGATGTGTTCCAGGAAATGCTTATTCACAACTGTGTTTAGCACTTAAGATGTGCTTGGGAACAAGAGTCTTGGCAGTGCTTGTGAAGTGTCTGATAGAAGTCAGTCGTATTTATAAACACCTATTAACAAACATTTAGCATCTCTAACTGTGACTGAAACTGCAAATCTAAAAAAGTCAATTGTCTTTCACTTTATAATTTGGGCTTTACAGAAGTCTCTTTTATAAACATTTAAGAAATTATCAATTCGGTATTATGCCTGTTTCTATTACGGACTCTCATGGCTTATATAGCAACACAGGGCATTTTCCGTGGCCTTTCAGTTACAATGTACTTTGAAATCTTATTCTCGTACTACAGGAAGTGAAAGGACTTCTTGAGGAGTGTGCTCAGGAAGAAAGCAACTACCGTTATATTAACTGCATGAAAAGGGTAAGATCACAAGAGGGATGAAATTGTTCATTGTGAAATGAAATAGAAATTATAATACATGTATTTTTTAAAATTATGTATTTCTTTATAGAATCTAGAAATACAGCTGCAGCGTGCTAAAGAAGAAATGAAGGCCTACGTCTCCCCAGACCCACAGGAGAGACGAAAGGCAATTCGGTAAGTATATTAATGTGTTTCCTGTGTTAACTTGAGGATATTCATAAACTGCGGCTGAAGTTAGGAATTTTCTCACTGGCATTTGAACTGGAGGAGTTCACCTGATAAATTTAGAAACACTATAATAATCTAAAAATAAGCATCTTGAATTCCAGTATATACTGCTGTAAATGTACGAGTTCTCTCAGACATACCGAAAGATTTTCCCTTCCTGCTGGAGATTATAGGCCCCAGATAGCGGTTTTAACTTGCAGCCCCTGTTGGCACAAGCTCAGAGAAGCTGTGCTTCAGCTAGGTCCTGCAGGAAGTGTGGCTCTACCAGACATAATGCCTCTGCCAGGTTTCCCCCTGAGACTCCAGTGTGCAGGAGTAGAAGGTCTACCACCTCGCAGAGAGCAGCCATATGCTGCCCTCAGATTCTGGCCATTTCTTGCAAATCTTCTACTCTTCTTTCAGGTATAATAGCTGTCACTACCTCTGGTACAGGAATGGAGGACTGCACATAGTCATCCTAAGTGGATTTTGTTTTGCTCCTCTTTGCAGTTCTTACTGGAGGTAGAACGAATGCTGTTCTGCACCATCACACTAACCTTCATCTTTACACCCAATTTAATTTACTCCAGTATAAGACAGTTGCTTCATCCCGTGAGTTTTTTCAGGATGCCTTGCCTTTGCCTGGTAGGGAGAGAAGCAGAAAAGGTTATGAATTGAGCTGATGATTTTTTTTGTGTAGTTTTCCATTTTGAATGATGCAGTCCTGCCAAAGATTGAAATGTCATTCTGAGAAAGATATTTTGGATTAACTATCTGTGCTAAGAAGTCTAAACGTTACCATGTCATATAGATTTTTTTGCACTTTACGGCATACTAAATATTTTTGTAAAAGTATCCAGTTTAACATTTTGTATATGTTCAATCTTTTAATACAATATAAAAGTTGAAAGAAAATGCAGGCAATAAAGTCAACAAGCTGGTTCAGCCCCATCAAAATGAAACATCAGGAAAATCCAAAATAAAACATTTAGAACTTTCATTTGGTAAAAGTGTCAACATTTTATTCTGTTTTTTATTCTTCATAATTACTTTTTCAAAATTACTTTTTCAAAATGCATGAAATAGAAATTCCATTTTCCAGCTAGTTTTGTCTTTGACCCCAAAAAATTTCCTTAGATCCTAGCTGTCAACAAAATAAACAAGCTTAAATTGTTGTCACTAGTTGGTCTTTGGTGGTCTTTGGCTTTTGCACCACAGTATTTCTCAGTCATGAAAATATTTATCAAAACAGTAGTTTTAAAATTCATGTTTGCTGGGTTTGATCAAGGGTCTTTTTGTTTAGTTTTTTAATGAATGGAATGAGTGAAAAACACTCTGATGTTTTGAAAGTAGGACTGGGTCTCCTTGAAGGCATAGTCATTACTGTACCAAGCAATCTCTAGCATAGAGTACACAATTTTTAGTTCAGAGCAGAGGGGGCATTAGCTCTGCCTCGTACGTCTCCATCTCCCAGTCTGCATCAATCGGCATTCCTACAGTTTGCTTTATTGCTTAGGCTTTAAAAAGCCACAGCAATATAGTTCCTTGATGTGAGGCTTTTTCTTAGATTTCTGCATTTGTAGCTCAGAGACAGGACAGATTGTTGCTTGAGATCTCTGTAATCTGTTGTGTCAGAGCTGTGGTTCACGTACAGTCTTCTGTACAATGTGCCAAAATGCTTCAAAGTATTGTCCCATTCACAAAACAATTTAAAAACCTGGCTGAGTGGCAAAGCAAAGATAGAACTGCTTAATTAGGTAATTAATAATCATACTACATTCCATTTGAAAGCTTCAGACCATCCAACATGCTGACATCACAACGGGAAAAGAGAAACAGTAGTTGTCTGTCACTTCTCAAAGGAGATGGAAGAATAAATTAATTTCCCAAGATATCTGTCCTCTTAGGACTCTCTACCTTTCTGAATAATTTCTGGACCTCTCTGTTGTAGTGGTGGCAATGAGGGAAGCACCGTTAGTTGGTAGTATACGTAATCAAATGTCATTCAGTATCACCAGAGCCAATTTATTCACTCATTGTGGAGTGAAAAAAGGCAGTAGTTGCCCACTAAGATTTTATGGGCTCTGGAATGGGGCCACTGACAGGGATAGCGATGTGTCAAACTGAGTGAGAAAACTCCAGGGATTCCCTCAGGAGACAGTGAGAGGTGAGGTCTTCTTCCTCTGTCAGATCCTGCATGAACCAGAAGCTGTCCCGATGCATGTTGCACTGGTATCAGTGGAGCTGCGGCTCTAGAACATGAGGCAGATGTCACTAGGAAATGAAGGGCTTAGACTAATATCCATCACAGAGACCTTCTGCAAGGATCTGAGGCATGAAAATATTTAAACACTATGTAGCAAACAATGTTGGAAAAATAGAGAGTAAGAAAAGAATCAAAACTACTAATGTTAGGGTGGGAGAAGAAAAGGACGAGAAGAGAGAATGTGAGTGGAGGCTAAGAAGTCTCGTATTCCATCTCACAAAATAATGGAAGGCTGTAGGAAATAAAAGATTTGTCTAATGAAAGACAATGAAACAGCAAAATTAAGCAGAAGGACAAAAAGAGAAGTGGCTGTGAGAAAAATCTTAGTGATGATGTGAATATTCATTAGTATGAAAGGCAAGACAGCTCAGCCAAGCAGCTGAGAGGAAATGCGGGTCAAACAGCAGGCACTGTCCTTTTATGGCCTCGCGGGGAAGGGGAGGGTCTCACTTTATTCACAGATGCTAAGCAAAAAATGCTCCGGCTGAAACACTTGTGAAATGAACATCCACAGTGTGAGTATTCACACAGACAAGCCATCAAAGCCAAATGCTGGAATTAAGCATGAGTCCAACTATGTAATTCCAGGTATGGTGAGGAGAATGTGAACGCAGCATTACCACTCTCTCCACTGTCCCTGTTTCACTTGCTAACTGTGGGCACAGAAGCTAGGGAAATTATCCCTCTCGCAGTGACTATACACATTTTTGACCTTCTGTAAGAGGTCGCAGACCCGTCGTGTTTAAATGAATTACAACAAAGTACAATATAGAGATCTTAGCAAAATATAAAATGAGACAATAAAATTTTTTTCTAGACATCCTTTTAGAATGTGAATGTATTTTTCAGCAGGCACTGGAATGTAAACGGAGTAAAAATGATCTATAAATAGAACAGCACTTTCCTAACAACATATTGAACAAAATATGTCTTAATTCCGACCCTCCTTATTGCATATAAACTCTCTGTTCCGTGGAGTCACTTCTTAGGAATGTGAAAAGTTAATTTTCTTCTCTAAAAATGGAAAGTTGTGGGTTTTTTAATGAAGTTATTAAGTTGCATTCTTTCCAGTCATCATCATAAATAGTAAAGAAAAACTTACTAGGAAAGACATCTAATCTTCTGATGATTACTTTGAAAACTCTACTTAAAAAAAAAAAATTATGTTCTTGAGGCCAAATGTGTGTGAAGATTCAGTGTGGCTTTCCATCTCTTTGATTTGGTGAGGATTGCTAGGGATCAGCTGTGCAGCACAGCACTTGGAGCAGCCTGAAGGCGGCTCTCATTTGTTCTGGCTAGAATTGGCCAAGAGTGAGAGATCATAGACTGATCCAGCTTTGTTCCTTGCACGTCCATTCTGCAGGGAGTATAGCAGGCAGGACCAGGTGGCCGGGGCCGCAAGTGCTCCAGTCAAAAGCCTGGAGCACTTAGTAGAAGTGGAAGGAATAGAAGAAACGCCATGCCGTGGGTCTACACGGCTGCTCACCATGCTCTAGCAAACCTTCACACTCTGGTATCATGAGGGCTGATACTTCTTTCTGGAAATTAGGATTTCTCTATGCAAAGGTCTTCTAACCTGAGCAATTTGGAAAGTTCTTCAAAGGAGCCCTATTTTGTATTCCACTAGCAAACTCTCAACCTGTAAGTGTACCTGTTACACACGAAATATAATAATTGATTTTTTTTTTTCAAGTGAATCAGTGAAGAGGTTTTTTTATTGTCACATTTCAGTAAATTTTAAAATAAGTACATAGTAATGTATCTGAATCCTGCTGTTATGGTTTGCATATTATATTGTCAGGCTTCATGTATCAAGTTTGCATATGTCAGAAAGTGATCCAGCCACTTGTTACAGACAAAGGTGTACAGCCAAGATTTTTAATAATGAGTGTCAACAGTTATGCTTCTAAGCCTATATTTAGGCACCTAAATGTGACGGCTGTTTTCTGAAAGTGAGGAACACACAGCAGTTCCATTGCAGTCATTGGATTTGTCAAACCTGGGGTGAAATACTATTCCCCTTCATTCCTGTATTTTCCCACTCATTCTAACGCTACATTCACAGCAATTCAGGGCTGTGGATTTGTAAACTCTGATGCTTGTACAAATGAGGCCACTGGCCAACCAAAGAGTATCACCAGGATAAATACATTATTAGAAAGGGATCAAGTATATCTTATCTAAATGATCTTGCTCTTGCCTTCAAGCTGGAAGGAGTGGTAATCATGCCTGCTTCAAAAATGTAAGAGATCTTATCCTGTATCACTTTTCCCAACTGCACAACTGAGAAAATCAGAGATCTGACCCTTGATGTCAAGGGATATGTTGTCCAATAACAAAAAGGTTTCTTCATGCTTCCTCTTCTACCTCATTTACGAACCTCCCCATACTTTCATTATTTTCCATGTTTGCATCATTATTCTGTCCTGTTACATAGAACCAAATAAAATCGTAATCAAATTATTTTATATTTCCTTTAGAGAACAGTATACACGAATGATCCTTGAACAAGAAAACCTTGGCAAGGTAAGAATGAGGTTTTTACCTGGTAAAAACATCGTACAGTTCATATTTTTGTGGGGCTTATTACCAAAGGCTGTGGTCAGTCTTTTATAAAAAGCAGATTGCAGCCTACAAAGAAAATTCCATTACTGCTGGCATTGGTAACTAATACCCTGAAAAGAGATCACGCTCTCTCTTCAGGGCTTGATTTCCTGCAGAGTATAGCATGAGCCGCGTGTAAAAGATAGTCAAACAGATTAATGTGACAGCACATTCCCTGAAAACCATTTGGATAAGAAACTGAAACACGGGCATAACAAACTCTGCCAGCTCAAATTTTATGTTGTATATAAAGCAACCTGTTGAAGACAATAAATTTTGAGCCTGTCAGCCTCATCACTGTTATTAAAGGCCAGGGGATCATCAGCGCAGCAGTGTTAAACAAAAGCAGTTGTCCATTTTTAATCTCGTATGAAGCTCAGATCAGCATGGACGAGGTTAGGCTTACCAGTTCACACTAAACATGTTTCTTTTATTAGTTTCCTTTTTATGAGTGAGTCTGTGAGCGATTTCTACAGGTTTGGGCTGCCACTATTAATAATCAGTAGCGGGTTTCATTGTAAAACATTAATTTCATGTTTATAATATCATGGTATGCATCCATTGCAGCTTGCAACTTGATACTGCAAGAGCTCTGTATGGAAACGAACTCAGAATTTTAGCATAACTTCTCAAATAGATAAGACTATTATTTAGGCAGTTTTAAAACATTGAAATATTTGGCAATCCGTACAAAGCAGATATCTGAGTCCCAGGTGTTAATGCATTTATCACTTGCAAGGAGTGTTATCAACTTGAACAAAATAATATTTCAGTAGCATATAAAAATCTTTGTCATTCCAAGCTGCCTATGTGAGCAATTTTTGTGGTGTAGAACTGTTCAAAAAATCTAATACTTTTGTATTTTTGACAGAAATTACGAGAGAAGCAGAAAGTTGTACGGGAAAGTCACGGGCCAAATATGAAGCAAATTAAAATGTGGCAGAATTTTCAGCAGTTAATGGAATGTAAGAGAGAATGTTTTCTGAAACAACAAAATCAAACAGCCGTTGGTCAAGTCATTCAGGAAGGAGGTAAAGATAGGCTTGTGTTATGAATTCTTCCTTCTCGATAGCAACATAAAGTAGGAAGACAGTGTGTTGGCTTCCTAAAGGTAACCTCTTACTAAATATTGTTGCTTTCATCATTTCTACATAAATTTGTTGTACATTATTTGGTTTTGGTGGATAAACAAAGAGAGCAACTAACCACTCTACAAAGCTTTTCCTCCATTGTTGAAGTGAAGTGACAACCTAACGTGGTTAGGAAGATCTGTTATGAGAGCTGCACTAGGGTGAACCTCGTCGTAAATCTTTGGTTTATGAGGCTGGGAATGGCATGCATCTGCAGAGAGATCAAAGGAAAATAAATCCTTCTCCAGGGTCACAGAAAACTTACGTAATTGCTCTGCTCCTTATTCTGTATCGCTAAGGTTACATTTTTGCAAGGCCTAGGAGTCAATAGTGTATAATTGTGGCCCTCCTGGCTTGGCCCTCTCCTTCCCTATTGTCTTTATTCATCTAGTGTGACTGGCAAGAATGGAGCCATTTTTGCTCTGAGCCGCACAGACCTTGCCTGCACACTCCTAGTCATACTTTCCTTGCACGACTGAATTAAACTGTGCTTCCAGGAGACAGTTCACTGCTACAGCGTCAGGAGTAGGTTCTGAGAACAATTACTTGGATTCTGAGCTTTTTCCATTATCTTTTGTTGTTGTTTTTCACAAATGTATTTTTTTCTTTCTATTTTTTCTGAGTTGCCCATGTGAAAGTGTAAACAGTAAAGGCTTTCTCCATTGAGGCCATTTTGTGCTGGTTTGTCTGTGCAACGTGGCTCCAAAGTGATTACACTACCCAAAGAGGGTCCATCCAGGGATGGAGGGTTATTGATGGATGTAAATATGGCACAGTGGCTCTTGCATAAGTTAGGGTATGCAAAACAGGTAGACAGGCAAGGCTGCCTTGTACTCTGGCTTTGACCTGTGAGCTACAGGCAACTGTCACTGCCCTTAAAATTGCATCATGAGACCCACAGCTGACCCAGGGTAAGAGGAACGTAGGTGAGGCTTGACACTGTCCCTCACTCTTCATCATTTCGGATGAGTGCCTCTTAGCCACAATCAAAGATCAGAAGCAGAGAGATAAGTCTGCGGGACCAGAACTCCTGCTATTCTTCTTTAGTCTCTTGGCTTATTGAATATCTAGATAGGTGGGTTTTTTTAGTCTTTCCTGCCTGAAGTAAAATGTCTTTTCAGGACATAAAAAATAATTTCGCTTTCTCTGGTACCTAACTATGAGATGTTCTGCTGTTTTCTATATCAAGAGAGAGTATGGTAATTATATAGTTCCTAGTTTGCCTTTGCATTAAATATATTTGTTAACAGAACTAAAATAAAATCTGACTACTACATTTTGACTGTATGGTATTCTCTTTTTTACATTTCTTAGGTGAAAGAAGATAAATTGTTAGTGACAAGTAGCTTGCTGGGCCACAGGCAAAAGCAGTTTGAATGGGTCATTTAATGAAATTTATTTCTGATGCCCCCCAAAGGGTTCAAAACTGCAGTGTATGTGTAAGGAGTGGGTCTCTCATCCATAGATTCCCAGGACATCCTCATGTAAGCCCTCCCACACTGCTGAATAGCTGAAGATAGTCTTTCTCAACAGCTGCACACTAATCTTTCCCAGGGCAAGGAGAAGCAGCACTTTTTCCCCTACGCACATTTTCGGCGAGTGTGGAAGGCAGGCTGTCGTGTAGGTCACAGGCACAGGTAGAGTTGGCCGGGGTGGGGAGAATGTGCAGCATTGCCACCACCCACTGCTTCCATGAGTGGATTACTCTACACGGCAGGAGAACGGGCTTTAGTAAGGCACTGAAGGGAGACTATATCAATTGGGAAGGGAGAAGCTCAGGAAGAGGGCATATGCACACTATATGGTGTGGGTGCAGCCCTCTCCAGAGACACCTATACATTTTCTCCCTGCTAGCCCTGACCATTATTACCATACGTCACCTGCATTGCACTGTAGGGCCTGTTGGCCTGAAGAAAGTTACGGTAGTCATATAGCTGGACTCCTAAAGGAGGGTTTTGCTGAATACTTGCCAGCAATAGTAAAATAACACAGACAACTAGATGTGAGATGTGCTGGAAACATAGGATAATCACCAAAAATGGGCATTTAGGTTACTTGGAATCAGCCTATGGTTCAGAGTCACCAGAAGGGGCAGGGAGAAAGGGGATTTTTATACACTTCAAGTCAAAACTTTTAACAAAACCCTAAAAACCCTATTTGACTAGACCATTTATGCAAAGATGTATTACACAGATTAGCCTGCTGGCCAGGAAAAAGCAATGCTTTTGAAATTCATAGCAATGATGTAGAGTGAGATTGAGTATAATCATTTTCTGGTTTTCTGTTCAGAGTTACCCTAAAAATAGTTCATCTTTCTTCCTTGTAAAAACAGTTTATTGGTAGTTACTCAAAGATGACGTGATTGTTGTTCTGATCTGATTAGTGTTCTGTCATTTGTACTGCACCAAGAAAGGGCACACAGATTATACACTACAGCAGCAGCAAAATGACTTTCTGAGATGAAGCAGAAAATCATAACTGTTATGAAAAGAAAATTGGAAAAACTCAAACGCTATTTTTAGCTTTTTATCTAAGTGGACATTTAATAAATGCAACTTTAATGGATTCTGTTCACTGGCTTTTCCACCTAGTTCATGGTTTGAAAGGAGCATTCAAAAATCTTTGAATTTCACAGTTATATCTTTACTTCCTAACTTGCAACAAAAAGCTTATTTCTAATTTTTTAACTTTGTTATTATTAATAGCCTAGCTGGTTAACTAATAAGATTAAACATACCATATGGAAAAATACCTGCCTTTTCCTTGTGAAGGTCCAAATAAATAAAAAATGTGCGTAGTTAAATTTGGGGCCTTGGCACTTACCAAATTTTTTCCAGTTGGAACACTGATCCGAGCAGTCGCTTATGAGCAGCAGCTTTGTTTCAAAACGTCTCCTTATCTTTACCCAGAACTGGTTGAGGAAGTATTCCAGCTATACAACTGCTACAGTGTTCTGCAGTTTTGCATTATTTAGTCACGTTGACTTCAGCTGTCCTTAGAGCTACAGGCAAGTTCCACATGGACCTAAGACATGAAATAGTTACAGGCATCAGAAATAGGCATGAGAAAACAGTACATCTACCGAGTTGTATGACCAGCCATTTTACCATCTGGATGTCAGATTGTTTTGTTTATATTAGCGGTACCATTTTACTTCCATTTGAACTATAATAAATAAAAGAAATGTTCTTAGACTTCAAGTAACCTACATCTAGGAATACTTATTTGTATATCTTTACTCACAGGGCTATTACTACTAATGAAATCATATGCCCGCAATCATAAAAGTTTGGCCCTGCTATTGTATTTATGATGTTTAAATATACTGATT
This sequence comes from Ciconia boyciana, assembly GCF_034638445.1. NCBI lineage: Eukaryota > Metazoa > Chordata > Aves > Ciconiiformes > Ciconiidae > Ciconia > Ciconia boyciana. Next base: position 9,710,743 of record NC_132948.1, read on the forward strand.
TCCAGAGCTTTCCTGATAAGACTTTCCTACAGTATGATGCTGCTCACTGTTATAAAACACAACACAGCAGAAGTATTTAATAACGGTTCAGTGCCTAGAAAATGTCCTCACAATGAAGATGTTCTGATTAATAAGCCTGGATAGTACAGTCCCCGATCAGCAATATAAAATCTGTTTGCCAAGTGACTTGCTGGTTCAGGCACTGGAAATGAAGTGCAGAGCTGCTTCTCCTTAGATCGCTATTTCATGTCTGGCCCAGATAGCAGCGACTGAAAGCTCACTGCTAACTACCTGGTGGCTGCCCTCAGCGAGCGATCTATGCAGAGCGATTTGGCAGTATCACTCCAATTCCTAAATCTCCACTCTGGCAGTGTTTGGCAAGCCTGGAGCCAGCTTCCACATGAAGGCAGACAGATGTATGACTGAAAGACTATGGAGACTGAAGTGCTGTCACCCAAAAGGTGTCCCCTTGGGAGAAAGGTCATGACACGTTGACACGGTGGAGTGTGGGAAGCTGTTACTCCGTCATCTTGTCTGTGGATGAGGAGAGTGCTGATGCTTGCAGATCTGGTTTCTCTTGTTGGCCCTGTATTGACCCAGACTTAAGTGAAAAAAACAAAGAACTCAATCTGAACGTGTGCCCTGTGTTATCATTTGTAGCAGCAGGTTTCCTGCTGAAGGAACGCTGTTAACTCTTCAGCTGCCTTTCTCTGCTGCAGTCTGTAATGGAAACAGAATTGAAATTTTCATGGACTTGCCAGTGTTCCAGTGAGGAAGTACTACACGAATCAACAATTTTATCACAAGGTACCACCTGTCTGGGCAACACCCAATTGGGTAGCTGTTTTTTAACAATCAGAATTTGACCTATTTCCAGCTTGTTTAAAGAGTTCTTTAAATTCTCAGTATGAATTTAAAATGGGTTCTCCAAATTCTCGGTGTCTCTGTTTCTGTAGCGCTAGTTCCACAGTAGCAGTGTCCAAACTCCCAAGGCAATCCGTTTTATTCCAAGGTCATTGGGTAAAAAGGGTATTTTTCACAATTGCATTACACTGATTTTCATTATTCCAGTTTAGAGACAAAAAACCGCTGTAAGCTACTGCACCGTGGTGATGTCAAACTCGATGAGGAGCTCTGCTGTTTGAGGGGGGGAGCAAACATATTCCAAATAATCAGCAGGAACTGTGAGACAAACCATGCAGTCCTTACTTTCACAAAACCCTCACTGACTTCAGTGGGAGTTTTGCCAAAATAAGGTCTGCTGGATTTAGCTCGGTATTCTTCCTCCTGACAGAACAAGCAGGAATTAAAGGGCCAGCATCACATTTATAAGACACAGAGAATAAAAAAGAACTGGAATTATCTAAAGTAACGACTTTCATCCAACACAAATCAATGTTGCATTAGACACGGTCTAATTTATAACAAAAATTAAATGTTTGTGGATATTTTTCTCAGCGCAAGTAATCAAAATACACAAGTCCTTTGTAATATGGTTTGATTTTCATTCGACATCTATGAGAGGCTGTCTTGCACAAATCTATTGCCAGAGTATTTATAGTGTTTATCATTAAAATACAACTTGAGGCATTACCTTGTATTTAAAGGCATTACTTATTTTTATTATTTTTTTAAAAAAGTATATTTTTACCTTTTTTTGCATTTCCATTCCTCATAGTTTTGAAAAAAGTATGGTTTTGCAAATTAGGATACACACAACCAGCGTTTGCTGAATGCCAAGAACTAGAGCTCTTTTCCTGCAAATGGCTCTACCCAAGCCAATGTCTATTATACTGTTTCAGTTCAGTCTGTCATTACAGAATAACGTGTCACTTTTAAGCTTCTAAATTTTATTGCAACTGCTCAAGTTTTAAAACCACTCATTTATACAATAAGCACTTAATTAGGTCTACTCTTGAAATAGGATAAAGCCAAATCCTGCACATTTTGCTAATACCAGAAAAAATGCAGTTGATAGGAGTATGGAAAATGGGATCTTACCAGTTTTCAAAGACAAATTCCTTTCTCTCTCCCTACTTCTTTTCCCTGGAATGGAATAGAAAACATGCCTGGCACTTAGGGAGCAGTAACAACAAAACCATAAAGGCATACATCATGTACAAATAATAACCATGTAAGGGAAATAATGAAGGAATTAATCGCACAGTTTCTTTTTTATGAATTTTACAAGTGGTTCATACTGAAAAAACCCCCACAACATTCTTAAGATTTTCTGCAATTAAAATTTGTAGGTTTTTAATGCCTTCTTTTTTTACTGTATTACTGTTTTTTAAATAGCAGTTGAACCTCTAAGGTTATAAAATATGAATAATTCAGCAATGTACTTGGTTTACACTACTGCAGCATTTTCTGGTGAGTAAACTGGTGTTTAGGCGTTTCTTTGCAGTTATCACAGAAATCTCAGAGCCATTAGTGAAGAATTACCAAAGCAAAAAGGGCTGATTAATTTGGGATTCTAAAAATTGAAAATTAAAAAATCACATGAAAATGATGTATTTTGCTTATCAACTGCTATTTAAATTATGTATTGCTCCAAGACTGCATTCTGTGGACTGCAGCATTCAAAAACTTTGAATTTTTTAAAGTATTTATAAAACATTGTACCCAACTCCCTTATTCTGTGCTTTAAAGCTTGCCATGTTTTTACAGCATATTAAAAAGACAACAGAACTGTATCAGAACATTGAAAGTCACCCACAGACAACCTGTTCCACTAATATTTTACATTCGTGTTGCATCTTTCATCCTAAAGGATTTCTCGACTTCATTTTCATTTTATGTAGGCTGATTAGACTGCTCAGGTATCTGCATGAGTGAGCTAGGAAACAGTGAGAGAGCTAGTTAATGTTCAGAGAACAGTCATGAAAATTGGGCATTTATTATTTTATGGGCAATGACAACATCATCTCAAAATTAAGTGTCCTTAGGAAAATATCTCCCACAGCTAATAACTAGAAAGCAATCTGAATTCTTCTAACAAGGAGGTGGAGTGTGGCATACTGCATAGTGGGTTGTTACTGTTGTGCTTGCTATTCCTTTTGTATTTTTTATTTACTACACTGTACTTCAACCATTTGTATGTGAAATGCATCACTTTAAAATCTATATACATTGAAGGTTCTTTTCTGCTTGTTGATTTAATTGAATGAAGTGAAGGCTGATCGTAAAATATGACGAGAGGGAAAGAGAGAACTCATATACTGGAAAAAGCACTATAAATATTTTCCTGGGATCATTAACACAACCTTGTAACACTTCACCCCGTGTAGTGGAAAGAATTATACAATCCTTTTATGAAATGTCTAAAAAGTGTTTACAATTCCATCCCAAATTAATGTGGCTTTTTCTTTAAGTGTAAAGGAAACATCCCATAATTCTTAATTCTGTTATCAAAGTTATTTTCAACCTTTGAAGGGATTCACTTGCTAGTGACTTGGCAGTGTCAAACAAATGTTCGACTTTTATTCTGACACTTCTTGAAGAATTTGATTGAAACTATATATGTCTAGATAACACCCAACAAAGTGCCCTTCTTGCGTTTGTTTCGAGATATTTTTGGAAACAACAGAGGCGACCTTGGATGGAGCTGCTTTTCCAATTTAGGACTTCATTTGGTCTAAGAGAGTAAAATTATACTCTTTAATCCTTTAGTGTACCCACAAACAGGACAGTTTTATTTTATGCTGTTGCAGAATTGTTTTTCTGTACCTTCTTAGCAGTGCCGGTCTGTTTAGGGTAGGAATTATTTTAGGTAATAACAGTTACTTTCAAATGTACATACAAATAGTCCTCCAATGTATCACATGGCCCTTAAAAATATTGTGTAATCTAAATGAACAGTGGTCCTTTATGTAACACCTTTGCTTCTTTAGAACTCGTGTTAATAAATAAGCGTTAGCCTTTGTCTTTGCTTATAGACACGAAGAATCTGATTTCAAGCCAGAGCTCACACAGACTTGATGTAAAGTCTAAATGAGGAGAGTGGTAATGCTGGCGAATGCTCTATGATGGGACTGCCACCTGTCCAGATCACAGGAGAAATATTGTTTGTCAAGCTTCAAGTTTAAAAGCCAAGGTTATGAGCCAGGTTCTCTGTACATCTAGGCTGAGGTGATTGTTTTCTTCTGACTTCGGTTTGCCAGCTGTGCAGTTGTATCTGTAAAATTTTATACATCTAATCACTTAAAATGTTTCAAATAGTTTGCCCTTAATTTTCTATATAATCAATATATTTTAATTCATTTGTATTACTCTCCATTATAGGCATACTGCACTCCATAACAAAATGGAATTAGTTTGTTGCAATGATAATGCAGTTTCACTGCTGTGAATAAAACCAGAATTGACAGAGTACAGTATTCTTGTCATTTACCCTGTATGATATTTACTCTCCTCAATAACAATGTTGTCTGGTGTTACCTAGTGATCAAATACAAGTGGTATATGCAAATGCAGATGTAAATATACTACTCGGGAATATATTGTTTATATTCATTTGATCACACTTAGTGTCAATGCATATTTTTATAGCTCTATTCTATACTTACTATGACTGATGGCTCAGATTCTAACTCTAGAATATCCAGTTCCCTGATTTTATGGCATTGTCATGTAAAATATTTGTGGACAGCTTAAGAGAAGCAGCTCTGATCCTGTGAACCTATATGTACGTAAGCATGACTACATTAGCATATGCACAAATCAGGTTAAAATAAACTATTTGGTATAGCAACTTTCATCACAGAATCTTAAAATAATTTACAAACAACTCTTAGTAAAGTCTGTTGACCGTATAGCCAGATAAAGAAGTTGCTGCTATTTATATTATTTTCTAGATGAACAAACCACAGTATGGAACGAAACAGAAGCAAAACTAGGAATCTAGTCCTTGTCTCTGGGCTGTGGTCTCAGGGCATGCTCAGGATTCCCAACCTGATCTCTCTTGGGTCTTGTCCTGAGCGTGGTTGTTCAGACCCCCGAATGCTCATCCTAGCCTGAGGTTTGGTTTATTTGAACACAGAGGAGTGATATAGCAAACGTCACAAAATTTCCCAGTGCAGTAGTCAGTGTCCTAGCTCTGAGTATCCTCATCTGACCCCTGCCGCTCCCTAAAAAGTAATTCAGAAGTAAAATGTCGGTACATTTCCAATGTGCTAATTCGTTGAAATGTGTAACGGAAAGGTCATAACAGGTACAGAGGAACAAATGTGATACAGACAAACGTAAAGCCGTTTCCTGAAGGAGTTTTTAATTAAATTGTAACAAGGAGTTTCAAACATAAAAAGCATCACAACTACCTTCATTGAGCTAATGGAGTCAACAAAACTAAATGTGAGATTTTCTCTTACCTTGAGATCTTTTTATAATCCCAGAGAGATAAATATCAGGAGAAGCAGTCCTAAATAGAAACACTGTGTGTGTGCATGTGCATGCATGCATGCAAACAAAGATTAGGTCTCTGAGTTATAAACCGGTATACAGCACTCTGGGGCAACTTTTTATTTGCGTGCCTATTCTGTGTACATGTTCAGTTTTTTGCAAGTGTCTACTTTGTGCTGTAGCTGAAACACATTAATTATATAAGCTAGCACAGAAATAACAGGAAATTCTATTTTTTCTTAAACATCTAGAGGAAATGAAGAGATTTTGAATATTATTCAATGTTGTCTTCAAAAAATGTAAAGATGCATGAATGTGAAAGCACTACAGGAGAAAAGCTGGCTGGCTTAGAACATGGTAAGCGACGAGAGAGTTTGTGCTTCTGGTTTATTGCTCCAGGCAGCTGTGGTCAAAGCTGCTGCTTCTGCTTGTCTGGTCTGCTCCTCAGTGTACTGGCATGGAATTGGTTGGAATTAGACCTCAAATAGAAAGGCAGCAGATTTATCACTGGAGCACTAAATTTTGCTTTTATATGTGAGAACAAATCTAGGGTAACCTCAGTTAATAAATAACCCAGTCAATGGTGATAGCTCCTGTTTTAGTCTGATAAATTTGGCCTTAAACAAAACCTGAACTTTTGTTGGTACAAGCATATACCACAGGGGAGTAAAACCATTTTCCCCATGAAAAATTTCAGTCTCAACAGAAAAAAAAAATGAAATGTTCATATTATTTCTTGAAAAAAACTGAAGAATCATGTTTAAAAAAAGCCACAAGTTTTTTATGCAAAGTTAAAATTTTCAAAAGAAAACTTGTATGTTTTGAAAAAAAGACCAAAAAAGGTTATTTAGTCAATACAAAAAAATAAAACCAACTCAAATAGCTTTGATGGAAATGTTCTCCTTACTTACAAGATGTACAGCCTTTTACTGTGTCGTTCCATTAGAATCAGATGAACTCTTCACAGCAGGCTCAGCAATGCTTACAGTATTATGTTCTCCATGGAAAGGCATGGGTACTGGAGTTTCATAATAAGGGAATTTTTCTTTGATACAGCAGCTGCATCAGAGCCAATTTTACCTGCAAATACATAGTGCTGGTGCAATTTATCTTTGTTTGAAACAATCCATATGGGTACATCCAGTTTTTATAAAAGGGCATTCAACAAATAGAGTGGTTTGCAATGTTACTGTTTCACTGCTGCATAAATATTGAATACCTAAACACAACATTAGCTAATTAAGTTGGGGGCAATTATTGGCCAGAGATAAAGCACACAGTAAGTAAGCATGGATTAAGCCTGCCCTCTTACTGCACGTACTATGGTTGCTCCTTGAATACAATGAGGATGTAGGTTTCCAGGAGATTAAATCCAGCACTAATTTGCACCCGGAATCTAAAAGAAGGCCAAAAAAAATTAGATGGAGCTTCTTAAATTGCAGGGTGCTGCATAGACTGTATGGAACTTAAGCCAAAGCTTCTTCAAAAACAAAATCCCTCCAGTAAAATAGTAGTGAGAACTCTGCTTTTAACTTAAATTATTACTTGGTATATACTAATACATTCTGTACAATTTATCTTTACAAGGCACAGACAGTAAACCAAAATTCACAAAACGCTGTTTCAAAAGAGAAACTGCACATACATGCATTCCACACATGCATGCACCTCCCGCCATTAGCCCAGAGCCAGCAGTAATCCCAGCCAATCTGCCCAAAGCAGAGCCATCAGAAAACATGTTCTACATAAAAGATTTTATTTTCCAATAGGACTGCTCTTTCATAGCCATTACTGCACTAATGGTAAAAAAAAAATCAGTCCCCACACCCATGTTCCTCCAGTTGCAACCACCTCGTGCTTCATCAGCAAACTGCTTGTATGACTGACTGCATGTTAAGAGTTTTGGAGAACTGACCCATCTGAAACCCTTTTTTCAAGGCCTGTTTGCAGCCACACATTGTGGACACACATGTCCATAAATGCAGTATCTGTAAGATACTGTATGCAGGCTCACGCTGTTTGCATAATTTAAAAAAAATAACTATTTTAAGTGCTGTCAACAACCTAGAAGGGTCTACACTAAGATGAGTGGGCCAGTTAAAGAACATGAAAGAAGCCAGGTCGCAGGCAGAGCACACTCACTCCTACTTAAAGTGCCTGTGGAGCAAAACAGCTGTAAAAAAACCGCACACTGCCCCAACAGAAAGCCTATGAAAGACAGCAGCTTTGCATTCAAAAGAACCCTGTCCCAGATGACTTAAAAAATTCTACGTTAGTATATTCACTGATGGATTACACTAGCATACAGTGATACACATCACTGATTAGTCAGGAAAAACCAACTGGTAGCCTGAGAGAAGAGGGGGGACTGCCCTGCTCTGTGGTACGATAGTCTAAACCAGCTTGCAATTATTGTGAAAATGTTTTTCAGTTGTGCTGGCACAACTCTCTGTGGGGCTGCATGGTCAGGCTTATCACAGTCTCTTGGTGAAAGACGATTATTAACTCAGTTACTCAGTTTTTAGCCACAAATAATTAAAAAGCACAACTGAAGGGATAGAGAGCAGCAGGCAAGGAGCTGGGAGCAAGTGGGCAGGGACACAGAGAACAAGGGTCTGGAGCTTCCTGAACTGCCTTTGCCACCAAAGAAAATGTTTTGCAGAACTGCACCTATGTCTGCAGTTCCTGTTGTCCTCGATGTGCTTCAGCGATCAGCTCAAGACAGTCTGAAGACAAATCAGAAAAATAACAACTGTTTTATTAAAGAGCTCATAAGCAAAGGTGAAATCTCCCCTCCATCAAAACCTACTCCCCTAACAGGACGTTGAGTGATCACAGAGTTAAATAACAAAAAACAAGACAGAAACATTTTATAATTTAAGAAATGCTTACCAGGCGATCAGTGTTGGAAGGCAGGAAATTAATACTCATAACTTCAGATTAGCTTTGTCAGAGGTGCCATGCTCCTCTCCTTTGTGTGATTCTCAAAAAACGAAATGCAAAGATGCAGAATGATCACCTGGGCTTGTGATTTTCCAGGGAATGCTTTTCCCTCCATAAACTCTTTGTCCTCCCCTCACAGAATGTATGCATCTGTTAAACTAGAACATAAAGTTCTGGATGTCTGCCTACACGATGGTATAAATCAGCCTAAGTCACTTTCCTGATGTAATGTCTTGGATAGATCCCTTCCGATTTCCTGAACAGGATTTTGGAACAACCAAAGAGAAAATAGACTGCCCTAATTAGTGTACCCCATCATTTACATTGAGCCTTGCTCAATGAGGTAAGGCAGGACTTCATGAGTTTTATTGAGTGCTACATTAATGCCCAGACACATTGTACATGTTCTGTAAGGCTGATAGTTAATATGAGGTAAAATACAACAATAGGGAGATTATAAAAATGCTTATGCAAGAAACTGTGGAAAACTCCAAAATACTGGAATCCAGTTATGGGTTATTATGTAATTCAATATTTTTCAATCTCTTAAGCAATGAAAATTTAAAATATGTAATAAACCCTACATCATCATGTGTCTTGTTTACGGGCAGTTTAAGGTAGGAGCACATGAATGATTATGCACTATGACAGCTTGCTTTCGATATATGCCTTTGCAAAACTGAGAGAGAGACGTTGCAAAGGAAACATTCATAACAGTATTTTTCTGAGTGAATGCTTTCATCCTGAGCTTTATTAAAAATATACATAACTAATACAAATGTAATAACAACATACATCATACATAACTGCCAGCAATTCATGCAATATCATTAAGATATGCATTAAAAATGTCTTATAAGATCAAAATGTCTGCTTATAGGAAATGTTAGACTCTCCTTATGATTAATAGGATGGCAATTATTAGGGGAATGATTCACTCATGCCATAACCCCTATGCACTGAATGAACTAACCTCTTTTGAGTCAATCAAGTCACACCTAGCTAGGAGAAAAGAGTTCCGACCCAAATAATCCATAATTAGGTCATCAGCTGCTAACAGTATTGATCTCCTGAGATTTGGGGTGGCCTGAGCTGCCCTCATTCTCCAGCTGCAACTCAGAGAACAGACTTCATTCTTGAAAGAAAAGAGAAATTTTTAAAAGACACCTGGAATACTAAAATAATGATGTTGGATATCCATCATCTTGGAAGCATCTTAATTTGTTGCTGTTAATATACAATCAGAAATCAGATTATGACCTTGTCAAGCAGAACAGCAATTATATTATTGCTTATATAATTGGGGGTCTGCTTGCTGCCTTTTATTATACCTTGCAGGAAAATTTAGGTGCCATTCGAATAGATTTAAGTTCTCAATATCAGGTTCAATCTGCCAAAATCACTACACAAAAGTTCAGCTGCAAAGACATTCTTTACACAAATCCATTTTTAGAAAGCCAAAACAATGGATCAATACTGAAGTTATAAAAGAATGAATTTCCATATTATTCTCATGTATTGGGTATTTAATGTCTATTGCCTTTTAAGAACATTATATTCTTGGAATAATTCAAATTGATACACTCTGATTCTTTTCCAGTGGTCAGTACTACTGTCAGTACAGTGCTACTTTTCCAGTGGTCAGTACATAAATGTAGTGGGTTACATATGGCTTTGAAATTTCACAATGATATCTCTTAAAGTAAAAATAAATATTTCAATTTTAATAGCTTATGATGTAATTAAATTAAAAATGTTACGTGCAAAAATTTTAATTTTATTTATAATATCTTATTTACAGCACAGCTCTGATGACTATTAAACCTGTTTGAAAAATAAAACCTTATTGGTATCGGGTACAAATAAAACTCATTCCTTTCCAAAAACATCTATATTAAATCCTTTCAAGCACTAACATACTGAGGCACACAGGATCCTTCAGAAAGATCAGAAGGCCCTCACACTAACTGCAGGGTTTTTTTCCTCATTTCTATGGCATATGTTGTATCACAAATCACAGTTAAAAGAAATTTCATGCTCAAAATTGAAATCTTTTCTCACATTTAACTCAGCCAAAATTCCTGTGATGGCAGAATTAAATTTGGGTTTGTTCTCAAATGGTAAGGAAGCTACAATATAGAATAATTACCATTTTTTTTTATTCCTAACTACAAAGACTGTTACTTTCTCTGAACATTTATAATCATCTTAAAGAGTCATCGGTAGCTGTCAAATAAGTGCATTGTCTCTGCCCAGAATTTCTTACGGATTTTTTAGAGGAACTTGCGTATATACTGATCTAGAAGAAATAATTAATCCTTTTTTGTAAAATGCAATGAGTATAGCAGATGGGAAGTGATATTCACTTACAAACACTTACATATCAGCAGCATCTTAACCTCAGCTGAGACTCCCTTTTTCCCACGACAGATAGAAAGGTGGACTGCTACTGTAGGGCCAGATCAGGCACCATATCCAAAAATTAAATTCCAGACTGGTCAGACTCAGACTGGGGAAGAACAATTTCGGTGATTTCAGTGTCTTTGTCTTCTGCCAATATTTTTATTTCTCGCAGTAAAAATATCCCTAGAGGAAAAGATCTCACTGCATGTAACTCTTTTTTTCTGTTGAGTCATTTGGTTTGTTTATGTATCCTATGTAGAGGTGTAGTTTTACAAAATGCCTTCTGCATGCAGGAAGAACTCCCATCTGAACAGATTCTCTACCTGAGCATCAGGGAAATAAATAAATCTGTAGCCGATGACATTTCAAGGGCAAGGAAAACAACTGTTGAGAGGAGAATTATCTGATTTGGTTCATGTTTATTTTTACTTGTATCTAGCAATCTGCTCTCCAACAGAAGATGCTTATTTGCAGAAGAGAAGACTGTCTCCTTTTTGGACTGATGCCCGATCTGGAGCGAAGGTGCCACTAAGGACAAGAGGTATGTCTTAAGCATGTATTAGCTAATGTAATAGGCACCTAGTGTTGTAAAGGCAATTGTATGTGTCATACATGTTAACTGGTTAAGGATAAATTCTTTATTTCTTCCCATCACGCTTCTTAACCACTAACCAACATAGGTTAAATCTGCCTTACACTCAGGAGTACATATTCCAAATGAAGATATTCCACATGTGGAATTTTAGAATTAATTATTCCCAAATAACTTGTGTAGAGAAGCTTTAGGGTACAGCTTGGTTAATTTATTTTACATATGCTTACTGCCAAGGGCTTTGCATTTTCACAAGAAATCTTTTCCTTTCAGGACCTGGTTGGAGAAACTTTTCCAATCCTAGTATCCTGTAATGAAGGTCTGAATAACTCCAGGTTGCAAACTGAAGTAAAACAGATTGTAGCAGATTGGTGAATAGGTTAAGAAGCAGAAAAGACCTGTTAATTTTTGCTGCAACTGAATCACTAAGAAAAACGCAAAAGGGAAAAATCAACTTGCACCTGCTTAAGCCTCAACCCTTATTTTTAGGTTATTTCTACTGCAGTGATTTTGTCTTGCAAACTCTTTCATATAAGACATTAAATAATCTCGAGTTCCTGGTGTGCCAGCTATGGTATCCAGTAGTTACTGAATATAAACCTGAGTGTTCGCGTTCTCCAAGTCTTTGCCTCCGTAATATCTTTAAACATAATAGTCTCTGCCTGTTGGCTTGTTTTCTCATGGGGAGGGTGACAGAACATTTTGTGTTCTCTTATCTTCAATAGCAATGAAACAGGAGGAGCTCCACAATGCGAAACCAAATCTACTGCTATTAATACAACATCCCAGCCACAGAGAAGAGATTTGTTTATTTACCAAAGCTAGAGATGCCTCTCTCTGACCTTTCCAGAGCTTGTGTGCTTTAGCTGGGAATAGATTCCTCAGAACTGGGTGCTCTTTTTAAAAGTATACAGTAAAAAACATACACACATACCCCCGAAACAGAGCCCAGGCCATATCCCAGATTGCATGAAATGACACACAGCTTTGAATAGTTAGAGTAAGTCTAACTAGGGCACAGTCCATATTCAGGTTTGGTTACTTTGCTAGTGCACAAAAATCAGTCAGCTTTCCAAGGCCCACTTACCTTTCTTACTGCCACTCAGCGACACATTTAGCTGACTATAACCATAGATGGGCCCACTTTCTGTCTGAGACCTAACATCTGTTTGCAGCCTAAGAAACCAGTTGATATAGATTTTTTTCTTCCTTGCATGATTAAAAAATGCTTCAGACTGTAAGGTATTTGATTAAAAAAAAAAACAACACAGAGATTGTCTTCTTCTGGAATTCACCCTGCTTTACCTGTGCTTTAAACCAGTGAAGATCATTACATACACAAATCAAAATTTGTTTAATTATATTTTTCACAGTTTGCTGTATTTAGTGACCTGTCTGTACAAGTTAAAATAATATCTGCAAGAGTTAAATCTTGCATTAGCATTAAGGATTCAACCTGGTTTAACCTCATAGACTCACAATCCATTTTGTTAAGCTGGTACATCTCTAGTACAGAAAGAGCCTCAGAGTGCTTCAAGGCTAGCTTTGGTGATCCTTGTCAAACAATTTTAAATTTAAGTTCCTTAGCTGTCAGCTTGCCAGAAGCAGCTGCCCTGCAACACAGCTGGCAAGAATGAATGTGGGCTGGCTCCTAAACCACCTAGTTCTCTAGCTCGGCATATTAATTCAAACCACCACTGATTTCGGTACCTGTTTGTGACTGTTTGATATTTTAGTTGAAGCAGACTATTAATGAATTACAGAAGCAGACCTGGGAGTAGGAACTGGAAACCAGGGAAGGAACTGGCCCTAGATGTCCTGATTCCAAAGCAATAATCACTAAACAATATATAAAAGGAAAACAATAGCTATGCCATCTCCTCCTCCTCCTCCAACAGTTACAACAGAAGGCAGCACACAGTCCTTGGAAGACCCAGTCTTATCTGACAGCTGTCAGATAAGCTCTGAGCATGCTTGGTTAACTGAACCCTTCAAAGACCGAGGGTATAGCTGGCATTCTGAAATCTCAGTCTGGGTTTAAGGCACTGCAGTTCCCTGCTCCTGCTGTCCCTGCCCCTGTGCAGCTGTGCCATCCCTCCTTCATGTTGGCAGCAGTGCTCATGCATCAGAATTGCAAGCCACATCACAGAGCTGGTCACCTGAAAAGTAATGCAGGGAAAAAAAGTTCAGACCGCCTCGTTCAGCATTCAGTTCACAGTGTGACTGACCTGTCTGTCAGCTGTACTGGTAAAATTGCTTGTAGGGCTGAATGCTGAATCTACCTGGTTAAAATCAACTTTTTCTTCCCTGGATAACTTTCCAGTGCCTGTACCCATACAATGAGGGAGGATACATGGATGGAAACCAGCAACAAGGTGTAAGGTGGGAGCATGACTTCTTTTGGCCGAAGTACCAGATTTGGGGCAGCTTAAGTTGTTTGTTGAACTATGTATTTTGTCAAAGTGTTGTTTTAATTATCATATTACTTATTGTTTTCTAGGCTTTACATACAGGGTCCTGTGGTTTGACAATGCCAATCACCTGTAGAATTAGAAACAAAAGCCAAGAGTCCAAAATAACTGTCTTTTCTCTGTAACCATCAGGCCATATTATCTACAAATAAAGTCTCCCAAATATTATTCTCAACCATACAGCAGCTTGGAAGGCCAAAAAACTGTCTTTCATTACTCTAGAAACTACTTCACACTTCTGAAGGAACTGGTTTAGCAGTGATGCATCCCCTCATGCTCTGACCAACTTCACACTTCATTTTTTGTCCAAATCTAAGTAACAGGCTTTGGGGACCTTGTCTGTATTCCTTCCTACTCAAGTCTGTTCCCATCTGCCTGATCCCCTCAGTGACTTTATATTACTTCTTTTGTGTCACCAGAACTACTGCTGCCTCCCAGTTAAACTTCCCACACTGGTCTCTAAAACTGCACTCCCTGCTTTTGCATGTTCAGTTTCTGTATCTGCAAGTACATGAATAAGGGGTTGTTTGTATGCACAAAATTTACTATGACCATTTTTACAATTTGGGTTCAGGCGGAGAACTCTGTACACATAGCAAAGTTCTGCCTCCATGGAAAATTGCCAAAAAGCATCTGATCCCAGTAATTAGGGGAAGATTTTGTGAGGAACCTGTGGAAAGAGGTCCCTCACCCTGCCTGATTCACAGCTGGGGTTTCTCCCTGGCAGTTGAGACCGGTGATGTGAGAGGTTAGTCGAGAGTGGGAGCAGATTCCTGTGGGGCTTCACCAGCCAAATTCCTATCTAGCAAAAGGTTGCTACAGCAACTCTGAGCCTCCTGAGATACAGAAATTATTGTAATGGCTGCTGAAATGCCTCCCTACTGCTCTGAGACAGGATACGGAAAATCCTTCCCTTTGATACAGAACAGTTACCCACTGCCACACTTTTTACATCAGCTCTATACAAGCACCAGGTTTTCTGAACTTGCTCAGGAACTGATGGCTACCTTTCCCTCCAAAGCAAGATGCAGTTCCTCATTTGCATGTAACGCAAACGTAGAAATAATAAACCTAAACACCATACAACAAGGACTACAGTTCCAACACTTTTTTCCCATGGAGACAGTAAGAGAAAAAAACAAATCATGTGACAAAAGTTAATATACTACTGAGTGGGCTGAACAGAATATAGAAACCTGTACAAAATCAAAATATGTATTTGCCAGATGAGAGTTTGTGGTTTTCAAAACCGACATAGATACGAAAAAACATAAACAAAGCAAAACAGGACAAAAACCCTCATAGCTTCTCAATGACTGTCCAGTAGGTTTTGGCTGCCTCCAGCCTGCGCATGTTTTCCTCTGGCATTTGGCCCGCTCACAGGTCGTTCAGTCCAGTGGACTATGTAATAAATACCAGACAGAGATGATGCTTTAGACAGAACGGGAACACTTGTGACCTAAACAGGTCCTGAATCTAGAATGGGGTGGACTGAGGATAATCAGGACATAGAAACAGCAAATATCAGTCTACACCATGGAAAAACTTTCTCAAAATTGCTCCCATTTCCCTCCTTTTCACTTTTCAGCAACCCAGTTTGCTCTAGAAGCGAAAGATGAAAACAGCAGAGTCAATTATCTGAAGCAGTACCTGTGCTTACCTGAAATAACTGGATGACTTTTAAAATTATTTCTTTAAAAAAGAAGTCACAACTTTTGTACAGCTACTCAATTTAAACCTGAGCTTTGCATTTTGGCCACAACAAAAAGGACCGAATTCCTCTGGGTATAAATCCAGTAAAATCGATACAGTTACCTCCTGCCTAAATTTGGCCCAACACACCTAGAACATCCTTTGGGATTGTTCAATTCAAAATATTGCACTAATCCAATCTCCTGCAGTTGCCAAATGCTGTAATGTTTGGTGTCAGCATGCAGCATTTTAGATTTTTTGACACGAGCTTGGTCTCTTGTTAATAGAGTATTTCATTGGCTTCTTACCTTTCGCCAGGTCTGCGAGCTTTTGGATTAACTCTGAAAAGCTTGAGAACAAACTATTCTTTCAGTATGTCAAAATATCTTGCTCAAGTCAGAGAAAAAATTTTTTTTTACTTCCCTCAGTTTAGTGTTTACTATGAAGATGATTCTCAGAGATCAAGAAGAGCATATAATATTTAAAACAAAACATTTGTTAACTAAGGATTTCCTGGATTTTTCTGCTTTCTTATTTATACTATGTCCTGGACCTTGTGAAATCACTGTTTAACTTCCAGTATTATTTATGGAAGCCAGCCTGTTGCTGTTTCCAGATCTTACAGAGAACTTTTAGTTTGCAGTTTCAGTACCAGGTGCATAGTTCTGGCTTAAATTAATCAACTAAAAAGTAACATACAGTAAGTACTTAAACCTCTCACACCCTATCTGAATCTTCACAGGTAGGATCTTTTTCTACTTCTAAGCTATCTTAGAGTCAGGTTCCTGAGTCCTGAAATATCCTCCTCTGTGACAATTTCAAATTCGGGACTGCCCAGCCTTTTCAGTGCAGCAGAGGTGAATACTAGTTTTGGAGCATTTCTGTTGTGCACAGAGAGAGATTTGAAATATTACCCTCTCAGCTATCAATACAAAAGACTAAATGCCTAAGCATGGAAATAGATTTTAGGAAATGAACAATTTTTATGAGGCTTTGCATGCTGCCACTATTGATCAAAACTCTTCAATCCACAATAGAAAGAAGTAGACAAGGAATAATGATTTAGCACACTGGATCCAACTTCTATGCTGGTGGTGTGACTACTCTGACTTACAACCATGGTGAAAAAATCAGCTTAAAGTGTAACCCTCCTCAGCATATGGGCCCTGGATTTGCATGCTGTAGTATTATGTGCTACCATTCACAGCTGCATAAACTAAGTGCAAAGCAGTTTAAAAATGTTAGCAAATCAGAAATCAACATTTTACATTAATTTTGCATGAGTAGAAATGACCACGCATATGGTACAAGGCAGTACAGAATCAGGTCAATGAAGTTTACGTGACTGCTGTCTAAGCAAGGTTGTTAATGGTTGCACAATACAGAGCATTAATGAATAGAAAAGGATGAGAGAGAGCAATAATAAGTAACTTATTTAAAACTCTGTTCAGGTGCTCCCTTACCTTACAGTCCTCTTGTCTGACACCTACAGCTTTATGTCACATAACAGAAGACACACGGCATCATTGCTCAGACTTCAACATCACACCAACATCAGTTATAGTCACTCAGGAGTCTCCTAGGATGACAGATAAAGGTTACAATCTGATGATGACCCATCTGGATGTTAGTACGATGGAATATCATAATTTTCAGATGCTTTTTTGAAAACCTGGGGAAATACATCCCAAAAGTCTTTATTTAAAAGAGAAAGTATTAAGACTGCAAAATCAAGCACGCACCAAAATTAGAAAATTTCAGGGTTAGAAAAAGAAGCCAGGAATCATGTAATTAAAGATTACTTTAGGGCATATACATGGAAAGGCAACCTTTATTCTGGCATTTTCTAACTTCAATGTGCTTGCAAATTATTCATATTTTGGCAAAGATTTTGTATATGTAAAATGTATATATTATATATAGAACTGAATTAATCTCTGATATATTTTTGCCTCATAAATGCAGTTTCCTGTTTCCATGCTAGAATCTACAGCATTAACGTATTCAGATGCCAGTTGCTGGATGTATTAGCTTCTTGATAATCCAAAGGCTGAGCCTGGACGTGCTCAGCCTCTCCAAATTTCAGCCTTATCTAGCATTTTTTCTAAGCCACCCAGATAAATTATCTCAATGTCCTGAGGTAAAGTAATTCTCTTGTCCAGGGGCTCTGGATTGCTCCAATTTTTTTTTTCTTCATCTGCCACACAATTATGAGCTCAAGCGTTAAGACTGATGAACAGAACATTTTTCTCTATTTTGCTAATTTAATTTTTAAAAAATGTGTAATGCTGTACCAAGAATTTCTAAATAAAAGAAGTAGCTTTAAAACCACTGCTTTAGCAAGAGCATGGCCAATTTATTTCTGTGTGCAACAAGCCACATAAAGACGAACACAGTGAATCTGAAAATAATCTTCATGTAGAATTAGAAAAGTGGAAGAAAGACTGGAGAAGGAGACCCACTGATTCATCTTCTTGCAAATCATATAAGAATGTGACATATTCATTTGCACTTCAACAGATTATTTTGTTCTCCAGAAGAAAGCAAAAAAAAGTTTCCTATAAATTTTTTCCCATAATTTTTTGAAAAATCCTTTGAGTTAATAAATTATAAAAGAAAAAAGAACATATTTAACTTCTATTGCATTAAAATTTTGAATTATACACATGGTTCATTTCCATTCATGTCCTCTTTCTATAATATAAATGTTCTGCAAAAGCAGCAAAACTGCTCTGTGTTGCTCTGTTACTGTTCATTATCTCAAAGCCCTGTAAGTGGAAGTAAGTTTCTCTGTGTATTACGCAAACGCTTCAGTCACATTTAATTCAGTGAAAGCTGAGGCACACAGAGTCAGGCATTGAGGGTTCTGTTAAATCTGAGAGCAGAGCACGGAGCCTTCAGTATTCCATCTGCACCCCCATTCCTTAACCTTCTTCCTTCTTTCCCACATATGTACACTTTCAGGAAAAAAAAAAGGCAGGCAATGCACTAAGCATCCTCTGACATGCTTAGAGAACTAATGTGTCCACAGACCACAGAAAACATATATTCAAGATGCCAAGAACACTAAACATGTTAGGATCAGGAAATCCTGATTGCCTCCATTGAGACGTTAATGAAAGATAATTGTGTATATTTGCTGTTTGTTACTCAAATAGCACTTCCTTATGACAATATGCATTACTTAATCTGCAAAGGTCAATGAATTACTCTTTAGTTCCTTCCAAATGTCAGTGCAATGAACTTTGCCATTTTTAATACAGATTTCTCAGCAAAGAACTGGTGGTAGAGGCTTGAGGCTTAGAATGCCTCTCAACCTGAAAACACCTTTCATCACAATGTATTTCTAACACTACCCATATAGCTTTATAACTGTTAGACCTAAGCAGAGACTTCCCTGTAGCATTCAGTCACGATTTCCACAGAACCTAGCACAAGCTAAGCACATAAGGAATTCAGTTATCGATTTTTTTGAATCCTCTTGCAATATAAATTATTAGCCAATGTATTGAACCTGAAACACAAATGCAAAAAGATTTAGGAAAACTGAGATATGCTATCATCTGAAGTGTGACCCTGGTTAACAGCAGTTCGGATGAGCAACTTACTCTGCATTGTCAATTGCATCACTTAAAAAAAGAGGACCTAAGGTGGAAATATTGCAGGTCAACAGCTTGTAAAAATTACATAAATGCACAGAGAATGGTATGAATGAACACAGTCCTAATCCTGTGAGCTAAACGACACAGCTGCTGACTCCCTTTTTCACCCATGTGGTGCTCCACTGAAACCAGGCATGTTTGTATGGATATTCAACACAGCCTACAGGTTTGGGGGCTATATTCTGAACCAGTGCGGATAGTTTGAATAGCACTAGAAATCTCCATGCAGAACCAGGACAGCAGGGTTTAACTTAGCAGGTAGTGGAATGCACAAGCACAGCACAGAGACAAGACTGGGGCATTAGGCTGCTGGCAAGTAGCAGCTGAAAGCTGATTGAATACAACAGATTGGGCTTTCATACTGGACAGATAGGCAGCAGCTATTTAAATGGAGTATTAACAGTTTTGCTCTTAATTATTTCCAAACCTTCCAGCTAATGCAAACTCATGTATTTTGGCCTCAATTGCAAAGATATGTATTTTGGCCTCAATTAATTATTTGCTGTTTCTGTATGAATCCAGTTAAATGAAAGCTGAATGGTTTGTTGAGAATTTTTCCCTCTTTAAAATAATTCTTGTAAGTGCTTCGCTTCTTTCTTCAAACAGCTGTCATGTAAGTAACTGAATATATACCTCACAAAAATGTTCACTTTCTCCATTTCAAGTGGAATTTCTTTCTGAAATGACACTGCCCTGCAAGCCAACAAATGGTCACCATTCTGGCCCAGTGGCAGGTGGAAGGCCATGAAACTCCAGAGCTAAAAGTGGAAACTTTATGCCTTCAGAAAAAGGAGATTCCTATCTTGCCAGTTAAGTATCATTTACTTTTTGGTCTCGGAGGAACTGAGATTGTGGCATTTCTATGTATAATACAGCTTTTTCCAGAATTTTCTGAAAGTATATTACTTCTAAGTTTTATCTCAGATACTTAGTTAGTCATGTGAAAGGCACAACAGCTGGTTTACACCTCAAAGAATAAACAATTACTAATAAAAATGTCAAACCTCTCCCAAACACCTCTGAAATAAGAGAATGAGCTTCCAAAATATGTTTCAGCAGACTGTTTTAATGCAGCTACTTCCAAAAGAGAGCACTTGAGCTTTGCTTTCATAGCTGTATTTTCTATACATCCTCCTTGATACTCTTTGTATAGAGTACCTGGGATCTCTCATCAATACTAATCCAACATGGATCCAGGGTAGATACACAATAGAACTTGTAACAACTGGGACAGAATGTACTATATGACATTTATTCAGCTTGTGAGAGGACAGACACGTAAAGGTTATAGCAGCATAAAGTAAAAAAGGTTCATGTAGACAACACATGATCTAGCATAAAGACTGCTGACTGGAACAAAGCCAACCCATCAAAAAATCTGATACATATTTTTACTTTCACGGTGAATTTATAGCCTGAGATTTTTATATTCCCTTCATAAAAAAACCTCCTTCAATGTCTGCTTTTTATTTCATCATATTCAGGAAAGGAAGAATGTCCTCTCACCAAACTGAAGTGAGAATGAATTTAACTGAGCCTCTTTCCTAATCAGAATAATTGAATTGATTCTTCTTTGAGCCAAAACAGCAAAAAAGTAAACTACTGGTACTGTTTCAGTTTACCATGCTCTTCAGGCCTGTGTTTTGGATGATTCAGAAGGAATTAAAATGTACAGAAACAGTAACAACAATCTTGTATGTGTCAGCCAGGATCAAACAAAAGGATTAACTGGAAAGTCATGGTTTCAGATGGCGACCGTAGCTTTTCAAGCAAAAATTGTACATGTATAGGAGATAAGGGATTTAATAAAAAAGTTGGACATAGCATTTAGCAACTGTTGGGATGAGTTGCATACATCCCTAGCCACATGGAAAGATACAGGTCTTTCTCATCAGCCAAGATGTCTGTACAGAAAGAAGAAACATAGAAGCAATAGAAGAAGTTAATGGCTCCAGCACATCATATTCAGCACAAAATTGCCATGAAATGCACAATTTTAATATTTGGAGGCCTTAAGGTGTCACAATGTAGACCCACCTTAAACTTGTCTCAACATACAAAGATATTGAATGCTCCAAGTTTTCTTATGGATGATGAGCAGCCACAGACTTTGATAAAATACATGCCCAATTGTCATGGCTTGGTGAGCATGGAAAAAAGCGGTACTTGCCTTTAAAGGTCAGTCTAAGCAGTGGAGGTCTTCCAGCTTTGCAAAGCAACATGGAGTTCTGCACAGCAAACATGAATTAGCAGATTTGCTTATCCCTTCCTACAGTTGTCATAAACAGGTGCTACATTAATACAGGCCAGAAATAATTCATGTCTTTACCATTCTCAATGAGATTTTCATTCACCTTTTTTGGTCTTTTTTGTGGCATTTGAAATGTGAAAACTCTTGTATGTGCAAGGTAATCAAGACCACATTTGGGAATGGTACATGAACTCAACATACTGCCCCGAGGCTCAGGCCTGAAGGAATTTCAACTGTGCAGAGATGGAATATGTGAAGACAGAAATATGAGGAACATGGTGACATTGCTAACTGTGAGAATCGATGGGCATTACTGGATTGATAAAAACAGCATGGGGAGGTAGAGGTGCATGTAAAATGATATGATTTGGAATGATAGTTCTTCACGCTCCTTTTGCACAGGTATAAAGAGCTACACAAGCATTGTTCTAGTTCAGTGCTGCCATAAACTCCCCAAATGAAGGCAGCACCAACCAGTACAGCTGAGCCAATGTGGGGCAGCAACAATGCTTGCTGTATTCTTTCAGTGACCGCTGCAAAATTTCTGGCTGCCACACCTAAATTATTCCTGGAGTACCTGGTGCTCCTCCCCCACCTCCTGCATGGCTGATTGAAGCTACAACCTGGCCCTAATTTTGCAGCTAGTCTCAACAGGTATGATAAACAGTCCAAAGCATTCCTGGCACAGTGGAGCAGACGTGAGCAAGAACTGTCTTTTAGCAGTTGCTATCCAAAAGAGACAGAATATATTTTCCAGTTATGAATTTGCGATAAAAGTTATGAACTCCAGATAGACAGTTTGTACTGTACCTTCCATTTCAGCTACAGATGTGAAACAGATTCTTGAATTTGCAGTCAGAACAAGGTAGGACAATGTCTGCTAATGCTTTTGCTTTCTGTTTGCAGACACTGGAAAAGAAAACCTGTTTTCTCCACAGTGGAGCAAGTTTTAATCCAAGCTTCATTTCACTACTCCATGGAAGGCAACATTACACAAATGTGTCCAAAAAGCACAATTTGGTACTGTATGTTTTTCACATTTTCTGTGCTATAAACAAGAAAATTAGATTATTTCATTTTTCATTTTATTTAATCATCCTCTCATACCTCCTATTTATCTGTTTGTCTGCATATCACTATATTGTCTTTGAATGTTGTTGCTAAATGCCATTATTTTTATTGTACAAATAGGGCACAGAGAGACAAAATGCTTATCCACATGGGCC
Source organism: Ciconia boyciana (assembly GCF_034638445.1). Classification (NCBI taxonomy): domain Eukaryota; kingdom Metazoa; phylum Chordata; class Aves; order Ciconiiformes; family Ciconiidae; genus Ciconia; species Ciconia boyciana. Next base: position 9,733,383 of record NC_132948.1, read on the forward strand.
GGTGTTAGACTTAGAACTGTGGGGTTTTTAATTCTAATCCACTGTTCGTTAACAGAAAATTCAGAATCTTCATCTACTATGCACTTGAATCTAAAACATTATTTTGCCCAGTTCAAAGCTACTGTATTATGTCTCCAGCTGGCTTTTTCTTAGAGCTATACAGCTGGAGTACAAAAGTGTTCTGAAATGTCCCAACTGAATTTCAAATGAATATCAGAAATAGGCAAGGATATACATGATACATGCAGAATATGTATCTAGGGAAATCACAGAAGATCTAGTTTCCACTAGTTGGTTATACATAAATTATTTAAGCAATCTTAGTAGGCCTGTTGATTAGCTAGAGGCAAAGATATCTATTTTAGGTGTACTTAGGGTCAGGATTAACTCATGAAACTTGGATGGCATTGCCCACGAAACAGCTAGAATCATTTCAGCAACCTCATTCAAAAATTAGGTAGTATCCTTTTTTTATCACTTTTTAATTATTTTAATTTTTATTTTTTTAGTTTTCCTTAACAAAGAGGACAAGATTTTTGTAAATCATGTGATAAATGTCTTACAAAACTACACTAGAAACTATTTAGGGTGACTGGAGAAGAAACAGGACTGGGAGCCAGGAGACTATTTCTATTTCTAGTTCTGCCATAGACTGTGTGACTATGACTTTGAACCTCAGCTCCCGTTTTTGTGAAACAGGGATGATAATACTTACTGTTCTCTCAGGGATATTGTATAATATAATTTTCATTAAGGTTTATGAAATGCTTGAGATCCTTGATTAGAAGAAGTTGAAAATGCAAATTATTAATCAAGTAATAGTAATCACAGTATCAGCACTACTATTAATAATAATAATAATAGTAATAATAATAATAATAATAAGTTAATGTTATTAATATTAAATTATAAGCTCGATAGCATTGCCCTCATAAAAAGCCCAACCTGCACATAGCAGGAAGATCATTGTAGCACACTTCTAGGAACAAGAATGCTGCCAGCATAGTTTCAACATGGGAATAGAAAATAATTCTTGAAGTTCTCCATCTGAGCAATTGTAGGTGGTAAAAATGAGTATCTTTTCAATAATGCTTTGTGACATAGGAGCAGAAGCAGCTTTAAGAGCTTAACAGTATTTTTAAAATATGACTCAGGAGAGGTTTTCTCTTTCTAACAGAACTGGGGAAAAAAAACCCAACACCCAGGAGTCAAACAATCTTTTAGAAACCCAGAACCTTTAAATAGAACAAGTATTGTAGGTCAGGATAATATGAGTTCACATGCAACACCATTGACATGTAAGAAATCTATGCATAAACAACAGAGAAAACCAGATCTCTTATATTGGAAGCCTTGAGCTCTGGCAGATTAATTGTAAGAATTTTTGTTTTGTGAGTGACCAAAAACTACCATGGGTAATTTGGGAGGTTAAAGCCCCTTCGAAAATCTATCATTTTTGTGAAATACCTAAATAGATTGCATTGAATGGTAGAAATGAGGTGAGGCAGTAGAAACATGGAAGATCAATATTTATTCCACTGAAGAAATATGTGTTCAGATTTGGTTAGAGTCACATTAATAAAGAATGAAGGCAGTCTAGCAGTTTCTCTTTTCCTCCTGAACAGCCCATGTTAGGAAGCAGGTGCGAAGACCTTAAGAAAGGTAGGGGAAGGTGACAGACACAGTGTAATTGCACCCATTAATCCTACCACAGAAATATTGCCTTTTAAAAAACAAAACCCATGTGGATCTGTGGGTTACACAGATTTCTGATGGTTCAGACTGGAAGAATTTAACTGGAAAACCAAACAAAGCATTTAGTTTCAATCCCTCATTTTCTCTTATTTCATGAGAGGAAAAAATTCAACATAAAAGAATTTTATATTAAATATAATTTTAGAAATTGTATTTAACCAATAAAAGAGCTTGTTTGATGGTATACGATAATTTTATCAATGTCTGAAAACTGAAGTGTGTTACTTCACTCTGTTACTAATAACTATCTATGAGTTTGGAGGAAATCCTCCACAAGAAACACAGAAAGTAACTTCAGCTTGTGTCATATCACAAAATGTCACAAGTCTAATAAAAGTGGTAGTCATTTGCCATTAGTCTCAAACAATGGCTTAAAATGAAGTAATCTCCATGACTAAGAAAAGCTTTTCAATCTTACATTATTGCTACTCACCTACATGGAGGGCATCTGGATGTCTTCCTTTCAATCTTGAAAAGTCAGAGAGAGTGCAACATTTAATTGCAATTCAGTAAATATATGAAATGACAGACATCCGTTGCATGGTGGAACTGTTGATGGTACAGTACTATAACACTGAAAGAAAGGCAATATATATTGTTTAGACCACCTTGATTACAGCCTCTGATAGGGTCAAGAGATGAAAACAAAAAAAAATTTTAAAACCAAGTAATTCTGATAGTGCACTTTAACCAAAGAGTTTTACCATACAAAGCCTGAGTAAATAGAAGTTGAAAAGATAAAAAACTGGCATAACTGAGCTACATTCTGGTTGTCATTGCTGCTCACAGATGAATATAAACATCAATATGTACAGACTAATATAAACATATGAAAGGTGTAGCCGTTTGTGTACTTTTCTTGTCCATCCTTTCCTTCATCCATCCTATCACAGACAGGATCGTGCAAAGCGCTGTGGATGAGTACTCTCCACTCTGTTTTGCTTTCAGTGTACAGGACTTTGGTTCTGCCCCCATAAATATCTATGAAGCAGGAAAGGAATTTGAATTTATAGTGCCCCTAGAGATGGATACAATGGTACTATTAACCTACAGTAATTATTGCCCTACCTTGTAGCTGGTAGTTTCTAGGACTTGTCATTAGCCTGCTAAGTACCAGGCTAGCTCACTTGAACCTGACTAATATAAAAGAGTGTGCATTACATGTTGAAGAGAGTGCAAGGTAAACTCTAAATTCCATGTTAGCATTTCTTTTTCTAACATACTCAAGAATCACAAAAAGAAGCCATTCAAAGTAATTAACTGAAGTTTTAACTGTGTTGTATGTTTATCTGTCCAGCTTGGAATTGGTACTGTTCTCCTGAATGCCAGAGACCATAGACTGGTAGCTTCAAAACTGAAGCAAATTCTTTGCTCAGGAAGTGGTGGCCCATGTCCTACAGCAAAGTAATTCAATTTTCATTGCACTATTAAGTTCTACAGGGAAGTACTAGTATGATCACAGCTATGACATCCCAATTAGCCATCAACTTGTTACAGATATAAAATGTAGGGCAATTTTATAACACCTTACAAACAACAAACTCTGCCATTTTATAAATATTGTGCCTGGCCACACAGCCCCCTGCAAGCTTGGTAGTATCCCTAGCCTCTTCTACAGAGAGCAAAATTGAGATCCAGAAGCACACAGGGGATATTTACACAGGAAAAAATGGCAGCTAGCTGCCAAATTAATCAGAATTAGACCTTAATTAGATGGAAAATTCAGGTCAGGATGAGATAAGAATTCAAATCTCATGGGCACCAACCAGTGCTTTATTTCTAAAGTTGTGCATTTTTAAGATAGCAGTCAAGCTGATTTCCCTTTAAGAGAAATTACTTGGCCATCAAATAAGGATAAATTATTTTTTCAGATATGCATGATGGATCTTGGTTCTGATATAATGTTGCTCTCTCCCATACTTCTAGATCTCCTAATGACGTCAGCATGGGATAGACAGAAAGATTTTTCCAAACAGGGAAATGGAGATTATTGTGACAAATATTCTAATGGAGTCTTCGGTGACAAACCAAGTGACTATCAATAGGATACAGAAATAAAAGAAGGAATCTACCAAGCCAAACTGTGATCTCTTATAGTTACCTTCACTGAGATCAGAATCTGTCTCGTTGTCTCTTTTACACTACCAAGGCAGCAAGCAGCTGCTTTGTGCAGGAACAGTGATCCGGTTCTAGAAATCTCCCAGCAGCACCACTATCCTTTGTATTCACAGTCTCTCGGTCTCCGTGGAAGTCAAATTCTACCTGCTGCTGATACAGGAATAAACATTGCCTAGGAATAAAAATTATTCAGAATAAACTCAGATTATCTTAATTATAAAAATTCAAACTCCTATTTTATCACTGATTTTTCTACTGGGTTTGTGTAACTGTTTCATCTCAGTATTTTTTGCCTTTTGCTGTTTAAGCTATAAGCTTCTTAAAGGGGGAGAGGGGAAAAAAAACCCTTGACATAATACCATGAAATCAAAGAGCAAGCTGACTGGAAAAAAAAGTTACTATATTTAAACTGCATTATCCTATGACAGAACTGCAGTTTTAAAACCTTTCCGCTTTGATACAGCACTTTTGCAGTATTTTAATATGTCTTAGTAGATTTCAAGTGGCTGAAACATTTTAATAACCGTAATTTAAGAGGAATAAAATAGTACCATAGGAGGCAGAAACAAAGCCCCCATTTGTCACGCATGAAGACTTGTATTTGAAATCAGCTGGGGTAATAAGAGCAATGAGTTTGGTGGTCTCAACCTGAGCCCCATTAGGCAATTAGCCAGTCCACAAAAATCATGACATAATTTGGCACAGTTAAGCAGAATAGTATAACTTTGCCTATGTCCACAGAAAGAGATTCAGGCCTGAAATAAGAAGGCTATTGCAGGTCAGCATTCGGGTGTATTGGCTCAACAAACTGGCATTTTGTGTAGTGCCCTTCTGTGCTGCATTTAGCTCCAGTAAAAACTATTAATCTTCTTTGAAAATTGAGCTACAAAATGTATGTTTTTGTGTACAGCAGGAGACAATTCACATTATGATCAGTAACTCTACTGTGAATCTGCTTTGCAGCAATAGGGGTGACTTAATGTTATTGCAATTTGAAGGAAAGCATCCTGCAGTCCTCTCTCAGGCCAAATTCCCATTTACTTCAATTAGTAAGCATTACAGGAACCATTTTAACGCTGCTGCCTGATGTGTTGGCTGCTTCTTCTAATATATTACAATGAAAAAAGATAGTAGGCCAAATGTATGAATGGTATACTTCCATTATGTGAATGGAATTTCATCAAGGCCAAGGCTGGCCCATTTTGTCATGTTTCTTTCCAAGGTACCGCTCTAAGGGGTCCCACTCTAAAAACAAACTGCAACTTCACTTTGCAGCAGCCAAATAAATTGGTGTCCTTCTTCCTTAAAGATGGAGAATGTAAAGCTATTTGCACCTGCTGGAAGTATTAATCGCCTGGAAGCTTTCATGGGATCGCATTGCTTAAGGCAGAGCTGAGGTGCCATCATTCTGATTGGGGTCAAGATAACCATCTTCTTTAAAAGACAAGACAAATTTCATAGGAAACCTTATGAATCCTTGCACAGCAATAGGAAATAACACTGATTTCAATTCACAATTCTAAATTTGTATGATATCAAGTGATGCCAAAATTAGCAGATACTGCTTCTGCTGCAGTATCTACATGGGTATTTGTAATTCATTCTGCACTATGCTGTCTAGACGTATCTGCAAATGTTTTTCAAATGTGCAGCTGTCAGAAGATCTTTAATGATTTGGAGGGTATCACCTGCAAAGAAATCCTCACTGGTCAGCTAGTATGGGTCTTGCACATCTGTGGAAAGACCAGGAAGCAATCGTGAAGGAAATGCAGTTTATTCTGCTCTGGAACAGAAAGGCCTGTAGAACAGTCCTTAATTCAGTCATTCTTCTCTCAAAATTCACTGAGCCATAACGGAACACAGGACAGAAATAAACACAGGCAGAAGACTATGCTTTCAGGTTCTTTCTAGATTTTATGTAGGGTCTATGTTAAAAAGATGGGAAAAAAGGGGAAGAATCAAGTCCTCTGTTCTTAATGGATGAGAGACAAACAATGGAAGTGGAGTTGTCAAACTGTAGCTGAACTAGTGAGTCCCAGAGAGTGCCAGGAGTTCCCCAGGATTCGCTAGAATGCAAACTCTGTTTGCTTTCCTAGCAGCATTTCCACCTGTTAACAAGTTAAGACTGAAAGGACACCATATCTACTTTATTATACACTCTGCCAAGCTCTAATTGCACATGCCATGGCTCTGGTATGCTTAAAATAATTTTCCATAAGCCTTTTTGGAAACAGGCACAAAAAGGAAACCAACAGTGACATACAAAGTCTATCACAGGGAGAAATAACTATGAAATATGACCTGGGTTTCTTTCTAGTATCAGTTTGTTTTGAAAATTGCTACTGATGCTTAACTTTATTGCTCTTTTATAACATTTTAAAATACTTCAAAATAGTAAGAAAATGAAATGCAGGACTTTCAGGTCCTTTACAGGTGCTCTTGTATATGAAGGCTAATAAAATATGCTTATGTGTAAAAACATTGCTGTGGTAAATGTATTTTTACAAAAAACTTACATATAATGCAGGCTGTGTTAACGTGGTAGAAGAGAAGAAACTACTCATATAGACGTACTGTGCTGTTAGTGAAATATGTTAATTCAAGTAGCTGGCATTATTCTGTAGATAATGATTGTGGAAATTATGTATTTTTTAATGTTGCATATGCACGTAATATGGGGACTGACATTGAGACTAGCATGCAGAGGTGTCTGAAGGCAGAAGTGCATATGTATATACTCGTGTGTTAGAGGAGACCGAAAACTTTGGTGTGGGTTAGGTGGCCTGTGACAGGCATTGATCAGCAGTTTTGTTAGCATTGAGTGCATACTTTCGAAGACATATTGTTTTGTAAAAGTATTAATTTCAGATGCATGTGCACCTTGTGACTTCAGTTATGTTTTGGGGATGATGGGATCATGTGTTCATACAATATCAAGAAAAGTATTAAAACTAGGTAAGAAACTTACAGTAAACTATATAAACTATATAAAACTGTCATATTGACATTCTTTACCTCTGTAACAGTTAGGGTATGTCTATGTATGTGCAGTGTGAGGTAGTGGTATGAGAAGCAACATAACTGTATTCAAGCAACATTTGGTCATGCTGATTAATCCTGCAAGCAAGATAAAATTAATACAGGCAAGGCATGGAATAAGAAATTGTCATACCCGAACCAGATCATCAGATCCAACTCGTGAATTTTTATTCAGAACTGCCCTGTCATGTGTAGACAGGCTGTCAAGTAATCCTTATCTGGACATTGGCTAGTTAGAGGAATCTTTTAGGGGGGCAGCTGTACTTCTGCTAGAAAGGATATAGGGCCACACATACCCTAGAACATTGTAATTTTGTATTGGCTGTTCCCTCTCCTTACTCCTTTTGCTAATACAGAGGTAAGGCTAAGATATTTTCCTTCCAGATCAGACATAGTTTCTCATAGCGTGGTACTGTGCGTGGTTTGTAACAGTGATGGATATGCAGATTGTATGTAGGATCTGCATTTATGTAAGCCAGCACACATGTAGAGATCAGCTTTTATATTTGCACACGCATATACAAGAACATCACTTGGCACCAAGTGTTTTCATGGGAAGGTATTTATATTATGCACTGAATTGCTTGCTATGTGTTGTGTATGTATTGCAGGTGTCATTAATGTCAGTTGGTGCTGGTCTCTCTGTATTGTCTTCATTGAAGTTTCTGTGAATTATTGGGTAGGATGGCTGTACCAGTCAGTTTTCTGTGTTCTATATTGGTTTGTGAGTCTGTCTCAGTTACTGAGATACTGTGCTGAGGAGAGCTGGTATCTCACACCACACACGCTGCTGAAATCACACTGTGCAGTTTATACCTCCTTACGTTATCTCTGTGCAAGCCAGGGCTGAGTGTGCGTGTCACTGTTATGCTGGCGGGGCAGGGTGCGATGGCTGCAATGGGAATCAGGGAAGTTGTGCAAAAGACGTTGCTCGGTGTCAGCGCAGGCCGCGGAGCAGGGGCAGGACCTCTAGGGAACGAAACCCCTTCAGTGCTAGCATGGAGGCACACAGCCCTCAATTCTCTCCTCTGGCGCGCTCCTGGCTGGATGAGGCTCCTGTCACGACAGAGGCAGGGGGCAGCCACACACTCACCCTTTGGCTGGCTGAGGCGCCTGTCACGACAGAGGTGTGCGCAGCCACACACTCACCCTTTGGCTGGATGAGGCTCCTGTCCCGACAGAATCGAGGGCAGCCCCCACAGGCAGGCCGACGCTCCTGTCACGATATGCGCCGGGGCAGCTCCGCGCCAAACCTCTGCCCTGAGGCCCCTATCGCGACACGCGCACTCCGGGCGGCGGGCAGCTCTCCTCAGTCGGCACGCGCTGCCGCCAGGGCAGCCCCGCTCCCCCTCAGCCACCAGGCGCGGGTTGAGGCCGGGACAGAGGGCGGCCGCGGCGGTTCACGCCGGGGCAGGGGGGCGGGAAAGCGGCCACCCCACCTGCGGGCCTCTCCCACGGCGGAGCGGAAGCGCTCCCGCCGCCGCATGAGGCCTGCATCACCCGCCTCCGCCTCCTCCTCCTCCTCCGAGCCGAGGGCGGGCGGCCGCGCTGCGCAGGGCCGCGCCAGGCGCCGCTGCCACCGCCTCAGCGCCGCGGGCGGGGCCGCGCCTTCCCCCCGCCCCGCGCCGCGCGCCCCGCCAATGAGCGGCGTCCACATGCCGCGGCGGCGAGAGGGGCCCGGGCGGCCCAGCTCCCATAAGTTACATTAGAGCAGCCGCCGCCGGTGCGCGACCGGAGCGAGCGGGAGCACAGCGGCGAGGCCGGGCGCGGGGGGGCGGGCGAGCCCAAGCCGTGACGGCGACAGCGGCCTGGGCCGGCGAGGGAAGGATCGGGCTGCTGGGCGGGGGGGAGCGATTCCGACCCTTCCCGGCGGAGGCGAGGCCGGCAGCGGGGCAACTGCGCCTTTTTCTTCCCCCTGCTTCTGGAGGCGAGCGGGGTGAGGCGTGCCGTTATCGCCCTCCGCGGGGGCGGCTCGGAGCCTGGTGAGGCGAACGGAGAGGCCGCTCGGCCACCTGGACGCGGCCCATCCCTGCGCAAGCACCCGCCGAGCCCCCCGCACGCCCTCCCGCGCCCCTGAGGCGACAGCGGCTTCGGGGATTCGCGCCTCTCTCCTCCTTCTCCTCAGCCGCCCGCCCGGGGCCGGGGCGCGCCTGGAGCCCCGCTCATCCCCGCCGGAGAGGCGGCTCGGCTCCCTCCGGGGGCGTGTGGGGTGGGAGGGGGGCGGGGGCTTTTTTTTCCGGCGGCTTTCCCTTCTTTTTTCTCTTTTTTAAAAATTTTTATTTTTATTTTTTTCTCCCTCCTGCCTCCTTCGGGAAGAGTGAGGCGCTGAGGTGGGCTCGGGGGCTCCTCTCTGTTGCGGGAGAGGGTCTATGGTGATAGCACGGGGGCGGTGTGGGAGAGAGCGAGGGGCTGAGGAGGGGGCTCGCCGCCGCGCTCGCCGCCGCTGAGGAGGAGGAAGAGGCGAGGCACCATTTGCTGCTCCCTGCCCCAGCCATGGAGAACGCGCACACAAAGACTGTGGAGGAAGTTTTGGCTTATTTCGGCGTCAACGAAAGCACCGGGCTCAGCCTGGAGCAAGTCAAGAAGCTGAAGGAGAAATGGGGCTCCAACGGTAGGTGAACCGGCCCCACGCCGCCCGCCTCCCTCCGCCGCGGGGATGCTGTCGCTGGCAGTCGTCGTCTTCCCCCTCCCCTCTGCTCCCTTTTCCACCCCATTTTCTTTTTCGCTCATCCTTCTCGGGGCCCTGTTTCAAGGCCTGTCGTGTGTGTATTTGCAAAGCCGGCATCTCTTACAGGACCCGGAATAGGAGCGAGGGAGAGAAGATGGCTGACTTGAACTCCACCTCGTGGGTTTCTTTCATACCCCAAGCTCACAGGGCTGCTTTGGGAAGGAGGATGTCACCTCCGTTTCCTTTCACCTTAACGGTGGGAAATCTTTTTCCATTCTGAAATGAAGCGCTGTGGGGTTTTCTTTTTTGTCCGTCTTGACCTTCATTTTTCCCTGCTTTTCAGTGCCTTTCTGTCCCTTATTTTACATTCTTCTCTCGAGTCGGGGAACAGAATTCAGCCGATAAGGTGTTTCTTTTTTTTAATCCTTATTGCTTGGCCTTCCTAGTCCCTTTTGAACTCCCATGCCGTTGTGTAAAAATGAAAAGCTGTGAGAAGATTATACGGTGGGGTTTTGTGGTTTTTTTTTTTTATCTTTAACACTGCTTTTCTGCCTCTTGAATTACTAAATCTAGTTGTGGGGAAATAAAAGGGAGAGCAGAAATAAGAAAATATCCTTAAAACGTAGGAAAGAATTTGGAATATTTTGAACCAAGTTTGGTGGTTTGGGTTTTTTAAGTGAATGTGGAGGAAAACCTTTGTCAGAAAGCGTTTGAAAAGCATTTTGAGCCTCTTTGACCCTTTGTGTGCAGCAACAGCAGAAGTCCCACAGCTGGCTGGAGTGATGACTTGGCTGAATCGTAACCCTTAGCACGTTCCGGCTAACCTGTATGTGTCTTAAAATGCAAAATTGTCGGGCCTATTCAGTTGCTCTGATGAAAAGAGCCACCTTAATGGGGCTTTCAGTATGTCTGTCAAATCCAACCCAGTTGAGTGTGCAACTCAGGAATAATATCTGGTGGATGCCTTATAATGCTCTAATGTGTTTCCTCAATGGTTTCTTTTCTTTGACATGCTTCCTGGAAAAATCTTCCACTGACAGAATTACCGGCTGAGGAAGGTAAGCATGTTCATGAAATCTGCTAATTCTTGTTGATAATTCATCTTTTTTTTTCATGTGCATAACTAAATGGCTTTGTTTACATATTGCAGGAAAAACCTTACTCGAGCTTGTGATTGAACAATTTGAAGACTTACTAGTTAGAATTTTATTGCTGGCAGCTTGCATATCTTTTGTAAGTATGAATTTTTTGTTTAATTTCGTAGGCTTCTGTATCGCAGAATGACAGATGTTCCAGTATATAGGAACTGTACATACTGAAGTTATTCTGTTTCTCAAAAGGTAGAAGTATAAGTTATGAATTAAATTGCTTTCTCTTAAATTAGTTGCCTTATGAAAAGGTTTCTGTATGCTAGAAAACAAAATTTGAGGGAATCTTTCATTGCATGAGTCATAAGTACGTAACTACACTAGGCAGGTATTTTTAAAAGTGCTTCTCATTCAACCCAGTTTGCCTATTTGAGGTGGGATTTCCCAATGCTTTTGTTGGCTTTGAAAACTAACCTTGAGTAAGTGTTTAACTGGACGTTCTTCTTGCCTTTGAGTTAATCGTTATCAAGCTCAATGTATAATCATTGGAAGACATTTTTGGATGCAATGCAGACTGTAAATAGAATTTACATGGCGAATATTCCAGTTGCCTTCCCTTCCTGATAATAGCAAGGTGACAGTTGTTGCTTTTGACAGTGACAAGAATGATGACGGCTGTGATGGCACCATTGTTGACCAAATTTGGTAACTGACCTTTGGATAGTCTAGTCATTAAATGGACATCTTGCTTTGCATACAGGATTAAAAGAACAAGAACACTTTTAACTTTTTTTGTTTAAAGCATGTTTAGGCAATCTTTCTATATAATGTGTAAAGGGTATGTGGTTGCTGGAAAACTGAGCAAAGGCAAAGTATAGAAGGAAGATGAAAGCTGTATGTCTTGGGGAGCTGGACAACGGAAACAAAAGTGTGCAGAATATTAAACTGTTTAGGTAGGAGTAAAAGTCTATAGTAGACTTTGCCCTGGAGTTGTAATTAACTACTTTAAAAAAATCAATGCTGCAGCTCTTGGGGGGAGTGGAAATTGTGGTGACTCTTTAGCTAAGGGCAAGCTAATTAGGATGAGCAGAGGAGAATGTACTCTGAAGCTGTTCTGTTTGATGGGGGAAGGGTTGCACTGTTGTGGCTGCTGCAGTATATATATTGTGTTGCTGATCCTCCACCAAGAGAGGTTTCAGCTATCCCTGCGCTGACACCTTTCAAAGCGCTTTGGGTTTTGGTATGCATATACCATTACCAGCTGAGCAATGATTGGTGGCATTGATCTTGACCACGGAGACAAACGTGCCTTACTCACTCCTCTGTTTCCTGGGAAGGAAATCAGGCTGGCTACAGAAAATTGAATAAACAGGTCATTCAAAAGCTTTTTTTCCTCTTCTTTCCCATTTTCCCCTCCCAGAGGGTGAGAATGGGATGTATTTTTGTTCCTGAAAAGTCAGGAATGTTTCTCATCTCATGAGATAAATGACAGTACAGAAGTTTGTTAGCCTTTCATGCCAGGGTACACTATTTGATTTTATTATAACGAAGTAAGTGAAAAATCAAATTCAGCAAACTTTAAGCTTTTATTGCTGAATCTGAGTAAGTATGATACCAGACTGACAGAGGTCATATAACATACACTGCCAAGCCCTCTTTGAAAACTTGATTAGTAACTGGATTCAGTTTATTTTTTCAGTATGCTTAATTTTCCTATCTAATTAAGAGGAGACTGTAGTCTAATGGAGTGTGGGACAGATCTAGGTTCTCTGCTTCTGTGCAGCTGGCATGGTATATGACCTTGGGGTACTGCTCTGCCTTTTCTGTCTCCTATTTAAGAGTTATGGATACCCACTATAAATTGATGTTAGTAGTAAAGATTTTATCTTTTTGATGAAATATGAAAGAAAAAACTAGATATATTATAATTCTGGTACTTTTAAAAGCACTTCCCCTTTCTGTTTGTTTCTGCCTTTTTCCCTGCTCAGGTGATCATCTGTTGTCTGTTTTTCTTAGGTTTTAACACTCTTCTTTATGAAAGCGTATTAGAGACTTCCATAGTAGCTATAAAGAACTGTTGAGTATGTTGATATAAAGACTTATTGCTGCAAAAATTGGATGTAATTATCATCACCTAAATTCTGGTGTTCCTGAAAATGTTTGAATAGAGTACGTAGCTGGGTTAGGCTTGTAGACAGTAACTGTTCCTTGAGAATACTTGAAAATATTACATTAAAAACTGGAATTATACATAATGCTGAGATTACAAATTATGCTAAGTCATCTTCTGATAGAACAACTTAACGCTAGAGCTTAACTTCAGTGTGTTTATTATGCTATGTCTTACAAGCCTTAGATATTCAGTTTTTCCATTCATACTGTTGCAAGGCATGCAAAACTCCCAGTACAGTAGAGATCTTGAAATGGATAATTAGACTTAAAATGGAGTCAGTTAAATTTGCGTTGGTTTTGGATATTGAGTAATACCGTTGAGAGCTGCTCTTTAATGAGTCAAGACTTCTGGCTTTCTTGGGGGCAGTGTCAGATCCCACAGAATCATACTGTGGAACTTAGGGAACTGCTGATTCTCACTTCAATGACTGCTTTTTACTATGATTTATTGTTTGATAGACCATAAACTGCAGCACTTGAGTAGAAAGTAGGACATTGTATAGTGTACCAATAGAAAGTAAGGTTGGATAATGGTTCCTGTTTGAAATAATTTTCAGCTGAAGACTTGGAGGCCTGGTGTATGTCCCAAAGGGGATTTTCATCAAGATGCTCAAATAAATAGTTTCCTTTGAATGACAAGGGATGGGAAAAGGTGGCTTACCAAGGGCTTAAGAACAAATGACCCCAAAAGCCCCCAAGTCTTTTGAGTTACTAGGGGGGGGCTGAGTGTTGGAATTGGGCATGAATATATACCACTGACTTAATTTTTTTTAAGGGTGTTTTATTTTATCGTGTCACTGAAAACTTACTCTAATTTGAATTTGGTTTTTCTGACAATTGAATAGAGTATGTACTTTGTGCTAGTGGTAGCAGATCTATGTGTGCTTTCAGGAAAGGCATAGGTGCTGTTAGGGCAGTGAATGTAGCAGTGTTCTTTACCAGCTGTACATTGTCAACTTAAAAAAAACATGTTGAAGATTGAGGTATGAGAGAGGATCTTGAGGTGTATAGATTATTGCTTTGTGTCATGGAAGCTTTTCTGGTAATTGTGTTGTGATCATAAATCACACTAGATTCTTACCATTATGACTGACTGCACAGAAACAGCCATCTTTAACATTGATTTTTTTTTTTTTGCATCTTTTAACATTAGATTTTTGTGCAGAAACATCCCCTTTTACATACAATATAAACTTCTCTGTTCAAAGTGCCTTTTGTGTCCTCTACTCCCACACTCCCTGTCAGGTATGTGTCAGTAAAATAAATCAGACTAACAGCTGAATCTGTGTCACCCTGGCTGATTGTAGGGGTCATATGTTGCCTGTTGGCTGTAGATGGTGTCCTACATTCCAAGTCAGAACTGCTGTTACAGATGTGCCTAGTTAGTAACAGCTTAAATTCTTACACTGTTTCTTCTTCAGTATTTTTCTTGGCATTAAGTATGGCTTTTGAAGAGAAACGATACAAATAATTTCTGATGGTGAGTAAATGGATCTATGCATAGGCTTGGGCCTTGTCTTGGTGTTGTGTGGAATCTGTGAAGCCTATGCAGAAATAAACCTGTAGAGTGTATCTCAGCAGTTCAAGGGCCTTCATAGCTCAACTTTCTAGGTGCAAGTAAGAGGATGTTTAATTTTCCATGAACTATGGCTTTTAATTCTTGCTACTTCTGGAGCATGTACTCAAATCAACAGTATTTACGTAAAAAAACGGCTTGCTTTGCTGTGTAAATGACAAGTTGCAAGATGTTACCTGTGTATCTAATGTAGAATAATTCTTTGGTAAAGCGTATATACTTTAAACAGTGATATATGCTTAACCATGCAGTCTTATCTTTGCATCACACTTACAGTGAATTTTCTTCTACAATATGCAGCATAGACTATAAACTCTACCAAAAACTTAAGTATTAAAAAGATAGTTAAATACAGCATCCTAAGAGCATTCCTCTTTTCTTTTCTTTTTTCTTTCCCCCCAATTATTTCTTTGATTTCTAAGCTGACTTAGAAGTGAATGTTCTGGGAATGTTTTCTACTAGCGGATATCCATGTTTAGATTAAAACAATATATTGTGATTTAGTCCAGAGATTATTATAGCCTGTAATTTAACATGTGTACAGCCAAATCTGTGTTAAAAGGTACACAAAGCTACTCTTGGAGTAAGATGCGTCAGTAAAAATGTTGCAGGCTTTGCCCTGAAATCACCCCAAAAGCTACCTGTTAAGGTCACTAGGAGGGAGCATGTGGCACAAGGTAAGGATTGCTGTAGTACATTACACTGGCATGCTTTTAGCTAAACTCGGATTGCTCAATAGCACCTGAGATACCAACTGATGGTTAGGGGTGAATAAACTGTGAGAAGGCATTGTGATTCCATTTTACTTTGTAGTAATTAAACTGTGGGTTCTATATATCTTTATTTTTTTTCCTTATTGCTATACTAATCGCAGGAATGTATGTGTTTTCAGAAATATGGAGTAGCATATCTGATGGGTGCTTACAATCTGCTAACTCAGTAAAGTTCTTAATTTTGTACTTATATCTGTGGTTGAGATCCCCCCCCCCCCCCTTGGGTAGCAAATTAGAAAAAAGTCTACTGAATAATGGAACTAAAATTGGGAGGTTTTTCTTCAGTATTTCCTGGTGTTCAGTATAACTGACATTGAACAAGTATCAGGACTACTAAAACAGTTTGCATCTGCTTAATTTTAAGCTAATTTGTATTGAAAAAGAAAATCACTAAAAGAGGGTTTTCTGAGCAGTAGTTAGTACTCTGTCCAAAATATTAATTCACATTAATATTAAGTAGCCCAATCTTAATTAGTCATAACAAATAATCATATTTATCATAATAATCATATTAATTAGTCCAATCTTAATTCACAGTATTGTATGATAAGAAAGCTCTCTTAAAAGCAGTCCATGGTTTTACATGACCTGCTTTAATTAGTCCAGGGCTGCTTCTTGTTACAGTGAGATCTTACTCTCCCAGCTTGCTTCTAAGTTTCCATTGCCAAAATGAAAAACAAACAAAAAACCTCGTTGGGTTGCTGGCAACAAACTAACTGCTTTTCCTCTGTTAGTGGTAAGCAGGTACAGCCTGCTTGGGCAACAGAATTCTACCTTGAAATGTCCATTCTCTACTCTGATTTTGTTACTTCATGATAAATAGTCAGCTGAGACAACTTGCCTCCATAATTTACCTTACAATACAGAGATACTGAACTTGTAGAAATGCAAAAAGCTGTAAGGACACTTCTGTTCTTGTAGCTGTTTTCATCAGTAGTCACTTAATTTCTGGCTGACTTCTGCATTGTACCTCTGCCCCTTTTTACAAATAACCATGAAAACTAAGTGCTATTTGCCTGTCATTGTGTATTTTTTGGCTTAGTGTCCTGCAGGTCCACCCCATTAGGCTTTGATTAAAATAGGCTTCTGCAAGCCATAGCTCTAGCAGCCCTAAAGCAAATATGCTGAATGAAAGTTGTCCTTTAAGCTGCTTACGTCGGCTGTTGATATGGGACTTTTGTCTTGCTATTAATTTCCCTTGTATTTTCAGACTTGCGTTTCTCTTGAGCAATTATCTTACTCTTTTTTTCCCTACTCTTTTAAGCTTCTTAAATATATGGTAACTCTACTTGTTGACCATACTGCCTGAACAGTACATTGGAGATCAATGACCTGGAAATTAAGCTGTTCTACATGCGAGTCTTAAAGTGATTAGGGCTGAAATATACGGTGGGGCCCTTCTGAATAGTAGTCAAATAAAAGATCTCTCATTGTAAACCTCTCCAGGGTCTTAAAAGTGTGCTAGTGGAAACTTTTTGACTAGGACTCAATGTCTTGGACAAGAATTGTCTAGTCTCTACCAGGCTTCAGCATATGATCTATTGTTACTAAAAACGCCTAGTTAAATACTTGTATTCCTTGTTCTACTTTCTCTTTAGTTTTTACTGTGGTTTTGTTTTTACTTCAGGCTACTATCAAATAATAAACCTGACCTGTTACAGCAATGTGTTGTGTATCACGCATGTCCTAAATGGAGTGTTAATATAGCTGTAGTCTGCTATAATAAAACCAAGAACTCATAATGTATTCTGTTATTTATATGTCTATATTTACTGAAACGTTCTAGAACCAGAGCTTAGATCATTCCACTGTTAGTAATTGTGTGGAAACTTTTGGGGAGAAATGTGTGTTGCTGGCTTTCAGGATTAACTAGATACTTAATTTTAATCTGGTCACAGATTGATAATTTTGCCAAAAAAACCCAACAGTCAAGATCTAAAACATCAGATCTGTTCTGTCAGAATCTCTAATCTGAGTTCATCTGCTCTCTTTGAAATAATGGCTTGTTGAAAGAAAATATGGCTTGTTGAAAACTTAATTTTGGTTCTCCTTGACATACTTGGATCTTGCTGTGCTTGTAGCCACTTTCCTTACCTCTTAAAGTTGCAGGCTTTCTCAATGTTATTTTACAGCACACGTGGTCTTCAGTCTGAAAAGATTATGGTCTAGCATTGTGTAAATGTTTTGTTCCAGTTAACCTTGTAGGTGGCTGCTCTGTTCAGAACATCACAAAATGATTGAATTTACTTGCTTTGTTGGAAGCAAAATGGGCTCTACAGAATTCCAATAAAGAAAGGGAGGGAAGAAACAAATACTAAGCAGCTTTTCTGGTGGCGGTGTGTGACCTTGTATACACTAAGAAAACTGGAAATGTACCATTAGCCATTTCTGTAGCTCCACTGGAGACAGCAGTGCTGGTGCAGAGTAAAAGCTGTCCATGATGTAAGGGGCAATGCGTGGAGTGAAGACTACAGTGTCGACTGTATGACTGCTCTGGCGGGTCAAATGACAGAAGTTGTTACTGGGGATTGGAGATTAGTGGTGTGGGACGAGGGAAGAAATACAGAGATGTAGAGAGAGTAAGAGGTTCTAACTAAATCTCTTCTCCAGAGGGATTACACAGACCCTCAAAACGTTGTATTGCCAATTGGAATGTTTCAGTCTTATTAATCATAACCTGGATCTTACAAATTTATCCTTTTGTAATAAAATTTGTTGTTGCCTTGAATTTGCTTGACAGTCTGTTTTCTGCTTGAGGCTTTCATGCTGCTGCTGCTCCTTCCTTTTAACATCCTGGAGTGTTTCACAATTGAGCAATAGCTCTGAGCAGCATGTTGGTGGAATTACGGCGCTTGCTTTAGTAACGGTTTGCTCGCTGCAGTCTTCTAGTGATTCAGAGTGCTGTTGCCTGACTACCAGCCCTAATTATCTCAACACGTTGTTCCTATTTACTGTCGCTTTCCAGGCTTCCTGTTGCTCAACATGTTGACAAAAAAGCTCTTCCTCTCTGGTCATGTTAGCTTGACTTTTCAGTTACTACAGAACTCTGCAGAGGCCCTGACATATACCTGTTCAAGTCAAGTGAATGGCAGAAGCCTAAAACTAGAGTGTAATTCTAAAGCAAATGAATTAAAATAAAATCTATGAGGAGCCTTTTATGCAAGTCCTCAAGTTGCTTTACTTTTAAAAATCCAGTTTTAATTTGAGTTTTATCAGCTACTCAGCTCAGAATTCAACTTAAGATGTAACTATACAATTAACTTAGATGCTTCAATAAGACACTACTTGTATTTAAATTCAGTAGATGCTAATTTTTTGTGTCTACTTATGGAAAACTTGTAAAGCTGTTTTCATTTATGTGTCTAAGTTATTGGTAAAGAACAACTAACTTTGTTAAAATTCAGATTCTGGCAAGGTTTTAGTGCTTTAAGTAGTCAAACTGATGGGTATGCATCCTGTTTTAGACAGTAATGAAAAATTTTTTGAAACTTTTCACTGCCATAGCTATTGTCACAACTTCTGCTTTCATTTGTGAAGCAAAAGTAGCAGTATGTTTCCCAAATAAATAGCTTGTGCCTTTAAAAGAAGAGCAGCCTTGGAAATGAACATTGTACTACTTTAGTAAAGATTCTTTTTCTCCTTTTCCATTGCATATTGCCAACTCATTCATCAAGTACAAAACTACAACTTGGAAGATTGAGGGGTTTCAAAAATTGCTCAAGTCTAAGCAGTTGAACGTCAAGCTCAAACTTACTGGGTCTTAAGTTTGCAAGGTGTCTGTGTAAATCAGTAATCTAAATCATTGTGTTTCTCTTACAGGTCCTGGCCTGGTTTGAAGAAGGTGAAGAAACAATCACAGCATTTGTAGAGCCTTTTGTAATCTTACTTATATTAGTAGCCAATGCAATTGTGGGAGTGTGGCAGGTATGCAGATATTTTTACAATATCAAATCACAAATGTTTTGGGGTTTTTTTGTTTAAGAGGAAAGACTGTACAGTGTAGTGTCAGGTGCTTCATACAATGTAAGTAATATGTGTTGCTAACTTTTGATTCCTGAGAGTCAACATACCATAACACTTATGGACAGAAAGTGTTGACTTAAAGGTAAAATGAAAGCTTCAGAAGTATTGCCAAAAAGGCAAAGTGCCCATCAGTGTGTTTGGTCACACACTGGTGAACATATGAACTAGGCAGTCCAGAATGAAGGCCTCAACAGGAAATAAATCTTGCAAAGCTAAGAAACAATTGATTGGATTGGCTTGCGAAAAAAGGGGGTTTGTCCCAGCTAAGGAACAAAGGATGGAACAATTGTAATCTAGTTTCTTGTCTGTTTCCTCCTGGGACAAATGCTATGTCTTAGTACATTTATTAATACATTTAATACAATATTAATTCTTCCTATTCAATTACTATAGTACCTATTAAGTGTACATCTAAAGACTGCATGTTGATCAAAAGGTAGAAGTTTCTTCTGAAAACAACATTAAATACAATGAATTTTTTCCTACGTTATCAGCGAGATTAATTAGATAGCTTTTAATAAATTGTATCGGCAGTAACATTCTAACACTTCTTAAGATGCCAAAACAAAATTGTTCATATAACTTTAGTTTACTAATTTCATCACTTCAGACAGAGCATGTTTTATTAGAATTGGTTTTCTGCAGATAAAAAGTATTCTAGGATTTTTAGGGTAACTTAAGTTCTTTGTAAAGTTGGTTTTGGTGGTCTTTTTTTTTTAAAGGGGTGGTGGTAATATGACATAATTACTTGCTATCTTAGCAAGTTAGGTTTCATGCTTTAAAAAAAAAAAAACCAAACAAAACCAAAACCACAAAACCAACCCCAAACTGTCCAAAATAACAACAAAAATTAAGAGGAGGACCCCTATTAACAGGTTAAAAGAAGAGCCTACACACTGGAAGCCACCAGAAGTGGCCTTGAGTGGCGTTGCTGCACATTCCTGTGCTCTGTTTTGTGCTAGCATAAGTATGCTGGTTGAAGACTAACCCTCAAAGTTCAATTTTCAGCAGTACCCAGCTTGCTGTGCAACTGCTAGAGCTGGTATGGAGGGCAGAGGTAATGTCAATCGAGGGATGATAGCATTGCCCCCTTAACTGTCATTTGCTATTCAAGTCTTCATAAAACAATTGTGCAAGAATTAATCTTTAACTTGAAACTTTGAGTTAGAATTCTGCATGTAGTAATTGTAAGTATGAAATGTAAAGCTATCTGTATAGTTTGGGGATTTTCTTTTGTAGTTGTATACCCTGTTGTAGGAAATAACCAATTTTTTTGCAATGTGATAGTGTGCAAAGAATACATATATATCTGTACATGCAGCAAACTTAATTGTGAAACAGAATTGCTGTGCAGATTAAATGACTCATTCCCTTCTTTTAATGGGCATGGAAAATAAGTCACAGTACGTAGTCTCCACCCATAAATGTATCTGTTTCTACAGGCACTAGATGTGAGCACCTGAGTCATTGACTTAGCTCTGCCCTTCTCAACTTTTCCTCTCACGTGCCCTTTTCCCAAAGTGCCATCTGCTAGTACTTCAGTGGTTGGCAAGATAGTCTAACTACCATAACTTCAAGCAAACTGGGAACAAAAGGTAGAGCCTAACACACTAAGATGGCTGTCCTAGCTGAATCTTGCTTAATTCTTTCTTATTTCTCCTTTTTGAAGGAAAAGTTCTGTTCAACTAACCTTCCATTTGTGGGACTTTCTTTTGTGCCTTTAAGGTTTTGCCTAATGTTAACTCTTAGTTAAACCACAGAAAAGCAGTATCAGCATTATTGTGCTGAGAAGCAGAATTAATTTACTTGGTGGAATGAGGCTAGTATTAATTATAGCTATAGGTCTGCGCTGGTATCTGTGCACTGCCTGTCACTGAGCTGTGCCATGTAAACATTAGTCCTTCAAGGTAGTTTTGGTAATGCTGGTTTTCAGCTGCATTGTTATGTGGAAGTACCTAGTACCTCAGCCTTTGAATTTCTGAAGATTAGGTTTCTGCTTTGAGACATGCAGGAGGAAGTTTTTATTATCTGGAAAGGCTGGTATATATTTGAAATGCAGACATTCTAAAAACTGTGTGCAGCCTTACCATTATCTATAATAATCAGGACTATATGATGTTTGTCCTTGTCAATAGGCTGGAAAATGGAAAATAAATTGCTTCTCAAAGAGCTAGAGAAGGAGTACTGATAAACTGTTGGTTTCTTATGTTGTCCTTTATCTAGGTGGCATCATGATGTTGATACCAATCTGTGGTAGTGCTTAGCTGACAGAACTGCACTTTAGATAGGAAAGCTGCCGTGCTAGTGTTAGTGGAAATAAAAAGGTTGTCATGTGTGGGGATTCGTCTAAGTTTAAGAGACTCTGGGGAAGTTTCTAGTCTGTATGCTTTATTTTCACTTTAGTGTGACTTGATTTGCTGAAATGAAGTTGATAGTATGCTGTTTGAGCTTTGTCTTAACTTGACCGTTGATTTCTATCAGTAAGTGAAATTCAGTAGTGCTAGTCCAGTCTGAGTCTAAGCTGCTCCAGCTAGTAAGGTACAGCTGAGACAAGACTATATCCATGAATCTTAATTCTGCTTGGTGCTTTTCTTATGTCAAAAAGCATCCATATGTTACGTAGAACTCTTTGTGTGGCCTCCCTGTAACAAGACACAGTGGATATTCTTGACGGGAAATGCTGCAGGGTTTGAATAAACAACTTCTAGGTTCTAAATGCCCACTAGTATCTGAATTATGTTGTAATACTTTCCAGTCAGCAACCTCATAAGGGGAGGGATCACGTAATTTTCTGTATTAATAAATGTAGCTGAGCTGAGTCAGTAGTATTCATATGGTAATGCGTTTGAAAAATCAGGTCTGACATACATATTATTCCTTGAGGGCTTTTAAAATTGCACATTTTTGCTGTCTTTTAGGAAAGAAATGCTGAAAATGCTATTGAAGCTCTTAAAGAATATGAACCAGAAATGGGCAAAGTATATCGACAAGACCGAAAAAGTGTACAGAGGATTAAAGCAAGAGACATTGTCCCTGGTGATATTGTAGAAGTGGCAGGTAAGACTCATTTATGTACACATGTATTAGCATATTATTGTAAAATTGTTGTGGGGGCCTTGTCTTAATGATTCAAGGCCCTGGGGGGAGTTTTCAAAGATGCCTAAGTATATGCTTCACTTATGAACAATCTTGCTTCTGTTCATCTGTAATTACCTTAAATGTGCATTTGCACTGAGGGGATTGTTTTTCAAATTGCTGCTTAGTTTAATTGGTAGGTCTAAAAGCAAAGCATCTTAATTGGAGTACAGGTTTTAACACTTGTCACGACTCTAAAATTTTATTTTCTAAAGTCTGGTTTCAGAGTGTCTTAACTTGTCTGTTTTCTATCTGAAAATACTCTTTTCCTTGCTTTTAAATGTGTTCAGTTTCCTTAGGTTCTGGAATGCAGAGATTTATTTTAATCACACTGTTCTTTATCTAAGGAAGGATAATTTCATCTAAAGGTTTCTTCCAACTCTTGCACTTGTAGTAGCAATGCCTTTCAACTTCTCTTTACAAATGTCTTCCTCTGTCCTCTCAGCTAGTATGAGCTGGCATGTGACATAATTGTTTCCTCACTTTTCATAATTCTTTATTGCTTCTTTTGCCTATTGCTGTACAGGAGACCGCAAATAGATTAACTATACAAAGTAGAGCTTCCTGTTTCTCTGGTGTAAGCATTTGAAGTACCAGTCTTAAAAGATTGGACTTTTGCATCAAGCTTTCTAATAACCTAGATTTGCCCTAAAAGGTGTATCTTTATTTGGAAGGAGTGCAAAAATAGAAGTATCATATACTTTCAGCTAAAACTCCTTCGTTCTGGTGATAATGGCATACTAATAACTTTCACTAAACTGGCCTTGTCAGTGACTTTAATGTTTTCTATTCCTTCCCAGATAAAACTAGGTGGTTCTTGTTAAGTGTCAGGAGTGATTGCATACTCATATTTCATAGGTCATTATCAACTGTTAACTGAGTAATTGTTCCTTTGAGAACGATTTAGAGTGTACATCAAACTTTCTTTCCACTGGTGTCACTTTGCTTTTAGAGGTGGTAGCCGTCTCAGGAGGGGATAAATATATACTCTTAAACTTGACTATCCTCCTATTTTAATTATCAGACAGGCAGAGTATGCACTCAAAATGAAGTTGGTGTTGGCTGTCTGCCCACCTTTCATTCCTTGAGAAACTTTAACATTTGCTGAGCCCTGTCTCAAGCCTCTGTTTTGTGCATAGGATGATTCAGCTACAGCAGCCCTGGCTAGGGTAATTCAGAGTGTGACTCTCATGAAGGCTGAAGCTAGTTTCCTCTTAACATCTGTTGGTGAGGAACAAGTACAAATACAAAGTGCTGATAGCAGAAATAAAGGGTGAATTATGATACCTTGTCACTTACTCTGCTGTTTTGAGTCACTATTACTGCACTGTACAGTCAAATCTGAGTTCTGCAATGAGATTTTGTTTAAGCAGCTGAGGTTTTCTGCATCCTTTTGAAGCAAACAGAACTGTATAAATTACAAATTCTGCAGTAGATGTCTAGTCCAAATCTTTAATCCTGTTTTTAAATGTCAGCAATAGAATGGTAGTTTTGGAAGCAGTTTATATCATGGGAATACACTGGGGTTGTGTTTTTTGGTACTTTAAAGCAGTATTGGTAGAATTGCAAGTTGATGACTATGTATTTTGTACTGGTTTGGGGTATCTCACTAAGGAAAAATGCTGGATTTTGCTGCTCTGCCAGGTGTCTAGAGCACAGAAAATTTTCTGCTTGATTCTTTGCTATTTCAGAAGAGGGAGAGATTGCATTTTCATCTTACAGAAAAAGACAAAGCTAAATTTATATGAGACACACCTGGGGGATGTGTGGGCTTTTACTGACCTTGCTGTGTATTGTCAGTATCAATAAAATCAATTACTTGTGCCATCTCTTTAAAAGGCCTATGTCTGAAGGAGATAAATTAATTGGAAATAAACTGCTGACTAGCATACTATAACGCTAGGCTGTCTTTAACAAACATAGTATCCTATTTTTCATAGGGTTACTATTGCATTATTTTAAAATCTGCTGGTAGAACAGTGTCTGATAGTCCAAGATGTGTAGAACTGATTTTTTTTTTTTTTAAAGGATGAAGTTAAAAACTGGTATGGTCATGTAGAGAAACAAAAATTATTCAACTTTTATGACTGTCCTTTAAGATAGGTGGTCTAGCTTGTTGACTGACTGTAGAAGCCCATGCTGGTTAAAATACTTGCTTAAACTGGTGGGTCAAACAGTCCCAAGCTAGTCATAAGCACTCATCATATTTTTATTATATTGGCAAATATAATAAACTGCAGCTTCAAGTGACGGTAATTAAGTGTAAATCATGTGGATGTTTAATACAGAAATAAGTGCTTCAGTGTAATACGAACTCTGATACTGAAACAATAAATTCTAACTTGTAGATAGACAATGATGAAATTTTAATTGTAATCAAACTCAGAAAAGCTACTGAGCAAGTGGAGAAGAGCAATACACTATGTACCAGCGTTAGTGTCAAGACCTGGAGGTGAGAGAGACTGTGTGCATGCCTGTGCCTCAAGTGTAAGAGTACTGCGATGGCCTTTGACATGGTGTTTGCAAAAAGATGACCATGTAGGGAAGTGACAGAGCACTTCATACTAGGATACATATCTGGGTATGGAATTCTAGGCAAAGTGCCAATGACATTTGTGTGTCCAGGCAAATATCTTTCAAGCGAGTGGCATAAATAACCAGGTGATAGGTTTCTCCCCTATGCTGATATCTAATTTTGAACAACTTTCTACAGGTCTTCCATTACAAAATAATTGTATTTAATGCTACAACAGCTTTGTTATTTTGAAGTAGCTGTATGTGGGTCTGACACAGAGATAACCCTTCGTTGTAGGAATTGGTAGATTGGTATTGCAGTTTGGGGGAAGTGTATTTACCTCTTTACATTGCAAGAGTTCCCTGAGAATAAGTAACATTGAACTATTTCCAAAATCATTTGATATTTTCAGTAGTTTTGAACCCATTAAAAATAACCTGGTTGGCTTAGCGTAACCCAAAGACAGTGCAATCATGGCTTATATTACTACTTTTTATTCTGGCTCCTTAGGCTATTTGTAGAGTTTGACTGTGTGTGTTACATAGACTATTCAGTCTGTCTCGTGGCCTTCTAAAATAAAGCTCCTGAAAGATATTTTCTTTAATTGATCTGTCAACAGAGGAAATGGATGCTGGTTTATTTGACTTGAAGTAATAGGGGGAAACTGCAGGTCTGCATTGTCACCTTGCAGTAAATATGGAGTAACCTGAATTAGATTATCCCTCAAGTGGTAGATAACCTACTGTCTTACGTGTCTCTTGGGGATTAGTGTGCATACAGATACTGCAGAACACTTGATGAGCAGTTGCTGGTCCTTTTGCCTGGTAGCTAACAAATTCAGCATAAATGCTACACTAACATTTTGTGGGTATATTAGCAGACACTGTAGTCTGTGTTTGCTCAGAGACTGTGCAGACATGAATTTCCTAACTGTATGTGTTAGGAAGACTTTCTTCCATGTCCACTTCCATGTCCACTTTTCCACCACTTAAGCAGAGATGGTGGAAAAGATACTGTACCATCAGCAGGAACTCTTTGGGATGAAGTTGGGGTTACAGGTTTGGGATGTATGCCTTATATTTGCTTGCAGACCTCTGGTGGACGTAGTTCTCAGAACTGTAGTGTATAAGGGTTACTAAGCTGCACTGTTTGTTTCTTAGAATTGATGAACTGAAAAAAAAATCCAGATGCTGTCCTCAAATGGCTTTTCAGTTTGCCTATCTTAAAATGGACTATTGCGCTGCTGTAAAAGCTTAAGCTTATTGGAGGATGCACTCCATAAATTTGTAACTAGTGGCTATCTTAATAGATTAAAGATGTCCTTTGTTTTAGTTGAGTTTTTGTTTGCCTTGGTTAAAGTAACATTTTAAAGAGAAACTTAAAACAGTATGGCCTAAGTTCTTAAAAGTTTTGTATGAAGTCCAGTCTTAACAAATTGGGATAAACTGGTTGCAAATTATTTCTTTTTAAAGAAGCACATTTGGGAACAGAAATGAACTTCCGTTGTATTTGCCTGTCTAAAATGTTATATTTTAGATAACAGCATATCCAACTTTCTGTAATGTAATAAATGAATGTTCATTTGTTTTACTCTGTGACCAAACTGGAGTCACAGTAGTGCCTGTTTTCCCTGAAATGCTGAATGATGGTTCTTGTCATCTGTTATTATATCTGTAAGTGCTCAACAGCTTAAAAATAAACACAGAGTTCCCTGAAGCTGTTGCTTATTAAATCAGTGTGTATTCCAGAAGACTTAGTTTTAAGTTTATACCTGGCATAAAGTATGCAAGAACTACTTTCTGAGGCTTTTAATTCTAACTGCAGAGCACTTCAAGACTCTTCCTAAAGCATAGATACCTTATAATTAAGGGAAGATAAATTTTGGAGTGAAGAAGATTGGGAAGGAAGATTCTTAAGGTGAATTATGTCAAACTCCAGTGTGGTTATGAAGAGCTACAGGTTCTCCCTGATAGTATTAGCAACAAACATTGATGTTGCAGATCTTGCTCGAAAACATCTGGGTCCTTGTGCCTGTATTACTCTTCTAATAATTAGAATTGTTTTTCAGACTTATTGCTAGAGATGCAGGTTTACTTTTTTGGGAAAAGTATTGAGATTGGAAAAAAAAAATGAAAAGGATGGAGTAAGACTGAAGTCCAAAACGTTGACCTACTGTCCCAAAAGCATACTGCTGAGAGCATCTCTTGATTTGGAAAAAAGTTGAATGCAACTATTTTTTTTTTCTTACCTAGTGCAAGTTGTCAGATTTGGTTTTTAAAGCTTAAGCACGTATTTTGGTCTCTCCATAAAGTACTGCTTTTGAACCAGAAAAAATATGGAAGTAAGATCAGTGGTTAATAAATGCATGTATGAGTAGTGCATAAATCTGGGCTTCAGTGAGCATTTTGGCTGCCAAACTCTAACACATCAGAGGCAGTTTTGAGATAACCGGACACAGTCCAAACTCCATTCCATACTCCACTGAAGTCTGGAGTTACATGAGGTTCAAGTCATGGCACAGCCTAAACTTGGGTCACTGTCAATACACGTTTGAAAACCTATGAAACACATCTCCATTTTTTTCCCAATTCTTGTAGCGTTTTCCTCCAGAGTTGCCAAACTGTTAAGTAAAAATAGTGAAACTAATTCTGTTTTAATTGTTTGAATTCAGAACGTATCTGATGTTCTATATTCTGATTAGAACCAATACTGCAGCAGGGTTTTATTATAAGCACAAAATAGTACTGAACAAAATGCTTGAACATCAAGATAATGTTCTGTTAATACCATATCACCCTGGCAAAGCAAGCAATTTTTAAGGCTAAAGAAAACCTGCACTTGGAGTTACACTGCACTTCCAGAATTCTTACTGTGTGTTCTTGTGTTACCCAAATGGAGCCTAACTTGGAAATAGGACTTCAGCTTTGGTGTGAAGATGTTGTTCTCTACCTGATCTGACAAAAGTTGAAGCTTAGCTTACCAGTTTGTTGTTTCTGCTATTAGATATTTTTATAGGCTGATCACAAGAGTTTTCAATCTAGAAGACAGTGATATAAATAGTCCACTGATTAAAAGCTAAAGCTAGACAAATTCAGATTAGAAATAAGTGCAGGCTTATAGACAGGGTACCTGTCCATTGGCACATCTTACTTAATGTTCTGGTGCCCTCTTCAGAGGGAATGACACTTAGAAGTATGGTTTTGCAGGACAAGAAGAAATAAAATAGGAATAGTTCAAGTCTTATGTACTGTTTAATACATATATCGGTTTTTCTCAATATAACACTCAGTTCTGACCTTAAAATATTTTGCTCCCAGAAAGCTAAGCTTTTTCTGTATTTTTTGGTTTTCATTGATCAAAATGCAATATGTATAAGTGTTTTGTCTGAAATTTTTTTAACTTCTATCTCTAACAGTTCTTAGGTTAGGATAATCACACTTCCGCATACGCTGCACAGTAAGCTCTGTGGATATTTTCTGTCTGTCCAGAATGCAGAACAGCATATGATAGAGAAGCCTATTTCATGAACATTGTCTAATCTGTAGCATGCATCCTAAATGCAAAGAATGAATGTATTCAAATATATTGTTCTGTCATCTTGGCAGTAAAAGCAAATGCTCTTTTACTAGTATGGCTAAAACTGAATGGACTAGTGCTATGATAATCTTTGTCTTGTTGCAAAATAAATCTATCTTACTAGTTTGGTGTGGAAATTCAGACTTAAAATATATTTTATAGTCACTTACAATTTTGACAATTTGACACTCTTGGCCTTGTATGAAAGCACAGATGGGCTCAATCTTCCTGTTTTGTAGAGCTTCTGATTTTTGGTAGCATTTTATTATACCCTGTACAGGAAGTGTTAAATACTTAAAACCTATTATTATGGAAGAAGAATTGAGTTTCTGATGGTCTAAGGAAATCAAACACAATAGGAAGACTAGATTGTATGCATGCAAGGGGGGAAGAGGAGCTAAGCTGAGCTTGTGTTAAGGAAGTTTAATATAGAAAACCAATTGTGCTGCAACAACTGTACTTCTAAATAGAAGCAGTCTGTTCTGTTCAGGTGTAAGTTTTAACTATTACTGTACCCCAGCAGAAACAATGCTCAGTTCTGGTTGATCAAAGTATGTAGCATCCCATATGTGTTATCTAAACCTACTCATTTCAATTCTTAAACCTTATGGTGATACCCATACTTCATGTAGGAAGTTTCAGTTGCCTCAGTGTATTAGTAAATATTCACACAATGGTGTGTCCTCTAATTTAGAGGATAAGAAGCTTATTTTGGGGCAAGAGAGGGGGCTTTAAGATAACTGACTCTTTAAGAGGCTAAAGATCTCATTAAGAAAAGTGGTTTAAATAACTGTACCCGTAATAATATGTAATGTTGAAACAGTTAAAGAAAATAGTTGCTAACACTTAATGGTTTTTTTTGGCAAACAAATTAATACTTATTCCTTTTTCCTTTTGATGGTAAAAAAACATGTATGGTGTATTTTGAATCAGAGATGTTTTCATAGCAGTGTGGTAAGTTACATCTGTTGAATTTGATAATATTTCTACCCTAGCCTGATGAAATTAGAGCATCCTAATAAAGCAGGAGAAAGACCATAGTGTCTTAAGAGTCAAAATACATGGAATGTTTCAACAGTGAACCTTAATCGATTAAGACACTTAAAAGGGGGGAAATGATGCAATTTTATACTTTTGTCCTCTCCATTTGGTGTTTTATGGAAGTTGTTTTGGGGATGTTTTTGCTAACTTTCAGAAACTGTGGTTTGTGTTCCTGAATTGTTCAACCATATGTTGAAATAGTATCCCAGTTCTTCAGAATTTGCTTAAAAAAAGTTACAAAATCTGACAACGGTGGCAGAATAGTTTAGAGCTGTGCTGATAATTTTCATTGCAAAAGTACAGTTCCAACCCTGACCAGCTGATAGCAGATATAGGTCAACACTAGCTTTGGTTAATGATAAACATAAATAAGGAAGTGTTAGGTACGTATTGTATATGAAGAACCAGTCTGAATTCTACAGGAAAAACTACTTTCATTTATTGTGATCACTTAGATGGGCTTTTTGCAAACAGATCACTTTCTTTGCTAAGAAGATCAATTGTTCTTGTAATGTTTATATTAACATAAAAAGGAAGCAAAACTTTTCACTTGTTAGAATGTACCTGTCTGTGAACCTCCTCTTAGCAAGTCTTCAGTTGTGGGAGGGATCAGAGGCGGCTGACAGAGCTGATAATGGTGTTCAAAGTACACATTTATAGTAGTAGCTTTGTTATGAGGACTCTTGTATATCATAGTGGCTTTTTGGGGGTAAAATTAATATTGCTTCCTGAGCCCTGCCATCACCAACAATTTTGATTCCAAGATCTAGAATATCATTCGAGACTTGAAAGATAAGTATGGTCCTGCTGTAGTCTAAAGTTCTTTGTTGATACCCAGATGTAGCTGAAAGTATAACAGGGACTGAAATCCACACAGCTTTAATAGTTTATTTTCCCTCCAGCTTCATTGTTCATAGAACACCTGCCCCATCACTTCTGCCCATCTTCCTGGGCTGCTTAAATCACAGGCTGATCTAGTGAACAACATACTAATAGTGCATTTTGGCTGTAGAGGTCTCCCAGTGAGTGTCTCAAGCCATATTCTGACAGAATTTTGAAGAGGAATGTTTAGTATTACTGCTGTCTTGGAAACTGGTAAAGTAAAAGGGGAAACTGGTAAAGTAAAAGGGGTATCAGTGCTCAAATGAATTCCTAGATGATAAATTGGATCATTTCAGTCCAGGACTTGGTCACTGCCAAGTATTAAACTGAGTCTAACATTGCTTAATATATTCTATATCTGAAGTCAGTTTGGAAACTTGAATCATCTTCTTTTTCAAGGTAACTTTGCAAATTGAATAGGGCAGTCTGTATGCTGGATTGTCCTTTCAAGGCTTTTGTTCATGAGGAAGCCCCTTCATGGGGAACTGCAATCATTTCCGCAAATGCACACCTGTATTACTGGATGTGCTCTGTTGATAAGTAGGGTTGTACTGCGCTTAAAATCAAACATATACATAAATGACTGTACATAGAGAGTGGAAATTGACCTATAACACTGGCACAACACTGGGAGGGGTAAGACAAAATGTGGGGAGCTTTGTACTTGAGAAGAAAAGCTAGAGTGTTAGGTATAATTGGTGGGAATCTTGGCAAGATGACATTGCTAGTTACTTGTAGGTAGCTGAAGAACCCGCTATTTTCAGATATTAAATTGTCTCTATTTTCAGTGAAGGCATATGGCTTGTTTAAAACAATTGACATAAACTTTAAATTCATATTGCAACTAAATGTCACTCCAGTTTCTGTCATGGAGTGGAAACTCAATTGTCTGCTTCGGTATAGACTCATGCACACTTAAATAAAATGGATATTTTTTTTTTTTTACCCCCTTGCAGGGGACAGGTTGTTTTTAAATAGGTTCCTTTATTGTGTGCTGAAGTTCAGTATTAAAATTCTAAAATAATATTCTGTGCATGAATAAAAGGATGCTATGAATAAAGCTGTAATGATTTGAACCAAATCCTGCTCTCGCTCTTCCAAGAAGCAGTCACTTTTATAGTTAGAAGGGCTGTTTTAATCAGTAGTTAAGTGTTTGGCTAAACTATGCTTTAAGAACATGTGTCTGGGCAGTTTTGAAAGCAGGTTATTTGATTTCTTTGGAGTTGTTGTAGAAATCAAGTGACTATTTAGGATTAAAAACTTTGGTTAAAACAGTGGATGAAAACACTTCTGAAACTGACTTGTTATTTGAGACTTAGAACGTTGGGTTTATATCAATTTAGACTGTAGCAGCTCTGTATTGAGCAATGCAAATACATACTCTCCTTCTAATTTCTTGTATTTCAAGCCCTGGGTAATACTTTTACTGGTTCTGTGGACTGAAAAGTAATTGCATTTTAAAAGCCCCCAAAAAAGGGGGGAAAAAAATTCTTTCCTGTGTTAAATTATATGGAAAGAAAGCCTTCTTGTAAATGAGATCTGCACTAGACTGCTCACTAAAAATTTCCTGTGGGTTCCTATCTATCATAGGATGATTTCCTATCTGTATTCAGTTTCAGTTATGCTCATGAAAGTATATTCAAGACTATAAATGACTTGGTGTCATAGCTGTTATTTTGCAAAGAGCTGCTTAAAATAGTTCTGTAATTGACCCTGATGTACAGCTTTCCTGCCGATTGGAAATGCCTTGAATATTTTACTACAACCTTCTCAGAGATGATGAGTGAATAATGTGTCTTATCTTAAATTGTTGAGAGAAACTTAGAAAGCTGCAGTATCGTATTAAATTTAACACCAGTTCTGGTGATTTGGGCAATTGATAATGATAGTAGTAGTTTTCATGGAAATACTGATGCTCAAATATCAATAGTCTTCTAAAGCAGGGGTCTCTCCTAGTACTTTAGATCTTGTGAATATTGTGTTTCAGTTTGAGTAACTTAGAGCTATTCAGAAGAAGTAGATTGGAAAATGACTTGTAAACTTTGCCATATGTTCTGTCCAGTTACTTGAATGTTTTAAGATTATTTTTTTAACAGCTTCTTTTTTGCGTTATGGAGTGATTAAGTCTTTAAGATCGTTGTCAAATGTGGTAGTGTATTTGAGTTGGCTGTAGTTTTCCAGCTGCTTTAAGTACTTTGAAAATGTTTATGCAGATTGACAGGCGTTATACCACATTGCACTGAGGTATTAGCCTGTTGTTCAGTGATATCTGAAAACCAGCTGCTATTATATGTCTGCATATAAACCTCCTCATGACATCAGGAGACCATATTGAATAGTTTTGCCATTTTTGGCCTAGGTCACTGTTTGTCTAATGCTATTTTCTCTTGCTGCTCAAGGGCATTGTGGCTTAAATTAGTTTTCACATGCTATAATGATACAAAAATGGAAATTGTCACTATTTATTGGATCCCTTTATATACACATACTTACAAAAACACACTTCTAAGTCTACAAGCAAAACTGTGCAATTTTTCGCTGGTTTTAATGGTTGGGGTTTCTTTGGCCTTACAAAAAGTCACGTGGTACAACTTTACGTAACGTTTGAAGTAGCACTTAATTCTCCTCTTCATCATTTTGTCCCATAGTTTTCCTGTGTCAGTGGCTGTACGTTCTAAGGCTGTAACACCACTGCAGAATTTTTCATGGTATTATTTGTTAATGTGCATTATTGCTGTTAGTTGCATAAGCAGTTCCTGCAGGAATTGCAGCTTGTTTTAATTTTACTGCAGGGACATAGAGTCCATCTACTGAGATCAGCTCTTTTTACTAGTTATTCTCCCTTCTTTGTTTCTTTGCATTATTTTATAATAAAAAGGAAGTTGACACTTGAATGCTTGCAGTATTAAATTACGTTAGGAATAAGTTTGATATGCATTCATTAGCAATATTTACATGCAGAATGTAGAAAAACCCCCATGAGTCAGAAATGTGACTCTAATATGCTTTAGCAAGTTAATTTACATGCAGCCACCTATTTGCGGTAGTCACAAAATGGTGGAGCTCTAGTTCTTTTCTTAAAAACTAGGAAAATCTAGATAAGAGAAAGTAGGAAGGTGGAAGAATTAATTCTGGGAGGATAGAGATGCTGGAGCTAAACTGGCCACAGCTCTGGCAACTGACTTCTCTCTGATTACTCTCTGCCATCTTTAGGAGTGTGCTGTTAACTACTTGTATTGTCTGCTGCTTTTGTATCTCAAACACTTGCTAGTGGAGGTTTTTTGGTTTGTTTTGGGGGTGGTGGTGTTTTTTTTCTCCAGCATTGTCTTCTGCAAAGTAGAAATATATATGACAAGATAAACATAGCATAAAGTTCTGTGAAAATTTTAACTGGTATATTTAATAGAGTAGCATTACTGAAAAATAAAGGTAGTGTATGATCTGAAATTAACTTCCAACTCTGAAACATCTGGCAGTATTCAAAGTATAACATTAAAAGAGCAGATTTGCAGAAGCATGTTATTCTCACAGTTGGTGCCAAAGAAAAGGAAAGTACTTCTTCTAGTTTCTAAATAAATGTGGATAATGTTCTGATCGTTGGAGAGCAGAAGACTGACTTTGGGCATAGAGAAAACAACCAGAAGACTTTTCAGGACAGTTGTTCTGAAAAGGAAACTTGATTCACCTTAGCTAAGGGTTTTGGTTGTTTATAAATAAGTATTCTGAAATTGATATCTTTCTCTTGAGAATGTTTTTCCCTTTGCTGTCAAATGGTAGTCATGGGATTAGAAAAACAGTCCAGTGATTTACTACTTTGAGGTTAGGTAGGGGTAGAGATCTTGAAGGCAAATCCAAGTTGCCGAAATATATTGGATACTCAGAAAATTGGAGTATTGCAAACCACAAGAGCAGTAATAAGCTGTTAGTAATCTTAGCCATCTGAACAGTTACTGGAAAATCATCTTCCTGGCTGATAGAGGTAATAGTACGCTTGGATAGAAATCTCTCAAATAACGAAATTCTAACTTTTGTCTTGTTCATTTCTTTGTAGTTGGAGACAAGGTTCCTGCTGATATAAGAATTACTTCTATCAAATCTACAACTCTAAGGGTAGACCAGTCAATTCTCACAGGTACAATTTCTGTGAATTTTAGATAATTATGTGCATAATTGAAAGTGCCTTTTCACCATTTGTTTAGAATAATCCATTAGAAACAAGCCTGTAGCTATTCAAGTACTATGCTACATTCAAGTGCGGTAAATTTCTGATTTAGTAACTTAATTCTTAGAGTGGCTGAATGTGTTGCTTCATCAGTGGCTTCACATGTTCACTTTAGTGGGATGACCATT
Source organism: Ciconia boyciana (assembly GCF_034638445.1). Lineage (NCBI taxonomy): Eukaryota > Metazoa > Chordata > Aves > Ciconiiformes > Ciconiidae > Ciconia > Ciconia boyciana. The sequence goes on from NC_132948.1 coordinate 9,768,094, forward strand.
CTTACTGAACTGTGTATGCTTTTTTGGTCCTGTCCCATCCCTCCAAGAGACACACATTAACTTGTGGGAAACTAAAATAAAAAGTCAAGAATTCCTCTCTAGTTTATGCGGTCTTCTAGGTTTGAACATCTTGTCACTGCTGAAATATGAAAGTATGGCAGACTTACTAAATGTCTTCTGTAACAGTTACCCATTTTCTCTCACAAGAGAGAATAATTTTTTAAATACAGGAAGCTTTTAAACTGCTGTTACTAAAGACTCAGTATGCTAAAGCCTTATTTGCTGAGATTCTGTGCATGCACATTCATATGTTTTCTGGTACCAGCTCTCAAGTGCAGGAGCTATATTTAGAGCACTTTTCAGATTTGTTGAAAACAAAACAAAGTAGCAGTACTTCTGAATATAGGAAAGAAGCTACGAATCAACCAAGCATGCTATAACATTTTTCTCTCAGCTGGAACATGAAGATCTGTCTGCCTGTTTTGGTAGCATAAATTAATGTTAACTAGCCCTGAATTTTAAAACAGTAAAGTATTCATGAGAAACCTATTTCTGATCCTCGACTCTGTCTTGAAACAGTCCCCAAAGTTTCTCAGTACAGATCCTGAATAGCCCAGAACTGATCAAGCTTACTTATGTTTAGCATAAGAAAATGTAGGCACTCCATGTTTGTCAAGCTGTCAGAACTGAAAGAAATAGAAGAAATCATCCACTGGAAGTCTATATAAAAGGAATAATTCCTTGCCTTTGTTTAAATAACAGATTTATTTTTTTAAGGAAAACCTTTTCTGTTCTCAGCCTATTTTAAGTTGATGCTTGAGTCTCCTAACTAATAAAGTAGGACTGAAGTCTAAGAGGCTACTTAAGAAAGCTTTTTAGAAGTTGGAAGCTTTGGCTCTCTTGAGCCACAGTAGTGTGCTCTTAGCTTCAGTCACCGAGTTACCACCTTGTGAAATCTGATGTAGTAATTAACATCTCTTTTTATGGAAAAGAAACCTTTCTATACCTCTGACATGTTTATAGAAATTTATATATTTAAGGTTTTTGTGGAAGAGTTCTCTGAAGACTTCCAACTAAAGGAGTTAACTAACAGATGGCTGCATGCCACTTAATTTTTTTCTTTTTTTTTTAGGTCTGCCAGTGTAACTGTGGTGTATACCATCACAGATGTGTAACTGTGGTAGCATCTAATTATTTAAATGAGAACATACCTCTTACAGTGTATAGAGAACAGAAATGCTCGTTAGTGCATAAGAAGCACACAAAATATCTAATTCATGCAGTAGATCTTGCTATATTAAAAGGAGGAGTGGAGTACCAGCTGCTTATTTGACAGCTTTTCATGTTCCTTAAAAGACATGGTGTATGCTTCATTAAATTTAACTATATAAAACATTCACTTAAATCCTTTCCTATTTTCATTAAAAGCCAGCCATTCAGTTTTTTTGATCAGCTGAAATAGTTCCTGTTTCACTTAAGCAATTAAATAAAATCATTTGAGGAAAGAAGTTTGACATCTTATAATCCTCAGTCCTAAAATTTTTTTTAACTTTTCCCTACAGGACTCAAGATGATACATGTCTAATCTCTTCTTAAGACTATTATCTTTATTTTAGGTGAATCTGTGTCTGTTATTAAGCACACTGACCCTGTGCCTGATCCTCGTGCTGTAAACCAAGACAAGAAGAACATGCTTTTTTCTGTAAGTTATTTGTTTTGAAATTTTCAAAACTTTTATAAAATAATACTGAAACTGATAAACAAAAATGTGGAGAACTTCAGGTCTTTAAGACTGATAAGAATGCCCACACAAATTGTGGTATTGTGTGGCTAAAATTGAGAACTAGCTTCCTGTATAGGAATGAAACCGTTTATTCAAATTTGTTTAAAGGAAGCATTGAATGCCTTTCAGATAACAAAATAACAATTGTCTTATTGCTGGTAGGCTCCTTGTAAAAAATCTAACTGTTCTTTCTCATATTAAGTATGCTTACACAGGGACCCCACAGAACACATCTATTACTCATAGTAAATAAAATTAAATCTGGCAAAATACAATCCTAATAAAAAAAGAAAGGAAAAACACGCTTAAAGAAAGGAAAAAAAACACTTAAGATTCCAGTAAAACAACACCACCAAAACCTGTTTATAGATTGACTACAATTTTTGTCTTCCCTTCTCTTTATTTACTTTAGGGTACTAATATTGCTGCTGGTAAAGCTATGGGAGTGGTTATTGCAACAGGAGTAAACACCGAAATTGGCAAAATTCGTGATGAGATGGTAGCTACTGAACAAGAGAGAACCCCGCTCCAACAGAAACTGGATGAGTTTGGAGAGCAGCTGTCTAAAGTCATCTCGCTTATCTGCATTGCTGTTTGGATAATAAACATTGGTCACTTCAATGATCCAGTTCACGGTGGCTCCTGGATTCGAGGTGCTATCTATTACTTTAAAATTGCTGTTGCTCTTGCTGTTGCTGCTATTCCTGAGGGTCTGCCTGCTGTCATTACCACCTGCTTGGCTCTTGGAACCCGGAGAATGGCCAAGAAGAATGCTATTGTTAGAAGTCTTCCCTCTGTGGAAACCTTGGGTTGCACCTCAGTTATTTGTTCCGACAAGACTGGTACTCTGACCACGAATCAGATGTCAGTCTGCAGGGTATGTTGAACTAGCTTCTTCTATTTTTCTTTTTCTCCTCAGCCACTCTGAATAGTCAACATTGCTTGAATTCTTTTGATCACAAGTCTTTTGGTTCTCATATCATCAAAATCTTGCTTTATTTTCCTAAGATAAGCTTCCACTTTTAATTCGGTTTTCCACTGTGTAGTGTTCAAGGCTTTATCTCTTCCCTTATTTAGTCATAGCCAAAAATAGCTGTACCCGCACTTGATGAAAGAGGAAGTTGTTTGGAAGCAGCTTTCCATTGAGTTGTCTGTAAGCCATTCAGTCTACTGGTAATCGTTTGGTATGATTTATCCCCTGTTTCAGAAAAGGTAGGATAGTTACACTGTAGAAGCAGGATGTGTCTAAGTGTAAAACACTTACGTCTTTAATTTAGCAAGACGACAATGATGGAGAAACTTAACAGTGAGAAAAAGGTGGAAGATTTACTACAGTAACTTGGATAGTCTAAAGTATTTTCACTACTGAGCGGTTCTACCTTTATTTGGTTGTCTCATCTTCAATAGCTCCTGTTGGTCTGATGTAGATCACTGCAGTGTTTTCAGCGTGCAATATTGTATGACTAACCTGGCAACTTGGAGGTGCAGTTGACCTTGTCACCAGCATTGCCAGGGTCATCTTCAATGTGTGGCACTTTTACATAAGCATAATATATGTGCCCCTCCTCCCTTCCCCCCAATATTCTTGCTAGTGTCGATTAATTTGGGACTAGTCACATAATGCATGTTCAGCTGCCAGTTCTCTGTGCTTACCATATACTTGATATTCTGTGTAGAAATTTTATGGAGAAAACATCAAGTTCTTCTGTTTAATAATTGTAGATGTTCAGTGGCATGGCAACTCTATGACATCAGATGTTCAGAGTCATTACACTGGGTTAGAATGCCAACCGTGTAAATGTTGAGCACTATGTACCAGTATTTTTTGGCAAAAGTTTGTAAGCCTTAAGCACTTTATTCTCGTGTGATGGATGGCTTTTTCTTTTTAATTGGTGGTTGACTTGTTCTACTTCCTTAAGTATTGTAGTATTTATACCTAAGAGACACAAAGCAGCTGCTCATCAGTATTCCAGAGGAGGTTACTTGCAGTAGAGTTGCATAACTGCCCTAGTCTTCGCAGGGATTTTTTCATCATGCAGATGCCAAAGCAGGCGGCTTCCTGGTTAACTCATTTAAGTTGCATTTATTTAAAAGCTCTACTCCTTATGTTTAGAGGGCTAAACGTTTTAGATCTTGTGCAGTACAACTTATGTGGTTCCTTGCTAACTTCTGACAGCTACAGAATAACCTTAATTGCAAGATTTTGCAAAACATAGCAAAATCCTAATACCTGTAAACAATACGCTTATTCTTGGTTTCACTCTAAGCAGAGAGATTGCTTAGCTTTTTAAGAACTCTGGTTTACAACAGTAATTCCATCTGTAATTTTAGTTTTCATGTTGAGTAGTAACTCCGGAGTGTCCAGAGGAACCCTATACTAAAATGTTTCAGTCAGAAATGATACTGCTTTAGGAGGAGACTTGAGGGATTGTTTTAATATCCTCCTGTGGTATCTCCCTCTGAGAATGCACTTACTGTGTTTTGTGGGCTTTTAATTTATCAGCTTGTCTAGCTTTTTGATTTTTAAAATCACTTTGAAGATTTTAGGGTCTCCAGACATTGATGCAGGTTAATTGTGGAACACCTAATTACTAGGCTGTATTTTGTGAAGATGCTTGCCTAAAACATAAGGCAGCACAATGAGGGGAAACTAAGACATTGCTGAAATGCGGTATGGCAAAATGTCTTATACTAACCAACAGGTAAGAAGTTCCATTAGGATATACTACCAATCAGTGAGGAACTATTTTCTTCTCTACTACCACTCCAGCAAGTTATGATAAGACCATGACAGCTTCAGGCACTGTTTTTTATCTCCATCTTCCCAGATTTGATTCTGCCTGCAGCTCTCCTAGAAGGGAAACAGAAACAAAGGAAAGACTGAGATGCAGGTGTCTTACAGGGTACAAATGCATCCTTCACATTGGTGTCTTTATTTGGAAATAACATTTCAGCCTGTGCTAGAAGGGCACTTGAGCTGTCTGAATGTTTTTAAGCTAACAGTGTACTGGATGGCAAAGTGACTTATAACTAGAAAACCAGGACAGGAAGCACTTAGTGGCTGCTATTAAGGGAAACTGGCCATAGTCTGGCTCTTGCCTAAAACCTCACCTCTTGGATCTAGAAGCTTCTCCTCTTTGTAGATGTTTTTATTTTTACTTTAGGAAGAATTGTCAGTTTCCAAGCAGCCCTATGCTGCTTCTGATTGGAACTGCTGTTTCAAACATACATGAGAATTAATTTACAAGTCTGAAGCCTAGGAAGAGCTTGGGTATAGTCAGGATTGTCAAGTGGATGTGTGAGTAGTCTTCACAGCTGAAGTTAAGTGTATGTAGTTTATGTGGTTTTCAACTCTTTGTACTTGTGCCACAATTCAGTTTTCAAATGAGATCTGTTAAGTACAAGTGCTGTTTTCTGTACTTCATGCTTCAGTATAGGGAGCTGTTCAAACATATATGGGATCAAAGTTCAGAGTATCATATCTGGTTTTGTCTAGTTTGTTTATTCAACCTGAACTTGCCTCTTATGCCTGCTTGCTTAAGGCCTGTTTAAATCTGTTGCATTAATTATCATTCAAAGCTAGTAACACTTCTAACTCTAATTTCAGATGTTTGTCCTGGACAGAGTAGAAGGAGATAGCTGTTCTCTGAATGAATTTACTGTAACTGGTTCAACGTATGCTCCCATGGGAGAAGTGTAAGTGTTCTGTTGGAGTTAAATATTTGTCTGTTTATGCATTGACTATTACTTTAGGCTTGAAAAGTGATGTGTGTAATACTCAATAGTGATTGTTAATAAATGAAAGCTCAGCCAGTGAGAATGCAAACTGAAGGGCTAGGGGGGAAGTAATTAACAGTAAAAGGAAGTTAAATTCTAGAAAAGTAAACCTTCATGGAATTTACTTAATACAGTCTCCAATATTGCAGTGTTCCTTTGATAATCTAAAAATAAATTAGGGGTAGGTTGAGAGGATTTATTTTACTGAAGTCTTACCGGACTAATATTAGCTATCCCAATGCTTCAAAATGAGGTTTACTTTTTTATTTTTAAAAAACCTGCATAAATCTGAAGAGGTGAGCCTCTGTTAATCTGTGAACTCAATGTTTCCAATTCCCCTGTCGCAGAGAAGGTAGGAGATTTTTTCTAAAGCATCTTATTAATGTGTTGGAGTTAATTCTTAAATTTACTGTAAATTCCTGTCCCCTACCCTCAGTAGTTTATTGAACTTGGTGCATCTGTACTTGAATACATGTGTGTGTTTGTCTCAGCCTTTGGTATTTGAGCTGGTGTTAAACCCGCTCCCTTAGGAAGGGAATGATACATTTTGGTTTACTTTATCAGTTCCAAGTCTACTAGTAGGATAGGTGGTTCATCCTGACAACACTAGGAATTTTTAGGGTTCTGCTTCCAGAAGGAGAGCCACCTCTTACTGGATTGTTACAGCTCCTTTTACTTGGCCAGTCTTTCATGTGTTTTTAATCTTACCAGTTCAGTTTTACTTTAGAATATAATTCTACTACGTATGAATTAGAATTGAGATTCAGTTATTGTAAACATCTCAACCTGGTGGAGTTTCACGTGCATGCCTCTGACTGCATGCAGTCTTCACCAATCTGTTTAATTTTCATAGCAGTTAAGACCATAGTGTTCTCAGCAGCTGGAAATCTTAATTCCCCATTCTCTTTTGTTTCAAAGCTAATTGCTGTCAAAAGCTTATGCTTTCATTTCAGGAGACTACATTTACTTAGGCAAGGTGACATTCTAGATCTTGTAAAGCAGCCAGCTATTACGCTTTAGCTGGTCTCGCAAGAGCTCTAGATAAACAAAATAATAAAATATAGTGTGGTGACAGATGTCGAGTATAATAGGACAGTCATCAATGTATGTTAATGTTCTATTTTTACTTGCTGAAATGGGGGAAATGTGAATAAGCATGTTAATCGCACTGCATTCACATACAGAAAGAACATTCTGTGAAAGGGAAATTACCACGGAAAGGCTGTTATTGGAGCATAAGGAAACAAATAGCTAAATTCTCAAACCTTTCGGGCTGACTTATTTCTGCATTTATGGGCAGCTTTTTTTAAAATTGGTGACTTTAAAGTAAGGTGACCAACTTCACCTTGGATTGCAAACTGTCACTGAAAGTAAAGTTTGGAGACCTTAAGAGGCAGTCTAGTCCATTGCACTGCCCTAAAGCAGGACCCGCTCTAGATACAAACCATTCTGGACAGCTGTTTCTTTGTTATACTTAACTTCAGATACTGTTGTCTTCCACAGCTGTATAGGCAGACTACTCTTTCATAACCATTAAGCGTTTTTGAAAATCAGTAATTTTTCACATGCTCTTAAAGTATTTGATACATAACTTCCCCTAAGATGCATTCAGAATATAAAATTACAAATATTTCTTACTGAAAAACTAAAATGTCATACCCAGGGGATGTTAGGAGATTGTCAAACAGAGTCTCAGCACACGCAATGTGCATGCTTACTTGCAGACTGAGAGCATAAAACTAACAATTAAGAATGGTGGCAAAAGCTAGCAGATTGCATTTGACCTTCATATGAGTTCATCTTTAGCTAATCGAAAAGCCTGAAGCTTTAAGGGAAAAAAAAAAAACCCTACAAAAAAAATCTATCCAGAACTGACCCCAGCAACTTAGACTCCATGTGCATTTGCCATTCTTCAGAAATTGTTGATAGGGAACACACAGGCAAGGGGGGCAGGAAAAAAGCCTGGTATAAGAAGTTATGGATATCCAAGTGTGCTCGTTTTCTTCAAGTTCAGAACAGGTGAAAACAGGAAGTATTAGCTGTGATAGATGAGGTGACAAACTGAGAGCTGCTGGGAACTTTAACGAGTTGAGAGGTTAAAGCCACTGCTTATGGCTGTAGAATTATATGCAAAATGAAACTTCAGAAGCATACTTGTGGTTTTTAAGATGCATTTTGTTCATATGCTGTGTTATACAACATTGTAATTTGTTTGCAGTACTACAAGAGACTGAATAAAAGCTTACATAATCGGACATGTCATAGTCTATGTTATGAATTCTTATGGAGTAGTGATCCATGTCTTTCTACCACCAGACCTTTTTCTTCCTCCTTGAGAGCTTTAATGAAAGATGTTATATATGAGTTATGTCTTGCTAACTTTGGAAGGGGGACGGTAACAGTATTGAACACTGTCTTGGTTCTTTTATGCTTACTCTAGAAGTATGCTAGTGTTCCAGAAAATTAATTCATTTTCTATCTATTTCCAAATGTGAAAGCAAAGAAGTTGCTGCATATTTGTGATGTCTAAATGTGCATTACTTCAGAAAAATGTACCTTCCCTCTTTCTAAGGACTTCAGATATTAATCATTAAGTGTATATGACTACTAGAAAAGAACATTTCTTTTCTAGTGGAATTTGTATTGTGAAATGACTTAGCTTTTCATTGGTTTAGGAGGTTCACATATATAGTACAGATTGATTTTTAAGAAATTAATAGAAGCCAAATTTACTTTTATGCTTGCCCAGTGCATGCATTTCATGCATGGCAGTAAATCTGCAGAATATGCAGTAAGACTAAGGAAGCTAAGCTCCTAAGGTATCCAACAATATCCCTCTCCTACTTGGAATTCCCCTCTAAGTCCTGCGCATACTCTAATACGGCTTTCATATGCCTCTTCACTGAGCTCTTTTACTTCTCTATGTTGCTGTACGACTGTCACTGAAAGAAATAAGGTTTTGCAGTTCAGGTAGTGATTTCATTGATAATCATGTCATTCTGTTCATGACTGTTTGATCTAAACTTCAGAATTCACCTTTATCAAACCTGCTCTTCTCAACAATTTCTGGTTCTGTAGTTCCAAGTTCATAACTAATAAGCATTGTACTAAATGGAAAGGGATTGGAAATGGAAATGTAAAGGGATTAAAGAAGGGAAAAAGGTGAGATGCTAATACTAAATAACTAACTTAAATCTCCCCCTTTTCTTCCTTTGGAAAGGCATAAAGATGACAAACTTATTAAATGTAGCCAGTATGATGGCCTTGTGGAACTTGCAACGATCTGTGCACTATGTAATGATTCCTCTTTGGATTACAATGAAGTAAGTACATATCCTAGAACAGGGGAGAGTGTGAGAATGAGGATTAATGTTTGTTCTTATCTGTCTGTGTAATACCTTTTCAGTGGTAAATCTCCTTCTAGTCAAGGAGGAGAGTATTTAGGTCCTCTTAAGTATTAATTCTGGGAATGACTTGTTAGTTGAACACTAAGAAAACTAAAGCCAGGCAGCAAGTGTAATCTGGAACTTGGAGATCTCTTGGTGTGTAGAATGCGCTGCTTCTTTCTTGCTTTGCCTCGCCTCCTGAAGATTGCTACATCTCGTAATGACTTAAATGCTTGATGATAAAGTACTGACATCCTTCTCTGGTGGTCCTGAGAGTAAAGGCTTGAAATTTCCTACAAATTATACTCTTCCAAGTTGCTTTTTAAAAACAGTTTTGCTTGTTTCATAAGCCATAGTATGTCTTGTTAAGCTTTTTTTTCCCCATTGTGAAACTTGAACTTTTGTCTCTGGTAGTTTCCAAGGTGAGGTTTAAAGTAAACTCCGGTGTTTTTGTTTGCTTTGTGTTAACTAAAGGCTAAGGGAGTATATGAAAAAGTTGGTGAAGCTACAGAAACGGCGCTTACCTGTCTGGTTGAAAAGATGAATGTATTCGATACAGACTTGAAAGGACTTTCTAGAATTGAACGTGCAAATGCTTGCAACTCGGTCAGTACTGTTTTATCTGGAATTCATTGGGGAGTGAGTTTTGTGGTATGTATTATCTAAATGTGTTTTTATGCTATTGTTTTTTTATAAGGTGATAAAACAACTCATGAAAAAAGAATTCACTCTGGAATTCTCAAGAGACAGAAAGTCTATGTCTGTCTATTGTACACCAAACAAACCAAGCCGCACATCCATGAGCAAGATGTTTGTTAAGGTCAGTTCCTCACTTGAGAAAGTGTAGTTATGGAATGACTGCAAAGGTAGCACAATACTTAAAAATTATGGCACAACTGCAGCTTGAAGATGAAGGAAGGACTTTGTAATTTGAGCAAATGTTGTAGTGGAGTGGGATTTATTAAGCTAAATTTTTTTTTTTGCCTCTGCAGGGTGCTCCTGAAGGTGTAATTGACAGATGTACACATGTCCGTGTTGGAAATGCTAAAATACCGTTAACCTCAGGAATTAAGCAGAAAATAATGTCTGTCATTAGAGAATGGGGAACGGGTAGAGACACATTGCGTTGCTTGGCTCTGGCGACCCATGACAATCCACCCAGAAAAGAGGAAATGAATCTTGAGGACTCCTCAAATTTCATTAACTATGAGGTAAGTTTAGTAAAATATCCTTTTAACACTTCTGCCTCTCCCAAACTGGAGAATGGTGACTCCTTATGTTTGATTCTTCCTTGAGGAAGTTACATCTGAGAATTTTCTCTTTCTGGTTATTTTTGATGTCAGACACAATAGTTAGCCACATGTGTGGAGGGAATGCTCAGTTTAAGAAGAGACTATATATCTCTTTGAAGAAACTTAAGGGATAAAACTTGGAGTATTCTGTGGTTTTTGATACCTGTCACTCCTACTTCATTGCCCCAGTTTATTTTGGGTTTAAAAGAAAAACACTGTGTGTATTCTTGGTGGCTAGTATACAGGCTGCTGCTTGGATAAAAGTATAAGAAAAAAAATCAGTTAAACAGCCACCTGTGCAAATTGTATTATTTTATATATGTACATAAGGTCCTCGGGATCATAACACCTTAAACTGTTTTCAGAGTCAGTCTCTGAAAACAATTCCAAAAATTGCATTGTGGTTTAATGGTTTTAATGGCTTTAATGGTTTTCAGTTTGATATTGCTCAACTGCAAGACCTCTTTGGGGATTTTGTGATGAGATACACCTGCCATTTTGTGCTCTGAGGGTCAAGTTCACTTCCCTTTTTCCATATTGTCAGCTGCAAAAGCTCTGTACATGATGATCATCTTAGCTACTCTGTAATTTTCCAATGAAATCTGTATCTAGGATTTAGAGGGGGGGGGGAAATGACAACAGTTATCCGAGAGTTTGTGGCTTGTGCACTGTGCTCCTGGCACTGACGAAAAAGAGACTTGACTGCTTGCAGGTCGAATTTGCAAGGCTGACAACTAGAGCACATTTTAACTAATAAAACGGGTGCATTTGAAGCAAGATATGTTTGGAAAGGTAGGATCCCTTTTCAGAGTGTGGTCATGCTCTGGAAATTAACTGTGTCCTCTCATATGCTCATCATGTAGGTGGTACCATGTAGTGTTGTGATTCCAAAAGCATTAAATTCTTATTTACCTTCTCTTACTTGTTAATGTGCGTCTAGATTTGTGACTTTTCAGTTCTTCTCCAGCTGTCTGAATTCAGAGTCAGAGCTAAAGTGCTGTGAAGACTTTGTATGGTGAAACAGATAGCCCCTCTGAAGTAACCCTTTCAGGAAAAAGAAAAAACTGATATAAGAGCAAGTATATCATGCATAATACACTGGTTTTGACCAAATGGCAGGATGACATAGGCCTCTGTCTCAATTGCTCAGTGTAGAACTGCAGAATATTGTGGACAAGGAGTAAAAACAAATGTCACTACACTGAGAGATATTTAGCATGCAAGCAAAATTATTGTTTTGCTAATGTCAAATGAGAAGTCTACAGGATCTTGCACTAAAACTTGGTGCTGTCTTGTTTCAGACCAACTTGACCTTTGTCGGCTGTGTGGGTATGCTGGATCCCCCAAGAATTGAAGTAGCTTCATCTATAAAGTTGTGCAAACAAGCTGGTATTAGAGTTATTATGATTACTGGTGATAATAAAGGCACAGCAGTAGCTATTTGCCGTCGTATCGGTATCTTTGTGGAAGATGAAGATGTTTCTACAAAAGCCTTTACTGGTCGTGAATTTGATGAACTCTCACTCGCTGCCCAGAGAGATGCTTGCCACCATGCCCGTTGCTTTGCTCGTGTAGAGCCTTCCCACAAATCTAAAATTGTTGAGTTTCTTCAGTCTTTTGATGAGATTACAGCTATGGTGAGTAATTGAACTTTTACTTGGTTTGAAAGGCATACACTGTGTTTAAACCCAAATTATGCCTTGTCAGACTAATACCTCATTCTGGAAAAAGCTTCTTCCACGTTCTGCACTTAAGTGATTTTTTTAAAGATCCAAAACCACACCCAGTGCAGAATTCCTTTCTAGTCCTGTGTGTAAGTGCCCACCTCTTCTTTTTTTTTTTTTAAACTTTAAATTCTTGTTTTAGACTGGTGATGGTGTCAATGATGCCCCTGCATTGAAGAAAGCAGAAATTGGAATTGCTATGGGTTCTGGTACTGCAGTGGCTAAAACTGCTTCTGAAATGGTTCTGGCAGATGATAATTTCTCAACTATTGTAGCTGCTGTGGAAGAAGGACGTGCAATTTATAACAACATGAAACAGTTCATTCGTTACTTGATCTCCTCCAACGTTGGAGAAGTTGTTTGGTATGTTTAAAATGGGGGGGGGGGGGTGTGTTGTTTTTTTTTCTTTGAACCAGAGTAGTGATGATGGAGTCTTTTGTTAGTTATTTATTTACTTCCACTATTTCTCACCAAAACCAGAGAAACAGGTTCTCCAGGTAATTGATCATTGTGATTGTGCAGAAGTCTGCATACTTTTAGCCTAGTCTTTACTGGAGAATTTTAGCATACCACAAAAGATTCACATCGCATTGCATGTAATATTCTAGCTCAGTAGGTGGCTAAATGCTTTACAATTATTTCTATTACTGGAATAATTCTCTAGAATAGGAAAATAAAAACCTTAATCAAATATTACAAGATCTGGTATTTTGGATAACTTAGCCACAGATATAACTTAGATGCTTGTTTAACCCCAAGTTACGGACGAACGTCTCTTCTGTGTCTTTGGAAGAAATGGTGACCCAATAACATAGAATGCATTTCTGGTAACAGAATGTAAATATTGATCTCCTAACAGTTGCTTATATCAAAGTATACTTTCTCCCAGAGTGGAATATAACACAGCAATTATCTTGCCTTGTTTCTTGTAAACTTCAAAGCTGTCCTTCATATGGCTCTTGCTGCAGCCCCTGTTTCTGTTCTATTTATTCACACAGGCTTGGAGCCATGAAAGCTACATGCTCATTAAATTTTTGGAGGGACTAGCAGTAATCTAGCTAAATGAAGCTTAGTCATTTGAGTTAAAATGCTATTATGTGTGCAAAAGTTTTAGTGTCTTTTAGAAAGTGGCTTGCAAGCCTTTATGCATGTATGTATATATTTACCTATACAGACAAATAGAGTGGGGAAAAAACAAGACTAAAGCAGAAACTCTTCAATTCCTGAAGTTACCAGAAGAGGATAATGCTTCAAAACTTATATGCCAGTAGTTAGAAGTGTTTGCTATTGGATGGATAAATTTTTAGTTTTCTGAATGTGAATATTCAGCTTGTGATATTAAATGGCTAATTCTGTATGAGAGAACAGAAGTGATGCTACAGGCTTAGGCTTAAGCATTAAAAGGACTTATTTACATGCACAAGAATAAGCTTATAACTGGTGGGGTGTTTTTACAGTATCTTCTTGACTGCTGCCCTGGGTTTTCCTGAAGCTCTAATTCCTGTCCAACTGTTATGGGTAAACCTTGTGACGGATGGTCTCCCTGCTACTGCTCTGGGCTTTAATCCTCCTGATCTTGATATCATGAATAAGCCACCACGCAACCCTAAAGAGCCACTGATCAGTGGATGGCTCTTCTTCCGTTACCTAGCTATTGGATGTAAGTAGTAATAGCTTATTTTTTTTAAGTAAACTTAGGCAGGTAAATTTTTTTTGAGATCCACTTGAAAGTAGTTTGTCTAATCTCTTTGTATGCTGAAATCTTGAAAGCTAGCAATAGATGTTCTGTGGAACTGGTATTCTTCCTTTTTGTTTCGAGATTCACACTTTATCTTGCACATTTGCAGGCAGTGCCATGATTGGAACAGTAAAGTTGTGATTTTTTTTTTTGTCACTGGTAGCAACTGAGGCACCAAAAGCCCTAGTTGCATAACATCAGTATGACATTCACCACTTCATCAGAATCTTTTGATTTTTGACAACTAGGAAACCATTAGAAATTTTATATACTTCTATACTGGATTAGACCTTCAAAATTGTCTGATAGTGGATGCTGTTACAGTCCTCATAAAGAGGGAAGCCCTTCAGGAATAGATGAACTTAGGGCCAAGTTTGGCCTCTGTTCTCAAGCAGTCACCTATTTGCCTTTTCCCATTTGACTCATTCCAGGCTGAAATGCTTTTAGCTCAAAGCATTGAGATAGCAGATTTTAGCTTGTCCATGCAATAATGGTCAGCCTTAGGAAGATGCATGTTGTGGGATTGGGATTGAAGAACCAAGACCAGCAATTAGTGAATATGCACCTGCATTAGCTGTTGAGGCTGTACATAGAACTACTGCTAAATCTGAAAATGACAACTGTCATGTATCTAACTTACCATTTTTGTGCTTAAGTAGAAGAACACAACAGGTTTGCTGGCATGGCTATAATCGGGGGAAAATAAAGGAATATCAGTTTGTGAAATCATACCAATTTGTGAAATCAATGGACGTAGATTTAAACCTTAAATATAGCTATAGTACTGTAAAGCTAGAAAAAGTATCTACAGGGTTACTTAATGCACACTGTCTTCATGCCAGAAGTTGTGACCTTAATTTTCCTGACTTCATAGATCTTTAAGTAAACCTCAGTATTAGTTAATGTAAGTACGGACACATTGGGTTCTGAGAGGGAAAAAGAAAAATTGCAGGTTTATTACTCCAAGTGATATCCTTGTTTGCCTTAAGTCCTAGCTGTCAGCTTCCATAAGCAGATATTAGTAGAGTGTTTAATGGTTAAGCTGCTAACTGGTGGAGCAGATTTCCTGCACAGGAGATAGATGAATTACAGTCTATTTTTTTACAGTACTGGAGGTCTTGAGGTAGAAGTTCAAGTGTGGCAAGTGAGATCTCTCGCATACAGTTCACAACACTGAAAAAAGCACTTTGTTTTCTTTAAGGTTATGTTGGTGCTGCCACAGTGGGTGCTGCTGCTTGGTGGTTTATCGCTGCTGATGGTGGTCCAAGAGTTACCTTTTATCAGCTGGTATTTGCTCAGTTTAATATCTTGGGGGGGAGAGGGGAGATACATGCTTCTTTCATACTTGTTACTTGAAATGACTGTAGAGAAACAGTAGGTTACAGAAATTCATATGACGAGATGTTTTCAGACTTGTTACTGTAAAACTGGATCATGATTAATAAGTCGTAATACTAAAGCTCAAAGGTGGGATACCTGAGCTTCTAAGCAATTTGAAGGACTAATTGCCATCTTGTAAGTAAAAGATTAATGGGGATTTTCGTAAAGCTGGCAAAAGTTTAAAACCAGTGCTTATAGGAGTCATATTAGAAAGTTTTGTTTTCATAATACTCGCTGCTTATTTCATAATTGCCTATTTTACACTTTAAAAGTTAACAAGCTGTGGAAGTGAGTTCACATTGTTCTGTTCCAGAGCCATTTTCTGCAGTGCAAAGAGGACAATCCAGACTTCTCTGGTGTTGACTGTGTGGTTTTTGAGTCTCCATATCCAATGACAATGGCTCTTTCTGTACTTGTCACCATAGAGATGTGCAATGCTCTCAACAGGTTAGTATGTCCAAATAGGAAAGCAAGTTTCTGCATAGCTTATCCAAAATCCTACCTTTTGTGCAATTTGATTCTTAGTGTATGGACACTAAGATGGAGAATGAGTCATACTTCCTTTCTGAATCCTGGTAGTGCAAACAAAATGACTCTCTTAGATAACACTTGAGATCTCTTATCATAAGGTATATTTTTAAGTCTGCCAATTCACTCTGGTATTTTACTAAGCATGAGCAACTGAAATGTTTTCCATTATTTCTAATCTAAGCTTAATCAATCAGATTATCTCTCCTATGTTGGTATAAAGTGATATCAAGGAGAACTAAAATAAGAATACTGAAGATACGGAAAATAGTTTTTCCTGCCCTAAGGGAGTGTGGGTTCAGCCAATTAATATTAGATTATAAATGGAAACCACTAAATAGCACAATGTCAAGGGTATTTTTCTTCAAATAGCTTAGAGGTCAGTTAATTTAAAAACAAATAAACTTTAAATACAAGTGTACTGCGGTAGTCCTACATAGTAAGATACTGCTCTATATATGATGTTCTGGATCTCAGCCTCTTCTGCAGCATAGCCTAAATGCAGATTGAATCTGCAGAGCAGAATTAACAAGCAAGCATTAAGAAGGTGTAAGTACTTGACCCTCTGTATATCCAGTTGTTAAGTGAACTTCAGAAGAAGTAGGTGCACTAGGTCCCAGCCATATAGTAGACTGGAGAGGATTCAGTCTTATGCTGTTATGCCCATCTTTCCCTTACCCCTCCCACGGAGAGGATGTTGGGGTCTTAGCAAAAAAGGTAGACTAGATCAGGAATGAGCAGAACACACAAAAGCTTTCAAAAATAAATGTGCAGCTAAACTGTGACTGCTTTGCTAAGCAGACTTCCAAAGTTGTTTAAAGTTGCAACACATATAAACTGTATCTTGGTGTCTTCCTTTCCTTCATGACCGGGATAATTTGTGACTTGCCATGCTGTTTTCTTTCCAGCTAGTTTTCTGACTTACTGAATTTCCTATTGGTATCTTACATACACGTATGTACCATGTTTCTATTGCAGTCTGTCAGAAAATCAGTCCTTGATGAGGATGCCCCCATGGGAAAATATCTGGCTGGTGGGCGCTATTTGCTTGTCCATGTCACTCCACTTCCTTATCCTTTATGTGGAACCGCTGCCAGTAAGTGCATGTATCTTACACCCATCCCTGAACTTGGAGATAGAGCAAAAACTTGTCTGGAGCTTAAGGCAAGGGATGGAGGGGAAGAAAAGATGTAATGCTTGGCTTTTCTTTCAGATTATCTTCCAGATCACACCTCTGAATGTGACGCAATGGCTGATGGTATTGAAAATCTCACTACCTGTCATTCTGCTGGATGAAACACTTAAATATGTGGCCCGTAACTACCTGGAACCTGGTAAAGATAGTGTGCGGCCTGCCACCAAACCATGTTCTTTGTCAGCATGCACCGAAGGAGTTTCCTGGCCGTTTGTGTTCATTACTATGCCCTTGGTTATCTGGCTTTACAGCACAGACACTAACTTTAGTGATATGTTCTGGTCTTGACTGACATGGTGACAAGTTTTACATTCAAGGAAAAAGTTTAACTTAATTTTTTTATTGTTTAGAGCAACTGTCTATTTCTGCTGAATTTTCACATGAACATATTTGCCGGTGATGGAGGTTTCATAATCTAGATTTTGGTTTTTTGCTTTTTCTGACTTCAGTGGGGGCAATATATTCCTCTTTTATACACAGTTAAAAGTGTCCATTGACATGTACAGAGAACTAACACTATTTTATGCAAATATTTTTTTGTAGATGAAAAGCATGTACAGTGTTCTGTTCGATAGTCTATTCATCATGTAAAAAAAAATAAATTTTTTTTTGAGCCAGCGGACACTATCAGACTAAATTGGCAGCAGATTTTAGGGAATGAATGTGTTTCGTCTAAAACTAAAAAAGCATGTAACTGTTTGTCTTCTGCATGATCATCCAAACTTAATTTGTCATAAAGTCAGGTTTTATTCGTAAGCAGAACTTTCTGCACTGGGTAGAGAGTACTGCTACCTCGGTCAGGATTTCTTCTCTGTTTCCCCTCTTCCCGTTCCCTCACTCTCAGTTCTTGACTGTCCGTGTTTACACCAGTTTCTGTATGAGGTATGCCTAATCGTGCTCGTGCAGAAAATATCATTCCAGGTGCAGCCTGCTGGGGTTCTTCCATACTCTGAACACACATAGGGTTGTTTTTTTAAGATTATTTATTTAAGCGTCTATTGTATTTTATTGTAACAGACCTTATTTTGCCAGTGTTGCCCATTATGCACGGATAGGGAGGGCTACTTCTGTCTACTTAAATCTAAAGCAAGCCTTTTTTTAAAATACACAGTCTGTTTTAATTCCAAAAGAGGGTTTAAGTTGGGTTTTAATACCTTATTTACATGTGTCAGATCCTTTCTTCCCTCCCCCGCCCCTGCCCCTGATCAAAATTTGTAATGAGACCTGGAAAAACAACTTGCACTGCATAGCTAGAAATTGGATTTCCTGCACTTAGGGCACTAATGATCAGTTGTATACATGGAGTTACTCTGCTGGCCTGTTGTTAGCCTGACTTGAAGTAACAAGTTTGTGTGTGTGTTTTGTAAAATCTGTAAATAGCACATGACCAAATTGAACATATTGTATAGAACTATTTTTATTTTAATGTGGCACTAACCACCTTCATTATTACAGTAAATGTTAAAGCATGTTTTCAGATTCAGTCCTGTATCAACAATGTGTAAGTCATTAACAGTCCTAACTGTGGTGTTTTTCTCCAATGCCTTCCAACTTTCATCGACTAAAGTGAGTATTTCTCTTCCATTTCACCATGCCAGTGGTGACTTGCTGTAAAATAGCATATGCTGTATACATGTTGAAGAATAAATAGTAATTTCCTTCATTCCCATGCTGTGTTTTGTCAAACTCTGCTGTGCTACATTATTATCACCACTTTAGACTCTTTGTTTTGTGGTCTGAAGCTCAAATTACTGATTGCAAAGGCAAAGCTCTTGCTTTTGGTTTAGTGTATTTTAGGTCTTGTTTTATAGCACCAGGAGTTGTAGTGCCCCAAGATCTTAACAGCTTTTGGTCTTAAGTTTGAGATAAAATTGGACAAATCTGTAACTTAAGACAGTGACAGCTGTTCACATGAATGTTTAGTGTCCAAAACACTCTGGTACTTGTGGTCAGGTGCTGGTTTACTCCAAAGCTTTTTCCGGCTCTGAAATAGGGGATGCCCCTCTGAGCTGACCACCCTTCCCTAATCTCTGGTATCTGCAGTGCTCAAAGTGCAGGCGCTCCTCTTTGCAAAAACAGCTTCTTGCTTCCAGTAAGTGGAAACACTTTGTACAGTGGTCATATGAAAAGACAAAAGAACAGTCTCAGCTTAACAGGATAGTCTTTGAAAATTGTACTGGGGTCACTATGTCTTTGTAGGCATAGTGTTATCTTCTGCTGGCTCAGTCTGCTTTAGTAGCCAAATTCAAACAGCTTTCTGATGCCTCATAGAGGAAAATGATAGTTAAAAGCTATGTTCTGTCAGTGCCAGCTGGAATCCAGTGAGCACAGATAATTCTCTAGGTTTCAAGCTTTCAAATATAGATGCTAACGTCAAAATACACAGACCCTATCTGAAATTCCACTGCATTGTGAGTACTTGCTGTTTATATAGACTTTGACTTGTTTTAAGTTGATGCTGAAGTGACTCAGAGGAGCTGGACCTGATCATGTAGTAGGTGTGTTGCTGAACTGTTAGCATTTAAATCCTGTTTAATGTCCTCTTCAGTGTGGAAGAACCTGTCTTGGCCAAACTGAGGTTTTGCATACCACAAAACCAATGGCCAGCACTGGCTATTTGCTGTTATCAATAATAAATGAGCCATATGAGACTTGTCCCTGTTTCTTGAAACAGAAACATAATAGGTCATGTGATTTAGGATTCCTTGAGATCAAAATTATGTACAAGCATGTTATTTGTTGGAAACAAATACTAGCAAGTTAGTTCTATGTGCTCCCAGCATTGTTGACAAGCATTTTCCAGGGCGGGAACACCACTGAATCTTTGAACCCTGGTTCTGTGTGAACCTCCAGAGCACCATGTTGGTGGGCTCTTTTAAAGGCACGTATCTGACCCGTCACCATGAACTGGTTCTGCTTCTTGTACAATCCTATTCCTGTCTATTATGCCAAATAATCCTGCTATAATACCCCCTTTTTCCCTGTCTCTAAGAACCTGAAGGGGAAAATTACTGTTGATAAGTAGAATTCAGTCTTCAACAACTTCTTTGGATCTCTGTGTTGAAGATGACTCTTACTCCTTGTGTCATGGATTTCCACCCTGACATCTGAGTGCTCACTCACATTGCACATCTCGAGAGCACTTGCATTAGGGCCCTGTGTTCCTTAGAGTTTACCTTTGAAAGCTGGATGACCAGTGGGTGAATAGAGTGGCATTCATCTCTACAGGCTCCTGCAGTTATGGGAACAGTCAGATTTTTATAAGGTGCTCCTAAAGAGCCCAAGCAATTTTAATCTACCCTGGTTTTCTTTTATTTCTCCCAGTCTTGCTGTCCAAATTTTCCTGTAGAAATGGAGCATAGGGTTCCCTAAGATCAGCACTTATCTTGGCTTCAATGGCAGCTGTTGCTATGCTTTCAGTACTTCTGTTTCCCAAGTGTTGCCACTACATGGTAAATACCAGCCTTGTGTGGTCTGGACTGGCCAAATGTTAAGACCTACCATGAGCTTCCTCCCAGGCAGTGAAGCGCCCCTGCCCTGAAGTCCCTGTCTGCTGCAAGCTTCCTTGTGATCTTGGAGGTGGAGTGCTGTGGATCTGGTCTTAACCCTTCTCCGTTGAGCAGGCTGAGGGAGTGTGCTTCTGGCATTAGAATAGCATAAGGCAGCTGATGGCTTGGCTTTTCAATTACAGAAACTATAGAAATACAGTGCAAGGTTAGTAACGTGCTGCAAGAAAACGTGTTAACTAAAATGCTTATCCTTAATTGTGTAGATCCTGTCATTCTTTAGCTATCAGTCCTTTCATCTGGAGAAGCCAAGAAGGGAGAACTTTTCAATTTAGAATAGACTGACTTGCCAACATCTCAAAGTTGAAACTCTCACTTCATTTCTTTGTTCCCTATGTATTTCCTCTCCAGCCTCCTCACTGTATTAGGGTCATCTCGGGATAGAAGTAGGTAACTCCTATTTTAATGTGTTAGCCCTGTGAATATATAAAAGGAAGCACTTATTTAAGCAGAAATAACTCAAAAGTTACCCAGGCTTTATCTACCACCCCATTTTTAGAAAATAACTTTATACTTTTTGTTTCCTTTTGCTCTCATCTCACTGAGCTTTTTCATCTCTGCTGTTTTCTGGATTCCTTAGTGTCCTTGCATATTGCTACTTACATTTTAGTGTGAGAGAGGTGTGTAAGACTCGTATCAATCATGTGATTGATGCTACCTTATGCTAGGAACACCTGGAAAGATAGCAGCTTATGCTGGGAAACCAGTGGGGTTTGGTATGAGAGCAGCTCCTCCCAAATTCAGTGTTCTGTAGCCTGGTCCAAATCGGAGCAAAGAAAATGGTCAGACAGCTGCAGTCATACGTCAAATATTTAGACAGGGGCTTTTATCTTCGTAGTGCCTTGGGCCCTCTGCTTTCAGATGTGAGTGATTCAAAGTACTGTTTGTGAGCTACACAACGAGCTGCTCCTTTTTGCTGGCATCCAAGCAATAAAAATAGTTCATACTTGGTTTCCTAAAGTATTACTGCAAATAAGTGTGAAACAGGGTGCAGAAAAATATACACCAGTCTGTCAAAATGCTATGAGGCTTATGTTTGTAGGGAGACTGTTCTGGAGAAGGCTAATGGTAAGAAAATGAGTTTTTAATCTGATGATAAAATGCAGTACAGCAGTCCTCTGTCACAGTTCCAAGAACACAGCTGATGCACAGAATATACATGGTAAACAGCTTAAAGATGGTTGAACTTGCTGAGATGAAGGGAGGTAAAACCGATACAAAGTTGTCTGTCTCTTGCACCTGTCTTGTTTACTTCTTTGCACTTCTAACCATTAACTGTTTCCCTAATCTCTGCTAATTACATCCTTAATTACATTAATATGCATTTTCAAATCTTAGCAGGAGAGCCTAAATTTCATAGTGTTGAAGCAGTGTTTTGAAGAGCCACCATCAAGTTCTAGGGAATCAGAGTACACTGTTCTTCTCTCCTAGACGCAAGGCTAACCTTACGTGGTGTTTTAGGGGTAAAGTACAGTAGTAGCTTTATTACGTTGTACTCTACCCTTTGCCTACGCATTAATCTGTGTAGTTTAATGACTTCTTCAAAGCTTTCTTACTGCTTCCCAGAATAAGCTGCATAACTTGGAAAAGGGACATTGTTAGGTCACTTTGGGGCCAAACTTGCAATATAATGCCTTGATTAGGAAAACACCCTTAAAGTTCTTAAAAACTTGAGCTCAAGCGGTGTAGTATAGAACTTGAAAGTAAAAATTACAAATAACTGAGACTCGTCTATTGCCACTAGTCAGGCAGAGAAAGGCAAAAGCTATCTAAACATGTCTTAATTCTTTTTCACTGCAGTCTGCTGTAGGAAGTGCAGGCTTTGCTGATGATAAAGGGGGCTCTGCAGCATTCAGAAGAGCTGAGCCACAGTCAAAGGGTTCTAGGCTTTAAGAACAAAGTAACCTGAGAGTGTCCCTTCAATGAGAGAGCAGCCAGTTATCAAACTTCACTTTCTTCTTCACTGTTGATCTTAGTCTTGCTTGTGTAATGATACTTAGCATTCATCCTTTCATTAACTGATGCCTTTTCTTTCTTTCCTTTTCAGCAATACTGGAGTAATCGCTTCCTAAACAATTTTGCAGAAATGTAAGGTTGTTTTGTTGCGTGCATGTGTTTTTAGCAACACATCTACCAAAACTTCTGCATGTATCATGTGTAAAGATTCTTTGCTTCCCCTAAAACAAAACTCATTGTGTTCTCTGTGGAAGAAATGTGTGGTACCATTAGGACTTCATTATACAGATGTACAAATGTGCAATATAGCTTACCGAATTGGAAACTCTCTCCAGAAAAGTTTGGTTTCTGTGCTGCATGGAGAAGAGTTTGTTTATCCTTGAACAAGAGTCGCGGAGCTGTCAGCCAATTTTCCATATTTCTGTATGTAAAATGTCAGTTTATACAATGTACAATATCAAAATAATGCATGCCTTCGGTTGTAGACAAATCTTTCTCTGTATTGTATCATCCAAACATACTACTCTATAACAGCTTATGTACAATGCTACCCTATTTATAAAATTCATTGAAAAGACTACAGATGAATGTTGAACCGTAAGCCTCCAGTTCATAACTTTGGATTTTTTATCATGTGTGCAAATCAACCTATTTTGCACTGTAATGTAACTTATTTAAATCTAAGGCAGTAAGACAGATGTTGGTGCAATACAAAATATTGTGATGCATTTAGATAAAAAGCAACAACTGACTTTGCCAGTTACCACAACTGCATGTATGACCTTTAGAAGTTGTAAATAAGATCAGTTGTCTATTTACATGCCGGCAGTAAGAAGCATCACACCTAGTTTCATTTGTATCAGGTAAATAAATTTATTCTACAATACGTACTTTGCGTGTTATTTTATGCACTTTGTTTTCTGCAGGTACATGTGTACATACTTCAGTGCTCTCTCATATTCATGCCAGGATGACACTTACTAGCACCAACACCATTGCAATCTTTCCTCCTAGAACTATGCAGATGCCAGCTGCTCTTCCAGCAGTATTGACCTCCTCGCTGGTGTGATTTCCTCTGTCCAGGGGCTTGTGTGTGTGTTTAAGGGACACTGTCAAGTACTTTGATCACTCAATTTTTTTAAAATGCTCCATTGTTTGTAAAATCCCTCTGAGAAACTTAAAATAAACATTTCTTTCCCAACTACATCTTTATTTTTTGTCCTTTTCTGTTTTCTAAATTGCCCCAACCTGAAGTAGCTGCTAGTCTCTTCCCCTTTCCACAGGCCGAAGGAAGATAAACCAAATGTCATTGCTACAAAGCGTGCACCACAAGTGCTTCTCTCAGTTATGGCTTAGTCCATTCCCCAAAACACGGGCTGTTCTGCCACAAGCTCTCGGTGCAGGAGTCTGTGTTAAGCATTAGGCAAGATGAAAGCACTTCAAGGGTAAAAGCTGGATTTTCCAAGTGTCCTGTAATGCTCTGCTCCAGAGCCCACAAACGAAATTTTGTTTGGAATAAGAGAAGGGGGAGCCTCTCTAAATATGCAACTTCAGCAAACTTCAGTAATGTGTTTTAAATTAAGTGTAATGCCTCTTAACCTCCAGCTCGTGATACCAGCACGCTGCTAGCAAACAGTGTTATCCAAATGAGGTGACATGTCTGAGACCCTTCAAACACGGCAGCGTGAAGTTTAAAAATACTAGGGTTGAATTCCACTGTTCAGCTGAACTATAAGATGGTGGAGGATGCATTAATACATAGGGCTGAACTGCTCATGCCTGCTTCCTACTATGGTAGTGTTCTAAGCAAGCTGAGCTCTGCTCCTAACCTCTGGGCTGAGGCTGTCAGAACCGAGTTCAGCACTCAGCTGTTATCTACAACTGCAGCTCTTCCCGCCGCCTTATTTATAGCCCGTCTTCAGCACACGCCAACAGCACTGTCACCAGCAACCCTTCCAAGCTGGTGCCCTGTGGACAGTACACCCGAAGGCAGGGGCAGGCATCCCGTTAAGGCTTTACACGGACACCTGAGCTAAATGGCTGAAGTCGTTTGTCCAGAACACAGTGAAGAAACTGCCCCATTAGCACCTCTCCCCTTGTCATAACCTCTAGCCTTGCTTTAATCAGGAAGCAAGGAAAGAGAGGAAAAGGAGGCTCACTTCTTTCTCAACAGCAGGCAGCTAAAGTCCAGTTTCTCAGACCTACACCCTCACGGGTTGTACCAACACAGCTGTGTGAAAGTCACTCCTGCTGATCTGCTGCCCCTTTTTTCAACTTAAAGAAATACATGTCACCAGCACTGGTACCAAATGTAAAGTTTAGTGATGATATGAAGTCATTGTTCAGTAAACAGCTCGTGCTCTGTCTGCATTGCTGTCATGGCGAGTTACATTCCACGGAAGGTTTCAGCATTTCTGCATTCAGACAGCACCTCACTGGTGAGCAAACTGAGACCAAACTCTTCACTTATTTTTAGCCTTTTTAAAAATTATGATCTGCAAGATTAAGTCATAACTAGACACCCAAATGAACTGCAAGCGGCACTTTGAAGTACAGCCATATGAAGAAAACGTGATGCTCAGTGGGTTGCTAGGTACTTGAGTGCAGGAGTATGTGGTAAGAGATGCTGAGATAAACAGCTTCATCTTCCCCCTCCTCCTCCTCTCACTGCAAACCCCTGCTCTGATGCATTGCATGGATGAGCCCACTGACAGCCACAAGGGAAGAAAACAGTTCCCCATAGCTCAAGTTATTAGGCGTTCTATTACATCAAACTCTAAATACCGAGGGCAGAAAATAGCCCTGTTTTTACACTGAGGTGAATTTGTCTATGATTAGAACCCACGTCCACCCCCAGGAGGGTGGGCAAGAAACGAGAAAAGCCTGTGGGGGAGGAGATGGCAAATTCACTTCGCAACCTCAGCTAGGAAGAAGCCAAAGGAAAAGTCACGGGACCGCAGAAGAAAGACCAGCACTCCACCCTCTGCTCAGGCTGTAGAGCTCTGAGCAGCTGAAGCGTTCTTCTAAAATATTTAATCCCAACAATTTAACCACGCGGAAGTGCAGAGAAGTCTTTGGTCATCAGTTGAGCAGGCTCAGGCTATTTGCCTAATCAGGTCAGGTCCCTGTTATTTGTGTCAATAGAGACAGTGGGAACTGAATCTATAAGGATTATCCCCTTATAACTGAATCTATAAGAGTCATCCTCCTCCCCCTCCTGGAGCTGCTGGCAGGGGACATGCAGTGTGATGGGACCACCTAGACCCTTCCATTTGAACGGGTGCTTTTGGGGCAGTGCCAACCCGCACATAAGCCAGACACCGGATTTTGCTGACATCACCAACTTTAAGAGAAGAGGTAAAATTTACCAGTTTGGCTCTTCAGGCATGGCAAAGGAAAGGACTTTTAGGCCGACTTTACACATGTAGGTTCAGGAGCCTGAGGAAAGCAGCTGAGAGGCAGGGAGCTTTCAGCACCTGCAGTGTGAGCTGCCCTTCACACATCACTCGGCCCAAAGGGACTGTTCATGTCCCTGCAGACCCAGAGAGTGACTCTGAACAGTGGCCAGCCTCCAAGAGCTTCCAAGAGCTGCTTGGTGTGTCCTTTCAGCCTCTCTTTGAGGCAGAGAGGCTACCATAATTAACTGAAATAAAGTTCAGAAACAACAACAAACACCCAAAACCCGCTAAGTCCAGGCTGCTACAAACCCCTTGCTATTTATGCAGGTGGCAGAGTCAATTTTTCCTACAGAGGAAGGCAAAGAGCACCGCTTTACTGCCACGGTAAGATAACATCAGCAGCTAACAACAATCAAGCTGCACCCAGCTCATGCCTTTGTAACCAAGTCACGCTGCTCCAGCGCACCATGATTGCAAAACACCGAGCATTTTGATCTTGCGCTTGCAGCTGCCCTGCATGCAGCGAGGCAGGACACCCCAGACAGAAGTCGTAACTTAAAAGAAGTTTCTCCTGTCACTGCCCTTTGCCGTGACTTAAGCACTAATGTGGACCCTCAGTTCAGGTACGAGGCTGATCTGCACCAGGCAAACCATGGGCAGGAAAGCTCCCACCACCCCTTAACTCATCAAATGTGTGTGCTTTCCCTTCCTGGGAGAGCAACCTCACTGTCCATAGCCAGGCTGACTCGGGGCTGCCATGCCAACAACTATTCGTGGTTGAGCTCTTCAGCTTTCCAGGGATTCCTGCCAAATATTCATCATCTCACCATGCTGCAACCAGCAATTCCAGTCCTGTTATGCAGTGGCTGCCTTGCTGTGGACACAGTTCACCTCCGGCTATAAGTTATGGGTACCAAATCCTGTACCATTATAAAAATCTAAGCCTCTGGTTTGTGGGCACTGTCAGTTTCTCGGGACATCCCACTGAGGGGCTTTATACCTTCAGTGAACTGATAGCACAAGAACCCAAGCCGCAGCCACCCACCCGTGCTCACAAACCAGCCATCAGGTGCTGGAAGCCTCAGCCCCAACCAGAGAGTACAGAGTCATGATGGGCTGCTTTCCAAACCCCACACTGCTCTTGCTCACAGCTCCCAAACCTCTCATAGATCAAGAAGAAAACCAGAAGGAAATCGCTATAGCACTGACTCAATCTCCAGTCCATCAGACAAGGCACACAAACCACAGGTGGCCTGTCAGAAACCAAGGCCAAGTTTCCAAAGCACACAGAACCTGCTTTAACAAGTTCACCGCCTCCCAACGTTACAGAACCTCCCCAAGCAGCACCACCGACATTTCTACTCACGTCCCAGCATTGCGTCAACCAGATTCCGCAACAAAACAGCAAAAAGCTGTATGTGACATGCCAAAACTAGCCTGAAGAACGAATGTGCACGCTGCACAGCACCAGATCTACATCAGCACACATAACTAAACCAGAGAAAGGCTACTGCTGCTGGTGGCTGCCTACCACAGTGGGGAACAAGGCGCTCCTTCCCTTAGTCCAGGTTGAAAGACAGGGCTAATAATGGTGTTGAAGTGAAATTCAAGCACCTAAAATTGAAGTCCTGAATGCCTTTCTCAAGTTGACGCTAACTCTAGAGCACACAGATTTCCCAGGATACTTCTCTCTTCTTCTTGGAAATCACTCTAACTCCTGAAGTCGCTTTTCTGTCTCTGCTCAGAGCTGCCCTGGTGAGACCAGCTCAGCGTTTAGCTCTTCCCTACGCCTCATCACATTTCATGTGCTCATAAGGGAAGTCTCTGCCTAAACCAGAAGGGCTTTTATCTGACAGATGTACTTTGAAAGACTAACAACATCCGATCTTTCACAAAATGGAGCTGCTGACACTCTGATCTTAAAGCCTAATGGGATTAAGAGCTTCCCTCACTGCTGCACGGCAGGCAATGGTCTTTGAAGTCTTCTCCAAGACACTTCCATCTCGGTGAAAGCCCCACTGGCAGCGTCCCACCAAGCTACTTGGTTCCTCTTTTACCTGTCCCTAACAGCCCAGTGGAAAGGCAATCCTCACTGGGTTGGCACTGGGACTAGACTGGAGTTAGGAGCGGGCCGTAGGCTTTCCCCTCCCCTCAGGGCAGGGGAGGAGAACAGCCAAGTCCTGCCTCCAATAGCCAACGCTTCCCTTCATGCCATGGCTGCACACCCAGCAGCCCGGTGTCCTACCCAAGGAATCCCTGTAGCAAGTTGTAAATGTCTCTACACCTATTTAAGGCCAGATGATGGATGTTCCTCCTTCCACCATCTAAAGCCTCTGAACTCATGGCACGGATGGTAAATCATAGCACAGAAGGAGATGAAACCACTCTGTTTCCTAATCACCCTTTTTGGGCAATAGAGGCGGCAGGAACAAAAGCAGAAATCAAAGCACAGCACAGGAAGGGTTAAACCCCTTTTGCAAAAACTCAAGTATTTCCAGGGCTGGAGCGTTACTGGGTGGAAGGTCCTTAAAACTTCTCTGAGCCCAGTCTTTCCGTAAGGGGAGCAAACACTTGACAGAATCCTCCAGCCTTATCGAATTGGCGGAGTTTCAGTGTGACATTATCCTCTGCAGAACAGACACTGAGAGGTTAGCTGGAGCCACCTCCTTTCCTACCTGTTAAAAGCTGTCCTGGTGAGCTGAGGAAATGTTAAAGCCTGTCTCCATACCCTGCTCCTCCTCTTCTAACAGCCAGCAGCAGCGCCAGGATCCAGTAGTTACCCAGGCCAGCTAGAACGTAGGCTAATACAAGAATTATTGTTTTTTTCAGAGTAATACCAAACTTTCCCCTCATTAGTTAAACAGATACCGGCATTCCAGGCCATGTAGGACTACCAGATCGACAGGGACAATTCAATCCATACAAACATTGCCTCCATCTCACTTTCACTATGGATCTCGGCAGGAAAACCAGAAACTGAGGTTACACCATCTTCCCATTCCATCGCTGGCTAACTAGCACCCCATCAAGTTTTAAAAGGCAAAAAAGCTCTTTGGTCACAGATTGCAGCTTTTCACTGGCTTCCTGACAGACAAACATTTATCTCAAGAACCATATGGACGGCAGCTTACACAGACCAGTCTAAGGAAGATGCATATCCACAGATTGCTGTTCTTGCTCTGCTGATGTCATCACGCTTAAGTTTCCTGGAAAACTACTTAGTATTCCAAAAGGATGAAGCCAAGTTACCAGCTTCAACTCATCAAACCATACTGCACGTCAAGGAATAACACGGTATACTATACACTAAACGTTAAGAAAAAAAGCAGGAACAACAAAAATTCAGGGAATTTTTAAATAGTTCCGGGAAAGAGCTGGCATCTTAATGGCCTTTATAGCAAAGCACAAGGTAATGCGTCGCCTCTCCAGCACAAGAACAGGCCCTTTTGTGCTGCCAGATCAACCCAAGTTCTTGGATCCACTGCCAATGTAAGTAGCTCACTTATGCCAACCCAAGGAGCCCAACTGGGACACGTTCCAAATCACCGAACCCCCCATTAGCTAAGCAGAGTGTGCTGCTGCTGCCTGCCCAGCCAGCCACTTTAATTGGACTTTTTGTTCTCTGTAAATACTTAAGAAATTTCTATCAAGTCCAAGTCTCAGGACATGGGATTTTTTTCCCCGCTTCGTCCTCTAGACAAGGCTCACAGCGCTCTGGGATGCACGGCTGACAGCTGAAAAAAAGATAGCTGAAGTGTCCACAGGCAAACATACAGAATGCAAGGTCAGTGTTCCCTGCCATGTCACGCTCTGGTCAAACACAGCCGCAGGGCAGGCAGTTCAGCAGATGGCATCTGTTGTCCTTTAAGAAATGGTACTGTTTGTGAAAGGCCAGATACAGAAAATTCAATCCCTTTTAAAATTCATAAGTCAGGAACCGTACTGCTCTGTTAGATCCCCAAACCATCACTCTATTTGCATGCATCCGTGTTTTGATGGGATGAAAAGGAGAAAGGAGGAAAAGGAATCCGATCTCCAAACTTACAAAGCCCTTGGCCTCTCTGGGGAAGCTATTTGAAAGGGAGGCTTTCAGACTGTAAACATCCGTCAGTGACCCACCGCAGCGGAGGCTTCCCCTGCACATTCCGTACCCAGCATTACACAACCACTGAGGTTCGCAAAGTAAGCGCAAGGCTCAACACAGTAAGCGAAAATACAGACTATTCTATTTTGTTGTTGTCAACAGTGATAGACATGGACTAGCCTTTATATATAAATGGTTACATTGAAGTTCCCCACATGAATATTTTACTCTTCCCTGAGCTGTGTTTGCACCAGAATAATTTTTTTTTTTCTCCACCCAAGTACCCAGCCCTAGGCATCTCCCTGTCTCCTCTTTGCCGGCTTCCAAATGGCATCTTAACCAGCCCGCCGGTCCTAGGAATGCAGCAGGAATTGCAGCAGCAGCCCCCTTCTCCCCCCTTCCAGGCCAGCATTCCTCCTGCCCTGTTACCCTTCCCTCTGATATCTGGTTACTGGACCAACACAAACATGTTAATTATCACCAAGGCCTTAGGCGACAGCTCCAGCAATTCAACAGCTTTACATCCTTGCCCCTGCTCCTCAACATGCTTAAACCAACCAACCTTTCGCAGGGCTATGAAGTGAACAGATAAAGGATTTTTAAAAATAGTAAAAAAAAAAAGGCAGCAAAAAGGTTTGCAGAATTAAAAAGGAAAAGAAGGATGGGAGAGGAGTGGGAATATTTTGGAGGTAGGTTCAGGCATCGATTCACAGGATTACTTTTCAAACTGTCACCCTGGCAGTACAGGAACGTTAATGGGTAGTAGAATCATTCTTTAGGCCCACACTGGATCCTTTCAATGAAGAAACTAGACCAAAATCAACTGCAATGTACGTGAGTTTTGCTGGGTACTACAGAAAGTTGTATCAATTTACTGATGGGCAGTACTGAATACGCATTATCTAGAATGCGCTACTTTAAGCCCTGCCTAAGGCTGTTTAGTTTGCAATCATAGGTTTATACTGAGTTTAAGCCCACCTAAGGTCACTAAATTTAAGACCCCCGGAGACTGCACTAATTTAGATCTGTTCTTTAAAAGATATTTGGTTATGGTATATTTGTGCAACCGGAATTACAATGGCAGACACAGCCTTTGAGATTTCCTTACAGCAGAGATCTAAGTGAGGAAATGAGGTTTGCTGAGTAAGAAATACTCCCTGCTTCTGCCCTGGATGGATCAGTTTCCACATCACTGAGCTCCTGAAAAGCACAAGGGAAGAATCACCACACAAAAACAGGCCTAATGAGGAAGACAGTTACTGAAAGGAAAAAAAAAAGTCCTAGGTAATCAGAAATCTCTCTATGATCAGCAGTAACAGAAAAGGAAGCAGCACCTCAATTAGACTGAAAACACTGATATTGGCCAGCAGTCCTCAGTTTCTTCTATTATCTCTGCTTCACAATTCTTGGATTCCCAAGATTTGGAAATCAGAATTAGAAATACTGCCAATATTTCAGGTGTTATCAGCACATTACAGAATAAAGCATGGGCAAATCTCTTGCTACAGACCATGCATTATTTAGATAATTCCTAGCCACATCATGAATGTGTGCTGCTTTTAGACTGGTAAACTAAGACTTTTAGCCCTTACCCAAGTCTACGTACGGTTTGAAGAAATCCTGTCCCTTTGCATCACTTCTGTCTTTCCTGTCGCAAAGTAGGAAAAATTTAAAACTTACTAATGACATCTGGGATCTAAAGTCAAGGATTTCAAGCAATCACAGGCATGCCATCCCAACCCAGCCCCAGAGACTAGCACTTGCAGACATGCCAGTGCTGTACAATACAACTGGATGGCAACGGCTTTCTTGCCTCATCTACAAATTGCTTCATTTTGGGGAGGTTACATCACGGATTTGACACAGTCTGAACATTTTTGGCTTTATGATTTTTTCTTCTAGGGTGCACAGCACATGATTAAGGGACAGAATGAGGTCAGCTGCTTATTACAGGCTAATTGTTCTATTCCCTGAACTAGAATACCAGTAACTGTGAGAGTACGAGATCTCTGCAAAAGCAGAGAACACATTCTAAAATTAGAGCACTAATGAAGGCTCATTAACAGGCAAGAAGAATCCCTCTAGAATTCTGAAGCTAGTGCTAAATATATCTATCTATATAATCTCAAATGCACTCAACATGTATGGCATCTTAAAGTTCCTTACTCACTTACTGTACAACTATTAGCAAACACAATACACAAGCTATATAACCCTAACACATCAGGTACTTAGGTATTATTTGCAGGATCTGACTGAACTTTTCACTTTCAATAAGGAGCCAAGTTCTCAGAAAAACAAAGCAGCAAGGATGCTATTCCATCTATTTTGACAGCTATCTTAAGGTGTTCTTAGGTGTACCTGGACTTGTTTGCTAAAGCCACACATAAGCCCACTGATGTTTTCTTTACAGCACACTCATCTTGATGTAGTTTTAGTTTCCCGTCTGTTCTAAAAGGAGAGATTATCAGATTATCTACAAACATACTACAGAATGGTTTTAGTAAAACTGTGGTTCTCCGATTTCCTGTTCTATGTAAGTGTTTCAGAGAAATGCCAGGCCAGTGGTTTCCATCTGCAATTAATGACCTATTTAAAGGAATCATTAGAATAAAATGGCTGAGCAGCTTGCAAAATATACATCACATACCTCATATACTTCTCTCATCAAAATTAAATGTGTCCTTTCTTTAGTTTAGTAACATCAAGAACTCCAGTCTTTCATCCACAACAGAGGTTTGGAATACAACTAGAGAGCTAATGAAGCTACCCAACTTTCAGATGCCGAACACAATCTGACAAACTCTCAAGTGTGAGGAGAAAACAAAGCAGGTTTTTTTTAAAGACAGAGATGCTTTGAATTTGCTTGTACATGTATATTTCTTTCTGTTATGAAAGACATGCAATGAGCTGAAATCTATTCACTGCATCCCACAGCAATGGTATAAACAGATTCTTCATAAAAGAACAGGATCAGGCCTCTCATCCACCAGAATGCAATTAATAAAATGTTTGCTCTAACTAAGATACAGCCATTTGGTGTATTTGTTTAATGAAAGAGCAGTAACAGCTTATGCCAATTCAATCACCAAGACAGCAGCACATGCTTTTCTGTTCTTTCCATATAGTCTTCAAATACCCATAATTCAATTTGATATTTTGGAAAGTCTAAAGCCCACAAAATTCCAGAGAGAACAGATACCCAGCTGTTTTCTTTTTTTAAATGGATGAACTATTAGAATCCTCCTTTGTAAGATGTGACATACTGAAATATTTCCAAAATAGACTATAATAGAAGTAATCTGCCTGTTCTTTTTGTTGTGCATTTTTCTAATTGATATAATGCACATCACAGAGGTATTTTACCCTTATCTGCATTATACATCTGCAACTAGGGGGAAGCTTGCTTTCCACGTCACGTATTTGTATCAAGTAGCCATTTTTCCTCCAACTGATACTCAGACCTATTTTTTTGCTTGATAAAAAACAGCTTGTGTGCTGCAGCATACCTGTGGTAACAGAATAAATACAGAAGGAATTAAATCGCCTATATAAAGACAAAAATGCATGTTTTAGTGAAGAGTAAGGAAATCAGAACTGTAAGAAAAATAAGAGCAAGAAGTAATTCCTCCTCCCACACATCAAGCCCACAGAACTGAAATGGTTTCTAGATTACACAAAGCAGCTCACCCTTGAAAAGCTGATGTTGAGAATTTCTACATGAAGCAATGCAACTTTGCTTCAAAAGGTGAGGATTCAAGTATTACCTGACAAAAACATGAAGTATATAAACATGGCAAAAACAAGACAGTATGTGTATTTGCATAATTTAACATTTCTACAGCAATGCAAGTGAAGAGGCATGAATTCTTTTTCTATCATTTTAAAAGTCAGTGCTGGATACAGAATGTGAAGTGTTTTGAGTCACCGCTGTAAAACCTTTTAGTAACATACTGAAATAAAACTAAACTGCATTTAAAAATAAATGTTCATGTACGGACTTTAAGTGATTACAGGGTTTAGTAAGGATTGAGGAAATTACTGTAATTCCCCAACACTGGCTCAATTCTGTACACATAGAAATCAGTCAGCTACAAAAGTGTCCTGTAAGTCAAAGTTGCCTAGCGTACCAAACTCCTCCTTTACAGCACATGTAATGCCTTCTAAAAAGACAAATTAATTCAACAAACACAGCAAGAGAAAAGTGCTGCTTTCAGCCACACCCAAGCAACTCCTCCAGACTTCAACAGGAATGTGAGCCCAAATGGTAGCATACAAACAAGAGAGTAAGACCTCTTCCACAAAGGAGTACAAACCACTGTATTTACAAATCGATCAAGCACACTTAGCCCTGGACAGAATTTAGACATTGTTTTCATCACAAACAACAGGCTTATTACACACTTCAGATTCCAATGCTTTCAGTTTTAGCAGGAATTTTTTGAAATGAATGTTGCAAATAACCTCCAATACAGTTAGTCCCTTACACTTAATAAATAAGAAGCATCAAGAATCTTCATGGCATTGAGATGCATAGAACTATTAAATGGTTTCAGAGTCTATTAAAAAAAAAAAAAAAAGAAAAAAAAAAAGTCCTTTGTTACTGCAAAAATCATAGTTTGTGTTCTTCAAAGAATGGCCCTAGTGGTATGTTCAAGTGCCAAAACAAGCAGCAGGATGAGAGGCCACTACTGCATGCCAAACCACTGTTCTTGATCTGCCCACTGAGCTGCTTCACTGTCACTGCCTTCCAAGTCCCCCTCTTCTCCACTTCCCTCCATATCATCCACATCTTCTTCCTGGGTTGCATCTGTTGGACTTTCCTCTTTTTCCATTTTCTGCATTCCTTCTAGTGACTTCTGATCATTTGGATCCAAACTGAGGAAAGTAAGATAAAGAAAGCATTGTCCTAAAACTTTTTTTTCCTTTGTATTTGTGACGTTATTGTAAAGAAAAAATAAAAAATAAAAATCTCATCTTGTTGTCAGCACTTCTTTAACATCATCAAGAAGTTCAGTTTAGTAGATGGTGCAACTTCACCTCAGGCTGGCCCATAACACTGAGTATTAAATCTTTATATAAACCAGTGCTGATCCCAAAGAATGCACTTATCTAAACACCACACTCTTCCAGAAAACTTAGTCAAGTCTTCCAGACTATACTAATTATAAAGTAACACAAAAGCAGTAAAAATTCAAATGACTGTGACTAAATATATTATATGCAAGCAAAAAACAGCTGACCCATTTAAGCTATTTAACATAATGTGTTAGATTTGAGGCAAATTTAACTTGTTGAAATCAAAACTTGGTAACATTTAACATGGTAACACCCTAAAATAACATTTACGTTAAGTTAAATTGTATCACACTATTTAAATTTACTTAATAGCTCATTTTTATATAGCACCTTCTAGTCTAAAGGAATGGATCTTAAGGTGCCTGACTATATAACTAATAACTATAAATAAATCCATGCCTTAAACCTTTTGTTAGTCAATGAATTGCATGTCTAGGGACATGTTTAGCATTAATGCAGTCCCTAAATTTTGCACTTCTCAGTTCAAAGCCTTATGACCAACTAATTCATTAATAGGATATCATTTGTATGTTTTTGTTTGTTTTAAGGGAGAATGATATAAAGCTACCTCTGATGCACGTCCTAATCAATTAGTGGCTCAACTTTTTACTTAGTCAAGTTGATTATTGGTTCTTATAAACACACTGCTATCTCAGAGTCTCTGCTTTACCTTAGGGCAATACTGTACTGGTCCATTGCTTCCTGATACTCATTGACAGCCACAAGAAAGTCTCCCAGTATTCGGTGCAGAACACAGTCACTCTGATTAGCCAGCGCGTTCCTCAGCAAAGCAATTCCATCTTCATACTTTTGTTCTCTACCTGTTCATATGCAAAACTACAGTTTTAATTAATAGTTTAGATAAATCTACAAAAAGTCACAGTGTACACAAAGAGTCATCACAACACAAGACTATTCCTTCCTTCAGAACTGTCAGCATGGGGGATAGTAGTGATACACTTTTTGCAATATTAACTCTAAACAATGGCTTTTTGTTGCAGTAACTGCTACACTCACCATTACATGTACTTGGAAGTAAAAACATTTTGTTTGCAATTGTTTTAAGTGCTGGTGTAATATCAGTTGCTAGATGCAATTAATTCCTGTGATTTTTCCTTCAGGATAGAACTGATAAATCCCTGGGCTGTAACATCACTGTTACATTCTTCACATCGATGAGGCTGCAAAACACTCTTCATGTAAACCAGTACGCTTTAAATAAACTGACATGGGAAAAAAAAGGAACTTACTAAGAAGTTCTGCTTTCTTTACCACAGCTTTAATGTAATCAGGTCTTTGCGTTAGCGCTTTGTCCAGTAATGTTTTTGCTTTTTCCTGCGTGACTGGGTCTTCGAGACAGACTGTTGCTAACAGAGTGAGTGTCTGTGCATTTGCTCCCAGAGTTTTATACACATTATTTGCCATAACCATAGCTTCACGGATACTGTTGGATGCTAGGTAACACTCGATGAGACCTGATGATATAAAAAGGAAAACATTTCGATTTTTGAGTTAGCACTACAGACACTCATCCCTCCTCAATTATTTGCACTTAGTAGCACTCAGACTCCAAACAACTGACACTCCAATAAGCAAATACAAATTGCAATTGAGAAAGTGACTCTACATTTTAACATATCCATTCTACAGATAATTTACTTCATCACTTTTATTTATGGGCAGGTACTAAAAAAAAAAAAAAAAAGCCTAAGACTAAGTATACCTAATCTAAGATTTTTGTCCAATTCCAGTACTGAGATATTAGTACTTCACCTGGACTCTTCACAACTCACTATTTACTTGAAGCTGCTGTTGAGATCAACAAGATTTAAATAAATATGACAAAACAAAGCTCCCAGTGGAACTAACCATAGAGTTAACATCATAATCCAAAAGTGATCTGCTCAGAACACCCAAGTCTGTTTACATCCAGGTTAAACAAAACAAAAAACAACAAAAAAAGCCCTGTTTAAAAATCATTCTTATAAATACATGCATTCTCTAGTATCCCTCATCTGACCACTTCTACCAGAGCTTTCTAGGTTTTTGGGTAATAATAATTTACTTCCTAGAAAGTCAGCAGAAGGAAAGAACTCCTATCTATTCCCTTGCCTAATCATCATCATCATGACACCAGCTTTCACACCAAACCAATACTGTACAGGTGAGCAGCTTCACGTCACTCGCCTTCATAGCAATCCAGCCTGCACGGTGCAAGACGTATTGCTTCACGAAAGTGTATAATTGCTTCCTGTACTCGGCCCATATTCCTGAGAGCAGCTCCTTTCAGCAGGAGAGCCTGAACACTGTTACTATTAAGCTGGATAGCTTTGGCTCCTAAGTATAAGGCACGAGAGTATCGTTTACTGTAGAAACTGTGACACCTATGGAGAGACAAGAGGGATTGTAAATGTACTGCCTGTGGTGCCTGTGCATGTTCATAGAGGCTTAAAAGCAGGAAAAAGAAGGGGGGAGGAGAAGAAAAGGAAAAGAAAGGAAAAAGGAAAAAGGAAAAAGGAAAAAGGAAAAAGGAAAAAGGAAAAAGGATTACAAAAAGAAGGAAAAGAACTGTTGAACTTCTTGCATTTGAAGTTAAGAATGTATGTTTAGGAAAAAAAACACTCTTCAGGAGTTTAAAAAAAAAAAGCAGTATGAATATTAATTGTTACAGCTATTTAATATATTGTTGTTATTGCACAGGTGCGGTAACTCTAACAGGTTTAAACATACAGAAAACAACCAAAATAGATATTTATGGATAGCTAATTTAAGTTACCCCAAGAACAGAATAGGATAGAAAAGTACCTTCTGAAGAAAAAGGCTGAATCCACTGTATCAACTGTAATCCACTGCATGTAGCAAATCGAGAGTGGAGGTAAGAAAGGAAAGAAAACAACTTACCCAGATACCACCCAGGGTTCCGCATGTTGATCAGAAATATTGAAGAGACGGCAGCCCAAGTTCTCCACATCCTCTAGTCGACCTTCACGTGCCAATAAATAACCATATACATCCATTCCTAAAGTGAAGCATTTGAAGATCAATCATCAAGAAATGGCAAGTTCATTCACAACAAGAAAAAACAAAAACAAAACCACAAACACCTACATTAAACCGTGCAACTACCAGTAACTGTTCAAGATACACAGCTTCTGAACATAAATTCTGAATTGAAATCCTGGTGCAACAATATACAATATTCCACTGCATGCTTGATTGCACGTAACTGCTACTCTAACGTCACTCATCAGATCATTACACTATGTAAACTTTCTTTTAAGATTTACTCACCTTTTATTAGGTAAGGATCCAGCATTTGTGCTTGTTCAAATTTTAGAATAGAGTTTTTATTATCTCCGGCTCTGAAATACAAGTCTGCTAAGCTCCCCAGTAAGTCTACATTATCCCTCAGCAATGACTTTTTCTCTAAAGAGCTTTAAGAGAAAAAAAAAAAGCCTGTTATTTATATAATGCCATTTTAAATATATATGAATATTAATATATTATTTGATTATATCATGCTCTTTGAACTCTTACCAAATGGTATTTATTGCTCTTGTGTTATCTCCAGTATGCACAAAAGCATATGCCTTGATCCACACTGAAAGCCAATCCAAGTTAGGAATACTCTGAATTACGTTGATAGTCATAGAGGCCACTTCTGCACCTTTCACCGACAGCGAAAGCAAGCCTATTCAGAATGGTATATACATCAATTTCAGCCACATAAACTGCTTTTAATACAAATTAATTGTCTGAAGACCAGAAACTCCATCCCTTAACAAGCATAAACAAGCAGCTTGTTACAATGCTTTTTATAATTTGCATAATATAGGCATTACACATTACATGCAAATGCAAGACTGTTACTTAGTCCCAAGCATAATTCAAATTATAATACTGCTTAATACTGAAGTACTAACGGTGTGCAGACACCTACCTAGTATGGCATCAAGTGCTAAAGGGCACTGCCTTAGTACTTCTTTGTAGCTCGTAACAGATGAGCGTTCTTGACCTGCTTTCTTGTATAGATTTGCCAACATCATGTTGATCTACAAGCAATAGAAATGTTGGTAGAGTCAAGTATGAGAAAGGAGAAAGCCTCACTAAGAAAAGGTCACAACTTTGTCTTCAAGCACGCCTGCTTCCCTCCGTCCTGTTCTGGGCAGAAGACAAAATTACCCGCTCTTCTTCTGAGAACACTATAACCTACCATACAGTATAAAATGAAAATTGTTGCTTCTTTCTGAGTCCAAAGAT
Source organism: Ciconia boyciana (assembly GCF_034638445.1). Taxonomy (NCBI): domain Eukaryota; kingdom Metazoa; phylum Chordata; class Aves; order Ciconiiformes; family Ciconiidae; genus Ciconia; species Ciconia boyciana. The sequence continues at coordinate 9,807,240 of NC_132948.1, forward strand.
AAAATTTACATTCTTTTGTATTTGCATAGTGCATCTTGAAATCTCAGTGTTTTGCATATAAGAAGTCAAAAGATGGGCAAGCGTTTACGTATGATGCCAAGAAGGACCTGTATATCCATTACATTAGCCTTCTTTCAGTTGATATCTCCATTATCAATGGAAGTCTGTGAAAGAATTAGCTTAGGAAGGGAGAGAAAGTTTCCATTTAGCTTCTGAATGAAGTCACGATTGATAAAAGAACAGAAATTATTTGAGCTCTACACAACACAAGTAGCTGGTTTCTGCTACAGTAGTGTGTATAGGTAAAAAGTTTGTTTTTCTCAATCTTTTCTTCTTTTTCTGTTCCGGAAGTTGGTCTTTAAAAAGAACACTTTGACGTTACCAGAGTCTAAGCCACATACACCATTAGCACAATACAGGAATACTGTTAACATAAAACATAGCTGATTGACCTGATGTGTTAATCTTCTAAGCCCTTATGACATAACAGAGCCAGCGAGCAAAAACTCAACATATTTGGCACTGCAGACCACAACGAGATCTAAATATTTAATATTATCTAAACTGTTATTAAAAAGGATGAAAAGATTTTAAAAGATGGAGCACTGGCATTCCTTCTACTTGCCAAAGTCTTCAGCCTTTCAAGGATCTTACATTGCTCAAACTATACAGTAAGACATGAAGTGCCATTCCATACACATTCTGGGTTCAAGAATGTATTAAAACACTTGCTCAGTTTGGGCCATCACAATTTAGCAAGTTATGTTGACTGGCTAATAGTGAAAACACCACAGAACAGTCAACCTTGTGAGACAACTAGGCTAAAAGTCTCTCCTTCAGCTCTAGCAGGTGACAGCATGCCTTTCCTGTCCAGTGATACATAGCTCTTCCACAGAGACTAGGACTCTGCTTTGTGGTTATAGCCAGGCAAAGCATATTAATGTAAACAATTGCTTTGGCTCTCACATTTACATGTTTGACTCAGAACTGCAGAAAATTATTCAGTCAGGTATCTGGTAATCGGTGACTAACTTGCAGTAACTCTGCTGTTTGCATTTGCATACATTTTTCTCCTGGTAGATGTGATCCATACTGCTTTTGTTGAGACCATCCATTATTCTTTGCCCTGTGAAAACTATTCATGATAACATGCAAAGAAGAACTATCGAATGGATGATACAGATTCCAAGCCTTATGTGTAGATATACAAATACTTTACAAACTTTTAGAATTAAAAAAAACAGTGTTTCTTCATCCTTGTACACAAGCAAAATTATGTACCTGCCAGGTGCAGTACTAAAGAGTTAACCAGGTAATTCACATAAATTAATAAAGATGCACACAAACATTTAACTCTTTTCACTTTCTTTGAATTCTTTCTAACAGAGGGAATACAAAATTTGTCTGATTTTAAAGAAAAGAGGCCAAATAAACTAAGCTAATTTAAACATTAGGAAGTGTTTCCAAACATTTAACTAATACAAAAGCAAATACCAAGACACAATGACATTATACCTATAGGCTACATTCTTTTTTGACCAGATACCAGCCTATAGATTCAAGATACGCTGACCAAGGACTTGTGACAAAAGGCTGCCAGAACTAACCTTTGGGGTCCTCTGTCTGGAAGGAATCCCATCAAGAATAGCAATGGCATCTTTATCTTGCTTCAGCATTGTATAACATTCAGCCATTTTATATTTGACTTCAATTTCAGATGGTAAACACTGAAATAAAAAACAAACTTTAAAGTACAATGCTGTTTTAGTCAAGTAAAAAAAACTGAATAAGGTTTCCTCATTAAATGCTTACACTATGTTAAAAAACCTCATGCAACAAAGTTAATGCAACCTACTTCTAGCTCATATCACTCCTTTCTCCAAATGAAAAGCATGAACTACACATTCAAAAAAAAAATCTCATGTTCAAGACCACATTAAGTTTTGCATTAGAAAACGCCACACTGACATTTTCAAAATTAATTAGCCTTAAATGTCAGGTTTATTTGACATGACAAATCCACAATCTAATGCTATAATATTGAGTCAGCAACATTAATTGTAAGGGGGAACATGATCATTTTATGCAGCGCATTAGTCAATTTTTAAATACCTGGCTTTGGGGAGTTGATGCAGCATTCCCAGTAGAAGGTCTTACTTTTGAAGTTTTACTTAATGCTTTTTTCTGCTGTAAGGCCATTGTATACTTACTTACAGCATTTCTATATTCTTTATCATGGAAGAGAGAGTCTGCATGATATACAAGGAGCTGGTATTTCTGAGATGGTGAAAACAGTTCCCTAGAAGAAACGCAAACAGAAAGGCTGAGATCAGCTAACTGCCTAAGAACGAAAACCTTACAGATCCAAAGTATTTGCAGCTTTGGTTTGTCTGGCTTCAACTTCCAACTGCTACTGCTTCTTTACTGCATTGGAAGGGCCCTTGGGTAACAGGTACTGCCTCTTCACAATGGGATTATCTCGCTAATTTCTTTTATCTTTATACAAACAAATGTAACAGCCACTCCTGACACCTCATCAGTAACAACAGCTTATGTTTAGCAGCTTGGCCGCTGCTTTCCGTAATGGAGCAGTCCCCATAACAAATCACGTTGTCAACATAATGGACTCAAGCTTACAAGGCAACCCAGCTCCTTGTACAGCTATCCTGGTCCTAATCCACATGTTCCAACATTGTACAAACCCCCTTTATAACACTTCCAGTATGTTTGCAGAAGTGTTGCAGAGTTAGCGTTTGATAATGGGATTTTCGCTTCAATTAGTACCTCAAAACCCATCCAAAATGTAAAATGATACCTTACAGGGAAGTCTTGAAAAATAAAGGGGATCACTTGAGTCAGGGGAAGAGCCGTGACCTACACAGGGCACACCTGGAAGGAGAAATCGCTCCACCTCTACCAGGACACTCATGTTGTACCGCGTACCCCAAAGGGTACCGGCTGCACTGCTCATGCCGAACCCCAGGCAGAGAGGCGCGCTGACAGAGCCGGGCTCCATCCCTTGCAGGGCCGGGGACAGGAGCACGGCGCCCGCACCACACAACCCGGCGGGAGAGACAGCTCTAAAAGCGAGCCTGCCTCCTTCCCCGCTCATAAGACACCCCCCGCCACCCTGCGGGGTCACGCCTGGCCTCTCCCTCGGCACCACCGGTCCTGTCAGCCCGCAGCCACCCGGCGCGCCCTCTCGCGGGAGGGCCACTCACGGGTTATTGCCACTCATCGTGAGGAGAAGCCCGCTGAGGAGCCGCACGTTAGAGTGGAGCCCGGCGGACGCCATCTCTCGGACGTGCTCCACCACACTCATGCTGGCGGCGGAAAGACGCGGAGCGGAAGGGACACACGGCAAAGAGTCAGACAAGGCCGCCGCCGCCGCCCGCCGGTACTCCAAAATGGCGCCACCGAGGGGGCCTCGCCCGCCGCCGCCTGCAGGCGCCCGCGACACTGCCTTCATGGCGGACGCGCGGCCCGACAGGCGTGCGGAAGGGCAGCCCGGGGCGGTGCGCGCCGCGCCAGGCCCCCGGCAGCCCCGCGCCTGCGTAGTGGCGGGGCGGGGCGGGCCGGGTGTTTCTCAGCGGAGGGGGAGCGGCGCGGCGCTGGGGAAGCGGTAGTTCCTTAGACAGGGTTGGTGGAGTCCCTTCTCGGCTCGGTATCGTTTTGTGGGAGGGATACACTCCCTGCGTCTGCACGGCTCTTGAGTCCGGCCCTGTTTCTTCTGAGAATATTACCTGCTGGTTGCGGCAGCTAAATGTGACAGAGGTCTCGGAGATAACGAAGCTCCTGCCTATAAAAATAGGTAACTGAGGAGAAAGACCTTTCAAAACCTAGATTTCTTCTGGGCCAGAACCAGGGGAAACGCCTCACTAGGGCTACCGTTAACTACAAGGCAGAGACTGAAATGAGAGCTGAATCATAAATTGTTTTTTTCCCCCTTTATTACAAAAAGAATGCAAAACATGGCTACTCTTCCGTTAGTACTACTACAAACCATATCAGTGAGAGCTTTCAGTTTGAACATGCCATCACTGCTGTCTGGAGAGGAATACACCTCTCAACAGACAAACAGGCCAAGCAGCAAAACGTTACTGGCACTGGACTTCAGATTGAGTAACGCAGAAAGTGTGTTGGTGCTGTATGGTGACAGCAAAACCAGTATTGCCACGAAGGAAAGAGACAACTCGGAATAAACTGAACTTGGATTTGCGGTTCTTCAGGAAGCTATCTGACTGATCAAAACAGTCACAATTGTTGCCCCTATCGTGTGACGGTTGTGTTGGACTGAATCTGCCATCACAAAGGCAGCCTTAGACTAAGCTGAATATAATCTGCCTGCGTTACCCTTTGAAGGCATTTTAGTACAATGGAGCACTGCTCTGCGGAGGCAGACCTGCTAAATAACCAGGTACATTGCCGCGAACTACAGGCCCTGTATTAATCCCGTTTTCAGTGGGAATGATTCACTTCCTACTGATAACCATTACGCAATAATGATGGTCGTTTCACAAAAAAACAAAACCCTGATTTCTTTGAAGGCTATCCATAAGACCTAAAGCAGTTGCCACATTAATTACAAGCGGTTTATTCAAAACAAGGTAAAAATCACTTCACTTGACAACACAGCATGAGAGGTACGTTTTCCGTGGACATACGATACTGAGACTCTAGCCAGTAGAGCAATTACACAGCTCCCCCTGCCCCACAGGCAAGCCCATTTCTTCTCTTAAATACAAGCCCTGTTTTAAATGCTAGCTGTAGCCACTGATAATAAAGCAGCTTGCATCTGCAACTGCGTGTTAGAAATCACTTATTAAGCACCAGCTTAATAATATTTGCTTACACAAATTATCTTTTTGCTCTCCCTCCCTCTATCCCTCATTGACTGGGTTGTGGTTTTTTTTTCTCTTCATAAGCACTTAATTCTTCCTTGGTACAAAATGTATCCAAAACAAAGGCAAAATACTTTATACACCTTGCTGTGGAAATGTTCAATGTTGTTGTACTTTGCTTCTTCACTGCCCAGGACCTGACAGACTCTTGTTCATGAACTGTCTCTTCACAAAGCAGATCCACCACTGCAGAAGGAAGTACAAAGAAAATATGCAAAAGCAGTTTCCATGCGATAAACAAAAGAACGCCCTCAAAGTATCCAACCTCTGACAAATAACAAATGTTAAGGCTCCAGTTTTGCACATACAGTTTTCCACACTGGTTTCTACTGGAATTTAGAACAGGAGGACAGAAATGGACCCAATGAATTTATAATATAGGACTCTGAATTAAAGCGGGACATTCTACTTTCTATTATTTTTTTTTTTTTTTACTGTTTATTCCAATATATTTATTCCAATATAATTATAAACAAGAGATGCATCAGAAAGCTATGACTTTGAAACTAAATTAGCCTAAACAATTTCAATATTAAATGCAGCCACATTTGCACATGAAACATATGAACAGTCAGGAGGTAATTCATGCATTGATTAGCTATTTTTTTTAATCTGGATATGAGGCAAAATGGTCTACTTCAAAGAAGCTATCAAATCAGAACCGCGCGGGAAGGTAAACAGCATCTCTCGTGCCTGTGAATTTCCATTTGAAAACCTAGCCAACAGCAGACATGCAATACTTTGAAGAGTTGAACCAGACACCACTTGTTACTGCCCTGCTTTTTAAAGTAACCCAAATTGGCATTCACTGTCGTACCACATTACAGATTAAATTCACTGATAACTTGCAGCCTGCTATTTCACTAGCCTTGTAAAACCAGGGAAGCTTGCGCCAAAGTTACCCACATCTGATCCCTCACCCCATCATCTCACTTCTCTCCACACACTTCTGAAAAAACACACCAAACCTCTCATTAAATCTGTGATGATCGCACTAAACTCTTACCTTACTAGGCTTGTCGCTTTGAGGATCAAATACTTTTTCACAAAGGCGAAGACCAGTTTCTTGCCTCAGCTGCTGCAGGTAGGCCCTCATCACCTCTGAAACAGCACAGGAAAAAACAGTGTAAACTGAGGCAGCACCAAGCCAAACTGAATTTAATAGGGAAGCATCAGAGATCACTGCTTAAAGCAGAAAGTGAGTTTTCACATATGCAGGTACTCGTCGGCCGGCTGAGTTGGTTTGCTCAATTCACAGCCATAGTTGGGATTTTTACGATACTTGTACCAATAAAAAGGATCATCCCAACTTGTTTTCTTCTCTCCTTTACCTTTACTCATTATCATGGGTTTCCTGTTCTGCCAGTGCAGCAGTTGGCTTGGGCGCCATTACAGGGTTTAGCTAGTGATTATGTTGATGCAAAAGGCAGATTCAGACTCCTATTAATCCAGGGGAGTCACTGGGCCCCCTGAGGTCAGAAAATCCAGCTTCTGCTGCCCTCAGAAGACAGAACTGCAGATTTAGAAGATTCCGTTTTAAAGGTAATTTTTCTAGTTGCAGTCACAAAAATGCAGCTGGTAAAGTATGAGCCCAAGGAAGCCTTCAGAGGTCCTGGATTAGCCTTACCTTCCTCCTGCTTGTTGGCAGGTTTGGCGTAAATGGCATTAAGCGGAAAGCCAGGCTCCCCAGGGATTGGGAAGTTAGTGATTCCTAGTGTGTACATTTCCTTCTCTCCTTGGCCTTTGGAGTTACACTGGAAGAACCAGGCAAACAATGGATTAATAGTTATAAACAGAAGCTGATGGAGCATTAGACCCAAATATTTTACCAATCTCTAACACAGAAAAACTCATCAAGAATAGCAATACGCCTCTTTGGAGATCCATAACCTCAGAATATCTGTGGCTCTGACAATTGGGACTGGGCTGAACAGGATTTGTGCCACTAGAAGAGAATATCAGCAAACTCCTTCCCAAGTACAATCCCCAGAACAGACTCAGTTTCCCTCCTGCACAGAAATCCACTTTTCTTACCTTTTGCAGCTTTTTCAAGCACTCAGAAATGTAGAGGGTTACGTAGATCAGTGTTCTGTCAGCCTCATTCTGCAAAACAAGAGCAAGCACAGAGCCCAGCCACTCTTAGATTAAGGGAGACTTTATGGAACTGATAAAAGTTCGAAACAGGAATGAGTTCAAGCCATTTTGGCCTACAATTTCCCCATGAGAGAGGGACTTGCAATTCATTACATTTATCCAACATTAAAAATTAAGTGGAAGGAAGGGGAGTTTTTGTTATCTAGTAGAATTGTTTCATTGAAAATAGATTTATATTCACAGCACCAGCCCTCCAAAGAACTACTATATGCATAGTATCTCAAAAAATTACCTTAATTTCATAATTTTTGAAGAAAACATTAGCTTTGAAGTAGTAGATGGCTTCATCTATAATATCTGTGTCCTTAGCTGACAAACAAGAAATACAGAGTTAAACAGTGCACCATTATACTACATTTGCTCATAACTTTTACTCACTGAAATACATAAGTAAGGATTACTGCAAAGGCAAAACCTTGGTATTTACAAAAAGCAGAAGACAGCACTATGTAACAGAAAACAGTTGTTGCCGTGTGAAACACCAGTGAGCTCAGACTAATATTTAAGCTTCCTACTCTTAGCAGAAGCTTTCACTCTCTTCCTTCTCCTCCCCCTATGATTTCTCACTTCACAAACGGCAGCAATTCAGCAGTTCCCCACTTTTCTACCAGTCGAGTAACTCACCAGAGTTTTAACGTAAAAGTCTTCTCAGGACACAAAAATGTTTTTGGAGTCCTGAGACTCCATAACAACACAATCACACAAATTCCACTATCCTCTTCAAAAAAGGGGGGGGAGCAGAACACATAGGGGCAAGCTTACTTGTGACTTTCACCTGCTTCTGCTACTATCTGAGACTGCTTAAATCCTTTATATTTCCTTTCTCAAACTGAACCACCACACTACTGGGGGTATCATGGCTGGGAAGTGCTACTTCACGTGCTGAAGGGGAATCCATACCAGGCTACCTGTGGACCCTGTTGGGATGCCCGTAACTTCATTTCAATTTTTGAAGCCCCCTACCCTAAAGTGCTGCCTGTCCTACTCCTCGTCCTTCAGAGCAACCGAGCATCTTCAGCCACAGCCCTAAAGCGTAAGTTCTCTGTAGCTAAACCTCCACTTCCTCTGACAGCAGAGGGGTCACACCACCACGTCCTCCTGAAAACCTACTGAAGAGCACAGTGAGATGCAGGAGGAAGCGCAAGAATAGTAACTGTAGGCTTTAATTACTGAAACAACTGATTTAAGCACGGTGCATATTTATCTGTGCCTAATTATTTTCTATGATTTGCACAACTTAAGTATTTGAAAACTTTTTTCCTCCTCTATAAACTGCAAAGCACTCCATTTCCAATCTGTGAGTCCTCTCGTCACTCTGGCTAGGGCTGGCTTGGAGCAAACCGTGAGATGATGATAAGCTATACGCAGGCAGGTTTTCAGAGATTATGATAAACTTACTTTCCCGAGGCGCTGGGCCTTTGAACTGGCTTCTGATGGGTAACAGTGCCATGTTCCCAATTAGCTTGGTGTCCGAGTCCATTAAAGTTGAGTGGTAAGCCTACAGACGGGGCGGGAAGGCTGGTTATTAATGCTACTGAAAACAGACATTTCCGTGTCTGATCACATCCCCCATGTCTTCATCAAATAGGAGTCAGAGTCTAGTTCATTGCACAAACAATTGCTATTTTCTAACTAGGCCCAGATCTCAGCACCATTCTGGTGAAGACTGTGAAAGCATCATCACCGGCACCATTTATGGTTGCAGTGGTGGGAGACAGGATAAAGTTGGTACGGCTGGCCTGCACGTGTTGCTTCATCCCCAGGCTGCCTAACCCCATTCTGCACAGCACCAGGGGGTAACGGCCCTGCTCTCCTGCCTACGTATGGGGTATTGCATAGTCAACTGAAAGTTAGTTGGTCATTACAAAAAGATTGTATTTTATTTCCACGTCTAGCTAATGCTAGATAATAATAAATAAAGTCAGGCTTAACACATACACACTCAAAAAAGAAAGACCTTTCTGTGCACTCTAAAACTGGTCTGAGTAAAAAAAACCCAAACCTTTCTGCATATGACAGATTCTTCCTGGGAAAATGATTTTTAACAGCTGATGAGTTTAGTTTCAGGCACTTTCCAAACGTTCCCACCATGCTGTGCCAGGCCAGCGGGAAGCCTTCACCTCCTCCCAGCCGAGGTTTTGTGGAGGGGAGAGGCGGACGCAACTGGGGGGGTAAGCATCGCCTAGTAGAAAAGCAGTTTATTTCAACCTGAGGAAGGTGGCGTGAAGAAAACCAGAGCAAAGCACAGCTTTGACCAGCTCTCCCTCGCTGGAGCCGGGGGCTGCACCCCTCCCGGCTGCGGGTGGATGCCTGGCAGGAGGAGGAGGAAGAGGAAGAGGGCGCTGGCCTCGCAGCAGCCTCCCATAAACAGCAATGTCCTGCTCTCGGCAGGGCTCCCCGCAGCTGCAGCCCCTTTTCTCCCCCAGGCAGCTGCCCACGGCCAGACCCCGGCAGCAGAGCCCCTCTCCCCCGGCCCCGGGTCGCGCCCGCCCTCCCCGGCCTGGCCGCTCTGCCCCAAGCCCTCCTGCCCTCTCTCCCCGCCATCAGGGGCTGGCCAAGCGGCGGGTGCGAAGCCCCCTCACCGGCATCTCGAAGGGCAGGACGCAGTTCGGCGGGGCCGGGCAGGAGGGGAGCAGAGAGGAGCCTGGCAGCAAACCTTCCTCCTCTGCCTGCGCTGCAGGAAATGAGGCAGCAGAGGCGGTGCGAGGAGGGGAAGCCGTCGCCGAGGCCTGCAGCGTGCACCGCCCCGAGAGGCACCGCTCCTGCCAGAGCACTGCCAGCACGGGCGAGGTGCTTTGGAACCACGCTCAGATGGGGACTTATTTGCTTTTTCCCCCCTCCATGGAGTTCCCCCTCCTCCCCCCGCCTTTGCTGTGGCCGGCACTGCAAGTAACCCCTCCTCGGTCCTTCCATGCCACCCGTTTCTTTTCCAGCCACCCTGACATCTTGCTTCCTCGCTGGCAAAGGCGAGTTTCTGTCCCCAGCGAAGGTCAGCGCTTGACAAGGGTGCAGGTGGGGACGCTTTGCTCGCAGCCGGTTTTCTCTCCTGCGCGTTGGCAGCGCTCCTGGGCATCGCTTGCTCTGACCCGACCTGCAAAGCGCAGCCGGCTGCGTGGGGCACTCGGTGTAAGGAAGCACAGAACGGGTCCAAACGTGTTGTGTTTGGAGGGATGCAATATTTTAAGCTGCACACTCCTGTTACTATCAAGCCATAACCTTCTGTGTGACCCAGCATGCTGAATTTGTCCCCGGTAAAGGACTCAAGGCATGAGTCAGGGAGAAGAAATGGGGAGATTTGGAAGGTGAGTCAAAGTAATCTAACTGCAGGGCTGGGGTTTCTCCTTTTGACAGTCCACAAGCGTGACTCGTCCCAAGGATGTGCCAGTCTGGAGGTGAGTTAAGCCACCAAAGTTTTCCCAGCATTTGCATGGTTTAATTCAGCCAGATCCCACTGTGATGGGATTAGCTCCTTATGGGCATAAAGACTTGTCCCATCGTGAGGTCAACCTACACCATAACTATTAAAAAACAAATATATTCAGTGCTTTTGGCCCCATGTCTTAAAGCTCTGAAGATCTGATTTTTTTTTTTTACCTTTTCTTGGTGACTGCAATGACTATCTTGAAACTGAAGTCTCAGCATTTACTAATTGTCTGGAGCTGGGAGTAAGGTTTTAGTAATGCTGAGTATCATGAGACTTGTTGTAGAGTTCGTAAGGCTGGCAATTTTTGGAAACCTGGCTTTGAAAAAAACATTTTAGTAGCTCTTAGGTGACATCTTATTTTCCAGTTTTTCTTTGTTCCCATTTAAAAGATCCCATACAATCCTCCGTGACCTCCACATATAGATTCTGGGGAGCCCTTTTCCTCTAGACATGCAGGATTTGCTGGTCTGTTGAACCTCGCTCCCTGTTCTGACTCTGCTTTGGAAAAAGCAGATCCTCACTTCAAAAACAACCACCGTATCAACAGTATGACCATTTAACCATGTAATGAAGAACAACCCCAACCCTACTGCTGAATAAGGAAAGAATTACACATTCCAGACTAGAAGCAAGAAACTACAAAACTAAACTGTGCCAAGCTGCTATCGCACCCTAGGTTTGGGTAAGTACAGTTGCCTCCAAGTATTCAATCCTTGCTTTGGTTTCCATTAAGGGGTATCCTTGCACTCAGACATCTGTTAACTAACCAAGCTGCTCCTACAAAATGATATCAATTGTTCTTATTCTACTGAAATACTCAGCTGCTTGTATTTTGTGGGGATGGGGTTAATTTCTAATACATGAACTGTGTACAGACAGATGATATGCCTACGTACAAGCATTCACTGATGTTAAGCATTTCACATCCATGGGGCCTTTTTATGAAAATCTTTTAATTCAAGGACTCCATGAGTAAACCTCATTCCATAGGGTTAAGGAAAAGGAAAGGTTGGTATGTACTTGGACATAAGCAGCAAAAAAACACATCCTGAAATTCAGCCGAATGTAGCTAATTGGGCTAATAGATTTTAGGAGAAGCAATAAAACATGTTTTGAAACACTCAAGATGCCCCAGGAACAATCTGTATATATAAAAGAACTATCAACAGTGAGGTGAATTCACCAGTATGTTTTCCCATAGGCCTTGAATTATTATCTGATATGAACAGTCTGTTAACAGCTACACCGAATTCCAGAACTGATGCTACTTGCCTGAAAAATTCCCAAGACCATTTTTACATGTATTTAGTTACTTAGGTATGTTCTTTGGAGATAATATGCTGAAGTTTTGCTTCTCTGAAAGCACCACACATTGTACTATAGAGGTAACATATGTCCATAGTAGGAGTACAAGTTCTTTATTCAGGGGAAAAAAGCTTACTTATTTGTTGCTGAATTCTTCGCTAACTAATACAGTTTCTAACATGATTGCACAAGACCATCACTGAGTTCTATTTAAGCTGATTTTCTAAGTGTTGTGCTATGCTTAAGATGTTATTGATGTATCAACCACTTAAAGCCATGAGCAAGTTGTACAAAAAACAGCCTTAAGAAGGCTTAAAATCTAGGCTCTTCCCAAGTGAATGTAAAACACTCATGTTCTTCAAGAAGGGTGAGAGACCACCCACTGACCAGATGTCCCTCTGAAGTTGCCAGTCATCTCTTCTCCTAATTCAGGCTCAGTTCATGAAGTACAATTTTCATCCTTTAGAACAATTCTTTCTCTCATCTAATAATGAAACTAACTACTCAGTACTGGAGATAAATGTTTATTACAACATATTTATATTCAGCTTTGCCTCTTTTGCAAATGGTTAGATTTTTTTTCAAGCATTCCTATGCTTAAATGAGATACATCTATACGTGGGGAACTCTCATATGTACCAATGCTAGCCTATGTATTTTATAACACACACGCATAAGAATAAAAATTGTTTATTAAAATAGTTATGAGGTCATACAGCTCACTTCACTATAAATATTAGTTATCTTACAGATAAAACATAAAGTATGTTTGTATAGGGGTGGATTTTTTTTCATTTTTATTTTTTAACACAAGCAAGGTATTTTCCTCCCATTTTTGAACATTGATTTTTTTTTTACTCATCCACAGGATCTTGAAAGTATTCATCCACAAGAGCAGATTTATCTTCTTCGCATTCCTGCCAAAAAGAAAACAAAAAGGTAAAACCAGACTTTTCCCTAGTGGCTGTTGCACCTTGTCTGTTCTGTGACGTTTTATTTTAGAAACCACAACAGGAACAATGTCTAATATGGTTCCATAAAACATGTAGCAAAACTTTCTGAAAAGCAATTTGTTTGTAGAGCTATCGAAACTGTATAGCTCAAAATCTAGATCCAGGTATTCTGCACACTTAAAGAGCACAAAACTGAATTAAAAAAGGGAGTAAAAGCACTGGACTTGTTCCTTAGGTTTTATGAGCTGAATAATAAAACTAGACAGGGCTTGGAACAGATTTTAACACAGCAGTCTTCTATCATGTATTTTACATGATAGAATTTATTCCTAATCTATATCTCATATACAACACATGGGTTCAACACAGGAATTATCAGGGGAGTTTGAACAGTCATGTAGGAAGAAGTCTTAGTGATTTTAATGGTCCTTTCTGACCTTTGAAGTTTAAAATTCCATTATTTTTTAAAACCAAAGCATTACTTTTAAACACAACCATTTGATCAAGCCCAGCCAGCATGGGTTCAGGAAAGGCAGGTCCTGCTTGACCAACCTGATCTCCTTCTACGACAAGGTGACCCGCCTAGTGGATGAGGGAAAGGCTGTGGATGTTGTCTATCTAGACTTCAGTAAAGCCTTTGACACCATTTCCCACAGCATTCTCCTGGAGAAACTGGCTGTTCATGGCTTGGACAGGTGTACTCTTTGCTGGGTAAAGAACTGGCTGGATGGCCGGGCCCAAAGAGTGGTGGTGAATGGAGTTTACTCCAGTTGGCGGCTGGACACAAGCAGTGTCCCCCAGGGCTCAGTACTGGGGCCAGTTCTGTTTAATATCTTTATCAATGATCTGGACAAGGGGATCGAGTGCACCCTCAGTAAGTTTGCAGATGACACCAGGTTGGGCTGGAGTGTTGATCTGCTTGAGGGGAGGAAGGCTCTGCAGAGAGACCTGGACAGGCTGGATTGGTGGGCCGAGGTCAATTGTATGAGGTTTAACAAGGCCAAGTGCAAGGTCCTTGCACTTGGGTCACAACAACCCCATGCAACGCTACAGGCTTGGGGAAGAGTGGCTGGAAAGCCCTCTGGCAGAAAAGGACCTGGGGGTGTTGGCTGACAGCTGCCTGAATATGAGTCAGCAGTGTGCCCAGGTGGCCAAGAAAGCCAATGGCATCCTGGCTTGTGTCAGAAACAGTGTGGCCAGCAGGACTAGGGAAGTGATTGTGCCCCTGTACTCGGCACTGGTGAGGCTGCACCTCGAATACTGTGTTCAGTTTTGGGCCCCTCACTACAAGAGAGACATTGAGGGGCTGGAGCGTGTCCAGAGAAGGGCAACGAAGCTGGTGAAGGGTCTAGAGCACAAGTCTGATGAGGAGCGGCTGAGGGAACTGGGGTTGTTTAGCCTGGAGAAAAGGAGGCTGAGGGGAGACCTTATCGCTCTCTACAACTGCCTGAAAGGAGGGTGTAGAGAGGTGGGGGTTGGTCTCTTCTCCCAGGTAACAAGTGATAGGACAAGAGGAAATGGCCTCCAGTTGCGCCAGGGGAGGTTTAGACTGGATATTAGGACATTGTACTTCACTGAAAGGGTTCTCAAGCATTGAACAGGCTGCCCAGGGAAGGGGTTGAGTCGCCATCCCTGGAGGTATTTAAAAGACATTTGGATGAGGTGCTTAGGGACATGGTGTAGTGGTGGTCTTGGTAGTATTAGGTTTACGGTTGGACTCGATGATCTTAAAGGTCTTTTCCAACCTATACGATTCTGTGGTTCTGTGATCAGTCTGCATACGCAAAATGATATTAAAGAATTTCACTTTTGTAATTGTAAATGAAGATGATATAAGCATTGTCACTAAAAGACTAATCATGGCTTATTTTGAACCACACTAATAAAATAATTTATTAGCAAGGCAAAGAACATATCTGTATTACAACTTATATTATGGATCCTTTTTAATTTTTCATCTTATCATCAGAAGTACCTTACCTTTGGTTCTTTGAATTCAAGATCTTCTCCATACTGAATGGTAAAGTCTATGTGTTGCAGAACTATGTTTATACTTTCCTCATCAGAGCGATCAAAAGGTAGAAATCGAACCATACCATAGTCATCAATCTAGAGAAAGGATTCAAAGGATGTTAGTAAGAAAATGCAGTAAGTTAGTTCTCAATCACAGCACTCTAAGCCACTTCCTTAAACCACACTTATGTCTTCCAGACTTGTCTGGACTGCTAAAATACCATTTAAAGCCACACTGCAAACCAATGGCAATTCCCCACTCAGAACACCTGGCTATCGCTCCTAAGTTCTACACAGTAGAAAAAGCCATTTTCCAAAACTGCTAATAGAACAGGATTCACAGTAAATGTATTGGCTACAAGCCAAATGTTCGTATCAAGAATTTTACACTAATCTGAAAAAAAATCAAAACCTGAATTAAAATAGGCAAAAAGTAAAATGCTCAAGTGCCTGAGAATCTTCTAGATCCTGGCTTTGTTGATAAGACTGGTAGGTAAATACATAGTTTCAGGGCGAGGGGGGGAGAACTATTATAGTACATACAGTATTTATAACAGCAATGAAGCCAGCAACCATACAGTATAGTTTATAAATACAGGACTGAACTTGAGGGTACCACTTAAAAAGCAATATACCTACCAATCCACATATAGATTTAGTCAATTTTTTAAACATTTTGCTTTTCAATATATTTGTAGAATCTTCAATCATAGAATACATATCTGGATCTAAGTACCTGGGAGAAACAAAGTCATTGTTAGCATCGAAAGAATCCTTGGCCACAGAGCAAATGAGTCATGTGCTTTTATATAGCTACCAAAATCATCTATCATTCTGTGATCTGAATGAACTAACCTTGTATCAGGAGAACTTAAAAGGTTTAAAAATAGTTTCTGTAAGTATTTGAATATCTCAGATTACAATTGCTAGTAGAAACAACTGAAGCGTTTATTTTCTTTTTGATAATATACTTGTATACTCAAGAAAGCTCTGAGGAAGACCACAGGGAAAAACTTTAATTTTGTAATTTTAGCACAGATGTAAAAGTAACACATAAGTAATTCAGTATGTTCAGTATCAAAAAACTGATAGGATCACCTCCAGTTTAGGTTTTGAAGTACAGTACCCTGGTGGGCATGACACCCTGGAATGTCATTTAGAATGATGTAAGTTACTCAAGATAATTATTTACAGAAAAATCCAGAGATATGTACAAACATGGAGCTAGCCTTTTGACTCTAAATTGTAAGCATGCTATCCAGACATTTAAAGAGTATGTTAAATATAAAACAAATGTATCTTCTCCCATTCGAAAAGAGTATGTTTTAATTGTGGGAAACATTAGACTGAATTTTGAGTGAAGTTTACCTCAAGATATTACGCTACAGAGTAAGTAATTTTTTGGAACTTACTTTTCTATTTCCTTCTTGGCTTTCTTGCTCAGCAAATCCATTTTGGTCATTATGTTAATCTGTGGAATCTCTAAAGATATCATTGCACTGAGTGCTGCCAGAATTCCAGAGATAAACTTAGGGAATATGAAAAATGATATGGTTGAGTACAGAAAACCACAATACAAACATGCAGGATGCTCTACCACAGACCAAATCTAGCTAATGAATATATGAAACATGGACATGAGGCCACGTGGGGACTCCTTATCTCTGCTGGAAAAGGGAGGTGCTGAGCTTCCCACCTGCCATCTTATTTCCAGAGCCTCAAATCTGGATCTGCCACTGAAAAGGCCATTACAAAACTCAAAGCCCATCTCAAGATTCTTACTGCTAGATGGGGAAAGTGGCCTGCTCTCTCTCCAGATCTGAGAAAGCTCTCATAGAATCACAGAAGAATTTAGCTTGGAAGGGACTTTTAGAGCTTATCTGGTTCATACAACTGCTCAAACCAGAGCCAGCTTCAAAGTCAGATCAGGTTGCTCAGGGGTTTTGCCCAGCCAAGTTTTGAGTAGCTCCATGAACGTACGCTACACAATCTCTCTGTGCCCATTCCGTGTGACCACTCTTGCAGTGCACGTTTTCTTTACATCCAACTGAAGTTTTATTTGCTGCAACCTGCGTCTGAGGCAGCTGAAGACAGCAACCACCGGGAGATTTTGCTGAGGAGACAGCAAATCTCCCCCAGCTTAGCATTCTTTCCTCTGGGCTAAACAAACCCAGCTCCCTAAGTTACTCAGATTTCTTGTTCTTTATCAACATGAACTTTTACAACAGATTTCAAATGGATACCTTAAAAGATTCCACCATAAACTGAGAATCCACAAGAAAAACTCCACAGACACGGAATTCCCACTGCTGAAGCTGCTCCACCAGCTGTTTCATCACTGGCAGATGCGTATAGAGTTCAATCTGACCTAGGGCACACTTGGGATATTAGTATGCAGAAATGTGAAGCCAACAGGAACAGGTATCAGTCATATAAATATAGACATTGCACTTAATATGAATAAAAGCTGATAAAGCATCATCTTTCTTTTCAGGCAACTCTGACTGTATTAGAATGAACTTGTACTGGAGAAGTGGAAAAGAAATAGAAGGGCTTTTTTGTCCCTTGACCTCCAGTTAGCATTAGTTAGCAGTTGCCATGGCGTTCCCACACCATATGCTGCTATTAAATGTCCGTGCAGTCACCCAGATTAGCCCGGGACCGAGCTCACTTCTGAAACATCTGAAAGTGATTCTGACAACTGTTAATAATGCAAAAAATCGTGTGAATGATTACGACCAAGCAAAAAGAAAGTACTGCAAATTTTATATTGCATATGAAGAATGATACCAAAACATAGACATTTGTTTACCTGGGCAGTCAAACAATATATAGTCATCCTCCACATGCCCAAGGCTTTCCTCTAGCCAGTTAAAGTTATTGGCAAAGTATTCCATGCAAAACACCAAGCCGCCATTGGGACCAAACCTTAAGGATTCATCTTCCATGACGTCGTCCACTTCTATTAACTCACGGATGTCTGGGACAACAGACACACGAGGCGGTTTGAGTTCACTCATTTACAGCGGCGCCCCGAGGTTACCGTAAGCAGCCTCCCGCAGCTCCCGGCGCTCACCTCACCTGCCATGACGGGGTAGCTGAAGAGCTCCGCCGCCGGGTCCAGGTTGACCACCTGCACGGCGCGGCCCAGCGCCTCGCAGTGCTGCACCATGGTGGCGCAGTACGTGCTCTGCAAGGCACACGCACGCCGTCAGCGACCGTCAGCGACCATCAGCGACCGCCCGCACCGCTGCCGCCTCCCCGCCGCCAGCCACCCCCCCCAACCTCACCTTCCCGCTGCCTGCCGGGCCCATCACCAGCTGCGCGTAGCGGGGCATGGCGGCGGGCGGGCCGGCGGCCTCCGCGCAACGGCGAAGCGGCGGCAACTGGTCGCGCCACCGCCCCGTAGCTCGCCTGGTCACGTGCCCCGGGTAGCCTATGGCTCGCACGCTTGAACCAGCGCACACCCTCCCCGGTACGGAGAGCCGGCGGGCTCAAACCGCGCACCGCCACGCCCCTCCCCGTCACGCCGTGCGGTCTCCGGCGGCGCGCGGCTCTCGCGAGACGGCGGCGGCGCTGGGGAGGGCGCACGTGCCGCGCGGTGCGTGGGAGCCGCCGCCGCCGCCGCCGGAGGAGGAGGAGGAGGAAGAAGAGGAGGAGGAGGAGCAGCCGCCTCCCTCCCGCCACCGTGGCCTGAGGGGCCTCCCGGGTAACGCCACGCCGCTGCCGCCCCTGCGCTCCCCCGCCCCTTTCTGCGGGAGCCGCGCTCCGCCGCCGCCCCGTCCCAGCGGCGGGCGGCCTGCCCCGGCGTCCCGCCCCGGCGTCCCGCCGGCGGGCGGGCGGCCTCCTCCCTCCCCGGCTACCAGCATCCTTCCCCCAGCTCCGACACTCTCCCTCTCCTGCGGTACTGCGGCTCTGCCTCCCCTGGCAGTGATCCCCCTGGCCTCTTGTACCTCAGCATCCTCCCCTCTCAGGTACCGGGCGCCCGCCTTCCCCTCAGCTCCGCGCCCCCATCCCACCGTGTCTGTGATCCCCATCATGTCTGGTACCCCAGCACCCTTCCCCTTCCCCCCGACCTGCCCTCACTTTTACCTCCTACTACCCAGCACCCTCCCTGCCTCCGCCATTTGGGATCTCCGTGGGTACTCCAG
This sequence comes from Ciconia boyciana, assembly GCF_034638445.1. Taxonomy (NCBI): domain Eukaryota; kingdom Metazoa; phylum Chordata; class Aves; order Ciconiiformes; family Ciconiidae; genus Ciconia; species Ciconia boyciana. The sequence continues at coordinate 9,826,141 of NC_132948.1, forward strand.
CACCCTTCCCCTCACTATGACCGCCTACCGCCTTCCCTGCCGTCCCCCTACCGCGAACCCCACCACCTCTGGCGCCCTGGCATTTTCCCTCAGCTCTCTTCCCTGCCCGGGCACAACATCCTGGCTCTGTGTCTTCTGCACACATATCCTGCTTGCTCCCATGATCCTGGGGGGCTTCTTATGCATTGCAAACCCCTTCTCTGTTGACTCCTATTTCCTAAGCCCCTTGCCTGAAAATGTGCGCATGTAAACCATTATTAATCGTGTTAGCGGGTTGAGTTTGGTTTGCTTGTTTTGTGGTGTTTGGGGTTTTTTTGCCAATGTCCCAGGAGCAGATTGTAACTCTTCAGACACTGATTTAAATGACCCCTTTTCTTTGCTAGTATACCGGCAGTACCTCCCCTACTCCCCCAGTGCACCTACTGTTCATATTGCCACTGATTTAACATGATACTTCACATTTTGCTTAACCCAGTATGTTCTGTAATTCTATGTGTTGTTCTCGCAGATCTTTCTTAATTTTACACTGAATTTTGTGGCACTTTGGTTTTTTTTTTCTTCTTATGTGCTAGAATTCCATACTGCTTGGTATCTTTTGCAGCCATTTTCCCCATATTTTTTTATTATTTCTTGACTCTGATTTTTTTCTCCCTGATCTGTCCTGGTCTCCTTGCGATTGTACCTATTTTCTCTGGGATTCGTCAGTCTCTGGGATTCTTGTTGAGTTGGGAAAGACATGAATAACTTTAACCCAGAACTTAGGTCCTGATTATTTTGTTCTGTCACCTCCAGGCTTGTGACATGGCCACAGATGTAGCTGAACCTGTGGTCCCTGACTGCAGAGGAGACGTAAGGAGCGGTGCCAGGTCAGATGCCGACTATCCTCTTCGGGTTCTCTACTGCGGAGGCAAGTGCTGAAGGGGCGGTTGTCCATGATTCTTACAATGTGCTGTTTGTGAGGGCAGCCTAGCAGAAAGAATGAGAGAAGTGGAGATTTTCTTTTGGTCAGTTTTTATTGAGAAGCTAGATGACAGTCAGCTTGACCTTTCTGATCGTCTATCTGAAATAGTTTGTGTTGTGTATTTCACCTGAAGCATTTTTGGTGAAACATAGGCATCTTCTCCCTGAGAAATGGAGGTACTAAGAGCTTTTTGTGTGTAAAAGTTGCAGTAGTGGGAGCAGTGCTCAGATTGTGAACTGTTGAGCAAAGATCTCTTGCTGCAGAAAGCCAGTAAAGCCTTTAGCACACACGAGGCCTCTGAGCATTAGTATGGCAATAAGAAATAAAGTTAGAATTCATTAAAGTAATTGTTGCACTGTGTTTAGAATTACCCTTTACTCATTGCATTTGTAGTGATGTGGATGAAATTTAAAGGGAAGTAAATAATCTTGACAGGTATGTTTTTTAGATAGGTGTGTTATTTTGCTTTGGGCTTGAATGCAGTTGCAGGGGATTATGAAGGAATTCCCTGTTGTGTGTGAAAATCTGCACAATTGGTTTGGGTTTGTTCTGGGGCCAAGCCCATCTTCTGGACCTTGGCGGCTTTTGGAAAAAGGAAAGCTAACCAAATCATGTGATTATTAGGTATATCTTGTGCCTCAGGTAGAACTGGTGTTTCTTTCTGTAACTTTTCCCAAAGCTGTAGGCATCTCCTTCCCTTCCTTCATTGACTGACTGCTCTGGCTGTCATAGTTTTATCCTAATGCAGAGCGTGTGAGCAAATGACTAATGAGAGGAAAAATTAAAATGTGGAGTGGTGTCAATAAAGTATCTTTTTGAGTCAATGTGTGTTTATAACCAGAAGTTATGATCTAAGAAGTGATCTCTAACTTTAAAATACCATTTTGAATTTAACACTAAGGCTGTAAGTGGAGAGCTTCTTTTTGTAATCTATTCTTTCCCCCCCCCTCTTCTTTCTCCAGTCTGTTCATTGCCAACAGAGGTGAGTTAATTTTTGTTGTTGTCCAAATTTCTTCCTTCTGTCCTGTGATTCCTGACTATGATGATTCTTTCTGATCTTTTCTGGCTTTTCTTAATTGTGGCAGTTTTGTGCTTCAGCCACTGTCATCTTTAGGATGGCACGAGGTTTCTTATACACTAATATAGTATTGGTATTCAGTCATCTTAAGGAGAAATGGCTGAGCTGAATTGCAAATATATTTCAGTGTATTTGTTTGTGACGTATTTTGTAGTTACTCTGCTAACAATGTTCATATGAGCTTTCTTCCCTAGTACTGCGAATACATGCCTGATGTGACTAAATGCAGACAATGGTTAGAAAAGAATTTTCCAGATGAGTTCGCAAAACTTACAGTAGGTAAGAATCTTTTCTATGTTCTAACTGATACAGGCCCTTAGACATATTCAGAAATCTTTGAGCTTGTCCAGTTCTCATCTCTTCCCTTTTCCCGCTGTATCAAGTGTGAAAGTTAATACTTTTCTTAGGAGTCTGCCATGCTTTTGGATGCTGTGAAAATATGTTTGATAATGTCAGAAAACACTGAATAAACAATGTGTAGTCTCAGTAATAATGTTTGAGCTTTCTTAAGGCTCTTACTGTAACCAGTCATCCGTGCACTTGTTTCTCATCAGAGTTAGTTTATTGGATTTTATGTCTGTCCAGTCTACTGTGGATGGCTGGAGGAAAGGTCATTAATAAAAGGGAACTTGTTGATTTGCATTTGGAATTTCAATATTAATTTCTGTCTCTCTGTGGAAATTATGTGAAGAGCCTGTATTGAAATTGTAATTGTATCTTTGAGCTAAAGCTTTTCTGAAGTCTAATTTGTACAAGTACTATAATGAAGATGTAACATGCATCAGTCAAGGGGCTGCTGCACTTAAGCAAAGAGTTTACGGATTTAGCAAAATGCCACTGTACCTTACTTTCTGTTGCTGTAAGGCTGTGGTCGTCTGACCATTAATTTTGTTCTCTTTCTTCTCCCCACTCCTTTCTGATGTATTTAAGAAAATTCACCTAAACAGGAAGCTGGGGTTGGAGAAGGCCAAGGAACTGCAGGAGAAGAAGAGGAGAAGAAGAAGCAAAAGAGAGGCAAGGTCTAAATAGTTGATTGTGGTACTGATTTCTAAGCAGTTTGGGGCATCCCTTTCTCACCTGCTGGTCTGGACTATGGCATGGATTCCTTGCATTTCGGTTGTTAGCTATGCTTTGATTCTGCACAAAAGATACCGAATATCTATCTTCCAGTAGTAGCAGAGTTAGTGCAGTGATATATGCTGATGAAAGAAATGGATAGTAGTAATAGCAAGTGAAAGATGACCTGCATCATGTGTCTTATTGTTCCTGTAATTTTTATCGCAGTTATTCAGGGAGTAATTCTTCTCAACCTAAAATCAGCTGGCATGCCTCCCGGAATACTTGTTTCCGCCCTGTTTAACAGCAGTTTATAGATTGCTTGCAGGGTAGAACAAAGACTGCTTTCCTCTAATTAATGCCTTATGACACTGCTTTTGCCTTTTTTTCCTTCCACCCCTCCTTTGTATTCATATAACAGGATTTGGTTTTATGCTTTTAACACTATCACCTACGTCTCCATTAACAACTATGTCTCTTCCCAGCAATACTAATGAAAAACATTTTCAAAAACCAACTTTGGAAGGTATAAAATATATGAAACAATTTAACCACAGTTTCATCTTCTATCGTTGGAGTTCTTTCTGTTTAATTAACATACTTTCCACCATGAATCAGAATGCTGGGGTTGTTAATATGCATTTGCCTGTGGAGTGTCAGTTGTGTCTGCAGTGCTTTAGAAATTATGGTCAATAGCTCAGTAAGATTCAGATTTTAAGCCACATATCACTGCAGATGTTTTATTTTTGTGTCTTGGTAACCAGTTATGTTTACCTTGTCAGTAGGCTATGTGTAGTGACAACAGTAATTTACGTTCTGTAGCTTGGATGCTTTTCCCAGAGACTTCAGGACATTTTCTTTCAACATTAATTTATTGTGTGGGGTGGTATGGTTAGTTTTCAGTCTGGTTTTTGGTTCTAAAATAATAGTGTTTAAAATATTTAGGGATTTTCTTGTAGAATCTAAAGTTTCATGAAAGCTACGGTATGGTGTTAAGTAGGATGGTATAAGATTGAATGTAAGAGGGAGAGTGAGAAAAAACCAAGCAAAAAATTACTAAGACATTGCAGAGATTTACTGAAGAAATTTTAAGACAGAAATTTACTGTCTTAAATTATCAGATATCAATTTATAGTAATGTAGAATTGAAAGTGCTGCATGTTAGAAAAAGAAGTAGTCACGGGATTAGTTTCCTTGCCATCAATTCTTTACGTTTTCATGCTGAGAAGGCTCAAGAACATGAAACTTTGGTTACCCTGGAGTAACTTGATGACTGTATACAAAGTTAACAGATCTTAATCTGTCTTGAAGAATCCTAATGAGTGGAATCTATCTTCTGCATGCTTTACTCAGAAGAATAAATGCCTGATATGTGAAGTGTTCCCTCAGGTTGCCCTAGAAACAGACAGTAAGAAAGAAGATGTTAAATCATGTGGAAGTTTGGCAGTCAACTACTGTAGCTGGCTTCTGTTTCAGAGGCGTGGTGTTTTCTGCTAGCTCATATATAGATACATGGTTCACACTGGGGTCGTGCATGGATATCTAGAACTTAATCTGCTGTTTAACCCAGCAGCCTGAGTAGGCACGTCCTCATGGCCTCAGTAAACGGACACGAATAAGTTGCTTTGCCTGGGACACAAACCTTAAGGATGTTAAACTCATGAAAAACATTCAAAGTAACAGTTTGTTCCTAGGATTACAACCAAAGAACAATTCCTGAAAGAGGGGTTAAAGGTAGACCAAATGCAGTGATTAGTAAAGTGGGGAAAACCCCTTTTTTGATAATTGTAGCAGGGTTCTGCTGTGCAAGCTGTACTTGAATGCACATTTGACATGCATATATTGTTACTTCTTGTAATATTGAGCTTTGAGATGGGACCTTTCTTAAATAATAATTAAACCTGAACGTGAGACAATGTGCAAAATATATTTTTGTTTACCAACACAGATGGGGAAGATAACTGTTTCTTTGTTATAGGGATGAAATCTGACCTTATATGCTTTTTTCTCTAAGTGTGACATCATTTAACTAATTATGTAACCTTATACTCTGTTTTAAAGGTGGAAGAGGTCAGATAAAACAGAAAAAGAAGACTGTACCACAGAAGGTTACGATAGCTAAAATTCCTAGAGCAAAGAAAAAATATGTCACGAGAGTATGTGGCCTTGCAACGTTTGGTGAGTTGACTTTTGTTATGTGTTTTTTGTTGGTTTTAGATGTGCTTGCCTTTAACTTCATATTTCTTCTGATTGTATTACATTGAGTGATCCGCTTCCATCTGTGCGAGGTGAAAGTCCCAACGTGCTTTTAGCAGTTCCAAAGCATGGTACACTGACCTCCCTCAGCGATAAATTATTAAAGTCCTTATGTCCATGGTGTTTGCAAACACATAGGGTGACAGGTTTTTTTTTCAAACAAGGCTTCCCATAGCAGTCCACTTGCTAGACTTCAGAGCAGTCTATTGTCTTTAATTATAAACATGTTTATTTTCAAAAAGTTTCTTATCTCCATCAAACCAGTAAATATGTTATTGATGATTAATTTTACCTATTCTTGAGGCTGATTAAGTAAGGCTTTAACTGCCTTTCTAGCAAGGCAGTCAAATTATTACCAAAGTACACTAACAATGCTGTGCTACGTAGCTTTGGTTCAGCTGCAAACAGCCACTTGGTGTTTATAATAACATCTTACTTCACACATTGATCATGAATTCTGTTTAAAAGGTAAGTTTTAACCTTGGTTGTATTGACAAAATATGTCTTTCCTGCATGAGAGTATAGTCAGTTTTCTTGAGGGATCAGTAGTGCGCACTACCTTGATCTGAAGTGGGTATGTATCTTTGTGCTGGAAGCCAATCTCAAAAATTGTTGGGACATGTTTCTGAAAGGAACATACTGAAGCACTTCTATGGAAAAACTTGTTCAATAACTGTGGAAGTTTTTCAGAACTGGAGGGGCTTTTTAATCAGTTCTGCATGTGCTTTTCTGGTGAGTGCATGTAGCATAGACAAACAGAATGTGTAGAGGACATTCAGCGATTTTTGCCTTGAAGAGTTTGTGAGATTTGTGGAATCAGTTGTTTTGTATGTAAACAAGAGCCTTTTGCTTTCAATGGAAACTGTAGCAAAGCTTTAACTGTAAACTGCCACTAGTTTTGCAACAGTTAAAAGAAGATTTTGGTTTTAAACTTGAGAAAATACTTTTATGACAATGACTGTGCTTAAACTGTCCATTTTCCTGTCAACAGAAATTGATCTTAAGGAAGCACAAAGGTTTTTTGCTCAGAAATTCTCCTGCGGTGCCTCGGTAACAGGAGAAGATGAAATCATCATTCAGGGGGATTTTACAGATGACATTATTGATGTAATACAGGAGAAGTGGCCTGAGGTAATAAACCCTTTGTTCTGTCAGAACTCTGCTTTTCCACAATAGCCTGTGACTTTCCAATGATTTTGAAAAAGGGTTTCATCTTTGGCAGCACAGATTGTTGCGTAAAAATAAAAGACCAGTTGTTGCATTCCACCATTGAATGACTAGGTTAAGGAGTGATGAATCTTGAAGTAAAATGTTGCTTCCATTGTCCAAGAACCATTAACTCCCTAAATGTGTAGTGTTGCTGCTGTGGATAGTACAGTGAGGAAGGCATGTTGGAATAAGTCCAGCTGTCAAATATCTGTGGCTTCTTTGTGACTGTTTCTTAATGGTGAATGCCTAAGTGTTCTTACATTGCCATCCTATTTTTAAAAATATCTTAAAATATTGCGAAATAAAAAACAAGCAAACAAACAAAAACAACAAAAAAACCCCCACAAAACCAGAAACAAAACCACTTGTGCTTCAGAAGAAGAAATTAGCTAATTTTGGGTTGGACTGAAATGTTGACGGTTGAGAGGTTTGGTTGCGCTGCTGTAATTGCAAGCACTTTCTTTGACTCTTCCTTGTTCTGGTATTTCCTGATTGTAGTTCTTTCTGAAATTACTCTGTAGGCCTGTCTTTATTCAGAGCCCTGTAGGTTCAGCTGTGTCCTATAGGCACATGTCGCTAGAATTTACAGCAGGGAAGCTCAGATGGTGCTGTATACTTCTCCCACACTTTATTACATCTACAGTGGTGAATATTGAGTGAGACATGTAAGAAGAAAATATACTTAATATGCTGTATTTTGGCCTTTTTTTTTTCCTAGGTGGATGATGATAGCATTGAAGATCTTGGAGAAGTCAAGAAGTGATAGTGAAAGACTACCTTTATTTAATTATATGGTTATAAATGATGTAGCCAAAGCAAGGCTTCTAAATCCATTTGCTCTGCAGTGAAACTGTGGAGAACCCATATCCTTGGCATTTTCACTGTTCTGTATAGGCTGCTTGGGTTTTTTGTTGTGATATTTGCCAAAGTTAAATTGGGGTTCTGTCATGCTTACGCATGAAGTAGATTTAAATAAAATTACTGTTCCTCACTGAATACAGTTTCTGTTTTCTTTACAGCTACTTTCCTCTAACAATCTTATAGGAAAATAATAATTTAAGTCATTAAAAGCTTATTTTTAATCTGCTGTCCTTTCTGCTGAACTTAAGTGAATAAAGCATGTGGCTGATGTACAGAAACTCGTACCTCTCATTGAGCTGCATAAAATCTTAGAATGGAACAAACATTCTAAAGGTTTGGGAAAAATGCATCTTGAAGTGGTCAGGCAGTTGGAGTAGGTGATCGTTGTAGGTCCCTTCCAACTGAACTATTTTATTCTATTAAGTGGAAACACTGAGGAACATGTGAATGTCTGAAGCGTTTAGCATATTTTCATCATTCCAAACAATCTCGTAACCCTGCTGGTCTTCTAGGTGAGGCAATTTTAGCGGCTTTGTGCTTTTAGCGTACTGCTCGTTCAAGAACGGCAGTAATTAACACAACTTTATAGTGACCACTGTTTGTTTCCACAAACTGTTCAGGCAGCAGGTCGGGCGGGGTGCCGGCTGTGCAGCTCTCCATACTCCGCAAGCAGCCTCCAGCACCGATTTGATGCTTCGTTTTTCACTGCTTTGTTTAAAACGTTAAATGCTCCCTGGTGGCAGAGGCCTGGAATTGACAATCTCCTGTCACTAAAACCTAGGTAAGGTCAAACCCAAGGGGGTGACGCATTGTACACCCTCTCCTCTACCAGTAAAGTTCGGGGTTTTTTTTTTCTGTGATTTTTGTTTATAAACTGATGGGTTTAGTTGCGAATGGTGTCTCTAACGAGAGAACTGTATCGCTGTAGTAGTTCCATTTAAAAGCTGAGCAGGGTAGTAACCGCCATCCTGTAACATCCTGTAGCTCTTACTCGTCTCCTGTTAGCAACATTATCAATTCTCACGTTTTTCCAGGCAGCTCCAACCCCGCCGGCGGAGCGCGGCCCCAGGCGGGCGCGGGGCTCGAACCCGCAGCCTCGCCGCTGGGGGGGCGGGGCTTCTGCCCAACCGCCGCCCGAGGCGGCCACTCAACGGCTGGCGGGGGCGGGGCGCCGCCGTGACGTCAGGGCGAGGGCGCAGGTGTCTTTGGCGGGGGGCGCGGAGTAACGGGCGGGAGCGGCGGGGCTGAGGGGAGGGGAAGGGCCCGGGCCCCAAGGGGGGGCGGCCCCGCCGGGCGGGAGGGCATGGGGGACCCGCAGGCCTGTCCCAGGAGCGGTCGGCGGAGGGGGGCCGCTCCCCCGAGGTGTTGGCACGTCGGGGCCCACCTCAGGCCCTCCTCAGGCCTCGCCGCCCGTGGTAGGCCGCAGGGCCGTGGTGCCCCCACCACGGTCGGTTCTCAACGGTTTGCGTTTGTCATTCCTGCAGGGCTGTCGGGTCAGAAGGAGTCTCGGCGGGTAACCATGTAGTGCTTCAATCAGAGGCAGCCTCCATGCTGAGCGTTACAGTCATAAATAGTTACCAGTATCTACTAATGCCTGGTAGCGCTCTGGCCCCCAGTCCCCTATGAACTCATCACTGCCACGTTCTGCTTTGCCCCAGGTAAAAAATAAACGTACAGTTAACAATCGGAGCGCTCTATTTTTAACATGAAATTACTCATTGTACCGCTACCAGTTTCAGTCAAGAACCACAGGTGGTATCACAAGCATGAGGAACCTTTTGGAATGGTCTCTGTTTATAATATAAAAATATTTTAACTTAAATTAAAACCTCGAGTTTATTATTGTCTCTTCTTCTTTATGTCGAAGTGTGTTCCATGTGTTCCCTTTTATAGAAACTTAGCCCAAGCCTTGAGAACGGCACCATTCAGAAACAGAGGCAAGAACTCCAGCTTTTAATTGCAGAACTGAAAGATCGTGATAAGGAACTCAATGACATGGTTGCAGTGCATCAGAGACAGCTTCTAGCCTGGGAAGATGATCGGCAAAAAATACTGACTTTAGCAGAACGATGCAACTCATTAAACAGTAAGTATTGTGTGTATGAAGAATAAGACCCTGGTCTTTTAAGTACGTTCAGGTGCTTAGACCCCTCAATAACAGTTTTGCGTCATATAAGGAACCATTTCCTACCATTCAGCCTTAAATTGCTTGTCTTCTTTCTGAGATCAAAACTTCCACGATGGTACTAAAGTGATTTGATCTTGAAGGGGTATGATAATCAACAGCTCTTTCTCGTTTGAATAAGTAAATTGCTTCTGTGGATTCCTTAAAAAAAAAAAATCTCATGAAATAAATGTGGGGGAAGAGAACAATTTGCAAACATGCTGGTGTACTGCAGAGCCGTGTGCCCTGAGGTTCTGCTGCACAGCTCTGACATCATCCGCAAGCCACCCGGCTAATCACCTGGCAGCTCTGAACAGTCTTGTGTGACAGCGATAGTACAGAGGTCACCACAGAATTCATATTCCATCTGACCTGGGTAGCTAGGGAATCCTGCTGCAGAGTATCCAATGCGAGCATCCGTTTCTGAATCACATGATTTTAAAACAGTGGATTAAATTATTTCCGAGATTTAAAAAATTGCATGGCAGTATCTGAGCTGTTTTCTCACACATACCTTGTCTCCTTTCTTCTCAGATGAGCTGAACAAGAGAAATGAAATTATAAAATCACTGACCAAAAAGTTAAAGTTCTTAGCATCTCAGCAGAATGACAGTAAGACAACATTTGAAAATACACAACAAAAGTTTAAAGAGCTCTCTCAAAAAGTAACAGATGCAACTGTTCACTGTCAGGCTCTGGAGGTAGGAGTTGAGTGATGGTCTGATCTTGCAGTTCGTGCGTGTACAGAATGCCAGCGGCATTTGTGAGTTTCACTAGTGAATAAATATTTCATATTAAGGCTCTTGAGTTGCATTTGTCCTTTAGTACAGTAATCTTAGATTAAGGCATAGCTCTGATTCATTGGAAGAATAAAAGGGCAAAAAAGCTTTCCTAAGCTAGGATTTGGAGTTTGCTGTTTGTTTGCGTAGTTTTGGGGAGCACTGCTCAGAACGAACTTGCCTCCAAAAATGGCAGGCACTGTGATTGCAAAAGGTAGTGTTGGCCCCCAGAACAGTATTGGTACTTGCTTGGGGAGTTCCAGAAAATTTTCTTTACAACTTTGATTACTATCTGAACGTTCTGAAAATGGTTTAAGGATACGAAAATAATTGGTATTCAAGCGTTCTAGATTTTTTTAGAAGTGATTTGGCAATGATGTGTTTATTGGGATAATTTTTTCCCCTGCATGCAATACAGTAAAGCAGTATTGGGCGCTTTCATCTGTCTAATCAGCTTGACTTAAGACATGCAGGATATTAAGATCCTTGATTGCAAGCAAGTTTGGCTGTAACGAATTGGGGAACAATTTTTACTCCACTCCTCTCTTCTCCAGATCCTCACAGCTTGCTCAGAATCCTGCATTACCATTCATAATGTTTAAATAAAGTTGTGCACACATTTACTGGAAAATAGTAACTTTGAATCATTGAGGTAGTAACTGATACTCTTATTTCTGTTCACTAGGAGAAAAATCAAAGTCTCCACTGCTCAGTTTTGGAACTGTCTGCTAAAACAGGCCAGCTGCAAGCGAGAGAACAGGAGCTTCTTACTATGCTTAAGCTGAAGGTAACGTCTGTCATCTCATCAGGCAATAAATGTGGTCAAACTGCAGTGCAGGTATTGGTGACTGTAACGCAGGGGTTTAGTCACCGTTGATCTCACTGCTGTTTAATTCTTAGGCTTGTTTGAGAAGGGAAAAGTGGTCAACAAACAATAAACTGGTTTATTTTCATAAACAAGCTTGTTTCCTGGCTTTGATTTTTGGGTTTTTTCCTCAAGAGCTCAGAATAAAATCTGTGAAGTAGCTATAACTGCTGTAATAACATGTACTGTTGTTTTGTCAAAATCCATACATGAAGATAAAACAATAATCAAGAATACATTCTATTTCATATTTCAGGACGAGGTTATACTTGAAACAACTGATCACATTACTGAGTTTACATCTAAATTCAAAAAGCTGGAAAGTGCATTGCGTGCAGCAAAGATGGAGGAATTCAGTCTCAACAAAGAAAAACAAGACCTGAAACTGAGACTGAAAGAACTAATACTTGAAACAAATAAGCTGAAAGGTAAATGTTCATACTGGGCACCTAATTCAGTGCAGACCAGCATGATTGCTTTTCATTCTGGGAAATACTACGTTTTGTTTTAAAGATGACCTTTGTGAAAAGATGAAGGAAAATAATAAGCAGCAGGGAGAAATCATTTACCTCAGACAAGAAAATGGCTGCTTGAGGAATGAGCTCGCCCTTGTTGGTAAGTGTGGGGAGTTGGGTTTTCATGCCTTTGCTTTCAACAGTTCAGAGGCTTCTAGACAACAACAGTTCACTAATATCTGTGAAGTAGGCAGCTTCTTATCTACGTTTCTTGCAGTTTAATAAAGGTATATGCCTTTGTTTGTCATTCTTCTATGAAAGCAATATCTAGGGCTTCTGCAGGAACAGTTTCTAAAATCTTGTAAAAACACAAAGGTCACCAATATGATTACGCATGGAGGAGTGAATGGCTCAGAGGATTCTCTCTTGAAAATTTTTGAGACTTTTATGTCTCCTGTGGTATTAATAGAATAAGTGGGGGTGCCATTCTCCCTTCTGACGTAGGTTGCATACAAAATGGTGACCTATTGGAAAGAAACCACATACAAAACTTAAAGCTTAGGCCCTATGGAATTACCAGCCCATTCACTCTCCCCAGTGTTTGTATCGAAGAAGTATGTTCACAATTTCACTTTTTCTCTTGTTTTTCTTTAACTGATGCTTTTGGTTTAGATAGTTTAATATGCAGGATTTGGTAAACTGCAACTTGCTATCTGTTGATAGCTTCACTTTGGTTTTGGGTAGAGAGAAGCTCTTCTGTACTGCAGCGGATAGGAAAGGCAGGCTGATTGTTGCTGCAGTGTTCTTACAGACAAGCAATGTACCCTGACAGATGAGGTGACCAAAGGTGACCTCTGCTGTGAGATGATTTACTTGTGCCTGTCACTTTTCATCTGTGATTACCTTTGCCAAATATTGATTCCATGTCTCATTATTTTAAAAACAATAGTAATGGGAAGTATTTCCCAGCACTTCCCTGTACAAGGCATAAATTAGAATTAATTACTGAATTTCCTTTCCATGGAGGAATGTTAACATGAAAAAGTGAAATAAATCAGTCAATGAAGTAGAATATTGCTGCTAGTAAAATAAAGCTAGGTGCTGGTGAAAATTCCGAGGAAAATACTTGAGCTGTTTAGTTGTCGTATGGTTTTTGTGCTCTTTTTATTTGGAGGGGAAACAGATCCTGTTGATCTTAAGAAAATGCTTGTGTTTTGGTTAGGTAGCTGTTTCTACTGCTACAGACATACATGTTAACAAATGGACTTGCTTTGTGTCTGTTCACTTTAACTAATTAAAAAATTGTGTGTGTTTTGAAACAGTTGAGAAAGCAAAGAGAAAAGATCAACTTCTTCAGTTTGCCAAGTCTAAACAAGTGCGGACTGACACAGAACTATCAAGTTTGCGACAGGTACAACCCTAGTTGCATTTCTACTCTGAGATTATGAAGGCATTTTTCAATAACATCAAATCAGCATGGAACACTATAAAAAAGTTATATCTAGCTATTCTTAATTAAGAAAAAAATTCAAATTTGCCATTTCTGCCTTGCTGGGATCCCTATGGAATGTTGATTTTTTTTTTTTTTGGTTAAAATTAAAAACCCATGGTACAAATCCTTGTATTTACATGTGCCTTTAGCCTTTTTTTTGTGTAATTGTAATTATTCAGTCCTACAATGAGTAAATACCACCCTCACAGGCGGAAAGTGGGGCACCCTGTTGAGATAACAGTTCGTCAGTGTGTGTATAACCAGCGAGTGCTAGGCTCCAAGAAATCATGTGAAAGGCAGTGGGAGTGGGGCGGGCTGCTTCGCACACATGCCCGACGTGAACTCATGCAGGGTAAAGGGGCATGGTGTGCTGAAAGATCTGTTTTCCAAGAGAGACTTAAAACCAGTGTTTTCGCCTGTGCTCATTTGAGGTTCTCAAGGCATGTCCAATTTTTTTTAATTACAAATAATTGATCGGTATGTTGTCTTCTACATTAGCTTTACAAAAAATCCCCTGCAGTGAAAGCCAAATACGATGATCGTCATTCATGTCCTGTAATTCTGCATAGCTTTGAACAACATAATAACATCATGTATTAAATATCAAATAACAGTAATGTTATTGTATTTATGGTTCAATATGGTTCCATCTTAGAAGAACACTACAGTCTTCTAATAGAAATACTGTTTATTGCTGCAAAACATTATTTCCTAAATACATGCAGAGATGGCCCCTTAGATTTGGAAGGCTTTGACAATAGTTTGACTGCAGGTATTGGTTTATAAAAGTGTTTTGAGGATATTTTTGGAAGACAAGCAGTGTGTTAGTACCTGATGACAATGTTCCTGCACTCCAGACTTTCACTAATGCGCATTACTATCTTTAAACAGATCTACGTAAAACAGCAGCGTGACTTGCAATTTCTTCACGTCAATTTGGAGAGCTCTCAGGAATTAAGGCAAAAGCATGAAAAGGCAGCACATGAAAGGAGGTAAAGTAATTTTTTTTCTTTTTTTTTTTTTCCCCCCCACTCTCAGGGAGAAACTTAACTGCTCAGCCACAACTAACATCCTAAAAGAGATGTGTGCTGTGTCAAGATGGCTTTGCTGGACTCAACACAAACATCCAGTGAAGTTGTCAGATACCTTTTTTAACTTGGTCAGGAGACACCATGAGTATCAGTCACAGAATAAAGCGTGGTATGCAGGCCAGACAGTTACGGATTTTAAAAAAAATGGAATGGTCTGGAGGTAGGGGTGTTAATCTGGCCCACTACTACTTTTGTTTAAAAATCAAAGTTTATTTTGCTTTCAGATTAGGAAATTGGTGCACACCCCGGAGGTTCAGACAGAATCACCACACTGTATAAAACATAAGGGAACTCTCAGACTGATTTTGGAAAGTAACAGCCAAATCTGGGCAGACTTCTGTCAGGTTTTGGTAGGATACAGCTGCCTGTTGGTATATGAACTACCACAAAACCATGGCTACAGCCTCTGGTTAATGCATAGCTTTAACTTTGAATACAGTTATGTGTGTTCTTTAAATGCAGTGTTTCTGACTGTTTTCTTTATCATGCCATTGTAGCATAGGTATGGCATTCTCTGCCACTGAAAGTAACAGCGAGACAGACACGGTTAGGACTGAGGGCACCTACGGGATACACGAGGAGTGTGGAACTGCACAAGTTCCAAAAAGTAGGGTAAAAACCACCTCTGAGATGTGTGAAGTAGATAATAGACTGTTACCGAATGCATCAGACTTGGAGGAAACTACCTCAGCATACTTAAACCAGTGTCAAAAAGTTGTGAAAGTCTTGGCTGTCCTTATGGAAGAAGGAGAAAAGCAGGATGTTGCATCAAGCTCTGATGAGCTAGGCAGCAAAGTATTTTGTGAGGCAAACAACACAAGGCCATTGAGAAACGGGGAAATTTCTGAGAGTGGAGTGGAAAGCAGAGACCAACAAACCTTTGAGTCATCTTTACCTGAATATGAGCATTGGCTTAACGTCAGTTCTTGTGTAGATTCACCAAGTACTTTGATCCAGAACACCGTCACATCTGACAAAACTGATAATGAAAATAAAGCCTGGGAAGAGAGAACTGGAATTCTGTTTGGACAAAAAAGCAGAGAGACTGCTGTTGCCATTCACAAGTCTGAATCTGATTCCTGTAGTAGTAACTTCATCATAAAAAAAGATGCATGGTGGAAGCCAGTATCAGATCCAGAATGGTTGCAGATTTTCAAACCCGTAAAAGGAGATGGAAGTATATGGCATGGAAAAGATTGCAACTGTCTCAAGACTGCACAAGAGATGAAATGTGCCAGCTCAAAAAGGTTATGTGCTTGTTACATTTAAGAAATAGATAGGTACAAGCTGGAGTTATGTAGAAACTTGGGTGTACAAGCTCCCAATAATTTATATTATCTTAAGTGATGTTTAAAGTAACTGCTGTTTTAAAATTAGTCTACCAACTTGAAAAGTAGTAAATTTAAATAAGTTAAAATAGCTCTAAGGTATCATGATTCTATTTTTATGCATTTATTTTTTTGCATCTCTTATCCCCAAGAGCTGCGTGGGTAGGAGAAGCTGCAATACCACATAACTTGCCAAATAAACTCATTGAGAAAAATGCAGATTTTAAAATCTTCTGATTTTTTGAAATCCCAGATGTTGCTTGTAAATCTGGCAGGTAAAATATGTTCTGACCAGAGTTGGACTTCTGCAGTGATGTTTCTGTAAGGCAAGAAACAAACCTAGATTTTGTGTGATGCTTTAGTGACTGTGTTATTTCTGTTGAGAAATCACACAGTGGCTGGGCAAGAATGTAGGACACAGCTCTTCCGCACAGGCTGCTTTCCTCACTCAGGGCAAGAAAATGAGATGGCAAGATTTAAAGAACAGCAATCTGTCCACTCTCCAGTGCCTCTTTGTTCATGGGACTTGATTCCTGAGTTTATATTGGGGGAGGAAAAAAGGACATGTGGTTGGGGATGAGCAGAATGACGTTTCTAATGCTGAGAAGTGTCGGAAAAATACTTGGGCGTCTTAGTGGTGTTGGAAGGTATCCGAGATATAAATGCTGCTTCACATTTATAGAAGTGGTTTTATGCCTGCACAAGCAAGGGCATTCAGAGCTGTGATTTTCTGTGGATTTGTTGTGTTGGTTCCTCTATTTCCTTTCAAAAAATTGACTGACTTACCAGCTCTATTTTGGAAGGATTTCTGAAGTTTTACAGAGATTTTATAGCTGCCTTTTAGACAGAGAAGAGAAGAGAAGGAAGAGTAGCTTTTCAGCTGGTAGTTTGACAAGTACAGTGAATGAATAGCTGTTTAAACCTGCTAAGAATTTTAGCCAGCAAGTCTGCCCAACATCCAAACAGAAATTGTTACTGCAGTGAGATAGACCTGTTCAGAAACAAGGTGAATGGGCAGCCATTGAAAAAGAATGCTGTCCCAGCACATTCCCACACAGCTTAGCTGAGCTTCACTCTGTGTGTGGACTCTCTAGTTTCCGCTGTCCATAAATCATTAAAAAGACTCCATTCCCCTTATGTCTACCCTGACCTTTCTTATCTACTCCCCCAGCAGCACAAATGACACATTGCCATCCCTCCAAATCTCTTTTGAGGCTGAATCATGAAAACTGCTTTCACTTTTTGTCTTGTCCTTAAGGGGATTTTAGGGGAGAAGGAACTAATTCAACATGGGTGATGCAGATAGAGCAGATATCCTTCAGTAAGGGAGGGCTGCTCTACCCATTTGGGATTTGCTGCTGAGCTATCAAGTTTTCTTGATGCCCACATTTGGTCCTAGGAGCCCTGATAACTGGGGATGGATTGACTCAGTGCAAATCCCAGGCTGTCTGCTTTCCAGCCCCTGCTGACTCTCATTTGCCATCAAATAAATTCTTGCCCCATAAATGGAAGGAAGGCAGTAGTATTGCAGTCTTCAGTGTGGGCTTCTTGTTAAGGCATTAATGGCAGAGACTAAATACAACATTCCTTCTGGGACTTGAATCTGGATCCTCCAGTTTTCCATTGCTGGCTTCGTAGTGCTGATGATGTATTTTGTGTGTAGGGAAGGGTACTGGCACGTCCCTGTCAGCCCAGCAAATATTTTTGACATGAGTTCTTGAATTCTGGAGCAGCCAACAAGAAGGCTATTAACGCAGTCACATACCTTATCCAACTGCAAGAGCGATTGTGAAATACTGTAGTGCAGGAATCACTTCTGTGTGCTCTGACTTAGTGACTTCATTTATGTTGGACCAACATTTGCTGCCTTTGGATTTTTATCTCAATTCTGGTTTTAAAGATGGAGCGTCAGCTGTTACTTGTTCAGTCTGCTCCCGCTGGACTAAGCCACCCATTCCTTGAGCCATCTCCCTGCCTCAAAATCAAACCTGTTTTCCCGCCTCCCTCCCAACCTGTGTATCCTTCAAAACTAGCTGTGCTCATTGCGTTTCCTCGCATCCCCTGCTTCTAGGCTGCTACAGCTTGTTCCCTCACATCTCTCCAAAGCCTTTTCTTGTCAGAAGCTCACAAACATGAGCTCTTCTGCCTTAAAAGCCTGTTGTGTCCCAGTGTTCTACAAGAGAAGTGAAATGAGACACAGCAGAGAGTTCTGAGCTGGCATCTCTCACAAGGGCTTTTTCTTAGCTTGAATGTCATTTAAAAATAAACCTTTTTGTAACAGTCTTGCCAGGCATGGAATGTGTTGTACCTAAAGAATATTTAATGAAATGTTGTAAATTTGAAGACAGTATTTTCTTTAAAATATACGTATTTTTTAATTATTTACCCAATCCAGGCAGTGCTAGCACTGTGTTTCTGTTTTGTTCAGAAGTGTGATGAATACAGAAATGTTTTATTTGGGGAGATAGTCGCTATTGTATTTACTTTTTAAAAACTGTATGAAGTGGAAATTAGCAGTTGAAAATGAAATTCACTGCATAGCTTGTAATGGCTAGCAGAAACCAGGGCGCGTCTTTGTACAAGCCGCAGACAGCACTCAGTGAAAACACAGCACAGGGGACAGGTGATCCCAGGGGAAGAGGGCTTAGTTAGGGTGATCAAGATAGTTCCTAATATGCTACAGCTTTTATTAGTTCTAGTCTTAATTTGTGATTAATTGGTGCTGAGCTGGGTGAGGGATTTGGTATGTTTTGATAAAATTGTGATTTAAGGAATTGAAATTGAGAACTGTTTTTCTCTAGGGTAGGCTATAATAAAGTTAACTTTTAGTGTGGGAAAGGTGTAAGAGAAAAGTTTCAATCACTTGACATGCATATTAAGAGCTAAAGACCTTTTGTATTAGGACAAGCTTGGCAAGGCTGTGGGTCAGTGTTTGGACAGTAATAACGTGCTGGGTATGATTTGTTGCTTTAACTGTTGTTTAAATTGCTGTTCAGATATTCCTAGATACACTCAGATATACCTACTGCTAAATTAATATTTCGTTTTGCTTTAAAACCTAGGGGAAGATGTATGCCAATAGATTGTATGCTTCAGCTCCACACTGAAATGGTAGTAAGGCAACTGAGTTTTGGGTTTAATCACAGTTTGCCCGAACAGCACTTTACTGTTTGCTGCTGTATTTAAAAATAAATAAAATAAAGCCTCTTTGAGAAGCTTCAGAGATCTCCTGTGATCTCTGAAGTGAGATGATGACTTTAAAAGACTGAAATTCCCTTGAAAAGTACACCTACAAATATTAATTTGCCTAATGGTTGATTTAAAAAAAAAAAGGGAGTAGGGCATGAGAGAAGAAAGAGTACCAGAGTATTGAGAGGAACTAAATACTGCCTTCTGTGTGATCTTTGCAAGGTTAAACAGATACTCAAGCACATGGTAATGTAGCTGTTCTTGAAACTGCTTGAATGTCAAACTGTTATCCTCAGAGGATGAAACTGATCTAATGAAGCTGTTAAACATGGGAACCACTCTGAGGAACAGAGTAATCTCAAATGCTTGATTGTTTTCTTGGCTCAGGGCCCATACTTATTTATGTTGTCCCATGATTTTCCTTTGAAACTTTGAAAAGGATGGTGATACTGTTTCTGGCAATGTCTTAATTTTTTTAACAGTGAAGAAAATGTGGATCTGAATTCTTTTCACTTGGATTCTCCCTGTTTGACATCCACCCAGAAAGGAGACAGGCCTCAAAGGTGTGAGAAATTCTCTGATGAAGACTTCCCTCCGGAGATCAATAACTTTTCAGTGACTAAGCCAACAAACAGATGCTGTAATGCTACCATGGACCAAGTCAGTATTTTATTGCAGAATGTATTTCATTAATTTTAAGGGGAATTGTGACTGATAGTAGGAAGGCAAATGTCTGCCGGCATGGAAGAACTAGGGACTTGAATGACGAGACAGCAGGCTTAAAGCAAAGGTGGTAAAATATTTTTTCAAAATAATTCCTTGTTGTCTCAATATGTCTTGGACAGCATAAGTGAGTTTAAAAAAAAAAAAAAAGATAAGCTTTTGAAATGAAAGGCTTTGGGATAATGGATGCTGGCTAATTGGTAATTGCAGTAAAGCACAATATCTGAGTACACTTGGACACAGTTATTAGAAACTATTGGACACTGTTTCTTCCTTGTTCTGCCTGGTTTTCCCTCTTTCCATGTCTTTTTTATTCTCCCCTTTATCACGGAAGTACTGCTGTTGTGTGCACTACATATACATGCATGTGAAGACCTGTTAAAAAGCTGACACTAGGAAAGACCTCTGTGTTTATTAGAAATGCCAGCATTTAGACAGAGTCTGGAGCAGTGTTATGTTGTTGTATTTTGAACTGAGACATTTCAAAATGAAAGTGATGATTCTTGGTATGTTACAATCCTTTGACATATTCCAAAAAGATCATTTCATAACTTTGACTCACTTTCTGTCTCCTCCAGGACACCAGTTCCCCCATAAGTAAGCTGCAACATGCGTTGGCCGAGTCTCGACAGATGGTTGCTGATCTGGAGCTTAGCACTCTCCTCCACGCGAGCCCTCGCTGCAGTCCAAACAGCAGCAGCATTAATATGGTATATATCACTCCCCTATGACTAGATTTAGGTGGCCGGGAAGAGTGATTGCAAACATCCTTTCCCTTATGCTTGACTTATGCTATGACATTATAAACAATATCCTCCTCATGCTTTGCTAAAGAGAAAATTCCTGCGTGCCTTAGCATGAAGTAGTTGAATTTTTTTATAGGATTCTTTATGGCTCCTCAAGGTCATGACAGGATTTGACTTTTGCATGTGTCTAAACAGATGGAAGGAAGAAGTCATTTTGGAGCAAGCTGTAGGAGGTCTAGAAAAAAGCGAACAGAAGTATGACTTACATTCAGAACTGGTTTATTACGCTAGGTATATTTGTGGAAAGGAGGACAGTATAGGAAATAGGTGATATATAGAATAGTTTTGTATATGAATTTAAAGCAGACTCTCAGCTTAAATAACTTTAGAGTTTTTGTGGGTTAATAGCTTTAGTTCCTTCATTGCAAGGTCAGAGAACATGCGCAATGATCAAAGAAAATAACCTGTATGTAGCTGTCATGGCAATTTATTTTATGAGCATGAACGCTGATAGGGAGTTTCTGCCTTGAGTATGTGGGCCATAGGAGTAATTGGAGAAGGGGGCACTTGTTTGTTTTCATAAGTATCCTTGAGAATTTCTACCTTGTTTGACAAGGAGATTGTACCACTCATCACTAGAAATGAGTAAACTTGTGCTGATATGTATCACAAAGGGAGAATTTAGGCTTTTGGTTTTAAAGCAGATTCCTAATGAGAAGGCTGCATGCTGAAACCTCAGCTTTCTCCTGAAAGGTATTACCTCTCTCTAAAAACGTTGCACTCCTTATATCCTTAGATGAACTTGACCAGAACAATGTTACTGTAAGTAACAGACAAAGTAATTTTTATAACATTCAGAACCATAAAACCTTAGCTGTGCTGGGACTGACTGACAGAGTATAAAGGTTGTCTGCCAGCGTTTGCATAAACTGAAAGGATATTTTGTTTAGAAGTTCAT
This sequence comes from Ciconia boyciana, assembly GCF_034638445.1. Taxonomy (NCBI): domain Eukaryota; kingdom Metazoa; phylum Chordata; class Aves; order Ciconiiformes; family Ciconiidae; genus Ciconia; species Ciconia boyciana. Next base: position 9,847,352 of record NC_132948.1, read on the forward strand.
CTGCAGGCTTTCATTCATCGTGAAAGACAGCAACAGTGTAGTCTTTTGGAAAGACTGTCTTGCAGGAGGGATTCCTGAAAAGCTCTCTACAAAACAGTGGTTGCTTGTGGCTCTTGCCCAGCCCCATTAGCTGTCTGGCTCCTGCTTACTGGTTGGCACGTCACAGCTTGGCTAAACGGGCTGTCCTTTAGTAGCGAGCATGACTCTGCTTTATACCCTGATACTGCATTTCTGAGCTTGGAAATTAGCTTCTCATTCGGAATGGTTGCTTTAGTGGATAGAAAATAAAGCAGGCTCCTGTTTACTGGCGGGGGTAGCTTCTGAACCACATCTGAGGAACTTTGATCTACTTTCAGAGCAGTTCTGGGCAAAAACTTGTCAAGCATGTTTTAGTTAATCTATGCAGGCCAGCTGATCTGTGCTTAAAACCAGGCTTACCTGAGGCTGTTTTAAACTGCACTTTAAAACATATCAAATACAACCCTTAGAATTTAATCAGTAAGAATTTGTACCTTTTGGATTCTGTGCCCTGCTTGGGGGAGGGAGGAGAAGAGGGAATTAAAAAGTGTATCCTTGCTGCTCACCAGTTTGAATCTGGCAGCTCTGTAATTTTTATTATCTGAGTTCTTTGATTTCCACATAGTGTTTTTGCATTACAATATAGACAACAGAACTTGCAGAAGCCCTTCACAGAACCCAGTTATCTGCTGCAGAAGAAAGAGATACTAAGCTTCCATTCTTTTCTCTGTGATGTTCTGTGAGTATGAAGGTGTTTTCAACTTGATTTTTTTTTTTGGTTGATTTTTTGGTTTCCCTCTTTATAAATGTGCCTGCAATATTAATACAAGTCTATGGACTTCTGAGATGACTGTGGACATGGCTTAGTGGTGGACCTGGCAGTGTTAGGGTTACGGTTGGACTCAATGATTTTAAAGGTCTTTTCCAACCTAAATGATTCAATGATTCTATGAGCCTGGCACAAGATTCTAAGTGCACTGCTCTGAATGCATGTCCAATAAAACTCTTGTGAGTACTGTAACAACAAACGGATGTTAAGGCAGCAAGTAATTCCTTTAGTCAAATAATTAAACTTTTCTCAAGCATGCTCCTCATCCTCTGGGCAGTCAGATCTCGGAGCTCCATTCCTGAGTACCTGCACACTGCTTATTGTAGTTAAAGTCCTTCTGTGTGTTACAGATAACAGGATCAAGGATATGAACATTGTTAAATAAGAGATTGGGAAGTGTTTTTCACTGCCACAGCCAAGAGCCTTTTTAGCATATTGTTCCTGGGCTCAGAGCTCCAAAAGTAGAATGTATTGAATAGGGCTGTTTCAGAATATAAAAAGCAGCCTTGCCCATAGCAGATTGTTTTTTCTTTTTGAATCAGGAAATTTCTCACTCTAATTATTTGTTCTACTAATGTGAATTGGATGCTTGCAATAGGCACCATGTTGTCTGGTTCCGAGGACAAAAGAGTAACCAGATATGGTTAAAATACCAAACACCACATGAAACTGAATAAGAACTAGCAACAATGGGGGAAAGAATCGACAAAAAAAGAAATCTTCCAGTGCTTACACAACCCAAGCCCATGTCTGCAAAGGGCAGTTATTACACAGCAAGCTGCAGTGTGAAGCTGTGTGGCACTGGGTTTCTCATACTGATCAACCTCAATCCAGTGGGGAGCTGGTGCTCAGTTCTTCTCTCTCAGTATATTCAAACTGCAGTCCCTGAACTGTTTCTCCCCTGTGGAGCTAAACCCTCTGTGCCCCTGGGGAGTGGTGTTGGTTTTTAGCACCCTCATGTTCTGCTGTTTCTGCATTAAGTCTGGAGACACTAAGTCTTCTTTCAACTTAAGTTGGGTCTGCTTAGTGCACGTTAATAGGGCTGTCATAGGAAATGGATGCTGAGTAGCTGGAATGCCGTACTTTACTCTGCTGTAATGTTCCTGCGCAGAGAGCTGCTCTTTTCCTAAAAAGAGCCCTAAGGTAGAAGAAGCTGGAGGTTTTATAGATTGAAGCCAGCACTGTGACTTGCATCCTGAAACTACTGATGTTAAAAAGTTTCAGGAGCAAATCCCCAAAATTGCTGAGCACAATGCTGAGACAGCAAAGTGGTAAGCGTACGCTTAGCCTACAGAAATAATATCCTTTGCCTCAAGTGAGAAAGAACTGGTGGAACAAACGTACCCACAATTCGCTGTAGATCCATGGCAAGCATTAGCGACTGTGCAAGTCACTGGCTGCTGCATAATTCTTATTTTCTTCGTTTATTAAAAGGCACTGAATCACTGTGATCAGTTAAATCCAAAGCAGCTTTTGCTGAGTTGATAGCAGGTACCGAAATAAGTAACATTTGGGCAATTTCGTATAGAGAATTGATCGAATTGATTTTGGTTGGGTTGGTTTTTTATTGCTTTGAAATCATTTGAGGGCAGATGCACTGGTAAACATTAGGTTAATTTCCTAACTAGCTGACAGTGCTCTAGCCATTTTCATCAGTCAGTTGTTTTTCCTTTAGAGAGAGACTGGGTGGGGGAGAGTTGAAGAGCAAAGAAGGAAAGCAATGAGTAAAAGGATATATTCAGTTTTGGACACCGTAGCATGTGCCACTGCTCGTAAACGGTGACTCAGTGGCTGGCCGAGGGCACGAAGATCACTCCTTTTTGCAAAACAAACTGGGAAGATTTTATTTCAGAACACTCCAGTGGTGTCCCTGAGACTGTTGTCTTTCTGTGAAGCGCTTTGTTTACCTTTCTCCTCTTTATATTTTTACTCTTATGTTTTTATTGTCTGCAGTGTGAAAATTTATATAGTGAATTGACATCTATGTGATTGCTTCATATATTTTAGAGGAAATGTTCCTGCATTTTAATAAAAATCTTTAATTTTCTGCAGTGGATGAAGAAGTTTCCAATATAGAATTAATTTTGAGAACTGAAGATCATCAACCCGTCAGCTACAATGGAAAGTTACCTAATTTTTTTCCACGCCTCTGTGAGTGTTTGAAAGACTCTCAAGTGGCAAAAAGATGTGACTATGCAGGAATATAGTTTATCTTGAAATAAAACATAGAATTATGCCAAGGTTAACAAAAGTATTTTTATAGCTGAGACCTCAGGTTAAATACTAGCTTGTTTTTTACGAATCTTAAGTGTGTAATTGTTACGACATAGGGACTATTTTTCTTACCTTTTTTTTTTTTTTATGGTGGCTCAGAAATATTTATAGAGTATGACACAGCCAAGCATTCTTTTTTTTTTTTTGTTAGTTTATTGTTTTTGTTCTGGACTTCTTGCTGTGGAGAGAGAGATGAATAATGTTTATAGGAAGTTCCCAGTTAGTGTTGTAACCAGGAACTGCCTCCTGCATTGTTGAAGTGGGAGAGCTGTCACCCATGAGATGGGCAAAACAGCCTTCCCCGGTCAGGAGCTGTTTGTTCTAACAAAGCTTGTAGCGAGATCAGGGGTGTGCATGGGCTCTCTTAGCACTGTATGGCAGCAGCAACGCATAACGCGACCGGCTTTTTAGGATTTAAACTGTTTTTATCTTTGACTAGTGGCCAAGACATGTGCCATGATCATAATTTGAACTTATTTTTTAACTAAAAGATCAAATAAGCTAATAAAGGTGACACCTTTGCTGTATCTTTCTTGCCTATTTAACACACTGTCCAACACATTTAGTACTTAATTTATGACGGTTCTCTGGGACGTAGGACACCAACTGCCAGAGACGTGAGCGGGCTGCTCGGTCGCTGCGGTTTGTGAGCGGTTCGGGACACTCGTGCCAAGTCCACACCACTGAGCGCTGCGCCAGCGTTTTTCCTGCGTGGGGGCAGCTAAGGGGTGGGAGTCTCTGGCTCTGTCCACTGCCAGGAAATTAATTGCTGTGAATACAACACTCGCAGCATGGTTTCTCCTTGTTAACTCTTTCATATAATTTTCTGCTTTCTCTTTAATTGCCGAAATGACAGCCTGCTTTCCTTTGTGTACTAATCGCCTCAAAATTAGTCGACTGATTCTGATCGTAGCTGCTGTCCTCCAAGCTCTTTCCCTCCCCTCCCGCAAGCATCACCCATGGAGGGAATCTCTGCTTCTCAGGTTTTTTTCAAGTTTCCACAAACCCTTAAAGCGCATTTGATTCCTTTGCCTGCAGAGAAACTATCCAGGCTCCATCCTCAATATCTGCTGCTGTGGGTAAGACAAAAATTCCCCCCAAAAAGCCACCGACGGCAATACCACGATGCTCACCCTGAAGCTGTCCAGCAACTACAGTGCATGTCAAACCCTAGAGAAACTGGCACAGCGTGAGCTGTGCTTTCCTGTTTAAATGTGTTTAGTGTTAGTGGATGAACGCGCTGAACCCCCTTGTGAGTTCAAGACGCTCTGCTGATGGCTTGCAAATCAATATCGAAAACTGAGCTCAAGCGATGCAACAAGGATCTGCAGAGCCCTAGGGTCTTGTGTGGCGGCTGTCCTGGATGTGTGGAAAGGGAAGAAGGGGAATATTGGGGTTAATTTATCCAGGCACTAAGTGACTTACAAACCGACTGTATTATCTGCCACGCTCTGAGGCTTGTATTGAAACTCAAGCCGCATCAAACTCGGCTGCCTTATTTCTGGAAGCACTACGAATGCTCCAGGGAGAGCCTTCGCTATTGTATTCTCGTACTGAATTATTATTAAAGAAAACAAAGCTGCTGTACAGCTATGGCCCTGCTTTCCGCAGGGGTGGACGTGCTCTCTGCTGCTTGGCTTTTCTGAGGGGAAGGCTGAGAAGGGAGTGGTAATGAAGCTCCGAGTCTCTTCGGTGTGTTTGCGGGGCTGCTTTAGAGAGGGACGGAGAAGGGGCCTGTCGTGCCGTGAGGAGCGGGACGCAGCACAGGCGGCGGGGAAGGGTGGTAGAGCGGGAAGATCAAGGCCGTGCCCGTCGCCTTTCCCGCACCGTGGCTGGTGCCTCGTGAACCGGGGGGAGCCTCCGTGCCTTTCGCACCGCGGGGGAAGCGGGCCGGGAGGGCTCGGCCGCTGGCGGACGGCTCTCCCCCCCGGTCCCCGCGGCGGCGGGCCGGGGCCGGGGCCGGGGCCGGCGGGGCCGGCGCTGCTCCCACCTGCCCGCGGGTGGGCGTGGGGCGGGCGGGGCCGCTAGGGGCGCCCTCGTGCGCGGGCGGGCGCGGCGCAGTGCGCGGCCGGGAGGGGCCGGAGGGCGGCGCCGGTCGCTGCCTGCCCGGTGCGCTGCGCGCTGCCCGGTGCGCGGTGCGCGGCCCGCCATGAACAGCATCAAGAGCGTGCCGGCGCGGGTGCTGAGCCGCCGCGGCGGGCACAGCCTGGAGGCGGAGCGGGAGCAGTTCGACAAGAGCCAGGCAAGGGCGGCGGAAGGGGGCGGCGGTGCCCCGGTACCGGCTGCGGTGCCCCGGTACCGGCTCGGGGCGGCGGCGCTGCGGGACCGGCCCGCTCCGCGGGGCAGCGCCTCGGGGCGCGCCATGCGCTGCACGCGGGGCTTTCCCGGGGGAAGGGGAGGGCGAGTCCCCGCAGGGTCCCGGGGACCCCCCGGTGGGGCGGCGGGGCCGCCGTCCGTCCGTCTGTCTGTCCGTCCGTCCCTCTGTCCTTCCGTCCCCGCTGCCGGCGCGGCGTACGCTCCCCCGTCCCCGCCTGCCCCACCGCTTCCTCCCGCCGCGGCCCCGGGACGGTCCCGCGTGGGCCCCGGGACGGTCCCGCGTGGGCACCGACTCGTTCCGCCGCCCCCGGGCCGGGCACCGGGGCCATGTCCCCGCCGTGCACCGCCGCCCCGGCGGGCAGCAGAGCGCCGGGCAGGCGGTGTGTCTCCTCCCGGGCCTTTTCGGCAGGTAAACACGGCCGTCGGCAAACAGTGGAAGTTCTGTGGCCCCGGCCGTGCCGGCGGGAGCGCGGCCGAGCCCGGGGGCCGCCGCAGGCAGGAGCCTGGGGCTGCCCCCCGGTGCCCACCTCGCCGGTAACGCGCATCTCTGCATCCCGGCGATGCCCCGCGGCGGCACGGGCCGCCGCGACAAAACCGGGGGCTGTTTTGTACCGGGAATGGGTCACTCCCCGCGGCTCTGGCTCACACGAGGGGTCCCCCCGCGGGGGTCGGGGTGCCCGGCCCCGGGGAGGGCGGCAGAGCAAAAAGAAAGCCCGAACGCGTTTGTGCCCCGCGGTGTCCGGCTCGGACGGGGGTGTCTGTAGCCCTTCCTGCGGCCCCCGCAGAGCGGGCGATGCTTGGGTGCCAACGGGGCTGGCGTACGGCTTGTGGGAAACTAATTACTCCGTCAGCGTGGGCAGGGAGGGACGGAGGGACGGACTCGCTGGCTGCCCCAGCAAAAATAATAGTGCTCTCCCAGCACACATCCTCTGACCCCTCTGATTTTGCAGGCTGCAAATGCATTGCAGATATTTTTCCTCTTTGCCCCGTTGCGTTGCTGGTCCTTCCCCGGCCCCGGGGCTGGTTTGGCCCCGGAGAGCGGCAGCAAAGGCAGGAGGCGATTTCGGGCCTCGCGGGGTCACGGTGCCGCTTGGCCGTGCTGGATAGGAAATGGAGCTTGTTGGGTTTGGGGAGCAACATGAGAAAACCAGCAATTCCGGTTCCCTCTGGACACGTCTCCTTCAACCGTTGCGCTGGGCACCACCGATAAATAATCGTGGTGGGAATGCTGCCTCGTGCGCCAAAAGGCAGCCTGTGCCGGCCGGGCGGGAGCACGTCCTTCCTCTCTCCCACCCTTCCACGGCGTTTTGGGCTTTTTGGTGGGATTTGTGCCCCACAGGGTGCGACTTTGCTTATGGCTGCAGAGATGCCTTGGGCAGAGCCACGTACGGGGTGAGCGGGTGGTCTCTCTCTATTAGAGCTAAAGTTGGGGCTCGCTGGCTGACGGTCACATTCAGCACCCAGAACTGACCTTTCTTCCAGTGTCTGCTGAAAAACTGTCCTAAAGGAGCTTTATCCTAATGTGGCTTCCCGTAGCAGTACTTCGGGTGAGAGCAAAACTGTTCCAATGTTGATACATGGGTATTGATCTGCCTTTTATGTCTAATTATAGCAGCTGTGGAGACGGCCGCTGGTCGCCTTTGTATCACGGCGAGGCCGGTGGCATGTCCCCTCCGTGTGCCTTCGCCGGCTGAGGATTTCGCACCACCCTGGAGAACAGTGCTGCCGAAGCTGAGCGCCCCATCTCCTTTCCCCTGGCGAAGGCCGGGGCAATGCCCACAGGTGTGGCCAGGGGTTGCCGGCCCTGGTGTGACCCTGGATGCTTGTGGGTGATATGAAGGCCACCTGCTTTCCCTGAAAATGCTTTCTGAGGTCTTGTGTCGGGGTGATGCAGACGTCCCCCTCGGACCGGCTGCGCGTGGGAGGTGGGAAGCTGCCGTCCCCGCAGCGGGCGCTCACTCTGCAGCTTGGCAGGAGGCAAAACTTGCCCTTTTCTGCACCCAATTTTTGCTTTTCTTAAACAAGAAGGTTAAAAATCCAATGAGCTCCAGAACTGCCAGGAATACAACGTGTGTGACTGCCTAGTGGTGCTTTTTTTGGTGTAATTTGGGAAGGAGAAGCATTAGGAAAGGAACTCCAGAGCAGCCGTTTGGAGTTTGGCTGATCAGGCAGCCCTCGCGCTGCCCGGCCGGGGAGGTTTCCAGCTTGACGTCTTGCTGCCAAAAAATCACTCCCTGCTGCAGCGTCATGCCGGGACCCGGCATCCACCTGCCGGGTGGAGATTGCGGCCCTGCGGGATGCTGGGGTTTCGGGGAGCCGTGGGCGGGGAGGATCATGCTGTAATTGAAAACAGCCTGGAAAGAAAGGGTGGATGTAAACTGCGCTTCTTCATTTGGGTGCTTTGATCCTGGCTTTAGTCACCGGCTTGGTACGTGAGGGCTGTGAGTAAGGTGTTCGGGCTGCACCTGTGTGGGCTCCCATGGCCAGGCAGGTTTTGGGGTCAGACCCCCCCCACCGGCAGGGCCGGGGCTGCACCACTCCCCGGCGGTGATGGGGAACTGTCCGCAGGTGGCATGAAGGTTTTGGCCAGGCTGACAACGGGGACCTGCCCATCTCCAGTCGTGCCAATGATGTCCCAAGAGGCTGGGTCGAGGGTGAATCTCCCTGTTTGGGAGCCGTCCTCCACGACCCAGCTTTGCCGGGCAGCCGGCAGGAACATCCTGAAGGCACACGTGTTCCAGGCTGCAGCGTCACGCTGTGCCCATCCCTGATCCCAGCATCCCCTTTTTGGGGACCTCCTGGCCAGCCTGGGGTTTGGAGACAGCGAAAGCACACCTGAGCTGGCAGCCCCGAGGGACTGGCACTCATTCAGTGCCACCGTGGTTTATTTGGGACCACGCTGGACACGGCGTCTCTGTCATGGTGGTGCCGCAGGTGGGCTGGGGGCTGCCCCTGCACCGGTCCGCTCCTCTGTGCTGGACATAAAATGGCTCAGTTGAAACCTCTGCGCTGAATCACCAAGGATGAAACTAACCTCTCTGGCAGCTCCTGGGCTGAATTTTGGCTGGTCGGGCTGGAAACGAGCTTATGGGCAATAAACGCAATAAAACCACCAGAACCAATGGGAATTACGGCCTGGTTTTGGGATGGGCCAGCAGGGTCCCAGCCCTGTCCCCATCCTGCTGGGCAGCCGAGCTCCCATCCCCAGGGACATGGGATGGCATTTCCTTTCCGGGGGTCTGCCCTCGTCTCACGCATCGGCCCCTGTAGCTGCACCTCCTCCCGGCCCCACGGGGCTTGAGGCTGAGCCCTGCTCCCACTGATGGGCTGGGACGAGCGTGGTGTGTCGGGATGAGCGCGTCGTGCTGCTCCCACACGCCGCAGGCAGTGAAAAATCCAGGTTTGGGAGATGTCTGCCCTGCTCCCCCCGCCATGCAAAGCACCTCAATAAGATGCAATAACCTGTTTGGCAGCTCTTCGCCGCAAGATGCATTTCCAAGCCCTGCCTTGCAAAATTGTCGGCTTGTCGCTTTCTGGTGCGTGATAAACCCTGCTTTCTGTCAATAAACCATCACTTTGGTGTCATACTGGGAGGTGCCGGCAGCCCTGAGGACCCGTGGCACATCATCTTGCCAGCTGAGCCGAGGTTGAGGGCACAGCCTCTCCACCGGCTCCAGCCTTTTGGGTGGCTGCAGAGATGCCAGGCGCTTTGGGAGAGGCGGCTGCTCTGCAAGTGCCTGTTCCCGGGCACTCCAGGCTCGTTAACCTTTGGGGATAAGAGGATTACAGCAAGTCACCGGCTTAACTCTGCTGCTGCTTTATGGCCCCACATGGCGGGGTAATGCTGGGGCTTCCCCCAGCACGGGAAGGGCAAAACCGGTGTCTCTTCCCAGCGACTGGCCTCAGCGTTTCGGGGCTGGCTCACTTTTTGGGATGCATTCACAGTGTTTTTGCCACTGTTGTGCCTGGCTCATGGGCGCAGATGTTTTGGGCTCATTGGGGACAGATTTGGTGTATTGACACCTGCAGCATCGCCCCTTTGGCAGGGCGTCAGGTTCCTCCTGCATAAGTCAGGAGCACTCGATAACCTGGCGTCGGGTTCCTCCTCCTGCAGGAAAGCGCCTCAATGCGGAAGCGTCCCCTGGACAAGCGGCTGTGTCAAAGCAGGTGCTTTTCCTGGGAGGGGAGATAAGATTTTTACAAGGTTTTACAGCTTGTGGGGCTGCAGGGAGGGACCAGGTTTCTCTTCCGGCATGAGCGCCGGTGGCGGGGCCGCTTCCTGCCTTCCCAGCTGGGACCTTTTTCCTCTGCCGGTGACTGAGGGCTCACAGACATGGGCACAGACCAAGCACTCATGTGAGGGCAACACAGCCCAGCTGAGTCTGCAGGGACCTGGGGAGGAGGAGGAGGAAGATCCTCATTTGATCACAGGAACTCAGTTTTGCAGCCTGTCATCACGTGGGAGACACAACCGACTGCGTCTGGAGTTGTCTTTTGGAATAAACCCATAATTTAAAGTGTGCTGTGATCAAACACATTAAAATATAGATAATACTCCTCTGATAATCACATCGCTCTGGATTTTTGCTCCACTGAGATGGGCATCGTGGCTGCCACTCCCTCCTTGCTTGGGGGCTGCATTTTCCCCACGTGTGCAGCAACACGGTCAGAAAAAAACCCCACCACCCCCTGGTTCAAAGGCTCCTTGTGATTAGAGAAACAACCCTGGAATTTGGCATCTTGCTGTCGTGCTTTCATGCTCCCCGGGCACGGTGCTGAGTTCAGGCTGCAAAAATGCCATTTGTTTCCTGGGACAGGGACAGCAGGGAGCATCAGCAGCTGAGCAGCGGTAGTGGCCTGGCTCCGACTGATTGTCCTGGGGATGGGGGCTTTTAACGGGCTGCTTTGATCATGGATAAAAAAGCCTATTTTGATGTGTCATGAATGGCTTTAAGGTGACAAATGTGTTATAAAATTCAGGGTATTCCCCAAAAGCACCAGGTGGCCAGGCCGTTCCTAGCTGGCAGTGCACCCAGCTCTTCGCGTTGGGGACCGTGAGGGTCGTGCTGCTGATGATGGCCGCTCTCTCCTCCCCTTGCAGGCCATCAGCATCAGCAAAGCCATAAATACACAAGAAGCACCGGTGAAGGAGAAACATGCCCGCCGTATCCTTTCCCTTGGCTCGCCTGGATGGTGTGGAGGAGATCCAGTGCCGAGGCAGGAGGGGTTTCACCCTGCAGGGCTGGAGCCGTGGGAGCTTTGGGAGATGGGAGACCCATGCAGAGCTTAGTTAGGGGATGGCATCGGGTAGGGTCATCCATCAGTGAAAGTGCAAAGAAGGGCAGTGCAATAAAATTGCGTTTCTTTGGCAATAAAACGCAAAGGGCCTCGGTGTGCCCTGCAGCAGGGGAAGGTGCACCAGAAAAAAATAAATGGGGGTTTTATCTGCGGGTGCAGCATTGCGCCGGTGATCTCTCTGCCTGCGGTACACTCGGTGCGTGTCCCCTTTTTAATGAAAGTTGAACAGGAATAGTCCCCAGCCCCGCCTCTCCCCTGCTCCCATGTGTGTCCAGTTGGCCTTGACCGCAGGGAAGGGATCATCCTGGGGACGCACCACGAGAAGGGAGCGTTCACCTTCTGGTCCTACGCCATCGGGCTGCCCCTGCCCAGCAGCGCCATCCTCAGCTGGAAGTTCTGCCATGTCCTGCACAAGGTCCTGCGTGATGGCCACCCCAACGTGAGTGTCCCCTCCGAAACGTCCCTCCTGTGTTGCTGGCAGGGGGAAGTTTTTGCCTCTTGCCAACATCCCTCTGCACAGAAGGTGGGTTTCCTTCCCTACCCCAGCCACCCTTCCCAGGCCATGGGGCTGTGAAGCACTCTTATCTCGCATCTTTGAAACCTCCCCATGCAAAACCCCAACCTCTGGTTGCCATTGAAGGGCTTGAACTTCTCCCAGTGCTTGAGTGGCATAAGGGGCCGGATCCATCCCCTTCCCCAGCTTCAGGGCAGGCAGGCAGGTGCTCGCCCAGCTCCGTGCCAGCCCCAGCATGCCGCATCCCTCCTGCTTTTGTCCCCAGGTCCTCCAGGACTGCCAGAGGTACCGCAGCAATATCCGAGAGACGGGGGACCTGTGGGTGAGTGGGGCAAAGCGGAGATTTGTGCCTTCCTGGGGGCTTTGGAGTGGGTGCTGAAAGGCATTGTGGGCACGGGGAGGGCAAAGCACCACCTGAAATAACCCATCATCTCTGACTCCACTGGGTGATGGTTACGCACATGGTGAAGGGCAAGAGGGTGAGAACCGTAGGGGTGGCGCGGGTTCGCTGGCATACGTGGGCTCTGCCAGATCTGGTTGCATCGCTCCGGATTCACCATGTTTCCCCTCGTGTCTCTGGCAGGGCCATTTGCACGACAGATATGGGCAGCTGGTGAGCATCTACACGCGGCTCCTCCTCACCAAGATCTCCTTCCACGCCAAGGTGAGAGGCTCTGCCGCCTCCACACCCTGCCATGCTGGGGTATGGGGCTTCACCAGGGGTTGTGTTGCATCAGCAAAAATATTAGTAGCAACTGCTGGGTTGGTTGTTTTTTTTTTCCTTTTACAAAGCATCCCGAGTTCCCCCCGAGCCTCGAAGTGTCAGATGAGGTGCTGGAAAAGACTGCGGGGACGGACGTGAACAACATGTAAGTGTCCTGGCAGGAGCAAAGCAACCAGTGCATGGTCGCCGGCTCCGTGCCACCTGGCTGGCAGCATCCTGCTAACGAAACGGCTCCTATTCAGGGCAGCTGTCAGTGTTTTATAGATTGGTCAGATGGTGCCTGATTCCTCCTGCACCTGCAGAATGGTGAGGAGCATAAATGCAGGGAGCAAAACCACCAAATTCTTGTCAATCTGAGCCCTTGCTGGCGCAGGGACCTGCAGTGAACACGAGCAGCCAGAGCAAGGATGTCTCTGCCACTGGGTGATGGGGTTTTGGTTTTTTTTGGCAGCTTTCAGCTGACGGTTGAGCTGTTCGACTACCTGGACTGCGAGCTGAAGCTGTCGGAGTCAGGTGAGGAGGCTGCAGATCCCTCCTGCTTGCCTCGGGGCTCTTGAGCAATAGTTTCGCTCTTTGGCCAGGAATGGAGTTCCTGCTCGGGAGGCTGAGGTCAGAGACTCGGGTCCTTCCTCCTCCTCCAGTGAGATTTCTGAGGCGGTTTCTCAGCCGGATTCCCCTGTTGATGCTCTGTAGAGGCGGTTGTAGGAAAATATTTAAGTAATGTGGCTGGTTTTAGTCCACCTGAGCAATGCAGAGCATTGTTTTCAGAGCAGTGCTGCTCTGAAGTATGTTTTTGTTTCTTTTTGGTACAACCATGTTAATCATATGCGTTACCCAAATCCTTTCTATCCCCCCAAAGCAGAGGATGGGGCTGTACCTCTTTCTAAATACTCATTTCCCCTCGTTGAAATGCCTCTGGGGAGGGCTGGAGGCCCCTGCCTGTGTTTGCTTCTCTCGCCTCCTTCTCCAGGAATTTTTAGATGGATTAAAAATGCAGCGGTTTCTTCTTCCGTTGCGAGTCAGGAACATGGAGCTGCCCTGGAAAACAGGGCACAGCGGGAGAGACCGTGCTCCCGGCTCCTGTCAGCCTCCTGCTTCTCCTCCTGACCCAGTTATACAGAGAATTTATATTCATAAATACTTTAAAGCTGAGTGAGGAAGAAGCCAGAGTGGCTATGCTGGCTGGATTTCTGCCAAGGGAAGGGATCCATTTCTGAGCCGGGGCAGGCGAGGCTGCGGTGCCGGCGGGCCCGTCCCCTGCCCCAGGATCCTCTCCCAGCTCCTTCCATGATTAAATAGAGCAGAGCAAAACCCCTCGCCTTCCCCGGCTGCATTGTGCAGCGGCAGCTCCCGATGGCAGACGACCTGCCTTTGCATCGTCCCGGGGTTAAATCCCTCCTTTTTGGGGTCAGGGTATCCGGGGCAGAGCTGAGCACCCCCTCCCTCTGCCACCACAGTCCTTTTGGGTGTTTTTCTTGCACGGAGGGGAGTTGTTCCCAGCTTGGTGGAACAGGACGAGCAGCAACCCTGGTGTTTACCCTGTGTCCTGGCAAAGCCACATCCGTCGTGGTTAATGATCAAGCCGAGTCGCCTGGAGTGGGACAGCTCTGCAAACACGGCGCCGGCGCCTCACCGCGCTCAACCCTTCAGTTTTCAGGCAGCTCAACACCTCGATGGCGGTCTCGCAGATGTCGGCGGTGCAGTGCCGCCTGGCCCCCCTCATCCAGGTCATCCAGGACTGCAGCCACCTCTACCACTACGCCGTCAAGTTAATGTTCAAGCTGCACTCCTGTGAGTCCCCGGGGATTTGCCCCGTGCTGATCTTTTCCCGGGTCAGGCTTCTGGCTGGATTCTCGGGGATGAGGCTTGTGTGGATGGAGGCATCTGTCGCCCTGTCCCCGTATCCCAGCTGGGCTCCAAGGACCCGCTCCATCCCACACAGACATCCCAGATGAAGGAATTAGAAGGACTTGTCCTTGATGAATTCAAACCGATGTGCCTTGGCCTGCCAGCCCCCTGCACAGGATTGCTGGGCAGCGCAGTGCCGGGGCCTCACGCGGGTGTTTTGGGGTTCCCACACCTGCCTCTCCCTGCGCTGCGTCCCTGGTCCCTATGCCAGGGATGGGGACACCCCAGTCCCGTCCTGACCCCTCACATCCTGTTCCCACCTGGCCTTTACCAGCTGGCTTTTGCAGCTAGATAGATCTGGGCATGTATGAATAAATTTGCAGCCCTGGATCAGTCACAGCTGTCCCCCCATCACTGCAGGTCTACCGGCCGACACGCTGCAGGGCCACCGAGACCGTTTCCACGAGCAGTTTCGCAGGTAACCTGGGGCCAAGGTGGGACGGTGGGGTCCCCTCCCTCCTGCCAAGCCCCCTCCCCACCTTCCCTGCAAGCGGTTTTTCTTTCCTCCCTCTCCAGCCTCAAAAACTTCTTTAAGAAAGCGTCTGACATGCTGTATTTCAAGCGGCTCATTCAGATCCCTCGGCTGCCAGAGGTAGAGCAGGATTTTGGTTCTGTGCTTGTGTGTGATGCTTTTGATGATGTGGAGGGCTTGTGGGTTCAGGGTGCACAGGGGTGTCCCCACAGATGGCTTCGGGGTCTGGGGACACTGCAGAGGGACCTGCTGGCACATCTCAGCAGCACAGGGATGGCTGCCTCCCTTCCCTCAGCGGTCTGCCTGCAGTAGTTCCCAAAACCTCACGTGATGCCACCACAACTTCTTGTCCCTGCAGAGCCCGCCGAACTTCTTGCGGGCATCTGCTCTGGCTGAGCATGTGAAGCCAGTGGTGGTCATCCCTGAGGAAGCCCCTGAAGACGAGGAGCCAGAGAACCTCATTGAAATCAGCACGGCTTCCACCACGGAGCCGCAGGTAGGGGCACAGGGATGGGATGGGAACCCTGGGACGGGGGGGACACAGGTACCCGCAGCCTGGCTCAACTCAGCACCCTCTGTCTTCCCCAGATCACCTCGGATGTATTTGAACAAACCTTTGGGCCACCCAATGGCATTCGGGACGACAGGTATGGGGGTCCACGGTGGCGAAAGGGGGGCAGCCGCCACCATGTGGGACCAACCTGCTTCTCTCCACAGGGATGCGCAGATCGAGAGCCTGAAGAAGGAGGTGGACATGCTCCGTGCGGAGATGGAGAAAATTAAACTGGAGGTAAAGCCTGATCGGGGAGCTGCCAGTGTGGGAGAGGGGGGTGGGTTTTGGTGCTGTAGCATGGAAATCTCGATGGGATGCAGCAGGAACCAGGGTGCTTGCACCCAGCGTCACATCTTGGGGCTTCTCCCAGTACCAGGACCTGACTCCTGATGGAGATGGGGTGGGGACACGTGAGAGCTGTCCCTTGCTGTCCTGGACCTGCTGTTTGCAGCAAGGACAGAGCAGCTGCAGGGGCCAAGGGGAGAGCTTTCCTGTGCATCTCGTGGCTGCTTTGCCCAAATCGCAGCCGGGCACCTGGAAGGGATGTTGGGGAGGGCAGAGTGGCTGCTGGCATCGGTGCAGGGCGGTGCCCGAGTGCCTGATGGTGTCCCGCAGGCTCAGCGGTACATCACGCAGCTCAAGGCACAGGTGAACAGCCTGGAGGGCGAAGTGGAGGAGCAACGCAAGCAGAAGCAGAAGGCACTGGTGGACAATGAGCAGCTGCGGGACGAGCTGGAGAGGCTGCAGAGGGTGAAGCAGGATAGCGACAGGTCCCAGCGTCTCTGTGCCGAAGCGGAAAGTAGGTGTCCTACAGCACCCGTTGGCCATAGGACACCTGCGCCATGGTTGCTGATACTTTCTTGCCCTGTCCAGAGAAAGCCAACGCCACCGAGATCCGCTACACGAAGCTGAAGGAGAAGCACAGTGAGCTCATCAACACGCACGCCGAGCTCCTGAGGAAGGTAACGCTGCTGCCTATGCCAGGCAGGGACCGACTGCTGCCTTCATCCCTCTGCCACCGCCAGTGTGGCTCGTGTGAGCCCAGCCCCACTCCATATTGGTCCCATTGTC
Organism: Ciconia boyciana; assembly: GCF_034638445.1. Classification (NCBI taxonomy): domain Eukaryota; kingdom Metazoa; phylum Chordata; class Aves; order Ciconiiformes; family Ciconiidae; genus Ciconia; species Ciconia boyciana. Next base: position 9,863,329 of record NC_132948.1, read on the forward strand.
CTGCACCCAGGGACCTCTGAGCACCAGCTGGGGGGCACCCCTTGAATTCATGTCCACTGGTGGTCAGTGTTTTGGATGCCATGAAAAAGGCATCTCCAAGCTACTCCCCCAGCCACAATTCGGGCAGAATGAGCATGGCAGTGGTGAGGGTCGCCTTCCGAATGCCCGGTAATCCCCGTGTCCCCGCGCAGAACGCCGACACTGCCAAGCAGCTGACGGTCACGCAGCAGAGCCAGGAGGAGGTGGCGCGTGTCAAGGAGCAGCTGGCGTTTCAGGTGGAGCAGGTCAAGCGGGAGGCCGAGATGAAGGTGAGCCAGCGCAGCCCCGAGTCTGGCCCTGCCAGCCTGGCGCCAAGCCCTTCCCAGCGCGGGAAACATGGTTGCTGTGCACAATTTGGGTGCAAGGGGTAAGGGTGGTTGTTGGTGTTGGTCCCTGATCCGGGAAAGAGTTGCCCTGGCTCCTCAGGAGGGTGTTATTTAATGTGTGTTTCATTCCCTTTTGCCCAAGTCTGCCATTTCTTCCCCCAACAAAATGCCACAATGCAAATTGATGGGTTTGGATGCTTTCATTCTCCGGGCCCCAAGTTGGAGGCTGCTCCCGAAATTCCTGCCCTGGGGAAACCACCCCCCCTGAGATCTTGAAAACCCCTCTCGCAAAACGCGGCCAGGCTTGTTCCCACTGTTCTGGCCATGCACCGGTGCTGAGCGGGGCCAGAGCACATTTGCAGCAGCTGATCCCCCGGCATGGGCGTGCGGTTGCAGCTGGAGGACCAGAGCGTGCAGATGGAGCAGCTGCGGCAGGAGCTGGATGCCCGGCGGGACGAGCTGGACCAGGCACAGCGCTCGCTCAGCCACGCCAAGCAGGTACGAGGCTGGGGACACGGGATGGACCCAAACCTCCATCACAAATCCCTGTCGTGCGAGATGGCACCCCTGCCACCACTGCCAAGCCAGCGGTGCAAACGGCAGCCCAGGGAGCTGTCATGGGGCTGAACGCGGGTCCACCCCATCAGCGTCATGAGCTGGGCATGTCCTCAGCTCCCCACTGCATAACTGTTGGGCTTGTGACATGGTGACAGGTGAGTGACAGGGGTCTCCTGGCCCCACTGGCAGGCAGGTGCAGAGCTCAGCGCCCAGGTGGAGGCCTTGCACGCTGAGAAGGAGGTGCTGAGGCGGTCGGTGAGCGAGAAGGAGTGTGAGCTGCTCTCCACGCGTGGCCTCATCGAGGAGAAGGAGCTGCAGCTGAGCCAGGAGGCGGACAAGGCCATGAGGGAGATCCGTGAGCTACAGGGCAGGCTTGTGGAGAAGGTACAGTGCTGTGTAGAGAGCCCAGTGTCCCTGTACTTGCCGGGGTGGGTCGTGTTTGGGGGATGCTGAGCAGTCGGGGGGCTCAGCTGAGCCATCGCCGATGTAGCTGGTAGGATATGACTTGCACCAGCAATAATGGGATGCTTGAGTCTAATCCTGCAAAGGGGCTCTTGAGGGATATGCTGGTGATGGGGCCACGGTGATAGGGGTCCTGTGTCCCAGTTGTGCCACTCACCTGTTCCTCCTGCCCCACAGAGCAACCAGGAGCAGAGCCTGCAGCAGAAGCTGCTGGATGAGCAGTTCGGCATCCTGCAGGAGACGGTGCGGGAGGCAGAGGACATCCTCCGTGACGCGGTGGCCAAGCTGGACGACCCGCTGCACGTCCGCTGCACCAGCTCCCCGGGTATGTCCCGCTTGACCACGGGGGCTGCAACCTGCAGTCCCTTCTCCATCCAAGCTAATATGGATAACGTTGCATCTCAGCTTCCCCCAGGCATTTTTTCCTACCAAACATCATGCCCAAGGAGGTTGGGGTCAGATTTCCCAGGGATGAATTTTTAGCTCTCATCTCCAGCACTATTTTGCTCAGATTTTAGTGCTGTTCCCCAGCCGGGGCCATGAAGACCTGAGCTGTCTTGGCTTCCACTCAATGGTGCATTGTGGAGTCAGCACTCGTGCTTGTTCAGACACTCGGCAGCCTGACTGTGCTAACGAAGCTAAATTCATTGCAGATTACCTGCTCAGCCGAGCGCAGGCGGCGCTGGAGTCCACGGACGCCCTGGAGAACGGGCACGCGCAGTACGTGGCCTCCATGGCAGGTACCTGGGGCTGGGGACCGGTGGCATCGCTTGCATCTAGCTTTTATTTTTACACATCCAGCAGCCCCCAGCTGCTTTGGGGCCATCAGCAAGCGTGCAATGCCCTGGTGATGGAGGCATACAGCAGGTGGAGTTGGTGGGTTCCCATGCACTCGTTCAAGGGGCGACCTGCAAGCTGGAGGGCTCAATACCGATCTCTCCAAGCTCTTGTACTGATCCTTGAGTGCCTTCGAGGGCGAGTCGCAGCCCCCAGGATATGGCAAGTGGTGCCCTGGGCTGGCAGCACCTGACCATGTCCTCTTGCCGGCAGATGCCGCGGGGCTGGTGGGGGCTCTGGCCCTCTTCGCACACCTGACGGCCGACACCATCGTGAATGGCAGTGCCACGTCCCACCTGGCTCCCACTGACCACGCTGACCGTGAGTGCCGTGTGTGGATGCAGCGGGTGTTGGGGGGGGTGTGTTTTTGCTTGTGGGGCTTGTTTTTGGGGTAGCTGTGCCAAAGCCTCCTCCGCCAGGGGCTGGATATGGAGCAGATCTTCCCCAGGGGCAGTACAGTCCCCCCAGATCCCCGTGCTCCCCTTCCCAACATTCCCTCCCGTCCAGTGCCCCTTCCTGGGCCAGGAACATCGCTTTGCTCCTGGAAACCGATTTATGCTCTTCTGCAAGAAATTTGCTGGATGCCACCAATGCTTGGCATCATCTCTGGGGCCAAGGGGAGGAGGAAGAGGAGGGTGGCAGGGCTGAGATGGGGGATGCCCCTGCCCCACGAGAGGCCGGGCGCTGACCCATCCTCTCCCCAGGGCTGACAGAGACGTGCCGGGACTGTGGGCAGCGGAGCCTGGACTACCTGGGCGAGCTGAAGAACAAGCAGACACTGGGGCACGCTGAGCTGGGGGACGTGCGGCAGGCACTGCGGGGGGTCCTGCAGCTGGCCCAGGTAGGAGATGGAGCCCAGTGCACCCACCGACTCACCCTGGGCTGGCAGGGTGGGTTATTTCCTGGCATTGGTATTTCCTAAAGGAAAAATCAAAGCAGACAGTTAATGCAGAAGGACGTTGCCTCCCTTTGTCAAGGTGGGATGTTTGCTTGTAGCCTTCTGGCTGCACCTCAATGGACAGCTTTTTTAAAAAAAAAAAAAAAAAAAAATCAAACCATGGCTTTCCCCATTGTCCAGAGCTGAAATGGGAGACGCTGGGTTGGAGTGACCACTTTGGGGGGGCTTGTCCCCCATACCCACAGATTCTGGTGCTTTCCTTGAGCCATCTCAGCTGCCGAGCGCCAAGGCCCTTCCTGGTGGTGCACGGAGGCAGTCACCCTCAGATCAGCTAAAGTCTTTCAGCCCAGTAACCCCTGCGGAATAAAACTTCCCAACTTTAAGATATTTCTTCTTGTGAAGCCCCCATTAGTCTTTTCCATTAAACCACTGTTAATTCAAAAGCTGTCAGCTCTCCAGAACCTTCTGGATCCCTGCCCTGCCGAAGCTGCTCCTATGATCGAGTTTTGTCACCTTGATGGGGCATTTCTTACCTCTGAGGTCCCTGTGCCATGTTTGCTGCAAGTTGGTGGCACATGTGCCTCCACCCTGGTGGTCTGCGGAATGCTGCTCCTGCAGCTTCATTTATTTAGGGGGGAAAAAAGGAGTCCGATACCTTAGTTCAGTATAATTCCTTACAAATATTCCCTTCTCTCCCTTTGCCTAAAACCTCCTGGTGGCTGCTGCCTCCTCCGGCAGGAGCTGAGGCCCAAGAGCTTAGACATCAAGCAAGAAGAGCTGGGGGACATGGTTGAGAAGGAGATGGCCTCCACCTCAGAGGCGATTGAGGATGCCGTCAGGCGGATAGAGGTGAGACGAAGCTGCAGGATGGGCCATTTTGGTGCCTCGGGGCAGCAGTGTCTATTCCTCCTCCACCCTGCTTGCTGTGACAGCAGCATGGTGTCCAACCCTTCCTCTTGTGTTTCCCAACAGGAGATGATGAGCCAGGCCAGAAATGAGAGCTCCGGTGTTAAGCTTGAAGTGAACGAGCGGTGAGTTTTGAGGGGTGGTGTGACACCCGCGGGCAGTTTTCTGTCCCGTGCCCATACCCGGCTGGGCTGTCCTTTACTCCAAAGCTGCACATGCAACCTGGTGCTGCATCATCCTGATGCTGAGCATGAAATTCTCTTTAGGAGGGTGGACCTTCATCTTGTGGGACTAAGCCACTTGTTCACAGCTGCTTTGTGGGCTGCTTAGAAGTAACCTGCAGGCTGGCTGGTCTCCAAAAAAGACCTGTTTTCTAACTGAGGCCAAAGCCTGCTTCCCTGGACACGGTGTCGGAGGATGCTGAACACTTTTCTCTTGTTTCCCTACAGGATTCTGAACTCCTGCACAGACTTAATGAAGGTCAGTACTGCAGAAACCTAGCTGGGGCATCAAGACTGTGCAAAACTGTACCTTCCCACCATTGGCAGCATCAATCCTTCTCTTTAAATCCCCATCGAACACCAAAACCTGTTTTGCTTTGTTCCAGGCTATTAGACTTCTTGTAATGACATCTACGAACCTACAGAAGGAGATAGTAGAAAGTGGCCGGGTAAGTCCTCCCCTACACTCGTCTCTGCACCGACATGAAATACAGGAGCATCTCCCACAATTTGCAGAAACACCGGCTGAATTTTGTGCTTTCCCGTGTTAGCGGTACTCTGGCAGTCTTGCTCACTGGAGATGGGCTGCTCAGCCCTGTGCTCTCCGCAGACATTGCTGTCACCTTTGCAAAGCCTTGTCCATCTAAAGACGATGGCCCAAACTTGTGTGTGTTAAACCCAGACCAAATTCACAGACTTGGGGCTCCAAAGTTAGTTTTCTCGATCTGTGTTTAAGCAGGCCAGTAAGAGCGGTCTGAAGGACACAGAAATGCTGCCAGTCCCTTGATTTATGGCTTTGTATATGAATTTATGTACTGTTATATTTTATATTGATATTTTATGTGGATTTATGGATTTATATATTGTTGTATAGTAGAAACAAGTTAATACAGGCCATAATATTCTCATAACAACAGGGGGCAGCAACAACTCAGGAGTTTTATGCCAAGAACTCGCGCTGGACCGAAGGGCTGATCTCTGCCTCCAAGGCGGTGGGCTGGGGAGCCACGCAGCTTGTGTAGGTACCCCCGGGACCTCTCCCACGCCGCTGCATGGAGACGCTCCTCTCTGGGCACGGCTCCGTGTGCTTGTGCATGGGGCTGGCCCACACTTCTGCATCGCCCGATAACCCAAACTGTCCTGCTGCTGAGTCTGCATGGAGCATTATTGCTTGTTCCTTATAGAGCATCGTAGCCTGGGTCAGACCATACGGTCACCAAAATAGGGACTGCCAGTTCCTCCCTGTCTGCAAAATGTGAAAGCTGCTGCAATCAAATACTCCATGTCCTGGTTGCTGCTCAGATGGTTGTGGACAGGGTGGTTGGGATCAGGGCAGGGTATCCCCGTGCCCGTGCAGGAAATATGGGGGTGTTTTTTGGACAAAGCTTTAAAATTATCATCCACTTCATTATGGAGACGCAGTTCTACCTCCGCTGATATTTTACACCCATCCAAAACTTCTGGATCTGGGCTTTGAGTAATTGCTTTGTAAATGAACTTTAAATAATTACAGGCAACGCTGCTGGTTCAAGGTCTGATGCTGATTTCTAAGGGTATAGCAGGGTAAATAACCTGCGCTTGCTTCATAGTGCACGGCGAGTGTCTCTAATACGATCTCCCTTCTGATCCGTAACACAGGGAGGCAGCAGACAGAGTCGTCCTGCATACGGGCAAATATGAAGAACTGATCGTCTGCTCCCATGAAATCGCTGCCAGCACGGCCCAGCTGGTGGCTGCCTCCAAGGTGAGTGTCCCAGCAGGACTGTCTGCATGTGGCTCCTCAAGTTTTAAGTCATTTTGTTCCCACGGTGTTGTCCCACGGATGCTTTCGGGCAGCAGTGTGTGGCCATCCTGTCCGCCAGTCCTGCAGCCTTCTCCCAGAGGAGGGAGGAAGGGAAACTCTTACTATTTTCAAATCAGTCTGTGATTTTAATCCATGTGTCTTCACCTGCATTAATATTGCCACAATCTAGCAGGACTTGCCTCAGAAATGAAGATGTGTAAAAGCTCCTGTCTTCTTCCTGTCAAGCTGATTATGTAAAGAAAATGTTAATAACTAACAAGAAACCCCAAATAAGCAACTGCGGGAGCCAGCATTGCAAATGATGGGTTTTTGGTCCTTGCCACCTTTCCTGTTGGTGTGGGCGAAAGCAATGTGTAGAGGTTTCAGTGAGCAAATAGGGATGCAGGTTGGGGGGAGGAGGACCCACACTGCTTTTTACAGCAGATGGTTTTAAAACTGAGAGCATGGTTAAAAAAAAAAAAAAGCTCTGTCTTCACCAGTGCTGCTTATCTGTGTGTGCTTGGCTCAGGTGGGAGTAGAGCTGGTTTGGTGTCCTGGGGCTGAAGGGCCTTGCAGGGATCACCTTGTCTGGCTGTGATGGGATCATCAAGAATAAACCTGTGGCCATCTGTCCGTCCTTTTCACTCCCGGGTTTTCATGCCCAAGGACTGTTCTGATGTGGTGTGATCGGTGTCTCTGCTCTCACGCAGAACATGGCTGCCTGGGGGCTCCCATGACCTCGTGGGAGCCAGTGTGGAGGTGCTGTGGTGGGGACCCACAGCTGTCCCTGTTCTCTTTGCAGGTGAAAGCTGAGAAGAGCAGCAGGAACCTGGGCCGGCTCCAGGAGTGCTCGCGCAACGTCAATGAGAGGGCGGCCAACGTGGTGGCTTCTACCAAGTCGGGGCAAGAGCAGATCGAGGACAAAGGTGAGATTTTTATGAAGAAAGGGGACAAAAAACCACCCCACATCCCTTTCTGCCCTAGTGAACACCCCAAGGTGCCCCTCTGGCTCTGCTTTGGCATGAGGGTCCTCGGCAAGGCGTGCGCTCAGTGAGGACCCCACGCTTTTCCCCACAGACACCATGGACTTTTCGGGCATGTCCCTCATCAAGCTGAAGAAGGAAGAGATGGAAACACAGGTATGGCCATGAGGGTGGATTCGGTGCTGCCACCCTTGGGCCGGGCTGAGGTCCTGATCTGGACCCGCGTAGGGGGGGTCCCTTCTTCTGCCCCCCCCAGCATGGCGCTGGGGATGGCGGTGGGGGGTCGCACCCCGGGGTGCGCAGGGCCCAGGATGGCTGTTTGGGCACAGGTGAAGGTACTGGAGCTGGAGAAGCGTCTGGAGGGTGAGCGGGTGCGCCTGGGCGAGCTGAGGAAGCAGCACTACGCCCTGGCCGGGGCCTACGACGCGGTGGAGGACGGGGAGGCGAAGCCGGCGCCGGCCCCCAGGCGAGGCATCCTCAGGAAGCCCCCCCTGGCCCAGAAGCCTGCCCACGGGGAGGTAGGGTCCCCAGAGGATAAATATACACGGGGGGTGCGTTCACAGCACAAAAGTGACTGATATTTCGCTTTATCCCCCTCTCGTTTCAGCCCGAGCGAGACGCCGGCCCATACCTGCCTCACGGGGCAAACTTCTAGCAGGGGCTGGCTGTGTTTTCAACAGATCACATTGCCTTCGCGCTGGTGTGCCTTCATGCGCGGGGGTCTCCTTACCGCCCGGCCTGGAAAACTGGATGTTTTTAAAAATTATTTTTTTTTCCTTCACTTGATTCCTATCCATAGAGCAGGGGGGGCTCCTGCTGGCTCCCCGGGTGGCAGAGGATGCCTGCCAACCAGCTCTCCTGGTTTAATTTAATTTGGGGTTTGTTTGGGTTAATTTAAAAAAACAAAAAAAAACAAACAAAAAAACCAAACAACTTTTATCAGCACTAGAAGTTTTCAGTAAATGTAGCTCTCTACTGTACTGCTCAGACCCTTTCAAAGAACTGTGAACTGTTTTTCAAGTAGGAAACTGTTGGGCTTTTCTTGCAACCGTTTTTTAAATTCCCCTTTTTCAGCCTGAAGAATAATTTGACTTTGTTTCGGCGTGGGATCAGCCCTCAGCGGGGAGAGAGATGTTAGCCTTAACTGGCACAAGGAGCAGGGCTTTTGTAAGGGAAAAAGCAGTTACTGGCACACACTGGCAATAAGGATAGAAACTTATTTTTTTTCCTTTTCTATTTTTTATTACTACAGCAACGTCAGGGGATCAGTTGCATTATGTTTTATATTTAAGCTAATTAGCAGAATTAAATCTAACCGTGGCTCCTGAGCCCCGGGATAGAGAAGTCTGCAGCAATAAGGAATTACTGATGTGGAGAGACACAAGAGCAGAAGAAAAAAATCCTGTCAGCTGTATCTTCCCTTGGAGCTACTACCATGATGTAGACTATTAAAGAAGCAATATTTAAAATACATGTTGCAGTGCCTGGTCAGCTTGTCAGTGGGGAGGGGGCCGATGCCAGGGCTGGGGCTGTGGCGCTGGGCTTTGCTGGTTGAAGCAAGCCGGCCGTGAACTGTGGGGCAGCAAAAGGCAATGAAGTGCCTCGAAGGAATTAGCTAAAGCGCTGCGGCAGGCTGGGGTTTGTGGGGACACCGATGTGTGATGTGGCTCTGTGCCCAGCAAGGGGTGTGTGTATGTGGTGTTTTATATATACATTTTTTATATATATATACACACACAGCTGTATGTGTGTATATACATACCCCACATGTAGATAGATACATGGGTGTGTATATATATATATATACAGATCTACACACAAATATATAGATCTTGCTCTATAGCTACCTAGCTACATAGATATGTAGCAAACTATATATTGTATTATGCTTTTTTCCTCTGTGTACATACATATGTAAGTGTATACATATGTATGTGTATTTGTTTAGGCACACCTATCTAGATATACATGTATATCTATACCTACACATAGGTATCACTGTAGATACAGACATAGCTATAGAGCATCATGTCTATATGTACTAGGTATAGGCGTGCATAAATAAATCTATAGATACGTCTCTGTGTAGCTGTATGTATCTATGTGTGCCTATATATGTATTTTAATATATATATGCATGTTTGCATATTTTTATCTAGATACACACACACATATATTTATGTGCATATGTGTGTGTATCGGTCTGTATTTATGCAGTTGTCTCCGTTGACATGGCTGTAGTTGCTAAGGCAAGACCCACCCCCTGCCCAGCGTGAGCAGCTCCCCAGGGCAGAGTAGCACATTAATTTCTGCTGCATATGATCACCACGTGGCTCTTGCTGGTGACCAGGGTGACTGGCAGCCTTACTGAACGTAAGTAGCTTAAATAAATAAAAAGCAATCCAGCCGCAGCAGGATGGGTGCAAGATCAGTGCTGCCTTCCAGCTTCCAGCCAGGACAGCGATTACCTGCAGCCGCTCATCAGGCCCATTGGCACATACATGATTTTGTTTATTCTGCGCTTACCTGGGAATATCTGCAGGGCTGAGTGTCACCGCACCTCTTGGTGCAACGTGGATGCGTCAGTGAAACAGCAAGCCTGAAGCATTCGGAGCTCAGCGAGGATGCCCACAACAGGGGAAACACAGCTCCCTGGTATTTAAGAGGAGATTTGTGAGGGTCCCTTTGAAAAAAAGCCTACAATCAACATTTTCATCCAATGCCTTGTGCCCCCCCCAAACAATTACAATCAAATTTCATAAAAGCCACAGTAAAAACCATGGCTCTTAGTTCCTATGATTAACAATAGACTATAAAGCAGTTAACTAGAATTGTAAGTTGCTGTATCTCAAGAAAACACTTTTATAGGGTATTTCATTATTTATTTTAGTTCCATAGCAGTCTCATGATGACTTAGCATTTCCAAGGTTACATGTCACAAAACACTACAGTTTAATGAACAACTACTACAGGCAGCGTAGCAAGCAACAATTCTCATTTCCCAAACAATTGTACGTATAAAGTGCATTCCACATTAAAAGGCTTTGGTGTTAATACTGGTGTTAGTGGGCAAGGCAAGCAGCTGATCTAATCCTGCGAGTTACGTCGAGATCTTCTCCAACCCAAAGATTTATGTCCTTCTCAGCCTTTCCATGAAGCTACGGAGAATCTCTTATCTACAGCAGCGGCAGTGGAGAGCTGGGAGAGGGTTACCCACCCCTTACCAGGGGTGACAGCTGCCACATCGAGTGACAGTGTCGATTGAGATGCAGCAGCAACCATGGCCAGCTCCGTACTTCTGAGTTTCGTTTCTTTCAGAAACATTTTCTCTTAGTAAAAGGAAGTGCTTTCCGCAGTAGCTCGCAGTCTATTTATAGATGGTGATAAAGATAATTTGCTGGGAGACTGACATCATCCTAACCATTCACAACATTACATTTCATAATGGAAATACTGATTAATCAAGAATGCTAGTTTTTAAATCTCACTACCGTTAAGTCTAGCCACAGCTATATTTAAAGAATTCAAAAATAAAGTAAAATGTGGCTTTGAGAATGATGCTATGGGTAAACGTAACTTGTTCAACACCACTGCTAGTTCACTATGATTTACTTAAATCCATACTTACAGAGGCTGCAGGTGAAACAACCCAGGCCAGCACATACAAAGTCTCAAAAAATATCAGCAAAAATAAAAACAAGGTCCAAAGGCCACTTAAAGTGTAACCTATGTGCTAAAGTAATTTTTGTACCAAAATTAAGCTTACTGTCCAGGCTAAGATCTTCTTAACTCCTATACATTTTGGAAAGTATTTGCTACTTGTAGCAGACAAAAAAAAACCCAACATCACAACTGCAAACTATGTATGCAAAGGTTTATTTTAAGACTCCATCAAGACAGCCTGCTGTGCAGGATCCAATTTGCTAATGACTTTTAAATACCATTATTGTATCTGTGGAGAGAGGAAGATGTTTAACTTGATGTGCTACCGAGAACAAATTCTACTCAGTACCTGTAACAAAAGCAATGGAAAATAATCAAGCAAAAGCTGTGTAATACTACATTCTGCTCCCTTCCACCAAGGTTAGTACAGTACAACTTAATTTTCTTGAAGCAGCTTTCAAACAGCCTGTTATCACAGCCCTTCCCCACCCTTTGGCTCCCTCAGCAGCCAAATCTCCAGTAACCACAAATTAGTTTGAACATGAGCACACAAAGCAGCTGAAGTTCACTAACAGCATTGCTATAGAGAGCAAAGTTTACAAAACACAAGTGTCTCTGAGATCATTGGGAAAAAAAGGTCCATTGAAATCAAGCACACAAATGGAAAACACTGCCGTTACATGCTCTAGGAAGTCAGGTAAAAAAAGCTTCTGTAAAAGTATATTTTTAAGAGCCCTTAATTAAAGCCATGAACAGCAGCCACCCATTTGCAAGGTATTTTATTTCCCTTCTGTGCCTAACGTGCCAGTAGCAGTGACTAAGGCACAAGTTATGTGCATCTCGGCAGTACTATTTTTAGTGACAGTATTTCCTGAATAGCCCAATCAGAAAAATGACTTGGGAAATACAGAAATGTCAGCTAATACAATCATTTAACAAATGCCTCATAGGCATGCAAGTTTAAATCAAAACAGAAAAATACAAAGATGGTATGTATTCCCCTTACTAACCATCTGCCCACTGCTGGTAGCAGTGACAACTAATACACACACCAGCCCAAAGGACATTATTACATTTCCACATTTCTCCACAATCAGCATTTTCTCCTCAATCAGGTGGTCTTGTTCCAGTGCTGAGAACTGCAGCCTCTTTGTCACCTCCCATCCTCTACAGGATGTGGCCACCTTCTTTCAAGACTACTGAATCTCTCAGAAATTAGCCCATCCTGAGCAGTGGTTGCTAGAATAATGTGCAACTTTAAGGGCACGTATCAAGGTGTAGAATTAGCTTATATGCTGAGAGGAAACGTTTTTAGCTTTGAAGGAAAAAATAATTCCTACTCATCATCTACAGAGTGCAGAAAAAGCACCCTTGAACAGGTTGGAGATAGTACGTAGCACTGAAAGATAGCCTCTAACTTACAGCAGGATCCAGGGTTCAAGGTATGCACTAGCAAGTCTTCCAGCCTCAGCAGCCTGCTATTTGTCCTGCAGGTAGGGAGAAAAATGGAGATTTGGCTTCAGGTGAGGTTGAGAGCCCACCACAGGCTGCCCAGGGACAGCCTGCTTTAGGGACAAGATGTCAGCTGGGGCACCAGAGTCTCAACAGGGCTTCTCTAAAACTTCAGTTGAGACAAAAATCTCTCAAAAGAACTCAAGGCAACACGTGTCTTGTTTCTAGTGACAAAGTCTCGGAGAAGTCAACAGACATAGCTGTAAAAGACTTGTATCAGGGTTGATTAATATACAACCAGAAGAGGACTCCAATTACAGGAACAAGTGCTATTGAAGGGTATGTGTACGCTTGCATGGCCTCTGAAGCCATGAGAGTTGTCCCTCCAAAGAGAAGGGACAACTCAAGACCACGTGAAATACTCCTAGTATATCACTGACACACCACTTGCCGCTTTTGTGTCACTTTGCTTTTTTCATTATCCATTACACAACTAACATGGGAGTCCCCTACCTGGCAAGGTCTGACCGTACTGGGTTGCCTCTCCTTTGCACAGGGAACAATCTCCTGGTGCAAGTTAGCCACGGAGAAGGGCAATCCGAACCCCAGTATTGGAAGAGGCACTTCTGGAAGTTTTGCACACACCTTCTTCAAGCTGCAAAACACGGCCGTTGCTGCAAATTCTCAGGAGAGTTAAAGAACTGCAGCTTTTACATAACACCATCCCCTTCCCTCGCCCACCTGCACTGAGTCAGCACAGCAAGTTTTCCTCATCTGTAGTTTCCTATTTCTGCATCAGCAGAAGGTTATCAAATCTCTGTAGCCGCCACAAACGAAACATATCAAGAAATAATTAAAAAAGGGATTTTTCTTCCATATATTATCAGTTATTCTGCTGTAGGACTTCTATTTCACATTGTTATTAAAGCGACAGATATCACAGAAAATTACATCAGGCCTTTTCTGACTCATATTCCTAAATAACTTTGGTTGACTCATTTCTCCTAACTTGTCTTGGCTGAAATCTAAGTTTTTCTTCTTTTAACAAATGAAAATGGCTTTCCCCCTTCCTTCAGTTTTTCCAGGTGAAGATTCTGAACACTTCCACTGTTCCAGCTAATTGTAGGAAACTAAAACAAAAGTGAAAGGATTCTACCTGGCAAGACAGCCCACCTACCTTGTTGCCATGATTACAACGCGCAGAATCTACTCTGAGCATGCCTATCCTGTATCAGCTACATAAAAAATGGACTCGCTATATCCAGTCACTAAAAACATGGTCAACAGATTTACTATGAATAATTAAAGTTATTTTCTTGCAAATTTATGTTCTACATTCACCTACAACTGTTTTTTTTTTCTACATAGAAACCACCATTAGTATTGAAAAACATTAACATAACTCCACTGTGATTAAATGAAGCCACAATAGGAACATGACACCAAGAGAGATATGCTATTTTATTTAAAATCAGACCACAGTAGATTACAGAAAGACTTATTATGCAAACAAATCCACTGTACGTTTCACAACTTGCTAGGCATATAAAATTGCCCCTTTATTGGACTGTCCAGGATTACACAGAGGAAACTGTTCAGGTGCAGGACGACTCTACCTCCTCAGAACTCAATGTTTGCCAAGTAGCTCTATATTCAGGCTAAAGGAATTGTCGATTTGAGCTCTATATCTAAGTCATTATTCCAGTTTGAGAGGGCAGAGAAGTCCCAAAAGAGGTCAAGACTGAGGTTGTGGAAGTTGGGGCACTAAACTAACAGTTACCCATGACCAGACTGTGCCCAGGGCTCTGCCTCCTGGCATCACATGAAAGCTTATATTCCATACAGTCCCTCCAGGGTCACTGATACAAAGGTGACCTGTGTGGATCAGCTGTGCTAGAACAACTGACTCCGCTTCCTCTAGGAGACAGCACTAGAGTGCAGTGAAACTCATCCGTGAGTTTGAGCCATTCAGTGCCGATCACCAACCAAACCACCTAACCACATACAATTGAATTAGTTGTAACTTACAAAACTGCATACAAAAGACTGGCAAAAGTAATGCCATCCAAAGAGAGCATTTCCAATGCTACCAACACTCTAAAGCCATGTGACACATCATATTTAAAAGATTTTTCTCCACTCCAATTGCTTTGGGGAAGTATATGCTATTTGCAGCAGACATTAGAAATCCTCAAGACAACATAATAATATATATATTTCGGCAAGCATACTGAGCCACCCCCTCTCAAGTCTCAGCTTGCCTATGGCATTTTAATCTCACTATCTTATAAACAGTGCAAATTAGTATGATTCTAAACATCCTAGCCATAGCAGAATTTATTTATTAGCTATAACAGAACAGGAGAAGCTGTCGAAGGGCAACAGGTCAAAAGCACTGACACACCTCTTGCCCGACTCATTCAGGTTAGTGTTTTGTAACACTTGTTTCCGAAAGGATTTAAACAGCTTTCCACATCTTTCTCCTTTACTCTTACACGTTACCAGCAGTCAAGTATATATTTACAGTTTGTGCGCACACACACACAATTAATGGCAAAACGTTTTCCATGAGCAGCTGGATTTCAGTTATGAGATTGCTATAACTGAAACATCACATTAGTTACATTATCTATGTTCAAACTTATCCATCAGTGAAGGCAACTATAAGCTTACAAATAGCAGATACAGCCTTTGTTTTTTCTGAAGTATGAGGGTGAGTTTTTTTTGTAAAAGAAAGTGCTCTTGAAGAGCCCTTAAATTAGAGTTACGTAATGGCCATTCAAATGATAAAAATGCTAATATCCTAGTATTACAATCACAAGTAGTGATCCTAAGGCACATCAGCCACATGCATATGCAATAATGCATTGTTTTGCTTTTAGACAGAAAAATTGCATTAGCTTTGTATTTAGTTTCCACAAGAATTTGTTTTTAGATAAAGTATCCCTGAAAGGTCATGTTATCACAAAAGTTACCAAAAGACAGAAAATTTAACAAGTAGTAAAAATATTTTTGGACTACTACCACCAATAAAGTTAGATACATAAAATGCAGTGCAAATTCACAATACACTTATCTATCACCTCTGTCACTTCTGAGGATTTTCAACCCTCAGAAAAAAAGTTGGCACTTGATAAGTGTAAAATATACCTGGTTGGTTTTATTAAATGTTAGCAAAACTAATTTGAGAGTTTTAGAGTTTTTGCGTAGCAGGCTCAAAGTATGAATTCTGTACTCAGTCACCACCCTGGTAGCCCCCACCCACTTTAATTCTTTCTAGGACACAAATCATTTCTACAGCAGACTTATGTTTAGCATTCAGATACAACAGCTGCCATCCAAATACCAGCACTAATAGCACAGCAAAATTACTTTGAAATGAGTCATAATTAACCATGCTTATACAAAGCTTCAGTGAGAAAATAATACCAAGAAAAGATATTACACTATTTAAAAAAAAAAAACAACAAACAAAAAACCAAACAACACATCCTGTACCATCACTAGATTACAGAAAAAACACACTTTGAAAACAAATCCAATGCACATTGCTTCACAAAATCCCCCATCTATAGAAATTTTCCAGACTTACACTGGGGAATTGGTTCAGATGCCAGTAACACTGACCAAACCTTCTGCCCTTTGTCTTCAGAAGGCAAAACAAGCCAAATAACCATATTTTCAGAATAGAGAGCTTCCTGTTATGAGCTTAATTTCAGGTTAGTATTTGCAAGCAACCACCACACTCCAGAGGAAATTATTAAGGGACAGTCAAGGGCCTTACGTAAAGAAAAAAAAAAAAGATATTCTATTTTGACTGATGCTGTTTGTAGTACAGACTTCCAAACAATGTAGTGCATTCCAGGATAATGATATGAAAATATTTTGAAATAATGCAGGGGCTATGACAGATTCTGGACTGTGAGCCTCTTAAAGTACCATTAATTAGTTGAAAGTTGTTTGTGGATGTGAGAAATTGATAATGAATTTATGGATACATTCTGCACAAGCAACAAGTCTTTAAGATTTGCCTCCCCACATGCTAAATTAAAATATCAGCATGTGTCTGCACCTTAGGCTTCAACAGTCACACTGAGAATGAAATATGAGCTCCCCTAAAAAGCCTCCTCCTCCAGTGGCATAAGAAGTCAAGAATGGATTATGTAAGATGCAAACAGCCACCGTGGAGTTCAAAAAGCTTTTCCGTTTTGCCTGCTTGCAGAGAAACGTTAACTGCAAATTCCAGATAGATACACATGCCAAAAACTGCAAAACTAAAGGAAATGTGAAAGTTAAAAATAGTTCTGTCAAGCGAGAGACTGAGTTTGAGGGATAAAATGAAACTGCGGAGCTTCAAGTAGGCAATTGCATGATGTGAAAACCCAGTATTTGATTAAGAAAATACCCTGCCTAGATTCCTGGAATCACATGATATCAAAAGCTAAGCACCTGTGTAAAAAAATCACTTCTGTATCCAAGGTGTGGAAGAGAAAAAACAAAACAAAACAAAACATAAGAAAGTCTTAATAGGCAAGGAAATAAAAATGCCTGGTAAAGGTTCTATAAAACTCTAAACTGGCTCTACAAACAGTTTAGTTTAATTTCAAGAGACCAGGACTTTCAGGATATCAAGGTATTTAGGAGTGGGAGGAGTGTGTACTTTTATTATGAAAAGTCTAAGGTAACAACTGAAATGTAGAAATGAAAGTCTTGTAACTTTTACTGTCTAAAAACCATAGAACATTTTCTGACAAGAGTTTCAGCTCAGTGAGCTCTGAAAACGTTGTGCACCTGGCCACAAATGCCATTGTCTGGGCACACTGCAAAGGATGCTGATGCGGTCCATTGCAACTCTTTGCCTAGTATTCAGATATAGTTGTTACTATCCAAACACTGGCACTGATAGAGAATTCTTTAGAGAGACAAATAGCTCCCAGTTTGCCACGCATACATCCAGCTGCGATGGGAATACATCAGAACAGAAGAGGATGCTGATTTACCATCACTAAAGAATTCAGAGCATGATTCGTTGTAACGTCAGGAAATCCACTGTACATTGTTTCACAATTTGATGGATTTACAAAATTTATACCCTATCACCTTCCTAGAAAAACCTTGTTGTCACTGATATTTGAAAACAAAAATAATCACATTTACCAAACACAATTGCAAACCTCTGTGCCACAGCTCGGATTTTGTACTCCATTGTGCAAAAAACAGAGGCTTTCCATTGCCGACACTAAGTCTCTGATGGGGAGAAAAAGGAAATATAAGCACCAATACAGAAGTTAGGCGCACCAAAATATTCACTGGAGGATAAAGCCAGGATGTGGTGGAAGGCGAGGCGGTCTTTGGGGAAGAGCTGGAGGATACTGTGGTACAAACTGAGATGGGTATCCTGGCTGTGGCATTTGACTTGCAGACTGAACTCCTGGTCGAGGGGGGAGAGGAGGATACGGAGCACCTGGATAAGAAAGAGCTGGTCCTGAACTCATGGCTGCAGTAAACGGAGTAGGAAAGCGTCCTGCTGGGACTGAAGAAGGTGGAGGGGGTGGTATTCGTCGGGGCACAACTGAAGGAGGAGTGTTTGCATCCGAAGTGTAGGAATCTTGAGGTGCTGGTGTTGGCTCGGGTGCTCTCGGCTGAGCCTGCGGCTGAACCTGCGGAAGTCTCTGTCCCTTCAGCACCATTTCTTGGAGCTTCTCAATTTTTACACGTCGCAGGTGAGCCAGTTTACGCTTGCTCTGGTACTCATCAATGAAGGAATCCAGTGGTATTTCACCATCAAGAAATTTTTCTGCCATATTCTGTCAAATATGGAACAGTCTCTTAGAAAACGGCATACTGCAAGAGAATCTAAATGGCTTATATCCTAAAAATAGCATAATTTTGCCTGTGATTTTCCAGCTTGCATATGAAAGATGACTGGCATACTAAGAATTCTGAGCAGAATTTTGAATTAGTTATTACTCAGAAGCAGTGGGAGTTAAGTATCATTTTTGCTTAAATTTATACTGAAGCAACATCAGTAAGAACATCTGAATCTAGCTCTGAACGTTCCCCTGATCATCAGAGATGGGAACAAATCAAGTTCAACAGCTTTTCAGAGTGCCAGCTAAGCTGTATTACAGCTCAGTACTGCTTGCAATGCCAACAGAAACACTGAGAACTCTGCAAGCCTCAGTACAGAGGCTGATTATTGCTAAGCCAGGTTTAATACTCACCCTTACTTGTGGCTTTGAGTAAATGTTTAGTAATTAAGAGAGGTGACCATACATATAATCAAAAAATTCAACTTGTCCTGGGAATGTCTTTTTGTGATCACAACTCAGGGCCAATAAGCAGATTTTCCCCCGATGCTAACATGCTATGTAGTTATAGCAAATGTCCTACAGGCAAACCAGCAAACAAAACCAAACACTTCCTTTATTCTGAAGACAAGACCACCCTTCAAGCACTTGTATGACAGTGAGTGGTGAGTACTGGCACCTAGACAGATACATTGAAATCATAATGGAATATTTCACCAGAAATGCTGGAGAAAAAACAGCGCAAGCACAGTTTTTCATTAGGTTACTAACTGACATTTGTAATGGATTAATACATATACCAGGCAAACACCATTAAAAAAAAAATCCACATTTATACACTATGAGTTTGAAGGCAGTGCCAAGGAACTAAGAGGGTTTGGCTTTTTTTTTTGAAAAGGAGTGTTTTCTCTCTTGAACTAGAAAGATGTTAAGAGTAAAAAATTCCTCAGATAAAAAAATTCTTGCTGAAACCAAATGACTGTTCATTGAAGTTCAAAGCAAAGACCAGACCATATTCTTAAAAATATCCCTTTACACATTCAACACTATACTGCAGCTACATACATTCAAAGTCTTCAGTAACGGGTATAAGTGGCAGAATTGAAGTGTACTGTCATTACCTCTGTGTCTTCCTCAATCTTAGCCCCCTCTGTCTGAAGCAACGCTAGCAGTGTCTCCAGCGAAGCATTACTGGATTGTCTGTCTGTAGTGACACAGAAAGAACAGCAAATGACAGCTGGCTCTAAGTGACTTCTAACTGAAGTTATACAGCCTCAGCAAGCATAAAAATTTCTAAGGCACATATGTACAACTAGCATACTCCATTGTTCTAGACAGGACGATCTACAGTTAAGAAAATATATTAAGGAGTTTAGGAATATTATCAGAGTGCTAAAAGCTGAAATTTAATTGCAATGATATATTTATAATATTGAAAGACAAAGCACTTCAGCAAGTGCAGTATCAGATGTACAATACTTCATAATTCAGTATGAAATGATGAAGTTAAATGCAATATTCCATTTGATTTATGATTAATCACTGAAAATTCAAATTATGTTTTGCTTTTTAGCAAGGTAAACGAATTTGATCATTTAGAGAACAGTAGGTCAACAATAGGTAGGTAACCACACAGTAATAGAAAGAGTCTACAGTGCTGTTACTAGGTGTAACAGAAACTTAATAAATCATTAGAAGCATGATCTATTTCACAACTAGACAAGGATGACATTTCATTTTGTACCCTAATTCACACAGCTAAAAATGAGACACCAAAAACAAACAAAAAAAGGTACAACAGATTTACATTCACTTAGAAAACAGCAAATCATAATCGTCAACAGAAAGTGTTACCTAGTTTTGTTTTCTTTATCTGGTATGCTTCAAAAAGAACTTGCAGCTCTCGATATTTTTCAGTCAAATTTGATTTCAAAGACTCCAGCTTTGGCTGGTACAAAAGATTGCCTTCTGCCAGACTGCGGTTGCTGGCAAGAGTCATGTCCTTGCTGTGTTGAACATTTTGGGCCTGGGGGGGAAAAAAAAAAAAAAGTGCAAGAAATGACAGTGAAATATTAAGCAAGACTAACAGTTATTTAGACAATATGAAAATTTCAAAACTTCTATGTAAACAACAAAGTAAGCTCTCTGTAAACATTAGTACTATGGTATTAGACCCTCAACTAATAATTATACTTTTGGACTTTTTATGAACAGTGGGAATCTCTACTGTTTTGGTGGGTACGGTCAGCTTCAGCTATTGCATTCTTTTCTCATGATCTCTTTTTTCTGCTACACAAAATCCTCTCTCACAAACTGTATTTTTACTGCTCTACTAATATAGTATTTTACTAGCATACCATTTAGAAGGAATAAGGTCTATGCCACAAACAGCATGTTGAAATAATCTAAAACGATAATGGACTGTTGAAGCTTATGGGGGAAGACCTTCAGAGGAATTGCCCCGGGAATAAGGATCTCTTCTTTCACCTATGAGCACCTGTGAATGAATCACTTTCTCAACAGGAATTAATACTGACCTAAAGCCACTTTCCTGCACATTTTTTTCCACATGCAGCAGAGAGCTCATTAAACAGTTTTCTTCTCCAAGCTGGAAATGATAATTACTTGAAGAGACTGTGTTGTGGGCACAGACCCCTAAGAACCCCCCTCTCCTCTGACCAGGGGCAGAGGTGCCCGTGAATGCTCCTGCAGGCAGGACGGCTTTTGCCCGATCAGAACAGGAACCGGGTTCCTGCTGCGCTGAACTGCCTGCAAAAGGCAGGTTTCACCTCGGTGGTACAGCAGTGGTTACTGTGCAGAAACCAGTCTCTGGGCGCTCACTTAGACATTTCTGCTAAGTGGCAGAGGAGCGCAGTTTACGTCACCCAAGTTTCTTCTAGTTCTTGCCACAAATTTATGTGAGGTCTGACCTGCTGGCTGTCACAGCTTTGTGAGATCAGGTTTTTACATTCATGCCCTGCTACCTGAAGGTGTTTTGTATGAACTTTTACTCACTATTTAATGTAGATGCTTCTTCATTCCCACCTCATGCACCACCCTTACCATTCCCCCATGAACACTGACAGACAAAGCAACAGTTGCTCAAAAAAAAATCTTTGAATCCCAGCAGTAACATGCAACAAGACTGCAAGGGAATGTCATCCTTTATCTTATTAAAATGCAAAAACCTAGGACTGAATCATTATGGTGCCTTCTCCAGAATATTCTTCCCCAACTGTGTTAAATCAATCCTGGATTCATGCCAAAAGCTTGTTTTTCAGTTTAATCCTTCTGCTTAACATATCTTAGCCTGAAGACATTGTTCCTAAAGAACAAATGACAATTCTCAGAAAACCAAGATCCACCAAGATTCCAAGTTTGCTCACACACACACACACACAGAGGTGATTTTATCAAGACAGTCTTTATGAGCTTTGGGAAAGCTGAGTGTTTAGGAAAGTCTGTCCTGGTTGTCACATTAGATTCATTAAAATATTCAGACTTCAAAAGAAGAAAAAAAAAAAGCAAGGGATCTGATTTCAGATTTTCAGTCTGAATCAACAAGTGGGACAGTTTTCCCATGGCACATGACTGATTCTATTAAGCTGCCTTCAAAATCAATGAACATTTGGTACACTTTTTGTGACCCCCTACATTAATACGCCCCTTCTAGCCCACATCATCCCTGTTTAGCTATAACAGATCTTATTTACAGACAGTTGCACTGAATTCAGTGCAAACACAAAGAGTACAGTGCTTTGTTCCTTTCATACTCACGGGTGGATACAGGAGAGCCACACCTCAGAAACAGGAAAAGAGGAAACCCAAACGAGCTATTTAAAAGCCCCAGAAAAGGGCAGGATCAGAATTCAGGTGTTCCTGGCAGTCTGAGCACATGACTAGGTGCATCAGGTGAAAATATTTTCCAAGTGTAGCAGCAGTGTCTTCAAAAGCAATTACTTCCTTTTGAAATATTTATACACTGCTTTAATCTTCTAAATTCAAAATTGGCTCAATGGTACTTAAACATACATTTGGCTCCAGATATTGCTCTTCAAATACCGAAGTTTTACTCTTACACCCTGTTCTTGCTAAACCACTTAAAAAAAAATCAAGTCGGGGATAATGCTGAGTCCTAAAGTCTATATCAATCAAAATAAAATTCTATTCCGAATTGTGAAAATCAGAGAAACTGTGCTTGCAATACTGTTTTGTCTTCTCGAGATTCTCACATCAAGACTAAACAAGCTTCCAGCCCTATGCTTGTGTTCGACTTGAATCTTTTCCAAGAATAAAAAGAAAATCCTCTCTTCTCACTTTTGAATCCAATGCAAAATAATTTAAACTGGTTGCTTCCATTTGTTTCTTCTCATATGATCTAATGCTGTTAGACTGTTGCTTTCAGAAAGCCTCAGTCCCCCTATTTTACATTTTTTCTAACAATTATGAAGGGAACTAAAATACACATGATTTAACAGCTTAATTACTGGCATCCAGCTTCTTACCAAATCACCTGCCATCACCACAAGTTTTGTTAACTAGCTGTCTTCTGAACTGCCAGCCAAAGAAGATTGCGTGCAAAAAGATTCATGGTTTCTGATGCCTCTCCTCTTTCACCATTTTAATGAGCAAACTACTTCCTTCAAGCAACTTCAATTTGATCTGGTGATTGTATTCTCACTGCTTGTAAGGCTGATACTCTCATTTCAAAGCAGTTGTGAAGTCAGTCTGGGAAGACGAGTTTTATGAGTGGACTTTGATCTTTGTTCAGGATGAAGAACATGTGCATTTCCTCTAGAGAGAAAAAAGCCAGTGGACACAAACCTATAAATATTTCGAGAGCACAAATCCCAGGAAAAGGAATCTTTTACTGAAATCACATATAATACAGAGGAGAAGGAAGAACTCCAGGTAAACAGACGGAATAACAGAAAAAGCTTCCTGAAGTCAGATGAGGCTTTTGTGTTGTTTTTAAACACTATTTTTAAATAACTCTCCTGCCTCAAGTTGTCATAATGTCTCTCAACAGGACTAGGGAGGGGAAGGAGGAAGCAAATACCTAACTTTCTACAATGATTTTGTGAAGAACTTGACTTTCATAGAATCATAGAATCGTTTAGGTTGAAAAAGGCCTTTAAGATCATCGAGTCCAACCGTTAACCTAACGCTGCCAAGTCCACCACTAAACCATGTCCCTAAGTGTCTCTTAAATACCTCCAGGGATGGTGACTCAACCACTTCCCTGGGCAGCCTGTTCCAATGACTGACAACCCTTTCAGTGAAGAAGTTTTTCCTAATATCCAGTCTAAACCTCCCCTGGCACAACTTGAGGCCATTTCCTCTCGTCCTATCACTTGTTACCTGGGAGAAGAGACCAACACTTGCCTCACTAAAACCTCCTTTCAAATAATTTCAAATGTGTAAAGATGAATAAATACCAGCATGACATGATGTACCCGACTTGTAAAAATAAGGAAAAAAAACAACCAAAACCCCGATATTATGACAGCATTTGGAAAGTCACATTTACCTGGCTCAATGGCAGACAGCCACAGGTCACCTACCTACATCTAACACAAAGTGACAGCCATCCTTTCCTGTCCTTTGCATCTGATATCTAACAATTATGGACTACTCTAAACTTAAGTGAAAGTCTTAAAAATACTTGTTTTAAAACTGAAAGAAGTTCAGGTATTTGTAATCGCACTTTAAGTTACAGTGCTTGAAATTACACAAGACTTAATGACTCAACTTTTTCCATATTATAGAACTTCTAAGAAGAGCACATTTTTTCTACAGAAGCTGAACAAAAAACATGATTGACATTTAATGATCAATTCAAGTGTCACTCTTGAAGTCTTCACTTCCAGCATCAGTCTGTGTCAAATTTCCTTAAAAAATGGACAGTTGAAGAGACGAGAAACTCAAATTGAATCTTACTCAAAACCATGAGAAGAACCAGTTCCTCAAAGACAAGGTAAACTTAGGAATAATGAAACTTAAGGAGGAGCTGGTGAAGACCCATCCACCTGTTCAGGACACTGAAATGCTTCATGTCATTGAAAAAAGTTTGAAGTCTGTGGAATGAGTGAATTCTATTTCACAACAAATAGAACAGATAGAATCCCAAAGCAATGCAACTTGAACACAGTCATGATTTTGCAAACCAGAATAATCTCTGGCACTGATGTTAAGGTCCGCATAATAAACTTTTCTGCAACTGTTCCACTGCATTTAGAAGTTAATTCAAGGAATCAGAAAAGCAAACACTGTGAAGTTAGCCTAAAAAGCCCTATATAAAAACTTTCAAAAAACGTTAACTCATTTAAAACAAACAAACAAAAACACAGTTGCAAAATCATCCAAGGGTCAATGATACAGTACAGCATGACCAGTCTATTAAGATTATTAACGCAGCACAAAGCATGCTTTCAGCATCCATTCTCAGCTTTCCACAAGCCCAAGACAATAGCCAAGCAAGAAACACATCCAATAGAAGTTATTTTGTTGTCAGATGCATTGTGCAACAAAAATGTGTATTAGCAGGGAACTGCTACTGCATCAGATGTTCACCTGCCTACTGGAAGTGCAATGAAAAAAAGTTATTAAGAGAAATAAGCAAACAGCATGCGAGACTCTAGCAGAATTGCTAACAAGACTATTGAGGTCATGAGCACTTCAACAGGCAGGAAACATTAATCTCAAAACAGGTGAAAAATACCAGTCAGAATCACAAGACAGAATGAGACAGGACAATATTAAAGAGAACATACACCTTTTTTTTTTTTGACTGCTAAGCTCTCACTCTGAATTCTGAATGGGACAAATGGGGCAATAATACTGAGCTGCTTATAAAAGGATTTTAACGGCAGAAGGATTGCTCAGCACTGAGTAGACTACTCAAACCAAATTGTGTGTGCTGCAAGAAAATGAAGCCATGGACACACAGAGGTTATTAAAGACAAAAATCCTGGTTTGTGCAGCACTTCAAAACTTAAGATGCTTAAAAAGTGGATTTCTTTAACAGAAATAATTTGAATAATTTTCCTCAAGGATTTATTTAATAAGCACTTCCAAGAACAGGCAGCAGCAACTGCTTTGGGAACTGAGATTCTACTACTTTCATCAGCTGCAGCTTCATTTCATCCCACTTTTAAAAAGGAAGAAAAATGCTGGATAAAATTAAAACAGCAGCTAGTACTAGCTTAGCAACATTTTTACTGTTTATCATTTACTCCAAAATAATGGTTTGCAGCAAGAGTTATTTGTGCAAAATGTCTGCAAGAAGAGTCACTCCTGTTCATCCAAAAGCACATTCCCAGAAGAACCATTCCAGACCAGATGCCTCCCAACGTGCAGTCTTAGCGCCTGAAATCCCAGCTACCCACAAAGTCCATCAAGTGCTGCTATAATTATAAGCTTGCTTTGGCAAGCACCACAGCAAGTAGTCTCTCGGTACTCTCAAGAAAAAGTCTCTTAAGGAGCTATAAATAAAAAGAAGTTTTAAGTGGCACCATTTTAATTGCTTTATACATAGCACACATCCACGTTAGTTTTAGGTTTCTCTGGTCTTGCTCTAGTCTTTATCATTCCCACATTCTCTCTTTCACTTACACATACTTGTAAATTAGGAATAAAATATGCAGTCACACTGCGGAAGTATAATGATGCACATTTGGAGTGTCAAATTAACCCCTGAAACTGGAGCCAACAGGTGCAGAGTAGGAGAATAGAGACTTATTTTACAGAAGAAGATTTAAGCGTGCTTTTCATTACGTACTGGTGAATAATAATACACCTTCTAACAACATCTGTTTGGTAATAAATGTTAATACATATTCCAAAAGTAATGAGATTTGCTAAAATTAGGTCTTCTGATTATGTAAGTACTAGCTTTAAAAATGACAAAATAAAGGTTAAAAGGTAAACTGCAATTCCTAAACGTTTACTCCAGAGGAAAGAGACACCCAGAACTGCAATTTGCACTCAGACACAGGTAGGTTACTCATTTGATGCTTAGCTGGAAGAGAAAAATCTACAGTTGTCACCAAGTCTAATTTCTAACTTTGTAACTAAATTTCATGTTTGGCAAACAAGAACATAACCACTTGCACAATGTGGTTTTAGGACAGGAGTGGGAATCCAAGAAATCTGGGCATGCATTCACATAGTTTTAACATGGGCTTTCTGCACTGCCCAATCTTTCCAAACGGCTTTTGAGAAAAAGACTACACTCAAAAACCCCTTCTGTGCTTGCCAGTGTACTCTGAAATCCTAGAATGAGAGGAAGGCAATAAATTTCTGACTTCTTCATTTCATATAATTAAGGTCTTGAAAAGTAAATAATTTTTGGCAGTAGAACCTTAGTGGTCAGTAACACAATGTTGCACTGTTACTAAAGTGATGTTCCAGTAGATAAAAAGAAAACTCATTTTCACAGGAGAAATTCATCGAGCTACCACCAGTGTCAGGTCACAAATTCTCTCATCTCTGCTGTTATAATATATAATCTATAATCGGAGTTATCACACCGATATTGACTTTTATAAGCAATGTACTTTTATTTCATAAAGATGAATACTGTAGATGTACTACAGAGATTAACCTCAAAGGATTATAGAAAAAAAAACCTCCCCAGTTTTAAAAGACTAGGAGTACCAGACAATTGGCTTCCTTCCTCTTTCTCTCAGACAAGATGTTCGTTGTTCAAGCGCTAAAAGCCCAGAGGCTTCAAAAACAACCTTACAGACAGAAAAAGCAGCAGCTTAGCTCTTTGATGCCACATTTTCACATACCTGGGGATACAGTGTGAAGGACACTGTATATGCACATTACCCCAGCGAAATATGAATGTCTGCGTGAGCACACACAGAGATAGAGATATATATACACACACACACCCACAATGACATATACAAATCCTGCTCAAATGCTGCACAGGAATACATTCCCTTTAAGGCTGGAAGGTGCCTATTTTTAGCTATTAGCAAGAAAGCCAAGTGGTTTTCCAAATCCTCCTCTTTGTGAACAAAACATTGGGTTTTGAGCTGGGTTTCCCTTGCAACGAGGAGAACAAGGGTTTTTTCAATTATGGAATAATCAGCTTTAGCCAACTTTGCCACTGAAAATACAAGTGACCTCAGAGAAGTGACTCAGGAATCATGATTTCATTGGCATGCCACAAGGAAATTACGAATCTAAGGACTTTGGAATAACGCTACAACCGAGATACACATGGACTGACAACCAAATACCTACACAAGTAGCAGTGAAGTCTCCATGGTTCCTCCTTAATGTTCAGGATTTCCCTTTCTCCCTCTTCCTGCCACATACTTCACAGTGAAAAATCAAGACCCAGTAGCACAAACTCAAGCAGTAAACAATTCAGTGAAGGCAAAAGCAGAAAGAGGAAGAAATATTCGAGCATGGCCAATTCCTTCCAAGGTGGGTAAATGCATTTCTAGTTGAACAGACTCTAGTAAAAGACTCCACACACAATAAAAGAGGATTATACCAGACAGTAGTATAGCCATATTTCCACACAGCTTGAATACCTTCAAACCTAGCCACACTTTCCAAACACCACAAAATATTCCCTCAGGCCCGGAGAACTTTACTCTACAATTTAAAAGCCTTCTGTTGCCAGCAAAAGAGGAAAACCAGAGGGTCAAACTGACAATATGGTCTAGTTCTGCAGCAAGAGAGAATCTTTTCTACTATGGTCATGAGGTTTTCGGTCACTTCTGACCTACAGTCTTACGAGTGTATTGACAAATAAATAATTTTTAAAAAGCCCACTGAGCCAGGCCTTCTGCTGATGTACTTTGTCAGAAGTCATGCTGAAACCAGCAATACTGCACCCATTTATATCTTTACAAAGTTAAGCCGGTTATAATCTGTTGACTTTCCTTAAATATCTAGTCTTGATATAGAATAGTAGTCCTGCCCCCCAGTAAGCCTTGGTGCCTCGAAGATCTCTGCATGTTTTACTTATCTCAGCAGTATTTTCTTCAGCAGTTGCTTCAGCAGTTTAAGTTCTCAAAATATAAGCTCACATGAAAAGCCATTATGCCTGTCCCCCTCTCATAAATCTATTTACACAAAATTCAAAATACAAATTGTTGCATAATGCAGCAAGTAAATTCCCTAGGACACCTTATTATCTCAGCACCTTCAGTGGGCCTCTTCATCTGTAACACTTTGACAATTTGGTTTGAGGTGATCCAGAATAATTTCCTCGGAAGTACCAAAAGGGCAGGAATCTTAGTTTGAGGGAAAGCAATTATAATTGATTTTACTTAATAAACTAAGCTTCTTTCTCAAGGATATATTGCCACTTTTTTTTTCCCCTGGGGCTTTTGTCCTCTAATTTAAAAAAAAAACAAAACAAAACATAAAACCAATAAATACAAGACCCAGAGAAGTACAGCACATTTCTTTCTTTTAAAATTTTCATGTAAATGGTTTCATCTTATTTGTTGTTAGCTGACTACACAGTTAAGGGTCTTTTAGGAGCATCTGTGGTCAAATAAACCTGGAACAGCCTCATATCAGAACTGTAATATACAGAGTCCACTGGCATACAGAAAAACCAGTAAAAGACAACCACAGCAGCAGGAAGAAAACAGGCTTCTACTTTGTTTTAATAAGCATAGATCCCAGAGCATGGCTTAGAGTCTGATACACTGACAAAGACATTTCCAAAAGGCAAAAAAAGCACGAGAAAGCCTGACAGCCTTCACTGCGCCCAGCATACCAACTCGGGCACACAGAAATCTCTTTCACATTGTTTTAAATTAAAGTTGCGCTGAGATCGAGACCACAAACAGGACCGACTTCACCCTGACAAAATCCTTCATCGTGGCCAAGGCACAAAACAAGGGCTGTATTAACGGAAAAACTGATCCCACCTCCGGTCCGTCAGTGTCTCCTCTTTTAGTACAAACCGAGCATTTTCAGCACGGCGAGCCCTCAGCCCCCCTCCTCTGGCACCCAGCGCTCGGGAGAAGTGCCCGGGCACAGACCCCCTCTTACCGAGGGCCAGGGAACAAAAGGCCGGGAGGGAGAGAGGGAGGGAGAGGGGCAGGCAGCGCTTCCCGCAGCACAGGGGCTCCTCATGGCCACTCCGCGGCGGAGCCGTGACCGCCGATCAGCCCGAGCAGGGCCGGGAGGAGGGAGCCACCTGCACCGGGGCTGGGGGGAAGGCGGTCATTAACACCCCCCCAAGAGCAAGTGGTAACGGAGGCGGCGGGACAGCGAGCCCCGAGCCGCGGGGCCCCGCGGGCAGCGCCCCGGCGGGCTGAGGGGGGCGGCCCGAGGGGAGGCCGCGGCCCGGGCGCGGGGCTGCGCGGTCGCCCCTCACCTCCTCCATCTCGCGGGCCATATCCTGCAGCTGCTCCTCGTCGTCCAGCAGCGCGCTGAGCTCCTGCAGACTCAGCGCCTCCAGGCGCCGCACGTCCAGCGCCATCCCGGCGCGGCGCGGCCCGGCCCGGCCTGGCCCGGCTCCCCCCGGCCCCGGCCCCGGCCCCGCTCCCGCTCCCGCTCCCGCTCCCGCCGCCGCCAACCGGAAGTGCCGCGGCGGTGTCGCCCCGGGCCGGGGTGGGCACCGCCCTCGGCGCCCCCTGCTGGGGGGGCGGGGCGGCAGCGCGCGGGGCGGGGCGTACCAAGGGGGCGGGGCGGCGGGGGGGGGGCAACTGGGGGCGCGGTGGCGGGCGATACCAAAGGGGGCTAGGGGCGGGGGGTCTCCGCGGCTGAGGGGAGGCGGGTGCCCGAGGGGGTGGCGGGCGGCTGGCGAGGGATGAGCCCGGGCTGGCCTGAGGGGATCCGGGAGCGCCCAGGGTGAGCCGGGCGTGTGGGGAGAGGGGGAGGCTGGAGGTCTTCTGGGGAGCCTGTCTGGGGCTCTCCGTGTTGGACGAAGCCCACCATGGGGTCACAGCGCACCAGGCCTCCAGCCCCCAGGCCCGAAGCGGGGCACGAGAAGGGCCCCGGGGTGGCAGTGCCTGGCCCGGGGAAGGCTGCCCGCTGAGAGAGGCCGAGCGGCGTTTCCTAAAGGCGCCGGGCCTCAGCCTGGGCCCGCGGAGCCCCTCACAGAGCGTGCTTTGTCTGCCTCGCTCATGTGATGCTGCCCGGTGCTCGAGGCCCTCGGCGTCCCTAGGGATGGCGGCTGTTGGAGTAGCCGGGAGGTCAGACGGCTGGCTGGGATGGCTGCGGCTCAGTGGTTTCACTCACCGACCGGTTTCATTTCACAGACCGGCACGGGGAGCGGACTCTGCCCTATGCCCAGCAAGACGTGGAGAGCTGAGCTCTGAGCCTTCACGTCAACACCAGATACAGGCAGTTACAATGCTCCTACCTGGAAGTATCGTAGGCACGCTTGTTCTCCTTTTGTTTATAACTGCACAGCTGTAAATCAGGAAGGAAAATCAGCAAAATTATTTAACTGTCACTTCCTTACCAGGTTGGGACCTGATTACAGTAAATCTCAAAAGAGTGACTACGTTATTGTTCTCAAGCCTAGGCTGAATACCTATTTAGGTTAAAAATAGCTAAAAATCGTATCTTGCCAAGCTTTGGTGCTAGGTCTTTTTGCCCATCTTAAGCACTTTCTTCTTTAAGAGTGAAGGTCAAGAAATGATCTATCAAACGTGTTTTATGATGAATTTAAATACTTTTGAAATGTAATGTAGCAAAAGCTCTGCATCAACTAAAACATTATAGCTAAATTTTGTTCTTCTAATTTACATCTATCAAGTCACCAACACTTTACTAGGCACTCTGTGGTAACAGTTTAGAGCAGTAGCTCCCCACTTACTACTGATGTTAGCATAGCTAATAAAGACAATTATGCCTGGAAACAATTAATTGTGTTAACATAGCCTAGGTTGTATCCATCTCTAGGCATGCACCACCTTCCTGGCCTGCTTTTGTAGCTAGGGAATGGTGGGCATGGGTGTGCCTGTTTCTGTGTGTGTAACACCAAAGAGAGAACCAGAACGAGCACATGAGCCAAAGGAACAGGGCAGGGAATGGCCATGTGGTCATTGTCCTTTGTAGATGACATTTTTGATCTAACTGGAAAAACAAAAATCAATATAGTGAACTGAATCAATCTCTGATGTAATGCTATTAAAATGTAATGATGTTACATTCAGGAAGTGACACGGTACTTCCTGGCAGAACTGAATGAAGACATGACAGCTATATGTTTGTTCTTTTGTACTATAACTAAACTCAGCTCTCCATTCCTCTCACCCCCCCCCCCCCAGAGTCCCCTCTGTCATTATTATCCACAAGTAATAACGACCAACAACATGACTCTGCTAGAGGAAGGCTTCCTGGCCTTCCAGCTGCTTAGTGCAAAGCTATTGTACAACCATGATGCAAATGGAATGTATTCAGAGGCAGGTAAGAGCGAGATGTTTGTGCAGCAGGAAGCTGAGCTGAGCTTGCTTAGGGTGGGGAGAAGGTGATTAGTGATACTGGCATGTGTCCACTCATCCACGTCAACGCACCTGCCTGTTGCTGTGGTATGTGCTGAACTCCTCCTTGTGTGGGGTGCTCTGCTCGGAGCACAGATGAGTAAGCAGCTGTACCCCTTGGCAGTGACATGGGTTTGCACGGCCACTACAGCCTGACCTTGCTATTTAAAACCAGCAGATAGTTGCCATGCCAACATGGTATCATATACCATATTTACACATGGCCATCAAAAAGATAGAGTTACACCTTTGTGTTAAACCAGGTTGTAACTCTGCACATGCAAACATACACACGTACATATATACACACACACACACACAAATAGAGGAATTAGTTGAGGGATTAAAAGAAGCCCTTTCTTCCCAAGAACATTAGTGATTTTAACTTAATAGCATAGCTAAATAATTGGTATGGGGGGAGTGTGGTTTATAAGAGTCTGACTCAGCTTCATGTTGTAAATCTAGTTTTACCACTACCTTTTTGCATGATCCGGAATGGAGTTCTCAGCTTCCCTCAATCATAGTGCCTTTTGCTTAAAAAGAGGTCTAATAATAACCGCTCAGTCCCAGGCTGAAAGTGGAGAGGAAAAGTTCACACTGAATAATGCTTGTAGGGGTACTCTGGGTGAGTATCTCTAGTGAAGGGCACTCCAGTATGATAATAATTGTATTGTCAATATGCTGTCGGGAAAGATGGTTTACAGTGACCTTCTAAGGAGCTTTTCTGTAACTATCTAATTTTTGTTTATGTTGCATGGGGTTGATGGAAGTTCACTGCTCTAGACATCAAGGAATGGATTATTTGAATTAGTCAATGGTAATCTGTATTAAAGTTAGAAGCCACATAATGCAGAACAATGAAGTCCTCACAAAATGCACAAATGAACTCATTTGTTGTGAGCATTCGTGCTCAAGTACAACATATATTAAAAATACCACTTCTCCCTATGTAGATATGTTTGGGTTCTGGGGCTGTTGGAGAGGAGCGTCTATATTAAACATCTGGTCTGCTTTTGAGTACTTTGATCAGCATCTGCATGTGATTGAGTCCTCAAGTTTTGCCAGCAAAGCAGCTGAGGTTGAGAGACAAGATAGGGGTCAGCCGCTTTTGTATAATTATATATTCTACTTGGACAGGTAGGAAGGTGCCTTTCCATTCAGCAGTTTCCATGAAAGATAAAGGTTTTGTGATAGCATGTCACTTGGATAGAATATGAAGGATTGCAGATAAACTAGGATTTTAGGCTACAGGGATTATCAAATATTGCAGTGCTGCAGGCTGAGATTTATCAGCTACCAAGCCCCAGTTCCTATTTGCCTTTGCTAAAATCCTTTTGAAGGGTGACAGTATTAATGAACATTAAAACTGTAAACAGGCAAAGTACATAACTCTACTTATTACAGGAGAAACGGAACAAAAATATTGGGAAG
Source organism: Ciconia boyciana (assembly GCF_034638445.1). Lineage (NCBI taxonomy): Eukaryota > Metazoa > Chordata > Aves > Ciconiiformes > Ciconiidae > Ciconia > Ciconia boyciana. The sequence goes on from NC_132948.1 coordinate 9,896,176, forward strand.
ATTACAGTGGAAACCATGTCATGGTGAATAAGGAGTCAAGCTTCAGTCTTGAGGAGAACTGGCATCCAGCCTAGTTTAAATTAGATGTTAGATTTTTTTTTTTTCTTTTTAAACTTGATCCTGGATTTCCTTCTGTCACCTCATATCCTTTTACAGTCAGTAGCACCGTACCCATGCATATTTATTAGATTTAGACATATTTTGCAAGTCACCTTCACAACAACTTCTTTTCTTTTCCTGGAAAAACTGGTTGGTTATGTGGAGACTGAATTTGCAAGTCTAATCTGTGGCGTTTATTAACCCTTATTAGTCTGGTTGCTCAATGGACAGGCAAGTTTTCAGGCTTATTTGCAATGTAGTTTCCTTCTATATATTAATCACAGTCCATATTTCTGTTTAGATTTCATAATCTAGATTCCTTCACACATGCAAATGACCTGCATATTCAAAATCCTGGGAGAGAAACAGCGGTTCTGTTTGAGAGAGAACAGTGGCCCTGCTGTTTGAGAGAGCAAGAATTAATTGTTAGTACTTCTCTCCTTTCTTACAAGGAGCCACAGGCATGAGAAGAGGAGCAGGTTTATATACCTGCACATACTTTCTTTGCCTTCAGCTCATAGTGAAGCTAGAGTAGAAAAGGCAGATACTGTTTTTCCCCCCCAGACTAAGACGCATCTCTGAACCTGAGCTAGAAGCACTCTATTTGCTTGTGCTATTTCCAGACCTGCTGAAGGCCTAGAAAGCGCAGCCATTGAACAAACACAGTTGCTTACTGAGGCAGAGGCTGGTGCACTGGGAGACAAGTTGTTGGAATAAACACAGCTGCGTTTTTTCCATTACACTGTGTTCTCATTTAGTGGGTCAGTCAGCCACATACCTTGTCTGTGCAAAGGTACAGGGGTAAATACATGTCCTTGGGGAATTGCTAGGACTATAGGATCTACTCTTGAACTTCATCTTGGATAGGGTTCTGCAGTGTTTAAATCAAATAAAGCTGTGGTTATACCTATTACAGGGAATGGTTAGAGCTTATTAATAGTGAGGAAAACAACCTGCTATGGAATATACAGTCAACCTTTGCAATCACTTGTGCTTTCAAACACCTAATTGCTTCCAACTCTGCCATGACGGTCTTCAAGCTGTGCTCCCTGAGTTAAGGTTTCAGATAAACCCATCTGAGTTCCCTGCAGAGAATACTCTTCCTTTTGAGAAGAGACTTTTTATCTGCATGGCTGTAATTGAGAAGCTCCTGAACAGATCTTGTTCGCGTTCCCATGTAAATGTCAACTCTGGGCAAACCCAGAGCCACAAAATACTACAGTTCAGGGTTTCAGAGGCAACAGTGGCCTTGTTTCCAGGAGAATAGCCTGAAAAACAGAGACTGCCCACAGGCAGCGAGGCCCAAGGGACAAGGCAGCTCCAGGAGTCGGCTCATACCCCAGCACTGGAGCAATTCCCACTGCTGCACTGGGTTAAGCTCATCTTCACTGCTGAGCTTAGGTTGGCTAATGGGCATCTCTGACCCCAGTTTTCACTTCAAAAAGAAGTCATAGTTGGAATGATTTTGAAAAGCAGGATTTTCTGTACAGTCACAGGGTTTGTACTGGGCCAGCAGAAATGTCTGCATTAGATAAATACTGCTGGATCCCTGGTGGTGTGATCCCTGGAGCTCCCACCAGGCTTCCAGGCCATAAGAAAACCCTCATGGCTTTAGCATACAGGCAGATCCACTTGTCACACACCAACAGCACAGTGAAAGGACTTGTCCAAGCCACGAGATGTAAGGCTCAGTGGAAAAAGTAGCCTTGAGTTATCTGGATGCAAAAGAGAGAATTCAGCACCTGTGGCAATGAACAAAGTCGGGCCCCGTTATCAGCTTGGACTGGTGCCACCAGCAGAGACAATCTGCCGTTTCCAATGTGCCATTTCAGTTGAAGCTGTTTAGACCTGACCTGGGAGTACAATGCTGGGATTATCATCACAACAGGCTTGGGAAGCAGGGCTCCCTTCCTGAAATTCACTGTAGTCTTTGTAATAAAACTAATCCAATTGTATCCTCCAATTCCCCTTTTTGCAGCACTGCCTGGGAGGGACACACGATACGATCAAATTCTCTTTTCTGGCATCTCTTGTACCAACAAGCATTGTCCTACCAGCACTTCCCAGGGTGAGTCGGCTTCCCTAGTTCCCAGGTAATCAATTTTTTTTTTTCCTCCCCAGTTTTTCAATTAAGTAGAAGCTATTTCCATTTCTATGAACTGCTGGCCACATTCTGCTCACAGGTACTGATAAAAATGCAGAATTAATCACTTGCCCTTTGGCGGTGGGTGGAACCCCCACCCTCTTCATACCCACAGTGCAAATTTTCATCAAGCAGGAATGTACTGGCCAGTTACTGAAGTGGTGAACTGTGGAGTTCAGAGCACGACAGAGGTTTCGTAAGTGGAGGGAGACGAGACAAAGAGAGCTCTCGTTCTTCCAAGGCACAGGTTTTTATCATATCACAAAAGCAAACAGCTGAAAAGACTCCAGTCACGAAACATTGTGCTTTGAGAATGGGTTGGATTGCCAGCCCTTTCGTGCGAGACTGACTACTGGATGGGATCTGTGATGAAAACAAGTTCTTAAACAGGTTATGCCTACTGCTATGGCTCACAGCCATTATCAGATGCTGAAGTCTTTTACATACCTAATTCTCTGTAGGTTCTTCTTGTCATTCCCCGCAAGGGAGCCAGAACGTGTGCAGTGTGCAGCTGTATTCAGCCATCATCTCAGATGAACATTACCTTGAAAACCATGAATGCAAAAAACACCCCCACTAGATTGGTTCGACGTCGAGTGGCAGAGGTAGTATTTTATTTTTTGAGCATCCCTCCTCAAGGACACTAAAGAGTTTGTAAAACATCACTAAACGAAAACAAAACATTGCCAACAACAAAAATGCAAAACTGCCAAAAAGTAAAACACAGCAGCATTCAAATATCAGAAAACATGAAAGCTAAAGTGCTTGAGATAATTTCTTAACTATGCACAGTCTGAAGTCAGTCTTCCCCGTATAAATGCTATTTTTCAATAGCACCTGCCTGGCTGCATAGGTTTCTTCACCAGTCTATGGCAGGATAACACTACTAAGCCAGAGCCGTTACCCAAAAGGGCTAGGAGCAACATATTTCTTTCTATTCCTCATACTAAAAGTAAGTTAATAAATAATATTCAAAGAAACACATTTTAAAGTTCAGGCAGCTGAAGTCAGACTTCAAGGAAAGTGACTGTAGGGATTTCCCATGCAGTGAAGTCGCTAGCATGGCCTGAAGCTGAACAAAGCTTTGGTGGGATTTATAAAGTGCTGTCTTTTAGTATTTTATGCCTGTCTTTAGTAGTGGTTTTTTGTTTTTTTTTCAAACCAGCACCGGGGTTGTGAGTTAAAAAAATTCTGAAATAACAGACCAATTTTCAGTGGATGCTGGAGCCAGACAGACATTGCACAGTGCACACAAATATATTTAAAAAAAACCAAACAAAAAAACCCCCCAAAACAAAAAACCCAAACCAAAAAACCCCAAAACCTAACCCAATTATGGTAAAACGTTTCATCCTTAAAAACAAACACCCACCAAGAACCAAGAGCAAATCTGAAAGCAACATCTGCCTCCCGGTCCCCTGGCTCGTTCCAGCAAGGATGGTTACTACGCGATACAAGCTCAGCAGCAATGGTTGTGAGCCTGAGCCTGCAGGCACTCAGTGCAAAACTCTCCCAGCATTCAGCCCCGTTGGAGCGATCCAGTTTCCACCGAAGCCAAAGGGAGCTCCCTACAGACTTCAGCAGACTTTGGATTAGCCCCATAGATTGATAGCGGGAGCAGGACCTCATTTTACAGTCAGTGTTTTTCTATCCAGCCACAAAAGCCACCCCCTGAAATTCCTGAAGGGGTTTTCAATCTTCCCCTCCATGCATGCATTTAACATCCATTACAGTTAATAGCAGTTACACATGCATATCAATGGGAGAAAAGTCCCAGTCGAGAGGAATTACTGGTAGTAAGAAAAGAAACCCAGTAGAAATGCTGGGAATTGCTGAAGACCCAACTCCCTCAAATAAATCCGTTTCCCTGTTTAACCAGCCGGCATCGGCCCGCTGGACTGTAATGCAGGAAGCTCTATAGTGTGTGTTTGTGTGTGCACGGGTGTGTGACGCGCGTGGGGTGAGCAAACGGGCGTCATTCTGCAGCACGCGAGCCCGTCAGCAAGCCGCCTCCTGTCTCGGCGTCCCAGCAAGCGTCTTGAGCGCCGGCCCTCGCCGCTTTCACTTGTGAGCCGTGTTGTTGTAATCGTCCTGTGCCACGGCCGGCAGGGAATGGTCTATCCTGAACTCTTCCTCCAGCCCGCCGGTCGCCTTTGCTGAATCCCCCCGGGCTGCGGGTTGGCGACTGTCGGCACCACCCCCCTCCAGCCCCAGGATCTGTCTCTGCACCAGCTTGGAATAAAGGCCTCCTTCTTCCATCAGCTCCTTGTGCGAGCCCTGCTGCACCACGCGGCCCTTGTCCAGCACAATGATGTTGTGTGCCTTCTCGACAGTGCTCAGCCTGTGAGCTATGACAAGCACCGTGTGGTTCTGCAAGTCGCCGTAAATCGCCTGCTGAATCTGCACAGGAGGAAAAGACGTTAGTGCCCGCGCGTCACTGGCTCTGCTTTGGAAGGAAGAACAGCAGCTTTGTGGTCTGTGTTAAGAAACCTCTGGATGGGAGGTTTGCTCTCCTCTGGCTACACAGAGGACACAAGACTCCCTGCAGCACTACCAGCACCAGCATGTCCATCCCAGCTCCCAGCTCTCGCTGTGCAGCCCAAAAGACCGTCTCAGTCCAGCCAGCCTGCAGGTGCGGTACACACACATGCACCGCCAGGTCTGATCCTGCAAGCTGGGTTCTTGTTAGAACTGGGCCCCAAATTTGGAGGCCACGTGGTATTGGCATGGAGTGCAGGAAGCCAATACTTGGTAAATGCAGCTGCTCAGAAAAGTGGGGCTATTTCCTGGGTGTATCAAGGCAAAGCAAGAAAGAGTTGTTTTCTAGCCAAGAGACAGACAATAGCATTAAGGTCTAAAGGCAGGCAGATGGCCACCAGGCCACATGTCACATTGACACCCCTGGCTAGCCAAAACCAGCCTCTGGCTGGCATCAGATACCACACATGTGGCTGAGGACCTGCAAGCCCACGAGCTGCTCCAAGGTCAGATGCTCACGCTGCCCCACACCGTGGGCCAGCAGCCCTCATCCTCCAGGACCGGGAGACATGTCCTCACACCTCAACCTTGAACTGCTTTCCCTCATGTCATTAAACCACCGAGGCCAAACTGCTGCTTGTAGAGCTGTTTGGTTGTCACATCCCAGCCAGATAAACCCAGCTCAATTCACAGCAAGCTCAGGGCGTTTCCTGCCAGCATGGTTTCTTTGGTGCCTCAGCTGGGATTTTAGCTTGGGCAGTCCTACTCTGCCTGCTGTAGTACCATTTTTTAGGGTCTTCCTCCGTATCCTGTCCTAAAAGGCTGCACAGTGCTGCTGTATGCCAATTAACACTTTTCACATTTCAAAAATTGGCAGAGATCCTTATCTCATCAGGTTTGTCAGGCATCAGCTGCTGTGAGCACAGGATTATTCCCTTCTTGGTGGCTACAGCAGTGTTGGAAGCAAATTCCTGCTCAGGAATTAGCGTCTTACCCAAACCTCTGATAGCACCATGTCAAGACTAAGCTTGTCCACAGGCTGGAAATTGCAGCTACGGTCTGTCCTCCAAACACAGATTGCCTCTTTGGCCCAAACACCCGAGTCACCTACTCACCGCATGTTCACTCTCCGCATCCAGCGCGCTTGTGGCTTCATCCAGGATTAGGATGGGGGGGGTTCGGATCAAGGCCCTGGCAATTGCCACTCTCTGCTTCTGGCCACCTGACAGCTGGGCTCCTTTTTCACCTGCCTCTGTTGGGTCAAGAAAGAGAGGAAAGGGTCAAAATAAAAATCAAGAGCTGCCATCAAGTTCAGGTCCCAGCCAGCAGCATCAGGATGGCATCATGGTTTGAAGCAAAGACCAGGTAAACTCTTCTGCTTCTGCTCACTTGGCAGAGCAGTTTAAATGAGTTAAACACCACCGAGGCTGCAGTCCTTCCCTCCAGCAGCAAGTTCTCCACTGTTGTCCCAAGGTGTGAGGCACTAACACTCATGGAAACAACGCAGAGAAGTCCCCGAGCCTGGGAGATCATCCAAACTCCAAGCCCCCCTCCTGCCCTGGCTCATGCAGCTGCATCGCTGCCATCTCTCCCTGCAAGTCGGGCTCTGGAGAGCGTGCAACCGAGGCAGCAGCGATGGGAAACCGGGACCTCTCTGGTGGCTCCTGCAAACACAAACCATCATCAGTCTGACCTGCCTCCTCACAAAGTCAGACTGTCACAAACACATCAGCTTTTATTACTGTGGATTTATCACAGGTTTATTTTCTTCCCATGCAGACGGCATGGTACACAGCTAACTGCTTGGGTTCTGGGCTTTTCTCCTGATCACTGCACTGAAAAACGGCAAGACTGCCAGTGCCACATCTCCGTAACATTGCCAGGCACCGGGAGCCAGACTGGTCCGGACGGGATGGGGGACACTAACCCCGCTGCCACAGAGTAGCAGCAGAAACACTCCCGGTATGGGCTCAGAAATCCCGTGACAGCTCAGTCACCCCAAAAGGCAGCCAGGGTGCTGCACCTCCCCATGTAACCGCCTCTACAGTGCCTCCGAGCTGTCATGGACTTGTGTCCATCACCACCTTCCCTTGGGTGGAAAGTCAGGCAGAGTTTCTGCCTTCCCTAGGCACAAAATGCTTTCAAGTGCAAATGGAGGGATTTTGGTACCTGTGTGGTAGCCATCTTGTAACTCCGTGATGAAGGCGTGTGCATTGGCTTTCTGGGCAGCCTGAACAACCGACTCGAAGGAGGCTGAAGTTAAGCCATAAGAAATATTATCCGCAATAGAGCGGGCAAACAGCACTGGCTCTTGGCTCACCAGGGAGATCTGCACAAAGGAAGGGAAGAGCAGGGGGTTGGGAGCAGAATACACGCTGGCCGGTGTCTCAGATCATCGTCATTTGTTCCTGCAGGGTAAGGACTCAAGCAGGCAGAGCCTCACCATTAAATCAAGATACAGAAGTGCCTCAATGTGAGCTTCCAGTGAGGACGCTAACGACAGGGTGCCCAGCGGCAGCCCCAGCCCAGTTTGCACTGTCTGCTGGGAAGCTGTTTCACAGGAAAGAAAACCGATGCAATGCTGGTGCATTGGCATCTGGGATGGGCTTCCCCCTCCAAGACCCTGCTATGTTTTTGCTCCAGATCTGTCATTCCCATCACTTTTTGCTTTTCACAGTATGGGAAACCAGTTGCTAGGACAAGGCAGGCTGGAGAGAGCCTCTCCTAGGGCCTTGCTGATTTTCCGTTCAAGGCCAGTAATCACGCTTGGGCCACATGAATGAGCCCTCCTGCATCTTTTAATCCAAAATTAGCAAGTTACGGACATAGCTGCCGCAATTCCTTAATTGCTTAGCAACAGCCTCCCTGTCTTACCTTACAGCCGTTGCTGCTCACTCTCACATTCAGCCTGCTTTGTCAAACACTCAATATTGAAATAAATTGAACCCTCCAAATTATTGCTCAGAACTGGTCATGAAGAGAGCCAGCGGGACACGGTCATATTTTAATTGACTTCTCCCCATGCTCCTAACACCACACCAGGCTTTCTAAACTGAAAGGCTTGCTTGTCTTTTAATTTTCGCTCAGTATGGGCAGGGAATGTAAATTAGTCACACTGACTTTGGCTTTCCAGCCTGTCTCTGATCAATTGTTTTCAGTTTTTCCTGCTGACTGGTGAGGCCATTTGCTCTGGGGGCAAACAAAGAAGGCAGTTACTTGCAGAGGAGATGAAGGCTGATCTGTGCTGACACACAGACGAGAGCTGAGGGGCCTGGACCCCTCTCCTGGGCAAACCACCCAGTCCCTCTGGTGTTCCAGCTGCTGCCAGGATCCTGAGAGGTTTAACTCCCCATTAGCTGAGAATTACTTTAAGATCTTAAGGTAGAAAGTGCTGGAGGAATGCAAAACACTTCTCCAAACCCAATTTAGACGATAATTAATCCAACAACCAAAAACATATTTCTACTGTGTTAGCCAAAAAATACAAAACAAAACATGTTTCTTGTTCTGTTTTTGGAAGACTTCCCCCTCCCCATGAAACCACTCTCCATCCCTTTCCCTTCCACCCCCACAAATTATCTGAATTCATTTCCTGGACCATTTCCAGCTTTCTGGACATTTCAGAAGTTGCCAGATCAAATCCAAAGCAACATGCAACGCTACCATCCATCCCCTCTGATCACAGCAGGTGATAGCTAGAATACACGTATCAGTCGCTCGTACCACTGAGTGCAGGTACTTGTGATCGTACATGTTAATGGGATGCCCGTCCAGCAGCACCTGCCCGTCTTGCAGAGGGTAGAAGTTCTCCAGGATGTTGACACAGGAGCTCTTCCCGCTCCCCGAAGGACCCACCAGCGCCGTCACTTTGCCGGGGTGCAGGGTGAAGGACACATTCTGCAACATGGATGGGAGAGCATGCTCAGGTCCTGGCTTTTCCCAAGGTCCTGGGGCAGTCGCTCAGGCACTATGCAAGAAAGGTAGCTGAAATCCAGCCCCAATGACCCTCCACCTTGGTGACATGCCACATCAGCCACCTCTCCTGGCTCTGAGGAAGCAAGAAGCCTCCAAAATTGCTTCAAATTTGCCTGCTGATATAGCAGGACCTCTAAAAACTGCAAACTAACCTCTTTGCTGCCTCCCTCTTCCCCATGACCCCAGCCCCTCTCCCATGGAAACAGTCTGAGACAGCTTGGCACAGAGCCCTGTACAATGCTGACGTGTTTAATGCCTGAGCAGGAAACAAGGGTCTTATTAATAAATCTCATTCCTTGTAAGGAAGGCCAGCCCTAAACACCCGCTGTTCCATCCAGCATGCCGCCGAGCCTGCCTTTACGCATCTCCAGAAGGGCAGCTGACGTTTCCCATGGGCTGGGGATCGGTTATTGCTGTGATGGAGAAGCAGCATGTGATGCCTCGTGGCGGGGAGTGCTCTGCACCCACGGGGCTCACCTGGAGGACCTGCGTTGCAGAGCGAGTGCGGTAAGAAAAGGTCACGTTTCTGAACTCCACCTTCCCGTCCACGTGGTCTGGGGCCAGGGACCCGTCGTTCACCATCGTTGGCTTGCGGTCGATGAACTCGAACACCTTCTCAGCAGCTCCCACTCCCTGCATCAGGCCGCTGTAGACAGAGCCGACGGACTGGAAGGAAAGAGGCAACGGTGAGACCGTCCCATGCAATGGAAAAGGCAATCGGTGCGACTTGTAAGGAGAATGGTTGAAGCATTCCCATGACATGAACTACAGTCATCAGACAGAGAAAAAGAAAGCTTTTCCCCCTATGCAGTGTACAGAGGGGATATATGGACATATCCAGGGAAAGGGCATCTAAAGGGGTTTGTGCATAGGTAGACCCAGAGGGGAACAGAAGAAGGAAACAGATGGATTGCAAAGAGAAGATGTGCGCCAGGAGATACATGACCCAAACTTCCACCAGAATCCTCCACCTATCTCTCTTTGCTCGAGACCAGCAGCTCCCCAACCCAATGGTTGAACAGAGTCCACGTACGGCAGCACATCCCACCAGCTCCCGGGGGCAGCCGTCTTGTTCCCTAGTACATGTCTCAAATGCAGAGCAGCTTCAGGCTGGACCATTCTACACAACTGTTTGGCAGCTGAATTGGCTGTTCCCTGCCGGGATATGGTCCTAGTGGCTTTACCATTGTGCTTTCCCAACTACAACTGCTGCATGCTGACACTGGCTTTGCTGGAATAAATCTCCATCACATTGGCTCTTTTCAATATTAAACCCAGAGCTGTAGAACAGCTTGTACTGCAACTGCCCCTCCCATCAGGAGGGAAAAAAAAACCTCAAACCAAACTAAACCCACACCAAAAACATAGCCTGGAAACACCACCAGAGCCTGCAGTCATCTGAACAGATGGTGAGAGCTGGGCACGCTGCCTCCAGCTCTGCTCTGCTGCTGCACAAAGGCTGAAGCACCGCTGAAACCACGCTTGGCTGCGAGGAAACCTCAACTTGATCATTTCTGCCTTGATTAGCCAAGCTTACACCTTTGCAAGGGGAAGGCAGCCCTGGGTGGGCTCTACCATCCCACCCACAATCCCATCTTGCTAATGCGCTGCCAACACAGCAGTTTGCAGCCTATTCCAGGGAAGGGGGGGAAAAAAAAAAAAAAAAAGTAATATAATTAAGTTTTTAATGAAGCCTGAAATTTAACAGGCAGCATTGTAATCCCTGCATCCTTCATGCCAGGAAACGTGCTTGGGAGGCAGCCAGGACTCTGCCCTTCAGCAGGGCCAGCCTGACCCCTTTGGTCCCGATTGCCTTATCGGGGGATGAGCTGCTTGGGACATGTTCAGGTTGCGAGGCCACAGCAGGAGGGCAGCGGGGAGCAGAGAGGAGAATCAGCCCACCAGTGGGCAAAGCCACAGTGCCAAGGAAATGCGTCACAGGGAAGTCAACACTGGGTCTAGCCCTGTGACTGCCCTGGAACCTTCTAGAAGACAAATATCATCTTGATATGGGGTAGCCCAGAGGGATAAAACAGACTCACCTCCATGCAGTCTCCCAAGACGAACTCGTAAATGATGAAGGATATCAGATTTCCGCTTGTCATTTGCCCCGAGATCACGAGGTGCCCACCGTAGTAAAGGATGCTGACCTGGACCACCAGGAGGGTCAGCTAAAAGCAAGAAAACCCCCCAGAATCAGCAAGAACAACTGCATTTTGATGTGTTTGTAATTACTCACACAACAGCCCACAATACATGTGCTGACATTTATTCTTTGAGCCCCGAACTGAGCATCCCTGACAGCACACAGCTGACAGCCCTAGCAGCAAGCACGGATATGAGAAGGGAAAAACAACTCAAGTACATGGGCTGATTTAAGGCGCTGGGCTGAGATCTTTCAACAAAACAGAAGTCCAGAGGGGCAACAGCCAAGGAGGGAGAATTTACCTGAAATAACAGTGTCTCATGAACTTCTCTCTTGGACTAGCGTAATAATCTACGCTCAAATTATCCAACATATGCAGTCACCTCACCACTAAAATAAACTTTCTGTTATATGAGTGTGACACATTTTAATTTAGAACACAAAATCAAGCCAAGAGTTAATGCAAAAAATCCTCCTTGCATGTAAAAGTCCCTGAAGCATAACCTCAACTCTTGCCTGAAATCAGCAGGGGGGGTACCACCTACTCTAGAAAGAAGAGAGATCAGCTCTGATATGACAAATACCAGCCCCTGCCTTTATTCAGCCGTTTTGTTCCACACTGCCTGGGTGCTCAGAAAAGCAGCGATGCCCTGGTGCTCTGTGTGACGTTTGCAGGACAGGCTGTAAATTCACATAGACAAAAATACTGGGGAAAAATTTCCTCCTCTATTGCTCTGCCATGATGTGACCTTAAGATCCTGCATTCCCTCGAGAAAGGCTCTACCAGGGCTGTGCTAAATCCAATGGCTTCTTTCTACACGAGCCCCGCAGGAATAGTTTTTGAGGGTTTTTGCGTTCTTTGACTCGGCGGGATCTGTGCTGACCCAGTTCTGGCTTCACCTGGGAGCCCAGAAACAATGCTAAAAACGCTCCGATTTTGCTTCCAAACTTGGGAAGCCATAAAGCCTCCCACAGCTGCACGAGGGCACCATAACTTGCCAACCAGAGGCTACTTGGATCCTTGAATGTGCAGAGAAAGGGCAGCCGCACATGAGGGTTTTGCACAGCCTTAGTTATCAGCTGATGCAGGAGAAGTCCCAAACCATCTGGTCTTGAATGATGAAAAAGCATTTTGCAAAAAACCTCAAAAAACCCCAAACCCAAACCCCAGCTGCCTCCCCCTACCACCACCCCCACACAGAAAATCTCTGTTTCTGAGCAGAAGCTCAACCAACGCCGCGGCTGTTTCCCAGCCGGAGCCCCGGAGATGAGCTGGCACAGGCACGCAATGCAGCAACACAGAAACACGGGGTATTCCACGACCTTGAGTAGTTATCAATTATATTCTTCTTTGCAAGAGAAACCGGACCGTTTGGTGGCACAATGCAGCGCTGCCCTAAGGAGGAATGGAATATATTTTTTGATGAGTGAAAAAAAAAATAATTAAGAGTCAGGGGATTACAGGCAGCAGACATCAAGGCTGGGCTTGCCCTGCAAAACTCCCTGGAAGCGAAGGAGACGCACGTACATCATGCCACACGTATTTTGGGATCCGAAGCAACATCCCCTGCCCATCCCCAGCCCCGCACGGGGAAGCCCTGGCGCCGGCCACCTACCCCGCTGGACCAGACGTAGTAGGTGTAAGCCATGGCCTCCCGCTTGTTGAGTTTGTACACCTGCTGCAGCTTCTGCCAGTACACGTTCGCCTCTGCCTCCTCGTTGGCAAAACTACGGACGGTCTTCATGGCAGAGATGGTCTCCTCAGCGGTGTTGTTGGCCTTGGCCAGTGCATTCTGCACATCCTTGGAGAGCTTCTGCAGGGAGCGGGGAGAGGCAGAGGGGGCTCAGTGCGTGCCAGGCTGCCCGTGGCACCGCTCCCTGCACGCCCCGGCCTTTGCTGGGCTTGGGAAAAGAAGGCACGGTGACATTTTCCAAGGCTATGGGCAACAAGGCTGAGCACTGGGATATATCCCGCACCTCAGGACAGCCTGGGACACTGTGCCAGGAAGGGGAACGGATTAGTTGTGCTGTCCCCAAGGAGGGACCTGGGCTGCGGGAGGTGAAATGCCATGCCCAGGGCCACTTGGGAAGCCTGTGGCAGAGCCGCTGCTCCCAGTGCCCTAATGGGACAGGGTCAGCCTGACCCAGGAGCCCTTCCAGGAGTTTCCAAGTCAGGGACAGGTCTGGAGACCAAGGGCAGCTCCACTCCTCCCATGAGCGCCTGAGCTGCAGGAGGAGCCATGGCTGTGGGAGGCAGCACCCATGCACACCATGTCCCTGGCACAGTGGAAAGCTCCAATAACTGACAGGGGGAGCAGCAGTGCAGGACTCACATGGTCCATAGGACACGGTATTAGCCACAGGGGATGGCCCTTGGCCCACACTAGCCCCAGGCAGAGGGAGGGAGCTCGGCACTGGGTTTAACCCCCACCTGAGACACTCCAAAGGGAGAGGAGAGGACAGACTGCACAAGGACAGGCAGGCACATACGTGACATTCCATGGCCAAGCTACCTCTCCTGTCAGACCTGAGATGCTTCCACTCCTGAGCATGAAGCAAGGTAAGAGCCAAGGCTATGCTTGTCTGCCCATACAGGCTTAATGCCGCCTTCCTGCCCCCACTGCTGGCAGCAAAGCACCCGAGTATCAGTCCCACCAGCTCCAAGGTCACCCACAATCTCCACGATGGCTTCATGAGGGGAACAGCCCAGTGTTGCAGCACACCATGGCCAGGCCAGCTTCTCCTGCCTACCTTGTAGTACTTCCCGTAGACATCAGACACCAGCATGATGATGGGGAAGCCCATGAAGGTGACGAGTGACAGCTTCCAGGAGAGGCTGAACATGAAGAAGATCACCCCCGTGGCCTTCACCACGTTGCGCAGGAAGATGTTGATGTTCTGGGAGACCAGGTCGCTCACAATGGTCGTGTCCGATGTCAGGCGGGAGATGACATCCCCTGCAGCAACAAGGGGTTGGGGAAGGGGAGAGCATGGACATGTCACCACAGCAGGTCACTGCCTAGCCACATCCCATGTCCCATGCCAGGGGCCAGACGGAGCTCCCCATTCAACCCACCCCTCACTGCGGGTCTGAAGGGCGGCATGGAGAGGGGGTGACTCTCCACTGCTGTGGATGCGAAGCAAAACAGAGGAGCTTGAATTGCTGCATGCACGAGGGAGACGAAATGTATCTGAAGGCATGAGCTATGTCCCTGGGTCACCAAGGATGGCTGCAGGACAGCAAACAGGATTGCGGCAGCACCCTACACCGGAGGGTACCCCGTGGGCATGCAGATGGGCAGCAGGTGTGTGGGTGGAGTGTTTGCTGGGCTGCTGAATGCACCTCCAGAGCTGTCAACCCAACCCCAAGTTAATTTCTAAATGATGCCAGGAGCCCTCCAGGAGTTCGCCAGGGACTGCTGGCACCTTTCCCTGCCGTCCTGGCGGGACCAGCCGGGGCTGGGCACAGCACACCCTGCAGAGGAGCACAAGGCAGCTTCGGAGTGGGCTGTTTGGGCTTAGCCATGTGCCCCGCAGCCTGGAGCTGACCCAAGTGACTCTGAGGACGTGGGTCTAGCTACCAAGGGGCGAAGGTCCTGCAGTGTCCTTTGGTGGAACTGAACGTTACAGCCAGCAAACATCACCCTGAATTCCTAAATACTTGGCCTGTGTTTGAGTCCATCTGAAATTCCATGCTTTTGTGTAAGTGTTAGTCCAGGGTTACCCGTACCCCACTTACAATAACATCTCCGGTGTCCTCAGCTACCAGGGCACCATACAGCGATTGCTAAATATGGCAACAGCCTCAAAACTAAAAATATCACTGAGAAGAAACTGAATGTGGGAAAAGTTACAGCAGGCTGGGACCACACCAGAGTGGCACGGACCAGGACAGGACTGAATGGCAAGCAGGGAAAGCCACAAGCACGCCCAGCAAGCTTCACACTTCTGAGGTTTCCCATGCCCAGAGCAGAGCTGGAGAGCGGCCAACCAGCAGGCTCTGCCGGGCGGTACGGGAGGAGGAAAGCAGGTGTTTTGGGGATGACCAGAGATGAACATGTCAGCCTTGGGGCTGCTGGATGTCAGGCTGATCAGTGGCAATGGGACATCCCCAGATGCTGGGCAATCCTGTCCCATCCCCATGGTAGGAGGCACCCAAAAGGGAAGAGATTTCTGACGGTCTTTCTGAACGTGAGCATTTGGATGCCGTCTCTAGCTGCCCCCAATCTGCTACGTGCTGGTAGGGCACACCAAGGGGAAAAAAAAAAACAGGATGGGATAGAGGGGTTAGAGCAAATCTAGGGGAAAGAGGAACCAACCTGTGCGATTCTCATCAAAGAAACTCATCTCCTGAGACACCAGCGACCTGAAGAGGCAGTTGCGAAGGCGAATGTTCAGTCTTGCAAATATCAGCGTAAAAACGCCACCCCGGATACCTGCGGCAAATGAGCTAATTGCAGATAAGAAACGTTATAGACCAATGGACACGAAACCCACTCCTCAGCAACACAAACACCCCGATGCCTGGGCCAAGGGCTTGGGCAATGCTGTGCTGGTACCACTTTCCACCCGGGGAAGCGATGGCTAATCCAGCCCACACTTCCTCTGTGTGCTACCAGCACAGGGACAGCTGGTCCTAACCCCAGTAGTGACAAGCTTCGGGAGGGGATGAAGCACTGCTGGGACGGCGTTCCCCAGGGAGCCAGTTCCCTGTGTCCGCTCCTGCTCCCCCACCACCAGCAGACAGATGTGGAGAGCTACACAATGGCTTTGTGACTGCCACCACGGCTTCTCTACACCGGGACGGTGCAGAGAAATCAAAGTGCATCCCTGGGGTTTGGCAGGGACCCGGTGGAGCAGCTGCAGGCAAGACAGCCCATGCCCACCACTGCCACCAGGAGCTCCTGCAGGAAAACCCCAAACTCCTCCTCGTCGGGGCCAAAACCAGCCCCTGCGATTACCTTCCTATGGCGAGCAGCGACATGACCAGCACTGCCGTGGAGAAGCGGTCCATGCTCTTCTGCACGACGATGCCGTCAATGGCCAGCCCCGTGTAGTAGGGCAGGAAGGTCTCTCCTGCCAGACAAGCACAGGACACGGGGTTTCAGCCCCACCACGCGGGATCGGCACAGGATCTGTATTTCCAACTACAACAGCCCATGGACAACCCCATTTCCACCACGGAGATACTCAGCCATTGCATGAGATGCCTCAGGAGACACAGCCCTTAGTGGCACATGGGGATGTTTAACTTCCCAGTGTATTTTATCCCCTATTGCATTTTTTTTTCCCCCATTACATTTTTCACCCAGCCCATGCAGGACGTGCCACCCAGCACACCCGAAAAAGCAAGCCTGGGGTGCTGCCAAGTCCCCCCCACGATGGCTCTTTCCCTCCCAGAGAGGAAGGGAGCATACCGTGGCCCCCCCAGGTCCCTTCGCTCACCCAGCGCGGCCACGAGGAGGAAGAAGGAGGCGATGCCCAGGAAGAAGGCATCCGGCTTGGTGTAGGACAGCAGCTTATGGATGGTGGGACCCGCCGCCTCCTCCCGCTTGTCCCGAGGGGCACCGCCGTCACAGCTCTCCTCCGCCTCGGCGCGGGACTCAGAGCCGGGCCCCAGCGCCTCACGGGAGGAGGTGACACAGGCCAGCAGCTGCCACAGCCCGAAGGTGGCTGCCAGTGCCACGTAGGTCCAGGCAAAGAGCCCCCAGAACCAGGGGTCCCTGATGGTCCTCCGCACCTCCGAGTAGAGCAGCAGCTTCACCATCATGTAGATGCCCATGAGGAGGCAGACGACGGCGATGAAGGTCCGCGATGCCCTGAGGCGCCGGGGGCCATAGGCCGTGTTGGTGGCCACCCCGATGGCGGCCCCAAGCAGCACGCAGCTGCGGTAGAGGCAGCCGCCCCAGATGTCCAGCAGCGAGTTAAAGATGTTGAAGTGCCGCAGGTCCTGCAGGACATCCCGGCCACCCCGGCCGTGGGCGTAGAGCAGCGTGGTGACCACCACATCAGCCCCACTGAGTGCCAGCGTGCTGGCCACTGCCTTCCAGGCGCGCATCCTCGCCACCGGGCTGGGGGGTCACCGAGGCGGTGGGGGACAGCCCTAGCACGGGGAGGACGTGGTCATGTCGGCCTCTGCAGTGGGGTGAGAAGAAGGGGACGGGGTTGTTATTCGCCCTAGGGAGGTGGTGGGGAAAGGGAAGCAGGATGAGGGGACAACCGTTGCCAGCTTCCCACCAGCCCGTCCTGACCCCAGACACCGCTATCGACTCCTTCCTCCCCTCCCCTGCTGCATACGCTCCAAGATATTTCGTAAAATGCGAAGCACAAATGAAGACAAACTTCCTTCCCAGAAGCCTGCACCTATCCCGAATCCCACGTCTTTGTGGGAAACTTTGTCCCCACTTGCTGTGGCGGTTGTGGGGCCACGAGGTCCCCGGCAGCTGGGTGATGCTGGGACGTCTGCACAGCCCACGTGTCCTGCCCTACGGGGCCGCGTAGGTGTTAAACGCAGACATTCGTGATCTGAGAGTCCCTCCCCACCTTTCCCAGGACAAAGCTGAAACTGAGCACTCAATCAAAACCATAAGAAAGCAGAAGGGAGAGCAGCTCCACTTTGTAACAGATCCCCTTCATCAAAAAAAGATTAAATTATGGGAACAGCAGCCTGTCACGCCTTGCTGTCCTCAACCCCCTTGAATGTTAATTTGGGGTAACCACTAAACCCTCTGCACAATTCAGCGACACAACAAAAATCCCAAAAGGAAATTAAAAGGGGGTTGGAAATCCACAGGCGTGTCCCGTGGGAGAGGGAAGCTCCAGGATGGGACGCTGCCTTCGCTGTCACCCGTGGGTCTGACCAGTGGCAGCAATGGTGGGGCTGGATCTGAATTGACATAGAAAAGGGTGAAAAGCTCGACTCCCTTTAAACCAAGCGAGCTGCTCACCTGCTCCTGCACCATGCCCAGAGATGCCGTGTGTCAGCACGAGGGAGGTACCCGATCCTCTGATTTGTGCTGGCCAAGCAGCTCCTGCGGAAAGCACGGCACAAAGGATGCCATGCGTTGACCACGCTCCAGCCTGCATGACCACAGCCACCTCCGCAGCCGCCCGAAAGCAAACCACGGGGAAAAGGGCAGCCCTCAGCACCAGCCAAGCAGCACCCTTGGCCGAGAGTGGCTCGGTGGTCAGGCAGGCGGGATAAAAAGCTAAAAAGTGGAGGAAAACAGGGCAGAGGCTGCAGTCTGGGGAAGACCGGGGGTTTATGGGGTGGGTGGGGAAGGAGGGATGGAGGCAAAGCAGAGCAGCGGTGCCAGGGAGGAGCTGGACACGCTTCCCAGGGTGCTCGCTGCTGCCATCCGCTGCAAAGCTGCGCGGATCCGGCCCGGTGGAGAAGGAGAAGGAGAAGGAGGAAGAGGAGGAGGCGGCCACCGCAGCTCCCTGCTACCCGCAAAGCTGTCCCCAGCTACAAAGCTGGAGATGCCGAAGGTCCCCAGCCTCAGCCCTGCCTCCCCCCGCACGAGATGCTCCTCCCGGGGGAGACGCCCTGAAGGGCCGTGCCCGCCATAGCAAGAGCAGGGGGGGTGGAACACAAGGTTTCCCCCTTTGCAGCGCAAGGGCAAGGCGGCCCCGGCCCGCCCGGACGGGCTCTTACCGGCGGCGGCGGCGAGGATGAGCCCGGTCCTGCCCGGCCCGACCCGGCTGCGGCTGCGCGTCCCGGGAACAAGGTCGGCAGGGGGCGTGGCGCCCGCGATAGCCACGCCCCAACCACGCCCCCTCGCTGCGGCGCGGTCCCAGCCGCGCCCGCGGTTTAACCGGACAGGGCGGTAAGGGGGGCCGGATCCCCGGGAGGGGGGGGGGGGAGGGGGGGGGCACTGCCCGCCGGGGGTACCCGGCCCCCCGCTACCGCCCTGGCTAAACCCTGCCCCAACGCAGCAAGGGCAGCCCGAGGGCTTTCCCCACCTTAGAAAGCTTTTTTTTTGCAAAAATAAATTTTAAATTTTTTAAATTTTGTATATTATTTTATTGGTTTTATTTAATTTCCGCAGCAGAGGGAGAAAATACAACACACGAGCTGGCTTTAAAAACAACCAGAACAAGGGCTCAACATCGTTTTTAAATTAACCCCTAAATAGGGGCTCGACAGGGTTTTAAATTAACCCCTAACACAGAGAGGAATCCAGCTTCTAAATTAGTTTTCCTCTTCAAGTCCCCGCGCCAGCTCCGGACGATGGCAGTGCTCAAGCTCTTCCCTGGCCAGCATCTGTGCATCCAGCTGGGCTATATAGGAGAGGGGCTGGTCGGTGTCCCTATAGCAAAGTTTCCCTATATTTTTGGAGTGCTGAACTTAAAAACACCCCTATAACTCCCACCAGCGTAGGAACAGACTATAGGATTCCTGGAGTTCACTCAATTTCTGGAGAGAATAGAATGGTGACATTACAAACGAAAAATTCATTTTTCTCTGCCTGGATAACAAAACAAAAAAAAAAATCACATTCTATTATCAATTTTATTTCTGCTAATTAGTGCTTAAAACTAAAAAAAACCCCTCACTTCAAGCCATTCCCATGTTCACCGGGAATGCAGTCAGACCTGCTGTGACTCTTCCCGGTTCAGGCGGACAGTGGGGAAGACAGTTTTAAGCTGTAGGGAACAAACTGCAACGTGGCTAAGCCAGGTCTAGCTTCTAGTTCTCTTCTCATCTGCACCCTGATCACTCCTGGGCTTTGAGGCAGTTTCCAGGCCGTAGTCAAGCTGGAGCTTTTTTGGCAAGATTGAGTCTCTCGCTGCCAAAGCGTAAATGAGGATGGTGCCACTTCCCTCAGTCAGAGGGATGGTCCAAGGGCAAATCCGGACTGGGAAGGGACTAAACAGACACCCTTGTCTGAACCTTCCCCTTCCTTTCTCCCCAGGACAGAGCAGGCACGTCTGCACCCTGGACTCCCATGCAGCTGGGCCACAAACCTCGGGGACAGTTCGTGCTACTATCCCCGGCCCCGTGGGACCCCCAGAGAAGCCCCAGAGGC
The DNA here is from genome assembly GCF_034638445.1 of Ciconia boyciana. NCBI lineage: Eukaryota > Metazoa > Chordata > Aves > Ciconiiformes > Ciconiidae > Ciconia > Ciconia boyciana. The sequence goes on from NC_132948.1 coordinate 9,916,046, forward strand.
TAACTGGTTTTCTTCATGCCAGACATACTCTGCTCAGGTGGCAGGACCGTCTCGATCTGAAACGACACGAACTGGCCCTTCTTCAGCTTCTTCAGGGAGCTGGCAGCATTGCTCCCAAACACGTTGTCTTCCACTTTGAAGGCAAGAGAGGGCAGAACCCGGCTTTTCCTTTTCACACTCTTCCGCTCCCGCTTGTAGGCTGTGGTCATGTTGGCGATCACCTGTAAAGCAGATTGCTTGGCTTGGGCCTTGAAACGCCGCTCAAAAATCAACTCGCATCTGTCTCACACGAGCTCAGCAAGCGAGAGTTGGTGCTGCAGCGTGCAGAGCTCAGCTTGGCAAGCCAAGGCTGTGCCAGCAAGCGCCAGCAGAGCCGGCTGCACCCTGGGACAAGGGAGGGACTAAGCAAGGTCTTTCCGGCCTTATTCTCACCAACCCCAAACTAGCACAAGACCTTACATTAAGAAATCTGTGATTTCATGGCTGTGCTCAGAGGAGCCGTTAGTTCTCCATCAGTAGAGGGCAGAAGGGGATCTAGGCTGGAGTAACACAGAGCCGAAGGAAGCTTTTATCACCTCCTGTTAATTACAGTCCCAATCCTGGCCCGTCTGCAGGCAAGTGTCAGCGACCTGGACACCAGAAGTGCCTTTACGGACAGGGCAGGATGCTTCAGCGTTACCTAGACGGAGCTCTTGCTGCCCCGTGCCACGATGTGCATCTCCATTTCACAAAACGGGAATCCGAGCTAGTGAGCTGAAGCTGCCAAAGGGATCAGCTGGGAATAGGTCCCACATGTTCAGCTCCCAGGCCTCCTCCCTCCTGTCCTGTTTTACTGCTGCTATTCCCTGGCAAGAAGAATCACGGTCCAGGTGGGACCAGAGAGGATCACATAACCCTGTCTGAGTCTAAAAAATGACGGAGCAAGCAAAGCACTCGAGCCTTGTCTATTATTTTTTGGCACATATATTGCCAAGCACTTTACAGGGGACACTGAGGTCATTTTTCAAGTCAGGAAACCAAGAAATGGAGAGACAAAATGAGTTGCCCAGGTCACCCAGCACATTACAGACAGTTGGACCTGAATGCTGGCCTTGCTCCCCAAAGCCAGCTCTCTGCCCACTGGGTCACTAGTCTTCGTGATAGCCCCAGCCTCTCCAGTTTCTCTCCTCCCATTTTGGGGCAGGGTTACTTTTAACATTCTTAATTACACAGCTTGGCCCTAAAGGACGGACTCCCTTGGCTGATTTGAGATGCAGATTACAAGGTAGAGTGCTGGGCAGGCTGGGACACAGCTCTCATTAGCCTTGACGGGGTAAGCCAGTCCCTCGTATTTCATCACTCAGCTCTGAGCAGCAACACCACCAGCTTCCTCATGGCACCAAACAGTGCCAGCTCAGAGGGTCCGTCTCTGCTTCTGCTGCCCTTGGCATGCATCAAGGTGCCAGCGTCCACCTCTCCTCTCAGGCCAGGACTGTGGAGTCTCAGGCAGTGCTTAACTGGCATCTGCCTCACTCCTTCCCAGCCGGACACGCGGCCTCCCTGCCACACTCGAGCCCATCAGCTACCTGCTATGCTCGGTGACAGGAGGGAGCCCGCAGGCTCTCTAATAGTGTTGGTATTTATCAGTTCTTGAATTTGATCTTTTAGCTGTTGATATTTCTTAACTTCCTCTGCCACTGCATCAGCCAAAGATGTCAGATTACTCTCATACCTAACTGTGATGTCTACTATTAAGGCCCAATCTTCTTTAACAAACACTAGGTCCAGCTTACATAATTCATTTTGTTCATCTTTCAGCAGCGGTTCCTGAAATACTATCCATTCCTTCTTTTTGGCCTCATCTGCCAATAATTCACATAGTTGGTTATGCCTCTCAATCCTAGCGTCCTGTACTGCTGGACAATATCCAATAATATGTGAGCAGGTCTCATTCTCTGCCTGACAATATCAGTACGATTTAATTTGAGTCTCTTGTCTGCCCCTTGCTAGATACTCTCTTGAGGGATAAACAATGGCTCTTAGCTGTAACACCGTGATGAGCTTTCTGTGGGGAATGCCTCTATAAAATTCTAACCAGTTGTTACTGATTTTATCCTTCTCAAAGTTGGAAATTCCATGGCCCTGGGATACCAACTTGGTTCAATTCACAAATTCCTGTCTTTGCCAGTTACAGGGTCTCAGAAAGATGACTTCTGGAGCGGGCATCTCCCATTCTGAGGCTGGTTCCTCACTGCCTAATTCCTCTGATATCACTGCTTTTGGGTCCCAAATAGATGGAATTTTATCCTTATCTCCTCCTGCTACAATCCACAAAAATAGAGCCCAATTCGATAGATGACAAGCAACCTTTTCCTGTCAGGAACTGGAGAGTCCTTATTCTGCTAATGACTCCTGTGAGATGGCATTTCTGGACAGATGGGGCCAGGGGCTCTCTCTGAGCGCCTGATCATGATCCTTGTATGGGCAAATCCCTCCCGTGCAGCTCTTGCACAGCCTGCTGCAAGGGACACTGGGGGGAGCTTGGCTGCAAAATGATTTCAAGGCACTGTAAGACTTACAATTTCTTTCACCGCATTCTGCTGCTCCTGAACCGCGGCTGTGAATGGTGGGAGGCTGTCTGCCTTACCAGAGCTAGCCCCCTGCTCTTTAGAGTCCTTGACAAAATCCACCTGCAAGGTACAGATATTTGGGTGTTACTCTGTAACTGCGCCAGCGGCAAACCTCCTACAAGACTCTCCTTTGTCGAGAAGTTACCTCAGATGACAGGCACACGTATCTGTTGAACATGAGGAAGAAGGGGGTGTACTTCGTGATGGAGTTGACTGAGGTGCGGAAATCGAAGAGCACAGGGTCGAGGCTGGTGTCCCATTCACTGGGCTTCCCGTTCACCACATTGCAGATGGAGGATTTGAGCACCTCGGTGCTGCGGTCGTCCAGGCCTGCGCAGTCTGCGGGGTCTGCGGGGGTGAGGATCTGGGAGATGTTCCAGCGCTCGCATAAATGCCGGCTGACCTGCAAAGGCACGGGGTCATGCCCACGGGAGAACAAGGCGGGTTTGCACCACAGCAGCTAGCAGCCTCCACAGCATGAGACGGCACCGTCCCCGTGCCAGGAGATACTGCTCAGCAGAAAAAGCTCTCCAGAAAAGTTAGAGCCTGACTGTTCCCATGCTTGAGGCTTTCCACAGCACTGGGAAGCTTGGTTAATTCCAGGGTAGGGCAGGAATCTCACGGGCGTCATCTCACAGGACCCTTCCTTCTGAGCAGAACGGCTGCAGTGTGGCTGGAGGACTTGCAACACAGAACCACAACCTTAAATCTCTAACAGGGTGAAAGCATTGGCAAATAATCTACTGCTGGCAACAAGGCTGGGGCAGGGAGAAGGCAGCACCAGCTCCTTGCACCTCCTAGATGGCACACTGCAGCTCTGCCTCTGGGACCCGCTGCCCAAAAAAACCTGCTCAAGATCGCATTGCTCTCCCCCGAACCATCCAGCACCTGACCTACCTCCTCACAGAAGTCCCACGTCTGACTGGCGTAAATGTTCTTGGATGCTCCAAACCTGAAAAAAGAAGAGGACACGCAACTGGTTTTACTCCATCAGCTGCAGGGCAGAGCCAGAGAAGTTCAACCCTCATGGGAAATGGGATACAAAAGGGACAGAGGCCTTCCAGTGGAGCTGGTGCTAAAGAGGCTGGCATGACCTCACCTCCCCAAGAGCAGAGAGCGGTCTGCTGGCTCCACCTGTTCCAAAACAGCCAAGCCTGTTTGCTTTTGAATGATAAGGCAGTACGAGAAACAAGCAAAGTTTCTTGCTCTGAATGCAAATCTCTGCTGGCCACATGCATTTTCCAGAAGGACAATGTCACATGGTGACATGAACCATGTGAGCACACAATAAACACTTTTGGGGCCGGGGGGGTGGTCAGGGTTTAAAACTTCTGGTTTAAAACTTCTGCAGACAATGGGAGCACCAGCTCTTTTGGCCTTGGAGCTACTCAGAGAACCACTTCTGCCTCTTTCTCCCCTCCCCTGATAACAAAAGAACAGGCTCTTCCCAAGTACTTTGTAAAGAGCAACTAAGAGGCATTGCATGGCCTCTCCTGTAGAAAGGGAGAGTTCCTGCTCTTGTGGGGAACCATCTCGTGGACATAGAGTATTTTTGCAACACACATCCCAGAGCACCCCATCTCACTGCAGAGGTGCAATGCAATCAGCAACAGAAGAGCCCACCTGTAAAAAATTGTAGCTAGGGCTTTGGCCACTGATAAGGGATCTTTCTTCTGCAGAGGAGCAGCCTCAACCCACTTAGTGAAGTAGTCGGTCACAAGGAGGACATGTGTATTGCTCTGGCTCGTCTCAGGAAAAGGTCCTGCATCAACAAGCATCAAGAAAAATCAACGTGATGCCGTAATATGACCCAAATGAGGAAAGTTAAAAACCCAGCCCAGCAAAACAATGACTGCGAAAATGACCATGACTCTCTTCTGCAATGTCATTTGGCCGGTATATTTCTGTGACCTTTGTCAGCAAAAATACACCCATCACAGTCTCAATTCTGGGAAGCAACACACGCCCACAACTCCCATTGTGTGTGGAGAGGGAGCCAAGCCAGTCACACGGATCAGGTTGCTCCCTGGTAGGCTGCTATGGCCTCCCTGGCACCTCCTCACCGCAGACGCAGGCGGCTTTCACTCACGTGCAGCCGTAAGCCTGCCACGCTTCCTGACAGCTGGCATGGAAGCCTTGAAAAGCCTGTCTGTCAGCCGCAAACACTCACCATGAATGTCTAATCCCAGCACTTCCCAGGGCGATTCCACTTTGACAGGCCTTGCTTTCCGCGATACATTCTTGTTGTGCTCTGCGTTCTGGCACGTTTCACACATTTTGATCTGGAAAAGGAAAAGACTATCAAAGGACTTTAAAATACGCTGACAAATTCTGTCAGATTCAGACTGGACAGGTTATGAAGGAATGAGAGAGACAGCATGTCTGAGCAGCTTCCTTCTACCCAATAAAAATAGCGAGGCGCAAGAAAAAGAGGACAAAACACAACTTACCTGACAGCTTTCTCTGACACAATAACCAATTTTCTCAACGTGGCCGATAGCTAAGAAATTTCTCACCTTGTTCTTAGGCAAATATTTATTGTATTTTAAACTTCTACTGCTGGTTAGAAAAATCATCAGCCCCAGGATGCTGGAAAAGCATGGACTGCTTTGACCATGCAACGCAACCACACTTCTTCAAACCACGCTGTGGCAGAGCCCTGCTGCAGGGAACTTTCGGCAATAAAACAGGTGAGGCAAAGCAGCCGAGGAGAGCGGGTGGAAACACTGAGCTCCTCGTGTTACAATAGTTTAGGGAAGTGGGCAGCTCTGGCAGGAATCCCGCCTGCTCAAAGCTATACCCAGCAACCGTCGTCTGAAACAATCCCACCTTCCCACGCTGGCCAAAACTGCCCTGCACAAGGAGGCCTACCTGCGCAGGTTTCCTGACGCTCGGGGGAAAGACATCCAATCTATCCAGCTGTCTTGGAACGTTCCAACAGTTTCACCTGCAGAGTTACTTAGTGCGTGGCTTCAAAGCAACAGGCACTAGAAACGACATCATCCCTGCATCAGGGCTCTTCTAGCTGCTCACTTGGGACTGCTGCCTGAACGTCCTGGGAAATACTCATGTCATTGACACAGTCGATGCCCTCAACTTACCCAGTCCACAACATCCTTCACAATCCCCAGCCAGTAGTACCGGCTCTGAATCCGGTGCACGGTCTTTTTCTGGCCCAGATGGTTCCCAATTTCGGTGAAATGGCTTTCCAGAAAGACCTGCCGCCTCCGTTCAGGATCCACAATCACCTCGCGCTTTTCCTCCTTCTTGGGTCCCACATAGTAGAGGCAGCCGCCTGCAAATGCGAGACGTTTATCTAAAATGACACACCCTCACAGTAATTTCAGCTGCTCAGTCCCAATGAAAGGGTAATTTTCTACATCAGGAAGAACAGGTGAGACATGACAAAGGGGGACTGTTGCTTTGGGAGCTTCTGTAATGCCTCTGGAGAAGCTGCTAGACTGGAATCACCCCCACGTAAACCCCGTGACCTCTTTTCTGCACCCAGGGCTGAGCAAAATCCTCCGCTAAGACAAAGCCACCTTGGTCTCCAGAGGCCAGCTCTGGCCTACCCCGCTGCGCACCGGTGCTACCCCAGGTTGCCGCAATCCCCACTCCACGCCCCAAAAGCGATGCCAAGGCACAGAGGCGGGACGAGCGAGGCACCGGGTACCGGCCAGGCGGCATCCCGCGGCTCCCTCTCTGCAGAGGGCAAAGAAGCCACGCACCCCCCCGTGCTGTGGGGACGGCACGGCTGTCCTCCTCTCTGAGGGGGCCGGCACGCCTTCGCCTCCGTGCCAGCAGGTCGCCGTCCCCGCACGCCTCCGCAGCGACCCTGGGCCCTCCCCGCCCGCTCGGGCCCTTCATCCCCGCGGCCGCAGGGGAGGCCGCGGCCAAGGGCAAGGGCAAGGCGGGCGCTGCCGCCGCGCCCCCCCCGGCCCGGCAGGCCCCGTCCGGGCTGTCCCGCGCTGCCACCCGGGTCCCCACCGTCGACGACGAACTTCTGGGCGTAGCGCTTGAGGTTCTTCCTCTTGATGGAGCAGAAGCTGGGCGGGAAGCAGCCCTCGGCCAGCAGCCGGTAGATGTCCTCGAACTTGCTGCTGGGGCCGCACGACTCGGCCGCCACCACCTCCTCCTCGGCCACCTGCAGCGCCGAGTCCATGGCCAGCATGGGCCGGGCCGGGCCGGGCCGGGGCTGCCCCCGCCGGCCGCGTCCCCTGCCCGCGCGGGCACGACGGCCGCGCGCCCAGGCGCGGGCGCGGCCCGGGGAGGGGCGTGGCGGTGGCTCTCAGGGACCGTCTGCAAGGAACCCTCGGCGGACGTTGCCGCCCCGAGCAGGCCCGGCCCCGCTCCTCGGCTCCCCCCGTCAAGGGAGCGGGTGTCCCGCCCGCCGCGCCGCCGCCGCCGCCCCCTGCGGTGTGAGCCCGGGCCCCGGGCGCTCCTTGCCCGCGTCGGCGCCGAGTCAGCCACGGGGCCGACACGGGCTGGAAGCGCGGCCTGGGCCTTGCCAAGGACTGGGGCGGGGGGCTGTGGGGAAGCGGCATCGCTGCAGGCCGCGGCCGCGGTGACGCCACCGAAATTACAAAAAAGAAGCATAAAACGGGAGAAAACCGGCACGTTTCGCCTCCCCTCGTTTTTCTCCGCGTTCGGAATTTGCCGACGCGCCCTGGCTCACGCCAGCCCGGCCGGAAGCGGCGCTTCCCCCCCCCCCCCACCCCCGGCGCGGCGGAGCCTTTTGGCGGCTGGACCCGCGCCCGGCGCCGCCCCTGCCCGTCCGCCGGCGGGAAACATGTCCGCGGGCCGCCCGTTCCTGGCCTGCGCCTGCTTCTTCTCGGATAACGTCTTCGTGGAGCGCTACGGGCTGCACGTCCGGTACCGGGACGAGGGGCAGCTCCGCCGCGACCACGGGCGGGTAACGGCGGGGCGGCGGGCACCCCCAACCCGGCGGCGGCGGCCGAGTCCGGGCGGTGGGTGACGGGCCGCGTGTGTTGCAGGCGCTGCGGGAGCGGGGCTGCCGGAGCGAGGAGGAGTTCAGAGCCGCGCTGCGGGAGGTAAATCCTGTCAGAGCGGGCCGGGCGCTTTGCTTTGCTTCCCTTCCCTGCCGGGAGCCCCCGCCTCAGGGGGCCGGCCCGCCGCACCCGGCTGCCTCAGGGCACCCCGCCTCACCTGCGGCTTTTCCACACGCACGGGTGGGCGGGGGCCGGGGGCCGACGCGGGCGGTGAAAGGAGCCGGGGAGGCTTGCCGAAGCCAGAAGCCCTGGCCCAGACAGAGCTGGGGCGCAGCTCCCCGGCGCCTTCTCCTGACCAAAGCCGGTGCCGGGCAGAGACCGAAGGGAGAAATTCCCCGCTGGCGCCTTGATCCGGGGCGGGAGGCTGCCGGTGCTGTCCCTGGAGTAAATACTGTAAGTCAGCGCGTTATGGAAACGGCCTTCCGTGCCGCTCCCTGACTGGTTTCAGCCCGCTGGCTCCCAGCGCCTTCTAGTTTGTCTTTCCTCATCCCTTCTTTTTCTCCGTCACCTTTAAAGGGTGCCCTGAGATGGGATCACCGGGGATCCTGCAGCGCGCACATGGGATCTGCCGGGGAGGGCAGCGCTGCCCCGGGCGTATCGCAAGAACTGCCCCGGGGCACTCTGTCAGGGAGGGATCTGTGTTTCTTTCCAGGCTAGGGACAGAGACCTGTCACACAACCAGCTCCAATTTCACCCGGCACTAAGGGGACAGACAGGTTCTTGTAGGGGTCCTTGGCAGGATGATGCCAGCACTAAATCCTAGTTACGATTAAAGCTTTATTTTCTTAACAGGATGTTGTGATTGGCATAGCACAGAATTTATGATTAGAATGGCACAGGATTTCTACAAGCAGAATCAATGTAGCACAATAAGCAGTGTAATACAGAATTTGTAATACAACTTAACTTAGGATTTCTAGATCCTAATTTAACTTACAATTTCTAATCACCTGGACCCTCTGCAGATGGGCTCAGGTCTTAAGACACGGTTTGCTGTATCAATATAACAATCATAATCTAGACTCAAAAATCATATAAAAGAATACGAGTCACTCACTCAATATGCGGAGGCAGCAGACGACAGTGGAGGCATCCCTGGTCACAGCTGTTACTGTCCCACAACAGTTCCAGTCCAAGTTCCCCACTTAGGGCTGTAACTGCTTGATTTTATAGACAGTGCTCTGGGTGCTGTTACGCTTCCCTGTTCTGTGACGGGGACATCAACAACACCTGGCTGGCCGGGTGCCTGGGACCTTCAAGGCCAGCAAGGATGGGAGTAATCAGCCTGGTGCCCAGGAACCTTGAGTCCGGCAGGGAGGGGAAGAAGAAATCTGTTTGGTCCATCTACTTGGTTCACAGGACCTTCAGGGCCTGATAATGAGGGACAGGGAATGAATACGTGACCTGCTCGGTCACAGAGAATGGCTGCTTGCCTTATAAAATGGCGTTAGTTATGCTAACCACATTACTAGGGGTCGGGAGCAGGGGGTACTGGTCACACCCTCCTTCCTTTTTGCTGATATAAACTGTTATAAACTAATCTTATGGGGGGTTATTAAATAGGAAGAGCTGCCTGAATCAGCTGCTACTACAGCTGTCTCCTCTGAAATGACAGATTAGCCTGTCCCCACAACACTTAGCAGTAATCCCTTCATGACAAGTCCTGTCTCCCTCCCAGCAAATGTCTTTATTTTGGACAATGCTTATATTGTCAGAACACAAACCAGACTCTTAAAGCGTAGGCCGGCAATTCATGAGGCGTCAGAATGCCTGAAAGGGCTGAAACCTTGTAGCTCCACTTGACATGTCCATGGAAAGACTTCAGTTATTTTTTAAGCCATCCATAATGAGAACGTGTCTCAAATCCCTCTTAGGCATTTGGCTTTTCAGATATTTATTGGACTTGTTTTGACTACAGAAAAGCAAAGGCATACACTCTCTCTCCCAGAGGTGCCCGGAACAAAAATAACTGGCTTAAAACAATGAGCAAATTCCTGGAATTGTTTTAGTTATCCCTTTTGATTTTCTAACAATATGCTCTGTTGTTTACTTGTAGATTGAGGCAGAAGTGCAGAGAAGAAAACAGTTAGCTCATCAGTCAGTGGAACGCAAAGCCATCATCTCAAAGTGCTACAAACGAAAACACCCAGAAGTGTACATTCTGCAGGTAGACAGTATGTTTGGAATCTCTTTTGCACCCAAGGAGTTGCCTGACAGTTTATTTTTGCAGTAGGAAGCCCTCTTCTCGGGATTGCCCACAGTGCTAGAGCTGGACTGAATTAAAACCAAAGCGTAGCATATCAAAACTGAATTAAAAACTTTCACAGTGTAGTATATTCTCCAGGCAAGATTCCACCTGGTTTATAGCCAGGTAAGGGTCATTCTATATTTAAGTTGCACCAGCACCTGGTACTGGACTCAGAATACCATTAGTAATTTAGACCTAAAGCATCATTGCAGCAAACAGCGTCGGTGAGGTCTAACGAACAGCCACAGAAATCAGCATTTATGGGCTTAACACATGGACAAGTTACTAGTGACTATCGTCTGAAGGGGGGCAGCAGGCTGCTTGCATGTATATACCCCACCGCAAATGCAGGGTAGCCCTTGTTGTTGTGGGCTACTCTGCTTTGAATTTCCTTGTGTTTGCCAGACCCAAGACTTCCTAGCTGGATAATTACCACAGATCAGCAGTAACACACAAACAAGTTTGCACAGATTTACTGCTCCACGATCCTTTAGTAACAAATTCTGCTGTTGTCTGTCATGATCTGTGTGGGGAAGTGCTTACAGCAGAGCGTAGTCACGCTGTTGTGCTGAGGCCATAACAAGATGCTAAATCGGCTAGGAAAGACACTGCACTCACCTGTTAGGAGTCCATAAGGTGAGCCAGGCTCTTTCCCATTACGCTAAGGATAAATCTGGCCAGTTATACTTAGAAACCCATGAACTACAGCAAGCAGCAACTTACCTAAACCACCAAGAAAAAACACCAGTAACATTCTGCATTTCCTGCCACAGAAGTAACCCAAGTGTGACTATCAGCCTTGCTCCCTAGACTCTACATATTTTCCTGTGGCTGCCTGGAAGTCCATTTCCCTCTTGGGCTGTGAAAGACTGCGCAGGCTAATTGTGTTTCTGTGTATTTTTATCCTCCTTCCCTGGATGCCAGGATTCATTCCTGGCCCCAGATTTTCTAGAAATTGTGAGATACTGCTCATCGCCGGATGCTCATCTCCATGGCCTTCTGCGCTACATCGAGTCCTTCTCAGGTAAAGAAAACAACACATCAGCCACAAAGATCTCCCCGTCTGACACTGCAACTTCAGTGATGACAGCTGTTTTCAAGCCCTGTCTTTAATAGCTCAGATTTGATACACAGCTGAGACAAACAGGATGTTATTTTGTGCTTGACGAGAGTCTCTGGAGAGGCAGTATTGCACAGCAGTTATGTTCTGGATGAGATCCTGTTTTCTGCTTTTCCAGGCTCTAGCTGCAGCAGGGCTGGGATTTTGGTTGTACCACAACCTCACGGGGGAGCCTGCTGAAGGGACACTGTTAACCTGGGGAGCTTGGTTTTCCCTCCCCGAGTGCTTTACCATTTCAGACAATCCCTGTTGGTTAGTCTGAGCTGAAATAGTTTCAGTCTCGATTTCAGTCTTTTAAAAAGAGATCTGGGTTTTAAGCTTCCCTGGAGGCATCTGTGAAGCTTTCTCCCTACCAGAAATGCTGACAAAATGTAGAGTGGAAGCTGCAAAGTTGTCTCCTTTTCTCAAGACAAAAAGACAGACACAAATGTTGTGTATGTGCAGGGCTCCTGGATTTGTCCAAGGCACAATTTCCAGGCACACAGCCTTTTCACACTGTCTTAGCTTCTATATCCTCGATACTGAGCTCCCCTTACACAGACCTTTAGGGCTCTACCCTGAAAGGCAGCTCAGAAGGCCTGGTCTTCCCAAAAGGTTGTCACTGGATGAGTGAATTCCCCATCCCCTAAATGACCTTGAGTCTCCTTCTTCCAGGAGGCTGTATTCAGACTGCCTGTGATGAGCCGTTGATTCACCACCCTCCCTCTAGACTCTCTCAAAACATTTCCTTGGCACCTACAGCAGGCATTTAAATCGGTGCCAGATCTCCCGACTGGATGGGGAAGCCTGGAAATGAGGGGCCAACGTGAAAAACAACAAATACATCCCAGAGCTGATCCCAGGGAATGGTTCCAGCCCTTTGAGCAGCCTGAGCACAAAGCAAAGCACGTGGATCCTACATTCTCACTGACACCAGCACAGTGTAGCTAGACAGCATGACAGCCAAGAAGACGCTTACCTGTTATTTTCCCCAGCAAATGGTGTCTCCCTTCTCTTGACAGATAAGAGGATCTATCGACTCCCAGTGTTCACAGAGGAGTTCTGCCAAGCCTTTGTGGATGAGCTGGAGAACTTTGAGCAGTCGGACATGCCTAAAGGCAGGCCCAACAGTATGAATAACTATGGGGTAGGACTCACTAGTTCTTGCGCTTCTTTAGGGGGAGTGTTCACAAGCAGACTCCATTTACCTCCTCACTTCACACTCCTTTCCCTTCCAAAATGTCTGTAATTTGAGCACAGAGCAGTTTGAGTACAGCCCCTTTGAAGTGAAAGGGTTGAGGGAATGTGTGTTACACAGACAAAAGGACAGGGGATGGGAGTTGGTATCTCAGAGCAAAGAGCACCTTGTATTTAAGCAATACACATTTAAATCAAGGAGTCCATTTTTAAAGAACACTTAACTTCTGGTCTTACTGTGTCTTTTCCCCATCACTTTCCACCTTGATCCTTCTTCTTTTGCCTGTAGCTGGAGCCTTTGCTCTAACGTTCTTTATCTGAGCAAGCAGCAGGGTTGGAAGAGAACAAGACAGCTCTGCAGCAGCTCTGATGAAACACCAGATGTAGTTGGTCAGCTGTTCCCATCTCTTCTCTTTGAGACAGGTTTTGCTAAATGAGCTTGGGATGGATGAAACTTTCATCACACCCCTGCGTGAAAAATACCTGCAGCCCATAACGGCACTGCTTTATCCCGACTGGGGAGGCGCTTGTCTGGACAGCCATAAAGCATTTGTTGTCAAGTACTCACTGCACGAAGATCTGGATTTGAGCTCTCACTATGACAATGCAGAAGTCACCTTAAACGTTTCACTGGGAAAAGACTTCACTGAAGGCAATTTGTACTTTGGGGATTTCAGCCAGGTATTGAGCATATTCCTAATCTGGACGCTGATTCTATTCCCTTCTAGCCCTTCACACCCCCAGTTTCAAGACATCAACAGTGTTCTAAAAAAAATTATCCACTTCTGACAGTCAGACCTGCTCTGTCCCTTCCCCATTTTTTTAAATGCCTTGGTTATACAGGAGCCTTTTCTGCTACAAGCACGTTACCAATATTTAAGCTTCAAAGAGGGGACAGAGACAGCTATCGTAGTAAAAACCAGAGTGAAACAAACCAGCCCATCTTTCCACAACTGAAATAGTGAGCAGGGAGGCGCTGAGAGAGAGAGAGAAGAAATTTATTTCAGATGAGACTTAAACCTAAATCCATAGCCCCTATTTCCAGGGGACTCCTGGCAAGAGAAGGGTAAAAGCTCCCATACACTGGTGAAACAGGTTTTTTTGATTGAAACTCTGCCTTTAAACTCCCTCTGGACCTGGCACTGAGAATGTCTTACTGGGAAACAGTTGTACTAAACTGCTGCCAAGCCACCGCTGAAGTGGCTGCATTTCAGAGGTGCAGGGAGTCCCCTCCATGTTGCTCACTGGGTGCTGCGGGTGAAGAGGTGACAAGTAAAAGTTTCAACTATTTGAGCTTTGTTCTGCTAGGGACTTTCTGGTGTAATGCTGTATCCACCTCCCTTTGTTCCAGGATCCTACCCCTGTGCCAAAGTACATAGAGATCGAACATGTGGGAGCCCAGGGGCTGTTACACCGAGGAGGACAGATCCATGGGGCGCTTCCCATTGCCTCCGGGGAACGCTGGAACCTCATTATTTGGATGAGGTCATCTGCCATCCGCAACCAGCTCTGCCCCATGTGCAACAAGAAACCTGAGCTGGTGGAAGCAGAGGGGTTTGGAGATGGGTTCACAGAAACCCTTGAAGATGATGCGCCCGAGACTGTGAATCTCTGTTCCTTGTGGTAGCAGACAGTAGGGCCTGATTTCTCCAGACCAAGTTGCCTAAAGCTCCTTTCTGACCTCTCAGACTGCGCTAACAGACTCTTTGATGGATGCATGAGTCATGTAAGAAGTAGCAAGCGCCTTGGAAAGTGATGCAAAACCAGTCCTGCTGGGGTTAGGGAAGCCAGCTGCCTGGACAGCTGAAGGAGCTGGTAGTCAGGCTCCCCAGGGCTCACGCTCGGGCCGGAGGACTGCTTGGAAGGTGTAGGAAGCCTTAACACTTTGATTCACCGCAAAGGCTCCGTAAATATTTTCAGGTGTACGGGGAAAACACCCGGAGTTGCTTGGCCTTTGTGAAGAGCTCTGTGCCAACAGCAGCATCGCGGGTCCTGCTGTAAATGGAAAAGAACGGTACAATAAAGCCCTGCACTTACCACTGCTCTGCTATTTGCAGGGACTCCTGTCCTCTCCCAGGGGAAGGGGAAGAGCTTTTTGTTGTTGGGTGACAGTGAAGGATCTGCTCAAAAGTGAGATACAGGTGATGCTCAACAGGCTGCTGGGAATGGCATGGAATTATCATCACCATTTACCTAACCCAGGCTCAGAAAAATCCATCGGGAACAATATAGGGAGAGCTGATCCCACAGGGTGGCTGAGAGGATCTCTGAAGGCCTCCACGAGCTCTTTTGGGCACAAATTTCCCTTTCAAAGATAGCGTGAATGTTACTAAACAGGCAGAAACGGGCTTTAGAGACAAAGCTGTGGGAGCTACCTGCAACATAGCGAAACTTTCCAGAGGGGAAGGCAGAGTGTACATTTAACTCCCTTCCTTTAGTTATGTGAACAAGTGAAAATAGAAAATAACCATCTCAGCCTGGGTGCAGCAGGCAGGCCTGGGACTTCTGAATTCGGCACCAAGATCCCCTGGCAGCCGATGCAAGCGGAGGGTCAAGTGCTTTCCCCGCCTTACTGCTGGCTGGCTGAAATCACAGACTCTCCCAGCTACAAAACAAATTAAAGAAGCCAAATATCTTTTTATTTGGTGGCTGCATTTGGCTCTGTGGGAAGCTAATTGTATACATTTGATACACATGTATGCCACTGCGTTTATAAGGGGCTTTTTCATTCATTTATTCAACTGCAGTAATTACAGCGTGCGGACTTTGCATCGTTGATAATTGTGAAAGGCTGAATGTGAGCCGGTACAGCTTGCACAAAGGGTGCGGATTTAAGCCTTCCCAGCAGATCCCCTGTATTTTTGGCCAGGGATGCCATTAGCACACAGCACTGATTAGCTTTTCATTAGCAAAACCCATTAAAATTGCATCTCGGGAAGGAAAGGGGCCGTTATGTTTGTGCACGGAGCCAAAGGGCTGGTATCAAGAAAACCAATTGTCAAGTTTTCATTTCCTTCAGCAGAAGACGTCAGCGCTTCCTATCCCCGTCTGAATTAGGCCCAAAAATTTAAGCTGAAGGGCAAGACCGGCGCTGGCCCGGCGGGTGCCGCGGGGCTGGGCAGGCCCGGCGGACCCCGGAACCAAAGAGCGCGGCCCAGCTGCCGGCCGGCCCAGCGCACGGCGGCCGGAAGTGGCGGGGAAAGGCCAGCGCGGGCCCGGCGGCGGGTGCCCCGCTCGGTGCCGGCGGGGCGGCGCAGGGGCCCGGCCCGGCCCGGCCCGGCCCGGCCGCGGTGAGTCCCGCCCTCCTCCCCTCCTCCCTCCCTCTCACCTGCCGCGGGGCCGGGCCGGAGCGGCCGTCCCGGCTGAGGACACCGGGGGAGGTGGGGGGGTCACGCATGCGCGCTGCCGTGGCACCGTTAGGCGGGGGGGGGCTGTTGGAAGAGCCGGACACGCCGGGCCGCGCTCTTAAAGGGGCCGCGCCTTGCGCCGGGCTCTTAAAGGGCCAGTGCACTTAGTATTGAGCTCTTAAAGGGCCAAGGCGCCTTGCGCAGGTTCTTAAAGGGTCAGTATGCCTTGTGCTAAGCTCTTAAAGGGCCAGAGCACCTCTTGCTGAGCTCTTAAAGGGCCAGTGCACCTTGTGCGAAGCACTTAAAGGGCCAGCACACTTCGTGCTGAGCTCTTAAAGGGCCAGCATGCCGCAGGCTCCCTGGGTTGGGGTGAGAGGGAAAGGGCTGCCCCTCCGCCTGCGGGCCGGGTCTGGGTGAAGCTGGGTGGGCAGGAGGAGCTGCCCCGCAGTGGCCATGGACCTGGTGGCAGAGTGGAGGCAGGATGCCAGCTTTGGGGCGCGACCAGCCTGGGGTGCTGCCGTGATGGACTTGGGGCTCGGCCTCTTCCCGCGGCGTCGCCCCGGACTCGCTGGGATGCTCCTGTCTGCACCCAGCTCCGTATCCGTTGACCCTGTTGCCGCGGTTGTATAAAAGCGGGTCCTGCCACCACGTCCATGAATGGAGCGGACCCGAGACTCAAATGCTGTCCTGCCAGCGAGGCCCTGGTGTGAGGGATGGCTGCTGGGTGCGTGTTGATGAAGGACTCTTATCCTCAGAAAGTTCCCTGCGTGTCCTTAATTGTCTTGGATTTTTTTTTTTTCTGATTGAAATTTCCGTTTGGAAATCAGTCAAAGATCTGATTTACTTGGGAGCGAATCGCTGCTTGGGAACGTCGAGGTGGTAAACATGCAATTAATTAAATGTGGTAGTTGGATGGTGGCTGTGAGAAAGAATTTCGCAGATACTGCTCTGCTGACGGTGCCAGTTTGTTTTTTAAATTAATGAGAGCATATATCATGCCGTCTCTGGCCTGTGGCTGCTGGCAGCCGGTCAGGCTGATGGACAGGGATGCCAGCTCAATGCATAATCTGTTTTCTAAAAGCAAATTGGAATATTAAAAATTCATTCCTTCCCTTGGCTCACGCCTGCTCTCGGCATTTTAAATAATGGGGTGATTGACTCTGTGTTCAGCTTGGGGAGGATGTTTCATTCTGCTGACTGTCGCCGCAGCATCGATCATACCTTGCTGGTGTCCGTCTGCAGGTGCAGCATGTCACCTCTTCCCGACAGCTCCCAGGTCCATGGGGCCGTCACGGCCCGTGGCTGCAGGGGGTTGTCCCCGGGGCCATGGGGCACAGCGTTGCCTGCAAACCCCGACCCCGGTGCGGATCAGCCCAATTCTCTCTTAGTCATCACATCTAGGGACAAGCTCGAGAAGTGTGGGGAAGGCCTGGTGGAGGTTTCACACCCAACCTGCTTGCAGACGGTTGTCTCGAGGCAGGCGAGGGCTGCCTGGGGATAGCAGTGCTGTCCCTGCGTGGCCCCAGCTCTCTGCCGAGCGGTCCATTTTGTGGGTTGGTGAAATCCAGTTTAGCCACGGCCGTGTGATGGGTAACCTCAACCTACCCCTGCGCGTTGGGAGCTCAGCGAGAGCAGGCATGAGCGTCGTCTTCAGAGGGGGACTCAGGAGCAGGTCTTCCAGGGCTGGTTGGCTCAGGGTTGGATTTAAGGTTTTTGGGGCTGCCGGCCGCGTTGCTGCTGAGCGAGGGTGGTCTCCCCCGTGGCATTGATGTGACCCGTTCCCTCCAGGGGCTGATGCACGATGGCCCACACCCAGTCTCGGAAGCGATCGCGAAGCAGGAGCAAAAGCAATTCTCGGAGCAGACAGGAGAAGAAGAAGAAAAGGAGGAAAAGCAGCAAGGACTCACGCCGGGGCAGCAGCTCTCCTCCGAGGAAGCGGACCTCTGGGTCTCACAGACACAAGTCAAGCTCAGCGGCAGCTAGGGAAGGTAGGGGAAAGGCCCGTGACCCCGTGCTTTCACCACATTTTCCTGGGGCAGGTGCACAGAGGGGGCCCAGGTGGGAGAAGGGGGTCCCTGCTTTTAGCTAAATTGGTGTCTGTTGCCCTGCTGTGCACTTTGTGCCCATTTTAGTTTCGTTCTGACAAGTGCAGAGCCCTACAGCCCCTCTGCGTGCTGGTCTGGCCGCGTGGTGCTGCATGCTGTAATGTGTTAAAGGTGTCGGCACAGAGGGGTCTTTGTCCCAGCTTTGGGGGCTTTGCTGTTCAGGCAAGAAAGAAACCAGGCTGGGAGGGGGATGACCAGCATCGCTGCTGCCGCGGGGCCAGAGCTGCTCCACTCAACCTCTTCTTATGTATTGCAGAAAAGAAGAAGGAAGGAAAGGACAAAAAGAAGAGGAAGGCAAGTACCTCTTCCTCTGAGACAGCATCTTCATCCACCGGCTCCTCCTCGTCTTCCTCTTCCTCCAGCTCCTCTTCTGATGACTCCAGTGACAGTGACTCCAAAACGAAGAAGAGTCGACACGGCAAAAAAAAGCGAGTGAAACAGAAAGACAAAAAAAAGAAGAAGAAGAGAATAAAGAAGAAATCAAAAAAGAAATCAAAGGAAAGGGCTAAGGAAGAGAAAGCCAAGGGAGAAGTGGTGCCCGGCCCCTCGCTGGAGCAGTGGCAGAAGGAGTCACTGGTGGACTCCGGACCAGGTAACGATGTCGTTTCCCTCCTGCTGAAGCCAGGGCACGCAAGTGTCACGCTGGGGAAAGATGCTCGCATGTCGCCCTTCCTGGGACCCACGTGAGGTGTCTGAGGGAAGGAGGGCTGTGTACAGAGAGGAGCTCCTGATGCTCCTCTCTCCTGCGTACTGTGGCCGCCTTCAAGCCACACCAAGTAAATGTAAGGAGCTGCATTCAGAGAGTCATTTGTGAAGAGTTTAGATGTAGTTTATAGATGTGAGTGGGGAACAAAGATGCCAGACGGAAGGTCACGGTCAGCAGTAACAAACTGGCAAAGCTGGTACTGGCTTTGGGACATGAAATGGCCCTTCCTTTGCATGGTTCATCACTGAACCCCGAGCACCACTGGGAAATTGGTGCAGCATGCGTGTCTGTTCATGTCAGGCGTGGTGCTGTGCCCCTCGGCCAGGAGCCGGCCCCACGAGCACGGCTCTGACGAACTGATGCATTCCAGTTTTGACAGACGAACAAAAATCCCGAATCCAGGCTATGAAGCCAATGACAAAGGAAGAATGGGACGCGAGGCAGAGTGTCATAAGGAGAGTCGTGGATCCTGAAACAGGGAGAACCAGGTATCATCCCTGGGGAAAAGGGAGGCAGGTTGTCCATCCCCGTCCCTGTTGTGTGGGTTGGAGTCCTGGAGGATGCCAGTCCATGGCACTGCAGTACCACGTGTGGACCCAGGTCCCCTTCGGCAGCAAAGGCCTGAGCCGATGCGGCGCAGATCCCCTCCCATCAGACCTGGTGTAACTTACCCAGAAAGTGACATGTTTGACACCAAATTATCGAATTGTGCCAGGGCTCCATGCAAGGGGCACTGGGCCACATCCCAACCCAGAGCTGTGGGATACAGACAGCAGAGCAACTTGCTGCTGGAGGCAGAAGGTTTGTTCCCTGTGCTGTGAAGGGTTCAGCTTCTTCCCATTAAGTGGGACTCTGCAAGCGGGGGCAGAGCAGGAAGCGGGGGGGTGACTGACACCTCCTTACCCCACTGCTTCACGCACTTGCCTTTCAGCTCTGAAGCGCACACGCGCTCAGCCCCGGTTAGCACCTGGGTGCAAGTGAGGAGGGAGCGTGTGTGCCCCTTGGGGTTACAGACAACAATCAAACTGAAGTTCGTTTAGCTGCCAAATAGGAATGACCCAGTTTTTAATAAACTGCATCTTCTCAGCAAGCAGAAAACATCATGCGGAAGAGAATTGGGTATGACAAGTCCAGTCTTAAAATAGAAGGCAGCCTGCGGGGCTCCGAGAGGTGTGGAACAAAGGTCGGTTCCCTGTAAGGCATGTAATGAAGACAATTAAATTTCTGTTCGTGTTTGGAGGTGTGAGCCGCCGCCAACACTGCTTGGAATTTGCTCAGCAGGATGCTCCCTGGTCTGGCTGCCTTTGAGGCCCAAACTGGCACCTGTTTCTGAATGGCTCTGCAGTTTCCTGGGGCAGCCAGGACCAGACCTGAACTCTGTGTGAAACAAGGAAGGGGTTTTGTAGAGGTTGGGGCTACTGCTGTTGACAGCGAAGCCTCTGCAGATAGTGGGGGTGGCAGGACATCCTTTTATTGCAAGTGTTTTCTCCCACCATGTGCAAGCGTGACTGGCTCTGCACACAGCAGACAGTGCCTACAGCCTGGGGCAGGGACGGCTGGCCCGTGCAGGGGGATGCTGGTTTCTCAGGGGACCACACCTGTCCTTGCTGCAGTGTGGTGACATTAATCCCACAAGAGCAGTGGAAAAGCCTGCTGTGCTATTGGTAAGGCAAAAAAAAAAAGTCACCTAATGCAGCTTCAGGGGTAGGCTGTCACTGGCCTTGCCTAGAGGTGCGCCAGCCCAGCACCTGGTCCTGGGCACGTGCCACTGTGAGGGAGCTGGTGGCTGCATGCCTGAGCTGGGGCATGACAGCGGCCCTCGGGGTGGCGTGGGATGGGGGGACGGGTCAGGCGCCTTCTGCAGCTGGGAAACAGTGTGGCTGGCAGGAGCTTGCTAGTAGCCCTCACAGCTTGTGGGCCTGTGCTTGTCTTCCAGGCTTATTAAGGGAGACGGAGAAGTACTAGAAGAAATCGTCAGCAAGGAGAGACACAAGGAGATTAACAAGGTAGCAGGGACTTGCCACCAGCATGAGCTGCTGGTGGGTGGGTGGGTGCAACCAGGGAGCTGCTGCACCCAGAGGCGTTGTCTTGCCTCCCAGGGGACCCCCCCGACTCTACCAGGGCAAACTGAGCCCTGGCAGGTCCACAGGGGCCCCTGCAGGTTGGTGCTGGTGGTCCTTCACCCTTGGGCAGACGGTGCTGTGAGCACCCGTGTTTCTCCTTTGCAGCAAGCCACCCGCGGGGATGGGCTGGCCTTCCAGGTGAGGACGGGGATGCTGCAGTGAGCGCACAAGTGCCAGCCATGCCGGGAGCCTGTCCTGCTGCGTGACAGATCTGTCTCTGGATCACGCAGACAGCACCGTGTCAGGATGCTTCCCCAGGGGCAATTTCCAGCTGCTCTGTAAGTTATTGACTGGGAAGGAGAGTGACTTTAACAGTTCATCTCCCAGTAAACAGCTGCTCCCCTCCCTCTCCTGACTGGGGCCAGTGTGGCTGTAACACACTTGGAACTGCTTGCCCCAGTGCCCTTTTTGACACTGGAGGAGCTCAGCAGCACCTTGGGGACAGGCTCGCTGGTGCTGAGCACCTAGAGGTGCTGCTGCCCCTCAGCTCTGGGCTTTGGTGGGCAGGAGCCAACGCTGTGGCCAGGACAGAGTATGTGCTGGGGCTGCAAAATACGCAGCTGACTGCCACTTCTTCCCTTCAGGGGCTGCTCTTGGCCCCTTCCTTGCTGGATCTGCATGCCCTGTGCTTACCTGGTGCTGCAGGCTCATGGGTCCTTCGCACTCGCCCACCTCGCTCAGAGAGGAGCGGCTGTGCTGCTGCATGGCTCTGCTGAGGCTGCAGCTCTCCTCTGCACCTTCAAGTGCCACTCTCTGCTGTGCCCCAGGGGCTTTACTCAGCCCTTCTGCAGCTTCACCTCATCAGGTGGCACTGGGGCAGCACAGGCCTGGCACACTGCTCTCGGGTGCGGGCAGGCACGCTTTGCAGAGAGGTGGCTTTGCATTGCTGTTTGTTCCTGCATGCAACTTGTGTCCCTTCCCCACAGCGCAGGCCCCAGGCAGCGTTAGGGTTCTGGGCTTCTTGGGGACCCATGCCTATGGCTGCTGTGAAGCAAACAGCTGGCCTTTCCCCCACTGCAAAGTCCATAAATCTACAAAATGTGTTAAAAAAAAAAAAAAAAAAAGGACAAATAGGTCCTGCAGGAGTGATCTGCACAGAGGGTTTCCATGTTCTGTTCATTGCTGTAACCCCATTAAACTGGTGCCTGCTCACGTCTCGGGTTTTGTGACTTGTCTGTTTCTAGAGTCTCCCAAAAAAAGCAGACAGAGAAGAGCCTTCCCATTTCTTTAATCTGTGTAACTCACAATGATACTGTACACAAAGCACACCCAGGCATTGGAACGATGCACTAACAGCAAGGAGGAGAAGGAAGTTGTACAGAAGGTTTGTCACACACAAGCGAGTCATCGGCACGGTACTGTACACACAGGGGCGTACCCAGCACGGCTGCCGGCGCCCTCGGGCATGCCCTCCAGTGGTTCCCCACACACACACGTCTGTTACCCCTAAAGCAATTTTTTATAAATAAAATACAACTAACATCGTCGGAATATAAAATTGACAGTCGAGGGTATCAACAGGCAGAGGGTGCTGAGGACAGGGAGGGGACCGTAAGGCTTCTAGAACTAATAGGAAATGCAGCAAACGGTGGCGATACCTGAAGAAGGGGCTGCTACAGCAAGCACAGCGGCTGCTGGGCGGAGCGGGAGTTTGTTAGTAACCCTTTGGCTAGTTACTGCTCTCGGCTCGCGTATCGGACACTGTAAACGTTTTTGGTATTAGAATTTCGCCTCATCTGACTGAGTGATCTAGCAAACCCAGGAAAACAAGTTGGAGGGAATGCATGGGCTCCTCTTTTTATTTTTAAAAGACTTTAAAGGGACAGTGTCAGGTAGAAAGTCTGGCCCAATAGTGCAGTAATATAAAAAGCTGCTTTTTATAAAAAATCTGAGTTCCACAGCAGAGTTTAATTCCCATGGAAACAATAAAAAAAAAAAAAGCCGAGGCAGCCTGCACAGCGCGGGCTGTATTGTGCTAGTGTGAGAGAACAGGACGTGGGCTGCAGCAGAAGCAGCACGACTGTCGCCGGTTGCGCCGATGGCTGCCCGGACAACGGCGATAGGGAGGAGCACAACAAACTTGATATTCTTTCATTTTGAAGCAAACAAGTTATTTGTAACAAAGATAAATTAGGTCTTTAACCTGACAGTGCCCCTTTAGTAAGGGTGGAATATACATTCATCTTTCCCTCACCGCATCCAAACGGATCCTCTTCCATACACGTGGAAAGGCATCGGGTCATGCATTGCTCTCCAAAACAGCTTGGAACAAACAGGTGATAAACACAGAGTTAAACTATTGCTATTGTTCTTTGAGTGAGTAGCATGTTGATCTTTGCTTCAGATAGACGAGTGCCAGATGGGGGCGGCTGAGGATAGATTGATGTAGACTATGATGGACTGAATCGGTAGAGAAAAACTTACTGGCATATTTCCCGGTAACTACACCCACCTCATCTGGTATTATTGCAGCAATAAAGGTCCTGCTCTACAATTGCTTCTCTGTGTTGGATCCGTACAGTGGCCAACAGATGGGGGGCAGGGAAAGGACCCGGGCACGTTTCAAGAAGCTCAACAAAGGATGAGGACGGAGGTACTATGATTGTCAGTCTAACTGGTTAGTAGCTGTTTAAAACATGACGTGATGGAGAGGTGAGTATAATATTGCACTTCTGCATTAATTGACAGTTACATTAAACTTGGTCCATAAAATAATTGCTTTGTACATAATGCCTGAAACAAAAAGCTACATTTTTAAATATTAATAAACCCTGAAGGTTCCAGTCCCTCCAGACATTTTTTTCCTCTACATAAATAAATAACTTTCAATTTTATATATCCACTTTTTATGTTGAACATTTACATTCGCCTCTGTTTTACACTATCTACACATAAGAAAATGTGAACATCTTGTCAGCATTGGAAAATGTACATATCATGCCTTGGTTGTGGACTTGGAGGGAAGTTGAATTTTGCAAAGGCCATATCCAAATTTGCAGAAATTTTGTGATGTGGTTTGGTGACTTCACAGGATGGATTGTGGCTTGGCTTCCTACTCAGATGGCATCTGTTTGGTGTAACATTCGACTAGCGAAAAGCTGGGGGGGGGACAATTCACATTGTTTTTAAACCCAGTAAGCTCTGGATGTACATTCAGAGAGAGCTAAGCTGAGTCGGCAGAAAGGGAAGTCAGTTTTCAGTAACAAAAGTAATCAGATACATTCTGTAATTCAATAATTATCAAAGAGAAGCGGTTAAACATTTTGCAGTCAGGCTGCAAGATGTGGGAGATGCACTGGGCAGCGGGCAGGCAGCTGGGTTTGAGCACTCCACCGGCTCGGACGCCATCGGCAGCTCCGCACTGTCCCTCCTCTGCCTCCGCTTCGGCCCTCCAGTGCCACGAACACGTGAGATCTACCTTGGATGTCTGATGAGTTAGATTTGCCTACCGTGGCCCAGAGCCAATTAGCAGAGCAGCGTTCACAGTGCTGTGTGTCTCAGTGCGGCCGTCCTGCACTTCATATTGAAACAGTTAATAAAATGAAGCAGCCAGTCTAAAAAATTCTTTGTTATAAATAAGATCCTCATAAGTAGAAAGTGATATAAAGACCGGAAAGTGTGGTGGGGGAAAGCAGGGTTACACATAGTTGGGGAGCTCGGTAGGACTATAAAATCTCCACGTGAAAGAGGCCAACTGGAGTCTGTAAATGGGCAACCCGGACCCCCGGGGTGGATGCCCCTCCGCCCCGGGAGATGTGTGCAAGGAGGGAACCGGGCCCTTCACCGGGGCCAGGCTGACCTGGGAGGGACAGGACTAAGGGGCTGCTTGGCAAGGCCTCGCTCTAGGCACTGTTCTCCTCCACTGCTGCAGAGTGACACGCTCCCGGTCCTGTACCGCGCACGTCTTGGTGTCACCGGGGGTGCCAGCCAGCAGCGAGCGCTTCGCCCTGCGCACCGGAGGCTCCCCTCTGCCACTCACCCAGCCCCAGCTCGCTCCAGCAGCGCACAAACCATCAGTTCAGGCACATCCACTGAGAAACACACCAGGAAAATTAAGATATGGCCTTTTCTTAAGGTTTCCTGACATTGTTGGCACACTTCCTTACAGTCTCCTTACTGCTGGAAAAACTTCTGCACAGATTTTTTTTTTTTTTTAAATATATACATATATATATGTGTGTGTGCATATGTATATGCATATATATACACACACACCCTGGCTTAGCAATATTTCATTGTCATGCACTACAAACAGTTAGGTGTAGCTACATGAGATGGTAACAGGTTTCCATTCTAAAAATCATCAGTGCAAAAAACAATGAGGTTTTTACAGTTCAGTAACTACAGGTAAAAGAAGCGAGTCTAGTTCCCATGAAAGCTGCTACTGAACTTGGAGAGAACCTGGGAAGAAGAAAACGTCTCAGAGGTGGGTGTTGAGAGAGTCAGACCCTGCATTTGGATGAGAAGAACTGCAATGCAATCTAGCTGCTGAGTGCCTTCAGCCGCTTCCAAATATACGGTGGTTACTTTTGGAAATTAATATATAGCGAGAATATTTGGAGACTAACAGCAAATTAAGTGTCTGAGGTTTGTAACAGCTCAAACAAAATAGCTCGTATTCCTCTTTTAACAGGTCAACACATTAAATTCCATCGGCTTCTAAAAGGTCTCTTTAAAAAATAACAGTAATAACGACCCCGCTTTCTTGGGCGTGAATCTGCCGACATTCTGCCTCTACCAACAGCATCGATCCATCTTTATGCTTTGCCACTGCCTGTACTCCTTGGGAAAGTGGCTGAACTTGAAGCTCTTTGTACAGGTAAAGCTCTCGGTTGCTCTGCCTGGCACAGCCCACGATAAATCCCTCGCTTGGGGCTGTCTGCGCAGGGATACAGCATGCTTATCGAACCCCAGCTCACCCGTGCTGGCACCGGCAGAGCACCTCAGTCTGACTCCTGTGACAACCAAGAACAAGTTCCCCCAGCCTCATCCCCTGTTCCTGTGGCTCTGAGGACAGCACTCGGTCACGCGTATCGGAGCGATGGCTAACAAGGCGAGGAGGCACGTATTTACAGTCACTAAACCTGGATAAGAGAAGGAGGCAGGAGAGAGCGCGATCTTGACCTGGAGACTTTTCCCCCCCCAATTTCCAGCTGTTCCTTGGGCTCATGCTGCACAAACCTGACGCTCCCGCTGCAAGGCCTGCACATTCTGCATGGGAAACATCCCGTCTCTTCCCAGAATACCATGATGTTATTAGAGTAGCACCATATTTACCCTTCCAGCCTGTAACGCCGGCCTCGTCCCTCTTTCCTTTTGTTTTCTCCTCCGGTGGCTGCAGCCGACAGTCACTGGCTCTGGCCTGGCTACTTCTGCCCCAAGAGGCCAGACTCCAGCCGGGATGCTGTGCTCCGGCCCCAGCACCCCGTGGCAATGCTCATGCTTCTTTGGCTGCGTTCCCTGTCCCTCTCCTTGTCGCTGTCGGACTGGCTCTGGGTGCGCTCGGGACGGTAGCTGGTGCTGCTGCCGGTGGCCGAAGGCTGGGAGGAGATAGTCCGCAGCAGGTGATTCCTCTTGCGCAGGAACTCGGTCTGGCTGGGCAGCCCGAAGCTGCCTTTCCGCAGCGCCATGCGTGTGGTGTTCTTGGCGGGGCGCGAGCGGTGGTTGTACTCCAGCTGGGCCAAGTGGGCTGCGTACCCCTCCGTGATGAACTGCAAGACAAGAGGCATGAGGGCAGGTGTTAGAGGGATGGGACACGTTTCCCTGATAGCCACTGGCAGCCAAACGCATTTGCTGTACGAGGTTCTCTGGGGTGATGTACAAGACACGGAGCCACTCAGATGTGATGGGTCCTGGTCTGTGGGACAGTTCGTGTCCTCTTGGCAAACACTAGCTCAGTCACCAGTTCTAAGGTGACCAAATTCCCATCGCCCTCCTATGGGAGGCCCTTGGCAGCACCTCCACGACTCAGAGAAGCAGGCTCCTACCTGACACTGGCTCTGCAGCTTCTTGGTGGGTCGGCCAACGATGTAGATGTGCGTGGGTGGGAGGCTGATGGAGCTGTACACAGAGATGTCCTTAGTAGATCCATATGCCGCATGGATCCTCATGTGGAGCTGCGGGGAGAGAAAGCAACACGTGGTCAGAACATATGGGTGCCCCGTGCTGCTCAACAGGCAGGGCTTTTTTTTTTTTTTTTAAATAGCATTTGTGGGACTCTCAGGTCAGTAACTTATGTAAGTTCCAGCTGGATAATGCACCGCTGTGCAAAGCTCTAATTAACAGAGCTGGGCATGTTTACAGGCCAGAACAAGAGGAGTAATGGCAATACAAAAGCAGATCTCTGCTTGCTGAACCACAGCCTTTCCTTGAGGTCTGCGGGGGGCAGGGGCACCGCACACTTCACTGCCTACTTGTCACTGGGGGAGAGGAGCGGTTTGCAACCCCCCGTGCAGTAGTTATTAGCGTGGAGCCTTCCCCTCTGCCAGCCATGCTGCTGCATGCAATTCTGCTGTTTAACTCTGCTGGGCAGAGGGAGAAGGGACAGGGGGCAAAATATGCTGCTTTTCAGGGATTCATCTGCCTCCACTCCGAGCAGAGAGCAGCTCCTGGCCAACCTCTTTCTTAGTGGGCTGAAGCAGGGGCTGGCAGCGGAGGTGTGGACACTGGTGCCACCACAGACTGGCCGGCTTTGTCCCTGGAGCCGTGGGCAGGACAGGGAGATGGAAAGGAAATCTCTGGCCCTGGTCACAAACTTGTTCTTCTGGAGGACAAGGGAGAGCAGGCAGCAAGTAAGGGCCAGCTGCTCCCACCACTGTGATGGGCTGAAACGAGAGTTCAAGAGTTAACGAGGGGTTTCCCTGCTGTTCAAGGCAGGGCACAAGTGCTCGGACACTGGCAGTTCCTTCGCTTGCCAGACAGAGAAAATCTTGTTTTATGTGGAGCTTTTCTGAGGCTCTGGGCTGAGCAACATTAAGCCCTCCCTGGGGTCGAATGCTTGGGAAGATGCTCTGTGGAGTCTCCTGTCAAGGCTGGGTGGTGCAAGGCCATTTCTGCAGCAGCTCCATGCCCTCTCTGGCCTGATGGTTACACCACAGGCAGCCAGAAAGCCACCAATCAGGTAAAAAAAGTGCACGTGTGGGGAAGGGAGGCACTGCTGCCTCTGTTTCATTAGGCATTTGGTGTTGGAAGAACCAGTGATAAAATGGACCAGCGCAGAGCAGAGATGACAATTTAACAGCGTAGACACTTTTGTAGAACAATGGAAGGATGAAAATAAAATGAACAGATTTATCTTCCACTGCGGGTCACACTGCTGCCAAGAGACTGGTGCTGACAGGGGCACTTGGACGAGGAGCAATCTAAACCCGTGCTATGATCATATTTCAGCAGACCCAGGCTTACGTCTGTGATGAGGGATTTCAGGAAGTTGGCCTTGTGCCGCAGTGGGTCGTGAACGAGCCCATCGCAGAAGGAGACGATCCCATGGGGGAAGTTGTGCTGTGCTAACCACGCTACCACCCTCTGCTTCTGCATGTCGGGGCGGCCCGTGACATAGATAATGAGGTAGCCGAGGTCTTGCCAGTGCCTAGAAGGAAAGCCACAAGTCAACGGATTGCAGACCTAGAGCAACGCCAGGGTAAAGCAGACCCACTGCCCCAGCCCCTGACGCTGACCTTACAACGTCGACAGCTCCAGCACGGACTTTGGGGTCACTGCCCATGATGGATACACTGGCTGCAAAGGAGCCGTCGATGCTGAACACCACAAACTCCGTCCCCTTCGGCAGGACTGTGATGTAGCTGTCTGCATACGTGTGGTCACCCCTGAAAGGGATGCAGGTATTTATAGGCATCAAGATACAGAGGTACTTTCAGGAGGTATCACCGAGTCCTGCAGCACATCACAAGCCCAAAGCAGCACCCAAATCCAGGCCAAAGCCTCTAACAGCAATGCCACCCTCAGTTACAGCAGTGACAGGAACGGCATGAAGGCCTCTGTTAAAGTGGGTCTGGAAATAGCACACTGGAGCCCTGGTGTCAGCAACTCAAAAAAATACCCCCAGAAAACCATTGCTGGGTTCACCACTGAAAAGATGGTCCTCTCCTCCCCCTTCCAGAGCTCAACACCAGCAATTGGACCTGAGCTGGAGCCTCTGGGCTGTGAATTATCACGAGTACAAAGTTCTGTCCCTCAAGGACAAGTTTATGGTCTTTAAAATATGCTCAGTTGTGCAGTTTTGCAGATGACCGCAAGGCCATGCGTCTGTGGTGCAGAAGGCCTGCTCCTGCATCCTGTTGATGATGTCGGAGTCAGAATAAACCGTGGATCTTCCTCTTACAGCTGTAGAGTACAAATGGCTTTGTCCCTGTTGCTGGCAAACCAGGCTCTGAACCCACCCAACAATCAGAGCCACCCCACAAGGAGGGACCATAATCATCAGATTCCACTTTTGTTCCTCTTGTAAACTAAGCCCGGCACCCCAAGGTACCTCACCTGACCACCATCTTGACAGGGTACACGCCAATGCCCAGGCGCCGGTTCTCAGGGATGACATAAGAAATCCTGCCACTGCTGTTGCTGATCTCTGTGTCAAAGTAAACCCACTCTCCTGATGGCGGCTGGGTCATGATGTGAATGTCCACCTGGGAAGACAGCAAGGCTGGGTCAACAACAGCATCAAAGACACAGACAAGTAGAACAGGCCAAGCACGGGGACCTTCCACCCAAGCCCCTTTGGATGGCAGCAGGGTTCGGTCCTGCTTCCACCCTCTGCACTTCACAGATCCGAGCTGAGAAACACCCAATCATCAGGATGCTGGAATGAAACCTGGCCTCTGTGGTAAAGACCTCCACGATGAACGCTGCTGCTGGTAGGAGGCACCACACAAGTCTGAGCAGGGGAACCTGGCCAAGACGCAAAGGTAGCAAACCCCATCAGGAACCAAGGGAGCACCGACCAGCGCTGCCTCTGTCCCTGTCCCCCACACTTTTCACCCCATGGTGCACAACCCCCAGAGCAGACACAGTACCTTTTCTCCTGTGAGCGTGACCATATCTAACGGACCGTACATAAACCTTCCAGTTAAGGTCTGGGGCCCTTCTTCATTAGCGATGGTGTCGTTTATCCTGTGGTTGGCTGTGACGTTCTGCACAAGTCAAGAGAGAAAGGGAAAAAAAAAAAAAAAAGGAAAGAAAAAAGTTTGCAGCGATGGACAGCCTCACAGGGAAATGCCAAATATAACCAGACAAATTGGAGCATGGGTTTCTCTGTGCCATTCCCCCCTCCACTCCACCCACAGCTCTCAGCTTTAGAAAAGAATTTGACCTGTGGCAGAGGTGAGACCCTGTGCCCCGCATTGATGGCATGGATTTGAGTGTACGTGGCTGAAGAGACAATTTCAATAGCAGTTTGTATGTGCAATTCTGATACAGTCTATTAACTCTTTCACTTCGGATTTAAGAGGCAATACAAACAGCTGCCAGAGAAATTTGCTGACGTTGTTTCAGCTTTAGCAGAGAACTGCCCTCTTTCGGGAACTGGAGACATTTCCTGGGAGCGAAGGGCATTTACTGAGCACAGAACTTGCGTTATTGGACTTGGAAAGACGTTCCGTCTCCCTGACCCAAAGCCAACGCTTTCTGTATTTTACATAGATTCAAGGCCAAGAGGAGACTTTGCTGGTACAGATCTTTAGGGTTGCTCTTTCACAACTACACGGGTAGGATGTAATCACTACTATGTACCAGCAGTGCAACGTGATCCTCCGTCTCTGCTGTGGACGGACACAGCTGTGCCCACGCTGGCCACCTTCAGTGCCGTTCTTGCAGCCCAAATCAAAACCCCTCTACAGGACAGCGCTTCCCCCTGCTGCAGCCCTCAAAAACCCTTACCCGGAGCTTCACATGTGTCCTCTTGCGGAGCCACTTCTCGCGGGGCTTGGAGGGGGTGAAGACAGACACTTCCTTCCCATCCAGCTCCAAAACGCTCGAGTTCTCATGCCTCATCACCTGCAGGAGGACAGATCCCACCGACACATCACCCACTTGCACAGCGAGCCCCCTCCTCCTGCCCACGCTGTTCTGCATCTCCCGAGCCAGCGCTGACTAAGGGCAATGCCTGGACAGAGGTGGCCTGAGTTCACCTGCCGGGTGTTTGGCTTGTCAGCTTGCAGGTTTTACAGGCTGCTCCCTTCATTGAAAGGACAAGTGGTCTCTTCCGAACTAGCAAAGCCTGCGGCCAGCGCTGACTTAATCCTGGCTGGGACGCAGCTTATTTAGATTGTCAGGAGGTACAAAACTGACTCAAACGCAGCAGGATGAGCTCTGCACTTAGATATCTGCCCTTCCTCAAGGCATTCAATAGTCTCTTCCCACGGTCTGCAAGGGACCAGTCTCCTCAAACGCACGTTTTCTGACATTCCCGTAACAGATCTAGCACCGGCTGCTCTGACCAGCCTCATGCCGACAGGTGCCATCCCTTCAGCTCAGTCCTTATTTCTATTTAAACACATTTTGGACTGCTCCTGTCCCATGGCTTTTGCTCCTCATTTTGAGAGGAAACAAAACTATTGATTTGACCCTGGTGGAGGCACGCAGGGGTCCGGCTCGGCCACATGCAAGGCAGTGCCCAGGGTGTCCGTCCATCCTGGCCTCATCTCCAAGGTTGACAGAGCTCAAGGACTTCGTGCTGGTGGGATGTCGCTGCACCAGAGCGAGGATCAGAGGGGGAAGGTGATGCCCATCAGCCAGCCTTTGGAGGCAACTACTGCCTGTCACCAGGGTGCGGGCAGGGATGGAGAAGCAGGATTAGATCCTACCTAGACTGCTTTTAAGCTCTGGAAGGCAAAGGGAAGAATAACACCACAGACCCCAAAAGGTGAGGGGACATCTCAAAGGCTGCTGTAAGACTGGGAGATGACCCTGCACAGAGAACTCCAAAATCGGCAGTAGTCCTTAGTGACCCCATCCCTCCAAAAAATTAAGGAGCCTCTTAAATGTAGGCTCTTTTACAAGATCTTGAACATATTTTGTGTGGTCAGCAGCTCTCCAGCTGACCCAGGCTGTAGTGGTCTGACACAGGCCAGCTCGCTTTGCAGAGCTGAAGCTGTTTTTCTTCAAGGGAAATGGAAAAAGGACCCCAGGGAGGATGAGCTTGCTGAGGAGGGAGTTCATGGAAATCCAAGGTAAACAAAATAACAAGTTTTACTGAAAATTATTTAAATCAGGAATCTATTCGAGTCCTATTTGGGCTTGTTTTAACAAGATTTAATCTTTGGAGGCTAAAACTATTCAACAGCTTGCTTTTACATTTTGTCCAGAGATAACTTTCAAAGGCGATTAGAAACAAGTCCTTATTAGGGGAAAGAAGTGGTGTGGTGCTTCAGAAGGACAGCAAGATGACAGGGAATGAGAAAAACCCTGGTGTCAAGGCAGAGACGAGTAAGTAGAGACAGGCATCAGGGAAGGGGGCTGCCAGACTCACAAGGCAGGTACCAGCAGGGTTTGAATGGATGGAGAGGTACCTCAAGTCACAAGATATGAAGCACCACGCTGTGCTACAGATCCAGGTTTGGGCTGAATCCTGAATAATTGGCTATTTCATGAGTGGAGCATTTTGCATATGAGACCGTCGTGACTGTTCCCACTCATGCACAATTACGGGTCTGTCTCTCTCTCTCTTTCTCTTCAGCCCCATTAGGCTGAGTTCGATGTGGGGCTGGGGTTTCACAGCAGCTGATCCGGCAAGGTGTATGCAAGCACAGAGATGTCTCGCTGGGGTAGATACAGCCTGGGAAGAAAGGGTCTCACTGGATTATCGCTACTGCTCAGCTGCCACCAGTACTGACATCTCTGTTGTTTATAGTTCCCACACTACTTGGAAGATAGCACTGAAAGAAAGTTTGCCAACGGAATCATAAATAATTGAGAGCTGCAGTCGAGGAGGCTGGAAGAGAGCAGGGACAGCTTAACAGCTGAGCAAACCCAAGTGCCGAAGTGGGCAACAAAACCCGCAGAGTTGCTTTTAGTTTTGTTTTTTTCCAGTTTTGTGCTCTAAGTTCCATTCCTTGGGGGGTTCATACTTTGTAAGGCAAACAACTCCCCCTCATCCCCAAGGAACTGAAGGAAAAAATATTTATTTTAGGGAAAACACATTTTAAACAGTAAATTTAAATCTCAGGCCAAACACAGGTTGATAGAGTCTGAGATGTCAGACTCCAGACACCAGCAATCCCCATTTACCTAGCCCCAGGAAAACTGCTTTGTACTGGAGGAACGAAGGCTAAATTCCAATGCAGTGACGATGGTCTGAGTTCCTAGAGGAGACCACAATAACTTAGAAAGCCAAAATGGAGAGCCCAACCCTGTCATGTCAGATTCATACAAAACTTCTCCTTTGGTTTTATTGTATTTGGTGCTATTTTTGTCTGTACATCAAGAAGTTTAAGTTTCAGACTTGAGATCCAAACTCGCACACACAGAGAACAGCTCACTTCAAGAAACAAGTGCCATCGACTTTTGCCACTGCGATCTGATAGGAAACGGCCCTGGGCTCACTCTATGGCAAGCCCATCTGAAACCTGTTCCGATGATAAAACCCAGACCCAAACTAACCAGGTGTGACAGCACACATCTGTGAAGTTTGCATGTGTGCAGCTCTAACACCACAGATGAGGAACAAAAAGGCGGCGAAGAAAATGGACCTGCAGTGGCAAAGGGTATTTTTTCATCTCTACACATCAATGAGAGTTATGGAAGGTGCAGTGGAAAAAACAAAGAGCCCAAAATATTTTTCAGCCCAAGGGAGATCAGGGTAGGGATGACGACTGTACCTGTCTCAGCAGGAAGGAGACAACGTCTGTGGACTCCCAGTAGCTCGCATGGAAGAGGTGCGGCAAAGCAACCGTTGGGAAAGCCGTCAGAGCGTCAGGACAGTAGAGAGCGTAGTCAATCCTTTTGGTTCCCCACCACTTGGCAGCAACTAGAAGCAAAAGACTCATTCAGACAAAGGGGGTTCACAGGCACACACGGCCTCTGTCATAAACAGTATTTCGAGGCTCTGGCTCCTCGCTCCAGGTGCACAGTGTTCGCTCAAACCAAGGGAGGAACACACAGGGACACCACCACTTGAGCTCTCCTTTATTTAAGCAAATAAGAAGGCACTAGAGGGCAGGTATTATTTAGCTGTTAGTCCAGACCGCAGGGAAGGGGTCCAAGGCTCATGTGCAATGAGCCTGGGAATCCACGTGCCAAATCATAAGACAGAAAAGCATCTCCCTGGAGCTGTGGGAGGAAGGGTGTGTGCTCTGCTCACCACAGTACATGACCAGGCCATCTCCAGCCCTGCATCCAACTGCTTTAGCTTTCATCAAGGAATAAAAGACTCTTTAACATCCAGATATTGTCCACACTAAAGAGGATCCAAATACTGGGAGTTCATGTGAGATGCTAAAAGGCACCACAAGGCATGGTGCTACAGCATGTGCTGCTGGGATTGGTAGTCCCCAACAAGTCCTGGTTGCCCTTCAGGGCTACCACATTGCAGGCAACCAAGACGTCCAGCCCAGCCTCCCCAGGAGCACAGCCTCTGCAGCGGCCAACAAGAAAAGTGTCCAGGGGCGCTGGGACTCCATTACACATGGGACTGAAAAATACACTGGGACTTGGGTGGGCAAGGTTACAGACAACGCAGAAGAGTTTCTCCCCCAGGGAGTCAACAACTTGCACACAGGTGACCGACAGCCACCATTCACCCATGGGACACCACCACACTTCAACGCTGCCCTGAACTCTGCCCATGTGCACATCCTTTCTGACTCCCTAGCAATGAGCACGTCTCAGCCCAAAGCCTCAGACCCCAAAGGCGTGGGCTGCTCTCCCAGCAGCGAGGAGTCCTCAATCCCCACACGCTCTGGCCTGGAAAAGCAGCAATGGAAAGAGAAGATGGATCAGATCAAGAGAGCAACAGGAGGAGCTGCGTTTGCATGCAGGTTGCAAGCTGGGACTTTGACAAGGGCTTTCTCAAGCTTGGTTTTTCTCTGTGACAATGTTCCCTTTTTATGGGCTTCCAGGAGAGCTGCCAGGTATAAGGTATGATCCAACAAACCCCTCTTGTTAACAGGGAAATCTAGTTGGTGACGAGCACAGATGCTGAGCTGAAAAAATGGACCCACCAGCTCCTTCCAGCGACCTGCACAAAGCTCCCACCACAGCAATGTGCAGAGGGTTATGGCACCAGCACACCCCCGTGGCCCAGCCCTGGCTGTGCTGAGTGCCCAGGCCACCCTCATCCTAATGGCCCTTGCTTTTCTGAAGAGCCATGGGAAGGAGGAGGAGGGCGTTGATGGATCAACTTGGCTTTTCCAGAGCACATAGGCACCTCCTCGCAGCCATTTCTGACTCTGTCTTCCAAATTGGCAGCTCCTGGTCATGTCCCAACCTTTCATTTCTCATGCAAGTCCCCAGCTTGGGTAATTTCAGATTCTTTGTAGGAAGCAGACAGGATTTACTCTTCCATGCTCAAAAGACAGCGGTGGAGGCAGAAGTGTTGTCCCCACAGCTCTGCCCATAAGAACTCCTGCTCTTGCCAAGTTGTTAGCTGTGTTACGATCAATCTTTGGAGCAAAGTGACAGAAATACTTGTTAAAATGCAATCAGAAGTTGCAAGTGCCTCAGTGAAAGCGCATAGATTTGTTGTGAAGTTCTGTGACTATCGAATGAGAAAAGAGGTCGACCGGAGTGGATCTCTCCAGAATACCTGTCTTGATGTCCAGGTCGGGTATCCGAAGAGCACAGTCTGCAGCCTGACTCCATGGCCCTTTGAGCTTTCTTCCCTTCGAAGGGATTTCATGTTTATGCTGCCTACGTCTCTTGGATGAGGTTTGGGTAGGGGATTTGTGAGGGAGGGCAAGTTGGGACAGAAGGCTAAACCCTCTACAATGATTAAAGTTGTGTTTGGTTTCTAAAAGGAAAAATAAAATAAAAAATAGCAGAAATCACACTTCTTATTACAGCATACACATGCTGCAGGCAACGCCACTTTCATCCTGCAGAAATTTGCAGTGCAAGGGAAGCTGCACCCTAGGGTAGGCTCCCGGGAGGGAGCCATGGTTTTGTTGGCCCCCCTGGACTTCCTCCGGCTCTCCCTGTGGGATAAGCATGGACCACATCCAACCCTCAGTGCTGCAGCTTCGAATTACCACCGTGCTAATAAGGTCGAGCGCAAGAGCTGCAAAGCCAGAGCCAGGGCTCAGAGGACACGTCGGCACTCAGGAGGCGAAGGAAGGAGCTGCGACAGGCCTTGGGGCAGGCTGCCCATGGGGTCAGGGTGCGTGCGCAGCCCGTGCCGGGGCTGGACTCTTCCTCTCCAATCTCAGAAACAGGTTTTGACAGCTGTGAAGTGCGTGAAGGAATAAATTACACAAACCAGAAGCTAAATAATCAGCGAGAGCGCGGGGAAAGCAAAGAGAGGCAAGCGTTGCGTGGGCCTGATCCTGCTGTCAGCTCGCAGAGGCAGGATCCCTCCGTAGCGTCAGGCGGGCCTTTAGGCATCAGCCCGGCGTAAACACTTCATAAAGAACAATCGCCATCCCCCGCTTCCCATCCTAGCTGGCCGAGCTCGGCAGCTCTCCGTGGGTGTGAAACCAGCACAAAACAAACACCTTCTCCCCCAGGAGCCTTCTTCCAAAGCAGATTAATATTTAGCAAGTGCTTGGCAAGATGTCTTACCAGGACAAACATAAGAATGCACTCGGGGAGTGCGGCGTCAGCTCTCGGATGTGCTTTGGGAAAGAAAACCTTGTTTGTCAGAGCACAGGTAATTTATTTCTGCTGCCAAGTGTCGCCTCAAACAGGGCAAGAAGTTACGACAGCCCCTGACCTTCAGCAGCTAACACTTGCCTCAGGGAGCGTTATTAACCTCAGCAATTAATTATGAAGTGAGTCGTTCATAGCCCTGTAGTCTAACATGCCAGGAATGGAGTATCTCTAAATTTTTGCCACCTTCTGGGACAAGGGGTTTTTTTGTCGCTGTTGTTTTTTGTTTGGTTTTCAGCCGTTTTCCATCTGAGTTATCAGAGGTCCCAGAGGACACAGACTGTTAATCTCACACTTCAGCTGAAATGAAGAAGGGGCTGAACCATTAACAGAGGCTCTTGTTCTCCACTGTATTAGCTGGGAAGTTATACAGGTCTTGGGAAAAATAACAAAAAACCCCTTTTATTCCTCATGCAGCTCTGGGATATGGGTCATAACTGGCTGACTCTCTGAGCTGCCCTGCGGGCTCCAGAAGAGCTGAATTGCTAATGCAAAGTAATAAATAACCCAAGCCTGATTCTCCTTTTCAGCATTACAGAGGGGCTTACTCGTCCCCATTTTTGTGGACCACATTTAAGTGATCTGCATCAAGCCACATGCCACATCCTGCATTATCAATCCGGCAGTGCTGATCCCTACCAGTTCTGCACGACTTATCAATGGCAGCACAGAAACATCCCTTTGGATTAATCTTCACCATGCACAGCAGCCAAATGGTACTCAGACTCATCAATTATCATTTTCTTCTTAACCATTTATCACCAGCACAGTCCAACACGCATAACACAGCAGTGGCCCCTGTATTACAATCAAATACATAATCTGTTCCTCCAGCGGATACGATAACACGTGGCACTGCCTACAACAAAACTGGGTGAAGAAGGAATAATTCAAAATTTTTGTTATAAACGGAAAGTATAACCCCAGACAGACAGAAGCTGCATGGCTCTGGCCCGGTGCGTGGTGCTGAGAGAGCGGTGCGGCAGCGAGCGGTAGTCTCGGAGGGGGTGAAACACTTACTGTTGGCTATGTTGGAAGCAGTGTAACTGTCTGCCATTCCTGAGACCTGGCTGGCAATGCTGATCTCACTGGCTCTCCGGAAGCCCCTGAACTGAGGGGCTGAAATGGGGGTGGACAGGGACGCGCTTTCCATGAAGACGGCACCATGAGACTGAACAACATCTGCTACAAAGTTGAAACAGGGAAATCAAAATATTAGACCAACAGACAGAGGCTGGGCAAGATGAACTCGAGGGGAGGAAGAAGGCAAACAAGGTTGGTAGATGCAAAAACCTTTCAGAACTGATTGGAATGAAAAAAACATTTCATCGGAGCTCTGGTTTGAAAAGAAAGCAAACACCACAGCAGGCAAAGAGACATGTGGCTGGAGGAGCAGTCTTTGATTGAGAGAAGCAAAATAAGTAGCTCAAAAAACAAACTGAAAACTCCAAAGAAAAATCCAGGCAGACTTATTCAAGCAGCAATAACAGAAGCATGTGTCATACACAAAAATGTGAATATACACAACTTCATATATTCACATCAAGACAAAATAACCAAGGTAAGGAGAACAACAAGAAACAACCTTAGAAAGGGTATATTTGTTTTCTTGAAACATTTAGATTTAAACGAACATCTCCAAGATAGAAGCATTAATGCAAAAAAAAAAAAGAAAAAAAAATCAAGAAAACATTTTCATGCCTGGCAGGGACTAAATTTGAACTTGTATTTTATTGCTAATGGATACAGCCAACACTTGTTAAACTGAAGTAAGGGCTATTGAAAGAAAGGAGTCTGGTGCTGAGCGCTTACATCTCCAATCGGTGTTGGTGGATCGGAGAGTGCTCAGTCTCTGTGAAAACAGAGCTTCTTTTGTACAATGTGCAAGTCTGGATTTTTAGATCCCAGCCTGGGGCTTACCAAGTGTGGCCTAACCCTTTAGTACATAAATACAGAAAAGGAGGATTTAAAGTCATGCTCACATGGACCTTATACGTGTATTGGAGAGAAATGGACCTAATATGTTCAGGACTGGCAAACCGAGAGATGCTGAAAAGCACGATAAAATCTCTGCATTTCAGTTTTCTCCCCTCCGTGGATGCTACGAGGCTGAATTAAGTGTCCATGGGATATCCCAAGATCCTGCACTGCAGAGGGTTTGTCATGCCAATACCAAGTACTTCATAGCAGGCAGCACCAGTATGACACTATGCAAAAGCAAAGCTACTTACTATCATTTTAACATTGCCCATCTCTGCTGTACCTGAGGAGCAGCACCTGAACTTTATTCCAGGTATCAGACAGGGCACACGTCTGTGCCCAGCCAGGCAGTAGATGCCACGGGAACACAAGTGCATTACTCCCACACACCCACATCCTCTGCCTATTTCAGCCAGTTTAGATATCCTTGGATTTCATCCCAGTGTGTAGCTGACACAGGGCGTTGTTTGGCAACTGGTTTATTTTAACATCGATCTTTTTTGCTTGGGGCTACTGATTTGCTTCCTCCGATCTCTCAGTTCGCAGCAGCAGTATCTGTGCCCACACAAATCCTGCTGCAGTGGAGGGAAAGTGAATGTATGAAGCAGAAAATGTGTAGCTAAGTGTTGGTAAAAGAGTTCTGTTCTCTGCAGGGAAAATGAGGCCACAAGCTGCTCTGTGTAAAAGCTTCGTGGACTGCAAGATCTGAGCCCTAGCAGGAGCCTGACCTGATGATGAGCTGCACACACTGCCCACGTTGTGCCTGAAAGGCCATTACCAGCATCACTTTCTCAGCACTTTCCTCCTCTTTTCACCTTGCCTTGAGCTGCTGGCTGTCAGGGCTGCTACCAGTATCTGCAACCCAGCCAGCCCCACCGGGCCAGCATGGCTTTCTTACTGCAGAAAGCACCAGCACAAGCAAGAGGAGACAATTCAAGCAGAGGCTGTACTCGAAAAACATGAGCCAAGCCAGGAGCTGCGTTCAACCCCACAAAGGTCTCAGGGGTAAAGGGTCTCATTCTCATTGCTGCATGACCTGGGACAACCCTCTCATCTCTTCCCTGGTTACCCCTTCCTCTCCTTTCCCTTGCTTCCACAGACTGCAAGATCCTTCTGCAATTATGCCCTTGTGTCACATCAAACGGGTGCCCCAACATGGCTGTAACACAGATGACGACCATCAGCTTCCCTGAACTTGGTCAGATGCAACGAGAGGTTTGGCTTTGTCCACACTAGGAAAAGTGCCAGGCTGAGGTTTAACTAATACCTACCAGCAAAGCCTGAACTTCTTCCTCTCCCTTAAATATAAAATATCTGTGGCTTGAATTAGGAAGCAGCTGAAAGACACGCTAAAGAGCATAACAGCAATGCTACACAGGAGAAAAGGCCGGGCCAAATGTGGTGCTGCCTGGGTTGATCATGGCTCCAGCTCCATTAGCGTGCCTTCACTTAGCTCTGCCTGAATTTTGTCTCCTTTTTCAAGGGCCCAGAAAGTGGGAAGTGAATAAAGGAAGAAACAGTGGTATTTTGGGCTTGCTCTTTTTAGCCAATCTCGCTTTCCTGGGCCTGACTGGGGGTTTTTGAATACACTGAGTTTGAAGCAAAACCCAACCTCAACAGCCCTTCCAACACCATACTAGCTTGTGCCGCCACAGGAGTAATTTTCACTCCTATGAAAGCCTAAACTGTTTTAGCGTTACTGAACCGTTCAGCTTAGTATCGCCCGTGTTGATGGCAGGAGTCTGCTCTGCAGGGGGTAAAGTGCCGCCCGACAGCAGCGCTCGCTCCCATGCTCCAGCCCACTCGGGCCGCTGTTGTGTTTCTCTCTTTTCTCAAGCTACACACCCTGAAAAAGCGCAGTTTCTAAGAAAAACGAGGGCCAGGAAAAGGCAGGGCAGGAAGCATTGACAGAAAACCTGTTTTATGCATTACTGCCCTTTCAGCCAAGCTTCCTCGACTCCGAAGCTGCAGTGGCAGCGACTTCCAGATGAAACCCTGGGACTTGACTCACAGAAAAAAACCCCGAATAACATATTTCCTAAACTCCATGTATTCTTTGCACCAAATCCCTTGTGCAGCACTGCGCTTGCAATTTTGAAACCAAGGGGGCTTTCTCAGGGAGCGCTGTGACCAGGGTGGGACGTCGCAGGTGCTCCCACACCGGCACAGGCTGACCCCAGCACCTGCAACTGCTCCTGCTCCTTAAGGGCCACATCTTCTGCATTGCGGAGATGGCATCGCCAGCCACAGCTCAGGTCCTGGCAATCGCGGGGAGGTTTCTCAGGCAAGTACTTCCAGCCCAGGGTGAAGCTGGATGGCCGGACCAGGACCAGCAGTAGCAAGACTTTCGTCAGGATGAGCTGTTCATTTGGGTCACTAGATAAGGACAGAGGTGCCCCTGGTTTACTGCACTGGCTGAAGTGTACTTTGTACCGTGTCTGAGGGCAGACTTTATCAAAACGAGGAAGCTTCAGCAAGAGCAGACCTGGCTCGAGCAGTGCCCTGAGCACCCTCTCTCCCAGCACAAGACCTGCCACTGCTCGAACTGCAGCACGCACAGGTCAGGCCAGTGCAATGAACTGAGATTTAACTGCGCTTCCAGAAGAGGTGACATAAAACGCAAAAATAACTTTTTTTTGCCTAGCTATGGACCTTTAATACTCATTTCAGTGCTGTGCCTTTTCATTTATGGACTCGTTTGTCAATGTTCCTACTAATTGTTTCCCACTAACTGAACGGCACTGGGCCACCCTCCTAATGTACTGCTGGCACTGCGTTAAGTCCTTGGGGTATCTGAATGGCAGATTTCACTATGTGCTATTTGCAGGCTGAGCTGTGGCACCGAAGCGGGAAATACTGAAAGCAATCAAAACTATGGAAAGTTCAATAAAAATAAAAAATTAAAAAAAAAACAGAAAAGCCAGCCAGCTGCTCAGCACAGGCCAGACCCTGCTTGCACTGGAGTCACTGGTCAGTGCTGGGCACTCTGCAGTCACTACCCGGAGATCAAGAGCAACATAGATTTCTGTTGTCCATAAGTTTTTATGATTCTGGAAATTTCCCGCAGTCCAGTGGCTGAACTGGGATTCAGCACTTGCTACAGTCAAGCCAAGCACTGCTTGGCCACACTGTGCTCTTGACACACAACGTAAAGAGCAGAGAAGCTGCTAAAAGCTCTGTCCTGACAGCAGGAAATATCAGATGACAGCTAAATGGCATTTCATCAGTGACCTCCAAAGTGATTAATTAATAGTACCAGATCCTTTCCCTCTGCTTTGTTACAGAACATCACAGCACAAGGCAACATGGCAACTGCATACCTAAAAATCATCTACATCTTCAAAAGACAAAGGGAGAGACTATCTGGAATAGTCAGCAACGTTGCCATCCTGTATGACGACATAACATACTGGGCTGCTCGTAAACAGCAAGGGTCAGCTTGTTAAAGACAACAAGGCAGCAAAACCAAGCTCTCAATGCAGAACACTGAGAAGGGGGTAAGAATGAGCAAGTAAGACACACGGGGAAGAAAAAACGAAAACAAAGTCAAGTCTCATTAAAATCGCAGACATAGCACCAGCCACAACCAGAATAAATGAGGCCATGCAGCATTTATGATGGAAAATAAAGCAAACCAAATGCAAACTTTGCTTTTACGGCAGAAGTCAAGAAATTAATTTTAAAAAGCCAACACGTATAGCCACCTTGGGGTCTGAAAGCCTCAGTCACTGTATTCAGCAAAGCCACAAAGAGTGTCCAAACATGAAATACTCAAATGGACAAAATCTGTTGTGACACAGACATTAATTAGACTTCTGGCCACAGTGCAGCGTGGCTGACTGCTGGGGAGATGCACACTGCAGACAACCAACCCATCCCAGGGGATCCTGCGCACAGCGCATACCGCACGAGCAGGGCCACCCAGGGACTCTGTCTTGCTGTGCCAAAGCCTCTTTCCAGCAGCACAGCCACCACAGACGGAAAAAAGTAAATATGTGGCAGCAGTCTCCCCTTCCAGCATCAACACTGGTATGGGACGGAGTTTGTAATCCCAACTCATTCTTTGCATGGTGGGTCTCCCAGACTGGGTACACCCAAGCATGATCCCAAGTCGTTATTTCATGTGGCACAGCCTGAGACACAGCATGAAGATTTCAACTCCAGGAGGCAACTGTATGATCTCCAAAAAGCACCCCAAGTACCCAACACCGTAGACAATACAAAAGTGTAGATTACACACACTCAGCAAAACCAGCACTTTTATTGGAAACATCTTGCCAATTCAGTACGGGAACGGGGATACTTGTTTCCATGAAGCTGTCCTGGTGCTGGAGAGCACCCAGAGGGCTACTTTCCATGAGGAGGATGGGATTGTTCTGGATTGTCTCAACTAGAAGCAGATGGGAAAAAAAAACAAAACAAAACAAAACAGAAGGACAAAGAACAACAGACATGCGGCCACAAAGTGTTAACATACAAACAGTTACAACTGAGCGCTTCAACTATGAGTCTTCAATGAAAGGACAACCTTCAAATAGAGTAAAAGAAACAAAACATGGGTGACTTTCCAAATAGACTCACATCAGAGAGATTAACTGGTAGCAGAGGACAGCACAACAATGGCATTTCAACAACAAAAGAAAAGGGAGTCCTCTTAACCAGCTTCTCCAATGAGCCAAATCCATAAATACCCAGCAGATCCAGAGAAATCTTTTTACTACGTGGAAAGACAGCTCGCTCTAAGGGGAGATTTACTTGAATCAGACTCAGCCTACACAGTGCAAAGCACAGGAGTAAGCAAGGACGTGAATTTGATTTCACTCTGCAAGTTGGTTGTAATGAAACAGGGACCCAACATTTAGTACAGATGGAAAAACAAAAAAAAAGTCTAAGAGGCTTTCTGAATCGTGGACTTTAAATAAGCTAGCTATCTGCACAAGGAAATATGCACAAGCAGTGTTACAGAAGGTTTTGTACATAACTAATTACAATTGAGCACCTGAATTTTACGTGATCACCAAATCACATAGCTTAATTATAGCAGCAATTAACTTTTCTGGAGCGCCCTACAGTGAACACTAACTTCAGTAGCAGCTTTGCAAATCATGGTTAGAACAGTCCTTCTGGGTAATGTGTAAATCACAACACTGAAATTTTGACTCTAATGGAAAGGAATAGCCTGTTACTTTATGATAAGCAAATGAAGAGGCTTTGTCTTACAC
Organism: Ciconia boyciana; assembly: GCF_034638445.1. Taxonomy (NCBI): domain Eukaryota; kingdom Metazoa; phylum Chordata; class Aves; order Ciconiiformes; family Ciconiidae; genus Ciconia; species Ciconia boyciana. The sequence continues at coordinate 9,959,507 of NC_132948.1, forward strand.
GAGGAGAGAATTTAAAGCTGCTTTTTTGTCAGTTTTATTCATCACAGCAGAGCAGCATCTTTGAAAATAACAAGGCTCAAACCTGGAGAGGGTTTTGAAATCACTCCACCCTTCTCATAGTTGAGATAATTGCTGTTTAATTCCTCTCCCCTACATAGCAAGTGTGTCTCTAAACACAGCCAACCCAAAGGTCTAGGGAGGCACAGCAAACTAAAAAGATCCGTGCTGTTGTACAGAATGATAACCAGAACGCAAGTTGCTCAGTGTCAACGGGGCTTTTACCTCTGGCTTCAGTGAGAACAGGGGATTTGAAATGTATTTAAGAGGAAGGAGGTAAGATGTTTAGGATTTTATTTTTTTTTAAAGAAGCCACTTGCAGCTGATACCTAGAATACACCCAAAAATCAAACTGCTTTTCAAGTTGCTATAGATTCCCCAAGCTGTTGTAACTGGACTGGGTACAAATGTAATTGTGGGTGGATCCATTTTTAAAAAGTGTTTTAGCAAGATCTTTCCTAAATTTGACAAGTGAGTGGGGCCTGCAGAAAGTATTTTATTCACTTTATTAAACATGGGGCTTAATTTATGCCCATTTAACAAATCAGACCTCCAGATTCAGCAATTACAATACGATCTTTAAAGATACTGATACATAGGAGACCACTGCTTCACATTTTCAATTTAAAAAGTGATGCAGAGTACCACCAGAATTATTCAGCTCTAGATACATATTCCTCTTCATTTAGTCCTGCATGATTCAAATATTAAACAAATGGAAAGCAACCAGAGCTTTGGGAAGAAAAAAAAATCAACAACCACATTCTCAATCTTTCTAGCTGGTGGCTGTGATATTCTACTCTGGTTTGCCAGCGTGATTTCTTGTGTGCTGTAAGTCTAGTTTTGTAGTAGTGACTCTTGGTTGCAATGTTGGCTTTAAGTAGCCGTTGACTAACAATCTCTAACAAGGGAAAAATTATGGTGCAATTTTTCCTCCTGCCCCAAAGCCCTGACGCTGCAGGGAACCAAAGCTTTAGGTGAAGCAGAAAGGTCAAATTTAGTTCTGCACAATAGTGAGCTTCCCTGACAGCTCCTTGCAATGAGAGCCTGCACTGAAATGGCAACAGACCATGAGAGCCTAGGCACAGAAGTGAGGTGAAGATGGTAGGAAATATAATTTATTTTATTAGATTAACTGCAAGAGCACTGATGTAATGGGAGCTGAGGCAGGGCATGGTCAGGACACAGTTGTTTCAAATGCAACCCGGTAAGACAAAAGGGCATGCACACAGCCATTTTAGACTTTGTTACTGCTGCAATTGGGGTAGAGCAAGTGAAGAGGCCACTGATGGCAGAGGAATCCTAGGAAGACAAAGTGTCTCACTGGCAAGGTGGCAAGGACAAGGCACTGTCACCAGCCCACCAATCTGCAGTAGCCTGTCCCATGAAAAAGCACAGGTTGCAACCAAGTAAGTCATCTCATTATCTCACTGTTGACTCTGCTCCTTCCAGTCTTCACTGGACCTCCAAGCATCAAAGTCCTAAACTCAGTCAACCTAATCATGTTTCATTCAGTCCCAACCACAAGCACCAGCCTGGGTGTAAGACAGGGACCTTCACAGAGAGGTCACCACATCATCACTCTCAGCAGCTGATGGCCTTGGTGTGACAAGTGAAGGGCATGTGGGTCACAAGGCACTGATTTTGTTGGAAGAAAACTACTTTTCTGGTAAATCGGGAATAAAGCTAATATTATAGGGCCAATTCTCTTTCTTGTCATTCCCAATTGCTTTGATAATTTCATGTAAAGTGTGAATATAACCCTTTAGACAGCTAATATGGAGCCAAAGTGACTTACCCAGAACAGCAGAATTGCCATCACCCAGTGGGAACCTCTGGTAACGAGGAATATTAAAGGGGGGCAAAAGGTAGAATTTCCTCTCCAGAAGAGGCTCGAGGCGTGAAGCAGATGGGTCTGCAGGGTGGAACAGGTTATAGACCTGCTGACAAGCTGGTCTGAGCTGAAAGACTAAAAAGATGAAGAAAAAACCCTCAAGCATCAAAAGGTTATTTGTTAGAATATTGTAAATATTTGTCTGTAAAAAGGACAACTGTTGGGTTAAAAAAAAGTGCTAAGGATTTATCATCTCCCTCATCTTCCAGTTTAGTCAACTGAAAAAATTTATTACAATATTTATAGACCCAAGAATTGCCCAGTATTTTTAATGCTTGGAAGTACATTGCAAATAAATCGTATAATCAGTACTGGCTAGAGCACACAGTGATCTGCTTCCTTACGGTGCAATAAATGTTTATATAATGTTTGGTTTTTACCAGTTTGTCTCATCAAATTACTGGATTTGTAGCAGGAGGTGCTTACACCATCCACTAAGTGAGCTCAGCAGTTTAACTCAGGACTTACTGTCAAGAGCTGGAATGACAGTTTTTCGCAGTGCAAGAACAAGACCCAAGGGAGAACCGAAGAGGAAGAAGTCAGTGATCTCAAATTCAAACTTTCCAATATTTCCTCCATCCAACATAGTAGAGCTACTAGATCGCCTGGATCCCGGGTCATTTCTCAGCACACTAGAATGTAAACTGGGACAAGAACAGAAAATAAAGTCAAAATTTTATTCACACTGGTTTTTTTCATAATTGAAGGCCAGATAAGTGATTGACAGTAAATATAATTTCTCTCTCTTCAGTGAAGGAACTGTGCCAATCAACCCACCATGCCTCAGTACTGTAGTTTTACTAGCCAGTAGAACGTCCCCCCAAACAATTACCCCATTTCATTGGCATAATTTAGACTGTCCAAATCCAAGCTTCAAGTGGGTTCATTTACACACTCCTATCTCCTCAAAATGTTTTTTCTTTGAGGAGTCAAATCTTGGTCGCTGCTAGCGGAATAGTAATTTGCAAGACAAAATAACCAGCAAGCCAAAATTACTACAGTAGCAGGGAAAAAAGCAGGTTTACAGTGATTCACTCCGTTACAGACGTTACTGCTACGCTTTCTGGTTGTCAACATTTGAGTTCCTTCCATCACCTTATTCTCCCATGTTACAGAAATCTGTGCTTACCCATTTCTTCCTCGTGGAAGTAGTTGGACAAATGTTATAGGATTGAAAAAGAAAAAGAAAGCAGGAGAGGAGAGAGAAAAAGAAAGATCAACATCTGCAAAAGGGTTTCTAATATCCTTGTGCACCAATTTTGCACCACAGCTTCCATGCATGTGTATAGCATTCACTGGGAATGGGACTTTGGGGTAATTAACTCAGCGGCCGTATAGTAAATTGTATTTATCATGCACCCAGGACTCTCCCACTTCTCTTCTGCCCATGAGGCCACATCTGTCAAGTTATTAGCAAACTATTTGTCAACCCCAGCCCAACAACTCCAGGTAACTGTACTTAAAAAGAATAATGATATAAAACATGTCTAGCTTTCCCCCCCTTTCAGGTGTCAAATCTCTTTGTAAAATTGAACCTGTGTGCAGTGCAGGCTGGGCAGTACACAGGTTTAACACAGAGATTTAAATTCACATATTGCTTAGACACTGAGGAAGAAGCAGCAGGAACTCTTAGATGAAAATCCCTGGAATCCACCCCCACATTAGGAAGCAGTGCTTCTTTGCAGCCTAGATCTAGGATTAGACAGTGAAATGACAGATGGGTAACACTAATCACCTGGTTCACAAAAGGGTTTCTGAGATTCTTCTGTTACCACCCAAAAGAGATAAGCTGCAATTTCTTCTCCTCTCCAGATTCTACAGATTCAGACAGCAGCCTTGCCAGGTTATCATTGTTATAATTAGAAGCGGAGAGTTGAAGACAGAGTACCAGCAGTGACTTAACAGGGTGTTTGCAAACACTTTAAAAAGCATTTGAAAAGGTTCTATAAAATATGTAGGATAAATGGATACCACAACAGTTGGGTTGGATAAAAGGTTTACTGGCCTGGAGTCAGGGATGATGCAAATGCAGCAGTCTCTTGCCAGCTCTGTGGCCCCAAGTCAAAATTCCAGGTGGTCACCAGCACTTGCTGTGTCTCCGTATGCAATAGCACTTGCTCATCAAGGCCACTTCTGAACGCAGCGTGCTGGCTGCCCGGCTGGGCAGCGACGTCCCAGCACTGCTGTGCTCATGGAAATAGGGCCGCTCACTCCCCACCATCTGTAGCACCGGAGCAGTTGCTCACGCACACTCCTCCTCTGGGACAGCCGTTCAATAAATGAGCAGCTGCAAATACTCACAAATTTGGGAAAAAAATGTGTTTCACTTGGACTTTGTTTTCCTGCTTTGGCAAACAATGCATCATCCCAGAGACAGCACCTCTGCTGACCACCACTCCCAAAGGATGCCAGAAAAACCTTCTTCTCATGCCGCACTGTCATGTATTCTCTAAAGGTGTACGCGTGCACACGCACAGTACTATTCTCCAGGTTACCAACCGCAGGGAAATAACAAGCTTACTTATGCCAGACATACATATCACAGAAAGTCAAAATAGTGATGTCAAAAATGAGAGGAACAGGAGGTTACAGCAGTGACAGCTAAAATGAGCATGTTCCCATTTCTGTGATGTGAACGAGCTTCCCTGTGATCACACTGCCAAGACGTGCAACACAAACACATTTAAAAACAAGCCACCTTCAGTGAAGCTACAATTATTTTAGCTGACAAGACTGCAGTGCCTTAAGCTTGCTGTGTGTAAGGAATACAAAGTTATTTAGAACACGTTCAGTTTTGCCGAAGACAGGGCAACAGCAATGTGATTCAAACAAAGTCACAAAAGAAAGAAACCCTGATAGCAGATTGCGTTATGGCAGGACGGGTGCAAGGGGTTTTTGGTGTATTCCACCCATCTCCCCACAGCATCTCTTCGTGGGGAATGGAAGAGAACAAGAGCACTCCTACCGCTGAGCAATTTGGATAGCTTCTCTCCTTTTACTGGGAACTTGATAGTCTTTTTAGCAATCAAAAGAAATGAGAGCCAAGGGGAACTCTGAATCTGTCATGCTCCAAGCAACCTACAGTGCCCTGTTCTCCCTTTAAAAAGCAGCAGATGTACTGTGTGCATTAATTAAACAAGAGCTTATGGATTTCAGAAGCAAATCAACTCATTTACAATAATACAAGTACAGCACAGCCAGAAATAATGTAGTTGTGCAGAAGGACTGAATTTAAAAATAAATGTGTGATTGTAATCTCCAGATGCTGCTCTGGCTTGCTGGGCATTATCCCAGGGAAGCGGGTAGGTCTGATACATGAATAAAAATGAGTATCTTTGGCACAAGTTGAAATCTGCAATCGGCACGCACAGAAAGGCTCCCATATGCCAGGCTGCCCGTCTGCTGAGCCCATTAGGAAAAGTTGGCTCTGTTCTGCCAATCTCCTGCACGAAGCCGCGTCACATCACGGCTTGGTTTTCGTATGGGAAAATCATTACTTAGTGACAGAGAGGCTGAAGGGGCATTCTGCTGATGACTGTGCGGCTCCGTAACGACAGCCGTAAGCACAAGGGCCAGGGCCGGGTGTGACGCCCTGCCATCACGCTGGAGGGGAAGAGGTGAATCACTGCACCAAGCCCCCCCTGCGCCAGGGAGCGGAGGGGGAGAGATGCGGAGAGAGCTCATACAGCAGCTTCAGCCTGCCCCTGTCCCTGAGGGAATCTTGCTTTTGAGCTGTGGGGAGACACCCATTTTTGACCCAAGGTCTAGAAGTAGATTTAAAAAAAAAAAAAAAAAGAAGATATAAAACCCTAAAAGAAGTAAAGGTGCACCAATCTATCAGCACACTGACAGTCCTTGCCAAGCTCCCCCCAGGTGCTTCATGTTGGGAGCAGGCGCAATGGAGCAGGAGGGACTAGGACAAAGCTATTTAAAACAACAAACTGCAATGCCTTATCCATGCCAGGCCCAGCGCTTATTCTAAACTAGATGTAAAACTGCAACAAGATGCCAGCCCACTTTCCTTAGCTGAGTCCGTGCTCCTGAGGTCAAGAACAAGGAGGAGAAAGAGCACATTTTTGCATTACTCATATTTTCTCCTGTAATACAGGAGGCTGTTTTGATAAGGTAAGAACAAGAGACTGATTGCCTTTTATTAACCTGCTGGAAATAGCTGAGAAGCTTATTGTGGTTTTTGTAAATGCAGCTGTCTTTCTGAACATAGTATCTCTGTGCACCGACGACATTCACTTTGATACTTTCTCTCTCCTACGAATCTTTTACAAAAGGGCCCCTGACATGGCAGGACAACACGAGTCCCTGTGCTGGAGCAACGATTGCAAGTAGTGAAGGAAGAGCAGAAGTGCAGGACAAGAGCCTTCAGCTCAGCACAGGGCAAAAGGAACAGCCTTGGGCACAGCTGCAATGCAGATAATGGTGTTTGCTGTGCAGGTCATTGCTGCCTAGTACCTGGGACGTGGGGAAGAGGGATTAAGAGGATGTTGCAGTTCCTCCAGGCCTGCAGGAGGAAAAGGTCTGGACTGTCCAGTTCCACAGGCTGAAGATGATGATTCAGTCAGAAAAAGCCTCCGGGCTTACAGAAGTAATCCCTGAACAATCAGCGGCAGTGGAAAGACTGCTATGAAAATTTCATTGGTTATGTTAACGGATACATTTCTGAAAGTCCATTTGAAGAAGCTTAGGAATGTGATGCTGGGGGCTTTGATAGTGAGTAACAGATTTGAAACACGACCTTGGTGCAACGGAGCAGCCCTGGCAGGGGACAGAATACCATCCCCTGTCCCTGCTCCATACAGGGGACTTGGGTCGCTTTGCCAAATAGTCAGAGAGACAGAACAATCCTCACGTGCAGTTGAAGGTCGCTCCATGAACTAGCCAACCAGCTAGGGTTCAGGATGTCTCATCCAGAGCATCCTACCACCATGACAGCATAAACCTGTTCCTGTGACAGGAAAGGGCACTGCAATTCAATCTCACACTTGAACGAAGCCAAAATTAAAGGATACTTGGCTCACCCCACATTTCCCAAGAACAGGCCAGCCAACTCAAAAATCAGCTTTCAGAGATGTTTTGAAATTAAAACAACACTGGATTCCCAGTTCTGCTTCACCCTCCTCCCTCGCACTGTTTCTACATTTGCTTTATGATCTCCATCCTGCAACTGCAGCACAGCAAAAATGCAGCTACCCAACTGCCTCAGCCGTCAAGCAACAGGATGAAGGGTTTCTTGCCATTGTAATAAAGATGCAGTAGAGCACCTGGATTCTCTCACTGCCACTGAGTAATAGTGCTGTAAATTTTTTTTGCATATACAACACACTGAAATCTATACCACTCCAATCTAAATTAACTTTCCTCCACCTTGCTTATCACAGGATGACAAAGCAACATTTGGGTTTCACAGATGCACCAGTCTCAGCTCCAGAATACTGCTGGTTCTGTTCCTTCAAAATCTTACCTGGAAAGAAAGGCTTGATGCTGCTTTATCGTGTCCAGTTCATAGGTTGATGAATCACTCCTTTTTCGTGGCAGCTGCTTCTTTGGATCTTCTCCGTTGCTACGGGGAATATCAATGTTGCTCCTGCTGAGGTGCCTGCTGGCTTCCAGATTAGAGCCACTGGAACAATAGCTGTTGTTCACCGTTATTCCAGGAGACAGGAGGTCGGTATCCTGGGATTTGAAATACGTGGATTTACCACTTTGACAACTGATCAGGAATACACCCACATTATATCCTTCTCCTTCTATCCTCCTTTCCCCATCTACCCCGAGATCCAGTTGAGGGCAATACAGTACCTCAGACCAAACCACTTCCTAAGGATGTGGGTGAAGCTTCACACCAGAGGGTGAAGCATCCCTGTTCAGAGCAGATGCACCCAAACTGAGACACACATGCACCTTAAGACACATGTTTGTCATTGGTAAGGAAAAGTGTCTTTGTTGTTTCATGAAAAGATCCTTACTAAAAAGAGGGGCCACGGAAGCGCTGTGGCCAGCAGACCTATTCCCAGTAGACACTGGGAGCCAGCATTACCTGGACACTCACAACGCTTCCTCGCCGACTGCTGTTCTGGCTCTCGGACACAGTCTGATTGCTGTAGCATAAGGCATCAAATCCCAGAATTCCTCCAACACAGTCCCCTACCAAGCAGACCTGAAAAAGGCAACAAAAGCAGGGGAGAAGGAAAAATAAACAGCCCCTTGACTTCAGTTCAGAAATGACAGTTAAAAGGAGTGCTGGATTATACCTAGGAAAGCTGCAGTAACAGGATGCCCAGTTCTTTCATCAGTAAAACTATTCAGTCAACGAACATCCACTCATACCCTACAGACTCTCGTTATTTAACATAGCTAATATGTTCTGGCTGTTCCCACCAGCCGACTGGAGTGAAGTGAAAGCAACACAGAGCACTGAGTACAGCACTAACTCCAGCCTCAGAAAATCAAGCTTGATTCCCTCCTTGCCAGCTATCCGTGCTACTTCAGGCAAGCTTCCCTGTGCTTCTGCCCCCTGTTTGTACCCTGAGAAGAGAACACTGTCCTGCCTCCAAGGGTATGAGCAGATAGGCACAATAAAGCACTGAGACCCTTGGGTGGGAGAGGGCTGTCTGGGTCCCCAGGCACAGCGCTGGCTGGGAAGAAGCTCAGGGTGGATAAATCACACTACAGCAGTGCAACGTGACAGCTAGTCCAATAGCTCAGACCTCGCAGGGCTGGAGTGTCACTTTGCTCACAGAGGTGTGAGGCTCAGTCATGGTCTTTTATGGGGCACAGCAGCTGCACAGCCTCAAAAAAGAAACCCACTTCTGTGACAACTCCAGCGCAAGCTGCTGAAGGTCCTTTAAAGATGGGAATGCTTAAATATCCTTGGTTTGCAATGGCAGCAGAGATCATGTTTAGTAACAAAGGTACCATTCCCGATTTGGAAAGGTGTGTCATGCTGAAAATTGATTAACTTCACAGCTTTGTACCTTCATTTCTGAACACAAGCTCAGACTCTGCTTTGAATCCCAAAGGTTCAAGACAGAGCACAAGCAATAATCTCTCTCTCAGAAAGAAAGAAATGGAAGCACAACACTTTCTTATTGCAGCTCAAAACTGTCATGTTTCCATCTCTCCTCAGAGATTAATGGAAAAGAGAGCTTCAGAAGGAAATTGCTTCACTTGCTCTTCCTTTCATTGTGGCTATAAACAGCCACTGGCTCACCTGGCCATTGAATGACATGCCCTCCTGGGATCTGATGAACTCGCTGTAGGCCTGGTTAGCTCTGATGATGACTGTGGCTACCGCTTCTTGGTACTGCGGGGATGATGTTGCTAGCAGAGGGAGTGCAGCAAGGGGAATGTGATCCTGGCTGTTGGACAGGCAGCCTTCGTCATGACTATATGGGCTGAGGCTGGATAGGGCAAGAGACATTGGAAATATTCAACCTAACATACAGAGTGGGGAAAACCATTTGCACACAGTACAGTCAGTATTGCGGTTCATTAAAAAAAGCCTCAAGATAGAAAGGCCATTTATTCCACTGTGAATGGGTGAGAGCTTAATAAATCTTTCCCTCCCATCAAACGTAAATCTTCAAGGACAACATACTTACATTGACAGAACAACCCTCAGACAAGGAATTAAAGCCTTAGTATTTATTGGATTAATTAGAATAAATCAATCTCAGAACTCTCGCTGCATGATTACTGTATTCACTGCAGCTAAGTATGAAATCAAGATTGAATGCCTCGCTAGTGTATTAATAAGTGCATTCTCAAAGCGTGGTCAGAGCTTTCAATACCACATGCAGAACATTTCAGGGAAGCAAAACAACCCAAAACCCAAGAATGAAATTTTATACGTGTCTCTCTGCGACAAAGTAGCATCAACTTACCTGGATACCAGTGAAAAGGCTTCAGAGCAGATGGCTGGGCAAGGGACTAGCCTGATGGCAATGTGTCCAAGAGCAGCTGGGTAGTGTACCCTCATCACTGTGTCAAACACTGTCGTGATGGTGTTGACATCCCCTTGCTTAGAGCTCTGGTCACCACTTCCTGAGTCCAGGATGTTCCCTCCATGGAGTACCAAGAGGAGGACATGGATTTTACTTGGCTGCATTAATGGCTGCACTGATTCATCCTAGGTGGGAATGAAAGAGAGCACAGTAGAAAGGCTTATTTTGCAAAGAGTTGTTTTGTTTGTTTGTTTTTGCAAGAGGTTTTTTTGCAAACTCTTATTTTGCAAGAGTTTGGACCAAGTGTATTTTATGCAAATTTTATCACCTTTTCTTCCCCAAGCTCACACATGGTGCGTACAATAAATGCACTATCCACATCAAGTCCACTCAGGGATGAGGCAAACAACAATCTGTGAAGCAAAGTATTTCCAACAGAAACAGTATTAGCCATGATACAAGGCCTTGGGCAAGCCCCCATCTAGAAGACTGAGTTCAGTTTGGGCCATCCACGCACAAAGATAATTGCAGTGTGACAAGGACCACAGAAGGACAAGAAGCATGCGAACTTTCTGAACAGAGACTAAAAGAGTTCAGCTTGATTTGCTTCACAAAGTTACCTGAGAATGAAATCCCTGCTCTCAAACACAGTAGAGATGAGTAAAGAAAGCTAGGGAGGGAAGAGAGGCACTTAAGTCAAAGGACAGTGCAGGCACAAGCACAGGAGTCCAAACTGATCCTGAATAAGTGTAGACTGAAAATCAGGTTTCTAAACACAGGGGATATGAGGTTTTAGAATAAAATCTGCAGGTTTGTGGGTAAGAAACTAAACTCTCTTCAAGAAGGAGTGTGCTTAATTTATGGAAATGGGCATTAGATACACCTGGATAAAACAGCCGAGAACCTGACTACTCCTTCCAGGTCTCTTATCCTACACACGTGCATGAACAAATGCACACACACAGCCTCAGCGTAACTGACTGTCCTAAGCAGAAGGAATGCTGAAAGTAAAAAAAATTGCATAAAATTTTAACCAGGTAAAACATGGCAGCAGTAAAGACACTACTAGTGTGCGTTAGGGCGGAAAAATAAAGAAATAAAAGATGGATGTTGCTTTCTGTTGGGGTGCTAAGCTCAGCTGCAGCAGTTGACAGTAAAACACATTCATCAAAATTAACAAATAAGATCAAACAGGTCAGCAAGTGGCAAGTTACTGGGGAAAGAAGTTGTAGGAAGACATCAGTCATTGCATCTGTTTGCCTATGACAGAAGTTATAAATAAGACTTCAGATTTGCTTATACTGTGGCAAAAGAGGAACTGAAAAGAAAAAAATTCAAGATCCTGTGACCCAAGACTGGCCAACATCTGGCTAGGAGACTGCTACATGAACACAGTAAAGGTTTTTATTTTGGCTGTCCAGGTCTTTTGCTTATTATGTTGACTCAATTCCTTGCCTAAACAGACAGGCTGTAGTCTGGGGGAAGGAGGGAATTGTATCTGAACTCCAGAGTGGGTTATCATTAAGTGCCCTGCCAGAACAGCTGTAAGGCCAATCCTGATGCCCCAGGAGCAGGTACAAGAGCATCCATTGGTACTGGTCACATATTAGAACACAATGGAGCAGGAACTATTTTTAATATCTAGTCGCTACCAGGGCTTTCAATGTTTACAGCTCCCATACAGACTCAAATCCCCCATCCCAACACCTCGGAGATATGTGAAAGCAGGTACTGATCTTTCCTCCTGTGCCTTATCCCTTGTGCTAGCAGAGACAACATTTGAGAACATCCTGGGCAACTCCCTGTTGAGGCAGAGAAATAGCCATTAGGAGGGGGTGTGGAAGGGGTGGAGGGCTGCAGTATTTTCCATTTGGCAAATTCTTCTCATTTTAGCATCTTTAATCACCTGTTGTCCTTTGAGCACCGACTGAGTCCCTGACAAACCTGCTGGTGGGAGGAAAGCATGCCCAGGCACACATTAGCAACCTAACAACTCGCTTACATTTTTACCAGATAATGGTAAAGCATGTCTTAATACACAGCCTAGCAGAAGTATTAAAATTCAAATCCAAGTCTGTAATAAAGATTTTCCGGACCTCCTGCATAAGAATGGCCTTTAATTATTTAGTACCATTACACTGTATTAATGCCTGCTCTTTAAGCCTTCTCTGATTCCAGTTTACAGTGCCTGCAAAGTGAACTTTTGCCTGGTGAGAGGCATGGGAGGAGCGCGCTCAGCATCGCTCCTGCTTTCAGACGAATGTTTTAAGTGCTCATTTGGAGAACAACATGAGTCACCGAGCTCAGGTCATCCAGAAGTTTATCAGAAGTCATTTGGAGGCACCTTTTCCTTTCAGTTCATTAACCTCTGATCTTGAAGGAAGTGGGGAACATGCAAGCAACTGCTGATTAGTTTAGGGGTGGAGGTGGCTATTTAGAACTTTCTTCTAAGATCTGGAGTCTCTTAAGACACCTGACTCCTGAAATACCTTTCGGTAATGGGGACTCTTAGGAATGTCAGACTATTTTAGTAGACTGTTTGTGAACGACTACAAATAACTGTCTTTTTCATCTCACTTTGAAGTCTGTTCTTTGTCTAAAATGAAGGCAGAAATGGGAGGGGGTTGAGTCTGTACAGCCCTCTGAAGAAGACAACAAGTTCTCCACACCATCTTGAGCTCTAAGAGAAATCTTAGGGCTGTGACTTGCTTATCTTGAGGTGGCTAGAGCCATTCCCATCCCCAGCCACCCACTCTCCCCATGGCCCTTGAGCTCTGAGTCTATTACGAAAAAGCCAAACCACTGTGAACTTACAGCCTGGCACACAGAGTAATACCAAAACCACGCTCATGGTCTTTGATAGACCACAACATAACTTAGGCACTCTGCAAGCAGCTACATTATCTCTGCAGCACAGACAGGCAGATGCTTTAAGGGTAGGATGAGATGTGCCGCTCCAAGATGCACTGTCTCACTAGGACACTGAATTACAAAAGCCTGTATATGCAAGTCTAGAAAGCTGGGGTGCGTGTGTGTGTTATTATTTATTTATTATTTTATCCAGAGTGCTGATACAGGCTATGCTATAACTGGTTTCCAAACAAGACCCTGAGCAGCTCCAAAGAGTGGGCTACAGCCGAGCTACGTCACCTGGACCACTGCAGCCTGCACCTTGGTGCCGCAGTAATGCAGCTCTCCTGCTCCCACATCCATGCTAGGATGCTCGGCATTAGCAGGATAGCTCTGCCCAGCAGTGCCTCAGGCTGCAGTTATCTCCACAGGATTAGTATTTTCTTCCAGTTGGATACCTGACACTGCCTGCAAACTACAAAGCATTTTCTGTATGATGTTAAAAAGACAGGTGAAATAATCCCTTAAACTTAACCATGAAGTACACAGCATGCCAGTATGGCTCCGAATGACACAAAGACAATACACCGCTCGCAGCACAGGGAGCTGTTTACCCCATTTACCCCACACGGACACGTTCCAGCGCCAAAGGATCTCATTACAAGAAACCGAAGCACTTACTTCAATGATGCTGAGCCTCTCCACACTGGAGCCAACGTGGTACTCTGCTGATGTCTCGTGATACAAGTCACCTGGAAGCACAGAGGTTTGAAATGTCAGCACTGCAAAATGCTATCTGGCAAAGACACTCTTCCATAAAGACACTGTTTGTGCCAATGCCTCTCAGCCTCTTCTGCCTCACATCTCCTTAACTATTTCATCAAATTGCCCTCTCCCTCCCTCCTGCCTCCTTCCACCCGAGAAGCCTGGGCAATGCTGGGTCACTTATTTTCCAGCAATTTCTCATAACCTCGGTAAGCGCTGAGGACATTAGTGAGCTCTTCTCTCATTACAGTGATCCAGTATCATTGCTCTATTAAGGATGGCAACAATGGGAAATCCCTGCACAATTGTCAGAAATGATTGGTTTGTGGGAAAATAAAAGGAATTACTTGAACTATGCTGGAGGAGCAGAGAGCTGATGTGTTCATACGTCTGTGCCTACACAGACCGACTTTGTACCAGAAAGCTAAGTGTCATCTTCCACCGTGCTGCTACATGAATCGATCTGGCTGAGGAGCTAGCTTCCTTTCAAAATATCATAACGACGAGCAGAAAATAAAACTGAGGCAGATACAGACAAGAACAAAGGATGGAGCAAGACGAAAGAAAGGAGAAATTCAAGTCATTCAAGACAGAGCTGGAATATTTCATCATTATACGAGAGAATCCTGGCTGTCGCACAAAGGAGCCTAACCAACATGGAAAATAAAAGAGAATCAAGAGCTATCCCAGCTCCTACTGGGCAATTCTTTTTTGGCAGCACTGGGCAGTCATTTTTATGCTCTGTTTCAGCTTCTCCTTTTGTGAGATAAGGATAACAAGTTTTATCTTTTTCAGAATGTGGCTGTAAATTGCTTGGAAACACTGTAAAATATCACATGCAGTTTTTACTTAAAAAAAATTACCCTGGACATCATCGCATTCGGGGGTTTCAATTTTATCCATCAGATCATTGGAACTCCATTTGGTTATTTCTTTCGGGAACATTTCCTCATTGTCAGACAAGTCCTCTTTAAAAAACAGATTTTTTGAGTCACACACACAAAAATATGTATACAGACAAGAGCACAGAACAAAATTTTAAGTAAAAGTAAGGCCCCATAACTCTATGTAATCTTATAAACATTTGGATGGCTTAAGTCATAATAAAACATGATACTTTAACAGCTTTTGTTATATAGAAACCAAAGCACCTTTTGAAAAGTAAACAAAATGTTTTAGTTGCATGTTTTTAACAAACAAAACTCTTAAAGCATGGAAAAATAACATGGATTTTTAATGCTACTATTTCAGGTACCAAGTTTGACATTTTTCTTGCCATACTTTCTGATGATGCTAAAGCAGCCAGAATGCTCCAGTACAGGAGAGGACAAAGCAACGTTTGCTGCTGGGATCCTCCCAGACCTGTCTGAAAGCTGCAGGATGTCTTTGGGGGAAGCAGTGACAAGGATCGCTATTGTTAATAGGACCAAACACCTAAAAAGGCATGAGTAATAAAGGAAATGTGAACTCCCTAGTCTATCTTTAGCCCGATTTCCTTAGGAGATGAGACTTGTTTGATCACACTGAGTGCATGTGTCTGCCATTTCCCTCCTACCTCAGGATCTTCTGAATCCCCTGGCTCAGTTCAACTACAGTTGATAAAGAATAAGGGTCCCCAAAATATTATGTTCCTAGAAGTGTAATTAAAAGGAAGAGACATAAAGGAGAGACCCTATAAAACACCCCACAGCAGTATCCAAACATAAGAAAGGTTAATAGCCTTGCTCTATAGCAGACATCAGAGGAGTTATGCCAGGTGAGGGGAGAAAGGAGGGCTGTCAGGTGGGTGACACTGGAAGGCAGGCTTGTGCTTTGTGCCCACACCACACGGTGCTGGGCTGCAGAGCCCTAATTCACCGCAGTAAAAGCCTGACACAGGCAGGAGTCCAGCCTTGCCTGTCCACAGGCCTTTGCTGGTACATTCACATGGAAACTAGCAGCTGAGCCCTGCGGAGGTATCACTAAACAGGCCATTAGCAGCCGTAGCACTGGAAGAATTCCTCCCAGTGCTCCTATCGGACACCCCACACACCCACTCCCCATGCCTGCTGGCCTGGGCTAGGTTATCCAACACGTGTGGACTTCCCCCACGAGAGGCCGAGCTCGCTCTCAGCCCAAGCCTGAACACAGGGCGGCCAGTCTGGAGCTGAGAAAGGGCTCACAAAAATGTTTATGTCAAACGAGAGGTCCTCTGAGACAGCAGCAGCCTGATGGCTCCGTTATCGGGTGACAGCACGGACCCAGCCCAAGCTGGGCAGGGCACCATGCAGCCTCCACACTTCATGCTTAATCCTGGCAGGTTCCGGGGAAGGAAACAGAGCCTCGGAGCTCCCGCTTGAACCCACGGGAAACCAAAAACCAGCAATGCAAGTCTTACAAAGATGCCTTTGCTATGGGTTGCTGGTTCCTTTTTTTTCTTTCTTCCTCTTTTCTTTTTTTACATTGAGGATGTATCTTTTACTGTTACAGAGGTTAAGTGCTTTCTAATTTATTTATTGTTCTGTGCTTAGTTTTTCTTTCCTGAAAATTTTGGGCTTGTAAATTTAATAAAGAGTTATAAACATAATAACAACAGCAGTAATTACAGATGTCTTGAAAATCTAAAAGCTGTAATCTTCAGAGTCCCAGCCTAGGATTCCCCCTTTCTTGTTGCTGTACAGTTACTAAGAAAATAATTTGTTGGAAGAATCCTAGGATGGGGAACAAAAATATTATGAAATATAGACATCTTTTCAGCAAATCTGAGCAATTAAAAAAAAAAATGAAAGGGACTAAGGACAGACCCAAGCAAAGACCAATTATTTTTAGGAGTTTCTATTTACACTTTGACCATAAAAAGAGAGCGACCTGGAAACTTTGCCTCAGCATGCCATTTCCTTTTTCAGCTACAGAAAAAAATCTGAGTAAATGCCCGTTTTCCTGCACAAGGGAGTGCGGAGCTACCTGTTCAGAGCAAGTGGAAAGCACAAGCATGCAACACACATGCTGGCAGAGAATTAAGAGGAAGATTGCACTCAACGCTCCTCCAGCAACTTAATCTAAATATTAAACTTATTTCCTTGAGAGGTTTAATTACAGCCCTTATTGCTGCTCAAGTGATCATTGAATGGGATATTACTCCCATTATTAGCATTTATTACAGGATAGATATTAGATATTACTGTATTTGTCACTCTCTTTACCAGGGTATGCCAGTGAATAAGGAAGAGTGGGAAGCTGGCGACAAGAAATCTTCTCAGGTTCAGGTTACGCCCACTGCACTGCGAGGAAATGTGTGTGTATATATGGGAAGCACTTCTGAGGAACTCTGCTCAGTGTTGACTCACATCCTGATCTGTGCCAGTTCCCATGGTACCAACCCCACAAGCCTCCCTGGATGAGCTGCAAGCGGTGCTTCATCCCTGCGCACAGACCTGGAGCTGGGACATGTCATCGGCGGGCCAAGGGGCAACACGAGGTCCCTCCCGAAGAGAGGGCTGCGTTGAACAGCACACACATCAAGGCTTCAACTCTTAAGCCAAAATCCCATCAGACTAGGCAGACTTTTCAAACCCAACTGTGCAGATTGCAGAGGACAATCTGTACGTAAATGGAGACATGCTGTGTGCTAGCAGAAGAGGAGCTTTTTCTGTTAGCAAGCTCCTAGAAGTATTGCAACAGAGGTGCTGATACCAACTGTGGCACAAGGCTCATTTTTGTTAATTCTCCTTCCCAGACCTGTTAGGAGCATGTCAGGGATTCCCTGGGGGCCTGGATCCCAGGCAGAGCTGTCTCTCTCAATTTTATTACTGAGTAATTAAAAAGGCAAAAAAAGAGGGTGGATAGCAATGATGCCGCTTCGATGACTCACTCCTCTTTTCTTGTATGTACATTGTTACAATAAATCCCCTACATAGTTCTTCTAGATGCTACATAAGTTAATAAATAGACACACTTAAACTACGTTGGCCCTTCTCCTTCCAGGCAAGAGACACATTCACCCCGACTGGCACACATCCTGGCCATTTAAGCTGCTATTGTGCAAGTCACTACAATAGCATGCCACCTTCTACCCCAGAATTCGAGATGCATGCCTAAATACTTGATACGAGAACTCTTCTGGAACGTGATGCTATCAATTTTTTGAGACTGAACTTTAGCTGAACATCAGTGAAATTCTGCTTTACAAAACTGGGGCGTCATCTTCTAACAGCTGCATTTCACAGAAAGGTCACCAACTTCATCAGCACACGTTGCGCATCTAACTTAACTTGGCATTACAAGCCGAGAGAAGAGTCCATCTGTTGTCAGTAGAGACGGAGCCCTTCAGGCTTAAATACGCATTAAGTACAATACATAAAACGAGTGCAGTGGAACAAAGCTTCTTCACACACACATGCACAGAGAAAAAAAATAACACAGCTTTCTCCTAATGCTGATAGTCAAAATTACTTTGAGAACGCTGTAGTCAACACTGATTAATTTTGGCACCTGAAGTACCTTCTTGCATTCACTACTGTATTTCTTGGAACGGGGGAATAAGGATTTAATAAAGGCGAACTTGGGTCTCTTCAGGCCCAGACAGGACAATTAATCATATCTCCTACTGATTAAAAAATAAATTAGAAAAATAATCAGTCATACTGAATCACAATCATTAGGACACACCCACAGTCCAGTTAGTATTGCTGAATTTTACCCACACTCATTTTCACCAAATAAAATACAGTTCCAAAGGTTCAGACTGTTCAAGATCCCTTCAAATAGAACACACTGAATCTGAAATGTTGCTGCGTTAAATATAAGAGTCTGCTGGGTGATGCTGGGGGTGCTTGAAGAAGCTGCACTGATGCTGCACATATCTTGGTTAGAAAGGAAAAGACTTCAAACAAAGCAAAAAAGTCTCGCTTCCTTCCCCGCTCACCCCCCACCCTCGTGCCTTCCGTTCTCTTACCCCACCATTTCAGGAAACAAACGATGGTGATTTAGGCTCCACATACCATGTGCATCAAAGAATTCATCATCTGAGCTGTCATCCGAATCTCTGGCAATGCTCTGCATCCTCCACTCGGAGATACTATGGCGTGAGGGACTTGCTGGAAAAAACAAAAAAGCCTTATGCGATATGCTACATCGACAAGACGGAGAGTTCCCAACATGATCTCTGCTGGAGGAACAGTCGTGTGTTCTCTATGAAAATTCACTGCTGCAATATTAAAAACACAAAACCCCGATGATGCTGGTGTGATGTCAGTGTACCGCTTTACAGATCCTGTTTGTTTACTGTTGTTAGAACCTGCCAGCAAGATGCTACATTAAAGCAAGCTGTTTGTATCACTCTTATGCTATTTTGAATGGCAGCTATTTATAATTGTTAGTAGGACGTGCAAAATCAGCTGGGTTTTAAAGTTTGCAATTAGGAAGGAAGCAGGCTGATTGGAAGCTTTCTTCGTGCCTCTAATCAGCACACAAACCATGCCTCTGCTTCGCTAACTTTCGGGTGGGTACCTAAGCAGAGCAGCCTGGATAGAAATAATCTGTTTTCTGGAAGGAAATTGCTTCCACACAAATTGGATTAGAGATCTATTTAAACTTTAAACTTGAATGATTTAAACAACATGCTATGCAACTACTTCATACAGAGCTGTCAGAGCAGCTGTTCTGACGAGCGAGGAGAAAACCCAGTGGTCCTTTTGGTTCCTGTTTGCCCTCCTGCTCTCACACCTACCTGCTCCCTTTCATTTTCCCCTCCAGAGTTCCCTGTGCTAAATATAAACATATTATGGCTTCTTTCTTTCTTTCTTTTTTTCAGATATAATTTAGCAATAATCCAGCCTGAACTCTTCTTGGCTGAACTTGTTACAGAACAGCCATCTGCTGAAGGGAGCACTGTCCAGAGAACAACGAGAAAGAGGGTTTCTCCCCTCTTTCAGATAGTTCTTGCATGTCACACAGCGCACACAAAGCGCTTGCAGCAGCCACCTAACCTAATACTGCAAAAACCTGAGGAGACTGACAAATTCTCATTTACCATATACAAAGACACTGAAAGGTTCTGGTTACTGTGACAGCTGCACGAGCTGTTTCATGCTATTGTTGTAACAGTGTTAAATCTGTAAGTCAAATTTTTCTAATTTTGCTACCCGGTTGTCACATGGAAAGAGGATGGAGACCCTGTGCAGAGTCATCTAATTGCAGCTCAGCAGCCCCCAACTACCCCACCGCCCACCCCTTAGGGAGCAGCAAGCGAGGAGGTTGGCAGAGCAGATCTAATTCACGCTGGAGTGACGTCAAGGCACTCGCATAATAGTTGCTAAAAATAGACCATATAATAACATATGGGATGGTGACAAGGGTCCTGCTATCACCAGAGGTCTCGCTCAGATGGTATAGAAAGGACTGAGATCTTTTGGAGAAAAGGCGTTGCTTTTTTCAGCTGGAGGTAGCGGTAAGTCGAGACAGCCCTCCTTGCTTCCATATGTTAATATGCTGCCAGCATGAAGAAGGATTAAAATATCTGCATGACGTACTTCCCAGCACATCACAATTCATTTCTTTCATTACTTTTTCTTGTAAAAGCTGAGACATTCTGCAGTTTAAAAGAAATTCATGCTTTGCTACCAGTGAAACCTTCAAGTGAAATCCTAAGAGGTCTGAAAACTACAGCTGCCAATGAACATGTCAGCAGTGGAAGAGGGGGTTCATAACAGAGGGTATAATGAGAGATGGGCACATCAATATAAAATCCTGGTGCAAGCAAAGTAGCCAGCATTTTTATCTTTATACAATGATTTATGAAGCATCTGGTAGGTTGTTCCCTGGGGCTCACTCCTGTGAGTCATCGCAAGGTAAAACTACTGCTCATCTCTCATTCACCCTGTGATGAAATGGTAAATAAAAATGGAGACTCAACTCGCAATATTTAGTGCATATGAGAGATGGAGAAGCTTCACTCACCTAGATGTCCCCTTCCACTGTCACTGGAAGAAATGCTGCCCCTTGAGGTTTTCAGAAAAATCAAGATTTTTTTTTTTGCCCTCTTGCTGCGAGAGCTCTTACCCTGCTATCAGCTGCACTTGACTAAAAGGAGAGGGAATTGCTGAGGGTTCAAGCCTTCTGTCTGTAACTCACTGGGGATTCACCCCTTTGTACAGAACGGTCTGAGGAAGGGAAGAGTTTAGTACAGCAAAAAAAGGTGACTGCCTAGGGAGAGGTGAATGACAAAATTCAGGACTCAAAGCTGAGTCCTTACAGGGTATCCATAGGGGAGGCTTTAACAGCAAAATCCTGAAAGCTTCCTGAATGGTATTTAAAAGGAAATATAAATGCAATCCATGGTCCCACCTAATCCTAGGCTGTGAGGTTTAGTCTCCAAACAGCTACTGCACATCATCACCGGTGGAAGGCAGCAGCACCCACCCACTTTTTTTGGAGTACCTGCCTTATTTCCCCAGTAGCTGATGGGAGTGCTGCGCTGTGTGAGCTACACTGCAGCACCCACAGAGCCAAACGCCCACTTTTGAAACGAACGGCATGTAGTAACATATAACCCCGGCCAAGGAGCACGGAAAACAAGAGGCAGTTAACAGCAACCCACAGCCAGGCCAGTTCTGTGACACAGCAGACATCCAGAAAGGGAACACTGCTAAAGGACCCGGCCTTATAAAAGCCACCAGTGGCTCTTGCGTAACAGGCACTAACTCTGTGCTGCTGTTTGTCATCTGCTGAAACCCAACGCTGCTAGCCAGCTGCTGCCTGCTCTTCTACTCTTTTTTCATAGTTTCTCTGCTTTTGAGCTTGGCAAGAATTCTGCCATGTGCCACTGAATCACAGTTATGGGATGACTAGAAACATTCCCAAACCCGTAACAGGTCACCAGAAAAGACTGAGCCTGCAACACCAGCAGAGAAGGCCTCTGAGTTAAAAGGACTCACAGGAGAACAGCATTGTCCCAAACAGCATTGTCCCAAAGGTGCCAGCCACGATGAGACATGGTCATACCTCCCGAAAGCCCAACCTCCATACAGTTCAAAGGAGCAAGTCAGCAGCAGCATCTTACCTCCTCTCTTTGAAGATCGTGAGGACTTCGAAGAGGTGGACCACTGCTTAGTGAGCGATCTTCCAGAGGCTGTTTCGCTGTTACCAGTGGCATCCTCTGTGTCAACAAGTGAAACCGTGTTGGCTTCAGCATCCTTCTCACCAGGAGTGTCTTTGACTCCGTGCTGCTCAGTATCATTTTCACTGCAGAACTGGGCCATCTTCTGAGCCAGCATCAACTGTGCCTCCTTTTCCAGCTGCCGGATATCCTCAATGGTGAGCCCATACCATTCGTCCTGCCAGCACCAAGCCTGCCGATGGGCACGGACCATGACCTTCCGCAAGCCTGCAAAGCCAGAACGCCCCAGTCACCAGTGCTACAAAACTGCAGGAATCGATGTGTTCCCTTCCCCAAAACCTCAAGACACTGTGGCACAGATATTACAGTGGTGTCAACTACACAATGCTGTAAGCTGCAGTAAAGGACCTTCATATAGCAAGCAGCAGGATGGCAAATTAGTCACTTCATGTACTTTATTCTCCTCAATTCTTGCTAACCAACCACGCATGGAAAAATTAGCCAGTCTTCTGCAACTGCTTTTAACTTGGGAAGCGATTTCCTAATTCCAGATCCAGGACTTTGTCTCGTGACTGCCCTCTCCACCAAGGAGGAGCCAGGCACAGACCACAGTTGCAACTCCCATGGAGTTTCGGGAAGTCGTAACATTTGGATCCAGCCTTCAAAGTGAAGTGTGTTCCCAGAAGAAAGAAAAAGAAAAAAAAAAAACCATAATCAACAAAAACCACTGATTGTTTTTATCCAGGAGAGTTTCAAGTGGTTCCTTCATGAACACTACATACCCCACCACAATTGTTACATGACTGAAGCACATCCCACATCAGCAGTGCTAAGACTAAAACACCTCCTTTCCTTGGAAACCTGTTTTCTGCACCTGGTTTCTATATATCAGTGACACAGCATCACAAATACGAGCTTCTGAGATAATGGGATGGGAAGGAAAGTAAGGGAGGGAATAAAGAGGCTTTATTTTGCAGTTACCATCTGTCTTCTGCTGCATGAGAAAAATGAAGCAGGTAAAGCCAATTTAAAATATTTCAATGTATCACATATCTGAAAGGAAGAACTGTCTCAATATCAACACACAATGCTCCTGACCAGGCAACAGAAACTTTCCTCCAAGACTTAAACTTGTTGGCTAACATCATCATACCACCAGGACTTTTAGAACAGTATAGTCACTCAGGATTTTCAACCAATATTATTGCTTAAAAGCTCACGACAGGTCAAAGCTCCGAACTGCTATTTATTACTGATGGGAACACACAGCAATAACAGTGCTTTTAAAAGCTTCTATAAATACTGACACACCAATCCTCAGGAGCCCGGGGTGGGGAATCAATAAATATTGTTGCCCTTTAATTACTGGGAAACTGAGGCAGAGATGGATTGAAGGACATGCCAAAAGCAGCAGTGGGAATTGTTGTCAGTGGGATGAGGGATCCACAGTTCTCCTCTGGTAAGCCTGGAGCAGAAACGTACCGTGCCAAAAGGCTGGCAGGCAGGGTAGCCAACCTCGTACTCTAATGAAGACCATGGCTGAAGACCACAGGCCACAACACCACCACTGCTATTACAAGATAGAGAGTAATCAACAGGCTACATTAAAATCATTTAGGTTTTGGGAGCTGCAGATCGAGCTCTCTAAGCACCACCAAGAGGAAAGATGGCCCTTGTAAGCCACCCTCCATTTCCAGGAGCACAGCCAAAGCTGGATGGTCCCACTGCACGCAAGGTTGCTAAGGTGTTTCCAGCAACATGTGCTTCACTGTTGTACAGAAAATCTTAGATCTCACTACTATCACAGTTTCTGTGATGTTCAGCCTAAATATGCCTTTTGTTTTCAGCAATCACTTTTTTTTGGTTTTTTTAAACATACAAAAAGCTTATTTTCATATGTTTATTTCCTTCCAGGTCTGGGCACTTTATTGTCTGCTCTGCTCTTTGGTTAGTTCTTAATGCCACCAGCCACCACAAGTCAATGCATCAGGAGGAAATAGCCATTGAGATCAGCAGCTCAACGCGATGGACCAGCTCAACCTGAACTTCATTTGCACAGTAAGATTAAATCTATCAATATTTTATGTATTTCTGTGCCTGACTTTCAGAAGGGAGCTCCACGTAGGGGAGGCAAGTTTGAGCCAGCAGACTGTGACCTTCTGGGGGCAGAACAAGGAGCCTTGGCAACTTAATTCTGTTCAACCTTAGTCAAGATTCAGAGTTATTTCTCCCACCAGATTACTTTTGCAGAACTACAGGAGAATGATTTAGCCTCTTCACCTCCCATTCTGATTGACAATCAGCAGAGCTTAAAGGTGAAGATTAAAGTCCCATCACATACACACTGAAAGCCAAGAAAATGTTTCTCTTGCTGTAATTCAGTCCCCAACACCACAACCATCCTTTGGACTTCCACACCCACTTCTACCTTGCTTGAAACATCTTGGAAACAGACTGTGATCAGACACAGAAGCGAACGGCCCCCTCGCTCTCATCCCAAGGCTTCCTGTATTCCAGGGCTCAGCAGCCTCCGCTCATGCTCCTGGATCCAGCCTTGATGTATCAATGGACCAACTCCTTGGAAATTCTCTGTGTAAAGGCACAGATGCCACTGACCACATACCTTTGTTTTAATGGGCTAACGTCATAGGGAACATGAAAACCACCTGAGGGTAAAAAAAGTCTCCTGAAGTTCCCCTCTGTCTTCTTTCACTTCATCTCTTAGATCACAAAAATTGCCTGTATTGCTTCCTCCCAACTCCCAGACCTCCCCATCTGCAC
This sequence comes from Ciconia boyciana, assembly GCF_034638445.1. NCBI lineage: Eukaryota > Metazoa > Chordata > Aves > Ciconiiformes > Ciconiidae > Ciconia > Ciconia boyciana. The sequence goes on from NC_132948.1 coordinate 9,983,907, forward strand.
TGCTCACATCACTTTGATTAGACATCCCAAATCACCCTTCCTTAAAGCCTTGTTCTTTTGAAAATAGGATGGCATTACAGGGCTTCACGGCTGTTGTGCCTCTATCACGCCATATTAGTTATGAAGTCAAAAAGACTGAGATTATTTTCATAGCCTCTGGCCTTCACCTGGGATGTGTCAGCGATGCTGCATTTCTCTCTCTCAAACACAGGGAGAAAAGCTGGAAGAGAATGAGGCTGTCCAGGTACAAAAGAATTTGAAAAATAAAAGTCATGGCTTACAGAAAAAATCTTCACTGCTAGGGATGGAAAACTTGAGCAGTCCCTCAGTGCACAGCAGTGAGTATATCACTGAATTAATCTTCAGCCTGCAGCACTGAAGCCTTCCAGTAGGCAGCAGAGACCCAGAGGACACACCGAGTGCCCTCATGCAGCTATTTAGATTCAAGATCCAGCCACAAATGACTGACCTCACCTGTCCAGGCACTGCTTCCCCCCCTGTGCAATGGAAAAAAAATCAAGTCTTAAAGCATTTTTTAATCAAAATGTTAGAGAAAAAACAAGCTTTTTATTTGAAAAGTGAAAAGGAGGGGACAGATCAGACCCAGGAAACAGAGTGTAATTAGGAAAAATTCTCTTTTTAACAGATCAGAGATGCCCATCAGGACAGTGCTGAAGGCATCTGTGGTCCAGTTCGCTTTCATTTTTCTCTCTGGCAGGAGGGGAGGTGCAAACGTCTCCTGCTCAGCCCGCGAAGTCCCTGTCCCACACTTAATCCCACACACTGTGCTTTCAAAGCCATGCCTCATGGCCAGCTGCAGCCCATTTGGCAGTTTGCCTTGCAAGCCTGTGGCATGCTGTCCCATGTAGTGGGAGCTGGCCGGGGAGGACAGGTTGGGTACAGCATCCCACCAGTCACCTTATTCCAGGTCAGACAGAATGCAGCAAGCCCAGTGGAGGTGAGGCTCCGGGCACTGCAACGCTCCTCCATCCCCCCTGCCACCACCTGCTGTGGGGTGCATGCTCCCTTCTCATCCACAGAGCAAACCAGCCCAGCAGTATGGAAGAACTGCAGGGTAGGAGATGGTCTCACAAAGAGGTGTCTCTGGTGTGAAGAGAGAAAAGAGTGGCACAGGAGAATCAGGGAGGATTTTAGAGTAGGTTTTCCCCCTCCGCCCAGCATGCACCACGCTCATCCGAGCCTTCTTTCCCAGAACTGGAGGATAACCCCGCAGTCTCGGCAGGCAAGTCACACACTGAAGTCAATCAGAAATGGTGGAAACAGGTTTTTTATAAGGGTGCAGGTACCAGCCGATTTCAGTAATATCAGTAGTTAACAAGACTATTATTTCTCTAAAGTGCGCAACACTTCGGTTTAAAAAAAAAAACAAACAACCAAAAACCAAGGAAACCACATATGCACAAACGTACACATGCAGACTGAGTTCAGAAGTACCCATCATTGTTGCATTGATTTAATTATAACATTTCCTACTGCGTTGTGCAGAAAGATCATCTGTGAAGAGTCTAGCAGGATGCAAACATTTAAATCGCTTGCCTTTCAACTCACCACCTCGACAACTCAGAGACTGGCTGAATCCATGAGGTGCTGACTCTTGTAAATGATTTGCCTACAGATTGTGGTGTTGAACTTAATCTTACAAAAGGAAGTGTAAATGACCATGAGACAAGCCAGGACAGAGATGATTTTAGCTTAATTTAAAAAGCTTTTGTCTATAGTTCTGGGTTCGTTTTTTAACATGAAGTAAAACTAGCAAATGTAACAAAAACTCAATGCAAAAAACCCAAAACAAATAAAAAAACCCACCACCAAATCCTGCCCAAACCCCCCTCAACTATCCATATAAAGCAACTGTTCAGATACCCATCAACTATGTACCCAATGGCAACATCCCAAAGCATTTTATAATGCACTCTCACAATTTCCTGGCAGCAGATAAAAGATGCCCGATCTTCCCTGTGCAACACTATTTCCTTGATAGTCACAACAGATCCCACAACCTTCTCAGTACAGTTCTGGTTGTCTGAATATACCCAATCAAAGGCAACCTGCAGTTGTATCTGCTTGCTTCCCTGCCCTCCCTTGCTCAAACCACTCACAAAGAAAAGCCTGTGGTCACATCCACATCATGCTAACTGCAACCTGCCTGCTCTTGAAAAGACAAAACTCTACCTGCAGACCCTTCTAGATGAACTTTCTCATTTGAGCGCTTTAGTGAAGCAAAAGTTCTGCAAAAGAGCTTTCTAAAACCACTTCCACTTCATCGCTGTGCAACAATTTGGGTATATTTAGCCTAAGACGCAGTGGCTTAGACAAAGCTCCAGTTACTGGTATGGGAACACACTTTGCCATGTATATAATCAATAACCCATACGCAGTCAACACACTTGTTTAACAACAAAATAATCATAGCCCACGTGCACCATTAGGAAGCAAGTGGGAGCAGAACATTATGCAGTGCCAGTCCAATTAAACTTAAATTCTATAGGAAAGGAGTAAAAAAGCATACAAATATTACAGCCAAGTAGACTAATAGCCCACAATTTTAGTCTGTGTCTCAGGCTGTCAAAGCACTGACTAACTGTCCAATTAGTCATCAGAAAAAATGGCTGTTGCACTCAGTAAGACTGAGAACATTTCAACACCATCCTCCAGAGTTACTCCCTCCGCGCTCAGTAGCCTTGCTACATATCGCAGTCCATCCGTCACTTAACTCAGATGTGTTCTTCTTTCAACCCATTCTCTAATTTCAGTTTGCACCACTAAGTACTGCTCCCCCCCTTGGGCAGAGTTTGGATGCCGCTCTTGGTTTCTGCCTCCGTTTTCTTACTGGCTTGGCGACCCTGCACAGAGAGACCTAATTCCCCAAGAAACAAATCTGCAGGAGCTGGGAACAGAGGAACCGGGAGGAAAATGCCAAGGAGGGGCTGGCCCACAAGGACGTCTCTGGCACCTGAGAGCTTCGTCGACCATAGGCTGCACCATGCACAAAGGGCTCCAATCTGCTTTCAGTCACCAGTTGAAACCCCAAAACTGGGATCAGCATATAAGCCTGGTCAGTCATGTTGTAGCTCACATCTTTCCAACTTAAACATCCTCATACCTTGCTGTCTTTGGTACATGTGCTATGACATTTTTCCCACTCACTAATGGCTTCCCCATGGCTATCCCATTGCAGGGGAAGGCTACACACCTTCTGTAGATACCCAAAGCTTTTGCTTTCACTTTTCACTCACTCAACTTTGTCTTGCCTTAAAGACCTTTCTGATTTTATGCATCTTAACCACTTTGAAAAACAGTATTTGCCATCATTATAACAGAGTGGAAAGGCTTTTGAAAGGCAGACAATGAGCTGGCTCGGCTCTCTGCAAAGCCTCAATCAAGAGGAAAATGGCAGGCAATCTTTCATGAAATACAAAAGAAACATTTCTAAGGGACCACAGTTTAATCTATGCCAAACACCTCTGAACAACTGGAAGAGTCACATGCTTCTTTTTCATTTAACAGATACAATGGAGTTGTTATTCTGCCCCCATGTTTTGCAGTATACACTAAATTAACCCATGTCACCAAAACGCCAAGGGAGTTCCTTGCAGAGAGCCACTTGTAATACAGACTATAACAGGTAAAAACTTCCATCTGGGGTAGAGTAAAACCAAAGGAGCTTTAAGAAAGCAACCTGTGACTATTCAGAGAGCGGTGCACACTATTCTCCACTGCTCTATCAGTGTTTTCCACATTAGCTCTCAGGAGCACGGTACAACTGAAAAGAGCTATAAAATTACTTACTTATGCTAGCATCAGGCACTTCCAAGAAGCTTTGCATATAGAAAGGACAGCTGTAGAGGTCATGTAGGAGGATTTACTGTGTACAGAAAGCAGGTAGCATCCTTTACACAGCCTTTCATTGGCCTCCTCTTTGCCAGAGGACAGCCATACCTCTGCACTTTTTTTGAGATGGGAATGCTTCTTTAAAACATTCTTTAAGTTTTCCACCTGGCCATAGATCCTGCCTCTTGTGGCAAGGCTCAGAAACTATATCAGTTGTGTTACAGATTTTCTGCAAAGAACAAATTACTGCCAGCCCTGCTACCATCTGGACTGTCTCCACTTAGTTACTTCTGGAACACAAACAATACCTCCTTTAAAAGCATTGACCTAAGAATGATGCATCAAAGCAGCACATTTACTCACAACCAAGAGCTGTCAATGACCCATGGTGGGCTACAGCACAGTGAGGTGGGGAGCCCGGAACACCGCAGCCTGGAGGACAGAGATGTGTGACCACACATAGACCCACCAGCCCTGCCACAAGGCAGGCAGAAACTAGGGATGCTCCAAGGAGTGGTTTTCTGGAACTACTTAGGACTCACAAGTGAAGTCCATTTCTTTGAGTAGTCCTTGAGGATTTTGTCCACAATAAAGAAAACTGGCAGATTTTGAAAATGATCTGGAGTTAAACAGACAGATCCTTATCTAAAAAAAAAAGAGAATGCAAGATCTTGCCTACACAGGACTTGAAACCCTTTCAGTGGCTACATGTGGTTTGGATTAATACATACCATGATTACAAGTGACAGAACACCATGATTTTTTCTGAACTGACCCACAGCTCTGCAAAAAGAGTAATCAGATCTGAGAATCTCTTCACAGACATGTCTTGGGATATGATACATTGCACGTACCTCACCTTTGTGTTTCAATTCAGAAACAACATAAAGGAGTTGACAGTGAACTTTGCAAGACTATAAATGCTCACCAACATCATGGATAAACCGCTCGATTTTCGACTGCATCCCCCAGTATCTGAACTCGACTTTACACAGTTTATATGCACACATTATGGGGTATTTCCCAGGGTTGTTCTTGTACTCTTGAATCCAGTCTTCTGAGAGGGGGCCTCTTTTAGTCTTCACTGATTTATACAGCTTTGGATCCTCCTCAGCTTTGTATTCATGTGGAGGGATAGGATCTTTAACAATATCAATAGGATCTATAGAAAGAGAATAGAAACAGTTAGACATTTCCTTTTCCTGAACAAAAGAAAATACCATTTTTCAGAAGTTATTTCTGTTTTACAGAGTTTTAGAGCAATTTAGTTCCTTTTTACTTACACTTAACTGATATTTAAATTGTTTATACATCGCTGCTGGGCAGTGATGAGCTCTGCCAGAGGAACTAGTACGCACAGTTCCAGCAAACAGAGGTTTTGCTCCAAATAGGTGTTTTTGCCCACAGTGACTGCAGATCCACAGCACTCTGGCAGATACGCTCACTCCATCTTTCCAGCTCCAAAAAGATCTTTTGCACATTCCATCTTTCAGCTTTTCTAATATCACTCACAGTGCTACAGCTCTGTCTTGTGCAAGACTGTTAAATATACCTGCCCTTTCTTAGCACTGTTATGGAAAAGGCACTACCCACTGAACGTCCTGTCTTTGGCGTCCATCAAGTGCAGTTACTGGTAACTCCTCACATGCTATTGTTACACCAGATGTACTATGGAAGGCAGAAAGTTTAACTTAAGTCCTAATTAACACTTCAGCAATGGAGAATTGGAAACTGCAATGGGAGCATGGTGAGTGAACATATTTTAAAGATCAGGAACCCCCACCCCAGACGTCAGCAGAAACATCTGACGTTTGGATTGAAGGACAGGACCACACTTCCCAAGAAATGACAGCTCTTCTGACACTTCTCAGACTTGAGTCATGCTGCCTCACTATTTTTTCAGTACCGAAAGCCCGATCAGATAGGCTTAGGAATGAGGACAGTCAAACAAGTTTAAACCAAAGAAGTTTAAATCAAGTAACACTCAAGTAAAATTGCACGGGGTTACAGCCATGTCCCACACGTCAGCAGCGCTGGAGGAGCCACAGCAGCCACTAGATGTCCTTCCCCAAAGCTCCCGCTGCGGCCAGCGACACATGGGACTGCCAGAAGTCAGCCTGAGCTTCTGAACACTTCAGTCTCAGCAGCTTCAGAGCAAGGGATGCTTCAGTCCCGCGTGGCTGTAATTGCCAGCGCTCCCCGCCATGCAGTTAGGTCTCCAGCAAATGCCATGGGCACGGATCACAACAGACAAGACAGAGGAATTGCTATGACACTTGCCATTCTCTGCCTTTTTGTAAGATGTTCCCTTTTGCCTTTTCTCATTAAATCCTTACATATGTAAGGCTCATTAACCCAATCTTCCAAAGACAGCTGCGAAGCTGAAGTGTTAACCTGCATGAGGGCAAGACTAAAAGGAGAGGAAGCAAAAATGAAATACACCTTTGTGTTTCAGAAGTGCAGATAGGAATGATTTTCATATACTCAAAGGAGCTACTCAGTTATACAGCAATATTTTCCTCTTCTATGGTTATTTCTACTTATTACCCCCAAAATCATTAGATGTCTTACTCTCCTCAGGAGCTGCACAAATAAGACAGGAAAGCATTAGACGGGGGATTAAAATGATTTCCACGTGATTTACGTCAAGCCTAGAAGAGAACTCCAGCGTCCTCACTCTACTTGATGTAACCCTACCCCGCAGCCTGACACTGACAGGGGTGCAGGTGTGTGTTTGGAGGGCGGTGGACAGGCAGATGGGACACACCAAGCAAAATCCTTTACACAGCAAAAAAAAAAGCAGAAGTAAAAGAAAAAGGCTATTCACCTAGAATGGTTTGTCTTTTTTCTGCAGGAGAAAGGTTGAACACGTTGACATGCTCTCCTGGATCAGTTTTGTAGTATGTCTCAATATCAATAGAGAACTTCTCCACAAAAGGACACGTATACCTGAAAACGAGAACAATGCAGCTTAGAGTAAATCCCGCTCTGCTTGGCAAGCAGAGAAAATGCTTTCCTAAGATGTACAAAATCAGCCTCAAATCCAAGCCAGCCTTTGCTCATGTTTTACTTCAGATATGCTTAAAATACCATCAGTACAGATTAAAGAGATTTTCTTTAACAGCTTCTTAAGACAGGAGCTCACCTCAGACATGTGGTTCCACTGGAATAGCTCTGGTTTAGTAAAACCCCAAGCCCACAGCAAAGGTGTGTGCTCCCCATGAGCTGTTACATGGATTACAGGTGAGAAGATACCTATATGCCCCATGCAGTTACTGGAGACTGGGCACCCACATTGACCAAGAAACCACTTCCCAGAAAGCAGAAAGCCCAAGGGGACCGCCAAGTCGTCTTACTTCGCAGAGATGCTGACAAAAACCTGCAACTTAATTTGACAATGTCTCCTCCAGGATACTATTATGAGGACAGACTGTTTTTAAAGGAGCAGTTTTCAGCAAGAAGATAACTTTTGGGCCCACTATACTAACAACTTATGTTATGACACAGATACTAATACAAGGACACCCTGGGCACCTCTACGAGGAGAAAAGCAGAGCTCTTGCCTGGAAACTGTGGTAGAATAAAATACAGACTGGTTCTGTGCAGTGCCAGGTTTCCTGGCCAACTGATAGACTCACGGGCATTTCCAGAGAATAGATAAAAAACAGACTGAAAGTGGACTTTAATCACTTGAAAGTCAGACAGCTCCATTATATTTCGTCACGAGCAACTGCCCGTATGCAGACACTGACTCCCCACCTTTCTCCAGACTAATGTTACTTGTAGAGACCAGCTAAAACAGAACTATGAAACTTCTCCAGATTTTTGATAAAAAGCAAAATATCCTTTAAAGCCTTCTTATTACGAAAGATGACAGCAATATCGGACTTGTAAACCTGGAAAAGGGAAAATGCTCTAAACCAGAGTAACTGGCATAAAGGCTATATTCCAGGGTGTCTGAAGTCCTCGTAGACAAAATCAGCCAAAACGAGGAGGTCCCAGAGGGCTCCACAGAGCCTCTGGTGCTCTTCCCTTCTCAGGGTGAAAACCACAGGATGAAGGTTTGTTATTTTCTAGCTAAATGACAGTAAGACAGTTCCCAGAAAAGAAGCACCAGATTTATTTATTAAGATTTTTCTCTCCCCACGCTTTCCCCCTTAGAACAAATGAATCCTGTCTTTCTTGACAGTGTTCAACGTGACAACTGTCCCATCACCATGTACATTTATAACTTCACTGAGCTAGCAGATATCTGCAATGTTATGTAGAACATGCAGTGCAGGATACAAGACTAAATAAAAACTATTCAAGATTTCCCATGCTTTGATGGACAAAACAGCTCACATTTTAGACCAGACACAAATTCTCAAGTGCGCAGTCAGCTCAGGCAACACTCGCACTCCTAAGATTAAGCACTGTGTAAGAATCTTAGGACTTGACCCCAGTTTCTCCAAAGGATATTACAGGAGATGGAAGAGATGCCACTGCCACATGGACTGACATCAAATCCTCTCTCTAAACTAGGGAAACAGCTCTGGACATCTTGATAAGTTTTACCTTGTCCTTGTATAAGGATATGCATTCCATGATTCCTCTTCAACTCGCAGAGCTGCCTTGGGCAATATTGACCGAAACCAGCTGGGTATGTGCATACCAATGTGGTACACTTTGTGAGTATACTGCCCGTTGCCTCCTGGTCCATCCATGTATGGCCTGTTCTCCAGGATCTCTACTCCACTGCCTTCCCCACATGTCTCCTCTCTGCTCTTTTTCTGAAAGGGAAAATATATCACATAGTTAATCCTTCCAGTGCACTGTACATACCAAGGTCTCAAAGCACATTAACATTGGGGGTGGTTTCTAAGACTCCTTTTGTGCAGCGCTTCATACAGACAGCAGAACTGTAGCGGCACCCTGGCAGTAAGATTACCAAACCTAGAGATCATAAAGGAAAGGTTTAGAGACTCATCTGGCCAACACAGGAACAGAGATTGGATTTATTAAGGATCCTGTAAAAATCTGATTTGGACACTAAGAGACGGTTTGAATGGAGACCTAATGACACATCAATTCCTGCTCCTATAACAGGTGACACGTGGCTCTTCCTGAGAGCACACTAAACCTTGGCTCCAGCTGTGAACCACCCAACAGTACAAAAATCTTTCATATCAGCAGATGACACAGCGAAAGGGAGCTTGTCCGACTTAGCTCATTCTTGTGGTGTTGTATCAGCGTGAAGAATCATACACAAACTCGGCGCAACATCACAGTACTAAAGACTATTTTATGACCTAAAACCACAGGATCTGGGGGCTTGTTGCTTGTGGTCTTGCATGGCAGCAGCTCTCCAAGAACAGCTTGGAGACTATTCTCTGCTAATTAAGATATTTAGAAGAAACAACCCAAGTTTGCCAGAATGCACACAGCACCCGCTGGCAGCCTCCATATTTTGGCTTATTTGTAGTATTGTCCCTCATTGAGAAACCTGGCAAAAATTCCTTCAATAAAAAAAACAAAACTGATTTCAGTGCTTCTAAGAAGAGCTAGAGGCAAACCAAATATTTATTCATTTCTAACACATTTCAGCAGATTGGATGATGTATAACCTTCATCATTTCCAAACAACAGATTCATATTGGAGGTATTTTGAGTTTATTGTTTGTATTTGAGAGCACACTACTTTGGAAATTAAGAAAAAAAAAGGAATTTTATACAAGAATCAACTGTGAAATATAACACAATAACAACTTCTCATTTTCAGCATACAAACAATTCAAAGGATAACATGGTTTAACAGAAAATGATTAATAAGATGCAAGAGATCAGCTTCTCATCTTTTGAGGACAGGATGATAAGCCAACACAGCTATTTAGAAGTAAATAGCCCTCTCTTTAAAGAACTCCCAAGCGATTTTAAATTTAAACAGCTGTAACCGACAAATCTAAATAACTGACAATCTAAATAGTAATTTTTTTCCCACCCCACAAACTGCAATAGTCCTGCAAAAGAAAAGCACTTTTTTTTACAGTTTATTTCTAACATTCAGCTGGCAGTTCATTAACACACACATCCTCTTAAAACAAATTGCTGTCTTTCAGTTCTTATATAAGCACTGACCAAGTCCTGTACAAATATTTACGACAATAACATTAAACAATCTTGATGACCCAAAAATCTGGTTAATTCAAAGGTCTCAGAAAAGGCAGTAACCCAGCAGGCATAGCAAATATGTCAGACAGAATAATAGCACAGCATCTGCTCTGAACAGTTGATACAAATTATGGAGATCTAGAGTTTTATTATATGGCAGAAGCATGTGGAAATCATAAGCAGAGGAAAGACGTGTTCTCTTCGTGCCAAGTTATCACACGTAGAATCATACATCAGCTGGATTTAAAACTCCATTCTAGATTGCACGGTTACCAGAAATTCCAGTCAAATCTGCAAGTCCTCATTTGGGACCAAAACATATTTAGGAGTTTTTCAAATTCAAAAGAAATCCACAGCACTGAGTGGACTCAGCACCTCCTAGGACTGTGCCGAGCTGGACCAACACAGAACTGGGTCTCCAGATTTACGAACGCTTGTATTGAATTAGAAAACCAAAACACTGAAGATTTATTTTGTTTGAATAGCCATAGTTGATATGAAAATGGATAAAAACACCCTCTAGGCTTTCTTTCTCAGAATGCAGTTTCATACTCTTCCTTTCAGAAATACATGTGAGATATACCTTATGTCTTGCCTTCCTCTTACAGCTCTCCACCTCTTGAAGCTCTTCAGAGGGCCATGCAAGTGGCCAGCTGCTTCCATAACCTTAAGTTTGAAGGTTTAAGACCCTGTGCTGCCGATTCTGACTTTGGCTCCCATCAAACATAACAGCAGCAGCCCGGGAGCTCTCCTGCAATATGCGTTTCCTTTTATTGAAGCCCCTGGCACCCCACCCTACTATAATGTCAGCCTTGCTTAATACAGTTCCGCAAAAAACTCTGTTTTCTTCTGTTGCATTTCCTGATGGATTGAAGATGGATCCAAGCAGGAGGTTTCTCTCCAACTTGATCCACTTGAGAAGACTAAAGACAAGCATTCAAAGCAAAGCCAGGCTCTGACGGTCTCCTGAACTGTGACTTCTCCATGAGAGGAAGTTTCAAGCTGGGGTGAACAGGACACAGACACTTGCCTATGCCCTCAGTCCCCAAACAGAACTGTTCTGATCCATGCCCTCATCAGTATTACCCATCTTTGGGGATGAAACATCCTTAGTCTCTGCATAGGTTTCAACTGAGGAATCTATCTTTTTTTATTTCAACACCAGAAGAAATGGTTTACATCTGAAACAGTTCAGAAAAACAAACTCCAATTCTTTTATAACTATGAGGCCTGAGCCAGGCTCAGGAGGACCTCTGCTCAAACCTTTCTGGTTTGAAGCCCAGCATTTGTGATAGCTCAGGCACATACAGCTAACACTTAACATTCTCCACTTTTCTTTCCCCCATTTAGCCAGTTTTGACAAAAATCTCTCTGCATGAAGATGAGCTGCCTAGTTCTCATCCTACAACTAGAACCCTGGTGAACCTGCAATATTGGCCAATTTTTTCTTTACATTAATACTTCCATAGGCAGCTTTTCCACATGACCTGGTAATGCTAACACTCAGCTTCTCAGACAGAGCTGTCTGATCGCGGGAGATGTGCCGGGTGGCATGGTGTTATGGTTCCAACACTTTGCAAGGGAAGGAAGAAGGGAAAAACCCAAATTAACTGAGATTCTTTGCGGAATTTAGTTCACGTCCCACTCCTGATTTATGGTTATTTTATTTAGTTCTATGCACCTGCAGGAGACCACGAACCCTATTCTGAGAGCAGGGCATGCTTCCTCCTTCAGCCTTTCCAGATGACCAACTCCAGCCCACAGCCTCTTTCACCCAGTTGCAAGCCTTAAGCAAATTTTGGCCCTACACATTCCTCCTGCTTGTCACTTATCTACATAAGATATGACAAGGGACAGCAAGAACATTTTCTTTGACGAATGTGAAATAAGAGCTGCACCTCTGCATGTCAAAAAAAAAAAAAAAAATCTGAGCTGCAAAGTTTATATCCCAAACTATATTTTGAGCCAGGACTTTTGAGTCAGGCCAATTTATACTCAAAACACAACATAACTTATTGCTGGGAAGGATAGTATGATCAAATAAAAACTCTACATGACAAACCCCCACAAAGCTGCTTCCCAGCCCTGCGTGCTCTCAAACTTACCAGTTAGCTTGCTGAGAAGGCAACAAGCCACAGTGAGGTCAGGAAGGACCAAAAAAGTCAGGTTAGATGGTGAACAGTCAATTACTAACCAGTCACAAAGACAAAAAGAAGATAAGTTTCTCAGACAATAAAAATGAAGACATCAGCCACACATACTTGAGAGACCAGGATGATACTCTGCACGCAAGCAGTACTGTGAAAGTACACCACTTATGGAAGGAAAGAGCAATTTGCTTTTCAACCGTATAGCCTCTTCATGTCTACTGTGACTCAGCTACAGCATGGAGAGGGCTTCTTACAAGGAAGTGGTCTGTAAACAACAATTAAAAAATAACCATGGGTTAGGAAAGCATTTGGCTTGAAAAGTGTCTGGCAAGCCCTCTCCAAAGAATATCTGTCTGCTGGGAGTGGCAGACGTGCAGGCATTTTAGGGTCAGCCTTGAAGGTTTCAGCCTCATAGACCCATGCCCCTATGAGAAGCAGAGACTTTATTTAGCAGATTACCTGTGTTATTACTGCTTGCTACTAACAAGTAGCTACTAGCTACTTGCTACTAAGAAGTAGCAAGATACTGTTGTCAACAGTATCTTCCCTCTATATAAATACCTGATGAACAGTCCCCAACAAAATCAAAGAGTATCTAACAGCCTTTATATGCAAGTTATCTAAGCCATAACCACAGTAAACGGTCTTATATTGTATTACAACAGGAAATCCAGTCACCCCTTTAGAAGTCCCTCTCTTCTGCTGATGACACTCTATGTTCTGCACAGCCCCATCCATAGCTTTCCAGGACAGATGGTGACACAGATCCCTTCTAGCTAAAGTAATAGCATTAAATTACTCATAACAGGGAACCCAGAGAAGCAGATGCACCATGATTAGCAAGAATGCCAGTTACTTAAAGGCTTCTATTAAAATAAATCTCTTGGCACAGCAGCATAGCATGGGACAAAGCACATGACCTCACCATAACAATCATAGATGAATAATTCCCATGAATGTAATCTAAACACTGGGCTAGCCCAACCCCATTTATCATCTGCCCTTCACAACAGGAGACAAATGGTAAACAAAGCCTTCCACTAGCAAAGACACGTTGATCAGTTCTCAGATCTTCCATCCCCTTTCCCAGTCAGAAATGTGCCTCACTATCAGCTAACAACATGGAGCACATCTTGCAAAGCCTTAGTCCAGCAAACTTGTCCTGGAACAGCTGAGTAGGACCAGGTGACTAAACACAACTCATGTTTTTCTAGTGGGGTACAGCTCAGTAAAGGAATGATAGTTGATGGCAACAGAAACCCCCACAACTTGAGGAGTCTCACTACAGCTGGAGAAACAGCTTTCACAGCACAAGAATGCATAATGCTGGATAAAACAGCTAAGATATGCCTTATTGTATGAGCTGGAGAAATACAGAAGGTCAGGCTGTGGAAATTAAACTTGCCTTGTAGTGTTTTGCTTTTGGTAAATTAAAAGAAAAACCAACCCCACCAACCAACACAGTATTGCTCAGAAGAACATTGAGAAGAACATTATCCTAAACCAACTGAGTCCTTCTCTTTGTGTTTCAGCCCCGGAGTAAAGCACAGGCTGAGCATGGGCTCAGGTCCATACACAGAGAATCTCTGCAAAGCCTACAGCACCACTGCAAATGGCTCAGTGGTTTAGTTTCTCCTAAAGTTTTTTTTATTGTAACTTACTACTTTGAGCACTGCAATGGTACTGCAGAGAACAGTAAAGACAGAGTAGGTTGCATGGTGATAATAGGCGATCCAGGCATTGTTCTAGCTTTTAAAAATAGATTATAGCTATAACTTACCTTGTTTACCACTGATTACTGTTTACAGTACAACCCCTCAATCTAAATAAGTTAGATAGTGATTACAAAAGGTTGACATGCTTTAGCTTCATGATGAAGTTTCTTGGTGCATTACAGCAATGTATTTACACAGTACCAGTGGCCTACTTCAATGACCTGTGAGAGTTTTGATTTGAGATTATTTGAATTATGAAGACTGACAGCACTACGCTTGGTAGACCTATCGTCCATTAATAATGAGACACAAATCATGGTCTGGAAACAATAACCAGAAGATTTTTTGTTTTGGGTTTTTTTTGGGTTTTGGGTTTTTTTTTTCTTTTTTTTCTTTTTCCCCCTCCAGCTCCTATTTGGCAACAGGGTATTTTGATAGTTCAGACAAATTATTCTGGGAGAATCTATTAAAATAACACTGAAGTCTTGGGATTTTTTTTATCCCATTTAGACACAGATATGTATACAAGAAGTTTACAGCTGGTTGATGGTTTCAGTTAACAATGACAGCAAACAAAGGCATCTATATAACCACTGAACAAGAACATGACAGCAAATATCCCCCAGAGGATCCTGCTAACATACTTGCTCATACTGTTGTGGTAAGGGAGGGCTGAGAACACATTCTCTATAGCCAATTACTATTTTTTTATTGTTTTGGATGCTAAGGCTACCACAAATGCCAATTAAGTCCCCAGAAACAGACTTGTCCTTTGGGAACCAGAGAAAGCCTAAATTGCCTCACGCAATCCACCAGACAAAAAAATGCCTGAAGCTGCTTAGGATGGATGACTCCTGCCATCATTGGATAGCTTTTAAGACCTGGTTTCACTAATCAGACCTATTTTTTAATTTTTTTTCTGTTCAGTTTTAGAAAGGAAGTACAAAGGTTCCTAAGACGTAAAGGGTTGAGTAACAAGATTTAGGCTGGGAGAGGAATAAACTACTTGTTTTCAATCTCTTCCATACCTTAAGGGAAAAATATTCCCAACTATGTCCAGTGGGACATTATTTAGGCCGATGGAGATTTCACTCTTCTAATTGATTTTTCCAAAGCGTTGCCTTCTTCCCATCACCATCTGCCTTCCTCAGCGTGCTCCAGGCAGCTGCCTACCAGCCATCATCATCTCCTACCTGCAGGCACCTTGCAAGAGAAGAGCAGAAGCTGCATCTACAAAGAAGGCACCAGTTAGACTATGACTGGTGTGTTGCACGTGATAGCCTTTTACAGAAGTGTTGGGAGAGGTTGTAAGCAAAGCAGCCTGTTAGCCTCAGCCATATATCTGGGCTTATTGAGGCGATACTTGCATTTGAACACCACAAATAAACCAGCATGACAACAGATGCACAGTTTCAGCCATAGCTGCTGCAAGCCAGAATTAAACAGCACCTAAAACCAGAAAGCCAACGATAGAGATACTGGAAAATACCAAGAGGTCCTGAAACTAATGCATGGTTCATTCTTAACACATTTTCCCAGCACAGGATTTTTGTACATGGATAACATGTACAGTGACGATGTGCATGCACATGGGTGTATCCGTTCTATCTTCAGCTGTCTCTTGCCGTGGTATGACTCAGCTCTGTGTTCTGTTAACCACTCCTTTCTGAGCATTTGAACTGACATCTAATTCATTATGAGCAATCTGCTTTCACCACCGACAACATTCTGCCTGCTGATACAGATATCTGATAGACCAGGCACATTCATGGTTAGTATTTACTGCAGGTAATCAAAAATCAGGTCTTTGACTATGAAAACAAAATGTTGGTTTACCCTAAAAGTACAGTAGAGTCATACTTCCCAAGCTGTTCTTTGCTGTTTTTTTTCTTTCCAAAATGTGCGTGTCAAAGACCTGAAACACTCAATTAAAACGAGATCACCATAATCAGGGTGATACCTGAGTAAATAGCTTTTTTCAGTGCGAAAGAAGGGAGCAGAGGAGATGGTATTATTCCACTGTTACAGAAGCCAAGAAGGAGAACTTCTGGTCAGATCAAAACCAACATAATTTTATCAGTGCATAACATGTTCTAAGAGCAAACAGGAAGTTACATGAATTAAATTAAAAATAAAAGTCACTCTTACTGTTATTAATGCAGTAGAGTGCTGAAGTAGAACAGCACACAACTTCTTGCTGTCAAAGGCTTTTGTGCCACAGCCAGAATAGCTGAGTCCTCTCACATTAAAGATGATGGAATCAACAAGAGAGCACCGTTTTGAAGAGGGAGAAAGTAACCTGAAGACACAGAGCTGCTGGCAGGGCTACGTCTAGTACCCAGATCTTTCAAGCCCCATTTCGGCATCCTAACCACGATGCGGCAGTCGTCTTCATTGGGGTTGAGTAGGTACCTTTACCAAAATATTGCAAAACAGTCCTCTAACAGGGAAGACAGGGAAGCTTCTCTACTCTTGTTTTGCAGGAGTTGAGTGTAGTCTTACTAGTTATATTGGAAAGACAATATTAAAGGTAGGCAGGAGCTAGGAACCCTGTTACCCCAGGGATGGGTTTTAATAGCAATTTTGAGCCTGCACTTTGTAAGGTACAAATCAGAAACAATCCACGTCAAGTCGGACTGAGAGTCCTTCAACAACAAAATTGCTGAAGGACAGTAAGGGACTTGTGAGTTTTGTTATTGTCCAGTAACACTATTCATGCCCTTTCAGAAGTTGTGGACACCACAGGACCATGGTTTTGTTTACACCATGTGCATCACATTATGAATGCAGGCAACTTTAAGCTGCAACATCTGTTTCCATGGCAATGGGACTGCATCAGCAATCCACTGGGTTTAGTTTAGGCCATCTTCACTCAGGCTTCACTCAGCACTGCACACGAATCATTACTCTTAACAGCAAACCAAGTGATGTCACTAGTAACCATGGTGCCCATAGCTGAGGTTTCCATGTGCCCTTTGCACTCTAACATGCATCCTTCACGCACAACAATTATTTTAATCCAATTAGTGCTGTTAAAAAAATAATAATACATGAAGGGCCAGTGACAATACTTATTTAGCAAAGGAAGGTTATTTTGAGTCAACAAGATAATGATCAGAACATGAAGCTTTACAACAGCACTTTGACTCTGAGCCTCATTGCACTGTACACGTAGGAATGACCTGAAACCCTGGGGAGGGGGGGAAAGAAATCTATTCCTCATCAATGGCTTTATTAATAAAGGCAAAAGAGCAGCTGTTTTAAACATCCTCCTTCTAGGTCTGATCAACGGCTGGGCAATGCGCAGTGCTTCGTTGCATCTAGGCAATACCCCTTCCCCCAAACACCGGCGCTTCTCCAGCTCAACATAAAACCTGGTCTTAAGAGTTCCTACCATCCAGTCAAAAACAAGCAAAAGGAGTCTTCAAATGAGAGGGAGAGAGTTGTAAAGTGTGTGTGTGTGTAGGGAACTCAGAAGACCCTCCATCCTGGCAGAAACCTCGTCATAATGCCATGAAAAGACTGCCACTTTCTAGGCTGCTGTATCAGATGGCCAAAGAGGACAGCTCTATCAATATGGAGACCTTTCATAGAGACCAAAGACCTTGCTGACCATGAGCACAGTCTCCTCCAGATCAATGAACCACCTTCACGTCCCTGCCCAACACTGGGTTTGGAAGCGATGCATTCTCCTGGCACATCAGAAATCCCAGCGACCCAGTCTCAGCAGGAGTGGGGCTGTCCTACCAGCTCTGCAGCTTGGGGGTTATGCTCTGAGCCATCAGGACAGCCAAGTACCTTTTGCCCTTCTCCCTCACAATAGTCTGGTTTCACTGAGGATATCCAACCACATTAGCTTATTAGGCAGAAGATTTTGATGGTAACCATAAAGTAGTTAGCATCTATCTTCCCAACCTAGTGCTGCATAGCTGCAATTTCCCAGAGGGTTCCCCTTTGGGTCCTTCCCAGCTCTGCAAGGAGCTGCAATCTGATCACCCCCCTGCCTGCAGCAGGGATATTATGGGACTCTTCCCTCAAGTTCACCAAGCAAGAATTGGGACTATCACACAGGAATTGCTGGCCTTTTGTCCAGTGCCTCAATCACTGTGTAATGCTACCTCCAAGGAGATACCAAACACACAAGAAGAAAGAAGAGGATGTCACCCATGAAGTGTCTTTCTGTCAGAGAGAAGCACATGTAGATCCGCTTTCTGATGGGAGGTACATCTAGTGTCCAGGGGATCCTGGGTCTGTTCCTGTCACCCCTTCACTCTCCTGAGAGCCATCTGAGGTGGGGGTCACAGCCCTTCGCATTGCACCCAGGCTGCAAGAACCTCCTCCCTCTGGGTTTCCAGCCCCAAATCCTGCAAGGCTCCCAGCCAGCAGAAGCAGAGCAAAGCTGAGCATGCAGAAGGCCCTGAAGAAGGGACCATTCTCACCCAAGCAAGTGCAGGTTACCTGTGCTGCATCTGCAGCACCATCATTCTTGGCTGCTTTCCTTATAATGTAACACACATTCCTAAAAAAAAGCCCTAAAAGTTAAAGGCAGGACAGGTTGTCAGCAGCAGAGTCTCGCAAGACAGACAGAAATAGGCGCAGCATCAATTTGTACGAATGTTGTACGCACTGCATTATTTAGAATCAGGCCTAGATATTAATGAAGCTGTTTGTACAAAACCAGGATATTTTGGGGACAATCAATTGTGCAGGACTATAAATAATTTACAGCATCAAGAGAACTGTTCTCATGGCCACTCATTAATCACCCCGCCTTACAAAGACGCCCAGTCACACTCCTACGGAGCCAGGGCTGGATGTGCCAGAAATACATGAATTAGGAATCACTTTGTTATGGAGATACCTCAAACTTGTTTACCCCACATGCTCCATCTTTCAAAATGTCTACTACACTTCCAGCTCAGTATTTCATCTTACCTTGAGTATTTCCTTCCCTGTCTTTAAGCAGATTTTTCACCGTATTAACTATACCACAGACACTGTGAGAATTACTGTCCCAAGTTTAAAGGGAGGTAAAGCACGTTGCTCATTATTATCTTGTGAGTCAGAGACTAAATTTCAGCTCAGGGTGTTTTGGATCAATTCTGATCCTCTGACTACATCCCTTAGATTTTAGGAACCCAATGCAACTATTCACTAACAATAGTCTGTATGCTAAAATACTGGAGGACTGGCTTAAAGAAATCCCCACAGTTTTCCTAATACTTAATTCATTACTTGCCTTCAGGTATTTGAAAAAGTGAGAACCTAATCTGGGGTCAACAGTCAAAATTTTGTCCAGAGGTAGACAGGTCAGAAATTTTCTTTCATAAGAATAAAATAAAGAAGGAAAAAGGATTTCTGACAGCCACAAGCTCAGAAAGATTGTCAGTGCTGCATCCTGTATTAAAACCAGTACAAATCTGAAGTTTAAAATATTTTTTGTGTTATAACCTTCTCTCAGCTTCACTCAGTTTTGTTAGAGAGCATGTGAACTGTCAAGACAACATAGTTCACTACTCTAAAGTCAATCTTTTTTTCACCAGGTATGGAATAACAGCCGATTTAAGAACTGTTCCAGGATAACGGCTACAAAACAAGAAAAAAAAGTAAATGCAAAAAAGATGTTTGCTATTTCTGTATGTTTTCCCAAAATGCTAACCCGTATGGCTGTCGCTGTCACCTGTGCAAATTAGACCGCAAGTCTGGTAGCACTGAACATAGCTGTACTGCCCGAGTTCTCAAAGCTAAGCAACTGCGAGTGTCTTACTCTCCTCTTTCAAAAGGATGCAAGCCCTCATGATCACAAAGAAAAGGTTATGAAAACCAGAAGAATAAGAGAGAACATAGAAGTCACACATTTTGAATGCTGCAGCATAGCAATTGGTGGAAAAGCTTCAAACCAGGCTTTTGCTTTTAGACTTGTGAATCTTCCAGGGTCTCTGGAGCTGTCAGCAGTGTCACCTGCTTTTAAATTTAAAACATATATGTCTATCTGTCCAGATGGCCAAGGCATCTGCAAACGAAACAAAAATAATCAGCCACCCTGTTCTTCAGTGTCCAGAGATGAAGGGTTAGTTTGTTTTCCCCCACTCAATCAATCTTTCACCATCTGCTGAGCCTGCTGGCAATTGCTAAGTGTAGCTAACAGTTTAAGGGACACGACTTTTGCACCCAAATATCAGGACATGGCCTCAAGAATTACCACCACCAAGCACGTTTTTTAAGTCTATTCTCAAAGGTGCTATCTGAAAGCTACACAAATGAAGGAGAAAACAGGACAGTGCAGGGGTCTGGAGACCGAGATGATGGACAAAACCATGATCCTTCAGAAAGGAGGGAAGTGACTCAGGGTACTCCATCAGCAGTCATGACAGGAGAGTACAGCGTACCACTTGGAAACATGTTCTGATTTTTCAGGGAAGGCAATAAATGCAAAACCCTGAGCTACTGCAGAAGAGAGGCTCATGTTAAAAGATGAGAAGAGCCCTCGATTCCCAGGATGCTGCCCAAGGTCAGCAGACAGTGCTGAGCAGATGGGTTATCTTTAACAGATTGCCTCAAACAGGGGCCAGAGTCCTTCCCCAGTCGTGGACCCTCGAAGTGCTGAATGACAAAGTATTAACATTATTAGCTTATAGGGATGATGCAGCATCTTAAAATAAGTCTCATCCTCAAAAGGCAATCGCTAGGTCCACAAGAATATTTTTAAAGTACACTATCTTTGGAGGAAGGTCACAAGTACTCAGAAAAAACTGCATGAAGAAAACAAGGACTGGAGTTATTTACAGCAGACAAAGTAAGCTATGCACACCGATATAAAAATAAGATTTAAATAACAAGAGGAATTCTCTCGTCTTATGTAAGGGTCAGAAGGGCAACGGTCTCTCGGAATCTCATGGCATATGGAACCTCAGTAATGAATGGTATTAAAATGACAAAAGGACTGACCTTTGGCTAATAACATACTGATCTTTCTGACAAACACATTCAGATCTTGGAATACAAGCTTTTATGAGATAGAGACTTAACATTAAAGTGTGCATTGTTTCTGGGGTGAGGGGGAGACATACAGAAAGGTAGATTCCCTAAACACACAAGAAAAGGAAGCAAGTGTTACAGGAAAGGATGGCTGTTGAGACACAAATACGGAGGACACTTACAAGAGGAAGAATTAAGAGATCCTTTAATAAGATCTATCTAATGTATAACACAGAATGGTCCTATCCTTTGTGCCTGACAGGCTTCAAACTCCTCACAGAGACAGAAATATTGCAGATGCCTTTGATGTGATGTGCAGAGTCAGAGGAGACATCCAGGACAGAGTCCTCGGTTCAGCAATTCTGCAGGAAGAAAGAAATCCCTACAGATACTTACAACTGTCCCCTCCATAAACAGTTTGTGCTTCATGAAACTCATTTCAGCGCTCATCTCTAGTTGCTTTCTGCTTACATTAGGGTAAGAGCCTGCAGTTTCCCCAGATCAAACTGCAGCTCTCCTAGTCCTATGGGCAACTCTCAAGGTCGAGTTTATCTAGAAAGTTCTCACCCTTGGAAGCAGCACAGGCTTTTAAATGTGCGTACAGATTTTAGGAAAAAGTTACACTACAAAACTATTGTCTAGAAAAGAGGTACAAAGAATGATTTCACTGTTTTGAAATATTTTGCCTGTTTTATGCACCAGAATAAAAACAGGTCACAGTAGGAAGGAAGATTGCTGGGTCCGAGCCCAGATATAAAAATTAGTATGTTTTAACTTGGATAGTAAAAAGAGACAAAAACTCAGCAATGATGCAAAAAACCCCTTGTGCATATGGAAGAGCTAAGACCTAACTGCTCTCCAGCTAAGGCAGCAAGGGCTCCCAACCTGAACACGTTGACAACACTGCGTGAGAGGTTTCCCATTAAAACATGGATATTGACAGCCTAAAACTTAGAGAATAACAATTCTGTTCAGATCTGCTAGGCTTCAAGCAAGTCAAGAGTACATTAAGCCCTTCACTTCAGGGCTTCAATTAACTTAGTTATGGAAGAATTTAAGCCCTACTTAAAGTACTGAAACCACTGTCTCTGTAGATAGTATTTCTGAAGCTAGCAGAAAGCAACACTTAAGATTGCTCCTCTCCCCCCACCCTCAAATTTAAAATAAATAAATAAAAAGCAAAGCAGCAGGCCACTCACCTCAGTTTTCACAGCTTTATACATCAGCCTGGAGAACTTTAAGTATAAGAGGAATTATAGAGCGACATGGGCACGCACACAATGATTTATTTCATGTCTCGCCTGCCTAGTGGCGCAGAGAACCAACAGAGATGCTGGATTATATACTGCACAGTTTTAATTCTCCCATCCAGTAAACACAGTAAATATGAGTACAGCCTGTTCTGGTCTAATGGAAGAATCCTTTGCTACTTGGGCATGACGCTGCTTACATCAAATCTGGTGGAAATTTTTGTTAAGACTTCTAAGAAGAAGGAGGGACTGTTCTCTCATGAAAGGAGACAAAAGGACCTTCCACTGCAAAGCAAAAACCTCCACAAAAACATCTTTGAGAAGTGACCGCAGTACTACAGCTTGAGTCTGAACATCCCTGCCCACATGGCTTTGAGGCAGTACTTCCACAGAAAGGGTTCCCAGAGCAACTGCATGAGCCCATCGCTTCATCCCTCAGGTGAGAAGGTCCTTTTGGAAAACTCATTTGGAGGATACTGGAATCTAGGAAAATTATCTGATTGCTCTTAAAAGAGCAACTTTATACCAATTGGTTTGAAGTTTAACGGGGATCTTTACTCATGAGCTTGGAGTTATACGCGTGATCAACTTCAAGTACATGCTAAAGGCTCTCTAAAACCCTTGAGGAATGATTGTGACATCTCCTTTTTACACTGTTGGAAAACTGCTTGTTAGGGGATCAGGCGGACTAGCGTCTCCAGCAATAATGACACCATACTGTACATAACAAATGTCTTAGAAACGAACCTTTTGCTCTTAAGAATCACTCCTCTCCCCGGGAACTACTTTAAATCATTCTGTTCTACGTTTCAGGCAAAGATTTCTAAGAAATGCCTCTACACTGCTGTTTTATACGATATCTCAGCTTGTTCCCCTAAGGGGGTTCAACATACACAACTTGCTTCCCCTGTGGCCTCCTTACACGTTTCAGAGGAAAAATAAAAAGACAGACATGAAGCACACTCTCATTCTCTGAAAAGAGCAGAAGTCATGCTCCCCACTGCTCTCTCCCCAGTGCCTGTCTCAAAGACAAAACCTCCACTTTTAAATCAAACTGCAGAAAAAGGACATTTGATATCATGGTCTAGGAAAAGCTTCCATTGAAGTCGGCAGGAATCTCTCCACCAATTTCGAGAAGAGTTGAAGCAGATCATTACCAAACACGAAGAAACAGAATATAAACTCCACATTCTACCCTAAGTGGGTTTTCTGGTTTTGTTATTTCTTTTTTTCAAATTTGAGCCGAGACTAGTATTTTCAATAGAAAACACAGCTAATTTTTCCTCTTGTACTACTTGTACACATAATCCAGTAAAGCCACTTGCTTGTCATGCACTTCTCTAGCTCACCTGGATCTTGGGCTATTTATCAAACATATATAAAATTATACATGTTCCTCTTCTGGGTTAAGTAAAGGTGGCCCATCCACCTAGATAAAGACCGGTGATTAATGTCTTTTGGCAGGATAGATGACACATCATGATTCTGAGCCCATAATATCCCTACATACTATCAATATCCTGACACAAGCTTCTGTCACTCTCGGCAGCTTTTATCGCCTTGGATCTTGGGCTACATTCAGTGTTTCCAACTTACTCCCCTGCTCCAGCTAAGTGGAGGGAGATCAGAGACATGACTTGACACCAGCTATTGCACTTGATTTAAGAGGAAACCTTTCTAGTGCATTGATATGCAGCAAAGTAAGTTAGAATAGGTCTGAAGAAGGGCTGGATGGCAACTCAGAGGTGTAGTTTCTTGAGTAGTTTCCCGGGCCAGTGAACTTCCCCTTGCATGAAGCCCTAATGGCTTATCTAGTCCTTTGACATTAAGATACAGCCAAAATCACTGTCAAGTGAACAAAGTGGAATCCAGTGTTCTGCATTAATGAAATAAAAATAAACATTTTAACTTCTGAAAGTGAACAGCAAATTTATCTCCCTGACCAAGTCCTCCACATCTCAGAGGAGGTCCCCACAGACACTCCCCAGTTAACGATTCATCCTCCGTTAAATCAGGTGGGCTCCTCCTTCTTAATCAGATCATTCTCCTGTATGCTCTGCTGCTCACCGACAAGTTCTGCATAGCTAATACACTGCTTCCATCAACCAGCTCTTTATTCAAAACAGCTGAGCCAAATTTGGAAGAAAAAATTGTAACAAAATAATTACAACAATATTCAAAGCAGCTACAGCATCAGGAAAAGATACACAAAAATGAAGCCACCTAAAAAATGTTTACTCATTTATGCTAACATTTATGTTAAACACACAAAGATGACACACGCTTTATATTTGTGTCAGAAAAAGGAATTTGACTGTTATTACTGGAAAACACACACCGTACACTGTTTTAACAGTCAAGTCCAATTGCTTGAGTCCTTAAAGGAACACAGTTGGATGGTTGGGGGAGAAACGGGGGAGTTGTGTTTTTGCTTTGGTTTTTGTGGTTTGGGGGTGGGTATGTGTCGTCTTTTTTCCTTAATTCATTTTAGGTTTTAAGCCAAAGCAGATTTTTCTAGCATCACTTCATGCTACCACAGAAAGCAGAGTTCTACTGCAAACTCAATATTAGATGTCTGTTTTGCTGGATGAGCAAAATTAAATTTTATTTAAAGTGTGGGACAATGAAATACACTTCAGATTCATTTCCTTTTAAAAATGCTCCTGGTTGGGTTTCAAACACTGGGAGAATATGGGCACAGAGGATTTGAGTTACAAAAAACCAACATTTTAATTAACTGCTTTATTAAAGACAGGGAATTCAACAAGAAGTCCCATCAGTATTCAGGAGCCTATTAAAAATAATCTAAGTTTTACGCCTAAACTGATTAGTATCTATTTCATAGGGGTACATAAGCAAAGAAATATTACACCTAGTTTTTCCTTCCCCGCTAAACCCAAAGTTATGCCTTTGGTTTACCTTCTCAAATTTATACTAGATTGTTTCTTCCCAAAAAAAAGAGCACGAGCCTTTGGTTTGCAGCTGGAACTGGCATGACCCATAACCACAGCTTGACTGGGAAGCAGTGGCTGCTTAAGCCCTACAGCTTGATCACTTCCAGGTAGGTACCCACACACTTAGGCTCAGTGCTTCTTTCCATAGGAATAGCGTATCCATGAGCCATTGTTTCGCCACGCAGGTCAAACAGAGGTTCTCTAATTTAAGGACAAGAGGAGGCAAGTCATAAACTGAGGTTTGTATTACTTTTCCCTCCTGCCCCTTTATAAGCACACAGCAAACCTCAAATTTAAAACACCGAATTCTGCAGCAATACTCCACTCTTTGACATGAAGCCCTGCACCCATCCACATGGGCTGAAACATTACTGACCTGTATCATGTACAGCTGTGCAATTCGATATTCTTCCACACTCATCGGAAGAGGAATACGATATTCCTTTATGAGCATTTTGAATACAAAAATCTTTTGTCCACTCAGAAACACAATCCAGAAGCTTTTAGTAAAGGCTCCTTAAATAATGGCAAGGAAATGCATTGAGGATCCCTGAAAAAGAGTGAGAGAGAAAGAAAGAAAGAAAAAAAAAAAAGAGCAGTGGTTATTTTCCGTTCTTATTGGAGAACATCCTATTAAAAAAAAAAACCAACAAACCAAACAACATGCAAACATTAATTTTTGTAACAGCAATAAGCTTAATAGCAGAGAGAAGAATCCCTGGAGTGCTACCAGACCCTTGGTATCAACTTGAACAGAATCTTTTAGGAGAATTTTGATTTGCTTCAGGGGATACCATCAAAGCTATTACCCTCCTGACCTTTGCCACCATATCAATCAGACTTTCATATGCAATAGCATCTCCATGGAAGAGACGTGACAAAAGCTCAGAACGAATAGGCAGACCTTCTGTTGCTAGACAATAAAGTATCTCTCCAATGTCAGCAACACACCAGAGATGCATCCACTCAAAGGTATCAGGTTTTATCCTCTCACATTCATTCAGCAACAAGAAAAAGGCAATAATTAGACTTCCTCAGCCCTCAGTAACACCATGATGAAAAAAGTCATTTAGATTATAACAATGAAGACAGCAGAAATGTACTTTTCTTCCCTGCTTTATTCTGAATTACTGTCTTAGTAGGATTTCTTCTCTTTCACCTCCAAAGTAGTCTACAGGCAAAATCCTTCTGCCATTGATGTCGATACCAGACTAATTTTTTACACTCCCGCTGCATAAGAATACAGCCAAAGATCAAACTGCAACATAAAAAAATCCCATCATACCCCAGTTTGAGGCAATTTAATAAAATTATTGCTTAAGAATACAGGGAATGCAGCATTTACTACACTAAGGGTTAAAGCAGTAACTTTTCAAATATTCTTAAGACTCCCTATGGGCTGCAGATAAAAGCAACAAAATCATGTAAGGAAGGGGAGGGGGAAAAAAAAAAAAAAAAAAGAGATGCCTGGTGAGGAAGAGAGGACACAAGAAGTGAAGCTGTCTGCTATCAGGCCAAATCAGCCTCAGCAGGATCTGATGACTGCTCTCCCAGCATGCAAAGCCCTCACCTTGTTCCTTCTCGTTACCAAAATCCACCTTTCTGCTGTGCCTGCTTATTGGAAGTTTTCAAGATGCAGCTGCTGGAGTGAAAACAGCCCCAGACCCTATGCCTGGGGAAAAAAAACCCAGAATAAAACCAACCAACTTACCTAGTTGATTAAACCATGGTCTGGGAACCAGGAAACCACACCGCTATCAATAGGCCTCAGCGCTACTCAGTGTTTGCACAGCACTTCACCAACCTTTTACGAGGTTTAGAGAGGTTAAAACACATGCCCGTGGTCACAGAGCAACCAGGGACAAAATCCAGTATTTATAACCCAGGTCTACTGACTTCTAATCTGCAGAGGACTCAAAGGGCACTGCAACATCTCCGTCTCACATCAGACCTGACCCACTGCTGAATTTATGCAGGGCACTGCTCACTGCATCCCAGCCAAAGGGTTTGCCCAACCCAGGCACGCAGCCCCCACGCCGCCATGCTGTTAGTTTGCTTTCATTTGGATTGCCACATTTCTAATTTGGCAGTAAAGCCAATCCACCCTGGACCAACTCTTCTGGAATAGCTATCCGTCTGGTGCTGCATCATCCAAACAATTTATTTTCAAATTCAATTCTGTTTCATTTTATTGCTGTCAGAGCAATCTGTGTGCGGGGGGTGGGGTGGGGGAATTAAAAAAAGTAGTCTTTGCCATGGCAAACCCTGTAGAGAATAATTCTGGGAAGACTGAGCTTCCCTACACTGCTGTGCCTATGCACACAAGTGTGCACAACCATGTGCACGTGCAAGATTTCCTCCATCAAACTAATCCTCCAGAACAGGTGGAGATAATCTCATTAGGTGGTTTTTAACTAGTGGCATGGCAAAGAATAACAATAACCACCAGAGGATGGATCTCAAGCACTGGCCCCAAATCTGCATTGGTACAATGCTAGGGTCCCAACTCCTGGAGCTAATGGCAGTGGGAGACTCAGCTACATGTCTTGGGCAGTTTGTTATGCTTTAAAGATCTTTGAAAATTAGATTTAAAAGCTTCCAACCCCCCATCATTCCCCAAATGCTCTGAAAGCGCATTCTGCTCCCACCATAAGAACATCAGTCATGTCTGCCTTTGCTGCTTGCTAAAAACAGGATATTTCTATCGATTGGAAGAGATGAATAAAACAAAAAAATAGAACCTTAAAAGCAATAAAATGGCAGGAAACCAGTACCAAGATGGAAAAAATGTGTTTATAATGAAGTGCCAGGCAGGTAATAATTCAGATGGCCAAGACACAAGAGGGCTTATTTTATTACAGACTAAAAAACCCAACTGTTTCGGCCCCAAGCAGGCACAGCAGCAACCACCAGCAGCAGCCTTGAAGCGCCCAGCGTGCGGAGCATGTCTGCCCACAGCAGTGGTTCCTGGTCCAGCTTCCTGCTTGGCTTTTACCAGAGCTGAGGTTTTGCTGTAAAGTTCCCCTTCAGGTTTCGACTTCCCTGTGGTTGATATCTAAAAGCAGTGTTTCAGCTCAGCCTGCAGGTCTCCAGGCAGCAGCAGGTCCTGATGATGTGCCCGTTGAAAAGGCAACACTCCCCAAAACTCCTCCAGCAGCTGCCCACTACAGCTACTGCAACCAGTCCCCAAAAGCTAGGTAGAAAACAACCCTGCAAACACGCTGGGCAATAGCAAAGAACCAAATTACAACCTCAAACCAAGGGGGCCAGCAGGAAAAGGCACCTAGGATCAGCAGCCTGACCCTGAAGGAGGCACAAAGAGAGCAAACCTGTCTTTTTTTCTTTTTTTTTTTTAAAGCTAGACTGGTTAAAAAAAAAATTATCAAGGTAAGTTTGCAGCTTGGGCTGCCTTTGAGCTGAAAATAACCTGCCCTAACCCTTTTAAGAGCAGTGGAGCCCAGGTGGCAAACCATGAAAGATAAACATGGGTTTTCACCAAATTCAGATCTTGGGGAACACCATGCCAGGTGGGATAGAGGTGACAAAAATCGTGCTTTCAGACAACTCACCGAGGACAGCGGCCTCCTTCCAAAGCCTTGGGACTTCATAGAGAATCAAAGCTCACCAAGACCACTGACCATTGTCCAAACAAAACACAGAAGTTTGACTGCAGACATGATGGCTGCTACGGAGAGAAGAGAAAGCCCTTCTGGAAGCAAGGGAGCCATGACACAGCTTTGGAAAACGGGTGCCAAAACACCAGCTGTGTCCCTGGCACTTACCCACATTTGGCCCATTGCTACAAACAGCCAGAGATGTTTGAACGGAGATGCTCAATGTGCCAGGATTACCAAGCAGCCAGCACTTCAACGGCAGGCTGGATTTCGGCTGTCTGGCTACCAAGCACCAAGCTGGACTTTCTACAGATTTGCCAAACCCCCGCGGCCGCACAACCAGGACTGGTGGCAACCCAAGGCGGTTTGCAAAACTCAGCTTGCAGCCGGCTTCTCTCAGCAAGAGGAAAACAATGGTGACGCAGGACATTTCCAGACTCGCTGCTATTTCTGCTATAGCCAAGTGGCACATTTGTACAGGCCGTTATTCAATTTATACACAGAGCTGTAGTAACTGTGAAAGCCAGGCGCATAATTTTATACCCCAATTATTTTAAAATCAGGTTCTCAAAGCATCATAATTACGCTCCAGAGTCAATATCCTGCTGCGATGAGTCAGGTCCACCTCTGAGCTATTGCTTCAGGCTGTCTGAAGGCACAGTGTGCTGCGTTTACTTCTGATTTTAACAGTTTCCCTCGCAACAATAACAAACTTTTTAAGGAAGTGCCCTTTCTTTAAAGTGGGGGGAGCTATCAGGATCTGCAGAAGCTGAAGAGATCAAGAGACTCAGCAAAATCTGCCCGTTTAGCCCATGAACTTGGTGTCTGGGGTTGTCACTCTGGGAGCATCAGGGCCAGCCTCCCTCTTACCAAACGAGGTAGCAGAGGACTGATGACAACTGACAGCTTGTAATTAAGGAATAAGAGTTAGTGCATGAAGGGTATTCAAACCATGCTACTGGAGTCCTGGAGGCCAAACCCCGGCCAGGCTTGACAGTTGCCATACCCTTCAGGGCCAGCCTGAGTATTACAGCAAAAATCCTGGCTCCTCGACATGTCGGTTGGGTCCAGTGCAGGAGAACCACTCACGCCGGTGGGTTCAGGCTACAAAAGGGCTGTTACCACTCTGTTCCCAGCTGCGCTGTTACAGATCTCCTAGCTGTCACCTCAACAACTGATTTTTGACCAGCTTACATTTTTCATGTCCAGGCTGCTGAGCACAGGCTTCTTAGAGCTGGAACTCGCTACGCCACAGCAGCAACAACCTACCCCGTGCCACGGCTGCTATTTCCCATTTTCGACAGGGGAAAAAAAAGCCCTACATGCAGAGAACAACGATAATGAGCTTTTTCTAGCCTCACGCAGGAGGTTCATTTCACACTATTTTAAAGTTAAAAGGAAGGAAAAACCCAACACAGAGGGTCACACAGCAGCCAGTGGCAGAGGCAGGTACCAGCCCTGCAACTGCAGTCTCAAGTTCTTATCAACCATTGCCTGCTCAGGACTCTGCTGCCTTTTGAAGTTGAAAAAAATCTGAAAGATCACACTCGTGACCTAAAGATCGATATCCTTGACTCAGCTATTGAACAATTTTCCTTGCAATATTTTCACATAACTGAGAAATGAAAGATAATTAACAGAAACAACTGTAAGAAAACCCAAGCCAAACATGTACCGGCAAAAGGACGAGCAAAGGCATTTTCTGGAAACCTCACCCACCTCCCTAAAGACTTTCTTTAGGTTCTCTACATCTCCTTTATCCACTCAAACAGATGCCTCCTTGAAGAAAGCGATATCAAAGAGATGTTAGCTTTGGTCCCAAGTGTATCAAACACCTGGACTTTGGGAAGCAACACCAGGCTTAGTAGCCCAGCCACTTCCCTCTCCTGCGGAGCTGCCTCAAGAATACAGTGCCCTCCCACGACTGGAAGCGCTGCATACATATTGCGCTTGGATTTATTTATGCCGTTAGAAGAAGCAGCATAAATGTGAAACAGATTCCTAGGACCTAAGTCAGCATTTTTTAAAGGCAGCCTCAACACTCACACCTTGATTAATGCGGCAATCTCCTTCCTGGCCCAAAAGCAGTCTTGCTCAGCTCTATCTATCGAGAATATCACTGCTGCAAAGACCATTCCCTTCATCTGTCACTCTGATCCCGTTTGTCTATGGTGTCCCTGCCTCTCAGGAGAAGCTTTCCATCAGCATCTGCAAAACATCATTGTTGAACCCTCCTCAGCCCTTGCTCGCCAGCCTTGCCTACCTGACCCTTGGCAACGGCTGTAGCACACAGCCTGTGATCCATCTCACGGACCAGCGCGGCCTCGTAATTGTCCTGCCCACATCCTGCTTCTGCCTCATCGGGAAGCACTGCAGGACAGAGAGGAACTTCTTGTTTTGTGAACGCATGACGCTTAGCACAGTATCGGCTGGAGCACCGTTCACATCAAATGGTTAAAACCCCCCAACATTGCTATTTAGTAACTTTGTGGCTATCACTATTTGCCTTAACACTCAACACCGCACTCCAAACTGTGTGTCTCGCACACACATGTGCGGTAAACTGAAGAGACAGAATGAGCTTTTTAAAATCAGCAGTTTTCAGTTTTCGTAGTGTGGGTCGTACCTGCTGACTGACAGCTAAGCAGATTTAAAAACTCATCAGGCCTTGGGGGGCGGGATCAAAAGTTAAAGCTCCTTAAAAGTGCACAGTTCACACACTCACTGCTTAAAGGCTACTGTGTCAGTAAGCAATGTTCTTTGTAATCACACATCTTAATCATATATCTAATCTGTCACATCTTTTTCAAATAGAAGTTTTTATGCAGATGCTTACACATCCAAGTTTCAAGACGGAGCTCACATCACATCTGACAGTGAATCAGCAGCTAATGAACATTTCCCCACATTGCAAAGCCGCAATACAGTCCTCCCAGCGCCGGAGTAGCTGCAGCGGATGGCCGAGGTTGGCAGCTGAGCTGGGGGAGCTCCCTGTGCCTGCCTCCACAGGGTCTGGCCAGAGCCTACAACATGGTCGGAGAAAAAGGAAGGGGGGAGAAGAGGAAAATGCAAACATGCGTGGAAATCAATTTTCCTCAGGTGTAAACCTCAGGGCAAACTCAAAAGATCTCTCAAATGCAGATAGCACTGCAATGGGCTGGGGTTAAAACACTGCTTGAGAAGACAGACACAGCGAGTGAACAAGTCGCATTTACAGTACTTGATCTTTTTTCCATTATTAGATACAATTTGACGTCACTTATAGAATTTAAGGGCTCATTGTAAAGCAGACGTTTATTACAACAGAAGGATGGAATCAGTCCAAATGCAATATAGCTACACTGGAGCTATTAAATCTTGTTATAGTTCACTGGGCAGCCAAATACTAGCTTGAAGCAATGAGAGGGAAAGAGGGGGGGAGGGTAGTAACATCACACCAAAGCGTGCACACACACATCTTTTCTCCTTAAATATTCCAGGTTATTGTACTGTTTCTTCATACTTTCCATTCCTATTACTCCTTTAACATCTGGGGAGAGGAAAACTTTACTCCCTTCCTTCTGCTTTATAAGCGATGCTGCGGTGCAAAGCAAGCCAGCCCTCTCTATTCCCATGCTGACTTCAAGGGGACCAGGTGAAGTCCATCAGCTGAACTTTGGTTGGAGAATTAATGTTTCAAGTCCTGCCATGCCTGGAGGTTACACAATAATGAACTAATAAAGAAGCCATTAAAAGAACTAATATGCACACTGAAGTCACAGATGAGTTCAGAGGGAAAGACAAGCCAGCCTCTAATCCTTTTGCTGATGCTGGGAATAAAGCTGAATATTAAAAAGAACGCATCTGAAATTAAAGGTTAAAAGTTTCCAAGTAGCCTGCACAAACAGAGCAGCCACAAAACCCAACGTCCTGTGGCCTCGCTGCAGAGTCAGACTTCTCTGTTCAGCTGAGCTAAAGGAACTGGGCAGACCCTGCTTTTAACGGGTTGCTCTTAGCCCAAGTCTCTCAGCATTACATGCTGAAAATAGGCAGACATTACACACACGCATATAAATACATATAGATGTGTAATATGTATTTCATATATAGACATGTACATAGAGACACATATATATACGCACACAGAAACAAAAATAAAAGCAGCATTGACAATGTGATAAGTGCAGCATGTTGGCTGAAAACAGACTGAAAATTGCTGGCGGCTGAGTAAACTACTGTAAAGAAAAATCTATGCAATGCTACAGGCATACAGCAATGGACAGCATTTTCCTTTCATTTGTGGCACATCCATTAGCTGAAGGCCACTGCTATGCACAAGTCTGCGTGCTCTATGGGCAGCAGTGGCACGGAGACGGGATGCTGGCCAAGTTAAAAAAACAAAACAAGTGTATCTAATTTCCAAGGTAGCCAAGGTCTCCCTGGGAGACTATTGCATTTACACTTCACATCTCTGGGTGCTACGATCCCTTTTCCCGAGGAAATTCAGGAAGAGAGCGTGCTTGCTGCAGTCCCCACTGATTGGTCAAGGCTTCACTTGGATTAAGAAATAAAATGCCAACAACAAACCCAACCATGCTCTTAATGTCCTGTGGAACAATCCTTTTACCTAGCTCATAGCAAAAATGCTGGCAGCAGTGAGGCATAGGAATTTAAGGAGAAAGACTGAGAGTGAACCAGAGTCAAGGGATGACTTCACCTGTCTAACTCAAGACAGGATCCACACCACCCCTCTTCTCAATCTCTCCGTTAGTTGCTGCACTGGAAATTACATTAAAACTATCCAATACTGTCCATTTTTTCCTTTTTTATTACATCGACAAGAGCAGGAAGTCATGAGAGCTCCCACTCTTTAATCTTACCAGTCCCTAAGCATGAAAAAAAGAAATTGAGGGTAAGAAATGTCAAGAGCAGCAAGGCTGAGGTGCAAGAGCTCTGCAAACCACTGGTGACCAGCTCACCCAGAGGGTCCTCAGGCACCCAGCTGAGCACAAACCCAGCTCAGACCTACCATGCTCAGACTTGCTTTGAAGACAAATGGCCTTACAGCTAAAAGCTGCTCAGGAAACAGAACTATTTATCTTTTTTTAAAGAAAAAATTAGGAATTAAGAAAACCACTTCAAGCTGCAGAAACAAGGAATCTTGGAGTCTCCAGACTGTTTACAGACGTAAAAGGCTTTTGCTGACTAATCTCAGTTATCCTCACTACCGTTCAAGCCCCTCTCTTGTACTAATCTCAGGAGAGGCAGCAAATGGTTCATTAACTATTTTCTTCCGCATCTTTCATGTTCAAAGATGCATGTGATGCCTCTCTCTCTTGCCTTTCTTCTTCACCCTTTCTTCTACCGATCCTCCCCTCTAAGACTGGTGTGAGCCACAGCAGTCCTGAAGAACGAGGATAACTTCATGTCTTTGCCATGTTGTTCCTATACCCCAGCACGATATTTGCCAACAGTGTAAGGCAGTTGATGGCCACTCAGTTCGAAACCCATTGCAGCCCAATCTCATCTCCCGCAGAACGGCAATCACACCAGTCATTCCCTATTTTACAGTTTATTCATGGGCCTTTGCACTCATCTTTTCCAAATTATAGCCTATTTCAGACTGTTTCTCAAGGTTATTTTGAATTTTTATCTCCAAATACCTGCAGATCCACTAAACCTGTTTTTGAGACACAAAAATGCTATTTTGGGATTTGAGTCAACACTGAACAGACTTTGGATTGCTTCCTCAGTAACTCTCTATCAAACTGAAAGGAGACATCAACAGCTACTCCACTTCTTCAGTAGTTACAGTCTAGATGGAAATAACATTTTATTACCTCACTTATGCAAATATTATGTGGAAAAGGGAATGAACATTCATAGCTGGTTTAAAAAGACTATTTCATGGAGGGAAACACTGTCTGATAGCAAAGTCAGTGTTACAGCACCGTAATACTTCACACTGATTTCATTAGGCTGAGATTTGCCTTGCCTAAAGGCAAAACAGGGATAGAGAAAATAAGTTCTACTCCATCAGAAGAAACTTGTAATGACACCTAAAATTCTTGCATGGGAAGCAAGACAAATGCAGCAGTGAAGGCTGATGAATAATGTTGCAGTTGAGATTGAAAGTAAGAGGCCATTTTGCACAAGAGCAGTAAATGTTTAATATCTCTGTTGCTTCTTTCATCCATAACACCAACAGATTAACAAGGTTCTGTGCCTGTGTAATTTCTTTGGAGTTTTGATCTTGGAAATAATTACACTAAATATTTCATAAGTGCTTTTGAAAGTGGTTTGGTATTTTTTTAACAAAGAAAAAAGAATCGCTAGCTGCTCTTAGATTGCAGCAGGATAATGAAGGTGCACGGATAATCAATTACCATTTTCAGTTCATTATTCAGCACATGTTGGGCTGGTGTTATGTCTTCCCCTTTACCATTCCGCATCCCACATATAGAGGGATGTAGCATTTTTAAACCATCAGATCTTACTGCTTTTGCAAATCATCCTTAATGCTAACCACAACATGGAACCCCCAGCCTCTAATAACTCCTACATAATTTATAGGTTTCCAGGGTGTTTTCAGCTAAGCAGATTGCAAGCTGAGGCAGAGGAGGCCAAATTGAACTACATGCCAGACTGGTGGAGTTTCTTCTTTGGCCTGGGTAACAAATCACTGGGTAATTTCTGTCGCTTATCCCTCACCTTTAAGAAGTCTAAAGAAGGGTAAAGTTTCTTTTTTAAGTCACTGCAACAGTCCCCAGCTCAAGGGCCATGGGACAGGAAACTCCAGGCTTCTCCATGGGGAGCTGTTGTGGGGCTGGTGCTGCTGACAGTGCCAGGTCCTTCGCTTTGCCCCAGATCCAGCTGCTGCACTGGGGTCACTGCTGCACCTCTATATAACTCGGGACTTTTGCAGGTTTTTCCAGGACCTGAGATAACATCTTCCAGAAAGAAGATACACCATTGCATTGCTAGTGGTAGGGACTGAATGGAGTCATAGTGGTTCTAACCCAGAAGAGAAACATTTTCATGTGCTGCTGGAAGAGGAGATACCATTCAGTCATGCAAGGATTAAATCAGGAGCCTTCTGGAAGTAGGAGAAAGTCCTCTCCGGAGGAGGCTAACACCTGCCTCTGCCTTCCCACTGGAGAATACACATTTGCAAAACAACTGAGGCTGAAGTGGTTTTAAAGCTCTAAAAGAGGGCAGCTTTTCCTAAGAACTACACAATATTGGTTCATCTAACTATTAAGACCCAAGACTGGCCCAAGAAGCCTAGCTCCAATGCTAGAAGAGTTATTTTTCCATTATACATCCAGGAGGGATATACATCCCAGCACATTTCCTCCAGAGTTCGTATAATGACAAAGACAATTCCTGGTGCTAATTCTCCCTTTAACAGCTTGGTGACTCATTGCTGGAGTGCTGCTGGCTGCCAACGTTTTCCTACGCTACTGCCCAGTCATCCCCAGGGGTGACAAGCCCAAGACCAGCAGCATCATCCGGGAAGCTGCTATGATGGCTGTGCTTGGTGAGATGAGAAGCCCTGAAGCAAGATGAAGGCCTAAAGCTCCATTTTTACTTCTCCGCACCGGGTTAAGGAGCCCCTTTGCAGCTGGGGGGTGTCTCACATGCTTCTTCCAAACCAGGATGCAATGGCCAGTTCAGGTAATGAGACACCCCAGGGACACTGCCCAGTGTTAATCCACATGCCCACCTCCCCTGGGAAAACCCAACACCCTCCCACACCACCCCAAAAACAACCCCAAGGGACATACTATGATCACTTAAAATATAGCTGGAGCTGGTAACTGAATCCAGGACTCGGGAAGGAGAAAGGCACATGGATGAATCCATCAGACCACACTCACTTTCCAAGAGCATAAGCAGAGGAAAAGCAGCTACGATGCAGAGACAATTCTCTCTAAGAAAATCAAAACCTTACGATTACAGAGTGAAGTCAAATTGGAATCTGCCTGAGACATCAGCATCCCCACTGCAACACCCAAACTCCCATAAGATCTTGATTTATTAGTTTAGCTAGAAACTTGGAAAAAACACACTATTTATTGGTGCCTTTTCTTTAATAAATAACCAAGTTTTCATGGCAAAGAAATGGAAGTGGACAGTCTGTTATATAGACACAATACAGGAGGCAAATTGAACATGTATTTTGCAGTTAGATACAGGCTGGAGAGACAAAAGAAAAAACGTAGGATGCCCTGCCATATGGTATTGGAAGGGAAAATAAAAGTCAATTATATCTATACCTTCAATGCAAGCAAACCCTGGAAATGAAATTTAAAAAGCATCCACAACAGATACTTGCAAAGCATTTAAAGTGCTATTTTAAAAAAACAAAACAACAAACAAAAAACCACACACATTTGTTTTCACCTTCCTGCTATTTTTTTTTTCTTTTTTAATCACCACTTCAATTCCTTCTCTGAATGTACCAACCACCTTCTCAACAGCCTTGATACTTCTCTACCGCCACAGCCATCCATCTTCAGATTTCCCACAACACAGAGAAACTTTCACGAACCTCAAGGCAGAGGACACCTGCAGTAAAGTCAATCATAATAAAACACCCAGGTGCTGAGACAGAATAGAGGAGGCTGATTAAACTGCAGAGTGTGACATTGTCATTCCCAGGAGGGAAGCCAGCTGCACCTTTGTATATTTAACTTCTGTACAAGCTTTTCTGAACACAAAGTATGGCACGTTTCTACATAATACTTATAAATCCTTCTCTAGATTAAACTCAGGGCCAGCTGTATAGTCTTGCATTTGTTTGGTTTCCTTGACATGCAATTCAATTACCACTTCCATCATTTTGCAGACTCCTTGTGAAACAAGATGTGATATAATAGGGAAAGAAAACGGCACTGTGAAAGGAACATGAGCACCTCCAGCCAGGCTGGACACCCTCAGACGGAAACGTGCAAGTCCCATCAGGGCAGGCTCTGAAAAAAATAGTAATAAATGATGAATTCGCCACAAGCCGAGGACAGCGAGCAGTGCCTAAGGAGACAAATGCAGGTACTGGCAAAAAAAGAGGACACAACACTATTTGACAGAGTCACCCAACCTGAGTAAGCATACGCGGAGCAGAGTGGCTGCTCCAGTAGTGCCTGGCTGTTCTCCTTGCAGCCATCTCACAGTGGTAGAGCGCAGCAGTTGACAGATGCATTAAAGCTCTGCCATGGCCTCAGGAGCTAGGGCAATTATCATTATCCCTCATTTGCAGGGAAATTGAGATATAGAGAGAAGAGTGATCTGGCCCAACATCCAAGACAATTAGTGACGGAGCAGATTCAGGAGTTTCTGGGTCCAGCTTTTGCCACAAAATAATATTATTTTTTTTTTTAATAGAGGAAGGAGTAGGGGAGCTGGAGTAAATTAAGTTTCCCTGATAACTAGCCCAATTCTGCAAGAATAAAATGCAAAAGAAATTTTTTTCTTCTTACCAACTGCCTTTGGAGCTATCAGTAATTTCTGCAGAAAATAAAATAATTCCTGAAAATTGTCACAGTTAATAAATCTCTCCAAGAACCCAGAGGTTCTCTGCACACATCCCACCACACCTCCCATAGCATGCAGACATGCCCTTTTCCTGCAGGAAAGCGCCTGAAAGCTTCAAGAACTTTTCTGTTTTGTTTAAGTCTGGGTAGATCCAGATTTGCTTGATGCAGTAACTTGAATGAAGGCTAGCAGAGCCACCCAGGCAGCCTGCCACCATGTGTGGCTTCATGACACTCAGGATAAGCACGGCCACAACCAAATGCTCACCCCTCCCTCTTCTACAAGGGCTACCGATCTCCTGACTGTTTCTACAAATAACTAGGAAAGAAGCTAGTCAAGATTAAAAGATGCTCAAGCCCTCACTTAAAGCAGTATTCTCAAAACCCTGTGCAAACAATCCTTGCTGTGGATAACATTATCAGATGTAATTAAGTTGTGCTCTGAACCCAATAGTGGCATTAATATCTTAGGAATCACAAAACAAACTAACTTTTTCAGCTGTCAAATCCAGAAGACAACACTCTGAAGCAATTCCTTTGGCCTTTTATTATGACCCATTCTGCTGCTGAACCGCTCCCATAGCCTCTCCCCACTGCCACTGGTTTCAAAAAGCCAAGATGTGCCTTCACTCAGACTCCTCTCCAGGAAACGATTCTCCTTCCTACAGAGAATTTCTGGATGTAACAAAGCATCCACCAGCCCTAGACCACATATTGTGGTTTCAGCCCAACAAGGCAAACAGAGAGCTTTCCCAAGGGTGGATTTCTCATGTTCCTTGAGGACTGGTGTGGAATTCTGTGTGGTTTTATTCCTCAAAGTAAATTGGATTTCAACTGTCTTCTCCAACTAAAAATTAAACTTCACAAGTCAGGGTGTCCTACAATAAGGGGTCATTCTGTACACATGGGGCAAAGGAAAGCAATTTATAAGGATCAAAACAAAACGAACAAAATCTGTTTCCTGACTCCAAGGCCAGTTCAAATAACATTTTCGCCTCTGTTCCCCACCAAATACCCAAAAAGGACACTCCAGATACAATTTGAAGTGTTCTTTGTAAGAAAGTGTTACACAAGCAAGTCCACAAAGGGTTATGGCACAAAATTTTCCTTTTCATTAGGTGCAGCATAGGATGGAAACCTTGTTCCAGCCTGACAACACCTGAGGAAGCAAAGCACAGAGCAGAAAGTGTCAAACCCTATCAGTTCAGATTTCAGGGTCAGCTCTGAAGGCCTTGATCAAATGGTGCAGTTTCCTGTCCTGGCTTTACAATTCTCACTATGGTCTGGCCAGTTGTTTCACACCTTGAGAATGTCTCCATCCTCGCTGTTGCAGCTTCATCTGTTAGCTATCAGACAGCAGGACTGCCACACAGCCTTTGCAAGAGCCACACATGCCCTTCATTAAAGAGCATTACAGCTGTATTTATATCTGACACAAATCTGCTGTCTGAACTGTGACCTGATTCAGGATCCGGACTTTCTTAGACACAACATCAAGCGCCCACGTGTATGCTGGCCCCTAACAGTCAGCACCAGACCTGTGTGACCACGAGAGAAGATGCTGCTCACCCTTCTCGCCTGCTGCAAGCGTGACAGCATCTAAAAGCCTCTGGAACTGACAGGTGGAAAGTGAAAAATCACCAGAAGTTGGAGCTTTTGGCATATTCAGAAAGTGTAACAGTGCCTTGCAGGTAGAGGAGCCAGAGGGCTTGAACATTTCAACTTTGGTCACAGCATAGCATGAAGAAAAGGACAATTATTTGAGTGATAAAAGTTACCTGCATTTTACAGGTAATGCAAACGTCCGAGGACAGTTAAGTTTGGACAGTTTAGTCCAAAATTCACTGCAAATGCTGGCTCACAGTCAAACCAGAAATCAGTAGCTGAACTGAAAATAATATCCAAGTTCTCACTCCAGGCACCAAACCCTGTTTTCTCATCTCATTTCTATTTTTCTATTTGCTGCCAATTCAAAACGCTGTGAAAAAAAAGTCAACCCATTAGACTTGTTCTTAGAAGTCTTAAGCTCTTATGTATGAAGTTGGTATTATCAACAGAGCCCATAAATTGCAGCTAAAGTACATAAAGGAAGCAGTCATGACATAGCCCCAGTTTAATCTGTATCAGGTCGCTACAGTCAAAGAAGTGTTTTTCAAAATGTTAATTAATTTTTAAAATAATGGATTAAAGGGGGTTCTCAATTAATAGAATACTTTAAGGAGACAAGCTAGAGGATTGTCCATTTTATTAATATAGCAATTTAACAGCTATTCAACATCTAATAACTTCTCATTAAAAGTCAACCCTCCCCCTTTTCCAGCAGATTAGCTACCCATTTGTCAGAGACAATACAGCTTCATTAGCCTAAAAGTTCTATTTCTGCTTTTCCACACATTTGCTTTTATTTTGCTTATATCAGTAAGCTAAAACCCTGAATGACAGCAAAGTCCAGAAATCAATAACACAAATAGCACATTAGCCTTTCACAAGTTCTGGATGGTATTTTGATGTATTCCCAGCAACGTCAGCTGCAATAGCACATACAGTCAACCGCTGCAAGAGCCAGGTAGGAAACCCTCAGGTCTACCTACACAACACTGCCCAAATGCACAAGGCAAAGGCTCGTTCATGAGCTGTACCTTGTCTGAAAGAGCACACAAATGATGCCTTTTCCCAACACCTTTTCCACCCAAGTACTACCCAGTAGCACCTCATAGCCCGCCTGGAATTGAAGGGTGTTGTTGAAAAAGGGACATACAGCTATTCCCACTTTTACCAGTGGTTCAGTTCTTACTACAACCTTGAAATTTCAGATTAAGCATGGTCTTCACATATGTAACGTACAAGTAGACATGTTGTTCTGGGTGGTCGTTTGAAGCAGCGAGGATACTGTCAACCCGTGCTGAGGCTCCACAGACCTCGGAGTGGGGCCAACTGGCCATGAGATAACTGCTGCAGGTCAGAGCTCAGGCAAGATAGCAGGGACAAGTTGTGGGGTAGAGCACCAGCAACATGCAGTCCTCAACACCTCTAAAGAAACATATACCTCGATGTCTTACGAACACAGACAAGAAACACATTAGCAGAGAAAAGCTCCTGCGAGGGCAACCCTAACGTAAGTAAATAAATAAAACCAGAAAAGCCCTGTGACTTCAGTGGGAAAGACTGAGCACTACCGAGCAGAGAGGCAAGCGCCACACGAGAGCAGTACATCAGCAACCCCGTGCTTGGTGTCTGGCCTCGCTACTGCGACCTCAGCCCTCAGCCCAGAAGGACTCTATCTGCATGGATTTCTCTGCAGGATCAGAGCTCTAGAAGTCCATATAAAAAGATAACAGAAACTGAAAGAGGTTACAACTAAGGCTAATACCACCCAAAAGCTAAAGCAAACAAAAACATTCCAGGCTATCAGCTTTATCTGCAAAGACTATTCAAGCTACTCTTAAGACTGCAACAGCCATATGCACAAGCCTCAATAAACAGGGACATGTTTCCCCCAGCTCCTGCTGTTGCAATTTTAAGGAATGAATCCAGACATCAGCAGAAGGGGAAGTTCAGATATCTAAGGCATCGGTTTCCAAGAGAGTATTTATCATGGGTCATGGTTTAACCCCAGCCAGCAACTCAGCCCCACACAGCCGCTCACTCATTCCCTACCGGTGGAATGGGGGAGAGAATCGGAAGGGTAAAAGTGAGAAAACTTATGGGTTGAGATAAAGACAGTTGAACAGGGAAAGCAAAAGCTGTGCACGCAAGCAAAGCAAAACAAGGCATTCCTTCACTCCTTCCCGTGGGCAGGCAGGTGTTCAGCCATCTCCAAGAAAGCAGGGCTCCATCATGCATAACCGTTACTTGGGAAGACAAACGCCATCACTCCGAACGTCCCCCCCCTCCTTCTTCTTCCCCCAGCTTTACATGCTGAGCATGACGGCATATGGTGTGGGATAGCCCTTGGGTCATTGGGGTCAGCTGTCCCAGCCGTGTCCCCTCCCAACTCCTTGTGCACCCCAGCCCACTCGCTGGTGGGGTGGGGTGAGAAAAGGCCTTGACTCTGTGCAAGCACTGCTCAGCAATAACAAAAACATCCCTGGGTTATCAACACTGTTTCCAGCACAAATCCAAAACACAGCCCCATACTAGCTACTGTGAAGAAAATTAGCTCTATCCCAGCCAAAACCAGCACATCATGTCACGCGAGACCAACATTTTTAGCCAACTTGGCAGAAAATAGACAAGCTGCAAAGCTACCCTAAAAATACCAGTCATGATAATTACAAGAAAGAAAAGCAAAGCATAAGCAATGGCAGCACTAATAATCCATACTTTTAGTGACAGCCTGCTAACAATTTTTTTTTTTTTAAATTACATACACCACTTCTAAAAGATTGCCTCAGTTGCTCAGGTGCACAATTTACGTGTTTATGTCACACAGTTAAGATACAAGGCAAGCTCATTCCGGCCTGATGCCTTATGGCTTCATCTGTGTGATATACTAATATATTTATCCCTCTCCACCTCTCTTCAGCACAGTACTATGAAGTTTCCAAATTCTGGAAGTCAACTGTCTCCAACAGACACATCCATAACACTCCCAGCTGCAAGCAGGGCACCAAGCTGTGATGGGATGAAGAAATGCCGGAGAGAGATTAGGAAAAAAAAGACAAATTGCCATTGAGCATCAGCTCCGTGGTCCATCTCATCTTGTGTGGTGTCCGAGAGCTGTGCAACTGGTGCTTTAAAAGATGCCCATAACTCTCACAAGCCGTTAGTTATATTGCACCTGCCCATACAGGAAGCCTCTCCAAACCCCAGCCTGCTTGCTAGAGGCAGGATTATGTCTCAGCAGAACATGCGATATAAAACTCTGTTTCCTACCATGAGTAGGAATGCTATCCAAGGAACAGCAAGGCAGCTAGAAGGAAAGTGAATCAGCACATTATTATTTGGGAACAGAAGAACTTTGGACCTGAGGGCAGACCGTTGGCTTGCCCAGACTGACAGCTCCTCTGGGGTTGCAGCTCACATCAGAGAAGCTGGCCAATGTCTCTGACCTCTACTGAGGCAATTCCTTACAAAAACAAAGCAAGGAGGAGCAGAAAAAGGTAATTTGAAATCGTGCTTCTTGTGTGAGGTTAACAAAGTAAGAGGTCCTTAATCACTCTCCTAGTTGCTTTTCCCCTGAAGAGGAGTGCTGCATACCATAGCCTGCCTGCCCTGCTGATGTCTTCCACTCATTCACCGTAACTTTTTAGTGCAGACAGACAAAAGATCTGAGAAGAGAAACTGGGGGGGGGGGGGGGGCGGGCATCAACAATTATGTAAATCCAGGACCTTATCCTCTCTGTTCTCCCACTAAAACACAAGCTTTTGCCAAGAACCAGCTACCCCTCCTTCCTCAGCACAGCACTATTCAGCTTCAACATTTTTAATAAAATTGATAAAGATCAAAAACATCCAAAGCTAGTAAAAAGCTTAACAACTTAGCCCTAGGCTAGAGGTGGAGAGGCGAGAAGCTGGCTGACCGGCCGGACAGGAGCCACAGGCGGGCGAGATGCCTCTCTGGCCACGCACTGGTGGCGGTGGCTCTTCCCAAGGCGTGAGCCGGAACACAAACCGGCTCCTGCTCCCGCAATGAGTAACTGTGGGGCTTGCAGGAGTCAACAGTTGTAAAGGAAAATTTATTTTTGTCACTAAAATCAGCAAGGGTGACTCACAATAGGCTCGGGGAGCCTCCTTGATGAGTTTCATTGTTATGCAGTCACTTTTCACCCTTAATTTTCAAAAATACCCTGAGTGACAATAATGACAATAGAACATAATAGCCATAATTAGCTAATGGGAGAGAAAACTTCCAAGTTCCAAACTCAAGCAAATAATTGCCTTCTAAAGCACAGGTTAATGCATTTTTTTTTTCCCAGGGGCGCTAAAGAGGAAAAAAGGACAATGGCAAGCTTTGCAAATGACTTGCC
Organism: Ciconia boyciana; assembly: GCF_034638445.1. Taxonomy (NCBI): domain Eukaryota; kingdom Metazoa; phylum Chordata; class Aves; order Ciconiiformes; family Ciconiidae; genus Ciconia; species Ciconia boyciana. The sequence continues at coordinate 10,028,051 of NC_132948.1, forward strand.
AACTAACTGATGGCTCAATATATACATTTTGGAAAGTTTTCTATCTTACATTTTACACAAATGAAACCACTCTCTTAAAGCAAGTGAAAGCACCAGCCACACTGAGAAGTCGATGTGAAACCTGGTCCATTGACTTGGTCAATGCAAAGAGCAATGCAGAAAAGCAGACTTGTTAAGCTAGCGGTCAAATTTAGGACAACCACTACTGTTTCTTAAAGCACCAAAGTTGGCTGGAATCTTTATTTAGGACTCAAGTCCAGTAGCTTTCCTCTGAATAGGGGATAACATGGAAACTATTCTCCTTGTGGAGTTTATTTTGAGCTGAAAATATTTTCCAGTTTCATGCTGACAGACAGGATTGTAACTACATTGTGTTACAGAATAACCACCAAATTTTCAAAGCCTGTCACAGGGCAAAGTAGAGAAAGCTACATTTTCCTCTTTACAGTATTTGTTCCTGCAAAAGTTTCTACACTTTCAAAATAAGGTCATGTGCTCCTTTAGCACAAAAGAACCCAAATAAACAGACCACAGCTATCTATCACATCTATCATCCCAGGGAAGATGAGATAATCAGATTAGCCAAACAGTTATAAATTGACCATATCTGAAGGAGAAAGAAGTAATTTTCTCATATTCCTGTCCGTGGCAATCACCTCCAAGATTTTCAAAAGAACAGTATCAGCCTCCCAAACACTTCCCAGTCCTGAGCTCCTCTGGGATTTAGGGACAAACTCCTTCAGACAAACTCTCTGGAAGCCCCGGGTTAGCTTGTCACATTTATTGGAGAAAATGTTTTGCTGAGATGACATGGTAAAAGCATGCATTAATACCTCCAGTTTTATCCATGCCTCCGGTGATGTTCTCAAAGAGCATTCTTGTGAACGGCTACAGAAACCCTCCTGGGAGAGGCTCTTCCACTGTCTTCACCCAAGCCAACATCTGTTGGGTGCAGCACAAGGGGAGATTACAAGGACAAAGTTGATTATTTTCTGTGTTCCTCTAGCATCTTCCATCCCAAGCATCTCTTACTTCAGAAATGCTGCCAGGCCAAGGGCAATGGGAGCATCCAGGAAGAAAGCTAACGAGCATGAGGAGGTCTTAAAGTCTGACTCGAAAGAACAGTGAACTGCAAAGTGTGGTATTTGCAAAGGCAGCAGTCTCTGAAATCCCATCTTGGCCCCTTATTTATGGTTTGAGGTGCCCTAGGACCAATGTTTAAGTTATCACTTAAAGTCCTACTCAAAGTGGGAGATTAGTTAACTAAATGCATTTATACCTTTAGAGTTCAGTTCCTATACCCGAAGACACTTACAGTATCTGCCATCTGTACTAAACAGTTCTTTGGAAGAAGCTCCCTAAGCTGGTACGGCAGATGAGCACACACAAAGTTATGGTAACAGCAAGCACAGCCCACTTAAAGCTCTTCAGCTGTGAAGGTGATTGACAGTATTTGCAGATTAAAAGCCTTGTTCAACACAGAACCATCAGCTAGACAATACCACATGCTTTTTTTGGTGAATGGAAAGTTGCTGGTTTGCTGGAACACAAGGTGCCTCATTTTTCCCCGTCAGACACCCCTAATCCTGTATGCAGAGCTAAAATATCTCCGCTGCCCAGCCTGGTGTCCTCAATGTTGAGAAATACTGGAAAAGAGAGTGCTTTGACTCAAAATAAGGAGAGTTGAAAGAAATGTCAGCAGTTTTTATTTAAAAATGCATGTAGCTTTGTGCAGAGCTAGGAACACTCCCAGTTCCCTTAGATGTTTTAGCACGTACCAATTCTTCTGAAAAAGGTGGTAGAGACAAACCTTTCACTTGATAGAAACGTCCTTCTCGGGGTCAGCCACAGAAGCCCCTCTCCTCCTCCACTCCCCAAACCAACAGTCCCATCCCTTGGACTGCTCCTAGTGTGCATCACACACCAGGGGGCTGGTGACCCTAAGGTCCATCCTCAAGCCCACCTGGCAACGTCGCCTTCTGATGCTTTTTGGCTTAATCTTCTCAACTCTAGGAGATGGAGAAGGCCTCTCTTTTGGATTGCCATTTCTGTAACTGGCATCCCTAGTTAATGTCAAACACCCTCTGCCCCTTTCCTGAAGCACGATTCAGGCACAAAATTAGCACAAGCTAAGCAATACAGAAAGTGACTGTGCTGCAGTCATGAGGGTTACTACACACCACCCAAACCCACAACATGTCCATAGAAACCACAGTGGGAAAGAGAAAAGCCTCAAAAGGCTGACAAGATAAAACACACATGGTAAAATAAGTAATTCTGGTGGGAAAAATATACATGTGCAAGATCCTCCCCAGTTCTCCAGCAGCTTGGGCATTCAGAGGTAACACAGTTAACACCAAACTGATGCCAACAAAAAACTTTCTTCAGTCCCTCAGGCTGCCTGATTGGAATAACCATGCTTTCCCTGTAGGGATATTTCAGAGGACAAACTTGTTGGGCATTATAAGCAACTTTCTTCCCTGTTACTCAGGGATGTTCTTGTTAGTGTCACTAAACACAAAGGAACGTTCTTAACTTTTCCTTAGACTGGGTAAAGCCTTCCAGCACATATGTTTTCCTCATTAGCAGGATCAATTAAGCAAATAAATACTGGAATGTGCAAGAGAAGCAATTGATTCTTTTGGTCAAACAAACCTCCCTGCAGAGAAAAAACACCAACAAAAAGCCACATTACTACCAATGGCACAAATTTTCAGCTGTAAACTAATAAGCCACTCCCAGCAAAAAAAGAGCTTAAATATGTTCCATTGCACACTTGCCTATTTCAGATAAGTGTTTTTGTGTGACAAAGAAAAAGAAAAAGGAAAAAAAAAAAACCAAAACAGTCAAGAATGCCAAGCGATGGCTTTTAAATAATTCGGGATGCTCTGCTCTTCTGGAAAACTAGTCATATTCCAGTGCTTGGCAGAGGCAAGCCAGCTCTACCAGGAGAGACACAAACATGCACGGAAGGAGGTTGTTTGTTACAAACCGAATCATTCGGTGAAATGCCTGATGCATCTCCAAACCCTTCCCAGATAGAGCAATAACATCCACAGCTTGCCCGGTGCTAAGCTCAATTGACTACACACTGTAGCACCTTTCTACAAAAGCCAGAAATAAAAGCCAAGCCAAATTCCAGGAGGTTTGGAAGCAAATCTGGACACGAATACTTTTCAAAAGGTCAGAGATGTTTGGTTCAGGCTCATTAGCTCAAAGAACAACAAATTTTAGTGTGACTGTCACGGGGACTGTACAGAAATTCCCACGACAAACACCATCTTCATGCAATAAAAAGCAAACTTGCTTACCGTGGCACAACACGAAGCTGCCTGCAGTACTTAAAGAGAAGCTGTTCTGCTCAAACAGCCCATCTCGAATTAACATCGCTTGCTCCAGGCACACATGCACTCAAATCATGTGCAAGTTAAACCGAGCAGCTCACGCCACTGAATCTTTGCTGTTCCCTCTGCTCAGCTTATACAAGAATACGAATCACGCCAGTCGTCAAATGGGGAGCTACACGAGCAAGAATGCAATGTGTGCATCTTGCTCTCCTATTATGGTTGTGATGTTATGAGCTGATTGCTCCTGTTTTCCCCTTTGGTAAGCCAAAGCTTTACCACTAGCATCTTTCATAGATAGCACATGACTTTTGTGCTTAGGAAAAAAAACATGATTGCTTTTTGGGTCTTGAAAAATACTTTAGTCTGATGGATGTGTTTTTTCTGGAATTAGTTTCTAAATATATACTCTACCTACCACTTCATCAAAAGCAGAGCTCAAGACACTAACAAGTCAATACATTAAACGGTTTATCTTGTTAGAGGTTTTACAGATACTTAATAATGAGTTCTGGTAACTGCTGCCTGTATATGTTAATTATTTTAAGAGAGTCTTTAAAAAAAATAAAATCTGTGTAATAGCATAACCTTTCCTTTCAGCTGCATAAAAATGCCATGTTCCAATCAATATCATCATTAGCAAGAAACTAAAAAAAGATCAGCAGAAGCTATAAAATACAGTAAATTACATTCTGAGAACAGCTTTACTGCCACCATATTTTATAGAAATCCTATTTAAAACTCACACGTGGAAAAAAATTAGATATACACAAAAAAGCAAATCTGGACAGGAGATAGAGCAAATATGCTACGTTCTCTGACAAGCGAGATAATAAAACCAGAATGGTAGACTAGAATCTGACCTTTAAGGGTCAGTCACATTTTCCATGTGCTGTTAAATCTCTCTCGCAAAAGCGGGGGGGGGGGGGGGGGATCAATTCATAAAAAAACCCGTCAGTATTTACATGAAGTAACCAGTGGGAAATTATTATTTTACAAATCAGAGCAAATCTCCCATTACTTATCTGGACAAGAAGAAAGTTTAGCGTCACTCTACCGATATTTTGGCATTTAAAGGTTTTACACATCTCACAGAGTTTGAGCCTCTGAAAAGAGATAGGCACTTCCATCACACAAAATAACATGCATTCCTCCCTCTCCGAGTACAGAGGCACTGAAGGGCACAGCAGCTGAGTTCACAGAGCATGAGAAGAACGTAAGCATTTCTTTAGCCAATAAAAACAAAATTCAAAACAAAGCTACAAATATAAACTCAACCTGGACCGTGAGCCCACTGCTTAGCAAACAAGCTGTTTGCCCTTTAGCTTTACTTACCTTCCTGAACAAAAAGTCATTAAAAGATGCTGACACGTAGAATCAAAGTTGCTGCCACCTCATTACCTGGACTAAGGAGCCATAGGCTTATACCCCAGAGCCCCCACCCCTTTATCATTTCCAACCAGTAAGAAATCTGACATTTTTTAAGACTATCTGATCATTAGAATTCCACATTAAACAAAACCAAACAGGCCAAAAATTTAGATAAACTTACTACATCTTAAAAAAAAAAAAATTAAAAAAAAAAGGCGCAAGCCTCACTCCTTTTTTTGGTTGCTCATTTCACAAAAGCTTGGAACATCTGTAGGAACTGCCTCACCAATTATATCCCAGGGCATACTTACTATTTATTGTCAGGCAAATTTCATACCACCACCCTTTGCCAGAGCTGGCTGAAAACATGACCCTGCGGCCGCCCACCTCCAGGCTGCGTTCCCAAGCGGGGACGACACCGCGTGGGGCAGCAAGCGAACGCCAAGGCTGCGGGTCCTGTGCAAGGCACTGCCCACCGGCCATCCTCCTCTACAAATGCTGCTTATCTCACCTATGGCAAAGATTTCCTTCATTTGGCTTTTCTGGACTAAGGCTACTTTCAATCAGACTCGGGAAGATGAAGGGAAAGGAGATAGAGAGGCTCGATTAGAAGTAGAAATAATTAGGATGCCAGAAACCAAATCAAAACGAAGATACAGGTTTTAAGGAGTCCACCTCTATTAATCTCAGTCTGAGGGGATAATAAAAATATTTCTATTCTAATGATGATCTTTGGTGAAAAAACTCAGTATTTGGTACAGGAAAAAAATTAACTGAACATTTCCTTAGCTATGCCAGGTAAGACTACCTCCACTGCATGTTTCCACGCACAATTCAAAAAATCAGAAGTGTCGCTAATTTAAATCAAAAAGAGGGATTTGAGACACTGTAGCCAGGTGATGCTCCCTGAGCAAATACAGCAATATTGTAGCTGTCTTTGAAAAGCTGGGGGTTTAGGGTTGTTTTTTCCAGGGATTTTTGTTAAATGGTATGCTTTTTTCTTTTTACCTTTCTGCCAGCTTCTCTAGAAGAAAACAAAACAAGCCTCTGTGACTAATCCTTAGCTTTGCCAGCTGACAAAAACCACTGCATTACCACAACATGTTTAAAATAAAAAGAAAATTACAATTTATCTTTGGGCAAGGGGAAAATGTGAAGCACACTGGTCCTCTGCCTTCCCCCCCTTCCCCGAGGCATTGCCTTGGACCGACATCCTTAATGACCCAGGGCTGGCACTGCTCCCTTCACTTCGGGGAAGCCTGTACAGTACGGTGATGCACATTGACCGGGCAGAAAAACCACACTGAGGCAGAATGAGAGAGAACTGCCTCTCTGCAATACAGGAACCGCTGTGAGAAGTTGCCATGGAGAAAAGGGAACTGCTGAAGTGTCTTGAGGTACACGGTGCCGAGAGACATTACAGCAAAGCCAGAGGGAATAACGGAAGCCAATGGATTTAAGTGCTCCCACAAACCTGAAGCTTCCAGACAAGAAATTACCAGTAATTACTAATAATACAATTTTCATGCAGCACTCATCAGCATAAACCAGTTCTGTCCTCACAACAAAGAGGAACAACAAAAGCCACAAACAGTTACCAAATTAGCTTATTAAGATCTCTGGGATTTTTTTGAACCTTCATAACCATCAAAATTGGTCTGAATGCGCAAACATGATTACAATAAAAAGGCCCAGATATCTTCTGGACACAGCAGCATCAGATACATCATCATACTGCAGAAAGCACACACTGAGGAATTTCTCTTTCAAGGGAACGAGGGCTGCTCCCTTGGAGTCACTACCCGTCCTGCAACGCTGCTCCTTTGCGGGATGAACTGCTGTACAGGAGGCATTTAGGAAGCTGTTACTCCAGTTTCAAACATGCTCCTATTTAAAAGAGCACACACTTACAAATGGCAGAGATAGCTAAGCAGACTGTCCAGACCACAGCTCATGCAAAAAAACTCCAAAACACAAAAAAACCCAACAGCACAGTTAAGAGGTGTTAACTGAGAGCCCAAAGACTGCAGCTAGTTTTCCTACCGTGTCTGTCCCTATTTCACATCAAAGTACAGCCCCATAAGGCAGAAAACCCAACCATGATCAGGTACTCTCTTCATTAAGATCCAGGCACAGGCAACACTGCCTACAGACCAAAGCAGCTTCGTCCGTCCAGCAGGACCCACATCCATCAAAAATTTAACCTCTAGGATAAAAAGGTCACAAGGCCCCTACTGATGGCCCAGTGAAGAAGACGCAATCATTTCATCAGCAAGGTGAAGCAAGTCCTGAAGAGAAGAGAGGTGCAGCAGGACAGAGGAGGGCTTCATCCAGCTCTGCAGAGCCCTTTCCACTGCCTCTTGCCAGGAGCTGGGGCACCAGGAGGGGAGAGGAGCCGGTTGGCAGCCGCTGTCCCCAGCCAGCAGGAGCAGCAGCCAGACCAGGACACAGCTCATTCCAGAGACTTTTTTAGCACAAAGAAGGAAAAAGAGCACTAGCTATCCTGTATTACTGCATCCACTCAGTTTCCAGAATTTCAAACTCTATAATAATACGGTTGCTGGAAGAGCACTTCTAACCAAATTAGAGGACATCTTGTGAGCACGCCCTTGGCAGCAAGACGACCACGATGTGGAAAGACTCCTGACTGCACGATCCAGGCGCTCTGTAATTCAGTTAGATGCCCCTTTTAGCAGAGGTGAGAAGCAGGTATTTTAAAAGCAGCTTGCTCTTAAGTTTGTGTTTTGTGTTTGGGGGTTTTTTGTTTGTTCGTTTGTGTTTTTTTGCCCCCCCCCCCCTTTTAAGTAGTAAAATGAATTGCGGTTCTTTCTCCCTTACCAATATTGGTTGTGCTGCTGAGAAAGCCCTTGCACCAGAGCAATACTCAACTCAAAGATGAAGCATGGACTCAGTTTTCTTTTGAGCAGAGACCCTAAGCAGCTTCACCCTACACTAACCAGGTTTGGCATTGCCCAGACACACTTGCTTAAGGAATTTTTATGCAGCGGAAGAAGATATCTTCCACAGCGACAAATACTTTATACAGTTGTCTAAACTAAAACACCCATTTGACTGTAGATTCAGCCCATCCTTGGATTCATTCATGCTCTGAAACATGCCCTTAAAAGGAGAGTTAGTTGTTCTTTTGCATTAAGCAAAGCTGTGTTAAAATGTTTGTTTCCGATGGAACAGGGAGACAGACATCGGGAGGAAGCAAGCTGTGTTTGAAGAGCAGAATTTCTGGCAGATCGGTCAAGAGCAGCAGCTGTGTTCACAGAAAACACATGCATCTTTACATACTTAGGGTTGCCATTTGGAAAACATCACAAGAGACAGTTTACGGCAAGGGGAAAAGGGACCGTTTTTGACAACAGGTGTCAGGATACTGTTCTCCTGAACCTTTCCAGTGGGTGCTGCAGATGGATGTCTTGTTGGGCAGGGAAAAGGTCAACATTAACAATGAAGCTGTACCAGTTCATAACAGTACCAGAAATACCATGTAGAAAATCGTATCTGTACTGCAGCGTGATCACCACACTCATGAGAACAGCCCTCACTTGCCCCAGTCCAAGTTGAGCCACTGCTGTTCCCAGTCAGGCTTGAATTTCCTTGGCAGCGCTGTGGCCCTGTGCTGTACTCCCTCCGCACATCAGGAGCACATTTCTCTTCTCCCAGGGAGAGGGCAGAATTTACCTACACAATGCACAAGGGATGTGAAAGGGGAGAACCAAAAAAGTGATGTGTTTTGGCCTATGTCCTTGATGGGAAGCAGGTGTCTAGTGCAGGGATGACCAAGGAAGACTGAACCTGAGCAGCCAGAGCCCAACAAGACTGAAATGAAAGAGTTCATGCTTAATATACAAACGACCAGGTTTTACAGTGCTCATTACACACCACTTTCTGCAGCAAAGTCAAAAAGCAGCTCTACAGATTCTCTGTGAGTTAGCCAGGCAAGCTCGGTAAAGGTAAAGGGCTGCTGCTGGATTTACTAAACCGTGTCACGGGAAGAGCTACAGATGCCTTATCATCACTGAAATGTTACAGAGATAACGTATGTGTGTTAGCTGCCTCCTGGAAACGCAGCTAAGGGCAATTTTATGCTTATGCTGCATTGAAACCAGTATCAAATCTTTTATGCTAACCAAAGTTCCAGACACCCAGCAGAAAATGAGAGCATCAACAATACCACCACATATTTTGAATTGCCCTGGCCTCAACAGGTTCTCTCTAGCCCTTCTTTCAAGATGTTATAAATGGATTATTTTCCCCAGGTAGGGCCTGGGAGACCTAGGAATTGTTACAAGCAGAACCAAGTAACAAGTTTACCAAAGCCCTCATGTCAGTTACACTTAAAATGCTGCCCTAAACACACTGCGTGGTAACAGTAATTAAATAACCAACAACATTGTGCTCCCAGGATTTTTCCATTGAAGGAGTGGAAAGCACTTAAAGAAGCCTTTGTCATGCTACCATGTAGGTGCAGCTTTGCTCTTTCCTCCTGGGGAGGATGGGGAGGCAGCACCCTGTTTTCAGAGGAGCACTACATAGGTTAACAAGCACTCCTGCTTTCTCCCTTACAGCTCAGGGATAGAGAGGAACACGAAGTGTGATGTGAACATCTGGTTTAGCAAACACGCACAGGAGGGCTGCAATAAGAGGAAGAAGAGCATTAGAGATAATCGTGTCAAAGATGGAGCCAGTCCTACGAGCCTTTTGCAAGTGAGTGAAGTAAGCACTACTCCTGAAAAATCAGCCTGTTGTAGAGAAGAAAGCAGGGCAGCAGAAGGATAACTCAGTCAGCAACACTGATTGTAAAGGAAAATAAATAATCATTTGTATTGTAGGTGCCCTCAGCATCATTTCAAAAGATTACCCTACTGAAAGCACCTCTTCAGCCTGGTAAGACCAGCGGGATTCAGGAGGAGGAGATCACCCCCGAGTGCCTAGCTGAACTTAATTCTGCGTGGCAAGCCCTGCAACAGAAATACACTCTTACCCTCACCCGGGCCAGCAACCAAAGAGCTGACAAGCAGGAAAGCCGTTTGCTTCATCACATATACAACAGGGTCGTCTCTTCTCAATTGTTATTCCGAGGACTTGGTCCTTCAACTATTTGCTATTTATGCACATTGTTCATCTGAGCGCCCTCGTACTTGTAAGCATTCACAAGCCTTCAGATAAGACTTGTTCTATTCATAAATAGCGGAGCTCAAACAGTGAAAGATCCCAGCATTAGTCAGAGCTATTGAGAGAAGGGAAATCAGATAGCAAGTACAGAGAGAAAGCCTGAGCATGTGTGTTACATATTTAAATGACATTGACATTTCTTCAAAGCCTCATTGGGTTTTTTATGGTTTGGGGGGTTTCTCTGGGGGTTTTTTTGGTTGATTGCAGGGGGTGGGGAGGAGGTTGCAGTTGCAAAGGTAAGATTCTTACCAAAAGTGATCAAGCAGCTGTTATTGTCACAGTGAGAGAGGAACAGGGTAGGGAGAGGCTGAATATCATATAATTAATATCCAAGCTTACTGTGGAACAACAAGAAAGTATGGTTAAAAGGAGCAGCACAAAAGTCAAACTAGAAAAAAAACCTTCACGACAAAACCCCCCCCACACACAATGCAGAGAGTTTAGATACTAAACGTATTGTCACAAGAGACAGATTGCCCAGAACAAAGTACACACAGACAAGGAGGGACCCGTGCAGCATGCAATGGGCTCACACCGAGGATCAATGCCCATTTCACTCTGCGCTGCTGTGTGCTCAAAGAGAAACGTGAAAGGGTTCACTCTTCCTTGATACCTGGTCCTAGCTGAAGGCTGGAAAACACATGGCTTCTGCTAATAAATCCCTTAATTTCTTAAGGGAACTTATCATAGGGGAAAAAAAAAAGCTGTACCCACTGGAAACCCCACTTAGTGAACACAGCAACTAATAAATACAAAGACAACTCAAGAAATTTATGTTGTTATATTAATTCATATAATTATATTATGTTAATTCCTTACCTCATTAGCTAAACTATAAACTAGCATTTTTTTCTTCTTCTGTTAAGACAGGTTTTTTCCCTCCTCCCCCTAGCTGCCATATTGCATTATTGTTCGAGGATTCCCCCCCCTCTCGCAGTCCAAGAATTAACTTGCCACTTTAAGCCCCAAACTGTGAAAACACATGCAGACAGACAGCTTTCCTGAACCTAAGGCTACAAATGTAGGTAGGTAGCACAGTCCTGTTTTGTGCTGCTTCAGGAGAAAAAACAAGAGTAAAAACCAAGCACCAAACCGTTAGAGAAACCCTTTTTTGCTCCACCAACCACTTGGACTGAAACCAGCTTCTCACAACAAGGCTTTGGCAATCCCCCACTCCCTTCTTTTACACGAAGCAAACCGATCCACCTGCAGTGTTATACTGCACCGCAGACACTCTTCTTCCAAAAGCGCCCACTCTCAATTTTCATCCTTTGCTGTACATGGACATGATAACCTCTCTTCAGGCTAAAAACCACATAAAATAGTTACAGGTTGAAGAACATGCAGGAACAGCAAAATAAAACTAGCATTTCTGACATTATTGTGCTGGTGAGTCATCAATTAATTCCTGTTTGTCAGCTCCTATAAAGGCCAAGATCTTCAAAGGCAGCTGGGGCCAACAGACCCTTGATGGAGACGGCAGCCAGGCGTGGGCCCAGATGCCCAGAGCCAGAAATGCCTTTTCTCCCTCTTTAACTGTTAGCTGCCAACAAAAGCAGGAAGGGATCAGAGAGGAACCTCAAGTGACAACATCCTTCCCTCCAGCCTCTCTCCCAATCACGATCTCCACGATGAGACACTCGGTACACAAACCCCAGCAGTATTTAAGCCAAGCCCGACTCTGCCAGTCTGTTCCCCCCCTCCAGGGAAGCGGCTCTTCCATCACAAAAACCCAGGGTTTAGTTTCTGTCCCTGGTGCAGTTTTACTCCAGATTCAGCAAACGACCTTTTGTCGCTCAGCCAGAAGCCCTTTGCCCCAGGTGGCAGGTCTAACAGATGCCCAGACCCCAAGTAACAGCAGCAGCAGATCAAAAAGCACCATCACACCGACACAGAACGACAGAGGCAATACAAAACGCAGCTTGCTTCAAGCTGAGGCAGAAGTGGTTCAGGGGATTTGTTTGCATAGTTTGCCCTTCATTAAGATCCTGTTGGCTGGGATGCAGAGGGGAAAATCAGGGATGTATTTGTATTTAATGGCAGGGACCACATAATAATTTGCAGTCTCTATACCCAAGTGTCACACATATCACTTGTATTGAACACATGCTTTATTTCCTTTATTCTTACTTTCCAGTTTTTCTTGCCTATGGCAACCCACTGTGTCCTTCCTATACTTTTGCCTTCTCCCCTACCATGAGCTCTGTTTGAGCAAAGCTTTGCAGAACAGAAAAATCTGTCCCCTGCTGGAGCCAGCCAGATCTGACTCTTTTCTCTAAAGGAAACAGCATTTAAATATAATAGTAATCTTCCACAACTTGGAGCTAGGAAAGCTGGCAATCGACAACACCGAAAAACCCAAGTCAGCGGGGACCAAGAGTCAAGTTTCTTATCCCTAAAAACAGTTTCCACATATCCCCGTTGCCTTGCAAATTTAGATCAGCTAAAAAAGAACCACCACAAGGGGAATGGAGCTTGTTCGGTGGCCAACATAGCTTTCTCCAAGTGGGATCAGAGGTAAAGCATTCAAAAGTCCCATTAATAAAGTAGCAGCCTTTTGACATTTAAGTGGCCTAATGTTTTTGGAAAACAGGGCTTGAGTACATTGGTGATCCAGTATGCTACTGAAAAATTGTGTTTCTGGTGCTTAAAAGCTTGTGGATCTAGGAAAATTCAAGTTTTGAGCAGGATAGGTTTTGAGCAATAAAACCTCACACTGAGCAGCCTGAGTTTTCCTTTGCTAATTATCAAAAGCCAATGTTGGCAAGGAACATTACATGCTTATCCAATGGATTCAATAAAAGATTGCTCATTTGTGCACATTCTGAAAGGGCAACCCCTTCTGCCTCGCCTTTCTTCCACTGTCATACTTAAATACATTAATATTTTAATCTTCTAAAAGCACAAGCAATTTATCTCTTCTTTAAAAATAAATAAGGTGGGGATGTGCTCATTTTTAGAAAGCAGTATCTAGAGAAACATTTTAATGTAGATACAGACATGTTTCAATACCCCTAAAGCATATAGAAGGTCAATCCAAAGTCACAAGGGACTAGCAATTTTGGATGCCCAAACTGACACCTTCTTTTAAAAGGAATGCAGTTTTTAAGAGATAAACCTGCAACCACCTACTAATCTCCTGAAAAGACAGAGGACCAAAAAGACTTCCATCACTTCAGAGAAATATTTCCTTCCATGTTTTACAATAAAAAGATTAATAATAATAATAATAATAAGAGACAGAAGGAGACAGACAGACATCTGGGTTATGTTCTAAATGTAATTAGAAGCCTGACAACAGGACAGAATAATGTCAAACAAATTACAAGCAATGTGTTTTCATTCACAGGGTGACAAGTCAACAGGCAGTCAGTTAATTTTAAGACTGATTATGTACCAACTCCTTAAATAAAATAAACACACTCACATACACGTAAAGCAACAGGGAGTTCAAACACACCATCGATCTCCCTTTGGGCAGGGCTGAACATCTCAGTTGTATCTGAGAAATAAGGAGCATTAGTATTTTAGGGGGGTTTGTTTGTTTTACATGCAGCTGCCACTCCTTTCTGGGTGCTCAAGCCAACATGCTTTGGACCCCAGACTTGGAGCTGCTGAGCATCTTTAATAGTCACTAAACGCTGACACAAGCAAATATAAGTGCATCTATAAAAAGACTCTACAGAGCCCAACTCCCACTCGCAGTCCTGCCTGAGGCCATAACCTTCAGGAGGAAAAGCCATAGGATCCTGAGCAAAGGTCTTTGGAGACCAGCACCTTTATGCCGCATCAGATGACTCCTCTCCCAGGTTCTCCAGCACTCCCAGACACCGCAGTGTTCAGACAGGGAAGGGCTTCGCTGTCTGAGCTCAGGTACACTTCCAGGGGCTGACTGGCACATCCCCTTCCCACTCAGGGGCTCTTAGGTATCTGGTTTTGGGGTTTGGGGTTTTTTTGGTCAGGGTGAGGAGGTGCAACCCCACAAGCAGCGGGGAACCTGCTGGCTGAGAACTGCGCGCTCCTAATCAAAGTAACCATCAAACTGGGCAGTGACGGTGGAAACAAGACTTCTCTCCCAAGTGAGATGGCTCTGCCAAAAAGCTTTTCAGAGTAGACCAAGCCGCAAAGACTTAAAGCGTTGCCTGTAACAGACTACAGGCTGAGCAAGGGCAAAAGCAGCTACAAAACACTCCACAATATTCCCCACCCTGAACTTTAAGGTCCCACTGGAGGACAGTTCTGCTGCATGTAAAAGGACCTAAAGACGACTGACAGCAATCCCTGGGCAAACTGGAGTGTGTTCTTACAGGAAAGCAGTGGCTCTCCTTCTCACAATGTCCAGGCAGCTCCTGCCTGACAGCGGGTTTCCCAGCACAGAGCTGCACCCCTGCTCCCCACATCAGCACCTGCAGGGACCAATTTACACAAAGCTTCAACTTTCCACTTCTGAGGCAATTTAAAAAAAAAAAAAACACCCACCCACAAACAAACAAAAAAAAAAACAAGCCACAAAACAAAAATCTTAATCTACAGAGTAGTAGAGGGGGATGTGCAGCCTAGGGAGCTGGGGAGAGAGCAGTTGCAGAGGGCAGCTCTTCATTTTCTTGCAGCAATAAGAACTACCTATTTGTTTGAATGATGGGGGCTTCACGGGAACACCAGTGCAGAGCCAAAAGATGACAGCTACGATGTAAATAGAAGGGAAAAGCAAACAGACTCAGTGCAAAGCGTTAAGGCAGCAATGGGACATGATGGTGGAGACGCCAGGCTGTAAGGAGAAACAATGCAGCAAGACAGAATGACAGATGAAAAAAGAAAGGTTACAAAAGCAGAACAGACTAGAAAGGCACTTATAGGATAATAATCCTTGCCTGTGTTTCTAATTATATCTGTAATACTTAAAGCTGAAAGGATTTTAGAAGGCCAATTTACTTTTTGTCCTCTGTGCCATTTTCTGTTGGCGTTTGCCCCAAATGCCTGAAAACAAACGGCTGGATTCAGTATCTGCTAACGCGTGTGTGTAGCTGGGGTGAAACACTTCCCAGAAAACTCTGCAAGGGACAGAGCTCAATTGGATAAAATCCCCGCGCTGGGGCAGGGACAAGCTGGGCAGTGCCCATCAGACATGCACCTGCCCTCAAACCTGCCAGTGGAAATGCAAATCCAGCAACACCACTGCAGTAACTCCAGGCTCCTTCTGGTGAAAATTTTAACTAACCAGAAAACTGTGGAACTGCAAGTTAGACGTTAAGTCCAAATCCTTTGAATAAATAAATATACACGCAGTTTAGGATGCACTATGCTGAAGGCTGGTGAGACGGGCTGGAACGATGACAACGGAACAGAACGGTGCCTGGGCAGGAGCAGACATGGAAAGTGGGACAGTCATCTTGTTAAATTTCTCTGGACTCTTCAAGCAGTTCTTTAGAGCTTCATGTTAACCGATTAATACATCTACAAGCTTATACCTGTGAACAACTTCATTTAAATTAGATCTCTGAAGCATGAACCAGCCCAAACGACTCAAATTTGAAACTAAGAGGAAATAATAGGTATTAGATTAACCAAGTAAAGATATATCAATTTTAATTGTAGAGCTATTCAGAGTAGAGTACTCTGGAGAGGAAAAAATACTTAGCCTATCTCCTTGGGAGTAGTAGTGCTTAGGTTTAATCTGGAGTGTTATCACTCTACAGAGACGTAGCACTCCGAGAATTTTAATGCCATATACCAGACTTCAAGAAGTCAACCCAAATTTCAGAACACCAAAGCCTGTAACAAACAGTCAATCAGGAAAAACATCATAACTGGAAGCATTTAAAGTTTGGAAATAAACAAACATAAAGAAAACTGCAGCAGCACTACCAGTGTACTCTGAGAATTAACGTTGCCATCTGAAGGGAAGGGGAACATCTCGGCACTCCCTGTCTGCTGCATGATTCAAGAGCCTGGCACATTTGCTGACACCTGAATCTCCCTGCTAATTAGTGTCTTCTACCCAGAAATAGGGGGAAGGGAAAGACTTTTGGAAAAGAAAAATTACACCAGAGATGTTGTTATAACAGTTCAGAATATTTCCAGTAATGCTTCAGATGCTGCAGTGAGAGATCTTACCCAACAGCTTTCAGAAACAAGGCGGTAATATTTATCATCATCACCTTCCCCAGCTCAGTATGCAGAAAGCACACAGAGAAAAAAAACCACACAGCCTTAGAATAGTTGGGGGGGAGGGAGGGGGATATTTGAGGGGGTGGGGGGTGGGTTGTTGCCTTTTTTTTTTTTAATTACTGATAACTGAATCAAACCAGAAAAACAGCCTAAGAGCACAGCCTTCGTAAACCACACTAGACCTTGTCCCACAGCAAAGATAAACACACTTTTGCAAAAGGACAAAACTGCTTCAACATATTCAGCAGACATTCTTGAGATCTCTAAAATTATCTTTCTGAGTGTCAACTGAAGAGGCTGAATCCCAGACTCAGCATGAACAACATGGCCCGAGACTCAGACACTCCACAACGCAAGACATGAAGGCCACCATCCTCCCAGCCTGACTGCACTGGGAGGTCTGGTACGCCAAGAATATGCCTGTTCTTGGGAAGGGCTCTTTCAACTGGTGTTTTCTTAAACAAAAGCTTATGAGCAAAGGGCCTCGCTGCTCTCTAGAAACAGCCAAGAGTCAGAGCCCAAACTGAGGACAAGTGAGAGCCAGCTTGAACCCCGTGTGAAAATGAAGTGGCCAGAGGCAGCTGACAGCACTGCTGATGGGGCCCCAAACCAACCAGCTGCTTCCCACAGCTGCCCTAAAAAGCCTCAGTGCTACCATGTTGCACCTGCAATTATTTTAAGCAATCAGCTTTAGAAAAACACTAAGAAGTAAGGTTCATTCCTCCTTTCTCACAACGGTACAACTCGTACTTAACCTTCCTGTCACTAAAGAAATATTCCATTTAAGAAAGCAGCACAGTATCAATTTAACAACCAAGCAAACAATACCTTCACACTGCTATGCCTGTTAACCTTTGATTTACAACTATGTTTTTGTCAGTTTTGTTTTTTAAATTAAGATGCTTATCCTGAAGGGTAACAAAGTTCACTCTATTAAATTAACATCTGCTATAAATAATGCACTACCAGAGAGTCAAAGAACATCTACAAAGCACTAAAAACAGGTGACTGAGCATTAAACAGTCTTTCTCTGAATAACTTAAAAGATAAAAAGATAACAAACATCTGAAAACTTAACTCTTTCTTTGCACACATTTTTGGTACAAGCTCCAAATAATTTGCTTTGTGGTTGCTGTCAAGAGAGACCTGAGCAAGACAGCACAGGCTCTGCGCTGTGCTGCGGGGAACAGCTGACGTGAAAAGCAGAGGCTTCCAGGGACCGACAGTTTGTTGACCCCCTGTGTAGGGTATAACACTGACTGATCTCCCAAAGCAATTTTCAGCAATAAAAAGTTTCCAAGACCAGCCTTTCTCCTTCTCTAGCCCCAGAGGAAGCTTTACACCAGACTCCTGGAGACCAATCCTGCCCTCTCTCCCCCCACTCCCTTTTTTTTTTTTTCTTTTTAAGATGGGAGAATCAAGTTCAGCAATTTCTTATGCTATACGGGTATGGGTAACAGGAGAAAATAGTCAGCAGATCATATGGCACTGGCTTCCCTGCCAATGGGAGCAGTACGTGCTCAGTGTAAAGGTTGTATTTTCTTATTTACGTGAATCCATGGAGCTCACTGCTATCATATTCAAGCACCCGCTGTCACTTCTGCACCATTTTAAAAAGGCAAAGGAAATAAAAGGCAAAATTATCTTCTAAAACAAGCACATTTGTTTTGTGCTGAAGTCTTTGGTGAAGAAATATAAAACACAACTGCAACAAGAGCTCAGATTGCTGCTTTAGACTCTAATGGCTTCAGAAGAGTAATTAAGGCTTCTTCCTGACTTCATAACTATGCCATAATGCATTTATCAAAAGCATATCACCACAATGGATGCATTCACTCTTTCTGTAATATTTCGACAGCTCCCTTTGGACACCATCAGTAAATAAAATCTTATGTGGTCCAATTAAAGAAAGCATAAATCCAAATCATTTCTCTGTGGCTACCTTGTCTTGAATGCACTGCTCTGTCAAATTTTTAAATGGACACAGTAAAAAACTTCCTCCCCAGAACAACTCTGGGATGCCGAGTCTTTCTTAAGAGGCACAGGAAGGAAGGAGAGGAGTGTTACTCGGGAGCTTTGTTTTTATCACAGGAGGAGGAGAGGTTTTGACAGCAGAGAGACTATTGTTGAGTGCATTTGGACTCATGTCAAGTCTCTGCCTTGACAAATTGGACTGGGAGTCCTTTCACAGTGAAAGTGCACGAGAGAACGTAACATGCAATGCAGAGCCATTTCTCTACTTCAGTGAAAAGCAGAAGGGAATTACAGATCTCTCTTCCCCTTCCTCCCATCCAATTGCCTCCAACAGGCTGCAACAAGCACAGCACAGCATGGACACGTTCACAGATGTGAGCATCCTCCCACTAGTCCCTTACCCACGCAAACCCCACTATTTTATTGTGGGGAATACAAATTGCTGCCGCCAGCTGAGCTCCAGGAGGAGCAGCACATGTATGAAGCTCACACTGTGTAATGACTGCTACCAAAAGTGCAAATGCAAGTGGGTGAGTATTGGCATGAACCATGCAGAGTGTAGCTAAAATTAGGGCTAGCAATATGGAGAATCCATAATATCCTCTGCACCTGCATAGCTCAGTGCACTCTAGCCCAAACATGCTTTAACTGGAGGGAGCGTAAAAAGGGGGAAGATGCAAAATACACATGACCTTCCTCACCATTTTTTCCACCAAAAGAGGTTTTGCATTAGCCATCCTGCAGCAACAGTTCAAAGGACTGGGTGGAGTCCTTTGACTCCCACCCTTTTAGGATGGGGATAACTGGGAACATATTACCCTTTCTTTGAGCACATGAAAGATTATTTTAAACCAAACCGGTACTCTGTTCTAGCAACAATCCTCAATCTTTGCCATACTCTATTGCTGCCATACACTTCTCCCCCCATCTCTTAACTGCTACCCTGGGGAAAATATGGCAGTATGTCTAAATATAGAATTATTAGTATTAGGTCAGCATTCAGGCCAGAAGTAACAAAACCCATTTCACATAAGGGATGCAGAGTGCTTAGCATCCCTTACTGTTTAATCTGTGGTGTTTACTCCCTTGGTGTGGAAGGTTTTACACTGATAAGTTCTGACTGCTCCTTAGTACAGGGAGAGCTGAGGGCAGTAACCTGACCAGGACTCTCTACAGTGTAGTTATGCCCCCCCGATTTTAGTATCCTTTGCAAAAATCACAGAATTTCTTTAACAGTATCAGAGAGAGAGACAAAGCAGAGGCAAAGCCTCCATCCAGAAACAGACTAGCAAGCTTTCATTCAATAAGGTACTGCTACAACAAAATTACCTCCTGGGTGCTAATGGTCTCTTAGTTATAAACAACCTCTTTAAATAAGGAAAAAAAGTGCTTATCAAGGAATTCACCACACATTTCCTTCAATAAATCCTTCCTCCATTCAGTGCTTCCCAACAGGAGCTGGTCTACCAACTATCGTCACCAGTAATTCTCTCTCACCAGGGGGAAAGTAAAATAAAAAATTCAGACCATAAAAATATCTTTTATCATAGGAGAAAGTTATTATGAGCCTTCATGCTGCCTGGCTGATGTCTGTGCACACTGATGGTCCCCTCTTTCTCCATTAATTGCCTGCAGAGGGAGAAAGGAACAAATGCTGACCATGTAAGGTGCATCCAGAGACTCAAGGTAATCGTACTCATTTAGCTTTATTTATAGTAACAAGCATTTTATTTATTTGATTTTATTTACACCAAGAAGAACAGGTCCAAAGGCTCCTGGCAAAAGCATTCCGTTAGGGCAGCTGGGTAAGTTGCCATCATGCTGTGTCAGGTATTCCCCTTCTGAACCACCTACTCTTGGCATATGCCAGAAGAAAAAAAAAAAAAAAAAAAAAAAAAAAGATATTTCCCAGAGCTCCTGAGAGTTCCTACCTGCTTGGTTTGCTCTCTGCCAGCTCCAGATTTCTTGGCCAGTGCCCTGCTCCGGAGAATGTCTCTCTCTGGGCAGCCAACTTGCTTTCTAGTTGAGTCAGAGCAGAGGGACTGCCTGCAGAAACCCAGGAACAGCTATTGGTGACACTGTGCAAGGAGTACACCTAACAGGCTCCTACCCAGAGCTCAAAACTACTGGAAATACCCTTGATTTCCAGACTTTCCCAGCCCAGCACACATGCCAGAGGCAAGAGAGGACGTGCCAGCTCTCCCCAGGACTGGTTACGCGTTCCAAGTCCAGGTGGTGACAGAGTAGGACTGCACGTCACATACCCTGGCACTGCATTTGCAGCAGGACAGGCAAACACCAGCATGCAAAGCCTTCCGGCAATAACACCCCACTGCCAGAAGAGCTCACCAGGCACGGTGAGGAGTCTGAGGGAACAAGCACTGCCCAACCCACGGTCCCCTTTGCAGGGCTCTTGTACCACACTCCTCAAGAGGGACTGCCAGGAGGTCAAACTGATCTGGAGAGAAGTGGCTTGGACTAAGCTGGACTGTCAAATCAACCTCCATGGGGAACAGGGCATCAGCCCTGGGGCTGGGCAAAGAGCTGGTAAGGCAGGGAACAAGATACATTTTCCTTAAGCAAAGCCCAGCCAGAGAAATGGGCAACTTTTGTCCTCCAAATGCATAAGCTTATTCCTCATAAAAAGTTTACATAGACTAAAGGAACTAACACTAATAAAGTTTTATCATTCCCTACACCCAGTCCTCAAGGGAGTCCCAGCAAAGCTTTGTGGGCAGCCACAGCAAGAGCCTGGGATTGTGCTGCATCCCATTTGGGGGGGGGGGGGGGGGGGCGTGAAATTCCTGCTGGCAATCAAAAGCATCAAACAGATATTCAGGATATATTCAGACCCAAATCAGAAAGTTAAAAACAAACAAACAAAAACAAACAAAAAACCCCAACCAAACCCACAAAACAACTTCATCCATGCTTGTAAGCTGGTCACACCCTTAAGCTCTCCAGAGAAGTTTTACAGCTTGTAAAACCCTCATGATTCATTTGGAAAGAAACCACAGTCTGTGCTGCAGCCACAGAAGTGTAAGGTTTCACAGGGAGGAAGGGATGCCTTAATAAACTGGACTTCGAGGGGATACGTAAAGAACACTAATACATTTCAGGGCCCAGCTACAAACACAAAAGAGGGGGAAATAAAGGGGTTTCTGCCCCATATCTACAAGACACTTTATGCAGGTAAAAGCACACCGCTTTATTTATACAGAAATTTTCTTTTCAGCGTGTACCATTTTGCTATCCATTATCAGCCCCAAAACAACAGGGCACAGGAGACTACTTTAATGAACAGCATAAGCAGGAAATACAAAGATGTGGAGCAAGATTTAAAGCACAAATGGTTCAGGCACTCTTGTATTTTACAGAAGGTCATTCACTGGGCCTTTATACTTCATTTATCAAATTATATCTGAATTGGTGCAGTCATCCTGATTCGAGAAACCGTCACGCATCTTTTCCCTTCAAAAGGGGAAAGAAATACTTTATCTGTAAAGCATTTTGCATCAGAGGATCTCCAAGTCCTTCCCTGGCACTTTGACTCATAAAACCACACAGGCAGACAGCTGCTTACCCTACAGATGGCCTTCAGAGGTGCAAAGAAGTTAAGTGTTTTGCCCATAATGGCTCGGGCAGTCATCGCCAGATTTCAGATCTACACCTCCTCCCTCGAGATGCACCCAACGGAGCCAATTACACATGTTGCTACCCTTAACGAGTGGGATTTTATAGCCTCTATTTTTCTAGTGCTTTCCTTGTCATCATAAACATCCCAGTGTTTGCTCACAAGTTGTTCCATTAAAAACAAATATGCTGCCACTCCACGGCAGTGGAATTTCCTGCAGAAAATCATCAAGAGAACAGCACTGTCTTGCCAGCCACATGCACCACCTCCCCCTTTAACTCAAACCCAGAGGCATGTTACAATTACATTATTCCAAGTAAATAAAATTATTTTCCCCTGTTCCAAGACATAAACCAACCACATTATCATGGCCATAGCCACTGTGATTTAATAATTTAAACAAAAGACACACATAATGATAGGAACATAGTAAGTAGCACAGCACTTCATTACAGCTGGAACCAGTATTTATGATCCCTGAAACCAAAGATGGTCTTGAAAATTATATGCCCAAATGCGTCACTTCAAAATTACAACTTAATCATATAATGTTCAGCACAGAGCTTTAAAAAACACTGATCATCTTTTGTTTTTTTCCAGGGTGAAGAAAAGCTCTGAGAGATAATAAATCATTTAATGCATCAGTGGAAGCAGCTTACTTACGAAACAGGATTTGCAATGCAAAAAGTGAATCATGAAGCATCACCTTCACACTTCACCCTTCCTCACGCATTGCTATTGAAGACTGTCTCTCCAGCTCGCCCACTGCCTCCTACAGCAGGTCAGTGACAGGGACACTCACCCATTTCCCCATCATCCATCTGCAGGAGAGGGCTCATCATGCTCTCCAAGCTATGTGAGGAACAAGCTGAAATGCAAGCCAGCCACCGAAGATCTGCAAGTGCTTTGAAAGCTCTAGACCATGCTGTACGAAGAAGTTAATCTAGTAAAAATGCTTTGGACACATAGCCACAGCCCAAACACAGTTCTTCGCCAAGACTGAGGACAATATGTTATTAACTAAAGTTTAATTATATCCACAAACATACATTTCTAGCTGAGGCATACAACCATGTCTCTGTAGATTTGTTTGTTCTTCTAGCGGTCCCATTAAGAAATTAGTTTTGTGTTCACTTTCATAGCCCAGAACACACATTTATCTGGTATTAAATTTGCTCCTGTTTTGTTTCCATAGGAATTTTACTGGTTCCATATTAATTAAATTATGTCAGAAACAGACAACACTTCACAAAGGACCCTCTAATCAGTGGCTAATAAGGGCGGGCTGCAATACAGCATTTATGTAACACTGGTAAGATTATTTTCAAAAGACAAAGCACAGTTTCAAAGAACAAGCTATTGTCTCCCCACCAACCAAGTGTGGAAATTCAGTAGATCTTAATTATTACATTTGCAATGCTTTAGATTAGGTGAGATCGATTTCCAACAAGTACCATTCCCTGTAGAAAGAAAAATCTGGCTACTTGTAACATATAGACAATGCATTTTTCTTTTAAGAGAAATTCTGCAGGAAGAATGAGTCAGCAGCAGACACCTAGGCAGGTCTCTACAGCCAACCAACAACCACCACATGAGCTTCAGTGGGGAAACCTTCCCACCCTCAAAGACCCGAATATAAGACAGTCACATTGAGAGGCTGCCACTCTCCCCAAAACAACCCAGTAAACCTGACTGCCACAGAAGCAATGCAAGTAGCTTCGAACATTTTATCTCTTCCCACACTCTTTCAAGTGCATCAACTGTACGTGCCAATGAAGAGCGCACACACCATTCTAATGGAAGCGGCAGAATTCAATTAATGACACCAATCTTTAAAAGTCAGCAGAGACCGTAGAAATGGCTCATTCGGGAAATTTTTCTTTCTGAAAGCTTCGTGCACTATAATAAAGCAACTATTGCAAGCATTTATTTATTAATACAGAAAGATTTATTTATGAGAGATCTGCAATCAGCTTAACCTCTGAATGTGCAGCTTGATGTAGCTCAGCCCCTGGCCAGAGTTTCTTTTCTGCTTTTACATCAGGAAGCGGCGTCCATTAGCTCAGGGGTTAGTTAAGAATAACCCAGATGACACCTGGGCACTCGCTCAGACTCAAGGCTGCCAAAACCAGCGGGCAGCCTGCAGTCACTTTTATGCCGGGCTTCGATATGGTAGAGGGAAAGAGGCAGACTCTGCAGGCAAGGAAAGCTGGTGGGTGGCACAGCCAGGGCGTGCATGATGGCATTCATGAAAGGAGCTACAGAATTGCTGCTTTCCCTTAAATTAGCATGGCAGGCAGAATTATGAAAGGCTGCTAGTGTGAGGTAAGTTACCCGAATCCTGCTTTTCTGTGAGAGGAAGACCAGTGTCAGATGGCTGCAGCACAGAAGATGCAACACCAACATGTCTCTGCTGGGCAGAATACCTCCCAGAGCTACCAGCAACAGGAGGTTTGGCAACAATAGAGCCACTTCATTTAAAGCAACTGTACTATTAAGTTAACATATTTATTCACAATACAGGCTAGCTTATATTTAAAAGAAAGGGAAAGGGAATGGCACAGGGAGCTATTTCAGTTCATAAGAGGCAGCTATTAAGACAACACTAAGAAGTGGGGAGGGGAAGTTTTCCCAATAGTTTTGCCACATTCTTCCATCATGATTTCACAAAGCCCGAGGAGTCAATAAAAGTGTATTTTAGGTATTCAAGGAAGCAGATCCACATACTGCCTCGACTCTCTCTGTTACAAGAGACAAACCCAGATGAAAGCGTCACCCAGTTCCCAAGCATCAGGATCCTAGTCCTCTTCAGTTTGTCCTTTATCACTAGTAAACAGCCATGGTGATAACAATAAGACTAAGTACAGCTGTCTAGAGAGACAGCAGGTACTGCACTGAACATACCATGAAATTAAACACAATCCTCGCCAACACAGAACAAGTGCAGATCTAAAAGCAAGGGCAGTTTTTCACCAGCAGTAGCCCGGGATCATGAAACTGCTTCCTGCCATTCCACCTCCTGAACTTCCTGCCATCCTGTCCCGGGAATACGCCTTTGTCCCTGACCACGACCTGCAGAAAACAGCCATCCGCCCAGATGTGAGCACTAAGAAGTCCCTCCAGCACAGTCAGAATGCTGGGACAGTCCCTTCCCTCCAGGTTATCGGAAGTTCAGCTCTGCAGAGCAGTAGTGCTCTTCCCACCACGACCTTGTGAAGGGACACCCTCCGTGCCCTGCTGCTTCTGGCTCCTCACAATGGAATGACTGGTATCAGGCCAAAATTGAGTATCCGTGTCCTCAGAACACAGGGAGGGAGAGGACTGCTCATCACTGCCTCTGACACAAAACAGCAAAATCAATTACAACAGATGACATTCTGCATATTAAGTATACACGTTAAAAACTTTGAGATGTTAACGTTTGTCATTGCTGTACCTCCCTCAGATCATCTTCCCTGAACCCCAGGAAACACAGTAGGGTGCTCAAAGCAATGGAGAGCACAGATCAAAAGGCTCACTTGAAACAAAAGAGAAATGGCTCAAGAAGTTTGCTCCACCCACAGAGGAAATGACCAGAAGGGAGAGGAAGTAGTATTTTAGAAGTCCACCTGAAAGAATAGCATCAAACAACTGCCTAAGAGACCGTACAGTCAATAGTCAGCTGCCAACTGTTGATACCACAAGACTTGTAATATTTCTGCTAGGGCTCAGGTGCTGTACTTTCTTATCCAGGAGTCTCACACACAGGCAGGCATGCTCTTGGGCACTCACTTCCACTGTCCATGTGATTGCCCCTCCACTGAACATCTCCTCAGCTCCACAAACCACAGGGACACCCTTGGCTGCTGCTGACACGGCCACAAAAGGGACAAGAGCACTCCTATAATCCTTGAGAGGCAAGTACCTGTGGGGCAGTTACCTCCCAGGGTGCTGGGGAGCCCCAAAGCCACTCAGACAGGAGCATCTCTGCCCACATCCTCCGCTTCCATTTCACACGGTAGCTTCTCGCCAGCACAGCTGCTGATTAAAGCTTGCACTGACATCTGAAGACTCAAAGGCAAATAAAAAAAGCCCTACACTTCTTAATCTGATTCATGCTTTTTTAATGACTGGAGTTAGTACCACGTGGAAAGCATCTTTTGCAGGAGACTGCTTTGACCACTGCTGTTCACAAATATAAAAAGACTTGCTAATGCTCTGCTAAACTTCTCACAGAAGTATTTATATCAGCACCTCTCTATTTTTTCCAACAATAATCTAATTCATGTGCCTCTTATCTTAGCTATGAAACAGCATGTTAAATCCAAGATCACAGCTCATTCAGATAAATGGAATTGGGCATATCCAGCAAGTCATTCCTGCTGTGACATTTCTACTATTGACAGTGTTATTTCCAGGCTCAGCGTGGGCAGGGAAGTGGAAGGACTCGCACACTTCAGCACAGTCACTGCCCCTCACTGAGGATGCACAGAACAGCCAAATTTTCCAAAGGGATTCTACCTGGGTATAGTCACATGTTAATAAGCATTCTGGCAGCATTTCCCAGAAATAACCTTCAACAGTTACCTAGAAACATAATCCATCAAAATAAACCTCAAAATAATAAAAAAGAAAAAAAAGAACTTTTACTGGCAGATTGTGTTCTAGCTATATAGGGAAGAATTAGTAGACAAACAAGTCATTGATCAAGGGAATAGCTCAAATTAATTTCAAGGTTATTTTCTTAGACAGTTCTTTTATAAACACAAATAGTGCTGTCAGAAAGTTTCCCTTTCCTCATTCTTTGTTACTCTCCCTGAGCTCTTAAGAATATAGCTGAACCTTACGAGCCTCTATAGGACTTAAGAGCACGCAGTGGAACCTAAGCACTCAGTAGATGATGAGCTGAAGTGAGCCTATTGTACTAGAGCTTAACAGTTAAATAATCCAGAATATATTAAAATTTCCAACCAAATAAATTGAAGGTTCTCCTTCAGCACTGAACGGTTTCCCTTTTCTTTAGGGCTCCACCCCCAAATTCCTTTCTAATCTGAACAAATATGGTAGTTGCATCCCCCTCTTTTTTTTTTTTTAACACACACAACTGCTGGGATGATGCAGATATAGCACAGTCAATGGATTTTCTTTAGATACTCGGAGCACTCCTTATCTGCATAGTGATTTCAACTCATCGTTCTTCAAAAACAAAATGGATACACGAGAGAGTCTGTCAATATATCTGCTGGTGCACCTTTCTCTCCGCTCACAGCCAGCAAGCCCATGCACAGAGATTAACGCAAACTTGTACTGCAGAATGTACGGCCTCAGTGAGAACTGATAGTTTTTGGACAGTTTCCACTTGAAGCACTAAAGCTGAGATGCAATCAGAAGTGGTCACAACCATGCAGCCACACCCGTCAAAACACTTTTAGTGCTAAGGCTCAGCCGAGGTTATCTCACTGATAACCTACATACACCCTGGGGACACTTGTGCAATGTGCACATCCACGCACTGATGTTCCAAAGGACATAAAACAAAACTTGGCTGGAGCACATCATTTCCCAGCACTGCCTCAGAGTGCTGCGTGAGACGTGCTCCGCTCAGCCTTCAGAAAGGAAGCTGGCCTTGATACAGAGGGATTATGTATGCACTTATACAAAGCACATAAATAACGGCGTGCTACTGCCCATTAACAGTTTTACACCTTCCTGAAAATCATATTTTCAGCTAAAAGAAACACTTCTGATTATTAAGATAAGGATCTCTATACCATATACCCCAGAAATTAATCATTCCTGTACTCCACTAAGACCATCAGAAGGTAGCCTCCTTATGGAAAATTAACTGCTATGGGTCAGTCAAAAAGATATATAATTTAAGGATTTTCATACATTCTCTTACTCAGGCAGAATCCTCTCTTCAACCCTTCTCTGCAATAATCAAGTATTTATTGGAGCTGGCATAAATATTCAATCCATGCTGCTCATCAGTCTGGTTGGAGAGAGATGGTGGGGGTTTCACCTAAAGTCCTAGGGCGGGTTCTCTTCAAATCTATAAAGTTTTGCTTTTGGCCTCAGTGGAAGTAGGACCAGACCCTAAATAGGTCCACCCACAATGACATAGGGGAGCTTGAAATGGATGAAGGAAGACAATACATGGAAAGAGAATCTCAAAGCAGGATAGTTTCATCAGATAAGGGTGTATTCTATACAATAAAAAGAAGCTAACATCACCCTTATCTGCATTACATCAAATATCTTTTGCTTCCAAAAGCCCTTAAGACTGCAGAGTTTTCAGTTACCTTTTCCCCCCTCTATTTCCGCTAGCATTAACACTCTTCCTTAGAAGTCTGCTGCCAGCCGCCGCATGGTCTCTCTGGATATCACGAATTAAATTCTCGGTTTTTCTGACTTTTTCCACAGTTAGAAGGACATTTATCAGGTTAAGCCCAGATTTCTTTCCCTGTCTTACCAGCAGAGTTTTGGATGACTAATCAAAAGACTGAATATATTTTAAAGATCTAATTCTCCCTTCACTATTTATACTAGTCAATGTCACTTTGACACTATTCTGGCTTTCGACTGCAAAAAACTTTCTGACTTAAATTCCCTTAAAATGAACATGCTCCCACAAGCAGACAAGAGTGCTGTTCGCTCCATCAGCTATCAGCAAAAACACAGTAAGCATTTTCCTTCTTGGGAACTATGTGTTCGTGCAGTTATATTCAGTGGATCAGAAGAGTCTGGCATTGGAAGAACTATCTGATTTCTTAAAACTCACTGCAAGAGAACCTGTCTTGGCCAGATACAGTTACTACTATCAAGAATTGAGAATTCAGTTAAATTAAAGATGACCTAGGCAATGAATATTGGCTATACAAACACTGATCAAACATTCACCCACTAGAGATATAGCTTTGGGGCTTTGACTGCTCTTTTAAAGGGTGTTTCCTCCTGCAGTTAAAAATAACTGCGAGCAAAACACTCACTTTGTAAATTAGCATAAAGATTTTCAGAACTGCCATCCATGAATCGCTACCACTATTTTAGTAAACGGAAAGTAGTCAACAGCTCTTGAGAACCTTTCACATTTGTGTCTGTTTTCAGTTTGTTCAGATCTGAAAGTACATTTCAGCTGAATTCAGACTGAGCATTTAAGTCATGGTCAAATCTACTATTTTCGCCATGATTTGTATTGCCTTCTTTCACCTATATTCCCTGCAATTTCTATTTCTATGCCAAGTTATAAAGAGGGCAATAGGGCCTGCAAAAGCAGCTGCACCTTAGACCTACCTTGAGATACTGAACTACTGACCTTTATGTCAGGGAAGAGAGAGCTGCCGTGTTCAGACGGCTAATCCTTGTGTGACGATACTTCGACGTTGCAGAGAACACTACCCCTGGGCAGCAGTGAGGAAAAAAGTACAAAAAGACAAAACAGATACAAACCGTCTTCCTAAAATTCCGTTCAAGGCAAGAGTTTTCCACAGATCATTTCTACCACAGTTTCCATCTTTTGGCTCACCACATGCAAGCCCAGTCCTCAGGCAGAGAAAACATCCCTGGCAACTTCCAAGCAAGCCAGGTCTCCACCCAGGTCTGCCTCTACTTCAAGTGGCCTTCTCTCACTTCATTAATTGCCCCTTTCCATCACACTATCAAGGTATGCTAAGAGCAGGTCTGCAAGCACATGCCTTGCTATCCCCCCTAGGAAGGGTCCTACCCCCATTTCACAGGAAGGGCGCCAATGGGAATTTTATCGAATGTCACAGTGAATTGCATAGCATCTGCTCTATGCTATGCTCAGGACAACCTTCTCTGTAGAGCTTTTCCATGAGGGGTTGTTCATCAGGTCTTATTTTTAAAGAATCTGGGCCAAGTCATCCCTGCTGTAGCTTTAATGACGTCAATGAGCTACAGCAGGGGTGAAATTGGGCCATTATTTTTTATGTCCATATGTCATGTGCCCATTAAAGAAAAAAAATGCAAAAGAAGATCAAGGAAGAAGAGAAAAGTTATTGAATCAAAAGACTATCCTGTGCAGAGATTAACTTCTACATGTGGAATGCTTCTCTTTTGTTCCTGCTGTACATTTATAAATATAACAGTTTATGGAAAAAGAAATACTTCTGTAGTGTCAAGGTACAATGCGAGTTCTGTAGTGACAAATTATATTCACATTCTGTACCCTGTTTTGATAAAAAAAAACAACAAAAAAATCTTTACCAGGAAAAGGCCTCTTCAAAATTCAACAAAACCAAGCGACACAGTTGCCAGTAACCGTTAATTTCTCCGCTGTAAGCCAGTATTAATCATACTCTGCATATCACCACCCAGTAGCAAAGCCCAACAGACCTTGTTCTGTGCTCATTTCTTAGTAAATCCAAAACAGGATTATACAAATATCAAAAGCAAAAATAAGAAATAGAAGTTTAAACCTAAGCAGTGTTTTCTGTGAACATTCAAAGCCTCAATCATCAGCATGGAAAGGGACACAGCTGAGGAGACCAAGCCTGCCAGATGTAGGCCACCAGCCGTGAATAACAGCAGTGACAACCACTGCAACACATTGCGATTCTGTGCTCATTTTCAGAAGGCAGAACTGTATCATTTATCTCAAGTGAGTGCGCATACATGTTTTCTACCCATTGTGCCCCAGACCACCAGGTACTGCCCTGGGCTGTAAGCAGCGACTCGGGCTAGCCAAACCACAAGATGCATCACAGACAGTGAGACCTACAACCAAAATTTCTCAACTCCATATTTAAAAGCCCACTTAACTGACATTTAAGCATATGAGTAACCATATTCATATGAACATTGGTAAAATTACTCATCAATATGCTTATAGAGTCACGCCAATATGCCTTTAAAGCAAGACAGCAAATTTTTCAGAACCGTCCAGGAACAGCACCAGATCACAGGAGCTTGGTGTTCATGGCCTCTACTTCGCAGATAACTTATTTCAAAGCTTAAGAGAAGATTCCTTTGAAATCTTTGACCCTAATTCTCTAAGTCTCAGCTTTAGTTAAAGACTAAGACTTCTTTGTAAAGTCCTTCTTTCCAATTGTTTTCCCTTAGCATTAATGAGTTCTTTTTCCCACAATAAGCCAGAACAGTTTGGGGGTTTGCCTTTTTTTTTTTTTTTTTTTAATTCTCTCCTCCCTCCCCCCCTCCATTCCAGCACTGGAATCAAAATAACTTGAGATGGAAAACGTGTGACCTCCCAAGCCTTTATTTACAGTATCACAAACCACAAGGGAAGGATCTGTCCAAGTTTTCCAGCTGGAATGGGAACAGCAGGGAAAAACGTGCTCTCATTTTTGCAGCCGTGATATTTAACACATCACAGGGGAGAGAAGGATGGGGAGGAGGTAGGAGAGTTAGCAGCAAGTAATGATGCCATGGAAATACCGGATGAAGAGGTCTCAGCCACACAGGTAGGTTCACGTGATTACAGCCTGTCTCCCCAGAAATAAACAGAGCTTTGTACATGCAAATGTAATTGCAAAACCAGTCTGACACATATTTAATGGGGTTGCTTTTTGACTTTTACATTATAAAAGACTGTAAAATACAGAAACCTTCTGGACTTCACCTGAATTTGTATTAGTGCTGTAATGATCTCTTCTCATGCCACCATCCCCCAAATTACTACAACAAAGACTGTCAAAAACAAGAAGCCTAGAAGCAGTGGAGTCTTCCTCAGATATTTAAACAGCACAGACAAACACAAATGAACAAGGTTTACATCTATAGAAAGTTACTTGCAGCAGGAAACTGTCAGTTAGTTTGTGGTTACAACTACACCAGTGTCACAGCTCTTTCCTCCTAGTTAATTACTTATGTCCAAACAGTTCCTGGTGTCTAGTGTTTCTGTTGTAAAAGAAGGAAAACAATTGAAAGGAAAACTCACCCATACTTCCACTAGAAATTTCATGGTGGAATTTCATGGAAATTTCTTATATAGAGACTATCTTTTTTGAAAAGAGATCTTTCTGTATCTTTCCAAATATTTATGTCCTAGACTGTCAGATCTAACTCAGTTTACCGGTAACTGTCTCCTATCCTTACAAGATCCCATTCTCCCTTATCTATTGGCAGCTCCCCCTTCTCCCTGCCTGGCACTGTAACAAGTGCCACACTAACCCACAACCTTTAGACACCGAGATAGGGGAATGCCATGATTGTACTGCTCCGTTATGCTGCCAAACAGGGTTCCTCTCCTTGCCAGTACAAAAGCAGCCATCACCCAGCCCTCTGAAGTGTTGTCGCCTTGATCTAACTCACTGTAAAGTGTTTTGCAGTATAGTCTATGAAGGACGCAACATGAGTATAGATTTCTCTGCATTCACTCTGTTTCCATAAACTCGCCCCTTACAAGGGGTAAAATTCTCATGTCACAGGTCACACAGTAAGTCCCCTGGGCACAGAAGGAGTAAGATTCAGCGCCAGTTTCTGTCCATATAAAAGGGCACAGGGCTCTGGAAGGGAAAAAGCTTGTCACATTACACAGCTGGGGTGGAAATGTACCTAAAAATCACAGCACAGCATGGCACAGGCACATGTGCTGCAGGTGCTGCAGGCAAGGCAGGGAGTGCTAGAAGGGCATTACCAGTTGCAAGAGAACCAGTTGCAAGAGAACCAGTTGCAAAGCAAACCTGTGCTTCCTTTTGACAGGACACCATACATTCCTTCAGTGACATGCACAAATTGTTCAGAGGGGACACCACTTCCCCAGTGCACCAGACCTCTGTCCCCAGCCCGCCTCACATCTCAGGCTAAGGCACCCTGTAATTCCACCTGCTTTCACCTCATCTACTTTCTCCTCCCCTATAGATTAGCCTCCTGCCCAATGTCAGTCTCTGCCTCTTCTTACAGAGAGAAACACTCACTCCTCATCCCATCCAGGCTTCTGCAGTTGCAGGACCAGTGGAAACACAAAAAGGCAGTGCAGTGCCCCTGAGGATGCTGAGGGACAGAGCAGCAGGTACATCCTCATTCTGCACCAGTATCCTCCATATCCCCCATCACACTGCTTCCCCCACTGGCTTCTTGCCAGGGTCCCACAGCCATGCTTCGAACATCACAGGCACTTACAGCTTGCGTACGCACACATGCCCCTCAGATTCTGCTCTGCCTTTCTGCATGCACCAGGGATTGAGGATGCTTTCCTAGATTTTGAAATAATTCTATGCAAAATACTCCCAGGTATGACTTGCAGAGGAACCTCCTCCCATCATTTTCACTCTGTCCAGCAGTTTGGATTCAAAGCCTCTAGGTTTGGAAAAACAAAGGGCTGCATGGGGATGCTGGCAGAACAGAGGGGAAAATTACCCGGTGCCTACAGCATTTTCCTGAAGACTGCTATTCAGCTTTTTGTTTTCGTGAACACTGCATTCCCTGACAAGGTTTAAAACCCATTTTTCTCCCTACGTTCCTTACCTGCCAATCCACGGATGTTACTTGCTCTCTAGTGACGCAAGCCGCACGGATTCATTTTGCTGTGAATACAATTCTGAAGGCAGTTTCCCCTCACCTGCCCAGGAAATTAATGATCACTTGGGTGCCTCTCTTACCAAGGATTGTCAGCCCTGTTAAGTCCTTCAGGCAAGTGAAATGAGTAGAGCCACAGCCTCAGGGCAAAGCAAACCCTAAACTTTGCTAAGGATTGCATTTCTTCTTTGCCGTTACCACTAATTCAGAGAAACACACT
Organism: Ciconia boyciana; assembly: GCF_034638445.1. Classification (NCBI taxonomy): domain Eukaryota; kingdom Metazoa; phylum Chordata; class Aves; order Ciconiiformes; family Ciconiidae; genus Ciconia; species Ciconia boyciana. Next base: position 10,061,424 of record NC_132948.1, read on the forward strand.
CTCCTCTACAACAGCCTACGGGGGAGCAAAGAGGGAGCGCGTGATCTAAAGCAAGGGAGGCAAAGCTCTTGGGGCAGAGATGTTCTCCCTCAGCACAGGAGCACAAATTCACATAGCAATTAATGCCTCTACGAGCATAAACTCCTCTGTTAAAGCTGCTGACAGCAGGTTTTGTTCCCAGAGAGGCCTGTCCACAGCTCCTTCCGAGCGCTGCTGTGGGCAGAAGAGAAGCTGCCAGGCTCTCTCCCGAGGAAATCAGGTATCCCACAGAGGGACAAGCCATAGCACTGGGAGCAGCCTACCCGGACCAGCCCTTGGCTCTGCTCACTCCTGAAGAGAGAGGCTTCAGGATGGAAATCGATATGGGGAATGGTGACGAATTCATTGGGAGCCAATTTCCTGACAGGAGATAATTAAGGTATTCAAATCACCCTTAGTTTTCAAGGGTTTCTGGTGAAGATATTGCATGTTAATACAGATCTGGTGTTACTGCGGTTTCAGTGTAACTGCTGCAACCCTGAAGTATAAATCCAGAGAAACTGAAAACACCTTCCAGTCTGATAAGTGAACAGTCTCAGATCCAAGCTCATTTATCCTTTCTCTGTTCTTCCCAGCAATTCGTTGCTCTTAAAGCAAAACCCAGCAATTTTTGAGTTTCAGCATCCAGCAGCAAAAATGCAAAGTTGCTATACCACAGTATCACCGCAAAGAGAAACATTTGGTGGAGTTAAGAGTTAAAAACACCCTTTCTGACAGAGGGAAAAAAAATGAGCGGTTGAGGCATGTACTGGAGGAAAATAAGAAGATGCAAAACTACACAGTCAGTCTAAAGGCTGACACCCCATCTATTGAAAAACTCCTGTTCAGCCAGCAATTTTGTAGGCAGATTTAACACTATGATATAAATTTCTAGAACTCACACAAAAGAGGTTCGGTGAGAGCTGGACCATACACAGTGAACGCAGTAGCAACATTCCAAAGGTTGCAGCATAAGGGAGTAGCAGGTACACATATTCACAAAAAGCATAAAATCTCTTAAAATTTGTTAAAAAACACCACAGGGTGCTTGTTTCCCCATCTTTGAGGAAGACATGCAGAACTTCCCCAGTCTTTACTGGGAGTCAATCCTCTTGGCAATGTAAAGCGCATTAAAAGTTCAGAGGGCAAAAAAAGGTAGAAATTAACAATAATTTTATGGTAGTACCAGAGGCTGCACACTTTATTTCAACACAAATAAAATGCAACAAGGTTAAGATTTTGGCGGGGGGGGGGGGGGGAAGACCCACACAAGATTTAAATACACACAAAAAATTTATGTTAATTGCACATCTGGTGCAGCCATTCTCCCTTTCAATTTATTTATTTGAAAGATTTTAAATAAACAAGGATGCTGAATAAGCAGAAGAAGACAGGGAGCATGAGTTTTCTTCAAGAAGAGGTTTATTACTAATACACGTCTATGCCATTTAAGCCAACTATGTCCTGTGACTGCCAAGTCCTTTGAGAAGGCAACTCATACAGCCATTCTTCCAGACTCTATTTTATCGCATTTCCTCTAAGTATCTATTAAAGTGGAACCCAAGCTAAGGTTAATCCCCTCTCTCACCAGCAGTGAACTAGTATCCGTCAGACTCATTACCATTCTCCCTAGTAACATCTAAATGTTTTTTTCTAATATTGAAGAAAAAGAACAGCCATCCAGCTGAAATGCCAGAACCTACCTTCTGCAAAAACTCTCTCTAGATGCTTCTGAATGCAGGAGGGAGTGAAGACAACATTGCTGAAAAAGGATGTCACTGTTGGTCCACACGTGTCAACATCCTAGAGAAAGCTAAAACACAGTTGCTTAACTGCCATGCCCATGGGAAATCAACAGCAAGAATAAGGCTGCATTATTTTCACAGTTATACCATGCTAATGGCTCCTATGCAAACAACATAAAGCTACAACATTTTATAATTGCACATCAGAGTTTCTCTGCAGACATCCCTCTGGTATGTCAGAAATTCAATACGTGATAGTAGGCGGCAATGAGCACCTTAGGGATTTAAAGTGCGTTCCAAGCCATGAGTCATCGTCATCTCTAACTCATGGAAATTTAAAAAAAAAAAGAAAAAAGAAAAAAAGAAAAAAAAAGAAAAGACACACACACCCACATTGCACTGACCACTCTCATGTGCTCTCTCTGTACAATACTGTGACTTCCCCCTAAAGCATTTCCCTTTTAAATAGGGTGTTGAACGATTTCCATGAAGGGGACATCATCACAGACAAAAAACATCACATCACCGCGTTCTTCCAGATAGCTCCCCGCAGAGCGGGCACGATCCCACATTCAAGGGTGGAAACAGAGCTGGAGCTGCCTTTATAAACCCCCCCAAGTCCTTCCACACCTGGAGGAGGAGTGAGAAGGCACATCCCATGGCTGCCGCAGAGGACGGTGCAGCCAGGCCCAGAGGATGGCAAAGACTGGGTGGTGAACCGGCAGTGCCCAGGAGGATGGATCCAGCTCCCTTCCTACACAGCTCAGGAAACGTCGACCCCAGGCAGCCCATTTACACCTCATTTTCCAGCCATCAGCTACCTGCTTTCCCCCAAGGCTGATTTTTGTAAGGAGAGCTGAGGGCGAGAAGGAACTTGTAACCATTACCTGCCCCAAGCAGCTTATGTGGTTTGCTTCGTTATGCCAAGCAGCCCGTTGCCTTTCTAAGGGATTCCTTCAGGCAGAGTCTCATCATTACCTCCAACCACTGGAAACTGATTTTAATGCTGCTTTTAAAGCATCTGGCTTGCACTTTAGGGCACACATACATGCTCCCCCCTCCCAGCCATCACTCCCCTCTCTTCTTCAATCTCCCCATGTACATTCAAGTTCCTTTAGGTCTTTAATTTCTTGGCTTCGTCTGCCCCGGCTGTCCTCCAAGCAACAGCCAGAAAAGAGCAATGGCGCAAGGCAGCACAAAGTCTAACAAGGCGGACGGAGAAGGGAAGGCTGCCCTATTTGCAGCCGTTTCTGTGACAAGTGACCCACGGGCAGCCAGCATAGCTTCAGGAAGTCGACAGAGATCGGAAGATAGCTCAGCTACGCGTGCGGGGAGGACGGGGCCTCAGCAGCTCCCACACACTCCTGAAAACCACCCACTCAGATTAAAACTGCCTTTAACTCGCTGAACTCCCCAGCAGCAGAAATATTCCTTTGGGTCAGGAAGGGCACAGTTGTCCTTCCCTGTAGCAGGAGCTGCATTTTGCACCAGAACATGCAAATCTGGATCCACATCCACACAAAAAAGGCATCTCCTCGATTGGGACCTGGATCCAAGCCTTAAGACCAGCACCCTCAACCAAAGACTTACAAAAAAAAACCCAAAACACCAATATACTCTGCTCCCTGCACCAAAGAACCTGAAATGCTTGGAAAAAACATTGATATCTTTAGCTGCGATACCCTGCTTCAGTTAACAGATTTATGTGTTACCAACAATTAAGAAAAAAGTAACCGCTCTTTACTCTTGTACCTTCTTGCACAGCAATTTAAAAAAATAATAGTGCTTGCACAGGTCAAATTCATCCCAGAGAAAGAGCAAACGTGAGTAACATTTCAGGACCATTAAGCTCAGAGATCTCACCAAGAGCAAGCAGCCAGACAGCTTAAAAATATATTTAGTCCACAAATGCTTATTAACGTCATTTGCTGATTCACAGCTGAGCCAGTTGCATGGAGCCCAAATGCCACTTCTGCTTTCCCAGGCTGGCTTAAAAAAAAAAAAAAAAAAAAAAAAGTTGAGAGTTGGGCATCAAGATGTTTAACCCATCTCAAAACCTTCTGCAATGCAACTATTAGATGGGGATCTGTCTGGGCTGGAAACTACAGGTCTAGTCTGTAGACCTGAGGTTGAGGAGTCTGATCTGAGTTTTAAAGACAAGGGATTCCCATGTGCTAGGTCTGGCTCACGTACAGCTTTCCACTGTGGTCTCAAAGCAGCCACCACGCACCTGCATCCTCATGTGCACAGCACAGAGGAAACGCTCCTGCCACACAGGGGCATTACAGCATTCGCTTAGCTTTGCCAGGCACTTTGAGAGTTGAAAGCACCAAGTATGAACAGCCAACCCGATCCAACTATCCAGGGTGAGCTACAATTCGGTGTTTGTACCACATGTACATAGACGTGGTTGTCTTACGTACTCACTAGATGCCATTCCTTCGTGTCACCCAAATGTGATTGCAATGTACTACAAAGCTGAATCTTAGTTTTCTTGTCTTTTATTGACTATCACTCTTGGTCCCAATAATAACAAAGTCAAGACCAGATCATAAATAAAATGGACTCTGCAGGCTTACAACAAAATTAACAGTGACAATCATTACTACTTTTAAAATTACACCTTGAAATCAACTGAAGAAAAATATCTGATGATTTGATAGATATAAACCTGTGTCAAGAATTGTGTGTGTGCTTTGGGACAGAATTAACCCACTAAATACTTAAGGAATCCTTTAAGTAAAATTTTTTTTCACAAAGGGAAATTTAAAGTGTTTCTTCCCCTACTGTTAAACACAATGCAATGATTTAAAGCCCAAAGGATTTTCTCTTTAAATCACCTATTCAAATCTGTGTGATGGAAATATATTTGAATATAACATTTTAATCTTGCTTTGCATTTGAGCTTCTAAATGCTTTTCCAGGAAAACAAGGGTCTCAGTCCTTTTACCCATTCTACCACACTGATCTGCAAGTAAACAAGAATCCTCACATTACCTTTCTTTTTAAAAAGGATTCATTTTATCTACATAGTTTTTTTAACCCAATATACATCTAGTCTGAGGGAGTCTTATCACTTTCTAAATGTTATACAATAACTCACTTCTCATCAAGCACATTGGGATTTGTCAATACCCATTCTACATTTGTTTTCACAAGCTAGACAAGTTTCTATAGATGCTGGATATGCTAGATAACATCCTCCCAAAAGGAGTATCCACCATAACCTACACTTAAGTAAATAAATTTTTTAAAGTGGAGTTGGCCCAGAGCCCTGCTCCGTTTCACTCGTTTTGCAGAGCAGAGTGCAGTTCTCAGAATTAGCAGGGGCCTGGACCCACAGTTTCAGCGTTTCAGTGTTCAGTTGACCCACTGTGAGGGCAATCTTGAAAGCCTCACTGGGTAGCTATGCGAACCTGGAAGAGCAGACACAAAACCTCCTCAATTTAAGAAAATCAATCTTCCTACCTGCTTTATTCTTTTTGGTTTGGGTTTTTTTTTTCCTTTTTTGTAGATTGGGGAAGGATGACAAAACTTCTTATTTTCAGCAACAGCAAGTCTGAAACAATTATTCCAAACAGAAAGACACAGTTCTCTACACACTTGCTAACGGTACTGAAATCAAAAGTGATTAAAAACAAAAACATTTCTGAACAACAGAAACTGAAAGTATGGCCTTTGGGAAAATGCAACCACCAGCATTTTCTCCATAGTAAACACTGAAAGTAACAGATAATTTATGTCGTCTAGGACATTATGACATATTTATAAAATTTGTTTTCTGGAATAATCATACACAATTCACCTTGACTGTATCCCTAAGTCACCACTTTTTAAAGTCACTGCAGTTTGCAGAGGCCCCACTGATGCTATTCTTAATTTACTTATTTTTAGGTGCGAGAACAGATTACCAATGCTAAATTTAAACTTAAAAATTGTCAGTTTTAAGCCTCTTTTAGATTGATAATAAGTAACCCTGTCTGCATTTCAGAAACATTTTGTGATAACTGGTAATCAAACACACAGTTAAAACTGCTTCTGTTTTAAAATTATACTAGTAAAGTGTGGAAGACTTCAGCATTATTAAACAAGGGACGTATTTGTCCAAAGCAAACCACCAGGAAAAAGTAACCCAATAAAAACATTGAGAAACGTGAGTTAATGCAAGAGTTCCCAAAAGGCTAGAAGAACATTTTTATTATGGGTGATTTGCAAAGATGAACGTTACAAACTTCCTCCCTTCCTTGAAAGGCTTTCAGGGAAGCATCTCTCCAAGGAAGTCTCTGGGCATCGGAGCGGCTCAGAACCGAACCCGTGCAGCAAAGACCGCATTCGGCTTTGGAGCAGCAAGACAGTTCATCATACAAGGCACGTGAAAGCAGACCACAGGTATTAGTAGATAGATTCACAGGCAAATACATTTTGCAAGGAGGATGAGGTGCCACCCAGCAGGTGGCAAGCAGCTCACTTCTAGCACAGATGTTGAAACACTACATTACACTAACAGAACTGGCATTTACCTTTCCATGGAGGGCGATTAATTATAAGATGCTTTCTGCCGGCTTCTGAAGGCTTCTCTGCTTAATTGATGTGTTGTGCTCCACTTTTCAGTTCTTCCTCCTAAGAGGTAACATCACTGCCACCACTAAAACACTTCATATTGGTGGGACGGGCGGAGTTCCCACCTTGCCATTACCCGAACAAACACACTTGGTGACTACCACAGACCAGAACTCACTAGCCTCACACCCGAGACCAGAGTCCTGTCGAGCAAGGGCAAAGGCAATAGAAAGCGAGATTCTCATGCTGTTTCTGCAAAGTCAGAGACACTGACAGCACTATCGTGCAGGGATAAATGAACTAGCAAAATTGTTCCTAGCGAACACCACAGCTGTTTTAGCTCAGCCTGCTGCTTTTGCACAATCTGCATTAATAAATACTAAGCCCTAACAAGTGTCAGCTGTGGTCAAATGCTGCATGCCGTGGTTTGGAAGCATTAGTTTCAGACCATGGATAGTCACAAGAGTCCTTTATCCCCTGAGAAGGTGTTTTCTGTTCTTGTATCAGTTAGTAACCTTAAAACAATAAGGGGATATAAGCGAGCAACTAAAAAGCAACAAACCAGAGAGAAATAAATGCAAAATCCTGAAGAACTCTGTAATCAGAGGAACAGGCTCGAAGATGTGCCAGGAAATTAATCAACAAGCAAGATAAATGCAGCAGTTAACTAGAAAATACAAACAGCTCAGAAAAGCACCTAGACCATTTTCCCTTGTCTGATGCTTGTAGCGTCTGGACCCTCCAAAGTGCCTCTGGGGTTACATTCCCTAAGGAGCACAGGGTCCTGGCCTCACTCTAAGTAGCCAGACCCAAGGGGAAGGGAGAGAAAGCAAACAGCAAAATGTTTCCAGAAAGCTGCCTGGGCTCTGGACCTTGCTGTAGCTATAATGAGCTTTCCATTTGCAAAGCCCTCTCCCTCCTCTCTTAAAAGTCATTATTCCCTTATATGAAATGGGAGACTGGGGTGTGAAGTGTTACAACCCATTGCTCTGATTAGGCTGCAAGAAAAACACATGAAAAAAAACCCAAACCCTACACTCCATATGCACCCTTACAAGATTTTTATGAACCTCACATCAGTCTATGTAAAGTGGGAAGAGGTCACATTTAACATCACACATGGACAAAGGCAACCTGTTCCCCGTGTCCTCCAGGACACCTCACCTTCCCCGACAGAGGACGACCTCCTGCCTCCGTGGTGGGATCCCGGGAACCTGGTGGGATCCCGGGAACCGCAAACAGCAGCAGCTGCTCCACGCTGGCGCGGTATTGTTTTGAGGTAGGCAGTTTCGGATTCATATCTTAAAAAGCAGCTCTTGTACGCATCTATTTAGAGTCAAGTTTCAAACTCCCCTCTGAGAGAAGTAAAACCTACAAGATTTCTTTCCTAGGAGCACAAAAGTGGAGGGGGGGAAGCCTCTTGCTGGGTTCAGCACCTGTGTATGCTAAAGGCACTTCATGTTTTATGCATGAGAATGCTATCACCCCTGTGAAGATTTCTAAGTTAATCAGCCAGACAGGGTCTCTACAGCCTGCTTTCAGGAGGACCTTTTTTTCCCAAAAATTTATTTTAATTCAACCATTTGATTTATATTACTTTCCAGTCATTTCTAGCTAGGTATATTTCAAGCAGAGAACTCTACATCAGCTTCCACCTTGCCCCTTCCCATAGAAATGTGGCAATTAGCATTGAAAAATTAGTCAGCTATGCAGTATTTCACCTTAAATAAAGCAGCTGAAGAAATAATACACCGTTTAATCGGTACTTGACAGCCAAGGAAGAAACAGTATCTCAGTAACATGCTTAAAGAGGGTTTGAAATCCATTCGTAGACCGTGATGGAAGCCTGTCCTTGTCAAGGAAACCCACAATCCATAATAATGCTCGGTATTGTGCTTTTATCCTCCGTTTTATCAGAGCTCATCTGCTGATCAATGAGGAGTCCCATGGAATAGCACTTTGAATTTCAATGTCAACACAGCAGGACTGTGGTAATGATCAAAAATATTTACATATTGCCTCATTGATCGTGCAGTGTTCTTTTCCAACCATCTGGCTACTGGGCACCATTTTTTTTATTTTATTTTATTTTTAGGGCTTTAATAGTTGTAAAGCAGGTTATTTGAACACCTTTACAGCTAACATCCAGCATTCCACCTGAATTAGGTTCTCCTGTTATTTTTAACCCAGAACATTAGCAATAGCATTAATCAATTTCATCCCATCTCAGGGAGGGGAAAAAATAATTTTCTTAACAAGGATGAAACACAAAAAAACAAAAAACACCTGCTCCATGCTTACCAGAATGATGTGCCAATTGCAATGTAGCCAAAATGAGCTACAAGGTCTCATTTTTAATGTGACTCAAGGGTGTCACCATTTTGACAACAGATGAGTCAAATGGAAATGTGTCACTCACTCTGCACTCGTTGCCAGCCTCAAGATAAAGAAACCCTGTAAGGGCTGTTTTTTCCCCCTCCAGATGGAATACCTTATGATAACTGCAATGCTAAGCCCCTGGGCTCTATAGTGTGTGCCTGTGTTTATACTGCCTTTAGTAACTGCTCAAGTTATCCAAGCCAGGCAGTTCAGGCCAGCTGCTGCCATACAGACTGCAAGGAGAAGGCTTAAACAAGCACCAGTTAGTCTCCTTTGCCTTCCCCTGGCTGAGTCTGTGCAGGCAGAGACTCACCCAGCTCACCCCGGCTGTCAGCTGCAGAGCTTCGCACCTGCGACAGGCTGGGTATGCCTCACCTGGCTGCAGCCTCTGACACTCAACAGGTCCAGAGGTACCCGCCTGGGCTACATAAAGCAAGAAACTGTGGTGAGAAACAGGGATTTAACCTCACGAAAACCCAAACAAAAGCAAAAAGCACCTCTCTGCAAGGTGCTCTAAGCACCAACATGTTGCACTCCCCCAGCACAGCACAAGCAGTTTTTGTTAACTCTTGCCTAGCTGATCCCAGGTTTCCACATAAAAATAATTTTTTACAAAGTTTTGAAAAGCTTATCTGCATATATTCTTCTACAAAGTTGAACACCAAGTTAAATAAAATATGCAGGAAAGACTGACATCTGCAAAATCTACAAGTTTGCTGCAAGAGACCTCTGCAGAATACTTGATAAGAATATTAAAAAGGTGGTTCTCAAACAGTTGTCAAACTGGGGTTTGTTTGGTTGCTCCAAACCTGTTTATAATCAGAAGCTGACTCTCCTAACTACGGGTGCCACGAATTTGATTTAGAAAGAATGGGAGGTCTAAAAGTCAAATTATACTCTGCCTTTAAGCCAGGAATAAAAATAGTCTCTCAACACAGTTTAGCTGAGGATTTTTGGTAATGATGTTGAAGATAAAAACATTATTCCCTCTTTTTTCAGTTCTACTTTGATAACAAGGAATAAAACACAAGTTCTGTCAGCAAAATGACACACAGACAACATAAGAGAGAATGGGAGGAGTGGGGGGAAGACAGTGCACTAACATATCTACCTTAGATAATACAGATGCTCCATTAGACAATGAAATCTCCCCTCTGTATCAAGCTCCCTTTTCTGCTGGGAATTGTGTGGAGAAGGACAGGAGGACAGAAGGCGGCTCCTTCCCCTACATTCTCTCCACCTAGACAGCCCAGATGTTTTTGCAAACATGATGCAGTAGATCTGGCTCTTGACCTAATGGGTCCACTGAAGGCCAGGCACAGAAGGAAAAGCACATATTAAATGTAGAGAGCAGTTTTCCTTACAGCCTTGCATAAATAATTATTGCTGTTAGAAATCAGTTTATAAGACTGTATAACTCTCAAAAGTTTTACTATCCCAAGTCTTTCCCTCCCACACCCTGACACAGTGACGCTGCATTTCCAATTCAACTATTTCTCTGAGCAGAGCATCAAGCAGAGCTATCGAAGTGCACACCCTCAGCAAGGCAAGTCCAACCATCTCTTGCTCTTCTAAACAAAATGATAGATTAAAACTGGGAAGCCAGAGCAATATACAGAAGCTGTACTAAAAAGGTTAATCCTTCAGGTAGGCTTGCCCAAATATGCTCTTCCCTCTCACAGAGGTAGTGTGTCAGATAAACATGCCTTTTTGAAAAGCTTATTTATAGGCATTAAATGTAAGCAAAAGACAACATTAAAAATTATTCCATAGTCCCAAAACAGACAAAAGACACATGGTGTCCATGCTAAACACATTTTTGAGGATATTAGCTGGAAGACTTTTATCATCTGTTGAAGTTAAAACTTGGAACAATATTTTATAATCCAGATACAGGTTAGACAAATAATGGGTCCCAAGAGTCTGGATAAACGATGCTTAAAAACAAGGGAGAGAGGGAAAACAAAACAAGCTATCTGCTTTTCTCCTTCTTCATCAGTTTGCTTTGGTGGATCAGAAGCCTAAAAGCAGCATGCTAGCCCTGCCCAAAAAATAACAGCCCACCTGGAAACAAGGTCCTTTACAAGACGAGCCACCTCACTAGCACAGCCCAGGAAGATTGAGTGTTGGACTGGAAAACAGAGCAAAACCAGAGGCAGAAAACACTGGGATTTTTACTGTCTCTTCTACTGAGTTGTGACCTGCAACATTTCAGACATCTGCTACGGGTTTAACCTTGCTTAAAACAGAAGCAATCCTCCACCTTTGCTTGTAAAGAGCACTGAAAGTCAGCCACGGAGAGTGCTACCGGATAGATGAGGATGGCAGAGAAAAAGCAAGCGAGAGGCCTTCCTCCCCCTTCTGTTCTTTGTCACAAAATATCTCCGAGTTATTTACATACTCGTATCCTGAACTCCCCCTCCGGTTTCACAGTTTGCAGTTAACTCTGCATTCTGCTGGAGAGAACACATGTTTAGCTTTCAGCATGTTCAGGCTAGAACACCCTCTGAACGTAACGCCAGGTCACCAAGCCCACAGAGGGAAGTATTTCCAGCTGCACAGGCTGGCTAGAAGATAACAGACAGAAATATAAGGCTCCATCTCTCCACCACCCTGAAGAAATCAACCTACTCAGTGAAGGAGACAACTAAACAGCTTGGCAACGCCTACCACTAGTGCTCAACCTCAGATCCAGCAAAAAGATGTAAATATTTAGATCTCAATTTCATCTGATATGATAAATATAAAATGTCTATTTCCTTCTTGAAAAAAAAAAAAATATGTAGCATTAAAATAGGTAAGCCACCCACATAGAGAAAATTATTCTGCAGTGTTTCCACCTTTAGGAGGAGGTTATTTAAGTTTAGTATTGATCTTGAAACAAATTACGATCACAAGTGAAGTTATGCCTATTGAATTGTCTTCTGATGTATATAAAACATAATTACAAATGTATATATTTATTATGTATAAATACATACATAAAATTGTTTTGCTGTTCATTCCAAACGTCTAGTGGCTGATGGCAGCACATTATTTTTTTACTTCTTAAGAAATGCCCACGGCCCTTCAGGGCTCCCTATGGAGTGATAACTCTGACTCCAACCCAAATCATCTGGAAAAGGCCCCAGAGCGATCCACTAAGTCCCAAACCAGACTCCTTATGAGTAACCCATACAAGACACAGCAGAAGCTGAACTGCAGTTTACCATGGCTGTACTATAAAAACCTGAAATCCTTCCATAACCTTTTAAAGCACATAATGGAATTAAGGCCCCACTACACATCCAGAGTTAACAGTCATGCAAATATCAAACTTCTTTGGAGCTGGCGATAACGCAGCCTCGCCCCTAAAGCGCCAAGATATGCCGAAGCGCTCAACGTGCTGATATGATTACACACTCCCACTCTCCCAATTAGTTATTGTGCTGTTAAAGAGAAACGCCTTCTCAGGTCATTGCCCTGTGGGTTAAGTCAGCTAATATGCTTGAATTAGTGTCCCAAAGCTGAGCAACCATTATGTAAGTGCCAGCAATCCAAACAAATCAAAATTAGCTTCCTCGTCCATTACAAGAATTGCTGCTGCAATGACGAATTATGAAACTTTCAACTGTTCATTCGCTATTATCTTTCCCAAGTCCTCCTGGTTACACTGCAATGATCAGATGTGCCTTTCCAGCTAGGTGCAAACTACCTCATTTCATTACTGGATCGTCTGGACCTCTGCTCCCCCAATCAGACTATAAGAATTGTTGAGGAAAAAAAAAAAAAAAAAAAAACAACCAACCAAACCAACTTAAACAAAACCAAGTAGAAATCCCTGTATCTGGTCTCTGACAGGAGACTAAGCTGTTTAAAGGAACAGAAAGGATGAACAGTAAATCATTCTCCCTCATCGTGTCAAGGGAGTCTCTCCAACTTACCTAAGCTCAACTGCTTTCCTGCAGAGGAGACTTTTAAGGTTCCTGCTTACAACGTCACAGCACTCACCAACCTCAGCTGTCCAAACACAACCCAGTCGAGACTGTAAAAGCTGTGCGCAGCCCTCGCTAGCCAAGATACTCGGCACTCAGGGTGGGCTTTTTTTGTGGAAAAAACCTTGAGGTCCACAAGGACGCAGATTTCGGGATGTTGTAGCTCTTCAAATCTGTCTGAGCAAGATTTTCAGGAGGCTGTTTAAAAGCCAGAAGAAAATTCTGATTTGGAGTCCTTAAGCACTAGCTCGGTAAGGAGAAGCCAAAGATCAGCCTTTGCTGTGAAGGGTTGTTGGAAGACCCAGCCGCTGCCCATGGTGCCCACGCTCCTACCCGGACAGCCGCATTCTGCCCAGCACACTTCTTAATCAGCTGAGGTGTCTGCTTTCCGTTCCTGCCCTCCGTGGCACTGCGGCTGCAGAGTCAGAGCACCGGTACGTGCCCTCCCGCCAGGCAGCGGCCAGGAGGACGCAGGAGCAACGACCCCTGACACCTTCACTCCTGAACTCGAGAGCACCCTCCCAGGGCTTCTCTGCAGCTTTCCATACCATTCATGGACCCGGGCTGCGTTAACCACCAAACCCAAGACAGCTGTATCCTTGTTACCATCCCTTGCATATGGAAGCCCACACACAGGAGATGCTGTTTTCCCTCTCAGTAAGAGGCACTAAATTTCTCCTCCTGGGTGGTCTTTCATTGCAAAGCCAGCACCTCCTTGCTGGGATCTCCTCAGATGTGCCCAAGCTCTCCAGGGCAGGTTTTAGCCCTATGCTTATTAGATTTCTTCCTGCTCTTTCATGGCAAATCATGCAGCTCCCTGTACCCACATATGCTCAGTAACTATTTATCTCCACTTGCCTAAGCACCTTCTTACTTCTTCTCCCCTCTGAAGCTTGACCCTGTGTCAAGCACACTCAGGAAGGGGTGCAGGAGTGGGAAGCAGCTCTGTCTCCAGATACTGCCATATCTCAGGAGGTCCCCTGGATCCCCACAGCTACCCTTCAAAAAGAAAGAAAACCCAGCAGGGAAAAAGGTATCTAAGTTCCCCAGTGGGATTTACTGAAGCATTTTGCTGTGACCTTCTAGGGATTTTTGGTTTTTTAATTAAAAAAATACCATTGAAACAGTCACACCTGCAAAACCCCTTGCCTATGGGAAATGCATAAGTATGACTTCAGGAGCTCTGCGTATTGACTTAGCATCGTGCTGATTAAAACTCCCTGAAGTGATAGGATCGGAGTTAGCCCCATGCTAAATTGTTTTGTTCTTCTTACATTAAGAACATTTAAACATCATTCATTACTTTGTTCATTTAAAATGACTCTTGGCATGGACATTACAATTAGAGAAGCCACATTCCCTTTCAGTTCGTGGGTGAGCTCACACTCTGACTCCTCTGCCCCAGTACAATGTTGTGGCATTTGGATTTCCTCCAACACCCAGGAAACAAAGTTAAAAATAAAGCGTTTTATTTATTCCCTCCCCCCACATTAATTACTCCATTTCCATTCACACTGGATACTACAGAACATTTTTGTTTATAAGATGCTTTCAGGCTCAAAATTAAATTTAGACATATCTTACTAATTTGGGGAGATAAACAGAAATATTAATTGCATTACACCCTGTGTCAGCCAGCTTTAAAATTAAATTAGAAGGCATCTTCACCATTTAGAGAAATTGGCTATTAAGAAAACCATGGTTTTTAGGTGTTGCTTTTTCCTTCTAAGAAAATAAAATAAAGAGAAGAAAGATATTGATGTCTGTTCCTCCTCTCTCCTCGAAATGAGGCATGTCTTTCGAATAAGAGGAAGATAAAAAGAAAAACATCATGTGAAAAAAATGTTTCTCAATGGATCGTGCCGGTCCTAGAACAGGACATTACTGTGAATATGCATGAATGGCATGAGTCAAACTACACTCAGGAATAAGCATCAGCTTTCACTTGCTATTTTCTGAAGCCTTCCAGTCAGGCTGCCAAGACAGCAACTGAATGACAAGATTTTTATTCCAATGCAGGGGGAGATTAATGCTGTTCTGGACTAATTGGAGGAACCTTCTTGAAATTAGCTTGCTTGAAGGACGTGCTGCTTCTCTATTTGGCCAACTTGCAGAAGCAGTAGCAAATTGTGACTAAAAAGAGATTATTTATTTAAATTCAAAACTCCTTAGCACCACTGTCAGTTGCAAGTTTTGAGAACTTCTATTTAAAAAAAAAAAAAATCAGGACAAGGTCTTTCCAAACTGGTTGCTGTCAACTAAAATGAGAAGTTAGATAAAACTCCCACATGCCAGATGGTAAATCACAATAAATGCTTGGGCTGTTAGATGCACAACAAGCGACAAACGCATTGAAATACACCATCAGAAGCAAACCAAAATAGAAAGGATATTTTAATAAAAAGTAATCATTTTGAGGAAGGATCCTTGTTAAGCTCATCAGAATCAAAGTCATACATTGAGGGCTTCTTACTTTCCTCACCACCTCACGTAAGCATGAGGAACAACAGAGTTGCATTAGGTTAAAGGCTACTGTCAGCAAGAGCCTTGAAATTCACTATTTAGACATCACTTATGACCCTTTCTGCCAAGTTACTAAAAAAAATATTGTTAAAGGATACCAGGGAATTGTTTACTCAAACCATTACTGTTTCCTGAACACAGATGCAAGAAAAAGTTATATTAAGAAGATAAACAGCTGCTACTGTATGCTGTTTAAATGGTAACAAAAGCATCTAAGGGCCATAAAGGGAATAGTAAGGGAATTAAAAAGCATTTTTATGCATGAAGATGGCTAACATCCGTACATTCATTAAAGTGGTATCAACCATGCTTTTAATTAAAAGTTAGTGAGAGAAACGTAAATATGATTAATGAAACCTAGCAGCTTACCAGAAGTCTGCTCTACCAAAATCAAGAAGCACAACAAGCTGCGTTTCCAGCCCTTGCTTGCTCGTTTCTCTTTCCCTCTCAGAGATGCTGCCACAATCCAAATATACATTGCAAGGACCATGAAGCAGCATTCCTGTGAAAAACAGCAAGCCACTACAAGTCTGCAACTGTGCTTTCATGCTTGGCCATTCTTTACTTTGTATATCCTGAAGAGGCATTTCAATTACCAAGTAGCCCAGGGCCAAGGCAACGAGCTGGTTACCTGTCAGAATAGCCAGCTATATAGCGATCTATTGACCATCGCAGGCATGAGGTCTGCCAAAGGCTGGGAAAAAGGCTGCCCTACAAACAGCAGTCTCCTATTCAACAGTGGAAAAAATCACTCAGAAGCCAGCGCTGAACTCTGTAACGCAGTCAGTCTTGTGTTACTCGGGAGCACAACACAGTCATGACAAAAATAAACTACACGACAAAAATACAGTGCAAGCAAAATGATGTGGGCACAGAGAGAGAACTAGTATGCAATAGGAAGATAAGGAGTCCTATAGGCCATAGATATTTCAACACGCAATCAAACCACCTCCTATTTAAGTCCTGATGTCCGTAAAGAGTAATCTATTACCACTGTCCTGTTGAACTGCTGTCACGTACAGAGCTGAGCACATGCAGATTATGTCTTCAAAGACTGAAGACATTTTTTGGCATCGTATCACCCCCTTAGCTGCTTCCAGACACACAGAGCACATAGAAGATGGAAGCTCTCACTTTAGAGCAGGTACTAACACAGGAAGAAAGGGGTTTTTTTGCTTAAATAAGCAATTTAAATAAACTTTGCCTCAGTCATGGCATTTTAACATAAATTGTGACAGAATTTAATTGTGCGTCTGACTGAACAGGGCATTACTCAGGGGTTCCCCATTCCTGACTCTAAAGATGCTCCAGCCCCAGGCTGAGCACCTCAGTACACTCCTCTGCGCTTCTACTTCTTCAGTGGAGGGGCTGGGGAGGAGGGGAAGGGAGTGACCTAACCCTCCCGCAGCTGGACAAAAAGCTGAAGTTGTTCACGCTGTAGCCTGCTGCCGTGGGGCAGCAGCGTACTCCCGGATGGAGCCCAGGGTTGTTTGGGAGGACCAGGCAGGGCCCCTTCCGTCAGGGGATGGGGAGGCCAGGAGAAGGGACCGCCAGGCCCAGCAGAGAGGATCCCCTCTTGCAGCCCATCATCCAGCTAGGGAACGGGCGTTCTGCTCTTTTTAAAGGGACAATCTCTTCCTCCTGCCCTCCCGAGGGGAGGCATCGCCTCAGGAGCATGGCCGACCTCCAGTCAGCCACCCAGCAGTTCACTGACCGCAGCGGGGGTCTCGAGCCCTGGAAGCCCACGAGGCTCTTCCTCAGCTGTAATTAGTCAAAGGCATTTCTGTGAGGCCGCTGCAGGTCTCGCCCCTCTTCTCCTACCACAGGCGGGAAGGCCATCCCCAGGCAGCGCCTTCACCCCCTCCTCACGGCCAGGCCTCGTCCAAGGGGCTCGCGGGCCGCTGCCTTCCCCACCACACGACAAGCCTCCACCCGGTGCCTCCGCTAAAGCTGAATTCGTTGAAATCCAAGCCCGAGAGATGCAGTAACCGAGGAAGGAGGACAAGGAGGGCTGCAGCCAGGACGACGGCTCTCCCGTGGGCAGGGTCCGCTCTGGCCTCACACGTATGGCGCTTGAAAGGTTGCCGGCACGGTTCCCCGACATCCGGCACAGCTTCCTGCGCGTCCAGCCACGACCTACCGAAAACGCTCCCTCTGCCATTATGAAACGCCCGGTGCGGAGGGTGCCCGTGCCCGTCCCCGGCTGTCAAACGCCGACACTCAGACCACGACCGAGGGCAGAGGAGAAAGGCGTTCGCTGCCTGCAACCCGCCAGCGCAGAGAGAAAGGAATAACGGGGGGCGGGGGGGTGTACCACAACCTAGCCTCGCTAGTACACCAGCGGGGTACGTTAGAGCAAGGCTATCAATCCTTCGTTATTTTGTGTGCGATAACGAGGCGCCGAGGCAGCGTGCTGCTATGGCTGCAGCGCCCGGAGACCCCGCGGCGCAGCAGACCTGTCCCTCCCTGTCATTTACTCCTCTATTCGGGAAACTTTTACCGCCGACGCATCCCGCCGGCCGCGGGCGGGGACGAGACAGCCCGACCCCGCTCAGGCCGCGGGAGCGCCCGGAGGTACCGGCCGGGCACCCGCCGGCGCCGCGGCCCGCAGGGGCCATTCCTCCTCCGCCGCCCGCCGAGGCCCCGGGCAGGGGCCCGCCGAGGCGCCCCGGCCCCTCAGGAGAGGCTGGAGCCGCCCCGCGGGCCCGGCCTTCCCCCCTCGCCCTCCCCTCGGGCCCGCGGCGGTTCCCGCCCCCGCTGAGGCACGGCCGGGCCGGCCCGGGGAGCCGCCAGGTGCAGGGGCCCGCCCCGCCGCCCCCCGCCCGGCGAGGCGCCCTCACCGCCCCCCGCGCGTCCCCCCACCACGCACCGGCTGCTCCCGGCGCAGCGGCCGCGGCTCCCGCTGCTGCTGATGCCGCCGCGGCTCGGCGGCTGCCGTTGCCTACGAGTCGCTGCCTGCCGACATGCCCGCGCTCCGCTGGCATAATCCCCGGCGAGGGTGGGCCGGGCGCAGGCAGCTCCTCGCCCGCCGGCTCTGCCGCGGCGCGGGGACGGCGGAGGCGGGGGGAAGCGAGGCGGGCGGGCCGCCGCAGCTCCGCGCTGCGAGGAGGGGGGGGGGAGCGGGGACGGCGAAGAAGCCCCGGCGCCGGCACTGCCCCTGCCCTGCCGCGGCAGCCGCCGGCCGGACAGCTTTATTCCCCCGACCGAGCCGTGCCCAGCGCCGCGGGGAGCCGCCACTTCCTTCCCCGCGCCCGGCCGGCGCTCCCGCACGGCGGGCGGGCGGGCGGGGGGCGCCGCCTGCCGGCCGCGGCGGGGAGCGCCGCCGGGGCCCGTGACCGCCGCCCGCGGGGCGCCCCGCTCTGCCGGGCCGCGGGCGAAGCCGCGGGGCCCCCGGGCGCGTTCAGCACAGCGGGCCGGGTGCCTCTCCCCGGCCGGCACCCGCGCGGGCGCTCCGGCTCGCCGCGGGCGCTCTTGCCGCCTTCCTCCACACGCCGCCCTGCGCTGGGTTCCCGCGCCTGCTTGGTCCCTTTAGCGGGTGCCGGCAGGAAGGACAAGTAACGGTTACGGAGCCAGGCTTCCACGGTGAGGGGTGAAGCCCCAGCCCCGTCTCTGCTGTAACCCTGCCCCTGACACCAGACTTTTTGCAGACTGGAGCAGTGCTGGTTACTCCTGTAACTTCACTCTCTGCAAAGACTGAGAAAAAAAATCACTAAAGGTTTAGCAACCATTTATTCAGAAACCTCAGGGAAAAAAAAGCAACAAAACTTGCTGTACCGTTTTAAACAGTTGTCAATTTGCTGCATGTTTTTTTTTTTAAGGGTGCTTCTGTTCCACTCCGCAAATGCAAAATACTACCAGCAACCAGCCCCTTCCTAAGTCCTGGACAATTCCAAATGCACCAGCTTCAAGAGAGCTACACAGCCGATGCCAGCTTGAAGCTCTTTGTCCTCATCAAGGACTCCCTGGCACCTTACCAAGAGCTTCTCCTATTTCTGCTCTCACTGGGAGGGTACCCGTGCTCCTGTGTGCTACCCCCTGTGTGCTACCCCCACAAAGCCAGGGCCAGCCTGGCTCCTGAACAAGTTTGTTTTGTAAATGCTACCTGCATTGCCACAGCAAGGTCTAGTCTGCATTACAGCTCTTTTTAGAGACAACGCTCCCAGTGTAAGGCAGGTTATACCTAAAGCTATCAATGGTACAGAGATACTTTTTTTTTTAATTTGCTTTTTAGAGATGTGGACAAATAGAAATTTTATTTTCCAAAGGTTAAATCTCAGAGTTGAAGGAGTCATCATGTTTATTATCATAGAGAAAACTATGCATGGGAGTGTCTTGCAAGGGCAGTTTTAACAGAACAAAGCCTGGGGCTCCTAGCAAAACCTAGTAGATCTGGAAAGGCAATAAATGCCTACGTAGCTGAGAGGTGTCAGCTGGAAGAACGCAAGAGGAAGATGATTAAAGTCCTCCTCAGAGGAAGCATAAGCTTCTGCTCTTCCAGAAGTCATCATCTGTCCCCAAATATGGAACAAGGCAATTTGCTCATGGTAATAGGAAGAATTTTAAAAGGGATTTAAAAAAACAAAAAACAAAAAACAGTGTCCAGCAACGTGCACAGCAAGTGCCATCACCTTTTCCACAGTAAACACGCACTTTGTGTGCCCCACTTTTTGATGCTTCGGGTCTGATTTTCAGAAGCACTGAGCATTTAGGCCTCCCACTGATCTAATCTGGAACTGCAGATTCTCAGCCCCTCTGAAGAATCAGGCCAAAGGCACCATACTGAACAGGTCACCCGAAGCCAGACAGTTATTTGAAAAGGTTGTCCTAGAAGTTTACTAAAGGCAACACTTCCCCCCCCCCCCCCCTTCAGTGCTATAATAGAACAGAAATAGCCTAAAGAGCTCCAACGGATGGAGGAGGGCTTTTGATTAAAAAATAAATTCTGACTCACAATTCAGTTTTCTGGATGTAATAAAAAAGAGTACATGAATATGAATAGCCCTGGAAAGAATGGAGTGGAGATAAAGGGAGCTTATAAGGAAAGGCAGTGAAATAGCTGAACTGATTTACCTACTTGTTTCTAATGTCTGTCAGGAAAATTCTGTTTGTTTTTGCTGTAGTGCTGATGAAAGAAAACAAGACCATTAGTGGACTCATGAAATTTTCCTGTGATGGATTCCTTGGAAAAATCCTGCTGGCTGAATGTTACTGTTGAAAGACTTTTAAATCATACCTGTTAATAACTTAAAATGGTGGGAAAAATTCTTCAGTTAAATAGTAGAGCTGCACAAGGAAGTCAAGATTCTTTTTTCCTCCCTCAACCCCTTCTGAGTAAAAATTACAAGTAAGAATATGGAATACCATCAAAATTCTACATACTTCCAGGAACGTTAATAGATATTTGAGCAAGTGATCTCCAAGCATTCAAGCCAAAATTTCTACATTTTAGAGTAAAGGGGAAAATGAGTAACTAATACCCTTGACTTCTCCCCAACTCTGATCTTGTATTAAAAGAAGCTGCAGGGCAGAAGTGGCTGCATAAATACAATTTTTCAAGAAGACTGTGCATGGGTAGAACAGTTCTTCATCAAATATCTCAAAACACAGCACTCTAATTTTAGAATCAGACCTTCACAAGCTTCCTTTATGACAGCTATTCTGGCCTTATAATCACATCATTGGTGGCTAAACATCTTGAACAAGGACAGAATTTGAAACACACAATATGATTAAAACCTACATTATCGCTGATGTAATATCCCAGAACCTATTATTGTTCTTGGGCAGGAGGAAAGAATCTAATTAAACATTTATTTAATATTAAAATACAAACTAAGATATCAATGTTGGACAGTAATTCAGCAATATGCCAACTAGCAAATACATATTTTTCACCAAGAAAAATGCATGTATGTTCACAAATACAGCTTGGATTTGATTTGGAAATGTACGTGATCAGAACACTGGCATGGCACAAAACCCTGTCTGGCATATTAAAACAGTAACTTTGGTTAAGTAGTTACAGTCCTGGAGCATCAGCTGGAGTTGAGTTGCTCCCTGGGAGACAGGATGGCTGCTGTCAGTCTCTTGATGCCGCAAGTACCAGGATTCACAACACTACTCACTGTGACTGTTGGGAGACACATGGAATAATTTGGAGCAATATTTTCCTAACACAGCCAGCGGCAAACAAACTAGCAAAACACATACCAATTTGCAGCCAGCCAGCCATAGTGAAAGTAATGCTCACAGTTCTGTCACAATGAAAAATATCCATGTTATAAGGTCTAAATTAAAAGGATTTACCATATAACAGTAGTTATCTTTAACATAGGTAATCCATGTTGCTTTTTTGTATTAAAGTTCAAAATCTCCTCTTGGCTAATATTTACATCATACCATAAATATTTATAAAATTGTGAGGAAAACGAAGTGCAAAACGATAACACTATCATTTTCTGAAAACAAGCTGCCTCTTAGTTTCTTATTCTTATTATAAATTGAATATCACTATTTAAAAATAATTAATATTTCTAAAAATATTACAATACAGGATAAACATTGCTTTCTCAAGTGTAACAAAAATATGTTTAAAATATAGGTGGCTGTTTGAAGTACAAAATATTGCTGTTTGTAAAGGGTAACATGGTTGTAAAACTACTATTGCGGGCTTATAAAAATACAAAACAATTTGCATTTACTGGGTGCATAATTACATATTAGTGCAAAAAAAAAAAGCATATTTGCATTCAAGAGAGAATTGTCAAAGATTTGCAGAGGTACGTAAAACATGAAATCTTTTCAGAGTCATGCGTATGGACCCCAAATCTCTATTAATCCTTTCCAAGCGATCTTCCAGGGCTTCCTAAAAGAAACAGTTAAAGAAAAGAAAGAAAAAAAGATTTAATAACATACCACAAAGTGATCCTTCTAAAATGAAGAAGCTATTATTATTCCTGTATTCAACTGGTATCCTTTTTGACACATTACTAGCATTCTGTTAGCACCCAAAAACTAGAGCCAGACCTACAAACTTTTCCTATTATTTTTATGTATGTGTGTGTGTTTGTGGGTTGTTGGCTTTATTTTAAAACTGTTTCAGGTATTTTGGTTTTTTTTCCCCACATGACTTAGAAACTCCATGAGATAAACTTGACAAGAATCAGGACAGGCTGATAGTTACGGAGACACATTTAAGAAATAGCTGACCACTACAGTGAGCAGCAGTACTGATTTACTGGAATGCACTTTTACTTTCAAATTGATAACAAGCCCTGGGACTACAGTTTAGGAAATGCTGAAGTTGTAGGCTTTGCAGAGACCTATAAAACACAACTTTGAGACACTTGTTTTTATTAAAAGAGTCTGCAGACCTTTCCAAAGAAGGCACTCCCCTGTATTCCACCTACACTACTTATTTTTGGCTTCTTGTTTTCTTCTTTATACTTTCAAGTAGACAAAAAACAACCAACCAACCAAAAAACTAAACTTTGCACTTTCCTCTACAGCGCAACATCCTCTCTACAGCTTCAGGGACCTATTTCATAGTCACTGCATTTGCTCAATGTATTGCCTTTATCTACCTCTCTGTGTTATTGCAAGAACAGGCTATTCTTGCAGTAATTAAAAAAAACCGTATCCCATGTACAAAAAGTAGAAGATATAAACAGTCTTATGTAGAATATACACTATGTAGTATGTATACATATGTATACACACACATACTTTTTCTTTATATGCATATATATACACACACTCACACAAAAGAAAAGTTGTCAGTTTGTGGCAGAGGGGGTGGAAATCAAATGTTTGCAGGGCTAATTATTATTTTCTGAATCATTTGCATACAAATTATCCAGACTTACACCTTTTACATAGCAAGGCAGAGTGTGTTTATAATTAACTTGCAGTAATTTCCCAATTATCTTCTAATGCAGTAAAGTCTACAGAATAGAGAACATCTTTCACACAGATTCAAAATTCAGCCATATTCAGGAACAACTCTCAGTGGCATAGAAAAATTCCCATAGTAATCACACTTACTATATAGCAGAACTTTCACTTATGCTATATAGTCTCAAATTGTGGAAGAGCAACTTAAGAGAACAGTCATATGTAGAAGCTTTTTCACCTGATTTAATCTTGCTTGCAAGGTCATTCTTCCACCAGAACAAGGCATTCGACTCAATGCAGCCTCAATCTAGTAACAGAAAATACTTCAGCTGTAAATTATAGTTTCAAGAGCCAATATAAGCCTTCCTAACTCATCTTACAAAAAGAGAGGTGAGGTATATAGATTATAGATACACATCCGGTCTTGTTCTTAAACACTAACTGATGTTACTATAATACTGTGTCATACAAAACTGATACAAAAGGTAACATTCATAAGCAGACCCTCTCAAGGACTACTTTGAATAGAGCACTCTTACTTGCCAGAATAACCTTCCTTGTTTGAAAGGCTAATTTAAAGCATTCTCCATTAAGGCAGAAAGTAAATTCACTCCAACCCTTCCATCCACACTGTGTTTATGTTAAAGTGACTCTCCTTTAATGAAGAAAAGGACTGGAGTATGGGAAGTAGAGCAGGGAATGATAATGGCACATTCCTAGGGTAACACTAGAAATTGTGCATGAATTTCAGCTGTGGCTTGCATAGCTATACGGCTACATCCCTCACCTCTCATACAACAATTATGTTTCGTCACAACTTTAAAGTAAAAATAATCTTTGCCTGTTGCTTTTCTTGAGTCAGCTCATCAAAAAGCCTCTCTGTTTCAGCCAGAGTCTTAATCCTTGCTGCGTACTTGAAGTCTCCCTCACAAGGTGATAGCACTGGCTCATATTTTTGTGCTACGCTCCTCTCACCCCAAGCTGTCGCCTTCTTCATTCCAGTATTGACGGATTCAGCACAAGAGCTGTGTCCAACACCTGAATGCTGCCTTCCTATCAACAAAAGAGGAGTCTTATTTGTTTTGTAATTGTCTGTGAAATTATTACATAGGACAAAAAAAAGAAACTAATAACAAGAAAAGCAGTGTGATCTTGGAGGTATATAAACTGAGGATAGTGATTAGCAAAGCCTCGTTAGCTTGCCTTAAGCAAACTTCCCAGAAGAATGCAAAACACTTGTATGGGTCATCTTTCAAGTGATCTTCATAACACAGCATATTTTTTGGTTAACAAACAGATTACTGTACTGTGTTAATTAGGAATTACTTTTACTGGTACAACATTTCTAAATATCACCAAGTAGACTAGTTGTCATGAAAACACTAGTCTAAATAAATACATTAATAAAAACAAAAGCAGAACATTGTGACAAGAATTAGAAAAGTGAGAAAAGATTTGGTTCAATCAATCATTTAAAAAAATCTGAAAACAACTGGCTTTATTATAGTTACCCTTTGCTATCTGTAATGCAATGTTTAGCAATAGAATTTTATTAGTATGACTGAGTATGTACGTCTTAATATAGACCCTACTAAGATATGCATTGTGTAACTGAGTTAAGCATAGGAAAACATACTGCACTTCTTTCTCAATTTAATTATTTTTGTTCTTCCATTGTGTTTGTGCACACACACATATACATAAAAATAAAATACTGTATGAATGGTATTTCTCTGTCTACAGGAACAAGGCAAGATTTAGAAGTTTTTTAAAAGTTGGACTTCACGGAGGAGTGTCAGCTTTCTATTTAAGCAGTTGTTACCAATGTGGAAGAAATTATGGTAAAAAAAATAAAGAACAGTTTTCCCCCCACTTTGACAGGTTACCTTCTACATCATCTAGTGAGAGAAACTGGAGCCTTTTTCTTGGGTTATTGTGCTGTAAAGTAGATGTAGGACCAGTTTCCAGGTCATCTAGAAGTATATCAAATCTACAGAGCAGGAAGCACACAACAATTACTTGCTAGAAATCATCTACCAAGCAATACACTATTTTCTACTTTTTCACCTTTTGGCTAAACAAACAATTTTTTTTTTTTTATAAAACAGTTTCTATCCCACAGGCATTGCAAGTCTTCTGATTACTGCTCAGAGTACCATACCCTAATATACTCTTATTTGCACACACCAAAATACCTCATTCATATGACTTTTTCAGAAGCAGGCCAAGCTGTCACTCCTGGACACACTGAGCTCCCATGTTGTCATCCTCAAGAACCATCAAAGTGGTGCTAGACACTTCTTCCTCGTGCACATGTCCTACACTTTAATCTTGCAGCTAAGTATGTTCTCAAACTCTACAAGCCTTCCCAAGCAAAGATGTCTATAGGAACCATAGTATCTAGTACAGTTAGCAGAAAGTTAAGTTTATGTGGTTTTTAACATGCTTGTAGGTGCCATGACAGGTAGGTAGATACGACTTTCAAATTTTATTTACATCTCCTAATAAGCAGCATGTAGATCTGGACTTACTCCACAGAACAATTCTTTTCTAACTTCTTTGTCACTGATCAATCTTGCGTCAACAGTAAACCAAACATCTCATCTTGGTGAATGCTAAAGACGGGAAATCATTCTAGATTTTTCTTGCCAGATTTTAAAAAGTAAAACTTAGCTTTATATTCAGAAATCTTCACATGACTCATTTTCTAGGACTTTTAATGAACAAGAAACAGCAGCATTAAGCCTGCATAAACATACTGCTGCTATAATAGCGATCAGAACACAATTGTATTCACAATACTCGTACCTTGTCACTGTGTTTTCATTTTTGCTAAGCAAATGGCTAAATCCAGGAGAGAGGTTTTCTTTTGGAGATCGTTTTGGGCTGTATGTCACAGACACTGGTGCCAACATTATCTCTCTCCTTGCTGCAAAAGACAAAGTTATGTCTAACTACCTAAAACTTCTCCCAATGCAGCATCTCCACTCATGTGACCAGATGCTTACATCTTAAAAGAATGCTTTTCAAAGCTGTCTACATGTTTAATTAAATTAGATGAAAAGTGCATCGCAACATAGAAAAATGAAAATAAAACTCAGAACTCTCATGTTTTCTATGATTATAGACAAGGGTTTTTTCAGACTGTTAGAATAATGCAAAAATCCTATCTTTATTTTTTTTTTCTTCTAGAGCAGGCTTTCATTATTTGCTTCTACTTTTTGAGTAACACAAATCAAACTTCAGAAAAGCACTTACTTGGAGTATTTGATTTCCTGTTTGAAGGAGGAAGGGACGATGACCTCTGGCCAGAAGGGGAGCTGTACCGTTTCGGTCTGTGTTGGTCTTTACCTTTCTCTGGCGATCGGTTAGCAACTAAAGAAGTTTCAACAAACCCAACAGTTTGACGTCGATTTGATGTTTCTAATTAAAAGGAAAAAGTTATTATATTAATCAATCTTTTTCAATACAAGAACTCACAAATATTCCCCTGTACTCAGCTTCTACTGTACAAAGACTGCACTTAGTCTGCCTCACATCAACATATTTGTGCTGTTTTGCTCAAGTCTCACTTCCTGCTCATCATATTCATGAAACAGGTAGTTTAACTCATGAAAAAGGATCCTTTGCAGCACATGTGGGAGAAATGATACTAAATAACACTGATTTAATAAAGAGACAGTAGAAAGCAGGGCAAAAACATCTTTTGGGAATGAGGGTTGGAGTGCCTGCCTGAACGAAGAATATAAACATTTAAGAAAGACTCAATGCTTTCTAATTACAAGGCTTTCTAAATCAATGTTGTTAGAACAGCTCAGCACAGTCCTACAGTACACATGCCAGCTTTCTTAATAACATTCTGATACAACACCATGAGAACAAAACAAAAATGGATGTACAGCCAGCCAGAGCTTTGTTAGGACTCCATTAACTGTTTATAAATACTGAGATATTCTTAGAAAAAGGACATTAACTACTCCCTAGCTTGAGACCTAACAGCAACCTTTGCATTCCCTCTATTTTAAACAAGTCACTTAGCTATATATATGATTTTGAATTTTCTTAGGAAAACTCCAGAAGTTCGCATGCTAAAACTGTTTTTATCCCATCACTCAAGCCTGATGAACTTCAACGCTGAGAATAACAAAACCAGAAGACATGCAAACAAAGAAAAGCCAGTAAAGACAAGTTCAGGAATATAAAAATAAATGTTACTAGCTGATGTGTCGTCTTTTTCTGTCTGTGTACCCCAATCTTTAAATGCTTTTCCTTCAAGTTCTTTAAAGGCTTTTATAATTGGTGCTTCTGACATCTCATTTTCTTTCTTTTCTATTGTGTTTGTTGAAGAGTCTTCTTGTGAGGAGTCTTTTTCAGGAGGAGAATGGTGCCTTAAAGAATGTGGGGCAGTGGGGGGGAAAAAAAGAGGATCAAGGTTTTTTTTACTTTATTTCATATATCCAAATACTGGCTGAATAAACAAAAACCTGGAGAAATTTAGTTTGAGATTTACAGTCATCAAAACAAAAATTTTAAGGGTGCTTTTTAATTTCAGCCAAGAACCTCAGAGGATTATGTTAACAGCCAATTCAAGAATCTGAAGCTGAACAGTACAAGTTAAGTTTGGTGACTCAACATTTTCTTAGAACAAAACACATCCTGACAGAGGCTTTAGAAACTTCTGAGGAAGAAGGCAAACTACTGAGAAATTACAACCTAAATTACACCTGAAGCTTTACACTGGAGGAAAGCTGCAGCCAACCACTACAGCTCACATCCAATATAACAGAGCACACAGTGTCCAAACTCAGAGTAGAACTGGACACACACACGGAGAGCATAAAGGCAGTGGCCCAAGATGCAGTTGAAGCTTTCTGATATTTCAAGGAAGGTACTGAAGGCTGCTGCTGCTTGCTTCGTACCAGGTTAGTGAAGGAAGAAGGTTGTTTTGTTTTTAAGGAATTGTATAGCATCTACAACATTGATAAATGTCTTTTAGAACTCTATGTAACAAGTACAAAATGTAGAAATATGCATCTAGTCAATTCTGGATAAAACTATTTTTAGAAGTGTTCAACTTTACATCGTAGTGGAGACTGAAGGAAAGCAACTCACCTAGAAGGAATATAGGTTTCTTCTAATCTGTTATCTCTTGGGCTTTCCTGGATATCCAAAGGCTGGCCAGTGAAGATTGAATACTCTGCTCCTGGTATCAACCACTTTCGCCTGCTGACATCAGGAGTTGCCAACTTGCTGGGGGAACAAAAAACCTTCAAAATTATGAAAAGCTTTGAATTTTTATTTTTAATTTAAGAAAAAAAATTAAGAAAATCCAGTTATTTATTCTAGCTAAACAGAAACAATAACAAATATACAATAAACCTGTAAATACCATGGAAAAATGACTGCTTTTAAAAATTTTTGTAAAGTAAAAATAAATTTTAAAAAATCATATGTTGAGGTTTCAGTCTAAATTATAGAATATGCTCAGAATGCAGAACTCCACAAAAATCTTCTTGTAATTTATTGCTGCTTACTCAGACTGAGGTTTGGGTAACAAGTAGTTTTCAACTAATTAAACAAAAACATTTTGGTGTAGATTACTCCAATAGTTCAGAGCATCTGACCCCAGCTTTCTTTTGACACCATTTATTAGTCACTGAGAAACATAAAAAATAAAACACCCAAACAAGAAAAAGTTGCTGTTAATGACCTGAGAGTGCTAAATATTAGCTAATAAGCATCAATGAGTATTATTATTTTGAAATATCAAAAGAAAAATGTGATTTTTATACACAGGAGAGAAGATAAGTATGAAAAAAAAGGTTCTTGTTTACTCAAGCTATGAACCATAACTACTACTCTGTAAATCTATCCTGCTGTGCATTCAATTGGAATGAGGCTTTCTCTGAGCCTTTGAGATCAGCTAGGGACAGATTCACTTCCAAATCCATATCGGCTCTTACATCCTCCTCCCTGATGAACATGGTCTGCCATGTTCAGGTCTTCTTTTTTTCCATTCATTGTTGAGGGATCTTGTTCATAAATGTTAAAATAGCTCTAAACAGAAATCTGTCCCTGTAATATATTAAAATATAAATTACTTGCATCTTCATAATCATCAAAAATCAGATCCCCCAAAATACTACTGTTCAATATACACAAATGGACACCCACAAAACATGTTACATTATCATTTTGTGCTTCACAACATCAGTGCTGAACTCAGAGAGACACCCAAGAAGCCACAACTAAAATAAAAAAAAAGGGGGCGGGACACGCAAAGCTTTTCAGGTCTTTAAAACATAGAAGGGGCAAAAGAGAACACAGGCCAACTTTAATTTCCTTAACATAAATTCACAATTCAAACTAGAGTAGGCATTCTAATTGAACTTCCACTCTACTCTCAAGATACCTGTACAAACTATATTTAGAAACATAAAATGTAGTCATCAGCTTTTCAAATCAATGACACAAAGACACAAAGAAAACCTCTACTGTCTAATCGGACTATTAGATTTTATTCTCAAAATCTTTGTTGAGTATGGGAATCCCTATTCAGCTGAACAACTGAGACCTAACAAACACTCATTTAGGAAGACTAGAGACAATCTGCCAAGTCATACATATATTATCCAAAGTATTTATTTGTTTTTAATAATTTCTTGGCATGTGAAGTCTCTGGATTATGTCACGTGTTTAATCCAGTTTATCTTATGGACTGACATCTTCTTTATCCATCTTTAGCCAAAACACATTAAAAAGTATTCTAACACACGACCTGTTTTCACATTGTTGGAATATTCACTTACTTGGCACAAGAGGTTCTTAAACGACCTTCAGTAATATGGCGAAGTTTTGACATATTTTCATGTTCTACCTGCTTGAGCTGAGCTTCAAGTTTTGAAATTGTCCTAACGTGGATGTAGCAAAGATGCATTATAAGATTATTTAAAAGACATAAAAGAGATATCATGTTTAAGAGTTTACTCATTTTTATTCAGATATCCTGGGTGAAGCAAAAGAACAAGAGCAACTACTACATTTTTATCTATCTATCTAATTACAGAATTCAAATGCATATTTATATATAAGTTAAATAAGTTAGGTAACCTAGCTAGAAAGACAGGACCAGGAGATATTGCTGTGGATCAAAGCATACAACTCAGAGGGGTTGCGGAAAACAAAACAATAACATTTTTCCTCCTTGAAACAATGTATTTATACAAAGGCCTCCCTGACTCTGGTTTTATGAGTCGCTCTTTCTCCTGTGTGTCACTCAGGTAACTCTACCAATCTGCTGCTCAGGCTCTTCACATGATTTTCCTTGCCCCCACATACTGCAGTCCACATCTTCAGTGAACCAGCCCTTGGCAATGCAACACAATCATAGGCATTCCCCACTTAGAGGATAGAAATACAGAGGTTTGGAGCAGGATATAAAAATCTCCTTTTTACAGTACAATTTCCACTGCCTGGAATGGTCCCTAGCTAGCAGCATCAGGAATCAGGCAGGAAAACAGAAGCACCAATACTTGGCTGAACTATCCTTTACACTATCTTCATTTCCTCAACAGTCCCAATAAGAATTGAAGGCAGAGTGGTTTTGGCTTCCTTCTATTCCTTTCTTAAATTCTTCCTATTCATTCTTTCTATTCTTCTTGAAAAAATCAGGTGATCTGAGCAGCAAAGAAAAGGACTGTGACATCTCCCAGGTATCACATTTGCTATTTTTCTGGTTTTGGCTGAAGACTATGCACTGAAGACTATGCCAAACTCCCTCCTTTTCCCTTTCCCAGGCTCTGAAGAAGCTAAGTAGTAAGTAGTAGTAAGAAGTTATCAGTTAAAATAAATATGGATCTTTCTGTTTGATCTTTTTCAAAATACCTAAGTTAACTCAGTTGATTCTATGGCACATTATCACATATTTTGCATGTTTGTTTTTTTTAATTAACTAATTAATGCTTGGTGGCAATGACATTTGGAATGAATTTTGAGGTGGAACTTGTAGCCACATTTCTAGAAGAATCATCAAAAACCACACATTAAAAAAAAAATCTTCCTAACACTCTGGGTTCCAGCTGCTCTTACAAAAACACAAAAGGAAATTATGACAGCACATACACACAAAAGACCCTCAAAGTGAGGTGAATGATGTGAAACATCACCTCATTACAGTTCTACAATGCCTGCCCTAGAGCCCTCTCAGATGTCCCCTCATCCCACCTCTCTAGACTCTCCTGAGCTAGCGTTGCTGTTTAACACCCTTGACAAGGAGTGGCTGAGAAATCCCAAACTAGAGGATATGTTTATAACTGTAAACCCCCTGATGGTCACATATGTCTTGCCTAGGGCCTACCCAGAAAGTATAAAGCTCAATGGATTTCTGTTCTCCCAACCAAAAAATAGATCCACGTAGCATGAGGAACATCCACAGGAGTTATTATTCCTGCTCTATACATGGAACACCTTTCTGTCCTTTATTCATGCCTAGGAGCCATAATCTTGAACAGCAAACTCCTGTCAGCATCCTCGCTCCTGAAAACCAGAAGAGACTGGTTAGCTGAAGATGGGGGTTCCTGAGGAGACAACTGTAGCAGTAAAAGCTTGAGTAGTAGACTGGCTGAGCTAGCTGAGTGACAACTGTCAGAAAGGAAACAATTAATTACATCCCACTGGAAGATGTAGTGATCGAAGAAGTAGAAAAAACACATATCCTAAAATAACAAGATTTTTTACAATGTGTATGAAGTAACTTAATGCAACATGAAATGCTTCATAAGATGTAGTTAAAATTGCACAATCTACAGTCTCCATAATCTAGGAGTAAATGTTTAGGCCATAGCCTATATTTCATATTGTTAAAATAGTAGTAAGACAGTTTTGCATTTACCTTTTCAGATCAGAAATCTGTGTGTTTGCATCAAGCAATTTGTTTTCAGTTGCATTTAATGTATCCTACAAGCACACAAGGAAAAAAGTAAAAAGCCTAGAAACTATAGAAGCATATTAAAAGAAAACTGAGTAACTGTATATCAGTCTTGAAAACAATGTGTTAAATATGCTTTCCTATTTGAAAGGGAGGTCCATTAAATTTCTTTGGCTGATTTTGCAGTATTTTTGCTGTCTATGACTAGACAATGATACATTCCAAACTCCCTCCTTTTCCCTTTCCTGGGATCTGAAGACATAGTAAGAAGCTATCAGTTAAAATAAATATGGATCTTTCCGTTTGATCTTTTTCAAAATACCCAAGTTAACTCAGTTAATTCTATGGCACATTATCACATATTTTGCATTTTTGTTTTTTTTTTTAATTAACTAGCATGTACTTACCTTTACTCTTTCGTGTTCTTTTCCAAGGGACTCATATTCTCCTAAAAGCTAAAACAAAACAAAAAAAGAACACACAAACCCACAGTGAGACTATATAAAATTAACAGTTTTGATAACTGCTGTAAAATCATCTAAATTGCTTGTCTAACATGTGCAGAAACACTACAGGGGATAGAGAATGTACTTTAATAGTATTGGTTAAGTTCTAGCATCTTCTAATTGGAACAAAAAGTTAGACAGGACAAGAGGAGACAGAGATACTTACACAACATATTTCTAATTTTCAAATGATTTATCTCTGAAGAAACTGAAAGAGCTGAATGAACCAGTAAAATTCCTCACTGACTTTAAAGCTGACTTTGTATTTTGAAGTTTTAATTGTAAAAAAGGAGTTAAAGCATGAAGTAGCTTTTCCACCTAATACCTGTTTTGCCAATCCATTTAAACATTCCATAAAGCTATCACTGAAGAATCAAAAGAATAATTCTTTTGATGCAGTCCAAAATCAGACACAAAATTAACAGTTTTAGCAAGTTGTGATGACTTATGAAAGAAATTCAGTCCATTCCCACTAAGCTTAAGAAAGGAAAAAATAACTTGTTCCAAAATAATTTCCTGTAATACCTCTAAAAATAAAATAAACTAATAGCACATAGAGTAATAAAATACCTGAGATAGACTATGACAAGTGTTATCACATCAAGTGCACACTTGCTGCCTTCAATAATTGTTTTTAAATATCTACTAGGTCTGTAGTATCACCTAACACCTAGCCTACTAAGTAGTCAGCTGAATAATTTTTGTTCTCTTGGATGTGCATTAAGACTTTACGGTGGTAAGCTTTGAGTGGTTTTCCAAAACACTCAGGACTTCCTGTGTTCGTAACATGCTGTGCAACTGTAAACACCATTGCCCATTTTCTTACTTACATTTTGAAACATTTTATTT
The DNA here is from genome assembly GCF_034638445.1 of Ciconia boyciana. Lineage (NCBI taxonomy): Eukaryota > Metazoa > Chordata > Aves > Ciconiiformes > Ciconiidae > Ciconia > Ciconia boyciana. Next base: position 10,094,797 of record NC_132948.1, read on the forward strand.
TCTTCCTTTAGCCTTGTATTTTTATTATCAGATAACTTGTAAGCCTTTTCAAGCACTTCCTCTAGATCTTTAAGCCTTGATTTTAGTCGACTGATAGTGTTATCCTTCTCTTTATTATTTGTGCGCATTTCTTCAATACGTTCTTGCAAAACTTTGGAAGTATTACTGACTGCATAAAAGCGTTCTCTCCAATCTGTCTGTAAGAGAAAAAACATTCACTATAATGCTTACCTATCAGATTTTTATTTCGGTACAAAGCATAATCTAAAATCATCTAAATAGAAAACAAGGGTACATCTGTACGTTAACTAAACAAGATTTTTGCTCATTTCTGTGATGTAGAAAGAATGAAAGTGAAGACTAAAAACCCAAAAGATGTATTTATTTTATAGACTTAAAATATCTAGAGGTTGGACCTCTAATCCCAGCTGATTGTCTTGCTTCCCAGCATAGAAAAATATCTAAAGAAGGTGCAATTAATTAGTCTCTCCAGGTGTCTAACTCTCATGACAAAGTGTCCTGTTCTTTGACCAATAAATACAGCTGTGCAGTCTAAGCTAACTGGTCTGACCTAGCCAGAAAGACTGTATAAATATACTTAGAAAGATAATATTTTTGCCCCAGTGCAGATGAAATTTGCTTTTATCACAGCTCTAATAAGTCAAAAGAGAAAGTAATTAAATCAATTTAAAAAAAATTCTGAAGAGAGATATCAAACACAGCACAATATTTCACTCAAACTTTGCTTGATCCCTGATAACTTGGAAAGGTTGTTCATAAGCAAAAGTGACGATGACCCAAGTAGGGAGTCTTAAGAAACTCAGCCTGAAAAGTCGCCAGTAACATATTGCCTGATGTCATATGTTGAGAAAGGTTGAAAGATGTGGAAACACAGATCATCTTAATAATGAACATGTGCATTCTCTTACCCTTTTAGTTAAAAAGAAACTTGAATTAAGAACATGTACTTACCACTTGCTTTTCTAGCATATTATTCTTATTTTCAAGGGCTTTTATGCGAGCACTTGCTTCATTCAAAGCTGCATCTAATTGGTCACACCTATTCAGAAGATACAGATTACAAAAGTCTCGTGAAATTTTAAAGTAATAAATCTACATTTTATAGCCTTATTTACTTCCTCAAGCACGCCCATGAATTTTGGTGCCCAGCCTGTGACCTCCTCCCATAGTCTTTGGCCATTGCAGCAAACACCCAGCGTCTCTGCTCAGAAGGGCTGTGTTGCTCATGGCAGGCAAGCAGCAAACTGGGAACGTGTGCAGAGACTCCAGATGGCTCAGAGCATAAGAGCTGCAGAACCAAAAGCAGCCGAGATGCACCAGAGCAGAGTTCCACTTCAGCTAATTGACGATGCTGTGTGATAATTAATGACTGAAATCATATCGCAAGCTACTTTAACTCAATAACTGACTGCTCAGAAGTCACTTTTAATAGTTAGAACGCACTAGTGCTGGAAGACAAGTACAGAAGAGTCCCAGCTACCCAGACTCTTTTTCAATTATTCTGAAGGGCATAAATTTGGTAAAGTATTTTAGCTGTCTCAATTTGCAATATGTATTTTGACTGGCAATAATTATATTAAAAAAATAAAATCACATTGAACTTTATATACAGCTGTGCTGGTTTTGGCTGGGATAGAGTTAATTTTCTTCAGAGTAGCAGTATGGGGCTGTGTTCTGGATTTGTGCTGGAAACAGTGTTGGTAACCCAGGGATGTTTTAGTTACTGCTGAGCAGTGCTTGCACAGAGTCAAGACCTTTTCTGCTTCTCATCCCACCCCAACAGCAAGTAGGCTGGGGGGGGCACAAGGAGTTGGGAGAGGGGACACAGCCGGGACAGCTGACCCCAACTGACCAAAGGGATATTCCATGCCATATGACATCATGCTCAGCATATAAAGCTGGGGGAAGAAGGAAGGGGGGGACATTCGGAGTGATGGCATTTGTCTTTCCAAGTCACCGTTACGTGTGATGGAGCCCTGCTTTCCTGGAGATGGCTGAACATCTGCCTGCCCATGGGAAGGCGTGAAGGAATGCCTTGTTCTGCTTTGCTTGCGTGCACAGCTTTTGCTTTCCCTGTTCAACTGTCTTTATCTCAACCCATGAGTCTTCTCACTTTTACCCTTCCAATTCTCTCCCCCGTTCCACTGGGAGGGAACGAGTGAGCGGCTGGGTGGGGCTGAGTTGCCGGCTGAGGTTAAACCATGACAATAGTGAACATTCCATCTATATCTAATGGAATATATAAGTGAGGCACACAGAGTCCAGCAGTAATAACTGGTCAAAGAGCATTGACTGGCAAATTGGCTTTATAAAACTACCAATGAATTCAAGACTGGTCCTATATCATCTGTAGTTTTGACATGAAAGGTAAAGAAAGATGAAGTTCACCAGCATGACAGGCAAACATTATCTTACAACATAGATAGTTCCATTACAAATTGCTTAGGACTACCTCTGCCTGCCAGTCTTTCTTGAGCAAAACTTACACTGGCTTCAGCAAAAATCAGATCAAACAAGACCTCTGGTCCAAACATCACACTTGCTGCTTAACAGTAATTTTAAACTAATCTTAAACAGCTGCATTAAATTTTGCATTATTTATATTTAATAGGAGAATATTAGCATCATGATGCATGAAGTCTTCAGAATTGAAGAGTGACATAAACTTTTCAAGATATTCTAAACAAGCATACTCAGTTTTTAAAGTGGTAAGAATACCACGTAACAGAGGAAGAGGACAAGTAAGGACAAACAGTACCTGTCAGCAAGATTTTGATTGATTTTCCTCAAGTCTTCAGATGAAGCAGTTTTATGGCTCGCCTCTAGCTGCTGTTTTAAGCTATGTATCTCAGAGTCATAGTAAGCTCGTAGATCAGCTATGTGTCGAGCATGTTTTTCCCTCAAGTTCTGCCTAATCCTATTTTGAACATTAAGAACAAAAAAATTGCCAGCTATCCACATGACCATGCACTGCTGTATTCATTCACACATAATGAACTCAGCATATATATCTCTTACAGAACTTTGTTGCATTCCAATTAAAGCAAAGAAAGCTTTGTCGTCTAAGGCGGTGGCATCAGACACCTAAGGCTTGCATATAAATCTTCATATTAATACAAATAGTCATAATAATAACAATATATACAAATCCAATACAACGCTTTATGCTCTCTTCTCTCCTTTGCTATGCACTGGAAACTATGCATGTAAAATTAAAATAGGAAAACCCAAACACTGAACTATCTTGAAACCATGACCCCTACATAAGCCCTCACACATGGAATATATGCTATGTCTGCTTGTCCATGTGCAAATCATGAGTGGTTCAATAGCAAATGGGGATATTTATTTTTCCTAAGCACAGTAATTCTGTGCTTCTCCCACTATTTGACTCCAAATAGGAAAACATAACCCCCACAGAACTTTGAAAGTCTCTGCCTAAATTAACTCCCTCATACAGCCTATGAAGGAAGTATGTATTTTTATTTTAATGTATAAAAAGAAGTAAACCAAAGCATTAAAACATAGAAAATTGTTTTGCCTTCCTGTTAAGGCTTTGACATCCAAGGAAGACAGAGCACAAGTATTGTGCCTTAGATTAAACAGTATGGTCTAAAGAAGATTAAATAGTACGGTCTAAAGAAAGACAATTGTAAGAAGTGGAAAATGACTGTTCTATTTATACGCCATCTGTACTTCAGGGGAGGAAAAAAAAAAGCAGCAATGTCCAGCTGTGTTCTAAGTAATGTGAGTAAAACTCACATATTTTGTTCATTTTACTAGTATTGTTAAGTTTCACTTCTTTCATGAAAGTACCAACTCTACAACTTTTAAAAAAAAGAAAAAAATACATACTTTGACATTATCACAGGATCTTCAACAGATGTCACTGAAAGACTACATTCTGGCAAACTGGTGTCAGCACACTGAGTAATAGAAGATGGAGTTAGAGTCAGTGTTTCTTCCTCCTCAGTGTTGACTAAGTAGTCATTGTTAGCATCCGTATATGCCATTGGAAAGGGAGAGCTGGTCTTGTTTTCATTTTCGAATGGGTGATTTCTCCAGAGGTCCAAATGCACAGCTCTCCTGCTGGCAGGATATTTTGGAGAATCATCTATCTGAGATGAATTACTTGTCTGTGAAAAAGAGTCTGTGTCACAATGACTTGAAAATCCAGGCTCCGCCATAGAGTCTGGAGAAAAAGGAGTAGTCTCTTCAGGAATATTGAAAAAACAGCGTCCTGGGTTCTGCTGACCTGGTTTCATATGCAGGGTTGGGTCCAACGTCAAGATCTAGGAAATAAGTTATAATGCTAAAAAAATTGTGATTTAACTTTTGTTCTTGTAAATTGAGTTTATCTGAAGACTTTAGTAATCCATATAATATATTGCAGAAGTTATATTGAATATTACTACAATCAATTTGGTAGTGACAAGCAAGATGAAGGGACCTGTAACAGCTTAGATGATGATACATATTCCCAACATTTGCCACTTGATTTTCTGAGTTTCCATTAAGAATAAAAGACATATCTAACATCTGTAGCTGTCTACAAAACCTTTGAAATTTCAGTTATGTAAATAGAAGGACTATGATGTCTGCTTGTAGGTTGAAACAATAACTTTGTACAGTTACAAAAATCACTTCATGGATTATATGAACAAGATGTCACATAGTAGCCATCATCACTGGCTTTCGTACAAGACTGAAAGCTGTATAGAGAAACAGGTATCATAGAGAATATTTCCACAACCTGTGCCTCTTCTGTTTCACAGGTGGAATGAACTTGTCTTGTGGGAAGTAGCAAGAAAACCCTGCTTCTGTGACTGCAGTTCCACATGCATTTCACTAGCTGCAGCCTCAGCGTAAGCAGATTCGTCCCTGCGCCATCCTCAAGGTTGTGCGGCAAAGGGGCTTGTTTACTCAGGGTATTCTTAGAGGTTCTTTTCAGCTGGATCCCTTCCCAATCTGGTTCACCACATGGCTGCATGAATTGCTGTTCTAGCGTACCACTGGAGGTGGCAGCAGGGGCCAATTAATATAAAACCAGCCTGTAACGAATCATACCTTCAAACTGAGACATGAAGTAAAGAAATTGTTACCTCTGGTGGGTGACTTGACTGGGAAGAAGGCATAAAATCCTGGTCTGGCAGCTGCTTATTTTCCCTTTGTCTTTTATGATAAATATCCTTCAATGACGACAACTTTGTTTCATCAGCAGAAGACAACTTCAAGAGGCAAAATTGCTACATTACTTTTTCTGAACACAATGCTCCATCCCCAATATAGATAAGCAAGTTTTGGGGTGGGTTTAGCTAATAAAGCAGTTCAGAACAGAAGGCGGCTTTATTCAATGCACGGAGTTTAAAAAAGGGTCTTTAATGAGGCACACACACCTTTAATATACTAGTTAGTCCCTTTTCATCTCCTACACACACAATTTCTTTTAAATGACAAGAGGTCAATAAATTCCAAGTGACATTAGCGGGGGAAAATGAATAAGGAAGGAACAGAATATGAGAGACTGAGCTAACAAAAGAGTTCTCGGAAAAGTTATCTTCTGGAGGGCTGATTCTTTCCATTGTAGAAAAAAGCAAAGACGACAAGCAACTATAAGACAACTTTTAAAACACGTGCAAAGTTTACCTGATCTGGTGATACTTTTGTGGAGAAAATATCAGCAAACTCGCTTCTGAAATTCTCTGGTAGAGAGTGATACATCTCCTTTTCATCTAATTTCCAGTACGAAAGTCCTGATGAGATGAAACAATGAAAGAAAAAAAATTACAAATTTCAAGCTCACAGCTATAGAACAGGAATCCAAAAATCCATTAGTAAGATGTTACTTTGTCAGCTAACAAGAATGCTGTATTAATTGTTTGCATCTGTTGCTTAAGTTTCTCACTAAAGCATTTGTTACCAGAAGTTACAAAAATCTCAAGGCAAAGCACAAGCAACATAATCAGTATTACATTACACAGCATCAGTAACAAAAGCTATAAATCAGTGAAAACATATAGATTTACTCCTTAGTGTTCAAGGAACAAATCCTCATTTACCACACACTTTTATATTTCTACTGATTCCAGTATAGCACTTAAAACTTATATTACCCAAGGAATAATCCTAGACAGCCACTGGATACCACAAACTCTTTGGTTTGGTACTCAACAGCTCTCTATAGCATGCAAAAAGACAGACTACCAGGACTAAGAGGGATGGCACAAGAGGAACAGATACAGTCTCAATCCCACTTCAATTTCTTATATGTGTCCCTCTCTCAATGGGCTGTGAAGAAGCAATAAATATATACAGTTTTCTGAGCTGCATCTCTGTGCCCCTGTTTGTTACTGAAATGAATCCACCCTGTCATGATCAAAATATGCAAATTCGTTGCTTGGCTTTCACAAAAAAAAAGCCACCCAAAAAGGCAAAAAACCACCCACCACCACACACCAAAACCACAAAAAAAGCCACCAACCACCCCTTGTACACACATTCCAAAACAATAAAAGCAAAACCATACCAACACACAAAAGAGCACCCCACCCCCCCAAAATTAAAGAATCACCACATTACACACTGCATTATTTTCTTCTTGTCTATTCATGCAGTTATTAAATCACACCCTTGGCTTACAGGAATTTGTCTCTATTACCATGCAACTCCTGTGATTACTAGACCAATGATGCTAATATTTGAAAGATCATTTGATACCCTACAATAATTGTAATAGTAATTACATTATGAAACAGTTTTAAACATAAAGCTCAGCTTTGAAATGTTGAGAAATTTGAAGAAAAAAAATTGCTGCATATCCTACATCTGCCAGCAGTGATACACAGGAGGTACCATCAGTTGGAAATGCAAGAGCAAGAAAAGCAGAATTATGCTATACCAAAGTTGAATAGCTTGTTGGTGCTCAAACCCTCCTCACCTCCCCAGAGTTACTGGACATGCATTCTAGTAAGAGTTTTATAAAACAAGAATTCAAAATAAAAGCAAATTTAAGTACAAGCAATTACTATACCTGAAGCTTCAGACACTAAGGAATTTGGACTTTCATTCGGTTGATTGAGGTAAAAAGTGTAAGGTGGCAAAGCAGCATCAGTAAGGTTTGTCTAAAATTACAGAGGAAAAACAAATCTAAGGAAAATCACAAGGCAAGGGGGGAAAAAAAAATCAAGGGTATAATTTAAAAAAATTGCATGTAAATGTAACTAGTCTTTTTAAGCAAGAAGATTAAATTTTATTATACAGCATGATCCAAACCTATAAAATTTATATTCAGGACAATCACAGTCAAAGGGGGAACTAAGCTAAGCCACATAATTAAAAGATACTGATATTTTCTAAGTCGTATGCCTGTCTACTTGTGGAGCATTTTTGAGATTAACTGTTACAAAAATACACGTTTTGGACAGTTATCAAAACTTTCTTGCTCCTTAAGAGGTACAAGTATATAGAGGGATGACTTACCAATAAAGTGTTACTCTTTCCTCATCCTAAGATTGGAATTTCTTATATTCAGCTGTTATGACTCCACCTACCACAAAGCTGGAGGTAAACACTGTCTATCATCTCAGATAGACAAAACACTACATACCCTTCTTCTCATCACTCCAAACTTTCTAAGCAACCTCCCCACGTAATTATAAAAACAACTTTGAAAAGGGTGGGACCAACACATGGTGGGGGGGGGTGGATCACATAATTTAAGATTTGCTACAACTCTCCTCTTCCTTAATCAAAGGAAGAAGTGTCATTGATATAACACAGCAATACAAGAGCAACTGAGTAAGGGCAGCTAGGTTTAAAACAGTCATCTCACATTGCTCTTTTCTACTGTACTTAGGGCTTTTTGTTCCATTACAGCAGCTTAATGCTCATGCTACTTGGCAAATTTATACAGCTCATACAACTGAGGACTAAAACAGGATAGTAACCATTGAGTTTACAAAAGTCAGAAAGAAAAAAATAAAGTTTTAGAACTAAAGCTTTTTAAGTTTTTGCATGAAGTACCATCTCACCTCAAGGCTATTTTGTCCCTCTTAATGTTTTTATTTAGGTATTCTCCTTTGCCTAAGGAGGAAGAAAGGAAAATGAAGGAGTATGAACTGAATTCTTACAAAGGAACAGAAAGATAAAGGTATTTTCAAAAACTGAGTTTCTGGCACCAATTTCCTTAGGCACCCTCCTGTAGCAAAGAGAGAAAAGAAACAATCCACAGCAGAGAAATTTGACTCCTGGTTTGAAATATCGTCTTAGAAGAACATCTTGTTTCCACTGACAATAGAAGCTGCCTAAAGAGAGGGCAAGCCCAAACAGCTACTCGTACCCTTTCTGGATCATCCTCAAAGTGACCACAGGAAAGAAAACAGACCCTGCTTGAATCAAGTGATTCATATTTGCTAGTTCTCCTATTCTCTTGTAGGTAGAGCCATTCACAGAGTGTCAGGAATTCTTTCCTTACAAATAGCATAAGGAGAGAGGTTTGTGACAATCAATATACTGAAAGTAATTCTAAAACTTCATAGTTAGATGTATGATGATTACTCATACAATCATGTTGCATAACGTCCTTTTGGATCAGAAATATTATATGTGATTAAACTTCTGTCCCCAAAATAATCAGATTTGTGGGCAGACACAATTATTAACTAAAGAATATGGGAGGGAACAAACCAAATTCTTCTCAAAAGAAATATTTTGAGCCCATTCAGCAGTCACAGCAGTCGGCATTACTACAAATGGTTCTAAAGAGCCAATTAGATTTTCTAAATGTCTGCTGGGGGGTTGGTTACTTTAATAACCAGTGCTGTAATTGTGCTTGGAGTAGGTCAATTTAGCCAAATCATAGTCATACACAGGCATAGAAGAATGTATTATTCTTACATAAACAATATAAAAAAGAAAGAGAAAACACACTCATGTTTGGATTTTAGCATGAGACTGCTAAGAACACTCAAAAAGCCCAAACCAAACTAAACCAAAAAATCCCAACTGGATCCAACTTAAAATCCCAATCTGGATGAATACTATCTGTCCCGAACAAAGTGGCTAATGCCTCCAGACACAAAGAGTTCTGTGTACTAAAAGAGACGTTACCAGCTGAAATCAAAGATCCTTCCAAAAATTTGTTATGGAAATTACACATGCCAGACATTATAACAAGGTTCAACTTCAGGTTTCCTTCTAGAAATTATAGGGCGCAATAAATTACCATGACATGAAGCTTCAATTGAGAATGTGACTATTATGTCTATAAGGAAAGAACATGTGCCACTTAGGTAAATTAAGACAAAAATTAGGCAAGGAATAAAATAAGCCAACATAGCTATGTGAGTAAGTATAGAATGATCCAAGAAGTAAACTCTGCCCACATGAACTTTAAACATATAAATGGGAACACCACTACTCAAATGCTTAAAACTAAGTATGAAAGCACATGCTGAATCAGAACATACTATAACACTGAAAAAATACCAGTGACGTGAATAAAATTAGAAAAACATCATAAATAGAGACTTACATTCTCAAGTGGTAATTTCTTTGCTTGCTCATTTTCTTGCATAGAGTTCACACATACTTCTTCAGCATTTATTCTTTTTGGTTGGTTTTGTTTCAACTTTTGTGCCCATGATGTTAAAGATTTACTAGATGGTAAGAAACACACAAGTATACTGTAAGTATGTATGCCCTTTTCAGTGGAGACATGCAATCAATTTCTTCATCAAGGTGAAACGTAGGCACTAAAACTCCACTGCCTTTGTGCATTTTTGAGAAACTGCATGAAGTAATGAATGCCAAAATGTTTTAGGGCTCTTTTAAAAAAAAGTAAAACAAATAAAAAAAACAAACCACAAACAAACAAATTACTGAAAGGAAAGGTGCTAATCAACTGCACCCATAATCAAAATGGCTTTTCTACTACAAAAAAAAAGGTAACAAAGAGCTCCATATTTTTAGCCAGGCAACTATTTTTTGGTCCATTCAAGTGAATACCGATCAAAACCACTAAATTAAGCTGGAATGTAAATGCAGTGTTTTTTCTTATTGTGATATCAGTCTGGTTGTAAAGATGATGTCAGCTAAGACACACTAAGGATGCCTTCCAACTCAAGACAATCTTCAAGGATAAGAAAGATTGAAACAAGATATAGAAGGAAACAGAAAAAAAAAAAGGCAGAACAGAAACAAATAGAGACATCCTGAAATTCTTCTTAGAGGTAGATGTGGAACAATTTTCCCATTTTGTTAAAAAGCAACACTTTGAAAAACTACATATTGTCCCACTTTGGGACATACAGTGGAAAGAATGAAAAAAGGTTACAACTAAAAATTAACAACAAACACCACAGTTTGGGTTAACTGAACTATTCCACTTTGGTTTGAACCCTTTCTTCCTTCAAATGGAGTTCATAATACAAAATGGAAAGCAATTTCAAAGAAAAAAAACTTGTATTTTTTAAATAAAAAGACCAAAAAAATCATACATGAATGATTTAAAAAGTTGTCTTAGAAAGGTTTTTCAAACTGAAAAACACTTTTGAATTGAGCGTCTCCAGCTCTAAGTTTCCCTGGCAGTCCATGAATTGCAACTACTCCCCTCATGGAACTGTGCAACATGAATCAAATACTGGAAGAAATCCCAGCAGAAGGGAGGAAGAGAACATACATATAAATGGGGTTACAATCTACCCTATTTGCTGAGATAACACATTTCCAAACCAAATCCTCTAAAGAAAGCTGGTTCTGTGTTTTATTACATACCAGCAAAATGCAAGCTCATTTCCAACAGAAAGTTTTTATCTCTGCAAACTACTATCAGGGACTCACAGGCAACACACTGCCCACAAGACCTCTGATACTGCTCATGACCATGTGAAGCCACCCCTGCCATTACAGCCTAGTCTGACAGAGTGAAGTACATTGTTAAATTCTGTGGAACTAGAGCAGTCCTTGGTCAGTATTACTGCCAAATTAGCTACCCAATCTTTCAAAAAAATCTTGGTAAAGCCACCCACCTATTGAATAGAGCAAAACAAACAAAGATCAATCAAGAAAACCAACAGAAAAACCCAAACGTGCTTGGCTGATACAATTTATTACTGTAATGCATGCACATAGGCTAGCAAAAAAGACTGGTTGAGCACAATAGCAAAATATCAGTCATATAAAATTGGTAATCAGCACCTAAAATTCTGGTGCGCAGATAAACACTATATGCAAACTGTATCTTGGCTCATGTTTGCAGAAGAAAGCAGATTTTCATATTTTTCTCCCAATGTATCTACAACAGAAAAACACTGCAGATTCAAATATACATCACGCAGAAACATTAGGCTAAACAAATAACTTTATCTACCAACCAGCATAGTATTTTTTACAATCAAGAGGTTCCATTCAATTCTTACATGTTTTCAGTTACCAACAGCTGTTTACTGAATGGGGACTCTCTACAATAACCTAACATATTTCAAAAGTTTATCACTTACCTGGGCTTTTTTCCACATTGAGCTTCATCAACTTTACGTTCAAATTCAGCAGGAAAAACTAAAATATCATTCCTTCCTGATGAAAAATGTTCCTCTACTTTTTTGGGGAAAAGTTCACTTCCATTCTGAACACTGGCTCCAACTGCGTCAGTCAGCAATACTGCTGCATCACCATGTCCTTGTGAAGTTTTGTCCATGTAGTCTGTGCACTTGTTAACGTCATTAGATTTGCTAGGGCTCAGTTCGGAGGCAGAAAGTGTACCGTACCCGCTATTCATTGAAGCATCATTTGCAAAACATTCCTGATGCAGATCAGATGCATTTGGCTGACTTTCTGCTTCATTAGATCTAAGTTGATTGACAATGCACTCATTTTCTTCAAAGATTTCAGAACGCATCCCCATTTGACTTTCTGGTGATGAAAAAGTGTCTGTAAGCTTGACAGGCAAACTTCTGCTCTTGCCAGCACCCCAATTGCTGGTCTGCAATTTCACTAACTGCCTTATCTCATCCTGAATCAGCTATAGGAAAACAAAAGGCAAAATTCCTATGAGATCGTGCCACAAATCACATTTATATTTTGATGCATCTTCAATTCATGTTATTAGTGAGAGAATTAGAGTACTTATTTGAAATCACTCAAATTTTTCAATGTGTAGACATCTCATGCATAAACTAGATAGATGCATACTGTGCATGAAAGTAAAATGTCCATGGTAACAATCCTTAATTCCATGCAGTGAATTACAGGTCACAGTAGTCATTTATTAGTGTAAAAAACCCATGCATGCATGTATTCACTACCTGCCTTCAGAACTACAGTTACCTACCAGCCAGCTAAAGAAACACAAACTATCTAGGTACGTCATTAGAAGTGGACAAAAGTATTTTGCTAAATTTAGGTCTAAAATAATTTATAACTTGGATATACATTTTTACAGATTGCAAGGATGCTTTAATGGAAGTATAAACCATTATTCTATTATGCTAATAGGAATAATGTACCTCTGTAAGATTATTGCATAAAACTTGACTTTAAAATATCTGATTTAGATAATATGTTATTAGGCAGTTCATATAATACAAAGATCTACATTTTGATTGGTTTGGTATCTGATGGAGTGGAGCAAACCTATAACTAGATCACTAGATTTAACAGGTTACTTAACGCTTCACAGACATTGAGACATTGTAGACTAAAGAGTATTCCAGTATACTAGATAAGTAATATTTTTTTTAAAGTTTTACAGTTGTGCACTGATATGCTGAAACAGCTCTGAAAAACAACAAATGCTTTTGCCAAGGGCTATGAAAAGACTTCATGCTAGTGCCCATGGTGTGTCCTCGGCCAGCAATCAGCACTTCTGCAGAGTTATACTAAGATTTCTGAACTCTACAGAGTTATACTAAGACTTCTGAACTCCGCATGAGCACACAACTCTTATTACACATTACAAGACCAGAGTATATAGTTGTTTTCAAGAACACATTTCAAACTAATTCCCTCAGAAAAAAGAAAAAAAAAAAAAAGAACTTGCAATAATTTTAAGAACATGGAACTCCATTAATGTTTTTTCACAGAACTACAGTACATTACTCACATATGAATAGCAAGTGGAAAGCACAAATTGAACAAAAATCATTTGTTCTCTGAAAGTAAAAATAAAAAATAAGACTTAATTTCAGAGGAACCTACATGTACCACTAGTCAGAACCAAGCCTCATATGTTTTATTAACTTGCAATAGAATTAACAACTGAATTTCAGCTCAGTCTTTCTATGGAAAAAAAAAAAGGGAAAGAAAAAAAACCCAGACAAACAAAACAACAACAAAAAACAACCAAACCACAACCTGGGATGAAGTTTTCTGCCATAACAAAGTTTTTTGTTGTGCTAAGCATTTCAATCAGGACTGCAGCAATCATTTGCATTTTAATTCTGTGATTCAGCTCTGTCAAGGAAGGTAGGGAAGGGAGAACAAAAGGGAAGAAACAGAATTATGGGGGGGAAAAAAACCCCCAAACTGGTCGGATTCTCTGCTGACATTTAATCTTTGTCATTAATACCTTGTGCAGGAAAAGTGAAAGGCTACTATTCCAATTAACTTTTTTTTTTTTTACTTCCCTTTGTACAGTCACAAATAATTCCAAGAGAAGAAACGACCTGGGAAAAATAAGACAACATTTCTATAGTTTTGGGATTGTAAATAACCTTTTTTTTTTTAAATCCTCTTCAACAAAGTCTAATCTTAGGATGATCCACAGGTGGTGATAGTTTGTCATTAGCACACTTGTCTTCTAGTGTATAAATCACATAAGTCAAGGACCGACCCCACTGATTCCAAAATGATCTCAAGATCTTTTGATCCACGTTTTCATATGGATGAAAGTGTATTTTTATAAGCACAGTTGGTCTTGAAATACAGCATAGAGCAAGTCTTATCTCAGAGTCATGTCAATGCTAATGCAGCATCTTGCTTTTCTACCCCAAATAGTAGATTATTATTTTTGTCTTTTTATTATTCTTATTAGAATGTGTTGAGTTGCCTATAGTTCAGTATTTTCACTAGGTCACTGGCAGACCAGTTTAAGTTTGGAATTGCTCCATCTGTTTTATCTAATGCACTCGTACAACTGGAAGTAAGTTATAGCTGTTGATTTTATATTTAGTGTGGCAATTCATGTAGTTCGTAAGTCCCTGCTGATACCACAAACTCAACTCTTCCAGAGGTAGCCTTTCCTATTAAGAAAGACAAAAACCAGCAAAGCCAACACAATGGATTAGTCAAGACTACGATTAGCAACCAGTGAATCAAACCACTACAGTAAGAGGAAGGAAATACAAGGGTAAGAAAACACTTGTGGGACAAAAATAACGAGATGGGAGGGGAATAAAAGGTGGCAGGGGAGGGGAGAAACAGGAGATAGGATAAAAGGACAGTACCTCTTGTTAATTCAGTTCAGGAACTGTTGATTACTACTAGCGTAGAGGGCATCAGGAAAGGGAAGGGAAAAACAGCAACCAAAATGATGAAGATATTAAGCGTTATATATTCATAGAATTACTGTCTCTTATACATACATACACATTTCTCCTGTTTTAATGGATAAATATGGTTCAGCAAAAATGTGAGTCTTCACATGGGTCATTTTTCATTCTTAGAAAGGAGACTGTTCAACTGAAGGGTAAAGTAACTGTTCAACTATTACAGTGAATGTTTTCCTATGCTATACACTGTCTAGATGAGGGAATGATGAGTTGCATAACATTTTCTAATGAAGACAAAACTACAATGTCCCAAAATTAGAAATGATACAGTCTAACAGTTAATAAAAAACAGCTTGTACCTACAAAATCCAATTATCCTGTGGGCATTCTGAACAAAAAGTTTGTGAAAACAGAACAATTGAAAACAAATAATCCAAGAATCTTTACTTCTGAAATGGTTCCTACCGGTTACTTTGTTAATTAGCCAAGGCTACCTCAAATACACATCCTGTAAATCGGCATTCCGGTCACCCACTTCCATTAACTGCCTGTCTGAATATATTTACGGAAAAACACAGGAGTGCCAGAGACCATACTACATTGTTTTGGAGGTGGGGTGGGGGTGGTAGATTAAAGAAACATTCAGCCTAACCTACCTACATGAACAAATCATTACTTACTTGGATTTGATGGTGGAACTGCTCTTGCTGGGCAACTATTTGCTCCTGACATTGTTTTTCTATCAGTCTCAATAACTGTAGCCACCTTGTCTATTAAATCACAAAGTAAAATAATTAAAGCACAGTCATATTGCATCTCTTACCTTTTACTCTAGCTACACAACGGTTTTGTAGTCTTATACTTGGTGTGGACATAATATAAAGTTTAATAACAGCACCATGGTTGTCAACCCCACAATACACGCAGCTCCCTATCGTGTCAGTCAATGGAAACAATTCACTATGGACACATTCACTTAAAAAAAATTTTAAAAAAAGAGACAGCAAGATAACACATCTCTACAATTTAAGTTTGGTTTTAAAAAAGCAAACAAACAAATGAACAAAGGAAGAGAGTTCTTCTATTTAAAAAAAAATGACTTAGAAGTAGAAACAGCTGGCAGGAAAGTACAGTCAAATTTTGGAAAGGTTGATTCCAGTTCAATAAGTTATAGGCAATTTTTAAACTGTTAATTAAACATCCCTATGTCCAGTGAACCATTCGCTTCAGTAAGAAACTCTTCCCTTCAACAGTCCAGCTAAAGGCCACAATGCATAACTATTTAGTGAAAACAAAAAGAATTTTAAAAACTGTTTTATGCTAATGTTTATGGAGCCTGATATTTGAAGCATAGGACATGGGACATAGAACGCATGTGCCTAGACATAGACATCTATATTCTTTTCTTGGAGCTGTTAAAGAGCACCAAATTAAGCATCTGTCAAGACAGTTTGATGGACCACAGCCAGAAAGCTCAAAAATTCTGCAGGAACAAGCCCATGGTGTGGAAACCTGATGTTCCTTATGGAGACTAAACATAATGATAAAATTTAAAATAAAAAAAGGACAAAAGCAACATTGAAAAAAAGGGTTTGAGAGAATTAGCTCATTGAACCTACGTTATGATTTTTGTGTCGGTTTAAATCTGGAAACAAACTTATCTATACATCTTTACAAATGGAATAAATAAATAATTCAACTAAAACAGAGCCATTTTTAGAAAGAAAACATCTAATTTCTAGGATCACTTCAGACCAGTTTGAAGTGCTACAATTTTAAAGGTTTAAATTTTTCAGTTGAAAAACTTGTAAGCTTTAAGTACTGTAACTTTGAAAAAAATATATTCACATCTGTATGGTAAAACACTAAGATAAAAAGATATTGTAAAAAGCTAAGATAAAATTGCAATAAAATCCATCCACATGATTAGTTCATACATTGTAAAAGGATTTGTCCCATCATGAAGAATAAACACATACATATATAGATCTTACTGCTAAACTGTATCATCATTAGATCTGTTTTCCAAAATGCAAAGCTGATACATTAATGTAATTTTTTTTTTTTTTAATAAACCTTAACATTAAATACCTCACAGTTCTTCACAATCTCTGAGTCAGCATTTCCAATGTTCTGGGTATCTTGTGTAAAGGAGGCAAGCAGCTCAACGGAATCAGGCATTAATGAGGACCTGGTATTCCCTGAGTAACCAGAAACTCCATTGGGATTGGATGAGGGACTTCTAGTGAAACATGAGGAAAAACATTTCAATTATTTATTGTGCCAGTTGCCCAACATAGTGGCCAAAATAATATACTACATATGCTAGGCAGCCATAAAAGAATTATACACTTAATTTACATTGTGACCCTCATCATGCTGGAAAAAAAACCCTCACACCTTCATAAGAATGAGGATTTTTTCAAGAAAATGTCAAAGAATCCACAGCACGCTTCATTCTTATCCTACATACTATTAAAACACAGTAGCTTTCCAAGAAGAGAGACAGGATAATCAGTACAGATACTACTGCTCACTAGTACAAATGTCAATCAATACAGCTTTTTGTCAAACCTATATGCTTCTTCATAGATTCTGAGGTCAGAAACTTACAGATATAAGCTTCTGTGTAACAATGATTTATGAAGCCCAAGACTACTGCCTCCTCTTGAGAAGTCACACATGCAGTAAGCGACTTGCAATTCTCATCTTAAGAGGTCAGTAAGAAGAACCTCTGTCACTTAGGCCATTAGTCTGTATTTGCCCTTCTTATTCACTGGGAATACCTTGGGCATTGAACAGAAAAACAATTCAGTTTTTCTAAGCTGCTGTTCTCTACAAATGACTTCGCATAATGCATGATCTTTCCAAAGAGTGATCTCTCACAATTTGTCCATGACGGGTTTTTCCGTCCCCATTCTAACAGACACAAGGCAATGGAAGTTACTAAGTTTTTAAGGAAGACTCAACAGTTCTTTCAGTAAGGCTTTTCTCATTAAGGTTATACCTGTAAATGTAAAAAGAACCCTAAAATATATTGCAGAGTATTACATATTATTTCACCTTAGTAACAATGTTAGCGTAAAAGCATACTAACTAAGCAAACCAAAAATAATAAAATATTTGTTAGTAATTCCTTCAGCATGTTACCTGTTACAATTCAAGTTACAGACAGAGCTGTGGGTATTTCTGACATCAGAGTCTGCAGAAGATGAAGGGATTTCTTGTACAGTATTCACCACATCACAGTTTTCCATATCTTAGGCTCAAGTATGACATTACCCTGAAAATATAAAGTAGTAAGCATCACCTTCATATTTTAAAAAGCCATTTGACTTTGCTGTTTGAAGAAACAGAATCTGATTAAACAGACAGTTGTTTCAGCCAAACCACCCCAGAAAGTGCTAGCACTCCACAAACAGCCTCTCTTCCTTGTCCTGTGCTATGCTTGCAACAGGTGCTATTTATTCAGCCTTGTACTTGCTGGGACTCCTACAAATCAAAGAGATTCCCAGCTGTGCATCACACATCTAGACTGGGCTGTAAAGGGTGTCTGAATCCAAAACATTCCAGGTAGAACAGTGTTGTTGGGGTTTGGTTGGTTGTTTTTTTAAATCTGAGGCTCCACAGACAGTTTTTGAGACTTCTGTGAAAGGGCCTATTATCAATGTATTTAAATCTGCTGAACGGGGTCTGCGCCTTCACTGGAAGAAACACACCCACCAAAAAAGAAAATCGAGACCCACTGAGTTAGACTGCAGTTGACCAATTCTGCCGTTTATGCGTGAAATATTTGGCTTACTTTCTTCAGAGAATGCTTGATTTATTATTACTATATAACATTAACTCAAAAAGCTTTGGAACTGTTTTGAGCTACATTTCTTACCAATTAACAAACAAAAAAAAGTAGTCAAACAGGAATCCCGCAGCAGTTAAAAACAGCAGCTGGTTAACTGAAAGCACCATAAATAAATAAACACAAAATACTTGTGCGATGGTCTTACAGCACTCAAAGCAGCAGTTTACAAGAATGGCTGTAGGGAGACTAAAATATTCTTCCAGTTTCCATACTTCCACTAAGAAAACATTTCAAATACATTGATTAATCAGTTCTTCTATAGTGCTTATTTCAGCATGTTCTACACCCTGGTGAATTCATCCTATGTTCTAACACTGAAGAAAACCCTTATGATCATTTCACGGATGGAGAACAAGAAGAGACATTAAGAAATATCCTAGTAGTCTGTGATAATACTAAGAATAAATCCCTGCTGCCTTAAAGAAGCACAACATCTTCAAAGCACGACCATTCTTCTTTACAGGGCTTACAAGGACATGCTACTGGCTTTTACAAATTTTTCATTATTTGTAAGTACACATAGATATATCTCTAACAGATAGCTTCAGAAGTATAAAAAATTATTTCCACCAGAAGGAAACTGATGGACAACTCTCCGATTTTTCCCTGTATTTACTGGAGCCTGTTTGGCTTTATCAGAAATGTTTTCCAGGTACTCACTCAAGGTATCTCCTTTGGGTAGGGCTGAAAATGCAAGAACTGGAAGGAAGTTATCACAGATACAACATATCCCTTTGGCAGAGCTTCTTGGGATAAATGAAAGAAGAAAAAAAAAGCCCTTCTTCTTTATCTAATGGTCAGAAGTCTGGAAAACTTGAAGGTTATCAGGCACCTAACCTGACAGATAAAGCAGAAACTGCAAGTGTCTCTGGAGAAGCTGGATGAGAATGGTGGGGGCTACATCAGTCACCCCCATCTCCCCAGGATGAAATCATGGGTGGCCTATCTCAGCAGCACAGCAGATGGGTGGGACTTAGCTGTGACACAGGCTCGTTTCATAACCTCATTAGAAGTCTGCTAGCAATAAAAAAAAATATATTAAGTGAGCTATAACTGCGCTGAGGAACAGCTAAGCTGTCATCTATTGTTTCCATAGCACAGAACAGTCCTTATACAGCCAAGTCCCTACATAAAGGAGTAGGAATAAAAAAAACAAGCTGCAAGGTATTTAGACTCGTAAGTATCAGTGCTGATTTAGATACAAACACCTGGGCCAGCACAGACCCGGAGACCACGGTTCTGCATCTCTTCCTGAGCGAGATCCGACTGCTGCTGTTCCTCACAGATGGCCAAGGGGTGACAGGGCGCCTCGGTCCCCGCTTCCCCTCCCGCCGCCAGGGCCCCATCTCCCCGGCTTCCCAAGGACTTCCTGAGGGACCCCGAGAAGGGACAACGAGCCTCTAGGCTTTAAAGCCCCGGTCCCCTCAGGGAACGCCCTCGCCCCAAAAGCTAAGTCCCCTTCAGGGACCCCCTCCCGCCACGTCTGCCCCCTCAGGGTCGCCTACCCTCAATTTAGCAACCTCTCCCCAACTCTGTGTCGTCCCCCCCGGCTCCCCTCCTCTCACAAGTGACCCCTCCCTCCAACACTGCCCCTCAGCCTCGCCTCCCCTCCCCTCATAAGTCACCTCTTACCCTCAGCTCTGCCCCCCTCAGGGTCCCCTCCCTTCACAAGTGACCCCCTCCCCAGTCAGGGACTCCGCCCCCACCACCTCCCTCAGGTCAAGCTCCGCCCCCACGCTCCCATTGGGCAGTTAGCCCTCGCGCTCCGGGATGTTGACAGCGCCACCGCCTCGCATTGGCTAGCGGGCCCGCCACTCGTCAGGGAAAGGGGCGGTGCGGTGGAGGCGGCCTCGCGCCGCTGGGACGCAGCCAAGTGCCGCGGCGCTGCCGGCTCCGGCCCCGCCAGCTGCTCTCGGGGCTCGCCCGGTCCCTACCCGCATTTCTGGAAGCCCACGAGGAGGCGTCCGCAGCGGCCCGAGAGCTGCCCGCTCCAGCGACCGTTAGGCGATAAACAGGCGCGGCCCGCTGCCTCCTTCCCGGCGATTGGCGGCCGAGTTTCGAACGTGGTGGGGTAGAGGGCACTCAAGACAGACCCCAGCTCGATGATTGGCCATCTTGACCGCGCGCCAGGCCGCGCCTTCCACTCTGATTCGCTACGTGGAAAAGTACGCGCGCCGCCGCGAGGGGATTGGCTAGTGCGGCTACGCGCCGCACGGTTTTCCAGAACCTGATTGGTAGTGGATGGAAGGCGTGCGTAAGCCCGCCGCTTGCACAGCGATTGGCTTCCCGAGTGCCAATTAGCCTGGCGGTAACGCCCTCCTCCGTGAGCTGCGCATGCGCAGAGGCGGCCGTCGGGGAGCCAAGCTGTGCAGGACTGCATAGGGTGGCGTGTGCGTGCGCGGCCGAGCGCGCTTGCGCAGTGCGGGCCCAGGAGGGGGCGGTGACGCTCGCCTCGAGTCCCCTGAGGTAAGCGATGGCGGTGGGGCCGGGGGGCGGTGCGGGGAGCGGCCCGGGCCCGCGGGGAGCGGCCCTCGGCTCCTCCCGAGCCGCTCCGGCCGGGAGTCGGGCTGCGGCGAGGTCCGGTTCGTGACTTCAGCCCGACGGGGAGGCGGCAGGCCTGGGAGGGCCGGGGTCGTGGCGCAGTGACCGCGAAGCCACAGGTCTCGGGCGGCCGCTGCTGTGGCCTCGTTACCGGCGTGTGGCAGCGTGCCCCTTCGGGCGCTTGGCGGCTGTCAAGCTGTGCTGGAGTCTCTACTGAAATCTTGCTACTCGCTTTGTTTCCTGGATGCATGGGACAACAAATGAGGTTGTTTGTGCAAGTTTTTCAGCAAAACAGTTGCTTTAAAACACAGTTTAATCAACTATTTGGAGTGCATGGTGCCACTAAACCCTCATCGCCGATGTGTCCGACTGCCCCGTGTCCTTTCCGCTGAAGCTGAGAACGGCTGGTGACTTCTGTAACTGTGTTTGAAAAATGGGAGATTAGTGTTCTTATTGACACAGCTCTTCTCTAGTCTATGCTTAAAAATCTCATAAGCAAAGCTTTTTTTTTTTTTTTTTAGAATTAAAGCATTATTTTCTTAAGATCTTTTTTGCATGGTAGGGCATTTTGCATTGTAGTTTCTTGGAGACTTCCTGGGCTAAGTGAAGTCTCGAGAAAAGTCTTTAGTATCTTCTAGGTTTAGTCTTGTTTTATAGCTGTAGTGTCAAGTAGTAGAAATAGGCTTACAGTGAACATGAGTTTTTACATTGACTTAAATCTATTAAGATCAGGCAGCTCGGAGAGTTGTCAGTCTTAGTCTCAAAACTGGCTATTTTAAATGGGTAGCGCCCATATTACACCTGCTGTTGAGTCAAGGCTCGCTTCAGAACTAGGTAGTAGTTATACAAATTTTTTCTGCATGTTTTTGGCAGCAAAAAAACCCGTTACTACCTTCTAGTGCCACCAAGTGGACATCTTTACTTGTCAATAAAAATCTTTCTTAAAAATTTATTTTTTCAACAGTTATGTTCAACTTTTATGGATGTTTATTACGAAGTGCCACTTCTTCACATGCTTAAGGATTTTCTTCTGAATCAAATAAAATATTTCAAGCATAACAGCATGTATTGTTTTAATTGTTTACCTAATGCCTTGTTGAAGAGCACCATTTGACAGCAGTAGAACCTGACATTCCTCATTCTCCATGAGGATAACAGGTACTTCCATGCGTACTTTTCTGCCTTTGTTAGTAACGGAAAATCAGCATGTGAAGTAGTAGTTGAAAACCTGGTGGTCTGCTTACCCCTCCATTCTTTTTCCTCCATCAAAGCTGTATGATGGACTATATAGAAAGTTATGAGAGTAGAGCAGGATGGGCAAGCTTGTTAACAGGATCAACATAGAAGAATACTTCTGATTTGAAATGTAGTTGTCCACGTTTGCTGTAGTAGACCACTCGCCAAATCCTATGCGCACTAGAGCCTGACCTCAAAATTTGGAAACCACTGTAATGGAGCCAGGTCAAAAGACAAGTCTAGATCATGTAATCTGTTTAGGTAAGGATTGCTCTGTTTCCTGTACTAACCTAGCATTAAAAAGGAATCTCAGAGCTCAAAATCATAAATCACGCTGTAACTGTTAGTGTATATACCAGAGTTCTGCTGCGTACCGTTAGTCGGCTGTTTTGACTGAGCAGTCATGCATCATTCTTGCAGGTAAAAATCCCTCTTTGCATACTGACTTGTTTAAACTACTCGAGCCCTGTTCTGCCAGATTGGACTTCTGACAGCCATGTCCTTGGGACAGAAATGTTCTATATACAGTCTTGTTCTTTTTTTTGATTGTTTTGTTTTTCCTCCACCTCCTCTTTGCAGTCTTCCATGACTGTAAGCCAGTGAACGTGGGAAGCCAAGATGTCATTAGGCCAGTTACATTATGTAAATTTGCTGCTTCTTCCAGCAGGTTTCTTTCAGTAGTTTAGAGCACTGTTTAAGGCAGCCTCAGAGGAGGATTCCTGCACCCTCACCTGTCCTCCCTTCATGTAGTTCAAGCACGTGTCGACATGTGAATTGCAGGTACTGTTGCCAGTAAGACGCAACCTGGGCATGAGTGGAGTGTCCGCAAAGGCTTTCCAGTCAGACGATACAGGTCAGGCTGCAAGACAGAAACATCCTCTCTCTCCTCTCTGTTTTAAGATATCTTTAGTATTTTCCAAGTGTTGGTAGGAGTACTGATTTATTTACTGTTTTCCCGATCGCTTTCAACAATAAAATAGTAATCTTGACTATTTTAAGAAACTTAATTGCAATAAGAACTGAAATTCCATTTGGAATGGTAAATATTTCAAGGCAAATGCCTATGAAACCAGTTCAAATATCCTTGAAAATAAATCTGAATATCAAAATATCGCTCAAGACATGCAGCTAAACTAGATCATCTTAAAACAAGGATTCTCATGGCAAACTCTGTTCCCTACCTGTGTTTCAGGTTTCATTCCAGAGAAACTGTGTCCTCGTTTCTGTATGAATGTTCCAAGTTTATTTCATTTCACATTCTTACTGAGAGAAGTACGAACACCATCATGGAGACCATGGATTTTGAGGAAGCAGCAATTTTCTCTGCCCAGAGTGCCCTTACTTCAGGCAGCAGGAAAGAAGAGCTCTTTCAATCTCCTTGGACTAACTGAGGGAGAATTAGAAGAACAGTTTGTAAGAGGTGATGGCCCAGGAGGTCAAGCCACAAATAAGACAAACAACTGTGTTGTCTTGAAGCATGTTCCATCTGGGCTTGTAGTAAAGGTAATTATATTTTATTTCATTAAGTCACAAATTGCATCATGTCTTCCAAGTCTCCTTTCATAGTAAAGCATCATCACAGTGCAAATGTCACGGAGGAGAAGTTTATATGTATTGTAATGAATCTCAGCAAGAAGCAGTTTTGGCTATCAGTAGATAAATAAACTTGGGGTCATAGCTGATCTTCCTGGCTTTGACATGCAGTACTATTTTGTAGTTTTCAGTAAAATGTATCTTCATTCTAGCTGCCTTTCAGTGGCAGCTGTCACATTCCTATCCCTCTTGTGAGTTAATTAGAATGGCTTCCTTAACAAGTTGATCATCTGCTTTGCATTCTTTTTAAGCATTACGCTTACCTACTTCTTGTGGGTTAATACTTTGAAATTAATCTTTGCTTCCTTATCACAAGGGGAAGATACAGTTAAGCTAAACTCAGAAGAAGCTTTCCAAGGTAATATGGAAGCAATCTTGTTCACTGACAGAATTAAAGATTAATGCAAAAGCCAGTCTGACAAGTTACAGTAGCAGATAATTATTAGGCAGCCTCTCCAAAATATATCACCTGGATACAAAAGTTCCAGCTGTTCTTGGTAGGAGGATGCTCTTGGCTTGGGGGAGAGGGGAGTTTCTTCACTGTAATGGCAGGAAGATGTAGACTGAAAGGGAAAGCAGAAGAATAAACAGCTTAAAGTTCCAGTAAAAATGTCCTATTGTATTTCTTCAGTGTCATCAAACAAGATCAGTGGAGCAGAACCGAAAGATAGCCAGAGAAATCCTGCAGGAAAAAGTTGACCTTTTCTACAAAGGTGAAGATAGTGATGTTTTTAAAGAGAAGAAAGCATCAGAGAAGAAGAAGCAAGAGAAGAAAAGAAGAGCAAAGGAAAACCTAGAAAGGAAAAAGCATTTTAAAGAGATGCAACAATTGGATAAGAAATAAACGTGAAATACTGACTTGCCCTAGTAGGGTAAGGGAAACGTTTGTCATTATACCTAAACAGAGTTTTCAAAGTAACACATGATGTAGGGCTTCATAAGCACAACTGAAATATTTAGTAGTGACCTGCTATTACTGTAAAATGAAGTGATAAAAGCAGTCGTGTATTCCTACTTCTGTCTGGCATCATCTCATTAATCACATTTAGCAATCAGTTTTTCCGCCAAGTTCAGAAGATGATAAACCAATCCTTGTTAAAAAGGAACTATAAACTTTCCACCACTGTTAAGAGAGACAAAAAAAATTCAATAGATCTCCTTCTCCCCGGATGATACCTTATGATGCTTCGCAAGAGTTCTAGTGCATATGGAGAACAGCCCTAAAAGTTTATAACTTTCCATCCTTACTAAGGCAGTGCCTCTACTGACATAAATCCTTTATAAACAGTGACCAGGTTTAGATACTGGTTCTGATGGGGTAAACAGACGTGCTGATAGAAGAGACAGCAGTCGCTGGCTGCCTCCTTCAGCTCTGTTAGCTGAACAAATGCTCTGTCCTCAATTCTGAAAGCTTCTGAATTAAACAGAAGCTTTACAAATCTTACCTGGAGTGGTGATGAGCACTGGGGGGGAAGGCACTCCTGCAAGTGAGGGTTGGTCAGTCATGTTCTTCCATCTCAAAGGTAAAATTGGGTCATTACAGATAAAGAACAATGTGTGTTGGCAGCTGCCTTCCAAGGCAACAGAACCCAGTTCATCCAAGCCGTGAAGTAGTTACCTTCGCCTCTTAATACTGTATTTTATTCAAGTATCCATAGCTCCATGTGTTTTAGATATCCCAGATATACCCTCTTCCTTAGGATTTAGATTGGATTGTACAATAGTGAATTACAGTCATTTATTATGTTTATGCTGTGCTGCAGTTAAGCTTGGGCACTTCACTCATTTTGACAGCTTCCCATTTTATGCAAATACATGCTTTTCCTTTGTTACTTTGGAGCTACTAGTGAAGTATACTATCCTACTTTGATCCTGTTAAGAACTCTTAATTGCTTAACCAGAACAACTCTTTAATTTTTGGACAGCACCCTCACTGGCTGCCACCAAGTTCTGGCCTTCAAGAGTGAAGGGAGAGTGCTTCAAGAACCGAAGCCATAGTATGTATTTTGAAAGCAATGGAGACTCCTAGCAACTACACCGCCTTCTTACAGAGATCGACTGCATCCGGACTGTACCATGGATGGAAACTCTCCAGCAATCCGCAGACCCGTTCCCTTGTCTGTTCCTGAACTTGAGCCTCCTGCATGAAGGTTAAATCTTTTATCTGTTGAGAGTTCTTGTTCATGGAGTATGAATCTGATTAAAGTGACTGTACATAGTTTTAATACAAACTGTTAATGAAAATAAGCTTTATTACGTCAAGTAATAAATACATACAAAGATGCAAATAACAGTTTTAGTAATTTATCCAGAATTTTCTTTTTTTGGCAAACTTTAAACTGAAATCTCCAGCCTTAATGTAGAAATTAGCTTTCCAGGACCTTGTTATTATTTAATAGGTTTCCCTATTTTCCATATAACTCATGCACTTTAAATGGACTTCAAAGCACTAACAGTCATGCAAATGTTTATGCAAAATGAACAAAAAAGGAAAAATAAGAGAAGGGGGAAGGTTATTTCTAAGCAGGGTCTATGCTGTATGACAAATTGTGACTTAGCAGACTACAAGGTACAGCATGCTATTCTGCATTTATTAAAAAAAATCCTTAGAGCTTATGTCAAACTTTGAAAGATTGACAGTTTGGGGTTAAGTGAATATAGTCAAAGGAAAAAAACAGAATGAGACTGTGGCTGGATAAGAAGAGAACTGAAATATAGCCTGGGAGAGAAAGAGCATTCCTCTGCATGCAGTTCAGTTTTCATGTTTTAGAAACATTTTAGGGAGTTTTAACGTCTTTACAAAATGCAAACCCTCAGTAAGTTGAAAAATCCTTGTTTTTTCGTTCTTAACTATACATTTTTGTAAGGGCAAAACAAGAAAGGTAAAACATTCAAAATAAAGGAATTTGTCTGAATGTTTCAAGAGTCAAAAGGAGTAAGTGTTACTTTTTCTTCATTAAGAGATGGAAAATCTTGCAACTGAATTAGTGCGCTAGGATCTTGCATTTCGTTCCGTCTCAGCCAAGCATTCCCGAACTAATCCTCTAGCATGAATAATGCCTGCAAAAGAATTGGACATATTTTAAATCATGTCATTCAGGTCACACTTGCAATGACAGTCCAGAGAAGGGTTTATGTATTTCTGTCCCAAGTTGCCAAGGCTACCACAGCATGCCTCAGAAAAGGGAGAGATCCCTCGCTTCCCAAACATCAGCTGCTGCTAAACAAGTTTGCTTTCCCAAACTGGCATTATAAATTGAAAAGGGACTAAACCAGGAATCAGAGCATAATAAGATTTGTAGGTCTGCAGTGACAGGTGTATCTTAATGTGCAATGCAGGCCTATTTAAAATCAGAGACTTAACAGAAAGAAAAAAAAAATCATCTTACCTACCTGTGAGTTATTTTGCTACAGTGGAGTGAAAAAAAAAACAAAGTTATTTGGGGAGTCATTTTAGCAAAGCTCTAAAAGTCTTAATACCTTGGGATAGTTCTCCTCTGAGAGGATACATCAAAATCTAAGCCTTCATAATACTGCTTAAACACAAGTTGTGTCTCTTGTAAGAATAAGAAATTTTTTTCATGTGTGCAGAAAGTTACCTCCTAACACTGGCTCAGCTCCCAGTGCAAATCATCACCACTTTACATGCTGCTATATCTACTCTCATCTGATAGACATGATGTGGAATTTTCCACTACAAGTCCTGTTGCCTCGAGTTCCAGCAATCTGGACCTTGATTCTTAATCCTGGAACTAAATCTAGATTCATGTTCACAGAGCTGCTGAAAGAACAGAGCTTGGGATAGATTTTAAAATGAGACAGACAGATTTTTCTACAACAAACGAGGTTATATTTTACTGACAGGACAAGATAGAAGATGATTTCTCTGCTCAGTCATGCTCCTTAACAAGGTGGAGAAAGGACAATAAGGCAATAGATAAGGTTTAATCTCTATTTAGAGAGAATAGATTCTGTTTCTAGAAGGCTGCCAGCCCAGATTACAGCAACAGCCTGTACATCCAAGGAGTACTGACTTGGGACTTGATGGGTGCAAGGCTTTGCAGAGGGTTAAATTGACATAGACAAGTAAAGCTGCATCCCACAGCTGCGGGGTGCAGAAACACGTACTCAAAGCAATGCATTAGACCTGGATCTGGTGGCAGGACACCCAGTTTATGCAGCAGAACTACCCTGAATTATGTAGAACACTGGGAATTTGGCCAGTTTTAGAGGTCAGTAGCCTCTGTGCTTAGGAGCAGGTAGAGCTGGGGACAGGGACTTTATTCAGGAATAACCTCCACATGGTCATGGAGGCTGCAGTCACATGCCTACCCTCAATCACTTTTGCTCTCACACTTGCACATGTTCCTTCAGCCATTAGGCTCCCAAAATGGAAAGAGAGGTATGTTTGTGACCAAAAGATGGCAGCAAAAAGTATTTATTTGGGATTCTTTGCAACACTGGCAAGTCACAGTGGCAGCACTGAATCTTAAACCTACGTTAGCCAACAAACTAAACACTCACTACAAGAAGCAGCAAAACAACTTTTCCTCACCGAACTGAACCATTCAGTTCAGAGAGTGTATGCATCTCTCCCGGTCTCTCTCAAGCTGTCCCCATTAGCCTATTGCCATTCATGATCTATTAATACTGACTCAGGCAATGCAATAAAGAGAGACTCCAGCAACATTGATTTTCGCTGGGCCAGATTCCACTTACCATCAGCAGGCTTTATTGCATCCTTTCCCAGAACAGCTACTAGTCATTTTATTGCATGTCATGGCAGATATATTACTCTCCCATAATGGTTGAGCCTTAAATAAAGCTTTGTAGTCTTGGGTAAATGTAAAGGGGATTTGCAAGGTGGTGAAGTTAGTCTGTTACAATAACATTCCCATTCAGTGTTGAATGCATGAGCCAAACTCGGCACAAGGACCAGGGAAAGGGAGGAAAAGGTAACTAACTACGTTATACTGGCAAAGGACAGAACTGCCAGCACAACTGCTGTGATGGCCTTTCAGGGTCATTTCAGGCGCTGAAGCAGTGGAATGTCCCACTGCTCCTTCAGAAATATACCGCGCACGTCCCCTGCAGAGGACAATGTCGAGCTGATGTCAGCAGTGGGGCATGCGGGGGTTTCTTTTACACGGCAAGGAAAGGGCATTTATTACCCCTTTTAGCTGACAAAGCAAAGCTAAGGAGACCTCATCAGCCAGGCCTAAAAGCTTCTATGTCCCTTCCTAGTGGACTCTTAATGACATCCACTTGACAACAGGTAATGGAGCCTAAGCAGCCCAGCACGTGAATGTTTGACATCTCAGTCTGAACAGCCTTCACTGGCAACCTTTCTTTTTTTTTGCAGCTCTTCTCTCCACCAGCCTCCATGTGAATTACCACACTGTAGTGTTTCTTTAGGCAAAATGCACTTTAGTAAAGACTCTTGGGTCAAGTAGATGGGTGATGTATATGAGAAAAAGTAAACAATGCTTGGTCATATATTTTGGAGCCTGGGGAGAAAATGGAATTGAAGGGGCAAGTAAGTCACCAGGAACCTAGAAGCACATATCCATTAGACACCTTAAGGGTTCTAAAATAAGGTTTGAATTATTAACTGAAACTCCCCTTGTGCACATGAAACACATTTGGTGACTGGCTTATCTATCAAATACAGCATGAATAGAGTATCCCAAGGTTTCAGGTGCTTGTTAATACCCCTAGTTTAATGATGACAGGCAGCTGTCTCCTTCCAAAGGAAACAGTTGTCATGAAGCTGTATACAAGCAGTCAGTGCACAAAGTGTATGTGACACAATTTTATTTTTTTAAATAAATTTAAACATTACCTCTTTTTAGCCTCTCCATCGCACTTTTACTCCCAGCGTATGTGGGTCTAATCTCTTTTCCTAATTCTTCTATGATAGCTAGAAGTTCTGCATATTTGCTTTGTGGTACTTGACTGCTGCTGGTACCCTGTAGTTGAAAGTAGATTAGTCTCAATTAAATACTGCTAAAAACAAAACAATTACAACAAACAGCAACTGGAAATTCATGGAGGACCAGAAATAGCCCTGGAAGCCACTTTTTAAAAAAATAAAATTTCAGGTTTATTACATAAACATGATTTTCTTTTTGCAGTTGCTGCTACTGTTGGACACAACGCTACGTGCCCTTCAAAAAGCGGGATCAACTGGGAGGATACAGCTGCAAGATTGGGACCTTAGGTGGGACAGAAGTTAAAACAGTCCTGCAAGAACAGCAAACTGAGAACTGCTTATTTAACTCTGTTTCTGCTTTTTCAATGTTTATGAGTATATTTTCTGGAGAAGTTAGCTAGGCAGGGAGAGTGAGAAGCAGATATAAACAAAGCTGCCCATATGATAAGGGAAATCCTATGAAGTCAAATACATTTCACAGAAAGTTTACCGCCGGATTCCTGAAGCAGCCCATAGGACTGTCTGTGACACACACTTCATGAGACTAAATTTTAAAGTATAAATTTGCCAAAGAAAAACAGTATACAAATATTCACTTTTTAACAAATAATTTTAAAATGTTAGAGCCCTTACTATCAGAACATAACTCAAGACATGTTTCACTGTGACTCAGAAGGGATGGGACTAACAGTTAATTAGTAACCAATCTCACTCAGCACTCTGCTTAGTCTAATTTGATCCCAAGACATGTGCGATGAATCAGACTGCCATTTGGGTTTGATTTCAAATCTTGGTGGGAGGGAGGAACACCTCAGATTACAGGCCACAATCCATGCTACTATGCAAATGTAGAGCCAGTGATCTGATTAAAGAAAAACAACAAGCAGAGCTGTACCTGCATCCCTTGTGTATAGCCTAGAGATGGGGGTCCGTAGTCATTTATAAGCTGTCTGTATTGCGCAGATGTTGCCATACTTGTGGAGGGAGAGTGAACGCTCCCAGCTGTAAGAGAAAAGAAAAAAAAAGTGTTATTATCTAAAGATTAATTAGTGTGTTACACTGGGACACATTTTAGATCACTTTTTTCTAAAGCTGTCACCTCTCCCCTTTGTCTAAGCCCACTACTGCCATTTCAGAGTCACGCTGTTTGCTAGGAAGACAATAGTTAAATTAATGCTTCTCTAACATTTGCTGTACATTTGAAAATAGCACGGCCTGCAACATTATCAGTGCAAATTGTTTGCCTAAAAGTGAAACAGAGTGTAGCATGACAGGTTGTTCTGCCTAGACAAACTGTAAATATTAAGGAGCCCTATTTTTGCATATATACATTCCATGTAGATGAGTCTAATGTACTGTGCTATTTTTACTTTTTCAGTGCAAGTTATCTGAAAGTAATTTTGCAACTCAAAGTGTCATCACATGGTCAATGCGAGTTACCCTCAGTACTATTTTCAGCCAGTGCCAAAACTATTCACAGGGAACAGTCAGTTGAGGTACATCAGATCTGCTGCTCATTGTACGACATCGGAGGTGAAGAGTGCTGACATTATTCCTCTTTGTGTGATATCAAACGTTTTTAGCCAGTCATATTGTGCTATATAAGTAAACCAAAGGAAAAATAACATCACTTTGAATTATGGTTACTTTTTCTGAAGTTATAAAAGATTATATTCAGATCTACAGGGGTTTGAGTCAGCTAAGAGTTATAGAAACAGACTCTAATGTGATCATTGCCAAGCTGCTCCAGAAGTGAATAATCAAAACACTTCTTCCCCCTTGCCCCCCAATGATAAGAATTTGGGTTTGAGAAACAACTTTTAGATTTTTCTTAGGGGGCTTAATTATGCTGCCCATTTCACAACAGTGTTGGAGGACCTGCTGGTTATGGACTGTACACTCAAGAGTAAAGGAGCATTGCACCATTCCACTTGTTCGCTCTTGCAGCTGAAGTGCCCCTGCGTCCACTGACGCTGCTGTCTTTGCTTGTAGGCACAGACACAGCCTGCCTGCTGTCTGAAAGTATCTTCCCCCTTAACAAACTCCTTTGGTGAAAATTCCCAACTGTCAATGAGGAACAGATCTCATTTACCAGCCTTCATTTAAATCTAAATTAAACTGATGCTAGGAGTCACTGGGGCTCAGAACTAGGTAGATCTCTAGGCTTTGTTTTAAAGTTGCAAGTGATTTCATTCACAGTTTCCCCTCACTACAAAAAGAAAGAGCCAGTAGTTACACTGTAAAAAGCACTGCTGAACAGAGTGGAACAGACTCTTGTCCTCAGTTGGGAAGTCTCTTTCCACTTCAGAATTAATCACAGGATATCATTGTGGTGGTGTCTTCATTACAAGAAGAGAGTGTGTTCTTAATTTTAACTAGTTAACCTAATTTTAACTAGAAATCCTAAAAAAGGCAAATTGGGCTGGTCACTAGGTCACCTTAAAAAAAAGGCAAGTTTTCTCCTTAACTAAGCTGCTAAATTTCATGGTATTACAATCTGCATTTCCATTGCTGCAGTTTCACATGGAGCTAATTGTCACATTTTGCTAAAGCATAGTAAAAACCAAAAAAACCTAACTAACACATCCATAGAGTACAGCACTGTGAAGGAACACCAGTTTTCAGCTATTCTTTCAATTAGTTCTTCACATTATCAGCTCAAAATACATGCACAATTATAACATCTCTGTATGTACAACTCAGTATTTCAAGTCCAGATGACTGAATTTCAACAGTTATCAAACATGACACAACAGCAAACCGCATCTTTCCTCCAAGGATTTCAAAATGCTTCAAAAACATTAATGAGCCCCTTGTGCTGCAAGGTAAAAAGGTTTAATTACCTCAATTAAACAGAGAAAGACTTAAGCTATTTTTCCTCATGTACAATAAAAAAAAAGACCCATCCTGCCAAGACTTGTTCCTGAACCGTTATTGCAAGCAGTCACATACAAGACCTGGGAGCTACAAACTGGTTCAGAATTAAGGCGAGGACTCAGATGATCAGACTCAGGAATCCTGCTCTACCCCCTGAGCAAACCTTAGCTGCAGCCCATGCAAACGAAAAACAATTTATTGCCACCATATTGGTTAATGATAATATAGTACAGATAATTTAGTGATTGTTTCAGATTACGTTGATTTAAGCAATGACACGTGCTTGGTCTGTATGAAATAACACAGCAGGGTACGTCTAGATAAGAAAGAAAACCCTACTAAAAATGTGATGTGCCAAGACAAAGCAGTGAATCTAGGGGCTGACCAAGAAAGTTTCACAGATGTGAAATCCAGCAACATACGGCGTTGCAGCAGACAGTAGCTGGTCTCAGCATGGGAGCTTGAATCCAGCAGTGACTCGGTCAACACTGAATGACAAAAACAAACAAGAACTTTCAGTAGGCAACTCTGAGTAAGAACCTGCTGCCGGAGTTGGAGCATCACTCCTGATTTGAATCAGCAGTCAGATCAGTAGAGTTGCGTCGCTTCAGCAGCCAGGGGTGCTGTATTGTCTACTGTACCCACGACATATGCAGAGCTGTGCTGCAGACACTAGAGGCCATTGCTGAGTACGGCATGCCCTGCCAAATGACAGATCGTGGTAACCATGGTGAGTTTACCCGTTTCTTTGCAGTCTGCATCAAAAATGTAATAAGACATAATGCCATGCGCCGACCACTTTATCAGCAGCAGCAGGCCCAGAGAACAAAGAAGAAGATTTGACTTGGCCATGGTACCAGCCTCCATACATCCATGTCAGAAGTTGTGCCAGTCAAACTCAGCTGGAGGGGAAAGAAAAAAGAAAAATCCTTGATTTCACCTCAATTTAAGATGATGCAATCATGAAAATTAAATTAATTGGGGGGGTATTAGTATCTCACAGGGTAACAGACCTTGAGCTTTTTGACCTATCACTTTGTATGTTAATCTCAAGGAGAAGCCCTGGGTCTTGGATGACTATTACTCAATTAACCCAAAATACGTCTGCATGTCTGAACATCCTGTATATCTCACATTAAAAAAAAAAAAAAAAATCACCAGCTATTGCTATTATAGTTAGCAAGAAAAATTAGGCCAGGAAGTCTCACAGTCAATACCCAGTCAAAAATCAGTGTGATGATTAGGTATTCACTAGAGAGGAAAAAAGGAGGGGGGATCTAAATTGAGGCTTGCTCTCTCATGTTAAAATGACAATGGAGACAAGACAGTTAAGAATTGACAGAATCGAAAAGGGAGTGTGCTTAGTACTGAATTTAAGTGACACCCTGTACCACATCCCAAATTGTCTTACTGCTTGGTGCTGTTTAAAACCTAAATTAATATACACACTTTCCTCCCTCCACTTTCCTAATTAAATGTACACAAAACCTTTTATATACCCATTTATTCTTGTGCCAACAATGTATTTTATTTCTGTATTCAGACAGAAGACTGCCAGAAGCATTTTTCCCTACAAAAATATAGTGATTTTCTTGTTAATCAATATTAATCTTTATTAATTGGGGGGCAGGGGGATGTCTAACAATACAGCAAACAGAAATTAGATTTTTGTGTCAAAATCTCTTCCTTCCAGAAGTCTCTCTGAGCCCAAATTAACACCCTGGGAGACAAAGGATCTAGATCAATCTTTGTTTGCCTAAACTCCCACTGACCAGGAATCTTCCCATTAATTTCTGATACATTTATAGGGATCCCTTCAGCTCCTTTGCTACTGTCTCCAAGCCTGAGCAATGATACCAATTTGCTGATCTAAGTTTTAATTCTTAATTCTATTGCTGCTGCTTGCTGGAAAAATAACTGGGAAGGCAGCTTGCTGTGCACCCTGCAAGGAAGCAGTGGGAGCAGGAACGCTGGGGTACATTCACCTGATCCACTCCCAGCAGATGCCATGGCATCTACACAGCTCAACTGCCACCCTGTTTTACTCTCACGAACAGCAAAGTAAAATCAGGAATAGTTACTCAACTCACCAAGTTACTCATGTAGAACTGACTTAGACAAGCAAAGAGCCAACCCCAATGGGTATGTGTTTCCCTACTACCCTGTACTTTGTAAGGTTCTGTAGAACTGCATAGGTAAACTCCTGCCATTTTACAGACTCTTTCTACACATGAACGTGACAGCATATAAGAAGAGATACCTGTAGCCTGGTGTTTATCCAAGGTACATGGTATAGTCTGTGGAATCTCACTGCTTCTACCTCTATTTCACAGTCTCTTCAAGCTGAGGTTACTTGCAACATAAAGGCTGTTGCCATTTAGATGGCTAGTGGTCATCACCTCTTTATATAGAGGCCGGTGCTGGAGGTTAGTGCCTCTGCCACATAACTGGAGGACATTCCTCATCTGCTTCAGATGATGGCAGTTTGATTCCTGACGGTACGCAGTACGAAACAACCAGGCTGGAATATTTTAACTGAGAGGATATAAATTCTGTCCTAAACCAGACAACTTTGCAAGAAAACACATGAGAAATGTTCATGTAAGCTGCTCTGCCAACGTACATTGCGGGGCATCTTCAAGCACAAGGGGAGAGGTAACATCTTCAACCAGCACAGCCATTTCTGCAACAAGTATCTGAACACAGCCTGAATCACAGTTGTAGTGTTTTGGCTGACTACAAGAATATTTGATTCCTTAGCCCTCTACGCACTTTGGTTTAAGTTCAACAAGAACTCCTTGCCATCCATGGGATACCACATGCCTGTCTGCACAAGTAGATCTACTGCATAGCCAAGCCACACACTGAATTCTACAGGAGTTGCCAAGCCAGAGCGAAAACAGACAGCCCCCATTTCCCCCAACTTTCCAATAAATTTTTTAATTTAAAATAATGGACCCCATTCTCGTTTGCACAAAACATTCCTTATAGTACTGGCTGTGAAAGTTGTATTTTCACCCACTATTTCCCCCTTAAACAGCCCCTGTGGTAGAAACAGACCTTGCTTTGAATAAAACTATCTCCTTTTAAAAAAATCCAGTGTGCACACACATAAATATGTTCTCAAGAACTAGGACATTCTTTATCGTAAGAGCCAGAGGCCTTGCTCTTTTGATCTGCCTGGGCCTTTCCTCTAGTACTCTCGTTCTATTTAATCTTTCCATGTGGATAACGGTCATGTTTTATGTCTCCTCTTCCTACCCCCCTGCCTTTTTTTTTTTTTTAATGAGAAAAACAAAACACAGTCACTTGGACTCCCCACCATTCTTCTTTTCTAGCTTAAGACACAGGATATTTCTACACTAGCACGTTATTTGGCACAACAGGAAAGGATCAAAAGATGAAAGCATTTGGTACATGTACACCACATGTAGTTAGGGTGAGCGGGTACAACTTAAGACTAGATTTTAGTCTGGTCCCCTGGACTAAGTGTCTGTATCGTGGGTATAGTTCAAAGCTGTCCAATCTTTGGTTTGGACCCTTGTGTTCCCATTAAGGGATGGAGCATCAGTGTTGCACAACTGGAGCAGAGCTTCTGGTTTCCTTTTATCCAAAAGGAATCAAGTTAGCACGAACCAAAACCACTCTGAAAGTCAACCAACATGTGATGGGTGGGGACAATGAGGAGATTTGCTGACTGTGAAAACCATACCATTGCTCTGAAGCTAAACACTCAGGTAGACAAAGCCAAAAATGCCAGTTTTCTAAATGGCCAAACAAGTCCACTTGAAAACTGCTAATTCTGAGACATTTAGCGTGCTTCTTTTCAGATCATTTTTACCTTCACATGGACTTCAAGAGAACAGGGAAACAGCAAATTTCAGTTTGAAGGGAGGGGGGGTATATTTCTGAGAAATTATCCCCCTCTGCTAAGGCATGAACACTTTGCTCTCTGCTCTGCCTACAAACAGTATTCTTCCCAGTACTCCCACTCCAAAACCAACCTCTCAATATGGACAACAGTATCAAACATAAGCTGTCTCTGTAAAGGGCGACATGCAAGCCATTTGTTTATGGAAGTCTGCATTGCAGTCTTAATAATATAAGGAATGGCCTAGTGCGCTTCGTATCATTTCTCAGGACTGAACGAAATCAGTCTCTCCAGTTGCAAGCTACAGCCCCAGTTAGGGAAATTAATTTCATTTCACCTCTCAGTGAGAATTTGCACTTTTCACCAAGAAACTTCTGGTTGCTGTGAGGTGCAGCAGGTGCACTGACAGCCCTGCTGGTCCTCAGCTACAGCAGTACCTGTTGTACAGGTCACCACTTGTTCATGTGGAGCCAAGACACAGCTCCTTCCCTTGTCACAGTCTGCTGGAATTTGTTTTTCCAGATCCTACATACAACAGTTTCTAAGCTTTATTACAGGAACAGACTTTTGTCTCGAAACCTGACATTTCTGCAAGAATTAGAATAAAACCAAAGGAAAACGCCAAGCTGTTTCTGCTGGCTTCTGTACCTTAAAACTACTTTTCTCTGACCTGTGCATACTCTGAACAAAATAGGAATGCTGCTCAACATCCACAGAGCCAGAAAACACATGGAAACAAGGGGAAAGACAAACTACAGGCCAGTTCACAGCTGGTGTAAATCTCTCTGGTTCCACTGAAGTCAATGGAGATGCTCTACTTCACCTCAGCTCAGCAGCTGGCCCTCTTACAGAGAAATAGAGTTAAACAATATGAAACACAAGACAGATGAGGAGGAAACTACTTCACAGGATCCAGTATGATAAGCAAAAGAATAAAAACAAATCAAAACGTGGCTGTTAGAAAGGTTAACAGAGGTTCCCCTGGGACACTGCAGGGTCAGGTGAGGCTGGGAAGGTAGAGCCACAGCACCGCAGGTCCCTAACAGAGTGCCTTTTTACCGCCCAGGCAGAGAAGGTGCTTGTGCAGGAGATTAAATAGGGCTCCCCAAGCACAATTTGGAACTGACAGCCTGGGGTGCTACACACAGGGGCCCAATTCCCAGAGCACAGGCCCTCCAGGAAGGTGACTGATAATTTGGACAAAACACTGCAAGCCTGGTTGCAGACACCCTGGGCCAAGTGTCACCACTGACCTGGGCAATGGGGAAGAGGAATAGGCACCGAATTCTGCTGTAACAACACATTCTTCTTCCCTCAGCCTGGTGTAAGGTGGAGGAGTCACCACCCGGATGCTTCCAGCATCCTGAGTCACTTGTGGAACAGCTACGTTTTCCTCACCCTCAGTCATCCCCAGATCTGCCAACAACCCACGGAGGCTTCCTCCCCATATTTCCTCCCCCCCAAACAGCTCCTCTCCCTCAGGACTTCAGTCCAGGTTTTTGAGTCCCCAACATGCTCCTGTGCAAGAACAGAGCACAGTCACCCACCAACCACAACTGCTTCATCTCACTGATCCACTTACTGAGCGCAGTTTAAACATGATTTTGCAGAGTGGCCACTCTCAGCCTAAACTTGAAAGGAGTTAGCTCTGCAGCAAGGATGCAGCTCCAGGAGCTGAGTCGACACTGCCTTTCCAAATACTCCTGCACCAGAAGCCCTGCACTGCAGGGAAGCAGCATTACCTCCCAGAGGAAAATCCCTGTGAGATCCACAGCTGGCCAGAGCCCTCCGTCGGCCGAGACCAAAATATTCAGCATTCATACAGAGAGGCTTCTGCAGGGCTGATTTCAGGCCAAAAGGGACAGATTTCCTGTTTTCCTCTCCTCTGCAGGACGGGGTGGGGGGGGGTCCTTCACCCCAGGTTTGGAAGCAAACCTAGGATTTCTACTCCTGGCTGAGGGGCATTTAATTTAAGCACAATAGAGAAGCAATCTCCTTCAACTCAGAATTAAGCTCCAGAAAGGAGGGGGCCATTTGCAGTCATATCACTCTGAATGCGATATGTGCAACTGCAAGGACTGCTTTGTCTAACTCCCTTGGCCTTAGGCCACGGTGCTGGCAATACCACTAGCTAGAGGAAGAGCTGGTGCGTGAGGATAATGGCAGAAGACAGGGAGGGAAGAGAGAGCCCATTTTGGATTCAGAGGAGGATGTTCTTTCATTGAAAAGATTCTGGGGGTGTTGAGGATGATCCGAACTCAGAAGAGAGGACAACTTAGACAGGAATAGTTCCAGCATGACAGCAAACTGCTGCTAACTTGCCATTATGAGGAAAAAAGGAGCAGGGAGGGGAGAAGGGAAACATAAAACTGCATGAAAGAATCTAAAACCCTGATCGCAGCCGGAGCGTTAGAAAGCACACAGACACGGCAGCAAGGGGACTAGAGATAGAAACTTCACCACTCGGCTCGCATTGTGAGCGGCATGTCTGACCCGGGATTTTGCAGTCCTCGCTCGCAGAGCAGCCAGACTCGGATCCCCCCCATAGCATGACCTAATCCCCACCCCTCACCCACCATCGCAAAATACCACCTTTGTTTTCCCTGCAATTTTACGGCTGTTCCGGAGAGCAAGGCACAGGTTCTCGTGGGAGCCGACAGGAGAACGGTTTCCCTTGCTGGGCTTTGTTTTGTTTCTTTTTTCCTCCGGTGACACTTCTGCTTTTTGTCAAAAAATCCTTAGCACATCCCCTGCTTCCTGACCCCTTTGCAGAGCAGCGCTCGGGCCCACGGTGCTCCCCACACAACCCAGGCACACGGAGCCTTTACACGCTCGCAGCCCCACCGAGCTCAGCTCCCCGCAGGATCAAAGTGTCTGAGGCACAGGGACCTCGGTTCATCCACCAGCTGGTGACGATTCCTTGCAGTAAAATAAGATTGCCGCTCTCCTGGTAGCTAGAATAGAGATGCATCTTGTTGATCCCTTTCGTTCATCAATCTCCCAGGATCACAACCACAAACGGCGCTGTAAAAATCACCGAGGCAGATCTCCCTCCCTCCCAAACCCAACTGCAAAACTTTCCCTTCTCAGAAAAAAAACAAGAAAAAAAAAAAAAAAACAGCTTGATTTCTGGCTGCGGATGGTCTGATGCCAGCCCTGCAGGCTGAGGCTGCGGGGAAGGGAGACGGGAATATTATTTTTTTAAGTCAGAACCAACTTCTCCATTTTGGTTCTGTTTAATACTAGCCGATGCGCACACATTAGCGAGATCCCCTCCGAATATCCCACAGCGAAGCAATTGCTGCTGCGGCTTTGTTCAGACTGCACCGATTTACACACGGTCCCCGCAACGGAGACCCACTTTTACAGCAAACACCTCAGCACAAGAAAAAACACTGGCCTGCTGTTACCTTCGGAAATTAGGGAGGGGAAAAAAAAGGCGGGGGGGGGGGGGAGGCTGTAGTAAAAAAAAAAAGTTAACGCCATCAAGGAAACTTTTTTAGAGACGAAAGTTGGAAAGATTCCTGTACAGATCCGGGGAAGAGGAATAATTTTTAAAAAGGGCTTTTGTAAGAAATAAAGAGCAACTGCTGCCCCCCCCCCCTTCCAAAAAATCTCCAGCGAGCAGAGAGGGCTCGTCCGCCCGGGCTGCTCCGCGGAGCCGGGAGACTCTGAGGGGGGAGCGGGGACCGAGGCCGCCCTGAAGCGCTGGCGGCCGCCCCCGCCGGCGGCGGGTGCGGGGCCGGGGTCCCGGGCGGCCCCTCCGCCTGAGGAGAGCGGACCGGGGCGGCCCCTCCGCCTGAGGAGAGCGGCTCGGCGGCCGCGCGCGTGAGGCGAGGCGCGGCGCGAGCGGCACTTGCGGCGTCCCGCCAGCAGCGGTCCTCGCTGAGGCGCCGGCGGAATATTCCTGATCCAGATCAATCAGCCGCCCCGGGGAGCCGAGCATGGAGGAAACCCGGCGGCCGGAGCCCCGGAGCGGCGGCGGCGGCGCGGGGCCGGCTCGGCGGGCGCGGCGCCTCCGCGGAGAGGGGCGGCGCGGTGCGGGCTAACGGCGCCGGCCGGCGGGCGGGCGCTGGTAATGGCGGCGCGGAGCCGGCGCGGAGCCGCTGCCCCGCCATACCGGACTGGGCAAAAACTCGAGTCCGGGGCTTCCCCCCAGGTGCCGGTGCGGCACCGCGGCGGCCCGCCGCACGCCTCCCAAACTTGCCACCCAGTTGCCGCCGCGGACTTACCCGGGTTGAGGGGAGTCCCGGGGATGTGGGCATTCAAGTTGGGCTTGTAAGACATTCCCAGAGACATGGCCAGCGGGAGGAGGAGAAGCGTCCTGAAATTCAGTGAAGCGTCTCCGTGTCTCCCAGACACTTTGGGTTGTTTACAGCAGTAGCAGCACCGGCAAATATGGCCGTCAGTTATATTGACACCCACAATGCAATATATCATCCATACATCATGAGGAGACGCGGATCCAAAAACTTTGGGGGAGAGGAGGCAGCCACCCGCCGCGGCGGCCCGGCGCCCCGCGCACCTCGGCGCGGAGGGGGCGCGGAGGGGGCGCGGCGGCGGGGGGTGCCGCGGCCATCCCCTCACAGACAATGGAGCTCCCCTCAGGGACGCCGCCGTGAGAGAAGCCGGGCGGGGAGGGGAGGGCGGGCAGGCGGGCGGGCGGCGGGGAGCCCGGCGACGGCGGGGCGGGGGGGTGTTTTAATTAACTTCGGAAAGTTTTGGCACAACTTCTCATTTAAATCGGCTCTGCCTGCGCCGAGCGGCGGGGGGGCCGCGGCCAGCAGCCCCTGTCAGAGGAGAAAGGCAGACGCGTGCTTCAGGGTGGCCCAAGTGTCGCTGCCTTCCCGCCTCCCCCCCTCACCTCAAATCAGGCATTCACCTCTGATTTATTCCCTGTCTCCCCCCGCTAATTCCTATGGAAAATACCTGTTGATAATTTTAGAATAAAAGATTTTTTTTCCCCCAGATGCCGCCAAGGAAAAATCTGCCTTTCCTTTTTTTTTTTCCTTCTCTTTCAAACCACTATTTCTCTCCACTTGAAGGTTAAAGGTTAATGTAGATAGCAGCTTCTGAGAGATTAAAAAATAAATACGAATCTTGTTGATAATTGACTCATTTTCTACTTGCAAGCAGCAGTAAAACTTTCCCGCAAAAAAAAAAAAAAATCTAAATTTGTAGGTTAAATTATGAAGCTTTCCAGCCTGCATCTGCCACTTCAGAACTCATCCTTTTCACTGCAAGATACTCAGGTTTGCTCTGTCAATTAGTCTTAAACACACCTCTATAATCATTAAATTACTCCAGATTTATACCAGTATAACTGCTTGGGAGCTGGACATCCTCTCCTTCAGCACACAGCTCAGTCTGAGACCCACAGGACCCACACACCTATCTTACCAGAAGCCACTCTGAGATCAGTGAGGTAGTTGGTAGTTTTATTGCACATGCTAATTAATGTATATCCAAGGCAATATACTGCTCTTAATGCTGGTGACAGCAAACACAGAGCCTGATCCTGCTCCTTGGAAGTCAGGGGCAAGTTCCTTTTAAGTGATGCTGATCTAGACCCGTGGTATCGCTCGCTGTGGACTGCTCTGCAGAGGGAGGCAGGTAGCATCTCCATTGCAGAGACATGGAAATAGTCACAGAGCAATTAGATTATTTCCTCAGTGTAAAGGAGAATGGAGGCAGAGGGGGAAAAGCGAGCCAGCCTTTGAACCCCCCTGGCTCATGCCCTAGTGACTGCATACTGCATGAAAGAAACCTCTAAAAATTATGACTGGTACCAGGTGAAATACATGATCTTGTTACGGTTTTGTATTTTATCTCCAGTCCAAGTGCATGACTCCAGCTGTCGTGGCGAAGCTCAGAATGGCACAGACTATCCTTACAACAACTGATCCACACTCCGGTCTGTTAGAGAGGGGACCTGAGAGCCCCAGGCATAGAATTACACGCTCAGTGACAATATTTTCACACTGGTGCTTGAGTCTTTAACTGTGTAATTCTCTTATTAGCGCCCTGAAAGACTGCACTGGTAAAACCTCACATCCAGCGCTGTGTGAGTGAGAGCTTTGCATCCCTAAAGCTTCACTTCCAGATTTGTAAATAACTGCCTTTCTGTTGATTCCTGGAAGGCCAGTGAAGTCCTGCAGGCGAGGGGCATGCCGCTCTGGGATTTTCCATTGCTGTGCGGTTGTTTACAGTCACACCAAGTGAGTGCGAAATGGGAGTGTTCCGAGCTTGCTGTGTTTTTCACGGCTTTACACCAACTCTACAAAACTGCACTCAGAGCAACACTGTGAAGAACAAGATCCCCTGTGTTTTGCTTGGGTTTTATAATGACAGCTTCAAAATATACAATATTCCGGGGGGGGGCGGGATAAGGAAATGATCCTGTAAAGATTATCCTTTCTTCAGCACAAGACACTGCTAGCTTTGGAGCAAACTGTGAGGGTCAGTCTTGGTGAGATGGCCAAGCTTGTAGGGCCAGATTATTTGACCCGTAAGCGGGAACCCAGCAGTACCACATCTCAGTATTTGGCATCTGCTCTGCAGTTCTCTGGGCACAGGTAGCAGTGGCGGCACAAACACAAGACCCTGGTAAATGACAACCGTACTGCTTGGCCTCAGATGCCATGTAAGCTTCAACTGACTTTACTAGCTGCCTCTTGTTTTTTTGCAGACACCGCTGAAGTTGGCTTGGGTAGGAAGTACCTGCAAGTTCTTCCTATCCGCCATGTGCTCTGTGGAGTCACTTCAGTTGTTTTGAACCAGGTGTGGCCACAAGAATAAAACCACCATCAGGCTTGGCCCCTGGGCCGACTGCTTAGCAGGGTGACCACAGATTCGAGCTCCCTCGGAGGGACTGCCAGCAGTTTAAACTTGTTTTACGTCACGAGCATGGCTTGCACCACTGAGAGTTGTGTTCTGCACATGCAAACCCTGCATCGAGTGTAACAACTGCAGTTCCAGCAGCGTACACGCTCCAGGCTGTTTGCAACAAGCCGCAGGTCCCTGCTCTGCAGACTGATGGCACAGTCTTGTTTACTGACAGCAAAAGCAGCTCTTAATCACCAAGTGGCCAAGTCATAGAGCAGGAAATACAGCAGAGCCATTTTATCACACGTGACATTTTCAAGCCCTCTCCACACTAAAAGGTAACTTGAAAATAAATGTGTGTGCTTATGTTTTTCAGCAAGGGAGGATGGACAGTAAGAGGTGCCTGTCTCTTCAGTCATCTGCAAGCGCAGATGATGTATTTTCCAGGTATGGCTGCCTCTTCTCAGTTGTGTAAGATGTGCAACATCCACCCTGTCTCCCTCCTCTTTTTCTTTTCTTTGTATTTTCTCTGTTCGCTCTCCTGGTTTGACTTTCTCACCTCTGCTCCTCCCAAACCACTGGGAATACTCAGCAGCCAGTGTTTCCACACAGTAAGTCTTCCAGCCCCTGCTTAGCCAAGCTCTGACTGACCTCAAGGAGGTTTTCCCTTCCCAGAGCTCTGCGAGGTTGGATGCTGTACCCCTCTGGCGAGGGTGCAAGGAGTACATGCAAACTGTGATGCTGGAAGGCGCTGGCAGGTGGTTGTCAGGACGGCTCTCTGCAGTAGAGCTAGGGGCCCTGGGCCATGCTTTAAGACAAACTTGCTTGTC
Source organism: Ciconia boyciana (assembly GCF_034638445.1). Classification (NCBI taxonomy): domain Eukaryota; kingdom Metazoa; phylum Chordata; class Aves; order Ciconiiformes; family Ciconiidae; genus Ciconia; species Ciconia boyciana. Next base: position 10,138,868 of record NC_132948.1, read on the forward strand.
CCCTTGTATCTGGAAATAAAGCTAAATAGCCATCAGTGTCTGCAGAGCTATGCTGTAACACTCTTGGAGACCTGCAAACAGAGAGCGCAAACTTGACGTTGTTTCTTATCATCTTGGATTAAATCAACAATGATTTAACAAAGAATTAACGGTGACACGGCAAGACCCTGTTTTTTCCTGGCATGTCTTTGACGTGTAAAACATTACATTTGTGCATTAATTTCAATGTAATTAATTGTTGTCAGGCTTAATGAATTGAGTGACTTGGGGATGTTCTAACTGTCCTTTACCCACCACAGAGACCTCTGTAGCAGCAAGGGGAAAGAGATGGGAAATTTGTGCCTTTTTCTGGAGGGAGTTTATATTTAAATACTTATCCCCACATTTCTAGGGATCCAGCATAATGCATAAATTAATCATAGAGGCACCTACAAGTTTCTGAGCACTAATTTAATCTGCAAGTCTCCAAACTGCTCTCTTGTGCTAAAACTAAGATGATCATCCAAAATGAAGTGAAAAGTCTCTGATAGGCCTAGGCTGAAAATTAAGCTTTTTAAGTCTTGAGTGAAGGCAGGCTTAACCTCTCTGAAGAGCACAAGCGGTAGAGGCAAGTGAGTCTCAGCTTTAACAAACAGCATTTTAAAATATACTTTACAGAGCTGAGTACCTTTCTTACTGGGATCATAATGAGCCAACACCTCCTGGTGCAGAACATCTCCTTCCCCAGGCCCTGCTCCAGGGACACCTCGCACACTCCTGGGGCTCTCCGGGACACTGGCACAGAGGGAAAATTGTGCATTTTATCCTTTTTGGCACCATTGCTGCCCCCTTCTTATCGCCTTGCTACAGCCCCTTACATTCCTGCCTCTGTTCCCTACAACTGCTTCCTGCTGATGGTACAAGATTTCCCTCCTGCTCTTTTTGTTCCCAAGAGAAAGCCGGCAGCCCTTGGTGTCCCTCCACTGCAATCTGCTTTTTGGCATATGTTTGCTGCTTACTGCCCCATCCTCACCAAAATGCACGAGAAACACCCAATCCTGAATAGAAATACAGATTCCCCAGCTCTACCCTGTTGCCTTTTCTTCTCACACCTCAAAATACCCCTGGAAGGTCTGGATCGTGTTGTCCCCCTCCATGGGAAACAGCCCTCTGAGACCCTCTGCAAGGAGGGCGGCGGTACAGAGTGCAGAAGCCAAAAGTGCCGCGGCAGCAGCCGTGAGCCAGGCCCCAGGATATCCTCTCGCAGCGCCTGGCCCACGTCAGCAGACAGGCTTGCAGCAATTTCGGACCAAAGTTTGGATGCCTATTCCGGACAGGCTCTCCCCTTAAATTCTTCCAGAGAAACTTTTTCCCAGCCTAGCCCTGCTCCCCACTTTCAGATGGTTCCTCCCAGGCCAGATGCCGTGTTATCTGGAGCGACTTTCCCTCCCAGCCTTGTTTTCCTCCTACTCCTGAGTCCTTTGTCTGGCTGCCAAGTGGAGCAGCCCTGCCAGGCAGACAGCTGCTCAGCGTCGCCGCGCGGGTGCTGCCCTATGGGCTGAGGAGCCGATTCCAGGCTCGTTCCATCTTTGAGGGGGACGTTCTGCCTTAGAGATGGCGTGTACCAGAAGGAGAAAAAGCAAATAGCACCTGTAAAGCTGGCGGAAGAGAGTGGAAATGTTTAAGATAAAGAGGCCTTAATGCTACTCTCAGTTTACCTTCGAGATAGCGTAAGTAGCAAGCCTGCTCTCTCCTGCTCCGGCTGGAGGTCTCCCTGGAGGACCACAGAGCACGAATGAGAAGTTTCCAAGCCCTCAGCCACAAAAGCACAGGCCTGGAATCTCTCTAATGAGACTTTTCCTCTTTGCAGTTTGCCAGGCAAACAAGCACCAGGCACCAATATCAAAACCAGCCCAGATTCCAATGAAAACCAGCAAAGAAAATAAGAGCAGAAAGGAAACCGCTTCGTTTTGCTTGTTAAGAACAAGGCAAATAAAGCTACTGAGCCCCCCTCAGCCAGCAGGAGAGCTGTCCCTGCCCTGCTGAGCATGGGGTGAAGCCAGGCAGGCTGCCCGGCTGGGGGCTCGGGCCAAGGGGCTCCTCCTTCCTTGCTGTTGCTTGCAGGGACGCATTATCACGTTACCCCCACGTTACAGGGCTTCCCTGCATCGTCTTTCCAGACAAACGAGCGCTCCACCCTGCCCGATTCCTTCAGTTTGCCTGGAAGGACTCTCCCTTCTTGCCCTGCGGGCTGGACTCTCGCTACCCTCCCACTCCTGAGCCCTTGAAGGCTGTGCCAAGGAGGGCGGCACGGCCCAGAGCGCAGTGAGCTGGCACTGCTGGGCTGCTGGGCTGCGGCACGGCACAGCCTCTGCCTCCCGCCCTGTGCGGCTGTGGGCCCGGGGCAGGCAATACCCCACCCTTTGGCTGGGGCAGAGGAGTCTCGGAGACTTGCTTTCATCCCAGCCCTGTCTGGGAAAGCTCCTGAACCTGCTCTGCGTCCAGGAGCTGAGGAATCCACAGCAAAGCTGAGTGCTGTCTCGCCTGAAGTGCTTCCCGTACGCAGGCTGGTGTCAAACACCCAAATGCCCTAATCGAATTGTGCTCGTGTGAAATAAGCATCCACGCGACACCTGCGATGGCTGCAGAATCTAATTACCTTTTGGAGAGACACATTGGGGTTAAGCCTCACAGAAAACCTTCCAAGTGCAAACCAAGTGTCACCAGACCAGCGACATATTCCTGAAACAAATAATCAAGAGGCACAAAACACCTCTGTTCCTCATAGCCTCATTGCAGCACCAGCTGTAAAGCCTGATGGGAGCATCCCTGTTTGTTTTGTTACTGGTCAGTTGAGCAAAGGAAGTGGAGGAGAGAGTGGAAGCAAAGCCCAGGGCTGGAAAATGGAAATGACTGTGAGGAAAGGAACGTGGAGCTTCGTAACAACTGGGGGGAGAAGAGCACAGAGCAAAGGGGGAAGGAGGAAAGCCAGGGGGTAAATTGCAGTGACACAACAGCACAGTCTTGCAGAGTGCAGTGCATGGCACGGGCGGCTCCTCGGTGGTCTCCGGTCGGGTGCCATATGGCCCCCGGCTGACAGTGCTGGGCACGGCGCTTCCTTCCCTCGCCCAGGCCAGAGCCTCAGCCACAGCTTTTGCCAGGATGAGTCTAACACATCTGCTGAGTTCCTGTCCCAGGACACCCCTTGATGCCGAAGTGCGAGTCCTGAAGACGTCTCTTGCTCAGCTGGTGCCTGCGTATGAGGATCGCTGGTGTAAAAGCCTCTGTGCCCAGCTCAGCGGGTGCGTGGGTGTGGAGTCTTGCAGTGCCGATTGCTGGATTTCACTCGCCCAGCAGAGACAGTGGGACGGGGTGACGCCTGCAGCGTTAGGGCTTGGAAATGCTCGGTATTTTCAGGCAGCCAAATAAGCTCTGCCTGAACGTCTACCTAAAGAGTGACAGCAGCCGCCTACTGCCCTGTAATACCACCTGATACTGCCTATGAGCCCCTTCTTCTCCCCCTACAAAAGCAAAGAGAGGAGGCCGCGGAGTCCCCCCAAGTCTCTCTGGAGCGGACACGCTGTGAGCCTTCCCTGCGGAGCCGCTGGCCAGCCAGCCGCCCTGGTGGACTCTGCAGCCTGGCAGCCGCCGTGCCGACCCCGTCCGGGGCTCTACGTGTGCGCACAGAAAGGGAGGGACAATCCCGGATGTGAAGGATTTACAGCCCTGGCAGACGCTTGTCACAGGAGATAGCGTCGTCTGTAATTTAAATAGTGCAGTCTGAGGCTGAGGCTTGCCAGCGATCGAACGCGGTGCAGCTGAGGCACAAGCCGAAGGCAGAGCCCCCAAGGCTCTGAAGTGTGGTCCACCTGCCCAAAAGGGCCATGGCATCCTCCCCTCCCCAGGAGCACGCAGGCCTGGGACATGCTTTTCTCTTGCCGGGGAAGGGAGAAAACACCAGTGTTTTGCTCAAGTCCACCCTGGAAAGCAGCAAAGGGCCAGTGGGACGCACATGGCTCAGCAGCCACCTTGCAGCCCCGAAGCCCAGGCTGGGGATGGGAAAACTGGGGGGCCCCTCACAAAAGCAGGCGGGACCTGCTGACAGGAGCATCCCGATCCCGAGCGCCGCCTGTGCAAAGCAGCAGTGCCTGCTCCCAAAGCCCAGTTCTCCTGCACGGAGAGGGTAACGCTGGGGATGGTTTGCAGAGACCAGCTGCAGGCTCAGATCTCCACTGTTCCATTGTTCACATCTACGTTTTTCTTCACTCCAAGTAACTTCAGGGGAGATCTTACCCAGGAGTAATTAAATCACTTGCACCCTGGTTTATGATTTAACTTAAGTCACTCTGGCTAAGCTGATACAGATCTCTGTTTCATGCCCTGCAATTCATTGTATATTTAGCAGGCACAGTCAGTTCTTCCAGTTTATAAACATGGAAGGAAGGAACGTATAAACCAGACCTGGACTTCCAAAGGTAGAAGCCGTCAGGTCACAAGCTGACTCCCTGGCATTTTTAAGGTGTATTATTTACATATTGGAAAAAAGCCAACCAAAACCTCACTTAAGACATTTCTCCCTTACTTACAGAACAAAGTCTACTGCTTTATGAAGATGGTAACTAAATTCTGAGGTTTGGGCATCTTAATTTATTACTGAGAACTTGGCATCATCACCTTTGCAGATTTGGGGAAAATGAGACTAAAAGTCAACATAAAATGATTCACAAAAATAAGATTATGTTAGCCTGTTTATCCCAAACTAGCTCTTGGGACAAAGGAAAGATACTTGCATGCTATGCGTAGAATATGAAGAAGAGGATACTTTCCAATCTCGACACAGTTTTTATAAACTCTCCTCCCTTTTTTAAGATCATTACAATTAGCATTCAAAGAATGTTATGAATCTGCTCTTAACTACCAATAAAGCCAGTTTAATTAACCAATGAAAGTAACCAGGTTAAGTGCCAGGTATTTAAATGGATTGAAAGAAAAGATGTTTGGATTATTACAACATGCCTTCTACTACTCTGAAGGATCCTAAAATGGAGCGACAACAAATATGTTTAATGTATGCAGAAGTATTGCTGAAAGGCGTTCCAGTATAAACAACTTATGTGGGTAAGTTCCACAATAGAAAATTAAAAGGGAAAAAACCCCCAAAGTAGTAGTTGGTTTAATTTATTTAACATTTTTTTACCAAAAAAAAAAAAGAACTCAATACAGAATTCATCATGTTCCACAGTTTGTCATTTTTGTGAGTATAAATCTTTCTAAACATTGCTGTAATGTTTTATTGCCGGGCACTCGGAGTTCTGCCACTTTGTACGAGGACAGTTGGCATGCACAGGTATTGCCTGCTCACATGGAGAACGCAGGGACACGCAGTGCAACACTGCGCTGGAGGATGAAGTCTTTGAGGTTGGCAAAGGTTTCGAATTAGGGCAGGCAATACAAGGAACACGTACGATTCATCTTAAATGTTATGCATCTTTGGAATTCTGACACGTTGGACTGATAAAGGTGTAGACTGAAGAAGTACTAATAGCAAAGCCCTACTTTAAAAAAACAGCGTATTCTTTGCGCAGAGGTAGTCTCGCAGCAAAAGTTATTGCAGGGGTGCGGCACAGCCCCTCCACAGGATTGCTGGAAGATGCTGAGGCAGTGAACACCCACCTCAAATAAAATTCAGTAGGCCGTGGGACTTTATGTCAATGAGTGAAAAATAAATGACTTGGCAAATAAAAATGCCATTATGCCCCTGGAATGAATCTGGCATTTTACTGGTCATCCTCTCCAAATCAGAAAGTAGATACATAAATATGTATGCAATCAGAAATGTCAGTAGAAACGTCTCTTTATCCTTCCCAGTGCAAATGAAGTATAGGGAAACTACTCTTCCGCAGGTGACCTGTCTCACTAAAGTTACGCCCTAGGTGCAACTAAGTTCAGCAACACTAACCAACTTAGTTCTTACAAAATAAAACTTAACACATGTTGATTCAGGTATTTAGGCACTGCTGGACTTTTATAAACAAAACACATTGCTTAAATCCGAATGTATTTCTATATTGTTTAAGCTGCCTGCTTAAGTGCACGAGATCCATTACTTTCAGTCTGTCCTCTCAGCACAGACGTCTTTCTGCTGGAAGGAGCTGTCAGCATCCCTTGCACATGCGGCGTGCAGTTCTGCAAAACCTGCAGTACCACTTCACGACTCAGCAGGTGAAAAATTCCTTACGTGAGTTTTGGCCTCAGCTTAAACCTGTCCAGTTCCTATTCTTGAATCTTATTTCTGCCTCAAACTTTGTCCACTCAGAAATTTTGGACCAATTAAGAAACAGTGAAACACATCAAAATCAAGTAAGTTCTTGCTAGGTTTTTACTTATCACTCTTTAGCATAAGCTTTTAGAAACAATCTGTCCTCAGCTGTTGTAATTGTGGCTGAGAAACACTGGTATTTCCAGTCTTTTCTTTCCCCCTTCATGTTTTTCTCCTTAAAAAGAGAGTTGTTGCTTTTCAAATTCAATATACAACCTAAGCAGCAAACGAGGCCAACGCTGCTCGCAGCTGAAGCGTCAGCCCTCGAGGTTTCCCATGTCATTCTGCACTCAGGCATGTTTGCGGTTGCGTTACTTTATTACTTCTGCCAACTTTGTCAGTCTTTACCATGAGAGTCTGACACACAGAACCATACACTGCAGCTGCCAGCACATGACAAAACCGCCTCCATTATTTCTCCACATTCATTGTTAAAGCTTGTATTGACCACAGAAACTACCAGAAGTGTTTTGTTGCTATTTGCAGCTGGACGCTTCTTGCAATGACTCTCCAGTCAACGGACTTTGCAAACCACTTAATTCAATTCAGGAAACAACTGTACGGACACAGTCCTTCCCAGCAAGAGAAGGGCAAAACCTGTGAGAGAACTGCTGGAAGCTTAAGGGCTAAATAAGAGACAGACAATTCAGGGGATTTCTCATTAATCTATAACTTTGATATAAATATATAGGTATTGTTACCTGACAATTAAAAATATGCACCATTTTTTCAAAGGTGAGAAAGTTCCATTACCTCTGTTTTGCATTTAGACATTACGTGAAGCTCAAAACTTTCCCAGGAAATACTCTACAACAGATGCATCTTTTCTACTCTCAAGTTACCTGCCTTTCTAGAGTGCCTTTAAGACAGTTACCATTAAATATAAATGTAGCAATCATACTTCTACATGTTAGGACAGTGGGTAGGTCCTATTGCTGATGCATGTAATTCTAGAACTTGTATTGTAGGAGCTCACTGAATGCTCAACTGGAGATACCAGTAAGTGGAAGAAAATGGAAATGTATCAGATTAAAGCTGAAGATCTGAAACGCACTGAAAAGACTAAAGAAAACAACCTACATGAAAATTCAAATATTTGTTTCTCTCTGATCCAGGCACTAAGAAGTGAATAGTACCAGTGACTGAAAGACATCAGGCATCAATTTCTCTCAAGAAAATGCATTATACACTAAAAATACAGAATAAACCCACATAGCATCAAAGGGATCATGGAAGACAGACAGTTGATAGTTTTGAAAAAAATGATGACAACATATAACATCTACAATGTATGCAGACATCCCTTGGAAGTTTTATATATGCTATATATATTTCAAAGTACACACAAACTGCCTGTTTGGCAGGTTGAGAAAATAGGAATACATCTTGGGAAGGTCATGAAGAAAAAAAAAAACACAAAGAAAAACAAGAGTTATTTACATTCAATAATTCAGTAGCCTTTAACATCTCTATATACATACATACTCTTTCTATATATGTACAGACTGCAATGGGATCCAAATGAAGCTTATTCCAAATGCAAAAGAAAAATACAAAAACCCCTTGATAATTCACTTGACAAATGTTTACAGGTTGCAGAGCTTTCTTCATTTACAAAGAAAATACTACACACTGACTAGACAACTAGCATCTTTAGGAAACTTTAAGTCCTTACAAGAGGCGCATGTTCCCAACGGACCATACAGCGATTAGAAAAAAATTGAAAACTTGCTGTGAGAGGGGGTTTTTAGTGGGTTATAATTGCATTTACTGTGTCAGACATATCTTAAGTATGAAACTAGTTAACAAGTCAAAATTTAGTCGCTGTCAAGGGACAGTTTAAATAAGAAAACCCAAAATTTTATCCCTTCAATTCCCAAGTCAACTTAAGCATGTATCTTCCCCTTCTACAGCATGCTTCCAAAACTCATGTGGTACAGAAATTACTACCATTTTACATTTAGCTTTGCCCCTGGTATCAGAGACATCTGTCCTTTATGAACTCTATATCCATTTCAGACGGTGATTTGTACGAAGCAGATCAATGCCCCCACAAGTAGGAAAAATACAGAGACCATTCTTGCCTAGCCTGGTAATTTATATTACACAACAATCGGTCTCTCCTTTTTCCTCCCTGTGAGGATGTTTGTCTTGTGGGCACAGTGCTGCAAGAGGATACCACATAGCTGTTCCTTATCCCATCCACTATACTATTTATATTCCTTTTCTCCCCCAAGCTTTATCAGCAGCTCACGCAAGGAACAAACTACTGCCAAAAAAACACACCCAAACCACCAAGCACAAATTTGCAAGAGAGAAAATGTTTCTGTAGCTTGAAGGCTAATTTTTTTTTTTTATGTTAACCTTTAAGATGTTATAACACTCCAGAGCTGTGGCTGCAGATGCGTTAGTAACCAAATGACAAAGCCAAGGCGTTGATGGTGGCAAGTAGCAGAGAGCAGGCAAAGGAGAGCAAGTGGGGGAATGGATTTCTGGAATGGGAACAGTTCTTATGGATCTCCTAAATACTATCAGGTTTTTTCCCCTCCAGGGGACAAAAGTCCACGGGAAGTTTAAGAGGGTGTGCATGAACGGCATACGCTATGGACTCCCAAAATAAAGTAGTGTGGTTTGGTTACCAATACAGAGAATATCCAATTCAGTATTTGCTCATCCCAACAACCAAAGTTAGCACAACAGACTGAGAAGAGCACTTAGGAACTGAAGTGTATTTAAATAATGACTTGTTTAAAAAAAAAAAAGGCAAAACAAACACTATTTGTGAACCTACCACTTCTAGAACCATCTTACTGAGGATTAACATCTAAAGTATTACGTTACCATCTCAGATGGTAGAAGTTTCTACATCAACTAATAATAATTTAAAAAAAAAAAGACAGCAAAGTCCACACGCAGCTTGCTGTTACTAGCAATTTGGTTCACTATCTGCTGCAATAGTAATCTGTCAACATACTTCTCAAAATCCCATTACTTTTCCTGGAATGGATGCCAAATACATCCAATGGTGGGTATGAAACACATGAACACCCTCCCCCACACCCTGGCTGTGGTCTACAGTTTTCCAGGGTGTAATCAGCTCCTACGGGTATTGCAGCACTCAGGCAAGCTTCCCGTTACTACCAGAGGATTAAAAAGCTCCCAACACACCTACCACCTGCATGACAAGTACTTTACAGAGATGTAGCAGGTGCTAAGGCAACAGGGAGCATGCCCATTTATTCTAGATCTGTATTTCCAGGTAGTCACAAGCATGTGCAGGGGATTCATCCCTTGACCATTTCAGACTGAGCTGAGGACAGCAGGCAGACTTCCTTCCCCAACAAGCACGTGCTCTGCTACCGCACTGGGGTGCCAGCGCAGGCAGCGTTAACAGAACCTCAAGCGAAGTAATTCACATAAGGGAGCTCGCTTCAGCCTGAAGTCGTGGAACTTCTGGCCCCATTACTTATGGAAAAACTCTTTATGACGCTTGAATCTGGCTCACTGAGTGTTTGCAGAAGTGACATACGCTACAGTGGACTGCTGCTCCAAGTCTGTCAGGTGAACCTTATGTAAAATATGCATCAAGGTTTAAACGCAGTTTACTTCTTGCCTCATTAATGAGTCCAACTGAAATAGTTGGACTGCAAGACAGAAGCCTGGTTAAAGCAGACTGGAACATGCCAACTCCTGTTGAATTCCAATTGTACAGACTTGTTAGTTTTTTTTTGGAATACAGTGATTGCCTAAACAAGACTCCACTTCTTGTTAGTACAATAACTTTTATTTGACATCTACAAGATCATTATCTTGTAGTTTTTTTGGACAGGTTTATACAATCTCAAATTTTCAATAGTGCAACCTGTGCAAGCAAGAAATGACAAACATTGTCCTTCACTTTCTTATAAACATCTACTATTATAGGCAAAACAAAACTTACCCATATTATAGATAAGTGACTATTCACATTTGTACATTACAATTTCTTTTAAACAGCTCCAGATAAACTCTACAATGTCTTACAACATATTAAACAGTATTCAAGTTACTGGGTAACAGAAACAGCACATACAGCGGAACCCTCAAGTGTTTCCCATTCTCTAATTTACAGCTCAAGTAAGGTTTCATCTTACAAGTGACAAATTAAATTACATTAATGAAGTAAAAAATATAAGATTGTATGCGAGATGGAAGTGAATTTGCACTTAAGTTTCCATAACCACCTCGGATTAAGGAAATGCTTCAATTTAAGGAAAATAGGCATCCAGCCATCTTTGCAGTACACATTAGGAATACCATTAATACATTAAAAATGAACTAATTTTAATTTAAGATGTTTATCACAAAAAGAACATGTTGTAGACTCAAATATATAACCCCCAGGAGAGAACCAGAAAAAAATGCAACACCTGGGTATAAACACTATAAAAATGCAATAACCAATGCTGTACAACTAAGATTGTGTTTCTCTCTGAATTCCTGTCTTGTGTGTTTATCCTGTCCATGCCCGTTTCCAAAGACATGCACTGTCAAACAGAAACTGGGAAGGAACCTGAATGCATGATGTGCAACCTCTAGGTTTCATGCTTTTATAAACTCATAAATTGAAGAGAAAAACCCAATATATATTTTCTATATATATACTCAATACATGCATTCAAGGATATCTCCCACAGCAATGGCATTGATGCACTGCATTAAACCCTGAGCACTGTATGACAAGTTAAAAATAAAGCCTGCTTGGGGATTTTCAAGCATTTTCAAACAAATTGTGGTTTGTAGCTTAAAAGGCCAAAAGTAAAAGCAAACAGGAAGCACTACAGAGAGCATAAGGAAAGACAGATGCACCACCATAAACAACTGCTGGCTTTCAGTTCTACCAACCTTTTTAGATCTCTTTATTCCCAAAGTATTTGAGAGCACACAACTGAACTGAAAAAGTTATATTTCTTTGGAATCTGTCCCTGATTTTTATGCAAGTGATATGCTTTTACAGCCTTTTCCTCAAACACCAAAGTCAACACCTGTAGTTTATCCTCTTATGCATTGTTGAAATTGGTGATGCTTTGCGGGTGATGCTGCTGCCATATCTGCTGCTGTTGTACTGCAAGCTGTTGAGACTGGTCTGATGTTGACAGGAGGTTTACAAGGGGCGATACACAATTTGCAGGAATGATCAAACCTGAAAACAGCAACAGATCAATTGTTTCATAAGCATGCAAGCAACTTGTTCATTAAAACCTCAGGCTGGTGGTTCCACCATTTAATTTATGCAACAGTCAACAGTGACCGTTTCCAGTGTCAAGTCTAATCAAGCACAGCTACAAGTTCTGCTTCTCAATAAAAGGTTTATCTTCAGAAGTCACTGAACCTTTAGGTCATGAAGCAGTAGAAAGAAGTTGCCATTTTGCCCCGAAGACAAATTTTATTCTTACGTTACCTGCTGCCACGTCAAACAAGAAGCAGCTACTTTTGCTTTTCTAGTCTCACAGAAGTTACACCACCATGAAAGTTTAAACATGAAAAACCTAGTTTCCACATCTTAGAAAACTGTTACTGGAGTAGGAGCTGCCATGATATTGCACATCCACAGGAAGTCCACATTAAAAAAAAAAGGAGATTTCAGCCTCTGGGGTACCTGCTATGAGGGCTTCACTAACAGGGTTAGCAACAAGAAATGACATAATCATCTTGAAGTCATTCTAAACTATTGATTACACGTTACTTTCAGTAGCTCAAAACCCATGAAAACAAGCATTTCAAGGGCTTACTATTCTTTGCCAGAAGTGGGGAAAAAAGTGGAGCCCTCATGGTTTCAAAGGTAGGTTGGCTGGAACAGGCCAAATATGACTGTTTTGTTCCTAGTAAATCAAAAGAACCAAAAGAATAAGTGTTCCAAAGCCCAGCTGAAAAAAATTTCTTCCTTCTTTAACCTGACTCAAAACAGTATTTGTACTACAAATATGAATTTCAACAGTTGTACTTCTGCCCCTCCCTAACATACACACTGACGAGCCTTTTCTCTTGTAAGCATCTTTATAAAGTCTCCTACGTGACTCTCAGCACGGAGTGACTTGTAAGTTAAAACTTCCTTCTACTCCAAGATGGAAATAAAGGAGCAAGACAAGCCACTTACCTACGATCCTCTGCCCGTCTTCTGTTCTTAGACGAACTATTTGCATTTTCACATTTGTACCACTCACAGAGGCTAGAACGCCTTCTACTTTTGTCCAGACGCTCAATACTGAACCACACAAGACATAGTATGTTCGACAACGGAGTCCCACTTCACAAACTAATCCCAAGCCTGCCTTCTTACAATTGCCTCTCCTGCAGCAGGGAGAAAAAAAGCTTTCAAAAGAATTCTGCAAACAAGAAGTATCAAACTAAATTAAAAATGAGACTTGAAGTTACTTAACATGTATTCAGAGTTGAGCAAGGGCTGCAAATACACAGGAAGGGGAGGATATTTTATCCACAGCATTCCTCTAATAGCAAAGCTTTGAGAAGCGTTGGCCTATTTAGGACCAGATCTTCAAAACGTACACACAGAGCTTTAAGCCAAAGACATCGCTCATTTAGATCACCCAAGAACCTGAATCTGTTACGTATGAAACTGTATCTGATCAATATATTTCAGAAGCTCCAATATTAATCTGAAACTTCTACCAGTTATGCTGTTCCTCAGGAATTAAGACATCAACTGCTGAGTTCAGACGCACTGTTAGAAGAGGTAGCACAAGAACAGCTGTTTCTGACACCTATCTCATCTCTACGTGAAGTACAAATGTTATTTTGGGGGGGGGAAATATTTAAACTATCCTACTACAATAATACATCAGATCAAGACACTTAAAGCACAAGCTACTCCTGGGTCATTATACTTCTCCTGGAGTGCAATTTATACATTAGCATTCATCTAATATATTAGGACTTTAAAGGGCAAGTGCCAAGCCTCATGTTTCCACTCAAAGGCTGGGTCATTTGACTGGTCATGGGACAATTTTTCTTAAGCAAGAAACACAAGATTTCACATGAGGAACAGAATAGTGATAAACCACTTTAGGTAAACAGTTTAGGTTAAAGCATCTACGTGCATACAAATACTGACCAATAAGCATGGGTGCAAGTATCCGCAGAAGAATTGTACTGCTCTAACCAGTGTGGCAGAGCATCTTCAGAAGGTACCTGGAAAAGTCATTCAACGTGGGAATAATAGTAAAACACATTAAGACTTGCATAGAACAAAAGCAATTTGGTCATTACTATGAGAAAAGAGGGAGCACCAACATTCTAATGGTGAAGAGAGGTACATTATCCTATAATTTCAGGCTATTCAATGGAAATGCCATCTCAAAGGATGAGCAACATGCTTGAACACAGCAGAGTCTCAGTAACGAGAATGGCAGAATCTCAGAGCTTTTCCAATAATCAACCCGATCCTCAGAGTTCCCTCAAGTTTTTACAAATTCAATGCTATAAAATTGTTTAAGTGTTAGATATCTTACCAGCCTCTAAACAAAATAATCCATTACAGTATTTAAAATGTCATCAGCAAACAGCTGAAGCTTCAGAATCGTTGCTTAGAATACACTGCACACAGCTGCTTATTTAAGAGCATGTTTGTACACCTTACACAGAAGCAAGACTCTTCCTTACTAGACCCTAAAGCCCCTTCATTTTATATTACCACACCACAGATTATTTATATTCAGAAAGCTTTAGATATAGGAATGCAGAAACCATGTAGACCCGCTTAAAAAGATCCAAATAAAAGCTCTGCTCTGGAAAAATAAGCCTAATTTTTTTACTTGCCAGAGTTATACACAAATACAAGAACTTTCTTTTTCTGGTATTTCTTTTAATTTTTTTAAAGTTTAAAACTAGCATAATTTTAATGGTTACCTTCTTATATTTCTTTTTCAGGTCTGCACATGTTTCTAGTTTGAGTTGTTTCCCAGTATTTGGTCTGTATACTAAAAAAAGCTTCTTTTTAGGATTCACTTCTTTTACTAGAATAGCAGTTTTCTTGTTATTTCTTATCTGGAAAAGAAAGACAAACCAAAAACTTCGTAAGTTTAAACATGCTGACAGTATCTACCTTAAGTGATTCCATACTGTGTTCTTTACAGAGTAATAGCATGCGTGCAGTAAGACAACCAGTAATAATAAGGACTGACACCTTTAGAAGACAGTACCACTAGTCTACATAACTTCACAACTTTTCCTTACAGTGAAAGCACCTGGTTTCTTGATGCATGTTTAAATAAGAGCTATTAATTTGGGCTCACATTCCTATCAGCAAATACCCTGAGCAGCTAAAAAGGAGTGCTTCATACTTGGCATCAGAAGCAAACTTAACATGAATTTTAATTTAAGATTGAAAGCATTTTGCAAAACTGAACAGTAATTAGTTTGAACAGTAAATTTTTCAGAGGAGACAGCATATTTGGTTAGCACCCCCCCCCCCCCCCCAATTCCCTGAACATAATCCAAGAGACAAGAGAATCTTACCTGTAATGATAAATAAAATCCATCATCTGGACCTGTCTGTTCTGCCCAGATCTTAGTTGCTTCGTCCCAAGACATTCCTCTCTCTACACTGATCTAGAAGACAGCCATGCAGGGGTATTTGAGAACAGGCTTTAGAGCAGTTACAGACATAGGAACTAAAGAACCATAGAACCAAATATTGCCCAGTGAAAGGCCTGGAACCTCCCCTCACTCAGCACATGCTTAGCTGATTGCCACATTTGAAAAACTTATTGGTGAGCAAGTTTTATTAGTTCATACAAAGAAGATACAGTATTAACTTACTGTGTATAGTTCTACATGTCCAGAGGTAGAATATCCGGGCGTTAAAAACTTCTTAACATCTGCCTTCCTTACTTTCTCATCTCCAGAGCCCAAATCTTAAGAGGAAAGGATAGAGTTATTCTGTTTCTCTCTTCTTACGTAAGTACAAGGAGTACTGAGAAATTTATGTACTCACCTAAGATGCCCATATCGTATCTTCCATTCTTTTTAGCATTTTGAATAACTGCATTTAACGTGTCAGAAAAGTACTGGAATAAAGCATTTTGCTGATGTACTTCCATACCAAGAATTCTATTCAGAAATTTCCCTATATTGTTATAATCTTAAAAAAGAATAAGAAATACACATATTAGGTCAACAAAGATTAAGTTTGATGACAACAAGCTCTCAATCAGTATTCAAAGTGTCTCAAAAAGACTACTTTAAATCCATTCTTTCAGAAATGAGGAAAACATTCTGAAGTTCTCCAAAAAGGTCACTTTTTAGATAGTTACAACTTCAGTTCTGTTGCTAGGAATCCACTATCATGATATATGATATTCCTAGCGACATTCTAAAGATACACTAAACACACAAATACCTTTATCAAGCGTTAGTATTCCAGATCTGTCTTCTACATTTATCAAGCCTACACCAATCAATCCCTGACGAACATCTGGGAAACAGAAATAAGTTAAGTCATAGCTGCTTTGCCATCTAAAAACAAACCAATGAATAACAGCTTGTCTAGCACTCTTGTTTCAGGAGCCGATTCTAAAACTTCTGACACCCCTCAATACATTACTTGCAATTTCTACCTAATACATCAGTAAGCAAGACAGAACTTTGCCTTCTGTCCTTCCAGAAAGCACAGGCAGGGAAAACCACTAATAGCACTATACATGAGCCCACAGGAGAACAAGATATTGCAACAGATAACGGGAAAATGAAGTTAAAGAACTGTATGGAACACTTTGGCCAAACAGATATAGAATACACCTCATATTGAGAGAGTTCACGTATCTTATTTCATATGTGAACTTCAACATTCAAGCAATGTGCATAGGAGTAACATCCAGTGAGAGCCTATCTGGGCCAGCTGATTGGTTTAAATAGTTACAATGTTTTCTAGGTCTAAAATTATTTGCATTTTCTGCATACTGGAGAACTATCAAAAAGTAGCAATTATATCCAGTGAATTATACTTACCTTTGAAGAAGTCTCCAGGAAAATCAGGAGGAGGCGAGACCATTGGGGAGTCTAAGTTCACAATGGATTTCATAACAATCTCTAAAGCATTTCTCCCATACTGCATAAGAAAGAGAAAGCTGCTCTAACAGTGTGATTCAGCATTTGTGCCTCTGCCCCAAGCACACATCATTTAACAAGCATTTGTAATTCACAATAAAACGTTTTTCTCTACAATAGTAAAGGGAACCAGTTATTAGCTTTTCAATTAGAAACTACACTATATAAACAGCCCAGTCTTAATTTCTAATTAGAATTGCCAAATTAATCTTTCAGTTGTGACTGAAAGGACACGTACCATTTACTTAAGTCTCAGATTGTTAGCAAATGCAGAAAAGTAATTTACACACATATGTGTAAACACACATTTCCATGTGGCTTTGCAAACAGCATTAAGAATGTTTTCTGACTATCTCAGAAAGAGGCCTCCCATCAGAAAGTAAAACACTTCACAGGAGATGGAAGAAATCCTTCCTCAACAGGCGATTTGTGGAATAAGCACCACAGCATGAGCTTTCCAACAGAAACAGAACAGTCACCTTGTTGTCAAAATTGAATCTGCTGAGGTCTCGAGTTTCCGTAGCCCGTCTGTCACCATGGGTGAGGGCTCCCTGTTAAGACACACCTTTGTAGTTACATCAAATTTTAAGAAAAATAAATCCAAGTTGTATTTTCTCAAATGAGGGATCAGACTTCTTGAAAGAATCTTACCAAGCTCTCCAGTCTTTTTGCAACTATAGAAGCAAATCTTTGCTCTCCTGCCAATTCAGAAATTAGGAACACATACTCTGGAGCAGTCACTTGGTTGGATCTATGAGTTCTTCCTGGATAATTAAGTAGAATCACGTATGTTAAATAAATTCCACTTCACTGAACATTTCTAATAAACTATGAATTGTGAAGAGTAAAGAAAAAAGCTAGAATTTAATCCTGCTGAAAATTAGTTTCTGCTGCAATACAGCTGATAGAAGGTAGTACACAAACGCTCTAGAGTTGTGGCAACTTTCGTAAAAACACTTGATACATGAAAAAAACCCCCTAAGCTGCAGTGTAACTTTGTTTGCTAGGTTTATTTTAAAACTTTCAAGACTATTAGCTATGACTATAGATAAAGCTGATTCTGTTCACAGGTAAAGGAGATTAGAAGGGTCCTTTGGAGGTTGCTTAGTCAATCTTATTTCCCATGACTTCACAGTAAATTCAGTTAGTATTACTGAGTATGCTAGGGGAAGGATACAAAGAACTTATTTACCAAACTGCTGTATTGCTCTATCCGCGCTCCACGGCAACTCCAGAGTCATGTGAACTCTCCGTCTCTGATTCTTAGCTCTACGGTCTGCTTGCAATGATATACCAGAGCTGGCAGCCTCCGAGATTATGGCAATGTTCTTTTAATAAGAAAGGAGTTGTTAGTTAGCAATAAATCCAAGATCAACCTTCAGTTTTCAGTTTCTAAAAAAATTTAATTTCACAATTATGACTAACATGGGTCTGGAATGGTTTCACTGTTATTTGGTCTTTGTATCATGGGAGGGATTGGGGGGGATAAAAACTGTAGTTCTCTTCATCAGAGTTAGAAATGCTAACGAGTTTTTTTTGAGTGAAAGGAGTGGTTTTTGCTTTACTTTTCGGTAACACCTTTCTGTACAAATGAAGAAAGGCAGTATGTTGCAGTCTTGCCATTCACAAGGGCAGGTTTCTCTGATGTTGGCCTGCACTTCAGAAAGAAAAAGAGAGGGACACAGGGAGACTTGCTCCGATAGCAAGCAACACAGAGGAGACAAAGTTGCTGCTAATACTGTATAAGGAAGAGGATATGGCCATTCTAGTACCTGAATGCATTTGCCTTGAAAGAATGTAAATGTTTTGACTGTGGACAAGTCACTTACAGGAACATGAGTATTTACCCTCAAGTATAACAACAGCAGAAGTTCCACACAACAGCTACATTTGATTTGCCCTCTTGTGGTAGCATGTCCCCAATGAACCACAGGAAAGTTTGTTTGGTTTTTTTATTTTTCTTTTTCTTCCTTCTTCTATCAGCTCCAATTCTACCAATATTCCAGTGTTTTCTTTCAGAGTGCAATGTAAAGGACAAAAGCTATCACTCTTCCCAGCATTACTGCTTAATGCTTGTTAAGGTAAATAAACAACCTCCACCTTTTCCCTTTGGCCCCTCACTGAAAATTTCTTCTCCCTCTCATACCAAGTCAGTCAGTGTTTTTCCCCATTTCTCAACTTCATTATTTCCTCTTGGAAGCAGAGGTACACAATAATCCAGATAAAGGAATTACAAAGATGCAGAGGGTTTATCTGCCTTGTAAACATATGCTGTTTTACAAAACCAGCTTAAAGGTGCTAGCTTTCAGTTTGGCACGCATGTACACACCTCTTAAGCACAGGCCTCTGTGGCCACCCAAGCTACAGCCTGACCTTTAAAGCATGCTGCAGTCATGTATTAGACAAGACTACTGAACATACTGGTTTGAAAAAACAAAACACACAGCAGTGAATAGAAAATGCTTTCTAACTAGTACGTACTTACAGTACCTAAAAAGTCACTGTGGAATAATGGTAGAGCTACAACTTGAATAACTTAATCAGTCAATGTTACTATGGCATCTGGCAAGTTTTTCTAAATTGTCTCTCTTTAAGGACTACCTTATCTCCATCCATGAACCTCTGCTTTTCCGTGATGTTGAGAATTTCAACGGGCACATCGAGTTCAGATCTTGACTCATAAGATATGCTGCCATCATCATTGCTTACAACTCTCCCTTTGCGGCCTGTCATCTTTAAAAATAAAAGGGAATACAAGCTCATTCTGGCAATACAAAATTATTACATGACCAAAAACTTCAAGCAGTGATGCTATTTATTCATACACCAACCTTAAAATAGATTCAGTAATTTACTCCAAGGGCAAAACTACATTAGGGAACCTGGATTATTTTTTGGTTGATGCCATCATCTGTTATGTGGAACACTTATTTAGGGGTAACTCAGGGAATCAAAAGCATAACAAAGCATTATCTATGTAGAAATGACATAGTATTATACTGCTGTCCATAAGGGATTTACCAAGAGTACTAAGAAAACAAACTAAAATGACAGCTGAGATTGTCGCTGATTTTAACAGGGTCTTTTAAATCACAGTGTTTCTACTTGGTAGAGACAGGTAGCTTACTAAACACATGTTTCTAAAGTTATTGAGAAAAACAGGTAATTCATCAGGCTTTTCACTAACAGTTTTATTATACAGGTTCTTAATCTTCATCACCTAGGAAGATGAACTAAAGCTGCTTTCTGTTTTATATACACCAGCTTGAAACTGACTACAGCTAGTTAGAGAAATATACTGCTATAAAGGAAAGAAGAAACTAGTATGGTTCACCCAACAAGAAACTATCAGTCTCAGAAATAACCTATTCACCCTTTCAGAGCTCTTCTCTGTATTCTAATACAATCTTCAAGTTTCTCCTTAATTCAGAGACATTCGGCAAGAGTCACCTATACACTTACCCCTGTGAGATTACTGTCTAAAACTGATAAACAAGTTCTCTTTAATAGATACTTAGTTCACATGCAATCTTGAAGAATGACAACACTGATTTACTGCAGCCAGACAGATGACGTATGGCTGCAGTAGAGAAAAACATCAATTTTTTCTAAATGTGAACATCAGCCTACCTCTGCAACATTTTCAGGACCACCCAGTTCATCTATAAGCTCATCCAGTGTATTAGGTGGAAGATCTTCAGCCAGCTTTTCCAGTTTATCGAGCAGTTCTTTTTTCATTTGTTGGGCCCTTTCAACAGCATCCTGACTTGTTACAAAGCTGCTGTTTGTGTTACTGTTTGCTGAAATTTAAGAGAGACTCTAAGATTTAGAATTTCACTACCTAATTGCTAACAAAGTGAACAGATGCCAAAGAAACTTATTCTTACCTGACGTGTTAGTACTAGAAGTGGTGGTACCAACAGTGGAAGTAAAACAGCTAGGTCGTTTTGATCCGAGACCAGAAGCTAGTAAGGCACTTTGAATAGAATCTGGGTCTATACTTTTCTTCTTTTTCTTGTCTTTATTTTTTTTATGCTCTTTTCTAATTAACCAGGGATCTAAAGTTAAATAAAATATTTTCAAAAAGTTTCAAGCATTTAGTAAAAAGCCATCCTTTCCTTTGAAAAAACTACACTCTCATTACAAAAGGTGACTTACAAAAGTCTGAACTCCAGTGTGTAAAATCTACTTAAAGAAGATGCAAATCAACATTCTAGTACTAATTCCAGTCTCATTAGAATTAAACTACATGCTTACCGCACTCTTATTTTTGTCTATTGAAATGGTTAGGAAAGGCTTTATGCTTGCTATCTGCAAGTACAGTTACTTGCTTGATGAAACACTTAAACTGTCTTACCATCTTCATCATCTTCACTGGATTCATCTCTGAATGGGTTGAAGTCATCATCATCTCCAGAACTCAAAAACCGGGAGCTCTCATTGTCACTTTCTTCATTGTCTGAAGCATCAGACTCACTTTCACTCTCATCAGAGCTGCTACCTGCAAGGCCACCTGTTTTGCGAGCTTTTTTGGCTTCTCTGCTTATTTCTTCACCTAATTCCATCACCACCATCACCCCAGAAAAAAAAAAAGTTAGTTTAGACCTTGTAGTCTACTGTTGAAGTTTGTTTTACCACCACTGCATACAAACTAGAAAAATATTCAGCTTTAAAAATAGAACCGTTTAAAAGAATCTGATCTAAGTTTTCAGTAAGACCCCCCTCTCAACATTTTTATGATCACCTACTTTTCAGTAAGAATATAATCAGTTTGGGAAGGGGAGTGGTATTAGGCTTCTCTTTACTGAGCCTCAAGAAAAAGAAAGCTATTATTTGCTTGACTGCATCAGGAAGTGGTCTGACACATGCAAGGCATTTTGGCATACAGTCCCACATGAGATCAACCCATTTTGAGCAAAGCAGCAACCAGAATTTACAGGTTATATTGTTTCAGCAGCAGTTTTAAAATCTATTAATGGAAATTTCTAACAAAAGTCTTAGAGACTTGCAATATATGCTCTTTCATGAATGATTGTACTGATATTTACATTCCCGTATTTTTTCCAGAGTTTACTCTTAGGCAGCTCTAGAATTGCCATTTTCACTATGGCATTAGTGTAAGAACTTAAAGCATTACCTTTCCGTTTCTTTATTTTGTTCTCCTTGCAAGGGCTGTCTCTGGGTGAATTGTTATTACTTTGAGCAGTCAAGTCAATTCCCAACAAGCTAAACAGCTTCTTCCTGTCAGGAGCTGGAAAGTGCTTTTCAATAAGAGACTGGAATACTCCTCTGTTTAAGAAAAAAGGGTTCTTCAGTGGAATTTGCATGTATTTAAAGTAGAAACCTGTAACATTTTAACAGCTTGACTCCTCTGAAGAATTATTCCTTGTGAATGCTATTACACAAGCACCCTGTATAGTTATCACCCTTATTACTCTATTTGTCACCTTCTTAAAAGTAGGAGACATTTACTTTACAGCATTGTTACTTTTAACTTGTTAAATTTAGTTTTGGTATCAAGTGCTATTGCTACTGCCATTTTCTTATTGCTCAAAGTTTAAATGACAGATTAACTTAATTTATTAAGATCTTCAGCAAGGTGGTCTCAGGATTTGATCTGGCTCATCTGATAAAAGGGAAGTCATGATTGTAACTTGCTTTGGTATAAATGCAGTGCACACTTGACCAGTCTTCCCCTCCTCCCAGTTTGAGTAGAACAGTACCAGCTGTTTGCATCTGAAAACATCATTTCAGAGTGCCAGTAGAACTAGGAACTAACCAATGGTTCACTTGAGCAATACTGTCAGATGTTATGTACAGGCAGCTTAAGTAGAGAATATCAGTACTAAAGGACACCCAACTTTCTGTGCACTGATGCATGTTTTACACATGAAAGGACAAATTACTACATACACTAAGTTGGATTAAGGTTAGTTTTGTAAAGGACAGTTCTAACAAACTTCAATCTTACTTTGCTGTAGAAACAAAGTCATTCAGTTCACCACCACCTTCCTCCAAAGCTTCTAATGTCCTTGCTTCTCCTGTTGACTGCAGGCCAATAACAACACACTAAAGGACAAATGAATACAAGGCATTGTCACTAAGACTGACTTGTAAGTTTATTTTTGCCTGAATTTCTGCTCATTAAATAGCTTCAATACCATAAAGCACAAAAGCATGCTACTGCTATGTCTGCAAATACTTGTGTTATAAACAAAAAAATTAATAGCTTTACATTTAACAAAGATTTAAAAATAGGTCTTAACCAACTTACTTTCCCATTCTTGATTTCTTCCCGGGCTAGCTGCACCACCCTCTTCACTTTCGATGCTATGCACAGGTACTTGAAAAACCTCTGATGAGCTGACCAAAACTGACCCCACATAGACTTTTTCATTCGTTGTTCTGCATCAATAAGATCAGCTGCTTGTTGAAACCTCTCTCTAGCACTGACCCACTGAAGAAGAAAATGTTAATTGCTTTACATGTCACATTTCAAGGCTACATAGGTACATTGTTCAATATCCACATAAAGACAGAAGAGAAGTGTAAAGTTACAGTACTATGGGACTGCAAGTCAAGGAAATTCATCATACATCAAACAAAGCTCACAAAAAAGAAAATAGCAAAGGCTTAGTAAATTCAGAAGATAATTACCCTCATAATGAAAAGCAGATACATTTACATTACTACCAATACAAACATACACAATATGTTGCAATTATCTAGTTTCTCCATTAATACAGTCAGGTTAAGAAAGCTAAGAGCACTGCCCATAATCAAGTATAAAGCAAGATCCCAAGAAGAAAAAAACCCCACTGCCTTTGTTTCTACAACATTGTTACACCAATTGTTTCCAGATTACATGAACTAAGCTGTAGACACAAGTTTAGTGATTCTTTTAAACAACATTCATAAAATAAAGTGCTGTTTTAAAGTTGATGTTATACACCTGTCAAAGAAAATTTAATTATTGTAGCTATACAACATGAATACCGAGTCATGCTTAAGCACCTCTTAAGCAGGTAAAGACCCTGCTCATTTTAATCTATGTCCAAGGAGTACTTACTTTTACCTGATACAGCAGGGGTAATATACAAGCAGAATGCGCACTGAGGAAAGACACTCAGCTTAGCATATGGACAAAACAATTAAGAACAACATGAAAAAGATAACCAGCAGGTGCATAAAGGAAAACATTAAAGGAAACCACAGCTTTGATGCTTTGGATCTGATCTGCCACATGAGTAAAACTATCACCCTGCACTGTTTTAACTACAAGCACCACTCCACTGTACCGCTTCAATGAAGAAGTACGTGCAACCTGTCTAATGTTTTACAGCTTGTTCTCAGCTCAGTTGCCTAAAGAGGGAGGACTGGAGCACAAAAATCATGACCAACAGGTGAACAGCTTTATCTTAGGCAACAATGACCAAGGTCTCTGAAGTACCCCTAGAAGGCAGTGGATGCGGCAGATACTGCAAGATGCAGCCAAAACTGCAGCTTTTATGACTCAGAAAAAGAATCAACAGCTTTTGCCAAGCCTTAAATGGAGAAGTCTTTACACTGAGACAAGAAGATGCCTTTCCTGTCTCTCAACAGGCAACAGTACTACATGCAATTTCAGGATCGTTCAAGTTTAAACTGAGTAACTGCAACCTCTTGGAACTCAACACAGAAAGCAAATTTAAAAAGGCGTTCTTACCAGTTTCACAGATTTATTGTACATTTTAACATATTCCTGTGAAAGCAGAACTTCATCAATTTTGAAAGTTACACCTGAAAAACTCAACTGTCTTGCTATGTACATTCCTCTCAGCTTCATATCCATAGCAACTATTTCCATGGCACCAACACCTCTAAAATAAAGGAACAAATTAAGTCAATATTAGAATTTTCAAGAGCAAGGATTTGTTAAAAAAACCCTCAAGTGCTTTAGAAGAAAATAGCATGCTTACAAATGTGAAGAAATATGTTTTCAAAACCATTAGTACTGTTTGGTTAAACACATCCAATCAGGGGGGTCTTGAAATTTAGCCTTCACATAGAACTATATCCCCACCTTGTGAGTATTAAGTGTATCCCACGAGGTATAAACACTCAAATAGTTACATTTTCCCAAATGACCTAGCACGCATTAGGAGACAGTACCTTACAAACAGTAATTGGATAATGAAGTTGGTCCAAATATATAACAAAATCTTGCATTGCGATTTTATAAACTCCACTGAAGATTTAAAATAATGAATACAAACTGTACTAAGCTATTCAGATTTAAGCTGATATTAAAATAATTAAACTAGTAGGTAACTTAAGTTCTTTTCAACAGCAACACACCTTTAGCAATACCTTGAGAGCACAGAAGTCAACTGCAAAGCTAACCTCATCACAAGCTTGGGCCTGTAATTTCATTATTGCTCATCTGATACGTACTCAGTAATGAACTGGAGACTACACTTGCACAGTCTAGAAAAGTCATGCATCATGTAGATGGTATGCAAGAAGATGCATACTAAGCCCTACTGTACATTCTGAAGGGTTCAAAATCCTTTTTAAGTAGGCAAAACATAATATATTAAGATGCTCACCTACCAAAAAATGTAGCAGTTGCATTTTCTACTGACCTCTTACATTTATTTTTTTAAATAAGTTCTGAAATACGAAGTACCTTGCAGCAGCATACATAATTTTTCTGAACTGGGTTCTTATGCCAGAAAGCATAAGAACAAGACTTCTTCCTGTTAAACTACTTAAGCTGAATGCATAAACATTAGAGGGCTTCTGCATATAGCGAGACATCAACTATACTGAGCATACTCAGTACATACAGTGTGTTTTCATGATGAGCAGCAAAGTATTTTCATTTCATAACTCCCGCATTTTAAGAGGGCTACTTTGCCAGCAAGCTTCTAAAGCTCTCAAAATTTTCTGTGGGGGAAACGTCCCATTTTTTACCACATAAGATAGATTACATTTCTGCTAGATTTAGAAGCTAGAGTTAGGAAGTTCTTAGTGTGACAGGACAAGTTTGTAGAGGACTATGAGTGAGTGAAGACAAAGGAACTAGAAAGCACAGTCAACCACAACCATATGCATTCTTGCTATAGCTCTTCAAAATATTACCTTCTTTCAACAGCCTGAATAAAATCGCTGAATTCTCTAAATGGAGTTCCTTCACCCCATATTCCAAGACGGTTCATATATGCCATATTTCTTGGCTCAGATGCACCTAGGAGAAGAACACACTCTGTACCAGTGCCGGTAAAGACAGAGACACATTTAACGCAAACCCAGTAGTACATACCTGTGGCACTAGCATAAACAACCCTGGCTTTTGGAAGTTTATTTTGAAGTTCCAATACAGCCAGACCTGTTTTTGTTGGTTTTGATGAACCAACAGGACACAGATTCTTAGCTTTATGACACTCATCAAATACAATCTGAACCGTAATTAAGGAAAAAACTTTGTCCCACTTATTTTTAGAATGGGGAGCTAAAACAGAAGGCAAGAAAAATCTGCTAATTACAATAGGTGGAAGCAGTAAACTATAAACTCAAAAAGACACTAGTCGTATTTTTCACTAAAAACTTCAGGAAAAATATTTAGCTAGTAAGTATGCAAGAGCACAACTACCAAACACTTGAGTTCTTTAAAATGCTGTTGATACTAAAAAAAATTTTTTAAGCATTCACTGGAGAAAATTTCAGTGTAAACTTAAGGTTCTTAAACATCATATTTTAATTTTACACTTGTTTGTTATACAAAAAGCAGAAGCCTCAGTCTTGTACCAGAGTTGTGTGGCAACAGTATGATGGTAATAGATTTGGCATGAAGTTTGTAAAACTTCCAAGTCTAATGTCAGAGCATGCACACAATTGATTACTGTCATGAATAAAGAACAATACCTAAAAATACCAACAAATAAAAATACAAGATTGTCTTTAAAGATGTAAGCTTAAATAGCAATTTGGTTACAATCAACTGAACTCCAGATAAAGGATACAACTCCATCAAAGTCTTCACCACACCAGTGAAGAAGCTGCTTTAATCTGGTTTTGTATTTACCACCAGACTGACTTTCACCAATAAGAGAAGAATAGGTAGCAAAGATGACACCTTTCTTCACACTTCCATTATGTTTGGAAGAAATTTTCCCATACTTGAACTGCAATAAAGAGATAGAAATTACAGAAATTATTCAAAAGAGATCCCTCCTCAAACCCACCTACCATATGATTAAGGCATGCTGGTGGTCTTAACCTTAAGGTGTGTACACTTTGAACCACCTGTATCCCTACATCATCATTAGGGCATAGCTGGCATATGGTAATGTGGTTAAGGGGTTATACAGGGCCTTACTTAAATATATACTTAAGGAAGACTAGATCTAAGGCCTCAAAAGATTAGCAGCCACGTTCTTTGACTACATGGTTTCCTTAAATACAATTAACATTTTCGTTTCAATGCATCCCTTAGAGCTAATATGTCAAGTGTATTTACAGATGCTACTATAAATGACAATTTCTAATGTTTTGCTGTATTTTAGAAATTAAGACTTCATAAAGCAAAAATACTACCTCAAAACAAACTAAGTTCAGTGAATTCAACCAGTAATCACACTTCACAGTTTATGCAAGTGGCTAATTCCGAGCAGAGGCACTGTCTCCAAAAATAACTGCACACGCTACTGCTGCTTTAATAAATTACCAAGGAAGTCTATTATTCAAGTATTACATACAAAAGTGTATTACATATAAAAAGTGCCCTGAGAGATAGAAAGGAAAAATTCAAATGCTACAAAGTCTACAAGATTTAAAGAATATTTCAACTTCTGGAAAATACTCTACTACTAGTGTCAGTAGTGGCTTGAAGAGTAATGCTTTTAAAATATCACATGCTAAGACTTAATCCTACAAGGCGCCTATTTACATGATTAACTTAAAGCACTGTGTGGTTCTTCATAAGATTAAGGCCTGTCAAACAAGACCTAGACAGCAAATTTATTGAAATTAGTACATTCTTACTCTTAAAACAGTCAACATGCACAACTTGTCACACAAGCGTACCTAAAGTTTTGCCTCAACTGTACATAGTAAAAAGTTTCCACACCTTGTTTAATGAATGAACCAATATGTTTTTTGCTCCAATATCTCTCAAATCTCTTTCAGCATCGTATTTCAGATCATTTGACACGCTAAACCTGAAGATATAAAACAAAGCACATATTCTGTAAGTTACAGCAGAAGTTCAAAAAGCAGTTGGTAGAACATTTGTTGGAAGACAGATTACACTGAATTTAAGTACGATAGTCACTACAGTGTCTGCTCTTAACAAATCCTGACACACTTACCAGACTGCTCTTTTTCTGCCTAACAAGTAATTTTCATAGATTATTCCAGCTATGGTCCTTCCTTTTCCTACACCAGCACCATCACCTATCAAGAATCCAGCTCTGTCTCCATTGGGCAGGAATGTTTCATGTTGCTGTAGGAAAAAGAACAAAAAACTTGTACCCATTCTCCAGAACACAACACTGTGGATTGTCAGAAATGAGCAAACCTAAGAAACACCCTATTGGATGAGACCAGTGGTCCACCCAGCCAAGCAGCCTCCTGACAGAAGGACGAGGGGATTTTATTTAGGGAGAGCATATGAACCTAACTGCTTTATGTGATCCATTCTCCCGCTTCTTCCCTCAGCACCTAGAATTGCTGTATATATCTGTCTAATTCTTTTAGTGCCTACTACCAGACTGGCTGCTTTTTTTAACCCACTGATATGCACCTCCACAGCCTTTTGCAGCAGCAAGACCCAGACATCCACTGCCTGGATAGAAGAATACTTCTTTACACATTTTAAACCAATCTCCTATCAGTTTCATCAAGTTCTGCTTTGTTCTTGTTTTGTGGAATTCCACTGCCACCTTGATTACATAAACCTCGATTTCATTCCCCTTCATTTTTCTCCTCTCCAGCCCAAGGCATCCCAGCCTTCTTAGTCTCTTTTCATGATGCAACTTCTTCCCTCCTGTGATCATTTTAGTTGTCCTCTAACTTCACTACCTTCCTCCCTGATATGCAGAGAGCTGCACGCACATCTGATGTGGGCCCACTGAAGTTTAATATAACAGCAAAATAACAGCCAGTCTTGTTCTCTATACCCTTCCTAATGATGCCAAACAGTGTTGGCTTTCTTAGCCTGCTGCTACTGCAGCCATTAAGTTATTTCAGAGAAATAAAAATAATGACTAAGAGGTCCTTGCTAAGTTTTAAGACAGTTCGAGATCAGCATCATGGAAGTGGTTTAGACAAAGCTTTCCTAGGTGTATTACCTCACATTTATCTGAACTGAAGCTCACCTGCCACCTTCTAATGCAACTCAAACCTTTAAGCTCTTATTATTTTATCTCCTTGTAAAACTGACATAGCTGCACTTGTCAGATAGTAGTTTTTCTTCTTAAATTCTATGTTAGCTTTTAAGCTGTACTAATGTCTAGCATACCTGGGCTGCGTAAGTGATTGCTTCAAGTTGCAAAGCTGACAACCAGCCACTATCAATTGTTTCTTCTGATATTGATGTCTGGTACCACACATCAGGAGGAGTTACACTGGATAATGAGCTGGTTTCCACTACTGGGTCAGGATGACGTAGACCAATTTTTACTGGTTGCAAAGGGAGGGGGAGGAAGGGAGAAAGTGAAAACATAATACAGAGTTCTGTTGCTGCAGCACAGGTTATTGTATTTACCAGAACAAGTTACAATTGTCCATTGCAAAGGCTGAACTCAAGAACAACTATGTTTCATGGCAACAGTACTTCAAGTGTTAAGCAAACTGCATTGCATACAAAGGAATACATTAACCTGAATTTATATAACTGCAATCTTAACTTTGTTTCCCTTCTCACCACCTTCCCCCAGTTTTATTAAATTAGATAAAATTCAGTTCACAGAAAATTAAAATATTTGTGTACTTGACATGTTTGAGAAAAACTGGTCTGAACTTTGCCTTACCAAAAGGCCAGAGGCAGTCTCAAGATGCCAGAATCACAAAAGCAACATTCTTCTCACTATTTATATAGTGCAGTTTTTAAGCAGTATGAGAGGAGAAGATTTAGAACAGACATGGTTTAATTGCTGACAGATCTCATCAGTGACAATAAAAATTAACTATTTAGCTACAAACTCCATGCAAAATTTTTTGCCTTGCTTTTACAGCAGGTCAGCAATGTACCTAGGAAACAAGGTAACAGCTTTTTGTCACCGATTACAATAAAGAAGAGAAAGGAGAAAAAACAAACCAGGAGATGGCAATTAACAGCAGTAAAAGATTCACACTTTTTTTTTAAAAAAAAACAGCTCTAAGTCATCAGTCAGGAACAATGCAGGAAGAATGTGCTTAGGGTAATTTCACACCAAAAGACTCAAACTAGATTCTCTAGTGTAGCAGTGACCATTTAATCCCTTCACAAAATTTCCTCTGCTGAGGCACAAAGCATCTTAACACAGGTAAAAAGCCTGATCTTGGTTCAATCAGTTATATTTCCAAAACAAGCACTGCTCAGAGATACACTAAAGAATTCCTTTGCTATTAAAAAAGTCTGCATACCTTCCCAAATTAAGCGCTATAGAAGAAAAAAATTTCCTAGGAAAACCCACCATAAATTCAGGTCCTTTTTACCTGATTCAGACAGTAACCTATCTGTTTTTTGGTGTTAGTAACGACAGAAGAGTAAATAAATTAGCTCTCAAAACATTTCAGCCTTTTGACGTAACAAAACTTTAGGTCGTACATTTTATTGGCATATACTCAGCGTAAGTTTCTGCATGGCCCATTTCTTCTTCATCTTCTTCCTCAGGTTCCTCCTCTTCTTTTACTGCTGGCGCTTTCTAGAATAGAGAAATACCTGCACTAGTCAAACAGCACATTGTTAATACTCTAGGTCCTGGAAATTAACATGAGAAATGAAGTGAGCACAAACTTGCACCTGAATGTTTTAACACATGTACTAGAGAACTAGTGAGCAGCTGGGAAAACTACAGATGGAAAAGTAGATTTCTTACACTCTGAACAACCCTTCAAAGACAAAGTCAGGGAACTTTCTCTCCTTTGTACTCCAAACTCACATGAGCAGAATTAAAAAAGAAACACTTCTTACAGCATTTAAAATCCAAACTATGACTTAAAGAAACTGCCTTGAAAACACAACAGCTAGTTAACAGCCAAAACCTAACTTTCAAGTACTCCCATGGAGTCTCCTGCAGTTTCACATTCATTATGTAATTTCGCAGCTTCGGGGAATAGTTGTAATAGTCACAGTTCTACCCACTATTCTCTGAAACCTGACAGTTATCCATTTTTTTACTGTGGTCTTGATCAATGTAAATATATGAATATTTTTTCAAGTACTTGCTAGGTGACAAACCAAAAATCTTCCACAATTACCAATTCAATATTTAATATAAAAAAGTAATCTGAAAATCCTTCTGTATGCCAGTCACTAAGGAGCACTGTTCATCACAAACTTCAGCCTGATTCTAGCTATCAGTGAAGATGCTGAAACTCAAGTGTTTACAGCATCAGAATGTATTTTTATTACACTTAGAAAACTGAATGATACTCAATTTACATCTTAAGTCAAACCACCCAGAAGGTCAGCCATACTAGAGAAAGTCTTCTAGTTTCCCTATTGCTAGTTACACAAACAGGGATATTTTAAAAGAAAATGTCTTAAAAACACAGAGCAAGTGATATCCTCATCAGCTTTAATTGGAGCACACCTTTCTTCGTCCACACAACAAGGTTCTGTTAAGGACAGTAATTTCTTTAAATTGTCATTTACTATATAGGTAGTCTGCTCTACACAGCTGTTAGTTTTAGTCATCTAACCACGTATTCATCTAGTGGAGAAACTAACCTTTTGAACAAACAGATGCACTCGATAATTCTACCACAAAAAAGGCATATATGAGTAACTACTGAAACTAGTTACAGGTGGTTGTGGCCAATAAAATACGTTCATTTGGCAAATTAACCATTTGTACTACTTACCATAGTAGGTGAAAAACTTCTCATTTTAATATCATTTATCCATATTCTTGCTACCTCTTTTGTGGAAGCCTCCTTCTTCACTGCACCATTGCTTAGATCAGCTACAAAAGAAAAGCTGCGTTTTACAGGAATACCTTCCAAACATCCACTCAAATTAACATCCTTCTCTATTAATGAGCTGGAAAAGAAGTTTAAGATGTCCAGTAGCACACTGATGCTTCAAGAACACAGTACTTTTGTCCAAATTAAGAAGTCTGAGCAAAGAGTTAAATCCTGTTACTTCTTTGACTGAAAAGACTTCCCATGCAATACCACTGCATCTGACACAGCTGTGTATTAGTTTCAGTATTTAAAAAAAATAAAAATATTTTGGACCATCACCAGATCTATACATCATATTTAGAAATGCTCCATCTTGTGAGCCTATGAAGTTTAACAACAAACCAGAAAGCCCAGTGTTTCAACAGAAATTAACTTACCTGGTCTGGTGGCATTTACCACCTTAGGAGAAACTACAATTATTTCTGTAAAACAAAAAGTCAACACTTTGGACTCAATTGTTTCAAGTTTGTAACAGGATCCTTCAAGAGTATGATTTATTAACTTTCCTGTCCTCAGCCACATTTGGAAGCAACTGACAATAGGGCTCAGTACAGAACTAAAAAAATTTACACAAGGATAGATGTAAAACACTGAAAGCAGCTGTCAAGCTTCCATCACGTTGACAGTCAATGCACGTAATAAATTTAGTATAACTGCCCCTAAAAACCAATTAAGACAATTGCACAAAGTTTTCCTCAAAGAGGTTGCATAATTTAACTTAATATTTTCCCATCTAGAACTCCTGCTGCCTGAATTATAAGAAAAGACCATGCTTCCTTCCAAGAGCTTCTCTGCCCTTGAATTTTCTACAAGCATTTGTCAATTTTTTTAAGCACGAAGAAGGATCCAGAAACACAAGCACACAAATGAGAAATGCAGTTCTAGAAGTTGCATGTCTCCTTCTCACTTAATACAGAAGCTACAGATTCAACTATTTTCTGCAGCTATGCCACTACAACAGCTATTGTGTATTGATGTTACCTATTACTATGTGCTTCTGTGAGCTTTCATTTAGCACAGAGGGGATAAGTTAGTCCTATAAAACATTTTCCCCCTGCTCTTCCTCATTCCTTTACCCCCATCCCAACTTCACTTGGTGTCTCAACTTGAATTTGTCAACCACTCCATAACAGAAAGCAATGAAACAAGGAAGCACACTTCTTTTTGTTTCAGTCCTGAAAGTTTCATTTATTGTGCACTCTATCTGCATATGAAAAAAATAGGTTACTTCCAATCCCGCCTATAAACAACAACAACAACAAAATCAGTAAATCTTATTTCAGAGACAATGAAAATACAGTAATCCAGAAAAAGCCTGCATACCTTTCAGAAAAAGCAGCAATAGGTATTTTCAAACTCACCTAGTCTGATCTTAACCTCATGTTAAAACCACAACAACTTGAAAGAATCAAATCAAAAAAAACACACGCATGCAGCTTTTCCCTTATATTGAGCTGACCACACAAGATGTCCACATCAGAAATAACATACAAAAGAAGATTATGAAAGGAATCACAAAATGAAGATTTGGAGCATGGTAACAAAATACTTGTGGCATTTAAGTTAACATCACATTTAAGAAGTAACATGGAAACAACCAGCAAGTTTTTAGGACTTGAAGTTTTTAAGCACAATAAATTTGATGCCTCCCATGAAACATAGAGGGACAGAGATGTTCTCTCCCAGGAGATGCTTTACAGAAACACCCTATCATAGGAGTACTAGCACGTACTACAAATCTAGTTTGGAAGACGTCAAAAAAAAAAGTACTCATTTGTCATAGTTCCACAGCAAGTATACAGTAGAACAGAAACTGATGTAGGCTCAAGTAAGATAACTAAATTAACTTCAGTAATGTTCATGAATTAATTTTACCAATTTGCCAGCTGCACTCTAAAATGTCATTTTCCTCATTCCTTGCAGTAAATCAAAAGCTTAAATTTTTTTAAAAGCCTGTTGTTTTGTATTACTTTACCCTGAATTCTAACACTATTGAAGTTAGAATAGAATTTATCAGGTTTTCTGGACCATTTCATTTTACTGTGACATTCTACTAATCAATGAAAGTACAAGATGTGCAAAGATCTTCACGTTATATTATTTCACTATTTGCCTAAAATACTGTAATTATGAAGAAAGAAGAAAACTCACTTGCTGCTGTTGCTACTGGTTGGGCAATATTAGGAGGTGGCTTCAATTTCATGAGTTCATTAAGACTATTATTCTTTAGCAGATCTTTCAGCTGAATCTGGTCCTTCGAAGGTGTAGTGGTCAAGGCATTCCGTACTGCTGGTGCTGCAACCGAGGGTCGAGTGGTTGTGCTGGTCTGAATGATTTTTGCTACAGTGATAGTCTGCCTTGTAGTTGTAACAGGTGTTGTTTTTGTCATCACTATTGTAGTCCCCAAAGTTGGAAGCTGATTTATTTGATTCAGCACAAAGGTTGTGGTGGATGGTGGTTGCTAGCAACAAAGAACCAGGGAAATTTTCAGAAGACAGTGAAAAAAAGCAGACTTTATTAGCCTTTCATCTAGAGCACGGGGATCACCAGTTTCTAAAAGACTCTTGTAATAAGAAATGTCTTCACATAACATGCTGAAGACGCTAGAGTAATTATCTTGTGGTGCAACAGTCGGAGCAAGAAGTGTCTATTCATCAATATATTCCCATATGTATTTTTGAATGGTACTTTAAGTTTTATTTTAAGGTAAGGGAAAGGCAATAAAAAAATAGGATGAAGGATTCATCACCTAGGCACAAAACATGACTACTACAGGTACAGGAACCCTGAGCTGAAAAGCATTTCCAATATACAAACTAGTTGCACAATTACAAAAGTAAATAGCTTGGATTACTTAAAAGTATAGGTGCAGCCTTTTTCAGACACACTGCACTACATCTACTTTCCTGCAGATCTGCTTTTTATATTCTCATTTCAGGCGCAACCACCAGACTACAGTGCTCAGAATTATCTGCGGCTAGAAAAGGTGGTACATAGTTCGGGCATAGGAGACAAGTTTACACAACCTCCCTATCCCCAGAATTTGCATGCAGGGGAAGTAAGAGGCACATGGGACACCTCAATGTTTTTCTGCATACTGTTTTGTCCTCCTTTGTGTTCCTCGTTCATAGAAATCATATCAGCCCACAGTATGCTAAGCTTTCACAGTCTCAGTACAAGTAGAACTGAGACGATGGCCAACTGGCATTTTACAGTCCCACCTCTTTTGTTACATTTTACCAATATACTGTATTGGGTTTACGTGGCAAGGTTTTGGTAGCGGGGGGACTACGGGGGTGGCTTCTGTGAGGAGGTGCCAGAAGCTTCCCCCACATCCGATACAGCCAGTTCCACCCAGCTACAAGAAGGACCTGCTGCTGGTCAAAGCTGAGCCAATCAGCAATGCTGGTAGTGCCTCTGTGATAACGTATTTAAGAAGGGGGAAAAACTGCTGCACAATCAGCAGCTGGGAGAGAGGAGTGAGAATATGCGAGAGAAACAACTCTGCAAACACCAAGGTCAGCAAAGAAGGAGGGGGAGGAGGTGCTCCAGGCACCAGAGCAAAGGCTCCTCTGCAGCCTGTGGTAAAACAGGTTGCCCCCCTGCAGCCCATGGAGGTCCAAGGGGAATAGATATCCACCTGCAGCCTGTGGAGGACCCCACACCACAGCAGGTGGATGTGCCCGAAAAATGCTGTGGCCCTGTAGAGGGGAGCCCATGGAACCCTGGAACAGGTTTTCTGGCAGGACCTGTGGCCATGCAGGGGACCCATGCTGGAGCAGCCTGTTCCTGAAGGATTGTGCCCCGCAGAAAGGACCCACACTGGAGCATTCGTGGAGAACTGTAGCCTTGGGAAGGACCCAGGTTGGAAAAGTTTGTGAAGGAGCTGCTGGAGCAGGGGAAGAGCATGAGGAGGAAGGAGCAGCAGAGACAACGTGTGATGATGCCGGGAGTGAAGCTGAGCCCAGGAAGAAGGGAGGGGTGGGGGAAGGTGTTTTTAGATTTGTTCTTATTTCTCATTATCCTACTCCATTGTTAACTGGCAATAAATTAAATTAATTTCCCCAAGTTGAGTCTGTTTTGCCCATGACAATAATTGCTGATCTCCCTGTCCTTATCTTGACCCATGACTCTTTTGTCCTTTTCTTTCCTCCCCCATCCAGTTGAGGAGGGGGAGCAATAGAGCAGCTTAGTGGGCACCTGTTGTCCAGCCAAGATTAACCCACCACATATACACATACAAAATCCTGAAGTACCAGTTCTTACCCGAACATTTAATAAGGCTGGAGTTGATACAGTCTCTGGTTCTTGTTTCACAGCAGCTGTGGCCTCAGTCTCCAAGCCTAGTTCTAACGCACTAAGTGGCACTGACTGCAGAGGAAAGAAAGGAAACACTCACATTAGCAGGGGAAAAAAACCTTATGACCAAATATCCACCCACAAAGTGGAAGTTAATGGGGGAAGTCCTTAACTATGCTCATTAACAAAGGTTTCACTGCAAATAAAGATCATCAAGTGGTTGATTTCACATTCAAAGAAGTTAAACATACAACACCTTGTTAGTTAACTGTGGTGAAAATGTAATTAGTTTTGTGATGTCACTGTTCAACATACTACTGTTCCCAGTTTACGTCTGAAACGGTTATGTTCTTGCAGATTGAATGCTGTCATGGAGCTTAAACACTGTATTGTATTACACTTTTTGCACATTTTATAGGAGAGCAGCTAGACTCCAGTGATATTGAGTTCTCCATGGATACATGACAGCATGCACCCATTTAACGTCCAGAAGGTAAGTATATTTATGTTTATACTGACCTCAATAGTGTTTTTCAGATGGCTTTTTTTGTATAAAAGTTTAAAATTAATTAGCAAGTCATTTTCTAATCTCAGTACTATGAAGCAAGAAACTTATGAAAACTCTACATTCTTTAACCATTTGCTATGGACACCACGCCCCCCTCCACAACACATCAAGTACAAGCTCTTATGTCTTCTAGCAAATTACTATGTTCTTGTTTTAACCTGCTGAACAGCTGGAGTTGGTGCTGGATTTGCAAGAACCACGTCCGGCGAGTCAATATCAAATAGATCATTTGGACTGATTCCACTCTCACTCAAAGCAGCAAGCAACAGATCTTGTCCTGGCTCCACCATCTCTAAAAAATTAGAACCATAAATACAAGTTACATTTAATTTTTATTTATTTTGTGCACACATACACACTCACATTTAAAGTTCCCTTTCCTGGATTTAAGGGCATACATGATGCAGTCTCTTATATACAGAGTTTCACTTTCTAGTTTGCTCTGGCTCTTTTGTTCATTTGTAGATTTTTCCTCTATTTTGTTTTTTAAAATCTTTTCAAGCTACCCACCACATTTAGAAGCAGGAAGAATGAAATAATTTACTACACAAAATGCTATCATACCCATAAACTTAAAAAGAAAAAGAGATGCCTTTTCTAGCCTTCATCGCACTACATTTTTAAGCATTACAAGAAACACCAGAAATGGTTAGACTGTATTATGCTAATGATACATCTTTGTCAGTGAAGCACACTGCACGAGGGAAGCACAATTAAAACTCATTTAGTTTATCTTGTAACAACAAGTTAGTGATAAAAAGCTTATAAGGAAAGCTTTTCTTTCTTGCTTGCCATTACATTAGGTAGTAATTAATTCATTGGAGAAATTTTGTTTTGCATAGTGGAAAGAACAAATGTTCCACTATTATAGTATGTTAACTACATATGAAATAGGACACCAACATCAGGTCACAGACTCCTTTATGTGTAGGACAAGCAAAATTAATTTCAAAAAGCTACTCTAGACAGTTTAAAGAGTTATCAGAAAAGACAAATACTCTGTTTTAAGACGAAGATGGAAGATAATGTGTTTTGCTTCCTTAAGAAGGAAGCCCATCTGCCCTAGTACTAAGACAAAAATTAAATGAGTCCACATAACTTGAGCTGTTGCTTATACATTCTAAGATACACCCCAAGTAGAAATTCATTTCACTTATTCTCCACACCCCACCCTGTAACACCCACTGGTAACAAGCATCAAAAAATAACAAAGCTGAACACCTACTCTAAAGCAGAAAAGAGGACAAAAATATTTGTTCGCATTTTAGATACATTCACCGACTCCGAAACAGCATTCACTTCCTTTTCCTCCTCTACATGTGCAGCGAAGCCACATCCACCTGGTTGGTCACGCACATTTGGCAGAACAGGTAATTCTTGTAATAAAGCAAGCCTCGGGCACTTAATTCTTATTCTTCTTAGTTTAGTCTGTCCAATAGTAGGGAGAGACCTTCCTTTAGTGGACTAACACTGACATGGTGGCACAACTGAAGTAGTGGATGTAAGGTACTGGGACAAGGCAAAGATACACTTTTAAGCATCAAAGACTGTACTACCCAAAAGAACACCAAAGCAACAACCAATGATTGGTGGGACTACTACTGACCACACAAAATCCCATTAAACACCACTTGCTGTGTCAGAACTAGACTCTGCCTTTTTTTTAAAAGCATTTGAGGTGATCAGACAAATCAGCAGAATGGCTTGGTTTGTAGTTATCTGGTACAGAAGATACCAAGAAATATTAAGACATCTAGCAGATTCAATTAACATGGCAGCTCCTTCAAAGGATCCTAGAACACTGAATGGGTCAAGAAAAATGAGAAACAATAGACTGTTAACTTTACCTTTCAGAAGGATTAAGCCTCTCATCTCAAAAAAGGGGACTACACATATACATTAATTGGGTAGGATAAATCCTTAATTTTTAGACTAAAATACCAACAGTGATCATCATATCTAAGTTTAGATGCTTACAGCGTTATTTACTAATTAGAAACAGGTGAGAAGAAAGATTAAGTCTGCAGATGAAGTTTTAGCTTATCGGTATTTTTGGTGTTAGGAACTTCAGAGCAGCCATTGAAGGCAAATTTCTCCACAGAAGGGGAATTACATGGGCTACCCCATCAAACCAGCAGCTCCAAAACAGTCTACAATCATAACTTTACAGTATCAATTTGGGAAAGAGGCATGAGCACTCTTCCACATAGTGCAACACCTTTGCTCAACATGGTCAAATAAACAAAAATGTCTGCATGTACAAGGGAAAAAATGTCAGTTATGTCATTATTTAGTTTGCATGTAGTTTTGATCACGCCATATCTAAGAGAAAGTATGACTAAAACTTGGTTGAGAGATAAGTGGCTATATTGAATAGAGGCATGGGAAGTCAGAAGCTTGGGGCTATTTACTTAAGAGTACTAGGACAAAAAAAATTACTCAAGATAACTTCTAGCCTACTCTTGCAATATATGAAGGAAAGGTCTTTCTATGAAATTGAGACTCAAAGCAAAACGAAAGCTAGAAAAAAAAACCATGCCAACACCACACAAAAAAACACATCTTCCCCAACCATCCTAAAATGGTGCCACAACTTATCAAGTCTGTTTCAAGTCAAGTTTAACATATCCACAATTACACTGAACCTTTTTTTAACCTTTAAAAACACAATGGGTTGGGTATCTTAAGACAGTCTCACCGAGTTCAGAAAACACATTTATAGCAGTAATACTTTAATTGCTTAATTCAAAGTTCTCACTAGGTGACTAGTGACAGAAACTAGTATAGCAATTCCTACAATTCCAGAATAATTATCTTCAGTTTAGAAGCACCACGTTCTTAGCAGGGCTGTTTTCACATAAGAAATCCCCCAGCTGCATTTCTCTCATGCTAACCCCAATTTTAACAGTCTTAAAAATTAGCAGTTGCTAACAATCCAGCAAAGTGCTAAATAAAACAACAGCAATTGTTTATTTGTCTGACAGACAGTTTGGACAATGAAAGTTTGACTAGTTTCACTTATTTTGTTTCTGTACACCAGGAACAAAGCTGCATTGTTTGAAACTGGAACAAAAGGAATTCTGAACTTCTAGAATTTTTACATTAAAAATCACTGAATACTTAGCACCAATTTTAGGCTTTGTAAAACGTCCAAGCACCACTGCTGCCCTCCCTCCACTCTCTAATTTCTCCTTCCCCCCATATAGTTTTAATTTAGCAAGGAAGTTAAATGAGGAGAAGAGGAAAAAAAAAAAACAGGAGAAGCTGCATCATGATAGCTTAGTTTATTTTTTGTGACATACGCTAGTCAAGCCTAAAATGTTATCAAGCTGAAACAGCTCCATAATCTTACAAGGAGGAGGCTCCTTAGTTAACATAAGTGAAAGCGACTTTATCAAGCTCTGCAGCTCAGCTTTGGCAATACTATATAAGGACCTGTTTGCCACATCTTAAAAATCTCCAAAAGAAAATACTTATAAAAAAGTTGTGAATATTACAAGCTGTTCCCTGAGCATTTCACCAGTTGAAGAACTGTTCTGAGCATGCAGAATCTTGCAGATAAGGTTGTCTATGTTTAGTCAGGCTGTCCAATGTCACTGAGCAAGAATCAACCTGTTAGATAAAACTAAAATAATATATTTATAAAATTTCATCCGTATTATCTCAATTATTTTCTTTGTATTAAGAAAAAATATAAACTGCTGCCATTTCAAGAAGGGCTATCAAAACACATCAAGCATTTTTAAGGTGCTCCTCCACTGAAGAACATAGCCTAAAACTTTGATAAAAAGACAAGTTTTGCTACCACTGCACATTATGTAAATAATTTCCAATTTAAAGATACAAAACCAGAATGCCATGTTTAATATTATGTCATGTATCCATGCCAACCTGGCTCTCTCCCTCCCTCCATTTTAGCTTTGGTACAAAGAAGCAAAACAAAAAAAAATTTCTAAAACACATGTCGAGCAACCTGCTCTCCATTTCCCCTACGAAAAATAATGGTAGAATCCTAAATGATGAAAAGGCTTTTGATTTTTAGGTCTGTGAGTTACATGTTGTAACACTGTATACCTAAGTACTTATTTCAAAATCATGATGAGCTATAGTATCACAACTTAGCCCAAATCAAACATCACACTCAACTAGGCACAGCTATTTCCAGCCCCTTCAGATGTGTGGCCTCTATGGCGTACCCAACCTGCAAACTTAGGTTTTAATGCTTGGCCTGGGACACTAATGTAGTTAAGCAACTCTTGTTCTACTTTTATTGGAAGGGTTTTCCCCACTGGCTTTCTGAGGAATACATGCCACTTGAACCATACTGGAAGCCATTTAAAATATCACACAAGTTGTAGAGAAAAGACAGATACTTCCCTCAAATTCTCTGGCTGTCTAAACTGTGAGCTATTATCAACCTAAAAATTTCACATCTCCATTTGCAGCCTCTCACAACAGAGGCGTAAGGGCTGCTAACCCCCAATCCCACACAACAGGATTCTCTGGATACCCAGATGGGTTCTGCTCATCTTGCAGCTTTTGGCTCCAGAAGGCAACATGGGTAACAACAAAAAAGAAAAAACCCAACCAACCCAATCCCTTCTGGTCCTTTCCAAGTCACCATCCAATCAAAGAGTAAAACGCTAATTACTGAACTCACCCATCCTTACATGCTTTAACCTCAAGACTAGTAGTTAACATTGCATTTAAATGTCCAAAGTTAACTTTTAATTTTTGTGAAAACAATTCCAATCCTGTAAAAGACATACCAGTTTTTCAAACGCTGGTTACCTCTCTAAAGTCAAAGCTTGTAAGGACACGAGGTACAGTTCACAATACTGTGGGATTCAACTCTGCCTCAAAGCTCTCTTATGACTGTTTTACGAAATTTACAGTAGTCAGGATAGACAGTCTCAAAATGTGAAATTCAGAAGTTTTTTTAAATGTTAAGAGACTAAACAATGCAATGCTTTGGCATGCAATCAGCTTTCAGACTAAATGGTTGGAGGTAGTGAAATTTAGCCAGCAGTGAAAGTGTTTAAGAAGTAAAAACCCAGAAGAGGTAAGAACGGTATCTGAGCACTAGAACCCTTCCTTAATTTTGGCCTGGGAGTCAGTTCTAGGTGTAGCTCAAGGCACAAGAAATGCATTAACTATATCTGCTACCTACTTCAATAGCTTTCGGAGTAGCTATCAGCCAGTTTTGATACCAAAGGACTTGTCTGGACAAGACGACAAACTGCCCACATTTTATTTTTAAAGACTGCATTCAAATATAACATATCATGCCGGTAAGGAAGATACAGAAAAACAATCAAAATGCCATGCTGTTATAACTTCTGCCATGGTAAATTCTTTGCTTTACATCATCAACTATAGTTTTGCTATCCAGAGGGGGGAAAAAAGCTTGCAAAACATTCACGTATGTATTTAAATAATTTTAATCCAGACACAACCTGTGTACTCTAAAGCCAAACAGTCTATCACTGAGTTAATTCTTAACTCTAGAGCAAGTTAAAAAAAAAGAATTTATTGGCATGAACAAACGACACAATCTAAGTTATCTAATACATCAATTCAACTTTTTTTTTTTAAGCGTTTAAACGACTGGCCTCATCTTTAACAGGTATCAAACAACTAAAACCAGCCTACAAGTACCTCGAAAAAAGTACAAGAGTTCTAATTTATAGCCTCAAACATAGGGTGGAACCTGGTCAGCTAAAAATAATAATGAAACAACCGAAAAAATAGAAGAAAAACCCGCAAGGCCTCTTCCCCTTCAGACTGTAGGGGCATTTTTATGTTAAACAATTACTCACCCTAGCAGCCTCTGTTTGAGGTGCGCTCGTTAAGCGTCACTGGACTTTGAGGCCGGGTCTGTCGCTGCGGCGTTCAGCCCCACCGCTCGCTCCCCGGGAGCTGCGGGGCCCCCGGAGGGCTCGGCCGGGCGGGCCAGCCCCGCGGGAGGCGGCGGGAGGGTCCCCGGCTCCCAGCCTCGCCACCTTCCCCACCAACACGTGTTCCCGACATAAACTTCCGGGTTGGGCTAGAATTGGCTGCGTAATTGTGTCCCATGCACGACTTTTTGTTTTCAGACCTTCATCTCTTTAAAGATCCCTTTAACAGCATCAAGGATCCCGGAGAAGGGCGAAAGGTTGCGTCTCACGGCAGCCTTTAGAGCCACTCAAGCACCATAAATCAAACCCCCCCGCCCCCCCCGCCTCGTTTCACCAGAGCGGCTCCATTTCAAACCTTAACAATTAACCCAGCCGCGGAAAGAGCGCACAAAGGCGAGCGGCGCGGATCCGGCTGGGAGACGCCGCCGTCCCGATGCCATTTTGCCCGAGCGGGGCGGAGGGGGGTGGGAGGGAGGGAGGCCAGCCCCACCGCCGCCCCCCACCCCCGCGCCGCCAGCTCCGCCAACCGCTACCGAAACGCTTCCCCGGAGCCAGGGGGCTTCGCCGCCCGCCCAGGCGGCCCCTCCGCCCCCGCACGCCCTCCGGCACAAAGTTTGCCCGACTCCCGGGGAAGCGGCGGCTCCGCCGAGACAGCGGCGCCCTCCCCCGCACGCCGCGCCGCCCCTGGCCCGCCGGGGACCCCCAGCGGGGACGGCCGCGCCGCCCGCCGCAGGCTGAGGGGCCAAGGGAAACGCGGAGCTCGCTGCCGGCACGGCGGCCTCCCTCCCGGACAACCCCCCCACCGCCGCGGCGGGCCCGGTGCGCGGCGGCAGGGGACTGAGGGGAGGGGACCCCCGGGGGCACCACGGCGGCCCCGCCGCGCAGGGAAGCGCCCTGAGGCGGCCGAGCAGGCCCACCGCCAGGCGAAAGGGCGGAGCGGGACTCACTCTCTCGCGCTCTCGGTCCTCCC
Source organism: Ciconia boyciana (assembly GCF_034638445.1). Taxonomy (NCBI): domain Eukaryota; kingdom Metazoa; phylum Chordata; class Aves; order Ciconiiformes; family Ciconiidae; genus Ciconia; species Ciconia boyciana. The sequence continues at coordinate 10,182,157 of NC_132948.1, forward strand.
GCGGCCGGTCCTGGAAGTCTCCGCCGCTGGCCCCGCCGCCCGCCGCTTTCTAACTCACCGCCGCCATCTTTGCCCTCCCTCCCCTCTCACAGGGGAGGGGGAGGGGAGGGGGGCTGGGGCCGCCCGCCGCGCCGCACCACGTGACCGCCGCCGCGCCTCCCCCCGCCCGACGCGGCGCACCCTCCCCACGTGACACCAGCCGCCGCCCGCCGCTGGCGCGCGCTCCGCGCCACGTGACCCAGCCCCCTCCACGCCGGCCTCCAGTCACGTGGCCGGCTGCCGCCGCCGCTGTCTCGCGCCCATCCCCCCCCCGCCGCCGCCGCCGGGCTTTGGCGCGCACTCCCCGCGCTCCCCCGTCACGTGAAATAGCGCTCCTCGTTTCTCCCTGCCCCAGCAACAGGCGAGGGCAGCAAGCTCCCCAAAAAAACCCGGCGTCTCCAGCGTCCTCGAAAAGCGACGTCCCCGCAGGCGGGCACAGCCCTAGGGCGGCGGCCGGCGTCGAGAGTGGCGATCTGGGCCCGGTTCCCGGTGGGTGGGGGAGGGGAAGGCGGAGGCGAACGGCTGCAAGCGGTCACGTGATCCCGGCTCTTCCAAGATGGCGGTTGCCGCGAGGACGCGATAGGTAGCGCTCTCGCGAGATCTGGCTCTTCTTGAGGCATCATGGGGAAAAAAGAGGGGGCCTGAGGCGGGGACGCCGCGGCGATGACGCAAAGCGCGGGCAGTGCGCAGGCGCGTCTTGTGTCCGCGCGGAGGCGGCCGTGCTCGCGCGCATGCGCGCTGCGCACCCGTCTGGGGCGGTGCGCGGCGTTGGCGGCAGTTAGGAGCTGAGCGGGCGGCCTCGGGCGCGGCTGAGGCGGGCTGGGCGCGGTGCTCGGCCTCCTAGGGCCGCCAGCCTGAGGAGAAATGATGTTGTTTCCGCCTTCCCCGCCCGTGCTCCCGCTGGTGAACGCGTCTCCCTTCAGGCGGACGCTCGGTTCCATCCCGCCGCGGTTGGCACTGGTGTTCCTGTGGAGCCGGGCCTGGGCGCCTCCCTGTGAAAGCATGCTGAGGCGGCTTTGTAGTAGTACTCTGGTACTACTTGAGTACTCTGGCGGGGTCCGTGCCATCCAGTCCTGTGGATATGTACGCCCCCCCCCCCCCCCCGTGCCCTCATAGTCCCACGAGTCTGGTGTTTCCCTCACAGGAGCTTCCTGGACTCCTCTAGGAGAATGAGAAGCTGTGCAGAGGGCCATTCCTGCTGACCAGCCTGGGAAGGCCACAACTCTGAGCATGTGCTGGCACATGAATTTTCCCTTGCAAATAATCTACAACCTGCTAATGTGAAATTTGCTGCTGCAAAGAGCTAACTATGCTTGAAAACCTGATGACTAATGCTAGTTTTACATTTGGAGAGATCTTTTTAGCACTTAAGGCCCTCAGAATGACAGATTTTTGCAAAAAGAGTCAGTCTTCCATTAGAACATTTTCTCAGTTGTGTAAGGATAGGGCCATTTTTAAGAACTTTAACATAAAATTGAAGCAGACTGAAATAGAGTGTGGGCAGTCTATTTTACTTTAAAACAGTTTTGTACTGCTCATTCAATTTTATACAAGTTTACTTATTTTATCGTTAGACAAACTTAAGAAGGATTAAAATAACCAATAAAGGATTAGACAGATTTAGGCTAAGCTATTTAAAGACAAAGCAGTGTTAATTAAACTGACTTAAATAATTCGGATTAATCAGTGATGCTTCAGACACTAAATGGAGAAAAAGATGACCGAAGTCTGGCCAGAGATGAGAAGAACAATTTAAACAGCAGCTAATATCTTGATTACTGCCCTCTACACACTTCAAATAAAGGCACAATGCAGTACAGTTCACGTGCGGTGTATCTAACGTTAAATACATCTAAGCAGCTCCCTACCATCATGACAAGAAAGTGACTTTTTGATGTCTTGAGTTGAAAATATAGTTATCCGTCAGGCCTGCGAGCAGAATTTATGATCATCCTCGACTGGGAGAGGTGAGTGATCCCACTGATGGCCGATAATGCTTCCTACCAGCCTGAAATTGGCAGACACAGAATTATCTGCGGGATGCTGTTTCCCTAGGATTTTGCATGTAATTTAAGGATCTCACTGAATGCACTTTTTTGTCAGAGATCCTCTTTTTTATCATTGGTAGATACTATTCTGAATGTAATTAAATTTTATAATCTATGAAATGTAGTTAGCACCTACTGGCATTTTACTATAAGATTTTATATATAGTAAAATACAGTATGTATTTTTATATATAAAATAACGTTGCTTAATGTAACACTCAACAGATACCCTTAGGGCATTGTTTTTACTTGCTTTCTAATGGAGAGGTACAGTGGCTGAAACTCAAATTGTTAGGAATTTCATCTTGTGAATAAGAAATTTGTGTAAATGTTGTGATATTTATTTAATTGCAAATATGCCAGGTGCTGTGTGAGAACTACAGCAAGAACTTGCTCCCAGGTGGAAATATTTAACAAGCATGTATTGTTGCTATATTTGAAAGAAATTGAACTTTTGAATTCAAAGGTAACCAGTCCCTAAAAAACAAGATTTTTTTTTTAACTGGGTGAAGTGTTAATTTAGACTGAAGGTATTTACTCTGAAGATTTTCTTTCCTTTCTGAGCAAGTCTAACACCTTGCTCATTAATTTTTCTTCCCTTCCCCCACAAAAGAATTTCACATGTCCGCATTAAAGCGCAGCGCTCTCAGGAGCTGCCCTTACAGTACCGCGGGAGATAATATTTAGGTCACTGGGTTTTAAAGCTGGTGCTAGCGGGAGTCGGCCAGCACTTTCCCATCCGCTGTATATCCTGAGTCACGGTGATGGGCGGTTGCAGACAGACGCGCCCTCTTTTGGGCTGTAGCCTTACGTGTGATAGCATCTTCACTCCCCCTCGGTACTGGCTTTTTGGCCATAACTCCCTGAGGAAAGCCGAGGGGGGCAAGCCAGCGTGTTTTGTTAATTCCTAGCGTGATCCCACCGTGCTGGTAGCAGAAGCCAGTTAGAGATGACGTTGTTTTCTTTGTTGCTCCAGGGAAGAGAATTCCTTAGCTTGCTTTGCCCTCTAGTGGCGGCCCCCACAGCTTCAATGCAAACTCGGTTGCTTTGTTTAATACACATATGTAAAATTAATATTAAAAATATCCAACCCCCAAAAGCTGAGCAAAACCACAGTGAAGGTGTTTCCAGAGCCTTCCCAAGACATTAGGAACAGTGTTCCTCAATTACTGCAAGAAGAAAATCATCATTAGGAATTTATGAAGATTTTTTTTCCAGTCATGTCCTAGCTATGTGAAAAGAACAGGGTGAATGGGGGTGGAAAAATCAGACCGGTGTCTGCCAAGGGCTCTGGTGCTCATCTGGAGAGCTTGGGGCACCTGCCTTGGTAGAGGAGTTCATCGACACAATGCCCAGCTGATGTCAGCTGGCTGCAGCCTTGTGTCTGCTGGAGTTTACCGGAAAACACCTAGTGTGTTTTGGTTGCCTGTCTGTGAAATGCATATGTATGCCTCGTTAGTGAAGACACAGTCACAAGAAATTATGGTGACAATGCAGAGCTGGGTTTCTTTTGCCTCTTCTCAAAGCACTTGTTGGTGCAGAGAGCTATCTCAAAACGAGGAGAGGGTAGACTGAGACACCATGCTGCCTTCTGGTATCTCCTCTGTAGTCACGCCGCATTCCTGTCTGGTCCGCTCCCCTGCTGCCGAGGGACAGCCCAGGGAGAACGAGGCCATCCCTTCTGGGCGTTTCTTGCTGAAGTTGACAGTGGTTTTTTTTCTGTTGTTCTTCTTAAGGAAAGGGATAGTTTTCAGTTGTATCGCCATCCAGAACTGGCTGGTTATGTCGCTGTAGGAATGCCTGAGAGACAAGCAGTGGCTTGTGGCTGCAGATAAGCCTTCGGTGGGCAGCCATCCCCTGTGGCGACAGCACTTGGGGTCAGCTCACATACTACAGGCTCATATCCTGAGCACACACACGGGTAGCTGCTGTTTGATAGGTCTTAAAAGGGCTAACACTGATAAGGAGAAAGACTAGTTGTACGTTGTTGCTCAATATAATTGTTCTACTCAACGTGGAGCACCAAAGAGGTCCTGTGTGGTAATTTCCTAATTTCCACGATTATGTGTGCTGACAAAGAAGAAACTTTCAGCCCCCCTGTGTCTGCATGCCCGCTTGCCTCATTGCTGCTTCACTCTTTGCAGTCGTACTTTCCTGATGTTGAAGTACGTGTACTAGGCCTGTTGTGAGCTCCTGAGCAGGGCATCGCTGCTGAAGGCTGTTCAGGCTTTTATGGTGATGGCTCTGTGGTTTCGCCATGCTTTAGCTGCCCTCGTTCCGGGAGAGGGGATTACACAAGGATTTTGATGCTCAAGTGCAACGCTTGAGTGTTACCTCTTCTCCAGGCAAGCTTTGAGAATGGCATCAATAGACTTAAATTTCAACCAGGGAGATTTCAGCTAGACGTTGCATAAAGCAGTCTAATAGTTTCGCAGAGCAGAGCTTTACAAGCCCGCTAGCATGAGGGGTCCTCCGGGTCCCCGCTGTGAGGTGGTGGGGGCTGTGCGCGCCTATGGCGGGGGAGGCAGGAGCAGAGATCCATGTGCTCCGCGAAGAGGTGCAGGAGGGAGGAGGTATTGACGGGACCGCACCGGGCGATGCCGATGCGCCGCCAAGCCCGGACGGTACGGGGGTACGGGCGCCCGCCCCGCTGAGGCCGGCAGGGGCCCGCTTCAGCCGGGCGTCCTACCCACGTGGCGGGGCCCTGCCGCGGAAGGGCGTTCCTTCCCGAGCCGCCAATCAGAGCGCCGGTTGCCCTTCGCACGGGCCAATCAGCGCCCAGGGAACTAACATTTAAACCCTGTTCCCGGGAACTACGACCACCTCCGTGTGACAGGGAAGAGGGCGGGGTGCGGCTCTATGCGCCACTCCGGGGCGCGGAAGCGGTTATCGACAGGCGGTTAAACCAATGGGGTTGCGGAGGGGAGCGCGGCGTCTCCCTGCGGAGCGGTTGGCTTCGGCGGGGGAGCGCCTCGGGGACTGTCGGGGCAGCCCGGCCGCGGGGGGCTCCTGGGCGCCGGGCCGCGCCCCCGCGGTCATGGCGAAAGGTGCGCGGGCGCGGCGGCGGGGGGGAAGCGGAGCCGGGGCGCGGCGGGGCCGGCGGTGCGGCGGGCTGTCGCGCGGGGCGGGGGCCGGGCGGCGCGGGGCATCTCCGCGGCGCGGAGGCTCCTCCCGGGAGGCGCGGGGTGCCGGGGCCGGCGGGACTCCTCCCCCGCGCGGTGTGCGCAGCTCGCCGGGAAGGGGCTGGGCCGCCGCGGCTCGCCTCTGCCGCATCCAGCCCTTTAAACATGGCGCAGGCCGTGGCGGCCGGGCGATGACCGCGGGCGGCCGCGCCGGACATGGCTCGGGCGCCGATCTTCCCCCCTTGCTCCTAGGGAAGAACATGCCCAAGGCCAGGGCGGGCGGCGCGGAGGAGGCCAGCCCCGAGAGCGCCGAGAGGAAGGCACCCGGCCGCCCCCGGGCCGGCGGGGTAAGCACTGCCCGGGCCTGGGCGAGCGGGGCGGGCGGCTCCCGGGGTCTGCTGCGCCCTCCGCTTCTCCCCGCGGTGCGAGCGAGCCGGCGTGTGGGCCGCTCCCGGGAGCAGCGTGGCCCCGGGCGCCTGGCTTCTGGGGCTCCTCGACTCATTCCTAAATGGGTTAACTTTAAGCGGAATCGGACTCTGCCCGTGTTTCCCCGTGCCCTGCCGCACAGCTGCCCTGCAAGCGCGGGGCGCTGCCGGGGCTGTCAGCGAGAAGCCAGGCCCCAGGCTCGGCGATCCCTCCGTGCCATCTTCCCCTGTAGTTCTGTCACAAGCAGCTGGCCGGAGGTTGATGGGCACTTTGCCTTTAACCCCCCGTGGAAATAATTGTGGCTATCGCATCGAATCCCAGAGCTCCTCAGCAGCCCTTCGTGTGCTCTGCTGCGCTGAGAAAATCTCTGCTCTCGAGGGTCTCAAGCCTGGCACAGACAAAGACGTGGCAGCCGCGTCTCGGTAGCGCCAAGGCAGGGAGCTGGGAATGAGGGGAGGAAGCTACGCTGGCAAAATAGTCGTTCGTTTCCTGTTAATGATGCATTGAAAGCCAGAAGGCTCCGCTGGCAGGTGGACTGCTGCAGTTCACTGCTTCTGGCTTTCTCCGGAAATGCCCATGTTTAAACTCTTCACTGAATCTTGAGAACTTTGCAGCACAGGGTTCGCTGCTTGCAATGGCTAAAATGGAGTGTTTTCATAGTATTTCATCCTTAAAAGCCCCAGTTTTTTAAATAAGCAAGTCTTGTCTTTGATAGGCCTTTCAGAAATATTGGGGGTCAGGGGGTGTCTTAACTGACTTGCTTTTTCTCAGGCTGTTCTACTGTAATCATAATCTTTAGTAAAGTTTATTTGTGGATTGAGATTTGAGCCTTTAACTGGTCTTATTTTGTGTGTGAATTATGTACACGTGAAGTTTGTTACTTGTGATTATGCTAATTATTAAAATTATCCTATGTATTCTATTGTGTGCTTTTGTTTACTTTTTTTTGTGTGACTACATATACTGGAGTATTTGTTTAGTCAGCTATATTAGAGCTATTTTTTTAACTAATGGGAGCCTTTGTGTGCTTTTCTAAGAAAATGGATGCATGTTTTTGTTGTTTTAACTGGCTTGCAATGTCTGAAAATTGCTTTTAGTTGAGTAAAAATATAGCCAAGACAAACTCATTCTGGCCAAGTTGCATCTGCTTGTCCAGACACTGAGTTTTCACAGTTGAAATCTGTGTCCCCTACATACACTGCATAGTCAAACTTGGTGAGGTGGCAGGAGATGGTAAAAGCAGAGGTGGCACGACTCCACTAAACTTTGCTAAATTTGATACTGCTCACTGTTGATGTTCTTTGAGCGCAAGCCAGCATACAAGCTCTGGTCTCTGTGGTGTTTGACCATGCCAGAGGGTTTTACCACTTTCCTGGCTGGGCATAAGTGCTTTTTGTAGAGTCTTTAATGTTTCTTTTGCCATGAACAACTTCTGCACTTTATTTTGTGAAATATAATGGATAAAAAGATGACATTGTTTATCTCCCAGGCTTCACTGAGAGGTGTCACTCAAGGTAGACTGTGCAAAACTGATTCCTGTCTTCTGTGTTGCTCAGTACAGCATATAATTAACTGCAGTAACATTTGACACCTCATGAGAGTGTTTGGGTAAGCTCATACCTCTCTGGCTATGAGAGGTATATTCTAGGCTTGGGCAATTTTTCCTGTGTTATTTGTTTTTTGTTTTTTTTTTTGCTTGTGCTCTTTGTGGCTGCCTTCCTCCTGAGGAGCTCAGCGTTGTGGCTTTTTTAGCACCGGAGTTCATACTGTGAAGCACAGAGTGGAAGCTGGAGTTAGTTATGACGACTCCATCCTGCCACTCTTCATATGAAAGTCCTCTTGGACTGAAAGTTTGCATTAGTAAAGTTCTCTGAGTGCTTACCACCGTTATGTTTTTACTTGGTAGAAATAGCAACAGTGGCAAGGATGATGCATTAAAGCAGTGTAATTTGCATTAACACAAGTCAGCTGTCAGCCCTGGTCTTTGCAGTGTGTTGTGGATACCAACTTGATGTACCTGGCATCTGTGATGTACTGACTTTTGTGTGGGTCTGTTTTAGGAGAATGTGTTTATTGGTCAATCCAAAATCTACAGCTACCTGAATCCTAACAAAACGCCTGGTGCTCGCCCCCCGCTTCAAGAAGAAAACTCTGTCATGTATCACGAGGTGAAATGTCAGGGCAAAACACTAAAGGAAACCTACAGGAAAGAAGATGGTAAGACTGATCTTTGGGTTGCTTGCCTCATTAAATGTGCTCCTCTCACCCCCAATTTGAAAACTTTAATACACAGTCAAGAAGGCCAGGCAGCTCCCCTGGCCCAGTTGCTTTCCCAGTCCTACAACTCGATCGGCAAACTGCGACTCTACAAAGACGAGGGTGTCCTTATCCTTTTCAAAACTTAGGTCACAGGTTTACCAGGCAATTCTTCCTCTGTTTTTTTGTCTGGCTATGTTTGTATTGTCTCTCTGGATATAAAAAGCTGATGTTTGCATTGTCAATATGCCCTAATCTCCCTGACATTCTATTACTACTCTGATTCTTCAGGTCAGTGTTTGGCAGTTCATCTAATTTTTTTTGTCTGTTTTATTACCTAAAACTGGTTTATTCTATAATTTGGCTACTTTATACTAATTTATATAAAGGCAATTCAAAGTCAAATCAGGTATGAGGTAGAGGTACTGGTAGAAGAAGAAACAATTCTTAAATTTTCAGAATGAAATAAAGGCAGTGAGAAGGAGGAGCACAGATTGCAGATGCTGAGTGCCAGGCTTCATAGGTGCTTCATTGCAGTGACTAGAAATGGGAAAGTTCCATAAGTTTATGGAGGGGGGAAAAAAAAAAGCTGGCTTGTGTGTAAAGGTGCATTTAATAACCTTGGTAATTTGTCAAAACATTTTGATGCAAGCACTTTTAGCAAGCAGGTATTTTAAGTCCCACTCAACACAGGGAGCATCAGGTTTTCTGGGAACTTGGGGCCTTTAGCTCCTAATTTAGGTCCCCAGTTTTGACAAGAAAGTGAAGATGGCTTTAGCTTGTCCCACTGCTGTGGCCTTGCAGCTGTGCTTCATTTCTCTAGTGAGATTGAAGCATCTGTCTCAGCAGATGGGACTGTTAAACCTGGTGATTTGCTTTAAATAAAAACTTTATTCAGCTTTAAGCTGTGCTCACCTACCCCTAAATCAGTTGGCTGAGAAGGAAGATGTGGTCATATGGATGCAACCAAGAAAGTGTTGGTTGTGTGTGGGGTAGACTTCTTGTAAGTCCCAGCCCTTCAGTTCCTGTGGATCTCTTACTAAGTGGCCAATGCCACTCAGACCAGTGTCTGCAGCTACTGATCACAGCAGTGCAGGATCCAGAGAGGCTTCCTATCTCTCTTCAGTGCAGGATATTGATTAGCTTACGGCAACTTGATAATTTAGTATGCCAGATGCAAACTGTGCAGTTGTTTCAAACACTGCACTGAAGGTGTTGTGTGTTCAGGTTTGGAAAACTTGTGAGTCGCAAACCTAACGTGACAAAGTACTTGGGCTCTGTTTTACCCTTTCCCTTTCTCTGCTCACCTCTCCCTCCGTACTATGTGTACTGTAGCAATGACTAGTCAAAAGTTGAGTAACAGCCTGTCTGGGTTCTAGCAGAAAGAAATTGTATCATTCCCTTCCTCTTTCTCCTGTTTGACAGAACTAGAAACTTGGACTAGAAACCATTGGAGTCCATTTAAAGCACTCTGGTATAGATGATCCTAAGTTCAGAGCCTTACTTTATTTTCCTGTCACCAGAAAAAAAGAATGGTGGCAATATAATTGAAGGTGCTATGAAACCAGAAGACCAGAAAGATAAAGAAAGTGGGTGCGATACTTCAGTGCCCTCCTCTGATCAAAACCAAGAAACTGTAGAAACTCAAAAGACGCCCCTGCCTTCAGACTGTGCTGATGAGGCCAATGCAAAGCCAGCTCAGAAGAAGATGGTTAAAGCAAAACGTGGACCAAGGAGAAAGTAAGTGACTCCTGGAATTGTAAAAGCTTTTCTTCTGTGTGTCCTTTAGCACCAGGAGGCTTTGAGCTGCATTTTTCCTTCAGGAACTACAGTCAGAGCTGTAATGTTACTGTTATTCTGTTGCCTTTTTTTAAGCAACTGGTTATGTTTGTTTTCTCAAGAATAATATGTTTGAAAATACAAAATAGCACCCGAAGTATTTATCTACCTTGCAGAGGACTTTTGTTTTTCTTGAAAGCAAGGCTAGTGTATTTTATCTCAAGGGAAATACTTGCTGATCACCTACAGAAAAAATAAATTAATGAGCCATTAAGACCTGCTTTCCTGTGGACAAATGAGAATGTATCTTGTCAAAACCAGAATATTAGATTAATTACAGTTGGAGGCTTCCTGGCTGAGCTGATGCTCTTTCTCATGATATCAGAGTAATGTGACCTAACATTAATGAATTCCTCGCCAAGCAGTTTTCATGATCTAAATTTTAGAGTGCCTTCTGGCAAGGCATACAGGGGCTTCAGACTTGTAATGTGACCTTCAGTTGGTTTCCAATGGCATCTCATTCTTATTGTTAAATAATTAATACTAGCATAATGGAAATAGTGTGGGGAAGAAAAGGGGGTGTAGCTTTTGGCTTGAAGTGAAGAGTACTGATAAACACTGATTCATATTGATCCCCTTTCAACATACCAGACTGAAAATAAATTTCTTACATATACCTCTGTCATAGAGGTGTAACTTCACAAATAGTCTGAAATATGTGTGTTCTCTATTTTTCTTATCCCTTAGAACACAAGGAAGAACACCGAATCGAAAAGTGACAGATTATTACCCAGTTAGAAGAAGTTCCAGGAAGAGCAAATCTGAATTGGAGGTAGCTTCTTGTTAAAGTAACATTACTTATAACGTTGCCAGTTAATTGAACATTTGAGGAAGTCTATAACTATCTGTAAGTGGTTTCCATTGGCCAAATACAAATAGCATTGTGTAGTGGAAGTATTGTTAAGAACATTCTGAAGAACTGGATCAGCATTTCCAAATTTTCTAGGACAGAATCTAGCTGCTAATGTATTGGGGCAGGGGGGCAGAAATCTGTCTCTTTACCATTCAGTTTTGCTAGAAATATGGGATGGTTTGGAAAAATGAGTGTCACTAGCTAATAATTTCCTTTTAGCTATAGAATAAGCTACAAAAACTATCAACAATAGTGTGGTTTTGTTCTTGTTTATTCTGCAGACTGAGGAGAGGAGGAAAATAGATGAGCTAATTACAAGTGGGAAAGAAGAAGGAATGAAGGTAACTGCAACGCCAACCTGAGTAGCCATGTACTGTTTATACAGTATCTTGCTGTTAATCTGTTCAAGCAGAAAGTAGCAGAACTCAGTCTCAGAACTGCTGCAGTTCCTCAATAGTAAGATGAAAGTGCAGCAAAACTAGAGCACGTTGTCTTTCCTTTCAGATGGGCAATATTTGGCTCTGAAGAATACGTATGTGCAGCCTCAGTCATGAATATTGAGGGAGTGTTATAGTCTTTACTGAAAATGCACTTGCTCCCTTTAGTATCTCATTTCTTGGGTTAGCTTCCAGAAATGGGGTTAGATATAGCATCTTAATTGTCATATGTTTTAAAGGTAACACCCATACACTGTATGGTAACAAATTCTCTTAGCCTGTTTACAGCCAGTCGCTGTGGGTCTTCATTCTGGCACTTGGGATAACGGGTTGTACTGTTTTTCCTCCCACTGCTAGCAAATACTAGTTATGGGACCAGGTGCTTACCATTTGGGTTACTCTGATCACCCTTTTTTAGAATTTAAAGCAAAAATGGCTCCTGGAAGTGCAGAAGAGCTGTGGTTCTTGGAAAGCAGCAGCCTCCAGTTAACACTGTCACATCTATGACAGTGATAGGAGAACTTTCTTGGAGTTGCCCAATTTACAGGGCGAGGCAGGAATAATAAAGTATACTGGTGGGTTATAAATATAATTTCTGTCATTGATCTTTCTGTTCCTCTGACTTTTTAACCTGTGCATGCTAATGGTGATGGTGCACCTGAAATGGAAAAGCTTACTGCCTCAGCTAATAGATTGTTTAAAAGAAAAAATAGATAACTCTTCTCTGTGTACGGTTTATTTAAAGTAATTCTTAGTTCTTTGATTAGAAGACTTTGTATCAAAATACCTGGTAGCTCATAGGGTGTGTCCCAAACTCATGGCATATTTCTTCCACAATGCTGTGCATTGTGCTTCTACAGCTTTGTCTGCAATACACACAAGTACCCTGCTGCAGCATTTTTTAATGACAAATCCTTTTCTAGTAAACAGCATATTTGCAATCATGTAAATACTTTTTAATTTCCCAGCTGAGTTTCTTTTCAACTCAACAGATTGATTACATCGATGGCAAAGGGAGAGGAGTAATTGCTACTAAACATTTTAATCGAGGAGAATTTGTAGTTGAATATCATGGGGATCTCATAGAGATCACTGATGCTAAAAAGCGAGAAGCTGTCTATGCTCAAGATCCATCCACAGGCTGCTATATGTACTATTTTCAGTACCTCAGCAAAACATACTGGTAAGCTTCTCTTCCCGTAAGTGTGGTAGTTGAGTGATAGAAGCTTTGAATGCTGCTAAGTCTGCTCTTGGTTTTATGTAATTTTTTTTTTAAATGGGAACCATGAATTAGGAAATCTTTTTGGAGCACTGTTTCATGTTCCAAGAGCCTCCTGTACCTCTGGGCTAAAAGGAATGGTAGGTGACTCAAAGCCTGATTCTCTGAAGTACAGCACAAACTATATGGAGAGTTGTATCTGCCTGGATGAGACTTTTAGCTCTGCCATGGAGTTCTGCCTAAATTTATTCTCTTGTAAAATTAACTGCTTTTCCTGAGTTGCAAGGATTTTGTTTGAAAAGCAGTATGGACAAACTCTCTGGAACAGAAACATTGCCTTCAGCTGTCTTTGACTGGGTCTTTTTCTCTAGTACCTGACACCCACCCTGTGTGCATGCTTTATTCCTCTATTTGCTGTGTCATTTGCCCCAAACTCCAGTTCTCCCAAAGCAACTACTCAGACTACGTTCCTTCCTCCTTGGCTGATGTTGCTGGATACGGGAGTGTGGGTCATGTAACCCGTATGTTAATTACCCTGAAGCGCCCTATATTCTGTGTGTCTGACTTGCAGTCTAGATGCCATAATGACAGCTGCCATAACGATTCTGTGTTCAATGTGGGGCACTAGAGCTTTAGTGTCCGCGTCTCTGGAAGTTGGACCTGTAGTATTAAGGCATTCTCAGCCTTAATACTGTGTGAGTAGGGACTCTTGCTGGCTTACTCAGTGGATACTGCTTAGCTTGGACACAGCTTTCTTGAGGGGAGGGTATTTAAGGTAACAAGCCTTTCTGGTGGTGTTCTATGCCTGGATTCTGCTGTTCCTCATGAACAGTTGAGAGCTGCTTGGAAACAGGCAGCTCAAACATAGTCCAAAATTTTCCATTTTCTGGGTTTTGTGCTAACTTAATCTCCCAGAATTGCTTTAGTTTACCGACATTGCCGTATTATGTGCTGTCTGTTTAATCATATGAATATTCTGTAATGTTCTGTTTTTCTTTCATTTTTCAAGCCTTGTGTGGATTCCTCATTCTTTATCTGATTTGCACTTTGGTTTTGGTCCACAAACGTGACTGTGATATGCAGCAATCTTGCATTCTGTTCTTGTTCTTTCAGTGTTGATGCTACAAAAGAAACTAATCGTCTGGGAAGACTGATTAATCACAGCAAATGTGGCAATTGTCAAACAAAGCTTCATGACATTGATGGTGTGCCTCATCTCATACTGATAGCTTCCAGAGACATTAAAGCAGGTGAAGAACTGTTGTATGACTATGGAGACAGAAGCAAAGCTTCCATTGAAGCTCATCCATGGCTGAAACACTAATTCATCTTCTTTGTTTGGGTTTGGTGGGTTTTTTTTTTTGGACTGAGTGCTCTACAAGGAGTCAGTGGATTTTTTTTTTTTCCTGCCCTCACTTCCCTCAGCTTTCTTAGTGGACTGCTTATGGTGTTCTGAGCTCCTTAAAAACTACCTTGTTGCTTTGCAGTATTTAAATACCTATTACAGATTTCCAGGCAAGCTTGAATAATTGATCTTAGATTGCCAAAACTTTTATATCATAAAAGGAAACCCTCCCTAAAATTTGAATACTTCTACATAGTGACCAGTGCTACTTGAGCATGCAGTCAAAGACTTGCACAGAAACTTAATCACTTGGGTTGTGCTTCTGCTTTTGCAGTGAAATCTTGTGCTCCACTTTGTGGGGTGATGAACTTGGCATTAACTTTATGACAGCCCATGTACTTCTGTACTCTGACTCACATCCAATGGCTTGACTGCTTGTCAGACTGCTTTTTACAACCCAGTGCTGACAGGCTTCTCTGAGATGGATGCTACTATCGTTCTCAAACAATTTGTGGTAGGGATCCAGTTTTTCCAGTGTCGTATCTCATGTTGGCAATGAACTCTAAATGCATTGGTGCTGAGGGAAATGGATGGTCACATTGGCTGCTTTCTTCAGAGAAATGACTCCAAGCCAAATGAGGATGGATTTTGATCGGCTGGGTTAATACTGATTAGAAATGTGAAGACAGAACTTCACAGTGAGAATCAATGTTTGACATTACTTATTTTCTAAGATTTAAGATGGTACCTTTTTATAGTTGATGGCTGATTCTTGGAGGTGTCTCCCAGAGGATTTTAAAGAAGTAGAATAAAAAGCTCTCAAAAAATTTTTTTATTACCTTCCTATGCTAATTAGCCACATTGGAAGCTATTTATTTACTGTGAATGCTTGAAGTAGAGCATAGCGGTTCCAAAAATAGGAGTCATCTTCATACGCAGCTTCAAACTGTAATGATGGAGTTCATGCAATGAAGAAAGTAGATTCCTTATTGCCTGGTCCTGTAGGTCTGTCAGCATGGTCTGGTCCCACTGTCTTAAATGGGAGTCGAGCGCTTAGCATCTTGCGGATGTTGGTAATGTTACTGTTGGAGAACCAAATCTGTGATATAGGCGGGCAATACAATGCAGGTCCTTTATGTTAAAGATGAATTCTTACCAGTTGGAATTTTTGCCAAGGCAGGCTTGGCATGTGTGTAGATGAACATGGCTGTGAGCCATCAGCCACGCTTGCTGCTGGAAGATGTCAGCAAGGGATCTGTGGCTCTGATAATGTCTTCTGTTCCTCATGTCTTGAAGGCTGCTGCTGTTCCAGCTAGTGCCCTCTAGGACAATCTTATATGCTTGCCTATGTGATAGGTCAAATAGCAACAACATCCTGGTTGTATGCTCCAGCAGCAAGAGAGGTGGCTTAGTGATGTATTTTTTAAATTAAAAACTTGAAGACAATGTCTCTGTAAAATAAAGAATATATTTATTATTGATGAAGTGGCTGCTATAGTACCTGTCTCCATTGCAGATCATTAGCATTTTGAAAGCAAGCTGTGAAAATCATTAGCTCTCAAATGCTTTATATTTACCACTTAACACAAGGCAAGCTCATCAGAGGCAGCCTGTGTACTTTCACCATTTCTGAAGAATTAACTGGAGACCTGTTACCTTACATGTACTGAGTTACAGGTAAGCTTCATTGGCTGACTTATTTGAGTTGGCACTCATTTTTCTCTTGTCTCAGTAACAGAGGCTACAGCAGTGTGTACAGTATCCTGTTTTACTAGAGCACTTCCCTTAAGTCAAAATTGGAATAAAATGCTTTTTAAAATTTATTTAAACATTTGCTTGTTCTCTATCAGGTCAGATAGCTTAAAACCTCTGTTTTTCAGCATCACTTTTGTAAACAAGAAAGGGGGAAGATGTCTCCCTATTTTCCATAACAAGAAAATTGTCTTCTTTGAAACGCTTAACTGGTAATCAAGTAGCACTGCATCGGAAGATGGTAATAAAGCTGATGTTGCACTGCGTATGTATCCTTTACTTTTCTAGGAACCAATATATGTATTTCTCAAAATACTTTTCACAGAAACGTGCTGTTTGGATTTTTATCTCAGTGCCTTATAGGACGGTTTCATCTTCTAACAAGGTGTAAAGCACTTAGCAGGGAAAGATGCCCTTGGGTTGGGAGCTCAACTGCTTTTGCCTGGCTCATGTGGCTTTGCCAGAGGCAGCGGGGTAGCCCTAACAGGACAGTAGCCTCTTCTGGTGTAGCTGTAGCCAAGCAGTTTGCTCCCCGTTTGAGAGAGAAGCTGTGCAGCTCACTTGGCACCAGAGTGGATGCAACTGTGATGGTCCCAGAAAAAGGCTAGCCCAAAAAGGATGAGGTGTTCTCCTGTCTACTGTTAACTGGTGAACTCCCACCTGTTTGGTTTTTTTTAATAGAGAACATCTTAAATGGTAAACTGAAAAGAATAATTGCAGCTTTCATTACTGTCTCCTTCAACTAACAGCAGAGTGGCCTAAGGCTATGTTAGGCTTCTGTGCCTCCATGGCAGGTTGTTACTTTGCACAGCTCTCTTTAATCTGTGCAGTTTATTACCTGAAGTTGTTTCATTAAGACTTAGTAGAGTGATTAGTGTGTTTGGGGGCATAATTCCCCCTCCCCCCCCCTTTTTAAAGGAGATTGGAAAATATATCCCTGGATAACTCACAGAGGAGGATGGAGTTCAGAGCACATGTAAACATCTCTTTTCAGCTCCGAGGTGTATCCTGGCTGTTGCTGATGTGTGGTTGTTTCTTTTTTTTTTTTTTAATTTTTCCTCTAAACACAAAGGCTCTGCTAAGGAAATGCAGTAACTTCCTTCCCTGCTACCATGCTCTAGAAAATAGGTCACAGGGACATGGCCAAGGCTTGTTAATATTTTGAGGGTGGCAAAATGGCTTTAGCAGTTCTGTGCCCTGGCTAAACCAACTTGCTTAGGTCAGACATCTTTGATGTTGCCTTGCTGATGTATGGCTGCTAACAAATTCTCTCTGAAAGGAGACTGCAGTTCTGCCTTCTGCTAAGCCACATTCCCATTGTGCATCTGAGCAGATGTGTGAAGTGTCCTATATTTTTCATGCCGCTAGTGTATGAGAGGGAATCAAAAGGTTTCAGAGCCTGCTTTCACTTCTGAAGAGAGTAAGATCATAGTTTGATACCTGTGACTGCTCCTTTTATGTCTGTTCAGACTTTTCTGCTCTTGAAATTCTACTTTTCTAAATGTGGAACCTAATTGGTATATTTCAAGCTTCTTTTCTATTCCTCCGTTTGCCCTATATGGTTCCACTAGTAATAAATCTCATTACTTGGGCTAATACACAGCTTGTGACAGCTAAGTGAAAGAACAGAGCTAATGAAGAATACAACTGTCTACTACAGGAGGCCTTTAGCTGTCAGAAATGAAGTGTTTGGTGCATCTGTTCCAGTGTGAGCATGTCTGCACCTCTGAAAAGATACCAGTCCTTCATGTGGGCAGAGCACGATGCAGCAGCTTTTCTTCCCTTGCTGTGCTCTTCTCTACCATCTTTCCTCTTGACCCCAAATGGCTGCTCCTGTGTGTGCAGAGGTTCTGTCGTCACAGCCCAACTGCATCTTCCTTTGGTGTGGCGGGGCGTGACAGGCTTCTGCCTGCTGCTGCCTGTGTATTGCCCACCTAATGCAAGGAAAGACAAGAACAAAAAGGAGTGCTGGGGTTTTCTTCAAGCAGTTCTGCGTTGGTGTAAGATAATTACTTTCTGTGTAAGTGCTGTGGGGACTGCAGTCTGAATGGGTTCTTCCTTCCCAGTGCTTCTCTATGAATACACTTGTGAATGGGACGTATCTCTTAAAAATATCTTCATCTTGCAAAATCATTTGGGCTGAGCATTTTGATAGGTGGACAGGATAAATAAGTGGTAGTACAGATCAACACAGGCTCTTTTAATAAGAATAAAAATCACCTTTGTATAAACATTTATTGTCTACATGTGGGTAACGTCTGACCGGAATCTAAGAAATACAAAAAGTGTGTGTCTTAAACAGTTTCTAAAACAGCAAAGTATTACAAAATATTCTGAAAGAATATTATACAACACAACTTTTATGAGATTGCTTATTCTCTACAGTAGGAGTGATGCTTTTCTTCCAATCATTGACTCCCTTAACACCTTAGAGGCTCTCATCAGTGCCATTTCTGAACAGAAGTGGTTAAGTTCTCGAGGATGCTCATTTTCCATGTTTAAAAGAGAACCTAAAAAAAAAAAAGGACAAGAAAAAAGAAACAATGTACAACTGGAAAAGAAGGAACATGCAGTCAAGACAGCCGTCTTGGGGCCGTCTTGCTGTTGGGGGAACTTCAGGGATGCAGCCTGAGCTTGCGGGTACTGTGTACAGCTGCTTCATCCAATGTAAACAAACCTCCAGGGACAGCTGGCATGTTCCCACAGCAGAGTCTTAACGTGCTAGCGGGGGGGGGGGGGGGGGGGGCAAGTATTGTATAGTTTTGCTCTGAAATGCTTATTTTTCCTAGAAAAAAAGTGATGCCCTGCTTGCCTGGGTGGAGGTTTTCTTCCTGTGGAGTGCTTTTTCCACAGGAAAGGATTTCTCTGTTGTGTTTTAATTTTACAGGGAGAGGATGAGAAAACAATATGCAGCCAACTAGGCCGAAGTTCAGAATTCATCCCTGGATTCACTAAGTATGAGGCGTGCCCTAAAAAAGATGCAGAAATTCTGCCAAAAAAGATGCAGACAAACTTACAGCCGTTTGATTATTGTCTTCTCTTCACTGTCCTTGCTGGTGCCAGGGCTGCTGCCACTGGCTTCTTTTTCCAGTTCTTCAGTTTGGTCCCTTCTCTGTGAGATAATCCCACTGGGAAAAGAAGAGGTTTTGTTTATTTTTTGTGGTTTTGTGCATAGTGTGGCATTGCTGTCTACGTTAAACCCCTCACTGTGTAGCCTAGGACATGGGTGACTGGATGTTCACAGGACAGGGATGGCAGCCTGGCCTATTTCTTGTAATGAGTTGCTCTTATTTTCCTTAAATACCACTATGTAATTTTGCTTAGACTATGCTTTAATGAGAACACTAAAAAAGTAACGAGCTGACTTCTCCACAGAGGAAGAATGGCAAATCATAACAGGAATGAAAGGGAAGTGTAATTACACGTTGGATTTGTACAAGAGTCTGAAGATAACAGCAGGGTGCCGACACAAATAGTGAATTTCTGCATGGGTGGATCTGTGGTACCTTCAGCACAGCCACGAAGGCTCACACCATGCAGCTGGGAACAGAGGGGAGATTCTCAGCTTCCCTGCAAGGCAGGTGGCTGTTCCTCTTTCTGTCCTATAGAGGAGACAAGAAAGGCTTTGCCTCAGCTGTAGATTTTGTCATGCTACTTTGAAGCTGCTACCCTCTACAAGGTTGTAACCGCCTACTTTAGGCAAAAGCTTCAGTTTTACCAAAGGATGTTTCCCCTGCTTGGAATCGGGTTAGATTTTACCAGCTTGCATACTATGCTGTGTTGTCACAGCATGCCAATTTACTGTCCTGAGCTGACCTCATTTATCTTGAGAACCGAGTGGATCAAAGCTTGTGACTGCAGTAGCTGAAGGCTGAAAGTAGCTAAGCATCACTCATCTGGACCTTGGAAATAAAAATGGAGAGTATCTAGAAACTGGTGTGACATCAGGTGTGGGATAATTCTGAGGCAGATTCTCCTCTTAGAGAAATGGGACTAGGAGCTGTTTGGTGATGCTGCAGATCTCTAATATCTGCATGATGACTTCTACTCAGAAATCATGATTAAAAATGCAATCCCCAAACATCATCAGTCATTTTAAGCCATTCTCTGTGAGGATGTCAGTGACCTCGTGCTATATAGAGCTTATTTCCAATACACACAAGACATTTTAGAACATACCCTCATGTTTACCCTCTTCCCCTGCACAACTATTCTTTATGGCTGTACAATTATAATTAAGATTTTATGTGAATGTTTAAACGGAAGATGGGTTTTGGCTTAAGCTGTAACGCTGTACGAGGACATAACCACATAGAATTACTTGAACTGAAAAGCGGCCTTGACACACTCTCTAGGTGCACAGCACTGTGACTTAAATCATTCAAAAACTGAAAATGTTCACACTGTTAATTTTTAACTTGGCCTGTAATCTGTGTAACACAGCTGGGAAATCAGAGCAAGAAGCTGTTCCAATGGCTGCACAGCAAAGGCAGGCAGCTGAGCTAGGGAAGCGGTGCCTCACTGTGCTGTGAGAAGTGCTGTCGAGCAGTTTGTAAACTGACTTCTTGGATTTAACTTCTTGGCTTAACCTGCCTGTTACAGACAAGGCAAAGGGCGGGCTTACTGTATCTAAGGGGTTGTTGCTGACATATCTCAACTGAAATCTAATGTGCTCAGACATCTTGTGTCTAGATTAAGAAGTAGTTTCTTGCCCCAAGGAGTTTATAATACAACCTGATGATGAGGGAGGGGCAGAGGCTGGGGGAGAGCTGCCTTGGAGGTGAAGGAATTTGTAGCACCAAGAGCAAGGCCATTCCTGCATCCCACCCTCTGGCTCACACTGATTCTCCCAGGCTGGTCCCTTCTAGAAAGACCAAAATCCTTCTCTGAAAGCACTTGTTTTGCACAGTTCAGGTGCCTTACACAACCCTCTGTTGGCAGTCTTAAACCCCCCCCCCCCCCCCAAGCTTATCTTGAATGATGATGAAAGGGCTTAATACTCTGCTTTCTAGATCAGTGCCGTACCCACTGTGGGAGCAAAGGAACAGTAGATAAGCTAGCGTCCCCAACAGCAAGCTGGAGGAGGAAGGAAATTTTGACTAAAGCTGAGATGGAAACCCCCGTGCTCTTTGGTATGTAGTGTGGCTTTAGACAGGAACAGCATGCAACTGCTGAGACTGCACAGATGAATTCATGTGCATGAGAACCCAGCTTGTACGTGGAGTGGGCGTAACCATACGCAGGCTTGCAGCAGTACAATTAGGGGAACAGGCTGCGAACTGCGCAGAATAAGAGGGCGTTTCGTTTTTAAATTACGTTGCATAGAGACTTCATCATCCCCCCATTTTTCTTTGCTCATTTGTGGGCTCTTGGGAGCACAGATGTCTCTCGTGTCTGGAGTGCCTAACCCAATCTAGGTGCTCAAACCTGCGATACTCTGATCTGATAAGCTCCCCAGACAATAAGTAATTGTTATTAGTTCTTTGCTGACTTAACGATATACCTCTTATAGCACTGTAGCTCCTCTTGCACGACAAGAAGCTGAGCTTTCAGCTGGTTACGCTCTTGCAATACATCTCGCAGCTCCTGTAATGTGAACCGGGGGCGATTTGGATCTGTGAGGTCTATTACCATTTTATCTGGTCCAAGGCTGGGCTGTAAAATAAAGTGTGGTGGTCATGATCTTGTAACCTGTCGAAAACGGGGCACTCATGGAGTAAAAACTATGAATTTTATAAATACGTAGTAATTCTTAGAACTAGTATGAGTTCATCACAATCCTGATTTTTTTCCAAGCAGTTAATTATAGTTTTTCATATTGTTTTTGTATTGCCTTGGTGTCTGCATCTCCCAGCCAAGTATGGATATGGGGCCCAAGTGGGAGAGGCTCTGACCACAGCTAAAAGCAAAGTCTCTGTCCCAAAGAGTCTGCAATCTAGTTTGCCAAGAAGCTGCTTTTATCTGCTTTTTTGATGATGAGAGAGGCTAAGCAATCTGTCTCATGTCACACCAAAACTCTGTGGCAGAGGCAGGCGAGAGCTGAATTCTCCTTTCCTAAATTAAGACCTTTGTGGTAATGGCTTTTTTGGTCACAGACATCAGTGTCCTTTCCACAGAGTAACAAAGCCTTACTGTTTGCAGAAATGGCAAATTGTCTTTGTGGGGACGGTGCTGTGTAAGGGCTGTACAACGGTGGATCTGTACTCTGAAAATCTGCCCATGTGTGTCTGAACTCCCGTTAGCATCGCACGTTGCTGAGCTAGCAGTGTGGTTAGTCACTACAGCGAAACAGGAGCGAGGGATCCGCAGCACTGCGACTTGTAACAACCCTGAAGATCTCTGCTCTGGAAATGGCTTCAAGGCCTTCTACAAAGATGAGAAGCAAACTTTCTGAGACTTGTTCTGCTGTGATAGAAGAGACTGGCGATTGCGGCAGAAGTATCCTCCGCCCCATATGGTGTTAGGGTGGGTTTCACCACCCGCACGTGGCCAAGCGGACAGGCCACGACCTATGTTGGGGAAGGGGCATCTGGTGCATGTGCCACCTCACAGCTGCCGACCCCACAGCCGAGCCGCCCCGGCCACGCTGTGCTGCACGGCGGGCGCCCACCGCGGCCCCGGCACCCACCTGCTGGGCGCTCCCTCGGGGCCCCGCTCCCCGCAGGGCCTCCACCTCCCGCCGCAGGCTGTCCCGCTCCATCCGCAGCTGCTCCTCGGCGAGGCTGCTCTCGCTCACCAGCGCTTCCAGCATCTCCAGCACCCTCACGATCCTGAACTGCAGCCGGGCCAGGGCGGCGGGCACCTGTGGCCCGACGCTGAGCTGCTGCAGGTCCTGGCCCACCACGGAGGAGATGTCATAGACATCCCCGGCCGTCAGCTGGAAAGGGCTCTTCTCCAGAGCCCTCTCCGGGCCGCCATCTGCCTCCTCCTCCTCATCCTCCAGCTCCTCCTCCTCCTCCCGGCCCTGCTGCATGCCCGGCGCGGCCCGCCGCTAACTTCCTTCCCCGGGGAAGGCCGGGCCGGGCGGTGCTGCCGGCGGGGCCCGCGGGCGGAGCGACCCCTCCCGCCCCCGGCGGTTTCCATGGTGGAGGCCGCGGGCCGGCGGCGCTTCCCGCCCTGCCCCTTCCCCTGAGGAGACACCCCCCAGCCCCCGCCGCCGGTAAGGGACCGCGGGGGCACGGCGGGAAGGGCCGGGGGTGGCTCCCGGCGCCGCGAGCCGAGCCCTCGCTCTGCCCCGGGCTGGGCACCACGACCGAACCGGGCCGGGCCGGGCCGGGCCGGGCGGGGAGGGAGGTAAACGCATCGGCTGTTCCTCAACGCCACATTCGCCAAGCGTCGTGGCGAAGCGCCTCGGGCGGCTGCTGGGGCGGGGCGGCGGGGGCTGGTGGCGCCTCCACCTGACGGGGCGGGGGGAAAGCGGTTACAATAAACGCCGGGGGGAGCCGGCTCCTCCGGCCCGCCGGGGCCTGGCGAATCGGCCTGTGCCGACGGGAAGAGCCGCCTTCCCTTCCCTCCTCTTCCCTCCTCTTCCCTTCCCGCCGCGGCGAGGCGAGGTGAGGTGAGGTGAGCTGAGCTGCGCGACGGGCGGCCATGGCCGTCAGGCGCGGGGTGGCGGCGGGGGACCCGGCGGCCGCGGAGGGCGGGGGCGAGGTCTCGGTGTCGCCTCAGGCGGAGGGGAGCGGGGCGGGGCCGCGGGGGAAGGACGGGGCCGCGGGGCCCGCTCAGGCGGGGCAGAGGGAAGGAGCTGCCGGGCTCCTCTCAGCCGGCGGCGGATCCAGGCTCCCCGACATGGCCTTGCCCGGGGGGGTGAACTCAAACAACGGCGATATTGCCGCTTTATTTAAGTTTGTCAAACTTTTGGGGATTTTTGATGAAAAATACTGTACAGCAGTGCTGGAAGTGCTTCTTGCACTACCTGCCCTTCTTCCTGAAATGTCTGTGTGTTTGTGTGATGCACGTTTTCTTCCTGCTAGACAATGAATGACTGGGCCCCCATAGCAAAGGAGTATGACCCCCTCAAAGCCGGGAGCATTGATGGCACAGACGAAGAGCCCCACGACCGTGCCATATGGAGGGCTATGTTGGCACGCTACGTACCCAACAAGGGAGTTACAGGAGATCCTCACCTTACCCTCTTCGTAGCAAGGCTCAATCTTCAGACAACAGAAGAGAAGTTAAAGGAGGTCTTTTCCCGGTATGGAGACATCAGAAAGATCCGTCTGGTTCGAGACCTGGTCACGGGATTTTCCAAGGGTTATGCGTTTATTGAGTACAAAGAGGAGCGTGCTCTCTTGAAGGCCCACAGAGATGCCAACAGGCTGGTTATTGATCAACATGAGATTTTTGTAGACTTTGAACTGGAAAGAACTCTCAAAGGATGGATTCCTCGGAGGCTTGGAGGTGGTTTTGGAGGCAAAAAAGAATCCGGGCAGCTGCGGTTTGGAGGACGGGACAGACCTTTCCGAAAGCCCATCAATTTGCCAAACATGAAAAATGATTTATATGGAGAAGGATCAGCAGAGAAAAGAAACTGGTCTCGTGAAGGAACAAGGGACTGGAGAATGAGGGACCGAGACCATGAAAGGAGCAGAGACAAGCGATGGCCAGAAAGGGAGCGGTCGTGGGGTGAAAGCGAGAGAGAGAGGGACTCCAAAGAGGAGAGGAGCAGAGGGAGGGAGAGGAAGGACAGAGACAGGAAGGACAGGGATAGAGACCGGAGCAGGGAAAGAGATACCAAGAAACAAAGAGACGATGATAAGCATCGATAGGTGACAGTGCCTTGTCTTTGGGGTGTGGGGTCTACTCTACATCCACGTTTCAGTTGCAGGTGTTGCCTTCAGCTTGGGGCTGTGAGCAGCGTTCCCAGAACGAGGAGCTGTGCTGTTACTGTCTTCTGCCTGTGACTCGGGCCTGCTAGAAGCTCTCTGTAGTTCAGTTGCTAATGCAGTTAAGATACATGTTGAATTGTTCTTCAGAGAAAATAAACTTTTGTATTAATGTTTTTGAATTGGTGAACGCTGTAAGAAATGCACCACATGTATGGGCATCCCCCTGGAACTGAGTACACACCTCGTTTGATGCCCATCTGGCTGCCTGGATTAGGGTTCATGAGAGAGCTCCGTATTTAATTATTTACGTGCCAGATGTTTGCACTCATTTAGTGAGACAGATGCCCTTTATGAAATAGTCACTTCTTGAAGAAGTAGTAATGAAGTAGCAACAAACTAAGCTTCTGAAAAATGTGGCCCAAACCGGAAGCCGATGGGAAGTGACTTTATTTTCTTGAAGACACTGGGGCAGGCAAGATCTTTAGTAATACTATGTCCTTAACTCGTTCTGTGAGGTGGGAAAGAAGCATGTAATAAATCTTTTTTTTTACATCATGGGAGGATGTCATTCCCTTTTATGGAGGAATGTGCACTACAGAGCAGTGAGCAGGTCAGAAAACACTTGATGTTCTGATCCTGATCCATCCAGGGACAGTCACTGGAGGACAGCGTCATGGTTAAATGTGGTTGCGGCTGCACCCGCTCTGTCCTCTCCTCCTCTCTGCAAGTGAAGTCCTGCCTGCACAGGGCTTAAATCTTGTTCTGGGAACTGGGCTTGCTGCTGGTTGTAGCTGAATTGGGGAAAACGGAGGGCAAATAATCTCCTTTTTCAGAGCCAGGATGTGCATACAGACACACGTCTTCCATTCTAGAAAAGGCTCCGTCATTTTCTTTGTCATCATGAGCAATTCCTAAATATTTGCTAATGTATTTTAAACTGTATTTTTTTAATCAGCCTTTGAAAGGCCCTATCCCTAAACCTTGCCCAGTTTGAGGCTTTATTTCCATGAAGAGTTGTATGAGCCTTTTTCAGGGGAAAGAAGACAGACCTGTATGCTGCATCCCCAAGAAGAGGTGGTATTAACTTTCCACAAAAAAAAAGGACACAAGTCTTGCAGAAATACTTGTTTTTCAGAAATATTTATTAAACTGTTAAAATGATTTACTGCCCAACCAAAAAAAAACCCCACAAAACCAACCCAAAAAAAACTTCAGTGACCCTGTACTTTGCAGACAGGATTGTTATGCCCCTTACCTGACAACATCCTGGCCCCTTTTCTAAAAGCAGATTTTACTTGAATATTGAGAAACAATACATGACAGATCTTCAAATCTTTACATACTCTTCCCTACATGCCATCCTTTCCAATGGCACTTGGAGTGTATGAACTCAGCATTTCTAGCATGAGAATGAGCAAAGTGGCTAATGCTAGCAGGTCAGGAGTAACTAATTAGATTTCTGAGGTAATGGGCTGCAGAGATGAGTGGGGGAAGGTGGTAATACTTAGTGCCATTGTTTGAAATGGGCTGTAGATCTGAGCTGACAGTAGTGCACTGGCGTGCTTTAGTGTGGTAGGCCAGGAGATGTCCTTTGTAATACACCAGCTCCGGTGCTGGGGAGAAAACAGTTCAGTCTGTGTACTTCTGTTATCCCAGTTCATTGCTCTCAGCTGATTTCGAAAGTGATGTGCTTATTCAGGCCTTGCATCCGCTGCATTCTTGCATTGTTTCTGATCACTGCCTCTTTTAAATGTGCCGAACGACTGTAAACTATGCTAGGGAGAGACTCGATGGGCATCATTCACAAGTTACTTTTAACTGCTTGATACAACTGTAGTGTACTTTTTTCTAATATGGAAGTGAAATTGAGATCTTAGCAACTTAAGTATCATTAAATTAAGACACTCCCCCCATTTAAGAATTGCTTTTCACACAAGAGGGGGAAGTGCTGCTGTTTTTTGGATACAGCTTTCTGTAAGCATAAAATTAAGATGTGTTACCAAAACGTAACCAGGCAAAAGCATATCTGCCTAACACTAGCATCAGACGCTACCGTTGCTATTTCAAATGCAGATGTCTTTCATATAAGGCCAGTGATGAACTGCAGTGATGCCAGGGAGGCACAGTAAACACTTTCTCTACCTAGAACACGTGGAAAGTCCGTGTTCAAAATGAAGCAGTTAGTCAGGAGCTGAGCAGCATTCAGCCCACCATTGCAAAGAATAGCTTCCTGGCACAGTTTCACTACAGATGGGCTAAGAACCATTTGCTGCTTGTACACCGTAAAGAATCCAGAGTCTTGGATCACCCTGTATTAAAAACAACTGGCCTGTACTAAACCCTCTGGCTCACTCTCATCTAGGAGTCCTTTGAGACTTCCTCCTACATTCAGTACCTGGAGTAGTTGGAGCTTTACTCCAGCCTGAGCATTGTTTCCTGTTCCTAGTGCCACTCCTGAGAAGAGGCTCTTTACAGAGCAGATGTAGTTGCTGGGGGTAAGGCGCCAACAGCAGCTCACAGCCCCTGCACTAAGGTACATGTGCAGAAGTTGCCTACGGCCTTGGGGTAACTAGATACTCCACACCAGCAGCGCTGCGCTCCAGCGTGGACTCTCCCAGCACACAGCCAAGTTCACAGAAAGACCTCAGCACCTCCCTCGCAAGGAGCCGCTGATGCACTCGCTCTCTCCCACCTGGTCAGGTGCCTTTGTGGAGCGTGTGGTGCAGAGGCAGGGTGTGCGCTGACACCAGACTGTACGCAACAGTTACGCTGCGTGGGGCTTTAGTGTCATGGGTTTTGTAAGTACAACTGAGGGTTTTGTAAGCTCAACTGCAAAGCAGATCTAAATCCCACCTCCTGGCAGTTCAGCTGTGCTGGGCTTTTGCTGGCGAGTTAAGCCCCTGTAACTGCAGGCTACCCAAACTTCAGCCAACACCAGTGGAGCAGCCTGCACATAGAGAATTCATCCATTCCGCCCAAGTAGTGTTTAGACTAGTCAGAGAAAACATTTTGAGTTGGGGTCATCTCTAAGTCAGTTAAATAGTTTATGTCAGCTAGTTGAGGATGTCTTTCACTCTGAAGTTAGGCAGTCTTATCTAGACAGAAAAGTGGAGTGTGTCTTAGTTAAAAACCTGTCTGTAGGAAAAAGCCACCTAATTCCTTCACAGCAGCTGTCTGCTACTCTAGGGGGAAGTCCCTAGTAAGAAGGAAAAAAATTCAAGTGTTAGAATTCCTCCTTGTAAGCAATTTGTTTTCCATTAATACTGCAGAACTCATGGCAAAATGCAAGGCACGCTCACCTCATACATCAGTTTCTTCATGCTTTAGGCACTATAAGCAGCAAGGGAAATGCACACTCACTATCCCTCTCAAAGCTACTCCAGTTTTTCAGTTTGTATCAGGTGGATTTCCAAGTGGTTACTCTGCAAAATGCAGACGCCAGCTGAACTTGACAGGACACAGCTGTGCTAAGACCTGCCATGGAGAGTGGCCAGCTGTCGTATCCCTCTTGAAAAAATTCTTACAGAAATAAAAAGCAAACAACCGACAGTGTTAACAGGGTAAAAGAGTCTTTGCCACTAGATACTGTACACTGCAAACAAACTTCTAATAATGGCACAGGTCCTTTTTTGGTTTAAAGAAGCTTGTGTTACTGTAGTTAATGCATGAACAAGACCATAGACTTGTTATTCAGCACAAAACAAGTCATCTAGAAGCTTCGATGTCCCAGGGTATCAGCGACTGTTACTACAAAGCTTGGATTCTGTTTTCAGCAAACAGTCACCAAATAAACAGTGAGGGATCCCTTTTGAAGAGTACATCTGAAACACAGCCACTGAGGTGTGCAAGGCAAATAAAAGTGATGAGCTGCCAGATTTGTTTACAGAAGCTTCTTGTTACTAGACTGTCACGATCTACTGCGGTAAACCGAACACCTCAAGGTTTTAGTCACAGGTGCTGCAGGGCTTCTTGTCCTTGTTCGGTGTAGGAGTCATCTTTATTTGAATTTGACCATTCTCCAAAAGTATCCTGGAAGTGGACATTTTTCTGTGATGCCTGCATACGTTTCTTATCACGAGAGAAGAAACTAAACCTTCCGGGAAGAGAGGAGTAAGGGAGGGAAAAGAAAGAAGACTGTTTACCATCTTGAAAACACTTCAAACACCCGACACGATACACTGCACAACAAAACACAGAGCAAAAAAATCTGTTTGCATCTGCAAAAATCAAGGCAGTGAAGCCTGATGGGAGTGCATGTCAAAATGTTATTAGAGATGAAGTCATTGCAATCTCAAGCGGTTTGGCTATGGAAGCTTCAAATAAGCTCTAAAATGCTGTTGACTCGACAAGGTGCAGGTATCATTTTAGATGTATATTCCCCCTTCCCCAGCCCTGAGATAAAGAAGCGACACAATACAGGTTAGTTTTTTGGCCTAAGTAAAGTGGTATCTTTGGCATTAAATCTGTATAATTTACCATAAAGCAGAAACAGATAATGTTTTTAAGGGTGTCAGCAGGGAAATTGGTAAGATAAGAAAATAAGCCTCCACATTTTTTCCAGGTGTACAGACTTTGATAGATAAACTTGATTCCTGCAAAAATAAATGAATAAATGCACGTATGTGCACAAGAGTTTGCAGGATGAAGGCTCTAAACAAATGCACACAAGTGTGCACGTCATTTCCTGTCACACAGCTTGGGTGCTCTAAGATAATGACGTACATGAACCAACAGCCATTTAATACAACAACAAATTGCCAGCTCACAACAGAGCTAAAAAAATACCGTTGGAAAAATCCTTAGTATCATTTTATTTATATAGGATGAAGTTACTTGATTAGGCAAATTCAGTGTTTGTCATGAGTTCAGTACAAGAGGTGTTAGTGCAGTGTTTATGTCTGCTGAGAAATGCAAAAGTTGCGGTTCCAGCTACCAAAGGTTTGAATTGGCTGCATACCCTTTGGGTTTTAATGGTGCACTTTTGGAGGTAAATATTGTTTTGCTTGCACAGTACCAAGCATAATGCAGTTCTGATCCAGGATGGGAATTGCTGAATGCTGCTACAGTAAGAGACTATGCAAATATTAACTCAACTTTGACAGGTGATGGAATGTTTGTCAGGGTATAAACCTGACCCTATGTCCATGCCCCCCCATCCTCAGCATTTTTCCTCCACCCATGCTCCCTTAAGGCTCCCCTCAGTACCATGATCCCAACTGTCCAAGCCGCCTTGTGCAGACCAGGGAGTTCTGCCTTCGATGTCTCTAGTCACATAGGAGGCTGTATTTGACTGTCAGATGAGGTTTAAAGCAGCTTTCCTGAAAAAATATCCTATCATACGCGCCAGTAAGCATGGTGATAATTGTTAAGAGTATCAAGAATATTAAGAATAATTATTTCTTGACTAGAAAGCGATATAAAAAGCTGCACAAGTGCAATGCCAGATAACTAACATTGCTAGCAGAACCTGAACTTTTGCATTTCCTGGCTTCCAATGTGCAGCCTTAATAGTGAAATAAGTCTTTTGCGCCTAATTAGCCTCATACTTTTCTACCACCTTCATCACAGGAGCTCATAAATTCACACACATATGCTATGTCTTTTCAGGGCCAGATCCAATTTCAGCTGATAAAAGAAGTGTCTAGTCACTGAGGCTTTCTGCTGAGCATGTTTGGTCCTGCACTGTCAGGCTTATTATCTTGAAGTCCACACAAAGGACTGCTGTATTTATGCAGCAAGTTTCAAATGTCAAAGTTCAGTAATTTTTCACTTTATCATGAAATTAAGTAAGAGAAAAATATGTTCGTAAAATCGCTATTAGGCAGCAGAAGGGTTAGGCTTTTTTAATTCCTTCTGAAAAAATGAAAATTGTTATTACGCCTAGAAAACTCTCATGGAGGATGTTTGGAAAAAGCATGTCTGTATGGAGAGGAAGGGAATTTAAATACTGTGTTGCTGCTGTAAATATAAAGATCACTAAAGCAGCAGTTCTAATGCAAAGAGAGTTTGCATTAACAATTATCAGTATGTCTTCCAGGGACAGCCAAGAATAGGATGACAGAATTGATTACAGAGAGTGTATACTCTGTTCCAAAATACATAATTAGAGACAAAATATACAGTGCATAGATAGAAAGACATGGAAGCAACAGCCTATAATTAACACTGGAAATTAATGTAGATATCAGCCATTACATTCTGTAAATCTAACTGATTTGTAACCAGTCATTAGAATAACATGGGTTTCTTAAAAAGCATTGGTGTGAATTGTGAATAGGCACGCTTAGTAAGCAAAATTAACGGATGCTGGTTAAAATTGCATATTGCAACAATTGTCTAAGGAATAATGAGTGGTTTAGCATGGTAACTTTAAAGCAAAAGGTGATAAAATGTCAATACTTGAGGATGAGCATGGAGGACTATGTTGAGTTGTGTACTGACTGGTCATTCTGATTGGCACTTTGTTCTTCTGTGATCCCACAGGCAGCCGATGAGAATGCAACCAGCAGCGCATGTTAACATAGGGTCATGCAAAAGGAAACCACAGTACCAAACATTTAAAAAAAAATTCCTACAAGGGACACAAGTCTTCTTATTGGCTGCAATGTGGGATCATCTGGAATCAATCCAGCTGCTACCATGGGCATTATGGCTGTAAAGATCCTGGTCAGGAAAGTACAGACACAGAAGAGATAAGACTGGAGCAAGGGAAAGAAAAAGCATTCCATTAAAAAGAAAAGAGGCAAACATGATACACGGGGTTACTTTGAATTACCACACAGGACATGTTACAGGGAGAGGTGGATCTGCATCACCCAAGACAGCTCTCCTCAGCGAAAAACTCTTATTTAGAAAAAGTAGTCATTGAAAACAGTTTAAATTGCTTTTGAATTTCTAAAAGATACCACTTTTCTGTTGTGAAGCAGCCTGCAATCTGGGTTGGATTTCATCAAGGTATTACCACCTCTAGCAATGCAGAGCAGAGTGCACATTTTTCTTCCCAAGAAACAAACAGGCACATACATAATGAAATGAGGGATGAAGGTGTATGTTAAGAAATACAAAACAGGACTTTGCTGTGACTACCAGATATTTGCACAGAAAACAGGGTTAGACAGGACCAGCATTACAGTTAAAGATTTTACAAATGTTACAGTTGATAGTTTCAGGTTAAAAACCAGTATCGCAGGTGAAATCTTGAAATAACCTCCTATGCAAGCTACTTGGTTAAAGGGCCTGTGTATCTATTCCAAAAGAACCTGCATTGCTTCACATGCAGAAAGATGCCAACTGCAGGCAGCTAAATACTTATTTGAAACCTTGCAACTACTCTAGCAGAAACACTTTCTAGCTGGCTAGCAGCAAGACTGTTTCCTTGTAAGGGTTCAGCACTTTCACTATGCATTATACAATTCATGCAACTTAGAGGTTGAGAGAGCACACTAGGTGCTCTAATGCCCAGCCAGCCCCACACAAACCTGCCAACACACCTTCATCCATACCTGGAACACCCTCTGTTTTTCTAAGGATTCTCCTCAGAGGTTCTCCCTTGTGCCAAATATTTTTTTGAACTGTGGACTAATGTCAATTAAAGATTAAGTTGAAATCATGAGAGACATTTCACTTGTGACCAAATGCAGCTCTCACCAACACAGTCACTCTAACTGCTATTCTTAGATTAAAAATGAAAACAAACAAGCAAACATTGTTGTATCATTAGCAGTAGCTAGGACTTCTATTTTTACACATTGTGGCACGGTCCGTGAGCTGCAGAAATCAGACAGACACATCAGCTTTTGTAGACTGCAAGAATAGGAAGAAAACTTATGACTGTTTCAGGCATTACATCAGTGACAAACAAGCATGTATCCTTAAAGAGAAAACAAAAGGGCGTTTTCTGCTCAAAACAGAGGGAGCATTTTTTAATCCTTGTACGTTTCCTCCTCATTAAAGCCTCCTGGTTACATTATTTCATCAAAACTCTGACATGTGATGTGGTAGAGACAAATGTAGAAATCAATCAGTCTGAGATCAGAACTCAGAGTTTGCCCCAAATGTGCAAACCCTGGGAGTGAAAAAGTGTTGATTTCCATAACTTCGGTTTTCCTTTCTTTATGGGGATGCAGCACAGAATCACCTGAGCACATCTTAGATGGCACAGGCTACATACACATGTGTCTCATTCCCTGGGATACTGCATGGTGAAGGAAAAAAGGGTACATTACACAGGCAAGCATAAAACTTCTCTTGAGAGGACAGCAACAGCATCTCCTATTTTTGTACTTCAGCTTTTTGTTTAATCAGGAGGAAAAGTCCGAAATGGAGGGAAAAGCAACCCTACTTTCATTTGTAAAGGCACTCTGCACGCAGATATCAGCATTACAAGTTTTCATCACATCATTAGGTATGGAGAGTTTATGTGCCAGTGTGTTACCCAGGTAGCCATATAGCGAGGTGCTGGCAGCATCCTGCCTGGGAGAGGGAGAAGGGAGCTCTGGAGACAGCTCGGCACAGGAAGGGACTGCAGGTGGGGCAGGAGGGGTGTTGTAACAGGACAGAACAGATGCTACACTTGGGTTCTTTGTTTTTCCCAGCAGTGACATTTCCTGTGTTTTTAAAGCCCATCTACAAGTACACTGTTGACAACACACAGAGAGGAGGGGGGAAAGAAAAATAAACCCACACTAGACAAATCCTATCCAGACAGGCTGCAAGAATAAGACAAACCTGAAAACTATTACTGTCCTTCAGGTTACTTAAGTAGACGGTTTTATCTTCCCTTATTTAATGTGATGGCTAAATGAAGAGAGAGCAGAAAGAAACCTGCGGACAGAGCATGACAGCTAAAGAAAGTAATTTCATCTTAACAGCAGGTTCAATACGTGCTTCCACTGTCTGGCAGAAGAGGACTCCTGCCTTTTCTGAAAGGGGCCAAAACAACACGATTTTATGTTTCATTGTGTGCAGTTTTAGTTATATGAATTTAACACAGAATGTGAGAAACAGAAAGATTAGACAGGTGTCTGAAAATGTGCATTGATTGAATGGTCTGATGCTCAACAGGTTTTCACTAATAAATTGAGAGGAAGAAAGCACTGAGATAACTGGTTGAAAACACTTAAGTGCTTCCTGCCATGGCTGCCTGCGTTGCTTACGCATGTATGCAGAAGGCAGAGTCACAGCTAATACCTCATCAGCATGTGCTCTGTCTTATAACATCTGTTTACATTTTTATGCTGCCTTTGCTTCATAAGTCAAGCATGGAAACTGCAATCAACACAAACTGAGGAAGCTGAAACCAGCCATCCCCCACAACAGGATAAGCTTTAAGAAGTACTAAAATAAATTTAAAAGAAAAGAGAAGCTTTGCAGTGGAGATCTTGTCAGACAACGTATTATTATTATCATCACAGTTGCAGAATGAAAACTTAAGTCCAAACTCAAAGTGTATTTTCTAGTCATGCGAGAGGAAGGGTTCTCTCAGCAAACAAAGCAGCACAGACAGAAGCTGGAGTCTACTGAAAATAATCAAAAGTGCCCTCCTGACTTTATGGTGTTTTGGATCAGTCCAGATCTTCCCATGGAACTTACTCTCACGGGGCTGCTGCTGTTATTAAACAAGGACTGAAGGTTATGGACATGGGGACAGGATGGAAGAGCTTTTTATGTGGAAACAAATGACTGTTCCAAAATCATTTATGCAGTTAAAAAAGTTAAGCTTCCAGTATCACAAAAATCCAAAGACTTCGTATAAGGTTACAAGACTTAATTTGGAATAAGTAAATGTACAAGGAGGGAGTTTTAACAGACAAATGGATTGGCTAACACTGTGATTTTATAATTAAGTGACATACTAGTAAATGCACACCTCTGACAGTAAGCTTAGGTTCCGGACAGCAACATTAAACACTTCACCAGAAGAACGTGGGATTCTTTATAGCCAAGAAAGCTGGCATCCTCTCCAGCAGTGAATTTGTTCAGCAAACAAATGATTTTTGTGCTGTACACATAGCGCAAGTCGGGGTCTAAAGCCTTAGGTCAACAGGGAAACGGGCACAGCGAGGTCATGGGGAAACCTTGCTCTCCACGCCCAACTGCTACCAGTCCGCAGCTGGTTTTACTTGTGAACACACGCTTTACACGTCTTCCAAGCATGACCTGGGGGCCAGTGGTTTCTGACACTCCACCACCTTAGGGTCTGTGTGTTAAGGAACTGGGATTGCACTTGAACAGGAGCATTGTTCCTACAATCCTTGCACAATGAGATCCGGCACTGACTTCAGTTTTGGGCACACAGGACAGGCTGGGCGGTGCTCTGGATAAGACCACAATTAGTAGCACCTCCCTTTGGAGCATGACCACGTGGCCCAGACAAGAAAATTCTCTAGGAAGATCAGGTGTCTGTGTTTCAGAGCTCATCAGCTCATCCCGGCTATAATAAAACATTGCAACACATGCTCTTTTGGTTAGCCTGAATAGTGTACTTAAGAAGGAAACATTAGAACTGCAGTGGGCTTCTTGGGCACACCAGTCTGTCCCATAAACACAAGCACACGGAGTACTGTTGGACTCCCTACTGCTGTCTGCACGTAGGGAGCAAAAGGTACCACAGGAAATAATCCGAGATGGAAAGTTGTCCCAGATCTAGGCAAAAGTTTTGGCCAAAGCCAAAGCTGTTTCATACCTGTCAAGTGCTCCTTCAATGTCTCTCCCATATACATTAGGGATGTGGTTATCTTAATTTTAAAATTATTTAAAATTGTCCCACCCATAAGAAACATTTAGTATTTGCAGATGATATCCAGTATCCTTAGAAAATATGCTACTCACAGTCGTTTGATTCCAGATTCAGGCTGAGTTGAGGGTTTCGACTGAATTATGGGTGTAGGTTGAGGGGATCTAGTTTCTTCTTCTATTTCCTCACTTGAAAGAAAGAAAAGATAATTTATGTTCTCCTCCCAAGCCATGGAAGCACTTAAAGTTCTAAAATTCAATCTGAGGTAGTACTGTTGATGAAGAAATGCAAAAAGATCTGTTCAAAGCTCACTGAAATCAATGGGAGATTTTTCTGTCAAGCAAGGAACAGCACCTACAACTGGGTCTCCTTTCAATATTTTCCTCCCGTTGTGACAAGGAGAGGGAGAAGAGGAATGAATTGAATAAAAGTTCTAGAATTTTCATTTTAGACCCACTCTCATCCTCATTTTTGAAGTTCAAAAGTATTAAATGTTTGTAATCTTTCTAAAATTCAGGGGGAACCTGGGAGTTAGGGAAGGACATAGTTTTTCCCAGTTTTGAGGAACC
This sequence comes from Ciconia boyciana, assembly GCF_034638445.1. Classification (NCBI taxonomy): domain Eukaryota; kingdom Metazoa; phylum Chordata; class Aves; order Ciconiiformes; family Ciconiidae; genus Ciconia; species Ciconia boyciana. The sequence continues at coordinate 10,217,625 of NC_132948.1, forward strand.
AGATTCAAACTAAAGCCATATGCTTGCAATCTCTACTTTAAGCCTTTGCAGAAATATAAGCTTGTTGGACACTATTCAAGAGCACATTTACTGTTTCTAGACCTGCCCTATGGCTCCTCTGTGTATAGCATGCAACAGGAGAGGAGATCTAACCTACCTTTTGTAATATAAAAGCTCCTCTTGAAGTAAAAACACTTTAGATTTCAATTCATTCCTCTCATGAAGGACATCCCGGAGCTCCTGCAAGGTGAATCTTGGACGATTCGGATCTTTTAAGTCCATTGCCATCTTTTCTGACTCTGAGAGGCAGTCGTCATTGTTTGGTTCTGCCTAGGAAGTGGAACACAGGCTTTAAATTCACCATGCGAGTGCATGTCTGAGGAGTTTGAAGTATTTATCAGTCTAGTTCCCAACCTCTTCCTTTCAGCACTATTAAATCCTCTTTTAAGAGAAATGCAGCAATTTTAAGAGGAAAAAAATGTAGAAGGAATTTGTTTTTCATGTTATAGACTGTCAGCAAGAACAGCTCAGTGATCTGATCACTTTGTTCTTTTCTGTGCACAGGTTGACCAATGACACATACAGGACTGGTGAAACTGTGGCAAGCCTCTGAAAGATGATCTGAGCTCTATTTTACCTCTCTTCACCTGGTGTTTGGGGAAAGCTTGCAAACGAGGAAGACCTAACTCTTGTGACCTACAATCAAAGCCCTGTGCTCACAGGAATCTTTCACAAAGTCACATGTTTGGGAAAGCAAACAAACACCAATTCTAGCAGGCCTGAACACAGGGTCCAACCTGAGCCACCTTACGGGTGATAAGTTTTCTTGTGGAGAAATACCTGTGGAATCCAGACTGCCAGAAAGTCTGCTGAAAATGTATAGTCCAATTTTTGATAAACAAGTCAGTTTAAGGAATTAATACTTTCAACAAATGGGGTAAATCAAACATCAGCCTTTTACATAAACACTGAAAAAACTGCATAGTGAAGATCATGACAGTTTCTTCCAGCTCATCCCACAAAGAGAAAGCTCCTTTAGATGTAAACATATTAAGTGGAGATTTAAGTTTATATCCCCTTAATGCCTTTATTAAAAAAGAAGGATTGGTGTTAGCACCAGGATCTAGCTACAAAGTGGAAGAACATTGCAGATGAATGCTAGATGAGGCATTTATACACGTGTACCCTTGCTCTTCTTTTCCTCTGAGAAGAGTTCACTGGAAGCTTAGAGGAATTTTATCTCCCACCCCCAGTTTCTGTGGCTCCCAAGCCAGCACTTGCACTCTAGGCACATGGTTGGATTCCTAGGCCTGTGGGGCTGCTTCCTGTCACCCAGGTAGACTCTAGCACTTGCACAGAACTATTTGGCCCCAACTGCTTGTGAAAATGTGGTCTGTATAAACACAGCACACAGAAGACCATCATTCAGGTCCTCTACTGTTCCACTGAGTGGCTGCACAGAGTTGAGGACCAGTTAATGAGAAATCACAGGCTTCTGGGAAGGGTACTCAGAATCAAGATGCTGAAAAGCAGCTACAAGCCTTTAGAGGTCTGCACGATTCCTAACAATACAAATAAATGTAGGGCACTCTGTTCCAGCAAAGTACATTTGAAACGTAGCAAAGTACATAAGAAATGTGATGCTTTTTGCAAGGACTGACTAGAAGCCAGCACATGAAATCGGAGATGCCAGCAGCCAGGTCAGCCACCTGTCCTCCTAATAGGATGCAGAGATCAGAGTCTCAGAGCTCCCGTGTTGCAGTGACACCTTGCAGGGATACAAGCTGGAAATGTGAGGAGCTAAGTACCAAAATTCTTAAACAGAGTCCATTTTTTGTAAGCCTGATCCTATCCTCTTTTGAGCTCATGTGTTTGTGAAACAGTTTTGCTATCCCTTGATATATGATTTCACTTAAACTTGGCTGGGCTAAGGTTGGTGCAATATCAATTTCTACAGCAGGGATTGCAGTCCTTGTCCTGCAAAGACGAAGCAGCAGAGCAATGCTCGCTTGTCCATCTGTTTGATTCACCCCATTCATCCAAATGCATTTCTTTACACAGACTACAATAAATAAAGATTGATGCAACCTAACAAGAGGTTCAAAGGAAATTACCCAAACACTTTTCCTCTTCTCCACCCCTCTAGATTAGGGTCTGAGCTGATGACTCTTCTTGTGATTGTATATTTGCCCCACACCTTTGCCCAAATAAGCTATTTTTGCTAGATTTAGCTCAAATCAGCGAAGACTGAGCAGCCTGTAGCCAATGCAAATGTAGTTGACTGAAGCCAACAAGCAATGTCCGTTCCAGAGCATGCAGCTATTCTAGCTTTCTGCTTGCCACTGCAATTCCTGTCTAACCATCATCCTGGCAAAGAGAGCGGGGAACGGGTCTAATTAGAAGAGGCGCCATTGCCATGGAACTGATGAGTTAGAGCGAGGTAAAGAATGCATCCTTTCTCTCCAGAGACTGAAGACACTTTCACTCCTGCTGGCTCCAGGCCTAGGCTCCACAGCCCCGTTTACAAAGCTGGGTGTCCTGGCTGAGTTAACAGCAATGAAATAATCCTTTTCATTATTAATACAGTGCTTGCCCAATTCAGCAGTGATATGTTAACACAACATTCCAGGGGGGACCAGGGTACCCCAATCAGCCTCTGCCTCTGCTTCTTGATGTATATTCCTGCCTACTACAAGTGAACTGGATGTTTCACTCTCTGCTGCAGTCTATCAGGCATTTACAATGCCACTTGGTACTGGAGCTCCTACCAACACATCCAGCCAAACAGATCTATATGATAGTGCTCCTTTTAGAGTTCTTTCATATCATAATACCCCTTACTCTATTTTGTACTCTTCTAAGAGCAGCATTAGGAAAGGGAAATACAGCACATTTGCTTTAGTAAGACAGAAGTAGTGTCATATGCACAAAGAAAAAGAATAGGAACCATAAAGAGGACTAAGGGATGCAACAGATCAGAGATGCATCTTTTTTCTCAGGAAGCTCCCCTCAAGTTTGCACTCCTACTGCTCTGATCTCAGCACCAACTCAATTTGCAGATTGTCGCTTTGCCTGTTCCTGCAAGTACTTGAGTATACAAGCAGTAACATTTGCTTTTCATGAACATTTGTGCTAGTAACACTTCACAGTGAAAGCAGAAATAGGACCAAAGCTGGTTCCTCTAAAAGGCGCCTTCAAACATCTGTACGTTGATTTGGTAGCAATAGACCAGCTTAGTCCTGACAGATCGAAAGTGCCATAAGCACTGCAAGGACCAAGTATGACGAGTTCTGCATTGCCTCTGGGACCCCTTCTGACACAATTTCTTTTCTACTATGGCTCACATGTCACCACCATCATAGTGCATTGCACCTTTGGGAACCATTAGGGCTTGCGTATTTGCATACTGGGCAAGGCTTAAGCTACTTGTCAGCTGTTTCTCTTTTGGAAAACCCAGACTGTTAAGGGATCATTTTGTTTTCCTTTGGGGGAAGGGGTTGATGTGTACAAACAAAATGAACCCAAACATACTAATACAGCACTACATGCACTACTACAGCATTACAGCACTACTATGTGCCTCCTATACAAACTAACAGCTGATACTCCAGAGGATTGCCTTGCGATGTTTTTAATAGAACACTCTATTTTGAAGCAATGATTTGTTCTGGTATCTGGGGAATTCTGCAGCCTAGTGCATGACCCAAAGGTTACACTTCGTAGGATGTACGATGGGTAGCCAAGTCTAAGGGGAAAGCTGTTCTCTAATGCAGACATCCCACTGCTAACGTGTGCTGCCACTCTGCCTTTTGTGAGACCGGTTCCCTCCTTTAGGAAGGAGGGGTCTGTTCCACCCGGTCATCATCGATCCTAACAGGGCCTTTCCTGTCACAGTGCAATGAGTGACATTGCTCTCTGTACGTCACACCTGAACACAAGATGCTGTCCTCGAGTCCTACCATTGCCTCTGATGTGTATCAATCACATTTATCCAAAGAAGAGGTACTTGGTATGAAGTCCAAAGCTTTTTAAAAGGCTGTTTAAAAAGCGATTTAAAGTGCCTCTTACCTTTACTTCCTCCCCATTTTGGCTGTCCTCCCCCTGCAGTTTTTCTCTCAGTTTCCCCAGCTCTGCTCGCAGGTTGCCCATCTCCTGCTCCTTGGTTTGCAGATATGCTTCTAACTCCACCTTCTGCTCAATCAGCGCCTTCCCCTGAGCCTCAACAACGGTGATCCGGTGCCGCAGGTCATGGTTAATTTTCATTAACCTGTTCTGTTGCTGCTGAAGCTGAAAAACATTGATGCAATAGGTCAACATCTATTCAGCCATCAGCCATGATAGCCAAGTCCCAAATACCATGTTAAAGAAAAAGTAGTGGGTTCCTGTTGAACTTAATCTGGAAAATTCTCCCCCCTCTTCACCCCACAATTAGTTTTTTTAGTATCTAATTATCTCCTACAGTTGCAGTCGCCAAAATTTAATTGGTTTCTAGAGTAAAGAAGCATTTTTCCCTAGCAAGGGAATTCTCCAGCTAGAAGTAAATCCATCCCTTCTGATATTATGTTTCAAAAAAGCAAAGTTCAAGGATAAGGTGGCTTATGGGATTCTGAATAAAATCTTAACCCAGAGTAGAAGAGAGAAAGACAAGACAGAGGAATCCTTAGTATTCAATTTATAATATAAGTACTTTGCTTTGAGCTCTTAGGCTCTCTCATAAGGCAGGATGGGACCTGCTGGGCGTTGTGTGGACAGTACCAATTTGAAAGGCCACAGCACCTGCCAGAGGCACTTGGGTAGAGCAGAGATCATCTAGGTCTGGCTCCCACTAGCACCAGAAAAGTCCCATGGCCTAAGGAGATGAGGCAGTGTGAGGATAGGAAGCAAAATATGGGTAAGGAGGTCATTCCTCCTGACACAGAAAGAACCAAGACATCATGGGATTCCCAAAGTCACAGTGGAGTCTGTGATTCATCCAAGACTAAACCCGGATCTCTTGTGCTGTGGTCCCCAGGGCCACCCATCCTGTCAGTGACCTTCTGTTCACTGCTGGCAAAAGTAAGTGACCTGGGCTGGGCTCAGGCCCCTTCCTCCTACCCCCTTCCTGTGCAAAGAGGTAATCCACATTGCATCCCTGGTGTGGCAGTGCATGTGTGGAGTCCCTGCTGCCAAACTCTGCAGAGAGTATATGTACAATATACAGTAGCCAGCTCACCCACAGCAGGGATCTCTGGGTGGCGTGAGGCATGGGGGTGCTGAGGAAATTTGCATTAGCAAAGCAGAGAGAGATTCAAGAAGCCAGAGAAAGTTACCTGTCCTGTTCCTCTGAAAGGGGAGAGGTATCAGGTCTTTAAGGAAACAAACAAAACAACCTGTCCTTCCCCCATCTGCCTCTCTTGTTACACTGGTTTCCAGTCACGTTCCAAGTGTGCCTGGTCCTTCTGAATGCAGCAGAGGGTGTGTGTCTGCACTGAAGATTGCCTAATCATTTTGGACACTTCACAGTTATGCCAGACACTTCAGTTACTGGACTAATAATCTGGCATTGCTTACAAATTCTACATTAACTTAAAACTTGAAACCAGGCTATGGAAGTATGGGTGAGAAAGAAGAGAAGAGAAATAGGAAGACCAAGAGCCACTTACAGCCTCTACATCCTCATTTTTAAGTCCGAGTTCCCGGTCCTTTGCTCTGATTTCGTCCCTCTGTTTATCTACCACTTCCTTCAGCTTCTTCATGACTTGCCGCTCTCTCTCTGACATTCCTGGTTAAAAAAAGAACACAGAAAACAAACTAAGGACAATCAGGAGCTGCTGAGACTGAGAACAATAACAGTGAGAAATATTTAGGTAAAGACTCTGGAAGTTGCCTGCTGGTAGAATTACAGAGAAGCTGTTGGAAGATGCTTTAAAGGTTACTTCAAGGGTAACAGGGGACATAGATGACACAATCCACTCCATAAAGCCACTGCACAGAAACTCCTTAAAGGAACTGACAGTCTTCAGAAACATTTATAACAGTGGAGTAACACTGCTACATCTTGCTGCCTCAGTAGTTTTACATCAGTGTTCGCACTATGCCCCATGGAGCTTGCTTATCTGTGTGATAATCTGTAGAATCAGCTGGCCAAGACCCTGTGAAAATTGTAAAAAAGATGTTCTGGATCCGCAGCAAGATCCAAGCAACATGTCACTATTGTGGATTGCATCTAGATCCAAACCAGCTGAGGTGCACTGGACTAGAATAACTTTATGATGAAACCCAGTTTTGTGTTAGGTGAAAGGGAGATGAAGCAGGACCTTCAGAGGGTACCCCAACCCTGAATCTAGAACAGAAATTTAGCCTGAATTATGGTCACATATTTTCTCCTCATGTTTTGCAACCCCTTCCCCATCCTATTGTGTGATAATTCATATTTAGAATAACTGTACTTCAGAGAAAAATACTACATGGCATTTCACTTGTGAAAGATGTTTGGAACATTGCCAAGAATCCAACATTGATCTTGTTTGAAAATAAATAAAGGATTAGATTAACCTGAAATCTGACCAACGAATCATTCATTAGGAAATGTCATAAATCACAAAACAGGAAGCATTCTTCCATTATTTGCCATTATGGAGATAATTGGGAACTGGCGCTACAATGATGGGCTCTTCAGAGCAAACACAGACCAGGTGATTTAACTCAGCAAGATGATAAATCTACTACACTAACTTTTCCTGATAACTCCACAGAGACATGCAGCTTGATGGTCCTAAACTATCACATAAAATCACATTGCACAACATCCCATAGGATGGCTTGAAGATGAAAGCCTGTGTCCAGGGCAGCATGTGGCTGCTCTGGCCAATGTCCAGTCCAAGCAGGAGCTCAAATCCAGGGTCTACTGCTGTCTTGTTCTATTACCTTTGGCAAAGTACATAGTTACGTGGGTCCTCAGCTACGTCCATTTACGAACTGCGAGTGGTGATAATTCACTCACTCCTCTGGGGTGGCTGGAAAGCCACTTCCTTTTTAATATATTAAAGTAGTTCCCGCATCCCACATCAGAAATAGACTGCATACACATCAAATGTATCCAGCCAGTCAAGCCTCTACTTTCAAACATCAGCTCAGACTTTCTGGTTATGTTCTTCCCTCATCAGAGAAATCCAAAGTTGCTCCCATAAGAGAACGTAGGCTGTATGCCTGTAGGAACTCCAGCTTACAGATCATCTACAGTTTGAACTGATGGATAATAGAGTAGAGCAAGACAACCCTGAGAGAAAGAGAGAGAGAAAGGGAGTAACTCTTTGGTGGATGTGCACTCCTGCAGCAGCTGTGGGTTCCCATGCAGGCATAAAAAGCATAGCACTGCAAACGGTGAACAGCAGCTTCAATCCCTCATTGCTAAAGGACCAGAGCTATGGTACAGCAGAGAACAGGTAACCACTCTGCTGGGAAAAGGACTGGTGATCATGGCTGGCCAGGAATTTGGTTCAGAGGACGTGTTCCTGTCAAACCCCAGAAAAGAACTGAGAGTGACATGGTGTTCACATTCTAGTATTACATTCTCATCTTTTTTAATTCTGTGGTAAGTTTGCCTGCTCCATTTCTGGACCCTGGTCCTTATCACCTCTATGCTCTAGGTTCTAATTCTTTGCAGGATAATTTTAATTCTTCACTGTGATAACAGCTCATACCCACCAGGGAGGACAAGTAGACACCGACACATACTGCTACTTAACTCTTCTAAAAGATCCACACTCTTCTATCACAACACAGGTCCGATACACCAGTGTATCCACAAATCTCACTACAGGTTCCTGGACCCACCCTCTGCAGCCAGTCTCAGGGCTGGGGCCTAAAACATCGGCTGTGTTTAAAAACAAAAAAATGCAAAACTTTGCCTTGAAGTACAGAGGGACCACAGTGAAACTTTAGACTGGTGATTTCACCCCAGTAGGAGCTAGGAATAGTGAGTGCAGCTATATTCATTAGTACTTGTGAGATGCTTTGAGATCTCTAGATAGCAGGTGCTATTTAAAGAATAAAGTACTGTTTCAGTGCTGACTGCTTTTCCTCCCACTGTGTTCATTTAACATTTGGTGAACCTAAAAGACTTCAATTGTGTGCACAGATCACTACATTATCATTTTTATTTCAAGAGGAGGGGAAAGGAAAGGTGGGAAGTGTTTGTGAAACAGTCATATCTTCTTCCATTTCCTCAGGCACTGGGGAAGAGGAGAGGGAAATCACTAAATGTCCTAAATGTAAAGTAATTATCTCTAAATGATTCAAACTCTAATATCTGCAAGATCTTAAATGGCACACCCAGCTGGCTTCCCTAGGCACATCCTATGAGCAGCTTCCTGTGAACTGCTGTGATCATAGCATTGTTAGAGCAAGAGAAAGGCAAGCAGCTGGAAAAAAGGAAAAAAAAAAAGAAAAAGAAACAGAAAAAAAAAAAAGACCATCCTTTATGTTTATGTTTAGGGACCTGTTTACTGTTGTATTTATACAACATCTATCACAACAGGCCAAAGTGCCAGTCAGGGCCTGTGGCACTATACCACTACCTAAATATTCAGAATAGAAGTTTGCCTCCACTTTTGAAAGGGAATTGTAGGTTCCTCAGCAGCTAGCACAAAAGGTTCACACAACTGTTGATATCCTGCTGCTTGTCTGTATTACCACAGCCAGTCTGAGACAGTAGCTCCCCTCGCTGCAGTGAAACAGCAGCCTGCTTGTCCTGTTTGACACACGTTGGGTCAAGTTTGCTTGTGGCATTTTACTAGGATATTCCAATCAGTCAGCACCATCAAGTAGTGCTCAGTTTGAGCTTGGGAGGAGTAGCATTAATGGATGTTGCAGACTCATCTTTGATGCCTCCTGTGTTATTTTGTATTCTGCCACACGTCCTTTCACATGAACCCTGGTCTGCTCAGACTCTCAGCAAACGCCCTCTGTGCAGAACACTCCTGTTTAGATGGGATTGCATCTGCCTCTCTCAAACACCTTCATTAAGCTAAAGTGAGGCTCTGTGAACTCCGATGTGACTATTAATTGGCAAGGATTGAATCTCAAAGTCCTGCACACCCAAATCACTGGCCTCTGTTGCCTGCGCTAAAAATAACTCCTTTAACTGTCTGGTGAGTAAGCAGCAAGCTGTTAATTCCCAGGGGCTAGCCGCTAAGGGGAGACATGATCATAATGCTAAGTCGTGCTGAGATATGAAGACTGGAGTCTGGTCAAAGTTAGTCCAGCTAACAGAGTATTTAGCTTGAAAACCTGCCTCTGTAGACTCTACATGTATCCAATCAAATGATGGAGACTGAAAAAAAAGCAGCATGACTGCTTTTTGACACTACCCAAACAAGTCAGTTGAGACAAATCTATCCCCATTCATTAATGACAAAATTTCTTAAAAGGAAAACAGTTGGATTTGATGCAATACGTCCCAATAATAAGGTGGGGTTGCTATAAACGAATGTGATTTCACTTAAGCTGATGATTTTGGCCAAAGAATACCAGTGAGCCCAGAATCTGGTCTCTGGAATGGGTTTATGGGTTTTGTTTGTGTTATTATACTTGCATAGACACAGTAAAAATAACATGAAAAGCATGCCTGGCATTTGCTTGGCTAGCTGAATGTGAAGAGTATGGCTATATTTAAATAGCACATGAGCTGCAGTGAGCTAGATACCCACTGGAAGAAGGGAATTAAAAAAAAAAAAAAGGAAAACAAAGGGGAAGTTGGTTCTTTATGACAAGATGTCATAGTCTTCACAGTCCATGACTCATCACTGCCATTCTGAAGTTTTGCATAGAGTTTGTAAGGCTGATGTCGAGCTACTTCTTTGCCATTAACTGACTCCTAAATTGAAAGCATTGCATTTGTTTTTAAAAAGTGGTGATCTTGAGAGGTTTAACAATTATTACTTTTTGAAGATTTCATTATACTCCTCCCCAGGGCAAGTGAGCAGTACTCGGCCTCTGGGAGGAAGCAAGTGCAACTTCTGCAGCGTTGGACAGTTTCATCCACCTACAGCAAGCCTCCATTTAATCCCACCCTCCAGTGTCTGGACAAGGATATCCCTTTGTTCCTAATGCTTTATTGGAGAGCTGCAGTGGCTCAGCTGTGTGGTCTGGTTTTCAGATTGGCCAGTAACTTTGCACACTACACACAGGATGCTAGCCTTTTGAGGGAGCCATGACTTTACTGATTATCAGAACCTACTGTGAAAGCGGAGCTGTTGCTTGAAGCAGTGGACCAGAGTCCTGTCCGTGTACAAATAGTTCAGAAAGCCACCCACTTCCAGACTGACTCACCATCACAGGCATGTTTTGCTGCTGGAGTGATGCTGTTACCATTCTCAGCTGTCCACCCCGTCTTGCGGCTCAAGGCTGCCTCATCCCCAAAGCTGCACAGTCATTTGTTTCAACTCCTCAGCTTAAACCCCAGCAAAGTATCATGAAATGGACTTGGTAGCCAGCAGCCTCAAATGATGTGCTATGAACTGTGGAGCAAATAGACATCCTTTTATCTGCCCCTGCTCTTGATAAAGAGCTATTTGCTGAGCTGTGGGTGAGAGCTGAGGATGGCAATTGTTTCAGTTGCTGCAGTGAAATCTATCTGTACTTGCAAGTCAGAATCTTATGCCTTGAACTTCATTCTGCCTCAAGAAAGAAATTGTCCACAAACTGGTTGTTTCAACTCTTTAGGATTCACCCGCTCCCTGGATTATAAATCTCTTCACTTATTCTAAATTGGCTATAAGTCCCAAACAAGTGAGGGAACCCTAAAGGTGGGTAAACCAAGTAAAATCAGTCTCTCCTATGCTAGGAGAGTATCACAATATTCTCCTAGAATATCTCCATATGGTGGACTGATATAATTCAGACAAAGAAATCTTGATTTGCTGCTTTACAAACAGTTATCCTGAATAGAGCCAACAGTTGCACTTATTTTTGTGCATAACGGTGTGAAATAAACATTGCTGAATGGATTAGTCTGTTTGTATTAGAAAACATAAGGAGGGCTTAAGAATGTTTTTTGCAAGATATGAACTAAAAAGAAAAAAAAAAGTGATAGACCAAAAAATGAAGCTAGACTTTACTTTCAGAGATGCTTCTCAGCCAAACAAATAGTTGTTCAGGCTTTTCTTTCCCTCCTACCCCCACCTCTTATCATGTCTTCAGTGTCATCATGAATTCAGATATTTTCTATTCAGGTAAAACAAAACAAAAACACAGCCCCCCCCAACCCCTAAAACCCAGACCTGCATTAATCTACAGGAAAAAAGCCAGAATATCCAGTCAAAATATTTTGATAAAGTATTGCTTTTTATAACAAAAGCAAGTACTGAATTTGAAGTATCAAACTTGCCTTCATGCTTCTGAAATTCCTCTTCTGTGAAATTAATGTCTTTGTGAGACAAGTTTGTCATCAGTTGTTTATTCTCCTCCTGCAGCTGTGCAATTTGGGTAAGAAGGTCCTGTGCTTCCCCTCTCCAGACATCCTCCACCAGTTCTAATTCCTAAAGGGTAGACCGGGACAACACATTTATATTTTTAAACATGTTAAGAGTCTTTGACTGGACTATTTACAGATCATGATTCTTACAGAAAACAATTAAATGAGACTACTTTGAATTTCTTAGAAAACATCTACTTTTCTAATGCCAGCATCAAGAAACCAACTATCAAAGTCTCCTTTTGCTATACGTTGAATGTAAATACACGAGGAGACAATTCTTGATGCAAACATTTTTGATGTGCAAGTTACACAAAGGATGGCTCCTTATGCCCCATTTTGCTGTGAGGACCAGATTAAGGGGACTGCTGTGTTAGACAAGATAATCAAACATGAGCAACAATTACCTCCTGCATCCCAGGAAGAAGCTGCAAAGGCTGTTATAAATGCCCTAGAAACATCACACTGCCTGGGCCAGGGGAATCAGTGTTAGGCATGCTCATTTTGAAAGAGTAGCATCTCTAGTCTAAACTTCTGTTACGAAACACAAGTGTAAAATAATGAGCGTGTGATACAGTGCAGCAAACCCAGAGCTCCTAGTCCACATGGTAAACACAAGACAAAACTGTGCTTCTTCTTATGTAAATTGTTCTATATGGAATGTCTTGAGTGGCATCTACCTTAGCAGCAGTAAGACCAGTCAAAACAACAAATCCCATTTGTCAGGACAGTGTGTGTCAAGAGCAGCTGTCACCAATCCCCATAAAGGTCAAATTAGGACAAAAAGTATAAAGTCCTCAAGGAAAAACAGTTGTATTTAGAGCTTTACTTGTTCCAAAAGCCTTTGCCATAAATCATACTTCTGCAGTGGGGGGCATTCTCTGCTCCATTTTCATGTATGTGCTTCAAACAAAAAAAAGCTGCATGCAAATCACTGGAGCCAGGCTGAGTCACTTGCTGACTTTTACATTCATCCAGCATGCCCCTTTCCTACCTAACAACAAAACACATTCAGACAACAACCCCGCCAAGCACAGCTCTAGGCTAAAATAAGCTCTGCTGAGAGATTAAAGGATAGCTTTCTGCTTTGAATATATGCTCTGATAATGGGAAATCAAGTTCCTATTGACTTTCAGGTCCAAATGCCATTTTATTCCAGCATTTATTACTGCACTGCTGTCGTTTTATAATGCTTGCTAAAAGTTTTGTGGAAAACACTATATGACAAATAGATGATAAGTAACATACGGGTGTTGTAAGCTATGCAGACTTAATTATTAAGAAGTAAAAAAAATTTAATCAGTCACCTATATTTTACTTGAAACTCTTTACCTTGAGAGAAAAGCAAACCTGGAATGCAACTTTATATTGCCAAATACCTAGACTATTTACAGTGACGCTGCATATTACAACTCTGCAGCTAAAATAACGTGCTGACCTAGTTCAGATAATAAAAAAGCACATTAATCAGTTATAAGCATACTGATAAAACCAAAATAGAACACAGAGAAAAACCCAAACTATCTAAACTTATATCATTTACGTGTGGCCACACTGTAAACACACAACTATATTAAGGTCTGCCTAGGCAAACTTTCTTATTTATTGCTACTGAAGAGCCCAATGAATTGGAGCAGAAATTAACTTCTGAACCCTCATTAGTAGAAGTATCAGACAGAGAACGCAGATCTATGGGCCAGTAGGTGCCAGCCAGCTCAGGAAACTCCAGGTGGTGCTAAGCCAGGTTTATAGGTAAAACAGATTCACATCTAAAGATTTTAAGTGCTAAAAATCTCATAAACTGATGCTTGCAAGGACCACTAAAAGCTTGTCTGGATTGTTTTCTGGAGGCTTTTGGGTCACAACTATTTCTCACAGTCTCTGGCTTTTTCTGCTTACCAGTACCTGTCCTGTGAAAGAGTTAGTCTTCAAACCCTCACACTGGAACACAGATGGATGTGACACTACTGTTCTATAGGGACTCAATGCACTGGCAATCAACTTGATTAAAAAAAAAAAGTATGTATCATGTATTTTATTTTCCCTGTTAAAATATATTTCCACCAAAGTTTTGTCTGGATTGTCTGAACACTTTGTGAGCCATTTCGTGACTATTAGAGAAGCTGGCAGAGTAGAGATGGTTAACTGGTGGGGGATCAGTTGGCATCTGGCAAGTACTATGTTATGCAGTTGACATGTTTAGGAAACTTTTTAACACATATATGAACTTCAGAAGCATCTACACAGAACATCAACTTGTACAATGATACTGCGTGTTGCTACTGCGCATTGCTACTGCACCCCATTCAGTATCCACTTCACCACACAGCATTTTGTAAAGATCTGAAATAAAGCATTACTGTTGACTGGCAATACAGTGGTCTCTGTGCAATCAATGGGGAGATGTGACTTATGGCAGTTCTTCCCAGAGGTGACATGCCCTCAGGAAGCCTGGCAGCTAGGGCTCAGGGAGAGCTAACTGGGACCAGCACGACAGACCACCCACTTGCCTCCAAGTTAGATCTGTTAGAAGGGCAAAGGCACAGGTTTGGTACACGTACTTATATCTATTCTCTAGACCTTCTTACTTCATACTCTGGAGACTTATTAGGGCTTTATACATTAAAGATCAACTACCATCCTTTTCAGAGACACTGCCCTGAGACTTCTGTGAAATGTTGCAGGAATTAGCCTGGATTTTTCATATGCTAATTGAAAGTCCCCTAGCTGACTCTTTTTAAAACATAAAACTTGAATTTGTTAAAATTAAAGGCAACTCTTGAAGTTTGAGGTCTCTCTTCCTGAAATTCCCTGTCTCCTCATTATTCTGAATCTGTGTGTGCAAGCAGGAATGGCATGAGGCAGCAGTGATGATTTAGCATAGTCAGTTACTAGAAGAACCATTTCTTTAAAACAGTTATCTGGATGGTTAAAGATTAGATCTGCCACATCCACTGCAGTAAGCAGAGCAGCTCATGCTGTCCTGCCACATGAGGGTAACAGGATATGGGAAACGATCTCTACTTTGGGCTTTCATGGGAGTGGGATCAGGGAACACTATGACCACCCCAGATCAAGCCAAGGGACAACATCTTACCATCAGAGGATGGAGCAGGAATCTGGGAGAGTGCTCTCCCCTACTCTTCAGCTCTAACACTGCCCTGAAATCACTTGGTCCTCCATCTCTCTCCTATGACTTGCCTACCCCATGAGTGTGCCAGGAAGACTAGACTGCTAAATCATTCAGAGCGCTGGAGAGAAAAGTGTATTATTGTCAGTGACCTTTCCTGGCCTAGCAGGAAGCAGCACTATCCTCTCGTCAGGAGAGGGGATGGAGCAGGAATCCTAATCGGGGAGACACAAGGGGAAGGAAATGCAGTGACTGGGGAAGGGGTGGAGAAAGGGAAGGAGGAAGGAAACTTCCAGGAGGGAAGGAAAAAAAACCAACAACACACCCAAACCCTCAGCGACGCTAAGGCAGCATCCACGCAGAGCCCGTGAGCCTGCCCCGGCCGTACCCACACGCGTGCCCCGCCCGCTCCCCACCGGCTCCGCGGCATCCCGGCCCGCACCCCTGCCTCCCTCTTTGTTTTCCCCAGCGGCTGCGGGAGGGGGGGGGCGGCAGCGGAGGGGCCGGGGCCCGACTCTTCCCCCGGCCGGCTGCGGCAGGCGGGGGCAGCCCTGCCCCGCCGCGTCCCCCCGGTCCCCACCCGCACCTTCTGGTGCTTCCGCTCCTTCTCGATGCGGTCCATCCTCTCCAGGCGCAGGCGGTCGAGCTCCAGGCGCAGCTCCTCCATCTCCGGGTTGATGTGGTTGCGGCTCACCAGCACCTCCAGGATCTCCAGCACCCGCACCACCTTGGGCATGAGGCGGGCGATGGCCTCGCAGCCGTGCTGATCGATCACCCGCTCAAACTCCTGCCCCACGGCCGAGGCGATATCGTAGACATCCATGACCGTCAGCTCCGCCGCGTTCTTCTCCAGGGCGGGCGGCGCCCCGCCGCCGCCGCCGTCCATGGCTCGCCCGGCCCCGCGGCGCCCTCATAGACGGCGGCGGGGCGCTCTCCTGGCGGGGCGCCCTCCCGGCAGCCGCCCCCTCCTCACCCGGCGCCCCCTCACACGGGCCGCGGCCTCGCACAACTCCCGCCAACTCCGGCTGGCTCGGCGCGGGGGGGGGTGTTTAAACTTGGCCGGGCGGCGGGAGGGGAGCGGCGGCGGGAGGGCGGGAGCGGCCTCCCCGCCACCACCCCCCGCCTTCGCCCCGCCGCTCGGGGCCAATGGCAGGCGCCGGGCGGGCCGGGGGAGGCCCCGCGCATGCCCGCGGCCGCCGCGCCTCGCCGGGCTGCGGGCGGTGCGGCCCCGGCCCCGCCGGCTGCCGGGGCGATGCCCGCCGGGAGGAGTCGGGGTGGCGGTCGGTGCTCTGCGGGGCTTTCCGTGTGCGTTCCCTGCACGGGGGGAGAGGAGCCTCGCCAGCCGCGGGCGCTCGTCGCTTGGCGCTTGCGCCGAGTTGCTTCAGCAGCGGGATTACTCGTGGTATCAGCCTCTTCTGCCCCAGGCTTCGTCGTCCGGGGATGATAACCGCATGTTTGAGGGGTCAGAAGTCACACCCACGCGTGTCGAGGATTCGGGATCCTACGTGGATGGAACCCAGCACCGAAGCGGGTGCGCAGCAGTGGCAGGGCCACACCGGCGTGTCCGCGGCAGCACAGTGCCCAAGAACGAGCGCAGTGCCTGGTGTTCAAGGCTGACTTGTACGGTGCCAGGACAGAAGGGGGACAGATGATCCCCTGCTCCAAAAGAGGACGAAGGCTAACGGATGGCTGCAAGCAAATGTAATGGGAGGAACAAGTCATTCTGCAGGACGGCAAGGGCCTCGCACGCAGCGGCTTGCACGTCGTTAGGGTTTTTAGGCCCTCACTCTGCAAGAGCAGAGTAAGTGAGACTTTATGCCTGTGCACGTGTTCAGTGTCAGTGAAGATTTTATACGTACAAGTAATTTGCTGACACAGATCCACTTACAGAGGAATTTAAACCAAAATGTATTTTTCTGGTTAAGTTTTTCAGTATTTTTGCCTTCAGGTGTGACTGTGCACTTTTAAATGTTCTTATCCTCATGGTGTTTAGTAAGAAGTGCTCCAGTTGAGTCTTTAGAGATAAATTAAATGTGCCCTGAAAGAATTTTAGGTCCCGATCCTGCCACTTGCTGTATGCAGTGTAGGAATAATGCATTATATTTTGGACAAGATACTACGAATAATGTCAAACACTGGAACTAGTCAGGAGAAATAAAACTGGAGTTGCAAAATCCAAGCTTGGAATGACTGATACGTGCTGCGTGTTGTGAATACAGCGTTAATTCTCTGGGTCTGGCAGATGCAAAATGCCAGTGGAAGTGAACGGGAGGTATGAGTGACATGAAATGCAACGCTGTGACACTCAGACAAACTTTTTCATGCAATACTGTCAATATCTTACTCTGTCACAAGTTACAAAATTTTGATCCTCTTCATGCGCTGCCAGCAGGCACTCATCTTCATTGAGTTGGGTGGCCAGGAAGGTAACAAAACAGTCTCCAAACAGCTGAGATTGGTATTCAATTGCCTAACTTATAATAATAATCAATTATATCCTGTGAAAACACATCTACATATCGTTCATTAAATTTATTGCCAAAATTGATACTGCACAAAGTTCCAGAGGGAACATGAGGATGAATAATGGTGTAGTCATCCTTTCCTGGCAAAGACGGCTTACGAAAGCACAAGAAGGGGTAGCTGTATCAGCAGAACATTTGGAGAACACTCTGGAGTACCTCAGGGGAACAGATATGCTGTGAAATCATAATTTTGTCTGAGTTAGAGATGAGAAAAGAGTTCATGCCACCAGGATTGAGTATTAAATGAGTTCCCACTGTTATGGTCAAATGCACGTAGAGGAAAAAAATAATAATTTAGAGAATGTGCTAGTGGCAAGACTAAAACTACTTTGAGATAGATGAAAAACCAGCACAGCAGTTTACGCTATGGAAAGCAGTAGACTCAAGGTTGACTTGATCAAAACGCATTGAAAACAATGGAAGTTTTCAGTGACTCGGCAGGAGAGGTCTCTTATCCAGTCACGTATGTGACCTCCAACTCCTCAAGGTCCTGCTTCTCTTGCTGAAAGCTTTCCCACACGTCCACACCCAGAGCCTGCACCAACGCAGCCAGCCCTGGTAGCTCAAAACTGGCAGCTTGAGTGAGATGAGCAGAATTTACTTAAGTAAATCAAGTATTTGGATTACATATGTCATACAATTGAAGACAAACGCAACCTCTGAGTATTACTAGGAGTACCATAACAACTGAAGACAAACGCAACCTCTGAGTATTACCAGGAGTACCATAACAACTGAAGACAAACACAACCTCTGAGTATTACCAGGAGTACCATAACTGGCACGCACTTGGCAAACCCAAACGCATAAATATTTCACTAGAAAGCCAGACTGTGCTTTAGTCTTTGAATCTTCTGCAGGTAATTAAAAGAGCTAGTCATGAAAACAGGCTTCCTTAAGGTCACGCATGACCTTCTGTATTTCTGACTGAAAGTTTTAATTGAAAATTAGCATTTAGGCATGGCCATGCAAGCAATGGCTTTTTCTGTGCAGTTATTCTTGGGTGACGCAGAAGCCTGCCGTGTATCTTGACTGTGTTTTCTTGTGCGCAATGAATAGCCCATAAGCTGGTCTTCCCCGTTACTTTCTTGATCGTTAGCTGCTCCCCAAATCTCTACCTTGCTGTAGCAAGTTTGGGTTTCCCGGGCTTCAGCAGCAGCGGCGACTTCGGCCACGCAGGACCGCGGTGACAGCCGCCCTCCCTCCCGCCCTTTCCCCTCAGGCGCCGCCAGCCAGCCTCCCGCGCTCCCGCCGTCGCTCCCCCCGTTGCCGGGCAACGCCTCAGCCGCTCACCCAATGCCGTTCCGCGCGCCGCTCTTTCTGACAGGACAGCTCTCCCCGCCTCGTTCTGATTGGCTCCTCGCCGCCGCGGCTCTGCCCCTGCTCCGTTCTCATTGGTTTCTCCCAAGTACGGGCCCCGCCTCCTGCGCCGCGCCGTCCCTGCCTCAGGGTTTGGGCGGTCCCTTTCCGAATGGTCCCTTAGTGGCCACCGTAGCGCAGGCCGTACGTGGCAGTGGGGCTGTGTAGGCCTATGAGCGGCGGCCCCGTGCCCCGGAAGGGGCGTGGCGCGAGCCGGAAGTCCCCCTCCCCTTTTCCTGCTGGCCCGCCGCTCGGTGCCCCCTCCCGCTGGGCTCCGCCATGTCGCCGGTGCGGGCGGTGCTGGCGCTGCTGGCCGCGCTGGCGGCCCCGGCTGCCGCCTACTTCGTCAGTATCGACGCGCACGCTGAGGAGTGCTTCCTGGAGCGGGTGCCGTCCGGCACGAAGATGGGGCTCATCTTCGAGGTGGCGGAGGGGGGCTTCCTGGACATCGACGTGGAGGTGAGGCGGGACGGCGCCGCGGCGGGCTGACCTTGGGCCGCGGGTGCCTTGCTGAGGGGAGGGCTGCCGGGCCCTGTCCCGCCGCCGCGGGGCTGCCCCGGGGCCGGGCGCTGCGCTCTCGTCCCCCGCTGCGCAGGGGCGTGGGGAGGCCGTGGCGGCTCGGGGCAGCGCCCGGGAGGGCCGGGGTGGCGGCCCCCTGCGCGGGCGGACACCGCCTTGAGCGTGGCTTTAACCCTCCGTGAAGTTTGGGACGCTTCCGCCTTGTTGCGAGGGCTCCGTGCGGCGGGCTCGCCATCGGCCTGCGGGCACAAGGGCTCTCTGCCCGGCTGGGTCGGGCCTCGCGTGGGGGCGTGGGCGGTCTCGGAGAGGACGAGGTGCCTCTTCTGGGGGTTACGTTTCCTAAGGCTGCTCGTCGTTTCTGCTGTTGCTGCAGAAGGCAGTCTGCCTGTTTTCAGAGCTGTTCTCTTGAGATTTTCCTCGTTGTTCTGCTCGGTGTGGTCTTGTCATAATAAACTGTTTGGCGGGAAGAACGAACACGATTACTCTTTACAAAAACGTGTTGCTTATTCTGGGAGCAGTGTGTCTTCTCTTGAATCAAAAGGTGGTGGCTTTAATCAGGGTGATTGCCATCTTGAAAGTTGTAGGTAAGTCCTTTTCTTCAATGAGACATCAAATCAGTAGGAGAATAATAAATAAGAATTCCTTTCATCTTGGTGAAGAGCAGATAGGTGTTCGTTTGGGATAACTTAAACATGAGAGTGTCGTTGCTGAGGGTGAATATAATTGTTTGAAACTACACACTGCTGTAATATAGGACAGAGTCAGGAAGCTATGAAATCCCATTCAGATGTCACTAACGGAAGCTCAGCAGCAGTGGTGGCCTGGTGGGATGGAAGCCTTAAGATCCCACTGACCCTGAGTGCTCAGTACTCAGGCCCTTAGTCCATTTGAAATGGTAACTGCAACAATGCACAACTGTATGTCTAAAGTAGTACTGACGTACGGGAGAATGTCTTTTTTTCTTTTTTGTTTTCCTTCAAACAGAGGTAAAGTTTCCCTTGTAGTTATTAATTTGGCTAATAGCCAGGGCTGTAGATAGCTTATGGTTTTCTTAAATGCTTCTTATCTTGACTACGGAAGGCCCGTAATCTTGGCCAGTAAGAGAGGCTTTTGTATGACTTTGTTTACCAAGAAGTTTTTTCTTTTTTTTTTAAAAAGATTTCTGTGCAGAAAAATGCATTACTGCTTTTGAGTTGTGGGAAGGAAAGTATGAAGCATGCCAAAGCAGTCAGATCACAGATGGTATTGGTAGTTCTGACTGGATAACTTCAGAATATGCATGCAATGCTGTAATGGTGTGTTTAAAACCACTGTGTTTTAAACAAAATGCATGATACTTTGTTTTCCCCATCCAGATTACAGGGCCTGATAATAAAGGAATTTATAAAGGCGATCGAGAGTCCAGTGGAAAATACACATTTGCCGCCCACATGGATGGAACTTACAAGTTTTGCTTTAGCAACAGAATGTCCACCATGACTCCCAAGATAGTGATGTTCACTATTGATATCGGGGAAGCTCCAAAGGGGCAAGACATGGAGACAGAAGGTGAGGAAGACTCCTGGAAAGAAATTAGCTCTGGCTTGGGAGCTTTTCCCTACATGCATGACTTCTGAACTTGACTAGGATTCTCAGAATTCCTGTTTCTTCAGGCTGTCTAGTTAGCTGTTCTCTTGCACAGCTAAAATGGATAGGGATGTTTTTAGACCTCATTACACGATTTAAGGCAAAATCGCCAGAGAATCACTTGGCCATCTGCAGAAACTAATGCTTTCATCCTTTAGTCTTTTTGTTGGTTTCATTCTCTGATTTCTAGTTTGCTCAGCAGTATGTAGACTACTACATGCATTAGCTGAGCTCTTTGGTAAATGTGCTAATATAAAAATTTTCTCTTAGCCATGTAAATTAGTGTTTTATCTGCAGCCTTTTGTCCTGTACTTGTGTTCATCTCTTACACTTTTCTCTAGGTGGTGGAGATACCTGGGATGGTATGTGTACTGCTTTTTGAAAGCTCATTAGCATCTTGTCTTTTGCATATGTTTATTCACTAACAGCTAACGTTTGCTTTTTCTCTGTAACATTTGTTTGTAGCATGAGAATGTCTTTTTAATAAACTACATAAAAGGTCTGATTCTGAGCAACGCTGAGCACCTGCAAACTTTCATCGAGAGGTTTATATACTTAACAGCTCTTGGGATCAGGTCCTTGAACTGTCCATGACAGTTTGTCTTCAGGTGGTTATTTATGGCTAACAGAAGGCTTAACCAGGAGTTTTAGGTGAAATTAAACTAAAACACTGAACATCCAAGAACTTTGGATATTTTAGGTGGTGTTTGCTTTTTGTTGCTAAAGTGGGTGTTGAATAATCAAGGGCTTTTGGAAGCAATAAGCTTCTTCTAGGCTATTAATTCTCAGTAATGTTATAAGGGGAAAAACTTCAAACTTGTCATTTGCTGTAAAAGAAATAAATGAATGTATTGGGTAACAAGTTATAAAGTTTTATTTCGAAATCACTAACTGTAGCTAGGAAGGCAATAAATTCTTGTTTTCTATTTTAGCAAGTAAATAACTGTGTGCATTGAGTGCTTGATATCACTTGAAAAGTAACAACTTCCTAACTTTTGATTTTTTTTTAGACTCAGTTAAATCTTTTATTGAGTCTGACTATATCTGTTGTAAGGAATATTAGCGCAGCTTTAAATTTTTAAGGCAAACAATTTCTTGAGTGTATTTTTTTTGGAGTGGGTGTAAACAATTTCTTCTCTTACTAATAAACTGCACTTATTGCAATGACCAGTTGGCCATGAAAATAAGGGATCTATGATATTAGCAAAGTGAGTGTGGTTTACACAACTATTTAAGATTTTAATTGTAACTTGTATGAGTGTTACTCTCTGGTCCTCTTTTTGACTGTTCCCCATAATGTGTGTATTTTGAATAGCTTTATTTTCAGATTGTGATCTGAAACACTTAATTTATAAATAAAAACATAATAAGGTAGCTTTAAAGTCAAGTATGTGCCCTCAGTGGAAAATGTGTTGGGTTTTGTGACTTTTTTTTTAAGAGAGCTGATTACCCAGCGTGTGTCTGTGGAATGATATCTTGAACTTCTCTTGGTACTAGAAAACTTTGAAAATTACTTGCATAACTTGTGCATAAATTACTTGCATAAATTTGTAAGTGGACAGTTCTTTGAGCATGAGTGTATTTAAAAGATCCTGTGATTGACCGTCAAATCACTAAATCTTGGATCTCTGATCCTTCCATTTTGCTGAACTATCTCAAACTAGTTTTCTGTTATCATTGGTTTGGTATTTTCCTCCTCTTCTGCTTTCACGACATACCAGAACCTGAAGCCAGTTCCTGCCCTCTGCCAGGCCCTTTTGGCATTGTTTCTGCTGAATGCTGTGCTTCAGCTAAACCAGAAGATCGCAAGATGTGATATGTTGCTTCAGAAAGTGATCTCGTTTTGCCAGCATCATGATCTTAAGCTAAATTCTCAGTTGTTCTATTTTTGCAAGCTTAACAACTAGGAAAAGCTGTAATGTTAAGGTTATTTGCTTGAAATATGTTGGACGATATTGGCAAAATAGATAGTAGTGTGTGGTTCTCATGTGTTCTTACATTCTATTTTTCTGGAAAAGTATGCCCGTATTGGAAATAAGTGGTCTGTACTGACTCTAAATTGTGTGTCTTCTGCCTTCTAGTTGGATGTGGAGAAAGATGTTTTCCACTTATTTAATAGCATAGAGACATGTTAGGAAAAGTGGCACTATGAAAACTAAACTTTACTTTGCTGTAAGGATAGAAAATTTTCAGCTGTACAGACTGCACTTTTCAGAACTTCTTCTGCGACAGGAAATTAAGTATAACTGTTCATAAATTTTAACAAATTGTTTTTTGAGTCAGTAACAGACTTTCTGATGCTTCTGAAATTATTCTGCAGCTCATCAGAACAAGCTAGAAGAGATGATTAATGAATTAGCAGTGGCCATGACAGCTGTAAAACATGAACAGGAGTACATGGAAGTTCGTGAAAGAATACATAGAGCAAGTATGTGTCTTTGACTTAAATGCCTTCTCCCCTCTCAAATTAACTTACAAAATGTGATTTAAAATGCAAGTCCATGAAAGCTATTCCAAGTTACTGAAAAAAACCCCCAAACTTAGGACAAGTTCTGAAGGACCTGCCCATACAATGAAGAATGTAGTTGATGCTTGCAATCTTCTTTAAATTGGATCACCTCTCATGTAATGAAGATTGTGATGCAAAATAATCTTTGCTTAATTGGTGTTAATACTATAGTTCTTTGAATGGCATATTCATGAAGATATCGGTAATGATATGGTTGCCAGGGGTAGACTTTGGTTGAACTATTACTTCATCCTTGAAGTGGGTGTGGCTTAATTGAGCCAAAGTCTTTTCTAAATATTTCGTTGAAATAGAGCAGAACTACTGTTATTTCCAAATAGAGAATATGGTTAACTCTCCTTTCACAACCCGCACTTTCTGAAATGCAGCTTTAAAATGACTGAGAGTGCTAAGTGGTGCATTAGGGGAAACCCAGTGAGAATAAAGGGTAAATATTTTTAATGTGAAAATACAACATTATGTTAAAGCACTGGCCCCTTAACTTTTTGGACCTGTGAATATCTCCAGTTTTATGACTTTTGTTACTAATGGTCTGATTTAAGAAAATGCTGAATTTTTAGAACCAAAGAACCTTTAGAGATTAGAAATTCCCCACTAGACTCTGAGACTGTAATATGTAACCGTTACTTGAAAAAGCAAGTGGCTTCTGTTTGGCAGTTACAAGCTTCTGTCTGGCCTCTTTGAAGGTGGGCAGAATAGAGAAAGACGCTGTGGCGTATGTCCAAAGTTGAGGTTAAAACACCTGCTTGTATGCCATGGTTCAAGCTGTTCAGAAAAATACCCCCCCATAGCTCTCTGATCACATCTCTAAGACTGCAGAGTCCTTCTGGGACACTTGTAATGACATGATACAAATATCGGTGGTTTATGTGCAGTACTTCAGTTCCAATTACAAAGTGTGTTTTTAAGTTTGTTTTAAATGCTTTGTTACTTACTTCTCTTTTTTTTTTCCGACAGTTAATGACAACACAAACAGCAGAGTGGTTCTTTGGTCATTCTTTGAAGCCCTTGTATTAGTTGCCATGACACTGGGACAAATCTACTATCTGAAGAGGTTTTTTGAAGTCCGAAGGGTTGTTTAAGAGTACTTTTCTGGTCCCGGATTTCAGTTCACTGTCTACCAAACATCCTGGTCACAAAAAAGTCATTTAGTTTCTGAACCCTCTTTACTGAACTGTAAAACTTATTGCTTATGTTCCTTCCTAGTTAAAAATGAATTGTTTTTATATATCTTCTGTAGCAAAAGCTGTGCTGAAATCTTGTCACTTAATTGGCATAATTTTTTTCACTTAAATCTGCCTAGTCTGTATGCTAAGCGAGGTCCAAACAAGCTGCAAATGCTGTAATTCAGCTGTAGTAACAAGCAATGTTGATGTCTCTTCTAACTTTTTTCCCTGTTTTCGTACTTGCAGTTCTATCTAGGGAAACGGTACAAGGCCCTAACATGACTGTTTGCATTTTTCACATCTTTAACCCTGCAGTAGGTGTTACAAGATCAAAATAATTCCTTCTTCACTTACCTAAACTGCCAAGGAGAAGTGATTGGAACTTTATTCTGATAATGAATAGAAGACAGCTGACAACTTCCAATCTAGTATTCATACATAGTTGCTATTTAAAAGAAAGTCTTCAGTAACTATCCTGATTACATCAACTTACTCCCAAAGTTCTTTTAAATTAAATAGGCGATACGAAAATACATTTTCTCCTCTCATTACCGAATGTTCATCATATGGTTTTTAGTCTTTCACAGGTTTTATATCGAAGCCAATTGTGTGCAGTGTCTTGGCAAACAATAGTTAATTAACCCTTTGGTTTTTGCAGGTCCAAAGCTTAGACTGTTGGCGCTACTGCAGAATGCATTAGTGTTCATGAAATCTGGACTCCTGATGCCAAAGGGTTAATGATTCTGGGGGTTTATTGTGATGCTATGCAGCCCTTGTATTTAAGTTAAGTGGCAGTCTCTGCCATTATCTGATCATAATTAGCATAATGCTAAATACTGGTGTGTTTTCTTTTTCAGGCACATGTAGATTTGTTTTTGTATAAAGTTACTTTCCTTAGTATCTGATGATTGGTTTAAAAATTAAAGCAGCGTCTGATGTGGGTGCTGAGCCAGGATTATGTTGTGACTGATGTATATTAGTTGTAATCATTTTTGGGGGTGGGGTGGGGTCTTTTCCAGGGGGGAGCCTCTACAAGTAACACACAACAGTTTTGTACAATTAATTTAAAATTTGTTACAGGTTTTCATGTTCCAGGTAAAGTTTTTTCAACCTTGGGCAAACACTTGCAGCAGTTCTTCAGAAAGGTGGCTGTTACACCTTATTGCAACTGTTGTGTGCCAATATTTTTGTGTAAAACACTTAAAATTGAATTCTAAGATGTACATTTAAAAATTGCTTGTGAATCTAAATATGACCCAGGTTCGATAAATAAACAAATTCTTTAAAAAAAAAAAAACAAAAACAAAACCAACTTTGTGGTTTTTTTTTTTTCTTTGATGCTTTAAGGAAGTACAGTTTCACACTCAAAGCTTTTTCATAAAAAGTCTCTTAGGATATCAGGAATTCATCCAAAGGCCATCCCCCTGCGTGGGCAGGTAGAAAAAACGGCAGGTAATTCTAAACCTACGGCTTTGCTACTCAGCTCTAGGCAGTTGGGCGTCACCGTGCTTCTCTATGACCCGCAGAAGTACTTACTATGATAGGCCGCTTGCTATAAAAATAAGGTTTTTTGCTCTATCCAAAGGGTGATACTTACTACCGCGTTTTCTCATAGAGGAGGCAAAAACCCGCAGGGTCTGGCCGGAGGAGGCGGGTGGTAGCGGCCGGCGGTGCCTGGGGCGGAACCAAGGTGTTGCAGTGCCTGTTTCCGCGCGGACCTGCCGAGACGGACCGCGGGGCGGGGGGGGCGAGCCGGGGCGGGCACGGCCGGGGCGCCCGTCAAAGATGGAGGCGGTGACTGAGGGGAGCTGGGAGTCGCTGCCCGTGGCGCTGAGTCCGGGCGTGCTGCAGGCCCTGCGGGAGCTCGACTTCGCCCGCATGACCCCAGTGCAGGTGAGGGGGCGCTCCCCGCCGGCCCCAGGCCCGCGGCTGTCCCTGGGAAGGGGGAGCCGGGCAACGGCGGGGAGGCAGGGCCTGAGGAAGGAGGGTGCGGGGGTGCGGGTGGGGTCAGCAGCGCCTGGGCCAGCCCGTGCTGGTCAGGGGACGAGCTGTGCGGTCGGTGTTAGTGGGCTCGGTCAGAGCCCTGAGGCCGCAGGTCAGAGCAGTCACTGGATTCTGTAGCAGCGAGGGAAGTCGCTGTCCTTGGCTTTCGCGTCACCGGCTCTGCTTAGGTAATGTTTACAGAGAGCTTGGATGTCTCTTGTGGGGATTTAGTCTCTGCGAAATTCATTTCCACCGTAGCCAATTCATGTTCATGTGATGTTTCTCTTTTTTTTCAGTCTGCAACCATCCCACTGTTCATGAATAACAAAGATGTTGCTGCAGAAGCGGTGAGTGCTTTTTCTTGGTCGAGTTCATTGTTTTTCTTTGTCTCTGGAGCTGAGGGAGGGCTGACTCTGTTTCCCTTCTCGCAGGTAACAGGCAGTGGCAAAACCTTAGCATTTGTAATTCCCATACTGGAAATTCTTCTCAGACGGGAAGAAAAATTAAAGAAAATGCAGGTAAAATTAAGGTATTCAGTTCTGAGTGTGTTTTTATGATGTGCAAATAAGATTTGAGGACTTCAGGAAAAGTATCAATAAGGAAAATTGCATACACATAAAGTGACTGCGTGCTCAGCTCTTGGGTATAACAGTAACAATAAACTGTTTAAAACTTGAAAATAAATATTGGAGTGCTTTCTTTGCACTTACATACAGCTTCTTATTTGACATGATCGAAACAGTTTTCTGAGCTGTTAGAAAAATGTCTTAAAATATCAAATACAATGACATACTGCAAGCGAGTCTTTGAATGCTTTTTAGCATCCATTGACTTTGAATACATTTTAATGTACAGAGAACTTGCACTGTTATTTGCTATTAAATATCATTATTAGATACTGCTCTTGGAGCAGAGGTATTTTGCACATTGGTATAATACCTCTTTCATAGCTATTTTCTGTTATTTTGTATACTTTATTGTATTTCTGTGGAAATGTTTTGTCTAAAACTAGGATCATAAACATGGCTCATACTCGCTTAGCTTGTAAGGGAGAATTTTGCCCAAATCTTTCTTCTAGTCTGTTATTTTCCATAAATTCCTTTTGGTTTTCATGTGTAGGTTGGAGCTATAATTATCACACCAACGAGAGAATTAGCTATTCAAATTGATGAGGTGCTATCACACTTCACAAAACACTTCCCCAGGTTTAGGTGAGTGAACTTCAGGCTTGTCATGACCATAGCTCTTTTTTCTTTGGAATTGTGTCATTTGTAAACTAGCAAAACTTAAAGATGACCTAAATATTTCTGTTTTATTGTTTTAGTCAGATTCTTTTAATTGGTGGTAGGAATCCCATGGAAGATGTTGAAAAGTTTAAAGAACATGGGTGAGTCAATCGTCAATAATTTTTATCAATGCCTCGCAGCTGTGCTTTTCTCCTTGTCCTTAGGGTTTTCACATTAGGGCTTTGGTCCTGCTGGTGCTAAAATTTGATGGTACTGCATGAGTGTGTTAGGGTGTACGCTGAGGAAATGGTGGATTCTTTTCCTTGAGTGAGATACGCCATAATAAGATAATAGGAAAGGATCATATGTGAAATCAGTACCACTTAAATGCTGTTTGGTGAAGAACAGTGTGCAGCATGCTGAACTGAAAACTGTCTTCACTGAATATTTCAGTTCCTTCTTTCATGTAAATGTTGTACCAGCAGTAGGTTCTAGTGAGATTGAGACCATACTGATGAATAATTTTCTGAAACTGCTTGGTGCTGATACTGACAATGAAGTTTTGAAGCAATCGTATTTGCTGCTGGCTTTTGCACAGAGGTACCGAATATTTCTTCTAGGTGATAGTTGCTTTACATGGTTGCTGATTATATTCTGAACTTTTATTACCACAAATGGCATGCTTTCACCTGAGCATTTTTTCTCCCATCAACATAGTGTCTGAAAGGCACTGAAATATGAATACAGTTAGAAGTGACAAAATGAAATTGTTTTATTGAAGAATGCAGTCAACTTGAGTGCAGGTTTGTGCTGTGGTAATTATGGCAGCAGCTCCCCCAAAGTCCTTGCCCTGCACGGTTACAAAATTGCTGTGTGTCTTGTTCACAAACAGTGGGAACATCATTGTAGCTA
This sequence comes from Ciconia boyciana, assembly GCF_034638445.1. NCBI lineage: Eukaryota > Metazoa > Chordata > Aves > Ciconiiformes > Ciconiidae > Ciconia > Ciconia boyciana. The sequence continues at coordinate 10,246,053 of NC_132948.1, forward strand.
CACCAGGCCGCTTGGAGGATCTGTTCAGAAGAAAAGCAGATGGGCTGGATCTGGCAAGTTGTGTGAAGTCTCTTGATGTGTTGGTATTAGATGAAGCAGACAGACTTCTAGATATGGGCTTTGAAGCAAGGTATTTAAGTAATAAATTCTAGTAATAATTGTGAAGTTTTAAATGAGTTCATTTAACGATTGATGTGAATGAGCGTGACCTACAATGACCTCTAAAGTTAGATTTGTTCTGTTTTGTTCTTTTACCTCTCTTTGCTCTGTAGACTATATAAAGCAATTGCTAAGAGGGGAAGAGAATCAGGAAAAGTGGATCCTTGATGAATACAGAGTTTACAATTTCTTTTTTATTAATGTATATTAGCACGTGCTGTATTAATGCTTGATTAAATATCATTTATGCACTGGAATGGCTTAAAACACTGTGACAAATAAGCTTTGATGTCCCTTTTCTCTTGAAGTTAAGATAATTAGCTCAATAGAAGATGCTATATACTTGGTACTCTGTTATAAAAGCTACGTTGTTTATAAACTCTTACTTCCAATGATTAAACTTCTTTCTGAGGGAACTCTTGGGTCAGTTATGTTTTACATGTGCTTACTTGCAGTTTAAATGCCATTCTGGACTTTTTGCCCAAGCAGAGACGGACAGGTCTGTTCTCAGCAACTCAAACTCAAGAGGTGGAGAATCTGGTGAGAGCAGGTCTCCGGAATCCTGTCCGCATCTCAGTGAAAGAGAAGGGAGTGGCAGCAAGCAACACACAGAAAACTCCAACGCGCCTGGAGAACTATTATATGGTGCGAACCTCTGTGCTTCGCGATAGTTTCTTGTTCCCTCTCCTTTTTCCCTGGTTCCATCAAGAAGTTTTTAAATCTTGGCCAGTTAGGAGCTCATAACCAGAAGTCTCAAAGACATAAAGCTCTTGCAGGTTCTCCAAAGATCAGTAACCAAGCTGAGAAGAAAGATCTAAATTAGCAACCCTGTTGTTTCCTGCTCTGTGAGTTTTGTTTGCCTGGTCAGGAGTTGTTGTAATCCCAAACTAGCTGCAGTGCTGTGCCTCCTTGACCTGCTTATAGTCAATGGGTATGGGAGGAGACTTTGGCAATTTCAGAGAAGTAGCTGAGGGATACTTGAGATACTACTTCAGGAGAGATATTGTGGCTGGAGATGGGAAGACTGGGAGCTTAAGTATTTGTGTTTACTTAAAACAAGATACCTAAAAGAGTGATATTCCACATGATGAACTGTGGTACAAATGATCAGTATTAAGAAATTATGCCCGTAGGCATTTATCAGTGCACAGTGAATGGAGGAAACTAGCAGATCACTTTGTATCAAGTCAATTTCCTTACTGTTTTTTTTTTAATTTTATTTTGCATTTTATAGATCTGCAAAGCAGATGAAAAATTTAATCAGTTGGTGCATTTTCTTCGACAGCACAAACAGGAAAAACATCTAGTCTTTTTCAGGTAATTCTGTTTGTGTTTCATTGTGAAAACAGTATGGTGTTATTAAATTCTGAAACTGTGCCCTGTGTTGATAAGGACACAACTATCTTAAAAGCGATTAATTTTAATAGATGTCTTGCAGAGTATGGTGCCTGAAAAGAGATTGATCATTGCTTCATGTCAGGATTGTGTTGAACTTTATTAAGCAAAACATAAAATTTATCTGCATTTTTAAAGTAAGGCATTATAGGTGTTTATATGTTAATTGTAAAAATGATGTACATATTTTTGTACATACATTGATGTACATACAAATAGGTGATAGTGTATATTTTTGAAAGGTCTCAGACCACTCTAGCTTGACTGTCTAAACCAGATTAAAAATGCAGCATAATCTTTTGCTTTTATGTCTGTCTTTATCACAACAGCACATGTGCCTGTGTGGAATACTATGGGAAGGCTTTGGAATCCTTAATTAAACAAGTGAAAATAATGAGCATTCATGGGAAAATGAAACACAAGCGTAACAAGATTTTTACCGAGTTTCGGAAGCTCCCAGGGTAAGGACATATGAATAGGCTAAGCCAGCCAAAAGTAAAAATAGTAAGGGATATGTAGTTTTGTCTGACAATATTGTTCCGCTGCTTAAGAGCGGAAGAGTGGCATTGCGCTGAGGAGAAGGATGCTACTAGCTGCTTCTGAGTGTATTTATAATAACACAAACTATGCTTAGATACTCAAAGTATGATCACAAACAAAGTGAAAATGTGACCGGAGCGTGTCCAGCCTAATTTAGATAATCCATGTGGCAGCATGGAAGGTGCAGGGACATGGATTTAGGATATCCTGCAGCCTGGGACCCTCTAAAGTTTGCGGTGCTTGCTGGCCAAACATATGCACTATGAAGCCCATCATTACTGCTGCTATCTGTGCTACTATTTTAACTGGACACACCGTACTGTCACATGCTACAACCACACATTAGGCTTGCTGTATAAACATACCATCAGTAGGGAACTGGTAGTGAAAATAACCTTTTCCTGATAGGTAACGAGAGTGGAAACCCAGGATACTATTTTATTAGTATATGAACAAGAATATGGCAACACAATGCTGTAATTTACCTGCAGAAAAGTATTCTTTGTCAGCTTTGCGGGATGTTGTTAAGAGACTCTTGCCTCATTAGCTGTCATTTTTTATTGCATGGGATCTGAGTTTCAGCATTTTATATTACAAGAAAAATAATCACCAGCAGACTGGAAGAACAACTGTTTAAAATAGCATGCTAAAATTGTCAGTCTCTTAAGACTTTTATTAAAATGTTTATAGTATTATGTTCAGCTGTGGTGGATGCAATGGTGATTTAAAAATAGAACTTGTAATAGGTAATTGATTTTTTTCTTAGTGATATGTTGGCTGTAATATCACATTCCTTTTCTTAATGTTATGTAGAATTTTGGTTGGTGAAAGCTGCAACTACCTTATAATATTTGGTCTCTTTTCAAAAAACAAATGTTCTAAAACGTTTTGTTCCTTGTTCTCCAATGTAGATGCAGAATACACAGCTGGGGGGAGACTGGCTCTTCTCAAATGACATTTTAATGAAAATACACTTTTTCTTCTTCCTAGTGGCATTTTAGTGTGCACTGATGTGATGGCTCGTGGCATAGACATTCCAGAAGTACACTGGGTTTTACAGTATGACCCACCTAGCAGTGCAAGGTACAACTTCAGATCTTAGAACCTTTACTCTAGTTGTGGTCATGTTACTGTACTGTTCAGATATAAATTGGGAACACACAACTGCAGAAAACACATTTCATTGTTGCCTGGAGGTTAGTCTGAGTGAACACACAAAATAATGCGTGAACCAGGGAGGTTGAAACACTGCAATTTTTGTTGTAACTGCTGTGAATTGAAATGACTTGTGTTGTATGTGCATAAGTCAAATGGGTGGTCGCCACTTATATTTGTGTGAAGAGGTACTCTGGTGTAAGGCTTAGTATGAGAATATCAAAGAAATAACGAGAGGCGAGATGCTAGCGTGAATGAGAACAGAGATGAGAGCAGGGACAGAGCTCTTCAAGGAACGGTACATTGAAAGCTCACATGAAAGGCACTTTTGCATGTATTTTAACTTCCATTGTCATACTTCTCCCTACAACTTGCTTAAACTCCACCCCCAAAGCAAGATACCCCTTGCTTTAGCGTATAATCCTAACAATTGAGTGGGACTGCTACGTGTCTCTTGTATTGCATTTTACTAATTCCTGTTGGTTTAGTTCAAAAGTATATAGCACTCTTATTTTCCATTCCACCAGATTTGCCCTTTTGCTGTCTAATACTTCAAAATCAGACTGAGCATCTCCTGTTGAGTTAGTGCTGTGTTGTGTTGTTTCAGCGCCTTTGTGCATCGGTGTGGTCGAACAGCACGGATCGGCAATGTAGGCAGTGCACTTGTATTTTTGCTTCCCATGGAAGAATCTTACATTAACTTTCTCTCAATCAACCAAAAGGTTAGTAGACTTTTATTCTACCCCAAAGCAGGAAAGAGCAAGGGGACAGGCTTACTGATAGGAGTTTTGAAATCAGAATTTGTAGAACTTAAGGTCATACGTGTAGGTAATGGTTTAGGAGAGGTGCACAAAAAAAGACAAGGGCTGCTTATTAATCACCAAATGCAACTGTGTTAGAACATGACTGCTCCCACTGTTATCTACTGAGTTTGTAATAGGAATATGTGATGCATTGAGCAAGGAAAGACTTTTCATTTCTAAGGGTGCGTAGATTGAGCGTTTTCACAAGGGCAGCCCTGGCTTATACTCCTACCCCCAGCCCTGCCGCCACCAGTTTATACACTGCACCCTCTGTGCTGTTTATTTTTAACTCTGATAATTTCCCGTGCCTGGTCCTGCATTTGTGGGATTGTGTAAATTCTCTAGAGGCCTGCTAATGAGAACGTAGCTTGATAAGGCATGAGATGAAGATGTTGCCTCTCTTGAGCTGCAGTGTGCGAACTCTTCTCCTGGGCCAGGACAACTGTGTGTGTGGCTGAATGGTGAACTGGAGTGTTGAAATGACCAAGTAGAAGGCAGAAAGGGGCTCAAAGCTGACTGAAGATTAACTGGGGAAGAACTGTGTGTTTGAAGTTTCACAGTGTGTTCTAAATAATTTGGCTGAACTTTTCCTTTAGTTTTGTATTTCTTTTCTGGTTTTTAGTGTCCCATGCAGGAAATGAAACTGCAGACAAACGTGTTGGATCTTCTTCCAAAACTGAAGTCTATGGCCCTAGCTGACAGGGCAGTGTTTGAGAAAGGGATGAAAGCATTTGTGTCTTACATCCAGGCTTATGCCAAACATGAATGTAATCTGATCTTCCGAATAAAAGGTAATTCCCAGCAGGGGCTGGTATCTCTTACTGTTCCTTTCAGAACACAGTGTTTGGTTTGGCAAAAAATGTAGTGTTATTGTCCAGAAGCTTCAACTACTGATTCCTGTTCTCAAAGTTACTTTCTGCTGCATCAGATTCTGACAAAACTCCTATTTTTTCAAGCAATTTGTTTCTCATTTTTTTTCAGGAAGAAACATTTCATTAGTAAGTTTGACCAAAACTGACATAAGCATAAATAAAAATGACTTAGTATTGTTATTAGTATTAAGTATAGAATGAAAGCAATACAGTAAGATAATGTTATTTTCTGTGACTTGCTAAGTTAAATTAACTTTTTTCCAGCAGGAAACTGACTTTATAATCTTTATTTTAACAGATCTGGATTTTGCTAGCCTTGCCAAAGGTTTTGCGTTGTTAAAAATGCCAAAGATGCCTGAACTAAGAGGAAAATGTTTTCCAGACTTTACTCCAGTCACTGTTAATACAGACTCCATTTCATTTAAGGATAAAAACAGAGAAAAGCAGAGACAAAAGCAATTAGAACAGCAAAGAAAAGAAAGAGAGGAAAATGGAGGGAAAAAGAAATTCATAAAGAACAAAGCCTGGTCAAAGCAGAAAGCCAAGAGGGAGAAGAAAAAGAAAATAACAGCTAAAAGGAAGCGTGAAGAGGTAAACTGTGCCTGTTCTATTAAACTGCATGTGATTACTGTAGCATAGGTACATACTTTCACAGGGCAGAGAGCCATGGGATTTTAGTTCAATGGAACTGATGACTGTAAATTAACTTTTTAGGACCTTGACAGGCAAAGCTTAAAAAAATTACAGAGAAGCTTTTCAAAGTCAAACACTAAAACAACTTCTCAGCACTCTGATGCTAGTCAATAATGCTGCCAGCCTAAGTAGCGTAGATTTTTATTTCTCAGAGGTGCCACAGTATGGCACGATGGTCGACAGTACTTGATTTTTTTTTTCCTTCTTTGCTTTTTTCAATTCTCAACAAGTGTAACTGAGAGTTAGACAGTTTCCTAGGTAGAAATTTAGTATTCTTTCCTGCTTGGAAACTCCTGGCAAAATCAGAGTTGTAAACTTCCCTTGTGTTCGGCTGTATAGAATGAAAGCCTTTTGGTGTTGTGTTTAATTTGTTATTTTTCAACTGTCAACAGGGCTCTGATATTGAAGATGAGGATATGGAAGAGTTGCTGAATGACACAAGACTCTTGAAGAGATTAAAAAAAGGAAAAATTAGTGAAGAAGAGTTTGAGAAGAGACTAACAGGCAGCCAGAGTAGAGTCAAAGCAGAAACTGTTGCTGACTTAGAGTCTGAAGGTTGATGGTTACTCTGACCACACTTTTACATTAAAATACTGCCTATTTCAATAAAACTGTATTTTTATAACAAAATGATGATGCAGAGAACAGAATTGATCTAATTTTTTCATAAAGACACATGGCGTCCATAAAGACATACAAACAAGCCAGCAGTTAAGAACAAAGCTAAAACCACCGCTCTTGTACGGTGTGGCAGGAGCTGCAGATTTCCATTATCAGCCTTGAGCACTTTTTCATTTTGTTTGTTTTTCAGATACGTACCACAGATCAGTAAGTAACAGCATACCTCAGAATGAGTATGAGTGAATACACCGTAAGGTATTTTATTCTACAATATCAAAATACTCCACTCATCTTTAAAATAATTTATTTTAGGTCTTTAGAAGCTGTAGTAACTTTTGGATTTTTTTTAACAGTGGTCCATCCACATATAATGTTTTGCTTTAAACACTCAAGAAGGCTGATAATTACATTAATCCTTATAATGTCGTCTCCTTACCATGTCCATATAACTTGTATCATCTTCCAAGTTCTTACAACTGTGATAGTCACTGAAGAAGATGATATATCCTGTACACCGAGTCCTCTGTTACAGATAGAGTTTAATAAGTTCATCACTGACAGCTGATGGAGTTAACACACCGAGGTCTGTAAACAGTAACGTAATTAGCGATGGTGATGTGTAGTCAATCCAGGGATGCTCCTCTGTTAGATTCTGACTTGTTTTCAGAGTGTCTGCTTTGTACTAGAAGGAAACGGAGACCATAAGTTATTACACAACTGCAAGTTAAAACCTCTTCTGGGTCTCAAGCAGATGTTTGTGGTAAAACTGAAGGAAGTCAGTTGCTTTAAAATGAGGCATAGGCTGGTGCCACCTTGGACGCAGCTCTTCTATCTTCTTTATAAAGTACAATTTGTAGTTCTGAAGTGTATTGATTTAACTGTTTCTTGCCCTCAGCTGCTCCTGTGCCCCAAAGGAACCGCTTTAGGAACTACACGTTAGTATTATGAAAAGTTACAGCTGTTTGACATGTGACTGTAACGTGGAACAACTCCATATTATGTAAAGTAAGCTACAGTGGAGAGATCCAGATAAATGAAGACATGCTTAGATTAAAGTTTTTCATAGACACCTAAGTGTGCATCTTAGCTGGCTAAGAAGTAATTTGAATTTCTCTTACCTTAAACTTATCCGGGACATCCTGCTGATTTAGAGGGAAAAGTCTTACAAACTTGAAACTTTCTGCTACCACGTAAAATGGCTTATTCTGAGCTTTGGCACACACAGCAATTTGATTAGTGCCAATCTGTGGAGACAGTTGGAAAACAACATGCAGACTCAGTGCTAGCGTGACATAATATTGCCCGGTTTCCAACAATGAATAGATGTTTACTGGATAATGTCCAAATAGAAAAGATTTTTCAGAAAGCCTTGAATTCTTTAAAGAAACCAAACTTTAAAAGTCTAGAGTTTACAGAATGATGTAATAAACTCACTACCTATTACCTTGTTAATAATGCCTCCGCTTTCAACTACACCTTCAGCACCAACTAACACCAGGTCCACTTTCTCCATAATGTAGCTGTTCAAAGGGGGAAAAAAATCCAAGTCTTACTGGGCAATATGACAAATGACTCGCTGAACAGAACAGAAATTAGTAATTCAAACAGTCTTTCACTTTTCTGAACTAGTTTCATCTACCTATGTAAGCCCATGTGCTGTTACACATCCTTGGAGTGAGCTTTCATCTCCTTCCCTGGCAGGAACATTAAGTAACCGTATCTTTTCCAGCCACAGCTGACCTTGGCAATTGTGTAAATGCTGGAAGAAGTTGAAATCTGACTAGGAATGATACTCAGTTACAGGAACATGGGTGTCTATGGTAAGATACTACCTACACAGTGAAGTGTAACTGCACTGTGATAACCTTGGCCAAATACATAGGATACTCCTCATCTAATCCCCCTTTCTTGATGTCCCTCCAATGTGTTTTGTTAATTGAAAATACAGATCTAAAAAGAAAACCATCAACTAAGTGATCTGAATAGATTTAAGGTGTTAAACAGAACTTGTGGACTTGTCCACTCAAGCCGCTATCTTCCCTAGATCAGAGGTGCCTTGGTAAACAGACTGGTATGTATGCTCTTGGAGGCAGTCTCTTGGGCATTTTGCAGTTAGCAAGAATTGAGGTTCAGATTTATTATAGTTCTTTCTTTTCTCATGCTTTGGACTTATACTAAGCAGTGGTAATTTAGCAAATAGCTTAAAAAAACCCCAAATGATAACATGTATGCAAATTAGGAAAAAAAAAGTAGGTTTTTTGCATAGCACCTCAGTTTTATGGGGGTTTTTTTTGCAGATATCCCCAAGTTCTACACTTAGGTCTGACTCCATTTTTCATTCTAACATGTAAACATCAAATACTTGTTTTGTAGGAGGCATATTCTCCTAATTGTGCACCTAAAGGTGTAACTTGTTTAGCTTGTTTGATGACTATGACAAACTAAGCAACAACCTCTGTAGTTTGAGCAAGCTTCTAGGAAACTTACGTATAACACTATCAGCATAAAATTGTGATGAACAATATTAAGATTTAATGATCAGGCTTACCCAACGGCAGCATCCAGAATCACAGTCACAGGAATTTTCAGCTTCCTCAAGGCTTTTGCCATTTTTTGCCTATTAAAAAAATGTGTTTGAGGCTTAGAAGTCTTTTCTTTAAAGACAATGCTAGAAAAACATTGTCTGAAAGACTGAAACCCATGACTGCCCATGTTCCCTTGCCTGTAGTTTTGGTTTATGATGTACCCTCTAATAGAAAAGAAGTTCTTGTCTAGAAATGGAAACAAACAGATTACAACAAAACCAACAAAAGTAAAGTCAGTTTGTTTTAGCAGTCAGGAATTACAGCTACAGAAAGATGAGTCAGTGAACTATTATTAAGATGACAGATTACTTAAACTGTCTCAGCTTTTCCATCAACAGGGTGTAAGAAACAAGAACTAAAGGATGGGGTGCATTGCTAGAAGTTATTTCCGTAGCTAGAAGTTATTTCAGTGAAGCTGGAAAATTGTATGTACTTTACTTAACATCCTTGATTCTAGTGAAAGACTGGTTAGCAACATGTATTATCCAGTATGTAGGATTTATTACTTATACAACAGTGTATGCTCTGAAGAGGGAAAGCTTGCACTCTTGCTATCAGCAAGACACTTCATTTGGCATCTTCAAGCAACGTTGTTAGCTAAATGTTTTACTTTGCTATGCTTAATAGAATACTGATTATTTTAGCCTACTTTTGAAACAGACAACTAGAAATCAGTTGTCTCCCATTTCCCCAGGAAAATATAGGTTGCCTGGCACTGACTGAAAGTTTGTAAACCTTTGAGGAAAACTTAGGTAACACTGCTATTAGAATATTTAGTATTGCAAATTACTTGCTAATATTGGGTTCTTTTTTACTTGTCCAGAATAGTGTGATATTATTAGTGACAGTTATAATTTAAAATGCTGCAAACAAGCCTAGCAGCTTTTCTTAAGGTATGACAGATTTGATGCTAGCTGTAACTTACCCTGTTAACCAAGATAAAACACAAATTAATGAGTACTTGCCCTGCTTGATCTGGCTGTGATTCAGTGACATAAACACTGAATCGCTTCTTTGACTCAACAGCTGCTTCCAACACTCTGAGGACCACTCTTGAGTAGGCGTGTGTCAATATTCGCTGTAAAAAAAAAATAAAAATCAGACATTACTTTTTGCTGAGCTTTGGGAACCTTTACTTTTGTTAAAGGTGTCATGGCTTTTACTTCACACAACTGTCCATTGATGTTAAATAATAATATATGTCACTTGTATCCTACAAATCATAGGATAGCTGAACTTTATGTGGCCTGCCATGATGTGGCCATGGGGTGATGATCTAGTACTTTAAATGGAAACTTGAAGTTGTGACTCCTCAGCACCTCTTAGAAGTAGACCACAAGTTAAAGTTGGATTGCATGGAAACTGAGGTAGGGCGGAAGACGAGTCATAATAAAATGAAGCGATGGGTGATGTTACGCTTATGTACTTGCAGAAGCCACCATCAGACAATGCTGTTGTGAATGTTAATAAACTTTGCTGCCCTCCCCTTCTGTTTTTCCATTACTGCAAGCAGCAGAGCCCCAGAACAAGAGTGACCCTGCCTTGGCCTACTTACGGCACCATCTCTGATGAACGGATGGCACAGCTTGGCGATTTTGTTCCTCGAGAGAGAGACCTTCCTGAGGAAGATCTCCCCGCGCTCGATCATGATTTCCTTGCACTTGGAGTAATCCTGGAAAACACAGCGATGCCTGCTGTGAGGCTGGAGGGTCCCCCAGCAGGCACCAGGCCGAGCAGGGGGCAGCCACCCTTACCGAGTACTCCAGGGAGGTGAGGCTGATGAAGCGCAGGAAGAGCTCCCCGCCGGAGGAGACGGCCACCGAGGAGTCCACCCGGGACAGGGTGTCGATGGCGGCCAGCAGGCTGCTCCTCAGGCCCTGGATAGTCTCCCCTGCGGGGAGGCAGAGGTGCGCGGTCAGGGCAGGGCTGGGCCTCAGCGACACGGGCCTCGCCGCGGGCAGACCCGGGGCAGAGGGGGGACCCGGGCTCACCTCGGTCCTGCTTGAGGAAGCCCAGCAGCGCGCGGATGGCGGCCACGGCCGAGGCGACGTCGGGGTCGTCCCTCAGCTGCGCCTTGAAGGTCTCGATCAAGTCTGCAGGGCAGCGGGGCGCGTCAGTCTCGGCCCGGCGCCTCCCCGCGCCGCCCGCCCCCCGCTCCCCTTACCGTCCGTGCTCATGGCCGCGGCCGCTCCGCTCCGCTCCGCTCCCCGCCCGGCCGCCGCCGCCGCCGCCGCCACACCGCCCGCCTCGCCTGGGCGTGGTGCCGTTCGCGTGACGAGACCCGCTTGGATGACGTATGCCGTGCCTTGGCGTCATCTCCAGGCGCCGGGAGCAGCTGGTTCCTCCGGCCGGCGCTATGAGCGCGGGTGAGGCGGCGGGGTCTCGGGGAGCGCTGCGGTGCGGGATGGGAGCAGCCGGCGGGGCCGGGCCCCAGCGTGCCGCAGCCCTCGGGCAGGCCGGGCTGCGGCTGCTCCGGCGTCCGGGTTCCTTCGGGAGAAGGCGGAACGGAGGCCGAGAGCGGGGCTTGGGGCACGGCTTTATCGCCCCTGTGCCTCCTCAGTGAAGCTCCGCCAGGCCCGTGGGGCAGCCCGCGCCGCTCCGTGGCGCCCGGCCGGCAGGTTCCCCGCGTTAGCGCCGCGGGCTCGGCCCGGTGCCGGCTCCTCTGAGCTCCCAGCGGTACCGGGCGAGCCCCTCTGCTCGGGGGCCTTCAGTCGCTGCTGTTCGGCGTTTGCACGGAGCTTGGAGTGACGCTGCTGTGTTGTCACTTTTTCAGATGATGAGCTGAGCCTGCTGGTCATCGTCATTGACACCAACCCTATCTGGTGGGGAAAGAAGGCGCTAGGAGAAGCTGAGGTACGTCTTCTGGGTGTTGGTACTACTGATGGTGATTTCTGAGGGAAATTTTTTTTTTTTTATGTTAGTAAGTAGCCAACAAATGGGATTAGTCTTTGATTTCTGAGCTATGCTAACATTGTCTGCTAAAACAGATATAATGGATATTAGAGTACTCTTAAAAATAGCTACCTAGCGTTGTGTATTTGTCAAAACTTTTTTTCTAAATGCTTCCTATTAAGAAAGGAAGCTCTTTCTGTGTCTTCAAATTCAAGTTCTTTTAACTGCAGTTATTTGAGATATTTCTTCTAAATTACCTAACTGTAAATGTTATCATGCTATATTTACTTTCTTCTTTTTTTCAGCAGTTCACCCTATCAAAATGCATTGATGCAGTGATGGTACTGGGAAATTCGCACTTATTTATGAATCGCACCAACAGACTTGCTGTAATAGCAAGTCACACGCAAGAAAGGTATAGTTGCTTCTTAACAGCATAAAGGTTTAAAGTGTACTTTCCTCTGTCTGTCTCCTGATATTCTTGTTGCATTGGAGTATATAATTGAAACCAGGTTTAAAATGCATAATGAATCATTGTCTTAAAACCAGAAATTAACTAAAACTGTAGGAAAGAAATATTCTTAGTGCCTTACACAAAGCAACAAAAAGGCTTACAAGACAGAAGGGAGGTTTAAAGAGAATTTTACTTTAAAATATATGGAGAGAGGGAGAGAGAGGATGGTAGAGATGTGGTGAGCAGGACAGTGTAAGTGGCAGAAGTTTCCTGTTTAGTGGGTATTTTTCCCCAGATAGTTGTGAGTCTTAGGATCTACCCCTAACTGCAGTTATGGTATCTATTTGCCAGTTCTCTTAAGGGGTGTCCTGAAAGGGGGGAGGTGAATGTGAGTTTTACTCCATTTTGGGTTTGAAGATTGCCTGCCTTATGTAGTCGCTTTACTGTCAAAGCATTAAAATTAATTGAAATTCTACTTCAGAGTATTGCTGTCTACAGCTGATTAGTTTATGGCATTTTTTTCTTACAAGGTTAAAGACAAAACACGAATACTTTGGTTTTTCTCTGTTTCAGCCGTTTCTTGTACCCTGGGAAGCATTGGGCTTTTGCAGATCTCTTTGGAGATGGTGGTAGTTCCATGGAATCTAATTGCTCTGGCAGCAAGGATGGAAAATATGAATTGTTAACAGCAATAAATGATGCAATTGCAGAAGAGATTAAAGACCTCATGACAAAAAGTAAGGAAAAGAAAATTCTAGGCTTAATATGCAGAATTGCAAAACACTTGGGCTCTCAAGGAGTTGTAGGAATTTCCTTTATTTTGATCATGGGACTTTTAATATGCTTAAAGTAGATGAGTTTATTATGCTTGACACTTCAGGCCTCTGCATTAATACTATTTGCCAAAGATAAAACTTGTAGTATTTGGTATGGTCAGGTTCAGCAACTGTTTTTATATATAAAAGTGACTTCTGCAACTTTTCTTGTATTGCAGCTGACATGAGGGGCCAGCAAACAGAAACTCTGTTAGCAGGATCACTTGCTAAAGCACTTTGTTGTATCCTTTTGATAACAGAATCTTCAAAGCCTTTATGTATTTTTAAGACTGTTTCTTATAATATTAAGTTTTACTATTCCTGTTCTGTAATAATACTCAAAACTGAAACCTTTGCCTAATAACTGTGCATCATGCTTATTAAAATTTGTGTTGGCTAAGGTGGTGAATACGTGGTATGGATACTGGAGTTATTTCCAAGAATAGAATGTAGATTCCTTAACGTCAGATAATGTAGATATCAACAAGATGAGCAAAGAGGTAAAAGGTAATGCCTCTGCTCCTGTTTTGAGTACTTGCATAAATATTTTCATTAGAATAACAGACATAAATGCATATGTACATACAAACAAAAATGCATGTGTTTTAACACACCTCCATTTCCAAAACTGGCAATAATAGGTACAGGTTTATCCTGATCATTTGAAGCTGCCCAGCTTAAACTAGGCCTGGGTGAGGATTAGAAGAAAGGACTCGATCATTAGTCCACATTCTTATTCTGATTTTCTGTGGCATGCAAGTAAAATGAGTAAAACTGTACCCGGAATCTCTTTAGAACAACTGGAGGTTGAGAGGAGCTTTCTGAAAGTCACATGATGCACAGATCCTCTTCCAAAGGGACCACCTGCAGAGCTGTGATGATGGTTGAATTTCTTACTCAGTTTTGGTCTTCCTCTTGTGACTTCTATAATCAGGAAAAGTGCTATTTGTGCAAATAGTTTTGCAAGGTGCATATTGGACTAGAATCAGCTATACATTTCAGATTACTTTAATCCATGAGAAATACCATATAACGTGTTTCAGCCAGTGAGTTGGTAATAAGCAGCTTTGAACATTTCTTTCCTGATCAACATCTAACTGCTTTTGGACAGTAAATTAAATGCGTCTGCTTTTATAACAAGCCTGAATTAGTCCACAGATGCTTGTCACTGGGACTGTAAAACATTTTCATATACATATTTTAACTGAGATGTTAGATCTAACATCTTGGATGTTAGATATCTAACTGACATGTTAGATGCTACAGAATTAAAAGGGCAAACTACAGGCGATAGAAACAATGTGCTCATGCGTTTCTTTTTCTTTTTAATACTTAGCCAATCAAGAAATGAAATCAAGGATTTTGGTAAGAACTTCTGCTGTCAGTTTTCTTTTAGTCTTGAAATCCAGTGATATTTTGTAGGCTAACAAGCTTGAATTGTTTTATTTAGGTCATAAAAGCAGCAGAAGACAGTGCATTGCAATATATGAATTTCATGAATGTGATCTTTGCAGCACAGAAACAGGTGAAGCTGGCATTTTTTAATATATATTATCTTTTATTAATGTGCAAAGTTAACAAAATTGTTCGTTTCTCTTATGATTATGTTCTGATCAAGTGAAAGAGCTTCCCTATGGCTGTGGTGGTCCTGCAGCTGTAAAAGCATGTGCATTTATATGTGGAGTGCATTTAGAGTGGAAACCGGTCATGACAGTAACACTGATGAGGCTACGTTGGTCCTAGCTGAATTTGTTTTTCATGCGTTTAACCTCTTTTCTTGCAGAGTATTTTGATTGATGCCTGTGTCTTGGACTCTGATTCAGGTCTTCTACAACAGGTACAGACTTCCTATTCTTACTTGCTGTTTATGTTTATTCATAGATACTTGATGCTAGATAGTTTGACACATCCTAAAGCTCTCTTCTTTCCTTTGTTTCAAGAGTGGGTGTGGAAATATATATGTTCAGTGGATCTGGCAGTTCCAACATGCAGGCCTTGTGCAGTATGTGGATATTTTAAAAATCCTGCTAATCTCATAGAACATAACAATCTGATTATGCTTTCTGCTTTCCAGGCTTGTGACATTACAGGTGGCATATATTTGAAAGTGCCCCACATGCCATCCCTTCTGCAGTATTTGTTGGTAAGTCATTTTAAAAAAAACTTCAGTGTTTCTCCTGTGTTAGATGTGAAATCTTACTGACTTCGTTGACAAGGTAATACAGCAGTACCATTCCAATTTGCAAAATAGTTTTTTTTTTTTTTCCTCTATTCATGCAGTGGGTATTTCTGCCTGACCAAGAACAAAGATCACAGCTTGTCCTTCCACCTCCTATTCATGTTGACTACAGAGCTGCATGCTTCTGTCATCGAAATCTTATTGAAATTGGTTACGTGTGCTCTGTGTGCTTGTCAAGTAAGTTTATAAATATTTAAGAGTCTGATTTCTTACATTCAAATGAACTGTGTTAGTGAAAGCCAATTCCTTTATTTTCCAGTATTCTGCAACTTCAGTCCTATTTGTAGTACATGCGAGTAAGTATTTCTTCTTGTTTCAGGGGTGGGTGTGGAAATATGTTCAGTGTATCTCACAGTTCCTTTTTTATGTTGTTTCAGGACTGCTTTCAAAATATCATTGCCACCTGTCATGAAAGCTAAGAAGAAGAAATTAAAGTTAGCTGTGTAACAACATTATGTAAATACATCATGACCTCCTCCAGTAATTCCATGAAATGGAATACATGTGAGAAATTGATGGCACTTTCTATTGGATATGAAAGAGAACTGTATGCAGTGTTACTACTTGTTTCTTAAGGGATAAATATTTAAATCGTATGTTTTCTACGCAGCCCTTTAAGTAACAAATCACTGTATTACCGTGTAACCTGTGCTGTTTTAAATACTAATTCTTAATTCCAGAAGTTACAGCCTGTTAAGAGGCAGACCTTGTGAAATAGAAGGTATTCTGGCCACTGCAAAGTTTCACACCTCCAAGTTATTTTCAAAGACAAGAAAGCCCTGATTCTTTTTGTGTGTTGGTATAAAGGTAAGAATGACCATTTCTGGTGTGTAGGATCAGAACCTTAGCACTACGTTATTCAGGGACTTTAACTTCTTGCTAGCTTTTGCTAGCAATTTTTGGACTGAAACAGCATCAGTTTCAAAATAAATGAGCCAATATTTTAAAGGTGGCCTAGAACCCACCTTTTTTTTTTTCTTTTTAAGGATGCTAATTCCCCTGCATGTGCGCTTATGTGTATTCATATTCCTTTTGAATACCTGTGGTATTTCTTTTTCAATTGGATATATCTTCATTTACCAATTAAAAGGCCCTTCTTTGTTTAAAGTAGCTTCAACAAATGCGAACTAGCTGGTTAGTCTTTAAGGTTGTATTTTGAAACTGGAAAACAAAAAATGTATTTCTGTGTAATATGACAGCAGGCACACTTTCTTTTAGTATGTGGTTTTACATCTGGCATTTGACAAGTAAGAAGGAAGACACTTGGTGTTTTTTATGTCAGAACATGAGGGTATGCTGCGTGCTTCTGAACATGGCTTTGGTTTAAACAAACAAAAAACTCATTTCCCACTTTTAAAAGGTAACTGTATAATTTGATGGTTTTACCTGTTGCTAGTAACTGATGTTCTCCTGAAAGGAATACAGAAGAGTAATTGTTTCCTACATAGAAAAAGACAAATTTCTTTTTCCAAGGTGTGTACAGGAATTTATGTTGTGTCTTGATACTCGCATCAGGTTTTTGTCAGTGTAACAGTTGTAGGAAGTGCCCCATCTTTTACGGGCTTGTTTGATTGCTAAAAGCAGTTTTTTTGAAGGCTGTATTTATAATTTACTTTGTATAAAACGTTTGTAATAAAACCTTTTTCAAATGTGGTTAGATATTGCTATAATTACAGATATTTTTAAGGGTGAGCCACAGGGCCTTCTTGCAATTTTATTGTGTAAAAGTGTAACAGTATGATCTGGCACTCCACGAAGTGCCGGAGGGAGGATGTGGTCTGTGTGGAGTTAGGTGAGAAGATGAGGGGCAGACCTGTCTGGGCGGTCTTGGTTGATCCCACTTTCGGCTGCGCGATCGCTGCCGTTAGGAGGGGGACGTGGGGCAGCCCAGCCGGGGTGTGTGACCGGCCGCAGGCTCCCGGTGGCCCCCGCCGCCTGCCTGCGCTCCCCGCTCCGCTTTCCCCGTGAGGCAGCCGCGCCGCCGGCAGCGCTTCCCGCCCCTTCCCGTTGCCATGGCGCCGCGCTGTCGCCGCAAGATGGCGGTCGGGCGGCAGCCGGCTCCGCGGCGCGGCCTTCCGTAGACGCCATGGCGGCTGCTTTTCTCGGGGCGCTGCTGCTGCTGGCGGCACCCTGCCCCGGGCAGCAGGCTTGGGACGCCGGTGGGTGGAGGGTGTCAGGGGCCGCGATGAAAGGTGGCTTCCGGGGGCGAGGGGAAGGCGGCTGCTGAGGGAAGGGGGCCAAAAGGGCGGCCGGCGGTGAGGGGAGGAGGGGGTCGGTTTGCGGCGGGACCTTCCCTGACTGACTAACGGTGGGGCCTGCCCGGGCGGGCATGAGGGGAGGCCACGGAGGCCCCGAGGGATGACGGGGAGGGCGTGGCCCCAGGGACTAGGAGGTCGTGGGCCTTTAGTGCCCCAACCCGAAGGTGCTGGCCCTGGAGGGTGCTGCTACTGCTTAGCACTAGCGGAGGTTTGGGGGGGGGGGACGGGACGTGGAGCTGCTTCTGTTGGACTTTTCAATGTTGGTAAAGTCTGTAAAGGAAATTCTAGTGAAACTCCCAACTTGGAGCCCTAAACTTGAAACTACATCTTGAAACATCATCTAAACTTGAAACTACTAGCATGTGCTGATGGCAGTAGTACGCAATTACTGGATCACAGGTGGTGGTACACCCCTGATGCCCTTCATGGTTGCAATAAATTAAAAAGTGTAAACTGAAGTCAGCAAGAGATGCTAAGTATGTTGCCTGACCTGTGTAGTATCTGCATGGGCCAGTAAGTGCTGCAGTCTCCTGCCATAATGTTATTCTACTGCGTGTTTACTGAGCATCTTGACAAATGTAAACTTGCGGTATAGAAAGCTATGGTGAACCCACTGCTCTAACACTTTGCAAGAATGTAAATACAATCCTGTACTAGGCATCACAAGATATTTTTATTCTATTTGTGACAATTTAAAGTATAGGAAAATAAGAATCTAGCCCAAGTGTAAGACCTAAATATGTCTTACAGATGTTATCTTTTTCAGTTGGTGTGTGTTAAGACTTTTTTCTTTTTTTTTTTTTTTTTTTTTTAGTCTTTCAGCCTTCATTTATCCATATGTCAGGGCCCAGAGTCAATTCATTTTTTCTTGGAAATTCTTCAGGAGTTAATTTTTCTATAATTTTAAGTCCTATAGATGAAGAGACAGGTAAGAACGTTTCACTTCCCCCCCTTCACCCCGTAAATAAATGTTGAATTATTAATATTTTTTTGACACTAAAATTACTGGAGAAACAGCAATGCGCTTGATTTAGTGCTTTAATAGTTACTGAAATAGGAACTTCAAAGGAGTTCTGCTGATTAAGCCCTTAGTCCTCTGTTGACTCCTTGTCAGCTGGGCCTGAGGGTATGCCTACTTGAAGGCACAAGAGGCACAAATGTACTTCTTATTTTCCAGTCTTTTCTAAATGACAGTGGAATACTTTTTAAATTTTTATTTTGATATAGGAAAATTGCAACTTGCAAATTGCAGTGGAAGTAAAAGAGCTGGTGATTGGAATTTGAATGTAACACCTGGTATGGTATGTAAAATACTGATTCTTCCCTAAAATGGGAAGGATTGAACTGTCATATATTAAGGGCTAATGAAATACTAGCAAAATGTTAATGTACTAACAATGTACTTTGAATGTCTTGCCCTTGCCTTTTTTCCTTGACATATCCCTTTTTGTGGATGCCCTTGCTGGAGTTTGCTGAGGTGCAGCTTTGACACTGGTTCCTTGTTGTCATCCTCCTCTCCAGAATTGCCTGTACTTCCTGGCTGGCTGTAGCATTTGAGACTGTTTCAGCTCTGCTGGAAGGAGCTAATAGAAATAAACAAGTAATGGTTTTGTACAGCATGAGCTCTGGAACATCTATATTTATTAGACTTGCCTTCAGTGTTATGTTGTACATAATTCCTTAGGGGTTTTACAGACTCTGCAGTCATTCCAGTTTTCAGCTGAAGGGAGCTGTAAAAACTGAAATTCACTTTTTGATATTTGTTCTTTTCTTTAGAATTGTGCATGTGATTTCTGAATTAACTTAATCTGTGTGCATGCCTTAAAAAGTTCTGTGTACAGTTCATATCCTCACTGTATGTGCATATCTCAGTAGCAGACCCTTTGTCATTCCACTCAACAGAAGTCCAATTTTATATAGGAAGAATATAATTGCATTGTAGCGCTGACAAAACACAGTGGTACCGAAACTTCTCTTTCAGAAGCTGATGAGTGGTGTAAATAAGAGTAATTTAATACAAGCTGCCAAACTTTCTTTTGCATTTTTTCAGAACACTTCCAAAGTGACTATAAGCTTGACTAGAAATCTGCAGTTGTGTTTGCCTAATGCCACTGACTGCTGCACAACACCTCTCTGCATGGTTGAAACACTTCAGGTTTTAGCTTGCCGTGATTCAGTGATGTTGGCGCACCTCCTGATTCAAGCTGAAATATATGCCAACTCTTCCTTTACAGGAAATGTGTCAGGTAAGTGTTTAGATATACTAAAGAAGAAATGGCATTTTTGCTGTTCTTTCCCTCTACGTATGAAAAAAAATTAATTGGGATTTGGGCAGCAGTAAGAGATACTGAATAATCATTAGTGGAATTTAACAAAAGGTGTGTATACAGTCAGAATAAACTGCAATGTGCATGGTCTATTTATTTGGATTCCAGTCCATTTAATCTGATTTCCTCTTCTTTTTTTTTTTTTTAATTCTTTTACAGAGAATACAACTCTAATCCCAAACCAGGTGTTTCAACCACTGGGCTCTTGTCCTTGTGATTTGACAGCTGGAGCTTGTGATGTTCGTTGTTGCTGTGATCCGGTACTTATTTCATATTAAACTTTCGTTAAGTGTTTCAAAATTTCTAGGCTCTTTCTGTTGTCTGGGGAGAGAGATACTGAATGCTTCAGCCTAGATGGGGCTAGAGGACTTGTCTGGATTTTCCAGTATTTCTAGTAGTAAATATGACTTCTCTCTCTACAAAATTGGTTTGATTTACCCGTAAGTATAGAATCATAGAATAGTTTGGGTTGGAAGGGACCTTTAAAGGTCATCAATCCAACCCCCCCTGCAATGAGCAGGGACATCTTCGACTAGATCAGGTTGCTCACTATGGCTATAGTGCCTATGGTAATGCAATTACTGTGCTAAAAAGTGACCATTTTTTTCACTTTCAGGAATGTACACCAGACTTGAAGCAGTTATTCAATGAATCATGTTTCACTGGAGTGTTTGGTGGGGATGTAAACCCACCTTTTGATCAGCTGTGCTCTTCTCAGTCAATGGAATATACCCCTGATTGGTTTCCCTTGCTTTGTGTACAGTCTTCTCTTAACAATACACCATTTCTTGGCTACTTTTATCATGGCTCTATGTAAGTCTTAAGAAAATTTATTTTGTCAACACAAGCATTAGGCATGCTACCAAAAAATATAACCTGTTTTTATGATTAAAATTATTTTGAAATTGGAATTTTAGGGTGTGAACTTTAAATGCAAATGGAGAAATGTCATTGGTACTATATGAGAACATGGGAAATGAAAGCAGATGTATAATTATTTGTATGAGGTAGAGAGCAAAGCATTATTTAATTTTTAAACTTATTTGCAGTTCTACACCCAGAGTTCCTCCGTTTAAGATCCCTTTACAAACTTCTCCTGGGAAACTTTTCACTGGTTACAGACAAGGAGATCCAATTATGACAGAAGAAAATGAGTATTTTACCATTCCCCAGGTAATTGCTTCGTGGTTAGGAGCTTTTGGTTCCTCTTGGTTTGTTTGATATTCTCCATATATCCCACTCCTTATGGCTTTGTAACCAGATTCTGCAACTTGCTGTTGTGAAGTGGTGGAATGTATTTTTCACACACACACACAAAAAAGAGCACAAAATCATTACTAAAAGTAAACATTATTCATCCTGATACCCCTGCCCATCCCCCCAAAGGGTAAAGTTGTAATTATTTCAAGAGGTAAAAGCAAGCTTGGCATCCCAATTAATAGTTTATGGCTTATTGTATTTCTGTATTTTTTTGGTTTGCCTGCTGCATTACTGAGCACTATAGTTTGTTTTCCCTTTGAATCTTAGTCATGTGGTTGTACTTTTTTCGAATTCCTTTTGCATTTTAGAGAGACTCATTGGTTATAATTATTTTGACAAATTAGGATGAAGCCATACTGTACATTAAAAAGCACGGCTTTCAAAATGGTTTCAAATTTCAACCTTTCTCTTGCTACAGGTTGAGGTATTTTGATAACATCAGATTACTTGTTTGCCAAAGTGTCATAGGCCTGTAGTACATACTTGGAGCATTTCACTAACAAATAGTCTTAAAATGAAAAGCAAAGAGCTAGAAGAGGGTCCAACATACTTATTTCTGTTGAACTACCTGCAGCAATCCATGGCTGGACAGTGTGTTGGAAATGCCCCCGTAGCATATCTCCAGAACTTTGATGTCAAATGCCTTACCAATCTAGCGTCTTACAAGGAAGGACTGCCCCATGACGTGAGGATAAACAGTGGTACTGGAGGTATGCTGCATAAACCCTAACAGAAATGTGTTTTATGTTTCTTGGAGCTGCTAGAACAGAACAAACCCAAGGGCTGTTGACATGGTAGCTACATCTAATATATTTGTTATTGGTGGCTGTAGTTCAGCATTTGGGGATGTTCTATTCCTGTTTCTGATGACCTGCAGCAAATGTCCCGCTATCTCCCAAGATTTGGGATATAAGAAATAGTGGGATTGGCCTTTGTTTCCCGTTTATCTGTTTCCGGTGACTTGTACTGGTTATGGCTACACATGACAGAAGAGAGCATCTCTCCCACTTTCTATTTTCAGACAGTTGCAGAGCCCTTTTTCTGTCAAGAGGGTGCAGTATCATAATTTTAGAATTAGTGAGATTGGTTCCTTTCTGCATTACAAAAGCATATACTTATGAAGCGTCCTTCTGGAGTTTGAGATAATATGATTACCAGCATGAACATAATTTATTTTACACTACGTAATTGTCTAATTTTGTTCATCTATATTACCTTTGTAAGACCCAGAGATAACTAGCTATGCTCTCAAAATACATAAACTGTTTGGTCCTTTATCAAAATTAATTTTCTAAACAATTTTCTACTCCATTTTCATAACAACAAGGATTGCACCTTGGATGTCAAAACAGTACATCTGTCTCTCTTCTTAGTCAGGATTACTACAGTGTTTGTTTTTTATTCTCAGACTTCATCCAACAAAATGTCATCTATGGGACCATCACTGACATGGGCAAATTCATCACTGAAAGTGGTATGTCTCTTTCATTTAATAAATATGTTTCTTACCTAACCTGGACTATATAAGAAATAGATTATTTTGATGCCTAAAACGTTTACCTGCTGCAATTCTTAGGAGGGATCTTGCATGTTACCTAATGCTCAAAAAGTAAACTGTTTGGCTTCCTGCAAGGCAGAAAGTATTGAATTTACCCCAAGTTCATTTAAAGTTGGTCAAGAAATTGGGTCCCTTAGCTTACATTAAAAGTAATTTTTGAGAAGAAAAAAAAATAATAAAAATAAACAAAGATATAAAGAATGCTTCAAAAAAATCTCCAGGATGAATGTGTAAGTGAGATGGGCAGGCTGTAAGCAGATGTATGTGTGTCTGTTTTGTAAGCTCTTGTGCCTTTTTTAGGGGCTTTTTTCAGCTAGTGAAGCAGTTATTTGATGTAGAACAGCGGTTCCCAGTCAGTGGGAGGGTAATGCAGCACAAATAAACTAATAGAATCCAAGCTAATGTGTTTTTCTGGGCAGTGATGACTCCCTTGGAGGGATGAGATGAAAGCAGGGGGAGTCCTGAGTCCAGAGAAGTGCATCAGCTGGTGATGTAAAGTCCAGTGCTGGAGAGGTTTAGCTACAAAAGGACCCAGAACTGTTGATGTCAAAATATTGATAAGATAGGGGATTGTACTGTCGCGCTGTCCTAATAAGATGGGAGTTAAACAGTAAAATAAATTCTCAAAAAGATGAATGTTATAATTTCCAGAATTTTGCTAGACTTTTTTAATGTGTTCTTTTTCAGCTACAGTAACATAGCTTTCTAATTAGCAGTGCTTTTCATTATGGGCTTTTTTTTCTTCTGCCAGAAAGCCTTCATACTGCTGAGGTTCTGTGTCAAAATGTAACTTTTGCAGAGCATTATATGTTCATTTGGAAAGACAAGAACATAGAGCGAATAAATGTCACGGTCTTCCTTGGAAGTTTATGTGATGGAGGTATCAAGAAATTTCTTTTACAATTTTTGATATTTTTTTTTTCCAGCATGGAAATTCTGTGATAGAATCTCTTATTAAATAATACTTCTTAAAAAGAATTTCCCCTGGACTCTGGAAAGAAAATTTATGGGGCTGATTTCCATTAATTTATATTAATTTGAATCTTCTGTTACTAATGAAGCATGGAAGATTGTATCCTACATAGAGCATACTTTTTGCTAATTTACAGCATACTTCTTGCTAATTTACTTATTTAAAGGTAAAGTCATATTTTTTTCTTTTACCAGAAATACTGACACAGAGATTCACAGTCAAATTTCTGAGCTTAAAGAGTACTAATGCAGCAGAACTGTTTGGGAATCCAGGTATTAATACTTTATTTTGCCTCTTAAAAGTGAAAAGAAAAAAATTTTGTACTGTACAGAGTATTATCAGTGACTATGTTTTATATCTCTTTCGTAGTTCTTTATGTTGCTTCCTGTCTTAATGCACTGCCAATTGTAATAGCGGTGATCGGTGCTTAGGCTTTTGTTGTATAGATATTGATTACTTAAAGGAAGTGTATTCCTACTGTAACGGAAGCGTCTGTTCGTTTACTTCAAGATTGATGACATTTATTATTAAAACAATGCTAATGCTTAAAGACTCTTATGCAGTGTTCACGATTTACCTTTCTATGTTTAGGTTATCAAGTTGGAAAACCAGTGAAAGCTGCAAATATGAATGCTTCTGATACTTTAGGAAGCCTAAACATTTGGCAGCCAGGTACTGGCTTGTGAGGTTGCAACTTCAACTGTAGTTAATGCTAAAATGCCTCTTTTTTTTTTTTTTTTTTTTTTTTTTTTTACAATTGTATTTTTGTTAAGAATCTCTTCCAAATTTTGCTTTTCTAAACTATTCCTTAGCCTTTATTCAAACTTCAGTGAGTAAGCCTCTAATGCTTTCTTGGAAAACTTAAGTTGAATGGACTTGTATCTATATTTAAACTATACCACTTGGTGTTTTGCATTCTAATGTTTGATATTTTTGCACAAAATTGAAAGCTGGAGATCAAAAGGTTGACATAAGAAAGCTCAAGTAAGATGTTTTCATTTCATAGCTGGCAGAGGTTTATGTACGTTGGCAACTTATACACCAGTTTTATTCGGATTAGATTCACTCTCTGGGTGCATTCTAGAAGTTGGTATTAATGAAGATTGCAGCCTTTTAAGGTGAGCTACGTAGGTTGAATTGTTTTTCCCTGCATCCCTCTTGTTGCTTATTACATGATTCTCTACAAGTGCCTACTATCAGCACTGTTACATCCTTTTTAAATGTTCATGTATGTATTTCAGCTTTCTGTGGCTGGTAGTCTCACTTTTTTTTTAAGAGGGAAATTATAATAATGGTTTCACTCGAATCTCACTGTATTCAAATGAGGATTACGTTGGGGTGGAATGCTTTGCCATTTCTTCCCTGCAACAGATAGTTCAAGAGTTCAGTTCAAGTTTGGTTTTGTTGAGTGATAATATCTTTCAGAGGAAACTGACCTTATGATATAATTATATTACAACCCAGAGTGTAGACAGTACAGATTTACTTTTTGTGTAATCTTACATTCTTATTTTGCAGAGGAAATGTAACTGAGAAATTGAATTCATTAATACAAGCTACTCACATTGGAAAGAGGGACAATTCAAGTTACAGTGATCTAAATGACTGGGTGGAAATTATACGTAAGTGAGGTTTGTGTTGTTGTTTATAGTCTAAATATGCCCATATGATGAATAGAGCATCTTAAAATAAAACCAAAATGTAATTTCAAATGCCTAAAGATACTGATCTGTGTGTCTGGATCCATCCATCCATATATGTGTACACACGCGCATATAACTCTGTATGTATACAGATACTGCACTAACATGTATTTTCCTGTCAGCCTGTACACATATGACTTGGTATTTTAGTCCTCTGTTGATGAAGTACTCCTTTTCTTTTTGTGTATTTTATATAGAGAAAAAATGTTTTTCTGTGTTCCTGTGTGACAGTTATCGGTATTTCACTGGACGGGGCTCTGAGCAACCTGATCTAGTTGAAGATGTCCCTGTTCATTGCAGGGGGGGTGGACTAGATGATCTTTGGAGGTCCCTTCCAACCCAAACTATTGTATGATTCTGTGATTCTACAATGTAAATAACTATTCTCATCCATAGGTCTTGATCCATTTAATGTTGATACCAATGTGAGCAGTGGACACTTAAAAGGCATTTGTCCAGATATTCCTGCAAACCTGAATATTCGCATAATCTTTGCTGATGTGGGTGCAGTACAAGGGATTCCCTGGCAAGAGATTCTTGCTGTGCAGATCAGGTAGAGAGTTTTGTGTCTATTTGTGGCTATCTGACAAATGTGTGTTTCATTTTGAGACTTGCTTATCTAACATATGCAGATTAAAATTTACAAACAAAAATGTTATTTTGTTATTTGTAATTTTTTACATGCCTTTTATTTGTATTTGCAGCCCAAATTCCGTTGATCACAACCAGGTTTGCCTTTGTCCCTCTGTAACGAATATAATAATAATAAAAAGATAATGTTTAACAGTATATAATCTTTCTACTTCACTGAAATATTAAATAAAATCTATGATGCTGCCAGTAGTAGGCATATGCAGGGCATTCCATTAGAAGAACATTTTAATTTCTTGTCACGTGGTGGAAATGACCACATTGTCCTGTGTTCTGGCTTACCCCAATGTAGAGCTCTTCTTGAGAGCTGTGGTAAATGCTTTATTCTTTCCTGAAACAGGGAATTTTCACTTTGCAAACACTCTTTTTTTCCAAGTCAATCCCAATCAAATAAATGGAATTCTATTCCTCTTTACTTCATTTCCAGACTTTGCAAGTTCTCTCCCTGCATGGTGTTGAAAATCCAGAGATCATCAACCACCTCCTAAATACTGTGTATTTTGTCCTTTCATGGTTATGTTTAGGCTCTAAATTTCCATTTACAGCCCTCAAGTAATAGTTATGCATATTCTTACAGTTACTCAACAGTCATATGGCAATTCCAGTGCGGGCTTATCTGTGAAAACAGCATCAGCTTTCTTCCTATCACTGCTTCTGTTCAGTTTATTAAAGTGCCGGCTCAGCCACCCATTCCAATGACAAGGTAATTTCTGTAAAAACTTTGATACTTCACATTATGTTAAGCAGATGTAATGTGAATAGTGTTGATCAAAAGGTTACTTTGGTTTGGTGGACTACAGAGTAATAAGGCCTGGTTCAAAGATTTATTGAGTAACAATTCTGTTAGTGATGATCTTCCCCCGGAGCATGAAGAACATGAAGGGCTGTGAATTACCCTCCGAAGCTGTAATTTGGTTTTAGTAGAAAAGCTTCTGTGTTGTTTACGTGAGTGGATAAGGGGTGCTGTGTGAGGCTCCCAAACTATCCATTGTCTGAAAATGTTAATCACAAAAAGAAACATCTGACTAAAAATGACAAAAATGGAGTAGAGGAGAGGCTCCTGTTTCCATTAGAGAAAAAAGTCATAGAGAATAATGAGAAGCTTGTAGTTTAGTTTTGTTTTTTTCCTGTATGCCTTTTCACTTCGTTTTTTCCACTTGTGCTGGTGTTCTGGTACTGTAGTTAATAAACCCATTTTTTTTTCCTTCAGATTTCAGATTAATTATACAGAATTTGACTGCAATCGAAATGATGTGTGCTGGCCACAACTTTTTTATCCATTGACACGGTTTTACACAGGTAAAAATAATAAGCAGTGTGGAATGCCATGAACTGGACACATTTCTTTGAAACATAATTAGATGTGTGGAGTTTAGTCTGAAAGAATGCTTTGTAGTAGGGAATTAAAATTTCTCTTTTAGAAAGCATGGTCCAAAAAGTCTGTTTAATTTTTTCCTTGATAATGCATTAATTTTTTAGTTAGACTAGTGGAAAAATAATTACTAGGAGTACTTTGTGGATAAGATTGAAATTTTGTGACTGTTTGGCAGAGAGAGATGCTTTCTCACTCCCCTGTAGAGTTTGGAGGGAGGAGAATATGTCACTTTATGATACTGTTCTGTTTCCATTTCCTGCTGTAATTGTAGCATTGTCAGCGTGTGTCGTTGCACTTGAAGGGTGGAGGGAGACTTTGTTTCTCACTTTGCCAGTATGTGTTTTTCAGTCAGCCCACGAGTTCCAGTAAAAATTTGCCATATTGGTACAGTTACTTTTTAAATTTCCTCTGTGTAAAATTGTGGTGGATTATGTTTCATGGGACACTCCGTAGATTAAATGTCTGGCATTTCAAAGGGCATCAAGGCACTTGGACTCTGTTCTGAGAGCTGCATGGACAGAGGCAACTGCCTGTGTTTATAATCTGCACAGCCTCAGGGACCGAAGTTATACAAAGTATGAAGCATCTTAATTCCTTGCTTTGTGCTCCATTATTTTATTTAGGCTATGCATATACTTTAATCTGTATCTTTTGGGTTGTTGTCTGAACTAAAATTTAGCTCTCATGCTTACACTTTTTTTTCTCTTTTTTTTGTTTTGTTTGTTTTTTTGCAGGAGAACCATACTCCCAGTGTCTTGCTAAAGGCCTGTCATTGGCATTTCTTGTTTTACTTGCAGCAATTATGAGTAACCCTTGGTTTTCTAAATTATGGAATAGTTCCTTGGTTTAAAAATGTTGATGTAAAGAGAACCACTTTTGTTAATATTTGAAGTACTTTTGGGTAAAACTTATGGATAAATATTTCTGGATTTTTTTAGACATTTTATATAAACATTTAAAGATACATAAAACGAATACTCTTACGATACACAGAAAATGGTTGTGTTATTTAAAAAAAAAAAAAAGTAATGGAATTCTTTTTAAGCACTGTGTTTGGAGCAGCAAGAGTGCAGAGCTGACTTGAACAGGTGAGCCCTGCGTGACCGCTGGACAAGGGTGAGTCCAGCCCAGAGGTGACCGAGGGGTGGGGGTCATCCTCACGGATGGACCTTTGTCCTGTCCAGCTGCTTCTCCTCTCCTGGTGTAGTGGGGCGAGGCAGCAGTTCCTTCCCATAGCAAACCCGTCGTGCCCACCTGTTTTTGGAGCAGTGGACAGATTATTCACTCTTCTGAAAAGTAATAATGCTTCAGATATTTTCATGTCTTGATCTGTAGTTCTCTTTCCCAGTTAATGCTTTGCATTGGCAACCTGTACCTGATCCGGGCTACACAGGGTGCAGCAAGCATCTGCTACTGCTTTTCTTCACATGATCAGCTGTGATGTTCAGTTTGGGATTTTCCTGTGGGTCGGCTCTTACAGTTATCTTAGTAATGTATTTTCTCCTTGACATCCTTTGACACGGAAGGAAGCCTTTCACGTGGTGGATCCCCGACTGCCAGCGCGCTGGCTTCCATCCCATTTTTCGGGGTTCGCTGTCGGTGGGAGGGTGCTCCCCTGAAGGAGCTGCCGAGAAGCAGCTCCCCGGGGCTCCAGGCAGGGGCTGCCGGGCTAACCGGCCTCCGGCCGCCTTAGCACCGCTGCCGCCGGCTGCGGGACCCGCGCCGCGGGCAGCGGAGCTCGGCCCGCGCCGCCCCCGCACTCCGCGTTCGCCGCCGGTTGGCCGCCGCCACGGCCCCGCCCCCCGGAAGCAGCTGGCCGCGCTGCCGGCGGCGGGCTGGGGTGCTCCGCCATGGCCGCCGAGCCGCGGGCTCCTGTCGGACGTGTCGCCGCGCCGCCTCGGCGCCCGCCTCGCTGAGCTCCTCCGCTCCCCTCCGCCCCGCGGCCCGCCATGGGCTCGCTGTTCCGCGGCGAGCCGATGTGCCTGGCGCAGCTCTTCCTTCAGAGCGGCTCGGCCTACGAGTGCCTCAGCGAGGTGGGCGAGCGTGGCCTGGCCGAGTTCCGAGACGTGAGTAGCGGCGTCGGGGCCCGGGCGCCCGGCGGGGCTTTCTGGGAGAATGGGGGAGGTAAAAGGACCCCGGGGGCCCGGCGGGTGGGCGACGCGGGGAAAGCCGAGCCGGGCAGAGTAGTTGCCGTCGGGAAGGTGTAGGTTTCATTCCGATGGTGCCATGTAAAAGACTCCAAGACCGCTTCTCTTCTGTCTTTCCCCGACTCTGACTTGCAGATGTGTGGCTGATAGCTATATCGTATTTGCCTGAAAGCGAGATTGGGTGATGGAAGGTCCGTGTGGAGCCCCATCCTCCCCGAGAGTCTTGGGGCGTGTTTTGGGATGACTATCCTACTTCTCCCACAAAAGTAGTTTAAACTTGGGGTTTTTTTGCGGTAGGATCCCATGGGAGAGCCCATTACCCACCTGAAGCCACACTGACTTTAGTCTGAGTGTATGTGCGCACTTAATAGATATGTCCATCCCGTTGACAGATCGATAGAAACATCTTAGCTGTTCTGTAGGCATATTTCTTCAACATCGCAGACTGCTGGTTTGTAAAACAGGTCTGTTCCTGGAGGAGCAATTCACCTTGGAGGAAGCTACGTGCCTGACTAACATAAAATTGGGTCGAGTAATAATTAACCTTGTTTCTGCATTGTCTCATCGTAATTATATGATCTTTGCTTGCTGACTGAGACTTTGGAATTTCTTCCAAGTATTCTTTAGAAACGTAGGCTGCAAAATCTTTGCAAGGAAAGCTGCGAGAACTTAAATTAACAGCTAGTTAGTAAATACAGCAGGTAGGAGGAGACAAATCTGTAAGAATCATTACATGGGTATGATGTTTAACATGTTGATGCCATTTCAGGTATCTGACACACCATTTATTCCAGAAATAATGGATTAGTGGGCCTGATTTAAAAGCTGAATAAGTAGTCAGAGACATTGCACACTCATAATATGGGGATGTATGTAAAAAGATTCTTTTGAAACTTAACATTTCAAATAGATTCTGTGGAAATCCATCGCAAAAATTTGCTTGTAGAAAGGTTTGTTAATTTGAAGTAATTAAGCAGTATTTTAAAACTCTAGAAATCAAGCTAGGAATGGTTTTTCCAGTAGATCTGGTTATTTTGTTATTTGAGTAAAACTAGTAACAGGCATTGATAAGTGTGCTTTAATAAAACCTTGCTATTTGAAGACTTTCTAATCCTTTTAGGTTTTCATATCTTCTTAGCTGAAAAGGACTTTGTAGAAAGAGAGCATGTAGAATACGTGCAAAATTGTGTCCGTGAAATCACAGAAATAGCTGTGGTTTTTTGGGGGTGGTTGCTGTTTTAAATACCTAATAAGCATTTTGTTCTTCTCCTTCAGCTTAACCCAAATGTAAGTGTGTTTCAGAGAAAATTTGTGAATGAAGTAAAGAAGTGTGAAGAAATGGAAAGAATACTTGGTGAGCTTTACTTTCATGTCTGCCCTTTCTCATCTGTGGTGTTATTAGTTTACATTGCTAGAGTGGAAGTACAGCGGAGGTTTCAGCTACGGGTTTTTTTTAAACCTTCCGCATCTTGTATGATCTGAATGCTGTAGAATCTTATAAAATTTTCATATGTATGAAAAAATCCACATACATACACTCATATATGGAGTCTTTATGTAGATTTTTGGAGCCAGAGGTGACTTGACTGTAGCACTGAATTGGGTCAGAACATACATATATATCCCTTAATTTGTGTTGATAAGCTGCAGCAGTTCTGAGTGTATCACAGAGTAGTTTAGGTTGGAAGGGACCTCTTGAGATCACGTAGTCAACCTGCAGCTCAAGCAGGGGCAGCTAGAGCAGGTTGTCCAGGACTGTGTCCGGTAGGATTTTGAATATGGAGACTCCACAACCTCTCTGGGCAACCTGTTCCAGTGTTTTACCACTGACCACGGTTTCTCGGTTTTGTGAGTTGTAAAATTTGCTCACACTACGACATGTATGTGTTAAATACAGATTGGGGTGTTTTTAAGCTCAGAGGTGAAGAAGAGTTGCTAATGTGTTGCTGATAAATAGTTGAGACAATTTCAGTATTGACTGCTTAAAACTCTGCTAGGAAAATGGAAGCTTTACTCTGGATATTTCCTTGACTATAAGATAAACTCTGTTTTTTCATGTTATGTAACTCAATACTGTTGAACTTCCAAGCACCCTCAAAAATACCTCAAGTTATTAATAATTGTATTCACATGGTAGTTAATGAATAGAGAAGAGTATGTAGAGCATTACAACCAAGATGCAGATTTCCTCAGCATATCCCGAGGAAAAGTTACCAATGAAGGATTCTTTTTATTGGAATCTCTCATCAGAGGCATGTGCTGGTCATGCCAAACCATCCCAGTAGCTATTTCTGCCATCTCCGTGCCCAGCGTGAGTTGCATTTGTTGTCAAGGTTGCTTTGTTTGCCTTGTTTGAACACTTTTTGTTCCAAACATGGGTCAATGAGCAGAATGTCAATTTTTGGCAGATGGCATGATTAGCAGAAAGTGATATCTGGCAGCAACAAAGAGATACTATGAGATGTTAAAAGCTTCTTAAAAAGCACTTGTGGCTGGAAAATTTCAGTCAGAGGACTCTGAAGATAGCTTACGTCTACAAACTTCCGAGACAGAGATGTTCTGTGTATTTTATTCCTAGCACTCTATAATCCCCTCTTTTTTTTTTCCTCCCTTTTTTTTCACCCTTTCCTTGCATTCTTTTTGAAGACTCTAGTGTGTGTATGTTGTTGCTAAAATAAATGAATAAAATAGCTAGGGCCTGATGCAGCAGTGTGATCAGCACCATCAATAACAGCTGGAGGTCAACTGTGCAGCATTCTAGGAAGTATAAGGCAATACCGTTTCCTTTCTGATTCTGTTTTTCTTTTCACTCCAGGGTATTTAGTACAAGAAATTAAAAAAGCGGATATTCCACTTCCTGAAGGAGATGTTGCTCCTCCTGCCCCCTTGCTGAAACACATTTTAGAAATCCAGGTAACTGTTCCACACCACAGATGCCAAAGGTGTAGCTCTGGATCTTGGAACTTTATTTAAAACTTAATTAATTGCTAACTTATTACTTATGACTTAAGTTATAGGGGTGTGGCAGGGGGAGCAGAAGCCTTTGCTTTTGTTTTTGTCAAATTTTCTTTTCTTTCTGTCGGTGTTACTTCAAAGACTGCTGGTGAGGATTTGATAATAACACAGAATTCCTGTGAAAGGGTCAAAGCTATCTTAAGGGGTTTGCAGTCACCTGTTTTATTTTGATGGATTGGCATATTACACTGTTTCAGGCAAATTGTTGTCTGTCAATGTAGTCCTTCAGCCTCATTTATTGCTTTGGGACTTACCTAAGGCTCGCTTTGTGCATCCAAAACTTCCAGAGTGTGTGGGAGTTTTATATGCTCAAGGCTCTGCAGGTTCCAGTGCTGGTTGCGTAGCAAAACATGGTGCTCTTTTCTCTGAATGCTTTTTCTGGTATTATGTTAGAAGTAGAAGCCTGTAAAATGCAGATATAATTTTGAATGATATTCTGTTTTGCTGTAATTCTCTTAATAGAACAGATAAGTGTCTTGTACCCTGTACTATCTGAAGTTCTAATTCCAAGTCTGCATTACTTAGCTCAGACACAAATTAGGGTCAGAACAGCAGACTTAACAGATGTCAGTGGAGGATCAAGAGTACTCAGTACAAAGCAATCTTTGGCAGACTGAGGAATAAAACCTATGGAGCTTAAGTTAATTAAGAAATTGGGAAACTCCAGTCATTGCAGCAAATTGATGCGTGCTTAAAATTCATCCTCCCCTGATTTCCAAAACAGTATAATGGATGCAATGTCATTTTTTTTCTCCATGTCTTAGGAACAGTTGCAGAAGCTGGAGACAGAATTGAGGGAAGTAACTAAAAACAAAGAAAAGTTGAGGAAAAACCTGCTTGAACTGACAGAATACACATGCATGTTAGAGGTCACACAAAGATTTGTCAGGAGAACAGCTGAGGTACTGCTTATGTTGTTTGGCAAGGATTGTGTGTTGTGGCATTTTTGCATACTGTTAGTAGTTCTAGTTAA
Organism: Ciconia boyciana; assembly: GCF_034638445.1. Lineage (NCBI taxonomy): Eukaryota > Metazoa > Chordata > Aves > Ciconiiformes > Ciconiidae > Ciconia > Ciconia boyciana. The sequence continues at coordinate 10,279,516 of NC_132948.1, forward strand.
GTGTGTGACTTGGTGTTGGGCTTTACAGCACTGTACGTTGTTAGTTCTTATTTGTGCGTTGTTATTGTACCTAGAGAACCTGGCTGGCAACCTCTTGTGCTAGGCTGTGCAGCCCTGAACTTAGAGGAGCTTTGTGATTTCTCTGTTGAATTGTTTGAATGTTGCTGCTGATGCCAACTGAAAGTGAAGGCGTGTTTGTGTTATTTTGATGCATAAATTGTGCTAAGAAATTTACTGTGTAACCTTTGCAACACTGACTATAATTGCTAAGAGCGATGCACTTGAAATCCCAAGATCTTTCTGTTGTCTGAATTGAACACAGGAAAGGGTTTTATATTTTTATTGAAATAATTTACTTAATTAGCTTTTCTTCTTTATAATAATAAATGAATGAAGATTTTTTTTTTTTTTCCTGAAAGCTATGAATGATCTTTCTTTTATTTGCTAGTATGAATCCCATTTACATGCCAATTATGAAGAATTTCCATCTGTGGAAAATGAGCCATTAGTGGATTACAACTGTATGCACAGACTGGGTGCCAAGCTGGGGTAGGTATGGTTCAGTCCCTGTATGGCAGGTTGTCAGTGTGTGCTGTTTCAACACTGCTTGATGAGCTGCTGTAAATAAGGGGCTGTCTTCTTAAAACATGGGATATAGTGTGACTCTAGTGATTTAAGATGAGCCAAAGAGTTTTAGACGGGGTTGGAGTCTGGCCCAAATGTACCTTTGTAACAAAATTGGATTATTTGAAGAGATAAGTAGGACAGCACCAAAAAAACTGTCACAAAACTGCTGTTAAACCAAGTATGTGTGTTAAGGAAAATCTCTAAATGCTCTAAATCAGTACTTCTACTCTGTTTTTCTAGGATAAACACACAGTGTTTTAATTGCTTGGCAGTGTCAGTTGTAAATGTAACGTTATTAATGGTATTGCCTACTTGCCTTTAAAATGATATATGGATACTGGTCTCTACAACACCATTATGAGAGGGTATCTTACCAAGAAAAAATTAAGAACCTTACTATCACAGAAAGAAATGACGTCAAATATAATTCTAGTGGTGTGCTCAGGCCTACAGTCTGTTTTCCAAATAGAAATTGAGTCTATTTTATATACCAGTTACTTCCTGTTCAGAGTGACGCTTCCTTCTCTAGAGATGGTGGATGTTAAATTATTGTGACTATGTGATCCCGAGTGATGACGTACTCCGAGTTTTTAATTTTTCTTGTGGATTTTAGCTTATTTTTCAAATTTTTCTTTTTCCATAGATTCATATCTGGGTTAGTTCACATAGCAAAAGTTGAAGCATTTGAAAAAATGCTGTGGAGAGTCTGTAAAGGATATACTATTCTTACCTATGCAGAGCTGGATGAATGTCTGGAAGATCCAGATACAGTGAGTAAACATTGTAACTATCAGTTTATTTTGTTTCTACTTTTCATAAGACTTGGAAGAATTGCTGCTCAGGTCTGCCTGCAATGAACATGAATGACTTCCCAGTGCCCTTGGAGGGAAAACTGTTTTAAAGCATTAGAACTTGTAAGACTTTAAAATTAGAGGTCTTGATGCCACCGTAACTATAGGAGTGGCAATTAATTTATCATGGTTCAGCATGATGAGTGCAGAACTTTTGTTGTGGAATAGTAGTGACTTTATGATTGGCTACCTTGATCAAAATACGTGGCATAAATGGCTGCTTGGATATTTATTAACTAGGTCTGTACAGTGCACTACCTTTTAATAATAATTTTTTGTTTATTCAGTAGTTAAGGAAAAGAAGTCTGGAGTACAGTTGGTCTTCTAAGAAGTTTTTTCTCTGAACTTATAAAATTCACTTTTGTAAATCAGCAATTATGGCTGCCTAATCTGTCACTTTTAAATTTTGCTTCGATTCTAATTTTTAACATTTTAAATTTTTAAGACTTTTTTGTTACTAATAATTCTGACATGGTAAAATATAATATCTCTTTGATTTTTCCTGAAGACTTTTTCTGTTTTTCTCTAATATACAAAAAAAAAAAAAAGAGAGATATTGGCACGCTTGAATTTTTTTTTTTTTTTTTTTTTGGATCTTCACTAAAATGGTGGAAGGTTAATGCTACTAACACAGCTTTTTCTAATCATTCAAATTTGTTAGTTTGCTCTATAATTGTATCACAGTGGAATTGTCGGTTAAAAACAAACTTCATCAACTGAACTTTTTTTGGTTGTTTTTTTAGGGTGAAAGCACAAAATGGTTTGTTTTTTTAGTGTCCTATTGGGGTGAACAAATTGGCCAGAAAGTTAAGAAGATTTGTGATTGGTAAGAAGTAAAACTAATAATATATAATTTCTTTATACCTGGCTTATTTTCTTTTAAGTTTTCCCCTTGCTCTCCTTCCTTGTAAGTGTTGATTTTTAGGCAAGGCTTTTGAAGTTAAATTTGTTCCTCTCCCCCCTTGCATCTAGCTTTATAATTATGCAGTATACAAATAAATGTATGAGTCATTTTATCTGCAGTCCTTGTTAAGTACAGGCAAAATACTGACTCTCTTGGTTGAATCTGTTCCGTGGTTATTAAATGGTGTGTTGCAGATTTGACTAGGGCATAGGGTTGGGTCATTTGTTTTGTTTTAGTTTGGTTATTTAACACAAACTTCTGTCTTTCTGTAGCTATCACTGTCATGTGTATCCCTATCCAAATACCATGGAGGAGCGCAAGGCAGTTGTTGAAGGACTAAATGTTCGTATTCAGGATCTTCATACTGTGAGTAAATAACGGTATTCCCTTTGGTGTAGTTATTACACAATAGGAAATCATTTGACAAATCACAGTATTAAATACATGAATATGTTTCTAAAATACCTACAGCTTTGGGTCCGAACATGACTGTATGTCATGTCCCTGGTCTCGTGTTGCCTGTATCTATTAAACTCCAAGGCACTTGGCATTGATTTCTGTTTTAAGCAATGGTTAGCGTGGCCTCCTACAAATGTGATCCAGCATTGGCCAAATACTAGGTGCTCTTACTGTGGTTAACATAACCACTGTTACATTTTCAATGAAATCTTTTTGTTTTTTTCTTGGACAAAGGTGCTGCATAAAACTGAGGATTACTTACGCCAAGTCTTGTGTAAAGCATCTGAATCCATCTATACATGGGTTATCCAAGTGAAGAAGATGAAAGCCATTTATCATGTACTCAACCTGTGCAGTTTTGATGTCACAAATAAATGTTTAATTGCTGAGGTTTGGTGTCCGGTGGCTGATCTGCAGAATTTGCGCCATGCGTTGGAGGAAGGTTCAGTAAGTCAGCTGAATGCTCGCTGATGTTAAAACTTTTGTCTTGAACTAACTATACAGATAAGGAAAGAAAATAATTATTTAAAATAGGCTAAAAGTAGGCACAGGCAGGTCTGGGTCTCTATGAACTCATATAAAACAATTTCTTTATTAGCAGAGCCTTTATTTAGTGTTGTGTTGGTTTGGGTTTTTTTTTTTTTTTTTTTTGAGTAAGAACTTCTGTGTTGGACCCAAGTCTGACTGGGCTCACAATGCTATTTGCAGTCAAGTAGAAGGTGCTAATTCCCTTGTATGAGTTGTGTTGAGTGCAGCTCCATCTTCTTGTTTTACAAGAGGGAATTTTTAGTAACAAATCTTTGTTTTATGATATCGACTGATGATTCTCGTTTTGGTATTTCATATAAAGTAAGGCTTAGAACACCATACATAATTAGTGTTTTTAGAGGAACAGATTAATGTAATTTATTTTTTTTTAGAAAGCACAAAGGGATAAATGTTAAACTTGGGGCTTAATTTAGGAATGTTTCAGGATCAGTGAAACTGCTGATCGAGGAAATTTTTTCACTTTAGTTAGATTAAGTATCAGCTGAGTTTTTATATGAATGTATCTTCTTTCTGACTGCAATTAGAGGAAGAGTGGAGCTACAATTTCTTCATTCATGAATACCATCCCAACAACACAACCTCCTCCAACTTTGATACGTACCAATAAATTCACCTCAGGATTCCAAAACATTGTTGATGCTTATGGAGTTGGAAACTATGGAGAAGTTAATCCAGGTTGGTCCTTCTGAAATCTGAACTGTGAGCTGTGCTGTCATTACTGCTTGCCTTGTGGTGTGTTTAAATACCTTGCTGAACTGGACGCTAGTAAAGGCAAAATGGTGACAACCATACTGCTGATTAGTAGCCATTTTAAAATTTCAGTAGCTCATCAAAAGTACAAATGGTGCTCCAAGCAGTAAGATGGGATTTGCTTTTGCTGAGTTGTTTTAGCATTAAAGATACTGATAATAGCTGTATAATGTTTCTTCATATGCATTATCTTGGATAAGATATTGAAGGGAAAAAAGAAAGCTTTGGTAATGGCTATTGATCTTACTGAAGCGTGGAGCTCCTCACTTGAAAAAATCCAGCTTGTTGTACAGCCCAGTTAATTGAATGTCCTTATGTATTTTTGAAGCTATGTTGACTATGTCATGCTGTACAGGATAACGTACATTATAGTACAGAGCCAAAATAGCCATGGAGGAAGAACTGTTTGTTTGTTTTTTATTTCTTGAGCTCATATTATTATCCTCAGAATTGTCAGCTAATGCTCGACTGCAGAGCTGTCATTACGAAGGGGTATACATAAGCAAGCTTTAAACTGAGTTAGATTTATAGTGTGGGGGAAAGGTCTATTAGCAGGGGGGGAAATGTCTTTCAAACTTAAAGCTGAAAATTGTTTGAAAGGTTTAAGTAGTTGAATTGCTTAGGCATAATTCAGATCGCCACATCATCTGTTGTGCTTTGTGCCTGAAATCTGTTATGTTGTCATTTCAGCTCTCTATACCATCATCACTTTTCCTTTCTTGTTTGCGGTTATGTTTGGAGACTGTGGGCATGGTCTACTAATGTTCATATTTGCACTCCTGACAATACTGTATGAAAACCACCCTAGATTACAAAGATCACAAGATGAGGTAAAAGGAATGACAAATAACTTACTCCCCATCCAGTAAGATAACTTCAATTGAATAGTTACTGTGTTTCTTTGTTTTCTTTGTTTTCCTTTGTTTCAGGATTTTCTGTGTTTAAAGTTGCCATATTTCTCGAGATTAATGTGATATCTTAACAAACTATTCACTTTTTTTTGAAAGGGCAGAAATAATCAAGTTGGAATGAAAGACTGACAAAAATTAGTTGATACTGTTGGGCTTGTCTTTCCTTTTGCTAGGGCTACTTAGTGACGTATGTGTCTTACAGAATGTGTTTACAGTGACTAACATGAGAAGAAAATGATTTTTCAAATTCCGTCGTCTTATTGTTTCTGAAAAGGAGTTGTAGCTTGAAATGTATTAAACTTAATTTTAACTAATTTTTTAATGATATTGGGTTGGAATGCAGGAACATGTGCATCTCTCCTTAGAATTATGTTTAATTAAGAATGGCTGCAAATGACTAACTTCTTGAAAACCAGTCCCGGGAAGGAAATGTGGTTTGAAAAGACTATGCGTTAGTGTAATGATGCCAATGAGAAAAGTCTCAGTTTGTATCATGGGAGCTTGTGTGGGGACTTCAAATCTCTGCATTCATTTTAAACCACAGTTGTCTTTCAGAATATAGTTCTTGCTGCTAGCTCTATTTCCTAATGCATATAAACCTTTGCATATAAATCACTTGATGTAAAGCTGTGAATGTGGGGAGATGAACTGCACCTATTTGGTGACTGCCATTTCTAAATTGCATATTCACATGCTTAAAGCAAAATTCTCTGTGTTACATCTTGGTTGGCCATAGGTTTCTTCATATTTCTTGATGACTATTCACAAGAATTTTTAGTTTTTAGAAGTCTTGGTATGGCCAAAAATGTGTTTGTCTTAGAAATGTGTAGATAACAATTGTTCACATAGCAGATGATATTCTCTATTTTTTCTTTTTTCCAATACTTGCAGATAATGAAAATGTTATTTGAAGGCCGATATGTTATTTTATTAATGGGTCTGTTTTCTGTGTACACTGGATTGATCTATAATGACTGCTTTTCAAAGTCATTAAATATATTTGGTTCTGGATGGAATGTTTCAGCAATGTTTGAACAGAAGGTTTGGCGGTGAGTAGCATGCCTCTGTTTGCTATACCATTAAAACAAAAATGTACTTCCTGCAACAGTTTAGCCCTTTTGCTCACCCATTTTAACCATGCTTTAGTGAGAGTAGTAAGTAAATATAGTGATATCTAACAAAATCTAGTTGTTAAGGTGGTAAGTGCTAGTCCGCTAAGGGCTAAGTGATACATCTACACTTAAAATAAAAAAGGCAGTAATAGGTATTTAAAAACAAAAAATTTGTATTGCTTATTATCTTAAACTGGAAAATCCACAGAGAACATGATGTCTTGCAAAACCACTATGAGAATTTGATTGTATTTAATTCAGTCAATCTATCAGGTTAATCTCGTATTTATCAGTGCTGCTTTACTGGATTTACATGTCCTCACTCACCTGGAATGTTTTCTAGAATATTATCATTTGGTATAGGTGACAGTCAGTCTTCTCTTGGAACAAATTCTGTTGCAATACCCTGCTGCTATATGCTAGCTAATAATTTTTAGTCATTAAAAGCTGCAGCTGGTATAGTATCTCTTTATTGGTAGTAAGAACTTGGACCTAATTTTATGAGGTGATATTTCTCTAAACCTTCTTAGGTGTGTTTTGCATCTTTTTTTTGTGGTCTCACAAAGGTGTTCTTATGAATGGCTGGAGGCTTCAGTAGTACTGTAAAACCCTAACAGAAGGCACTAGGACTTTGTCTTGTATTCTTTTTATTCATAAAAAGCACACTGCCTCCTGTGTTATGTTTTTTCTTTATGCTAATGGTTTTAATTTGTCTCCAATTACTATATTTTCCAGGAGAGGTTTCTGAATATATATATCAGATTTTGAGAGGAAGAGAAAATACAGGGCTAGCTTTGGAGAAATTTGTCCTAGGTCGTGCTTCTGGAATGAATAGCCAAGCAGCATTAGCATCTACTGTGAAGAAATTAACAATTAATGAAATAAATTAATTACTTAGCAATCATTAGTCTTTGCATAGCTTTTCTTGGTAGTAAAAAAAAGAAAAAAGTAGGCTATGTGAATTATCAAACCCACTTTTTCGTGAAGTGGGATAACCTCATTGTTATGAGGTGTCACGGCCCTTCGGTATTTAAATGTTCACAGCTTGCATCTCATTTTGCCTCAAAACCAGGAAGTGGTTTAAATTGTAGAGTCAAAACCACCGACTGGTTAAAATGTGAACAGGTTGTTGAGTGCTGTGTTAATTAAAAACGATATGAAGTTAGAGTGGAAACTCATCCAAATGCAAAAGGGAAAAAAGACATCAATTATTCTTTGGGTGTTTGTTAGTGAATTTTATATAAAAGCAAATAGCTTTTTAAATGAAACTTTCTGTTCAAGGGGAATGAGGAATAAAATCCAGAATCTTTTATTTCAGAGACAGTTAGTGATAATTAAGCCCAGATTGTAAGTTTCTATAATTTTTTTTATTTATTTATTTAGGTATTGTTTTTATTAGTCAGGCCTTTTGTGCTTAGAAATCCTTTTATTCTTTTAAAGACTGACAGTGGGTGAGCTAGTCATATAAAGGAAAGCAGGAGTAGTGTCCTGCAGAGCTGAAAGTATATGTTGTCGCTGTGTTTAAACATGTCAGATCTGATTGTGTTTTTCTTTCTCTGCAGTCTTGAGGATCTAAAGTCCAATCAGTTTTTAACACTGGATCCAAACGTTACTGGTGTATACAATGGAGCTTATCCCTTTGGAATTGATCCGGTTAGTTTTATGCTTTTAAATTATCCATTTGTGATGATCAATCAATTAGATTTTGTTATGTGTATTAGGAAGATAAACATACTATGGAAGAAATACATTTCTGCTTGCAGTCTCCATTCAAAAAGAGCTTCTCCCTTAATGAGTCAAAAATCTAACTGTTTTCATGAAACTCAAATTTCAGTTATGAACCCCATTTGAGGTAGAATTCTGGTCTCCAATAGGGAAAGGATACTGTTTTATTTCTTCTATTACACTGTTCTTTAATGCTGATTTTTGTCTTCTCTTCTTCAGATTTGGAATTTGGCAAGCAACCGTCTCAGTTTTTTAAATTCTTTCAAAATGAAAATGTCTGTGATTTTTGGAGTAACTCACATGACGTTTGGAGTTGTATTGGGGGTATTTAACCACTTGTAAGTACAAGAAGTTAAGATAATATTAACATTATAGTTTTGTCAAGTCTTGAATTTTAACAGTTCATCTGGTAAGGGAAACTGGAACAATTTTTTTAAAACAGAATAATGGTAATTGTGAAAACCGTTCTTAAAAAAGACAGTAACAGAGAGATCTTCTGTCACATACGTAAGATGGTGGATCACTATTATGCCAAAAAATCTGAAGACATGGATTAATACAAGATTTTATTTCACTTGTTGCTAAATAGAAATACATGCCTCTTCTGGTCTTGATTTCCACTGAAATAGCTGATTAAAATTTCACTGAATATGAAGAAATTTGCTCTGGATTCTAATTTCAGTCTTGCTCTTTAAAAGTACTGGGTACTGTTCTGTTTTATTGAAAACATGTTTGGGCCATGTATTTATCCTGATCTTTCTTTGTAAAACTTATTTTTCATTTTTTTCCCATTTTTATCTCTTAGGCATTTCAAGAAGAAGTATAATATTTATTTGGTTTTTCTTCCTGAACTTTTATTCATGATGTGCATCTTTGGCTACCTTGTGTTTATGATCTTCTTTAAATGGTTAGTGTACTCTGCAGAGGACTCTACATCTGCTCCTAGTATTCTGATTCAATTTATTAACATGTTCCTGTTTCCTGGTGGTGAAACAGAGGTCTTCTACACCGGACAGGTTAGTAGTGTCCTTACAAACTTCTGAAGATCCTGTTGTTCCCTATGCAGATAACACTTTACCAGTCATGAAAGGCTGATGGCTGAGTGTTCCCCTAGGAAGGGAATGTATCAGACTAAGGGGAAATTTAACAAACTTTATGATTAAATAACATATTTACTCTTTAATTGGTTGTAAGATTTTACGTAGTGACTTGTGAAAATACCTGTTTCTTGAACAAAATCTCCCAGGTTAAAATTAAGGCTAGAGAACAGAGTCTCATGCTTGTAATGTTGATGCTTTTCTCTGTGCTGTAAATAAGGCATTACTGATACTCAGTTAAGTAAGATTAATCTAGAACCCAGTCCTGAAGATGCTGGATGTCTGTAACCCAATTTAAGGGCCTGATTAAGTAAAATACTTATGTGTGTGTTCAATTTGGAGTACATGCCCACTGAAATCAGTAGTACTTTTCTTAATCTTAAACAGGCCTTTAAAGGAAAATGGGAAGGCTTTTCCTACTTTTGATTTTGTGATCTAATCTCATTTTTTCTTCCCCCCCCCAACAGGTTGCTCTACAGAGGTTTTTACTTAGCATTGCTTTTCTTTCTGTTCCTGTAATGCTTTTTGGTAAACCACTCTATTTATATTGGTTGCACAGTGGAGGCCGAGGCATTAGAATGTACAGGGTAAGTATTGAGAGACACGCATTTCTTCAGTATAGAAGAATTCAGCTGGTGTTGTATCGCATATAGAGTAATGTCCTTACTAGGTATTTCTACTCAACTTGGAAAGTTTTTGACTGCAACACATAATAGTGCTTTGTTCCTCTAGCTCTTTTTGCCTTTGCCTGCAACTACCTTAAATAAATTTTCAAAATTACACTGGCGGTACATTTAAAGACACAATATGTTTCCATTTTGCAGAGTGGCTACAAGCTAATTCGAAAAGAAAGTGAAGAAGAACTTTCTCTGCTGAGATGTCATGATGTAGAAGAAGGAAGCAGTCATTCAGACAGTGGGCACAGAGAGGGGGATGGAGAGGAGGTAATGTTTTTACTTAATCTCTAGTTTGTATGTCCTTAAAAGCACATTAGAAGTGGAAGATCAAGAAGATAACCTGTACACTGAGTCCCTGGAAGTTTTAAAGAAAATCAGCTGAACCTTTACAAAGACCTTGATGCCTGAATGCAATTTACTTATTTTTATTTGTTGCTATTTTATAATTATTTCTTGGTATTGTCAGATTGCTACAGTAAACCACAATCTCTCTGTAGTGTAGAGCAGGAAGAGTGCTTTATTTGCATCTATAGACTTTACATCTAAGACTATAGTTTTTCTTAAATTGAAGAGTGGGATAAAAATCCTGGGGTTTGTATGGTTTTATGCATTCTTAATTTTAAGGCACGAGGACGACTGCGCAGCTTCCTGTTAATTAATCTTAGCTTTTCATCCAGCCAAAAGTCTTTTTATGTCTGCAAATCACATCTTGTGATGAGGATTATTGTTAATGAGAGTTGGGAGACATGAGCTGCATTCCTAGTCCTCAGCTATTGCTGCTGTTTAGTTTGGCCAAATCTTTAGAGGTCTTGACTGATTCCACTGATTTCATGTGAATTGAAAGACAAAAAAGGGCTCCAGTTTCCCAGTGTGCAGACTATGTATAGTACTTGCTTCACTGGGGTAGTAGACTCTCACTTCTTATGTATAGAAAATATGAGATTTGTTTGCTTAAATAAAATGTGTCGTGGTTCCGTGCAAAGTAAGTGTTAGTCTTGGAACTCTTTGTTAGCAACAAGTACGTATATTTAGAGTTTACAGTATTAACATAGTTATTTTTCTATCACTAGCATTACTAGTAACTAATCCTGGTTTTAAAGATGCAAAAATTGACATTGTAAATTTACGACATCAATAGAATGGGAATTAGAACCATGACTGGTTTTACTACTTAGAGTTTTCAAGTATTAGATCATATTCCTTGTGGAAAACATAAATTGCATTCATTTTTATCTATCAACAAAGTAATTGGGGAAATTAACTGGAAAACTATGGCATCTGATTATTTTTTTTAATGTTGTCTCTGTAATAAGGATCTTAAACATTACCGGATCTTTTTTTACTTGATATGAAGTCAATGTATTACCCTTTAATAGAATTTTTCTTTCATGTATATTAAGCTTTGCAGATGAATGTTTTTGTTCTGTCATGCTGTACTATGTTGTTTGAATGGATACAAAATTATTTTTATATTTTAGCTTAATTTTGCAGATGTTTTTATGAATCAAGCAATTCATACCATTGAATACTGTCTAGGATGTATTTCTAATACAGCCTCGTATCTGAGACTCTGGGCGTTAAGTCTTGCTCATGCACGTAAGTGAGGGTTTTTTTTGGTTAGTTGTTTTTTTTTCATCTGTCTTGAATTTTTTTAATGCTGGTTAGAGGGGGGCTGGCCTGTTGACTTGATACTACTATGAAATTATCTTTTCTTAATTAAAAAAATTTCCTGTTTAAACTAATAATGATCTATGGAAAGTCCCCAAACTAAAATTGTGACTTACTGTTTGGAATCTAGTAATTTTCTTCATTGATTGCTCTGTGTTGTAAAGGGGCTGTTTATCTGAGCACAGTTGTTACCGCACATAATAGTGTATCTGTAGTCACAGTACTATTTCCTGTTTTCCATTGACTGACCAGTTTGGAAGATATTTAGGCACTTGCTAAAGTCTTAGTGTCATGGTGTAAAATGTTGACATCAGTAGATCTCATTCTGAAAGTGAGATGTACCTTTGAGTATTTTGGGGGAGGAAGAGGGGGGTAACTAACTGGGGGTGGGGGGGGTTGCTTATAGTTCCCATGTTCAGCAGATCCTGTAATACTGTTTGAAGTAGAATACAGGTCAGTTAGCTCACTGGGTGAATGTGTGCAGTATCAACACTAATTATGAAAACTTTTTTTTCTAATAGAGTTATCAGAAGTTCTATGGCAAATGGTGATGAGAGTGGGTCTTCGTGTGGATACAACATACGGTGTCTTACTGCTAGTCCCTGTTCTAGCCTTTTTTGCTGTGCTAACAGTTTTTATTCTTTTGGTCATGGAGGGGCTTTCTGCTTTTCTCCATGCTATACGACTTCACTGGTAAGTTTTAACTCTTCATTTTTTCTTTATACCACTTCAGCATATACTGGCTTGTTTAAGAGGAATTTTTGTGTCAAAATATTAGGCGCCTTATTAAAAAGTGTAAAATTCAACGGCCTAATGCTACTGTAATAGACTTACCTAATCACATTAAATAAATGGCTCGTTAGTTGAATGTGATTGTTCCTCTGGAATATTTTCAGTAAATTCAAATATTATATTGGCTTATGATGCATATTAACCTCTACCACATTCAGAGTTGACAAACTCTGAGTACATTTGATTTATAGTATTGCAGCTTTTCATACTGTAGAATATTAGTAACGTGGATAAGTATTTTTAGTTTCAGTCTGGTTATATCACTGAATGGCTTCAGTCTATTTTATTTATTTGGTTCAACAGAACATTTATATTAGTGAGCAAAACTTCTGCTGAAGTGGGGCTGCCAACCCTGAAGTATTTTAATCCTTTCTTAGTCTTAATATCACGAGCTCTGCACATTTGAGTGGATTCAGAGAATATTTAGTTTGAAGCCTGATGAAATTTACAGTATTAGAAAAGGCAGACATATCGTATATAAACATATGAGGCAGAGCTGTATGCATTACAGAGTATTGTCCTCATGCTATTGTATATTTGCAAAACAATTAACTGCAACTAACTCGAAAACAATTAGTAAGACAGAAGTGAGAAATGAGCCATTACAGCACAATGTCAGTGTGTTTGGGTCTCTTGAGAAACATGAAATTTGCCTGGGACTGTGATAGGAAGGTTAAATAGCTGCACGGAAAGCATAAGTGACAGGGGTAGGATTAGTTTTGTTCAGCCTCTTGTGTTGCACAGTTCTGTCCCTTGACAACCAGTCATTTTGGATTAATATACAGATTCTGGGTTTGTTTTTGTCTCGTTTCAGGGTGGAATTTCAGAACAAATTCTACTCTGGTGGAGGATACAAGTTTACGCCTTTCTCTTTTAAGCACATTTCTTTACATTTTAATAAAGATGATATGGCATAGTTTGGTTGCTGTCGGCAGAAATATTTGGAACTGTCTGCAAATAATCATGTGATTGGATCTCACCCACGAATGGCTTCCTGTAGGACAAAGTATTTTTCACTGATTGCCTTATAATGCAGCCAAATAATTCTGTAATATATACCTCCCATAGAAATACATAGCAGATCTGGAGCATCTTGTAAAGTATATAGGTATAAAATGTACATTTTTCTTGATAAACTAATGTTGTAAATTAATTTTATTCTTTAAAAAAAGAAAAGTTGTTACTGCTTGTCCTAAAACCAGTGTAGGCATTTTTTTTTGTTGAGGCTGTTTATTTTCTTGAATGGTTACTTTTAAGTTATCTAAAAGACTTTTTATTATATTAAACATTAATTACTAATCACATACTTAAGCAAGCTACCATCTCATGCACTTTGGGAACAATTCAGCAATGGAACAGAAGCAATGTATGTGTTCAATGTCTATTCCAGAAGGATTATGAAATGTAAATTTATACGTAGCAATGCAACATGCTCTTTTTTGTCCATATTTAAAATTGCACCGAAAATATTAACTGTTTATTCTGAGTTCTGCCCAGAGTTATTACTTTAATCTTTCAGAAGCCACAAGGATATTTAATGTTATGGAAGAAGGTAGGATTAGAAGTGGAGACTGGAAATATTAGCCCTCTTATTTCCCTGTAGTGAGGAGCTTTTTGCTACGTGCAGTTCTGCAAAGCCAGATGGGTGCAGCCCATCACTTATGGTGACCTCCATGGGTAAATGCCTTGGAAAAGTCTTGCACTGTTTGGATGAGGACTCAAATAAAAGAATCAAACTGTCTACAATGAGTTTTTATCCTGGATTCTGTTTTTACAGTGTGATCCCATGCAGCGTTTCTACTCCTAGGAATAACTTTTGCATGGCGAATGAAGAATTGGCCTCTATCTGTGTTTGTTTGGACATACATACTGTGTTACTTACCTGATGTTGAACCAAAGTTTATACTGAGTAGGTAGAAAGGGTCGTTTTGTATTATTTTTTTTGTATCAGTGTGAAAATGGGGATATTGTCATAATGTTTTAACATCTGTGCCATAAGAACAGCCTAAGTTAAATTTTGCATTTGTTTCATACTAATTCCGAATAAAACCTCGTTTGCGCTGTTCAGAGCGGGCCCTGATGTTTGTACGTAGCCCTTTCCCTGCACCTGGCAACGCCGGAGGGGGACGGCCTTGGCCTGCGGCCCGCTCCCCTCCGCGGCATCCTCCAGGCGGGAAGCCCTTCCTCGTCCCCCGTGTCCCCTCTGGCTAAGGAACTCCCTTGTTTCCCGCGGGGTGCCCGGGGCTGAGGTAAAAGAACGCCCGAGGGGGGCCGCGGGAACGCTGCCGCGCGAGGCGGACGTTGGGCGGGCGGCGGCCTCCTGAGGCGGGTGTCGGGCGGGCCGCGGCCGTCGCTCCTCCCTGACCCGTTGCCGTGACCACCGGGAGGCGTCGGGCGGGCCCCGGGGGTTGCCGCCATGAGCCTGGACGATGTGCGGCTGCAGTGGCTGCGGGACCGAGTGCTCGCCGTCCTGGGGCTGACCGATCCGGCGCCTTTCGAGGAGCTGCTGAACCGCGGTGACGGCGAGGAGGCACGGACTGTGCTGCTCTTTTTCGACCGTAGCACCGATGACGGGGACAATGAGAGTGAGGCAGGCACGGTGCTGCTGCTGCTGCGGGCCGAGCAGCGCAGCAAGGACGGCGAGGAGGCAGTGGGTGAGGCCCCCCGCTGCCCTGGCCTGCTGAGCCCTCCCCTGGGCACTGCCTGACCCCGAGCCCCTTCACTCTGTCCTTCTGCCCCAACCCCCTGTTTCCCCCTCCCTCGGGGCCCTATTTGTCCCATCTGCTGAGTCCTAGCCCCATTACCCCTGTCCTTACCCCTTTCCCTGCCTCTCCATCCCTTGGGCCATGTCCAGTCCTCCTGAACCCCTTTTATCCCACCCGTTTCCAGACCTTTCTCTTCTCTGGTTGTGCCATCCCCACTACAGAGTGGTTCTATAATGCTTTCCTCCCATTTTGTGTGTGTGCAGACACAGGTGACACAGATGAGTTTGCAGATAAGCAGCAGGAGGAAGGCCCAGATAATCTGTTTCCTGAGCAGTTGACTGAAACACCCTCCTCTGTGGCATTGGAAGGAAGTAGGTGGTTTGAGCAGCTGAAGTGTAGTCATTGCAGGCCATACTGCCATGGGAGCTAAATGTGACTAGATAATGTGGCTCTCTTAAGCAGATCTAGTGGTATCTGTAACATTGACAGCTTTTCCCAGGAAAGCAGATCTGATTTTGTGGATAGTATCCTGGGCAGTGTGGCTAATTAACGTTTTCTCAAGAGCTTCTGCCTCAGGATGCTCCTTTGAAAGAAACCTATCCTAGTTTGGTTCTTTTGTCTTTTCCAAACAGATGGAAAGGAAGAGACTGACTGGGATGAACAAAATCAACCCACAAACACAGATCTTCCATCCGGTCTTTGTCTGTGACATCTTTTACTGGCTTTGTGATTTCAGATTTTTAGGGGTTAATTTTTAAAAAATAAATAGAATGAATATGTTCCCTTTAGTAGGAATGAATTAATTCCCCTGGTCTTAAGAGTTACAAGCTCTTCACTTTATTCTGATGTAGTTTATTGAGGATAAAAGTGGTGGTCCTGTAAAGAGTTAAGACTGGTCCTGTACATTAACCACAGTATTTCAGAGAAGCCTTTCACAAAAAAATTGGAAAAAAATAAAGGAAAAGTGATAGAAAGGGCATCAGAAGAGAGCGATGATTTTCCATGGCTCAGTGATTCACTTCTCTTCTGTGCTGAGAAGTTACTTGTGGAAGTAAAGAGTCATGGCCTGGTATTTTATAGCCATAAAATAATTTTGTTCATATTGTGCAAAAAAGATAGGACCATGAAAGTTAAGTGCTGAAGCCTGGTGTGGGTGTAAGTAGACTAAAGGAATGATAAAATTCAACTTCCCACTCCGCACCTCTGAATGGAGGCAGCTGCAATACTGCAGGTTAATGCTCAAAAGCAGTAAGACAGGGATAATTATTATTGCTTGATAATAATATCATCACACAAAGGGGCAGGACCTTTCCAGCTGGGGATGCAGCTATGCCTTTTCCACTTCTTTTAAGTGTCCAGAAGCCTGTGCTGAAAGGGGAAGAAGACATGGTGCACCTTCTGAAAGACAGTATAAAATAAAGTTCGAAATTCTTGACTGGCCCTGGGATGCATGCACTTGTTCCTGTGTTACAGCGTCTTCACCGTCACTTCTTGGGCATTATGTAGCTATAAACATTTTCCACATCATAGATCTGGCATAACAAAACCCTTAATTGTTTGCATTTCCTTTTACAAAGTAGTTTAATCTTGAAATGTGTTAATCTACTTATTTTGTTATAAAAGACCAATTGCGTTGGAAAATGCTGGTAAGGATATTCTAAACAAAGCCCAGTTACCTGGGGAATGCAGTGTCGTCACTTGCATATTTGGATTCAGTACTTCAGCAATAGTGCTGTTCTATGGGAAAATGTATGATTAACACCAAGTTTTGATGGCTAGTTGTTGAAAGGTGATGGAAGATGGAAGAAAATGCTCCATCATTTAGTTTGAGAAGAAAATTGGAAGGATCCATCTTATATGCATGGAATACCTATTCTTTAATTGAGTTCTCTTGTGTTATTCTTTCTTAGGGATGACTCAGAAAAGCAAGACTCTGCAATCTACAGACAATGAAAGTGTGTCAGGTCACGTATCAACTCTCTCTAGTGGGTCTGAATTGAGTAAACTGGAGCAAAGATTTACAACTGACAGTATGGAACACACACTGCAGGTAAGTCTGTTGTATTTCACTCTGTTCTTTTGTGGGTATGAAGATGCTGGCTTTCTGATGCAAATGTTTCAGTAAACTGGTAGGCAAATTAAGGAAGTACAGTGCAGAGGAAGTACTCAGAGCAGAACAGAACATTTTACAAGGACAGGAATTTCCATTCAAAACCAATGGCCTGTAGTGTCTGCCACAGCCTCTGACATTGACTGACAAGACATTGCAAAGGTAATTTATTTGGCAAAACACTACAATTTTTGGTGAGGAAATGCAGCAGTGAGTTACTTGGGTACCACATTAGCTATTCCCAGAGTTGCTTGTAAAAGAAAAGTTGCAGTTAGAATAATTGCTAGATAAAGACACCATGGGAGGACCACGTAAGGAATCGTGAACAAAGACTTTTGTACCTCAAGTCTTTTACCTAATTAGATGTTCAGGATGGAGTCTGGAGTTTCTAACTAAACCTGGTTTATGACTGAGATGCAGGTGGAAGGGGTGCTTGCACATTCTCAGAAAGGCATGGGGGGGCGGGCACTTAAGTGCTTTCTGGTTTCTTATGTTTCAAGTACTAATGCTTTTAATCCTGTTGGTCTGGAAATCGATATTGTTTCCAAAGCTGATGATTTTTACTGTTAGCTGGGTGATTTGTTAACGTTTCATTTATGTTAGTAATTTACTTGGACAGCAATGTGAAGATAATGGAGTTAAACTAATGATTCTGTCCTATTGCTCACAGCAGGCAAACATTTTCTTGCTGTTAAGAAACGTGGCAGCAAACAGGAATAGTCATACTTCCTTTCTATTTTCCCTTTCAGCTACAAGAACAGAAAGTTGACAAAGTGCGTTTCTGTGCGGCTCTTGATGAAATTCCTGAAGAATTTGTGTCAGATCTTACTGTGTATTTTCTGAGAGACACCAAAGGTATGTGCCCTGAATAACTGCAGGCTCAGCGTTTTCAGTCTTTGCATTAAACAGTACTTCACACTGAGGAAAGGTAATAGTGACTGGGATTCAGGACAGTGCATGTCCAGCTTAATTAACTGGGTACGAATACTCTCGGAGTACAACCAAGAATCAGGAATGCTTTTTGTATGAAATTTAGAGAAAGTTACACGTCTTCCGCATTTTACCAGCAAGGATGAAGCTTTCATGCTGCGCTCAGAGGAACTAAGAAGATTTGGTTACTACAACTGCTAGAACTGTGTAAAGTGTTTTGAAGATGAGGAGCTGTATGGGAAAGTTAGACCGTAAGATGGTGATAAGCACAACTGGGGTATCAGACTTCCTGACCTGACTCAAATTCTGATACACAACAGCAGCATGTTTCATTCTGATAGTTCATACTTTTATCATAAAACCAATGACAATAGTTATTCCAGCATCTGGAGTAGCTCTGGTTCTGGTCACAATCAGACCTCAGTATCTAGCTCTAGCCCCATAGGAAACAGCTTCTACACTAAAGCAAACAGGTATTTCCATGCTTATATGCAGGAACTATCAACAGTATGTTAATTCTAATTTAGTGCCAGAGACTGGCCCCAGCATAAACATTTATGTGGGCTCACCGAGCAGCAACATGCGTGGTTTGAAGCTACAAAATATTTTGTATGTGCCTGTTAGTTTCAGTTTTTCTAGAAACAGGACATTTGAGAAAAAAAGAAAATTATGGTAATGTATTTGGTCATTTTATGGCAGTTCTGTGCAAGATTTTCCTGGTCTGTCTGTAGAATAGGAGTTCAAACCAAGGCCACTGTTTTGTTTGAACAGAAAACCATTTTGTAACTATAAGGGTGGATTGTAAAGACTTAGAGTCAGGTGATGACACTTAAGTATTTTTCTGCCCTTTCTGAAAAAGCATCTGTACTATTAAAACCAGCACTAGTTTTGAAAGTGACTTGCATCAAACCTAGTTTATTACACACACAGTTTGTTTTATTGGAGTTTTAACTTATTATGGAAAGGACTTTATGCTTTCTGTATCAAATAATTAGATTTATGCTAATTATTTGTATCCTGTTTAGAAAGAATTACTGAACCTAATGACCTGACTGAAGCTAATGAGGTTCTTCCTAAAGTGATAAAGTTTGGTGTACTGACTGATGATACTCTTTTGATGCTAAAGAATGCCATTGCACAGGTAAATGTATTACAGCTTTTATATATGGAGTCTTGAGTGTTTCTAGGAGTGATTTGCCTATTTAGTATTCTGCTGACCTTATGGAATATGTATAAGAAATAGTAATATTTAATGAGTGACCTTCATATGCCAAAATGATGTTTTTGTTAATCCTTATTTGGTATTTTGTTTCCCAAATTTTTGTAAAGATGTGGAGATGGGCATTATTTCATTGCCTGGCCCTATATGAGAAACATTTAAGAGTGGGACACCAGATACGTTTATTTTTGTACTGATAGACTTTTGTAAAAGCATGCTGGAGCTATTCCCCTGCAGAACTTGTGGCAGAGAGAATGATGCTAAAGAGGTGAAATGGAAGGAGATGCTCTTCTAGTTTAAGAAATTAAATTTTAGAACAACATATCCAATGCTTAAGTGAATTGCTAGTAAGCTGACTTTTATTGTTTTCTTTTTTAATATGAACTACCTAATCTGTTTGAATTATAGGTGTTTTCACCAGCTCTTTCCTATAGTCAGCAGCAGACTGAGGAAACTTCCTTTCATCCAGATAGTGAAAACACAGATTCTGAAAAAAGGAATTTACCTGAGACTGAGCTTGCAGAAAAGAAAGAACAACCTGTGGAATACTGTAATATTCAGAGGAGGAATGAGATTCAAATGAACAGGCAAAAATTCTTAAGTGTTACTCAGCAGACTATACAACAAACTGTAGGTGAGTGTTCTGCCTATGCCAGCACTGTGGTGTTTAGAGTACATGACAGTAGAAAGAGGTTCACCTAGGAATGGCTTTATGTAGAATAACAAATACATACAGTGTCTGGGGAAGCTCCAGACCTGATTAAAGTTTCTCTTTGCTGATAACAGTAGTATTTTTACTGCCCTGAAGCATAGCAGGCAGTATG
The DNA here is from genome assembly GCF_034638445.1 of Ciconia boyciana. Classification (NCBI taxonomy): domain Eukaryota; kingdom Metazoa; phylum Chordata; class Aves; order Ciconiiformes; family Ciconiidae; genus Ciconia; species Ciconia boyciana. The sequence continues at coordinate 10,299,426 of NC_132948.1, forward strand.
GAGAAACGCATGAAATCAGTGATAGTCTTTCAAACAGTCTGGAGTTAGCACAGGAGAGAGGGTAAACACGCCTCATTGCTTACCAGTGTTCAGGGGACTCAGGGCCATAGCAGGGTATGGAAAGTGGTAGACTGAATGAGACTTTCACATGTTGTTTAACATCCCTTTTCTGACAGGGGCTACTGCCATGCCATTAAGGAGAGCGTGGTGGCCTACAGTAGGCAGATTGATAATCTTCTTCAGCAAAGCCCTAATCCTAATTCTTAATAGTTAGAGATTGGGTTAAGGCTTGAAAGCTGAGAGCTTTTAGTTTATTTCTAGGACTATATCTTTCTTTGTTTGCACTGTGTTAACTGTCAAGCAACTGAATGTAATTTGCCATATTCTCAAATAGGCAGAGCAGGTAGTATGTTACCTATCCTCAAGTAGCGAACAAGATGGAAGGCATAAGTCATTTCAGTGATGTTACTTTACCAATGCTGATGGAACAAGACAGTTAATTCTATGTGCCTTTTCTTCCAATAGGAGATATTAAACTTGAGATGCCAACAATAAATCTAGATGGAGGAGTGACGGTTCTTGCCACAGTTCCAGAAGTGGTTGAAGCTCTGGAAAGTTGTGCAATGACGTGGCAGAAATTAATATCCACAGCTCTAGAGGAACAACTGAAAAAGGTTCCACAGGTAATGTTGCCTATAACACCAAGCTTCTTTCATTCCTGGAGACATTGCTTCCTTTCCTCACAAGAATCTCTTGTGAGGAATGGTTTGTGCTCATTTTCAATCCATCTTCATGTTTGATTGTTGGAAAGCCATTTACTAATTGATGTAAAGTAGAACAAAAGTAGTGAGGAACTGTGTGACTCTGGGAAATAGAATATAAAGTAACTCACTGCAGATCCTACCCACACAAGATAACTGTGGAAAACTAAGGCACTTCTGTTATCTGCACTTCATTTTTGGCATATGAAGGTCACTCATTAAATATTACTATTTCTTATGCATAGTCCGTAAGGTCAGCAGAATACTAAATAGGCAAATCACTCCTAGAAACACTAAAGAGCCATGAAATATTAAAAGCTGCAGTGATGATTTTTTTTAAATAGACGACTATATTTTTGCTTGAAAAAAGTCATCTCTCTCAAACAAAAAAAATTCCAATTGTAAGGTTCTGATTCTGCAAACACTTACACATATGACTAATACCATTAAACATACTGAGGGATTTCATGTCTATAAAGTCACTTGTGCATAAGCTTTTGCAAGCATGGACTCTCCAGCTCCAATGCAGGGATATACTCCCCACGACCAGTTCCCTTCAGCGTGTGTAAAACTCTCTTGATTTCAAGGATCTTCTTCTGTCTGGGTTTTTTGCATGGTTGAATCATACCAGGTTTTTCTCAGCATACAGCATATTGAAAAGAAGGAACAAATATAGTCCTAGTTATAGGTTTTCACTCTCGCATAACAGTAATTTAGAATTTTTATTTTATTCCACATTACTTGTAGGGTAATGGTCCACTTGCAGAAGTTGACCTCTGGCGTGAAAGAAATGATATTTTAAGTGCTCTTACTGAACAGACAAAGCTTCCAGATGTGCAAAAAGTCTTGGAAATACTACAGGAAGCTGAATCTGAGCATATTGGAGATTTACAGATAGTCTTAAGTGACCTCAGGAAACATCATGTGGAAGCTCTAGATAATGCTAAGTTTCTTTCAACTCTCGAACGCCATTTGAAGGTATGTATCCTTAAGAAAACTTTGTAAAGTTTTAACTGTGGTTACCTGAATTTGGTTTCTTTGTTGATGTAATCACCTCTTGTTTATTTTTTACTTTTTATCAGCAATAAAGATACACTCTAGCTTTTTTATATTTAATAAAAAAAAGTCTTGCTTATTTTGTTTGAGTTACAGTTGTTCTAATATTTGAAAGCAGAAGCCCAGAGCTGTGAACAGCTTGGTTTGTAAATCACAGCCTTGGGAGAATTTGATAGCATAGCTGAGTACGGGAGAACAAAGATTTCTCTACTCCATTTTTGAGGTAACTTCTATCACTGATTATGGCTGATGTCTCAATTTTTAAGTTTTATTGAAGATCATGCAAATAGAATTGAGCCAAAACCAGTCTTGGGACATCTTTTACAGAGAAGAGAATATTAACGAGACAGGACCTGAAAAGCATTTGGAGCAATAGATGCAGATTTGCACATTCTTAACCATGTGTGTTACTTAGGCACCAGGGTGTTTCCTTGACTGGGTTATTTATTTAATAATGTCACAGACTTTCTTAACTTCAGGTATCTATAGAATACATATTGGTTTATTGAATATGTATCTGTATATTTTCATGACATCTTATTCACAATATTTATAATAAATTTAATAGAATTTAACATATGGCACCGGGTTTAATGTTGTCTTGGATACAATTCCTTCACTGATGAATGCCCTGAGAATGGTATGGATTATCTCACGGCATTACAATAAGGATGAACGGATGGTACCCCTCATGGAACGAATTGCATGGGAAATTTCAACAAGAGTGTACAAAGCTGTGGATTTACACACACTGTTTAAGTAAGTACTGGATTCCTGTTTAACTAGACTATTTATTAAAAGCTTTGCTTGTTTTACATGAAGTGCCGTAGATAACACTTTCATCAAATAGGTTTCAGCGTTTTTCACTATCTGAAGTTATATTAGAAGGTCAATTAAAAGTCAATTTATTTTGTAATTTTCATAAATTACTGGATCAGCCCTGAAGAAATAGGTGCTTGTCCTCTTTTGTCTCGAAAGGACATAAATCAATAAAACCAATAGAATTATAGTGGTAAAAAAGTGGCATAAATATCATCAAAATTAGTCCTGAAATAGTATCTCCTTTCAAAATCAGTCACATTGAAAATTAAGACCTCACAGTTCTAAGTTTTGACTAGATCTTGTATAATTAGAAGCTGCTAAACCAAGGTTTATTAATCCAGTTGAGATATAATTTTCTATCTGTAGTCTTTCTATCTATAGTATCTTAACTGTTTTGATTTGATTAATAGAGAAGATAGAGCTGCTGCAAAAAAGAAAATAGCAGAAGCCAAAAGCACTCTTGAACAATGGAAGAAATGTTATTTTGCTGTTTGTGCCCAAATTGAAGCATCAGGAAGAGAGCAACACTGGGAATTTGACCGAAAACGTTTATTTGAGAAAACAGATTATATGACTTCAGTCTGTCAAGATCTGTATGATATTTTGCAGGTAGTAATATAGACAATAAATAAAGGGATTGTGTGATCAGTGTCTTATTCTGTAGAGGAGATTATTTTGTATTGTAGTTGTTGAAATGTTAACAGCCTTTATTTTTGTGAGTGGTTTTGCGTTTAAGACCTGAGCAGTGCCTTTGATTCCAGCAAAGCTGCACTTAACACTTGAGACGAAATAACTCTTCTCAAGGTACTGGCTGAGGAAAGATTTTACTGTGTACGTTGCTGTTGTCAACATACAGACTTGTAACAACTGTTTCACAGATTCGCAGTTTTCATGGGTTGCTATCTTAATGATACAGTTTTAGATAAAATAACCATTTAAGTATACTATAATATAAAATTTGACCATATAAGAATCAATGTATCAGTTGCAGGGTAACATATGAATGGAGAGATGCTATGTTTAGGCTAATTTAAGTCAGAATAACTAGCATTATTAATGGTCCATGAGTGGTCAGATGCTATAGACTGTCTATGTAAAAACTGCGTATGTGAAAACTGGAATAAAAAGGAGTAATAACTGAGTATTACCTGTTTTAACAACTGAAGTGTTGGGCCTGTAGAGTGGTTTTTTCCATAAAGCTAGTTAGTGTCTTGTATAGAAATATATGAAATGTAAATCACAGTACGAATTGATCATCTCTGAGCTGTTTTTATTTTTTAAAGGAAATAATATCAGAAAGATGTGTTAAATGGCAGAAAAACCCCATTAAAAATAAAGCGTTCTGGTATGTTCTTTTGAATTAACAGATCATTGAAGAGTTTTACAATATATTTGGTCCTGAACTGAAAGCTGTCACAGGGGATCCAAAGCGTGTTGATGATCTGCTGGGAGGAGTAAATGGACTAACTAGTCCTATGGAAGAACTGACTTTTGACCCTTTTAGCGTCAAAAGTGCACATGACTGGAAATTAATTATGGAAGAATTTAAAGAAAAAGTTTCAGTAAGTACCACATACTGTGATCCCCCCACCATTACTTCATATATACAGATTCCTTCTTGAATATCAACATTTTCATTTAAAGAAAATGTAAGTTTGCAAAAGAAAAGAATATATGAATAAATACGTAAATGAAAATGTGAGGAATTTGACCAATTTTTTAAGTCAATATTCTGTTTCCAAGTTGTTTTTGTTGATAGTTTCACTTTATCTTGAAAATGGTGAAGAACACTTTTTGTTCCTTGGCAGAATCACTACAGCATGAACAGAGGCTACATATGACCTCCCCGTACTCATGTGCTGACATGTCTCAATCATGTCCTACAAAGAAGTAAAAGTTCCTTTTCTGGATTCATTCAGTCCTTCACCCCTCAGCTAGAGAATACCCACAAAGTACAAATTGTTACAATGTTTTTTGTGATTTATATACCTGCCCAGCAGACACATTAATTAACATTAATTTCCTGCAGCATACTGGAAAGCCATCAGTCTGTAAGCAATTTATAAGACAAAGAATAGTAAAAATATGCTTGACCACTATTATAAAAAAGTATTTTCATTTTGCCTTCCTTTCTTGGTTCTGCAAGGTGAATCTCTAAGTGGTAGGATTTCTTGGCCTCCTTCCTTTGTTTAGGTTATTGAAGAAGAGACCAAAAACTTTATTGATGAATCTTTTAAGACCCTTCGATCAGCAGAAGCTGCGTTTGACATGCTGTTAAACTTCAAACGCATCCGCTCTCGTGAAACCCTTAATAAGCAGATGATGATGAAGTTCAGTGATGTTTTGGACCAATACTGTAAAGAGGTATTTAATTTAAGGATTTCTTATGTAGTACATGAAGCTCTTTACCTAGTGAAAATCATCAATCTGTGTATATGTCTAAATACCTGTATAGTGTCATTTACTATCTGAAAGACTGGCAGGTTTTACAAGATAAACATAGTAATTGCTCCTACTTTTTTGGAGCCTATTGGAGAAATAGTATGGTTAATTTGCTGAAATGGATGTGCATATCTGTATATGCGTGGCACTGTATGGGAACTGAAAGATGTTTGCATGGACTCTGAATGCAATGTGGCTATTGTGGCTATTCCTCTACCTGGCGAACAGCAGTTCAACAGTAGTCCTTCCTGAGAAAATACATCTTTCGTACCCTACAGCTTTCTTGTGATGGACAACAAGTTCATGGTATGACCAAGAGGTGTCAGAGATCAACTGTGAAGACAGAAATAATTTCTGACATGTTGAAGCCTGTATGTTGGAAACCTTTTCATGTCATAGCATTTTTCTTGATATTTCAAAGAACATTGAGTTTAACGATGAAATGTAATCTTGCAGAAAACGCTGCTGCAATAGCAGTTCCCCAGGTTATAGAAAGGAAGACATTCTCTGTAATGCAATTAATACAAAAAAGAGATGTATGAAAAAAAAAGAATTGTTTTTATCCTGCTGCTGGAATTAGCTTCAGAGCTTGTGCTGTGTACCAGGTTGGATACTGACTGTGGACAAGCAAGTGGAGAAATGATTTTTTGCAATATTTTATTCTCTTCTAGGTTGAAAATGTTAAGCAAATCTTTGTTCAGAACCTCAAGGATCCACCTTTGTACAAGAATCAACCTCCAGTGGCTGGAGCAATATACTGGTCCCGATCCCTTTTCTATCGGATCAAACACACTGTTATTCGATTTCAAGAAGTAGAGGAGTTGCTTGCTAGTGAACGTGGAAAGGAAGTATGTTAGTTCTTTTGATATTTAATGAAGGAAGAAATACTTTCTTCATACCCTTCTTCTGAAGATGTGAAAGTGCTCTTATGTGAGGTGAAGTTCCAAGAATGTCTTTGCACACAGCAAGCCATGTTAGACGTGAAAAGCTGATTGACACCTTCCCACTGTTTCCCAGAGAGACAGTGACAGAATCAATGACAGAATTCAAGAGCCTGAATTCTCCATCGCCTGCATTACTTACAAGGCATTACTTGCCCTCTCATCTAATAAAAATTAGAAAACACATTAAGACAGGTTAGTTGAACATTTCTCATGGTCTTTAAAATGAGTTATACAGAATTTTCCTTTCTAGGTAAAACAAATGTATCTCCAAGTGGCTAAGAGGATGAAAGAGTATGAAGATCAAAAATACAATCAGTGGAGAGATGGGACAGAACAGATACTCCCACTGTTATTGAAAAATACTCTGCTGACTGTCATCACTGGTGGGGCTGCAACCCATGTTAATCCAGAGACTTCTGAGCAGGTGAGATATAGGAAGATAGTATACCAGACTTCTCTATGGGGAAGAACTGAAAGCTATCTAATGATCAGTGAGATTTTTCTAAGAGTAATATTTTAAACACAGTTTTTGAAAGGAACATTTCAAAAGTTCTGAGCTCAGAATTGTTTGTGGTCCTTTATAAGACATAGTTGCTGAATGACCTGGCAAATGGATGAATGTTGTTTCTCTATGTGTTCTTCTGTGCTGTAATTCCTGTTAATTTTGGGGTTTTGGTGCAACTTCTTTGGGATGTTACAACAAAACTTGGGACTGAAGTTAGGTAGAGATAGGTTCCCAGCAGAGATCACGCAGAATCCTGTTCTAACTAAACTTTTGTCTGACTATGAAGTTCCACTGGGATTTCTGTTTTAACTGGTTGCAGCAGTATGTAAACAGAGGTGATTTGGTTTGTTTCTTGTAATCAGCTTTCACTGAAGAAGTAGTTGTGTATGATTTCCAGAACTAGAATTCTGAGGTTGCTATTGAATTTTAAAGGCATTTCCACAAGCTCTGAATGTCAGCCATTCTGACTTTTACCTACTGCCTTATCAAATGTCTGCAAGAGCTAACCTTTTCCTTGCATTGTAACAGTTTGGTGTTCCTCTCCTTTCTGCTGCTCTTTCTTGTGTTGTAGAGCTCTGTAACAGAGGAGCCTGTCACCACAAAGAAAAGTGTCCACTTCGTAGTGAATTTTTCTCCCATACTCCAAGAGATTATAATTGAAACAAAGTACATGGAACAACTAGGGTTTCCAGTCCCAGAAATAGCAAGATATGTGGCATTACAGGAAGACAAATATCTTAGGTAAGGCTGTAACAGAATATCTGCTCACATCTGGACTTACAGCAGTGTTTCAAGTGATTTCACTCCAAACCAGAATGGGCCCTGAGTCATCAAATTTTGGAAATATGAGAGCTCTTAGTGACTTTTTTTTAAAGGGTAAAATTACTAATGGCCATGTTGCACTAATGAGCTTTTCTGTGTCACTGTTGGCATTCTTCACCCTGTAGGACTATGTCATACAAATTAACATCTCGTCAAATCTGAGAAAAAAACAAGGACAGTAATTTGTTTTGCAGTGCTGTTAGTGCCGTTTAGATTTCAGCTCACGTGTAAAGTCACTGCCGCTTTCTTCTCTTGCAGCTTTGGATAAGTCACTTTTGCTCAAATTATCACACGCATTTAGCACACAAGTATGCCGATAAAAGCCCTAACTGGGTTTTAAAGTTCACCTGTTGAGTTCATGTACGTGCTTCAAACTGAGGCTGTCTTAAAAACGTTTTCTGAGTTGGGGTAGGAGAGGTTGGTCTAGCTACTATTGGAGCTATATGAAATTTTTCTTTTGTTTTCAATAGGAAATGAATTGCATTTATAATCAATACATATTCAGTGGTTATTTCTGCAAATTTTGCTTTATAGGGAAGTCTGAACAGCATGGTGGAAGCGATCTGCTCTTTGATCTGAGTTCAGAGCTGTATTTCCAGAAAATCCAGATTTTTATGTTTTGTTGTTGTTGTGTTTCTTACACTCGTTAGGTATACAAATGGATTGAAAAATGTGCTGGATCGCTATCACAAATTAATGGGAACACTGAATGAAGCAGAAACCAAACTTCTTGATGACCATATTCAAGAACTCTGGAGAGTATTCAAATCAGGGCACAGAAGACTCACTTGGAACTCCTTAGGTAATGGAGATACTATTTTAACATGGCCTTAGATACTGATTTTCAGCTAAAAAATCTCTTCAATTCTGCACTCTATTTTTTCTGTCATATGACAGCAATGTATCCCTAAATGGGACATCCTATTGCCACAACCAGAGTCAGAATAGTAGGTTAGACAGACTCTGATCCAGGAGGGTGTTTCTTACATTTTTATTATATTTAAAACACTGAGTGGAAATGGATAGAGACCCTTAGATAATAGCTGTAAGGGAGCTAGATGAAGGATTGAGTGAGAAATCATCTAATCGATCTTTCTGCAGAGCATCAGTTCATTCTCAGATATAAAACACATCTGGTTGTGGCAATTTTGCTGCATTGGTGAAATATTTATTAAAAGAAAAAAAACCAAATGGTTGTGATTTATTTCAAGGTATTGGTGACTTTATTGTCCGATGTACACAAGCCATCAGGAAGTTTGAATCACTTGTCCATCAGATTCATAATAATTCTGAAGACATAAACAACAAACTTCTGTTCATAGAATCAACAAATCTCTTTAAGTTTCCACTTTCAAAAAATGGTGATGAACTTCCTAGTAAGTCTTTATATTTTCATTTCCAAGCTCTGTAATGTTTTATTTTGCTCTGTCTGCTACTTTGCATTTTTAGTTGCTAAGATCAATCCTTTTAATTGCTACCAGAACTAGTTACAGTAGTATTTCATGGTGTAATAGAGGAAGCACAAGCAGAGCTTCAGTACCCTAAAGCTGATGGGATCAATGAGAGAAACATAAAGATGAGTATACAAGTAGATCATTTGACTTGTGTCTACCTTGCTTTTGATCACTTTCCCGCTAGCTTTCCTTTGATCTCCTGATCCTTCTTCTATGCAGTAGTGTAGTCTTACAGCTGCAATCTGCTGTCTTCTGGGCTGTCTGAACCGAGCTGGTTTCCTCAGATGAAAATTGCAGTGAGGTGATTGTCTCCCAGGTCTCCCTGTCACTTGAGAGGGTGGGTGATGGATCAAATTTCTTTCAACACTTTGTAAATCTCAAAAAGGTTACTTTCACATCTAGTGGTTGTTATTAAATAATTGAATCCATATCAAATCAGAGGGCTGAAATATTAATAAATTAAGCATTAATAAGTGAAGATATTTTTTATCAATATACAAGATCAATTTCATATTCACAGTTAAAGCCCAGCTAATTATTCCAGTATGCAAGTCTGTTAGGTCTTTTGCAGTTAATAATGCTATTTTTTGTATCTTTTGCAGAAGCGAAAGAATTTTTTGAGTATGTTAAGTGTGAAAGAGCAAAAGATGTGGCACACATGGTTCAAAAGTATACTGCCATTCCACAATTGCTAATAAAAGTGGAAGGACGAGTTGCCAATACGAACAGTGGCAAATCTCCAAAATTAACTTCCTATTATGCATACTGGGAAAATAGGATTTATCAGGTGTTGACACAGTTAATTGTGAAGTAAGTCAATTGTTTGCTTTAATAGATTTTCAGCCTTCCATCTTCAGGTTTTTCTGGATCTTGTGATCAGTATGTATACCGACATACTGTTTGAACACCTCAGTGATTTGCAGTTTGAGACAGGTTTGTATTTGTACTGTTTTTTTCCTGCAAAGAATGGAGAACTGATAACAAGGTACAGGAGAACCCCAAATTTGGAGAAAATGGATATTGGCATGTTGTTAGCAGAAGAGAGAAATAACATACGTTTTCTGCAGTGTGTGTAGTTGCATATCCCTGGTTTATTTTTAAAATCAAGGTTTTGTTTTACTAAAGAATACCATTTTGAGAACTTGATGTCTGGGTGCCAGATGCATCCCTGTAATGCAGGGACACCAGTACAAGAGCAAAGGTTTGTTGGATTTTACTTTACCTGTTCTGCAGCAGTTGGGGCCAAGGAAGTTCCTGTAGCAAGATATTATAAAGGCTTATATTATAAGCAAGATATTATTACAATAGAGCATTGCAGGGTTATAAAAGCTTCCCAGCCATCTCTTCTTCTCATGATCCGTGTCTTTGTAATCTGGTCCATGCTCAGCTGACTTCATTGTGCTTTCTTGGCTGGACTCTTGCAATGGAGTCGACCATAGTCTCAGGGTCCTTTTGCACCAGGGTATCCCCATTCATTCCTTCCAATAGCTTCTTTTAGCTAGTCAAGCTTTTGCATTAAATCAACATTAGTGGGACAATTTTGCTCCAATACACATCAGTGTTTCCAGCTGAAATTGGTGGTAACTGACTTCAGACAGATCTGCTTACATATCTAAGCACTTACCTGATAATTGCGGTCTCTGTTGGGCATTTCCATGGGGGGCAGCAGCTGATTATTACAATCTTTGACATGATTTTTTTCCTTTCCCAGGAATTTGCAGGCTTTTAATGCAGTTGTTCTTGCAAATGTCCCACTGTTCCAAACAGAAGCTATTTTATCTGTTCCCGAGATAATCTTGCAACCTAATGCCGGTGAGATTGACAAAATGACTGCACAATGCATCCGAGACTGTGTTGAAGTCACTAAGGTGATTTCTGATAAAGATTTACTTGTGGTCAGAGTTTGCTTGTGATTATAATGAATTAATATTGCTTTATGTTTGGGCAAGCATAAATGTCAAAAGGAAGATTCATATTGCTTTATCTTGAAATCAAAATATCCAGTACATTGTTCTAATTTTACAGACTGTCATAATTTTACAAACTGATGACAAAGGAAAAAAATTGCCATAAAGCTTCATGCAATTATTACTCAGACAAAATTATTTGTTACTTTTCAGCAGTTTTGTCAGTGTAAGGATATGATTTGGTTTTATAAATCAGCATACATCAGAAGGAAATACTTTTCAGATTGCACTGCAGATGTTGCTTTCTGATAGACGAAATATCTAGCTCGCTGGCAAAGGTGTAGCAATATTTCCCTGCATAAGTATGTTCACATTGAACTGCTTTCCAGAAAAGAAGCCAAATATTGTGGCAGTGTTCCTGCCCTGTGCTGATGGAGAAATGATTCCAGATGTCACCTGAAATGAATAAATTTAGATTTATTAGAATAAGCGTGCTTCCTATGCTCAGATTTGCTGTTCTGCTCCACTGCTGCATCCAGCGTGTTTGATCTAATACCTATTTCTCTGTCATGCTATACTGTTGCTCAGTGTAGATTTTAAAAGCAGACTGAGTAATGCATGGAAAGGTTTTGTTAGCATTAAATTAACTCTTCTCTCAAGTTTATGGGAAAATGTAAGCTCTTTTCTTGCTGTCAGAAAAACAATTGATTTGAGAAATCGTTCACATCATCTCCTACATAGTCTCCTAAATAGTGATGAATGATTTGACTAAAATGACTCTCTACAAAGTAACTGTTTTTCAACCCTGTCTTGAAAACTCTAGCATTTTGTACGATGGATGCATGGCACATGTATTGAATGCCCTCCTCAGCATGTCGAGGAAGATGAAGTTATCACTTTCAGCTTTTACAGTGACGTCTCCCAGAACCCCCTGATAATTGAACAGGCTGTTCTCATCACTCAGAATGTCCACAAACTCTTGGCTTCTCTCAGCAAGTATTTGAACCAATGGAAGAGGTACCACCTGCTGTGGAAATTAGACAAAGGCATAGTCATAGAGAGGTTAGCTGCAGAAAAGCCTGCTTGTATCACCTTTGATGAAGAGTTGCAGTTCTACATGAAGATAGCTCAAGAAGTGACTCAACAGCCCTTGATTAAAGATGAGCAATTTATCAGGCTTCAGCTGGCTACTTTAGCCTACACAGTGCAGGAGAATGCTAGAGGCTGGGTGATTTCACTTGGAAAGTTGCTTAATGAGTCTGCAAGAGAGGAACTCTTCAGTCTTCAGGAGGAAATTCAGGTAGGTGTTTCCAGTTCCTGTTGTCTGATGTAGCTAGCACTGACTAGTAGGTGATGATCTGAACCATGCTCCAAATTGGTTGAAATATCTGGTGTATTCTGGTATGTCATATGTAAAGAGGTGAGCTGTTCCTCTCTGTAGCTGGGAAACAGGAGAGAGTAGTAACATGAAAACCCAGGACTTTCTCACTCCTGTACTGGTGAAAGGTTCATCGTGGTAATTCTAAGTTCCCTTTAAACTGCTGCTTACAACTTCCATTTTGTTGTAGCAAAAACATCCCTTCTGTACTGGGGTTTACTTTTTATTGATTTTTTTTTTGTGTTATCTTTATCACATAGATTAAAAATGAAAATGAATCTGCATGTCATTTACTTGGGTTTTGTGTTTGAATAATAACTATAATTCTGCCTAATTGCTTTGTCAATGTTGCTTCTGGAAATTATTTTTACTTTTTACAGAGCTTATCACAGAGTCTTAAGAGACCTCCAGATTCCCTGGAAGATCTCAAAATTGTCCTTGGCACAATTGCAGAGATCAAAGGCATGTCCTTCAAGGTGGAACTGAAGTATTTGGACATCTGGGAGAGATACCAAACTCTTGCAATGTACAATATTCCAGTAAGTGCATGTTATGCCTTGCCTCATAAAACATTTCAGATTTGAGCTAGGGGCACAAATGCCTCACATGTGAATGAATATTTTCCTTTGAAGACATTTTACAGAATCACAGTATTGTTGAGGTTAGAAGGGATGTCTGGAGATTGTCTAGTCCAAACCCCCTTCTCAAAACAGTATCTCCACTTTAAAATTGACATATTACATGTGTTTAAATCTGATTCAGATCACTTCAATGCTGGTTTTGTGTTTTGCAAATTTATAATGTAAGCACATATTCCTCACTTTCTTGTGACTAATTATTTATTTTGAGAGATGTTACTTGTTTTGTTTTAGGTAGCTAAAGAGGAGCAAGAGATGGCCGACAAGATTAAGGAAAAGTGGGAGACTCTCTTCTTTGAAGCATCAGAAGTTGATCACAACCTTGGAGGCATAAAAAGAACATTCACAAAGGTAATATTTGTAATTAATATTGAAAAATATTAGAAATGGAAAGGAAAACAATTTAAACACTGTTCTCTTTAGATTACACAGCAACAAGTTGAGGACTACAGCAAAGATATAGAAGATTTCTTCCATAAATTCATGACCGAGGGGCCTGGTGCTGTTGGGGATAATCTTGATAAAGGTAAATGGATTAACGTGTGTAAAGTGATGCCTTAAAAATATTAGTCTTCGGACAATTCTTCAAATTTTATGTAAAACAAGAAAATTTTGCTTTCCTTATTAACGTACAAACTGATCAACCAGGAATGTGACATTTTTAGTACTATAACTTCTACAGACTATAGCAAATGCTGTCTTATTTATTCACCATGATCCCTGGGATTGTTTATCTAGAAAAAATTCCTCTCCTTTCCCAGGATTGGAACTCATGGCCATTTTTGAAAAAGAAGTGGAAAAACTGGAAAAAATTCATCAGGAACTGGGCAGTGTTGAGAAACTTTTTGACTTGCCAGTTACAGTGTACCCTGACTTAATGAAAGCACAGAATGATATGAAAGGTCTAAAGCAGATCTATGAAATTTATGAATTACAAAGAGTAAGTATTGCACTGTGTATACACAGACACACATGTATTCAGGCACATACATACAGAAAAGGTGGGGGAGAGAAGAAGAGGCTGCATTGTCCTCTAGTTACTATCAACTCTGTTCTAAGCCTTTGCATGAAATAAGCTGTGACCTGTAACTGACTATCACCATGAAATGATTTTAATGATATTAGTACAGGATGAACAATGCCTCCATAGTGGACCAAACACATTCTTATCAGCTAGGAGCAGACCTCTCTCCCCCCTAATAATTATTGGGTGGCATTTTACTGAACAAGTCTCCTGATCATTTCAGTGGAACTACTTTTGGATGTAGTGTGTGTACAGGTGACAATGGGTATCTTAGGCTTTAAGTGATCTTAACTATTTTTTAATAAGTTTTATTTTTCCAAAATTCAAATGCCCTGTGAAGTATGCTCTTAAGGATTCTTTCCCTGTTCTCCATATTTCCTTTTGATTATTTCTTATACAATTGATTGTGTTTGGCTATGAATCTGTCTTGGACATGAACCTGTCTCTTCCTCTGTTTGTAAAATGTTAATACAATTACATCTGTATCCTGAATGTGGTCTCTAGATCCTACTGTCGTGGAAAGATTTTTTTTTTTTTTGGGGGGGGTGTCAGAACTAAAAGGAAATATGATTTTTTTTCCTCCTGATGACCTCATTCCCAGGCAGCTAAAAAGGAGTGGTCTCAGACACTCTGGATAAACCTCAATGTCCAGTTTCTTCAGGAAGGAATTGAAGGATTTCTTAAAGCCTTTCGAAAGCTGCCCAAACAAGTACGCAGTATGCCAGTAGCCTTTCACTTGGAAACAAAAATGAAGGCATTTCGAGACTCCATTCCTTTGTTGCTTGATTTGAAAAATGAAGCTTTAAGAGAAAGGTTTGCTTTGATTTATTTAAATCCATTTTCTATACATAGGAAGATTTTGTTTGTTTTGCTAGAACTTTTAAGTTCAGTTTCTGGGGTCATGCTATGTCCTGCAGCTTGAAACTTCACTTTCTGCTTAATGAACTTGTGTAATAGCATGCAAGGAGACTACAATGACTAGGATACTTTATGTATTCAAAATACTAGTTCATGTTTAAACAGTAGAGTGCTAAACATGGTTTCATTATTATATATTAAATTACAGTTGTTTTCATTTTTACTCTATCATGGTGGTTGGTACAATTGTTGATGTGTCAATTTAAAACAGGCATTGGCAAGACCTTATGGAGAGAACAGGAACAAGTTTTGAAATGACAACAGAAACATTCACTTTGGAGAATATGTTTGCTATGGAACTTCACAGACACTCAGATGTTATCAGTGAAATAGTCAGAACTGCTGTTAAGGAACTTAGCATTGAGAAGGTAATGTAAAAAATCATAATAAAACTGAAAAGACATAGATGACAACAGTCTGTGTTTTATTGGAGATATTTATATTGGCATGACAGCAAGTTCAGCCATCTTCAGGGAGCTGCCATGATGTAACTGATGGCAACTAAGATCAATAGCTCTGTTAATAAGCTACCCCATGGCACAGACCTAGCTATCTTGGCTTTGGCAGCAGTATATTGGATTTCTGTTATTACAATAAGCAAGTTTGGCCTATGAAAAAGGATCTGAAGAAGCATCCATTCTGTTTCCATCATGATATTTTGAAATAGACCGTTCTTTATAAACCAGAGTTAGAAAATCTGTGCAAAAATTTTGCTGAAGTAGTTGATATAATTTTTATGCTAAAATTATAATTCTCTAGTTTTTGAAGACTGAAACATGCATCTTCTTCTGCTCACGTGCAGGGTGTGAAGGAAATAGCAGAAATATGGGAACACCTGAAATTCACTGTACAAATGTACTTCAAAGGCACTGAGAAGCGAGGCTTTATTCTGGGATCTGTAGATGACATTTTAGAGGTTCTTGATGACAACAATGTCAATCTTCAGAGTGTTTTGGGCAGTCGATTTGTGGGTCCTTTCCTTTCAACTGTTCACCACTGGGAAAAAACTCTGTCATTGATTGGTGAAGTAATTGAGGTAGGGAGGAAAGTGCTGGACTAAATAATTAATGTTTATGATTTATAATCAGGGTTTTCTATTGTATTTTTTTTCTTTGATGGTAACATTTGATTCTTAGATCTGGATGGTGGTTCAGAGAAAATGGATGTACCTGGAGAGCATCTTTATTGGTGGAGATATCAGATCACAGCTTCCAGAGGAAGCCAAAATATTTGACAGCGTAGACAGGATGTTTAAAAAGGCAAGTAACTGACTTGACTTGTGATCAGCATAATTTAGTGCATTTTGCTTCCAGTTCCATAGTTAGCTGTAGTCTTCTGTGTCATTTGTAACACTGAGAACGGTATGTTATAATGGATTGAATATGAGATTGGGGAACCCAGGAACTCGTGTTTTACCTCACATCAGTCATAAACAGAAGAATTCTGATTTAGCTAAGCTGGGCAGAGGTGTGATCCTTGGCTGGCAGTACGGGGCAGGCAGAATCCCCTTTTCCTTTCATTGGATACATCTTTTTACCTTTACCATGATAGTAAGAAGCTTAGATGTGTTTCTACAGATTGAGGACCTACGTACATGCTAACAAGGCTTCCTGGTATAATGCCTCTGTTCCCATACTGAACACATACTCCCAGTATGAATATGGCTTACTTTTCTTTTTCCCATCTGCAAAATTGAGATAGTACTGTGATTCTGAAATGCTATGTTTGTCCTTCACTTGAAGTACCACTGTATACAGGAGCAAAGTGAGGTATATGCTTATGCTTGCATGACTTGGGATACAGGCTTGTCTTGCTTACACTTGCTTTTACAGTAGTATCTCCATGCTCTCAGCTTTGAAAGCATACTATCTCCATGTTTTCATACTGCAGCACTGCAGCAATAGGAAACCATATTTAAAACTCTGTCTAATTCACTTCTGTAATAACCTATACTGCTTGTGCTGCTTGTGTGCTTTGTCACCAGTTAAATGTAATTTAGTATAATCCATTGCTGTTCAGTATTTTCTAAACTTTCTTTTCTTCCTATGTAGATAATGGATGAAACTGTAAAAGAACCAACAATAAAAAAATCCTGCGAAGCCCCAAATCGTCTATCAGACCTCCATCATATAAATGATGTGCTGGAGAAATGTCAGAAAAGCTTGAATGATTATTTGGATTCCAAGCGAAATGCTTTCCCAAGATTTTTCTTTATATCTGATGAGGAATTGCTTAGTATCCTTGGCAGCAGTAGCCCACTTTGTGTCCAGGAACACATGATAAAGGTACAATGTCTGGCTTTCCACAGTGCCTTGTGCTTTTAGGTGCTTTAAAAAGTTTAACAGACTATGCTGTACATGCTGTTAAGGGTGCGCTAATATTTATTGCATACAAAGAGCATCCTGGCAGCGTCTTGAAGAAGCTTCTGAATAACCAAATCAAATCTGATCGATAGTCTCTCCTGGCTCTTAACTGGCCAGTAGCAGTTACGGTAGAGGAATGTTGGTAGAGGAACGTTCAAGATGCACCAGAATGCTCAATCATTAAAGAACCTTCCTGTAGCTCCTGATAGATCTTTATTTTCTAGAAAAAAATCAATGTCATTTGGGCCAGATCATCTGCATGTTTACTCTGCAGTTGGGCCACTGAGCTTTATATATCAGCATTTGTATTTGATTACTTACAAGTCAGATCCATTTCTCTTCAGAGTCCATGGAAATATTCTTTCAAGATTAGATGGGGGCTAGGTACCCAAACATCTTTGAAGCTTTGTTTCTAAAATGCCAGTGAATTTCTTTGTTGGTGCGTTTCAGATGTATGATAACATAGCCTCCCTGAGGTTTCAGGATGGTGATAGTGATGATAAAATTGCAACAGCCATGATTTCAGCTGAGGGTGAGGTGATGGAGTTCCGGCAGGCTGTAGCTGCAGAAGGCAGAGTGGAGAACTGGATGACAGCAGTGCTAGCAGAAATGAGACGAACGAACAGACTCCTTACTAAGGAAGCTATTTTTCGATACTGTGAAGACAGAAGCAGGTGAAACAATCAGTGTCAAGAATAACACAAATACCTTATATGTTATTAGAGCCTGTAGCGATATAGAAAAATACAGACTTAATTTTTTAATTTTTACACAATTTAGCCTGTATTTTTGTATGTGGAGGGATATGAATACATGCATATGCAGTATCTTAACTGACCAGAAAAAATTGTGTTATCTATCATATCTAATTTCCTAAGTCTTGAGTTTTTCTTTTTAGTGTTGTGTGCACAGTATGTTTTTCTCACTATGAATGCCACTTGGCAATCTGTACACATGGAATGGGCAGCTTTTCTATCAGAGTATTTCCTAGGCTTTTGAAATACTACAGCACACCTTGATAGAATTCTGTACATCTCTGTAAAGTTTGGCTTATGTTGTAGTTGTTGCAGAAATAGGAGGAACTTCTTTTTTTTTTTTTTCTTTTTTTTTTTTCCTGTCCTGATCAGTTGCTTAGAATAAACAGTAACTCAGACTCCCTCCCTATATGTGTTTCCCATAGAGTTGATTGGATGTTACTCTACCAAGGCATGATGGTGCTGGCTGCTAATCAGGTGTGGTGGACTTGGGAGGTAGAGGATGTCTTTCGGAAAGTGAAGAAGGGAGAAAAACAGGCAATGAAACTTTATGCTAAAAAAATGCATAAGCAAATTGATGACCTGGTTACCCGCATTACAATGCCTTTGAGCAAAAATGACAGGAAAAAATACAACACTGTTCTCATTATTGATGTTCATGCCAGAGACATTGTTGATACATTCGTAAGAGACAGGTAAACACCGTCCCCCAACCTACTGAGAAAATACCAAATGCATAAATTGTATTTCCATCCTTTTACCTTATGTGAGCAAGTCTCTCTTGTGTAGCATTCTGCAGGCTCAGGAGTTTGAATGGGAAAGCCAGCTGCGTTTTTACTGGGACCGAGAGCCAGATGAACTGAATGTGCGGCAGTGCACAGGCACATTTTCATATGGTTATGAGTATATGGGTTTGAATGGACGTCTTGTGATCACCCCGCTTACAGATCGTATTTATCTTACGCTCACACAGGTATATGTTCAAGGAGACTTTTACTAGCAAGCCCTTTTAAAATACACTTCTAGGCAATCACATAATTGTTTTATTGCCACTTCCTGTTATCTCCTAGATGCCAATGTGAATGCTAATATGTTTGAAATCAGTTGTGGTATCCTTCTAACCTGATTGCCTCAAAGATAACGTAGAATGCATTCACAGATAAAATTTAAGGCTTTTTGTACCCAAGGGTTCATTTGTGATTTTGCTGCCAACCTAATATAAATGTAATCCAAGCTTTGCTTTGTTTTTTGGTCTGTCTCCAAAGGCTTTATCAATGTTTTTGGGAGGAGCACCAGCAGGGCCAGCAGGTACAGGGAAAACAGAAACAACCAAGGATCTGGCCAAAGCACTGGGCTTGCTGTGTGTAGTGACAAACTGTGGAGAAGGCATGGATTTCAAAGTAAGAGTTAAAGATCTGTGTTCTCTGATACAGTGCCAGTTACTGCTCTTTTTCAGTGCCCAGGATAGGGACATATTCTGAACTTCTGAATATGTGCTTCCCTTAGAGGTACCATGCTGCTTGATAATGAAATATAGTAAAAAATGTCGATGTTGAATAAATTCCTGGTGCTTTCAATTTCAGGTGCTTTCAAGCAGGGGAACAATGACTAGATGATATGTGTTTAAGCTCATCATAGGCAATCTGCACTTGGCAAGTAGTTATTGCAAGACCTTATGACAGATTGCTAGCTCCTGCATATATAAATATCCAGAAGTTTTACTCAGTCATTAAGAGTTTTAGCATACTTCAAAATTTGCTGATGCTGAATGTTTTATATATTCATTGCTGAGATGTTTTTCTTGTTGTTCTTGTTAGGCAGTTGGTAAAATTTTCTCTGGTCTTGCCCAGTGTGGAGCATGGGGATGCTTTGATGAATTCAATCGTATTGATGCTTCCGTGCTTTCAGTCATTTCTTCTCAGATTCAGACTATTCGAAATGCTTTAATGAATCAGTTGAAAACATTTCAGGTAAACATTAAAAAAGAAGAGTAATTGTGAAGGCTGATCTTGTTTTTGAGGCCAAGATTCAGGGTTAGACCCCATCATTAAATCAAAGCTGCCTTTTGTAATTCATTTGTGCTGAACATTTCAAACTCCAGAGTATGTACTCTCAGTTTCAGAGATGTTAAATCCTTGCTGATGTCCTAATCCTTTGCTAGGTTCTTCCTTTGTGAAGTGGGATAAAAGTAAGCTAAATAGGATAATAGTAAGTAAATGGGATAATAGTATAATAGTAATTAGAGAGAGGAGTAACTTAACTTGATGTGGATTGTGAGGCTTTATTTACTGATGTTTATTGGAATTCAAAACCCTCAGGCAGAAAATTTGATTGAGAATTGTGAAATGTCTTGATGTTAATATCCAAGATACAAACAGTGGGATGAATGTATCTGGATGACTATCTAAAGCTAAATATTTTAATGTGTTGTCCTAAGTGGGTGGCCCAGTATTGCTGATTTTCTCTTTGAGCATATAGTACTATTTATTTCAATTCAAAATACACATTGTTCTAACATTTTCTTATGCCTTTAGTTTGAAGGACAGGAAATTACCCTTAATAGCTGTATGGGCATTTTTATTACGATGAATCCTGGTTATGCTGGCCGGACTGAGCTCCCTGAGTCTGTAAAAGCTTTGTTCAGGCCTGTGGTTGTTATTGTACCAGATCTTCAGCAAATCTGTGAAATCATGCTCTTTTCTGAAGGGTTCCTTATGGCAAAGGTAAGAAAATGTTATTGCTGACCATATCCATGTACACACCCATGTATGCATGGCTAGTGTTTGGTTGTGACTTATACATTTGTGATTCTCTAACTTAAATCTCAAACAGATCCTTGCCAGAAAGATGACAGTGCTATACAAGCTGGCAAAGGAACAACTTTCTAAACAGCATCATTATGATTTTGGACTGCGGGCCCTTAAGTCAGTTTTGGTGATGGCAGGAGAACTGAAAAGAGGATCAGCAGACCTCAGTGAGGTAGATTTGCTACTTAGTTACCCTGGGTAGATCATCTTTTTCATTAGGAAGAGGATGTGTTTACACATCTGCTGTAGTTTGTCTGCCTTGGAAATAGGAGCACTGGTGTTATTTGTCTTACTATTTCACTTTGTACTGAGTTTCATCATGCCCTCTGCCAGCAAGTTACCCTCAGAACTCAAGTCAAAGTAGGGAAATCTATAGAAAATGAGGTATTTTACTTCTTGTTAAGTCCAGGATGCAAATAGCCAGATGAATGTCTCTGGATGAATAGTGAAAGCTGGTTTTTGAACAGTGAGTGCTCCAGTCATGCAGTTGTTAATTGTGTAGCTCAAGTAGTACAGTATACTTATAAATGAAAGTTTTTTCAATACTGCATTGCTTTTTATGGCTTTCTTTTACACCCATTTTTTTATTCCTATATGTACGGTTGTGATACCCAGTTGCCTAGGGAAATTCTTATTCAAATTTCGTCTTAAAAACTTGGAGACAGCTGAAGGAAACTCTACTATAAAGTTATGTACAGATGCACAGTGCAGGTTGGCAGGGAGCTGGGGTCTAAATGATGCTCTCAAGGGGACTACAGAACTTGGGTATGTTCATAAAACAGTTGGTTGTTTTAACATCAAATCAGGGAAGCTGTGGTGTGGGCCACTCCAGGCATTTGGCATTTGGTTAATATGGTAGAAAAAGGCAGTGTATTATTCTTAGCTATTGGTATGCTTAAACCTTATGAAATAACCTTTGTTTCCACTAGTAAACTAGAAAACATTCTCAAAGCTGTACTAAAGTAATCAGGCAATAGTTTTTAGCGATGTTTGAAGTTACTACATATTAGGTAATTGCTTAGCTATTTGGTAAAGACTGATTCTGCTATGTTTTGTCTAGGAAGTTGTACTGATGAGAGCTCTACGAGATATGAATCTTCCTAAATTTGTGTTTGAAGATGTACCTCTCTTCCTTGGCCTAATCTCTGACCTGTTTCCTGGCCTGGATTGTCCTCGAGTCCGCTATCCTAACTTCAATGATGCTGTAGAACAAGTGCTGGAAGAAGGAGGTTATGTTGTTTTACCAGTCCAGGTATAAAAAAATGTTAATTGCTTGAGTTTTTGTTGTAAACATTAGGCTGGATATGCATCGCTGCATTCTGGAGCGGCTCCAGGAAAGCTTAGCTGGTATAGACCAGCTGCTGGTCTTTTCCACAGAAGAATTATGGACAGCAGTCTATTGAATCAATATTTATTTTTCAGGTGGATAAAGTAGTTCAGATGTATGAAACAATGTTAACTCGTCACACTACAATGGTAGTTGGACCTACTGGAGGTGGCAAGTCAGTTGTCATTAATGCTTTGTGTCAGGCCCAAAACAAGTGAGTATAGAATTTGATACATGGAAATCTGGTTGTAAAATGGCATAGACTGCATTATTCAGCCCTGTGTAGCCATGACAAAATCAATAGCTGACCATAATATTTGCTTGGGTTAACATGAGATGGTATTGTGTCATTTTAATATTGCTTTTCTTGCTGTATCTCTAGGCTGGGATTATTGACAAAGCTCTACACACTGAACCCTAAAGCTATGAGTGTGATTGAGCTGTATGGGATCCTTGACCCTGCCACACGAGACTGGACAGATGGAGTCCTGTCAAACATTTTTCGGGATATCAACAGGCCTACTGACAAGAAAGAGCGAAGGTAGACAGCTAGAAATCTTTGTGATGATTTTTAGATACTGATTTTTACATCAATATTTTATTTTATTTTATTTTATTTTATTTTATTTTATTTTATTTTATTTTAAATATTTGGTACTGAACTATTAAAAAAAAAAGCTAAATAAATAGAAAGTGTCTAAGGGTTTTTTTGTCTTCTGTGAGTTTCCAGCCTCAGCAAGATGGATGGAAACTATGCAATTATCAAAAATGAATGGGAGGCTTCAAAACACCTGGACTGACACCATTGATGGCACATCTGAATTCTGAAATATGTTAGTCAAATAAGAGATTCATCAGTGCCCCTTGGCTCCTGTATCCACAGGTACATTCTGTTTGATGGAGATGTGGATGCTCTCTGGGTTGAGAACATGAATTCTGTCATGGATGACAACAAGTTATTGACCCTGGCAAATGGGGAGCGGATTAGACTTCAGTCGCACTGTGCTTTGTTGTTTGAGGTAAGTAATGACTGTACCGTTTTATACACGGGAAGGGTTAAATACAGATGGGTCTACAAAGCCTGAAAAGCAGTTACTGTGGCTGTTCTTTCTTTAAGTGTAGGATTATCTTATATTATTATTTTACAGGTTGGTGACTTACAATATGCATCTCCTGCTACAGTATCCCGCTGTGGAATGGTCTTTGTAGATCCTAAAAATCTGAAATATAAGCCCTACTGGCAGAGGTGGATCCAAGAAAGAGGAAATGAGGTGAGAATTTCTGCACTTGTTCAGAGAGTATCTGTATTAAATACTGAACTGTAGACAGCTGTAAAAAAAAAAAAGAACTTTGTAAAGGCAGTCTGATTTTCTGACAACAAATCTAATCACTAGGCCTGCACAGAGGGCTAAAGAGAGTTTCTAGCTTTTCTAACTTCTGGTTGTTTCTGACAAGTGAAGAACCAAGAAATCAGTTTACCTGATCTCCAAAGAGTTAACAGTGAGATTGCTTAGGTCCTTATTTCTTACATTTAGATTAAAAACTCAAGTCCACAGGGAGCTGAAGTAAGACAACTTAGTTGCTAGCACCTGATGGATGCAGATCCTCACCTGCTGAAAACCCAGTCCATACAACAGTGTCCCATTTCTTCATGTGGGTATACCCTGTCTTTGGTAGAATTGATTCCTGCAAGAACAATTGTACGTGGTCAGCCAGGTATTGATGGGAAACTCTGCTGTCAAAAATCGGCTTTCCAGGTTTCTGTGTGCTGAATTATTGTCCTTTTTGTTCCTCAGCAAGAGAGAATTGAATTGAATCGTCTCTTTCAAAAATATGTGCCCTACCTTATTGATATGATTGTAGAGGGAATTGTAGACGGCAGACATGGAGAAAGGCTGAAGACCATTGTTCCTCAAACAGATTTAAATATGGTAAGGAATAGAGTATAAAGGTTGAAAAAGTTTATCTAAAAAGAGAAATGGAATGATGGAGAGAGTAAAAACCTCCCAAAGAAAGCACAGGAGTAGAGTCCATGCTGAAATGTCAGTTTGCCAGTGATGAGCACCAAGGGATAAAAGAAACAGTCAGTTCCTAACAATGCTTTTCTACTGTCATTAATCCTTATATCAGTAGATACACTTGTAAGGCCAAAAGATCAGCAAACACTCAAACAGCTGAAAACATGTTAAGAGTTTTCATACATTCAAATGGCAATTCTGTTTACAGTTTTGTCTTGTTTTACAACAGGTGGTGCAGCTGACTGTGATGCTGGAAGCTCTAGTTGTGGTACAGCCTGATGATCCTGATGTTCTGGAGTGTTTTTTCTTGGAAGCTTTGTATTCCTCCTTAGGTGCTGCTCTTCTTGATGCTGGGAGAATTAAATTTGATGAAAACGTTAAACGTATTTCCTGCATGTCTACTGTTCATGATGACAACATCCTGGCTAAGCCAGGGGAGCTGCCAGGTAGGATCTTGTCATAATTTAGTCTGAATCCCATTGATTATATTAGAAAAGTGTTAGTTTCCATGAAGGCAGAACATTGTTCTTCCTTCCAGCTAGCTATCCTGGCTGCAAAATATGCTCTCTGAAGGACTATCACTGAAAACCACGTAGAGATACTGATGCTAGATGACTCTCAGCTACTGGTCTGTCCTCACAGAACAGTACTTTTCTATGCCAAACTGAAGAGATAAACAGTGAAAGGAAAAATAAAACGTGAAAGGAAAGCCAATGGAAGCTGCTTAAAAAGCAATAGTATGATTCAAGTGCTGGACTAGGAGAATTTTGGTTGATGTCTTACTGGGTTAGATGACAAGTAAACAGAACACAGTGTTGCCCAACTTGGTCCAGAATATTACCCTTCACTTTCATCTCGATCAGATTATTTTCTTATGAAATATTTCAGTGTCCTAGAAAACCTCCAGTTGCTTAATGGTTTGCAGGTCAGCTGCCAACTTTGTATGACTTTCATTTTGATGGATTTCAAAAAAAGTGGGTACCTTGGATGAAACTTGTTCCTGAATATATTCATAAGCCTCAAGTGAAATTTCTTGACATTCTAGGTGAGTGTAAGATAAAATATAGTGATGATATGCCTTTAATTTATAATGTGCCGCCACTAAGTGCATGGCACTTAACATGAGACATCCTCTTTCTGTACTGAAGGTCATCTACTCAGGTTCAGTTTCTTGCGATGGCACAAATCAATTTCTTTAATGTTCTTGTCATAGTCGTCTAGCA
This sequence comes from Ciconia boyciana, assembly GCF_034638445.1. Lineage (NCBI taxonomy): Eukaryota > Metazoa > Chordata > Aves > Ciconiiformes > Ciconiidae > Ciconia > Ciconia boyciana. Next base: position 10,324,590 of record NC_132948.1, read on the forward strand.
GGAATAGAGTTGATATTTACAGCACTGTGTAATAAAGAAATGAGGAAAGGATGAAAAGCTTGTTTCAGTTAATAAGGCTTATTAGGAGCTAACAATGCCTTTTACAAGCCAGAATAGCAGAAGATTCACAGTCTGCTCTACCAGAAACTCTAGAAAAAATGTCAGCTCTGTGGTTCAAGTACTTGGTAGATAAAAATTACATTCTTAAGGCCGTTACTGGTTGTAACTTCAAGCACTCTATAATGGTGACAAGTGCTTTTCATAGTTAAGGACAAATTAATGCAGGTTACTTTATAGTAATACTTCAGCAAGCACAGGTTAACTTCACTGGCACAAGAGATAATTATATGATCTCTAAAGTTGCTCCTAATGGCAAGCTATTCACATAGAACAAACTTAATCTCTGTAGAGTTCTGGGAAAATGCTTATGATCCAAATAAATCCTGATTATATCCTTGAAATAGGGATTAAACGGAGCTTAACCAGTCCATGACCCTCCTATATGGAACATAATTTCTTTTAAAATATATCTATAGGAGAAAAGATCCCAATGATAAAAGCTGAAAAGAGATGGCTGAGCAATTAAAATTTTCTTTCAACATTGTTAGTGAGTTGATATTTCAGATTATGTGTTTGTGCAACTGCATGTTAATACCTTGAGAGTCTGATCCAGCACTATTCTATAAATATAAATCCCCAGCTGTACTGCATTTTAATTTAACCTCCTATCATATTCATGATCTTTTTCAGTGCCCACAGTGGATACAACACGCACTACTTGGTTACTAGAACAGATGGTAAAAATAAAACGCCCAGTTGTTCTTGTAGGTGAATCGGGTACATCTAAAACAGCAACTACACAAAACTTCCTAAACAATCTGAACAAAGACCTCAATGTATGTATGAGGCATTTTGCCTTGTTTGTAAAGATGCATTTTCGTTCTTTGTCCTTGTGTTAAATTTGCATTGTGAAGCCTGAGTCTGTGGGTAGCAATGCTGACTTTGGTAACACGACTGCAAGCTCAGACCCAAAGTGTGTGAATGATTTGAGAATCTTTCAGGATCAAAGATGTTTTGTTCTGTTCTACCATGTACAGATTCAATTTTATAAAGTGAATATATATTATCGAAGTGCTAAGAATGGCATTACTTTTCTTTGTAATTTGTAATTCAAGTGAATAAATGGACCAGAGAAGTGTTTCCCGTATGTCTGACAGTCTAGTATAAAGAATATTTTTGAATGCTCTAGTTAAAAAAAAGAACAGGTAAAAATCTGTTCTTATCCATTTCCTCCCCTTTGCAGCTGCTGCTAGTAATTAACTTCTCTTCTCGTACAACATCAATGGACATTCAGAGAAACCTAGAGACAAATGTAGAGAAACGAACTAAAGACACTTACGGCCCTCCTATGGGAAAACGTCTCATTGTTTTCATGGATGATATGAATATGCCAAGGGTAAGCTGCCAATAGTTTGCAAGGTAGTATAGAAACATTTGGGGTGGCACTGATGTGGTCCCTTCATACACAGATCCAATGAATCACAAGTCAGGGAGATTCATGGTAAGTACATAACTGGATTTCAGCTTAGGATCTTCAGAAGAGTTGGATTTGTGTACAGTAGGGGGTGTTTCTGTCTGTTACAATATTTGTCCTATATGTAAGAGAGATCCTGTTAGATCATTTCTTTATGCCATTAAAATCATGTCTCTGTGGCCTGATATTGGCTGCAGGTTGTGTATTGTAGAAACCGTCCCTTTCTCCTTACAAATGGGGCAAAAGAATATGTGTGCATTTAGTCTACCTTGGAGAAGGGGCACTTTTCCCATAGGAGACATTGGAATGAATGTTCACAATCAGTGCTAGAGCTTTACAAAGTGTCACTTAGTCCTTGTAATGTTCTCCTGAGTATGGAGCACAATATTTCCACATTTATAGCAGTAATTGGCATGCTGATGTACTGTGCTCTAAATATCTTGACTCTTTTGTATTACAAAGGTTGATGAGTATGGCACACAGCAACCCATTGCCCTGTTGAAGCTGCTGCTAGAAAAAGGTTTCTTGTACGATCGTGGTAAGGAGATGAATTGTAAACTTCTTCGAGACCTGGGTTTTATTGCTGCCATGGGGAAAGCTGGAGGAGGTCGGAATGAAGTTGACCCTCGATTCATCTCACTCTTCAGTGTTTTTAACATACCTTTTCCTTCTGAGCAATCACTGAATTTGATCTATGCCTCCATCCTGAAAGGCCACACTGCGGTAATTTCACTGTTTTTAAAAGATTGCTCAACAGGTTTATTATTTTTAAGTAGACATTTATTTCTGTGTTATCACAAGACCTGAAATCTTCTGTTATCAGGCTTTCTTATATTTAAAACCTCATGCAACCCTTTCCCTTCCTCTTCTCTTTCTCAATGGGTTTACACTGTTTTGATAAATTCTTGAGTCTTTTGTAAACATTCAAGTCAGCAGATAATTTATAAACCTGGCGCTTTTCATAGGTTGAAACCTGTGAACGATTTGGTTATGGTTCCTGTAACCAAATACACAAAGGTCAGCAAACTCTTTCCTGAATGACAGTGAAAAATTTAATATAATCCAGTAGACTGCATTACTAGCAAGTAACCGGCAACATTATATAAGAAAAGAGCAGTTTATTTTTTCTGCTATAGAAGTGCTGTGGAAATTCCAGTCATGGAGTTTGATGTTATCTTCAGCACTGTGCAAGCTCAGGAGTGAAGATGGGGCCTGCCCAAAACATTTAACTGCAGAATGTTCATACTACAGAGGAATATGAATTTCTGAAAATGTTTGCCCTCAGTTATTTGAAATATACCAAGCAGGTTTAAAAGCTGGAAAGCAGAATATGTTTAATAGCATTGAGTTCTCTCTGGGCAGTCTCATGAAAACACCTCTTCTTTCTCATGTTTGCAGATGTTTAATGAGTCTATATCAACCATCTCTGACAAGATTACTGTGTGTACTTTGGAGCTTTATAAAATTATTATTTGTGACCTACCCCCTACTCCTTCCAAATTCCATTACATTTTTAATCTGCGGGATCTTTCCAGGGTCTATAATGGACTTATTCTTACAACTCCAGAGAGGTAAGAACAGAAAAATCGTCTTCAGTGGTCTTACAGCTATTTATATTGAATGAATCTGGTGAAGATGAAGTAATTTGATACATGAAATCAGTCACATTTGGTCACTTTTCATTAAACCTTCGCCACAATAAGAAGATGTCCAGGAACATCCTAAATTGTGATCTTACTCTTGATGACAAACAAATAAGATATCCAGAGGTAAAAATGCAAGCAAATCAGTTATTATGAAAATAACAAAACCAAAAAGAGTAAAAAAAGTAAATCCAGAATTTGGTCAGTGTTATTAACCATGTGGCCTTAGGAATCATGTCAGCTCATTTGGTGCAGTCTGATATTTCGATGTTAATTCAGGTTTCAAACAGTGACCCAGATGGTGAGAGTTTGGAGAAATGAGTGCCTGAGGGTTTTCCATGACAGGCTGATTAATGAAGCAGACAAAGCATTGGTGAGTAATTTCTTTCAGGTTTTAGTAATCACTGACTATTACTATGGCAACTAATTTGCAACAGCAACATTACCAACTGTTGCACTCGGGTCTTGCCATCAGACTGCAGACCTGTCTAACCACTATGTTGCTCCATTAATTTGAAACGTGCCCCATGGAGTTTTCTTTTCTAAAATAAAGTGACTATGGCAGACTAAGGGAGCAGATCTGCTGAAGGAATGGAAAGTGTCACTCGGTTTGCCTGTCCAGGAAAATTGGTTAGCAGTGGCACAGGTGACAAAGTGTGAGAGCAGTGCAGGGGAAAACTCAGGAAATCTCTTGAAGTCAGTATTTTCACTTGGGAAGGATTGAATCAGAATGTGACTATACAATCAAGTAGGAAAAAGAAGGATAAGAGCTGAGTCCTTAAACAGTGGATTCAGTTTTGGCTGTTATGTGAACTGGAAAATGCTCCAAATTATATCTTAAAACACAAGGGAGAATGACGCCAGTTTTATACCTTGAGAATTAGGGGAGGAATTGGGGTAAAGTTTACTTACATATAAGCAATGCAACTTGCTTAGATGAAGAGAGGTAGATTAAGATAGCTTCATATTTTTATGCTTAAAACTTTCTCCTCTAACATACAAAGACACATTTCCAGCTCAATTTTCACAACACAGAATAATTATATTGCAACTTTTCTGTATTTGTACATTCATTCAGACTTACAAGATTTGTGAGAAATCTTGGTGGCAAGACATCTATGAATGCTGAGAAGGAAGGTTTATTAATATAATATTTACACCAATATATGAGAAGGTATTTTTTTAACAGGCTTATCCTTTTTTGTCTAAAACTTCTGCAGTCTATTGGCTTGAATGGTTCTTGAACTGCCTATTAGATCATTTTAGATCATACATAGAACACAATAGGAGGCTGTGGTCTTCGGATCTTCTAGTGATATAAGTATCCTCTTGAAATCAGTTAGTATTTGAGGAAGAATCTGCATTATCACCCTTCTAAGTGTTACTGGATTCAGAATCATCTGCTTTGTTGTGTTGTCTGACTCATTTCATATCCTTGAAGGTACAAGGTCATATAAAAAACCTGATTGAAGAAAATTTCAGAGATGACTTGGAGCAGGCCATGAGGGATCCTATTCTTTTTGGAGATTTCAGAATGGCACTGAGTGAAGGAGAACCTCGTATTTATGAAGATATCCAAGACTATGATGCAGCAAAAGCTCTCTTTCAGGTAGCATGCATCAGCTTGGAACTGTGCCTGATTCTGGCTCTGTGCCTGAGGAATGGGCAGGAGCCTGCCTCAAACTGTAGGAAATCTGTTATCTTTCTGTGTGCACATAGAATTTTATGTGCACCTTTACCCATGAAAATGAATGAAAATTGAGGGTCAGCTACAGAGTTGGCAGTTTTCCAATATTTTATTTTCCCTGAGGAAGGGAAAAGGAATAATGCTGCTAAACGGGTTGTTATTTTATTAAAGTTATTAATTGTTTCATTCGTCTCCTAGTAACATTCTGTCCACCTTTCTCTGCAGGAGATTTTGGAGGAATATAATGAAGTTAATACTAAAATGAATCTGGTTCTTTTTGATGATGCTTTGGAGCACTTAATCCATGTACATCGCATCATACGGATGGATCATGGGCATGCCCTGCTCATAGGAGTGGGAGGCTCAGGAAAGCAGTCTCTAACGAGACTAGCTGCTTACACAGCTGGATGTGAGGTTAGTGGCCCTGCATCTTTGCAGTGAAAGAACACAAGGAAAGCAATATTGTGATCAGGATTAAATTGGTGGGGGCAGAAGTCAGTCAGTCAAGATAAGATCAGGCTGGCATCTCTTCCCTGTGGAGAGAAAAACAGGGTGAGGTGATTGCCAGGAGATCTAAGATGATGGCTGTGGGTGATCTGGGCAGGAAGCCGTCAGTGCCTGAATCTGGGTCTTGGCACTGGAGACAGAAAACAAGGATGGGTTTGGTGGCGAACAACTAATAGTCCCTAACTACTGCTTCTGTTACTTAGCTGTATTACAGCAGCACTCCAGTGCTGCTTGAGGAACCTTATTGTGATTGATACTGTAATATTTCAGATAGGAAATGTTCCTCTCTCAGAGGTACTTTCAGTCTCTTACAGAGGCTTGGAAGGGAAGAACAAAAAAGGAGGATGAACACAAAGCAATTTTGAAAATGCAATCCTGCAGGGTTGTACAAATGTAATTTTTAAAAAGAATGTAGTGCATAATTTTTTATTATACTTACACATTTACTGATGACAGGGGCCAAACCAAACCCCTTGATCCAGTCTAATTGAAATTCAGAGTTACTATGATGTCTTGGGTCCATCTGTGTCTTCTCAGTGTATGTTTGCATCCTTAGGTATTTGAGATCATCTTGAGTCGAGGATATGGAGAAAATAATTTCCGAGAAGATTTGAAAAATTTGTACCAGAAGCTGGGTATTGAGAACAAGTCAATGGTCTTCTTGTTTACAGATGCCCATGTAGCAGAAGAGAGTTTCCTGGAACTCATCAACAACATCTTAACTTCAGGTGGCACCGGCAGCCTCAATTACTCCTGATCAGTATCTACTTGTGACTCATAATCTCAAATGTACCCGTGATCCAGCTATTACTGTTTCACCCTGTGCCCTCTGCTGCTTTAGTTAGTTACACCTTTCAGTACTACCTGAAATGATCTTGTCCTTAATAATGGCTTTTTGGCATCTTCTTACAGTCATTTATATGTGTCTGGGAAGGCTATAGGGTTAATTCATTCTGATCGTGATGTTGCAGGAGTCTCAGATTTCTTCTGAGACTGAGTTATAACTTCAGCTGCATTTGGCCACAAACCCACCTTTTGTCCTATTGGCTTTTGAATAGCATTCACCTGAACTGCAGCAACTGCTTATATATAGAACTGTCCTAAAATGTGGTTTAGTATCTTTTGGTGTATGCAGCAGCTGAAAATGAGCAGCAGCTGGCACTGTGTGACTACCCTCTCTGTAGAAGTTCCTACACAGTCTGATTTGAAAACAGATGTGTTAAATCTTATCCCTTTCCTTGATCTAGTTTTCCCTGTTGCCGGTCTGCTTATATCTGTCATTAGGTAACTTATGCAATATTTGCCACATGATTGAGAGAACGAAAATGTGAACTGATGTTTTGTAGACACTAATGAAGATTTTCTTTGCAGAGTTAAAAGCACTTTATGTTCTTGTGACATTTTGTACATGTTGCTGAAGCCCAAACAAAAATGAATTAATTATTCCTCTAAATCCCCTTGCATCATCCTAAGTACTGCCTCTCTATTTTCCATGAGGGGTAGGGGGAGGAGGAGAAGCACAGAGAAATTAATAGGTTCATTCAAAACTACCCAGAATCATTTTTGCAGAACTAGGTTTAAAATTTGTGACTAGTTTCTCATCTGCCCTATCCCCAGACATATGGTTTTCTCTTACTGGTTGTTCTCATTAGCATTCTTCTGTCCTTATGTTACAGGAATGGTGCCAGCCCTTTATCCAGATGATGAAAAAGACACCATACTAAGTCAGATTGGAGATGAAGCTACTAAAGCTGGTGTGAACCCAGCTAAAGAGAGTGTCTGGCAATATTTTGTAAACAAATGTGCAAGCAACCTTCACATTGTCCTGGGAATGTCCCCAGTTGGGGATGGTCTGAGAACATGGTGCAGAAATTTCCCAGGTATCAATTGTACACACTATTTAGTCCCTTCCCTGTGAAATACAGGTTTGCAGGCAAGAGCAAATCTCCAGTGGACACTCAGAGATGTCTGGCAGCTGAAGCTAAGCAGAGCAGGTTTCATGATTAAGGATTTGCAGTGCATGATTTTTTTCCCAGTTAATTACTGCATATCAGTGAGTATTATTGATTAGCATTTACCAGATCAGTTCATTTTCCAGCTGAACAGTTACAAATCAATTGGTCATCCTCATTGAACTGGAAATACACAGCCTATGTCTGCAGCCTCTCTTCTGTAGTTTACAGAAGAATGTGTGGTATCAAATCATTATGAAACTAGGACGGTGGTAAGAGAAACATTTTTGTATCCAAAGCCAAAAATGGGGCATGGTGGGAGGGACACCCACTGAGAGAAAGAACACCTGAGCCTGGTGGATGCCATGCTTCAGCAGGTGGCTGAAAGGAGTCCTGTGAGACTGAAGAGACATGTGAAAGATGGGTACAGGTGGGAATCCTAACCCAGGCATTAAAATACCTTGTTGCAGCTCTTGACTGCATCCCGTAGAATGGTACAGCCTAAAGAATGGTACAATGGGGTTAGCAGGACACAGGTGCAAAGTTGATTGTTTACTATCAAAATGGAAGTATTGACTTTGTGGTAAATACCGTTGCTAAGCAGGAGTCAAATAAGACAGATCCTGCAGATTCTTGATGCAAATAAAGTCAAGCACGAGACTGCCTGGCAGATTAGGGTCTAGTTTTACAAAGGAATTTTTCAGATAACACTATCCTTTTATTTTAAGGTCTTGTCAACAACACTGGTATTGACTGGTTCTTGCCCTGGCCCGCCCAGGCCTTGTATGCAGTTGCACAATCCTTTGTCGGTATGTAAAATGTCAGTATTTTAACCCGTTAACCCTTGGGATAGCCTAACAAATATATTATTTACTTTGCAGTTATTATAATTTCATAATTTGATTTCCCATTTTCCTTGTTACCCTGAGTCTAAACGGGTGATGCAAAATCCCAGTCAAAAAATGTTTTTGGATGGAAATTTCTTACACAAATAGATTTAAAAAATTGCTAAAATTCAGGTTCCCAACTCTGCAGACAATGTGGCCTGCCTACCAGGAGGCCCAGGTTCTTTTCTGACTCTGCCTTGATCTTGCTTTTTGCCCCAGAAAAGACTTTTTTTGTGCCTGGCTTAGACGTACATAAGAAAGAGAGTAATTGGCAGACTCTTAAAAAATCCCAACAAAACCTTTGAAATTTTTTATTTCTTCTGCCCAATTTTAGGAAATAGCACACGCATCCCATCAGAGAGCTCCAAGTCAGTGATTGAGCACATGGTCATGGTGCATGAATCTGTAGGGGATTTCAGCAAGAGGTTTCTGCAGAAACTGAGACGTAGCAACCATGTCACACCAAAGAATTACCTTGATTTTATCCATACTTATTCAAAATTGCTGGAGGAGAAAAATGAGTTCATTTTAGGTAAGGCTGTAGATGTTTTCTACTTTTTAATAAGTGATTGAAATATTTTAAAAAGGAAAAAAAAATTGTGGTGGGAATCCCACATATTACCCACGTTATGCAAAAATAATTTTATGAGCACTATCTCAAATGCTGTGCTGGCATCTGGTTTTGACATTGCACCAGCATCCTGGCCACATGTGAATGTTCAGACTCTGTCTGTCAAACGGTGGGCTCTCCTCAGTTCTTTTGTGCATGAACTTGAGCCAGAACCTCCAAACCAGACACTCCTCTGCTTGGGGAAGAGTGTGATTAGTTCTAATACCAGCTCAGCCTAGCTCAAGGTTTGACATTCTCCTTCAAGCAGCAATTCTTATTCGTACTTCAGCGGGCACTGAAATATGTGAAGAGGATAAAACATGAACATTGTAATATGGAAAGCAAGTTGTGGCACAGGCCACTATGTGGCAGCTCAAGTGACATTAACGCCATCTTGGGTGCCAGGCTTAGGAAAGGATAAATCTCTCATAGTAATTTTCCTTTCATAACCAAGGTTGCCTTGCTGCAGAGTGCACCTATAAGCATATTTAGCTTCTGTGAGATTGTCTATTGCTGTGTGATAGTATGCAATCAATAAATCACTAACGTTTCTCCCTTTTTTTCTACATAGCACAATGTAAACGGCTGGATGGGGGCTTAGTTAAACTGAAGGAAGCTAGTATACAGCTGGTTGAGCTGAACAAGAAGCTTGCTGAGCAAAAGATTGTGCTAGCAGAAAAATCATCTGCTTGTGAGGCTTTGTTACAAGAGATTTCAGCAAACACGGAAGTAGGTAGGTAGTTTACAACTACTGAAGTGTCCCACAGGCTAAGCAAGGCTCCCATAGTCTGTGTTGTGTTGGGTTGGAAGGCCCTCTAAGAGCTCCAGCTGCTTCTAGAGGTAACCCCCTTGTTCTGTCTGTGCTGATCTAGTGTCATGCTAGAAGAGCAGGTCCCCTGTCTTGCCCAGATTGCCATCTTTGCTATATATTTGGCCTACAGTACTTTACACAACTCAATACTATGTTCGCCTGCCCTTGTCTTCCCTTTCCAAGGCGTAGGGCATAATGTGGGAAAGAGGCATTAGCAAGAAAGGGACCTTCTGATTCAGAAAATTACTGCTAGAGGAAAAACAGAGGGAAGCATGGGAGGAAAAGAGATTACGTATGCTGTTGTGTGGAACACTAACAGTGTTTCTAACCTGGTGATGGAACTGTGAACATTGGCAAGCTAGCAACAAAAAGGCACTGAGTTGATGGTAATTTCTGATTTTCAGCCAAGAGCAGATCTATATTAGTGTATGTTCTGTATACAAATTTGAGTAATACATTTATGGTCCTGCCTTTACAATTCCTAGCTGAGGAGAAGAAAAAAATGGCTGAAGAAAAAGCTGTGGAGATAGAGGAACAGAATAAGATTATTGCTATGGAGAAGGCAGCTGCTGAGACAGCTTTGGCTGAAGTCATGCCTATTTTAGAAGCTGCCAAACTGGAGCTTCAGAAGCTTGACAAGTCTGATGTTACTGAGATCAGGTGACTCATTTGGGTGTACAGTAGCATAAACTCTTGGAAATTCACTGAGAGACCCTTGTTTGCAGGGTTTGAGCCTTAGCCTCACCTTTCTCACCTGCATGGTGTGTGGGTGAAGGTCAGGACATCAGTTGTCCGGGTGCAGAGGTCGCAACAGAATCCCCTGAGAATCCCCTGATTCCTAGCCCAGGACTTCCCCTCAAGGCTGTTCTGCCAGTCCTTTGTTTGATGTCTTCCCCATATTTCTCTACCCTGTGTCTGATGCACTAGAAACTGCTATGGTTTTTGCCTGAGCAGTGGCTGTCCAAACCCCTTCATTCCTCCTCTGTTTTTATTCTGTGTGAATAGGAACACATACCAGTTATTTTTCAGGAATGCTTTGATAGCATGAAAATGTATTTCTCTGTTGAATTAACTTCTCCCTGTGTTTTTATAATACATCTTGTATTTGGAGATAGATATAAAAGCGTATCTGGTCCTTGTCTTTCCCTGAAATAGCAACGGGTCTCCCTTCCCTGTCACACTTGTTTAGTTTCCTTTCTCTAGTATATTTCTGGATTCTTCCTGTACTGCTTCTCCCAAGGGACAGCTGCTTCACTGCCCTAGGGATGAATATCATGGCTCAGGATTTTAGGCCTTCCACTGTTGAAATCCTGTAGTATTTCATTGATCAAATTGTCTGAATACAAGAATCGGTTTTGAGCTTTTAACTAGTTAATAATTTATTGTCTGGCCTGGATTATCTTTTTCACTTTGTGTAGGATGTCTTATGTACTAGCTCTTGCTGTATTGCAATGACTCTCTTAGCGGGAAGTACCCATATCTGGCATCATGTGCTTTGTCTCCTCCTTTTTCTCCTCCACTGTCTCCTTCATCTGTTTTCTAGATCCTTTGCAAAACCCCCTAAGCAGGTGCAGGCTGTTTTGGAATGTGTTCTTATAATGAGAGGTTACAAAGAATTAAACTGGAAGACAGCCAAAGGAATGATGTCTGAGGCAAATTTCCTGCGATCCCTGATGGAGATAGATTTTGATGGAATTACTCAGAGCCAAGTGAAATCTGTCCGAGGTAAATTACTGATCTGTATACTTGGAATGAACGTAGGATCTTGTTAATGTGATTAGCCATGTCAGTGGCAATCTTTCCAGTGCTGTTTGGGAGGGTGGGATTCACTTTGTGCAAAGGGACAGCACTGTCCGCAGTGCTGCAGGTGTTGCACTGTTGGGGTGACTGGATTTTTCAGAGTTCAAAGACCTTCTGCTATGTGTTGCATCCAATTTATACCTTAGCTGGGGTCTTACAGACTTCGGTTTAGAACAGGCAAGAAACCAGCAAGACAGCTGAGCAGACCTGCTGTCTGCTTTTAGCCACTTAGAAAGTAGCATTATGACCTCATCCATGTGGTGACAAAACGTGATATAGACAGAGTGGAAAGAAGATAAGCTATATCTAAAGCTTATGGGCCAAACTTTGCACATGCTCCCGAGGGTGTAATCCAGAATGGTTCCTTTAAGAGGGGAATTTGGCCCTTTGAACAAAATTGCATCTGACTGCTGCAGAGAAAACAAACCATGATCCTGAGATGTGCTGAACAACTCCTGAATGCACTCCCTTCTTGGAGAAAGAACTTGAGAAATCACTAGCAATATCGTGCTTGTATTGTTACAGCCCAGTAGCTTCATCTTAAGGTCAGAGTCTCTTTAATATTCTGACAAATGTTTCTTATTGTCTATCACAGCATTGCTTGATATTGCTGGTAGGGAAAGCTATTTCTCTGAGGATTTCTGCACTGTAATTCAACGCACTTGCAATAATTTTCTGTTTGCCCGTTTAGCTCTGTTAAAGAATCTTAACACTACCTTCAATGAAATGGAACTTGTTAGCAGAGCAGGACTGGGAATGTTGAAGTTTGTTGAAGCAGTGATGAGCTACTGTGATGTAGTTAAAGAAGTCAAGCCAAAGAGAGAAAAGGTAAAGTGCATGGATTCAGACTCAGAGGAGGATGAAGCATGATCCTGATGAGAAAAATAATATTTGGCAATTTCACAGACTGCCCATTTCTCCTCTTTGAAGTGCTTAAAAAGAGGTATTTAGGAAAGCTATTGCAGTAGGAGTGAGGCAGGTACTCAGTTATAAACTGCTGTGTTTGTTGTGTCATGATGCTGGGATGTGGGTTCCCATCTACACCAGTGCTTAAAGGAGAAGGGAGGAACGTGTTCAGCTGGAATTTTGGAATCTAACATGGTTAGAAAAACACAGTTTGTAGCTGTGTACTGAAAAGAGACTTCAAAACACATGGCATTTGGACAGAGCAGAGCTCAGTACTATGCAACATCCATGTCCCTTAAGCACAAACTTTTTGATTAACTTTTTTTAGAACAACTGGAAAGTTAGCTGTATTACCAAAGGAAATCTAATGTCCAACAGATGATGCTGGGAAACTTTCTTCAAGAAAAGGTTATTATATACAGCTGACTACTGAGAAAGTATATTCATTAGATGATGAGTCTGAATATTTTTGAGGTCTTAATATTGTTGTTATTAAGCAGACAAACCTCCCTTTTTGTCATGGGATGACAGTCCTGCTGACCTCCAATGTCAGCAGGACTGCTCACATGCTTTAATATACCTTGTGGGTACAAAACTCTAGGAGATTTATCTGCTTTGGAACTGCAGTATCAGACTGTGATGTCGATGTTTGGGATGGGAAGAGATGGGTGAGAAACAGTGCCAGTTATTTTGGCTTACATTATTTATTACCAGGACACTTTGAAATATATGAAATAGTCAAAAGAAATCTGAGAACTTAAGACTTCTCTCCAAAGCCCTTCTTTCCTCTGATACTCTTATGTTTCCTTCATAATATAATGTAGGTGGCTAGGCTAGAACGGAACTATTACTCAAGTAAGCGGGAACTGGAAAAGATAAAGGCAGAGTTGTCTACCATTCAGGATGAGCTTAAAGCTTTGGGGAACAAATATCAAGAGGCAATAAAAGAAAATCAAGAGTTACAAGAACAAGCAGAGGTTATGCAGAGAAGATTAGATGCTGCTGACAAGCTCATCTTTGGCTTGAGGTCTGAGAACAAGAGGTAAGTCTAGATTCAAAGAGGGACATTTTTGACACCAGAGCGTCATGTGCCAGGGATAAAATCTATCAAACTGAGACATTTTTGGAAACATCACTTCCTGTGATGTTTGTTTCTGAGAAGAGCAAATATCTGTTCTAAGCTAATACCCATTAGCTCTTGGAAAATAATAACAATTTTTAGTGCAGAAGAAAAAGGTGAACTCAGATTAAAAGGAAGAAGGTTCATATCAACCCAATGTCTGTGGCCATCTTAATAGCGAGAGAACAACTGATTGTAAATTTGGGGGTCTGTCTCAACCTACATCTAAAGTAGCAGCAGCTGGAAATTTGGCACATAAACCCCATCTCTGTGGTACAGACTGACCCAGGATTCCCTTATAATTCTATCAGGTGGACAAAGGAATTAGAGGACTATGAAATACGAAAGGTGAAGTTGCTTGGAGACTGTTTACTCTGTGCTGCCTTTCTGAGCTATGAAGGAGCATTCAACTGGGAGTTTCGTAATGAAATGATCTATCAAGTGTGGCAAGAAGATATCCTCTCACGAGAGATTCCTCTCAGTCAACCATTTAGGTTAGAAAGCCTCCTGACTAATGAGGTGGAAGTTAGCAGGTACGTCCAGTCAAGAAACCCACTGACTACTGAATGTGAAATTGTGAAGTGAGAGTCTGGATCTGAATCTGTAGCACAGAATTGGCATTGTGGGTGGAGGTGCACAGCCATATTAGAGAGCGCCCATTTTACTTTCATGTCTCAAAGATAGTAAGGAGACAAATTATTTTGCGTCTGGTTAACAGAGGCTATTTGTTATAACAAACCGTTGTAGTTTATGCTCCAGGGACATTCACTGAACCTAGACACATATAATACCTTTTAGGAGATTTTTTTAAGGAGTTATCTATAATATATGTTCGACCCAAAGTCCAGCAAGAGTCTTTTCATTGACGTCAATGAATTTGGAATTAAACCCATGCCCAGGTAGCCCATATTTCAACTACTGCAGGATTACTCACCAAATGCAACAGTCAGTGTTTTGAGTAGTGTAGTTACAAATGACTCAATGAGTCGTCTGAGTTTTGACACTATTCTCACAATCACATACACTATATGTTTCTTTGTGTGTCTAATAGTGTGCTCAGTGAATTGCATAATTTTACTGACAAATGAAATGTGCTGCTCTCCCATCAAGTTTTTGTCCCAGCCTGGTCTTTGATCCATTCCGTTCCCAGGTGGGTTTCCCAAGGATTGCCTCCAGATGAGCTCTCTATCCAGAATGGCATCCTGACAACATATGCAAGCCGCTTCCCACTCTGTATTGACCCACAACAACAGGCATTACATTGGATTAAGAGGAAAGAAGAAAAAAATAACCTGAGGGTAAAGATAAATGATAATTTTATGTCTTTACTGGTTTGTTTTAAAAGCTGCATAAATATCTGTCACCTTGAATGGGGAACCAATTATGTACTGACAAATGTGTTGACTACTATGTCTTTAAAATAGATAGTGAATATCACTGTTCACATGACCTTCAATTCTTTGGGGACAGATTGTTTGTTTGGAATCTCGGCCAGCCTTAGTACATGCAGAAATAGTATAACCAAAAGGCTGGTGTAGCTTGTGCTTTATCTCAGCTCTGCGATGGAGTTTCCATGTAGGACAATAACACAGTCAGAGGCGCAGTTGGAACTTTGAAGAATAGTTCTCCAAATGGAAATTATTCTCAACTGATCAGAAAAAAATAAGCACCTTTATTGTTTTGTACCACTGCAGTTTGTATCATCTGTAAGAGGAAAGAAAAAAAGCAACGAAGAGCAAACTTCATTAGTGCTGGCAACTATTGTAAAATAATAACGTTCAGCAAATATCATATCAGTTCTCTTTTCATATCTTCCCATTATTCTCTTGCAGATGGCTTCCTTTAATGACCCAGATTTCCTTAAACAACTAGAACTGGCCATAAAGCATGGAAGCCCTTTCTTGTTGCATGGTGTTGATGAATACGTTGATCCTGTGATAGACAATGTCTTAGAGAAGAATATCAAAGTTGCACAGGGGCGAACTTTCATTGTCCTGGGTGACAAAGAGGTTGACTATGACAGTAATTTTAGATTGTACCTGAACACCAAATTATCGAACCCAAAGTATTCTCCCTCTGTGTTTGGCAAAGCTATGGTTATCAATTATACAGGTAAGCAAAAGTGCGTATTTAGTAACAAAGTAGTGATTATGCTGTAGTGTAAGTTTAGGGCCTGGGTGTTTGTCTGAACAGCAATGAAACTCTAAAAAATTCAGTCTCCCTTACACTTAGCATCTGATTTAATAGAAAATTCTTCTCACTTCTCTATTTTAATCTGCAACTGAGCTAAATATCTCTTTTTGCATCTGTCAGGTTAGGATGCTTTGGTAGAATTAAAATATAGAGTTATTAACCAAGGCACTCTGTTGCATTGCTGTAGTTTTATGAGATGATTGAGATGAAATAAGTTGTGTAACAGCTCTGCTTGTGTTCAAAAGAAGACTGTGCTGTGTACATCTGTTGTATCTGTAGTTACACTAAAGGGCCTAGAGGATCAGTTGCTCAGCGTCATTACGGGTTTTGAAAGAAGGGAATTAGAAGAACAGAGAGAACATCTCATCCAGGAGACAAGTGACAACAAAAACTTGCTGAAAGATCTGGAAGACTCTCTCCTTCGGGAGCTGACATCTTCCACAGGAAACATGTTGGACAACTTGGACTTGGTGCAAACCCTGGAAGAGACAAAATCCAAAGCTACTGAGGTACCGGCTCTGGGCTTTTTGGAAGGATATCTACTAATAGAACATCGTATTTACTTTTTCATTGTGCTTCATCTTCCACCCTTGAAGCTAGGAATTAGTTTGAAAGGAAATAGAGAGTTTTCTCATGAGTATGTTGCATCTTTTAGTATTGGGCAGTATTTTATTGCATCAGAGAATCAAATTTTATCTTCAGGAAAGTCCTTATCAGGACCAAAGTAATGGTTGTTTACAGTTCTAAGCAAAGAGCATTTGATATATTTCTTTCAGCTCTGAAACAACCTTTGTCTTGTCTTGTATCAGATGTGAAAAGAACAGTTAAGATATTTGTTACTCAGAGAGGATGTAGAATCTCCATCCTTGGAGGTTTTCAGGCTGTAGTTGGGCAAAGCCACAGCTGACCTGATCTAGTGGTGGTCATTGTCCAGTTTTGGGCAGCAAGTTGAACAAAAATCCCCAGAGGGCCTTTCCCACACTATTTCCATGATTCTGTGTAAATCTTTGTCTTTACTTTTCATAAATATACAGGGTGGGATTAATTTTATCAAACTTTTGATTTTTGATTCATAGTACTTCTTTAGGGTTACCTGCCCAGATTCCCTATATAGTCAACATAGAGACACTGGCACTGAATAGCTCTGCTTATTGTGATATAATATACATACTATGGATCAGCACAGTAACTACATGTGTATAAAATCAATGTATGGCTAGGTGATTGAAAAACTGAATCTGGCTGAGACGACAGCAGTGGATATTGATCGTCTTCGAGATGGCTACAGACCAGCTGCCAGGAGGGGGGCCATTTTATTCTCCGTTTTGTCTGAAATGGCACTTGTCAACATCATGTATCAGTACTCACTGGTCTCCTTCTTAGAGGTTTTTGGACTCTCTCTTCGGAAATCCATGCCCAGTCCCATTCTTCTGAAGAGGTTAAAAAACATCATAGATACACTGACTTTCAACACCTATAACTATGGCTGCACAGGTGAGTGCGATTTAGTGATGCGCCGATGCTGTGTTGTGCAAATGCTTGTTAAAAGCCACGCCTTCAGTTGGTTTACATTAAAGAGGCAAGTTACCAAACAGTGAATTCACTAATATTCAGTTCTCATCACTGGTCCCGATTTACACTTTACTCCTTGCTATTTCTGTTTGAAGAAACTATGCATATTACCAGTGTAACTTTTAAAGAAATGCTTTTCTTAATACAGTTACAAATGGTAAATCACAGCTATGGATCTCACATCCCTGGATGTAGCTCATACGCTGCTTTGACTCTGTAAGCCTGATCCAAAGCCCGATCTTTGATCACCCTGATCTTTGTGGGGTGACCAGATGCAGGATATGGATTTAAAGATTGCTCTAAGGACGTTTTAGCAGCTGATTTTTGAAACTCTTGTCTTTTTAATGTAGGCTTGTTTGAGAAGCACAAGTTACTATTCTCCTTTAATATGACTGTCAGGATAGAACAAGCTGATGGCAGAGTTCCACAAGAAGAACTTGAGTTCTTTTTAAAAGGTAAAGTGAATATTTATATATAAATATATAGCTATATGTAGCAATGGCTAAAAGATCTTTCAAAGATAGATTTTTGACTAGATATGAGTTGCTGTAAGAGCTAGCACCTAGAGAAACCACTGAAGACAGCTGAACTATGTTGGTTTACACAAACTGTGGATTCTGCTATTCCTATTTTTTTCACTTTGTTAAACAGCGAAGAGGCTAATCTTTCTCTGCAGATGTTGACAAATCTCACATTAGCTAATAGTTAGGATGTTACCTGAGAAAATAATCTTTAGTTATTTTCTGACTATGTATAAATAATTTTAGACATGGTTGCAAAGATACAACTCTGGCTTTTGCAAGCACTTGTAAAATGCCATCTTTTCTTCAGCAGACCAATTTAATCTTACAGTGCTTCCAGAAACAAATTTCCAATTGGTTTCTCTGTGCAGTGGGACTGTATGTGTGGTCATGTATTGGAGAATTTATGACATGGACATTCACTCTGGTTTCTGAATGTGACTAGGCAATATTTCCCTGGAGAAGAGTGCACGAAAGAAACCGTATGCTTGGCTTCCAGATCAAGGCTGGGAAGACCTAATTCGCTTGTCTGAACTGTTTCCTGAGAAATTTGAATCTCTTCCAGATGATGTGGAAAAAAATCCAGATGTATGGAAAAATGTACGTGCTTTTCTGCAATCCTGTTCTCTCTCCTTGTTTTTCTTCTGGTATTAAATGTTCAAGTATGATGCAATGTGCCATAGCACTCAGCAGGAGGCATGTCACCACTGGCTTTTTCTGTCAAGGTCTTGCTTTTCTTCTTGACCTCAGTTAGTGATTGGCTTATTTCCAGAAGAATTAGGGCTCTTATTATTTAAAAAACAAACAAACAAAATCTTCCCTGGTATACTGTAGATTTTTTATTTTCCAGTCAAATGCCCTAGATGAGTTATTTGCCCTGTTGAAGTCAGTGGAATTTTTGCTGTTGATTTCAACAGTCAACATTTCACTGTTATTTTTGTACTGCTAAATTGTGCTTTGATCTTCTTGTGGCAGTGAGTTCTATAGGCTAGTCACAAACACAGACTTTCCTTTGTTCTGCCTTTAGTTTCATTCCATGTCTTCTTGCCTTATAAGAAGTCTTTCTGTAAGCAATCTGTTGATACTTTTTGCTTGAGATGCTATTTTCTGTATCTTAAGAGAATTACTTGACATAAAATGAAAGTACAAATGTGTTTCTGGACTTGAATACCTTGTACTGAAAAAGGTGAATTTTTTACATTCACTTAATCTTTGAATATTCCTTTGCAGCTGATTGACTTTCTTCTTTGTTATCCTTGTGTCTCTTGGCCCCTCGTTAATCAAATTGCTTTTGTCTGCTTTTCTAGTAATTTCATTGATAGAGCCATTTGATCCATTTGCATTGTCTCCCATCTTTTCTCGCCAGTGGTATGATACAGATGCTCTGGAGCAGATGCCATTCCCCATGCAGTACCAGAACAATCTCACGAACTTTCAGAAGCTCCTACTTTTACGGTGTTTCCGGGTGGACCGGCTATATCGGGCAGTAATGGATTATGTTACTCTGACAATGAGTGAGAAGTAAGTCACTCTCTTCTTTCAGATCCGAATCACGCCGTTCAGGTATTTCACACAGAACTGGAGTTGTAATCAACTACGTAAAGGATTTTGTAATTTGCCTGAACAACAGAGCATGATTTGTCTCTCTATCAATTCCATGTGCAGTCTGCAATGTGCTTTCCTGTTTTTGTAAAAGTCATCTTTTACACAAGGTGGCTGCTCTTGTGCAAATTAGCAGTTTGTTGTGCTTCTTTTCCTACCAGGTATGTGCAGCCCCCTGTGATCAGCTTTGAAGCTATCTTTGAGCAGAGCAGTCCTTACTCACCAGTTGTTTTTATCTTAAGTCCTGGCTCTGATCCTGTCAGTGACCTCATGAAACTGGCCGAGAGGACAGGCTTTGGAGGGGATAGACTCAAATTCCTAGCCATGGGACAAGGCCAAGAAAAGGTAACTTCGGTGGGAGGGTAGGGACGTGCTGTGTGCAGCAAGGTAGTCTGTGAATTGCAACTCATGCTCCTACTGTTGTGGGCCTGTTCAAATTTCCTTTCCAAAGGCCGCCTCCATTTTAAAGGGAGTTACTTTGTGGTTCAGACATAGCATACCATTTGCCAGCCTGGGAATAATGCTTTCCTGTAATGTGAAAGGGGGCATTTGGCTGATTAAGAATCAGAATGATATTGTCATCTGTTAAAAAATAGTTGAGCTGAAAAGATGTTACTCTGCAGCCTTTCAAAGGTTAATCACTGACCCTGTGTCTCTGTGTATGGACATGAGTTGATTGGAAGTCACAGTGTTTGTTACCAAAAAGATATCCTGCTGCTCTTTCTGTCTTTCCTGTAGCTTTCCTTTTTGTTGTGGACACGAAGGCAGGGATGTCCAAAGCTTAGCAGCTGACTGAATTTGCTGTGATTTCAGTCAGTGGGAGTGGGAACTCCTATTAGATTCATTTAGACTACCACTTCCTAGACTTCACCCTCTTCTGGGCCATGCACCGCTCCTGTACTGTTTTGAAATATTTCAATGCTGTGCGTGACTTTTAATTTCAAAAGGAATTAATGAAATAAAAAAAGCATCTCAGAGCAACTTTTTGTGGTACTGGAAAAGGTCTGTTCTCAGCAAGGAGCATTCTGGTAAGTCTACTAAAACTAACTAAAAGGCTGAGTGTGCTTGCTAGCAGGAGGAAATCCACTGCACTAACCCATCAGAGTCAGTTTGCTTACAGGATAAAGGGAGAATTACTCACAGACAGTTCTTTCTCTCTCTTAAGATTGCTTTGCAGATGCTGGAGAATGTGGTGGTTCGTGGAGAGTGGCTAATGTTGCAGAACTGTCACCTTTTGGTGAGGTGGCTTATCAATCTGGAAAAGGCCCTGGAGAAAATTACAAAGCCTCACCCAGACTTTCGCCTCTGGCTGACTACTGACCCGACCGAGGGCTTCCCAGTTGGAATACTGCAGAAGTCCTTAAAGGTACTGTGCAGTGGGGAAACCCCAGTCGGGAGGGCATGTCCTGCCACTCTTACTCAGCAAAACATGAGTGCAGCATGTTGACTTGGGCTGTATGTACTACCTTTTGTCTTTATAAGCCAAATCCTTTTTTCATCATCCTGTTTATCTTATGGTGATTTTTCCTTTGGGTGAAAGCTGTTCAGCAGTTTTTTTTCTGAAGCAGTTATTTCAGAGTAGAGGTTTGTGAGTAAACCTGGAAATGTGACAAACGCTCTTTAGATTCAAATGCCACCACAAGTGGGGAATATCCGGAGAGACGGAAATAGTCCTGTGAGTCCTGATGCTGAAGTGCAGAACTGAGGTCTCTGTCTAGCCTGGCAATAGTGGCAGTGGAGCAGACGTTGTGAGAGGATAATGGTTTCCAGCTGCTACTTCAGGCTGCAGCATTTATCACAAGCAAGCTGAGCTGATTATTTTGAAGGCACAAGCCATGATGCTGTCCTAATGTTCTTTTCTATGGCTGCTTTACTTCTGTCGTGGTGAACCAGTCCTGTAAACATAATCATTTTATTTCACAGATTTGAAAGCAGTGGCATGACAGATCCACCCAGTATGTGCTCTAGTGTATCAATGACAGCTCTGGAGTGTTCACCTCCAGCAGTGCTTAGTGCTGCAGTGGGGAGAAGTGAGCATGAATGTGTCTTTAAAAGACTGCAAATATGGACCTTCTAGGTCTAGCCATGAGCAGTGAGAACAAAGGTTTTATAGCACTTTGAAAAAGCTGCCAGGAAGCTGGCTCTGCCTCAGTTTGATCATCAGTAAAGCCATATTAAAGACTGTTAAGCCATCTTACTGTGGTGATATGTAGGACACACCAAAGTGTGTAAAGTACTGATATTTCAGTAAATTAGATCTTCAAGTATGATAAATATTAATGTCTTTCCAATAACATGACTAGTTCTAAAATAATACCAAGTTTCTCTTTACATATGTCTGTCTGCCTTGATAAACTTAAAAGGTCCTTTTCCATGTCTTTACATAAGAAAAATTCCGTATTGATATGAATCTGGAAAGCTGTTCAAAATTTTCAAGCTTGCATTGTATAGCTTAGAGAGCATGATATATTTACAGCTTATTTTCCTGAGGCTATCCAGTAATTCATGGCTTCCCTAATTATTTTGATAGGTTGTGACAGAACCACCTAATGGTCTGAAACTGAATATGAGAGCCACCTACTTCAAAATTCCCCAAGAAGCCTTAGAGCAGTGCCCACATCCTGCCTTTAAATCTTTAGTCTACGTCTTGGCATTTTTCCATGCTGTGGTTCAGGAGAGAAGGAAGTTTGGGAAAGTTGGCTGGAACGTACCATACGATTTTAATGAATCTGATTTCCAGGTAAGAAAATAATTACAACGGCTCTTATATTCTTGAGTTGCTCAGATTACTTTTGAAAACATATAATCTATCCAGATTTAATCCTTTCTCACAATAACATTTTGCCTCATTTTTTTTCTGCTGCTGTGGACTCATGTAGACTCCTCATCTTCTATAATGTCAATTTTGGCCACTAAAAATTAATCAGATTCCCAATCCTTCATGTTTATATTGCCTCTCACATGGGTTTATTTTCTTAAGAGGATTTATGCTTAACTTTTTAATTATTTGAGAAAGAAAT
Source organism: Ciconia boyciana (assembly GCF_034638445.1). Taxonomy (NCBI): domain Eukaryota; kingdom Metazoa; phylum Chordata; class Aves; order Ciconiiformes; family Ciconiidae; genus Ciconia; species Ciconia boyciana. The sequence continues at coordinate 10,346,955 of NC_132948.1, forward strand.
GATTGTTAGTTTTCAAAAAAGAACTGTGTAAATAAAATCTATGGATATGTATAGCTGATTTATGAATCTTCTTATCTCACATGTTCCAACAACTTAATTAGGTCTGCATGGAAATTCTTAACACATACTTGACAAAAGCTTTCCAACAAAATGATGGTAAAATCCCCTGGAGCAGTCTCAAATATCTTATTGGTGAGGTGAGTGCCTACAATGTCACTAAGGAACACTTGACGGTAAAAGAATCCAGATCAATGAAGCTTCCTTTCTGCATGGGCTGTGTCATCAAGTAAAGCTGGCTGAGAATCTCTCCTGGGCAGTCTCGAAACTCCCGTGTAGCCCTGAGCAAGTCACTTAATCTCACTGCCTCAATGAAATAGGGCCATTGTGTGTAACTGCACAACAGGGGAGTTATGGTGCTTAATTAATTTTGAGTGAGAGTGCCCTTGGGATCCTCTGATGAAAGGTACTGAACAGCACAACTTCACGGTATTATTAGTACAGTGGCGTATTACTGATGTGAGAGCTGTACAGGTATTTCTAAAGCTCTTGCAGTGCTGTATGTGGTATGTGCTGTGCAGTAGCCAGCCAGTTCAGTCATGTCAGCTGCTGTGACATGAAATCCTACAGGAAGCTGCTATTTTGCAGCACTTAATCACAGCTGAGCATGAGCTGGTACCTAAGGAAGGTACCGCTGCACATAAATCACCAAGATGGTTAATAACCAGGGATTGTCCCACAGCAGCTATCGCCAGACTAAGTCCAAATACTTCCTGCTTGTTCCCCCTTTAGAGGGGGCTAGAGAAGATGTCCTTGGTATCCTTTAAGGGAGACAGTGTTATACCATGTGGTCACTGCTAAAGCGAAGAGCGTTTTGGACCTTTTGGTGATTTTAAACTGTATTTGCTGCCCCACAAATCAGTGTTGTAATATTGATGTAACTAATTTCTAGGTCATGTATGGTGGGCGCGCAATTGATAGCTTTGATCGTCGCATTCTGACCGTCTATATGGATGAGTACCTTGGTGATTTCATATTTGACACATTCCAAGCATTTCATTTTTATAAAAACGACAAGGTTGATTATAAAATTCCACAAGGGACTGTAAAAGATGACTTTGTTGGTAAGAAATGCTTTTCCTGCCACATAAGTTAGCATTAAAAAAAAAAGTCTACTTACAGTATACATTCTCTCCGTATGTCCATTGCTGCATATGAGGAGTTGAAAGGAACTTCAGGCATTGTGTGTGTATGTACTGCAGTGGTGTAATCCACTGATGATAATGTTCTTGCTTTGTATGAGCAGCCCTTTGTAATGTGAACTTACTGGCCAGCTCCTCATTTCTTAAAAAGAAAAAATCCCCAGGTAAACAGCATGTTAATTTTTCTATTATTAAGCGATACATTTCCATGAGGGGGTGTGTGGGGTGTGTGTGCGTGCACATTTCATGCTTGAAAATGTTTAGTCGCTCCTTGCAGTGTTTCAACACCAGCTATAGCATTTGACTTTTTCAAGCAGAGCAGTAACAAAAAAATCGCTCATAGAGTTCTCGGCAGTATTCTTTTTCCCTGGTAGCTGTGGTTTAATATATCGCGTGTTTAGGAAGCGTGTTTTTGTATTGCAGAGGCGATAGAATCTCTGCCACTTGCTAATACCCCAGAGGTGTTTGGTCTTCATGCAAATGCTGAGATTGGGTATTATACACGAGCAGTTCGTGATATATGGTCTCATCTTCTTGAGCTGCAGCCTCAAACAGGTATGTGCTCCATTACTTTGAATTGTTTTTGTAAATAAGAAATAATGAGGTGGCGAGCTCCTTGCTGTGGGGATTGCGATACCAGCCACACCACAGCCCGCCTCGGGGTGCCTGGGTCCTGGCACTGACGCTGCAGCCCGTCACGCTGCCTGCGCCCTGTGCGGGGAGGTGCATGGTCCTGGGAGGCGCGGTGGGATTGTGTCGTGGCCTTGGGGAGCAGAGGCAGCGAAACAGCGAGGACTGGGAGGTGAGCGAAGCAGCCGAGCTGCTTAGCCCTGCTGGCATGGAAGTTGTTCAGCACGTGCCCAGAGGCACAGTTTGAGGCACGTGGGGAGTCTCCCAGTGCAAATGTCAGTGCTGCAGAGGGTGGGAGACTTGGATGCCAAAAGGTGAGTCAGCTCTCAAAGTTCTCTTAGGGAATTAATAATAGAAGGGGTAACCTATGCAGGTTTAGTCTCACTAAACCATTTTTGTTTCAGGTGAAACTGGTACAGGAATTAGTCGAGACGAATACATTGCAAATGTTGCTAAGGATATAGAAAACAAAATACCGCAAGTATTTGATCTTGACCAGATACGGAAAGTTTTTGGACCAGAGATATCCCCTACGACTGTGGTGCTGTTGCAGGAACTGGAACGTTTTAATAAGCTGATCATTCGAATGGCAAAGTCATTGGCTGAACTGCGACGTGTAAGTAAGAACGCAGCCACTGCTGCTCACAGCAACTAGAGGAAATCAGTCAGTGCCCCAGGCTGGCACTGACTCTCACCATCTTTCCAGGCCTTGGCTGGGGAAGTTGGAATGAGCAGTGAACTGGATGATGTGGCTCGGGCTCTCTTTAATGGACAGATTCCTGGAATCTGGCGACGGCTAGCCCCTGATACACTCAAAACACTTGGAAACTGGATTATTTTCTTTAGAGCTCGGTATAACCAGTACACCAGCTGGGTGAGTGCCTCCAGAAAGCTTTTTGTTTTGTCAATCTGCATGATATGCTATGCAAATTGGTGCAGAAGTCAGTGAACACACACTGCTTCAGACAAGTTACTTGAACTAATGCCAACCACCACGTAGAACGATAATGAATCATTGCACGACCATGGATGCAAGACAGGCTAGCCACTGGTCTTTAAGAGCGTTGGCCCCTGGGCTGAGTACCAGGTGTGGTGGGGGAGCCAGGTGCTGCAGCTTGTCTTCTGTGATTGCAGGTTGAGGAGTGTGAGCCAAAGGTGATGTGGCTCTCGGGCCTGCACGTCCCAGAGTCTTACCTGACCGCGCTTGTTCAAGCCACCTGCAGGAAAAACAAGTGGCCCCTGGATCACTCCACCCTCTACACAGAGGTAACCACGTACAGGACTGCAGAAGACATCACTGAAGGGTCTACTCAAGGTAGGTGTTTTTATGATGATCTGGCAAAAATAACGAAGTAGTTCATTGGCGAGAGAGAGAGAGAAGTTGCCTGGCATACTGAGTCAGTACCTCCGCAGACAATACCCTTGGTTATGCGTTTCACAGTCCACAGGATTTCAGGCTGGGAAGCAGCTGGGTTCTGGTTTCTGCATTCCTGCTGAGCCCCTGCAAACACAAAGCAGGATCTTCTTTCTTCAGCTCTTTTCACCCACATGCGTGTGTTTGAACTTACCCCTCTCCCTTGCGCTCTTTCTCCTTTTTTCTTAATGGTTACTTGGTTTTCTTAAAAGTTATGGTTTTCTTAAAATGGTTTTCTTAAAAGTTACCAGTCCTGTCAGGTTTATAAAGACCTATTTACACCACAAGTAATATACTGAAATATATGTAAACAAAAAGTAAATACAACTATGTATGATTTATTGTGTAAATATGTCTTTATGAAATTTCTATGAGTAGCAATGCTCTAATTACTAAACATAACAAATGCTGGGTAAAGGGACAGCTAAGCAACGCTTTTGAGTGCTTGACCTGATTGGGAACAGAGGAGGAAAAAGAAAAATCAGATTGTTTTTGCTGAATCTAACTTCCAGTTAAAAATAAAAGTCACCTCAAGGGCTTACCTAGACTATTCTTTATTTGCTACCATTTCATCAAAATGCTTGGTATTTGTACCAGAACAACTCTATCCCGACCCTTCACCTCCTGTCAGAATGATCTAACACGCAGTCCCACAGGAGTTAAAAAGCTCTTACAACTTGGCTGTTACTTGGGCAAGTAACTGGAGGATGGCACCCGCTGTGGGGAAGAAAACCATGAGCAAATCAGTATTTATTCCTCATAGTTTATCATATGTAGTGCAACTGAGACAATTTTAATTTGAAAAAATTTTTTTAAACATGGTAGGTCACAGTTGTATTATAAAAACAAACACCACAGACAAATATACCTCTGTGTAGCTGCAGCTTGAAATGATGAAGTGAGTTTTGTTGTGACCAAGTGCCAAGGACAGCTATTGCAGGAACAGTTGTCTTTTAAATGGATTTTTTTTAGTAGCCCACTTTACGTGAGATGTTGCATTTTCTGCCTGTGCAGGCTGCTTTGTTTCTGGTCTGTTTCTGGAAGGAGCAGACTGGGACATAGCGCACCGCTGCCTTACCAAAAGCAAGCCCGGAGTCCTGGTGGTGGAGTTACCCATCCTGAAGATAATCCCCACTGAAGCGCGCAGGCTCAAACTCCAGGTACCGCTCCTCTGGGGACACAGTGGTCGAGTAGTTTATTAACTTCCTTCTATTTTCACATCTCAAGAGCTGGCCGTCCCTTCCCTCTTTCTTAGCACAAGCGGCACTATTTTATCATGACCACTAGTATATAAAGCATGCAGTTTAACACTTCTTACATTAGCCATCATTAAAGTTTTTCTTTTCTAGGGGTTACGCTCAAGGGGGGTTAATACATTTGCTGCCCCTTTTCTGTTCAGGCAGTATGGAACCATCTTGGGACATGCTTATAATCCCACTGCTCTTTTCATTATTTCCCATTACCAGCTAATGACACAAAGGATGTTTACATTTTCTGGGTATCGGTTATTTAAGACTTACAACAAAACCAGTGAATTTCTGAAGACGGTCATCTCTCCTAGAGGCCCTTTTTGTTTCCATTTTCATGTAGTACTTCAAGCACTACTCAGTGTCCTTCTTTCCTCCACACTCTTTTAGAACACCCTCCGGACACCTGTGTATACAACCTCCCTGAGAAGGAATGCGATGGGTGTCGGCCTTGTTTTTGAAGCTGATCTTTACACTACAAAGCACATTTCCCATTGGGTCCTTCAAGGCGTTTGTCTCACCTTGAACACAGACTGACTGACGTTGGCACTAGATTTTTCCCACAGAATCCAACCCGTTGCGCGGGGCGGGGGGGGGCATCAAACTAGGCAAAGATTCACACCATGGGTGGGACAGCGTTCTCTTAGGCACACCTGACTTTCCATAGTATGATATGACCGAGCTAGTACGATCAATAAACACATTGGAAGAGAGAGAAAAGTGTTTTTCATAATTTGCATTTCCTTTTAGAAAGGCTCCAAGCCGGTCTATGTATATGAAAGAGGTAATAAGTTAGTCTCACACACACAAAGACTAAGGTTTGCCTGTATGGTTGTAAGAAATGTTTTTAATTGCCCAAAGCATCACTTCTGCTGTGCTTAGAAGCGGTGCCTTCCATCATCCTTGAACAAGTGGCAGGGTAGATCAGTCATACAATAGATCGCCATAAAAATATGGCAACAACAGCCAAAAAAAACCAAAACCACTGCTGGTTAATGCAATACACTTAAAAACAGTAAACCACGGAATAAGAAGCTTTCTTTAACCAACCATTTTCCAGGAACACAGCTTTTCCCTATCCCTCCCCACCAGTCATGAAACAAATCCTACCACGCAAACGGCACGGAGGTCGTCTTGGGCTTCAGAACAGCAAGTGACTGAGTTGTGAGGGTGCACGGGGCAGGGCACAGGAGGCCTTAGGGCTAGTGGATATTCAAACCCTCTCTGACTGGGAACAACCCTGCTGGAAGTTGTCATGCTGCACAGGAAATTTAGCAGTACCACAGTTAGGAAGAACAGCTTTTGTCATCCTGCCAGTGCCTTTGTGGGGGAAGCTGACAGAGAGTGAGCCAGGGCTCCAGAGGGAGACACACACCGACACACAGCTGCAGAAGAAGCTGAAGAGGGGCAGACTACAGCTGGCGAGGGGAAGGCAAGAGGGCAGGCAGGGATCCTTCATCAGCTTTCACAGCGATTACGCGTTCTGAGTTTTTGAAGGCACATCATAAGCTTAGCAGCATTTGGGAGCCATTGTTTCTTGCTGGTCCTACTCAGAGGCTGCAGACAAGAGTGAAGCAGAGGTGAGCTGGAGGTGCTGATCAAAATTTAAGAAAAAATGGTCAAATTTGTGCTCCTTTCCCAAAACTACGTACTCTCACAGCTCTCAGTTATGCCTTTCTTTCCTAGGGAAAAAATAACTAAATAAATAAAAAAATCAGGTAGTCTAACAGATGTAGGGTCTACCTGTTGCTTACTAGAAAGGAGTAGGGGAACCAGGGCAAGTGCAAGGCAAGTCCATCGCAATCCACAAGGATAAAAATCAAGGATGCCAGGTTCTCCTCCTGTGTGAAGTGGTTACATCAGTTAAATTGAAAACTAAATACACTTTAGAGGGACAGCTCAGGTTTCTAAGCTGACAGAAGCCAGCACTGTCTGATGATGTCCAGAACAAGGGTAAGGTTTTCAGGAAACAAAAATCATCCCTTTACAAAAAAGTGCAGGTTAGAGCATAAAGAACCATTTCCATGTGGATAGCTAGTTACATCTTCTCCCCAGAAAAGGAGCTCTGAGCCAGTACAGAAGGTGCTACACGTGCAGTGTACTGACCAATGTAAAATGTGTAATGGAGCCATCCAATTTAAAAAAGAAAACAAACAAAACCCCCCAAAACCACAAAAAAACCAAAAAACCAAAACAAAATTAAAAAACCCAACCCAGTGTTCATACTCTTTCTATGAGGATCATTAACCCTTTAAAAGAGCTTTATCCCACCCCTTTTTTACATAAACAAAGACACAACCCAAAGTATTTATTTAGGATTAATCACGTAATGTTTGCTGGGACTCTCAGGATTTTGAAAAAGAGAAACTATGAACACAGTTTGCAACTGAGAGCATGTGCATGTGAAGGAAAAGATGTCCTTAGTTCATTTTAAAGTGTACGTACATCTGCATTATTTTCAGTGCTACTGTGAGAAAGGCTTTGTCATGGAGGTTAGTGTTTGCGTATGACGTGCTTACATACACAGTGAAGACAAAAGAACCACTGATAGGTCAAATGTTAACAGCCAGTACATGTTGCTGCAGGGTTATAGTTAAGTTTGCTGTCACTAATACGGGTTAATAACACAGCCTGCAGCCTGTGCCTTTGTCCACACGTGTAGTTACAATAAATGGAGCAGTGCTCAGAAGCAAGCGGTCAGGTACCCCTGATTTGGCCACAGCATTTAGTAGTTATATACCTTGCCATATGAACACAGTCATAGTAGGTTTCATTAGAGGAGCGTAATCTATTAATGATGTATCTGGAAGAAGTTTGGCATGCATGGGGCATCAAAAGAAACTTTACTGCAGGTGCCATTTATCCTACAGGATCACAGTGCATAAAGAGCAACAGAGTAGAGCATTTCAGTGATTTTACTCAAACAGTTCTGTCTGTCCCTGAGTGCTTTCTGACCACTTTGCTTCCGTGGACCTGATCCACTGCCAGCGTTTCAACCTCTGGCTGAGGCTGGGATGGCGCGACATGGTGGATGCGATGCGCCACCCCAATGTGCGCCTTGTGCGGCTTCTCTCGGGCTGGGCTGTGCGATTCACTGGATGCACGATCTGAAGCAATAGGTGGAATAACCAACGGCCTCTCCTTAATAAGATGGACCTCTGCTGTCTCCCTGGCCAACAGAAACGGAGTGGGATCAGGCATGGCATCCACAGGCTCTCTCAACAGCAGCTTCCGGCTATCTGATCCTATTCGGTAGGCCTCTTCAAACTCAGGGTTGAGCGGTGTTGACAGACTCTTCTTCATTCTGCGCCGTGGAGTCTCCGGCAGTTTATCTTTGGGAGGGGACGGCTTATAGTTGGACAACACGGGACTGCCAGAAGGGGTCCCCTCCGAAGTCCCGCTTGAGCTCATCAGCTTCTTCTTAGTAGCATGCAGCTGAGAAGTTAAATAAGCAATAGTGCTCGCTCTCTGCTCTAGTTCACTTGACAACATATTGAGCTTATGGCTTTTCATTTTTAACTCTTCCAAATACTTCTTTTCTCTTTCTTTAATAGTGTTTTCCAGCACCATTATCATCGCATTCTTTTGTTCGAGTTCTTTCAGTAATTCATTATTTTCAGCCTCTTTGACTTTCAGCTGAGCTTCGAGATCTTCACACTTTCTTTTGAGTTCATCACTTCTGGAACTACCATTTCCTAGAAGGATAGGAAAAGCGGAAGTGTTTCAAGTTAACAATAGCTACTAAGTAAAATAGTGCAATAGGGTTCCTTTTGCCATCCCGAAGCCATAAGAGAAATCCCAAAGCCTAACTTCAGCTCATACTCTTAAAATGACTTCAGCTTCAGAAGGAAGCACCAGGACAGCTTCTAAGGAAACGATGACGAGCTAGTGCCACTCACCGTGGTTTAACAGCATTTAACAGTGTTGATACTAAGCAGAGATGCTTCACGTGCTGGAGAACAGGGATTACAGAAACCATGCTTGCTGAACTTGATCAAAATTGGAGCCATTTTGCAAATCCTCTGGTTAAGAGGAACTTCTCCCACTGCAAATGCCAGACTGGCTGGAAAGAGTGATGGAGCAGTGTCACAGCTCTCCAGGAAGACATGCTCAGGCTTTAGCGTCACCCCTCCACAGGCAGCTGAAGCCTGTGACTCTAAGGCAGAGGTGTGCCTCTTCACTAAGGCTTTGCTGCTGTAGAAGTCTCTGTGGGGATTAGGTGTCTGAGCCCGGCTGCCTTCTCCTCACGAGAGCGTGACACATCACCCCATAACACCAGGGGTTCTTGCACTGGTGAGGCCACACCACCAGGAACAGGCAGGCTGACCCGCCTCAGCACCCCTGCCCTAACGCCAAAGGGTGTGTGGGGCGATTTTGTCACTCTTCCCTTAGTTATTACAGCAGGATGGCTTCCCAACTGTTTAGCAGAGACCAGCAGCCTGAATTTGTCCAATAACCCTATGCACCCTAACCCAAGCACCCTATGTCACAGGGCTATCAACTATAAAGTGTTAGGTATTGTCCCCTCCACCCTGGGCAGTGCCTGAGCTTGGCACAGCATCAACACAGTGGCATCACCAATAGATCACCTACTCTGAAAATCCTGTGATGAGAAGCGTCTGAGCAACTTTGCAGTATCAAGAAATAATGCTGAGCACATGCAAAGCTGCTCAGTTGCTTTGCTAAATTTGCCCATGTTCTCCATTATCTGCAATACGTGTCCTGTCCCACACTGCCCCGATCTAGGAGGTTACTCCCAGGGAGTATTTCATTCCTGTGCTGTTGATATACCTGTTGATAATATAAAACATCTGAAATAACTCAAATCTAGTGCGTGTGTGTATATATATAAAAATAAAAGCTTTGTGGTGTAATTACAGTACAAGCTAAGTTTGAATACTAGTCTCAGTCTTCTGCCCCTAAAATTCACGTCCTATGTTCCCATGTAGCATGCAGGGAACTGACTGTCTAGTCAGAGAGAGGAGGCAGCAGTTCTACACTCTGTTCCTGGCTCTTTCAAAGATTTCCTGTGTGACCTTGGTAAAGAACTTGTGACATTTACTTCATACATAACAGTAAGTCTGGAAAATAGTAAACTACTCTTATACCTTTAGAATTTACAAAGTCAACATCCCAAGTGCAAAGTATTCTCACCTACTTGTAACGGAGAAAATAAAAACATTGAAAAAGATGAAGAAGTTTAACATGAACATTAAAAGAAAAATGCTACGTATTCCTTACCTGACAAGTCTGAACTCTTTACAGTCAGCTCATAGGTTAAATCTGAGGAAAAAAGTTGTTTATTTTTGTTAGAACATCATCATCTACCCCATACCCCACCTGGTGAGCATATTTGCAATGGGATACTTCAATAAAAATATAAATAACTCTTCCCCCCACCTGAAGCAATAATAGGAGATCCACTGCAAATTATCCAGTCTGTCAAACAACTGGAACTATCAGGTGACACATTGGGTTTGGGGTTTTTTGTTTTTTTTTTTAAATATCTTTGCTTAATGATCACAGTTGTGCCCCGAGATACATCCTGATCACCCTCAATACACCCTGGTGGAGGGCTTTGTTGCTGAGGTTTCACTGCTGCAGTAGGAAGCAGTTACTCCATTCCTGTGAAAAGAATTAAGCACCGAATCAGCATCAGCATCCTCTCCCAGCTACCTGTGCAGTGCTGCTGCAGGCGTCGAATCTCAGCGTGCAGGCCCTTCAGTGTGTTGGCATGTTCTCGCTGGAGAAACAACAGATTCTTCTGGGCACTCTGCAGCTGGTTCTCCAGGTTTGAAGTTGCCATCCTGACATGCAGTTACCCTGTCAGTAAGCAGATGTAGAATTGTCACAGTGAGTTACCTTGCACATACAAAGATCCTCACTCTACAGCCAGGATCGGCAGGAATAGCTGAATTCGACTATGGATATGCAATCAAGCAAATGCCACAAAAGGTTGTTCTGTTTCACGACTATTCCGATTAGAAGTGCTCTAAGTTCACAGAAAGCCTAATTATACTCTAGGCCAGAGCAGCGTAGGGAACTCATTTGTTTGGAGTTAACACATTTAAAGGATTAACTTCAGACAGACTAAGTCACTAATCCTGTTACAAGATAAAAGCGGCGTTCCGAGAAATGGGCTAGTATGTCCCTCTGTCTTGTTGGGGGCTTTCCACTTACCTCCAGGGATACAGGAATTAGTGACATCCCTGGACAAGAACAAGGAAGGAAGCACCACAAGGCACCATTTCTGAAGAGAATTGCAAAACAGGGAGTCTAACGCACAGCTAGGCCCAGCAGAACCGTCACGGACGCGGTTGCTACAGGGCGCCTTAGCCGAGATGTGCTCCCTGGGACCTGCGTGAGAAAAAGCTCTGGCTGCTGCTGGCTGCTGTTGCGTTTCCTCACCACACTAGCGCAGGATCCTGTACCCAGTGCAGGCCCCACGGCACTGGAGACTGGCATCCCGCATGGGCCCCGATGACATGGAACAAGACAATTGACAAGGACAATGTCTCATTTAAAGAGAAAACAGATTTTTCTTGCTCAGGTTATGAGTACGTGGAAAATGTTACACCAGTGGGTTTTCCTTGCGGAACAGCCTTATAAAACTAGGCCTTGGCTACAGCAGTGCTCAGACTCAAAGACAGAAGTGGTTAACTGTACGATGCTGAGAGGCATTCTGGAAGACCCCGGCACTGCCCGTGTTACTGCTGCTCCCGATAAGGCAACCATGGTTTTATGTATATCCAGAGGCCAAACTGCCGAGAAGCATCCATCTGGTAGAGCTGGAGATACAGACTCCCAAATGAATTCCCTGATCTAGAGGTAAAAATAGCTCCTGGCACCAGGCGCAGCCAGATGCTTCCTGTGGAGAAGCATGCGCGGTGCCCCCGGGCTCTCTTCTGTGACATTTTAAAGGAGTACCAGGAGGAGCATCCAGAGAAGCACAAACAGGAGTTAGCAGGTCCCTAGTGATATCTAGTCACCAAGTCTGTCATGACACGATTTTGTTTATTGTCCTAGTGAAAATAACCATACTAATGAGAGAAAGCAACAGTGACAGTATGCAATCATCCTGCAACCTCAAAGCACAAAATCACTCAGGTATACTTTTACTAGTTCTTGAATGTCACTGTGTGATCGTTACCGCTCTCTGCATACACGGAGGGCTGTATCATGAGCAGTGCTGCTACAGCCAGGGTGCATGGTGCTGCTCCACCTACAGCTGGTTTACAGAGGGTGCAGGGCCTACATGAGAAGAACTTTCCAAAAACATACGTCCTTAATAACTCCACATTACTACACTTTAAATTCCTTTAGCAAGAAAGCTGTCATGCTTGGGAAGCTTTCTGGGAAGTCAGCCTTCTTCTTGGGCAGCTCAGGAGCACGACGACAGCACAAAAATAGGCACACAGACAAATCGTAGAGTGCCAGGCTAACGGGGACACCGGAGTGACAGGCAGTACCACATACTGGGTGGGAATTACACAAGCCATGCTGCGAGAAACACTTTCAGGGGGACAGAGCCGCAGAGGGAACTCTGTCCCAGCCCCCGGCCTACCGCCAGGACCGCTGGGGAAAGGTTTGTCATGTGCCCCTGCACGCTCCCCGAGCGGAGCTGATGGTCTGGCCTGGTAGGGCTGGAAGCCACAGCGGCCCTCTCCTGCTGCCCAGTAAGCCAGCCAAGGAGGCAGGAGACTGATAAAGTGGTCAGGATGCTGGGTTAAACACTGCTGATGTATGAGGAGCATTACCTTTGTCATTCCAGTACTAAAGAGTAAATTCAGTTATCTGTGTAGTTTCATAAAAACAATTACAGTATTTAGGTTATAAAGATAAGTAAAGAATCGGGACTCCTGTCGCCTGGACAACCATCTGCAACGGCATTACAACCACAGTCTGTAATTACAAGAGCACATATTGTGCATAAGATAGACCTTAATTCTGTCCCGCGGCTGCCTCGCAGGCACCTTCACGGGTTCCTCCTGCCATGTCAAGTGTTTTCCATTGGGCTCTTTTTGGTTTGTAGTTTTATGACAAAAATTGATTCTACAAGTTTAAAATTGGTAGAGCATACGCTCAGAGAAAGTACCACATTTTTTTCATTCCTAAACATAACACAGCCCTGTGTTTAATTTTATACTTTTTACTCTCCAAAAGAACACCAGACTCAGTGCTTCTGTGCCTTGGTAAAACATTTTGGGGGGGGGGATAAATAGCCCCTCTCCCCCTAAGCCTTCCTAATTTCATGTGTGACCTTACCTGACTTACCCCTACAGAAGCAAATATTTGAATGTACAAAAAATAAACGGTAAAAGACTTTCAAGGAATCCAGTGCTGTGCAAGGGGCAAAACAGAGCTCTTGGTTACTTTATAACAGAGCTCAGAGATTAAATTCAGTGCTCAAGAAGAATGAGGGTAACAGTGCCAACTTGTGCTTTGTTGAGTGGAACGGGTCATTTCGCAACCACCATCATTAGCAAAGAAGCAAAAATTATGGACCAAAAATATTCTAAAAAGAGGTTTCTGGGTTGGCTAAATAAGAAATAAACCGAGTTGTGCATACAGGCTCCTGCTCTACGGCTTCTGAAGAGTGGCTCACCTGAGCCGTGAGTGCTTTCCCACAGCCCGGCAGCAGAGGCTCTGGGACGCTCCGTGACCACCACAGGGTACCCCCTCACTGCCCACGGCGTCAGAGGGTGGACACCGCTGCCCACAGCGATTACTGTGGGGCACCATTCATTTTAAGGATTGGTGATACTTTAGCTGTGTTACATTTTCAAAGTGACATCATCTTGTCTGCAAAGCTGACTTCAGACAGACAGAAGCTTTACTGAATCATCCAGTTTAAGTGATCGTTATACTCTCACCGACTGAATGTGACAGCAGAATAAAACCTGCAGAGTCCATGCCCTCCCCATAGCTGGAGCTCAGACTGCATGGTACACCAAGGCTCAGAAAGGATTTTTAATCAAGAAACGTATTTTCCAAAAGAAACTCTACGCACTGACAGTGCTAGGTGAAAGACCAGCCCACACATAATATCCCGAAGCCTTTACTATCACAAGGCTTACTAACGGTGGCTTTACACCTGTAATTATAATCTGAACAGAAAAAGACTTCATCACCAGCAACAAACAGTAAGTGTTTATAACTCAGTCCTTGCAAATAAACCTGTTTTTTAAAAACTAGTTTCTAAATGTTAGAAAAAGCAAAACAAGGCTGTCACTATTAATCTCCTGAATTGTTTTTTCACCTTGATCTCTTGCATCTTAAAGATCACACTAGGATTACCTACTCTGAGGGAAAAAAAAAAAATTATCAGAGGCAGGCTAGTTTTATAGGCTTAGGAAGAAAATAAAAATTACCAGCACCAGAGCATCATCTTCCCTGCAGCACCGGTAAGTTAATCAGTGAGAGCAATTAAATCAATCCACTTTGAATTTTAGCTGCAGCCCCTCTGCGCTAAGGAGTTTCTCTCCTCGGAGGATAAAGGATCAGAGGGCTGACTTTCCCACAAGCTCTCTGCAGCCTTCCCATACTTTTCTGCCTCACCGCAGCCTTGTTGCCTGCCCGTCCACTCTCCTTTTCTTCAAGGGAAAGGGAAGGCCACCGTGGTAAAGTCACAGCTTCCACAGGATTTGCGGGCAGCAGCTTCAGTTCGAACCCCGCTCTACCCTGCCCAGTCACGTCTTTTAGACAGCACATACAAACACTGTGCAACCCGTGCATGGGCGTTCTGGGAAGCAGCCAGAAGCACCTACCGTAAAACAGGGAAAGGGGAATGTGTCTTGCATAGACAGTCACTGTACAGAGACACCAGAGACACTTTTGCTATGAAATCTGCTCAGAATTGTGCAAATTGGTATTAATAAGGATATATTCCAAGCCACTATTCACTTTGTACCTATTTTACACCAAATCTTAAGCCACAAAATTAGACCTAATATTATGAAAGGCTAAGATCTGGATGAAGGGATTTTAACGGAATATGCATTATCTGTCAACCAAGCTCATTAGCACAATATTAGAAATATTTTTTTATTGCTTTTGCAGCCATGCTTATAAGGAAATCTCTATTGCACAAATGAGGGAAGAAAAAAAACCCTCACATCTGCAGTCTGAATAGCTCTCAGACACCCACGATCACCTGCGCTTCACCCAGTTCTAAGTTCAGCAATATTTTTCCCTGTAGGAACTTTTTTAGCCAGTGCCTAACTAAAAAGCTGGCCAAACTGCCAAAGCAGAAGCCAGCTAAAGAGAAAATAGTTATCTTTCTAGAATAATATCAAATTGTTTTATGCCCCTAGAGATAATACAACTGAATGGGACACAAGAAGATTGAGGATATGGGTCAGATATAGGTAAGTCAGGCCAACAGCCTAGCCAATTCATCTGTTGTTGGGCAAGCTTACTGAACAGACCATTTCTGAAGATGGGAAAGATGAGGCTGAAAGGAGGGAAAAAGCCTCTCAGCATGACATCCCAGAAGAGTGCTCCTGAGAGCAGGAACTCAAGAGCTGGACACCAGTGGCACTCCCTCCAGGAAACATGGATTACTATTGCCTGTCTTAAGAGGTGTGCCTGTGCTGTGTACAACACGCGTTGCAGTTCATCCCTTAACACTGCACTACGTGTACTGCTCGCACAGCTTGTTCTGATTTCTTCAGCTATGCCAGCGGGGGTTTATTTTATTTTTCTTGCTTTGCTGGTGGCAGCTTGTGATTTTGGAATTGTTTACTACATGAAAAATACTGCTGAGCTGAAGACTTGCTTTTACTGAGGAATTACTCAATAATCAATACAAAGAACTTCACTTTCCTACAGAGAATACTGACTGGCGCCACGATTTAAAGACTGCTCTGGCAATTGTTCTGCTTTTGGGTCGACAAGAGAAGTACCTTCAGATACCTGAATAAAGATTACCTTAAAGAGCCTGGAGACACCATGTGTATTTTGTACAGGGACGGACCCTGGGAGAGAAGCAGACGTCCTGGCTGTGACCCTCCTGCATGCTCACATCCACCATGCTTCCACAGGACAGGGCAAGAGGGGGACATTACTTGCTTCAGCAGACTCGGTGCTATTTGTTGTCCAAATTGTTATGATTTAGTGTGATTATGCCCTTAAAAAGTCCACCCAAATAATGTATTTCAATTTAAAGCATACTGGCCAAAAACAGTGTTTTGTGGGCTGGTGGTTTTTTTTCCCTTTTTTTTTTCCTTTTTCTTTTTTTTTTTTTTTTTTTGAAGTGGCAGCAGGAAAATATGCTCATTTGTGACTGGGAAGTCATTTGCATACAACTAGTTTTCTAAGTCAGTTAGTTTTGAATAATTAGATTATTAAATACTTGAATAATTGCATTATTAAAACACTGAAGGCTTTTATTTGTTTTCCCCACTTAGAGTCAGTCTGCATATTTTGTACATTTCATAACATTTTACAACTGATCAAATTCCTTGTTTATGTAGGTTGTATAAAGATCAAAGGACACCATGCAAGAATATAAACTATTTTTTAAAGCCAGAAACATTGACAACTGTCACAAAGTTAAACCATGCACTGGAACTTGAAAAAGCTATTATAACTTAATAGCACCCCTTTAATTCTGCATTCTCACTGTTAGTGAAAGCTACTACGGTTGCATAAAATGTTTTATTTAATGTTAGTCTCAAATTTGTCAGCAGCTCATAGGATACGATGCAAGTGAGACCTACTGACCTATGCAATCTCAGACAGAAAGTTTTTTAAATGGAAATAGACTCAGGAGATGTAATGAAAAAGAAACGAATACATTAAAAAAGAATTAATAGTTTCTTTTAATACAAGTCAGTGAACATTTTCCCACCACTTCCCTATGCAGATGCTTTGACTTGGTTCCAGGGAGTTTGGTTAGCGGGATTTACAGCTACTCAAAGTTCTGTAACAATTCTTAACCTGCTGTTTCTTGGTGCATAGCACTCGGCCACAAATCACGTCCAACAACTGCTCTCATGGGCAGCTGAGACCTTAAGAAAACACGGTCTTGGGAGGGGTCAGTCTAAAGAAATAAAAAAAAAAAATCTATTCAGGTATGTCTTCCATTGGGGTTTCAAAGAGGAAATCCTATAATGCAGTTCTGGGATTGCACTAAGCTGATTTCATCTCCTGCTCTCTGAAACAAGAAAGAATGTGCAGCCAAGAATAAGGCTAAGCTCAAAATGCACAAGCAAAATAGCAAAATGCAGCAGTCAAATGAGCCCTTAATAGCCCAGATGAGCAATCTTCACTCTCACCGTGGAAATCGGTGGGACAGCTCTCAAAGCAACCAATCTCTGGCTGGATTTTGTCAGATGAAGTAAGCCAATGCTGGGCAGAAAGCTGTAACTGCACACACCACAGAACAGTTATGTCACTATGGGTTTCCCCCTGCTTCCCCCTCGTCTCCAACTTTAAAAAAACCAAAACACAACACATTTGCTATGTTCTTATACAAAAGGAACTGTGCAATGCAGAGCTAGGCAAACTCCCACTAGGAATGCATGTGTCATTTGATAAGGATGATAAATCATTAAAAGGGGCATTGCAGTGTTCAACGCTGCAGTGGTAACACACCTCCTCTTTCGCAGAAAGACTTGCGCTAAACGCCAACGGTGTCCAACCTGCCACAGTTACACAAGCTGTATCCGGATGGTGTGCTGCATTCCACCCTTAAAGCAGCAAAATTTCTCATTTCTCAGGATCCCCATCATCACAAAATGTTTCTAGATATACCTAGGAATGCAGATCTGGAAACAGCTCACAGATTGAGCCTCAAGTCCTCCAAACAACGGAGTCACAATTTCTCTTGAATACAGCCTAGGAGGAACAAACAGAATGAATTAAACAGCATTCCTTTGGAAACATTAAGTGCAATGCTTTAATCCGTGCTGCACCTACCTAAGCCCTCATCTTCCAGTAAAGTGGAGAAGGTAAATTAACATTCTTGTAACTTCACCTTAAAAAGGAACTGCTCAGTCTCTTTTACAAGTGCATGTTCCCTTAAAAAGGAAACAAAAATACATACATCTTAAATTGAAAATTAAAAATATTAAAACAAGAGCTTCCAAAATGCAACTTCTTCACATGCTCACCATAAACAATCACTAACATTTTAACAGCCAAATCTTGCCTTGAAGATGACGTGCAGGCTCCAGGCCTTTTCTGAACTTCAGTGTTTGGATAGAGTTCAAAATATTTCAAGGCAATGAGCATCTGGCTGTGTATTAGGTGTCTTTGCACAAAATCAGAGGTGCCTTATGCCCCATTGCAGGATAAGGGGAGGGAGATGCTAATCACGACCTTAGACACAGTCCAAAGGAAGCTACTGGAATGAAGCCCAAACGACCATAGTTATTTAACATTTTCACTCCTGTTTGAGTGAAAACAAAACAGAATAACCTCCTTTCACACGGATGGGGTGACTATCACCTGAGAAGCTGCTTTAGCTCCCTGCCAACACATATCCAAATCTTCCTGAAGCATGTATGGGCAGGCAGGCATTTTCCTCTCAACTGGTACCTAGCCAGTGCCCCCTCAAAATGTGACAAAACTGCCAAAATGCTTTTTGTATGCTATACAAAATACAATTTCAAGAACTAATTAAGGACACAGGAGTGAGTCTTCTTGGAAAAACCTTCAAAGTTTTAGCCAGTCCCCATTTTAAAGACTGTCATGGAACTGACCAAACATTTTTAAATAATGTAGCTCCATGATAAAATGCCCAACTGACAGACACTTAGCTGTTCTTTGCGTAGATCAGCTCTCTGTGTCCAGAGACATATGCCATCCCCAAAGTGTTTGTTCAGCTTATTTCAAAGGACGTAATAAAGGAAACTCTGCCATCTCCACAGCCAACTCGAGGGCTTCGCTATCTTTCTGCTTGGACGTTTGCCCCCCCACACCCCAACCTGACACCATTATGCTTCTGCTAATGTAGATCGGCAATAATAGAGTTTAATAACAGCCTGTTACACAGTCTGAGATTTATCTTCGCCCCTCATTCATCTGTGCATTAGACTAAACCACTTTAACTAGTTCAATATTTCTTGAAGTCATGCTTTTCAGACGATACGCTAGGCCTAGACAACCACCTTCTGAATGCCTTTCCCCTTCTCCAGTACTCCCTTATCAGTAAGGAGTACAGCTTACTGCAACAACTCTATCCCTCTCTTCCTCTACCTTCTGTGTTAAAGTATAACAATACTCACATGTAATTACTGTCCCAATAACTTGTTTTCATATTCTTTTAGTTTGTGTGTTTTAAGCCAAGCAAAATTAGTAGTTCTTTCCTGGAGACAACTGAGGGGAAAAAGGAAACGTGCCACACTCCTCCCAGAGGAAGGATACGATTTTTGCTTTCTCCTTTTCTATTTCTACTGCTTTTCGATGCTCTTTTACTCAGTTTTTTCTCTGCCTGGCTTCCCCTTCATTTTCTGATCAGAGATTCTGCAGACTCTTTACAGTTTATCTCTGAATGTCCCCAAGGAAGGACAGGTTTTAGTATTTTAGTAAGAAAATAATTTTTTGTTACTCCAACAGCAATTGGTATGGCCGCAGGAAGAATAATTAAGTGGACGTATTCCTGGTAGCAACGATTTAATTCTTCTAGATGCTCTAGATGAACAAGCTGGCACTTTGCACAGAAATCGCTGACTGCTTATGTGCCTGACTGTCTACCTGGTCATGAGGACTGACAGGCATAATTCTCGTGGAGTTTTCTCTGTCCTTGAGACCACAGAACCCCAGAGCTGTCATAATGGCAGAAGACTAAAAGTAATCAGCTAAGATCACTACCATGAGAGAGACTATTAGGGAATCAAACCAAATGGTCCTGCACCGGCATTTTATACAGATACAGTTATTCTGACCAATACAGGGCATCCAATGCTATGGCCGTACAGCTGTCAAGAAGAAACAGCCAACGAAAATGACCTGATTTGGGCATAATTCCCTTTACGGAAACAAATAAGGTATCATCTAAATAACACCGATTACTTCAAAAGAACCCCTTTAACAATGATGAAGTCCATGTAATTTTTATTTTTTAAAGTGACAATAAAAGCTCTCATGAGTAAGGCTACATCTAAATTAGAGGAACAGGTTGGTTCTCTTCTGCTTTCCAGCACATGCTCCTGATGCGTGGCCTTTCTATTTTATTCACCCCTTCATTCTGGGGACAAAATAGTTTGTTGTTTTAATATAACCTCCATCAAGCCACAGAACACAGATGGCACCCCAATCACAACTAGTCAGTTATCTTATTGCAAAGACACATTAGTCTTTCTACTAAAGCCAATTTCTTTTGGCAGAAGGGGAATGAAAAGGAAATTAATATTCAGTTCCCCCAGACAGACACAATAGCAATGTTACACATAAAAATGAGCCTGATCCTATTTCTTTCAAAGTCATTAAGAAAGTTCTCCAGCTTCAGTTACAGCTGAATCAGGACTTAAGCTAGTAAGGTGGGCTGTGGGAGGTTTTTGTACAAGGATATGTTAAGTATAATTCAAAATTTATGCTTAGAAATAATACTATACCATGGAAGAGTCAAGGTTTGTTTTTTTTTTCTATCAATATTCACTTATGGACACTTCATGTTCTCTTTTAATTTTAATCTCTATGATCAGTAACATGGGAATCGCACAAGAATTTAAAGAAAATGTATTTGTGTCTTTTAAAAAAATTTTACAGTTCTGAAGCCTTAATGAAACACAGACAAAAAAAATTACTACACTGGTTTCACATAAGTGATTTGGTTGGGCGTTTCCCCCCATAACAGGAAAATAACCTGCCACCACACAGACATGCAACTATTTAGCTATCCAGCCTAGCCGTGACTTTGTTTCACCCCTTCCACTTGCATATACTGAACAAGAATTTACTGCCATGTTTCTGAAATGCTTCGAAATCACCTCCCTGGTCATTCAGTGAACCAGGTCAGGGAACTGGTCCGGCTGACACCAAACCCATTTTTTCCACTGGCTATTTTTCAGGTGGTGCATTCACCATGCAGCACTGCAGACACCTGTGCAGCTGATGGGGAAGGTGGGGGGAAAAAAAATTAAATGGAAAAAAAAAAAATTGGTACCCTGGGCAGGGGGGTGGTACAGGCAGAACTGCTTCCTGCAGCAGTGCCGGCTCCAGGTACTCACCTGAGCTTGAGCTCCTACTGCAAGAACTGCAGAAATGATGATTTTCAGAGTTTACCTGGAATATTTGTGAAACATGTCAAAAGGCACTGGAGCCTTACAGCAAGTTAAATAAATCTGTCCTCCTAGGAGAGCTCCATTTACAGAGAACAGCTATTGTAACAGCAACTCTACAGAATAGCACAACTATTTTTCAGGCAAGTTTAACAGGCTGAGGAGCATGCTTTTCTCTAATGCATTCTGTGATGCTGTTTCATAAGCCATTGATTTTATTTTTTTAGAACAGCAACTATGATCAAGCATACAAAAATTGGTCTCCACTTTCCTATGTAAAGGTTTTGAGACCTGCTGATGAAGGAAATCTAGTGGTGGTGATGACCTATATTTAAGTCTTTTCTTAAGCAAGTACAAGATTTTTTTTTTTTTAAGTAAATAGGATGCCAAGACAAAGAATTTCAAACAGAGGTGCTTTATACTCTTACTTACATAACCCAGGTATCTCAAATTGAGACAATAAAACTGTACACAGCTTAAATCAAGCTTTCATGAGGATGGAAAGAAAACAAGCACACATACTTTTATTACAAAGGAAACCTGCCACTAGTGACATCGTTCACATGATTTTTTCCACACAGATGGACACTTTCTAAGCTCAACACCTCTACTCCACAGAGATGCAATAATGCTGCACCTTTTGTGCCCTCCCTCTGGGCACTGACTCAGATCACAGGGAGCTACTGTTTCCCTGGCACATTTTCAGCCTTTCTAGAGGCAAGTATAATTCTGTTTAGGGAGAAGCCATGAAATTTTACAGTTTTCGGTCAAGCAATGTTCTTTAATAACATTGATCTTAAATCCCATCTCTTGCCCAAATAACTAAGACCAACAGCAGCAACGCGTTTTAACATTTTAAGTGCAAACCAAAGGTTTTCTAGGAGTGAAATGAGAACAAACATGCTCCTCAATAGCAGGAAAGAAACAGTGATCCAAATAAAAGGCTTTTTTTCAAGGATTATTTAAAAAACCCCAAACAAACAGCTTGCAGCAGTTCTGATACACTCTGAGAACATTGTTTTCAGCAATATTTTGTCATGCCTTTAAGTTTAGTAGTAAATAAATTTATTGCTCCCATTTATAGTACCATGCTCTTTAACATCACCCCAAGAAATGAGCTGGTAGATAACCATAAAACATTATTAGACAAAATTATTCACTGATCACATGGAGATACTAACACCCATTATCACACTGCTGGACATCCTTGTTTAGAGGAAGACAATTCTTATATCACTTAAAAACGAGCACAGAGACTAATCAGGCACACATTCATTGAAGACACTACAGCCAGATATATAAAGGATGCCAGGTCTCGTCAAGCAAGTGAAGGAATCTGAGGATGCAGGTAGCAGGCAGGGGGGTAACATTCAAACTTGGCTCTACTAAATGCGCTATTCATTATCGTCATTTGCTTTTTCAGACATTGCATTAGATTAGTGCCCAAGATAGGAGCAGAGAGTTTGCTTCAGCACACTGCAGATGCAAAGGCAACCAGAGCTCTAGCGATAAGATTTCTGCCTGAACAAAGGGTACCCTCCCCGCTTCAACTCCACCCCGGCTCTGGCAGCGGCACTCCGTACCATTGTTCCCAGGGACAGGACAAGCTCTGCCAGAGACTGTTCTGACAATACTGGTTATGGTTACACATTATTAGCTTATCACAGCATATTTGTATCAACAACAACAGTGTGGAAGCCCCAGTAAGGCACACAGATTGATCTCTATGCTTTTCAACGTTTCGCAGCTACTCACAATGTTTTATTGTGGGCTGCAGCAGACATGGAAGAGGCTGCAGAAAGCCAAACCAGAGACTTTTCATGCAACTATCATTTTTCAACACCAAAATCCTTAGATCTTTCCTTTCTTCATCTGTAGCTTTGCTTTTTAAACCAGCAGTAGGAAAAGCTGTGCCCTTGTCTAGTCAGAGCACACTGAACTATTTTCCCTAAAGCATCAAGTTATCTGACACGCTGATTTTTCAGTAAATGATGGCTCATCAAAACCCACCACTGTTAGTTACTAACAGACACGTATACATATACAGATACACAAATATATACAGAAAGTGTCACTTGTCATCAAAAAAAATTCTTAAGTATTATAAACAGTTTCAGAAAGATGAAGGTGTCTGTTCTCTGTACAAAGTAAACGCCATTTTGCTACCTTTTTTTAAACTTTACTATGAAAAATGAGGTTAAACATGAACTTGAGTAAAAAGATGAATTACATAATAGTATTCTGTTTACACAAGTATTGCAATACATTGTGGATCCTGAGGATATAAAAGCAAGCCTTCAAAGTTTTGCTACTTTAAAACACCATTTTTTTAAGCCATAGAAAAGTAATGAGACACCTAGACACGAGAGTCTAACACAGGGACAAAAGTAAACTTGCAGACTAGTTTATTGCAACTGTATTCCCTCTGTTATACTGTTTATAATGTTCAATAAATATTTTACCTTACATTATGGCCCACATTCTGGAATAATGGCACTGGGGAGTTTTTCTTCTGCCTGCTGCTGTTAAAGGACTGACTAATGTAGTAGGTCTGGATGAACAAATATGTTGTCCTTAATACCTACAGCCTCTTGAATTAGGGCACACAGAGAACAGTTTGATTTTTATAACTCCAATGACAAAATGCATTTAAAAAAAATCATTTAAAATTCTTGAAAGCATGCAATTATATCTGAAATCTGAAGTAAAGGAAACAACTTTAAGGAATGAAATAAGATTGCTATTTTAGAGTTTGCAACAATTACTGGGCTGAAAACTACATACAGCATTTGGACTGGTCATGAGACTATCTTTTCTAAGGGGATGGGAGAGGAAACTTCAAAGATATACTAAGCAGAAGTATGGTAATAGGATGAAAACAAGTAGTTATGCGTCAGTTTAGCCAATATTCTTTTTTCCTACTTAAGCAGCTGATACTTTCCCCTGTTATGACCTCCTGATCTTTGTTGTTTCACTAAAAATGACTGCTGGAACCTCAGTACAACCAAAAGCTGAAAAATTAACAATATCACAAGTCTGCCATTATCTGTTTATAAAGCACTTGCTTTAAATAGTCAAATCAAAAAGCAATGTGCAGTTTAAGAGCATAAATGTCTGTATTTAGTCTAGCCTCTCCCAGAGGTTCAATCATAGTAAAACACTACAGAATTACATTCACTAATGAGCAAGTTATATGGAAAAAAGGCACTGTATTTACAGTCGCATTCATTTGGCTTTTTTTTAATTAAGGAGCATAATTTATATCGCAAAAGCATCAATAAAGCTTTTAAAGCTTAAGCATCTTACCATGTAGGCAAAGCCAACAGGTACCCTGGATGCTTCTTATGCACCTGCAATGCAGATCAAAATGGACAATTCCACCCTCAGGGCTGCCTCAGCTTTTGTGTTTTTATTTACCTTCACTGTCTCAGCTTCACACAATTTAATAAGGCAAACTCAAACACATACCACTGTTGTCCACGGTGGGAAGGGCCCCTCCTTCCTCCCTGCTGTCCCACCCCATGTCCTGCGTAGGGAAACAGAGCATCTACGCGGCTGGAAGAATCTCCATGTCTGAGGACGCCCTGCACTTCTTTGCTGCCATATCCACAAGCGACAGGCATTCTCCTCAGAAGGAAAAACCTCATCTCAAAGGAAGGTTACTTCCTACCCACTCCAAAATGTACACAATCCATCCATCCATCTACCCATCCTTCTTGTCTTTGCAGGCCCCGTGTTACCCATGAAAACAACACTGTTGTCACTTTTTAAATGAAAATGTACCATACAAAAGGAGACTGTGAAGGATGAAAGCGAATGCAATGTAAAACCTGCCCCCGTGGGTGTGGGTGGGAGTCAGCAGCTCCACTGAAGCATATCTGAATCGTGCAGACGGCGAGGCTGGGGAGGGAGGTGAACGGGCGGACCGCTCCCTCCTGAGCTAGGATACATTCCCAGCCAGAGATGAAGAAAACGTCCTTGCCCCTGAGCCAGCAGAACCAGGAAGATAAGGGGTAAAGTGAGCTGCAGGACAACCCCTTTTCTCCTCTGACGCTCTAGTGACCAGAAAGAGGCCCTTTTACGCTCTTAAGGGAGAAAAGGAGGCACTTTGGTCCGGCGCCAACACACCCTGGGCAGACAGGCCGGTCCAGCAGCAGCCCATCCCACACAGCCGGCGGTGCTCTTCGCTGCATTACGGCGGGCGCCCGCGGCCCAGGGGGGCTGCCCTCGCCCCGCCGCCGCAGCGGCAGGAGATCTTTCTCTCCCGAGGCGCTGCTTTTCCAGCCGGCGCCGGACCCAGGACCGCGGCCACCCCTCCTAGCGCAGAGAGGGACCAGCGGGGCGCCCCGACGCCCCCCGCCTCCGGGGGGGGACCCGCCTCACAGTGCCGCGGTGGGCGGGGAGGGTCTCCCCGGCGGGCCCGGGGCCGCACAGGAGACAGCCGGTGGGTGCGTGCGAGAGGGGGAAAGGCCTCAGCCCCCTCACGGAGCAGCGATGCCGCTAACCCGCCCCACACCCAGCCCCGGCGGGGGCACGATGCCGTTAACGCCCCCTCAGCTGGCCCAGGGCGGAGGGGACAGGGTGCCGTAAGCCCCCCACCCCCCCGCCCCCGGGCCGCCGCCGCTCCCCGGCCCCTCACCTGCTCAGCCCTTCGCGGCGGTGCCGAGGCGGCTCCCTCCCGCCGCGGGCGCACCGGGCCGCCCACCCCTCGCCGCCAAGCCGCCCGCAGCCGGGTCAGCCGCTGCCGGCGCTCATCGCCCCGCACCGCCAGCGCGAAGGAGCCGAGGGGCGCCCCGCGGGGCCGGCACTTACCGGCCGCGGGGGGGACCGGGGGCGGCGGCGCAGGCGCAGGTGCGGCTGCGGCAGCCCGGCCCGTCGCTATGGCAACGGGGGTCAGCACTGTCATCGGCCGCGGCCTTGTCCCCGCCCACGGGGGGGGGGGGAGGAGGGGGGCGCGTGCGCCTGCCCCGCGCGCTCCGGAGCGGGAGAGCGCGTGCGTTCACCTGGCGCCGCGCGCGGGCAGCGTGTGCGCAGGTGTGTGCGCGCGGGGCGACGTGCGTGTGCACGCGCGGTGCGCAGGGAGCAGCGCCTGCAGGGCGATGCGCGTGCAGCGGCCTGGCGGCGTCGCGCACGCACGCGCGTGTGTGTGTGGAGAGGTGCGCGCAGGTGCGTGCGTGTCTGCATGCCCGGAGCAGTGCGGGTGTGCGCGCACGCACACGCACCCCACGCACGTGCGTGTCTGTGTGGGCGAAGGGCGGGGCTGGAGGCACGGCTGTGACCAGGAGTTGTGCGCGCTCCAAAGGACCGCGACGATGCGCGGATGCGGGGAAAAAAAAGGAGGGCGCCCGGCGCTGGGGGGTTTTCGTGCTGTTGGCCGTACGTCAGCACGTGTCTGTGCGCCCAGATAGGTCATGGGCACGTGCGTGCGACCTCCCCTGCAAGCCCTCTGAAAGCGGCACAGCTGCATCAGGGCCGCAGGGAGCACGCTGCTGGGGCGGCAGTTCTGCAGTCTGTCCATCCGCACACGCGCCCGGGCTCTGCAGGGGCATCTCTGCGTGAATATACGCGCGTGACCTTAAACTGCACCCCAGCTGGGTCGGTCCTGGACGCGCGGCCGCGTGTGGGTGGATGTTCTCTGCGCATCTGTATTTTCTGCATAAAACCTTGTGGAAGATGATGCCACGTGGCGTAATCGCTGGCATGTGATTATATTTCTGGCGGATGCGCGCATGTTCAGATGAACAGGGTGTGCGCTGGCAGATGCGCGCAGAAATTCCCACGCAACTAATGAGTACGGGAAGGTTAGGGCAACCGGGGATTTGCCCATGACGAGGATGTTGCCCCTGTGAGTGGCACACATAGGGAAAGCCTAATAAGATTTATCTTGCATGCAGATTTGCACACAGTGTCTTTTCTGGGTTTGTAATGGAAAGAAAATCCTTCATTATAAGGGACTTCAAAATTAAGAGAGAGAAATTATTTTTGCAAGCAGCCAACAGAAAAAGCCAATTAAAGTTTCTAAAAGAATAATTTTCTAAGGAAAAAAAAGTACTACATACAACACATAACTATTTCAGGCCTTAACCAAAATAAAATTCAGCATTAAGCTGCAAGCTGGTGGATCTACATACCTTCAATGTGATTCTGTTGTGTGTGGGCAAACGGAGGATGGATCTACACATGCTTTGCACCGTGCGGCTCCGAAAGCCGGGGAAAACGAAGCGCAACATAGCCTAGAGGGAAGTATTTTTAAGAAAGCTTATTAGTTCTTATTCAAAGCTAAACCCAAAGAAGACCAGTTTTACTTGGGCATTTAGAAGCGAAAAGACGGGTACAGGAGGAGATTTAAACGTACTAGCAGTGACGGAGAAAGGCCCTGCAGTGGGAAGGAGCAGGCTGCTGCGTCCCAGCAGCGTGGGGTGGGTGCGAGCAGTGTCCCCAGGGCACCTCCCCAGCCCAGGACGCAGCAGCGCTGGCAGCTGGTGCCTCCCGGCGCCCTGTGAATCCCTCCTTCGGGGCATCTCTGTGCAACTCAAATACCGGTTTGCCATGTCAGGCAGACATAGACCCAGAGAACAAGCCCTCTCCTGTTCATGCTTTTCCTTCCATTTTATCTCAGATCCATCCGGCTTTTTCTATAAAATGTGGACTCTTAATTTAGGATCCCGTTAGGTGATGAACTAGTCTGAGAAGCTGATTCAGTTAGGACCTGTGCCAAAAAAGAAATGCATTTGCCATTTGAATCATCCTGGCAGGAAAGACAGAAGGATATTAAATTCAATATGGATCCCTAATAACCTGACACAGATGAAGGAAAAACCCCCAGCTGTGTTGTTGGAAAGAAAGTGCTTTTTATTAACTGGCCTTAAGATGTGACATTCATACAACAGAAGTAGACCCCTGTAACCCATGGAAGGAAAACGTGTCGGAAACAAAGGGATGAAAATACATTCATTCAGAAATAAAATTGAAATGGTCCCTAAGCATTTTTTCCATGTCCCCCTGGTTTCTCTGAAGTTTTCAGTTCTGTGAAGTTTCAGCCTGCAAATGTCACCCCAGTTTGTCATCCTTTAAAAGGCTGCTCTGTTTCAGCAGCAGCATCTGCTGCCCCTCGCCAGGTGAGCGGCCCGCTGAGCTGCTCCAGTTTCTTCATGTTCAAAATGGGAATATCTTTGTCTGGCAGGGTGCTGCGAGCATGGTAATTATGTGTCATTAATATCTGCAAAGCTCTTTAAAAATCTTGAAAAGGAGGGTGCTGTGTAATACAGTTAATCGTAGCTCAGTGACTCCTCTTTGCAGAGGGTTGCGCTGGAGGAAGCTCTGGCCCCGATCACAACTCCTGAACTTTAGAGATGGCCAAGGGGTTTTTCCCCAGAAATTCAAAGCCCCAATCCATCAAAGTGCAAACGTGGGGCTCTGAGATATGAGCATCTTACAGTAAAATCTCACATTGTTTATGCTCCACCAAAACCAGAGATCACAAAAAGCTATGATATGATGTGCAGCAGTCCTTCAGGCCCTATGTTGCCTGTGGGTTGTACCTCTAGTGTAATTATCAGTGCTTCCTGCAGTTACAACTTTCTGTGAAAACTGCAGGCATCTTTTCAAAGACGCTGTAAGCAACCACCCCAGGGTCAGACAGAAAATCCATGGGGAAACTGAGATAAAATCCAGACTTCTTGACTTCCATGATTTGGCAGGATCAGGCAGAAAATCCAGCAAGCAGACTCCAGATCCGAGGACCTCCGAGTCCTGGACTTCGGTTCAAACACCTCTGTCCCATCATGGCTTATTCTTCAGCCATATGGTCAAGCTCTGCAGAGCAGGGAACTCCTTGCATGGGTGGATTTGCCCGGATTTGATGGGATGCAATCATCTGTACCAATTGCCAGGACCTTGTTGCTATGCAGAGAGTGGGAGGTTGGCCACCCTACCTCAGGACCAGCTGAAGAATTGCTCTGATCCCCTGCCACGTAGCCCCGCATGCCCTCCACGGGCTGGCCTGGCTGCATTGGAAACGTGCCACATTGCTTGCACGAAGCATCTCCAAAGTTTATATATAGAAATAAATCAAGTGGCTGCAAAGCCTGGGCAGACAGTGTAACGCCCGTGGAGGAAGGAGGGCTCCCAGCAGCGCCGACAGCGCCAGCAGCAGCACCTGCCTGCCAGCGCCAGCGCTGGGCTCTTCTCCTCCTTACCGTGCTGTCCGGGGACAGAGAGAGGGACCAGGTAAGAGGATGAGTGGAAACTGGTGTGTACTTAGTGGCGGGGCCATGCGTACTTTAAAAAGCCCATGCTAATTAGTTAATGGGAGAGGAGTGCAGGAAGATATTAGGGAGAGGTTAGGGCAAGGCTGATCCTGTCCTGTGTTTTGTCTCAGGTGATCTGCCTCCTATCCCGTGATTTCTCTAGTCTTGGGTTTGCTATCTAGACTCTACGAGGAGCAGGGACAGAGACTTTCCAGGACATTAGGGGCAGTGCATCTTCCCACTCTTGCTGGCTCTTGGCTTTTAAGGTGCCCTCTCTCTCCTTATTTTCTTTTGCTTGCTTTGTTTTTAAAGAGCACAGATTACAGGGACAGGAGACAGCAGCAGGCTGCAGAGCTGGAAGCAGAAAAGGTTCATCACCTCTCCGGTGTCACTGCACGCAGATGTTGTTTCTCTTTGCTGTGCATCTGTAATATCAACATGCACAGCTGGCCAGGTTTTGTTTCCGGTAATGCAGATCTAAATCCAGACACTCTCCACCCTATAAAGCCAAAAGAGTTACTATTAATTAGATCAGTGTGGCTGAGATGAGAATCTGGGATTAGCTTGACATTCACCCCGTCGGGAAGGCGACAGTGCTGGAGTGGCTGTCTCTCCTTGCAAGCAGGCAGCCCGCAGGCTGTGGCGCAAGTCCTCTGCTCTCGACAGCGGTGTGCTGGGGGTAGGACAAAGGGAAGGTTACTGGGCAGAGTAGGGAACAAGAGCTTGGTCTTTCCCAGAGCTTCGGGCAGAGTAGGGAACAAGAGCCAGGATGAAATTCAACCAAAATGTTAAAATATGAAGGGTGATGTTGTCCCTCCCTGTTCCAAAAGGGAAGATTTTAAAAATAAGAACCAAATGTACGTAAGTGTGTGTGTATATAGAGACATTTCTATACTAATCCTTATTTAGTACCTTTGCTATCAGACATCCTATTGAAGAAGCATCAGTTAAAATACCCAAGGCCTAATGCTGCTCAGTAACACCGGCCAAGCCAGCATTCCTCCCACAGGGCTGTTCTTGAGCGCTGTCTTTGGTCCCTTCACTGCATCTTACCAACAGCTTCTAAGATAATTAGCAGTCATCAGATGAGATCTACTTTTTAACAAACGTCTCCCTGCATGGGAGAGGGAGGGGAAAGCTTAGTGAATGGCTGGAACAGTCAGTGTCAGGGAGTGATGACAGTTCCTTTTATCGTCTTCTGAAGAACAGTGACATTACCAAGGATTTATTTACAGAAGCTGGGAGAAATAAGGGAGATGCTGTCAGCTCCTTAAGGCAGAGACTGTTTTCAGTTATTGTTTTTCCTTTGTTTGCACAACACTTAGGCCAGTGGGGCTCCTGGTGCAAGAGAACAAGTAACGTCTCATGACAAGTGCTGAAACTGAGGCTAGACATCTATTGAGGAGCAGAACTGGAGAAAGCGGGTCAGGATCCAGGAGAAGCCTAATCTGGCCTGGCATATGGGGCTGGAGGAGCAGAAGGTGGAATTGGGCTGCCGTGAGCTGCACCTGCGTCTCTGCGCATGGAGGGAGGCACAGCACAGAGATCCTTCTTGTAACTCCACTGTAGCGTGGCGTACACTAATGAAACAGTGCTGAGCAGAGCGTGGTCAGCCGTCTCCCAGAGGCGGCATGTTGTCCTGCATTGCCTTAGCGGTCATTTGCTTTATAGCGGGATGCTCAGGAGCATCAGCGTTTGTTTTTAGTACAAGAGAGCGTCATCTGCAAATAGATCTGCCAGGCCTTGCTCTGGAAGTGCATGCAGGCAGCTCCGCACAGCAGCAGGCAGCCAGAAGGATTTTGCATCCCCGATATCATACATTGCCCAGAAAGCTAATTTAGTGCAAGCTGCCCTTATCTCATCCATTAAATGTGCAAGTGAATTGACCTATTACCTGAATGTAAAACATCGCTACAATTGCTGGCTGGGAGAAGGCATCAGCCTCTTACTCAGTCAGCTCCCTTATCTCCACTTTACCAACCAGACTCTTAGCAAATCCATTATTTTTCAGCATTAATTTGTGAGATGGATGTTAGCCAGAATTCTGCGACTGTATATATCCTAACAAGGGCAAAAGCAGTTCCCACCTTTCAATTATATCATGGGCCTTTCCCAGGAACCTGAGGAGTAAGGGTTCTCATTACAATCAGAAAGAGTGATTAAGGTCCAGAACAGCTTTCAAAAAACTCTTCAACTAGGCAGCTAAACTTAGACAAGCAGTCCACAAAAGACAACAGACAAATTGTGAATAGCCTAGAAATAAGAGGAGAAGAACAAACATTATTTTCTAGTGCAAAAGAAGACCTGTGACATCTGCATTTTCTTTTGTTTTTTTAAGGCTTTTACAAAAAAATAAAATGAAAATCTAGTCTAAGTATACAAGTAATCACTGACAGCTTTATATATGTATGCCCAGGGTCTGCCTACTGTATTCTATCAGAGATAATCAGGAAAAAGGCCAGTGACCTCTATGTTCAGGGAGCAAAACACACATACAGAACCTTGTCCGTTTTGTCAGACCGGCTAGATGTGCTGTAGCTATTACCATGCATTAGCTCTCATCACATACATTTACACACAAGCCATGATTGCTTCCTTTCAGGTCAGTGATAAAGTGGCTTTGGAGAAGCAGATTCGCAGTGAGAGATGTACCCTTGGGCCAAAGAATTGTTAAATTATCAGCATCGAGAAACCTACTGCAATGTGACTTGACAGTGGTATGGTACTAGGCTGAGGTTGTGTTTACTCCAGACTTTTTAGCCTGGCCTACATTGAACTTTTTTTTTTTTTTTCCCTCTGAGTAACTTCCCATCACTGCTACCACATGGGTTCATTTCCATGGCAGACAGAGGAAAAGACAAGTCACCACAGTTGTCAGTAGCTGAATCAGCACCATCATCTCAGCAAGCTGATGCCTGCCTCCCCCAGCAATACAGGCAAACAGGTGGGCAATTCAAAATCCTGGCTGTACCTAAGAGTAAAGTCAAGCACGTAAGAAAGTACTGGGCTAAACGATTGCAGGGGGTCCAGAAAGTCATCCACCAACCGTGCTCTGTGCTTTATAATCCTGCTCAGGTGAGTCTGATCCCCTGCACACAACTAGCCCTCTGCTGCCACAGTCCTCCATTGCCTCCTCATAATAAGCAGTGCCCATGTGAAGAGCTTTAAACCTCGTTGGACAAAGAGTAGGAAAAATACAGGATTCCTTTTGCCACTGGGAGATTCAAGGCATGGAAATATTAACTAACCTGCCAGAGCACACAGGGAAGCTGAGCTACATTGCCTGAGGGCCTGCCTCACATTTTAAGAGAGATGATCTCTATTTCCAGGGATCAGAACACGCTTACTGTTAGCTAGGAAAGTACAGATGCCTATAATCTGGCTTACAAAGAAAAGGGCTTTAAATGACCAGGAAACAGCACAAAGATCTGAGCTTGCTTTATGAACCTAAAACACATACTTGCCTGTAAGTGTAGCATTCCACATCCATACAACTCAGCTGCTCCATGGTCTCTAGATGAGGAAAAATGAAGGGATTTTGTTTTATCTTCCCTGATGGTGACTGGTAATGACCTGTGAATTGGTGTCATGTGTGGGCTTTTTTTTTGCAGGCCGTAAAACAATTAGGCCTGTTCCCCAGTTATAGTTTTACTTCTTGCATCTGGGAGGGTTTTTGTGCTTGCTGCTGGGGAGCACTGTGTATCTGGGAGTTGTAAAGATGTCTGTGGTTTTATTGCTAGATTTTTACAAACCTCAGGTTTGTATTTTTACTACGATTGCCGCTGTGAGGACATTTTAAAAAATATTGTGTTTCTCTTTGAGATTATGTTTCTCTCCGTTGATCTTTCTCTTGACATTTCAGGGAGTTGGGGGATACTGGCAAAACATGCAGAGTAAGCAAAGGAGATCTCCTGCATCCCAAATCCTACCTTTGCCAAACTGGGGAGGCACAGGATGTTTTCATTTATTAAATTAACATGGGCTTGGTCTGGTGTGAAGCAGCGTCTGAACAGAGCAGGGCATGCTGTGATGTTAACAGCCCAAGACAGTGCCATTTTCCCTCTCCTATCAGAGCTGCTGAATATCTTCCTAGCCTTCCTTTTTGCTCATCCAAACCTTATATAAATACCCTGTTCTTGGGGTAATGGACAAATTGCACAGGTGTTTAACTGTCACTGTTTCAAACCTGTTTTCAGACTGGCAGGATTGTGTTTCAGATTGATTAAGCAAATTATATGCAAAGAGGAAATCTCTCCCTTCCCTCTCTTACCTGAGGCTAATGCTAAAGTTGAGATGTAGAGATGCACTGGCATTTGGCTGCTGTAGGGTTGTATCAATTCTCTGTTAGTAGTCAGGGGAACTCTAAAACTTCATCATCTTGCCTTGAAGATACAGAATTGGTTTCCATTAGCTTGCTGAAAAGACCAAAAAAGGCACGTAGGAATCTGCAGACATGAAACTCGTGGTCAGTCTCGGCTCATGTCTTTTTATTGTATTCACTTTCAAAGGACTCCAAAGAACCTGGCAACTATTAAGGAGTTGGTGATAGAGCTGTAAATTACATGGCAGTGTCCTGAAAAGAGGCAGTTTCAGTATTTGGAAAGAAGAAAGTTAAAGTCCATTTACTGTATGAGCTGTTGCAAACACTCAGACCTTCTGATCGATAGGATGAGGATGGGAACAGCTTAGGATAGAATAATTTTAGATGTTGGGAGTTATCCTGTATTATTTATTATCAGAGATGGTTCGGTCCACTGATAATGACAGTGCTGTAGTCACCGAGACTCAGCCTTAAATAAAATATTCATGGGTACCATTAAAATGCTGTTGCTCACATCCTCAACAGATTTTGCAGAGATGAACTCTGAGATAACACTGGGATGAGAAGCTGCTTCTCATGACCAACTGACTGGAGCCTTTGGGGGGTTCAGGGTACTGGTTTTCCTTCTGGCCCTATCTGCTCTGTGACCTTTAGCAAGGCAGTTCCCTTCTCTCTGCCCACCTCCTGCCTGGCCAGGACTGTCTCCGGCTGTACAAGTCTGCAGCGCTTGGAACAACAGGACCGAGATGTCGGTAGAGGCTTCTGGGAAGCAGAGGGGTGCCAGTGGCAGATAATCACCAACCTGAGTCACCAGGTTTGCACAAACACAAAGCTGCTTCATCAGATACAGTCTGTGCCCTGGCCAGCCCTTCTCTGGGCCTTGCTGAGAAAACCCTGCTGACAGCAGATCTGTCCCCCGTGCAGGTTCCTCCCTGGGCCTCCGCACGCGCCTGGGGCGTGAACAGAGCCAGGCTCCGGACAACCTTTCTGAATAAAACCAGAGGAGATACAAGGCTTTGTATTTTGTTTTGTGTTTTGTGTATGGGGTATGGTGGTTTGGCATCTGTCAAGCGAACAGATTAAGAACAGATGGGGAAAGATGTGAAACCCCATTGATCTCTGAGGGATTATTTCAGAAACACGGAGAACAAATGCATGCTGGATTCTGGCCCCTGCTCTTACGTCCTTTCTGCAGGCACTGCCCAAAATGTGCTTCGTGCTGGTGAAGAGTTCCTCTGCTCCTGTGCCTTGGGCACCTCTGATCTCCTGTCCCTCTTTGTGCAGCTGCCCCCCTTCCAGCCTCCACCTTCTCAGGCCTTACTTGGGCTGTACCGGGGGACCCCTTTGGGGTTCCCCACCCAGCAATGGGGCTGTGAGGGAGAAGGGCTGCACCCTGCCTTGCACCCGCAGCCCGAAGGCACAGAGACCCTGACCCCCTTCCTTTGTCCATGGTGCATGCTGCAAGCAGCCAGCTTGTAGCTCCATGTCACGGTTGGTTTATCATCCATCTTTAAAACAAAGTCAGGTCACAAACTCCACAGAACACATCCCTGCTCCAATGCTGTCCCTAGCCAGGGTATCACCACATGCATTTTTTGCTTGCAGCCAGCAGAGGACACTTGCTTTCTTTGCAAAGAGCTTGCCCTGCACTTGGATGCAACAGAGCAAAAGAGGAAAAGATTCAGGGCTTGGCCACACGTGGGCACTGGAACAGCAAGCGATGGGCCTGTCCCCGGCTGCTTCCTAGCCCCAGGGCTCTGGTGGTGCCTTTTTCCTTAGCCTTTCATGAGAAGTTTGAGATGTGCCTGCAACACGCTGTAAACCGTGCAGGCTGGCTGTGCCGGGGTCCCTGGGACGTGTAAGTGGCTGTCCTGTCTGTAACCCCCCAGATGTGGTATTACCAGGCTTTGCTTCGGAGCGCATGACTCCATGGGTGGCAGGAGGATGTGTGGGCTGACTTGGCATCGTGGGTGATGGTAGCAGCATAGATCTCAGTGCAAAATGCAAAACCTTGGCAAACATTAAGTTACCGAGCTTGAACTGAGCTCTCTGTTGCAAGGCTGTGCCAGCAAACGAGCTTCAATCTGGATCAGATATGTAACTGCAGACATGGCGCATTTGCGATTCAGATAGCGCTCAAGAGAAGCCAAGCCAGGACTAATCCCTGACCTCCGCAGCCTGTTTGGCTGCTCTGATGGCCTGGAGGAACATTAAAGCTCCCCAGTATTTGGCTGTGTGGCCCTGGGGGGGGGCTGAGCCATGCAGAGCAAGCCAGGGTTGGAGCCCACAGCCCCCCTGTTGCTAACACATAGGTTGTGAGCAGTTTTGTGGCACTGGATCAGCAGGGTGAGAGGCACCTTGGGTGCCCAGTGCAGCTTAGCCCTCTTTGAGGGAGCCTCTCTGCCACATGTGGCCCACAACCCTCTGCTGATCTTTATACTGCAAAGCTTGAATGCAGGACAGCAAAATAAGGCCCTTGTCCTGCAAACGGCTAAGCCTATAAACTGCCGCACTTCCTTCAGGGGCTGGACTTGCCTGTACTGTTAAGCAAGGTCATGGATGTTTGCAGGGCAAGACCTGATTGTACTAGGTTTTGCACTGACCTCAGCATCTACCTGTAAATATGCTGCTCCTGCTTTTCTTTTTCAGGCCAGCCCTGTTTGTTAGCATTTGCAGGGCATGCCTCTGGGCAGAAGGGCACTTGAAGAGGCTGGTTTTGTTTACACTAACATTTTTAAATTGTGGGTTACTTTTTGTTTAAGCGTTGCTACTGGCTTTCCCCACCTCATGTGGAACATCCGCATGCTTTCCTTCTGGTGATTTGTGGGAAGGGACCCAACAAAAGGAGAAAGAATAAAAGTTAAACCTCTGTGGAGAGCCCAAGAAGTGTGCAGGGCACCTTTGAAAATGCTACACCCACTGCACTATGTAAAATCATCACAGTTGCATCTGACCAGTAAGCACTTATCTCTTTATATCATCTTCTTTAGGGACTTGGGGACCTATACAGAGAAAATGGAGTCAGAATAGTTTAAAGCTATGTACACCATGCCCATGCTTCAAGAAATAAATACATACCTCAGGTCCTGAATGATGCAGTGGGAGATGCCCATGGTGCCCAGATGAGTCTGGGTTTTGGTCAACTGCGCCATGCCTTTCCCCTTCTGACTGTCCTCTGTATTGGAGGGAAATACAGATTTTACTCCTGGCCCACAAAGGAAATCTTGGTCTTAAATGAGCCATCAAGCACGATACCTGGAGCTGTAAAGGCAACATAGACAAGTGTGCAGGAAAACATACAGAAGTCATGGAGAAAGTACTCCTGCCTTTCACCACAAATGGGCCTCAATATAGCTTTCCTGAGGAATACATGAAAAACATGGAGCCTTCCAGGCATGGAAGCAGCACTTTGTGGGCTGCGTGGTGCTGGAGCTGAGCCTGAACATGGCCTGTGGACTCTCTACCTCACCTGGGGCTCCCATGTCCACCTCAGTTCCTGCTAACGTTGCAGAAGTAACCAGAGCTACAAGCCACGAGGCTCCTTCACCTCCCATTGATCCCAGGCTGCCTGTAACTGGGACCAGCTGTAGGAAAAGACCCAGGAGGTCCCACCCGACTCTACAATAAAAACTGTCTCCATCCCAGAATCAGCACAAGCCAAATCTCTGGTGCAACAACTTGAGGGATACGTTTCCAGCACAGTGGAGCCAGTGCTTGCAGTAGCTGAAGTGCCCTGCTAATCAGTGGAAAGGTGAGGTACAGCAGACATACAGACGGACCTTGGGTCCATGACATAGGTCAGACCCTGCTCCAGCCATAAAAGTCCCACGTTAGGCTTTAAAGATTTGTTAGCTGGAATTAAACAGCTTTTTGGTCCCTTTCTGGTCACATCAGCTAGATGTAACAATCCCTCCTAGCCCATTAACAAAAGAGCTGGCAAGCCTAGATTTGATGACTGTCTAAACAATATGAAGAGGTGGTGATTTGCTGGCGATGTGTAAAAACAGGCAACAGATCAGCTGGCAACATGCACTGGACTGAAATTAAATCAAAGCAAAAAGCAGATGACTTTGAATGGGCTCCAAAGGTCACAGAGAAACAAGCAAAAACTGATAAAGTTCACAGGAAAACAGAGCAAGCAGAAGGAGCACTGCATCTTCTTGGCACTGGCAGCTGTTGGCATCTGACTTGCAACAAATGTATTTCTGAGTTAAAAAAATAAATTTATCTGTAGGGAGGCTGGAGGCGTAAAAAAGAAAATGAACTGGTGCATATAAGCCTGCCTATTATAGCACTGGGGAGAGCGTGCAGAAACCATGGTGCTGGGAAAGGCTGAGTTGCAGTGGAGCTTCAGTGCCACGGGGATGGTGACGCTGGAGGCAGGCTCCAACGGTGGCTGTCCCCCATGGTGGGTGCAATGAGTTACAGCTGCAGGACTGTAACCGTGCCCCGTCAGTGCTTCATGCTGTCCCAACTATTCATTAGTCACAGGAAAGGACTTACTTCACACCATATAGCCTGCTTGAGAGGATGGCTATTGTGTAAGAGATTAATGCAGATGAAACAGCTCCAGCATTAGAGCTCAGAGGCCAATGGTCCTTACACGAGGCAAGATATAACCGCTAACAAGAAAGAAGGAAAAAAGAGCCTTTGCATTGAGGACACAAAATAGCGGTGCACCAAAGCCAGTGGAAGAAACACTCTCAGTCCAGTGCAAGGAACTCAGAAGCCACGAACAGCAGGGCAACCTACCCGTGGTGGGATGCCTAAGCAGGAGGATATGAGTGTAAGTTGGTACTTTCCTAATTACAGGATCTGCTTAGCTATGTGAAGTTATGTTCCATGCAGTATCATTGAAACACACAAGTTGTCATCTTTTGGCAGTTTGGTTGGTACAGCATTTAATTATCTCTGCAGCTTGGGGCTGGTAGCAAATGCTTTTCAGACACCTAACAGAGATAAAATAGGCAGAAAAAGTGCAAGTATCCCCTTCTTTCTTGGCCTTTATTTAGGAAGGGCAGAATCCAGCCCTCAAAGTAGCTCCTATGCATTTTCCTTAGTATTACATTAGGAAGCAGCTGTAGTAGGCTTGGAGCAACCAAGCCCAGAGAAATGGGAAACACATAGGGGAATGGTTTACACCAGTTCCTCCCAGTGCTCTGACATGAAGAGTTCAAATCAGTGTGTGGGTCACAAGCTCCCATCAGTCCCTTAGGGGTTTGGGCTCTTGTGGGCATCAACTTCCAGCAACCAGCAATCCTCAACCTGGACATCAGAAATACACCAGCCCACATGCCAAATCAAGAGCTTCTGATTGCCCCCAGCTAATGGCCCTGGGCTTTTGGGACCCATGGGAGAGACCTTCATGAAGATCCCAGCGTCAGGCCTGTTAGAAATGGCTTGCTCTTGTAATGCAAAAAAATCCTGCATCCTCCAAGCCCCTGCATGCCCCCTGCCATGGGGCTGTGGGGGATACACAAGCTTCATGTGAGGGAGGGATTGTCTCAGGGCTGTCTGGTTTGGGTGGAGGAGTGGGTGGCGGGTGATGCCACTTCCAATTCCTAGCAGGAATCTGGATGTGTCTGTGCTGGGAAATTGCAAAATAGTACATTGTGCTAATTAATGCCAAACAGGAGGGCTTTGAATATACATCATCAGAATAACCTTTAGCAACCACTAGATGCCTTCCATCCATGAGTATCTCATAAAGAGCATTTATATTTATTACGTGGCAATGGAAATACATCTCAAGAGCAAACTGCCCAGCGCAACCATAATGCCGAGTTAGGATTAAATTGTCTAACGTGCACAGAATGAAACACCACTCCGTTCATTCATGCTCCGGGAGTGCTATTTTCACCACTGGCAGCTCCTGCTGCACTAACTAAAATACTTCTGATCCAGTCCAACAAGTTTTTTTCCAGGTTTGCTTCTCCACAGTGAAACCACAGACCGTGCTATATGGAAAGCTCTGAGCCTTGAAAAGTCTAGAGTTACTGTAGGATGCAGTGGTTGGATTTGATCCTAAAACAATGAAACCAAATGTGAAAAAGACACAGATGGCTGTCGCCTCTGTGCCATTTGGAGTGGTTTTTGGTTTCTAGCCAGTCAGTCCCATGCCACAGTTATGCAAATAAAGGCAGCAAAGTTTGATGCAGTGGTATACACATCTTGAACAGACTGGCATGAGGGATAAAATAGCTGCGTTTTTGAAGAGGGCAAAAAGATCACCACACTAGCTTGAAGGACAGAGGATTTAAGGACATAGAGTAGAACCTTGTCTTCACTTAAGGAAAAGGAGGCTTTGCTGTGGCTTTTGATGCACCTGGATACCTGTCTGCTCATGGGCATGTAGAAGCCTAAAAGGCTGATAAAGCCTGAAAGCCCTCCTCTGTGGTCCTCGGCCCTGGGGGAGCTGGTTGTGTGTGACGTCTATGTAACGTCAACTCCTTGGGATGCAGGCACTTGTGTGGCGTTCAGGCCTGCTAGGCTAACAACTAGCAGCAGTGAGAGGCAGAAAAGGGAAGAGCCTGATGAGAAGAGGAATGAGAAGAAGCCATGGGAAAATAGTTCAGATTGCCTTGACTGAGGGTGTACTGCCAAGGTCTGGACCTTGAATTCAGTGTGGTGTAAGGGGATGTAAACAAAACTGCATCCTCTTACTCCAGGGCTGGATTTAGCCCTGCGGTGAATTTCAGGAAGAAACAAATGGGGAAGACTGGGCTGCAGTCCTATGTTAAAAATGCTGTTCTCCAGTGAGACACCAGTAACAGAGCAGATTTTGATCTCTGATAATTAAACTCGTAATCAACCCCCTTTTAAAAATGTCCGATGGTTCCCTTCTCAATCTCTTGTGAGGATGGGGAGGCTTAGAAATGTAATACAATTCTGTGGTTGAGTTAAACATCAGGCAGGTTTCAGACTATGTTTTACTAGAACCAGATGAATTTCTAAGCTCAAAATCCAGCATACAGAATGCTGATTAAGTTTGATCTGGTGACCATCTGTCCTTGTGTTTGTAGTATGAGTAGCTAAATGGAATTCTGGAAAAAAAGGGTTATCTTAAATACACACAGGATAAAGCAAATTGAAGAAAGCCCCATTCACTGTTGCTATGTGAATCTTCTCAGCAAGAGGGGAAGATTAGGTTTGTGTCTGAAGTTACATATGCTCAAGTTCACTTTTTTTGACTCTTAGAAGCTGAAACATCAATCTGTAAGTTTTGCTTTAATTGCATCTTGTGAATTTTCCTTTAACTGCACACTAAACCCAAACATACAATAGATTGAGTTCTGGTAGTGAGAAATGTTTCACTGTCAGAGCAAGTCAGTATCTTGGAAGGTGTAAATTGGTGCAGCTCGATGCAATTTCCCACCCCTTCCAGCTCAACTCGGGCCAGTAATCACCACAAATCCCGCCCCCCACCTTTCATCCTTATATCTATCTATGTATCTATCCATCTTTTTACTTAGATAGAGCAAGTGAAGACAATTAAATTATGAGTAATAGGTCAATAACCAACCAAAGGTCATCAAAGAGCAGAGGTGATGGCTGCCGGACTTTTTTCCAATCATAATGGAAATTTGCTGGAGAAAAAAACAGTATGAGAAGTGATGGCATAACATAATGCCCTCCTTTGAAGAGAGCCAGCTAAGAGGCTGGGTCCATCAGCAGACTGAATAGGGAAGAAGAGAAAGTATTGGGAAAGGCAGAAAAATAGCACTGTGGGGATCACAAATACAGAAACAGAGACAGTGCTTGTAAGGCTTGCTAACGGAAATGGTTTCTAACATGCAAAGGCACCAACTTCTGGTCCCCAAGCACCATCTCATGCCACTGGCTTCTTCGTGTGAAGAACCACAGGGAGTGCAAAGCAAAAACAAATTCAGTCTGTGTCCTTTGCCAGTTTTCTCCAGCTGCCTGAGGGACTTTGCTCTTTGAAACGGAGGGTATCTGTTCTTTAAAAGGAGTTGTTCACATGTCAGCAAGTCAGCCTGTGTACCAAAGAAAAGATGCCGAGGATGGCTGCAGGGCTTGGGCTGGGGTGCAGGACAGCTACACAAGAGGAGGCGGCTCAGCAATAACCACAACATAACCGACTGGCTGAGATTTGGGGAGCGCCTTGGGTGTGGGAAGCTCTCTGCTACTAAGGGAGCTGCCTGTTCCAGGCTTTCTCACTGCTTACCCTGAGCCCAACTGCTTGATCTCCTGGTAAAAGGGAAAAGACTGCAACTGTGATGCTTTTCTGGGGGAAGAGAGAGTCACAAGAAGTCCCTTGGGGGGGCATGAAAGGAGTTTGGCATGAAGAGCCAAGCAGATGCCTTTGAAACTCCATGTGTATTGGCTTGTCTGCTCTGGTGACTCCCTGCTTCCACAGGCACATGCTCCTGCCTGCGTTAATACTCACATTAGGTGCTCATTTCCAATGGCTGGGAGGGAGGTTGTATAGACAGTACCTGTGCAAATGCATCTGGCTTCGATAAAATCCTGCCATTAGCGTTCAAAGTCTCCAGCTGACACAAGAAAATCCAATCATTAGGCTCCTTTCTACCTCAAACAACCCTAGGAAAAGAGCACATTGTTTGGACATCACTGGGCTAAATCTATGCCTTTTACATGGCCTTTTTCTTTGCATTTTCTTTTTCTTTCTGAAGTTTAAAGAGACGCTTGTTTTTCTTGCTAATTCTTTCCTCCCGGGTGCTGATAGGGATCTCTGTAACATGAGGCCAGCTGGAATAAATTCAAACTGCTTTCTAAATGTTGTTATGATAGAGTGTGGGGGACGTGTCTTTGAAGCTGCTGGGCTCAAGAGATGTCCCTGATTCAGGAGAAATGCAAGAAGCAATTAAGCTCTTTTTCTGGCACAAGATTGGAGCCCCTACCTGTGAAAACACAAGCCACTTGCTGGTATCGCCCCACACCAACCTCTAGGGAAAAAAAAATTTTGGTAGATGTTATTTAGTGGATGTTTCTGCATCCTGGGAGAACGAGGGCCTTGGGCAGAGCCACCTCCTGGTACAAGGGAGACTGCAGTCTGACTGTTCAAGCTCAATAGTCCAGTTCAAGTAGAGGTGGGAAGGTGCTTCACATCTCAGACAAATTAAGTCCTCTCTTAAACCTGAAGAAGGAGAATGAACAAGGGAGGCCTCTCTCTGTGCCTTCTCGCTTCAAAAAATGGTAAATATTTTAAAGTCACTTGTTGAAAGCAGAATCTGCTGCTGGCAAATGTGTGAGGCAAGTCAAGGCAATAACCCTGTGGCAGGACACAGAAATTGGGAAGGTTTTCATGGGGGACCCATTGCGTTTTTTTAAGTTCCTTTGCTTCTGTTTGTCCTTTCTTGCTGCACTGATCCTGCCGTACCTGCACAGATCCCTGCACCCATGGGAACAGCCTCCGTGACACTGTGCTGTGGTCAGTTGAACAGGGGCTGTCCCATGATTAACAGGAGTCATGTGTGGGACAGAAAGGAGGTGAAGGGCACCGTGGCCCTACCTGGCATCTCTCCTACCCTGTCTGCTCCTGCCCTGGTCCCTTTCTGGTGGGTGCTTCTCAGGTGCCATTATTCAAAGTTGATTCAAAAGGCACTGGGGAAAGGGAAGAGGGGCAAGTCCCACGCCCTGCTCACACAGGTAGCTCTCCTTACATTTGGTGAGCTGATACACTTTACTCTGTCTCTCTGACTGGGTGAAAAACACCCTTATTTAAGGAGAAGTTGAAATCCTGGCCTCATGCCTGGAAGCTTCAGGTGTTTAGGCACAAAGCAGGGGCTTGCGCTGCCTAAATACAGCCCTGCCTGCTGGAAGAACTGTTTGATTGCTCCATCCCTCTCTCTGCCAGGGAAGGCTTGTTTCCGACTCTTTCCTTCCCAGCCCTTTCTGCAGCCTGGGTTGAAAATCCCCGTGCAACAGGGCTCTGTCAGTCTTGCGGGAGTCCCGCTGTGTGTTCTACAAGGCACAGGTTGGTTATCAGCACCTTGGCAGAGATAAAGAAGGCAAACAAAGAGAGAAGTCCTCTAGGGAAGAGACATTCAGCTTATTCAGCCTAATTTTTATATTACTGATTCAGTCCTAGTTCAATCCCAATGTGTAGGGGGAAAAAAAAAAAAGAAAATAAAGGCTTTCTTCAGAGCCAGACTTTCAGAAAAGCCCAGCGGTTTATTGAGTGCTGGCCCTGTTTGAAAATCTGGCTTCAGTCATGGCTACTGAGCCCTTACAAGTTTATTCTTCAGAGGAGAAGAGACTTGTCGGGACTCTGGCATGGTGGGAGGCTGACAAGCCCTCACGAAAGACATTTGTAATGTGTGGAGCCTGGGAAACAAGACAAAGAGACAGCCAACAGCCCCAAGGAACTAGAGGGGAAGAAGCTGCATGTGGGTCTCTATCTGCAGAGCAGAATCCAGGTCTGCTTGGCTTCACCTCCGTCCCCCATCTTCCCTTTGTAGATGTTTCCTGCATAGACAGTTTCTGTGAGCACTTCCTGGGAAGGCTGCACAACCAAAGTTGCATTTTTAATTTTTTTTTTTTAAAACCACACTTTGCAAAGTTAAAGGGTGTGTGTGGAGAGCACAGAAGTATAACATGGAGGCAACTTTATCTGCACAGACAAAGTGTAAGCAAGTTACCAGCCAACTCTAACAGACTCTACATCAAATCATACAATCTCTTAAAACATGCAGTGGCAAAAGCATCATGCTGCCTGTCTGGAACCAGCCTCACTCAAGCTTTCCAGGGCTCTGCTCCCTCGGCTCCATCATGCCCTGCTTTCCCCAGTGTGTGAAGCAAAACCTAGAGCAAGGAAAAGCAGGTGCCTCTGGCATCCTCCTAGCCCTGGGTCCTGCGACAGTGCCGCTGCTCTCATCACCCTCTGCTTCCACATCCCTCCGCTCTCCATCCACCTGCTTGCTCTTGCCTTTGCCATGATGCTAGGAGCATTTTGGAGCAGGAATGGTCTGTTTTACATGACTGTGTATAGCAGTTTTTGTAAAGGGGCCCTGTTTCCTGGCCGAGGGCTCTGAGCACTCCCATGTCTACCTCTGCATTGGACATTACAATTCTCTGCCTTAGGAAGAGGTGGCACATGGCTATTTTCCCTCCTCTTACGCTACGGGGAGGCTAGGCAATAGCCTCCAATGTGGATGTTTTCACTTTGCCACGGGTGCATTGTCTATGGCAAAGCACTGGGAAGGGCTCCCTTCGTCGGATGATTTTAGGGTAGACATACAGCTCTGAGGAATCCCTGCTCCTGCCCTGCAGGAGGGGGAGGCACTGGGACACCATCACCAGGGACATCTAATTGCTATAAATAATGGTAGCTGCAAGTAGAGAAATCAGACAAACAGCTTTGGCTCTGTCCTCTTTCTCTTGGCTCCACAGATGAACAAAACTAGGGTGATTTTTGACAAATCCAGTGCCAAGGCAAGGCAGGCAGGTTTGTAAAAGAAAAAGACCCCTCTTGACCATC
Source organism: Ciconia boyciana (assembly GCF_034638445.1). NCBI lineage: Eukaryota > Metazoa > Chordata > Aves > Ciconiiformes > Ciconiidae > Ciconia > Ciconia boyciana. The sequence goes on from NC_132948.1 coordinate 10,391,702, forward strand.
CAGTCGCCAGTATGCATACTGCTTTCCAAGGGTCAAGCACAGGGAAAGAGCTTCAGAGGATCTGAAGTCCATGAGGACCCCACATAAGAACTGATGCCAGGCTGGCCCAAAGGATGCAGTTGAGATCTGCCAGCTAATTATTTTGTTAGTTATTTTAAACAACTGACTCAGCCAGGGATGATCCCACCCAACAGTGGCACCTGTAATTAATACGATGCACAGAACAGGATGAATATCCGCAGGTAAGATCCAGGGATGGCACTCATGTTGCTCTCCCTGATCGAGCCTCTTGAGACAAGTAAAAACACAGAGCAGCAGCCCAGGTTGAGATGCCCACGGGTAAATCAAACGGAGGGAGTGTCCCAGCAAGAACATTAGCAGATGAACATGTCCTAAGAACACCCAGGAACTACTGCAGACAGGAACTGCCCTGTCCTGCACTATGCTTAGTGTCCATCTCCCCCAAAATCACAGCGTGCTGAGTGGTCCTCAGCCCCACGTGGGCTATAGTCCAGGGGCTGTAACCCTTCCTCCCCATCCTGGAGCAAGCAAGCGCCCAGTGAGTCTCATTCCTTTAACTCTGGCAAACCTTGGCACCAGGAACGTGAAGCAGCCTCCAGAGTTGCCACCCTCGAAACCCAAAGTACAGAATGTGTTTCAGAATAAAGGCAGTTCGAGTGGTGTCAGCTCTGCTTGTGTTTGTTTCTATGGAAAATTGTTACTTTAATGTGAGTCATGGGAGTAATTAAGGGATAAATAGCAGCACTGCAGTTCGTCAACACACTAGTGCCATTGCAAAAGCAAAGGGAAGTGTACGCATTCCTACGGAGACACAAATCCAGCCAGGGTGCTGGCAAAATAACTGTTCCCATCCTTTGGGCTTTGGCAGTCTCCTCTGGTCTTAGTCAGGCTGGTGTCGATCTGGAATAGTCCTGCTGACGTGATTTACCAGAGAGTCAGTGAGGTTGGTTCAATTTAAGTCAGGACGCACAAGACTGTTCAATTTAAGTCAGGACGCACAAAACAGAGGGACCAGTGCAGGAACCCAATATCATAAAATGGTGGAAGCTCAGATGGCTGTTGTTTTTTAAACTTGAGAGTAAAGAAAAACATATTGCACCTTTGCTGATTTTTCTTTTTTTTTTCCTTTAGGATGTACTGACAAAAAGAAGAGCTTGCAGATACTCCCTGTAAAAGCACTGAGCTGAATGGCAACTGTGACAGTATTTTTTTACCCCTGCATCATCACCATGGCTGTGCTAGAGCAGGGAGAGACAACGCAGGAGCGGGGAGCTGAGCTGTGCTTGAGCAGGAGGTCTGCAGCCTGAGAGAGCTGAATCTGATGCTGAAAGCAAGAGAGGAGGAAGAGGGACTCGCTCATTAGGGACCACTCATACTTTTGAGGCAGGTTTTTGTGCCTGAACCACTCTGCCATGCACTAATGAGAAGTTTCTCTGAAGGCAAAGAAAACAATGCACCAAGGCAGGAAATGGAGCACCGAGATGAGTGGGGAGCTAGACAGCGATGGCAGTACTGTGCTGCTGCAAAACAGGCCAGCGTGGATGGAGTTCGGAGGTGAGGTGACACCTGGATGGGGCATTGGCACTTGCCAGGTGTAAGAGGGAGCCTCTATCCCAGCCACTTGGCTAAAACAGCAACTTTCCAGGCTGGTCTAGAGGCTGTAGCAAGTGGGTTCATGTGTTCCAAGTCAGACCTCCCGCCAATTAACCAACAGTTTGGAAAACATTTATTAGAACCTCCTTGGTGCTTCTGGACACATCTCCCTGGCACAAAGGAGCACCATTTGTGCATAGCGATTTAACACGGCTCTAGGGCTCCAGACTGCTGGTGCTCAGCAGCCTGCAAGAGATGCTTGCAGCCTCCATTCCTTCTGCCCAGCAGATTCGGCACCACCAGCCCCTCAAGGCTATCAGTGCGGGAGGCACTGGCAGCTGCTTTGGAGGGGGATCTGAGGAAAGACTTGCAGAGTAGTGCGTGCCAGGAGTGCTCTGTATTTGCACCTGTCCATGTGGAAAGATTGTTTCTCAGCTGAAATCCATACTATGGCCCCTTCCTTTATACTCCATTCTCCTTAGTCTTTGCAGATGATTTCAAGAAACACAGTTTTCCACTTTCTAATAAGCAATTTAAATGCTAAAGGGCAGCTCCTCTGCTGAAAGCAACTGAAGCCAAGGGAGCTGTGACAGTTTATGCCAACTGAAGCTTTGCCTTTAAGTAAATGTTTTAAACTTTCCACTAAGGAGACTAAAATAAGCCATAGCATGAAACATTAAGAGCAAAGAATGAACTCTGGAGACCAGAGGGATTTGGGAAATGAAATGAGATCCATCTTGCTGGCACATTTTTCCCCCCTGTCTATTTTTGGAATTTAAAAAATTCCCCCAGATTTGTCTTTTACAGACCAGCCTTTTGTTCAGCGACCAGCATTGAGCAGCCTCCCATTTCACAGAGAGCAGGTGAGCTTTGGCAAGCCAGCATGCAAAATACAGAGCTGGAAACTATTAATATCTTTTACTGCTGGAGTATGGCAGGGCTTGGCGCAGGTGCTATTTGTTTTCCTTAACAGGCTTTTCAGCTATGCAACTTGCAACCAAATACTAGACAAATAAGAAGATTTCTAGTTAGTGAGCACGTTGTGATCAACCCGACTCTTCTCCAGAATGCTGTGATGCCTGCCACGACCGAGTAGGTTTTACTTAGGGAATTAAAGCGTGGGTTTGACCATGTGGCTGTGCTAGGTGTGTTTATACGACCGAGTGGGAGGCAGCCTGGTCCTGCTCATCGGACTCTAGACAGACTCAGGAAACCTGGGCTCTAACTCCTGGCTGTGGCATTAACGTTCGAGGGGACCTCAGCATGTCACAAAGCCCAGTTCTGCAGTTGGCTTGCAACCTACATTTTCCACTGACTTTAAATGGAGCGGGGGATCTTTGTTGCCTATGAAAATTGAGCCTCCAAACACTTCAGTTCTCCCTGTGTTTAAAACAAGGAGGAGAGTATTTTGAGATCAATGGATAAGAACACCTGCGAGCGCTAATACTTATGTACCCTGCCAAGATACCAGGAGATTAAGCAAATATTTTGAAGGGCTGTAAGATCTTATGAGGCAGGTATGGGGCTGTTTAGTATGTCCAGGATATATTTTTCTCCCTCCTTTTATTTTTTTCCACAAATGGGAGAACTCAGACAGAGAGAGGGACTAGGACACATGTCCTTTTTTTGTTTTGGTTTCAGCCATGCTGATTTGCTTTGTGAAAACTAAACTAAGAGCACCTGCACTAACCCTTACTGAGACACAGTGGAGGGACTCTGAACTGAAGATAAAGAGCCCATCTAATGGTGCCCTAAGATTTAACCTGAATATCACCACAGAAGAGAGAGCTGAGAAAGCAAATAATTTTGGGAATGCTTTGTCTGGCTGCACAGGCTGGAACTCCAAACAGCATGTCATGAAGTTGATAAGGGTTCAGAAGAGATGTACCCTGTAGTGGAAGACTCCATCCACTCAGTTTGGGGTAGCTAATTTTAAGGAAGATAATAGACTAACTGGAGTGTGTGCAAAGAGAATAAAATGAATGATAAAGAGGTTTTGAAAACATGACCTGCAAGGAAGGGTGGAAGGAAGTGAATTTGTTTGGTCTAGAAGAGAGAAGAATGAGGGGAACATGATAATGATTTTCCAGTATTTGCAAAAGGGATAGCAACTGTTCTCCAGAACCTTGGGAAGGGCAAGAAGAAATCAGCTTTATAGCATGGAATTTTTAGACCGGACTGTAGGAAAAGCCAAGTAAATAGAAAACCCTGGGATGGGCTATGTATGGAAATAGGAAATGTCCATCATGGGAAGTTTTTAAGAACAGACGGTAGCAATTCAGATGCAAACTCAGGTACTTTACAAATCAGACAATGGTGTTTGCAGATGCAAAGATACTAGACTGTGTTGAGTGTGGGCAGATGGTTGCTTACACAAAACTGTTTTGAAAGTCACCCAGGTGTGACAGCACTGAATACCAGTTGATTCATTCAAAATTAAATAAATATAACTGGTGTGGGGGTAATAAACAGCATTCCTGTCTCCAGAATTGCTTTCAGACCTCATCTCTAAAGGATAATGCATTCCTTAAAAATCACTAATGACAAATGAAATTACAAAGAAAGGTGACTATGGTACTGACCTCAACAGTAGAGGGTTACAGCACCTGGAAGGCTTTCAAAGCTGGCAGATCACAGTAAAAATAATCTAATATATTGTCTGACTCGGGTAACTCAGCCTTTAGAGGATGCACCTTTATCTCTGTCTATTCCCCCTCTCACCTTCTGTGCCTGAAGAGTAAAAATAGCAAGTTTATATACATTTTTACACTCCTAACCATTGGCTCAAGTCACTGTTCTCACAGCCCTGTCTCCTTACAGCATGGGAAATTGATCCTGCTTGCACTGCATGATGGAGAAAAGGTTCAAGTCTGTCACCTCACGTCCCCAGCCACTCCTCTGCTAGGCACATCCTCCACCTGGGCTGAATGTGGAAACGCTAGAATGGCAGAAATGCGGCATGTAGATGGCACATGGCCACTGAACGTGTCTGCAGACACACAGATGATGCAGGCAATGGAGGCTATTCAGTTATCAGCCCATGCAGGAATCTGCAGGCATCTCCTAACACCCCAGTCCTAACTCCTTATTTTGCAACACCTGATCTCTTACTAAATGCAAGACACCCTTGCCCAAAGAGCTGAGCCTTGAATCTTGTGAGTGCTGTTGGTGCAGTTTTGAAATGAGAAGAGGATTTGCTGGAAGTGCTGTTCTTCTCTGATCCTCTCCAAAGGGAAGTTCCAGTCTCCTGATGAGAAGAGGCAGCAGCATCTGCAGAAGTCTGCAGGTTGCTGATAATGTTTGGGTGAAAACCTATACCCAGTTATATTATTCCTCCCTCACTAGTCCTCCAAAATTTCCTCCTCCAGCGTTGTTTTCTTAACAGCACCTAGGGAAATTCTGCTAGAAGATGGTAGCACAGGCCAAAGAATGAGTCAAAAACACCTACTCATTTTAAGGAATTAAGTAGTCTGAAAGGATTGGATGCTCTTAAGATGAGATCCAGTTGTGTGACACTGCTGCATAAAAAACCTTTTGATATCTCTAGATAAGAATAATGATAATTCCAATCTCGTAGACACAGCCTTGCTCTCTTCTCGAAGCAAGGGCAAGGTCTGTGCACAGCCAGCTTCTCTGTAGGAGCAGAGATCTGTTCTACACCAACATGAATTAGAATATTCCCAGGATGGGGTTCACAGTTGCATGATAGCAACACAGCAGTATGGGGCTGGGGGAATTCGATGCAAGCACTACCTTGCTTAATTCACTGGAGATTACCTGGCTGTTCTTGTCTGCTGGCTAGAAGGGCTCTTGTGTCTGGGCCTCGCTGCAGGGATGCTCTGTGTTAGTTCCTCTTCCATTTTTCACTACTTTTTTTTTTTTTTTTTGCCTAGGAAACCTCTTGTTAGACAGGACTGAATGTCCTTGAAAGCACCAGTTATAACAAACAACCAGGGGCAGATCTCAGGCAAACGCTGCACGAGTCAGAGGTCACAGCTGGAAGTGGTTTTAGGGGAAATTCAAAATTACTGTCAAAAGCAGTTCTCTCTCATTTTAATTGTAATTGGTTAATCTCATTTTATTTGCCTTGCGGCTATGGCTGTGAAGCTTAGGAAACTCTTGGGGCCCCTGCTCTGCTCTCAGTTACCCTGGGAGCAATTCTGAAGACTTCAGCAAAGTTGCTTTGGATTTATCCCTTGTGCCACGGAGACCAAAGGCCATTGCTTGGAGAAGCCCTCAGCAAGGGAGGAAATGAATGTGGCAGATGGCTGTTCCTTTTTCAGAAATGAAGACAGGCAAACGATATTCACTGATTTAACCTTCCTTATGGCCCCTCTGCTGAGAGTTACCAATGGCCAGTGCAGAGAGCTAAGGGACAGGATGGTTTTGTGCATATCACTCCCTTCATCCTTCCTGCACCTGGAGGAGGGGAGGGATGGGGAGCTACAGCTGGTACAGCTGTTCTGGGAAGGGGTGAATATGGTGCCAGGATAGCATCAGCTGAGGATATACCCCACTGTATTTGGGAAACAGAAACTCAGTGCGAGCAGTCCTGTAAACACATCCTGCACCATGCACAGAGCTACAGCAAATTCTCCACTAACAGGCTAAACCTATCTCTCAGCGTACCCGCAACACGAGGGCAGTGTCTGTCCAGTGGTATCTCATGAAATTGCAGAGTGCACAGTCAACAAACCACTCAGGATTAGCACAGCAAGACAATGCTGCAAAACCGGGCGATGCATTAACAATCTGTGCTGGTAGGAGTTTGGCGAAGACCTGATCGAACACGTCAAGCAGCTTGTCTGTGGCCCCTGTCTCCCCACCCTCTCCTTGGCACACGTGTCCAGTTGCATGGAATTTGCTGCTTTGACTTGCAAGCAAGTCAAAAAGCTGTCACACAGCAATCACATCTAACACCACTCATCATCACCATCAATTGTTCTCCAAATGAAACAGGCCACATCGCCAAGCAAAATGCTTGGGAAGATATTTTTCCACTGGACATGCATCCAAAATAAATACAGGAAAATCTCTTTCTCCAAGCACTTCTCCTGATTACTTTTCATTTGAATCATTAGTAAACCCGAGATACGCACACAATAGCACAAGGCTGATGAAAACCCACTTCAACATAGTGCCCCAGGTTTTTTTCAGAGATTAATCCTCTTTGTTACTCTCAGCCTATGAGAAAAACATCCTTCCAGCCTATCCAAAGCCAAGATGATGTGCACATCTTCACATATGCATCCCTTGCTAGATGGATGCTTTTTGCAGCTGGTCATTTCAGCCTTGAAGAATGCTCTGATGGGAGCTTGCCATGGTTTGTATAATCCTGCATTTACTGTTAAGTCTCTGTCTGCCCTAACATGCCAGTTCTGATGAGACCCTGTTGCTGCAGCTTCGGGATTTTGCTTCAAGGTAACAGCATGCTCCACCCTTCTGACTAAATCCCCTCCCATACAGAAAACCAAGTTTGCTGCCTTGATGTACAGTGAGTAGAAGGAAATTATTCCCTCTCTAGGGGCTGGGAAGGAGCCGCATATCTCTGAGGACTGAGAATAATCCCACATCTCTGTGGGTGACTACCTGGGCCTGTGAAGAGTTGAGATCTGCAACCAGGGCAGAAGCACAGGGAGAGGAGAGCTCAGAACAGCAGCCATGGCTTTCCCTCACTGACCAAGCCTGGGAGCTGCTGCTCTTAGCACCCATCCCTTCACTGTATTCCTTAGTGTGGCTTCAGGAAGGGTCTTCCAGGCTCACAGAGTAAGAGGTGCTCTTCAAGGCTGGAGCTTAGTTTTGCCGAGATTTGAATCCAAACCACACACAATCTATTAGCTTCAGTGGGTCCCACCCAAATGGCCCAGGTTCACTCAAACCTCAACCCAAGACCTGTCCTAGGCTCTACAAACAAGAGTTTCTCTCTCTTTTTCTCTTCCCCGAATCCCTGCCTGCAGTGGATGTCCTGGAGAACCTGGCTTGCAGTTTGACACCATAATGAAACTTATGAAATGTTCACCCAACTCCAGTAACCCAGAGATGGCAAAGGCAAATTACAGGCCTCTAGCTCCTGGCTTTTGTGTGCTGGCATTGCCTTTGAATGTGCTAAACGCCATGGACAAGAAATGTTCAGGTTTGCAAGAAAGCAGGCTTCCAGCCAATTGCTTTTACTTGGTGGATTTTCTAATAAATCAGTACCTGTCTCTGCACTTGTCCCCATTTCAGTGTGACAAGACAAATCACAAGAACTGGACACGCTGAGCTATAGTGCAAGCAGGTGGGACTCCAGGGATTTCACCAGGCTCCCTCCCAGACCTGGCATACCAGCCACCAGGCTGGTTACTTATTTCTGTGCAAAGTATTGGGCAGCCCAGGGCCACTTCTGGGGGTGACTGCACTTAAATGGAAGCCACTTTTTTCAGCCTACCCTGACCTGGGCATGCAGTAGAGCCCGCTGCCTTTTGCAGCTAGGGTGGGAGTGTTTAGATGTGAAACGTGCCAGAAGCTGAAGCTAGGATTGTACCACTGCTTAGAGAATCAGTATTTCTAGCATCTCCAGTCTTACTTCTTGAAGTAATTCACTTTCCCCTGCCTTGGATTGCTTCCTTTGCAAGAACACTTGGTTTATTCCTAACAGTCTGTCTGTCTAGATGTGAAAGCAGCCTGCAGGTTGGAGCCCTCCCTCAGCTCGCTGCTATGCTCGTCACGGGGATGCTCCCTGCCAGTGGCTTGCAGCTGGTGGCCTGGCAGGCACATATGCTGCGGTGTCATGGCCCCAACAGCATGGGGAGGTACCAAACAGAGCCCTGTGCCAAAGGGGCCGTGCCGTCCTCAGCTGCTCCGTATGTGCTGGAAGTGCCCAGAGCAAACGGGGCTCCATCCCCTGCAAAGGCAGAGTCACAATCACTGCCTGAAAAGCAAAGCCCTTCTGGCCATCCGGATGCCTGTCCTGATGAGCAGGCCCTCAGCAACAAGAAGCCTGGCAGAGCTCTGCTTCACACAGCAAGTCTGGCTTGGGAGTGCGCCAAGCCTGTGCCCCTGCTCACCCTGACCAGCAAAAGCTTTGGAGATCTCTGCCCTCGCTCACTCCTCTTCTTCCTCTTCCTTTATTCTGCTGTGGTTCTATAGTGTAAACTCTTCCCCCAGATGAAGGTCCCCCCTGTATGGCAGCCTCTGAGCCACCAGCAACATCCATCCCTGATTTTCCTCAGCTGTACCAGCAAGGCGGTGGTGCTCCCCAGAGCTGCTGATGACTACAGGCCTTCAGGGAAGACACTGTATCTGGCATGGCTCTACCTGTCCCTCCTACTCCACTGGTACCAGCTTGGAGTGTAACCCAGTGCTCCCAGTCAGGCGATGGTGTGGCAGCCCCTTGGCCAGCCTAGCAATGCCTTTGGGTGAGCAGTCCCTTGGCAGGAGGCCTTGGGGTCCACGGTACAAGATGACAGGAACCTGGCGGAGAACTGAGATGCTTTCAGAGAAAGGCCACCCCTCAGCAAACCTCCCAGCCCCAAGACTTTCTTCTGTGCAAATACCTGACATTTAGCAGCATAATCTAGCCTGAATTTTGGGCAAGGTTTCCACCCCCCCTTTCTTCTTGCTTCACAGCTCACTGCTGACATTTTAAGAGCAGTGATCCTGATCTCACATGATAAGCTGAATCCAAACCTCCTGAGGCTGCAGCCCACAGAGCAAACAGCTCTGCCTTTCACCACTTGGAAACTGGGGCTCTGAAAGCAGCCTTCTGGGTGCACAAGAGCTGTGCTGAACTATGCAACAGCTACAGCACAACCAAGGGTCTTCCCATAACTAGCAGCCACCAGCCGGAATGAACACATTGTTCAGACTGCTGTCTCACAAGCAGTGATGGATTATGTTTCCGTAAAAAGCTGAGGGAGGAGGTAGCAACTGTGACAGTGACTGTGGTTGGTAGGAACTGGTCATAGCTGCAAAGCAGGAGATGGAGGGAGGAGGGGGCTGGAGCTGCATTGTACTGCTTCGTTAGGGCTGACATCCCTACAAACCAGAGCTTTGGAAGAAACTTGACTTTGTGTTTTCTCCCCCTTCCCACCCTCAACCCACCGCATTTCTCACAGAACAAAAATCCTGTCTTTTGCCCAGCCCTACCGCTGGAGCACTAATCCTTCGGCTGTGGTGGTGGATTAAGTCTCGGGCCCTGAGAAAGCTCTTCCAAGGCACAGTGAAGATTTTGTTCGTCGGGGTCTAACCCATGTGCAGCTCACAGCTGCCATGGTTGTGAAATTGTGCTTTTTCTTTTTTTTTTTTTAAGCAGCCCATATGAAGCAAGGAAAGCAGGGCTGTTCCGAGAGACTATTCCTAATGGTCTGAAAATAAACCCAATATTTTTCTTGGCTTGTAGAGGAAAATGGTTACCTTGATTGAAACTTGGTTCTAACACACATTTCAGACAGTAATGAAGACTGCAGATATGAGACTTGTATAGAGTCTGTTCTCAAGCCTTCATAGAGGGGTTTTTTCCTTCTTTCCCTTCTCTACCCAAAACTCTGCTAAGGACCTCCAATAGCTTGTTGGGAAAAGGAGCTTTATCTCAGGTGCTAATGTTGTGAGCCACCTTTTATTCTTTGCCATAATGACAAAAGGTTAATGAAACAGAGCTGGCATTTCATCAAGGCCAGCACTGAAAATTAGGGACAGAGCTGCCATTAAAAATAACCAGATGCATGTGCTTCTATCCCTGACACACCGGTCTTGAAATATCTCCCTCTTGGGCTGTACAGCTTCCAAGGAATAGCAGAACAATTGCAATTGTTACACTGGCCAGAGAATGGATTTAATTTGTACTGTTTTATCCTCCCTGTTGGAAACTATCCTCTCTTTTCTTCCACGCCAGCTAAAAAGAAAAGAAAAAATCCAACAAAACCAACACATTTCTCTATAAAGCCTTCCATGCAGTTGGATCACAGCCTACCACAAAGCATGCATGCTTCCTCTATCAAAGGTATAGATTGCTTGCCTTCTGCAGGGTTTCTTGCAACACATCCACATAGGTCATTCTACGTGCAAATTTACAGCAGTTTAATTAAAGTTAGTTTGAAAGCCACTGGTTGGTCAGTTCAACTGGTATACAAAGCTGATGCTAGGGGTGTAGGTATACGTGCGCTACAGAAAGGGCTGGTTAAAGGGGTTGAGTGCATGCTCTCTGGCCATGCCAGGGCAAAGCCAGATGATTACAGTTAAACAGTCTGCAAGAGGGGAATTTAACTTTTTGGATACAGAGAAGGAAAGCAGCTGCAGTACAAGTAACACGTCAAACTGCCCAGAAACGATTGTCCAAGCAGAGGCTCAGGAGCCCTAGCTGGTTTAGGTTAGTTCAGCAGGCATTAGTTTCTTACTAAGGCTATCACATTGCGTAAGTTAAGTAAAGGAGCTGGGCAAGTTATGAGCATGTACACAATGGTGATGTTGCTTCAGCTGAAGGGCAATTACTTGTTGAGCAACCATAATTCAATTGCATTCGATCACATATCTGTACAAGAGAGAGGTCTGCATTCATCTAAGTCACCTGTTTTCCTTAAGTAGGTACAACTGGGCTATGCAGGTGGAACCAGCCTTTGGAAAGACAGGTTGCTGGCCTAGAGAGATGACAAAGAGCTGAAGCTTTATCAGGGCTGAGCAACAATAGACAAATTTTTTTTAAAGAGGAATTTTGTACTCTTGTGACATCACAGTGGGAATATATTTGGCCCTGTTAGGACTGGAAAGATGATTGCAGTGATTGAGTTAGAGGCTTAATGAATTACTGCTCGTCAGCTGAGCTGTGGTAACTGACTCTGCCTGTTGGACACAAAGTACAATGCATTAGCTCAAGGCTAATTTCAAGCACAGTGAGGCATAATGTGGTTACCCAGAGCAGAAGCTGGCCTGAACCCATAGGCTAAAACCCCTTTGCTTTTGGAAAAGTACCTAGTTGTGTTAATTGGCTCCGGCAGGGTGGCTTTAACAGCTTATCTGGCTCCAGAGCACAGTGATCCCCAAGCTCACATGAGGACTGAGGGTGGTTCCTAACTTCGAGACGTGCGGTCCTGTTCCAGCCAAGCTCTGAACCCATATCGACAGCACAGTCCCTAGATCTGCACCAGAAGCGGTTTATTACTGACTCAGGAGGGAAGAATTGTAAGAATGCAGTGAATCGTTAACAGCACAAACCTGGGAGGTCTAAAGGAGGTCAGCGAGGGGGACAGCAGCTCTGCAGTGAGGCCATGGGAAAGCACTGGAGCTGCTCTGCTCCAGTGCTCCAACCCCGAGGTGATCTGACTGGAAGCAGATTAAAGAAAGCTGGCGAGGCACGGTGAATCACTCCTGTTGGGAGCCATTCCCTCTTTCAGCAGCGACTGTAGCCAAGAGCTGAAGTGACTCATGACAGCAGCATCGGCGGATGGTGGGAGACAGACAGAGGATGGCAGAGCCCTAATCAATGCCTGTCATGGGGCCAGGCCACATCAGGTCCGATAGCACCCCCAGGGCAGAAGAACTGCAGGCAGCAGCATTCTTGCTGGGGCTGCCATTGCCAACGTTGTTGGCTGATTACTTACATCTTTCTGGCTATCTCTTCTGCCTCCTAAAGCTTTATTTTCTCTTCCCTAGAGAGGAACAGAAGCTTCAAGAAAACCTGCCTCTCCAGCTGCCTTCAGCCCTACCCGTCAATACAGAGTGTTGAAAGAGGGAGGATGTGGAAGGGAGAGGGGAGCAGAGAGCAGGAGTGAAGGACGTGAAGCAAAGGAAGGAGCAGGAGTGAAGAACGTGAAGCAAAGGAAGGAGCAGGACTCACAGGGGAGAGAGCAATCTGGCAGGGGGGCAAGCTGGTATGTTGGGGTCTGCGGCACTGTCACACAGTGCTGAAATCAGGCGGTGATGCAGAAAGGAGTGAGAGGATGGATGGGAAGAGAGAGGAGAGCAAAGTCTGGCAGCAGGGATGAGCAGGGAGATGGCTATGGCTATGAAGCAATTAAGCCTGATCAGGCAATCAAGCCTGATTAAGCTGTGCCCAGAGCTCCCCCTCCTCCTAGTGCCACACACACAGGCTGCAGCTTACAGCTAGAGGACCACCACGAGGGGATGCAAGCACAGATGGGGGCTCTGGCTGCTATTTGTGTGATCTCTCCTGTGGGGCTCCTGGTTTGACACGGCCTGCAAAAATGCTCAGAAATCCTGGGCACCTTTATAATGGTCTGGACAAAATTTCCAGCAAGGAAAAAAGGCCCAGGAAAACCTGGTGGCATGGTAGCTCCACACAAAGAACAGTTAATCCTGGGCTTTGCTACCTGTCACAGTGCATTACACTCCCCTGCAGCTGACCCCCAGCGTGGAGCAGAGCCACCTTCCCCAGCAGCAGGACTGCAGTCGACAGATCTGCGTTTCTGTTCAAGAGGGCTCCTACCAAGACATCAGACAAATGGGGAGCTCTGGGAGGTGGGGCAGAGAGTCAAACTCTTTTATAGCAGGTCCCACAGGAATTTGTTTTCCTCCTATTTTTAAGTTGAAAAGGATCGAGTTTCACTGCAGGAAATAGTTCTTCTCCTTCCTCCCACTCACCTTTCTTTTTTCTACAGCACATTGAAAGAGCAGTCTGCTGTCTGCCTCAGGTTTCCACGAATCAGGCAGTCAAACTGGAACCAAAGTGCTTGTTATCTGCAGCCAGGGAAGCAAAGGGAGAGAGGCTGGAGAAGAGGTGCTCCTGTCTGCAAATGCTCAAACTTCTGGGTGTATATATTGGTGAGATACACCCTTCCCCATCCCTTTTGATCAGGCTGAGCTTGTAATTGGGGTCTCAGGAGAGGTTTCTGTGAAGTCCCTAGAGACAGGATATTCATATCCATGAAAGCTGCCCTGCCTTCTTCCCTAGTAGAGCAATGTCACAGAAGGATCTCAGGGAGGGCGTGCAATGACCTACCCTCAAGGAATCTGTTCTGCATTGTACAGTGCATTGTACTTGCAGAGCTGGACATTTGCAACAGCACTCAAATACAGGCCTCACTTTGCGTTCCTGTTAGAAACACACACATTCAATCAGTGCAATGCTCTTAAAATCTCCACATGCCCGGGCTGTGCTAACATCATGACACAGATTCCTGCACATCGATAAATCTGCACCTTGTTGCAGATGCAAAATGGACAGTCAGCAGCCGTGCACTGGGGCTCGGGGCAAGATGCACTTAAGCCATCAGACTTAAACCTGCCATTCAATTCCCAGCCTATCACCTAGGATTTAGAACAGGGGTCTGGCTAATGAACAACAGCCTGTTGGACACTTAGCTACAATACACTACTTTTTGATCCTCAGAATTCACAGACCAGTGATTTCTCACCCCCTCCTTCCCCATTCTGCTGATACCAATCAATTTTGTTCACCAGACACAAACCCGTCCTTCCTGCACTGGGCTCGAGGCAAGGCACAACCCATTTCTCCCATTTCCCTTGCGGTGACAGTAGAGACAATGCCTCTTTTGTAGGTGCTTCTACATGTCTGGTGGAAAACATATCGGAAACTAGCACAGTTATATCAATAATCTCCTGTTTATTATTCCTCCTGGCATGGGATTTGCCATTACCTCTCTAGCACAGGCAATGTTTTCCATTCATCTTTTCTCAGCCAGGTGTTTGCTCATTTGCAGCAGGGGGCTTCAAAAAAGACAAAGCTACAATTGATAGGAAACAGAAGGCCAGGCTGCTGCCAAAATGGGTTTTCCTCAGGGATATTCATAGTCTTAGAAATGGTTATTACAATGTCTTTCAACAGTGGTTCAACACACCTGTTAAAAAAGCCTTGCCTTTGCTTTCATTGGACCGGTCTTTCTGATGACCTTTGTCGGGCACCTGTTAGTCAAACACTCTTCAGGTTCACATCCTTCCAAGGCAACCAGTCTTGAGTAAATAACTCCTTCCCACTCCACTGAAGCCAAAGGCACGGCTCTTCTAGAGTGTGCAGGAGGGCTGTCACTGGAGTTGGACAACACCTTCAAATCTTAGGGCCTGATATTGTGTTTCTGGCCTACAGCGTGATGCTAGCGTGGGTTCAAGTACCCACGCCAGCAGCAGTACCCACGCTAGCATCAAGTAGATTCAAGCATAGGGTTAAAGTGCAATAGCTCTTTCTTAGCAGCTCTGTGCACAGAGAGTTCCTTGTCTAGTAAGGGTGCCCAAAGGCAGGGAGACCTACTTGGGAATGATTTCGCACAGATCAAAGCAAATCTGTGCTCAGATGAGTCCATCAGCAGGCAGTAGTGCTATAGATTATACAGACTGAAGCAAGTGCCTATTGATAAACCCACAACACAGAACTGTAGAGCAAAGTCCATCAGAGACACATCTGCAGAGACCTGTTTCAAGAAAATTTAAGTAGATATCTGCTCTCATTACTTCTATTAGAAGAGCACAGAATAACTAAGTACATGCATTTCCTAGGCATCACAGATTTAAGGATTGTTAACTATCCTTATTCCTTAAATTAAATCCTTACAGATTTAAGGATTGTTAACTAAGGATTGTTAATTTATTGTAACTATCCTCAGATAACTTCCTGCACATCTGCATTGTGTGATTAGAAAGACTGAATACCTGAGCACATACATGATTCAAAGTATGAATTCGCTTTGCCTGTGTCTGTATCCTTTGTACATTGGCTTACCCTAGCAAGGTCCTACATTTCAGTCAGTGTAAGGAATCACACAACTTTAGTTTCCAGGGGCCTTTATTTTCTTACCTCCAGTCCCACTACCTTCTGGGTCTGCAAGTTAGTGAGGATGGACCCAGAGTTAACATTTAAGCAAAATATAAAAGGGCATATCAAATCTAACCAAGTTCTTGGTTTTTGCTCTGGTGTAGAGCTTCAGAAATACCCTCTCCTTTCATGTTACACACTGTTCTGGCAGACCTGGCCACCTCCCTAGAGGTAGGTATGTTTCATGGACATAAAACCTGAATGGGGCTGAAGCTTTCAATTTTCCTTAAGTCAAATCTCACAATGAGAGTTGCGGCAGTAAAGTTGCCGATGTGGCCAGCCTTCTGCAAAATATTTTGGACTAGAAGACTTCTTGGGACTGTCTACTATTATTAGAGCCACAGTACTTCCCCTTTTCAGTTACAGGAGGGCAAGTAGGAGGCTTTGCTATAACATTTGTATGGTGGAAAGTTGGAGTCCCAAAAACTGAGCAAGACACACAGGAAAAACTAAGGAGATGAGATTTGAGTTTGCAAAACAAACCCAGCTGGTAGAGGGAAGATGTGGATTAGTGCAGGCACAGAGTGAGAGTCCAGCTGGGGAACAGACCACAGCTATCTTGGAGGAAGAGAGAACTTTTCCAGCCCTCCCTTCCCAGCACTTTCACTGCAAAGCCTCACAGATTTTGAACTAGAACTGCCCTCTTCCTCCTCCTCCTCCGCTCCCATGTGGACTGGCTGTCTGGGACATTAGCTCAGCTCTGCTCAGGTCCCACTAGGTTCTCTCTGCCCGCAGCTCCCAGGCTCTGATAACAGATATCTCTGAGGCAGAAGATGAACCCACCACGTTGTGGTTATTTCAGTTCCTTCCCTTTTGTCCACCTTCAGGAGCCAGTAGGGGCTTCTGGAAACAGATCACCCAGCCTGGCTGGGGTCCTCACCAGGGAAAGACCAAATCATTGCTGTTCAGACACTACAAGTCCTGGGCTCTCATTAGTAGAACAGTATTGCTGCCTTGATCACAGGGATTCACTCTGGTAATCCCATGCACAATCAAGAGCTGCTTGACAAGATTCACATTCCATGAGCACAGGGTCAGTTCCTTCCCCACTCCCTGTGCCCTCCAAAAAAAGCTGGGAAGGAGCTGCAGTCAGGCCCTTGTATTTCAGTTGGGTCACTCTTTGCTCTGCCTTCCAAAGAAATCAGCACAGAGTACTGATTTCTGGTACTCTTGCTGGTACAGCCCAGCAAGCCAGGGGCTACCCCCACTTCAGTGGGCCAGGAAAGCCATACACATATGGAAAGAGGCCCCAGGAAGAAAGTGAAGAACTCTGCAAGTTAGAGAAAAGGGGGGAAATGCTGCTGCTGGCTAAGTATCTTCATTCAGAAGTTATTACTTTGTAAATACAGCTCCTGCTCCTACTATATTTTTGCCCCTTGGCATCACAGAGGAGCTATAAATATAGCTACTGATTATGCCAAAGTCTGGGGAAGGTGCCTTAAAATGTGGGCTGGCACCCCTGATGTGCAGAACAAGAATGTGCTGTTCCTCTGCACAGGTCTTAACATTTCAAGCCAGAGGGAACAAATGCCCACAGACCATTTGATCATCAGGAGAGACTAGCAGGACCTCATCTACATGCCTACAGCCCCAGAATGTCTTTCCGTGAACATTTCCAGCATGGAAACCGCAAAAGAGCATTTTCATCCTTGGAACACTACTGCGGCAGGAGACACTCCTGAGGAGGGACGTCCAGGCTTGGCTTGCAGCACTGTCCAACCCTGAGCACAGTTTGTTTTTCTTCTGGGTGCAGGAGAAGGTGGGCAGCAAGGGGCTAGATCCTCCAGTTCAACCTTTAGAGCATCTACATAGTTTAGCGTTGCTTGAATCAAATGCCAGCGCTGCCAGGGGAATAGGGACCCCAAGAGATTTATACAGGCACTTGGGAGCAATTCAGAAGTTTACCACTAGGCAGCTCATGGGCAAGAACATACCTGTAAATACCATGGGCAGAAAAATGGGCTTTTGTGTATGTGTGTGTGCAGTAGGTTCATACTGATAATGCTGTCTGGATTTCCAACTGTCTAGACAATGGGAAAATTAGCATCATGAAACTGGATAGTTTTGTGAGATGCCCAGCCAAATATCTGGGAAATATTTTTGTAATGGTTCTCCTCAGAGGGAGATATGAGCCTGAGCCGTCCATTAGAGATGCAGCTCTTTTGTCTTGCATTCTGGTGAGGGATAGAGGGGTTTTACTGAGCCCACTGGGCCTCATCTGCCATGCTTTTCAGCCAGATGCCGGGTGCTACTGTGGAAGAAAATAAGCCCACAGCACAAGCATGGCAAATGAGCTTTCCGTAGGCTGGAGCTGCTGCTTTTCTGGCATGGAAAAGGAATTCCATCCTAAGAACTAGAGAGGCTAGGACTGCATGAACAGTGGTTTACCTCTGGAGACAAACGACTAGAGGCCAGTGTCTCCCCAGCCTGTATTACAGTCTACAGTAAAGTCTAAAGGATTTCTGCAGGGTTTAACTACTGCTCTCTATGGGATAAAAGCTCACAGAGAGCAAGCAAGACTCATTCTGAGCCTCTTGCCTGGAGCCCTGGGAGCACAAGGCTTAGAGATGCACAGGGATCTCTCCTCCTTTCACCTGGGACAAGAAGATGCAGCAACCAGGATTGTGCTTATGGCTGAGGCTGGGAAGTGCTTTGTCTCCATGGCCTCTCAGAAAGTCCCTCCTCAGAGCTGTAAGGCCAAGTTCTACCATGGTGGTACTTGCTCCTGTGACAACCCTAGAAGCACCGGTCTGGCTGAGCAGAGTTGGTGCCAGTGAGAAGACAGAGGGAGGCAGGACCTGCCTTTCCTCAGGTGACAGGTAAATAAGGTTCTTATAGCATCTCCATCTTGCGAGGAAATTGGAACAAGCTCAGACCTCAGTGGTCCTTGGGAGTCTATGCACAAAGGTAACACGCCAGCTGCAGCCAAGCCCTTCTCAGAAAGTCACCAATGTCCACAAGGAGAGAATGCCAGATCCAGACTCAGAGGTACACTTCCCCTGACAGGGTTTTGTTTCAGTTTTGCTGGTACCTTTTTTTTTTTTAAAACAACAACAGAAAACCCCCCAACAACCTCCCCTCCAACCCCCCTCCCCCCTCCCATGAACCAAAACACCAAAAGCCACTTTCTGCTGCTCTTAGAGCTAGTGATCAGCTGAAAAGATCAAGTTGGATCTAAATTCTAGTTTTGGCTCCCCCCAAAAAAAGCTTTATCTCTAGTTCTGCACCCCAGCAAACACAATGTTTATAGGATGATGACATCTAAATACAAGAAGATTGAAAGGAACAATATACAATCGATGTGGGGCAGGGGGGGGAAGCAGCTCCAAAGCACATGCTCTATTAATGACTCAGGGCAATACATCAACACCTTCCATTGCTTCTCTGAAAAGCTTCAAAAAAGGCAGGGGAGACCAGGCGACAGGCACCTCATCTTTCTAGAGCAAAGATGTTATCTTCCCCTGGAAGGAAAGAGCTGTCAATTCATCTAAGGACAGCAGAGCTTAAGTAGCAGCTCAATATTATTGATGATTGTTGGCCAGGGAACCTTTGGCTTGGTTTAGCTTGTGGGAAGCCTTGAAAAACTGCTCTGAGCTTTCAGAGGTGTTAGAGAAATAAACAGAATAATATTTGTAAGCCCTGCGTAGATTCCAGGAAAATGTGCTCAGACTGGGGGCTTCTCCCCATGAACAGCAGTGGAGGCTTTCTTTCACAGTGTCAACAATGACAGCCAAGGGTCTGGATGCAAAATACAGAAGGACTTCTAATGCAGAAGCTGAATTTGCCATGGGTCACTTTTACAGAGAACTTGCATTTTCTTCTGCGAGGGACTGTATGATGTTTCTGGATATTGTTCAGCAACAGTTGAAAGAGTCCTCTGGAACAGGACTGTGTTGTAGCATGGGGTTTTCAAAACAACAGACCTGGCTAATCCAAGGAAGGAGATGTCCGGCGAGGGATAATTTCCTGTGGGAGGTGGTTCTGGTAACACAGCCAGAGACATGCTGATGCTAACAGAAAAGTGCCAGAAGAACCAGTGCTTGCTTGGATATGGACAGACTCGCCGGCTAGGCCTTGAAGCTGATGCACTCCTACAGAGCACTCACAGGAGGAAACTTAAAAGAGAAGCCAGAGCAGAGGATGGAGCTAGCAACCTTTTCTGTGCTGAGGAGAAGAGACCTGTGGCACAGGGACACTGCTGATCCACAGCCAAAGAGCAAAGCCTTCAAAATACAGTGCAGCATGCAGGAAATAACTGACACAGGTTGTGTTTTCAACCAGGTCTCCATGCACCCAAGAGGTCTATGGTGAGAACAGGGGATAGAAACAGGTGTCCCTCTCTGTCAGGGCACAGCTAAGACATTCAGAAAAGCTGAAAGAGACAGGTCGTGGGGTATACTGAACATGAGAAGCTTCTTTCACTTATCCCACCATGACTTCTGGCAGTCTGGAAGGTAGAAATCAATACCTGCTTAAGAGAGTTTATTACAGTTATGCTGGCCTAGTTGAACTTGTTCTGACTCTCAGAGATGGCAGAGGCATAGGATAGAGAATATTGGGTCCTTTGAATAGCTGTCATGAAAACTGTATTCCAGATCACTCTTCTGAAGTCAGCAGAAAGATTGACTATGATGAGACCAGTCATCAAGGGGCTCAAAATGGTCTGAGCTGGTCCATTTTAAGAAGATGGTGAGCGTTTGGTGTGTGTGCTTAAATGCCTCAAAATCAATAGCCACTTTGGGGAAAGAACGCTTAGCTCCTTGACTAGCCCTGATTTTTGATGAGGTGCCCCCAGTACAGTGACACACATGATGCAGAGAAGCACCATAAGAAAAACAACCTGGATGCAGAAGCTAGGCCAGAAGCAAAACAGGTAAATACAATCTAGTGCTGAATGGGTTCGCAATATTTGGGGTTAGCTCAATGGTCCCAAAGTGCTATACTTTGCCAATATTGACTGAAATGAAACATTTTATTTGTGTTTTCTTGACAGAAAAATAAAAAAAGTTGCTACAACAACAAAAAGTCCCAGGGAAAGGGGAAACAAAGATTAGGTCTATATGCTCAGAATTTTAAACAGGAGGGCAATTTTGCTCTGGAGATGAGTGCAGAAGCAGTTCAGAGAAATAAAAGCCTCTGTCCCCTCCATTTTATGTCAGAGGAAGATAGTAACTAATACCCTTCAGATACTATTGAAAAAATTTCCTACCTATGACAAAATAACAGCACCAGAAAGTCAACATTTTTTGCTGCAGATTCGGTTGTTGTTTAACTTTTCTGAGCTATTTCCTTGCTCCCACCCATCACAACACTGACTATAATTTCTTTTTCCCCCTCCATTTTTGTAGAACTAATTTTTTGAGTTTTGTAAAGTTGATCTTGGCTCATGGCACACACCCCACATCTGTTTTCCTAGGCCTTACCATTTGAGTCAGAATGATTGCATTTTAACTTCATCTCCTCACTGCTACTGTCAAGTTTAAAAACAAAACTAAACACTCCCACCACCACCAAGGCATACCTGATGTCTGGGAAGGCACATGTCCCCTCACCTCCTGGTACTGGATAGCGAAAGGTTACTGTAAGAATGTAGACTGCTTATTTATTATTCTTTAAGATGATATGGTGTGAACTGACAGCATAGGTTAAGTACAATTATTCTGTATGAGTGAATTCTCAAAGCTCTCCTTTTGGTTCTTATCCAAGATCCTTTGAAAGTCCATTGTTAAAGATAAGCGCGCACACAGACCAGTGGGATGTGACATTCTTAAACTGGTCATGTTGTTTTTGCTACCTTTTGAAATCAAGGCCTGAGAAACTGCCCATCCCTGTTCTTGGAAACTGCCCATCCCTGCCACACACTTCCAGGAGACCCTGACTTTGCACTAAAGACCTCACTGCTGCATGTTGCAAAGTGACCAGTGACTTGGCAGAACCATCCCCAGACACCGCAAGAGACACTAAACTTTCAAGTGGAAGGTACTTGCTGAAAAGTTTGGTCTCTCAAGATTCAGACTTTGCCAAATTGAAACTTTTAAAACTATTAACCCTCTTTGAAAACACAAACTCTTAGCTTCTTAGCACCTTGCTGAATTTCAGCTGGGGTGGTTGGAAGGGAAAAATGCTAAGTTCAGTAAGGCAACGTCTACATTAGAGATAAGATACGCTCAAGCAAGAGCATGGGCATGTCTATTGGGCATGTAGTCAGAAAAGCTGTGCTGGACCTCTGCAGATTCATGACCTTCAGTTAAATTTGGCTAGATATATCTGGGCTGGATATGCTTTCTACCATTCTGCATCTGGTAAGACAGTTAATAAATACTTCTTTCAGCATCATCTTTCCTGTGGTATTTTGCTCATTCTAATTCTGCTACTAGGCAGAACTCAGAAATGCAGGAATGTGAAAGTTAGAGGGGAGGGTTTTGTCCCAAGTGCAAAACACTAAATCTGGACTCCAGTACACATTTCCTTGGCTGTGGGAGTCAAAGCCCAGAGACCAACAGAAAAAATGAAGGCCACGGGTTAAAGGCAACTCCATGCCAGGGTAACCACCTTTCCCTGGCCCAGCTCTGAGCATTGCAGAGTTCTGACCATCTCTGCTTGGTTAACCCAAGAGCAGGATGGCTACAGAGCTGAAATGGTGACACACATCAAAAAAGAAAGAAAGAAAAAAGAGGAAGTGAAGAGAAATTTTAAATACTGCTAGTTGGTAATTATTCTGAAGAATGAACAATGAGGGAAATAGCTTTCACAGGGGCAAACCACTATGATTTGGAAAAAAGGTAAAGTTTTTAAACTCTTACACAGAGTAAGCTCTCTGGTTGCAATTAGTAAATGTTAGCTCAGTCAGGCATGGAGAGTGCTTCCTTGCCAATGTCCGAGTCTTGTTTTGTCTCTGATAATTCCATATTCTGCTTTTAAGAGACAGCTCATGTTTGATGTTAGTGTGTCAATATACAAGTCTAAATGCTGTTCTGGCATATTCTGACCCTTAAAAAAAAAAAGAAGACTGGGCAGATTCTTTTTTTTTACTGGCAGATTTACTGAAGATAATTCTTGGGTTTGGGCTGCACACTTTAAGCCATGTGACTTTTGCCATCATACTTGACAGAATGCTACGCTGGAAGCAAAGTTTGAAAGCTAGACTAGGAGCAAGGGTCCATCTTTCTTGCTTTTGTCCTTGCACTCCTCCTCTGGGCTGCTGGGCTTGCTCCGAGTTCTCCAGCCCATTGCAAGGTGTAATGGTAGCGTAAGGAACTATATTACTTCCTTATAGCTCCTCACTGTGTAAGAAAGCCTGGGGTGAAGAGCAATCCATTCCTTAGAGTTATTCCTGCAAGGGGCTGTGTTGAAACAAGGAAAACTATCAGGCAGAAGAGCTGCATTTGAACATCTCCCTCTAGATACATTCTTGGCCACGGCAAGGAAGAATTTGGAGAGATGGCTGTTGGACTGACATTTGGATACATTTTAGTGCGGCATAACATATCAGGCCTCCTTGGAAGTGAGCCCTCCTCAGTTTACCTGGTCCAGAGTTCCTTGTGTCTCCTTGCAGCAGGTGGCCCTTGAAGTCAGGAGAGCTCCAAGCCACACTGCTACTTGTAAAGCAGAACAGTCTATATCTTACTGATTCCCCTTGAACTTCTTATATTCAGTCTTTCTCCCTGCACCCAAAATAAAGATCCTTGAGAAAGTAGGCACATCTTGGAACAACTAAGAGACTCTAAAGCTCCAGACTTTGGAAAAATCAGGTGCAAAGTGAAAGCAACACATTTACAACGGTCACCTGAGTATAGCACTACCTGAAATACCAAAAGCAAGAGAGATGAGCATTGCTTTTTTTAAACTACAGATGGGCTGCATTAACCACAAAGGAAACTCAAGAGCAGCTCGTGTCTGGAAGTAATAAAAAACATTTGCATAGCATGCATGGTGTAGTCAGTGCTAGCAGGAGGTGCTGGATGACGAGTCCAACAGGCTGGGGACCTCCTTTGTCAATGCAAGTGCAAACCCAGAAACCCTCTCCCAAAAGCGGCCTGGAAGCACTTCCTCAGGGAAGAAGGTGGGCCAGTCTCCTAAGCACAGGTACCATTTCACCTTTCAGAGAGTCAGCCTAGTTTGCAGGCGACCCCTGCAATGCATGACAACCATTTCTGAGATACCAGAAGTAGATACACAGAGGAAATTCACACAATCCGAACAACTATGAGAAGTTTTACCTCCTAAACCCGTGCTGGAATTAGGGCACACGAGTGCCCTAAGTGGTGGCACAACAACCTAGCACAGAGCAACATCACAGGCTGAAAGCTGCATAACTGCAGTGATAGAAATATGCTGGTGTAGCAAAACCAGTCCTGCTTTCTACACAAGCAGGGAGGTTGTCAGCACAGTTTCTCTCCACCACTGTACAGTGTATCCCTCACACTTGCTGAGGTTGCAAAAAGTCCCAACTATTCTCCGCTGCAGGCATTAGTCAACTGCTGATGGCTAGAGTCAAGAGAACTTAAACAAAGCCATCCCACACGTCATACTAATTTATCTACTGTCTCACCTTTTTTTTCCCTCCAGAGGATGACATGACTAAGAATGGATACATCAGTGCAGTAACAGATAGGATCATCCAAAGGCATGTCCTCACACACTGTTGCCACGTGTAACATCAGGGCACAAACCTTCTTTAACATAAGTAATAAGGGCCTGTGTTTTTTGGAGCAAGGGGAGTGTGGCTGAGATTCTTCCCTTGCTGACACACCACAGTGCTAAGCTGCTGTGGCAGGCACCAGAAACAACAAATGTAAAGTCGAAGGCATTATACTCTGAGGAAGGGCTAGAGAAACACAAACTGAGATGTCATAATAACATAAGCCAGAATTACCCTTGTAACCAAAAGAAACTATTGATATGCCAGTTTCCACCCATAAATAGCTACAGTTGAGGGTCTGAGTTTATAAAACATTGAATGACTTACCATATGTTGCACTGGATGGTTTTGGTCAGAAATCTACAAAGGATCAGTTAGACAGCAATTTCTCCTGTTGAGACAAAATCTAAGAGGTAAAAACTGCCTTGCCAAACCCAGAAGATAAGCACAAAGACACATTGTTTTAAATCACAGGGGAGCAGAGTGTGCTGGAACACATAGGGAACAAAGCAAATATAGACTCTTGGGGTGTTTAGACTACAGCCTGTCTGCCTTTTTCCAAGTTGGGTTGAATGAAAAAGCAATTTGCAGCGAGTTCAGGATTATTGCAGACATGCCAGAGAGTCCCAGCTGCACAGCAAGTTGTTTAACCTGGGAAAGCCAACTCATTTACAGGTAAAGGTTCCAGGTGTTTACAAGGCAATGAGGAGACGTTGCTTGAACACTGGTAGCGAGGAGTTGGCTCACAAAAGCTAGCCCTTGTCCCTGTTTTCCCCCCCATCTCATGTGCTGATGCCCAAGCCTCTTGGCAAATGGGTCCCACTGTGTTTCCTGCCTTTATCTGAGATAGCTTTATCTCCGAAGATGTGGTGGGGAAGGGCATGATCAGCAGGAGACATCCCAGGACTTCCCTGGCTCTGTTTCTCTGCCAGGGATTTGCTTCATTCCTGTGCCCTGAGCACCTCATTTACCACCAGAAATAGGTCTAATATCCAGCTTTTAAAGTTGTAATTCCCCAGACTAGAATTGATAGGTGGAGGTGTAAGGGGCACAGAGAAACAGTTGAAACACTACAGATTGTCCATGCTGGTTGCCAAGTAGATTAATCCTGTTGCCCTCCATGGGAGAGGCAGGTTGTCTTAGTCACAGAGGACTCCAAAGCAGGTCTGATTTGGAGAAGGGGAGAGCCAAGGGTGGACACGAAGCTGGGAAGAAGGACTGTGGCACAAGCTTTCTCACTGTGCACAGCGATAGCAGTGAGCAGAGGCTCTCAGGAAAAAGGGTGAAGTTCTCCTTTCTCAAGAAGGCCCCAGCATTTAGGTTTCAGTTTAGTTGGGCTATTGCAGACCACCAACCCACAGCCCCACATACCCTCCCCACTGAGAGGGCTGCACTTGTTGTGATACACTATTTATCTGTATGAAATGCACACATACGCATATTGAGTGCTATCTACTTGGTACATACGCAAGTAAGACACAGCCCTCAGCCTGCAGGGGAATTACCATTGTGGGTTACCAGCTGAGACAAATTCATTTTACATGCGAGAGTGGAAAAGGCTGCTTAAAGACCATGTGAACCAAAAGGAACAAACAGCAGGGCCTGAAGCAGTGGTGCAGAGAGTTATGTGCTCCAAATTGCTGAGTAGCTCTGAGCATGGCCATCATCAGTTCTCTCAACAGACCTTCCTCGCAGAGAAGTGAACTAGACTTTAATGCCACACTCTTCCCTCAGGATCTAGGGCATCTTCCAGACCCACCCACGAACTCCACGCACAGTCAGCATCCCTAATTTAGCGGTGGGGCTGGGCTAGGGCAGCACCGTACAGGAGGTAGGTAGAGGTGGTCTCTACCAGTCATCGATGCCTGCTGTACTGGTGTCTGAGACTCAAGTACCTTCTGCCTTCGCTTCTCTTCCCCTTTGCCTGCCCAGATTGCAGATTCTCTGGGGCGTGGTTTATCTTTTATCTCTGCACTGCAGACAGCATTGCAACACTAACAACCATGGGTGCCAGTATCAGCCGGCAGAGCAATAGGAGGAGACTTTCCCTTGCAGTAGTTACTCCCAATTTATCCCAGCAATAGATCACTCTGGGACACATCCCCAGTATATTTGCCAAGCTTGTTAAAACAAACATGGGAAAGCTCCTTGAGGCAGGTCTCCCAGCTTCCCAGCTCTCAGACAGCTCTGCCTCACCAGCTCCTGAAGGTCTCAACCCACCGGTTAAAAGGCAGGAGGGGAGCAAACAGCATTTGCTTTGTGTGACATGGAGGGCTGAGAAAATTTGGAAGACGAATTATTAAAAATAAAAAGCGGTGCAAAAACAGATTAGGAAACTACTGTGCCGTGACTATTAATGAAGCGATAGAAAATATCAGTCACTCCCCAGCCTCTGAAGCTTGCTGTGAGAGAAGAATTAGGAGATTTTATGTTCCAAGTACCAGGAAACCGCAGGGCCCTGGTGCCTAGTTCTCAAAAGAACACTGTTTGAATCACAGGGAGGAAAGCAGAGTGCGGCAAAGAGAGCCAAAGGCAGAGTTTAAAAATAGCAGCTTTCAGTTTTGTTTCTTTTTTCTTCTTCTTGAGTGCCTGGATATAGGATCATGTCAGAGGGTGGATAAAGAGAGCAGGCCAGCCCCTGTGGAGAGACAAGTCTTCCTGAATACAGTACTGCTGGTCAGGGGGTTGTGGGCTGTTAATTTTGCTCTCCAGTTCCCCCCTGCCAAAGGAACTATTTTCTCCTGATCCTACTGCCCCCCCAGCCCAAGAGAAGGGCCCTGGGGGAGTGGGAACTGGGCAGCTTAACCGGTCTTTACCTAGGTGGATGGGCCACCTTTACTTAATCTGGAAAAGGAATGTGTATAATTTTATATATGTTCAATAAATAGCCCATCAGTGCATGCAGAAGCCAGCACAAATGAGCAAGCTAAGGGTTGAATGGGTGATCAAGCCTGAACCATCCCCTTCTGGACACACGCAAGGCCAATTTCCCATAGCATTAAGGACACTTTTGAAACGCTATGCAAGGAATGAGATTTACTAACATATTTGTGCTAATGCTCTGGGTCTGTGTGCAGGGAGAAATCACGTCCGGCTGCTGTACACTGGCAAATGTGCTAAATGAAGAGAAAAGATATCAGAGTTCTGATGCTGCTCAGATTTCCCCATCCCCTCAGACTCTGCACTACTTGAAAGACCACCAGGCCAGATTCACAGCACCTACGAAAGCAACCAGATGTAGAAGTTGGATGTCGGTACCTTAGACAGGCAAAGGAGACAGAGCAGTATCTCCTGAAATGGACAGTAAAGCTTTAGGCCATGCAGTGGAGTACCAGTGATTGTTTTAAGGCAGAAATGGGCAGGGTCTGCAGAAAGAAATGAGATCTTCTCATCAGAATAGATGGAAAACCAGACATGTCTTTAGGTAGCTGATAGAAGGCAAAGCTCCTTCC
This sequence comes from Ciconia boyciana, assembly GCF_034638445.1. Lineage (NCBI taxonomy): Eukaryota > Metazoa > Chordata > Aves > Ciconiiformes > Ciconiidae > Ciconia > Ciconia boyciana. Next base: position 10,419,168 of record NC_132948.1, read on the forward strand.
TTGCAGGGAGGCAGGATGCCCCCTTGGGCCTTTGCTCCGTCTGTGGAAAGAGAAGAAAGGCACAGCTGATGCTCTGGATAAGGCTGTCTGCATCTGACTCCCCAGGGATGTCTTGTGTGTGTTATGACTCATTGCTCAGAGGATGCTTTCAAATCTAGAAAGGGATAATCCATGTAATAAGGACAGTGAGTGCAGGGAGCCACATAAAACACCTTTTCCCAATTAGCAAGCATACACACAAACCCTTTTTCCCAGCCAGCTCAAGGACAAAACAGTCAAGTTTTTCACTGGTATAAGCCATGATTCAGATGGAGGGCAGAGGGAAAAGAAATATTGGCTCTGTCACTTGGTTAATAGTAGTACACAAATCACTTAAACCTCTACCAATGTATTGTGAGATTGTCTTGTTGCAAGTTCATTGTCTCCTGTCACTGGCAAGGGCTTCTGAGCTCTAGTGTAGAGAGTGACCAACTAGCACACAAATCACACAGCATTCACAAAAATTCAAATACAGTTTAAGAGCAAAACCATAGTACTGATAATTATGCTGACCAAGTCCTAAAGGAACATTTTAACTTTACAAATATGCAGAGAAATCCTGAACATCTGGAATCTGAAGTATTTCCTTGTAAAGAAGTTTCCACTGGAATGTCATCTGTTCCTGCTGTTATTTGAGATAGGTAGCTGACACAACCAACTGGACTCCAGTGACCTGTGTGGCACATAGCTTTTCGTTCCTGTGGCTCATAAGATGGCCTAGGAACCCAGTAGTGCCATGGGCCAATGTAATTGCCTTGTCACATGCACAGACTGTTAAGCAGCAAACTTCAAAAAAGCTGCTTGCATGGAGTTAAAGAGCCCCACGTGTCCTAGAGATGCTTTGAGAGAGACCGAAAGTAACTTGCTCTTGCTGTCCTTCAAAAGGACCAAGCCAGAATGTACTTGGAGCAAATCTAGTGGTGCAGTGTCCTGCCCCCCAAGTAAACCTGAAAGCTTTTATTATGTGCGGAAGTCTTTAAAGCACAACCTCAGTTCCAGTTCATCCAGTGCTTCCCTCCCTCCTGTTTAGCCTTGCAGATACAAAAAGTTCCTTCAGCCCAGCTGGCCTGGGATTTTCCCTTGCTCAGCTTTCGGTAGAGATGACTATACTGCTGACAAAAGCAGTGTACAAATGCCTTCTAATGCAACCCTAAAGGTAGAAGAGCTCTCACCAAATTGCCACTTCAGGGACTTTCTTGTAGTTTCTGCACCTATAAAAGACGTGAGCTGGTTGGGACACGGCAAAACTGGCATCCCGATACAGGGAGGCAGTTCAGAACAGGAGCAGGACTTCATACAATGTTCCCCTCTCTTAAAACATAGACATAGCAGTGGATTGGAAAAACAGGTGGTTTTTCATCTGAGAAGAATATATACCAGGGAGCATTAAAAAAATGCCAGGGCCAAGATGAATTAACCTGACCAACTACAGTAAAGTTACTATAAAGTACAGGAAACATGAAGCAGTGCATTTTCTCATTTGTGGCTTGGAAGACAAATTTGCCATTAAGCTTCTTTTGGAGGACAGTAGGGGAGGGCTCAAAGCAACATGCTCCTGCATGTTCATCTACTGTTCATCATCATCTATTGCACCCTCCTAGCACAGATCCCAGGACTTTCTTGTACTTTTTAGCCCTCAGCAGTTGTGAAGTACCAACTTCACAACCAAATACACATACTCAAGCCTGGGGAGCTTTCTGTTTTTCAGCTGGAAGACTTCAAAAGGTTTCACAAAAGCCAAATTTGGATGTTTCCTAGACAAAACCTTGTTGTTTCCATTCTGCAGGAAGTGCTGACACTTTGAAGACAACCAACCAACCACACTCATTGAGAAATGGCACAAGACATCTTTGAGTTTGTCTCTGCCAATGCTTTGACCTCGCCACAGCAACCAGCCAGAACTTGCTGGAAAGCTCTCAATACTTGGGAAAATTGTGGCATCATTCTACCATCTCCCATCCAAAGCAATACATGAACACATTGTACTTCTGGAACAATTCTGGCCCTGGCTGCATTTTGGGGCTATAAATGCAGACAGCAGTGGAGAGGGGCACATGAGAAGAGTAGTGGAAAGCTGGCAGTAATGATGGATGCTATTTTTTCCAGAGTCCAATATAGCTGCTACAAGGAACAAGCCAAGCACAAGGAACGCTGCATCATTCTCACACTTCCCAGGTACGCCCTGGATTGAAATCCTGATGGATTTCTGTACCCCTTAGGGCTGGCTGCAGAGTAGGTTTTCTTGGAGTTTTAGAGACCAGCAATACAATGCTACTTCTGAGAGAATGACACTGTTAAGATATACAGCGATACAGCAGCAGACAACAGAATCTCTGGCACAACTAGAAATGTAACAGTTTTCCAAGAACTATTTCACTTTATGGAAAGGATGCCACTGTGAACATGCATTTCACAGAATCACAGAATCGTATAGGTTGGAAAAGACCTTTAAGATCATCAAGTCCAACCGTAAACCTAACACAGCCAAGCCCACCACTACACCATGTCCCTAAGCACCTCATCCAAACGGCTTTTAAGTACCTCCAGGGATGGCGACTCAACCACTTCCCTGGGCAGCCTGTTCCAGTGCTGGACAACCCTTTCAGTGAAGTAAAATTTCCTAATATCCAGTCTAAACCTCCCCTGGCGCAACTGGAGGCCATTTCCTCTTGTCCTATCACCTGTTACCTGGGAGAAGAGACCGACCCCACCTCTCTACACCCTCCTGTCAGGCAGTTGTAGAGAGCGATAAGGTCTCCCCTCAGCCTCCTTTTCTCCAGGCTGAGCAACCCCAGCTCCCTCAGCCGCTCCCCATCAGCCTTGTGCTCCAGACCCTTCCCCAGCTTCGTTGCCCTTCTCTGGACACGCTCCAGCCCCTCAATGTCTCCCTTGTAGCGAGGGGCCCAAAACTGAACACAGGATTTGAGGTGCGGCCTCACCAGTGCCAAGTACAGGGGCACGATCACTTCCCTAGTCCTGCTGGCCACGCTGTTTTTGATACAAGCCAGGATGCCATTGGCCAGGATGCCATGGATGCCATGCCAGGATGCCATATGCCACATACTGCCATTTTGTTATGATAGGGAAAAAAAAAAAGCCGACATCATCTCCTAACACATCCAGTGCAAGCATTTGTGTAACCCAATAGTTTGTAAGCCCAGGGTAAGATGTTGCATGCCTCTTCTGAGGCAGAAAGGAAAAAGGCCTTTCAAGGAAGTGGCACTTAAGTTTTCCTTGCAACTTCTCTGTGTATCTGAATTACAATCGAGGGCTAGCTATGAAGTAGCCTTATATATTCTGATCATGAATCCTCCATAAACAATCTTACTGAAGCTACAGATTTTCCTATGAGTTCAGGTTTGATCAGACTCCTGCTGCCAAACTACCAGCTTTCTAATATCTTCTGTGACAAATATAAGGTGAAATAGAAGAACTACACATCTCAAATTTCCTTTCTCTGCATGAAGAACCTTACCTAGGACATTTAAAATACCCTTGTCAAAGAATAAAGCTCCGGTGGAACCATGTTAAGAACAAATTTGCATTGAGAGCAAAGACATGGGTGTCCAACAGAGAAAAGCAGTTCAGTCATGTTTTGACACATGAGAGTTCACACGCCACAGCCTGGTCCCAGGATAACCAGTGGCAAAATCCTTTTCTGCAGTAGGCCCAGCAGTTTGGATCATACTAATGCTGGCAGACACTTGACCTGGCTGTCTTGCCAGCTCCCAGGTTCATGCTTTCCTTCTTTGTTCATCAGATATTTGAAGCAACAATATCTCATTCCCCTCCTGTTTTCAGGAAAAAAAATCCCCTTGAGAAGCCTTTTCTGTTCTCTTCCCACTTACACCTCCAGCTGTTTTTTGCTTTTGCATTACTAGTTCTGTGCAAATCCAGGTCAACTCTGAAAATAACTTCCTAGCATTTTTAAAAACCTTTCACACTGTGATTTTAGATGGAATTTTGAACCTTTCCAATTAAATGCTTGTGATTGGCCAGGGAGATCATACAAATCTTCCTGTTTCTATCCCTGGACTGGATGAGAAGGTCCAGCATAAATTTGCCAGGTGATGTAAACTGTGTTTTCCACATATACATGCATTCAGATTAGCTCTCTGCTAACAGAAACTCACCAGCAGTAAAATTGGCTATAAAACTCCATCATCAGGTGCTTTGTGAGCCAAATCTCTGAAACCTTACACAAGAGGATTGCCTATTGCCCAGGCCTACAGAACAAGACAAAACTACTGCAAAGAGCTCATTTCATTATCACTGCACTGAATGGGCTGCATCATCATTAAGGCCCCAGCGACAGGCATTGCAAGGCAGCCCCTGTCCTCAGGAGTTTAAGATCTAAACCAGACAAAGCAGAGAATAATCCTGAATTGCTTTTTCTTATGCTGGAATATTTTAGATTAATAAAGCTGCAGGTTTTGGCACACAGTAGCCAGCTCTGAACAATTTGCTTTGTATCCAGGCTGCTTAAAAGATACCAGGGTGAATTCATCCCCTTGATTTTAATTTGGGAAGAATCCCAGGTCTCTGATTTAACTCCACTTTTTGATTGCACATTATAACTGTGCCAGACAAATATCCATCCAAAGCAACAGCGTTACCTCTAGCAGATCGGCTGGGAGTTTACATTAATGTTAACAGAGTTCAGGCACCTTCTGTCCTTGTTTCTCAAGAAACTCAGGACCACGTGGCCACCATGAGCTGAATGAGCCACAAAATTTTACATGCACTCAGGAGCAAGCCTGAGTTACCACAGTTATGACATGACATCAACATCATCCACACCTGTACTCCTAACATGGTCTGGAGCCCTGTGAGCCTCCCCTCAGAACCCAGAACAGTTGCTCATGTCTGATCTCTGCTCCAGTTTTAGTGGGGAATTTCTTCTCTGCGCTTCAGGTGGAACAATATTTTAAGCAAAGCTATTGCAGCCTGATGACTGAAGAGGCAAATTAAGGGAAGGCATCCAGTAGCTGGAAATAAAGCTCCGTTACATTATATTAAATATTAAGCTCAGTGTAGTAAGCCAGACAATTGCATACTGAATTAATAATGTTATTTATTCCATTTAGTGGAGTATGGAGGACACTTAATCATCACAGCATTTTAGATCAGAGCTGGCATCAACAGCTCGGCTCTAAGAGTATTTTATGGAAAACATAGAGGTGGATTGAATAGCTGGAAGTGAAGAGAGTGTGAATGTGTGAAATACAGCAGATTTGGTAATAATAAAGTTATATGGCTTTGATTGTTCATTTGGATACTACTGCTCCAGCAACACTTTGTCTTAAGAAAGCATAAGCAAGTCCCCAAAGATAAGCTTGGGTTGGAGCTTGTGTAGGAACTGGAGGCACTTAACTTCTTTTCTTTTTGTAAAACATTTATTATTTTTAAAACAAAAAAAGTATCTGCTCAAGCAAAGCAAGAAAATGCCATGGAGAATTCTGAAGCTCTTTTTTTTTTTGGCAAAACATAAATAAAATAATAATATGCCGACACAACTGTCTGAAAGCAGTTTTTTAAATTTTTTTTTAAACCTAAAGTGGTCAACTATTTTTCCAGACTTCAATACTGAAAGTTAAAGAAATTTTTGCAGGAATTTTCAGCAGCAGGAACCCTACTTTTTGAAACATAGGGATTAAAATATTAAGGAGCTACAATAGGACACCCAAGGTATCTCCCCTCTCATTATTCTTTTATTTTTCTACTTCCTAATTTTGGGCTGTCTGATTGCCATCTTTTACAGCCATATGAAGAAATGGCTCCCCAGGCATCATGCAAGAATCAGCATTTTCCCCCATCACTCAGCAGGGCCACCCTATCACTACTTCAGTACATTTCTCAACCCTAATCACTTCCAATTGCTGTGGGTTCTAAAATTCAGTCTACTGGAGAACAAAATAACTGATCTGCTGTTTCCTGCAACTCTGATTTCCATGCCTTCCATGGAGCAATTTCATTGACTTCACAGGAGCCTATCTGGATTTACACCTGTGAAAAAATGAGGCAAGAAAACCTGACCCTTGGTGTGGAATATCAAGTTCATAAATGTGTTTAGTATCTCCAAGAATCTCCCCATCTACAAAGGTGAACAGCTGTTGCTATAAATCAGACAGTCTTAACCAGCCATTAGAACTTCATCCAGATGATCCGTTAAAAATATACAAAGGCAACGTTTTGGAAATAAAAGTCTACCCTCATGTCCTCAGGGACACCTTCTGTTGGAGAAAAATCTCATAATTCAAAGCTAAAATTAGTTCACTTTAATGCTTTTTCAGGAGATCCATGATACTCAAGAGTCACATCGCCTTGAAAAGGCCTGTTAGATGACTTAAGGGATCCTAAACATCTGGCAGTTTGGTACATACTGCATTGGAGACATCTAGTGTCTTTTTCAACTTCTCCGTGGGTGTAACTCTTCACTATTAGCTAGAATGGCTGTATCTGGTTCAGTTCCCATCAACCATTTTCTCTATTTGAGTAGGAAACACTTGCTAAAGTGTGGAAACAGCTGGCAGAGTTGGCTGTAGCTTGTATTAACAAAACACACTCTTGTTTCTGACCACAGACTGGCCTTTAAGTTCCGACTGCAATTGCCAAGGGCTCTGCTTGGCTTCTCGGATGAGACCACGTCACCCAAGATGTACAAGTTGGCTGTGTTAAGGGTTGGTTCTTGGAACATAACGCTTGCTGTCAGGAGGGATAAAGCTTTGTGTAAGTAGAGGGGAGCAGAACGAGCAGCCCCATTTTATTAGCTGGGAAACTGAGACACAAGAAGATGAAGTTATTGGCCTCTGGTCATTTCCCAGCAAGAGAAGGAGACCCACATACTACTTTCCAAGGGAAATACCCTAATTAAGGCAGGCCAACATGCAAGTCTTAGCTACACACCACTCGCCAGCAGCGTAAGTCCAACCAGGACATGGCTGCTGGAATGAACCTCCTGCTGTTGGGGATGGTGATCATACAGATATCTGTGCTCCAGGGTCACTTTGGCACCAGCTTCCCTGGGACACTAGGAAGCCCACATCATCTCCTGCTCATTAATAACTCCCCGCCCCTTGAGTACATAGCACACATCATCTGCTCTCACTCATACCAAGAGCATAAAATGCAGCTCAAAGGGGCAAGGTGGTTGGTCAGCCCTGCACTGACCACTGAATGATCACCTATTCCCAAAGTGGCAGTTTTCTCTACCTTCATCTAGGTCACTGCTTAGTCCTGAAAGGTAAGGCCAAGTAAGGTATGACTGTTCTGTCAGGCTTTGTCATTTGTCTTTCTAAGGGTACTGGAGTGTCAGACATAACACGAACATGGAAAAACCAATGAAACACAGACAGAGCTCTACCTTGAACCTCCAGACAGTCACAGAGAGTAACAAGCTCAGCTCCTTTCACTCAATTCCTTATGTTCTTCTGAGACCGTGAAAAGGAACTTTATGATATGCTGGAAGGGATGAAGTATTAACTATCAAAAACTAGACTGAAGTAACCAAGAGCCTGGATTATTTTCTCTTTGATGTATGCTTATGTAAATTCAAATAAATACGTTTAAATGCAACCTTTCTTCAATTCTAGCAGAGCTTATTAAATCTATTTAAGTGAGACAAGCTAGGCTCCATGTAACGCCAGGAACTCCCCTGACAGTTTGCCTTCCTACTTAACCTGATACTCGATGATTACACATACCAGAGCCTTTCATTCAAGCATTTTAATTTGCAAATACTTTTTACATTTTTTAACACCCCTGTGGGCAAGCACTAAAAGTCCACTTTATTCAAGAGTAATCAATCGAAGTGTGGAGAGGCAGCCTGTTTGCTCCAGATCACGCACTGAAATACTAGCAGAGTTTGGAAAACTCCTTCCTTGGTAGTCACTCAGAAACACAATTTCCATCAACAGCAGATACACTCTCTTAATGCTGGGCCAAATGCTCCCAGCAGAGATGCAGAGAGCAAACTCAGTAGCAAACAGGCCATAGGAAGCAAATAGAGACTAACTTTCCCCAGAACCAGCCACAATGAGAACACCCATCACGCTTTCTTTGCTAAGTTCACTTACCAAGCAAGCACTGCTCTCTGTTGTGCAAATCTGTCAGACATTTCCTCCATGGCTCTTCCCAGAGCCGAGTATCTTCTAGGGGAGAAAAACGTATTACTAAATTACATCAACTCAGTCTTACATTTTCTCAGACATCATGCAAACTACACACTTGCATACAATCCTTCAGAAGGACCAACAACCTATTGTTCAGGCTCATCTTTTCTTTTTTAAATTGTTAGGTCCATTATTTCTGGAGTTTTTAATGCTGTTTAATACCATGATTTGCCCCTCTCACAGCACAGAGATGGAGTCTCGTTAAGTCCAGTCTTTAGGGCTTGGTGGAGCTGAGAGAAGGCAGCCCAGTCTGATTAATACCAAGAAACAGGGTCCAGCAGGACTCTTACCAGAGCCAGCCGCAGGGCACCAGCTCCTCTTCTGCTGGGCCTCCAGATAGTCTCTGTCACCCCCTAAACACTCAGAAGCACTTCAGCTATTAGATGTAGGCCTTAAAAGCAATACCTAAGAAGAGACTCTCCTTCACACCCAAGTTTTTAAAGAAACACACAGCCAAGTACCTTCCACTCAGGAACCCATCTCCCACCGACACCTTTGCTTCACACCTGCGGGACGTGAGCCCTCCAGCAGGCAGGTGACACCTCCTCTGCTGGGCTGCTGCCAGGGGCCTTCAGGTGACACAGACTTTAAACGAAGGGTAAGCCAAAAACTCTTTGTGGCAGGAACTACAGACATCGCTGCATGTCCAAAGCAAGTTGTATCTGTATTTCTTCATGTGCTCTTTGTAAGTGGAGTGTAATTATACACGAGGAAGCCCCAGCCCTCCCTGGGTGTGGAGAGCACCTACAGCTTTGCACTAGAACTACCCATGAGAGACTGTTCAAGAGGCCTCTCTGGAGAGGTCGAATGAGCTAAATGAGGCCCAGCTGTGCTGGTTTAGGGCCACAGAGCACCAACAGCCCCTAGGCATTAGAAAAAAATCCACCTACCTTGTCTTTGCTTGGGTTTTATAGTGAGACAGTGACCTGGCTGCAGCAAGGAGAGAAGATAAAAGCCAAGGTGCAGGTTGTGTCTGTAGGAAGTGATCCAGGCTGCAGCAGTGGGAGCAAAACAGCCCTGGGGATGGCTCGGAATGAACCTTGCACCAGCATTTATGTTTGCAGGCCGTTCCTGAAATGTTTTAGTGGGATAAACTGAGAACTGCCATCCCTCCATGTAAATAAAGGGATTTGTCATAAAGCTAACAGATCCCGCTCTTAAGTAGTTCCCAAGAATATGAAGTGACAATGAGGTGCCTAAGAAAATAACTTTCCCACTGCCTGGGACAAACCACTCCTAGGATGATAACTTCAAGCTGTGATCGATACAGGCTTTGAAAGCAAATAGGGGCCTGAAAGACTCTGTGTATGGTCTGAACAAGGAGAACAAAGACAACAAATAAAACTGAGGTATTTTTTAAAGGTCTGCGTCTTACCTTCAATTATCAGCTTAAAGATAAGTTGCTGGAATGGTTACAGCCAGCCAGTTGCTCTGTGGGAATCTCATACATGCCTGGCAAACACAGGGAGCAGTAAACTGGTGCTTGCAGCCTTTTGCCCACCCAGGGGATCCTCCTGACAGGTCGGGTCCATCGTGCATTCCCACAAACTCTTCAGGTGCCCCTCTCTGGCTGCCCCATCACTGCAAAAGGTGATTGGGACTTTTTTTTTTCCACATGTCCTCACAGAGATTTTTTACAGCTGTATTGTGCCTAAAAGGTTGGAGCAGAGAAACACGAGCCTGCAGCCTCCAAAACCCCGGGGCAATATGGGAGTTTTGCAGTTCATTTACACTGAGGCAGGATTTGCCGCCAGGTTTGAATCCCCAACGCCTCCCACTGCTACCCTTTTGGATGCACAGCTTTCTCCTACCACTTCCCCCGTCCTTCCCCGTGGGCTTGTGAGAACAAAGCAGCTCATGTTTGACAACTGCTCCACGCGGAATCACTAGGTGCAATTGTGGAGTCCAGCGATGGAAACGATTTACCCCACGGGTCAGTCCCACTTTTCTGCAGCGGGCCCAGCCTGCCGGCTTCTCTGTTACTGACCGGTGAGTCGGGCAGAAAACGGTTGCCGCTTTTTAAGAGCTGCGTTCTCGCAAAACCAAAGTTATGATGGACAGAGAACAAGCAAGCTCAGTTCATGAAGAAATACACTGACCGCTCTTCTCCCCTCGTGTCACTCCACTGACTCCAGGGCAATTGCAACAGCACTGAAGGTGGACTCATCCATCTAGAGGAAAACAAGGCTTCCTTCAAATCCTCTTTTATTTACTCCAGTCAGCTGTGCTGACTGTATCGATTCAATCAGCTATTTCCTTAACCATAAAACCAGATGTGCGCCGTCACGGCCCATCTACAGGGACTGAATCCATGCCATTTAGAAAATGCAGAATAAAAATAAAAAATCCCAAGAAAGCTGAGATATGCTGATGTTTGGAGCTCTCAGAGTTTCCTAGGTAAATTGCTTTTCTTTTGAGTCCCATTTATTTTTGTTACCTCCAAAGAAATGCTGGTTTAGCCACATTTCTTGGAAACAGTGTTGAGATCTAATGGGTTGTTACTGATGTGAATTCTCAGGGGAGAGGCTGGAGAATAGAGAGGGAATGTAGTATTATCTTTGCTTCTGGGCATCAGCAACTTCTGCAAGCAACGTGGTGCAGTACATGTCATTCTTTGCTGAGGCAATTAATTACCTTGGTCCCTAATGAGAAGAACTATTCAGCTTAAAAAAAACACTGCAGCCCTTTGGACTTAGGTTAGCTTCCGGGCATCTGGGTAGATGTGTGAATTAGGGAGGCTGTATTGCTCAGTTTTCCTCTGTTTCTTCTCAGACCATGTTCTGTTGTTTTCCACTGTACTTCTTATGGACACTGCCACCTGAAGCAGGTCAGTGCACCAGTTCCTCTTTGCAAAGAGTCACCTAGGAAATGTGGCCTGGCTTCATCTCAGCTTTGAGTACTGGCTACCAGGTCTCCAGGTCACCTATTTCCCAAGTGAGCCTAAGGAGCAGAGGAAAGGAAGGATCCCCATGGAGGACTGTGATGAGTTCTCCATCTGCTGGGTCTTTCCTCCACCACAAAGGATGCTGCAGGTGATGCAGGTGGGGTCCACACACCCGCAGTCTAACCACCTGCAGAGCCTGCCCGTATGCCGCTCTTGCTGGGATGAACAAGACGCAGGGTGAGCAAACATCTGTGCTGCGGGAGACTACACCCCATCTGAGCCTGCAGCTACAGAGAGGAGTCTTTGTACAGGAACAGGGTGGGATTTGCTGGCTGAAGGGTGCTTTAAGCAACACGACTGTAATATGCTACGTGCCAGATTGTAGACATTCCTGGGGCAGCTATCCAGAATGTGAATAAACTTGGGATGTATGTATAAAACACCATACAATGTGGGCCCTGAGAGGCCTGGAGATTGCATGGCATTGCCTTTGTACACATATAGCCTGAAGGGATTTCTCCAAGCCCGGGTGTCCCCTTCAATTCCAGTATCCACATGTGCTGATCAATTCTTGCTCTATATTGAAGAAATTATCTCATAATGTCACATCTCTCTAATGCACAAAGACTCATTTTTGATTGCATTGTCCCTTGATTGCCACCACAAGATAATATAGCTATGAAATATCACAAATATCATGAATAGGAAGGCAATAACTAGGCTGTGTTATTTAGGAAGGCCTGAGTAGGCTGCAGAGTCTCTGAGTTGGTCCATCCTGAGGTCCCAATCACAAGGGTAGAGTCACAAGTGATTCACTGCATAGGGAAATGTTATTTTAGAAAATGAATGATTCAAATTCAGGAATTACCGAATAGCACTCAGGCAAGCCATATCCTAATGCCTACCTAAACGATATCTGTCCAATGTACATATCAGCTCTTTGTCCAGTCCTGTGCCATTTTAACATTGCCTGGAAAAAAAACATGGGGAAATAAAGCATCACAGACAACAAATACTCCAGAGAGGCAAAGTGTAAACCCATCTCTAACAGCTGAGTACTCTCAGTCTCCAGGGAAAGATTGCTGCCATATAGATGTGGTTTCCTCTGGTGCAAGGTGATACTCCAGACCTCAAAAGAGTCAGTGGGGGTCTTTCTGTTGATACAATAATGCCTTCGTGTAATTGAGCACCACTAATTAAAGCCAAAAGTAAGAGAGTATTTTCCAAAGATGACTTGCTGGTTTCCCCCCCTTAAGAGAGTTGTCTGACATCTGAACAGTGGAGCTCTGCGTGGGCATGGGCACACACATAAATTAGTCTAGAGGTAGCTTGTGCCCCTGTCATAACTGTCATAGTTGCAGAGAGAAATAAGTCAACAGGAACAACAAACTCTGGAAACACATACAGGCAAATGTTGGGTTTAAAAGCAGGAAAACATCATATGTACTGTTCTGCTCCTGACCTGTACTTTACACTGTACTATTTTGTGTGTTGTTCTTTCTTTTCCCCAGAGCAGACAGAAACCAGATCTTAAAACATTCACAATGAATTTTCAAATCAATAACATGTGAGACTTTGTCTAAAAGGTAAAGTTGTTGTAAAAATCAATGTCAGGGAGAACGCTTTGCCAATTCAATTATACTTGTTCCTCTCAAACTGGAAAAAAAAAAAAAGAAAAAAGAAAAAAGATGTGGGTTTATTTCAAGCCCAATAAATGTTGCTTGGACTAACACCCCAATTTTGTAAATATTCTCAGGGCTTCTTATGCCAGCTCTCCTCAAGGGGTCATAATTAACTCTAAATAGGGTTACCTTGTTTCAGAATGAGTCTAACGTCAAGCAGTGTTTCTGCCTGTGTCCACAATTTTAAAAGAATGTTGGTGTCCATTAGATGGCATGAAGGCTTCTCAGAAATGGGAACCATACATCAAAATTTAAACACAAATAAGTGTGATTAGACATGGCAGCTGTCTAGAAAATATTCAGCTATTTCACTGAGTTTGGGCAAAATATGAATGATTGTACCCATTCCAGTAAGTGCAGAACCAGAAAGGCTCCCACATTACCCTCTGCTTCTCAAGGCAAGTTTCATTTTAAGATTTACCCCAAAGAAAAAGAAAACAGCAAGATAAAAATATAAACAGCTGTGCTCCTGCTGGCTTAGCTGGAGACTTCAAGGAGCTTGTGAATCACTCACTCAAAGACATGTAGTATACAGCACCCAGCCAAAATGCTGAATCCAGGCCACTGTGGGAAGGGCTGAATGGCACAGCAAAATCCTCATACAGCTAGGGTATCACAAAGGTGCGTGGGCCGTAAGATTTCCTCACTGGACATGATCTCTCTCTCCCCCATACTACCCGGTACGCACCAACCTCTCTCAAGCTGCACATGGAGTGAAAGGTTTTTTTGGGCAATAATAGTCTTTTTGATCTGCATTTGTAGAGGATAGTTCTGAACTGTGATTCACATTGCTGGAAGCTGCTTCAATGCAATAATACAGACAGAAATCATAAGAGTTCCAGTCTCTGATCTGGACTTGCATTTCTGGCCTTGGCATGGACACGTCACCTTGGTGCCTTGTGGACAGAAAACACACGCCTGCCTGGCAGGGCTGGTGCGAGAGTCTTTCTGTGGTGCTGAGCCTGGAAATCCTTTAACTGCAAAGGGGCAAGAGGCCCAAACGTAGCAGTAGATGACACTGTCATACGCTAATGCACACCCTAACGTACACTACATGCAGTTTAATTCCAGACCCTCCCTCTCTACCAGAACCAAGACATGGGAACGTCCTTGTATCCAGGTATGTCCCAGTACCAACTTGTCGCATCCCAGTCCTTGTCAACAGACTGTCAATAATCCTCCCATAGCTGAAAGAAAATGACTAGGAAGTAAATACCAACACCAGTAATTTAGATGCAGAGCCAAATGCTGAATGACCCTGTCCTCTCTTGTATGACAGAAATCTCTCATAAATATACACCAAATACAAAATCAGTTACAGAAACACCCTGGAAATCTGTACTTGGTTATCTTGAAACTAAACCATGCCAGGAATTTGGGTAAGTTTTTGCTTAAAGACTATCATTATTGGCACTTGATCAGATACAGATAAGTTAGGTTTCCAGCTTGCAAAGAGAATAATGCAAAAGGAATTGGAATAGATTGATTTCACATGTTTCATTTGAGGACAGGTAGTTTTTTTAAGCACTAAAGAAATATAACTCTGTGTTATAATAGCGCTGTAATTTATAAGAAAGTTTTAAAGCTTCCAGTCCATGAGATTTTGCAATATTTAGAAGGTTTTTTTCAATATGATAGCAAGTGAATAAGATTCAGAACTTGTTGAGCATGCACTTCTTACTGTTTCTACCAAATACTTGATTACATTCCTTGGTTTGTCCCTCAACAGGAGAAGAATGGAGTTCAAAGGTGTATTTTGTGACTTTTTAAGACTCATATTTCTAATTATGTTTTCAATAAATGCTAGTGTAATACCAATCCCAAACACAACTGGGGCTTGTCTGTGCCTCTCCTTAGAGTGCTTGCACTAAAGTGTTTACTGTCCCTACAGATGAAAGGAGTAAAGGCAGAAGCACTCCTTGCATTTCACAAGGTGAAGTGTGACAGGGAGATTCAATGCTTTATCCAAGATCCTGTGGGTACCTTTTGCAAAGGATGGAATATAACCTTGGAATCCCTTCAGCCTTGATCCACATCCTTAAACACATCATCTGTTGCACAAGAATGATATAGACGGGTCTACTTGGAGGAGGAGTGATTGTTCTCTGCAGATGTTCCTGACAGGACAGCAGCTATCCTATCTCTGTACGGTTCCATGGCTGCCTTGCAGATGTTGTATATGAAGTATGAAGCTGCTGGTCATTTTCCTGCTGTGGAAGAGGACAGCAGCTGTGAGCAAGAACTAGAAACTGGGAAGTGGATAATTGCATATGATCATGAAAAATAGCAGTTGAAGACAGTGGTTTCCAGAGGAGTGTATGAACAGCACAGGAGCATGTTTTGAAAGGATGTGCCTATTTGGAGTAATGTGATAGATTCTGAAGGAAAAACAGCTTTGCTTTTTGGAATAGATGTCAAAAACCAGCTCAGACAGTAACAATTGTTACTGGCACAGCTAATCACATAGGACTATGAATTTCTCCAGATCTTCAGCTCAGCTTAGACACCATAGCAAAAACATTAGGGCAAAGTTGGAGAATAAAACAACCTGCAAGGAATGGTCAGATCTGTAAAGTGAGGGGCTTGCCAAGATAAGAGATCAGGGAGGCAGGGAGCAGAGGTGTGCTACATCTGTTGGTGTTTCATAGGGGTGCGTGCCAAATCTCCTAACTTACAAGTGCATTGTAGAGGAGGTTGGGACCATCACTGCAAGTCTACTGCCTGGGAAAAAAAGGTGGAAGATCCTGGAAAACAGAGTATGCTGCAAAAGAAAAAACCAGCATCTAAGATGCTAGGACCAACCCATTTGTGATTGCTTCTTCCTGGAGAAATCACGTCGGGGAAATCTGTGTTCATTACTGAAGTCTTACAGACTGCATGCAAGTCAGCCTCCCTCCAGCACCTCATTTTCCCATGCTGAAACTGCCACACTAATACATTTCTCATTGGGATACTGAAGACAACTGATGTCGGTAAAAAACTTTGGAATCTGCAGAAGAACATTTCTAGGGAATGGGATTTATGATGAAAACCTCAGTAGGCAGAGCACATTGCAGGACATAACTCTCAAAACATCCCCATCAAGCCTCCTTTTCTCCAAAGATCTCTGCTTACACTGTAGAAGCAATAAAATACTTTAAAAATACTGCATGGACTATAAATAAAACCAATTGTCAAAGTACAGACCAACAGATCAGCTGGAAACACTCCAAAAAATAGACTGCTTTTAAGCTATTGTCTTTTCTGTTAAAAAGGTATCATATCTGGTTCTTTACCGAAAACATTGCTAGACAAGAGGGAAGAGATATTAAAACCCTTCCAGACATTAAAGTATTAGAACATGCTGTAGTTTTATTAGGGAAGAAATGCACAATGGGGAGAGGATATCCGTGCAGTATCTTTTCACAAATTAACTGGCAGCCCTGAAAGCCATTTCTTTCCAAAGCCCTGGACTGATGTTACATTGGATCTCATGA
This sequence comes from Ciconia boyciana, assembly GCF_034638445.1. Classification (NCBI taxonomy): domain Eukaryota; kingdom Metazoa; phylum Chordata; class Aves; order Ciconiiformes; family Ciconiidae; genus Ciconia; species Ciconia boyciana. The sequence continues at coordinate 10,435,420 of NC_132948.1, forward strand.
AAACAGCCATAAAGTCTGACTTACCAAGATGACTCCACTGGCTTTAAGCCTCAGTGAATAACATAACCCTAAAAATAGTGTGAGAGTCTATAAAATTAAAACAAAGTTTGATGTAAATACAGTTTTGCAAGTAAAAATGAAAATATTGAGTTCTCCATTAGGAAAACAAATATAATAGACCAGCTTGGGAAAATTTGTTTGAACACCATGAACTTTGTGGATATCTGTATGAAAGGCAAGTTTTTTTTCTTAAATATAATCTCATGTTTACTGATTGTCAGAAAACTGAAAAGTTCATTCCACAAGGTGACGGAAAATTCCTGTTGGGACCTGGCTGTGGATACTGGTATTGATTTGCTCTTGTGACTTGTTTTAGCTGAGCTACTCCTGCACGGTGGTAATATTTCTCTCCTCAGATACCCCCATGAGCCAGACTGTGCTGCCATTTCCATTTTACAGATGGGGAACAAAGGCAGACAGGAGTAAAGGCCAGATTTCTAACTGCACTTGTTTACGGAAATTAAAGGATTTGTTGAAACGCAGCTCAAACATGCCTAGACAGGACTTGATTTCCATCCAGCCCACTCCAATGGGAGGCTCCCAAATAGTATAAAATACAACACCTAAATGTTATGATGAAAGGTTAGAACCATCTGTTGCAGAATCTGCTGGCTACTGTGATCCCAATGGCTTTCCTGTGCTCATCCTCACTATGACTATCTGGAGACATCAGCAAACCGCATGGAATGGCTGCAGTTCACTCTGGCCTTGAGACTGAATGATGCAGCTTGTAAAATGCAACAATAAGGATACCATCGCCATCTGTTTCAGTCCATTCATATGTCAACAACCACACCACATGGGAAGGTGTCCTGAATGCCTAGCAAATGGTTTCCATGTAGTTTTGGGGAGGAATCTAGCTTTTCAGGTTAGTCCCTGTGAACTCTGAAGATGACTTAATAGATCAGGGAGTTTCTGCCAAAGGAGCTCTGCCTCTGCTCTGTATGAAGCCTGCTGAAACTTTCAGACATTCCCTTGATGACTTTCTGAACTGCCTCTTTAAAAAAAACCAAAACCACCCCAAGAGAAACCCAGTGTCACTCTCCTGGTGGTAATAGTGCTTAGAGCCCTTAAGAAAGACTGTCCAGAGGTGCAATTACTCAAGGCAAATCTGGACTGTTTCTTAGTTGCACGTTTCTCTCTTAGTTTATGTTTGAACACAGACTTGGGATAAGTCCAAGAGCTCCTTCAGTCATCCCATGCTGTAGTCTTAGGCAAAAACTTGAGAGGTGCAGAGCATCCACATACTGGTTGTATTCCTGCATAGCAGATCCCCGAGTGAGACTGCAAGCTCCCAGCAGATGGGGGTTTGCGGGTGCATATTCTGCCAACAAAGTGAGCAGCCTTTAAAAATACAGGCTTTCAAATATGATTAAAAGGCCAGGTAGTCTCTAAGCCAGAAGAGAATAATCTCTCTGTCTCTGTGAAGTCCCTTCCTTTCCAGCGGCTGTACTGGCTGTTGCGGCCAAGCCAGAATGAAAGATGCTTTGCATGACTTTCAGTGTTTACTCTCACAGGAAGCGCAGTATCCTGTCTGGCTGTTGGTATGCTCACCACCTGACTCCAGCATGCTCCAAACAGCGAAGTCTTTTTACCCAACTGGAATGTGCTGCAGTTCAAATGCCGGGAATAAAATAAGCAAGAAGACCTGCTCTATTAACTGGGAGGTCAGTGTGCTATTTGCTTAAGGGTTAGCATTGAATTGGGCTCTGTTGCAGCCGGGCAGAGAGGCATGTCCCACTGTATGTCTGCGCCCTTAGTGACTAACACAATGGGGACTCCTAGAGACCTTGTAGTACTGCTGATCCTCCATGCCACAGCCTTCAGCTGTTCGTGAACGTGGCTAATAAAGAAAGGAGCCAGGTCCAGATTGTCAAAGGGAGTTAAGATCTGCCTTACTCTGTAGGGCAACAGATGGTGAGCATGTCTCCAAAAATGGTCCTTCCAACTGACATTTCTGTGATTCTGTGGTGTAACGTCATCAGTAACAAAAAGCGATTCCACCACCCTTGCATTTGGTACTGATGCATTTGGCAGTATACAGTGCCTGGGCCTGGGTCCACCATTCACAGTATGTTGCTAGACTGGAAAAGGTTCAGACAAGAGCCATGAGTTGAATGAAAAGGTTACAAAATAGGTTTCAAGCAGAAGCATCCAGTACTGCAATTTATTCTTCTTGTTATGGAGTGATCTTGCATTCTGTTGAAGCAGCAATATGGGGAACAAAACTGACCATAGGCTTTTCATTCTGGCAGACAAAAGGTATAATGAGATTTGGTGGCTGGGGGTTGAAGTGAAAATTTCTAACAACTGGAACAATTTACTAAGGTAGCAATCAACTCTTCACTACTGGCAACCTCTGAAGCAAGATTGGACTCCTTTCTCAAACACATATTCAGTTCAAAAGACATTGATCTGGTATTGATTTTGATTACTACAGCCTGCCTTATATGGAAGATCAGAACTGATGAACTCATGGATTCCCTTTTTATGTGTCTAGAATACTATGAATCTTCCTAGAAATGTGGGAAAACTCTGATCCCCCTTTTTACAGATATTCATGGACTTTAAGATAATGTGTTACTAGCTCTGCCCAACTGACCTGAAACTTACCGCCTGATCACAAGTAATGCCTCCCAAGGAGGTGGCTCATTGCTGAACCCATGCAGTTTTTTCCTCTTTAACTCAACTTGCATTTTTGGAGTTGAATAAACTTAGGGAAAGTTCACAGGGAACATGTGATCTGTAATTTCATACAATAGCTAGCTGTAAACCCTCTGTCTGTGTTGATTCAGAAACCAAGAAACCCCCAAGATACATTTCTTAAAAACCAATTAAAAAATCCTCCTAACAGCACACAAATGTACAATCTCAGGTTGCACATAACACAAAACCAACCCAGCATTTTACTTCCTAATAAGCATAGCAATGTAAACACAACTACAGACATTGTTTTCTAATTAGGAGAATGTACTATGGGATGTTTACAGACCCCTATGGAAATGTATGGACGTTTGGTTGCCTAGCAAATGAAGGAAATGGAAAGCACTCTCAGCTAGGACATTCATAATTAGGCTGGCAGAAGTAGAAATAAAAGCTCTAGGAGCAAACACAGGGAACAATCCCACCTTGACCCAGGAAAGGCCAAGATAGCACTAAGGGGAGGTACACAGAAGTATGCCTTACCGGCACTTTTTATTTGAGTATTCACTTACCACAAGTCTCTGTGTGTGAACAGCTGAATTCAGACTCCCCATAGAAAGGACTCAGTGCGAGTGCCCGCACATGGAAGCTGCTGTGTGGCCTTGTCTCCATGGGACACGTTCTTGGTGTTTGATACTTGGCAGGGCCTAGGAACTTCTCTCCTTCAGGGCAGGGTATTGGTGGGCAGACACTGCATTTATGAGAGACTAGAGTCCAGTCTGCTCCAGTGCGAGGCAGCAGCTCCTGTTTGTGCAAAAAATCAGCAAGAGAGGCTCATTTGACACGTGGAGGTAAGACCAAAGAGATATGCACGTGCCACAGCACCTACAAAATGTGTTTCCTGATGGCCGAGTAGCAAAATGCTTTGGCCAGCTGGATTTACAAGGCTGCACCATTCATGACTGTAGCCTGGGTCTCCGAGAGGAGAACCTCCTGGAGTCTCAGACGCAGCTGTGTCTGAGAACTAGTTCACACCAACCCTTCAACCCTGCCTTTGCTGTGAGCCATAGAAAGCAAGTTCCTACACTTCTGGCTTTTGTGTTTCAATAAACAAAAGAACCGAAATGGACAATGTAATTTTTACTGCTATTGGGGCGAGCTCCAAACTATAAACTTTGTAGTTTTGATTTTGTTGATGTCACAAGGAAACAGTCCCCTTTTGCACATGGTAAGCAGTTCTGCTTCCAAATTCTCACACCTTCATGCTGATGTTGGCCTCATCCTCTTGGAAAGGGGAAATAACAAAGCCTGGTGAAAAGAAACAACATGTTTTCCTTTGGGATAAGTGATCAAATAGATGTGGGAAAAGGTATCATGCACTTGCTTGTGAAAGTGGTGAAAGCTTGTGAAAACGGTTTTCTCAGGCATCATCCCCCATTATGGTATTGGTTACCACAGAACAAACTTTTTACATCCCAAATACTACCCATAGTTACATCAGACAAAGCTACCGCCAGACTATGTTGTCTTCATACAACATTCCTTCTCCCTGGAAAAGCAGAAGGAAACCTGCCTATACAGCAAGAGTCAATCACACAGCACCAACGCAAGCATTTCCTGCCCTACTAGTTTCTCCTTCCACGCTCCTACAACTCAGGGGTTTCACCTCATAGTGCCTGGGTTTGGAAGGGGAGAGGAGTGTAAGGTTGCTTTGATTTAAAGATTGCTCAGATTTACAGGAGCTCCTAGTACCATGTTACACGGCTTAACCAAGTATGTGAATCCTAGATATAACCTGAAGAGAATTTGTTTTTAATCTAAAACCTTGAATTTTGTGTATGGGAAAAAGCCAAGCATTTTCAGGTTGCTTTTTATGATGGGATGGTGGTAAGGCAGGTGCAATTAACTCCATAATAATCACCCAGTTCTGCTCTTGGCCAAACAATTTCCATACCTAGTAAGTGGTGTTTGCAGCACTTTTAATCCCTGTTTCAGAGATACTTCCGATCAGCAGTTTTCAACCCTCCTGAAGTTTATTTTCCAGTGCAAATGCAAGGCTTTAAATTGTGAAGTTTAACCTGCTGATACTACCTTTCTTACCCTCATGGACCCTCAGCAATAGTCCATCAACTTCTATGCTTCTACAGTGCACAGGCATACAGCCACTGCTCATATAACTGGCTATATTTGTTTCACTCAGCACCAGGATTTCTGCACAACTAGAAATTTTGCCTGGCTTTAACACACAGGAATACAAGGTGTGGTGGAGCAGGGGGAAGGGATGTTTGCAATGGCTCTAATCTGCAAAGATGGTTTCCAGCTGCATTTCACATATGATTTGGGGTTTGGATGAAGTTTTGACAGAATTTCTCCATGAATTATGCAAGAGGCTGCTGGAACACTGCAAATACACAGAGGCACAAAGAGACTTGTTCAGGCAGCCCTCAGACAACACACTGCCATCTGACACACGAACCAAATCAAAACCCACTCCAAAAGGCAGATAGTCTTACACTGGGCAGGGAAAGTGAGCAGTGGACCCCCAGTGCTGTGGGGTGCCGAGATGGGGACATGCGGGCTGCCTGCCGTGAGGTGCTGCAATGCAGCACTAGATGGTGCTGTATTTTAGAAATAACTTTATATTGGATGCGGGCTCAAAGATGTGGCAAACACACAGATGCTCCTTTTAAGACATGTTGCTGCTCTCTCCAAGGAAAGCATGGATTTTCCTTTCTGTCTGTTTAGAAGCATAGGAGTTAATATGGATTTTGACTTTGTAACTGGCGAGTTGCCAGTTAAACTCTCCAAGTGCTGCTGGTTTCCTTTGGGTGTGTCATGGGAACTTCAGGGCTCTGTAGGAAGAGTGTCAGGGAACAATGCCATGTCCATGTTTACCCTTCTCTGACTTACCCTCTTCCTCCTGATTTAGGCTGGTGGCAGTCTCTAAAAGCCCAGCAGCAAAACTGTACTCCCTCAACAGCGGCTCAGAGCCTCAGAGTGTTCAACTCTGCAAGCAAAGCTCTGGCCTGCATGGGAACACACTCACTCTGGGAAAGTGGGCAGCATTGGGCATGTGGCTGGTGCCAGGAAAATCTTCAGTGGTGCTTTTAGAGCAGCATCCATGCTTGGATTGTCACACTGCCACAGGATGCATGATGTGAGGTGCTGGGAACCCATACCTCCCTGCTGGAAGCAATATCACTTGTTGGGGTAAGGCTGTTCAGAGGTGACAGAGGTGGGAGGTCATGGGCACCTAGGTGAAATGAAGGCAGAAACCTTTGAAATTAGCGGCCTAAAAAGTCACATGTGAAAGGAGATGGGCTGCCTCCAGGTTTTACTCCTACTGCTGTTTCTAATTGTGCTTGTGCTGGGTCTGTTTGGCGCATTTCTGAAGATGCTGGGCACAGATTCAAAGCTGGCCAAGTACCCTCACTCTCAGCCACTCCAGCAGGCATAGCAGGTGCTCAGCAGTTGACAGATCCAGCCTAGGCTGCAATGGGCAAAGCCTTCTAGGAGCTCTCTCCGGGGTAGGAAGGGCTCAGAGACACCTGCTTATTCCAGTCAGCCATCCAAGGAAGCAGACGCTCTCTCTTCCCTCCTAACTCTGGAGCTTGCTTTGATTCCAGGCGCAAGCGAGTTTGGTTTCCTGGCCACAAACAGCGCAGTCCGAGCCAGGAAAGGGTAATTAATGTCAGAAAAGATCAGGGACGCAGTGCAGCAGAGCTCAGTTGGCAGGAACACAAAGGAGGGAGGGGGAGATGTCTTTTAGAGAGTCTGCAAGAGGCCAAACTAGCCTAATGAGCTCTACGGTGGCCTGGGCCAGGTTGTCTACCTAGCAGCAAGTCTCTTCAAGGGGTCATTCAACTTTCTCTATAGGGCATCAGCAGTCCAGACACAGCTTTTTTGGAAGTGAAGGATGGGGCAAACATGGGTCTGCCTTTTCTTATATGGAGAGGGTGGGGATGAAAGGATGAGGTAGTTCTAGAGGGGCAATATGAGCCGGTATGGAGGGCTGTGTAGGATGGAGATTGGCATAACAAGTGTGTCTGCAGGGATGCTGAATAGCTGAGTGAGAATAGGCCCATCTCTGGCTGTGTGCTGAGCAGCCTGTCCCATCATACAGCATGGCAAGGCTTGGCTTGGCAGCAGAGGTGGCGTCTGGCTGCCAGAGCCTTGGAGGGGTTCAGGAGCCAAGGAAGCATTGTTCCAATGGGCTAATGCACTCATGCTCAGGGGGTTGGCCTTGCTAAGAGGCAGTAGTCAAACAGAGGACGGTTTGTAATCACATCTGCTTTATAGTCTGCACAAATTCACCATTTTCAGGGGGCCTAAAAAGGATGGGGTCTCCCACCTCAGGTAAAACCCAGCTATGGGATATGCTGTGCTCCAATGCCAAGGGAAGTTCGGTAGCTAAAGGAAATGAAGCCAGTCCAGGATGTGCCTAGGAGCCCTCCAAGATGCATCCTAGTGCTGTGGGAATTAGCACTAGTATAGCAGACTCCAGTGCTCTCAGCAAGAGTTGCCTCCTCTTATCCCCAGGTCCCTGTGGCATCTCTAATATGACAAAGGTGCCAGTCCCAAGGGCTACGTATAAATTGGAGCAGAGATAAGCAGAAAGAACGAGGAGACTGTCTGCAGCAGACAGCAGGGCAGCAGAATATGTCATGTCATACCTGAGGATGCTATTTTGAGAGCTCAAGACAGGTTGAAGGAAGTAGAGTTATTCAGCTCACTGGGGAAAGGCATTGGAAGGGGCTGGCACCTTTCCCAGACTGGAGAGAGAGGCACTGCAGACAGCCCAGGAAAACCAAAACATGCCTTCCCCTTTGTAAGGAAGAGCAGCCAAACTGGGACTCAGCCTTGGCTCAGAGTCCACCTGCAAAGTATCTGCCGCAGTCTGCTCTCACCATCGTGGGTTGTGTGGGCAGGAGGACACTGTCAGTCAGAGCTTATGGCAACAGGACCAAACTCTTAAAACCTCTCCCTACCCTGTTCACAACTAATTCTGACAGGTAATAGGAAGCAGAGCCCTACAGCTTTCCAGGCTCTGTCCTCCCTTTACTCATCTGTCAAACAGGTAAACTGAGGTACACTGTGTCACAGTCTCTCTCACTCTCTTCATCCCAGGCTCACACCATTCAGCCTAGTTCACCCAGCTCTCAGAATTTTGTCAGCTCAAGTTTTGTCTCCTTAGAGTTACTTTTGCTGTATGAGGCATAATATTTTTACATGGGATTCACTGCATTTCAGCACATTCTCTCTAGAAAAGGCCTGACTGTCTTCTATCTCTAATTATGATTAATTCTGTGGCAAGGAGAGCAGATTCATAGACATTCTCAACAGAAAATCTGTCATGGGGAGGCACTAGGGGCCTCTCCCACTGCAGATTACTGTGGGGAAAAAATGTTTAAGTTTGCTACTGCAAGTTTCAATGCTGGAGGAAACAACCCCTGGTGCTAAACTGCAATAGCCCACAACTGCGAGAGAGACTGACTGAGGCTGGGACTGCCACACTGAGGTACCTGATGCCTTGCTGCATTATCTCCTTAGAAACTCAAGCTAATACAGCCCACTGGCTGCCTGCACAGTGACTTTTAGATCTCATAGCAGGAGACCCTGATGGCCAGGGGATACTTTAAAGCTGAACAGAGAGGTAAAAATCCTGCTTTCAATTAACTGCATCACCAGGGAACTGGAGGGCAATTTGGATTAAACTATTAAGGCTATTTCAATCAGTTCCCAGGGGAAGATCTGCGAGGAGTGGAGGATTCAGCCAGAAATGGCAAATAGGGGAGTGAGAGAAACATGGGGAGGGTTATACTTTTGCCCTGCATAAAACGCTGGTTTCACACTCATCTGGACCCCACCACTGCCAGCAGTGGGGATGTGGGGAGTTTGAGGCAGCTGACATGAAACCTGTTGTGTACAGATGAGGGGGTCATTGCAGAGTGATCCATTGCTTGCAGGGGCAGGGGCTTGTACGGCCTAGGCTGAGCTGCCTGGAGATCCCTCAGCAAAAGAGAGCGAGCAGTGCCCTGCTACCCTCACATACCCAGTTTGTGTGTGGCCCAGTTTCTGACTACTCATAAAGTAGCCTCTGTTTTAGAGGATCCAACTTCTCAGTCTCTCCATGGGCAAAGCCAGGATTTTTTTGGGTTCGCGCCTGATGCTGTCTATGGGATCTGCCTTGCTGCTCCTTCTTGAATTAGAAAGTATGCACTACTGGCAGCTAGAAGCACAGTCTCCTCTCCCCACATAATGCCAAAGACTCATTTATTCTCTTCAAGTTCAAATAAAGCTCTACTGTTTTGAAGTGTTAGAAAGGGCTGGCTTTTGTTCTATAACTACTGATCAGATGGGATTGCTGGAGCTGCCTCACAGCTCCAGGCCATCAGGGCACCACTCAGCTCCTCTGCACCACACAGCCAAGCCAGCTCAAGGGAGCATCTCTCTCACTCCCACCTGTATGCCCAGATAACCAGACCAAGTGATTCTCTGGACCCCCTGTTGTAAATCAGCCTAGAAACTGGGGGTGAGGTGAGTGCTTTGTCTGATCCCAGCTCAAGTTTCCCCAGGTACAGTGTACATACCTCGCTCTGGATGTGATACAACAGCTTTTCTGGCAGAAACATGGAGGCTAGTGACTCAGGGGATGGCTCCAGAAATGTCTTCAGGCCTTAAAGCAGCCATCCTGTGTAGAGAAAGCAAAGGCAGATGAACAGAGACAAAAAAAAAAGTATTTTATGAAGCAAAGCTAGTTTGTTAGTGGTATATAATTAAACAAGTGGCCCAGTCCAGACTATATCCAGAGCTGTGGCTAGGAGCAAGTAGAACAAATTTATCTGAGTTCGATTTACTAAAATAACATCCCCCCAAAAGCAGTTGGAAATCCTCTGTATCTGCATTTTAGTTGTGTCATTTCTCTGCCTTTAAAAGTCAATGAATGCCAGATGTCCCTGATTTTGCTTTCCAGCAAACAGGTATCTTGCCCAAACCATCCCTTTTAAATTAAACACAATTTGCTGCAAAGTTGGTTTTGAAAAAGTGAGAAGGGGCAGGGGGGGAAGGGACAAGAAAAACCCAAGAACTGCCAGCATCAATCATGTGCAAAATGAGTCTGAAGGAAATGGGGGACATGCAGCTGTCATGGCAAACAGCAACAGATTGAGGCCATGGCATGAAGCAGCATGGAGCTCTAATGAGCAGGAAGAGCAAAGCCAGAGCCACAATTTTATCCTGTGTTGATATTCTACAAGAAAAATGATCACAGAGAACATTTATTGCCCCCCTAAGAAGATCAAGCTTAATAACAAAGCTACACATGTTATTTACTACAATGTTTGCCTATTGCATAAGCAGAAGTGCCTACTGCCTGGATCCTTGCTGCCTGCTGAGGTCCTTTCTCTCAGGCTGGCTGTGTACGAGGGAGGTAGGTCTGGAAGACCCCAGATCAGTGTGCATGTGTGTGAGAAAGATACAGATGCTGATGGACAGTGCACATACGTGTATTGCACTGGGCACTAACTTAATTACAACAATATGGACAGACATGTTAAACAAACCCCAGTCCATCATGTTGCTCCCTCCCTTTGCCCACAGCCCCTGCACAGCTCATATACCCTATGCAACACAGGTCTATAATTTGCATAAGGCAGCTTAACCCAAGGCGGGCTGCCGTGCGCAACAGGCTCCGTTTCATATTGGAGTGACTGTCTAGTATGTCCTCTTAAAGTCCCCTAAGGATTAATGTCCATATGGCCTTTTGCATAGAGGCTGAATCCCATCCATGTAAATAGTAACCCTGGATAGAAGAATATGGGCTTATAACGCAGAGAAATAGAGGATACTGGGAAGAATGCAGAAAGATGCAAGATGCACAAAGAATGGCAGAGAGGACAGGGAGTATCTGGGCTGGATAACCAGATTCTAGAACTGCAGGGGAGTAGTAGTCTGAAGTCGTCAGCTCAGCCAGAAGAGACACACATAAAGGAGCAGTCACTGCTCCTATACTTAGAGGTTTCCTGCCCCCAGCACTTGAAGCAGCAGCATGTGCTCTTGTTATATGAGTTTCCCAGAGTGCTCCACCCCAGCCCAAGGACACTCACGGGAAGGGGGACCTGTTCAGCAGTCTTGCTGTAGAGAGCACTCTCAGATGGGCTGGTTGTTGCCTGCTTGTTCACACCACCTGCACCCTGCGACACGTGGCCTGAACCACTTCAGCTTAGGCCCTGCTAGAACAAAAGTGCTGTGAGACATTTCTCTCCCATCCTTCTTCCATGTTTATGAGTTTCTGTTGACTTTGGCTACCTCTCTGCTTCAAAGAGGAACAGTAGGGAAAAAGATGATCCTAATATGTAATTTTTATAAGACATATAGCATCTGCTTTTATCATATCCACTAGAATATGCCTGGGGGTCCAGGTGGGGAAACTGGCCCTGACACAGCAAAAGCAGGAGTTCCAAAAAATCCCAAAAACACAGCACAAAAGAGAAGGATGATACATCTTTATCTGTCATGCACTGTTTTACAGTTACACCCTGTGGGTGCACAAGATTAATTGTCTGGGTATGTTTGCCACATGTGAAGGCATCCCAGGAGCAGTCAAACAGGAAGATGAAACTATTGTATTTTTATACCGATATAATTTCCCCCCTTTCCTTTTTACCTCTTGAAGACATTAAAAACCTGCAAGGAAACAGGGTGCAGGGACATGGTCAAAGTGATAGAGGACACACATGGGTCAACTAACAGGAGAGGCCTCCGCAAACAGGAAAGCAGGAGAGCCCAGCAGGTACCAGAAGAAAGCAGGGATAGGAGGGTGCCAGGGGACACGGCAACCTCCTGAGGTGGCTTGGTGGGGAAGGCAATAGCTGATATTGCATTTGCTCCCGAGGTAATACCAGCACATGCTCTCCTCCGGGGATGAGAAAGGAAGCGACACTTGTGAGAAGAAGCAAAAAAGAGAAGGAGAATGGGAGAGCGTGGTTTGGAAGGATGAGGGGCTGAACTGTGCCCTCAGCAAGCACAGCTGTGGAGGGGCTGTGGACAAGAGGCTCAGGGTTTTCTAGGAACGTTGAGCCCTTTCAGCGCTGCCGAGATGCACAGAAAAGGGAGACAAAAGCCAAGCAAGTGTCTTACTCTGCTCCATTGGACCTGGAAGCAATCTGCACAGCTCTCCTTGCTCCTCCACCGTGGCAAAAGCTCTCTGCTGCGTCTTACCTGGCCGGTGGCACGGGCTGAGCTGGGAGACTTGCAGTCTGGGCAGGGTTTGGGTCCAGACGCTGTCAGGTTAGCGTACCAGGGTGCTGCAGGGTCCAGCTCCAGCAGACAAGTCCACACCATGAAAACAAAGCCAAATCTCCCTGAGCTGTTGATAAGAGAAAAGAGCTGGAAGAAAGGGAATTTCTTCAGCTTGAAAACAAAGTGTCTAGGCAGTTTCGTCATGCTGTTTCAGGTCATGCTGCTGCCATGCGGCATCAGGCAACATGCTTTGCAACACTGCTGATGCAATGCAGAAGGAAGCAGGAGAAAATGGATTTCTGATATGCCAATTACCCACCAAAGGCATGGAGCATCAAACAGGCTGTCAGTAGCCATTTCACAGGGAGAAATGTCTGCATGGCCCTTGTATTGGTTGAGCTCCTGAACAGAAGTTCTGTTAATGTGTTTCCAGTGCTGGAGCCGCTAGGAAAAGGTGGATGGGTAATGCCACACAGACCCAGTGAGTGCTTGCCTGCCCTTGTTATCACTTGGCTCAGGTTTCGGTGTTACCTCTGTGCCTGAAGAAAGCTGTATGCAATATAGCAGGGGTAACATCTGGCTGGGAGGTCTTTGGAACAAATGTATTAATCTCATCCTTCCATACCCCTTGTTGTACCAGCAGGTCTAGCTGCTATTGAGTTCAACAAGACAGATTCCTGGACCTGTCAGGACCCTGAATTCAGTTCCTTTAATTCCAAGGTTCAAGCATGACTCTGGGATTCTGAGCTGGCTTGGGCAACATGTAGTCCTCATCCAGTAAACCCCACAGTATTTCAAGGTACAGCTGCTACTATGTAGTATGTGTAGCGATGATTTACATTTACAGATAAAACTGTTCTTGTAGTGATGAAGTTAAAGTCTGTAAAACTCGTTGTACAGCACAGATCTACTGTTTCCCTTCTCTCAAACAGCAGCTGGTAGAAATGCTTCAGCTCTCATCTCCTGCGACAAAGTTTATCAACTCACAGTGCACCTGAACTTCCATAGAAAAAGAGACATTTTGGTGTCTGTAGCCACATCAGAACCTTCACCCACAGCATCCCTGTCCAGGCAGAAGATCCACAGGAAAAATATTGGCAACATGTGTTGCTGCTTGGCAGAAATGAGGTGGAACCACCCCCGTTCCCAGGCTCTAAATGCAAAATCTCCCCATTTGCTGAGACTAAAGGAGCACAACTGATCTTTCGTGTAGAAGGAGTCCTCCCCCTCAACTTTCTCTCAGGTCACCACTACAAGGCAAAACCAAATGAGGGATGCTGGTTTCCTCCCCAAGGAGTGAAAAAACAGGGAACAGGCATGACAGAAAGAATTTGTTAAATACTACATTAAAGTTCTGCTCCTCACTGACCCATGTGTAACTCTCTTACAGCTAGCTGGGACACATGCATGAAAATGAGGAAAGAATTTGGCATTTGGGCTTTGAAAAACATCTGAGAAAGCTCCACCCTACTAGCAGTATTTTTTTAAATCCGTTGTGTTTTCCCTGGGGCAGTAAATTACACTATCTTAATTTAACAGATGGAGGGATGGGAGCACTCAGAGCCTCAGGGTTAGCCCACTTCAGTGGTGGAGCTGGGAAAAGACCTGCATCCCCCACCATTCAGAAAAGTTTTCACTGCCAAACTATTTTGCTTGAGCCCAAGCCTGATGTCCCAAACGCTTTCTCTACTGTCCCTTAGCTCTTTTTACTTCTTTTTACTTCTCCAGCAAGCAGAACTGTGAGTGTACCAGCCACAGCATCTCCATTTCAAATGGTTTGGCTCTCCTTTCCACAACACTATTTCCTGACTCTTTTTCCAGTCTGCAGCTTGCTGAGCAGAGGATTAGGATAAACTGAATCAGGCAGAAAAAGGTTTTCTCCAGGCTGGCCTGTAAATACTACCTTTTCCCTCTAAGCTCAGGTACCCAGCAGCTCCCTGTTCCTGCCTTGTACTGGATACATAGAAACCTCCCTAAACTACGTGCATGTGCGCAAAGGGATTGTTTTGAAATCAAACCTTCTGAAGTGTGTCTTGAGCCCAGCTCAACTTTGGACACACTGTTGAAATTTGGATTTAATTAATTCCACTTGAGTTTTGAAATGGTGCGATACATTTTTCAGAGGTTTTTCCCCCCCATTTCCTGGATCAGAGCCTCAACCACATTCATGGAAACACTGAAGGGAAAAAAATCCCTAGCAATAATTCACCAAGTGGGAACTGAAAACATTTGCTGAAGAAGAAGGAACCTCTTGGTCTTTGGATGCTGGGAATAATTCAACCTCTCCTCCCAATTCCCTGAGGCTCAAACGGCCCTTTTTCCAGCAGAGCTGTGGTTATTTGAGCAAGCTGCCCTGGGGACAAGTGCATGTTACTTGTAGGATTTGGGCTGGAAAGATCAAGCACACGGATTTGTAGGCAAGAAGGGTTTTGTGTTTTAATAACTGCCAACAGCCCCACAGAAGAGCCCGAGCTTGCAGGATGAAAAGTCCCCCTTGGCAGAATTCAACTCAAATATCCTGGAAGCATGCAGGGAACTGCAGACATCTCTGTCAGCATCATCTCTTTCAACAGTTCAACATCTTGCATGCAATGAATGTACCAATCCAGGATTCATACAAACTCCACTTTGCGCTTCTCTCCTACACTGCTGTTTTTCTGGAAATGTTTCCCGGCGTATCATGTGCCTAATCAATAAAGGTAATATTGCTCAGTAAGCAGTAAGCTGTCTGCCCTGCATGTGCCATTTGCAGCTGTGCAAACAGTACCATGAAACAAGGTATACTAGAGTACTGCTGCCTCCAGAGACATTGCAGGAGATTTCCAGGGCAGTGAGGTGCTTGAATCTTTGGGAAGAGGTGCCAAGATAAAATGCAAACAAGGATGCTGCCATGGTGTCCTCCTATCCTCCCGCAGGTGCAGCGACTCTATAAGACCTACCTTGATTGTGATGAAAACCTCACGCTGGGGCACTGGAGGGTTCTAGTTTTACCCTTCAACTTCTCTCTTCTCCTTAAAAGATGGTGTCAAGTTTCTGGGAATGACATTCTTCCTCTGCCTCCCAGAACAGAATCCCAGCCACATCACAGGGGCCTGTAAGGAGGCTGAAGAAGGCAGGAGATCTCAACAGGAAAACTGTACAAAATCTGTGTCATTCTGCACTTCTGTGCTCTCAGCGAGTTGAATCCTCTCAAAGCATCCAATGACCTACGGCCATTGTGGATGGAGAGGAGTCCCTCTTCATGTAATAGCCCATCTCTCTGTCGCGGCAATGGAGGTTCTCCTCATTCCCAGACAGAGGCCAGATACATCCTCTAGGGCTACGAGAGTAAGTGGTTCCAGTTCCTGATGTTCAGCTATGCCAGTAACACACAGTAACCATTGCCCGAATTCTCCCTGACAAACACCAGGCACACTCAGAACCTGAACTTCCTAGACTATTCTCATGTTGTTGACCAAAAATCAAAACCCAATTCTATTTGCAAACAGAGCAGAAGAGCTTGTATGTACAAATGTGGCAGAAACTGGGTCTTCATCAGCAGTGAGCATGTTTGCAAATGGTCTGCAGGGTGAAAATGGGTGACCAAAACTAATCTAAACTAGGAGTTAGATTCTGAATACTAGCCTGACTACTAGAAGAGCAGATTTTGAATTAATTGCTCCCTTCTTGAAAAGCACTCAGAGCAGCAGAAAGTGTTAATGCCTGGTCATCACCCAGCCTCCATTATTTAAGCTGCTAGCAGGTAAAAGAACTGCCAACCTGCATGGAAAAAAACATTCATCTATTTCCCATCTGTCATGTTTTCTCAAATCCATTCCACATAAATCTAGAATACACATGAGACAAAGTATATACCATTGGCCTCAATTCCTCTTCAAAAATATACAGCATGACCAAAGACAAACCACAATCCCACAACTAAGCATACATTTCAGGACAGATGCACTATACAACTATACTTTCCTTTACTGCTAAAAATAAATAATTTCACCAGTTTTGTACGTCTGTGTTTAGTGATAGCTAACTGGGTCTCACTCCAAGATTCTCATCACCTTTAATGACTGCTGACCCTAAAGCAAACAGCAAACAAAGACTGGATTGGATCCAAATTTATTGGACTGCAGACCAATAGTGTCCAGTCTACAGACTATGGTGTCTGTAGATTTTAGCCCTCTGAGTGCCACTTGGTGATGCAAACAGGAGACAGCAGTGGAGTCTGACACCTCTCTTGAATGGTCACTGTCTCCCTCCAACCACTGCTAACCCAGGCATTGGGTAGCGGAGGGGGGGTCTTTCTTCCTCAGCCATTGAACCCAGTAGTTTAAGATGAAGAGTTGCCAGCTTTAATTTCTGTGAATTACTAGGGATGCGTAGAAACTTTAACAAAACATTTTGCCATCAGTAAAATGCTTGTTCACTGACAGAGAAAATACTTAGGTGAAAATTAGCACCTTGAAATGTAAGTGGAAGACAAATTACCTTCATTGTGATCAACTGGAAACAGAAACGATCCATTTTGGTTTGAAGTAACTTTAACTCAACAGTTAAAAAAACAAAGTGAAAAAAAATTAAAATGGAAATGAGTTGAGGCTTTTACTTGAACCAAGATGCCTCTTAAATGTCTTGGCATGAACAATGAATTTCCCAAATCTCTTTACACTGTTTATTTCTAAATACCGGATGTCTGGTTTGCTCAGAGTGTGTGTGTGTGTAAAGCATTTGCCTGGCTTGTCTGCCCCAATGTCACAATCATAGCACAGACTTCAAGAACTCCTGGCACAGTGAGAAAACACAGCAGACAAACAAAGGGCAGGATAGAGCATAGATTATGTTTGGAACTGCTTTTCCAGTAATATGGACTAGGGTTCTCCTCCATGGCAATTTTGGGGAATCTAAGTCACTTGCTATGGTGGTGTCACTTGGCACAGAGTGGCAGAAGGGAATCAGCACAGGGCATACAAGTGAAGACTCAGTTTTGCTCCTTAGAGAAGCCAATGGTTCTGCATACACCCAGCTGGGATTCTTCAGAAACTGTTCCTGTATTTCTGGGGAGAGGCTTTGAAATTCAGACTAAAAGCTTACTTTCTGTGTGTAAGCCCTGTGGGACAAGACACTGACTTCTCACAAAGGTTTTGCCCAGCACACTCCCTAGCAGGGCAAGGCTTGTAATAGCTAACACTGTGTAAGCATGAGTGGTGTCACGAGGCATGTTATTCCATCTTGGTCCTTCCAGCACCCTGACTGAAGAATGTATGCTAATTACAGGTAATCAATTCCAGACTTCATTTACAAGGATCTAGTCTTCAGCTTCGTAGCAAAAACACTGCACCCAAGCTCAGCTAGAGAAAGGTGTTGGTCATCTGCCATCGAAAAGGCAAGAGTTGTCTGGGTAAGGAACACCAAGCCTTTGTCTCCTTTCACATTTAAGAGAAAAGCAGTGTTCTTGCTGTTGGGCTCCTGCCAGAGCTATTTCTATCAAGTGAACCTACCGTGGACAGCAGACCTGTGCAGTCAAGAATTTAACAAGCCAAAATGTTTCCCATGATATTTGGGCTACTAAAGACACACAGCCCAGCACAGCAGGTTTCCTCCAGCAGCTGAGCTGTCAGCCATAGATGCCCCTTGCTGTCTGTGCATACAGGCTGGGAGCATGCTCTTGGACTTAACAAACCACAGAAAGACCAAGTCAGCATGACAGCAGACACAAACAAGAATGTAATTAGAGGTGGATTATAAATCTCTGACTAGGTACCTGGAAACACTTGCATTGTGAGAGAAAGCAACAGCCTTGCTGATGGCATTTGGGCTTAATTTAGGTCACGATTACAGACAGGGTGCTCTGAGCTGGCAGGGGTCAGATGGCAAATCAAAAACAGGCTCCTATTTGTCTTGACTCCTGCTGCTAGCCTCACCTTTCCAGCCCCGCAGCCCAGACAGAAGCAAGCACTGTTCTCCCCTGGCCAGCTGGTGAGCAGCAAGTGTGGTGCAATTCATGCTTACTCTGCTTGCACTGTGTCTGTCCATGGAACAGGAAAAAAGACAACATAGTTGGGTTCTTTTGCTCTAAAGAGCATTTTTAAATCAAGAAAGGAGATCTCCAAACCCAGCAAGGGGAACATGCAGGTCAGTTGCTGTGTGGGGAATCCGAGTTGAAGGCACGGGCTCCGCATACCCTTATGTTCAGAGAACCCAGAGACAGACTTTTGAAAATACCTCAGTGCAGCTCTGCACCTCCAGCTCACAGCCCAGAATGCTTCTTGTCAGACAGGGTAACACCCCCGAGCATGGCAGATCCAAGACCTTTACTGGCTCTCACGCACGTGCCAATGAGTAGGAACTAGCAGTGGAGCACCGTGAATTTAGAAACTCTCTGCCAGTCCCAGAACCACAGCATGCCAGTTGTATCTACAGCCAACATGGGGCAGGCATGTGGGTCTGAGCAGTCTCCCAGCCTTGATAGAGAGGGGAAGGAGCCACGACTCACCCAAACCTGGAGAGCCCATACCTAGCAGAACGGGTGAGAGACTCCAGAGCTCTGCATCCCACCACTGGATCCTGCTGTCTCTCCTAAAGCTTTTCAGGACTGGTCTTCATCCTTGCTTGCATAGGCCTGAGAAGCCATGGTCTGACCAACCCAGGAGGCCATCCTGTGAACAGAGTGTGGAAGGGACATTAACAGGAACATTAATAAATGAACTGACTTTTCAAAGGCCTGGACAGTGTTTGAAGTGTTAATGGCTGACAGCTACTGTATGATTTAAAAGCTAGCTGGTGTGGACACTGGCTAGCTTTGTTTGAGGTCATTTGCATTTCAGGCCCGCCAGCTCTCATTCATCTCCAGAGAGGCATATTTAGCTGTCACTTGAACTGAACCCTGACTGACACTTCATGCTGATTTTCTCAGGAGTTTGGTGGCTGGTCAGTAAGTCCTGGCAGGAAAGCAATACAAAAGCAGCTGCAAAGGTTGGGATCTGATCTAAAATCCCTCTGAGTCCCTGCAAAGCATTCCTCTGGTATCAGTAGGCTTTGGATGGGGGCCATCACAAACAAGACACGTGCTAGAGTACATCACAGTTATTTCTATCCAGGAGAGCAAAACAGGTTTCTGAGGGAAAGCTAGCAGCTGGAGAAGGAAGTGGGGTCTGGCCTCCTGGGTTTTACCCCTAACAATAGCTTGTGCTCCACCGAGTGCTTTCCTGGGGAACCCTGCCCACTCTGCTGGCAGAGGGATCCTTAAAACAATTAGTTTTACTAGTAAAGCTTCACATAGACTTGTCCCAGCCCCTTTCCCTGCTATCAGGCCACAGTGAAGCACTGCTACTCAGACCAAATACACATGATCATCTCTACTAGTGAGAGCTGCTCCCTGGCAGATGCGACTGTGCTGCAGAGCCCCACAGAGCCATTTGATGCCTGTGAGTTCACAGTTCCCTAAATAAATCACTGGTGCCAGAGGGTACATCTGCTCTATATGCACTTACCAGCAGACAAGTGAATTTTGGTACTATCTGAATAATCCAAAGACTTTTTTTGCTTGTTTTTTTGGGTTTTCTTCCTATAGCTCCATTTTCTGTGCTTGCCTGAAAGACATCAGGGCAGTGTGTGGAGGTGCAGAGCCTCTGAACATGGAGGGAAGAAAAAGACGACCTTTGGAGAAGTAAAGCACCAGGGAGAAAAGAAGAGGAACAATACACACTACGTTGTGGGGTGAGCCTCTATACCTGTGGTCATCCATTTGTTGTTTATTCCTTCCCAAATTCAAAACAGCCCTGTTATCTTGCAGGTCATCTGCCCACACAAACAAGTGTGTCTGTCCCCACCTCAAAGTATCCCTTCTTTCCATGTGGCTGTGTACTTCGTTGGAGCCATGTTGGCTGAGGAAGGACAACGGTCCCAGCTTTGCTATCCGAAGTTAAGTCCTGGCCTCTTGGGCACATTTGGGCTTCTGCCAATATGCCTGGAGATTTTTAAAGTGCATGGGGCAATGGGGCTCCAGTTTCTCCTACCAGTTTGCAGATATCCTACCACCTGTAGCATTTTACTCTTTAACACCACACTATTCTGAATAGGGCTGTAAACTACAACAAGCAGCACATCAGAAAGCAAGCAGCCCAGGTTTTCCTCCAGCAAAGAAAGGCAAAGAAAAGTTAATCGATTCTGCTCTTTGAAGCTCAAGGTAACTCCTGAAGAATAGGCAGCTCAAAATACAAAAAACTTCCATCAGAGCACACACTTGCAACCCTTGAGAGACAGACGACTATTACTACAACTAAAGCTGTCCTGGGGCAGAGTGGGTCAAGCACAGCCATCTCAAAGCTCTTCCCCTGCCAGAGTGCAGTGTCAGATGCTTAAGGAAGAATACCTTGCTAGAGGGATCTGTGTGTCCTTTCAGCAATTAACAGTTGGGGATCAAAGCTCTTTGTGCACACAGGCTGTAGGAGAGGATTTTTTTCTTAGTGCTGTTCTCCATGGCTCCATTCCCCATGGCTCTATACTCAGCCAACTTGAAAAAGATGCTTCCTAAACCCAGTTACATCAGCACTCATGTGCCACAGCCAATTATTTCTCTGTCAAGTGGTGCCTAATTACGAGCAGTCACTTATTTAGCGCACAAGCCTTCCTGCTTGGCAAGGTAGGAGGCATACCTTGCCTCAGCACTCTCAGTGCTTTCTATGCCCGAGCAATGTGGGCTTGCTGGGAGGGGTCACAGACAAGAGATTACCGTGGAGTCACAAGGGGATGGTACAAGCTGTCGGGCAGGAGCCCAGCACACAAGCACATAATCCACCAAACATGGCCAATGGTGAGACCAACAGCATGTGTGAGCATACACTTCAGCGTACCCTGGATTTCAAAGAAACCTCGTTTAATCTGAATGGGGCCTTGACAATGCTGAGGCTGCAGTCCAGTGCGCTATGCTGGATTAGATTAAAAATATCCCTCTTTTCTACCATTTATTGTTGTCTCAGAAGATGTGGCAGAACAACTCCACAGGTAGGACTTCAGCTGGACAGTCCAACTAACACCTGCAGTTAGTTGACTTGAGGCTAACCTGGAACAGATCCCCCCCTAGATCAGACTGGGTTAGGGAGCGACCATACAGGTCATACTGGTCAGGCCAGTAGGTGGGAGGTAGCTGGGAATCTTCTCCTTTCATTTAGCATGCCAACAGCCTGACTATAGCCTTGGATCTTCTTATAGAGAGAACTCTAGATAGTTTGTGAAAAATAGACTCATGACAGTAAATACCAGATGGTTTTTGGAAGGATGACACACTTGGGAGAATGACCCACTGATTAGTTATGAACAGAATACAACCATACACTATTCCTGTCTGCAGCCACTCAGACCCTGTGGCAGCAGGCATGTTTTCAGCAAATGCAGCTTAAAGTATAATTTTAAGTTACTTAAAAGCTGACAAGCCTCAGTTTTTATCTGCCAGCAATTTTTGAATAACAAATTCAGGATAATCCTAAATTTTATTCACCCAATAATCATCACTCTGCAGATCACTTACAAGCAATTGCATTGGTTTTGGGTATTCAAGTCCCAGGTGCTTTGCTGTGGGCATGTAAAGGACATCAGTCAGGTTTCTGAGAGAATCTTTGTGCTGTGATGACTTGCAAACCCACTCTAAAATATACAGAAAAGGTATTATTTTAGCCAATCTAGAAATGCACTAAAAGAACACGACTAATCCAGTTACAGGAAGGAACAGGGCAGATGCCAAGCCTGTCAGGGGAACAGGAGGAAAGCAGAGATAAATGCAACTTATGTGCTTTAAAAATAAATCAATAAATACAATCCTTGTTTTATTGTTTTTCCCCTCAACCTGCTAAAATATGCAATTAGCTCATTTACAAATCAATTTACAGGCAAATTGCTCCTTGTTTGCTTCCCTTCACTTCTGAAAGGTGAAGTTAATGGAAAAATTACTAAGAAGGTTCTAGTTTGGTGTGTCTTCCAAAGTTACGTGAATGTCAGTAAAACCAAAATGTTTTCTGAGAAGTTTTCAATCCCCTCCAGCCCCTGTCAGCTCCCCACACCTCCCAAACAAATCTGTGAAAAAGGATATTCGTGGTAAAATTTCCATTTGGATAAAGAACATTTCATTAAGGAACAGAATGAGGCACTGAATAAAAAGTTCAGACCAATTCTAGTTGAAACACTGGCTAGATATATTTTCACAAATTGCTTTTCTTCATCTACTTTCTTATGATTTTTCTGCATTTTTTTAATGGAAAAAGATATTCCAATAAAAAGGACTTGGAGGGTCCCAGTTTGAACCATACAGAGGTTTTATAGCTCCTGGGCGCTTAGCAGATTGGGGCTCTGTTTGTTTTAAATATGCACTACATTTATTCCAAATAAACTCCATAAATCAATCTGTGTAATAGAAACCAGAAAAGTTTATGCAAAACAAATATAGAAAGTCATAAATAGTGTGTTTAAGATGTCATTTTTGTGGCTGGTATATTTCTATGGAATGTTTTTACTGTTCGTGGGATAAATTTTTCAGAAACATTAAAATCTTTCCTCCCCTCCATTCTCTATAGGTTTATCCCAAAGAAATAATGAGGCTAGCTCTATAAACCAGCATTTATTAAATCCAAATGGGCACTTCATCTTACAGTAGCTTTCAATATAATCTATTTGATCTTTCAAAGTAGTTGGAAAATGATTTCAAGGGGAACTTTCACAAAACAAATTAACTTGAAAGAAGAGAACATTTTATACCCCAAAGAAGGAGGAAAGCAATTTCCTCAGTTTTTCTCTTTCTGGATTCCCCTTAGCCCGACTGCAGATACGCATATTTGAAGAGGCACTCTCGGTGGCTGCTCTTGCATGATCTTTGCAGCGATGCCAGAAGCTCATGGAAAGCAGGGTCATAGACTCATGGGCCCATAAGGCTACAACTGTGACAAGTTCATCTTTGGTGAAACTCCAGATTGCAAGGAGATGGGAAGGAGCAGACTCATGGAAACTAAAACCAGTTTGTTCAAGCTGCAATTAAAAATCTATGTCTTAAAAGTTACCCTTCTGTATTTTTGGAGGGACTTTATTTCCTGCCTGCTAACAGCTCTTCAGATTGCTTGTTAAATAAGTAGCTAAAAATAGCACTGGGGCCATAACCCGGTCAGCAGATCCAGGCACCCACCAATATTAAGAATCCAAAGGCATTACAGGGACACAGTGAGAGGCTGAAGCCCCAGGGCAGATGGGGTGCCAGATGTTGGGGTCTTCCACCAAGTACTAAATCCATCAGCTGGGGAACATGATGTTCCCATTCTCTCTCCAACAGCCCGCTGTCTCCCTTTGGATTCATTCAACTCTTGCATGCATCAACAAGCCTTTCTGAGCAAGCTTCTCAAATAACCAGCAGGACATTAGGAATCTCCATCCAGTCTGAAAGCTCTGTATGAATTGTCTTCATCAGTCCAATTTATAAATTCTAATTTTCTCTGTCTCCATGCATGTGAAGGCTGCAGGAACCAAGCAGAGAACAGAGTTGAGAAGCACTAGGCATTTTTGGACACGAGGATGAGACAGAGCCAAAGGAAGAAAAGACAGAAATTTTCTCTGTTTGAATGCCAGAGGATTTGGGAGCAGCCTGGCTGAAGCGTTTCATCCTAGGCCTGGATTGCACCATTCCCTACAGCACACTGAACTGAAGATTTCCATCTCCAACGTCTGCTGTTCTATATTCCCTTGAAGGTTAACAAGTTTACCTGAGGAGTGCTGGCTTCACCTTCCCAAGCTGTATAAACTCCCAGGAGGAAAAACTTAAGATTTTGAAAGGCTTTAGAAAAAGAGGATTTCTTTAATGTGTTCTTTCCGAGATGAGATATTTTTGTTTCATCCTTTTGGTGAGGTTACGAATGGTACATGCTTAAAGCTTTCCTATAAGTTGATTTATTCTGTGGGGCTGAATTACTGATAAAGGCATATAGTACTGGGAGTTACAATGCAAGATCTGAACCAGTATCCACCAGGTTTTCTTCCATAGCTGTATGGTGTGGTAGGGAAGGGCTGAGGAACACTTTGTCCTTAGTTTAGAGGTGGGGAACCTGAGGCACAATGTTAGGACAAATATGTGATTTGGCCAAAACAAAAAAAATAGCCAATGGCAATCCCCAAAGCCTCATTTTGGTACCCAAGCAATAAATACCTATCCCACTTTACTAATGATAGGGGTGCCTTTGAGATCTCTGCCCTTTCAGTGCTGGATAAGGCTGTCTCTGCGGGCAAGCCTTTCTCTGCTCCTGATGAAAGCTTTATACCCCTCTTAGCAATACAGAAACCCTTCTGGCAGATGCACATGCTGAAGACATCACCAGCACCCAGGCACAAATGTACGATCTGCCAAGAGTGCAAACTTTATCACCTCCCTGGATACCTACTTCCTCCAGCACCCAAAAACATACCCAGAGCCAACAACAACCAGACTCCAGACAGGGGCTACCCACTGGCTCGGGGCTGTGAGAAACCTCAGTTCACCTTTAACCACCTTTCTCAGCACAAGCAATCTTTGTCTGAGCTAAGAGCCATGGCCTGGCACTTCCCTCTGGGCCAGCTACAAAGCTTCCCTGTACTCTCTGTAACCTTCCAAGAGGGATAAAATCATCCTGGGTAGGCAGGTGGTTTTACCACACGCTGCTCAGTGGATGCTGTGTTCCGCCCCAGAGGTGGCTGGATTTAACTCATTTAAAATGGGAGTGGGGGACGGAGACTAGGGAAGGAAGCAATCCTTTTATGATCTGTTTCCTGAAGGGATGTTGTGAAGCCTAACTCACATTGTAGAGTCTGTTTTTCTCCTCTCGCAATTAAAAAGTAATTACCCCCTTATTTGGAGATCTTTGACTAGTCTTTCCTAGGGGAAGCAGAAGGAGGTTGCAGAACTAACAAGGATACAAGAAGACTCATTCCAGGAGAAGGGACCCACTGAACAGGCTGCAGGCCACATTATTAAGTTATAAAACTAGATGGCTGGAGCAGGCATGGCTCTTCAGGACATCAGACATCCCTGCCCCCATCAGGGAGCTGCAGTCATGCTAGATCAGGTGCTCTGGGCATTTTCAAAGGGAGTTGTGCAGTGACAGGCTCCCAAGGCTTTTGCTACAGCCAACTTTCAGAAAGGCTGTTGACAAGGAAGAGAACTATAATAAATAGGTAACTCCCATGACAAGGCAGAAAACTATTTATAGCAACCTTGAACTCCACTGCTGACTAAACCTACTGTGTTACTTTGCAGATGAAGAGAAACAAAACAAGACACCCCTCCTCTTCAGGTGGCTGGACAAACCAAACAGAGCAGAAAGCATCCACAGAGAGCCTGACACTCCTGTATGTTGACCCAGGAAAGGGACAGTACAGCATCAAGCCGAGCAGAGCTTGGGGAAAGTCTCCCCTAAGAGCATCTCTAAACATTTGCCCTTTCGCATTCCAATGAGGAAAAACAAATGAAGGAAAAGCCATTTGGAGAGCCTTAGATGGATCAGAACTCCCTCAAAATGTGTGTATGTGGGCCAAGGTTTTGCAGAAAAGGCTGATGATGTTTTGGGATGGGAATGCAGAGGGGTAGGGGTATATGTAATACACTGGAGATATGGGGCCAGGGTAACTGGCCAGCAGGCTGGGTGTAGATGTGGAGCAGGTCTGCTGTGCTGTGCAGCGAGTTTCCATGGAAGCAGAATTGCCATGTTATAGAGCACAGATGAGATGTGTAGGAGCAGGGTCTCCCTCGCATAGCCTTTGGCACGCTGCTGGAGGGAGGAAGCATGCTCCTGCAGATGCAGAGGAGGTGTCGGGGGACAGAATGCTCCTCCCAGTTCTGGCAGAGACTTTGCAGATGCTCTAGCCAAGTCACGTTTTAACAGCCCCATGCCTCAGTTTCCCCAGCTGTAAACTATTATAGGGATGTTTTGTGGCTGAATACAGCCCCATACCCACAAAGTGAGCAGAGCTCTTTGGACAGATGATCCCAAGGAGTATAAAGCATTTACTTGGCATTTTTTTCCTGTGCTTCTCTTGATCTTTGATGCTGTCACCTAAATAATTTACAATGTGAAGAAGGAAAGAAAAGACCAGAAGCAATCGCACCAAAGCATCCAGCCTCCTCCAGGCATGGCCCAGGAGCTTTGGGGAAGGAAGGAATGTGCTCCCACCCCACCCCCTCATCAGACCTTCTGCATGATGACATGCAAGTGCTTGTTGATCAGTTTATGGATCTGGGGACTGACAGACTTTGAAGTCAGAGCTTGGCATCCCCAGTTATATGCTACGACTTGAAAGGATCAAAGCTGCCAGCATTTTTTGAGGCCTCATGAATGAGCTGGGTTGGTAATGGGAGCTCAGAATTCAGGATTGGCTCCTAATCTCCCCAACAGCGTCATAAGCATGAGCATACATTCTGCAGGCAATCTGGTGGCCTTTCCTTGTCTGCTTAACATGCTGTGAGCTGCAGACGGAGGGCACGCTACAGCACTGTGACACATCATGTTACTTATCTCTGTTTTCTAGCATGAAGGATATATTCTGCAAGCAATTCTATCGCAGGATTTCCTACATGAAAGAGGCACTAATGACAACAAAAATGTTAGTTCAGCTTTTAGATCCCAGCTGGAGCTTGCAGATGTGGCGGACAGGGATAAATACCCCCCTGCTTTTTTCACTGGAGTGACTCTTTTAGATTTAGGGACTGCACTCTCTTCTGTTACAGAGTTGGATCCTGGACAAGGGCTGTTTGTTGTCCTAGTCCTTATTAAGTGAACAGATTTGGGCTGGAGAAGAGGAGATAGAAGAATAAGATACAGAGCAGCTCTGAGTTCACAACCACCTCTCGACAGGCTAAAAGTGACCCTCTTTCATGTGAGGCATCTGGGACACAGATACGAGCTGCTTCCAGTCTGATGTGGCTGGAAGGGGCAGAGGGCAGAATCCGTGTGAGAAGTTTTACAACCTGTAGCCTGAGCGCCAGTCTACCAGCCTACATGATCTGTGTCTAGGGCACAGGTATAAATCAAACTCCTGAGTATGAGTTTTCTTTGATTAACATGTCCAACAACTTCCTTGCATTCCTTGCAATGCTCTTTGAAATCTGAACAAGCAAAGCTCTGTCCCAGCACCCCCATTAACTGCTGTACAAGCAAATTGCCTGGTGGAGAGAGGAGCAGCAGGAATGCAGGCTGGTCAAATAGCCTTTTGATAGACCACACTTGCTAAGCTCAGAAACGCTGTCTGAGTCCGAGTTCCAACTATGAGCCCAGACTGCTCCAGCCTGCCCTCATCCTGAGGTCCTCTTTGGGACAACTGCTCGATGTGACAGCAGACCAGACCCTGGCCCTTCACTGACTGAGTGGCTGCCTTTCAAAGTCCAGCCTTGCAGTTTTGTAGCATTTCATGCATACAGAGCCCCCAAGATCATACCATCATCCACCATCAGGAAGATATTTGCATGTCAAGAGCCTAATTCTGCCCATGACAGTCCACGTTATCCTCATGACCAAAACAGTCATGTAGCTTTTCTAGATTAATACATATTAACCAACAGCCGTGAATTCCCAGGCTCCCCAAGCACTAATACAGCCTGTAAATGAGCCAGGTGTTATTCACTGCATTGCAAGGGACCACTGAGACATTACCAAGAATGCCTTTGGAGTTCACGGTACACCTCATGAGTATAGCTTATCAGTATCTGTCTTAACTAGGAAGCAGTTATAGGCTGTAAAATTCACATCACATATCCTGTTACTGAGATATTGTTCTTGGCCCAGAGGTTCAGTTCAAAGACACTCAAGTCTCATGCTTGAAATTCAAGACCACCTCTCTGTTTTTTCTCCACCCCATGGTGAGGGGATCAAATTCACCCTTTGCTGTGACTTACTTTTTTTTGACTGGAAAACCATTAAAGATTGACATGCTGTTCACAGACATGTCGCAGCCTTGAACTCTGGTCTTGTTGTGGTCTGCACAGAACTCTGGTCTTGTTGAAGAGGCCTAATACTTTACACTGTCCAACACAAGCCCAAAGTAGTCTGCTTGAGAAAACTGATTATAGTAAGTCTGACAATATTAAAACTAGGAAGACTGTATTAGTCCAAATAAAAAGGGCTTCTGAGAGCACTCAAAGATCGCGTTTAGTATGAAAGCAGAGCACATACCAGAAGCAGAATCTGCTCAGTCAGTTATAGGGCTTAATAGCTGGACACAACAAATGGGAGAATGACCTACCCATTTGAGAGGGCCCTCAGTTTGACCCTGATATGAGAGCTGTGGATGAGCCTCCATCAGGCTGTTGCTACCCCATCATGCAATGTATCCAAAGGAGAACTGACACCTTCACAATTCCCCAGCTTCAGCCAAGTCTCCAATAGCAGTCAGACAAGGAACTTATGTTCGCACTGCATTTGCCTCCTTTCTCTCTCATCTCACCCCTCCTCTCTCTTCTCCCCCTTTACGCTAAGTACTCTGGTTTTACCATCCCAAAGTTCACATTTGCTTGACCTTAAGCCTTCAAGGAAACACAGTCAAAGTCCAGCATCATCATCCCAGGCCTTCTTGATAGCTTCTTTTCTCTAAAACACCATTGTCTTGAAAGCCATCTAAAGAACCCTTCAAAAGCTCTCTACAACTAGAATGGTATTAGTGCTTACATTAAGAACCTTAATCTTCTCTGTTTCACACTTTAGCTGCTTTGTATACCTGTTCTGCTTCCTCAGATTAAAAAAGAAATGACAAATTCTCTCAGCAAGAATCCCCTCAGGAGTGCAGACACACACTCACCCTGGAGCTCATTGGTTTTGCTTCCCTGGATGCCTCAGGCCCCCAGAAACCGTGAGAAATCCCCACAGGCCCTAACGTACTCAGATCTAGACCTACCCCAGCTCTCAGCCAGCCAGTCTGCTGGTTTTTGAGATCGCAGCAACTCGCACGTTTCTGCAGTGCAGGCCCTCAGTTCAATGCCTTGAGCGCTGATGGAGACAGAGGTGCACATGTGTATCTACAGTTCACTCATTCATGAACCTCCAGTGCATCTGATTGGGGCACTGAGTGATAATTTTACACCTTTTAAGAATTCAACGAGGTATCAATAATCCAATAGTCACATCCCCAACTGGCACATACCCAGACTTGGGGACACAAGAATTTACACTGATGTGCAACATAGCTCCTCTCCCTTTCAACTGAGGGCTCCTTTAAATACACAATTTGACTGGCAAAACCTTGGAGAGTACCAGATTTTTTGAGTCAGAACTGAAATCAGAACTGCTTTCATCAGGCACCATCAAATAAAAAAGGTCATTCAGAAGTCTTGTGTGATTTAATAAATATATATAATTTAACTGCTTGGGTTTCTTATTAGTGAACTTAATTGCTGTATTTTAGTTTACTTGCCATTTCTTAACTAAAAGCATTCTTGTTCTTTTTGAGGCAGTCAGCAGGTGTACACATAACTTTATGTCAACATCTGATTACTACTTATTGCTCATTTAACTCAGCAAAAAATAAAAATTGGTCCATGTCTCAAGAAAAATAAATAAAACGAGAATGCTGTGGAGTTAAAGCAGAAAAGTTTTTTTTAAAAAAATCAAAACAGGAGAGGTTTTCTTGAATATTTTTTCCAAGCACTGTTGTTATAGGTGTTTCCTGAGGAAGTGACGGACTTTTTTTTCCCTCCCCCATGACTCACACCCTCTAGTTTTTATTTTATTTTTTTTTCTTTAAGCACAGAGTCCGAGAGGTGCAAGTAAGCCAGCACAGTGGACAGTTATTTCACTTTGCTGCCTGAATAAACTGATAGGAAGAGAACCAGACTTCTTTTTGCTCCAATTCAGTAAAGCAAAGCAGGACATAGAGGTAGTAGTGTGCTTAATTTTAGGCAGGTGCCTTGCTAAGCTATAGCCTCTACAAGCCCCACAAAACCATCAGTGAAATTAAACGCCATCTAGTTATTTTATGACTGTGCTTCAGTGCAGTGCTCTTGCAACTGGAAGCCATCTGGCTGGGGATAGCTTTATGTTCTGCCTTTTCACAGCTCCCTGCCCAGCAGGGTCAGGACCTACTGCACAGTGAGGACTCCTAGGACCTCTGCTCCTTCACAGGAGCTGCTCCAGCAGCATGATCCTACCAGGGCACCGCTGAGGGCGTGGGTTCAGTCCTTGATTGCCATGAACAGCCAACACACCAGTCCTGTGGCAAGCAGAGCTCTGCGCGTGAGGAGAAATGAGGGCCCTCAAGCATGTACAAAGGCTAGCTAAGGGTAACTCTTTATAAATTGGCCACTGCCTATGGCCAGCAATAGATCTGATTCTTGCTTCCTCCACCCCAAGCTGGGGATCCCAACAACTTCACATCACCCTTAACAGAAGGTGGCAAGTTCTGCACCTGACCTACAAATCCCCCAGTTCAGGGTGGAAGGAACTGGATTCATACTGTTGCTTTAGCTCTTTTACAGAGAGAAGAAGCTTATAAAGGCAGAGCTTCAGGCATGACAAAAGCTTTAGAGAAAGGCAGGGTCAGATCAGCAGTCAGCTCTAACCCATGTGTGCAGATATGTCGATTATCCTCTAAAATTAATACGTAGGATAGTGCTGGTAGAGATGTAAAAAAAGGAGGAGAGAAGCCTTGGGTAGCTGTGCTGATGCAGCTATTGGGATTTAATCACTAAAAAAAGAACTTGCTTGACCTCTCCTTGCATACATAGGTTCAACTCCACAGTGCAGCACCTTCTCAGTGGAGCATGTCAGCTCAGACACTCCACTGCATCTTACATGTTCAGCCAATGATAGCTTCTTTAGGAGCGCATGCTGATCCAGGGCACAAGCAAAATGCTCCCTTTAGGACTTTGTTGCCATGACATTCTCAGCAGTCATTGTAAATCTTTTCCTGTCCTGTCCCCCCCCCATCCTCTTGCTCTTCAAAAACTAGTGTGGTTAATTATCCCCCTGCCTTTACAAACACCTCTCCTAGCCATTGAAAATGCAATATTTAGCAATGAGAAGTTGCTTCTCTGACTGACAAGTTTCCAAGCTGCTAAATGAGAATTGCTGCAGGAAGGCAATGTTTTCTCCCACTGGGTTAACACCCTTC
Source organism: Ciconia boyciana (assembly GCF_034638445.1). Taxonomy (NCBI): domain Eukaryota; kingdom Metazoa; phylum Chordata; class Aves; order Ciconiiformes; family Ciconiidae; genus Ciconia; species Ciconia boyciana. The sequence continues at coordinate 10,466,452 of NC_132948.1, forward strand.
CACTCAACTGTGCACAGAGGGGCTGAAGCCAAGTCTTGATTCTTGGATACCCTGAGTACTGAGAGCTCAGATAAAAGCTATTGCAAGGCCCAAACTTTGGTTTTCCTGCACAGAAGATTCCAGTTAAGCTCAATGCAGAGTATGCCCAGGCTGAATCCTACAGGATACAGGCCTTGGTGCCAGCTTTATGCATCTTTAGAGAGCAGCTGCCCATGGAACTGACCAAAGGAAAGTACCAACAGTGCACAGAAGCACTAAGCTGTAAATCAGGGTAGACAGTAAAACTCAGATCTTAACTTTCTGTGTGGATGCATAAGTGGCTAGCAGAGGTGTCCTCTGGTTTTACATTGACACACCTGCTTTCAGTTCATAGTGACTCCAGATTTGCACCAGCACTGCTGAAAAAAAAATAAAAAATCAAGCCAGCAACCCCTACCTCAGCTGAGGCTGATAGTTAATCAGAACAGGGGCAGCACATTTTGGGCAACAGACTTCCATGGGCTTTTGCCATTGTTCTTTAGCCAGCATTGATCAGAGAACTAAAAAGGGTTGCCAAGTCCTCAAAAGATTTTAGTGTGAGCAATGCAGACCACATGTGCTGAATGGTAAACAGCTCTTGAGGATCAGAATAAAAAGGTCTTTATAGTCCAAGCAAACAAAAGTAAATGCCAGAATCTAAATGAAATAGAGCTTTCCAAAAGCCTGAGGCTACCAAGATTTCAGAGCTGAAAGTGTAGCCTTGTTTGTTTCTTAGAAAGTCCTAAAGAACATCACATTATCAAGAGATGTGACCCTGTCCTGTTCCCAGCAAAGCAGCAGTGTCCTTTGATTCTCTTCTCATTTCAAAGCATCCCATCTGAGAAAAGTGAGTCCCCATCAGATTGCTTGAGCCTCCTATTAAAACTAAGTGTAGTCGATTACTTTGTAAGTGGGTAGCCAGCAGAGAGGAATATTGCCAATGAAGCAAATACCATTTATTACTGAACAGAGTTATATGGAATACAGCAATTCAGCCCAAGCCACACTACCAGAAAGACAGCCCTAACACAGAGAAAGCTTTGAAATACTTTGCTTTTCTGTTTTAAAGACACATATGCAGAAACAGAGCTGAAAGAACAAGGGTTGTTACATTTGGGGACCACAAACCTGAGGACCAAGTAAAAGCACATGGGTTGGAAAGGACTCCAGCTTAGCTGCTATAAAAAGGACTGGTGCTGCTCTGTCCATGCTGGGCCTGTAGAATTGTTCCACAAAGATCCTTGGTCCTGCTTCAAGCAGCCTCAGAAGCAGATCCCTTCAGATCAGTAAGGCTTTATGCAGAAGACTGCTTAGAATTTTAACCCAGTTGGGAACCAAGGGTTCCTGCAGGAATAAATCCTCAGGCAAAGGTCCCAGTTGGCCCCAGGACACATTGCCTCTGTGAAGGCTGATGAATGCCTGCAGCTTTGAGGTTAGACAGATTTGGTTCGTTTAAACTAAAGTTTTGGCTGCTGCAGCATAAATGTACTAGTGCTCATGCAGTCCTCATAGGCTGTGCAGGGCTGCTTCCCCCACTTTGACACAACTGCTATTGTGGCTGCTGGCAGCTGCTGCTCTGATTCCTCCAAGTGCTTTTACTCCCTGCAGCTCTGCTGATGTCTCTACAGCACCACTGGCATGGAGCAGAATGAAATGCAGTCTCCCTGCCTCCTCTCAGCCCAAGTCCCTCCTTCTCTGGCCCACTGCTCTCAGTCTTTCCCCATCTCAATTGTTTTCCTGATGCATTAACCAGCACTACCTCATTGATTTCAGTGATGCTGCTCTCAGTTTACCCCAGTATGAAAGCACGCATCCAATCTGTGCAGCAAGTCTCTACAGTCTTGGCAAAACAGGCCTCCATCTGTAGTGTCCATCTTTGCTGCTTTCACCTCTGGAGGAGCAGAGATGTGACAATAAACTGGTGCAAAGGAGAACTAAAGGGCATCTGAATATCACCCCTTCTAGCTACCACAAGGGTCGGGTCAGTAGCCAACATGCATGCCCTGAAGCACTGGCTTCTGTTTTTCTTTAGGTCATTCAGGAAATTCCCTGAGGAAGCACATCCAGTCTCTACCAGAGAACTTGCTTTATGTGGGCAGGGACAGCCCAAATCAGGTGCAGGACAGGGACACAGGACATGGAAAAATGCAATGTCACTAGAGAGGCTGGAAAAGACAAGATGGTTCTCACAAGGGGAGAGATTTTAGGTCCTCTGTCAGGGCTGGGGAGATGTTTTGAGATTAGAGATGCTTTGACACTTGAAGCTCATCCCACCTCATACAAACCACACTGGCACCATTTTGAGAATGCAGACCGAAGGCCCATGTCACATCCTCTGTCCTTTCTCCCCAGATCCTTACCCAATACACAAACCAACTATGGCAGAGTCTACAAGTTTTGAAAGCTTGTAAAGCAGCACCAACCCTTTAGTTCTTTTATGGCCCTATGGATGAACAGAAAAAGAAGTATGGTTCACCTTGGGCCTCTTTTTTCCAAAGAAATTCTTTCCAGTGCTCTTTTACAGGTTTGCACAGCCTTGCAATGAACAGAAACCCCATAGCAAAACAGGCATTTAAAAAACATGCTAAGCTACCGTGAAGTAAATTACTGACTTAACAGCCAGGCACCTACAGGTATAATTGAGTTTCATTTGAAGAACAAATTAAAGCAATGTGCATATTAGCCTCTGAGTCTGCAAGGGGCAGAAAAAGACAGAGTCTGGAAACTTTCCAAAGTGCACAACATTAAAGAAGCCCTGCCAAATGGCTCACAGGAGACAGCAGTCACACCAGAGAAGGACCAGCTCCCAGGGAGAGCCAGACCCACACCTAGCTACATCTGCATGCAGGCTTCCATCAGAGGGGCAGGGTGAAGGCTGCATTTGAACCATAAACTGCAAAGCAGAGGAAGAGATGGGTCAACAGGAACATTGATGGAGCCTGATGGGGACACAAAAGGACAGGGCAGGGTGAGCAGTTAAATGGACAGTGCAATTATTGGCTCATAATGCTTCATACTCTACTGAACTGTGAAGTTAAGTGCCCTTTCCTAAAGCTCAGAGGCAGCCATACAGACTTCCCTCTCCTTTCCCAGTATCAAGTCTAGCACTTTGCCAGTACCTGTAACTTCTGATTAAATTCCCAGTTCATGTGCTACCAAAGACTAAGGTGGGATAATATCCCTGAAAAATTGAAAGAAACACTCACTAAAAGTTTCTCCCAGCAAGGTACTCCACCACAGTGACAGCATGTCACAGGCCATCGTTTCCTCAGATATACAGCACTTCCCATTGCAGGAATGTTTGACTAGAGCAAGAGTCTCTTCAGGATGTCTCCACAAAGGCATGGGACCAGTTTCCTTACTGGCTTAGCGTCCTCCATCCACACTTTTCCTGCTTGCCATCTCCTTCTCTTTGCTCCTGCCAAAAAGGAGAGCAAAGGATGAAAACAATTAACCAGCTGAAAGGGAAAATAAATAACAGCCACTGAGGGCTTCAAAGTTAAGCAAGGAAGTAATTAGTGGAACAGCTGAAAGAGGAGGGCATCAAGAAGAGGCAAAATGGTAAAAAAGTCAGATGAAAGAAGTAGGGAGAGATAATGAACAGTCTATTAGCAGCTTCAAGGCTAGTCTTGGATGTTACCCTCCAGTTATTTCTTCCCACCCTGTCCCTGGAGGAGTGGCTTTCCTTCAAACCTGCTTAATTTTTGAACTCTGTGCTACTCCCTGTCCATGGACAGGGCCCAGATCTAACTGTTGCTTTCTCTCTTCTGACTGAAAAGGCCACTGAAAGTCTCAGCGCTCGCCTTCCCCAAAGAACTTGGATTTCATCTGTGCAACCCAGTCCCAGTTAGGCAGGCAGTGACTGCAAGTCAATGCTTTTCTCTCAACAGCACTGTTCACAGTCCTGCTCTGAAGAGTCAAAGGACTCGGGCACAGTCAGAGCTTTGGAGAAGGGGAACAACTTGACACAAAATCCTGCTAGAGCAGTGCAGAGGGAGGCTTGGCTGGTGTCGATTCAGAACATGAGACTGTAATAATATTTGCCCTCGGTTCAACCTCATATACTGCGTACAAAAGCCTCTGTTTGAATAAAGGAATGGCCAGGGAGACATGAACTGAGAAGAGCCAAGAAACTCAAAGCAAAGTCCCAATTCTCTTTGTCCAGAAATCTAACTGTTTTGGAAAGAAACAAAAACACACTGAAGGTAGACAAGGAAAGGGCAGGACAGATTTCTTGCTGAATTTTCTCAGTTTTCCTTGACATTATTTAAAAAGGAAAGAGCAAGCACATGTGTGTTTCACAGAAAGGGTTCAAAATATGCTTTTTTTTCCTCATTCAGGGAACCAGTTTGGCTGTCAGAGCAGGCTTGGTTTCCTGGATAAATAAAATTGTAGGGTTTTTTTATAGCATGCAGGGTTGGAAGGAAAGAACCAGGAATCAGGCAATCTAGGCCTCACCCTGCCCCAGTTTTGACCTAGGACAAGCCACTTGCTCACATGGCTCAGGAACAGTCATGAGGGGACAGATGCCACTGCTTTTGTAGTCACCCAAACCAGAATACCTTCAACATCTCCCTGACCTGCCTTTGCCCCGTAAGTTTTGAGAGGGTTGCTGTGCAGCACGTTGAATGCCAGGGCCTTTAATGATACCTGATCCTGGCACTCCAGAAAAAAAATAAAAGCTGATTGTCAAGAGAAGGGTAAACCTGTTCCATGGCCAGAGGGGTGTCAGGATACAGTAAAGTATTTCTCCGTCCCTCACCTAGATGTGTTACTTTCAGCACAGCATTCAGATAACTGCCTCTGCAGAAGTTGTTTTTGTAGCTGATGAGACAGACTGGTCCCTTGAGAGACACTGGAGCCCATACACACCACTAAATATATCACTGAGTTTGGTCATATGAACGCTGGTAACCAAGCTTTCTGGGCAAAGACCAGTGCAGCAGTGCCGAGGCACCAATATTTAGGATATTCCAGTTGACTGTGTTTTTCCAAACATGTTTGAGAAGGTCCAGGCAGGCTTACCTGCCCCAGACACTACCTCTTTCTCCTTGAGGTGTATTTAGCCAGATGGCAGGTGTTTTATATTTAGAAAAACATTCATTGAGTAGGAAAACATTTGTACAGGCAGGTTCACCTCAGAGGACTTATTTTCTTTCTCCCTCTTTTGTGGGAACAAAGAGCCTTGCACCAGACCCTGGAGCTAGTCACTGGCTAACACTGTCTACAAGTGAGACCACGTGGCACGAGAGCTGGGCTGTACAGCCAAGGCACTGACAGAGGACAGCTCTACAGCCAGCTCCAGGGAGGCAGCACGCTGGTGCACGTGGCACTGGTAGGCTGAGATTATGGATACCTTGCCTGACAATCCAGATGTGACTTAGATATGCACACAAGAAGCAGTCCCGTACTGTTGTAGCTACTTGTATGATTTTTTTTTAATTTTTTTTTTAAATGCTAAAAGATTGGCCCTCAGCCCTCTGGCCTCCTAATGGGCTGGAGAGGGCAGTTAAATCCAGGTCAAATGCAGCAGTCTAACAAACTCAGCAGTATATCACTAACAGTCCCATGAAGCACCAGCTCTGCCAGACTGCTCCAGCCACCCGTTGCTCCATTCAGATAGCAGCAAAAAAGGGCCAGTCTTAAAACAAGCAGAGCCCCAAGCAGATCTGGCCAGGAAAGCAAGTCAAGCCTGAGGGTGCTATGACCTAAAAGGCTACAGTTACTCAAGATAGTTCCCTTGCTAACAGGGCATCTTCTGCATAAAGATCTGTCAGGGAGCAGCAAGAGCCAGCTGCTCCCTCCAGGACAGGGAGCCAAACATCAAGCATGGTAACAAGGCCAGCAGTGCCAGGCCCTTGCCAGCCAGCACCCAGCTACACAATACCCGAGTGAAGCAAGCAGGGCAGACATGGAGATGGCAGCCAACTTCAGCCGATCAGCTGAATCCAGATCATCAGGCAAGTCCATGTGATAGGGCAGGTCTGAGGTCAAGCTGGGAAGTCAGGTCAGGGTCAGGCACAGTCCAGTCATCACCAAGCAAGACCATCATGACAAGGCACATCCAAGGTCAAGACAAGAACAGAGTCAACAGGTCAGGGACCACGTCAGCAAGGTCCATAGCCAGGCACTGGCATAGCTTGTTGGAGGTACTAGCATGCATTCCTACAACATAGCTCAAGGAGAAACTAGAACCTCAGGTCTGAACTTAAATGGAGTCACGAGGCCCATAAGCAGCGAGTGTGGGTGGAGGCCCCAGGTGAGGCTGGTCAGGGCCATTAAGGCACTCAGGGCCAACTGACTGCCTGAAGCACAGCTGCACTGGGTGGAAGCAGTGACAGCAGCCGTACAAGAGAGAAAACGTGAGGACACATTTCAGCCCTCATGATTGCAGTTTATGCTATAAACAACTGAAGAGGATTTTGTTATGTGAGGACCTCAGTAGGCTGAAACTCAATAACTGGTTTTGCCATAATATCTCAATAAAAGGTACTGCTAACAGCATCTTCTATTGCTTCTGTCAGATACCGTCTTGTTCCTGTCCTTAAAACCATAGATATAGATCCCAAATCTTTCTGAATCCCAGTTGTAGCTCTTAGTCACATCACTGTCCTTGGGCACTTAAATTCCAGGCTAATCAACACTTTGAGATACCTTGACTAGTAAGAATTCATTTACCTCCATTTAATGCCAGCTCCTGAGCAAAGTCTGGTTTCTACTGCCTGCAGCCTTTCCCTCCACTAAATGCAGTTCCTCATTTGGCAGTTTCAAGGCAATCTGTTAGTGATGATCCAGAGTTCCTTCAATTCAACGGGTGATCTTTTCCATGGTTACCAGCCCACATGTTAGGAAGCTCAATGGAAAAGCGCTTATCTTTCCTTCCAAGTTACAGACCCCCAAACCCAAGAGACAGCAGTGACAGAAAGATACGATGAACTTGCTCATCAAAGCATCATTAGCAAGTGAACTTGGATTTTGCTGTTCACTACTGACACATACCACTACATGTACAGATAACACTGCAGTGTACCTTACTGCTGGGCACATGGATGAATATCTGTGTCCAGTGTCAGCAGGGGTTTAGACTGGATGATGATCTAGTGGTCTTTTCTGACCTTAAAAATCTATGGATTGTTTAACAGATGCTTCAGAAATTAATACATTATGCATTTATGCAAAGCGAAGTGAACCTCCATCCAGATGAGTTTGATCTGGCAGTATGGGAATGTGCCTTTAGGAGTGGTCAGGAAGTACCTTCTTTCACAGCTACAGAAGCACATGAGGATTTGCACTGTTTATGCAAGAAAGCTAGATGTTGTGATCGAGCCAGACAATTACAGAGTGGAACAGACAATGTTTGAATACACGTGGGCTCAAAACAAGGCTTTCCCTTGCGGAAGGATGTTACTGGCCCATCCTACAGTTTTGCAGCTATTTTCTTGGTAAGTCTCATTGGTGCCTATCATTCCAGCACATGCGCTTTTGTTTCATTATGCCATGCAACAGCCTATAACTTTCTGTACATGTCCCTGCAAATTACTGAGCAATTATATGCAACAGGTACAAAAACAAACTTCATGTAACTTGCCCTTGCTTTGAAAAAATAAATTATTTTTAAGGTTACTACAGAGTGTCCAGGATTGATTTAATGCTTTTGATGATAAAGTTGCAAGTGAGAACTTAATTAACCTGTACTGACATTACTGTTTGGATCAAAAATTGCTTTCTGGATTTACATGGGACGGCTCCAGAGGTCAAAAGTGGTTGGTTCTAGTCTTGCTATTCTTACATGTGAGTTTAGTGTCTCGCTGGGCACTTCCTCATTCTGCTATAACACAGGAAGCGTAGATGTCAAACTGTGTTATCACCTTGATCTCCAGCATGGCTGAAGAGGCCCTGCTTGTGTGTCCTGGCACACCCTCTCGTATGAAGAGGAGGGACAGGGAAAATTAGGATGCAGGCGCTTTACTGCATTCAGATAAACCACCACAGATCTAAAGACTGGCTTACCTAGATTCAACTCTGACAAGCTGCATCCATTCACTGAAGAGAGAAAGTGAATTAATCCTGCTCACTGCTAAAGTGTGCTGCAAAAGAGTAGCATGTCCTCTGTTATACAACGGGAAAAAATGAGGCACAGAGAAGTTCCAGTGACCCAGCTAGTCCAGTTACCTGAGGGATCCCAGCCTAGTGCTCTGCTACATCATGTTGCCTTTAATTTTATTTACACACTGCTCTCCATTCTCTTAAGTCAAGGTCTGGGACCTAAAATCCTCCCCCATGTTTGCTGGAGTTTGAAAACTGGATGCAAGTCCTGTCACTGCAACGTATTTCTAAATAGCCTACTGATTTGTCTTGTCTGTAGCTTTTTTCTTTTGATCTCCAGAGCTATTCATAGGTCAATTGCTTTCCAGAGATGACTTGCTGCAGTTTGCTTTGGTTTGAACTGGGCTTTGAAACTAGTGACCAGGATGCACCACACTTCTGCACAAGATCTTGAGGAAACAGCAGGGTAATTTATGAGACAAGCTACTAGTCTTCAAAGGATAACATCTTTTCAGCAGAAGTCCCTTTTCTTCAAAGGAAAATTTGCCTTTGCCTTGTGAACTTGAATTTTTATATATATATACATATAACAAATATTTATTTTACACCCACCATGTCTGTGGCATGATGTGTGTGTGTATAAAGGCCAAATGAAAGCAACTGCCCTCAAAGTGTTGGAAAAGATGCTGTCTGAAGATGACTGCTCCCAAACCCTCTGCAATTTAAAGAGGGATTGTAACATGCTCTATGGAAGCAACCAGCAAGGGCTGGCCTCCTACAGGCCGGCGTTTGAGCCGGAGCAGACAGCACGCCAGCATCTGACAGAGGAATGGAACCTGTGGGGATGACTCTGGCAGCAAGAAGTCTCCAGGGAAAACAAGCTCAAGCAGATAATTAGAAAGGCAGGACTGTAGTGCTGGCCTGGGAAGTTGTGGCTCTGCCCTGATGGCTGATGCTGGACAACTCATTTCACTGCCCCCCTGTTGCAACTGGAGCTATCTGGAAAATGCCAGAATGACCCTAATTTGCCCCCACAAAACTCTTCAATGCTGTCCCCTGCTGTTAAACAGTGGGTTGAGGAATGGCGTTGGATACAGCCTCCAGGCTGATCTGTCTGCCTCCTTCCCATAGCAAGGCTTTCCAGGCAGCAAACTGCTTGCCTGAGCAGGCCAGAAGGCGCACAGGGGAGCCTGCTAACGTTGTGTGGTCCGGGCTTGCTCGGGCATTGCAGTATGCTGAAGAGTAGCCTCCAGCTGTCCCACAGCTGTGCTTCTGGGTCACAGCCTTGATGGGCAACAAACCTGGCCTTGGAGGCAGCCGAGAGGTGTCTTATAAACAGTGGCTGATACTGTCCTGACCCAACGAACTCTAAACCCTGCCCCCACCAAATAACAGGACGCAATTCTCAGAGGATGGAGTAAATGGATGTAGTCAATGTGAGGCAAATGGTGCTTTCGCTACACCAGGCGAAGATCAGGAATGCATCTGCCCTGACCTCTACATGCTAAAGGACACAAACAGCCTGGGAATAGCCTGGATGTGCATTGCAATGGTGTCCCAGCCCCATCTTTCCCTCCACATGTTCCCTGGAACATCTCTCTCTCCACATGTTCCCTCTTTTCCTAAGGAAAGCTGCATCCTTACACAAAGTGCCTTCTTCTGAGTGCTAGGACAATGAAAATGGATCACAGGTCCTGCTGGAATTAGTCCTAAGATGGGGACTCAGCCATTCTGGAGCACAGATGGGGTCAGGTCAGGTTTTTCCCTACAAACAGGAGAAGCCATGTGGTTTTCGTATAATTTGGAACGCTTTCTTACAGAATGAAGATTGATTAGATGCCTGGAGTTCCCCAGAAACAATGTTGATAGTGTTAGCAGCCTGCACACCACAAGAAACCATTCATAAAAAAAAAAAAATCCTCATTTTTAAATTTATTTTTTTTAGCTTTATGTTCTTGGAAAAAGAAGCTTATTGGGTAACTATCAGAGTTCCTCTTTCATCACCTTGTCATAAATCCCACAGGCTCTGAATTCCTTTAACAATCTCTCAGTTAAATTGTGACCTGCCTATTCTAATAAATAAACCTTCTCCCTGCCCCCCCCCCCAAAAAGCTGGAAACAGCCAAGAAGTTGCTCCCCCTTGCCCTTGCTCTGAGTTCTGCTAATTGAGACATCAAAGCAGATGGAAAATTGAGGTTGTGCCTGTACAATCCCTGGGCATTAAGCTTTCTCTCTAGACCATTTTCAAACAGGGCAATTAACGTTTGCCAGCACAGATCCCCCTCCGAAGTTTCAGCTATACGTTATATTCTTCTATCACTATTTATGTGAAAGATGAAACAGCTGCTGTCTTTCACCCTGAGGTGGCTGTACCTTGGGGGCAGGTGATGTGTTCCTGGGTATATTTCGTGCAAACTCGGACAGTCAAGCAAGCTGACATCCCAACCCAGTTCCAAACCAAAGCCATGCTGTGGCTATAAGAAGGCTTTTCCATCTTCACAAGAGCACTGACAGGTAAATCTGATACTGCAAGCTGTGAAAGACACTCTAGAACCAGGTCAGAGATGTTATTGCTGTAAAGGGTAAATTAATGAAGAAACTGCCTAAAATTCATAGACCATGAGGGTGCACTTGAAAAAGCTAATGTCCCCTGGGCTGGCTAAATCCCCTACAACCCCCATGCTTGTCTTCCACATTGGCAACATACCCTGAGGCAGCCAGGCAAAAATGGCCATGACAGCAGCCATTGTAGTTGCTCTGACCACTGTGAGACTGCTGTGTTGCTGATCACTGTTGGCTCAGAAAATAGATGGGAAGAGCTGCACTGTAGGTTTCCCTGCCTTCCTCGCTTGGATCTGCAGTGGAGAAAAAGAAGAGAGCAAGCCCACAGGAGGTTTGGTTTAGGAGGTGAGAGAAGTGTGCAGTTTCAGTAGGGAAAGAATACTGTGTATTCTGCCCCATCATGCCAACCTTGACAGGGGAACAATTACAGGGGTTTCCCTACCCTAAAGGCAGAAACAGATCTGCCATGGTGGAGAGGAGGAAGAAGGGAAGGGGTGAATGATCTCCCTTCCTTCGTACTCTCTGTTGTGACAGGCATGCCATGGATTATATGACAGGTAGCTATGGGAGCACCCCCTCCCCATTATTCCCCCAATATGAATGATGCAGCTGGTCCCCAGATTTATCCAGATCATTCAACATTGCAAAGAAACACAGGAACATCTGCATGATGGCCCTTCTGTGCTCTGCATTTGCCCCATCCTAAACAGAAAGCTCCACCATGGAGCAATGTCTAATTCACAGTGAGCCCCATGGATACAAAAATTTCATTCACATCCCGAGAAAAGATAGTGACAGGCTTCCCAGGGGCCACAAAGGGTCCACAGCATTTTTGTAGCTGGCTGGACAGGGTAACATATGTGTACCCATGTTATACAGAGCAAACAGGATGCATAAATTAATGTTGCCCTTGGGCAAGAACAGATCAGGTGGTGCTTGTTTTCTCCCTAATTTGCTGGCATAGTTGTTCTGCTGGTGAATAATCCCAGTGAAGCCCCCTGCCACATTTTCACTCATATTTAGCTGAGGCCTCTGAACATTCAGGAGAGAGTCTGAAATGGGACCAGGCTTCAATGAAAAGTTGGCCCCTAACACAGACATTTAACTGCTCTATGGGCTGAACACATGATTGTGCTTAGACAATATGCTGCTCCCAAAAAGGGTTTGCAGGTTTCCTTGTAGAGGGGATGGTGGCAAAGTGCCAGCGACAGACATAAGCCCCATTTCTCCACAGCTTCTGCCTCCCCCTATCAGATAGGACAGTCCCACTAAGGCAGATGCAAAATACAGCCTTAGAATAACTGTATGTAACCTGTCCCTGATTTAGAGGACCTGGGTTGAACACAGGAAATATCACTGGTAAAGGGCAGAAATCTGCAGCTTTCCCTCTTGAGATATCTGTATGAGTTACTTCAAATCTGTGCACAATGCAGACTGGAGGTGTGACAAGCCCCCAGTTCTGAATGTGTCCTTACTGCCGTTCAGCAGTGGTAATGCACAGTAAGCCACAGGACAACTGAGCAGAGGTCCTGATACAGCCAAGCACATTTGGCACGTGCTTCAGTTCTTCAGTGATGGGGTACCAGTGTGTGATGTTCCCTGCAATGTGTGACAACATGAGCATCTGACACCCTGGCTCCTACTTTTAGAATTAGCCTGATTGTCCAATGGATGATTAGAAGTGACCCTCACTTCTGGCAGGAGGAGTCCCTCAAAAACACACACTGGCAGGACCACAGTTCTTCTCCTTCTCTGCCCCAGGTGCTGGGGGGTTGGCTCACCTTCAACCTACAGTGACCCCCCCACACCTACTGCTGAGATCCAGCAAAGTTTTCTGGGTATCCAAGCCCTGGAGAAAGAGCCCAGCCATCCATACTCAGCTTGGGAGGCATGGACAAGCACCAGAGCTTCTCTCCAAAGCTTCCTGGCAGGCTCTGACTTGGAGGAGAGGGAGGGAAAGAAGAAATTTGAAAACACCCTTTCCCTTTCAGAGAAGTGTGCTGGAAATAGGTCTACCTGCCAGCTCTTGCGGTGTAGTTGCCAGGCAGTAGTACTACTTTGCAGTCCAGGATCAACAAACTACACATTTGTATTCTCACCAGGGCCAGCATTATTACTGCCACAACTTAACACCCTTACACAGAGACTGCCGCAGCTGTGAGAGCTGTCTTGGGAATCCGGACAATTGCAGCAACCAGTTGATGAAGGACCCACAGAAAAGAAGAGTGGCTGCTATTAACCTCATGGATGAGGCAAACTCTTTCCTGTTGCGGATAGAAAACAAACTGTCTGGTACCCAGATGGATGGAAAAAGATGTGTAGGAAGGAAATGGACTGACCAGCTGAAGATGGAGCCCTTTGGATGGACTGCCTGGTGGCTTGACCACAGCCAACAACATTGCTCTAGCAGGATGCTGTCACTTAGCACTGTGGGAATTAGGACTGGCATCCACCACAACCTATTGGCACAAGCAAGCCCACTGCCACCTGACCAAGAGCCTCTAACTTTCTCTGTCTCTCCTCATCACCTTGTCTCTCTCCCTCTGCCTTCATATCCTGACATGGTACAACCACCTGTTCTTCACTGTATCCTCCCAGATCTCATATGCCAAGCATGCTCCTTCTCCATTGCAATTGCTTTTTTCAGAAGAGCAACCCCACAGAGACTTACTGAATCTGGGAAGGGTCCATAAAGCCAAAATCCCTGTAATTTTCTGCACACCCAGTTTCCCAACTGAGTCAAAGATGCATTAGACTATGAAAATTAGCATAAATTTGACTACACCTACTACATCTAGACTACCAAATATACATCATACAAATGAGAATATTGTTTGTTTTGAATCTAAACAATGTTGCAGGAAATATGGCCACTCATACAACCTCAGCAACACAAGTGACCAGTTACTTGTGTTCAGCCAATGATTCATCAGCCAGCAAGCAGTAACGGACACAAACTCTTGTGGCAGTAGAAATAAAATTGAGATGCTGGAAATGCTTTGCTTTTTCTGCACACAGATCTGACTCAGGTCATTGCAGAGAGTTGGAGCAGGCTCCAGGTGAAATGGTTTAGGCATGGTAATTACAGCATAAGATTTGCTGTCAGTATTTGTAGAGCAATCCCTTCAGGGTGCATAGCAATGGACAGGGTGAATGAGAGGATTAATGATTCATTGTGACCAAGGGTTTTCTTCTCACTCTTGATTCCTGTGAACCTCTCAGAAGATGGACAGGATACAAGTAAGGAAAAGGGCAAATTCTGTGCTTTGAACAGTTCTTCTCTTCTGGGACAGCACCTTTTACTGGCTCCCAAAACTACTGTTGCAGACAAAGTGCATCATGGAGAGACCTCTTCATTTCCTAGGACTGAGGATGACAGTGTTACATATTCCAGGAGCTATTACTGCTGCAAAACTTCTTGAAGAGAAAACCAGATCATCTTGAGACAACATCTTCCATCTGAACCTTCTGGGGTTGATGCTTCACAGGGAAATTCTTCATCAAGAGCTCTTAACATTGAGCTTGTAGAATGCTATCTTCCCCTTTGTTTATTTCAACAAACAGCTAAAGATACGCTGGCCACAGAGGTGGCCAAAGCACCTCATCACCTTCCCTCTGACAAGCTCATACCTATGTACCATCATGGTTGCTGAAAAGCTGTGGATGGCTCCAAATCAGGATTTATTTTTAGGTTTCCAGACTGTGTATGCTCCTGCCAAAAGAGCCTGGTCCAAAGTTTATTCAAGTCCACGATAAAAATGTCTAATGGCGTGAATGACCTTTGGATCAGCTCCAAAGACTGTGCACTGATATTAGCACTGGGGCTGGCTGGGGATTCCCTTTGGGAAGGCTGCCCAGTAAAGAGGCGGTTTTCACAAAACTGAAATTTTCAGGGAGAAAAACATCCTGATTTTGAACCCTCTTTCCTTTCAGAATAAAGAAATAAAAATACACTTTTTTTTTCAATTAAGAAAAGTCAAGAAGCAGTATTTTCTTCAGGGCCAGTTGGAACAAAATCAGAAAACTATGTTTTGGTTTGAATGTGTTCAATAAACCATTAAAACCTCATTTCCCTATAAGTACACTGCCTCACTGGGGCTGTGGTTTAGATGTCTCATCTTTCCTGCAGGCTGCTTCCTAGAGGACTACATCTGCCACGATGCAGAGTGGGCTCTAAGGTCTGTGAGACATGATAGCAGCCACCATGTCCCCTGAAAAATATGGGTATTAAGTTCCTGGATGAGAGCTGCCAGGAGGAAATACAATTCAAGGCTGATGTTCAGGGTTGAACAGAGTTAAAGCAAAGCTTTTTGGGTTAATTGAACAAACTAAAGTGAAGCATGGCAATTCGGAGCATGCCAAAATATTTACTTTTGATTAAAAAAAGTCAGAGTAAAACTTATTTCCCTCTGCAAACCAAGATGTTTTGAAATTTTATTCCATGAAAAATTTGGAAACATCGGTGTTTCTTCACAGCCAGAGAAACAAAGGTTTCAAGGGAGCAAATCTCCCTTTCACAGCACTGCAATTAGTAAGAAAGCAAGAAAGGTGAGGAAGAAAGGAGATGTGAGAGGCTTACTGCTCCATAGCTGAAAAGCCCTGCAGAAATGAGCACCAAACATCCACCCTCTCTCAGCAGCTGTCTGCCTCATATTTCCAGGATCCTTTCCCAAGATAACAGGCAATCCCCCAGCCTGGAGCAATTAAAGAATTTCCAGCTGATGAGAGATAGTTTTGAGTAACTACTTCCCTGGATGCCCCAGCTCACCATGGCAGGAACACATCTCTAGGGCTTTGTAGGCTCTCCCAGATCTAATTTGACCTCCATTGCACCATTGGCTTCCCTGGAGTTATTCATGGTTCAACTAAGGGAGGCCAGAATTAATTCCTGTCTCACATACTCGCCACCCAGTTGATAGGCAGTGTGAAAGTAAAGTGGCATGTGGAGCAAGCACTGGGAAAATCACCTTTTGATCTCATTGAAGGTGGTCCTCAAACCAGGTCATGCTTGAGAGAACTGGCAAGGGAGAATGAGGAGAGGCTGGGCTGCAGCTGTCTGTGTTGGGGCGGTCTCCAGTGCAGAAGAATATTTGCCTTTCTCTTGCTGCCAATTTTGGAGCCTTTATAAATACCACACCTAAATAAAATGGAATAAAATAAACAATCCTCTTCACGCACCCCACGCCCTTCCATCACTGTCCCTAAGAACATCTCAACATCCAAGGGCTGCAGAGATGGATGGGGGAGGGAATTATTGTTAAAAATAACCAGTCTAGGAAGGAAAACAATTTATGCTGGGTCTGGAGCAAGGACGAGGTTCCATTTCCTTCTGAGAATCAAGTGAACAATGTCATCCCAGAGCCTGCTGTGCAGTCATCAGTGACTTCCGCAGCACAGCTTGTAACCTGCAGCAGCACAGATGGAGTCAGGACACGGTGTGGGCGAGCAGCCAGCCCCCTCCCTGTCACTTGTCGTGACAATACTTCACAAGCGTCCCATCCCATTCTCACTGGTAAGTCTGTCCTTGATGCGCAAGGTTTTGTTTTGCCATGAAGCACAAAACTTAATTTGCTAACTATTTGGCAAGATGCCTTTGTCCTGTGAATGCTCCTGGGCCCCAGCACAGATTGAGGGCTATTCCTTGAAGGTCTTATGCTCACAGACAGATATTCGCTAATTCCCAGCAGGTAATAAGAGCTATAGATATTTAGCCACCTTTTCTGAAGAAGGTGCTCGACCAGAGATGAGACTGAAGGTAGATGCAGCACTAATTAACTCCGAATCAAATGTGGTTCAAAACACAGCTCTTAGGAGAGGATAATGCCACTCACCTTCGAACTGGACCATGCAATCTGTAAATGTTCGCTCTGGAATATACAATACAGAGTGGTATTTACAGTGCCCTTTTATTATTGCTATTATTATTGTTATTATTTTCCTTTTTACCTGGGGACTAAATGTTTGGGGACTGTGGCAGGAGAGATCTGTACATCTGGAAAGCGTCAGATTTAACGCCTGAAGTCATCAGCCCAGGTCAGCTAAAAGTACATGTTTGCTTCCAGCAGCAGCTGTGCAAACTCCTGTTGCCTCGGTTGTGCAGGGCTTATGTAAAGATTCCTCAAAGACAGTGCCCTCTTTGTGAGCCCATAGCTCTGCTGATCCCTGGCAATTCCAACCCCAGTTTCAAAAGAAACGGCCCTAAAATGGCACTCCCACCACAAACAGATGTATTTCAGCCTCTGTCTAAGGCAGCATTCATTTCATCATGAAAAGGAAAACATCATAATTTAGGGTCACACGTCTCCTGCCCGTCAGTCAGGCACTGCCAGCTATTTTTACAGCATCCCAGGGTGTTGTGGCAGTCTAGAGAACAAGTGACACACCTTTCCAAAGGCTGCTCAGAACGATACCACTCAGTGAGAAGCTCTGAGCTCCAGATTTTTGTCCTGTTTTCTTTTTTTTTTTTCTGAGCGGGCTTGAAATAAAATATATCTGTGTGTATTGCACATTTTTTTCTATTGCACATTGACTTTCTTTGCTTCCTGTTGCTTCATGGACTTGCCCTGCCCACTGCAAAATATGTATTGCAGGTTCAGTGTTAGAACTTTTCTCATGGTGCTATGGCATGTGGGTAGACCAGATGTACCATGAGAATAAGCTCTCTCACAAACAGCGGCCAACAGCTGAACAAAACTATACATATTGTAAGAGAAGCCAAATTTCACTCACTGACTTCAGTAGCTTTCAGTTGTTTCTGTTTTACATTGAGATTGAATCTGGCCAATTTATTTAACCTAATAAACAAAATTATAATTATAAACAATCCAGTAAGACTACTGGGCTTCTGAAAGAGGCACAGAGACCATACAGAAAACAATCCCAAGCATCCCTGCCTTGTAGCCAAATATTATATCTGCAATGCAAACAAAACACCTCCATATTTACAGTTTGTTGGGAGTTTTGATCATGTAATAGCTTTAGGGTTCAAACCACTGCTCATTAAAGTCAACAAGAGTCTTTGCACTGACTTTAATGAGCTCTGAGTCAAGACTGGAACATACAGCATTTTACCAAGAATTCAAAGTGGAAAAAAACCAACTCTGGCAAAGCTCTTACCTTGGTCTTTCTGAAAGCTGAATGCCTGAAGGGACCATGCTCCTCTTGCTGTGCAGTTTCAGCCTCCCCAGGTAAAAAGCCCTGCTGAGCCCTTCCTGACAGTGCCAGAGTTCCTCACGCTGAAAAGTCCACTAGCAGATTTCATTATAATAATTGCGCGACACTTAATACTACATTGTAGAGAAGTTGGGCAAGAAAACACAAGGGAGCAAAATCCAGATGATCAATCATACTTTTCACTGACACTGTCTTTACGTGGGTTGTTTTCACCGGAAATATACACCTAATAATTGCCCAGATTCCTTGTTTTTTCAACATAATTTCTATGGCAAATGCCATTACTTACTGTGCCATGGTGATTTAAAGCTGAAAACCTACTGTGACCTGAACCAAAAGATAGATTAACTTATCTGCTTTAACAAGGAGTTGCTTGAAGTCTTGTAGGAAATACTGTATGAACTTACATTTCATATGGCCAGTAATTGCTTTTCCTGTTATTTTTCTATTAAAGAAATACAAAAGGAAATGGGAGCTGTGTGCATAATGGGGACCGGGTTGTAGTGCTTTAAATCTGCAGGTCATCAATTCAAGGTAATTTAGCTGATGACTCCAGTGGTCTCAGCCCAGCTGTCAGGGGACAGGTGACCACACCTGGCCATCCACCAATGATAAAACCTTGATGGCAATTCAGTAAATGCAGAGAGCTTTGACTGACCAGCCTAGCCCAAACTTGAATCCCATGCCTGGGGGTATTGTTTCAGACCCATCTGTTAAGCAGCTGGATACAGCACGGTCAGATACTGACAAGAGGTACCCAGATCAGTCCCTCTGAGCACCACATACAGAGAGGTCAGTCCCCCTCTGTCTCTGATTATTACAGAAATCAGAAAAGGCTGAGTAGATTCCCAGTGATACAGGGTTAATCCTGGATAGCCACAGGGGAGAGCTAGATGTGAGTGATCTGCTAAGAGCCTGCTGATAAGGATAAACAAGAAGGAAACTGGATTTTCAGCAAAATGACCTCTAACAACAAATTTACTGAGTTCCAGCATCTATGGACTGATATCCTTCAAGAAGGCTCAATTCTCAACTCCCATTCTTTCATTAGGAGAGATGCTGAGATCATGAAGCAATTGGTTTTCAGTGGGATATTAACTTAGACATGGGAACCAATGACTTTTAACTTGAAAAGGTCCCTAGGACAGTGAGTTCTGACTGTTTTTTTTTTTCCATTTGTGGACTCTCAGCAGTGATGCAGCTCCTGTACAGTGAATTTAAGCTGACTAGAATTGCTTTTCTTGGTTTCCTTCCACAAGTGACAGGTTGACAGCTACTGCTCTTGGAAGAAGATGGCCTTCCAATCCTCAGGTCACCATATGGTGCACAAATAATTTCTTTCATGTCATACCTGATTTAGAGCTGTAGGAAATAGAGCTAAGAGACCAGTGAAGCCATCTCCCCCATTGTCCATCATGTTTCACTGTGTCATGCCCTATTTTCAACATGCCACATCTCAACAGGCAATTTGAGAGCTGTGGTTGTCCTTCCAAGCTTTATAAATGTGCTAAATGGGGTGGATACCTGGAGAAGAAATGTGCCATTGACTGTTAGATATTAAAGGAGGGAAAAATGTGTCATAAATCAGATACAACACTATCACAACAGGCTAGCCAAGAATATGAACTATAAGGTCCTTATAATGACACCTATTTGTTGAGTCAAGAATTTAATCTGTAAGCTGTTCAGTGAGGCTTTACATCTCTCCTCTAGTCCTGCATTCTAAATGATCACTTAAAAAAAAAACCTGAAAAAAAATTATTTTTTTTTTCTTGGGGAGAGTTATCCTCACTGTTATGCTTCTTCCATTTTTTTAAAAACACCAGAAAATCTTAAGTTGTGAAACACTTGCTTTTTTGAAAGATTTTTTAATTCTTCAGAGTAATTTTGGTGTGCTCTTGTTTTTCTTTAATCACGCTTAGAACAGAAGCATCCTTCCCACTGTGATATTTTCCCTTGCTTGTCACAAGACTAAGCAGGCTAGAAAAACAGCAGTAGGGAACACAGTGCATGTCTAGAAATCAGGGAGTGTAAACATACCAGCAGAGAGCCACCTAGTTCCCACTCTCAATGGAAGAGTAACAGAAGGAAAGCACAACAGAATCATAGAATCATAGAATCATTTAGGTTAGAAAAGACCTTTAAGATCATCAAGTCCAACCGTTAACCCAGCACGGCCAAGTCCACCACTAAACCATGTCCCTAGGCACCACATCTACATGTCTTTTAAATACCTCCAGGGATGGTGACTCAACCACTTCCCTGAGCAGCCTGTTCCAATGCTTGACAACCCTTTCAGTGAAGAAATTTTTCCTAATATCCAGTCTAAACCTCCCTTGGCGCAACTTGAGGCCATTTCCTCTCGTCCTACTGCTTGCTACTTGGGAGAAGAGACTTGAGACCCACCTTGCTACAACCTCCTTTCAGGTGGTTGTAAAGAGTGATAAGGTGTCCCCTGAGCCTCCTTTTCTCCAGGCTAAACAACCCCAGTTCCCTCAGCCGCTACTCATAAGGAGGAGGTGCTCTAGACTCTTCATCAGCTTCGTTGCCCTTCTTTGAACATGCTCCAGAACATCAATGTCTTTCTTGTAGCAAGTGGACCAAAACTGAACACAGTATTCGAGGTGTGGCCTCACCAGTGCCGAGTACAGGGGGACAATCACTTCCCTAGTCTTGCTGGCCACGCTATTTCTGATACAAGCCAGGATGCTATTGGCCTCCTTGGCCACCTGGGCACACTGCCGGCTCATATTCAGCTGGCTGTCGACCGATGTCCCTGGGTCCTTTTCTGCTGGGCAGCTTTCCAGACACTCTTCCCCAAGCCTGTAGCGTTGCAAGGGGTTGTTGTGACCCAAGTGCAGGACCCAGCACTTAGCCTTGTTGAACCTCATACAGTTGGCCTCGGCCCATCGATCCAGCCTGTCCAGGTCCCTCTGCAGAGCCTTCCTCCCCTCAAGCAGATCAACACTCCTGCCCAGCTTGGTGTCATCTGCAAACTTACTGAGGGTGCACTCGATCCCCTCGTCCAGATCATTGATAAAGATATTAAACAGAACTGGCCCCAGTACTGAGCCCTGGGGAACACCGCTTGTGTCCGGCCGCCAACTAGATTTGACTCCATTCACCACAACTCTTTGGGCCTGGCCATGCAGCCAGTTTTTTACCCAGCGAACAGCACGCCCATCCAAGCCATGAGCAGCCAGTTGCTCCAGGAGTATGCTGTGGGAAATGGTGTCAAAGGCTTTACTAAAGTCTAGGTAAACAACATCCACAGCCTTTCCTTCATCCACTGACCTTGTCATAGAAGGAGATCAGGCTAGTCAAGCAGGACCTGCCTTTCATAAATCCATGCTGACTGGGCCTCATCACATGCTTGTCCTGCACATGCTGTGTGATGGCACTCAAGATAATCTGCTCCATAACCTTCCCCAGCACCAAGGTCAGACTGACAGGCCTGTAGTTCCCCAGATCCTCCTTCTGGCCCTTCTTGTAGATGGGCATCACATTTGCTAACTTACAGTCAACTAGGACCTCCCTGGTTAGCCAGGACTGCTGCAAAATGATTGAAAGTGGCTTGGTGAGCACTTCTGCCAGCTCCCTCAGTACCCTTGGGTGGATCCCATCCAGCCCCACAGACTTGTGTGTAGCAGGTCACTAACCATTTCCCCTTGGATAATGGGGGCTTCATTCTGCTCCCTGTCCCTGCTTCCAGCTCAGGGGGCTGGGTACCTGGAGAACAACTGGTCTTACTCTTAAAGACTGAGGCAAAGAAGGCATTAAGTATCTCAGCCTTTTCCTCATCCTTTGTCACTATGTTTCCCCCAGCATCCAATAAAAGATGGAGATTCTCCTTAGCCCTCCTTTTGTTGCTAATGTATTTATAGAAACATTTTTATTAGATATATTAGCAGATTGTATTTTTCCACATGGTGTTTCTTCTCCTGCTCCCATTGCATCTTCTTCAGGCTTTCATTCCTCCAACTCTGCTCCTTTGCAGGATTTCATCACCAGGCTTTATGAGTTATATTTTCTCATTGTAAGGGGTGATGCTTCCTTTGCAAACAAAAACCCGAATCCTTCCATGAAGAAGGATTTGATTTTGATATTTTTTTCTTCCATTAAAAAAATGGTTCCTTCAGGCTCCACAACCTCAGGTAGCTTAACTGAGCTAACTAATCTGCTGTTTTTAATTTAATGAGCCAGTTCTAAATACATGCAGTTATCAGACTTTTTTCTTTGAAATGGGCTGTTTATCTATCTCTCTTGGAGGGCCTGATAATGAGAAAGTGAGAATGCCCCAGGCAAGGTTGGCACTAAATCCTCTACAAATCAGAAGATACATTCCTCCAGTTTTCAAGCTCTTTGTGGTTCAAGTTACCTGTTACCACAGTGGCATCAGTGCTACGCACCCTTGGAAGCCTTACCACTGGACTTGTAGTGCTAAGCAAGCCCTAGCTGTCCACCAGTGATTCTGAAAATGGTTAGGTCTGAGCAAGTGAATTAATCTTTGACCAGTAATGCCATTATTAGCTCTTCTGCTCTGCCCTGTGGATGGAAATGGAGGCAGCTACAGTCAGACCTTACTCTGAGTCATTATTCAAATAGAACTCGTTAGCATTAGTAGGAAACCATGCTGTAAACATTTGTTATCCCAGAGTTTCATTGAACAGGCAGAGTTCATTTCCAGCTGGGCTGTTTGGGGACAGTCATGAGCATAAGTCTGGAGCCTGTCTAGGACTCACTCTTCTCAACCTGAAGAGAGATGCTGTGAGCACTGCTGGTCGTCATCCACAGCAGGGAGGGCAAGAACTACACAGGGACACTCTCCCTCCTTTCTTCCTAGTATAATGCTTAGTCCAAATGAACAAAGCAAGACAAGACTCAGTTGGGATCAGAGAGAGATCACCTACCCTCCAAGTGGGGTGTTAATCCAGCCCTGCACTCACTTTTTGGCAATAGACTTCATGATACCCTTACAGCCTTAAACACCATGAGGTGCAAGTACAGATAATCTCCAAATGCTTTACTTGCACCATAAAACAAGGCACCGGTCTTATTCCCGTTCTGCAGTCGGACCCAGAGGCATGGTGGACTTGAGCCAAGAGGGGTCTGGTTCTCTGAAACGTCCTGCCACTGCCTCCCAAAGAGGCAGCCCATTTGGCCTCTGCTAGCACCGGGCAAAGCTTTAGTTCTTCGTTTTTGAGGCCTTAGTCAAATCCCACCGCAGTCCCTCCACACGCCAGTTTGGTGCGAGAACAAGCCCATTGGGGTTGCAGAGCGTTCCCTGCAAGCGGGCAGAAGGGCCATGTAAAAATCAAATCCACATGACTGTATTTACAGGCAACCAAAGAAAGGGTTGCTCTTCCAAGAAAAACTTTTCCATGTAAAAGAATTCTTAATCTTCCCTTTGACTGTCATTGTTGAAATGATGGCTTCGCAGGCTTGAAATTTAAGACCCTATCGGTGTCTTTTCTGTTAGCTGTGATTTATGAATGGTTTCGCTGTTGATTATCCTCCAAGATTACAGCACAGCAGCCCTGACAGACAAGCAGAGGAAATTTCACAGGATAACGGGTAGGTCCTTCGCCAGAGCAGTGAGGCAGGGAGGTGTGTTTTAACTCAAGTATGTAAGTCACAATATCAGCAAATGCTGACTGGACTCCACAGGTAATTGAATAGTCTGCATGTAGCACCCTACTCAAAGGCAAGCAGAGTTAGCAGAAGTCTTTATGATGCTTTCTCTGTGCTTCAGATCCTTTGCTCATTCTATAATACAGCATTCAGTTATTTTTTTGCCTTGATTGTGGCACAAACTGTACAAACTGCAGTCAAATGTGAGAAGGCAATATTTGCACATATCCCTATGCATGTTCTTCAAAGATCATCCTTCTTTACTGCAGTTGCAAAGTCTGCTGTCTTGTCTGGGAGATGCACTGCCTTCATGTCAAGCCCAGAATATTCAAAGGAAATTTGCTTCCTTTGATTTATTGCCAAGAACAGGCACTCCTGACCCCAGAAAAGGAGATTTTGTGGCTTTCATTCCCATTTCCTGCTAGACATTTTGTTCCAAGTCACTGCTAGGAGGGACTGTTTATCTGCTGAGGGTAACAGGGCCAGGGCAGGTGCAGCCATGACTCAAGGGAGCTGCATAGCATTCCAGTTGCTCCCACAGTGCAGGACTGACACAGTGCTAATAGGAGACAGGAACAAGCTAAAAGCCCTTGTAGTGACTTGGCAAAGCCATACCTGAGGATGCTGCAAGACCAGGTATCTCCTGAGAGAAGCTCTCAGAAGCAACTGCTTACGTTAGTTTGTTTCCTTCTGGGCTGTGGCCTTCACTGGACCAGACAGCCAAGATTCAGCATCCAGGTCGAAAAAATTTCTGATGTGGGGGCTGCCTAAAAATAAATGAGCAGACCTCTCAGGAGGTGATTTTATCTCTTGATAAATGGCCTCTGCTTTTCAGGCCAAAAGGTTCCTTTGATTTGAACTCTGCCATGCTGCCCTGCAAAATGAATCATTATTGGCATGTGGTTTCCTGGTCCAGCACTACAGATGTGCTTCCTGCTCTTTGTATCATCATCTGCACCTGTGCAGTGAGCAGCGGTATGCCACCTCGTGCTTTGGATCATTTTGGGCTGAGGTGAACAACTCCATGAGGTGCCAGGCCAGGGTAAGCCTGATGTGCCTGGGTCTTTCTCTGTGGTCATATTCCTCTCAGTGATGCTGCTGCTTCGGTGCCTTTCAACACTATTGTCAGGAACACACTGCAGAGAGGAAAGGCTGCACCTCTTCGGAGGGAATCAAAGAGCATAGTTACATCCAACTGTGGCCCAAGCCATTCTTACTGGGACTAGTTATGCTGTGGGTGTTCTGAAGGATCGGGTTCGACAGTGAACCAGAATGGACATTCCTAGCATTCTTCCCATTTTGCCACCCAGCCTGCTTCAGAAAAAGTCCTGATGTAGGTGTTCATATCCTGTCTCTTTCTTCCCTCACTGTATTTGTCTTTCAAGCCTGGCAGCAGTGGAAGGAAACTTAGCACGTGATGCTGACATTCTGCCATGTCTGCAGGACGGCAGATTCCTAAAGTACTCAAATCTAGCTAAGAGAATAGGTAGGAAAACAGGAGGCAGAGGACTCATCAAAGCATGGAGAGGCTTGAATCCCAGCAGATTCAAGGAGGGATACCAGCTTTTATCCAGAAGCAGGGCTGCTCACACCAGGAAGGCTGTCTGGGTTCCTGCCCACACAGTCCCTCTCTCATGACTTCCCACCTGTGCTGCATCTTTTTTTGCTAGTGATCTGACTGTTCATGATATATCTTACTAGTGGGATATTCATGACCATAAAGGGCTGCTGGATGTTGTAGCACAGTTGTGCTGGATACAGGAGCCCAGCCAGAACCTGGACATAAGGAAGGAGGGCAGAGAAAAGGTCGGGGTTGTAGAGAGGCTGCAAGGGGATCCCAGGAATACCACCAGTGAGAGGAGTGCCAGACGTGAGTCCCATGGTACTTGGCAAGGCAGTCAGTAGCAAACAGGAACAAACATCCAAGCACATGGACAAAGTCCCAGCATGTGAAGACCTCACAGCCCTCAGCAGAATTTGGTTTGTAAAGCTTCACCTGGAAACCTCAGACAACTGCATGCAGCCCAGTGAGCCAGGGCGCAGATCCCATTGCATCCCTGATGCTCTGCTCATTACCGGAGAAGATCTGTCAATGCCATGTGCGGTATCACCAGCCTGGCACACAGCAGGTCTATGGTGCTGAGCAGCATTGAGCCCCTGCAGCTCCCAGCAAAGCACAAGGGTTTCTTCACATGTGTTTCTTCACCCATTTCAGGACTGGGCCTGGGGGTTGCATTTTATAACAAAAGAGACCAATGAAAAAAAGTTGGAGACGCTCTGAGAAATGTGTGCTTCATAAAGCCCTCTTTAATCGATGTTGTCAGAAATACATCTCTGCCTAAAAGTGAATTTTAACAGATACAGCCCTGCTGGATTTTTCCCTAGCTTTCTGCTACTTGACTCCCCACTCCTTATTTATTGTTGTTTTACACTCTAATTCCCAGCTAGGCAGGTTTATTCCTTCAGAGTTAGCGCTGGTAGTGGAGGCCACTGTCCCACAGCCAATGCCTTCACACACTGCTGCCCTTGTACCACTGTGTTTGCACCTGTTTGTCTACACGCAGCTGCTTCAGAAAACTTCCCTCCAGACTTTTCCTTCCTCCTTGTCCCACCATACGCACAAGGGCCCAGTTTTCCTGTTCCCAAGCCAAGACACAGGAATGTACCAGTCCCTAGTGATTACTTCCAGCAAATTAAGAACTGCTGAACTAAGGAGGGTTTCAGCAGAGCAACATGGCCTCAACCAAAAATCCTACACTTGTTGTTTTTCTCCTTCGGTAGGGCGCTGTGCAATATTTACGTCCTGTTTCAACAGGTCTAATTCTACCACCCCATATATACATCTGGGTCTGCATACTGTATCCTTCACTGAGTTTCCATTCAGGCAAATTTTCACTGGCCAAGAGCCGGGTACTGTGGCTCCAGGAAGACTTCTGACCAAAGAACGAGTCATTTCCATCACAGCCATCACGACAGGAGCATTTCTTACCACTTGCCCACCCTGTGCTTTACACAAGAGAGCTCCATCTTGGGTGAGCGACCCACTACTAACTTTAAACAGAATAATAATAATAACAACAATAATACCACCATAATATGTGCACACACATGCCCTGCAGAACCCAGCAGCAGTTTAGCCCGTCATAAGTGAAGTCAATACCCCTACAAATGCTTGGGGATGCTCAACATTGCCTAGCATTCCAACTTTCTAATGCTCAGCAAACCCTAAGCCATGAACACCCACTTCTGTGCTGAACAAATGTATTGTACTGAAATTTACCTTTAAAAATATGTTATTTAGCTCCAGGAAAAACTGGATTGTAGTTTCTCAAAACAAGAATCAGAAAAACACAGTCTCCCTCCAACTGCTCCCCAAGCTAAAATATACCTCTCTACGAGTAAAGGATAGCGCACTCACCCCTGTCCAGCACCCCTTTGTCCTGCTTCTTTTTTCTCCTTGGAGGAAAGCAGCTCTGAAGACACTCCTTCCCCTTGCACATATGGTCTTGCCAGTTCAGGAGAGGGGCAGGGGAACAGGGCTGCAGGGGAACTCCTGGGCTGAATGCTTGTAGTTCACAGTGTTAACTGGCCGGAGAATCCTATTACGTGATAGGTAGTAAGCCAGGGCCTCATTTATGGAAATTTTGACCTTCGATCCCTTTTGACATTTTCAGATCAGCTGTAGCCTGTGTGAGACATTAGAGCCCTTACAGTAAGGGGCTCTAAATCAGCCTGTGTGGCTGCTGGAGCCGATGAGCGGGTCAGAGGTAAGAATTCACTGAGGTTCGTGTGTGGGCTGCTCGGTGCCTGTTTGACATTTATAAATCAGTGACATTCCTCTGCACAGCTCAGTGCATACAGATTGCTTCAGTCACTCTGAGGAGGGCCCCTCCTTTCAGTCAAGGGTGGATTTGGGCATCCTTGGCCTTTCTTTTTGACTTGAGCAAGAATATGTCTAAACAAATCCATCTTTATTAGCTGGTGAGTTCACCTACCACCATACAGTGTGACCTGCTCCCTCAGGAGGATGGAGTGCGGGCCCTTTTAGGATCAACCCTACCTCCGAGGACTTCGTGCCATCTTCAGGGCTTGGGCATGGAAGCCTTCATCACTAGGTGCAATACCAGACCCCCAACATTTTCATCAGCTGCCACAACAAACGTGTCTGTTGGTTTTGTAGCACAAACAGCCACAGTTCCATTCTGCTGGGTGCTGGCCCAACAACTCGGACCAAAAGGAGGCAGCCAGTTGGATTTCAACAGTTTCCCATGGAAACCTATTTGCCTCGAATAAAGCTCCACTGGGCTGAGCCGTATGAGTGGGCCTGCCCCAGATTTCTCACAGTCTAGACTCTATGTAGAGAGAAAACATGATGAGAAAAACATAACTAGGGCTGTGGACAAGGTAACATTAGTGTCAGCCAGTTATTGTGCAATAAATGTCCGTATCGGCTTCAGCAAGCCTGACCTGTTTAACCGCTGCTTGCTTCTCCGAACCCCAAGGGTCGATGTGGACTCTCCGCTCCCCTCAGTGCTGGCAGTGCCTCTGGCACACGCTGCTCCTCCTGGCTAGCGGCTGTGCTGGGGTTTGGGATGCCCTCCCACTGCATTTATGGTGGCCTCGAACACATGATGGCCGGGATGGGGAGGCCAGCTCCTCGGTGGTTGTGGGCCAGCAGCTGCGGAGCCAGTCAAAAAAAGAGATTGTGTTTTGGGCTGCGCTAAGTGGGACGTGTAAGGACCGTCATGAGGGTGTGGCTGGCACAAGGGCTATGGCGGGCTTGTACGGCCCGGTAGCCAATGCTACCATGGTCACCTGCTGCCTCTGTGAAGCCACCCTTAGCCACCTCAAAGCAAAGAGGACAATGGCTCTTGAGAAGAGCTCTTCCCTCATGCCCACGCACCTTGACACTGAGGGGAAAAAGCTGCTTTGGAGGGTGTGGGGGTGAAAGGGGGACGAAAATCAGAACTGAGGGAAATTCAGACAGAAGTGAGGGAAAACTCGGACAGAAATGAGGGAAATCCGCGGAGAGAAACCTCTGCCCTGTGATGGCGGGTGGGTGGGTGGGTGGGGAGGCCCCTCTCCCGAAGCCCGGGGGGTACCGCCGTGCGCGGGGTTGCCTCAGGTCTCCTCGGGGGGCGACGCCCGGGGGGGAGAGGGCGGGCGGGCGGCGCCAAACACGCTCCCAGCCTGGGAAGTGCCTGAAAATGTGCGGCCGGGGCAGAGCTGGGGGGCCGGGGGAAGGGGAGGGCGCTCCCCGGCTCCCCTCCCACCCTCTCCGGATAAATGGGCCGCCGGGAGGCGGCGGGCGGGCGGACGGCGGCAGCCTGTGGACGAGCGCGGCCCGCCCGTCCCCGTCCCCGTCCCCGTCCCCCACCGCGCCCAGCGCTCCCTGTCGGCGGGGCCGCCCCGGGCTCCGCCGCACGTAAACGGCCGCAGCCCCCGCGGGGCTGGGGCGGGGGGATCGGGCCTTTCTTCCCTTCCCCGGGGCCCGCCTGGCGGGCGGGCGGGCGGGCGGGCAGGGCGCGGGAGCCGGGTGGAGGGAAGGCGGCCGGGGTAGCCCGGTCCGGCTGATGCTGGCTGTCCCCCCTGCAGCAGGCTCAGCCCGGGCTCTGGCCGGCTGCTGGCGGCGATCGGGACTCAGGGGGGGCCCCCCGGGCTCCTTTCCCCTTCCCTCCCTCCGCGGCGGGCGGCGCTGGAGGATTTTCTCCCGCTGCGACCCCCTCGCTGCCCCCCAGACATGGTAGGTCACCTACAGCTGCAAGGGATGGACGAGAGCCTGAAGGAGAAGAGCCGGGAAGGCTTGCTGGACAGCCCGGACTCGGGGCTGCCCCCCAGCCCCAGCCCCCCTTTCTATTCCCTCTCGCCTGGTGAGGGCCGAGCTGGGGGCAGCGGCGGTGCGGACCCCCCGGCCCCGGGGCACCGGCGAGAGGCCAAGGACGGCAAAGTGGTAAGAGCCAAACCCTGGGCGCTGGGCTCTGTCCTCTCCGGGCCCCGGGGGGGAGAAAGGCTGGCCGAGCCCCAGAGTGGGGGGCAGCGAGGAAACGGCCTGTGCCCGCTGACTGGGGCACCCCTGGACACCCCGGCCGTGTCCCCCCTCAGTGCCCGTCTGCCTGCACTGGTGGACGAGGGCTCTCCCGGGCTGCTTGTGCCCCATCGTGGCTGCAGTCCGGTGTTGGCACCGTTGCTGGTGTGCCCAGGCCTGGGGTTGGCCCGATGCTGGCCGGGGGCTTTCTGATACGCTCGCAGAAGTGTTGGCAGTTTCCTGGGTAAACTCTAATAATGGTGTGGGAGCGAAAGCCAGGTCCGAAACAGGCTCCCGTGCCTACCTTAAGAACAGAAAAGTGTAATTGCTTCTCAGTGACACAGTCCTGCCTGGTAGATAGAGGTTGGAGCTGCATCCGTCAAGACCGAGGCAGGGGAGTCCAGGTCCCAGCCATCCTTACGCTCCGGCATCCCACATTTGTTTTGTCAGGAGCGTGGAGCCACGTTTGCTGGAGCCCTGGCTGAAAGAAAGATAAAACTGTCCGTTAACTCGGGGCAGTCTGTCCAGGGAGTTGGTATGGAGACACGATCTGGGGAAGGTTGTGTGCTGCTGCCCTTTGCTGGAGTGGGGTTTTGTGGCATGAGTCTGCATGAAAGGTTTGTGCGCTGCATGGCTGAGTGGGGCAGGGTTAGTGGTTTGTAAGCGCAGACAGCTGGCAGTAGCACTGTAGATTTCGGTTAGCCTGACACAGTGCCAGTGAAGCGGTTGACTGTGGAGTAGGATTTGGGTAGATTTATTATGACTATTATTCTCCTTTATTTTGTTTACTTCTATCCCTTAGCTATAAAACCTGTTTTTAAAACGCGAAGTTCAGAGCATCAGCAATGGTGGTGGAGGTTTTTAAAGCATGATGAAAGTTCTTCCCCAGGGATCTTTCAAATTTTTTTTAACATATATAAAAGACATTTGTAAGTGTATTCAACATGGTTAATTAGCTTCTATACGGAATAAAAAGTGCAGCACAAATCTTTCCATGGGAAAAATTTATCTACCTATGGATTAGTGACAATTCAAAGACTTCTTCCCCGTAGAGGCATTTTGCAGTGACTTCTCACACCCTCATTTACTTTCTCAAGTTCTAAGGCTATTTTAGCATATTACTGAAAACTGCCTTTTACTCCCAAACATGCCAAAACCTTCCCCATGAACAATGACTCCTTCTCACCAGACTATGGTGGGTAGGGTGTGAGGTGTTAATTATGAAAATCAAATCTCAAAGCCGCTAACGCTGCGGTTCTAAATATGGAGCCTTACCTGCAGATGCCTGGGCATGTGTGCCATCTTGATGGGACTGTATATGTACAAAGAGGCCTCTGACTTGGCAGGATCAGGCTGTTGCTATGTATTTGTAAAATAAAATGTGGGAGGAAGATGAATGAAGGCTTGCTGGACCAGAAAACAGCTGGGGTGGAGGTGTCTGCAAAGCTCTGTAATGGGCATATGACAGCCTCCATTCCAGTAATATGATGGCTGGCCACCACTCCTCCCAAGAAAGCCCTTAGATATCGAAGATGAAAGAGCATGAAAAAAACCCATTTCAGCTCTTGGACTGTTAGGACTGAGAGTTTTAGTGCTTGACTCCTAAGGAAAAAAGTTGTTCCTGTGATCTGTGTAAGACAAAATTAAGTTTTCCAGTTATTTTTAAATTTTGATCATAGATGAACATTTTACACATTTCAGAGGAACTCACACTGTAGATGTTTCCAAATTTTATATCACATTGCAACAGCATGGGTAGCCCTGGGCTCCTGCTGTTAGAGTATGAGTTTCATACATTGTGTATATTTCCATGCCCTTAGTAGGTACAGAAGGTTGCAGAGATCCTAACACTGAAACCAATTTGACTGTATTATTTGGAGTGGTGCACGACTGTGCTCTTTAACTCCGACTGCTTGGTACACTGCAAAATAATGAATAGGAACTTTCACTCTGTTTGACTGTACAGAGAGTTTCACTTTTTCATTTCCACTCTGCAAATACTGTACTTGCAGCTGTTATTAACAAAGCAGGAAAAATATGGAGAGCATTGCTTGCTTCATACTTCTAAATTGCAGTGTCTAATTAGCTTTAATCTTGCCATTTAACAAGGACTTGCAGATCTATGAGCAATTACGCAATCCATGAATGTGCTTCTGTTTAACTCTACTACTCTGCTGTTCATCAGAGCATGCAGAATTGGCAAATCAATATTGCAGCTATTTGCACACCAAGGCATGCTTTTTTTTAATAGCCTATTATATTAGTGTTTGTTTTGCTTATAAACGTGACAGAGCCAGGAATGCAGCCTGCACCCTTTGTGTTGTAATACTATAAAACCATATATAAGCTCAGTCACTAATGGCCAAAATTCTAGTATGTACGGTTACAATAAATTGCTGTCAGGTGAAGAAAACAACATTCCAGAACTGTGAGAAGTATTTCATACTATTCCTTGCTCCAGACCTATCAAAACCACCAGTCTGAACCCAGTTGCGTTCTTTTGCAGTCAGCTATTTTGCTCCAGCTTCACAAATATGTTGAAGCATTTTTCTGCTCTAGGACAGCTCTTCTCATACGGACTAAAATGAGATTGCATGCCCTTATCGAAGACTTTCTTGTGTGTAAAATCCATGCTCTTCCTGCTTTATGTTATTAACTGTGACTCTGAAAAAGTAAACTCTCTTTAATAAGCATGACTTTGTTTCAAAGACAATGCACCATTTATTCACACTTAACCAGCCAATTTGGCTACAGCTTTGGGATCCAAGAAAATATGAAAGGCAGTTTAGGGCCAGAGTCATAAATACCACAAGTTCAACACCATTTAGGGACCTTTTTGTTGTTGTTGTTTGCATTTTACTTGCAGTGCAGGAGAAATTTACTTTTATTTCTTCAAATAAAGTCCATGTAGGGAATTTGTCAATTGTTTTGTGTGCAAGTGCAAATATCCTAATGAAAATAGAAGGTGACTTTTACCTAGTTCTGCCTTTTAAATCTGAAATGTGCTTAAATTGATTCTTAGGACTTGCGTTACTGAGTTCCCTAGACTTTGTGTGTAATGCTGGGCCAAAAGGAACATAAATACAATGGAATAAATCTCTTAATAATATGCACAAAGACGCAGTTTCTGGAAGGACAGGGAATGAAATGACATCAAGGTAGCCAGATCTGCTTAGAGTTTTCCCTGTTGTTGCCCTGGGATATAGTTTTAGGCTAGAACAACTGCTTTTGGGCTGTGCTGAAATACGTGCTTTGCATTCAATAGCATAACTCCTAATGGATATCAGGGGAGATCAGGATCACATTCATCTGCAGAACTATCAGTCGTGCCTTCTTGAAGCAGCAGACTTCTTGTCCCTTCCCAGCACTGTTGCCACTGCAACGAGTTCCACCACTGCAATGAGTTCCTTTTTATCTGAAAGACTTAAGTATTTGTGCATTCAGCCTGCCTCACTGACTGACTTCTGTAGGACTGTATCCCAGTGGATCAGCTGTAAGATGAATGCCCCCATGTAGGGAATTTCTACTTACATTCAGCTGTGTTGGACAACAGTGCGGTGCCAGAATCAGTCTTGTGTGGTGGGAGGAGATTCCAGCTTCATCTCGAGTGCAGAGGAGGAGGAGGAGGAGGAGGATACCTTGCCCCTTGACACAGCCTTCACAGGCATGGTCCCAACAATGGGGTCCAGGTCAGCATGTGTTTCAACCTTGTTGGATTTATGGCTGATATTAAAAAAAAAAAACAAACCCAAAATACCTTTTCCTGACATGCTGCATTTTGAGGAGCCCTTGGGCCACAGAGCCAGCATCTCATTCTACACTGAAAGCACTCCAGGAAGGGGGACTGTCTTGTGGGGACTGGGTGGGGAACATGGCCATCAAAGGGCTTCCAGGCAATATGTGACTTCCAGACCTGCCAACACCTGCAGTGAAAGCACATGTGAGAGAAAGGCCCGGCACCCCCAACCTGAGCCAGCCTGCAGCCCGTACACGAAGCAGGGGACATGACTCTCCAGGACCACGTGGGTCCCAGCAGTTCTGGGGAAAGCCCCAGGCTTGTGCGGGGAGCGAGGCACCCACCTGGCACAGCAGCAGGGCTTGCCTCGGGGGTTGGCGTTTGCAGCCCAGCATCCTGACCCACTTCTGAACCGCTCCCACGAGGCGGGATCCTGCAGGAATTCCCCCGGCAGGGGTTGGCGGTGGTTTCAATTTCACGCCTGCATCCGCTGCCTGGCAAAGGCTAACCCCACCTGGCTGTCCCCGGTCCCTCAGCCCCGTCCAGTTCTGAACACCCACCCACTCCTCCTCCTCCTTGGTTCAATGCCAGCAGTGAAGGAGGGGGAATGGCTCTGGGCCTCACCTAATCTGCGAACCGTGACGGACATCCCTTCTGGGCAGATCAGGGAAACAGTCATAGCAGTCTCATCATCTACTCTGAAAAATGCGGCTGTATCTAGGGTGGTGTCTTCTAGCTGTGTAATTTCCATTCCGTCCCTGCGTAATGCTGTGGACAGTAAACAAAGCAGCACACATTTCCCACTTGAAATAGAAGAGGGAGATAGGCAGGAAGGATGTAATTCTTTGAAATAATAAAGCCCTGCTTTCTACCTGAGGTCTGCATTTACTGTTATCACCTCCAAATAAAATCTCATCCGGCTCTAGTATAAATTACTCGTAATGTGCAATACGTGAAGATATTGGGAAAACAAATGGTCTGTTAAACAAATACTGCTTATCAGCTAGAGCGGAGAATGTAGATGTGTGTCAAATAACTCAGCCAGATCTTTCATTATAGCTGTAAATAACAGCTGAGTAAAGTGACATTTTCATGGACCTGATGTGTTACCATAGTGGGAAAACGTGGTGAGAGATTTGCTTGTGCCCTAGCTAAGTTAGGAGCTGGGAATTTGGGAAGCTGTATCCTGTTTGTAGCCCTGATGCTTGGAAAACCGTTTCCCCTTACAGTCCCTAGAGATCTAATGCCACATCGTAGTGCCTTCTACGTAATGACCATAGCAAAAGGAGTCGGTCAGTTCTGGTCCTTCGTGCTCTCCGGGGAAAAGGTTTTGGGGGTTTTTACTTATTTCAAGTCATGTTAATTTCCTTTCCTTTTTGTTGCTTTGCTGCCTGGAATTTGGAAGCTACAGGAACAGTCAGTATATTTCAGGCCCGTTTCATGGCACTTTTTTCCTCATCTTTGTTTACTGTTTGATAACTTTGCTTCCATTCTTGTAAGTTACCCCAAATGAAAAGTATCTTAACAGAGCCCACTGACTCTAAGTAATTATTAGGGGTAAAAATAACATTATTCTGCCAACTACATTATTTTTGCTGTTGTTCAGAACTCTGTGGTCTACATATCCCCAGGAACCAGTCCCTGAGATGGCACTCATGGCAGGTACGAAACAATGACATGGAGCTGAAGGACGTGCATCTGTCCTAATGCGAGAGCCCCCCGTAACACTTAAGCCACCGTAAAGGAAGTGCTGTTGGTTAGCTGTAGATTGAATTCTGTTCAGCAACCGATTTTATCTGTGTTTATCTATGTCCTACTTGAAAAAGGCAGAGTTTAGCTGCCCAGGCCGTTACATGCCTGAAAGGCATCGGAGTTAAGACAGAGGGAAAAATGCAGCCAAACAAGAAATCACTTCAACTTTTTAATAATACCGTAACCCTTTGCTGGTTGAAACAAATTATGTACCAAAAAGGAAATTAAAATGATAGCACATTTACTGCTTGATTTTCACCCTGGCTCTGTTTTGAGGGCATAATGTGTACGTGTGGGTCTCACTTTTTGATCTCTCCAGTGTCTTCCCTTTCACCTCCTCAACCTTCCTGGACTACCAGACTCCTCCTTTCATAAAGGTTACAGAGTTGTGGTGGCTTTAGCAGAGCTGCATCTGATAAGTAGCAGCACAGCTCCTATTACTAGGGACAGATTAATCAGGCCTTAATTGGGTTTGTTCTTTGGATAGACAGGCCTTGACTGTGGATCACTTGTGGACAGCCTGGTCTAAAGACATGTGGGTTTCTCCTCTTCACCAGTAGTGACCCCCAGTAGTGTGCAACAAGCTCTGCTCCCCGCCAGCCCATCTGTGGTGCAGGGCTATAAAGAAACTCACCTTATTTGTGAAGTGTCTGGAGATCGCTGAGTGATTGCTAGAAATGAGCCAACAATCATCATTTTCTCCAGGGAGCTCAGCAGTCCAGTGTTCCTCTTCTTTCAACCATTCCTGTGCAGAAGGAAAAAGAATTGAGTCAGTATTTTTTTTGACAGGCAGAACATTTTTGTTTTGTTTTTACCTTAAAACAGATTGGAAGGAGCTGGAGTCAAACTCTTGCCAAAAAGCCAGCTTTTGACATGTGCCAAGCATATAACATTTCAGTCCCAAAGACAAGTCTTTTGGAAAACTCATATCCCCTGTTCCTTGCTTCCCAACTCCAGGTGAGATGCAGGAGCAGATATTTCAGAACATCACTGGAGGTGAAACAAAATGTCATCTGAAGTGCCCTTCAGTTGCTGCTATGTAAAACCTGTGCTTACTGTTTAGTGACACTTTCACTCCGTGCAAGCAATTCAGTTGCTTGTTTGGTGAGCAGACTGCAGGGTCTTACAGATGATCTCTATTTTTAGACCGTGCTTTGTAAGTTATTTACGTCTTCCATGTGCAGACTTCCAGGTGACTTCAAGGTTTCTGACCTGCAGCAGGTCACAGTACTACTCAAGGTAGATAAGTGTGAATCTGTAATTGTCTCTGACGGGTGGTAGGAGTTGTTGGCTTTGGCTTGCCAATGTCCGCAATTGTTCCAGCTTTCTAAATTAATCAAGCCAAGCCTGCAGGTCTGAAGTTGGTGCTCATTTACAGCATATGAAATGCATTATGAAATGCCTTTTGTCACCCTTCCCTGCCCAGAGCAAGGTAAACTATAACCCACAGTGGAAATAGTCTCATCACCACTCCATCCAGAACTAACCTGGAGAAGACTTAATCCTGCTCTCACCAAATTCAGTGGCAACTTTTTGACTCTGATTTATTTCAGTCATGCATGACAGAGCCTCCCTTTCTCCATGCACACTGGTATTGTTTCTGCAGCATGTTCTTGTTTCTTGTTCCCTGCTGTGGGACTTGTGATTTCAACAGACAGCATTTGCATCTGTGCCCACGCTCTGACGGAGCAGCACCCCTGGCACGCAGCAGGCTGTGAAGCCTGTTCCCGTACAAATGCTGGGGGCCAGATGCCCCAGCAACGTTCCTGCTAAGCCACAGGAAGGACCTCGCCGCCTGCATCCTCATCTCTAGGGATGTTTACAGCACACTTAGTGTCAGCATATGTTAGCAAGAAGTGTGAAGGTTTGTTTGCCTGGAAGCGCTGAAATGGCTTCTTTAAAACTGCTTCTTTAAAACTGCACCTTACAGATGCCCTTTGTGGAACCGTTAAGAGATTTGGATTTCTCCTGCGTTAATCTAGCGAAGAAGCTCCTGGTTACCATCCATCTGAGTTTGTTATTTGGCATTCTAGCAAGCTAGTCTGGATCTGAAAAGCAGCTTAATTCACAACTGTTCCATTTTACCCAATCTTTGCTTGTCCCTGGCCGGTAGAAGAAGATACTCCCATAGGCTAAACTCACAGTAAGACAACATTGGGATGCCTATGCAGCTCAGACCAGTGCCTCCTAACCTTTTTTCTGGTTATCTAAGTTTGCAATCAGTTTTGTCAGCCTGGCCTGAAAACATCTGTTGTTTAGAAGCTGGTACAGAAGAGCCTTCCCAATTCTATTCTGCCTCTCCACTTTTTTGGGGATTAGTACCAGTGTGTGAAAGTCTTTGGTGCCTGTGACTTATTTTACCTGTTACGGGAAACAGCAAACCACCAGCTTGCTGGTTACACTCAAAGAGAACTCTTGCCCCTCCCCAGCCACGGTGAGCATTGCAAAGGCTCCCCAAAGGCAGTGCATGGAAGAGACCAGGATGCGCAGAGCACTCCAGATGCACTTTCTTAGGCTGTCGGATCACACGAAGGAGGGTGGGACTGGGCCTGGACTTGGGTGGATGCCCTCCGAAAAAAATCTGGGTGATGCTGGAAGAGGCAGCGGTAGTTCAAGGGCCAGGGGCCTTCCCTTCAGAGTCTGTTGCAAACCTGCACCCTGGTTAGCAGCGTTGTCTTCAGGATGGGATATAAAAGCCCAAACCACTTAGAAGTCAGCATTGTTTTGTGCTGAGAGCCTGAAGCTGCTTAGGTTCATGGTAAAAATAGGACGTTCAAATATTTTCCAGTAAGAGGTATTCATACCTTTAGGTCTGCTCTTCATGTTACAGGACAAGGTCCGCCTTTCTGCCCTATGCAAATTCAGTGTTTCATCTGGGAAGCTGGAAACACCTTTTGCTGAGCTGAGCTTTTCAAAGGAAGGAGGAGAGATGATAATTTTCTCACCTCATCTGCAAGCAGAGACCAGTTTGGGGCCTTTTGGACAAGACCTCTCCTTAAGTGGGCACAGCGTAAAAAGAGGGCAGGTTCTCAGCTGGAGTTTTGCCAATGTTGGGTATGGCCACAGGAGTATAAAGAGAAAGAGAACAATCTCCTGAAGGAGGGACACGAATCCGCAGCCCTTCTTCCTTCACCAGTTAAAGCAATCTGCATCTCTTCGCAGGTGAACCCCCAGAAGGCCTCTTGCCTGCTGTTCACAGAGCCCACGAGTGCATGTGCACATGGTGTTTGACTCCTGCACCCAAATGAACCTCTCCTCATGCACAAGATGCCTTTAGAAAGAGCTCTGGCCATGTGCAGACAGTTAAAAGCTGGAGATCTGCACCCTTGTGAACTAAGGCTCGTCTGATCTAAACAATTCACATTTGAGAAGCAAAGAGCTTTATTTATGACCAGAAAGGCTGCCCTTGCCCTCCCCTCTCAAGAGTCTTGAAAGCAATCCAGGAATGAACTTTGCCTTTTGGCCAGTGTTTGGTAGTGAGGGTGAACTTCCCCCCCCCCTGCAAATATTGTCCTTTTTTGACAATGGAACAGAAATACTCAGTCAAAAAGAGGGGTTGGCCATTTTACTTCACAGTTTAACACAGCAGTAAAGTGCAGGGATATTTCAGTATGGAAAGCATAAACAGCTTTGTGGCTCTGGGACACAGAATTGAAGGGCTTGGTGAATTCAGATGAAGCAATGACATTTTTTGCCTTAGCCTAAGGCAGAAAGCCCAAGCCCCTAGAGAAAACCAGACCTCATCTAGTGGGAGGTGATGCTGTTCAGTGGACTCAGCAGAGCTTTGCCAGTTAACACCAACTTGAGGGACAACCTGGTGAGCATTTGGGGACCTGCATGTTGTACAGGGTAGGGCACAAGCTGCAGTACCTCTTACCCAGCACTGCCAGTAGGAACCAGGTCACAGCTCCAGTGTTCCCTCTTGTACCACCCAACCAGGAGATGCTGGGGAAGGTGCAAAGGAGTGGCATGGGAAGAGCAAGCCAATACAAGAGCTGTATCCTCAGCTACCATCAGTGGATTTTGTGAGTCCTGAGATGGTCTTACTGACTAGGGACTGATGAAATATGGCTGTGATTCTAGCACATATGGGCTATGTGGGGTGGAAAGTGGAAAAACTCCATGAGCTTTTCAGCCATCTAGGGACCTTTCAACCCCACACAGAGGCTGCTAGCCATCTCCTTTAAAGAGATCCTGTGTCCCTGCGTGTCTTAAATTGCTGCTGACAGAAAAGTGGTGGCAGGGACCAAAACCCACAATGACATTTTTCCAGGAGGGCAGTATTAGGCTTAATTAGCTGCTGGGCTTGGTCCAGTCACCAGACACAGGATCCCTATACGTGGGAACTGATGTTTAAGGGCGCTCCAGTATAGACAAGTGGGATTACTCATTTTTGTGGTGGGCAGAGGAGCCTAGGCTGGACTGTGACAATTTGTGAGAGTAAGTAACTTCAGGGTGTAATTAGTCTTAACAATCCGGTTTTTGGTGTCATGAATGGAACAGCTCCATTCATTAAAAAGTCCTGGCTTGAAACTGGTTTCCTGCATTGCAGAGGCCACAAGGTGCCCCAGTGTCTCACCCCACACTCAGTTTTGCATGGTTAACTAGAACGTCCCTTGGAGCCTGACAGCCATTTTTGGCATGGAGACTTCAGCAATAGCAAGTCTACCACTTCCCCTGCTGGATCGTTGCAAGGGATACATTATTTTCAGCATATATATATATAAAAATATATATAAATATATATACACATCTCACTTAAGTAGATGTACATCCTTTAAGTCGGCACACTTAGGCCCTATCTCTGTGTTACATCAGACTTAGAGCACTTCTCCATGCTGGTGCACTTTGAGTCTTTGTAAGACTTGTTAATTCACAACAGTGAAGGCAACATCAGGGCTAAAGAAAACCCCCGAACAATTGCAATTCCTATGAGAAACAAGAAAGGAAGAGGAAAGGAAGGGCTAAATTTCAGTGATCAGATAGTGCAGCATGGAGTGCCAGAGATCTGGGCAGAGTCACTTACCTGGGTGATGTGCTGGGCAGAGGGAGGTGGAGAGGGTGCTGTTGGTGGGTGGAGGGCAGCCCACTGTGTCACATCAGCCTTGGGAGCTGGAAGTCAGTCTGTAAATTGATACAGCCACGGGTGGCAGAGCAGAAAGTCAAGGCATCGTAAATGCAAGGCCTGTACAAGGGCTGTCTGTGCAAGGATGGGGGCTAATGGTCCTGTTCTCGGCCAACCACCTTAAGGCTGTTTTTTGGCAACTTGACAATGGTCCTCCCCTTTGAGCGTGGAGAAGAGTGCCTTCGTCGGTGTGATGAACACTCCGCTAACCTGGAGCCCTGCTACAAACCTGGAAGAGACATGGACTGTGAGGGGGAGCTGAATGATGCTGAGAGTGCAAGCAAGGCGAGCTTAGCTTGCATGAAACAAAGTTAGTCCTAATGCTGCCAGTCACCTGTTCTCATTGCCAAAAAGCCTGTCACTTGCAGCGTCTTCCACGGGACTTGGAGGAGATGGAGTTCAGCAAGGTTGGAGGCACTGGTGTCTCCTGTCAGTGCTGAACATGCTGCTGCTGGCTGCTTATTGTGCTGTTGTGTCCCAACACTTGCTGTGCTCTTCTCCCCTGCAGATGCCTTACCTGCTCCTGAACCCGTCCATGCCAGAGATGAGGCCTCGAATGTACCCTGTGTTTTTTGGAGAAAGCATTGAGGTCAGCCCTGAGCCCGTGCAGGAAATCAGGTACAGATGGGATTGGGTGGGTAGATGAAGGCTTCTGTCTTTTTCCTGGTGCTTGTCCTTCTGCAAAAAATTAAAATGTGTTTACAAATGAGAGTAATGGTTATTTTAATGGGAAAGGAGGGACAGGTGGGAGAGTAATGCCTGAATTAAAAAGACACTGACAGCAGCAGAGGTGGAGGGGAGGAGGCAAGAACTGGAGGGAGGTTGTAAGAGAAGAGGGCTTTTCTTCCAAGGCCAGCTCAAATGCAAGGCTATGAGAGAAAACCATTACCATCTGTTGGCTTGATGGCCTCCACTAAGTAACCTGATGGTCTTCATCCTATTCCCTGCTGACTTGTATCCTCAGAAGAAACAACACCCTTATAATTGGCACCTGTTTTTGTTAGCCCTTACAGCAGAGAAACCAACATTAGACCAGCCCACAGAGGCAGAATGAGCTCCTCCTCATGAGGAGGTGGTCCCTCAAGCCAGTGGTGGAGGTGTTCTGACCTCTTGTGGACCTGGTGCTGCAGCCGGTAGATAAACGTTGGTCTCTGCTCTTCTTTCGCTCTTTTGCTGGTGTGGAATGTACTCTGCAAACAGTATGGAGCAGTTACACACAGCTTGGGGCAGGGACTGTGGGAGGACTGTAAACCCAATTCCCACCCCCCTCAACCTATGCAAACGTCTCTCTGGAAATGTACCCCAGTAAATCTCTGCTTGCTGAGGAACTGCCAGCGGGCATGTTTTTATGGTGATTACATCGGAGTCTTGTTTAACGTGTGCTGAATGACTTGCTTACACCCTAGCTGTGCAAAATACATTACAGCAGCTCAGATTACTTGCAGTGCACAATCAGTCAGCCCCCCTCTGGGTGGAGGTAACGACAAGCACACACCCAGCTTTTAATCTTTTTTTGCCGGAGCTGCACATTCCTTGGCTACTGATTACTGGAAGAACGTTTGGGGAACGGGGAAAACAAGTGAAAGTCCTGCTGCTCCCCATGGCCAGGGATTCTTGGAAAAGCCCTTTACGTGGCCTGGTGTCCATACATCCCTTCTGGAGACCTGCAGAAAACAGGCAGGGCAGTGACATCCCACGTTTTGTGGGTTCTTCATCTGATGACTGTTAACATGGCCACTTCCTTTGAGACCGATGGTTTGGATATTGGACAGCCACAGCCCATAGCATCTCTTTACTCCACCTGCTTGGTGGACCATTGCTTGGATTTTTCTGTAGGCCCCAACAAGCAACCTCACCCCTCATCTCTCAGCACCCTGATTTTGGTTAGCCTGGGTGTCTCTTTGTGCTCTGATGGCAGGGCAATATCAAGAAAAAAAGACAAACACACAGCCTTGGCAGCTCAAGAAGTGTCTGTTACACCATGCTTCTGCCATCTATGTAAACCTTATTTATGACATTATTTTCCTGCCAAGCCAGAGCTTGCATGGACAACAGGGCCTGTGAAAGCAGCAGCAGGCATGCAGTGTTGGGAAGTAGGTTCCCCCTGACCCCAATGTGACATCCCATGCCCATGGCCCACCAGCAGCATCTGTTCAGCCTGGCCACTGGGGCAGTGACACCCCCCAAGCCTAGCACTAGCAGTAGGGAGCGTGGTGAGATCTACTGTGAGTCAATGATCAGGGGACCTTTGTTCCACAGGGGCCCACAGCATTTCAAGTTGATGCTGCATGGCTGTAATTATTAAAAATGCTTGGGAAAAGGCTGGGTCAAGAATTTTCCTGGGATTTCAAGCTTTTCCTGCACAATCCATGGATGAATGACCATTCCTCAGCCTCTGATCTACCCCAGCTGAGGGATTTCACCACCCCTTGATGTCCTTTGCTGACAGGGTGTTTGCCTCCAGTGTAGCTCTCAGAATTGAGCTGAAGCCCCAGTGGGGCTCATGGAGGAAACCAGGGGAAGAAGCAGGCTGCTTGGAGCCTGTGCAACAAGGTCATTTCTGCCCTGGCATGACCAGGCAGGCTTGGTCCTCTGTGGTCATGCATTGCAGAAATGCTGAGATGGCTTCACCAAGGTGCGGTTCCACCAAGATGCACCAGCAGGACAGAGTCTTCTTGGCCCTCCACTTTGGGTTGTAGGGTTTGCATCTGTCCCAGTGCTTGGAAGAGGTCATAAAAGTTCCCAGCTCCAAAGGGTTAGAGAAGAGTCCTGACTGTCTTCTCTCCTTTGCTCCCTGGGCTGTGTTTCTGATACCTTGCTGTCCTCTGTAGGTGCAATTCTGAGGTGAAGTACGACTCTGAGAAGCATTACCGGGATGACATCTTCTACGGCCCCATCCCTACCGTCACCACCTACAGTGAGA
This sequence comes from Ciconia boyciana, assembly GCF_034638445.1. Lineage (NCBI taxonomy): Eukaryota > Metazoa > Chordata > Aves > Ciconiiformes > Ciconiidae > Ciconia > Ciconia boyciana. The sequence goes on from NC_132948.1 coordinate 10,509,443, forward strand.
CAGTCATTGCTGCTCCCAATTGCACCTGGCGGAACTACAAGTCGCAGCTGATCTTTGAGCCCCGCCAGAAGCCACTGAGGTTTCAGAGCACGACCATCATTTTTCCTAAGCGTGCCAAGAACATTTACCGGACCACCCTCAACTACAGCTTGGGTTGTGCCAAGCGTTGGTTTGCTTCCAGCGTGCAGCTGGAACTCTGCGAGGAAACCAGCCCGTGCGTCATTTACAGCGAGACCCTCTGATCCGCCCTGCTGCTGGCAACCTTGTGACCTCAAGGAGGCTGTGGCCTTTGCTGGGTCTCTGGCTGGGCCTTCATTGATGGCGACTGAATATTAATGGCTGGAGAACACATCGTCTTGGGTGAGGCTGAACTGGCTGGGAGGCGGCTTGCAGGGCACGGGATGGTTTTGATCAGTGAAAGGCTGGCTTGTATTTTGCGACGTTCCTTACATTCATGATCTGGATTTTATTTTTGTTTTTTTCCAAGCATATCTATTTTTGACTTGTGTTTAGATGAAATCAAGATGACAAAGGACCCTATTACCCGTAGCAGAGTGCTGCCTTGTGAGCTCTGCAGGTCTCGTCTAGCACATAGGTGAGACTCACTGTAACCTTCAGAGCTATTTTGATCTCTGCAAAGGGAAGACCAACTGCAGAGTCAGCATCCAGCCTGCCCAGCATACACCAAGCCAGTTCTCTTAGAGTTTAAACGCAGAGGAGGCAGTTATTTGTATCAATGCATCACATCTTGCTCCAACAGCTCATCTGGGAGATAGCTGCAATATTACACCACCGCAGTAACTTCAGGCCTAAGTTACTGGGAGAAGTGGGCACTGTCGCCAAGAAAAAGAGGAAGAAAACAGGCTCACGGTGCTCTTGCTAGCAGCTAGATGTTTACATACCATAGCAAGGCACAGCACAACCAGGAGATGGGAGAAAGGCCTACCCTGACACACGACCACCTCTTCTGTGAGCCCAGCCAAGAGTATGCAGGGGAGACCGAGGAAACTGAATAGCTGAAGGGCTATTTTCTAAAAACGTCCAAGTGATTTAGGAGCCCAGTGCCCTTTTTCAAAAGTAGTCAGTCCAAGTGTGCCATGCTGTTCTTTGTCTTGAACACCCCCAATTTACAGCGATCTTTACGCACTTGCAACCCTTTTGAGTTTCAGGGTATGGCTGTATTGCAGAGAGGAGTGTAGTACAGGAAGATGCTATCTAGCTTCAAAGAAGCCAGTGCAGGGTTAACTCCTGAGCAAGATTGCTCACCCTCTCAATAATTGTTTCCATACCTGTGGCATGGACAGCTTCCTTGACTGTGGAGGAGCAGCCAAACTTTCTCAGTGTAGAGCTTGAAGTACTGAAGAGCCCAAATCAGTCCAGGTTTTCCTTAATCAGCCAGGCTGTAGCAATTCAACAGGTACTTACAAACAGCTGAGCTGTCTCTGCAAAAGGATCAAGAAACACTGAGAGGGCAGGAGTCACTACAGCCATCCTAAGGTAAACCATTCCCCACTCATGAATCACATCTCCCGATATCTCTTCACTTTGGTAGCTCGTTGAAAATCTGCAAGAGCCTGGATTCCTGCAAACATATAACCTTTGAAAATGGCATGGAATTGTCTCCAAAAATCTTACCAAGAATTTTTGCATGCTGCTCAGAAGAGCCCAGACTTAGAAAATAACCACACAGCTCCAGAAATTAATTTCCAGCTTTCCCTCTTCTAAACTTTCCATTTTGTTCCTGACTTGCTGTGAGTCTGATCAAGTTATTTCAGAACACAACTGAGCAGCTGAGTCAGAAGACCTATTAACAATATCAACAAGACGTAGCTGATTGCCCAGAACAGTTGATGCACAAACCCACAGAGATTTAAAAAAAATCTGAAAAACTTTAAAAAAAAAAAAAAATTAAATAGTGATGTATACTTTTTTCCATCAGTTTCAAAAGGCAATTGGTAGATGTGACCAGAACTGTGACCTTTATGAAACAGAGTTCTCTTGTTTAAAATGAAACACAGTTTTTCCACCAGAGGTAAATATAAGGTCTTTATATACAAACTTAAATCCTGACAGCTGAAGTATCATTAGTACTACAAGATGTATGCTATGGCAGCGATGAACTCTGCCTCTCTATTTGGGAGTTAGGACTTGGTAGGAAGAAATCTCTCAAAGGATTTCCAAGGCTTCCACCTACTGCTGAATTCTTTTCAGCAACACAGAAACAAGGATTGTGTTTGTTATTGGTCAGATTTTGCTGTCACTGACTGTCAGCATCAAAGCCTGGAAAAGCAACGCCTGCCTCCAAAGGGATTATTATGCCTGAAGCAACCCTTCTCCCCAGCAAACGTGAGTGCTGCCGAGTTAACTTAGACAGCAGGGCAACTGAAGCTAGGATGAATGTGGTCCCAGTGCACTGCAAGTTGGTGGTGCACTTACTTGCTAGCTCATCTTGAGGTCTATCCTGTTTCGCCAAGTGCTGGTGAGCGAGCCTTGCGACCAGTGGAAATACTCATCTGCCCTCCTGGGTCCATCATGAAGGCTCTGGAGGGCTCTTTCCATGCGCCTGTGAGAGTCTGTAGCAAAGGGGGTAGGTTTCCAAGCTGAGCAATGGTGTAATCCAGGTTCAAAAGCAGGGCCAATACTTATACCCAGGAGATCCCTGCATGATGAGAGATTAGATTGCAGGCACCTCCACTGAGCAAGCATGGAGACAGGCTGACCTCCAAGCCAAAGGGATGCCAGAGACTCCCTATTCTGACCATACATCAGGCTTTTATCCTGTTAACAGTTGGATTATTCCCCTGCTCCAAGCACAAACCTGCAGTTTTTGATCGCACTGTTCTTTGAGCAGGACAGGTTTTCCCCAGAAAAATCTTTTATCATGGCCAGCTGCAAGCTTCTGCCCACTTTGTCCAGTTAGTTCTGCTTTGTAAATCTTGGCTGCAACAGAAAAACGTAATTTTAAAAAAGCCAGAAAACTAGTGTGCGAATACAAATCCAGTGGAGAGACCTGAACCACCACAGCCTGGTCTTTCACCATGCAGGGACAGGGGCTGCTAAGGCAAAGTCTCACAGGTCAATGTGACCCCTGGGAGGGTGCAATGGAGGGCTGCATCCTTGGCACTGTAGGGTCCCCACATGTCCAGGCCAGGCCCCTTTGAAGCTGCATGCTTTGTTTTCTTTGCAAATAGACTAGAAAGGACCTAACATGCCCCTGCTCTGTTGAGCTTAAGCAGGTTTTCTGGTTTTGCCATGTCAGGGAAAAAAAAGCCAGCCGGCAGCTTGGGTTTCTCGGCTGCCGAACACGCTTTGAGCTGTGTAGCCATGGACAGGCCATGGTGGGCTACCACCCTGGACCACATCCAAGCTGTGACATTGCCAAGTGCCTGAGATCTGTAGCAATTTTTGAAAAATACCTTCTTATATGATGGGCCCATCACAAGCTGCTTTTCTTCTCAGTGAAAGCTGGCGTTGGAAAGGGTCTTTGTTTTTTCCTGAGCACGAGAAAACCACAGAGGGTCAGGTCTTCACCCTCATGTGGGTGCAGATCCCACCCTGCCTGCCCACCTTCTCTCCCTATTGCTCCTATCCCTGTGGCTGGGTTAGGCGGTGGTAGAAGAGCCAAAGTTCATCTTGCTCATGACTGAGAAAAGCAATGACTTTTTTCGTTTTGCTTAAACACCAGAAACTGAATTTTGTATTTGTGTGTTGCCAATTAAGAATTGCTCCCGGCAGCCAAGAAGTGCCTTACCTGTAGTATGTTTGTACATCTAAAAGGAATGATTAGTCCCACTAGAGAGGTGTTTTTCTTTTAAATGGAGTATTATTCATCTCAACCAACAGATCTTTGTTCATGTATATTTTCTCAAAGATACAAATGATAAATTTAGACCATGGAAATGCTCCTTAGAAAGGTGAGTTTCCTCGAGCAGCTGGGACTGTGGCTACACGATTTCTCCCCAAGATCTTAATGTGCCTGTTGCCCACAGTCCTGTAAGCCTGACAGGTAGAGTCAGACTCTGCCTTCAGGAATTATTTTCTGTCAGTAGTTATTTTCTGAGATTGGAAAGTTTCTCAGAAGGCATCTGTTTTGGGGAAGGGAAGGTTGTTTTTTTCAGTATGGAAAGTCACTATCTATCTCAAAGGTGCGGGGTTTGCCCTTCATCCCCTTCATTCCTGTGATTGTTTTGCCCCTGTATGCAACAGAGCATGCTTGTGTCTGTTCTGCCTGCATTGCTGTCATTGCATTTGGGGCCAGAAAGAGGGAACCCAAACTAAATACTGACCTTTCAGAATCTGCGGAATACTTTGCACAAAACGCAGAGAGCAACTCCAACCAAAACAGTTTACTGCTTCTTTCATCTTTTTTATTTTTCTTCTTTTTTTTCTAAGCTAGCTTTACTTTTCTCAATGTGAAATACAGACAGATTCGCACCCTAGGTGCATACTTTCTGGGAATGATGAAATGAGGTTCGGGTGTTGATAGCAGTGTTTGAGTGAGCTGCTGGTCAGAGAAGTGAATGCTATTTACTATTTATGTTGAGTGAGTCTTAAAAAAAATGGGAAAGGTCACTAGAAGGCTAATGAGCAAAAGACTTTGCAGAGCAAACTGAGGACTAAAGGCTGCGTGAATCTGATCTAGAGGTGAATGGTTCTGTGTGTGAACACTGTGAGTTAGGATATTTAGCCATTGTAGTTTTAACCTACCTTTTTTCCTGCAGGGAAGAGCATCCTTGCCTTTAGAGCTGAAACAAAATCAGATCCATCCTCTGTCACAGTCATTCAGTCCCACTGAAGTCTGTGAGGGTCAGCGTTCCCCAGGCTCGCGGGGGACTCTGTGTATCAAGCACAGATACACAGAGCTGTCCCTGTGTGGAGATGGGGGAACACTTAATAGGGAATGATGGATCTGGTTGTGGGATATTCACATTTCTACTGCCAGATAAACTCTGCTCCCTGAGGATCACCCCATCACTCACAAATTGATCTGTTCTGAACATCTCCCCTAAAGCTCTCCGATTACCATTGTATTTTATAAGTCTTGGGAGGCACTAATTCGTTTTCAGATACTGTGATGGCCATCAAAATTAGCAAAGTATCCTACCATGTGAATCGTGACCTGAAGATGGGGCTGAAAGGTGTTTGAAGGTTAGAGAGGGAAGAAAAGAACATATTACTGGTGGAAATGCATAAGGATGTGTCATATTTTTATTTTTGTAAGTCTGATTCTCTAAGTGCTTGTAAAGTACTTTACTGTTGTATATGTGGTGATGCAGTAGTTCACAATATCCTTTTATTTTTGTATATTCCCCCCTCCACAATAATCCCTTCCTGTTCAACTCATAGAGAGTAATTTAAGAAGACAGAATTTATATATCGTAATAAAATGCTCAAACTGTCATGCTGATGTATCCGGAGTTTCCTTCCTCTTCCCATTTACTTGATCCCTAATGCCCCTTTCCCCTCCAGAGGGAATGTTTTTGGTGTCTCCCTCCCTTGCCCGGGGGATTCAGCCCAGCTCCCCATGGTCAGGAGGCTGTGGTTTCAGCCCTGTAAAACCTGCTCTGTCATGTATGCCCAGGGAAAGCTGAAATAGCTCAAGCAAAGGGCACAAAACTCACTCTTCCTACAGAGGCAGTTGTACCATTTCTTCACCCTAAATTTCCCTCTTCCTGCTCAATCTTGTTCTACCCAGCTATGAAGCCCTGGTGTTCAATCTAGCTAATTCCTCTCCCAGCTTTTCCATGGCCTTGAAGGGCAGGAAGAACCGACATAATGCTTATTTCACATCCAGGTATCCACATCTTAGTACAGTATCGGGACCCCTGCTACGTCCTGGCTTTCCAAATCATGAAGGCAGATGGGTTGCATCAGGGCTAAAACCCTGCCTAGCCATGGAGTGCGTTTTAAAGCCATTGCTGTAAATGCCTCAGGCTTGCCAGCCAGCTATTAGTAGAGCTCTCCGCTGTCTTCCAAGACCTAAGATGTCTGCAGGGAGAATCTGACACTAATCCTTATGGAAAAATCATATTGGATTTATAGGGATGAAGTCAATAGGCTTGGACGAGAACAGCTGTTAAACCCTAAGAAATGGAGAGGAGAAGGAAAGCCATGTTATGCAAGAGGCTTGCTTCAGGTGCACGGGAAGTGCCCGTGTCCTCATCCCAAGCTTTTTGACACAAATCACGGCTGAACTGCTCCTAGGATGAAGGATGGGAGACACGCTCGTGCTCAAGCACCTGAGGAAACGCAAGAACATGGAGAAGGCAGGGGATGTACAGACTGGGCGAGTTCAATGGTTGAAATCCCAACGCCAGATGAAGGACACATGCATCCACTCCTGTTATTTAAATAAAACCATAAAACGTGAATGCTGTCCAATGAAGATTCCTGAGGTGGCAGCTAAATCCTCAGCAGCAAAAGCAGTATTAGATGCAGGATATGTGTTTTGGCAAGTGTGCTCAGATGAGCTAACCCCTAAGCTAGTGGCTTTTACTGTGCCATTTGGATGTTGTAAATTTAAGCAGATGATGCTTGATATTAGTTTTGCTCCTGGGATATTTCAGAGAGTAATTGCACATATCTCTGAGGGATTACAAGGTGCTGAAGTTATAATGGATGGACTTTGAATTTAGACTAGACGCCTTTATGAACAGAAGGAAAGGTTTAGGCTGGTTTTACAGACAGCAAGAATGCTGAGTGTAAAATGCCAAAAGCCTCACCTAAAAGAAGTTGCTGATAATGGGCAACTACAAATTAAATAATAATAAAAAACCACATGCTGGGATCCCCGTTCCACTCAACAAAGCAGAGCTGTAAGGGAACAACAGATGCCTTTATCAAATTTCATTCCACAGCTATGTACAGTCAACAAACAACGGCAGGATTTGCCAGAGAGAGAACCTTACCCGGTACTGGAGCAGTAAAAACTTACCCTGGCTGCCAAGCCATCAGATTGAAACTACCACGTGCAAGACCTTGGGCTTGGTCTCTGCTCCTTATGCTTAGGAGATGGCAATCTCACAGCCTGGATGTGCAGAAGCGTCTTCAGGAGATCTAGACAATGCCAAGCAGCAGGAAAGTTGTATTGTCCTCAAAAATGTCATGAATCTGTGCCCATGCAAAGGAACCACCAGCAGCATACCTGGACTGATGCATATCATGGCCACCGGCACAAACTGTGTCTCCTCTGGCACAGGACGCTGAACTGTCACTTAGGCCATCTCTGTGGGGAGCAGACGTGGGATGGGAGTCTGTCACAGCAGATATGCCTCGAGGTCCCTCTGTCCCCAGAGCAGCTGACCCTGCAGCTCCACAACTACCTCCCAGAGCAGCCATCCCAGGATGACTGAACCCACCTGAGATGCTGTAGGTGCAGCTCCGCGACCTCCTCTCGTCCCATGATGCAGGTTCAGTGCCTCAGGGGGCACCTTAGCTTCAGCAATTGAGACCCCAGGTGGCTGCATGGGCCCCTGGATGCTTGGGCTGGTGGTGGGATGGTGGCTTCCCTGGCTGGCGCTCCCGACTGCTCTCTGCAGTGTCTGCCCAGCCATGGTAAGAAGTGTATCCAGTGCCGATTTTCAGCCAGTTGCTTGGGGGAGCGATTCCCACAGCAGATGCAATGGGTCTTCTGGGCCATGTGGTTACCTCGTGGCCCAGAAGGAATGTGGCTTGGCCACGTGGGTGTGCCACCACGTTAACCATCCCCAGCTCTCCTGCCTCTTTCTAAATCCCCTGGCCTGGTTACACAGGAGAGGAGCAAGGACCTGCCCCAGGGTTGCACAGCTTCTGCCGAAGCACCGAGTCCCCTTCCCCTGGCAATGTGCCCAGCCACAGCAGGGAAATTAATGCAGGAATGGCTTGTTCACGAGTAGGATAGAGGGTCCTGGAATTGCTTTTTTGGGGCGTAAGGAGGGAGTTTTACGAGCTCTATTTTCTGCTTCTAATAATGATACTGGATCTAAACAGTTCCACGCCTAGAGTCCAAGACAGACGGGGAGTTCACATCTACAAGGATGAAAATGCTCATCCTGCCAAGCCTTTGATTCTCATCGTATCCTTCCTACCCTGCAAACAGGCAGACAGCACATTTCTAGCATAAAAATATCCTCCTCTCCAGCTAACCACCTCCAGATTCCCTTCCTGAGCCTGTCCTAAGCCCAGTGATTAGACATTTCTATATACATAAACATTCAAATCATCTCCCCGGGGCTCTTCCTGTCTCGCAAGCAAATCCTGAGACCAGCGGCTATTTGCATCTCCTTGAAATACAAATGGGATCGGGGCTTCTTCCAAGCTGACTGCTGCGGTTGGGGCCCTCTGTGCACCTCCCCAGAGCACCTGGCTTGCACCCCGGCCATGCAGCCTCCCATCGTGGGCCACCGAGACACCCATCACCTCCTGCATTGGAGAGCAAGCTTCTCCAAACACCCTGTGCGTGGCCGTGGGTGACGATGCCAAGGGGCTGCATGGACGGGGAAACCTGCATCGGCACTGGGATGTGCCATGGGAGCGCGTGGGGATATGCACAGTTGCAGAGGGAGGGTGCAAAAACATGCCAAGTGCAAAGCAGTGGAGGAATAAGCAACACACACACACACGAGTGCAAACTGCTTTCTCTTTGATGGAGGATCGTAGATACATTACCTTCCCCTGGGGCTTTACAGTGAAATAACCTGATTATTCATAAACCAGCTTGAACCATCAATCCCTCATTTATCGTTTTCAACATAAATAATAAGGGCAAGAGAGGAACACGCCAGCAATAAACTAGTTATAGATGTAGTGTTGAAATCTGCCCATTGCCTTTAAATATGCCCCACTTACTGATAATAAACAGTGATCCAGCTGATGCCTCGTCTCAGTCCTCGAGCGTTGGATTACAAAGGACACAAGCCAACACCCTGCTTTATGCTAGCGAAAGTCCATTTGGCGTTTGCGTGGGAGGCCAGCTAGGAAAAGGCAGCAAATTTTTTAAAAAAAACAAACCGCATTTGCCTTGCTGACAAATGCCTCAGGAAATAAGAGCCTTTGTATTCTTCTTTGACCTCTTCCACTCACAGATGAGTTTTTGCTGGGCTTCCGACAGGGTTATTTTTTTAGCGCCTGCGCTTCCAGGACATTCATTTAGCTGCTGAAGAGCACGGCTCGGCTGCCTGACGCGGGGGATGGTTTTAAGCGCAGGCATCCCCAGTGCCTGTGGCTGGCGAGGTGATGATGCTCATCGTGTTATGGACCTACCGACCTGTTGTGGCCAAGTAGGATGGCCTTGGAGGTGCAGAACTGGGCTTTTAGCTTCAGGTCCAGCTTCCAGTGAGGCATTTTGGGCTGGCAGCAGCTCAGGCCTCTTAGAGCATCCTTGGCTGGTTGAGCACAGGCTTTACCCCGGAATATAGATGGAACCAGAGGAGATAGCACCCAGAGCCAGGCAGATCCCTAACTAGTATCCAGGAGAGGAGCTGAGCATCCTTACAGCTCTAGCCTGAGCCTGTTATCGAAGTGAAGGTGGAGTGGAGCAGGGAGCGGCGGAGCAGCACTTGAGGCTTGGGGTACTTCGCTAAGCACGGCACTGCTCTGCCCCCAGGTCAGCCCTTGAACTTTGCAGCTTGGGCCCTTTCCGAGTCCTCCAGAACTTGTAAACGTTTTGGCAGCACCAGCCCTCTGTGCGAGCCCCAGCCGTAGCTGAAGCGCACTGTTAATGAGGCACGTGTTTCGAAGCCCTCCAGGCTTGGCACCAGATCACGGGGACCCATCGGAGCCCAGCTCTGTTAGCTGGCCGTGCGACGCCGTGCTGCAGCCCAGCAGAGCCGGCTGCAAAGCGCCCAGCTCAGCACTTTCTGCAAAAGCTTCATTTGCGGAGGAGCGGCTGATTTGGGGGAAAGTCCTGCCACCCTCCCCCACCCAGCCCCTCCCCTGCCGCTCACCCCTCCAAAGGTCTCTCCTCTATATGCACTCAGAAAGGGGGAGGGGAAAAAAAAAAATCACATATATTTTTAAACACTGCCTAATGGTGAAAAAGAACATCTGGAGAACAGCCTAGCCCCTCACACAGAGTCCTCCATCTCCACATCTCGATACGAAACCCAACAGGAAATCGGTCCAGAAGGGACCCATCAGCTCAGTGGTGGGGACGACTCTCCCTGCGGGTGCCATCAGCCTGGGAACAGAGGCCACTGACCGGGGGCCAGCAGGGACCCAAGAGCCCTGGAGAAGCAGGTGGCCGGGTAAAGCCATACTCGCTGTTGGGAGATTTTTGGAGAGCAAAGGGAAGAGGGCTGCTCAGCAGCAGGGCCTGTGCCTCCCGTGCCAGCCCATCTCCCCCGGGCCCCCAGGAAATGGGGGTGCAGGAGAAACCCCGCTCCCTTTGAGCCTGTTTCCAGCGAGGCTCTTCCAGCCAACATTACCACGCTTTGCTTTACTTCCCAGCATGGCCCGGGGCAGAAAGCAACATCTGGACCTAATAAAAAAGCTGCCCTCCTCCACAAAGAGACCCAAGAGCAACCTCTGCTATTTGGTTTCCAACCTCTGCTGCTTGGTTTCTCCTTCACTGGTGGACGGAGGAGGCAGCTCTAGCTCCGGGCTTGTTGCTGGTCTGAAGGGGAGCAGGATGCTCCAGCAGCCCACGGGGACTGGATTTATCCTGGTAGCTTAAAAATTGTTCCAGCAGGGTCACGTTAGACGGGTTTCACTTCTAAGGAGCCAGCAATGCTTGAACTGGTTGCACCTTCTCATCGGGGTATAGAGATGGGGTATAAGAGTTTGTTCTTCCCTTGAAGAGAATGGCGCTCCTTTTCGGTCCTGAAAACACAAAAGCTGGAGATGGCTCAAAGCCAAGGCCCAGGATTAACATTCCCGTGGGGAAAAGCTCTGCTTTGATCCAACTGGAATGCAGATCCAGACCTAGCACCCATCTTCAGGCACGGACCGACCAGGGTCCTTGTGTCTGACCTCTGGCAGCTGCTTTGCTTTCTGGAAAGGGCTCAGGACGAAACAGCAGCAGAAAATACTCCTGGATCTTGGGCAGAGCTGGATCAGGATTGCATATCTACACCCTGGCCTTTGGCAAACGAACACCCAAGTCAGTGGAGTCCAAACCTTGTCAGACTCCGCGTCTCACCGGAGCTGATTCAGGGCCCATCATGCCGCACCCACTGACAGCTGCTCTGAGCAGAGTTTGAGGAATGCATTGAATAAGGATGTAGCATCTTCAAGAGCAACCTTCTGGACAGTGTTGCTCTGCTTTTTGCTCTTCATGAAGCCTTCTCTTCCCCCTGCGCCACCGGAGGCAGGAGAGGAGCCCCCAGCAGCCCATGGAGATGCCCTTCTCTTGCAGGCACAGCATTTTCTGCAAACGCTGACGTGCAATGTGCGGCGCAATCGATTTTGGCTGGCTCAACTGGGGCTGCATGCCCATGGGTGAGACCTCAGACCAACCCCCCCCAAGGCTTCTGCTTCCTCCATGGGTTTCCTCAACCTCTGCACAGGAGCACTGGGGGCTGCCATGGCAATTAATAATGACAACTCGAAATACACCATCGGTCGCATGGCCAGACCTCACAGCTAGCATGATCGGTGTTTTCTATCCCCGGCATCGCCTCAGAAAATACCGCAACAGAGTTTTCTCTGAGCTGAACAGGCATCTAGTCATCAAAGAGATTGCAAATGACTAATAAATATGAAAAGAAGTCAGGGGGCAGCAAAAATTTCTGGACCAAGATCAATCTTCACTGACAACTGCTGCTTTTTCTAAGCGACAGTACCCTGCAGAGTTTAAAACGGTGTCCGACTTCAAAGCAGAGAGCTCTCCAGATGGAGTTTACCACCATTCCTAACACCCTGCGCTTCGTCAGGTTACATGCATTTACAGCGAGAGACATTCGGATTATTCCCAAAGAAGGGAAACACACTGGCCTCTTCAAAAATACAGACTCGAAACGACATGTGACCGATGCTCTCCTCTCTGCGATGTAGGTGGCAGAATGGATCTCCGGGCAGTTCTTTCTCCCTGTTCTCCATTTACAAGGGCCAACAAGAGGAAAGTCTCGCCTGTCGGTGGTTACGCGAGGGTTGCTCCGTCTGCAGCCAAGATGAGCGTGGTCCCTCCTCGGGCGGGATCTGGACACGCTCCCACGCCCTGGCACAGCATTGCTGCCGTGCCAGCAGGAGTGAGCCCGTGACACCAGCAAGGCCGGGAGGGCAGAGCCCAACAAAGCCTGACTTGCACTAGAGCAACACTCTGGAAAGCAAGACCCAGAAAGCAGCATGTTTGCAGCACAAGGATTTTGCCTTTCAACCCAGCTTCTGCAGGTTTTCAGCCCAGGGCGTGCAGGCAGATGCCCTCCCTGCTGTGCGTTTCACAGCAGCGTTTTTGGACACCCCGGTGGGGTGGTGGTTTTGGGTGGTTTTGGACACGGGAAGGGACCCGCAGCCCCGCAGGCTCCGGCAGCATCCCATGCACTGGGGGCTGCCGAGGCTTTCCCTGCCCCAAGTCCCGTTAGGTGATTCCTCCTCACAACGGCTGAGACAACCGTGGCTCCAGGCCGGAGAACTCTGTGTCCAAGGATTTTATTTCAGGAGCATTTCTGCAAAGCTGTTTTTGGGGTTTGTTTGTTTGTTTGTTTTTTGTTGGTGCACCAGGCCACCAGCTCCTGTTACAGCACTTGCACTTCCCTAAAGCCAACACCGATCTCAGCTCGCTCAGACACAACTGCTCCAACCTTCCCTCGGTGGCAAGTGATTTATTACCACTCTGCTGCCTGGAGTCCTGACAAATACTCATTTTAGTAATTACAGGAGGCCAAAAATGAGAGGATAAATAAACCCGACAATTAATTCAGCTGTTACCCCCCCCCCACACACAGTGACACTCACTCCCAAGTTTCTTACGAACCCAACTCTTCCCAGATGGGCACACAAGCCAGGTAGAGCTGAGGCAGCCAAAACACCCCTGCCCCTCCCCAGTGCCCTTCAGTGTCTCAACACCGATAAGATCCAGGCATCCCATCAAAAGCCGCTCTATTTTCTTTCCAAGTTACTCGCCAGCCTGAAACGTCTCATCCCCTGCCAAGATCAGCTCTTTAGCCCTCCGCATCATTATCAGAGAGCATATATAATTTCATGGCAAATCACAAGAACTGATGAATGACTATTTGGATTGCAATTGTCAGGAGAGCATAAAATGCTTCCTGCTGTGAGGAGCCCAGGAGCGGTTACCGGCTTTGCTGGCCAAAGGCACGTCTGACCCATTCAGCCGCTCAGTTGAAGAGCCCCTGCTGCGCTGGGGGCTGGTGTGTAGGGACCGCAAGCTGCCTTTCTTGGGAGGGCATGGGTCTGGGTGCTACCAGCACATGGGTTTTGGATTCTGGTGTGTTTTGTACCCTTTTTTTGTTAAAAATCTTACCCTGCTCATCGCTGGGTACCACAGCTACGTCCTTCTCCCCTCCCCGTCACCTGCGGGGCACACGCAGCCTGCGGGAGGGTGCTGAAGCCCAATGCACAGTGTCCTGGCTCGTGCAGCAAGGACAGCCTCAGTCTCGTGCCCTTTCCTCCCTCTTCTTCTAACTCAGCCTGGCCTAGCTAAAAAAATCTTCCTCTTGCTTTCATTCTTTAAAAAAAAAGGAAAAAAATCCCCATAATCCTAACTAAACACCAATTCATCACCAGGAGAAGGTCGCAACGCTCCTGCGCCTTCTCATGGCCTCTGTCCAGGACAAAGGCATCATGGACCATCTTTTGTCTTCCCTCTCCCCTTCAAAAACCCGTCTGCCACCCACTCGAAATATGAGTGAGTCTGGACTTCTGACTTTTTTTTTATTGCTAGTTTTTGAAGCCATCTGCTTTTGTCCCGTTTCATTTTCATCTCCTTATGCAAGAGCTTTTCAAGTAGACCTAAAGTTTTCCATCATTAAATCATAACTGTTGGCCCTGAATTTAGAGTTTTCCCACCTTCTGTTTCTTCAGCATCAGTGTGAATTATTGACCAGGGCTACCACTGTCAGCCCTCGTCAGCATTTAAACCCTGATGCGAGAGGCTGAACAGCTTGGCTTCTGTTTGTACTATTTATTAACTTACTCTAATTGCCTTCAGAGCAGCAAAAGCCTTTCCAAGAAGGTTTTTAACAAAATAGCTGGTCTCAGAGATCTTTAGAGTGATCTCTGAGAGCCAGCAGGTATCTACCTAGTGCATCGCCATAGGAGCTGGTGGCTGGAGGAGCATGCAGAGACCGGAGGAGGTTTGGTCGGTGCAGGTACGTACCTGGAGGGATTTCAGATGGTGTCTGGGTGATACAAAGGACCCAGAGCGATGCTTCACCAGCACAGAGACAGGAGCCTTTTGGACATCCCCTGGACAGACAAACCAGTCATGCAGCACTGGGGAGCCTTCCTCCAGGACTTGCCGCAGCTTGGATCAGGGTGACCACCCGAAACGCTGAGCCGGCAGGAGGTACGGGTACGGCCTGGCAGAAATGCTCATTGCTGCTCTCAGGAAAACATCTTCTGTGTAAAACCCATTTCTGAGCCCTAGGAAAGGCAGCAGAAGGCCCCCCAAGCGCAAAACCAACTAACAGCCCTTCAATGGATTAAATTCCATACAGTCATCCAATTTATCCTCACTCAGAGCCCTCTCCTCATTCATCACTCGCCCTGTAAAATGCCACTGCCCGCACACCCCGCGGCAGTGGCAAGAGGTCCTGAGCCCCTTGGCATCGTCCCTGCACGGGCGGACGCGGGAGGGGACTTAGGGCCCAATGGCTCCTGGCCCCAACCGAAGTCAGCTGCACCCTGTGGGACGGATGTCAGAGGTCAAGCAATTTAGACCCGCAAATAGATACCAGGGCTTCTGTTTCAATTGTTAATTAGGTAGTGGCTAATTAGCCTCCCCAATAATTTCCTACAGGGCTTGTGAGGGATTGTCCATTACCAGAATATCTATTTCTAAAAGATTTTTTAAAAAATTCCATTTAAATTCAATTTTTAAATTCAATCACAGTTGAACACAGTTTTCCTTGGCTGCTGGTCCAAGAGCAATGAAGCCAAGGTGTCCTCCAGCATCACCCCTGCTCAATGCTGGCAGAGATGCAGGTATCGCTTGTCTGGGGGCATTTAGCTACGGGGTGCATGGTCCCACAGCCACCCTTGGGTGCCACCAGCTTCCCTTGGTGACTGCAGCCCCTGGCCCCCCTCCCTGCTCCCCAGGCCCAGACAGAGCACCCAAAGAGATGCGAGAAGCTGTTTTGGGACGGTTCAAAGGGTTTTCATGTTTCTGCTACGAGAAGCCAACAAAAACAGTCTGGGTGTGGGGATGCGGGAAGAAGCCTTGGTGGTGGGGATGCGGCTGGATGTTGTTAGTGCTGCCAGAAAAGAACAGGGAGGCTTTGATTTCTGGGGAGCCGCAGGCAGGAGGGAGCTTGGCCATGTTAAAATAAAATAATAATAAAGGTGATGATGATGATAATATAATGAAAATTAAAAAAAAATAATAATATAATAGATAAAAATAAAGAAAAATAAATGGAGATGAGAAACCACTCCTCCAAGAGCTGCTGTGGGGCTGCAACTTGGCCAGAACACCCATCCCCACGCTTTAGGGTGGGATGTCCTGTGCTTCAACCAGCAAACTCATCCCTTACCCAGCAAACTCCCCCCTTGCCAAGGTCCTTCCACCAGCCCCATCCCCATCGCCAGCGGTGCCCCGGGAGGGTCAGGGCACAGCCAGCCTTGGGGCGAGCCAGCTGCACGCCTCGGGGCACTGCTGCCGCTGGCCCTTTCCCCCCTCGCAGCCCATTTTACCGCGGGCACCCCCATCCGTGCCCCGTCAGCGTGGGGGCCCCCGACCTGCCCCGCACCCCCTCACCGTCATCCATCCCGCTCCCGACTCGGCTCCCTGGCGAGCAGCTCGCCCTGCCTGGGCTCACGCACACAAACAGGCAGGAGAGCGCTATATTTTGCTGCCAAATAAGCTTTTTTTTGGGGGGGTTGGTTTCTTTGCTTTTTTTATTTTTTAACCAGTAAGGCAGTGTTCGGACACTGCTACCCACACCGCTTGCTGGTGGGCACGCCGAGCAAAATAGCAGTGAACAAACCCCTTCACCTTTAGTAGAAGAAACCCACCCCTCTCGAGCAAGCTGCGGAAATATTTACACCTGGTGGTTTCTCTGTACAGCCCCGGCTATCATACAACTCACTTCAAAACAGCTATGCACAGTTTGGTTGTACAAAAGATAGATATTTCCCCCCGGTACAGTTCAAGCGCTAGATTGTCCAATAACTTGTTTGCCTGTTTGTACAAGTTACAAAGGTGGCGAACGTCAACTTTAAACTTGGGTTTTTTTAATAGTTTAACGTGACTTTCTCCTGGATTGCACAACCACAGCCGTCAGCACGAGGAGGTGCCGGTTGGACCCTGCCGTGAGGTTTTGGGGTGCTCGGGGATGCCTCGGTCCCTGGCCGGGAGGTGGGCGGGGGGGAGCACAAGGGCCAGAGCGGGGCATTACCGGGGGAGCATCATGACCTGCAGGAGCAGCAGCTCCTCCTCTTCCCAAAACCATGTTCCCCCAGCCCACGTGTGAACAGGGAAACGGGGGGACCATCCCACAGCAGCTCCCGGGGCCGGACGCATCCCCACCGAGCGGCTGCAGGCCTCCCACCCGGCGTGCTGCTGACTCATCAATTTGACCCAAATTAATTCATCTGCGGTGGGAGGATGCTCCCCGCTCCAGCACCCCGGCACGGGAGGTGCGGAGCTCCCTGACAGGAGCTGCCGCTGCCCCACGTGTCCCCCCGTGCCCTGTTCCTGCTGCTGTGGGGACGCGCTGGGGGACAGGCAGCTGCAGGAGGGTGTGTGGGGATGGGGCGTGCGTGGGGAGACCAGACGATGGAGACACAGCAAGACAGAAAGCGCCAAAACCGAGCTGTGCCGTGGCCAGCCGCGGGGCCGAGCTCTCTGCAAGTGGGATTCCCCAAGCGAAGGATCGTGCTGGAGCAAAACCCACGCGCACCCCTGCCACGGCTGCCACGGCTGCTCTCAGGCACCCTGGGCTGCTCCCCTCCCGCGGCTCCCAGCCCAGGGCAGGCTGTCCTGGTGTGATGGGGACACGCGGCACAGCCGGGGCCCGAGCTCTTGCACAGAGCCGGGAACATCAGCGACGTGTCCTGCTCCCCGCTCCAGAAACGATCCCAAAGGATCCCACTGAGCAAGGGCGCGAGGCTGCCGGAGCCTCGCGGTGGCTGGGGGTCACCAGCACCTCCCCGGCACCTCCACGTCCTCCCAGCCCCGCAGCGCTGTCCCCTCCTGCAACACTGCCCTGCCCAGAAGATGGTGGATAACATCTGCCCAACCATCCAGCCACCAGCACTGAGCCACAAACCCCAAAAGGACTAAAACAACTTCACAAACATCTGAAAACTCTTTTGACATCCTCACAGCACAGCCCCGGGCATCAGCTGTGCTTCGGGAGTCCTGGCCAGCCCCGCCAGCTCCGACCCCTCGCCCCGCATACAAGAAAGACGTGGCGGAAACGAGAGGAAAAGAGAAACGCAGCTGCGGGGTTAGCACCGAGGGGTGGGACAAGCTCTTCACCCTCCAGCCCGTGGCTTCAAGTGCTGGCTACGGCGCGGGCGAATGCTGCGTGGGGTTAATGGGGAGGACAACCCAACGCCGCTCGGGCCGGGGCAGCGAGAAGGCGGCTCCGCAGCTCCTGGCTGGAGCCCGTGGCCCTTCCCGATGTCCCGACACCCGGCCGCGCTCAGCCCGCGGGGTCTGCACGGGATGCCGTGGGCATCGGAGCCACACGGCGAGGAGCCCAGCGCCTCCATCCCGGCACACCGCGGGGTGCAGGCAGAACCGCAGCGAGCGAGCCACAGCCAAGGCTCGGCGCGGCCGCCCCAGGGGCAGCAGCTCAGTTCAGGCGCTTCTCTTGCCCCTCTCCACGTCTCACCCCACGCCGGGTCCCTGCCGGCGAGAGCCGCTGGTCCGTGGGGCTGCGAGCACCGCAGCTGCGTCCACCAGCAACCGGAACCTTCCTGGACTTCTGGAGACACCAAAGCAGCACACAGTATTGCTACTGTGCCAAGTGGGAACTTTATTCTTTGTTGTGGTTTTTTTTTTTTTTTGCGATTTTTTTCTGAAAAGGTTAAGGAGGCGGCTTTGAAGATGGGTCGGATTTGGATTTTTTTTTTTTTCCCCAGCAAAATCTGCAACACTTTAATAGCGTTATGCCCAGACATCAGCTCTGTTAGTTTTTACATCTCAGAGCCACGGAGACACCAGCAGCAATAACCTGGGAACGGAAAGACTTCCACATCGCTTGTGCATTGTCTCGTATTTTTTTTTCTTAAAAAAAAAAAAAAAAGCACAACAGAAAAGACACAAACATTGATGAACATTAAAAACCTGTACATTGTAAAAAAACAAAACAAAAAAAAAAACCCAGAAAAAAAAAACCAAACCCCAAACAAACAACAAACACCATCATTCTCTTGCTTTGAAATCAGAATCAACCTGGGAACATTGCAGGGGGAAAAGAAAGATCCGTCGGGAAGGGGATGGGGATGGTGACGGTGACGGCGCCGGCCTCGCGCGTCAGATGTGAGAGCTGCCGGGAGGCTGCGGGGGCTGGCTGCCCACCCGGCAGCCGGAGAGGCAGAAAGTCTGTGCCATGCTCTGGGTTCCTCTAGCGTATAGAATGCAAAGCATTTAATACATATTTTTGTTTTTTTGCCATTTTTTTTTTCCCCAGAGTGAGAAAGCAGAAGTGAATGAAAAAAAGTCTAATAATTTGTTCTTTAACCATGTAACTGCAGATATGAGCCAACATCATGGAATGAAAAAAATAATGTAAAGTAGAGCATTCGTGTGTATCACAAAAATACAATAAAAACTTTTTTTTTTCCTTTTTTTTCTTTTCTTTTTTTTTTTTTTTTTTAGTTTCCTGTGAACTCCCTGCCACGCCGGCCTCCTGCCCGCTCTGCCCCTGCACCCAGCCAGCTCGGAGGGCTCCAGAGGATCAGCATCTACAACCAGCAAACGATTTCTGCTGACTCAGCAAAGGTCTGTGTAACGGGGGGCCCTGCAATCATGGCAAGATTTTGATTTTTTTTTTTTTTTAAACTAAGTTCATACATTCTCCTGACTTACAGATAACTTTGATGGATCATTTTTACCTTCTCTTCTTTTTTTTCTTTTTTTAAACCCTTCCATACAATGGACAAACGCATCAAAGCCTGCATGTAAGAACAGAACCTCTTTTACAGCACGTAATACTGTGTTTTGTTTAAGTCCTTCCTTGCGTAAAATATCGACATAATTCACTGAAGGTATCAAAAATATACCCTGTAGACCAATACAATTTACAATTGCCTTTTCTCACCATTCAGAAAACAATGCACTTAAAGCAACTCAGCCCCCGCCACGGGCAGCGCACGAGCCAGCCCGGGAACATCCCTGCCCGCTCCGATTTAAGCCCGGGATCGCTTCCACCAAAGGGACCAGGATTTTTTTTTGTTTGTTTTGTTTTGTTTTTTTTTTAAGAAATAGCTCTTCACTCCCTCCCCTGCCCGCTCATCCCAGCCATGTTTGAAGCATGTTGAGACTGCTCCGGGGCCGATACATCTTGTGACGTGGGTACGACGGGCTGCCAGCCCTCAGATCAGCTGGGGGGAACCAAACTGGGGCGTTCCGTCCTATTTCACTTCTTAAACATATTTTTTTTTTCTTTAACCCACTCAAGGTTTTGCATTTCTGCGGCACAGCCCCACAGCCAGGATGTGCGGGAGCATCCCACAGCCCCTCGCTCGACTCCGCGGGAGCGCGCCGGCAGAGCGTCCGAGCGCGCGCGGCCCCGGGACGTGGGCGCTTCGGGCACACGGCCGCTCACAGTCCCTCTTGAGCGCGGGGGTCAACGCCCGGCAAGGCTGCCAAGATCGAAGATGGGTTCCTTGGGTTTTGTCTCGTTAAGGCTTTTTTCTTTTCTTTTTTTTCCAGACCGAAGAGGATGCAGAAATTTCCAGATGTTGAGAAAGAAAAAAAACAACCAAACAACAAATTAAAAAAACCATCCCCCCAAATTGGCTAGCTGGGAGGGGAAGGAAAAAAAAAAGGAAAAGGAAAAAATAAAATAGCTCTGCTCCTGCATCTTCGCTCGTGAGAGCCGGCGGGGCCGGGGTGGTGGGCGCTCGCCCCGGGCGTCCGCTCGCTCCCCGCGCCCTGGGTTTGGTCGCCGTCTCCCTGCCCCTGGCTCACTTCATTCGCTGTCCGAAAGGGTTTCATACTGGGAGCAGAGCAGGGGCTTGGGCTCCTCGTCCCAGGCGTGGTGCTGGCTGCTGGGGGTCCCCTGCGGCAGGGGGGCGGCGGGGGCCGTCGTCACCACCCCGCTGGGGAGCCGCATGGTGAGTGGGTTGTAGGGGAACGGTGTCGAACCTGCGTGGGGAGGAGGAAGCAGAGAATCAACGCCGGGGGGTGGCTGCCCCCCTGCAGCCCCCCGAGAGGGTGGCACGGCCGCTTCGGGGACACGTCCCCCCCGAGCCCTACCTGCGGACGACGGCCTGTCCTCCCAGACGCGGTTGGTGAGGGGCGTCCTCCGGTTGCAGTCTCCCTCCGAGTGCACCGAGGAGACGGAGGGCGGCCGCTCGCCCGAGGACAGACCTGGTGCCGGGGACTTGGCCTTGCGGCTGTTGGGTCTGGCAGCGATCTTTGGCTTCCCCCCTCCTCCTGCAAAGAGAAGCAGCCGCTTGTCAGCCGCTCATCGCGACGGGGTTCGGGGGGTCAGGGAGGGGGTGCGGGTACCCAGCGCTTCCTTTTTAAGGGCTTGCAAAAACGGCTGGTGGCAGGGGAAAAGCTCACCCTGGGGGCTGATGGCACCGCGGTGGGGAAGGCTGATGGGGCAGGCGGGTGGCCACGGCAGCTCGAGGAGGTTTCTGTCCCCTCCTGTGCCGCTCTCTGCTTTGTGGGTTGATGCTACCAACCATCCCATGGAGCAGATCTGGGGCAGGAGCAGCCACTCGGCTTTGGCCAGGCTGTCTCTTTGCAGGGACCGCTCCCGAGCCGGCTCGTGGCTCAGCCCACAAACACGGGTCAAGGGACGGGAGCTCCGTGTGCCGCTGCGCAGCCAGTTAGCAGGGACCCCCCGAAGCTATGTGGGTGCTGGAGCCCCGAGCACATTCCCCGTTCCCATGGTCTACGTGGCTGGGATGGTCTTTAACAAGTTTTTACAGCAAGATCCCTGGTGATGTTTAGCCAGTTTTTAAAAGGTTTAAAGCTAAAACGGCCTCTGCTGGGTAGGTTAGCCTGGCTAAAACGGCGGGGAGCTACAAAAGGAGGAGGCATGGATGGGCTCTGCATCCCACCCCGCCTGCCTGGGCAGCCTCTGCTGGGCATGGGGAAGCTGCTGGTTTCATGTAGGAGCCTGAAAACCTTTTCTGCAGCAAGCTGAAGAGCGCCTGGTCCGAGCTGACCTGGAGGAAGGCACACGTGTGCCCCCGGGACCCTGCTCCTCAGCTTCGGGGGCTCCGTGCCCAGATTGCCAAGGGTGACCCCCGGCACCGGCTGCCATGCTCTGCGCAGGGCGCTTGCGAGAGGCAATCCGCCCTTTGCAGGCGCGCAGGGGACAAACGCTCTCCCCCATCCATCCCTGGTCCCCCTCCTCTCTTCCTTCACTGGGGATCTGCGGAACAACCCTCCTGGCTCTGCTCGAGCCTCCCCCGAAGCTGGGCAGACCACGCCGTGGTGCCCAGCCAGCTTTGCAAGCTCTGCTGGAGCCCACCCGGCAGCTCGCCCCCAGCCCTGCTCTCTCAAGTCGTCCCCCATCTCTACCACCTTTAGCTCCCTCCATCTCTCCCTCTCGCTCCAGGTCCCACCCCACCCTCCGTCCCAGCCCGGAGCCTGCCCCACACCCCCTGAGCCCGGGGTGGGGAGGGAGAGGCCACCCTGCCCCGCGTCCCCGCCTGCCGGCCCTTCTCAGCTCCTTGCCCTGTTTCGGGAGCGGCGATCCCGCCCAGGGTTTATGGACAGTTTGGGGTGGCTATTTAAGTTTATGGCTTTGGTTTTTTGGGTGTGGGGTTTTTTTTTCCCCCTTCATAAACCTTTCCATGGTGTAAAAAAAAAAAAAACAACAAACGAAAAGGAGGTATTAAAAACCAACAAACGGGGAAAGGAGCACAGTCAGTGGTTTAGAGAAAGCAACAGCACCTTCTGAGACTACTAAATTAACATCAAACAAGACCAGGATTAATCAGCGGATTCACAAAGCTCGAAGCTGGGGGAGAGAGGGGAGAAAAGAAAACCAAAATGAACAAAAATGGGGGGGGGGAATAAATCCACCCACAAAAGGGGAAATATAAAGGCTGAGAATTAATAACACAGAGAGAGCAAAGGTGGAGAGGGCTGCAGACCTGGCAAGGAGCGCACGTCCTCGTTTCGTCCATCAGCAGGAGTTATGGGCATAGCAGCGGGCAGGCTTGCACTGGCATTCAGAGAGTTAAAAGCATTGGCACTGAGAGGTGAGCGCTCTTCCCACTGCTCGTCATATTTACCCATTAGGGCTTTCCTAATTATTGCCTCCAACCCCATGTTGGTACTGGAATTCTCTTGGACCGACTGGCTCCTACAACTGATTAGCCCTGGGAGATAACGGGAGGGGGAGGAGAGAGGGGACGGGAGATGGGGGGGAGCCAAATGAGAAGAAAGATGGGGGGGACGGGGAAAGGGGAGAAAGGAGACAAGGGAGAAGGGAAGAAACAAACAGTCAGCACATTCTCGCAAAGCAACAAACTTTGTCATCTTGTTCTTTAAAGCGCTGCGATGCACCCATCCTCCTCCTCCTCCTCCTCCTCCCCACTCCATCCCGCCCCAGGGCTTGGCAGGGGCTGGCGCTGGGGTGGGATGGGATGGGATGGGACTTACTCTGGGATGTGGGTTTCTGGAGTGCTGCAGGCAGGCAGGGTTCCCTGGGGCCAAGGGCTTGGAGGATGGGGGGAAGGGGTCTTCGCTGAGCCTTGGGGAGCAACTGCAAGAAGGGGGGGCTGTGCCAGGCTCAGCACGGGGGCAGGAGTCACCTGGATGTGGGGTCCATACGGATGCACACACAGATCAAAAGCTGGTGTGTCAGGACTTTGGAGGCTGGGGCAGTTTCCCATGGAGGAAAAGTCAGGGAAGGAAGAGGGGGCACCCCACAAAAACACTTGATCGGAAAGAGGTGCCCAGATTTGGCCCTGGCACGAGAGGTGGCAAACGCAGGCAGCCCCCGGACGAGGGCACGCAGCCTGCACGGGGTCGGGCTACGCTGGGGAGAGTCCTCTCGTCCCTCCTCGCGCTCTTTGCAAGCCCCCTGCCCATCGTCCCAGCCCGCTCCCTTCCTCCCCCTGGGCCGGGTGCCCGCTGCAGACCAGGGCCCCCTCCCGGGCTGAGCCACGGCTACGGGACAGGATGCAGAGGCAGAGTGGTGTGTCCGCGTGGTTGTGAGTCTCAAGCCATGCAGTTATGGTGCAGCACCGCACAGGGACCAGAGGGCACTAGGCTCAGCCACGCCACCGTCATTCCCAACGCGGCAGTTACAGGGAACAAGCAAGGGCAAAATACAGACACAAAACCAGCAGGCCGGCGAGGGGAGCCCCACCGGCAGCCCCCCAGCTCACCCCGACCCGGGGGTGTTCGCGCTGGGATCGCTGCCCCTCCGCTTGGAAAGGGACGGATCCCGGGTTCGCTTGTCTTCCTGTAAATGGGCAGGGTTCTCTCCCCGGCCCCTCCAGCCAGACCCCGGCCCTCAGCTCCCTACGCTCTTGCCTTTACACCTCCCTCCGGCACAGCAGGAGCAGCTTTAACCAGGGGAGGCTCTTGGGAGTTTGGGCCTCACCTCCCCAAATTTTGTCTGCTGCGGACCCCTGGGTCCTGGCTGGCTGCACCCACTCGTCCCAGCTGCCGACATGAGCTGGCTCCTTCTCCCAAACACGTCCGCACCAGCGAGCGGTCTTACGCCGCTGACGGCTGCCCCTGGCCCTCCTACCGCGTGAAGTCCTTGCCCACAGCACCTCCTTCCCTGGGTTGTGGGAAAGCTGCCGTTCCTCCTACTTAAAACTAACAACCTGAAGGCATTCCTGCTGTAGGAGAGCATTAATACTTAATTAATTAAGTATCAATTAATACTCCTCAATGGGAATTCACTTCATTCATGCGCATGCCCACCCGGGCATTGCTGCAGCAGGTGGCAACAGCTCAACAAACAGCCTTCACGCTGTCCTTCCCCCTCGGGCCGGTCTCTGTCCTGTGCCGGGGAAGCCCATGTCGGCCGCCCCACTCCCCGGGGCTGTTTTCCGCCCCTCTTTGCCAAAATCCCTTCCTCCAGCTGCTCCCTCTCCTCCCTTCCCAGCTGGGCTGAAAGCCGCAGGGGCAGCAGAGGTGGGGAGGGTGCAGTGCCCCCGGGGAAGCTCCTAAAGCACCGTTTCAGCTCCTGCGTGGTGGTCCTCAGGCTCGGCACCGCAAATACGTCTCCATGGGTGCCTGGGGGAACACCCTGAGCTCTTCTCAGCACCCTTTCTCCCTGAGAGCAGGGGGCTCTTTGGGGGCTGGGGTGCAGTCCCAGGTGTCAGCCAGCGAACCCCTGGTTAGGCAGCCGGCAGGTTAATGCTGGTTAGGGCCGGGGACTCGCTAAAGGCCACCACGGCTGCCTGCAGCAGCGCTCAGATACCACCACCAAAACTGCTCCTCCAGAACCAGGTGATCAGCCTGAAACCCTCCACCCGCCGGGAGCTGCCCTCTGCACAGCAGCAGAGGTCCAAGCGGTCCTGCCCACAAAGCCCTTCTGCGTGGCAGGGCTGCACCGCCGTGGCCGGACCTGGCCACCAGTTGAACGCCTCCTCCCAGCTCCTGAGAAACCAGTCAACCGGTGCTTTCAGCACCTGGAGGACTGAGCATGCTGCCAGCACCCCTGTGCCCGAGCACCCCTCCATCTCCTGGATAACACCTCCTCTCGGTCCTCAGCCACCGTCCGTTAGCCCAGCGCTCACCGTTCAAGGCTACGGGGCACTGCTCTCCCTCCAGTTTGCTTTTGCAGCCGGCTCCTGCAGCCTGCCCAGCCCGCAGTGGCACAGAGCCTGTTTCCCACCCTCACGTTCCCTTTTGCCGCTGCCCTCCTACCCATCCGTGGGCAACTGCAAAGTCCCACCAAGAGCAGGGTGCTCTCTCCCAAGCGTGAGGTCCACCTTGCTATATAGTTTAACCGTCTGTGGGTATCAGATGGCCAACGCTTGCTTGGCTTTTAACCTCTCCTCAAACTCTGCCAGGCTTTCCGAGGAATTACACTGCACTGTCCCCAACTCAACAGCAGGGAGTTACGGTGTGTCCGGAGGCTTCAGCCTCCCAGCAACTGTTATGCTCGGTCTTATGGCAAAAGGAAAAAAGGAGATGCTTAAATCTACTGAGTATCCCACTCTCCATGGCTGTGAGCCCTGTAGGGAACAAGGTACAGGTGTATGGGAGAGTTACCTGCTCCGGTAATCGCTGGCATATTGAAAATCTCTGTTCCAGGCTGCCCAACATCTAGAGAAAAACAAAGACGCTCTTCAGTACGGCGAGCAGCGTGTGCAGGCGGGCGGGAGGGAGGGACCTGCCCTGCCAGATCCTGGTTTCCCCGTCACAGCACCCATGCTGACGGCAGCCCACCTCCCCCAGGCACGGGGGTAGGTCTGCGGGCGCTGGCTGGGACCAGGAATAATTGCCTTTGGGAGAACCACGGCGGGCACGTCTCGCCAGCTGGGAAAGGGCAGCAAAGCAGAGCCCAGAGAGGCAGGGCGACGTCTTTGTGCTCAGCGCTGACCTCCCTCCCTCCAGCCCTTCGCGTTACAAGCTCCGCGAAGTTAAACCCTCTCTCCTGCCTATGGGATTTCCAAAGGCTCAAATCCCCACATCCAGGGAGCAGGTCTGGGCGGCGGGGAGGGTGAGGAGGAGGAGAAGAAATGTTAAATCAATATTTTCCCTCTTAGCTGAGCTGTTTGACTTGGATATCATGTTCCTTAGAATAACAGAAATTCTCATCAAATAAGAGGTGTTTCCTATTTCTATATATTTTCCCTTGATAAGGGAAAGTGTGGAAGGTCACGGGGTTCAGCCTCACATCCCCAAAGGGGCATAACAATACTGTTGGCTCATGGTAACATCATCCAGGAGATGAGACAGCTCGGTCCCTCTTATCCGACGCAGCTGTTGTAAGATGGATTCAAATTGAATTAGTATTGACTGTATAATGCTGGGCTAAATTAAATTATGATCCTATCTGCTCTATTAGCGGTTAATGAATGAACGGGCTGAATTTCTAATATAAGCCAGCCTGGTTAGTTTTACAGAGCTATACCAATATTGATGTAAGGCTTAAAGTAACACTGGAGGGAAACGCATCTCAAGGAGGAAGGATTCAGCTTGGCTGGCCATTCATTAAAATATCAATTGCTCTTACGTCTTCTCCATGCTCAGCTCATTATTTCCTTCCTATTGAGGTTAGCTGGTGCGGTTGGGATTGACAGCCCCAGAACAAGGAGACACGGGGCTGGGAAGCCTCCCATCGCCTCCCCAGATGCACACAGCCACTGCTGGCACCAGCACGCACCATCCTGGGAAGCATTTGGACCTCGCACTTCCCAACAAACCAGGGCACGATGCAGAGAGTGCTGGCTGGGAGTCCCCAGCCCTTAACACAGCAGCACCCATTCCCAAATGTCCTTTGCTTCACATGTCCTCAATGGTTTTCCCCCCCTGGTGCCCCGCATTTGCCTCCCCACGTGTCCTTACTGTACTCCGTTTCATTTTTGTTGGTCGTGCTGAGCTTCTTGATGATCTCCTGTTTCTTGGACTTCACCATGGCAGAGTTGCTCTCAGTCAGCTTGCTGAAGAAAGCTGGAGGCTGAGTGTTGTTTCCTGGGGACTTGGAACCCATCCTGCAAAGCAAAAGACCATTGCAAATCTCTGCAACGTCCAGTTCACAAAGTCCTACCTAGAGAGACTCATCCCTTAGCGTAAGTCCTCAAAATCAGCCTGGGGGCTCCCGAGATATTCGGGATCTCCAACTTTTCTCCCTATCCCTACGTAAATGTACCACATGGTGTTGAAAAGCCCCTACGAACAGACAGCAACCTGGGACGTAACATTGCTTTTGGCTGCCAGAAAAGCAGCGTGGGCCAGGGCGAGCGTGGGGATGGAGGGAACGTCCCCACGCTGTCTCCGCTTCCCCTCCCTCGGCCTTACCTCTGGTCTATCTGCTCGCCCTCGCGGTACAGGATCGGGTACGTGGCGCTCTTGGCGTGCTCCGATTCCCCCACGCCGTCTGGTGGAGAGACCGGCTCGATACAGTTGTCTGACCCGCTCCCTGCTGAGGCTTTGCTCTGCTCTGGGGACCTGCGGAGAGCGATGGGGACATGCAATCGGCTTATTGCAACATCCTCTGTCTCTGCACAGCAGCTTGGGGTCGGGGGGGAGAAGGACTAAAATAGGTTTCCTACAGCAGGGAAAAAAAGCCAAACCTTCCACACCCCTGTGGGCTTACGGTGCCTTTTAATGCAAGCGGGAGGAAGAGCACAGCTTGGGCATTTTTCTGCACCGCAGGCGTGCGGAGCAGGACTGAGCCGAGACGTGGCCCAGATTTCCAGGCAGCGGGCCAGCGGGCAGCCGCCCCAAATACAGCTGCCCACGGCAGGACCCGTCCTGGGACTTGCTGGCTTAGCCCAAGTGTCCCTGGCTGGCAATCCCTGCGGAGGGCTGGGACGTTAACCCTTTGAGGACGCAGCTTTTGATTCTCCATCATATTTGCAGACACAGGGGAGGGCAGCACCCGCCACCTCCTGTCCACCTTGCCTGGGGCCGTGCAGGGGCTCGCTGGCTGCAGGCGCTGGGGCAGCCCAGAGAGGACCGATGCAGCCCCCCGATGGCTGCCCGTGGCCAGCGCTTGGGAGACAGCCACGCTCAAGTCTGCGAGGAATTCCTCACGGCAAGTTCTGGGAATTTACGTCTTTGTTCTTTCTGCGGTTTCTTTTTTTTCCCCACTTTTTTTCATTGCTGGGTGGCCAGGGCTGGGCTCTCTCCCCTAATGTTACAAAGCCAGGACCTCCCCTAACGTTACAAAGCTAGGACCAGGCAGAGCGGGGAGTAATAATTACATTTACTAACAAGGAACCACAGGTTTGGAGACACCGTTCTTTCCTGGGTACATCTGGGTTTCTGTCAGTGTTTGGGTGGGAGGATAGACCCCATTCTCACACTTCCCATTTTTTAATTCCGTACAACAGCAATCAGACCTGCCTTGTGCTGGTATCAGCACAAGGATTTGAAAGGGACTTTAAAAGAAATACAGGTGGTGCCTGAAATGGACAGTTGCAGGTGACATGGCACATGTGTCTAACAAGCTTCTGATTCACTGACACTGATGAAGATAAAATTAACTTTGAACCAATGGAAAACGTGTTGTTTTGGGTTTTTTGGAACCACCTGTAGTCTGCAAGGTCACTGCACTGTGATCTGCCAGGGATCGAGGACAGTGACAGGACAAGAGGCAAAGGGCACAAACCCAAACACATGAGATTCCATCCCAACACAAGAAAACACTTTTTTATCGTGAGGGTGCTCAAATGCTGGCACACGTTGCCCAGAGAGGTGTTGAAGTCTCCATCAGTGGAGGTATTGAAAACCCAACTGGCCATGGCCCTGCACAACCTGCTCCAGCTGACGTGCTTGAGCAGGGCGTTGGGCTGGACGATGCGGAGAGGTCCCTTCCCACCTAAACGATTCTGTGACACTGGCCAGATCGGGAAGGGGATCATGCATGGACTCTAAGGGGATCTGGAGAGCATCTCTAGAACAACAGGAATGGCAAGAGAGGCACCACCACGGGGGAAAAATGCCCAGATCAGAAGGCAATTTTACACTCTGGGCCGCGTAAGCAAGTGATCCATCTGAGCACTGAGCTGGGGAGCATAAATTCAGCAACGCCAAATGCCAGCATGCCCTGGGCACTGCCTTACCAGGGTACCAGGTAGCCAAAGGCACCTGCCTGGCTCCTCACCCTGGGTAGCCCTGGTCTGTCTGAGCTCAGACTGGCACAGCGGCTGGGCAGAAACCCATCTGCAGCTTTGGTTGGACTCTGACCTTACCTTTTGCCGCCTTCATTCTGCGGGGAGATCCTGGAGGCTGCTGCGTGCTCCTGCTGCTGCAGATACGCCTCACTAGGGGTGCGGCGCAGGTCCAGCACGGGGCACGCGGCCCCAGGGAAGGAGTACACCGGCGTCTGGATGTGGGAGTTGAGCTGCTGCGGGTGATGGCGTGTGTAGTCCTGCGTGATGACCTCCTAGAAGAAGAAACGCCCTGAGTCAGAAATAGAGTTGGTTTCTACCTCTTGCTTTGCTGGGCTCAACTAAGACAGGGCAAGCAGGAGGGAATTAGGCTGGTTTGTCCCTGCAGGGACGTAACGTCTGCCTCCTGCCTGCAGCAGCTCTCGTGATGGGCTCACTGGGGACGCAAACACCCAGGCTGAACACGCCTGATGCACCCTGCTTTCTCCAGCCCCCAGCCGGGGGTGCTGACGTCTCTAGCATCACTCCTAGCCCTTCCCCATCAGACATGTTTCGTATCAGCTCTTCCCTCCTCCCCGGAGCCCCAGCAGGAAGGTAGAACGAGCTTCATTACGCTGATGTGCTGGGCCAGCGTGACCACCCGCTGGTTCATGCCCTTGATGCTCTGGCTGGACTGCAGGGGCTGGCACTGGGGCTGGGGGCCGTCGGGCTGCCGGAGGTGCTGCAGGTGGGCTGCTTCGGGAGCCGAGGCCTTCAGCGAGCCTGGGGGAGGCACAAAGAAGAGAGGAGGCGTGAGATGATGTCTGTGTCCCCTTCCTTGAATGCCATCCCAGCGCTGCAAGGGCTGGGGCACGGCAAGCAAGAGGTGGGTGATGAAGCCCCCCATGCCAGCTGGGGCTCTCCTGCGCTGGCTGGCACTGCCAGTCCCTGCCCTCACCTTGCTGTTTCTGCCTCAGGTCATGCTCCCCGTGCCCCTTCTCGGCATCCTGCAGCAGCTTGGCCCCTTTCTCGTGGGACAGGCTGGGCGAGCTCACGGGACTCACTGCTTCCATCCGCTCGGGGCTGTAGCCTCCATGAAAGCCTGGGGAAACGGAAGAAGGGAGTTAAAACCAGGAGCTTGCTTGGTTTTTCTCTAGTGCTGTGGCAACCATTGCTTGCAGGTAGAGTCACACGTTCAGCAAAGGGGGGAAAAAAGAGATGAGGGCAGACCTGGCAGATTGTATTGCAGGGACCCCCGGAGCCACCTCTGATGTGCAGTTGTGGTGATGGCTGCAGTAAAGAGGTGATGTCTCATTCCTGCAGAGCTGGACACCCAGCAGCTCACAGTGATGGCACGGGAGTCAGGAACCAAATTCAACCCCTGCGGGTTCACAACTTGTTCCCCCCCTCTCCCCCACCTACTGAAACAGAAAAATAAAAACCCCACTATGGCAGGAGGGAAAGCAACACTCTGCAGGAGCGGAGGTGGCTGCATGGGAGGTCTCAAGTGCTTTACAAAGGAAAGCCCCAAGCCCAGCATGGCCAAAAGCAGGGACTTGAAAACTGGGTGTGAGGCCCTGCAGACTCCAGCTCCTGCTCCAGAGACAGCAGACATGCACACTGCAGGGGCAAAAAGGCTTCTTGGCCCTTCCCTGCCTTTTAAGACCTTTGCATGGACTCAAGCTGCATCAAAGCAAGCAGAGCTGGAATGAAGGACCACCATTATCCTTCAACAGAGAGGGGAAAGTGAGGCATGAATGGATCACGCTTCCACAGACCAGGGGCAGAGGACAGAGGAGTCCTGGAGCAGGCACACACTGCCTCTTGCCAGCTAAGCACGTTTGGTAACGCTCACGACTTTTGCCTCCACAGATCTTTACCCTCCTAACACTCAATTCCTAGAAACTGCGCACTGCAGGCAAATCTGGCAGGCGACCCACAGCGCTGCTGGAGGGTCCCCGGTGCCCAGGCACGATACACTAACCTTGCACGTTCCTGGGGCACGGGCAGGGGAGGACCCCCATGGAGAACCTCCCTGCGCCAGCGACGGGGATGCAGCATCCCCCATCACCCCATGCATGCCAGGACTGAAGGGACCACGCTTGAGATCCACCCAAGATAAAGTGTCCTGCTCTGGAAAGATCCCTAACCAACAGTTAATTCCTGGGGAACACCAGCTCCTTTCTGTGAGCTCATGGCCATAGAAAAGCAGCCCCTCTCCTTCACAGCATGACAACGCGCAGCTGGGGGAAACACTGGTGCCAGTGAAAAAGGTGTAGAAAAAGCTCAGCCAGGCAGTGCACCGTGGCGAGAGGCACATCTTTGGCCCTGGAGCACACTGCTAGAAGTTTCTAGGACCAGACATGACCAAGTGGTGGGATGGGTGGGTCAGGATGCACCGGCGAGAGCAGCTCTCCTCCCCTGGCCACGCTGCCGTGTCCTTTCCACCTTTGGGTTACAGGAAGGGGAGCTGGGTAGCAACCCCCAGTGCTGATGGCCAAGGCAGATGCTTCAACTTGAAGAAGGGGTCCCATCAAATCCCCGTGGGCTGCCTGCTGCTTCTGTACGCTGGTGGGAGCCTGGATGAATGCTCTGGGTGAAGACTGGTCCCATCAAGAATGACCTAGACCTTGAATCCAGCCCCCTCCCTGAACTTCCTTCTGGAGAAACTCATCCCAGGGCTTTTGTGTCCTACACAAGATTGCTGTTAGGTGGTTCCTGTGGTCTGCTCCGGAAATGGCTGCCGAGCATGGCTGGGCTGAGCGATCCCTGGACAGCCCTGCCCGTGTTGTACTCTGCATCATCCAGCACCAGGACCCTGAGCGAGGTCACCCCAAGCGAGGGGACCCCATCTGAGCTGCATCACGCAGCAGCCCGCAAAGCCCTCTGCGATCCTGCACGCTCAGCGGCACAACCGTGAGCGGGGAAGCACATGTCTGATGGCCAGCAGCCCTGTCCTGCTCACACTCCGGTTCTACGCTTCGTCCGTTCGATTTCTTACCCACAATTGTTCCTTACAGACTGCCTGGGAATGATGGGGAAATCAGAATTAGCAAATCGCTATTGTCTGTAAAAAGCAATACCAGGAACTGAACAACGTTTGCAAAACAGGACTTGGCAACGGGAAAAAATAAAAGAGGGTGGGAGAAGGGAAGATCCCTAAAACACACACGAATAAAAAAGTCTGGAGTAACACAACAACCAGGAAGCAGAGGGACAAGCACACTGGGGGAGCTGACAAAGCCAATAGCCAAAATGTGTAACTAAAAATAAGAAATAATGAAATAAAATGGGTTTCAGGCCACAGCTCTCTTGCCTCTCCCCTCCGATTTCTTACCATCACTAGTGGAGCCGTTACTTAGCGAGCCTCTTTCTCGCTGCCCCTTATCGCAACACATTTGGCGCATGATAATCACATCTATGAAGTTGGCCGCTGTCGTGGTGGTCTTACCGAGTGCTCGGAGCTCCTGTTCCTGCATCGAAAAGGGTTTACTTTGACTCTTTTCTCTACTGTGCTGCTCAGGGCCCGAGGCTGTGTGCTGCTGGTCCAGAGGGTGATGGTGCTGCTGGCTTTTCCCCTGTCCTCTGCTATAGTGATGAGAAGAACCAGGTCCGGAGGCAGGTAAAGGTCTCGACTCCATGGCTTTAATGGGTGAAGGCGACTGTTCGAGGTTGGCCCCACTGGGCAGCTTTGAGGTGAAGACGTTGTTGTCAGTCTGGGGTCGTTCTGCCTTGGCTTCCCGCGCCCTTGAGGCCTCTTTCTGCAGGACGGCTGGGTCCATCAGGGCTGCGTAGCCGTCCGCCGTGCTGATGGAGGAGCGCAGGGTGGAGGCCGAGGGGAAGGTGGCGGAGCGGATTGGCGACGTGGTAGTGGTGGAGGAGGATCTGGGAGGCAAACGAAGACAAGGCGAAGATGAGCGAAGCACGTGGAGAAAGGGGAGTGCTGTTACCAGAGCCCTGGTGTTCAGCCCTGCCTGGCCGAGGTCTCCTGAGCGCAGGGTGGCCCACGCTGGAGCAGGTGAGGGGGGCTCAGACGGAGCCTCCACCACAGTAACTGGCCATGGGGTATTGGCTGTGGCCTGGATGCATCGACTGGGGAGAACAAAACCCATGGGACAGGTCCCAGAGGCCTTCATAACTCCACCACCAGGCAACCTTCAGCAAGAGGAGCGATACCTTCTTGCCTATGTGATTTGAGCACAGACAGCCCTGGGAGGCTCCTGCTTTCTCTCCTGGCAGCAGTAAAAACCACAAGGAAGAACAAAGGAACTGGGCACCAAAATCTACCTCTCCCCATCACAACTTCTCTGTAAGCCCCAGTCCTGCTCCTGCTGAGACTGAAGGCCAAAACAACCTTCGCTCCATCTCAGAGGTGCCCCATGCGATGCTCATTAATTAACCACCACGGCTGGCCTGGTGCAGGGGTCCAGGCAAGCGGCAGGAACCATGGCGGGGAGACATACCGCAGGACGGAAGGGGTAGGGGTCTCCGAGGAGATGATCTTCATGCTTGTGTTGTGGAGCACGCTGGGGCGCTGCTGGATGGTCTCGTGGGTGCGGGGTGAGACGGGAGAGTGCTGGTGGCTGTGAGAGTGCGAGGACGAACGGCTGCTGGACTGCTCTGTACCTGGGGAAAGATACAAGGAAGGGCTTCTTCAGTTCTTCGTTTTATAGTCCCAATCCTGTCTCCACCCAGCATGGGCCCCAAGATGTGGTGCCGGGCTCCTCCCCAGCCTACCTGGTCTCCAGATGGGAGCATGCTCCACAGTGGTGGATGCTAGGATGGATTTTTCACGCTCCCTCTCCCGTTCCCGCTCCCGCTCTCGTTCCCGCTCGGACACCGACGATCCCGACTGTTTGGTCATGTGCGTGGGGCCTCCTGAAACCCAACCGAAAGGCAGTGAAAGGGCTGCAGACAGAGCGATTCCCCCCGGGGGACACCGCCTGCTCTCCACATTGCTGTTGTCTGCAGAGCAGATAAGGAACGGCTCCATCCAAGGTCACCCGGAGCAGGACAGATGGGGGCAACCGGTGTGACAAAACCCAGGCAAATCACGCAGTAACTGTCCTGGCACCGTCTCCAGGGTACGACCTTCCACAAAGCTGTTTGCCAGCCGCCACTTTGGGGAAGAAGGGGGAAAAGCAAGGAAGCCCCCAACAAGCAGGATCAGAGGAGCTGGTTTGAGGGAGCCAGTGGGCCGGTCCCTGAGTGAGAATGAATTTGGGTTCCCCCATCTGCCCGGGCACGCTGAGCTCACAGCCTTGCATTGGTTAAGGGCGTCCTGCCCAATTACTTTCCCCTGGGAAAAGCAACCTACAGCGTTACCTGGGGAGAGTGGGGAGCTGCTGTGCCGGCTGCCAAAGGTCTGGGGGGGCCCGGGGATGTAGGTGATGCGGTCCATGGTGGTGGCGGAGGTGCCGGGGGTGGGGGGCACGAGGACAGGCAGGTGCGGCACTTGGGACAGGTCGATGATGCCTGGAGAGAGAAGCGAAAGGTCTGTCAGGACGACACCGAGCTGCTGCAGCTTGGCCGTGCCGGAGCGGGGAGCAATGCTGGGGAGGGTCAACCCGTCCCGCTACTCTGGTGCAGCGCAGGAGGTGCCAGCGAGCACACGGCCCCCGGGGAGGGGACCCTTCTGTGGGCAAATACAGCACATCCTGCTGCTGGGAATAACGGGGAAGAAAAATGCCGAGATCTATCCCCGCTGAGCGAGGGGGCTGCGGGTGGCATCGGCCGCAGCTCCCACCAGCCGGAGACCAACGCTGCTCTGCCTGCAGAGGGGCAGGAGCACCGCACCCCGCACACTCCCCAGCACGCTCCGCTTTTTGCAGAAAGCCAGATATCTTTCTGCGAGTGCATTTTAATCTCCAAAGGCCAGCAGGGCCAGGCTGGGAAGTGCTCCCATGACCCCAAACCAGAGCTGCACGTAAGGAGCCTCAAGTAACTAAAGATGGCAAAAACATCAAATTCCCCCCAGCTGTCCTACATGCTGACCAGCCAAGTTCCTACACTGCTGGGTGACACCGGGATGCTGGCACAGCCCTTGGCCCCAGTGCTGAAGCTGGTGGTGCTGGCCTGACCCAGCCTCCTCCTCCCAAAATGCCCCCAGACCCCTGGACGGTGCCGTGGTGGGAGGACCTGCTGCATAGTTGAGGGCGAGGGAGGGCTCCCGGGGCGACAAGCCACGCAGCATGTCCGCCCGCTGCGCCATGGCCGTGGCTGCGGCGTTGTGGTGCATCTGCTGGGACGTGATGTAGTCGTTGATGATGGTCTGTCGGTTCTCCATGGCGGCCGTGTCCGGGTAGCCCCGGATGAGGTACGGGGGGTAGAGGTGGGGGTACGTGGGGCTCGGAGCCAGATGCCTCGGCAGGTAGTAAGCAGCAGCTGGGAGAGAAAAGGATGCAGACATGAAGTGGCTTTCCCCAGAGACCTCAGGCTTTCGGAGCATAACAAGGGAAAAACCAATCCCAAACAGGCCGTGCCCCTGCCGAAGGTACCTGCTTCCAGCTGGATTCCCCTCGGGATGGCGGCGGGGTCGAAAGCCAACGGGATGTGTCCTCGGTACAGGTCGACCCCGCTAACGCCGCGGAGCAGGTGCTCGTAGGGGGAGATGGGGTGGTGGTGGTCGGCCACGGGGGCGTGCGGAGACTTGGAGTTGGTGAGCTCTCTCGACGTGGGGGGGATCTTTCTGTCCTGGGACACCGGCTTCCCGGCAGTGATGCTCCCTGCAGCGAGCAGAAGGAAATGAGTCAGAGACTGAGCGCCGCGGCCAAGCCGTGTCCCCGAGGGGTGCCTGCGGCCAAGTGTGTTCCCCAGAGACGCCCGCAGCTTGCCCTGAACTCGAGGGACCTTTCCCTCCTCCTTGCACTGCCATGCCACGTTACACCACCAAGGCCGAGCTGGGCCAAGCCCCGGCTGCAGCCGGGAGGAGAAGCCTGTCCCAAACCATCCCTCCACCCCAGCGCATCCACGCCGGGCAGTCTGTGAGTTCGTCCCAGCCCGCGTAAGCAGCCGGCGGTGGAGCCTTGCTGCCGTGCTCCTTGGCACGAGGTGGTCACCACTGCCAGGCAGAGCTGGGGATCCCGAAACTCCCGGCAATGGTGATGAAACACAGTTCAGAGCGTTCAGCACCCGCTGCCCTCTGGAGCTGTAAGCTCCTTCCCAGCACACGGAGGCGAGGTTGGATCACGTCAGGGACTTCTCTTGGCTCTCCCAACCCGAGCTGGGCGTTGGTGGCACTCCTCGCCCCACCTGGGACGAGCATCACCAGCTCCTGCGTCTGTAACAGCAGGCTAGGGACAGTGGCTGCCACAGAGCCACCCCAAGCAATGTGACCAAGCCCCCTGCCCCAGACTGCACACCAAACGCTGCCCGGCCCTGGCTGGGGGAGCAAGGAGCAGCCCCCTCAGGCGCATGCAGACGGATCCAGCCCCGTCGTTGCTGACTTCAAAACAACCGGGGCTGCAACAGGGGCCATGCGAACTGCCACTCATGCTCCTTTCATGAAGTCTGGCATCTCGGTGCGGCTGCTAATAAACCAAACCTACTGCTGGGGCAGAAGGAAAGCTCAGGTGACTCAGGAAAGCTGCCTTCCAACTCTGACCCGTGCCTTGGGGACTCCTCCTGCAGATCCTCTGCACCCCAAAACCCTGTGAGCTCCAGACATGCAGAAATCCACTCTCCCACTGGCGTTTTGCAGGAACATTGATTTTTCTCTTGGGATCCCTCCCCACTGCCCAGGCGCTGCCTGCCCTGCATTGCGCTCACTGTACGTGACAATCTCAAAGAGCTGCCAACACCCGAAGGCTTCCCCCAAAATGACTGACCTGACCAGGAAGACAGCAGAGGCTGCAGCAATGGGACATGCTGACCACGGAGAGCTGGACCTGGCCCAGCTTGCAGCGAGCGATGGGGGAGGCTTTTTGGAGGAGCCCTGCACTGCACAGCCCCATCTCCCGCTCCTCGCCAGGGAGGCATGTCCTGGCCTTGGTTTTTGGCAGACTGCAATGCGTTGTGCTGCACACCCCCACATCATGAGACTCTGGCGTTAGGACAAGGATTTGCAGGCGGGAGATGCAAACAGCCCCAAAGCAGTTACCCGTAGCTTGGTGGGACAAGGTGCCTTAGGGACTGGCTTCAGCACTGATCCTGCCCACAAATGTGCCATGAAGCAAGAGGGTTTTTTGTGTCCTGGATCTGAGCCTGTCTCACCAGATCACTGAGCCCAGCCCAGACATGTGCCTGCTCCCCGGGAGCCCCAGGTCTGGCTCTGGGGGCAGGCGACGGCTGATGGCAGGGGGCACGGGCAGACCCTGCCTGGTGCAGGCAGACGGGATGGGGAGACAGCAGATCCCAAAGGCCAGCCGCACTGCCCGGATCCATCGGCTCAGAAGGGATTAGATGTTCCTGGACGTGAGGCACGCGGGTGCCCAGGCGATGGATGAGGTAGGCAAACACACACCACATCGGTGAAAAGCCTGAAGATCCCCCCACCCAGTGCACTGAGCACTGCTTTCCTGCCCATCTGTAGAAGCAGGGGTGCCTGGGCCAATGCTGGGACAGGGAAGACGTTTTCTAAACACCATCGGCTTCACCAGCCACGGTCCAATCTCCCTTCGGTCACCCCGGCGCAGACATGGGGTGCCCTCGCTGCAACCATGCAAGCACCCCCGGGGAGGGAGCTGAGCCTCAGCTGTCCCCAACAGCCGCCCCAGTGCCGTGAGTCAGCTGCGGCTGCGGGCAAGAGCGGGCGTGGGGTGCTGGGGAGAACGGGTTTGACGGGTACCTGCCACAATGGCTCGGGCAGGTGGGGTCAGCAGCCACCTCCCGCGCACCTTGCCCGCTCAGCTGGCTAGGAATCTTAGCATCAAATCATAGGTTCGCCAAGTACCTTCGTGCTGCCGTGGCGTGGACTCCCGCGTGGAGACCGGAGACCCTCTGTGCAAGTGGCTGCCGAATGCCGTGCTGTGCCCTGCCTGGTGGTCCTCGTACGCGAGGGCGCTTTGGTGGGGCTTGCCCGGCTCGGGTACAATCACAGGAGCCCCTCTGGCAATGGAGCCACCCGAGTTTGTCACCGGGCTTGGCCTGTTTTTCAGGCTCTCTTCGTAAGCTCTCTCCAGATTCCTCGGGTCTTGGATGACGTCCAGCGAGTGCAGAGAGTGAAAAGTCCTGCCGGGACTGCCGATGATGGACCGCACATCATGTTTTTTGGTACTTGAGGAGGAAGAGCCGCTGTCGTACTTCAGTGGGGTACCCTGGGGACAGAAGGCAGAGGGGACGTCAAAGGGGCGTAGAGCAGAAGGGGATGCAGCGACCGCATCCCACCAAATTTCAATGGGACTCGTGCTTCCTTGCTCAGTGGGTCAGTACACCAGTTTACTTGGTCAAACAGCAACAGCCACGGGCAAAGCAGAGATAACAGCTCCGCACGGCGCAGGGCAGGGTGGAGTGCCCATCTTGCATGTCTTGTTGTGCTCCAACAAGATGATGATGAGTCACCGCCGAAGGCTGGCTGTCCCCATCACGCCTCTCTCCTACACACACTGTGAAATGAGGTAGGACTATGAGGTGCCATGGGAACCCTCCAAATATTTGGAGCCCAACAGGAGACAGCATGCCATGTTTCACCCTAACTGCTGGCCTTGCTGGGTTGACGCTTGCCCATAAAGGGAGGAGACCAAGATTATGCGCACCCAGAGTCACAACTGCCGAGGGCACCGAGTTGACTCTGGCCTTGAACAAGAGCCAAACGTGTCCCCCTCTGTGTGTGCGTGTGGATGGAGCATTGCTTTCTTAACGGGTCAGGGGGTGCTGAGCACCCTTCCCCCGGTTTTGCATTTATCTGCTGGGAAGACTCAGAGAATCACAGAATGGTTTGGGTTGGACGGGACCTTTAAAGATCAAATGATGGGGAAGGGCAACCTGTACCCAAGCAGAGCCTCAATTCTGACCAGTGATGCGCTTGCAACTCGAAGCCTTCTCTGCTCTCCTTTTAGCTTGGGAATGGTCCCCAGGGTCTGTGCAAGGACAGCAGCCTGAGCAGGACTGATCTCACCTGCTCTTCGCCCCACACTCACCTGCGTGATGGAGCCTTCCTTCAGAGGTCTTGTCAGAGAGATGTCCGGTGTCCGCCTCAGCTCCTCTCGGGGAATCTCATGGATTGATCTTCCCGCTTCTTTCACCGTGGCCACCAGGCCTTCGTGGGCCGGTTTCATTTTCAGAGGAGTAAGGCCCTCGTGAGACCTGACCTTGTAGGCATCAGATAAATCCCTCGGTGGAGTGTTTTCCCTCTTGAGCTGTTTGGCTTCTCTTCTGAGGTAGTCCTCATGGGCCTCCACGTAGGACCGAGGTATTCCTGCAACCCCCAAGCAGACGATGGATGCAGAGGGTGATTCCCCAGCCAGACACTGGACTTCCAGTCCCCATGCGATGCTCAGTTCAAGGGGGTCTCTAGTTAATGCATGTAACTTGGGGACTAGTACCCAACTGAGCACACAGAACAGCTACATCACTAATGCAGCTGGACCACCTCACATCTACCACCACTTTCTGGACCCGTTTCACACTAGTTTCAGCCTGCCTTCATGTGAGACACTGAGAATTTTACCCCTGACTTTGGTGAGAGCTTCGGTTGGTAGAAGCTGAGCAAGACTGAAAACCTCTCTGAGCACACAGCCAAGCCTGCAGAGATCTGCAGCTGGACCTTGATGTGTCCATCCTTGTTTCCCCCTGCCCTAGCCACAAGGCTTGTCTCCTGACAACAAGAACAAGGGGCCACGCATGTGAGATACTTCCCCACGTTACCTCTGGCTGTGGCCATCTTCTGCTTGCAGGCTTTACCTTGTGTAATTGAGCCCCGCATGTGATGCTGCTCCTTTAGGTTATGGGGACTGTGTCGGTCTGGAGGGATCGCTCGACCCATGAGACCTAGAACAGATCCAAGGGGGAAAGAATACACGACAGTGTTGCCAGGGACTCTTGGGACAACAAGGAAAAACATCAACAATTTCTAAATGACTTGATTTCTCTTTTTTTAAAATGCGCTTCCTTTTTTTGTAGTCCTGAAACTGGTCTACCAGAACAGAAACCAAAGGCAAATGGGCCGGTCTGCGTCCCTTGTTTTCCCATGCTGGCCAGATGCTGTCCTGTTGGGATGTGCTGGTGCATCATGGAGACAAGAGACGAGATGGGGTCTCTGTGCGTCACTGCTAACACAGCACGGGTGAAAGGTTTTACCCAGACCCACCTTCAATGCTGGCAGATAAGGTATCACGGGCTGACAAGCC
Source organism: Ciconia boyciana (assembly GCF_034638445.1). NCBI lineage: Eukaryota > Metazoa > Chordata > Aves > Ciconiiformes > Ciconiidae > Ciconia > Ciconia boyciana. The sequence goes on from NC_132948.1 coordinate 10,549,750, forward strand.
CCGGCTGATCCTCCCCTCCATCATATCGTAGGTCCGCTTGGTTCCTGTGGTCTCATGCGAAGATCCTGAGCTCCTGCTGTCTTCTTTGGGACACTGAGAAGCAGCAACTCCACCTGGGGAAGGGAACACAGAGAAGCACCATCAGGAGCACAGAAAGTCAGCACCGGACAAGGGAGGGTGTTTACTGCTGTTTGCGTGCGTTGCTGAAAGGTCAGATCCCATCCCAGCATCAGCCAGCGCTCAGCAATGCCAGAAACGTCGCACGAGGTTGGCTTCCAAGAAATTCAGCTGGTGTTTTCTCCCCTCCCTGCCTGCCTCAGACTCCAGATCTGTGCCTCCCGCCCGGGCAGGAGCACCCGCCCTGTCGTGTCCCACTCCCCTGGTGGAGGCCAGACGCAGGCAGCGGGACAGCCCGGAGCCAGCGCGGCGCTGGTGTGAGCGGCTGCGGTTCCACTGAACTTGGCCCTGTGGGTCTGGGGATTTTTTTTTTCCCCCTGTTTGTTTTGATTTTTGCTAGACACCTACTGTTTGGGATCTTGGCCAGCCTTAATATTTGCCGAGACACTCCCTCGGTGAGAAAATCAGGGAGAAGGGGGGAGAGGCAAAGCTGAGAGCAATTCCTTTGAAACAGCGGTGAGCGCGCACAAGAACTGGGGGAGACGGTGAAAAGTCCCGTGCAGGACCGATGGAGCAAGCACCAGCGTGACAGGAGACCACCGACCACCTCCTCATCCAAGCCTGGAGCAGATTCTTCTGCAAACCAACACGGGACAACTGTCCTGAGCTACAGCCCCCCCGCCGCTGCAAGCACAGCCCTGCCCGTGCCAGGCAGCATCACGCCCGCCCGGGGCGGTGGGCACCCATCATGTGCGGCGAGCTGTGAGTTTAGCAGGCGGCTTCTGATCCAGCCGAATGCCTCGTGTTTATGTAACGAGCTCCAGGCGGGGATGTTGGCTTGCAGAGATAAACGCCTCTGCCCATCGTCCCTGGCCTGGCCGCCCCTGCCAAGGATGCCCTGATCCTCCTCTTTGTGGGCAGAGAAGGTGGTTATACAATTAGAGAAAATGGAGGAGTAGTTAAAAACATTCATTCCATCGCGGACAATTGGGAACAAAAGTCCTCCTCGGCAAAACCAGTAATTAATAAAATAGGATTATTACAACTTCACACCCACTATTGGTTTCCGCAATCAGCACCCACTCAATCCAGAAAGGGTTTGGGGCTGTGTGCAGGGAAATAAGAGGGGGATCTGTCCCCGAGCCTTCACTTCAGGTTCATTTGACAGGAGAAATCCGGGGGTGATGTTCAGAATCAGCCAAGCACCTCGCGGCAGATGCGGGGCGATGTGCCTGCACCCTGTCATCAAGGCACATCTGTTGCTAACAGCCCTTCTGCAGAAGGGACGCAGTCCCGGGCACCCTTTGTACCTCTGGGAAGCAGGGGGAGGGCGCGAGGGAGAAGAGAGACTAAACAGAAAGAAAATCACTCCAAAACCACATCCCTTGCCTTGCAGAAGCCATCAGCAATCATATGCAGAATGAGAATAACCAATCTAGCACAATTCAGCTCGCACATGCTACAGGATCTCGTCTCATTACAGCTCTTTTATTTTAAGCACCCTCATGACACTAAAGAATTTGCAATTTTTTTTCTGCTTGCCAAAATTCATAATCACCAACAATTTCAGTTTTCTTATTTAATTTTTTTTTTAACTCTTCCACTCCAGGCTGCGAAGCCTTGCTGGGCTGTACGGGGGGAAGGAGGCAGGCAGCAGGGCTGGCTAGGCTGCAGAAGCAGGCGAGATTACTCAGGATGTGATAAACGCTATCAAGCATGTAAAAGGCTGCCGTGGAGAGGAAGGAATTAATTCCTCATCTCGGCGGGTCGGACGAGAGGCGATGGGCTCAGCCTGCAGCCGCGGAGACTCGGGCTGACACCGACGAGTGCATGGAATGGGGAAGAGTCTGGTCTGCAGGTCTCCTGTGCTGCCTGGGGCAGGTTCCCAGCTCTGGGCACGGGCAGTCCTCGCTGCTGGGAGCCTTCCCCGTCTCTCCCTTGGCGGCACCATTTTTGAGATCAACCTCATTCGACTCCAAGCCCGGGCAAAGGAGATTAAAATAGCTTCTTGCACAAACAAGTCCTGAAATGCTTCCTGCGTCCTCCCTGGTCTGAGCCCTGCCAACTGTCCCAAAGGGCACGCAGACACAAGTCTCCACAGTGACACTTCTTATCTGGGCTAGAGTTGACAGCAAACGCGGGCAGGCATGGGACAAGCTGGTTTCCACCCGGCAGGCGAGAGGCACGGCACAGAGCCCTGTCCTGAAAGGTCCCTGCGGTCCCAGGGCACACGCAGAGGTGGCATCGGCCAAAGCTTGCGAGTTGTCCCCCATGGCCTGACCTGAAACGTCTGCCTCTAGCCCCGGATGAAACAACCAGCCTGCGATGAAACCACCTGCCTGCACCTGTGGGCAGGAGGAAAGGGACTTCTGCTGGACACCCTCTGCCTGCGGGACTGACCACAGGGCCCAGGCTGCCAGGCAGGCTAAAAGGGCTGCTCTGCCCCAGGGAGGGAGGCAGAGGGTTCAGGCAGCACAGCAGCCGACCAGATACCTGCTGAGGTGGGCCAGTGCAGCTGAGGTTAGGATCTGCTCCTTAGTCATCACCAAATTCAACTAAGAAGAGAGGTGACACATGAGGGCCGCTGTCCCCGTGCACGCCAGAGCACACGACAGTATTTTACCCCAAGAGGACGCGGGGCTGCGGCGTCTGTAACTCAGCTCTTCCCAAGCCCAGCTGCGGGCGAGGAGGAGCCCAGCTCCACGCCAGAGACGCCCGACCCAGCACACGGCAAAAGGCGAGCACAGAGTCGTTTCCAGCTTCGCTGGAGAGGAACATCTGCTTATCTCTAACGGGAGCCACTGGGACTCGCAGAGCAGCTTTGATGGCCAGTGCTGCGATGGGATGAGCAGGCGCAGAGGAGGCAGGAGCAGCTGGTGAGTGCCTGCTGATACTGCTAACGCAGCGAGGCACCGTCGGCATTGACCGAGGAAGCGCGTTACCGTGCAGCGGGGGTGCAAGCTGCAATATGGCTTCTGGGTCTCTCCGGAGCCCCCTTGGGAGCAGCCCAGCGTCAGGCTCGCTTGCAGCCACTTGCCCGGGTTTGCTTTGCCATACTCTGCTCCCTGGCCGGGAGCAGGGACTTGTTAGCCTGCTCCCTGTTAGCCTTAGTGACTTGTTAGCCTGGCTAACAAGTCACACCGCCTGTGCTGGGGACAGCTTCTCACCCCAGACAGGGCTCCGGGCAGGTCCCTTGGGGTCCTCAGCACCTCTGGGTGATAGCAGCTGGCAAGAGGCCAATGCACACCCCAGACAGGCTCCTTGCGGGACACAGGAATGGCTTCACCCCCTCCAATGGCTACAGATGCTGTAGCGAAGCTCCCAAGATACTGAGGCACGGTGCTGCCAGGCCCAGGAGGATTCCTGCAGGGCAGCCCCATGCTGGGAAAGCTGCACGGTGCCCAAGACGTTGCAGGTGGGAATCTGATGTCCGAATAAACCTTTACGCCAAACTACCTGACTTGCCTCCATCTTACAGGTTCTTGAGTCCCGCCTTGGCCCAAGAGCTTGGGGATGCTCTCATAACATTTTCGGACAGTCCCCTCCTGCACAGGGTGCTAGGGATGAAGGCAATACCTTCCCATCTGGTCCTCTCCTCTCCCCTGCTCCCCAAAACCAACCAAAACCAGAGATCCTGTCCACGGCCACGGCCCCATCGTGCCCCCGCCTGCTGGCAAAGCCGCCTCCAAGGCAAGATAACCACACGGGACAGAGGGAAACCCAGCCAGGCTGCAGGCAGGGGGGTGGGAAGGGAGAGAAATGATGCTGGAAGCAAAGACGCGAGGCTGGCCCGTTGCACTTCGTCAGCCTTTCCTCAAATAGCTCCCGACTCCCAGCCGTGGCGGCACAAACCCCCGGCGCCTGCCCTAAAAAGGCAGAGGATTACGACTTACCCTCGTAGGACAGCACGTGACCTTTCTTCCCTTCGTAGATGACATGTCCTTTGGGCATGGCATCCTCTCTCGCCTTCTCTGCTCTGCTGGGGCTGTCTTCTCCGATTATCCTGGTAATGGTTCCCTTGTACAGCACTTCTGCCGGGGTGCCCTTGGAAAGCCACCAAGATCCATATTTAACAGTGTCACAAGCAATTAAGCGCGCGCGCGCACAGGGACAGGCTGTTCCCCGTGGGAGCCTGAACGGAGGGAGAGCGCGCCTGGCCTCTGCTTCCTGGCGCAGCCACCAGCGAGGGACTTGCAGCTTAATTATTGATGAGGATGACAACGAGGAGCGGTAAAAAGGTACGTGATCTGTGCGAGGCTGCTGGGAAGAGGTGGGGCTGAGGACAGCGCAGACCTCCAAAACAGCAACTCGCTCGCCCTGCGTGTTTCGGAGTAAGCTACCTGGCTCGCTTCCACCCCACAGGTTTGAGGGGACAGGGTGGTGCCCCCCTGGGGACACCTCGGTGGTGGCAAGGACCGCTCAAGTGTTGGCTTTTCCCTGCAACTTATTCTCCCAGCCTGGTACAGGAGCCACGGAGACGTCTTGCCCACCCAGGGCACATCTGCTGGCAGCAAGTGTGACCTTCACAGAGCTGCCTGCACGCGGGAGCTGGCGGCTGGCAGCGTGCCCGGGCGAGAAGGCAGGCGTCAACGAGACCGGTCCTGGAGCAGGTCAGGGAGCGAAGCCTGCCGGTTAGCTCTCCAGCAGAAACGGTTTCAGGCTCCTTACACAAACTGGTGTGAACCGAAACCTCTGTTTCCCCGGAGGCACGCACGGACACACCTCAGCCACCTGCCCCCTGCAAATCCCCTTCAAAACACCCAGAGATGGATGTCCTTGAAGACATCGCTGGTGATAAACACCCCTCTGCCATCACAGCCTGTCGGTGCCAACCTGGAACAGCCGCTGCGGGGTGATGGTCCCCCCGCCACTGCAGGGAAGGCACAGCGATGCTGTCAGGGCGAAGCTCTTCACTGACACCCGCCTACTCTACTCATTTAACCCCACCAACCCCCAGGACTGATGCTTGTGGGAAGCCTTGGAGAAGCGATGCCCCCGCCAGCTTTGCTGGTGCTTCCAGGCTGTGCCAGACCAGGCTACCTCCCCAGCCCAGCCTGCAGATGCCTCTGCTCTGTACCAAGCCCTCTGAGCACCAGTGGTCCCCAAAACCCCGCCGTAGCTGCCAGGACGTGTCAGCACGTGGGTTCAATGCTCTAATCGTTTGCCCTTGCAGTACTCCCAGTACCGGCTTTCCCAACTGGTGCTCCTAGACCCAGGTAAGTCATCTTCCTTCTGCGGACGTGCTCAGAGGGGATTTGAAAGCAAGTGATGACAGATGGCTTCAGAGCAGAGAGCATATATTCAAGATCTGCCTTCTGTGAACTGGATGACTAATCGGAGATCAAATATCAGCTCTGGTACTGGGAGCTGCTGCCAGAATGGGGGGCTCCTTCTCCCCAGCGGGAGCAGAGGGATGCAGGCTGCTGGGCCGGCAGGTAATGCCCTGGGTCTGGGCTTGGTACCTTATTCCCAAGCCAAACGAAGAAATCTAGATGGATTAATTAGCTGGATGTAAAATAGTGTCTAAACAAGCTCTGCTCATCTTCTGATCTCTGGCACGTGGTGCTCAAGACCCTTCATGCCCACCCATTGCTGCCCATAGCTGCTGCAGCGGCACATGAGGGGATGGAGCCTGCATTTGCTCTGACGGGTTATTTACAGCCCTCGAGCATCCACTCCTGGCAGCTGCTGGATGCAGGGCACCAGGCAAGTTAAGCCTTTGTCTGGGCCAGGATTCAGGTTCAGGTCCCCAGGGCCAAAGGGAACATGGTCATGCTCCTTGAAGGAGGCAGGCAAAAATCTGAGTGCGAATGGCTTTAAGTATCTGAATGATGGCCAGATAAAATCCCCACGGGAAACAGATATTTTTTTTTAAAAGCTCTCTGCTCTGTTACTAGATGAGCAATAACTCACACTGCAAAAACTATCACTCGCTTGCCAGCTGCTCTTCTGAAGACGGATGGTGGAGATTAAGGCCAAAGTATCTTCCTGCTCAAGAGAGCCTTGGGCAGGACCCCCAGCGCAGCATGCTCAGGCCTGGCAGGGACCTCGCTACCTTACGTGCACCTCGCAGCCTCTCCCTCTCCTCCGCCTTGCCTGGGCCCTCCACCCATCTCCTCCTTCTCTCTGCTCCACTTCCTTGCACTGGCAAGATTATTTTCCCAGAGCCCTTTAAAGCTGCTTTCGCCTCTGTTCCTGACAGCTACGAAAAGCAACGGGGGGTTTAGATGTGCTGTAAGGCTCTGCATCGCTGCTCGCCAAGCTCTGCTCTTCTGCAGGCTCGGCTCATGGGACAGGGCTCGTGCCAACCCCAGCAGAGCCTGCTTGCAAAGGCTCTGGCCGCAGACCTCTCCGAGGGGCTCCATGGGACGGGAGCATCGCAGCCCTGCGCTGCTCGGCCCTGCGCCACGTGCTCAGCGTGCCCCGCAAACCCCCGGCCCCGTGCCCAGCACCGCAAGCTGCAGCCACCAGCACCCAGGAAGCAAAACCCGCCGGAGACGAGGGACCTACGTGTGTGATGGACCCTCGGTAGGTGATGGGCGACTCTGGAGGGGGTCTGGATGTGGGTGTGCCCTTGGTGATGCTCCCTCCCGAGGCAGAGCTGAGGGAAGTTCCTGCAGGACACAAAGCCAGTGAGCCGGGGGCTAGATTTGCCGTTCAGCACAAAACCTGTGGGGCTGAGACTACTAAGAGCAGGATTTGACCCAATCTTTAGCAAGCCGAGGTACTGGAGGGGAAGCCCTCCAAGAGACATCAGTGTTAAATCCCATGCCTTGCAGAGCCCTTCCCACCCCGTCCCCCGAGGGACCCAGCCCTGCGAGCCTGGAGCTGGAAAAAATGGGTATTTTGAAGCTATCAGCTCCCTCATGCCTTCGTGGAGGGGCCGGGCAGATTTACAGGCCTGGGAGAAAGCACAGCCTGTCTCAGCCTCTCCTGATGCAATCAGAACAGATCTCCAGCAAGATGCAGCTTGGGGTGGTCTGAGTTCGTTTGTGTGTTATCTGTGCCGGATGGAGCGAGTCCATCACACTCCCTGCATCCGACTGCCTTAGTTGGGGGCTTTCACAAACCAGAATTTGCACTTAAAGCAACACCTTTGCATTTATTTTCTTCTGCCTAGCTAATGGGGAAAAAAACATGGGAGGGCTAAATGTAAACAAAATGTGGTCCCTGCCCAGCTGCAGCAACAGTGAAGAGCCTGAAAACCAATTAATGGCATTTAAACAGGTCTTGCTTTGCCTTAACCAACAGATTTTGGGGTGCCCTTTGAACACAAAACCTCCACCAGGATCAAAGCCTGAAGCCCTGATTCAAGGAGATGGCTAGAAACGTTGAGACGTTGCACAGACCTATCTGCCCTCACTCTGGCAACGCGGCCAGCCGGAGAAAAGGGGTGAAGAGACCCCTTTGGCTGGGCACAACCCCAGAAATCAAACCCGAAATCACCGGGCAGCTGCAGCCAGCACGGCGTTCACCAGGCTTGGCAGTGCCAGCATCCCTCCCCTCCCGCCCCCAGCTCCTCACCCCGCAGGATGGAGCCCTCCTGGGACGGCTGCAGAACCAGACTTTCCGGCTGGCTGGCCTGGCTTCTAGGAGAAAGTTGTTCCTGCTTTACTCCAGGAAAAGGCACTGGAAAACATTAACCATGTATCAGCGTAGGTGCAGGGCACAGGGCCACAGCCCTCGGCTGCTTGAGGCTTTAATCTCCGCCAGCCCCCCGTCAGCACCTTCTCGGTGCCTTTGCTGTCCCCACCGCTTCGGGACGGCCTTCGCCGGGGCTGTGGCGGTCGGCAGAGCGCACAACCACCAGCGAGCAAAACAGGACCCTTGTCCTCACACCCTGGCGAAGGCACTGCTGGGTGCTGCCCGCACCGGGAACGGGGCTGGCGTTGCAAACCCAGTGCTGGGTTATAACAGGACACGTGCACAGTGGGAAACAGGGCCCGAACCCCTCCCACCCAGACTTGGTCCCTCGCCCATCCCCTCCTGCTGTTAAGAAATGCTTCCAAATCTGCAGACCAAACACCTTCTCTTTTCACTTCAGGCCATTTACTCTTTATCCTACCGGCCTGGTGAGCGGCAATATATTTCCTTCCTTCGATCATAGTATTAGCTGGAGGGTATTTATAGGCTGGGATGCGTTCTGACCGAATTGCTGCTTTCCTATACCGCACAAATGTAGCTCCCTGTGTCTCTGCTCTCCCGACGGACTAATCCTTTCATCCTCTTAGCAGGTCTCTCTGCGCTCCCTTGCCGTGTCCTGCGCTCCTCCTCTCCCCTATGCCGCCGGCAAGCTTGCTCCCCGCTGCTCTCAGAGCACGTGAGAAACCACTCGCCACCCAATTCCTTACCCAGTTTCTTGGGATCCATGGTCAGCGGCAGGCCCATGGTGATGGAGCCAACGGGGACCTTGGCGTGCTCGGAGCTGTAGGGCGTGTGGAGCTGGATGGGCATGCCCTGCGGTGCGAGAGGAGCGGTCAGGAGAGGCTGCCGGCCCCCGCAAGGCGTCTCTGCCGCTCACACCCGATACCCTACCTGGGAAATGGATCCGACAGGTCTCTCCAGCACAGAGGGGTGCTTGGTGGAGGAGATGAGGGGAGGAGGGTTGGAGATGCTTGCTAGTCTCTGCAGCCCTGAGCGAGAGCTCTCATGCAGGTTTAGCGGGATGGGGTGTCCTGTGCAGAAAACACGAGCGTTAGCAAGACCGAGGGAAGGCAGAGTGGCTGCAGCTATCGGAGAGAAAAGGGGCAAGGGAGGGAGCAGGGGCTGGATGTGGTGAACGGGCTGGCTGTGAACCTGCACTGGGATCCAAGTCACACGATTGTTTTGGAAAGGACTGGAATAGTTCAAACGGCTGCCTTGTCCCCTCTGCAGCCTGAGGATGTTCTGCGCCCGACTTGTCTGCCCTCCAGCCGCAGAGGGACAGCGCAGCGAGGGATAAAACCTGTCCGACTTCACACCAAGGGCAGTGTAGGGAGTGCCCACACTGTGCTGTGACAAACCATGTCCCTAAACCTGCCCTGGCCAGAGCTGGCAGACCCGCCTGGCCGCCCTCAGACTGCTGGCATTAGCAGCGAGGGAGCTCCGTGACGGGCCAAAGCAAGGCGTTAGCAGGTTTCTGCTGAACCCTCCCTCTTACCCCCTCCCCAAAAAGCTGCACTGACTTAAGAGCGCGACCTGCGATGCTGGCTGCAACCACTGCCTCTGTGCTCGGCCCCGGGTCAGGACGGAGGACATATGCCACGCAGCCGGCGGCTTTTACTTGCCTGGTGGGTTATACTGAAACAAGTGGGGCTCCGCCTGGGGAGAGGTTTTTATCACATCCCGGGAGTAGGACAGGACAGGGGGCCAGCACGAGGCGGCCGTCGGCTCCGCGCTCAGCTTCTGAGCCTCTGCGATGGATGAGAAATGCACGGACTTTTCTGCAAGGGAAACAGAAAGCAACCAGCTTGCTCAGCGTCCCCCACGGACGAGCAGTCCCTGTGAGCACAGGCAGGGAAGCCAGAGCCAGCTCCCAGGATGGGAAGCGGCTTCAGTTCAGTCCAACCTGGCCATGAGATGAGGGAGGAATCCCCCAGCCAAACTAAAAAGAAAAAGTCCCAGTGTCACTGCCTGGATTTGACAGCATTTATTTTACTCAGAAGCTTAAAGCACAGCAGGGAGGACGGATGTCTGCGTTGGTGACTCTGCTGGTGCTCACTGCCAGCCGGGCCCTCCATGGACATCCCACCCCACCCAGAGAGACGCCAGCCGGTCACTGGGACGAGCGCAGGGTCCAGCTGCTGCCCAGGGCTTGGCCGCGTGCAAACCGCTCCTGGGCAGATCCTGCCTGTGCCCACAGCTCCGCATTAGCCACCACGGCAGGGCTGGGGGGATTAACGATGATCCTGCCAAACCCTTCGCTGAGGTTCAAGCCAAGAGGTACCAACGTCGGCATTCCTCCGGCGCACGGGGGACATCCGGCAGGCACCAGCTTGCTGATGACAAGACGGTCTGTGGTGTGCAGATGGGCACGGGGCACCCAGGGAGCCCCAGGCCGCTGCCAGGGACCACTGCGCACCGGCACGCCGGGAATAAGCTCATCCCCACATCACATCACGACGCAAAAGCTCAGCCCCTCTTAAAGGATGGCTGCCGGCTATAAACCATTTGCAGGCTGTGGGAAGCGGCCAGAAATAACGGCATCAGCTTCTTGGACAGCAAGGGAATAACGTGCAGTGCCTGAAGTGACCAGATGTTCTCTGAACACCTGGGACAACTGCGCTGTACGAGACCGTCAAAGGCAAATGAAGATCAAGACAAGCTCCGCGGGACGACCGGATGCTTCTGCAGGGAGCAAGGCAGCTTTCTGGTCCACCGGGCAGGAAAGCTTCCTGAAATTATCTGGCTTGGGGTACACTGGATGCCAGGCTGGGTCCACCCTGGCTACAGAAAGGCTGATCAGAGGCCAAGAAGTGCCTGGGGATGCCTGAACCCTGCCATGCTCTGCAGGGTGCCAGGGAAAAGAGGGGCTTCACCTGCATCAGCTCCATCCCAAGTGCATCCTCACGCTTTGCTGAGCAGACAGATGAGACAGCCTTTTCTGGATGGATTACAGGCAGGTTTGGTAGGATTTGCTTGTAATCGATAAACACTTAATTTTGCACTGCCCTTCTTCCCCAGACCCACCTGCATAACGTCCGCATTGACCAGAAATTAGAAACTGGGCAGTAAACAATAGCAATCACAAATGAACCCAGTCTTTAACCATCAATTTTTGATAAAAATAGATGCCTGAATCCTGCTAAGCCTAATAATAGGGCAAGTAGATTATCAGAGGCCCAATTTAATGAGGCTTTACTGCATTATCATTATTAATGCTCAGTGTACTCAGAAGCTGGGAGATTATTCTTGTCCCCTTCAGTGAGCAAAGAAATTCATTATCGGCAGGCAGAGGTGTCCAGGCAGACACACTTCTGCAGCCTGGTGGGGCCGGACCTCGGCTACAGCCTCTTCTCTCCCCACGCTGGATCCCAGAGAGGATCCCTTCGTCCTGCCATCACGGGGTAACCCAGGCACGTCCTCCAGACCGACAGAGTCCCTAGGACATCCGCGCTCCCTGATTTTCTCCCCTCCAGCTCAGCCCCGCTCAACTCTGCTCACGTGGGGGTGAACGGCGTTGGGATGTCCCAGCTGAAGATGCTCTCCAATGCCAAGGCACTGTCAGCCAAGGCTACGTGCACCCTGGATGGCTCTTGGAGAGCCCCGTCCTCCTCCCCTCCCCGCGGGAGCCGTCCCCTCCCCTGCGTGCCTCTCCAGCCTGTGAAATGCGGCCAGTTCCTAATTGCCCCCGCATTACAGGGTGGCTGTAACTCAGCCAGCTTTTGATAAAACAGCACTTACGCGGGGAAGAGAGAGTTCCTATTACCGTTTATCAAGCCCCTGGAATGGGAGCGAAGGAGTCAGAGTTTATATGATCCGTCATCCAAATTAATGCTCTTGGCTCCCCGTCGCCTACAAAGGCCAAATGAAACACAACTAAATCAACACAAAACATACCGCTGGCTTTCAAACCGCCGAGTGATAACCAAAGATATGCCCAACAGCAACTCGGCAATGGGAAAAGGGATCCGTCTGCCTGTCGGTGAGATCCAGGCAGGGCGGCCTGCCTCTGTCCAGCCCCGCGATTAGCAGCTCGTTTTGGAAGGCAGGGGAGGGGAGGGCAGTGCTCAGGAAGGTACGGCTCGGCTGGCTGCCCTCCAAGCCGACACGGCCACAGCCAGTGGCTGCGAGGCAGCCAACGCCTCGGCCAGGATGTGTGCAAGACTTGGCTTTGAAGCGGATCCAGAGCGGCGTGAAGGATGTGGATCTCTGGAGCGGTTGCAAGAGTTCAAGCTCTCTTATCGAGCAGGGGAAGAACAGGAATACCTGCTCCGGCAGAGCTGGCCCCTTGCTAGGAGGCAGCACGGGGCTGCTCTCCTGAAGGCTTTGCAGGCTGTGCTGGACTCTCCCGTTTGACACGAGGTCCGTGCAGAGGTGGTGTGGCAGCGCGATGCCCGCAGTCTGGATGCTTGCCACTTCACCGGGACGCCTCGCAGAGCAGGGGAGGGAAGGGACGTACACAGATTTGCCGGAACTATCTGGCTATCTTCCCTCTAGCCCCTGATCCACAGCTGGGGTGTGCTCCAAGAGGCAGAGACAGCACTGAGCAGCTGCCTGAGTCTATACCTGTACTGAAACCAGGGCTACGAGGGACTTGATTTCTCCCCTTGAGGTGACCCTCATCACAGACCTGCTAGTTTTCAAATGGGAGATGCATTCCCACCACAAAAAGAGAAGACCAGCTTATGGTTCCCTAGGGTCCACATGCAGCCCAGACCCACACTGGTACCCAGCACGCATACACAGCTACGCAGGGTTTGGAGATCACACAGCTGGAGCCCAAGACCTGCTAAGATGTTTGCAGGGGTACAGGGAGGCGTAATAAGTTTCATTAACATGGAAGATTCAGAGCACTACAGAGGTGTGAGAGGAGAGAATAAAATGCTTCATATCATTAGCGCTTTGTAGAGAACAAAGCCACAAAAAATCCACCTGGGTATCAGATCCTTGCATTTAATAATAGTGTCAACAGGTCACAGAATGGCGTGGTTGATCTCCAACCCCTAAACCCTGCCTTGTACCTAACACACACAAGTCTGCCTCACCTCCTCATCCTCCTGCGGCCAGGAGGACGCTGGAGCCACAGTGCTGGCATGCCAGTGATGCAGAGTTCCGGGTTCGAGCGCTGGCCGTGCCACTCAGCTCACCAGGAAGCTGAGCTGTGCAAGACCAGATCCGCACAGGATTACGGCGCAGGAAGAGATCAAACCTGATTACCCACTGCCAGCAGGGAGAGCTGGAGGGGAACTGTCCTGCCTGGGCAGCAAACACGAGCAGAGCTGGAGACGGGACTTCACAGGTGGCAACATGACGACTGGGGGCAAACTCCCTTTCTTTCAAGGTGAGCAGTCACCTTACTTACATGCAAAGCATTCTGGAGGTGTGATGCATACATGGTGCTACTTGTTGTTTAAAAAAAATGTGGCCAAGTGCCACCAACCAACTCTTCTTGCAAGCACACCATTCTGTCCAGAGGGACATGACTGCTTGAAGAATAAATAGTTGGGCCTGGACACTGCAGAGCAGGCTGCTAAGATCCTGGCTAGCGGAGAGTGAGCTAGTGCACCGATTTTCCAGCAAAGATCACAGCCCAGGTCCAGTGCAGATCCGCCTTGTCAGTGTAGTCTCATCCACCTTCCATTTCCATGCATAAGCAGGTAATTTTTGCAGCTGCACCCATCCCCGTGCAGGATCCAGCACTGGGGGACATCGCACCCACCCAGCCTGACCTCCCTGCTCCCCTGATTGTGCCACAGCATCTCATCTTCACACGCAACTGAACCGCAGGCTGGCTACGAGGGGCAGGGACGCAGACTCTGAACTGGAACAGACTCTGACACTCAGATTAAAAACACATTTAGAGGATAGTCTCATCAGTACTTCCCGTCTCTCCCTAACCTTGATCCCCAGGTGCTCAAGCTAATAACACTTCAGATGCTCTACGGTGGGAAACTCTGAATTGCTCATTAGGCAGCCAAACCACATCAGAGCTATTCCAGGGAGAAAGCACTGGGAATCTTTACAGGAACCTTTGGACTGCGAGTCACAGTATTAGCATTGATTTTAAATGAAATAATGGTCCCCGCTGAGCATTAAAAGCATTCTTTATAGAAAGCCAGCAAGGTAGAAAAGAGCCATTGTACCCAGAGCCCTGGCATGCCTCCAGGCCCCTTTGCTCTCAAGTGAATGGCAGAGATGCTAATAAAGGCAATCTTCACCTCCTCAGCGCTCGACACTGGCCCGGTGTTTGCTGTAGGCTCAATGAGACATGATGTACTGTCTAATGAACATGGGAAATTAGCCATGCCTCTCTGGTCCTGCTTCAAGATGCTATTAAAGAGCTTTCAAGGGTTGAAGCAAGCTTTCACCTAAGAGGAGGAAAGCTGCCGGCTGCGTCCAGCTGCACACACCAGGCATTTCTGTGCGGATAAACACCCACCGACGTGCGCACCCTCCTACCTTCCTTGTCGCCAACAGCGGGGCTCCTGCTCTTTCCCCTGGGACTGCTGCTTGGCTGCTGCTGCTCCTTCTCAGCCTGCTGCTGCTGGGACTGCGATAGCTTGCTTGGGGGCATGTCCTCACGGGCAGACTCATGGGCTTTCGTGATCTGCTGCTGGTAGAGGGCCAAGGCATGGGGAGGCACCTGAGGCTTCACACTTCCACTCTGCAATATTCCCTCCGAGAAACCTTCGGACATCTGCAAAGCAGTAAGAGTTGGTGACAATTGCCATGTGCTGTTGACATCCATAACAGTCTTGGAGACATCAAGGTGTTAGGAGAAGCACCTGCCCCACGCTATCACTGCAAGTCTTACCAGCCCAAACAAGGCTCCAAAGCTCACCAGCCACAGGAGATTAAAAAAGCCCACAACAGAGTATCAGCTCTGTGCCGGTGACACTATAGGAGAGTCTCAGACTTCCCTTGTTTAAAACCTCTAATCTATAGTTAAGTGCTTGTAGCTTTTGCCAGAAGTCACATTACAGCAGCCACATCTTAAGCTGTAACATGGGAAACTGAAAGAGCATCAGGAACGGGTCCTCCCCGAGTACCCAAAACCCAAAAGCAGGGATTTCCTCCCTGCTGCCCTGCGATGCTGCTCCTCTGGTGTGGACCCTGGAGATACCAGGGTGCTTTTTGTCACAGCCCAAGCCATTGCACCAGGAGGAACCACCAGCCTCGGAGAATATGTGTTCTTTCAGTACAGGGCTACTGGGTAGCCAAAAAGGGGGACCAAGCAGAGCTTCTGGATGAGGAAAAGCATAAATGCTTCTTATGTGGTATCCTTCAAACACATGAGATGAAGAGAAACACAGGGCTGGGAAGGTGCACACTTGCTTTTTAAAGCAACGGGAGGCAGCAGTCATGTGGCAATGAGAAGCTTTTTCTGTCCGGACCTCCCACAACTGTCTGATAAGAGCTCTAGGGACATCCAAACGCTGCTGGCAGAGTTGCTCCAGCAGCTGGGAACACACTCTGCACAGAGAGCACCTTGCCTGCTGGCGAGCTCGCACTGCCCAGGCACAGCTCTCTGCAGACCACCAGCTCGGCCATCCACAGGGACGAGCGCATCCTTGCAACCCTGACGCATGCCACGCAGGGGACGCAGCCCAGTGCAAGAGCATGCACGAGGCACGTGCCGCGCTCTCAGTCCCGGCCCGCTCTGGTGGGGTACTCACGATGGGAGGGATGGCAGCGGCACGCTGCTTCAGCTGCTTCAGGTCCAGCGGCTTCTGTGGTGAGGAGTTCAGCCGGGCATCGCTGGCGGTGTTGAGCAGGCTGGGCCGGGGGGACAGCAACCTGGACACAAAACACGCACGTCAGCCGGGCAATGCCATGGGCAAGCTCCACATCCCAGCACTCCCCCACATCCTGCACCCCTCCGTTTTATGCTGCCGAGCCTAGGGGACATAATCTTCATCAGAGAGGAGCGCGCTGGACCACTGCTCGCTGCTGGGAATCCAGGCTCTTGAACACATCATGCACTGGGGCTTCCAGCCTTGCAAGCTGCTGCCCTGGCCCCAGACCTGTTTAGATGGCAACTACCACTCCAAAGATCCACTCTGAGGATGCTGGTCCGACAGGAGGTTGCTCACCAGGAAAACCTGCTGCGCTGCCCAAAGCACAGGGGACCCGCAGCTGCTGGGGAGGTGTCTCAGCCTTGACCATGGTGGGCTGCAGCCACTCCCGGGTCATTTTGGTCTACGAGGGCAGGCACATGGGGAACGCAGCCCGGCCCAGCAATGCCCGGATAGCATCCGGGGCAGCTTTGCCACGTGATGAGGGGAGGCAGAGAGTGGGATGGGATTCAAATCCTGCTTTCCAGAGAAGACCACCCCCACGGGGCTCCATGCTCAAACGAGACCATTACGTCCAGCTCAACAGGCTCTCGAGCCCTCTTTCCCTCATCCCCTACGCTAACTATTTCTAGGAATTTCTGTTGT
This sequence comes from Ciconia boyciana, assembly GCF_034638445.1. NCBI lineage: Eukaryota > Metazoa > Chordata > Aves > Ciconiiformes > Ciconiidae > Ciconia > Ciconia boyciana. Next base: position 10,565,949 of record NC_132948.1, read on the forward strand.
CCAGAATAAACCTGAGGGAGAACTGGAGCCTGGAGCCGGGAGTTACAGAGCAGGGCAACCAGTTCAGATTTCATTTGGGCATCTCGCCACTCTCCAGAGCTCACACGTGGTGCTCGCCCAGCACTTGGGATCAACCTCATGCTCCTCTTCAAGGACTGTCTTTTGTCAAGGTGCTAAAGCCTGGGCAAGCAACCACCTGCACGCAGCCGAGGCGCTCGGATCACTGGAAAGATGAGAGGCTGGATTTGGATGGGATTTGGTGTTCAGCCCAGCGGCTGTGCAGCCCTGCGCCCTCTCCATTTGCTCTTCCCCTTGGCTGTATGAGTTGCCTGGTAGACATTCAGACGGCCGCGCCAAGCCCCTGTGCAAATGGCGAGAGGTGGGCATCTCCCTAGTGCCACCGAAATGGGATGGGGATGGAGGCATGCGAAGCCCATGGGTCAAGCCCTCTGTGTGTCCAGCTCCTGAGCCTGTGCCGAGACCCCGGGGACCACGTTTCTCCAGGCCATCTCTGCTTTCTCTCCCTCCCAACTCCAATTTGTTGAAGCCAGTTCATAGTTTTCAAGCTTTACAGCTTGATCTGTTTATTTTAGCTGTTATTTCACTGTTCTCTTCAGCCTATAAATTTCAAGGTCATCCCATGCTCACCCTTGGATGAATAAACAAGCGTGGCGGGGCCATGTGCAGGGAATAAACTCATCACGGTGCCGGGACCACCCCAGCCCTCGCTCTGTGCAGTGCCTGACATCGGAATGGAAGGGGACCCACCTCCGGATTGGGACTGGGGTGCTCCGGTTAGGCACCCAGGGGAGACCAGGCGAGGGGCAACAGATCTCGGCTGCTCCCTGAATAATCACAACGATGTCTGCCCATGGAGCCGCATGGGTGTTGGGAAGTCAGGCTGTGGAAGAATGGGGCTCCCGGCAGGATGCAACGCCCCAAAGGCTGCTGAGACACATGGCTGGGGACAAGGGACCCGGCACTTGCTCCCCAGACCTCAACGCCATGCTGAGCTGCAGCACTGCTCTTCTTGGGCTGCCAAGCTGCAGAGACGCCGTGTTCGCAGCACACTCTGCAGCCCTGGCCCCACTCCCCCAGCACTTTGGGCTCTGACTTTGCCCAAAAGAAGCCAATCTTTCTTTTTATTATTTTTAAAAAAGGTCACATTTTTTCTGGGCAAGCCTTATCTAGGAGGCAGGGCAGCCAGCGCAGGCTGCCAGCCCCACACCGCCTCAGCTCCCGGTGCCTGCGATCAGCTCCTCTCCTGCCACTTCACCCCCAACGCCAGCGCTGCCAGGCCGGCAACGCGTCACCCCCAGGCTGAGACGGGTCCTGGTGCTCGCCAGGAGGTGACAGACCTGGGAGCACTGGCCCAGCTCCATGTCACTGTCACTGCTAGTGGCGTGGGACAGATCTCAGCAGCCGCGGTTGTGCTCAGCACCGCTCTCCTCCTCAGCAGGGATTCTTGCAGGACACATAGCTAAACAGCCCAGTTTTCCAGAGACTGGCAAGCCTGACCAGCAAGCAGGGTCCTGCCAGCCCTGGCAGCCCCCGGCAGAGCAACCGCCCCAGCAGCCACCCCGTGCACTTGTGGCACCTGCAGAGAAGCATTTAAGCACCTTTAAGGTCCCTTTAAGCACACTTAAGATCCTTGGGTTTCCTAAAGCCCTCCAGGATCCTAACGCTTAGGAAGCCAGAGTCAGTATGAAATTCAACATTATGCAAATTGCATCATTTATTATCTCCCTCCCAGCAGATCTTGCGCTGGACACAGGGCTGGTTTAGGTGCTTTGCTCTGGAAGTCACCGGATGAACAACCCTCAGCATCTCGTATCCACCCGCTGCCAGCCCGGGGCCTCCCAAACCAACCACCAGTCCCTAACCAGGGGTAATGGTGTTGGGAGGGATGGGAAAAGGATTTGAGCAGGAAGGGGTCGGCATGCACACGGCTCAGCCTCAGCAGTGTGGAAATGGCCCCTCCCAGGCACGAAGCTTTGGGGGTGACCAGGACACTGCGTTCCCCAAACTCCTTCACCTTCTGCCATGGAGACGGGGACCAGTCTCATCGCCAGATGAGCCAACACACTGATACGTGACCCAGCCAAACGCAATTCCTTGCACACGCAGTGGTTGCGCAAAGGTGACGGCTACCAGATTTCCCCGGCAAGCTCTCCCGAGCCAGGGCCACGGGAGCGACGCGGCGCTGGCCTGGCACAGCCCTCGCACCTACAGCTGAGCCGGCGACCGGGACGCGCAGCGCAGGGGCGGCTCGGTGCAATGCTTACGGGCAGGTGTCTCCTCTCTGCGCTGCAGGTCTGCAGCGGGTGACTGCGCATGGCCTCCCTCACGCGCTCCCATCTGGCGTGACCTCCCGCTGAACCGCAGCACTGACAGCTCTAGCAGCAGCCCTCTTGCAGCACACGCGGTATGGAACCACAGACAATTAGCCACCTTCTTCAGCTTTGATGAGCTAAGGCTGCGATTCCTTATCCCGGACTTGTCTTTGCTAGTGCGAACCACAGGAGGACCTAAGAAAGCGTGCCCCTACGTCTCACGCCAACCCTGCACCCCTTCCCTCTCGCTGCGGGGACACCCCAGCCACCCTCCGTCCCCTTCTGGGAGATGCCGCGGACAGCTCGGTGCTTTTACAAGCGCAGGGAAGAGCACCCACGCCCCGCCGGGGCTGGGTGGGCGGGCGAGCATCGGGTGATGCGGTGACGGGGCGGCTCACGCGGCATCTCAGCAGCCTCGTCCTGCTCATCGCAAGTCACGCTGCAACAGCGGGGCTGCAGTAACCGCCTGCGAGCGAGCAGCCCTTGGCTGGTGGGAAATGCAAGGGAGCAGTGCTACAGTGTAGGGAAGGGCACAGAGTCCCTGCTGCGAGCACGACGGTGCCGAAGCCTCCGATCCGGCTGCAGACCGGCCCCGTGGGCGCTCCTGGGGCTCCCAGGCTGGGCAGTGCCAGGAGCCGACATCGGCTGCAGCTTTCCCATGCCGGCAGGCTCTGCTATCACCCGCGCTTCACCACCGCACCGGATAAGAGGAGTGGCCCAGGAGCTGCGGGATGCCTGTTTAATGTTTAATATTCCTGGAAGCTGGTAACTGTTTGACAAGAGAGATAGGCGCTGACTCAGCGAGGAGCCGGGGATGAAAAAGTCGTTCCCAAGACGACTTGCCCCTTTGCTGCTGGGAAGTCGGTACAAGTCACTGCTGTCCTGTTTTCGGTCGGGTTAATGTTAAACTTGAGGAGCGCAGCCCCGCTGGCCTCGCTCTCCCTTGCTGGGAGGTTTTCTCCCGTCTAGGAAGGAGGAGAGGGTGGGGAGGGGTGGTGCTGGACTCCGTCCACTGCCGGAGAGGAGCACTGCAGCCAAGAGGCCTCAGCCCTGCCACGGGGTCGGGGCCAGCGGCATCCGCACCACCCCTCGGCATCGTCAGCACTGCTTCCAGCTGCTCGGCAGCGAGAGGGGCTGCTCCCCGGGGGGCCAGGCAGCGCGGAGAATGGTCCCGCACGAGCAGCACTCACCCACTGGCTCCTGCGTCCATCACACGAAAGTGCGGAGGCCGTTAGGAGTGGTGGAGATGCACGACAGCTCCCTATAGCCTCGTCCCGCTGCTTTGCTCGGTTGGTTTTTTTAAACAGCCCCGTCCACAGCGCTGCGTCCAGCCCACCCGGCCTGGCAGCACCCGTCTCGCTGCCAAACTGCCCCCTGCGAGCCCATGGGAGGGATGTGGGATGCAGGACGCTGGATGCAGGACGTGGGATGCCGGCCTCTCATCCCAGCCCAGCTCTGAGGTGGGGAGCGGGGAGGGACTGCCGTCCCCACGTGCGACGGCAGGGCGGGCTCAGAAGTCCCTCCTGACCCCAGAGCCAGCGTGGATGGAAGCAGGAGCCATTAGAGAAATCGGCGCTACAAAGACACATGTATTCATATATATTCTTTAAAAACCAGGAAACCCCCTCCGCATTTGTGAGGCTCTTGGGTGGGGAGGGCTCTGTGGGAAGGGCCAGGAGGGGAACAGTACGTTTCTCCGAGGAGGAGGCCAGTGTTTCCCCTCCCTGTCCTAAGAGCCTCCCAGCAAGGCTCAGCGGCACCCTCGGCTGCCGGCCCCAGGGGTGGGTGGAGGGCTTGGGACCGCAGCGGCTCAGGTGAAGACCCAGTGGCATGGCCCCAGGAAAGCTCGCACAACCCACACCATTCTCCTGCCTTTACGGCCAGGACGGATAATTCCCCCCTGCAAATCCAAGCAGCACCTCCGCCGAGGGAGCAACTCGCCCCCTCTCTGCACTGGGAATGCGTCCCTGATGTGACTTCTCTCCCGCCAGTGCCGACTCAGACAGAAACCGTTCCCAACCCCGGATGCTGGCACACCAGCCTGTGCCTCTGCACAACTCTGCTGTCCCCGAGGGCATGTCCCGCTCCATTGCATCACCCAGATGGGCTGCGGCCAGCAGACGCAGAGGCTCTGCACCCAACACCTGCCCGCGGCCATTGCCCAGTAGCACCTGTATGTTGGGACATGGCACTGCCCGTTGTGTCACGGCCCCTCTGCAAGTGATGGCCAAAGGGTCAGAGCCACGTGGGGACACAGTCGGGCACGTCCCTTCGCCTAGGGGAGCGCCTGAGCAGTGATATTCCCAAGAAGGAGCTCACGAAAGCGCGTGTGGGCACTGCGGCATGCAATGGAGATGCTCGTCTGGCCCTCGGGCTGTCCGCTTGCCCACCTCTCTCCCCGATCCTACCTGCTCTTGTCCACAGCATCCTGCTCGTCCATCTCGTCCGCGCTGCAGGTTGCACTGGAGTCGCTGTCGGGGTTCACCCCGGGGCCTTTGCTGCCTTTATGGCTGTCCTTCTTCTCAGCCTTGGGCGTCCCCTCCGTCCCTGCTGTCCCTCCACCGCTGACGCCGCTTTCTGCTTTCTTGTCATTCCCCTTGTCCTTCTCCTGGCTGTCTTCGCTCTCCTCCTTCTTCACCTCGCTCTTGCAGGGCTCTTCGCTCACCTTCTCCTCTGGCTCCTCCGTTTTCACCACGTCCACCACCAGGTCCTCCTGCACCTTCTCCTCGCTGCTGGGTGGCTCGGGAGCTGCCTCTGGCAGAGGGCTGGTGGCAGGAGCGGGGTTGGCGGGGGGAGCAGGGGGAGCATCGGGGGGTGTTGGAGCCTCTTCCAACTTGACTGCCGGTTCTGCGCCGGAGTCACCTCCTGGCCCGGGTGGTGCCTTGGCCCCGTTTTCGCCTCCTTCTTTGGCTTCGGGCCTCGGCGAGGGAATGCTCTCGGTGTCGGAGCTGTTATTTACTGCAGCTGAGAAAAGGGAAGAAATAAAAATAAGGATCAGCCCGAGATTCTCGCTTCCCATATCGCTGCCTCCGCCCCCTTCCCATGGGAGGAGAACGCCCTCGTTCCTCCGAGGGGGAGACGATCCCGGGGCTGGGAGAGCTGTGCCGGGATCCCCGGATCCAGAGCCTACTGAGCAAAGGGATGCTCTGGGGACCTCTTTGCTTGCCCAGCACGATGACTGTTAACCCCCACCCAAACGCAAAACCACATGCCCAAAAGCCTGGAGACCGAGCGACTGGCTTTTAAGGGAAAACCGTGGCTGCTGGCTGGATCCGCAGGACAGGACCCGCTCCCTCCTCGCCCTCTCACCCATGGCTCTGGATCACCTCTGCTCCCCCGGGGCCCGGCACCTCGCTGGCACCCTGCTTGCTGACTTACGTCGCCCATGACCCTGGCTCTGCCACCCCCGGGGCAGCTGGGACCGTCCTAAAACACTGCACATGTTTGTTGTTATTTAAGCTGCCAGTGGCAAAAGAAAGGAGGTCAGGGTCGGCGAAAGCAAAGCACTGGCAGTGCTGCTGGACAGGTTAATTATTACATGGAAAGGATCATTCTCAAATCTGCCACCAACGGCTTGAAGCGAGCTGGAAGCACAAGCATCCATGCAGCACTGCAGATGGAGGTGCTGCCAAGAGATCGTTTCTACGGCTGGGAAGAGGATCGTTCCCTCCAAGCCTTCGCTGGACAAACACAGGGACTGTGTCCCAAGAGCTGTACGTCGGAGCACATCCATCCTTCCTTGGCAGGAAAATTCATCCACACTCATGTGGAAAATGTGCCACACTCATCAGGAATCTCAGCCTTCTCCAGCCTTTACTCACTTGCAGTCAAGCAGTGAGGTGTCCCGTCCCCCGCCCAGGGACAAGGTTAACAGCGCGTTTGGCCAAAGTCTCCCCGACTGCTGCTCGATGCTACTCTGAATGCCACGCCGAGACATCCACCACTGGCTCAGCCAAGCTCTAGGCTCCAGCACACTCCCTCCGGATGCTGAATCCGTGGTCTACACCGTAACCCCCACGCCAAGTCCTTCCCCCCCATCCCCGGCCGGCCGCACAGCCCCCTGACCCCAGGCTACTGCCTGAGCATCCCCAAATGTCAGACCGGAGCCAGCGGCTGTCTCATGCATAACACCCCCGTGACATTTCATCCCCCTCTGCTTACACCTTTCTTCAGCCCTGCAGCCCACCCCAGAACAAGGGACAAGGCTTGGAGCGTAAGGCTTGGGAACATGTCAAGAGATCCATCTCTAATCTCAAAAATACCTTGTTTCCTCTCAGGCACTCTTACAAAGAGCAATAACTACCTTTTACTTTGCGCCTCTGAGTCACGTATCACTTCGCACAAAGATTTACCTGGAATCTGCCTTGTAATGAGTCACTCGCAACGACAATTTGAAAAGATTTCCCATTTTGAGTCCCATTAGCCTGGGTGCTAAGGCCAGGAACCAGCGTGGTGCCAGCAGTGCTGGTTAAGTTATTAAATTACTTTGACAAAAGTCAAATGGGGCTATTGTTGGAAAATTATGCACATTTTCTCCAGACTCACTGCCACGCTTTCTAAGCGATAAATAGCTGAAAATTGTCACTTTCAAGTTGTTTCCTTTCTTTGGTATGGCTGGGAGGGAGGAAAACACTGCCTTAAAAGGGAAAGGAGGAGGAAAAGACCCGCCAAGGTACACCAGCCTTGCCGTGAGAGACCACGGCTTCCCCTGCCTTTGCTGGCAGCGCGAGCTCCACTGTCTGGGGCAACAGCGGCAGCGATGCCCTGACAGGACGGGGATGGGCACACGCAAACCTCAGCGGGTTATCCCTCCTCGAGCCCACGATAAGCTCCTCGAGAGCCCGCGGCAGCGGCTATCTAACCCTGCCAAACGTGCAGGGACTCCCCTTTGGGGGAAAACACCATGAAATGTGATTTATAAGAGCACACAAGCGTGCCAGGCCCCGGTAACCTGGCTGCTCTGGTGAGCGCATGCTGATGGAAATCAGAAACCAAAGGGTTTGCTCCCCTCCAGGGCGAGGAGGAGCCGCTGGGAGCACCCCAAGTTCTGGGTAAGCCCTTTACGTGCAGCCTCGACCCGGCAGCCACGGCAGAGGCCGGCTGGTAACAGAGCTCCTGCATTGCACGACCTTCCCAAAATAAACATCCTCCAGACAGACGGGGAGGAGGGCAGCGATCCAGGGCACTCCTTGCAAGCATGAAAGCCGAAGGCATCCAAAAGGCCACAAGCGCCTTGCGCTGCAGGATGCCGTCACCTCGGTGTGGCTTTGGGGTGACAGGCGCGGCCCCCCGCCAGCGCTGACATTTGCAGCCCCGGGGAGGCTATGCACGGTGCCTCTGCCGCAAACGTGCAGCAAAGCTGGGAGAGCCGAGCACATCCCCCCTGCCGCAGCTCCCCACCCGCCTCACCTTCCGCCTCCTCGGCCATCTCCTCCTCGTTGCCGCTCGTCCCGGACACCTCCATCTCCTCGTCCTCGGCTGCGGGAGGGAAGGCGGCTTCTTCGTTTTGAACGGCGGTGCCTTTTTTCTTCTTCCTCTTGGCGTTCCTCTCTTTCTCCTGGGGAAGAGTCAGAGGATGGTGAGAAGGAAAGACCAGAGGGACGGGGAGCAGACGGCACTGGTCCTGCCTGAAGGGCCGAGAGGGATGCTATCATCACCATGGCCCCCCAGGGTAAACCCTCTGAAAATCAGTCCTTGGGACCAGACTTGCCTGCTGAAAGCCCGGCAGCATGGTCTCACCTGGCCAAAAGACTTTGACCACCGCGCAATGGCCAGCCCGGCTCCACGCAGAGCTCCGGCCCAGGCGGCAGCGAGCCTCTGCGGGAGGGGTGGCACTGACGCGTGGACAAGGGACGTGCGTGCAGAAGTCACCCGTGCAGGGCTGGCAAGAGCCCGGTGGTCCTGCGTCCGCTCATTACACGCATGCGATGCGTTTGTCCCCGCGCATTTCCAGGCACCACCTGCAGCTACACAAACGCGTGCGGCTGCGGCTTGACGCTCATCTGCAGATAACAAAGCTGACGCCCCAGATATGGCCCAGCCAACATTTTCACGCACCAGCTTTCGTGTCCCCTACGGCAGGTGCTGCCAAAGGACTTTGACTCCCGTGCTGGGGAGGCTGTCACCGGTGGGCGGTGGGGATGCTCCGTGCGGCACGACATCCCGAAGGTGAGCTGCCTGGTGCACCGTCCCGCCCCGAGACAGCCCCGTCCCTGCTCACTGGGGCATGTGCCGCAGCCACGAGGGCGCGGAGAGCTGCTCCCTCCCGCCGACCTAAAGGAAAAGTCTCGGCTTTGCTATTGTTTCCTGCTCTTGTTGCTTGAGTAAATATTACCAGTAGGAACAGGCCCATCATCTCCGGCTCTCCCTGCAAACTCCACATGAATGACGTGTGTAGGACGTTTATTTACATGGATGAAAAGATAAAGCCGTGGTGGAAACGTTAACTTTGCTGCTGGATCTCTGTGCTGGGAAGAGCTGGTCCCCCTCTTCCCCCCCCGCAACTTTTCAATCCCTTAAAAAACTTCCAGATAAAACAAATAAATACAACTGTTTTTTGCTTGGAAACGCTGCTTGCTCAAAATCTATTTTTATCAAACTGGGCAGGAGAGAGGGGAAAAAAGGCACTTGAGAAAGGGCTCTGTGAAGGCGCGGAGACGCAGCGGGAGGAAGGCAGGGCTCTGGGGTGCCCTCGCCCCGTGCCGGCGGCAGCGGCGATGCCCCAGCGCTGCTGCCAGCGTTCGCGCCTCTGCCACGGCAGCGATTCGGCAACCACACGTTTCTGTCTGAAGCAGCAGTTCCCCATCACGCTAATGCGGTGACAAAGCGCCGACGTTACTATGGCAAAGACTTCTCTGCCTCTTACTCACGGGTCCGTGACTCAGCCGCGGGCAGGAGCAGGCTCCTCGCTGGGGAATTAGCCGGGAACCAGCCCCTGCCTCAGCACCCTACTTGGCCAGAGCCCGGGGGCCGGCGGCTGCCGGCAGAGCGGAGCAGCGAGCTCCCCGCGGGCACTGCGGGTCCCTCTCCTGGCAGTCCCCACGGCTGGTATTTAGGGAAGATGATGTGAAATCCAGGCGGCAGATCCTGGCTACATCTAGAGATACGTTCAGGCCACCACCTCGCCTCTTATAACGCCAACAGCTCTGGCCCCCTCGTGCAGTCTTGCTCCTGGCACCCTGCCCAGGAAAGGGGTCCCGTTCTGCTCTGCCTCTGGAAGCAGCCACAGGGCCACCACCTCCGACACAGGATCCTAACCATGACTGCGGCGGACGTGGAAGAGTCTCTGTGAGCCATGCCTGGGACCAGGTGTCTCCCATCGTCACAGTGTACTCTTAATCCAAGTGATGACCAGCGAGGCCACAGGAAGGTGCCAGGACCATTTGCTATGGGCACTTTGATGCTCATTTTGTGCTATCCCAGCCCATGGGGTCTCTGCTCTCTACCTGCCACCAGGTGTTTTTGCAGGAGCATCCAGGACTTGGTGCCACTTGAGCAGTCTGCCGGGCCAAGACCACTGAGGAGACACGCTGTGCACAGCGAGGACACCGAACCCTGCACAAGGGGTCACTCCACGCCTGCTCCTCCGTGCCGTCCTCCCAGGCACCTGGTCCCCAGCCAGCCCCATCACGCTGACTCCCAGCCTCCCACCTCCCCTCCTGCCATCCCGGGTGCTGGGCACTGCCTCCCACCGCTCAAGTTCACCTGCACCGTCTGTCCTGGGGGAGGAGATGGAGATGCCACCAGCCCTTGGGCGTGACGTCTCTCTGGCCTTCTGCCTCGCAGGCAGAGCAGCTGTCCTGACTAATTTGGCCTCTCCTGGCATTCACCACCTGATGTGGCAGCAAGAGCCAAAACAGCTTCCAAACCCCGCTACCGACATGGTTACCTCCCATCAGCAGTGGCCTCGGCCTGTCCTAAGAGCAGGACCAGGCAGTCCCAGACTGGTGTGACGTAATGATGCGTATTTGAGATGGCAGCAGAACTAGGGCTAACCACAGATGGACCCCCATGCTCTGCTGCAGGAGCAGCCAGCAGTGATGGGAAGGGACAGAGAGATGATCCCGCAGGCAGGACCTCTCTGCCCACCGTGCTGAGGAGGGCCTCGGTTCCCCATGCCGAGACCAAGGCTCTGCACACCAAGGCAAGGTAGACTTCTTCACCCTTCTGAAGAAGAGGCCACCAGGCTCTCCTCCCAGAGCAGCTTTGCTGTGCGAAGCCAGCACCACCCCAAAAAGCAAGGAATTGCAGAGATGCAATTGCTTGGAGGGGTCCAAAAGACTGGTCCTCCAAGCAGGACCAGCACCAGCCCAGGGGATAACTCGCCCATCTTTGCTGCACAAGCCAAAACAAGCCCCAGCAGTCACTAGACCAAAGTGACAACCACACAGCAAAGAGGTCCGGGTGAAGACAGTGCCTAATCTCCAACTGCTAACAAAAAGAGCAGCTCTGAGGACACCGCGTATCCCAATGCCCTGCTTTCCTTAAATGCCGAGATTAGAGAGTGCAGCGTGCAGAAGGTCAAGGCTAAGTGACGCTGATGCCTGGGACACATCCGAGCCGCTCGGCAGCGAAACCAAGCCAAAACACACAGCAGGACAGATAAAGCGAAGCCTCAAGGTGGCCTGACCCTGCCCCAGCAGTAACAGGCTGCCTGTCCCACAGTGCAGCCGGCTGGCAGGGACACCCCAATCCATGGGGTGCTTGCAGAGGGAGGAGGGGGAGGATCTGCGGCATCCAGCCCCATCAGCGCAGTGGGATTCCCCTCCTCGAACAGGCTGGAGAAGGGTCTCGTGAGCGCTGAGCAGCTCGGGGGAGGGGGAAATGGGGCTCTGCGTGCTGACGCAGCCCCCATGCAGCTCCCCAGCCCCTCTCCCCAGGGGAGAACCTCTCCAGTAAAAGGGTGGGTCTTCACATTAAACCCCCAAACACAGCACGTGGGAGTGTACGGACCACGCGGGCTCTGGAGAAGTGGAAAAGGAGCGTCGCCGTGCCAGACACCTTTGCCTGTTGCAACCCAAACCCTTCTCCTTCCTAACGCTGGATGCTCCCTGGATGCCCAGAGGGAGGGTCCCCCCATCCCCAAAGCTCCCCTGGCTCTGGCCAGCCAGGGTTCAGCACACAAGGGGACAAGGGGCTGCCAAAACGCCCGGCCCCATCCCACCCAGCACTGTCCCAGCACGGGGAGTGGGGACATCCTGCTCCATGCCACGTTTCAGGGACGGAGGGACCTTGCCAGGCTCTGCTTCCATCCTACACCAGTCACTGCCACCTGCTCATCCCCGCAGCTCCTCCGAGGCACCTGCATGCTGCTGAAACCCAGTGTCACACCTATTTGGAAGAGGAGGCTACCATATTAACGAGCCTCATTTGGGAAACGAGTAAGATCTGCTAATTAAGTTTAGTCTCATTAAGCAAGAGGAAGAAAAGCAGAGCCACTGTGTTTCCCCACACATGATCAGCAATAGCTGTTGGCGGCGAGGTCGGGGAATAATCTGGGGATGTCATGGCAAAACTAGGCGATGCCACGCTGCCTCGCCACGTGCTTCCTCCGCAGAGGTCACGCCTGACTACTGGGTATAGGATGAGGTTAGGAGGCTCGGTTTGCTTGTGAATATATTTAGGAGTCAGGAAGGAAGGTCTATGGCAATTTAATCTCAGTTGTTCTTTTATTTTATTCAGCTTTCTGGCATCTGCTGTTGCCACAAAACAATAGAGCACAATAAATAACAGCTGAACGTTCATTGTTCTTCTCCACAACTGAATCCCATAGCCTCCAATGCTCAAAAAATAAAATGATGATGCTGATATAAACTGCAAGTGAGAGTGAGCAATTAGACTGGAGAAGTCTAGCGGCTGCCTTGGAGGGACGGATGCAGGGAAAAATGTGGTTCTGCAGAAAAACACTTCCGTGATATAATTTCTGAAACATTAGGAAGCAGAGTAAATTAATATACACCGGCTCCACTGCCAGCTAAGCTGTATGATCTTATTTCAGATTCTCCCCAGTAATGAACAATGATATCTTTATAATGTAACATTTTATATTTGGAGGGCTTGATGCACATTTCATTCCAGTCTTTATATTGTTTTTGGAGTCTTTTATATAGTTTGTTTGCTTTTTTCCTAAAAACAATTTGGTGAAACATGGGAACACAGGAGTGTCTCTGTGCATAGAGGATTAATAAAAAAGAATCACTGATGTCTTCTCTTTCTCTCATTCCTATAGACTGACTAGGATATTAAATTCCTGGGTGAGTCACTGAATGTTTTCCTGTCTTTCTTTTTACTCTTGCTGTAATAGCTTGCTTGGAGAGATTCCTGCATTGAACATTGTCCTTTGCATTTTCAAAGCACCCCTTGGGGGTTTAGCCATGTGAATTCTATTAGCTAGAAACTGGGAACCCCAGGATACTCTACAAATGAAATAATTATAATCCTTAGTTGCTCTTAGCAGTCCGTCCTATCTCCAGAACGCTGAACAAGCTGCACTTCATTCACACCCTGCACCGCATGCCAGAAAAGAAGCAGCATTAGCCCCTTCTGATGGGGAAACTGAGGCACGGAGAGACGCGCGCATCTGCTCGCAGCCCCAAAGACAACCGACGTCCATGTCAGGACCAGCCTTTCCTCGCGTTGTCCTAAACCCCTGCAATTCTTTGGGGCAAACTGACAGTTCACCAGGTGCCTGCAAGGCACAGAGCTGCAGTGCCCAATGGGGCTCTCCACTCCCCAGCGTGGAACAGCACCAGCCTCGCCGGCATCGAAGGATGCGTGCAGCCAGGACCGAGCTCTCGTCCTGCCCAACTCACCACAGCCCCGGCTCCTCCTTCTGCTCCTTATCTCCCCGTGTACCAGCCACACTCCGGGCACCCAGGCATCTCCCACACAGCAGCTTCCCCTCCTCCAGACCTCCCGGGGCCAGACGGGTGGACAACCCTTTCCTGCACTGCTTCCCGCTCCCCAGTCCCCAGAGCTTTCACTCCGAGATGATAAAGACCCTGCTTGGCTGTGGGAAGCACGCAAGCACTTGCTGGGAAGTGTCTACGGGTGCGGGCTGAGAAGGGGCTCTCACCATTTTCAGTTTGTGCTGCTGTAGGATCTCATCCAGGTTCTGCCTCTTCTTGTAGTTGAAGTAGAAGTTTTTGCACTGCGACACGGTCTTGGAGCCCACCATCCTGGCAATGGCCGACCAGTTCCTCCCATGCTCAAGGAGACCTGTGGTCACAGGAGGGAAAAAGGAGAAGGGTTTAACACCAGATACGCTCGCACAAGGGCAGCATTATCCACGCAGGATGGGAAACATCCTCTGCGCAAGCCAAACTCCACAGGAACAATATGGTCACTAGCACCCGTCTGCAAGGCTTCCTAGGCCAGGGGATGACCTATGAGAGCCTGTTTTTCTTTCCAAGGGGAAAAAAGGCACTATGCTGACCGCCTCCGGAACAAAACACATCCCACAGCCACGTCTCGGCCAGCCGCCGGGCAGTCAGGAGGGTGAGCGGTTGCTCTCTTCCCTTTGGGACGGTTGCAGGAGGTGTTGCCGTGCCCAGGAGAACTTGGGGCAGCAGCTCTCGGTCCCAACCACAAAGCAAAGGCTCTTCCCACCCTCCTGTGCCCCAGTGATGACTTTGACCGGGGTGACAAGGCAGTTCAGGGGTTGGAGCACAGAGTCCTGTTATGGATGGGGAGGAACAGCCCAGGCAGGGAAGCGGCAGCGAAGCCCAGGTGACGTTCCGGGCTGGGAAGAGGCGTGCCAGGGGATTAGTGCTGATCGCAGGCTCATGAGCAAAAGCAGCTTCTCAGGTCAGGCACCATGCCAAGGGCTGGCAATCCTGCCCAGATGGTGCCACCCAAGCACGGGGCTCCTGCCAGCGCTGGGGCAACCCAGCAGGGTGGAGGAGGAGGAGGAAGAGGAAGGAGCGAGTCAGCACCCCGTGTCCTTGCGGTCTCTGCAGGGGTGTCTGGGCCCCGCAGCTGGAGGTCAAAGTCACAACCGCAGCCCAGCAGTGCAGCGGCACCCTGCTCCCTCCATGCCAGGCTCCTGGAGGTGACCTGGGCAAGGACCATCCAGGCTTTCTGGGAAATAAAGCCTTGCTGCCTGCAATCCTTCCCGGTGTGTGGCTGGTCCTTCCCGTGGTGGCTGGTGGGACTGGAGCTTCCACCAGCCTGCGGGATGCTGCCGGCCGAGCTGGGTCGTGCCAGTCTGGCTGCCCACATGATGCCACCATCAAGCCAACAGCTCCCCAGGCCCTCCCCTGCACCCTGTGTACGCTGCAGGACTGAGAGACTATGAGCCCAGGGGCACGGTACTGCCACAAAAGGTGACTTCAAGACGAAAACCAGCAGGGAATGAACCTGCTGAGGGCGTCCTCCTCTTTTGTTAGGGGTTTTTCTGCCCAGAAGCCACCATCCACAGTGCCTGGGAACGGGCACTGCCTGGGCATCTCTGTCCTCCATCCCCAAACCCCTCCCTGGCTGCTCTGATGCTGCGGGGCTCGGGACTGCAGCGAGTCCCACGTTAGGGCTCCCGTGCGTGGCCCCGCTTGTGCCCAGGAGCCGTGGCAGCTGTGCCCCAGCCCTGATGCCAGCCTTCAGCCACGCTGCTGCCACGTGTCACCTCCGAGCCCCAGCCTGGACCTAAGTGCCAGCCCAACTTCTGCTTCAGCCCAACAACAAACCTCCCTGGGACGGACTGACAGCGCAGCCACACGCAATCAGGGCCCGAGGGACGCGCCTCCGGCCAGGATCCGCGCGCCCGTGCGAGGTGAGGGCACAGCATGGGGGCTGTGGGTATGTCTGCGTTGAACAGATGGCACCACGTACCGTACCCCAGGAGAGATGAAACCCCCCTCCCTGCTTCCCAGGTCCTGGAGAAAACCAGCAGTACCCAGCACAGCAGGAGTTAACATCCAGTCGGTGCCTGTATCCTGCCCCGTCCTAGCACCAGGGCTTATCAAATTGCATGTAAGAAGCAGGCATCACACGGCGCTGAGCACCACAAAAGGCCCGTGGCAAGCCAAGAAACAAGTTTGAGCTTTAACGCTGCAACTCCCAGCCTCGCTCCAGCCAAACCCACGACCTCCGTCACCCTGCTGGCAGGCTGGGACTTCTTAAAAAATGATAATAAATAAAAAAAAAGGATGTCCGGCCACCAACCACGAGAGATAACGAGCTGGGGTGGGAGTCCTCGCCCTGCAGTCGCTGAAGGCTGCAGTGGAAAACAGCACAGTCCCCTGTGTCACAACCCGTCCCCTGTGTCACAACCCGTCGCTGCCATCCAAAGCAAACAAGCGGCTCGGCCCCCTTTGCTCATCGCCGCCCCGGTGGCCCTGCACCAAGTGTGACAGCCGGGGCCGGAGCCGTTTGCTGCGCCCTGGCCAAGCCCCAAAACGCAAACACTGGCAGCGGCGCGCGGTGAGCCCCGGTGCTTCGGTGGGCGAGATGCCGTGCCGTCTGGCGGAGGGAAGCAGGACCCGGCACGGCAGAGCCCGGGGCCGGGGGGGCGACGGCTGCCAGTGCGCACGGCGTGACCTTTGCCAGCCGCGGGCGATGCCAGCTCCCAGCTGCCCTTTCCCCTGCCCAGGCTCGCTGTGCCGCTGCCCACCACAGGGCCGGAGGCCGGGGACGCTGCCAGAGGAGCCTGCAGCTGGCCGGGCAGGTGGCCGCGTTCGTGCCGGGCTCGTGAGGAGGAAGCTGCCTGCAGCCCCTGCCTGCAGGACCCGGCAGGGAGCCCAGCCGCTCTTCTCTTTACAGTAAAACCAGAGCAAAACAGCAGCACCTGCTTCCCCACGCTGTAATTATCTGCACGCTTGCGGGGGGGACACCAGCCGAGACACCCCGGGACGTGCCGGTAAGCCCTCGGCTCAACGGGCACCCCGGCTCGATGAGCTCCACCAGCATGGCAGCCCCCAGCCCCTGCACCCCCCAGCCTCCGCCCCACGCTCCCCGGCACCCCAGCCCTTCGCTCCGCAGCACAACTGAAACTATGACTAACCGAGTTATCTGATCTTAACGAACCCCGCGCTCCGTTGGCTTGGGGTGGGGGCTCGGACGCAGGGTCTGCCCGCAGGCACGCAGCTACACGCAACCCTGAGGTTAACGCCATCCTTCGGACCCCGACGCTGGACTTACGTGCTCCGGTCCGGTGCTGACGGGCAGGGAGCGCGCCCGGAGCGCGCAGCGGGCGAGCTGGGAAGGACGTGGGCGTCGGGGCACTTCTTCAAAGCCCCCCTGGGCACAGCAGCCCGCTGCGAAGCGCTGCGAGTGCTCCGCTCACACCCTCCCCACGCATTTTGCTTTCGCTCCCTCGCAGCAGCCGGAGACAGAGAAGAAAGCAAAGCCGGTTCCTTAAATCCTGGGGGCGAGAGGATTTCAGAGCCATGGGCGGCGAGAGTGGCGAGCGAGTGGGCACAGAGACTGGAAACCAGGTCACAGGCGGTAGACTCCTGACCCCGATGCCAGAAGTTGGTGGGAACACATGCTCCAGCCCCAGCGCTCTTCCCTCCGGCGGGGCGGCGAGCGAACAGCGTCCTCCGCGCTCCTCCTGCTCGCTCACCAGAGCTTTCCAGCCGGCTGCCGCCGCGGTTGTTAAGGTGGATGGAAGCGCCTCCGGTATTTTCTCCCCTATCTCACCTCCTCGCTCAGCAGTTCAGGGCTACAGGGAGGCTGTGCAGTTTCAGGAGATGCCCGACGTTGCCAAGAAATAATAATAATTTAAAAAAAAAAAAAAAAAGGCAGGAGAAAGGCGAAGGGGAAGGAGCAGGCAACCGTGCGCTGCGGCTCTGCTCCTGCCAGCCCGGGGACGGGGAGCCGGTGCCGTCGGTATGTGGCGGAGCAGCGAGCGAGCTCTAATCTGTTCTTCTGGCTGACCCGGGGCTTGTTGCATCTGAATGTGACCTCTAGACAGAGCATTAATAACGAACGTGGCGCTGACCCAAGCTGACAAGGGGTGCGGCCGCTTGGCACCCGCTCCCGCCCTCCCTCTCTCACTTTCTGTCTCCCTCACTCTCGTCTGAATGTCAGCGGCAGGGGGAGGGATCCAGGAAAACAAAGCTTGGCTAATAGTTTCCTCCGCTCTCAAGTGAATCAAAGGCGCTTTTCTTTGGGGAGGTGCGTGCTGACGAGCCCAGTGTCGCACAGGCGGGATGCTGCGGTGCCCCGGCACACCTCGGCCCCGCGGCCGCTGCCCCGGCGGAGGAGGGATGGGGAGAGGTTTGGCATTGGTCTCACCATGGGCGAACCGGGGCCTCTGCTCCGGCACCGGCAAGCGGAGGCTGGAAGGAAGAGGAGTGCGGGAGCATGGTAGCATGCGCTCGGTGTCTCGGAGCGCAGAGGAGAGACCCGGAGGGGCAGCCCGGCGGGCAAGGGCCGTCGACGGGCACGGGCCACTGGCTCGCACCCCCTCGGCTCTCCGCAGCTGCGGGTTTTTACCAGAGCCGTTCCAAGGCTCTCCGGCACAGCCGCCCTGCTCCACCCAGGGCTCGGCGAGGGTGGAGGGAGCCCATAAAAGGGTCCCTTAATGGAGCTCGCGTGGATTAACAGATCAAGGTTACAGGGGAAAAACTAAGTGATCTCATTCCCCTACGCCCGACGGTACCTGGTACAGTCCTCCAGCCCCTCTCGCACCCACACACCCTCTCGGGGAAGGGATGGAGGCAGTTCTGGCTACGGCACACCCAAAACGTGCCGTAAGCCCGTTCCAGAGAAAGACCGGCACTACGGAGCCAGCAACACCACCCGTGGCATCCCGAAAGCGTGGTCGGCATCACCGAATTAGCGTATCGCAGCGCCGCTTTCCCCCGCTGATCTCGAGGCGGTTTGCAGCGTGTGGGAGAACCGAGGCACAAGAAAGGTGAGTAACTTCTCCAGGGCCACGGAGCCAGTGGGTGGCAGAGCCGGGTGAATGCCGGGCTCCTGACAAGGAAAGCAGCGGGGACGGTACGCGGGCGGCGAGCCCACGTCCCCGCAGGTGCTGGGGGTGTTGCCGGAGGGACCGTCGCGCAGGCAGCCGCCTCGGTGTGCTCTCACCGCGGCGGCGGGTGACGCTTACCCTTCCTCGGGAAGGCGATGCCAGGACCAGCCTGTCGTGCTCCCACTGGACTTATCCTTCAGGGTCCGGACACGAGCGCATCTCTGATGTGCCCCACGGCTACGAGGAAGCTTGCAGCAAAACTCCCCAGCAGCTTTCACACCCGCCACGCCACCTCTCCGGAGGGAGGCAGTGCCACCAAACGAGGTGTGGGTACGGAGTCGGGACCCCCGGCCAGCTCAGCTCTAGTGCCATCTCCCCCCTCCGCTGGCCCTGGCTGGGGACCCTCAGCTCCCAGGTCTCTCCTTCGGAGGAGCCGGTCGCCAGACCACTGCATCAACCTGCTGCAAAAACATCCAGCCCTGTGCCCTGACCACGGACCTGCCCGGCTCTCCCCCTCCTACCACAGCCTGTCCTCCTACCCATCCAAAGGACGGGGAGCAGCACCCTGCTACCAGCAGCAGCCTGCCCGACGGCTGGGAAGGGCCGGGAAGCCTCCCTGCTCCCTGAGGTGCCGTCCCCTCCGGCCCGGCTGGGCAAACTCGAGCCTCCAGCGCAAGGCAGTGAGTCCACGTGCAGCAGCTGCTCCTGGTGGGCCCAGCTCTCTCCCTTCACCTGGTTCGGATATTATTCCTGCTCCCTTATTGTTGAAAAAATAACGCTCAAAATTAAAATGTAGGCTGTAAATTATAGTAATTACCCAGCAGTTCCCCCTGACAGGCCTTTTGTGTTTCATTCGCTGACACTCACTAAGCAAATCCTCGCAGTTTCTCCTACGTGCTCGAGAAACGTTCAGCCAACGGTGGCAGAAAGCGCGGCTCCGGGGGGCACGGTGGGCAGCAGCGCTACGGGCGCTGTCCCAAGGGTAACACCTTGGCCAAAGAGCAGCAAAGCCCCAGCCTGGGATGGCGGGGATGGGACTGCAGCCAACCACAGCCTCCTCCAGGGCAAGCGTGGCCGGTTCATGCCTTGGATGCGGTTTTGCCCTCGTGGCACTTAATCCGCCCCACCCCGATAATTTCCATGTCGCTTCGTATGAACTTCATGGCAAAGAGGTGGCTTGCTCGGAGCGGGCAGACGCCAGTGCCCTGGCCACGGCAGCGGGCACCAGGGATGAGCGGGATGGGCTGTCCTTGCACCCAGCCTGGGTGGAGGGCACCTGGGTGGGGGACTCCAAGGCACGTCCCATCCCAGACCAGCAAGAGGGTCAACACGCAGCGACCGGCATGGGCTGCAAACCACCTTCTCCAGCCCACATCTATGCACATCAGCAGGTTTTTACAGCAGTAAATATCTCTGACCAGAGAGGGGAAGGCTCCAGCATGAGCACAGGGAGATGAAGGGAGGAAGGTACGGAGCTCGGCTCCGTCCTGGCTTCCCAGCATCGCCCGTGCTGCAGACAGCTCCTTGTAAGAGCAACGGCTGCCCTGCCATGAAGAAGCGATGGAGAACAATGCGAAGACCCACACAGACCTACCTCCCCCCGCCCTTCAGCCAGCGGCTCGTTAGAAATAACAGTGCAAACTCAAATTAGGGCTGGAGGAGTGCACGCTCATGCGCGTGTTTACACACCGCATGGGCTCCGGAAGGATCCTGTGCAGCGAGACAGCACGCTGAAAGACAGCCGCGTTCAAAAGGCGATGGGAGGTGGCTGGCTTCTGTCGTGGGCTTTCGTGTCAGTGGGTTTGGCTGTGTGTTAATTTGAAGAAATCAGTATTTTTTTAAAAAATCCACTTTATTTTAGTTTCGTGGACAGAATGGGACTGGAAAAAAATAGTTCAAGTCAGTCCAAAACTCATCTTACTTTCTGAGTTGGTTGTTGGCAGAACTGAAAATCAGCCCCAAAAGAATACCTTCTGTATCCAGGGAAATACTTTACATCTACCCAAAATGAACTATTCAGGAGGCTTCGTGGGTTATTTAACTCTCTGACATCAGCTTTTTATATTCGTGCCCAACTCTCCTCTGCCTCACATCGTGCTGACTCCATCCCATGGCCCCTCTGGCTCCTCGGCCTGGGAAAAGGCACAAAAAGCCCCAGCTTGGCTCTGCCCTGAGGGAGAGGAGCAAAGAGCCTCGGCAAGGCGCAAGAGGACCTCAGGTGAGCAAGAAACTGCCATTTCCATGCCGCCTCTTTTCAAAGAACAAAACCACTTGTTAGACGCTACGGGGAAAACCCAGAGCCAGGGCGAGAACAGATACCAGACTTTAAAGAGTAACGAAGGTCACGCCGAAACCTCCCAGTTCATCGAGTTCAGCTCCAGCGCTATCGCAGCTGCTCTGCAACGCCGGGCGCTGGCGGCGAAACTCGGCGGAGGGGCTGGGGGCACTAAACCCACCCGGCTGCTCCAGGCCGGCGCTCACCCGCTGCTCACAAACTCCCTTGCAGCCTACCTTTAACTCCTGCCTGCGTGGGCTCCTGCCAGCGGGTCCCCCAAAGGCAGGAGCTGCCTAAACATTGCCTTTTAAGGAGCAGCCCCGTTCCCGCTGCCGAAAGCCTCCGCGCCCTGCCCGGCAGCAAAGCCAGGCACAGCAGCGGGTGCTGCCCGCTCCCGGCTCGGGAAGGGAAGGGGGAAAATCCTCGAGCAACTCCGGTTAATCAAAACCTCCTGCTTTTACGATCACAGCCACGGTGCAAGGAGACAGTATCAGAAAAACACGCTACCCCATAATTATACCAATCTCTGCACACTTTGACAGACTAGTGAATCAAAGTTTATTGCGTAATAAAAGTGTCATTAAGCAAGAACTTTCCTCTCGCTAGGTTTTCTTTCCCCTAGTTAACTTTAATAACACGGTACTCCCCTTTATTGTCTCTCCCAGCAGACACAGTCCTGCCTTCTCCCGCTTGGAAACTCTCCGTGCAGCTCTGTGACTCTGGAGCAGAGCAGAGCTTGGCATCTCACTGTCCCAGGGCTGTCTTCTCTTACCTCCCTGAGCAGAAATGACATGGGGTTTCATGCCACGCAGCAAAAGGCCGGGGGTGGATGGCAAGGCCAGGCTGATCTCCCGGCTGGTGGGTGCTGGGAGCAGAGGTCACCATCCCCGTCTGCCCAAGCACCCCGGGGTGTTAGGGCTGACTTTCCACAGGACTCACATCTTGCTTGTTTAACTCCCCGAACCTGCCAGCTGTGGGCTCAGACTGGTACCAGTACCGGGGAAAAGTGTGGCTGGGGCGGCCAAGTCCTTACGGTGGGGAGGACGGTGCCCGCGTCTCCGAGCCGGGTACCTGCTGCCTCCTCCACCCCTGCCCAGCCGTGCCAGCAGCGGGCTCTGCCGCTGCCTCCTCCAGCCTCTGAGCTCACCTCGAGTTTTGCAGCCGCTGCGAGTCGGAAAGCCCCACCGCACCAGTCCCTGGAAATGCCAAACAGAGCCAGTTCGAAGCATTAAAGCGGCAGCTTCCTGGCAAAGGGGAATTTGGCTTCTCTCTAGAAGTCTGGTGTTGCAATCTCAGTTTCCCAGGTTGTAATGGAGGGGAAAACATCAGCAATCGGGCTTTACACCAGCAAATCTCCCTGCCCCATCCTGGCCCCTGGGCTGGAATAATGCTACGTGCTCCCACGCTTCATCCTTCCTCCACGCAGGCTTTGGCAGCTGGTTTTAAGACTCCTCAAGCGCACCTCCAGCATCCAGCATAAAACAGCAAGAGGCACTTTTTAACAACCAGATGCGATCTCCAAAACAAAGCAGTGCTCGGAAAAGATCCCTCCAACGACCCTCTCCTGCTCAGCACCTGCTCGCCCCATTAGCTGGCCCTGGGCCAGTTTGCTTGATTAAAGTCTATCTACTAAGTTTTGCGTCTATAGAGAGCCCCGCTCGGCAACACGCAGCCTTGGCACTGGACTGTAAAGAGGGTTGGAACAGCTTAAAGGCGAGCGAGCCAAACACTTTGGGATATTCACAGGCAAAGTAATCTAAGTCCACAGCTCCCATCGGCACCTGGGCAGCCAGCGCTCCAGAACGTGTAATCACCATCCCAGCAGCAGGTGCATTTTCCAAGCAGAGCCGAACCCGCGAACACGCCTGTTTGCGTTTGCCATCCCCAAACGGCACTCATTTCCATTTTAATTTCCCATTTACAATCCTCACCGGGCCAGGAGAGTTGGCGGCGACGCAAGCGGGATGCATGGGCTGGGGACGTGAGCTCGACAGCCCATCAATAGGACGTGACTTTGGCAAAAAAATTAAAGCAGCAAAAGAGCTGGCACAGGAGCGGCACGAGGAGGGGAAGTGGCAAGAAGGGCTGTGCTACACTCAGCACTTTTTAAAAACGGTCTCAGCAAAGGCTCTGAATCAGTGCCAGGATGTAAAGTCACCCCGCGCTGCCCGCAGCCCCGGCTCTCGCGAGCTCCCCGACACGTGGCCGCCAAGCGCCAGGGTTCACCGTCCTCTCTCTAAATCCCAGAGCTGCGAACGCAGGCAGACACTCCTGGTGTGTCTGGAACAGATCGCGCCTATAGCACGAACCTCCAGAGAGCGGCACGAAGCCGCACCTCACACTACAGACACCAAGCTGCAAAAAGCAACAGGCGCAGCGCCTTCCTCATTTCCTATGGCCAGCTCCTGCCTCGCGGGACGTGCGCAGGCTCCGGCTGCAGCCCAGACATCCCCGGTGTCGGCACAGCTCCCCGGGCCGGAGAGGCCGAGCACACCCCCCGTGCCACCGCCTGCCTCCCCCAAAACCCCCCACCGAGGCTCACTGGGAATAAACCAGCAGCGGGACGGGCAGAATCCAGCCCCACGGCTCGGGACCCAGCACCCTGCAGAGTCTCCAGCAGTCAGACACCATCCATCCCCGACTGCTATGTTAGCTCCAGCAGAGCCGACAGGAGAAAGAAAATGAGCAGCTCACCTTTTTTAGCCGTCTCCATCTCCTCTTCAGTCCAGCGAGAGCTTTCATTCATCTCCAGAGAAGCTGGGAGGGAAGAAGGAAAGGAGAGCAGTCAGCTGTGAGCGGGACCCAGCAAGCCCGGTGCGCTCAGAGGAGATGCTCGAACACTCAAACCCCGTCCCACACGCTGTTCCCCGGCAGCACGACTAAACGCTGTGCAGTGCAAAAGTGCTTCTGCAGGGAAGGCTGTTGTGGTGCAGGCTCTCAAGGCTTTCCCATGCCATGGTAACCCATGCACAGCATCCCCCCCGGGATGCGTCTTGGCGATGCAAAACCTCTCCTTTGGGACTGGAAGCGAAGCCAGATGGCTTGAGGGTGGCAGCAGATTTCCTGCTGATTTGGTGCCACGCACACTGGCCCACCAACAACAGGTACCTAAGATGGAGCCAACTTTGGCTGTGTGCTTTGGAGGTGGCAGAGGTGGGACCATCACCCTCAGCGGAGACGGAGAAAGACCGTCACCTCGGCGGTGACTTTGGCCGACCGCATCTGTCAAGCGAGTTGGCCGTGCTCGACCCTGGGCTCCCTTGGTGCCATCCCCGGGCTCTCAGACATCTCAGAGCCACCTCCAGCAATGCTGGGAGCTCACCCGGAGCAGCGCCCATCGCAGGGGGACCGTGCTGCTCCGGCCAGGAGAGTCGGGGGCGGGTGTCAGCACCTGATGCTCCCCCTCTGCCCCACCCCAGACGCGGTGCTGGGGACACAGAGGTCCTGCATAAAGCCTTCCCTATGCAACAGTCCTGCTGGCAGGCTGGCACTAGAGCAAACCCTACAATAACAAACCAGGGTGTGAGTCAGAGGCAAAAAACAACTCGGTAAGGAAACAGATTTCCGGCTCAGGCTGCCAAGGGGTTATTACTCTAAACAACAGGCAAAGCGTTATTTCAACAGTGATGAGAGATGTTTTGACAGTGTCCTTTTAAAATGGAAAACAGGCTGATAGGTTCAGGATAAAGGATATGGAGAGAAGGAAGCATCTTGCAAGAAGCTCTACAAGAAGCCGAGACCTCGCGGGAGGACAACGCGGGCTCCGATGCCCATGGCATCGGGCAGAGGAATCTCCTTCACAGCCAGCTGAGCACGACTGCAGGTGCCACCTCCTGGAAGTCAGCGCAGGTCACCGCCTCCCCCAGAAACACCATCCCCCCGGGATGCCGGATGACGATCAAGGGAAATCGATACCTCACCGCTTCCCCCGGCGCGGGCAGAGCCAGGGCCACCACACTCATTTACGTAAAAGCAAGTGTCCCCGACACACGGCGCAAGGCCCTTTGCTCAGCGTGAGGATGACTGTTATTGTATGGTAAAGAAATGTCAAAGAAACGGCCCGTTTGGTTTGATTAATGGTATTTACTGAGGTTGCACAGTTATGAAACAGATGCCTACGGGGAGCTCCGGCACGCTGCAGTTAAACCACAATACGGTTTTGTGTTGTTTTTTAATGTTCAATTGGTATTTAAAATGCAATAACTTTCTTAGCCAACCTAAATTAAAGCACTGTTGGAGAGACATAAAGTGAAACCAATTGCTCAGATATG
The DNA here is from genome assembly GCF_034638445.1 of Ciconia boyciana. Lineage (NCBI taxonomy): Eukaryota > Metazoa > Chordata > Aves > Ciconiiformes > Ciconiidae > Ciconia > Ciconia boyciana. The sequence continues at coordinate 10,590,741 of NC_132948.1, forward strand.
TCACTGGAATCGATCCATTCCCTTTTCCCAATTTAACACGGTCTAAAGTCTTTTCCCCGTGTTCACAGTAAAGTTTATCGAGGACTATGAGATGGTGGGATAAAAAAAATCCCATCTAAGTTACTGGCATTATCTGCTGCTTCTTTGCAGCATTGCTTAACAAGTTCGAGAGGGAGAGCAGGGCTCCGTTGCGCTGGGAACTATTTATATCGCCTGTATGAAAACAGAGCGCTTGCAATCAAGGCTCCAGCCAGTTGTCAGCAGAGGAACAGGGAGGCGAAACACCTCCGAGTGATTTATAGCACATGGAACAGAGCAAGCAAGAAACTGCAGAGCAAGGAAACCGAGAGGAGTCACCCTGGTTTTATTTTTACTTGCCTTCAGCAGAGCAGTAATAATTTTATACTTGATAAGAGTACAAAACAGAGGAAAATCAGCCAAATTCCTTGATGCATTGGCTTCTTAAGTCAATACGTGAGCAGTTTGCCAGGGTGACCACTACTGACGCTGCAGACGCGAGAAGCAGATGCACCCGACGTGGGGCTGCGGATGCTGCCGTGAATTCCTGTCTAACCCGAGGCAGGCGCGCAGCACCGCGCAGCTCTGGCCAAGCGCCGCTCGCCGCTGCGGGCTGCCATGCCCCTGGGTGCCACGTTACGGGCAGCACGCTTTGCCTCATCCACCTCGCTCTGAAGCCGCTCCCGGGCTCTTCCCGCTGTGCTCAGGCACCCTGCAGCCTTGCGCAGGCAGGACGGGAAGGAAAATACTGACCGCTGCGCCTGGCTGGCTACCGATGGGGAGGTGAGCAGGGGCACTGGGGACCAGCATGGGAAATGCTGCTTTTTGGGCAAAACAAGCGCAACCGAGGGTGCACAGCACGACTGCAGCCAGGGTGAAGGCTCCTGAGCAGCCGTAACCCACTGCCTCCTCGCCACGACCTTCAGCTGCAGCGATGAGGAAGGGCCCAGCCCGATTCCCAAGGCCGGGGGGGGTCACAGACCCCGCAGGCTGCAGCTGCTCAGGCTCCAGGCAAATTTGAAAACAGAGAGGGCAGGAGAACTGGCAGAGACCCAGGCAAGCCCAGGAGGGCAGAGCAGGCTCCTGCGCAGAGCTTGAGGGTACTTGGAGCCTGAGCGGCTGCAGAGGGAAACACACCTCCGGGTGCAGGAGGCGCACAAGCCCTGCACGAACCCAGCCAACGCGCTCCTAAAAACAACGGCTTCCCTTTTCGTCTTTTGTAATCCTTTCCCTCCGAGGCCCTAAAACCCACTAACTCTCAGCCAGGACAACCCAGGCTTGCAAATGCCTCTGGTTCATCCAGGCGAACCGCACGGGGTAATTCGTGGGACAGAGAAACCTCACTGCTGCCCCCCTCCGAAAAGGAGGATTTCACAGAGGAAAACCCCCCTCCTCTGTGAGCAGGGAGCAGAGCAGGGTGACGTCCCACCCCAGCAGAGCGGACACCCCAAAAGCCCCGCCGAGGTCCCCCGCACCCGCCGCTACCCACCCAGCTCTGCGCTCTGCTGCGGGGCGGCCGCCTCCTCGTTGTTGGCTTCGTTTGCCATGGAGCGGGTGATGCGGCCTTTGCGCCTGCCCTGGCTGTTGGCGGTTTTGCGACCTTTGGAGGTGACGGTTTCTTTCTCATCGTTGTCTTCCCCGGACGTGTCGTCGTTCTTGTCCCTGCAAAAACAGGGAGGGAAGAAAAAACGTTGTTGGGTTGGTCTGATTTTTAGGTCAAGCAATTATTTCTCTGCACGTGTTTGGGGATGGGTTTTTTTTTGTTGGTCTTTTGGGGGGCAGATCTGCATTTTTTTTTGCACACGCAGGCTCTTTTCCTGGCTGGATTGGCAGTGGGGTTATTTGTGGTGGGGTTTTCTTTCTGCAGCTGGCTGCAGCTCCACCACCGAGTGCACGCAGAGACCTGACGGAGACAGGTTTAATACCAGACCATTCAAATTCATCCCTGCCTCCTCCTCATTTATCTTCCTGAAAGGGACCTGCTGGTAAATGTCTTAGCAGCCTAGATATAATGAAGCCAGATGTTCTTTTAAACCAAGTATTAAGCCCATTACAGATAGCTAGCGGTCTGCGTGCCAACCTTTCCCCGCCACGGCTCTGATGCTCCCCGTTCGGCGTGAGGGAGGCAGGGCTGGCTGGAGCCCTTCATCTGGGAGCGCTCACATTGCCATCAATAACGCTAAAGGTGACGTGCCACGCTCGGCTGCGCCCGGATTGCTCCTCTGACTCCTGGAGGCTCTCGCAACAAAACAAGCGGGAGAATCAGAGGGGCTTTGCGGGTCGACTGGGTTTATATTAAAAAAAAAAAAGGCGTCTCAGAGTTGCTTTCCCAGTTTGGGAGCAGCAGGGAGCAGGAATGAAGGGGAGGGCACGCTCTGCTCTTCCCTCCCTGCGGAGGCGAGGTGGGCGCTCACGGTCCTGCACGGGGTCAGGTGGCCCTGGACCACGCCGTGTCCCACCGCTGCATCCCACCACCGCAGCCCCAGCCCAACGCCCAGCCCTCGCCAGAGATGGAGGCGAGCCAGGCAGGGAGGGTTGTCCTTACTTTGTCAGTTCTTCTTTGTCATTTTCTGTTTCCTGCTTGTCTTCCTCCTTCTCTCCTTCCTTCTCCTTTTCTTTCTCTTTTTCATCTTTCTCTTCTTGGCTGCTCCGGGGCATTTGCTGCTGCTGCTGCAAAACAAGGGATGTAAAACAAAACAAACCCTCAGAGCTGAGGCGGATACATCGCAGCACCTGGGCCAACCTAAACAAACGCGGCGAAACAATGCTGGGGGGCGAGCGGCCAAGAGGAAAAAGTGCTGCAGGCAGAGGGTACAGGCAGGGTGCTTACGGAGGCCACGGGGGCCAAAAGCTTCCCGAGGAGATCAGAGGTAGTTTGGGATCAGCCCCGGCAGCTGAGCTCCGGCTCCCGTTCCAGGCAGCAGGACAGTCCCTGCGGCTGCCCTGGGCTCTGCAGGCAGCGAGCAGGGACCCAAGACGGGGGGAGGCAGGGAGGTGAGAACAACCCCCCGTTCCCCGTAGCATCGATGCCAGCAGCATTGATCGCAATTTGCAGCTGGTAGGGTGCATTTTGCTGGAGCACGAAGGAGACGGGGGCACCACAGATGCCCCGAGGCTCAGCGATACCAACGCTATGATATTTTTCCCGAGCATGTAACATGGCCCATAAGGAAAGTTTATGGCCCCGTATCACCGAGAAGGGCAGATGCCCGGCTCCCCGCCCGCTCCGTACCGTCCGGCACCCTCGGTGGAGGCCGTGCACCCAACCGCCCCAACGCTGCTGCCATCGCTCGGACCGAAGGTGCTGCGGTGCCCGAGGGAGGGACCCAACGCTTGTAATAGTTCTGGATTTTGTTTCAACAGCTGCAGGAAGGAGGATGCTGGGGAGGCCTGGTTCCCCTGACCTCCCTTCCCTCTGGTGACCGGCAAACGAGAGGCATTTCATAGAGAAGAAGAAGTTAAAGACGGAAATATTTTATGAAACCATCCTGCTCCTGGGCTAACGCAGGGCTGCCTGTGCCTGGAAACCCACCCGGGCTCACCCGGCCACTGCCCAAGCTGCAGGGCTTCCACCACCCCCTGGGAAAGGGTTTGGTGACGTAACGGGGGGGAAAATTGCCGTAAAGTGGATTTATCTGCAGAAAGTATGATCCCGGGTGGCCTGGTCTGTTTGGCGTTCGGCCAAACACAGACGAGGTGGGCCTGCGTCCCTCGAGCCAGGGGGACTGGCCTGTCCCCACTCTGCGGGAGCAGGGAAGCTGCCTTGAACACAGCAGATGCGCTGGGTGCGAGCTAAACCCTCTGCCCCCACAAGCTGGTGCTAAAACGAGAAGTGTGGAGCTGTCAAAATGGGCTTTAGAGCAGTTTAACAAAAAAGCTTCTGATTCTTTCAGGCCCTGGTTCAACACAAGTCCTTAAAACACAGGTGCTGCCATCACCGAAACCCCGCAGACTCTCGATTCCTCCTCGTGCCGGGGGGAGGTGGCCAGGCCACCAGGACCCCACTCGGCAGCACACGTGTGACAGGCTCAGCCGGCCCCTGCGGCACCTCCGTGCCGGCACACGTGCCGAACGCACCCATGCCGCATCCGCTCACACCCCCACCGTGCCAGCGGGAACGGCTCGGTGGGACGCACGCTGGGGGGGATCTAGGGAAGGGGAGCTGGGGAACGGTTGGGATGAGCACTTGGTTGCTTAAGATTTTCCAGTGTCCGTAAATCTCTAAGGCTTGGGGAACGGGCTGTCTCCTGCAGCAACTGGCCAAGGAACAGCGTGGTACCTGGCTTGCCAGGCACCACCCTCGCCAGCCCCCAAACACGGGGAGAAGGAGGGGGGCAGCCAGCAGGTTGCCGGAGCTGGGAGGTGGGCAAGCCTGTGCTGGCAGCAGAGGAGCAAGGGGCATCCGTCACGCGCGCTTCCCCAGCACTGCCGTGAACTCTCTGACATCCTCTGAGCCACGCCGTGGAGCCGCAGCGAACCCCGAGCGTGGGTTCAGCCCAGACAAACACCCACGAGGTGGGGGCTGTGACCTCCGAGGGCTGGGCTGGGAGCAGGACAGGCTCTACCCCAGCCCTGGCCATCATCACCCACCTGCGCTCCCTTCACCAAGCGCTTTGGCAAGGGAGGGGAACCCGGATGAGTTTCACAGTATTTCTACCAGCCCATCATTAATATTTTCTTTTGACGGATGGGGGAAACCCTGCATCCCGGAGATCCCAGCTCCCCGGGGTGTAAACCCAGCTCTCCTCCAGCCGTAAACCCAGCTGCAACCGCACGAGTCCCTGCCCCAGCGTTAGGCTGGTACGGGCTCTCAAGGGAAGCTTTAGCATCGTCTCATCTTGTCTCCGCGCTTGTTCAAACCAGAGGGCTGTCACCCCGAGCAGCCATCGCAGCTCTTCCCCGGAGGAACAGGCTTGGATGGCGGCGATGCTAATGAGCTCCCTGCGCCAGCCGGCAAAAGCAGGGGTGGAAAGGCAGGGAGAGGCGTGAGCGGCTGCGGAGACTCACGCTGCAACGCAGGTGCTTCCCTGGAGAGGCATCCACCGAGCTCCGGTGTGCTGAGGACAGGCAAACCCAGCCGGCCTGGCTTCAGCAGGCCGCTATGCATCCCTCTCCTCCGGGAGGTTTCAAGCCCAGCCTGGTGGGACATCAAATTAGGGCTTCTCCCACCGCAGAGGAGCATTTCTATCCAAGGATGCCCTCTAGTGATTGCCCTGCTCCGGCCACGGCAGGGTGCCCGATGCCAGGAGCAAGAGCCGGCTGGGCGCAGCACCCTGCACACGGCGGGACGGGACGGGGCAGCTCTCACTCGCCAGCCCTCTCCTGCCGGGCTGGAATGCATAAACTGGGCAGCATCGTCGCCATGAGACCACGATGGCGAAAACTGTCCCCCGCTCCACCCATGGCTGTGTTCATGTCTTCATCTGGAGAAGGCTCCTGGCCAAATACTGCTTTGAACCCTGGCAAGCATGCGGTGACAGCTTATCTCCTGTGCCGGGGCTCGGCTGCACGGTGGGGCACCCCACAAATGCCCTGGAAAGCCCCTCCGGGGACGGCCACGCTCACAAATGCCACCTTACGTCCCATCCAGGCGTACGTGCTGGGCTGGAGGCCGCGGGGCTGGTTGAAACACCCAGAGCTCTGGGGGGGAGAGGGGACCCCAGGGTCCCAAACGAAGCTGGGCGAGAACTCAGCTACAAGCGGCACGTGGGGACAGGAGGTGGGAGACCCCCCCAGGGACCGACTGTGGCAGCCGCCTCGGCCCATCTGTGCTGCGTGCTCTGCCCCAAACCTCAGACCGGCCAGCATCAGAGCCGGACCACGGCACGGCACAGCGCCGGGAAGTCACAGCCGGGAACCTGCAAGCCGGCCGGTCCAGCCCCCCGGCCCCGCCATGTGGCTGCCCCCGCGGTGCTCGGGGAGGCTATTCTTAGCGCTGGACGCGGACCAGCTCTGGATGATTCAAGGGACGGGACGCCATCCCAAAGCGTGACAGGCCAGGAAATGCTTCCCCAATTACCAGCTGATGTTTCCCTCTGATTCATGCTGCCCCGGTTAGAGGTGGACCGGCAGGTGGGTCAGCTCTTAGTGGACACACCAAAGGCTGGCACCAAAACTGCTTGGCTCCCAGCAAGCTAAAACCTCTCTTCACCTGCATCCCTGCCCCCCTGGGGATGAGGCACCCCCCCTCCTGGAGGCAAGGCAGGTACGTGCTCCCCACCTTGCACGAGAAGGTGAAGGGATGTGCCCGAGGCCAGGGAAGATGCCTGTGGCAGAGGGCAGGGCTGTCCCTCCTGTCCCTTCCTCCCAGGTCGGACACTCTAACCGCCGGACCGCCCTTCCTCCCCAGCATAGCTGCTGCTTGTTTTTGCTGCCGACACATCCTGTTTATTTAAAAAGGCCCCAGGACAAAATCGCACGTGGGACGCGTGAGCGAGAGGCCGATCCCGCTCCAAGCCCACGGGGACGGGCGGCCTCCTTCCCCGTACACTCCCCACGCTCCGGCGTGAGCTGCTCCATAATTACAAACATCTGCTCACCTCTACCCCAGTTTCCCACCGGCCCCGGAGCAGCTGGAGAGGAGCGGAGCGCTGCCAGCCCTCCCGGGAACACCGCGTGCGCCACCAGCCACCCCTCCCCGGGGCCCGTGGGCAGGCACGCACGCTCGCCCCGGCACCCGGTTCCCCTCCGGAGCGACACTGCTCGCTCTGCCTGGCCAGCTCCATCGGGCTGGCACATCACGGGGATTTCAGCCACCGCAAAGCTCCGGCTCCAAGCATGCTTTTGGGGAACACCAGCTTCCAGGGAGGTCCCGGACATCGAAACACTGGCCCTGTGAGAACCGACCAACTCGCTGCACGTCCCGGCAGTGGGTCTGGCTGGGAGAAAGCCCTGGCGAGGAAGAGGTGCAGCTCCTCCCACTCTGTTTACTTCCTCTGTTGAGGCTCTGCCTGCTTCTGGAAGCAGGACGGGAGGGCAGGAGGAGGTGGGGGAAGCAGATCCCCACCTTCGCCCTCCCCAGCCCCGAAGACGCCTGCCACCCTGGCACAGAGACGCTGAAACCAGCCAGAAACCCCCTCCCAGCCGGCGGCGTGTCCCCTGTCTCCGAAGGGCGCCTCTCATGCTCGCCACGAGCTCCGGACCCTCATCTCTCCCCAGATCACTCACCTCCCCACTCCCCGGCTCCCGCGAGCGGCCGGTCCCTGACAGCCCCATCGCCGGCTCCCAGCCCCTGCTCACCGCCCAGCCATCCGGGCGCGCTGTGCCTTACATTCTCCAGCTCTGAAGGCTTCCTGACGATTTGCATAGTTAAGCCGTAAACTAACCACAACATTCCTCTTATGATTTTGCAATCTGCTGGAATAACGTGGTCGCGCTAAGTCGAGTCGATGAATCATCATCTATAAACCACAGCTCTCGTCACCGGGGCTCTCAGTGCTGGCTGCAGCCAGCATGATTAATCCACCAGGATGCCAAGCTTAACCTACGGCGCAGGGCTATTTATTTTCCAAACTTGCAAACCTCCGGAAAATGACTGCTCCTGCCTTCCCCATCCCCTCCACAGGGAGATGTGCCGGGCTGCGGCAGGGGACCGGGGACCATGCCAAAGCCCCGTGAAGAAATCTCCCTCGCTGCCCGCAGGGCATCCCGGCGTTAACCGCTGGACCGTGCACCTTGCAACCGAGGCACCCGTGCCCTCTCCCGGTGCCCCCTCGCTCCCTGCTCCGCAACACCCTCAAAATATCTACCAAAACACCACTGTGGCTAGCACGGCTCGGTTCCCCAGCCCTGGTCCTGCTGGGGACAGGGACAGGCACGGCCATCATTTCACAGCAGCTCTCCCTGTGAAGTTTAGCTGTGCTCATCCCTAGCAGTCCCATTCCCACCCCAGGACCACCAGCTCCTGCCACCCCCGGCCACACCGCTTGCAGGTGGATGTGCTGGTGGTCGGGTCACGCTGACGGCACTGTACGAGAGCCCGTCCCCGAGCCCAAGCGCTGGCTGGGGGTGACAACTCCTCTCTCCCAAGGGCAGGCTGGCTGCACAGGGGACGGCATTTGGCTGCCAGCAGGTGCATCACCTCCATTGCTGTCACTACGGTGCCCTCTTACAGAAGATGAACACACCATGGAAACCACTGACTCCTGTTTGCTCCTTACATCAGGAGGGAGCAAACCACGACCCTCTACGCCCTGGTGCAGAGGGAGCCGTGCGTGCCAGCCTGAGCTGCGAGGTGACTCGTTTCAGTGCCACTCGAGCCCACCCCCAGGCACCGCAGGCAGCGAGCTCCAGGGTTTTTGCTCTGGTGGCTTTGCAGCCCTCGCCGCAGGCTCGACGCAGCAGCGCGGTGACGCGTGCCAACCGTCTCCCCACCGCTCACGCTGAAGTCTGCCTCGATAGGGGCTTTGGAGGGAGTGACGTCCCGCCGGTGCGAGCCCCGTTCCCTCCAGCAGCTGGGAGCACCCGCTCGACTGCGCCGCCTCTCCTGCGTGCAGGGTGCCGGCTCCTTGCTTCCCCTGCGGGTGACTTCAGATCAATGGCATTTATGATGTTCTCCAGGGGCACTGGGCTGTGGAGCAGGCTCAGGCCAAGGTCACTGCACGCAATCAGGGAGCCGCAAATTAAAACCAGCCCAAGATAAGCCAAAGACAAAAGGCCTACGCTACGCCGGCCGGGAACACCTGGGGTTTGCTTTGCTGCTTCTCCAGGAGCCCCAGCACGTCTGCGATGGCCGTGTGCGTGCGTGGGTGCTTGCTGGCATCACCCTGGATGTCCCATGGGGTCCGGTACCAGCACCGCGGGGAAGGATGCACCGCGCCCTTTGCGGCACAGCTGCCAGGACTCGGCACTCGGCTCCCACCTGTCTCCCCGGCCCCGTGGGACGCTGCGCAGAGCATCTCTGCCAGGAGCAGGGCTGGCACCACACAGCCGTGGCTCGGGAGCGTCCTCTCTCCTCCACCACCCACATCCATCCTTCCACCCGCTTTCAAACTCTCCCTCCGGCAGGTCACACCAGCGAGAGCCAGGGCAGGGACTCCCCCACCGAGCACCCACAGTACCAGCCGCCTCTTCAGCCACCGCGCTCCCCAGGCACCTGAGGTCTCCCCTGGAGCATCCTCCCCCGTTCCCCAACGCCGTAGCAGAGGTCGAGGTGCCCACCACCAAGGCCTGACACCGCACGGCCGCTGCAAACAGCGCTCCCTGCACGTCCCTACCCACCCCTTGGTGCAGGCTGGATACGGAGCACAGGGAGGATGGCTCACAAATACACGTATGTATCATGTAGCCAAATCCCAGGGCCCGGAGCCTCTGATCCGATGGTCTGGAATGCCTCAGCCCTTGCTGCCACCCACCGCCGCACAGCCTGGCTTCTCACGACCATGCGCAGCACCCTCCACTCATGAGAGAAACCACAAAGCAAAACAAGCCGCTGCCAAAAGAACAAGGAGAGGAAGAGGAATGTCTGCCGGCGACTTGGCTTTGATCACTCGTGTCCCGGGGATGGGTTTGATGCTGTTGGCTGCGGAAGCAAGTTGAAAAGTCAAAGGGCCAAGCTCGGATTTGATAAGGAGAATGATAGCGAGCATGGGGCTCACTCGGTTCAGCTCTGACCGTGACGGCCCGGAGCTGTGCTGCTCCTCCACCAGTAAACAACAAACTCTGCAAGACAGCAATCGTTACATGGCAGAGATGGAAAATGCCGGGGCCATGCCCAGCGTCCCGGGAGGCACTGAACAGGCCCCACGCACGCTCGCCAGCACAGCTCTCCGGCACCGCAGGCCACAAAACACGGCCGGTGCCAGCAGCAAAGCGCTGGCAGCCGCAGCTGGGCTGCCCTGCCCTGCCGCAGGAAAGCTCCGTGCCATCTCCCAGGCTGCTGGTCCTGCGGGCGAGCAGCGTGCCGGGGACGAGGAGAGGGGCCGGCTGTGGGACTGCAGAGACGCCGGACCCTGCGGCATCACTCGCCAGACCACGGCACGACCGCATCCAGTGCATGCACTTGAGCGTGGGCTCATCTCGGGCGGCACCGGGAGCCTGTTGGGCACGGGAGCCTTTCGGGCAGGGGCCCCTGTGCAGCTCAGCCCAGCACAGCGGGCACTGACGCCTTCCCACCGCTCACTCCTTGATCTCAGTGAAGCACAGAAGTGATTTTTACAGGGCCCTGCTCGCTCAGATCCCTGCTTAAATCACCGAGGGCTTTTCCATAAGAGGAAATGTTTCTTTTCTGGGTCGCTGCTGAGTTTTTTAAAAAGTGATTTGATTGCTCGCGAAGGGAAAATGACCCGAGGGGAAGAGAGCGTAACGTTTGGAAGCGGTGGAGATGAGCCCCCGCTCTGTCCAAGGCGGGGAACACGTGTTTTCTCTTCCCTGTGGTTTGCTTTACCCTGCTCTCCCCTGCTCGCAGCCCCCCGGCCGCATGCCGACCCCCCTCCGAGCCCTGCCGACAGAGGAAGGTGCCGGGTCAGTGGCTGGTGGGACACAGCATCCACGCATGCCACAAACGCACCAGGGGCAAAGCACGCCCCGTATCCTCACGGAAGAAGCTTTCTCCAGGATTTTCAGCTGTGCCTACTTTAGAAAGCAACTTAGCAATGACGCGACCTATTTCCCGTCCATTCCCAGTCAAACCTGCATCACAACAACAGATAAAACAACTCATCCCAAAATCCAACCGCTTCTATCACGCCCTGTCCCGTCGGGAAGACGCTGCAGGTCCCCTGCTGGGACTGGTAATGCCCAGCCTGGATCCCAAACCCCTGTCCTGAGGAGTACTCACGTGGGCGCAGGCATGGCGGAGCGCTCGCCGGGAGGATGCATCGACCTGCTGCTGGAGAAACACGAGTCCGAACTCGGGGGCCAACCGGAACGGGAGGGTTCACGTCACTTTTAAGTGGCTATTTTATTATCGCTAACTGCAGACGCGATCAAGCTGCACAGAACAGCCCGGCTGTGGTGGCCAAAGCGTCCATCAGCAAGTGGTCCATTGGCAGCCTGTGCCAGTGCTACCCCAGAGGGAAGCGGCCGCACGTCCCCGCCTGCCGGTGCCTGTCCCCACTCCGAGCCCACCGGTCTCGCTGCTGTCCCCGCGCTGCCAGCAGCCCACGAGACCACGTCGGGAGCCGGGGACCGAGCAGCCATCCTCCCGCAGCAACGCATCCTTCGATTCTTTTCCCAAATATGGCCACATCATTCTCCATTAATCACCCCCAAAACTGCAGCTGGGATTTCAGGAATGCGAGTTTCCATTGTGTTTGCCCAAATATGCTGCCTGGAGGGGTGGCAGGGCTGTGGGAAAGCTGCCCTGCCCTCGTAATGGGGGAATGGGCATGGTGCACCTTACGGGCCACACGTGGGGACAGGGCTTGGGAGCAACGGGAGCCCAGACTGAAAGAGCAGGCGCCAAGGAAGGGTTACAGGATTGGCATCAGCTCGAACATCACTACGTCTCACACCTCACCCACCTCCTCTATGCAGGCACCCCAGTGCTCAACCTCCCCCGTGACAGGGCAGCGACAGCCCCTGGGTGACAGCCCTTCACCAGCCCCACCGCACGCTTGGTACCTGCCAATCTCAGCACCCCGGCGGGGGCAGGCGGATGTTCCCGTTCCGAAGTACAGAGGCGAATGCGGGCCCCGGCAGAGAGCATTTAGCAAAGTACAGGACAGGCTGCAGACCCCGAGCCCTCGCCCGTGATCCCCCCAGCGCTGCTGTCAGGCTGCCCTGCGAGCCGGGAAGTGCCCGAGCTACGCCGAGCTGTAGGATAAGCACGAGAGATGGGTGTTTTCTCAGAAACAACCACTTTTCCTGAAGGAAACCAGTTTCTTTGCAAGTTGTATACCGCCAGCCGCTGAGCAGGACCTGCTGCTTCCACACACGCTCCAGCATGACCCTCTGTGCTCACAGGAAGCCTGCTGCTTTCCATGAGGATGGTTTTGGATGACTTTTGAGGATTCTGGGGGTTAGCTGGTTTTGTCTGGATTTTTTTTGGATGGAGATGTAGATTTAAAGAGCGAGAGCCTGTGCCAAGCAGCGCACACACAAGCACCCAAGGGATAAACGCTCTGCGAGACGTTTCTCCCCATGTGGCCGCACTCGAGGAGGACCAGGACCACGGGGTCTGGCTGGGTTTGACTTCTTCTCATAGGTCCTGCACCCCAGTCTGGCCAGGCGGGTTTCCCCAGCCACCAGTAGTGCTGTCACACTGCAGACCTGTCCAAAAAATGAGCCAAATTCAATCCCCTTTGTGTCCCAGCAGCGAGCCGACCCAGCCCAGCCGGCGGGATGGGGCAGAGCCGGGGGGACAGGACGACAAGCAGGGCCACCTCGCAGCAATATCCATCGGCAGAAGATGAACCCGCACCCCAAGACTGATATCCCAGGCGCCATTTCCAACCACGCAAACTGCTCCGTTACAGACCCCTTTGCAGCCACAACCATTCCCCCTGCCCGCTCCACTGATAATCTCAGTGCTGTTTAAAATACAGTGCTCAAGTCAGCACAGGCTTAAATGCTTGCAGAATAATTTCTCGGTATTTGTGGCAGCAAAGTTTACTGCCCACATCCAGGGCTGTTTCTGTATGATGTGCCACATTATTAAACCAGACAAGTATCTCCCTGTGTCTGAAAGAGAAGTTGTCAAACCCTTTGTCACTAACGAGGAGCTGCTCCCCGGACTGATGAAAATCAAATGCTTCCCAGAAATAAATACCCATCATTCATCTCGTTAGCCGTTGTGGTTAACGGAGCGGGGGCACACGCACAATTTGCGGTGTAAGAGGCAGTTTGCTGAGCTCCGGACCTGATCCTCACACTCGGAGGAGAGGCGATAGCAGGGCAAGGCTGGTCCGTGGCCGGTGCTCTGCTTCTGCACCGGGACGGGGTGCAGGGAGACCCGGAGCTGCGGGCAGGCAGCACCCATCTGGCAGCCCAAGCCCTGCCAGCCCCGCCGGCTGGGACGGCGCTTACGCGAAGAGAGTAAATGGGTTGTTTATAAAAATCTGAGCTGAGGCTGTTTATCCGTGTCGGCGAGGGGAATGGTTTGTGTTTGGGGAGGGCGGGACAGCCAGCGGGACGGATAATTCAATTTGGGTTTTGGCAGGGGGCAGGGAAGAGGGTGGGCCTGGGAAAGGCCGGCAGCCCTGGCAGGGACCTGCCTGGGCAGGTCACGCCGCAGCCCCCACCCCTGGCACAGCTGGCACAGCTCCGGCACCGCTCCCCGGCAGAGGATGGGGGGGGTCCGGGCAGCTCCAGTCCCCCTGGAGCGAGTCCTCGAAAGCGTCAGCACTAACACATGGGGCCTTTTCTCCGGGGAATACGTGAGCGCCGTCTAACAGCAACACCGAGGGGGACCAGCATGACGGCACGTCCTGCGAGCCATGTCCATCCACCGCGGCGCATGACTTCATCCACCTCTGAGTCATCCCCAGGGCGGGCAGGCGGCTCCTCCGGCCGCCCATTGCTGCTGCCGACCGACCCCCTGCCAACGAGAGCACCGGCGGCTTTGCCTGGCGGGACGGCCACCCGCCTCCCCATCCCGGCACCACGCGGGAGCTGGGCGGCTTCTCCCCCTGGGAATTCACTGGCACTGCTGCAAGAAGCACAACCGGCATGCTGTGGCCGCTCCGCTGCCACGTGGGCAACGCTACTCCAAAATCAAAGCGAATGGATTCTGGAATAAAAACCCCACGCTCCGCACGGAGTAACTGAAAGAGAGTTGAAATAGAGTCACTTCTCTTCCAGCACGGTTTCAGCCCAACGCTTGCGCTACTACAGCCCGGCTGAGCAGCTTGCCCAAAGGGCACAGCATGTGGCGCCAATTGCCTAGCTTCAATTTGGGTGCACCCCTCACTACAGAATTAGGGGTGTTTGCAGAGAGATGCTCTTTGAAATACCCTGAAGAGCGACTGCAACAGCCCCCCAGGCGACACATCCACGCAAGGGCCTTTCATTACGAGCTCATGCAAATTTATGCTTATTACCGTACATTGAATATTGGAGCAGATCGTTTTACCATGACTCAAACTTTTTTCCCCCCTTTTTTTTTTCAATGAGAAATTACACGCTTGGAAGTTATTCCTCTTCCCATTGATTTCCCCTTTTCAGGGTTAAAAGGCATTTTCCATACCCGAACGCACAGGATTATTTTAGAAAGGATATTCATCTCGGGAGCCTGAATATTATGCATAATGATCCATCAGATGCGTGCGCCTTTCATTCATCGGTGTCGGGGAAGGCGGCGTGCCGGGAGCATGTGCCCTGCCTCGGAGCGGGCAGCTGCTTGGTTTTCTGACAAACTGGAAGCAGAATCATGTGAAGTCCCTGCTCTTGGCAGGAGATTTTTAGCAATAAGTAGCAGCTTTATGAGGAATATCCTTTGCCAGGGGACCATCAGCCAGGGAGCAGTGGGATTCTTATTTTTTAATGGACTTTTAATAAGTAGGCCACAATGATAATCTTGACACCAGAGCAGCTTTATTTCTACGTGTAATTATCTCCACTTCGCTCTCAAGCTCCCCGCAGCCTCCAAGAGCAAATAAGACCACCAAACTCTCCATGAGAAAAGGAGCAAGAAAACAGCATAGGGCCACTTGAAACGCTATTTATATCAGACCTCATCCGCTCCTCTCATCTGATATCAAAGCCAACCTCTCCTCCCCTCCTCTAAATCAATTAAATCTCACTTTTGGCATTTAACTGCTTGAACCCTTACCAGCAGGAAAACCCGTGCTTGGCGCACGGGCAGCGCTGGCAGTGCGGTGCACGTCTCCCGGTGCTGCAGGAAGACTGTTCGCAGCCCCATCTCCTCCCTGCACGCTGCCTGTCCCCGTGCCGTCCCACCGTGTCCCCCGTCCTTCATCCCGTCGCCATCTCTGGCGGCTGAGACCGGGCAGGCGAAGGCAGAGCCCCCAGAGCAGGGGCAGCCCAACACTCCCGCTCCCCAGCCACAGCCCCGACTCTTCGCGAGGCCACAGGATGAGGGACCTGCATGGGGTTAAAAATAACCTGGGGCCAACAGAAGCTATTTTAAACTCAGATGAGTTCCTCACAGCCCAGTTCAGTTGACAGCCCCGCAAATGGGTGAACTGGTACAACAAAGGGGGGCCCCCTGGGAACAAGCAGGGAGGACGCGCAGCCAAGGTGCCAGCTGAGCCTCCGGGACAGGTTACTCCCAAATGAGAACACCTTCTGCAGGTGTAGGCAGAATTTGAGCACTTTCTGAAGGTCCTTATTAAGCAAAAATCCCACCAGAAGCATCCCTCCATCCTAGCCCTCCAGATTTGCCAGTATTTAACCTCTCCCATGCTGGTCTGCACAGCCGCATGGTGACCCAGCCTGGTCCCAGGAAAAGCAGGTCCCATCGGTACTGCACCCAGGGGAGACCCCAGCTCCATGAAGGGGTGCACGGGAGATGCTTCACCGCTCCCACCAGCTTCTGGCATGACTTTTAACATTCCTTCCTTCATGACCTTAAAATCCCACCCTAAAACAACTCTCTCCCCAGCACAGCCTCCCTCTGCGGCACAGACCCAGCTCTGCTGCCCCGTCAGCTCCGCTGTCTCCCCTCCGCAGCAGCATGCCCTTCCCAAGCCTGCACACAGGCTCTTCTAGCGTTCCTCTGCACGCAGCCTCGCAGGAAACAGACGCAAGCGACATACAGAAACACTGGAGGTATCGCAGCACAAAATGTGCATCTCAGGACCCCCTAAGATCTCTGGGGGAGAGCTGCTCCAGGCTGGATTGTATGCAGCAACTCTTGTTCTGCACCACTCTCCTTCTGCTACTCGTGCAGCCAGCCCTCGGCTCTTAAAGCTTGTCTGAACATCCCACCTTCCACCTGAGCATCCAACAGTAACGGGAAATATTCACTGCTTTGCTTTCCCCCCAGACTCAGGCATCTGACTCTTCTTTCAAAATCAATAACGTTCTGGCCGAGGTCTGCTCCAGCAGAGGTGCAATCCACTCCCTTCGCTGCCCAGCAGCCTCCCTCTTAATGATTTACAAACATTGCCGTCCCCTACTTGCAAAACCAGTCCTGCCTTTTACTACGGTTGATGCAGCAAGTCCCTGCTTCCAAAGGCTGGCACTGAACGAGGCTCCAATGGCAGCACCAGGCTGGACCAGACTCATCAGCGAGGGCAAGCGTCGTGGGAAATTCTGCAGCCAAGGATGCTTTGGATACTTTTAAAAACCAAAATACCAATAGTACCTGCTGGGTGCAGGACGGGCAGGTCTGTGGCCGCAAGGGTAGGTAGGCAGATGCAGAGCAGAGCGTTAGATTGCCTCTCTCCCTCCACACTTGTTACTTGCTCAACTTAACGCTGAAACCAGAATGAGCTGTGCTAAATGTCTCCACCGCTAACAAGAAACAAATGTGGTCTCATGTTCTAGTTGCTGTGATCTACCAAAACAGACCATGGTAAACACTATAAAAATGTACTGGAGGGAACCACCCTGTGTTTGCTGGGAGAGGGACTGGATAATCTAATAGGGCTTTATCCATCTCTAATGTCTCTGAAAAAAAGAAGGGAAAATTGGGCCCCGTCCATGACATTCGTCATGTGCTAGCTATTCTGATGTCTTAAGGCTGCAGAAATCAAATTGGAGCGAGGCTACCTATCTGCCTCCCAATCAGGATCTAGACCCAAGTGCTGCTTTTTATGGCCATGCAGTGTGAGGAGCTGCTGATGTCAGCGGTGGCACGGGCCAGGGCAGTTTTTCCATCCTTATCCCCACGTTATCTGGAGAGATACTCCCTTTGCGGTCACCTCACTCTCCTCATAACGTGGATAATCATTCATTTCACGGACCTGGGGATCCACCAGCAGGACCTTCCTCTGGCTAAAAGCATCTGCAGGAACAAGGTACCTGCCCAAAATGTTAGCACTTATCTGGGTACCTGGGTATCGCGGTATCAGCAGCAACACTGGCATGGTCATGTCCAGATTTGTATCTTGGCCATGGTAATGGCAAGGGTCGATTCAGTCACCTACCCCCAGGCACCTCGTGGTGCCCTAGGTACCTGCCCAGCCCTTAACCACAGGGTTAAGAGTCTCCTCTAGCTTCAGCGCCAAATCTGCCAGCCCCGGGGATCTCAGACACCCTCCAGCACTTCAGATAGCTTTAGATGGCTCTGCTCAGGTGGTCACCAGAAGTCACTCCCACCCAAGTCATCCTCCTCCCATACCTTTGCCCACAGGAAGAGCCTCGGGCAGGCTCTGGAAGGCAGGAGCATCCCCAGCCAGCACGCAGCCCCCAGGAGCCCTCTCCCCGTTGGCACACCGGCTGCGTCTCCGGAGGGCAGAGAGAAACGGGCCCCGCTCGATTCTCGCACAGAGCCACAGGCTGCACAGGCAACCCCGTGCTACTCCTGACGCCTGGCCAGGTTTTCTGCATTCACTCCATCCCCTTTTTCAAGCATCTTGGGTTTGCTGTTTGCTTTTATAAAGCTACTGTGACCTTGGCACAGAGACGGACAAACATCAACTGCCAGAAAACAGCATGTTCTGAAAAGCTACACAGAGCAAAACCACAGCCCCATCGCAGTCTGCAAGCAAGATCTCCATCTGGGGAGGAGAGAAAAGAAGCATTTGGGGTGCTCGGAGAAAGTGCTGCCGAGAAGCTGCAAGTACAAAGCGCTGCAGCTCCTTGCTCAGCCTGAGGGACGACGTTTCCACGCGCTCCTCCAGCTCTTACCTGGCTCTTCCCGCGCCGCCGGTAATTCCTTCTTACAAGGTTCTTGTAATTCTCATTCTTCTTGGTCAGGTAGTAATACAGGACGCAGTCTGCCACTGTCTGCAACGACACGGGCAAGTCAGGGAACAGAAGGCGCTGGCCCCTCGCTCTGTTGGGGTGCAGACTTCCAGGAGCAGCGTTCAGGCCCTGCCATCACCAGGGCTCCTGCTGCTTCTGAAGATCTGCAGCCCAAACAGGCTTCCCCACACCTCCCTCCCAAAGCCCTTGGGTGGAGCTGGAAGAGGGGGAGCAATGCACGTTGTCCTAGTAAAAAAAGTTCAGCTCTTCCAAGGGACAGACCGGGGCCGTCCCGCAGGTGTGCCAAGACGGAGACGGGGGTGCAGAGCAGAGAGCATCCCCCATTGGAAGCAAAGCAGGGGGAAGGGCTGACCCCAGATGACTGTGGCAACTAAAGGCAGAAGGAGAGCTGCCTGTCACCCTCTGTTGCGGTTACGTGAGGCACAACCTGCCACGCGACTGTCAGCTAGTGTTATTTCCAGCCGTTAAGCTCGCTGGCTCCAGCGCGCACAACTTTCTCGTGGACGGATCGAGATCCCGACGCTCGGGAGCCACCATCCCAACTCCTGTTCCAGCGGTTGGCCCCGCCAGCGCTGTCCTAGATTGGACACATTAGGAAAATCAGGAGCCATGGCTGGGACATACTCTGCTCCTGAACCGCACAGAGCACGCCGTGCTGGGAAAAGTCCTTTGCTCAGCTGGGAGGGAACCTGAACACTGGTCTTGGGCTACACCTTCACATACAGGATCAGCGGTTGCGTGAACAGAAGTAATCCCACAGAGCCATCACGCCTGCAAGCGCCTAGGAAGAGGGGGCTGCTGCATGCTGCCGGGGGGGTGCCTGGGGGCTGCGCTCTCCCCATCCCTGTGCAAGGAGTGGAACCATTTGCAAAAACAGATTGCAACTTTTAAAGTGTTAATTGGATCTCTCTCTAATCTAGCCCTGATTATACACACACACACGAACACAAAAACTTACAGTCATCTGTTCCAAGGGCTAAGATCACTATTTTTTTATAATGCAATTTTAAAATCTATTAATTCATTACATTGAGGCATACTTTGCATCTCTCTCCAACAGGATAATGGATGTGTTCTGTATCATAATTACAGCCTGATTTACAAACGAGTACAAATAAAATTAGAAGACATTTTACAGCTTGGAACACAGACTGGATTGTAAGCATCATCCAAGTCCCACCGCTTTCGGCTTTAACAAGTGGGAAAGGCTGAAAAGAGCCTGGTATTTTACAGCAACAACAGCAGCACAAGGTTGCTGCTGGCCTTTGCTTGCTTGCTGCTTTGGACAGGAAAATCAAGGTCTTATAAATTATTTCCCCAGCCTAAGTCATGCAGAATCAGAGAATAATTTAGGCTGGAAGGGACATCTGCAGGCCACTCCCCTGAAAGCAGAGGGGTTCCCCCAGAGCGAGTGGACGCCGCAGAGGTGTAACACTGCACGGGATGGGCAGAGGACGCACCTAACTACACGGACCAGAGCAGCAGCAGCTCTCAAGTGTTTCTGGCTCAGAAGAGCACCCGGTCCATCGCTGTCTTTCCAAGCTGGGTCTGTCCAGAATCTGTCACACGGCCTGTCCCACAGAAGGTACCTGGCCTTGCTCAGAATGGGACCAGAGAATCGCTCTTCCTTCAGATCTCTTTTTTAAACCTTTCTTCCATCAGCCCAATTAACAGCAAAAAGGAGAAGTCCAAGAGGCACAACACAGAGGCCTGGGAAAGGTCAGGCCCTCCTGCGAGCAAACTATTCCTGAACACCAAGGGGAGGTGTGTGGGTTTACGTGACACCAACCCGAACTGCGGGATGAACTGGGACTCAGCCCACCCTCAAGATCCCCACCCTGCACGAGGAGGGGACCCCTCTGCCTTGTGCTGGGCAGCCGGGTGCCCACACCCCCTGCACGATAGCCTGGCTGGTGCAAAATGCCTCCAGGAGAGGCTGGAAAGCAGCTCCCCCAGGCAGATCACGGGGTGGGCTGCAACGCCTACGCGCCAGGCTGGATGCGTTCACACATCTCGCGGCTCTGAGCTCCCTGTCTCTCCGCAGCTGAGTCAATCCCTTGTCTCTGCAGGGAGCCGTCTGGACCGTGCCCGGGGCTCTGAGCCACCAGCACCCACAGGTGCCCAGCATCCGCCGGCTGCTCCAGCACCAAAGGGAGCCACGTGATGGAGAAGAGAGAGCGCTGGGCAGGTTAAAGCCAGGCAGGGAGGCTTACCTTCCTGTCCAGAAAGGATGCGATCAGGCCGAAGTTCTTTGGATGCTGCATGAACCTGCGGGAGTGAGAGGGAGAGGGTTAGCGTGCGTGCCAGCTCCGACCCCGCTCGCTGCGGGGCTGCTGTGCCCGGAGCGGCGAGGTCAGCTCCCCGAGGGACTTAGGGGTTTGAGAAAATATTTGTCTGCTGCTCAGCTTCCCAGAAACACAGGAACTTTAAAATTAGACCAGTGGAGCCAGGCTGGGTGGGAGCTTCAATGCGCAGATGTTCATCACAGGGTGGGAGAGGGCAGGGGGGCTGGCAGCGCCCGACAGCTGCCCGTTACCCTGCCTGATCCCACGGCCACCCCAGCCCATACCAATGGCAGGATGGGCACGGAGGGCAGCTGCACACCTGGCCGAGGCCTCAGGATACGGCAAGGAAAGGGCGAGGAATCATCGATTCCTTGAGGAATCGTCAATGGCCGAGCACAAGCACCCTGCAGCATGGCCAGGGGTGCCCCCGCTGCTGAGCAGGACCCCAAGCCTGGCTGGGCTGTCAGGAGCAGCTGTAAAAGACGGGAAGGGAAACCCAAACCCCAGGAGGAAGCACAAAGCTGCCACGTTGCCGAGTTGCTCAAGAGATCCCCGGTGGCATGGCGGCTCCGGGGAACGCCGCCTCCTGCCCAGCGAGGAGCTGTCAGCAGGCTCACCCGCAGATCCGGCAGCCCAGGAAGGAGCATCGCCCACTGCGGGGAAGTTGTCCCCAGGCGCAAAGACGTCACCTCCAACAAATCCCTTCACCTAGCTGGTGGGAAAGCGCCGAAGGCCAACAAGCCCTTGGCACGAGGTGTTCCCGCTGGCAGGAGGACAGTTAACTGGTGCATCACCGAAGCGCGGGGAGCCTGGCTCTTGTGCCGGGGCTGGAGCTCAGTGCTGGCCCCAGCCTAAAGGTTGCCACCAGCACGGGCTCTGTCCTGGAGAGCCGAGTGGCCGGGGCCAGCCCTGCTCGGCATGTGTGGCTCTGCCGGCTCCCAGGAGCTGACGGCTCTGTGCCCTGGACAAATGGTTCGGAGGCAAGAGGCGGGCGAGCTGAGGTGTGGGTGCAACGCGGGCAGGACATGTCGAGCAGCTCGTTGCCTCCAGCCCTGCCGGTGATTCCCCCGGGGCTACTGGCCGAGCCCTCTCCTCCCGCCTTCGTTGCTCAGCCCTGCTGCCAAACTCAGGGTCAGGGCACCGAGCTGAGTTCAGCAAGGGCCTGACTTGACTTCAGCCACGGCAGCAGGATGTGGGTGCTGTCACCCGCACACCGATGCCCTTCTTGATGCAGGATCCCCATCTGGTTTGGATGGCACTGCAAGAGCCCTGTCACCGTAACTGGTCACCAGAGCAAGGGATCTCATCTCCGCTGCAGCCAGGACGAGGCTTTTGTGGGTGACAGTGTGGGATGGGGGGGGGAACATGGGAGGTGGGAGCATGGACAGCAATGGGAGTGTGGCGCTCAGGCGCTTAATGGGGACCCAAGTCTCTATCAGCCTTTCTGCCATCAAGTGTTCTGAAGGGCAAAACTTACCCCCCCCCCCCCCCGATATAACACAGACACCAAGGGAGATCCCCCAAGACACATGACTAAATAAATAAGTAAAAGAAAAAAGAAACCAGAAATGCTGGGGGGGGGGGAGGAAACGCAGCTGGGCTGCTCAGACAGACTGGGATCAGAGCACAGCTCTGGAGCTGGCTCGTCACGCTGCATGCAGCACAAACCAAGGGCTGACCGAGGGCCAGGGTTTTCAAGGCCATGTTATCAATGATGTTCACGCAGCGTTGGGGGCAATGCAGATGACAATCCACTGTTTTTCATGGGCCAGGCAGTGTCCCCACGACACGGGACGGATGCTGCGTTCTCACGGTGCCCAGCACGACAGGGCCTTGATGCCTGAGCGGGATCAAGGGGTACCGCAGCCATCCCTGCTCCTTCACCAGCAAACATGGCCCCCCTGGGAGCAGGCTAGCAGTAGGCTCTCAATAAGGAGACCTGAAATCCTGCCCAGAAGCAAATCAAATCAGACTCTTCCTCATGGTTATGTTTTAACAGCTAAAATGAGTTCAGACCTGGAGCTTGTTGGTCTTGCAGTGCCTGGCTGTCTTCTCCGAGAGCCCCTGCCATCGGGGCTGAACAAGAGGTTGCACCAGGTTTTCCGGCTCTGGGTCATGATCACAGATGACACAACTTTGATTCACCATAAATACCCAGGCCGCAAGCTGCAGCACACCGGGCAGCTCAGCTACCCGCACACCGGGATCGGGGCGAGAGCCAGGGCAGGACTCTCTTGGCCCTCCTTACAGCTCCTAAGTACCAATCTCTTAAAATGAGCTTTGTGAGAACCCTAAAATGCTGCTGTATTTATGCCTCGAGCTCTGCATCACCCACGGCGATGACACAGAAACCACCGTGCACAGCAGGATGCATGAGTTGGGTGTGGATTCTTCCAGCCCCATTAGCCAGGCACAGCCCAGCCATTAAAGACCAAGTAATTAGCCTTTGCGTCATTTGCAGGCAAGCCTTACTGTTTGGAGTGTCACATTTTAAGGCTAATTAGCAATGAGGATTCTCCTCTACCAAAGGCTTGGAGCTGGTTTGCTTGTTTTGTTCGTTTTCAGTCCATCTTGGCAATTAGTTATTTCAGCTGCAAACAGGAGTCGTCACAAGCAGGGACAGGAGGAGGGATCCCGGACACGGAGAGGCTTCCAGCACGGCTGGTCGTGGGCCTGCTGGTAATCCACGGAGCTGTCTCACAATCGTCCGGAGGCCAGAGTAAGGTGGTGCTGCCGCAAGGGACGAGGTGGCCCTGGCGCACCCACGTACCCCCGTGTCCCTCATGTCCAGAGCAGCGAGCCCTGGCAGAGCTCAGCCTGCTGGAAGTTGAACTCCAGCTCTGCTTTTACAGACACAGGGCACACTGGAGGCACCAAGGATGCTCGGGTCCTCCTGCAAACACGCTAGGCTATGAGGTACGGAGGAGTCTGGATGTGAGACTGAGCTGGGACCCACAGCTTGGCTGACAGCGCAGTGGTACCCAGGGAAGGGATCAGCAATCCCCCAGGTGACCTCAGTCGATAAAGCAAAGCTGTTCTCAAGTACTGCTTGCAAACAGGAGAAAGCGCCGCAGCCAGAGTTTGCACATGTCTGGTGTGGGAATGCATCCATGAAAAAAGCAGCTGTTGGCAAATCCTGCAGAGAGCAGGACGGAGCGCTGAGGGACAGGCACCGGCTGGAAGTGGCAGCCTGAGGGGGTCTGCACGGCGGGGTTGGATGTTGACAGCCCCGAGAATCCCTCTGGACACGCAGTGCCCAAAGGACAGGCATGTAAATCCAAAGACGTAAGGGTGTATGGAGCATTGGGTTTCACTGGCTTTATCCTTACGCCGGCTGATACAACGGGGGGAAGCAGAAGCAGAAAAACTTCTAGTTCTCGCCCTGTTGTGAGCAGCGGCTTCCCACATCTCCGCACGTGGGCACAAACACACCAACCATACAGAAAGGCCTGAGGTTTCTGTGCAGGTACATCACCCTGTGCCCAGGTCCAAGGCAACACAGCGACCACAACTGTGTCCCTTGGGGGCAAGAGAAGCCCTTGGGAAATTCATGCCTCAGTGTGCCGGGGCCCTGGCCAAAGAACTGCACGGGTCCTGTCTACACTTCCCAAGGGCTGCGCAAAGAGAGGTGTGTGGGCTGCACTCACTTTTCCCGGAAGGTCTCCTTCTCCTGTTCGCTCCACATGTTCATCACCTGCCGGTCCTTGTAGACCTTCATGGGGTCATCCATGAGGCCGTTCATGTTGATGAATTTAATGCGCTGCTGGTCAGCATCGTAGAGCATGGGTGGGATGACAGCGAGCTGGCGCATCTGCTTCTCCAGGTTCTGTGGGGAGAGCAGAGAGAACAGTTGGTCAGCACGGGCCCGTGGGGACTGCAGGGCATAGATGTTAGAGAGGAAAGGACAGGCAGAGGAACGGGAGAATTCAAAGGCAAGCACTAGACAGCTTTATTGCTAGAGTAATTGTAAATTAAACGCTGAAAAAGGCTATCGCTGTCAGCTAGGAAACAATTAATCTTTCATTTTGAAATAAAAGGCTTTAAGATACCATGTGGAACTGTCTGACTTAAGCAAAACAGCTCCTGACCATGACGAGAGACAAGTCAAAGCAGCGGTGGCACAGGGAATGCAAACCCCTTCCCAGCCATCAAACCCACGGCTACGGGGAGGTTCAGCCCCCCCACCCCAAACTGCGAGGGAAGCGGGTCAGCTCTGCAAAGCTTTCTGAAAGGGTGGGCAGAGGGAGACGTTGTGTTTCCCTTCCACAGGAAACCTAATATTGTTCCAGGAGGTTTCAAATATCAGCATAACAGGGTCGTCATTCCTTTCTTTCCTCTTACTGCAACACCCTGGGACACAATCTGATGCCTTTACTCCATCCTATTCAAGCGCAAAGTTCATCCAGAGCCCTGGCTGCACACCAGGACAGGACAGACTGGGCACACTGGTTTCCTTAAGTATTTGCAAAGAGTGGCCAACGTGATGTCTCATTTGTGCTGTCCCCTGCCCGAACGCCAGGACTGTCCCTTCGGCTGAGCTGCTGGTGGTCCCCCGGCAGGGGTCTGCCCTGCGGGGACGAAGGGATGCTCTGGCCAGCCTCTTTCATTTGCTAGCAGCACTGCCACTCCGAGTCCTCCCTGTCACCTGGGATGGCACTGGTCAGACTTAAATTCCAACCCTTGACCCAGGAAGGCCAGGTCTCAAGTGCTGTTATTTTAGTTTACAGCTAGACGCTGGTTCCTGGGAGAACACTAACGTCCAATCCTTCCAGCGAGCTGCCGACCCAGGCCTGCCCAGCACCGCTCTGCTTCCCCGCTGCGACCGATCAGACCCAACCTCCTCTTCCTAAAACACAGCTCTCTGCACAGACACGGACGTTTCAATCATTTCATCACGCTCCTCATCCTCACTAGGACACCTCCCGTTTAGCAACTGGCTCCTTCAGACGCCCTGGGGCTGTCATCTCATCGGCAGAGGTCAGGAACAGCCTGCAGCCAGAACATCGACCCTGACAGCCGCAGACCGCCCCAGCCAAAAGGAGAAAGCCCCTGTGCAGAGCCTGGGCCAGCAGAGGGGCAGCTGGCAGGAGCACTGCCTGCAGCTGAGAGCGCAGGGCCTCTCCCTTCGCCTGGCAGGGTCTCGGGGTGCCCGGCGCTGCAGATACACTCCGCCAGTGGGCAGCGAGACCGCTCTCCTCTCCAGCAACGTGTCGGGGCGGAGAGCTGGCCCCTGCCACCAGCGATGCTCCCCGGCTCTCACCTCCCTGCTCCTTCCAACCTTGTGGAAGGGCTGGAAGCTCTTCAGGTCCTCTGAGACAAGCAAAGCGGTGCTTTGATGCTCAGCAGAAGGCTATCGGGGTGGAGTTTAGCAGCACACTGTGCAGGAGGTCAGAGGCAATCGTCTAACGCTCCCCTTGGCCACAACCTCTGTAGAGCTGTGAAATTTCCCTCTGCTTCCGAGATCTGTGTCCTCTGGGTCATCACCTTAACTGGCTAACAGCAAACTGCCTGGGACCCAGGGCAGGGAGTGAACTGTGGCGCGCAGGCAGCAAATATCTCAGCTATTGCTGGGCAATGGCTGCTCTCCCCTCCCAAACGCGATCCATTCACTGCAGCTCGCCTCCGTGCCAAGAGAGTGGAACCCTTGTGAAACCAGATCCAAACGAAGCCAAGGTCACGGGGATGTTTCAAGATGAATGGAGCACTCCCAGAAGATGTGGGCCAACTGGCTCACGTACAAACCATTCATTCCATAGGATTCCCCTGTGTCAAGCCGCACAGCCCATTCAAAACAAAACGAAACAGAAAAACCCCTCCACCCGGCAGCCAGGGTGCTGGCTCCCTTCCCTTCCCTTCCCACCTCCACTTCCAGTTCAAACCAACAGCCAGGAGGTGTTTGTGGGGTGCTACCCAGGATGAGCAGCAGGCTGGGGTTTCAGGTCCCTAAGAGGCAGTCGACTGCCGATAAACCCTACCCACTGGCCACCAGCTCCTGGGGCGCTTTGCTCCATGTTTTGCTCCTACAGAACCATCGCACAGCTCCGTTACATCTCTTGGGCGGCTGGAAAGATGCTGCTGGGTATTAAACAAACACCTCACTTTGGATCCTGTCCAGAAAGCACATTAGATATCATGGCAACCTCCCCAGCCTCAGCGTGGCCTGAAGTTAGTGGGATTTGGTATCAGATTTTACCATTGGACCTGGCGGTATTCTCCTGGCTTCCTCGGAGAAGAGTGGAGTGAGGGGTGAAGAGGAGGAGAAAGGACAACCCAGTCTCACCTCTTGTTCTGAGAGCCCGTCGATGATTTCTGACACCTCGTGCTCGCTGCGCGCAGCCGACATGGAGAGCCCACCACTGCCCCTCTGTCCTACCCTGCTGGGAAAGGGCAGTGAAACACTCAGACACTGATGCTCCATTTTGTAAACCACATTCATGACAACTTGCTGGCCCTCTTGTCCTCCATAATGGCCATATCCCAACACCTCACCCAGGCCACCCCATCCCACACTGCGGGAACGGTGCCCGCTGCAGCCCCGTGGGCTCTGACAGCACTTACTCTTGCCTGGAGAGCACCGTCCCCCGTGCCCCGTGGGTTCAGGGCTCACGGGTCGAGAGCCTCAAACAACCTTCCTTACCTGTGCCAACAGCCACCTCCTGGGTCGCTACAACAGAAGGAGATTTCATACCCAACCACACTCTCCCCACATTATTCTCTCCTGTTCATCGCACCGCAGCAATGGCATAAAGGCGTCAGCATTAGCACCGAGCCGTTAGCACTGTGCCACCGCATCTGGTTTGCAAATGCTGCAGGGACTTTTAAATCAAAACCAGCCATCGACATCTTTCCCCCGCAATATCACCCAACATAACAGCCGCGCATCCCAAGGAATTAAAGCTTTTCTTACTAAGCACGTAAAAGCTTAAAACATTTCTCAGTACCATTTCTCCCCTTCTCTTTAAGATAAAATAAAGCCACCGATTAGGAAGTTTGGACCCATCCAGCTGTTTACAGGGCACAAGGGTTTGGGTTGTGCACACATCAGGTGTCCCTGGGCAAGATCCTGGGGCTGAAATGGGAAGGACAGGGAGTTTTCAGCAAGAAGGGTGGAGATCATGAAATCATGTCTCCTCCTGGCAGGAAACAATATGACCTCAATTGCGCTTCCAACGAGGAGGAAAAAATGGACAGGGGATGGGACAGACAGGGGACATCCCTTTCAGTGAGACACTTTGCTCCTCTCACATCGTCTGCGGTCATTCCTATAACCTCTGCAGACCTTTCTTCTCCCTGCCCATGCTCCCATCAAAGCATGTGCACGTATTAAATCATCGACACAACCAAATCCATCTGCAAGTCTCGTACATCTTCATTTAGGCCCGCTCGTAAGGCAGCAATTAGCGTCGTCCCGGCCAGGCGGCCAGCACAAGGGAGCTGCCCCTTGCTCCCACGTGGCCAGCCGGGAGACCAGCAGCAGCGGGGGAGATGGGCAACCACATTCCTGACATTTTTCCTTCCCTCTTGGCTCTGCTGAGCCACCCTGGGGAAAAAGCAGCAAGGCTGCTTGTCTGCTGGCTTCTGCCTTCAACTAGAAGGGGAGAAAAGGGACCAATAGCCATCCCAGCCCGCTCCTTCCGCAAACAAATCCCACACCCATCCCCAAAGAAAAGAGAAAGGCTGTCCGATACCAGCTCAGCCCCTTCCTACCGCTTCTCCTCTAACCTCTGCATGCGCTCTTGCAGTTCCCGCTGCTTCCGGATCTCTGGGAATTGCTTCTCATAGTATTCCCGCACTTTGCTCTCTTTGGCACGACGCCGGGGGTTATTTTCAATGCGCTCCACTTTTTTTTCCCAGGCCTCCATCAGCTGGTCATAGCGCTGGCAAAACTTCTGTTCCTGAAAGGGTGGAGGGAGAGAGGGAGCTCAGGAGACGTGCCTGGGAAGGGCAGCTCCTTCAGGCCTGTCCCTCGATGGCTGCTCAGGCTGAGCATGAGTCACGTTGCTTAAAGAAATACGGTTTATTAGGACATGGACACACTGCAGGGTCCGGGACCAACCCGAGGGTAAATTCTCAAAACAGGCCACCAGGTTCCCTCAGGCTTTTCTCTTCCAGACCCAACATCTTTGGTGAAACCAGGACTCTTGCCCAGTGTGGCTTTGCCCACCCCACCGCACCTTCTGCCTGAGCATCCTCCCGCACCTTGGCTGCTTGATTCAGCAGCCAAAGCCCCAGAGCCGGGGAGGGAGCCCCTGCTCCGACACGGCTGGCCATGCACGGGAAGAGGGCAAGTCGCCGGCCTGAGGCCACCGAGCAAGAAGGGACTGAAACATGGCCTTCGGAGGAGAGGCAGGAGGGCAGGGCATGCAGAGCTGTAATTTCGGAGCCGCCAGCTCGCTGTGCCGGGAGGGGCTCGCTGAGGCGCCCACAGCCAGGCACCCCTTCCCACCCACACGCACCGGCCCCGGCGCTCACGGCTCTGCGCTGGCAACACCGATGGGACTGGGGCCACAGGTCAGCTCCGTGCATGGGCCCCGCTCCCCGAAACCAAGAGCCGGGCACCTGGCCCCTGTCCAAGGCCATACGGCATGGTGGCCCAGCCGCGCCGTGATGCCCCCAGCTCCTCCACTGTCCTGGAAAGCAAAAGTATTTTTCCAGCTGCTGCTCCTCCCTTTTGGCCCAGGAGCAGGATGAGCGCATCCCCACCGACGGCAAACTCAGGCTCTGCCGAAACGCGGCGCTGCAGCGGGTTTCCACGCCACGTCCCCCCAGGTGACGTCCTCCTGGCACACCCACCCAGCCACCCACACAGGTCCAGCACCGCACTTCTGCCTGGTATTTATGGGACCAGCCTGGTAACCGTAACATTAAAACATCATTTGCAACACAAATGAGCCTCCCTCCCCCCACCCCCGAATCACTCCTCCCTCCTCCGGCCACTCTTGCTGGAGGAGAACACCCATGGACAGATGAGGTCCACGCCAAGAAGATGCCCGGCCACGGTCCCCGATGGCTGCAGCGGTGACAGGAGCAATGGCACCCAGCCTCATGTGAAAGCAGCTGGGCGACCAGAGGGGGTTTTAAGGTTTCATTTTGAGTGAAACGAATGCCTTCTAGGCCCCAAATCAGGAAGTGAAAGCAGATGTCGCTCTGCAAAATAATCAATGGCAAACCCCAGGTCGCCTTCCACCCCCCACGCCGCTTTCCAGAACGGGCGGCTCGGCACCGCGCCCGGCACCGCAGCAGAGACGGGGGGAATCCAGATTTCAAAGGAATAAACTCATCTCTTGCCACCACCACCCCATGACCGGAGGGAAGTCCAAGGCTGTAGGATTTCCCAGATACGCTCTGCTCTTGTCTCGCTCGCTCTCAGCCACCAAAGAAAAAAATGGGGCGAGGTAAAAAAACCCAAACCCAAACCAATGGAAACGCCCAATTCCAGGTCAGGAGGCAGCAGGGTTACCCCGAGCCAAGCGGGTCAGTCGTGCCATCGACCCTGAGGACCGGCAGCTCCACGGCCTGTCGCTGGTGCCAGGTACCCGCAGCAACCCACGGCCAGCGTCACGCTGATCCTAGCATGTGGGTTTGGTCCAGCCATCCCAGATCTGGCAATAACCCAAGCACAGCAACACGTCCTGTGATCCCCGTGGCCTTTTGGAGGCACCTCGACAATACTGTGGGGCGAAGCACCTCAACCCCCACAGCTGATGCAGACTAACACTCCCCCGAGCAAATACATTAATTCCCATTTGCATGCCCGGAGCCAGAGGCTTTCCTGCCCCACACAGATGCACAGGAGATGCTTGGGTTTTGGCAGGAGCTAAAGGAAATGGCTGTAAGATGAAAGCGAGGAATGAGAACAAAAATAAAAATGCCCTAAAAGCCACCAAGGGGAATCTCGCGCTGCGGACGAGGAGCTATAGGTAATGCCAACAAACTGTGGCAGCTTGGAGAAATCACAGCTGCTGCATTTTTACCCCTCCTGAAGCAATACTATCAGCCCCCCTGAAAATGAGAGCTCCCACCCTGCCAGCAAATATGCTACATCCTCCTGCTTTCAGAGCATCGCATTTGGGAAGAGGCTAAAAATACCCCGCAAAGTTTATCAAGCCTCAGCGCCAGGCGGCAACCGGTACCCCGTGCTGCGTGCCAGCCCGCGGCGCGGCCGGGGGACAGCCCAGCACGAGGGCTCGGTCTGGTGAGAAGCTTTGAGGCTTTGAAAGGTTTTTCATTCCCCGTGGGAATGAGCCAGCACTGGGTCCCACACCGCCACCGCCCCGGCAGAGCCGCCTGGCACGGCCGCTGGGCTGTTTCACAGCCGGCGGGGAAGCTCTTTTTCTTCCTTTTCCTCCACTCTCTGGGACAACTGGATGAAAGCTTTATCCAGAATTCCTCTTTTAAGGAACTGGTATTTGCGGATGGAAGAAGCAACATCAATGTCACACGGCTGATTTCCCCAGTAACTCACACGCCGGCAGCGGGTGGGCAGTACCAAAGCTCCCTGCTCACAGGACTCAGCCCTCTGGAGCACAGCTCTGTTATGGACCGGCCAAACACTTCTGACTTGCATCGGCTCTCTTAAAGCCCCTTCCCACCATGGAGCAAAGAGATCCTCCCTGCCACGCAACCTTCAAACCCCACCACAGTGGGGCTGGTCTGCAGCATCCCTCTCTAGTGCTTTTTGGTCCAGCTGGGATACACGCTCCCCGCAATCTTCTGCCATCCTTCAGAAGCCAAGATTACAGGCACCTTATAGCACCGTGCGTTCCTCAGATCTTCACAGCTCAATCACCAGGAGAAGCTCCTGGTCAGGCGCTTCAGAAGCAGAAGCATCTATTCCTTCTTCTTCGAGCATCCTCTGAGCAGCCTTAAGCCAGCGTGTCCATTCCTGAGCAACCATCTGTGCCGGCTTTTAGCATCGGTGCCTCCTCTGCTCCCCTTCCCGGCTGGGCTCACCAGCCCATCAGCCTCTCAATCACACAAGTAAGTGATGGCGAGCCAAATCGGACTTGACATGCGTATCTAAAAATGGATGAATAGTAACGCCGCCGTAGCAGCTGAAGGCAGTTTGTAGGCTGTGCCAAGCCCGAGCCCTCCCGCAGCCCACGTTCTCGCAGCTCCAGGGAACGGAGCAGCTCTTCGGAGGAGAGGGGAAGAGCGAAGGTGACAGGAGGTACCAGTCCAATTCCTACGCAAGCCCCACGGTTTTGTTTCCCTGGCTGATGGAGATAAACCTCTTACAGCCAGAACAGCTCCCTTTACCCTTCTCTCCCTGCAGCATCACCCCTCTGATGGCAATTAAATGTCTTCCGCTGTGCCGACCTTGGTGGAGGCAGGAGGAAGCCCTGCGGATCCTCTGGTGGGGCTCTCAGGGCTGGACCCTGCAGGGACCGAGCTCTGACCCTGCTCCAGCCAGCCCTGGGCAGCGACAATACCCCAGAAAGTAGAAGAGCCACAAAGAAACGCTGGCACATAGATGGGCTTTGCTAAAAATAGGGTCTGCTACAAAATAGGCAGAAAAATAGCTAAGCGTACCCATTTTGCAAACAGAATCAGCAAATGTATTCACTTTGCAAATTCAGCAACCGTATGTTGCCTATTTTATAGAATAGGCAAAATGCTTCCCTAAACTGAAAAATCCCCTTTCAAGGACACTGAATAAACCGGCTGGCAGAAATTCACCTATTTTGCATGACAGGCGACTTTACTGCAAGCTGTATTTTAGGAACTGTGCTCTTGCAGCCTAATTAAACCTTTTCCCCCAGCTCCTCGATATTCACAACAGAGCGACTCACTCTAGATTTAGTGCAGTAACCGGCCATTTCCACCAGAAAGCAGCTCCTGGGCAGTTCCCTTCTAGTTCCAATAAAACCACACGATGCTTTGCAATCCCTGTTTTGAGGAAGGGAATATTGATCCGCTTCCCGCAACTGCAGAAGTGCTCAGCAGCAGCAGGCGAGGTGCCCTGAGCAGCACCGGCTGCCACACCGGGCCGTGCTGAAGGCGTAAGCCCTGTAGCCCCTTGCTAGAAACCTGGAATAAAAGTTTTACCACGGAAAAGACTAAACAAACATGTATTCGGACACAAACAGAGGGCACAACCATCCCTTTGGAGTGCAAGATCCGTGGCTTTTGGAAGATTGCTATAAAATGGGGGAAAAATAAGAAAATAATTTGATCACTGGCTCAGAAATGTCTACAACAGCCTTATTGGAAGCTGCTTTTAAAGGTAGAGCCTTCCAACCACTTCCCAGGGCTGATTATTTTGAATTTTTCCAACAACTCCTCCCAGACGGAGCACTTCTGTCCAAAACCAGCACCAGAGACGCTCAGAAAACCTGCACCGCTGGCAACTTAAGATGCTAACGCCAGCACCTGAGCCTGCCCCCAGAATGGAGACACCAAGTCAGGAACCGGTATTTACACCTTCCATGTAGAACACAAAGCCCTGGATCGTGAGCTGCATCACCCTTCACAGAAAGATGTCGTAAAGTCCACCTTCCCGGTGGGGGCTGCTCGTTGCTGCTGGCATTTCCCCCTCTGGGCTGGTTTCGCCTCTTAGCTCCCGCTGGCGACTACCGCAGGCAACTGTCAGCGCTGAAAATGTTAAATTCTGTAAATCCCACTTGAACTTTCCCCTCTATTTACTAGGGCCTTGCAACGAACACCTTTGAAGTCCCATAATAAACCCCACCTTCCCCCTTACCTAGCCAAGAGCCATCTCCTTGAAGGACACTGGAACTATCTCACAGGCAAAGCTGCCTAGAAATTAACTGGCCGGGGCTTGATTTTTGTTTTAAACCACAAATTCCTAGAACATCGCTCTGTGGTCAGCTGGAAAGAGTCAGATCAGTCTTCAGACCATTTATTGGAAGCAGAGTCAGCTTGTTTCACACCTCTCTTAGGGTACAATTACTCACAAAGTAGACATTTACGCTGTGAATAGGCTCGCTGAGGTCAAGGAAGGGCTCGCTGTGATTAAGCCAACCCCACATGCTTGCTCTGCGGGGGGTACTTGGGGAGGGAGGTGCTGCCTGCTGCACCTCTCCTTTACATCCAAGTTAGTTTAAGCATAAGAGATGCCACAGCAATGAAACAGGCAAAGTACTGAGCATCAGTACTTCTCTGCTGGAAAACGTCCTTTTCTTTCTCACATAATGAATTACTCTGCTTTATACATATAAAATAAGGTATAGGGGAATCACTTACCCATTGTTTGCGAGCATGATTTCTCCTCTTAAAGTACAAAATTAACTTTTTCCGCATTGCCTGGTTTCTGTAAAGGAAAAAAAAAGAAAAAAGGATGAGATCCGATTAATGAGGCGGCTAAAATCCAAAGCCTGGCTCTCCCCACTCCCAAAGGAGTTCGCAACGCAGCTTCCACCTTAACTCGGAATTGCATCAACCTCAGAGCCGCAAACGTGGTTATCTGGGGACCTTGCGCCAGCTTTAGAGAAAGACCAACGAACCTCCAGCATGAGGACCTTTGCCCACATTCTGTTGGTAAAACCAGGACTAAGGTCAAGAACTAAAATTATAAACTCCCAATTCTGCAAACCTTTACTGTGTGCTCAGCACTGAACACGTGCAGACGTTCAGCTCTGCATTTAACAGCGGGCCTGGCTGTTTCTTGATTATTTTTACATTTTGATCTGCAAAAACCCAATGGGGTCCCAAGAGTTGGGGGGCTCAGGCCAAGCTCTGTGTAGCAGGGGGTGGCTCCCCCCAGCACCCCCACGCAGAGGCCACTCGAGCCGCCCTGGTCCCCAGGGCCAGCAGCGAGGGAGCTGTCAGCACACACACGCTCCCAAGGGGTTATTCACCCCCGGGCTCCGAGGTGCTGATAAGGAGGCAGGATCGCGGCAGGGCTTGCAGCACATATCTCCTAACCTCTTGCTTTCCTGGAGCCGTGCCTAACAAAGCTGCAAACAAACCAGCCAGGGAAGTTCAGCCACTTGCAGAATTGGGGCCTCAAGAGAGAAACTAGCCACTGCAACCACAACCAACCCGGCGTCTGCCCAGACATCCCCCTGGTTTCTTCTTCTTTCTACTTTCTAAAGACAGCGTGAAATAATTGCTCAACGAGAAGCAGCGCCAAGGCAGTAAGGAGCTGGAAAGGCTGCATGAGCTCCCAGAGTCTGCGTGAACCCAAGAGCTGAGCTCCTGCAGTTGGTCCTGTTACTAACATTCACAGCAATAAAATCTCTAGGTAGAAGGTAGAGACCAGGGGCAAAGGGGTTTCCTTAAGTCTTTTATCCCGATTAAAGGCAGAGCTGCAGTGTGTAATTACTGATCAGGAGCTTAACAGTCTCATGTAGGCACGTTCTGCAGGATTTAGCAGAATGAAAAGACACCCTTGCTGCTTCCTCATTCCCCTCCCTGCCTGGCTAGTGGGGAGGGGAGAAGACACCCTCCTCCCCTGTAAATCCCTAAACCTAACCAGCAGCAGAAGAGACTGTTTGGGAAGGGGCAAAGGGTCCAGCTCACTTAGAGAGAGGACTGGGGGCAGTCCCGCCTATATTTGGGGATGGAGAACATCGCAGAAAGTATCAACATTTTTCACTTTTAAAACTCTCTTCTTGCTACACCGCTAAACCACACACTGGCACGTACAGGG
This sequence comes from Ciconia boyciana, assembly GCF_034638445.1. NCBI lineage: Eukaryota > Metazoa > Chordata > Aves > Ciconiiformes > Ciconiidae > Ciconia > Ciconia boyciana. The sequence continues at coordinate 10,625,430 of NC_132948.1, forward strand.
AACGACAGCGATCCCGCAGCAAGCGCTGCCCCGGGGACCCCAGGTCCCTCCAGCCCAACGCCAAGGCTGCAGCTCCGCTCCGGCAGCATGCCAGGGCATCCCGGACCGCCTGCACGTGGGGACCCGGAGCAGGGCCTGGGGCCACCGCCATAATACTGGCACCCAATAATTAGCAGGTTTATTTAGGGCAGCAATTTCTTGGGTGTGAGGCCTTCAATCACCATTACCTCCAAGACCAAGTATGGCTGCTAGAGGAAAGGCAGCAGGATTTGGGACAAGGATGATTTCTTCTCCAGCACAGAACAGCCACACTCAGCTTTGTGGCCTCTTTTTAGTTTACCAAGGAGGAAACACGTCGGGCTTGATTCTCGGTCCTAATAGTACTATTTGGATTTTGTAACTTCTCTTTTCCCCTCTTAATTAGTTACCAGAGGTATGGGATACACGCAGAGTCCCTGACCGCTGCCTGAGCTGCACTACATCTTCATCCCCTTTGACTTTGCCTTGAACACTTTGGTGCAAAAACAGACCTTGATTTCCAAGGCAGTGCTAGCAAGCGGCACTCATAAGTCCTCCTACGAACCGAAAACACCAGCTACCGGCTGGGAACAGACTCCAGTATCCCCAGCTCGACCCACACAGCCCCAAATCCCCATGCACTCCCAATTCCAGGCAGCACCAGCATCGGCAGAAGGCACAGCCAAGCAACGGGGCTGAAGGCTCCTGCAGAGCAGACACTTGGATCCACAAAGGTTTTCCGAGCGAGGGCTTGAATATCAAGCCACATCCTTTGATTCTGTTTCAGAAATCAAAGCGGCATTGATAATTGCGGGGGGGGGGGGATATCTAATAAATCCATGCACAGGGCACTTTCTGTCTTTGCTCTTTTTTGACGGCATGTTTACAAAAGACCCGCTGTTGTTCTGGGCTGCACTGCAAAGACCAGAGGCCACCTCATTAGATACATTAATAAACATCGCTGCCAAGGGCTCCTCCCTGCTGGATCACACAACGCCACTGTCTTTTGTTTCTGTTTGTAGTGCATCCACCAAGGAGCCTCAAAGAGGGCTGCAGGCGACTGGCTGAGCTAAACCTCACCGCTCACCTCTGTGCAAACAGCATTCACGTGCCTTTAAAAATTAGGGAAACCGAGGCATCGAGCGGCAGTGACGTCTGCCCGCTTGTGCGGGGAGGGAGGCATGACAAACGAGGAGCGGGGCTGTGCTGTGCCAAATGCGCCAGAGCATCCATCTCCGGACCCGCAGGCGAGGTCGGTCCAGCAGCACCCAGCACCCGTTTGCCAGCGCTGCACGCTGCGTGCTCCTCTGCCCGCCCGCGGGCTCTCCTCCCGACCGAGCCCCGGCTCCTCGCATGCTCCCGCATCCCTTCGCATCGCACACGGCGAGCTTTTGTCACCGGCTCCAGCGCCGTGCGGTGCCGCAGCGGGCAGCAAATCCTCCTGCAGAGACCCCGTCGGACAGACTTCCTTCCAAGGCTTCAGCTCTGTGAGAACAAGCTCCGACAGAAGACTGTGCCCAAACGACGCATTCCTGTTGTTTGTTTGTTTATTCCAATTCTGATGGGAAGTCTAACACTGGGAAAGCACTGGGGTGCTGGTAATGATGATCACGTGTGCGACAGCCCCCAGCTAGGGGTCACGGATTGTCCCCTGGGGCCGGCACAGCCAAATCAACCCCTGCCCTCCCCACGCCAGCCTGGGCGACATCCAGGAGCAATGCGGGGCTTTGGCACGCTGCTGATGGATCTGCCGCACGAGTTATCAGGAGACAGGAGAGTAAATGAAGAAAATTAGCAGCTCTCACACAGCTGATGCGTTGCCTTGAGTTTTGCATCATGGCTGACCTTGAAAGTGCTCATACAGGCAAAGACTTAATGGCTCCGCAGCTGTGAAAATCAGGAATGCCTTGAAAGCCAGTGTATGTTTACCACCGCCAAGGCTGAAGTAATCAAAGAGTGAAAGGATTAAAAACAACAACAAAACCCCCTCATGCTCTAAATGTGTTTGCCACTTTATCTTTTTTTTTTTTTTTTCCTGGCATAAGGTCAACCTTTCAAAGGTTAATACAATCTCAGTAAATATAAATAGGCTTCACAGTTTATCTTGCTACATGTACTGCTGTTACTTAGAAACCATTTGCAGAGAGGTTAATTCGGGCCACGCGTCTCCGAAGCACACGCTGTGCTCCCTGGGCAAATCAAGGAGCCAAGCGCAACTGCTGCGGCACAGGCGGGGAAGGTGAGGGCTGTCTGCCGGGAGTCTTGCACAGAAATAACCAGCGTGGAGCAGCAATGGGAAAGGTCGCTCCTGCAACGCGCCAGCCCTCCTTCACCGTCCTCCTCAGCAGCCTGAATCCTTGCAGCTCCTCGCCTGCCGTTTGCTGGGGCACAAGAAAAGCGTCACGGATGGAGACCTGAGCTGCACGGCCTCCACGGGGTGAAGAAATCGGGCGGTTCACAGGCAGAAGGAATGGAGGCTCCTTAGATAAAGCAACAGTGACTCTTGTGGACAGTTTTAAGTATTGCTGGGCTGGCACATCACGCACCACGCCGGGTCGGGAGGACGTGCGAGTTCCCTGCCCTGTCCTCGGCGCTGCCCCACGCAGCTGCTAAGGCAGGGCAGGGGCTGGCTGGGATGGGCCCAGCGAGACACGGAGCCTGCCCAGCTTCTGGCGAGCCGGTGTTCGGGGGCTGCCAGATGGCACATCCCCATCCTTGTGGTCAACAATTCATCTGATCGCCGCCGGAGCCCATCCGCATTTCTGCCCTCCTCGCGGCCATGGGCTCCACAGCTCCCTGGTGTACCTATGGGGAAAGACCTTCTCTCTGGTGGGCGCTCAACTTCACGTGGCATCCCCCAGCACGGGCTGCAATGACACCGTCAATATGCATTTCCCACTCGCCTACTTCAGTGCAGCCCCAGTCTAACGCTTCCCTCTGAAGGCAGCTCTTCTCCGAGGTGAGGACACCACATCCAGGTACCTTCTCCATGCCAAAAGCTATTCCAGCCCTTTGGTGACCAGAGGAGCTTTTCCTGCACCTTCTCTGCTCCTCTGTAGGGAGGGGGGGGACCAGCCAGCGCGGGTCACGCAACCACCACAGCTTTCTCCAGAGAGACACTGACCTTGTGAGCTCCTGCAGCCCCCAGGCACGGAGTCACCTCCAGACAGTCCCCAGAACGGGGGCTCTCGGCCATGCTCGGGGACATGCAGCCTCGCACCAGGAGCCCAGAGCTTCTGCTCCTCTCAACTCCTCTGCAAACACCTCGAGGATTTCCGTCCTTGTTGCCGCTGAACTAACCCTGTGATGATCTCCTCCCATCATCCCTGCGGGGCGAAGGTAAGCTGAGCCTGCCACTGAGGCTGAGGGTGATTTGGGGTTTTTCCCCATTTGTTTGTAGCCTGGGGTGGCAGAGGCTCTCAGGAGCAGCAGGTCCCCCGCTTTAGGGACCAGGTATCAACTGGATGAGTGCGGCAAGAGCCCCAGTACCAGGCACCAGCCTGAAATGGGGCACGACCCGGGGGGGGGGAGCCTGGGGCAGCCCCACCAGTGCACAGCACTTCCCTACAAGCACCAGCAGGCAGGAGGAGGAAACAGAGATCAAACAAGGTAAACCAAACTCAGAACTTGATGTTTGATTGTCACCTGCCACCAGCACAGGAAGCAGGATTCAAATACTATGTATAATTTTGGATGTGATTCTGCAAGAGCTTTTCATCCTTGCTGTCGTGGTTTAGCCCCAGCCGGGAACTAAGCACCACGCAGCCGCTTGCTCACTCAGGGACAGGGATCGGGTGGTTTCTGTCTCATTTACAAGTTCTTCCTCTTCCTCTCCCTGTGATGGCCCTGCTCTTTCATCTTCCCTTTCTAAACGAGCTGACTTTCGCTTCCAGGATTTCTACACTTGCAAAACTCATCCTCATCCCACAGCCCCGCTGACCTAACTGGTGAGCCCCACACCTGAGCGTGGTTCTCAGAGCCAACCTCCAAACCACCAAGTACCCGAGTGAAATACATCTCCCACTCCGAGCAAAGCAAAGGGAGCCCTGGGGGAGCAGCCGCTTCCACCTTAACTGGCTTGGCGCAAGGTGGTTGCTGGTTTTTGGCTTTCACAATGGAGCCAGTCAAGGAGAAAACCCATAACTCTGACTTTTGAGTTACTTGGCTCAGGTCCACGTGAATGACTTGGCTACGACCCTTCCGGCGGCTGCGATCTTAAAAGGATGTGCGCGCACGCATGCGCGTCGATGCTGGTGCGTACACACGTGTGGACACTGCCAAAGCCCCGGGACAAGACTCCCAAGGATGCAAAGAGCCGATGCACTGCAGCACACCTGGCCGAGCCTGCCCGCAGAGACCTTCAGCCGGTGCAAGACGAGATGAAAGGAAGTTTGCTATTTGATCAAAACTAATTAGGGGTATTTAATTACACAGGAACGTCTTTTATCAAACAGCCAGTGCAAACAAAGTAGGGATCAAGCCTGCAAAGAGCGATGGGGAGGAGGCAGCGAGTCGCTGGCAAAGCCATTGTACAGCGAGATTGATCACGCAGGCGAGGGTTGGGAACGGAGGAGCCTCCTGGCAACTCCAGCCAAACAACGCGCTGCCAGCGAGACTGGAGATCTGCAAACCACGGGACCCGAGGAGCTCAGCAAGAACGCTCCAAGGTGAAACCAGCCAAGAGGCAACAGAGAGCGTACAGAAACGGTTGTTTCCCCCCAGGTACGCCCGCTCCTACGCATCGCTGATGCCAGGATCCCAAGCCGCAGCTCAGGGCAGCCACCGGTTCCCTGCCCCTCTAGCTGCAAGACGCCCTGCAGAGAGGGCAGGGAGCAGGGCATCCTGTTCACAGGTCATCGCACCCATTCATCTCCTTGCTCCGAATCGCCGGGGCACACGGCTCCAGCTGGTAACACGCTGTAACCTATTAACCCCAAGGCAGGGCACGTTCCTGGAAAGCCGGCTGTTCTGAGCAGTTTCCTTGCAATATTCAGAAACGCTTTCTGGGGAAGAAAAGCAAAGCAGATCTTCAGTTAATTTACCCCAGATCTGTGGAGCACTGGGCTGGACTAAACCCCCAGCAGCATTAGCGCCTCTGAGAACGGCGTGGCAGAGGTTCGTAACTCTGGATGCACAGTCAGGCAGGCTATGTTTGTGCCCAGAAACAACACTCAAGAAAAAAGCCATCCGGAGATCTCCAAGCTTCTCAAATCATGTCTTCTGCAGGTCCAAAATGCATTCAGCTTTGGAGGTCCAAAGTCATCGCTATAATTCATGAAAAAGTTTGCACTGTTCATTCACCTGACGGTTCACACACTGAGGCCAGTGAGACGCTCCCAGCACAGCCGGTCCAGGTCCCTGCAGTGCCACCTCCTTGTGAAGATGTTCCCACTGAGACGCTCAAGTGACTCCCTTGGGCAGCAGTTACCTCCACAACCACAGCTCTTAACATCAGATGGGAAATTCGTGCCCATGCCCTTTAGCACCTACGAGCTTAGGACCAAAATGAGACAAGTGCAAGCACAGAAGCATTTCTGGCTATCGGTCGGGCACCTGCCCTACGCCTTTGCCTTCCCTTGAAGCCCAAGCTGACATTGCAAGCCCAAGTGTTGCAAGACAGTCCATCCAAAACCAGCACTTGGCTTTTCACTGGCAAGAGAAAGAAGCAGAAGGTTGCAGTGTCTCTCCATCATTTAGTAATTCATCACAAGGTAATACTTCTGCCCTAGTGCATGCCAATAGAGAATAAGAGATGAGAAACCTTGAATGGGATGAGTGGGGAGCTGCTAGGTGAATTTCTAATGAGGAAAATGTCTACGAGCACTAATAAAAAGACCTGAAAGAGAATGCATTAGTAATGACAGGGTTTGGAAGAGCATTTGTGTTACTTGTCAGGTTTCGACTATGAATGTAGAGGCAATCCAGTGCTACTAAAACCCCTAAACAGCCAGTAATGAAAAGATGACTTAAATTTTCCAAAGTGACAAGTGATTTGCAGAGCCGTAGTTGTTAGATTTTCAGAAGAAAGCTGTTCTGCTCTTTCGGGAGAAGGGGGGGGGGGGAGGGCTGGCATTTCAAAAAGAAAAAGATATTCAGAAGCCCCTAAACCTCTCCGAAAATCCTGACTTCAGATTTTGATTCTGCAGAGGCAAAGTTTCCCCCCCCCCAAGAAAAGCTATCAGCTGCAGACAGCAACCCAGATGTGCAAACATTAACAGTACACAGAGCTTTGCTGCCACCGGATCCAGACACACAAGAAAACCAGAATCACACCAAGCCCTTGATCTGTTTTAACGGTACACTCAGACGCTGGTTCTCCGACATCTCTCCAAGCATCTCAAGGGGATGCAGCCTGGTTTCACCCTGACATTTCTGAATTTCAGCATAAAAGCAAGGAGAAGCTCTTGAAGGGAAGGTTTAAAGCAAACCCTGTGAACAGCACCTTGCACGTACTTACCCTGGGCTTTTTTCAGTTTTCGTTTTGTGTGCTTTTTCAAGGCTCAGAGCCTCACATTTTGCTTTCAAACACAAATCCCACGGACTATGATTTCAAGATGACTGCTTTGGGAAAGGGGGGAGGAGGGTCCTACCGGGCTGTTTTTCATAGCTGACCGAGCAGGAATCTCCTGCCGTAGAGATGAAGGCCCCCTTGGAGAATATCTCTCCAGGTAGACAGCAGGTAATTGATCCTGCTCATGTGAACAACATCTTGTCATTTTTCAAACACGTTGAGGAAAGAAGGTTAATATCTTTGGTGCCGGGAGTCTGGAAAATACGCAAAATCACTCCCACGGCAGGGTAGGAAGAGCAGCTCTCGTCCTTGTACATCCAGCTGGCAAAACACCAAGATAAGAGACCTGGACCAGATGCACTGGTGCTTTAACTGGTGCACAAGTAAGCGTCCTCTGCATTTGTTACTGTATTTCAGCAAAATCTAAAAAAAAAAAAGGGTCTTTGCAACCTCCTCAACTGATGCAGAATCATTCAAGTGGCCTCCAGTTGTGTTCAGGGCTGCAATGCATCTTGGAGGAACCTGTCAGTCCATTGCAAAGCCAAAAAATTCACACCTTCAAAAACAGCAAGGGCCAAGCTAGCTATGGGGCCAGAGCTCACCCCACCCCTATGAAAACGATGGCACTGAACGCCGTCTTGCTCTCTTCTTTCTCGATGAGAGTGGCAGAGCCCTTCCCTCCAACAAAGCAGGTATTTCAAACAGAAAGGACACAGTCCCATCAAAGGTAGGTCAAGTCTTTGGCACAAACCACTCAACAGTGCCTTAGATCACGCGGCAGATGTAGCATACAAAATTAACCATGTTTGCTCGAAGCCTGCACTTGCAGGTGAACCAAAGGGACCCAAGCAGACGGGTAACAGAGCACAGCGAGGCAGCTAAATAGGACTTAAAAGCTTTTGAAGCTGCAAACACTGGAATGAACTGGGGCATGAAATTAATTTTAACTGTACTGAATAGGAGACAGGCCATAAAACTCCATGAAAATAAGAGACCGGTAACATTTTAGTAAGAGTAGAAATTCTCCCCGTAATTCCCCAGTCAGCTCTATTAGCATAAAGTGACTCATCCCAGCTGAAAAGCAAAGCAAATAAGCAGGAAGAATTAAACTAGTGTTGCAAGGCGGAGAGTATCGCTGTAGAGAAATCGAGGAATCCTGGCTTTGTGATATTCAAATGCCTTCCCACTGACACTTCCGAACATTCAACTGAGAAAAAAAATCCACCCTAGGAAATGTTTAAAAAAAAGAAGAAAGGTATTTGTGAACAGTAACAGCCCGGCCATCCTCCTGTGCCCAGGTATGAGGCTCCAAACCAGCTTCCTGTGGGAGCACTTTCTATTTAGCACAACAGAGCCAGCACGCAATGAAGTTCTGTGGACAGAATCACAACCTAGATGATTTTCCAGCAACCTGCCAAAAGGTTTTTTCATCATGGCTAAATCTGCGTAGGGTGAAGTTGTTCAGAAGAACCTGCGTCCAGTTACACCTTGGCAAAATATAACCTGTGGTGTCCTGGCGGTTGTCCTTCTGGTGCTCTAATGCATCTGGCTGATGTCTCCCAGCACCCTGAGGATTTACTCCATCTCCTACAGAAACAGCCACCTTCAGGCTACGGAGCAGAAGCTGCTCTTCCAGAACAGAAAGGCACAAACATATTAAGAGCAAGGAAAGAACAAAAAATATCTTCAAATGCAGCCCACAGAGAAGTTGTAGGTAGGATTTGAACATCCAAGCATGATTTGGTCATAACGAAGAAGTTTAATACCTTTTCTTCTTGGTCAAAGAACCCTGAATCATTTGCTTAGAAGAATCACTGAAATCTCGATTTTGTATCTGCCTCCCAAGCACCCAAATGTGCTTTAATGTGCAACAGGGACACAAGAGATGGGAGAACAGGCACAGTGATTTCTCTGCACATCCATCAACAAGTAGCAAATTGCAATTCAGACCCCAGGACCTCCGAGACAGGCCCAGGGTCAAAAGCAGCAAACATCTGGAGCCCAGATCGCTCGAGGGCCTTTCGCTGACCTAGATCTGTGAATGCGCTCGGCTGGCATCAATAACCAGCTGAAGGCAGCTAATTGCGAGGTTCCTGGAAGGAGGAGACGGAGGCTTTTCATTAAAATGTGTGGTTTCCTTCCCATATTTTTGCAGCATTAATCACAGTGAACATTAACCCCAAGCCTGCCTGCTCCAACCTCTCCTTGGCCTATCCTCGCCACCGCTACAGCCGCACGAGAGGGTTGGGATAACTCTACGGATGCCTACAAAGGAAGGGATGGAGAGGAGCGCCTGCTCTGACGGCACGGGAAAGCTGGTTTGATGGGGCTTCACGTCTCATTACCGGTTTCACTCCTGACCTGCGCAGTCAGTTCCCTCTTGTTTGCACCCGTCTTTCAGGCAGCAACCAAGGACAGGAAATCGTTTAAATCACAGGAAAATGTGATCACAAACCCACAAATATTGGCAGGGGAATGGAGAGTGGGTGAAGTATCTGGATCCACTTTTAACTCATTCTTTCAAGGACAAAACTAGCAAGCAGCTTGAAATTGCCACCTTCAGCGCCCAGCTTGTGATGGCCGTGGAGCCCTTCAAGAGAAGAGGGGGGTCGGGGGACCTCGAGAGATGCTGACTGCCACATGCCATCAGTGCCAGGGGTGAGCTACAACCAGCAACGCGGAGAGCACGTCCTTGGGCCAGCACTTGATGCTGTACAAAGTGGTTTATCAGCCATCAACCCCCTGAACTGACAGCAAAGCAGACTTCCAAAAGCTGGGGCCTGAGCACAGACCCTCTGCCAGGCATCATCACCTCTCCCAAGAGTAAAATCACCACCTACTTCATTAGTCCTACGTTGAATCAGTGAACTGGAGGGGGTGGCTCTGGTTTTGTTTGCTCTTTTTACATCTTTGGAGCTAGAAAAGCACACCTGAGCGGTGTGGGCTGTGGGAAGCCAGTGCAGAGGGCACACGTCTGCATGCCCCATGCCCCTCAGCGCTGCCTTCGCAGGCAGCGTGCCCACCGAAGACAACGGCCAGAGGGCTGAAATGACGGGAGACCCCGGGCCAAAGCACACGAGTGTCAAAATCCTGGGGGATCCTTGCCCAAGACTTGTGGCAATATCTGCCAAGCTCGAACAACCAGGGGTAAATGCATCACCAACACAAAGCACAAAGGAAACGTCTGGAAGCAAAAAGCTGTTGGGATTTCTCAGCTGCAGGAAAAGCAATCGTTTCCCGCTGACTTCTCCATCCGCTTCCCCTCCCCACAGAAGCCTTCTCCATCCTCTCCACCCACCACAGGAGATGGTGCTCCCCTACCTCAGAGGTGCATGGCACAGCAGCACCTTGGGTTTATTCCCAGCACCCCACCAACACCAAGTACCCAAACACGACCCTCGCATTTAGGGTGCCAGTGTCCAGTGCTGGCAGCGAGGCTGCTCAGGGACCTGCCGAGCCCTGTGGGAACCGAAGGGCTCGGGGTGACTCTGGGGTTTGGATGTTTTACAGCGAGTGCATTGCCTGGATGGCACAGGAAGCCTTGGGTGGAGCAGGAACCGAGCGGGGCCGGGCAGCAAGCAGTGGGGTCATGTCACCAAACCTGCCTCCTCCCCACAGCCCGTGGGGACAGACAGCACCTAAACACCGCCAGTGCCTACCACACTCCCCTGCAGTGGAGCAGAACAGCAGAGGTACGTTAACTCTTTCCCTATAATCCCCCTGGCATCAATTAACATACCGCCGAAAAGCAAAAGATTATTAACTTTTGCTAATAGATTATTAAAGATGATTATCACCAGCTGACCGAGCCCGTACCAAAATAGACACACTGCAGGCAGCTCAGAGCAATCATCGGTTCATTCAAGGCAGATAAAAGTTTCAGATCTGGTTTGACTGTTTAAATTTCCAACAATAATCACAATTATTGCTATGCCCATTATCTGTTATATTTCTTCTGTGTTCAGGAAGCCACTGTGGTTATTAAATGCAGGTTGATTATTAAATCGTGTATTGAGGTGGTAAGTCAAATTAGATGATTGCTAAGTCTTGGTAAGTATCTCTGAAATAACCAGTTGTTATTAGACATTTGAGAGGTGCTTCATGAAAATCTAATTGTAATTGCAACTTTTCATTTTACCTCATCTTTCCCGCATGCAAACACACACACACACGCCCTGGCAGCTGATTTCATACTCCAGTATGCGTGAAACACAGAAGAAAGCACCCAAGGTGAGTGCTCGCTGGGAAAATGCCAAGAGACCAGCCAGGACCCACATCCACACCCCCCGAGAAAATCAAACAGCACCTTCAGCATCCGTCTGAAGCTACGGCTCCCAACTGCTGGGCTCCTGGAGCTGCTCGTAGAGCTGGTTTGTGCTTCAGGCATCCGGAGCAGCGAAACACCAGCTCTAAAAGGATGCTCGCGATTCCTCGGCAGCTTTAACCGGGTCTGGGAGAGAGCTAGCATCCCTCCCGCTCCAGCCTAATGCCCAACCTGACATTTAAAATAGCCTTTATTGCCACGTACTTACATTTTAATGTTTTCATGGTATTGCCTGGTGTCTGAAGGCTGGTTGTATAATGGCTGAAATAAATAAGAAAAACGAAGGCATAAATGGTACGGTCTGACATTTAGAAACTTCAACCCATGAGAAGCGCTGCCGCTGTGGTGCAGGTTCCCGTCTCCCCGAGCGGTGCCAGCCCAGGTGCTTGTCCCCGCGCCCCCCAGCCCGCCCGTCACCCCCAGCCCTGCTCCCCGGCCGTACTGGAGGGTGCTGGCTCCCGGCAGCACCGCTCGAGTCACGGTGCATCCCGGCTCAGCCCGTGGGAGGGCAGGCAGCGCTCGAGCGAGCTGGCTCAGAACAAGCAATTTGCGACGTAATCCATATAAACACGGCACGGCGGAGTACGTGGTTGTTATTCACTGATTGAAAAACGCAGTGCGCTTTGGAACATATGACACGGGGGAGGCAAGGGGAAAGGGGGGCTTGGGGAGCGGGAAGAGACAGTCTGTGTGCTGCAAATTGTTATGTCTACGCGGCAAAAGCCTGCCTGAGCTCTCCCAGGGAGCCAAGTGCAGGCAACTGCAGGCAGGGCAAGTGTTTGCCCCTGTGGTTTCCAGCAACGCCGGGGTGAGTTGGTCCCCGGGGCGTGTCGGCACGGTCCCCCAGCACCCATGCGCAGAGCGATGCTCTTGTCCCTCCCTCAGGAGGGGCACTGGGCTCTCACAGGACAAGTGTTTTGTCCAGGTTGCCCTTTGGAGAGCCCAGCGACCGTGGCTGTCTCCAGCACCAGATGCGAGCACCCATCGTGGAGCTGCTCTGACCCCCGCACCCTCAGTGGAGACGTGCCGGGGCCCTTCACGGGGAGTCAGGAGAGCTGGATCCATCCCTGGCCACCTTCAGGGGGTCACTGCCCTCGCTGCCTCTCCCTTCCCATCCGCAGGGTGATGTACCCTCGGGGAACCTGCCGCAACACAGCGTCCCACCTCTGGCAGGGAGAGGTGCCACAGAGACTGCGCTCGATCCCACCCACTGTGATTAACAGCTCAGGCCGTGCTCCAGGAGCTGCCACCAGCTCTGTCTGCGTAAGCAGGCTCACAGGGTGCCCCGGATTAAGCCCTTCAATGCTTTTCTAGTCATTGACTAAGCTGGTGTGAACACGTCCAAGACTCTGCTAATCAAACCCTTGCCGTGGCCCAACCGTCATCCGCAACTGGGCGCCTAATGAGCGCAGCTCCTGTCCAACCACAGAAACATCACCCAAGTTTTCAAGCACTTCATCCACAAACATCCACTGAATCGGCTGTGAGTGATCTAAAATCTGTGGCCAAACGCAGGCAGGGGGACACGTGATGGCCGGGTGCTGGTTGAAGGCAGCATCCTGGCCATGGCTACACACAAACCAGCCCACCTTCCTACTGTGGCCATACGGCTGAGGCTACAACTCTGCATCCACTCAATTTCATCTCAGATTAATCATAGGAAAAAAGCTAAACATCTGCTGAACATCTGCTCAAACAGGTAAGCAGCCCTGGAGAGGACAGGACCTGCAAACACAGGTGGGTCCCTTTCTCCTCCAGTTTGAACAAGGTGTTATTCTCACCTCCTCCAGGGTATCGCCCCATCACCATCACAGGTGCTTGGCACAGAAGCTTGTTTTTCCACACACCCAGCCTGTCTCTACTGCCCTGTAAAAAAGAGATACTGCCTCACCTCTCCCCTGCCACACACTGGGACAGCCACATCAATCTGCACAGAAAGGAGATCAGATGTAGCTCTCCCTACTCTCTGCAGCCCATCACTGCTGCATCTTGGCACCAGCAGGTCATCAGCTTCTTTTTCTGGCTGCCCTTGGACATGTCCCTCTTGGCTGGGGAAGCACAAGTAACCCCCACGCGGAAGAGGCATGCAGAGGAGCCCAGGCAGACAGACGAGGCGAGATGAACTGCTGCCTCCCAGGAGGGCTGCAGGGCTGCCGGCAGCGTTCGGGCATCGGTTACGCTGCAAGGGGACGGCGGGCTGCAAGTCTGCCGGGGGACACTCGCGAGGAGACGACTGGCCACCCCGAGCTGGCAGTGCCAGGGCAGACGAGAGGGGACAAGCAGGTCCCCCAGAAGGAGACACGTTCTCAGTGGTGTCCCTTCCCCAGGGCTATTTCTATCATGAATCCTCTCAGACCTGCTGGTCCAGCTCCAGGCTCAGAGCTGGCTGTGCACTTCACGCTTGGAAAGCTCAGAGGAACACAGACATCCGTCTCATCACGTAGCTCGAGAGAGGCAAGTCTGCACCACAGAGAGAAGAAATCAAGCTGTGGCTCTGGAGCATCACGTCCACAGTCACCCTGGGAAGGCTCGACTGGGCTGCCTTGACCAGCGACTGCCTCTTAAAAGAGGACTCCGGGAACTGGAAATATTGATAAATAAAAGCACCTCTCTTCCCTCTGTGCTCATAAAAATCAAAGCGAGGAAGCTGGCGTATGGTGAGTGACAGAGACCTTCCTCCTGGGAGAAGGCAGTGGAGTATCCGTTTTGGTCTGCGCCTGGGTTGGAAGATGCTCAAGTGCATGTGGACATCTCGGATGCCCTGATGCCACTCAGCTCACCAAAGGCTGCCGATCCTTTTCCACTACTACTTATCTATGATATAAACAGCCACTCAAATTCTTAGTTAGCAAACCTAAGTGTTAACAGACAAGCACTGGAACACATCACTTGAAAAGAAATGCCCAAACATTCAGAAATAAGAAACTCTGGGACCCAAACCCAACATCCACATGACACCAGCATCTCAAAGAGATTTTTGTCTGCACAACAGCCTTGGCACTGCACCTCAGCCCACGCAGTGGAGCAAGCCCAGGAGACAAGTTCTACCTACCCCAGAGAGAACATATCCTCATGGACTAAATAGTTAAAGAAACTTTATTCTCAACAGGGCAGGGACTGAGAAACAGCATCTTCCCTCAGAGCCATCTGCAACCTGCACAGAATCACAACTTTCTCAATGAGTAAGCAGAAGTAAAGCTGCCAGGTCAGATGGGTAAGGTGACATGTTCAAAACATCCATACTGTTTCTCCAGGGTAAGGGACATGCAATGCATTTCTCTGGGGAATGACATTTAAGAAAAACATAATTGCAATGCAAAGCTATTACTGGAAAAAACCTTGAATTTACTGCAAGCTCTTTAAAAATAAAACAGAATGAAAGGTCTCAATTGCTTTCTGGCCACTGCAGCGTTCAGACTACACATCTCAGTGACATTTCTCCCTGGGGAAACACGGGGTCATTTTTAAAATGGTCCCGCTACACTGCAGGGGTGAAATGAGCTGAGTGCTGCTTTACTGAGTCACAACCTCCTCCTAACCTAGAGGGCAGCGCCAGCTTCCCGGGACCTGAACTGGATTCCTGCTTCCCAACGATCTCTGGGCAGGGGCAATTTCCACTGTGGGGACAGGAACCGAGCCCAGCCAAGCAAAGGGCAGCAGCCGTGACTACGCAGCACGCTGGTGTGTTCTGCATCGGCTGGGGCTGACGTGGGGGCCAGGGAAGAGGTGCAGGGCCACCCAAAACCCCAGCAGACCGGCACCAGCAAGGAGTAATGGGCAAAGGGATTCGGGGACAATTCTGCATGTTTAAAACCCCAGGAGCACAAAAAAGAGGATCCTCCGAAGAGGATTAGACATGAACGACACCTCTAAGATAAAAAGTGCAGGGCCAGACCTTGGAAGGTCAAAGCAGTGAGAAGCCAGGAACCAGCAACAAACACTTGCTGCTTCCTTGAGTTCTGCAACCCGAGGACACCAGTTTCAGTGAAGAGCCTGTAAGCCTGAAAGCTCAGAGGGAGCTGTTTAAGAGACTGAAGCCAGGAATTAAGAGTTTCCTACCAGAGCTGGGCCATCTCCCAGCAACTTCCAACTTGATGGGAAACCCATGACACAGACCCAAAACGTCTGGGTAAATCCCTATTTATGCTATACTGGATCACTCTCAAAACCCCTCCTTCCAGCTAACGCTACAGGCAGCCTCAACAAGTCCATCGATGTGCTCAGGCAATAAGATTTCTTTTTTTGCTCAAACACAAGCCCCTCGGAGCACCCTGCCGCCAGCAGGACAGAAGGCAGAGCCCCACCACGGCCCCGCCGCCTGTTAACACCAGCACAAGCCGGGGACGCAGCCTCCGGCTCCGTCCTGCCAGCAGCACCCAAGACCTCAAACAACCTCACACTGCTCGCAGCCACCGTTCGCCAACGCTGCGGTAACCTCCGGTCTCTCTCAGCTGTGACTAACCGATTTCCACCATGACCTCTCGCCTTGCACCATCAGCCCCTGGCAAGCTGCCCCACGACCGAGCCGATGCGCATCCGTCACCATCGCTCTTGCAAATGCAATAACCAGAGCTCTCTGAACAACCAAAAGCAAGACGCCAGCAGCCTGAGCGGAGCCGATAGCAATCCAAGACCCTGCATTTGGGTGACAGTCAGCACCGCTCCTCGCAGAGGTTTTGCACAGGATTAGCACCAGGCTGCTCCAGCCTCCCCGCAAGAGACCTCTGGGTTGCAGCAGCTCCAGGGCCGGTGCACGTTGCGTGCAACACGGTGGAGCAGACATGCACGTCGGGCAGAGCATGCAAAGCTGCTCTCCTTCCTAGAGCTGCTTCCTTTCCAACTCAGAAGAAGATCTGACTATTCATCTCGTCTCTCAGAGGCCGTTGGCAGGTCCCGGCTGCTGTTTTGCCCGACACAGCATGGGGGCTGGGCCATAGGAAGCGTCTCTCTCTGGGCAGACAGATGAGACAGTCTGCAAGACGCGCGCAGAGCCCAACCGGGGTTTTGCAGGGTTTTCTCAGCAGAGGTTTCCCCTCCCCTCTGAGGAGTAAGGCAGGGTGACGGAGTTTGCACTGGGCTCTGCTACAGCTCCCCCCGTGTGATGTCAGCGCCCAGGGACAAAGCATCAAGAAACTAAAAAAAGGAAAAAAAGGAGAAAAAAAAAAGGGGGGGGGGGGGGAGGAAATGCAACATCTTTTGGAAGCACCAACCCCAGGCATTGCCAACCTTCAGAGCAGAAAGAGAGCAAAGGGTTTGACCCTGGTGACTCAAAGGAAAAATAACGAGCACTACCTCCCCAAACAAGGAAGCGGGCTTCGACACGTAGCAGCGAGCACTAATTTCCTTGTGACCTCTCCCTTACACACCCGGGGAAGATGGTGATTAGTACCACCTCCACAAGGCACTCCAAATTACAGCTGCCGCGGCCTGTGAGCTGCCCGCTCCAACCTGGCAGGAACGGCTGCCTCCATTGCACCCCGCGGCCAGTGCAAGGCGAGAGATGCTCCGTCAGACCACATCTGTCCCCCTCCGAGCCTTCCAGCAGCGTCGCAGCACCCTTTCCCAGCACCCTTCTCCAGGACTCGGCCCCGCAGGGGTTGTTTTCAGCCACCCCTCCAGAAATCAATAGCTTGACTTACACATGGATTTTGCTGGATGAGGGGGCAGCCCCAAACTGACAATTTGTTATAAGTTGTTTTTCTCAGTTTCCCTGTGTGTGAGGGAGACAGCAATAGGATGTGAGCAAGTCCCGATACCTGCAGGTTGTTGCAGCTGCAACCGGGCTGTGCTTGCAGAGCACCCTGCAGCACCCTCCTCCGCCTGCAGCAGGGTGGGACAGAGGAGAGTCGTCCCAGCACCCGTCCCTCCCACGCCGCACCACACGGCCGGCTGGCCAGGCAGCCGCCCCACAGCCCCGCTGCTGCGGCTGCCATCAGCAGAGGAAGCCATCGGTATCCCAAGCGGAGGCAGCCTGTGCCGCAGCCCCTTCCGCCACCCAGCTCCGCTGCAGCGTGCGAGGAAGGAGCCTAAGGGTTAAGGCTCTCCGAAGAGGGCTGCGTGTGTGTGTCTGCCTGC
This sequence comes from Ciconia boyciana, assembly GCF_034638445.1. Classification (NCBI taxonomy): domain Eukaryota; kingdom Metazoa; phylum Chordata; class Aves; order Ciconiiformes; family Ciconiidae; genus Ciconia; species Ciconia boyciana. The sequence continues at coordinate 10,642,358 of NC_132948.1, forward strand.
GCTTCAGTACTCATCTCAGCCGCTTCGCTTCCTGCTTTGGTGCCGTGCCAGCAAGAGGTCCCAGCCAGCCGCAAGCTTCCTTCTGACAGCTTAGACACACACACAGGGTGCCGTGCTCGCCACCCGGGGACCTCTCCAAACCGGGCCCGGCTCCCGCTCCCCGCAGCAAGAGGTAACACTCACCAGCTCCACCTGGGGACCCAGTCCTTCCAGGATCCGGTGGGCAGCCTCTGCCTTCTTCTGCAGGGAAGAAAGGGGAGAGGGAGAAGAAAAGTTATTTCTGCCATCGGTCACAGTCGCAGCCCTCTGCACCAGCTCTCCCCCTGTGCTAAAACCCCTTCCCAAACCTCCGCAGAGCCGCCACAAATCCCACCCCTGCCCGAAAGTGGGTGGCAAGGTTCAGCTCAGCCTCTGGACCTGCAGGAAAGCCCCACGGACGAAGGGCTCCGGCACTCGAGTTATCACGACTTGAACGCATCCAAGCTCTGCCCGGGAAGCGACCCGAGTCCCCGACCCCTCTGGGTGCCAGGCGGGGGGATCGCACCCGCTACCTCTGCACGGCCGCCGTGCGAGGAGGAGGGCGGGTGAGCCAGCACGCGCACAGAGATGCCCTTTCTAGGATTCATCGCTTCACGAGCATGTGATCATTAGATTTGAGCTGCCCTTGGCTCCTCGTCTTGCTCTCGCTTCCCTCCCCTCCCTGCCGCAGAGGAGCCCTTCTCTGCCCCCTCCCGCCCCCGGCCAAGCTACCTAGTGCTTATTAGAAGAAAAAAACCACCCAGGAACACGTGTCACGGGCTGTGCAGTGGTTACTAATTAAACAGGCCTGAAAAAAAGACATGGGTTGGTTGCAACAGGAGTCTAAATAAAAGATGACAGTTTCAGTAAACAGCACTTCCTCGCAAAGCCAGGCTTTTCAGTGGAGGTTACCGACAGTCCAATAAATACAGATCGCTGCACGCTGCCGACGAGCCACGGGGCTGAGCTGATAAAGCCAAATACCTGGCAGCGAGGGGGGTGAGGAGACAGATTTTTCAGAGGCGTTTGTTCAATAAAATAGGTAGTTTTAGCTATTTTGGGGTAGGGGGGAGAGAAAATCCACACTGCCTAAAATAGGGGTGAAGGAGCAGTGGGAGGGCTGAGCTTCCCAGGATTTAAACACGGGGTGGGGGGGGGGGGGGGGGGGCAGGAGAGGAGAAAGAGGGGAAAATCCTTTTTTGAAGCACATTCAACATTTTAACCCAATAAGCACTAGAAATTTTAACCCAATAAAATTTTTAACCCAACATTTTAACCCAATAAAAACTGCAGGATGGGAGCTGAGCCCCAGGGCTGGGGAGCTGGGGAGGGCTGGGCTCTGGGCTCCCCGGCAGAGCCAGCGGGGCTTTGGCAAACCCGGGGTGAAGACCCCACCCGGCAGCGAAGGGATTTAAGCTGCGGGGGTCTGGCTCGTGCTGCTCCCCGGCACCGGGCACCTCTCACCTTCCCGCCGGCTCACAGCAGGATGAGTTTCCCAGGGTCTCGGCACAGGGGATGTCTCACCAAAAGCTGGCACATCGCCCTGCCGGCTTGCCCCCACATCCGCCCCCCTTGGTGGGTTTCCGAGAGCTTCACCTACCCCCCCGCTGCCGGCCAGTCCTCAGAAGCGCCAACGCAGCCGGTAAGTGTGCAAGTTCCTCACCGGGGCTTTGCACACCCACACACAGTCTGATCTGCCAGCGTGCACTTTTGCAGAGTTGGTCCCGGGAGCAGCTGCATGAGTCACGCTGCCCGCAGCCACGCTCAGGGCCCTGACGAAACAGCCCCGGCCCAGCTGCAAAACCTGCGCCAGGTGCCTCACCGCAACAGGGCGACCAGGACACGCTTCCAGCTCCTCTCTTTACTGCACACCCGGAAGGACACAAAGCTTCTTTGCAATTTAGAAGCGACTTCAAGGATGCTAGGAGAGATGTAATCATGAAGCGTGCCTGCTCCAGCACCGTCCCCACACGTACGCACGATGCACGCAGCAGCCCCGCTATTAATGCATCCCTGCCTGTTCAGCTGCAGCGCTCCTGCGCAGCAGACCTTGGGGTTGACAGATGTCACGATCGCTGCGTGTACCTCACAGGCAAGGACACACACACACAGAGAAGTGGAGCAGCTAGCAATGCTGTGGCAGAGCCCGAAACGCAGCTGGAGCCCGTCCCAGCGAGCTGCTCTGCCCCTCTGGCCTCTCCCGAGTCCCTGCTCCATCCTAGGAGGACCACGGGCGGGGAGGTGCCCCCAGCGCCGGCTCTCTCTGCAGCCCTTGGGGATGCGCAGACGGGGCTTGCTCCCACACTACCGGTGTGCCGCTTGCTGCACGCCACGCTTCTGTCCGGTGCTGGACCAGTGGCGAGAAGTACAGCCATCCTGGTGATGGAGGTGGGTCTTTGGAGAGCAAGCGCATCCCGAAACACGCTGGGAAACAGCTGCGACAGAAGGAACTGCCTACCCTTGCCTGGGGCTCGGCCTCCAGGGAAAGGAGCCACGTGTTTACACACAGCAATTACATTTTCCGCACTGCAATAAACTGCTCCCAGCTCTTCTCCCATGCCAGATTGCTGCCGATGTGAGAGTGCGTTGACACGTAAGGGAAAGAAGGGACCATCCCCACCTTCCCCACAGGGGAAGCAAAGTGATCCACGGCACCAGGACCTACCTGCAAAGCACAGCACTCGCAAAGCTTTCGATCAACGGGGCATAACATGTGGCCCAAGCTGCAAGAGATATATCAACCCTCCTCATAAAATACCGCATCTGCTACAGAGCGCGTGCCTCTTCCATATGAGATCCCCCCCCATAACGGGGATTTCCCACCGGGTTCAGAAGACAGGAGAGACCCGGCTAACACAGCACCCAGCTCTGCTGTCCCCAGGGATGCTCCAGCTGATGATGGGGAAATCAAACCACAGCAAATGCAGCCCGGGCAAGAAACCCAAGAGCCGCACAGCCCGGCCTGGCTCCCCCCAAAGCATTAGACGTTTCCACCGCTGCGCACCTGAATCCATCAACAGGAACAAGCCAAGTCTGCCTGGAGACTTGCCCCTTGGAAATATTCATCACGTGATGGAGAACTCCCAGCCAGAGCTTAATATTTTGGTCTCCAAGAGCTATAAAATCTGCTGACCTTGGAGAACATCAGCATCGTGGCATGCAGAAACTTTAAACAATTAAAACCAGGGGATAAGATTTTCGGGGGGGCATTAAAACTGCTACAAAAGACACTGCATCCGCTGCCAAGAGGGTGATTTGGCCAACCGCCCTCCTGCCCCCACGCTTGCTGGCCAGCAGGAAGCAGCAGCTTACCTGAATATTTTCTGATGCATACTGGGGACAAAAATCAGCACCCTGATTAATTGCAAGCAGCGTAATTGTGGGTAGAAGATTGCAGCCCCAGCTCGAGGCAGCCTGTGCCACCAGAGGCCCGTTCTCCTGGGCACCAGCGCTGGTGAAAGATGCCCTGGCGGCAGCGGATGGCACAGCTAGGAACCGATGATGCTGGAGGTCCGTGCGTACGATGCGATTAACTTCAAGAAAAAGCCGAGTATGTTCAGCTGCTGCATTTGCCATGTTTAGACAACTTAATGAGACAACCTAGAGGCAAATCACCATAGGCAGAACATGTGGCGAATCAAGAAGAATGACATAATTTGTCCTGCATTAACCGCCTGTAACGTACACGTCTCCAGAACGAAAGATCAGGAGGGGAAGCTATTCCGAGCACGTCATATCTTTGTACGTACACAAAGAAATGCCTCTATCTTGAAAGCTACCCAATTAACACTTGACACCCTCTGTAATTGCTGATGCTCCTTGCTGCATTTATCAGATCATAGCAGAACCATAATGAGCTGTCTGAAAGGCCACGCAGACAGAGGTGAGAGCTGGTGGCAGAATTGGGAAGGTCGATTATGCCCAGCAGAAGGTTCCCACCATGCTGGGTCTCGTCCTGGAGGACAGACAGACACGGGGAGACATGCTCCCGCCTGGGGACCCAAACAGCCAGAAGCCTGGCTGGGGAATTTAGGCAAACCTCAAACTGTTCACGTGCAAGAGCAGCCCCCAGCTCTCTCCACAGACACAGGACCTTTGCTGAAGACCGCCAGCAGCCTTGTTAAATCCTTTCCTTTCCAAAGGCACAGCCACCTAGGACTCGGTTCCAATATTGATTTCGTTAGGAGTACGTTTAGTGATTGACCCTGCAGAAGGAAACCAGAGGGTTCATCCTACATTTGCTGAATAACCCCACCCATGCCTGCAATCCCTGTTATTTAACAGAAAGAAACGCGTCAGGAAGCAAATCTAGCCATTACTTCTAGTGAGATGCATGAAGATCCCCACCGGTTTTATAGTCCCTCTGCAGCTCCACAGCAAGCAGCTAATGACCCCTTTTCCCGATTCGGTACAGACTCCTGAAATATTGCTACAGCACTGGGAGCAGCGGCATTCGCGGAGGGACTGAAGCCCCAAGGCTGAATTTTGCTCCCATTTACCATCAGAGTCGCTTTGCTCTGGTAGAGCGGCTCTGGGTTTCACACTGGCACGGGCATGAGCGAACCGTGGGCACTTCCAAGGGCAGAGGCACCTCCTCTGGAGCACGTTTAGGCACGACTCAGACGGAGAGCTGAAGCCCATCACATACTAGTCCTCCATGTGCATTTCGGAGGGATCAAGGTGTCTCAAGAAGTGTGGCTGAACCGCAAACACTGCTCTGTGCCACTGCAGGGCCCACGGATGCAAAAGGGGACCCGCAGATATGGCAAGCAGCAGCACCTGCCCCCCAAAAACCTCCCTCCCCATCTCCCCACGGGCAGGGGCACGGGCAGGCAGACCACGGCTGGGGAGGTCACACTCTTACCCCATCTCATGCTCCTCCAGCAGGCCTGGAACTAAAGATATCTTCATCAAGAACAAAAACCTCCCTGCAGACTATGAAAGTCTCCATTCTCGCCTAAAAAGCATTTGGCTTCCAAAGCAAACTCCAGACCCTTGTTTTTCCTTTGAAGAAACTTAAAATAGGTTTGGGAGGGGAAAGTGGGCAGGAGAGCAACTTCCCGGCCATGTGAGCTCCCGCGGGGATGACGAGCCGACCCCACGAGGCAGTGCAGCATCCAAAACCAGAGGAGGGAGAGTCTGGGATTTTGCGTGGGCTCTTCTTAAAGCAAAGTTTAAAAATGGAAGAGAAGGAAACACAAGAGTTATTTTGAGAAAGCGGATCTGAAATTAGGAGGCGGCATTTTCTTGGACTGACTCCAGCCATCGCTCCATGCAGTGCAAAGCTGCTGCAGCTGAACCGTGCTCCCGGGGTTATTTATAGCAGCCCGAAAGCAGCAGCGCTGGGGAATGGAAAGGTTTCTACTTGGGACCAGGCATGTCCTGCACAGAGATAAGCAAAGCCCTTCGAGAGGCAGGAGAGCTGCGCACAGGGCGGCACTGCGAAAAATTCCTGTCCCGGCAGCAGGATGTCCCAGGGGCAGGCGGAGCTGCAGGAGTGGCACGGCAAAGAGGCAGGCTGGAGTTGGACTTTGTTTAAAACAAAATTCGGGAGGAGTGTGGCAAGTCAGCAGAAATCGTGGAAACTCTCAGGCAAGACACCTTTCTACATGAAGCAGAAAAGCAAACAGTCTGGGGGGATTTAAAAGCCCTACCTCTGCGCCAAGATCTGCCGGGACCAAACCATGACCTGGCAGTACCAGTTTCATGGGGAAAGGTTTTCATTCCTATGACCGCGGGTACTAATTTTTTCCCCTTTGAACCTCAGCATCTTCCCTCCAAGAGCCAAACCACCCCAGCGATTTGCTGCCCTCCCCACAAAGCAGGTGGGATGAGCCCCGGCACCATGGGAAGGGAAAGCAATGCTCTTCCCTCCCCAGCTCCCACCGCCGGCAGGGATGGCCACCACCGGTGCTCTCGACCCAGCCGCAGGAGCCGGAGGATGTGTGCCCTCCCCCAGGCTCTCCTTGAACCCAAACGTCCCCGAGCAGCAGGGGACATCGCTCAGCCTCGGTGGTGCGTGCCAGTCTCCTCTCACCCGGCCCAGGGGCTGATGGTGCCCATGGGATGTGGGTGCCTGCACACTCCCCACTTCCCCACCTCCCTGTGTTTGGCTGGAGCCATCTCCCCACCGCACCAGCAGCGATGGAGCCCCGTCCCCGAGGCTCGGGCCAGCAGATGCATGCAGCAGTGGTTACGAACGACTAATCACAAATAGCGAGAAAACTGAGGAAGCGGGTCACGTTGGAGCTGTGTCTTAATACCAGTCCCCGCCTATCCTGTGCAGAGTGTGACAAGTCGACTCATTTCGGTTGCTCACCCGTCTCCAGCTTTGCCTTGTCATTGCCAGCCAGTTTCTGTGGTCGGCTCACTCGTACTCCATCCACAGCCAAGGGGTGAACCCCCCGTCACAGCCGGGTTTCCACTCACACGCTGACCTAGCATCACACTCTGTCGTCTGCAAGGTTACGGTGACAATCAAAGGCACATTAATTTTAAAGCAAGGTGCTAACAAGGCTTTGCCATTGCAAACCATTGCTTAACGTTTTGCCGTTCCCAAACTGCTGAAAACACTGGCATTGCACAGCAGGCTTTTAGAAATCAAAGCCTCGGCACTGGAGCAGTTACGGCAAAGTTCCGGTCACCCAACCCAAGGAGCCAGAGCCCTGCTGCAGGGTCTACACTTCTCCCTCTCAGAGATCTGGGTTCTCTGCACTTCTCGTCCTTCTTTCCAGGACCTGAAAATGCAGGACACAGCATTATCTGGTCTGGGTTAGTCATGGACAAAGCTTCTAAGTCAACGCACCTACTGGGAACTCCAGATCCTGAGGCAGACATTAAAAATAGACATCAGGACCATTAAAAATACCACCACCACCACCAAAATTTCCTTAAAATCCGAGAAAAAAATAAAAGGATTCTCAATGACTCCAGGCTAAATGGTTCAATTTTACCTTTTTGGAAATCTTGCTATAATGCAGAAGTGCTAATAGCATCCAACCTCTGACCTTTCCAGTCTTCCTCTGGACTATCTGAAAGCCCATCTTGCATCACTGAGCCAAGATGAGGCAACCCCAGAACAAAAGTTACTAGAAACAAAAGTAAAACTAACGAGGCCCTTTCAGCAGCCAAATACGAAATGTCCCCACCCCGACTACCACATAAACTAGAATTTGAAAAAAACCCTGCAGATTTAATGCTCCAAAGCAGTTTCACTGATAAGGTTTTATTTACCGCACCAGCTCCGTGCTGACGATGCAGGCCTGATTCTTCCCTTTCTAATGTAAATCAGGAGTTCACAGAAAATCCGAGTTATACAGACATAAAATCCCCATGGGATCTGAGTCACACTCAGTGCCTTTGAGTAGTTAACAGCTAGATTATACTTTGCAATGCTAAAAGTGTTCATTTATTTATTCTCTTATTTAGGGATGGGGCATTAATGCTTTATGAAGGTATTTGAGGAGGGTAAATGGATAGCTGGGAACACGCTCCGCACAGACACAACAGCAACAGAGGGTGGAAAAAGTTCAAAACAATCCTTTGAATTCCAATTTTACAGCATAATGCTGAATTTATAGATAGATAGCTGTGCCCTTTTGAAGGAACAAGCACCGAGACAGAAAACGAATTAAAATTTAATCATATTGATTTCCACCAACTCAATCCCAAGAGCGAGACAGACGCTGCTGCCTGCTTCCACTGCCTGCACTGCATCAAACCCAGTTTTTCGGAGGGCTGACAGCAGAGCAGGGATGGGTTTGCGCGGCCGCAAGCCACAGGCACCCGCAGTACGCAGGGGCGATGCGGGGGGACTCGTCCCAGCCCTCGCCACGCTGCAGTGGGTCGCAGCACGCGGCATCCCCTCTCTGGCACGGCGGTGGAGGGCAAAGTCACACCGTGTCCTGACGCGACCTCTCCCTCTCCGATAAGTGAGCTGAATGTTTTAGAGGAAAGCTGACGTGCACTTGTTTGCAGGGACAGGGCTGACACAAGGATGGATGCTGCTTTTTATCCACTGGTCTCCAAGCAGGAATCCCGCCTGGCTCCAACGCACGGCAGGTCCGCAGAGAGCCTTCAACCACCCGGATCCGTCATGACGGTCGGAGAGAAGGCACAAGCACGCCTGCGTGCATGCGTGCACGGTAGCTGATGGGGACTTTGGGCATGCAGGGGACTTGGAGGAGAATTCACCCAGCAAAGTCACGCGCCGGTGGGCTGCTGGCACGGCCACGGCTGCCACGGTGCAGCATCCTCCAGTACACGCTGACGAGGAGAGCTCAGCCAGCCCAGCGTCCCAGGAAAGGCACGGAGAGCAATCTGGAGCAACACCAATGCTGCCTTCCTCCCCATGCTTAGCAAGGGACCTGGAAATTTCTATTTAACGCACAAAAACATCTTCAAGCCCAGGTATGCTCAATGAATTTCAGGGGAAGACGGATGCAAGGAATCCCGTGAGCGGCCCAGCGGATTAAAGCCACGGCTAAAAATACGCACAGAGGATCTGCCCTGGTTACAGGGATTTGAGGTGAAGGTAGCTAAATTCTCTGGATACAATAACGCATCCCAGAGGGGCAAATTAAAGCTTGCAAGGAGGCTGTGCCACACAGCTACCACCTTAGAGGTGCCAGACCCAGCAGGGATCAGCTTCCCCCCGCAGGGGAGACACTAAAGGTCACTCGCACAGTTTAATTCAGGAGATCCCCAAGGCCTGCATTGCTGTCAGCCTCTAGCAGCAACCAAGACACCCGTCACAACCTGATTTCCTCAGGCTCTGCACCATCCTGCCAGCACCCGGCTCCCGCAGAGGGGCTGATGACTGGCAAGCGCACCCCATCCTGCACCCGTGCACCCCGCAGCCGAAACAGTCCCCTGAGCTCCCCGCTACACCTTCTGAACGATCTCGGCAATTTTAGCAGCCATCGCTGTTTTCAAACATCATTCTGGCTCTTCAAGGACTAAAAGTACTTTTGAAAATAGGACTCAGATGCTTTTGAAAATGCTACCCACTGTTTACTCTCAGTTTAGTCTACAGATAGTAACAAAAATGTTAACTTCCATTCTCATACATCCTTTCAGAAACGGTACAGTTTGCACTCACAGTTGAAATCTTGGCATGGAGACACGCACGTGTTTTTCTGTGTTATACTGCAAACACTTCCCAAAAGGTACTTTTCCAGGTGCAATTTCACAGCTCATCTTTGGAGACAAGATAAAGCGGCTCTGGTCAGCACGTACCCAGGGCAGGAGGCACCTGGATCTCAGTGACCACAAATAAGAATATCAGCTGCCTCTCTATAAACCAAGTTTCCTAAAAGCTTCCCAAATGTTAACCACAGCCTCACAGTACAGGATTTCACCACAGTCAAGAGCAGCTTCTCTCCACTCTTCCCCAGCAGAATCTGTACAGTCAACTTTTTTTTTCTGGAAATCAATTACTTGTCCAGCAGAGTGTAGCAAGAGGGGATTACAGGTCACTTTTTCCACAATTATCCTCTCCGACGCCAAGGAACTTTTCAAATCATACATGTTAAATAGGTCACAAGAGGGAAAACCAGCATGATAGGCGTTTAGCATCAGAAAACCTGAATTCTGAGAAAATCTGATATAGGCCAGCGCCAACCTGCATCCCAGCCCCTCATCCATACCCAGCACAGTGGTAAGAAAAATATATAGACTTCCCTGATGAACCATAAGCCAAAATTAGAAACCATTCACCCCTGCAAAGCCACAGCTATCACCAAAAGGAAAGTAGGTCACAGAACGGCTGGCTAACTTGATTTCCCGGTGTTGCTAGCTGCTCTGTCCTTACGTAACCTCCTCTCTCCCATGGACCGTTTCTGGTGTCTCCTTTGTTCGGGGTATAACTGCACGCAGTGTGTAACTCCGGCACAGCCTGGCAGGAGCGGTGGGAACAGGCACAGCGGCACCCGCGCGCTCGGTGAAGCACAGACCCGCGGTTCATGAAAAATTAAACCAGAGCCAGGCGACAGCCCCTCCACGAAGCGCGCTGCCTCCCACCTGCTCTGGCGTCGGCACAAGTGCTGGCTTTCTCCCCCTTCCACAATATTGCTCTTTAAAGATCATCTCAGGCTTTGCCAGTTCTTCTGGGGTGCTTTGCTCTCTCGCCTCTTCCCGAGGCCTGAATATCTTCTTTTTATTTGCATGTCTTACTGCACGCTGCCTCCCTCAAGCAAGCCGCAAGCTGAGCGATGAGAGCAAACCAAGCTTTTCCTCCCTTTGCGTACAGGCTGGAGCCCTGGATCAGCCGTTACAGCCGCTTTTCCTGTGAGCAGACCTCGAGGCATCCAACTTTACTGCTTTTCTGCAGCACAGAAGAGGTGAAAAGGCTTAAAATTTGGCTCAGTGACCTTCCCCGCTCTTGATCAGTATGTCTCTATCTGCCTCACAGCCCTTTGCTCCTACCAACTCACCTTGCAATTAAGTGTTCAGCTGCAGCAAAGCCACGGGTCAGCACAACCACGCCCGGGGCTCTCCTCTCCGACAGACGGCTGGGTACGCCGGCACGCTCTGCTGCCACCAAACCCACCCAAAGCAACCCGGTGTCCGACCACCAGCCGCTCTTTTCCACCCACAATCCTAACTGACGCTGCTCCCACGTCCTTTCCTCTTCCACTTTTCCTCCTCCTGGCCCCAAGGGGAAGAGCAGTCATTACCAAAAGGCATCCCAAACATGTCCAACGGAGGCGAGAGACTGACAGCTGAGCCTGGGGATGCTCTTTAGAAGGACAATTGCATCCTGGATCCCGCCTTTGTTACTGGAGGCACGACAAAGGCAATGCTGTCGGCGAGGCTCAGCACATCCTTCCCCTTGTAGCCCGCAGCTCGGCATCCCCCTGCTACGGCACTTAACAGGGTCCTTCCATCACCCAGCCTCAGCCACTGTAATCGGCCAGCACGGCTCTGTCGACTCTCCGTTGCCCATAATACATCATGCCTTCTTCAAAGGAGGAACTTCCCTCCAGCCCGCTATGGTTTCTATCAAGCAGAAGGGAAGGGTTGTTTGGTTTGAGTCTCCTATCCACGGATGAGCTTGCTTACACGCTACTCACAAGGGGACTTTACAAGAACAGGGGAAGAATCATCATTTACCCATCCCAGGGATCACGCAGACATGAACACGGAGCCAGATTTGAAATTACGCAGACATTTGGTGTCAGATGTGACCTTCGCTTGCTGAGCACCCACCTGGAATAAGAGCACCCTATCACGAAGGTTAATAGCAAAACGCTCCTGGTAGCAGCCTGGCTTTGAGGATCGGCGTAACTTGGAATAAAGCTGGGCACGCTGACAAATGGATGCCACCAGCTCCGAGCACTGTATGCGACAGCGTCCCGGGTATTATGGCCACGCACTTTCAAGGAGAAATGTAGAACTCCACGCCTGCTCTCCGCACTCTTTGCCACCGCCTGTGGGACAGGGCAGCAACGCCGAGGGACTGCCCTGAGCCGTGGCAGAGGCTTCGAGAGCAGATCGTGTTTGCTGTGGAGGAGGTGATGGGAGACTCGGGGAGACGGGAGGGAAAGGGTGACCCTGCTGCTGGCGTGGGCAGAGACAAGAGGTGACAAAGCAGGACAAGGGTCTGGCAGGACCCTCAGCCCTGAGCCAGGTCCAGCTAACAGGGACTGCTACGACACAGGCCATTGGGGATACAATGGCTGAAGAACACCTTTCCTTCCTGCCTCAGCACCATCACCCACTTCTTCCCTTTGTAACGTGGTCCAGGTACGTGAGAGTGTCCAAGGAAGATGGCGCTCAAGGGAACAGGAATAAAAATGTTTGAGACCTCCTTTTTTTGAACCTAACCCCTTGCACAGGAGGCACAAGCCATCTAGCCCAAGACCCTTGAAGAGGGCACTTGGTGGTGCCATGGGGAGAACGGCTTTGAGGAACACTCGGCACCTGCCCCCAAAGCCCAGTGTCTGTAAAGCTACCACCAGCCGGTGCTTGCTATCGCTTCAAACACATCGACCTCAGCCTTCACCCACTCACACAACAGACCGTGCCAGTGTTTGGTTTCCTATGGCTCAGGGAGAGAAGCAGATGGAAAAAGGAAAACCAGGAAAATTGCACTGCCTGGGAGCGCAGGGTATGCAATTTTTTTTTTTTTCTTTTTAGGAGTCAGGCACCTGGATTTCTGCAGCTCCCAGTGAAATCGCAGGCCTCGCAATTCAAAATAATTAGCGACTGGTAGTTTTCCTTTTATGCAAAATCATCCTTTTTATCCAACACCTAAATGAAAATGAATATGCTTGATTATCTACCAAAGGGCCCAATTTCCTAGCATCGCTCTGAAGCACACAGCAAAATTTGTGTCTCCTCAGGCTGCTATTACAGGCAATGGCTGAGTGCAACAAATGAGCGGTCAAGGCAGAGATCCAGAGCCAGGGATGCCAGCCTGACCTTTGCTAATGCTATTTACAGCATCAAATATCCACAAATCCAGACACGGCTGTATGCACGTCCTTTCTGCTCCAGCCTGGGGGGCTCAGGGGCAGCCAGGAGAGCTCGTAGCTGGCCTGCCAGTATTGAAGCATCACGGATGTCCCCCTCCATCTGTGCAGCCCACCCCACCATGCCAAAGCCCACCCTTTGAGGCAGCTTTTGACCGGGTTCACTCCCAGGAGAGAGGATGAAACAAGCTATTTAACAGACAGGGCTCTGAAGCATCTCCTGGACACTTCAAATCTAAGGCTGATCGCAGGAAACCCCCCCAGGCAGGTTCTTCTAAAGACATTTGTGCTCAAGCCGCACAGCAGAGCGAGCTCCTCACAGCACAGCCCTCTGTCCCCTCTGTTGTCACAGTCCCCGACGGGGCTCCATCTCCCACACCATCTCTCCATCCACCTCCCACAGCCTCCGCCCCAGGGGTCTTGCCCAGGGGAATCCCCTACCCACCCCTTACCAACCTCCCTGTCCCTGGCCAGGTGACACGGCACGATCGCACCTTTGTACTTCCATCGTTTCCAGACTCACCCTGTTCTCGTCGTAGATGATCTGCACCAAGCTGCGATGTTTGGACTCGATAGGAGGGGGGGAGATGGGTTTTTCAGGCTCTGGTGGTTTGGCTGCTTCTTCCTCCAACTGTTGCTGTGGAAGGAGAGGGGGGAGGAGGAGGGTGAGTCACAGCGAGAAATGCAGCCGTCCCCATCCACACAAGACTCTCTGCGGTGCCACGACCCAGGCAGAAACCACCATGGCAGGAAGCTTCCTGCGAGACATGAGCAGGCTCAGGCCGTGGAGGGACGGGGAGAGGGAGGAGAGCTGCGTAACATCCCCAGCCACGCAAGTGCAGCACTGTCCTGCCCCAGGCACCCGGCCCGTGCTGGTGGGTCGGTGCTTTTTAGGCATGGAGGATGAAGACCTGCCTTGAACGAGCCTCCTGGAGAGGACTCGAGGCTAGAAATAATGATTTTCCTGGAAACGCTTAAAGGGAACCACGGCTCCAGCCCAGCTCCCTGCTGCTACCTGCCTCCAGAGCTGCCGCCACGCTGCAGGGAGCAATGGAGGAGCGAGGGGTTAGCAGCAAGGCTGCTCTCCACCTTCAGCTTTATCTTGCGATGCTGTGGTTGGAGGAGACGCCCCAGGATGACTGTTCTAGATGAAATGACTTGTGCACCAGCTGCCCCTGCACCGCGCAGCCAGATGAGCCAGTAAGTACGGCAGAGGAGGCAATAACACCGCAAAAGCTGACGTCTCTGGTCAGAGTCAGCTCGATGGGACATGTGGCAGCCCTCCTGGCCAAGGTGAGAGACGCAAAGCGCTCAAGAGGGCAAGCAAGAACTACAGGACCCGCAGAGGACAGCACGGCGCTCAGACGTGGGCCACCAAGATACCCTTTGGTGAACTTTCAGAGAGAGCCCAAGTACTCAGGTTGCAAATGCCTGCAGCATGAACATGCCACGTGGCTCCGGCTGTCCCGGCAGGCACAGGAAGGGCTGCTGAGGGCACCGGCACAGCATGAGCCGCCGTCCAGCTGTCAGCCATCATGCTCTCCTGGGAAGGTGGCTTTGAGACTCATTCCTCTCCTCCCTTCACACAGGACAAGCTGTCCTGAGCAGAAACCAAGTAAGTCCAGGCTCCAACTACAGAAAGCCCAGTCGGGGTGGACAGCCATCACCTAGGTGTCCTGCCCTCAGAGACAACAGTGCCGAGAAGCTCTCTTTGTTGGCTCTTCTGCTTTCGTACTGTTCTTACTGCATGGCCACAGCTCTACGTTTCATGGTATCTACGCCTTGAGGTGCGGCAGCTGTGTGTAAAGATACGCCGCGCCGTCCCCTCCAGCACCATGTGCCTGCCTGTGCTGGGACACACGCAACCCAAGGTGTGTGTCTCATCCCAAGCTTCACTCCCACTCACAGCAGGAACACCCAGGAGCCCAACAGCAGCTCCACGAGCATGTCCACCACATCCCCATCACATACGCAAACGCACCCAGCCCCAAAGCTGGCTTGAACGCCAACTACCTCCCCGGGAGATGGAAAGCAGAAAGCAGCACATCCACGTACACGCCTTTAGAGATCACTTATCTTTTAAGGCCTTCCTACCCATCTGCGAGCCACTCAGGCCATAGCAAACTTTAATTATGAAGCAGGGAATCCAAGAAAGTACGTTTGAATATCACCGCGGTCAGCAGGTATATCTGATGTACAACCTGCGCCTTCGGCTCTCCCGATGGGTGCGAGGCAGGAGGAGACATCTGAGCCCTTCCAGTAAGTTTGAGGAACTGCTCAGCTGAAAGAGGAAATAACAGATTCCTCCAGGCTCCTCCTGGGGCCACCGGCTCCCTGCGAGGAGGGAGAGCACACGCCATGCACGGCAGCTGCGGGGCAGCACAGGCACGGGAGAGGGAGCGATTGTCAAAAAATGCCTATGATTTTTTCACTGCTCAGCTCTGAATCTCCAAATCTTTGTATTTTTTTTCTGCAGCTAAAGCATCCCCTGCTGAAGCAAGGGGAAAATCAAGTGAGTTTTGTACTAGGAAGAAAATGCACCCAGGACTGAGAGCAACTGGCTTGCACCGGAGGCGAGCGCACCACCATCCTCCCAGACAGTGATGTCTGGTGGTCTGAGAAGGTGGGCACCTATTCCTCCTTCAGATCATCTCTGCTTCCACTGATGGTACCTTTAGCAACGCTTGGGCTGTAGGATGCCGTCTAAGAAAACACTTAAGCCAGTCTGCGATAACTCACACCCCTTAAATGAAATGTGTTTCAACAGATGAAGCAACCTTGTGCTGTGGACTTTACTCATGCTCCACCTCCCCACAGGTGGACATCTTTTCCCATACAGTGAAAAGCAGCAGCACAAGGAACACCGATATATAGCAAAAAAAAAAAAAAAGCCACCGTTGCCAGGCAGAGGGCTGAGCACCATCCCGGCTGGGGAGCAGGCTCTGGCCAGGGCAGGACAGCCCAGGCTCCACACGTTGGCACCAGCATGCCCATGTCAGGGTCTTAACCTAGGGGTTACTCCAGCCACGCATGAGGATGGCCAGGAAATGGCCAGCTTGGACCATCTGCACCCAGGAAGGGGAGGAACCTTCCCCAGCACTGCGGGGATCCATCCCCTCCTGCCCGCAAAGAGCTGCGCCACTGCGGCACACGCCGAAGGCTCCAACCACGCATGCAACAGCCCGAAAGCTCCCTTCTCTTCTCAGCCACGGCTGCTTCTCAGGTGGCCCAAATCACAGCACCTTGCAAAGGGGACAAGAGCTCTTCGAGAAGCCATGGCTGAAACCACAGGCTGCAAAGCAGTTCTCAGCATCAGCCCCAGCACGGAAGCAGCGCTTCCAGGCACCTGCCTGCTCTTGCTCGGTGTCCTCAGATCAGCCAAGGCACCCCATCACGCACCCTTGCTCCCACATCATAAACTCCAAAAACTCCAAAGAGCCAGAAAAGGGATCAGTCAAATCCTCTACTTCTCTTGGGGAAAATATTTGGGTTAAAAAAAAAAAAAAAAAAAAAAGTCAGAAACTTGGCTACATTGTTCTGGAAACCCACAAAAATTCTGCAAAGCGGTCGGGTATGTTGTAAGTGATTTCAGACAAGAGGATTTCATGGCGTATCAGGAAATGAAAGTTTGCCAGTAAGTGGAGGCTCATTAAAAGCAGCTCGTTAAAAGAAAAATACAAATCTAATTATAGCTGAAATACAGTAGAGAATTAAACTCTACTCTCTGTGGCATAACACCGTACGGGCATCAACGGCCCAGGTGGTAGAGGTAAGGACGCGGGCAGGGTCTGCCGGCAGCACACCTGACCACAGCAGGTTCAGCCCGTGACAGCTACCCCGGGAGCTGTGGGAAATGGCAAAGCAAAATAGGTCAGGGTTCCCAGACACGGACAAAATGGATTTCTTAAAGGTCTGCCACAAAAGCTAGGCTGTGACCTTTACAGGGAGAGAAGTGGGATGAGAGATGAGTCTTGACAGCTCCACACTCTCTCCCTCCCCGCTCCCAGCAGCGGCTGCCTGAAAGCCCCCTCCCCTCCCCAGCGAAAGTCAGTGCAGCGGTGCTGAAGGGACGCAAGATGCCATCATTCGCCATAGCCCTGGCTCCCGCAGCATCCGCGGGCCAGCCCGCTTCCAAGTGAAGGAGGTGCCCTCTACAGGTAAGAGTCCCTTTGGCTGGACCACACGCTGCGGAGGGGCCATCGGAGCCTGCAGCGCTGGCAGGAAGGTGGGTGACATCTCAGGAAGACCCCATCCCCGCACATACCAGCCCCCCTGCTGAAGGGACCTGCCTGATGAAGCCAGGGTCCTTCCGCGCGCACCCAGCCGCCGTGCTGCCGTGCATTAGGCAGCCGTCGCCGGGATGCTTCACCTGCCCGGGGGAGAGGAGAGGGCTTCCGGCCACAGGGCATCTCTGAAAACCACTTGCAAAGAGCCGAGGGGAGAACAGAGGAAACTGAGACGAGAGAGAGATGGAAGGGGAAACCCTGGAGCTCTTCCACCCAGCCGGCTCCACCTCCATCACCAGGTGGGAGTGTTGTACTCCCGGAGAGCCCTTCGCCGAGCTCGGCACCCAGGGAGGCTCAGGCACCGCTGCGAGAACAGCCCAGCAGTTTATTTCTCCTTCAGATCCCCGGTACCGCTGCCAGGAATAAATGCATAAGGATTATCCTTCCCTGTCAGGAAGAGGGGGAGAGAGGACTCAGCGAGAGATTTAAGCGCATATGGCGCATGAATGAGCGGGGGATGGCTGACGGAGGTGGCCTTCTGCCAGGGGTGCGCAGGGTTTGGGGACGGTTTCTCAGCTTGCTGAAGACGTTTGCTTCTTGCAAAGTCCAGGCAGAGCCTTCCTTGCCTTTTCTGGAACAACCAAAAAAAGAGAGATGGTGGATTGGGGTTGGTTGGGATTTTGGGGTTTTTTTTTTGCACGGCCTTTCCATACAAATGTATTTAATTACCCTGAGAAGGCCTCCCAAAGACAGAGGGGAAAAGCATTAGGATATTCCGGCTGCGTACGATTTCTCCCCTGCTCCGCCGCCCGTTCCTGCAGGAGCGGTATCTGTTTCAGGCTGATTGCTTTTCCTCACTCGTCTTTCTCCTGCGCTGACAGCTCAGATGCACAGATGGACAAAACGTTCCTGGAGCATCTCAGACAGGACTCCCCCCCCAGAATGCTTCCCCCCAGATGTGCCAGCTCTGCCGGAGCACCGGGCTGGGGAAGGATCCTGCCGGAGGGAAGAGGCCACGTTGGGGGGGCAGGATTTGCTACCAAATGACTTTGCCACCATGTGCTAAAAAAAAAAAAAAAAAACCCACAAAAAAAGAAAAGGAGGGGAGGGTATGCTTTTATTGCCAACAGCCACTTTCACCTTCTTCCCCACTCAGCAGAGCATCATTTCTGTGGGGAGGAAGAACCGTAAAATTCGTTCCGAGGGAAGAAATAAAGCAACCAAGCAGCCAACAATAAAAAACCCATTTCCTTACGGAAGGACAGCTTGATTTTAACGGCAAGGAGCATATGCTGCTCCCGTCAGCTTCAATAGCAGCTCCTCAGCATCTCTGAAAAAAGTCAGGCGGTGGATGGGCAGAGCTGTCAGTCCTCCCGGCTGCCGTGAGCGGGACCTTCACCGCTGTGCCGGGCACGCATCCCGCTCTGGAAACCCCTCTCCAGAGTGGGAAATGACCACGTTTTGCATCTCCTTCCTCAAATGTGAGTCAAAAACATGGACCAGCAGCCAGGCTGCCAGAGGACACCAACATTTTGTCGAGCTTCCTAAGGAGGGAGAGGGGAAGGGCTGGCTTTGCCCAGCTCCCACCAAACCCAGCAAGAGGAACCTCTGTGGTTTACATTGCTCCAAATGTTTGGTCCCTGCGAGCCAGCACGCAGGGCTGCTTCCTCGCACCCCCAGCACAGCTGCTTCTGTCCCTTTCTGGCCCCCTCTCCCTAAGCACTTCGATACCTCTGCAGATAAAAGCAACACAAAAAAAAAGGTCCTTTGCGTTAATTAAACCATATTGTTTGAAAACAAAACCAAAACATTCTGCTTTGTCTTGGAGGAAAGAAAGGGATAGTATCTGGTATGGGAAAATATAGATCTGATGGGGAGGAAGGTCAACTGCATGCTCATCCTCGAGGAGCACTGGCCCTGTCCGACAGCCCAAGAAGAGGTTTTGCTCCATTCTCAAATTCCTGCTGCACACCCCTCGGGAGAGGTCACTCCGCGGGCAGCTTGGGATTAGCAGCCGTCAGGGAGTTTAGAAACCAGCCCCAAGCAAAGGAAATAAAACAACCGGTAAGAGAGGCAGAGAGAAGTGATTTGCTTTAGGAAGTGAAAGCCTTTAAGTCTGTGGGTTTTTTCACAGACATCCCCCAAGGTTTTGTCATCTTAATCTCTTAATGGGTTTATGGTAATTGTATATATGGCAACATCAAGCAGGCGATTCTTCTGCTGGGGAGTGCTCTTGTGCAGGGGTAAAGCCCTAACCAAGAAGATCAGATTCACATCCCTGGCTCAGGCACAGCCCTGACCGGAGTTGGACCAGACGCTGCTCACGGCTGCAGAGCTGCAAAGCCCTGGAGAAGGGGGCTAAATGCACAGGAAGGGCCATTAGGACACCGCAGCAATGTTTTCAACAGCCCAGCACTACCACAGTGACAGCAACAGCACCGGGGAGAAGCAATTGCTGGAAAGGTAAAAGGAAAGACCTTGTGCCAACGCTGGGCTGTACGGACGACTCTGGCAACCCAGGCTGCATTTATTGTTATTTATTGTTATAAATTTGTTATACATTTTTATTGTTATATCAATATTATTCTTATACTAAAATCCAAAACACAGCACTATACCAGCTACTAGGAAGAAAACTAACTCTATCCCAGCCAAAACCAGGACACCAGCTCTGCCACTGACTTCTTGCACGACCATGGGCAAGTCGCCGGGAACAGATTTTTCTCCCTTTAAGGTACTCTGACAGGCAAAAGAGCCCACAAGCTAGGTTTCCAAAGCTCCCTCGTTTTGCAACTACCAGCTCCAGACTGCTAGCACAGCAGGAACTGCCCCGTGTCACAGACCATCCTTGTGGCACTGCCGCTTCCCCTCTGTGGACGTACATGGGCAAGGATGGGGCGTAAGGCAGCACGCAGAAGCGAGGATGCATGCTCCCCTCTGGACCACAGCCTCTTACCTGCTTCTTCTTCAGCTTGGAGATCTGCTGCTCCACCATGGTGATCTCGCGGTCCACGCGGTCCATGTTCTGAATGAGCTCCTCCTTCGACAGCCGGGCCGGCAGCAGGTCCAGCTCAGCATCAGGGTGAGCAGGGCTCACAGGCGACACCGGCTCCAGTTTGCCAGGCAGGCCACGATCCTGGGGAGCACAAAACAACCAGGTCAGCTCCTTCCCAGGAGACTTTGGATCCTCCTCTCAGCCTCCCACGCCAGCTGCCACAGCTCCTTGGCCCATTCCCAGCCCTCTGAGACACCCCCCCCCCCCCAAAAAAAAACCTGCTAGGCTAAGCAGTACCAGCCGCCAGATCACAACACCGCAGGGCTCCGCAACCTCCAGCATCTCCAGAGAGCACCAGGTTAGTCTCCTGCAGACATGACAGCAGCTCTTCCTCCTGCCAAAGCACTGGAGGCTGCCACCACCTTCAATGCTACCCACATTCCTACAGGACCAATAAACCCATGAATATTCAGGAGCTCCCGGCAGCACCGTCTTCACATCTCAGCAGCCAGCTCAAGGCTACATCTTATCCACAAAAACAAGGTAGGCACAGATGTGTCCTCCTCTGACACAGCCATGGCCGTGCTGGAGAGAAGAGTGGCATTAACCATGCCAAACAAGAAGGGGCTATGAGGGCAGCCCCCAGAAGGAGAGAGGACCCCCACCTCCTTCGTGGAGGACCTCCTCCATCTCTTGTTAAATTCTGGGGAGAGCTCTGAGCGTCAAACGCATCCATCCAGAAATGGAGAGAATGGGGATAGGCGAGGTCAGCTGAGATAAAAATAGACTGAACTGATGAAAACCAGCTTTTTAAATTCCAGGTAAAGAAGCTCTCAGCTCAACAAGACCCTTCAAATCAGAGACCGGACGGATCAGCATAACCTCCGCGGCCATCACAGGGAGCAGCTCTAATGACCGTGAGCTGGGGGCAGAAAGAAAACACATCAAAACACTCAGCTCCTCCTCCAGCCAGGCAACGACTCTGCTGAGCCCAAGGAGCTGCTATCCCAGGAGCACCCCGGAGCCAGGACACCCCACCTGCACAGCACCCTTCACCTCTCCTGCTCCAAATGAAGGAGCCCATCTCCTGCTAACACAAGTTGCGTGCCTGGATGAGGTCAGCCCCCGCTGATGAACATACCTGGGATGAAGTAGCTGTTTAATAGCCATCGGCCACGCAGATAGGGATCACGGCACACCAACAGCCTACCCTGACCCAGGACACTCCTCTCTGGCAGCTACCCAACATCTTAATTAAAAGTTTATCTACTCATTTGCTTAGTGAGTGGATGGATTTCTTTTCCTGGAGGGGGCAGGAAGAGGAGCTGCAGCTTGGTTTGTAACCATAAACCGCTGCCAGGCCGGGCAGCCAGGACGCTGCAGCTGCTGGGGAGGGGAGGGAAACGAAGCAGGGAGGCAAACAAGTGAAGAAGTTCACATAACTTTGCTGCCTTCATTACAGCAGCCCTGCGCCCACATACAAAGCCGACATTGTTCTGCACCAACTGGTGCTGAGCGTCCTCCCCTCCGCGCTGACTCACGGCCACCGGCGAGCAGCCAGGGCTACCCACTGGCCCTCTTCCCGGGATGGTCCTCCTGTGGGAGCGAGGGTGACACGAAGGAGCTCGGTGGCACTGAGATGGCGCGGACCCCTCTGTGCTCCTCCAACTAGCAAGGCACATGGATGATGGCCCTAGGTTGTTCGCCAGCCATATTGTAGCTCACGCCAAACGTGGCGAGCATGCAGATGCCACCTTGGCACCGCTCAGCATCTCAATAGCATCTGCTTATGGGGAAGCAGAACCACACAGGGCGGCCTCCACCCTGCTGCTGTTGGTCATGAAGCATGGTGAGGTCCCTCCTGGGGAGGCTGCACCCGCAGCCCGGCACAGCCGCAGGGGACCTGGCTTCGAAGGCAGTCGTGGTGGGGCTGTGCTGAGGTGAGCTCTGCCCTATTCCCCTCCGTAAGGGATGGGCAACATCATCCACAGGAAAGCTGGAACAAGGGGAGGCAAGAGAGGATGCTTCCCAACAAAGCAGCCGTGTCCCAGGACACCAGCATCCTTCACTGGTGCCTTCCTCCTCCTCTCCCCTGCTAAACCCCGTTCTAGCTGAAGGGGACATCAAGCCAGCCAGGGAGGAACACTGCTGGGTGCAGCCGGGAGGCATCAACGCCCTTCCCACTGCTGCCGTCAAGGGACAGAAAGCAAAGGAGCAAACTGAAACCCTTTCCTCGCTGTCCCACGTGGGGCTCGTCCAGCCCTAAGAACACAGAGGCACAGGAAAGCTAAGCTGGTTGTTTCCAGCATCCGTTCAGAAGAGAACCTAGAAGAACATCAAAGGTTTCTGGAGAATCCCAAAGAGCAGCTCCTGTCTTATTTTACTTCCCCAGCATTAGACACCAAAATTGGTCAGTCTTGCTGCAGCAGGAAAGCTTTGCATTCTCCACAACTGGGGGGGGGGGGGTGGGGTGGTGTTTGGTTTTTTTGGCGGTTTTGGTGGGTTTTTTTCAAGCCAAGAGGAGCAGGA
Organism: Ciconia boyciana; assembly: GCF_034638445.1. Classification (NCBI taxonomy): domain Eukaryota; kingdom Metazoa; phylum Chordata; class Aves; order Ciconiiformes; family Ciconiidae; genus Ciconia; species Ciconia boyciana. The sequence goes on from NC_132948.1 coordinate 10,664,599, forward strand.
CAAACACAAGAAGCAAAAGATAAATTAGGTATTCATAAAATCTTGTTCAGATTAAGGCATGGGAAGAGGAAGTGGCAGTGGCTTGTAGGTGGGTAGGTTTTTCTACAGGAAAGCAAGCTGCCTGCCAAATAGCAGGGGAGAAAGACTTCTCTCTGTGCACGTGAAACAAAAGATACTATCTCACATCTGCCAATAGGCAAGACAGAGCATCTTTAAACTCCTACTCGGCACAAAACCCTTTGGAAACCTTGTTTCTGATATGTTTTTATCTTTTTACCTTGCAGAATCTGAAGTAAAATAGCAGCAAAGCTGTGTAAGGGGAACAGCTGCAAGTCACAGCACAAAACCCATCATAATCTGGTATTAGGAAACGATTATAGCAATAGAGAGAGGCAACGTCCCTCGACCTCAAATAACTGGTCACTGTCATTTCACAAGCACCTCTCTAAATAAAGAAAATGACAAGCAGCAAGAGGAAGGAAAAAACAAAACCGAAGGCAAAAAAAAAAATCTTGCCTGTGCAATGGTAAAGTCCAAAAAGCAGAGCTCCTAGATTTACACAAGGCATGAAGAGGCCCTTCTTCTAAATCCCAAAAATGGGTTGAAAAGAGGTTTGCAAAGACCAGGGTCCACCCAGAGCCTGGAGTGGACTCTAATGGATAGAGATATTTTAACTACTGCTCTGTTTCCTAGCACTCTCAAGAAGCCGCTCAAAATATATTCCTCCGCTTCAGATAGTGTCATACCCAGGCTCTGAACAAGTGCAGTGTGAAATGTGAAATTCTTCTTATTAACATGAAGTCACAGACTTCGAGACCAGCATGAGCTGGGAGAGCTGGAATAAATCTGCTGGAGGGAAGAAAACAATTACTGCATTACTCAAGTTGATATTTTCTCAGTAATTATACTGTTTCCATGTGATTTGTTTTTATACACGGCTAACAGCTACTGTAGTTCCTGTTTATCCCTGGCCTTATTATTATGTGATTTGTATGATAACAAGGGTGGGCGAGCGGGGGGCAGAGGCTGCATAAACCTTCCCGTAGCAAGAGGGGATGCTGGCACTGAAGAAAACAATTATCACCGAGAAGTCTATCAAAGAGCAAGGCCAGGCTTTGGGGGTGGGTTTCTTCTACACGCTTTTATTCCTAACATAGATAACGTTAATGGAGCAAGCCTGCTACATGCTATTAGGCTGTGGCTTAAAAGACATGAGAGAAAGAGGGGAAAGGAAAAGGATAAGCCAACTGCCCATCAGTGCCTTGAAGAACGAGTAAGCCTCCGGGCAAATTCAATGTCCCTGCCTTCGGACATGCTGGCAGCCGGGTCCACAAAAGAAAAGACACTGGGAACCCCAACCCTGGTCCCAGGACATGCTGGAACCTGCACCAGACCATCACCTCCTCCTCATTTTCCATTACGGACCCACCTCGCAATGCTCCCAGGGAGCTCACGGAAGCTGGTGGGATGCAGGGCATCTGGGCCACGTGTCAGCCCAGCACCTATGGCTGGATGCAGCCCAGCCTCTGAGAAGGGTAATTTTTCTCAGCCGCCTCCTACCCTGGGGAGCCGGCAGAGTGGCAGCTCTGCTCCATCTGCACCTAACGCGCTACAAAATGCATTTTGACCTTTCTGATCCCCTGACCGCACCGGCTGCCTCTTCAAGACTGCACTGGTGGAGCTTCGAAGCCTCCACACCCCCAGCCAGCACCGGCACGGAACGAGTGTGTACCAAGCGAACGGAGCCGCTTGCTTGGGATGACCCTCAGGATCTGTAGCACGGCACCACGGTGTTTGCCCTATATATCATCTCTGGTAAGTCCTGGTCTCTCTCTGCCTTTCTAAACCATATCATTAGTGATGTTCCCCCAAGCCCAGGACAGAGATTCGGGGATGTCGACGTCACCTCTTCCACAGTCTGTTCACTTTCTAATTATGGGCTGGCAGCAGCATTTTCTGCTGCAGCACCAGGAGGGATTAAGAGGTGTTATCTCCAATTCCTGCCCACTTGCACATCTCATGTCCTTGTGGGCTGGAGAAGATTGCCAAAGCAGGCAGGATGGGCTGGGGCCGCTCAAATTAATTCCTCCCTAAAAAAAAAAAGAACAAAAGGTGGGCTTGTGATAAGACAGACACACACGGAGCAGGGCCTGCCTGCGAGGATTCTCCACCAGCCAAGCCGCTCGCGGCAGCACAGAGCCAGCGAACACCGCCGAACTCCACCAACTAACACCACTCCCAAAACCCCGTCCGCCTGAGCGGTGCGAGACAGCAGGGACAGCAGCTCGGCCTCCCCGACCAGCAGCCCACGGCTGAGCAGCACCGCACACTCCAGCGGACGCAGGGCCCCGGGGCTTTCGCACACACCCCGGGATGAAAACCAAGCAGGAGAGCCAACACCTCACACCTCCATCCATCAAGTTTTAAGGCAAAAACAGGCATATAAAAGCCTTAATTGGGCCAAATAGAGACCAAAGGATTGTTTTTTTAATTGGAAAAGTGTCCAACACATTCTGGCGTACCAGCAGCACTCACGGGGTAGGGGGGTTGCAGTCAAAGAGGCTGAAAACTAACGTCGTTCCCCCAGGGAGATGCGCAAGTACGAAGTCAGAGAGCCTGAGCAGTGAAAAGTACATCGAGTTATTGCAATTCTTTTGTTCGTGACCATCTGCTGCGCTAATAGCTCTTTCAGCAGCCCAACCCTTCAAACGGGGTTTTAATTCTTAAATACCGCCGGCTCTTGGCTGGGCTGCGTCCCTGGAGCCTCTCAAAGGGCTGCCGAAGCTGCCGAAGCGGGATGTAGATGCGCGTGTTGGTGTATGCGGCGTGACTCCGGGGAGCACCTATGGTGCTGTTCACCAGCCACGAGTACACGGGCATCCCTGTGCAAGGCTAACCAGTGCGCCCAAGGGATGCCACGCGTGGGACCGCGGCATCACCCACCTCCTTCCTCCGTCCCCACGCTCCGTGGCACTGCAGGCAGGGGGGGCCGAGCTAAACAGGGGTCGCTTGCACTGGATGCAGCCCAGTGCGTGCTCTCATGGGAATTCATGAAGCTGGAGACCAAGAAGCTGTCTGAAGACAAAGCTGATTTTTTAAATTTATTTATTTATTTTTTAAAATAAATCTATGACTTTATGAAAAGGCCTACGAAATTCCTTTCCCCTGTAATCCAGCTGAATTCCACGCAGCCAGGGCAGAAAACATCTCAACAATTTCTAAGCTTGCACAAAAGTAGGTCAAAAAACTTCCCCAATGTTTCAACAGCTTGAAGCAATTTAACTGAAAAACCAGTACCAAATGCTGACCCTCCCTCCCCACCCCCACCAGAAGATTTACGAGGGTGGTAAAACCTCGCCAGCGAGTGTTGCAGTTAAATGCGCTACCCAAAGCCTGGGATCTGGTCTTGCAAAACTTGCTTGTGCTCAAAAAAGCCGTTCTACAGCGTTATCCTTAACAGATGCTGCCTCTGGACCTCGAGATCGCAGGATATTACAGAAGCGGCAGCAAACACAGCTTATGGACTCAGAGGTAGCCTAGAACAACGGGTCAAATCCGGAAAACCTTACTCAGGCAAACTCCCACCGAAGCTTAAGGCATTATACCGACAAATGGATGTTGTGCCTTTCTTTGCGCCTACTTGCGATTCCCCATTAGTGGATAATAATTGCATTGAACGCATACGTTCCCTACTGACTTTGCAGGCATGATGAATCCTCACCTACCCATCTACTCACTACAAAGAGGAGCGAATCGCTCCACCTCTCATTAAGAATTGCCCAACACTGCCTATTCTGCATCACTGGATTTTCAGTTGACCCTAAGTTTGTTAAAACATTAACTGTCTGGACTGAAATTTTCCATGCTGAATATTTGCTTCAGGCACTTTTAGGCTTTTTTCTTCTTTCTAAATAGTAACTTTCAGCCAAAACAACTCTGCCGCTTCCAAGAACAAGTTTACAGGAAAATATGCCTTTCTGCAACATTCAGAAAGATTCTGGGAACCTTTTCTTTGAGCATCTTTGGCGCAGTTGATACATCTGGCAAGACTGCTCTGTGCCAGTGATTCGCCTTTTGTTGACTCTGGAAAAAGCGTCCAAATAATAAAAAAAAAAAATTAATAAAAATCCCATTTTGGTGCTTGCCTAGGGGAAATTACTTTGAACCAAGCAAGCGAGTGGAGCGGGGTCCTGAGGAGCTCCAGGTCAGGTACCACGCTCTGCCCATACTCCTGCAAAGGAAAGGAAAGGGCTGAGCTGGAAGGACCTTACTGGCACGTGTGGAGCGCCTCGGGCCAACAGCAACAAGTGCCCTAAAAGAGCCGTGAACAACTGCAGGCGTCGTGGTTTGGACAGCAGGTAGAGCCTGAGACCACCCACCAAATGATAAGGGTGAAGTAGAATAGCCAGCAACCCGCTCGGCACGAGATGGAGGCCGTCCTGGGCACTGAACGGAGGGTCGTGTAAAGCCAAGACAGCGTCCTGATGCTTTCAGCAAATAATGGGGAGGAGAAATTAAGGTTGTCAGGGAAGCCTGCAGAGCAGCAAGCTCTTCTACTCCTCTGTTTGCAACTTTAGTGTTCTTTTAATAATTTGTCCACCCAGCAGCCACCCAGAGCACCATTTTACCTGTGCTGACGTTGCACCCAACGATGTGCTGCGAGAACATCATCGTCCCTGCAACACACCATCTCAGCCCCAAATCCCCATCTCCCCTTCGCAAACCCAAACCTGTCTGTTGAAACAAGCAGGGCTTCTGCTAACCTGGAAGACAAGCAGGCACAGGAGCCCCTCGCAGCCTGCCCTCTGCCAGCCCGTGCAGAGCCGGGCACAGGATGATGGTGGCAGTGCCTGCCAGGCACGTCCTGCCCGCAGCCTCCTCCCGCACCGCGGCAGGGACCTGGCTCACCCTACGGCCGGAGCCAGGAGGAAAGCATCGGTGCCTCGGTTTGAGGAGCAAAACCGCTTCTTTGGGGAACAGCGCTGGCTTACAGCAATGGAAAACAACCACAAAATTACAGCGCTGGGGAGGCAAAGGTTGCATGAAAGAGGCACGAGGCGCATAACCCATCGGCTTAAGAGCACGTCAAAATCCTGCACCAGGATATTCAAAACCGCAACCCAAGTGACTAAGACATCGCTCGGGTTTACGGAGGCCAAAAGGAGGGGGCTGCCCCGAGCTCACCGAAACGCTCAGGAGGCATACGAACAAAATACAAGGGAGGCAAGCGCTTGTTTGATGTCTCTTAAAAAGGAGCAAACTGTGAAAAATGCCTCCGATTACATTAAGCTTGAAGGCAGGGAGGCAAATTTTTAATTGCCCAATTTGGTGCTCGGCCAGGGCAGCAGGGTTAGCACCTCCCGGCTTTGCAGAACCAGATTTTAAAGGTAACGGGGGAGGTCATTGCAGCACCGGCCACCACTCCTCCCAGCAAAGCAGCCGGTCACTGGGGCTCAAACCACCCTCCCCTTCCCTGGAACCAGCCGAGTTCAGGCAGCTTTCACAGGAACCTCTGAATAATTGCCATGGACTTCCACGGAAACGCAGGACATGGCGACACGTTAACCCATGTAATTGTCACCCTCCCCTTTCGCATTTCTCCCCGCGCCTGCTGCTTGGGGAGTTTCTTTAGGTAGGAGGGTCCCCTGCCCGGGGCTGCAGGCAGTTGCTGCACAACCCCCAGACCTCCTCCAGCAGCCCGGGAAGCACGCTGTCACCCAACCCGACAAACCTCAGGGGAACATAACACTTACTCCATGCCTTTGAAAGTTTTAGCCTCCCATCATATTATTTATTTTTTTTATTTTTTGCAAGACCACCCATCCTCTTTCAACTGCCACATGCAGCAAAGCAAGGTCCGAGCCTTTTCAGCACACCAACCGGGCAGGGACACAGCGTTAAGGTCCACGCTAATCCCAGCAGGCGCGTTGCCTCTGATTTGAGGATGCTGAAATAGTCCCTGCCAAATCCCAGCTGGTCCTCGAGAAAGTAGAAAGCTCTCAAGCCCTAGATGCCATGCTAAAAGCATGCTGGAGTTTGCCTTTTGTAAAAAAGGCCTCTGCAGAAAAAACTCCCTACTTTTATACTAGTACAATACTCAAGTGACCAGCACGAATGCCATCGCACAAGTGTGACAGTGCCTGCATCAGTACGCATCAGTCCCACAGAGGTGGGAGCCAGGCAACTGCATCTGCCCTCCGCTAAGTATTGCATTAAAAAAAAAACAAAACAAACCACAATTTCACCCCAACTGGCACAGCTACACCAGCCAAAAAACAGGAGGGCAACAAGTCAGCATGACTGAAGATATGCAGCGTCCTATGTTGCAAACACGGGGCCAGATCCTGAGCCAGGCTCAGCACCACCCACACCCACTGCTGACCACGGGCGCTAGGACGCACGGGCTCGGGATGGCCGGGAAGAGCAGCCCATTGCTCCTCAGCTTGGGTGCGCCCAGCAAACCTCCTCCTCCGGTTGCAGGAGCCTTAGTGGGGTGCTAGAAAGGGTGCTGCCAGGCGCTGCCTGCTCAGGGAGGGCAGGGCAGGAGCAGCCCCCTGCCCGGCCGAGCTCCCGAGCCCCCCGGCCGGGCAGCAGGGCCTGCCCTGCACCCCAGGAAGCTCCCGCTCATTCACTGGGTGACACCAGGTGCATCCTCCAGCACATGGACGAACCCGGGGGAGGGAAAATCCACCACAGCAGCTTCTAAAAAACCTCACTTATTTAAAAATAAAAAATTGAGGGGAAATGAAAAGACAAAAGCCCTTCTCAGCCTGGTGTTATCAAGCAGAGGAAATGAGACTTCTAAAGCTCCCATTCAGAGAGGAGTGGGGGGGAGAGAAATCGCACTCCAGACGCACTTGAGCGAACAGCTTTTGAAATGGAAATGTCGCTCTTCAGAAACATTTAAATTTCCTCCTATTGCCAGGGAGGAGGAAGGAGGCAGAGGAGCGAGCAGGGACCCCTCAGCCACACAAATCCAAAGGGGGCTCCATTCAGGGCAGCACCCGGGCGGCCCCGTCGAGGCTGGATTTGCCAGGGAGTTGATCAGGAGCGGCACACGGCATTAATGTCGGGAAGTCGGCTTGAAGGGGCATCAGGTTTAGAGGAGAAGGAAGGGAACGAATGAAGACAGCTCTATTTAACCACTGCCGCAAGCAAGATATACCTAAAGGCTGCTCGCACTCCCTCCCTCCGTTCTCCCTGCACAACCAGCACCCAAATTATTTTTCCCCAAATCCTGGAGGTTGAGCTGCCAACTGAGAAGGAGCCTGACTGATGGAGAAAGGAAATGCAAGCAAGACCCAAGATGGTTTGAGTGGTGGCTGAGGCGCATTGTGGGACCAACCCAAACCTCCTCTTAATGCAAGAGCCATTGCCCCAAGCCAGGATCACCAGCAACTCCCCTGGGCACTCCCAGCGCATCGGGCACGGGCTGACGGGTCCCAGCACTGAACTCCTGCTCACTCCCTGCAGCTCCTTTTCCAGCTGTGTCAGCTCGAAAAACAGAAGTTACTGCTCCTACAGCAATCCACCGAGCTCCCCTCACCAACTGCATGCCACTACTTCATTGCTCTAATGTCTTTAAGGTCACTTAACATAGAGGTTCATTCTAGCTGTGCTCTCGGGTATATAAAGCGGGACATCAGATACCTCTCATCTGTAAAAAACAGAAATTCTAAGACTGCAAGAAAACTGGACGTAATGGCAATACACCAAAGACCTCCCCTGTCCCCAAAATCTGGTAAGATCCCAAAAGTTCAATTTTTATCAGTAAAGTCTCTTTACTTCTGTCAGAACACCTCACTACACACGTACACGTCTTGTGAGACTCAAACACGCACATGAGATACGAACTGAGCGGCCTGGAAGGGGGTCGCCGGTGAATCTGACCTGTGAACTTCACCAGCTGAGACAAAAAAACCAGCAACTTTTTCATCAGGAATCCAAGCCGATCTGACTTCCATGTCGAGGTGGCTGCACTGGAAAACTTGTTTAAGCACGAAACAAGGCCCACAGATGCTTAGATGCTTTTGAAAAATTTTTAACCAACGTAAAGAACAGGCTTGAAGCTTTTAGTGGCCGCATCTGTCCTCGACAAGCCACTGAAGCCTGTTTAACTCCCCCTTCATTTTGGCATCTCCCCTTTAAGGGGGTGCTGGCCCTACCGTCCCCAACACGTGCATGGGACACAGGGGGGACAACGCCTCCGCCTGCCCCTCCACTGCCCGAGGCATCCACCAGCAGCCGGGCAGCCCCCCGGACATACAAAGCGTGCACTGGCCATGACTCCAAGCACCCCACAAGCAGCGGTGCTACGACAACACGCTGGGACACACGGGGAGGACACATGGCCCCAGCTGCTAGCAGGCATCGCTCTGCGCTGCAAGAAGTGGGTGTAGCACCGAGCAAGGCACACCGCCGCACGCAGGATACGTGCTGACAGGGGAGCACGGGTGGTACAAAGCAACCGTCAGCTGCACCATCAATCAGAGCCAGCCGCCGGCTGCGTTCAATGGTTTATTGTTCTAATAATTGTGCAGACACGTGGAAGGGGGTGCCTCGACATTTGCTGCTTGTTTGAGTAGCCATTTCCTTCGCTGCTCCGCCTGCTTTTCCGTCAGGAGGCCGTATCCTGAGCGCCGGGGGCGGCAGGCAGAGGGGCAGCAGTGCCGGCCATCCCCACCGCTATCCCCATGGCCGGCGGGGCAGGAAGGTGGGAGGAAATAACGTCCCCCAGCAGCAGGAAACGCAGGCGGGTGCTGGTCCAGACGTGAGCTGGCAGCCAAGTCCTCTGCCTCGACAAGCCCAGAAAAATATGCAAAACAAACCTTTCATGAGAGTTTTGGATTTATTTGGAGAATTTTTTTGCCATAATATTTTTTTTCCCCCATTCAGCAGGCAGAGATGGTCTCGGGGTGTAGGGACCATCGTAGCGTCTCAAACGTGACACTCCTCGAGCATCACTCAGCTCTGCCGTCAGAGCAAGACTGACCAAGGAAAGACCAAACACCGACAAGAGCGCAGGATAAAGCAGCTCCCGGAGGCTCAGGGCAGAAGCACCACTTCTAATTGTGAATGGCTGTGGGAGTTGCTCAAACTGCAAACCTCTGCCCAGGCTGTTCCTGCATAAAAGCAGGGAAGCACCCCTGCCTCTCCAGGCCAGGATGTTACAGAAAAAACCCCAAACATCTCAGCTCCCATAGCAAGAATAAGCCCACAGTGAATTTGTTATTATCTGTTAGCAAAGCAGCAGCTTCCCACCAAGGCTGGAATTTCCATCTTGGTTTGGCAGGCACAGGGCTGTGAAATGATTACTGTGTTTACTTTTCCTTTGCTAACTATAAAATCCCATTCCACTGCCCTGCCAAGAATGACTGAAGCTAATAAAATTCAGGCATTTGGAAGAAAGCAATAATAAACCTCCCTTTTGGGGCCTTTATGATGAAATTTCCCCACTCCAATCAGCGATTATGCTGTATTCATGAACACTAGTGATGTCTCCAAGTGCACCCAGATTGACTCAAATCAATATTTAGCTTTGCTCGAGACTGTAAGCCTTTCTTCATGCGGCTGCTGAAGGCAGGATCACTGAACTGCACAGCTAGAAGCAGCCTTTGAAAAAACAGCTTACAAGTATATGAAGCAGCATATATATATGTGTGTATATATATAAAAATGTAGGCTTTTCAATTACTTAAAAACCTGTGAAAAAGTATACACACATGAAACATTCATGGATGCATGAATTTATAAATCCCTCTCCAAATATACTGAAAGCCATTAATATAATGCACACTATATATTTATATACACATACCTGCCTATTCTTTCGTAGCTTTTAGTGTTTGAAAGATGGTAATGTTCCTGTGTTTACATCTGTCACTCTGTCTGCTGCTGAGGCAGAAACACATTAGCTGCTGGGGGCAATCTGCTCTACGTCATACCTGTGATGGCTGGCATGAGATAAAATAACACAGACCTGAAAAACAGCCTGAAATAAAAGCCTGCGCTTGGTTTGGTCGCGTAACCATGTGGGACGGCTTGATTTGCACTAGGCAATGGTTCTTTCTTAAGCAGCCAGGGGAACGACAGCATCCAACGCGGAGATCAGAAGGCAGAAACAATCACTGCCGCTCCTTGGGGAACAGTGCAGGGAGGAGAGAAATCAGCCATGTCCCTTGTCAGGGCAGCGATCAGAGCAGGTCGTTCAAAGGCAAGCCTAGGAAGCATTACGGTGCAGCAGAGGAGATGATAAAGTGCCAAGGCAGCGCAGAAACCCGCTGCCGGCGTGCGCTGGAGTGGGGTGCTGCGGGCTCTGCAGCCCCGGGGAACCCCTCAGGATGCGGCGGAGGCACCGCACACCGGGCAACCCCACGTCTGCTGCCCACCTCCTCTGCTGCTGCTTGGCACTGCCAGAGGACAGCGCTCTGCTCTTCCCCTGCATCCCACAGGAAAAGGTACCGGGTGCAGGGTGAAAGGGGCTGCCAGTCCTTGGCCGGGATGAAGACGAGTAGAAGCTGGGCTGAACACTGGCACGTGCAGAAGATGCTCGGTCACAGGGCTGAGGTGACCAAAGAGTAACTAGATCTAGGTCGGGACTGCGAGGAGGTGGTTCAGGTCATTTCATCCCACGCTGCTTCTCCCCCACTAATTTCTGCTTTCGATTCACCAAAGTGGGGGTAGGACAGAGCACATCGCTCCTGCCCCGAGCCAGCTCTGCCTCTGGGTAAAAGCCCATTTCCAAGGGCAGAGGGAGCAGGCTCCACCGCGCTCTCGCTCCTTATCCTCCTGGAAAAAGGTGCCAAGAATTAGAATTACATTTTTCGAGAGCAGCAGAACAAGCCAAGGGCCTGTCAGCTTGTCCTAAAACAACCCCTCTCCGCTTGCTGAGCACGCAGCCAGCATTCCTGACGCACACCAGTGTCCATCGCCCCTTGGCCCCCCCATGCAGCGTGAAGCTGCAAAGCATTTCGTGGTAGAGCAAGCCAGAAAACCCTCTGAATGTTCTCTGCCTAAAACACAGCCAAAGAGTTTTTATGTTTAAAAAGCAGGTTTGGGTCCAAAAAGAACGGAGGTTTTCAGCGAGCGACTATAACTAGGCCCTTTGGCACTCGACAGCTCCTCTCTCGTTATCGATGCTGAGGGTGTTGTTAAGAGATGAGGCTCCACGAAGCACGGATGTGAAGTCACGGAGCTTTAGCAAGGGCTGTTGCCTGTTCAATATGTTATTACAGCTCCATCACCACAGGCACAAAGAGCAGCAACTTGTCTCTGCCAAATCCATCTCTGAAATCACTCCCCCACTCCATCCCCTCTAGCAGCAGCAGGCAAACACCATCGATTGCTGTTGCGTCTCCTCCACGGCTTTCCACCCAGTGCTGGGAAGGAAGGATTTAGCATGAAATACCCTCCTCCTCAAAACACAGCATGCAAAATTAATCTGATCGGTGTCACAACTCACTGGCTTTCATTCTCGGAGTCAGAACTGTGGATGGGCTGCATTTCATAACAACGGAAAAGTACAGCACCAAAAACGTGCTCGGTGCTGTATGTTCACGGAGAAGACACCCGAGCTGCTCCCACCAAATCCCTCACCCTCCCCAGGCAGACCCTTGTCAAGGAGGGGTGTGCAGGGACGCCGAACAAGGAGGGAGGCTGAGTTCATCTGCAAGAAGATGTACGTGCTTGCGAATGGGTAACAACCTCCTGCTGCTTTGTTGCCTGCACTAACCGGCCAGATCACGTGGAAGCAGGGGGAACCACAGACCCTATATCCCGGAGCACGCCTGGATCAGGAGGGAGCTGGAGCAGCGCTCCGTGCCTGGCAGCACCCACACCCCCTCCCAGAAGATGAGGGGAAGAGAAGAAACCCAGATCAGGCTGAAGCTGCAGGGGGAGAAGAAAATAGCCAGGACATCACTCTTGGTACCAGGACTGAACTCTTTCCTGGAAATTTATTCCAGGTGGGAGTTTCCTTTTTGCCACGAATGTGCAAAAACAGATTGACTGCAGGCAGACAGCAGCGGTGGCTGGCACAGCCCTCCTCAGCCTGCACCATCCCCGCGCCTGGAGCAACGCACAGGAGACCGCTGCCAGTTCCTGCCACACCAACCCCATTTCCTAAGTCCCACCTGAGGACTGACAAAGTTAAGTAGCAAACTAGCTTTGCTCTCCTGTATTTCCAGGACATAACAGGGCACATAAGAACCCTTGCTATTAAAGAAAAAAACAGATACATATAACATGTACAAGCACTTCAAAGATGGAGAAGAAAATCTCCATGAATCCACACAGCACACCCAGCTTGCAACGCTGCCCTGTTGCAAGCAGAAAAAACTGGCAATATTTCTTCCAATTACAGGGGTGAGGCACACAAAGTCAAGGGACTTTCTTTCCCTCAAGCAGATCAGGTGAGATGTTGCACTGCGCGAGCCTTGTAATATTGACTGCATGGAACAGAAAAGTCCAATTATGTAAATGATGAAGCAGGCTCCCGAGAAGCAGCCAGCCTTATCACGCCGCCCTTCTCCACCGCTATGGCTTGAAAGGCAATTTAAAAGGTTGTTTTGGATGTCGATCACCACAAATGAGCTGAAGAAGTGCGAAACAACAACCTGCGCTTGAGGCACCGTTAGTTTGCCCGTCGGTTTTCCAGCTGTGCTGAGCCTCGGCCCCGCTCTCCGTGGCTCGGGGACCACCGCAGGCTGGAGCAGCTGGGGCAGGGGAGAGCCGGGCTGCAGGCGGCTCGGGGAAGGTCAAGGTCAGTTTTTACATCCTGCCTCCGGAGCGTTTCCGCAGCCCACGAGGGCTTTCCCTGCCATGCCCGAGTCTCTCAGGCCACGGTTCAGTTCTTCGGCCATAGGAACTTCAGCTGAAAAATGGAATAAAATCAGTTGTCTTGTCGACCTCAGTGCTCCTTCCTTTTACCCCCCCGCCCCAGGGCTAGCTGGAGGAGCCAAACATCTCACAAGGACTACGCAATGCCTAACAGTGTCTGCTTTTCAAATGAAACCAGCATGAGTCCGTGCATGGGACAGAGCATCCCATTCCAGATACAACACTCCTCTGGCTGTTTGTTCCCTGGGCTTCCCGTCCCGAGCTGGTGCATGGCACAGGCTGCTGACAAGCCCTCGCAGCCATCCTGGCATGGCCACTTCGCAGCAGGCGATGCAATGAACTCCCGGGCACGCCGCGAGAGCCAGACTGCTTGCACAAGGCAGACGCACGCTCCCGAACGTGTGTGTTCACGCGCAGGTGAGCAGGGGTCGACACGCTCACACGCATCCTCCCACGATTTGGAAATGATCTGCAGAGCAGGGAGGAAAGCAGGGGAAAGGAGAAATCCAGCCAGAAGTGTTTGCACTGTGACAACGTGAACAATGCAAATATTTCAGCTTTTAAATATGTTTGGAATGACAGAGAATGCCAACATCTCCCTCATCTTCCCAGAAATAGCTTTGAGTCATTGCTGCTCTAACGCAAAGTTCCCCCCGCCCCTTCCCCCCCCCCACCGAATCATTTTTGCAATCAGATTTTTATCAAGCACAAGTCAACAGCGTCAGCAACCACACGGCAGATGGGTGGATGTTGAACACATCACAGGAGGATCCTCCTACAGCTGCTGAACTCGACAACCCCATGCCACTCGCTCCCGATGGGTGCCCAACTGCACCACCAGCCTCGGGACCGTGGGGAAAGCCCAGCCTGCCTCCCCGTGCAAGGAGAGTTAATAAGAAATGTCGTTCTCTGCAGGGGAAGGAGGACAAAAGCAGGAAAGACTTAGGTATGTTTGTACCCACTAAAATTGTTGCATTTCACTGCTCAGACCTGAGGTTAGAGCCACTTCAATAGCAGTCCACCCCTCCAAGAAGCGGCTGGGGAGCCATGCAGCGTCTGCACGCTTCACATCAAGCATCCTGCAGTCCTTAGGGTGAGAATTTGTCTTCCTGGGGCAAGATGTTTGGGGTATTTCACCTTTCACAGGGTGAGAATTACTCTTCTTCTCGTGGCAAAACGTCTGAGGCATTTCACCTTTCACAGGGCTGATCAAGCCACACACTTTGTGCAAGGCACAGAGCTCTGCATCTCAGCTGGGTTTCGGATAACCTGGAGCGAGCGGCAGGGTGCTGGCAGCACCGGCACGTCCCCTCTCCATCAGCGCTACCGCTGCTCCGCCAGGATCGCTCTGCCTGGGTGTCCCGCAGGGCTCCCTGGCAGCCGCCCCCTCCCCACCAGATGTGGGCACAGCCACAGCTGGCCACGGAAACGGCTCCCTGTCCTGCGGCAGAGGTGCACAGCCAAGGAGGACAGCCCTGCGCTGCTGCTGGGTCCCTGCTTGCAGACGTTCATCACAAGCCCAAATAATGAGCCCAGAGCTCTTTTTCCCAAGTGAAAAACAACCTCCAGCAGAGAAGGGAGAGCCCAATGTGATCCATGCCGCACCTTCAGAGGCTACGGGAGGACACGCGCCCGGTGATGGCCGACGCTCACAGCTTCATTTAGTTCTCCAGCCCCTCTGTGCTATTGTTCCGTGGCAATAAATCAGGGGGAGGCGCTGGAATTCAGGGCTGGTTTCTACAAGAGGGAGCCCGGGGTGCGGGAACCGAGACGCTGCCTCGCTCTTCCTTGCTCATGCCCTCAGTGGCCGCTGTGCTCAGCACCTTTGAGCCCTCCACTCCTACGCATCCCGTTGGAGCAGCGCAGCTCTCCCAGTTCAAAGCACTGCTGCGTTTCCACCCCCTCCGCTCCCTTCCCCCAGCACTGGATTACTCAATTAGAGATTATGCTTTTGCCAGTTACCTCCAAGCCAAGTGGGGCCCCTGCCAAGGTCAACACAAGTTCCAGCCAGTTTCATTAATAACTGCGAGACCAACCCACTGGAAACTCTGAGAGGTTAATCCCAGCAACAGATCAATGTTCCCATAACAAAGCCACAGAGCAGAAACGCCACTGGTGATTTACCAGCCAGCCCAGATATCCGTACTGGGAGCTGCAGCGCTGCCCCTCCAAGCATCCCTCCCCGTGCTGGGGCAAACCCTGCTGCGGGAGTCCCCAGCCTCCCGCTCCTCTCCCCCGGCACATTCGGCAAGGGCTGGAGCAGCACCAGGGAACGGCACTGCCAAGGCACCAGCCAGCACGGCGAGAAGGAAGCAGGGCTCCCGAAAGGCCTTTCAGTTGTCCTCGGTGCTCTGCCAGCCTGCGGCCAGGGCAGGGGTTAGCAGGCTAGCCAAGAGCCTCTCCGTCCCACAGCCTGTTTTCCAGGAGTTTATTGTAAATTGGGCTCTGGAACGGGTAGCCAGTGTGAAATTTGGCATGTATGCTGCTGGCTTCAATGCGTCATTACAAGGGCATTTTAAATGTGTTAATTCCTCCTTTTTCAATTAATTGCTTTTAAAGCTACATTAACGTGCATCAAAGCAAAATACCCTTTGCTCTAATTTCTGCTTTGCCATACATATTTCCTGGCCTTGGTGCTGTCTCTTCCAGGACTCTCCTCTTCCCTTTTTAGTCCGTAGCACAACATAAACACTCATGCAGAAAGGGAAGAAATTAAAATCCTTCAACAATGTAAAGCAGAGTCCAAGTCCTAACAACACATGGCTTCTTAATAGCCTTTTTTCCATCAATAGTTGTTAATTATTTTACAAAAGAGGGAAGTGGCATTGTCCCTTGTACAGACAGGGAAATCTGAGATACAGAAAGGTGAAGAGACTTACCCGGTGACCAGCGGCCTGCCAGGGCAGATGGCAGCGAGGTTCAGGTTTCCTAAGCCTCCACCCAGCCCCGTACCCGTGGGACTACATGGCTCCCCGTAAGCGCATTCCTGCTGGAGCAATAGGCTACGCGTAAGTGCAGCCAGCCAGCCCTTGCAAGGGGACTAAATGCAGATCACAACTGACTCACATCCTATAGGAAGGAGCAGCAAACCACGTACGTGGTGGAAAAGCAGTCTCAGAAATGGGAAGAAGAACAAGTGGAAGCATAATGGGAATAAGAAGAGATGGGAAAGGCAGGACTAACCTCCAGCTCTGGAGAGGGGAGAGCAGGCGCTGCTCGACCAGACGTGCCACGCTCACCGTCCCTACGGGGCAGGATCGCACGCAGCACCAGCTGCGCACGTATGCACAGAGACGGGATCGTGCAGATACATTACTGGCCTGCTCTGGAGCCGTCTGCTTTACTCTTATCTGCTGTTACATGATGGAGGTCTGTGACTTTCTCTATCGGAAAGAAAGCAGAAGCCACCGAGGGTCCTGGGAACCAGCTCCTGCACCTCTGCCAAGAGCACACCCGGCAAGTCTGCATCACGGCAGCTCTTCCAGCACATCTCACATCCAGGCTTGCAGTGATTGAAAAAACAGTCCTGCTTTAGTTTTGCCTGGTTATTCTCAGCCAGCTCAAGGGAGTACCTTCTCAGAGGCAGCGTCAGCCCACGCTGACACAGAGGGCACGAGGAGATTTCATTTCTCCCCCAGCAGACCGAGCTCGCCTGAGCCCTCCTGGCTCCGTCCAGCAGTAGGAGCACAGGACTACATGCACTGCAGCAACGTCACAGCAACCCCTCTTGCAGGGAAAAAGATGCTTAAGTTGGGGAAAGCAGGCAAGAAAACAACCTTCTCTTCCCCCGCTTGAAAAGAAACACCAGCATTCGAGGATACGAGTAATGCGAGGTTCATAAGGAAAGGTAATATCTTTTACTAGACCAACTGAGATTTAGCTGTAAAGCTGCTGCTTTTGAAAGGCACGCTACCCAAAAGCATGTCTCTCTTCTCCAGCTATAACGCGCTGATCTAACAGAAGACATTACCTTCTCCTTTCAAACCAAGCCTCACCTGGAGCAAGGCTGCAGTGATCCTGAACAGGGTAAAGGGGCCCAGCTCACCCTACATTTGGGAGAAGTAGATGAGGAATAAAAGACCTAAGAGATCCACTTCTCTTCTGGTGGTGGTAATGGGAAAAAGTCTAGAACCTGTCACCAGCATTTGCCCCATCAATTACTTCATCTGTGTTCAGAGCACAGATTACAGCCCAAAACAGAGGCCTTGGAAATGTGCAGGAATGGTGTTAACTTCTCTCCCCTGGGCTGAAGATTGGTAAACACGATATAACCCGTAGTTTTCAGGGACGCGCTAAACTCACACCACCAGAGACCTGATTCTGCACCTCAGCTCCGACACTGCTCTGAAACCAGAGACCAACAGGTACCCGCTGCCTGAAAGCAACATCCATTGCTGCTGCATTACAGTTACGGCCCTTGGGATAGTCAGGCTGGCACCCAGAGTGTATAAGCAAACCCCTACCCTTTTTATTGAGGGTTTTGTGAAACTCTTTACTGTGCAAAAATAAGCTCAATCTGCAAAATCACCACAAAAAGCAGTCCTAGCACTGTTACTTGGATGAGTAAATTGAGCTCCTCCCCACACAGTGACTGCAACAACATGGAATGGGGTAAGGGGTAAGTGAACAACTCCTAGGATACTCTGTCTAAACAACCACCAGCATGTTTAGTAATACCAGGCTCACGTGGTGAATCTCACCTAAAGAGCTCACCCAGCTTGCAAAGCTGCCCTAGATAAAGTATGAAATGACTTCGTTAGGCACTGAGTCAGCAGCACAGATGGAACAGCAAATTTCTCCTCCAGTCACTGGGACACACGTTCTGCCGCCACGCGTGTGCCACCGCTCTGGTCCACACGCAGCTCGCAGATACACAGAGACCTCTGGCTCTGCACCCACCTTGCAGAGTGCTTGCAGGAAGGGAAGAAGCTTGCAGAATCACCCCTGAGAACAGAGGACATGACGAGCAAGCAGGAAAAATGCGGCGCTGCTAGAAGTGAAGCGTGGGCTAGTGTCCGCAGGGATGGAGCAGAGTGGGAATTAGCCGCCAGGACGGGCTGCATCGTGACGTGTTGTTTTAGGAGGTCACATCAGCCAGGCAGAGGAGCTGACAGCAGCGATGGAGCTCAGCACAGAGCCTCTCAGGAAGGTCTTTATCAGCTGTTCTAGATGGTGATTTACACCATCAGAGCCCAGTGCTGAATTCAGCTGTTGCTGGCTTAGCATGGATGCAAGAAGTAGTTTTACATGTGTAAATAGCCCAGATATGCAAGTGTCCAGAGCTTGTGGCTAAAGACCAGTCTCAGCTCTTTGCATTTCCTCTGGACCAGCACACCCAGAACAGCTCCTCTAACACGCCAGGGCTCAGGGCGATGCACACATCAGCTGCAGCAGCTTTACCATGGCCTTAATGCCCACAAGCAGTTTATAGCCTAGTGTGAGGATGACTGCTCAAGAATAAAGGCAAAAGACTGCTATTAGTCCAATTTCCCAATCTGCAAAGGCAGATATACCTTCAGAGTGGTGGTCCTACACCCCAGACTTGCCTTCTGCTCCTAACCACTTGAACAGCACTGAGGTCATCATCCCAGTCTGGCAGCGAGCTCCATCAAACCCATTCCGGAAACAGCCACTGCTAGTTTTGAGCAACTAATCCCAGCTCCACTTAAGCTCTCACCAGTCAGGAACACCACATTTTTTTCTTCCTTCCAGACCCTGAAGTTACAAATGGCTCCACTAAAAGCATAATCTTGTCTTGTTGAATTGTATCTCACGGCTTTCCCTCTCTCTCTCTCTTTCATTAACAAATGTTTTAAGCCCCATAAAATGCATGTAATTCTTGGAAACGTGTCACAGACCAAGAAACAAATGCAGCTCCTGAACTCACCAACTAATGCCTCAACAGCAGCTTTGCCTATTAGAAACAAATAGCTGAGACAACACATGGGGTTTTGGTGAGAAGCAGAACAGAATTGCTGATGGAAATAATGTGCAGACAGAAAAGCCGTCCTGGTTTCCTCACATCTTTGGAGGGGGATTTTTTGTTTCATGGGCAACAGTTTATTTTTCCCATCAGCCACCCAAGCCAGCATCCCACGGGTATACTCTATGGTTCAGAGCCACCACAATACATCTCAGCGGCACAGAGAGCAGAATCCTGGCTAGTCACAGCATCGCCTCGTTAAGATACATCTCGGAGGGAGCAGCAAAGATGGGACACAGAAGAGCCACACCATCTCAGAGGCACCTTTTCCAAGGCAACACACTATCAAGAGCTAAAGGAGAGCAAACTGATGTGTCTGGTGCATTTCTCGTGGTCTCCAAGTTCAAACACAGCTCTTTAAAGAGCTGCTCCATCCCTTCCAGCATCAGCTCACCATTCCTAACTGGCAGTCCCTGCAGCCCTCTCCTCCAGATCCAGCCAGGCCTCCCTTGGCATCTGAACTACCCCAAAAGTTAAATGTCCTTCTCACTCGAGACAGGTCAGAGGGATCTCATGTAAAGCCCATCGGTACTGTACAGGTCAGAGATGTCTGAATATCCTGGCACTCCCAAGCAAGACCTTTCTTGCCCACGTGTTATTTCAGTCAGCTCTCACAGGGATACAGCAAACCATCCTGTGGTCCCAGGTGAGGACGCCGACTTCCATTTCATTTCACTGAGGGCTCAGACATCTCCCAAGCCCAGCCTGCAGCTGCATTAACCCTCAGTGCTCACAGCACTGGAGCTTGCATCGGCAGCACAAGCCAGCTGCCCCCAGCAAGACTTCCCTGCCAACCAGGAATATGTCCAAGCCCGAGGTAAAATCAAATACAATTTACCCCAACAGAGCATGAAAGTAATTCCAAATAGGCACACAAGCAAGGGATTTCTCTTTGCAACATTTATTACATGTGCACAGGGGACAATTGCAAGTAAACAATCTGCTTTGTTAAATGAGACTAAGACAAGGCAGGCTTTCCTGGGGAAGATTATATTAAAGAACCACCAGCAACCTATTCAAACCCTTCAAACACCAATATTAAATAAAGACATGTGATAAATGAGAAAGGTCAAGTAAAAATCAAATCAGGGCACAGTATCCAGAAAAGCCAGACATTACCATCCCTAATTCAGCCTACAGGAGCTTCCAAATTGTTCTGGTGCATCTAACAGCCCAGTAAATGCAAGCCCATGACTGTAACAGTTATGGGGAAAGCTGATACGCTTCTGTTTCCCCAAAGTGGTCACCCCATCTCAGTGAATACCATCCAACACTACCAAGCACTGCTTGATGCATCAGGAACCACCATCTACACTGATTTCAGTAGCGGCTCAGAGCCTCGAGGGTAGCTCTACACAAGCCAAGGGGATCCCACACCCAGCTAGCATCGCGGGCCACTGCCCCCTTACCTTTGAGAGATCCTCTGTCCCTCCCTGCTGGCTCTGGTTCAGGAGAGGCGAGTGCCGCATCAGGGGGTCCTGCAGCAGATCCAGGCGCGGTCTCTTGGTTTCAATGAACTCCAAGTCCGACGGCTTGGTCAGGTCAGAGAGATAGGAATGCGCCTCGGTCCTCAGGTGCAACTCCTGAGATCTGGGGACAAAGAGAAAGGAGCCTTTAGAAAACAAACCACCTCTGCTCTTCCCTGCTCTACGACTACGAGGAGGACAGAGGGCTCAACTTCTGCCCGTTTCCCAGAAGGATGCATGAAGGGAGGCCAGGCGGCCCTAGACTCAAACATCTCAGGTCTTTGCAGACCCGGGAGGCACAGCTCCACAGCTGGGCACGGTGCATCTCCTGGAGCGCTCGCTGCACGCAGGCAGAACCAGGCATCACCGGGGAGCAGGACGTGGGGTGCAGCATCACCGCCACCCTAAAAGCCCAAGAGGCCACCCTGCCATCCCCCTCCTCAGTACCGCTGCCACGTCACCTGGACAGCCTTGCTGCCATCTCCTGTCCCACCACACGCGGTGCGTGGCTGTCCCTACACCAGGGCAAACTAAACGAGGCTGCAGGTTTGAGCCTTCCCTGCTATGCCACGTGGGTTGGGCTGGCCAGAAAAAGCCAAAGCTCGGAAAATCCTCAAACCTGGCCCATAAATCCCCTTGTGGCCCCTAAGACCAGGCGGAGCTCCCTTCTGCCACGTTTGGCTTATTTAGTCAAAGGTACCTGCACCACTGTTTATATTTAGCATCCTCTATAGGAATACCAAAGATTATATGCTGGGGAAAAAATGCATACTCCTCCGTGGCTAGACAGTAGGGATTTATTTTTCCAGGATGGGGGAGGAAAGAAACCGGCCACATGTAGCTGCACGTCTCTGACACAGACCTGGCAAGCTGTAAAGGCACATTATCCAGTGATAGCAACTGCACCGACGAGTCACACCGGGCTCAAATATCTTTCACCTGTTAAATATGATGCAGTTGGTAATACCTGGAAATTAGGTTTGGTTTTGCTTTTTTTAAACAAATGTGAAACTTTTTTTGTAGCTCTATTTTTCCTAGCAGGATTCTCTTGTGGGAATTGTAAAGGGATCCTACAAAAACACATTAAACCTTTTACTATGCCCAAGGATCAGCTTTGCTGCAGCAGCTCCAAGGGTGTGTTTCTAACACTTCAGGCAGAAGTGTCTCTTAAAAAAATAAAAATAAAATGAAGCACAGGAGATTCCAAGCTTGGAAGAAAACATGGCTTTTTTTTCTTTTCCCCTTAAACAAGATTGTTCAAGTTCTCCTGAGCTGCGTGGTGAAGTAACCTCCCCAGTTACCAAACATCGACAAACTACACAGCCTTTGAAGCTACTCGAAGGGAGGAAGGGAGGGGATGCGTTTTGCCAAGAGCAAGCGTAAAAGACAGGGGGTCTTGTGCATCATTTGGCCCCCACCCACAAACTGCAACTGCTGATGTTAATTTTTACCTAGCTAATTAAATATCTCAGAGAGGATGACAAAAAGGGAAGGACCCAGAGCCCTCTGAAGCCAGCGGGAGCCTTTCCAGTGGCTGTAACAGCTCTGGACTGCATCCAGAGAGAGGAGGAACCCAGCGAAAGCCACCTTCTCGGGGGCACCACCTCGAGCAAAGCCCTCTGCCCTCCCCTGCAGCAGTGTGGCAAACTCAACCCTGCTCCAGGGAAGCAAGATAAAGTTGGGTTTGGGTTTTTTTTTTTTTTACTTAAACATCAACAGCAGGCACAAAGCATGTGCAGGCCAAACTCTGCTGCTGTGGGTTTGGCACAGGTGGCCAGCGCTGGGATTCAGGCAGCAGCTTTGCTGCTGACACACAGAAACAGAATCTGGCTCATCCTCTTCCTCCTCCCCAGCACAAAGGGGACGGGAGAGCGGGGAGGCTCTGGCACTGCCTTGGCACTCCAATCGCCAGCCTATGAGAGAGCAAACGCGCAGCTCACGCAGCAAACTTTTCAGCGCAGAACAGCTCTTAAATTTGGCATTGGAGCACAGCTCGCTTCACCTGCAAACACTTTCACACTGAATGATCCTCAACTTTTCTCAGCAAGCCCAGAAATATCTCCTGGCACCTCTCAGGTTTCCTGCTGGCTTGTCCCAACCCCTCGTGCAAACCCTGCCTGCCCGCAGCTGCACGCCGACATTTCAGGCTCTGCTGTAAAACCCAGTAACAATAAGCAACTGTTGAGCTGGGCAGGTGTTAAAATATTCCAACACCCAAGGCTCTGCTGTACCAAGGCAATTAAAAATCAGATGTATTTATTTTCACTTCTCCCCCCCCCCCGGCCTTTTTTTCTAAGGCTGTATTACCAAGAAGCTGCTAACTGACACAGGACAGCTCTGAGACCTCTGCAGTTGTAAGAACGCAACCCAACCTGACATGACTCCTACGCTCAGAAAAAACATGTATTTTTAAGATAAGAGCAACACTCAGCTTTACAAAGGCAGTTACTTACAGCGAGGCAGGGGCCATGCCGGGGAAAGCAGCTGCAATGTTATAGGGTGCTATTTTATTTCCATTTCCACATCCATTGGAACTGCTATTAACTTTATCCACTGGAATTTCCAGCCGCTCCCAAGATCGCTTTGCCCGACACAACCCGCTCAGCCTGTCCCGGCTGCAAATACAAATGCTCTTGCTTGAAGCCTTCGCACCTTTCACTCTTTACATCCACACCTGCAGCCAGCTCTTTACAACAGACTTCTATACAGTGATGACATTGCTGTCAGCATAAAACCAGCCCTGCCTGAAACACCCTCCCGTTACACCGAGTCTGGGGTTTTGCTGCATTTTCCAAATAGTTCCCACCTGGCTGGTTTATTCCAGAGATTCCTACTTTGCTGAAGGGAAAGAGTGTTTTTAATTGTATGCGAGTTATGCATGATTAAATGAAATAAACTAAATGCCAGCCGTAATTATGAAGTGGAGCACGTTAGTCTTCACCTGGAGTCCTTCGCCACAAACACTAAACTACTCAAAAGAAGCGGAGTGGCATGGGATCTGCTGACGCACCGAGGCTGGGTGCCCAGGGTTTGCCCCGTCATCCAGCCGACCGCACACAGCTTTGCTTTGGGCAAGTCTGAGCCCAGAAGACCAAGACAACCCAAGATTAGGCCGTTGGTTTACTACTAATCTGACAAACCAATCGCACCCTACCAGCTGCAGGGCCACGTTATTCATTCATGGGGGCCATTTCCTCAGCAGACTCACAGCAGGTATGAGCAGCTAAAATCCTACACCAAGTGCAGGGCACCTGCGACTCACTCCAGTACATGCAGGTCATTGGGACCTGGGAAAACATCTTCTGCTGCATTATACCTACACCAGAACCAGCTGAGCACAAGATGTGCTGAAAAAAAAGTTGTTGGCTGCTAGCTGGGTATAGAGGAAGCTGAGAGCATCTCTCTCCTGGGAGAGAGGATCAAATGAGACATCCTGAGCTGCCCTTGGGGTTTGTAAGAGCAGCCCTGATGAGATCTAAATGGGTCTTACCTTTATTTTCTTTACTTTGCTGAAGCCAAATCACAGGGAAATGGGCAAGTACAAACTTTTTGGGAGGTCAAAGAGGACTCTCCCAGCCCGCTAACCCACCTCAGGAGCACACTGCCCGGCTCTTCAGAGCAAGGCAACCCTCCCCTGCTCTTCAAACCTTCCTGTTTCTCCATCAGCTGAGCAGCAGAAGGTGGCAGCAGGAGGAATGACTGCTATTCTGCAACATCCAGTGAACCAGCTTGACTTCACGAAGATGTGCCTCTTGCACCAAGGGCTCAAAACACCAGCAGCAACTCTGAGCCGGCTCCCACCAACTTCCCAGCAAGGGCACATTTTAAGTTTTGCTCCCATCTGCAAATATTGTTCCCCACATCACGGGGCCAAACAACATAACCAGGCTGGAAAACTGGCTCTCGCTGTCTTGGAACCAGAACCAAGACAAACGATCGCCTTGCTGCAGCTGTTTATTTCCTCTGGCTGAGATGGTTTGGTGGGAAATTGCCTCCAAAAATAAGTTTTAAAAAAAGTCTCCAGCCCCCACAGGTACAGACAGACAATAAAATGCTTTTGAGAGCAAGTAATATAGAAAACCACTAGTGTCGAAGTGAATTATTTATAGCCAACGCTAAGATTTGTCAGAGGTTTCAGCAACCCCTTTACAGCTAATGATAGCCAGAGTGCGAGACTGGGCAAATTGAGGCCTGTTAAAGAGAGAAACTGGAGGGTTTGTAGGAGCAAACCTGCCACCAGGCAGCTATAAAAACACGTACAGGGCCAACTGATACATTCCCTCTGTCGTACGGGCAGAGAGGGAGAAAAACCATCACGACTTAACAACAGAGGCCATGGGAAGAGCAGCCTGTCTGGATGGGGAAGGTGGAGCTCTCACGCCCTCAGCAGCGTCTGCCAGCAGCAGGATTTCTTCTTGAGTCTTCACAAGCCAAAAGGCGTGGGACAGCCTCGAGCAGTATGCTTAGCTCACCACGTAGTCCAGCTCAAGGACTCCCAGGTCCTCACGAGGTCTGACCCAGCGCCTGTGACCAGGCAGTCCCACATGCACCCTCGTGGCGTTCCGGCTGTGCATTCCCACACCAGGGCAGGTAGCTGTGCCTCAGCCGCTCCGCGCAACCCCCTCAGCCAACTTCTTCCAAACCAACTGCAATTTAGATGAGAGCAGATGCTTTATTTACAACTTGCATATTGAAGATCCCCATACACAGAGCCTGAATTATTCATGGACGGGACCAGCAGAAGCTTTAACACTGTGCCACCCAACGGCAGTGCCTCACTCAAGAGGAGGAGACGGAATATTTGTGTCTCTCCACAAGCTCCCCCACATGCTTTCTCCAGGCATCCAAAACCTGGAGGAAAAGCCTTCTTGGCAGTCCTGGGTAGCTGGAGCACTCCCTGAACTAATGGCCTTCAGGGACATCCCACATTTCACCAGGGCTGCTGCACACATTGCAAGATCACCTTTCCTCCCCCAAAATAAATCTGGTTCAAGATTATGCACAGGAAAGTTGCTTCATGAACTTTTACCCCTCCGTCCCAGCCAAGGCAAAGCCCAGGTTTCCCCTCACACCTTCCTGCCAGGGCACACTGGCCCACTCCACGAAGCCTAGGGTCTCCACATCTCTGTGGAGCCTCGGTCACCCTCCGTGCCCACCCGTGGACATGCCCACAGCCCACACCAGAGCAGAGGGTACTTGCGAGACAAGGCTTGTCACCAAGTGCCTACATGCCAGCATCTGCCCTCTCCAGCCGTTATTTTCCCACGTTCATTTATGGGGAGGAAAAAAATGTGGCTTCCAGAACATCACTTCAAGAGCGAAAAGACAAAGATGTATGGTTGCAGGGATTTCAGCCGCACCACCGCTCACTCCTGAGAAAAGGGTCACCTTTAAAAATGGAAACTTAATTAAAGACCATAAATAAAATCAGATCGGTCACGCTGTTAACTCGGGAGCAGTTGGTGCCATTTGGCCCAGCACAGATGAAGACCGAGAGCTGCACGTGATTTCCAGCAGCCACGCACACCGCCCCGGCTTCCCACCGCTCCCCGGGCTCCTCAGCCAACAGGATTAATCACATTCAATAAGCACAGTAATTAGGCCTGCTCTCATGCTATATTGCACATGGCTGTATCGGATGGCTGCAGAAACACAGCAGCTGCTTAACGTATCCTAAATGTCATACTTCAGATCAACACCGGGCAAACTCTTCAAACTCCTCATGACTGCTAAGCAGAAAGGCTCTGAAAAAGGAGCATGGTCCCACGAACTGGGAAAATAATCTCCTATGAAAATAGTGACTCATCTTATTCTGGATAAAGGCGGAATATACTGTGTTAACATGCATACCGCTTATTTACAGCCACATTTTCTGCCAGAGAAGCCATTATCCACCCCAACATTCCTGTGTTAATACGGAATCTTGCTCCAAAATCGTCATGTTTATAAGTAGTCAGAAAAATCCAGTTCCTTGATTTTTCAGACCCCTCACCTCACTGGCACCTGCCATTTAACACTCAACCCAGTTTTTCTCATTTCTTTTGCAGACCAAAATCTATAGAGAAGAGAAAAAAACCCTAATCCTTGTCACCTTGCCAGGACATTCCTCTGCAAGTATTCATGGTACGACTTGTACCAACAGCAGATCCTGAAATACTTCTCTTCGCTCCTGCAGTCCAGTTGGCACAGCCAACCGAACAAGCTAAGGGGAAGTCTGTGGATCCTTCCAAGAAAAAGCCTGCTACCAAAAAAACCATCAAGGAAAGCAGCACATCCCTGCAAAGACAGACAGAGCCAACTTTCCCTATAGCAACAGATTCAAAGTGGTTCAAGTTTTCCTTCCGTCTTCCAAGCCAGAATTGCTGCACAGGGAGTTCAAGTCTCTACCCACTCACCAAGGGGTGATGACTACTCTCAAGACTGATGTACTCGGAGAAGGGCAGTCTGCGACTCCCCAGCATCTCCTGCAGGACTGGGCTGCCCAGGGTGGGAAGCAGGAGGCACGTCACCCCCGAGGAGGAGAGCCCACGATGGTGACACTTCAGGAACTGGTTCTCCCCATCCTGCCTGACCCACCAAGCTCAGCTGGAGGACGTCCAGCTGCCTGAGCCTGACATTCAACGAGCTTAAAACACTGTGCCCATGGTGAAATGCTTCACCGCTTGTTCCCTTTTCACCGGGCCACAACTAACCACCACCCTGGTGGCTACAGCAAAACTGCAGCCAGGAGAGACAGAAAACCTGCAAAGCTGTAGGAAGACCATCTAAGCAAGCCCAAATGATTTCTGCAGGATTTAAAGCATCCATGGGGTCAAGCCTCAAATACCATGTGCAAAGACAGCCTGCACAGGCTTTAGAGATCTGCCCAAGGTGAAGGTAAAGCCAAACTGGGGGACAATCCCCAAAACGGGCACAGAGTAAAGCGAATCCCTGCGGTTTCCAGGAGAGGAGGGCAACAGTGGCCGCCCGCCGGGCAGGTGGGCCCAGAGGAACCAGGACTGAACAGCCCGAGGGCCGAACCACACTCTCCGGCTGCAGGCACTGCTCTGGATCAGCACGAGGCATGGCAATGGCAGGGATGTCAATCTGGGAACACGCACAGGGCTCGATCTCCAGTGCTGTCAGTCCGCCACATTCCACTTGCACACATTCCACTTGCACCAGACTCGCAAATTGACTTCTTTAAGGAGGGGAGTGGTCCTGGAAAAGCATCAGCCACCACAACCAACAGCAGACAGGCTGCTTCCTCTGAACACCCAAAGCAATGGGGGATTGGAAGGGTTCCCCTCCGCCGACACTTGCTTCAAGGGGAGGATTGTCTCACGCCCACCACCACTGCATGCCATGTGGGGTATCCAGCAGGGAACCAAGGTGAGGGTCTTCCTTTCAGACACAGCACACCCCTGTTTCTCTCTCTATTTACCTCCTATGTCCATGTTGCAGACATTACTTGTTTGCCTTTGGTCACTCCCTCCTCCCCAGTCCCTCACGCTGAGAGCCAGCTGCCTCTGCTCAAAACCATCAATCCCAGCCCAGGAACAAAGCCAAAGTGCTTACAGATGCGCCCAGCGTCAACCTGCCAAAGGGACTCAGTTGCAGAGACGGCTGCTTTCACCGCCCTCCCTTGCCCAGGCTTTGCTCCACACCAGGCAGAGCCAGAGCTATTTTTTGGGGGTTGACATCCATGACCGACCCAACCTGCTCCAGAAGCTCCCGGGTCTTGGCCCTTGAGCACCCGAGGAACCCAAACACCCAAGGGGCTCCATTTACAACATATCAGGTGCTGTTTTAGAGGAGATCCTCACACCACAAAGACGAAAAAGCAAAGCCCCCATAGGGTAGATTTTTAAGTGTCGTGCTTAAAGATGCAGAGAAACAGTAGTTGGCTTTGCAAAATGGACTAACATCTCCCCAACTCCACCCAGTTTGAATGGCTTCAATAATTAATTACACTGGGTTGAAAATTTCTGCAGACCCCCCCCATCCTGCATCCCCAGATGCCCAAAAAAATTTTTTTAATGAGTCTATATCCCAGCATTCTGGCACAAGATGCCAACTGAGCTGAACTTAAGTGGAATTTTTAGCTTTATTACCCAGTATAATTTTTGCAAAAGTTCAATTTTTCGGATGTTACAGGGAAAAGGAGTGAAAAGTAAGTTGGGTCTGTTCCAGAAAAAGTTTCTTTTTATAGCATGCTGAAACTTCACCATTCAGGATGAAAGTGCTGAAGTAACCATGATAACCATTTGGATGCGTATCTAGACCCAGCAACCTCGATTGATACTTACCCACATTCATGTCATTGTCAACACAAAAACAAGTTTGGAGAGTTTGAAACATTTGTAAGCCAAAGCGAGATGCTTGGATGACCACACCAGATTAGGCGTGTGGTAAAGTAGACACCAAGGCTTGCAGCTGGTTTTTTTAGTTACGTGGAAGAACCAAGATACATTTTTTAAAATAGCATACTCAGACCTTGAAACCTTCATTGAACTGGAGAGGAGAACTGGTTCTCCATTTTGCAAACCGTAAGTAGTGTGAAAAACAAAACCAGGCATGAGCATGTTGCCAGGTCTTCTTTACCCACCTCCCCCAAATTTAGCTGAATCTGACCCACTTCCAACTTAACCGTGTTACTTTCTGCTAAGAAATAAAAGCACTGAGAAATCAAAGCAAGCCAAGGCAATGCAACATGCAGCTATAAATGACTAGTCATCAGAAGTGACATTACCCTCTGTACGTGCAGGTGCCACAGGCACAACCCAGAACACCACATCCAGGAGGGCAGATGCAAAACTGACTTTGGAGGCTGCTTTTTGCCTCCAAATTCTCATGGTTTTGTTCCTGCCGAGCACCAAGCCAAATCCATCCCACCAGAAAAAGAGGGTCCTGTCTGCATCTATGCCCTTATGCATCCAGCACCCTGAGGTCTTTCTCCTCTCCCCTAATAATTATTATTTTAGAGAAACAGATTCATCTCTCTGACTGCACTGTTTTTATTCTTAGCCCGACTAAGGAATAAGCATAAAAAAATAGTTTGCATAAATCTACTGCAGCAAGGCTCTTATTTCACTTCCAGGCCAGTTTTTTCCAAAACCACTAAGCATCAAATGCAGAAGAGAAACTGTGCGAGCGCAGCGTTTTGTGATGAAACAGAGAGTGAGAGTGATGGCCTTCAGAACAGATCAGGTCCTGTGGTTAAAGCATCTACAGCATTTCCAGCCACACGGCACTTGCCCGAGTCGCACCCAAAAACACTGCCAGCCTCCCATGGGAGGCTACGAAAGCAATTGGTGACGCGGGGAGAGCCGCGAGAGGAGCAGACAGGAAAAAAGCAGCTTGGAGAAAGTTGTGAGGGGAATGCAGAAAGAGAAACAAAAACAATGAAACCGGGGAGGAAGAGCAGCAGAAGAGGAAGCGGAGATGCACAGTGGAAATGAGCTCTTCTCACTCCTCCCTTCAGCCTCGGGAGCCGCAGACCAAACCCAACCACACGGCTTTATTTTCTACGTTGAACAAAGCCAGTGCAACCAGTCACAGCGACGTGTAGCTTCACAGAAGCGAGGGGGATGGGTTTTTTTGTTGTTTGGTATTTTTAAGATGTCTTTAAAATGCATGACAGTCCAAGGGAAGAAACCAGAAGGCAAAGGTACCACTCGCATTAGCACAACGAAGCTAAGACTGGCACAGAGACTGAGCGCAGTCGGTAGCAACACACAACATGGCATTGCCCAGGTCTCAGAGCCCTCCTCTGCAGCACAGCGCTGCGCAGAATACTTGCTAAGGCAGTCGGGATGCCCACGGCTCGGGAGGAGGCAGGGAACCGGTACCTTTCATTGCCTGGCTGGAACTCGGAGAGCAGGGACGGCCTCCGCCGCTGCGGCTGCATGATAGACCCCGGCGGGAGGTGGGAAGCGAAATCCCTGGAATGATGCTGGTACTCCAACAGCGCGACGTCCTGCAGAAAAACACAGGAGAGCTCGGTAGGCTGGTGGCAACTTTCAAGCAAGCAGCAAACCCCGGCAACTCAGAAGAAACCATACAGATACTCCTCCTTTGAAGCACTGGGTGCCGGACCACACAGCTCAGTGCTTTCCCCCCCCAAAAGGGTTCCCAGTAACCCCCAGTCCCGCACCGTTTTGGGATGGTAGCTCGGCCCCTGGTCCAACCTGCCTGCAGCCTTTTACTGGGGCTGCTCGCCAGCTGGCTCCTGCGATGGGACCCCAGCAAGCTCAACCCAGCCGCCAGGCACGCACACAGAGATTTTTGGCATCCAAGCAATCCTGATGACAACTTCAAATCCGAGAGGAAGAACAGGTAAGAAGAAAATTAAAAGTCACAGGATACTTTCAGCTTCAATAATCCACGCAGCAGTTATGAAGAAATAAAAAAGAAAATTAAAAAAAGGAAAGAAGAGAAATCACAAATGTTATCTTGAGAATGCCCCTTTAAACACAGCTCCCCTGGGCTGAGCTCAAGGGGTTTGAAAGGACAGTTTGCTACTTATTATGTGTACATCCCTTTTGTTCCTTGACCCTTGGAGAGTACAGTACAGTATGTTCCTGATTTTAATTAAATGAGAAGCCCTCCTGCTCTGTGCCACAGACTGATTCCAGCAACAGTATTTTAGCAGCTACATTCAACTGCTATTTTTTATTTGCAGATAGATACTTGACCAGAAGACTAATCATCTAATTAACTAAGACCTTCAGCAATGGCTTAGAAAGCCCTGCCACAGAATATCCCTGGTAACACTGACACACATTTATGTTAGAAGAACCAATCCCACCTGGGAGCCTATTTTGAACAGTTCTCAACTGGAACAAAAAAGCTCCAACTCCCTCAAAAAGAAAAAAAAAATTCAGAGTCTAAGGAAAAAAAATAAATCATTAAATAAAATACCACATGCATGCAGTTGGGGGTGCGGGCAGGGGACTCTCAGCCCTAACAGCTGCAACAGAAATTATTTGATCTGCTGTAGTGAAGACTGACATGCTCCAGTACTAGGGAAGCTGGAGAAGTGGCCCCAGCAAGGTGCACGGCAGGCAAAGAAAGGATTTGGGAGCTTAAATAGCAACAACCTGCCCCTAGAGACCCCCTCTCCCGAGCTGTAAGTGAACAGAGCAGCCCAGAGCTGGATGCCATGCTCTCCTCCAGTGGGCTGCAGAGTAGAAGGGAATATCAAAGCCCAACATCTTTGGCCACCAGAGGGTAAAACAAGATGTTTGCATAGCAGCTTTCTGGAAAGCCAGGAAGAAAAACTGAAATTGTAAGCACGCGGTCCAGGGGAGCCAAGAAAAGCAGGCGCTCTCGCACAAAAGCTGAGCAGGCCAAATAACAGATGGAGGAGGAAAGGGAATGGTGGTGTCTGATGGCCACCACTTCTCCTTGTGCCTAGAAAGGTGCACCAGTTTTTGGAATCGGGTTCATTTCTCCCCAGCATCAGGCAATAGTGTGGTGCTGCTCCTTTTCTGTTCTGACTGATCTTGTGAAACACCAGGAATCAGGGACCTCTGCCAGCCCCAAATTCCTGGACTCCACCTCCAGCCTGGCCATTTCAGACCTCGGCCTCTGGGGCAAGGGGTGTCTTCAGACAGGTTCTTGCGACATAAGGAGGGCATTACTGGGACAGCGTCTACTCATCCTCGTGGGGATGTTCTACTTCTGCTGTAAACCCAGGTGTTAAGAGAGGATGCTACCCCGTGATGCTGCTTTTTCTTCATCCACGCAGGAGGCTCTGGGGGGCTGCAGGACAGAATATACCCCGGGGCCAAGCACAGACAGGACAAACTTGGACATCTGAAGTGTAGGAGCCCCTTAGCTCTTACAGCCCCAGCCAAAGCAGAATCACTGCCTACAACGCTGCCTTCCCCACGTTCGCACTTGTCCTGGTTTTAACAAAAACCAAAAAAAAAAAAAAAAAAAAAAGCAATGCAGCTCCTGACATCCACCTACAAAACAAACACACCATGTCTGGGAAGACACACCAACAGGCCCACAAGCAGGACCGTCACCTTCTGTGGGCGTATAAACAAGAATTACCTGTCTGGGAGGCTCGAAGGCTGTGCCCTTGAGAAAAAAAAGAAGGCTCTTGCATGTCCCGAGAACCATCTGTTTTTCCTTTTCCCGCTGCCCACACTTAGCTGAGCTTTGCCTTTTCCTCCTCTAACCCCCGTCAGAAAATTGCTGGTGGAGCTCAGAGCTTGCTGGCGTGGCCTGAAGTGACAGAGAAGCTGGTTAGGCAGAGCGGTTAGCTTGGGGCCGGGATGGCAGACATGCCCCTCCGGCTTCTCTAGACATCGCCCAACTCGCTCTCTGACTCGCTCCGCTCTGCTCATATCAGCGTTCGGTTTTACCAGAAGACAACATAACCTAAAAATTAGTGAGGAGCATTAAAACAGACAAATTTCTGTGCCCTGTGATGAACTGTCAAAGGAACCATGGGAGACCTGGCAGGACATGGGTGGATTAATCGCTCAGAAAGTTACTACAGTAAATTACACTGTGAGCTATGACTCACAAATATGCCGGAAAGGTTTACGAGCTGCCTTCGGAAGAGGCTTCAATTTTGTTTAGCAGTGTTTTAAAGACGTATGCTGGGAGGCACCTTGCTGCCAGCGCCGCTGCACCTTCCACTCGCGGGCAGAGATGCAGGAGCGGTGTCCAGCGGGTGCCACCTGAATTCCCCACCGCTGAAGCACGCAGCACAAGCGTGATTTAGTGCCCATCGCGATCTAAAATTTCGAGCGCAGCCTTGGCACCTGCTCAAGGACAGCTATAAGACACCTGAAATAAAACACCTAAAAAATTCTGCAGCCCCAAGCTACATGTTGTTCCATTTCCTCTCCATTGCTTTGCTGGTTTTTGCTCAATTACTTTTTGCTCTCCCTCTTTCTCTCTTTGCATCCCGTCCTGCCCTCTGCAAACCCTCCTCCCATGCCCCAAATCTGCTGATGTGTCGGAGCACCTTCTCCAGGGTCCTCAATTCTCCCATTGCCTCTGGTCAGGACTTTGTTCCTTTCACACCAACCTTCCTGTTGTTCCTTGTGGTTCAGGTGTTCCCACACAGATGTACTTTGTGGAAGATTTGCAGAATTTCATAAATTCAGTAAGTGTCATGAAATAGAAATTAAGGAAGCAGAAAGACCATGGGTAGGGGCTCTGGCACATCAACAGATTTGGGGGGCGGGAGGAGGGTTTGCAGAGGGCAGGAAGAGATGCAAAGAGAAGATGAGCAAGAAGTAGAATTGAGCACCTTTTCCACTTCTGTTGGTAGAAATTAAGCTTCTCTACTCAGGCAAAAGAGGGGGAATATTTCCAAAACAAAACCAAAGCAAAGCAACCAAAATCACTTTTGGAACTCTCAATGTCAAGACCTTATTCTCCTGATAAAACAGCAGCTTCCCAAAATATAACCCCAGGTGAAAGGAACTGTGTCCCCTCTAACCATGTAGGCAGAATACAAACAAACAGGCCAGAGTTTCCTCTCCCTAGACTGCACCAACTAGAGCCATAAACGGTTCGAGAACCGGCCCAGCGATGCCGAGGCTGAGCTGCCACGGTCAGGGTTACACCCTCCTGTCCCCCACACACCTCTCTGGCAGCGGCTCTCCGCCGGCCACGAGAGCAGAGCTGTATTCAGGCTAGTCCCTGGGGCATCCGTCCTCTCCAACGGAAGCAAATCCACACGATGCCACGGGAGCAGCCTCATAAGCTGTCAGAAAGCTTGTATGAACTGGGGAGATAGGGCCCAGGCACAGCCAGCACAGAGGTCCCCAAAAACACCTCTACCGCAGAGCACTGGAGGGAGGATCCCGTCCTCCAGCACAGACATTTGTGCCCAGCATCCCTTCGGCAGCTCCGCGCCACAACCCTGCAACGCACATCCTTGCTCTGGTGCCTCCTGCAACAACCCACCCACCCATGCCCGGCCAACCCACGCTTGCCCACGGGCAGCAGTGACGTGCTCCAGGTCAGGAGCAGGCTTGGAAAACTGTGGAAGTCACCCAGCCAGGAGAGGAAGGTTGGATTCCTGTCACTGGGAGCAGCTTGGCATCCAAGTGCAGTGAAGAGGCTGAGTCGTCTCTGTCTTCCAGTCCCAGAAACGCATTGCTTTGTCCTTCACAAGCCACCTGGAATTACAGCATGCTGGATAGCTGCCCTGGCCCAGACCATCAGCCTCACACACAAGAAACAGACACTTCAAAACCAGCAAGCCACATCTCCAAAGCTTAGGCTGAAGCCAGCTAATTAAAATTAGAAAAACAACAAGGAAAATCTACATTATTCAGTTTCAAACTATGCACCTGCGCTAGCTCCTGAGCACATCACCCGGATGAAATCAAATCAGGGAGCAAGCTCTTCAGGGCTGAGGCAGCTCAGCCTCACACTGCACTGCCCCAGCTCCAAGAGACCCACTGAGAAGGGGCTGCACACTGCCGTAAGCAGAGGGACACACAGCAGCGATGTGGGGCTGTGCGGCTGCTGCTTGGGAGGCAGGTGATGGGGAGCACAGACAAACAGCTGCTGGTACCATCACCAGAACTGCAGCTCCCCATAGCAGAAGATTTTGGGCGCCCACAGCACAGCATACACTGCAATTCAGCAGC
This sequence comes from Ciconia boyciana, assembly GCF_034638445.1. Taxonomy (NCBI): domain Eukaryota; kingdom Metazoa; phylum Chordata; class Aves; order Ciconiiformes; family Ciconiidae; genus Ciconia; species Ciconia boyciana. The sequence goes on from NC_132948.1 coordinate 10,699,494, forward strand.
AGAGCCACAAGTACCCAGGGGCAGACTTCAGCATCCCACGCGAATGCTGCAAACCCCTGGCCTTTACACAGGGGTCTGATTCCCTCTCCCTTACACCAAACGCGTTTCAGTCGAAGCCTGACATGGGTGATGCTGAAGACAGAACTCACGGCTGCTGCCTGCTGCAGCGACTGGTGGGGAAGGGTCTTGCGGGGAACACGACTGAAACGCAGCCACTTTCTGCCTACGCAACGCCAGAAACCTGCCCTGAGGAGAGCTGGCTCCGGCGGGTCCTTCCGAGCAGCTCCTGGCCCCACACCACAAAGCCGCTGGCTGGGCTGGGCCAGCACTAGCAGCGTCACCGAAGATGGACAGACACTGAGAGTGCCTACAGTGCCATAAATCACCCCGGCAGAGCAATACAGCATAATGCCAACATTTAGATAAATAAAATGCTAAAGAGCCAAAAGCAGCCTCGTTAAAATATACTGCTTCTTCATGCAGCAGACTGAAGAGGTACTTGGGCCCAGCCAGAGGTGCCGAAAGCGTCCTTTGCTGCCAGCGAGGAAGGCTGGACACGTCCAACGCTGCCCCTGCCCGAGGGTGCTGGGAGGGGAGCCGGTGGAAGCACTCCCTGGCCCAAGGTCCTTTTGTGTTATTACTTGATTCAGGAGCGCCGTCTCCCTCCCCTTCCTGGAAAATCCTCTGACCCTAAATAACCCCAGTCTATCAGGCTCATTTAGGTACGCTAATCAAACTGTCTAAAACCAGGAGACTGAATGCAATATTACAGAAAAACCCTCGGCAACACAAAACCAGACAGCGCTGTGGAAGGGAAAAAAAAAAAAAAGCAGCTTTTTTCCCCCTATTTTTAAATTTTTTTTTAAAGCTTTCAGCCTGCTGCCCTACCTATCACAATGTCTCCAGTAAAATCTTCTGTGCTGTCCCCGACCTCAGGATAACCCACACACTAAACTAATAACTGCACGCAGCCGCGCAACCTTTCTGCCTCTCTCGCTTTCTGTTTTGAACGCATGCACTTGCTGGTGCGCTTCATTTCTCCTTCCCCTGCTTGCAGCTGCCCAGGTCCAGGTTGCCTGACCTCCAACAAGGAGGAAGAAAGAGGGGTTTGAAAGCGATGCTGGAAGCACCCCCAGGTGCTGACCTGCAGCACACAGAGCCAGGCAACGCTGTGCCATGGCCAACGGCAGCTCTGACCCTGCCCTCCCAGCTCCAGAGCAGAGCTCATCCATACGGACAAGGCATCTACCGACTGCTCCATCCAGACAGCGTTCCCGCAGCTGCAAGAATTAGCCCCCGAGGAGAAGACCCCAGAGACTCGAGGCCTGCAGAAAGCAAGAAAGGCAAAGTGCTCCTGTTCTCTTGCTCCCACCAGCAGAAAAACAAGTGCAAACGCCCAGTGCTTCTGGGTTCCTTGGAAAACAGCTCTTGAGCAAACCCACGGAGACCTAGAGCACAGCCAGACAAGCACCTGTAGCACAGCTCGAGCAGCCCAAAGCGTTAGATCCGTCCCCTGCCACTTACCACGTCTTCAGCCGAGAAAGCAACCAAGAGCTCCCTGCCAAGTTTCGGTGCAAAGACAGCTTCACTTAAAAACCACCGGCTCTTGTTTTGCAGTGACGCCGAGGAGGAGCGGTCCCGGGGTCAGTCACCACATCCGCCAGCTGAGCCAGCTCCCCGGCAGAGGGTGGCACTCGCGCCAGCAGCTGCCTCTAATCACGGCATCGGGCACAGCCAGCACCTCACCTGCGGAGCTCCCCAGGCACAGGAGCCCTCACCCACCTACGAGCCACTGCCCCACACTGTCCTCGTCACCTTCTGCAGGCAGGCAAACAGGCCAGGGCACTGCACACGCTCATCGAGGAGCGAATCCCAGCTCCTCGCCACCTCCACCAAGGATTAGGTCATGGGCTGTTCGTTACAAGCTGGCCCAGCGTTGTATTGTGAATAATTTTTCTTAATGACGTGCTATTTCTGCTGAAGCACTCCCAAGCGTTTAGCCTAAACGAGGCCGATTAATAATGGTGTGGTCCGAATAGTGAGCAAAAAACAATGCCAAAGCATCCCTATTTATTTCACTATTTATAAATCGTCCCTTATCTAATTTCAGAAGAGGATGCCTGGCCTGTTCCTGCTGCTCGAGAGCAGCACGCGTGCCATCCTGGGAACTCCTTTTAACCGCAGGGGAATTGATGGGCAAGGGCAGCGGGGCTGGTGCCCCCACAAACCGCGGCACCGGTGGCACGCAGAGCCAGAGCTGGGCACTTTACAGCTGCTGCCCTGGCATGTCCCACACTCCTCTCGTCCCCCCAACATCATCGCGCTGGCTCTGGGGGATCTGGGGACCTTGCTCCACCCCACGCCTCACCTTCATCCTGGATGTCCTGGTTTCCACTGGTATTTCCCAAGAGGAGAGGAGATGTGAGAGCGGCTGGCAGGCAGCACTGCCCAGAGCAGCGCCCACACCGGCCACATCCTCCACCCCTCTCCTCCTCCTGCTTTTCTGCTGGTGTTTCCCCAAATCAGAGAAAGCCCTGAGCCTCTGATGCCCAGAGCTACTCCCCATACAACAAGGACGGCCAGAGGGGACACACAAGTCAGAGTGGCCCAACACAGTGGCCAAGACTTGACCGCACAGCCTTGGACTGCAAAGCCACCCCGTCCCGCCGGGAAGCACGTGGCAGGCTGAGCTTCCCACAGCCCCAGGAGCACGCAGCCAGCATGAAGCAGCATATCCCGACTTGAAACCTGCAAGGCCTCGGACCGTCCAGCAATTAATTTGTGCAATAAGCTGCTGCTTGAGCCTCTTGATGCAACCCTGGCTGCAGCAGAAGGCTGGGCTAGCAATCGGTGCCACCTGCAAGCCAGGCAGACCAGCTCTCCAGTCCAAGGTGGGGTGGCCAAAGCGGCACGGCCACCGCTCCAGCGGCTTTGCCAGAGACAGGGGATGCCCTCCACCCCGGCTCTGCACACCCTCAACTTTGAAAAAAGAAGTTGCTTTAAATCTCTTTCTGCCAGCAGTGAGCGTGACCTATTTTAGCAATAAAAGGAAAAGCTCTCTGGTGCCTGGATACCCCTTGGCACCGTCAGCACCGCGGTTGCTCATCAGACCGAGAAATGCACTTTTTAGCCTTTGCCTGCAGAAAATAATTTTTCCCAAAGCTGATTCAGGTAAGAGGAAGGAGGAAGGTTTGGGAGGAACCAGGGTTGTAGCAGAGCCGTCGCTGCATGAGGTCCAGACACAGCACGGGCTGAGAGGGGACCAGCGTGGCATACAGCCTATCGCCCTCAGCCTCCCCAGCAAAGAGGAGCCATCCTCTGTTACTGAAAACCTCCACTGAAGTGCAAAGGAGGTGGTTATTGATCAGAACAGGCTGTCCCCAAGTACACTGCTGTCTGCCCAACTTCCTCCTCAAATACCTGGGAGGAGCTCACTGCGGATTTACGGAAAAAAACAAACTCCTCCACAATCAGCTCTACTGCTGAAGATAAGGTCAGTAATAAAAACCTGGCTGAATACATGCATTTTTATCTTGCCTACAGGGATGCAACATGTGCTGAAAAGACAAGTACCCTTATTGTTCCGACACAGTCTCGTTGCCATCCATCTCTCAGAAGCTGCTGACTTGGCCTTTTGTTTTAGGAGGTGACCACACTGCGCGTGGCCCCTTCTTGGAAGGCATTGATTGCTGCTGCCATCCCTGCACTGAGGCCACGTCTGCTGCCAGCACCATTAGCATCTCTACCAGCTGCACAACAACGTATCCTTCCCGACGCCCTCTCCAGCAAACTGGAGCTGTCAGCAGCGTTTAGCTGTCCCATCTGAATATGCCATTCATGGAGAAGAAGTCACGTCTCAGTGGGGGCAGCTCTCAGCTGTTGTGGCTTCCCAGTCATCTGACCGGTGCCTGGTGCTGGAGCCAGCCGCCAGCCCTCTCCCCGGCAGCCAGAGGTGCCGGCAGAGCAGCAGCACATCCATTACAGTGCTGCTTTTGAGCCTCTCTCCATCACAAGACTTTTGTCCCAGTCACATCCAGGCGCCTTTGAGCCAGGAATGACCCGTGTGCCCTTCCTCCATTCCCCACGCCTGGTGCTCCGCTTCCTGAAGCCGCTTGTGGTCACGAACACCCATGCGGGGTGAGCAGCTTTCTTCACGCAACAAACCCAAAACTTCCACCTTAAAAGCACCAGGTCATTTTGCTCATCATCACATCTCTTCTGCAGAGTAGTCCCCCACCACACATGCTCCTACACAACACCCATAACCTATCTGCAGGTCCATGTAGGACCCTTTTGTCTTTCCACGTTCCCCACTCAGCTCTCTCCTACGCTTCCTTACACCTCCACAGCAAATCCTTCAGGTCAAAGAACCTGACTTGCTCAGTATTTTGCATAAATGTGGTGACAGTGACAACCAGCAAAAGCTCCCAGTCTTGCAGAAGGTGTCTCCAGGGGCTGCTGGGGTAAGGCGGGCAGTCAGGCTAGGAGCGCAAGCAAAGGCTTTACGTCTCCCAAAAGTGGCTTTAGTGGGTTCTCTACCTTTGCCAAACCATATACACAGCAGAAGTTTTTTCTTCCCCTGTGGATTTACAGTCTTGAGATCAACCAAAAGCAAAGCATCACCCTCTGCATCAGATCACGTCCAAAAAGCAGATTAGGGAGCAACCATAGAAGCTTACAGTAGCTTGAAGAAAAAGAACTGTTTTGGATAAAGGCTGTATCCTAGGGAAAATGAGCTTTAAATACAAACTGCTGTAAGCCAACTCCTTCTTCCTGGCAATGGGAGGAAGACCCCAGGGCAGGGAATTAGGTGTCCTGTTCCTTCACCTCCATGCTCTCCCAGTCCCACAGCAGAAAGCCAATTTCCCCAAATCCACTGCTGAGCTGCTCAGAGCTCACGCAGTCCTTCACTGGCAACCTCAAGGTACTTCAAGGGAGATCGCGCCAAGTTCTCGTGACAGACCCAATCAGAGTCGCTATTTCCAAGGTATGTTTTTGATTTCCAAGTCATTCCTTAAAACATTAGCTGGAGCCCAGCAGGAGGAATTCAGGATGTGAATCTCTGGCACGAACTGCTCCCCGCTCAGCTGCGCAGCTGGTAGCAGGAGGCTCTTCTTTGCACTCGGAGGTGGTTGGAGAAGGCTCTTTGCAGCCTGGGGGATTTTAGCATTTGGCACCGTAAACTATTCCGTTCTGCAAGTTCCTGGAGCACCGACACAGACTGGCATTTTGCTTCCAGCAGATAAAAGTGTGAATAACTCCTCCAAGGAAAACCAACACAGCAGCAAAGGTGCCTCGTGTATGTACTGCAAAATACACTGTCTCTCTGCAGGCTTACCTGGCGTCGCCTTGCCACGCTGATCATGTCACTGCAGAGAGGAGCTAGCTCCTGCCATCTCAGGAGCTTGCATCTCCTTACAGCACCTTCCACAGCACGATGCTGGGCTTAACCTTCCCTGCTCAACTGCTGGGAGGAGGAGTCTGGGCAGGGAAGGCACTCGATTCCCCCCAGGCCACCATTTGGCTAGGACACCAAATCAACACACAAGTTCGCACCAACCTCTTGTCTCTGGTTCAACAGACAAGGAAGTATTTATCGTGGGCCAAGAAAAATGAGTGATCTGCCTGGGATGCTCCTGCACAAGTGCTGTTTTGCAAACAGGGAGTTTAACGAAGGAACTACAGAGCTGCTCCCAGCCAGGAGAGGTGGCACAGGCGGGGGCACGAAGGTCTCAAAGCTGGAGCAGAGGGTTTAAGCTCGCTTTGCCATCTCAGCTGAGCAATGTGGGGGGAACAAGGCCAAACAGCATGTAGGAGGCATGGTGAGCACCTCTTGTTTTGCGGGGAGGGGATGGTGCTCCCCAATGGAGCACCAATTTTATATGCATGTGCACACACCCCAATCCTACCAATCCCCAAACCTGTTTAATATCTCTCGTAGGTAAAGCGCTAAAAGCACCCCAAAAGCAGAAGCTGTTTTGGCACAGAGGCTGCTGCACAAGGACACTTTGTGTGCCCCGACCCCCACCATCTCCTGCAGCTGGTACCACCCTCCTGGTAACCCCAGCCTGCACCCGAAGCCGCATCATTCCTGTGGCACTGAGATGTCAGGGCCCTAACAGGAGAAGGATGACTGGTAAGGAGGGCACAGCCAGAAACTGGATCCACTGGGGAGGAAGAGAGGGGAACCCTTCTGTCCCCAGGGAATATTGATCACGAAGGTGCTTTAAAAGGAAAGGGGGACTTGCGCTACGCAGGGATGTTGATCTGTTTACAGAAAATATCTGCAGGTTGCCTGAAAATGAATATTCTTCATGAAAAAGTTTCCGTTGAACAAGCAGGAACTTTGAACACATTAGAAGGTTAAGAGTGTAAGTAATGTGGTTTTTCACCTTTAGCTAGAGGTCATGAAGCATTCAAACAATTCCTCTGTTCCCAAGCTGAACATTCATCCCTGGGGGTATTTAAAAGCCGTTTGGATGAGGTGCTTAGGGACATGGCTTAGTGGTGGGCTTGGTAGTGTTAGGTTTACGGTTGGACTTGATGATCTTAAAGGTCTTTTCCAACCTATACGATTCTGTGATTCTATGACAGAAGTCAACTAAGCACCCCAACATTACAGCTAATTAATATGGAAAACAAAAACTTTTCCCCTGCAGTTTGGCCAAGAACCACACAGTGCTCTCAAGAAGAAAGTGCTGATTATTGGTGATTTTAGTTTTACCTAAAGAAATTCAAACAAACCAGAACCTTTTCACTAAGCTTCTTTCTTCCCTTTAAGGGCATGCACACTTGTCAAAGTTTTTTTACAAGTCATTTTTTAGTAAGATGGAATTAAATCTAGGGTCATTATAAAATACCGCACCATTTTCACATCCAGCCTCCCTGACAGCGGTTGGGACCAGATGCCTCTCAGTGAGGAGGAGGAGGAGGACATCCCGATACAGATGGGGACCAACCCAGTGGAAGAGCCTGTTCACTGCATCACCCATCAGAGCTCGCTCTGGATCAGACCCACGGGTTCACAGCCCTGCCCAAAGCTGGCACCTAAGAGTGAAACCAGCCAACAAACATCCTCACTCGACCGGTACTGGATCTTCTCCACCAGCTCCGAACTCAGCAGTGACTCCTGGAACGCGCTGCTGGGAGATAGCGCCCACAGGTACAAAGCATATTTCTGTTGGTTCACTTGAAACACGTCTTTTTCCCCATTTTGTTGGGTACTCCCTTGGGTTTTATACAGTGGGAGAATAAAAATGCCCAAGCCTGCTTCCACTGCCTTCTGCCCCTTCACAACATCCCCTCTCACTTGGCTCATCTGTGAAATCAAACAGCTGCAATCCTTTAAATCACTTTTCATAAAGTGTCTCCAAGCCTAAAATAATGTCACGGCTCATTTCTGAGCTCAGTATTCCTGCCGCGCCACATTTCCCTGGGTGCGACCGTCACAGTTGGACTGTGATTATTTATTTATATTATAATAGCATTTGCAGCCCTGCTGTGCTCAGCCCTGCGCACGCGCCCAGGAGGTGACCTAGGGCGTTTCCACGGCCAGGATAAGGATCCCCGGGCTGACGAATTCCCAGTTCTCAGGAAAGGATGTCGTGGAATGCAGCAAACCAGAACCAAAACCTAATTAGATGCAAGACATGCTAGTGTCGGGTTGGTTTTGGCCTCTCTTGCTTTCTTCCAAACAAGCTCTCACTGTGCAAACACACCCCATGACAAAACTGACCTGGCCAAGACATGCAAGCAAACACTGCTGACTTTTAATATTAAACAGCGCAGCAACTTCAAAGCAACTGGGCTCTCCTCTCCCAAGCAATCCCACCAGAGATCAGCTTCAGCCCCAGAGCCATGGCCAGGTTCCAGCTCATGGTGCTGCCGAGCAAGAGACACGTGTTTGCAAACAGCTGAGAGTGGCAGGGCAGATCATGCAGGAACACGCTTGAAGAAACGCTCTGCCTACTCTCCTGAGGAGAGGCAAGGTGTGTTGGGTTTGCGTGGGGCTGGCACACTCCTGCCAAGAGGAGCCTTTCGGCTTTCCATCCAAAAAAATCTCAGCTCGGACCTCTCCTGCATCCAGACACCTAAAAGGTATCACATAACTTCAGAAGATTACATACGGCTGTAAAAATAGCTTCTAGAAGCAAACGCCAGCAACTTCTTCCAACATTAATACGATAGAATAAAACCAGTATTCACTCTGGCCAGAGAGCAGGGTAGGTTAGAGAAACCCAGAGCTCCGTCTGACTTGCAAACAACTGCCCCGCTTGGTTCATTCTGCTGTTGCAACAATACGGGGAAGCAGCCGGGGTCTGCAGGAGACAGGGACTCACCCCTGAGGCTAGGAGCCTTTCGCACTCTTCTAAAATCCGTCTCCACATTGGGTATTGAGGTTTCTTTGGTTTGTTTTTAAATCACGGCTTTGCAACAACTGCATATCCTGCTCACCTGGTCACATCCTCCTCCTGCTTGGGTTTCTGATATGAAGGGAACTGGGATTTTCTTTTTGAGACAAATACTCTCATTCTGTCCCACCCCCCAAACAAACATGCTCGCACCGATGAAAGCAAAACTCCCATAAATCCAACCAGGTCAGCATGTCTCATACCCTGGATGAAAAGCTTCTTTGTGTAGAAGCATGCAGGCCCTGAGCGATCTAGATGAGCCAGCTAACGTGGCTAAAAGCTCGTCCTGTGCCCTCCTTAACATTTCTGTTTCAAAGCCTTTCCGAACTCCAGCTCTGCTCCCCGTGCCGCTCTGCTGAAGCCCAGCAAAGAGGGCAGACGAGGCAATTTCACCCCTTCACTGACACTTTGTGGGTTTCCAGGCTTTCAAGTCAAACCCTAAAATCTTCACAGCAGGAATTTTACAATTCAATAGCTGCCGCTGTCAGAAACGTAACCCCGAGGTAAGGTCTCCTTGCTAACTCATGTACAAGCACCTTCCCGGCTGTGGCCACCTCGCTATAACCCACCAAGAAGCAGCTCCAAAGAGCAGCCTTACCAGCATGTGCCACACTCCAGCACCTAATAAGATTCATTTAAGCAGCTTGAGCTGACTAAAGCTGTTCCACTAAGCAGAGTTTTTTCCGTTAAGGGCTTAAACCTAAAACATTCAACCATCCAGGATGAGCAAGCACAGACTGAGTGACACGGCACAGAGAGGAGAGGCTGAATCTGGGTGAATTAACCCGTGCAAGCTCTGGTGCATTCAACAAAACACAGCCAACAAAAAAATCACCACCAGCTCATGCCTTGATCTAAGAGGAGACAAGACTATGGGTCAAAGATAAGGGGGGGAAAAAGTAGGGAAGGATAAAATGGAAAAAATCAGCGTATCAGTTTTCTTCTCGCTCCCCAGGAGCACCACCAGCAGCCAGGAACACCACGTAGAGAGGGGCAGGTCTCCTGACCGAAGGGCAGGCAGCAGGTTCACCCCCAGCAGTCTGCCTGGAAATCAGGAGAGCTCTCCCGTGGGTGTGAAGAGCAAGGACCGGGCTCACTGGGAAGTGGTAAGCCCACACACGGGAGAGGATGCTCGCTCCCTTGTGATCCAGCGCCAAGGAAAGGCCAAGCTGAAGAGGGCTGGAGGCCACGTGCTCCTGCCCCACGGATGGTCAACCTTCCCCTTTCCCCCCAAGCTGGCTGCTGCATCCAACCAAGGGTGCTCTTGCCAGGAAGACAAACGGACTTGGGTGCTCAGAAGTGATGAGCCAGAGCCCGTGAGCACCGCCACGGCAAGCACCGGAAAGAGGCTGGAAAGGGAGAGAAAAGCTGAAAGCACTCTATAGAGAAACAAAAGAGGATCCCACAAGAGAGGAACGATGAAATCCTGTACCACAGGCACGGAAACAGTCTGATTTCTCTGTAACAGCCACATCCGAGACCAGCGCAAGCTGAACCACTGCCCCAGTGATGGGGACGCGCCACGCAACTCCTACCCTGCGAGCGGGTAGGGAAGGAAAGTCTCTTGCCTTACCGCATGTGGTCGAGCAATCTGAACCGGATAGGACATGGCATGCGGGGGGTAGCGCGGCTCGGTGGCACGCCAGCTCTGTGTCACGGGCTGTGTAGATCCAGACATGTCGAAAGAGCAGGCACGGCGGTCGCTGCTTCCAAATCACCAACGAAGGATTAGGAGAGCCGAGAGCTCCTCTTCATCATGTGTGTGCTTTCCACGTCATGCAACAACTGAAAGCAAATGGGAAAGCAGCAGGTTAAAATTCAGTCAACCACAGTCCCACAAGACAACCAAACATCAGGCCTTGGGTGATCACCAAGACCTGACTGCCCTTGCAATTCTCCAGCAGCCCCATTTCCCACTTGGCAAACACCACTGCCAAGTTTTTTCTGTGGATTACTCCTATCACAGGAAAGTCCAAATATAAGATTATCCCAAATCCATCCCAACCGACGGCCCCAGAAAGCCTTCCCCAGCACCAGCAGGACCAGGCCTGCAAACCACCGACAATTTATTTGGGCCCTGTAGATCCACGTCTCAAAGTCTCCTGGAGATGGGCATTTTTTTTGAGGGGTGACTTGGTTCCCAAAAACACAAGTTGGAGTTTTGGCACTTCAACACGAGGTCCAAAGGCACCAGGTCTCTCCTCAGCCCACCTCTTTCCCCATCGATGCTTTCACACATCCACAAACGCTCCTTTCAGTGCCCTCCTTTCCGAGCCGTGGCCATTTCTGCAGCCATCTGAGCAAACCCTGACCTATGTGAGGAGGGACACCGGGCATCGACCTCCCCAGCAGCTCTCTCCATCCACGTGGCTGGAGACATGGACAAACACTAAAATGCAAGATTAAAGCATGTCACATGCCTCCAGCGCCATGTAAATATTAGATCAGCCTTTCTGATCAGGACCAAGAGCCAGAGAAGACACCATGGCCCTGAGGGTATTTTCACAAACACCCCTGTCACCCACACGTTCGATGCTTCACCATGTGTTGCAATTCCTTTCACACCTGTAACAAAGTCAGGAAAGCCAACAAAGTGGGAGATCTACAAGTTGCTGATCTGTATAGATACTTCACGTAGTTTGTTTGGAGAGGATTTTAAGCTTCCTGCTATTTGTCTGATTTCAACAAAAAAGTAACAAATGTCTAAATGCTGCCCTTCATCGCTGCCAGTTTAAGAGGCATTGACCATTATTCTCATATTAATGGTTAATAAATTCCCACCGCTGCCTGGGCTCGAAGGATGCTTCCAGGACCAATCCTGGGCATGAGAGCTGCATCTTCCTGACTCCCCCTCCCCAGGATCCCTTCTTCATCCCACCCAACGCTGAGCACACTTGCACGCCTCCTCCCCAGCAGAGTTACACGTTACATATAGATTTGTGCAAGGTTTTTGGCAGTATCAAAATCTTTCATCAGCACACCGGGAGCAGCAGAGAAAGCTTCCAGCGCCGTGAGCTCCCCAGCAGCATCTCCCCACGCTTTCGTGGTCTCTGCTGCACAGGGAACACAGCCAGCCCGAGCCAACGCAATTTCAACCGAAACAGCAGTTGGTGTGTACAAAAACCAAAAGGGGGTGGGAAAGGAAAAAAAAAAAAAGAGGAAGTTTTTCTTTCTTTCTTTTTTTCTCCCCCCCTCCTGTGAGACCACAGATCAGCCTGTACTGATAAACCACTTGCTATCTGCTGCAGGCAGGCGGCCCCAGGACCACCTCGCTGGTTTGCCAGCATCCACGCACTGCTCACCAGCCAGAAATAAAATCAAACCAAGGCAACGGTCCCTGGCAGGCTGGGCACAAGCAGCAGGGCAACAACAGCAGGAGGAAAGCAGCCTAAGGAGGCCCCCTTACAAAGAGGTCAAGTTTTACAAAAACAATATTTTTGAGCAAATTCTCATTAAGGCCTAAGGACGACAGACATGCAGAGATATCTCCATGCTCCTGCCGAGGGTCAGCCGAGCCTCTTTGGCAAAAGGTATTTTGCCAAGTTACATATGGGAAAACACACAGCGAGGTTTGGCTCTCAGGGCAGGGAGAGGAGGGACAAGCAGGTCCCAGGTCTCCTCCTGCTTTCAGCTCGCTCCCTGCGGGGCAGCTGGGATTCCCCCCGGCCCGGCACCCACACATCCCCACCGAGCTCCAGGGCACCTTACCTGCTGCCCTGGTCCCAGGAAGCACTGGTGGCCCGGGAACAGCCCGACCCTCATCCCGGACAGGGACGGCCTCCCCACGCAGGAGCTCAGTGTGCTCGGTGCAATCCACCCCCGCGGCAGGAAAGCCCCTGCGCGCACGGGGGAATTCAGAGGCACCCAGAAGGCAGCCAATGCGTATTTATACTTCCAGTATGACTACCCCACTTCCTCTCGTGCTTCCGACTGGATGCGATTTTAATCGCCGATTCCCACCCAAAGCTGGGGGCCGTGCCGGGAGCACGCGGTTCATCACCCACTCCGCTCACCCTCCAGGGACACACACCACCCTCCCAGCTCTCCTGTAGCCCACGTGTGCTTCTACAGGGGCAAACCGTGCCCCAACCCTCCCCACAGCTGCCAAGGACACGTGCACAACGCTCTCAAAGCCTCCAAAAGCTCGCTGGGATCTGCAGAAGTTTAAGGTACTTTCCTAATAATGGATTCAAACTTGGACATCTTGGCTTGCAGCCACTTAAGAAGTAATTAGCACATGTAAATATATATATACACACACATGTGCATCCACACACCGCAAGCTGGGGGGGCCCAGAGCCCTTGGCAGCTTTCAGCAAGCCAAGTGCTTCCCTGGAAGCTCAGCAGGTGGACCAGACCATGCCATGGCAGCTGTCTACAGTAAAAGAAATGGGATGATTTTTCTTTTTTTTTTTTTCTTTCTCTTCAGATCACAAGTGCAGCTTTAAAACTCGGCACCAAGTGCAAAGCCACGCAGTGTCAAGCTTTAGAACAGTTTAAAAGCTTTTTGCTTCCATCTGTGCAACCAGCAAAATAAAAAAAAATTTTAAAAAGGATTAACTCTCTACTATAGGGATATACACACACAGGGTGAAATTACAGGGGCCAACAAAACCGTCCTGCACCAAGGCACACTGCCTGCAAGCCATGCCGTGCTGGTGTGCTGGTGGTGTGCACTAACCACATGCAAGCAGGACCACAAAAGGTTTTTTCCTTACCAAGGGCAGCAAATAGCACCTCTGCTTCAACAAGAAGCCCTGGAAAGCCAAGAGTAAAAATCATGTGCTTGCAAACAGGAGAAGCACTGCCCATGCATTTCCACACCTGCAAAGCACGGAGCAGCAGGTCACCAGCAAGATCTCAGTGCACGTCTAAGGCCCTGGATGCTCTCCACCACAGCTGGACTGTGGGCTGGAGCCAAATGAGGACCCCAAAGCACTGGGGCAGCTCCACTGACGCCATCGCCTTAGATCCCATTTTTACGCTCCGTGTGCAAAGAAAGGGGCTGCTGCAGCACGCCCAGCCCAGCACCGCTCTGTGGAGGAGGAAGGCCCACGTCCAGCCAGCAGCAGGGCTGTGGGTGCTCCCACTGGGGAGCAAAGTGGGAGCGTAACTTCTTGCTGGGGATGTACTGGTGCTGCTTCAGAGCTGGGTGCAGCTGGGAACGCTGGTTGGCCAGCTATACCCAGCAAAAGATACTGGGGTGCCTCCTCATCAGTGACCCTTAATTAATTATCATTAAGAGAGGAACACAAACAATAGGAGCAGATTAATGGAAATAAAAGAGAAATAGTGCAGCCAGGCTCTTTAAATCTTTAAGATTGAACTGTTTGGTTCCTACTTTTCTCAACTGATTTTGATGAGGAACAGACATTGTCTCACAGGAAAAGTATTTCCCCCCCAGTTGGAGTCTCCATCAGAGAGTGTTTTATCCGCAGACCTGCATTAGCCATTACAGCACTAGGTACGAGGAGATTTACAGCCTCTGATTAGGAACAGGAGAAAGCCAGAGGTTACCAGCAAACCCGGCACCAGGGCTACAACACAGACCCGTGGAGGAGGCGAGAGCCTGCGGAGGCTCCTGCACCCATTTATTGTCACCTTTTTGGGAGACCGCCCCACTGCCAAAGCCTTCAAAAACTTCACCGTCCTCCCCCCTGCCAACTCCACACAGCAAATCACCACCACCCGGCTCCTCTGTTTCTCCTCTTCATGTGCCATTTACCGTCTACGATCATTTCCCCATCACCTGTTCTCCCTGGTTTACACCATGAAAGCACTCTACAAGCCACTGCAAGTTGCTGCAGGCTTGCCTGCACACAGAGGAGCCGTGCCTGCACGCCCAGCTGCCTGAACGCCTGCCAGCTCCCAGCAGCATACGCCAGCTCGGGCGCATCCCATGCTAACGGGGTGCACAGCACCGGGCCAAGCAGACTCATGTCCAGCCCAAAAGATGGGCACAGACAAGCTCACAATGCCCCGCAGTGATCTACGGGTTCACAGTCAACACCACTTAGACACAGGGCTGTGCATTTCTGTGCCGGTCCTTCAGCCCAGCTCCTGAGCGTAGCAAAAGCACACACCGATACAGCCAGGACCAAGCAAAAACCCTGCAGGTCTAAAATAAGGCTTTGCAATTAAATTGATTTGCAAAAAATTTAATTAACGTCACTCAACACACTTGTTGCTCTTCGAAGTTAGAGCCAACCCTCCCGATCGGCTCCATACTCCTCAGGGAGAACAGAGTTCCCAGGTGAGGTCCCTGGCTTGCCACTGACATGATATAAATGTGGGCGAGTTGTCGTAATTACCCCATGCCTTAGGTCATCTGTCTGAAAGGTGAGAACAAGACAACACTCCCAGCTCACAGAAAATACCGGTTTCTCCATCCTTATAAAGGTTTTAAAGATCCCAATGAAAACACTGCTCAAGTTCAAAGCAAGGACATGCTGAAATAAGATTAACAGAATATTCGGTTTCTTAAATCCAGAGTAATGTTACTCAACTTGTGGTCTACGGACCATGGATGGTCTACAGAAGACGTTAGGATGTAGCCCACAAAATGACTGCAAAAGACCTTATTAAAAGGCAACAACTGGTACCACCATACTATGCAGACAAGGCAAATAAGCAAAATGCTGCTCACTAGAGTACCAGGGCACATTTAATTGAAGAGTATTGATGACAAAGGTAATGTTTAATTACATTAAATGATGCCAGTTTTTGGAAAATACAACCAAGTCATCTTTACTCAAATGCTATATACATGACAATTTTCCTCCTCAAACAAGAAAAAGAGGTATATACCCTCCAGTCAACTCATGTATTTTGAAATAAAAGTTAAGGAGACCTTTGTTTATAATGCTTAACTAATACCAAGCTATAACATTCACCTCCAAGAGACCAACCAACCCACAGCGCTTAAAAAACCCCAGCGCAGACTTGCGTACGGCACAGCAGAAGAGCACATTGCCTGTCAGCAGCTGTCCCATGGCCGGTAACGGCATTGACATGCCGTACAGCTCTAGATCAAAACCAGACCTGAAAAGCAGTTAGAGATTTACCCATACTTGCTTTAAAGGACTAGTGGAAGCAAAAATAATTAAGATGTGATGAAAACGGGTAGAGAGAGGTTCCTAAGAAATGCACCACAATGTAATGATAATGGATTTGTCTAATCAATTTGTGCGTGAAATTTTCTTGGAAGACAGTTGACGTTATACACAAATATTTGTATGTACTGTATCTATTAAGTCCTCTCAATAGGAAATCAGACCGTCTGCCATAAATTTAGGGCGCTATTCAGAATAACAAAGACGACAATGTCAGTGTCTGCAGCCTGGGAATCCACAGTTGCGTTCAATCACAGCGGGGTACACAGGTTTTAAATTAAAATAGCAGCACAGGGTCAACAGGAAAGATCAGGCACATCCTGAGCTCTGTGGCATGGAGGAGAGGTTATTTCAACCCCAGGGGTCAAGGCCTGTACCTGCATGTGATCTTAAAGCATTTTTCTTGCTTTGGAAGAATACAAAAGCAAAGGTGGGCTGGCAGCGTCGTGCACATCACAGCCAGACCCTGCGGTTCCTCACGTGCACCCCAAACAGCAGTACCCGAAACGCTCCTGCCCTGATCCCCAGCTCGCTCTGAGGTCCTCCTGTCAACAGCAGCCCTCCTCCTCTGCTCTTTTGGCCAGATGACTTTTGAACTAGATTAATTTCCTAGCCCGACTGCTGGTACAGATGCACAAGCAATTACAGCAGCAGATCTGGGGGAAGGAGCCTTGCAGCACCACGACAGAGCTGCCCAGGGCAGGATGTTACCCTTGTAAGAAGGTACAACCGGTCCCCAAGGCCACGGAGGGGACGGCAGAAGCTCAGGGGCTGAAGTCTCTCATCCTGGTTTGCTGCCTCCTTGCTGGAAGCCTCTAGGCTGCATCAGCTCTCCCACGGCGGCACAGCTCCATGCAGAACCGGTTCTGATCCCCAATGAAAGGTGACTTCTCTGCCCTGCTGCTATCACTGCCCAAAGCAGCAAAGCAGGATTTGCGACTTGTATTTCTCCTTTTCAGTCTTTCCAAGCTATTTTGGGCACGGGACCCATGTTTAGCTCTGCCCCGAGATAACCTTTGCCAGCATTTGTGTACAGATCTTGGCACTGCAGCTGCACAGAGCAAGGTCAGAGGGTTGGATTTTGCCAGCCCCGCTCCTGGTTGCGTTTCAAAAGGCAGATGTGCCAGACAGGCTGCTCTCGGCAGCGACATGATGCTGGCCTGATGCTTCTGGCAGCGGAAAACGTACGTGCTAATTGTGTGCTGCAACTCCTGCTGCTAACAGCCCTCGTTCAGACCCCGACCCTCAGTAGTGTAATCAGGTTGCCTGGAGCAGATGAGATGTCTGCCTCACCTGCCCCACCATGGACACCCCTTGTCAGATGAGCACTTGCAATGGGTCTCACACGGTTTAAGTACCTCCCAGCCCTCGGCAAAGAGGCTGCAAGTGACCTTGTGACAGCTCCCAGAGGGGCACGTATGTGCTTAAAAGTACAAGACTGACCCATTTCTCTTTGCAAGAGCGCTCGGCTGTCACTCCCCAGCTGCAGGGATGCTGTCTTATTAAAATGCACAAGCTACACACCAAGTGCCAGCCTGGCCACTGCTCCAGCAGCAGGTCAGCATCAGCATGGCTGGCCTGAGCCTTTGCTTTTCAAATCCTGCCATAATGTGCGCCTCTCCCTTTAGTTTCCCTACTCCCGTTGCTGGATTTTCCCCTCCTAATCAATTAAAACAACTTAAGCATCTCCTGGGTTTTGCAGTTGAGATTGCAAAAGCACACAGGCGACCCACAGTTCATCTGGACAGCGAGCTTGTCAGCAGGGATGCGATGGCAGAGTTGCTCCCGTTACACAACGGCATCGCTGCTCCCATGCCAGGGCGCCCGCTGCCCTGCAAACCCATTCCCATGCTGCTCCGCTGGGAAGCAGAGAGAGCCGGCACGCACACGGCCACACGCAACCCGCAGCTACTGACTGACAGCTGCAGGCTAAATGCCCAAAAGGGACACTTCAAGTAATTAAAGATACTGACAAGGAACAGCAAAAAAGAAACCCACGCTAAAAAAAAGGGGGGGTGGGATTTGGATCCATGCACAGGCCATTCATGAAACAAAGGAGTTATTTTAAGTGTAGGCTGGAAATAGAAAACAAATTAGACCATGCAAGGCCCTTGTTGAAGATGATCTGCAAAGACAAATGGAAATGCCTGGAGAGGAAATTAAAAAAAAACAAACATGAAACCACCCGGGCACTGGGACTGCAAAGGGAAACAAGGCAGGGGACTAGAGGAGGAGAGGAAAGGAAAGGGGTGACGGTCAAATGCCAGAGCACAGATCAGGCAGCCAAAAGGGAGACAGATAAGAAAACCAGTGCAGGACAGCAAAAGCAAACCAGCAGAATTGACTAGTAAGATTCCAGGGATGGAAAAAATGCTGAAAATGCCCCATTTTCTGACAGAAGCCCAGCTGAAAGCTCCAGATATAGAAGTGCACAAGTTGAAACTAAAAAGCACACCTTCCAGGCAAGAGGGTCTGCAAAGGCACAAACCAAACCCTCCTCCTGTTCTACCAAGCCCCTGTCCGGCAGCTTGAAATGGTGCAATGCTCGCTCCATGCTGCCACGTCCACCCGGGATCCAGGGCAATTTTAACCGTGGGGCGAGCGCAGACAGCCTGTTCCAGGGCAAAGCTCTTTCTCTCCCGCCCTTAAACCCCCCAGAAACCAGGGGAGGGTTCTTCACAGCACCAAGACTTGTCTTTTCTGGGAAAACAGCAGGGAAGGACAGACAGTTCCTTACTTCACAAGCCCTCTAAGATACTCTCTCTGCTAAGAAAGCGTCTGCACAGACACACGGTCCTCACCAGCGCTGCCCCAGCACCGCAGCAGAGCGTGCGACGTTGCCGCAGGAGCGGGCAGAGGGCAGGCAGCTCCTCTCAGCCCAGCCGGCTGAATCAGCCTGGATCCAGGGTCCTCCTTTGTCCGGGGAGCACACTGCTTTTCAGGGCAGTGCAGACCATCCCCAGAGCATCCGCTCCCGTCCACTACCCCATCCCCTCCCTGCACACGCTATGCGACATCTTTTCCACTTCAGCTGCCCGCCTCTTCTTACATTAAACATGGGCTTAAATATTGTAACTGTTACGCGGTACTAATCTCAGTTTAATAAACACACACAAGCAACTTTACATCGAGAAAAAAAATGCGATTCCTTGCCAGCGTGCAATAATGATATAGTAACCGTACGACTATTTCAGCCATGCTCCCAAGTACATTAAACAACACATTAACGACCATCGCTGTAACAACACATCATCACTACACCCATTCGCAGCTCCCAGGAGCTAACCTAAACCCCAGACTATCCAGATAAACAAGGCTTTTAAAATGCAAGGCAGATTACAAAGCACCTGCGAGATTTATTTATATATTTTGCACAGAACACGCTGCTCATTTGATTTTCAAACCCTTCAGTTCATATTGCTGCAGAGACAGGTCCTCTGATGTCTCGGGCACGTTCATGAAAGCTAGGGGAGTCATCTCCTCGAGATCCTTTTGTTGAACAAATTACTCAGCTCAGGAGTGACATTTTTGGTTATTTACATCCTGAATAAAGAAGGGAAATTAATTTTCTGGGGTTCCTAAGATAAGTTCTTTGAGGCAGACTGTACTGCTAAACATTTTCTCCTTTTGCACGTTCCCAATTTCAAAGACGACAAAACATCTTCGCCTTCTAAATTATTCCTTCTCCTTCATGATCCTCTAATGATTCAGGAGTCTAAACTTCACACAAAGATCTTTGAAGAGCACCGACTGCCAGCATAAAAGCTGAACTATTGTGACAAACTGCACAATTTAATGCCTCCATAGGAAGACATGTGCAAAGGAACAAAATTACCCTAGGGAACCAAAACAAAGCCTGCAAATAAATTAAATGACCTGTAAACTAAGGTACTCAAAAATATATGAGATGCTATGCAGCTGTGCCATAAAATATCACTAAAGAAGGGAGTCATTTGGGAGCGGAGCTGTTTTAAACTAACCCATTTTACTCCAGGTTTGCATTGCAGTCGCTACACTTACCCAGAACATCGCTGCACCTCAGACGCAGGATGGGAACTTAACTAATGCTAACTGAATTGCTTGTGATCGTCTGTCAAATACCAGCTCTGAACCCTCCACTAGGCCTTTCTCCTAACATCCCCCGGGTAATTACTAGCAGATAGAGTCAATTTTCAGCCCAGGTTAACAACCAAATTCCAGCCATTTGTTCCTGCACATTGCTCCTGCTTTCATTTCTCCCCAGGAAAACCGATGAGAAGTTCAAGCTCGCTGGTGGCCCAGCAAAAGGAGCTGCTCATTAGTTCATAGCAGATCAGCCAGAGAGCCAGGTCTAAGCGGTAGGAGCCATTAATTGGGCATGTTCTGCCTTCCTTGCCTAGGTAATTAATAGCTTCTAGACAGCAAGTCAAAGCCTCTCTAGAGGCAACAAAAAAATTTCAACATTTGTATACAATGTGTAGCACCTCGCAGAACGCTGGACAATTTGCAGCGAGGGAAGGGGGTCAGGAGAACATCTCCTCCTCCTCCTCCCATCCGTCCCCTTCTCAAACACCCCGGTACACAAACCAACAGCCTATTTCAACAAGAGTCCTGGCACGCAGCAAGTGCAATGCAAAGGGCTTCACCCCTTCTCCATCCACAGGGGAGTCTTACCCTAAAAAGAAGGAGTCTTGCACAGCTCCAGCTCCCTCCCACTTCACTCAAAGGCAAATGGCACTTTGCAGGAGCCGAGCTTTGGGTTACGTTTCTACAGAGAGGCTTACAAAGCAGATGGGGATTCCTGATGTGTTTAATAACTGAATGTGCACAAGTAGGCAAACGGGATTTCAGTGCTTCCCTGCCAAGCTCAGTCCCGCTGACAACAAGCTGTCCAAAGTTGTCAGTCAGTCCCCAGCAGATCAGGAGTCCTGGCTTTCTGATCAGGACAGTTCTCAAACTGCAGCCTGGTCATACCCTTTGTAATTTGCCTTTCCTGGGCTTGGAGCAATGGTTTTCAGCCTGTCATTTACAGGCTTCTGGGAGGCTGCAGACTAGTTTGAAGGAGTCCTTGAAAGGTGACTGAAATTCACACCACAGAGACATGACACATCTCGAAGGGTCCGCTCTTCCACGGGGAAGCAACAAGCACCAGCAAGATGGGGTCAGAAGCCTCTGGCCTCCCCACCCCATCGTAGCAGAGGGAGGGGGAGAGCTTTGCCTCATTTCCCGGCAAAATGCCCAGTCCCTGGTCTATCAGTCCACCCTGTTTTGCAATTGCTGAACTCAAAGCTATTTATTAATAATAATTATTATTATTACTAAAAAAAAAAAAAAACAAACCTCAGCTGCCAGCGTGAAGCTGTTCCTAAGATGACTCACTGGCCCAATTCGCTGCTGCTGCGGCTGTGCAGGCACAAGCAGGTACCTCCTGTCACCCTGCCCCTACCTGCCCCAGGGCTGAGGTTTCAGCTGGTTCCTCATCCTTCAGCCACAGAGCAGAAAAAGAAAAACCATGAGGGAAACGTCTGATGCAAAGCAACCCTCCTCAGCTGGGAAGCACCTCTCATGGGCAAACAGCAGCTCTAACACAGGGTCATTTAATTTGGACAAAACTGGTCTGGACAAAAGCACCAGGGATGCTAGCAGACGGAACAGCAGAGTCATACTCCCAAGGTCAAATACTGCTTTTGTGGAGCTACAGAAACAAATTACAGCACAATAATCTTTCCAGAGTCCATTTGGGGGTACTTAAGGATGTTTCCCAGCACCTTCATGCATTATAACCTTGATGAAGGCCTCAGATTTAAATTAAAATGAACTCTGGTTACCCACAGCAAGAAAAGACATGGCACCCAAAATCATCCCTGCTAAAGGAATGAGTTTCCCTTGGTATCAAGCTGACGCAGGACAGCTTACACAGGGATAACTAAGAGGATTACCGTCCCCAAATCACCATCACCTCTGCTTGGGCAGCTGAGCTGCTCATGAAACAACTGCAGTTAACTGCCCTGGTATTTTAATGGGAGTGGCCAATGATGGTGGATTTCACTGAAAAGAGCTGCGGTGCCCATGAGGACTCTGCACCGAGGCCCAGCCACAGCCCTTCCCGCTGCCCCGTGGGAGCCCTACAACCCCCCACAGCCCACACAGGGAACATGAACCCGACCGAGCCACCTTCCCCTGCCCTTCACAGCCCACCCAACCTCTGCCACCGGGCACGGGCTGTCAACAGTGGTCCTGCGCAGCAGGTACAGGTCTCCCAAACGGCTGTACAAACATGACTCCGGTCGGGTGCTGCGACTTTGCAGACCCTCCTCTTGAAGGGAGCACAAGCCTCCTGCCAAGCACAAACCCTGCCCTTGCAGAAAAACTTCCTACGGGAAAGGTACGGGAAAACACACTTCTCCCAGGGAGAAGATAGCACAGAAGTGAGTGAAGCAGTCGCAGCAGGGATTCTTCCTCTGCACAGCTGGTTAGCGTGTGCATGTTCCTGGGGTTCGGTTGGGATGGGGGACTCCTTACTTGTTCATCTTTTGAGCCGCAATTCCAGAAGGATTCGCACCAGTGGGTACCGATTACCACTCAGTAGGCACAAACATGCCACTTAAAACTGGAAACTCAGCAAGTTTCTGTATTTCCCTTGAAAAATCTATAGTAGATTAAGGGGTGAAGGTGCTTTTGGACACATTAATGTGTCCATTTGTATTAATATCCATTTTGTGGACATTAATACAAAAGTACAGTGTACTTTACAAACTTATAAGGAATGTTTAAACAGGGAAACCCTGAGAAAAGGGATAACTCTCCCATTTTTAAGTTGTAGAGGAATTTTTATGGATGAACATAACCGCCCCCACTTCCTCCCCCAAAGCTCTGTTGCATGCTTTACCCAGGAAATTCAGCCTGCTTTAATACAAAACACTTAACCACAATTTCAACCGATACAAGAACTGCCCGCCCTGCAAAATGAGCAATGTCATCCTCCCAACAGTTGGGAAATAGTGGGTTTCCTATGCAATCACTGCCAGACTCTCCCAGCACTTCCAGAGCCTCCCAGCAGCAGCTCCAAGCAGCTCCTGGGTGCTGCCTTGTGGGATGGAGATGATCCCAGTGGAAGGTTGCTGACTGACTTAGGCAGGCAGGATAGGGAGCTCCTTAGTCCTCCTCCCACAACTCTGGTTTAAGGGGTGTGGAATGGCTTAATTATGCCCCTCAAGGCAGGAAGAAGTCACTTGTCTTTAAATACCCAGGCTTTTATTGAGTTAACATGTTTTAACAAGGTCAAGGCTTGAATGGTAAACTCTCACCCAAAGAGGAATTCGCTGCTTCGCCCCTCGCAATTCATCAGTGTCCACCATGGTTTAATTCTGAGCCTGGGGTTAAAGTTATAAACTTTCCAGACAAAGAAAAATCAAGAAAAAAATACTTAAGCAGTCAGAAAGGGTAAATAAACCCTCACTTTCTTCACCATATCTCAGTGTTCCAGAGAGGCACCTGGCACTCAAACACAGCACCCTCACACATCCCCGTGGAGGGGACTGCGGGCAGGGCAGCGGGCAGGGCAGCGGGGTACCTTTGCCTCCCACCACCTCCCGCCCAGCATAGGGGTGAGCTCTGGGCCCCCCCCCCCAGTTTAAATCCCTGCAGCCTCAGCAGTGAAAACAGCTGCAGAACAGCTGCCTGGGAACCAAACAACGGGGCACAGGCCACCAGAGCCAACTCCTTGTCCCTGCATCTCCTACAGCATGGCTGGTTACCGATTAGTAGGAAATCTCCAGAAACAAACAAATAAATACTGCAGACAGATGCTAGAGGTAAGCAAATGAATGCTGAATTGTTTAACAACACGGAAAGAGAAATACAAATTGCAGCCTTCCCCAAAATCACCTCCCGGCTCCCCCAGCCCGAGCCCAAAAAAGGCTTCCCAGTTTTGTTTTTACATCAGCCACCAACAGGGCAAGACCATTCCCACATCCCGTGAATCCCCACGCGCTCATGTACATCAGCAGCCTTGTCACAACATTACCAAGCCTTACAAGCTCAGACTCCCAAGGAAAAGCACACCATTACCTCTTTGGACATGCGCCATTCAGCAAGGCAGATCATTTAACCACGTGCAGCAGAAACGCACTTGCTAGGTAGGAACGGCGACAGATGAAAAGTTAGCACATTAAACCAACAGCCCTTCCTTGCCAAACTTCACCCACTTCCTATGGCCCAGTGAGAAAGGCAGAGCATCAGGGACGTACATTGCTCAACCTGCACTTCAGAGGTTTTCCTCCTTGTCCACTGGAGCATCCCTCAGCAGTAGTTCCTGACCTGAGCAAAAGTGGTATCAATCGGACATAAAGCCGTTTTAATTTCTCCATGCAGGAGTTTGTACTGGTTTGACTGAATTTGCTTGGAAATCAGGTCTGCTTAAACTGGAGCAGGTTTCCTGCTGCAATTCAGATATCCCATTACACAGCTCATCCCAGCAGCCAACTCTGTACAGCTTGAGCAAATGGAAAGTTGATCAGTTCATGGAAAAAATGCTTCTATACAAGGACAAAGAAGGCAGATTTAAAAAAAAAAAAAAGTCCCCTATAATTCTGTATGCAGAATTTACCTTTAGGTTTTGGTACTTGGTTAAATAAAGGTAAAGCCAGGATGGATGGGGCTTTGAGCAACCTGCTCTAGCGGAAGGTATCCCTGCCCATGGCAGGGGGGGTTGGAACTAGTTGATCTTTAAGGTCCCTTCCAACCACCCAAACCATTCTATGATTCTATGAAAACCCAGGAAGACAACACACTTCTAGGTACAAAGCAGGATGCAGAGCTTAGCCTGCACCTCTTCTCCTTCAGGGCAGCCTTCCCCCTCTCCCCACCTCCACCCCAGCCTCTAACTAAATTCAAATTTGGCATCACGCGCCTCCGAACCCCCCTCCTCCCTTTGCAATTTTTAGTTCCCTCAGCACAGACCAGACAGGGCTGTAGAGGGAAACGCAGGTCCCCACCTGCCCTAGCAGGAGGCTAAGTCAGCTGGGATCGGTATTAACAGTCACCGGCATTACCGGGGCTCTGCTCTGTATCACCAAATGCTCTGTCAAAGCTGCTCCCAAGGACAGCATCTGCGGGCACTGGGCAGAAGCAAGAGCATCGCTTGCTGGTTCCCAGATCTGGGCTCTGTCCTCGGGCAAGCACAAGACGGACTCATTCCTCATCGGGAGCAGGGAGAGATCATTTTACCGGGGTGCTCAATGCTGGTACCAGGTGATGACAGATTACACAGCCCAGCAATGCCAAAGCAAACGGGGTCCGTCCCAGCAGACAGGAGACCCGCGAGGTAACCACACCACAACCAGCTCAGCCCCGCGGCTCGCTTTAAGGGAGCAGATTGTACTGCTGTGCCTTACAACACACCTAGAATAATCTGTAACAAGGTACTTAAAACTTTGACACATGTAAGGCCTAAAATATAATTTCTGTCAACTTAATAGGCATTACAGGTCCACAGTGTATTTTATTAGCTAGATGCTAATGGAGCTACAATACATCAGGTCACATTTTAAAAGTTACAAATAGTTTATAAAGGCTTAATCAATCATTAAATAGGTGTTTTAATAAATGGCTAAATCAATCATTATAAGCCATAGCTCTAAGTGAGCTATCAGACTTTATAATAATCTGCAATATCTCCAGCTGAGGTTCTTGTATCTACCTGTAAGACACCATCACGTTACAGGCCTGAAGAACACGCTATCTATCATTTCTTAACTATTTGTTTGTAGACTTTAATGTAAATATAGGCCATACACGGTCACACTTCACATAGGTGATGTTAAAAATACAGACAAAACATTGCAGAGCACTAAAAAGTGGTCCTTTGGGATGGCACTGGAGCATATTTAATAAAGTCAAAAGCTGCAGGCTAATTTCCCCCAAGAGTTCCCATTTAGAGCCTGACGCAGTGAGAATCCATCACAGACAGCGCTGATTCACCCACACCAGAGAGAAAACACACCTCTTCTTCCTTCCCCACTGCCAGCCACCAGGATATCACCTTCGGTAAATGAAGGAAGCATCTCTTCCAGAGTGCTGCCTACAGCATAACACCTCGCATCTGCTGCCAGTGCAGCTGGTAAACCTCCCTCACTCCACAGGCTGCAAACCTGAGCCTTAGCAGCGACTTCCAGGGGGCTGCGAACATCCCACTGCAGGTGAGCGTTCGGAGAGGAGAGGGGGCATCCGCCTGCTTGGATGCTGGCTCAGCTTGGAGGAAGCTCCCGAGCAGCCTGCGGCCGTATCCAGCGCCAGCAGCCCCCGGCTCAGAGCGGTCGGGACTTCAGGAATGGCACACCCCAGGTCTGACCCGCGACAGGAATCCGAGAGTTTGCTCCACTGACCCAAAGAGGAGCCGAGGCCTGGGAGAAGCAATTCCCATCCTTGCTCTTTGGTTGTACACACGAGCAGCCTGTGATCTCTCCTCCAAGGGGGGACTGCTGAACGCAGACAGGCGAGGTGACAGAATGAGCCTCACATCTTTAGATGGAGCTCTTAACACTATGATATTTAATGTAGCATTTCTCAAGGGGTGGGGAAGCAACCAAGTGCACTCCCACCGTCCTCCCCAGCAAGGAGAGACCAGATGTCTCACCTGAGCTCAACCTGGGGCTGCTACGTGTCTGGGAGGGATGGGAGGAGAAAGGGCCAACTAAGCAGAAAGGGAAATATCTCTTCAACTCCAACAAGACAAGGTCCCTGCCAAGAAACGCACTGCCAGTTCCTCATTTGCTTTACTGAGAGAAGTTAAAAACAATAAGCACAGAGGCACACAGCTGGAGCAGATGTTTTTAATTCTTCATTGCTCACAAGCAGCAGCTCTTCCCCTCCTGCTCACCCACCTATCCTCTCTGCTGGCATCCAGTGGTGGGAGCGTGATGCCGAGGGATGGAGCAGAGCCCTTCCCCAGTGCCGGAGCCATCCCTCGAAGCTCCCACCCCAGCCTCTCTCATAAGCCTCCTTGGGACGGGTTGTGATCGAGGTCTTCCGCTTGCTCCTCCTCGTCATTCATGCCAGGTAACCTTTGTAAATACTTCTCAGCACTCCCGAAAAGCAAGCCAGGCTGCAAGAGATGCAGGGAAGCCTGTTTAACATGTAGATTGATGCATTAAAATAACCCACCTCCTGCAGAACCGCTGTTCTCTTTGGCACACTAACCTAAAGGTTAGTTATCAGGAGGTATTCAGATTTCAAAGTAAAACCGCTAAACTTTAAACCATTTTAAAAGTCTGTATCACACCCACATGTGTGAAGGGGAGAAGGGAAAGGCATCCTGTCCGCTGTTTTAAAAAGATGATTTCAGGTCACTGTCCCTTATGCAACAACAGCTACTCAGCTAGGATAAGATCAGCCACTAAGCAGGATTACAAATTTATCTTCCCTCGGTAGCGTGATCTTCCACTAATAATCGTATCACGGAAAATAATATAGAAAATAATTTAAGAATTGCACTTTGAGTCACTAGCAAGGCACAAAATGTTCACACAGCAAAAGGCAAAATTTTTTTTTTTTTTTTTTAACTGCAAGGGTGACACGAACCACCAAGGGGGAGCACAGATGCAGCAAACAAAACACCACAACCCTGGTGTCAACAGTAGCATGGGAAAACCCAGACAGTGCTGAGACACTGCGAATCAAACCAGCGGGGCTTGGTTCAGAGGGAGGATGTGAAGCATCACCAGCTGACTCACCCCGAGAAGCTGGGATTTGATGCGCTCTGCTTCCGACAGTACTTCTCTGTACCTGTAACTTACATCTGGGCAGCCCCTTCCTGCCCCAGGACTGTAAAAATCGATACAGACACAGCCTAAGCCATCCAACCCCTTCAGAGGATTAAGGGCAGTTTTTACATTCTCACTCCCAGCCCCAGTCACACGCTCCCTTGGGCCCGCGCTGCCTTCGCTTCGCATAGAGCAGAGGCGGCTCCAGGAGCTAAGCTGGCAGGAAACCACCCTACACCTCCCGCTGTAGGTACAAAACTTTAAACCAACATTAAACTTGCAAATAACTTTCAGAGACCACAACTGAAATCCGTAAGCCTCTACGCCTAGACCCAAGTCTAGTGGTTTTGAGGCTGGATCAGAAATATTTTCCAACATTGTCCTGGAAATTAAAACCTATATATGCAAGTAACACAATTTAAGGATGCGGACTTCCCAGTTTCCCATCACCATTTGCACAAAGACTTCAGTCTCATCCCCTTAATCACTGCACCAGGCAACAATGGACTACTCCATCAATGACATCATTGGCAGATTTGATTACAGTGCTGATTACATCATCACCCACAAGAGATTATGCAGCTTTCCAAATGGCACCAGCAGCTTCTAAATAGCTTAGAGGAAGCCATGAAGGACATATATATTTAAGAAGTCTCATGCTGCTAATTTAACACAAGGACTTTCAACACTATCTTTTGGAAATATCAGTACATGGACAAAGTATTTTCGCGTGCTGTTGCTACGTTAGTGAGCCAGCACATGCTTATGAGAATATTTTGGTTCCTGGAAAACTCATGCACCCATAAACTCACTGGGAGTGAAGGACCCTGCAACAAGGCGGCCAAGACTGAGACTTTGCATGAGCGAAACCAAGAATGTCCTCACTGGTCGCAGGGCAACCCAAGATTTGCCAAGTGCACGATAAGGAATGTGTGTGCTGAACCACCTCTCTCCAAGATGGGAAAAATACTTAGAAAAGCCTATTTAAATGACTCCCAGCAGCAGATAACAAAGTTGAATAACAGGAACTCAAATGAGAATGAAGCACCCATTACAGAACCTGGTGCTATGCTGCTGGGAACGTGAGAAGGACAGTGTTTTGCTATCCCCATGCCACACACCAGCGTAAGATCTGTCACGGGTAGCTGCTTCTTGCTCAGCCTCCCCCTCCTCTGCATGGACTATTTGCAGCAACAGCATTAGAGCAACCGTCAAGCAGATGCTTAAAAAATGCAGAATGACGTTCAAATGACATCTATCCATAAATCAGCCCAAACCACAAACATCTGAAGAAGATTTTCACTTAATCCAATTTACTGTAATCTCTCTCTTTAGTTAAAATGACAGAAATGTCAAAATGGGACTTTACTCCTCTGTCAAAGCATCTCATGGTGAAAAGGAAAATAAGCAGGCTCTCACACGCAGCACCACTTATTAGGTTAGAAATGTCAAAACTGTACTTTGATTCTCACTATTAGCAGTCACATCCACATGCTGTGCCCTTCTGTTTCACTTCATTTCCCCCAAAAGCGAGCACAGAGCATATGCTTGATGCCAAGCAGCATCCAGGCAAAAATGCAAGTTACCCATTTTTTGTTTCTGATGACCCCGCTCTCATCTCCGTTCAAGGGCACACAGACCCTCCTAGGGTCTCTCTTATATCACATAGAAGCAGTCTTATTTACCGCCAAAGGTCTCAGAAAGACTGCCTTCTACTGCTTCCAAAAAAGAAAACAACGATCCAAGCCTTCTCCACAGACCAACCTTAAATTGCTTTCCCCCATCTCTCCACATTAATTAGCAAGCAGGATAATTGACTCTCTGCCCGGGAGTTAAGCACGTGTGTGTCCGCATATATATTTCTGTGTGCAAGTGTATGTATCTTTTTCCCCCATGGTCACAAAAATTAAGCCATTATCCAAGAGTCCAGGAAAGTGAAAGAAAAATACCTACTGTCAGGAGCGGGGTCTTCATGCATTATTTAACGAGAACTCTGTTGGCAAAACTGGTGTTGTTTTTATATAAAAGCTAATAGAAATTGTACCTCCAGGTGTCAAAACACTGATGGTAATTCCTGCTGCCTCAGACATCTTGATGTTTCAATTTTAGCAGTATGAGGAGCCTGCAGGGAATCCAAGAGGGTAAAGTGCTTGTACTCAAAGAGAAGCAGAGAGAAGGAGAGCCTTTTTATTTCTTTATAAAGGGCTCAGGGGAACAGTTCTACTCACTGGAATTATCAGATCTGGTTCCCTTGCTCCTTCCCTTCCTTGAAAGAGGAAAGAGCAAGATAGGCTAACAAGGAGTGATTGTATCATGGGGGGGGGGATATCAACGAGGCTGGTAAGGAGAAGAACAAAGATGAAGTGAACAGAAGATACTGTGGAGGTGCAGCAGCACAAGAGCAGCTGCAATTAATGGAATGACTAAATGATTTCCACAGAATGGACAAGCTGCAATGGAACAGCAATTTTAATTTTTTATTTTTTTTTTTTTTAAGTTTGTGCCTAAAAGCACAGCAGCACATCAGACCCCCCCCCCAGTCCCCTCCTTTACTAACTTCCAACTGCACTTCTTCATTTTCACCCTTGCTGCCAGGAAAGACCAGAACTGTATCTCTACTGGCACAAGACCAAAGCCAATGAGGGGAAGTTTTAGGCTGCTGACACTGGTGCACCTAGGGCCCTCAGATACTCATTTACATATATATATATATATATATATATATCTCGCTACCTGCTAGCTTTCATTTTAAAAAAGGATGTTAGTTCCCTGCATCAGCAAATGGAAGCACCTCCCAGACTTTCCCATCCTTGCAAAGCCCTGCAGATGCTGGCTGATCTGCCAGTCTTGGTGTTTGTCCTCTGCTCAGAAACCTCCAAGGTTGCAGATGACATCTCAGCTCTCGTGTCCTCTTCCCACTTCTTAACCTTTTCACAGCTTCCTCCTAGATTCACTTTGTATAACCCATGGTGGAAGCAGCTGCCCACCTCTGAAACCCACTGCTGACGGGTGAGGGATGGCTGCGTACAGCACCCTACAGCACAAGTACAACGGGGGAATGAACCTGTAAATCGCAAACCTACCCTTCTACCCAGTGTAGTGCTTGCTGCCAAGGGCTTTACACAGGTATTAAAAAAAAAAAAACCAAAACAACAAAAAAAACCCCCAGTGAGTATCCATCCCTCTCACTTTCTCTCTCCACTACCTGCACACCTTCTGCCACCCCACAACTCCTCTTTTTCTGACACAGCAAATATTTGATTTCTGGACTACAGCACAAATTCACTGATGATTTACACGCCTTCGGGCCAACTCTGAGGACGGGATCACGCAGAACCGACTCAGCCCACTGCACCTTCCCAGAGCAAGGATGGGGCAGGGAGACAGTAAAAGCTAGAGATGCATAAAGCGGCATCTTCCTGACCACCCCTGCACTGGCCCAAATCAGAGCCATGGCAAAGGCACAAGGCAGTAAGTATGCCCGTAGAAAGTTTCAGTTATTAATTTATTATAGCACCTATGAAATAGTTGTTTCAGGCCAATGCCCCACCGTAAAACCACACACAGTCCAGGCCACCATCCCCAAGCACCCCAGCAGAGGCTGTGAGGAGGAGGGCAGATCTGCACAGCCCTCAAAATCCATCCTCCTGGGCTGCAGCTTCTAGGAGAGCCCCAAGGACGACATCATGGTCTGGCACTCCTGTTTCCGTATCACTTCCACCACGGAGGAAAGCGAAATTGGGACAGCAGGGTGGACAGACAAGGAGAAAACAATAGCTCAGGAATTCGCAAGCAGCTCAGCATGGCATTCAAGGGAAATAAAAAAAAAAACAACAACCCACAACTTCTCCAGGCAGCCACTCAGCCAGGGACACAAAGATCTTGGAGAGATCCTTCATTGGGTCATGAACTTTTGCAACCCCATTGCAAAAACAGAGCTGAGGAAATTCCCAAGGAAAAGTAAATGGATGCAAGAGCAAGCTGAGCCGAGGAGTGCCAGAACTGCTGCCAATCGTTCTTCGCCCAAGCACATGCCCAGCCCTCCACACGCACGCTCCTTCCACCCAGCAGCCCCCCGAGCAGCACAACCACCCTCCGGGCCCGCATCCGGTGCGCCCCAGGTCCTGCCTCGCACTCGCCACCCTGCAGCAGTGCGGGGACCGGGCAGGGACCAGGGTGCTCCCCTCCCACCTGGATCTGCATCCTGCAAGGTTTTCCCAGACAGCTGTATCAGGCCCCCTCCCCACCCACAAGTCCTGCTCAGGCATCACTTACAGCTCGCTAGTATTTCAGGGACTGGCGGTCATCACTCCCACCCGCCCTGAGAGAGACATTTGTTGCCTTCTTGCTCCTCCAGCCATGGCTCACAGTGCGTGGTATAAACTTTAAGAGGCAATGACCTCATTGGAGCTGGGAAGAGGGAGGCGGGGGAATTGGCTACTTGCCACCTTCTCATTTTTCACATAAAAAAATAATTTATGAGAGAAAGCCCATTTTATTTGTCTAAAAAAAAGGAAAAAAAAAAATCCCATTAGAAGCAGCAGGCCTGCCTTGGAGTGCATCACTTGTACAGAAGCTCCTACCTGGGGTGGTGCAGAGTGGGACCCCCACACCAAGGCATAGCCCCCCAGCACCCCCAGACCCCCCACTGCTCCACCGACTACTCAGGAAACATCAGGCTACGGTGCAAGCATCTCCTCTCGTCATCGGTAAGGCTGGCTTCCCCTGTACGCGCAGGGAGGGACTTCCAACTCTCTCTAATTTGTAACTCCTCCAAAAGGGCAATTAAATAGGCAACCCATAGCTGGCGACTGGGATTTCGGTTCAGCTTTCTGGGATCAGGCCATCAGACAGGGCTCTGCAGTGAGCAGTAACTCCAAGGCATGTCATTAATTTTGCCCAGACATGTATCGCACCCTATTTCTGAACACACATACAGCATGTGTGCGGCGCTCTGTAGACGCAGGATACACGAATCCTGCACACTCACACATTTTATATACTCGTATTACTTATGTTATAGATTCACACATACATTACTCATAGCTCTTAAGAACAGAACACACAGTTCATCTTGGCATGAATCCCAGAGGAAGGGAAAAAAAAAAACCGCCTTGCAGTAACAAATCTAACTCGCATTGAGTACAACAGCATCTGTGGTAGGAGTTACAGCAGTATTATGGATCATTAAATTATTGAATTATTTTGTATAACACACCCATGTGTCTCAGATAACGCCACTCAAGCCTTCTGTTTCAAGGGACATTTCCCAACTTGAAGTATGCCACCACTCTCCCAAGTTTTTGCCCGTAACTGCTGAACACACACAGCAACTGTGGGAAACTGTGGAAAAAGCAGTTTATTTCTGCAGTGTGCACTTGACAACCCCTCACATACATCAGTTCCACTGAGGCATCCCTATATTTCAAGTTAGGGCCCAAACATGTTCATATGGGACCGTAACTGTCCCTGAAAAGTGCAGTATCTCTGCAGTTAAGCATGCTAGCCAACACCGGACTCCACTCTCTAGAGCAGACTGAGACAGCAGTAGGGATATTTAATCTGTACACACCATACCACAACGGCAAAAAGTCAGATTAGCATGGACTGAGAATGTAACTCCCTAGTAGGACACTGTGCAATGAAGGAAAACATTTAAAAAAAAAATCCCAGCACACTGCAGCTTCTATACGTCTTTGTAACCTCTACAACAAGTTTGCAGCATATCATATCCCCTCCAAAAATGGGCTTCGTCCACTCTTAGGAGCTTTACACACCCATGTAGAAAGATTTTAAAAGTCAGAGTCATAACATTATTCTCATTTACTGAAGGAGCGATGAGCACAACGAAGCGAGGCACAGCTCACCCCAGCTCAGGCGGCACCGACACTGCCCCGACCCAGCCCTCGCGTCCCACCCGCAGCATCCCCCTCCTCAGCTGCGGCTTTCCAGCAGCAGCAAAAACACGATCCCGCGATCTCTCCCCAGCAAGGGATTCCCATCGCACCAGAAGCATCCTCCCAGGACTACGGGACCACGACCCTTAGAACCAGCAAAACCACCCGACCTCAAAGTTTTGAGAGCAGAGTTTACCAGCAATAACTCCCTTTATGCGACAGCCAGCACAAAAACAGCAGCTGCAAACTCCCACTGGCCTGACCGAAGTCAAAACACACCGCGGACTGCTTTTCAGGCAAACCCAAATTACAGCATCATCTGCTGACTGTTCCCGGACGAACAAACCCACATTAATTACAGGCTAAACTTTGCAATTCACCTCTCAAAAGCACAAAACATCAGCAAAACTGCTTTGATCACACCGACAAATCCCTCTCCAGCTGACAGAGCAACGTGTGAGACCAAGACGTTCGTCAAAAAACCTTTTTTTCCTCTTTTTCCTTACTGCTACCCTTCCCCAAAAAATACACGCTCCAAGCCAACGAGGGCTGGAGGGATAAAATCACCTCGGAAAGCAACAGGGGCTCGCAAAACCTCGCACTTCACCTCCGCTGGCAAACGGCTGGCCACCTCCAGGCAACCGCAAAAGTGTATTCTGAGCCTCCAGCACTAAACACTGTTTCTGTGTCGCCGGGCCAAGTCCCAGTTTTTCAAAGCAACTTCTTTCTGCTGTGGCCTAGTTTAGCTCTCCAGACAAAACGCCACCAAAACAAAAGCAGCCCAGCCAGCCCGGGGAGGGAAGGGGGGGTACTTACCTAGCAGCATCCCCGCATCACCTCCGCTACCTCCTGCATCTTTAGCAGCCACCCTCTCAACTTCAAAATAAATAAATAAAGAGAGGCCACACAGCCTTAAAACCAAGCTGGAAATGAAATGGAAAGCCTGTAATTATTTCTCAATGCTCCTGCCAGTCTCAGCCTATAAACACAGTGGATTACATAAGTCCACCCCTCCTGTTTTGAAGCCAAAAGTATGAGCTTTTCCTCCAGCTCTGGCAGCAAGTAATAATTCCTCGTCGGCATGGCAACGCTGGCTGGCTTCCAGCAGACAATGGGCGAGTTGAAATACTGCTACGGCCTTTTTATAGCTTAGCTCTGAAAAACCTCTAAAATATTAGCTATCTGATGGCTAACCCAACTCGACAACCTCTCCTCGTTTAACCGTTTCCTTCCTGTGCTGCCGCCCGGCATCGCCCCGATGCACGGGGTGCAGGGTCACTGGGTGGTGGTGCAGGGGATGCTCCTCTTCCCAGGGACAGCGCGCGGGGACCGTTTCCCATTTAATGGATTTGTTGACTTCTCACCAGCACAGCATCTGCAGTAACTGCCACAGACTCAG
This sequence comes from Ciconia boyciana, assembly GCF_034638445.1. Classification (NCBI taxonomy): domain Eukaryota; kingdom Metazoa; phylum Chordata; class Aves; order Ciconiiformes; family Ciconiidae; genus Ciconia; species Ciconia boyciana. The sequence continues at coordinate 10,734,054 of NC_132948.1, forward strand.
CGCGATGTTTGGGTTTTTCCAGTTTTATTTCAGTCTGTTACTCAGCAGGTAAGTTTGCTCTGCTGCATTCGCTCCAGCAAGCTGCGCACAAGGTTCTCCTCTCAGCTCGCCTAGCTCGAGAGAAAACAGACAGCGAAACAACACTTCTGCATGCAATTTTGTTATTGCCCTCCCATGTGAGCAGTGATGAGGCTTGTGGGGCTCTGTGTGTGATTTGCACAGCTGCAGGGAAGCAAGATGCTTTACAAATCCTCTCTCAGCAAGTCCTGGGAGAACTCATCTGTCCTTTTGGGATAGCATTGCAGGGATGTCCTGGAGAACCAACTGCACTCAAGACACCCTGTGCCCCTGTGGTGGTGTAGGGCAACCTGCCCATACACAGTTTGAGCTTATTCTGCAGCTGAATAAGTTACAAGCACTAACACACCCCAGCGAGACTGAGGACCAGCAGCAAAACTCAAAACAGAGGAGGAGAAGACACTCAAGACATCATTCAAGTCAATGGTGTAGTGAAGACTGCTGAAGTTAAGGAGCCTCGTCACTGAGTTTCAACCAAATCCTACCAAAATGAGCAGCTAACACAAACACCCAACAGCTCCCAAGATCCTGTGAAGTTAATATTTACCCTTAATACACACACAAAGGATGACCCCACTATCTCCACACCCTGGCACAGACCCTGACCACCTGAAGGCCAGCAGGTCCATCACACCAGCCCCATTCACGCCTCCGAGCAAGGGCTCAGCGAGTGCCACTGCCATGCGCTGGCTCACTGCAGCTCTGAGTAAAACTCACCCCGAGGGCTGGGAGATCCTCTGCAATTTGCTGAATTTTGCAAGTTAGCAAATAAGCAAAGAAAACAATAGAAATTAAAGAGAAAATTAAAAAATAGCAGAGCCAAGGCCACCACAAAAATACAGTTAGCTCCCTTCTCAACACTCAAAATAGTGTTGCCAGCATTCATGATCCAGCTCCAAGTCTGGCAACGGCTCTGGGAAACCCGAAGGCTCCTGCTCTGCATTGGTGGCCGGTGAGTCTCCACGGCCAGCCCTCCGCACACAGGCAGCCCACTGCCCCCGCGATCTCAAGAAAAGGCTTGAATGCATGACCCATGGGAGTCTTTAACACTCGAAAACCAGAAGGCAAACAAAAAAAGAACATTTCTTTCTAAATCTCATTAAGTCGGAGAGCATGATTATGATTTTTTAATGTGCAAAGGTGATAACATTGCTTGAAGCTCCAGTTCAATTAATTATTTTATGGGGATAAACATACTAGGAGACACTAAATACAAACCATAAAGGTTCCTTGGTACCTGGCAGGCTCACAGCTGCTCAGCCTTTGCTATGAGGCTGCACTTCCTAATGCCACAGAAGAGCCTAATTCTCACAGCAACTAACTGAAAAAGAGTCAAGCAATCATCTTAACGCAAAGCGGGATGCAGCAAACCCTGGCAGATGCTGGTTCTTACAGCAAAGCATCTGAGATGGCCAAAAGTAGCAGTTGTTGCCTCCAATAATTAAATGCACGTTGTGCTACCACAGAGACAGGTAAAGCCATGCACGAGGGAGAAAATCAGAACTGGCACGGAGCATCTACCAGAGTCCCATGGGCTGAGAATGGGCTGAAGTCAAGAGACATCCTCTTAAATTTAATGCTGTTTTTTCAGATGAGAAGTCAGGGACACGTGCTTGGAACACCTGCATTTTCTAGGGGAGAATAATTTTTTATTTTTAATGGCCAATTTTCTGGGTTCCACCCCAGTAAGTAACAGGCAAACAAGCCACAGAGAACCGAAACCTAGGGACTTGTGTAGGGATGGGATCTAGCCCTGCGCTGCTGAACGCTGCAGGCACACAGCTACATTTCATACTCTGCTACTCCAGTGAAACCTCGGCGGGTCTCGGGGATACCTTCCTGAGCAGACCGCATTTGATCCCGGTCTCCTGTCCTGTGCCCCACAACCTCCTTCACAACTCGCTATTACCAAGATGACATCTAAAAATATGGCTACAAAATACCCTACCCCTAACCTGAAAAGTTAAAAAAAAAAAAAAAAAAGAAACCACACCACTATTTGGGAAAAACAAAGATGGTATTTCCTCCTGGGTGTAATGCACCACGTGCACGTGCCTGCAAAGATGCTGTACCTTCAAAGTGGGCATCAAGAGCCACAGGAAAGAAAAAATAATAAAGTCAGAGCCAAAACCTCTGAGAAATCTTGCTACCCTTACACAGACCAACCTCCCTTCTCCGGGCAAGGAACATCCCCACCATGACCCCAGACACGCAGATGTGTGATCCAAGATGGGGAATAACAAGTTATAACTACAAAGCCCCGCTGAAACTTTAAAATGGCATCACACTACACATGCTCTTCCAGCTTAAACCCTTAATTAAAGAGACTATTCTTTACAGTGCTGGAGCCACTCCAACTCCCATTGTTAAATTTAAAATAAAATCCTGCAACCCCACAGCATCTGTAAGACATTAAAACATTCAATACTGACTTCTTTATTCAGCTTTAAGACATCATTTAATAATTTTTCCCCTCAAACCCCAAATCTAAGGATTTAAAGAAAATAACCAACAGCACCTCTTACAGGATGCCTTTTTTTAAATGAATCTTTCGCAGTAATATCCTTGACCTTTAACAATTCAAAACCGATTAAAACTTTGTACATGTACACGTATCATGTACAGCCTCTGGACAGACTGCAAGATCAGGATGCATTCAATGCTGGGTGCCAGGATGAAGCAGAAAGCATGGAAGCCAGCTCCAAATACAATCCATTCACGCACAGGGACAAAACAAGAAGGAAGGCAGATTTGACCACAGAAAATCACCATGAGCACAAGAAAAATACATCAGAAAGCCAATTTTGGTCATTGCTAATAAAGCTGGAACCACAAGCCAGAACCTTGTTGCTCTAACCTCCGTTATTCCAAGGTGGGTCTTCACTTCTCCTGCTCTCCCTGGAGAAGGAGCCGCTTGCAGCCATTTACAGCTCCTCTACCACCACTCAGGTAGTGCCCGCGGTCTGGAAAGGACACGTTCAGCCATGGCAAGGGATCCAGACATGACAACTTTCCTGACAGGACTGGGAGAAGAACTTGGGCTGAATGCCAGCCTCTGCAAAGCCAAGGGGAGCCTCCATTCACTGCACAGGAAGCAGGATTTCAAGCCCAGTTTCCGGGAATATCACCCGTTAGCAGCCTCTGAACACGTGCTGGTAGACCATGTGCTGGTTTTGGCTGGGATAGAGTTAATTTTCTTTATACTAGCTAGTATGGGGCTATGTTTTGGATTTGTGCTGAAAACAGTGTCGATAACACACTGATGTTTTAGGTGTTGCTAAGTAATGTTTGCACTAGTCAAGGAGTTTTCAGCTTCCCATGCTCTGCCAGGTGCACAAGAAGCTGGGAGGGGGCACAGCCGGGAGAGCTGACCCCAATGACCAAAGGGCTATTCCATACCATAGGGTGTCATGCTCAGTATATAAAGCTGGGGAAGAAGGAGGAAGGGGGGGGACATTCGGAGTGATGGCGTTTGTCTTCCCAAGTCACCGTTAGGCGTGATGGAGCCCTGCTCTCCTGGAGATGGCTGAACACCTGCCTGCCCACGGGAAGGAGTGAAGGAATGTCTTGTTTTGCTTTGCTTGCGTGCGCGGCTTTTGCTTTCCCTATTAAACTGTCCTTATCTCAACCCATGAGTTTTCTCATTTTTACCCTTCCGATTCTCTCCCCCATCCCACCAGGGGGGAGGGAGCGAGCGGCTGGGTGGGGCTGAGTTGCCGGCTGGGGTTAAACCACGACACCATGACAAACCTCCACATCTCCATAAAGCCCATATAACTTTAACAACGCTGCTGGTATTCCTCCTGTAAGCAGTTTCACAGCCACAGAAACATTTTGGGGTGGTGGGTAGAAGAGGAGAAGATCCAAAAATTAACAAATTAGAGCGCAGTTCATGAAGCAAGGATGCGTAAGGTCTCCCCTTGCAACAGAGGCATGCAAGAAGGAGACCTTCTTGTTGGATTAAAGAGGTAGGTCCACAATGTGTGTGGACATCCCCAACGAGCACAAGCTCAAGCGTGCAGCTGGATTCCACTCTGCTGTGCCCAAGGTGTGCCCTGTCCCCACGAGGAGCCTGCCCGGGGAGGGTACCGGATCAGGGACCGGTTCCCAGCAGCGAGCAGCCAGCCTACACATCATTCAACTGCACAGTCGCTTTCATCTCTGGGTGATAACATCTTATCTGGGCTACGTTCACAGGCACTCCTGTCTGCTTGCTCACAGCAACTCTGCTGCGTCAAAAACATGAAAAGGGCAGCGAGGTTTGCAGAAAATCCCAGTAAGTTCTCCAGCAGTTCCCACAGCTAATTAAACTGTTCAGTCATGCATGCTTTAAAGTTCATAAAATTAAAAAAAAAAAAAATTCACAAAAACAAACACAAAAGCCTGACAATTAGTGGAAGCAGGTTTGTTTGATCAACTCTCCCCCACCTGCCAAGTAATTCTGTGGCCACAGTAGCAAATCATTCAGGCAACGCAGTCCTGTGCACTGATCCTACCACGCAGGTTCCAGCCTCCTACCCCCACAGCTGCGTGGCCAGGGCTAAACCACCCTCTTGCTCCACAAGCCAGAGCCTTCAAAAACACACCCAGCCCCAGGTAAAATTACACACTGGGCATACCTGCCTCTACTAGCGGAGCCTGCAGCAGAGAAAAGCTTCTCATGGGCCAAGCTGCGTCTTTAGGAACAGGCTCCGACGTCAGAAAATGCTGCTAGCACAGGCAAAACAAGGAAGCACGTGGCATGTACGTAGGAACGAAAGGATGCTGGATGAGGAACACAAAGAAGGGAGGAGGCAGAAAAAGACGACTCATTCAAGGTTCTGTGCAAAAGCTAGCATTCCCAGGCAGCACCCCTCCAACTGGATCAAGAAGCCCAGCAGCAGAGCGTATCCCGTGGACTTAACAAGCCCACGTCAGCAAAGCAGAACAAGGTTACACACAACCAAAACTGGCACGTGGTAAGTAGCAATGAAAGGAGAAAATCTGTGCTAGTAAGAAGATAGCTTAAAAGGGGGGGGGGGGGGGTACCACGACACCCCACACAAAACACAAAAACAAAACACACACACCAGAGGGGAGCAGGGGAAGTATCACGCCTTTTAGAGAAACAAATTAGAAGGAAAGAAAAACAAAATCAAGAATCGGATCCAAAGCCGTGCTATACCAGTAAGAGACTTCTCTAATTGTTTCAGTGAGTTCTGGACAGTGTCCTTGCCAAAGACGCTGCCTAGGCTATTTAAAAAAAATTAAAAAGCATCAAAAACTAGTCCTCTGAAAGGCATACCACTACAGTGTGCAGGACCCTAAGTATCTTCCTAAGACTTGGGACAGAGTTGCAGAAAATATGAGGGGCCACATGGACAAACAGACCCTGCAAGCAAAGCAAGAACATGGTTCAGATACTCAATAGCTAAGTTACAAAATGTAGTAAATCCCAGAAAGACCAAAAAAAATAGCTAGCTCAGGCTGGATGTGGAAACAGGAGGCGAGTGAGATCAGCGGAAGTACAAATCATTCTTGTGCAAGCCAAAAAGCTAGGTACAGATTTGAGGACAAGTGTCCAGCCATGGAGCAGCAGAAGTGGTAGTCATGGGGATTTTGAAACAAGGCTGAAACCCATAAAAAGTTTCCAATTTATTTTTTCATTCAGGAAAGGGTAAGTCCATAGCCAACCAACCACCACAGCAGTCTTCCTTCAGAGGATTTGACATTCCCTTATTTGCAGTCTGAAACAGAAATATCCCATCATGAAAAAAAACCCCCAATAAAAAAGCCAAACAAGAAGAGGGCTGTACCCTGCTCATGCAATTCAGATGCTTCCCAAACACACACCACTGCTTTCTGTTTATTTTCAGCTGGAACTTCCCCTCCACATCCACCTCCTCCCTCCTTCCACTTACAAACTGATATGCCGTGTAAGATCTGCTATCTGCTGGCTCTGCCCACCGCATCCTCGGCATTTAAAATAAGCGAGCTATGACAAACACTGGGTAAACCCAGTCACTATGAACACTGCAAAAGCAGAGTGGCTGAGGGGTATTGCAGACTAGTCATATGCTTCAATATTTTGCCCTCAAGAGCTCAGCCAATCCATTTAGCAATGGAGCAGGACTCTAATAATAGACACAAGGATACACAGGAGATAAATGTACACAAGACAAAAATAAACCCCAGCCTTGTTATAATTTTAATGCAGGAGCTAAACTGGGAAATGATAAATGAAGACTGTTTCCACAGTTGAGTCAGAGGAAAATTTAACTCCCAACAGCCCAAGAGCAAACACACACACTGAAAACTGGATGGGGGACTTTCAGAAAGCTAAAGGATTGGATGAGCATTACATTTTAAATAAGTTTTTCATTATTTCAAATTACACCAAAAAACCCAATGCTTTACCATTTTCCAGGGCAACCAGAAGCAGGTTTTAAGCAGCTGTGCCTGTTCTCAGACATCAAGGGCCTGCAGCTGGGGGGCCAACATCCATCTCAAAAAGTTGCTTTCAGCTCCCTGAATGCGGCTTAGCTTCACAGCAGCTCATTTTCATCTCAGTCAGTGATCTCAAGTTAAAGCTTTAATACACTCATACACAGCTATAAACTCCTACATACATTTTTCCTTTATGAGTTTTAGCCCGTCTCCAGTCTACGTGGTTAACCATCCCCCCCCCCCCCCCCCCAGCCTCTGCTTTAGAAAACAACCTCTGGTGTTTAATGAGATTAACTATTTCCCCACAGAAGTTATCTGAGGGATAACTCTTCCCTTCCCACAGGAATACCCAGAGGAGCCTCAAAGATTTCACAACCTGAAGCCCTGTGTCATCACAAGTTATACTTTTGTGTACACAAACATCTTCTGCATGATCAAACGAGGACACAGACGCAGGGGCTGTGGGCCAAAGGAGAGCTATGATCCTCTGATCTAACCTCTGACCAGATGTCTCCAGCCAAGGGTTTCACCCAGCAGCTCTCAGATGCTGCTCCCCAAGCCTCCAGGCATGGGAACCACCACATTCCTCAGCAATCTGCCGCGGCGTTCATCACCCTACCTGTCCACCCAGCCCCTCCTACGCGTGACCCGGTACACAGCCAGGTGCTCCTCAAAAGGAGCTCCAACTTCACACAGAAGTGGCTTTGCAGCTGGCCATGGTGGTGCCTCTCAAAGGGCAGCAGCTACCAGCTGTATATGGTCCTGCCATATACAGCGTGAAACAGAAGTGTCCACACTAGGACGTCTGCAGGTACCTTCACCTTGACAAATTCTCTGCTCTTGAGCCATGGCTCCAGTTCCCAGGATGATACCAGATCAGCCCACTCACATCCCTGGACTACAGGGGACTCCAAGCAGTCCTGGTATTTCTCCCATCTGATTCTCTTGAGCTCTGGCTTTGCAGCTCAACAGGCACAGGATCATTACTCAAGAGTGATGCGAGATGGGCCAGAGCAGATCTTTAACCACATTCAAGCTCTTCCTCTGCTAAATGACTGCTTGACCCTCATCCCCCTTACAAGCCAGCCCTGTCCATGGCTTCAAAGCTCATTAAAAGGTCTACCTGGCAGCTAACAACCACAGGAGCATCCTTCTTCAGGTGACTCTCTGACTGGGAGGAAGTCCATGCTGGCAGATCATTACCAAAAGGACGAAGGCACAAGAAACTGCTCAGAAACCCCGTCCCTATCACTGACTCGAGGACAGGTAGGGTGCTTCTAGACAGTACCTAGACTCAGATTTCTTTCAGTGAAGTAAGACTGGACCAGGCTAAATTTCATTGCATGTTTCTCTCCGCTCAAACCATCCTACTAAAAAGGAGAAAACAGTCATGTTCCAGATGGGAAAGACTTTTTATAGCAAGCCATGGATATCTGGCACGCTTTGCTGAAGGTCTTTCATCATGCACACAAGGTATAATGCTATCTAGTAATCTGATGAAACATCCATGGGTTTTTCAACCTCCTCTAGAAATTAAGATTCAACAGGAAACCACAAATACACCAGGCAATTAATTTTTCTTTACCAAATGTTTCCAGTCATGTTGCAATTTTAACAGTAAGCAAACTATTTGGGTTCTTTCCAGTTCTTGTGCAACAATGTTCCTCATTTTTCATTTTATTTTTTAAATAATCTGGCTGAGATTTAAAAAAAAATAGTTTAAAACAAGTTAGGAAGTCAGTGTGAACAGAGCTTACTCTCCCCACTAAATATTTACCCCCCCCAGAGGTTTCCGTATCACATAGCAGAGGTTTTGTACAAGCAACCAAGTAAAGACCCTTCCCAGCTAAAAATACAGTGAACAGCCTAAGAAATAAGAGCAGAACAACATATCTACCGACACAGGCAACGCCAAGCTATCTGAACCACATAAATAAAAGTCTCATTCAAACATCCCCCCCCTCCCCTCCCAGCACCATTCCAGGAGAACAAAGAAACATTAAGTCTTACTTTCCTGGTGTATATTTGATCAGGCCTTCTGTTAACACAATATGACAACAGCAATGAAGGGAAGAATATCACAGCTAAACAACCGTCTACCATTCCCCTTCCTTCTGCCGAGTCCTTGCTGACGCAAGGATGGAGCAGCTGCTGTCTGTTTAAAAACAGCTCCATATTTCATAAGAAGCTGCTGATTTCTGAAGGGACAGAAAACCCAGCCAATGGCTTACAAAATAAGAACCAAATGAAAGCAATTCAGGACACACTATTTAAACATCATGTCCATTTGCTCAGCTTCCTTCCAACATACCACCGCAGCTGAAATTCGTAAGACAAGTTTGTTCTCTGTCTCAGCCTACTCCATTATCACCACCAGCACAACTTCTAAGTATTCACCTAAAACAGAGCAGAGGATGCTGGAAAATCCCTCCCATGGCTCTAGATAAGAAAAATCTTGAAATATGGGAGAAAACAAACCCATGTGTCCAGCTTGATGCAATCACAGAAACTACTTCTGCAACACATTAACATTACCCTCCCCTAGTTGTGTTTTCTGCTGCTGAGGGACACTGTATCAACATGAAATGGTCATTTGGGATGGAAAGACTCTCCTTGAAGGACCCAGCCATATGTCTTGAACTTTTGAAAACTTACCAGCAAAAGATATATAGATATTGATATTAATTCATTTTTAATCAGGGATGTATCAGATATCTGGGAAGCCTCTCATCACTACTGAAATTCCACACTTAGGCCTTCTTAAAAATCTACATCATAGGATACAGGTCACGGCGTATTAGGACCTCAAAAGAAAGGAGCTTAAACCTTTTCTGTTCTGACTCTGCAGCTCTCATTTTGGCTGTTAAAAGCGATGGGTTATACCAGGCGAGTCCCTCCTGAGGGGCTCCAGACGCCTGCTGTCTCCTTTCTAGTTAATAGCTGCTGTAAGAATACTGCTTTTTTGGCTGTTTGTGTCACGTTGATTAGCTTAGATAAGGACTTGGGGAAGGAGGAGGGAGAAGAAGAGGACACGCAGCGAGAGGAGGATTTAAAAAGAAGAAGAAAAAGAAAAAAAAGGCTTTCATCTGCTCTAATAATTAGCAGGTCATGCTGAAAATGATCAGCATCCCTTTAAAGCAACTGTGCATGAAATGTGCAGAGCCCTGCTCAGGTCACTGCACCCATGCAAGTCGCTTAGTTATATCAGTCACTAAGACCTTGTGGTTTTCTAAATTCCTCTGGCTTCATAAGGGCTCTGGCCAAGATCCTTCTACTTCCATATTTCCATTCCGGGAGACGTAACAAGGCTCACCAATGTCGCCGCTCAGTCACAAGGGCGGTAGGCATAAAGGTGCCAAGGCAAATCAAGGATTAATTAAAGGTTTGCAAAGGACCTTCAGATGCTCTGATAAAGCAGCCCAGGGAAACTTACTGCAAAGCATTTGCATTCCTGGAGAAAACAAACTGGGTGTAAGAGCCTCCTGTTCAAGACCAGGTTTTCCCAGGGAGACCATCAACAAGGAAGAATCAGACTCTGCCCCAAACGTGACAAAGATCTTCCGTAATTCATCACCGTAGCTGCCGTCCCAGGCGTCTCTCTGCAATGCACATGTTGATGCACGCAGAACAGCCTCCTCCTTCAAGATGCACTGCCAGCTGTGGGTCCTGTACCAGGCAAGCTTGAAAACTACATTGAAGGCTCTGTCTGGGACTTAATACATAAGCCCTGGTGCAAAATGAACAGCAGAGAGGTGGGGGGGGGAATTAACAAACCAGCAACAGAGCTCTGGTCATTTGGGCTCCTCTTTCCCACATTTACTCTTGCCTTCAGAAAAGACAGCGTTCATCTCCTGGAGGGGCAGGACCAGTTTCATGAGAGCACAGGTCGTTTAATAGACCTGTCCTCCTCAAAAGAGGTGAAAAGATGGTTATGACAATGATAATTCTTCCCCTGATGTACTCATATCCTTCTATTAAGGACACATTACCTCAAAGGTCAGCAATTGTCAGCCAGAGCCAGCTCTGCCTTGACAACCCATCTTCAAAATGCACTAAGCGCCTGACTGTGCCCAGGACTGCAAGAGACGCCCTCAACGTGCTGTCTGGAGAGAGGAGAATTTCCTTCGGCGGCCGTGATGGCTGTGTCTTCTCAAGTGTTTTTAATTTCAGCAGCTTTCCCTCGCTTCAAAATTGTTCCTCCGCCTCAGCTTAACGCTTATCCCCAAAATGACACACACCTTCAAAGCGCTGCTGTTTGAAAGAAGCCCGGAAAGATGGAAATTAAGAGATTACTTTCAAATAAAGCGATGGGTTAAGTCATTGTGTCCAGAGTTACCACACATGCCATCGGGCCCCAATGCTTTACAAAGGCAGGAGCGATTCCCCAGGCACGCAGAGGGACAGGAAGGACAGGGGACAGTCCCTACGAGATCAGCGTGGCACAGGGACTGACGAAAAAGCACCAGGGCTGGTCTTGGAGGGCAAGAGCAAAGCAGAAATGCTTTGTAGGAAGGGGGGGCGGAAAAAAACCCAAACAAACACACACACCCCCAAAACCACACACATATAAGCAGCAGAGACTGAAATCACCCAAACTCCCCTCATATGTCTCAGTAAAAGAGAGCAGCAACACTGGAATGGTCACAAGAGCATCAAGAAGGAGCCAAAGCAAACTGCAGTGTAAAACGCATCCCTCTGTGGTACCAAGGTATTCATCTGAGAAAGGGGAATCTTCCTCCAAGAGGGCAGTGTGGAGTACCTCAATGACAAACCTACAGCAATTATTAAAAAGGCATCATCCATACATAATTTTGAATTTAATTTAATTAGGCACCCTGCTAACTTCATTACTTATTTAACCGGACTGCTCATTCAATTTATGTTACTACTGTTTCAGATAACTGCTCTGGGCCCCACCTCAGTGGGAAATGCACTAGAGGATGCATTTGGGAATGCTGTAGCCCCAAGCCCATGCTCCCCCAACACTCAGCACCTCTCCTGGGATGGAGGCATTTACCATGTCTTAGGTGTTATGCCTTTGTTTTTGTGCCTGCATGCAGAGAAGTCCAGACGAGCTCAAGGAGGAAAAAAGGACAAAAAAAAAAAATACCCACACAAACAAAAAAGCAGATTTATCATTGTAAATGCTTGGGCACACCAGTCAAAGCAGCAGCCTCCTACACAGTTGCCAGATACTTCTTTTCAACCTGAGAAATACCCAAAAATAATACTCTGTGGGGCTTGGGCGATACACATCAGAGCACTTCACTCATCACCCAAGAGCGTTCTTATAAAACCATCATCTCCAGTGCATGACACGTTAGGTCAGGACAGAAATCAAATAAGGTCTCACGGAAGCAACTGCTCCTGCGACACTTTCTGGGGCCAGGGAGGTCAGCAGCCTGAAGCTGAACCTTTCACACCAAATCAAACCCAGAAACGGAGGATCCGACCAGTGCATGCATCCGCCTTCCTACCACTTCGGACAGCCGCATCCCTCCCCGTCTGCCAGCTCTGCCTGCCTGCTCCAGCTGCTCAGACACAGCAGCATTTACCTGCTCAACTTCAGGAGTCTCCTCGGAGGACTCAGTCAGAAGCCTCAATTCCCTGCCCGATCAGAAGGGAAGCAGCGCCATGGGTGAAAAATGGAAAAGAAGAAAGGGCACCTCAAGCAGATCCCTGAAATAGCCTGCAGTAGGTAGGAAGATACCTCAGCCTTAGACAGCAAGGTCTGTCTCAGAAAATTCATATATATAGAGATATATAGATAAAGAGGCATGATTGACAGCAGCAAGAGTGTGAAATGGTGTAGACACTAGCTTGAAATTAGGTAATCCTCTGTTGTCTGTCTTTTTTTTTTTAATTCTTTCTTCAGCTCAACATTTCTTCTTTAAATCAAGCTGCTCTGAGTACTCTCAGCATCCATTAAGAGAATAAAAAGCTGGACAGCAGCACAAAACCAGGAACACCCCAAGGCACCCTTCCATCCCCTGTGCACCAGCCCTGCTAGCGCAGAGGTGCTGCTCACCATCGTGCAGGCGAGCTGCTTGCAGGCCCTGGAACGAACGTCATCACCTCGTGCAGTGCCTTGGAGACAGTGTTGTGGCATCCATTTTTCACACTCCAAATTAATTCCAGACCCCAAAATAATTTAAGAGCTTAGGAGTTCAATGTAATTTGCTCCAGTCAATGCACAGGGCTTGTCTGAAGCATCAGAAGTTTAGAGCAGCCTTATGAACAATCCATTCCCCACTTGCACGCTTGGGGATCTGCTATGTTAATGGCAGAGATACAGATCCACAGGTACTGTCTTTTACTTTGAGGTTACCTGGTAAACAAAAGGACTAAAATCACTGCCACAAAGATTAACAGTTCTGTCACAAAGCCAACACGTAGTCAACAGCAGTAATAACCACAGTCACTACAAAGCCTTCAAGGAGAACCAGCATCAGCAGAAGCGATGAGTTTTCCAGCTAGCTCTCGTAAAAACGAAACTTCGTCTAGCTCATAACCCCACACTGATCTTGTGTTCAAGATGCTCAAAATTAAACCTCACACAAAGCAAAAGAAAATCTAATTTTCGGTTTCATTAGCATGCAACCTTCCCCAAGTGCAATATGAGCATTTGCCTTTGTGAATAAAATTCGCAAAATTATTTGCACAGCATTGGGGGAAGTGTAAGTGCTAGAGTTCCCATCAACAGGGAAGGAGACTCAGTCTCACAGCAAAGCCATTTTGCTGAGAGAATGGAGGCAGAGGCTAATCGTTGCATCTGAAGGAGGACCAGGCTTTGCTATCTGGCCAGGAATTGGGCTGAAGTGGCGATGCCAGGATTATTTCGTCCTTCACAAGGTGAGAGGGATCACATAGACTCCATAGAAATAGAAGATCTTGGCAATTCTCATTTCCTACGGCAAACAGTTCTCAGGGGCCTCTTCCAACCTCCTCCAGCAGGAAGAGGGGAACTTCTAACACCTAATCGCTGACATTTAAGAATGTGAAGCTCCAACCATCAAGTTGACACCACAGCAGGGAATGCAGCTAACAGGTATACAGTTGCATGTTCCCCAGGGTGTGGATTTCAAGTTACAGTTTAAAAAGAAAAGAGGAAACTAACCTACAAAAGCAAGCAACTTTATCTGGGATGTATTTATCCACACATAGCATGTGGCTACACCAAAATGTAAACACCTGTGTGGATTATGCCTTTCTCCTCCACCAGCAGTGTCCGAGGCATGCTCACATCTGGAATCCTTTATGTTTTAAATGCTACTTCTGCCTTCTCCTTGGTGCCAAAATGCCTTGAGGAAGCTGCACGTGCATGGGGGAGGAAAGGAGCAGCAGAACAGTCAGCAAGGTATCAAGGTACTTCAGATACCAACATGGCGAACACTGTAGACAACTTGAGGAGCAGACATCCACCAGTGTGCACTATAGGCAGCAAATGAAGGAGATGCCGTGGTTTGTAAGCCGCTCACACTAGCTGAAAATGACTGTTCTCCTGTGGCTTACAATAAAAAGCAAATCCACATTACTCCTAAGTAAACCCAATGTTTGTTATTTCTGTTTCTTTGTTTGCTATGTAGAGCTCTAAAGCCAAGCAGCAATGTTTCCTGGCCAGCTTATGTTATTCACATACGACTTACAAATCTGGGCTTGCATCTGGATTTTTCAATGTCACAAGAGTTGCAATGAGTTTCACAGGCAGCCCCCAAGGCACGCAGCACTCCACAACACAAAAGCACCAACAAGCAGCATACGAGTCCTCCCCAATGCCACCCCAGCTAGGCTGCTTTTAAACGAAGAACTTCATAATGCATCTCTCTAGCTGCTCAGGGAGACAGCATTAAAACAAAAAGGCGCACAGCTCTCATGCTACTGTTTCCATCTGCTCAGGAGCTGCTTTTATTTAAGAACAAAATAAAACCAAACATGCTGCGCTGCAGCACTGACCCTGTGCACAGACTCTTGGGTGCCTCAATCCACTTCAGGCACCCCCAGAGATTTTCAAAGCACCCTGGAGACACGCAGATAAACAAACATTTAAAGGGAGATGCATGTCAGGAGGCCCATCAGCAGCTCTGTAAGAGATGTTTGGCATAAGAAGCTCAAGACAGAGGGCCACGCAAAACCCCTCTGCCTTCAATCACATCTGGGCTGACCTTCCCGACAGGCTCAGCTCACACAGCCTGCCCCTTGTCTTTGCTCGAGTTACCCCGGCAAAGACCGGAGTGACCCCGGCTAGCCTTTCGGCTCTTTGCTTTCAATGCCTAGCCTTCAAAGAAACCTGACCCAAAGTCCAACGAGGTTAATGGACAGGCACACGTTGACGTCAGCGAGGTCCCTAGATAAGGCCACCACAGAGTTTGCCTTATTCTTGGAATCAGCGGTGCCTGGAAGCCAAGGAACAAAGTTAAGACTGAACAGCGGTGATAAACACGGGGTTTGCTGTCTTGGGCTTCTGGAGGACCAGCCTGTTTTCTGCACACACTCCTGGCAGGGCTCAGGCAAGAGAGGACTGGTATTAGAAGGCTTTTTCCGTAACATCCAACTGGATTTCTCCACACTAAGCAACTGACAAGGCAAGACTTAGAGGTCAAACCCAGAGCTAAGACATCAGGTTGTGGGGAGACCTGCACACAAAATGTTGACAAGAAAGGGCGAAAGTGCTCTTTTGCCCACATTTCATCTTGCGTGCCAAAGTGCTGGGCGCAGGAAAATTCCTGGTCTCCCAACCTTTTCAGACTTGGGTTCCTCAGAGGTTCAAGGGTTACACTCAACATCTGTCCACCGGTAAGAGCAGACGTGACCTCATTTGAACGCAGCACATAACGCTGGGACTGACAGAGTCCCAAATATTTGCCTCGTAAGGCTGGAGGTTTGCAGAGCAGCTGTGTTATTTACTTTCAGAGTTTAATTCTATCCAAGGCGATTTTTGGGCTACGCTCCAGAGATGTTTACCTCTTGCACCAGCCTACCTTGCCACAGACATTAGGAACCCAGTTATTCACCAATCCCCTAGCAGAAAAAAAAAAAAAAAAATATATATAAAATTACTAAACCCAGTTCTTTGATAGAAACTCCTTGAAGATCCTCACATGACATAAGAGACAGGAGCTCTGAGAGACAAGTACTCCTCTGCTCCCGTGCCAGAACACCTGTTTATTTGGATGCCAAATACCAGTGGCTCAAAAAAAAGTATAAGCCATCCTTCTCCCCAGCTTCTTTTGAAGATTATGGATGCATCTGGTTGGGAAGCTGAGCAGCAGCACACAAAAACGCCTTTTTAACACCCCCATAGCCCACAAGCAAGACACGCAAATCAGTCACTAACAAAGATCAAGTCCTCATTAGACCTGAAATAGGAATGGATCATACAGAACAGCATTTTTGAGAATTTGTGTATTAAAGCTACTTTTCTACAGCAGCAAAAAAAACCCAAAGAGCCTAAGGCAGTCCCAGGCAGGACATGCAAGCTTAGTAAAAGTGCTGGTCCTTAAAGGGAAAGAAATAGTGAACTGCCCTCCTCCCTTGAAAATAAAACATGCCTTTCAGTATGCAAGACAGCATGGAGACTCTGCAGAGGATGGAGACCCTCAGCACTTCATAATGTGCCCCAGGCTGTTGCTATGAAACGGGATGATGGTTTACTGGGTGTTAGCACAGCTTAACAGACTCGCTTCCAGGTGTATCGCTATCTGCACCCATGCTTGCAGAGCCTTTACACAAAGCAGGCAGCACAGCTAGGACAGTCTGTGGCCTTGGATCCGGTTGTACTCAAATCACCCACCAGCAACTCGGATGCCAGCAATAGTCAGAAGTGTCAGGTACTTCTGAGAAAGAAGTACCTTGCTAAGAGCAGCAATACTGGCCACTCCAGCAGTCTTAATCAGAGTTTTAAACAAGTCACTGCATCAGTAGAGGTCCACCACTGCCACAAGACCTGGAAGAACATGAGGAAGCAATCACTGAACATCTACCAGTAACCAGCGCACTAACTCAAACACCAATAAAGACAGAAGGTGGTTTGCATGGTCTTCAACCAGCCCTCAGTCTACCTGTAACGGCCCCTGAAAGAACAGAGCATGGTTATTTTAGGATCAACTTCCCCACCTAAGGCCAACAGTTCCTAGAAGAGAGCCTGAGGAACAAAAGCATGCTACCAAGCCACCAAAGTCAACATTACAGTGTTCACAGCGTCAAACCAACTGAGAAAGCTTTTACCTACAGACACCACCAGGCTCTGCCCCACGCCGGTGCTGTATGCACTTCACAGCAGTGACAACGTCCAGCAGCAAAGCCCATCACAGCCGAACCAGGAGAAGGTCACCAAGGGGAAGGAGGGAGCTCGAGGGAAACGTACAACAATGTACGGCATCGTTGGGAAAGCAGCAGGAATGTGGCACAAAGGTAACTGCTACAGCCTGGGGCCATCAGATGAAAGCAGGATCAATACTCCACTATGTTGTTTAACCCGTTTATTAGGGGGGGGAGGCGGAGATAAATGAGTATTTGAGTTGCCAGAGGTACACTTTCACCCCAATCTGAGTCAGCCAGATGCGAGTTCCTGCCCAGCAACACCATCCCAGCCAAATGATTTCAGCCTTACAGTTCACTTAACCACAGAATACAAAGAGCCAGTAACCCAGCAGTCGATAATGGAATAAACTATAGGTCAGTGACCAGGGGAAAACACACCATTTAAAATTATTCCAATATTGACACGCACAGGAAACACAGGCCTGTATTTTATTTATTTATTTTAACCAGCCTATCTGCTCAGAAGCAGCACTGAAGCAGCTGCTAAAATTACAAGGTTAGATTCTCAAAGTCTGTGGGTAAACTGCATAATGCCAGCATATACTTACATCCATAAAAGCATGCCACTTGCAAGCAGGGTTGAGCGCGCACGTGATCAGCCACAACACAGCGTGCACGCACTTGCTTATCAGTACATCAGCAGGCGAGGGTTAGGAGGTACCTGAGCGCGCAGCACGGCTCTGCCAAGCTGCCTTTGAAAGCCTGGCCTGTAGCCAAAAGGGAGAGCACAAACTCACTCAAAACACTCAGCCAGAAGCCCAGCCAGGCTCATTTATAGCTCCATTTCCTCTCAAGGCTGCTTTTCCCCCGGAAAATGCTGCAATGACAATTTGCACCTTAAGATTAAAGATCGCTACGGCTCTCCAGCGACTGAAAACACCCAGAAAAGCCCCTTTCCCCTCCTGAGTCCAAGGAGCATTTCTTCCATTGCATATGAGCAAAGCGAGGATGAGGTAACACCAGCAATCGCACAGGCACCATGCAGAGAACATCTCGGCTGAAGTTCACGCGGTACCACAAAGCAACCTTATTTCCTCAAAATAAAACAAGATGATGTGAATTCAGCAGGGCAATTCAGACAAGCAGTAGGCACTAATTCTGACCAACCTCTCGGCTCCATCAAGTAAAGCAAAACCAGCTGCGCCATGTGTACCAAACAGAGTTTCCAGCCTTTAAGATCAACAGAAGTATTCTGTATGATCCCATGCTTTTGCCCCACCACACAATTAAAGTTAAAATTTAACACATTTAGACAGCAGGATCTCGATGCCAATTCATCCTCTTTGCAGAGCTGGCTGCTGCAGTCCTCTGGCCAACCTCCCCACACTGAACGCGATCCAGAGCACTCTTCATCCGTGCTGGCACCCGTTGCAGCCATCGCTCCGTACGCATTAACCAACCTGCCCAGGCTGATGCAGGCAGCGCCAGGAGCGTGGCACTGAAGCACCATTTCGCAACGGCAGCAAAGGAAATGCAAAGCCAAGATTGATGACTTTTCCAGGAGACCGACAAGGAAATAAATTACACTGTTCCCAAAATTCGTTTTCCCTCAAAAATACCTGCTTGCCAGAGGGAAAAGCCTTCAAGGCAGAATTTAGGGCTCAGTAAAAAGACCAGATTAAGAGCCCCGGAGACCACTTGCTCTGTTTCTCCCCCAGCAGAATTGAAATAGAGTGGTGAAGATCGGCCAGGCAGATCTCCTGCATGCCACTGAGGGGCAAGCGACCGACGTGAAGGGCTGCAATAAAGTTTGGCTTCCCACCCCAGCCACTCCTTGGCATCTTTCTCACCGCTGCTAACAAGCCCACCGCGATTCCCACCAGCAGGAGAGGCACCTGCCCATTAAGAACTGGACTCCTGCCATTGACTCGCTGGACTTGTGCCACCCCATGGGATGAGATAGCCCTGGCTGCCTGCTGCGAGCCCTCCCAAGGCTCAGTAGCCCGGACCTGAGCCTGGCAGCTCCCAGGGCTGCGCCACTCCCCTCTTGAACAGGATGAGAAAGCACGGCCTTATTCAACGTCTGTCCCTGCCTCTCATTTGCTTGGGAAATAACCAGCAGGTAAACAACACCCAGCTAGCAATTTGCTTACCAATGTGGAAAAAACCTTCTACTTTCAACTTTTTTCTTTACTTTTGTTTTGTTTTTTAATTTCAGTGAGTAACAAAGCCTTAACCCAGGCTCAATAAAGCACTGCAGAGCCTGGCTCAGCTCACTCTGGCTACAAGCAAATCAATAGCTTTCTTATATCTCTCTGCTCTGCTTGGGAGGGAAAAGGGGCCACTTCTTTCCCAGCCAAGACATCTGCACAAGGCATCTATGTGCTGTGAGCCAGGACCCCTCACGGGGAGAGCTGAAAAGAGATGAAAGAGTGCTTTGGCACAGCAGAGCCGTCTCCTCTCGCCCTCATCTCTGCTGGCACTGCCAGCACATTTCATGTGGGAAAGTTTTCAACCCCAGTTTGGCCTCCCAACCACCATCGGTTCTGTACTGGTTACTTATTCACGGTGCGGTGAAAGGAGGCGGAGGGGAAGCCACTCGGAGCAGAGGTTCAGATGCTGTAGGTAGGACTGCACAGGCCTCCTGTTCCGCCCAGGCAGCTGCTGACAGAGCTGCTTATTCTGCAGATCCGTAAGCTTAAAAAATGAGGCTCAGAGGCACTGGGAAGGAAGCATGCAGCAAAGCCAACCCTGGATTCAGGAACGCCTCGGTCCAAATCAATCAGTCCCTCTTGTGCCTCCCTACCAGAAAAGGGTCTAGAAGTCGATACCGAGATGAAGACAATATGACCAAACGTAATGCACCCAAATCTTACAGACCCAGAAACACCTCAAGCAGATCAGCGGGCGCAATCCTTCCTCCCCCCCGCACACAACAGGGACATCGCAGCACCTCAGTCTCCGAGCTCCTCCCCGGGCAGAGCCACACCAGAAACCAGCGCAAACCCGTCCCAGGTCACAGGAGGGCTGCTGCAGGGCAGGCACACGCGTGTCGCAGGCAGAGCCGTCCCCGCAGCTGGGAGGACAACCACCGAGCCCCCGGTCCGCAGCAAACTGCCACGGGCATCGCACACCTCCCCTGTGCCACGGAGCGCAGCTCTGAAGAGACAGCTAGGTATAAAACACAGCCCTAACTGCTAACCGCCTTGCCAAAGAAAAGCCTTCAAGAGCTGGCCAGCGGACAGGCACGGGTTAGCACTGGTTCACTTCCAGCCCCGGTGAAGTGTGCCCAAAGCCCCCCTGTAGGTCACACGTGCATTCACGGGTGGCTGCAGTTCTTGGGGAACACAGCAGACATCCCAAACAGCACCTGTGCAAACATCCCTGGGCTGGGGAGCTTTGGCCCCTCCAAGGTGAGCCTGGACCAGCCGTTCACCTCCACCCACGGGCCATCCCTGGGCTGCCTCCCTGCCGGCCCAGGGAAAACCCAGCTCCACACAGCGTGCTCAGTCCTGCAGAAGGGAGATGACTCCAGAAGACCAGTCACCAGCTACCCCAGCAGTAAATCATAAAAACCACAACTTTAAAATAAGAGTTCACACAAACCCATATTACAAACATCAACAGAGCTGTGTCAATTAGATTAGGCTCTGCCTTGTTATCCATCATGTTTACAGTACATGTGAATGCCTTCTAAAGAGCAGATGCTTTTCAAGTTTAATAATTCAACCATTTAGAATTGAGCAGTGAAACACCCTGCACACAGAGAAATAAATGCACACACAACAGAAGCCTTTTTGTTGATTTTCAACTTTCTTTCCTTTAAATATAAACTACCAAGAATGCCAGAAATTTTTGCTTCTGAAGAAACGACAGACAAAGAGGATGTCTAATAGATGGAAAGCATCTGGAGAAGGAAAAACAAAAACAAGACGACCCTCAAACATATTCTTGCGGGACAACTTCTGAAAACCACATGAATCAGAAACACAGGCTTCCCTTGAAACAACAACAGCAAAAGCCTCAATGGACGACGTCATCAGGACTTGATCTCTGCTGCAGATCAAATGCCATACAAGCAGGAAACAGCTGACACACAGCTCAGCCCAATTATATACAGTGCCCTTTCCATAAAGGGCCTGCTCTTTACTGCAAGCAAACGCCCATCTTCAGCTCTGCTCTCTTCACTGGCAACCAGCCCCTTCTGCCCCTTGAAGCAAAAAGGCAAAGCTGGCATTTGTGCACTCCGCCATCCAGCCCAAAGGAACACACAGAGCTGGCGTGTCTCAGGGTGTCCAACCTACGCTCTCTCTGCAAGGATGTTCAGCAGCACAAGCACAAGATGGAAAGCCACAAAACACCCGATGGCTAATCTTGGTTCTGATAACATCTTCCTGGAACATGTCACTTAAGGTCTCCAAACCTCAACTTCTCCATCTGTAAAAAAAAAAAAAAAAAGGCCAACAAAACTTTGCCACTGCAAGGGCTAAATGGAAAACACCTGTAAAAAAGATTTTCCAAGTGTGACATGCACTCTTTGTACTCACTATTATCAGGGCTTGGACTATGAATTGTTCAGAGTGTGAACTATTTGCATTACATGTTGAAAACAGTATGGCCTGTTGTTAGCGCTCAATGTACAATATTTTCTACACACCCATCTCATCATCTCAGTCATTTATACCATGACTAGTTCTTTTACATTTACTCACACATAACCACCTAAGTTTGGCATTTACTGCGTTATCACTACAGACAAATTACTGTAGGGGACAAATTAATTACCCATGCAAAGCAGGCTAAGAATAGCCAGCAACATTCTGTACCACTGAAACACTACACAAAGCTTCAAACAGAACTTCCCTCGTGGAGGACTACAGGCTCTACCCACAAAGGACTCAAGTGTCTTGCCTTATCTTTATTCCATTTAAAAGGAAACAGACTTTCCTGAAAACCTGATAGAAACATGCCTTTACGGAACAAATGCAAATGGATTAATGCACTTATCAGCAGTAGGCTTAAGGGGAGGCAAAGACATATTCCTCCTGCTGCCTAGATATTCTAAGATAGTTTTAATTAAATTATACAGCATCATTAGCTAATGAAATATTTGGGTCCGTCATTACACAACTCTCCTCCTCCTGCTGCCTTGCAGACCCCCACAGTCTATGAATCCACAAAAGCATTTCAAAAGGCAAGACACGGGGACTACAAAGGGAGTTGCAAAAGAAAAACCTCACCACTCTTCCTTCCTCTAAGGCCAGCCATGCCCACTCACACTCGGTTCTGGGAAACAGCTATCCTTAGGTAGGGGAACATTCAAAAGGAAACTCGACCGTGTTAGCAGCCTCATGAGATTCCTTTTATACACAAACCTGAGCAGCACAATTGTCTGAGCCCAAAGGGCAAGAGCCCAGCCACCGTTCTTTCCTGCTCCTGAGGTTGCATGCAAGCACACGGACCCCCCCGCTCACCCCTCGCAGGCAGCGTCAGACCCCCAAGGGAAGCAGAGACCCCCGGGGCCACTAGTCCATTAAGTGACTGTGCAGGCAGAAGGTATCATAAATTGTTTGGTTTTAAACACCTTGCACTGGCTGAGGGGTTTAACAAGTACATACCAAAATGCTGCCTTGTCAAGTTGTGGATCGTCCGTGTTAAATCCTGGGAGCAGCCAAGTAAGAAATGGACCGGCAGACAGACAAACGTGTCTCAGCGTTTTTCCCCTGCCTCACCCTCTCGGTTAGCCAGTGCATGTTTGCTTTTGCTTCTAAACTTCGCTTCTCTGTGCAAACAGTCTGCTATGAGAGGTATTTGCTCAGTCCACAAGTTTCCTGCATTTTTGTCCAGCTCTAGGGCCTGACAGTCGGGCATTTCCAGCTCAGAGACCCAGGCTATGAAAAACGACTTCAGCCCAGCAGGAGAAGTGATGCATCATCAGGCATCAGAAGCAGACACGCTTCTGCACACTGCTATCTGAGCATCGGAGTGGATGTCAGGGATGCTGCGGAGGACTCCAGGGTGTCAGAGCCAAGGGGGACCCTGGCCTCTTCACCCAGGAACAAAGACGCCCAAAGCACCGCATCTTTGAAGCCACGCTTTGAAAGCATCAAACAGCTGCAAAGCCACGGTACAGCCTTCTCAAAGCTCTCCTGTCTGCCTACCCACCGCCAAAGAGACTCTGCCCCTGGTCATGCTTTGTAGGCAGGCCAGCTCTGAAACTCAGCCCACTTAAAGTCAGCTTTTATATAATCATCTTTGTTCTACATGGGAGCTTTACACCACACCCATCACCACGTTCCCGGGATTTACGTGCTCAGCCTATGTAAACGTAGTCATTTTCGCTTTTCCCAAGGCCTCTGACACCCGAGTCTTCCAAGTGCTTGCTGCAGCTCTGCACCACACCGATCCTCAAAGAGCCTGTAATGTGTCTAACACACTGTCCAGCTTTCACTTGGAGCAGCACCAAGCACAACTGGTCCTCAGCAGGCTCTGGATGCAACGATAATACAACAAGGAACGCTCCAGTTCAACAGAAACCCAAGGGACACAAACAGTTGAGCAGGATTTGGTGGATGGAGGTTATTAGCGCATTACAAATAGAACAGAAATTCAGGAAGCAGTTATCTCCAGAAAAGAAAGATTCATTTCCTTATGATGCTTGCAAATCACACTGCTAACTTCAGATCGGAAGAGCTGGTGCTCAGTAGAATGAAATTAAGCATGTTGGATCACACAGGACACCTGAGTGGATAATAGCAGAAAATTAATGGAAGCATATGTGCCTCAGGCAGAGGACTGGAAGACCAGCAAGAGAGCTGTGCTCAACTAAACTTCATCATGATAAATGAAACCCACTGAACATACTCCAAATGCAGAAATACGGTGATTAGACGTACACCGGAGGTTCAATGTCTTAAACATTAATTGTTTTTCTCCAAGAGCATCTTTCCCAGCCAACATAAGCACATGTATAGTCTCCTTCAGAGACAAAAGGGTACAGGGAAAAACAATCACAAACTTTTGGAAATCACTGGCCTCACACAAGGATTTTATCCCTGGATCACCTCCAAAGAAAGCCTTCCAAAACAGCAAATGAAGTGGAACTGCAGAGATGAAGCAACCTGCCGCTTAACTCCTGTGCTGATGGATCAAGAGTCTGGAACTTGGGCAGGCTGGTAACCCCCAGGCATTGCAAAGCTCACCTTTCCCCATCGAGCAGAAACGCTGAGACAGGTCTGCCCACCTCAGCACCATCAGAGTGGAGTTCACGATGGAAAGTACAAGGCACTAGCACAGGACACTGACTCTAGCCATCATTCAATCAGTGTTGAAGGAAACCCATGCCCTTGTACCACCTACCTGACTGCTCCCACCACCCCTGCCATGCCACCTTCTCTCCTCCACCAGAGCATCAAGTACTTTGCTTGCACATTTCCAGCAATCTGTTGTTTTCACCAATGCCAACTCTCTCCTTGCAAACCTAAATCTTGGAGTCTCCCTATGACTTGCCTTCACAAGAATACTAATTAGGTCTTTACTACCCCCAGGCTTTCTGAAAGAAAACAGGCATCTGCCATGTGCACTCCCACTCCAGCTATGTTTTCCCACTCCAAATCAACAAAACAAGTGTGTTACTCGGTTAGTGACACACAGAGGACACAGCCAGCTTTGTAAGAAAGCTGGGAAAGGAGCTGCATCACCCACCACATTTCACACTCCCAAACGCCGTGAGGAACATCCATCCTCCCCGAGGAGACCATGCACCTCGTGAGAGGCTGCAACACCTGGCTCACCATGTGCTGGGTCCTCGCTCCAACGGTGCCAGGTTTCCTCAGCATTTCCCCAAGGGAACAGGCTGCTACCATACCTCTCTGCCCACACACAGGCTTTCCAACCAATATCATACCCTCCCCAACACACCCTGGTATTTTTAGCAAGAGGTGCGCAGAGTGAAAGGCAATCTGCTTTCACCAGTTGGTCACACTGATTACATCCACCAAGAACTGTCCTTCTCCGGCACGGCCCGTGCCCAGGGACACCCAGGTTTTCTGGCCAGAGAGCCTATGTACGAATGGCTGCCAAACTGCCCTGTGACACCAGCTTGTTTCTCCAGTTCATGTTGGCTCTTCAGTCCTTCCTAAAAGGGAAAAGGGGGCATTTCCCAGGACCAGGCTGCCTCCAGCTCTCACATACACATGAACAGCCACAGAATAACAAGAGGAGGAACTGCTACAAGAGACCCATCTTCCGCACAGCTCTAAGACGACAGAAATGCCCTGCAAACACCAAGCCCTGCAGGTCCCAACTTTTGGCTCAATTACCAGAGAATACAGCACTCCCAGCAAGACTTAGGGAAGGTGTCGTCGTACTTGTACAGAGGAACAAAAGTACCCTTACACTGAAGGGCCTGTTGCCAACAACCTTTGATGCAGGAACTGACACAGTGACACAACCACACTGGCAAAGATAACCAGGCAAGTCAGCCTGAATTAGGAGATCACCACAGGTCTCCCAGCTTCCAGGCAGGTAAGCCACCTTGATGCTTCTTCTTGAAGCTTCCCAATTCAGAAGATGGCTCAGTCACCACTGCCCACCTCCAAAAAGATTGGAAGTTCTCCACAGCTAATCTGTATCGTGCTTGGAAAGCAGAGAGCTG
This sequence comes from Ciconia boyciana, assembly GCF_034638445.1. NCBI lineage: Eukaryota > Metazoa > Chordata > Aves > Ciconiiformes > Ciconiidae > Ciconia > Ciconia boyciana. The sequence continues at coordinate 10,759,474 of NC_132948.1, forward strand.
AAAGATAAGGGAATACACTCAGATAATAAGAATGTGGCACAAGTGGCTTTGAGGGAAGCATTTCAGGGCTTGAGAGATTCTTTAAATGCAGCATTTTACAAGCAGGATAAATCCTAGACCATGTGGTGACACAACTGAGCTGCATGCAGCTGCTGAGCCAGCTATCTCTTTCTAGGGGCAAGACTAGTTCCCTACATAAATGGTCCTTTAAATTTTTTAATGCCAACTGCATGAATAGGACTTTTATGGATTCCTACAGTGACACACAAAGCCATCCTCAAAATTTCAGAGCTGCTCAGTAAGCCCACATGCTAGCTGCCTTCACTAGATAGTTCAGGCCCCATACTAAGAGCAAAACTCTTTCTTCCAGGAAGCTTGTCTCACCAGGGATGTTCTGTTGTCTCCAAGAAGTCAGGATTTCTGGTAAAGTTTGGTCAAGCCCAAACAGACCAGACTTTGCAGCTTCAGTTCCCAGAGGCTCCCCAGGCCCTGCTCCACCACCGTCCTCCTCAGACCACTGCATAGGGTTTCTTTGTCCACACAGTGTGCCTCCAAACAGAGGCACAAAAGAAACGGAGATAAGCGTGTAATCAATAGGCCTCACCCTCACTGCTCTCCTGCTGTCACTGCTATTTTTCAAAGGGAACTTTTCCTTCCTCCCTCCCCTTCTGCATCGGCTCCTCTGGCAGCCAAACCAACAGCTGCGACCACGCTAAGCCGGATCTGGCAGACTGCTCTGTGGGGCCGACCATGTCGTGCTCTGGGACAGCAGCTTGCCAGAGCTAGGACATCTCCACAAGCTACTTTTGCTAGTGTGACCAGGCTCCTCTGCTGCAGCTGTGAAGCTGCCTCGAAGGCACTCCCCCATCCCAATGAACCTGATCCAGAAGCACGACCATAAAATACTATCCCTGCCCTCCATAAGCAGCAGCTCAAGCCCCCAGAGGGGAGGCTGTGATCCCAGCAACACCACCACGTGTACTCCCTCCTGCTGACTGCTGAGAAGAGATACCCAGCTTCAAGGCATGAAAGGAATCAGTCCCGCTTCTCTTACAGCAGCCAGGGCACCAAAACCACCCTGCAATGGATTTCCACAGTTACCTCTAAGAAATGCCTCCCCCTCCTGTTGTGGTACGAGAGGTTTACAGACTGGTTCTCTTAAAACTCCCTGATGTGGTCCAATCCCATAGTGTGTCAGTGAGCAGCCGGCACTTACTCTGGGGCACGTACTGCTGTTTCCAGCTGTGCTGCCTCTGCAGGGCAAGACAGGGGAGCCTGTGGTCTTTCCAGGATGCTTGGGAGGCACGATACGCAAAGAGCACCCGAGACATGACGACTACAGAGAAGCATGGAAGAGATGGATCTATGTGAAGGCTGAACAATCCCAACTGCCCTGCTGCAATTCCTCAAGGGATGAACATGAAGAGCACAACGATGGAGATAAAAGATATATTCTCAAATGTGCCAGTGTAGCTGAGCCATGGAGAACAATCTGTACTGTGCTTTCAGGAAATCCTCTCATTTTTCCATATTCATACTGTTCCAAAAACTCCTACATGACATCCCCTCTAGATCACTGCAAGCTATTACAGAACTCGGGAAACAGCGACAAAACCTTGAAGACACTCAAGCAGCACATTAACAAGGCTGATGGTTTATCCACCCAACTTTAATCTCCCCCACTTGTCTTCAGCAGCTCCCAATAACACACAGAGACCTCCTGGGACTTCTTCCACATGCAGTACCCAGTGTCTTTCACTGCAAGATCAGACTCTCAGGACTGAAACTCAAGCACTAGGGCATGGAAATACATAAGATAACAACAGAAGCAGCCAACATCAGGCACAAGCCTCCCACTTCTGTACGTGACAACTGCATCTGAAGGAATCGTGCAGTGACAACCAACTGAGCCTGACCACATACACAGGGAAACCCCATGGTCACGGCAGAGCAGCCCCCCAGCTCGCCCCACAGACACACTGCGAGCTTGCTCCGGTCTCGCTAGCAATGAGCGCAACCCACAGCTACCGGGCTAGCACACAGAAACCTGGCGGGGCATGCGAGAAATGAAGAAAATCAATACTAGTCGGGTTGTTTGCAAATCTATTTCCCCCCTCACCTTCCTGGTCTCGCCGAGGACAGCTCATTAGGTGCCTGGAGAGCTGCCAAAAATGGATGGGCCTGCAAGTGATGCTGCAGTCCTGCTGGAAAGATGCCTCACTGCTGGGACCCACAAACCGGATAAACGGTCCCGCCACAGCCTGCCCTAACCCTTTCACCAACCCCTCGCCAAGACAGCAGGTGAAAGTGGTACACGCAAGAGATAAAAAGGGTAAATATAATTCAGCCCAACATGCACCTGTCCTCCAGACAAAGCCTGCTCACAGAAGCCAGGCTGTGCCTCTCAGCACACAAAGACGGGTCTAAATCTGTCTGTAATAGAGCTTTTCAGGCTGACTGAACAGTAATGTTCACAAGCTGCTCCCCTCGAGGGAATACTGTATCTTCCTCACTGCATTACCCCAATCAGAAAGATCAGTGAGCAGCTCAAAGGCAGCGGTGGAAGAGGCACCGCTGATGCGATTCCATTTAGAATCTATCAGAATATTTTATTCCTCCCTTTGAAAGCGACAGATTAGGTATTTCCACGTCTCTTTGAAGTCTGGCAGAACAATTCACACCAGTGGACCAAACACCCCTTGCTCCTCATTTCTCTTGCTGTGCCAGGTACTGCAGATGGGAGAAAAGCCTCTTTGAAAGCCCCCCAGAGTCACCCGAGGCAAAGCTACTTCTGCAATCAAAGGCTAAACTCCCAGCCAACGGGTAGCAATTTCTATTCATCACAGCAAGCTTTATTTCCATTCCAGCTTCTTTATTTTCAGAAAGCCTCCTGGAAAATTAAGTGTGGTGCACCTCTATTCCAAAAAGTCTTTCCTTGGCAAGTGCTGGGTTCCCCCTTTCTGGCAGACGCTGAAATTAAATGCAGCTTCCCTGTTTATTTCCTTCTTGCTGTGGATATGCACATCCTTGCTGAGCTCTGGAAGCAATTTGTTAGTTGGGAAAAATAAAGAAAGCTTTCTAGCTCCTACATAAACAATGGCTGGTGACAAGAGGAGAAGGACAAGGGTTAGATAATTTCTCACATTTTATTAAAGTATCTCTCAGTGCAGCAGATTAGACAAAAAGAACAAACCCAAACAAACAGATTGAAACAGCTGACTATCAAAAGGGTACTGAGGAGATCGACTGAAGCATCCTTCCATGCCCAGGACCAGAACCTCTGCCAACCAACTTCATCGAGCAGACACAAACAAGGGTGGGCTTTGCTGTTGCATGGTAGAGATGTCTCCCAGCAAGAAGGTGCTCAGCACAGATCGGTATTGGAAGAGCAGAGCCCAGGCTGCTGTACTTGCCAAACACACCTCCTCTGGTCTCAAGTCTGAGTGCTGGGGGGGGTGAGGGGGGAAGTCTTCCCTCATCTCATGTGCAAAAGGGGAAAATAAGCAACTCAGTGTCAGTGCTTCCTCCAGCTCAAAGCACAAATTGATAGGATCATGCTGATCTAATCCAGAGGGCATTCCCCTGCAGATTATAACAATCTCAAAGTAGGTCATGCTTGGGCTTGAGTTTCTCAGCAAGCCCAACTCTGACATATTTCTAGAGCATGTGTAGGTGCGTGTGTGTTTTCCCCTTTCCCTGTAGTAGCTCGGTGTGCAACACTCATAACCAGAAACCCAAATTAGTTCACAGAAGGGAGCGAAGTCTAAGGGCTGGATGTCTGAAACAGAAAGAGACGGAGTTATTCCAGCCCAGTGACCCTCCTCAGCACGCTGGCCGGAGCTGGCAGCTGTTAATGGCCAAGGGCATTCCTCCCGCCCGGGGTTTCCAGGGGATTAGGGCTGGAATACCAACCAGCCAACACACAGCGTGTACGGGAAAGGGGGGAAGCAAGCACGGATGTTAACAGGGCCAGCGCCATGCTGGCTGGGAGCTCAGCTCGCCGGGAGAGCAGGGGTGTTCAAACCAGGTCTGAAGTAACATGCATTGAGATTTTGGTGTCCACACAGGGTCCCATTCCTCCCTCACACCCTCTGTTTCCACACCAGCTTCAGTGCAAGGAGCTCACGTGGACACGGCTGCCACTCGTCCCTGCTTTGGGGACAATGTTGGGCAAGGCTGCTTCTCCAAGCTGCAGCTGGCTCCAGGCTCACCCTGCACCCAGTCAACCTGCTGCATATTTCAGGCTGGAACAAACCAAAAAAACCCAGGAGACCTTCGTGAACCTGTGTTTTGCACAACTACAGTCAGGACTCCAGGTCCCTCCATTTCTCCACCTCAGCACCTCTTCACCTATCCCCTCACCACTTGAGCATGAGAGCCACATAAAAGGCACCACGATCAATGTTTGCAACCAGATCCCTACAAAACAAGGGCCAAGCACAGCAATAATTTTGATTTGTCAGACACGAGAGGAGCACATCCCTGTTCTCCCTTCATCACCCGAGGACAGCTACAAAACAAAACACCACCCATACAGAATTGCTTTAACACCCATGCACTCAGAGCCCTTCCCGTAACTTCAGTTTCAGATCCTCCCAGCTGTCACAGAGCTTGCCTCATCCTCTGAGGACTACAAATGCAGGCTTTCTTCAGGGTCCTGGGCTGTTTACGCGCAGAGTGAGGAAGAGAATTGCATTTGCTGAGGCTATGAATGATTTATCATCGCACTGAATGCAAGAGGAGCGGGGTCCCAGGGCTCGCTGCACGACCGGAATCTCGCAGGCGGGCTGCATCTGCAGAGATGTTTGTGTGTGCTCTTCAAATCATCATTAACCATCAGGACCCTCAAGAGGAGCATTTATTTTCTTGGGATTGTAAGGGAGATGGCTGCTGAGAAAACAGCTGGGCAGGATTTAGCCCCATTATATCCATCTGTCTTGTTCCACGCTCCCACCCCTCCACCTCCCAGTTTAATTGGGTACAAAAATAGAGATAATAATGAAAATAAAAAAATAAAAGAGAGGGGGAAGTGCAGTACATAGCACAGGCCAACTGCGGGTCACGGCTCTGGTTGGTGGAAGCACACGCAGCTGCACAGGGCAGGTTTTGTATTTCCAAATACTCCCCCACCCTCCGGGTTTTAGGTACTCATTCCATTCTCCAGATGATTTGCACATCACTGTAAATGCAGGTGTTATAAATAAACAAAAATATGCCCATGATGGCACGCAGCTTTCGGCTAGGAAAATGGGCATCAAGTATTCTTAAAGAAATGGTTTTGCACTTCCCAGCAGTTCTGCATTCTCTGGAGACAGGGCGATTAAACAAATACACAGAGCAAGAGCCCGGCCTTGACTCCATCTACGGGAGTTTTGCCACAGACTGAAATGAGGCAGGAATACCATCGCATGGACCTCCCCCAGCTAGCTACACAGACCGTAACTTAATATTATGTTTCCCGTTAAGGGTGCGATACCAAGAGGCAACCATATTTAATACAGCATTCTGTGTCTAGGGATAAAGCAGGATGGAGCCAACCATCAATCACTCTGCTTCTCTTTCCTTGTAGGATTACACAGACCAACCCCACTGCTAGGAAGTATTTATAAAGTATTTTTTTTTAGTTCTAGATACTGCAGACTTTTTATAGTTACTATATTCCTGTATTTGCCGAGTACTATATTTCCCCACACATAATCTTCACCTCAAACCCACTCATTAAACAAAAGTACTGCTCCCTTGAAAAATAGTCCTCAGATTGCCCACAACTCACTCTCCTTCCCAACAGCATCCCAACAGTTATCCCAGCAAAGGCTCCCCACAACCAGGGAGAAGGAAACCTGAGCAAAGAAGAGGGAAGACCAGGCAGGGGACGAGCAGCCCTGGAATAAACCTCCCCTTTTTACTACACACCCTGCACTGCACTTGAATCATTTCCTCCTTCCTCCCCAGGCAACCCATGGATTAGATGCATGAAAGTACAGCAATTACCCTCTTCAATTACCCTAAAGACTCAAGAAGAATAAATTGTTTGCAATGGAGAGCCCTCTTGCCTGCTCCCCACGCAAAGCCGAACCCTTCCTCCATCTACAGATAACCTACAGAAATCTGTATGCTTTGCAGACCAAGACCATCACTAAGCAGTCAGCTTTAATTTCCTTGGAGTCCTCCAAATGCAGCATCGTGGCTCATACGCAGTCATCTGCCACTGCCTTCAGAGGCTTCGTTTCTTCTCTCCCCCTCCCCAACACGCAGCCCACGCATCACAAAAAGCAAGCAGGAAGAGAAGGGAACAGTGAAACTTCTCTCCAAAACCATCTCTTCATTTCAGGCTCTCAGATCTGTTGCGGCACCAACCTGGAAAAGAAATCCTCACTCCCCACAGCCCACCACGCTTCCCCAGGCTGTTTGGAGAAACATCAGCTGACACTAGCAATTACATCCAAATAGCAGATACAAGGTCTGTTATCGATCTGTTCCTAGAGGGAAGGACAAGCTATCCAGTAAAAAGGGGTGTCACGTTATTAAATTCTGAAAGGATAATAACCCGACACAGAGGGCACAGCTGTTACTGGTACACTTCAGGCTTCGTTTCCGAGCCTGACAGGGAGCAAAGATCATCAGAGCGCTTCAGCGTTCAGAGACAGGCCTAGAAATTGCAGGAATAAATTAACATATCCATATCCAAATCATTGGGCTAAGGGGGCTGCAGTTCTGCCAGCAGGAACTGGCCTCATGCTGCTGCCTTTAACCTCTTGTTAGCTGGTGCCACAATGCTCGAGCAGAAAATCAAACTGCTTCGACCTCTTCAAGCTCTACAGCTTTGCCCCAGAGCAGGAGTTTTAACAGCAAAGACTTGCGACAGCCCATGGAAAAGGCGTAAGGGAGGACGATTCTCTCCTGCAGTAACCTGAGCCCGACGTCCTGGTGAAGAACAGCGACAGACAGCTCTGTGCAAAAGCCTGGATCAATTCTGCTGCAAAAAGAAAACATGGCTCAGGTAAGCGAACAAGCCATGGCCTTTCAACATCAGCAGCTCAAAAGAATGGTAGAGTTTAACCAAGCTGCTGCTGAAAAAAAAGAACCAAGAAGAGTTATCGATTTTTATAAGCTTGGAGTCAAGAGACCCATAAATTATTCACAAGGCAACAGAGATGGCAGATTTCTTGGACATTTCAGCGACGCACCACACACAATTACCAGCTCAGGTATCTGGCCAGGCTGTCCCCCTGCTTTATAAGCAGCGATACTGATCTCTGAAATGGTGCCTGAATGTGTTACAGGCCACCACCCCGTTAACAGCTTTGCAGGGCATGCCAGGGGTTACAGGCAGAGCCGGACAGACAGAACCACAACAGACAAATGGTTTCATAGCATACTTTGGGGATTTTCCACCCCACTGCAGACAGCAGGTCTCCCTGTCTGCATTAACAAAATTACAAACATAACACCACGAATTACAAATGAAATGCACCCGCATCCCTGCCCAAACAGACTTGGCTGAGGAATCCAAGTCCCTCCAATCATCCTGAAAGGCATTTGGAAATCAAGGTGAGAAGATCCCTACAGATACCAGTTTTCATCTCAGATATAAGTCTGGGCAGAAAACTTGAACTTACGAGCTCTGCAAGGTACTCCCAGCTTCATCACAAGCCTCAGGTGCAGCCTCTGGCAACTCATCTCTCCAGGCCCCTTTGTAAAATGGAAAGCAACAGTTTTCCTCCCCTTGTGAGGGAAATGCATTGATGCACCCAGATGCAAGAGCAGCAGAGGCCAGGCAGCGCCTCAGATCACAAGCTCGCCTGCACAGATGCTCATTGCCACAGCCAACCTCCAATGCCAAAAGAAAGCAGCCCCTTAGATTTGCAGCACTCAAAGCACTGGGGGACACCTGGGATTATCCCATCACACGGCCAGAAAAGCACGGCCCCAAGAAGTGCTGCTGAGCACGCCTGGCTGGGCTGAGCCAGCCACTGCTTTCTGCTGGCTCCAGTAACACCAGCCCCTGGTCCTGGCCAAGAACTGGAGAGTCTCTCATTGAACCCGAGCCAGGTGCGACTCCAGAGCACGTACGAGACCTCGGCACTGGAAAGACTCTTGTTTAAAAAGCAGCAGATTGGAAACTTCATACCAAGATAAGTTTTTACGAAATCTAGTGGAGGAAGATCAATATTTTCTTTTGTTAAGTAAATCTGGCCACTGTGAAAACACTGGAGCAGCAGCTTCAAGACAGATTTTCTGTTTATCCACACCACCAGAATCAGAATCGAGAACAAAGGCAGCTGCCCGTACCCACCACCCCGACACAAACCTCGTCCAGGATCCTGAGCCTTTAACTCACAGAAAGGGAAGCATAAATCTCCCTGTGCTTGTGAAGAAAGAGATGGAGGTTTTAAGAAGTGGTGGAGGGGAAACAAGCCATTTCTCTTTACTGTCCCCAAATGCCAGGGACTCAGATGCCTGGCCAGTTGCCCGTAACAGCACCTAACCCCAACGCAGTGTTGCAGCACCAAAGACACCCAACACCAACACCCCGCAGGTCCCTGCGGAGCCAGGCGTGCGTTTCCAGCACAAACCCCGCGTACTCCGCCACAAACGCGGCAAGTGCCCGTTATCAGAGGCACACTGGGGGGAAGGCTTTCGTGCTGAGCCGTCTCACACTAATGGCCCCACAGCAGGATCTGGCAGGCAAAGGCAGCCCCCAGATTTAGCCAGTGCCACTTGAGTTTCAGATGGTGCAGAACAGCACATTGATCCATTTATCATCTGTAGGTTGCCATGGAGACCACAAGTCATTCCCCACCATCACCACCCCCCCTGCAGACCCCCCCACTGCTTTTCAATTGATAGCTGGGCACTGGGGAAGCATTTGCAGCACCGTGGAAATTAAATCCACACTAGAGGAGCAGGGGATTCAGAGCCGACACGGCCAAGGCACCTCAGCTTGAGGCAGTCTGTCCCGCTCTTCCCCACCGAGCAAGTCCAAGAAATGAGTGACTCCAAGCCTCTCACGGAGTATTACTGGAAATTAACAATAATAAAGTGGAATTTTAATGCCCCTCCGTGGGTTCCCCTCTGACGCTGATGCTCACAAGGTAGCGGGGAGGGAAAGCTTCCCACTCTGCAAATGCATGGGCCACAACAGGCTTTGGAGCATCCTGAAGTGTAACCCCACTGGCCCCAAGCATCAGCGAGCTCCCGTCGTCCCCAAGAAGGGTCGCACCCAGGAGGACAGCAGTTTTCTGCTCTTCATATGGTAGATCCACCAGGGAGGGATCACAGCTGATCCTCTGCTGAAGGGAGCACAGCATCAAGCAAGCACATGACTTCTGTGCACTATAAGCAGCAGGATGAGAGTGGGTGGATCAAGCAGCTGAACCAACTCGGGCAACTCAACCCGAGCTCAGCCTCCAGCCAGTTGCTGCTGGGAAAGTCACCCCTCGGTCTGTAGAAGACACATGAGCCACCAACTCTGGGGGCAGCAGTGCAAGGCCAGACCCATGCACATCCCATAATCCCACCCTTCAGATATACATTCCCCAATCTCTCTCCCAGGAAGCACAGAAAATATCTGACCTTCCTTTGGGGCAAACGTCCCAATGCGGTGCACAGCACAGCACAGCCTTCCCACACCTACACAGTCCAGGCTCTATCACCACAAAGTACTTCAGGTGCCACTGTTTAGCACTGTCACTTACCAGAACAAGATATTATCACATTTCCTTTCTCCCACCCCATGTGAGGTGAAGAAACACCATCAAGACAACCTGAGGAAAGTTTTCAAACCTTAGTGCTTAGGATTTGGCTTTTAACTCCAGACAGCCACCCAAGCAAGTCACCTGCTTAGACAGAGGAGCTGATCCCATGTAATTCCCTTGCATTTCAAGAAGGAGCTGCTGTGCAGAGGCTGCACTTCTTAACAGCTCTTTCACACTTGCATGTGCAGGGAATACTTGGTGCTGGCTTTACCCAAGGCTCCAAAAGCACATTACCACAAGCCCCTCTTTTAGGAGGCCAAAGGAGATGACCTTTGTATCACGCACAGAGGAAGAGCTGGTGTCGACAGCCCCCTCCAGCACAGCGGGTTGCTGACAGAGGAGCCCAGCAGCCAGTACCAACCCCAGGCGCTGGAGCATGAGGACACGGGGCAGGTGTCAGAGCACAGAGAGGCAGCTGCAGGCTGAGAGCCTTAAGGGAAACTCAAGGAGCGTGGTGTAAATACTGTATGCGCCCGGAGCCAGAAAGCTCAGCGAGGGCTGTGTGTGGCATTTCCTGAAGGTTACCTCTAATAAGTGCTGTCAGCCTGCCAGCCTTCGACTGTCTGCCGAGTCCTTCTGCGTGAAGCACGGCGCTGCCTAGACCTCTGTGGCATTGTCACAAGCTATGACAGCAAGAGCTTAAAAAAATACAATTCCTCCCACGCAGCACAGATGAGGCAGGTGTAGGACACCAGGGCAAGCAAACCCACCAAAATCCAGCAGGGTGGAAGGGCTCCTCTCTTCTTCCTAACACCCGGTCGCATTAGCTGCTGGCTGAGCACTGCGTATCTCCCCCTCCGAAGCACAGGACGGGGCAGCGAGAGCCAGCCCCTGCACACCGGGGGGAGGCGAGCAGGCAGCTGCAGCCTGTCCTGCTCCGCAGCCCTGGTGCACACAGCTGCTCACCCCATCCGCCACAAAGGCGCATCCGGCACAGGGCGTCGGGTGGTGGGAGAGACCGCGGCTGTGCCGCGATGCTCAGGCCAGTCTCCTCCGGCAGCAGCAGTTGGGGTGTTTCACCGCTCGCCCCGCTGTGCAGAGGCATAAGTGTTTTGTCCCACCCTGTATCAGTGCAGTTGGCCAACGGAGTGGGAGTACAGCAGCAGACATTCGTCTGCATTTATTTACTAGCTGCCACCAAAGAGATTATCCTGGCCCTCCCCATTTATTTGCTTTTTCCAATTCGCTGGGAACAGACCAGGCATCTTTCCCTATTCCTGGGCCCTTTCTGGTTCGCAAGCTCAAGTTTACTCACAACTTTTAGAGACTTTCCAGTCCCATGCTCACAGTCCACTGGTGAAGTGGGTCAGCTCTCTGCTGTTCTTCAAATGACCTGCCAAGCTCAGTATAACGCAGAAGCTTGCAATCAAGCCGTGATCAGCACCAGCCTCTCCGGCCCGGACACGAAGCTTTCCAGCAAAAGCAGCAATGCCCAGCCTCCCTTGCTAAGCCTCTGCAGCCCTCCCCCTCCACCCCTTTCTTTTTCTTTTCTTGGAGAACCACCCCAACCACAGCACTGGAAATAAGTTATCACCAGCGGTACCCGGGCACTACACGCCAGATAACAGAAAACACTGCAATTGTGAACAGGGAAGAACTCAGGAGATCTGTCATTCCAGCAGGGGAAGAAAAAAAAAAAGCCATGTTCAAGGCCTCCTCGGTTACATAAACTTCATTTCCATGTCTTTTATCACTGATAAGATAAGCCATTGCTCAAGTTCAAGTTCTGTATCAAGTAAACCATGATAATCCTCTTAGGAATTCCCCATGCCCCAGCTTGAACAGACCTGCAGAAAAGAGCTTAAGGGGTTGCCTTCAGCTTAAAAAAAGAAACACACACAAGCACACAGCCGCATACTTATTTATAACGTAGGCAAATTTGGGGCCTAGTATAGAGTACTGAAGGCTTATACGGGTCTGCCTGAATAAAGGGATCTACTTCTGCCCTAGTTCATAAATGCTACAAGCTACTACTTGGTCATGCATCACACAGCTGAACACCAGCCCAAAGACGACCGCCCTTCTGAGGAGGATTTCTTGCAGTGATAAGGATCTGGAAGATCAGACCCCCAAAAGCAATTAAACTGATTCACAACCAGTCCCACACACTTTGTGCTGGATTACAGCAACAAGAATTTCCCAGGCAGCTGTTAGGTTTTTTGTTTTATTACAGCACAGGATAATTTTACATCCTTTAATGCTGGTGGCAGAATTACAGTGATTTCAAGCAATTATTACCCTGCTTCAGATGTAAGATTTAAAACTCACTAAGACCACCTCCTCCTGTACTGTACTGTCAGGACATCCAGATGTGAACCATCACCGTCTATACTTGTTAGATGGTGATGTGATCCAATCTAGCAACTGAATATATTTGCTAACCACTTAAATATGTACTCGCACACACTGCGCTGTAACACAAAAGGCCATTTCATAAATCTCTGATTGCAAGACGGATGACAGCAATAAGCAGACACACAAACTCTTGCCCTCCTCTCTGCTGCTCGTCATCAGGACGCAAATTACCTGGGCCAGCAATTTTATCACAGCATCTTCCAGGCAACCGACTTAGCCTAAAGGCAACGAAGGCCAATGTTTGAAGCTTAATACTTTACTTCACAGGGCTGCATCTGGCCACCCCCACGCAGTTCAGCGACAAGCAACCACATGCTAAAAGGGCACAGCCTCAAGCCCTTCTAAGCCTGCGGCTGCCAGAAGATCAAGGCACAAGGCGGTGGGTATCATCTGAAACCGGTGCTTAAAATGTAAGCTTTCTTCAGGCCTGTCTACTTCCCCAGCCAGCCCAACGGGCTCTGGCACTCACAACTGTTTTCTTACTCATTTCCAGCTGCCAAGACTTTGATCCCTCCGATAGCCTCCCTCCATTAGGGTCTTTTTCACACATCTCTGAGTATTTTATGACTTGAACTAAAAGATGCAGCACACCAAACAGAACACATCTCTCTCCTCCCACCAGCAACTTCAAGATCCTTTAGCACTGACTGATAACCCACAATATTGTGGGAAAGGTTGTTTTCAGATCAGCTGCTGGAAAAGCTCTTCCAAGGTAGCAGCTGAATTCAAATCACACACCAATTAGCTCAGGGGGATTTGTATGTTTTTCTTTCAGGAAACGTATTTGAAAACAAAACAAACAAAAAAAATAGTTTAAATCTCATTAAAAGATCTCAAACTGTGTCACAAACATGCCACATTTTCCACTGAAGAAAACAGGAGCAAATCTAACTAGTTTCACCCCATCAGAAGGGGGTTTGTCCTTTAAACCCTCTTGCTGTGTTCCCCCACCTCCCAAGGAAGAGCAAGATAATGCAGAGGTCCAGAGCAGCTACAGACCTGTTCAGCATCACGCAGCAAGCAAACCGCTGTGCCAAACTCCCTGGGTCCTTCCCATATCTTTCCCACAAGATGAGGTTTTCCACACCGCTCTCCTTAAGTTTTCGCCTCTCGCCTCAAGGCCGCATGCAGATGACCGTGCTTTTTCTGAAGCCAGTGCCAATGAGGCCACTGCATTCGTTATCCAGCAGGATAATGACAGAGTGCAATTCAGTCAACAGCAAATCCTCCCCAGGGAGATGCCCTCTGACCTTCCCTGAGCTGGGGGATGAACGTAGACAGCCAGATCTCAGACAGGCGGCAGAGCTGAGTGAATAATTCCTAATGAATCCTTTCATCTCTTCTTTTGTTTTGGGGAAAGGAGGGGGAATAGTTTGGAACTATCCACCAGCAGAAAATTATTTTCTAGAGCTACCCCAAATCACTGTCATCCAAATGACATTTTTCACAGCTTCTGCTCAGTACACGGCGAGCATGAAACGCGCGCTGCTCTCTGCAGAGATGCCCCTCGTGCAGGCGGCCAGGCTGGGAGGGGAGAGCGGACCAGCCAAAGCCACAGCAAGAGCAGGGATGCTCCTGGAAACCTAGCTTAAAATGGCCCTTAGGCAAGCAATTGAGAGTGAATCTAAGATATCCGTTCAAACCACATTTCTGCCAATAAAATTTAGTTCCATTGACACATCAGCAAACACATGAAGGACAAGAAAGTTCATTAAATAAGGCCCACAGAAAGCCAGGCCCTTACCTCTCTCCACGTGCCAGTCAGCCCTTGCTATCAATTTTCTCCCATTTTCCAAGCCACAAGTGGGAAGGATCACGAGCATTTGATACAAGCAGATTTTTTTTCTCCCAACGAAAAGCAGCAATTTTCATTTCTCCTGTGTGAATTCAGCTGCAGAATTCAGTTCTGCAGCATCTCCTGAACGCTCAGCGTCACCCAGAGGTATTAGGGTAAATAAGGGTGGAAAACCAACTCACAGCCGTGAGATCTCAGAGCTGCTTCACAAACTTTCAGTCACCCATGCGGCACCCAGGCCCGTGGGCACTAGTCTCCATCAGGGTGACAGTACCAGTTTTAGTCACGCAGTTTTTATACCCATCTCTCAATCGCGCCTGAAGTCAGCCATGTCTGAAGCAGTCACCTCCATCGAGCTGAACCCGCATTTACAGGGATTTACCCTCAGCAAGCCCCAACTCATCAGCATCTATGTTTTATATTGGGAATAGAAATTACACGGAAGGACCACAATCGTGGGATGCTCCCTACCCCATTCCCAGGCAAATGAACTGACGTGAACCTACACACTTAAATAGAGCTTGGCTCGTGTATTTATATAGATGCCAAATCCCAGGGATATCAATGACAATCTCTTCCCCAGTAAAACCTGATTACAGCACTGGACTCTCTAAAGCCCCCCTGCCATCTCCCACGTCACCCGGGACGTCACGGGGAGCGGCCGGCAAACCCCTCCAGGTGCCCAGTGCAGTGGGGGTTGCAATGCCAATGATTAAGCAGATCTTCAAAGGAAGAAAAACAAGAGTCCTAGTCAATGACTGACCAGCGTAATGGCTCAGGGTACTCATGTGCTCCTCACTCAGCACATTTGTTTGCTGGGCTGCCCAAGAGGTTTCGAAGGGTCAGACACGAGGTCATCAACTGCATGGTGATTTCAGCTTCGCTGAAAAATATAAAAAGCTGGAACCGCAAGCAAGGAAGGTCCCAGTACGTACAATTAAGGGTAAAAAGACATGAAAATGCAAATCATTTAAGTTCAAACACATTAGAGGCAGCATCAAAAGGGGAAAAAAAAAAAAGGATCTCATGATTTTTGAAGATCAGAGGTTTGCAATATTTAGTAATCCACCTAAAATTCTGATCAGCCTCAAGGACCAAGAGTGGGTGTGGAAAGCAAAACCTGGCTTTCAGGCTATTTTGAGAAGCACTCACAAGGTTTATCCCAGAAACTGCTTTCTGCCTACTCAGATTTCTCAACTGAACCGATCACATGGTGTTTAGATGGACTGCTGGGACACTTGAGAATAGCAGTGCTGCCTGCTGCTATCTGCCTGGCACAGGATGGTTTTTAACTGAGGCTGAACTCTTAAGTCCCTGCTGCAGTCTGCAGCTCCAATCAGTGAAATAATAATTAAACCTAGGAGAAACAGTGCAAAGTGGTGATGCCTTTAACTAGTACATTGAGATGAACAAACCCAAAGACATGCACGGAGATCTCCAGGATGTGCTGTTTTGCTTCAAGCCTGAGGATTTGACTGGATTTGAAACAGCAAAAGTCAAGGTGGCAGAGATCCTGCAGTGCAGTACAGAAACAGAAGAGATGCAGAAAAGTATTCACTTTCACCTCACTCAGCCTAAGGAGGAACTCAGAGCAAGTTTTTCCCATCTGAGTTTGGGACCTTCCTCCCCTAATTCCTGGGAATCTCAGGTGTGATAAAATGAGAGGGCAATGCAGAGCAAGCAAAGAGCCCGAGACATCAGTCCGGTTCAGAGCCATCCTCCTCAGCTCAGCCGGACCCGGGAAAGAAACCTGCTAGAGAAACCACCCTGAGAAAGTCAGCGCTGGCCACAGAGGCTGCTGGTGGATCAGACAACACAAGTTCTGCTCTGAAATCCGAGGGGAGAGACGCAGCCTGGAAACGACTCTCCATTAGGTTAATTAGTCAAGTTTGATGTATCCAAGTCGGTTACCATGGTCACAGGAACTGAAGAGTAATGCTTTACACAGATTTCCCTCTGTGGGACTGGGGATGGGAGAGCTGTGTCCAGCTCCTCCAGGCCCCCGGCAGGGTAGGGAGGAGGACCCCACCACCCAGGGACACAAAATGTCTGCCGAAACACCACCCCACCCCAGGCTGGGCTGCTTACAAATGCTTACTGGAAGAGCTCCTTGTCCGTAGATCATACGGCTGCTAAAAATAGCACCAGAGAGCAAGCAGGTTAATGACACATCAAGAAGATGCATTTGCAGGCGGAAATAAACAGAATGCACATGAGATCTGCCCCCCACCTGGCTTTTGTGTATTTGTTTTTGAGTGGGGGAAGAAACAAAAAGATGCTCTGTTTTCTCTTAAAAATTCAAAACCTGCCTGTCAAAGAAGTGACAGAAAGCTGTCCACCTCTCCAAACACCATGCCAAATACAGCTGAACCTTGTTTATCTATTCCGGTGCCTGGGAAAGACCACTTCGAGTTACAGCATTTCCCCAAACAAGCAAATAATTTAAGTGTCATTAACTACACTCTGCCCAATCATCATCAACATCACGTCAGTTACCAACACCACATCAGTCACTTACAACACTATGCTGCAACACATTCATCCCTGTACTAGAGCACACGAGTAAAAACTACTGCCACTTCTAGAAGAGCAGCAGATTTAGAAAAGAAGTGGGAAAGAAATAGCAATTTGCAATTCAGTAAAGCTCCTGTAGAAAAGCAGTTTTAAACTCCCTTGGGAAAAGGACCCTCCCCTCTCTCATTTTCTGTTCATCAAGTGCCTAACTGAGCCACAAGTGATGCTTGCAGAAGCTGCCACAGAGCACGGCATCTGACTAACTCTCCTCTTCATCAGCTCTCCCCTGGATATGCAGGGCTGGAGGCACAAAAACACAGACTACTTGAGTCTCCCAGGGAGCACAAGCATGATTCAAGGAACAAAGGTAACGCAGCTAACACAAAGCAGTAACGGGCACACGGAGGGCGATGCAAAAAGCCCAAACCCTGCCACGGAGGAGCACTCCCAGCCATGTTTCTGAACCAGGCAGTCAATTTCCAGCCCACGGAAAAGGAGCAAATGCCACAGACCTTCCCAGCTGCCCCAACCATGGCAGGAAAGGACCTAACTTCCACCAATACTGCCTGAGCACGACTCCAGGCTGAAATCACTGCTGCTGTGGGAATGCAAATAAAACCCTACATGAGGGTCTGTATCGCCTGTTGCTAAATTGGTTTATCCCCTGCTAAAGGGAGACACATCAGAGATAAGCACTTGTCTGCACAGAAGTTTGAGAGAAAAATCTCCCAGTTAGAGGAGAATTTCGGGACTGTGGGTTTACTCCCGCAAAAGACAGAGGCTTGAAATGTAACCAGGCTGTGTAAATTACAGCCACTACCCCCTGATTTCAGGCTGGCTGTCCCTGCTCCCCGTCCCTCCTTGCAGCACCCATACTACCCCCAAAGCAGTGCCAACTCAACCAAAAGCATGGCCGCTTGGTGAAGACATTCATTCAACTACGCAGGTCAAATACAACAGGAGGGAGAAGCACTGGGATAGGAACATAGTGAAGGACAGAGAGGTGGAGACTCCTTTACCCAGCACTACATCCAAAGCCCCCATATCCCAAAAACCCAGCCTAAAAGAAGGCAGCTTAGATGCTGTGAAAAAGGCAGAAGAAATCACCCTTGTTTGAGACGGCCCCAAACCCATTAAGAGATACAATTCAGCTCCACCTTTCTTAGCAGGTTAATGTTAAGCTGCTACTTCTTTTTTTTCCCTTCTTCTGCAGATGCCTTAATTGGTTGCTTAATACAGATTTCACCGTTAGGCTTATCGCAACACTGGGAGCTGGCCGTGTGACGAGAGTGCAGAACACAGAGAAGACCCATTTGTCTCTGTAACTAATTGTTCTGCCTCCTCAGCATGCACACTAAATTGACTTGGCAAGACTGCAAGGTGAAGCTACTGTATTTATTTAGACATTTCTTCTGCTGGTTGAGAGGCTTCATAAAGCAGACTGCAAATGGCCAAGACATCACAGGCACCTTATCAAGTTTATGCAAAACTGGAATGAGTGAAGAAAGATCAGGCCCCAGGTTAGCAGCATTCCTGGCCACGTCCTTTACAGTAGGTATTTTAGCCTCAGTTACCTAAGAATTAATTGGAAAAATACTCAGGAAGTTAATAAAGGTAAGTGTGAACACTCACTTTTTTCTGGCTACAGCCTTCTTTACCCTAGGGATCAGCCGCCGTAAAGTAAAAAAAGTGTGTGTAGACTGCCTGATCAAAACGCAGGGGAGCGTCTGCGTTAGCCAAACACGTCCAGCGCTTCAAGCAGCAACCAGGTAACTCAAGGCTGAAGAGTCGTGCACAGACACGTTCTTCCTGGAACAGCCCCACGCCTGCAGCCAGGGGTCTGACTCTGCACCCATCTTCCAGCTCAGCCAAAGGTTCAAGGTGTTTCCGCATAAAACAAGGAACTAGAGCAAGACAAACACAATAATACATTGTGTGGGGAATAAAACCTCCTGCCGAGAAGAAATCCACAGACCTTCAAAAAGCACAACTAACAAAAAGAAAAAAAAAAGAGCCACAGATAGAGCTTAAAGTTCTTGTCTCACTGAAATGGACAGCAAAACTCACACGGCTTTTGGCAAGGGGAAGCAGGAGCAACCAGGGAGCTTGCACGCTTGCGTCTGTCTCTGCAGCACGACTCCTCCACCTCTGGGCAAACCAAACTCCCCGTTTCTCAGCTTTCACCTGCTTTTGGCAGGGTTTAAGGACATTCACAGAAGTGCTCTAGATTTCATGAGCACCAGTCTCAGTGGAGAAGGTGCAAACCTTAGCTTTCTACAGAGAGAGAGTCAGAACAAAAACACAACCCTTAAGGTATGCACAGACATCTCTCTCTACTTTTGTTTCATAATGCTGGAGAAAACCCCAAATCCTGCAGCGTTTCTCAGTCCATCACCACACAGCCCTCAGGAACGCTGCTGGCAGCTGGCTGGCTTCTGGACCAAAACCACAGCAGCTCTTTACATGCATCTCTAATCATGGCATCTTAAGACACGTAGACATCAAAAAATCAAAAAGCACAACAAAAATTTTTAGCAGCTACCCTGTCAAGACAGCAAAGCAAAGCCAAGACTAAAATCTACAAGGGGGGGGGAGGGGAAGAGAGAGAGGCAGAAGAAAAAAGGGCTGGCTGACACCTCCTATACATGCTGTCAGCAGGATCATTTGCTCCAAAAATAAAGATGCTCAACTGATGACATGACAACTGCTTCACGGTCCCAACACCGGAGTTGTGTAAAAACCTCTGAACATCCATTGCCTTGCAGCTCAGTAAAACGCAACCACTTGTACTCACTCAGAGCAAGCAACAGACACTGTATGCTGCTCCCCAGTAGGATTTTCAGCTCTTCACATCCACTCAAGCATCCACTCGGGCTGCAGAGAGGCCTTTCACCCCTCCACCAGTCACGCTCAGCAGCTCCAGCCACAAGCCCGCAGCTGAGCCAGCTGCCCAGGTGCCTGCGCCACATCATGCAAAAACATCTCAAGAGCAGCTCAGGATCCCAAACAACTCTGCAGAGCAGGGCAGAAAGGCAGCGCTACTGGCCCCAGGCCCCCGCACACAGCCAGCGGCAACCAGCCTCCTGCACGGCCTGGATGTGCTCAGGCTGCCTCATCAGCACCTCCCAAATAAGTGACATTTATTTAAAACTAGAAAGCCTTAAAAAAGAATACTGAAGGCTTTTTCCACTGACAGTTCAGAGAGTTTTCCCAAAACACTGGATACACAGATTCCTGTAATGCAGACTTTGCTGCATTTTATTTCTTTGACAGTTTTTAATCACCTCTTGTCTAGCATTTGGAAATTATTATTCACACACACACAACAGGAACAAGGCTGCAGGGAAACATGAATTTCACCAGCCTGCCTGGTTTTGTCTGTGGACACCACCTCACATATTACCAAATCAAAACAAGCCAGCCAACTTCAGCGTGAGGGGGGAAATGAAAGGGCAGACCAGTGACCTAGAAATGAAGCTGAGACTTTGGCATGAGCTTGAAACTCTGCAGCAAAGACAAAAAAAAAAAGCTGTAACTGCTTTCAAGGTGGAGCTTGAAAAGTTTATTCATGGAATTACATGCAGAAAAACAAGGGCTTGATCAAGAAAGTCTTTCCAACAGGAAAAAGTCATCTCCTTCGCCAAACAGAAGAAACTCTTGTGCCAGAGAAGAGGGGACACAGTTATTTAAGGTCCCGATGCAAGAAAAACACCCCCAGGCAAATGACTGGAGAAACTTGCCGAGCGCACAGCTCTGATACCAAACACCACCGCTCTGTTACACATCCAAGATTTACATACCACATGATATCATGAATTGCATGACGGTTACAGCAAGGGCTTGACGAGTCAGTAGACGAAGCTTTAGGGCTTCAAGCAGTGGATCAAGAACGCTGCAGTCACACGCCTCAGCGCTGATCCAACGCAAACTCACCCTGCCAGGTGTAATTGATTCAAGGAGGGTGTTAACAAGTTACCTTTGTTCCAGCAAGTTCCAGGCATGATCAGGTAACATCCACACCACCAGCATAAAACTGACACTGGCTCTGCATCGCCTTCCAGAAAGGTTGACAGGAGAGGCTGTCACACGCCAACGTCCAGCCTGGACTGTGTGTGTACCACCGGGTAATCCAGTGTAAATCACTGGGGGCTCGCAGCCTTCACAAAACCAGCTCCTTGCAACATCAGGCCAAAGAGATCACACGGGCTCGGCAGTAAACACTTATGCAGAGCTGCAAAGTGCTTCTGCTATATGAGCCAGGTGCTGCCACTGATAAACCATGTGCTAACCAGTGTTTCTGCAGCACTGGGAGGTACGTGTTCGAGAAGTTTGCAGAGGCCAAAAACTGAGCTATTTACGAAGTGATCAAGTAGCACACAGCTGAGACCTAGTCCTATAAAAATGTAGCCGTTGGAGTCATTTTATAAGGTTTTAAAATATTTTCAGAAGAAAGCCAACTTTCCATTGTTTGCCACAGCTTGTTAGAAGCCCACGCATCCTGCAGCATAGACGAAAGACACCCTCCACCCTCTCCAGCCAGCACTGCACAGCTGGAGGTACAGGCAGATTTTCAGAAAGCTGAGCTTTGCCTGCCACCCTACTCACCTATTCAGTCTCCCACCGCATCCCACTGAAACCCAAGCCCAGGGTTCAGTCCTTCACCATAGTGTGCCACAATAATCAGGCCCCAGCTCCTTACACAACCACCTAAGCCTCCAGACCTTTCAATTACACACTCCTCGAGGAGGATGGAACCTGCCCACCTAGGAGACAGCGAGTCCTCAGGGACTGATCACAGATGATGGGATGATCCGCACCAGGAACCTTCCCAAATCCTGTCATCATCCACCCACAGGCTGACACATTTCTTTCCTTCTGCCTTCTTTAACCTACAGACACAGAAGAGTGCAATACAAACCACTCTCTTGCCCTAACATGCACAGGACAAACCTTAACCATGTGGCTTAGGAACCTGATGAGAAGCATTCAGGTACCAGCACAGAGGACCAGCCCAGAGCCTGCAGAAAACGGGGTTTAGAAGACATAAAGGTCCCCAAAACTACATGACAGATGGCCACGCCACTGGAGTATTTCTTCAATTTACAGCCAGTTCCCTGCATGGGCAGGGAGAAGCAGGCCCAGACTGCTCACCCGGACAGTAAGGGTTAACTTCCCACGTATTAACTTCCCACGTATTTGGGCCGAAACTGCATTTCTGGGCACCACCACTCTGTCCAGTGGTACGTCAGGGAAACAATGCTAAATAAAGATTACACCAAGTGGTATTATGTAAATAATTCTCTTCCACAATGAAAGGATAAACCTAGACTGCTTGGTTAGTTATTAACCCGGGAGCCAATGCTGCAGAGAGGAAATCCTGCCGGCTCTCCCTCCCTCGACACACGCACGGCCGGGAGAGCCGCAGCCAGGGCTGCAGCTACCAAAGACAATACCCGCACCATGCCCTGCCTCCCCGGGCACTGGCACTCTCCCTCGGACCACTTCCCACAGGAGGAAACCATTTGGGCCACGCCACATTGTCTCCTCCCTGGGCAGCCCCGCTCCTCCTGGCCCCAGCTGAAGCTGGACTCTGCCCCCTTCCTCCTCCCACCACCGGTCCAGGACAAGGAGGGCTCCCTGCCCTTTGATGGGAACACGCTCCTGACCACATTCCTTCTCTTGAAGACCTTCCCTTCCCGTCGCAGGCTGAGCCCGCTGGAGTCTGCCTTTGCCTGCACATCTCCTCCCGCCCAGAATAACTTACTCGACCTTTCTGCCTCCACCTCCCCCTGCAACCTTCCTCCCGGCTTGGCCTCACGTCCGAATGCTTTATGTTTGTCATACGATTTTAAATCTGTCAGCAATTCATCCATCTGCCGCCTCCTGGGTTTTTAACGCCGCAAACCGTTCTGGGATACAGCCTTGCATAAAGCTCTTGGTGGAAAATTAAGCTGCACCTCGTTCAGAAACCGAACCGCCTTTGAGATCATTTCTTTCCAAGGTGCTGGGCTGTTTCAAAGACTGGCTTCTTCCCTACAGCTAGCAGAAAAGCCATGATGCTATCTGGTCTAAAATAAACATTATGGGAGCGGCGATAAGGGGAAATATTTCAGCTGACTAAGAGTAATGTGGGTTCAAATCCAAGCGTAAGCTGATATTGCTTGTAATTTGTTCCCAAGCCAAAAACACAGACTGGGAGTGAAAAAATGGAAGGCATTAAACAACAAGCAGCGTACTCAGCGACTCTGGAAAACTTCAGCATTTCCATTTATGTTATTATTTTTTTAAATAACCTTCAGTTTCACGGATCATAAAGTTAATTTGGAGTTAACTTCCCTTCTCTGTAACTAGACAAAGCTGCTATCCTTTACATTCGTTAATGTTTGTTCAGTGCTCCGCAGCTATAAAGCGCTTGAGAGCACTAACCATTATCAGCATCCTCCGTGCCACCCAGCAGGCACACAGGCACATAACCATGCCGATTGCTTTGCTCTCCCTGCATCCCCCCCGTGCCCCAGCTCTCCTCCAGCCGTAGCACTGTGGTAGCAATCACAGCCATGGCCATCTAGCTCTGTCTTTACTGCCTTTCCTCCAGCGGCAGCACCGGTCATCTCTCCCCTGCAGGCAGGGCTCCTCTCCGGACATCTCCAAGTCAAGTTCGGACCAGCAGCCCAGCACACGCTGTTAACAGCGGGGTCCTCAGCAATCAGCGCCTCTTCTTGCCTGCCCAGCCACAACCATGTCCCATCTCTGGTCTTCCCACCAGGAAGATGGCAGGGGTAGCAGCACCGCACGAGCACTGTCTGCTCACCAGAAACACCCCCTCCTCAGGCACTCTCCTCGCCTTTTATAAGGGACAGCCCACACCCCAGAGAGCCTCCAGTTGCCAGAGGCAGGTTGGCAGGAAAGAAGAACTGGTGGCCTCAAGAAGGGAAGTGACAAGTGGGGTGGGCAGCAGGACTGGGGGTGCAACCCAGATTTCCCAATTCCCAGTACAGTCCCACTGCTGCCTCGTGCGCGGGTCAGGGTTCACTTCCCAAAACTGCCAAATCACTCATTTCCTTCTGCTCTTCTGTCCTCCTCCCCTTCCTACCAGATCCCTCCCTCACTCTGACCATGCTCTTGCGGGCATTTTCATGCCCTTTGCTCTGGAGCTCCAGCTCCCCTCTTCAATCCTTTTTTAGGAAGCATCTCTGCTCTAGCCATGTTCATTAAGTGATGCGCATCTCCATTTTCTGCTGTGATGCAAAGATCTATCCCTTCGACATTACGGGGCAAATCTGAGACCCTGACACCTGCGTGCCAGCAAAAGCCCAGCCATAAATAGCAATTCTCCACCACTTCCCTATGTCAATACACAGCAAGGGCCCTTCAAAGCCATGTAAAAGCCTATGCCACAGCATCCTAGATGAGAATCTGTGACCTCACGGTGCCCAAATCCTTAAGCAGCTGCAAAAGCCTCAGTCACTAATCATGGAGGCGACTGGGTGCTGCTACACACCTCATTTCTAGCGCCATTAGAGCTGACCCTGCTCTCCGCTGAAATCTCTCAGTGAAGACTAAAGCGAGCCACAGTTCGCACAAACGCAGCTGCACAAAGAAAATGGGCCTTTTAAGAACACATTGGCCTGGATTTCCATCCTGAAGTACCCCTGCATCAAGAACCCCCTGCATTTGGGGGATCGCTGCTCACAGGCACAAAACCCAGGAGGGAACCAGCACCTTGCCACTGGGGGCAATGAGCCCTCACGCTGAACGGGCAAAGCACTCATGGGGAAAGGGATTCCTCTTCACCAGCTCTCCAGTAGACTCGCTCCGACACACTGAACTTCACGTAACCCCCCCGGCCTCAATTTTCAGACATGTCTAGTGATCTGGTCAGAATGAGACACCAGGTCAGGGATGGGTAGTACTGCACCCCAAACACAGGCCCTCTCAAACCCATGCCCCTTCGCAACTGCTCAGATCAGCCACCCAAACCCCACTTCTGAAAATTTACCAATTTAATCCTCCTTTCCTACCTACTCATCTAGAAACTGGGGAGATCGTAACTTTCCTCCTCTGCAAAGAGCTGTGAAGATGACAATATCTCAAACACGTAAATTACGGTTGATTTCAAGCGGGTTTCTCCCATGATGACCTGACCACAAACAGGACCGTATTTCAGCAGAGGCCACTAACAACCAGAACCAGCAGTGGGAGGAACACCAGGAGCCATCAAGCCATCAAATACTTTACAGCCATGTCAGGAAAGATGAAGACGTCTCCTATGACCCAATTCCAGCCAGCGCAGTCCAGAGCTGCCGTGGAGATGAGACGGGTAGCTCTCAACACGTGTAGCTATCAGCGCAGCTGCATGCACGCCTTCATCGCCAATCATAACAAAACTGCCTTTACCAGACTGGATCTCCTAATTACAAGACGTGAACACAGTCTGAACCAAACCCTCTTTGGATTTAGCGCAGGATTGCTCCAGGGACTGGTACAACCTCCACTCGAGGCAACTTGGCTCAAATCCAGCCACAGCCATTAGCAAGTGAAAGGCATTGCCAAGCAGCAGCTGTTTGGTGGCTTACGTGAAACAAGTTTATGGTTTCAGTCCAGATCCCGTTGCGAAAAAATGCCAGTCACCTCCCTGGCGCTCTAAAGGTGTGAAGCCAGAAGCATCCACCCACTTCTCCAGCGCTGGAAATGCTGGCGTAGGAGGCGTTCTCATACGGGCCCGGTACCAGCTCTGCAGAGCCGGCCCTGACCTCTGCAGGGTTTTCAGAACCAGGTATGTTTTGCAACTTGGCAGAAACACACAGCTAAATAACAGAAACCGCCACCCACATGAAGCCAGAAGAACAAAGTACCAGTGTTTTCCTGCCCCAGACATGTGCGTGCCCCATCTCCTCTCTCGCACCAAAAATAGCTTCTACTTTTTCCCTTCTGGCAACAACAAACTGGGGTTTGAGTGCATTTGCTTTCAATAAACTAAACGCATTTTGCAAGAGTCTCTCTCATATTGAAACTTACTCAATTGAAGTTATAAAATATTATCACACACAGAACTTCCCTTCCCTCCCATGGCATCTTGGGACTGAGCCCCAAAACACATTGCGAGCCTTGCTTACCGTATTCCCCACCCAAGGCATGGCTTCTGTGCAGAGCCGGGCAGACACAGGCACATGGGAGGCTCAGCTAAGTCCCAAAGTCACCCAACGAGTCAGCAGTGAAATTCAGAGAATTAAGTACAACTTCACTAAAGCCCTCCAGGAGTTTTGTCACCGCTTTCAGAAGAGATGGAAATACTCACCCAGTTGTCCCGACTCACATTCCTTCCCTTTATGAATTAGTAGTAGTACCAAACCTTTATCTGTAAAACACACGGCAAACTAGAACTCAACCTTGCTGATAAAAACCCTACAATAAATGGAAAAACTCTCAGCCCACATGGCCAAGGAATACCAGCGGAACAACATCACATCCACCGAAGTCAGATTAAAAATACTGGATTCAGCAAAACCCTGCTGTTTTCAGGCATTCAGAGCACCAACCTTTGCTTTGTGCGAATACTGAAGGAGAGGCTGCAGAAAGAGTTCAAACCATAAACGCCTGTGAACCGAAAGGGTGGCGTTAGGAAATACCCACTGCACAGATCACCTCCAGCAGCACCGTCCTCTCGGGCAAATTCTTGAGCTGACCCAAAACACAAAGTTCACGGAGCAGACCCAGCCTCCGGCGCAGGCAGAAGCGCCTGCAGGCATGCTGCGCTGCACAGGCAGGGACATCCACCGGGTTCAAAGCGGTGGAAAGAGGGATGGGTTTATTGGGTCAACACAGCCCCTTGCCCCAGGCAGCGTGAGCCCCAGGAGGGCCAGAGCCGTGTAGGTTTTGCTGCTTCAGTGGCTTTGGCAGCAGCCCACATGGCAGGCAGCTGTCTGCACCCACTGCAGCCTGCTCTTTGTGCATTGTCAGGGCAAGGGAGCAGGAGGAAGGGACGAGGGAGAAGAGGGAACAGGAAATTATAAGAATCGACAGAAAAAAGCAATCACTCCAGAGACTGCAGCTGGGCTTTAGAGAAACGTACACTTGTTGCCTGCAGACACCGGCCCTGTTTACCCACCATAAATATTTACACATCAGCCACCAAACGCCACATCGCCAGATAAGTGAGCTCTGTAGTTCTCGTCGCCGCTGGCCGTGCCCAGAACCCCGGCCCTCTCGCCAACACACAAATGTCACATTTCTGGGGCACCAGGGAGAGCCTCGGCCAGGGCTGGATTTCCCACTCGGCGCTGACCGACGCCTCGGATGCAGATTTATTTCTCCGGGCTCTCGTGTCAGCGTGAAACCACCGGCTTCAGATACGTATGTGGGGCAAGAGCCGAAAAATGAAGCAGAATAAAAAAATAAAGCAGAATTGAAAGAAGAAGGGGGAAAAAAAGGAGGGGGGTAAAAAGAGGCCCTTGGGGTGCCCCTCACCCCACAGACGGCTGTCCCCGCTAGTTTGCAAAGCGCGGGGCTTCCCCCGAGCACCCCCAAACCCCGCAGCTCCCTGGGCAGCGCTTTCCCTTGAGGGTAAAGCAAGGAAAACCAACCAAAAAAAAAAAAAAAAGAAAGTTTCTCCCCAGCGAGCAGCTCCCGCGGCACATTTTCATTTTTACGTAACGGCGGCCGCCCGCAGCCCTACCTGGCGGGGAGCGGCCTCGCACGGCCCGGCCCGGCCCCCGCCCCGAGCGGGCTGGTCGCAGCCTGACAGCGGGGGTCCCCGCGGCCCCGGGCCCGCTCCGGGCAGCGCCACGCCCGGGGCAGCCCCCGCCTTACCTAATCCCGCCGGCAGCTGCCGCCCCCCATCGCCGCCGCCGCCGCCGCTCCCTCCTCTCCTCTCCTCGCCTCTCCTCTCCTCGCCTCCCGCCTCAGCGGCCGGC
Source organism: Ciconia boyciana (assembly GCF_034638445.1). Classification (NCBI taxonomy): domain Eukaryota; kingdom Metazoa; phylum Chordata; class Aves; order Ciconiiformes; family Ciconiidae; genus Ciconia; species Ciconia boyciana. Next base: position 10,786,809 of record NC_132948.1, read on the forward strand.
GGGGCAGCGCTCGGCGCGGGGGCCCAGCCCCGCCATCTGCGCCGTGTTTATAAATCCAGAGCCATGGGGCTGCTCCCCCGCAAGCCTCGCCGTTCGTCCGTCCGTCCGTCAGGCGGTTTGGCGGTGGGTCGGTGGGTCCGTCCGTCCGTCCGTCCGTCCGCGCGTCCGCGGGGCCGGGCCGGACCGCCCCTCCGCCGCAGCACTGGCCCAGCAGCGCCCTGCCCTGCCCTGCCCTGCCCTGCCCTGCCCTGCCTCGGCGCGGCGCGGCGGGAGGCGGCGGGAGGCGGCGGCGGTCCCTCAGGCCGCCCCACAGCCGCCCCGGCGGCCGGGCGGGGCGGGGCGGGGCGGGGCCGCGCCGCCCGCGCGCCTTAAAGGGGCCGCGCCCGCCGCCTGCAGCGCCGAGCACCCGGCGTGTGGGCAAGGAGGGGGCGGATGGATGGATGGATGGATGGATGGATGGATGGATGGATGGATGGATGGATGGATGGATGGATGGATCCCGGCAGGTCTCCGCTGCTTGTCACCAGCTGCACCACTGCCACCAGTTATATCGGTGCCACTGGCTGTACTGGTGCCACCGGTTATATCGGTGCCACTGGCTACACTGGTGCCACCAGCTATGTCGGTGTTCCCAGCTTTACTGGTGCCCCTGGCTGTATTAATGCCATTGGGTGTAATTAATAATAGTTTTGGTGAAAATCTGGGATTCTCGGCCACGCCACGGGCTGGCCCAGCAAAAGCCACCCCGGTGCTTCTTCAGACACCAGGGCTTTGGGGAGGGTGTTGGAGGTGTTTCTTGACAGCTACCACCCAGCAAAGTTTCAGCCCATGGGAAGTTGGTGCCTGGGTCTGTCCCGCAGCGCCAGAGTGGGGAACCCTCGGTTTTCCCCCGGAGGAAGGCGGGGGTCTCCAGGAGAAGACGCCGTGCTGTGCGTTCCCAGCCCCGGCTTGGGGTCTGCACTGCCATCCCGGCCGCATCAAAAACCTTCCCCGCGGGGTGATTTTTGCAGGGAAATCTGAACAGTTTAACAAGTGAACGTCAGCAGGAACCAGGTGCTGAGGCAGCCCAAGTCGCTCCCATGCCTTTCCCATCTTCCAGTTTCACAGCCCAGCTTCTGCTTTTTACTAGTGTCCCGCTTTTTCGTAATTTTTCTTCCCCTCCATCCTCCCAGGGGGGATAAGGAAGGTCAGGCCCCCTCATCCACCACCATTTCTGCTCTGCCGCTGGGTGCCCCTGCCAGGGCGAATCCACCGCCCTTCCCTGCCACGGGTGATGCATGACCCCAAAAGCTGGAAAAGCATCTTGCAAACTTCCGCTGTTCCCTCCCCGCTCCAGCAGGCAGCAGGCAATGTGGGCAGAGGTGGGCACGCACGGGTTCCCTGCCACTCTGCTCCCTGCAGTTTATTTCTCTTTTGCCGCATCTCCACGAGTGGCATTTTCCCGGGGAGCAGGACAGCGGGGCAGGCAGCTCACCGCATTCCTTGCCCCAATACGGCTGCACCGCCACGGGGCAGAGGGACTTCCCCAGGCCTGGACCCAGTCTCCTTAAGTCACCCGACTCAATATGTAAGCACAGATGCATGCCTCGGTGTGAGCATAAACGTGAGCGTAAACATCAGGAGCATGAGTCAAATTGCCTCGAAAGAGCCTGATATGCCGAGAAAAGCAGGAAAAGTTGCCGTCCCGTGCCCGCGGCAGCTGGGTGTCCAGCGATTTTGGGCAGTACCTGCCATGCGGTTCAAGTCCTTGTTTGTAAGTGCTCGTCTCACAGGCTGAGCATCTTGTGAAGCAAAGCAGCAGACCAAATCTTCCCCTCGAAGATGCGATCATCTTGGAAGATAAAGGACCGAATTTATCTGTGTTGCATTGTGGGGTGCCTCTGCTCCAGCCATTTAGCATTTCTTGAGCTGGAGCTTCTTTTTTTTTTACATCTGTGATGTTTCACTTAATGAATGGAAGGCAAGTCCCGTACCATGGCAAAAAGACTCAAGACATTAATTTTACAGGAGACAGGAGACAGGCTTTTAGATTCCAGTGACCTTAGAACAACATTATAATCAAATGTATTTAAAAAAACCCCTTAGGGTTGAACACACTTTCCAGCAATGCTGAATATCCTGCCAGAGCACAGATGGATTTTTTGCCCATGTTCCTACTGTCCAGAAGGCCATGGTCCCGAAGGGAATCGCTGGGCCGGTATCGCAGTGTGAATATGGCTTTTCATGGTGGCGTTGCTCTTATAACAGCAGGGATGATTTCCTTTTGCATTTCTACATCTTCTGGCAGCCTGGCTGTCTGTAACTAGCAGCTACCAGATCCCAATGGTGTTTATAAAACCATTACGCAAAACCACTGCACCCAGTAATCCCAAAATACCCCAAATAATACCCAAATTACCCAATAATACCAAAAAATAATGGTTGCCCCAGTGTTGTGGGGCTAGGTGACTTCCAGCGTGGTTCAAGACTGAGTGGTGAATCCCTCTGGACCAGATCCCGTCTTCATCATCCTCATCTTAACAACCTCCTAACGAGGAGCGTGTGCCTCTCCTAAACACAAGAGCCTGGATGTGTTTGTACGGTATTGCTGAGCCGGGGAAAGCAAACCCCTTCCCCACGTCAAAGCAAGAATAACGAGCTTGGCTTTAAAATAATGGCATCGCAAACACCAGACAGCAACGGTGTGCTCTGTGCAACGTGGTTCTGGCTGTCGGAGCCTTGAGGCTTCGTGTTTTCAAGCTTTTTCCCTGTGATCGGGGAAGCTGGAAGCTTCTTGTTCTGGTTAAATCACAGATGAGATTGTGGCAGCATCCCAAGGCTCTGGGAGCTGCGGCTTCACAAAAGCAGAGACTATGGCAAGCCTGCCTTCAGCATCACGGAGCAGAGGGAGAGCTGGCGCGGGTCACCGTGCCGCAGCCGGACACGTACACACACATTAAACACAGGAGACAGATCTGGGCTGTCGCTGTAATCAAAGTATATCTGTACTGCCAGGCTGCAGATAGCTTACACAGATTTTTCCGTAGCGTTTCACTTCGAAGCTGCCGTTGATAGCTATTCCATCAGATAAAATGGTAATGCGACACGCCTCTGAAACGTCGCAGCAGCAAAGACGGGGATTTCAGATCTCAGTGGAAAACTGGAGTCCTGCCTCAGATTCTTGAGATGTTTTACATTAAACTTGCCCCATGCCCAGCACCAATGCAAGAAATTTGGGTATTTTCTCGCTTGGGTTCACCTAAACTCCTCCAGGAAAAGAAGCGAGATACAAAACAGGAGCCACCCTCACTTTGAAACCACCTCCCATGGAAAGCTTCAGGGGAAAGTAATTACATTTAAAGCAAGCTGCAGCCTTTAAACTAAGTCATCCTGTAATTGACTTTATCAGAGCATCAGCCCACTAGGACCAATGTGTGTAAAAACCACTGCGGCAGTTTACCCTCCACAACCACGCGTGACCCATGGTGCCAGCACGGGGACGCGGGGGCTTGGAGCCCCCGGCACTGCGGAGGGACTGGGGGGGATGTACAGTGAGGAGGTTTGCACCCCTGCCCTGCATGATGCAACGCTACTCCCCTCCAAAGCACCCTTCCACCGCCCCAGTGACCTGCCTTTACTTGCTCCAGGCATGAGAGGAATTTGGTGGGACTCAGGTGGTATGAAAGGCTGGAGTTCACCTTGGGGAGCAGATCCATCTTGGAAAAAAAACCCCAAACTAAAGATCTCTGCCTGCCAGGCTGGAGGAGGAGGAAAGAAAAAGCCTGGGGAGCTGGCTGGCAGTGCGGGGGGCTTGCACCGGCTCCCCACGACCACGCTCCGTCTGCCGGAGGCGACTGCTCCTGCCTTTTTCCGTGCTTGCCTTCAAGCTGGCAATGGTTTATGGAAACAAATGACGCGATGTGAATATCCCGAAGTAGGTGGCACTCAGCTACGTGCCGAGAGGGGAAAAACTGAAGTGATCCTGGATGGTGGCTCTAAATTGGGAAATGATCTAAGCAGCATCAGGGCTGCCTTTGTCCCCAAGGCGTGAGGGTGATCCCACGCCAGTGCATCAGTCCTGCCATGGGGAAGGGACCCCCATCAGCATCCCAGCGTGCTGCAGTTGCAAAGGGGCTGTGCTTTCCCAGCCAGACCTGACTGCGGCCACAAGGTTTGGCCTCTCCTCTTTCTCTGGCCGTTTCCTTGGCTCTGTCTCCCAAACAGCTGGGCCAAGCAGTCCTGAGCAGCTGCCCCATTCCCCCTCCCCGCGGCAGGTTTGGGTTGGGTTTGCAAGCCCCGTGCCAGGGCCTGGCAGTGGGTAATGGTCCGTCTGGCCACCCCAAAACACCCGTCACCAGCAGACCTGCACGCTTGCATCGGCTCCTTGCAAGTTGTGCTGAGGCTGCCTGCAGGTTTTAACGCGTCAGGGGGCAGACGGGACCCCAAAAGGGTCACGTCTCTCCTGAAGGGATCAGCTTTTAAATTCAGATAAATACAGACTGCTTTTAAATCCAGCTAAAAGCAGCAAATGCATTCATGGTGCAAGTGCAAATGCTATTTTCTGCCCCATGATGGGGATGGGTAGAGGGGCTGTTTGCAAACCAGTGGGGCTGGACGGACATGTGCTGCCTGCCCTCGTGCCTGCTGACCTGGCAGGGAGAGCAGGCAGGGGCGAGCGGCTGCCTCCTGCCCACGGAACGCTGCTCCTGGGCAGCGGTGCCTCTTCCCGAAGGACCTGCGGCTCCTCCTGCGGCTCCTCGGTGCTGCCGGCTAATATCAGATGCAGTGGTAGCAGCTAGAGATGGCTACCACATTATTTCAATAAACGGCACAGAAATAATAATAGAGAGGATGGAATGAATGCATTCAACTCCAACTCAGTTTGGAGAAGCAAGTCACTTAAAAAAAAATAAAATACTCAAAGCCACCCAATGGCTCTCACTGGGGAAGAGCCTTGAAGCAGAAGTGCTTGTGCACTGTCCCGGGCCAGCGTCCTGGCAACGAGGGCGTCGGGCACAGGAGCACGTCCCGCGCTGCGCAGAGGGCAGCCGGCCGCGCTCAGGTACCCTCATCCGGCAGGGCATCCTATGGCGGGCGTGTGTGTAATGGCGTACGGCGGCGGCAAAGTTTCTCCCCCAACAAGACAGAAAAAGCAAACATCCCTCGCCAGGCAGCGGTGTGCTTTCCTTTGGTGCCGAATAAAGACGCCTTTTACGGGCATCAGACAGAGAAATGGTTAAAATGAGCGGAAGATCGGAGCAGTGATTAATGCGCTTCGGTAGAAGCATGGCGAGCTCTCTGCTTCCTACCCACAACAAAAGCGCTGCGGCCCCATGGCTCCTCGCACACGCTGACTCACCGTGCCTTCGCGAGGCACGCCGTCCCAGCCCCCGCCGGTGCTGTCCCCGGGGACCAGAGGTGTCTAGGGGATGCTCTCCGCACCCGCAAGGTGCCTCGCGGCCCCGCAGCTAAGCCGCGGTACAGCGGGGCATGGAGCACGAATTTGGAGCCAGGTGCTGAAGCCGTCCCCGTCAAAGCCAGCGATGGGGACGGGCAGGACGCAGGCTCGGCAATCGGTCCCCTGTGCATTTTGGCCTCCCAAATACGCACCCCTGACAGATGGGTTGCTTCCTCCCATGGAGCTGGGGCAGCTCACAGAATAAATAAGTAGTCTTTAGCACGGAAATAAATGGCCACAGCTTTATTAAATCAATATTAATTCATAATCTTTAACAGACAATTATAGTTATCTCACACACAAAACTACCCACCTCTTCAAATCTCTGATCTGACAGGGTTATAATTAGCTTATTACCGGCCATACATCTGCTAATAACTTTTCCCTCAGCCCTGTGAAGTGAATCAAGGAGCGCTAATAAACCATGGCTGTTAATCCATTTATATGTCTTACGCTTTTGTCTAGGCACCAAATTTAAAGATACATAAAAAGGGGTTTTCTCCTTCCCTTCCTCCAAGGTCTTGCTACCCCGCAGCCCCTGGCCGCTTGGTGTGGACAAGGGTGTCCCCTCGATGTCCCGGCAGATGCCATCCTCGCCAGGAGCAGGACGCAATGGAAACTTGGGAAAGCATTTTACAAGCTGAAAAAACTCAGAATATTGGAAATCAGGTATATTTTCCCCAATGCTTTCTTATTCTCAGCCCCAGTGCCTGGTGCAAGGCAGAGGGTATTTCGGGAAGATCCACAGGCAAGGTTGTGAACCCCAAAAATATCCCATGGGAGGGAATAATGGGCAGGCAGGCAGCAAACACGGGCTCGCTTTCTGCAGCTCTCCCAGCACTGCCCGCTCTCGCTCCTCCGCCACGGAGCATTGCCAGTGCTGGTCATTAGCAATAACGAAAGTGAGATAAGACGCAGTGGGGGTGGAGGGAAACGTTGATCTAAAATGATGGCCAGTAATAAAGGACAGCGGAGAGGCACCGTGTGATGTGATGAGATAAAAGCAGATGGCTGGCTGCTGCTTCTAATTATAGGTCCCTGCTAATGAAGAAGGCACTGATTAGACTGACATTGTCCTAGGACGTGCATTTCTAGAAGGATCTGGCACTAAGGCTCGGGGTGCGTGGGTGCTGTGATGGGGTCCTCACTGCCTGCCAGGAACTGCCCCAAAACCTGCTTCTGCCCCATCTCCGACCCGCCACCCGCACCCGCACCACCTAATGAGGTTTGCTCCCACCATGGGGACAGTTGGGTCCAGGGGACTGTGGGGATGCCGGGTAAAAGCCAGCAGTGATATCCGCATGTGTTCGGGCTGTGGCGGGTGGGAAAGCCCTGACGGCCACCACCCGCCCAGGAAGGCTCCAAGGTCGGAGCCCCTGAAGACAAAAGGAAGCTCCGTTTGAGTAAGAAATGTGGTTGAGTCTCATGGGTGAATAATTTATGATGCTTACTGTAATAAGACAGAAAAAAACACATTCAGTTCTGGTTTCATCATATTTTTGGCTATGAGTAAAACAGTAGAAAATGATGAGGGCTTCCCACAGCAAAGCCAAATGCCTGAGACTGAAACTGGTAGCCAGGCCACTTCTAACCAGAGAGTTGATCTTTTGCATAGTTTTGGTCATGTTGGCACTTTTCCTCCTCCATGGAAGAGATCTGAAGTGTATTTGTAACTACGCTGCTGTCTCTTTCTCGGCTGAACCCAGCCGGCAGCGTGGGAGCCTTCCCCGACGGCAGCGAGGAGGGGGCCCAGCCTCACCCACCCTGCGGTGTTTTGGTGGGGATGCCCCAGCACGCATCCACGTGGGGCGGCCCCTTTCCTGGGGGCTGGGGTACCCCTCACCAGCGTTTCAGCCCGTGGCCTCACTCTGCGCCTTTTCCCTCCTTTCCCACGGTGGCCCTTGGGGACCTGACGTGGCCCCGCTGCGATAACTCCCACGGGAGGGAATCACCCGCTGCTGCGGGGTGCTGAAGCCTCCCTGTGCTTCCAGCTTCCAGCCCCGCAGGGATAGCAGGATTTGGTGTCCTTGCTCAAAAAGCTGAGCTGAAGTTGGAGTGGATCCGGAGCCCCTTCTCACCCCTCCAACGCTGTCCTTGCAAAAGAAGGGCTTCCCCAGTTCGGATGTGCTGCTCTGTGCACGAACTGGGAAATTTTGTTGATGGAGGTTTTTCATTTAAGACATTTGGTATTTTTTGAGACTGGGAAAAACCCATTTCCCTCTTCTGTACCCACTTAAACTCCAGCGAGAGCCCTGCTTTGGGATGGAGAAGCATCTTTTAATAAAAGACAGAAGATGTGCATCCCAAGGAGGAGCCAGAAAAAATGGGGCAGAAATTTTGCAAGCCCTGCAAATGGGAGATGGGCAGAGTGACTGGCAAGCGGCTGGCTGAAATTTGTCAAAATCTTGGGGGAAAAAAAAACCCTCAGCAAAACCAAACCCATGCTTGGGAGTCAGTCTCTAAAAGAAATCCAAATATCTTTCAGGCAATGACTCTTTCTGGATGAATGCCACGGGAATGACCCACGTGGCCCTGAACTGGTATTTTTGGTGTGGCTGGCGCAGAAGGGGCACATGGAGCGGTGGTGAGCTGATGCAGGACGGGGACCTGGCACCCAGGTCCCAGAGGGGAGGTGGCCCCCAGCTGGGAGAGCTGTATTTGCTTAAACTAGGAAGCTTTTCAGGAGGGATCCTGTAGCTGTCAGGCACCTGGCTACGGGCATCTTCCCATGGGCATGGAGCTGGGCAAGCGCCTGCGAATTCCCTGCATGATGACTGCAGCAATTTCAAGCCCTGCTTAGGCAGGAGAAGCAGTTGCCAGGGCACCCAACCTTTTGACATCTTAATGAGCAAAGAGTTCAAAAGGAATCTCACCAGGATTTTTTTTTTTTTTCCTTTTTTTCCTCCCTTCTCAGAAAATTCAACTTTTCATCTCTCTCCTCCCAAGCACAAGGCAGCCAAACGGGGGATAACAAATGAGCGTCCCGCTCCACCTGAAGAGTTCAAGCCGCAATCATCCAGCTCCTTGTAGCTCCAAAGAGCCGGGAAGTGCCGGTGTGCTGGAGAGGAGACGTAATTAGGTGCAATTCAAGAACAGCTCATCAGCTATATTTAACAGACAGGCCGGTTCCTCGGCAAGCAAAACCCCGCGGTGGAGCCGGCTGCAGCAGAGCTGCGCTCCCCCAGCCCCGGCTCTCCAGCGCTGGACCAGGCGAGAGACGGTTGTGTTACTGCCTGAAACACTGTTTATTTTGCAATTTTTTTTATTTTGCAATTTTATTTTGTAATGGTTGTTTATCCTGTAAACATCTCATCTGAGCAGGACCCTCTCCATCCAGGTTTTTTAGCATTTAGAGTTTTCCCTTCACCAGGATTAAAGTTAGTTGGAGGGAGAAGAGCACAATGGACCCTTTTATCCTAATGTTTCCACCTGGAACAGATGGGAAGGTCCTGCCTGAGCCCCGATGACGTGCCACGAAAGACACGGCAACAGAGGAGACGCTGTGCCTTCTGCTGAGAGAGGGGAAAAGAGCGTGTGCGTGCTCCGGCCAGGGAGCACCGAGTGGGATGGGAGCACCCGCGCTTGGCTCCCACCAGCTCCGCTCCCTCAGCCCGCCGGCCGGGATAAAGGCAAGAGACCCGGAGGTTTGGGAAGCACCCGGGAGAGCTGGCACACTGGGGAGGGAGGGTTGCAAGGCTGCTGCGGGTTATGGTGACTCTGACTTGTTCTCAAACCACCGTCTCTGCCTTCTATCTCAGCCACCGCCGTGCTGGAAGGTGCTGCCCGCAGGGAGCCCTCCCTCAGTATCTCTACCGGACCCCGTCCTGAGTCCTCGTCCCAAAAAACACCTGGAGACGAGGAACAGAGCAGTTCAGGAACCAGCCTCAGCCCGCAGAGCAGCTGTGGGGGATGCTGAATCCCTGCTTGCCTGTCTACGGAGACCTCCTAAATACACAAACTGTATCGAGGTGCCAGCTTAACTACAAAAATCATCGAAAAAAACACTGAAGCTCCCTGGAGGAACACTTATATTTTTCTTATTAATGAAAGTCATCAAGCGGATGGCAAGTTTCTGTGTCAAACTTCGGCGATGCCTTCCCAGCCATCACATGCCGAAAGACGGGACCGATGACTACCAGCAAGCTGCTCAATACCCGCAAGCAGCAAACCATGCTGGTGCTCTGCCCAGCAATGCACCCCCATTCCCTAAAGCAACCCCCCAAGTTCAAGGGCCCGCTGACCGAAAAAGATACCGAAACTCCCAGGGCAGAGCCCTCCGGCCCACAGGGACGGGTGCTTGCCTCCAGCAAGGCTGGAGCCGAAGCAGGCGAGTCCATGGAAAGCAGGGCATGCTTCCCTCCGCGGGGAAGGATAAAAGAGCTATTATGGAGGTGCAGGCTCTGTTCAGGCTCACGCTAGGCTCCTTGCGAGCAGAGGCTAAAGAGCTACTTATGCTGGAACATAAAAGCCGGGAGACAGCGGAGTGCTATAAATAGGGCATATAAACTTTCAACTGACAAGGCTCTGATTTTGTTATTGTAAAAAAAAAAAAAAGAGAGAGGGAGAAAAAGTGCCTAGATGGAGCTGACAAAGAGGGAAATACATGCAGAATACAGGTTTGTTCCCAGTAACGCGCTTATTATAAGTCAGATGTAGTTAGAGCTATTACTTTAGCTTCAAATGAATGGAAGGAGAATAAATCTGCCTTTGTGCAAGGCTGCCTGCAAATAGCATCTCCCTCTAGCAAACCTGCAATTGTGTTTGCATGAGACATTTGTTAGAATAAATGCAATTTAAAAAGAAAAACAGTTCACACCTACGGCAAGGGAAGGCTGGTGGTATGAATGGCAACCGGCGGAGGAGGAGGGCGAAACAAAACGGGCTTTGTCGGCAGGGGGGCAAAGCCTGCGGCACTGGAAGGGGCTCTTCTGGGGTGGCGGGAAGGATGGAGATCCTGTGAACAGTTCGTCCTCGGTCCCTGTCCCCACGTGTCACATCTCTACCAATCACCCCAAACTGCTGAGCCGGTTTCAACCATTTTCCCACTTTCTGTCCCCAAAGGATGGTGTGATGAAACACAAGCTTCCTATGGAAAGGATGAGGCATGCTGGAGGTGGGGAGGAAGCATCTTCCCCCGCTGCGAGCAGCCACACCGTCACAGCCTTTGGGACCAAACCCTGAGGTCTGTCCTGCATCCGTGCAGCCGGGGCACCACGGGGATGGGCATCCCGGGAGGGTCCTGGTGCACTGCAGCCACACAGGCACTAACGCTTTATCAGCAAGAAGCGCGTCCTTTATATTCCTCTTTGTGAGCTGACTGAAAAAGAAAAGCACTTCCTTAAAAGTTTTCGATTTTGCATCCAATTCCTAAATAACTTTCCCAAGGTGTTGAAAGTGCTTGGTTTGGTTTTTTTTTTTCTATTTTAAAAAAATAAAGTTTTTTTCCTCCCAGAGCATGTCACCACCGCGTTCTGACCCCCACCCTGTGTGGCTACAGCGGCTTTGGGGAGGGGACCTGCAGGGTTGGCACCTCCCGGGGCTGCTTGTCCCCTCGCGATAGCCACGGGCACATCCGCAGCACCTGGCACTGCTCCCCCGAGCTGCCACGGCATGGATGGACCATGGCTTTCGACTGGCAAATGCAGCTCCTTACTTGAGCGACGGCCTAAAGAAGAGGGGAGAAAACCCTCTGCAAAGTCCCCTCCTGCCTTCTTCTGTTATTATTAGTTTTAATATTATTCCCATTGAATTTATAGGAGCAACTGTCTGGAAAAATGACTTTACCTCTTGTTCCTTCATAAATTTTTAATAGGGCAGAAATAGAACCAAAAGGGATTTAAAAAAAAAAAAAAAGCGTTAGCGTCAAACTCTGGCTCTATTCATAATTAATTATACTTTCAGGGGGAGGGGAAAAAAAGAGGAAACATAATTACAAGCTTCTAGTGAGAACATTCATTATCATGCTAATGCAGAAATCAGTACTGCTGCGCCTCTGTGTGTGTGTGTGCGCACGCGTTTGGTCTAATTACTCCGCAGTGATGTGTGTCATTCGCACATTTACCTTGGTACTGCATGGGACTTTAAAGTCAGAGTTAAAAATGAGAAGATTAACTGCGGCCTGGATGGATGGGGACGGGGACCGGCTGGCGCTGGAGGGATGCTGCACCCCTGGCAGGGCGAGGGGCTGGGTTTTGCCTGGTGTTTCTCAGCATCAGCTCCCTGGCCACCCCGGCCAAGGTGCCCGCTAGCGAGTAACATCCCGGCTTCGATATTTTGGGCTGACAAGCCATTACAGGGGTGTTAGGAGGCATTTCAAGGTGTGAAGAGCAGTGCACACCAGGGGAGGGAGGGACAAGCCAGGCTGGGGGAGGAAAGAGCCCAGAGGGAGGTGGAAGTGGAGAAAAACAGGCAATATTTCAGCTGTTAAGTGCCTAACAAGTTCCTGGATTTGCCATGCCAAGGAGATGCTCACCTTGCAAAGCAGATCCCAAGCATCCGCCCCGGGGAGAAGCAGTTGGGCTCAGCCAGGCTGCAAAACTACCCCAGGCAGGGCAGCCCGGCTGGTCCCAAATGTGTGCCGGGGAGGAAAGGGCCATTTTCTATAAAAGAAGAAGAAAGAGGCTCAATTTAACCCTAGAGCATTGACATTGCCAGCAATAGGTGTTTTTTTTCTTTTCTATCCTGTTCCATTAAGCACAACTGATGCCAGCACCAAGGCTGGCAGCGTGCCCCAGCGTGGGACATGCCTGCCCGGCTGCCCCCCAGCATCCGCGTGAAAAACCAGCTGGGAACCTGGGAAAAACATCTTCCTCAGCATCCCAGACCCAAACCGAAGGGCCCGGCGGTGCCTGGTGGGGTCAGGCACGAGGCCGAGCCTGGGTGCACCCTGCTCTTGTTGGACACTTGAAGCTCCAGTTGAAATCAGGGAGGAAAACTGCAGGCTTGGATCCACAGCTCGAACATCAGGTTCAGTCCCAGACATGTTTATAGACATGAGTTATCTTAATTATATTAAACCTAAGTTAGGCATCTGCACAATCTGAGCATTTCTGTGGAATAATTAAACTGATCTCCCATTATTTCTCGAGCTGCCAAGCGAATGCCCTACTTTTTTAAGTCAGAGCACTGCATTTCCCCAGCGATAAATCCTCCTGCAGACTGCAGGAGCCACAGCCTGGCAGGCAGAGCGGAGCCGAGGGGGGACGGGGTGGTGGCAGCACACCCAGCCCTCCTGGATGTCTTAAAAACCATAGAGCAAAAGAGCTCTAGGGGCTGTGCCACATTATGTTCCTGCCTGCAACTGCCTGCCTGCAGCAGCCGGCCAGGGAGAGGGCGGTGATGGGCAGCTGGAGAAACCTGGGGCCAGGAGCAGCCAGTGGTGCAAAAAGGCATTAAAGAGGGGAATAGGTGGAGCCGAGTGTTGGTGCGTGCCATCTCTAATTCAATAATCCTCTGCTGAGAGGAGAAGGCCGGTGATAATTAAAGCAAGATCACCGCTTCCCTTGCTCACGTGGGAAAAGCAACCCTTGTAGCAAACCGGGGGGAGAAAAGATGGAGCCAGGGATGAATGCTGTGGGGTTCGCCATGTCTCTGCCTGCCCCCAGCCCCCTGCAAACACCTTGTTCCCAAAATATCCTCCTATGCAGGTTGAAAAACCCTCCTGGGCACTGACAGGATCTGGGCTGTCTGCCGGGCATCGCAGGTCCCAAGTCGCAGCGATGCTTCTGGAGAGCTGCTGAAAAGGAACGATAAACCTTCCTTGGAAAGACCCACTCCCCAGGCGCGGCAGATTTCCCGGACCTCGGTCCCGGGGACAGCGAGGGGGAATTACTGTCCTAAAAACCAGCAGTTGCTCCGGCACCCGCGAGCATGTGTTCAAGCACCTCCGAGCATCCCCAGCAAAGGACCATCCACTACCTTCAAAATTCACAGATTTTTCTCAGCGTAAAAGCAGCTGCTGGCGCAGTGGGCTGAGCACATTCAATCGAAGTGGGAAAGCATTAAAAGAACTGGGAATTGTTTGCACAAAAAGCCACCGTTACCCAGGTGCGACAGAAGCTCCCCATCCAAAGATGCTTCACTAGCAGCACCAGGCCTCTGCTGTTGGTGTGGAGGGTGAGAAGAAGGGAAAGTTAATGCCTGGAGTCCTGAGGATAAGATCAGAGATTTTTTTTTTTCCAAAGGTGAGTTTTGTGCAACATCTGGGAGCCATTCCCTTTCATGTGGGCTCGGGCAGCCGGGCAAGGGGCCCCTCTGGCCTTGCTCGAGCTCCAGCTGTGCCTAATCCCAACATTTAGGGTTGCCTGCGAAGCTCCCCGACCTACACCAGCCCCAGACAAATGGACCACGCGGCATTTTCGGCCAGTGGCTGAGCTCGGGGCTATTTGGCAACCTGGACCGTAATTGCTCTGTGGAGTCTGCTAGCCGCTTTAAAAATATCCACCCCACCTCAGCACGCTGGCACTCCCATTTTTATCCAAAAACGTATTTGGGAGGTGGAGGCTAAGACTAGCACCGGGTGCTGTGGCCTTGACGAGAGCTATTACAGGCACTGCAGGGAATATAAAGGGGAAAAAGAACAATTTGGCCATCTCCACAGCACCGTACAAGCAGTGGGGTGCTCTGCGTGGGGCATGGCCGGTGCTCGCACCCCCGCCTGGTCCCGGGGATCGGGGTCGCAACATCTCCGCAGCATCCCCAGCCTCCGCTCTGCCTCGTTAGGGCACTTTCCCAAGCCACAGAGCAGATCTCAGGTTTTATGTGAGGGTCTAAAATGAGTTATCACACAAGGGAGAGACAAGCTTACCATGCTCCGCTCCCCAAAAGCCCTTCTCCAGCAGATAAAAGGGCCTCACTGTTCTTCAAAATGATGAAATTGGAGTCAAATCCCCTGAAAGAAAACAGATGACCTCTTGTTCTGGGAACAGCTACAGTCCCTCCCTTTAACTTGATCACCGCCTGAACCCTGCCCAAATGAAAAGCAATAAGCCATGGCATGAGCATCCGTGTCCCAGCCGCAGGCTGGAGGGAGGGAGGTGCTTCCCAACCAGCCCCTAACGAAGGGCCTCGTTAGGGCTAACGGGGCCGGGGCTCACGGATCCGCCCGCCTGGGCTGTCTGCTTTTCCCAGGGCATTTTTGCAGGGTCGGTATTTGCTCTCTGCCGGTGCAGGCTGATGTTTAAGCCCTCGGTGCAGCCCCAGGTGCCTGCAGGAGTCATGTTTTTATGCAGAAAGGTTACACCGAGCATCTCTCCCCTCAACCAAAATGTTGCCAGCTGCAGAATTTGGTGTTTCAACACCCATATTTCATGTGAAGCGGATGCAGCCCTGGCCACAGTTCAAGTTTTTTTGTGTTTATAACCAACCGATGGGAGAATAAAACCGGATTGCGCACGCCCTTTCTAGAGATGTTTTACGATGTACGAAAATAGCCCTAAAGCTTTTCCCAAAAGTCTCCCTGATGGGGTTCGGGAATAGCCAGCCAGGGCCAGTCTGGCTGTGCCGGGGGACCCGTGTCTGCTGAGCATCCCCATCCTCTGCCTCCAGGCAAAGGCAGCGGGAGCAGTTAGCTTTCCACCGAGAAAGCTTTGCTACCAAGAAACGGTGTTGGGAATAACTCCCAAAATACCGGCTCGTGGTGGTTTTTGGCAGGACTGGAAGCTGCCAGTCCAAGGATGCTGTGCCCACGCCGCACCTACCCCGCAGGCAGAGGCAGCATCCGTCCCAGCGCGGGGTCCCGCTGCAGCCTCCCCCGTGCCCATGGCAGGGCTTTGGGAAAACACCGTAATTACGAGGGCACGGACAGCCCAGTTTTGCATACTCCTCTTTTTTCTTGTTGCGCTTTCTCCATCTGTATCAAATAGCAGAGCTAATGAATATTCAAGAGAAAAATGTGTTAAAAATTGGTGACATTTTCAGGATTGGCTCGCACTAGCCAGAGAACGTCATTCGCAGTAATTATGAATAAAATCCACAGCCCTTCACAGATGACAACAAATCCAAATGGCCTTTTTACACAGTGAAAATATTAGCCTTAACACTTTTTTTTTTTTAAATATCTTCCAACCAGTTGCTGCTTTCACAGGCACCTCTGAGCAAGCCGATTTCGGAAAAACTTCTCCTGTCGCGGTTGTGTTCGCTGCCTCGTACAGAAAATGAATAGCACTTTTTTCCTCCCTCTCATTTGAGAGTTTTCTTGGTAGGGATGAAACCACGAAACAGAAGGCCGCCTAAATGAAATTATTAACCCAGAGAAACCACTAAAGGAACTTGATTAATTTGCCAAGTAACAGAGCCCGGTTTGTTCTTTTAGGCAACACATCTTAAAGTAATTGAATCACCCCTTGAAAAAAAAACAGTAGATGATTGAGCCCTGAGGTACGCTCGTTCACTATCCTTAATAAATCTCTCTTTATGAAGGAGGTAGTATGCTTTTCTCATCAGAAACCTGTTAATTTTTTTCTCTTTTAAGTAATTGAATACAAAGTTCAAAATCTATCTGCAGCATCCTTCAAGAAAAAAAAAAAAATCAAAGGTTTATCTCCTGTTTCATCTCAGCAAGTTAATTATGCTCTCATAATTGAGTTAAACCAGCAGGTTATTAAAAATACCACAGGATCATTTTTACTTTTTTAATGAAGTACCACGAGCCCCAAGTCTTTGGCAGAACCAAGGATCCCAAGACCTGGGTCGTGCCCTGCGTGCTGCA
The DNA here is from genome assembly GCF_034638445.1 of Ciconia boyciana. Taxonomy (NCBI): domain Eukaryota; kingdom Metazoa; phylum Chordata; class Aves; order Ciconiiformes; family Ciconiidae; genus Ciconia; species Ciconia boyciana. The sequence continues at coordinate 10,802,954 of NC_132948.1, forward strand.
GGAGGTGCCCAGGATGGACCACTCCGACCTCATTTCATTTAAGAAAAGTGTCTGGGGTGGGTTTTTTCCTCCTTTTTCTGAAGCAGGAGGACGGGCCCATCCTCAGCTGCATTATTGTAGCCTCTGCCGGAGCTGCAAATCCGCTCGGCACGTCCGCAGGCACGTCTGCAGCCCAATGGCAGCTTGCTGAAGCTGACGGTGCATCTCCCCTCTGTCTCGGGGCAAGCTGGTCTGGTGGTACAGGCTCCCACCATAACTGAAATGTCTTTGACTACTCTCCAAGAAACCTTTGTTGAGCTTCATCATAGCCTGGGATGGAGGAGGAGTGCCCGATGCTCCACCACAATGTGCATGGTGCTTCCAACTCAAGTATATTTCTAATCAGCATTTCGCTTCAGATTTTACCCATTCAACTAATTCCACTAATTCTAGGGAATTACAGAAATAATTGCTATTTTCCAATAGATACAGGCCTGCCTCTCGAGACAGAAAAAAAAAATAAGGAAAAAAAAAAATCAATGAAGCACTGTTTAAGGAAAGTCAAAATAAGCTATTTCCATCTCCTCATTTGCAATTAACTTCAGAGCATAACACAGTGGGAGGTGGTTCATGGGAAAAGTACGACTTCATTGTAATCCTCCCTCCTTTTAAGTGGAAAGATCGGTGCAGATAGATGTGCCCAGGCAGCTGCTGCTCCCTGCCAGGTCGCAGCCCCCCCGCTCCCTCCGGGCTGCCTGCCACTGGGGAGAGGTGAGGGCAGCAAGAGCTGCCGGCCCCATGCTGCATCCCTGTGTTGCTGCCCTGGCAGGGTGCTAGGACAGCAACTGGGCTTTCTCTGATTGCCTGTGGTCACCACCTGCACTGTGGGACACTGTGGTCCTGTGTGAGATGCTCCATCCCCATCCCCATCCCCATCCCCATCCTCATCCTCATCCCCATCTCCGTCCTCATCCTCAACCCCATCCCCATCCCCATCTCCATCCCCATCTCCATCCCCATCCCAATCTCCATCCCCATCTCCATCTCCATCCCCATCCCTATCCCCATCTCCATCCCCATCCCTATCCCCACCTCCATCCCCATCCCCACCTCCATCCCCATCCCCATCCATCTCCATCCTCATGCCCATTCCCATCCCCATCTCCATCCCCATCCCCATCTCCATCTGAACGCAGATGCCACACCGCAGCCCCCAGGAGACACCTTCCCAAAGCAGAGGGAGAAAAGGGATGAGAGGCTGATAACAGCCTGGAAGAGCAACCGTCTTCTCTGGGAAGAACAGGAGCTGGTGCTTATCGGGTTGGAGCTGGCAGAGCGAGCGCCCGGCGGGGTGGCAGGATGGAGCTGCCCTTCCTCTCGCTGGGCTGAACACTGCCTAAAAGAGGGCGGGTTGTTATTATCACCTAATATTTTTTTTGCAAAAAATTAAATTGTGATCTTTCTGCAGAAATGTCCTTTTCTTCTTCCTCACTGGTGACAGTACCACCACGAGAAGAGGTGGCCCAGTAGCACATCCTTCCCTGGAGAGCTCTGGGTACCCCTTGTAGCAGGGTCCCAGCAGGACTTTTGCTCAGTGGGACACTTTGACACCACTTTGCCTTGCATCAGCCCTCCTTCACCTAAAAAAACCCTCTCTGCTTATGGGTGTTCCAGCCACATTCCCAAAAAACCCAGGCCAAGAAACGGTTTGTGGGCAAGAGGGACCTGAAAGAGCCGGTTCCCCCGCATTGTCTGGCGGGGCTGGGAGCTTTTCCCTGCCCTCCATGCAAATATTCCCGGGAGGAGGAGGCCCAGACCCAGCCGTGCGCTGGGAACCTCCTGCCAGTCTCTGCCCAGAGGCAGAGAATCCAGACTGCGAGGAGGATGTCCATCATGTGCCTCGTCTGACTTTTGGGTTGTGTGTTGGTTGCAAACCAGCAAGCACAGCGTGCAGCTCAGAGGCAGGTGCCCGTTAGCAGAGACAGCACCCGCCCGGCTCCTGCACCCCAGCCCCGCTGCAAGCGAGAGAAGAAACTTGCTGCTGTTGCAGGATCCATCCTCAGACTCACCTTCCAGCGCCTGGTGACCTTGGCTGGAGAGGATGCGCCATCCTCCAGCAAGCACTTCCCATCCTTCACCCTACAGTATTAAAAGCACCACTGACGTGGCGACCTGCTGATTGTGCATTAAATATTCACCTACGTGATCCTTCCTTTGAAGAATTTTCCTTTTAACTGTTCTATTTTCATCACTACCCTCATCTCTCCATAACGCTCCATCTTCTGCTTAAGTGTCATCTTCAGATTTTGTTCCCAATTAATATTTCTATGGCAACTGCATTTAATTTTGAAGTGGTAGCACTCGCTCAGCATGGGGACCGGAGCCTCCTCCCCACCTCACAGCTCTGTGCTCATGGTGGACATTCAAGATGCTGTGTTCGTTTTCAAAAGCCGTGGTCCTCTGGAGTGGCTTCACCCACTTGCACAGCCTCGGTGCCCCTGCCTTGCCCTCTCCATGCCAGCCTGGGCACAGCCAGCGGGTCAGTCCAGGCAAGGCTGAGCTCAAGTCATCCCTCATCTTGCAATCCCTTATCACCAAAGACCTTTATGGGCTGCAGCATGGGGCAAAGCACAAATATTTGGGAAACGCAATCAGTAGGATCAAGATTTTGGGAGCGTAATACGCACACACATGGTACACCCAGGGGAGCGGCGGCCTCCCTGGGCAGCACAGCCAACAGGCTGCGAAACAAGAAGTGGTTGGGAATTCAGGAGGTGGCAGAAGGAATTGCTGTATTTGGAAACCCAGCCTCACCCTGTGTCCAGCTCCAGATGATGGCCAGCGCTGGGTGGAGAGCTTTCGCCCCGACACCCTGAGCTGTGAACGCAGTGTGATGGGGTGCAAACATCTTCCTGGCTTCTGCAGCCACCAGGTACTCCCCAAAGTGACAGGGAAGGCACCCGCTCATGTCCCCGTGTGGGTCTCCTCCCCGTTCAAAGGTAGAAGCAATCCGTGAAGGTGACCAGCAGCAGTGGGACGGGGACATCCCACCAGCTCAACACCACTGAGTGCAACCCAGGACCCTCCCGGGGGGCTCTGCGCTGGCAGGAGGATAAAAATGGGCACTGAGTGGTTAAAATAAGCCTGGGTTATGGCCCGGAATGAGAAGTATTTGTGTGTGCTGGTTTCCCTGACATGGCTGCCTTTTGGTCTGCGATGAAACCTTGCAGGCATCTCTGGAATGATAGAAATGCTGAACGTCCTGTTAACGGGGTTTTGCATCCGTCAGCACAGCCTGGCTTGTTTGTGCAGAGGAACCTGTCCAGGATCTGGCCCTGGGGTGCGGGGTGGGAATTGGCAGCCTGACAGATGTAAAGCTGGGCTATTGCATGTATAACACAAGAGTTCAGAGATTAAGCTGTACAAATCCATCCTCAAAATCATTTTGTTCTGAGCCAACACCCCTGCTGTCACCGATTCCCTCCCGGGCACTGTGAAAGCATCTCCCCTTCACGCGTGGGGATGATCCATGCACAGAGGCCTCTCTGCCACCGAGCTGCTCCTCCAGCAAAGACCTTGTGTGGGATGGGACGGCTGGAGGGATGCTCTGGGACATGGGGACAGTAACTGCACACACCTGCTGGTGCATGAGCTCAAACACACGCCCAAGGAGCTTATTTGGCACCCTTGGGTGTCCTGTGCTGAAATGTTCACCGCCACGGCGGACCAGGACCTTCATTCAATGAGCAGAGGGAGCAGGAGGGCGGAGGGGTTGTCGTCGCTCATGTTCTGCCTATGCCGGGCAAGGGACATCGTGGCTTACGCGTCCCTTTGCTGTGTGCAGGCTGTTTTCTGCCGCGGCTCGGGGCATCATCCCTGGCAATGCACGGTTTTATGTTTCCCTTCTTCCCAAACCTTCTCAGACACCCACAGGGGATGTTCTGGGGGGTGCTCTGGTTGTGGCCCTGTGTGTAAAGTTGGCATCCAGCTTTCTGATCCCAGAATCCGTTCCCTGAAAAGTGACCGGCTGAATTCCTGCCTCCTCCCAGAGCCCCGCGGGCAGCCAGGGCACCCTCCCGCCCGCTGTCCCCACAGTGCCACCGCCACCCAGCAAAGTGCCACCAGCAGCACAAGTGCACCCGCCATAGGTTTGGTTTTACAAGCGCCTCCCAGGCAGGCTCTGCTCACAATATCTACGTTATTCCACATTCAAATGAGGGAACCACAGAAAAATGTAATTTTGGAAACCGAGTAACTTAACTCCCCGCAGCTGTGCCTCGGGCTGCGCTCCAGCTGCTCGGCCGCCGCAGGGCTCCTCCACGCTCACACGAGCACCGATTCCTCCCGAAACTCGCTTCCCAGGATGGGCACTTACTGTGAATGAAATCTGGGACTTGGGTTTCTTTTCTCGGCCAATTGGGCCGTCCCGCGGTGGTGGCATGAACATGTTTTTTTATTGAGCTCACAACTGGAAGGCAACGCTCCCGGCCGCTGCCCTTCCCTGAAGATGCTGCTACCCAAATGAGCCAAATAAGATACAAACTCTGGAGAGGAACAGATTCCCCCTCCCCGCTGGTTGAGCGTGTTTTTCCCCACCCAGCCCCGCACCGCCAGGCAGAGAGACACCTTGCAAAGCCTGTGCCAAGATGTTGGCTATGGATTCAACCTCGCCCCTCCTGCAAAATAATTATTCCTATTGCAATAACACACCGACGTCCTACCCAAAATCATCCCCCCTCATTGCAAAGCTCCACATGTTCCGGAGATGAGTGGGAGCCGCGCAGCCTGGGGCAGGGTGACAGACGAGGGACAGCACTTGGGGGGTGCGGGGCAGGGTGACCCCCACGAGACAGGCCCCCCTCTCCTCCCTCTAACGCCGCAGTGATGATGCAGTGGGAGCATGATTGCCGCTGTCCCTGAAACGCTAACTGCCCTTATCAAATTACTCGGCTCAGCGGTGAAGGGCTGCTGCCCTGCCACAGCCTCCCGGAGCGATGCGCGCTCCCCAGCTCTTTGGCTCGGGGAAGGTTATTAATACCTTTCTCCTGCTGCCGGGCTCCCAGGCAGGCTGGTGGCAGCACAAGTCCCCCGGCCACGGTGCCACGGCCGAGCGCGTCCCGCGGCAGGAGCTGCTGCGCAACCGGCGCGTGGCAGGGAGCGTGCCGCAGCACCCTTTCCCCGTCGCCTCTCATTAACTTGAAGCGACTGTTCATACTGCTCAGTCGGGAGCTCGCCGGGTCCGTACACCCAATGTCATCCTTAAAATGCAAGCGCCGTTCTCCCCCAGGGCTCCGCAGCAGGACATCTTTCCGGATGCATTGGGAAGGCGAGTGCAAACAGAGACAGCTCATCACTGACGTGAAGTGGTTTTATCCAGTGTAGTTTCAAGCGTTATCCATCCCTTCTGAGCTTCCCAGGGCATCTGTGCCCTGACGTCCCTGCTCTGGTTCACGTGTGGATGACCGCAGCGACAGCTTCCCTGTCCGGAAGCCCGGCACTGGCCCCATGTCCTGGGGTTGGGTTTCCACCTCCCAGCCACTCCCGCGGGTTTTTCGGGGCTGGGGACTGCAGTGACACCCGGCTCCTTGCCGGCACTGCCCAATGGAGGCAGCGCCGCAGAAACCCCCCTTAACAACCGAGGCACCTCCAAAAATCAGTCTGACCCCATACGTCTGTCTCGCCGGCTGAAGGACTCTACACCGTCCCGGTGAGCACCTGGGGATGGTAAATCACGAGAGAGCTCAGAAAACCCAGCTCGTGCACCGAAACCTTCTTCTACACCTGCACTGCCCATGAAACACAGCACCAATAATAATGGGCACCAGCTTGCTTTCTAACCTGAGATCCTTAAGAGTGCTCAGCAAATTTGAGAGGCCAATTAAGGAAAACCAGCACTTCATTAGTTTCCTGAAATGCAGCCACCGCTGGAATGAGCGACAGCAGAGCTCAGCACAGTGCTAACCCTCAGCGAAATGCCGAGGAGAAAAATGCTCCAGCCACCGTGAACTACAGAGAGAGAGAAATCACGATGCCTTACTGAGATGCCGTGCCATGGGGCTGCGAGCGTCAGAAGAAGTCAGGAGTCCCTTGTTTGCCAGACACGGCATCCCCAGGGCCCTGCCAGTTCCCAGGCTTCAGACCAGCGCCAGGGGAAAAAAAAAATACAAAAAGGCATGGCTTGTTTAATGGTGTAAAATGCTTCCCCACCACTTGTGCAGGCTGGCTTCTTCCTAGTGGGTGAGCTCATTCTCCATCCCACTTCCAAACCGCTGTGCCATGGCCCCAGCGCCGGGAGCTGGCAGAGCCGCTGTGCCACCAGCACAAGTTAACCCCAGCCCAGCGCCCAGGTCCGGGCATCGGGAAGCCCATCTTCCCCGGCAGATGAAGGGGAAAACCCTGAGGTTAAGACTTGGCAGCCAAGTGAGACACCTCTCCCTTCCCTGCATCCCTTCCCTGGGTTTTGGTAATGCTTTGTTTTTAAGACAGCCTTGCAAAAACGGCATGAAAATTTAATTGCCCCAGCACAAAATCTAATAGCTGCTCTTCACATGCACTTCACCACGATTTATTCCTCTGCTGAAGGCTTCGAGCTCACCACCCACTCAGGACAGCTCAGCTGTCCCCGGGGAAAAGCAGCGCCCGCACCACCCCAGCCGTTCCCTGGCTGCTCCAGGGCTGCAGCACTGGGACGCGCTGGTCCTCAGCGCTGCGGAGGAAAGGTGACCGAGCAGCTCCGGTGCCACGCAGGCTGGAGAGGCTTTAGGCGCAAAAAGCTTTTTACACTTCTGTGAATATTCCTGTGAGCACCGAGGGGGTCTGGGAGAGTGGGGAGCATCTTCATGGGCCCGGCCCACCCCATTTCCCAGGCAGGAGTCCCGGCAAGGCCCCACGGATCGCTCCCAGCCTGCCATCAGCTGCAAGGAAAAACTCCTCCGTGGGAACCGAACGTGTGCAGTGAGACGCCCAGCACTGCAGGTGATGGGCTTTGGCTCTTTAACCTTCCCCTGGACTTGTGCTCAAGGAAAACCGTGACATTTATCACGAGAACATCCTTCAGTTAAAACCAGAGACCCTGATTCTGTCAACAATTTGGTAATGAATTCATGACATTTGCCAGTGGAAAAGAAATTGTGAAACTCTCCCAGGAGCTTCTGATTCGACCCAAACAATCTGTCAAGTCAAGCCGACTGCAGTCTGGCCGCTCGGCGTCTCACGTGGGCTCTGAGCTCATCGCCAGCCTAACAAGCAATAAATAAGAAACCAGGAGGATGACGGCAGATGCCACGGATGAGTCGGGGGTCTTTGGCTCCATCAATACCCCTCAGTGAGAAGACCCGGGAGAAGTGGAGATGCAGGTTTGCAGGAGCTCAGTGTGTTGGATGATGGGTTTCTTTAAAATATCAAGAATATCGATATTCTTTAAAATATCAATAAACCCCACGGTAAGGGTAGAGGTGCTGCAGTCCTTCAAAACCTGGACCGCAGCACCTCCAAACCCCAGCACGGACATCCCTGGCCACTGTTGACAATAAAATCAAGAAAGAAGAGATGCTTAAAGCGACTAATAGCTGAGGCTAAAAGAGAGATTATCATTATGGAAATTGCCTGCTCCTTGGAGAGAGCTGGGCAGACTTCCAGGGATGCGCTGGATCCCGTTTCCCTGGGTGGCCAGGGGATGCTGTGTGCTCCCCGAGCAGGACGGCTCCTCAGCAGCACCGGGGTGAGGGGGTGAAGGGCTGAGGACCCCCGTACAGTAACACCCCACAGGATCCCCCCAAAGCAGGAGACGCCTGGGAGAGGCTTTCTGGACTCAGAAGAGGGTTGCTGCTCATTGCCATTTCTCAGCAGCATCTTGGTTGCATCAGGATGGAGAGAGAGCTCAAGGGTGCTGTGAAGCCGAATGCCCAGCTTATAAACAGGGAGATAAATGCTTATTTCTTGAGAAGAGCCGCTACCATGTCAGTCCCCACGTCTTAAGTCCCCTGATTTACAGTTAGAAAGTTTGCATTGACTGTGCTCAGAATCATTAAGCTACAAACCATACACTAATTATGGTGCCCCAGGCAAGAACGTTAATCCAAAGAGCATAAAATTATTACTTTCTTGGCGTAATTAGACCAAACAAGATAAACAGTCCAAATAGCAACTGCAGCTTCGGCACATTTACAGTCCCAGCTCACTCCACCGCATGGCTGCAGGACAGTGGTGGGGGGCAGTGGGAGAAGGGACATCCCGCGGGCAGGAGGGACATGGAGCATCGCCAGCTGACCCCACGGTGCCCGTTCGAGCTTGTGCCGAGCCCAGCGTGGAGGTACCGCATGGCAGCGGGGATGTTCCCATCTCTCACATCAAGCAGAGCTACCCCGTGGTCCAGCATTTCCCCAGCCACCGCGGGGACCAAACCCAAGCCACCGGCGAGGATGCGGGGAGGATGCAGCCACTGCCACCACCACGCTGCACACCCTCCTGCCGAACCACCACATGTCCACAGGGACAGCACATCCCAGCGTGCAAACCAGACCAAAGCTCCCATCACAGCAAGGCAGGCAGGGCTGGCCCCGTCTGCCGAATTCAGGAGGAGCCGCTCAGATCCCCGTGCCTCTTACCAGCCCCGTGACAAGGGGCCAGTGGCCGAGCCCCAGGGCCCAGGGAAGTGGCCTCAGGCAGGGTCAGAGGAGCCATTTCCAAAAGCACGGCTTAAGCGTAATGCTCATTTTATCTGCCTCTTTATTTATTTATTGCTGACTGGGAAGTGCAATACAAAAGCTAATTATTTGATAAAAGCTTTGGGCAGGATATTAATGAGCCAGACTTCTAAGCAGATTTCTAAACCTCTTTTCTATCTCCAGCTGCAGAGTGGAGGTCGCGGCGTCAGAGCGGGTCGGGGCGGCACAGGGCCCCTTTCATGCGCGGCTGCGGCTCGCCCTGCTACAGCATGGGGTGGCAGTGCACAGGGACAGGCGCGCCGAGCCTCTGCTGCAATGGCAAAGGGCTGGTATTCCTTTTTTTCTCCCTCCTGGAGGAACGCCAGTTATTCCTAGTGCCGCGGCCCGAAAGAAGAGGGTGGAAAGACGACAGGCATGTGGTTCAGCAGCCGAGCCGCTAACGTGAATGCATGCAAACAGCAGTGCCCCACTGCAATGTAACGGGTCCTCTCAATGCATAACCCAGAAGGCCATATACATTTAGCAAGGGCACATATATTTATCAAGGCTGTATGTATTCAGCAGGAGTGAAGACGACCAGCGGGGAGCTGCGATGCCGAGGAGGGGCAGCATCACCCTGCACCAGGGCAGCAATGAACTCAGTGCGCAGGGGGAGCAGGGATGTCCCTGGCAGTGCAGGGAGTGGCTCACAGAATCACAGAATCGTATAGGTTGGAAAAGACCTTTAAGATCATCGAGTCCAACCGTAAACCTAACACTGCCAAGCCCACCACTAAGCCATGTCCCTAAGCACCTCATCCAAACGGCTTTTAAATACCTCCAGGGATGGCGACTCAACCACTTCCCTGGGCAGCCTGTTCCAGTGCTGGACAACCCTTTCAGTGAAGTAAAATTTCCTAATATCCAGTCTAAACCTCCCCTGGCGCAACTGGAGGCCATTTCCTCTCGTCCTATCACTTGTTACCTGGGAGAAGAGACCGACCCCACCTCTCTACACCCTCCTTTCAGGCAGGTCGAGAGAGCGATGAGGTCTCCCCTCAGCCTCCTTTTCTCCAGGCTGAGCAACCCCAGCTCCCTCAGCCGCTCCCCATCAGCCTTGTGCTCCAGACCCTTCCCCAGCTTCGCTGCCCTTCTCAACCCCAAGGAAAGCAAGGAGGGGGGATGACGTCCAGCGTGGGGGCCCCAGCCCTCCCTGAGGGGCCACCGGGACCCAGCACCTGCCTCCGACCCAACAGACCCAGCAGGAGCATCAGCATCTCCTTCCCAGACCCCGTTAGGAGGTTTAAAGCTGTTCACAGCCTCTCACCAAGACAAGCCTTTGGACTCATTGTGTCCCTGTTCCCTCAAAGCCGTTATTTTGCCAGACTACCCAGAAAAAATAAAGATCTCGGTGCTCGTGTCCCCTCAGAAGTGCCCGACCTGCCGCCCCCAGGTACAAGCAGAAGCCCCCTCTGCAGCTCAGAGCCTGCGGTGAGGGCAGGGTGCACGTGGGGTGCTGGAGCCACTTTCCGGGCCAGAAAACCCCGCTTTGGCATCCCAACTGACCGCCCCGGCAGCAGGGCTTTCCTCTCCCTCCCTCCTCTCTGCCTCCGTCACTGACGAGCTTTATGGGCACCAGCCGGAGCCATTCCCCTATAACCTGCTGTTAAATCCAGCCGTAAATCCCAGCTTCCAGCTCATTTCTGCTGCTCCAGGCGACACCCTCGAGATGAAATGTTGCTCATATTTGTGGCCACGCTCAGTAAAAAAGGTCAGACCAAAAGCACGTGGCTGGAAGCCCCAAGGAGGGGATCCCACCCCTCCTCCCCAGGCTCTCCTCGGGTGCTTTCAGCCCACAGCTGGTGTCAAAACCCACCAGCGAGCCTCAAGTCTATCGTTTTTTTTGAAAATTGAATGAATCCGTCTCTTTTTTCCTGCCAGTTCGTCTCCGTGAGGGACTGGGGAAGCCAGCCCTTGCGGCAAACCCACCTCCCACCCACTCAGGGCCATGAAACCACTCCAACTTTTTAAAAAGAGCACATTAGCTGATAAATTTTGTAATCACAGTATGATGGGGACTATCTCCAGGCAGGTAAGAGATTAGGAAGATAAATGACATCCGTAAAGGGCATTTTAGCCCCAGGCAGCTCTATTTAAAATGCAAATGGAAGATTTTGGGGGGGCAGATCTGCAGGTGATGGGGCTGCCCACAGGTAGGGCTTGGCCATCAAGGTTTGTGGGGGACGTTGGCCACCACTCCTGGGGTGCTGGAGGGGTTTGAACGGTTTCCCCTCCAGCAGCCCAGCCAGCGAGCCAAAAACGACTCTTACACTGGAATCCTTATTGGTTGAACAACTTGAATTTCCTGTTAATTGGAGAAATTTTGTTAAAATTTAGTGTGCCTTGAAACAGCAACCGTTTCAAATAAGGGGGAACAACTGCACCTATGCTGAACCACAGGCACTGCCCGTGAGCACAGCACATCTTCTAGGCGTGGAAATGCAAACCCCTCGTTCGTCCCAGCGATTAAATCACCATCGACACTAAAATCTATGTGTGCAGGGGTGCTCTCCCTCCCGTCGATGCCTATAAAGCACCCCATAGGGACACCCACCCAACGACTTCCACAGCACGCCACTTCTCTTCTTTTAAGTAAAACCTCAGGGTTTTTTTAGGATGTGACACATGAAAGAGTAGCGACGATGAAGGGGGTTAGCAGCACGAAAAGTCAATTCCAGATCCCGTGTGAGCAGAATGAATCGCTCTTAAAAAAAAATCTAATCAAGAACTTTTCCTTTCTTCGCTTTTTTTTTTTAAACAAGGACGGTATGTGATGTGTATAGTCTCAAAAGGAGATTTACTAGACACCGCTGTGACTAAGGCAAGATGTAATTAGAAGAGGGGAGGAACATTTATCATTTGCCAGAGTGAATTAGGTATTTCAACTTCTCAAAAGAATTGAACGCAGAGGGTGAATTTTTTCCAATTTCTCTCACATCTCCAATATTATTAAGTTCAGCTAGAAAACACTCGAGACAAATTGACTCATCTGAGCCCATCTCTTTATAATTGTTACACATTTTAAATTGGCTTAGTTAAATGAACGCTTCGCATAGTGGTTGACAGGCTCCGTCGTCTGAGTGCGATATTAAAAATATCAAAATCAACACGAGAGCTAGAGCAGAGCTTAGGGGTATTACTTTTCTGAGCGCTGTGTATTGCTTTAGTTGAAATGTAGCATATATGTACAACTTTAAAGGTGGTTTCAGACCCAGATGAAGAGATATTATTCCTTTCCTATTAATAGTAAGGCATTTTTTTCTCTTTTCTTTCTACTTAGCAAGAAGTTTATAAGCTCATGCTCTAAACGATTGGGCCATCAGGCACGGATATGTGTACAGAAATCATCCCTATAATGCATATTCACCATGCAAGCCTACACAGAGTGCAATGCCTTAACATATAGTGCATTTGCAGTCATTTGCATGGAATATATTCATCTTCGCTCACAGCAGTCAGGAACCTCAAAGCTGCCTGATCCTGTCCAGTTTTTAATGAATCCAGCAAGCGGAGGCTGGGGACAGCCCGCGCTGGGGGCTCCGGGGCCGAGCCGGAGATGCTCAGCATCTCCCCAGAGCCCGGCAAATTCTTTCTTCCAGCTCGCTTCCCCGGTGTCGGTGCGCACGTGAGATGTTTCACGGGTCTCATCCAAAGGCTACTGAAAGATTCAGAGAGCAGGGAAGAATCTGGGTCTGTGCTTTGCCAGCGTGATCTCAGACGGCATTTGCAAGACTCAAGAGCTTTGTGAAAACCCAAAGCCAGGCAAAATAATTGCTGATACAGAAACATTTGAGCAGCTCAGGCATGCATTAGATAAGGGATCTTGTTTCTTCTCACCCTCCCCTTGGCTTGCATGCTTCCTTTCCACATTGTTTTATCACGAACAGAAAATAACGGGAGAGAGACAGAAAGGGAGAGCCTGCCAACTGTGTGATTTATGCTAACTTTAGAGCCGAAACCCTTGATAAAGCATCCAAAGCCTTGCATGACTACGAGCGGGGCTGCAGCAAAGCCGGGTACCAGTCTGCCCTCTCACTGCCCGCGGAGCCGGCAGGGGAGGAAGGGAATGAGGGCAGAAACACTGCAGCTGTGCTGGTTTTGTGCAGACACCGGCCAGAAACGCAGCAATGGTGACGTTGGGTCAGGCTCTCCCAACCTCGGGGTCCCTTCCTGCACCCACATCCACCTCTGCCTGAGCCCCTGAGCCGACCCACCCATCCCTGCCCTTGGGACGGACGCAGCAAACTGCCTGCTCCGAAAAAAGGAAAGGAGGATAAAGCACCGCGCACCTGGGCTGCGAGGCTGCAGCCTGATATTGATAATAAATATCACTCGGCTGTTCCACATCTTGCTATAAAATCCCCCAAAGATGGAGACGGAGACCACGTGTCTACGGCGGGATGGAGGGATGGGTCTCTGCAGGGATGTGTCTACGGCGGGATGGAGGCTTTGTAACTTCACGGCCCAGTTTGCTGCAGAGTTGCACAAATAACCATGTTGGCACAATTTTTCACAGGACCAGGATGGAAATAAATGGGTTACCAGAGCCCGATGCGTATTTATTCGTTCCTAACCCAGCAGCAAGATTTCTCCCTTATTTAAATAGCGTCTCCAAGGGCCTTACCCTTACTCATTTAATAAATAAGCGTGTCAACACCAGTTCTGCATCGCAAAATGAAGGGCACTCAGCGATTCCCCCATGGGACAACTAAATAAAGAGAGAAGAAAACAAAGGATCAGCTCTGCACGAGCAAAGACCTCTCACTGCATGTGGGAGCGCAGGGCCGGGGCGGGATGGGGCTGCACCCTGTCTGCACGGGGCACGTCAGCGAGCACGTCCCCGGCGGGGAGGGCGGCAGGGCCGGCTGGGGGGATTAAGGGCTTTAAACCCACGAAAAAAGACCTCAGGGCTGATCATCCAGGCGGGATGGATGGGGGGCTCCGGCAGCAGCACAGGGCTGCCCGGCACCGCTACGCTCGCAGGGGGTGTAAATCAGCGGCGTTTCGGGGCTGAAATGGGAATTTGCTGATATAGGGCACAAAGCAATAGAGCCATGCAAACCGTCCCATTTTGTGTTGGGCTTAGCGACCCTCATCCTTGCACAGCCTGCCTGCAGCCCACCCGCCTTTCCCCTTCCCTGCCCTTTTTCTCCCCCAGATATCTGCAGACAGGATCAGGCAGCGGGAGCATCCCTGGGGTTAACACCAAGCTTTTTTAATTCTGTTTTCTCATGAAAACACTTAAGTGCTTTTTTTTTCACATCTCCAGTGAGCTGGCTGCCCAACAAAAAAGGACAATATTAGCACTCGGAGGGTAGAGCTGTCCTGAGACATCGTCACTGTCGGGAAATACGATGCTTACATCCCCTTTGCACAAGGGAAGGGGAGGGAATGCCGCCTGTAAAGTGCCTCAAAATGAATTTAATTTAGAATGGATTTCACATTCGCGTTTGATGAATTAAAAACCAGTGTGGTTTAACAACTATGTAATGGGTTATATATATGATCTGTTAAACAGGTGTTTGAGGTTTAGCAATTATCAAATAAGAGACTCATACATATTACAGTAGATAAACTTCAATAAATATGTTCTTAATCAACCGGAGAGCACTCAACATACAATTACCGTCCCTGCCACATCTTGTTGAAACGAGCAGCTGATTCAGTGCACGACGGGATTTTATGTGCTGCTTAAAAAAACCCCATGTCTCTTGTTTGTGCTGCTGGGGTGGGGGGTGCTGTTGGAGAGGGGGTCTCTGCGCTTTCCACCCAGGAGCTGGGGCAGCTCCGCGAGCTGGGTGGGAACCTCAGCAGTTGATTATCCCCCGTGGGATAACCGTGATGGGGACCCGTGCGAGCAGCACTAGCTCCTGCCCTCCTCTCCCCACCCCGCTACCCACGTGCGTTCATTCATCGAGAGAGACGGAAAGGGATGCGGGACGGAGAGTTCCATCCTGACAGATGGATTTGCACTAGGAGGCATCAAAAGCGGAGCAACAGGCGTAACGCGCACCACGGCGCCTTGAGATATCCCCGGTGGCTGGCCGTGCCAGTGATCCACGCTGCGCTCACGCCGCCCGGGTTGCTGCGGGGAAGGACGCAGACACCCAGCCTGATCGCAGGGTTAACACTGCGATGCTTTGGCTAATTTGCCACTTTCCTAGCTCGGGTGTTAAATCTAATTAGCACGTTGGTGCTGGCTTTCCCAGCAGTAAAACAGCAGGGGGAATCCCTACAAACCGCCAGAGACAAAGGCGTGCGTTGCTTTGGCAGCTTCCCCCCGTCCCCGCGCCCCGGAAAGCCGGGTTTTGCCCCAGACCAGAGCACAAGTGGACAAAGGCGCTGGTGCCTCAACCTCCCCCTGCCAGGAAAATAAACACGAGCTGTTGTGTCGAATGGGAAAGTACCCAGAAAGCACCGTGGGGTAAGCAGAGCTCATTTTATTTTGTGCACAGACCTCGTGCAAAAGTTCATGGTGGGTTTGAATCATTGCTGGGACAGAGCAAAATTCAACCCAAAGGGATGCAAAATTTTTACTTCTAATCACAAGGATCTTTGCACAAAGAGGCTTTTGAGCATCCCGATGGAGGAACGGCATGTGGCCCTGTGTAGCTGGCCTGGGCCCTCTCTTTCCCAGCCCTAATCCCCACAAAAAGCCACGAAACCATCGAGCAATGGAGCAGCCCAAAGGGCCTCCTCTGGGTATTGCAAACACCCACAGCTACATGGAGTCAACCTCCGAAATCGCATCCACCGCTCCACGTTCCCCCGGGGAACTCCATCAGGTCCTCCTCACCCCGCGTTATATCCGCGTAAGCATCCCCTGCGCTGAATTAACATCCTCCCCTCTGCGGCACCAGCGGGTTTACTCTCTGCAGCCCTTGCTGCTGAAATGGGGGAGGTCTGGGCCGTGCACGGGCTGCAGGACCCCCTCTCCCCCCGCATCCGAGGTGCGGGACCCCAGGGGCACGACGCTGCCAGCAACAGGCACGCCGAGGCGGGGAAGGCAGCGATCCCTCTTCCCGGGGAATTTTCCTCTCTCTCCCCTTGACTGCACAAGATGAGCACATTTTTAAATATAGCATTAGTGCTGTCTAATAGCCGCCTTGCTCCAGCCTGGAAATCTGAGTCTCTCATTGATTTCACAGCAGCTAAATGCACAGATACCAGGCATGCCCAGGGGACATGCAGCTTCTCGGGCACAGCCTGCCCCGGCTTAATGATTTCTGCCAACACACTGTGGCTGTGGAGCACTCCCTCGCTGTGCACAAGTCAGGAGAGCTTTATATTCTTCTGGTGGTACTTTTTTTCCATCATTACCAGTGCAATTTTATCGATGGCTGTATTGCTGGCTATTTAATTATTCCCTTTTAATCCCTCCAAGCAGATGAGACATAAAAGCAAAGGCCATTAGTGACTCAGGAGCGATGTGCAGGGGCATTAGCCTGGCGGGCAGAGCAAATCCCAGCCCGGATCACACCACCCACCTACCACCTCGGCGCTGGACAGCCATGTGGGAAGAGGCATGCCGGAGGGAGCAGCGCTTTAAATAGAGACGTCAAAGGGGGAAAAACAAGGAGGAAACTGCCAAGGGTGCCCCAGCACCCATTTCCACCCCCCCAGGGGCACTCCAGCCCACGGCCATGGGCACCCGTTGCAAAAAGCAGCCAAGGACCGAGCATCCTCGGTGGGTTTTTCTGCTGATCCCATATTCACAGCACCCAACCCCCCCGGTTCTGCACTGGGGACAGTCCCACAAGGCTGTCACCCCCATCACCCCTCGGGGACGCCTGCCACGGCCCCGCTGAGTTTCAGCTGACAGGCTCAGGTGGAGGGAAAACAAAAGACATTTGCTTCTTTTTTTAGACCCAAATGGAGAAGTTGTACAATTTCAGCTTATAAATAATTGAAGGACTAATGTGATCTCAAACTGAGCACTTATTAAATGGAAACGTCCCTGTTGACAGATTAATTCCTGTAAATTTTCTTTGGTTGAGCTCAGATGCCCGTTTTCTGCTCTGAAGCAGATGAGGTCACCCTGGCTGGACAGCACACGCTGTGCCTGGCAGGGACTGGGGCCTATGGAAAGAAAAAAAAGGTAATAACAATAATAGTAGTAATGAAGGACTGAGATTTTAAAGGCTGCAGGGCGGTGTATGCAGCAGCTCAGCACACACATCTGCTTCCCCTCTTCTCCAAAGACCCAAGGAGGGTCCCCTGGGATGTCCCCAGGCAGTTGGGGACGTCCCTGGCAAAGCCCCCGTGTGTCACCCCAGGGATCATGGTCCCTACAGCACGGGAGGGACGGGGGGCGGAAGGTTGGGACCCCTCAAGGAGGGGCAGCGCAGAGCCGCGGCCGCCCCGGCGTGCCATCGCCCCCCCCGTGCCGCCACTGTGTTTGTGTTCTGCCTTCCTTCAATTATAATTAATAGCGGCTCATTATCAGGAGGGGACCGTTTATAAGATTCAATTAGAAGCCATTTATTTTAATGCTTTTGAACACAAAATGAGTTTGATCTCAGGAAACATTTCATTAGCATAATCTTCCCATAACAAGATCATCTTCTGAGCTTGACATATTTACAAGCCGGTACCAGGAGGAGGAACCGTGTCGGAGCGGCCGTGGCCCTCGGATGCCGAAACCAGCGGAGGCGAGCGGGGCTCTGCCTGCACCCTGCCAGCTTTTCCCGCTGTTGGGGGTCGGGCTTCAGCCAAGGGCTTGGCTGTTTTGTGGGAGTTCGGCTCCCACACCTCGCGCCCTCTCCCCATACTGGCACCAAAGCGCAGCTCTCAGAGCTGGCTCACCCCGGCAGGCACCGGCGTGGTCCGTCGTGCCGGGGCCACAAACCCAGCGCTGAGCCACCAACAGCCCTTCGCCTTCGAACAAACACAAACCGGGGGCTGATGGCGAGGCTCCCGCTGCCTCCCCGGCTGGAAACCAGCCTGCTCCAGCTCTTGCGCAGAGCAAGAAGCTCTCGGCAAACCTGTGCCATGGCACAGAGAGGGAGTGAGATCATTTTATTTGACTGTTCAGCTTAGGAAATTTAGTCATGAAGCAGGAATGAAAACTTGCATCTACTCCAAGTCAAAATACTCAATACAGCATGGCCATTTTTTTTTCCCGAGGATAATCATCTCTGATTTGTTGCCCATATGGAAGACGTATTGGTTTTCCATACACCGGATGAGTTATACATTTCATAAGCTAAGCTGTCCATATATTCAAAGTAATACAAAATCATTCACTTACACTTAAGCTGTATAGTGCACTGCCATGTATTTTGGGTATAAAATTACACCATGAACATATTTTTAAATGCTT
Organism: Ciconia boyciana; assembly: GCF_034638445.1. Classification (NCBI taxonomy): domain Eukaryota; kingdom Metazoa; phylum Chordata; class Aves; order Ciconiiformes; family Ciconiidae; genus Ciconia; species Ciconia boyciana. Next base: position 10,820,960 of record NC_132948.1, read on the forward strand.
GATCTTTATCGGAGCCCTGTCTGGAGCTATTGCCTTTCAGAGAATGATGCTCACGATGCTCTGCCACATCCGCAGCCAGCTAAAACACCCCAACCCTCCCTGCCAGCACAGGGGGCAGGCACCAAGCCCAGGCAGCACCCGTCCCTGGCAGAGGCCAGTTTGGCTCCAGGGCATGCAGGTTCGGGGCTGCAGAGTGCAGCAAAGCCGTGGCTTGTTTGTTGGATGGGGAAGGAGCCCCCTGTGCCCTGGGTCCTCCCGGATCCCCCCTCCAGGCTGGGCTGACCCTGGGCTTAAGTGTGCTTTCCCATGCTTGCTGCTCCCTCCCTGCTGAACCCAGGGGCAGGCAGGTTGCAAACAGGCAGGGCTTTAGGTCCCAGACTATTGCAAATGGAGAGAGGAGAGGGTAAAAAAAGACTTTTATTATTAGAGCATCAGCATTAGGGAGCGGGCACAGGCAGTGCCCGTGCTGCCAGCCCTCGGCTGCCCAGCACCTCTGCATGCCCAAAGCCAACCGCTCCCTTCCCGGCTCTGCATTTCCCGGGATCATGTTTTAAAGCCACCTAAAACACAGGGAAATAAATTCTCCTCCAAAGAAATCTCTGGTGCCACGGCTCCAGATTATCTGCTAGTACAGGAGGCAGTTCTCAAATATTTTAAATGTATGGGCCATACGTTCTGGGAAACATAACATACACAGTGAAAAAAATACCGCTTCCCCATATGGGCTTGGAGAAGCTGCGGATTACAGCACACGGAGCCAGATGGCCGGTAACTCAATGCAGCTGAACAAAAATCTCCGGGCCAAATTCATCCCCACCACAACCATGCCGAGCCCAAAGGGCTTACGCCACAGTTTCACTTAGCTCCTCACATTTGACTCCTGCAATATGTGAGTTATCTGCTCGTGGAAGTCATTTTATGATGGGTAGCTGGGAATCTTGTTTCTGCAGTTGTTCCTCCCGCTCTCCTGTGGGTCTGTCCCTCCTCCCCGAGGTGCGGGAGCAGATGGAGACCCCCCAGCTCTCCCACTCCTGGGCTGGGAGCAGGGCAATTTGGGTTCAGAAATGCCATATTGCACCAAAGCGTTTCATATCCACACTAGAGGCTCTCCCTCCTTCTCAGGGTGCCGGGTGTCCCTGGTCCCTGGTTTGAGGCTGGCCACATCCATGCACCCACATCCTCGACAGCTGCCCCTCCAGCTCTGCACCTTTGGTGCCCCGTTGGGCACCCCCACCTGCAGCTCATGGCTTTTCTTCAATGTTTTGGCCAGAATAAATTAACAGAAATATCTATTTTTGTGCTCAATTTGCCACGTAGCTCGGGCAGTGAATAATCCCCAAGCAGCCCCTGCAAACCCTCTCAACGCCCACGCCAGAACCAGCGGGCACCTGCCCGCCGGTGGCACGGGGCTGCGGTGGGACCCGGGCAGCCCCAGCATGGCCAGGGCACTGAAACTGCTTCCCCTAAAGTCCCAGGGTTGCCCAAACCCACGAGGGGCAGAGGGGCTCCCGCGGCCGCGGGGGGCAACGGACATCTGGCATTGACCATGCCCGCAGCGCGATTAAGCAACCGATTGCATGTAGGGATTGAAAACCAAGGTAATTCATAAAAGGTGATGAAAATGCCCGTTGATACTGCACGAGATTTGTTTTCGGCTGTTACACCGATGAATAACTGGCTTGGGAAGGAGCGAAGGCTGGAGTCGGAGCTCCCTGGCCCCCGGGTGATGCCAGCGCCGCCGGGGCAGGCTGAGCCTCCTGCCGCCTTCGAGTCACCAGTTTTTCCCTGGGAAGCCAGAGTGCCCGGCATGCCACGTCCTGCCGGGCGGCTTGCCATGATTCACCCCGTGAGTCTCCCCATGGAGGCACCAAGCCTGCACCTCTCCCTTCGCTCTCTGCGCGTTGTCGTCGTTATGAATCATTAGCCTGAAATAAGGACACCAGATGCATGCAAAGATGAGTCATTTGAAGGAGGTGAAAGGAAAACCAGACCAGCCACATATTAAAACTCGCTGTAACAGTAAAAGGACCGTGTATGTAAATCAGCTTATTTTGACTACAGCGATAACGCTTTTCCGAGAACAAGCCGACTCGTGGAGAAAATGCTGAGCCTAGACATGATCCTGCTCCCCAGCCACGGGCAGTGCCCTGAAGGCCACCAAACCCAGTGGCCTTGTTTAATATGGGGCTGAGATGGGGTCCTGGGGGACATGGACCCCATGTGGCCTCAGAGTGGGCACCCTGGCACACCACAGTGCTGACGGGATGGGCTCTGCTGTTTTAAAATGGATACAGAGCGGCTCCGTGTGTATTTGGCATTTGTTAATGCAACCCAGCCTTCACCTGAGCAAAGCTGAATTTAAACGTAACTCGGGGATGGAACGGATCCCTCGGTGCAGCACTGGGGTGCCCACGTCCCATCGCATGTGCATGGGAGCCCGGGTGCTGCTGCAAAACCAGGTCCCTGGGCCTGGGGACGCCCACCAAAAACCCAGCCAAACAGAAACAGCACATCGGCCCTGCAGGTAGCTGCTGCTCAAGCCAAATTTGCCCACCTACGATCACGGAATTGGCAGCCCAAGCCAATTCTGCCCACCAGAAGCTGCAATCGCAGGATTAAAGTCAATTTACTTTGTGACATGGATTTAGATTACCGCCCGGTTGTGTCGCCCCGGAGGGGAGAGAGGGAAGAGAAAAGGAGATGCTGCAAAACAGCCTGGCCATGCATTTAATGAAGAAAAAGCACAGCTCCCCCCGTTAGCCCGGCTCTGTGATGGGGCCGAGGGATTTCACGAGATTTCTTGGAGTACCATGCACATTTGCATCCCGGGGCTCCCCTGCAATCCCGGAGAAGAGGAGAGGGGAGGGGAAGAGCCCCTCCGTGCACCGTGCCCTGCTCGGTGCTTTGCCGGCACGGGGCCCGGGGATCACAGCTGGCGGAAGGGAGGCCTGGCCGTGCCAGCCAGCACCATGGTACTGCTGGCTCGTCCCGAATTGTTCACATTCCTCCCCTAATCTCCAGGTTATCCACGCTGCTCCTCTTGGCACCTCGGAGGAACTGGGGGCTGTTTTCTCCCCTGCTCTCCCCAGCGCTGCTGAAGGAGCTTTCACACCAGTCCCAGAGAAAGCAGAGGACGGGACGGAGACCGATTTGGGGCTCCAAAGTGACACGGGCAAACATGACCTTGCTAAAAAATAATATCCTTCCTCCAGCTAACAAAATTGCTAAATGGGAGTAATCTACTCCTCCCAGAGCATATAGCCGAGGCAGGCGTGCGATGCGATGCGGTGTTTGCACACTCGGCAGGGCAGTAAATAACGAAGCACAGTCCTCCAGCCCTCGCCTGCCTCCTGCACGGAAAACGCCAGGGAGGAGAGCCATTGCCAGCCAGCGGGATGCCAGGATTTGTGCGTACCGAGTCTCTGACGTGGGTAAGACAGAAAGGCAGATCATTTCGAGCTGCAGACAGAGGTACAGAGAGGTCTCTGCAATCCCTCTGGCTTCACTTCACCAAGGTCTATGTTGACCAAGCCAGCTCCCTCCCTGCCAAATGCAAACATGATCCTTAGGGGAATAACAGAGCGAAGAATTTGGATGAAGACACTTTAAAAAAAAAAGGAAGACGTCCAACAAATACTTAAGGGAACAACTGAAGAAGAGATTTCCAAAAATCCAGAAGTATAAGGGGTTGCTCTTAGGGGAAGGCCAGTTTGAGTGTTCCCAGGAGCCGCTGTTCCAGCCCTGTGCTGGCACTCCCTGGGATAGCCCTGCCTGCCCCAACAGCCTCCAATGCCCAGTAAGGTTGGCTTTATTTATTTCTGAGTATGCCCGGTGGTTACCCACCGACAGAAACCACCTCAGGACATACACAGCAGCTTTAAAAAAAAAAAAAAAAAAAGGGGCAAAAACAATTCTTGCACTCTTCATCCTAGAGAAAGCCCGAGGCCCTTTGCCGCCCCGTCCTGCCCTCCAGGCCGAGCAAACCACCGTGAAACCCCGCACGCTTTCCGTGGGGCAGACCACGGCGCAGCCTCCCAGCGAGTGCGAGCCCCCGGGGACTGTGGATAAGCCAGACTTAATTACCTATCTATCTTCCTTTTTTAATTTTCTCTCCCTCTGGTCCCCACAGCCACTGCTCATTCTCTGTGGCAGTGGGATGCGCCGGTGTCCTCCCCTATGGCCCCATACATAGGATGCTCTCTCCATTGAGCACGTGGGGGGTTTGAAGCATTGACACCCACCCCCAAGGCTCATTCTCCATCCGCCCAGCTCCCCGCCGGCTGACGGAGACGGATGGATCAGCCTGCGCGCAAACAGGAGAGGGACGAGGGGAAGGGAGCCTGCCCTCCCTTTTATTTGCCCGGCAGCAGGGTCACACCGGGGATTTGGTGCATTAACTCCGCATCGGTCCCAGCTCTGCCGCCCCGGTGCCATCCCCAGTCCCCCCGCACCGCAGCATCCTCCTGCCGCACGTGCGCCCGCCGAACAGACATTAAAGACATCGTTCACATGCATTTAAATAAATGCTGCCGCTGCGATATTGATTTAGCTGTGCGGTCCTCTGAATGCTACATTAGCGTCCTATTAGAGGAGGGAGAAAAACCTCTCCTTCCCCCCGGCCGGGACGGAGAAGCTGCGGAGCAGCCCAGCAGCCGTTGTGGCTGCCCCCCTCGGCAGGGCCGACCGCAGCACTCGGGAGGATTGGAAGGGAAGTTTGTTTTCAAGTCAGTTCAGTCCAGGTTTCTGGGTTTTCCAGATGGTTTGGCTGTCTGGGGATGCCTCTTGATGCCTTTCACAGAAAGGGCCCTCCCTGCAATATGTGAAATGTGAACTAACATTAAAGTCCAAAGGCAGATTGCAGGAATATTTTCTTCTATTCAAAGCAGGAGACTAAAAATACAGATGTGTCAAGAAATCGACGGGCAGCTCTTCCCCTTCACTGCTATGGTTGTGGGATTCTTTTTATAGCCCGAACACTGATGTAAAATGAGCCTTTCCTAAAATGTCTAAAGTTAAGAGCTTGCTTCAGCAGAGGAAATCGCTATTTCAATGCGGGATAGTCCCGTGCACGCAGGAAACAGAAGGCTGGAGGAAAACCAGGGGATTCCTGGGGAGGGCATCCCTGGCTGAACCACAGTCTTCGAAGGGATGCGCAATATTGCAGATAGACTAGATAATCATTGTAGGTCCCTTCCAACCAAACTATTCTATTCTATTCTATTCTATTCTATTCTATTCTATTCTATCCTATCCTATCCTATCCTATCCTATTTGTGCTGGTGATTGCCTCTGAAGTAGGTGCATCTCCAGATGCCCACGCTGTGCCTGGGCAAGCATGGGACAGGCTCACTCCAGCCACAGCATCTCCAGCAGCTCCCACCACGCGCCTGGGGAAGCACCCAAGCCACTGCCCCGTTTCATCTGTCACCCCTGGAACCGGTGGTCCTTGTGCAGACCTTATTTTGCAGCCACAGCCCTTAGAAAACCTGCATTTCCACTTGCTGTTTTCAGGGGGAGTTTCTGCAGCTCCAGCAGCAGCCCCACGCAGAGGAGAAGGCACGCTTGCTGCCTGCTTTAAACAAGAAAATCCATACATGGTAGAAAAGTTTTTAAAAGGCATAATCATTTTGATCTCAGATAGAGCCAGCACACGACGGAAAGAATTTCACAATTGGCAGGGCAGGAGAATCAATTTAAGGTGTTTACACAATGCAAAGCTCCTAGTGTATAATTATCATTTTATAGTCAATCAATTGTAATTCTGATCCAGGAGCGCAGCACGGGAAAATTAGCATTCAGGAGCACCTTTGACAAATTAGCGAGGATTATGGAGTCTGTGTTTGCAGAGATTTTGGTCTGGCACTAGGGGAGGATTTAAAAATGGCAAAGTTTTTGCCTCTGCAATTGAAGGGCTGAGGAATTTAAAGCCATTTAGTTCTGGAAGAGAAGTAGGATTAAAGCTATGGAGAGGGCAGGGATCTATTCTGTATTTGATTAGGAGTTTTATGATGCAAAGAAGCTTTGGGGAATGCTTCAGCTCTCCGTGCACGGGATTATACACATCACTATTAATTATTAGTATTAGAACAACACCTAGAAACCCTAGCAGCATGCAGAGCCCTCCTGTTCATGGCACTGGATATTTCGGGTTTGATCCAAATCCTGCTGAAGCGACCCAGGATCTGAGCCCACCGATCTCCCCGGGGTCTGGGTAAGACCCCTTGGAAGGGATGGACCCCGTGAAGGTGCTCAGGAGCTTCCCAGGGCCCCCTCGCTGCTGCCGCTGCGGCTCAGGGAGACCCCAAACCAGGTGCAGCAAGAAGCTGCTTTCCAAGGAACAGTCAGATAATGATGAAATTACCCCAAATCACCCAAGTGCAGCCACAAATCTTTCCCAAATGAAAGCTCAGGTGGGGGTTGATGAGAGTTTCCAAAAAAGACCTTGCCTCTTCGCATTCACCCTGCAAGGCTACAGACCCGACGTCATCCTTTGCCCAACACACATCTCTGCAACAGTTCCGCGTCCTCATCCCCGGGAGCTGGATGCGGCATTTCTCCCCACCAAGGTACCATTTTGCAAGGGACCCTCGCGACCGTGGGGAGCGGTGCTGAGCCTGGGTGGGCTGGGGTGCCCAGAGCGCGTTTCCCACGCAGGGTTTGTTTCATCTCAGGCACCCACCTCAGCCAAAAAGGCAACACTCGGCTCCTCGCAGCAATCTCATGACCTGCCCCAAGTCCTTTTGGCAAGCCTTGGTCACAGCTGGGCTTACTTCGGAAATGATGCAGACCAGAAACGTAGCTCTTTATTTTCAAAAAGCAAAACAATCCTCAGCAGGGATGAAAAGTGAAACTCTCAAAAGCTTCGGTGGGCCCGAAATCAGTCAGCGCTTGGTGTCAGGAAAGGCAAGACAGACTCATCGCAGACTGACAGCCGCTCCTGGGAATCCCCGGCACTGCCCACCTGCCTCGCCGGGTCTCAGGACCTCAGGGCTGAAACCGCTCCCAGAAACCAGCAGAAAACCAATCCAGTAAAAAGATCCAGTAAAAAGAGATGTTGTTCTGCCAGGTGAATGACTTACATGGCTCACAGACTCTGCACATCGAAAAGCAGCTTCGAAAAGCTGCTGAACTGAGAAGCTGAGGGTCGGGGTGGCTGCTGGCAGGAGGGGGCTGGAAGGAGGCGTTTGGGGATGGGCAGTGCCCTGCACACCCGCTCGCCACCCACCTGCCCTTCTCAGCCCCCGAGCCTTCTCCTTTGGGAAAAGGAGGAATTTGGAAACCTTCAGCCCCGGAGGAGCCAGGCAGCCGCCAGGCTTTTCCCACTGGCCTGTCCCATCGCACTGATTTCCTAAAGTGCCTTTTAGCAGCACAATTAATAGACAAAATAGACAAAAAGGGATGGCGGGGGAAGAAGAAGGGGCCCGAGCAGCAGCTGGGCACAGGAACTGTGCGACCAACACTCCCTCAGCAGCCCCGTCCTTGGGAAGGCACCGCCGGGCTCTTTGCTGCGGGGAGGGGAAGCTGCTCTGCATGCACAGCCCACCCCTCATCTGTGCCGGCTTTATCATGGTAATACCGGGAGCCCAGTCTGGTGGCGATAATCTCCTCATTCTCTGCCATTTCCTCAAGGGGGTAAAGATCATGGAGCATTAACACAACGGATGTGCACTCTGAACCAGAAGCTGTTCCCTGGGCTATAAATCAGAGCCTGCCACCGCAGCACAATGGCCCTGAAATTAATTACCCCATCGTTTTGCCAAAGAGAAAGCGCCTTGTGCCGCCACAGATGCAGGCATCGGCAGGCACGCGGACCCACGGGACAGCCCTGGGGACGTGCTGTGGGGTGGCCGCAGCCACCGACAGTGCCCAGAGCCACTGCCGGTGCCTGGCTGCTGGCCGGAGGCAAACCCTCGCTGCCAGCCCAGGGGTTTTTCGGACGCATGTCTCCTTTGAAACCTCTTTGGCCATGTGGCTGTGCCTGGGAAGGTCTGTCCTGCTCCCTCCTCATCCCCACGCTGCTGCCGAAGCTCCAGGAGAGCCATAAGAAGACCCCGTTGGGCCACGGAGCCCAGTCATTCATCTTGGGGTAAATCCCCATGGTTTTGGTCCCTGTGCTGGTGCAATTAGCTCGCCCACAGACCAGAGAAACCTGCTTTCTGTAGGCTTGCAGACAGGCTGCAGCATACAGCCCGGCTTACGGGGAAGGCAGACTTAAAGAGCAAGCTGATAGCAAAAAGAGGCAGGGAAGGAAATTTTTTTTTTTCATTAAATCCTGCAAAACACAAGACATTTCTAACTGTTTTCAGTTTAAAGTGTCATCTGCTCCTTTTACACCTTTCCCATCCTTTCTGAGAGGCAGAAAGGAAGGGAACAGGGAAGATGTAGCTCCTCGCACCAGGTCTCCCACGGCTCTTTCCTGGGTGACTCTCGGATCCCAATAACAGGTCCCTGCCAGAGACTGGCTTGTTGCCCAGCGGGGTTTGTTGCCCCAGTTTGCCCATCGCATGTTGACCAGAAAGTCTCCTACCACCAAGGGATGCCGCCACACCCCCACAAACATGTATTTTTCCCTCTAGCCTTTTTGGCTGAAGCTCTCTGCCAGCAGACACCCCTCACGGGACACATGGACCCCCCAAACAGCCGTCACTTGCTGAATTTCACGCCCGGGAAGACAAGGTGTTGCAGCGGACGTGCCAGCATCACCAGGCGGGAGCATCACCCAGGCACGGTGATCGGCAGCCGATGCCGCCGGCAGAAGTCAGCGGCAGGGCTAGCTGCGAAATGGGGTTACCCTTGGGCTGCCCTGGGAGAAGCTTTCCCTCTGCACCTCCTGCTGTCGTACAAGATTGCTATTTATGAGAAATACAAACCCGCTTTCCCTTCCCCGCAGCCAAAAAGGTCATATCAAGTAAGCGGTGAGATTTCCAGCTCGAACAGACTGTTCGGGGGTTGTTTGCAGTAATTTTTTTTTTTTTATCTCGAGAACTGGCGCAGCAGACCGTACGCAACATTTAGTCCTCGTCTCGCATGAAACAAAAGAAAGAAAAATGAAGTTGGTGCCCAGTCCGTTCAGAGCATCTCCTGCCTGACTTCCAGATCCTCCTCCTACCCACGGCAAACCCTCACCTCGGCTCTTCCCGTCTCGCCCTCGGTGCCGGGGCAGGCAGTGCCGTCCATCCGTCTGCGCATCCCAGCAGGATGACTGCTCCTCCGAGACGTGCCGACAGCAGCCGCGATGAGAAGCTGAAAGCATCATTGCCTTTGGGAGCCGGCACAGCAAAATTTATGTGAAAATGAGAGCTAAAAACATTGGTGCTAATGGAAGGGAGAGGTTGTATAGCGCAAATAAAAATATGATCCAAGTGATGCACAGTAAAATGGCAGCATCCATCAGTTCTGAGATGTTTGCTTACAAAGTGGAGGCTCTGGCTATTAGTTTCGTGACCATTACAAAAGGGAAAGGGGACATTACTGCACTTTTTCAGCCTGGCTTTCCTCCCGTCTGTGCTGCGTAACCCATCCCTCTCTGCACTAAAAGGTGTAAAAGGACAAAGAAAGATGAACGAGGCAACCAAAACATAGGCCACAATAAAGCAAGGCCATTTATTTAAGACACATTTACATTTAAGGAAAGAAAATTAAATCCATCCCCAAATGAAGGGCAGTTTTTAGCTGCCGCTCCTCGCTCTGTCCCTGTGGCAGCCCAGCACCAACAGCTCAGTAAATAATACATCGCGTCCCTTTTTCACCTATCGTGAAACCTCCAGCTAAGCTCTGTTGGTCAATGGCACAGCGCCTGCCTTAAAAAAAAGGTTTTCTTGGAAAATTAAGATAGGAAAGATGGAAAAGCCAGCAAGGCAGCGCCTCATGCCCGTGCCCACGGGGAGCAGCAGTGCTGGGGAGCACAGCTTCAAATTCACCATGGCAGAACCCGCTGGGATGTGCAAGCACCGGCTCCTCCATGGAGATGCTGTATCAAGAGGGCATCGTACTGGGAAGTTAAGGAGGGGTGGCCGAAGCGTGGCCTCGAGACACCTCTCCCCATGCCCTGGACCAGGGCAGCACCGAGAGGAAACCCCACTATCGACCATCACCAACAGGGCACCCGTCCTGGATGCATTTGCTCTTGGCCAGGGCCGTATGCAACATCCAGGAGCTGCCTGAAGAGACAAGTTTTTAATTGCATATTGCTCTTCAATTAAGAACTGCGATGCCCAGCTGAGAGATGACCCAGCAGTGCAATCACGCCCGCCCTGCGGTGTATGTAACACGGGCGTAGCTGTCTTTCGCATCAAAATCATCAGCATCTCTCAGGGGCTGTGTGCTCTGCACCCAGAAATACAAGGCGACCATCACATAGATTTTCAGGGCAATTCCCCTAGAAAAACCTCTTTGCCTGACATGTGCTACTGCAGCATTAATTCTTTCCATTCTGCTGCTCTATAATTGGGACAGAAACTGAAGCATTTTGTACGTTGACTCTTGCAGGAGAATTTCTAATAGCCGTTTATAGCTGATGTGATAGAGCCAAAATAAAAAAACCCGCACTCAGTAAGGCGAGGAACATCTCGCCTCTACGTTGCCATTTTTAGCTATCCGAATGTACACGAGTATTCAGAGGCAGAGCCCGGGGGAGGGCCTATTTGCCAGCCATGGAGTAACTGATATTGATGGAGGAGAGAAAGCCAAAGCCCTACGGGGCTGTGGGGATGCTGCAGAGAGCATCTTCTAGGAAGAGATCTTTCATTTAAATTAAACCTTGTTTTCTGCTCCATCATGGTCACGCATCCATTGGCAACCTGAGCCAACGTGACTACTTTATGAATTACTTTTTTCCTCCAAGTGTAAATCCGACCCAAAAGGAAAATAGTGCCATCCTTCCCAGAGAATCACAGAATCACAGAATCGTATAGGTTGGAAAAGACCTTTAAGATCATCAAGTCCAACCGTAAACCTAACACTGCCAAGCCCACCACTACACCATGTCCCTAAGCACCTCATCCAAATGGCTTTTAAATACCCCCAGGGATGGCGACTCAACCCCTTCCCTGGGCAGCCTGTTCAATGCTTGATAACCCTTTCAGTGAAGTAACATTTCCTAATATCCAGTCTAAACCTCCCCTGGCGCAACTGGAGGCCATTTCCTCAAGAAGGCTGCTTGTTGCCTGTCCCATGTCCTCACTCACCTCTGAGTTGGACCCGATGATCCTTACGGGTCCCTTCCAACTCGAGATATTCCAGGATTCTATGAGAGTTCACGCTGCTGTTTTCAGGGTCCAGAGGAGCCGTCGCTGCCCGCAGCCCTGCCTCCCACCCAGCTTGCACGTCCAGGCTTTGCTACCCCCGTAGACACCCCATTACGCACCATGGTACCGATGCGCCTTGAAATAACCTTCCGATGGACAGAGCAGGAAAAATACACTTTTAATTAAGTGGTTTCGGCTAAAGTTTTTATAACCGAAAGGCTCCAGAACAAGAACAAAAGCTTCCTTTCAGGCAAAATAAACATCTGATAAGGATTTTAATCAAAACCAGCACAACTTTGAGGGGGAAAAAGGGATGTGTTGCTGCAGTTTGCCTCCCACCCCACCATCCTGATTTTACAAGAGACGAGCGACCAAAACCTGGACTCTCATCAGAAGCCCATAGGGGACCAGGGCTGGTCCCTTATGAGCGACCCAGAGCTGGTCCCACAGAGGACCCCGCTCCGCAGGGCTGCTGAGCCCACCAGCCCCCCACCTTCCCAAACCAAAGCTGCTGCTTCAAAGCCCCAGTTCAGCAGGGAGCGGACGAAAGCGGGGAGCTGACTCCGTGCTTGCAGGGACCCCACAGCTCTTCATCCGCTGGAGAGGATGCTTCAGGCCTCTTATCCTCTTCAGCGGGTGACCCATGCAAGCATCAGCTCATCCTGCTGTAGAGAACAGCCCTCCCAAAACCCTGTATCAAAGACCTGCCTTGAATATATATATATATTACTTTTTTTTCCTTCTAATAATAAAACATTTAGTTCTAGGTCACTAAGCAAAGGAGATGGAAGAGGAGAGGGAGAGCTGCTCTGATCTCTTTTGCAGCTTTTTATAGAGAAATGTTCTGCTTAACTGCCTTTCAGGGAAAAAAAAAAGGGTCCACAGTATAAATGGGGACTGGCCATCAGCCAAGGCTGCCCGGCTTTAACCTGCCGGCATTATCAGCTCTGGGGTCTTGCTGGTAACCAAAGGTAAGTAGTAATTTAAAGGAGTGGTGTAAAAGCCCATTTTCCCTGGCTGGAAGAGCCAGATATTCACAGGAGAGCTGAACAGCAATCACCAGCCCCAAAACCACCCGTCTGCAGCAGACCCGGAGCAAGGAGATGGGGAGGAATGGCCCCAGGCCAGCTCCAGCTGGGGGGAGGGAGCAGGGCATCACCTGGACCCGGATCCTCTGCACCCAAAGCACCCAATGCACGGCAGAGACACAAGACCCAGCTCTGCCCCTTCCCTTCGCTGGTGCCCCAGCCCCATCCAGCAAACCATCACAGCTCTCCGGTGACACGACGTCCCCCTTCCCACATGGGTCCTCGATTTCTTATTAATCATTCCCCATCAGTCACGCTCTCCATCACTTCACTGGTTTTTATTCCCCTTGCCTAAATTTCCGCTAATTTGTTGGATATTCCTGGTATGAAGGAATAGCTCACGGGTGGTTTCCCCACTGCCGTGGGCTGCAAAACATCACGGGAGTCTGGGCGGAGGCGAGGCATCAATAAAGCAGAGGGGGAAGACAATGGCACAGTGATTTGGGCGGCGGCGGGTGATGTGAAGTGCCGGACATGCAGGCTCAGACCCAAAAACCCACCGGGGACCACGATATGGCCACGGCCACGTGCAGCATGCTGGCGAAAGCCCCGGGAGCTCTGCAACCTGGCAAGCCTCCTTCAAGGGCACCGGCTGCTGCGAGGGGTCTGGGTTTAGCCTTTCACTAATGCTTACATGCAGGTAAATACTGCAAGAAATCAACTTGCTTTGCCCCAGATCGCGGCGTTATTGTGGGAATAAGGCTGGAGAAAGAAAGGGAAGGGGAGTGCGGAGCTAGCGCTGGGATTTGGCTGGATTAAACTACTGGAAGTTTGTACGCTCCTGTAGCAATATCCTGTAAAGCTTTATGCATATTGATTTAGATAAAGAACAGTTTGCTTATTTTTTATTCCACATTATGAACCAATAAGCGAGCAAAACCCAAGTCATTACTGAAAAGCAGGCGCTCACGTAAGCCTTACAGAAAATGTCTGTCTCGTGGCTTGATAGCCATAACAAAAATGATTAATAATCTGCTGCAGACACTTATAATTGCGATAGCTTCCGCTTGTGAATTTAAATAGCTTTCTTGAATTACTGCCTTTGACATAATCAATAAAACTGAGTTACTGCTTTATCAGGCAGTTCTGTACAGCGGGGGGAAGGAGAAACCTGGGGAGCCAAAATCCCTCCAAAAATTCAAAGCCTGGGGCTCGTCCCTGGCAGAGCTGGGCCACGGCAGCCACAGAGCCCCTCCGAGCTTATTTATATCCCTTTAAACAGACTTGACAGCGAGCTAGAGACAGAATGGGAACCCATCACAGCCCAGCAACAAATATTTAATGACTACTTGTAAACCCAAGCAATATGTTTAACTTTTCCCATTCCCTATAAAAGGGCTCCTATTTAGCCTAAGCGGACTCCGAAGTTAAATATAGGGTATTATGGCATGCCAGGGTCTCGGGGGGACACGGGGAAAGTTTCTCGGCCAGGATTTCCATCCTCTCAACATGGAAAATGGCGTGAGCTTTGCCCCAGGGTAGCCCACGCCAGCAGCACAGGGCAGCACCACTTGCCCATCCCCAAATGAGGCTTTTCACAACAACCAGCAGCAAGGAGAAATATTTTATTTTCTAGTTTCAGATTAAAACCAGGAATTTATAGATTTTTTTTCCCCTCCTCTGAAGAAAATAATAATATTTCTTTCTAATAGGCAGAAAAAAAGCAAGAACTCATTTCGAGCTTTCAGGAAAGTGCTCTGATTTGGCAAAACCCTGCTTTAATTCAATACCCTTTCACACGAACTTCATAAATTAAAGAAAAATGCTCCAAAACCATCAACTAAATAACTTAAAGGCCGGAGCAGAAAGCCCCAAAGAGATGCTGCCCCATGCACCGTCCCTCTTGACTTGCCAACGTGACCGTCACAGCATCTGCTTCTCCCCCTGCCCCTGTAAAGATGGGTCAGGATGGGTTTGAGCGACACCGACAAGCTCCTCAAGCCGCCCGGCGATGCTCTGGGGAGAGGTCCTGCTTTCTCGCCCCATCCCACTCTGGTGGGAAGAAGCCTAAAAATGAGATCGTCTAAAAATAATCTCCCTGAGGTCAGCAGTGTCTTGGGGAGCAAGTGGTCTTGCAGAAGAGAGAGGTTTCCATTTTTCAGGCCAAACTAAATGTTTACTTTTTATTTGTTTGGTGGGTTTTTTAAAGCTAGTTATCTCATTCCCTGACCAGGGATGGAAACAACCGCCCTGGTGAGAACCCGGTTTCAAATTTGATTACCCACCGCAAACAGATAATGCATTGACAAGGTTTTATGGTCAGATAAAGTCTTTTTTTTTGTTTCTAAATTCATGCCTTTGATAGATTCTTTGAAGTGTAAAATATTTCCTTTTAATAAATGCTATATAATATATGCTTTTAATAATGCTATATTAGCATTAAACTATTTTTTTCCCTGAGAAACCTCTGCTAGATCTCCCCAGCGAGCACAACCACCCCCAAAATTAGGAAAAAAATTCCCTCGAGGTTAACAAGGACTTCCCATAACTCTCTGTGACTCTCTGCCCTAATAGAGATGGATGAGTCACAGGTGGGGCCACTCAGAGAAAAAATCACATTTTTCATTTTGATAGCACCTTTTAACAGGAGCTCTCAAAGTGCTTGAAAAACCTTCAGTGCTGCTTGCCAGGCATGGGCAGGGAGGGAAATTCCCCTTCAGGGAGAGGACCGAGGCAAGCCCCAGCACCTCTGCTTTTTGATTTTGCTCTCACTCTGCTCAATCCAGCCCAAACCCAGCCCCAGGCCACGAAAGCCTCATCTGTGCAGCACGGGAGCTTGCGCCGTGCCCTACCAGCAGCATCCTGGACCAGCGTTTCCCTGGACGCGGATGAAGACATCCCCAAGCTTTCCTGCGATCCAAAAAACAATAAATAAATTTTTAAAACCACTACCATTTTGCTCCATCTGTGCTCTCAGTACCACGGGGGAGACAGCACAACAAATATTTCCAACAGGATAATTTCTTTTAAAGAGATAAATGAGCAAAATCTTGTTAAGTTGAAGACTAGAGACAAGTATAAAGTGGGATTTTCCTGTCTGGGAAGGAAATGTTCCTTTTGCTTGACTAACCCAACTGTGCAGCATCTTCTCTCGTCATCTTAATTCCCCAGTCGCTCACACCGCGCGTTGGGTAAAGCCTCGCACGCAGCAGGAGAGCACCTACCACGCTCCCTGGAACGTCTCCTCTGGGGGGAAAAAGGGATTAACAGCCATAATCGAATCCCAGTTTTAGCAGAAACCTTTCTTTAATTTAATCAGCATCGCAGATATTACACTAGCGATGTGTTAAGCTAATATACAGGGATGCCGTTGCTAAAGAATTAAAATGATTGAAAACCAGAGGCGACACCGGGGCGGTGGGGTGGCTCCTGGAGATGCTCAACGTCTGCCTATGGGTTTACCCAGCCCTGAGCCCAGGCAGTGAGTGAGTCCCGCAGTGCCCGTGGAGCAACGCACAGTGGGGAGATAAAGCTAAATTTAAGAGCATCATTTTGGGGAGAAGCTGGTTATTTCTCTTAGATGGAGTCACACAAAGCTGGGCCACCAAAGAGTCGCCAAATACCAGCTCAACGCCCACAGCAACACACCCACGTGGGTTTTGGGTCCCATCAGAGGTGGAGATGACCAGACCTCAAAGCTGCCAAATGAACTATCCCAAACGCAGGCTTCATTTGGTGAACAAGGTTGCCCCTGCCCCAAAGCAGCTCCCGTATTCCTAGCTCAGCCACAGAAAAACTCAGGAAATTAAGAAAAAAAAAAGCCTATTGCAGCAGTGACCGCCACTGAGGAGGCTCTGCGGGAACGGCAAGTGCTGGCAAGCAGAAGGCAATGTTCCTGTCTTAACGCCGGAGCGATGACATCTTCTTCAAGGACAAAAGTGAAGATAAAGTTCCCGTCCCCAGCCAAAACGACTGGCGATGGGAAGGGAAGGCACGGGTTCTGGGGAAAGGGAGAAAAGCAACCTGAAAATGCCCGGAAATGGGAGATGCTCGCTCAGGACCGCTGCGCAGGGTAGCACCGGGCCAGATCCTGCCCCACGTGGGGTCACCCGGCTGTGAGCCGGTGCTGCTCCTCACCCCCCTTCCTTCTGGCTTGCATCCTCCCGAGGGAGGGCTGCCTCTCACCGTGGCCTCTTGGCACCGGTGCCAGCAGCCTCCCTCTCTTCCTCCCCCCACGCTGTACCTTGTGGGATTGTGAATTTTAGGTCATTTCCACAATAAAATGATTTAAAAAGCAGAGGGGCCAACTCCTGCTCTCAGCTGCACAGAGGAAATTCCTGTCCGTCTCTCAGGGGCTTTGCCTCATCCGTGCATCCGCGCTGGAGTTGCTCCCACCACCACCTTTTAATCATTTTTAACTCTCGCTTCCCCCAGCTCCTCCTTCAGCTGCTCCAATCACCAAATTTCATGAATCCCTGAGAGCAGGAAAAAAAAAAAACACACCCCTAAAAAATCTATTAATGCTGAAAATAAACCTATTTAAAGGTTGCAAATATGGGACTGAGTGATGTGGAGCAGCAGAGGAACAGCCAGCAGAGCTCTTGCCCCAGGGAAAGCCCTCTGAGTCCTTGGGCATGCTGGCCAAAAATTGCAACCACGGCATTCAGCGGGTGCTGGCATTTCCGTGAGGCGGCTGCAGAAGGTGGTAGGCAGGACGGGAGCAGGGACGACGTGTGCGGCAGCCCTCACAGCCCTGGTCTGGCCGGCGCTGCTCTGGGACGGAGCCCACAGCGATGCCAAAGCAGAGCCCGCGGAGCACGTTAAAAGGATTGGGGCTGGTTTAGGTGGTCCCAGCCTGGCTTTTAGTAGCCTGGTTTAAACAGGGGGTAATTGGCTCTTTGGGGGAGTTTTTGCTCTGAATTCCTAAGAGAAACAACTGCCTTGGCATCCCCCACTGGACAGAGGTGTAAAGAGCCCCAAATCTACACTGGAGCATCCTGGGGGACCACGGGGTACAGCCCCCAGGGTGAAAGGCTTGCTCTGAATAAGGGAAAAGCTTATGATGGGGAAAAGAACTTGTGGTTTTTAGGCACAGATACAGCAAAGGCGCAGTAAGACGCAAACCGAAGCACGAACCCTCTGGCCTCCCCCTCTGCCTTTTCCAAATGGGGGGAAAAAAGGCGGTGAGAAGAGCCGGTGTGCTGGATTTAAGAGGATACCTCTGACCTCGTGCCTTCTCCAAATGAAGACATCAGCTGAGGATGAGGGAGGAAGGCAGGGGCTGAATTCAGGCCTTGGGGATGGTTAAGGAAACATCACCTCCCTCCGATTAACGAAGCCTGGAAAAGCCCCAAGCACGGCTCTGGATGGAAAGTCTGGAGGTTGACGCATTAGGTTTCCTCTCACTGCTTCATGTGCCTTCTGCCGTATCGCCATCATCTCTGGAACATTCACATTTCTCAAGCTGTAACGTGCACGTGTGCCAAGCAGGAATATTTTAAGCAACCTTGGCACCCAGGTGCACTCATACATAGAATTATGGATGGAGGAAATGTGTGGAAATGACGATACATGGAGCGCTCGGCAGACCCCGATGCCAAAACATTTAAAGGAGTTATAAGCTGGCTTTCCGTAGTGTCAGAGTTATCCTCTAAAGGACAGGCAGGGATCTGGCAGGTAGGCACTCACAGCCGGCCAAGCAGCGCTGCCTGGTCAGCCCATTCCCCAGGAACCCAGCGTGTTTGGAAGGGTGGCCACGTAACAAGCCCGTCTCTGTTTATTGACACACATAAACGCTTTTGTGCTGAAGTTTTATGATTGCTTTAGTAGCAAAAATGCAAACAGAGCTTGAAGATACGCAGGGTTTAACTGTCTGCCTTGCAAGGCAGCGGCGCGGTCCGGCTGTGGCTGTACACCACTGCTTCATGCCACCCACACCCACCCTGATGCTTCCCACCTCCCGTACCCACACCGAGGACCATCGAGGGCTGGCACAGCTCCCGTCCAGCAAGGGCACCCAGTGGGCCCTGATCTCACAAGCACGCCTGAAACTCGCTCAAAAACCTGCAAATATCCAAAGTTCCAGGACTTTTGCCTTTGGCTTCCTGGTAAGTGGCTTGTCTGGGGCACCAACCTGTTGGGTCCCTCTGGCTTAGCCCAGACCCAAAGCCCAGGGGAGTTAAGGGGATACCCAAGGAAGCAGGTTTTGGGGGGATTTTGTTTTGTTTTTTTAAATCTCCAATGATCCACAAGACATTTGCCAAAGCTTGGCCCCGTGACACAGACCCTGGGGCTGGCGAAACACCCAGACTTGGTATTTCCAAGACCCAGACGGTGCTTGCAGCCGGCGGAGGAGCCCGGGCAGAGCACCCAGGGTGCCCGAGAGCTCCTCTCGCCCGGCTAGGCATGGGACCAGGCATCGTGTCCTGCCTTCCCACAGCACGGAAAGGGAGGAAAGGAGAAGCAGCATCTGCCTGGCGACTGCCATATCCCACGGACACATCTCCTGCAACGGGAGCGACTCCCCCAGCAAATGCCCACAGAGCTCGGGCCACATATTTAAAGGAATACACTTAAAGGCAGTATCTAGTAAAAGTAAGTCGGTCTTGACAAGAACCAGTTTCTCTGTTTCTTGGCTCTTGCCCTGAACTTGTGGGGAGGCTGAAGATATCACCTGCTATATTAAGCATGATACACAGTTTAATGGCCAAAAACCGCAGATCTGGCCTTCTGCCTCCTCTCCCACCCATGCTCCCAGCTCTTAAATAATTTGCTCCCTTTAATGTTTTTATGTGAACAGGTTTTCAGGCATGGCAGAAATCCACCATCAGCAGTTATGGAAAGAAAAGGCGAAGGAGACAGAGACACACAGACAAGTTCTCTAAACCCAGGAAAAACCTTGTTTGTAATTCAACATAAACAGGTACCATATAAATATAAAGTTGGGTGATGAATCCCTGGCTTCCCACAGCCTTGGGACCTGCCCTGCTCCAAGGGCACGCTCAGGGCCAGCCTCTGACATCCCAAACCCACGCCAATGTTGGGGAGCACGTTAGCCCTCAGACCTCTGCAGAAACACAGCCCTCTCGTGATACATCAGAAACCGGGCGCCCCAAAATAAAGGCATGAAAACCCCTTCGATTTCCATAGAAAAGCAGGATCCAGCCCCCAAGCCTCCAGGGCAGCCTCCTGCAGGCCAGCCCTGTCCCAGGAGGACGGGGAAGCAGCCCCTGCCAGGGCTTATGCCAATTAACGGGCAGTTGAAATACAAATTGCTCAACCAGCAGCCGGAGGTGCCGGGGGACTGCGGGGACGGCTGTCCGTCTCCCCCCGCACCCGGGCCGGTTCGGGCTGACAAGAGCTTAATTGCGGCTGGGGGGAGAGAGGAGCCCTTCCCGCTGGCAGCTAAGCTGCACGCCCCTGGAGGCATCCTCCCCAGCCAACACATCGGGTATTTAATAATCTGCTGGAGTCAGGCACGTTCCCAGGCCCGTGAAACGCCTCTTCATTAAAGGAAGGGAAAGCAACAGTTTTTCCACCTCCCGAGCAGCAGCGGGGCTCACACCAAAGTCCCTCGCCCGTGCCATGCAGCACGGTTTTCTCATCCAGGGGACCACTGCATCTCCACCTTTCATCGCTTCACTGCGATGTTTTTGGCAGGCACTGAGCCAAGAGCATCAGTACTGCGTCCCGTCAGCTGTTCCGCTACGCTGGGCCATCCTCCGAGATCCCAGCCCAGCGCAGCCCCGCTCTCACCGGCGACGGGCGTCCCTCCCGCACGGCTGCCCACCGCCTTTGCAGAAAAGAAGGGGAAGTCTAGGGAATTAATCTGTGCAAGATGCATTAGCGATTTAACAGGGGGAAGGAAAGGACCGCAGATAAACCTTAATGATATAAATGTATTCTATAATTAACAGTTAACATGCAGGGAAGATAGCCCTTGGATGGAGTCGTTGCTACCAAGGAGAAACGTGGTCATTTATATTCCGTGTGGGTCCAGGAGCAGGCAAGGAAGCTCCCACGCACACCGCAAGCACTTGCATGTGTAAATAACGGCTCCTTCCAACGAGGGAAAAAATATACAGCAAACAAAATTTCGTGCCCTCGCTCAAGTATCTTATGTTTAAATAATACAAGCTAAGTGATGCATTTCTGCTCAGGCACTAATCGCTGCCAGGGCCTCGTGGCTCCATCAGGGAAATTGCCTTCTTCAATCACTTAGGACCATCTACAGCTTCTCTGGACCCAGAGCTGTTCATTATTAGCCTTGGTGCTCTTACTCACGCATGGGGTTTTGGGGATAAATTCGGAAGTGGGGATTTAATAGCCCATATGTGATTTGCAACGGGCCTGACAGCTGCGGGCGCCTCTCAGCAGCTCCCTGCCATGACGCCCGGAGAAAGGAGGGCTGGAGGAGATGCCATCCCCCGACTTCTGCCCATCTGACGCATCTCATCCGAGCCTGCAACACAGCCCCGAACCTCGGCCATGCCAGGGAAATACTGCAGTGACCTGTCAGTGCAGGTGGAAAGGGTTGTCCAGGGGAGAAATAAAGACCAGAGCGGCTGAAAGTAATTTCTAGTGAGTGTAGCAAGTGTCTTTTCCTCTGCAAGCACACTTAGGGCTTTCATTGCCAACCTAAACATTATTCTAACTGTGAAACCGAGACCATAATACATGTCACGGTTGGAGACTAGCACGTTTTTATAACCAAATCTGGAAAACAAAAGTCACATACTTATTTTCAATACATCACAGCTTTTCCCTAACCAGGTAAGAGGAGGAAATCCTTCCCCTGGGGCCTCATGAGCTGCTTGGAGATGGCAGATCCTGGAGCAAACCAGCTGAGGGGTAGAGAGGACACGCAGCCCGCACACTGCTATTAAGGCTGTTGCACTTTTCCAACCACTAAAATTGCAAGTAGGCATTAAATATCTTATTGAGACTATGAGCACATGCAATTTGTGGTCATTAAATGCACTTCCTTTATGTTTCCCTGAGGCTAGAACAAACCTTACTTTCAGATAATTTGCAAGAAATCTCTCCGTAGACTATAATTTACCTGCTGCCAACACCATAAATCTTTAAAATTAGTTAGTTGACTGTTTGCTAATGACCATAAATGTGTTCGCTAATACAGCTACTTTTTAATTAGCTCACAAGAAGAGATTTGAGTGGAGAGGAAAGCTCAGATTTTTTTAATGGAAGTCAATATTATCCCAAGGTACCCGAGGTGGCACAAGTTAAAGTGCGCAGCCTCCTTTGGGGGTAATAACCCTGTGGAGGCTTGGATAGCCAGATCTGGGCTGGTTTCACTACCCAGGGCTGGCAGCACACACAGGTACACCGGAGCAGTGAATGACCCAACGAATTATGGAAAATCTGGGATATTCCCACTGTCGGGAGGAAGGAGGGAATGCAAACAGCGGCTTGGTCCAGCACGGTGCCCGGGCACCAGCAGGACACGGCGAGAGGCAAAGCGACCGACGGGGTTTTCCTGAGCCCCGCATCCCTGCAGCATCCCCGCTCCCTGCCGCAAAGCCATTTGCTTCAGAGCCGGCTCCGTACAGTTTCGCTCACCTCCCGCGCAGGGCAACAGTTCTGCCTGAATTCCCACATTCATTCTTAATTACCTCGTGAAGAAGTCAGATATATTGACTGCCGCCTGTTCGATACATAATTCATGTGCCAGGAGAGGCAATTTCCAAAAGTTCACCTTGTTGGATCCTTCCAGGGGAAGGGAAAGCAGGTTTTTTTCTGGGCATCAGCAATTGCATGCCGTTAGCGGAGATGGATCCCTGCACGCTTT
The DNA here is from genome assembly GCF_034638445.1 of Ciconia boyciana. Taxonomy (NCBI): domain Eukaryota; kingdom Metazoa; phylum Chordata; class Aves; order Ciconiiformes; family Ciconiidae; genus Ciconia; species Ciconia boyciana. Next base: position 10,843,042 of record NC_132948.1, read on the forward strand.
ACAGGGGCAGCAGATTTCCAATCGCTGTCGCAAAACACGGGGACTGCAAATATTAGCGCTCGGAGGCATTTTGCAAGGCAGACATTTTAATTTAAATCGATGAGTTATTGATTCATTTTTCATGCTGGAAGGAGAGAGCACAGTGTGTATTTCTGCCACTCGATCTGTACTTCTGATGACCTCAGGCATAGAGTATAAACCTGATGTAAAATATTTCCTTTCCTAATAGGGGAGCTTTTATGGCCTTGGACCTGAGTGAGCTGAAAGTCATCTGGGAAAGGATGCCTGAATAGGAAACCGTGGCAAGGAAGGTAATTAATGTTCAGCGCATACTCTCAAATTAGCCTATCCCTGAATAGGAAGGAAATGAATCACAAGTTGAACTTTTATATAGCCTCAGGGTCTTCTCAGACACTTACAAAATTTCCTGGTGTACAGGAGCTGATAAAGGGCTCGGCTCCCCTCGCCTACGGGCTTGGGGAAGAGCAGCAGAACAAAGCCTGGGAGAAGAGACCTGTCGCCTCTCGGGAAGCTGCCCCGTGCCCACTGTTTGCTTTTGGAAATCGGGAAGCTGGCAGGGATTTTTTAGGGGAGTATCTGCATTAGGAAGCTCAGGGGACACAGGGAAAACTGTCATCTGAGCCGCAACTCTTGGCAGCACAATCCCTCCGCAATCAAAAAAAACCCCCAAAACACTATCCATCTGATGGGACCGATGGGAACCAACCCCTTACCCAGCGAGAGCATCACTCGTGTTTCAGGCAGGGTCCCTGCCAAGTTCAGCTGCGGCGTGCAGGAAGGGGAGCTGGCACCCTTCCCTGGCCGTGCGGAGAGGGAAGCAGCTGCGGATACAACACTGACTCCCAAACAGCCTGAGATTTGGGAGGACGGGTGAAGGACCAGCCCAGCACGGACATCTGCCGGAGGAGGTGCCTGACCGCTCCTGGGACGCCCGGTTAGGAGGTACCTGCCCTGCACCCCCTCTTCCCTGAGCAGGGACCGGGGCCTGTATGCAAGGTCCCTAAGGAACAGCAAGCCCCCACCCCAGGGACCTCATCAGAGAGCGAAAACCCAGCTGGAGAGAGAACATGCGGCAAGACAGAGCCGAAGCACAGCCATGCCCAGCACTGCCCACAGTGGGAGCACTGCCTGGCTCTCATGGGAAAAACATCCCTTTTCCAGCCATTCTGCACTTTCCTGAGATGATTCTCCAGCAACGTCTCCTTTGTCTCCCATAAGTTTATCCTCCTTGACTCTAAAGCCATCATCCGCCGCTGGCAACATCACAGTGACTTCCACGGCCACTCCTGCCATGTCACGGGGGATAAGGACATCCAGCCAAGGCAGGCAATGACCACAGGTACTAAAGACCTTGTCTGACTGCACTCTTCCCCAGAAATCAGAAATTTCAATCAAAATAACGGAAGTGCAGCCTAGCTGTGGAACAGCCTCTGAAGGGAAGGGGTTTTCCACAGTTTTCCATGAGATACCAGCAGGTCTTTGCCCAGTCCATGTAATTGCATCCTTTGAAGTCTGGCTCATAAAACAGCAACAACAACAACAATCACTTACATGTCTCTAATAAAGCCAAACTATAAAACCATGAGCCAGCTTCCAAGAAAAGCTGCCCTGTGCGAGTCAGGGCGCCAGCCGGGGTTTTAACTGATTGCACGGCTGCAGCCAAGGAGGAGCTGGAGAAAGCGGCGGCCAAGACAAGCGTGAGCAGAGGGGCTGTGCTGGGGGAGCGTGTCCCATCCTCACAAGGGATGTGGCACGGCCCCAGGGCTCGGCCTCGCTGCGGTCGGGGTTGTTTGCACTGGGTGCTGCAGCTTGGCCAAGCCCGCGGGCAGAAGGAAGCATTAACACTGCCCTGAGGTGCACTGGAGCTGCAGAGATACTGGATACCTTGCAGGAAGATGCGGTTTAGAGAGTCAGGGAGGAAAGCCACAGTTGGAGAGGAGTGCTCAGCATGGTCCTTCTGGGGGTTACCAGCATCCCCCAGAGCATCCTGCAGATGCGGGTGCCCAGGGCCAGGCCGGTGCACACCGGCGTGGCACCCAGCTCCCCCCGCCAGCCCTGCTGTGCTTGCACTGGGGCTGGCACCAGGGCTGCTCGGTAGGAGCAGGCACCCAGCTCACCACATTGCAGATCCCACCCTGCAGATCTGCTTTGGTCACTACAGAAGCACGTGCAAAGACATTTTTATGATGCCCCTTTTGAGAAATACTGTGTTTTAGCCCCAAAAGCAGCTGCCACTTCCTGCCTTTGGCTGCGAGTTGGAGAAAGCCGCATGCAAGTCAACTGCCTCCTTCTGTGCTGGTACCGCAGCCCACGCCGTGCTCCTGTGGCATCCGGGTCCTGCTGAACACCGGCGGGAGCTGGGGACCATCAGGATCAGCCCCTTCCTCTGCACTGGAGAGGTCTGAACCAGGACAGAAGCCCAGGTGCCTTCTGCCCCAGACTTTCACAGAGATGTGCTTTCCCTGTGCCAGCCTTTGGGGACAGGTTTGCTTCCCCCTGGGTGCCATGCAACATCTCAGCACTCATCTGCAGAGTAAGTTGCCACCACCACCATGATGAGCGATGCAGAAGACCTCTGTTCCCAGGGGCACAGCACCCCAGTACCAGCACCCTTGCACCATCCAGGGGTGTCCAGGCACCTGGTGGCCTTGATTCACCCCCAAATCCTTCCTCCATAGAGAGAAATAAGATCTGGGGAAATGTTCCCCAGCTGCCTGATGAGACATGCGAATGGGAAGGTGCAGTCCTGAAAAAGTCCCTAATGCAACGTCTCCTGCAAGAGCACGGATGTAGGAAGGTGCCGCATTGGGGCAGCCTCAGCTGGTTGTTAATCGGGGCTTTTCGGTGAAGGAGATGTCACATCAATGGCAGATTTTCTCCCCAGCACTACAGCAGAGCACCAAACAGACACTGAGAAAGATCTTTGCAGGTGAAGGGAAGAGCTACCTAACATAATCTGGATAATCATTTGGGGGATGTTTGTAGAAGAAACCCTTCTGGTAATATTAAATGATAAATTATGTGCCAATAACTTCCCCGGCACCAATCAGAAGACATTTCAGAGATGAGCAGGAGATGGGGCCAGTCCTGACAGTGACAAATTGGAAGTGCCGGCAGACACGCCGCCCTTCCCAACGAGACGGTGAGGAAATGCCATGTGTCAGCATTTACAAATTAAACCTGCAAGCGGCTGCCGCAGCCCCGCCAGACACAGCCACCCTGTTCGCAAAACAAATTCCTCTGAGTCACTCTGGTTCAGAGGCGGCTCTCTCTGAAATTAGGCTGACTACGGGCTCATTTGCAGAGGGAAATGCAAAAGCCACATTTGTCATGCACCAGTGTCCCCAGCTGGCAACAGGGCTCTGCTTTTAACCCCTTGCTTTCCTCTCCATGTAGCTTCCCAAGGGGCATGCTTTGGGCATCGCATTTTGACCAAGACCCTGACTTTGAGGAAGGGTTTGATGCTAAAGGACATTAAGAGATTTAATGCTAGAAAAGACATTAAGACTTCAAGCCCAAAGCTCAGAACATCGCTCCCATGAAAAGATAGCCAGGAGCACCCCCAGGTCCCATCCCTGCCAAAGGATGGGGGCACTTCTCAGTGTAGGCTCACTGTGGGAAACTTCAGGATTATGATTAGACAAGGAAAAACAAGAAAAGAAAATCTGAGCAGTGCCTCTGTCAGGGACAAAGGCTGCTCCAAACGCACCTGCACTTGCCAGCAGAGCAGAAGGACCCTTGGCAAACCCGCAGAGTGCTCCCGAAGCAGAGCTACCTCGCCAGAACACGGATTCCGCAGCAAACAATAGCTCTTTGTATTGCTAAAACGCACCAGATGGCTGATGTTGTGAGGATCCAAGTTTAAGAGATGCACTAAGCTGCTGTAGAGGAGGAGCAGGGGTGAGGAACAGAGCAGAGCGGCCTCGGGCTCAGCCAGTGCTCGGCTGTGGAGCCATAAGGAGAAAGGGCTACAGAGATGATGTGGTGCAACATTCACCCCTGGCTCACCGAGCACCCTTGCAGGCAAGCTCCTGCTCTGCCAAGACCTACAAATGTGTTCAAAGCTGGTGAACGCGGTCTAGAAAGAGACCCGGGGAAGAAGCAGAGTCTAGAGGAGAGATGATTTACCAGACTCGGCAGGGGAATGCGCCTCTGATGTCACACAAAAGCAGAACGTAGACAGATGAGAAGTAAATAGCAAAGGAGAAAAACTGGCAAAGGCTCATCCCTAGTGTGCTACAGAGAAAAACCTCTCCCGGAGAAGTGCCCTGTATGTGCTACCCCCTACACCGCTTACAGCAAGAAGAAATTATGCCAAAGTTAGCAGACTGAAGGGGGGAAAGAGCACCAAGTAGTGAGTCAGAGGAAGAGATTTTGCCTATAGATGGTAGAAATGCAACACAGAGCGCATGAGACGTAAAGGGGGCAGGTGGGGGTGGAAACGGCCACCAGATGAGGTGACACAACACGCCACGAAACACCAGCTGTAAAGCAGGAGAAGCATGGGAGCTGGCCTGAAGATCTCCACATTATGCAAGGCAAGACAGTAAAACTACAACAGCCCAGCCAAAAAACTCGCATTCTGCAGTGCTGCTGTCATCGTCCCAGCGGGCACTATAAACTGCAGAACAGCAGAGGAAAGATACAGGCGGATATTTTGAGTAGTGGAAAACCAACAATAATATCAGTTATAACCAACTGAATTCATGAATCAAATGAGCTCAAAGCTGAAGTGAGTGGTTCCTACAAAGCAAAAAACAAAATTTGTGCCCAGAACCGCTGAGACACAGGGAGCCGTGTGCTAGGGTTAACCGGGGCATCGCTGGAAGGGATGGAGCATCTTCTGAGCGCAAGAAACAGTTTGTGCTGGAAAGTGTGTAACTGTGGCATCAGCTCTGAAAGATGTGAGGGTTGCACCCTCTGACACCTGGGACTGAAAGGGACGGAGGATGCACAGGAGGAGAGGACCCGGCACAGCCGGAGGATGGGACTGGCACACACTGGCCATCCTCACCAAGCACAGCCTCACCAGTCCGAGCACAGCAACAGCCCAGAAACACGCCGTTTTCAACCTAAAAACACTAGCAGAGCCGCACGCAGGCAGGCACCTGGGTTAGGGAAAGGGGCTGCTCGGGGCGGTGGCCGCTGCACCGCACCGGGACGGTGGGTACAGGAGCTCTGCGTCCGCTGCAAAGCACGGGAGCGTCCCCCGGCAGCGGGGTTTGGAGGGCGGCCAGCGTGAGGCCGTGTTTCCACTTTCTCATACCTGGCAACCGGCTGAGCTCCCCCAGAGCAGCCTGCAAAGAGTTTAACACTTCCCTCGGCCGCCAAAAGCCACGTGCAGGTTTGCACCCTCACGGCCCTGGCTGTCACGGGCCACCCGAGACCCACCCGGCCCCCAGGACACTTGTGCCCCTACTACTTATTAATAAAACCCAAGTTGTTCTAAGCAACAAAATGATGGTTTCCCATGAATTTGTGCAATTTGTCCTGGCAGCCTGTCCATGCTCCTTGCCCATGACATGGGCAGGACGGTGGCAGGGAGCTGGCAGCACCGAGGGTGCCACACTGCTGGATGCCGCTGGGGTCGTCACAGGGCAACACAATAAATCTCCTGCAAACCCTTGATTTCCACCTGTGCCTCACTTTCCACCCCCAAATCAGACACGCTGTGCCTTTTGCCGAGCTGATCTCTTAGGACAGAGGGAAAAAACTTCTGGTGATTTATTTCTCGACCCAAAGCTATCCCTTTCAGAGGAGGTCTCCCATGCCAAGTCCTAGCTTAAAAAAAAAAAAAAAAATCACATTCATTAGTCAGCTCACTTGGCTGGATCTGTAATAAGAATGTAATAAACTTTCCATATGTCTCTGATAAACTAGACAGCCTAAGTTATGAGCAGAAAAAGGCATCAATTTTTAAAATGTCAAAATTTGCCATGTAACTTGGGCCAAGCACTTGTTCTTAACAAGACAGTGGAAGGATTTGGATCCAAGTTTAGAGTCGAAAGAGCCGGAGGAGGACATGCCAGCTCAACTCTCGCGGCTCCTTTTAAAGCCCTTGTTTTCACCAGCAACGTCCGTGGCGAGCGCGTTGCCCTGGTGCTGACGGCTGGCTCCCCCTGCTCCCAAACCAGGACCCGTCCCTGTCCCACCACAGACGGGAGGTGCTGGTGACCCTGGCAGGACATCCCTCAGCACGGACCCCAGCAGCCCCGGGACGCCCGCGGGCAGGAGGGTGCCCCAAGGCACGGCCGCCCCTTTGCTGCGGGCACAGACGTGTGGTTTGATGAAGAGGCTTTGCATTTCCAGGCGTGGGGCTCTACCCTTTGCCCTCCAGCCCCAGGTATTCGATGCATTTACATTCACACTCACCCCATCGCAGGAAGAAGAGAAACTACGACCTTTCAGGCTGACGCACGCCCAAGGCTCGATACCCTGAGCTCAGCTTTCACGAAACCCTGTATTTTAGCGTGCCCAAAGCTAGCTACGCTCCTCTGGAAAAGGGCTCTTGGGAAGCACTGACAGCCTCAGGTACGGCCCAGACTTACTCCAGCGGCCAGGCTCCTACACATCCACGGTGTGCGACCTTCACCTGCCAGATTGCTGACGCCCAGCCCTGTGAACGAGCTGTTCGAGGGATGGGGCAAACCCCTCACCCCGGCCCCTGAGCAATGGGCACCACGGATGGTGCCCACGGATGGTAGCACAAGGGATGCAGCAGAGATCAGGCCCTGTGGGTCTATCAGACAGCCTGTCCAGGGTACAGAGACCGGTCCCCGGTCCCCATCCAAGCCGTGGGACGGTGGGAGCAGGACGAGAGCAGGCTAGGACCACGTCTTTATATATTTTGCAACCTGTCCTCCTTGGAGCTAGGCACAAAGCCGGACCTTGCCCAGGGGCTGAATCTGAGCACGATCAACCTCAAAGAGTGATGGTCTTTCAGCACTTTAATTACAAAGCAGTAGGCGAGAACAGCCCGCCTGATGTTCAGCAGGAAATTGAACTGCACAAGCACGGCGGACATATTCCTGCACAGCTCCCCTAGCAACTCTGGGAAAGTTTCCAAATTCCTGCACCATTAACATTTAAGGAATCGTCTCTGAACTCTGGTAGTTAAACAGTGAGGAGAAACAAGACACTGTAAATGGATTTGTTCGGTGTAGGTCAGTTACTGAAGGGGCTGTTTAAATCAGGGCTTGCTGTTTCACACTGACAGCAAAGGTCTGGCTCAAAGCACTTCATCATTTTAAGTTTTCCACCTTTTTTTTTTTCTTTGACCACTCTCAGGCAATAGCAATATCTTACAGTCAGGTCCTCCTGCAGCACAGAGCAAAGGTGAGGGGACACAGAGCCTCTCGGGTGAGGGCTCCTGTTCATATCCGCCCTGAGGCCACGGTGATGGGTGGCTCGGCAGGGCAAGCGGCCCCTCTGCAGCGAGCTGGCAGTCACGTCCCAAACGCCTGGGTTGGTGGCTGTGCACAACCATGACAGTCGGTGACAGTGGGAAGGGGCTGCGAGTGGCTGTGCCCGGTGCGGGCAGCACACGGGAGCCCTCGCCGCCAGCGCAGCACTCATCTGCAGTCACAGCTTGCCTCTCCTCTGCTCCCCTTATGCCGCACCAGAAGACACCTTGATGCTCTGGGCAAGAAAACAAATGCCGTGATTTATTTCCCCGCACGCATCGGCTTGACATCTTTATCGGTGTTTACAGCAGGAACAGACCTCGGTGCAGGAGAGGGACTGCACATACAGACCCCGACATGCAATTGCATTTTCCAACGCCCAGCACAGGGTGCTCCAGGGTCTCAGGACGCCCTTGAACATCCCTCGTTTGGAGTGAATCATTTCCTGGCTAAATCACCATATGGCTGCGGCTGCCAGGGTAACAACGTGTGCAGGAGCTCGCTATGCCTCAGGCTGGGGTTGGCAGCTAGAGGGCAAGGCTTTCTTCTGGTTTTTTTCCTCGAGTGCCCATCTTATATTTGAGCTTGGTCTGAGTGCCCACTCTCCGAGGGTAAGTGGGTAAGCGGCGGTGGAAAATGTCCCTTTTCAAACAAGTTGGAGCTCTCTGGCCTCAGACTTTAACACCAGCCCAGAAGACGCATAGTTTCTTCCCTCCTCTCTTTTAGTTAACCTGCCCGATGCTACGCAGAAGCATAATTACAGTTCTAAGCTCCTGATTCAGTGTTCTGAGTCCCAGCTGGAGAACCAGTTCTCTGCCTCCACTATCCTCTTGCAAAAGTGCCAAGCCTGTGGATTTGGGTGTCTAAATCGAGGAATCTAATTTTATTTTAATTTTTTTTAAGCCAGATATGCACAAAATGCACCTGTATTGGCAGCCAGCAGGTTCTGGCCCAGCTCTGTGCTGCATTTCGAGCTTCCACAGCATGATGTGAGCAGTGCACCCGGGCCGGGAGAGTGAGCGAGGCAGCAGCACTCCCCCTGCTCGCAAACCGCTGCTCCCTGCCACGCTGCCCGACAGCATGCCGTGGCACACACATCTTTTGCTTTTCCAGCCCGCCCTGGCATGCCTGGCTTTGAAAGACACCACAGCCACACGGCCAGGTTGCCCCCCAGGCATCTGTGCTGGCTGGGCTCTCCCTGGTCGCTTTCTTGGCCTTTTAAAGGTCCTTTATGTCACGCTGTGCCTCTCGGTCTCCTCCTGTAATAGCCTGAGCCGGTCTCACTCCTCTGCTGTGGCCATTCATGCAGTGCTCACAGGGGTGACGCTCACGGGGCTCTCTTGGTGCGAGCTGCTGGGCAGCACAACCCTGGTGTGCCCCGAGCCATGCCACGGCGGAAAGTCACAGCCTCCTCTGAACGGAGAGCGTTCTCCATGGCCCCTGCCCCTTCCTAGAGCTGGCGAGCAAGAGAAAAAGAGAAAGACACAGTCCAAAACGTGCTCCCGCCCCAGCCGAGCTGCCCTCCCCATGCACCCAGTGGGATGCCCTCGCCTGCCCTGAGCATCAGGCAAAGCAGCACCATAAGGGCAGTCGCTATAGAGGAAGGTTATAGAAACGACGGAGGAGAATGCACCAAACCCCAGTGAATCTGCATCTCATTACACCGGGGATACAGAGCACGTGAAAGCCGTTTGCAGGCGGTTTCAGACTCCAGCACTGACTGTCACTGTGCCGGCACAGCCACTGCCTGACCCCAGCTACCTCTGCAGATCTCTGCTGCTGCTGCTGCTCAAACGTCAAGGGCATTTCTCCTCCTGCCCGCTGCCGGCAGCGCTGCCCGCAGTCAGCTCTGCGGACGCCCCGGCAGGCAGCCTCGCTGCCAAACTCAGCTCAGGTGATCAGACCCACAGCTGGGAGTTATTGGGAAGGGAGCAGCTCGCCCGGCTCTGCAGGGAGACCGGGACCACCTAGAGCTTCAAAAGACAGAGTCTGCACCCAAAAGGCCACATGCACCCCAGTCCTTGTCCTGTCTCCAAGCTGCTGACGGCATCTCGATGCAATGTACTGCAACGAAGGATTAACGGCCCAGGGAGAGGAGAGGACAAGTTAATCGAGCAGTCACTCATCCAGACACTGCCTGCCACCACCGGGCTTCGATCCCGTTCAGGTCCTTGAGACTAGTGCAATGCTAGGGGACAATTTAAGAGTAACCCTGTGTAATGAAGTCAGCTCCAATTAGTTCTTCCAGGACCACCCTGTGTATGAAATACAGTTAGTTGTGCTCCAGCCTAATCCCCCTGCTTCTTCTGCAAAAGGCACGGAGCTGTGGAGAGCATATTGGCAGAGGGGACCGTCCCCAGAGGGGCCGGGGGCTCATGAGAACCAAATGTGCTTGTGCCAACAGGCAGCTTCTATGTACAAGGTACCCGCGGATGCTTCAGAAAAACAGATTTGCCATTTGGAGATGGTACAAAGCCCAAATGTTTTCTAGATGTGTAATTCTCTCCACTAACAAATCCAAGAGGGGAAAAAAAAAAATATCTGGAAGGGCTTTTGTACACCCTCCTGGGACTTTGTTTCAAGTCTAATTGGCACTTACACGTCTTTAATTTCAGGTGTTGACCTCACAACTTCTCCTAATGCAAACTGAGGCTGGACTGCAGAGGCTGCTCCTCTCCCCAGCCCTGGAGGCAGCAGGGATTGCAGCGGGTGTCGTGTCAGGCGACAGCACTGGTGTCGTGTCAGGCGACAGCACTGGTTTTCCCAGCCCCCCGGCCCTCCGCAGGGCCAGGGATGGGGCTGAGGCTGCCCCAGCCTCTGCCAAAGGACCTGGACCCACGGACACTCGCCTCGGCTGGGCTGTGGGTATTTCTACTCAGCAGCACTTCAAAAAAATACGTAAAGCCAGAAAGCTGCTCAGCTCTGTGCCGAGATCCCAGACAAGCCCGGCCAGAGGGGCACGGCCAGCCCCGATGATCAGAGGGGGACTCCAAAAAACGTCCGAAGCGGTGTGAAATCAGGCTGGGGACGGGAGCAGGCTCTGAGATTAGCCATGGACGGTTTAATGAACAAGCAACCCTCCAGCAGCTGCAGCAGTAAGGCAGGCACAGCCCCGAAATGCACTCTGGCCAGCCAGAGTCAGCACGCACACAGCACTATTCACCTTTAGAAATAAAAATCACACTTACTGACACACCACCGCATGATCCAGCGCTCCTCGATTTACTGTTATGTATTTTAACAAGTCAAAATTCACCTGGTCAATAATGCTGCAACGAGAGCCCATCGCTCAGCCGCACCCGCGGCTCACAGGCACGATGATGCATTGGCATCAATCACCAGGCGCAGGAGAAATAAAAGCACTGGAATATTGTTGTCCCAGGATTAATGCTTCTTGCTGTGAAAATAAACGTCCCAGACTTGCCTGAACATTCATTTTTGATAAATGATTTGACTTCGCCTTGACACTCCTGTAGCAGCAGGAGACCATTATCCTGAGACAATGTTTTATTCTATTGACATTATCTCTTAATTATAATGTGAGTGATATCAAAGAGAGCGAGAGCCCACCAATTCCTCAGACAGAGTTTCTGCAGTTTCTCCTGTCAGGGTATCTGGGAGAGATTTTACTACAGCAGTTCAATGCTCTGCTAAAGTCCAGCCTGCAAAAGGTTGAGGAGGGGCAGGATCCTTACCTGACCCACCTCCATCGCAGCCAGGGCAGCGGCACCACTTCACACAAGCTCAAGGGCTATTAATTTTTATCCAGTAGCAAGTGCTTTGTTTGGTTGTGGTTTTTTTTTAATTTCCAGAAACAGGGCGCTTTTTAGAATGACAGAAAGGTCATTTGCATATTTTAAAACAAGATTTTTTAGCAAGATTCAAAGGGGATTTGGCATTTACTATACCTCAGAATATAGTTAACATTCAGATAAAGTTTTTGGAAGGGATCATAAACCTTATGCTTCAGAGATTGTGCCAGTTGCTAACTACTGGCAGGAGGGGACCGAGGAGGTGAGTTACCCACTCGCCTTTGCTATTTTGGGGTTAGTTCCCCTCCCTGGAAGCCCCCAGGAGCAGGCAGAGCCCGGACACTGCTGTGCACAGCTCAGCCCATGCTCCAAGCAGCCGGGGTTGGGCTGTCAGCAAGTCTGATTGGCATTAATTGTTTGCGAGATTTTGTTTTGCAAAACCGTTTTGCACACAGTGAATAAACAAGACGGGGAACCAAAGCACACTCTCATCCTTAAATCCCTGAATCAGAGAAAGCGTGCCTGCTCCCATCCGAGAGCACTGCAGAGCAGCACATCGCTGCTCTGGAAGGAGGAAAATATCAGAGAACAGCATTTTTAGTATTTAAACTGAGCCAACTTAATTAACTTGCAAGAAAAAATGGCACAGCACTTTGTACTGGGATGAGCTTTCTTTACAGCAGAAGACAAAGGGCACGTCTGGTCGCCAGCTCAGGCTCCCACCAACACCCCTCTCCTGGCAGGGCTGGTGCTCGGGGCGTAGGTGCCTGTGCGGCGTGGCGGGACGGGGACAATCAGCTGTGACATGTTCAGCCAAGCGGGATCAGAGGGAGATGCCGGGGCCCACCATAACATCTTCATTCTTGCTCTGCAGCCTTAAGTCAAAGCATCTTTGCCGGTGACAGGCAGCACTCGAGTCCCCCGTGTGCTGCGGGGGCAGAGCAATTAGCAGTGCCCTAACAGCGCAGGTGGGGTCAGGCATCCCGCAGCCACACGTTATGGGGGAGCACGCGGGCAGGTAAGGGCACCCCTCGAATAACCAGGAGCTCTGTCAGTGACACGGCGGTGGGGACCAAGTCCTGTCTCGGCTCCATGGCAGCGCTCACTGCTCTCACATTCAAGCCATACCCAGTTCTCCATCAGCAGTTTGAAACCGGAGCGTGAAGCTCTCCATAGGGAGCATGTGTTGATTTGTTTCACGATTTCCATTAATTACCAGGTAAATGAGATCCCCGCACACTCCTTGGGCACCTTGCCTCATCTGTTCAGGCTTTTGACAGCTGCTGGAGCAGTAAGTATGTTTTCATCACATGATGCCTGGCAGGGCATCCTCTCCCTCGCTCTGACCTCCGCAATCATCCCATCTGCTTTATTTCAGCATCCCCCCTTGGAATTTGTTCTCAGCAGCTAAAATCCATCTCAGTGCAGACAGGGGAGCTCTGAGCCCTCGAGGCTTCAATTAGCCGGGGAAAAGTACCTTGGAGCCTTGAGGATGGCTGCAGCTCTTGGGCGAATGCCACCCAGTACACTGAATTTAGGACCTGGCGAAGGGCTTGCGTCAGGCTGAGCTAATGCACGCGAGGCACCAAGCGAATCGATCGCTGGTGCGTTAAACTTTCTCTGCTGAAACCTTTCCTGGAAAGCCAATTAACAGCACCTACTGCCTGCTCTGGCTGCTCTTATTTCGTAATTAAAGTCAGGCCACAGCTGAGCAATAGCGACCTTTGGGGGGAGGCAATGGGAAGAGGGGAATAATCTTTGATTTATTACAAGAGAGAGAGTCCATAGCCTTGCTGCGTGGGGCAGGGCTTCTTCTCCATCCCAGGAGACTTCCAGTGATGGAGAGCAAACTCGGCAAGGTGGGAGGTGCAGCAGATGCCCGTGGCCGTGACTGCCCTTAGCCGTAGGGCAGCCCCCATTAGTGGGTGAGCGAGGGAGGTCCGGGGGGTGTGCGGGCAAGGGGCCCAGGGGAGCCGGCAGCACCCAGACCAAGGCAAATGCAGGCACCTGGAGGACACCAAAACCATCCCCCAACTGCCTCCCTAGGGAGCTGCCCCTCGAGGCGAGCCCTCTGCTCGAGTCCCTGCGTGGAAACGCACCTCCCGGGCCAGGCACGCTCCCACCCCACCATCCTTAATGACCCCAGCCCAGCAAGCTGCATTTCTGATTTAACAAGGATGGTTTCTTTCTGGGGCAGGGGGACTTTTCCGATCAGATTAAGGGGTGGGACACGCTTCTGTACCCACTCATTTACAGCATGTGACATGCCCCAATGATTTACAGGCACGCAGAGGGCCTGCAACCCACTGCGGCTTTCAAGGATTACTTAACACAGGATGGAGTAGATCAAATGCAAATGGGTGGATGGTATGTGAAATACTCCAGCCAGCCAGGGCTGCTAAACCCTCTGGTTTCTTTCACAAGGCTTTGAAATGGGGAAATGTAGCTTCAGATAATTTATTTGCTAGGAGCACTGGGGAGGGCAGGGGAATATTTATGAGCCAAAGAAAATCCACAAGGTATGTCTCTGGGGATGCACCGGCAGGGCACCAAGCGCTGTTGAAGCAGGGAGGGGGGGAACGTGACCCCTGCCTTCAGCCCTGGCTGCCGGGGGGATGAGTTGCCTCCCCGGGGGGCCCGGCCAGAGCCCCCCAACTATCCCCACCAGGGCACGGAAATTAGTGCTGTGCACAGAGCATCTTCTAGATAAGAGGGAAGAGCAAGCACGGGGCTGTTCAGCAGCTCTCTGCAGGCAGGCAGGGACTGCCCCTTGGTCTCTGCCTCCCCGTGGGGTCAGACAAGCTAGTTGGTTATCGGGGTGCAGGCGAGACGGATCCCACGGGGGGCCTTCCCTACACCCCTCCAGGATGCTCAGCACAGCTGGACCCGGAGAAGCCCTGCCAGAATCCCACAAGCGAGGGGACTGAGTTACCAACACCGGGAACTGCTATTTGCTAAAGTAGTGCTCAGAAAAAAATCCTAATCACCATTTATTTTTGTTGGCACTGAAGGTGGTTTCACTGCTCCTCGCGGCATCCAGAGCAGTGGAAACATGGTGCTCACAAGGGAAATAGCTAAGAGGGAGCGGCTCAGCATCTTAATTAGGGGCACTTGATGCAGATAAGAGCCACGCACTGTGAACCTGGCCAGCACCGACCTTCAGCCCCTAACATTCCCATGGATCTGCTCCACTCCGGTTTCTACGTACTTGGCCCTAAGCCAGAGACTTACCTGGAAAAGCAGAGGAAGTCTGCGGTGAGGGGGGAGAAGGTAATTCCTTGACATGCTGTCTTTGGGGATGGGAACTGCAGTTGCTGGAAATTCCTTCCCTGGAAGCTCAGCTCCCTCCCCTCCACGGCTGCCAGGCCCACGCAATGCCTCGTGCTCGGCAGCACGTGCAGCAGGACATGGCTACCCACGGCCCCACGGTTTGTGGGTACAAGGGGAAGCCTCCTGTCTGTGGCACCGGTGGCTCAGCAGGCAATTTCCCACAAGAACGGGTCCAGAAACCAGTTCAGATGGAAAAGGCAGAAAGCAGCTGGGCGATGTAGGGAGGTGGGGTTTTTAACAGAGCCAGTGCAGCCACAAGCAATACTATTAAGCCCAGAAATTCAGCTGGATACCCCCAGAAACGGTGCTCAGCAGCAGCATCTGTAGTCGCAAAGGTAGAGAGCAGAGACAGGAAGGCTCACCGGTCTGGGAAGCAGGCTGGCAGCCCCCAGCACGGCTACTGCCTGCTGAGGATTGCCTCTACCTGACGACGACGACCGTGTGGGGCTGGCCAGCCCCCCAGTCCACTGTCAGCTGCTGGGGATGGTCCCTGGCTCTGCAGGACCCATAAAGCGGCCAGAGCAGGAACAGGGCCAGGCACAGCTCTGCAGACCCTCCTCACCCTGCAGACGCTGCGCGCATCCAAAGCGGCAGCCTGTGCCATCAGCATCAAATCTGAAGCCAGCTCGCGTCTGGGAAAATCATGAACTTAAAAAAGGGGAAAATAATAAACTTTAAAAAAAAAATCCCTCTAAAATAGCATTGTGTGCCTGTGTCCTAACCCCCAGGAACCATGGGTTTAGAGATCAAACCTTATTACTCAAGGGACTGGTATCACCATTTGGTATCAATTTTCCATCTGACTGCTCCTTTTTAGGAATTGTTTCTCTTGCTCCAGAAAACGAGCGCTCCCAGGGAGCCACTGAGTACAGGGAGCCCTGGCTCCACGCCGGCTGCACGTCACCACTCCGAGCCCCACGGCCCCAGATCGCAGCGGGACCTCCCCGCAGGGCACTGCCCCGCACGGATGCACAAGGCAATGGGAAAGGGAAACAGGGACTTGATACAGGGCCACGGTCTGGTTTGCCCCAACAGAGCCGGCGTTCGGCACGTGAACCGCCTTGGGAAGGTGATGGCAGGGTGACTCGGGGAGCCCTGTGCCCACAGCAGCAAGGATGGAGCATCCCAAGGAGAGCATCCCCGATGCTCTGTGTGATGGGCTAAGGCTGTGGCTCTCACTGCCAGGACACAGCGGCACTTCAGTAAAAGGAACTGCTCAAAGCAGCAAATACATCGTGTTTTTTTCCTTCCCTTTTTGAAGGGCAGGAGAATTTCTGACAGCACTGGGTGGAGGAGCTCGTGCATGCACAGGCTTTTTCCCAGAAATGGTCCAGCCCTGACTCTGGTGACTAGTGAGGCGATAAAATTAAGCTCCTGTGTCCTCACGAGCAGGAGGTAGAAGGACATTTAGTCACACTCTTTAGATGAGGCATTGAACACCATAAAGTTTAACACCGACAGCCAATGCACACTTGGGAACAGAGACTTCGCTGCCAAAGCCCAGCAGCCCTTATTTGCTTTCTGCACTGATAACGCACTCGACACAGGCCTCAACACGTTTGCACGCGTGGAGGGTGCACCCACAGCATGGCTCACGCTGGGGGCGATGCTGGGGTCACCCAGCACTGCCCCTCCACCGTGCTGCAAAGGAAGGGATGCAGGCAGAGAACTCTGCAGCACGGGGCACCTCTCAGGCAGGCTGGTCGGCAGCCAAGGTGGCAGACGGCTGCGCAGAGCGCTGTGCTGGCCAAGCACCGAGGGCAGCTGAGGGCCAGGGCTGCCGGGCACTGTTTGAGCCAGCACTGCGGCACAGAGTGGAAAAACACTTTCTGCTCGGTGTCAGACTGAGAAAAGGCTTAAAACAGGGCAGATCCCCATGCACACGCGAGGGAGGGGGGTCCAGGCTGAAGCCCCAGCTCACACGCAGGAGGGATGCTGAGTTAAGCTGCATGCACTCAACCAGGACCTGAGTCCTGCACCATGATGTGACACAGCAGAGATCCCTGCCAGAGATAGGATTAAACCCAACCAGCATGGGAGCACAGGCAAACCCTGCTGTGCCCAGGCACGGGCAGGCCATGCAGGCTCTCCTCCAAAATCACATGAGCTTGTGGTCCTCCCTCCAGCTATTTCCTCCCAGACAGAGAGGTTCATTATGGCCAAAACGCAGGAGAAACCAGGTGCCACAATTGACTTCATGTCCTCCCAGCACCTCTCGGCTGGACTTGGGGCCCTGCAGTCCCACACTCTAGCCTCACACAGGCGGTGCACACGCAAAGCTTGGTCCCCTATAGCTGCCAGGGAGAAAAACACTCCCCCATCAAACATCATGATGCCACCCCTATAACAGCAACAGCATCAGCTACACATTGCTTTTTTTGTGTGTTTTGTTTCAAGTTTTTTAAGCAGTAAGAGCCACAGCTCTGCCCCAGGAGACGCGCCTGCCCACAGCCTCCACAGCAGCAGCCTCACTCACCACTCCGCATCGCTGGGGGATGTTGTCACTGCCGTAGGAGTCTTGCATGCAGGGGACCAGAGCCACAGCTTGTGCGTGCTCAGGAACAAATCTGAACGTGATGAGGAGAAGCAGAGCAAAGACTTGCTGGGACTCAAACCACAGCTTCCTGTGCCTGCTGGGGTTTTAACCCAGCACAACCAGTGATGGGCACCTGGGAGCACTGGGGTGCAGGTGGAGGGGATTAACACAGAGGCTGCTCCTGGTGCAGGAGGGGCTGAGCAGGGGCTGAGTCCCCTCCCTGGCCCTGCAGCCCCAGAGCAGAGCTAGGCTGTCTGTGCTTCAGGGAAGGTGGGATAGGGCTGGAGAAGGGAGCAGGAACAGCTCCCGTGCTGCATTTATACAGCATTTATAACAGCACCCTACCCCTGGTGCGAATGGGGAGGGCTGTGTTATTCCTGCTCTGTCTTCCGGAGGAGGCTCTGCCACACAGCGGGGGGAAATAAGGTAGACACAAAGCCCTGAAAGTCCCCCCCATCTCCTCTGATTCCACCCCGTGCTGCTGCCCAGACCAAAAGGCAACCGCTCACAGCTGGGACGCTCCCAGCCATGAAGCACCTCCTGGACGGAGATGACCCGTTCATCTCCTGTGGCCGTGCCAGCCTGGGTGAGAGGAAGCTCCCAAAGCTCTGCACAGTAAAATGAGATTGCTGTGATAATTCCTGAGCTTGTGGAGGCCAGTTAAAATCCTTGGGAGAATGTGAAAGACTTTAACCCGCCTTGGAGCAGGGGAGGGAGAGGTGCTGTGCCGGCCCCCCTGCAGAGAGCGCTGCACCAGGGGTGCGGGCTGTGCCTCGTCGGCGTTCGGGCTGTAGGAGCCCTGAACACCGCGTACAAAGGCAAAGGGAACTGGCAAGGGAGGATGAGTCAGGGCCAGGAAAGGACTTGGGGGTTATGAGAAGCATTTTAAAATGAATTGGAAACTTCACGAGCAGCCAACAAGGTGACTGAAGCGCAGGAGAAATGTAATCAGAGCGCTCTGAGACGATGAGTAACTGTATTGCAGCGCGGCCGGCCGGAGGGGGGGGCCGAGCGCCAGCAGCTCTGCGGGCCAGGCCCGCCTGGCAGCGCTGTAACCGGGCGGGCAGGGGCTGCTCCGGGTGGGCGAGGGCTGAAGAGCCTGCGGGGGTTTCTGCGCCCACCCGCGCTCCGGCAGGCCGGGCCCTGGGGCTCGCCATCCCCCCCTCAGTTTCCCCACCATCGCGCGGGGGCCGGAGCGGGGTTTGCAAAGCGCCCTGCGGCCCACGCACGCATTAGACGTGCGCGGGCACCCCGTTTCCAGGCGAAGGGCCCTCCCGGCCGGCTGAGCTCACGCTCCCCGCTGCGAGGAGGGCTTGGCCACGGCCGCGGCGAGTCCGCCCCGGGGCCGCCGCGCTGCCTGGGAGCTGCCGTCCCCGTTCCGCCTGCCGTCCCCGGCCCCCCCCCCCCGGCTCGCCGGCTTCAGCACCCGACCCCGTGCCCGGGGCCCCCAGCCCCACCACCGCCTCCGGCCCGGCCCGGCCCGGCCCGGCGCCTCCGCGGCCCCACAGCGCCCCCGGCGGCCCGCCCCGACCCCGCCGAGCCCCCCATCCCCCTACCCCCGGGCAGCCAGGCACCCCCAGACACCCCATCCCCTACCCCCGGGCAGCCAGGCACCCCCAGACACCCCATCCCCTACCCCCCGGGCAGCCAGGCACCCCCAGACACCCCATCCCCTACCCCCCAAGGGCAGCCAGGCACCCCAGACACCCCATCCCCCTACCCCCAAGGGCAGCCAGGCACCCCCAGACACCCCATCCCCCTACCCCCGGGCAGCCAGGCACCCCCAGACACCCCATCCCCCTACGCCCCCGGGCAGCCAGGCACCCCCAGACACCCCATCCCCCTACCACCCCCCAGACACTGACCTACCGCGGCGTGCAGCGCTGCGTTAAAAACAAGAGCTCTTGCAACATATTCTTCTGCAAAGACACCAAAAAAAAAAAAAAAAGAAAGAAAAGCTTGCACGAGGACCAGTATTCCAGTACTTTATTTTATTATTTATTTTCACCTGTACAACAGCAATTAGCACCAGTACATCATTAAAGCTTCAAGCAGGTGAGCCCAAGGGTGGTTATCTTTGATCTGCCGTTAGCTTTGCCGAATGGAGCTGGGTTGTATTCGTGTGAATTGACCGGTTGAGTCTCCTACAGTGCCTCGCCGGAGACAGTGCCTCTGCCCTCTTCCCATCTCAGTCGCCGCTTGCTGAGGCTGTAGGTTGTAAGCCGCTGTTTGCAGGTAGATAATTTTGGATTCAAGGCAAGAGAGAAATTACAGCTGTATTTTAAGCATCCATGAGGACTAATGCCGCAGAAATAATCCAGCAGTACTGGCCACAAGAAGGGACTTGGCTAGTCCCATCCTCCCTGCAAGACATGCTTTGGGCATCTAGGCGAGTTCAGCCTATGGGCCAAGTTCTGGGTAGGTGCTACCCTCCCCCTTGGTGGCCTGGGCTATACCCCAACTGTTTCCATGATAAGACAGCCTAAGCCCAGCTGCAGGACTGGGGACATGGCCGGCCAGGAATGCACCAGCATAGGAACTGCTGGTGTCAGTTTTAGCTCGTCCTGCCTAGTAAGAGGGACGGAGGTGGAAGAGGACAAGTATTGCTTACCCCACTAGAAGGTCACAGGGCTGTCCTAGACAATTGCAATGGTGTCCAGTTCACAGCAGTATCCATGCCATATGCAGTGCAACAAGTCCTCTGGTCCAAGAGAGACCAGACACCCTCCACACTCTGTTTCATCCTTGTCAGAGGCACCAGCACCGTCCCTTTTGGCTTTCCTAAGGGCTACCCTGGCTCCCAGTTGGAAGCAGGGAAGGCAGGTGTGGTAGACAACTACTGATCTGTAGTTAGCCGAGAATACCCCTGGGCTTTGGGCTTCCTTCCCACTAAAGAGTGACCCCAGCCCACCCACCCCCCAGTTAACATGCAGGGTTAATCCTCATTTCAGAAATCTGCAATAGTTTCATCAAATCTTACTAAGGCCATCGTTACTTTCACGATTGCACAGAGCTTCCTCCAACTCAAAAGCACAAGTATCTTCGTTAATGCTCAAGGAGAGGGTCAAGCGCAGGCAGCACGGGCAGAGCGACGCGATGGCCTCCAGCACCGACAGTGCACAGCCAGAAGAGCTGACCCCGGACGGCTGAGCCGGCAGCAGGGACAACTGTCTGTCAGGAGCTGAGTGACAGGTCAGATGCACCGCCAACTTTTTTGGCAAGGCTCATCTCACGCAGTCACCTAAAGCAAGGAGAGGCTAAGTAAAAGGGCTCTGGACTGGAATCGCTGGAGCACAAGGTCATGGCACAGAATTCGGGCTTTAAAAGTCACCACTGTACTCTCCAACACACGCAAAGGCGGGAGCAACCCCAGGCAGGCTCCAGGCACCCTGGGAAGCCTTTAGGAGAGACATAACTGAAGTGACAGCACCCAGAATTGATTTGCGGTGTAGTCCAGTCACATCAAGTGGCAATAAAAACATAAGTGGCTTCAGGACAGCAAGCCCCATTTGCCTGAGATGAACGGTGGCTTTTAAAAAGATCACTAAATCCCATCAGCGCTACGTATACAAACCTCATTTATTTTAAAGGCTCCTGTTAAAGTGCCTTTTATTCCTAGCAACAGGCAGTTTTAAATCGCAAAATAACTTCTCGGATCAGCCAGCAACCGTCTTCATTCCTGCTGGCCCACAGGGAGAGAGGGGCTGTGGCAAACGCCGGCCCCTTGGGGACAAGGGCTCTTGAACACTGTGTTTTGGGTGTCTCGATGAGGTCTCCTGTGCCCCAGCGTGGGAGTGCTGGTGCAGCAGTACTGTCCCGTGGCTTTGGCGTGGTGCGCAGGGTCTCCGCTGAGTTGCCCGGGATGACTTCACCTTCCAGAGACCTCTGGGCATCCAAAGCAGGTCTCGCCCCAGCACAGACGTGTCTCAGTGGGAAGCGTGCCGGGGCCGGCAGCTCAGGCTTCGGCGGCGTCCTGGCTCAGCGTGCCAGCGTCGTGTAGGAGCGGTGTTGTCTCGGAGGAGGGGGGCGGTTTGCTCTGTGCGGTGGGATGGCGCGGGCTCTTCTTGGAGGCAGGTCTCTGAAGAGGAGAGGACAGCGGTTACAGCCCCGCACTCAGCAGTGGCACTGGGGTCAGACCTTACAGTGCGCAGGTGCAACCACATCCCCACTTGGGACACACGTGCCCCAAACCTCTTGGACTTTCACGTGACCCTGAACCCTTTTCTGAAGGCTTCTTAAACCGAAGATTTTTGCACCTCCTCCCCTAACAAAAGGAAGTTACTTGCATTCCTGCCCGCTGACACTTGTAACACTCCCCAATGCCCAGCCTGAAGAGCTGTGTCACCGAGCAGAGGACCTACGGGACAAAGTCAGCGTGCTGCACAGCATCCGGGAAAATGAAAGGGAGATGGACAGGGTCTTCTCAGGGACACAACAGCTTGAAGACCCCCAGACCCCAGCTGCAGTAGAGACACAGACAGCACCCATCCCTCGTATAATGGTAAGTGCAACCTCTGGGGAAAGCGAAGGATGGAAGCTGGTGCTTTCTGGCACCAAGAGGAAGGCTCCTGCTCCACCTAAAGGCTTACAACTACAAAATAGGTTTACCGCCCTCAAAGTTGAAAAGGAGCCAGATTATGTTTTAAAGCAGATCATGTGGGCCCCCAACCCTAAATCATGCAAGACCCCCAGGAGGAAGCAGCAAGTGACAGTAGTGGGTCACTCCCTGCTGCTGGGGACAGCGGCACCCATCTGCCCACCTGACCAGCCACCTAGAGACATTTGCTGCTTGCTGGGGACCTGGATCCAGGGTGTTGTGGAGGGACTGTGAGGCTTATCTAACCCTTTGACTATCACCTACTGCTTCTTCTGTGTGGGCACCAATAATACCACCAGGGCCACCTGGAAAGTATCAAAAGTGACTACAGAGCTCAGGTGGGGGGAGATAGCGAGGGCAAAAAAGCTGGTTGATATTCAAAGATCACCTCCTCCAAGCTCAAGAGTGGTCCATCCCAACGAGCATCCCAAGTCAGGCAAAAATGCCAGCAGGCCTATGTGGATGAACAAGGAGCTCCTGGCCAAACTCAAACGCAAAAAGGAAGCATACAGAAGGTGGAAGCAGGGACAGGCAACCTGGCAGAAATACAGAGGCACTCTCCCAGCATGCAGGGATGAAGTTAGGAAAGCCAAAGCCCAACTGGAATTGAACCTGGCCAGGGATGTCAGAGACAAGAACAGCTTCTGTAAGTACACAGGTGACAAAAGGAAGACTAGGGGACATGTGGGCCTGCTGCTGAACAAGGCAGGGGACCCCAGAGACCAGCAGAAAGCCTGGAGCAAGGAAGACGTGCCCTTGGTGGAAGAGGATGAGGTCAGATAATACTTAAGCAACCTAGCCATACATAAGTCCATGGACCCTGATGGGATGCACCCATGAGTGCTGAGGGAGCTGTGTACTGTCACTGCAAGGCCACTTCCCATAATCTTTGAACAACCTGGCAACTGGGAGAGGTGCCCAAAGACTGGAGGAAAGCAAATGTCACTCCTATCTTGAAGAAGTTCAAGAAGGAAGACCCAGGGCACTACAGGCCAGTCAGCCTCCCTTCAACCCTTGGGAAGGTGCTAGAGCAGCTAATCCTAAGAACCATTTCCAGGCACATGAAGGACAAGAAAGTCATCAGGAGTAGTCAGCATGGCTTCACCAAGGGGAAAACATGCTTGACCAACCTGATAAACTTCTATGATGAAATGACTGGCTTGGTAGATGAGGGGAGAGCAGTGGATGTTGTCTACTTGGACTTCAGTAAGGCTTTCAACACTGTCTCCCATAAGATCCTCATGGAGAAGCTATGAAGTATGGGCTCGATGAGCAGACAGTGAGGTAGACTGAAAACTGACTGAACAGCCAGGCCCCAAGGGTCATGAGAAGTGGCGTGAAGTCTAGTTGGAGGCCAGTAACTAGCAGTGTACACCAGGGGTCAATACTGGGTCCAATCCTGTTTAACATCTTTATTAATGCTGATGACACAAAACTGGGAGGAGTGGCTGATACAGCAGAGGGTCACACTGCCCTCCAGAGGGACCTCAACAGGCTGGAGAAATGGGCTAGCAGGAACCTCATGAGGTTCAACAAGAGGATGTACAAAGTCTTGCACCTGGGGAAGAACAAGCCCATGCACCAGTACATGCGAAGGGTCACCCAACTCTTAAGCAGCTTGGCAGAAAAGGACCTGAGGGTCTTGGTAGACACCAAGTTGAACATGAGTAAGCAGTGTGCCCATGTAGCAAAGGCAGCTAATGATATCCTGGGCTGCATTAGGAGTGTTGCCAGCAGATCGAGGGAGGTGATCCTCCCCCTCTACTCATCACTGGTGAGGCCACACATGGAGTCCTGTGTCCAATTCTGGGCTTCCCAGGACAAGAGAGATGGAGCTACTGGAAAGAGTCCAGCAAAGGGCCACTAAAATGATTAAGGGACTGGAGCATCTTGTATGTGAGCAAAGGCCAACAGAGCTGGGACTGCTTAGCCTGGAGAAAAGGTGTCTCAGGGGGATCTTATCAATGTATACAAGTATCTGAAGGGAGGGTATAAATACAGAGCCAGGCTCTTCTCAGTGGTGTCCAGGGGACAGGACAAGAGCCAACAGGCACAAATTTAAATGCAGGAGGTTCCATCTGAACATTAGGAAACACTTTTTCTGTTGTTTTTTTTTACTGTGAAAACCATAAAAACTGGAACAGGTTGCCCAGAGAGGTTGGGGAATCTCTATCCTTGGAGATATTAAGAGACATCTGGACATGGTCCTGGGCAACAGGCTCTAGGTGACCCTGCTTGAGCAGCAGGCATAGACTAGATGACCTCCAGAGGTCCCTTCCAACCTCAACGATTCAGTGATTTTGTGACCCTGTAATACAAACCCAGATATTTTCCACATCAGAAATTCCCTCTCGAAAGCCTTTCCATCGAGGCTCCCCGCATGCAGGAGGGGAGTGACCACCCACCAGTTGACAACCGCCGTTACCCTCCCCAAGTTTTTACCCATTTAAAAAACTTACCTCTGGATCTCAAACACTTAGAGGAGGGGGAAAAGGTGAGAAAAGTGTTTCCTCACACCAGTCCTACTTTTCACTCTGATCCCTGCTAACATTATTAGGGCTGCAGATCAGGTACACCAGGAGAAATAATAAGAGCATGTGCTTGCAGCCCGGTTAAGTGTGAGTATCAAGACATCTAAAGTGCCCTGAATAAAGCCACGAGACAGCATCATCATATCATTGCCAAGAGGGTATGTCTGGTAGATGTGGACAGTACACATTTCCATTTGATTGGTTTTAAGCAAGGCTTAATCAAATCAGGATGAGAGAAAAGTGTGTTACCTTGACTGGGTACCCACCTACAGTCTGGCTTCCCGCAACACCATCCCCTTAACTGGAGGCAGCTTTTTGGCAGAGGCGGCCTGGTTGGCCTTATTACTGTCTGAGTTCTTTTTATTGCTACTCCAAAATAAAGAGCATTTTTCCTAGAAGACAATCAGGCTAGTTTATGGTGCACTTGGACATGAATTCTACAAGAGTTCCAATTTCAGGAGGAGATTTTAAATCATTGTTTAACTAGAATCTAGTTATTAATGAAGATTTCAAAATTTAGGTTAAACTAAGCTCTAGTTAAGATTTTGGTCAGTGTCAAACCAGTTTTAAAATGGTCTGTTTGCCTTTTAAATGTGTCACCACACAGGCTTTAGGCCATGTTAGCAGAGGAGAGCTATAATGCTGCATCTGGGCATGTTTTGTGGCTGTAGATTTACACATTTTTAGAACTGCAGGTCCAACAGATGCATTTCAAACTGGCTCCACTATACACTAGACTAAGATTTAAGTGTTTCACAGTACCTCATCTGGACTGGGTTTAGAGCACACTGCTCCCTCCAGAAGCCAGAGGCACATAAGATACTCCAGGAAGGAGTTGGGTTCAGGGAGACGTTCGTGCTGGCAGACACACGAAGGTGCGGACAATGCCCCCACTCAGGGTCCCCTCTGACACTGCCTGTGACTTCAAGAGCAAGGACTGTGCATGATTACATGATTAAGCAATCATCGCTAGATCAGCAACACTTCAATCACATGAGGAACACACCTTGGCTGCAAATTGCTATCTTCCAGTTCATAAACTCTTATCTACTTATTAGTCAGAGAATTTCATGTGTTGTTGCACAGCTTCCTTAGAGATTTATAAGGTCACTGAAGCTTTTCAATCACTTCCCAGGTAGTCAGGCACTTCCTGTAGTTGATTTTTAGTTCTAGCACTTCATGACACTTTTGGCTGAGCACCCGAATACAGCTGGCTTACACCTGGGTTTGGGATATTTCACAAGCAGATATTCAGCTGACTTGAGTGAATTTAAAATCCATCTTTTCTTCCTGACCCTTTCTGGCATGGTTAAGGCTCTGATACCAGGAATTAAGACCTGCAGAAAGCAGGGTGAGGAAATGCCAGCCCAGGGCTGCATAAGGTCTTAGAAATAGCTGCCCAGCAAATACAGGTATTTTTCAGATATGCTGGTGCTATGCAGCAGAGTGAAGTCTGTTTGCCAGCAACCACTTGCATTTGCAGAAGCAGAGAGGTTCAGCACACAAAGCCTGACCATCTCGGGAGCACAGTAAGGGTTTAACACTGAGCCCTCGGCCCTAGCATCGCTCCCACCCTGCAGGGAAGTGCCTGGAGGAACAAGGAGATTTGGGATCATGTGTTTAAGTCAATTAAGCAGTTGTAGGCTTGGTTAAAATCCAATTACATGATACTCTGAGAACTCTGGCACTATTTAAAGTGGGTTTGCATTAGTGTTTCAGTAAGGGCAGTTACAGGAGGTTGAGCAAAAGCAGCCCCTTGCACGTGCTCTCCCCTTAGCCTGCTCTCATCCTAAGCATTGCCTTTTTATCCCCATAAGTAGCCTCTTCACTTCTGTAGCTTTAGAGCCAGCTCAAGCTGTTTGACTGTAGTGCAAAACTAAATAAGCTTGCTTTGATATAGGTTAGGGTAGGGAGTTAGATCCCTACTTCAAGAGCTAAAGCTTTTAGAGAGCTTAGTGTTATCAGATGAATGTTTTGGAGCCGGAGCCACAGATCTCCGTCAAGTGTTTTAGCTGTTTTATATTCTGCCTTTACAGCTCAGCTCAGACTCATGTGCCAGCCAGGCACCCTCACTGCCCGCCCCATCGTGGGCCAACTGCTACCCAGCTGCCAGCTCCCTGCAGGCTTCTTTGCTTCTCAGTAAGCCCAGATCCACAAGGGCCCTGGGGGTTTAACTTCCAGAGCTATTTGGAGAAGTTTGCAGGGAGACGAGTGAGTTTCAGTGAAAGACAGGGTCCAGTCTGCGCTGAGAAGCAGCCACGGTGTCTGTGCCCCTTCTGCAAGAACACAGCGACTGCATTTCCTTTGTGGAAAAGTTGTGCTCAAGTAGCTACATCCCCTCGAGAAGGCTCTGTTCAGATTAGAAAACTGTTGGGACCCTGCAGAGATGCTCAGATTTGTGCAATGGCACAGACCTGCTGCTTTCCACGGAGGCTGGGCTGATGAGCTAGGCTTGCTCTTTGATTAGCTGGATGAGCTGAGAAATGCCTCCTCCTACAGGAACCCACTTCCATCACTGTTGTGCACTGAGATGGCCAGAAATGCTTTTATGTTATCTATTTGCAGCCCAATTTCTAGACGGCCAAGGAAGTCCTGCTGCTACGTGCTGGCACCTGGCATCACTAGGACATGGTTTCTGCCATCAGCCAATATTTCCTCAGGAGTGTTAGATTGTCAGCCTAATCTACATCATCTGATTAAGTCTGATTTGACTAACAGCATTTCCCATTAGACATCTGCAAGTTTTACCTGACTTGTTGCCATGAGTACAGCTGCTGAGATAATGAGCGGGACACTCAGCCCAAGGAAGATATACTGCAGGTAGTCCAGCAGGGATGGGATCAGCACCAGATTGGTGTAAAACTGCTTTAGGACTGAGCCTTCAATGGATCCACTCTGCTCAAAAAAAGCAAAGTTGTCAGTGGCATTTCCCTCTCATCCAGGGCCGAGACCAGCTGCACAAACTCCTCTCCCACCACCTCCCAGCACAGATTAGGGAATTTATGCAATATTCAGTCAGGCTGGAAGCTTTTACTAAACAGCTGGAGTCAGCTGGACCTGCACACAGCTGGAGACTGCACTCCCTGGCCCACATGAGCATGGGGATGCTGGCAGCTCTGTTCTGGGCCCTATTTAACCCCACATCTAGGACAGAGCCGGAGGTTTACCAAGTATAGTGCAGGGTTTGTTCAGCTCAGATGGATTAAACGACATAGCCAAGTATTGCAAAGCCTTCTGTTGGTGCTTAATTAGTCTGGCTGGCTTAAAGCATTATTCAAAGTGGAGTTTTCCCAGCCCTGGGTGATGGGGAAGCAGTTTCCCCCCTCCCACAGGAGTGGCTCTGCAGAATCAGGTCGAGGAAGGCAGCTCACCTCTGCAAACCACAGCAGCGGCAGGACCACTGGCTTAATCTTCCCTGTTTGACTAGGTGGGGGAAGAAAAAAAAAGATACACACTTAGATTTCTGGTTGATCAGGCTACAACCAGTGTCAAAATTCTTCCTAAAGGGACAGGTCTGACAGACTGATAGTGGCCAGGAAACCGGTGTAAGGAGGTAGCAATTCCTGCTGCTTCAGTGAGCTGCTCCCCCTTGAGGGACCAGGTCCAACTTGGGCCTTTCATGCAAGAGCAGAGCTTATGCTTCCATTCGTGCTTAACTGCCTGATGACAGCAGCAAGTGCCATCCCAAGTCTGGGCTCCAGGGACATGAACTCAGTGAACTGGAATGCTAAACTTCATGCAGCTCCAAGATGTCTCAGTCACCTGCATGGTACCAGAGGGTAGTGCAGGCAAGTTCACAGCGTCGGGGCTGTCTGCTGGTGTACGCAGGAGAGCCAGTCAAAGCAGCAAGTGCACGCTCCCACCCTTGTGGGTATTTAACATCTGGCACCACACAATTGTTGGAGCCCTTCTGTTTGCTTTTAGAGCTGAAAGTGTCTTTTTGGACATAGGCTTCAACTGCCAACCCTGTAGGCAGTGTCTGTTGCCTCCCCATGTTGGATGTAACACCTTCTGAGCAGCAGCACAGTGCAGGGGAACTGCTCCTGTGCCTCACCAGGAGACACAGTCCATTTACCAGCTGTCCGGTCAGGTGCAGGAATGCTGCAGGAGCCAAGCAAACAGGCAGCCACACGCTGCACTGCTAAAGGATGGCAGTTGGAGGCCACTGGAATAGCTGATACTTCACCACACGAGCCAGTTGGCTTCTGCAACTGTGACAACTGGTAATGTTATAGCTACTTCATCTTTGGGGAGAGTAAACTCTGCAGTGACCCCAGTGTCAGCAGCACTCCCTGCTTGAGAAAGGAAGATGGCCATTTCTAAAAGGTGACTACTTACATTATACCAGACACCTGCTTTATGTACAGATTCAGCTGGAGCCTGATGGAGCAATTCATGGGGATGCCCGTCACCTGCATAGGAAGAGATGAACCAGTTCATCAGTACAGTCAATATTTTTCTGGAGAGCTTTGCAGAAGAGCAGCCCTTTGCTTTTCAGCATAGCTGCTCTGGGTGCCACCTTCCAGAGCGATGGACTGGATCATCCAGAGATCCCCTGCAGTCACCACACACAAGACCAGGAGCGTGGCTGGGGTTTCCACCAAAGCACAAGCATCGGTCAAACCAGGCACCAGTCCGCAGGCTCTGGGGATGACTGCTCACTGGGGGATGGCACTGTCCCCATGGCAGTTTGCAGTCTGTCCCCTTCACTTGAATGCTCAACAGCCAGCAAGTGTTGCACACAGCAGCATCCAGAAGGGAGCACCTCCCTTGGGGTGGTCTGAAGGCACAAAGCCAACCTGAACATACGTGGCTGCTGTAGAAGGCGGCAGCACACATTCTGTGGGCAGACAGCGTGAACCAGAGAGGTGTTGTGTGACCCAGAGCTTGTAGGACTGAACCTAGACAAGTTCAAATTACCAAGCACAGGTTGCATATGCTAAGTAACTCCCTAGGCAGGATGTTTTAAAAGCAACTTCAGTGTTTTCTGAAGCCTGATGAGCCTCTTGTTGTTCATCCTACCAGCAGCAGGATGGAAACACATCAATGCAAAAGATTCCTGCACACAGCAGAGGACAAAACATTTCTCATAACTAGGAACCAACAGCCACTGTCCAGCAACACCCTAAGACCATGAAAACACCACACTTCAAAGTTGGTCTTGTTGACACCCATTAAGGCATTGGTTTCTCATGACACTGCAGTTTTGCAACACATTAAGGTCAGAAAGTTTGTTGGATTTCCCCTGTTTGTACTCAGCAGGCTGCAGCTAGATAAGAATACAGTTAATTGTACTGTTATCAGTAGATGTTTTATACTGTAATAAGCTTAATTAGATTTCCCTAACTCCGATAAGAAAAGCAGAGAGAACCCAATGCCTAGATAAGAAGCACATCTTACTTTACCTCAAGAGAGGTGACTGGTTTCTTGCTTGAGGAAACACCACTGAACGTCTGGAAGATCTGACCACATGCAACACAGGCCATGAGCAGAAGATCCCAGAGTCCCCTCCCCATCAGCAGCTGGGATAATGATGGCTCAGGACAGCCCAGCTCATCACCACTGGAGCTGGGACTTCACCCTTGTGCTACAGATATGCACAAAGCATAACACTGCGACAGTCCAGTGCAGAAGCAGCCAGATAAGCAAGTTGAGAGCAGAAGCCAGCCCAAGAATTAGGGCGATAGCTTCAGCTACAGCATGGTCTTCAGACTTTGCCAGTCATGGCAGTACATGTTTGCAGATTTGGGGCATAACTGGGCTGCTTCTAGATACACCTCCTGGTGTTATAGACCTGAGTCAGTAGAAAGAACTTGACTGTGCTTATCAGAACAATTATGCTTATAATTAGTTCTGCAATTCTCTAGAAGCCAGGCTAATTACTCAATTAGTTTATGGCTTCAACATTTTTATCTGCACGACCTCACCAGTCTTTGCACTCTGGAACCTGCTCAAATCAGTGCCATGAGAGCAGAGCGAGGCCACCACGCAGCCGTTGGCAGGCTTCCCCACCCAGCCCAGCCTGGACCCCCAGCACAAGGAGAGGACCCCCCAGGCTCACCCACCGGGTGCACGTCAAGGAAGAGCGCGTGCTGGTCCTTGCTGGGGTGCAGGCCTTCAACAGCGTTCACCAGGGCTGGGTCAGCATTGTAGAAGTGAGGATGGGAAATGAACATTGGTGCATCTGGATGAGAACAAAGACACCTTAAGCTCATCCAAACCTATCTGAGATTTTTTGTTGAGGTTTTTAAGCCGTTGCAGCATTTTCTCCTGAACAGGCTTTTATACTCTTCTCCTCCCAGGCAGAAGGCTCCTTCCCTTCCCTCCCTGCAGCTTATTCCATTGCTCTGGGAGGGTTGAGACCCGGTGTTTAAGCCACCTTCTCCCCCCACACATGACACAATGCTGTGGTAACTTGCTGTACCCAGACACGGGTTAGGACACTAAGTCTGAATTCTCACTCCTGCGTGACTGGCACTTGGCATCCAAAGTTAACATTTAATTTGGTAGTTACATGGCCTGCCTCCTCCCACCCTTGCTCCCCTACCTGCTCCCTCCCCAGCCCAGGGACACAACGCTCCCATCATATCCTTGGGCATTCCCACAAACGCCAGGCTGTCGTAGGGCCATGGACCAAGGGGACTTTGGCCACAAGGATTTTCCTTCCTTCCCTCCTTGCTGAGATGCCTGCGGGAGTGCAAGCAAGAACGCCACGCACGCAGACCCCAGCAGTACCTTTGAGCACTCTGGCAGATGCAGAGCCAATTTTCCAGACAGACAAGCTTATATCATGTCCCTGCTGTTTAATAACAGCACAGCAGGGACAGCCTGGGGAGGAAAGGACTTACTTTGCCTACAGGTACTGACGTTCTGGATGCCAGACTGCATGCAGGGGCAGAACCCTTCGTTGGGTGGATAGTCCGTGCCATTGGCAAAGAGAGTTTTCGGTGCCACAAAGCGATAGGTGGGCACACCCTCGAACTTCCCAGACTGCTCGTACACCAGTGTCATGGATCTGGAAGGGTTTCAGTGGAGAAGGATCAGGATCAGCCAACAGGTTTCCACTCCAGAACCTAGCTCTTATCTTCACTGGATAAGATGCCACTGCAACGTAACTTAGACTTTGAGATCAAGATAAACACTTGGACCAATGCTTTGGATGGGGCATGAGTATTTAAGCCATTTCCTTTCCATGTTTTAAGCACAGATAAAGAGCTGGTCAGGACTAGTTATGGAGAGAAGCCACAGGCTTATAAGTCTGTTCGCAGTATCCAGACGATATTTGTTTAAAGGCATGTAGTAATCCCCAGGACTGCTCTCCAAGAGATAATACCCTCTTTGTGCAAGCCTTGGCTCTGAGGTAGAAGTGCTCTGTCACAGGGGATGAACACCAGCTAAATCTCTTTTGCAGCACAACTCCAGCATATAGGCTGTCAGGGGAGTGGAAAGTTTTACTACGTTATGCAGCAAGATTTTTTTCTTGATACACAGGGTAGTGACATTATGCTGCATTATTGCTACCAGCTGGCCAGGACAGATGCAAGTTTCCAGGAGGGAAGTTTGCTCCCTTCACACTCAAGCAAGGTTTGCAGGGATGCAGAAAGCCTGGGCAGGCCAAGGGGATGCTTATTCCTACAGCTGCCTTCTGACACCAGGACCAAGGACGGGGGATTCAAGGCATGTTCAGCAGTTATGTGCATGCCCCTTGGCTGTGCTCACCTTCCAGCAAGGAGGCAGAGGCTGCTGCAGCACATCAGCAGGATAAAGTCTTGCCTACCTTGCAGAATATCCAGGTAGTTGCATCTCAGCATCAGCTGCACTTAACATGCAAACAGCATAGGAGATGAGCCCTGCATGCCCTGCAGCAGGGCAGATATGCTCTTAGTCTATCAGCTGATGTTTGTGACTCCTTCCTAGCCATCTGGGCTAGCAGAGAGGCTGAAATAAAGATTTGGGGAGAAGAGACAGCACTGCCTGGTGAAGAGGCAGAGCCACTTCCTCCACAGCACTGTCCTGTGGGAACCTCCTGCGCTAATAAGAAACCAAGCTTGGTTTCCTCCACTTCACTTCATGCCTTGCCTGGAAACATGCTCCATTCCCCATAAAATTTCTGTAGTTTTACAGAAACAGGTATGTGTATTTAAACTTTGATTACTGGTAAACTTCCCTGTAAGTCCTTGGCTCTGTGTCCTTTGGGTATTTGCTGATGTCCCTTGCATAGAGGAATTCCTGCACTAATACTTGGCTCAGCTGACTTTGCTTGTTCCGCTGAAGAGGTCATTGTTCTCTATTCAGCATAGGCACTTGCTTGTTTTGCAGCACTATCTACAAAGCCTGAATTAAGATTATCTTCCCCAAGCTGGGGACAGGGGTTTGTGCCACTGCCTGCCTCCCGGCCTCCCCTCCTTCCAGCCTCAGGGAGTTTCCACACAGGCAGGCTCTGCAGGATACTTTAACCCCTGTGTGATCAGCTACAGTCAGGGTGTCTTATACAGAACCGACATGCACAGCAGTGCATGAAGTAGGCAGCAAAACAAAAAAACTGAAGAAGCCTGGAAACGGTGGCACAAGCCTCCACATCACCACTTCTGCAAGCATTGAGTCAGCTGAAAGAGTTCTGCAAATGGTTATAGCAGCATTTCCTTATGACAGCTCCTACTTCTCCCTCTTGCCTCCCACTTCTTATCTAGACTGGTTATTTTCTACTGATTCAACATGGGCAAGTTAGACTCCTCCAGTGATCAGGAAGGTATTTATGAATACCACAAGACACTGCTAATTAGACTACTGTTGTTTGCAAAGCTCAGATACGGCAACACTGAACTGCAGCTGAACTTTAACTACAGAAACTAGTCCCGAGCCCTCTGCGTCACTGCACAGGTAATCTGTGTGCGCAGGACAAGCACTGCATCTCCTGCCACCTGCACGGGGACGAGCTGGCAGCTGTGGCCTCACCTGCAGGCATCAGGGCTGTAGAACTCCAATGATGTTGGGGACATGAACGGTGGCCACATCTCCCCTGCGGTCCCATTGATCATGTTGCACTCGCTGCTCCGCCAGTAGCTCACCTGCAGGACAGATGTAGAGAGAAGAGCTCAGAATGACGAGCTTGCTGGAGGGTTGGCTTCCACCCCTGCGTGGGACATCCACCACTCTACACTGCTTCCATAGGAGCTTGAGATAGCAACACTGAAGAGCTTCCAAGATCCTTCCCGTTCAAACACCTGCCCAATTAACGGAAAAACAGGACAAGATCCCCCTGTCCCAAGTGCTCCCGCAGTGGCTGATCTGTAGATTCAGTTCATTTTAGTTAGGAGTGGAATTCCACAAGGGAAGAATAAGCACTTCTTTAACAAGGACATTTAAATAACACCTTAAACACAGGCCAGAGGAGCCTGGGACTTCAACCATTAGAAGCAACCACCTCGGTCAGCATTTGAAGGGAGTCCAAGTGACACTGATGATGAGCTGCACTTAATGCTTCAGGACAAGCCTCTTGTCATATGGCTGCCTTCTGGCAATTTGATAGGACTGAAGTTGCAGCAGTTGAAGTCCCATAGAAACTTGCCTTCAAAGCTACAACAGCACTGAGAGCTTTCAGTTTATCTTGCCTTAGATCAGGCATTGACCCCATATTAGAGGTTTGCTGCCCGACACTTACCTTCTTTAGTCCATTCCATGAATCCACTATGTGAACTCTACTGATGTTCTTCATGCCCGTGTTCACTGTGAACAGTCCTGAATTGGAGTTGTTAAACTGCAGAGGGAAGAAACTAACTTTTAATCCATTATACACAGCAAGACTGCAGTATGTTAGTGACTTTGCATGCTTTGTCAGCTCTAGGGGTGCTTCACATGAAGCTAATGAACTTTTACTTATTTCAGTTGCCAAGTATGACAGCTTCCAACACGTGCATTTCTGCTTGAGGGGAGAATTAAGGCAGCCTTACACAACCACTACCACCTACACATGGCTGCTCCAAACAGTTACACACAGCTGCTCCAAACAGTTTGTGAGGGGGATAGCCCAGAACTTCAATCCCAAGACCAATATTGCTGCAATGTTAGTGTTCCCAGCAACAGTTTGCTTACCTCTATAAATAAGCCAAACTTCCCCTTGAAAGGGATCAGGCCAGGAACAAGCATATTTATTGTGTCTACAAGAGGGTCTTCATACCCCCACATGATCTCCCCCACCGTCCGGTTCATGAACGCCTCCTGTTTCAGGCCAGCCAGGGCTCCACTTAGTAAAAGTTTCACAAAGTTTGGCAGGTTTTCCATCATTACAGCTGCTCCCTGGGAAAGAAAACAAACCTCTTGAGATAAGAGCCCCATCTTTACAAAAGAGGAAGCAATGCATCTTTGGTGCTTAGCAAGGTCCTTCTGCTGCACCGATCTACAGCCCAAGAGAAATCCTTTGGACAAACTGAGGTTCACCATTTATCCCCAGTTTGGGAAGAAAGCAGTTGAAGGCTCACAGGCTTCAGTTCCTCAGAGGACACTCAGACAAGGCTGCAGGTTTGAGCCCAGCTGCTTTGCCAGCCCCTCTGCACACTCTGCTTTTGGAAGGGTAACAGCCCAACATGACAACCAACACCCAGAAAGCAGAAAACTGCATTTTATAAGCTTAACTACCTCATGGCTTGATTAGGCTTAAGCCCTACAAGAAAGTAAGCTTTGAGTCAGCATTGGACATCATTGCCCTCCCCGCAAGCTCAGAAGTTGGTACCCACCCAAGGAGCAAGTTCTTACCATCATCAAAATGTTTGGCACAACGATGTACTCTTCTTCGCTGCCATTGGACAAGTCTGGCTGGAAGAAGAGCTTCCGGTACTCCAGGAAGGAGACAGTGTCATTGTCATGGAATGTGATATTTGTTTTATACCTGAACTCTCTGCAAAGAGACAAGAGAGATCATGGGAACCTTCCCCCACACAGTGCCCCTGCAACGCCTGTGGAGCAAGGATGGGCTGCACAGGCCTCGGCTTGCTTCTGAAGAGTAGAGGAAGGAGACTGAACCCCAGCAAGAAG
This sequence comes from Ciconia boyciana, assembly GCF_034638445.1. Taxonomy (NCBI): domain Eukaryota; kingdom Metazoa; phylum Chordata; class Aves; order Ciconiiformes; family Ciconiidae; genus Ciconia; species Ciconia boyciana. The sequence goes on from NC_132948.1 coordinate 10,878,243, forward strand.
CCATGGGACAGCAGGGCAGGCAGCATGCCAGGGAACAGGCGGTATCAACCTCGCACCCCGACCAGGGTTAGGGTCTAGCAGGAGGAGATGGCAGCCTGGGAGGGAGGCATCCCTGACAGATGGGATTCTGCAGCAACTTGCAGACACCAAGTGTTTCTTCTCAGCTGACAAGAAGTCTGAGACAAAAGCATAAATCCCCTCTGCCACTTCGCCTACAGCCGCTGAAAAGCCCAGCCCTATCAGAGAGACGCCCAGATAAGCAGACCTACACCAACCCACACGCCAAAACAACCTGCAAAACAGGAGAGGACCAAACAAAATGGCACAAGCCCCACCAATGAGTCCACACTGATTTGCCCCAGAGCTCCCTGATGGCTCCCAGGTTCAGGGCAGCTCAACCCTCCATGCAGCATCACGGCTCTCCTGCTCCTCAGGGCTTTGGGCCACGCCATCTCCTGCACACTGCCCAACATCACTCTGCTCCGTGCCATGGGTGCAGCCCAGTCTCATGGGGGCTGCAATGCTCCACAGTAGCATGAGATTGTCCCCAACATTGCAAGCCTGTTACGGCTCCTGAGGAAGCTGAAGCTCAACCCACCAGCAAAAACAAAGTCCTTTATTGTGGAGCCTCTGTTTTATGGCCCACATTAGGGAAGGGCACTAATCTTCCTCAGCAGGAACACAAGGACACTAATAAGCTTTGCCCCTTTGTTTATTCTTATTTATGGTAAGTGAAGCCTTTTCCCCAAGCCAAGTGACTGATGCGATCACAACATACAGAATCCACATGGTCTTATGGTGTGACCTAGCAAGCCGAGGGGAAACAAGGGCATATACGTACTGCCAGGTTTCCCGCCAACACTACTCAAACAGCTTTGGATTAAACCAGTAATCTTCCCACATGAGCTTGCTTAGGCTGCTGACCTAACTTTGCCTACATGTGTAGGCACTAATGTGTTGAATATTGCTATTTATGGGTAAGTTCACATGCTCAACTCAACATCAACCATCACTTCACATTTCAGGTCCAGAGAAGCATCTGGGACTTCAACCACCATCCTCAGCCATGGCAAACAGACCCAGCCCTGCTGTAGGTGGGCCTGAGCAAGTTTTAGTGCTCCACACTGGTTCTCATGACCAGACCATTCACATTAGGCAGATTCTGGGTCTCATGTTAGATAAGAGGTCTTAGGCCAATCCATGAAGTTTGATATTGAGGTGACTCCAGCTCTGGAGCTGGACTCTTAAATGCACAGTGAAGGTGAAACAAGTCCACTCTGAAGATGAGCATTGCCCATCACCACACCAACACCCCTCATACCTATGTTTGGACCATATCAGCCCAGGTCTGGCTGCCCAACAGGTCCCAGCACAGGACTGAGCTCCACAACTCAGTGAAGCACAGACCAACCTTACCACCCCAGCAGTCAGAGGTCCTACTTGTGGCTTTAGCAAGATCAGAGCAATTAGAGCACATTTGGGTCACTTTAAAATCCTATGCCATTGGACTTGCGCCAAGCATGCTAATGCCGTGCCTTCCTGCCAGAGGAGTCAGCCAGAAGCCTGGCAGGCAGCACAGTGGCCAGGCTCACGCCTAACTGGACCACAAGTGGTACCTGACCTGTAAACGTAGGGTCCACGCTGGTTCAGCACTGGCTTCGCTCCCTGGAGGACTTCCTTGGGGTTCAGCACTTCAAAGAAGTACACTGACAGGTAGAAAGGAACGGGAATGTCTTTCCACATGCTGAAGGAGATGCTGCTGGGGTCGATCCTGACGTTCTGCAAGGAAAAAAAAAAAAAAAAAAGGAGACAACTCTTCAGCTCAGTGACTGCAGCTGAGCACATCCAGCCTTGGCTCCATTTCAGGCCCAGCCAAAAGTGGCCGCTCCAGCAGGAGCTCTCCAGAGGATCCAGGTGTGTTATGCAAGCTGAAACTGAGCCAGATCTAAACTGGGAACTCATATGTATGCAGAAGCATCAAGTTCATGCCACAGGATGTCTCTAGGCTTATTTATTCAGGCTCAACTTTCCAGATCCTACCCACAGGATTTTTGAGCTATTTTGATGTGCTGGAAGCGTGCTCTGAGCGAGACAAGCCAGCGCTGAATTAATCACAGCTCTGCATGTTTGACTTGCCTGGCACAAACAACCCTGTCCTGAAGGCCTCCGCTCATCTGCCAGGTTTGGCAGCTCCACGCAGCCAGAAGCAGGCAAGGGCCGGGAGATGTGGCACACTCATCCACACAACTGTTTGAGTACCAGCAGGGAGGGCCCACTAAATTCCCAAAAAGCAGATAGAGAACTGGGATGGTGACCCAGCTGTGTCCTGACAGTGCCGTGCAGGACACTTTGCCTCTTCTCAGCTGCCATCCTGCAGTGACTCATGGTTGGTCATAAGCCATGTCAAAGGCAACGCACAATCGTGGTTTCCATGTCATTGTCCTGTTTGCTGGAAAATGCCTGCAGGTGCCCAAACATGACTTAAACCTTCACCAGCTCCCCAGCCTGGGAACCGGCATCTGGGCACATCTGTCTCCACTCCCTCCCCGCCTCCTGGGGGCTGCCTTATGGCTAAAGGCCTGTTCCTTCTTGACTATTTTTCTGGGGTGTGTTCCACCGTAATCTTTGCTTCTTCTGTAAGCACAAGCCCTTGCCGTGGTTAAGTAACCCAGCCAGCTTATGGAAGCGGGTGTGATCTGCTAATTGGTGAAGGCATGTGGGCATTATCTCACCGCAGCTTGGCAGCCCCACAACAGCTCTCCTGCCCTGGACCAGCTTGACCTGACTGTGCACGTATTTGCTGCCACAGGGGGTTGAGAAGGAAAGCTGCCAGAGGCTTCCCCGCAATGCCCCATCTTTCTTTAGCCATTTCAGGGCGAGGCTGTGCCACCTGCAAGCAGCAGGGCTTTGCAAGCCCCTCGCTCGAGCCCAGATCCTCCAAGCCCCACCACTGAGCAGACATCTCCACAGTGCAGTGTAACCCACCTAGCAAACCCTTCCCACCTCCACGTCAACACCCACCTGCTGCTGGCCGAGAGCCGCCATCCTGCCAGCCTCAAGGAATTCACGCCAAAGAAGCAGTTAGAGGACAAGATTTTATTTAGCCTGCTTTATCATCCCTACTCCTGAGTGTCCAATAGATTCTGAATAGCAACATCTGCTTCCCTTTACTTGCTTATTCTGTCTTGCACTCCCTGGATCCCTTATTGCATATGCATTTATTTATAAAATGTACACAGTCAGATGGAGCTGCATCCCAGCTCCCTTTCTCAGTCCTCTCCTATCTGGGCACAACAGCTCAAGGTACTCCACAGATGCTGCTAAGCAAGATCTACTTAACAGGGTAGCCTTAGAATTAAGCTACTTGTAGGTCAAAACAAACATGGTCATATGTCTGAAACAAAATTAGAATATTTTTCACTTAGATGGGTTACAAAGTGTCACTGAGAGGTTCGACCCCTCCTGACCACACTGGTCTCTGTTCCTGAGGAACTGAAAGGAACCGGCTACTGCTCATCTCCTCCAGACACGACCAGCAGCTCCATCAACAGTGCCCAAATCCTGCTTCTCCAAGAGGGAGGCTTCAGCCACCCTGCTCAGTAAAACCAAGAGTCAAGGTTTCCTCTTCAGATTGACAGGAGCCCTCATGCTGCGTGCAAGCACGACCTCAGTGTCAGACCTCATCCTCCACATCCTCTCACCACCATTCTCATCACCCTGCTAAAACAGCAAAGACAGCGCTGTCGTCTTCTGCCAGCTTTCAGGCGGGACAGCACAGGAGTTCCCAGGTGGAGAAGAAATGGGAAGTGGCAGATGGATGAGTTGATGCAGTCTCACTGATAAAGCTCACATCTTAGGCAGGTCCATGGCACTCCAGGTGCTTCCAGAAAAGCAGTATCCCCAGGTTTTACAGGGCCAATGCCACAGGCAGCCCAGCTGCTAGGACTGCAGCCGATGCAGATTCGGCTTCTGCAAATGGGACTCCGAGTTCCCTGTTTCTACTGTGCATTCCCCTACAGACTTTACTCAAAGATATCCCCAAAGCTACAACCTTTTTTGCAACTAAGGGCTTTTCCATCAGGATACACCAACCTGACCTTCCATGCAGATCTTGGGAAGCCAGGAGTGGCAAGCCAGCCTTCACCTGCCCAACCCCTGCCACCAGCCCTTCAGGCACAGCTCTACTTCTTATCCGCCACTCTGAAAACAACCCAGGAGTTTCGGTAAGGCTCTGGATATGTCTCACCACCCTAGACATCAGCACTCAGTTATTTTTTTCCATTTCACATTAAGCTTCCTAAGAACTCAGGACCATTTGGGTCATGCTGAAGATGTGGAGACCAAGGGCTTGAGATGAAGGGAGACCTGAGGAGAGACAGGGGTTGATCTTTTCCTCATCTGTTCTCACTGCAAGTTATTAGGAATTGGCTAATCAGGCAGAAAGGATCAGGACTGGCTAAAAAGAAGAGGGCAGAAAGGTTTTTGCACAAAAAGTGTCACTCCTGTTCTGCAGGGGCCATTAAGCCTCTTCTTTGCAGGTACCAGCTCCTGATGTCCATGAAACTGGACAAAGATTGACTTTTACTGCTTAAGCCGCAGGACTGTCTGGCTTTGCCCAGCCAGAAGCACTTCTAGAGAATACATTTAAGCAGAAGTTTGGTTGTGGCAGCAACTTTGCGGCACATGTAACCACAGCCATTGGCTATGGGGTCTTTATTCACCTCTTTCATCAGAAGCACGTTTCCAGGTGCTGACCTGCGTAGGTGCAAGCTTGGAGAAATGCCCAGGCAGGGGGTACATCTCCTTTGGGCAAGGAGAAAGAGGTTTGGCTAAATGTGGGAATGAGCCAATTGGTTCGTTACAGCAGCATAACTGGTGTCCCCACAGCGAGGACAGGAGCACTGGTTCCCAAGTCTCTGTGCAGCAGTTACTGAACAGACCCACAACCCCATCCACAGCCCCACACCTTGGCCGTGGGGGTCAAACACCCCTTCGGCCTCAGGACCTCTCTTGTGGGTAAGAGAGGTCTTGAGAGAGGCAGCTCTTTAGGTTTTCCAGTTGAGCAGGAGAAGATGACTTGGAGGCTGCTCCACGCACAAGGCTCCTTCACAGCGCTCCCACACATCACCTGCCCCATGTCCAGTTTGGAAAGCATCTCACCAGAGCGCATCTGAGCCTGGTAACCCGTACACCTATTGACAAAAGGAGTGCTGCAGGTGGAGGCAGCAGGGACAGGAGGAAGGGCCGGCGCTCGGGACAATGTTCAGCCCTGCCCAGCTGCTCAGCCCAGCACCACCAGCACCGGCCCCCCAGCCAACTCCAGCTCCGCAAAAAGCCCTCGCTAGTCAGGGATGAGGACAGGGAACACAAGCCCATGCCCCAGCCCTGCCTGCACACCGGCTCCAGCGCACTCTGCACCACCGGCACCCCCTGCACCTTGCACCGCGTCCTGGATGCGCGCCAGCCCCACAGCCAGCCCCCAGCCACGCACCGGCTCCAGCCGCCATGCACCAACCCCGCACCCCCCCGCCCCGTCCCCACGGCAGACACGCGCCCCCCACCCCCAAAAACCCCCGGCCCCGCTGACCTTGACGACCTGCTCCTTGATGATGAGGGGCCCCACCAGCAGCAGGCAGACCCCCAGCAGGGCGCAGGCCGCCCCGGCCCGCCCCCGCCCCACCGACACCCTGCGCCGGGCCGCGGCCATGGCGCAGCGCAGCAGAGCGGAGCGGGGCTGCAGCCGCCACCGCCGCTTTATGGCCCCGCGGCCCGGCCGGGCCCGGCCCGCCGGAGGGAGCGGGGGGGAGCGGGGAGGGCCGGGGGCGGGGGCGGGGAGGGGCGGGGCGGGGGCGGGCCCGAGCCGAGCCCCGCCCCCTCGGTCCGCGCAGCCGGGGCGGGGAGCGGCAGGCGGGTGAGCCTGTGAGGGACGGATCCCTGTATATAACTCTAAAAACATAGATTAGTGTATCAATGTGTTTAAATAGATAAAAATATGTACGCGCGTGTGTGTATATATATATACACATATACACACATACACACATGCGGCCCAGGCCACCCCCGGCAGGGAGCGGGCCCTCCGTGGCCACCGCATCCGCAGGCAGGGTGGCTGCGAGCCCCGTGTCACAGCCGGTATTCGGTGTCACAGCCGGTATTCGGGGCCTCGGGAAAGGGGGCAAGCGCAGGCGGCTGTAAGGGGCTCGGCGGCCTTTGGCCGGTGACCCGGGGCTCAACCCCAGGCTCTCCCCGAGGAGAAAACACCCATCACCGCCTTCTAACCCGTCTTTTGTCTAGCTCGGCCTCTAAAGTGGCCCGGAATAAAAGCCTGGTTGAGACGCATCTCTAAGTGTCTAGAATTCAGCAGAAAATGAAAAACAGAGAGTCTGGTTTGTGGCAGCCCATTTTAAAAGAATTATACGCATCATCCCGCTCTCCAAACTGTAAGCTGATCTGAGCTAAAGGGTCTAGAAACCGGAGTGCATCTACCTGCAAAACGCTGTCTCCGTGACATGACGTGTGGGTGCCGGGGGGGGACAGAAGCCCACGGCTCCCACCCGGTCAGAGGCCAGGACAGCAGAGGACCCAGCTCTTGCCATGGCCTCCACCTTGGTGGAACACCTACATTTGTGTCTTTAAGCTTAATTATGTCTTTTTTTCATTCCAGACCTTTTTCCTCGCTTGTTGCCTGTGTTTAATTGCTGCAGCAATTAACATGTCTCCGTTCAATACCAGCCGGGTCTCCGCTGTGGAGGCAGCTGCTGGCCATACCCCATTTCCCCAGCAGCAACGCTTTCAGGTCCAGCACAAAGTAGGTGCTGTTTTTTCCTTTACTTTAAAATGTTTTGCTGGAAAAAAATCCCACAAAAGGAGTTTTCCTTCAAAACCCAGTAAACCCAAGTAACTCCCAGGAGATACCCTGAGGCACCGCGGGACAACGCGAGCCGTGTGAACTTGACTGAAGCAAGACAGCAGGTACTTTCATGGTTGGAACAAAAGACATCGTTAACACTTACGAAACGCTTTGCTGTTTTCATCAAACATTGCTGTTCTGCAGTTTATCCTACCCGAGCTGCGGTCTCTGCTCACGGGTGCCCGCTCTGAAGCGTTGGCACTGCCACCATTAACAGCCCCTTCAAGTTCCTCGAGTCCAGCAAAGCGGCCTGCAGAGGTCAGTGCTTTGACTCCGCTTACGAGACCACGGTGCAGGTTTCTCCTCCAAGCAGCTCCGCGCTTCGCCTGGTTGCGGCACAGCCACTTGGGTCACACTCCAGGCCGTTACGTATTTGTATGGCATTGTAGTTTTAAAGTACAGTATCGTAGGGGGTTCTTTTCACCGAGGCATTTAAAACAAATTTCTTAAAACACAGCACTGCAGTCATTGTGTAGGGTTTTGATGTTCCTCGAGCGTCCCCACATCCTCCCGCAGCTCTTCCCCCTCAGGGACCAAGCCACCTTCACATCAGAACTGCTTACAGTTGTTTTTTCCCAGCTTTTTTTTTTATTTTGATAATCAGATTTCCAAGGAAAAGCTTCCCAGGGATGTAGAAACACATAACCAGGCTGCAACTTCTCCCTTTTTAGGTAAGAGCAGCTCCCTTCATTCCAGAAACACCCATCCCTGAACTGGATCAGACACCCACGTTTCAGGAGCTCCATTACAGCATACCCAAAACTGCTGAATTTTTAATTGCTGCATAAATTCAGACTCAAGAGGCCAGAAAAACCATACAACAGCAAGCTTTATTGTTTGTATTTGTTGAGGGTTCAGTTACATTAGTTGAGGAGTACATAACCCGAGCAAGGGTCCTCCGTCCACCGCGAGGGTGCTGCACCGGCACCACCCGTGAGGCTCCCACCCAGCCCACCAGCACCGACCGCCCCGTGCCACCAGGACACGGGTGGGCAGAGCCCGGGGCCAGCCCCGCCGGGGACGCAGCAGGAGCTCAGCGATGGCACGACACCAACTCTTACCTGGCGCCAGGTTTTAGCTCAGTGGCATTCAAAAGCTTTCTCCAATTCAACACAGATCTTGATTATCCAAACTTGCTCCTTACAGGCCACAAGGCACTGAAAGGATCTTCCACCACTCTCTTCATCAAGAATAATTAACAATCGGTGCTACTCGAGTCAAATCCTGCCAGCCCACCCTTCCACTCTGCATGGTGTACGACCACTTCAGGTCCCACTGGTGAAACCAGTGAAACCTCTATTCCGACCCCCACCACACCCCCTTCCAAAGGCAAGTCCCATCACCACTCTGGTCAGGGACGTTTCGGGGTTTTTACCCTTCAGTCTCCCCACTTCCCCATCCCCAGCACGGTCAACTACTCACGAGCTCCTGCGTTCACCACCCTCCACTTCACCACGAAATACTTCAGTGGAGACTTCCCTTTCGCCAGCCTTTTCACAGCCTACGGGAACTGCTCCGTGACAACTGCCTTAGCTCATTAATACTGTAGTATTTCCACTTAGTGCAAAGCAGGAATGAAAAGACGTTCCTACAAATTTTAAGGAAGCTAGTACATCTGAAATTACAAAGCTCCCTCAATATGCTTAAGCTTTTCAGAAAATGAAGTCTACCCCATAAACTGGGTGACGACTCAGGCTAGCCACAACGCTTTCCGAGCCCCTGCTCCAAGGGCTGCAGGATCAGCAGCGGCACTCTACCACTGCCCTCCACGCAGCCATCCGACTGTCGGAGCAGGCTGCTGGCCTTTGAGGAACTGTAGGATTACTCTGGGGCTGTTATTGTCAATGCAGAAACACCAGGGTCAGGACCTGGGAACTACTGAGCCCAGCAGCATTACCAAAGCCTCCCAGCAAAAAAACAATTGCGGTTTTGCATTACATATGCATGCTTATGCAACCCTGGCAGCTGTGTAACATCTGCAGATTGGCACTACTTCAGCCAGTTATGAGAACACTTCTACAACCTCGGGGAAACCACAGCTGAAGGATTAGTTCTGCTTGCCAGGCACATGTAAGCCTTGCATAAGGCAGTTTTGCAATACCTTTTAACTGGAAGCTATGCAATTATTAAATAGCTAGACCTATTTAATGGCATGAATAGTTGTTCACATAACTTGAGACATGAACTTTTGTGGATGCAACAGCTTTATTGGAATGAACAAGTGCAGAGAAGCTTTTACTTAGAAGTAAGCAACAACCAGCCAGTTCAATTACCACCCCTCAGGCGCAACACCAAGTGCAGAGTGGATTCCTTCTGGATGTTGTAGTCGGACAGGGTGCGCCCATCTTCCAGCTGCTTGCCAGCGAAGATCAGCCTCTGCTGATCAGGGGGAATGCCTTCCTTGTCCTGGATCTTGGCCTTGACGTTCTCAATGGTGTCACTGGGCTCAACCTCCAGGGTGATGGTCTTGCCTGTCAGGGTCTTCACGAAGATCTGCATGCCACCTCTGAGACGCAGCACCAAGTGCAAAGTGGATTCCTTCTGGATGTTGTAGTCAGACAGGGTGCGCCCATCTTCCAGCTGCTTGCCAGCAAAGATCAGCCTCTGCTGATCGGGGGGAATGCCTTCCTTGTCCTGGATCTTGGCCTTGACGTTCTCAATGGTGTCACTGGGCTCAACTTCCAGGGTGATGGTCTTGCCTGTCAGGGTCTTCACGAAGATCTGCATGCCACCCCTCAGGCGCAGCACAAGATGCAGAGTGGACTCCTTCTGGATGTTGTAGTCGGACAGGGTGCGCCCATCTTCCAGCTGCTTGCCAGCGAAGATCAGCCTCTGCTGATCGGGGGGAATGCCTTCCTTGTCCTGGATCTTGGCCTTGACGTTCTCAATGGTGTCACTGGGCTCAACCTCCAGGGTGATGGTCTTGCCAGTCAGGGTCTTCACGAAGATCTGCATTTTCCTCTGGAAAAGGAGAAACCGCTGCCCGTCAGTCGCTCTCCCCCCCGCCAGCACCAGCCTGCCTCCTCCCCGAGGCCCCGCGCCGCCGGGGCAGCGCGCGCCGCCAGCGGCCTGTCCCTGTCCCCGCCCCCGCCCTGTGACGTCAGAGTGGAAGGACCGCCCACCCGGCCCGTTCCCCTTCCCGCCCAAGGCGCGCGCGCCCGCCACCATCTTGAGGGGCCGCTGCGCCTGCGCGGCCGCCATTTGCCGGTGGGTGCTCTCCCCTCTGCCGTTCCTCTCCACCGCCGGCTCGCGGTGCTGCCGCTAAGGGGGAGGGGAACGGCCCGGCCCACGGCCCGCCCGCAGCCCGCCATCCCTTCTAGCCGCGTCCCCTTCCCCCTCAGCGCGCACACACCCCCCGCCCGGCCACCCAGCACGCATCTAAGCCCTGCCGCCGCCACGACAAGCGGCTCTACCCTCCGCCTTCCCCGCGGAGGCACGGCGAAGTCGAGCCACGGAGCACTCACCGCGGGGCTCGCAGGCCAAGCCGACAGCACGACACTCCCCAACTCTTACCCAGCTGCAACTGCGCCACCTATGCCCCTCCCGCCTTTTATATAGCCTCTGCCGCCCCGCCCCTGCGGCTCAGATCACTCCGCCAGGCACTATTTTTCCTGTGGCGCGCGCCGCAGCTCTCCTGTGCGGGTGGAAGGAAGCGAGGCCCGGCAGCGCGGAGGAGTCAGCGCCTCGCGCGGTGATGCCGATCGGTTGGCGGGGGGGGGGGCGGCGGTGAGTGCGCAAAGGAGCGCGGAGGAAAACCTGGCGTGGAGCCGCCGGAGCGGGGCCAGGGCCTGTGGTGCCTCCGCGAGCCGAGCCCTCTCGGCTTTGGAGACGCCCCTGTGCTTAAAGCTTCTTGTCAGAGCCTTACGTTTTATTCGGGGACGCAAACCCGTACAGTTGCGTCCCTGTTTCGAAAGCGCCTCCTTGATTTTCTTCCCTGGGGCAGGGTGAGGGGCAGCTCTGCCTGTGGGCCTTGCTGGGAGGCAGGCTCTGAGGTGCCAGCAGGGAGAGGGACCGTTGTTTTAGTCCAGAGGAAGACCCGTATTTCTATTTAAGAAGTCTCCGATGTGTTTCTGAGGGAGAGAAGCAGCGGGGGAGCGTGGTCTCCCCCACCCAGGACCGGGACCGGTGTGAGGAGGCACAAACCCGCTGGGACTGGCACAGGTGGAGCCTGCAGTCAGGTTTGTGCCAGGCCCTCTGTGCCACCGCGGCCTGTGGAGCAAGGCACAGGGAGAACCCGTTGGTGTCCAGCAGCTGTAATGATGCGGGGATGCCGGGCAGGGCCCGAGGCTGGAGCAGCCTGAAGGGCAGAGACCGCAGCAGGGCAGGGAGGCTGCAGGAGGCTCCTGCCAGGGGATGGAGATCAGGCAGCCCGGAGAGGGGAAATGAGGGACAAAAAAGGCCTGATGGACAAAGAGATCCGAGTCCTGCAGACAGTCTGTCTGCCTGAGATATAATCAGTGAGTATATTTACATATATATGCACACATAAAGTGGAGTATGCATCTGAGATACAATAGAGTTTATAATGGAGTTTATAAGGCCTTGCCACTGGGATAAAATCAATCGTAAATAGAAATAATGCCTAATTCTTACTCTGTTCTCGCTTACAGAGCACCTTCTGGTAGATCTCTGTTGCACTCAGTTGGCTCCCGTGCCATCCCAGTCAAACTATACAGCAATTCAAGGGCATAGCTGAGAACAACATGGGGCTTTGTTTGCAGGATTCATGAGATGCCATTCGGTTCAATCCGCCTACGAAATCCTGCGTTTGCCGGCACCCAAGGAAAACTGCTGCCTACCGAAGGACGAAGATATCACCCAGGGCTGCACACCAGTAGGAAGGGAGCAGAGGCCCAGCAACAGCTTTGTGATTGGTTTGAGGGAAATTGGCCTGCGTTTGTCTGACACATGGAGCTTTTGTGGGAGGGGAACGCTCTGGGGAGCTTCTCAGCCTCTGCTGCCTTGAGTTTGTATTAAAACTCAGCATTGCCATAGGAATAATAATCTCAGACACCCAGGTCGTTTAGCTGGGGAAAAAAAAAAAAAAAAATCCACAAAAGTCTTTTGGTTTCCTCTCAGGTTAGAATCGTGCTCAGTGGCTTATATTGTGTGCATTCGGAGTTGTATAAACATAAAAGATTGGAATAGCCTTTCAGGTTTAGGTCTTTCCCCATCTGGAAGTGAATAATAATGCTAAGCTTATTCTTTTAGTTACAGAGTGAGCACTCAGGACTGGTCTGAAATAGTCAAAACGGCACACGGCAATGCATTTTGTGACCAGATGGGAGTTTTGTAACGGTAAGAAATTAAGATGATACAGTGCTGTTCTTCATCTAATTAGGGTAAGGCAGCCAACCACTGAGCATCCCGAGTGAGTTTGTACCTGATGTCTGAATCAAATGGTGGAGCAGCACACCCCTAAAGGTTCAGGTTTGTGTTATATTCAGATCGCGAGGCAGATGTTAGGCCCTAATGCAACAGAGCCCGTAAATACGTCTGGCTGGTTTGCAGAACAGTGCTTTCCCCAGCTGGGAGGGGCTTTCTGTGAACAAAGCCACTCCGTGTTTCTCCGACACTGTCTGTACAAACAAGTACCCCTTGCTACGATTTCAAGACAAGCTCGGTGAACAGTAGGATGTTGGTCCTAACAGACCATGACCTATTATACTGACAAATACTGATTTCCTGTGCCAAAAAGTCTGTTACTTCGTGCCTGTTACTACAAACTCTCTGGGGCAGGAACTGTCTCTTTCTTGTATTCATGTGCAGGGTATATTCCAGAAGTACAGCTGCCCAGAGAGATCCTGTCCAGGGAGCTATTTACAACAGGGATCTTCACACTTACCAGTGCTGTAGCCAACATTTGGCTCAAAATAACAGCTACAAGTAACACGAGTAAATAAATAGCACAAGGAGCATTTTAACCACTCTGGCAGGAAATGTCATTTTACATCTGTCGCTAGTCAGCTCTCCCTACCAGAGAGAGCTGGATACGCCGTTGATAACTGAACAGTGCAGATACAACAGCTGGTAACTGAACTGTGTAGATAAAAGCTGTTTCAAGCTCTGCGTGGGCTTTGGTCTCTCTGTGGTCTCTCTTTCAGCCCTCCCGGCTCTGAAGAGTTTCCTGGGCGAGACAGAACCGTGTGAGCCCGGCCAACCCAAGGAGATCAGAGCAGGGAGCTTGTTTCCCGAGCGCTCCTCCCGGCCTGCTCCGAGCAAAGCCAAGGGGCTGCCCGCGAGGCTCCAGCTGGAGCAGGACAGCAGAGGTGGGCAGCCACCGCAGAGCCAGCGCAGGGCCAGGGGAGAGCTCCTGCACCGCTGCAGCCAGTGAGTGCAGGCACCTGCGGCGTCCCGGCTTTTGTGCCTTCTCCTTTGGCTCTGGCTCTGGGAACGTGGTGCAGAGACCCGGAGCCAGCTCTGTGCCGACTGTGGGTTTGCACGTAGCCAGCTCTGCGAGGTTCTGAGGGGAAGAGGTGTCAGGCAGCGTTAGCAGGCCAGCATCCCCCTGCATTTCAGCGTTTGATGTCCTTTTGGGTGGCTCTGCGTCTGCAGGGCCTTAGTGTGGCAATGAAATATCCAGAGAGACACGAGAATCTAGTGTGTTTGCATAGTCCTGAGGAGAACCAAGTGACCAAGAAAAGCCATTTTGTGCCCACTGGCAAACTGCCATCGTGGGCCTTTGCGGGCAGCACGTTCACGGTGCGGTTTTCTGTTGTTTAATGTGACGTGGAAACTTTAACCCCGGGTAAAAGAAATCATCAGGGGGACACTCAAACAGCCCCCCGTCCAAAAAAAAAAAAATTTAAAAAACATAGTGGAGATGCCGGGGATTGAACCCGGGACCTCATACATGCAAAGCATGCGCTCTACCGCTGAGCTACATCCCCCGCCGCTCACCGCCCGCCCTGCCTGTTGGCAGGTCCGCAGCCGGCCGGGGCCGCGCTGCCCTTCCTTGGCGCGGGGGGGGAGCGGCGAAGGGGGCGTGTGCGGGGAAGGCAGGGCCGAGAGGGGCCTGGGCGCGGGCAGCGGCCAGGCAGTGCGGGCACACGGGCAGCCGTGCGGCCCCCAGGCCCGGGATCGGGCTGCGAGTGCTGTACGGCTGTGTGCAAAGCCCCGTGTGAACTCCAGACAGCTCTCAGAAGGACGGGAACGCTCGGGGTTCGCACACAACACTCTGCCTTTTTTTTTTTTTCCTTCCTCCTTCGGAAATTAGAAAAATCCGTGCCGGAAGAAAAAAAAGTAGCTTAAAAAGAGTCTGAGAACCTCCCCGTCGGGGAATCGAACCCCGGTCTCCCGCGTGACAGGCGGGGATACTCACCACTATACTAACGAGGACGGCCTGGCGCGCTCTCCCGCCCGGCCGGCCATAGCCGAGCCCCCCGCCGCTGCGAAGGGATTTACCGCGGCGCCCCCGGGGAAGCCCTTCCTGCCGCAGAACTCCCGCACGCGTGAGCGCCTGCCGTGACACGCGCGGCAGCCGCCCCTCGCCCGCGTCGCGGACCGCAGACGTGGCCCCCGCTGCGCTCGGCGCGGAAGGACCCGCCGTCACCCGCGGGGTGAACGGGGAAAAAAAAAAAAAAGCTTCTGCCGAAACCCGGGATCGAACCAGGGACCTTTAGATCTTCAGTCTAACGCTCTCCCAACTGAGCTATTTCGGCGGCTGGGAGCCCCCACGCTGGCCGCGGATACGACCCCGCCCCGCGCACCCGTGGATGCCTGCGGCCCCGGCTGTTCCCTGCCCTCCCCACGCGGGTCAGCGCCCGGCTCGTGGGGCGCTCAGGGGTTTCCCCCCCCGCCCCTTCCTTCGCCTTGCTTTCCGGTCCCCCGCGTGGCGGGGATGGGACCCCGGCAACGCCCCCCCTACCAGCAGCGGCACCGGGGTGCTCGGAAGGCAGCCGGGGAAGAGCGGCGGAGCCCGATCCCCCGCCCCGCCATAGAACAGCAGCTCTGCCCGCCGTACCTCGCCGCCCCGCGGGGGGGGGGACACACGGACGGGACGGGACGACGGACGCGGCCCCCCGGTCCCGCCGCTCCACGGACCCAGCCCGGCGCGGGGGCCGCCCGGGGAAAACGGCAGCCGGGGCCAAAATAGGCAACCTCCCCGTCGGGGAATCGAACCCCGGTCTCCCGCGTGACAGGCGGGGATACTCACCACTATACTAACGAGGACGGGCACGCAGGACGCTTTTCCCGCCTTCCAGTATAAGGACGCAGCCGCCTCCCGCAGCGCGGGGCCCGCCCCGGCAGAGCCGCCCGCACCCCCCGCGCCGCTCCCGCGGCTGCTGCCGGGGTCGGGGCGCGGCCCGGGGGAGGCGGCGCGGAGCGGAGCGGAGCAGAGCGAGGCTGGACCGGGCTGAACTGAGCTGAGCTGGGCTGAGGGGCCGCGGGGCCGGGCGTGCGGCCGGCGGCACGGCCTGTATATGCTGCGCAGAGAGGGCGCTACCGCGAGGGGATGTAGCTCAGTGGTAGAGCGCATGCTTTGCATGTATGAGGCCCCGGGTTCAATCCCCGGCATCTCCACTCGTTTTTATCCCGCCTTGGGGGAAGGGAAGGGTGAGTTTCCTGCCCGGCCAGTTGTTTTGCTTTCCCTTGTCAGGTTTTCCAAAGGAGCCGTAATTTCAGTTTTGTAATTTGTAAATAGGCTCGATGTTTCCCTTTTTTTTCTTCCCTCCAATCAGCACAGAGTGGTTTCCAAACTTCTGCTGCAACTCCTGCTAGAGAAAGGAGCCCAGCCAAGAGCTCCCAGCACCCTCCTGCCTGTGGTGACTGCAAAACACTACAGCATTGCAGCACTGACGTTATAAACTCACAGCTACAACAAGGTATTTTCCTTCTTGCTCGAAAACAAAAGCTGATGTTTCATCAGCATTAGCTATGTTCAACACTTATTTGTGTCCTGGCCCCCAGCCCCTGCAGCGTGTGGGAGCCGTGCGTGCAGGCACCCAGCCTTTTCCATGCCTCCAGAACGCGGGGACAGGAGGGTCACTGCCCACACCTTCTCATATTGCGGTGTTACAAGCAAGCAACAGCAAATCAACACAGCGTGAGCGCAAAGTTTACCAAGGAGGAAAAAGATCAGGTGAAAGGGAAGGTAAACTCAAGCTGTACATTTTCTTCTGGGACTACCAAAATTTCTTTCTGCAAAATTAGCAGATGGCATGGTTAAAGCCTGCCCCATTTCCTAAAAGCTGCTGCATTCCCAGAAGTGCTCTGGCCCATGAAATGCAGGGTGGCTCAGGAACACCGGACTATGCAGAACAGCACGGGCAAACCATGTGGCAGAGCAAAGGCACCAGGAGATCCGAGTGCTTGCAGCACCAAGCCAGGTAGAAGGAGAGATTTGAAAAAAAATTATTGAAAGCAAGATTAATGGATACTCTCAACTCATGGCAAACTCCTAGAGAAGCAGGAAAATAAATATTAGGACCGTACTGTGTCTGACTGGGCTGGAGTTGATTTCTTCATAGCAGCCCACATGCTGCGGTGTTTTGGATTTGTGACTAAAACAGTGTTGATAACACACCGGTATTTTGGCTGTTGCTGAGCAGTACTTGCACAGGGTCAAGGCCTTCTCCTTCCCCCCCTCTGCTTCCCCCATGAGTAGGCCAGGGGTGGGCAAGACGCTGGGAGGGGACACAACCAGGACAGCTGACCTGAGCTGGCCCAAGGGATAGTCCATGCCAGATAATGTCATGCCCGGATACCAGCTGCCCATCGTGTGGGAGGTGGCGAGTGATCACCTCTGCATCATTTGGATTTTTTCTTCGTCTTCTTCCCTTCACTAATTAAACTATCTTTACCTCAACCCACGAGTTCTCTCACTCTTGCGGTTCCTGTCCTGCCAGAGGGATAGGGAGGGAGCGAGCGGCTGCGTGCTGCTGGCCAGCATCAACCCACCACGAGGACCACAGGTTCAGTCTGCGTTTGGATCTGCAGTCACGCCTGAGGAAGGGTCCGCAAAGGTCTGAAATTCTGCTTATTGCAGCATCCCACATAGAAAACATTTCTCCCATCCAAACCAAGAACTATACATATTTATTATAGTCCATATGACTAATATAGTCCAAAGAGAAACTTGAAAAATAATCTGTAAAATACAATGGATACAATTATCCAAACATTAATATTAATAAATAGCAGCAAAACAGCTGGTAGGGCTTCTGAGAACACAGAGGGCTTCCCAGAAAACCAGAGTAACACCCAGTTTGCTTACAAAAAGGTATCACTAACAGTTAGCAAGTCCACCTGTGTCATCAGATTTCCAAGGAAACCCAAGCTCTCGAAACATCTTGGAGAAAAGGAGTCTCTCAAGAATTAGTCGGGCACTTCACAGTGCTACTGGTGGCCACTTCTTGGCTAGATCATCATGCATAGCTTCAGGGATCCACTGACAATAGGCTGCAAGCAAATCTGGAACGAAAGAGAGGAGCGATTAGACGGCTACGGGAGTCCGGGACTAGAGCGGCTTTGCTGGTAAGACGAGGCCCTGTGGCATCACCCTGCTCGCAGGCAGGCTGGGGAATGAAGGCACCTCTCCTGCTGAGAGCAAGAACCAACCTCCCATCACTGGGACAGTGTTCAAGCTCGGACATCTGCATGCAGATATAAAAGTATCAAGTATGGGGGGAAGCCATCACTGCAATCCCATTTGGAGGAATTTATTTTTTTTTTCCCCAATCTTTGCTGCTGCTTCTATAAAAGAACTCGCATAGTCTGGTACCCTAAATTGAACAAAATCCATTTTACCTGGCAAAGAATTTTTCCTGTATCCACTGACAGTACCATCATAGTCTAGTTTTTCAACGGCCCAAACCAAACATTTTAACTGTTTCTTTAGTTCTAACCACATTTTAACTGTGGTTAGAACTAAAGAAAAAAAAAAATCTTAAATACAAAGAAATGTTGCTTTCTAAAGTAAAGGATACTCCAGTTCTTCACAAGAACCAGAACACAGAGCATTATTGTTTCTGGTAAGAAAATAGCAAATATTTGGAGTGTATCAAGTGAAACCGTCCATTTCTAAAATTATAATTCAAAACACCAACTGTGCTTGAGGTACAACAAAGTCTGCACCGATATGGCTAATAATTAAGCAAGCAGGACACTTACATTTAGGATTTTTCTTCCATGCAGCCAGTAAAGCATCACGATTATCACAATTTTCTGCAACTAGAGCCTGCAGGAGGGATTCTGTCCTGGGCTGAAGCCTAAATCGGTCCCAAATAAAATGGTGCAATAAAACAATATTCATTAGCAGTTAAGCGAAGTGTTACAGCATTCAGCTTACCCTTCTGAATTCATACTCTCAATATTTTTAAAAGGCTAAATATAGATGTAGAAATACATGACCTCTGGATACAGAGACATGTCATTGGCTCAAGAAAGTTGACCAGAAGTAGTTTGTTCCCTCTGCCACAACTTTTTGTTGTTAAAAGTAGCAGCAGGTTGCTCTTGTTGCTGACAGCATGAAGCTGTCTGCTATACAGCTGCATCGCACACTGTAAAACAAAAGGAATCCACAGGCTCCATGCTGAACTCTGAACTGACTAAAAAAGGAAAATACTTTGTAATTGTGGGACCCTCAGATAACAATTTGTGACATCGGTCACTTTTAACAAAGTCTTTCAAAATCCTTGCATCTATCGACTCCATGAAAACTCACAGAAAACTCAGAGAAAGGTTATTTTAGTAAACAAGAGAGGACATTGGGGGGTTAGCAAGGGAAGCAATAGCTGACAGCGCTTTTGAGGGTCACAGTTCTTTAAATGGAATCAAAACCATGAGAAAAACATGGTCTGTTGGAAATATGTTTTTGAAAAGAAATAAAGACAGTGTAATTGGCCAACCTGCAAAGAAAAGCAAGGAAAGTAAGAGTGCTCATTTGACAGCTTCTTACATGTGTGAGCCATTGATTTGCATGAAGCAGCCCGCAGAGGTCAGTGTGACCAGCGGGTTGCTGTGTGCTTCCATACCGCCCTTACAATAGCCCAGTTCTCGAGACACAGTTATTCTTGGTAAGAAAACTAATTTTCCTCTCCCTGCAGCTACAGCCTAGATCACTATCTAAAACACCCTTCCCAGCATTGAATTTTTTATTATTTTTACTTTTTTTTTTTTAAAGGAAGTTAAAAGCTTTCTGTGGAGACAACAAACTTAAGTTTGTTTTTAACAACTTACTTGGACCATGTCTTCAGCATTATGAGAGGACTGGACAGCAGACACCGGCTATAAGAACTCAACTTTTCAATGACCTGGAAGGTTTGTTGTAACAAGTATATAAAGAACAAGGTACATGAATTGTTCTGTGGAGACAATCATTAATGAACTTGGACCGCTATAGATTTCCATCCCATATCCACTATTACCATCTCTCTCCCATCCATGTCTCCATACCAGTCTTGTCCTGACTGGCTTGCTAGATGACTCTTATGTCTCAGAATGGACAAAGACATGAGCTATAGCTTTTTTTCTTTGCAAAAACAGGACTTAAATTTGGGGGCTCCTTCACCCAAATGTTGATTTTCATGCCATTTGGTATTTTAAAGATTTCTTCCCCACCCCACCAACTGCAGCAAACTCCTCCAGTCACCAGCAAGTTATGAGGAATGGGCACACACACAAAGAAAAAAGCCAGAAGGCTCGTCTCCTCCAGAAACTGGGCTAAAAACTTATTGCTAATGTCAAGGAAGTAACACAGCTGAAACACACTTACCTTTCCCTCAAGCAGGAACCTGGCAAAGTATTTGTAGCGATCAATACCTTCCGGGTAATCAACTTCCACAGCAGGGAGCTGCCAGCTAACTCGATCTGCAAAGAAAGATCACACCGAGTCTCCTAAATGCTTGAAGAGGACAGCAGATTTCCAAGGGAACTGTGGCAACACCGGTGCTAACAGAAGTGGAGAGGATACTGCCACCACCCAGCTCGCCTTGCTCCTTAACAGGGGGAGCAGATGGGCATCAAATGGCCACGCCAATGGGAAGATGCTGATATTTAAATGCTACAAATCCCATGGAGCTACCGCTGTTAAGCTCTATGAACAGCCTGAGCTGAGCTTGACCTTTTGGGTCTGCTGACAGTCTTGTTAAAAGCACCATTGCAGTAACTACAGAGCAGCTCTCGGACAAAACTACCGAGTGACGCTTTTCAAGACACTTACAAAAGACACTTGGCCTGTGACATCGAATTCGGCCTGTTTCGGGACAGTAAGATGGAGGAGGATTTTCCAGAGGCTTCCCAAAGTGGCAGTAAGGCGGCAACAGGGCAGGAATCCACTCAGGTTCGGCTGCGGACACACCTTAGGAAGGGAACACACACACCTGAATGCAGGCTTGCTGCCAGGAGCTGCCACTCGCTAGCAGTCCCATGAGTGAAGCACATGGTCAGGATCTCATCTCCACAGATTTACTTGTATCTCATTTTTCAAGTCAACTGTACAGATTTATGTTCTTTCGTTCGGAGACCAGCAATAGGTAAGTATTGCTGAGAGGGCTGGTGCAGGGCAGCTATTTCAGAAGCTGAGCTTTGCTCCAGCCCATTCTGCTAGAGGAAGAATAAAGCAGGCCGATTTTTCCCCTGGTCCAGATCTAGAAAGTACAAGGATCCAAATCTCAGGAGGCACAACCGCTCTGTAAGGAGAGCACTCGGTCACTGCAGCAAGGGAAACATTCTGCTAAGGCATTTCTGAATTCCTCACCATACCTGCAGAACAAGTAGGGACTGCAGCAGTCTCACCTTTCATATACAGTTTCGTAGTCTCAACAATTTCTTGATACACCACAAACTCTGGGAGTTGTTTGAAGAGGACTGAGCTTGGATGGATGAACACTGGGTCGTCCAGAAGAGCAGTCTTTAAGAAAGCACAGAGGATGGAAGCAGAGTAAGATGAGTTACTGGCAATCCAATTTCTTGATTGCACCTGATTTCAGTCTCTCTCAGATGTACATTCATATGGTTTCCTTAAGTGATGGAGGTTTTTAATAACCCCATAATTTTCTGCTTCACCTTCTCTGGAGACATCAAGCACTTCGCAAGATGGACTAATGCTACTTCTTAGCTTCTTAGCTCTTTTATAACAATTCCTATGTGAGGACTGGGAAATTGCAACACTGGAAACTTAAATTCTATGGAGAGAAGTTATAAAAAGCCAGCGTGCGCAGCCCCAACGCTGTATCTAGCCAGAAGCCCAGGCTTTGCACAGGACTGTCTTTCTGCCCCACAGGAAGGAGGAATTTGGTCAAATCAAGGTTTACCTTGTAAGCATTTTTCCACTTGTCATCCAGAAGCTCTTCTGCCTGAACCCTTCGGGCAACGTGATCCCCCAGCCCTGCCAGCACAATCTGTCTCAAGTACGTTGCTTGAGCTTCTGTTGGGGGCTTCATCTTTGGATCAACATAGAGGCCAGCGTCGGTGCAGACTGAGTTCACTGTGCGGAAAAAAAGACGAGTTAAGATTCAATAGAAAAAAAAAGATTGTAACAAACAGCCCAGTTGATTTGTCACTCCTCAAAAGAGGATAAACACGGCAATTCCTCTCAAAACCCACTCACCTGCTGTTGTCAACTGCCCCCTCAAGCGCCTGATTTCCAGCATGGCTTTGTATCGGAGCCCATTTTCTTCACAGAATTTACGGGTACACCCAGCATATTCACAGGCCCCCACTGCTCCTGGAAGTGAACAGTCACATGGAGAAAACGACTCAGCTGATCAGTTCTCCTAATTAAACCAACTGTGGGACAGTACCGTCATGGTCGACACACACATATGCAGTTCCCACTCACTGTTAGCCTGGGACACCGGCAGGCTGCCCAGAGAACAGCCTATAAAATATAGTGCTGGACTCAGTCCTACAGCACAAGGATGCCTTTGGTTGTATAAAGCTGAGAGCTCAGGGTGATGGGGAGAACAGAATGGAAGTTAACAGTACAGGGAAATCGCTGTCTGCAATACCTAACATCACCATGAGGTCTCCTAGCTTTTGCATGGGCCCCTGCCCAGCCCAGATCCTTTGCATCTGTAAAAGCCTTGCTTTCTTCCCCTTCAGTTTTGCTGTCTCTTCCTCACTTACTGCTGGCCTAAAAGAAACATAGAACAGCATAAATGAGTATTGTGCTTACATGCAGAGGGGCCTCAATGTAAAAGAAGCATCAGCTGTGACAAGGTGATGCATCCTGTAAATAGGATGTCAGGCTAACTCACTCACCTGTCAAACTCTTCAAAAAGCTCCCGGACGGTCATTGCAGACACTATGGTAATGGTGTACGGAAGGCAGTCGTGCTGTCTGCTCAACGCCAACATCTTCGCATAGCGGGGGGCTACAGGAAAAGTGGCCATTATTCTGCCCAGGGGACTAATAGGGCAACTCAGCTTTGCTGCCAGCTGCTGCTTCAGCCTGGGGGAGGAAAAGAAAAGTCATGTAATGAAGTAACTTCTGCATTAGAACAAGGTTGTGTTTCTGGTTTTGGCAGCCCAATTAATTTGATGTGTTTTCACAGATTTTGTTACGTGCTGGTCCCAAAGGCTGGGGGAAAGATTCCTCTTCCGCATGCAGCTCCCACCTGCCCTGCACGGCACACTCCTAGAACAGTCTTTCCCTGCCCAAACACACCCAGGGCCAGTAAAGCAAACACAGCTGAACCAGAGACTGTTACAATGATGCCAGTCTCTGTACAAAAGCACACCCTCAGATGCAAGGGCTGAGATGGAAAAGCAGGCGGGAGGACAGCAGTGTTCACTGCCTCGATAACTGGTGCCGCGAGGAAATTTGTGGGGGACCACAGATGTTACCTTCCTGTCATAGGGGGTTCCTTCAAGGCACCCAGGGCTATCAGCAACTCCTCAGCTGCTGCAAGTGCTTCCGTTGGAGGTGGTGTTGGGAACGGGAAGTTGATTACCTACAGACACCAAGAGAAAATGCCTCTCAGTACATCTTTGACAAGGCTCCCTGAAAAACAGAGTCTGAATGCACTAAGAAGTCGTGGAAGGGAGTGAAACCCTCCCCTCTGCTTACATATACCAAAGAAAAACATTTAGGATGTTTGCCAGGAGCGAGAGGAAAGGACATATAATGGGAGGAAACGCTTAGAACAAAAACATTAGGAAACAGGAATACCAGCATCACCCTTAGCTGCCACTGACTCCAGCCACCACCTAGGGCAGGCTGCTTTAAGCTCCAAGTATTGTGCTTTCTGCAAGTGCTCAAGTATCTCCAAAACACAACTCATGTTTGGACAGAGTTTTTTTCACTACTAAGAATATAAGAAAGCTCTTATTACCTGAACAAACATATCTGTTAAGGCCTGGTGGAATTCATAGCAGCTTCTGCAATTTGCAGAATGAAAATCAAGTCCCAGGATCCTAATTTCTAACACAAGGCACAGCCTCAGGCAACAACGATAAAAGACATTTGTGTTTGTTTCTGGCTCCTAGGGGCAACCACTTTAATGAGTGTTGTAGTACAAAGCCAATTTACACCTCACCTTTTCTATATTTAATGCCTTCATTTGCAGAATTAAGTCTTCTACCGGTCGCTTTGTTATTTCTGGAGCAGAAAATTTCTCAAAGTCCATGAAGACTGCTGAAGAGTATAACCTAGTGGACCAGAAGTGCTGCTTAGAGACTTAAAAGAAATCTTAACTCAAAAGATATGCATGAGAAATTGGCAAGGGATTTAAAAAAAGGCAGTTGCGGGTACTATTTACATAACCACGTAATTATTTACATGGTTGGGGCATAGCACCTTATTCACAAAACGTTGACTTGGCTTGGAGTGGCATCCATGCTAATCTAGCCACCAAAATATGGGTTTTCAGAAAGAGAAAAGCCACTGAGAAGCCAAATTGTCAAACCAACATAACCAGTGACAGTTCATGTTTGGCTTCACCTCTCCTACTTTAATGAAGAGCAGACAAAACCAAAATGTTTCAAGTACCATTAGGTCCTTGTGAAAGGGGGAGCAGGACGAGGGAAGCTGTCAAATTCACACTGACACTCGTTGGGCTTTTTGTTTCTCCTAGCCCTCTCCATGGCAGGTAGCTAACCTGTAACAGTGCCCTGGTTCCGTCCGGCCAGCCCGACCTGCCCGCTGGTTAGCTGAAGCTTGAGATATCCAGGTGACTCTGAAAGATGAAACCCCAGTAATTTTGTCATAGAAACGTTTCTTGACCTTTCCACAGTCAACCACATATTTGATGCCCGGGATGGTAAGCGATGTTTCAGCCACGTTGGTGGCTACAACACACAGTCTTGTACCAGGAGGAGGAGCCCTGAATACCTACAAGAAACAGATGGGCATGTGAAACGCATTGCCAACAACGGAAAAAAGACAGGCACTCAACTTGGATGGGTTGCAAAGGGATGACAATACACATGGCACTGCAGGTGAAACCCGAGTGAGACCAAAGACTTAACTCTTTGTCTCCAGCTCTGGAGCTCTCTATCCAGCTCAGTTAATCCCTCAGAAACATCCACGGGGGCTCCAGGTGGAGGAGACACCAGTGTTGAGTCGTATTTAGAAATACTGCTGCCACCTCCGCAGCCCAAGAGGGAACGCAAGAATTTTTAAGAACTGCTTGTTAGCAGTGGGATCCTGATGTGCCTCGTGGCCGTGACTAAATTTAACACACGCTGAAGGACTGTTGCTTTTCACCTCTCCCAACTTGCTGAGCTGGCACATCAGGGAGATCCCAGCCCAAGCAAGGCCTGCCCCGATCCCATCCCAACTTGCCCAAATTTGCCCACTGATGGATAGTCCAAGATGGAAATTTTAACTCACAAAGCACATATGACTTTAGATATACGTGGTCATTGTCTATAAGAATTATTTACTCATTGTGACAATAAATCCTTTACCTTTGCTTGTTTCTCTGGTGCTAGTAAAGAATACAGCGGGAGCACATAGAGTGGAAGGGATGAATCAGATTTCTCATCTGTGAAGAAACAAAACAATGCTCTTAAATACACAGTGAGTCAACTTCCAGGCTTAGCCCCAATAATGTCTTCAAACACCACTTCATTTAAAACCAGCAAAGTATTTGCTACAAAGCTGACGCTGGAAAATCTTAATAGCTTTTCCACGACACAGGTCTGATGTGCTATCACACCAGTTTAGCAAAGGACAACTAGCTTATGTCACACATTTCACAGGTGTCAGGAGACACGGAATTTTTATTTCATAAGTGCCAAACCTTCTTCTGACTCTCCATCTCCTAAATCAAGATCGATATCAGATCCTGCAATATCATCATCAGTTTCGGCATCTCTGTCTTCATCTCCTTCATCTACTGGTACAACAGAGTAATTGTCCAGATCAATTTTGGGGAGTGTCTGAGAAAGACAGGAAAGACCACCACAGAGCATTAAGGGGGGACACGAACAGCACTTTTTATTGCTTTGAAAGCAAAGCTGAGCACTTACTCCAAACATTTGTTGATGTAAAGGTGACAGAGGGATTGAGAGATTTCATTTGTATTTCAAGGCTGAGGTTCAGCATTTGGTAACTGTGAGAGTCAGGGGGAGATAGCCCAAGTATTTTAAACATCATTTTGTGACAAGCCAAGCTTCTTCACTTGAAGATAGTGGTAAAGGGTAAAACTTCTTTAATTCAGGCCCCTTCAGCTACCAGGATCCGATGCCAGTGGAGTGGACAGTGTATCTATAACATCAAGATCTCCTGCTAACAAAGCGCATGTAGGACTTGGGCAGAAGCCAAACACTACCCTTCATCACAGATGCATCTGTTCCACTTTGGGTAACAAACGGCGAGATGAGGAGCAGCCTTGGAGCCAGCGAGTCTGGAATTCCTTCCATTGAAGTTTTAATGATCAGTACTCAACCGAAATCAATCTCCTGCCCATAATATCCAGGGGCACATTTTAGCACTCTGCTGCTCGTAATGCAGCAGTTATCAGTGTAGGTGGTATTACTGGATTTCCTGAAGAGGACATATTGGCTACAGAGCTAGGCTATAAAGGCTACAAAGCTTCATGCAAATCTAAAACAGCCCGGTGAGAAACACAGCTACACAGGAGTGCTGTTTTGCAGGGAGGTACCTGCTCCTTCCTGTCTGTTGGAGGAATTCTAGCCATCACACATTACCATAACTTTCTTCCGCTTCCTCGATTTCCTAAATTTTCTGATTTCTTCCACTGAGTCTTCTTTGTCATCATCTCCTCCTACAAAAAGAGCCAGAGGAATTACTGTTAGCTGAGCATGCTTTCCTCTTGGAAAAGGTAGTGGGGAGAGTCTGGTCCCACTCCCATCTTTCTGGGGATTCAAAAAGTGTCACAGTATGAAAGAAGCAAATAGTCACATCGAAGGCAGAGGGGACAGCGATGACACACTAGTTTAGCATTATAATTCCATTTAGGAACCATACAGAGGATCAACAGCAGCACACAGAGCAACTGTATGCCTTGAGGTTTAGGAGACGATTAGATGAGCTATATTAGAATTTGACTTTCTAAAGTCATCTTGGGGAAGTCCACTATCCTGAAAATAACCAGTCTCCAACAAGCAGCAGCATTTCCACTTTAATTCACAACCAACAGAGTAAGTGAAGAAATGCAATGGATTCTGGGGAAGGCATCACACACATAAACCTTTTCCCCAAACTGAAAACAGCACAAACTTAACAATCAGTCATCAAAATCATCCACAATGAACCCTTTCCCCAACCCTTGGTTTTTGGTTTGTTTTGGTTTGTTTGTTTTGTTTTTTTTTTAAATAAAAGCTCTTATTTTTAGGTGCAAAGAAAGCTCACTTCTCGGTGGGATAAATTCAAAGTTTAACAGTCCTTTATTCTATAGCATTACCTGCAGTGTTGTTTTTTTGGAACGGAAAGGCTTTCCTTAGCCTTCTACAGAGAGAGTGAACTTCTGCCTGGCCTGTTAAAAACACCAAAATCCCACCTGCAAGAGAAGAAATCACTCTCAACCTCAGCATAGGTATTTCACCTTGGAAAGCTTCAGATCTCATTCCTGATAAAAGACAGGTCAAATATACTGTGAAGTAACAAGGAGGAACAGGGCGTTTGACTGCATCTGTCTTCTACTACTCCCTGACAAAGCATGCTAATGTTATGATTTAATTGAAGGGTAATTTTCACAAGAAACACCTTCTAAGTAAAAGTACACAATACATCATTGCAGTCCCATGTTTAACTTACAAAAATAAAATGAACAAAACAAAACCCAGAAAACCTGAGACATGTCAAGTGTAAAGAATTTGAGAGGTTCTCGGCAGTGACCTTACCTGAGGGCAACATTCGATGGATTTTACAGACCTTCCTGAAGCACTCCCCACTGTAGTCATCTAGGGGGGTTTTCTTGTTAAAATGAACGGTCACAGGGAATTGCCTTGCATCTACCTAGAGAGGAAATACAAAACAGGGTTTTTTTGCTGTTGTAACTCCAGCACAATCGTTGCAGCTTTCACAGGAGGACTAGAAAAGCTCACCCTGTATTTCTGTTCAGCTCTTGTTTTTGGTAACCTACGAAACACTGGACCCACACAAGTTACCAGTGTCGTCTATCCTGAACACCACAAAACCAAGTTAGAAACCAAAACTCTTCTCTCTTTCAGATCATCAACTCTGACTGAGGCTTTCTAGTTCTCCCAAACTGTAACTTCCAGTCCTTAAGATAATCAGATTCTGCCAGGGCAGTTTCCTGATAAAAGTGGAAAGAAAAATACCAAGTCCCAAAAGAAAAATAGTCTAAACAAAATAACTGTTTTGAAATTGATATCTGGAAGATTTCAGTGCCAACTGGAAAGATTAGAGAGCCCCTATTTTTTAATTTGTTTTATAAAGGAAGCCTTCATTGTATTTCAGCCGTTACATCTGATGCAGATCCCAGTGAGGAGAACGATACCTGAATAACAGGAGGTGTAGCATAAAACAGCCTGTTGTTATCGGTGAAGTCTTCAACACGAAGGGTAGCTGACATGATGATCAGCTTCAGCGGCAGCCCTTTCTGAAGGGACACAAACATGTTATTCTGTGCCTAAAAGCATATGGCAGTTAAGCTACACACAAACCCAGAGCTATTAGCAGGACTGGATACAAGTCTCTGCACCAAAGCACTCAAAATCTAAGACAACAAAAGCGTCGTGTCAAGTGACAGAAGACACACACAGCTTCAAATGCAACGTGTCTTAACACAGACAAAAACCCACGCTGGCAATCCTGATGCTGACAGTGACCTGCCTCTAAACCACTGCATTCTCTCTCCATCTCCCTGACATCCGTAAGTAAAATGGAAACAGATGCCAAGCACTGCCCTACAGTCCCCCAGCACCACTCAGGACCAAACACATCAGCCCCGAAATGTCTCTTCCTAAGCGCTGCTGTTGGCGGCTTATTCCAGTGTAACAGTAAGCATCTCATTTTCTTAGCATCTGCTAATTTTATTTACATGTGTCTCGTGGCACTGTAAGTCTAAAATTAGTTGGACATTGACTGAAAAACTATCTGTTGGTACTGATATGTACTATTTTTCCCCTTTTTGTAGGCTCTGTGCTTCTTCAATCATATGGAAAGACAAACACATTATCTGAGCGTTATTCCATGGTTTCCATCAGATTTCCATTGACTTCCACATCACAGAGTCCCTCCTCACACAGAATCTCTTCATGTTTAACATCCCCCTCCCCAGCACACCTGCAATATAGAAATACTGCTTCTCTTACCTTTTCACGAAGAGGCACGATGCGAGACAAGAGGCCTATCAAGATATCTGTGTACATACTCCTTTCATGGGCTTCATCGATAATAATGACTTTGTACTTTGAAAGCAGAAAGTCCTGAGAAGAGAGATCAATTTCACCACATGAAACCTCACCCAAGGCTATCTTTAAGTCAAGACAACCTACGGCTACGCAAACACTGACCCCGCCACCCTCATGGCTGTAGTCTCTCCCACATATTTGAGCAGAGTTTAACACATTTACCCTACATGAAGCAGCCTAGCTCCCGAGATTCTCTTCCTCTCTTTTTACACAGCAAGACAACCTAACATTTAGGGACTTGGGCAGGAGTATAAAGGGTTGAGATGAAATACATCCCTGGTGCTGAAAAGGATTTTGCTTTGAAAGGTTGGCAACAAATCCACGCAAAGCAACTGGCCTCTCTTCCTAGCTATACAAAATACTTTCCTTTTTATAGCACCGGGGACAGCAACTTACCTTCTGAATTTCTTTCAGCAGGACACCATCCGTCATGAACTTGATTTGTGTTTCATCTGTAACATTGCCTTCATATCGGATTTGATATGACACCAGTCTGTGAGGAAATACCAGGATAGCCACAAGAAAAAGTATTGGGAGAAACAAAAAATTCACGTTCAGATCAGGAGGCAGCCTTCAGCCTAACTAAATTAAGACTTGATGCCAAGACAAGACAAAACGCACACCATTAGCTCCCCAGAGCCTAGCACACACAAAATGCTAGAAGGTGGGATATACAGTAATGTCACTTTGAATTATTTCACTGTTACGGGACGCTTTGTCACATGGAGACAAACTAGGACCACTTCCCACGCACCATCTCCACAAGGCTCTCTCTAAAAAGTAGCTTACAACCATTAGTAGCAACAAATCTGCGTATTTTTTTTTTAATAGACAATCCCACAGAGTTTATAAGTAACTTTCCCACAGTTCTTCACCAAAGACTGAACAAGCCATGTGCAAGTCTCGATTCCAGTCTATCGCATACACAGAGCATCTCAGCGTTATCTTCCTAGCAAGGTCTCAGCTTTTTTCTCCTCACCTGTGTGACAAGTTCATTTCCTTAGCGACCCGCTGGGACATAGACACTGCAGCCACACGCCGAGGCTCGGTGATCCCAATAGCACCATTTGAACTAAAGGGGTGAAGGAAAGAAAAGGAGGGCTTGTTTCATTGCTTGTTTTAAAGAGAGAAACACTTAGAAAGATGACAACAGGATTTCTGCACAATGGTTCTGAATGAAGTAGCATCACTCACACACTATCACTTTTACAGTTAGAAGACAGAAAGGAAGCTTTGGGATTACCCTTCTATTATATGTGTATTGATCTGAAGATGCCTGTATCACAGGAATTTTTTCCCCAAACGTTGTCTCTGTAAATCCAGCTCACTGAACTCCAGTCCCCCTGGACATCCCTCTGGCAACAGGGTCCATTTCAGAAGAAACTCAGGCTGGGGCGGCAGCAGCACAGAAGCTGGGCACACCTTGATGCAGCACGCAAGAAGCGTCTTATGAGGTGCTCAAGCTTACAAATGTTACCAATAGCACCAGACGAGCCACAGCTATTTTCAAAGATGTTCTTAAGAAATATGCACATTTTCTTGCAAAGGTAAAAACAAACTTCTGTAAGCAGAGGCTAAACTACACAAGATGGGCAGGCAATAAAGCCCCTCTGTGAAAAACAAGCTGGTGTCTTCAAAGAAAACTTTTACCTTAGAGATTTCTTACCAAAAGATTGCTTACATGGAGAGACTTTTGCAAGTCAGTTCTTACGCCCTTCAGATTTTTTAAAAGCCCATTCAACATGGCTACTACCACTGCACAGAAAAGATCAGGTTCAGTTCAGCCATATCAGAAGAAAAGAACAAAATCAGAAGTGACTGAGCTTAGCGTGAATTCTTCTAATTACATTTGCTGTAAATAAAAGAAGATTCATACCTGGCATAGCCAGCTTCATAAAGAAACTGAGGTACTTGTGTGGTTTTACCGCTTCCCGTCTCTCCACATATGATGACAATGGGATTCTCACTAATGGCTTCCATGATTACTTGCTCTTCAGCAAGGATTGGAAGCTTTAGTCTTGCTTCCTAAGTAATATAAAACACGTATTTTAGTTGCACTGTTTTGTCTCTCGCTCCGTTTTTGTCTTCCCCAGGATTGAAAACTGTTACCTTCCTCAGATTATAAAACCCACAAAAAGGAATTCTGCAAGCTTTGTGGCTTGAAAAGCTCTAAACCAGCTAATATCACACCAGCATGTCCAAGAACTAGTCATCAGAACAGCTTCCCAGAAAGCAGCTGGCAAGCCCTGCACTTTAATCTGTGAATCTTCAGAGTCCCTTGAGTATATTAATACAGCACTTCAAGCAAAAACTCATTTCACAACTCTGTCTCATCTGTTCAGACACATGCAGAGCTTTTCCCATTTCTACAGAACGCCCTACCTACAGCAAATGGAATAAAACTACTCTGCCTAAGATACAGCATAATGGAGAGCTAAAAGTGACTTCACAGCAAAGAATGATAAAAGACTGTTAATAGATTCTATATTTAAAACTAGAGACAAATGCTTATATCCTAAAACAAAACTAGTTTTCCTTCTGCTAGATTAGACAAGCTTAAAGCTCAGAAATGTCCATGTACAACTTGCCAGAACAAGGACCCTAAGTGCACACTGCTGCATGCACTCTTCTGCAAGACACACAAGATAATGCTATAGTGTCTGCAGTGACCCAGTCTGATGGAAGATACCATAATCTCCAACCCCTTAATAAGCACTTTACTGTTCACAGAGCCTCACCTGAATCTCAGGAGACCTGTCCACTGGAATGAAAACCGCAGGCTTGCAAGAAGGTTTGTTGGAGGCTGTCTGGCAAACCGGCACACTAGGGCCAGCCGGCTGCTGGTTAGCCTCTGCCTTCTTCATGCCTTCCTCTGGCTTTTCAGCAGTATTCAAATCACTGGCTGAAGACTTTTCAATTTCTTGTTTCTGCTCTTCCTTCTCCTCCTTAGAGCTACTTGTTTCTTCCTCAGGCTCCGATTCTGAATCTGAGCTGTGTCTTCCCTTGTTTGCACCGCTGATACTCCTGATCTTTTCAGGTACAGCAGTCCCTGGCTCCTGTATCATCCTAGAACAAAACATCAACACGTGAACTATGTTTCGGTCAATGTTCTCCAGGACCTCAAGCCAGACACGTCTTCCACACAAACCAGAAAAGTCATGTCATCAAAAGTCACTGCCTGAGCCTGAACCCAGGTTTTACTCAAATAGGGAAAACTTCTGTACCTTGGGTGTAGTGCAGCGCCAGAAGAGGTTACCCAGAGAGGTTCCCCCAGTTCTCCATGGATCTCCATTCTTGGAGGTTTTCACAACTCTGCTAGGTAAATCCTCGGCTGACCCAATTGCTGGATTCGTATCTAAGCATGCTCTATACTGATATTTATTCATTTCTTTAGAAGGCATCTTTGTAGTTTAATTTAATTCAGCTTCTGCTAAATGCAGCTCTTGATAAATCCAGTAACTAAGGACCACATCAGTCGATGTTTTCCAATACAACAAGCAAGCAAAGGTTTATTCCACCAATTATGTAGTTTAGCATAATTGTAAGAGCACGCATATATAATTGTCACCCACCCTACCCCCTTGTGAAAGGGAAGACCAGGTTATTTTAACTAACATCCTCTCCTTAGGAAAACAACTACTATATTATCAGATAAAAATAGAAAGTTATTTAACTCCATCCATTCTGAAGAATCTGTATGCAGCAAGAAGAAAAAAAAAAAATCAACCAAAAAAGCTATGAAGGTCGCCAAGTTTTCAACCACAGCGGTAAACCAGAATGGTTCTTTCCAAATAATGCTTTACCTTTTAGTCTGATACATGCGCTCGCCAATACCCAGTTTGGAAGTAGTGTACAGAAGCCTCATTTCTGCCTCAGAAGCTTGGACTTCATTCAGCTTGCTCAACAACTCAGCTCGCTATTTGGGAAAAACAACCAAAATCAGTGCTTATTTTCACCAGGAAATAATTTTGTTTCAAGATTCACGCTTGAGTTTTAAAGGGTGTGCTCTGGCAAATCTTGCTGTGAAGTTGTAAAAACGTTCCTGCTGCTACATGGTCACTCCTCCCCGATGAAGATTTCAGCCCTGCACTAGAGCAAAAATAGAAGAAATGTGGACTTGACCCTTCATCACTGCAATGAAAAGCTCAGCTGCACCCTTCAAACAACAGCGAAGAAAATGGATTTGAACTAAAATGCTGGAGTGAGGGCTGAAGCAATGGAAGCTTCCCTTCAACTATTGGGACACAGCCCTGGCAGGAGGTCAGAGAGCCGCAGTTTTAAACTACCTCCAAAAATAGAGTTCATTTGTCAAAGCCATTATTCAGACACTAAAATGAACAGGAATTTTGCCTGGAAAGCTTTTACAAAGACAGAAAAGCTGTATTTGCATACAGAAAATCTACAAGCGTTGGAAATAAATATTTCAGAAGCACCGGCAGTAGCAGAGTTCGGGGTGCATCACGCTTTGCATTTTGCAGCAGGACAAAGCTTCTCATACAATCTGTAAGAATGCTTTTAAAATATAACGTCATTTACTCTGCTAGTGATGTACTTCACAACACGCATCTATTCAGTCAGGGTCAAAGAGAGAACAGGAACCAGGACCCAGAAATGATGTGTTCCTGCAACACCTGGTCCACTGAGAGGGAGGGGAATGCTTTTCCCTGCTGGGGTTACACTGAAGAGTCCACGGGTGGTGGCGTGTTTTTGCCAAAACACCCAGCAAAGGGACAGCTAATGCTGTTGTAACATAAACTCTTAAAACTTCAGCATCTGCACGTCCTTGAGACGCCCTGGACAGTTCACATCCCAACACCGCTCGCTGGCACTGCAGAGTGGTCACCCCATCTCTGGTTTTTCGCACCAGCAATGCTATCACATCACGTATCGGGGATCACCAGAGTCACAGCGCAGGGGAAACCTCTACAGATGCTTATAAATGTCAACCTTTTCCATACGCCGACATTAAGTTAACTTTACCGTTTTAACAGAAGTCACAAAGCTGGAGTTACCAGCAAAAGCAGCAGCGTACCTGTTTTTTCTTCTCCTTCTGCTCTAAAACTTTCTGCAAGTTTTTCTTCTGTTTCTTGCTTAGGGGTTTCTTCTGCTGTTGCACAACACAAGGTACTTTCTTCTTCTTTGCTTTTTTTCCTGGCAGGACCAGGGCATTACTTCCATCAATTCCCTTCAGCGTTGCTTCATCTGAAAGCATTTGTTTGATTATTCACCTGTGCCAGGCAGATTATTTTCAGCACAATGTTTAACAGCCTTATCACCAACCATACCAGATTTAGCTGTTTTAAACAAACACAACCCTCGCCCCCAGCCAAAAAAAAAAGAGTCCCATATCATCAGCAAGGGCAAAAGACCATGAAACTGGGGACTTGGTAACCCTGTGCTCGCTACAGCCGGGAGGGTAATTTTCCTTGACTTAGGTAACAACGTGATGAAATTTTTGTGCTTTTTTATTTAAGCCCCCCAGGGTCAGGGGCAGCGGAGCAGCCCGGGACACAGCGTGTCTTGGGGTGACCCCGCAGCCTCCCGCCTCTCCCAGGCATAGGCAGGTTTTAATACTAAAAAAACGTATTAATAAAGTCTGAATAATAAAAACAGGACAATAAACGTGTTTTTTTAAAAGTAATATTTGAGAATGCAGATGTTAAACATAAAAATATTTTAAATAATTGCTTTAATGAAGAATCGCTAAAACGCAGTAACTGCTTCAATAGAGCTATTAACAAAAAGCCTACGAGAAACTTTTAAATAACAATTTTAATGCTTCCAATGAAAGGATAAGAAAAATAGAGTGAAGACAGACAAAAAAATTCTAATCTCAGCAACTCTACGGTCACTTTAGCAACGTTAACAACCCCTGTCTGCAGTCACGAACATAACGCCTGAGGAGAGGAGAGGAGAGGAGAGGAGAGGAGAGGAGAGGAGAGGAGAGGAGAGGAGAGGAGAGGAGAGGAGAGGAGAGGAGAGGAGAGGAGAGGAGAGCCGGGCCGGGCCGGGCCGGGCCGGGCCGGGCCGGGCCGGGCCGGGCCGGGCGACCCGACGCGGCGTCCGGGCCGGGGCCCGCCGCACCTCCCAGCTCCAGCGGCAGCTCCAGCGGCTCGGCGGCGGGCGGAGGCTGCACGGTGCCCTGCGGCACCCGCGCCTTCCAGTTGTGCCTGCGGCGCGCCCGGCCCATGGCGGTGGCGGGAACGGCCCGGCCCAGCCCGGCCCCACGTGCGGCTCCGGTGGCCGCCACTTCCGGGGGGTCCGCGGTCTCGCGAGAAGGGGGCGGGGCGCGGCGGCCGGCGCAGGCGCGGGAGGCGGTTTGGCCCGCGGGGGCGGAGCCCCGCTGTGGCGGCGGCCGCGGCCTGTCCCCGCCGCCGGGCTGCCCCCGCCGCCGGGCTGCCCCCACCGCCGCCCTCTCCCCGGGCCTGGCGCGGCTCAGCCGCCCGGTCGCTCCTCCGTTGCCTCCCGGGTGTTTCACAAGCGAGCCGGGTCCCTCGAAGCCCTGGCGTGACACCAGGCCGGGCGCCAGAACTCCCCAGGGGGGAGACGTCCGACAAAGCGAAGTCTTAAATACAATTCGTTTCTCAGTGCAAAGTCTCAGTAAACATTTATTTTAAGCTTTGTCACAATACCATAGTTGATTTGTGAAATTGGTCTACAAATATTTAACTACATAGTACACTGATTTGGTGGTCAGGTAAGTAATAAAGGCATGTATAGCTCTGTAAAAAATGTCATATATTTGTAACTACTTAACAATATTATCAGCAGAATCTAATATTTCCCTATGGATCATATGTCAAAAGTATACATACATCATTTCTTCAGACCAAATTATTTTTTACATAAACACAATTGTACAAACTTAAACACCGTAATCTTGAAATCCGATGTACAAAACAGGATGTGAAATCACTAACATCAGTGCCGACGACGAGCGCTACCATCGCAAACAGAATTTCTGATTAAAAGGAAAAGATTGATTTTTAAATGTGCTGTCATCACAGTTCAATGGAATTATCCAAAAGTCTAAAATACATGCGGATACAATAAAACCTTTTATTTTCCAATCCAGACAAAGAGAACTTACGGTCATTTACATCATTAGCTGCCAAATACAGATCAGTACGTGAGGCAAATCACACTTAAAAACTTCTACACCATCGAAGAGCTAAGATTGATACTGGTCTATTTTCCACACTAACTATGCAACAAGTCTTTAAAAGCAAATCACGATTTGAAGGACGCACTATTAAGTACAGCACTGAATTACACCAGATTTTATACGTTGTACTCTGACACCCAATACCACTTCTAAAAGCATTACATTCCGAATACGACAGATCGGTTATCTATAGGTGAGGCGTGTACTTTCAAAGACATTGCTGCCGATGTTAGTTTTGCAAAAATGTGAATGTATTTAAAATACTACAGTAGTTTCAAATATTAGGTCTTAAAGTATGAGGTTCAAAACACTTAAAACCCTACCGGGATTTCTGACACTGGATGGCCTGAAGCCCACCTTGAACGGTTGTGCCAGCCGGTTACACAGGGCGACGTTCGTTCAAGCGGCTGCTGCAGACGGGAAGGTCCGTTTTAATAAAGCGGAACCGTTCCGGACGAGCAGCCTTCGGAGGAGAGGAGGGACGGGGTGCATCCCCACACCCGACTGCACCGCAGGCAACCCGTGCCACGTCGCAAGCAGCTTGCACCAGGCCAGACGCCGAGGGGAGCGGACCGTTAGAGCAGTGCATAAGTGCTGCTACCCACCTTCGATCAAGCCGTCTAGTGGTTAGAGCAAAAGGCGCGGAGCTGCGAGAGCTGGGTTTATTCCCATTTCTGCCACCGACTCGGGCAAGTCTCTCAAATTCTGTGTCTCGGTTTATCCGTGGGTGACAAGGTGATACCTGCACACCTCCACGAACTCGTACGAGATGCTCCTACCAACAGCAATACAAAAGCAGTGCAACCACTGCCACTGGAACGAGTTCTAAAAAACAGAGCAAAAACCTCGATGGATGAACTAGATGGCTTGGTATGGAAAATATTTTTAAAAGGTATTTACAAAAGTTGAAAGAGATTAAATACAATACCGCATTCATGTCCCAAAAGCGCTTTCACTACAGTGCATGTTTAAAAATACAGAGCATTTTTAAAGTATATATATTGAAGATTAGATTGTGCTTTAAAAAAAATCATTACTTCTGAATTTGACTAACGTGAAAACTGAGTGCTGGGAAAAATACTGATTAAAAATATCCAATTTTATATATACTGCTTTTCACATAACATTTTGCTATACATGGGATGCACGTAAATACAAAAATACTTTTTTTCAAGCAGCAGGGTGATCAAAATTAAGAGTATTAATATAGGAGGGCTGATTTTACAAAACTAAGATAAATTATTAGAGCGAGACAGGGAGAACCTATAATGCAAATTAACTTTTATATAGTATCTTAAAAGAAATATTTATCATAGACAACTCTTACTATATAAACGATTCAGTATTTTTAACTTCCACATTAAATATGGATTACATAAAATACAATCTATGCGAAACCGACTCATGCACATCGTCCTACTGAAGTCAATGGAGCCGCTTACACGAGCAAGGTTTGCAGACTTTGGTCCTCAGGCCTCAAATTTAGCAAAATACATAAAGACCCGACAGGCTTTGCTAACCAATTCCTAATTTCCAGGTTGGTGTCTCAGCCCAGTCCTCTGTGCACAACAGCAGGGAAAACTGAGTTTTATTATATACTATGGAAAATGAACTGTGAAAATGAGCTGTAAAAATGAATATACGGCAATGTACAGTTTCAGCTTTACAAAGCATTTGTTGCCATAGTACTTATCTGTTCATGGGGAAGATTTTAAGTTATGAAAAGCAGTTACTTTGCAATTCTAAATGCGTATTTCTTGAAAAACGGGGTGCAGGGGGATTTACAGAGGACATAAAAAATTAAAATGGATTACGACAGTGCCAACTGCATATGAACTTCAACCG
Organism: Ciconia boyciana; assembly: GCF_034638445.1. NCBI lineage: Eukaryota > Metazoa > Chordata > Aves > Ciconiiformes > Ciconiidae > Ciconia > Ciconia boyciana. The sequence goes on from NC_132948.1 coordinate 10,915,951, forward strand.
CGTTGAACTTAAGTGATCACAGTTTGGAGTAAAGGCCATTAACATGGATTTTAAAATAATCCCTCATGTAAACGTCACATACAGACCAAAAGAGGTTAGGCAAGTAACACGCATTTTAAGAAGAGTATTAAACTTCAGCATAAAGAGAAAAATAAATTCCTCCCCCCGTTACATTCAGTTAAGCGTCACATCCAACAAAAGCTCTACCCAAGGCAACAAGAAGCCGAAGACCGAGTGCCAAGCTGTGCTCAGCTGCCCCTGGCCAGTCCCGCTGGAGCCGGCACTCGCAGGCCAAGCAACAGCACGTGGATCATCTACTCCCATTTGTTCCCCTTCCTTTTTAGCCAGGCCCTATCACAGACCAATTTTTGTTGCGTTTTTTTCTCTACTTGTTGGTTTAGCTATTACGGAATATGTAGTTCTTCAGCTGTGGTCCGCTTTACCTCTCGTGGTATTGATACTGTGCTCGTCACTATGGTTTAGATGCTTCCCCTCCCTCCCCCCATTTATATCCTTGAATGCTACAGGTTACCACTTACCGGACTTTCTTCCCTGAGGTTACCTTTGTTTCAATGCATTTCAGCACACCTTACAAAGCCAGTGGTAGTCTACCAAGCTAGTTAATTCTAAGGTTACAAATACATACAATCCTTCAAAATAAAATTGCTTCAAAGCTCCTACATCTCTTTGAAATACGGCTGTTTAATACACCCTTCTCATAAGGTGACTCACTTTCCCCAAAACCCAATATAGTGAGGACACAGACTTCAAGCAAAAAGCTCCTATAAAACTATCACAATTTTAGAAAAAAATCCAGATCTTCCTGAAGATAATTTATTGCCGCTTATTGGTCCTGAGAAAGCTTTAAGCAACAATACATTTGCAAGTGTTTTAACTGCTGCCTTTTTTGAGAAAGTACGTGGGTCCTGAGATTAAAAATCATGTTTTATTCTATGCACTTATGCTTGGAAAATGCTTCACTGTGAAGATCAAATATGAATTACAATTTGCCACGCTACATCTCTTCCCTTTGTGTCAATTTATTAAAAGAGATTTCCTTTCAGACACTAAATTAAAGTTCTTGAGATGAAATGCAATGAAATAATGCCACACGTGCACTTCTCAATTCTTCATGTTGGACTGGCATTTAAGGACTTCAAACTGATGAAATCTTCCTTCTCCCTTATTCCCCACCTCCTATTAAAAGCTATGGTGCGAATTTTTTGGCCTGGATACCAGAAAATTCCTCATCCGATACTCTATGAAAGGCAACTTGGAGGCAATGATAAGCCAATGATAAAACAAAAACATTTGCAACTTTGAAAAAAAATGCGGACCCACAGCAGTTACTTCTCAATGGAAGTGTTAGGTAGCTTGAGATTTTTTTTTTTCTTTTTAACTTTTTAAGTGTCAAATTTGCATATGTTTAGCTCAATTTCAATATTTGAAAGACTACTCAATTTGCTTTTATAAAAACTTTACAAAAGATGTTTTTAAATGCTTGTAAAAGTAAGCGTTTATCTACTGAGAAAATTCTAGTACTGGATAAAACTCTCTGAATATACAGCTGAGTTTTTTAAATGTTTTTTTTTCCCTACAAGTATAATGGCTGAGTGTATAATCTAGATAAATTAGTCTTACACATGATGAAAAGTTATAACTTTGCACACTTTTTACCATGTGATGTTTTGTTGCTTTGTAACTTCGAATGAGACAGTGCTTAGGAATTTTCTAGAGCTGGTGTACAGTGGTCTATAAGGGTTGGTTCACTGGTCACTGCCTCTGTCCAGGTTTTCAATCACCCTAGAAAGACGTATGTTCAGAAGTCTGATCTGACTATCCAGGTGGTCCATCTTCTCCTCAAGGCTGCTGTTGCTGTTTCTTCTCCAGTAAAATCCAACTGGCCCTGTCATGAAGTAGACTGCCACAACAAAGCAGAGAGGCAGGATTGCGTGTTCTGGGTCACCTTCATACTTCTGGAGGATGTAGATGCACGAGAGAGTGAAAAGGGCAACCCTCGCAATCCAGAAAAAACGACCAAACAGCATGTGCAGGAGATAGAAGAAGAATCCAAGGAAGAGAGATAAAAACCAATAGGCAAGTAAAATGGCACCAATCAGCAGAAGAGCACGGGTCGGGTTGTTGGCAATTGCCGCTGGGTTGAAATAATGAGTCAAGTTGGAGGCTGAAAAACAAAGGAAAATTTACAGAGTATTAACGAGCGCATGCCAAAGTGATAAGGGTAAAAACGCAAGCACAGCTTCAAAGGGCTATGCAATGGGGTCACAGCTGTGTTTTCTAAAGTAAGGGGTAAAGTTTCTTCATCTATTTCTGGATGGACCTTTCTCAAATCACTGGCTCAGCTCCAATGATGCAACTGAATTAATTCCTTTAAAGTAGAGGTGCTAAAGGTTCTTTAAAGACAAACTACTGTAGGGCCTAAGGTCGAAGTTCATACTGAGGCTAAAGAGCCTGCTTTGTAAAAGTTATATTCCAAAGGCTCTCATTTCCTTCTTCTAGTCCTCCTTTATTTCTTTGCACCATTCCTGGCCATGTGCATCCATTTAATGACGATACCACGAAACCAACCATGACTTGTAACGTGTTTTATAGACATCCTGTAGATACATATACCGAAACAGAATGGCTGGTTTTAGTCCTCTTGTTTGAAGGTACTGATAGCAAAATCAAAGCCATGTGAAGCGGACAGAGATACCACTGATGGATGTTTAACACACTGTGATAAAATGTAATTATTTTCCCACTCAGCCTATGCTTGTAAACATTGATACAGGCTGATATAGTTCAAGAGTTAGCAGGCATCACACTTACCATCAATTCCAAGAACATCTAACAAATCAGTCCATATTCTCCAGAATGTGTCCATTAATATATCCACCCCATTCACAAACCTCTCTGTCAACCTTGAGAAAAACTGAGAAATAAAAATTGAAAATTAAAAAAAAAAATCCTCAATTCCTTAAACACACTTTGAGACTTACTGGTCATGAGTAGAATTACAATTCATTAAACAAGAATTGCAGGCTATTTTGAAGTTCCCAACGGAAAAAAATATGACTCTGTAAATGTTTTTTAACTCTGTGAATCATAAATGTACTTATTACAATTGTCCTTATTCTAGTTTTTTTGGCATGTAAATGTATATGTTGACAGGATTTAAAAATGCACTTTATTAGCTTTACCATTGTTCTGAAGTTTAAAGAAAACACTGTTACGAGCAAATGGACATTGGTAAAGCAAACCAGAGAATTAGTTTTATCGAGCATCTGAGAGATGTCCCCAGCATCACACCCAAGTGTCTGAAATGCATTTACAGGTCAATTTAGCAGTATTATTTCTTCCTACTGGCTGAGGAGAGAAGGAACAGAGGAATGTATAGGTCCGCCTGCCTGCATGCCTTATTTCCTGCAAGTTCATATGTGGCCCCGCAAACACAGGATGCTCTGCTGATGCAGACAGACCCTGTTTCAGTTGGAGAGCTCCTCACCGACAGCGGTCTGCCCCGGCCGCCTCCCCCACCTAAAATAATCTTTCTTTAGAGATTTCTTCTATTAATATTTTTTGCAGTTTGCTCCACGTCAAGCCTCGCCTCCCGTTCTTCTTCCCAAAGCAACGCTCCAGCCGTTCCACCGCCTCACCAGCAGCCGGGCTCGCACAGGCCGCCGCGGCTCCAGCGCCGAGCACCGCGCCGGGGGGGGGGGGCCGGCCTCCCGCGGGGCTCTGCCTCACCGAACCGCCCGGTCACCCCCGGGAGCAACGGCGCGGGGAGAGGGCGCGAAGGGAAAGGAAGCGAAGGGCTTGTGGGGAGGAACCGGCCGGCGCCTCACCTTCTGCAGGGCCCGCACGTTGTCCTCGCCGAAGAGGCCGCTGATGCCCTGGTAGAGACCGCTGGCGGCGCGGCGGAGGCTGTTTTGCTTCTCGGCGCCGCGGCTCCGCGCTGCCCAAGCGCCGGGTCCCGCCGTGCCGCCCAGCAGCAGGGCGAGGAGCAGCAGCGCCGGCAGCCGCCCCGCCGCCATGGCCGCCCGCGCTGCGCCCCGCGCCAGGCAGCGCCGCGATTGTAGCGCCGCCTAGAGGCCGCGCCGCGAACTCCGCCGCCGTCCTGGGGGGGGGCGGTGCGCTCGCAGAGTGCTTCCCCCCGAAGCAATAGCTTTACTGACATCCCGAAATAACAATTCAGTTGGAAATGGGGCAGCCGAAGGTCTTCCTGTGCAGCCCACCCGAGCCACAAAGGTCTATTCACGTCTTTTGCTGGCTCCAGCCGGGCCCTGGACACCTCCAAGGACGAGATCCCGCAGCCTCCCCCAGCAACCTGCCCCGGGATTTAGCTTGTCCCGCTCTATAACCAGTCCCAGTTTTTAGCCTCCTCCAGCATTTGACCTGTCACAGTATTTACCCTGTTCTGGGCTAAATTTTATATTTAATAATCCACCTGGCAATTTTTTTTTCCCTACTGTCTAATCAGGATTTCCCATGTCTCAATGGAGGGCCGTTGACTCTCCTGGCTGTCAGCGTGCACCTTCCAGAAGGCTCTGGCCCCGTTTTCCCTGCACCCTCCGCTCAGGTAGGTGTAGGCAGAGATAAGATCTTGCCTTTGCCCTCTCCAAGCCGTCTCGGGCACCCTGCCCTGCTCAGTGCCCTCCCTTGGACTCACTCCGGTATCAATACCCCTCTCGCAGCGCAGCGCCCAAACCCGGGTACGCTACTCCAGACGTGGTCTCAGAAGTGCCAAACCCAGGGGACGGAACATGTCCCTTGCCCTGCCGGCTACGCTCTAAGGCAGCCCAGGATGCTGTTGGGCTTCTTTGCTGCAAGGGCGCATTGCCGACTCATGATCAGCTTTCTTGGCCCCCAGATCCTCTCCTGAGGAGCTTTTAAATTATTCAGCTATCTGTTTGGGCTCTCGAGACTCATCGTTGCTCATTCGCCACTCATACAGTGAGCTGCCTTTCCTGCGTGGGTATCCCTCTCTGAGGAGATTCCCAGGCGCGATCCCCAAATAACAAAGGGAATGTAGAAGTCTAATGTCAAAAAATGACATCTTTTCTACACTACCAACTGCAGATCAAGGGATTCTGAAGGACTCTCATGTCCTTTACCCTTGAGAAACTCTGACTCAGATGTATATGCTGAAGTTCAGCACGCTTAATGGTGCGACTCCCCCTCCTGACAGGTTTTACGTTGATCTTTCCTGAGTAACCAGGCCAACAAAACACCAGTTGGGAAGTATAAATTAGACAATGTTATCAGCTCCTTCTGGGTAGTGAAACCCAGCCAGGATGTTAGCAGAGTGAAGAAAGAATCCCCAGGAGACAGAAAAGTACTTTATTGCCTTCAGCGCACATTCTGATTCATCCTTAATTGACAGGAGCCCGAGTTAGATGAGATAGGAACGCAACGATGGTAATGTAAAAACAGATCAACAGCTTTGTAGTGTAGATTCTGCACTGGCTGATGACTTGAGCTGGGGCAGAAAATGTTTGCTAAATTGCCCAACAGTAAGTGCAAGGCCCAGGGGATCCCGACACCCTCCCCTGAGCTTCTGATTGTGCTTGGGAAGGTGTAGGCAGCCCATGCCCATGTCTGCACACCATGCAGGATCTCTGTTCTCAAAATTCCAGGGCAGCGCTCTGCTTTTCCTGCCCCTTCCTGGGGAGTTCCTGCAGAGTCAGGGGTGCAGCTCGTAGCTCTTCCAGTCACTGGAATAACCTGAAGTATCTCTTTCTGATTTTGTACCGTGCCTGTCATGTTTAAACCTCGTGGCCTAAGCCTGGTTGCTGAGTAGTCGAGTAGACATCCGGAATATAGATATCTTTGCTATGGCCTTTTTTCAGCTTTAGTCTGGCCAAAACACTTATTTTCACATTTAGCAGAATGGCCTAGACCTTTTAGCATTTATTTCTATTTGGCCCTGAAAGGGTTGGGCCCAGATCCAGGAAGGTACTTACGATCTTACTTGATTTCGGTCGGATATAGATGCTTTATATATTTATAAATGGTGCTTTCATTCTCTTTTAAGGTTGCCCCGAAGATGCTTATATGTTAACACCTGTGTATATTCTGAAGTCTCTATCTCATGGTCTTCCAGAATGGGTTGGTGACTGATGACCGGTATTTTTGAGGTTTCTGGTTATCTGCCCTCAGTGTCACGCTGTGTCTAAACTCCCACCACGTGGTAAAGTGGCCAATTCTAGGGTGTTTCCTGCATGTAAAGAACCTTGCGGTACAAAAACACAGCTGTAATATAATTAGCTGTCATGAGTGTTTTTTCCTGCACCAGTTACAATTCTTCAGTTTGCTTCCAGCTGGCAAGGCCTTCTCTGGGTCCCCTTGTGCTGTTTCTGGTCCGATGGATCTTGTTTCTGCGGATTTGGGGACGTTCCTGTTTCTCTACATGAGTTTCCATCGTGGGATCCCCTCAAAATCACTTCCACAAAGTGCTTCTTCTTTCTTTCCATCCATTCTTTACAGAGGCTCAGAAGCCTATTTTAGCGGCTGCCTTTGGAAGCCTGCGCTCAGGGTTGTCCTTCACATGAGGTCAGGATAATCTGGGAATCTTCCCTGGTATTTAATTGATTTCCTGACCTGTCTCAATGAGTCTATTTCAGGTACGTTCATCCACAGCTCTTATGAAATTATGCAGTATTTCACCCTTCTCGTTTAAATAAATGAAATCGCGTCTGCTCAAAGAATACATTGCATCATGGCATGAAATATTGATCTCAGCCACACTGAACTTTTTAATTAGGACAACTGTGAGGTTTGTAGAAAGGTCCTTTGATGAAGGTCTTACTGTGAAGAAGAAGCATGAGTGTACTTCTCTGTTTCCTGATCTGAACTAGAAACCGTGTAAGATGTCTTACTCAGATATAAGGATTTAACAACAATCTGCACAGTATTTAGAATAAACTGGGGTCTTCTAGATGTCAAAGTTTTAGCAGATCATAGGGTTCTCTCTTTTAAAATCATTTTTATGCTGAAAAAAATGGCACAGCCTTAAGGAAAGCCAACTGGTGTTACTGTGGACCAGCCCTTAACCTCACTGACCCTTATTTTTCTGTCTTTACTTCATCTCACAGCCTTAACTTGTCATAGCTGATCGCTTTATGACCTCTTGTCATTTTAGGTCTTTTCTCTTCATGTTTTGCTGCTAGCCCTGTGAGGCTTTTCTTGCAATGTGTCGCTGCTGCTTTTCTTCTTCTTTTTCTTTATCTCTTTCTCTTTTCCTTTTCCTTTTCTTTCTTCTTCCCTTTCTGCAAGTGCTTTTGATTTTGATTCTGGTTACTCATACTCCTGACACCATGTAGCGGTTGCAGAGATCATGGATGTCAAATGAGCCAGAAGTTTCTTATTCTTATACAGGCTCATTAACCAGCTGGTGGCCACTCTGACTATACGATTTGTTTTAAACTTTCCAAAATCTTTAGATTTTCTAATCCGGGTGTTGGATCAATGGATCATGGTCAGGCCTCAGCATACTGCACAGATTACCGTGAGGTATTATTACGAAACTTTTATCTCACAGGTCCATGCATTTCATCACTCGTTTTAATTTCACAGACTGACTGCAGATTAGTTACCTCATTGGCCACAAACAAGGTAGTGCCATCATCATCATTATTACTGTCAATCGGTTCTGAAGCATCTTTTGAAGGGCCCCTAATCCAATCTAAAGCAGAAAACATGATTTATTTTTTAACCTATTATTACTGTTAGTAGGTATAAAGCAAGGCTTAAAGATTTGAAAATGGCCAATTCCAGTTAATCTTATTCTGGCCATTTTCCTCCAGCTATCCTAATCTAGTCTCCAAACTATTTTTAATAGTCACTGCAGTCCTCTTAATGCCCATTTTCTCATTAAACGCTTGCTTCATTTTCCTTCTTTTTGTTCCCATTTTTCTGAAGTCACTTTTGAAAGAAGAAAAAATCGTTTTGGATAAGGAAAAACTGGAATGAGGGCGAGAAGCATGGAGGCATGACCGATTCTAAATAAGGATGCAATAGTAAAACTGCTGTTAATAAATGAGAAGGTCTGTCAGGCTTTCCTAAAAGCCCAAGTTTTATCACCAAATTCCCAGTGCGCCTTGAACAGTAAGTGGGTCAGTCCATGTTAAACTATGCCTTTTTCAGCTCAGTGAGAGGATTTTTGTGTCCCTTCTCAGGTGATTTGCCTGCGCTTTTTCTTTTTAGATGCACAAGTTGCTTTGGGTGGAGGAAAGGTGCTGGTCTGCTTCTGCCTTTTTACCTTAAAACGGGCAATACCGACATCGCCGAGGTGCCACGCCGGCCTCGCCTCAGCGCTGAGGGAATCACGGAGGGACCCCACCCCCTCCCGCCGAGCCGGATGAGAACTCCTCCCCGATTGGGCACACCTCCTTCTGATCCGGTCGCTCATTGGTCAACAGAGAAGAGGGCTTGAGAAACCTCTGGTTCAATTGGTTCTTCATGGTGTCAGCTCTTCTGCCGTCAGCCCAGCCGTGAGGAGAGCGGGCTCTGGGCTGATGTGGGGCCAGGCGCGTGGCAGCCAATCAGGCGCGGCGGCGTCGCGGCCTCCGTGCGCCGCGCGGGATCCGTCCGCAGCGCGGGGCCGCCCCGTCCCACAGCGCCTGAGGGGCGGCGGCGGGCGGTGGCCTCGCGGCCGCCCCCTGAGCGAGGGGACGGCGGGGGACGTCGGAGCTGCGACTCCCTCGGGGCACAGATGGGCGAGCGGCCTCAGAGTGGGGCCGGATGAAACGAAAGTGAGGTTCACTTCCTGCGCTTGCTGGGAGCGCATCGGCGCCGGCCGTAACAGGCTCCCCAGGTATTTGCGTCAGGTGTAATTATCGGAGAACTGAAGAAGACCTGACCAAAAGCTCAACTTTACACCCTAGAACAGGACAGACGATATATCAACGGGGGGTAGATAACTGCGGAGGGCTAGGGCGGCTGAGGAACACGTCTGCTGTCCCTGGAGATCCCTAGCAGAGGGTGGGAGGCAGTACTCCCATAAAATCTGACCCTGGCAGCTGCACCACAGTACTTTGTGTTCCAAGTCAGAATATATATGCGCATTGGTTAACGCTTTGTTGTCATAATACATGTCTTCACATGTGGCTCCCAAGCCCAGCTGAAACGGTAAACGCGGGGCCCAGGCACGGGAGCACACGCCCTGTGTCCCTCCCTTATCCCAGGGCTTTGGCAGGGTGTCTGTGCCACGGATTTCACACCTCCGCTGATCTCTCTGAGCACTGCTGCCAAGGCAAGGGAGGCGCATAAAGCAGATAATGTGTCCTGATTCCACCAAGTCCTCTAGACTCTGGAGACAGTTATTTAAAAATCTGCTATATGTCAGGTCTTTCTTGAGGCAAATAAAAGTGGCAGGATTGTTCAAATCATGTTGCCGTGGCCTGCAAATTTAATAAAGTAGTTGTATCCCAGTAGCACAAGAATCTAAATTAAATTGATAGCAAGTATACTACTATCTAGTGCATTTATTTTACTTTCATATTTACACTGTATGCCTGTACAATTTACCACGAAATTCTTATTTTTCGAGGCTTCTGTGTTTTTGATAATAAGTTACATAAGCAGCACGTATACACAGTCACTTGTGCATTGTTATTAAGCACTTCATTACCACCACTTCTTGGCTGAAATTGGCTGTTGTGACATAGCGATTGTCAGTAAGAGACAGACCTCACATTTTGAAAGATGAGAAGCAATTGATTTTAATCCAAGGTGCAAGATACGGAGGCAGAGAGTGTTACAAAAGTGTAACTGGGATAGTGAGGCTATGGAGAAATGCGTGTCTTGCCTCATTATTGGGTCAAAGACATTTGTCAGTGAGGACTTCTTCAGACCTCTCTGGGGGGGGGGGAAATAAAGTGGTCGTAATTTTGCAGAGATCTCGTGAAAAGCGTGAGGCGATGGCTCCTCCGCGGTGTCGACAGCGCGTTCGGTGACCTTTAGAGGTGTCGGGGGCCCAAGCGGCGGGTCTCGGCTGTCCAGAGCGCCCAGGCCGGGCGGCTGTCGGTGCCCTGACCGGCCTCCCCCGGCGGGAGATGGCCCCGAGGCCGCAGGCGCCGCACGACACCTGCCGCCGCAGGGGCTCGGGCGGGATCTGCCGTGTAATCCTGTTACAAGCCGGCGGTTAAATAAAATCCCGCCGCCGGATTCCTGTCAGGGGGGACACCTGGGTCGGGCTGTCCCGTCACTTGGCGGGAGGGGCCCGGGGGGGGTCGCTGCCGCCTGAGGTGAGAGACGGCTGAGACCCCCGTCAGGCGCAGGCCGGGCCCGGCCGCCGTGAGGGGCCTAGCCGCAGTGCCTGCCTCGGCCGTGCCGTGGCCGGGCGCCAGCCGCGCCTGCCCCCCATTCATTCCGCACCGATCGCGCCTTCCCCGCAATCCAGAGGGAGCCGGAGGGGGACGACCCCCGCGTTCTGCAGGCGGGGGACCTCGGGGGCGGTGGCGGGGCTGGGCTGGGCTGGGCTGGGCCGCGCCGCCCCTCCCTCCGCGCCCCGCCGTGCCCGCCGCCCCCTCGGCGGGCGGGGGCGGGGCGCAACGCCCCGCACTCTTTTCTCGCCGGCGGATGGTTACGGAGTGAGGCGGCCGGGCAGGGCTCGACGGTGCTTAAAGCGCTACGCCCGGAGGAGGGGCCCCGCAGTCAGGGCTGAGGGGCTGCGTTGGGGCAGTGTGGTGTCGGTGCCCCGCGGGAGGGACGGAGGGACGGTTGCTCGCCTCGCTCGTGTGCCACCGCCGCCATGTCCCGGGAGCCCGAGATCATGGAGTCGCAGGTGATGTGGGAGCCTGACACGAAGCGCAACACCCACATGGACCGGTTCCGCGCCGCCGTGGCCAGCAGCTGCGGGCTCCGCCTGGGTGAGCGCCGGGCGGGGGCGGGCGGGCAGCGCCCGGGCGGGGAGGCCCTCTGGCCCTGCTCGGGGCCGCGCTCTGGCTGTGGGGGCCGGCGGGGCTCTGCTTCTCCGGCGCTGGCCTTACCGCGGGCCGGCGGCAGGGCTGCGGGCTGTCTGTCTGCCCTTACCCTAAAGAGGGGTCAGGGTGCCCGGGCAGTACCCGCAGAAGGAGGGGGCGAAGTGGTCCAGGCTGCGAGTGGGATGTTCTGCTCGTGCAGAGGCCTCCGGTGCAGCATCTCCCTTAGCGTGGAGGTACACGCTGCTGGGAAATGCAGACAGCCTTCTCTGTTACTGGTGCTGCTGCTAGATGTCAGCCCAGGCAGCGTCGGCATTGGTACCTGCTGTGTGCTCCTGACTGCTCCTGTGCATAGCTGAGGTCCTGCTTGCAGGGATTTCCTGGGGAGAGCAGCAGTACTGAAGTGACTTAGTGTTTTAAGGGGATGTGGGAAGGAGGGATCACTGCCATCATGGCTGTGAGGTTAGTGTAAGCCTTAATACGGTGCTTTAGCAACATACACATGTGAGACTTGTTAAGGCCATGATTGCAACTTCATCTTTGCTTGTGAAGAGTGTCTTTGTAATTTTGAAGTATGCTGGGAAGTGAAAGGTGATGCATAAGTTGGTTGAGTGATGGAAACCAAGGTTTTTGGCTATGTTCTTTTTTGCCCAAGCTCTTAAACTTCAAGCTCTGCTTCATGCTTGTTCAGAAATACCTAGATGGCTGTGAACAGGTGTGCAGTCCTTTGACTTAGAAATAACCTGTCAACTTTGATTTAACCCTGCTTTGAGTAGGGGGTTGGACCTCCAGATGTGTCTTTCAACCTAGATTGTTCTGGTTTTTCAATGACTGCTAACTGTGGGTGGTGTCTCCAGGGTATCAGGAGTCAGTGGTGCTGGCTGTGTGGGCTCATTCACATCATGAACCAGGTGGACTTCAGTGTGTGTGTGGGTCAAACCCTACAGTTCTGACTAGCAGCTTGCTTTATGCTGTCTGTTCTCCTTGAGTACTTGGGGACCAGGTTGCTTGTGTAGCTTTCCTGTAATAATTTGTCTGATGGGGGACGGGGTTTTGGCAAGTGGCCTGACAAGTTTGTCAGTCCAGTATAAATGTGTCTGTGGTATAACCAGAGACATTCTGGAGCAGTAGCAATGTATCTGGTGCTTTTAGCAGTTCATGTATGGAAAACAAAAAATTTGCATATTGATTGGGAACTTAATATGTGGGCAAGCCAGGTCATTAGTTTGACTGCTGGGGGGGTTTCCCATTTGAACAGGAACATATGGTGTCTAACTCTCCTGCTATATAGGAAGCAAGCTACTATAGGATTTTAGATAACTCCTGAGGAGAAATGTTGTGTAACTGGTAGTCATATGATCAAGACTGAATGCAGTTTCAGATGGGCTGCCCATATTTATGGCTGTAACAACTAAACTTTTTTCACCTCACTCTGAAGTGGCTATCTCCAGTTAAAAGTGGATTCCTGTGCATATATAGAAACCTTTGTCAACTTCTGTTAGACTTGAACTGATGTTCATTGGTCTGTGTGCTATTCAACAACCAAGAATGGATTCTTTATGTAACATCAAGATGTGGACTGACTGAGGAAAGCTAAGGGCAATATAACCTTTTAAACAGCATGGCTCTGTCCAACCCTGAAAATACAGTAATGAGATGCAGTGTTTAATTGCTGAATAACAGGTCTGTGCCCTGAAGGACTTGCATGCTAAAGCTCATTTGGGGACAAACTATATAGACAAGACAGAACAAACTCTTCATATTGTAAGAAATCAAATTAGTGGTGACTTGTAGCTTTTTGCATTTATCAAATGATTCGGAGCATGTGCTACAATTGGTTTTTGAAGGAGGAGATGGAAGCTTGAACTTTCCTTTGGTAAAGTGTTATCATCACACCAGCTGATGCACAGCGTACAGAATAGTGAAGAGTAATTTGGGTGGAGTGTAAAAAAGGGTATGTAGGAGGCTGACATTGAGGCAATATGTAGGAAAAGCTGAGTTACGGAGAAGAATATTTGCCTTTGCTTCTACTATGTCAGTAATACCTAGAGAGTAAGCTCACATTGATGGAAAAGATTGAGTGGGATAAGATGTGGAAGGGACAGACTGGGTGGGGAAACAGCTGTAGTGATCAAGTGTGGGTAACAGTGTAGAGATGGTTTTGAATGTTTTTTCTCTTACAAAGCTGGGAGATGTCCTTGTAGGAAGAGGACGCAAAGATGACTTCTGAAGCAATCAGCTGGATAACAGGACGACGAACCAAAGATAATTGGAGAAAAAGACTTCAAGTGTTTAGCTGAAAGCATCAAATAGGAAACACAGTTGGCAGAGCAGGAAACTGTTACTACTGTCACTAATGGCAGATATTCATGTTTAATTTGCCTGTTGGCACAGCTTCAGATGGTATGGACATGACTTGGGAGTGTGACTTTTAAGCTGGGGATGAGAAATCAGCTTCAGTTATTCATACCTAAAACTGTTTTACACACTGAGTTTCAGTGTTTAGTTTGAATTGTGGTTTTTTGGTATGTGTTCCTCATGTTACTTAATCTGTCTCAATCATGTAAGACTTCAACTGCTTATTTCCATGTTTTTAATGCCAGGTCATGGTTTTAATATCTAGCTAGTAAACATTGTGTTTCACTTCATTCATGCTGCTTTAGCATGAAAAGGTAAGCTGCAATCTGTCAGACCCCTTATTTATTGAGGAATAATGCATGCTTCCTTTGTAACAGTGCTGTTGATATTACAGTTAGATAATGAGCGTATCTAATCTTCATGTTACCACGCTATCAGACCTTTGGTCCTGGACTAGAACTGTACAGCAAATGTCTCTTGTCAGGAAGACTTATCTTTTGCTCTACGTGGATGATATGATAGGGAGTGGAAGTGTCAGCAAGCAGGACTCCGTCTTGCTGTGTAATCTTCAGTTCCACTGATGGGGGGTAGATGTTGCACAGAGTTATTAAAGGTCCCTATCTCTGTGGTGGCAAATGGCTTGTAACACAGGCAGGTGAAGTGATGCCATGTGTTCAGGTGTTCAAGTAGACTACTTCTGTTACCATAATCGTGTGCCTTGAACAGAGAAGCGATCTACTCTGTGTGATCAGTTTTATCTTACTAGTTGTTTTAGCCACAAATGTTCTTTATCTGGGATATCCTTAATTGTAGTTTGTCTAAATTACTGTAATTCTTTGCATAATGCTAACAGATATCTATTACTTCTAGCCAACTACGATGACTTATACCAGTGGTCGGTGGAATCCTACTCAGACTTCTGGGCAGAATTCTGGAAGTACAGTAACATCATATTTTCTCGCCTGTATGATGAGGTAAGTAAATACTTATCTTAAACAGTCAAGTGCACCACAAAGGGGAGATAAACCAATTTTACAGCTGGTCTTTTGATCTGTTCCTGGAACCTTTCCAAGTGGTATGAAGAATCTGTCAAGTGTATAGTCCTTAGTTTCCTTGTGTGGTGGATGGTGGTGTTCTGTTGCTGATCTACTTTAGCACAGTGAACTCCTCAAGTTCTATTGTCCTAAAACAATTCTGCTCTAGTGTCCTTGTGGTCTTGTGCTCTCACATACCTTGGCAATCCTGGCTGCTTGTCAGGAGTCTACCAATATACTGCCTTCTGCTTTAGGATTATGCTGGTAGAATATAATCTTGATTTTATAAACGCTGGCATGCAGTCAAGTTCATGTTTATGTTCCCTGAGTTAGCTTACCTGATAAGCACACCTGTTCCACTCTGGTTTTGTAGAACTGGTTATGGAAGTCTCTGCAGTCAGATGTAGGCTTGAAATATCTCTGCAGGAATAGTAGTGGTTGAACACAATCACAGGTGGAATACCAGACCATGCCACAGTGTTGCTTTGAGGTAAAGGTGATTTCGAAGCTCTTGCAAATGGAGGACAAAGCTGGAGCCCTTGTACAGTCCTGGTGTAGGATATCAACATCATCCTGTGGCTTTCCATCTGAGGAAGATGGACTAATTACTTCAGAAGCTTGATGCAGAAGAACCTTCCTGGGACTTAGCAGAGGGAGGACTGGACTTTTATGTTAATCACTGGAGGCCATCTGTTCCAAGAACACTCAGAGTACTGGCAGTTCTGCAGAGGGAACTGGTAAGCTTCTTTTGCCTTTTCCTGTCTTACAAAAATTTGTATTGCAAGCTATGATAGATCAAGTGGTTCCTTCTGCCATGAAACTGCATGCTCAGGTGTCTTAATGTGACCCACCCTTTAGAAGAGTGAATTCAGCAGGCATGTAAGAACTAGCCTGTTTTCTGAAGTGTGTAGTCTGAAGACTGTAAACACTTAATCTTTTATTTTTTCTATAGTTCAAAATCTGGCCAGATTGTATTTAGATACTGTCTATTTTCTTCTACTTTCTGTACTGTTAGCAAGGCTATCTTTCTAAATTTCCACATGAATGCAAATTGTCCTAAGTAGTTCAGAGGAGCTATTTTGCACCCTTGTATCTGTACTGAGCAGGCTGGACAGTAACACATCTTGTTCTGTTGCCTTACAGGACTGGCACTCCTGGAAGTCTGTCCCTCGAGACACCACCAATGACTGGTGAACTGGAAGGGAGACTGAAGCAGGCAATAGTGGCCTAAAAATGGATGTTTCCTGAGGATGAGAAGCAAGAAGATGGGGATGCCTAGGAAGGCTTTAACTAGGCTACTTGAGAGCTTCTAGGTGTGCAGGGACATGCCTATTCTACAAGGGTCTTGCTGCGATGTGAGATCTTAAAACAGGAGAGGCAGAGTCAGCTGATAGACAAGTACTGCAGAAGATACTTGACTCACTCTTTATGGACCTTGGTGTTTGCCTCTAACTTTCCCTCAGTGTCAGCGTAGTGTCAGCTTCAAGGCTTGACTCCAGCTTTATTGAGCCTTGAAGCTGACTTGCTGTTAGTCCTTAACATTGGTCCATTTCTGCTGCACGTCAGGAGGAAAGGCTGGTCACAGTACCTGAGCTGTTCTGTGGTAGCTAAAGAGCTGAAAAGTTTGATTTGAAGTGTCTTACAACTTGATCCCTGCTGCTTGTTGGAAGTAAGCATTACGCTTTGAGGAAAATAAATTTTTTCGTGAACCAGAGTTGACTCCTTTGTTCCTAGCCAGTGAAACAGTTTCTACTTTCACAGGTCATTCTAAGAAAAACAGTAAAAAATTTTGTGTATATATAATACAGGCAGCCAGTGTTTTATTTAAACTTAGTAAAGTTTTTAAGTATTTGATGTAGATGTGCTCATGTCACTCTATAGCAACTGATACCCATGTCACCTCTGAAAAGAACAAAGGTACTTGCAGTGTACAAAGCTATCCTGGCATGGCAGCACTGGCATTGTTATGTCAAAATACAAGTAGCTGTTGATTTTAAATGAGGAATGTAGTCTAAACTTCTCTTTGTGCTGCAAGAAGCACCTGACAGCTGTTCCCATGGAGGAGCTGCTTTGAGCATTCTGATAGTATCTGCTCTCTAGCTTTTCATGAGGCATGCTATTTTGCTCTTCAGGTCATACAGAACATAGCAGGTACCACAGTAAGGCAAGGATTATCTGTCTCACTGTAACAGTGAGATTCATTTTCAAAGGTGTAGTCTCTGCTTAGCATAAGCAGAATCTCTGGGGCATGATAATGCATGGTTATGCACAACTAGCAAACCACTTCAAGGAGGGGAAATGCAGTAGAGGGGTGGACAGAGGATATTGCTAATGTGATGCTTATTCATAGCTACTGAGGCTTGGGAAGTGGTCACTGATTAGCTGCTGTGAAGAGCAATTGTAGAACAGGAGCTGGTGGCATGGGAGTACAGCTGATACTTGGCATGTTCACCTAACCACACAAATTGGCCTTGTATGCCTTGGTGCTGCTGTGAGTAGGAGTGAAGCCTTACTCATTCAGTGAGGACTGCAGTCAGCGGTACTGTAGACTGCACTTCTTGCCCTTTGCTGTAGATTTGCTGAGCACTTGTTGGGACTGTATGAAGTGAAAGGCTTGTTGCAAAGGTCTGCATTTTTATATACTTGCTAGAACTGGGATCTTTCACTAAATTAGCAGACCTTGAGTTTCTGTTGCTTGCTGAGAACTTTCCTCTAAGGGAGAGGTCAGATTGTTCATATAACAAGTACCTCTACCAAAGAGATTTGGTTTAACTAGGAGTCATAGGCATTACCTGAGTAGAAAATAATGGAGCATCAAGTATTCATAAACAATCCACCACCTTATGCTAGTGGAGCTCTTCCAAGAGGTGTTCAACTTGAGGAAAAAATAAAGATTATATTAGATCTTGTCCTGGAAAATGCTGAAAACATTCTGCTCACTTTTCTTCAAGCTAAGGAAGTCAGTAATGAATCAGTCTTAAGAGTGGCTTCTAATTACTGCAGTAATATAGGTTAGTATAAAAAAATTTCTGAAGCCTGAGTTGATAAACTATAAATGCTATAACTCAGTTCTAGCTAATTGTTACAAGCAAAGAAATCTCCTTAGGTTCCCATTTTTAGAAAATTTGTTTGAAATAAAGTAATACAGTAGAGCATTTCCACATGAACTTTAACTTCTCTTATAAAAATTAATTTTAGGATTGCCTCCAGTAATACATATACTGCACATCTCAAAGCACAAAAATACTGGGTTTTCTGGAATGGGAGGTATTTTGAGTTCTATCTGGCTTTCAGAAGAGCCTTTTACTTGGTCCAAAAGAATGCTGTTTCTGTAATGCATGTGTAGTCCATGAGAGAGAACCTGAGGGTATAAATTGAAGCTTTCAAAAACACAATGGTAAAATAAAGTCTCAATTTAAAGATTACAAAATACATGTGCTGCTGGGCAGTTGAATCTCTAAACAGTGGAGCATTGCAGAAGGAATTTATAGACCGTTGTGGCTAATGCCAAGGGGTTCTTTACCTATGACTGTTATTAAAGGTATAGTCTTAACTGTGACTTATCAAGGGATAATTTAATATTTTGAGGCTTAATTAGTGCAAGATGGTGGGAAGTTGTTTCAGCTGAATATATTTTTGTGACTTATTTTCATTGCATTGTTCAATTCCTTGCATGTCTTAGTCTTAAATGGGGAATTACTTAATATGGGCTTATTAGGTTGTTGGCCCCTCTTTTTAGAAAACAGTAAATCAAGGATGGTAGAAATGTGCACTCTGACAGTTTGCAATACCGTATTTGTTAGTTGTAGAGGTCAGCAGTATTTCTGCACTCTGGATGAAACTGTGGAGTACTTAAATGTTTACTGCAACTTAATTCTTAAAAATGGAGAATCGGAATAAAAAGCTTGAACTTTTTAGTTACGTTTGACTATATAGGTCACACATTTAGCCTAGGGTTAAATTGAATTACCATTGTCTAAGTGTCTGATGTTGGTCTCTGTACCTTGTGACTCATGCTGCGGAAGACTGCATATTCACACCTTCCTATATAAGAGGGAGGCTGGAGCATATGGCCTGGTAGAGAGCTACAATATGCTGTAGCAGAGGCAAAACCCCAGCGTGCACAGTGGTTTGCGTGTATCTTGTGGTCTGAATGTAGCCATAGTGGTTTGCTTCACTGGTGTATTTAAGGCTGGTCCAAGGGTAGAACTGTCAGCAAGGAACTCTTTCTAGTTTTGTTGTAATGTCTTTGCTTGTGACAGTTGACAAATAATTAATCTTTCCAGGCCTGTAATTACAGGATCTAGTGTCTGTTTGCCATCTGTAAGCTGGGAGAAATGACTCTTGCCTAATAGAGTGCATAAAGAGCTTGGAATTAATTAGCTGATTTCTGTACAATACTCTGAAAAAGAAATTGTACTACAGTTTTCCAGGAACGTGTGTGTTTGTTTTTTTTTCAGGTGGTTGATACGTCCAAAAGTATTGCAGATGTCCCGGAATGGTTTAAAGGTAGTCGTCTGAACTATGCAGAAAATCTTCTGAAGCACAAGGACAATGACAAGATTGCACTGTATGCAGCAAGTAAGAAAGAATTAATGGCTTGTATTTATTTATAGTTCACAGGACTAGGCCTTAAAACAGCTGTGCTTTTTATGAAAACTTGAAATAAACTGGCTTGAGTGAGGACAAAAGAGGAAAATAAAGTTAGTAATTCTGCAGAATCTATGATGCAGCTCTGCAAAAAACAGCAAAACATGCTCTGGGAGTAGAGATGATTCTGAAAAGTCCTTGGCAAACTAAATGAAGTTTTCTTAGAATGTGCTTAACTGCATTAAGGTAGTGGAGATCATGCTGTGCTTAGCATCACTCAATATTTGAGCTATTGCTTCACATTTGTCACAAACATTTGCCTAATGCTTGCCTTCAGGAAGTATTTTGGCACTGTTGCTTGATATTGTCTTTCCCACCCTCTTTCTATGCCTTTTATCTTAGGAATACTAAGGACTACATGGGGTGTAGGTAAGAATTAACTCTGCTTTTGACAATACAGAAAGGAAGGACAGTTACATGCATGGAAGACTTGGAATTTCACTTTTCTGGAACGCTAAAGCTCAGTCTTAATTTTTGTTATACTGGAGAAGATATAAGTCTGGTAAAATCCAGATATACTCATAATGAGGATGGTCATGTTAAGACAAAGTCCCTTCCCTATATCTGCTGACTTTGGTAATTTTAAAAAATTATTCTAATCTCTGTTAGAAGGGATTACTTTCTGTGCAGGTGTGTGGGTGCTTCCTTAGGGAGTTGTATTCTGAGCTTCCCTTTTGCTGGACCTAATCCTTATCATAAGACTGACCAAGCAGTGATGCTTCTTAATAGCTTAACAATAAACAATGCAGTCTTACAGCTTGTTAGCAGGGAAAATTATGCAGAACTATGGATTGATTGTGTAGGTGTTAAAAGAATAGTTTCTGATTTCTGATGCATGGAGATCAGTTTTTGAGTTATATATGTATTACTGTCGTTCTGATAGCTGTTTAAAAACAATGCGAGACAACAGAATCGTCTTCTGTAAGCTTACTGCTGAAGAAGAAATGCTTATCAGTTGCATTTTACTGCTTAGAGGTATTGAAGGAAACCTCTCTGATCATATATATAAAACCAGCTACCAGTTCAGAGAATGGGAAAATCTGTGACCCAGTTTTGGTGTGATAAGAATTGATCTGGTGAAGTCTGGTAGAAATAGGGCTTGTAACAGAAAGCTGGCTTCAAAGTGATGAACTCATCACTTTCAAATTTTGAGATCATTAGAAAAGCTTCTTATGTATTATTTAGTGGGGAAAAAAATCAATGTAGTTACTGGGTACATCTTGTGCAACAGCTGAAAGCCAAACACTGATTAGTAAGTCAACTCTAAATGCATGTAGAATTGATGTGATTGATTTGTTAATGCTAAAAGCTAAACATGCAACTTGAGAAAAAGTGGAGTTAAATACTTGCAAATTCGAATTATTGAAGGAATTATTATCAACTTTGTAAATTATTTGGTTTGATATGTGATTACATTGCCCCTGTAGATCTTGTTTCTTGTTAGGAAGTCATGGGGTGTACTGGACACTCACTGCTTTGTGTCACATAATCACAGGTGATGATACCAACAGGAGCAAAACTATTTTCCAGTTGAATACTGTATCAGTCCTGGAGTGAACACATTTACTTCTCTGCAGTGAACAGACTTCCACCTGCATTTCTTTTCATGACCTTCTGCTGTATTTAATCTTCTTAAGATCTCTTAAGTCAGAGTATCTTTTGTTAACCTCTCACTGCCAGGTCAGAGTGGTGTTTAGGGAACCTGTGTCAGATTTGTGTGTTCGCTAGGGATGATTCTGTGGGAGCAATGTGGGTGTAACAGAGCACAGGAATGTAAATGTAACTTTCCTAAACCATTTCACTTGTCACTGGCTCCCACTGTGGATCTCTTATTTATGACTCCCTTCTCCTGGGGGCTTTAATTATGGAGCAGGATCAGAGTCCCATTCTCTGTTGTTCTACGGGAACACAGAATCTGTCAGCAGTCCCTGCTAAGCTTATGAACTATATGTTACATTGATTTTTGTGTTGTTTCCCATCACAACCTGCTTTTTTGCTCCATGTAGGTCTACATTTATTGGGATGGAAGTCTAAGAAGGCAAAAGAGTAAAAATACTGTTCCCTGCTTAAGGAAATCAGACTGATGGTAGCAGTTGTGCAAGGACCTGCCGTACCAGGGCATGCAGTACACTTTTTTTTTGTGACATCCTTGGCATATGTGTTTTCATAAGAAGTGCTGGATGCTGGAAACAGGATGGGCCAAATGGTTTGCAGGAGTCACATTGAGGAAGTACAGGAAGGGACCTTTAAGATGACAAACTTTGCCTTTCATAACATTTAGATTTGTTCATTTTGTTTCACGAGTGATTTATTAATGGCTTATGTAACATCTGATGTTCAGTACAAAAATGAAAACACCCTGCAGATCTTTTCAGAGATGAATGGAGTCCAGTTTAGTTTATTTGCTTTGTGGTATGTTGGCAAACGCAGATATTTAAAAAGTGTATTGGAAGTCAGACCTTAGAAACTATATGTGCATGATTTTCTAGTCAAGGGTGACTTGCTGTAATAAAATCTAAAGTCGGCACCTTGCTGCTGCTTCCTAGACCTAATGAGAAAACTGAGCAAAAAGGGAGCATGAGGTTGTTCTTTCTATCTTAGAAAGTAGCCTTGGTGAGTACAATCTATTTATCATTAATACTCTTCAAGAACACACCTTTCTCCAGTGTATAGTTTGCATTTTTGCAGGTATATATTCCTGTCTTTAAAAATGTCCTGGTGCCTGCTGAATGAATACTACTGACTAATAGTTGATTCCCATTAAAAAGAAAAGCTTGGCACAGCATAAGAGGAACTTGAAAAGCAAAAAGTATAATTATTAGTGGAAACTCTTCTCCTAAAATTCCTTCGTATTCTTTTTCTTCCAGAATTAGTTGTTTGTACTAGACTCTACTAATGTTGCAATGCATAATTTTTGACTGGTTGTTTTAATCCTCTTTCCTCAGAGGAAGGCAAAGAAGAAATCTTGAAAGTTACTTTTGAAGAACTGAGACAAGCTGTAGCTTTGTATGCTGCAGCCATGAGGAAGATGGGAGTAAAAGTAGGAGACAGAGTTGTGGGTGAGTAACTTTTTTTTTTAAAGGACAAGAGGTGAAATTTTCTTGAAATATGTGAGTAGTCAAGGTTGTAGAAACACGAATATGAAATACTATTTCACAGAAACATTCTAAAGAAAAGGCTCTTATGCTGCTATATTTACACTTGTATGAAATACGCTTCTAGAGGGGAGGAACCTGGATTAGCCTGCGAGTTCTCTAGCACTGGAGGGGGAAGGAAAATACCTCATTCATAAGCTTCACTAAGGTCTGCTTCATAAGCACTCTGTGGAAGTGATGGAGACTTTGAATCTTTGAAGCTTTTACTCACAAGGTCTGGCAGATTCACACAGGGGTGATCTTGGAAATTACGGTCCCAGGTTGGTTGGTTCTGGTGCCAGCTGCCAATTACTGATCCCAGGTAATATGGTGCACTGTGAATTGCAGTTCTTGAGGAATGGACTTGTGCTACCTTCTGCCACCAGTGCTTTTGGGAGTAGTGACTTCCAGAATGGTGGTAGTGAACTGCTGGTGAGCAGTAACTCTTCAAGTCATACTAATGCAGAGCTTAGTAGTTAGAACCCTGTGATCCTTTCAGTAACTCACAGAAATTTCTAGAGCAATATTTCCTGTCATAAGACTGTCATGTGGATTTTTCTATATCAACAGTTTTTTGTCTTGTGAACAGCTTGTACAGTATACAGTCCAGGCATAGAAAGGAGTCGCTGGCCTCGGTCCATTTATTTCTAAATTTCTGGTTTTGATCTTCCAGCTGAGCTGCTTCATCTCTGTACTTCATGTGCTCTGTAACATACGTTCTTTAGTTTTGTCAGTGTGGTGCAAGTCAAAACTGTAGTGTCCTTGAAGCTCCTTCACTCCTACCTGGTAGTTCTGCTCATCTGCATATCCATCTTACTCGAATCACATGTTCTTTGAGCAATACTTGGCCATTATCTTAAGTATGTGTAAATTCTTTTTTGATGCAAACCTAAAGTGATGAAACTATTTGGTTTGTTTTCTGCATGTTACAAACCAGAACTCAAACCCTTGTCTTCAAAACCAGAAGGTTATGCATTATTATTTTTATTAAACCCACAAATATGACTTGTAAATGTAAATATACTTGAGAGGTCATACTTCATGCATATGGCATGAGTATTCTATGGAACTGGTCACTGAACATTTAATTATCACAGCTGATGGCTTGGTGTTTTACATAGAATTAGAGCTAAATCCTTAATTGGGTAAGAACCATCCAGCGAAGTCAGGAAGGTTTGTCTGAATGAAGACTAAGTCAAGATGCTCTAATTTTGTCTCCTTTTTCAATCTTAACACTGTCATGTTAATATCTGACAACTTGTTGAGGAGCAACAGGCTCTGTCTGAAATCAAACTAATGAGCAGGAAAACTTACACTCTACAAAATTTGAGTATTTAGAACTTAAGTGTAGTGTTTCTTACTACCTGTCCTCTGATGTGTATATCAAATGGTAAAAGTGGGTTGTGTGTATTTTAAAAAGTTGCCCCAAAGACATTGGCAAAACAATACGTAATTATGCATATAACTGGAAACTTGGACATCATGAAACCAATCAAAGTCCTAGTTTTTGTTGACCCCTTTAATGCTTTCTGTAAATTTTGTTTGTCATCGTGAGGCACACAGAATGCACTCTTTTTTGACTTTTGCAATGAAATTTCTCCTGATGTGTATAAAGAAGATTCAAATGCTCTGTTTTGTAGACTGATTGTGGGGATTTAATACACTGTTCCTTATTGTTTTGTAAATAAAGTCATAACAGGGCTCAAAACAATTCTTCCATATGTATTGCTGGTTATGCTAAACTGAAGGATTAAATCTCATGTGTAAGTGGCAAAAAGGACACTCTGTACCAGTTTCAGATCCCATATGATGAAATGTGTTGTGGGAAAGTGATGGACAATGTGGATGAGTAATTACTGGTTATGTTTTCATATTTTGTGTGAATGAAAGCTCTGTGTGTATGTGAACACACTGATGGGGGAGGACAGTAGCTGTAAATTTGTGAGTAGCAACAGCTGTAGCTTTGGTGTGTTCCTGCAAGTAGAAACCTGCTATTCTTTGCTGTCCTAATTCTCAGGTTAAAGTCCATTTCTTAGACTTTACATATTGATGTCTGATGCTAAATGAGAGGTTTTAAATCTCTGGGAAGAAAATACTGCTCACTAGGGTAACAGATGTAATATGTTTAAGTATGACCAGGTGCAGTCACATTTAATGGGAACATTCATTCTGAATTAAGATTAAAGAATGTTATCTACATGAGATTGTTTTGTGTTCTAAGGTGCGAATTAGTCCTGTTCGCAACCTGGTTATCACTGCTAGAACTCTTCTAATCAAAACCAGTTAGAGATACTTTTGGGAGAAGATGACAACATATGATGCTGTCACTTTGTGCTCATCTTGTGAGCAGTTCTTAGTAAGGTATACTGTGCAGGGGAAATGTGCTTTCTAGCTGGAGAAAACATGCTATTGAAATATAGCTGTAGTCAGTGGTGCTAATAATTAAGCTAATAATGCTATTATCATTGTCATTTTAATAACAGGTCCTTTTAGTTAATGACTGTATTTTGCTTAGCACAACTGGAGGCTGGCTGACTCTTGAATCTTGTTTGTTGTTTTGGCAGCTGTCTCACCTCTTATTTAAATTAAAAAGCATAGTTGACACTAAAAAAATAAGATTGTATGAATAAAATAGTATGCTTTAGATACTGCTTATTTTTATTTGTACAGTTTTTTTACATGCTTGCAGAAGGTAGCAATTCCAAGTTTCTGTTGAAAATTCATCCTTAATGTCAGGGCTTCCTCCCACAGAAAGGGTAAGATTTTACCCGTGCACTTTGTCCTGTTATTGGGAGAGAAAACATGTGTATTGACTCCAGTGGGAAGGCTGGAAGGATTTTTAGTGATTTCAAGAGGAGGCACAAATTGCAGTCTCTGGCTGTCTGGTGGTGTTACTGTTATTTAGAAACCCCCCCCCCCCAACAACAAACAAACCTTTCTGCCCAGCTGCTGTAGGTACCAAGTATCTGTGCTGGGGCCCTCCAGCATTTCAATAGCTTAAAGCATGTCTTTACGAGCAGTTATAGCTTATTTGTGGAAGCAGGCTTGCATTGTGCTTGCAGTCCTTACAAAGCCCTTTACTTTTGATCACAGAAAAGATGAATGAATCTAGGCAACCTCTCTGTTTCCTTAAAATCATGGTACGTTTTTGGTCTCAGGTAGAGCTTTTAAAATTATCCAGAGTCTTCACGTGCCTTTTGTCTTCTGGGCAATTTCTCACATTCTTCTTTTTTCCACGCTGCCCTCTTACCCTGGCTGGTGAGAGACTCACTTCCTTGTAATCTGCAGCCAGATGAACCTGTATCAGCTCCCAGCAGTTGAGTTGCTGCACAGTTCCCCCTCCTTCCCTTTGCCTGGTGCCCCCAGTCCTAGACTCCTGCCTCTGACAGATTGCTTTGCCTTGGGCAAAGCAGTAGCCCATATCTAGGGAGAACTTCCCTGTGAAAGAAATCTGAAGGAATTTTTAACACCAATCCAGCTATTTAGAGAGAGATATTTTAAATTGAGTCTCAACTTCTTTCATATGTTTCTCTGCTATGCCAGAGGATATTGGCAGTCCTTGGAAGGGCTAAACTGTAACATTAGTCAGAGGTTGAGGCTGGGGGCTTTTCTCCAAATCCCAAACTGAAATGGGGTAGAGATGTTAAGTATTGGGTGGGAAAGTTTGAGTCATACACCCACTTGTGGTATCAAAGATCAGGCTCTCTGAAGCTTGCCAAAATCTACTGGGACCTAATTTGTTCCAAAATTTATAGCAGATGGCAGAAGGAAGGGTGATTCTTCATGTGGTTTATAGCAGTAATAGAGGGCATGCTTTCACTGCTTCTGAAAAATCAGCTTTTAAATAGAAGGGAGATATTTTATTGATTTTATTGTAGTTGCCTAATGCCTAGTCAGCCTGCCAGGTTCTAATGCCCTTTGTTGCCACTTTCTCTTAAAATCACTTAATCTTAAGCTGTTAGAATTATACACAAGACCATTAACATTGTTGTTTTCTTGTGAATTTCATCTCCATGCTTTACTGCCTGTAAGACAAGACTACTTTAACTTTTCATTATATTTAACATATCCCCTAGTTCAATACAATTTATGGTTGCATCATGACAGTAATAGTATGTTAAAGTTGGAGGTGGGTGAATGTGGGTGGACAAGCAGCAATGTCAGCACTTTTTCAGTTTGATTTCATCCTAGTCTTCCCTTTCCATCACTAAGGAGATAGTACTTAATAGTAAACAAAATTGAAGCAGATGTGTGGTGAAACATATCTCCTCTTCTAAAGATGTCTTGCAATACTGTCAGTGATGCTTGAATGGTTGGAAGAAACAGATACAATACCTAATGCAAGCTACACAAATCTGTTTTGGGAAATAACAATGACTGCAGCAGGAATAAAATAAAATGGGGAGTATCTGTGTTTTTCATCTCCGGATAGGTTGCTTCTATTATATCCCTGTAGCCAGCATTGTTCTATTACAAGTCAGCAGTTAAAAACAAACTAATCTTCCCCATGTGTTAACACAAAAAATCCTCAACAAAACATCAATGAATTACATTGTTTAAAGCTGGTATTTTATCTATAGTAACTGTATTAGCCCTAGTTGCTTACGTGGGTTTTAAAGCTAGCTTTGTAAGAAGATTAGCATGTTACTAAGTCTCAGGCCACAGTAATGTTAGGTAGGATGACTACTTTGAAGTCCTAAAGGAGTATGAAATGCTATATTAACATCAAAAAGAGAAACTGGAAGTCTGGTCTTTGAATTGTCTATTCTGTTTGAGAGCTGGTGCAGATCAATAATATAAGCCATTGAGAGGATATTTCAGTTGCAGCTCCCTGCTTTCCTTCCTCCTGATGTCTTCTTTCAAGGCTCGAACTAAATCTTTGCAGGGTACAAGTTAGAGGCTTTTTTTGTTCAGATGACTACGCATGTTTGGATGCTTCTGAGCACACACTTATTCTGCTTTATGAAGGCATTAGATGCTTGCAGGGAATGTGTTCTCAGCACTCTGAGAAATTAGACTTTTGACATAGTTTCCAGTATGATTATACCAGAAATTTTTGGACTACAATTTTCACCTATTCTGTTGCTAAAGGTGCTGTAGTGTAAATGAACAAATCTAAGTTTAATCTTAGCGTATGCTAGTTTAAGTAAATAGCAACTGACAGAAAATGCTGTCCTGAGCAGATTGGGCTGTAAGTGCCTCTTAAAAAAAAAAAATCCATACAGTGTTTTTAAGATACTGCTTGTCCTGCTTAGACATTTGTCACAGGTTTTAGGTCAAAGTAAAGCTTTTATTTCTTTGTCGTTATGGAGATTTTATACATACTTATGAGTTGGGAGGAGTGCTGCTAGGACTCTTGATATGACATACTCCGGATTCCTAGTTGCTGGGTTCCCAACTCCTGTGTTTTGAGCCCTCTACTCAATTGCTTTCTAGTTCACCCAAAGAAGGCGTGAAGATCCTCTTTCTAGTAACAGAAGTAGTTTCCACCTTTCTTACCAGCTTCAAGAAAGGGGTAAGTTAAGGTACAGAGATAGAGAAGTACCTTCTGTAGACTTTACCTATGTTGACAAATGATAGTTTTGATCCTTAGCTGAAATATTGTATGAAGGATCATGGAGGCTCTAGTTAAATATATGAACAAACATATGATGAATATCTAAATTGTCTGTACCATTACTCTTCTGTAGTACAGAGCTTCTGTACATAGGTCACTGCTCTGTGATCCCTGATGTGAATCCAGCTAAAAAAGTTGGGGTTTTCATCCTCTTTGTTAGCAATGTTCCTGTTTTACCAAGTTGTAGACACTTAGGACCTGTGTCAGCCTACTGAATGCTTTGAAGAGTCAGTTGATATCTTAAGGAGCACAGTCAAATGCAGGGAGTTTTACATACATGACAGTTGCTGTAATTGGTTTGCAGAATCTCTGATGTGAGAAAGGGAGAAATCATTTTTATTTCTGAGAATCTAGTTTTAATCTGAAAGACTGACAGGAGAAGTATTGTTTGTGTCAGAGTTGGGAGCTGTAAAGAGAAAAGCAACACTTCTTACATTGCTGTGTTTGGAGGATCTCTTTCCAGAATAGAACCACATTTTTATTCGTAATACCTGGTGCTGGGGTTAGGACAAATACATGAAAATCCCAGTGAGCAAGCAGGCTGGCTGCCTGCAATGATCAGGTAAAAATACAGAAATGCGGAGTAAGTTGCCTTGCATGTTTCATACCTTTTGGCAGTTTTGGCTGATATCCTTTAAAACTCAAACACCACCTCAAAGCCAACTGACAAATGAAAGTAATGATTTCATTGTCTGGCTCACAATAATAAGCAGAGACTTTTGTTCTTGCCTTGAGGGCTCTTGTAAGAGTGGTGAAAAGGAGAACTTGGCTTATAATAGAACTGATGCTTGTAAGGTATGGCAAGGAGTAACTGCTCCAAAGCACAAAGAGACATCTCTTAGTTTTCATTGCACTCTGCCCCCCTGATAGTCCTATCTGAGAAATGCTCAGTGGAAATGTTTGGCATCAATTAAAAAAGAACTGCTTCCATCACACAAAATGACATTTTAGTCTGTTCTGGTTCATATTTCAAATTATTGTTCAGGGAGGAAGATTTCTCTTAAAAGAAAAATCACAAAAATTTTGGGATACTGTACCTTGTATCATGAACCTTGACCCTGAGGAAAAAATAGCAAAATAAATAATGCCTTTATGGGCTTGAGGTTTTGCTGCACTTTATGTACTTAAGAACTTCACTAAACAAAACACCACAAACCGTAAGCAGTTCTCGGGAGTAATTTGTATCTTAACATGTTATGAGGTTTTTATTCACAGTTGTGTTTTTTTCCAGAAATTGTTGGGCTTAAGTCATAATGCCGTTTTCAAAGTTGCTACTCCCAAAAGCACAACAGCTTACAGATTCATTGGTCAGGCTGGTTTAAGAAACTGATTCCACTGTTTTTTGAATTGTGAAGAAAAATCTCAG
Organism: Ciconia boyciana; assembly: GCF_034638445.1. Classification (NCBI taxonomy): domain Eukaryota; kingdom Metazoa; phylum Chordata; class Aves; order Ciconiiformes; family Ciconiidae; genus Ciconia; species Ciconia boyciana. Next base: position 10,945,035 of record NC_132948.1, read on the forward strand.
TTTAAGATTGACTTCTAAAGTCTACTTTTTACAAAGTTGAAAAAGGATAGATTTTTTCAAGCTGTGTAGACAAACTGCCAAAAATCAAGCTCAGTACCCTCTACTTGATAAAGTTAACGTAACAGGAATTGCTACTAAGATCTGATAAAGTTAACGTAACAGGAATTGCTACTAAGATCTGTGATCTTAGTTCCTGTCCTGAGAAGTACATCCATAAATATCTTTGAAAAGTGCCTAGCACTAGTGAGTTTTTGCTGTCTGGTAGACACTTGTGGAGCACCTGCAACTTGCACTGCAGTCCAAGATCTGTCAGTGCTCACCACTTTTGTTAAACAGGTTGGAAAGCATTTTTATTGCCATTCAAGTTTGCTTTCAAACACTGAGTTAGATGTCCAAGTACTGCAATTAGACCTGTCATGTGCCTTTTTTAAGGACTTGGACATCTTTGTGATGTCCAAGTGTGTTTAAGAAGGATGATCTGAAACTCCCGATCTTTGATCTACTTTAGTGTAGTTTGTGAATTTCAGTTGCATGTGTTCATTTGTGGGTTGGCTTCTGATCAGTCGAGAGTCAATCTTGGCCACCCAGCACTTTTTGGAGAGTTGCTCAAATTGAGCCCACTGAAAATCTAACTCTCTTGATGTTGATTTCTTCTGTATGCCTTTGGTAAATTGAATTTAAATCTTGAAATCTTGCTTCAAGCTAATGAGATAAACCTGAAGAGCTGCATTTGCGTGGGAATGTTCCAGGGCTTCTCCCCCTGTATTCCCTTATCAGCTGAGACGCTGGTTTTGCTTGTTTGTGTTTTAAGATTCTGGCAGTGTCTACCAGACAATGTTTAGCTTTGTAAAGCTGAATCTCTGCTTTTGAACTGAGTATTTATAATCTTTCCTTCCAGATACTTGTTTCTTCTCTAATGGGTGTTTCTACAGACCTGCTCTATTCCCCTGCATGGTGCTGTATTCTCTAGTCTCTATGTACCCTATTCAATCCACAAACTTACTCTCTCTCCCAGTTCTTTTCAGCGTGCTGCCCTGTTATCCTGAAAGTCTCATTAATTAAGCAGAAACACTTGTAAATTGGGAGTAACCTTGTAGATACAAAAACTAATACAACTGTTATTTCTAATTACTTGTATAACTGATTTGACTTCAAAGGAGGACATTATGATTGTGTGGAAAACTTTAAAGGATGCTTCAGTCTAGGAATTTTCATTTTTTAATCAGTTTAAAATGGCTATTGTATAAATTATATTTACTGTAAGATTTGATATTTTTTAGTTTTCTTCCATCTCTAACCATTCAAATTCTGCCATAGGTTACTTACCAAACAGCATTCATGCGGTGGAAGCAATGCTGGCTGCTGCAAGTATTGGTGCTATCTGGAGTTCAACGTCACCAGACTTTGGCATTAACGTGAGTAGCCTTATTGCCTGTTGCAGAAAAGCTATCGTGTTTCAGACAAATGTGAAGGTGATAAATTAAAGTGGCAGGATAAACTCTGTTCACTTTAGTCTTACTGCCACCTTCTGGCACAGCCAAGTACACCAGATTTTTTTCTAGTTACCGCGAACTGAATGAAAACCCATGCTTTCAGTTGTCAGTAATGACTTTCAGCATAGTAATTTGAGTATCTTTAGCTAACTCGCTGTTGGGATATTTTCAGGCGGAATCCATAGTCTTGGTGAGCTTTTATTATATTAAATGTGCAAATGAGCAGCAATGCAACAGAGTTGTCTGGGGCTTGGCCCTTTCTTCCCAAATCTTTCCCCAGGCTGCTTAGCCATAGTGCAGTTCCTTTGCTTAAGTAGTCCCTTCCTCTGCCTCCTCTGTGGGTAAACTGAGCAACACCCCAGTTGGTCTTTTCCAGAAGGCTTTATGTCTGCCAACAAGGTGAGGAGTTTCAGGCTAATATTGCTAACCTGTTAACTCTTTTTAGTGTAGGAATAAATGCTGTGTGTAAAATATGGTAAAAATTATCATGATATCCAAAGAGATGTTAGTGTGCCTTGGAAGATTTGGGAATATATTCTGCTTTCTTTGGAAAGTCTTCAGCACACATCATAAGCAGGAACAGATACAATTCACTTCTAAAATGGAGTGTTGAACCTTTCTTCTATCTAAAAGCTTGCATGAAAGCATTTGGAGAATGTACTGTTTGTGCATTGCAGAACACAGAAAATACCAACGTTTTTAGGTAATATATACCCTCAGTTTCGGTGTTTAATCCCAGTAGCTGGTTAAATGTATGGAACTGTCATCTCTGGATTAGCACTAGAGGGCAGCAGCATTCCACTTTCTTACACTTTTGAGTATATCATTGGGGGAAAAAACGATTAAAAAAATCATTACAGCATGTAATGATCAATCTGTTCTACAAATATTTTCTGCTTGCTCAGAAAATGACAGTATGGAATATTTTCTTTGCAATGTGATTTGATCTCTCATCTGGGGGAAGATTGTTCATTTTGCTTGCATTACAGAGTACTGGTATGTTTTCTGTCCATGTTGATGTGCTGTTATTTTCAGTGCCCAGCTTTATTTAGTTTTTGTGATAGTTTTTTAATGAAGCTTAGCCTTGGAGCAGCAGTGCCATCGATATCATTTATTCCCCTTTGGCTTGGCAGCATGTGTTGGCATGAATTCAAACCCTAAAATCTTAAGGGAGATCAGCAGTGGTCCTCAGGGATATTGGCTTCCACCCTAAGGAAAATATATTCTTCCTTCTGTGCAGTTGCATTAGTCCTGTTAACATAAATGAAGATTTTGTCTGTGTTTGGAAAATAGTGTAGCATTTTCAACATTTCAGATCCAATTGTGTGTATGTTTTGTGAAGCTTAGAAATGTCACTTTTCAGAAGTGCCTCCACATTGCAGGCTCTGAATGCCATACATCCAAAGACTTTGCAAGTGTTCAGGAAGTCTGCTGTCAGAGAACCAGTGAGCTCCCTCCCACGCAGAATGCCACTCTTGGCAGCTTTTGCTTCATTTCTCTAGTCCCTGTTATCCATTTACGTATATTAATAGGAAAGTGGTTCTTTGCGGCCTGTGCATAAGAAATTGTTGGATATGTAAGTTTAAAAAGAGGCTCTGCTCTTAGAACTATGGGAAACCTTTAAGCCCTAGCAAAGTCAGTGCAGCTCCATTCATGGGGCCCTGCACAATTTTTAGTACTGGATTTGGGGCTTATAGAATGAGCCATATCTGGTATACCTGCGCTTTTCATGAAAGCAATTCCTTGCTGAGCCATCTGGTTGGATTAAAGTTCCAGTGTAGCGATTACATGTTCCATCTGTTTGTATTGCCTTTGTATCATACCAGGCTGCCCTGTGGGATTTGATCCTGCTAGTGCTAATGAATCCAATGGGGTGTGTTAGCAGGACTAGTAAGACCCTGAGAATTGTAGTCATCTCTGTTTCTGATTCACACTTGAGATTTGATTCTTCTGTTAGAGTACCCTTAGTCCTCGCATTGGTCTTCATTTTTAAACATCAGGCAGCATGGATATGGGGTATGTATGCTCTGTGCTCAGCATGAATGTGCATACACATGTACATACACACACATGTATATACACACACACATGCTGTATGTAATTTGGCTGCTTGGTCTGTCCTTTGAAAATGGTACAAAGAAGTAGGTACGATAACATACCTAAAAAAGCAGAAAATTTTATTTCATATGTCCTTAAAAAGTAACTTTAATAAATTAAATGTACATTTCTGAGTTTGCTAGCTAATGCATTAGGGGCTTCTTGAAAACTTCTTCTGCCACTGAAACAGATTCTGGTGATTTCTGTTTTACACTAATTGATAAAGTTAGGTGTCAGTGCATTGTCACTGTATTTTCTTACGATGTGAACAAAGGAAAGGAAATGCATCTTCAGGTGACAGGAGAGAAAGCTGTGAAGTGATGTATTCATAGAGACAGTTGCGTATTTATATTTAGTCATATCCCTGTACCTTACCTGTGGTGTTCAGTGAGCTTTCCTAAAAAGACAACATGGAGAAGCTGTCAGGACAGGACCTCTGTACTTTTGCAGTAGGCTTTCTTGCAACCCTGACCAGCCCAGCTTGGAAAGGAGGCGTTTAATAGAGATTAGCTGATTGTGATGTTTTTGCATTGGTCTTTTGATTTGGTAGTAATTTGTCTCATTTTGGCTGCAAAGTAGAGGACAAAGCAGGAGATGGAGAAGAATAAAGAATGCTGGGAAGAATAAGAACATGACTGAAGTCTGATTTTTTTGCAACATGATTTAGGAGATTGTTCTTGAGTTAGTTGACAATTTTACAGTAAGTGATCTTGTAGTTCTTAATGTTTCAAGTAGTGTAGCTAGAGAGGGATGAACATTACTGTGTGCTGAGAGCTTTTAGTAAAAGGATTTGTTTCTTGCTGTTGAATACAAAAAGATCCATTTCTGGTAGGCTGTTTTATGCAGTGTACCTGGAAAAAAATAAATGCTAGAAGGGTTTTTCTCTCAAATATGATTATAGCTATGGTAAATTCCTGAAAACAGTGTAAGCTGGAGGAGACACCTGAAAATTTAGCATTTGAATGTGTCCTGCCTGAGAGGTTCTAAAGGAGCGGTGGTAGTTTTTTGTTGCTGGTATGTATGTGTGTGTGTTTTCAATATCTAGTTGTTCTGGTAAAAATCAGTGGTACAGTTTCCTTTGTTAATCGTAGCAGAACAAAGCTGCCAGTTCATGTGAAGTGCCACCTTGCCATATGATAAACGCATCTTCCAGAAGACTGGTGGTGTTCACGTTTCCCCCCATGCAGACTACCAAACTGCTGGTACATTGTCAAAGCAGCACTGGGGGCAGTTCACAAGGGCGTATAGAGCACTTGCCTGCAGATGCAGAGAGGAATCTTGTGGGCCTTCAAGTTAATTAAGTGCCTAACTCCTGCTCACATCACAGTTAGGTCCTTATCTTTAGATGAGTTTAAGTCTGATTCTCAAGGTGCATTTTTAACTACTTAGATCGCTTTGTGAACTTGATCCTTCTGTGAATGGTGTTCTGTGATCTGTGGTGATTTTATCTTCGTTATTGGTTGATATATTTGGGAGTCATGAAATAGTTTGTTACAAAACTGTTTTACTTCGAAGATCTTGAGTGAGTGAAAGACAAGCAGGCAGTCTTTTAACAATTCTCTGCTAATTCCTGTCCTTATTCCTTGCTTGAATTGAGCATCCAGTGGGTTTTCCTACTGTAGTGATTAATTTCATTTTTTTTAACTTGTTTTTCTTTGTCCCTAGGGTGTGCTGGACAGATTTTCCCAAATTCAGCCTAAGCTTATCTTCTCTGTTGAAGCTGTTATATACAATGGCAAAGAACATAACCACTTGGAAAAGCTGCTTAGTGTGGTAAAAGGTATTTCACTGCATACCATCTAGTCTTAGTTATGGTGTAGTTCTGTGAGCACTCAAAGCCTGCACTGCCATTAAAAGTGATGCTTTTGACTGCTTGTCTCTGTCCTTCCTCCTATACAGTATCTTTGTGGCCACGTAGAATTTCAAAACTGATTTGAGTAAAAACTAACCAGTCTTTTGTGTAATTCTAACAGTCTTTTGCTAGCTTAGTTTAAATCTGTCACCATAAATTAGTCAGCAGTATAAGTGGGGGAACAGGGACTGATGACACTGTTTTTTTTTAAGCCCAAGTGAAGTACTGCTGAAGACAAATGAAGAGGTATTACAGCATTAAAGCTTGCAGATTTACACATGTATTTTTAAAAGGCTGGCAGTATTGAGGAAATCATATCTTAGGTAACAATGTAGTCTTTTGGGGTTTCTTAACATTTAAAACTATATCCAATACTTGGTGCATCAGAATTATTTCCGTTACTTAGTGCCTTACACTGTATGATCCAATCAGACAGAAAAGACCTTTGGTTTATGTAACTGAATGTAGGAAATAATTTTTTTTCTTTCTTCCAGGGCTTCCAGATATAAAAAAAGTGGTGGTGATTCCATATGTCTCCTCAAGGGAAACCATAGATATTTCTAAGATTCCAAACAGGTAATGGGAGCTTTTGAGGTGTGACTGTCCTAACAGGGATGAGATGGATGCTGATAGCTATTGAAACTGCCTGGCCTCTTGAACTTGCAAAAGCTAGGATTTAGCCAGATTTCTTAATGTGGGTCCAACTTCATACTGAAAACAGAATTAGTGTGTTGCTGCAGATGTTTTGCTTCAAAACCACTGTTGGTATTAATAGTTCTCAAATGAAGGTAAAATTCAATAGTGTATAGAAGGGAGAAGAAAGTGGCTTCCAGAAATGAACAATTAATAATATAAGTGACATTTTTAGAGATAATTTGTTTTGCTTATTTACTGGTCTAGATTACATGTGTTAGATACCTTTTGGAAATGGTTGAGTTCCAGACTGTGTGGGGGTCAGATTGTTCCAGTCTGCTTTGAGCTATTAAGGCTGGCAGCTAATCATAGGTGCAGATTTATTGGCTTGATTTTGTGTTACATCTCAATATTATGCTAATGTTTTATTTTAAAACAGGAGGAGGAAACAAAGCAATTAGCAATTCAAACACAGTAGAAAGACTAGGAATAAAAATAATATATATAGTTTGAGTATATAGTTTATTGTAAAAGAACTGTTAGATACAGAGGTAGTCTTATGCACTGGGGTAATGCTTTAAAAAAAAATTTGAAATGTTCATTTATTCTCCTCTTATGCAGTGTCTTTTTAGAAGACTTCCTTGCTACTGGGAAAGGAGACCAGCCCCCCCAGCTGGAGTTTGAACAGCTGCCTTTCAGTCATCCTCTCTTTATCATGTATTCATCAGGCACCACAGGGGCACCAAAATGCATGGTTCATTCAGCAGGGGTATGTCTTCCCTCCTGGAGCTGCACTATCTATATATAACTACCTGGGTTATGTTTTTCCTTTAACAGTATCATATCATAATGTACTTTAAGGAAGAATTGATTGCTGACAGTTTTTCAGTAACTTGCAATGAAACTGTCTGTTTGTACGTGACTGTTTGAAAGCAAATATGGATTAATAAAGATATAAAATAATTTGGTTGAGAGATGGGTGTGGAGACCTTTCAGAGATTTCAGCTATTTCCTGGGAGCAAGTGTCTGTCACAAAAGCACTAGTAGAACTGGCCCAGCTGATACTTGTAGAAAAAAGGCCAAAGAACTTGAATTGGGTGCTTGGAACTGATTTTTGGACACTGTCAAGTTGAGGCCATAGGGAGCTTGCAGGTTTTATCTAGAATTTTTTTGACCTTAAACTTTACTCCCTATGTTTATCAGTTCAGAGCATGTCATCCTCATCAATCGTTTTTAAGGAAGGAAGCCAGAAGGTTAGCTATCTCTTTAGGTGTAGGTTTTGCTTTGGATGGAAGCTTTGCTTTAGGCAGTGTCTTGTTATGACTAAAGGTTTATACGACATTGCTGCCAAAATCCCCTGTGCTCACATGCTTTCCACTTACAGTTCATGTCCTAAGAGTTGTTCTAGGCAACTTAAAGTTCAGGAAGTTACTCCAGCAGTCAGGCATAGTGTTGAAACTTTAACTCTGCCATTAGTATAGTCCTTAATAAAAGACAGGGCTTTTTCCCCTTAAGGCAGGCAGAATGTGTTGTCTAGTGCATTTGTACCCACTTGTATAAATTAAACTGCACAACTATTAGCCAGTGTCCACTGTTTCTGTTATTTGCTCTGAAAGTCAGGATGAGCATCTTGTGAGACTGGCTATGGAGTTGTCTAGGTAGCCTGAGGGCAGGATCGCTTTGTTATGCCCATAGTGTGTATGTTATTGTCTCTCTTTGATGGCAAGGACCGGAGGATTTGTCCATAGACAAATCCCATGCTGGCTGTAAACACTCTGCTTTACATATTATCGATAGGAGGTCATACCAGGCAGCATGTGATATATAAAATGGTCCCTTTGGGACACAAATCCTCTGTCTGTGAAGAAGAAAGAAGGAGGTATATTTCAAAACAGCTGTCAAACTTCAAAGCTGTGCTGGCTTTAGACTGGTTAAGTACTGCAAAGATGGACTAGCAAAAACAGGACAGGTGTTTTGTTCAGTGATGCATGATAAACAGTAGGGAAATGAAAACCACAGATGTAGATCAGACAACAGGATTTTTCTTTGTTGCAAAGTTCTTCCTCTTCCCATGTTATCTGTATGGCTGCTTAGCTTGCCCTTAATCATGCCCCTGCTCTCCATCTGAAACATCTTTTCAGTTAATACGGAGCTACCTTGGAGTTTAGGTACAGACTACTCATCCTTGCTGGGGAGGAGAGAATGTGATGGTTTATTGAATGGGATATGTTATTTATGAGGATTCTGTGTTCCCACTGAGCAGCTCTGTAGTTCCTGTATTGCAGGGTGATGTGTTTTTTCTTAAGTTCTGGTGCTAACACCTCTGGCCTAAAAGCAAATTGTTGCATCAGAGGCTTCCTTGGTGTGCATGCTTTGTATGTGTCAGTTTGAATAGGGCCTACAGTAAAATCCATACAAAGAAATTCTTAGATGTCTTGTGCACACTTGATTGGGTTCCTCTGTTCTTGGCTTAATCTTGTTTCCACTGTAATTAATAGGAGGATTCTCATTGATTTCAACAAAAGCAGAATTAGCCCATGGTATCTGTCTCATTTTCCAGCCTCAGATTAACTGAAGTTTGGTTTTGATAGTTAAATGCAAGAAGAGATGACATTTCAGTAAAGACATTTCAATTATTGCTTATTTGCAGCACACTTCAATGCTGTTCTGTTACTGTACTGATCTTATAGATGCTAATAGGCAGCTTACTTTAAATTTTGTAGCTCAGTTTATCTAGTTCTGCAGTACGTTTCTGGTCTGTTTTCTCTGCACATATTCTGTTTTCTTGACACACAGTGAAATAGCATATGTAAATAATGAAAATGAAGCCAGGTCAGGGAAGGTGATTTAAATTAGTGCCTCAGAGGGAGTAAGATTTTTCTGGCCTTGGAAGCAAAGTTGTATCATACTGGAAAAATTGGGTGTGCTACAGAAAGATGTTTGGAGGGTTATTGAAAAAACATTAGCGAGTAATTGTTATTCTTAAGTCCTAAAAATGTTGCTTCTGCTTCTTACCCCATTCATATAGGCCCTTTTTCCATTATTCCATACTCCCAACTATCTAAGAATTTTTTTGGTAAAACCCTCATCAGTTCATTTCTATCCATTGTAAGGGCTCTCAAGACCTGGGCTTAAATAGCTGCGCTGCTACAGACTTCTTGTATTAACTGTAGGCAAATCTCTCTGAGGATTTTTCATGCTCAGACACTTTCTGAACGCTGTATAGAGAACACTGCTTATTTGAGACCAGGACCAGCAGCCATGAGTAGCTGCTCTCTCTCAGCTATGTAACCGCTTAGCACTGGTCCCTTATGTGCTGATAGTGTGGCTCAGGAGCAGCAGTGCCTACTGATTTTTTGACACTCCAGATGCTCAGCACTTTCAGCCATATGTTAAGCCCAATGAAGACAAGCAGACCAGTAAGTTTTTATCAGCTACCAGATCTGTGTCATGAAATGCTAAATGCTTAGGACTTATTTTGAGGGTCATACAAGTCCTATAAATAAACTTGAGAGAGCATCTTGGGCCATTAGCTCTTTAGAACAGCTATGCCTTCTACCACAATACCTTTGTTTCCAGACTGCGAGTTACCAGATTTTGCAGGGAATAGTTCATAGCCTCTGCCTAAAGTCATTGCTAAAAAAATTTCCTTTTGGCTCCAAAACTGTGGAATAGCAACAAGTAAATGGAGGAAAAAGAAAGCCAATATTTATTTTAATCAAATTTGACTTTTAATTTCACTACTTTGTATGGCTTTTTCAGATTTTCCTGCAGAGGCAATGTGCTTGCTTTTATAAATGGAATAATTATGTTAACACCTGCAATTCTTTTGGCAACCTTAACTGTTAAGTTAGACACAGTGTTTCTAAATCCCGAATTTTTTTTCATTTTTAAATGTAGATAATGGTAGCTATAGCTAGGTGGCAGCATTGTGACAGCTTAGTGTATTCAAACAGTAGCAGCTGAATTCAGACCTGGTTGCTTTGAGTTGTGAAGAGAAAGTAAGATTTAGTCCTTTATTTTTCTTTACTGTTTTCTGCCTTTTCTCCCGAAGTGTGTCCCAGTTTTATGACTCTCCTTTTTAATTTCAAATGTTTATCTGTAATCTGTTTTCTTTAAGCATAAATCTTGTTTCATGCTTCTGAGGTTCTTAATAGTTCCACTATAACTCCTTGCATAAATGCAAAAACCATCTTTATTTTAAAATCAACCACATTAATTTGTCACTGCAGTGAAGTGACTTAGTGAAGTAGTTTGTAAATTTATTTATCCTAACAAGTTATGCTTTAATGATGATCAGAAAGGTACTTCAGCAGCATTTCCAACAAAAGAGGAAAGGAAGTAATATATTTAACTACTTTATTGTTGATATTGATGCTTTGAGCAGCGAGATTTTTCACATTGCTGGTCGCTCCAATATTTACAAGAGATGTGTATAGTTAGGTCTTTTGCCTCCTAGATGTTAATAGATAAGATAGTTTGGATAAACAGTGTTAATGTGTAACAGCTGCTACAGTTTATAGCAGCTCTAGGTCCCTCATTCCTCCCAGTTGCCTAGATGTATTGAAAATGAAACTCTGTCAAAGGGCTTATCTTGGAAAATCTGACTGGTAAAAGCATGCTGTTAAAATTATAGCCTGCATGGAGTACTCTGCAACTCTGGCTGGGCAGAGTTGGAAGTGAAGGAAGTTATTTATTCCATGGATTACAAGTGATGTGCAGTGGGAATTGCTGAGGTCTAATGAGGGAGGCTGAAAAGTTATGTGAGAAAATGGAGAATGCAATTGCTGCTGCTGTAGATAGGCCCTGGGATTTATTTTGGCTGTGGTTAAAAGGAAATACTTGCCTGTAATCCTGGAGTACATCCTGCAAAGGCTTGACAACATTAGGTTTTTTTTGAAGTCTTAATGTGCTGTCAGAGTTTTGCTTTTCATTTATATGAACTTGTATTTTTCTTTCACTATGTTTTTTCCAGGGTACGCTAATACAGCATCTGAAGGAACACATTCTTCATGGCAACATGACCAGCAATGACATTATTATGTACTATACAACGGCAAGTGTGGCTTATTAAGGTGTTTTAAAAAACACTTTTTTTAATAGAAATCAGAGTTTTTCCTACAAATCTACAAGTACATTTTAATGTGTTTTTAATTCTTGTTCTGCAAGGGATTGTCCTACTTAACTGAGTTTAAAAAAATCAGGTGGAATAATAAAATGCAACAGGGACCTTTCTGATGAAAGGTCAAACCCATGTTAAATGTTTCTGATCTAATTAGTGAGGAAAATGGATTGATTTTTACTGTCTCTTAGGTTTATTGATCTAACTGCCTCATCAATACCACCTGCAAAACAGGCTCCACCTTCTTGCTCCATGCAAGGCTTGACCATACTGAAGATGATAATTTCTGTTATGTCTTTGTTTTGGTGGGGAGGAAAGAAGCTGCACAACTCTAAGTTTAGTAAAGGAAAGAGAATAAAACTGATCTATGTAGGAGTTCAGTTATGTGGTGGGGTTTTTTCTAATGCTGTGGTAAAGAAAATTATTCCAAAATCTTCTATTACTCTAACGGTTTGAGAAGGCTAATGTCTTTCCTCATGAGGTTCTTTCTGAACTTTAACACACCTAGTCAGTTTATAATGATTCCTCCATGGAGATATTACAATTACCTTGTTCCAAAGTTGTCCTGTCTCTTGCTTTCTTATGCTTTAAAGGTATGTGTATAGAAAGGTGTGGAATCCTCATCTTACTAGGTATTTGTAAAGATAAGGTAGATGAACATCTGTCAGGAACATGTAGCTGATCCTGTCTTGGGACAGGTGAGAGGATAAACAGTGCTCCAGCCTTATCTGATTCCTAAATAGTATCGTTAGATGTAATCAGCAGAGATGGGCATAAACTCAAGTGTTGGTTTAACAGTTTCTTAAAGCAGGAAAACTTTGGGCAAGGAAAGTGGAAGGGAAGATGGCACCTCCTGCATAAGGGCAGGGAGCATGCTTTGGTCCAGATGATTCTGCCAAGAGCTACACCTGTCCATCATTTTCTAGTTGCCTGTAGCTCCTCTACCAGCACATGACAGCAAGCAACACTCATGATCTCGTGATAGAGCTGCCAGGAAAGTGGACAGCTAGCTGGCAAAGATTGCAACTAACGTAGGTATTTTTTCTTTTCCAGACTGGCTGGATGATGTGGAATTGGTTAGTGACTGCACTTGCTACAGGAGCTTCAGTGGTCCTGTATGATGGATCTCCTCTAATTCCATCGCCAAATGTGCTCTGGGACTTGACTGACAGACTAGGGTATGTAAACAAGGTTAAATGGAAGGATAATGGTCTTTGCCTCTGTTAAGATGACTGCATACAAGCAACCTCATTAAAGGTGTCATTCCCTTGGTCAGAAACTAGTGTGTAGCATGACATAGTTTATCTTTTGGCTTAGCCTTGAGTGAAACTACTTTTTAAAATTTTGTACTAAAGCAATCTTTGAGAGAGCAGAAGAGACAAAGAGCTGATTGTTTCAAATTTGAGTCAAGTATTTGGATTCCAAGTAAACAAAGAATTTTGGTTCAATAGTCAGTTTTCAAGAGCAGCCTTTTCAAAAGGCAGTAATTGGGAGCAATCTGAAGAGTAATTTCTGAGCACACTCAGAACTTAGAAAATAAGAATCTTTTATTTCAAGCAGCTCAACATGAGACTCAATATAGCACTTTGACTTAAAGACATAAATTGACTGGAAAGGCTCAGCAGGGTTGCTTATATTTTCATGTTTTGCTTTTTAATCTATAATGCCTAATTCTCCCTGTCAAGCTGTTTGTTAATTGTTTTACACAGTTCTTTGTGCCTAAAAAAGCTCACAGTGCCCTCTCTCGAAGCCTAGAGAAATGGCAGGTATCAGATAAACAGCTGTAAAATTCTGTGGTGGTATTTGGCTTTGTACACTGGTTAAACTTTTTTTGTAACTTCCCTATTTTGCCAACTGATCTGAATGCTATTACTGGTAAAATAATGAGTGTCATTTTTAATTTATAATTAAAATTAATTCCTTTGTGGTGGAAAGTGGATGCCAAAAGATTCACTTTGACTCTTGATGATTAATAATTTCAACTTCACTCTGTCTTTTGTGACATGTAATATTTAAAGACTGACATTTTGTCTCTGGCTATTATAATTGAAGGTTAATGCCTAGTCAGAATGCTTCCAGTAAAAAAAACCCAACACAAAACCACAAACTTAAGACACCCCCCACCCCCAAAAAACCCCCACTAGAACAACAGGCAAAAATTTAGAATCAAGAAATAACACAGCTTATTTTTAAGCATTGTTTCTACATGCCAAAAGTAAGTGAAGATAACTGAAATGTGTCTGCATGTCTCACTTTTTTGTAATCTGGTACTAAAAGCGGTGGCCATCTGTGTGGTACTTCATAATGCAGTCTGTTCCCAACTCAATCATATGTTACATATTTAAAAAAAAAAGGCTTCAACATGTTAAGACTACCTTACTTCTCTGAAGATGTACCATACTTTCCTTCAGATAGCATATTCTTGTAGTATCATCAGGATATCTTATACTGCATGACAGGAATTACTTAAGTGGACATCAGTTAAAGATCTGTTCAAGTGAACTGTATTTAGTTGCCAACCACCAATTATATAGCATTTGGAAGGAAATAATAGGAGAATAGGCTCTACATGTGCTGTAGAGGAAGTGTCAAAGAGCTTAAAAATAAACAGAGAAGCATTACTTATTCTAACTGTAAAATAAGCAATAATTTGAAGCATGGAAGAAAAGTAAGATTATACAAGAGTAGAAACAGTTCATGTGATTGTGGTACGTAACTGAGGGAGCAGTATACTTCTGTGGGCTCTCACGGTGCTGTACCTGATAAATTGCTCTATGCACCAGTGTGTTTGTGCAAATAGCCTGTCCCTGTCCTTACCCAAGAGGTGGCAGCGTCTCAGTAACTGTCATCCACCTAAACGGCAAAGGAAGACATCCCCTTTTGATAGTGTTGAAGTAGCCCTCTCTCTGCTTCTGAAACTGTATTGTTATTTCAAGGCCTGTTTTACCTTCCATCTTGCCTTTGGAGTAAAAGCAAAGATAGCAGGATCTTATTTTAAGTTCTACTGATATATGTATTGCCCATGTTCTGTGCACTCAGACTGTATCCCTTATCCTTATCTGTCTCTAATGCATTTTCTTGACTGAGTTTATTGCTGTAATATAAAATTAATTAGCAGAAGGCAGGGAAGAGGATTTCCTGAAAGTCAGCAGAAACATTAAACTAGTACTTCCATCAATAGAGTAGGAAAGGAGTACAGCCTTCGTTTCAAGTTTTAATTATGTTGTATTGGAGAGCTCTAAATACACTTTCTGCAAGGGCAGAATTCAGTTCAGTTAGCTAGGCTGAATTTCATGTTCAGTTAGGCACCTGCAACTCAGACTTTCATTAGTGGAAACTGAACAGGTGTCTAAAAATCACTGGTTGCTGTCTTCAGTGTGAAGTATTCTTTGTCAAACTGTGCCCTGAAATGGCATAATTTTTATACGTGAGACTGTAACAAGGCAGCAGTCTTGTGTTAAACAGCTTAGTGGCAATTATGGCCCGTTGATGAAGTAAATGTTATAAGATTTTGTGATGTCTTTGGAGTGTTCTGCAGTTATGAATTCCTGTAAGTGATAGTGAACGTTTTCCACGGGGTGGGAAAGCTTTGCTTAATATTTAAAGATAGAATTAAAAGTTCCAAAGCTGCAGAAATGACATGTGATCTGACTAATTTTGATTGCTCAAAAGGATGTGCCTTGCACTTAAACAGATTTAAGAGACTGCATTGCTTGACTAACCAATGTACAGAGTGTCTACAGCCTCTGCTTACTACAGTGGGAATTGCAGGTCTTTAGAATCTTAGCATGTTTAAATATGCAAAACATTGAAACTTTTTCCCCCTCTAGGATCACCATCCTTGGAACAGGTGCAAAGTGGCTGGCTGTGCTAGAAGAGAAAAATTTAAAACCATGTAAGCTTCAAAAAGCTCTTGAATCCCTTCTGTCCTCCCTCCTGCCTTTCCTCTCCAGGTTCTGGCCCTGTTGTCACAAAGTCCTTTATGTAATTATTCTGGATTGTAGTGACAAATAGTTACAAACTCTTGTAAAAATTCTACCTTAACCTATTTTGTTGATTTCCTCTTTTGTAAGGTGAAACACACAATCTCCAAACACTCCACACTATACTGTCTACAGGATCACCGCTGAAATCTCAAAGCTATGAGTATGTCTACAAACACATAAAAAGCAGTGTCCTCCTGGGATCTGTTTCAGGTGATGCTTCTATGCTGCATGCATCTTAGTAATTCTGTTCATTGCCTGTGCATTTCCTTCTTGATTGTTTGCTGCTGTATGTTTGGGAAGCTTAAGCCTTGGATCATTCAGGCTTGGTTATAGTTAAACTGGAATTAATTGTCTTTTTAGTGCAGAGATTTTCTGCATAATTCAGTGTGCCATAATGAAGCTTGTACACTCAAAGGCTTTTAGGTGGAATGTTTCTGACATGGTAGATGTTTTGGGTTTTAGCTTTTTTTTTAAGCAGGATCATTTATTTTGACTGGCTGTCCTTAGGGGTAGCAGGGTGAGATCAAGAAAAGACTCTATTAACCCACAGAACATGCTGTTCTGCAAATAGCTGACTTTAGCAGAAAATACCTCTTGGAGAGGTTTTTCCATGTTCCCATTTCATTTCTTTTGTGCCAAGTAATTGGCACTGGAGACAGATTTTTTGTAAATTATGTAATTAGAGAAATATCAAGCCCACATACTGTGCAGTTTGTTGTGAGGAGTGCTAGCTGAGGCAGCTTCTGTTCATGTAAGGTCTACCACAAACTCCTCATTCTGCTTTGTAACAAGGACTGACTTTTTCAAAGGGCTTTTTAACTCAGTTTAGTTTAATTTTTAAAGTCTGACTATTCTGCCTCTAAAGTCACCTCTGACTCTGGTCTTAGTAAGAGTAGTACTGAATCTTGAACTTGCTACTATAGACATTAATAGTCTCAAATGCACAAGACTATTTTTATGAGTAAAGCTAACAGGATTGATTTGTTTCTTATAATTCTACTTCCTTGAAGTCACAGAAAGACTATAAATATTCCAGTTAAGTAAGCACTTTGACAGTATCTATTTTTATTAAGATAACTGTTCATCCTATAGGCATGGCTTTCCCCCGCCCAGCCTCTGTGCTGATGAGAACAAGATATAAAAGCTAAGTAAATATTGAGTGGAATAGCTTGACTGGTTAGTTTTAACTAATGAAAACATTTCTAAGTTATCTTAAATATCTAAGTCTGTAAACTTAGGGCCTCTTTATTCTCATTCTTATATAAATGGAAACTTCCTTAAAAGAGATTAAAGAAACTGTTGGAAGAGGAAAAGTTATACCTTAAGGAATATTTCTGCATGAAGGGCATACACATATAAAGACATACAAAGTAAGAAAAGAAACCTTGTTTTATTAAGTCATATAACATCCTAGATAATACTGACTGTATATTCTATGCTGCTTAATGTGGATCAGGAGCATTTGGCAAAGGTGTCAGCTTGCTGTTCTCTAGAACAGTTTTGCTTTTTCCAAAAAGTACTGTGTATTCTAATAGACTTCTTTTACTGTAGGTGGGACGGATATAATTTCGTGTTTCATGGGCCAGAATGTTACAATTCCAGTATACAAAGGAGAAATTCAGGGCAGAAATCTTGGAATGGCTGTAGAAGCGTGGAATGATGAAGGTAACTATTATCCGAAATATTGTGTACACTTATGAAATACAGTAGTTATGACCTTATGTTTCAGTCATCAGATGGGTAAACAGCTGTAAATGGGCGATTTCACTTTGGAAACATGTTCTGCAAAACCTGGATCTGGATCCATTTGATCTGAATTGTACAGGACTCTAGTGAAGATAACCATTGTGTAAAAAGGCCCTCCTTTTCCATTACTCTGATAAAGCACATCAGGCCAAATTCTAGCCTCTGGTGTGCGTGCTAATTAGCTATGTCGCTGTGGATGGCAGGCTGGCTTCACCCTGCAGTGTAACTCTCCTGAAGGTTACTGAGGTTAAGATAGGGATGAGTTGAAGAATTGGACAAAAGCTGTTAAGATGACTAGTCATGGCTCTCTTCATATCTATGTCAGCATCTGGCATGTAAGT
This sequence comes from Ciconia boyciana, assembly GCF_034638445.1. Taxonomy (NCBI): domain Eukaryota; kingdom Metazoa; phylum Chordata; class Aves; order Ciconiiformes; family Ciconiidae; genus Ciconia; species Ciconia boyciana. Next base: position 10,962,305 of record NC_132948.1, read on the forward strand.
AATAACTGTAGATGCTCTTAGCTTTGATACTCTTGATTACAGAAGGGAAATGCAGAAAATGCCTCTTTCTTTGTGAACAGGAAAACCAGTTTGGGGTGAAAGTGGAGAGCTGGTTTGTACCAAGCCTATTCCCTGTCAGCCTACGCACTTCTGGAATGATGAGAATGGAAACAAATACAGGAAGGCTTATTTTTCAAAATTCCCAGGTATGTAATGAAGAGCTTTGGATATTGCTCAAACTGACCAAGGATATAGATTCTATTGCTGCTCTTAGGAAGGTACAGGTTTATTCTTGCCCAGTGATAGGCAGGTACAGCTTTGAATCTAGATTTCCAGGGTGAGAACTCCATGGCATGTTTCATAATATCTCACTCTGTTTTGTAGTGCTTTGTTTTGAATATGGATCCAAATCAGTTTAAGAATCTCCGTAAAGCTCAATCCCATTTTGCTCCTGCTATCATTAGGCAGATATGACTGTAACAGCCTGATAACCTGTAGTGCAGACATAGACTGCTTGGCATGTGTGAAATGAAAGTGCTGAATAGGTCAGGGAGCAATCCTCCATTAATGAGTGCTACTGCACCTCTGCCAGACTGCTCCTACCTAGCTGGAAGAGTGAATCCTAAGGGATAAGTGCTGACCTGCTACCTCATTAGTGTGAGGTTTAAGTATATGCTGCCTCAGACATGCATATTCTGCATTCATACAGTCTTCCAGTGGTGGTAAGAGTAAAGGAACAGGTACTGCGGGCCAGAGGCTTTCTTCCTAATAATTGTGGAGGACTCTGCTCATCCAGAGCTTTTGCTTATGTGGCACAGCGATGCTGAACTCCCTGCTGCCTACTGGGCAGGGGCTTTTATAGGAGCAGGACCTCAAGCTGCTTCTTTCTGGAGATGGAAGCTTTTTTATAAATAGCAGCAATATAGAGTGGATTCACAAGAGAAGTCAGTATGTGCAGCAGGAGATAATCGTATAGGAAAATTGAAGTAATGTAGAAGGTGCAGTCTGCATGTAAGCCTGAGAACAATAAATGGGGGAAAAAAAAAATCTGTGACAGTTGTTAGACTGAAATCACTGTGGTCCAGAGGTTCTGTCTGAAACCCCTTTTCTGTTTTTCCTTGTAAATGGGCTTAAGGTTGTAACAGTTATAAGTTAGAAAATGATCTTATGTGCAAATAATTGAGGTTTATTTTTTCTTTAGAAAAATTTGAGTAGAATTGGCTTGTATTTCTGTTTGTGGCAGGCTGCTGTAGTGGTATCAATCTTAAAAATAACACAAAGGTTATTCCAGCTCTGAGAAGTCAAATCTGATTTTACATTAACACAAATTAAGAACATTAAGCACATAAGCTCCCTAGGGAATTGAGACCTATTGTGCAAACCCAGAAAGCTTCATGCACAGAATTTGACATCATAAAAGTGGATCAAGAAAGACTGGTGGGAATAGTTACCTTTGTGGAAGATTCTTCCAGTTTCCTCAATGTGGTGTTCAGAGCAGCTATTCTTCTGTTTTCTAAAGGGTGCTGTATAGTCATGCAAACAAGCAATCAGAAGATAACTTAGGGTTTGATCCTAATATGTGAGCTACTCTTGTGTGTGCTAGCTCTTTGTAGTAAATGCAAGGTGGGTTGTTTGTGTAGTTAAGTACTGCTACATTTGCTGTGGGTATTTCTCAAAGTATATCTGGTATGTTATATTTTTGTATGTATTTACTAAGTTATGTGAATTGAGTTACACAAATGTCTGCCGTGACTGGATGAATAAGAAATCAGCTGCTTAATCTCTGTCGTTCTGTAATAGGTGTTTGGGCCCATGGTGATTACTGCAAAATTAATCCCAAAACAGGAGGAATTGTTATGCTGGGTCGCAGGTATAGTATTTTGGTGAAAGTGTTCTGAGTAAACAAGTGTTAAAATTTGCAAACTTAACCTTAGAGCGTAATGTACATGATTCTCAGTCATGCCTCTTAGCTTTGTATTTGTTTTGTTAAATCCAGTATTGTAGATTTCAACCCTTAAATTAATCAGAGCAGCTGGATTAGAGGGAAGAGAGCCCATTTCAAAGTTCTACCCCACTTTTGTATATGTGAACACAAGACAGTATTGGACTTGGGTTTGTGTTCCATGGTTTATAATGATCATCTATAAGAGTTCAAATTGAGTGCAGCACACTCAAGGTGGTGAATCAGGAAACTTGTCTTCTGGTCTTGGCTTTGCCATTGACTTGCTTTACAGCAAAACTTCATTATAGAAGGTCAGGTATTAAGTTGTGCTTGTGTTAGCAATCGTAACCTTCAAGATCACAATTGTGGCTAAATTTTCTGCTTGTGTTTAAAAGTTGCTGTGCAAAACAAAGTTCACTGAGTGCCTTGAAGCTGTCTGGCATTGTCACTATATAGACCTACTCCAACAGACATACAGTGTGAGGCTGCTATATATGAAACACAAGTTCCAGCTATAAGAGACTGGGAAGTAATTGCAATATGATGGAGTACTACAAAGATTCTTGGTCTGTTTTGTCAGTGGTGTATGTGTGTATTTGTAGGCTACTAGAAAGGGGAGGGACTAGGAAAGGTGAATGAATAACATTGAGGTTCTCTGTACAACTTCATTCTAATGACCAAAATGCCTTTTTGAATCAAATTCTTTTAAAATTCTCTTTCTAATGTGGCTGCATATTCACTGCATGAAATGTGGAGAGACTTGGTTAATTGCATCAATTTTTCTCTTTTCATCAAACTATAATCACATTTTAATGCTTCTTTCTTTTATTTGTGTGTGATTTCCAGTGATGGTACATTAAATCCAAATGGAGTAAGATTCGGAAGTTCTGAAATCTATAACATAGGTATGAAATTAACTTTCCACCTCTTTCAGCTGTGACATTGTTGCCTTAAATCTGAAATGTAAGCATTATAAAGGTGTTTGGAAGGATTAAGCAATAAAAGACTTGCCGTTTGTCAAATGAAAGACAGGACAGAGCATATTAGCATTAACAGTAAAATTCTGTTTTGTAGACTTGAAATTCGTTGCTTTCCTGAAGTATCTGTAGGACTGGAGATGAGTAGTTGAGATGTGTTCTCCATAAGGTGTTGCTTTCATATAATAAGGCCTTACAGACTAATTATATCACGCATATTTATAAGAGAATACCTAACTTCTGAGGCTTTTCTTTTTTCCCCCCAAGACAAGCTCTTGACACTGGTTTTATTGTATCTTTCCTAATAATTAGATTAAGTTCTTGAGCTTGTGCTTCATATTTCAAAGAAGGTCTGTCTTGTGAAAGGTGGTGAAACTGTGTGCCTGCAAAGGTGCTAATCTGAGACTTAAGGACCTGTTGCCTCTCTTTGTTCTTGTGTCATCGCGTGTGCTAGTTTTCTGTCTATGCAGCAATAGGGATTGTGAGGAAAGCCAAAGAAAATGGCTTAGTGTAAAAACTTGTTATTTGTCCCAAAAGTTATAGCAGAATTTTTTTTTGTCCTGGGCCTAAATATATATAGTCCTTAAATGTGGATTTTCACCTGAATGAGCAGGAGTTAAAATTTCAGAGCACCCAGAGGGGAGGCTCATTGTAGAATAACCTATCCAGGATGTCTGTTTTGCCTTTGCAGCTCTAGGGGAGGTGATTTTTTTTGTGGTTGCACCAAAAGAAATATGTTCATCCCGAATAGCATACAAATGCAAGTGCTAATAAGGACTCTTCCTTTATTTTCAGTTGAAGCCTTTGAGGAGGTTTCTGATAGCCTCTGTGTCCCTCAGTACAACAAAGATGGGGAGGAGAGGGTGATACTCTTCCTGAAGATGGCATTAAACCATGCGTTCAGCGAGGATCTGGTGAAAAGAATTCGAGATGCAATACGTATAGCGCTTTCTGCCAGGCATGTTCCAAGCCTCATTCTAGAAACCAAAGGCATTCCGGTATGTCATGAAAAATGCTGCCTACTTTTTTTCTTTGTCACCTTGAATAGTAATTAAGGAGCAGTTGTCATCACTCTTCAAACCCACATGCATGGAAATTTTAGCATCTCAAAAGTGTATTCGAGCTTTATAAATAGTTTGTCTATGTTGCCTAGCAACATCACTTCATCTCCTTTTCAGCTAAGCATGTTTTTGTTTTTTAACAATACCTAAAAATGCCCATTCTCAGTTTATAAATGTTGCGTTTTCTCAGTAATATACACTTAAGCCTTTTAAAGGAAAATATTAAAAATGTAATTTAACTTTAGGTTTTCTGGCTATCCATAAGCTTATTTTGTTTTTGTTTTCCTGTTTTGAATGACATTCTTATGAAAGCTGAGAGCACTGAGCAAATTTATAAAATCGTTTTATAAACCATTTCACTTTTACATCTGTTTAGCCACTTAAATGTAGCTCTATCACTGTCTTAACTGTAGCAGTAACTATAAAATAAAATTTTTGTGCTTAAGGGGGTCGGGAGAGAAATGCGTATAGCGAAAGGTTCTGCATGCTCAGTCTTCTGGTGCTGTGTTACTCTACAGTGCTCTTCCTTGCTGTATGAACTCTTCAGTTGGAATGCCTGTCTTGCAGTGGGAATGGCCTGTGGAATGCCAGGGCTCTCTGATGCTACGGTCTCCTCAACCGCTCTATGAGCAGCAGAATGGGAGTGCAGAGTGTAGTTGTCTCAAGTCCATTTGCACATAGACTTGAGTGTGTCTAGAGAAAAGGCTTGAGACTTCAGAGCAATCGTTTGATATTCTGATACCCATTTACTGCCAGTGTAGATTTCTCTGAAAGTGGTCTAGGGTTCAGGACTGCCAGCCTCTATAGTGCATACAGCAATCTGGTTCTGGTCTGAGCTACTTCTGTTCCAGGGCACTGTTGGCAAATAATACTTGGCTCAAAATGTCTTCTTTGCATGAGTGTAAAATCCCCCGCACCTGTTAAATGGCGAAGCCTAGATTTACTGGGCTGCAACTTGGCTTCTGCATGAAGTGTTGAACTTGTAAACCATGTAAATCACCTGAATGTACAGTGTGAAGCTGATGGCAGTGAGGTGTTTGTGATGGGCTGCCCCTCAGGAAAGCCTGCTTAGATGATTAATTAGTTCACACTTTGACTGAATTTACAATTGAGTGAATTTTAATTACCTTTCAGGTAAATATGCCAGTGGTAAAGTGATCAAAGCTATCTCCCATCTTTCTTTGAAAGTTTTGCTTGGAAGGGAAACCTCTCTATTTTCTGCTAGTTTTAGAAATGTATTTGAATCCTCATCTGAAAGTACAATCTAATCCTGACTGTATACTGACACTGCATACTGGCAGAAATAGTATAGCTGTGTTGAAGCAATACAAAGCATGATTTTTAATGAGATATCCAGGTGTTAAAAAACATACTGCAAACTCTTAGTGTGAATCTTTCTGGTCCTGTCCTGACCAGATAAGCATTCTGGTCAACATCCCCAAGATGTTTACTGATTGAAGTAAACAAATTTGCTTTGCTGACCGGTCTGTCTGCCCTTTTCTAAAGGGGGCAGTTCTGTTGCAGGCCACACAGGTCTTCTGGTTTCTAACTGCTTGTGAAAATTAGGTTGATGATTGTTGAGGAGGAAGACTGGTTGGTTAAGATGGTTCAAGAGATTGCACATGACTTCAGTAGTTTTAATAAGGAGAAGTTTTTGATCTAGTATCAAGAGCAATATTGCAAAAGTGTATTGAATTGAGGATTATTTAGCCAGCTCTGAAAGATCTCTCATGAAAAGTGGTGGTGCCTGGAGTTCAGGAGTTTCAGAGGCTTTGGAGGCCAGGAACAACCTGGGTTCCTCAATCAGCAGATTCAGTAGTAAAGCAAGTGTGGTTTCTGTTCCCAGAGCAGACAGACAAGACTAAGGAGAGATTTGGAGGTCAGCTTTTCAAAGTTGCCATCTCCCAAAACTTCTCAGTGGTACCAGCCCAAGGAAGGTGGAATTAAAGCCTTGGTGCCTATAAAAGCAGAGATCATAATCTAAAATGGGCCTGACAGTTCCTGTTAACATTGGAGTAGTTCTTCCTTACTATACTTTACTAGTCAGAAATTAGTGGTCTGATCCCAAGAAGAGAAGAATTAGGGTTTTTTTTTTCTGCAACATCCTTACTTTTAGAGTAACACAATGTAATAAACTTGTGTGATTTATAAGTGGAGGTGAAGCCTCTGTTTCTTATGGCTTGTTTTGAAACATTTGAATGTTGAGGACCACTTAAGTTCAGTGTTTCACTTTACCCTATTAGAAAAAGACTGTCCATTTAAGATACAAAAGTCATGGTTTTCTTCTCCCAAAGTCCAGTGGAGTGGGCTTGGTTTGAGCCCATCCTTAGAAAATTAAAAATTGTTTGAAAATTGGATGTGTCAGAACATAAAATATTAAAGATTTTTAGTGTTTATAACATGATTCTGGTCTGGTTTCATTGGTTTAAGCTGGAGCTTGATCAGATTCTCACAGTATTACCAAATAGGAATAATAAACTAAAATCACATATAAACTCTTCTTTGAATTCTACTTACTCTTCAAGTGATTTTCAGAAGAAAGATTCTGGTGCCTCAAGTATAACACAAAAGGGAAGACATTGTGCTAAATTTTGATTGAGTTCTGGGATTGGTGTGGTGTTTCATGAAGATTTCCGTAAAGCTACTAAATGAAAAGTGTAACTTTATCATTGCTGGTTTTGTTTTCCAGTATACGATAAATGGGAAAAAAGTGGAAGTAGCTGTGAAGCAAATAATTGCAGGGAAAGAAGTTGAGCAGCGGGGAGCTTTCTCAAACCCAGAGACTTTGGACCTGTACAAAAATATTCCTGAGCTTCAAAACTTCTGAAGTCACTTGTTTGGGTTTTTGCATCTGTCTTTGTTCTGTGTTTGTTTTGTATATACCAATACTGTATGTAAAGAAAAAGCTCTATTTAATACCAGTGGTTCTTTTAAAAGAAAAAATATTTCAAGTGCATTATGAAAGGCTTGGGTAAAGCTTAGCTCCCTTTTATTGCTTAGATATGCCATATATCTTGGAGTTTTTTCCAGCCTGGAAGGAGGAACCTGCCTGTTTTGATTTTTATATATATGAGTGCATCTTTTCTGGTTAGATTTACATCAGCAGCCCATCAAATGGGAGCACCAATAGCATAAGTTAAAGTTGCAAATAGAATATTTCTTTCATAAAATGTTCATTTTCTTTTTTTTAAAGTGGATTTTTAGCAACATTTTTTCAATCCATGTGTTTGTCACGTGCAAGGAGTATACAGTGATTTTAACTACTTGACTGCAAAACATGGAAGTGTTCTATATGTAGTGTGCACTTAAATGTTTTTATGAAGCCAAATCATAATGCACTAAACCCATTTGACTCGACTCAGAAGAATTTCAGTCTTGAAAATCTCACGGTACTCTTGAAGGTAATTGCTGCTTCATTTTGTGATGTAACCTTCCTATTGTTTTAAGCTTTTAGTTGATAGACTTCTAGGGGTTCAAAAGGTGAGGGAGCAATCACCTCCTTATTCCTGTTGTAACTCCAGGTTATTTCCATGGAATTTACTGTCATTACTCTGGATTAACATCATTGCAGTTGAAGACAGCATTTTGCTTCCTTGTTTTGAAGTTCTTTGGCTGTAAGGCAACAATCCTGTGTTATGTTAGCTGAAGAATTCCAGTGTGTTCGTTTATGAAAAGCTGATGTTTTTGTAACTTTTTTTACTAAATGTCATGTTGAAAGTGAAAGACTGAAATGTTTTCTAGCTCTGTATCCTTCCAGTTTATAAAGGGAAAAATACTGCAGTGAGCATACTAAAACAGTAAAATGGAAGCACTAAAATGTTGGTTTGTTTTTCATAAAATACAGTTGCAGTAGTTGTACCAAACGTCTGGCATTCAGTATCTCCTGCACTGTTTGAATTTTGTGGGTTAAGTATTTAATGCATTTAAATCCTGGATGTCCTTACAAGTGTGTTGAATGCATTCAGCATTGGTAAAGAGTTAATTAAAATAAATTGATTCTTTATATATATATGTAAAAATATATTACATTTGTTTCAACTTTAACTCAGTTATTGTCTTATTTTTATTTTCCTTTTGACTGGATGTCATGGAATCATTTTTAGCTTGATTTGTTATGGATTATAATGGCTTTAATCCAAGTCCACCCTGCTACAGAATTATTGTTCTCTGAAAGTTTTATCCTGTTTTCTTATGCGGAGCCCAGGACAAGTAAAATATTGCTGCTAGTTATGTATGCATGGTTGGCTCATTGAGAAGGTCACAGGTGAAGAGGAGTGGAAGAAAGTATGCTGAAAATGTGCCTTGTGTCAGTACAGTAAGAAGTTGTAGGTTGTGATACGTTAATGCTGCTGAAAGGGATACATCTGTGTACTGAAAGGTGCGTACTCTGTTACTTAGGGAAAATCTAGATGCTCATGTTTAGCTGCAGCTAGTGAAAGTTTATTGTATATTTCTTCCACCCTGTGATAGATCTCAGCTCGCTTGCTCCAGTAAGCCAAAGGCTGTTGCAGAATGTGTCAGATATCGCTGCTAATAATTCAGTAAGAGTGAAACTGCCTATAAATGCAGCTGAGGAGTAGCCCCTCTCAGGTGGTCTGTGACTGAATCAAAAGAACACAGTCATTGTGGACACCAGCTCCACATTCACTGCAGGATGCAGAAATGCCTCATTAGCAAATGAGGCTTTAGATGAGCTGGTCTCCATTTGACTTTCTGAACTGTACCAAGTCAGACAATATACCATGCTGGCATGATAAATGTGATAATATAAATACCAAGCACCCATTAGAAAAGTATAAAAATGAGCTATCCAGCTGCCAATAACCTATGATTAAAAGTACTCTTAAATTCCTTTCCCCTCTGGCATGCTATATATAAATTTTACATTAACTGTGACTTTGTATTCATTAAAACTTCATTATATCGTTCTTTAATTCATGCAAAATGTCTGGAGTTTACAAAGCCCACAGATCCTTATTAATAAGTAATTTTGGGACATTTCATTAATTAAAGATAGTTTAGAAGCACAGATACATTAAGAACGTATACAATGCCTAGAGGCTGCTTTTTTAATCCTTTATCTTGCTGGAAACACTGTGGAAAGTTTTGTTAATGGATATAATTTGATCTCTTGCAAATGTCAGATGTTGCAAAGCTTTTCCCAGACCATAGTTACAAACAAAAAAAGTAGATATATTTGTATATTGATCTATGTACTTTATAGCTGGCTTCAAGGATCTGAGTTTCAGAAGTGCTGGACACTGACAGCTCATGGAAGTCCAGGGAGGAGGAGAGGTAAGTGGGTACTTGCCTTAGGCTGTGAAATGACTTGCACTCGAAAGGAGGCTGTGGCAGAGCTGGGAATACCATCCAGACTTCCTGCGTCCAACTCCTCCCATTCCAAATCCTGTCCTCCAAACAACCAACTTACACCAAAGGTAAGCAAAGATAAATGCAGGTGGCCCATTTCTTTGGATACTGCCATGGAGCTGTGAACATGGCTGTACTCCATCAAAATATCACTGGCATGAAAGCAGGGAGCTGAAGTCATCACAGTTTGCAAAGGAAGAGCAGAGAGTGGTTTTCTTTCTGCTTCCCAGCCTTGGCTATAAATTAGCTGTGTTCTCTCCAGAGCTTGGGCATAGGGTAGTTGCGGTCAAATGTGGTTTCAAGGGGGTCCTTGGAAACTGGTGGCACCCAGATGCTTGGCTACAGCCGTAAGGTCTGGCATGGTAGTGCAGCTCCTGATACCATAGTGTTAGAAACAAAAGGTCCCGTGAGTACCATAGCTCTGCGATGCTCCTAAGGCATAAGCGGGGTAACCCTTGCAAAAATGTGTCTTGAGTGGATGGAGTGCTGATGTACCTCAGGTGTCTTTAATCCAGAAAGTCCTGATGCCTTAGGGCTGCCAGTGTGTAACTAGTTGTACCTTGTAATGTGTAGCCCCCTTCATTTTTGTTGCCCATTTATAACTTGGGGTTCACAGTGTTTTGGCTGGAAAGTTACATATGCAGATTTTAGTGGCATGCAAACAGAACTAGTTCTGGAAACTGCTTTAAGTGTCTGACATAAATGTTCAACACAAGGAAATTTAGAGCAGAGGTACTTCAGGCTAGGTGCTTTTCTCAGTCTTCTGCAAATTTGAGAGCGACTCTGAATTATGTGATGGAATCAGCTCGTTTACCCTTGACTCCTTGAGAGACATGGTTTTATCACTCCCCTTTTAGAAATGTGCTATTGTCAGCTTCTGTTAGAGCAGGTACTTCCCCCTCCCACTACCTTATGATTTCAATTAATTTCCCTGGTTAGTGGTGGTTCTCAGCTGGTACACAACAGCCCAAGCAGGGCATAGCTGATAAAATTGTTTATAGTTATGTGCAAGAGAAATTGGTTGTGTGAATTACTTAGTGATTTTAAAAACACAGGTAATTGCCTGATGGAATGCAACTTCCCTGGGGCCATTATTGTCTTTCAGTTTAATGCATACATATGTGAAAGGATATCATTTACAAGGCAGAGCAGTCAGTCACACAGGTAAATGGGTGTTAAAATAATATTTAAAATGCATTAGTAAAGAGTACCAGTTTGTTCTTGAGACAAAACTGCAGGGCTTCATTTCTGGGAAAACCGGCGTCTATAGGGAGTGCTCTGGCAGGGAGATGGTGTCCAGGTGATGGCTGGTGTCCGAGCGAGTCTTTGTGGAAGATGTTTGGGAACAATCTCCCCCATGTCACATCCCTGGATGCAAGTGCTGCCATAGTCTTCATGTTGGTAAGTGCAGCTCCAGCTGGCACACCAGCTTTGGTGTGGCTAAGTATCAAGACTGAGTTATTAAATACCTTCCTAGATAGTGTGTGAATCCTGGGTGCTCAACAGGCTGTTGAGGGAGGAGAAGGTTCGTGGATAGCGAGCACTTCTGCAAACGTGTGAGACCTTTGCTGGAGAAGGCTGGTGGTGGAGCACGGTGCAGGAGGGGCAGGAGATCAGGCCCTTAAATTCTGTGATTTGTCTCCTTGGTGCTCAGAGGTACAAGAGCTTGGGTGAGGTGGGAAAGACGTGTTTGTCAACTAATGTATTTGAAATTGCCTGATGTGCTTGTGCTTGGGTTAGAGCATGGAACAGACACTGATTTGGAAGAAGTGTTGTTTTGAATAACACTTCATTTCTCTGTTTCTGCGCTTCCCTTTCTTCTAGTGGGTCACTTTACTGAGCACTTAACCTCTGCCCACCTTTGAGACTGATCAGAAACGTTTCAGTACATACGAAGGCTTTGGTCTTCCCACAGGTGACCTTTGGAGCTCTGCATTGAGCAATTTCTCCACTTAAATCTTTTAGCTTGTTACTGGTTTCCTGAGGTGTCTGTCTGTTGGCTGGATCTCGTGTCCTACAGAGCTGAGAAATCCGAAAATGCTTGGTTCATCTTTCTCCCTTCGTGAGGAGGATATTTTTAGCTCTTAAATAACCAGGTCTTAGACAGCAACAAGATGCAACTTAATTTTCTTCTACATCTCTTGTAGAAAGAGGAAGCTACATGTCATACATCGTATTCTTCCAGAAATAAAATCAGGGTACGAGTTGCTGTGAAGCATGGCCACAGTCCAGTACGGCAGCCTTGGAGCTGATGAGAGCACACATATTTTCCTTGCTGGGAATTAGGGGCCTTTTTAGATTCAAATAATGAGATAATCAACATCAGTTTGAGCATCTTGCTCTACATGATCTGTGTGCAAAGTGGGAGTGAATCTGTTATGCAAAGGAGAGGGAAGCAGTCTCTGAAATGCTATTAGTGAGTCAAAGAGTGTCTCAGAACAATTTCAGTTGCAGAACAATAAGATGTCCCAAAGTATTAATGTAGCAGGCTGCAGCTGTCCACACAATTTCTCATCATTGCTTCTGATGGCCGGAGAAATTCTTCCAAACCACCGGTTGGAGATGAACTTAAGTGATAAAACAGCCTTGGCGGGGGTGGGAAAATCCTTGGCATGCCATTGTTTAACAGGGTTATGTAGCACACTAGTGAAAGCTTAATTGGACCTTGTACTTCTTAATTAGAAGAACTTAATGAATTCTCATCTTACTACTTTTGACAAGTGGTTTTGCAAAGTTCGAGAGGCTTGTTCAGCATTCAGCCTAAGATTCCAGCTGAAATGACAATGTCCCTTGGAAAAAAACATCATCTCCAGGATCGCTAATTAGTTTACAATAGCATACATACAATAGCATTAAAGTATACATGTAGAAGTTCACATCACTAACAAGGGGTCTGCTCAAAAAAAAAATCCCTTTTTCAGTTCTGTTCCTTCTTCTGTAGTGACTTAAAGTAAGAATTGGTTGTTGCAGGGTAACAGTCCCACTGATGGGTATATTCCTGTGTGTTTTCTGTTTTAGTTTTACAAAAATATGGTTTCTAACACTTCTAGCCTATTGATCTACAGCCTGTGTTTTGCCAAGGAATAGGAGAGCATTTCTTCTCATTGTGTAGTTTGCATGGCATTAGAAACATGGCTTGGTTATTACCTTGTTCTCCCAGGCCCTGGATGCAGCGTTATAGAAAAGAATGGCTCGAACGCCACCCTTTGAAGGACGGGTCTGTTTTATGAGAACAAGCTCTAAGCTGAGCAGTGAGAGCTGGTCAAGAGGAGAGCTGAAATCAGTATCGATGTGAAGGTTTGAGAGTGGATGGATGGGGGTGTGCGTGTCTGGGGCAGGAGAAAGTGAGGCCGGAGGAGGTCGTGACGGCGGTGCTCACTCTGCAGTCCTTGGATGCTGTCATGTTTGGGAGCCTGCGGCTGTATGCCCACCCCTAGGAGATGCCTGTTCAGTTGGGCTTTGGTACCTTGAAAAATACCTTTTGGAAGCTATATGCAAAACCTGGTCTCACTTAACCGATAAATTTATCTTGACCTCGATGGGGACAAGAGCTCTAGGGTCACATTCAATGTTCAAGCAGACCAATTTTCATTAAGCCCCAGCTTAGTATGATGGGCTTTTTCCCCTCTCTAAAAAGCACAGTTTATCTCGAGCTCTTTCTAGAGCAGCCAGGGAAGGAGAGTCCCAGTCTGCTTATAACACGGTTACACCTCTCATGAACTCTGCCTGGGTCTGTGGCATCTTTCGTTGCCCAGAAAAAGGTGTGGTGTTTTTTTAGGAGTTCACCAACTTGAGTTGTGTGTCCTTTCTTTGCAGTGGATTTTAAACTGATGGGACTTACCTGGTGCTGCTGGTCCTGCGGGCACCTGGATGAAGGGACTGGGACAGGCACAGGCACCACACCCCAAGAACTCAATCATAATTAACTTCTCTGGCAGGGCATTTATTTCCCTTTAAACCTGATGTATTTCTCTTCAGCTTATATTAGCATGAAGAGGTTAAAGCTAAATTGAAATAAATTGCATAAAGAAAACTATGAGGATTTGTGCTAGTTTAACTAACTTGGTTTAAAAGGTGAGCTGAGTTTAAACAGGTGTGACTTCTAAGCCTCAACGGGGCCTAAGGAGGTGGCCTTGAGTGTGCAAATGTGATACTCAACTGAGAATTTTAATTTGCCTAGTTCTCATGTATAATAAAATATGCTAGATACATGACACTTCATGAATTAATGCAAGAGTATAAAGCATGGAGAGATTCTTGTACAGGATTTGTTCTTATAATGCAAATGCCAAGCAAGGTTTTAAATGGACCTGGCTATCTGGAATCATGGAGCCTATTTCATGCTTCACTTCAGGGGTTGTTCCCATTTCCTGAACCATATCATTATGAGAGGGTGTGTGCACATGTGGGGAGGGAAACTAGGAAGGAAATGCCCCACACAAGCCCATGTAAACCCCTGTGTGTGTATGGGAGCTTTTAGCACATCGGGGGCCCTCCTGGTTGTTACCAGGAGATGAAATAGTTGGGAGGAAGCAGTGGGAGAGATCAGCCTGTCAGCCTGCTTGTCCCTCTGTCCTCAGTACATGTGTTGGTGAAAGGCATTATTAAAATCTGCTGGTGTGAATTGGATTACTGGGGCTGTTGGGGTGGGGGAGAAAAAGGCTTGATTCCTTTTGTCCACGTGCTTTGCCTAACAGGGGAAGCACACAGAGGGATTTCTCTTTAATTTCGTGCAACAAACAGAAAATACAGGTGTTGCCAGGGTTGGCGTAATGAGAATAATCCACATCTGTAACCCATGGGGGTTCATATGCTGCTGGGTGGCAGCCCTGTGGCTGTTGGGATTCGGAGGCAAAGCATCGCTGTCCTGCCCGGGATGAGGGAGGGTGCGCTGGGTGTCACGGGGAGAGCTCAGCTCATCCCCTCTCCGGGTGACTCTGGTTGCTCTGTCTCTGTGCCATGGCTGCTGCTGCTGTGTGTGTCCTTCCTCCACCTGGTCTCATCGGGTAATGTTGTCTCGGAGGCTCCGGCTGTGTCTTACTGTGTGTCTGTGCGGTGCTGGCCCCCCCGGGCTTCCAGGTGCCAGCGCGAGGAAAGAGATGGCAACTTCACAGGGGATGCAGCGGCAATAAACTCTGCATCTCCGCAGAGAAGGATGCGGGGGGGGGCGGGTGGCCATGGCGCTCTGCTCCCCGCACCCTCCCTGCCAAAACTCTCTCCTGCCCTGCTGAAGTGGAACTGGACCTGGCTCCGAGCAGCGTAAGCCAAGGAGAGGCCAGCCCTGGCCCCAGCGTGTTTGTGCCAGCAGTTCCAGGATGACAGATGAAAAGACACCTGCAGAAAAAACCCCAAACAAGGCTGATGGTGAGGTGATGAAACATGGGGAGTGCCAAAGACAGCTACAAACCCACACTGCTACCAGGATGTTATCACTCCCCTGGTGAAACCTGTAATTAGATTGAAAAGATGACAGCTGGTTCTGATGGCATAAAAATATTGAGACTGCTGCAAGAATGGAGATTTTTCTTAGTGCAGCTGGAATTAAAACTGGGGAGGGAGGAATGGAGACTTTGATAGCTCATAAAAATAAAACTTTTTCCTGAATCAGTTTATTGTCTTAATCTTTGGAAAAGTAAAGCAGCTATGTAAATGGGAAGAAAGTTATAATCACTGGGGCTCTGGGCAGGGGTTACAGTGGTTACAAATAGCGAGTGTGATCAGTGCCACGCTGTTTAATTTCTCTGGTGATGATTCTCCTCGTCTCCCACCCTCTGGTCTATCTGGACTGTGTGTGCTTTGTCCCTGCCCTGTGTGCATGGCACTTGGCACCACGGGCTCCTGCTGAAAACCGGCACTTGCTTTCAGAGCGCAAGAAGTACTGGAAACCTCTAGACATCTAAGAGAAGGTTGAACACATTTCCACCCTAGTTTAAGAGTTCTGCCTTTATTCCCTGATGCAAAACCTCAGTTCCTGCTGAGTTATATATGAAATAATTACTTTCATGTACAAACTGAAGGAAAAGAAGTTTTTAAGCTGTGAGGAGTCTGATGTGACAATTCTATTAGGCTTCGGTAGGTACCTGCTTGACCCTGTAAATTGAAACTCCGAAAGGTCACTCTCTGTGTCTTATCATGGTATTTAATTTTCTGTGCTTCAGCAGCAGGGGGTGAAAGGAAGCTGGAATGGGTTTATTCAAATCTATGTAGGAATTGAATGCGACGAAAATAACTCTATTTTTAAAAAATGGCTCTAATCACGCAGAGAGCATTGCTCTTTCTGTTCTTCCCCATTCCTGGCTCCTGAACTGGAAACGCAGGTTTGTATATTGAAATGATAGATCAGCTTGTTGGGGTTTTGTGAACTCCTCTGTCTCTACCGCAGACTTGTTTTTCACTTTTAGCATTATAAACCCATCCTTAATAGAGACTTTGATTCATATCTTAAAGAGTTGAGAAGGGCTATAACATAATGTCCAACTCTGAGCTGCTTCCCTTGCAGGCTAATTCCTGAATTTAGGATCACTGTAAATGCCATGTATGTACATTGAAGGCATTAATATAATTAATAATCAAGAAAATACCAGGTTGACATAATTTGGGAATAGGTAATATGCCAGGAACTTCAGCTCCTGGGAAGTGGCATGATTTACTGACACCTCCCCTTTCCGCCCCCCACCCCCCAACCTCCTGAACATTCATTATGCCTTAAATATTCTCACACTGAGTTTTTTCCAATGGTCTAATTATAAACTTCATTATAATTGTTCATTAGTTTTATTTTGTTCAATTAGCTTAACAAGTTGCCAAATGAAATACAAGACTGGCAATTAGCTTGATCTAATTGTAATGAGCCACTCAAATTGGGTCACCAAATATGTTCGTTTATAGCACTTTTTTTTCCAGTTGGTGAACAATAACATAAATATTCAGAGCATCTCCTGATCTAAGTAGTGGAAATTTCCTACTCATTTATTAAAGTAGAAACAAAAATCAATCGTTTTGCTCTTGGTAGTTCAGAAACGTGCGGTCCAGGCACCCCAGTTGCCCTGGCTTAACAAGACACCGTCAGCAGCTGAGCGGGGCCACCGGCCCATGTCCAAGTCCCTTGTCCTGCAGAATAAAACGTGCCGCTTGAGCTGCCAGGAGGGAGGTCGGCTCTGGTCTAATGTCTGTTTATCTCCTCTGAATTCCAGAGAAATCTGTTTTGAAGACACCTTGCAAAAATACTTGAGCAGCAAATCCTGCTGTTCTGCCTCTGCCATGCAGGGGAAGAGCGACTGGGCAGGTGCTGAGAGCTGTGGAAACCAGGAGGAGCCGTCCTTGCTGCGATGGGCTGTTCTTAAATTTTATTGTGTATCGATTGCAGAGGGAAGTGCCTCATCAGCTGAGCTCTTCTGGTCTTACGGTGACCCGCAGAGGCTCTGCCTGCAGCCCCCCAGAGCTGCTACCTCAGTAAGGTTGGACCCGTAGGTGAGGCCAAAGTGGTGTTAGCCCAGAGAGGCTCCTAGGGAAAACTCCTTGAAAAAAGGATTTCAAATTCCAGTTTGTGGGGTTTGCAGCAGCAACCCACATTATACAATCATAGAGTGGTTTGGGGTGGAGGGACCTTGAAAGATCATCTAGATCCAACCTGGCCAGTGCTCCAAGGGATAACCACAATGGTGCCATGCCCTGACGGAAGCTAAAAGGTAAAACTGTGCTACTGAAAGAGGGGAAAGCCCAGTGTGAGCTGATCTGTCTCCCTTTGGGGAAGGGTGTTGGGGAGCTCTGGGCAGCCAAAGACTTCAGTTTGGGCTGCTCTGGTAGGAGGAAGGTTTTGGATGCATTCAGCCCTGCACAGCAGCTGGTTTTGCTGTGATTTTTGGATAACCCTGAGCTTTCTTTTTTGCCTGACTTACTTTTTGCCACACAGCTCTTGGATCTGCTTCTGTTAAGTAGCTGCTTAGCAGAAGCTCTTGGCTCATATGGTCCAGTGGATTTGCTGCAACCTCTCCCAGAAGCTAATATGGGCAGGAGAAATTATTTGGTATGGATAATTCCCCCTGCATGTCACGCGCATCACATCTAAATTGCAGGGATGAGCAGCACAGTCGCGACTCCTTAGCAAACTTAAGTGGTGGCATTGACAGGACTCAGCCCTGGACTTTGATTTCTCTGGGATCTTGTCCTGCATCTGACAGATGAAAACACAATAAAATATTAAACCAGCCCAGGGACTACAACTACCTGTAAGTAATTTTAAACACTGTTGCACTGGCAAGTGCAATGGGTCGATGGAGCTGCACGACAGCTCTGCCACTTGCTCTAAAACTTGGGGCAGGGGCTGCCAGCCCAAATCCATGCTTCTTCCCTGCAAAATGTTGTCTACCAAACCCATCCCTGACAGATGGATGAGTTTGGTGATCTATTCATGCAATCTCTTAAAATTTCAGCCAGGGACCTTGTTCCCTCTAGGAAGGGGGAGAGGAGTGACTCGTCCTGTCTGAAAGACAAATCCCCCACTGCAGACAGTGTACCCACAGTCACTTTTTGCTCCGCAAACCCCCTTTGATGCGGCGATGTCTCTTGGCACTGTCTCTAATTAGTTGTGTTTGCCAGCTGGGACGCGGACGGTGTCAGAGCTCAGCTCGCTGAGCAGGTTGAGATTAAAGACGCTGACGGCGCAGAACGGGAGAAAATTCACACCTCTGCCTTTCACGCCACAGGCAGCTACATCAGCTCTTCAAATATCGTCCGAAGGCATTGTTCAGCTTAATGAACGTGCCCAGAGTTAACGTCTGCATCTGGGGCTGCTGTAGAAACGCGCTTTTACTTGAGTGCATCCTGATGGTGTTTTTCACTCCACTCTCTATGCCCTGACCTGACCCCTTGCTGCAGCCTGGAGGGATGCAGGGGCACCTCTGCTGTGCAATGGGGTGGCCCCTGCCTGCATGGTACAGGTGCCACTGGGCACAAAGGAACAGGTCCTGGGGCTGGGATGTGTCTGGGTTTGTGCCTTTGGGCCTCCCCCCGGTACCTGCTGGGCTTTGACTCAGCAGAACCCCCCTGCCCGGTGCCAGGAGAGGGCTGCACTCAGACAAGTCATGTTAAGAGCATCTCTGCTCCTGATTCACTTTGCTCACTTTATATTAGTTTTATTCCTGCTTGGCTTAAAGCAGGCAGGGACAGATGTAAACAGGCTTGCAATAAACTGCTAAAATTGCAGAAGGGCTGTGTGACACATGGCTTTGCATTCGGTTCAAGTAGTTACAGTCATAATATCCATTAATTTTCGTAGTTCTCCTGGGGGCAAAAGTCTCTCCTTTTCATTAGAGACAGACCTGAATTTCTAAAGATCCTGGCATTCGATTCAGCCTGCTTGGCACTCACTCATGCTGTGAAAAAACCCTTTGTTTATACAGATGATGGCCTGGGGTGGGGATGTGGTCCTGGCACCTGGGCCACCTCCCCTACATTTTATTTAAGGCTCTGAAATGCTCCTGCTCGGAGATCCCAGAGCTGTGCTGCAAGGCGAAGGGTGGGCGGACTGGTTTAAAAAAAATATATATATATTCTAGGCAAAAATTTCTCAGTATAAATGTTGAAGCAAAGCAGTGTCACAGATGACAGGTCTTCAAAGCCGAAGCATGAGCTGCGCTCGGGGAAGGAGGAAACCAGGCGGATCCCCTTCCCTTGATTAGCGAGGCTTTCCAGGTGCTGGCTTGCTCCCTTTCTGTCTCCAGGCTGCCTTTGAAACAGCCTCTTTGACGGCTTCAGGCATTTCTTAGTTCAGCTGAGAATGAGCAAATGTAAGAGAAGAAATCTGTAAGAATGACAGGACCTATGTGCGTCTTTTATATGCATTTCTGGAGCACAAAGACTTGTTTTAATGAGCCGGCAGGCAGGTAGCTTTGTGTGACGCTTGTTTTTAGCAACTCTTCGGTGACGGAGTTACCCAAGAACTTTCCCAGCTATGACCTCCATGGAAAACGCTTGATTTTTTGGTGTTGGTTTTGTTTTCTGGGTAACACCAAGTCCTGACTACTTGAGGAGCATGGGAGCATCCGCTGGTCCCAATTGCACGTGGTACTGGGGGCTGAGCTCCCCATCCTCCTCCTAGGGCGGCTCCTCCAGGCATGGCCATGTCCCTCCTGTCCCCAGGCCCACAGCGTTTGCCCTGGGCCCCGCAGCAGGGTGCAATGTCCCCCCTGCTTTTCAGCATCATCGCTTCGCTTTGCAGGGAAAACTCAAAGCAGGGGTGGGTGCCCAGGCTGAGTTCGCGGGAAGCCTGAATGGCACCAGCCCCAGCATCTCCGCCCAGTCCACGCTGCCTTCGTGGGTGTGGACGGACCCAGGAGTATTAACGAAGATCTCCTCTCCGTCATATTTCCAGGCAGCACAGCTCTGAGCAGGAGAGCTGAGACAGCCCTGCGATCTGGGGTTGGGTGGCTGCTGGGAGGAGAGCAGACGGTTTCTCAGAAAGGGCAGAATCAGGGCTTGTCTTTGCAACCCGGCCACGGTCCCAAGCGGTAAATGAAAGCCAGCTGATGGACCAGCCACAGCCCCCGGGTTCACCAGAGGTACGGGGCTGGGCGTTTTAATCAGTTCAAAGGCATCAGAAAATGATGCATCCAAAACATGGTATGAGATAATTTCTCTTTATTTTGACAAAGCTAAGAGATAAAATCACATTCCTTGTAATTATGCAAATAACAGCATCTATGTGGCATACGACTGACTTTCTTCATACACAATTATTTCCTTAAAGAATGTTTTTAATGACTGGCTATTAGGAAAAATAAAGAAAGAATAATCAAAGGATGCTTAATGATATGAATTTCCAAGAGGCCTGGGGCTCCTATTGTCTTCCTAAAGATATTATGTTGGCTTGCAAGAAGTAGATCACATGCTTAGAAAAGCGTGTACCACCTGAAGAAGCGTATTGCAAATTGCTCCCAGCACACGCTGTGCCGCTGACTGCGCGCCCGACGAAGGCGAGCCGTGTCCAGCACCTACGTGTCGAGCCGGCGTACACAGCGGTTTGCAGTCGGGATAACAATTTGCCCCTAATAAGGATGTAGTGGAAGTTGTTCTTGTCAAAGATTTGCAGGTCTGAAGTAGAGAGGTGGGTCCCAGTCCTGCTTCTCCCGAGGTCAGTGGTGAAACTTCCACTGATGGAAGTGTGAACCGGAGCAGGCCTTTCCCCTAACCTAACCCTTCCTCTGACCTCTGCATCCAAAACCCAGGGCTGCTCTTCTGGGGAATTTTGTTGGTGCTTTGAAAAACACCTTCCTCGTGAGCAGAGATCAGGGATGGAGCATCTGGTGTCATCTGAGATTAACTCGTTCCACTTCACTTTTCCTCCTTCCCACCCTGGTGTGTCACACTGGCTCGCGGAGACTCTTGCTCCCGTGCTCGCAGCATCCGAATACGAATGTGGGCCTTTTGTTGAGCAAGTGCTGGAAGAGAGGGCTGCGGGCTGCCTGCCTGCTGCATGTCAAGCTGGTCCCAGTCTAGTGACAGCAACTGAGCAAAATCCTTCAGCAGGTTTCTGTGCAAGCCCGTCCTCGCACAGCAGGTATCAGGGCACAGCGTGGGGGACGGTTTTTGTCGTTTTGGGAAGGATGGGGTGTGAGCTGGGCTGGTGCAGCCTGGCCCAAGGGCAGCACTGAAACTCTGCAGCTGTGCGAGCTTGTGAGAGCCCCGGGCTGCTGGGAGAAGCACAATGCATGCACGCAGCGCACGCTCTCCTTCTGTTTATTTTTTAGGGGTTTTGTTCTGTTTTTCCCCAGGGCTGAGCAGTTCCCAGGCTCTTGTGAGCTCCCCATGACTCTGTGAGCTTGACTTGGTGGAGGGGGGGGTTTCATCCGTCATCCTTTGAGCCTTTCTGGCTGGAGCCCAAGGGAGGATGAACACACGTCCCCCGGCCCTTTTGTGCTCCCCACTACCTGGGGTGCGTGATGAACCACGGTCCCACTCCCCCCGGTGCCCTCCTGGCCCCCGGCACAGACTCGGCTGCGCTGGAAACCCTCCTGCACTCCCTCCCCAGCCCTCTGAGCTTGCAGAGCAAAGCAGAGCAAAGGAGCAAAGCCCCTTCCTTGCCATAAATAAATAAGCCATTTCTCTGGGTCTGATCCTGCCTTCGCCCTCTCTGGTGCTTCCTCGACCAGAGGAAGAGAGGAGACATCGTGATGGGGTTGGGGACCAGGTGCCCAAGCCCCACCTCCTTTGCGGGTGGCTCATACTGGTTGTGCAGGGCCAGGGTCACTGGCGTTGCTGCCCAGGGCAGGGGGTCTTGGCTGGTCGCTCGCAGTGCAGGCAGCTGCCAGACACAGGGCATTTCAACCTGGCACACACATGTGGGTTTTGCCAAGCATCCCCCCCACTTACAGGTGTTTTAAATTACACAGAGAGAAATCAGTCAGTCTCATGCTCAGGCTTGTCTTAAACCAATTTAGTTAAACGCAGGTAAAGGAGGGAGCAGAAATTATGGCCATTCATCACCTTTTAGTCTCCGCAGGTGATCGGCTGCAGCGGGGCACCGCAATTCCCACTGCTCTGCGCTTTTCCTCCTGGGAGTGATTAACCCGCTCCCTTCTGGCAAGCAAAGCCCCTCCACCTCTGGGAAGAGGCTTTAAGGATAATGAGAGAGAGAAGATGATTAAAAGCAAAAAAAAAAAACCCAACAACCCACCCTGATTCAGTTCCTGCCTTGCTCACAGGTTTCCTGCGTGATGCTGGGTGAATCACTTACCTCCGTGACTCACGCCGGCCCCACGCTGCCAGGCGAACAGCGGCTCCTTCTCCCTGCCTTGGCCCTTTGGTTTCTCCCTCTGTGGGTGATGCCAGGGACCAGCGAGGGGCAGATCCCCAGAGGACCCCATTTTGCATTTCAGGGGTGCCACATTACAAGCTGTAGTGCAGGTGGTAAAGTTCCTGTAGAGGGAGAAGGACAGCTCACAGGGCTTGGGTTTCTTCAAAGTAGCCCTAAATAGCAGTGCCAATGCACTTCCCCATCTGTAAAATGGGGACTGCGATGATTTCTCTGCTCATCTGCTCAAGGTAGAGTACAACAACCTACGGAGCAGGTACGGGGCATAACATCCCACGGCTGGGCTGCTGGCAGTAACTTCCCTATCACCAGCCACCAGCGACGTACCAGCCTCAGCCCTGCAGACTGGGGATTCATTACCCCAGTGTTTTCCAACATTGCGAAATGGATGCAATTATATTTTTGCAAAATCTGGGCTTTCTCTGACCTGGAGCTAATACTCTTTCTTGCAACTTGCAAGCAAGCAGTCGGCAGACATGGTCTGATGGGACAGCATGCCTTAATGATGCCCTAAATGAAGCAGGCTTTTTCTAAGGGGGCCAGATGGCACCACTGGCAGAGTTTCTGGCTATCCGCTCTCTGCACGCAGCACTCGGGAGGCTTCTTGCAAGGAAACCGGCTGACTGATTTACAGCTTCCAGTTGGTGCCGATTAATAGCTGAGGTTGAGCAGCCTGGCGGCTCGTGCAGCCGCATTTCATGTTTCCACCTGGGATCCTTGCACTGAGTAACGTGGCACTGGGCTCTCGCAGGGTGCCGGAGCTGGAGCATGCCATGGTACGATGTCCACAGGGCCATGGAGACATCCACGGGGACTGAGTTTTGATTCTCTTCATTGCTGAGGTTTCTCTCCCAGAGTTAAATCTGAAGCCCAATATGAGCTATAGGACAAGGTACCCTTGTTTGTTCACAAGCTCTGATCACTTAGAGAAGGAAATGCTAACATACAAGCAACTTTCATCTTGGTCCTGTCAAGCCTCTTCCTTGGGCAGTGGCCGGCGGCTTTCAGTAGTGGCAAATTCACCAGCTAAAATAGCAGTTTCTTCCCAACCTTGCCCTGTCCATCAGGGCAGTCCCCTGGGGACAGCCATGGAGCTGGGCTCATCGGCTTCCAGGGGACCTTACCGCAGGTCGTGGCGTCGACGCTCCCCGTGCAGCGGACAGGGCCTGGTTTTACTGCCTGATTCCAGAGCTGCTCACAGGTTTCCTTGTTTTAGAGGCACCTGATGCCTTGACGAACGCAGCCCCTCTGATTGCACGGTGCATCGCAGGTCATGACTTGTCCAGCCGGAAAGAAAGTGATTTGCTTTCCTAGAATCTCCTCCTTTGTACTTAAAATGAAATAAATAACTAAGGTCGATTTCCAAAGGCTGCTCAACATACAAAATCAAAATATTTCCGTTCAAAAGCACCAAAAATATTTAGACCTTACCATTTTCTTCCCCCAGCCAAAACTGTGTGCGGAGTTTGACCTGGATTCACAAGCTGCTTTAGCGATCCCCAAAACAGCAGTTTTAGGACAAATCTAGGGTTGGTTTTTTTGGAATCACCTAACTGTTTTTAGGTCTGGCAGGCTTTTATTACAAATGCTGGTCTAACGACCTTGGCCACAAGGGTACAAAGTGATAAAAGCTACGGGGAGCTTTCAAATACTGTAACACACCTCAAAGGGTAAATAAATGCAATTCTTTCCCATCGTTATGAAACACTGGTGGAGGAAAAGCTGGGATAAGAAAATATTCAACGCCTGCCCCGCTTATCAGATACCGCTCCCATACTGGCGGTAAGTTTGCAGATCCTTTGCTGCAGATCCTCCCTCCCCTGCTCTCAAGTCCCAGCGCGGAGAGCAGCAGGGGTGACGCCTGCCGGCCGGGCTCTCCAGCCTGCAGCAGGGGCCACCCAAGGGTTTCACCCAGCAGGGCGGCAGTACCGCTGTGCCGGGCGTTCGGACGAGACGGGGCAGGATGGGGAGGCACCCCCAGCCTTCCCGGAGAGGGGTTTCTTTTTCACCCTGCTTCGACTATGCGGTGACCGCACGAGTCAAACTTAGCCCACGCAATGGCATTTCTGCAGTCCCCCGTGTGCTGTACAGAGCCCCGGGGTACTTGGGCTCCTTATTCCCTCCAGCACATAAGTGTCTAAACACAGCTCAGGATCTGGCCTCCATCCTTACCTCCCCTTAACTCCCAGCTGGGTTTTTGCCTCCTAATATGCTAGGACATCTTTAAAATTCTCGTCCTTACTGTTTACCTAGGGGCGCTCCCGAAGCCTGCGGTGTTTTTGACATTTGAGTGATGTAAAAAACCAACAGCTTTCCATAATGCTGCAAAGTCTTTCAAGTCTTTCATAACACGGATTGCCTCTGTGTGCAAAATCACGCCGGCACAAAGAAAGTATAGCAACATCCTACCAGAATAACTTAAAAGAAAATCTCCTTTGGGAAAAGAATTATTTTGAGGATCGCATATGGGAGACCCAGAATACGGCACCAATGGGCGGCTCGGCTGTCTCGGCGGCAGCTCCTCACTTACCTTTTGCTGCTCTCGCACCAGCAGAAGATAGGAAAAGACAAGCCATGCTGTAAGCCAGCTAAGGAGCTTGGAAACGGCTCAGCGGCTGACACAGAAACCAGAAGCTCCGATGAATTGTGCAAACTCAGTCAATGAGCATTTATTGTCCCGTTGCTTTGCCGAGGAAGCTGCGCTTCATCAGCTGTAACTATTTATTTTGTTGATTCATCTGCAATTCTTCCGTATGCTTTTTTTACTCCCTAATAGTCCCCTTCCGTTTTCTCACACTTCCTCTTTTAAACCCAGTGAGGGAAATAAATCCCAGTTGCCCTTATAGTTAGCGATCAGCTGGATTCTCCCCGGGGTTTGCTCCCCCCCACTGAAACGCCTGCGGCCATCCCCGATAGCCCCTAGCACGGGAGCAACTCCTCTGCCATGGGCTCACCCTGCAAGGTGCTTCCTGTGCTGGAGAATCTCTAATTCTGTTTTCACCTGTTTATTTGTACCCAGTCCCTAGTGTTCAGTGACAAAACCTTCAAAAGAGCTTATTATTGTTAGCATTTTATTCTGTTATGCTTTGTTTCTTGCGATACAAACAAGCTAACCTGCAGGAAGAGGAGAGAGGGCAATGCCAGAGCAACCATCTTACAAGCTGTAGGCATCACCTGATACATTTTTTCCACTTCATTTTTACCTGGATGATACTAGCCTTCATAAAAAGGCACGAAAAGCATTAAAGTGTTTTGTAGAGGAGGGAGAAGATCTTACTGCTTTATTTGGCTGAGAGAGAGGCACGTGATGAATCAGTACAGCTTTACTATTCGTCTTAAGCACAAGTTTGGAAGGTATTAACCAGATGAGTCCTATATGCAGCTAACAGGATCGGGGCTGAGCGCCTCTCAGCCAATGCACCTGGATCTTCGTAAGTAGGATCGGTTCCCTGTCAGCACTTTCTCAGTCTGCAAAATTTCTCGCTTTGCATTTTCTTTCAAATGTTGGTTATAAAAATCACACTTAAAAATGTGTAGCAATGCTGGAATAAAGTCTAAACGCTTTCCAACGCTGCCATAAAGGTGAGGTTGTGGTCGAGGCCCTCGGCTGCGTGCAGGACTCGCAGGAGAGGTGAGGGGGACAGGAGAAGGCGCTGGTCCAGCGTACTCCGGCCGGGCTTGTCTCTGGTTTTGAGCCGCGAAGGAGAGGTGTCTCGTACCGGCCTGCGCCCCACGCACGGCCCTGGGTGCCCGTAACCCCTCCCTGCGCCGCTGCCCCCGGGGAACGCAACTGAGCCACAGGGCAAAGCTCACGGACAGCTTTTGGGCGCTCTTTGCAACCTCGCGCGCACGCCCCTCGGGGTGCCCTTTGCACACCCCTTTGCACAAGTCTTTCATAGCGGCACAAGCCTCACGGCAGCCCGCCGGAGGTCAGGGGCAGCCGCGAACCTCCGCCTGCCTGCCCACAGCAAACCCCGCACTGCTCCAGGAAAGAACCCGGGGTGTAGCTAATTAGGTAATTAGCTACTTAGTAATTAGCTACTTTACTTTTTATTTTGGATCACCAAGTTTCCACTAGCAGCTAAATGTTCCTGTTGTATTTTACTATATCAAGTACCAAGAGCAGACAGCAAGATGATCTTCACTGCAGCTTTTTTTAAAATTAGTTTTACCTTCTTTGAGGAAACTAAATGTTGGGGTTCTCTTGTTTGGTTTTTTTTTTCCCCACCTGTGTGGGCCCAGTTCCTCCAGCCTGAGTTTGATTTCTGTGTGCGTGACTCTCATGCCACCATACAACATTTCCCTACACGGGAGATAAGCATTTATTCACATTTCTGTTTCTGTGGAGTGTTAAAATATTAAGACTTAAATTTTTTATGACATTCATAGGAGTGGTTATGGAGGCAAACAAGATTACAGCACGTACTACATAAAAGCTTGTTTATGCAGGGAGGGAAAAAAAATCAAACTCAGAGACATGTTTGCAAAACTGCGGAAGAACCCAAGGGGATGGTTTTTTAGTTTTTCCTCTCCTTTTCTTCTCCTACCTCCCTGTTTTTATTGCCATCACAGTAACAACTCCCAGCTCTTAAAGGGCTGAGTTTATTTTCAGTGAAATACTGGTTCCAGCAGCAGGTTATTTTTGGATTCAAGGGTAGAGGTCTACAGAAGACGGGCAGCACTTGGCTTCGTAATTAAAGCGCCACTTCAGGCAACCCACGTCGGGGTGCGGGCGAGCAGCTCACCCGCCTCTGGGCAACGCTGCCGGTGCGGCCCTGCGCCCCCCATGCACGCTCCTTCGCTCCCACCGCGCTCCTCTGTGGATGCCCTTTGCAAACTCCTGCCCGCGCTCTGTTGCACAACTCTGTGCACAAATCTGTGCACACCCCTTGGGACGCCCTTTGCACACCCCTTGGGATGCCCTTTGCACACCCCCGGGACGCCCTTTACACACCCTCGCGATGCCCTTCGCACACCCCTTGGGACTCCCTTTGCACACCCCCGGGATGCCCTTTACACACACCTTGGGACGCCCTTTGCACACCCCTTGGGACACCCTTTGCACACCCTCGCGATGCCCTTTGCACACCCCCGGGATGCCCTTTGCACACCCCTTGGGACACCCTTTGCACACCCCCGCGATGCCCTTTGCACACCCCCGGGACGCCCTTTGCACACCCCCGCGACGCCCTTTACACACCCCCGCGATGCCCTTTGCACACCCCCGGGGATGCCCTTTGCACACCCTCACGATGCCCTTTGCACACCCCTCGGGACGCCCTTTGCACACCCCTGCGATGCCCTTTGCACACCCCCAGGACGCCCTTTACACACCCCCGCGATGCCCTTTGCACACCCCCTGGGATGCCCTTTGCACACCCCTCGGGACGCCCTTTGCACACCCCTGCGATGCCCTTTGCACACCCCCGGGATGCCCTTTGCACACCCCCCGGATGCCCTTTGCACACCCCTGCGATGCCCTTTGCACACCCCCGGGGACGCCCTTTGCCCACCCTTCGGGACGCCGTTTGCCCACCCCTCGGGATGCCCCCTGCACAGCCCCTTCGCAAACACCTTTGCGCACCTCTTCGGGTGCCCCTGCAACCCCCTGTGCCCGCCTTTGCACACCCCCACGCACGCGCCCAGCCCCTTGCCCACCCGGTGCCCCCCGCCCAGCCCCTTGCACCGCCGGCTGCAGCGGGCCCCGCGCAGTGACGGCGCCGGCCACGAGGGGGGAGCCGCGCTCTTCCCGGCGCTCCGCGGCCGCCGAGGGCCTCCCCCCCCCCGCCCCGCCCCCCGCCCCCGGGGGGGCGGCCCGGCCCCGGGGCGCACCGGCCTCGGGCGGGCGCCAGCCCACCGGGGTGAGAAACTTCTCCGGGCCGCCAGCGAGGGGGTGTCGTGCAGAGAAGGGCACACGGGGCTCCTTGTGCCCCCCCCCGTCCCCCCCCGGCCGCCCGTTCTCGCTGGCCCCGCTCCGGCTCCCGAGAGCCGCGTGTCTGGGCGGCGGCAGCGGCCTGGGGCAGCGCGGCCCCCCCGGGGGCGCAGAGGGGCACCTGGGGGGCGGCCCCGCCGAGCCCCCCCGCCCCGTTCCCCCCACAGGTGAGCCCGGCGGCGCCGCCCCCGCCCGGCCCGGCCCGGTCCGGCCCGGCCCAGCGCCGGCTCGTCTGTCCGTCTGTCCGTCCGCCCGCCCGCCCGCGCCGCCGCAGCCCCCGGCACAGCGCCCGGCTGCCCCGGGGAGCGCTGCTGCTGCTGCCGCCGCGGCGGGCGGGGGCGGCGCCGGCTGCCCCCCGGGGCGGCGATGCGGCGGGGGCGGCCGTGAGCGCGGGGCCGGCGGGGAGCGGGGACCCCCCCCTCCGCGGGGCGGCCGGCCCCGCCGCCGGACGGGCGGGCGGGCGGGCGGGCGGACGGAGCCGCGCAGCGGAGCGGAGGGGAGCGGGCAGGCGCGGGGGGAGTGGTTAGCGGCTCCGCCGCGACACCCCCAGCCCCCCCGCCCCGTTCAGCCGCCCCTCTCCAAATAAATCAGCACCATGACTACTTCTGGGCATGGAACAAAGAGGATGCTCTCCCGGGGCCCCGCGCTGCTCCTGGCGCCGCTGCTGCTCCTGTGCCGAGGTAACCCCCAGTTCCGCCACCGCGACCCCGACCCCGTGTTTTTTTTTTTTTTCTAAACTCTTTTTATTGATTCTATTTTTTCCCCCGTTTTTACTTTTACAGCTGTTTCCCCCTTCCCAGCCCTCCCGCCGACGTGGCCGCGGAGGGCGGCGGGGCCC
Source organism: Ciconia boyciana (assembly GCF_034638445.1). NCBI lineage: Eukaryota > Metazoa > Chordata > Aves > Ciconiiformes > Ciconiidae > Ciconia > Ciconia boyciana. The sequence continues at coordinate 10,991,236 of NC_132948.1, forward strand.
CCCCGGGCGCTCCGCGCTGCCCTGCGCGCCCGCGGATGGGACACGCACACACGCACCCCCCTTCTCTTGGGCGCACAAAGTTGTCCCCATCCATCTCCACTGTGGCAGCCCCCCCCCTGCGTCCACAGTCGCCTCCCCGTGTCCCCACCCCTCCCCACGCGTGTCGCGGGCTCCCGGCCCCCTGCGCGGGGGCTGCCCCGCGGCTTCGGCCGCTGCCAGCGGGTCGCTGCCGGCTTGGGGGGAAAAAGGAAAAGTTTGGGTTTCCCGGAGCGCTGGGGGCCGGGGAAGGGTGGCGGGGCTCGGGGCTTCCCACGGGGCTCCCGACCCGCCGCTCCTCCCCGCTCCTCGCCGCCTCTGGCTATCCTCGGGTGGGGGGGGGAAAGATGTACAGGAGTTAAGTCTCTTCGGTAAAATAATGCTTGTGCCGCCTTTCCTGCGCTTTCTTTTAAGCAGAGTGGGTTTCCATCGGCTGGCGGGGAGCAGGATCAGGCCCTTAGGTGAGCTCGGGTGGGATTTGCTGATCGCGGCCGGCTGCCCGGCAGCGCGCCGGCGGCTGGAGGGAGCGCGGCTTGGAGCATCGCGCTCTTTTGTCTTTTATTTTTCTTCCCCCTCCCCAGCTGGAGTCGGGAGCAGCCTTTTGGGTCCCAGTTGCGGGTGTTCGGCGGGGAAAGGCTCACCCCCAGGCTGGCAAACCGAAGCGCTGCCCCTGGGAAAGTCGTCTGCAGGACTTCTCTCCTGGCACGTTTTCCTCCGCTTGCTCGTGTGAGCTCCCTGGCAGATGTTGTTCTTAATAAACAGGGGTTGTTAAAAGCAAATTAATTAAGGTGCATCGGTGCTGAACTTGCTCAGCAATTCGTCCGGCTTTACCGCTGCTCGGGACGGCGTTCACGTTTGACCGTAGCGCGGAGCCTGGGCTGCTGGGGAAACTTCACCGGGGCTTTAGGAATATGCCAAAATGCAAGGATTTTAGGTGAAAAAAGGAGTGATCCGTAGGAGGGATAAAAGCAGTGGCTGCCGTTCCTGGGGAGGGCACAGGGAATGCGTTGTGGTAGGCAAGCGTTTCAGGAAAGGTCCCTACAGGGACAGCAGGAATAATTTGCGAGGAAGGAGGCATCAGTCTCGGGGACACGCACACACGATGGACAGAGGGGGGTCCTTGCTCTGCTGACCCTAAAAAGCACTGCTTGCCCCTGCCCGCCAGCTCCTTCCTTCTCCTGGGCTGTGTGCAGCCATGGGGGCACTTGGAAATCCTGTTGAGCAGGACATGGGGAGTAGGGTGCAGAGCGTGGGGTGCAAGGTTTGGGGTGTGGGGCACAGAAAGTGGGGTGCAGGTTGTGGGGAGCGGGGCACTGAGCACGGGACACAGAGCATGAGCTGCCTGTGGGTCAGCGCTGCCGTGGCGGAGCGATGGCTTTCTGTTGCCAGCACGATGCCCTGTACTCGGTGAAGCTCTCCTTTTATTTGAGCGTTAAGAGCAGCAAAGGAGCAGGTTTTCTGGTGGTTTTTTTATTGCTTTGACACGTTAATGATAATCTTTTCTCTCATATTCCCCCCTCCCGTCTCCTCCTGTGTGGGTAGCTACCATGGTGAGATTGGGCTGTGGGTGTAATTCTTCCAGCGCTCTGAGAGCTTAAACATATGGAAACCCACTTTGAAACAGTTTGTGGCTGCAAACCTACCGTCGTACCCATCCCTCTCCCCTGCTCTCTGAATGCCTCCCTGCACAATGTGCACGTTAGAAACTCGCAGTGCGCTTTCAGCTCAAGCTGTGAATAACAAATCCGTCCCCAGCCTGCGCCTCTTTCTCCTCTCTAGGCTGTAGCATCCCTTTGCTTTCGCAGCGGAGCGCTGCCCCTGCCCTGTCCTACCTCTGGCGTGGACCACAGCAACATCTGCGTGTGGAGAGGGGGTTTGGGATCTGGGGAAACCTCTTCCGAAAGAGGCGAGTGGCGGCAGTGCCCAGGAACGCCTCCCTCCGGGGCTGTCCTGACCTTGCTGCGGCTTGCTGTGCTCCAAGTCACCGTTCTCCTCTGGATTACAGGGGTTAACGAACCACACCTTGGTTTGGGTTGTTGCAGACGGGAGAGACACCTGCATTAGCCATGCTGCGGTGCTGCCATCTCTGCAAAGCTCCCAGATCACACAGACGGTCATGTTGGGCACTTGCCATTTTTCTCTATTTATATGCCTTCGCTCCCTTCCCCATTGCCAGGGCCGGCTCTGGGCAGGCTGTGTTTTGGGGACTGGATGTGCACCGAGCTGGGTTCCTCCAGCATCTTCAAAGCAGGTGGCATTTGTTTGCCTGTCAGGCAGGTCCCCTAAATGGCTTTGTGAAGGTCCAATTAAGAGATCACTCTCCTGTCCCCGGGTCTCTGGCGGCCCAGTTGCTGGCGTGCATGTGGCTGCGAGCAGAGGGTGTGCGTGTGTGTTTGGCAGCTGAAGGCCGCTCACGCCGAGCTCGAGGATGTCTCTTGCTGGCAGCAGGCCCCTGTTCGTTGCTGGCACCTAGGCAGGGTTTTTGGCCGCCTTCCTTTGCTGGCGGTGGTGGAGCTGTCTCCGAGGTTGTATGAATAGGTATCCTGTGAATGACCTGGATGAATTACCTGAATATTTTGTTTTTTCTGCCTGATGCTATCTCACCGGCTCGCTCCCCTGCCTTGCACGCGGGCAGTGCCACGCACCCTGGAGCAGGCGTGGGAACGCGGGGCCGGCTGCTGACGGCGGGGGGTACGGCAGCGCAGGGACGGGGCGTGCAAAGCTTATTGACAAACCGACTACTTCAGCCCCTGTAAAATGCACTTGGGCTGTCATGATCCGTGCTCAAGGAAGGACCTGCAAATTGCTTTTAGACTCTGGCTCCAGGGAGGTGTGGGTGGAGAGACATTATGCTTATTTTATTATGTGTCCCTGTATCACTCTACGTAATATGGAGGCACTTTTTATGCAGAGGCTCTTCAGGAACAAAAATGAAAGACCTGTGTTACCTACTGTACAAAAGATTTGCAGAATATGATCATACAAACTGTTGAAATGTGGGTTATTTTCCCCACATTAGTGCAGATTTCAACGTTTTATGCAATGACCGTCCAAACTGATATGATTTGGGGGATAGTGTGGTGGGGGGAGAAGTCTGAAATTATTATACTGCCTCTTGCTCCAGCATCCATTAGAGCAATATATTTCAGATATTCTGATTTTACTTCCCATCAGCATAAATCTAGAGCAGCTCCTCTGAAGTCAGTGAAGCTGCTCTGGATTTATGCATCGCCGCTGTGATTGGCATTGGGCTCTCTGGGAATGCAGGAGGCAACTGTGTGACTTGCCCTGCGCAGCATTTTTCACTTCAAAAATATCCTGTCACTGATGCTGTAGCCTCCTTTGTATATTTGAAATGGGGAAGTCCACATCACTCACTGTTTTCGGGTTTTGATTATTTTCTTCAATTTGTCAGGCTTGGTCTCCAAGCTCCATTCACTGACACCTGACTCTTTGGCTGATCGATAGAGTCTCTTGAGGTTTGAATGCCAAAATAGTTACATTTAAAAAAAAATCAATAAAGTGCAATTAATTTGCTGTATTTTATTACTGGGAATGATAGGCGCTCCAAGACTCTCACTCTGAGCCCTATTATCTCCGTGTTTAAAGCAGCTTAGTGTGGCGAGGAAGGTACGAACCCAGGAGCAGCTGTAGGAGGTCAGAGCAGAGGGTCGCCGAGAGCAGGACACGGTTTGTGTCTCAGGCAGGGTTTTTGGATCAGGGATGCATTTCTGAGCCAGAGGTGGCATCCATTTATTTAATGGCTGTTACGGGTTTGCCATCATGGATTTGGTCGCTCTTTGAGCCCAGGCAGATGTCTGGTGTGCACAGGATCTCTGGGCAAGGACTCCCTTGTTTCAAAGATCCTGGAGAGAGGAGTCTGTGCACCATGGAGCATGGCAGGGATTTGGGCTATGTAGCATTTTAGGCCATATAGCGTTTTCCCATTTGTGGCTGTGGGGTGGAGATTTCCACTCTGGTGACCCCATAATGAGTCGGGGTCCTTCTGCCCTTCTCCGTAGCTCCTCAGAAATGTGCTTTGAAGCCAGGCTGCTCAGGAGACCCGTGCTGGCTGCTGTCCCAGGAGGGTCCCTTTGCTGAAAGGCGGAGGAAGCAAGGGTATCGTTACTCATAGCACTGGGTTGTGACAACTCATGGTGCTGCTCTTCCTGACCTCAGCAGCTGAGGCTGATATGAAGCATGAGTTTTGCCGTGATGGACAGGTGGCTTCACCGAGCAATGTGTCTCGCCATGCAGGTCGCTGCAGACCTGTCCTGTCTTGGAGGTGCGACCGGGGAGCAAAGGGGAGGTGTCAATCTCCTACGTCCTGCGGGAAGCAAGTGAAACGAAAAATCTTCTGGCCTTAATAAACATCCTGCTGAATGAGAAGCCATCCCACTGAAATAAATACCGTCAGCGCAACAAATAAAATTCGCTGAACTTGATTCCCCCTTCTCCCCCTGCCTAAATATAACTAATGTTTGTTAATGACAAGCGGTGACTTGATCTGTTGGCATAGCATTAGCCCTTACCCCTGTCAGTGGCTCAGCTGATGTGCTTGCATGTGGTGGTACCAGAGAAGCTTTCCCAACTACAGCTGTCAAATCCTCTCGCATTAAGTGCCAGGGAGGCTGGGGAGTGTGAGTTACCATGTGGTGCTCTAGATGTCGTGGAAGATGCTTCGATTTCATGCTGTTGGGAGTTTCCCAACTGGCATTTCAGAGGAAGCCGTTCCCACGTGAGGATGGGCAGGCAGAAATTACGAGCAAAGAGGTCCTCTGAGATAACTTACAGGGCTGGACGGGGATCGCTCGGTGTCTGGCTTTCCCTGGGTATTTCCATTCCCCCTTGTGACATAGAGTGCTGCAATGGGAAGTAATGCAAGCGCTGCCTGGAGCGTCTGCGGTGCGTAAATTCAGTGTGGAAGGACTTCACTATTTGCGCAGTACCTTGCACGATGGACTTCAGTCTCAGGTGCAATGTAAATATTAACGTTTTTTCAATGCTATCCAAAAATTCTCTTGCAGCACACTTTCAGCTTTTCTTTGTTTACATAAACATGTTTGTTTCTGACAGCATTCAGAAAGCTTCATGAATTTATGATGTGCTCCAGATTCGAGCACGCTTTCTTTTTTCCTTTTTTCTTTTTTTTTTTTCCTTTTTTTTTTTGTTTTTTTTTCCGAAACGGTCTTTCTTCCCAAATTTTGGTGATGAGGTTGTGCATATTTCAGCAGGCTATTGAGAGGCAATGTAAACACCATCTTTCATGGAAAATCAGTTTGTTCAAGTTCAAAAGCAGCCCAGCCTCCCTACTTGATCAATTTGCCTGTCACAGGAGATGATTTTAAAAGTGGCGATTACGTCCTATCTTGTCCCTCACAACTTCAGGCAAGGAGAGAAAAATGAAGTGTAGCATTTGATTTTAACTCTGTTTTTTCTGATTTTTTTTTTGGTGATGGTGGTAGTCAGGGGTGAAGCAAAGGGGTGCCCTGAGGGGGTGAGGGATAGCCAGGAGCAGAGGGGTTTCCACAAGGCTGCCGTCTGCTGAGTAGACTAATTGGAAACTGCGTGTAAACCAGCTCTGCTCATCTCACCGTGCCTGCGCCAACTGGCCCTCCTCGAGAGCCGCTCTGCCCCATCGCTTCCCCCACGCTGGAGGAGGAGACCTGCAACGGCAGAAGGACGGGCTTCTAGTGACAAAGATGCTACATCTTGGGGAGAGGTTGCTCGGGGCTCTGCTGTTGCATGGCCATGTCCTCCTGTCCCAGGGCGTCGTGCCGCCCTCGGGTTAAAGACTGTGCAGGGACCAGAGGTACGGTTATGGGGAGAGGATGGTGTAAAACCACCTGTGTTAGAGAGCTCTAGCTTGACGTCAGTGATAGTGCCACAAAGCTGCCCTCGATGGAAAGAATGCTGGAAGACCCCCGCTGATGCAATTCAAACTGGGGCTAAATGGAGAAGCAGGGACCAAAATCCTTATTCTGGCCAAGTCAAGGGGCTCGGGAGGCTCCAAAGATGGTGTTCCCACTGGGACCAGCCCATGGGTGGAGTGGGAGATGGTGCCTCTGGCCAAGCAGCTGTCCCTATCCTGAGCCCGTTTGTCTGCATGGGGGCAACACGTGCCCTAAATACGCAACGTTGGGAGAGTTTGATCCCCTGCCGAGGGAGCTCCAGGGGGAATTGGCCTGGGGAGGAACAGCACTTCTGCTAGAGACGGGGGAATGTCATGCTCATTACCCAAGAAATCCTTCAGAAGATTAAATTAGAGGTGCAGATATCTTTGAGGTTTTTTTGTTTTGCTTGTATGGGAACATCTCAAAAACAGATGGCAAAGCAGAGATTTATTTTCTGTTAAGTGCAAAGGGCTGGTGCACAGGACCTTATCTGCTTGTGGGTCCTGTAATAAACCTGCCAGCAGGTGATTTAAATTCTGTTTTTCTGATTGGGAGAGTAGTGGAAGGAACAGGGTTTATGTTACTTATGAATTTTATGAGCAATGTTAGATTTTTAAGATGCAGGAATGATCAGGGCATGGCTCTGTAGCACTGGAGACTTTCATTCCTTTCATAAAGGATCTTCCCTGAGTCAGAAAAATGAACCATTTTACATTATTTAGCAGGTGAGCTGCCGAAGCCAGCTGTTTGCATGAGTGACAGACACAACTATTTTATATGTTAGTTTAGGAGCTGTTGTCAATTAGCCACAGCTTTTGCTTAGCAATAAGACCTTTGCCACGATGGGGAAGAAGGGCTGTTTAATGGATGCTGCAGCTCTTGAAACAAACGTTTATGCTGCAGCTCAAAAAAAAGATTAAACTCGCACCAAAAAAAGACAGAGTCCGTGCACCCTAAAAGGGCACCCTTGAGCAGATGGAGCACGTTTCTACGCAACGAGCAGTAATTAGGAACTCAGCAGATAGTCGGTAGCTGGTGACTGTCTTTGGTACCCAGATTTTTGGTTGAAAAAGGAGCAAGTCCGGGATGAGTTTTGGAAGGAGCTGGTCTGGATGTGTGTGTGGGGCAAGTCCCTGGCAAGTGTGAGCGCCCGGTGTGGCGAGAGACAAAAGCCATCAGCCCTCGGTGCCTCTGTCCCTGACTCCGTGGGGCCATGGCAGTCTGAAATGTCACGGGTGGTTTTGAAAGGCACTTTGAGAGCCGGGGGTAGAGGACCGATAAACACAGAAAGTCTGATTGTCTTCACTGAGCGCAAAAAGGACACAACGCAGACCTGCACAATGAAACAGGCTTTTAAAATGTTGCAACAGAGGCATCTAGAGAGGATGGTAGAAGCTCTCTGGAAGCAGCAGAGCTCTGTCAGGGCAAGCTCGAAGGCCAGCATGCCTCAGCCATCCCCAAATCACGGGAATTAGAGCTGGAGAACTTGGCGAATAAGCCGCCTTTCCCATCTCCGATGGTTGTTCGGTACAGTCTGTTCCTGAGCGTGGCTGGTTTTCAGTGATGCAGGCAGCAGGACTTCTGCTGCTTCCTTTGGCAGAGTGTTTCACAGCCTATTAGACCTCTCCCGTATTCCGCCTACGTTTTTTCTTCTCTGCTTCATTCCGTCATTTACTGGATGACCTGAATCCACAACTTTCCATCCTTATCACCTGTCCAAAACCGAACCCAGGCAAATCTGCAAAACAGGGACAAATGGTTAAACAGCGAGTGGGAAATGCTCCGAAAGAAGGAGCTGAGCCCGGCATGTAAATACATTTACAGTTGGAGGTTATTTGGAGAATAAAGGGCAAGGGCTTGAAATGCATGTGGTGATGAGCCATAGATTACGCTCTGAAGATACTCAGAAGGCAGTTACAGTCGCACTATCTAATTCATCTCCCACTAAGACATTCTCCTCCAAGGTGTTTGGAAATAATGGAGTAGCTTAGTTACTAACATTATTAAATCCTCATCTCTGACAGCTATGAGAATTAATATACAAAGGTTTCCTCCTCTTTTTTTTTTTAAATGCAGCTCCGTTACTCATTTCCTGTCTTTCGCTTAGGAGTAGCCCACTGAAAGTTATTAGCATGAGTATTGGTGCAAAAAAGGCTCAACTCTATTAAAAAAGAGAAACGAGCAAGAGAAAAACAGACGATAGCATGACTTTTATTGCAGTTGAGGCATTTTTTTTCCTTTCAGATATTAATCATTCAGCGTTCTTCCATCTGTAGATCTCAAAGGCCTTTAGAGAAGAGAGCGGGCACCATTGAAGACATGGTCCGTGCTCTCCCATCGTCCCCAAGAGGGGCCCCAGGGCAGCAGTCCCGTGCCTAAAGCCCTGCTGGCAGGGAGAGCAGAGGTGTTGGGTGGAGCTGGGCTCTGGGGTTATTTTGAAGACAGCTGGGTTTTTTTTTTTTGCTGCTGCTCTTTGAGGAGTGAGGCTCCCCTTGGATGGGAGGCTGCCGAGGTGGCCTGGCCAGTCCATTGGCCACGGTGCACTAAGCACTGCTCGGGCACCATCTCCTCCTCTGTGTCTCAGCCCTGGCTTGTTCTGGCAGCTGAGCTGCTCGGCATCTCCAGCCCCCATCCTGGGTGCTGCTGGGGCATGTGGACGGGTGTCAGGGCTCTCTCGGGCTGCCCCAGCGTTGGCATTGCAGGGCTGAGCACCATCAGTTCAGGGGGTGAAGGACAGGGCTGAATTAACACTTGTTTCTTTTGCCAAGTTTGATTTGCACCAGCTCCGTTAAAACTGTTATGGGAAGTCTTAAGCAGAAATGAAGAGATGGAGTTAATGTTCTTCATTGCTAAAATCAAAGACTGTCCTACAGAGCAGAGCCCAGCCTGTGGTGCCCACCCATCGCCTCCCTGGTGCGATGGACCTGGGCAGCCCATGGGGATTGGGGACATCTTTTCAGGGACTGCACTGAAGAGCTGTTCTTCAGATGTGCCCTTTTAAAACCCAAACGTCCATGTCACGCACCTTATTTCACCACGAACCCTTCCATATTTGCAACACCCTTAGGGTCATAATGAGAGTACTGATGTCTGCTGTAAGCCCTGGTGGATGTGGGGCTTTGATGAGCATCAGCTCCTGGGTGCAGCTTCAGCTATTTCTTATCAAAGCATCCTGTTCAGAGTTAAAATATCTTCCTCCGCTTCTCTGAGCATATTGCAGCCCAACACATTAAATGCATTACAAGGCTGTATTGCATTTAACCAATTAACAAAAAGGGAAAGTCAAAAAGAAGTCATTGCTTTGGTTCTTACACCAACCAGCAAACTTTTAGATGGTTTCCCAAACTCCCCTAGGGTCTCTGTTCCCATGCCTTCTTGCTTGCTGCACGGCAGTCCCCGCTAGCCATCCCGTGGCCAGCGGTGCCTTTCATGGCCAAGTCCAAGCGTCTATCGGCAGCCGGGCTCCCCGTGTCCTGTGGCTGAATGCCCCATGCAAGGCCCTTGCCTGCAAGGTGCAGAGTCCCTGCAAGGCTGTGCACGCCCCAGCAGCAAGCCCCATCCGACACGAGCAGTTTACTTTGATCATGGCTGAAAAGTCCTCAGCCCTCCCGTGTGCCTGTGGTCTAATGCGCTTAAAAAGCTGCTGATAAATTGCAGCTCTCCCAGCTGCTCCTGATGCGTGGCTGATGCTCAGCTCTGGCTGAAGGTTAGGTGGGGAGCGGGTCTGCAGCCGGCCGGGCTGAATCGACTCCGCGTGGCTGCCGTTTCGGCTGGCCACGTGGACCCGTGTCGGAGGCAGTGACCACGGTGGGACCGTGGCCATCGTGAGCGAAGGGCTGAGGGCAGGAGCAGCCCCAGCTCTAATGGGTATCCATCAAAATGCTCAGCCTGGCTGGGTGTGTGGGGTCTGGGAACTGCCGTATCAGACTCCAGTCTGTGGGACTTCATCATCTGACTTATTATCTCCAAAACACAGTTATCTCCCTGAATGGCAGTCTCCTATTGAAAATGATCTCTTTCAGCAGGGCACTTGCATTTATTTACTGCACAGCTTCTCCCATTAGTATAATCATTACTCCTTGGACTGGGTTTGAATTCAGAGCATCCCACTGTGGTACTTAAAGAATTAATTACAGCGATTAAAGAATTCCTCTAAAGACTTCTATGAATTGGTCTGGTTGAAGTGTTTTAGCTTTGCTTCAATTGGTGCAGCTCTTGTCAAAGGATTGTGAGAAAATGCATGGGTCAGTGATTTAGATGAGGCAAATTACGTTAGAAAAATTGATTTGATTTAGAAAGTGAGCTTTCAGATCACAGGGAATTGCCTGCTTCTTTCTCTGCTGTGCTGCTTCTCCCTGAAGACGAGCAGAGGCAGATAATTCAGGGTTAAAGTAAGTGGCTATTGTAAAAGGTTTGTCTGAGAGTGGACGAGAGATGGGTTGACACATATCTTTAGATAAATGATTATTGACCCATATATTGCTATCTGTGCATCAGCTGGAGATACGGACGGATGGGAATGCTTACAAACAGCACTCATAGGCAGTTTGTGTGGCTTGCTAAAGAATTGGGTCCTTATTTTTAGGTTTGGGTTTGTTGTTTTTTTTTTCCCCAGAAATGGCTTTTCTGTACAGCATACCTTCAGAGCCAGCCTGGATCTGGGAACGTGTGCTGTGCGGCTGCCTTTGCCAGCCCAGTGCCTGCCTTGCCTGGCTCTGTGCTTAGTCATTCCTGGGGCTGGGAGTTTGCTTTTCATGGTTTTTTTACATCCTCAGATCAAACTGAATGTTTCCTCCTTCTGTCTCTCACCCTCGTCTTAAAGGGACTGCAGTCCCTGGGCTGCAGTGGGACAATGCCCAACAGCGGGCACAGCGGGAAGTGTCCGCTCAGAGGACTGGTTCCTAAAAAGCACCTTCTGAAAGAGCAGTTCCCTTCCCTGCATGCCAAAGAGTTTCTTCCAAGTTCTTCTTCTGACCAGCTGTGTTTTGCCTGTGAGAATGATAGGTTGCGAATGCAATGGCTGCTGGCCGGAGACCCAAAACGTTCCTGACCGTTTGTGAGTTGCTTGCCACTGCGAATGGGCTCGCTGAGTTTGTCAGGGTAGCAGGGATGAAGTTTGGCAGCAAGCATTTCAGTTTTCACTTTGTAAAATTTCTCTTTTAAAAAATAGTTAAGGAGACTGGTTTTGTCTAGCAATGCTTTCCTTGTCACCTTGCAGAGCCCTTTAAATTCCAGCTTGTTTACTGGGATGCTGGAGAGATCTCATTTTTAGTTTGGCTAGCGCTGGCGGCATTTCTCTCCATAGCATCGCCACCATCTCCCTTGGCAGGAAAATCCAGGTGCGGGGCTCTGGTGTGCCTGTGCCGTTCCCTCTCCCCCAGCGTGGGCACGAGAGAGGTGCAGGGCTCACGTGGTGCTGACGTGGTCGGGTGCACCCTTCGGCTCGGCGGGTGCGCGCACATCCCTGCGCCGTGCAGAGAGCCTCTTCCGTACCCCGGCCTCAGCCTGGGAAGCGAGCTGGCGAGTTGAAGGAGAGGAACGATGCTGGTGAGCGCTGGAATGGAGATTCCCGCCAGCAACTGAATTCAACGCTGCAAAAAAAGAAGTTGCGAAAGTAGCAATCCATCTATCCACTTAATGGGAGAAACCTAAGATCATTTCGCAGTAATCAGCCCCCTGGTGTTTAAAAAAACCAAAAATACTGCAGGTTTTTGCTTTAATGTGGATAACTGGCAACATCTAAAGCACATTAATGTGCTCAGAGTCTGTGGGGCTTTTTTTTTCTCCTTTTGACAAATAGAAGCTGTATCAAATTAAAAAATAATACAAGAAAAAATAGATTGCCTTTGCTTTTTAGATACCATGTATCTGCCATAATATTTCAGGGGTATTCTTTCCTCCCTGAAACTCCCTAGTTAATTACCAGCAGAGTTATCGGCAAGTGGATGTTTTTCTTCCTACACTGCAGGTACAGTGGGACAGCGAATATTGTCACGTCACATATCTCATGGTAATACAGTCTCAAGGTGATGCATTATGTAGGTGCATTGCTATGCTATAGCTGCTTGGCTATATCAGTGTCTCCGTTAAAACCCACAATATTCAGGGATTTTAATTTGGTTGTAAAATCTTGCTCCAGGCACTACCTCGGATGACAAAGTCTGGGAGTGGTGGGGGTTTTTTGTAATCTCATTCTATTGTTTCATGCTTTTCCTATTTTTCCTTTCCACTTAACTGTAAGGACGTAGAGGAAACAGGCTCCGAAGGCGCTGCTTGATTCTTGCTTATGTGAATTGACAGGCATTGAGTTGGAGGAAGATTGTAAAGATTTCTGCCTCCGCGTGTTGAAACGGTCACTCAGATTAAAAGAGGGGTTACCGAGGGTGGGGTTTGAATGTGGCGAGTTCGAAAGTGTCGTGAAGGAGCCCTCATTGCAAGAAGTTGCCAGGGAGAGGTGTTCAGCGTGGGCATTTCTGTAAGCCAGGTGCAGGGGGCATGTGCCCACTGTCCCCGAAGGGATGCACCCGCTGTCCCCAGCCAAGGCCATGGCCACCTGGGTCCGTGCCACGGGCTTAACCCGGTGTTTGGGGGGGGCTGGGGCTGTGGCGTGCGGAGCTGGACGCTGAGCACGTGAGTGAGACGCAGCGGGGCTTTGCTTTGGGACCGGAGTCGCTGAATTGCAGCAGATGCTTTGCTGCTGCTACACAACAATTTGTAATTAAAACACAACTTGCCGTCCTGATTAGATTAAGCAGTTAAATTCATTTGCAATATTTTTTTTCCCCCTGCATTGTGTAATTAGCAGCATATGATGCTTACTTTAGCTCAATTAAAAGTTATAATGATTAATTTGCACATCAAAGCCTCCCCATGAATCAACTGGTACAGCACACCAGAGCGAGCTCAGTTACGCTGCGGTTGTGTGAAGTGCCCGCGTGAACACCGTAACCCGCCTGCTCCCGGGGCGTGACAGTTGTGGCACGGTGGACGCTCCAGTGCGGTGGTTACTGGTGTTTTGGTCCTTCTGGAAGTCAGCAGTGTTCGTGTGCCTCAAGTCGCTCGATAAACGATAGGGCTGATGTTTGCCGGGACCTGACAATTCCTTCCTTGCATCGGAGTTGGCGTGATGCATCCCAAAGCACCTGACTGACCATTCACCTGGGAACACTTAAAAATAATAATGTTAAGGTTACCAGTGGTTCTTGTTGATGCCTTGTGAATATAAGCATCGTTCTAAAGTGTTTTGGCCAAATTCTGAATGTTTTACCCAGGTTAATCTTTGATTAACATGAGTTTTGCCTGAAGGCTTTCTAAGTCAGATTGGAGCTCTAACTAGTAAAGAACCTCATTTAAGCAAGCCAAAACCAACAAGAAAACTACTATAAGCTAATTATAATGAATTATTTTTTTCTTTCTTATGTAGTCATAATATTGTCTTTCTTTCCACCTTCTGCTGAGCCGTGAAAATATTCTGCAAAATGATATTTTTGAGTTGATGGAAAAGTACACCCCTGTCAACAATATTTTTCTATTGTTCATCAGAGACAGGCTTCATAACAAAAGAGATCCGTGTTGGAAAAGTACATCAGCTGCAAATAGTTTATTCAAAGTCTTCTCAAACAGCAGGGACGGTTTATGAGTTCCTGCTCCAGCTGAAGATGAAATGCAGAACGTGGCTTCTAATCTTTCAGAGAAGTGGACAGGGCAGGTCGTAATAATGTATTGCCATTTTCACAAAAGATGGATTTTATATTAAAGGTTCCAGTGGAAAAAGGTCTGGAGGTGTTAAAATATTTATATATTGTTTAAGTTACTGTATGAGGGTGCCATCTCCTTCCCTGGAGTGCTGTGGGGGTCGTGGACACATAAGCGAGTGGAAAATGAGCTCTCACCTTTTTTGGTCCGTGTACATGTGTCTGCATATGTGCACGTGCGTGCACCGATGTTAAATTGGTAGGGTGTTAAATGTTTCACTTTTCCAACCATCAATTTCAATTGAATTTCATAAGCCATTAAAGTTCTCCGCTGCTTCCTTTGCTGTTCCAGTTACGTGAGCTCCAGCCATTTAGCTGCAGGTCCTGGGGCATGATTGCTCTGTGGAGCAGCAAAAGTAAATTGGTTCCTGATGTAGAATCTTTTATATATATATATATTTTTTTTTTATTATTTTTTTTAAATTTTTTTTTTACTGTCTCTAACTCACTGTGAGCGATGATGTTGGGCTGATGATGCGAATCTTCAAGCTTGGCTTTTTCTGGTCCAGTTCTGGATCCCCCCCCCAACAGCATCTTTTTTAAAAAGCTTTTGTGCCTAGCCTGAATGGCAAAGTCTTATAAGTAGAGGCAGAGGATTTCTTTTGTTGTTTATATATTTATCTTTAGAATCATGGTGGAAAGATGTGACTGGGTTTTTGGGTTTCTCCCTGTAGATTTGAAATGTTTATGAGAATGATACTTAATTGGATCAAGGGAGATCTTCTGGCAGTCCTCTGACTTCGTTTCAGTACTGGCAGTGTGACAAATAATGAAAAAGCAATCATTTCCCCTTCTCCCACTTTTATTCACAGGATAAATGAATGGTTAGGATCTCTGTGCTCAAAAATAATTGCTCATGGCCCTTACAAAAAAAAAAAAAAAATTCCTTAACACTTACCCTTTAAATAGATGATTTGATCTTTTCTGTAGGTTTGTGTTTTGCACTGGTGAGTGTCTTTGCTGCCAGTCTGAGGCTAAACTTCACAAAGTTTACACGAAGGCTGAGCAGGTTGAGTCTGTGGGAAGGGAAACTGGATAAATAATTTTACTGCTTTAGAAAGCAGTTCCTGCGGCGGGAGCTGAGCAGCGGGGATGCAGCAGGGCCATGCTGCCATGGTCCACTGGTAGAACTGTTTTGCACAGCATAAAGCTAAAGAATTTGCCAAAATACAGAATGAATGGAAAAAAAGAGTAATTTTCATTTGCCATGTCATTAAAATAGCTCAAGCATCTTCTAAAACGGGTGTGAGTGGCTGCTGAGACCTGCTGGGCAGGGTTCACGGCTGCGCGTTCCTCCTCCAGCTGCCCCTGGGGGCTGACGAACAGAGGGAGGTGTCCACTGGTGCTTTGCCAGGATTTATCTTTTTCTTTTCTTTCTTCGCTTTTATGGCAGTGGATGTAAGGATGAAGTGCTGTATTTTACATCTCTCCTCCCCTAGCAGCCAAATGGTGCTGTGCAACGGGCTGGCCTGGGTCTGCAATGGCTTCATGGGGGGACCAAGCTGGCTGCCCATCCCAGATACCGTGCACTCCACCTTCCCGGAGCATTAACCTGCTGTCGCTTCCAGCAAAGTCAGGCATAAAAGATTAGGCTGGGCCTGTACTCCTTGTTTGGGGATAACTGCAGTGGTTTCATTCCCTTTTTTTTTTTTTTTTTTTCTTTAGTGCTGCTAATTGGTGCGCTCATCCTCAGCTTCCAGCTTAATGAAGGCTGCTGCCTGGGAATCATTGCAAACAGTTATGGAAATGTGTTTAAATGCTCGGAGATCTGCTGTACTTTTTTATTTATGGGCTTATTCCTTCAAAAAGGATAAGTGTGCCCTGAGTCCCCACCTGCCCAGGACAAACGCTTTCCGTGAACCCTGCAGCAGGGCTCCGGGCACTTCTGCAGCAGAGAGGGTAGGCGGGGGGGTTAGTGCGAACGCCATGAGGAAGCCCAGCCCCGCTGCACCCGTTGTGCTGAGGACGCACTGTTTTCAGTCTATTGCTCCATACTCCAGATGGGGCCTTTGGATGCCGGGGATGGGGATTGATAGAGCATCCAGCTTCCCTCCCACCCAGGGGAGGAGAGCATCCCTCCTCCTCTGACCTGCCCATCACAAGCATCAATTACTCAAGCCAATGGCCCCGTTAAATCAACAGGGCTGCTAATTGGACGCTAATGCAGTGTGCCTGCTAATGCCATGGCTGAACCACTCATGTTGGTCAGTCTGTCAGTCAGTGTGTGTCCCTCTGTTCTTCATGGTGGCGGGGACTCTGTGTCTGCACAGGGGCAGAGAAGCTTTAAGCTGCTGAAAGCAAAGGAGAAGGGTCACTTGATGGGTTTTCCCTTCCTGAATGTTGGCTGTAGCCATATGTTCCCCAGGTTTGGAGATGCGTGAGCCGTTCCTGGTGGTCCTGGGGCGGTTTGGACAAGGGCTCGCGGTTTATCCCAAGATGGAGAAGCACCATCCAGTTGGACGTACGCTCTTGCAAGCGGGGCCAATTAATTCTGGTCCGGGCGTTGAGCCAGTGATGGTAGGAAGCAATGATGAATAGCCAGGCTGTTGCTTCCTCCTCCGAGAGAGCATTTTGGGAGGTCAGGAGCCGCCGCGGTGGGTGTGTTTCCGGAACGGTTTGCAGCTTGTTTCTGTTTGTGAGACACGGAGCTGGCAAAGGTGCTGCTTCCATGAAGCATCCCCTGATGACAACACATGAAGTTGGTTGGTTTTAAATGCCTCTTTAAAAGCTGGCTCTCCGCCAAATTTATTCTGCTGTTACTAAGTTGTGAGACCCCAGGGTGGTGACTCTGTGCCCTTTGGGACAGTGTGGTTTGGGATTTTTTTTGGAAAGCCTCATCTGGTGCTTGCTCAGGGGTCACCGACGGGAACCCTGTGCCAGCCAGTGGTGTCTGGAGGTTGTCACCCCGTGGTGGCCTTGCCTCGGCTCATCCAAAACAAGCTGCAGGTCCTCGAGCAGGCGTGCGGATCTCTTAGTTGTTAGCAGCTTTAATCAGAAAAACTGGATCGAGTATCAGCTTATCCTCTTATCCCAGGAGGTGGTCGCTTCAGGCTGACGATGAGGGACAGGACATACGCTGTCCCTCACCTTTTATCTACAGCCTATCACTGGCAGGAAATGCAAAATCCTTCCCACAGTGTTGGGGGGACCTTTGGGGCTCTTGGATTTCTGCCCCCCCCCTGTTTTAAGGCAGGGCTACGTCCTTCTTTGTGAGAGAGCCCGTTCACACAGGAGCCTTTCAGGCAGGGATTTCCAAGGTGCTGGGTGGATGTTTCTCTGCCTTTTTGTCTGCAGGCAAAAAAAGTGATTCTGAGGGCTGCTGGTGAGAGGAGGCATCCAGGCAGAAATGCACCCCCCCAAAAAAAAAAAAAAATTAAAAAATGGTTGTGTTTGTATGGAGGTACAATTGTCCAGGCTGTCTGAGGTTGCAAATGACTCCAAGTACATGGTGCTTCAAGACCAAGAGAGTGCCCAGGGCCTCCTGAATATGGCTGTGAAAGTAAAACAAGTGCTTGTGTTTAAAGAACAATGTGGGGTATTGTTTATTTTTGCTCCTAATTAGAGGGAGATGCAAGTGGTCTAATTCCCATATTTTAAGAGCAACATTCAGCCAAAATGATGGACAGGGAAGATGAGAAGAGACTGCTACAAGCCAAAAGCAGCAAACCCATGAAGCAGAGCTAGAGACAGCTTTAAAGCTATGAGCATAATTGCCCAAGGAGTCTGCCAAGGAACCAGATGCTGTAAATGAAAGAATAACTTCCATGGCTTGGCATCTGCCTGCAATCCAGGGGGAGGAGGAGGAGCAGGGAACTGCATGGAGGGCTGGGGAACGGTTGCTGCAGCTGCGAAGCGGGTACCTTCAAAAATATTTGGTCCATACTGGTATTTTTATATGTAAGAGAGTGAACCTTTTGGAAAGAGGAGAGGTAATGGTCAGTGCACCTGTCTTCTGGGCTGTTTGACCCTATTCTGTGTGTTTGGTGTCAGCGTTACATGGTTGTTTGGCTGCTGGGAAGATCTGGGTGCTGCAGCAGCTTAAGCAGGTGGTGGTAAATGAGGAAGATGTGGCTGGGCTGAATTCTGAACCTTTTGGGACCCGTTTCTGCCCAGAACCCTGCAGAGCGGTCCGTTTTCCATGCATGGACAAGCTCAGTTGATTTTTAAAATAAGTGGCTACACGTGACTTGTCTGAGGTCAAATCATGCTTGGCAGTGCTCTAGTTTTGAAAACCAAACTGGAAAGTTCTGTCATTTTTCTCCCCAATTTATTTTTACAATTACTGTTAAAATAATTGCAGTCCTAGCAAAGGTAAACAGCTGGGTTTGACATAATCAGTACATAAACAATATCCATCATTTACATGGTATAAAACCTCTGCAACACAACGTATTACTGAGGCTGCATCTTAAGGAAAAAAAAAGCCTTTATGGGAAGGGGAGCAGAAAATCAGCTGGGGTTCTCCTTCTGCATTTAGTACATGTGGATAACGGCGTCAGTGTTTGCAGCAGCGACGCAATCTCCTTTCTGCTTGTGCTTGAATCAAACACCCCTAGAAAAAAGTGATAATAACAGCGCTGCGCATGGGGCATCTTCAGAAAGCCGTGCGAGCAGTGCTGCCCGGTGTGCGTAAACACAACGTGCCTTTCACAGCTGGGGAAATCAAGGCAGGGAGCAGTAATTAGAGGTAATAGGGGAAGTTCATGCAATTTCAGGCAAGGACAAGGGGGATAGCGCTGTTTTTCAAGCCAGGGAAAGGAAGGAGAGCTTTGTTCATGTGTTAGGCATTTTTTTACTATTTTAATAGCCTTTTGTTTTCTACTCCTGTTGGCTTTAACCAGTGGAGAAGAGGTTCAAGATACTCCTTGGGTGCACGGGGATGAGATGGGAGTGGGGTGGAGCGCTCGGGGGCATCCCCGGCATCCCGAGGGGCCTGGCAGGGAGCGGGGGAAAGTGGAGGTGGCTGGGGGCGAATTCAACCTCCACACGCTCACGGCAACCTGCTGCGTGTGTCCGTGTTTGTAAGTAGTTGTTTCTGTTTTGCCTCGAAATAACAAAGTGTTTTTGTAAGGAGCGGCGGGAGAGGCCTCTGTATTGCCTCAGCTTGGGGACACAGTCGTGTGCAAGTCAAATAGCCACATCATGTTGAGTGCTGAATGACTCTGCTTATTAATATAATAAACCAGAGGAACATGCTGTCATGACAGTCTCTGCAGCAACAATCCAGGGGGTTATTTTAACCAAGGCGGCATTAAATCTTTCTGTCTCCTGAAAATTGCACCCTGGAGGTATAGGCTGTAGGGTAGGAGGGTAGGAACATTTAACAAGGGCTTGCAGGAGTTTTTATTCATGTTGTGGTCTCCAGAACATTGCTTTGCTGTCTGAGGTTTTTATATCTTGCGTATCACTATAGTTAAGTTCCTCAGACATGATAAGGAGCAAAGCATGTGCTCTCTCTCTCCTTTTTTTTTTTTTTTTTGTCCCCTTCTTTCCTTAGTTGCAAGATGAAATTTTCTCTGCTGTAGCAGTGATACAAGACCTTTTCTTCAGATGTACTGTATGAAAACATGCTGTCATCCTCTGCTTTGGAAGCTGGGAAGTGTGTGTATGTGTATTCTATATATACACATACACACCATTGAGAGATATGTATGTGTGTGTGTATATATATTTTCTCTCTCTTTCTCTCTCTCTCTCTGATAAAATAGGTCTTTGTCATCTCTTTAACAAAAACGGAGTCTTTGTAGGTGATGGAAGATCAAATCTGCCCTGAGGTCCCCTGATGGGCTTACAGCCCCGATCTGCTGTGATCTATTCAAGGGCAATAGCACTCCCCTTCTGCACCCCTGAGACCAGGATTTTGGTCACTGGGTAGGTTCACCAGACCCTTGGAGAAGACCTGACGTGGGGTTAGTTAATGCTGGCAGCCTGGCTGTCTCCCCCCTGAGCCCAGGAGGTCTCTGAGCCCACAAAGAGACCTTCGTGGCTTCAGATGGCCCCATCATCGAGGGCTGCCCGCTGTGGATGGGGCTTTCCAGGAGGCTCCGGTCCCTGCTAAGGAGGGAGATGAAAACAAAGAAGGCAAATTTCTCAGAGAGAACAAGTTGAGGGGAGTCCCTGCAGGTTCCTCTGAAGTATTTTGCATCATCCACGTGCCAAACACTGAGCACATTGGGCTGGTCTGTGTTGTGTTGCTTTACTCCAAAGTGGAGCGGGAGCACCTTGGAGCAGAGGGTGTGATGGCCTTTGCCAGCCTCTGCTGAAAAGTGTGCCTGAATCTTCCTGTATTGCCTAGGTGTTGGCTTGACACGGAGGCAGCTTTCTCTTCTCTTTTTCTAATCATGGAGAGGGTTCAATACATCATCTGAAATAACTTTTTTGCCTTGGCAGCGAGGTTCCTTGAGGCTGTAATTGACTCTTTCTCTCTTTCAAGCAATGGCATTTTACCTGGGGAAGCAGCTAGTCAGTATACTCAGCACAGCAGAATTCTGCCTTGCATTAAACGAAGGTGGTTCCAGATCCTCCTTGGGTTTTTTTCCCCTTATGATGATCTCATTTTACTTTGTACCCTCTCTACTGTCCTGTCCACAGTCTCTCCAGCTCCTTCTTAGAAACATTCCTGTTAGATGGGCACTTATTTAGTTTCATCAAAACAGCACCTGCAGGGCCAACAGATGAATAATCTGAGTCCTCAGCTGCATCATGATGGGCAGCTGAAATCTCCTTTAAGTGACCCTGAAATGAGGGCTGAATTATTACTGATGTTTTCTTCTTTTCAATGAGGATGTGTGATAACACTGACGGTAAACTGAACGTGAAGAAGATGCTGGATACTGGCAAGAAATCTGAAGAGGCCAGGAGAGAAGAATTTCCAAAGGAGAAACAAACTATTCTTCATTCTTAGTTTTTCATGCCAATTTAATGTATTCATGAAAATTGCCTCAATTTAACTTCAGGGGAGAAAAGAAACTACAGCGTTGGTGTAGCTGAAAGGCTGCATCCTGTTTTAGTAAGTTTGCTATACTTTAGGTTTTCACCTAGAGGGGTTTTTTTAATGGTACTTTCCACCAGTGCTTTTCCAGACCTGGTTCTCCTTAAGAAGTCCTTTGCAATCTGCAGGAAAAAGATGCTAAGCTTAGTTACCCCTCTTTTGCAGGTGGAGGGAACTGGCAGAGGTGTGCAGTAACTTTGGTCCCTGCCAGAGCCTTCAGCTCCCGCACCCCTGCCTGGTGTCACCCTGCGCACCCCTGCCCAGTGCCTGCCTGGGAGCCGTCCCGGCAGCGTGTGGCTGGAGCGGGAGGCGTAAGGCTGAGCCGGTCACACTGCCTGAACTCACCTCATTTTATGTGCCTACTCTAGGGTACAGTGAATTACACTCTGTGTGACGAGCAAGGAAAGCAGTGGTGAATATTTTGGATTATATATACCCTATATAGCTAGAGGCATGAAGCCTTGATAGACTTGGCTACTCGTCTGGCCTCTCTTGCCAGTTAAATGATCTGGGGTTGAATATCTCCACCCCTCTGGGCATTGGTTTTCCTCTCTAGCGCTCTCCCTCCTCTTTGTTTCTCCATCGTTAATCTGCCCATATTCAGGTGGGATTTAAGAAGTACTCACTTGGCTTTGCATGGTGGAACTGGCAAGTTCTGCTCAGGTCATTGAGGTACATAAAAATGCACTAGGAGTCTGCAAATGCTGCTGTTTTTATTGCTTCCTTTGCAAGGTCCGTGCAGCCACCCAGCGAATCAGTGTTAGTCACTGCTCTCTCTCCAGGACAGTCTTTCTTGGACCCACAGGGGTGGGAGTTCTCTTGGAATCTGGAGTTACTAGGAATTCACTCTGAGATACCTTGTTAATGTAGCAGCACCACCTCTACCAATCCACCTCCAGCAGCTGCAGAAAGTGAAGGTCTTGGGACCACATGGGCACGAGTCAGATTTGTTTTTCAGGAGGTTTTGATGCTTGAAATGCAGGGACAGAGTTTCCTGCGTGGTGTCTGGAAGAACATGATCCTCTGCAATAAATGAGCAACGCCGCCTTGCCTTCTGCTTAGGAAAGGGCTTTGAGGAGTTTTATTGTGCAACTTGCACTATCCCCCTTGTGTACAAGCTGACGACTTTTGTTTCTGGGTCTATTCTGGTCTGTATCATCCTCTAAATTTAAAAAAAGGGAAGTCATTAAGAAAAAGAATAATACACTGTCAAATTTTCACAGCTTCTTCTGCACAAGTGTGGCCTTGTCGGGGTGATCACGATACTGATAGGCACAGATCCTGCAGTGTGCTTAAGCAGAGGCACAAAAGTTTGCAGGATATGGGTTGTAGATTTTAAGGTCTTGCAGCCCAAAGGCATTTCTTTCCTGTCTTTGCAAATGTTTCTGATGCTGTATAAATACTGTCTTTGAGGTTTACCAGTAGCTAACATTATCGCATGCTTTTGTTGAAAGCAAAATCCGAGTGCCTGTTTTATATCTCTAAGAGAATTATGAAAGCCCTCTTCGCAGCATTGCAAACAAATGGAGATTGACAGTTATTAGTTTATGATCTAACTGCTCTGACAGTGTTTGACGCAGAGGGATTTTCAGTCATTGACTGTGAGGCATCCCTTGTACGTGCTCAAGAGGGATGCTGAATCCGTCATACCATTGCTGACCATTTACTTGGCCCCCGCTGGGGATCTCTAGGTCCTGGGGGGGTGAAGGTACCGGTACTGAGCAAACTGGGCAAGTCGCCGAGCAGAAACCTGCTGTTTGCAGCAGATGCTGAAAAGGGGCCCGAGACGCTGGGGTTTTTTTCCCCATGGCTTTGTTTGGGGCTATTTAGGAGCAATACAGGCACTGCAGGATTACATTACACACATTACAGGTCACTTTTAGCAATAATCAGCAGGAATTTAGCACCTAATATATGTCTAATATATCTGAATTAATCTTTAATTGAAGGGCTTAATGTGAAGAGTAACCAAAAAAATAAACAACCTGTTGACTTGCTATTGCTCTGCTGTTCACCATCTCTCCTGTGTGAGGCAATTATTGCAGGTCATGTAGCTCATTTTATCTAAGTATAAGCAGCTTCTGCAGGAGTACGGGTGCAGGCAGCACAGGTCCCTCTTTGCCCTGTTTGCAGGCACGGTGTGGGCCACTTCTCGCAACCCAGAGCACTGCTCTAAAGCCCTGCCTGTCATGTTTGGCATATAGCATTGCAGCCCTTAAATATGATGGTTTTCATTTGTCACAGCTGTCAGTGACTTGAATCAATCTCTGGTGCCGTTAATCCATCCTGAGCGGAGATCCCAGCAAAGCTTTCTGGTAGTGGGGAGAAGTTTACTTTCTGCTGATACTTTGCAACAGAAAATTAGCCAAGTATGTTATTGACCGCAAACGACTGGGTGTGCCCAAGCACTCAGATTCCCAGTGCAGGCTGCTTTTCGGGGGGACAGTAAGCTTTGCAGGGAAGTCACTGGGACGCCAGTGGGAAAAGCAAGGCATCACCTTGATTAACCAGCACCATCCGCTTCCTGTGATGCTACAGCAAATCAGGAGTTAAATTTTTGTAAATCACATAGGAAAGGCAGAGCACTTATTATTTATTTTGCATGCAGTTATTCCTCCTGCTTCTCCTCGTCAGTATTTTGATTGCTGTCGAAATCTCTCTCCTCCCTGGGCGTAGGCAGCAGCGTAAGGATGGGCATGCATGGGCTATATTGCTAAGCAACACTGCCAGAGCGCTGCGTACCCCAGGCGCTGTCATTACTGCACATCCATTTTGCATCGTCCGCTGCCTCAGTGCTGCGCTTGCTGGATTTCAGTCTCGCAGACCTGTTGATACCATTGATTAGGGGAGATTATGGTGATCATAAAGTTAAGCAGAAAATGGCATTGCCTGTTGCTGGTGGGAGGCTGACGGCACAGGAATGCTGTTCACGGGGAATTGATGCTCATGGCTATTGATTGGCAAACACTTTGCATTGCATTAAATGTCAGTCTAGTTAGTTCATAAATTTATGGATGTCATTCTGCATTTGGCACAAACTTTCCTGCTTTCTGTGTCATTTTGTCTGGAGAGTTTGACTAAAATGGCAACGTGATCTGCTATGAACAAAATGGAGATGTGGGAATAAAATACTAGCTTTATCATTTGCATTTACTCTGCATCTCAAAGAGCAGTGTTTAGCATACCTCTGCTTTCTAATTTTACTTTTTAACATGGTTTGAAGCCCAGGGAGACTCGTTATATGTTGATATAATGATATTGGTACAATATTGGTAAAATATTGGTATTTGGAGGTGGTTGTCAGATAACTTTCATTTTGCATGCACAAGTGCATAGTAAACACACAACATTTATTTAATACTTTGGGGACAATTTTAAGTCTTTCAAATATATGCTGGGTAATTGAAAACAAATGTTAGCTTCTCTTTAATAGTGCTTCACAGTAGTCACAGTGCAGTGTGACCGAGTTTTCATTTTAGTATTCTTCAGAGACATTTGAAGTATGCGGCTTCTTAAATCTGAGCTGACTTAGAGCATGGGGATCGCTCTCTGTAAAATGCATTATTGCAGCATTTGGAGGATAGTCCTCAGTGAGCAGTGTTTGCCTCTCTGGGTCATGCCTGGCCTGTTCAAATTGGATGCATTCCTCACAGCCACCCAACTTTCTGGGCTGCAATTTGGTAAAAACTTTGGTAACAGAGACTCTTGTGTGGCACCTTGCAGCTGGGAGGCAGCTGCTCCATGCAGCCTTGTGGGTGTTGTGAGCCATGGCAGCACGGGCTCTCATCATGCCCCCTCGGGGCTCTTCACGGGCCAGATGCAGCTCATGGGGTGCTGCATTTGTGTTTGCGTTTTGCAAGCAGCGAGGCTTGCTCAGAGGAGCTGACTTGCATTCGGAGCAAGGCTTGAGCCGCTGCATCAGCAGTGATCCCGTCTGCCATGTCCCCAGGGGGCCACCAGGTTCCAGGTGGATGCTGAGCTGTTTTGCTGTGGGGACAGGACTTGAGAGGCAGCTTGGCTTGGCTCTGGAGCAAAGACCCATCCCTCAATCGCTGCCATGTGGCTTTTCACGGGTAGCCAAAAGAGAGCGATGCCTTTTGCTCCCCCCAGCGTGTTGAATTTGGGCTGGTGATGCCGAGGAGGAGCGTGCCGCATGTAGGATGTATCTCGTCTAACAATTAGTCATCTACAAAGGGCGTTTTGGTTCTCTGTGTAATTGCTGCAGAGGAGTTGGCTGCTTCAGAGGTAGTTTGTCCTGCTTTGACCCACGTGGCTGTGCACAGGGGAGTGGGCTCCCTGGTCCTGCTGGGTGGCGAGGGGCAGGCGCGGGCACAGCCATGGGGTCAGTCTCCAGCTGGATGGGGTTTTCCACCCCGTGTGTGCCGATACCCAGCCCTTAAGCTGAGAAGTATCCTCTTCCCCTGCCACGTCTTCATGGGTTTCTGAGGTGGGGAAGGGACCATCAAGCTCCCTGTGCCACCGTGGGAAGAGGGGCCCCCATGCTCTTCTCCGAGGCACGGAGTTTGTGCTTTTAGCAGAATAAACCACTGCTGAAGAATGGGACCTAATGAAGAGAATTTGAAGTGCATTTATCCTTTGAAATGTGAGACTAAATATGGTGTTGTGGAGTTCAATATCTGTGTCTGTGAGATGTTCAGATCAAATATACCCATTTTGAGATTTTTTTTTTTTTTTTTCTCCTTTCTGTCAGCCCAATGGCCTCCCCTGGGAATTTAAATTCCAGTTGAGCTCCTTTGGACTCATGAATCACTTCCAGTTACAAAGGCACCACAGTGTGGTCAGGACGTGGGTAATTACGTTAGTGTTCGGCAAGGCAAAGTAAAGCCCTTCCTTCCCTCCTATTGTATCAGCTTTTGGTGCTGTCTTGGGAATACTACTAATAGCAGCAATACAAGGGCCACCGTGAAAGCTGGGGAACCTGACTTAATGCACGCAGGTCAGAGAGAGGCTGGGGAAGCGGCAGTCCTTCCCAAGTGCTCCCTGGGCAAGTCTTCACTGTCCTCAGGGTTCTTTCCGGATGAGCTGGGGCCATGATCAAGTGGTGGCTTCTTTTGTGAGACAGGTATACCCAGAAAGGCCATTCTCATATGCTGTATAAAAATGGAAATTAATCCCTAAACATCTACATTCATTTGTAAAACAGTTAAGAAATGAAAACTGTCAGCACCTTAGACTGAGAGTCCATCTGGCCTCCTGAAAGAGCTCAATTTTCCCTTTGCTGATCTGGGCTAGGTATATAAAAGTGATCGGGAAGACAGCAGCAGAGGTGCCCAGGCTCATTTCTGTTTGCATCCATCCACTAGAGACTTCTTTTTAAGGATTTGCTAGGCTCCTGAATTGTCATCTTATCATAAAAAGGGAAATAAATCCTTTTGTTTGCCCTGTGCAGCCATTCTCCCCAGATCTATACCAGTATTGGAAAATTCTCTGCCTGTTACGGTGAGGTTTGAAAACCAACTTAACCTGTGCCTTGCCGTGCATCCTTTCAAAAGGATGTGCTGAAGATTTGTTCTGTTTGTTCATTAAATAAAACTAGCAGAGAAAAAAACCTCATTCAAATGCATTATTTTCTGAGAGTGACATACGCTGTTGACTCACACAAATATGGCTCCTCTGGAGAGTCCCTCGTGTAAGAAATCTCTGAGCACTTCATCTTCAGTCTTCATGAGAAAAGTTCATGAGAAATTTTTCTTTTAGCAGAACTATTAAAAACTCTGATCTTTATTCTCCAAAAATGCAAAAGATGTCAAATTATACAAATCCAATATTTGATATGTTAATAACCAAATTGGTTATAAGAGGGAGAATGAAAATATAACCTGGGGAAATGCATTGTCTTCCTGGTGGTATTTTTCCCCTGGCTGCTGTTTATTACTATCCATGTTACCTTGGTAGCAGTTTCCAATGTATCCCTAGATAATAACATACACACAGTAATATGAAGCATGTATGGTATATAGGAACACGTATAGTACCTGCAAGTGAAATGAGGTGTATTTTCTTTTTTTCCTTTTCTTTTTCCTTCCGGTATTCTTGAGGCCATAAAGTCCTTAGAATTAATTTGCTGACTTTCCTTATACTGTCATGAGGGTGGTGTTTCTGTACTACTCCCAGGGATTACCTTTGAGCGCTGTATCCTGTCTCAGGGTGCCAACAGTCATGGTCCCAGCTGTAGGAGCAGAAACTGCATTTTCCCTTTTATTTCAGCTGACAATTAGCAGCTGTTTGTGGCATGTGGCAATTGGATTTTACTTCCTAGCTGAATTATAAGAGTATCCTCTATATCAAGAAAAACCCCATCTCTGAGGTATGTGCTCAAATGTTTGGCTTGCAGGATGTGTAAGCAATGGATGGCTTGGAAATCTCAAGTTTTGTCCTGCTTTTGGTCAGTCTTTTGAAAGATACTCTCAACTGCCAGCTCAGATGTTTTTAATACTGTATTTCAGCAAAAAGTTAACAAGTGTTTCCTCCTTGGATCAATGTGCGGTGCAAGGCCCCATCTGGAGGGATGGGGAGGGGGTTTGCTAAACTGGATTTATCTTGGTGGTTAGGGGGATTAGTCTAAATGAAGCTGAAGCGTTTCAAATCCTCACCCAAATCAATTTTTCTTCCCGATGAGATAGTGCCCCTCTCCTAGTAGAGGGAATTAGCATTTCAGACAGGCAATTTAGAGCTATCTTAGGCGGTGGTGTCAGGGCTGCTCCACGTGGGGTCAGTTAGGTGTCACCAAGATGGTTTTGAAGGTTCCAGTTGTATTTATAGTGCCGTCCTAAATTGAACAGAAAGTAGTTACAGCACGCGAATGGCAAAGGGCATAAAAAAAGCTAAAATCCATTTCAAGTAGGTATGAAATTCCAATTACATATTTATTTGTGCTCATGTAAGAAATGCTGTTGCAGTAGTGATAATATGCCCCCCAGTCCTGTGTACCTACCGTGAGCCGTCCCCTCCTGGCAGGGGATGCTTCCTAGATACATCTGGGCTGTTTTGTGATGCCACTTGCAAGGACAGTGTTAACTAATGAAGTTGGTGCTTTGCCTGCAGAAAGGGCTTTTCACATGGTGTATCCAGCCTGGACTGGATTTCTCTGGTTGCACGTGTCTCTAGTCTGCAGCCCGTTGGTCTCTGGTTGTTGTGTTGCCCAACTTATGCCCATGACAATGAGCAAGAGTTTTGAGTCAAAGAAAAATGCAGAATCAGGTCTCTCTGGTGCAAACGGGCATTGGATAGATTGCTTTCTGGGATCAGTTGCGGGATTAGTGGCTATTTTCAGAGCTTTTAGAGTTAGCTTTCCTTTAAAAAAAAATTGTATAAAAATTATTTTTTGTTTTTGTGGTGTGAAGTTTTATGGAGAGTGGAGAAAATAATAAATCTGTCAGGCTTTGCTCAGGGAAGTCTTCTTTCTCTGCAGTCAAATATGGCAAGGTTTAGCTGCTGGTATCTCTCAGAATGTCTGGATAAGGACTGGATCTTCAAAAGCTTGTCTAACTCTTTGGGAGTCAAACTCAGTCCTGCAGGATGCTGATTTCCTTTTCTTTGCTACCGGAGGATCCTTGCAATGACTTCATAGATGCTCAACATCTCCAACTTCAACCAGATTTTTTCCGCCTGATGTTTTCCCCTATTGAAGTCTGCTCCCATCATGGGAAAAAGAGAAGGTGCTTATTGCTGAGCAGGGAAAGTAAGGCGAAAGTAACCCATCTTCTTGGCTTTGAATTGCGTTAGTTGATGTACGGGCTTGAGGGCACTGCTGTGCTGTGGTGGATGTTTAGGAAAAAGCCAGCTGTTTTCTGCGGGTTGCAATGGATGGGAAGTCTTTGGGCTTTTGATTTCAAGATGCCTTAGTTTGCTGCTCTTCTGGAGTTATGAAATACTGTACAAATGCTGACAAATTAATGACTTGGAAAACAAGATCTCATAAAGAAAATGTCAGGTTTTGGAGACCTGCTTGGTGGCTAGGGAGACTCCTGTGTTTTTTGCCATTGATTATGAAGGTGCTGGAATGGCTAATTTTGCGCTTTCCTCTACAATGCTTTATGACATGTAATATACTTGGCAGAACAAATCGGGTCACTGCCTTTACTATCTGCTTGTGCAACGTGTAACTCTGGGGACTGGAGGGCAACATTTGGAATTTGCACAGAAATTGGAATTTAGCTGTGAGGATTCAAGACACTTATTTTGCCTGGATTATGTTCCTGTTTATCAGCATTGGGAGGTATTTGAGAGACCTAAAAATTGAATTCTGGGTTTTGCATTAAAAAAAAAAATTCTGTTAGAATGAGTTTTTCTTTGTGGAAGTTGGATATTGAGTATAGATCTGACTCTTCTGTGTCTGCAGAAAGAGGATAAAGGATAAACCAAGCTTATTCTTAAAAGGCACATAATAAAAAAAGAAATAAGAGTTTTAAAAAAAAAGAGTCTATTGGACTGCTTTAAATCAACAACACTGAACTGGGAACTTCAGAAACTTTTTAGAACAGATTGTGCTTGCTTTCTTTTTATCTCCATAAAAACTAAAACTTAAAAAAAAATAGTAGCCACTAATGAAAACACTGAGGCAACTATTAACTATCATTTTCGATTAAACCATCTAGTGAGGAGCCTGTGGGAGTTGGCTTGAAAAAGAGTGTTATTATTACATTGCTTTATAGCAATACCAATTTTTAACCACAGAATATGTTCTTTAGGCATTAAGTAGTGGGAGAGCAAAGAAAATGAAGATCCTGAATTACATAAAGCTGATGAAAATACATTTATGGGATGATCTTTCTCTGCTGGTGAGAGAGTAAATGCTAATTTACTCTTGCTGTCTAAACTGAGCTGGAGTAACAGGCACACCTATGGTGAATGTTATGACCTTTGTGTAGTGCTGCTGTGCTCCCTCCCAGAGCTGGTAGTGTTTTGTGGATCAACAAAGTACTTCCCATTTACATAAAGACTTTTAAACTCCTCTCTTGAATATATGATTCACTTTAGAGATGTGCAGTTGTCTAACAGAGCAATGGCTGTTGCAGTTAGTAATGTATTTTGAGATCTTTGAGATTGGAAGATGCTATCAAACTCTATGATGTCTGTTATTTTAATTTTATGTTCTGCTCTATACAGTCCTGAAGCCTAATATATCTTCTATTCTGCTAGAGGGAACTGGCTTCTTTTTAAGACTTTACAGGCTGTTTCTGTTGTGCAGTGGA
The DNA here is from genome assembly GCF_034638445.1 of Ciconia boyciana. NCBI lineage: Eukaryota > Metazoa > Chordata > Aves > Ciconiiformes > Ciconiidae > Ciconia > Ciconia boyciana. The sequence continues at coordinate 11,021,126 of NC_132948.1, forward strand.
ATTCAAATTAGGAATTATTCTGTTCTGTTCAGAAAAGAAAATCTTATGTTAGGATGGAAAGATAGGCATGGTTCAGTAGCAATAAAATTGTGGGGGAGCTGAGTCCATGGCAGTTAGATACCTGCTGTAAGGTCCTTTGCATACACAAAATAGCTGGGATTTTCAGTTTGGATCGTAAAGAATACAAGCCCCTTTCATGTTATTTGGTGTTCCTTCTAAATAAAAAAATTTATCCTCAGTCCTTGTGCCCCATTCTCAGGGAACAAACTGGTTTAGTCAAACCTTGTCTCGGTTTGCAAAGAAAAATAAGGGATGGTTCCTGTTACGTGCTCAGGGCACTGGTGTTCGATCGCAGCCTTTAGGGATGATGGATATGTGCCTGACAGTGATGCATTGATGCGTATTGATCTCAGAAAACTGATGAGGGACCCAGACTTGAGTGGTCCATGTACATGGAAGCAGCTGCAGTCTTATCTCACAGTTTAATTGATTATTGAAGGCTGTTTTGGCTTGCAAGCCAGAATGAGTTTTATTAGATTTGGCCTTTAATGGCAGCACAGTTACCTGAGGGCAGAACTGCAGTGTTACAGCTCCTGAATGTTTACTGACTCCTCCCTTCCCTCCTTAATGCTGCTCAAGGTGACTGTCAAACCCACAGAAGGCTTTCCTAATGAAATGTAGAAACTGTGTAAATCTATCTTCTGCACACACAAGTTTTTTTTTGGTTTTTTTTTTTTTTTCCCCTCTGTTCTTTTTATCTCTTAGTAATTGTTCCCCCTAGGATCGGCTGCATGATATTAAAGAATCTTTTCTTGTTGTGCAATTAGTTCCAAAATGGCATATTCTGCTGGTGCATCAATCTTGTTCTGTGGAGGCAGGCAGCCATGGGCCAGGAAAGACCTTGTCACAGCTCCTGGAGGGGCTCTTTTTGCCCTTGTAGGCTCGGGTTTTTTTAAGCCTTGATGGTGAGGACGTGTGCCATGTGCCAGGTCTGTCTCCCATCCCACGTGAGCATGTGTGCTTGGGTGTTTACAGGTGACTCTTCATCTCCCATATTCCCTGGAAAGTGCTGACGTATTCCCATGGGATGAAAGCAGCAGCATGGAAAAAACTAAGGTCCAATAATGTATTTAAGCACCTAAGTCCCATTAAGGTCTGTAGGGCTTCAGCAAACCTGGTTTAGTGAAGCTAAGCTTATAATATTTGACCAGAGTTGCATAGGAGGCAGTTGGCATCAAACAAACTTGGATCTTCAAGCCCCAAAGCCGGTTCCTCGCTGTTATACCGTTGTCCTTTTGCGGCAGCGGGCGATTGTGTTGCTGGAGTAGGAGCAGCCACCACTATTTTTGTTGCTTGTGCTGTTAACTGCAGATTCCTTCGTTAGCAGGCATGCCAGCAGGCTGTTTTGTGAGCGGCTTCAAGCCTGTGCATGCCCTTGTGTCTCTCGTGCAAATTTCAAAACGCGGCCCCTGATACTTGTACGGTGGAAGTGCAGCAGGGTGGGTGCTGGCTGTGAGGTTTACTGGTTGCTTGCTCCTTAAAAAAAGAAGTAGGTCTGCAATTCCTTCATGTCAATGAACAAACCCAGATATATTGTACAAGCCTTTCTGGGCTTCTGACTTGTCTAGATTTAGTCAGAAATTCAGCGTAGATGGACCGAACACTGGAACAGCTGAATGAATTTAGCTGGATCAAATTTTCAAGGAGGGTGACAGCAAGAGGTATCTGCTTGAGTAAGGATGTTAGAGCTGTTCTCTACCATTTTGAATAGGTTTCATATGCCTGCAAGCTCTGGATCCTTTTTTGGTTTTGTTGAATATATCCTACCTGTTGTAAAGCAACCGAGCCTTGTTTTAATAAATGCTACATAGCTCTGTACTGTAGCTCCACAGCAACATAAGAAAACTGGGAAAAAACATTCTCGGCTTTCGGGAAGCCTGCAGAGCAACTGAGTTGCTATGGGTTGTATTCTTGCATGCGCCACTGTGAAATTAAAATACCAAGAAGGCTGGGAAAAAAAAAACCAGCAACGGCCATATCAACCTTCTTATTCCTATCTTCTTCAGCTAAGTTACAGCAGTGATAACTAGAAAAGATCTTTTCAACTGTCTTTCTGTCTCCCATTCAGAAAAGCAAAGCTAATAATGTTGCTTTTTAAAGAGTTTTTACACTGTGGATGTTCTCCTGCACTGATCTAATGTTAATCTAAAGTTTGGACTGCCAGCCATGGGAAAGAATATTTATTTAATAAGCCACCCCCATCATGAAATCCCTTTGGACTTAAGAAAAAGATGTAAAGAATAGAAATGAAATGTAGCAGAGGTAAACAGAAATTTAATAAGGTTCTATAGGAATTCCTGTACAAACCTAAGGAGTTTAATAGAAAATGAGAGGTTATTTTTAATCATCCTCTGGAACTCCATAGCACGGTTTTAATTAAATTATGTAGGATGGATAGGAAAAAAACCTAAGGAAAGATGACTAATTTTCTATTAACCTTTATTCAACTTTTTCATAAAATGAATTAAGTTAATGACTCATTTCTGTTTGTGTGTCTTGGTGAAAGCTCATATTTACAAAGTTTAAACTGTCTCCAGTATTTCCGGTCTGTCCTTGTCCTTCCACCCCTTGTTTGGTTTTTCTGTGCCCCAGCATGGGCACTCAGTAGGGAGATGAACCTATAGAAAACATGAGACTATAGGGTACTAAGACCTGCTGACCCTTTGATTTATTGTGGGACCATGGGGTTTTTTAGAATTTTTTTCTTGGGGTTGTGGTTTTTTTCCCCCTGATTTGTGTGATTCTCCCTGGAAAGGGGACAGTCCTGAATTCCAGGTTCCTTCAGGCTGGTTTGAAATGGGTATCTAAAAGAACCACCTCGGTTCTGGCCATCAGCAAGTCAGAGTGGACCCATATGGACCTGCTGGCTTTTTTTTTTTTTTTTCTTTTTTGGTCTTGTTGGATTTGATTCACCGTGCTGCTTTAATAGCTGTAAAATGAAGTAATTAAAGAAAACTTGAGAAAGTCGTCAACCTTTTGGACACTTGTAATTTTTCGCTAGGTCGCGTCTGAGCCTGGTAATGATTGCACTCACATGGGCCATTGGTCTCTTAAATGAAATTTCATCCTATGCTTTGAAAAATGCTTGACGTTTTCTTTAGTATGAGGGAAACCAAGTCCATAGATACCCCCTTGAAAACGGCTTTAGTAATTAATCCCAGGAGGCTCATCAATGCTGCTGGTGTCTCTATTAGTTACATGCAGAAATAAAGACAAATGGCTCTTGTTAATAGCCCCAGGAATGCATAAATCTTGCTTGTTTATGGGAGAAGGCAACACAAGGAGACATTATGTTACGAGGGTTTTTGTTCGATTTATGGGGTATTGCCTGCCTCTACGGTCATGGATATAAGTCAGAAATGTGCGGATGGGTACAGCGTCCTGGTTTCATTTGCATTACCCAGAGGTATGCCCCGCTGTCGCTGCAGCCCTGGGGGTGGGAAATGCCTCTGCCATGGGATGGGGAGGCTGGAGGATGTGGCCGGGTTGTGGGAGGCTCTCTGTGCCGGTGCTCCCCATGGCGGAGGGTCTTGAGCCTCTGTCGTTGGCTTGAGTGGGAAGGGGTGCACATGCTGGCTAAGCGCTTCCCCTTTGCTGTAGGTCTCAGCTTGTTGCCCTGAAAAAGATCAGGCTGTTTTAATAGAAAAGCTGTTTTTGTAGAAAGGTATGTCATCCTCAGGGCTTCAGCCTCCTACTTTTCCTCTTCTTCATGGCCTGTGCTTTCCTGCATTCTCCCCCTACCAAATGCATCTCATTTAATCTCACACAGGTGGTGTCTCATGACACTGTAGAAATGTTGGTTGGAAGGATCTTCTGGAGGTTTCCAGCCCAGCTTCCTGGCTGGAGCAGGACAGTTGCCCACATGAGGTCAGGACAGCAGTGGCTTTGCTGAGCTGAGCCCCAAACCCCCCCGGGATGGGGATTCCTCCCCTCTCTGGGGCCTGTTCCTGTGCTCCCTCTGAGGGAAGACCTTCCTGACCCCCAGACTAAGTCTTCCAAACTGTGACTTGTGGCTGTTGCCCCTGTTTTCCTGAGGGATCCCCTTCTGGGATCACTCCATCTGATCTTTACCACACTAAATTGAAGCTGCTTCTGCTCCCCTCCACTCCTTGCTGACCCGTTATCACCTTCCCTCCTGCCTGCCGAGGGCCCCCCAGTCCAACGGGGTCAACAATACATTGTTTCCTGAAAATATCTTAGTTTTTCAGCTGTCACAGCTCACACCTTCCTTTACCCTTCCATTGTGGCCCTCCTCATCTTTTATTGCCTGTCTTATGAGAGCACCGGTCCCTTTACTGGGGACGGGCAGAGTTCTGGTGAGGAGCTGGCTGTGGGTGCTCACGATGGCTGTGTTCGTCATCTTACCAGAAGGCTGGATTTTTCTAAAAGGGTGCAGATGGCCTCAAGTTGCGCCAGGGGAGGTTTAGACTGGATATTAGGAAATGTTACTTCACTGAAAGGGTTGTCCAGCACTGGAACAGGCTGCCCAGGGAAGGGGTTGAGTCGCCATCCCTGGGGGTATTTAAAAGCCGTTTGGATGAGGTGCTTAGGGACATGGTGTAGTGGTGGGCTTGGCAGTGTTAGGTTTACGGTTGGACTTGATGATCTTAAAGGTCTTTTCCAACCTATACGATTCTGTGATTCTGTGTTGAAAATCAGTTTGGGTATCCATCTTAGAAAATTTTGGCTTAATTTTTCTCTGTGACTGAGCAGCGCTTCATGGAGCCAGACCTCCTGGAAATCAGTAATGTAGCAGGAGGGGACTGTGGCTGCTCAAACCATCACTCGTTCCTCAAACAGTGCAGGAAGGACTGAGGAATTTCCTCTCGATTTTGAAGTAGAGGAACAACCACTCTGTGTAGCTTGTTTTAACAGCTGATGTAATTAATTCTGCTCTTTTAGCTGGGGCTGCTATTTTTATCAGCCCTGGACTTGCGTACTGCTGTAGTAACAGCTCTGGGGCAGACCTCCTGTTCCTCCCAGTCCCGAGTGTGAGGTACGGCTCTAATTATATTTACAGTTAATTCACAGTTCACCGAGCGGAGCTTGGGGCCAGTTTCACAAGTGCTTCGCTTTGTTATCAAACTGCTAATAAATACGGGGAGCTGTTGTGAGCGAACGCAGGCAGCAAAATCCTAACAAGGGTGGAAACTCCTGTGTCATTAACTCCATGCTACAGCAGTTGATGAAAAGCAGAACCCCGCAGAAGGAGCGCACGAGATATCGGAGTGCATCCATCACAAAAATGATATTTTACTGAAACACGATTTAATTGGTGTGTAGGCTTTCCTGCTCCCTTTTGAATCTTTAATGATTACTGAGGTATTTGGATGGAAGAGAGTAGGAGATATTCTTGTGTTTTAAGTTATTAGACTGGGATCAAGAGATCTGCGTTCAGTTCTGCGCAGTGGCTGGGCTTTGAATTTCAGAGGATGCTTCATCTGTGCGTGTCTCAATTCTCCAGTCGTAAAACAGAGATAATGTTTGCAAAATTAGTCTGCCATCGTGAGTCCTGCCTGGCTGCCTCCAAGCCAGACGGAGGTGCGGCTCCTCCAGCTGACAGCTCCGGCTGCCTTCTCTCCCGCTGCCTGGCCGAGGGCAGTCCTGCTGCCTGGGCGACCACGAGACTTCTTGCTTTCCCATGCTGGGCGGGCACCACGCGGGCAGTGCTGGCAGTAACGGGTGGGCAGCGCGGCTGGGGGATGCCACCAGCCCTCCCACAAAGTTGTTTTGTTGGGAGTATGTTAAGCCAGCTCCACTGTTGAAACTTTCCTGCCCAGGCAAGCCCTGTGCTGTATTTGCCTCCGGATCTGTGTTAGTTCCATCCCTGAGTTGTCCCTGGTGTCCCATGGGTTTCCCTGTGGTGGGACGGTGGCCCTGGGGGAGAATATCCCATAATCCCTCCCTTTCCTTCCTGTAGTTGCATCCGTGCACAGCGGCTCCCCAGTCGGAACCTGATTCTGTGCAACTGTTTTCAAAGCAAACTGTAGGAACAAGGAATAATGGGAGAAGAGGGGTCTTGGGTGGTGGAAGACTTCTGTGCACATCTGTCTTACGTATTGACTTAGGCTGCTTTTACTCCAGCACCCCCATCTCTGAGGATTGAGGTTTCTTCCTTCTCAGGCCTCCTCAAAGCCCTCAGTGCACTTCTCCATTACGTTTTCTCCTCTCCAAGCTGGTTACAAGCTCAACAGTTGGAGCTGGTGGGGCCAGAGATGGGACTTCAGAACAAGCGATGCCAGCCTCTCCCATCCGTGGGAGCTTTCTCAGGGGATGGTGCATTTTTTTCTGAGTCCCCGCTGTTGAAGCTGGGGTTAACTGTGAAATTTTGTAGCAAACACCACAATTGAGGTCAGGTCACCAGGCTGGTTCATTCTATTATGGAAATATTTTCCGGCTGATTGAGAACCCCATGCACCAGTGAGGAGGAGGAAGGGTATGGTACAGCCTGGCGTTCGGAAAAGTCATGAATCATCGATTTTTCTGACTGGGATAGTGGATATATAACGTGGCACCGATACGCCTTGCTTTCCTCCCAAGGATAGGCTGTGTATCGATCAGAAGCTCATCTGTATTTTCAAATGTCTTAGCCAGGCTGTAGGTGTTGAAGAGTTTTTCAGTGAGTATGACAAAATGTCAAAGTTATTTTGTGATTAAGCCCTCTCCCTCAACTAAAAATCCCCTCCTGCCTTGACGCTCTTTGTGATATGGATGTCGATGTTTATATTTTAACTTTATTTTTAGACTACTGAGCCAGATCAAAGGGAGGAATTGGACATAGGCAGTAGGCAACAGGTTGCCCATTAAGAGATATGGAAGTCATGCAGCTTTCCTACGGCGGAGCTATGCAGGAGGCTAAAGGCCCTGTAGTAACTTATTTTCCCCAAATCCACTCCTGGCTGCTTAGAGTGAGCATGTAATTTAGGTCAAATTACGCAAAAAGTGAGGAAGAGCCCCCTCTGTCCCTGCTTTTTTCCCTTCTCAGCCGAGTTTCATCCTCCTGCACCTCCCATGGCTATTTGGCCTTTGTGTGTCCCTGCTCACCTGCCCCGTGGTGGTGGGGCTGGTGTTATCCACTGCAGAACTGAACACCAGGCAGTTTTCCTGCATTTTTGCGTTATGTGTGTGTCTCCTACCAGCTTGCTTTGCTTGATAAAATACCAGGACCTAGTGGCAGGGAGGCACAAAAGACTGAATTCACCTTATACAATATTGGTGCTCTGTGTTTATCTTTCCATGCTGGTTGCCAGCCCTAGGTTCCTTATTAGGTTTTATCCAATTAGTATCTATTGTATTTATTTAGTGTTTGGATTCGAAGCAGGGTTTGAGTGCCATTTCCCTGTACGTGCTGACAGAGAAAGGGCGAATGCCTCAAGTGCAGTGATGCCCTATTTCTGAAAGCATTGGCCGGTGGATTTGCCCACCTGTGAGTTACTGCAGAGGAGGAGAGGGCAGAGCTGAAGCTGGAGCAGCTGCTGTTGAAGCTCTCTGTCTGCAGACAGCTGGTGGGGCTGGTCAAGGTGTGTTATTTCCCCATGGACCAGCCCGAAGCAGCTCTCATGGGGGAAAGAGTGACCTTTTTTCCTTTTTTTCTTTCTTTTCTTTTTTCTTTTCTTCCTCTAGTCTGCTCTAGACGCAGATCATTGTAAGTCACCAAAAGGATGGGGCTGGTATCAAGCTGTACCTGCTGTATCAGTAATTATAATTAGCTGTTACAGCAGGAATTATATTGGGAAGGCAAGCTCTGAGCCATTGAGTCCTCACTATTATTTAAACTCCTTAGGTGCTTATGTTGCTCTTGAGAGTCAGAGTTGAGCTCTTAAATCACTTTGAATCCTTTTGGACAAAACAGTTATTAGAGCTGGGGGCTTTTTTACAAGACCTCGTATGCTTGAGATTTCCCTGTGACGCACAGAGGTATTTGTAGAGTCGTAGCCTATATGTTTTAATGGAAGAGACGTGGCAATGATTAATAATTTTCTCAGCCCACGCTGGCCCTTCTGCTTCTAAGGCAGCGGAAGATGGAAAATGCTATGCAGAGAAACACATCTCCTCTTGGGATGCTGGGCTGGAAATGCCTGGTGAGGCTGAACAGAATACCGCGTAAACGATACAATAATGCTGCTTAACTGAGGATTTTATGTAACTGCAAATAAAAATTTTGGAGTTGCACAAGAGCCTTTGTAAAGCCCAAGATAGTGAGCTCTTCCCTGACTTCAAAGGTTTAAGCACACAGTGAAGTTCTTTAGTAAGCTGAAGTCCTTAATTGTGAACAGCGCTAGGACTGTCCTCATACTGTGAGTGCAGAGCTGCAAGTTATTACAGGTTATGCACCCTCACAGTGACAAGGTGTTGTGAGCGCTGGAGTTGCTTGAGACCACATGACCCTCGGCAAGGATTGAATTTAGCACCCTCTGGTCTAAAAAGCCGCTGACCCATACCTGCCCCTGTGCAAATTCATGGCGGTATTATCGCGGAGGAGAGTTTTGCATCAGTATTTCTGAGAACATGGATAATATCAAGGATTATGGCCTCTATCAGTGGGTAGCAATTAAGGGGTGTCAAGGTCATTAATGCATAATTAATCTTAATCTTTCTACTGCTGTATGTACTTAACAAACTAATACAGAAGCAGGGATCTGTACGCTTGTTTTGGCACTTCTGATAATAGAGGCCAGCGATACACTTGTTCACTGCATACTTCTGTTTTTCCTTGTAAGTAAGTTCTGAGCTCAAACAATTAAAAATTGCCTTAAAATTTATTCCCATTAGAAATCACACTGAGACTGATGAGACCACAAAAGCAAATGCGGTGCTGCCTTTTGGTCTCTGGCCTGCGATAATTGTTTGTCTCCAAGTTGCTGATTGAAGTGCAAGGTAGGTATTTGAAAGGAAATACAGAACTTTTAATTTTTTGCTCATGTTTGTGAGCAGTCCTGAGTTAGCAAATCACCAGGAAACTGGCTAAAAAGAAGTGATTTCTTAGTAAATGAATTGTTAATTATTGAGCTCCTGTGAATTCCTGTAATTTTAAAATCGTGTTGGCAACGGATCAAAAGAACATGTGGTGCCACAGTGTTAGAGTATTTTTATTTATATCTGATTCACAATTGTCTCCATGGCAATGTGAGAGATGAAGGCAGAGGATAGAAATGAGTTATCACATTATTAAATGACCGAGTGGAAAAAAAATTAAGACATGTTAAGGATTAATTTTACATTTTTACATTATAGAGCTGCCTAGCAACGCATTATCATTATAGTTAAGGATTTGTTAGCATTTCTATTATAAACGTGTTTTTGAAGTGTTTATTACTGTTTTAATTTGCATCAGGCTGCAACTTTGCATACAGGTTCTCTGAAAAATGAATTCTAATTTTAAAATGCACCACGTAGACCAGTTTATTAATTTTAGAACATTTCAGTGCTCTGTGTCTTGTGGAGTGATATTTCTCCACTCTAATAACTAAATAATGTCTTTTTCCCTTCAAAAAAGGAAACCCCAGCCCCTCAGTTGGAGAAGCAGCCTTTACTGGTTTTTTTTAGTGGAATTTGGGCAAAACTGTATATGGCTTTTGTAGAGTTGAACACAGCCCAGCTCTTTGCAAATTGAGCTGTTTCTGCTCTGCTTTTGTCAGAAATATTGTCAGTACAGGAATGACTAAAATGGAACAAATAGCTGGTAAAAGTGAACATCTCTTAGAGAACAGAGATTTTCTTTGTTTTGTGTGGGTTGGGTTTTGTTGTTTTTTTTTTTTTTTCCCCCCCTAGCAGAGGGGGGGAATGCTTTTCATTACAGCACACAGTTTATGCAAAATCACCCTGCTCTCAGTGGATTATTGCATAATGCAGGATGGCATTTTCAAGCTTGGCTAGCTGTGATTAGGAAGCTAAATGGGGGGAAAAAGCAACAATTTTTGTTCTAAAGCAAAAGCATATTTGCGTCTTTCACCAACCGGGGTGCTGGTTGTGAGTGCTGAGCAGGAAAAGGCCGGAGGTGCCAGTGTGCCAGGCTTTCTCAGCAAGGGCGCTGGGAGTGAGAGGCCCCACGTATGCCTCTAACAGAGGGGAGACTTCCCCATCGACTGCAATTTTAGGTATTTTCAGTAGGGTCTTGCGAGCTTCAGATGCCCCAGAGACCTGGCTGCAGCATCACAGTGCTGCGGGAGAGTGAGAGTACTTTGGGGGCTCGTGCGAGGTGGAAGTTACCTGGAAGAAACATAACAGTATAAGTAGTACCAGTATTTAAAACAGAGGGGAAAGAGGAGTCAAGGCTTTATGGACCAGCCCATTTATCTTGGATTCCCAGAAAATCTGTGAGGCTCTGCAGGGCTGGCTCCTGTCCATCTCTATTCAGTATTTTCATTATCAATCTGGGTAATGGAATGGAGAATATGTTTGTTAAACTGACAGGTGATATAAAGTCGGGAGGGACTGCAGATTCTTGGGGAAAAAGAACCAGAACGCTTTCTTAAAATAATCTGGACAGATTGAAACGGTGATCTGGAAAAAAGGATAAAAGGACCAAGTGATAGCTTGGGGCAAGAATTGCTGCAGATGGCAAATAGCAGGCTAGGCAACACTTCAGGAAAAGGATCTGGGGTTACAGTAGGCTATCAGCAGGACAAAAATCAGCATGTCATGTAATGATAAAAAGGCACTCTGCAGGGCTGTGTGCAGGGAAGACACGTGAAGTGATGCTGCTGCTCCAGCAGCCCTGGGGGAGGGCTCGGCGGGATGCGGGGCACAGTGTGAGAGACTTTGACCGCTGACGACCTGGCTGGGTGTGAGAGAAAGCCTTCCAATCTTATATGAAATCTCAAAGCAATTCATGTAGGCTAGATGGCTCAGTGCGAGAAGACATTGGGAGGAGCGTTGCTCCTCCTAGGAGATGCACCGTATAATCGGGGACCGCAGGAGCACTGAACCTTGGTTTATATTTCCTCCAGAAGCCGTGGTGTCCGGTTGAGGTGTTTATGCAGAAGAAAGGATCAGTAATACACAACTTTTTTGCAGCCCACCCGTTTTCTTGCAGATGCCTCTCTTCTGAGCACTGACCTAGCTTGACTCTTCTTAGCTTTCAACTTTAATTTTTAAAAAAGTTATTAACAGGGTAACAGCACTGAGCAGGACAGAGTTAGCTGAATTCCCTCTATGAAATGCTACTTTACTTGATTAAGTCCAATGACATCTTTGCATTCAGCTAACTAGCTCTCTGCAGGTGATAGAATAACTAATCAGAGTAAAAACATCAAATGAAATGAAATATAGACTGTAAACACCATTCTAATTAGTAGCTTTATGGGACTCTGTCGGTGAATGATCATGGAGCAGATTTCTTGTTTTCCGTCTTGAGAGTATTTGGGGTATTAGTCATGGCTGAATGCCTGCTTGTGTCTTCCTATCTGGGATTTAGGATATTTTAAGCCTGGTTCTCTGTGCAGGCCCTGTCTATTATGAAGTGCTGAAAGCTGTCCTTGGCTTGGCCTCACACTGACCTCTGGTTTTGCCTTTGTATCAGTCAAATAAACTTGAAGAAGGTGGCCTGAGTTTGGTGCTGTCACCACTATCAGAGTGGTTGAATGATTTGCTGTTTTAACTGAGGAATCTTCTCCCAGTGGTTTTGTTTGGGGTTCGGCTGGAGGTGCAGGTGAACAGAGGAAAGCACAGAATTTGCAAGTGCTGTTGTGTGTTTCAGCAGGACACGAGGCTGGGGTTAGCATGGCTGCGTGGGCATTGCTCTCCATGGGTGGTTAGGAACGCTGGTGGGATTCCTGATGCAAGTAAAGCGGCTTTTCTTTGCATACTCCAGTACAATGTATTGATGAGGCATTAACATCCTCTTCGTCTAGCCTTGGTCCAGGTTTTCAGTAAACATGACTGCTCTTGTAGTTGAGGAGCGCAGCCATTCTCTGCAAAGGATTGCTGTGGATGGTTCAAGCTTTGACATGCCCCAAGTCTGGGCACAGGCTTTGCTTTGAATGCACTGCTGGCAGTAAGGATAATCCATACCTTTTTATTGTCTGCGCTTCCCTTTTTCATTCCCAACTTGTCTATCCCCTCCATCTGCTGAGCAACACAAGGGGATGGAGAATGGCGGGGGGTTGTGGTCAGTCCCCAACAGCTCCTCTCTGCCACTCCTTCCTCCTCACACCCTTCCCCTGCTCCCCTGTGCTCTCTCCATCATGGCTGCAGGGACTCTCTGCCCTGACACCTGCAGCACCTCCTCCTCCTCATCCCCCTGCTCTGACCTGGCTGCTCGCAGGGCTGTTTCTCACACTTTTTTCCCTCATTCTCTGCAGCGTTTTGCCCTTTCTTCAATGTGTTTCCCCAGAGGCCCCACCAGCCTGGCTGAGGGCTCAGCTGTGCCCTGCGGTGGGGCTGCTGGAACCGGCTGGAACCGGCTGTGTCCGGCGCGGGGCAGCCCCGGCCTCTCCTCACAGAGGCCCTGCAGCCCCCCAGCTGCCAGCGCCTGGGCATGGGCACCCAGCGCAGCATTTTAATTTTAATATTTTGAGCACTGTTATTTCTTCCTTTCTCTTTGGAGCCAGATCAGCCCTGCTCCATTTCTGGAGCCAGCAGCTGCCTTCTTGGAAGTTCATCAAGGGCGATTTTCAGTAATTAACTTTCCAGCCTGGAAAAACAAACAGAATTTCTTGACTGCAAAATTACTGCCTGTTATGTAAGCAGAAACTTTTTTAAAAAAAAATAGCCTTCACATGTCTGTCACCCAGACACTTCACATTTACATCTATCTATCTATCTATCTATCTAGACAGAGAAGAACAGGTGGCTGTGGCTACGCTCTGCATTTGATAGCTAATGGCTCCTGAGCTGTAGGGGTATTGCATGTCTGAGAAGGAAAGTGGTGTAGCAAATCCGGTGATCACCCTAATGATGTATTAAAATGATATATTGTGTTGGTGCCCAGATATTCCGGTCGGGTCAGCCCACGGCTGTGGGAGAGGGGCAGCGGGGGGCACGTGTGGGCTTTCATGGCCTGGCAGAAGGAGCTGCGGAGCTGTGGCGTGCTCGGGGAGGAGATGTGGCGTGGCTGATTGCTGGAAAAGTGGTAGAGCAGGGGGCTGGTTTTTTTTAAAGCCTTTCAGTAAGATGGAGAGGAAGAATGATTTCCATGACAACAATTCAATTAGGGAGAGAAATGAAGGCTCTTGGAGAGGGAATCTGAAGGGAAGGTGTCACTGCCGTGAACCTGGAGGGAGCCTGGGGGGAGAGCAGGGGACTGAGTGCGATCAAAACATTAAAACACAAAAGCCTGATTATTGCTCGTGAATCAGCCCTTTAGAAAGGAAATAAATGATGGGAAGAGCCATGTGAAGCAAGCCAGTGGTGAGGAGATGGAGGGATGGCAGGGAGGGAGGGAGAAGGAGGGCAGACTCCTGCCTGGTGGTACCTGGGTCTGGGAGGGGAGCGCGGATGGGAGGTGGCCGCACACCCTGTGGAGCCGCTTGGCTTCGCTCCACTGCTGTGATTCCTCCATACGTGTAAGTGAAACCATCTTTGCTGCCGTTCAACGGACATGGCAACTCTGGGGTCCAGCTCTGAGCGTTAAGGCTCCTTCTGTTACTTTGCACACATGTGGTCTCTGTTTTTTCACGCTTTCTCCTCTTGCCTTGAAATCTTGTAGTTGTGTGTGTGCCTTGCAGGTCCCAGCAGCCTGGGTGTCCCTGCAAGCTGCTCCCTGAGTCAGCATCTAACTATTTTCTTTTGTCCCTCTTCCTTAGCTGATTTTCCTCCTGTATCCTTGAAGCCCAGCTCCTTTTGGCACTAACTAGAAATGGTCTGTCATCTCAAAATTACCTGGGCCTTGATTATGATTATTATTCTTTTTAGACACTATGATTTTGAGCAATATTTGGACTGGGAGACTTGGTTCTGGCGCAGCAGTCACTGCTGGTTTTGAAAAGTTTGCTTAGCGTTAAGAAGCCCATCCTAAGATGATACTGATTAACAAAAACAACAAACAAAAGAAAAATGTGAATCATATCAAAACTAAACTTTGCAAGAACGATGTTCATTGAGCTATTTGAATTCTGTGCAGCAAGAGCAGGCTTGAAAGGCACTTGGATGCATTTTCCTGCCGTAAACCAAACAGGTTGTCAACTTGAAAGGTACTTGGTTATTGCTGATAAAAGACGTGGCCAGTAAATGGCAGGAAGATACACTGGGAATAAATAACCTAGTCTATAAACAATTGGTATTTGTTATATGTCTTTGTAATGCAGTGTTTTTGCAGACAAGTGTACTGAAATTTCAACTTATCAGATTAAAACAACCAAAAAAAAAAAAAAGGTAAATAAATTCTGCTTGGGATGGGCGAGATAGTGTTCTGCAGGGTAATCACTCTCCTCCAAAAGCGCTGTGGGAATATGTGATCATGAAGAATTGCTAAGCTCACAGCAGCCCCGAGCCGCTGAGGGGCTGTGCTGGATCTGGCCAGGTGCCTGCAGCGTAACCCTGTGCCTGGTGGCATTGAGACCCTGCCCAAGGCCGTGTGCCACTGGGAGGACCCACACCAGCACGGGGATTAGAGCAGCAACAACTGGTTTGAATTGGTGCTGGTAGGGTGTAGGGCGTACACAGAGCCTCCTTCAGAGGGGTGTGCTTGTGGCCATGTGGCTGTGACTGTGTGATGTGGTGACGGACAGTGCATGGTCCCAGGAAGCACTAATGGAGCAGCAGAACTCCCCTTTGCTTTCGGTAGGCCCAGACATCAGCACTGCTTATAATTAGCCCCACCCGCCTTTTCAGGATCTGGCTTTCAGCAGCTTTTAACTCTGATGGTAGTTAATCATTTGGGCTGGAATGATCCATGGGCGGAGAGATTGCCACTGAGTTATGAAACTTCTCTCCCTGCCTTCACCATAGATTTTGTGTGTGGTGCCAAGGAAATCGGTGCAGCCCATGCTGCCACAGGGATCTCTGGTTGCCTTTCCTTGTTCTCTGGGGTTCCACCTCAGCAGTCCCAATTTTCAGGTGAGGCGAGAGGCACCCTTGGAAATGAAGTGCAGGGCAGCTGTGATCTGAACACATACTGTTGTGCATTGGAAGTAGAGCTGGGGTTTGAGGCACCTGAAATCAGGTACCTGGGATGGTAGGTGAGGTTTTAGGCTTTTGCCTTGTTCCAGCAGTGGAGTTGAGCAGAAGTCTCACTCAGAGCTGTGTAGAGAAGACCCAATAAGGTTAGCTGAGCTCTGGGATGCAATGAAGAGCAATGAAGAAATCAGCTGCCTTGTGCTCAGGCCAGCCCAAACAATGTGCTGGAAACAAAGCACTGATGGGCAAGGAGCGAGTGAAGCAGTGACTTGCAGCTCCCTGAGTGAGCACCTGATTTGCCTCACCCTGAGCAAGGTTGGTGGAAAAAGTCTAGTTGTGTATAGATTGTACCATATGGGAAGCCAAGCAGTTGTGCAGCCCTCGGCCACGTCCTCCTGTTGGAGCTGTGACAACCCCTGGTGCTCCCATCCCCACTATGGTTGTACAGGAAACCCTAATTCTTAAATTTGTTGATTGCTGATGTATGTAACCTTAAGGTTGTTTTGTGGGGTTTTTTTGTTGTTGGTTTTTTTTTTTTTTTTTAAATGACACCTTGTGTGAAATAATGATGCCACCTTAGTTTAGGAGCAAAAGCTGCCCTGCGATAGAGTGGAAGTCCTGGATTGATGTCAGGTTTTTCAGTGCAGCATCTGCACATGATTGTGTCTGCCATTCATTTGCACTTTGGCAGGATCCAGCAGTGTCTGAAATGAATGCCAGAAGGAGAAGTCAGTGCATGGTTCTCCTTTTTTATTTTTAACTGATATTTACATACAAGGAGGATTTCACAGACCCCCCTGGCGGTGTAGCAACCTTGCAGAAAATAATCTGCTCTGTAGTGTGTGTCATCTTTGGAGAGCTGCAGAGGAGCAATGAAGCCACATGTCCGTGTGGAGGGGCTCGTAAGCAGAAAAAATCTGTGTAGGCTCCTGTATATGGGACATGAGATGCGTCTTCCTCGTTTTTATTTCAAACCTTTTGGGGTAGAATGGAAAGGGAGGAGAGGAGAACCGACTGACTTATGTTCAAAATGCCCTTCAATGTTGATAGGAAAAGCAAGGTTGTGTGATGGTGCATGAGGCATTGGGAGTGACTGATGAAGCACTTGGGCCAATATATCCTGCCTTTTTTTTCTTTTTTCAAGAGTTGATCTCACTTCTGTTTTCTAACCTCATTGCATATTAGGAACCATCCATCTCACTGGCTCCCACTCTGTGGCTGTTCTGAGTTTAGTCCCAGGTCAGAAAGTCCCAATAAACCTGGTAAGAGTGGAAAGCAGAAGGGCAAAATGCACTCTCACATTCCCAATGTACAGCTTAGCCATGTTTTTCCAAGCAGCATTGTTAAAAAGTGGATATGCTTTAAAAACATGCACAATACTGAAGCCCCAGTTTAATTGCTGGTTACAGATGCTGCTTTTGATCCAAGCTAAACTTCTGAGCCAAGCTGAAGTTCTTACAGAGAAGAGTTTGTGAAATTCTAAAGAGGAGGAAATCAGCATTAAAATAGCGTTGTAGAGAATCTTAAGCAAAATGTGCACTTTTCAGTAAAGGCCTTTGCATCATAAATTACTAACATCTGTCCTCCTATTCTATATGTTATTTCCTCTCCAAATCCCCTCCAGAATCTGCCATTTTTCAGAAGTATTCTTGGATACATTGAACCATGTTTGAAGATGCTTCATAAAATATGCATAAGCACTTGTCGCTTGGATAATGCTTCTTAGTACTTGCCACTTTGCTGTATTTTAACAAATTAACCCTCCAAACATGACTGATACCCATGGTGAATATGGGTTGGGTTTCTCAAGGGCTTGGTACCCACCATGGGTAGCAAAAAGCTGTTGAATTAGTCACCTCCTTTGTGGTGGTTGTGGACTGTTTTTCAGAGAGCCCTTAGCCCTTGCATGTGCCACCCTTCTGAAAACCTGCCTGGGCTTGTCCCTTCCCTGGGGTGCAGGCTGAGAACCCCTAAAAATCTGGTGGTAGGGGCCAAATTTGACTTGCAGCTGTGTTAGTACCAGGTCCTGGGAGCTACAGTTGGAGAGAGTTGGGGCCAAAACTCAGAGGTTTTCTGCAGTCTGCTGGAAGGGCAAGGACACTTTTGCTATATCGTGTATTAGAAAAATAACAAGGGGACGAATTTTGGTGCAAAACTCATCAGGTTGTAGCAGTGTAGGGGTTGGGTTTAGAAAAAAATTCAAACACCTTTTAAAAAAAAAAAAAAAAAGGCAGCTTATATGTGACCACAAGGGAACATGTCCCATGGTGGAGGGGTTGAATGGTGCAGGCTCAGCTCCATCCTGTGAAGTGTTGAATCAACCTGAGCCTTGACTGGAGGAGAGCAGGGTTTATTGCTTCTGTGGGGTCAGAAGGAGGGTTGTATCCATGTTATCTCTCTGCCTGTGGATGTTTGATTGTAGGTAAAGTTATCTGGAAGGCACTCCAGGTTTGGTCGTCTGTGTTCAAAGTGGTTAGCGAAAAAGAGAAGTGTCATGGGGGTGTCACCAGGCCGGACCTTCCTGCAGTAAATCCAGCCTTTACAGGTGAAGGCAGACCAACAGCTGATGTGCCACGCTGCACTGATTCACACAGTGAACCACACTGACCTTACAAGAGTTGCAGGTGGCATGAGTCTCCCTCTCAACATTTCCCCCCCTTTGCCCATAGACAAAGACTGCACTATCATCACCTGTCCCATATTCCTCATGCAAGGGAACAGCAGTGTTGTTGCATTCTGTAACTGCACATTAGGCTGTTGCATTTAATAATATTCCAGCAGCAAATTTTGGATGTTGTTCATTTTATTGTAATAGTCTCAAAACTGTGTGTGGGTAAATAAGTGTACGTGTATTTCCAGTCTTGAGTGAACAGGCCAGTATCAGGACAAGACTATATTGGACCCAGGAAATACTGTTGTAGATGTGTGTTCAGTTCTGAAAAGTTGCTGCTCTTTTTGTACAATATATTGTGGTGACTGGTAAGATCGGAGAAATTCAGAGTATATTTTACAGATAATGTCCGCAATAACCAGATTTTAGAGGCATGACGTAAGGTTGGATAACCTGTCATCTTCCCCACCACAGAGATGCTGCTGATGTCTCAAAGGGCTGATTAACTCTCTTGGTTGTTTCAGGTGCAGAGAGTGCTTGACTGCTCATAGAGAAGTAGGGCTGGGAGGGAACACGAAGGGTCATCTAGTCCATGCCTCTGTCCCAAGGAAAGCTCGGCTCTACCTATGAAACTCCTTGCAGATAGCCTATCCTTACGGAGTCACAGCGATGAAGACCCTGTAGTGCTCCCAGGCAATCTGTTCCAGTGTTTCACTGTTCAGCAGATAATATTGAAGAATAAAGTCCAATCCTGGAAAGCTTCTAAGTGTGAATGAAAACATTTAAAAATCAATACTGTGCTTTACAAGGAGAAAATAGGTGTGCAGTGACACTGGAGAGAGATACCAGGCAGATTTAATGCCTGATCCAGAAGTCCTTACTCAAGCAGGAGTTCGTGGAGTTCCTCGAACCCAAGCAGGAGTCCTTACTCAAGCAGGAGTTCCTAAATTCTCTTATTTCTGTTTTACTGACTTAATGGCCTCATGCATCCATTAGCAGCACATCCTGTGCTTTGGGCCACACTGAGGCCAGCTTTGGGGTGGACTGACTGGCGTTTGTGCTATTTGTTACAAAACCATCAGCAAGTGTCCCCTGCTGTGAGTATTTGAGGAGGATGGAAGCTGTCATCCTCTCAGGGGTGAACAGGACAGGGACTGCCCATCCTCAGTCCCCGCAGAGGCATAGTCTTTCTCGGTGACCACTGAGTCCCTGTGTTTCCACGTGCCCTCATGTGTGGCCAGGCTTCAGTTGCATCTGTTCTGCAGGTGGAAATATGTCGTGGATGGAGTGAGAGTGCACTTTACTCATAGGAGAGAAGTAAAAATATACTTTATTGATATAGAACAGGGAGTTAACAAAGTTCAGTGCAACAGTGATTTAACAAGATTTGATGGCAAGGTAGACTTGATTATTTACTGCATAGAGGACAGGGTCAGACAAAACTGTCAGGGAGACCCTCCCATTGAGTCATGAAGTTCAGAAAAGGACCCCCTTGCTGTCTAAACTCCTTCTCAGAGTGGAGTCTACATCCGGCCAGGTCCGGTCCTAGTCCCAGACTTAGTCAATGGTTTATGTCTAAAGGATTATGTATGCGCAATCAATCCTTTATATCAGTTAGCTAAGGTTTCAAAGTTTAGCGTGCTGTTAGTCACGGAGGATCTCTTGCAGCAAGGAATCTCTCAACCTCGAGGAGTAACCTTGAGAGGTGTCCCTGCTCAAGGGGAGATCCTGGTGTGCAGCCTGCTGCCGTGCAGGATAACTCAAAGGGCTCTTGGACTGCTTACTATTTATGGCGGTAAGATGATTGACTCATAGTCATATTTGCATACTGACCACAGATTTTAGTTTCTTCCGTGGGCACATTGCACAATAGCTCTTGGCTATCGTGTTGTTATCTGTCTCCCGAACCCACTTTGAGCGGATGCAGCCATCACGACCAGATACATCCATTACGACCACCACTGGTGGTTTACCACCTGAGCAGGGTTACAGGAGATGGAGGTCGGGTGTGGGGGAAGCACACCTTCCCAAAATAGCTTGGAGTTGTCTTTGTGCTTCCCTGATCCTTTGGCCCTGCTGGACTGGACATGTGTGATCAGGAATTATATGGCAGAAGGGAGAAGCCAGCTCTGAGCTTCATGGAAAAGCCAGGCTTTGCTTTTTGGAAAACATATTGCAACTACTGTAAATCAAAGAAAAGAAGGCAGAAAATCTGAAGTGTGTAATATATGCTACACTAGTCACTGAAAGGTCAGCTGGCTTTGTGCACATTAGTAACATGCATAAAAAATTAATGAGTCTCACTAATTGGTTTGTTGTGGTGGAATTTTATTAATGAGACACAATTGATTTTTAGTTTATGCTAAAAACATAATAAAGTGCAGTGAAAGCTGGTCTTCACACATTTCTGGTTCTCATTGATAAAATGACAAGATTTGAAGCTGGTGTGGGCTACGCTGTGGGAGACAGCACAGGCACAGTCCCAGAGCCAGGGATTACACAGGTCTGTAGTAGGGCACAAATTCAACCTTCACTGCCTCCGTTCCCGCCCCTGCTACTCCGATCGCCCAAGCACCCTGATGCTTGCCCCGATAGCAGTACTGTCAGGAGCCCAGACTTCCCAGGACTTAATTTCCTGCTGTTGTGGGATATCTTTATATTCAGAAGGTGAAG
Organism: Ciconia boyciana; assembly: GCF_034638445.1. Taxonomy (NCBI): domain Eukaryota; kingdom Metazoa; phylum Chordata; class Aves; order Ciconiiformes; family Ciconiidae; genus Ciconia; species Ciconia boyciana. The sequence goes on from NC_132948.1 coordinate 11,041,527, forward strand.
ACTGGCTTATTTGCTTTACAGGTTTTGTAATGGTTCTTGCTTTTGGAAAATTAACTAGTTTGGGTCTTTGTTGCAAGCTGTATATGCTGGAAACATTGTGATTAAATGTTCAGGAAAGAGTAAGATAAGGCTGTTGATCAGTTAAAATTGTTATTTTTCCTTTCTACTCCTACACTTAGAAGAAGGAACGGATATTTTTGTTTTTATTACAATCTATCCAATTAACTGCATGAATAAATATACTGCATTTCTGAAAACTAATACTCCTGAAGAAAACTGCTAATGCATTCTGTTTAAAATATGATAATCTCTTGCGAATCCTGCACTTATTTATGTTCAGACAACAGGCCTCGAAGGCACTAGTGTTATGGGGAAAACAGGGTGAGCTCTAGGGCTGTACAGGTGTAAATAAATTGGTTGAGACAAAACCTACTTGCAGTCCATGGCAGCGGTCCAGTTAAACATCTGCACCCCTCCTGGTGTGAAGAGACGAAACCCAATAAATCCAGACACGAACCAAGAACAAGAGGAAGAATGTTACCTCTTCTGAGCTATCATCCGTTCCCTCGCAGGTACCTCCAGTTTCTGTGGACACGTGCTGGGGAGATCCCTGGCATGTGGACCTTGCATTCCTCGATGGAGTTGTTTTAAATTTGATGCTTTCCCAACTGTGCTGTAGAGCCTCTGTCGTGGAGGCTCACAAAATCAAATCAGGCAGGTGATAAACAAAATAAACTTTATTTGAACAAAAATTGTTTAGCAGAAAACTAACTATAGAAATGAGGCTTATCAAAATGGTTCAACGCTTCAAAAACATCAGTAAACCACAGGTTCAAGATAATGTACGAAGGAATTAATACTGCACAGCCGGCTTTAGGAATGAGGATCCAAAATGCGTGCAGCCACTCACCCATAAGATGAGGGCTCTCAGCCTCGAGGAGTTTCCTTGGGTGCGTCCTGACCCAAGGGGAGAGTCCCCGACTGCAGACCCGCTGCTCTGCGGAGGACTGACTCAACTTGCCCTCCGGTGAGGCTCCATTTATACCCTGGTCAAATCTGACCTGTGGTCAATTCTGATGGCTGAGGGCCTCAACTTCTCCTCCTTGCCCAAGGTGTGTATGTGTCGGTCGGTACAGGTCCCCGGAAAGGCAGGAAAGTAAGGGCGGGAAAAGTAAGGACACAGTGATGCTAATGCGCCTGGTCTTTTATCAGGGTGGGTGCACCTGCCACAGCCTCTCTCAGAGTGTGTTCAACAGCCCAGTGTCCTTGGAGCTTGGGGTGATGGAAGACACAGGATCTCTCCATGTGCAACCTTGTGCCCTAGGTTGTGGTTGTGTAAGAAGTACTCTATTTTTTGGAGAAATGATGTGCCAGGCACATAGGGGAGCATTGTGGAGCCTGTATCTTTATTAATCCTTTATACTGTAATTTTTCTTCTCCATAACTTACTTGGAGCTTGTTGAGAATTCATTTGGTTGCAGACTTTGGGAAGCCTTGATGGATGCCTGGCAGACAGGTGCATTTTTCCTTGCCGAGTTTCAGAACGACTTCTGCAGCATCCTTGCTCTTCAAAGCAGGTCGCTGACAAGCAGTCAAAGTGCCACATTATGACGGGTGGTCACTGCTGAGGTTAAACCAGAGTTTTGTTGTGGTCTTGCATTAGCAGCTTTGACTGACAAGTTCCCCCTCTTGAGCTAATTCACCCTCCATCTTCATGTTTCTGTCTCGCCCAGCCTTGAACGGAAGGCTAGGACGGTGATATCAAAAGGGAGGTTTATTTATAGTCTGGTGCCTATAAATATTTGGCTCTAAGTTTCATCTAAAATTCAGTGGAGAATGGCGAGGTTCAAAGGGTGTGTTTGAAAGGTCAGGGCTAGGATTTTTGCTTTTTATTAAGTAAGTCTTTATTTTCCTACTCTTTGTTTGCTTTTTCGAAGCTTGCAGCAGGCTTTTATAAGAATTCTTAAAAGTAGTGGCTCTCAGTAGGGTCTCTTGGCAGATTTTAGGGGTCTGGTGATGGAATTTTCCATGTCAGGCAACAAAGGGTGCTGGTCTAAACCCCACTGCACAGAGCAGTATTTTCTTCTGTTTGCAGTTCTTACAAATTTTCTGTATGAGTGGCAGAGCATTCCTTGAAGATTAGCCAGGAACAGATCTAGAATAGGCTGCCTTTGGGAGGCAGTGCTTCCTGTCGATTAATTTAGCATCCCACCTTGGTGATCCAAATGTACTTGGTGTGTATGAGATGTTGAGTGAGTAAAGATGGCAAAATAAGGGGGTTTTGCCAACAAATGGATTTGCAGTGCAGGATGCGTCTGGGGCTGTTATTCCATATCCAGCATTTGTATGTAGAGGCAGAAATGCCCGTGGCTTGGTATGTAAGCCTTGTTTCCGTACTTTCACACCAAGACAACTGAGTCTTTCAACTCCTTACCCTGAGCTGAAATGTGGAAACGAGACTGTGTGGGTGGTGAGGGTGCCTGCACGTCCTCAGTGGCTGCTCAGGGTGTGACTGTAGAAAGGGGTGTCTTGGTGAGGATTTCCCTACCTGGTGTGTTTGGTGTTCTTTATTCTTGTCCTGAATTAAGTCTTTGTGTCTTGTCTCTTTGCTGATGCATCTGACTGGCAGAGCAGTGGTATGGATCAGGCAGTGGTTGTGCTTCAGGGCTAAACACAGCGTGGTCCCCGTGTACTGATGGGAGAGGGTGTCCTCTCCTTCTCTTGTTGTCCCATGCCTAGTTTGTCACTCTGGCTGAGACCTGTGCTTGTGCCTCAAGTGGGAAGCAGGGGAGAGACTTGGATTTCTTGCCATGAGGTTGAAGTCCATCAGAAGAAGGGTGGTAAAGTTTGCAGAGGACAGTCTCCACCCAACTGGCATGACGTTTGTCATCAGTCAGATGTTGATTTTTATGCTCAGGCAGATGTTGAGGCCAGAAGATAAATATGCTGCCTGAGAAGTTATCTAAATAAATTTTCCAGATCAAGGCACTGTGCAGGAGAGGAACCAAGAATAATTAATCTGAGTGCCTGGGAGAAGCAGCTGTTCTCCCAAAGCAGGGGGAGAAGCATAGGTGGAAGTGGAGGTGGGGATGGTCCCAGGTAAAATGGTCAAATAGTGCTCAAGACTGGTGGTGTCTGAGGAGCTTTAGCTCGCAGGGAGGATGCTGTGCTGGTGGGACCTCTGAGGCAGGAAAGCCTTTCTCCCTGCCTGACCCAGGTGGGTTAAGGGCAGGACATCTTCATCCCAGGGAGGAGGGAAAGGCTTCAAAGTGGCTTTTAGCTTTTTGGACCAATGATTGATATATATATTTTTTTAAATGGAAATAGCAAGTTTTCAATCTTTGTACAGTCAAATTTCATTTCTGCTCCTGCCGCCTCGTCTTTGCTCACTGCTCTTCCCGTCGCTCTCTCCTGGACTGTTTCCTCCTGCTTTTCCTTGGGACTGTTTTCCCTGCCTACTGCTGTCTCTTTTCTCCCTGTGCTGATTCACAAGCCCAAACCTATCAGCCTTCAAGAGTGCATGAGCTTGGGCTCTGTGTTGTGCCTCTCCTGCTATTGGCACGTTCCCCCTAGAAAAGCATCCTGCTGCAGTTGGGCACTGTGGCCTCAGTTTCCACCTGTGGGTGTCTCAAAGGAGTGGGCCCTTTCCTTGGCATCCAAGTCAAGCCCACCCCAATTAGCAGAAGTGGGAAGCATCTGAATTTCCTTTAATGTCAGTGGGGGCTGCAGGTATTCAGGCCCTTTTGAGAGCAAGCAACTTTTAAATGTGTGCAGAAGTATTGGATTTGTACTGGCATTTGAAAGTATTGGATAAGCAAAATATTGGATAAGTACTGGCATTTGAAATTTCTGGTCTTGCTGCCATGTGTTTGTCAGTGGAAATAAATATAGCCATGAACATGGATGAGACCAGTTTCCCACCGAGCTTGGGGATGTCTGGCTTTATGGATCCCAGCCTCCCGGCACGGCCCATGGCAGTCACTGAAGGCTTGTTAATTCTGAGAACGAATCTTGAACGAATTCCTAGACTCATATTTGACTGCATCCCTTTAAGGATTCAACATCTAGTCTTGCGTTAGTAGATTCCTGGCAGTTGCTTCTGATATAAATTTGAAATGCTGACGTTACAAATGAGCTCTGATCCAAAGTGCTCATCCTGCAGGTGAAAGTTTTAGCTCATAAATTCATTAATTGTGAGATCATTGTCAAAATCAATATTTGTCTACCATTTTTTGCATACTTATTTATCTTAACAGTTGCTCCAGATGTACATTTCTGATCCATTGTGGGTGTTGTCTGTATTTTAAGTCCACGCACTACAACGAGGTTCTTATCCCAGCTCTGAAGGAAAATATAGGACCAATTTTAATGACAATGTACAATTGTACCGACGTGTCCCAAAACCTGGGGAAACCTGTCCGTTAAAAATTAATGGAGTAGGAAGTCCTGGCGTAAAGTAAAGCCTTGAGTGAAATTCCATGGCTTCATGGACTGTTAATTCTTTATTAGGTTTTCCTAAGACTGAGATAAAAGGCATTTTATCTTTTTTAAGGTTTGCATTAACATGTCATTGAGTTTTATAGATACATTGATCTTCATTTGGCTAATCCAGAAAGGGTAATAGAAATGTGTGTTATATGCTAGGGCAAAGATAACTCCATAACACTTCAGATTTTTTGAGATTTTTATTTATTAAGTTTTCTTCAGATACAGAACTGTGGTCAGTGTCCGGAGTTGTGAAATTCAGATCACTGTATATTTTTATTGGCTATCCTGTCTAAGTTTCTCTCTTTCCTTTTTTCTTGATGTTTTTTTAACTGCCTTTACTTTCTAGCTAATTTGGCAGTAAGGTTGATCTTCACTGTTGTCTTCACTGAAAACTAGCAAAGAGATTTGGAGTATTTTTTAAAAATACTGTCTGTGTCTGTGATGGATTCTTGGCCTTCTTGGCTACCTGACAGTTTTGTTTTTTTAAAGTGTATTCCAGTCTGAGGTGGAGCAATGAAGTGTGTCTTTGGATTCAGAGAAAGAACCTGAATCTGACTGATGTCAATAGTTTTTTTGCTGCTGCTGCCCATGAACAAAGATTAAGTGCTGGGTCTGCAAATTTCCAGAAAAATGTACCATGCCATAGGACATAGCTGGGACAACGGGGGTGGCACATGGAGCATCTGGGAAGATAAAGACAGTTCTCATTCCCTTACCCTAACAGTGAAATCTTGGCTTGGCAGACGTTGGAGGGACTCTGGCAAGTCAGGGATTTATCTCTGCTATTTCGGTCAGCAGCCCTTGGTGCTCGTTACTGCCTTGCGCATCTTGGGAGGCTGCGTCTTCCTGCTGGGCGCTTTTAATTGCGCCTGTCTTCAAGAGAAACAAATCATCCTCACCAGAGTCACTATGTGCATTTATTAAGGAAGCCTCTATGGAGAAAACTTTATTAATAGCTGTCGTTATTAATGAAGATTGTGCAGTGGTTGGTGTATTAGCGCTGTGTGTGAAGGTGTGTGAAAGGGGAACAAAGTGACAAATTATTTTTGGCTTCTTTGTGTTGAAACTGTACGTCCTTTTGTTGGTTCTGCATGTGCATAAAGTAGGGCCAGGGGAAAAAACGGGGGTGGCCATGGATCTCTGCAGCTGGAGAGAGCTCAACCCCGGGCTGGATGCTTGCTCCCAGACTCATCAGATCTCCACATCTTGACAAATGGGGGACGAATCAAGCTCCAAACTAAGTCCCCTGTGCAGCACTGTGTGACGATGACCTTCCCTGCTTGTTAGCTCCGAGGTGGGAAATCTTCCCTTCCTCCATGCTGGATGGACTGCAAGGACTACATTCACAGTGAAAGGGCACAGGTTGGTTGATTTTGGAGATGGTCCCCTTCGTATCAGGGGTTTATTTGATCCTTTCCTTGCCAACCAGTCTTGCCAAGCCAAAGCGTCAGAGCAGCTTAGATCTCACTCACTTCTCATCTTCGGCTCCCACTCTTGCAGCCTCTAGCAAATGCTTATTTTAGCACCAGCTGGCTGTGATCCCTTTGAACCCTCTGATATGAGATTAAATGTTAATTTATTACATATCATTATAGGATTATATCTTATCTCTAGGATAATGGAATCCAAATGTTAGAATAGCATGTTTGAGATTTAGTGCTTGCACATGTTTTCCTCTACTCAGGAAACAAGAATAGTTGAAGGTAGAAGACTGAAAAAGAGGTGAATTAATCTGACGGATCACAGCTAGCCAAGAGCTCAAGCCCTGGAAGAATATAGCCAGAGGTTCATAATCTTTTTGCAGAGTTCAGAAGAAGCAGAGAAGTAGTTGACTGAATTTTCTAAAAAATAAATAAGTACAAAGAAATTGTTATCTGCTTTGGGTGTTCCAAGGGCTAAATCCCGTGGATAAATTATGCAGTGTGAATTATGTGCTCGGCTCTAGTTATAAATGCCAGACAAAGCAGAGTGCTGAAGTGACCTGTATGCTGAGTTTCTGCAGAATGTTATTCTCTAGGCTATGGGTAGGTGAGCAGTACTGGATGTAATAAGATATGACTTGAACTTGAATTGACTCAAACTTGAACTGCACTTGTGATGTTTCCACGCAAAGGTTTATAGGAGATGCCACCAAGCAGAAGGCGAACACAGCTTTTTTGCTGCTCCCTCTCACTGCCCATTACAGCAGCTCCGGCCGGGTAAATGCTCACATTGAGCTGTGATGGAGCTGCATCCTCAGCATGCACAAATGCTGGGCTGTTCCCATGCGTGACTGCTGTCTGTCATACATGCGCAAAACCCTGAGCTGGCTCTCTGGTGAGCCGAGGCAGTTTTGGTGTGAGTTTGCAGGGTCGAGGGTGGGAGGGATGCTGCTGCCTTTGGCAGGAGCAGGACGGGCTCTGCGTTCAGAGGCACATAGATGAGATTGGGGTTGATGAGGTCACATTGGATTTACGGGGTCTTGTTCCAGCCAGAAATTGGGCCTGCAGACTTGTGTTAATGTAAGAAGTGGCCCAGAGGAGCAGGGGGCAGCTGTTTGTATTTCTAACCTCTGCACTAAGTTATTACTGGTCCAAGTTCAGTTCCTATGTCTTAAATGGCTCATTTTCCCTGAAATAGCTGACAGCTACTACTACAGGCTAACCCTATGCATAAACACTCCTGGTGCGGAAAGGCTGTTCCCAGACTTTCCAGATATCTCAATCCTCAGTCTTTTTCTCAAGCTGCTACAAATTGCTATCAGTGAATTGTTTCAATTCAGAGGTAATAGGGCAAATTGAGAAACACTGCTATAAATTAGTGTGCATCCAATTCACACCCTTGGGGTATTTTATCCTGGTAGGTGAGCACTTTCTGCTCTGGTTGAGGCACTGGCCTAAACTAATCATCATCCTAAACTAATCATCATGTTGATGATCTGGAGTTTCCTAACTAGTATGCTGGGTTGGGCTATGATAGTGATGTCCTGTGACTCTTTCTCAATTTTATACTTGCCCTGTCATTAAGAAAATAATTAGATTCAGCTTTTTGCCTTCTCAGGCAATCTCAAATCTGATCTAATTTACTTCTCTTGACTCTTGAAGAGTTTGAAAATGCTGTCAGCTAATGCTCATTATCTTTTATTACCTTAATATATTAACACAGGTGAACCACACAGCAAGTAAGACCTCATCCAACTTTGGTTTTTGCTTGAGAGTTTTTATTCTTTGCCTATGAGTTAATAATTGTCTGTGAGCAAGATAACCATATTTGGTGCATCGCAGTATGAAAGCCATAATAAGGTTTCACTTTCTTTACACACCAATATTTTGACAAGATCTCCTCAAACTGCCTCCTCCAGCGCTATTGGGAATTTGCCTTGTGCTTAGAAAATCGAACTCTAAATTGCTAATCGGCAACAGACAGGGAAACAAATACCCAAGAAGTCCTGGGTGAGGCTGCAGGCTCCTTCTCTCCCCAAGAGGAGCCGTTCTCCACGTGTGAATGACAAGCTGCAGCCCTTGATCATTGTAGTAAGAGAAAAGCAGTACTGAGGGATGGTTATTTTGTCCTTTCTGACAGCATCTGCCGTGAATTTGTAAAATATGTCAAATGTGTATTCATAATGTAAAATAATGCATTTGAGGATGAAAAATTATGCTTTGTTCTGATACCAGGATGTGCTTGAGCAGGACTGTTTCAATAAGCAAGGGAGCAGGGGAGGAGGTCAGCCATCACCCTAGGAATGCAAAGCTCTTTTACTCCGTAACAAATTAATGGAGTTGTTCAAGGCTGTTGTCATTCCAAAAATAAAATGTTGAATTAAGTAAAAGAATCTGAGAGAAAACAGAAACTTTTGTTCTGCATATTTTAGGTGGGGGAAAAAAAAAGCTGTCATTAGAAAGGAAGGATTCATGTTTTCATGTGCTGTTCCCTGAGAGGGAACATATAAATTGATAACCTAATGATGTCTGAACTGCAGAACTAGGCCTGTGTAGTTGCTCCTAGGAGAGCTGGAGAGCACGTATTGCTTTGGGAATCTGGTTAGTGTAATATTGGTTGCCTGTGAGAGCAATGCAAAGTGCAGGTTAAGGATTGAGTTCAGAGAAAAAAGGTGCAGATATCCCTGAACTTATAGTGGTGGATCTGTAAAGCCGTGGAGCTTTTTCTGAAGCAGCTAAAAGGCTGGGTGGCCTCGCAGGCCTCTGTCCTGAAACTTTGCAGCTTATACTTAAATTGCCCAGTGGGAAAACGCCCTGACTTAGTGAGACTGCACACACACTTGAAATGATATATGTGCATGCGTGTTTGCAGGATGGGGACACAAATCTTGCTGGAGGCAACAGCCTGCACCTCTGGAGTTCAGTGGGGAAACCTAAGTGAAAGCTGACTTCTTCCCACAGACCTAAACACTGCAAAGATTTAACCAGGAATTTAACTATCTACATTGTGAACAGTCCCAAAAATCAGCATGTGTAGTCAGGGTTGCTATCCAGGTGAAAAATCCAACAGTAATGGGGAGTGAAATGAGAACTGCTCCCGGTGCTTAGGCAGAGCTGTGGGGCTGGCGCCAGACCCAGGATTTTGCTTTGCGTGTCTCTGCATCCTGTTTTGTTTTATCGCAGTTCCCCAGTGGGACTGTGCGTGGCATATACTCTTCCTGGGATTACAGTCACAGTGGGATATGGATGAGTGCTGGTAAGACAGAGGATTTTTTGTGCATTCAAGACATATCTGTGTTCTTAATAACTTTACAGGGGTTTTATTGTAAGCTGATTTTGTGGTTTCCCGCGGCTGTTTGGTCCCATCAGTTTGGAGCTCGTTTCCTCCAAGAGCTTCGAAACAACAGGATGGAGAATCCAGTGAAAGCCCATTGTTCTGGAGAAAGGCTTTGGACCAACCTTACCTCCTTCTGACAATGCCTTTGGAGAATCTGCTGCCAGAATTTTAATATCCTGTAATTTCTGGCTCATGCAAGGAATTTTTCAGTATCACCAAAGGCAGAAGCTTCTGTGGGGAGAATCAGAAGTGCTATAAAATGACAGTACCTGTGTAAGGATGCAGGAATGTAGAAAGTCTGTAGTATATAGTACTTCAAGTTATTTTGCTTAATTTTATCTTTAGGTGTAGTACTCGAGGCCATTCACTGCAGTCACAAGCTGGGGTTTGCAAAGAGAAACGCAGCCAAGATCCGGGTCCTCCAGGAGCCAAGGGAGAACTGCCAGGGAAGGGTCAGCCCAAACTGGGGCAGAAGTCTGGATCCAAGCTACTACTGCTTAGAGGAAAAATTTAAAATGCTGAAGCAGATTTAGGGAAGGATCCTTTTGAAATGGCATTTTTTTGCTCCTTAAAATGGGAATGCAAGGAATGCAGTCAGCACTGTGTTCCTCTGTATTGTTTTAATGGTGAATTCAATCTGGGAGTAATGGCAACCTGCATTAGTGATTTGGGGAGCAAAGTAGGCTTCCTGAAAATTTGGGAAGTGGAGTTGAGAGGGACTTCTGGTTCCTCAAAGGCAGCTGTGCCATGGCATCACGGGATGCTGTTTATACCAGTGCCCCTTGTTCCTTGCCTGCTTCCTTTTGGGGTGCTGTTTGCTGGGGTTGTGAGGGCATTTACCCCAGTCCTTTACTGCTGTACCAGTGAGTAACTTTGTGAGAGATGGGGATGCACTTTGCTATTCAACCTTAGCTGCTTAGATCAATATCTGCAGCAGGAGAGTGATTTTAATAAAAGGACTCTCTCTCAGCTTTCCTATCTCCATGACGGATAGACCCCAGCTAACATAAATCCTGGCCTTTCTCCTGTCAGTCTCTTGGCTTTGTGTGACATAGATGTTTTGACACTGCATACAAATATTTCACAGTTGGCTAATAGTTTAGAGCATATATTTAAGAGATTTACTTTTGCAATCACCTGGGTGCCTTTAGTGAATGTGTTTGCCTTGTAAGGCCTTTCTGTTGTTTGGAGAATATATCCACACACTCCCATACACATATTCATTTTCTGTTGTTTATGAAATATCACTGAGGGAAAATGAGTTTTGCTTCAGGTAACAGTAGTAGGGAGCCCTGTCCTAACCTCTTCTTTAGCAATGAGAACCTCCAGTAGCCGTGACAAACCTTATTTATCAGGTCTCAGGAGGGAGGCACAGGGGTTTGCAATGCTGGCAGCTGGAAGCATCAACTCTGCACAGGGGTAAGGAGCAATGCCAGGACCAGTTCCATGTGATGGGGAGCTGGGTGAGAGGTCTGGCAGCCCTGCTGTGGCCCCTGGGACTGTTACCGGCTTAGTTTCACCTGGGGTGGCTGTGCCTCTCGACTCCCCACATAGCGGTTGTGCTTCCTGGATGTGCAAATCACCCTTCCTGAGTTGGTGGTGCCCTGGTTTTTAAGGCTGGTTTTGGCATCTCCACCTCCGGCCTGCTAAGGGGTGCCTGGAAGGGAGAAGGAGGTTTTAGGAAATCCCAATGCTGCTCACGCCTGGGGGAGGCACCTTCAGGCAGGTTGTGGTGTTCATGGTTTGTGTTTATGGTCTTTCTGCCCACCATGCGGCAGGTCGTGCAAAGCCTCTGTGTGTGTGTGCATGGCTTTAGCAGTTGTCTCTCCCCTCCAGGTAACCAGAATAGAAACTCTCCTTGGTTAATCAGGTGTTTTTAAACTTCAGTTTAGCTTGCAATAGTGGCTCTGTCATTCAGTTCTTTCAGCTGATGAATTCGTGACCTTTAGCCACTGTGCTAATGCCTCTAATTGTAACTGGCAGGACAATTTCCCTGTTGCTGTTGTATGAGAGATGCAGAGAAACTCGCCAAGAGCAGCCTGTGACTTTTAACCGCCATATCAACACCCCTGATCGAAACTAAAATGGCAAATTAGGCCAGTGATCAGCCCAGCAGAGCAACCTGAGCGATTGCAACAGCCACATTAAATGAGAAAACTCATGGGGGATTTCCTCTCTTGGGCACCCTCCCTGCACTGAGGTTTGGGCAGTTAAAGCAGCTTTGTCAGTTATATGCACCCAGGTGGCCTTGGCCGTGCTGAGTGTGATATGGAGGAAGACTCCCTTCTAGCACTCAGGGAATTAGTCTGGGCTGGAAAACCTTAGTTCTGCAAATACCTGTATTGCCTCTGTCAAAGGAGGTGGGAGCTGCAAACAGCTGATGGAGACTCGAAGGAGAAACCCTGTGAATGTCTCATCTTATTTCTGCTTGGTTTTTGGAGACGGAGTGTTCAGTGTCCCCATGCTCTCTTCATGCTCACACTTTTTCTCTATAGATTCACCCTCAGTATTTGTTCTGTGTCCTTCACCCATTGGAATGATCCCCTTCTCCTTAAGGAAAAGAATATTTTACATGCAGGAGATTTGGGCAAGAACTCACTGGCCCTGGGAGGCCATGAACACCTGGCTTAGGAATACCGTTAACTTGTGCTTTGTACGGTCCATGGATGCGACCACATAGTGCTTCTGCACAACATGTAGGTAGTACTACGGGAATATATTTTATCTAACTTCTAGCTTTTTCTATCAGACACATTTGAATAAATGTTTTTAACAACGAAGACTTTGGCCAGAAGCATACATGTGAGAGTGAGGCGGAGATGAATAAATAGAATACGTGATGACATAAAGATTTTATGGGGTATGGGGATGGGCACATTACTCACAGATGGTGAAACCATCCCAGTGTGTTTCAAGAAAAGCTATTTTAGGGATGTTTAAAGAGTTTTTAAAATTTTTTTATTGTGACTATTTCTTCTGTTACTCCAGCCCGTAAAACCAGGTGCCTTAGTTACCATGTTTCCTGCTGTACAAGGTTCAGAGGGAGCAATAAAAGCCTCTAAAACTTACCTGAAATAGCCTTTCTACTGTTACAGATGCCACAGGTTTAATGTCCTGTATCTCAGGTCCTTCCAGGCCTTGACATGATGGTAGCATTTGGAGGAAAGGGGATCTCTCTTCTCCCTGGTGGAATAAAATTTCCACTTTATAACCTATAGAGATGGTGGATCTTTGGCTTAGAAGCTGTGACAAATTTAACTATAACATCCAGTGTCAGTGATTAAGGAGGAATTTGCACTGCTCAGGTTCGGACAGCATAATTTTGCGCAATTTCATATTTGGGCAGGAATTGTGCTCAAGTCTGGTAGTTCTCAAAAAGAAGTGATGGTGCTGGGGCAGCAGAAGGGAGTCATGTCTAGGAAAGTTAAACCCTCATGAGAGGTGAATTTAGGTTGTTATAGTGGTGTAGTGCATTATATACATACTCTTATTTCATCCATACATACTCTTATTTCATCCTAAAAAAAATTTTTTTTTTTGTTTCGGACTGTGTCACCTTTAAGGTAAAAGAACTCCAGTCTTTGGAAAGAAACATACCTGTTTGGAGAACGATTCTGCTGTAATGATAATGGTTCAGCTGTAGCTTTATACCTGATAAAATCTTCTTATGCAGGCAAATGCGATGTCTGCATGGGCTAGCATGGAAATCAGAGGACGCACAGTAGCTTTATTGCTTGGGTTGCATGCTGTTCCCTGGAAAGGATAAATACATAGTCTATTTTGATAAACAAGGCTGAACTCCTCCTTCCCAGAGAATGACAAATAATGAGGTAGTGGCTTAACAAGGCAGTTCCTCAACCTTTTATAAGTAGAGCCTCGTTTCCTTGGGAAAAAGAAAAAACAAAGCACAACTCTCTAATCTGCTGGGTATAGTGCTGCTATAAGGGTTTTTATTTTCAACTAAATAAAAAAAAAATCAGGGTAAACTTTGTGTATTTGTTTGATCCATTTACTTTACCCCATTTTGTTTGTGTGCTTGCATGTGCTTGTGTAATGTTCTGTCTCCTTGTTTTGCAATTGCTTTAGGGATCACCTCTGAGGTGTCGCAGATGAGGGAGCTCAGAGTAAGAATGGCCGTACCAGGTCAGAGCACAGATCCATCTGGCCCAGCAGCCCGTTTCTGATAGCACCCAAAAGCAGATAGTCGGTAGGAAAGAGTAAGATGAGGCAAGCAAAGAGGATGCTTCCCCTAAACATGCTCTCAGCATCTCGTGGCAGAGGTCCTGTCTTTGCATAACGCTGATTTAGGGAGTGCAGCAAGCAGTATTCTCTCTGGAGTCCAACACTTCACATGCTTTCCTTGCTGGACTAATGGCAGTTTTGAGCCTTTTTGTTTTTCTCCAGTTTTCCAAACTTTTTCTGATAGAGAACCCTGAATTAATCTTCAGGCCTTTTGGGTATTGGATTACACTCTGCCTCACTCCTTTCTGTGCCAGCAGTGCTGGAACTGGCATGGGATGCTAATCCTGCCGTACCTATTCACTCAGTCGTAGAGGAAAATGTATGAAAACAAATTGCTAGTCCAAGCTAAATTTAGATTTATTCAGTTGGAGTTAATTATAATCTTTATTTAGTCCCAAGTGATGCCTTCTTATCATACACTTATTATAGCTGAGAAAATTAATTTTTATTCTACCATAAAGGTGAATGTAATAATCTGGGTTCAGGGAAGGGATTACTTTAATAAGATTTATAGGCAGCCTTTCAGACAGTACGGTTTTATTATGATCTGTAGGTGGCCTTGCTGTACGTATGTCTTTCACTGTGGGTGACTGTGCAAAATGCATGCAAGCTAAAAACTGTAGTAAGCACCAGCTCAGAAACTTCCACATCCAACTTAATTTTTTGGCAACGGTAAGCAGGCGAAGCACTTGACTGGCTTTGGAACACAATAATACAATTTATTACTGAACTTGTGGCCTGATCAGGGGTTCCATTCGTATGCATGGTTTAATTTTGCACTGAAAAATGTATTTTAGTAGACAAAAGATTTATGAGGCCTGAGATGTTGCTTTCAAGCTTTTTGGAAGCAGAGCAATGGGCAAACATAGACATGCAGAGTGGGAAGAGAAGCTTTAGTGAAGAGTGAGCCATCAGATCTGACAGGTCAGGACTTCTTTGCCCATAGACATCTAAACCTCCAGCATGCAGGTCTGCTCTGGCCACCTTTAGCAATCAAGTTAATGGATAGGAATAGGCTCCTCCCAAGGGTGATTTATCACCCCTAAGATATAAGTGTCTAGGAGAGGATGAATCAATTCTGGAGATACCCTTTTCTGTGATTTACTGAAAGGGGAGGCCGGAGTGTGTCCTGGGCTTAGATACCTATCTAAAATGAGATGGGGTGACTCCTGCGGAGGGTGGCCAGAACGTGTAGCTGCAGTGAAGCTTGGGTAACAGAAGTTTGACTGAGACATTTGAAGATAAGTACGTGAGACATTGTCCAGAGCCTACAAAAGTTAATTAACCTCTCTTCAGTTTTAGATGTTTGGATTAAATAGACTTCTTTTTTTAAAATTACATCCTTTTTCTTGTTTTTCCAAACAAGCTACCCAACTAGCAATGTTTTGCAAGCGAATCTCTGTCTCCACAAATGTGTAATCAAGATTGAACGTAAGGACTGTAAACTGATTGCGAGTCCTACATCAAGTTCTATCCTTACATCAAACTAGGATAAGAAGAAGTGAGAATGAGAAAAGCTTAAAGGGATCCTATCATCTTTTCTCATGCTACAGTTTTTTATATGTTGACAGCTTCTGGGCTGACTTTAATGTTAAAAAAGTATTGGGAACTCTTCTTAGCTCTTTCTTACAGTGTCATTTATATCTTCAAATTATCTGTTACAGTTGAAAAGACTGTTGTTACGGGTTTTTTTTCTGTGCCAGTGTGGTTCACTGTATAACTACCTCAAGTACTAAAGGAGTAAGGCCTGTTTTTGAATGGTAGGTGATGGAAGTTGTTCCTCAGTGGGACTATGGAGGGTTTTTTTCCTCCTTTTCCTCCCTAATGTAAAACTGAGGAGATGAGTCACAGGATGGACCCTGCGTGTGGGAAGTAAACAGTGACATCCTCCTTTCATGGTTATTTTATTCAATTTTGAATGAGTCGGGGAGAGCACGAGGTGGGTGTTCATCTAGGCTTCTTAAATCCTCGCATAACCCAAACTTATCCTACTCACAGTGCTCAGATGAGGTCTAAACTTGTGGTAGATTTTCACACTGTAGTCATCCTCCTCATTTTCCTGCTGCCAGGATTAAGAGTCAGAGTTTCCCCAGCTGTAGCCAGGCCAAATCACCTTACACAACCTCTCACGGCTGGGGTCCCTAAACAGCATCAGGTCTTACCCCTTGCATGTATGAAAGAAAGTGACCTACACAGCTGGTACAGAATTAATTATTCTTCTATAATTTATCAGTTCCAGAATAGCTTTCCTTGTGTAGACACCCTATTCTGGGATACAGTGTGTTTTTATTCAAGGATAATGCCTGCATTTCCAGAGCAAAATAATTATTATGAATAGAGCCATTTTTATAGTGGAATAATGTACATGTGTAGTTTGGTCTTTATGGTCTTTAGTGAGGGCTAGTGGGAAGGGCTGGTGATTTTTCTCCTATACAGACAAGCCATTGATTGCCTCTGTATGAGTCATGGATAACATCATAGTACTTACTGGCACTGCATTACTTGAAATGATTCCTCTTTTACAAAGAGGAGTGTCTGTATGATCTCACACTACAATTCTGATGATGCTGCAGGAAAGATTAATTTTAACATTTTCAGAGTTTTTCCACAGGTGCAGGACTGGATTTCTTGTTTGTTTTCAGGGAAACAGGATATTGAAAAAGTTACAATTTTAAATGCTTCTTGTCCCTCACATCTCCAACTTCAGAATTACTGAGGGCTTATGGAAGACTTGGCTCCTGTTAAGCAGTTAGCTAAAGTAGAGGGAAGATTTAGATGTGAAATTTGGATTTGTGCTCCAACAGGAGTTACTTTCCTTTTTAGTTACAAAATTATTAACTTTAAAGTCTTTCCTCTTACTACAGCTTAACATAGATACATCAGTTTTTAACACTGACCTGCCACTGCCACCACTACCTTCTAGTAGGATACTTGTTTCACTTCTTATTAAAATGTGTGAAATCTAAGAAATGTAGCTTGAATGAAATCTTGACTTACATGAATGGCAGATTTTTATTGCACAGTGTGACCTAAAGCTATGGCTTTGCATGTGCCTTAGTCCTGTGCTGGTTTTTGTGGCATCAGTCCAGGGCCAAGTGAGATTAAAAACAAAAGCAATGGATAATATTATAGTTAAATAAAAAATTATCAAGACAACAGAAAGGGAGCTTCATCTGAGGTTGAACTGGTCCAAGTAAGGACCAGGAAGGGGCATCTCCCTGATGCACAGCATTGCATGGTTGGTTATGTGCACAGTGGCTTCCTCTCTCTCTGTGCTCTTCAGGAACATCACAAGGGTGTTTCCTTTCCGTCTGCACTCTCAGAATTTGCAGGATGAACTGGGCTATGAGGCTATTGCCCAACTCTGGAGAGAGGGGTTTTGGCATAAAATGGGAGTGATGAGATTTTACAAGTTGACCTGTTGCTCTAGGGATCTTGGTATTTGGCTAGTCCAAATAAGTGTTTTAAAAGGGGCAAAGCACCTGCTGAAAAACTATTACAAGGTAAAAGTTATTTTAGAAATTCAAGCTAAATATCTCAAGTCATGTCCAACAATGTGTTGTCTCCCCTCAATGCCCCCAGTGCCACAGTAGTCTGAGAAACACACTGTCTTGAGCCTTTGACATAGCACTGGGCTCTGGGGATGCTCAATTGGCCTCCATTTACTTTTCTTCAACTCTTGCTCTCTTTTGTTATGTAATTAGAACTAACCCATGCTCTAATCTAATGTTCTGCCCTCTTTAGATCTTGCTGGAGTGGTTATTAAAGGAGCAGGTGATTTATTAGTCGCTTTGCTGCACACCAGAAAGCTGGAAATGTATCCCGTTTCTGATTGTTACTGTAAGGAGATTGATGCTGTGGTGCTGACGTGCCGAATTAAAAAGGCGGGGTGTTGGCCTGACATTGTATGAAGTATTTCTTTTTAGATGTTCCTACAGCGTCATAAAATGCTGCTAAATTCAGATATTATATTTGGTTGCAGGCTGGTTCTAGGACAAAGCCCAGCCCTGTCTGCTGGTGTTTATGGCTTCCCATATAAGCTTTCAGACAAAATTTGTGTCTCATTTTGTTTGAGTTACAGCAGGCTGGTATCCTAGTCCTCGTACCAGTTCTGAGAAGAGGCACTGAATGTTGCCACTGTAATGAAACGGAGGAGAGGGAAAAACATACCTTTTAAACTTCCTGTAAATCACTGCTTGAGAGAGATAAAATATCTGCATAAAGGATGGAGGGGGGAAGTCCTATAGTGTAAACACAAATGCATTTAAGCCTTGACTTGGTTTTGGTTCCTCTTTAGGCTCAGGAACTATGTCAGTGTTTAAATCTCCTCTGCAATCTGGTGTGTCTTGGGAGAAGGCAAATTTTAGCTCTTCTCCCAGAAGTCAGAGGGTACTCTTGCTGCTGTGTGTCCTTTGCTTAGCGGTACAGCTGCACAATTTTTATGATAAATGCAACTTCTCAAAAGTATTGCTTTCAAATGTAGTTTGATTTATCTACAATTCATCCAGGAAGGTGCTTGTCTGCATTTGACTTCTCAGCAAAGAAACAGCACTCTTCCTCCCTTTCCTGCCTCGGTTTTCACAGGAGCAAAGTTCACTTTCAGCAACTGAGTTGTGCAATTGCACAACGGCACAGCAAGCCATGCTGTGTCAAGGTGCTCTATAAATAGCAGAGCAGTAATGGAGCTGCTAAAACATCCCTTGGTGACTTTGCTTCTAGAATTGGCATTGATCTTCTCCTTTCTCCCTTCTCCTCCTCCTATGAGCAGGACAAGGTTTGACCCACACTGTGTTTCCCGAGCGCTTTGTTATTCAGTGGTGGGATAAAAGTGCTGGGGCTCTCACAGAGCAGCGCAGCAAGTGGTAGTGGGGCATTGCCTGACCCCTGCTAAACGGTGGTCACCAGCCTCTGCTCTTTGCCTCCATCCCTGTTGTAGGTTGCTGTGGGTTCCTTGCCTTGTGCAGCCTCCTGTGTGCGGTGCTAAATAGGCAGTGGTGTCCATCTCTGCTACACAGCACCTACTGCTTTCCATGGTGTCTCTCACCTGTGCCTCCTGCCTCTTACACTGCTTGTAGCTTGGTTAGCCTCTTGTCTGGAGAGACCACCTCTGTCTTCTTCCAGAATTGCTTATTACCACTCATACTCTATGACTTTCCATAGAGAACTGGGGTCTTCAGTTTCTGCATGCTGTAGGGAGTGCGCCAGCTGCCCATTGTTCACATCTGAATGAAAAGAGATGTGGAAGGGAAGGGCTAAAGTCAATTTTCTCCACTAGAAAATTGGTTGTCCCCTATGTGAGCTGTGATACCATAGCAAGCTGGCCCAGGTCAGTGCTCACATGGGGAAGGGAGGATAAAGTTTCTCATCATCTGGGTTTCTGCATTTCAGCTGGGTGCCCAGGTCTGTGGCT
Source organism: Ciconia boyciana (assembly GCF_034638445.1). Lineage (NCBI taxonomy): Eukaryota > Metazoa > Chordata > Aves > Ciconiiformes > Ciconiidae > Ciconia > Ciconia boyciana. The sequence goes on from NC_132948.1 coordinate 11,060,425, forward strand.
GCCGGGGGAAGATGTTGCCTGCACTGGTGTGTTATGAGAGATGGGCTGAAATGTTTATGCATGGGCATAAGAAACAAGAAGACACCCAAGTGGGACGATTGCATGGCAGCTGCTCTGCAATTGCATTTGCTTGTGGAGCTGAGAGGAAACCCTGATCTGATCCCCATGTGGAGTAGTGAGAGAGAAGACTGTTGATACTGTTTCCTGCTGAGAATTCTTTTATGCTTTTTTATATTTTTGCATATTTACTTGTTCCCACAAAGAATATTCCAGTGGCTGCAGAAAAACCTTGACACGATTAAATATACAGCAAAAGTAAAGGCAGATGTATTGTGATGAAATGAGAAGCATTTAAACAAGCATAGATAATATCAAGCCATCGAAAATAAATGAGCAGATTTTCAGCTGAGAACAAGAGTGGAGCAAAGTCAAATGGATGAGATTTGCCCTAGAATCTGTCTTCGATAAGCGTAGGCTTTAAAAATACACAACCTGAAAAAATAGCTTAAATATTAGATTTTTTATTTGTGCTAAATTGTGGCTGCAAGTATCTGAGTCATCTGGCTTGTAACAGGTGTAATTGTTTGTGTGGTTGTCGTGTTGTGTATCTGCTCTCTCCAGTCCTGACAAACAGTAAAATCACTGCTAAGCTTCAGTGAGAGACAACAAGAGCTTTGACCTTAGGATCTGTCATTGTTCCTTTGTTATCTCTGTGCATTATGGAACTGCTTAATTTTCATTCATTTGGTTTCTGTTTATTTCTTCTGTAGCAGTCCCAGGAGCTTCCATTCACTGGCTTTTTGTCGGAGCGTATGAATTGTTAGTTTGAAAGACCCACCATTTCTTTCTGGTAGAATTGCAGCCCAGATTGAATATATCTCACTATTAATTAAAGATCGGCCCAAACCAAAGACGTCTCTTTGATCCCTCCCTCCCTCTGGAATCTTTTCTTGCCTAGGAAAAATTGCTCAGCGCTGGCTGGAGGATTGACCATTGTGTTGTAGAGAAACTTTTGTGGTTTCCCAATGTGTTTCATTCTCCTCTGGTATTAAACCAAAAAAATCCTTCTAAGCATCTGCGAATCTTCTGCATGTAAAGGATTTCTCTCCTTCTCTCAAGTTCACTCTTGCCTATAAATCCATCCCACTGAGACCTCTATCAAACCCCTTAAGTTTTTTTTTGTGAAAAGTTTTGGTTTCAAGAACACAAAGCTTTTATTAGTTTGCCGCTAACTTCCAAATTGCTGACCTGGCAAAAGTGGATTGGGAGTGATGCAGATTTGCAACCCCCCATTGCATTGTGTGTTAGCGGTGTTAGACTAAAGAAAAAGTTCTGTTTTACTGCCTCCTAATAATTCAGTATGCCAGTTTGTTACTTATATTGAAACATGGATGAGAAAAAGTCGTAAGTTTGATCTCGCAATAAAAGAACAAAAACCAACCAGTAAGAAGTTTTGGAACTTAGATTGGGATTTGGCCAATGAATCTCCTCCTTGTTTTATCCAGTACTTGATTAATGGCTTTCAAGTGGATATCAGATTGGGGAAGGTGGAAAGGGAGCTGTACAGCTGATGCAATGGGATGTTTTCCATGTATGAGCTTTGAGCCAACAGTGTTATTCCATGGTACCTGTGTCAGGTTGTTTCATAATTGTGGCTAACAGTATGGATCTCTGGTAATACATTGCTTTTGAGAAAAACTGAGGGGCATGATAAGCAAACATTAGAGTTGTCTTTCTGTTTCCTTTTATCTTTGGCCTGCAGTGGTGGAGAGCCGAGGAGGGATCATGGACAGCATACAGAGATTTTCAAACCTGCCAACGTACCTCCCTGCGAGCTATCACATCTGCAATGCTGATGTTTTCTTCTTCCTCAAAGAAGCCAACCAGGATATCATGAGGAACTCCAGTTTGCAGTCTAGGGTGGATTCGTTCTTTATATACAAAGCCAAACTACCACCTGTCCTAAATGCCACGTATGGACCCTTTTCTGTTGAACAGGCCATTCCCTTGGACCTCATGCTGACTTCTGCATCTTTTGGTTTCACAAATAAATTCACTTTTAATTGGAAATTAAAATCTCACATAATCAACAGCTCGATCTATTCCAACAAACCTAAAATACAAACCTTGTTCTATATTGCGGGGAAGGACTGGGATGACTATAATTCTGCGGAGAGGTTGCCTTGCGTGAAGATGTTTGCTTTCCTGGAGTCTAGAGAAGTTGTGGCCAGCTGTAGATTGACAGGTCATCTAGGGTTATGTGTTGCGGAGCTGGAATTATCTCCTAGCTGGTTCAGCTCCCCTCCACCCCTGGTTTCAGAGGAAACAGCCTCCCTGGAAGGGATTACTGTGGAGCTCTTCTATAAGATTTATACAGCAGATGGGGAATGTTCTCCAGATGATGCAAAATGGGAAAACAATATCCATGCTGGTCAAGATAATGAACACAAGGCTTTGTCAGCTATGGAGAGGATTGGTAGCATCATTGTTTACCCAAATCAAGACAAATTAAAACAGTCTTCACTGAGGCTAGATGAAAATGTCGTTATTCGTTTACCACTCAACCCGGTCAGAGAAGGTGACGTTGTGACCTTTCATGTTTCCCTGGCTGATGACTCTCTAGCAGACCAGTTTGTGTTACGGTAAGAGAATTTTTAAAATGCTGTATGCTAAACAGTCTGCACATAGGGACAAATCAATGTCCGGTATAATTTCTTTGGTTACATTCAGTGTTTTCCTGAGAGAATGTAAGCATTTCCTCTCCACCTGGGAAAAACTATAAATAGTCTTGAATTATCTGTGTGGATGACACTTTTTGGAACATGCAAATCAATTTTAAATTATGAGCTATAAATGTTTGTATGATTATTTTTTGTTTTAATTCTATTTGCTTCTAGTCATAATTATGCCTCTTAAATTATGCCTCTGTAAGTCACTGAGGGTAACTGCTGCGATCCATTTTGCTAGACAGTTTGCAGGAGGGTTTTCCGTTTCTTTGGTGAAGCTTCCTCTCTTTTTATCAGGTTTCTTACCATCTTTCCAAAGTACATGGGATACATCTTGCACAGGTCATATGTGGTGAGGCACTATTTTGTTGCATTGTAGAGAGGGGAGCTGAGAGGCGAGAAAATGAAACGTGCCTCAGCTTGTGTAGGAAGTTTTTGGCAGAGCCAGGATTTGGATCCAAACTTTGCAAGTCGTCTTTGGTTTTTCTGTAAAACAGCTCATCCTGCTTCCTCAAGCTTTTGACTGCTTGTTGCGTGGCCCATTTTTGTTTTAAGTTTTGAGACTTTCTGGTGACCTTTACTTGTGAATCTGCCTGTAATAGGAGAATTCAGGCATTTCTAACCACCCTGAGGGTTAGTGCTGCATATTTGTTATGTCCGTAGCTGTCAGACTGTGGGTTCAGAGCTGTGTAGAGACCAAATTCAGAGAGAAATGTGAGCTAGACTGGGGGAATAAAAGGGCCAAAAGGTAATTGGAAAGTGTCATACGCTGTGAGAATGTGAGACACTTGGGAAAGGAGTTGCAGCCCTCGCTAGCAAACCTCAAAACAGATTCATGCCTTACTTTTAACTTTTTGATGTGAGAACGATGGGAGCAGAACATGACAGAAGTGCACTTTGGGGACAGATGTTGAGAGAACAGACAGCAAACCTTATGCAGCACTTTCAAATCATTCAACGTTTGTGAAATAGCACATGCATATTAATAAACTTACAGATTGCTGCCTGAATCAGGACAAGTGGTTCATAGCACAGTGCGCAGGCAGAGGGAAAGGAATGGTCCACAATATCCCAAGCAGTTCCATCTACTCAGAGTCGGGGGGAAACATGTCAGAAGTATCATAGGGTTTACTTTAACCAGACTCTAAAAGGTTTGGGTCAGGAAGGGTCTTCCTATAAACCCAACTTATTCTTGCCTTTACCTGGCTTTACTGTTTTTTCTTTGTTAAATATGGTTTTGGCCAGCATCCACTGTCAGTAGATGGACCAACCTCATGGAGCAGTCAGGTTCCGGCAGTTGTGTATTGATCCTCAGTGCTATAGCAGAGAGATTATGGAATTTGCCTAAGGCTCTACAAGGATGTAACATCAACTCTTAATTCTCAGTTTTTTGTTCTCTTTGCCACACCACAGATAAAATTCCCTAGGTATTAGAGACAACCTAAGATGAGGATGTTTTCTTTCCATTGGAATTTCTAAAATAACATTTACCTTGTAACACATGGTGCGAGGGTAGAGTTTTGATATTTCTGCTGGCCAGGAAAGCACCAAAAACTTCTTGCAGAGATAGTTTTGAAATGCTGTCTTTCAAAAGCAAAATAGTTTCTAGAAGTGCTGAGCACAGTAACTAACCTGGGGTTTCAAGGAAGCAGAAACCAAGGGATTCGAGAGCCTCCAAACTGGGGAGCCCCAGGATGAACCACAAGAGCCTGGCTACCACCAAGACCCTCATCTTCTCCTGCAAGGCCCCCTGACTTGCCTGTCTCCAGCCAGCAGGCGGGAGTCACTTCGCGGTGCTCTCCCGGCACGCGGAGCATGCATCTCGGTGCTCCCGAGCTGCTGGGAAGGCAGTCAGGTTTCCATGGGGATTTCCTTCTTTGAAAAGTGTGTGGAATCGGTTCATCTCCAGGAGATGTTTCTGTTACAATAAATCAGCATGTTTTACGTGCCCAGAAATATTTCTTAGGAAAATTCACTATCGGCTCTATGTAGTCTAGCCTGTCTGTTCTTTTATTCAGCTTTGCTTGCATTGCACTTTTCATCAGAGAAACTGCAAGTATTTTTATTTAACCTTCAGTTGAATGCTGAAAGTAAGAGGCAAAATGCAATTCTGCTGATGGTTCACCCGTCCTCCAGGATGGAGAGAGCATCAGCAACTGTTCTATGATTATTTCGAATGACATACATGGGGCCCATGGAGAGATTATTCAGCTGAAGTTTACACAGTAGGCAGGGAATTATGCCGAAGGAAATACAAGCACTATAGCGCCTGCATCTAATTTATGCAGTTTCCCTCACAGGCTTTCCCTATTTTTGAGCTCAATGCTAATGTCCATAAAAACCCAGAAGGTTTTTATATACATAGAATTTCTGTGTGTTATAGCCAGAGAAAAATATATTGAAGTGAATGTTTGCCTTGGAAAATACATTTTTGCCTAATATAACTGATTGTTTTTAATCATATCTGTTATAAGTGTAGCAGGGTGAATTGCAGTCTGGCTCATATGACATGATAGATCAAAATCAAGTTATTCTCAACACAGCGTTTGATGCCGACCTCGAGCTCTGACAGCATGCAAAAGAACAGATATGCTCAATTTTATGCACCTCTCTACTATTTCATGCTGTGTTGTGTACTATTTTATTTTATGTTGGACTTTGTTGTAGCAAAACTGATTTCAGTTCTCATATGAGAGCAGATTTTTCCTCGTTTTGGTAAAATTTGGGATTCTTAACCAAGCTTGGAAACTGAAAAGCAATTGGAAACAGTTTCTTGATTCAGCAATGTGCTGTGTTGAAAGATACTCACTTGTTAAACCCCCGTCCTTCCAGTAATGTCACTTACAGGGCAATGCTGCAGGTTATATGTGAAGCTCCAGCTATCAATTCCAGTCCCTTTCATCAGTCCAAACTGGTTTTGCTCTGCTTAAGCTAAGTCTTGGTTGTTTGTTTTCATTCAATAACTAGAATTTGAGATTGAGTTGGAGCTCTAATTGTGCCGTGGTCGGTGGAATTTGTTTCTTTTCATACTGCAATCCAGCCAGTGTGGCTTGGTGTAATTGAAGGACTCAGATATGTCAAGGGGCAGAATTTGGAGGCTAAGTGTCCATTTAATGCTTTTCCTGTGCCTGACAGTCATATTGCTCACTTTGTTGACAGATGATCTATACATGCGTGCAATGAAATTCTTATGACATTGGAGATTAATTTGTGGCCTTGCCGGTCTGGTCTGTACCGTAAAATTTACCATCTGTGAACATAAATTTTGCCCATTATCTTAGGTGGGTTGCCACTAGACATAGTTTAACCATAAAGATAGGTGAAATGGGCTATGTTGCCATGATTAAACTTTTTTATGGGCTACCTAGTTTAAAAAAAGGGAAAAATGAAGCACAGCTTTGAGATTCCAGCAGGACTAATACATGCATCAGTGTCACAAATTTTCAGGTACTTTTTGTCTTTTGATGCATGGGAGTATCTCTGTTACCTTCTTTACTGACAAACTTAGATGAAACATAGTAAACGAGGAAAGATGGAAATCATGACTAAAGAAGGGGTAACATCAACTTTTGTGCTATTTACTAAGCAGAAGAAGTCTCCTGATATACATGGAGGAGTTGTAAAAGAGACAAGAGAAAACAATTCTTGCTTAATTGGAAGGACGGAAATCTCATCCAAGAGCACTGGGAATGGCTTGCATTTCTTTTGTGGTGTATGTTATTATTTAACTCCATCTTGAGACTCAAAGGGTGTATTTAAAAGAAAAATGGGCGTCATTTTGTACAGCAGGAAAATGTTTAATGGAATAAATGGGTAATCGCCCCTTGGTTATAGGAAAGAAATGAGGACACTCTCTTTATAAATGAACGGCAGAGTTTTGTCCTGTTTTCCAAGTCTCCGCATTTAAACCGTCAGTGAGGATGTGCTGGTAATGAAGGCTGAGCCCTAATAGCAATTTGTCGAGTCACAGACAAAAAGTGGGTTTGTCGGCATTCTTTACATGTCCCTAACACGAACGACCCATCCTTCTTTTATGCCCGATCAGAATAGAAGCTGAGATTGGAGATATTCCAGGAATAATAGTAAGGGGCTGAAACCAGGTAATGAATCCCACGCTAGAGAAATGAAAGCGGCTGTGGTCGGGATGCGGTCCTCTGTCTGGAGGGGAATGGCGGGACCGTGCAAAGAAACCTCACTGTCATTCGGTGCCTAGGCAACCTCAGGGAAAAAGATTATCCGCTTCTCTCTGCCATGCTCCACATATTGCAGGGCAAAGATTACTTTTTGATTTTTGGATGAACCAGTACAAGGTGTAATACACGCCAGTTGGCTTTTACTGATTATTCTCACTAGGAAAAATGATATTAAGGATTTATATTAATAAACATATATCCATATGGAGGAGGTTATGTCTCCTGCTAAGGAATAAAAATTGCACAGGCCATTAAAACTGACTTACAAGGCTTCTGCGTTAATAATGAAAGATCTGTAGAAGTGTGAGCAGTCGTCTAGAAGGCCAGAAAAAGATCATTAAGAGGATGTCTCCTGCCAATAGCTGCCAAGAGCAAACAAGGGAAAGAAAACAGAAGGTTTTAGATCTGGAAATGCATAGAAAATGAGAGCATACAGACTGTGGGGAATGCAGCCTGGCTGTGTATGAGGAGGAGGCTCTGCGTGGCCTTCATCGCTTGTAACCAAGCTGGTATGAATGGGGAAGCAGGGCAGGATTATTACTGGTGAGAGAAATAAATGATTAACTGAAAGATCATTTTAGGATGAAAATTCAGCAGAAGTGAAAGTGTTGAGAAAGGGGAAAATATACTTCTGAAATTAATCAGAAATGCTAATTCAGATTTAGAAATAATTACAGAATTAAAGCATTACTGGTGACTTGGGAATATTTGTTTTTTACCCTAAGATTTTAATAAACCCAGAATGAATGTTTAAATTTGTTATTTCTTTCTTTTCTCTGAATGTACATTGAACTAAATGTAAAATATGAAATAGTAATATGTAATATTAATAAAAAATATAAAGCACTGCAAAGTCTGGAAATGCCAGAGATGTCTGTGCAACCTTAATTCAGTCCCCATGTATCTACGCATTATAACATATTCCTCAAAGATAAATTCACACTATTTTTTTCCAGATCTCCTGCTTCATTTGATGCATACATTGCCTTACTCCCACTGTTTTCTTTTCTTTTATCACTGAACGGGAGAGGGAGTAACATCCTTTCAGGACCCTTGCAAAGCCTGAGGGAGCTGTCACCAGAATTTTTTTTAGCTTGGATAAACCATTTCTGTAGATTCTCTTTCAGAAAGGGTTGAACCATTCTTTCATTTTTCTTATTTCTGTTTGAGACAGGCACGTGGCCTAGGAAAAGTGGCTTCAGCTGATGAAAGCCTGGCATTATGGTATGGAGTTATAAATTTCAGAAGGATGTTGTATGAAGTAGTTAGACCTGAATCTGTGTGGACTGAAGTGAAAAAGGCATCTTCCCTGGGTACCTGCAGGCAGTGCATGGCTGTGCTGCACCCGGGTGCACGAGCCAACCTGCCCTGGAAGTAGTCTTACCACACTGCCAGGCTTTCTCTCCTTTTTACGTGCTTTAAGATAACCTTCTCTGCCCTAGGCACACTGGAGAGGGAGAAGAAAAGAAACGACCCCCTCATACAGTCTTAAAACCAGTTAAAAATGACAAAAAAAAAAGCTCCTTCCTAGAGCTCGAGCAGTCCTAAAAGCTTAAAAACCGATGGATATCCGACAGTGAATAAATGACCCAGTGAATCCTGAAAGACCCCACAAGACTACAGTCAATAAAGCTTTTTAATGGAATTTTAGATAAAGGTCAACTATCTGCTACAATAATCAGCCGTCCGCGATCACTCTTCACAGGAATAAAACGGGCAGAGCAGCAGCCCCACGCGACAGCGAGAAGGTCTTGCTAGTTGTTGGATATTGGCTTTGAAGCACTTCCAGACGGGATCGCAGAGTCGTAGTGATAAAACACTCTTTCTTATTGAGACGTTTTCTGAGGCGACTTCTGTTGTCCTGCAAAAGGGGTCTTGAATGTGCTGCTTTGTCCAGAAACACAGCTGCTTGTTACTGCGGTGTTATTAAGGTGCTGTTAAGGTAAAGGAGGATGAGACAGTGACGGGAGGCTGTGGTGCTGAGTTTGGGAGACTGTGGCAAGTGTCCCCGCTGTCTGCCGCTCCCCTCGCCCTCCACAGCCCTGGCTTAGGGATGCTTCCTTCTCCCACGGGAGCAGGGAAGTGTTCGTAAGAATTGGAGGGGAGGGGTTGACCAAAATGCAGAATTAGATTAATTAAAAATATTTAGCCTGCGTGTGTATTTCAGTAGTGTTTTTCACTATGAACGTGAATAGTTTGACTGCTAGTTATTTTTGACAGTTTGGGAATATTTCACGTGTATGGTGGGGGAACACTGAGTACAGCTGGAATGAAACAAGGACCCTCTTTCCATTGGAAAAAGTGTTTGGTTTGCCTTGAAACCCTACTTTTTCTTCTATTCGAGTCCTGCCAGCAGCACAGCTATCTCATTCATCTGCCCATCTGCATCTATGAGCGCTAAGGATGTAGCAATGTTATGTAAATTAATTTGCTGTATCTCATATTCAGAACCATAAAGTAGAAAAAAGAGTTAGTTATGTTGATTTTAAGTCAGTTGGTGTGTGAGCAGGCTTCTCGTCTCTGCAGTACTGAACTACTGAACTACAAGTGGGTAAGCAGTGCTGTGTGTAACTGGTGGTAGTGCATCTTGTTTGACACATCAGATTGTTTTGCACGTGTGTGACAAATAAGGTTTACAATAGGAGTCCCGACAACCTCTTGTCTGCCAGCATGTTAGCAGACACTGCTATACTCTGAAAACGGAGATGATGTGAAAAGCGTTTCCCGTGGATTCGGAAAGTGCCAATACGCCATGTGACTTGACACAAACTCAGCCTTGTTGACGGTAATGGAAAGAGATTTTACATTTTTAAATGGTTCGGGTTCTACAAGCTTGTTCCTAGGCTGATCCCCATCTCCGAAAGCTTCGACATGACAGCTCCTGCTAATTAACTCCAGGCAGCTCCTGCACAACTCAATGCTTGCTTCAGGGCCAGGTGCGGATCTGCAGAGCACTGTCAGCAGATGTGGCATGGTTGCATTGAGAGCAAGGTATGAACTGTGGTTAAAATGCTTGCGATGCGGAGCGTGGCTGGGAAGGAGGCAAGTGGATTTTGGAGGAGACCACCGCTAAAAGGACGCCCTTGGTTTGTTGCATCTGCTCAGACTCCCTGTATGCAATGTGAAGGCGTGCTGGTAGTGATCGCTCTTGGATGAGGAGCTGTGTCTAAGGGGCTGCTGAACGTTCAGCCTCTGTAGTCTGCACGGAGCATTGCCACTGCTCTTCTCCAAATCTTTCTTTTGCTGGGGGCTATCCTGTCTGTAGTTATTGTCTTGCAGGAAGAGACAAGTGATTTACCCCTGCTGTGATTAACATTGGTGCAGATATGAAATGGGAAGGGAAAGCCACCGAAGATGGAATTAGGAGCTGAGTTTTGCCTGTGAGCACCTGGCTCTGAGTTCAGTTACCTCTGTTAATGAACACAAAGCTGCCTTCAGGTGACAAAACTGCTTAAATATACAGTATCACAAAGGGTAATTTAAGGAAGACACCTGCAAGATAAACATTTTCTTAATCCTTTTTTCTTTTTTTTCCACCTCGTACTCAGGCTGGGAATACAGGTCAGAAACAGTTCCTGTCTTTGAGTGATCATTTCAAGTTTAGGGACACGCTGTGGCTTTTTGCAAACTGTGTTTCCTAGTGAGTGAGTCCCTGGCAGGGAGCTTGGGGGGGGTGTCTTTGTTTTGGACAATATGCTGAGTGGTCCCTGCTTTGTGCTGCCAGACAATGATGGCATTGATCAGCTTCTTGTACGGCTCTTCATTAGCTGGCAGTGCAGTAAATCACGGTCTTGTTTAAACAAGTCAGACACAACAGTGATTTGGTCGTTGATGCAGTTACTTCTAGTGTGTAATGCATAGTATTAAAAGAAAAGCACAAAAATGTGTCTACTTTGAAATTTACTTTCTTCCCGAGATAAATGTTTTGGGCCATGTGTTGCTGTCATTTTATCCTGGTAAAAGCCATATTACTATCCCATGAAGCTGATGAAGTATTGCTTTGAGTGAGCACATTGATTTCAATTTCTTCATATTCCCACTGATGCAACAGAGAGTTGCTTTCGTCCTTGTGTTTACCCGTAAGCTTTTGCATGGTCTGATGCAAGAAGGCCAGTGTGATGGTTAGCTGACAGCTTTGTGGAGGGAGGACTTTCACAAAGAGCAGGAGACAGAATATTGCAAGAAAATTGTCAATGTATCTTCTTGTTTTGGGTGCTCCTCCTGCCCGCCCCCCCCCCCCCTCCCTTTATGTCAAAAAAGGACTTGTAAGAAATGGTTTTGGACAAATCAGAGCAGGGACCTGTGCTCTGTGTGAGGTATTTAATGCTTCATATAGCTGCCATGTGTGCCTTGGATGCTGTACTTGGCCAGGGCATGAAAGAAATCATATTAACAAAGTTATTGGATCCCAGATGAATCAAAAGAGCTGCAGGAGAAGAAAACAGTGACAAATGAGTCTGCCATCCTGAGGCTCAGCAAATGGTGCTTACAGTTAAAGCTATTTCACTTCTTGCACCGTTAGACCTCAAGCCCTCCAACGCTGTGTGGGCAGTGGGGAGCAGGGCAGCGTGAGGAAGGTGATGCCTCGTGCCGGCAGAAGGCCCTCACACAGTGGGGCCAGTGTTGCTTTTCATGGGGGTATGGCAGTGGCAGCTCTTCTTGAGCTTCCCAGAGCCCGGGGAGCTGCTCCTGCGTGGCAGGGTTCATCTCTCATCTCCCCCCAGCTTTCCATCTGCCACCCTGCCCTGAGCAGTGCTGGGTGTCAGTGCCCTGTATGGAGCAGTGCTTCATCCTGTGTTGAGAGTTACGTACAAATACATAAGACGAAAACATCTCTAAAATATATTCTCCTTAGGATCCCTGTGGAGATGCTGTGGATATTCCCAGCAGAGGAGGAATTGGTCAGAGCAGCAGTATTTCCAGGGGTATCCCAACGAGGAGGGTGCCGTTGGGAGGGACGTATTCCAGCAGCCCCATGTTTGTGGGACAAATTTGTCACCCTTATCACTCTGAGCCATCAGGCGTGGCTCCAGCAGGTTTCCCTCTGCTCCTGCTGTGCTTTTGTTTAAGTTGCTCACTAAGACCAAAATATACCTTCCCCTCCCCACTACATCCTTTTAAAAATTTTCCTGCTAAGTGAACTTTCTCGGTTGCTTTTTTCTCGCTGTGTGGCCCAAGCTTTTGTGGTATTAATGAAGGAGTCCTCAAATGCATTTTCACTGAATCCTCATCTCTAATTGCGCTGGTCCTAGAAGACAGCAAGTGGGAAAGGAAGAGAAGCAGAAGTGGGGGATAGGCAGTGCCTTGTTCATGGGCTTTCTAAGCATCTACTCAAGTTAATGAGGGTCTGGGCAAGAAATGTGCCAAGCGGCCACAGGAAGCACACGTATGAGCGCTTTGATGCAGATCCCTGATGGAAGATGGTGATAAAATGCACCAAGTGATGCTTGGGGACAGTCTGAAAAGTTTGTCCCCTCCTGGGAGGTGGCAGAGGGTGAGGGAGAAGCGGTAGCAGACTGTGAGAATCTGGACCGGGATCCAAATGCATTGTGAGTTTTGGGTTGTTTTGGATCTAGGAGCTTGGCTCTGGCCCATCTCTAATTTAATTTGCCTGGCCAGAGTCTTCTCTCTCTTACACAGAAAAGAGGGGTGATTTAATTGACTTCCGTAGAGTTGCTTAGGATTTGTGCCAGTAAAACTATTTGAATTTGGTTGTGTGCAAGGCACGTGTGTGTGCCAGTGTTCTGGCTTCGTATTTCTGATAATTACTGGGAAATTTGTTAGGGGCAGTAGTAACCCTTGGTGGGTGGGTGGATAGGACGGAGATGGATAGGGAACGGTCATGTTTTGGGTACTGTTTTTAATGACACACAGCAACACTAGTAGTACAGTCTTAATTATGGCGTTTCCTGCTGTTATCTCCATAATGTGGCATAAGTACCTATGCTCTTCAGCTAGGATGACTTTTGACTCATTTGCCAAAGCTAATAACCCTTTAAAAATAATTTAAACCTTTTCAGAAGTATTTCACTGATGCTCTTGGGACCAGTAGTCCTTTATTTGCTATGGAGCAGATACAGAATGAATAGCAGTACTGTGGACTCCCTCAAACAGTGACCTTATGTGAGATGTTGTGATTACAGCAATTAAATCCTCTTTGCCAAGGCAACCAGGGCTTTATTTCAAACTGAAGTTAGTTTTTTTTTCCCCAAATGAATCTCTTCTGCATGCATTATTCATTTTTCTTTGGAACATTTAGCCTGTATGAGTTGCACGAGCTCAAATTCAGTATTATTATTTATTAATTATTACATTGAGGTAACATCTAGGACAGCCTGCCTGAAGGGGTCAGAGAGCGCAGAGTTCCCCTGTGCAGCCAGAAGCAGAACAAGGCCATAACCCTTGTCTTGGGTTGGGGTTGAAGACTTAACAGCATTTCTAGAACAGCTTGTGAAGAGTTTTGCATTTGCTTTTTGCTTGACTCCATAACCCATGCCAAGGAAGTTTGGGGCATTTCGGTCCAGTGGGTGCTTAGGCCAGTACAGTTTTGACCATACTCTTAAACTTTTTTACTTAAGTATTTGAAAAAAAGTAGGTCACGTCAGCTCAGGCTTTCTAAGTCCAACTAAGTCTGGGTGACTTGAACACTGAACTTCCTGTCGCTGTGGCTCTTGCTTGGAGAGGGGAAGGTCAGTGATCAGAAATTATGGTTAAGATGGAACATTTTCTTCAAGAATTTCTGGGAATTCTAGCTTAGGATGGTTTTTCAATTCCTTTTTTTTTTTTTTTTAAGAAAAAAATGTTAAAGCAGTGCCTATAACCCTTGCCTTGAATGTGCTACATCCTCATTTTAAGATTGAGTGAGTTCGTTGTCTGTTTCTGCTATTATATAAATAGCATCCTGATTGACAAGAAAACTAAAATTATTCTGTTTAAATCTGTACTGCTCTCCTAAGAAATCTACATTCATTATTCCTGGGATGACTGAAAGATTTACAATAGTTTATAATCTGGTATAATTTCATTCTTCTTCTTGGTATTATTAATCACCTTGTCATAAAACGTCAGGAGAACTTTGTTCAGCTTGCATGATTTGGGCTGAGAAAGCCATACTTTTAATATTAATGTTTCTTAGGAAATTGAGTAGATATCTTTGCATTCTGGGAAACATGAAATGGATGAATGATGTCCTTTGACTAGACATTAGATGCTTACAGGGTGCTGAAGTTGAAGAATGGTTGAAAGAAACCTGCAGCTGTACCACCTTGGGAAGAAAAATGACCATGCAAAGCAGATCTGGTTCAGGTCAATATTTGGTTGTAGACATCTGAAATCAGGAGTACCGTGGAGGCTGGTGTTCGTGCTTGATCCTTCTCCGTGTTAGTGCTGGACGGCTGTGCAGGTGTGGCCGTGTTGATGGCGGTGTCTCGTTGGTGACATGAAAGCCAGGTCTCAATTATTTGGTCATTTAAAGATTCTGGGTTGCATTTCACAAGCCCAGAGGCAGTAAACCAGGATCCTGGCTGGGTTTCAGCTTCAGTAATTTCAACTTGCCAGCGCAGATTCTCTCTGCCTCTTAAATCACATTCACTATTTTTCACTTCCTTTGCTAAACCGCTGTGTCCCCCGTGCTGTTGTTGATGATAATAGTTCTAATGCTTAGCCTATTTATGTAACGTTATTTTATCTGTAACGTCTCACGGTGTTTTTACAAGAAACGTCTGTCATTGCTTTCATTTTAAAAATTACTATTTTTATTGCTCACGTTCCAGTGATACACTCAAATACCAGAAATTCCAAAAGGAGGGAAGGCAATACTCCTTCTACCCCCAAACTGTTATTTTTGAATAAGGACTGTGGGGCCGAGGGGATGTTCCTGCCCTTTCTTTTAGCTCTCTTACCAGGGCAAATGTATTTGGGATGGCCAAAAGAGTACCCAACACAAGGGTGGTGAGTTTGGTGGGCAGGGCGGTGCCATCCTGTGCGTGCATCCTGTGCTGGCCCCCAAACGGTGATGCCCACCCAGTCCACCTTCCCTGGGGCTCTGCCCCTCCACCTGTCCCTTAGAGGCCCGGGCTTTTCCCAGCCCACCTGTACCCCTCCATGCCGGGCCTCCGCACAGGGGAGATTCAGGACGACTACACAGGCTCGGATCTGTATGCAGGCCAGGAGAGGGCAGAGTGGACTTGTGTCTGGCTTGTGTCTGAAGCAGAAAACACAGGCAAAAGTCAACAGCAGGTCGGGAGGGGGATAATCTTGGGCAAGGATGTGGCTTGGGGCTGGCACAGGTGCCCCAGCTGGGATGGGAAGCTACTTCACTGGCTGTGATCCTCCTGAATGGACGCAACGCATCACCTCAAAAATGTCTCTGTGGGGGAAATTCAGCAACTTGTTCACCCAGTGGTGCAAGCCCTCTGCAAAGGGTCAGAGACCCGGCAGCCTGGAAGGCTCCCCCAGGTATTATTTCTTACTGAGAAGGAGCAGGTCTCTGCTGGGGTGTCCTCCACACATCCTGGGGGGCACGCGGGCAGTAGACAATGGCTGTGTGCTCCTGTATGCAATCTTGCTACCCAAAATTAAAACGCATGTAACATGTTTTTTTTCTTTTTCTTTTTTTTCCCTCTTTTCCTTAAATGATTTCTAAAAGGTGCGCATTTTCTTTTTATTAATGCACTGTGCCCCTTGTGTGTGCTGGACATTGCAAATGCACTTAATAAAGCAAACTTCTCTGCTGGTCTGTAGGTTAAGAAGCTATAAGTGAACTTGTCTCTTTGCAGAGCAACTTTATTTTGGACTTGAAAAACAATGGAAATGTAGTTAATGTTCAGCCTGACAGAGTCTTAGCAAACATATTAAGGGCTTCATTTAATAAAATCATATTTCACTTTCATAGACAAGAAGCAGAATAGAGTTGAGTCTTTTTTAATGAATAAAGTCCTTAGTAAGGCACTTGCAATCTTTCTTTATGTGAGGCTCATTCTCAGGTTTTTTATTTTAGGAGCCAGGGAGATTTAGTGCAGCATTTTCTAAATTGTGTCGTGCTTCCTTTGGAACAGAATGGAAAGGGAAATGTATCTTAATGTTAAACAGACGTGAAACAAAAATGTGGTTTTTCCCAAAAGAAAAGTTAAACATTTGCAAGAAAAATGTTCTTCACGGAAATTTCAATTCTGTTAAAAACACATTTACTGTCAGAAAATAATGGTGCTGGATGAGCTCTAATACTAAACCAATTTGTGTGTACCACGGGAGTGGACTTTTTCGGTCTTTTGTTGTAAGTCATGCTGGAAGGGCTGCCACTGGGCTACAAGAGCACAGATATTTTCACACTGGGATTTATGTCTACTTGAATTATGTGAATAAGTCTATTGAAATACAACTGGGAAAAAAAGTCGTCATGTGACTTATTATGAAAATGTTGCTTTTTACTCCATTCAACGATGTTTGAGCAGCACCATGTATTTTTCTCTCAGATTTTTTTTTTAAATTATTTTTTCTTAAATACCCTCTTTGCACAGTGTCTTGCTTGTACTGTGCACAGACCATGCGACAGCAGACTCCTGATTTCTGGGTAACTGGACTGCTGCAGCTAACAAATAACATTAATGGGCTGGGTTTGAGCCGCTTTCCCAGGGCACCGGGGTTGCACAGTGCTCTCCTTTCCTTCATTGATCCAATTTGTTGAGATCAGCAGGTGCACCAAAGCATGCAAATTTAAAATTTGCTTTGAGGAAAATTGAGTGGCATTTTTGCCTGAAATGAGCTGTTTTTCTGAATATCTCTGCCAGCTAGCTTGCTTGGGAGAATATTTGCAGAAATGGAATGCAAAAGTGGTACAAACGCAGCCAAATTGAATACATTTACAGATGTAAAGGGCTTGGCTTTTTTAGGCTTGCAAAACTCTTTGGGGTGAGGACTGTCACTTTGTGTAGATTTATAGCGTCTTACATAATAGCTCCCTAAACACATTGGCCTTCAGGTGCCACTGCAGTCTGATGGGTTTAATAATGGTGATGGTGATAACGCTGGTCCCACCCAGCTTATAGACCCGCAGGTTTCTAAGACAGCGCAGGTGCCTTTTATCCTCTCTGGTCCACAGTCAGTCATGCTTGATAACAGTGTGAAAATTGGATTTGTCAACTAGTAATCCCTCAGTGATTGATAATTAGTTGTAATTATGCACTGTTTAAGTGCTATGGCGAGAAAATTGAAGTTTGTGGCCGGAGTAGGAAATGAAGAGTGGCAGGTACACCAAGCCATTTGGTGTAAGAGAAATTCATTTAAAGAACTGAATTTGCACAAAGAATGGTGAGTTAAGCTGCCTTCTATAGCTGGGCCATGTCACACAGCTGTAGGGGTAGTAGTGTTTAGGCTAAGCAGGCTAATGTAGTCCTTAGTGATCTTGCTGACCATAAAGCATCATAACTTGAACAAAGAGGTTTGCTTTTGATTTATAGTCTCCCAAAAATGGGCCCAGTGTGAAATGTCATGAACAAGCCCTCATTTGTGAGGCAATATCCTTTGAAACTTCTACTGTGTTTATAATTAAAGATCCTCCCTGGTTTAAATTTTTATCTAAATGGTTTGGTTTCAGGAGGAGGAGGAGAGGTCTTCGTTTGCTTCTCTTTGCTTTCTTCTCTGCTCAGAGCAGACCAGGTTTGCAGATGACAGAGATATTATTCCAGCTGTTTCTTTGGAGGCTCTGAAAACCCAGTTGTGTGTGTCCTGGGATTTCTGTACAGACTTTCCAGTTAGATCTGCCAGTGGTAATTCTTCTCAGTCAAGGAGCCAGAGAGGGTCTTTGTTTCTTTGTCTGTATATCCATGGGTGACTTCTGCTACCTCTTATGTCCGATTGTCATTCTCTAAATAGACATGCAAAATGAAACTCTTTAACTGCAAGGAGGTGAGAGTGAAATAGCTGGAGTAGACCTATTACCCAGTGGTATGTGAGAAAGAGCCAACAAAATTTATGGGTTCTGAAGGACCAGTGTATTTTTAAGCTTCTTGTATTCCTACACTTCACAGCCAAGATTAGCAGATTGTTGACAGCTCCATGGTATATTTGCCATCACCTGGCTGGAGTCTGAAGCAAGTGATAAATTTTTAGTTTGAATGAGCTTGTGTGACATGCAATGACAGATATATTTTTGTTACTACAAGTATGTAGCGTGTCCTATGGTTGGGGATTTTGGTGCTATTCTTGGTGTGTCCTTGAGTGATTTGCTTGCTTTCCTTGTGCTTCTGTTTCACCATCCAAGAAAAGATGGAAAAAATGACATATTCCTCATATGCTGTGATGGCTCATTCTTTTTCTGCGATGTTGGAGCCTGACACAGACGCGTACCATTTTCATTGAGCTCAGTAAAGACTGTCTGCTGGCAGGAGGCAGTAAGTGCTCTCCAGAAAAGAATCCAACATTTCCAGTTGCTGTTGCTGAATTTCATGTATCTTGGGTATATGTCGCATTAACTTAGATTAAAAAACTTGGAGTGTTTTTGTAGTGATACTACTATGTCCTGGGAAGATTCCCCTCCCAGGATACACATTCAATATGGGGGAAGGGACAGTGTGAATCAATTTTGTCCTCACGTGACTGAACACCTAGAGGAACTGAATTTGCAGAGTTTGGCATGTGGGTAAAACCATAGTGCTATACATTGGCGAACTCTATTCAAATGAAGAAAGATAAATGATAGTTTATTGGATTCCCTCCTCTTTATAGTTTCTGGTGTCTAAATTTATATCAACAAAGTGAAATCTGTCTTCCCCAGACCTTTTAAAATGTCTTGCATATATCAGCATTAATAGGATGTAGCTGCATTGAAGCTGGTATTCTACTGCTTGAGAAATACCGGAGTCAGACGAACTGGCTTTGCTTGCAGTGGGAGAAGGAAGAGAAGTACAGTGTTACACCCCAAATTGGGGGCTTCTGTTTGCTGGGGAGCTGGAGCTGGCTACAGACTGTGCTGAAGACGATGTCATCTGTGACAGATCAGCGAGAGAAATGGTGGCACAAACAATGTTCAAAACCACTGCAAAGTATAGCTGAGAACTGGGAGGTCTGTTTAGGTCTAGAAATTGTCTATCACTTGTAACAGCAGCTTTTATCAGCTTGAAAAACAGGACGTTTGAAAAGCAAGTAATTATTTTATTCCCTGGAATAGGAACATCGAATTTTCTCACTGAAGACCATTCAGAAATATATGCACGCTAACTACTTCAGTTCTTCACCTGGAGGATAAAAGCAGCAGTTTCCAAGCCAGGTAATACATGTCTGTTTGATGTGACTGCTGGGAGGAAGCAAGCAGAGAAAAGAAATTCTCTGAGAAGGCTGCTGAGTCTGCCGGGGAGGCGAACGGACAGAAGTGCAACGCTGCAGTGCAAAGGCACTTGAAAGCAATTCTACTTGTGCATGCAGCACAGGGACTATGGGAAGCTGGGAAGCTGTCCCTTCCCTTCAGTCACACGGTGAAGCAGGGACCTGCTCCTGAGGGTATACATAGCATATGTGTGGCAAATGGGCTCGTGCGGGGCCCCATTAGCTTGTGCTGTCTGCTTTCTGTGGCTGGCGTGCCATGGGGGCGCTTGGCAGAGGTTCATTTCGGTGGAAAACAGTGCTCTGTAAGGGGATTTTACAGTACGTGCACATGCGGACTCCCCAGATCAGGCCTGATTAATGAATTTGGCCAGAAAACCAAAGGGAGTAGCCAGTTTGGGAAGTGGCACTGCTGTCCGTGCGAGTGTCCCCGAGAGCTCAGAGCATCTGTGCCCTCCAAACTGCCAAAGAGGGAGCAGCAGCAATCTTACGAAGTGGGTAAAATAAGAAGCTATGCATATGCAGTAGGTATATGTGTAAAAGAGCAAAGCCCCCACCTCTACTGGATTGTGTATTCGTACTGTTCTGGAGAAAGGTTCAAACTCTGTCCAGAAATGGGTCCTTCTGAATTTGAGAGCAGTTTAATGGTAGAACATAGCAAACAAAAAAATGTGAATATGCATAAGTAAAATGTATACTTTAAACTTCATGTCATATGCTTTTAGATTTCCTAGACAGTTTTCTGAGCTTTTAAACCCTGGATGATTCCAGAGAGCAAGAAATTTGGTGCCAAAAGTCCATCATGTTATAGGGCTTATGCCATTTTTACATACCTTGGGGTGAAGGGTATAGGAATTCATAGATTACAGGGATTAGTCTTGTTTATTTTAAGTGTAAGTATGCAAGGCAAACATATTTGAAACAAAGGAAGTATCCATGTCCATATACCCAGTTTACTTTGAAACAGCTTAGTTGTTTATGTAAATTATTTTGCCTTTGTGTTGCAAAAATGGAGTTGGAGGGTGGTGCTGGGAAAACCAGAAGAGGACAGAGAAGCAGAATTAGCTTGAAAACAGAAATCTTGGGTGGTGGAGACTGAGAAGCATCAAGAGATGGGGAAGCCGGCTCTTTCCATATCAACGAAATTTTTTGCTTTTGTGCAGGCAGAGCAAGGAATTAAGCCTGGGCAAAAAGCTTGAGGGGTGCCACATGTGGAGCTGGCATCCTCTGTCTTGTTTTAGTGTAGCTGTGTTTCATGGGGGAGACGAGGGGCAGATGTCTGGCCCAGAAGCACCTCTCGTTAGGGTTTGATTCTGCCTCCATGGCAGTTTTCTGCTGCCTGCTTCTCACTCAGCTACCCACACGTCCTCCTCCAACAGTGGTAGAGACACTCTCCGAAGCACCTCCAAAACTCTGATGTGCTTAGACATCAAAAATGGAAGGTGTACCTCTCTTGCTACAGAGTCGTGGTGATCGCTTGCCTTAGGGGGGAGAGCATATGTACAGCAAATGGACACTTATATAACCCTATTAGCTTATACTGTATGATTTCAACTGTTGGTTTGCCACAGGGGGTTGGGGGAGAAGAATTAGGTAATATAAATAGAAAGATGACATCCTCAAAAAGAGCGCCATTCAGCACATATTGCTGGCTGGCCTCATGGTTCAGAGCCGATAAGCAAATTTGGCCTGAATCCTGTTGCAGCATTTTACGATGGCATCAGCATAGCAGAAGAATTGGCAATATCAGCAGAGGTGGATGCTGTGGATGTGATTCCTGCCATCCGCTGCCCGCAGCTCTGACTGCGGGAGCCTGCCTCTCAGTGGCAGAAACCTAGGGCCAAATTAATTGTGATTAATTTTGATTATGGACCATTCCCTTTGAAGTGACTCTCGAGATGAATTTGTCCCATGCGTGCTTTAAATGGCAAGTTGCTCAGGAGTGCTTCTGCTAATGCATCCTCCAGGTTTATTTCAAATATCCTTTTTCTTTCTTTCAGCGATTGGTAGCTGGTACAAATGCAGACTCTTTGCATTAATTCCCCACAGAGCTTCTATGCCATATTTTTAGGCTTTTGAGTGGCAAACATGAAAGCGTTATGGTAATGATCAGGGCAAATTCTTGTGTTCTTTATTCAGATATCAGTTAGGAAAAAAAATCTGTGATGCTTAATCATGCAAAAATCCTACTAAGAACTTATTTAAGGGAGGGTTTGAGTGGGGACCTCAAGATTTGGCCCATAGTACATGATGGATTTTAACAACATCTAGGTAGTGATTAGGTG
Organism: Ciconia boyciana; assembly: GCF_034638445.1. NCBI lineage: Eukaryota > Metazoa > Chordata > Aves > Ciconiiformes > Ciconiidae > Ciconia > Ciconia boyciana. Next base: position 11,081,947 of record NC_132948.1, read on the forward strand.
GAAGAATGTAAGTATAAATGGTTGAAGTGCTGGAGTGAAAGAAGAGTTAATAATATTGTCCATTCAACACCACAAGGAGCTGTTACATATTATTACATTTAAAGAAAAGGAAAGTACAATGAATGCACTTTTAAGCCAATTCCTCCCACTGTTCTTTTCATTTGTCTTGTGAATATTCTGTGGGACTGACTGAAGGCTTTGTCTGGTCTAGCAGGAGCCTCTTGGCTGCCTAATAGCAGTGCAGAAGGTATGGCACAGCACCTTTTCTTATTTATTTATTTACTTACTTATAAAAAGGAGTGTTTACAGAAAGCTGTGCTTCGACCCAGGCTTTGAGAAGAGCCACCTGTGCTTTACTCCTTGCAGTCTTCTGAAAGCTCCTGTGTTGAGAAGCACTTCTCACCATGAACAAACTGCCAAATGCATTTGAAATGGAAATTTCTGATTGAAATGGGCATCTCGGAGCTTCCAGCTGCTGGCGACCGTATGGCAAAACAATTGCAACGTTTGCAATTGCTTTGCAGAACCTGCTTATCTAACAATCAAGACAACTTTAAATATTTATTTGAAACTGGTTGGTTTTAAGTACTGAAGAGCACTGCTTTTTTTCCCCCTCTTTGTCCAATTAAAACAGGGGGAAGGCAGCCAGGGATCCTGTTTACCCATGCCATGAATGCTGAAGGTAGGTCATTTCAGGGCCTTACAGGTCTCTGTGGAGAAGGAAAGGAATTTGGAAATGCTTAGGTTCATTTGAAAACTGCATCTTGAAGACCTTTCTAAACAAATGTGAAAATTTCAGAGGAGGGATCAGGAGCACAGGAAAACTCTCTAGATTTTTTCCATTTGTAGGCAGCAGTTGAGATCGGCAGGGAGCTGCTCATTGCATGGCAGGCAGCAAGCCCCGAGGTGGGGGCACTGGCCAAAGGCTCAAATGTGACTTGGGTTTCTTCTTGTGCTGTTTTTCCTTGCCATCTTTCCCCATTTTCAGCTAGGGTAGACACTGACCTCCAGCTGTGCTACCTCCTTGTGTCCTCTGTTCACCCTTAAGCTCTGTGGTTGGGTAGTTTGTACTCTGGGGACTTTTTGGGTGGAAAGGGTGAAGGAGAGCTTTGCCTCTCACTTGGTCTTTACATTCTCTTCCACAGCTTGTTCATGAGTCTCCAGCAAAGCTTTTTCTGACTCCACAACTGTATGTCTCAAATGTAGGACTTTGGAGAAAAGTATTGTGCAGCCATCAAGGTGGCTGCAGCCAGCTGCCATGTCACGGGCTTGTGGCAACTGGGAAGAGAGGGGCTGTCCATCTCTGTGTCCCAGAAAGTCCTGCATGTAGGTGGAGAGGCTCTTTGGTGCAGAAAGTCCTCTGCCAACTAGCAAATGTGATTTTGAAAGTTATCCTTACAAGTCCTTCTGACAACTGTTCCTATTAGGAACTCAATCAGCACAGCATTGTGAATTCAGTCAAGTTTTCCCTTGACATGCAATGAATGTATTAAGTGATGAAATGTCAGTCAATCAAAGCAAATTTGCACTTATTCCAGAAAGAAATCTGAATATGTAACTGTTGTAGTGGTGATTGGGTGAGCAGAGATTTTCACAGTCTTTTTGCTGCATAATGAATCCTGAATAGACGGGTTGACCTCCTGGCTAATGTAGTGGTAATCCTGCCATAGCCAAATTGTTTCTCGTTTCTAACCATTTTTGTCCAAGTTTGAATCGCAGTGTTTCTGTCCTGGTTTGCAGCTGAATGATTTAACCTAAGAAAGGTCCTGAATCCCCTGTCGTATTTCCATGTACTCTTTGCAAAATTCTCTTCCTGAGCTGTAGAAGGTGATCAGGGATGAAAAGGAGGCCTTCTGGCATCCAGCAAATCTCTTATTGTTTAAGCAAACCGCCTCTTGTCTTGAGTCACCTTGAAGAAAGTAGGCTTTTCAGTAAACAAAAGGGAAAATCTGCTTAGTACATTTTTGGTTTTGATTAAGACCTTAACTTCTGGCAGGCTCTGCCGCTAATCTGCCTGATGTAGAAATGGGTACCTTTCAAGAAGCTGCAACCTAAAATTAATTTCTGCAAATGTATTCGCTCTCTGAAGAAACCCTACTAAGGATTTGAAATCTGGAAATGCTGAGGCTGTTGGGAAGCTTGTCCAGCTCAGGAAAAAAGAACTGAGATGTAGCGTGTGTGGGACGTGCGGTAGGGTTGAGTGTATCGGAGTCGGCTGTGGCAGGCGGATGTTGCGGCTGAGCTCGCGCTGCTTTCCTTGCTGTGCGCCGCGGGACTGTGCACTGGGGTTGCAGGGTGGGCACGGAGCTGAAACGCTGCCTCTCTTCAACCCTCTTCAAGTCCTTTCCTGGCGGGGAGGTGACAAATCCATTATCCTCTCCATGCGCTGAGGTCTTCTGGCTGCTGAGCCATACATGCTGTCGTTTCCCAGACAAAGCTTTTCCATTCTTTGTTTTTTGTAACACGTTTGCATTCATTGCTGCTACTTTGGCGTAGCGTCGCCTGGCTGTGTGAGCCTTTTGCAACACATTGCTTTGCTCAGCAATGCTCGACATCGACAGTGTTGAAAAGCAGCTCGAAGGCACTGAGGTCTCCTCCTTGGCTTGTTGCAAATGGGCACATCCTGAGATTTTTTCCACAGTTTTGTTCATGCTAAAGAAAACTTCCACGGAAGGAAGAATCTCAGCATTTGGCTTTATAACCTAAATGCAGCCCACTTTGCTGCATAAATGCAGGATGGTTTATCTGAGCGAGGGCTGCAGCATTGGATCCTTTTAGGGGCTCTTTTCTCCCTTGTTCGCCCTCCTCCTCCGCAGTGTATAATGCATTTGGAGCTCTCCAAGGCCATTTCCATAGCGTTGTGATTCATCGATAATTATACTGTTTTAAATCTACTGTTCGTTTACTTTTCATAAAAGTCCCCCAGCTTTAAAACCTGCTTTTAAACTTCTATTTCGTTCAAGTTTATATTGGTCTGCTGGAAAAAAAAAAACAAACCTATGCACTTTTATTGTCTTTTAGCATCTGCTTCATTATCCATTATATTTCAATACTTATTTATGCCATTGAAGGAATATAAATGTTGAAACATTCTGTAGAAAGCTAAATGAACTGCCAGCAGTATTTTTGATCAATTTAATAATTTTTCTTTCTGTTTGCAAATTGATTGTAAATATGCCTCAAGTTTTAAAACTTTGGTTGCCATTTGAAATTCTGCAAAGGGATTACTTGAATTGTTTCATACTAGGTGGGCTTGCAGGATTTAATCTGATCAGCTACAAGCTTTGTGGTAGTTTTTTTAAGAGTAACTCCTCTGTTTATGTAGTATGCTTGGGCTGGCAGCACGGGCTCTCCCAATGTATTGGCTTGCACGCTTTCTCTCTCTAGATCAGATTTTAACTGATTTGTAGGAGTTAAATGAATATCAATGTCTGTGCTGTTTTCTTCCTAACTTTGAATAAAATTCTAGCCCTTTGTTCTTGTGTTTGTTTTAAGATTCAGATTCTTGGTCTGCATTCAGATTGCAACTACTTTTTTCCCCAGTATTTTCTAGCTATTCTTAATGGGTATGGACTGCCGTGCCCACTTATTAGCCTGTTCTTTATAAATATTCTTTCATATAGCACTCTCAGAAGCATGTACAACATACAAAAACCTGAAAACTCTTCTGCTAAGAGTAGATTTCCCTTCAAATTTCTTTGCCCCATAGAGCAGAACTGACTTGTGCACAAGTTCTTAAGGTCAGCAAAATTGTTCCTTGTGAGATATTTAATGAAAATGAAATCTAAAATCAATGGTCATCTGCTGAGACAGCATCTTTCTAGAAATTTAAGATTTGAACTTACTGGTACTTCATAACCAACATCTTTCTATGATGGTCTCGGGGAATTCAAGGAGTCGTAGCATACTTTCTCCCCTTATGCAATGCTTTACCTGGCTACGTAAAAGTAATCTTACATCAAGTGTCATGTTCGGCGTAAATCGAGAATGTGGAGGAGGCTGCACTTTTAAACCAGTGGCAGGAAATCACATTAAATTCAATGTAATTACATTGTTCTAGAAATGTGATTATGTGTTTCAACTACCAGCCTCCCACTAAATTACTTTAGATCAGTCTCAATCTGTGGAATGAAATCTGCCTGATTTAGATGTAAAAGATGTAATAAATATAAAGAAGTGCAGTTTGCATTTATATTTTATATTCACCTGTGACTGTTTATTACATTCTCCAAATCTAGCCTTTCCCAATGCATATATCTCACCTGCTGCACGCAGGGAAATTGAACCCTGACTTCCCTTAATATCATGATTTAGTCTTTGCAGCACCACGTGTATGACATTAGCTACTTAATTTCATATAAAACTGCAGAGAGATCTTAACTGCAGGAATGTTCTGTAAAGAAAGGGTTTTCCCTTTAAGATAAAATGTTCCCAGGCTTAAGTACAACCTTGATTGTAATGGTGCTGCTGAGGTTTCACAATTCTAAAAAGTAAAAAAGAGGGATAATATTGGTATTTCTGATAGATGAGCGTTGGACTGTAGCTTGAAGGCCCACTTTTTGAAGCCTACTGCTGTGCTGGCAGGCAGAGTGTTATACCTGCAAATAGTTGTGCCTGAAGTTAATTGAGGATGATAGCTTGACAGTGAAGATTCAAGTCAGGAAGGCAACACCACCAGGAAAGAACGGAGCACTTTCTCAATGCCACTTAAAATCAAAGGAAGTCATCCATATATTTAGTGGGTTTTTTTGAATGGTGCCTTTGTAATTTGAGCTCTTCATCAGCAAATCAGATAATTTATAGCCTTACTATCAGATTAGAAAGCAGTCTCAGCCCCAGTAATATACTGGCTTCGCTTTTAATATCCACAAGCTATTGACGTTAGTAATTGAGAATAAGGTTTTGTATCAGCAATTACTTCCGCAGAAGACATTGTCACTTTAATGCCTTGGTGCTTGACTCTAGGATAAGGTCAGATATAGTGACAGTAATTGCTGGAGGAAATAATTGCAATCACAGGCATGCAGGCATCGACGAACACCACCTTTGCAGGAGACTGGTCTGAGAGCTGAGCTCTAACTTGATGTTAGTGTTGCAATTGGAAAACAATCGCAATTTGTAGGTGCAAAATTATGTCTACAAAAATATAAGGCAGGTTGCTTTGCTTTCCTTTCTTCATCCCTTGGTTCTTCTGTAGGAACAAGCAGAGTCACCCAGTCGTTGGAGCAGGCTGCGTTTCTCAGTCCTTTAGTCCCAATAGCATCTCCTGTGTGCAAGGCACCACAAGCATAGGTGACTCTTCGAGGGTGGAGAGTTTGATTTATGAATAAATCTTCTCAGCTGTCTCTTTAACTTAAGTACAAGATAACTTTAAGCTCCCTCCCACACCTCTTTTCCATACTAAGTCTCAGTGAATGGGACTTCCCCTTAGGTTTAATGAGTCTTTGTGGTACAGTCAAAGGACCTCAAAGATCCTCAAAAGATCTCAGCAGTACAATCAAAAGGACCCTGGAAATAAAGGTTTCGCAACTGTAGAAGCTGCTCAGATGTGCCATGAAGACGAGATAGGGAGGAGCATAATTAATCTTTCTGCCTTCTTCAAGATGTGTTAAGATCAGACCAGGTCATTTTCTCTGAAGAGCTGGGGAGGAGCTGGAGGGGAATAAGGGCTTGTCTCCAGGAATTAATCTCCTGGTCTCCAGGATTAGCCTCCTGAAATATGTCTGAAAGCGACTGCTGTAGCAGAACAAGGAACGTTTATTCCATCTTGGTGCATTTTATAAACCATTTCAAATATAATTAAGCTCCCCTTCTCCCTCCTGAATTATTTCTGAGTATTGATGGGCACGTGATGAGTGATCTTATTTAATGAAAAATACTCATTTTGTTTTTCACTGTTTTATCAGAATTTTCTTGGCCTGGGAAATACATTTTCTATTAGAGTCAACAAGAAGGCTGGGCTGATGAGACTGCATACAGGACTTTTACTAGCCCTGCTATCAAGCCTGGAGTACAGAGCTGTTCTGCCTGTCCCCATGTCCCCAGCTGAGGAGGTGTCTGCTCCTCTGGATACCCTGGGAGAGGAAGACTCCCAAGGGACAGTCCTTCCCTTCCAGGCTCAGGGAAGAAGAGCCACGAAGGCGCTTGTTTTACTTGTCCCCTTGAAGCAGGAGAGGAGTGGCTGCTGTTTCCCTGCTCAAGCATAACTAGTCATAATTAGTTTAGCCCTGGGTTATTGGTCCTTTGCTCTGTTAGATCAAAAGAGTGTGTGTGCGGGTGTGTACGTGTGTGTGTTTCTCATAGTTAAGAATTCTGGTGGAAAACCATGCTTGCACCATCCTCATTTCAGTCACAGCCGTTTTTTGACCGCCCCCAGATTTACAAGCAGATGTTAAGCATCTCTAATGCATGAAGATGATTTTGTCCCCAGATGCCAAGCTGTGAGACCATTGCGTGGCACCTCGGAGCCGAGAGCACAGCATGCTGCCCCTTGTTAAAATGACTTAACAGCTGATTTCCTTTATTGAAGGTTTGGAATCCCCCCTAAGCACAGCAGATTCCCTTGCTGAATTAGATCATCTTTCTGTGGTTAGAGCCTGTATATCAGAACAATTTCAGTATTCACATCCTCTGAACAAGGCTCATTAATCGCAAATTCATGACTAACAGGGTTAGGGACTAGTTAGAATTGAAAAAGCAGAACAGGAATGGGAAGTGCTTAATGCTCAGTGGGATACAGTATCTCACTGTGAGTATTTTTGACTGAAAACCACTGAATATGTTATAAAGGATCGTAGCCATTTTTATAGGTAGTTGATTCAGTGCCCCCCAACTCCCTTAGCGGGAAAGCCTGTTTTTAGAGTGTCTGTTATTGCAAACACAGTGTATGCTTTGAAATGCTGAAAGTTTAAGCGACTTTTTAGTAGCTAGCACCTAGGCATGCGTAGCCTTCATGAAACTTGAATTGTTTCTTCTCCCCCTTTTTTGTTCGTGACGTTTTGCAGACATGATTTTTCATCTGTTTTCTGAGAATGTATAGGAGCTTGGATCATAAAGGCTGGCCAAGAAAACAGAGGCTAACCAAAATCAAAACTGTGAGTAGCTCATTCCTATCCTCAAAAGCGCTGTGGGATGTCCCTTGCTATTTGTCTTACTGAAATTCCCCGGGGCAGTGCTAGGTGTTGGAGCCTGCTGTGCTACTGCTTGTAAGAATCAGCTCCTGGTGAAGGACCTTTTTTAGTCCTTCACCCTTGTCCTGCCAGCTAATGAATGAATGTTGTCTGCCCCCAAAACTGTTGAAGTCACTCATTTAACAAGGATGTTGTGACTGAACCGTGATGCAGGATCTGCCATCCATACGGGGGAATGCCAGTACTGCAGGTAAAACCAGAACAGAGTAGTCCTGGTGGCAAACAGGCCAGTTGCAATGATAAAGGAAAAATGCTAAAGGATAAAGGAAGGTTTAGTACTGGTGTTAGGAAGGAAAGGGAAAGCCACAGAGGGAATGATCCTATCAACTCCACTGATTTAGGAAGTGAATTGACCCCCTATACTGATACACTCTTCTGCATGTATAGACCAAATGAGAGCACCTTTCTGTACTACTTAGATCAGTTGCCTCCAATTTTTGATTATGGCCTTTTTGTCCTGTTGTTTCCCCAACTTTTTGTTACATGCACAGTGCCAGGACCTATGTCTTTGTTAGAGATTAATGATCTGGAAATGGATTTGGCCCCCTGAAATCTGTAAACTTTAAAAAAAATATAATTCAGAAGCACAGTGTGCAGCTGTCTTTCACTCTGTTTTATTGCTCTGCCAGACCTATCTGCCCATGTGCTATATCATGTTTGAATCCATCCTGAAGCAGGCTGCTGTCTGACTGGTCTTCAGCCCTGCAAACACTAGAGTTTAATTTAAAAATCGCCGCAAGGATTAAAGAATCCTTCCCCAATCCTGCTGGCCCAGGGTGAGTAATTTCTTTTGACAGGCAAGTAAAATGCCATTAGTTTCTTGCATTACCATCAATCACTGTGGTAAACGGCAAGCAATTTTTGTGCGGTGGCTGGTAAATTTTCCTGACAGCTTTGTAAGGCTGGATAAGCTTTCTAAGCTGCAGCAGCACTGTGAGCAACAGACTTTGGAGGGCTGAATCCTCCTGACCTCTTTGCCCATCTCAGACTCTGGGGCTGCTGGGGTCTGTCTGTCCCGCACCAGCTCGCAGAATGATATTTCGGCCAGATCTGCAGAGCAAAAGCTGGGACTTGGATCTTCAGGATGTCTAGAGGGGAAAAAACTATCTCCTTGTCTTCACAGGTAGAAATATTGCAGGCAAATGCAGTGAGCCAGTGCTTCAGCACCATCCGTTTGTAGGGCTTTCTCTGGACTTTATTGCAGTAGATTATGGACCCAGCCAGCCTCTGCTGCACAGCCTTTGTCAGCTGTGCTCGGAGAAGAGACAAAGCTTGCAACTTGCAAAATCCTTGCCAAATCTGCTGAGATCCAAAGGGGGATTCAAAGAGTCATTGGTGAAAGCTCAATCTACCTGCAGAGAGTCTTCAAAAAGCTTCTGAGAAGCACCACTTGAAGAAACCAAACTGGGGCTGTCAAAGATGAAAGCCTGTTGGGACAGTGGCCAAAGGGCTAGCTAGGGCTACCTGAGCACCAGAGCCCGATAGTTTTATTGTGAAGTGCTTACTCTCTAGGAGAATCTTGGAAAGTTGTTGTCTGCAGCTAGAAAAAAAATCTGATAGTAAAGAAAGCAGAATGGAAAAAAAAAACAGGGGGAAAAAAGTCTTTGATGTTTTATCCCAGCTGGAGGGCTGGTTCTCATCAGAATTCGCACATTATTAGTGGTCATTGGTGCCTGGAGTACAAACCACATAATCATAATGCTCACTAACGTTTTCACTAGCAGCAGAAAAATGCTTTTTTGCTGTAATATATGGTGCCACCTTTTCAAGAAAAGTACTGGTCTGAGCTATACTGGAAATTGAATTCTATCTTGTGGAAAGGGAGATTATTTCCTGAGCTTTCCTTATTCACCGTCCTAGCACATACTGCTCAAGGTAAAGGTGCACTCCAAGATGATTGATGGGCAAGCGTGAGAGGACCGCTGTTCCATGTGACAGGGATATAAAGAACGATATTTTTATTTTTTGACAGTGAAGGGGAAATGGCATTACTAGCAATATTCAGCAATGTACTCTGCAGCCCCAGTTAGCTCTGCATATTTTATGACATCCATTTTCTTTCTTCGATTAAACAACATAAAACCCCATAAAATAATCCAATAAAAACAACAACTACTAGTTCAGGCAAAGTTCTTGTGGCCTTTTTAATTCTGGGAGGATTTTCATTGCTGTGCTTTTTTTCCTCTTCCCTCTAACTCCGTCCCTTGTGCTCAGGTCAATGTCTCCTTGCTACAGCCTAGGTGGAGTTCCTAATAACAACCCTTTCTGTGCTGCTTTTTTATGCAGAGTACTGAGCAAGTGTGGAAAAATGTGTGGTAGATCCCTTAAAGAGCACTTCATACTGTTAAGCAATTGTTGGATGTGCCAAGGGTTGGGACTGGTTTCAGAAGAAGTTAGAGGTGTATACATGTTTCAAAAATCTGCTCTTTTTAATGTTCTTTTTTTGTTTATTTTTTCACTGGTGCAGTTTTAAGCAATCTTTCAGGTAAAGATGACTGTTACTGAGTGTCCTCTTGCTTTTAGCCTCATCTCCTAAGAGGAGGAGACATGTCAACGTGTTGTTGGCTCATCAACCTCACTGCTGGTCTTTTCCCTTGTACTTTTTAAACCATTGAAAAAAGTATATTAGCTATGTGAAAGTCAAGGTGAGACCTCATTCAGTGCATGCAGACTGCCTGTGTTATGTGCTTTTTTGGGCCAGACTATGCACGCTGTCTCAAGACCAGCCACAGACTGGCTCCCACTGGCCTCTTCTGGGCGTCTGCCAGTCGGGGGATTTGCAGTCACAAGCTGCCCTGGGCTGAGGGATTGTGCCACAAACAGTCCGACGAATACAACAAACTCCAGGGTTGGCTGTAGTACTCAGCAGCAAGCCAGGAAAGTTTTTCTGATCCTAAGTCATATACATTGATGTCTGGTAAAAGACAATTAATTGTACGAGTCTGAATTGTATTTAATAAACTTTTTCCTTACAGGAAATGTATGAGTCTCCAATGTGGTAAGCAACAGTGATGGACTATTTTAAATGCTGTAAACCCCCATCCAGTGTTGACCAAGACAATGCTATGGAGCTCATTATCTAGTTTTGCAGCGAGAGGAATGGAAAGTTTTTACTTTGTTGTTGTTTAGGTGCTTCCAGAAACCATGACCTTCAGGGCTTTTTTTCACTTGTAGAGGTAGAAAAATGACCCCTTTATAAAAATTCTTTGTCTCCCAGGAGGCCTGAACTCTATTCAGGCTGCAAACATTTTTGCAGTGCTGATTTCTGAAAGGAGGCTTTCAATAAAAGGAAACCTGTAAGTATCTTTTGTCTTTGCAGGAGGAAACCTCTGACTTACTTTGATTTTTTCATTATAGTTTTCAAAGCTGTGTTTCTGCATGATTGCAATGAATTCCAAGTTCAAATACTTTGGACACCTTCAGACTTGGTAATGCATTTTCTCTTGTACTTCTAGGCTCTAAGGAAGAGTTTCATCTATTATAGCATTGCATTGGTTTCAAAGCAAAGGACATAGTCTGAGTGTTTTAGATCTTTCAGAGAAAGGTTGAAGAAACTGAGCGGGCTTTGATTTTTGTTCTGTAGACATGTGTTACAGAAAACCACTCCAGCATTTTACCTCTTCTCTCTACAGAGAAGGTACACCACAGATTGTTGTGTTGGAGAAAAGAGGGCACATACTTCAATTCTTGGAGATGTCTAAGGGCGCATGACAGCAGGCACTCTTGAGCTCTTTGAATAATGATCAAGACATCATAACTCAGCTAACTGAACAGAGGCAGTGGAATAAAGGACAGTATCTCTCCTCTTTCAGGGGTGGCAGAGGTGTGAGCTGGCTGTGCATCCTAATAAGAAAGGGATGTTATGAGTTGTTTGGTAGCAAGAGGATCATTTAGAGTTGGAAAAAGACCTGCTGTCTCCTTTTGATCAATAGTAATAATGGTTAGTTCATGTTTATTGGATACTTTGCAAGTGTAAAGTGTCAAGCGAGAGTTAGGAATTGTGTATTTATTTGCAAATTATGGGCAGTGTTTCCTGCCCTCCAGGCAGGCAAAGGACAGAGGACCTGATCTGCTTCCCCATGCTGGTGTAACAGGAGTTGCTGGAGCCATGCTAGTGGGATGCCGGAGTCAGCAACCCGAACAGCAGACCTGTTCTCCTGGGATGAAGAGTTTGCTGGAATTTAAGCTTTCAGCACAATCTAGGGCCACATTTGCTTATACTATGATTAAAGTAATTTGTATGTCAAAGGCACAACAATGTTTTCAGGTGGACTCAAATAAATTTTGGTTTTTAGTTTTATTAAGAAAATGCCAATTGCTACAGAACTCTCTGACCTGCAGTTTTAAGTACGTACTGGGAATTTACAGAAATATATTGAAATACAGTATCTGCACAATGTTTAAGTATACAAATGCACAGTGTTTCCGTAGAAATAGTAATTTTTTTCTCCTTCGATGAATTTCCGAGCATAGGTGAGTAAACATCCTTATTCCCATTTTGAAGTGGCCCAGACAGTTAAATGGTTAATAAACTGCCTCGAGTCAATAGAATTGGACCCAGTGTCTCCTGTCCCAGTGCCTGGCAACCCTTTTTCTCCCAGAGGGACAAAATTCCACTGTTGACATATTTCAAAGAAAACAGTGTTCGCTGTGGAAGATGGTGTTTTGATCTCATATTACATAAAGACTTCAGAACCTCTCAGGTTTCCATAGCAGTGTTAGAAACCCATATAAATAGGTCTGGTTTGTGACAGGAATAAATAAGAATAAAATTAATAGCTTTAATTTCAAGCCAATTAGGATGTCTTTCTGCTGTTTTTTTAAGCTCTATTTGCTTACCTGAGAGAGAGAGAGAGAGAGCAGATTGAAAAATTGAGTTTCTGCTGAAATATGAAGATGAAATCTTAAAATGTCTTCTTTCTCTTAAAAAAAATCGGCAAAAAATGGGAATTTTCCATTGGATATGGAAATACAACATAATGTTAGACTGCTTTGAAGACATTCACATACTCTGCTGATTTTATGAGCATAGTCTTATATCTAGAAAATGTTTCTGAGACACCTTCCCCTTCCAAAAAAATTCATAATGGGTAACACCTCCTTTTCTGACCTTGCTTCATAGATGTGAAATTTAACTTTTCAGTATTAAAGAATTGCTATAAAATTCATCAATCTCTGGTGATTTAGACCAGCTGAGGCTCTCTCCTAAAATGTTTAGACATTGTTAGGAAAAGTGGGGGGCTCTTGAGAAAATCTGCTGCACTTCTTTAAAGAAGTTATACCTACAGTTTGAGATGAAAAGGAGGAGGGAGGATTTTTGATAAAATACTCCACCCATCATCACTTCATATTTTTCATCATGCCTCATTTTGATCATGCTTCGGTAAAAGCTTCCTCAAAATCATAAGCCATCATACTCAAGGGTAGGTTGTGTTAATTTGTCTTCCCTAATAGTTAATTTATCACATGGAAAGCACTTTACTGTCAGAATCCAAATTAAAATCCTGTTTACTCTTTGCATTATTCAAAATCCAATATGCTAGTGAGCTTGATGCTTAGCATATTTTGAAACATTTGGTTGGCTGAAAAAAAAATAGGTTGATAGCTTCACCTTTTTGAGTAGAAGAGTGGTAATTGTATCATTCTAAATCTTTAGCATTGATCCCTTCCACGATTTCAAAGGGTTTTCTGTTCTCTGAGTTGTTGGGCTTTTTTCATGTTAGCCACCATGTCTTTTGAACAGCTTTGTTCCTGCCTTGCATTGCGCTGGTCACTGTACCTGTTTGGTCTGCTTTGTCCTACCCGGTGCTTTGGCATTGACTTTCTTCCTTGAGCATGTGTTGGATAGACATATTCTGATATGCGACAGTAATAACTGCTTTCATAGAAACTGCACCCCCAAATGCTTGACAGGGTTAAATAAGACAGCTACAAAGGTTATATAAAAATGACAGATACGGAGAGAAATTGAGGTGTACCGGAGGGAGGGAAAGGCAAATTTCCTGATACGGTGTAAAGGTGAGAGAGTGCTGAGGTCACGAGATGCAGGAAGGGCATTTCCACGGGGTGAGTGGCGACTGAGAAAGCTTTGGCCCTGCAGTGGGGAGCCATTTCGGGGGGAAACAGGGCCAAGCAGGGGCAGAGCACAGCGTATCCATGGCTTGTTTTGAAAACAAATTTGGGACAATTATGCATTGGACTTGCAATGAAGGGGCAGTCATGGGAGTAGTTTTTAGCATGGATGAAATGTGGAGGTCAAATCTTAAGTAAATCTCCAGTTGACTTTGGAAGTTGCTGCTTCCATCTCTAAGTACTGAGCTCTCTTTATCCCCAAGGGCAAACATGCTTTTTTTTGTCCCACCGTGAGTTCCCACCTTGTTTCACTGGTCACACCTATTGCCACTGGGTTTATACCAGGGCCATGTTGAGTTTTTTACCCGCTGGTACCATTTCTCAAGCCCTTTTTCTTGGGGTTTCCTTTTGTTTGATGCATTGCAGTTGCCCTCTGTTCCGCATTGCCATCTGGCTGCCATCTACCTACACCTCTCCACAGGGCTTTGCAGGCTGCTTGTTTTACTTTGCGATAAAGCAGCATATTATTTGTGCTTCTACACTTGTGACCTTTTGGAGAAGGCTCGGTTTATTGCAGGATCTTTGTGTATTTTGATGTGTATTTTACATACTTAAATAGCTTTACTTATTGTGACATTAATATGGAATTGCAGAAACAAACACAGCTGGCCTAGTGGTGCTATTTTGAGGAGAAGTTGATGGGGAAGTAGTTTGCACATAAATCTGTGACAAGTCTTTTAAAATATAAAAGAACAAAGAAGTAAAGTTCTTAGAAAAATACTTTAGAAGATAAACACTTGCTTAGCTTGTGAAGATTTAGGGCCTGATCCCCTGAGTTGTTGTAAATCTGACTTCCATAAGAGATTAGGGTGTGCAGGACCATTATCTGCTAGGTGGAGCACTGTCATTTCACACATACTGCAAGCCCACAGCAGCAGAAAGCGTGTTTGCCCACAGGCTGGTCTTGCATGGGCATTGCAGGACACACTGTCTGTTATTAGCGGGTCTACAGTAGGAGCAGAAGAGCTGGGTGGGTTTGCGGTGAAGATATCAAAATATTCCTTAGCAGCTCTAGCTGTAATTCCTGGTTCTGCCATGTGTTTTCTGGGTGACTTTGCGTCACCTCATTTTCCTCATATTTCTGGATTACCCACAGAGAATCTTGGCCAGGAAGCTTAGGAAGACACAAAAGAGAGGGATGGTGCCTCTCTTGGGGGGAGGTCTGGTCCCACCTCAGCCCTCCATCTGCTATAACACTGCTTCCTAAACAGTTTTGCTTTCATACACTCACACCAGTGAACTCCTGACTGTCTGTGCCTCCCTCCCAAATGCCGTGGAATGCCCTTGGATGTGACAACTGTGAATCACATACCCTCTTCTCCTTATGTCTCCCAGCAAACTCCACTTGCTTCCTCTCCCTATACAGGGATGCTTCTATTCCTTCCTGTACAGAAACACTGCCCATCTCACCGACACCCCAAAAATCCCCAGATGTTATGTCTGAATTCAGTGATTATTTTAATTTATAGGGCTTGGCTTAATGTATCTTAAAACACATGTATTTTAACTAGAAACTCCCCAGGGACCTCATTCAGAACTAATTGCTTGCTGTTTGTGCAGTTCTTCAAATATGTAAAATGCTCTGTGAGGGCTTGGAATTACTCAGCTCTGCTCTGGTTTGGTCTTAAAGATGGGTAGGGGTGTCTAGCAGAAGTGTAAGCCTGGGAATCAGGATGTATCGACCCTCATTCTGGCTCTGCAGAGACAGTATAATTTTAGGCAAGTTAACTAAACTGGCCTACAGCTTGGATTTCCTGTAGGGGAAGGGTAATGATTTTATTTTTAATTGGGCTAAAAATGCATGTTGAAGGGCTGAATACAGAAATGGTTGGAAATTACAAATGAAATTTATTATCATAACCGTTATTATTAGTACGTCATTGAGAGTGAATTTAGCTCAGATCATGTTTTCCCCCATAATGGGGTGGGAGGGAGATAAGAGGATTTCTAAAAAAGCTCTGAAAAAGTCTTTTTTCTCATCATTTTGAGCATTTTCCATCTGCTGTGAGGACATTCCTGTTTTATTTCCTAAATATCTTTTCCTTCTGTTTCTATTTTAAAGTTCCTTTTGCCAAGATTTTACTTCCCAATTACTGCTGCTGGGAGTGTTGCTGGGGGTGTACTGAAAGCAAGCATTTACCTTTCAGATTTTGCAGTTAATTGACTGGGAGGCAGTGGAAGTCCCTGCACTACTTCCGCTAAGTGCTCAGCTGTTTAAATCCCTCTTGCAGCCCCTAAGTTACTTTCCAGCCCTGGTGATTACTTGTACCTTCTCCTTTCCTTATGTTGTAATAAGTGAGAGAAGAGGTTTAGAGCGGCCGAATTCATGGGGTCGCATATATTTAAGGCTGGGATTGCATTTTAAAATAGTTTCTGGTCATTCCAAGTTGGCAGGCTGGGGACGCTTCTGCTTGCCTGCTCCATTCAGTCTATCATGTTTCCATCTTTATATTCCACAGTAAATGGAGGACACACTGTTCAGGGAAAAAAACACTGCCAGGGATACCAAATGTATTCTGCAGTCTAAATTGAAAGCAGCTTTCTCTATTCTGCATTTATAGCGGGAGAAGAGGGCTAAATTCACTTGTGAAGCAGTTGTTTCATTGATTCCCTCTTCTGAATAGCTTTGACACTCCCTCCCCCCTCCTCCTCCCGCTACCTCCTCTTAAGATCTTATGGGCATAAGTGTCACGAAAGGCAGTGCTTGAGGATGTCACATTCCTCTTGGACCTCCTCCACCCCTAAAGAAGAGAGCATCATGAATAAATAGTGATCACCCTGTTTGTGATACCAGCTGTGGGTACAGGCTGTAACATGGGGGCCCTGTTGCAGGCTAACTTCTGGTGAGCTCATTCAGTATTCCTCTGTCTCATGTACATCTCTGCTAATTGCGTTATCAAAATGCCACATAGGTTGTAATGTTTTAAAGGTGGGCAAGTGCTTTTTGACAGGACAGTTTTCTGTCTGAAAATTCTGCTTTTCAGAAAGCAAGTATTTAATGGAAATGAAATGTCAGTTTTGCCAAATTTCCAATTGGCTCTCATGTTTTGTTCCTTTTCTCCTTTTTTTTTTTTCATTTCACAATTATCTTTATAAAAAAGGAATTAAGCCATCTTAGTGGTAACAGTTACTTCTTGGGTCATGCTTCTGTGAAATACTTCAGCAGATCGTTTCTGTGTTTTCAAGCCTAGAGATAGTAGAATTTTTGTCAGCTGGTAAATTTAAAGGACATCAGATTTTTCTCAAGCAATTCTGTTTATCCTTACAGCTCCCTTGGAGTTGGAAGAGCAGCACTTCCCAGTATTTTATATGTGGGGAAGGGAGGTACAAGAAAACTGAATGATCCACCCAAGCTTATAATTGAAGCCTGGCACCGAGCAGGGCAATAAACCCAGCACCTGGGCTCACACACTAGCCGTTCACCATCCTTCCTCCACTTAATGTCAGCTTTGGTAGGAATTTCTTAATATTTTGCAGCGCCTCAGTCCCCAACACTTACAATAATTTTTGTGCCTGTGGAGTTTGGGGGCAGATTTAAAGATATGAATCACTTATCTGAAGAATAGTGGGCTCAAAACTCCCATATGTAGGCTGGTTTAATTTGAATTTCTTGACTTTTCCTAAGTGAGAAGCTGAATTCAGTTTCTTCCTTCTTTCAACCTTCCTGGCTCTAGTGATATCCAAAAATGCAAAATGACATCTTGTCTCAGCCCACCAGAGCAGATGCATTGCAGGGGATTAGACTGGAAATTTTCCTAAAATGCAGCGTTCTGAGACTTTTTTGGAAAATGTAGCAGGGGAGCAGAGTATGTGATGTTCACTTGATGCTAACCCAGCAAGACGGTAGATATGCAGCAAGCGAAAGCTGTAGGCACAGTCAACAAGACAGCATTGCCAAAAACCAGAAGGCCTCCTGTTAAGCGACAGTGCCCTGAAGGAGAAGCCAAGTGGTGAGCCAACAAGACAGGCATTGGGAGAGTCTCATCTGCTGTCCAGACAGGCCAAAAGCATCTTGTAGCTGTATTCAGACACAAGAGAAGAAACAGCAGAGCTCCCTGGCTGAGGGAGGTAGACATGGCTGAGGGGTTGGCCCAAGAGGGATGCCAGTGTTTTGGGGTGCAGCATGTCTGGAGAGGTTGGAACAGCCAGGCATGTAGATAGATGTGGATATTTGAGGTTCTTGCACCCTTACGCCTACGCTGTGTGGGGACTATTGATGGAGGTAAAGAGGAGCAGCAGCTTCAGCTTCCATGAAGAAGGGAGCGGCACAGGGGTCCTGCATGGTTAAAGCCTGCTCAGGCGTGGCAGGGAATGGTGCCATGTTGCTTTTCATCCTCGTTGGGGTAAACTGATGTACTAGGTTCAGATCAGAGTAGAAGAAGGTAAATGCTGCAGAGTGAAGATATCTGTAACGCAAAAGCTGTGTAGGAGGACATAACAAGCTTCTAACAGATGGAAAAAGGCTGATGAATCCTGAAATCATGGGTGAAATCCAGCTGTCCTACCCCCCCTCCCCCCCCAGCATCTCCTGCCCTTCAATTAACCTTTAATTAACCAGGGCTTTGACTTGGATGGAAGGTCGGGTTAGAGATTTCCAGACATGTTGTCAAGAAGAAAACATGAGAAATTGAGGGGGTGGTGGTGGAGGCAAATTTGTTAAAATTTTGGCTGGAAAGAGAAAATTTTAAAAGTGGTGGTTTTGTGGGGTTTTTTTGTCTTGGTTTGGTTTTTTTTTGTCAGGCCATAGTGATTTTTTTTCAAGAGTTGTTGACTAAGTCTGACGAAAAAAATTATTGAATCCGTTGCTGAAGGCCTAATTCTCTATCTCATGTAAATTACAAGTCAGTCTGAAATGAAGCCATGTAGGTGTCTTGCAGGAATGATTTGGTCCAGTGTAATTACTACAGAATAAATCACTATTCCCCTGAAAAAAGGAGAGGAGATGATAGGAAAGGGGCACATAAGCTTTGAGGCATGTTGTTTGGAGATATGAATGTCTGTGGAGAAACATGGACACAATTAGAAAAATACCAAGTAAAATTCTCTCCTTACAGGAAACATTTTTCATCAGATTGGTTATGCCAGGCATGAATTTGGGCGATCAAGTCAGTAAAGCCTTACAGGCAAAAATAAGGATATCATAAAAGCAGGATGAATTAATTCCTTCTCAGAGGGAAAAGACCACCCATTGAGTCTTGAAGTTACTTTGATCCAAACCCATGAACTCAGATAGAACTTAAAGGAAATTGTTAATAGTGTAGCATGAGCACCAACCGGCCACGAGGCATTGGGGTAAATCCATCACAATTCACTGTTAAGTAACGCTTCAAGTCTCAGCAGTGCTGTTTCATTCCACCATACAACTAAGAGGTCCCTCTTGGCTTTGCTTCTAATTAATTAAGTCACAGTAGTGGCGAACGTAGTGCTACAGCAGTTGCTTTCTGCCTAATTGTTCTCCAGGCATATTTGCAGCACTCCTGTCGAAATCCCAGGCTTGTTTCAGGAGTCAAGCTGCACAAATGAAGTCCCTGCTATTAAAAGCAGTTTGTTTTCTATTCCTTGGCAATCTGTTCCTAACGCTGAGCCCCACTGGAGCGTGGACTTTTTTTTTTTTTAAGCCAAAAAATGGTGACATTTACCAATACTGAACTGCTTTCAGACTTTAGCCATGCCTAGGAAATCAAGGTTTTCCATGTCAGCATCATATTATTTTCAGCAGCAAGAGTTTGACGTGCCCAGTTTGATAGATCCCAGTACAATGGCATAATTATTTTCATCCTTTAGTCCCGGATCTAGGATAATGTATTCCTTCTCTCTCTTTCCTGCATTATGGTCTTTGAGCAGTGAAACACATTTTTTCCATGCAGATCGCTCTAATATTAAAAGGCACCTTGCTCCCAAAGGTTTGCAAGCATGAGGATGTATTTTATATCACAGTGCTCTGATTCTCTATCTTAAACTGCAGGACAGACACAACAAATTAGATCAACTTATGCTTAGTCACATCTGTTTCATTTGTATCAAACTGGTGCCACTGAAGCAGAAAGCATTCTTATTCTCTCCACATTGTTCAAGCTGAAAATTAACTGGCTTTGCACATAATGAAACTCATACTTCATCTCTTTCAAATGATTGGACCTGTTTTATATTTTTAAAGCAGACTGACTTACAGTTGCAATGTATCAGTCTATTACTAATGGAAGAGGGAATATTTCCTCTTTCATCCTCCTTGTTTACCTCTCTGGATTTATTTGTAGGAGATCTGTAACTAAAGCAATCCCTGTTGTTCCCCAACAGAATTAGGACAGCCCCAGGTGTGAAGATCATGGACATCAGAGTCAGTGATGCAGACCAGTGGGGAGTTCAAGAGGAGACGGACAGTGCAAGGACCACTGCCACGATCACTTGTGTGCACAACGACCCAAACGCAGAGAACAGGTAAGCCGCCAAGCGCTTTTGTGCATTAACCCTTGCTAAAATGCTGAGAGACACATACAATAGCTTCTTTAATGGGTCATATTGCTCTTTTAATAGCAGTATTTTTTCCTCCTCAGCCTCCTTGGAAAAGCTATAGGTGATCTGATGAGAGCTTTTTTCCTTTTGTTTCACTTCTGAGCTTTGGAAGTAGATGATCTAATTAAACTGGAGGCAGCCCACTAGTCCTGGCTCACATTTGCTTTTCATGCACCTTCAGGGCAGCAGGAGAATTCCTGTTGCCAAAGAGCCAACAGAAAGAAATTGATTAAAATAGAGAAATATGAAGAATAATTGAGAGCAATATAAGACAATGCTGTCATCTTTATTTGAAAAGCTATGAAAGTAATAGCTATTAAGTGTTATTCATTATTGCTGCAAACCACCTATGAGTGTCTATGAACTGTCTCACAAATGCTGTGTACGTTTGTTATGGTAATGCTCCCACAAGCTATATCAAAGGTAATGAGAAATTTACATTGTTAGTCAGAATTATGTATTTTACAATACAAGCAATTTCTCTCCATTATCATGCAGTTACTCTACCCTTAAAGTACACTGTGCATAAATTTAGCTTGAAATTGTATCATCATGAGGAAATCACAAAACTTTATGTCAAAATTTTTATTTGAGGAGTCTTTTGCATCCGTCTTGTTCTGAAAGCTCCTGTAAGGGAGAAAAATTGTTGCTAGTAATTGATTAGACCTAGGATGATTGTTGCCAGAGGTTTGGAGTGCAAAGAGTGTTTCTACTCTGTTTAGTTTCTGAAGCTGTATTTGAGGAACAAATGAATCCCATCTAGCTCTGGGTACCTACGACACAATGTTGAGGTGAAAGCTATTTATCCATGGGTTTGCTTTTTAGCAACAGGGACAAATAGGCACTGCTAAGGTGGGAGTCCTCTTGGATGTGTAAAACAGGCCTAATGAATAACAAGCGAAAAGTGCCTGTTTCTCTCCAGTAAAGATGCAGAGCGGAGGCGACTGAGTGGGACGCAGACATTTGCATTGTAAACGCGTGAAGTGAGGGGAGGTGATTCCCTGCTCAGTGTCTCTGGGTAAGTCAAGTGCTATAGAGCTTTCTGGCATGAAATGCCTGGCAAACCTTTCAGTTCATTAGCTGTTTCAGGACTTCCTCCCCATTAAAAAAAAGGGGGGGGGGTGTCCCATCTTGTTTCCTAAGTACATTTGTCAAAGTTGCAAGTCTGAGGTTGTGATGTAGGAAATTCAAGCCACCTTCCATCATTATTTTGCTGGGGTTTCGTGGGCTACTGTA
Source organism: Ciconia boyciana (assembly GCF_034638445.1). NCBI lineage: Eukaryota > Metazoa > Chordata > Aves > Ciconiiformes > Ciconiidae > Ciconia > Ciconia boyciana. Next base: position 11,103,018 of record NC_132948.1, read on the forward strand.
CTGATAAAGCAGAGCTCTGGCAGCTGGATTTGGCGCTGTATGCTTTGTCTCCAAATCCTTTGTCTTTCAGCAAGATTTCCCAGTTCCTCCAAAAGCTGTTAAAGAAGCCAGTGAGTCCCTTTGGTGGAGGGAGAGCTCAGCCAGCAGGGATGCTGGCTCAGAGGGGAACCATCGCGCTTACTCTGGAGCTGTGCGATGACACATGATGGCTCCAGCAGTGAAATCTCAACCTGAATTAGCTCAGGCGGCTGATTTGGGTGGTTGTGCAGTGTCTGCTCTCTGCTGAACGTTGCAGTCAGGTTTTTTGCTAAAACAACTGTGACCTCTGTTCCATTCAGAGCAAGGTGGAAAGCCGTCAATTTGAAAGTGAAATGCTGAGGTTAAAGGAAAACTTAAGATCATTTGGTGTTACAGAGGAATTTCTCTGTTGAAATGAAACAACTGTTTTTAAAGTTAGGCAAAAAATAGGGAGAACACTGAAACTTAGTGCCTTGTATGTGGTTTCACTAATCCATGAAATTATACTTGTCACAGTAACTTAGTTTTTATTAAAACTGATTTTTGCTTTGTGTTGAGCTGTTAAATTGCACAAAAGCAACGAATCTCAAGTTAATTAATACTTTGACCCTTTCCTTTGTGAGATTAGTTTAATATTTTTGGATTAATTAAAGTATGCAAATAGAAACTGCTGAAAGATCGCTTCCAGATTTGCAAATGTTGTAGTGCTTAGAGTAAATATTTAACTTCGATCTTTACTTTAATTTGCCTTTTTGGTCATAATGGTGGCCCTCTTGTTTCTTTTGAAGAATGTTAAGTGTTTATGTGGGGGTTCTGCTGTTTCATTTAAATGAGCAGAGACCTGAACTTGCTTCTGTTAAGGTCAATGTGGCAAAACTGTCACTAGACCTGACTCATCTGTTCCTCCTTTTAGTAATTCAAGGAGCTTCATTAAAGGCAGTTTATGTATGAGTGAGAGTGCAGGATCAATCTCTTTCATTGCAGAGCAGAAGCTATTAGTAAACAGAACCGTATCTACCTCGGGGGAGACAGTTTTTTCTCTCTTGGAAGTAATTTCAGTTCTGCTGACTTGCCCGGCGTTACGCTAGTAGTAGAGAAGTGGGTAAGCCAGGACTGAGCCTCTGCGCCCAGCTAGTTCTCTCTGAGGAAGAGATGGCCAAGTTTGCTGTGGTTTTGCAATCCCCCTTGGACTTTATGAGAGGGTGGCAAGCCCTGGCAGCCCTGCAAGCCGGCTGGGCTGGCACAGCTCCGGGAGGTTTGGTGAAAGTCAGAAGCTCCAGCAAGTCACAGCTGCATTCACTGAAATCTCTGACTATCCTTGTTGCCCTTAGCTCGGAGAGAGGTCTGTTCTCCACTGCTTTGCACTTCGGTTGCTCTTTCTTCCCCAGTGTGCAACTCTGATAAGAGCCACCGACAGACACTGCCGGCAGGGAGAACAGTGGCTTTGGACGGTGACATGTTTGTAATCCAGTCTGCATTCCTTTTAGCCAGTGTTATCGGCTGGAGCCTTTTCAAATTTGCTTACTTTTCTAATCTTTCTCCTTCTCCCCTCTGTGGTGTTATCATTATCATGAGTTTTTCATCTCCATTTCTCACATTTCCCTACGCAAATTGAGTGTTCATTAAAATGCTTTAAATTAAGACCTTTCCTCCTTTCATGCAGAGTGCATCATGCCTTTTCTGTGCATTACTTAAAAAAAAAAAATCCCTTATCACAATGTTTCAGGCAGTTTACATTATATTCTATTAAAAATCCATTTTGTCCAAGGTTGTCACAATTCATAGATTAAAGCTTTTCAGAGTGTGTTTTCTTAGGAATACATTCATAAATTCACCTCTTTAGTAGTCCCATAAGCTTGTATTTAAAACCTCTTTTTGATAATGTAGTTGGAACAAAGAGCATAAAAAGAAGAGATTTATTTTAAATATACACAAGTATATATGCACACATCTATTCTGATCTGTGTGGAGCCTTGCTTTGCCCTTATTGCTGCCATCTCGAAGGACTTTTGTGGTAGCTCATGGAGCGAGGAGATTGATTGTTGCCATCTGCATTTATTCTCCCTTGTATTCTCTCCTTGGGGCAGAACTCTGTGATTTGGTAGGGTTAGTTGAAGCAGCAGTGTGTTTTGTTTCAAAAAGACACAGTTTCTACTTCAAGCACAAATACTCTTGCATTATGCCTGCAGCTGGGACCCAGCACTTCTGTTCCATAGGAAAGGATCTTTATGGATTTCTGCACTGAGTGCAGAGTGCATCTTGCAAGGAGTGGAGGAAGTCAGGACTGATGGGCTTAGATAAAAATCAAGTGCTTTCAGCCTCTCATGCAGAATAGTTGTGTTTGTGAAGGAGTGGGATCTTACCCTGTGGTGTAGGGCTATATGTTGCATTATTGCAAAAAATGCTTTTGAAATACAAGGCCAAAATTTGGGAGTCTACCAGACAAAAATCCTTCATGGTTTCCAGAAAACGCATCCTATTTTTGTAAAGACCATGCAGGCTTTTTCCACTGTATTTGCCAAAAGATGAATTGAGCCTTGCAATTCTTCTGTCCTTTGCACCTCAGAGTTGTCTGGAAGCATCTCAGGAACATGCCACAAATTAGGCTGTGGTAGAACTAGGGCAAGAGGGCTTCAAAAGATGCCCTGAGAGCATGGTCCGTCTTTGGCAAGCGATGGTACCTCATAACTCAGCCTTGATATCCAGAGGAACGGGATTTCAGGAACTTTGCCAGAGTGATTTAGCATTTTATAGGATTAGGTTATTTCAAATCATTGGTGAGCAGGAGCTGAGTTTCCATGATCTCATTTGAAAGGCCCCACAATACGACATATTTCATGGTGCTCAGTGTCTCCTTGCTGGAAAGCTGAAGAACAAAAACTTAATGTGACCTGGCCTTTGGTTCAGGAGAGACGAGATGGCACAAGCACAAAAACTTAGGCCAGAGAGCTGCAACTCTGCATTGAAAGGGAGTATATGAAGAGATCATTTTCCTTACTCAGGAAAACTGTCATTAAATTGTATTGGATTATTACCCAGGTGAGGAGAGTCTGATTCTCTGACAAACTAGTAATCAGAAATTTATGCTAACTGGCAAAGTTAATATTTATGCTAACTGGCAAAGTTAATGAAATTGATTTTACCTGCAGTGCTGAGTATAATGTTATTGAGACCAAACTGGTTCTTCTCACTTAGGGATTATTTTCTCTCTATGTCTATAATACAGCTTCCATCTCTTAGGATATCCATCACTGCATAAATTAAACTTGCATGAGGGAGACTCAGAATGCAGAAGTAGGGAGGGTGAAATCTTCAGAGGGAGTTTTTTCAAGTGTCCTCAGAAGGATTTGTTCAGTTGCCTGGAAATTTATATTTTTTTAATTGATGCAGACCAGCTCAGCTGTCTGGCATTTGACATCATCTATCTTTAAACTTGAATAAAAAATTAAGATTCTATAATGATCATTCAATTTCTTTACGACTTTAAGAGTTGTTCACAGAATTCGAATAATTTAAATGACTTTATAAAATTATAATGGTAGTGTGTGTGTATCTATATATCTTTAAATCAGGAAAAGCAGTTATTTCATGTATTTATAGGTATGCAAATAGATCCTCCTATTTTAAAAGAATTCACTTCTTTTTCTGTGCTTGGGAATACCCTTTGAACCAGAAATATCACTCAAAAGGAAGATGTAAGGTTGGCTGCCAGTTAAGATATGTGCATATATTTATTTAAAGTAAATATGTGCTATTGGAGCTGATGATCAACTGAGCAAAGATGTTGTATCATTTGGGTTTGTTTTTAAAGCTGTGGATGTGTCTCGAAAATAAGAGCTGAGGTTCTCTCCTCTCCCTCCTCACTTTGACAGCCAGCTTTGAGACTCTTATCTCTTTATTGTGGGGAATACCATTTTCCCCACTACGTATTCCGGTCCCCACTTTACCGAGGGCAATAAGCAAACACTCCACCTGGAAGGCCCCTGGGTGCTATGAGGCTTCCTGCCCGTACTCAGCACTGGCTCTGCCAGATTTCTCTCACAGCTTTTTGGAGGTGTTTCTGCACAGAATTCCTCACCTGCTCCAGAATGACATACTTGGGTCCTGTGTTGCTTCCAAGCTCATATGCCATCAAAAAACGGCAGTGTGGTGCCCAGATTTCCACTGTCTCCAAACCAGAGCCTGCTGCGGTCCTGGTTGTTTGATGAGCTGATTTACTGCAGTGACTTGGCCTTCCGGAGGATGCAGCTTGGCTATGTCTGGAGTGTCTGTGCTCTTGGTCGGTACGGCACAGGGCATACTGAAGCTAGAACAAGGAGTTTGGTTGCTTCTGTAAGATAAATAAGCCTATAAAGATGGGTAGCTGCAGCCTGCTGTAGCGCACAGCAGTGTGCTGTTAACCACACTGGGGAAGGCATCAGGACATGCAGTGAAACACTTACTGATGCATTTATTGCCAAAGGAACTTGCTTGGCCCCAGGACACTGAGCATGTAAAGTGCCATCAGCGACAACAGTTGGCTGACAGAAGATCAATTGCACGTGTTGCTTTACACAAAAGAGCAGTAACTGGTAGAGACAGACAGCCTTGCTCTGTCTTATTTTAGGCCCATGCAAAGGCAGTGGGCTGGATGCCATTAAGTTCACATAGTACTAAGGTGAATGAGTAAGAGGAGCAGAGGGAGCAAAGAAGCACAAGGAGATGTGTAAAGCGGAGAGGAAAGAATAGAGAAGAGCTGAGGAAAAAAAGCCGGGGAGATGGGGAAGGGAAAGCTGATGGCTGTCACCCCCTGCCAGGCTGGTTTGATGTAGGTGAAGTAGTTGGACTTCCTTAGGGCCTCTTTTGACCATGAAAGCCATACTTCTGTGAAGCCATACTTCAGCTACTTTGAAAAGGAAGGTTTTGAATTAAAAAATAGAGGAGCTTAAGGTGTGGGAAGAAGTCACAGACTACGTGGTGCAGTGTACTGGCTTGGGTGTTTCCCTCCTATTCGTATGCACTTGCTGCTTTCCTTAGGTCAGAGGTGTCACGGGCAAAGAAATGTGCTTTGAATGTAGAGTGTGCATGGCCTATAGATCCTGCAGGAGTTCATTCCCTGGCCTTTGGCCAGACCCCAAGACAGGACTGTCTCTAGAGCCATTGATGAAGAAGATTTTATCTTTAATTCACCAGTTTTAAGGTTGTGACTTCTGTTATGAGTGATGGAGTCTGTTCTGCTTTGTGTAAAGAGTGTTCCAGTGAGAAGCATCTACACACATTTTCAAACATAAATTACTCCGTAGAGTCACAAAGAAAACCCAAGTTATAAGAATTTTAACTAACCTTTATTCTTTACATGTATGCCTTTTTGTATAAAAGAACCCAAGCCTGCTTGGAAATGTTTCTGTAAGATAAAAGCACTGACACCTCACAGTAGCTTAGAGAGGACATAAAAAAATAATAGGCAAATTAACAGCGGTGGGAAGAACAACTTATTGTAGAAAACTGTGGTTCTAGGATCAAATAGGAAAATATCATTTCTGGAGGGATTTTTTTTTTCTCTCCTTTTTTTTTTCTTTTCGTTTCTTCATTCAAAGCCAAGAACAATGAAATTGTCTGTCCGTCTCCTGTTGGGAGCCTAATAGCCTGGTAACCACATGAATTCTCTCCTGGCCAGCCAGCTCTTTTGGATGGCTGTTTCTTCGTCTTTCTTAGTTAAGCTCACTGCTGCTCTGGTAAAGACTCCAGTAGATGTGGGTCAGAGGGATTATTGACTGGTAGTCCAGATAATTGCTTCCTGGCCCCAGTTCACCAGTCCAAGAAGGTAATGACTTAGTGACTCTTCTTATTCCATGCTTGCTGTGCTGGTATGGTACCTTTATTATGAGCCAAGGATATCTTTTTGAACAAATATAGCTTTGGTAGTTGGAAAAACCTGTTGCACAGTGCAGCAGGGAAGCCTGACAAAGTAAATATACTGTTGTCTTGAAAATTTGGAAAATGAGGAACGTTTTGTTGGAAGAACTCAATAGTATTCACCTGTATTCAGTGGAGTAAGATGATACAATACAAACAGAGGCATGAAAATGACTTAGAAAATTAACATTTGATAAAGATCTCTTAACTTGCCAAACTAGTAGAAAGCTTTGTGTAAGTCCAGAGAAACATGCAGAAAATTCCTGCTGACAGCGTCTGTTTAACTGGCATACAGTAAATGGGAAAAATATTTTTTTATCTTCTAAAAGTTTCATCTTGCTTAGAAGGTTTGGTTATGCCTCAAAAAAGATTTCTACCTACTCTGCTAGGTAGAATAGCCTACGATTACAAACCATCTTTGTACAGGGTAGGTATGATGTTACATGAGAAGCTTCAAACTTGGGCTATGTGTAGCATATCTTGGTGAGCAAGGGCCTGAGGCACTAAAAGACTCAGACAGAGGAAAAGATAAAATTCCTTGGGTGTAGAAGGATGTCTGCTGAGAAGTAGCAAGTCCCTTCTTGCATCCCATCCTCTACCTTTTTGGTAGCAATGGGAAGAAAATGATGACAAATAGCAGATTTATCATGAGAAAAGGAACATACAAGCTTGACCACCTGGTCACGTTCATGCCCAGTTTTGATCTTTGGCTCAAAAAAGCAAATTCTGATTCCTTGGTCAACTTGCTTGCTAGATCAGGCAGTTGTTTGTCAGCTGTGTTTGTGGCTGAACACTTTCTTTCAGAAGTCTGGTTCCTACTTCTAGAAGTGGTTTGACAGGCAAATTTTTAGCTTATAATTTAAACCCTTTCAATTTTTATCTCCTTTTTCTGTATTGGCAGTTTAGGTGGTGTACAGAAAATGGAAGTAATTTCTTAATACCTGACTTTGCTTTTGTATATAATGTGGGTTAAAGAGCAAAGAAAATAAATCAGTGGAACTCCCTGATCCTTTGGTCTCTTCCTTGATGCAGCAACGACATGTGAAGAAGTGGCTTAAATAAACTCTTCTCAAGTGTGGTTCACAGAACCTGATCCAAAGCCTATTCTGAGTGACATTTCTTTTGAAAGATGAGCCCAGTCATTCTGAAATGAGTCTTGTTTTTTAATTTGACCTAATTAGCTTCATTTTGGGTATATCATTCCTAGATGTGAAACTTAATATTGATGTAACAGTTGGGAAAGTTTAATTTCAGGGTAGGGTAGTCTGCATAATTAGGACTGCAAGAATATAGCAGGGAGGCTGGAAGCAAATTTCAAATGCATGCTGATGAGTGAATGACTGCTCAAATAGTTATTCATCCATTGGTGCTTGCATGCTTTTTCCATACCGGATGCCAAAGGGAGTGATGACATATTCAAGAGTCAATGGGCTTCTCTGAGTCTCTACCAGTTTACTGTCTGTTATTTCCTATGCAGTATGTTTTAATGGTCATGTGGATGATTGCACGTGAGTTACCACAGGAGGTCCGTGACAAAGATCTGTACAATTCTGGAAAATTTCTAAAGCTTTACACAGATAAGTATGTACATTCCAGCCGTGCTTAATTGATAACTTAAGACTGAGTGATAAAGGCCAAGTAAGCATGGCTGCTGAACTCATCACTCTCATAACAGATGTTCTGACTCAAGGAACAAAAACAAATGTGTGTTGGATTTTTGGGTTTTGTTTCTATAATTTAGTCACCTTTTTTGCTCCCTTGATAACTTAGACTTGAAGAAGCCTTTTCTTACGTGTATGCTGATCTGAATATCCGGGGAACACAATTCTTAGTCACAGTTCATCTTATAAATGCAGGGTCTGTACATATTTAGCTATCTATGCAGCACCTCTAGATATCTAACATCACCTTACTGATGGGAGAGTTTCAGTGAGCCTTATGGAGATTACAGAGGGAGGAAGAAGACATGATCGAAACCATTATGCCACAGAAGCATTACCCGATTCTTCTGTAAATATTGCACTTACTTATATAGTCCCATTTTAAAAACCTATTCTTCTGGCAAACTAAAGTCTAGATTCAGAAGAGCACCTTTATGTAGGGTGCCACTTAAGTACGTACTTGGTTTTAAGTACCTACCTTGGTTCTGTTGATGCCAGGTATAATGATAAAGGAGGTACTCAGAGTCAGCAATTAGAGACAGCAATATGTGGAAAATGTAAGTCTTGATGGTAAGCCATATATATAATGAGAAGCATTAGTTTGTCACACCTGAAAATATTGTGGAAATCAGAAACTGAAATCTTCCGTAGCACAGAAACCTTTCTGAGTATATTGGAAGTGTTGCTAAGGAACTTATTTTTGGCAACTGTACACAGAGATTTAAGTACCCTAATTGGATTGTTCTTCGATATAATAGGACTGGAAAAGATTATTGAATGAATGTGAAATCGGGGAGCTGGTATTTGAGGTATGTTTAATTCCCACTTTTACCGATTTATGAGTTTGACTTGTAGCGGAGCCTACTGCACACATTTGAATTCCATTCGAGATGTGTTGACTTGCTTACTTAACAGCCAGTACATTAAAGTACAAAAGCTAACAACTCATTTATTAGGCATTTAGCCAAAATTTAAACTCATTTTATTGTTAGGAGGTGCTGTTGCTAGACAGGCAAATATTGTTTGTTACTTTGATTTATTTGAATCCTCTGTGCCAAATACGTTATAAAACATCGCAGCATTAACTTTGCGTAAATTATTTTTTGCTTCAGTTAGAATTTTTCACTCATTTTGCCATGATATTCCTCATCTATGTTTATAACTTAAAAAGTTACAAACTTAAAAAGTTATAAACTCTTTTAAAATGTAGAAGTAAAAGTTGGCTGATGCTTCTGTCAGTGTCAGCATATGATTTTTGTTTGTTTCTTTTAAACCTCACTGTTGCCCTGAGAAGAATTTTAAGTCGAGGTTAAACTAAGAGCCTTTGCACATTCATTAGGGTGATGAATCTGTAAAGTGAGACTTGGGCACTTTTGCCAAGATCCCTGGGCCTCCGGGGTGTCCAAAGGATAACCGTGTAGAGGTTATACCACTCAGAGGGCAGCTTGTGCCAGTACAGCAAGGCCAGAGATAAAACGGACCTCCAGGGAGCACTGGTAATTAGAAAAGCTCTGTGGCAAGAGGCAAAATACTGGGAAGCTCATTTGATCACGGTAGCTTCCCTGTTGGAGGGAACAATTTGCATCAGGACTCATCGCACTTGGCCTGTAATAGGAGAAGAGTTATGTCCCCCTTATCACCTGGCTGAAAATGTAGGCCACCAGTTTATAATAAACGTTGGACATATTATTTTTGGGAACTGCACACAGGTACTTGAAAGCTAGCTGTGTTTGTTCTTTCTATACAATTTGGTCTATGCGGATTTTCCCAGGATACTTGTTAAGGGGTTTGCTGTGAAATACTGCAGTCATTAAGGCAAATCACTAAACCTTTAGCAAAAAAGCTTTCCTTAAAGCCCACTGCCAATAGCTTGATCTCGCAAAAATTCCTTTTTTTAATTGGTATAATTAATGAACAGGTTTGATTCTTCAGAAGTTCTTGGACTTACTGGGCTCAAAAGCGTGGCAGTCACAAGTCTCATGAAGAGCTTTGTTGTTGGGGTGTGGTCTTCTGCATGTGTCGTCTAGGTGCTGCGTTTTTTGGTTCTTAGCCTGTGCCTAGACTGTGAGCAGCCCTGAGCTGAGGACAGGCAAACACAGATCCTCCCTGATGTTCGCCAAGGTTATGTTAGGCTGGTCTGCAATAGCAGGACCGACAGTGTAGCACTCTTTCTGATACCATATTTCACAGTGCTCCTGCAACTGCCAGGATGAGACTGAGGCCACCAGGCTCCCCCAGGCAAACGTCCCTGTTACTGTCAGCTAAGAAGGTGGCTACCTTGCATCACCCACATGCTTAACACATTTTAGCTCTTTACCCAAGGGACTACTCAGCATTGCACAACCCAAAAGAATTATTTGGTCTTTTCTCTTAGGAGTTTTCAATGCAGAGTTTTAACTCTGGAAGTTATTGACCTCAGCAGTGAGTGGATAGTGGATAAGGGTTCCTATTTTTGCTCTCCCTCTTAGACAATTTTTGTCCATGCTGGTTTTCTAAATCTGTGACTGGTGTATATTTTTGTTAGACAAGCACTCTTCTTAATGGTGTACCATTTAATTTCTCTAGTGACAAGAGGAAGAAATAAGTTATTCCTCTTTTAAAGAGAGTGATTTAAGTAGGGAATAATGAATGCAAAATGCTGTCATTAAAAATCAGCAGATAAGCTGATGGATCATCTGTCACTCCCAAGCCTTGCCATAAAGGAAAAGTAGATAATAATTTAAAAAAAAAATAAAAATGGTAATGATGAGTATGGAACATGTTGATTGTGAATGCCTTAATAATGAAAACTGTTATTTATTCGGTGAACAAAACCTTGCGACTCCCTGCTGACCAACACATTGTAGGAGAAATTAACTTCTTTCAAGAGCCTTCCAAAAAGGGTGTAGCATGAGAGATGGGGTATTTTTGTCTTCTCTGTATTTCACCACTTTTCTTGTGGCAGATATTAATTCTATACAGTAGCAGCATACTGGCATGAAATTGGATTTGCCACAGTATATACTCAGCTGTTTTGAGTGGGAATCACGTGTCTACGCTGGAAGAGGCATTTGGGTGCCTGCAGTGGGAGATGCCTGTGTCTGACCTGCCTGCGTTCAGGTTCAGTGCTTCCAGATATGATTCGTTTCAAGGGAGGTACCTGAACCAGCCCACAAGTAATTGTGCAATAAAAGTGCTTTTTCTCTGCACAGAACATACAGGGACGCTACTGGGCTAGCTCAGATGAATACATCTAAATTAGAGGAATATTAAATGGAGTGAGGTTAATCCAAGCCTTTGTTTCTTGGAAACTTTTTGCTTCCCTTTTGATACCATTAAGGAGTTAATAATTTGTGAGGTTCCTCAGCTGGGACTGTTATCTGGGATACAACAGGTTTTCCTTTGGTTCAAGACATGGCTTAGCTGAGTGATAGCCCTTGGCAAATATTGACTCTGTTTTGCTGAGCGTTGTCCTTATTAACCTACCCTGAGTTGCTGAAAATGCATTAATTGGGTTTTCCTGTTGCTTCTATATAAACTTAGTGGAGCTGTAACAATGGAAAAATAGTGACTCAGGTGGTTCATAGGTATGAGGCTGGTTTTCCCACGTTACAGGTGAGTGCCTTTACTCCTGGGCTGTTGGGGAGGTGGATCTTGTAATCCTGCAGTCTTCAGAAAGACGAGATTTTTACCTGAAGTGAAAAGACTGTATCTCTTAAAAACAGTTTTTTAGGGAAAATTGTTTCCATCCTTATTGTCCTTTTCACTTCTGACATATACTGAACATTTGATTGCCGATTGTCATCCTATTACTGTTGTTTATGAACTGTTTATTAATCAGTACTACAGTATTCCAAAAAGTCTTTTCCATCTCTGGCATCTGTGTTAGGTGCTGAGTGCACGTGTAGGACGCTGTCTTCAGGACGTCTCGGTAGACTTGTACTTGTTTCAGGGCCAGGCTTTTGGAGAGCTCCTTACAGAGCCTCAGCTGAACTTTACAAAGTCAAAGAGCAGCTGTCCGCTCTGTTTTGTATGCCTTTATTTAGTTTTTTTAAATGAGGTGCTCAGCTCTCCTGCAGTGTGGCCAGTAATCTAGATATTAGACTGAGAGTTGTTTGGAGTTCAGTAACATTGAAAATTTGCCACTTACTTACTTGCATGAAATAGGACCTGCCTGTCCCAGTCCAGCGTCTGATTTAGCCAGGTACAAGTGCTCTGCCACTCACTACACACCCTAGAACATCTATTTTTCTCATTCATTACAAGGAGACAGGGAAGGAGAAGTTCAAGCCCTCATCACAGTATATTCTCCATCCCACAAAAGCATTTCTATCGACTGTTCAAAGCTTTGTGAAATGATGCTGTCATCGGGGTAATATCAGTCCTTGGCCTCTGGGAAGAAGGCTGTCATAGATACAATATGAAAAATACTTTTACTCTTGGTGGTTGCAACCAACAGCACTTCCCTGCCTGCACCTTCCCAAGTTTCTCAGAATATTCACTCCAGCTGGATGAAGGTGGTTCACATCACGGCACGTGGCGGAGCAGATGTGGTCAGTCTCGCAGGGCTGCAGGAGCTGCCCTTTCATTTCGCAGGGGTAGCAGCAGAGCAGAACAAGTCCAGTGCAGGATGCAGCTCCCTTCCTGTTTACCAGTCCACCATTAGCTCAATTTTTCCAATTACTCATGTTTTACATATATGGTTGCCCCAAACCAGGTGAACTTATGCATGTTCTGAAAAGACTGTGGTGGAGGGGAAAAAAAAGTCAAATATGTTCTTAGAAGCTGAAAATACCATCAGATTTCTGTTGATTTGGAGGTGCCCAGGCATTTGTACCTTTATTCTTTGCAGAAGTGTTTAAAAACACCGTAGGGCTCCTTTCTTTGTGTTTTACAGAACAAATTCTCTGATCTTTTTTTTAAAACATATAATAACAATAAATATCATAAAGAGCTGGAGAACTGGATGGGTAGGAGCAGGATTTCTTTGAACCAGTTGAATGGAACAAGAAGTTGATCACCTGCAGTGGGACAATTTGTGCTTTTGCCTCTTGGGATTCAGTGAATTCATGAAGCTTTTGGGTTGGCATCAGTTAGTCCCTAAGTTTTGCTTTTTTGATGAGGGGATGTCTGCTGGACTTCTTCCCTCCTCCTCTTCCTCCACCCCCAAGCTCCAGCGGAGATCAACAGAACTGATGTGGTGATGTGAGCTGTAATTCTGTTTCAGCCATGATTATATGTCAGTCTGCTGCACACCGTAAGTGGTACTTCTGGATTCCTGCTGTGAGCAGTTGATTAGATTCTAGTACCTTTTATTCCATACATAAGGATTTTTTTTAACAAAGCACAGTAACACACAAAAGCCCCAGTTTATTCTTTATTCTCTTTTTTTCACTAATACCTCATGCTTAAATACAAAACTGAAATGTTTTTTGGCATGCCTGACCTTCCTTAACTCCATCTGTCCTCCCATTCCAAATAAAATTCAATTTAAAGGTTCATGTTGACCCTAAATTGTAGGATAAGTCTGTGACCCAGGTAGAAATTTCCTACAAAATGTGAATGTTAAATTAAATTTTGAACTCTCTCTGACAAAATGAATGCTAACTGCAAGTTTATTTGTAGTCCCGCTTGTTACATTTTTCTTTGTCAGCACAAGCTTTATTCCTCCAAATATATTATTGAATGAAAGAAAGAAGCTATTCTTTTATCTGTTAATGCTGATGCCTGTAATCCATCCTGTTCATTTTCTGTGCTGCTATTTTCTTTGTATGGTTCTTCTCCAGCTTATGTAGCACAGAAAAACTTAATTGCTTAAGTCTGATGTACTTTTCTATTCCTGGCAACAGTGTAGGTTGCTCAACCATTATGTGGGAGATGCCTTCTGGAATACGAAGCGTGTGTTGCAGTTGGGATATGGCAGGGTTAGGGCCCGGTCTAGGAGGAGCCTTTTAATTAGCTTTTTGGATATTTTCTATAGAGCTGCCAATTAGATTGTCATTTCCTGAGCAGTTTTTGCAAGTGGAAAGTGTTCTTTCTGAAGGTTTCATGTTACAGGGCTTTCCTAATGTATGTGGTACCACTTAATTCTGGGAGATCAGGAGTGAAACCCCTGAATTTATACCAGCAGCTGATGTTTGACAAAAGCCAGGAAACAACTCTTCATCTGATGACATGAGGACAGATCCATTTCCCTTCATAGCTAATCGCTTTTGATTTATTGCCATTCGAAGTTTTATTCGGTTGTTAATATTTGCAAATAATATGTTTGGTGCTGGATATCGTATAACGCTGGAGACAGATTGTGCCCCAGAAGGCTGGGACAGCTTACGTTTACTCATTTGCACATACTGTACCTGAGTCTTAATTTTCTTTTAAACAGAGCTTTAATTGGGTCTCTGGATGAACACTTACGTTCGCTTCTGGCCAGGTGCAAAATGGTATCTTGTATAACGAAGGCTGTTCAGAAGCCCAGACCCTGGGGTCTGTCAGGATTGAATTACTCCCTGATCTGCTCCTGGCCCTTGGGCAACTGGTTAAATTCTGTAAGTTTTCAAAATGCTATAGAGGAATGACTTCTGTGATACGTAGGCTCTTTGTGGATTACATGAATGAGGTTAATTTCAGCTGTAGTTCTACTTATTTACCATAAAATACTAGGACAGTGCTGGTACTCTTATGTACAGAGGAGTCTTATTAAGTAGTGATGGTGATGCATATTGACAAGTCTTAAAATTTTTATCATGTTTTTTCAAATATTTATATTCTAAGTCACTGACTCCTGGAGTCAAGTGATTTTGAAGAAGGATTCCACTTGCATTTCAATGCAAAAGTGAGATTCTGCTTGTTGCGATTGATGAAAAATCTTGAAAATTTCATGAGACTTAAAAGATGAGAAATCAAAGAAAGAACACTTAAAAACTGTAGGAATCCTTAGGATGAGCTCATGAATGTGCAGGATCTGATACGTGATTTTTGCATGTTGGTGATGCAGAGGAGGGCTGCTTTTAGAGCCCTTGCATTAGGAACAGTTGGACTGCATGCCGTAGTAAGGAAGGCTTCCACATTTTTGGCATAAGTTACCTGTCTTCTGAAAGTGGTCATTTGATTTTCTGTCTTGGCAATTAATGATGGAGCAGACAGTAATTTTAAGATGAGCATGGTCAGTCTACTTGTTAATACACCATGGACACAAACACTGTAAGTTCTGAGGATCCCTGCACTGCTAATTAGTATTTCTGTGGTTTCACTTATCGCTTGAACTGGGAACTTGGCCAAAACTAACAGAAGAGACTTCCAGTACAATAAATTGTTTTAATTTTGTGATCTGATCTTATGCATGGCTCAGTGTTTCTGAAGGCAAGGGTAGAATAAAATCTCATTTTGCATGATAACATATGCAAATCAGAACTTTTTGGTCCCAGATGAAGCTCTGCTTCTATTGACATGGTGCTAGGCAAATGCTGTTAAGAATAAAAAGCCACTAAAACTTTATTTTGCTGATAATATTTCATTATTGCTTTGTAAGCTACCTTATCCATACGGCAAAATCTGCCAGAGAGATAAGATCCCATAACTCCTGTTTGCTTGTATCATTCCCTTTATGATTTATAGTGTCATAGATGTTCATGGCACTTTGTAGACGTATAAAAGATTGACATGTTCTTGCCTCAAAGAACTTAAAAATTCTGCAGTTTAGCAGCAGTCAGCAGTTCCTCCTATCTGAATTCTACTTTTAATGGCACTGTATAAAATCACTATTACACAGCCACCAAATGAAATGGCATTTTATTTTTACTTACAAATCCGATGTTTTAAAAATGTTTGCTAAAGGTCCTAGACTGTCTACATGATGGGCTAGAAGGCTCTGTTCCCTAGCCTGAAGACAGAACAGAAACGGCACAAAATAGCCCCCTCTTCTCTCACCACGAGAGATTACCTGAAATGTCCCTGTGACTGCCAGTAAGGGGGCCACATAGCACTAAACATGGTAGGGACATTTATGATATGGGTAAGACTCACTGCTGAGGAGGGGAAGATTCATAGCTCCTTTCACAGCAGAAGCCGAACTGCGTTCCTGTGGTAATGACTCCCGGCCATCACTGGTTTATGCGAGATTTGAACTAGTGACCGAGCAATGAAACGCTCGGTATCCCGTTAGCAACTTCTTGAGTCTCAGAATAGGCACTGCAGACTTCTAGCAAGGGGCTTGGGATGATTTCTGTAGCTCTTACAGAGGTCAACCAGCTAATTCCTCACAAACTACCCTGAAAACCTTTCCATTAAAGTTTAAGGGTCTAGGTGAGTAAAATTTTTGATGTGGATAATACTTGTATGTCCCTGTCTGAAAGAGAATACAGTCACCTGCTCAACTCTTTACTTAATTGTATATAAAACCTTTTCCCACCATTGACTTGAAACAATTGGATGTCATTTTATTACCAGTATTTGGAATGTTGATTTGCTATTTGACACATCTTTACATTCTGCATTATGTCTTTATAGTAAAATGTGAGTGAAGTTCCACCTTTATACATGCAATTTTAGGATTTCCAGGCAGTTGTATAAAGTAAAATCCTTCTATATCCTGCCCAGGTAATTTAACAGAATTATATATATAAACATAACATTAAAAGCAATTTTCTGAGCCTCATGATTACACTGATTTTGTTTGTCACACACCTGCATGTACTGACTTATCATATTCTGTCACTCATAGTAAACTCTGTCCCACAGTGTAATGTGACAGATGCTAATGAATATGATACATCCTAATTTTTCAAAGCAGAGATACTTGGAAGGATCCTACTTTCACTTTATTAAATGCTTTGAAAATGAATTTTATTGAAAATAAAGTAAGATTCTGGGGGTTTTAAAGGCTGTACACTTGACCCTAAGCATAAATGAAATTTACTTAAATGTTATGGATTGCTTTGATGAATTCCAGCCTAAAAGATTTTTGAGCAGCAGACTGGTGGGAGGCTGGAATTATTTGGAGGGGTTTTGTTTCTAAGGAGGTGAGTGAAAAAGCTCCCACTAATTTCAGTGGGAACTCGAGCAAGCTGTTATGCTGTCGTCCAGTTACATTTTCTCAGTGCAAGACAGCAGCAGGGGTGGTTTTGTCTGGATTCTTGGGTATAACATAAGGCACTTGGAGGACTGCAAGGTCAAAACTACTCGAGTTTGTCAGACACCCTGCCCTTCTCTTTGAACAAAAGCTCAGCAGAGAGCTCAATGTAACAGAATTAACAAAATACCCAGTTTCAAAGACAACAAACTTTCTTAAAGACTTTGGGAAGGGAGGACTACCATTGATTCTTCTGTCAGCCTTGAAGTGCAGCACTACACCGGTGCAAATATTCTCATGCGGAAGTATGAGGATAGAGACGGGTATAACAACTCTTGTAATTCTCTGATACACAGGTTTTTATTCTATATTTGCTGTGGGAGATCGGTGCGTGTGCATTGTGATGGGCAAACACAGGCTCCAAATCTCTGTGCATCCACAGCTCTGCGTTTCCCTTGTTCCAATTTTCTCTCTTTGTATTTCTTTGTTGTTTACCATCTCTGGTTGCATGCAATGGATGATCATGCTCTGGTATCAGCTTTTTATGTTTTGCTGGGTGGCACCTTCCTTTTAGGTTGTTACCTTTTTCAGCGCAGTGAGCGCTGATCTTGTTACCTGCAGGCTTTGCTCTGTGGTTAGGGAGAACTCATGTTGGGCAGGACTTGGTTTTTACCCTGTCTCTACGCTGATGAAAGACCTTTTGACTCCTGGTAGTAACTCAAGGTTGCCCAGTCATGTCGTTAGTTGAGGAAGAAACAGTTGAAATAGATTTTAGTAAACCTTTAGCTGCTTGTCACCTGCTTTAACCAGAAGCGGGGTGGGGTGAGGAGGGTGAGGCGCAGCCTGAGGGGCCCTTTTGCCTGAGGGGAAGAGGCGGAACATTCAGGAAACAGGACAGCCAGCTTGCACAGGCTCCCTGCAGCGGGAGTGCCTCCCAGGGATGGCACACCGTGCCCGGCTCTTGCCCCGGGGATTTGGGAAGAAGCACCAAAAAGCGCAGAGGAGGTGTGCAAGGTGTTCATGCATGGCTGGGCTGACGCACCAGCCTGCGTGGTGCTGAGGTGGGTGCTGCCAGCGCTCCCCTGTGTCGTCCGGGGTGTCTCACTCGAGGCCGCCATGGTATGAACCAGATCAGCGTCTCTCTGATATGCACAAATGTTTTATCAGTCATGCTTTAAACTACAGGGATCGTCGGCATTTCAGTCACACGCTCTGCTGGGGGGAGTTAATATCCTTCCTGACTGAGTACATTGCCTAGAGGGACCATTTTATGTGTAACACTCTGGTAGAGAGAGCGATACCAGGCGCCAAGCGGCACAGGGTAAAAGACTAATGTGTGCTATGTTAAATGGTGTCTTGGGTTTTGCTGGGTCCCTATTCATAAAACACAACAAAGTGGCGACAAGGATAAACCTTGTCAGCTAAAGGAGCTGCTGGGAATACCAGAGAGTACTTAGTGACTAAAACAAATCAAATTTTGAAATCCTCCCTTCCAAAGGAAAGCACAGAGGGGATTTAACTAAAGTGAACAAGTGTATTTGCAGTAAAATGGCAGCGTGTGTGTGAGTGGGGTGGGGGGAGAAGAGGCTCTAGGATTAGCTTGGCTGTGGCGGGGCAGAGTGCTCTCTGATGGGGTTGGTGTGGTGGCTTCAGCAGGCACTTCAGGAGGAGGGACGTGGAGAAGAAGGGCTGCCTGGCAGTTGCGGGTGACCATCTTGAGCAGCAAACCCAGGGCCTGGGTTATTGCTGTGCCCTCAGCCCATGCTGTGGTGGGGGCAGTGGCAGTCAGCAGCAGGTGCTTTCCAAAACCCTTCTGGATGGTAAGACCTTGCCTGTTCAGTGTAGGGTCCTGCTATAAAGGGTTAACTATACGTTGTGCGCTGCTACCCTATTTGGGTCTGGGAAGATTCCTTTTTAATTGTAATTAGGCTGTCCTTGTGTTCATGGCTTGTTTCCATATGGGAATTGTTCCTGACAGAAGCTGTTCCAGGAGTTTGGCTGCTCGCCTGGTGCTGGGGAGCAGGGCTTCAGCTCTCTGCTAAACCAGATGCTCCCTCTGCAACTCTGGCCAAGTTGCTTAGACTCTCTGTGCCTCAGTTTCTAATCATAAAATGGGAATATTAACATCTACCTGTCTCACAAGGGACTTAGGAACACAGTAATCAGAGAGAGTTGAACACTTAGAGTTGGGGGAAATGGTACATGTTCCTCAGACAGGCAGAGAGCAATACCCATGGATTTGACTCTGGCTTGGACCGTGTCCTTAGTTGAGGCAGACTAATGCACCGGTTACAATTGTTGACTTGAGTTCCGCAGCAAAGCTTCAACTGAACCTCAAGACTTTGATAGCCATAGAAAGAGGAGTAATCAAGAGAACACTGTGAAACAGATGCTCTCTTCCTCTGCCTAAAAATGCAGGTAACCTTCCTCGGGATTTTCAGAAATACTTTGTACCTAACTCTTGTTGAAATTTGCAGCAGTATGGCAGAAAATTGCACTAGGCCCTTACTGTTTATGTTTTCTGGTACTTATGTCATTCATTTCATCCTTTAGTGAAGGGCTACTTATTTCCTTGCATTGTTCCTTGCAGTGTTGCCTCATGAGCCTCAGTTGTGCCACCATTAGTACCATGGGCATTTGACAATGTCCCGCATGACATCCTTGTCTCTAAATTGGAGAGACATGGATTTGACGGATGGACCACTCGGTGGATAAGGAATTGGCTGGATGGTCACACTCAAAGAGTTGCAGTCAACGGCTCAATGGCCAAGTGGAGACCAGTGATGAGTGGCATTCCTCAGGAGTTGGTATTGGGACCGGCGCTGTTTAACATCTTTGTTGGCGACATGGACAGTGGGATTTAATGCACCCTCAGCAAGTTTGCTGATGACACCAAGCTGTGTGGTGCGGTCGACACGCTGGAGGGAAGGGATGCCATCCAGAGGGACCTTGACAGGCTTGAGAGGTGGGCCTGTGTGAACCTCATGAAGTTCAGCAAGGCCAAGTGCAAGGTCCTGCACATGGGTTGGGGCAATCCCAAGCACAAATACAGGCTGGGTGGAGAATGGATTGAGAGCGGCCCTGATGAGAAGGACTTGGGCGTATTGGTTGATGAGGAGCTCAACATGACCCGGCAATGTGCGCTTGCAGCCCAGAAAGCTAACCGTATCCTGGGCTGCACCAAAAGAAGCATGACCAGCAAGTTAAGGGAGGTGATTCTCCCCCTCTGCTCTGCTCTTGTGAGACCCCACCTGGAGTACTGCATTCAGCTCTGGGGCTCCCAGCATAAGAAGGACATGGACCTGTTGGAGCGAATCCAGAGGAGGGCCATGAAGATGATCAGAGGGCTGGAGCACCTCTCCCATGAAGGCAGGCTGAGAGAGTTGGGGTTGTTCAGCCTGGAGAAAAGAAGGCTCCAGGGAGACCTTACAGCAGCCTTCCGGTACTTGAAGGGGGCCTACAAGAAAGCTGGAGAGGGACTTTTTACAAGGGCATGTAGTGATAGGACAAGGGGTAATGACTTTAAACTGAAAGAGAGTAGATTTAGATTAGACATAAGGAAGAAATTCTTTACTGTGAGGGTGGTGAGGCACTGGAACAGGTTGCCCAGAGAAGTTGTGGATGCTCCATCCCTGGAAGTGTTCAAGGCCAGGTTGGATGAGGCTTTGAGCAACCTGGTCTAGTGGAAGGTGTCCCTGACTGTGGCAGGGGGGTTGGAACTAGATGATCTTTAAGGTCCCTTCCAACCCAACCGTTCTATGATTCTATGGTTCTGTGTTAATCTCCCCTTAATTAGATCCTTCATCCCATTCTCAGGAACAGATGGGAGGCTCAGGGCTGTGAAATATTTGGGATCTCCTGAGAGACCTGAGGAGCATCCTCCATGGTCCTCCACCCCTTCACAAATTTGGTCGTCAATACCAGTCATCCCCGTTGAGGCTTTCTGTGAGGGTCCATTCAAGGGCAACGAGGATATCCTCCCTGCTGCCTGTGGAGTGCTGCAGGCTCATGTTGGCCTTACTGTGTTCCCTTCCCTCCTGCCGCCTCCATCTTTCTCCCTGCACCTCAGCAGCCCTATGGGAGTGGTGCGGTGAGCTGCCCTTCTTTCCTGCAAGGACTTCTGATCTTGTAACAGATTTTGGCTTATCAGGAATGCACACCATATCTTATTTAATCTCCTGCTTTGTTACGAGGGCAGATGTCATCTTTTCACATGGCTACATGAACCAGTTTATGTCCATTTTCCTTCTTCTCAAAAATGTGCTCTCTATACAGTTCCACATCACAGCTTCAATGGGTACTGTAAGATCTTTCTCATGTAGCACATACAATGTCACTGATATTCCGTGGTGCTCGCATCTTCTAGTGATGTCCTAATATCTACCAAGACCAAGTGGAGAAATCACCTCTGTCATTGCTTTAGTATTTGCTTTAACACTCAGTGGCTTACAGGACTGATAAAATGGGAGTCTTGTACTTTTCTGCCTTGTGCTAGATGTCAATATTCACAAGCCTGTGAATGGGTACCAGGCAAAAAGCAGTAAACCATGCCTTTTTTGGTATACTATATGGCAATGCATAGCCCACACTATTGACGAGAAATCCAATTACCACTGGATTTCATGAGTTTTTCTATATGCTTCTTTGGTATAGCACTGGAGTATTCTGCCACAAATTCATAGCAAGGTGTGTCCCTGTCATGCATCCATAAACTAAGCTAGATACAGCACAGCTGATGAAAAGGGGATGTTGACAAAGGAAGGAAACTGAAACACAAGAAATCTGACCCCTTTTCTCCTGGATATTGTAAAAGAAGATGTACTGCTGTGTGCTTGTGATGACAGTTATTTTTTGTCATTATTGTAACCTGTTTACTTTGTTGGCTTGTCAGCCAAACATGTGCTAGTCAGCAGTCATCCCTGTCTTTGGATCGATACCTGCTAAGAGCTGTAGTTTCTCTGATAGAAAACCTGACGTACAGTTTTGTTGGTTTATCCCCTCTTCATTCCTTCCTTCACTGGTCTAAGTCTTTGGTCCAGCTTTGCAGATGCCAACGGGTTTTAAGTGAAACACCTGCATGCTTGGATTTTAGTCTGGAACAGAACATCGCAACCATCATTTGGAAACTATGGGAGATGGTTCAGACACTGAGCTCAGCCTGTTAAGATTGGGTATGTAAAGGATGAGGAAGAAACCGTGAGTGAAACCCCTTATGGAGGATTTTTGATCTGTTTTCTTTGCTGGGTCTTGGAATACAGACAAACCCATTAAAATGAGACCATAAAACAAGCCAGTGGTTTTGGTATATGTGCAAGTTTGGCAAGACCCAAAGCAGAGAGCAACAAGATTTAAAGCAAGTATCCTTCTGAAATTATAGTTTCGAACAGGGAGCTCCATGCCAATCGATGGGAGTCTGCTTTTGTTATGGTCACAAAAATCGCGAGTCTGACTCATGCTATTATAGTGATGCACAGTGTTGTCAAGGTAATGGATTTGGGCACTTGGCATATACAGGAAGGGTGTAAAAGGCAAGGAGGTATTCTGCAGGCCTCCAGGAACAAGCTTCATATTAAGGATTTTTTCTTTTTTTTAATGGCTGAGATAGAGAACACTCAATTTTTGTTGTAGAAGTGAGAGTTTTATGCCCTGGCCTATTGCTGTTGTCGTGCACATCACCCATGGGAATGCTGTTCTTTCCCATACATAGCAGGGTTTGTGAACTTCTGCTGCCTTGCCTCCTTCTGCTGGTACCTAACAAGCTTCCCTCCACAGGGCTTAAGTGGAAATTAGAAAGGGGGAGAGAGTAGAGATATTATGCATATTTCAGTTCCTTAGGAAAAGCGCTTGGCTGTAAAGGAGTTGTCGGGCTGAATTCTGAAGAGGCTGAGGTAAGGAGTAAGCCTCTAAGGACGATGTTTACAATCTATCAAGGCCTTTTTTCCTTTTTTTTTTTTTTTTTTTTTAATATTAGCAACAACATTTTAAAGCACTGTTTAAAGACAAGCTTGAAAAGATCAACCAAAAAGGCAAGGGAAGTGGGGTTTCTGTTATCAAAACTGCAATCCAGTCAGCCTACTTAATTGTACTTTGATAAAGAGAGAAACTGATAGGAGGAGGGGAAAAAAAAGAAGAAAAAGAAAGCAACTACCTGTTAAGAATTATCAAGATGAGGGATTGCTGTCTGTAAAGCTTCTTAAGACAAATCCTCCTTCCTTATATAACTCCTTGCCTTTCTTTCACTAACTTAAATGAAATCAGAAATTGACAGTAAAAGCAAAATGTCTGCACTAATGAGATGATCTGATTTATAAGGACCAGTAAGGCAAAAGACGTGTTAAGTATTTGAATAATAGAGCTGAAGACTTGTCTGGAGAAGTGAATGCCTTGTGGGAATGCAATGCAAGAGCAGAGTCAGGGGCTCAGAGGAACAGCAGTGAGTAGTATGTATTAGTATGTATGCAAAAGTCAGTTCAAGTCAAGGCTGGGAGTAGAGCTGTCCAGACGACCAGTTTTGCCTACTCTGTAGCCTTTTTTTTTTTTCTTCTGCTAAAAGAGACAAAGAATGGCAAGGGATACGAAACCCAGAGAAACAGAGGAGAGAATCCATCCAGAGGTTTGGAAAGGGAATGCTGTCGGTTTTGGAGACTAAGATATATTGACATGAATTGCCAAGAGTAAGTGGCCTGTTTATCCAAACTCAGTGTATGTTCCTCTTCTGAGGGCCCTAATCCAAACCCCAGCAAAGCTGGTGGGAAAGCTTCCACTGATTTCAAGTTTTTTGGATCAGGCCTTTGGTGGGAAAAATCTGGAATCATGCTTTGATGCAGGACAGGAAGTGTGAGGAAAGCCCTTACGCTTGTGTTTAACTGCAAGCTTACAGTTAATTATCATGAGCATCATGGCTGAGACTTCCTTGAACAAAATCCAAGGTAACGTTTGTTTTTATATGGTACCAACAGCATGCACACAGGTAACAGCCTCTCATTTTGCCTGAGATGGAGCTGGGGCCGGCATTTGTTGGAGATTTATCTTGAGAGGTGCACTTTCTGCAGCTCAAAGGGGATGAATTAACTTACAGTTTGAAATGTCAACCTTTTCCATGAGTGTTTAGGATTCACAAGCACTTTGGTATTGTAAAGCCGTTTTGGGGGGTTTTGTGTTATATTTTGGCAACAGAGATGTAGCCACTTCAATCCAATAGCCATTGTGCCTGTTGGCAGTGAGGCTCTGGAATACTTACTGCTCCCTAAAGAACAGTCAACCAACCACTGCTAAAGCAGAGCTTACAAATGGGATAATACAGCGTGGTAGCCTGTGGTAGCTAGCAAATGGCCTAGATGATTCAGTAGGTCACCTCCAATCCTACTTTGTCCTTTCTTGTGTATTAGGAAGTCTTGGAGTCAATTTAGAGTGTCCTGAACTATGTTAGCAGTGACAGTGTTTTACCTTCCAAATCACAATGGAGTTGGATTATACATGTAACAATTCACTGAGGCTAAATGATCTGCTGCTTAAAAATAATACGGTGGTGGACATTTAATCATCACAATCTAACAGTAAGATACAGCAGTAATCCTTTTGTTTCAGTAAATTAAATGCCAACAGGAAAAGTAAAAGGAAGTGAGGCTGAGACACCATGAAAAACATGGCACAGTACATTAAAAACCAACTATGGAGAAAGGTGATTCATTAAATTAAATGCCAACTTTGAAAGAAAGAATATAACAACCTATTACTATAAAACAAATAATAGCTTATACGTGGTCTTTTGCCATCCCATATCCTGTTATTTCTCTTTTGTTAGGGAAGACAATTAGGAATCTGACAGCAGTGATGAAAAAGTTCATGAGGGGCAAACTTTGGATTCTTTGGACAGTGTCACCATTTGTCAGCTTAACTAAAGATATTAAAAGTCAGCACACTACTTTAGAGGTAAAAGTGTGATGTTCAGGAATGACTCTGAGCTCAAAGTTTAACAAGTGATGCCAAGTCTCAGATATGTTGCTAATTAGCTTTGCAGAGCTGCAAGGACCCACTAAGATTTACAGCAGTTGTAGAAAGCTACAGATTTTATAGGATGTTTTTCTGATTTTAATATTACTTGTGCAGGAAGTCTATTTCTGTTTACCTCAAGACTTGAATTTTTAGTTGAAAATAGTTTCTCTAGCCAAAAAATAAATCAATCCTTAAGCTCTTTACTTATGTTGGAATGTCAGCTTCGAAATGTATTTCCTAAGAGAAATGATGGCACACCATAATATCGACATGAAAATATCTTACCGTTCAGTGTCTTTTATTTTGAAGGATCTCCAAATCCTTTACAAACTCTGATTGGTGTTTCCTTCTCTGATCTGCAAAGTGTATTTCACAACTTTTACTGCGTTCTCTACAGTACTCAGAATGCTATTGATGTTGATTTACCATTAAGATTGTAAGGACTGAGTTGTATGTATAGGTTGGGTCTCTCACTTCCTCTGCATACCATACATATATATTTGAGCACATGATGGATACTTATAAAGCATCTCAGTTTCACCAGGGCAACATAGAGGGACATTAATGTGGTCCTTTCGTTCATCAGGGAAGTATACTCTTAGCTCTGTTGAAAAGCAGCCGCTCTTTAATAACAGATAGGAAACCCTGCGATAATCCAGCTGTCATCCCAACGCCTTAGGAAGCAAAATAATGCGGAGTACAACAGGCCAGAAACGCAGCAGATACAAATCGGCATAGTTCAGCTGAAGCCGGGGGAATGATGTTGATGTGTGGTCCTTTTGGTTGTCGTATTGAGCTAATCAACGTAACATTTTACCACTAGCTGAGACTCTGGCCCAACATCACAGTTTCCAAACCATACTGGACTGAATACAGAGTTTTAAATACAGTGTTTTATTGTATGTATGTATGCATAAACACCCAACTTTAAAGAGCTTTTCTTATTAATCTGTAGTGAGAGAGTGAAATGTAATCTCTTGTCCTGGGCAACTAGATACAAACTACTGATTTAAATGCTAGCAAATATGAGGAGTCTCTCAGAGAAAACCAATATCCTGTGGAAAGATTTTTTTTTTTTCCTTTCTTTCTTGAGTCTGTTTTCCCTGTCTTGGATGCCTTTATTTCATCACCTTTACTATTACTATTACTATATTTGACATATAGTCATAGGCTTTCCAAGGCAATAGAATATTAAGTTCATGGTCATGTAAGAGAGCTTTTTCCTGATTCATCCTGGGCATGTAGAGCATCATGATGAGTCTTTCCTGGCTCTTAGCTAAAAGGGACTGTGGGAATGGCCAAAGGGAAGGGAAAGAAAGTCTCTCTGCTTTGTTGCCAGCAGACAGGCCTTTCCTTTCTGCCACTGGGAGGAGCATGAAAACAAGAGAAACCACATCTTCCTCCTTAGGAGCAGAAAGCTACAACTCCCAGACTGGAAGGACTAAAGTTGACACCTATATTAATTTTCTTGCTGATATGTGGGAATAAGTGGTCTCATCTTTTGGGATGTTGGTGAATACAATTTTTTTGGCTTGAATACTGAGATTATTGGGCTTTTGTTTCCCCTTTCCAGCCTTACAAACTGCATAGGGATGTTGGACGTTTGTCTAAGTGTGCCATTAAAAATAGACCGGTTGTCACTTTGTGCAGTCCCAACCCTGTTACAGCTCCTGGGCTAGGATGTAGCTGTAATCCTGCCGGCCATGCTTTTGTTCTGGGGCTTCCAGAACAGATATGTGCTGCCTTAGCATGACCTAAAAACTTCAGGGATAGAGGGGGTGTTGAACGATTTTTTTTTTTTTTTAATTATTATTATTACTACCTGTTTCTCTGTTTTCCTGTCTTTAGTTAAACTAGCTGGGCAGCTATAAGCAGGTTGTAGAAAAATGGATATTCTCCAACAGGCTGAATTTCTGTTCTCAGATGCAATCCTTCAGTCTGGGAGCTCAAGGGCAGAGGCTCTGCCCATAATGAGAGTGCAGGAAGAGTCACGCTTATCGAAGGAGGAGTGATGCTGGAAGTGATTGTAGTCCTGCTGTGCTAACATTTATGTTTCTGGACAGACAAAAAAGTTAAATTGCAGTAAGTGAATGAATCCAGACCCTTTTCGGTGCATAGGGGAAACACTAGCATTCCCTCCCTGTGAAATAAACCCATGCTGTGATTTAAGACCTGCCTGTAAGGTCTGAAGTTTTGACGGCTGCCTTGGATACAAATGCACACGTATACAAGGCAGTGTAATGACTGGTATTCATGATGTGGAACACAACAGGATAAAATGTCAGTGCAGTCACTTTGACGTTCAGTACAGTAACAGGGCAGCACTACAGGGATATGATCCCATAAAATGGAGGTTTAGAAATGACAGCAAGGGTTTCTGCCTGATGCTACAAATTAACAATAAACCTCAGGGGCACAGTGTAATTATTTACTTTGCTAAATAACACAGAGGAACTATGGTTTAATTACAGTAGTTTAGCTATGCAATAGAATGGCAGAGGCTGTAGCTTCAGTGCATTGCATTAATGAGCCTTGCTAATGGTTACTTCTAATATTGCATAATGTTTCTTTTGTTTTAAATCATCCTTTTTAAATGAGTTCCATGCAGATGAGAAGGAACCTTTCCAGAGTATCACAATGGATTGTTTTTGTTTCCAAAAGACACAACCCAACAAGGCACTTGATATTACAATTATACTCAGTAAAGCCAGATGCATTTGGCTTTGCTCTTGTGTCATTGACATCCCTTTTGTGCTAGCTTTTGATGAAGTTTAAGCAAGAAAGGATGTAACTGGGCATCTTCAGATGGCAAGAGTCTGTATTTCTCAATCCTATCATCAATCCAATCAACTCCTTTCATTTAAAGAAGATTGGAGAGGAGAATAATGCACATTAAGTAATAGCTTTTTCCGAACATTTAGGGCATACTAATTAATAAATAGTTCATTACAACTTTAAAGCCCAATTTTATTTTTATTGAAGTCAATGGCCCAGCTTCCTCAACTGAACAAGAATAGTGTTAGCCATTGCTGTGTAGTGTCCCAGAAAATAGATCCTTTCTTTGTTGTTACTAAGCCCTCCTCTTTTCTAGCCTTTTCTCTAGCTTGTCTATCCCGCCTGCTCTAGGACAGTCTTTCTCCCCACGATTACAAGCCTGCAGACTCTTCTTTAGGTGCTGGTATCCCACTGACAGTCCAAGAAAGTCACATTTCAGATAATGACCAATTTGTACTCTATGGTGAAAGATGCCATACAACCATGTGTATTGCTGTCACCATATAACTGTTGAAGGTATTTGTGGTCTCTCCTCCCTTTCTGCAATAATTTGCAGCTCCTTGTTTTTATCTTCAGGCCTCTTACTTCTTATACTGAAAGCTCTGCTTGTCTCTTGTTCTCTTCTCTGAAGAGTCTCTTCTAGATTATCCTGCATCAGTTTGCCATCCTGTACTATTTATTTTTGAGGAAGAGGGTGGGTTTTTTTGTTTTCTTTATTTTCCCTCTTCATCCCAGCTTTTATTTTCGTTATTATCAAGCACTTCTTATGAGCCCAGAGCCTCCCTGTGTTGTTGCAGCCTGAGAAGCTGTTCTGCATTTTTGATGGGCTGTACTGTACAGGAGATCATTCTTACCCAGCTGGTTTGAACTGGGAGCCCTCTTTTTACTGGCCATGATCAAAGTCATGGTTAGAGCTTGCTGAGGAAGGCTCAGCAAATTGTTTTGTGGAAATGAGAGCAAAATCTTTCCAACTCCATAAATTAGTCATTACCCTTTAATTAAATTCCTCTGAATTCTAGACCTAAGTGGTATCTTGGGCCAGCCAGTTCCTCAAATAAACTCTACAATAAATTAAGATTGAACTGTGTACAGATAAAAATATTTCTAAAATACTGTTGCTTTTAAGTTCAATTACATGTCCCACAGTTTCTTTTGTTATGAGAGGAAGGAATCTGGTTTTTTATTCATCTGTTCGGTGCTGTTCCTCATTTTATGTAGTTGTGTCCCACTCCCTCTTTTTCATCCCCTTATCAAACTTTTAAGCTATGACAATATGAAGTGTGAATAGTGTGTGAATGGAGCAGGAGACTGCATGTCAAGAGCGGTTACTAGTTGGGCAGGACCTGGCAGTGATGATGGACGTCTGCATTTCTTGATAAAGTTGGCTGCCTGGGAGATGTAGGGCCTCGGGGAGTGAAGAGTGAAGACTGGTCCTTGTCCTTATTTTAAGGAGTTGGGTTTGTTTGGTTTTGGTTTTTTTTTTGGTAGGCTTTTCACTTACTCTCAGAAGAACAATTTATTTGCCTTTCTCATAGGTGTTACTTTAAGCTGGATTGGAGGAGCATTTGGAAGGGAGAAGGGGAGGGGATTAAGGTTAGTGCCTGCAATTCACACCTGACAGGCTATTTATTTCATTTTAGTTATGGATGCTGATCTAGGCTGTGCGTCTCAACTATGCATGGTAAATTCATAGTTAGGCAAAATGTGCTTTCTTTTTCCTGCTTTATACCTCTAAAGAGATCGAATGCTTTTCACAGACAAGCTGATAAAATACCTGAAGTGCTTTGTGTCGAGCAAGGTCATATTAACATGGAAATCTAGGTTGTTCACTGATACAGCTGTCCAGGCTTAGTTAAGTTTCATGTATTGGGAGCTGGTAATTCTTCAAACTGTCAATTTTGGGGGTGGATGAGTGACTAAAACAGATATATTAATGTCTGGCAGTTGGAGTGCTGTAGCCTGTGGTTATACGGACTAGGTTAGCATCTTGCCAAGATTCAGAAAATAAATGGAATAAGTGGTAAAAAAGGGAATGCTGTGTACACCGGGAAAAATTCTGGTATTTTCCTCTCAGGAAGAGAAGGAAATAAAAGACTGGTTTAGTGCTAATTTTTGCTGATGAGTAAAAATAAGATTGTAATACTTAGAGATACAAGGGAAGTTGGCATTTTCTTCTCAGAAATGTGGCTGTAGGTCCGCATGTTCTGGCGCAACGGTGGTTTGGGTAATCACATTTTGTAGCTCAAAATTTCCATTGTTGTTTCAGTTATCTGAAGCTATTGATTGTTCAAGGTTATGAAGTTAATTTTCATTTCAAAATGCAAGTGAATGACACAAAATAACTTGTCTATGTTCTTGCTACTGTGGTTGTGAAATTTGGCATGGAAGTAGCATGGCAGGCACTTGGGAACTGCTGTGGTATACTAGGAGCTGGAGAGAAGAAAGAAGTTCTCTAGCCTCGTTGCCTTGCTTTTTTTGGTTTGTTTGTTTTGTTTTGAAACAATCTCATCCGTTCTCAATTATCTCTAGTTACTTGTGGAACTGGACAAAAAGTTATTTGTTCACTGAAAAAAGTGAATTTTTGTGTCAACCAAAACTAGTTATATGTTTATACCATTTAGGCTAAAAATAAGGAAAACTATTTGATCCATATTTTCCCTAGATCTTGGAAAAATAGATGAGTTTTGGGTTGTTTTTTTTTTTTAATATCCTTGTTTTGAATTGTTATTTTCTTTTAAAAGTTTCTTACTGTGGCTTTCAAAAGGTGCAGGCTCTGACCTTCCAAGAATGATATAAAATTTTTAATTTTGGTTGATCTGATCTGAAGAAATACTGCAACTTTCTTCTTTTTCAGATTCAGTGACATTAAAAAAAACAATTCTTTGCACAGCTGTATATATTAGGGACATTTACAGGTCCACAAGTCTTATTTTCAGAGAACTGAGTCTAGGAGCTGTCTAGGTAAGACAACAAGAGCACAACAGTAAATTGAGCGCTGGTCTTTCTGTGAGGTTTGCCCAAAGAAATGCCAAGGGCTGTGTACGAGGAAAGCTTGTGCAGGCGGGAAGGACATCTGAATTCACTCTAGCTCAGGAGCAAATACAAGCAACAGTATTACTGAAAATGCAAATAGCATTCAGACAAGTCTAAAGAACAGTGCAGCAGAAGCGGTTAAGTAGCCTGTTTGTCACCAGGACCCCACTGTATGCCCCATCCATTTCCCGTTCTTGTGACCAGCACACTGTATGTTCAGAGTTGCAGAAGTGATGATCCATAAAATATATAAATACAATGGACAGCAGCAGCAGAGTTAGAGAAGCCTCATGCCACAATCTCCGGCTTCCCACTGTTAAAGACCTGTAGCCAGAGCATTGTTGATCTGCCTGGTACAATAAGAGATGTTTGCATGCTGCACTGAACATATGCTCTAGGTACTCTCCACAGGGGCTGGCAGATTGCTTCCTCTGTGCAATCATTTGTGTTGCTGCTGCTGCTATTCTCCTGCCCAAATGCAGGTCTGAAACCAACACAATAATCTTCGGTTCTGATTTAAGTATTCCTGATGCTGGGACTCTCAGAGGACTGCAGTTTAAAAAGGTACTATTTCTGGGCCAGCCCTAAAAAGTAGCTATACCCAGAGATCTGGGGACTTGTATTTTGAAAGTTGGGGGTTTTTTTCATTATTTTGGGCTAGAATTTTAAGAGTATAGCTTACCAGCTGTTTGAATAAAAATTCAAAGCTAGCTCTGGTTTGGCTTTAAACCTGAGTTCTCCCCTAAAACTGGTCTTGGCACTGAAGACAACCCTCTTTATTTAGCTCCTCTATATGTGATATATGAGCAGCTTATTAAGTGTACTCTGTGATAACAGCTTGATGAAAAATTTTGCCTTATATAAATAGTGTCATGAACTTGGTGTGCCATTTTGCCTTTCTTAGATGTATGTGGGCTGCTCAGATCTGCAACATGCACTCTGTGATCCCAGCAGGTCTCGGAGGTCCCTTGTTGTAGGAGGTTGGGCCCAGAGGGGGGAAGGAAAGAAGAAGGAGTTAGAAGAAATTGTTGTGCTGTGTCTGTTCAATTCCCAGCCGCTGTATCGTACAGCAGAATGAAAAACTGTACATTTACACTGCTGAGGTATTAATCCAATCCACTTTCTGTATTGACAATCCCTCTTTCCTTCCAGCAGAAGCAACTCATTTTACTTCATATTTTTTTTTCCCCTTCCTTTTTTTCCAGCGGCCATATGGACATTTTGGCTTTGAGTTGAAGCACAGGACGCTATGGTGCAAACAAGCAAACTTTGCATATGGGCTGCTGCTTTGTTACGGCAGCTAATTTCTGTTCAACTGTGAGCAGAAATCTGTTTCAAGAGGCTATGAGATAGCAATACAGCTGGTTAGGCAAAAGTTTCAACTTCGGAAAATTCCTGGGAAACTTCTTAAGAAGAAGAATGGAGTAGGTGCCAGAAGAACAAAAGAATGATCCTAACTGACATCATGTTATTAGGATAAAATCACTCTCTGGACCCATTCAGGCAATGATGGATGGGATGTGTACACAACATTGATCACTGCACATTTTATTTCCTTAGCCTGTCTATTACCTACCAGGAGGGTGTACTACCAGATTCTTAAGCAGATTCTACTTATCTGTGAAGAGGCCCAAATTTCACTTACACTGAGACTCTTTTCCACTATTTTGGCAGTGTGAAAGGGTCCCTGTATGGCTCAGAATCAACCCCAAGATCTTTGTTAAGCTCCTTTTCCTTTCCTATCCAGCATCAAGCCAAAATCAGAATGCGTTCTTTTTTTCTTTCTCAAGTGCCGGTATGTGTTGGACCTCTGGGGTTAGTGTCCTATCCCCGCTTACTGGGAATGGTAAGGGAGCTTCAAAGGCACAGAGCCATTGGACAGGCAGGCACGTTAGGAGATGCTGCATCCTACCCGGATGAAACACATTAGAAGTGGGAGTTGAAATCAGATGAAAAGGCACAAGTCAAAACCTCAGTCTCTCTCCTGAACATACCTCTCATCTTATTCTGAAAGTTGAGTTTTTTCAGGTAGTTTTTTTGGCTTTTGAAAAATTATTTTTTTTCCTGTTCCTTTTAGAGGCCTAACCAGTAATGATCCCAAAGATCACCAGAGATTGTTTCTGCTGGAAACAAGAAATAGCTCTCCCAATAAAGTGTGTTTAGAGGTTGAGTTTCTAGGCTGTGGGTCAATGCCTTTTCAAACAGACACTTCTCTGTCTTCTAGGAGTGGACTACAGGACTATCTTTTAATTGATAGCATTGGAATATGTCATAAATACTCTAGGGAGTGAAGAGCAAATTCTTGGGTACTGTGCTGTAAGCACCACGGAAAATAAATGTCAAACAAATCCAAAATGTGCCAAATATAGCTTCTTTGCCATTTCTGCTTTGGCCATCTCTAGACGCAGCACTGCCGCTCATCATGTGATACTAAAATAATCTATTGAATTTTAAACAAATCTAGAACTTCAGATTGTGGCTCTTGTTCAAGTGAAAGGCACAATTATCTCCTCTATTAAATATGCTAATGAAGCCAAAATGGGGTTGGGCGGGGGGCAAAGCCATTGTTTGATTTTAATGAAACATACTTTCTTTTTGCATTTTATTTTAATGAGATATGTCCTATTAAGCTTAATACAGTCAAACTTCTGATAAAAGCCCTTATCAAAAACCATGCCATACGAAAATAAATTAATTTAATTGTGGCAGCTAAACAAAATGGACCATTTTCTTGGGTTGGAAGTGAAAGGGAATATGATCTAATAACACCATACTTATTAGTATTTCTGATATGTAAATTAAAAGCATTAAGTGAATAGCAAGATGATCTGTAGCTTCCCTAGACAGAGTAATAAATGTGAGCCAGTTTTTTTTTTTTTTACACAGAAAACTGATATAATTAGAAGACTGTTAACATTTTTTTTTTAGCTGCGTGAAATGAACAAGCCACAGGAGACCAGTTCGTCATAATAATTAAAGTTCAGGGATAGTTTTATATTACCATAAGTGAGATTTGATAGATATCTTTTTAATTTACTGTAAATAGCTGCTTCTTGGGTTTTTTTTCCCCAAGAAAACCTTTTTTTTTGTTTTTTAAATTTTAACAGAAATATGTCTCATCTTTGGGTGATGGTTCTGTTTGTTTCAGATGCTCCATAGTCTGTTATTTGACAAGGGCATACATTAAATATCTTCCTAATGGGAGGAACATATGGGTTACCACTTTACAACAGCAAACAGACACAACAATTTCCCTGTCATGCAGAGTACACACTGAGCATGATCATTGGATATTGCTGAATTTCAGAATTTCTTTAAATTCCAAATGCATTCTTTACAATAAAAGTTTATGAAGTGTTGAGTATGAATTAATGACAAAGCAATGATGTCTGGGCTAGGCATACTATGTACTCTTTGGAATTTAATGACATTTATAATTCCTATTATTTTGGTGTGGCTAGCGTGATTTGCATAGTGCAGTAGGCAAATACGACCGTGCGGCACGATGAGACCACGTGTCAGGCACAGCCATTCCTCAGCTCGGGCATTGGGGCTGGCTCCATTACAACACAGGCTGCACAAGAGCCAGCAGAGGAGCTTGTGAAGCTCTCGGGAGAACATTGTAATGAGAGACAGAGGAAATTACATTAAGGCTTTCTGTTTCAAAATGTTATTGTTTTGGGGCATTATGAAACCAACAAGATGGTAGTTTTGGTTTGGTCACTGCAATGAAAAATCCCTTGGATGGCTTTCATGGTTGCCCCTTTTGAGAAGGGGCAGGGTCTGCCCCCCAAATCCTCTGGCGGGTACGGAAGCAGGGGAACTGTATTGCCCCTTTGGCCCCCCCTCTGCTGACTTTGTTTTCAGGATACACCTTGAGCTGCAGGTCCAAGGAAATGTAAGACTTGCGTCCCAAACCCTCTGTAAAAAAACATGCCAAAAAGGGAGGATCTCTGGGATAGGAAACCCTTACTAGCTTGAACTTGAACTGGGTCCTTCCTAACACTGCTGTTAGGGTCTCTGAAAATCCCACCCCAAGTATCCAGCATCCTCATAGCCTGCAAGACGGTTTGATCCTTCTGGCTGGTGCATGGCCTGCTCTGAAAGTGCAAAGTATCTTTGTGCAGTGCCCATAGGAACACTGGAGGCAAGACTGCTCTTCCGTTCTAAACTATATTGCTTTCTGCACCCCTGGCTCTTAAACCTATCTTCACTCATGTTATTTTGGCGTATTCAGTCCTGTCTTTCCATATTCAGTCCTAAATCCCTTCTTGATATATTTGCAGGCTTTCTTTAGCTGTTCCTGCATGGGTGATTTAAGGCCAGCAAATAACTTCTTCCCAGAGTATGCAAGTGTCTTCTCCGATAAATAAAAACCACATCTCACATCAGCGGACACCTTGGGACTTGTATAACAATTCCACTCCTGTTTAGTTCAGATGGCATGGAAACACAGTCCAATTGTGTTGTATGTCACAAAGGCCTGCCGTTTCAATGCAGGACAGATTTTCCACTTTGCTTATAATGGACAATAGGACATCACTGTGTTGGGAGGGAAGAAACAAGAAGCCATTGTAATCTGCTTTAGCTTGTGGCTATTCCACTCTATATAGGTCTCCAGCAGAGTTTAAGTAACCTTAGTTATGTAGTGCAAGTAGTGCAAGAAGCCAAGCCTAGAGTTAAAAGGATTCCTCCACAGTCATTCAGAGCAGCTATGGGTGCTGTGAACCCATAGCTATTGTCTGTTCCTAAACATTGACATTCCATTTATTTTGGCTTTCAACCATCATTTAAAAAATATATTTCTGTGTCAAGAATCCTGTTTTCTCAGTAATGCCCAGGGACATACGTCCAGAAGCACGTGTTACAGACTGCAGAAATGGAAGCGGAGTGCCATCTTTCTTTGTGACACTCGCAACACTTTCTAGACGTGAGCTAGTGAACAGCCATTCTCTAGGAGCTGTATCTCAATAGCGTCTTTTAGCCCTGTTGTGGAATGGAGAGCAAAGAATAGCATAGATGGACCATAAATAAGAGATGTGAGTTAGTATTGCTTAGGAAACGAGCATCTGGAGAAAAGGGTAAATTCAGGAGTCAAAGAAAATATTACTGGCAAACAGAAACTTTATCTGAATGTATTGATTTATCTGTAGATCATAAATAAGCTGGCAGGTTTGATCTCTCCAAGCACTTTAAACTTGTCACAATTACTTTTTCCTAATTCCCAGAAGAGGAGTTAAGAATTGGTCTGAGTTAAAACTATAGGGAAAAGTTGAAATGATCTGGATTAAATTCCCGGATCTGCTGTGGACTTAAATGCTACACTGAGTCCATCACTAAATTATTGCATGTTGCCTCGATCCTCCATCTTTACAATCAGGGTAACAGGCCTTCCCTGGGATAAAGGGCTGGCCTGATAGGAACTGAAGCCATGCTTGCTAGGCTGATATGAGCTCATTGATAGAAGTGCTGAGAAAAATCTCACAAGCTGACTTAATAATGCCTGTCCTCAGTGAGGTAAAGCCACGAACTCAAGCAAATGTTTGTGGTGAAGTCCCCTCCACTTCCTGCAGTGGTATTTGTGCTATTCGTTTAAGTTCTGTCAATATTATAGCCCTTGCTGTAAATACAGCTGTAAAATTTTGCTTTACATTAGAACTCCTCACAGAAAGCTGCCGCTTGGGAGGCAGCAGACCTTGATTTGAGTTCTCAGCTTTGAGAAGAGACGAAGGAACGAGGCGGGGTGATAGCCCTTGCTGTCTTCCAGGGTGATTTCTAGGTGTATGTACGTAACCACTGTGCTTTACAGTAATGAAACTCGTGGTGGTGCAGAGCTGCTGCTGGTGCCTCACCCTGATCTTTTTCTGGATGGGTCCTAATAATAGAGGGGA
Organism: Ciconia boyciana; assembly: GCF_034638445.1. Lineage (NCBI taxonomy): Eukaryota > Metazoa > Chordata > Aves > Ciconiiformes > Ciconiidae > Ciconia > Ciconia boyciana. Next base: position 11,139,332 of record NC_132948.1, read on the forward strand.
AAAGGATCTGCACCCTCCCAGCTGTAGAGAAGCAGTTGTCTGTGTGGGGACTTGGGGACTGAATCTTTGAGAGAGCACAGGGGTTTCTGTATGTTCCACAGGGACAGGTTTTCCAAGGGGACTCAGCACAGTTGTGGTTATAGGTTCAGATTTTTTCAAAGGAAATTCATAGCCACCATGTTGAGTGATTTTTTTTAAAGCCGAGCTCTGGTAATGAGTGCCAGGCTCAATTTCCCGGTAGACCTAGTATTACTATTAATGCTGCTGCTCCCTGATTCAGAGGATGATTGTGAGATTAAATTTCTTCTTTTCATAAAGACTTGTAAGTTTGGGGATGACAGGTGTTCTACAATCATAGCTGATGGGATTAAGAAGATACTTTATTGATAAAAATGTATTTGGGGAGGGTAACATTTACTTCTGAGCTCCCATACAAACTAGCCTTAATTTTCGTCTGCCATCTTGAGGCACACTAGGGAGGAGAGTAAATTCCCACAGTCAGACTGGAAAGAGCATTCCTATAATTCTGATTTAGTACCACTTCCTATTAGTCCCAGCCTCTCATCAGCTATACTCAGATGATAATTTATGTTTTAATGGGCAGAGCACTTTACTGCCCACAGGGTTCTAAACCAAGCCAGAATTTATGTCCTATGCCTCTGAAATACCATATATTTATTTCCCTGGCACTCGGGGATGGTGGAGTTGAATCTGTAAAGAGCCCAGCTCTGTCCCTGTGCTTTGCTGGGAGGGGGCCTCGAATGTGGTTTTCATTTGAAACCAGACACAAGTGGTGGCAGATGCAAGAGAAAGCAGTTTAGTCCTGCAATGAGGATGGAGGAGGAATCATGGAAAGAAGCGCTGTCATAGGGTGGTTATGCTGCTTTTACCTCGGCTTACTTGTAAATTTATTGTTTCCTAAAGGTACAGCCTTCTGGCTTTCCTGACAGAGGGCAGGGAATTGCTGCTTGCGGCTGCCGGGGGAAGAGGGCCCTCCTGGAGGCACTGTGCTCGGGGCTAGCTGCGAGCCGGGGCGCAGGGTGCTGCGCTGGTGCTCTGTGCTTGTGCTTGCCCTTTGCTGTTGCGCTGCAAGGAGTCCTGGGATGATTTTTCTCAGCACAGGAGTGACAAAGTAGCAGAAGGGCTTTTTAAAGAAATAGGAGTATTATGTATATTTAAAGCTATTTACACTTATGCAGGCCAAAATCCCGCGAGAGGCAGAGGCAATGGGACAAGGCACAGTGCAGTGCAGAAGCAGTGTGGGAGTGAGTGTTGAGGGAGGAGGGAGGGGGTGAAGCCTGCTACGTCTCCTGGTTTTTCAGGCCTGTAGCATGCCAGCCCTCTCCATCGTGTCGATTTAGAGCAGCCAACCAACACTGGGGGCTGGGCTGGGAGTTGGTGCAATTCTCAGAGAACGTTTAGGCATTGATTTCTCTTTCCACCTGTTTTAGGGTTCAGCACACCCTGATGGCAGAGATGGGGAAAAGCTAGCCATGTGCCTTGCCTTGGTCTTTGACTCTGCCAGTTTGCTTCTCTCTGTCCTGAGCGGGAACAGAAAAGTTAATTTTCTTGACTATCCTAAAAGTTGGAGAGGTTTTCCCTTTCCTTCTAGGAAAGAGGTGTTAGGAGGATTCCCATTTTTAGTGCTGAAATGAGCGCTATTGCTTGGAGCAGAGTGAAGGTGAAGCTCTTGTGGACTGCTGCTATCAGGAAGGACAGTTTGATGATGACTGCAGTGATACCAGTCCTTGACAACTTGTGACGTGTGCCAGTCAGAACTTGGAGCTCTGCAGTTAAAATTGTTTCTAAATTATCTGCAGGCCTCTATGTCCTGAATCTCCAATTCTAATAAGTCTCAATTAAACCTTCCCACTCAGGCTACCTGACCATTAACTGCTTTCAGTATATCTTCTTCCGCTAGTTTCCAACTAGTAAACTCCACTGGGCATTTAATTTACTTATGTGGCAGCCAGATTTCTTTGCTCTAGGTGTGGGGTGGGATTCTTTTATATAACTTATAAAGATAAGTTATATAAAATCAACTGTGGCAAGTTTGTTCCATTTTATTAGACACAGAAACTTTTCCCAACATTTGAAATGCTGTCAGGCACTTGGTGACAAGAAATGTGTGTGTGTGTTTGTGTGTGTGCTACATGAAATCATTGCTGTTTGTAGTGCAGAAGACTGGTTTCATCTAAAAGAATATACAGATTTTTTTCTTAAAAACATATTACAGCTAAGAAATAGATGAAATTTAAGAAGTTGGAAAGAATAATAAACAGAAAAAGAAGTCACAGAGGAGAAGGAGAATTATGATGGTAAAAAAAAATAAATGTATCGTTGGAATTAGTATTTACAGCAGATAGTGCTTCCAAACCCTTGGAGAGGTGAGGAATTATAAATGACAGGTGCTGTAGAAACAAAAAAATAGTCCCTACTGCTAGGCTTTTGTGAACTTGGTGTGAGGCAGAATGCAAGGAGGGGACAAAGCAGGCAAATGGGAAGAGGAAAGGTGTAGGGTTGCTAGTGTAGTCTAACAGGAGCTGGTGGAAGGCCAGGGCTTACGTAAAGTTGATAAGGGGGATTCAGATGGGAACGTGGAACGTCTGAAAAAGAATTACTGTCCTTGGGAGTAAAGCACATCCTGGAGAAATATGTAAGCTAATTAAGATGTTTTGGGAACCATCTGAAACAACTAGTAGAAGAGTGAAAAGAAGCACCCTCGCTTGAACTATCCTCATTATGATACTAAAAGTCACACCCCTCGAGCTGGAGATGCTGGCCCAAGCAGAGACCCCTCACCTTTGAGCATGCGCAGAATATTAAAGTAGCACTGTAGCTTTAAGTTGAAATAAGAGAAATGTAGACCAATAGAAAACTGCTTTGTGTAATTACTTATGCATATGCATAACTAGACTGTATAAAAAATGTACCTGTATGACCGAACTTTGTGCTAGCTTTGTGGAGCTACCACCTAGCACCCATCTCTGCGCAGACTTGACATAAAATACCTCTGCCCTGTGTGTACATTGGCGTCTCGCACACCAGGTAAACGACCTCACGCTTGTGGGATAACAGCTAGGAAAATGGAAATTACAGCTTGCCACTGACGAATACCAGCAGGGACTGTATTGCAGTCATCACAACTTGAACTTTTCAGAAGCTTTGCAGAAAAACTGGGGTTTTGTTCTTGCTTAAAATTAAGAAGTGCTGATGCTCAAAGTAAGAGGTGTTGGAAGAGCTGACCAAAGCTTCGACAGACGGGACTAATTCTCCAAATCTGAATTTGGTTCTGTCTCTAAGTGGCATCATTTATGTGCAGTGATGCACAGCAGAAAACACAAGTTACACTGTGTTAGATGCCCTTCTGTTACCCTGAGGACTGGTTGGAGTATCCCCACTTCTCATGGTCTGCTACTAATTGGCAATCACGTGTAACAAGTTTTTGTTTTTATTCATCTGCCTTGGGAGTGCCTGCTATTGTACCCGGCTGGAGGCAGGCAGCCGGCCCTGCCGATGAGATTGACAGTGCTCTGTCACAGTAATTCCTGTGTTGTAGAGGATGTTGACTGATTCTCTCTCACAGACAGGGCATCTCCTGTCCTGAGAGATGCTTGAATTAGGAGGTATGGTTATCACTACTTTGTTAAAGGCATTTCGGCCACTGAACATCCCATTACTGTTAGCAGATCCTGAGATGATCTATTTAAAACTCAGTAGTTTTGTAGATATATTTTTAACATGTGCAAACATTTTTCTGGCTTTGCCCAGACTCACATCCCCAATATTTGCTTTGTATTTCACCTTTAAGTGAAACCAGTAGCAAAGTTTAAATAGGGAATTCTGGGAAGAATTTTTCGCATCTCAGCAGAAAACCAGACAGCTGCTTTGTGTTTTACGGGCTCAAAGGCATGGATCAATTGCCTATGACTTGGTGTGCAACCTTGTCACATTCATATGGATATGGGATGCAGGGGAATGAGTCAACTGAAAGCTTGTGGCTAGTTTGCTGTATTTTTTCTGCAGAGAAAATCTGGGAGATTGTTTGTGCGTAAATAATTGTTAAACCGATCATTAACACAGAGACCTCCCCAGCTAAAACACTGGAGTGCATGATTCATCCTTGCCTCCCCTTGCACCTGACTGCTGCAGCTGGGCTCAGGCAGCCATTCGCTCTGGGGTGAAGGGAGGATACTATCTCCATTCACCAAAGATGCAGTATAATAGCAACTGACCAGCACAAGGAATTCATGAACTTGGCTCTTTTCTAAAAGCTCTTATTCTCATGTCCTCTTCCCAGCAAGTCTATCTACCTTAGGAGCTGTGCTGGCTTGATAGTACCTCTGCTTCCCTGAAGGAGCACTGCTTTGATCTCGCAGTTGATGAGCTTTGGGTTGCTCCTTAGACTCCTCTTTGGGGCTGGATGCTGAGTCTGACCTGTCCTGTGTATGTTACTGTGCTCAATGTAGGTGCTTTGAAGCTGCAGTTAAAAGGAAGTCAAACCTTTCTTTCCTGACGCAGGATCATGCCCTTTTAATATGAAAGCATTTTACATTTATTTAGTCACTGCTGCCTGGAGGAATTTCTCTGAGCATTTAATACACATTATTGTTGAGAAGCTGTTGAAGAGGTTTAATTCATTTATATTCATTTACGTTATATCACAACAGAACATCCACTTCCCTCTAAAATTACATTGTGCTGAGCACTGGAATTCCTTTCTTGTAACGCTTGGTTGAAGGCTTATTCAGTCATACTGTGGTTACAGGTTTCATAATATTTGGCAGTCATTGTTACTCCAGGTTTTTGCTGCTGCAGTATGGGACTGGAGATATCTGCCTCTTTTAAAGTATATTAGCTTATTTTAGCAATAGGCATCTTTCCTTTTGGATCCTCCGGTTCTTTGCAAGACACATTGCTTGTTTGTCAAGTCAGCACTCTTAACCTTGCTTTGTATGCTAGCATCTCATCTTCACAATTGCAAAAATTAGCTTTAGCTTTTGAACAGGTAGAAATTCTTTTTCTGCAGGAGATAATGGTGGCAGTATTGATACAGGTCCTCACCGAGATCAGTGCAAGCTTGGCTGTCTGGAGGGGTGGCTGGCTGACCCAAATGCACACATGCTGATAGATAAGGTTCTTGGTAAGTAAAGCCAAAGCTACTCCATTTCCTTAGATGCAAGAGCCATTTAGTTCTCCATCCTTACATGAGGTCCAGTGGCATGAGCTGAATTAGCTGAAATTGTCAGGTTGACTGCCTGAAATGCTCCCATGTCAAAAAATAATATGATACTGTGTCTTTTGCAGCCACAGAAAGAACTGACTTTGGAGTGCTTTCTAAATTTGAAAGACATTGTAATTTTTAACCATTTAATTTCCAAGTACCATCATTTCAATTGACTTTAATGAATATCTTTCTAATATTTATTATTTAAAGAAATTTACCTACTTTCTTCAGCTGAATTTCTATAAACTGCATTACTGTCAACATACAGGACATTTAATGATAAAACTAAGGATGCAGAAGGTAATTTCAATTAAGAGAAAAGATAAAAATTAGCAGCTAGGAAGGCAACATCTGTGTTCTGCAGGAAACGGAATATATCCACTGGCATTAGGATGCCTATCTCAGTGAGAATGAGTCAGGTCTGAAGAAATTAACATTGTGTCAGGTGAATAGGGAAATTACTGTCTTTTTCAAAAAAGAATTGGTGACATCACTTGAAACTGGCAGCTGGCAGGTTCAAAATGAAAGGAGGTACTGTTTTACCAACTGCATAACCTATGGAAGTCCTTGCCAGAGGATGCTGTAGATTATAAAAGTTTACGTGAGTTTGGAAAGGTTGGTTTTTTGGTTTTTGTTTTGTTTTTTTTTTCCTTCCTTCTTCGGAAAGTCCCTGCGCTGTAGGCTGCTGCTGGCTGGCTGAGGGCTTGGGGTGTGTGTCACTGCATGCTTGCCCTGTCCCGCCACTCTCTCTTAGACATCCTCCCCCAGGGATCTTTGGAATCATAGCGAGGAGAGAGATGTGCCTGCGGTCTGACTCGACTCCTAACCAGAACAGTCGCATCAGCACAAAACTGATGTTGAAGACAGGCCTAAGGTAAAAGGAATAGTCCCTATTCCTTCCTCTGCAGAGCATAGCCTGTTTCTTAATTTATTTTGAGATGGTGAAACGAGCTGGGACTGGGCAGGGGTGTGACCTGCTGAACGCACAGTGTTTCTTGTTTTCAGTGCCTCCCGAAGGAAGGAGCAGTTCAGCAAATGGGAGAGGCTGCTCTGGGTGGGATGCTTTCTCTTCTTCTCCCTCACCTCAGTCTAGCTGAGTAATGGTTATTTATAGTGTGCAGTTCACTGGCCTGCATGTGGCCATTTGGCTGCAGAATCAGGTCTTGTCCTTTAATATGTCCCTTAGCTAGAAGCCATCTGATAAACTGCTGACATAGGATTTGAATTTTCCTAAGGTAAAGCCTCTATCTAATTCTAAAACAGAATGTGGGCATGCCTTGGTTAATGTAAATCTCTAGAAGGAAAGTTTAAACTTTTCTGGTACATTGTCATGGGAAGACGTAGGCTGCAAGGATCGAAATGCAAAGTATCAAAATGATCGCTAGCTTTGAAGCACTTAATGTATAAAGCAGAGACAATGCACTTGAGTGAAGCTACTAATCTCCATTCCTGCTCCCCCCCTGCATAACAGGCTACTGTGGAGATAAGCAGGGGTTGGCTTGCCTTTATTTTTGGTTACAGCACACTGCAGTCGCATCATTCCTGTTTCCGACACACCCTCTATGGGGCCTTGCTCTTCCACCTGCCACTCAGGGAAACAGTCTGTCAAATCACACGACTGCCATGACTTTAACTTCAAGCTGCTCCATTTTCCCCATTAACCCTCTACATTACACCCTCTATCAAAGCCTCACTGCAATTTCCTTCTCTTCTTTTCCCTGGGAGTTAAATTAGCAGATGTTGTATCATTCACTGCAAATTTTAATCTGCCTTTGCTTCCAGGATATCTCAGTCACTTAAGACTGAGTTAAGTAGAAGCAAAGGAGAAGGAAGAAGCGCAGGAGGAGGAAGAGGAGGAGGAAGAAACAGATGGTCACTGGTGTTGCTGAACACTATCATCCATGAAAATCTCAAATTGGCAGCCACAAAGCGTGGTGGTGCCAGACTGCAGATGTACTGACATGGGCTTCAGGCTTTCCATTTACTGTGAAGATGCACTTGCAACAGTAAAGGCTTAACACTAATCTGCAGAGACCGTATGCATCATCTTCAGCAGTGAGAGAGTAGGCCAGAGCAGGCCTTTTTCTGCATGGCATTGTGTGCGTGCTTCAGGAGATGACATTCTGAAGTTTTTATGGTCCTGTTGAGGAAAGGTTAAAGCAAATTGAAGGTAGATGTAGTTTCTGCTTTTGCTCTGGAGAGTTCCTGTGTGATTTTGAGCAGGTTGTGAGAGGCCCGATTCTGCAGCCCTTGCACCTCCTGGGAACTGTGCTGGCTTTGGTAAGTTAGCCATCCATGTGAACATCAGGTAACGATGGCAGTACTGTGCCCTTTTCCCTCAGCTCTCTGGAGTGATGCAGTTCCTTTCGCAATTGTGTGCAAATTGTGCAGTCTAGTAGTACCAAGTCACTCCTCTTTTTGATAATACATATCAAGTACTGATAAGTTCCTACCTTTCTGTCTACCAGTACTTCATTCTTTAATTCTTGTATTGTCCATGAGGGACCATGTAAGTCCCTCCAGTAGTCAACTTCTTTTTCTAGATTGTCTGGTGTTTATCACTGATATCCCCAGTAAAACATGCAACCTTCTCCTTGCGATCCTGCTTCAGTCCTGTCAGGCGAGGGATTGTTACCCTCTGAAGGTAGAGTTTTCAAAGACACTGAATTCCCGTAAGTTTCATGAAATAAAAATACTTGATAGAAAGGAGAATCTGTATTAAGGCTCCTTCTGACAGAAAAGCCACAGCATCGTCTCTGCACCTGTTGGACACCAGAGAACCCACCAAGGAGAGCACCGTTATGAAAAGCTAGTGTCAGGAAATGTCTTACTTAGATCTTAGACCTTGTTAGATCCAAGTCTGAAGCTCAGTTTCATTAGTTCTGCTGCTCCCCAAACCTCTTGGCATTATTGTAGCATATTTTACACAGATCTTCCTGAGATGTACCACTTTATTTTTATTTTTCCATGTAGATGGTTATTTAGTGCCTATGTATATCATCTCTTTAGGTGCTTTTTTCTGATTCTTTGCCCTGGCTAATGCTTGCATTTCCTTCCCATTTAATATTGTATATTTAATATTATACATTTTTATACATAAAAAGAAAGAGGCATGCTAAAATACATTAGCTAGTTTTTAAAAACAGTTTATAAACTGAGCTTGGTTATGCAACTTACTAAGGGTCTTCTGCTTAAATAATTACATACTGAATGTCCTTACAGTTCATATTTTCTTATAATTTCAGTCTGTGTCCCTTTACAGTCTTCAGAAGCATCTTTATTTCAGCTGAGTAACAAGCATGTGTCTACTTTTTCTATTGTAAAAAAGTGGCAGTTTTCCAGACAGTACCTGTTTTATAAGACTGTTATAGAGATCTATATTTCAAGCAACAGGGATCATGGTCTATATTTCACCCGTGACCTACACCTGCAAACTATAGAAAATCATTGCTGAATGGAACTCTAAATAGGATACATTCATTCTTCAGCAAAGATTTTTGCTCCATGCTGTATCATAACAGGTGACAAACCAAAACATAACAGTGAGTTATTCAACCTAATTTCTTGAGCTGGATGTACAACTTGTAGCAAAAGCTTTGTTTTGCTTCTGCTTTTTTGAATTGTTCACAGGCTGTTTGTGATTTGCCCACATTATTTAGCATTTGAAATGATTTGCCAAGTAACTTTTGCAAATTACTTTATTCTGTAGGTTTGTGTGCAAGTGAGATTCTGTGAGTTTTCTTACTGCATGCAGTAGTCACCTTGAGTAGGTAAGTTCATGGCCAGTGCCGTTGCTTATTGTGGCTCTGAATAAAACCCTTCTTGAAAAGCTTTTCACACCCAGAATATGTGAAATTCTTGTGAACGTGTTGCACAGGCAGTAAGTGTGGCGAGAAGCTCTCCTGTGGGTAGGAGAGGTCCTGCAAATGTGACATAGGGTTTTACTCGGTGCACACAGGTTCTTCCGTCTTGCTCATCCGCGTCCGATCTGCTTGTGGCTGAATGGCAGTGATATTGCCTCCTGGTACTATGTGAGAACTGCTTTTTTGGTTTTCTGGTAACGACTCCAAAGCCGTTATTAAAAATGGCGATAAGTGGATATAAAGTGATGATAAATCTATTTTGAAGGAGTGGAGGCCCAAATAGGCCAAAGTTTCAATTTTTTAAACTCCTAGTTAAGTTGAAATTAAATTGAAACATAATTCAAATTAAAAGATAAAAATGTTTGATTTTTAAAGCATAGGCAGTCTTTTAAAACAAAAAAATTGACTTTTTAATTGATTTTGGTTTTCTTCACTGTAACAACTGAGGTGCAGGCACTTGCAAAGCATGCTGCTGCAACTGTACTTTTTAGCCCAAATAATTATTTGCTCTAAATGCATTTTTCTAGCTTTGAACAAATTTGCATGTACCTAGCTGAGTAAAATGAAAGCATGTATGCATTGTTGTCCCCTAAATGAAAATTACTATAAGATGGTATAAAGATACATATAGAAGACATGATAAGTTAAAGAGAAAATACCATGAGAGCGTGTTATTTGTAACGTATGCAAATAAATTTAGTCCGGCAAAGCTGTCCTAAATTTTTAATTCATGAGTTTGTTAAAATAGTGAAAGGTCATTATCCTTTTAATTATAACAAAACAGCTTCCAGATTGCCATGGTAATAGTTAAATGTATTTCCCATAAATTTATTATGGTGATTGTAATGACTATTAGCTTTAAATCCTTTTTTTCTTTTTTTTTTCATTTTAATTACAAAGCATATGATTTTTTTTCCAAGGTTAATGACCAGAAGTAAAGGTGCAGGAAGGAAATATGTTATATGTGAGAGAAAAAGTATCATTATGCTACCGATCGTAGTACTGATGGTTCAGTTGGTAGCAATTGCTCAACTGTTACAGAACTGGAGCAATGATCCAGGTGGATCAAGGACAACTTCCTTATAAATCAGAAAATGATGGCCCTCCTGACTGCTTCTCATATCTATAGGTCTCTAGTATTGTTTGCAGAAACATTGCTATTAGTTCCCATGTCTGATTTGATTGAGTACACACTCTGTCTCCCTAAACTTTTTTGTATGCTCTGTGGGATACAATTCACTCCCATTCTAAATTTATATGGAATATCGTAGTGTGGCTGTTATGGGGCTGCTGCCTTCCACGTTAGCGAGTCCTCTGATGTTTCCATGGCAAGTGGAGAATCAAGGTGACGGTGGCCATCAAGCTACAGAAGACCAGAGCCCATATACCTTAAAGTAAATAGCCAAGCCCTACTGAAGGAGCCACTTCTGTAACAGCCCTGTGATAACTAGAACTGCTCAGCAATTTGTTTTTGGAATGGTTTTCTAACAGGAAATCCAGGATATCCTAGCTTTTATGCAAGTGTTTAGTGTTCAGCCAGGAAACTATTAATGCAATGCCTTATTTCAGGTAAATTTGCTCTGAATTGGAATATTTCATTTTATTGGACTGGTCTGAAATGTTTCAGTTGAAATCCATTCAACGAAACCATTAAAAAGCTTGATCCCAGCAGGATATTGCTATACTTGGTTCCTGTTTTCTCTTCTGGTTCAGTAATTCTAGATGGAAAAACCTTTCCTATTGACTCTCTGGGTCACCTTAGAGTCTGCAAGAGTCTTTTAGTTGTAGCTAGTACATCAGCTGGAGGGCCAGAGAGCTCTGGTGTTCAGGTATCTGGCCGGGAGTCCCTGCAGAGAGGCCAATGTTGTGCTCTGTACGCCAGAATCGCCTCTTTCCTCCGTGGTCTGAGACATGGGCACTGATGGGTGCTGCAGGGCGCAGCTTGTGTTCGTGCAGCACGAGGGCTGCCGCAAGTGTGTGCGGCTGCTGCCTGGCGTGAGCGGGATCAGACCTGCTTTGTTGCACGAGTGGGGTCTCAGAGGATATAACTGGATGGGGACTCATTGTAAAGGAAATAATGTTGTGCATGTCTTCAAGAATGAGAATAGCATCGGGCCTTATCTGATTACTCCACTTTATGGAAAATATCCTGTACCTGCCAGCCTTTGAAGCAGGCGGCCTCAGTTGTTTTTTCTTGGCAGCTAAGGACATGAGTGCATCTATAAAGACCATGAGCAAAGCACAGAAATAGTTCTGAAGAGATTATTTATGCATTTACCTTCATCAAAAGCAAAACCACTTCATTAAGCACCCAGGGAATGCAAAAGTGAGGGGAAAAGTGGTTTTCTTGATGAGATAAACACATTACAAGTTACTCATTATACATAAAATAATAGCATATACCACATGTTCCAGGGAGTTCAGGCTGGAAGATGTGTCACCATTGCCATGTTCCTCTCATTTCCTGTGTATTCATCTAAAAGGTACTGATTCAGCCTCTGTAATTGGCTTGTTATACACTTAAAAAAAAAAAAAAGGCCCCAAAATCCACAACAAAACTCTTCAAACTTTTACACTGAAAGCTGTGCTGTGTGCTTGTATGTGCTTCGATTTGAATATGAATCGGAAGAACAAGAACTTGAATTTTCAGTACTCCAATGGGTAGATGAATAGATGAGTGAAGAGAGAAAGAAGAGTAAATTAAAAAACCCTAAGTAAAATAAAAGGCTTGTAATAAGCCTCGGTTTTGTGCACCGCTCTGGGAGCAGAACCATCTGTCCTTTTGCCTCAGACACCATCCCTTTTATTCACATGGTCCTCTCAATTTTAAATTAAAAGAAAAAAAAGAGGAGAGTTTTTAGGGATGCCTCATTATCTGTATTTTCTTTATGGAAACAACTCCCAGTGCAACTTGATGTTTACTTCATTGCCTAGTATCTGAGGAGGGGCTGGATGGGAAGGAAAGCCTTTTGGATACATTTTGCAGCTCGCTGTTTTAATTAGAGTATTGTCATCTCTTGGCTGCTTGCAGATCTCCAAAGAAATATTGTGGCCTGCTGGGTTATTCGCTAGACATTTGTGTGATTGATCTTCTTGCAGTTTTTTCCTGTCATGGTTCTTTCATTTCTGGAAGCAGGTTTCCAGTCGGGCTTGGGATGCTTGGTAAATAAGGCTTGAAATGGAAGGGGGAAAAGACAGAGTCCTTGCCCAAGTGGATTATTTGTCTTTTCCATGCCACCGCTGTTCCATGGCTGGACCTGGGCAGGGCTGTGGCCAGGGACCTGGGCTCTGCATCTCTGCTTCATGCCGGGGACCTTGTCTGGTGCTCCTGGGGGCTGACCGGGAGATGAAGCTCTTGTGTCCCACACGGATTGTGTCACTTGTATGGGACATGGACCCCTGTTTTCTTCTGAAAGGAGAGGATGGAGGGGGCTTGTTCTCAGTGAATTGAAAGGGCCCTTTGGAGAGATACCACCAAATCCAACACTGCAGCTCACAATATGCTGCTTTTCACTCATAGGAAATACTTTGTTTAGGGGAAGGTGATAGAGAAGTAAAGTCTGGGAGACAAAGAAAAAAAATGAGGAGAGGGCACTCCAAGAAAATGAAGCTTCAACCTTAGACTGCTTCCGTGAAGACCTTTGTGTTCTCGGTCCCACAAGCCAAATGCAAACAGTTTGTACAGACCAGTATTAAAGGTAGTTTAAAACCAATGTGACTTCAAGTACTATGTAAGGGGAAAGGAGCCTTTATCTTGTTTCTTCTGCTTTGTAGGTCTCCTTGGAACACTCGCATTTTAACTTTCAAATTGAAAATTGTCTTATTTTAAATTAATTTGAAGTAATAGCTCCTGCATTCACTCACAAATAGTAAAAACCCCTAATATTAAGGCAGGTGTTACTAAAATGCTCTATAGACTGCCTTTGAATGTGCTTACTGATTTTAAAGGTTTTTCTGCTTTTTTGCATTGCCTCTGCTGAAAATGAGATGGAGAAGTACAAGTCTTGCAGCTAAAGCTGATAATCTACACCTACCTCCCACAGTCTGCTTTGTTTATATGGTGCTCTGGTAAGAAGTATTTTGAAGGGTTGGGGTTCTGAAGGCAAAAGGTTTGAATAAAAAGGGGTGCTGGAAAGTACTGTTGGTTTTTTTTTTTAAATAAATAAATTCCCAGTCTCTTTTCCCCTCTGATTCTTCACTTGAAAAAAAAATTCTCTTGATTTCTGAAATCTCTCATTCTTTTTATAAATTCTTCGCCCTCTCCTCTGGTGTTTCAGTATATCAGAATTGCCAGACTTTCTTGATTGTTCCACAGTCCTATGCTGAAGGTGTCATTGTTTCACCCCAAAATAAATAATATGGAATTACTTTATTCTTTAAAAGAAGCAGACTTATACATATGCAATGTCTGCTTCAGTGCCTCCAGTCAAACTGGATAAAACTCATTAACCTGATGTTCCTGTGTTAAAAGCAATTTAAAAACAAATATAACTCGGAAACCTAAGAATGCTGTTTAATACCACGTTGTGAGAAACATGGTAGAGGTTACTTTTCTCTTGTAACCCAGCTTCAATATTCAGCTTAGGAACAGAGGAAAATACCCTCAAGGTTTTTTTGTCTTTCAGAAGTAATTTTTGAAAATAGACTTATTTTTAATAAAACGACCCCTCCTGCTCTTCAGACCAGTCTATGTCAAAAGCTAAATTTGACCCATGGTACAAGATTTAGGTGCTGTAAGCAGCTTCACAAAGCAGGTAAAAAACCTATAATTTTTTGTATGTTTTATTGTCCGTGTTAATTGCACTAATAATAATTCACTTTATATTTGTGGCCAAGGTATGGCAGCCAGCACAGCACTTGTGTTTGCTGCTGTCTCTGAAATCATCATTAGAAAGTGAGCTGATAAAGATTACCCTAAATTCTGATACAATATTGAGGATTACTGTTGATCCTTCACCCTGTTCAGCTTGTGCAGTTTCTTGTTCTTGGTGGTGTTTCCCTCTGTGGTTAGGATCCTCTGTGTTCTGGGTGATGGTCACTAAGGGTTTCAGGAAGCTGCAATTTGGTAATGGTGATTATAAATTAGGTTGTAGGGGGAGGCGAAGGGGGCCAAGCCAAGGGGACCTGGTGGTGCTGCTGGAGCAGCAAAGAGGTGGCAGAGTGGGGATGACAAGACGGGGTTGGCGTCGGAGGGCTGCCACATGGCAACAAAAAGGGAAATGGAGGTGAGAGGCCGGGGAAGCAGCATGGAGAGGGATGCTGCAAGGAACAGTGGGTGTCTCAGGGGACAGAAGTAGACTTTAAATGAGCAAGAGCAGAAGAGAAGCAATTTCTGTGTGTTTCGAAGGCCACTGCAAAGGAGCAAAACCAGAAGGGATTGATGTCTCCTTCTTCTCCTAGTACGTGTTTGAATCCTTATCAAAGTAGTTTATCAACTGATCTCATTTTCAATTATAACCTGCAGAAGCATTCATATAATTAGATGTGCTGTTGTAATCCTCTTGAAAACAAAATATGGGCATGGTGCAGCTGATAAATCGAAGTAGTAGGGAACAGCTAATATGTATTTTAATAAGCAATAAGTCTAAAGTGTGTATCTAATGAATTCTAAAGGTATCTTGTTTTTCTTAAATTTATCTTGTAAAAGCAGAAGTAAACTTTGAACTTGATAGTCTACCCAGAGTTTATTATATTTTGATTATTACTTTTTTAAGTTTATGGTCCTCCTCAGGAAAAAGGATTAGATTTAGATGGAAATAGATGTTTGTCTTCTGCGCACTGAAAGCAGCTGTAAAGCTCATATGGAGTTCAGAGAGTTAAACTTCCTGTGTGGTCCTGCCCTGTACATTGAGCATCTACTCTAAGGAGTAATCTCCTAGATACTTCTTGGTCAAGTAACTACTAAATCTTACTTTGGTCGGTGTTCTGACCCCAAGAGATTGTACAAGGACCTGGATGCTGAACTGGGAGGCCATCATTATAATCCAGTAAGGGGTCTCAAAACAGTGAGCTGGCAGTGAGACTTGAGCATGCTGTGCAAAAAACCTCCCAGGGAAGGGAGGATGTGGCAGTGTAGAGGGGCCACGGCATGGAGCTGGTCACTGGTGGCTGGTGCAGAGACGCACAGGGAAGCAGGAGCAGGCAGCCAGCTATGGGAGGGCATGGAGGGATCTGTCTGGGGACCTCCAGGTGTGGGGCAGGGTTTGCTGCAGCTCAGGAAGTCTCTAGGTTAGCTGGGACCACGTGTGGAGGACCTGCCTGCAGTGACACCATGATCTAGGGGGAGAGCTGGGTATAAGCCTTCTTATTTCTCTTCTGTTTGATCTAGTTGCTTTGAGTTTTCCCTGTTTAATAAGTTACATATTCGAGGTTTATTGTGATGAAATCTGGCTTTATTTGAGTTACAAAGGCTTTTGGTCTTCTTTAGGGAGCTCATTATGAAGAAAAATAGTAGGCAGTGGATGTCAAAGCTCTGGCTGACCCAGGAGCTTATTATACCTGGTTTTAAAAAAAAATAAAAAAGTGGTCACAGCATGAGCTCTCCCTCCTCATTTTGCAGGGGTTACACAGGAACTGGAATTTCCTTCCAGCATAGAGAATGATCCTGCCTCTTTGGGCATACACATTCTGAGCTGTTCATGCTGGCTTTATGTCCCTTCTCTCCCGAGACGCTGGGGCATTGCGGTTTTCCTTCCAGTGGGAAGAGCTGGACAGAGCTTCAAAAATCTCACAGTAAATCCTTTAGTAAATAAATCCTGAGCAAACATCAACACCTAATTTTCCCTCTGTGGGTGGAATGTGAGAACAAGAGCGATGAAAGTTGAGAAACAAATGAATTTCATTCTTCAAACAGTATTATTAGCAGGGCTGTGATGTGTTTTGCACTGTGTCTCCCTGCCTGGTTCAGATTAGCTGGGAAACACAAGCCGACTGGTTGAGGACCACGCAGGAGGATCTACAGGTCCACTTCTATGGTGCAATCTCTCCAACGATTAATTTACTATAGGGCTTAGCTCTTGGAGTCTGTTAATTCCCATCATCCTTTTTTATCCAGCATGAAGTGTTGGACTGCTCAGCCAGGACGCCAGGTTTACTTTACAGTGGTTTTGTTACTGAAGTGTTTTATGTTCTGTTCTACAATCAGGTTGCCCTTTGGATGATTTTTTCCCCCCTCTTATCTACATTCAATAAACAACTTCAAGTTGTTCTGTCCTGCTATTTAGCAAAGATAAATGATTTGGGAAACTGAATTCTACCAGTTCAGCTGACTGTCCAGATATAAACATGTGAGATAAGATTAATAAAAGCACCAAACTGCTGGGTGGATATTCCCATTACTGTATACAAGCTAGACAACATCCTCCTCCACCAGTTTCCTAATTTGATAAATGCCTTGAGCTGATTTAAAAATGTGTAGGCTATTTTTAACCATGGTAGCAGAGCCATCTGTATTGTATCTGATGAAGTTCTGTGACAGAGCAAATTGATTTATTCTATCTCCTTACAATTTATACTAAGTTTTATGTTATAAATAAGCTGGTTTGAAGTACATGATGTCATTGAGCTTGAAAGTCTCTAGATAAATTTGTACTTAAAGGGTTTGTGCTTTCTGTATGAATTTAAATTGGTGCAGATTGTTATATCTCTTTTCTGTCTCTGTCTTGTGGACTGCAAGCTCTCTGGGGTCAGGACTGTCTTTATAGTTGTGTTTGTATGAAATACACAGAGGGCCCAAATCCAAGACTGGTGCTCTCATATGTTACAGCGATAAAAATAGGAGCAATTGACAAAAACAGAACCACACATTTGATGGCAGGATTTTCAGAAGCACTGCAAGGAACTGTGTGCCTAAATCCTACCATTTGTTGTTATGAAATACAGGGAATTAATGAGGAGCTCATTTCACTTGAGGTCTAAACAGTCCTGGCTATAGCAGGGGCGAGCCTTATGCCGTGGGAAGTCTGAACTGAGGTCAGATTTGAGATCTCTGCTTTGATTTCTGTTCCAGGAGGTGAGCGGGGCTGTTGGTGGCACAGACCTGCCACTTCATCCCTTTGCCTTGTTCTGAGGTCCCAGGGGCTTCTGTGGAAGTCCATGGGAAAGGTGCCCATAGCAGAAAGAAGAGGGAATTAATCAAAACTTCTAAAAGCGGTGGACTAGAATCACTGTCCCTGTGTTTAAGGATAGTTTTTGAGAGACATTGAAGAGAGGATGTTGCCTAATGAGGACCATGTATGGTGCAGATTTTGCTGTAATTAAAAAGAAAATGAGCACTGCTTTAATTGAGATCCGAAGATTAAAAGTTAAAAGCTCAGTATCCTCTACTACTTATTGTCAGATAGGAATTACGTCGCATATGTGTAACAAATCATTGCGTTTTAAAAATGGAACCATAAAAAAGCTGCTGTAATTTAAAAGCAGCCAATTTACTAGGAGTACAGTTTGCAGCTCTGTCACTTGCTAATCAGTCTGTTAAACATAATAGCCATTCTTGTCTGGAGGCAGTTAATCATGTTGTGAATGCACTTATCAGCGCATATTAGAAATACAATACAAGACTTTCCGACAGAGGAATGGGTGCAATTACTGCAATCAGTATACATTTAGCTACTGTCTTATCATACCGTGTTTTTCTTTCCATTTCTTTTTTTTTTCTTTTAAGTAGTCCAGCAGTGACAGATTTTCTCTCAGAGAAATATAAAGGACGCACTTGAAAGTGTTGTTAAACAGAGATGCTCAAATGCAACCTGTCGATGTAAATGAGAGATGGCTGCTGGCTGGTTGAACTCTTCCTGGACCCAGCAGTGTTGGAAGCTGCTGTCTTTGAGTGTTGTGGTGATGGTTTTCAAGGCCTTTGAGCATTTTCACTGATGGGCTGGGAACGTGTCTGTGGAGGCATGCCTTAGGTGGTGGGGAGCTGAAGTTGCTGCGTTTGAATTAGACTAAAGAAGCTCAGCATATGGATGAACTCCTTTTTTTTTTTTTTTTTTTCCTGTGCTTCTCTACATCTAAATCAATAGCAATGAGGGATCTCAAAGTTTCTGAAAGGGGATATTGAAAAAGCATGAAAGCTAATTGCTTCCAGCATGACTACCCACCAGCAATGGGTGTAAATACAGCTGTCTCAAAGAATGCCAGGACTCGACAAAATCTAAGGATTTCAGCTAAACAGTTTTCCAGGGCTGAGCATATTCTTGTATGGGGAGGAAGGGAGTTGGGAGGGGGGCAGGAGGAGGGAATGGATTATGAAATCCTGAAAAGATTCAGAAAAGAGAGGAATAGAAGGAGGATGATTTTGTAAATTCATCTTTACATTAACCCTTAATGTTAGGGATATTTTATGTAGCTTAGCGTGATTTGCAGTGCTTGCAGGAACCTGCCTTCTTTTTCTAGAAATCCTTTTATCTGACTCTCTGTTATTCATGACAGCTGGTATTTTTGCTTAGGTAACATTTTTAATGGTCGCAAGGAAAATGAAAAAGCAAAACAATCCCCAAATTGTGTGACTATTACAGTGGGTAATCAGGGATTCAATATCACATCACATCAGCCCCCCCAGTATTTTTGTGACGGTGCTGTTCGGGTCGTCTGTTGCTCAGGCTCCCTGCGATAACGTGGGCAGTCCTCGGGGCGGTGGGCGTCTGGTCCGCCTCACGCTGGCGAGGTCAGCTCGCTCAGCCCCGCTCCATCCCCAGGCTGGTAAAGCCTTCACTGCTGAGGAATGCCTCCTCCTGAGGAATTCCTCCTGCTGAGGGGTTCACTGACATGAAGTCCTGGGGGGACGTTTTATCACACACACAGAGGAGTGGGGAAGGTGGGGTGGAACACCGCTTCTCCCCTTTCCATTTCTGATGGTTCCTTTTCAGAGCCTAAATGAATTGACCTCACTTACTACTCACTTGTGCCTGAACTCATTTATTCACGGTGTGACCTTAGCTCTGAGCGATGTCCCAGCAGCCCCCCCGTGCATCCCATTAGCTGTCACTACATTGGAATTCATCACGTGTTGGGAACTCATTGTCTTGCAAGTGTGACGAAGTAGTGATTACCCTTTGAAAAGGTGACCTAGAGATATTACGTGGTGACCGTTGTGTTGACCTTACTTTCATGCCATTAGAAAGTAACTGTGGAATGATTTTTAAAAAGATAAATATTAAACCCCCCCCTCTGCTTTTTGTTATTTGGAATTATCTTTGCACTTCTAGGGACATTTGGATTCATTTTTAGGACGAAAATAGCCTTTTAATGGAGTGACATTATAAGTGCTTGTTTCTCTCTTGCTTTTAGTTTTGTTGCAAAGATCAGGACTTTTAAGCTGATCTCAACTAGCAAAGGGTGGAGGTACATAGAATTACTGCAGATGGCTCTTTCTGTTCATACACTGAATGCAGACCCTGATCCGCCCTGTGTTTGCTCAGCTGGATGAATTAATCATGTTTATTAATTAAAACATGGGAAACTGATGTTTTTATGCCAGTTTCACTTTCACGTTTTTGCTGTCTGTTCAGCGAGTATCAACAGTGAGAGGAAAAGCTTAACTCTTTTTAAAAACATAATTATCAGCCTATAAAATAAAACAATTTTATGCACACCATGTGTGTCTCAGGGAAGTGGGGAGAGAGGAGGTCCCGTTTGTGTTAATGTTAATGGGCTATACTGATCCCTGCCTTAACTTCTTTGAGGATGTTGTCATGGCCATTTGTTTCTTAGCAGAAGTGTGAATTAGCCACAGGGCACCCTGCACCATTATCTCTCTATCTAAGAGTACATTAGCTTCAAAGAAAGCTAGGTCTAATTCATTAGATGCTTAATCTTGTTTAAATCTGAAGAGAATGTAGGAGGAATAAAATAATTCTTGGCCATGTTCCTATTTTGATTTGTTCTTCAATTATTTCATGGACGTGGTATTACAGTAGCTTCTACAGCAGACTTAGAAGTTCTGTGCACTCTTAGCAAGCTTTAGAAAGAAAAAAACCCGACATTTTAAATTTCTCGTTGTCCTTGCTAGCTGCTTGGCATTCTGTTATTTACTGGTTTACACGGTCTGCCCATTAGGCAAAGGATTAAGTTCAAAAGGTGTTGAGTTAGGCTTTTTAAATGCTCAAGAGGAGAGCACCATTTGTCACTGTTTTCATGTATCCTCCAGCACATGAGGTATATTCATGTCACAGTCTGCAGCTCATCTCCCCTTTCCTTCCATTCATAAACTCAGCACGTGGGGAGTTTGCATCTTTAGATCCCCTCTGGGTGACTTCTCTCCCCAAAGAGATCCAGCTGTCAGCTCAATTGTAATTCTGAAATCAAAACAGCAACTGGATTGCTAGGAACTTTCTCCTAGGTCTAGTCATGTTTTTCTTTTCTGATGCACTTCGTGTATGCAAAAGAGTCTGATCACTTAATGCTAATGTCAGGCATATAAAAATCATAAGGTGTTTAAAATGCCAAGGAAACCTGTTGTTGGAAATGTGGTTTGAGCTGTTAGGGTACATGCAGGTCACTTACTCAAGCTCTTATCTCTACCTAGGAAGATGAGGAAGCTGCGTACATATTTGGAAATATAATATTCAAGAGCGTTACTTAATTGTATGAGTTCAGGAGCTGTCACGTAGAGTCACTCTTCCTGAGACTCACAATAAATTTGTAAGAGTATACAGGTAAATTAAACTGTTGCACATTTTCCATTTTATAGCTAGTTGGGGAAGAGCAAGACTGAATGAAGCATCTTCAGCTATGCTGAGATGGTAGCCAATAACCAAGTGTAGGGATAGTGGAGGAGCTGAATGGAAGAGTGGCCTTTTCCTTCTGCTTAATTACGTGCAGGAAGTTAATTTTTTTGGCTATTATGTGGTGGCATTATAGACAGACCCAGAGTCTGTCCCATCGCATTGCAGTGTGTCACCAGGGATTTCCAGGAGGTAACTTTTAGGGTATATTCCCTGTCTCCGCCATCGAGTCTCTGGACGCCCCTGACCATCCACTCTGTTTTCTTTGAGGTCAAGTGACATGTTTGCTGCATTGACTTTATATGCAGCTTGGCTGCAGATACCCTTGCCTTGGGTTATTCAGCTGCAGCCCAGGCCATGGTAAAAAAATGCCTCCCAGAGTTGTATTCTTGTTCTTTTAAAGGTCTTTTGAGAGTCTGTGAAAGGAAGGTCTTTGTATGTGAGTTCCTGCATTGCAAAGAAGTTCTTATATCACTGAATTGATTATCTTGAATTTTCAGTTACTGGTTCTTTAAAAATCCATATCTGCTTTACAGTATATTTCAGCTGCTTGCCCAGCAGTGTTGAAAATACACTATGTGATTATGGTATGTAAATATGTAAGAGTTTCTGAATAGTTAAAGAAAAATTATAAGCACCATTTGGGCTGTTGATATTTATTAACTGGTTAGGATTCAGCATAAATCTTTCATCATAAAATCATTTCTTATTTTTTAAACAACAATAGCTCCCTCTATATTTGCATCCGACATCAGCTAAACCCTGGCCCCAATTTCTTACTGGATGTGTTTGTTATATTCCCCAGCAAGATGCTTTCTCCTGGCAGAGAAGCTTTATTTTAAGAAATACACAGCACAGCAATAAAGAGGTTCTAAATAGTAGTCAGAAAAATATTCCAGTGCAATCAAAATGCTTTTTTAAACCCCAAAAGATTACATGCTGTCTCAAAAGGGGGGAGTCATGACAAAGGAACAAATGGAGTCACAGTGCCCAGCAAGACATGTTACCAATGGAGCGCACCAATTACACCCGTACTGAATTTGGTCCTAAAAGTCCTGTTTTGTTAAAGGCTAACTAAAATAGTATCTAAGGACTCTTTTACCAGAAGAATTTCTGTATGCTGTCACAAGGGTAGAAGCAAATAAAAATAATTGAAGCAATTGTCTCAGTTGTCTCCAGGGTTGTCATGATGATGTTGATAAAATAAAATAAAGTGGAAGTTATTGCAAGTTGTTAGTGAGCAGCACAGTTGTGAATTGGCAGTGGAAGAAGCTGAAGAGCTTAAAAGGTTTGCTCATTATCTAGATTTATTGTTTTCAGTTGTGGGAAAATGTTGGCTAAGCAAAATAACATGAATAATATCTGGTCTTGGTGGTGTGTTTTGAACAAAAATATTTTCTTCTTGTTTTTATGGCTTTTACTGGATTATTAAAAAGTCCTGTGTCAATCCATACATTATTAACAGATTTAGCAGCTTGGTTTTATCCTCTGTAGCCATTTACATTGCCCATGCATCTGTGAAGAGCATGAATTTTTACGGCAGTGAAAGAAAAACAAGATCAAGCACCAAGAAATGTTTTGAAAAAGCCTGTAGTTGGTATAAAGTAACTGGACAACAGAGCAAGTTCTCTGTTAGACAACAGAGCAAATCGTAAATTGTGATTTTGAAATGCATCACGAGAGGAAACCAAGCAAACTTTTTCCATCCCTGCAGATTTACTTGCAACCTGCCATCCATTCAGTCTTTGTTCAATGTTTGGGACTTCTGCCTTGCGCTACTGTGCTGTGGCATGGAAGAAGAGCGAGCAGGGCTTTTTTCAAGTGTTTGTGCCTGCCTTGCATCCCCAACTGTCCGGTTTTCCTCAGCAAAACAAAAAGCTGTGGAGGCTACGCAGTAAGGGGCAGTGGCACTGTGTCATCTGAACGTTTTCACATTGATGCAAAAGCTTGCAGAAATACTCAGGATGCGCAGGTAGTTTGCTCTGGCTTCTAGGGACGTTCAGCCACACTGCAGCACTCAACGGGGATACCTGCGCTTATTTATGCAGGCTCCAGCCAGGCCCATCTCCAGGGCTCCTCAGGATGAGGCCCTTTCTCAGCAAACTACCCTGGGAGAACAGAGTGAGTAAGCTGCTTCCAAGCTTGTATACAGTTTTGTGTCCTTACAACCTAATGAAAATGATATATGCCGGGAGAAAGGGGGTTAGGCTAGCAGGTTTTAACATCCGTTATCATCACCAAGTCAAACTTTGTGTGTAACACAAGGTGTAGCCGTTTCACCCCAGTAAGTTGTTCTCTAGTAGGATCGGTGCTTAAGGATGTTGTGGCTGCTAGAAGATATCCTGGCTTTAAAGGCGTTAGCTGCTGCCAGTTCCTGTTAGCCAGTGCTCGCATTCAGGAAAGCGGCACTCAGCAAAGTATAAGGGCTGATAGTATGCAAATCTTCGTAATTCAGAAACTGGATGCTGCTCCTTTAGTAGGTATTTGCTCTCATTTCCTTCATCTTGGGCTGCTGGGATCTTAATTTCCTTAGGGGGAGAAGGTCAGGACCTTTAATCTGGATCTTTTCCCCAAGAGGTCCTGGCCATCTGCTGCTTCATTTGACTTCAGCAGGAAATTAGGGTCTTGAGCATTTCCAATCGGTCGCTGAAGAGCCTCCTCTTGTAAGTGTTTGCTCTTCAGTAAACCGTACTTATGAAATTAATCCTCTTGAGATCAAAGGACTGAGACCTGTATTACTGAAATATTTTATAAACTAATGTACCTTGCTCATATAATCCTGTTCTCATTGAATTTGGTGACAATTTGTCAGAGAGAGTAAGAATTGACCATTATTAACCTTGAAAAGATTCTCAAGCAACATGATACCAGACATTTTATTATTTTCAATTACCTAGTGTCTGCTCCATTTTTTTAGAGTTTTGTTTACCCTGCTGTGGGCCTGATAAACAGATTGCCATTTACTGAAAACATTATTTTATGAATGAATGAAACTCATGATTTCCTGTAATAGCCAACTGGACTAATAGAAGGGTCTGACTTTTATCAACTAAATTGTTGATGGACCGGCAGCGGGAGCCAGCAAACGCTCTGTGCAGGAGTGGCACACCCAGCTGAATGCACTGCAAAGTGCCCTGCACTGTCGTCCTTCACTGTGGCATTCTGCATATTTCATTCTCTCTAAAAATACATAGGGAAGGCTCTTCAGTTTGGTTAGCACTGTGAAGCCTTCTTAATAGCTAATAATAGGCATTTGTTTATTTAAGGTAAATACTATTTAGGCTGTCACTGCCATCATAACATCCATCTCTGTATATCATTCCAGTACTTAATAATTCCATGTTTTGCTTAGACAAAAATTAGGAATAAATTAAATCCAGTAATATTTCAATGCCAAGTGATTTTGTAGTACTTACTAAAACCTCTAACATTAAAGCTATGGTGGACCTTCACAATAATCTATTATTTTGTAGAAAAAAGCCTATGCAGTTCCATATAAATACTTAATAAGGTAATAAATGTAGAGAAACAAAAGCTGATATTGGATTTTTTTTTTTTGATTCAGATTTAAAATATATATATTTTTCCTGCTGTTTGCATACACTAGCAGATTCAGGAAGAAAATCGATCAGAATATATGTAAGAAGGTAACATGATAGATAGCCCTCCAACGAACAGCGTGAAACTTTACAAAGCATCTGAATGCAGTAATGCAAGAGTTCTCTAAGGTGTGTAGGAGGACTTGAAACCCAAGCCTTAGTTTTATAGTGGTCTGTGCAGCCTGTGATTTGTTCCACTGGGAGAGTTTTCTTAACTTTCCAGAGGAGAGGCTCTGCCTCTGGGTAGAGGGCTCACTCCTCTATGGCTTCATGTACATCCAGAGGAGATACTTCAGGTTCAACTCGGCGAGCTGAGCAAGGCAGTTGGGCTCTGCGTGCCTGCAGCTGCCTGCGTGGATGTCTCTGGGACTTAGCAACATTTTCCTGTCCTGATTAACCCTTCTTGTTCTGGAGTTGGTTGGAGCTAGAGTTGGCTTTATTTGGCATGGATTTACCATTCTGTGCATTCTGTGCTAAAACTCTTCTATTCCAGGTTGGGATCACAACCATGACTACTAACGGCTGGGTACAGCATGAAGGCTGTATACGTTACAAGGCTTGACTGAGCTGTTGGGGACCTGGTTTGAATGCATTAGATATATATGAGGCCAGACAACAGGAAATTGTGCAGAAATCTCAAGGGTTTGGGGGCTCTTCTAGCACCTAGCAGAGGCAGTATTGTGGAAGTACACAAATAGGATTATAAATTGCAATTTCAAGAAAAGGGCCTACTTACTGGAGTTTGTGAGAAGAAGTAAATCCAAGCCCATGGTTTCTTTTTCTCCTCTCACCAGAAAGAAAAATGTGTAATGAATGTCTCATGTCTGAAACACTGGGCTGGATTCATCAAAGGGAGTTAGTAATTACCAAATTGAGAGAATCATGAAGCGCTTTTCTAAATTTGAAAGGCTCATCAAGAATAGATCAGGAGCAGGCAAAATTAATAGTTATGAACTCATTTCCATAGAAATGGACTTATTAGCAAGCATGCCAGCTGCCTAAAATTATAAGGTCTTTTCCTTGTGCTTGCAGGAAATAATCTTTTTTTATAAAAGTAATTTTGACTTTTTATTTTTTATTGCTCCTCTAAACTAGGGTTTGGCAAAATCCTTCTAAACTGGGAAAAGACTTCACTGGACAATATAAATATTTAACTAAAAAGAGAAGAAAGATGTGGCAAGGAGAAGTGATTTATAGTCCTTGGATTCCATCAGACTCTTCCCAATAGTGCAAACTTATTTAAGAGAAAAATGGAATAAGTCTCAAGAAAAAGCTGAAAAATCTTTATAGGGTAAAGTTTGGTTTAGCAGGATTTAATGGCTGATAACAGCGTGAGTTACAGTCATTGTCTTCTCTGCTAGTGGATTTTCCCACTGGTAGCGTTTTGTCTTCACCAGGCAGTTGCAAATCGACAGTGACTACAATGACCAACGTATTGGCCACCAGCTACAAATCAGACTAAAAGCTGAAGATTTACCATGGCAGGGTGGAACGACTCCTGTTAAAAAGGGTTATACTGTAATGCTGCATATCCAGGAGAGAAATTTAGGTACAGGTGGATTTATCAGCTAATGGTGCTGACATAAGTAAATGCTAACCTTTAAGGTCTTGATTATGGTTTAATTTATCTCTGGTTTTACTTTAGCAACCTCCATCAATTTCAGTGGATAAAGGCAGTGGTCTCCCACACCGTATTACAGAGGATGGTTAATAAATTGCAAGAATTATGAATATAGTACCAATCTTCCTGCTAGGAAAGAAGCCCCCGTAGGATAAGAGATGCAGCAGCCAGTAGGAAGACACTAGTCTGAGCAAGAAAGAAATTCACTTTTCAGGTTTTATCATGGGTTCGTTACAGTTGTAACCTGGGAAGAGACTCAGAACAAGGAGGGTGGATGAGTCTGTGGGGTACTCTGTGTCCCAGATACTGTAACACTTGGCATTGCTTGAAGGCAGAATCTTTGTCCTAAAAAGGAAAAAAGGGAGACCATAATTTTAGAGAAGATTCATTGATCTGCTGTTCCGAAGGTAACTGGAAGCCTGCTGGTGAATAAAGGAGTCCAGAAAGTTGAATACTGGTTTGCTAAAGCTATACACTCAGTGGAGAAACTCTGTAACTGAAAGATGGTTAGATACAGTAAGTCCATCTCTTTCAGCAAAAGTCCAAATGAAAAGAAGTGGATCCTTCTTTAATCAATATTAATATGTCATGCTACATGATTTGCTTCTGAGACAAAGCAGAAAACATTTGTAAAGCCAGATTGTTTTTTCAGGTGATGGTAAGGATTCTCTTTGGAACCAGGACCTAGGAAGTCCTGAGGCCTGGGAGGCCTGGGAAGTCAGCTTTGCTTTAGTTCATACATTAATATTAGTTAGATCTGAGGAAGATTTATGTATGTGAGTTGCTGCTCTTTTCTAGATGCACAGAGACTCATTTCTAATCCATCAGTGTATAACCATGTCTGCCTTTAAATGAAACTTATGTCTTTTATAGCTATACAGCCATGCTAAGGATGCAGTGAAGGTCTTTGAATATTTACAGGCAGAAGAGTCATTTTACTCCCTGGCAATTACTTCAGCTTGCTATATAGGCAAGACACACACATGCTTTTCTGAGGGAGCTCTGAATCCCAGCCTGTCTTAAAAATATAAAAGCACTATAATGGTTACTTTTTGGATGTGCAAAAAGGAAAACAGGAAAGGAATAATTGAGGGCATGATGGACTGAGCTCAAAGAAGTGCCAATTGGTGGGATGCGTGGAATGGATTTATCAGTGCAGACTAACCTGACATGTTATTTAAATGGTGAATCTAAAGCAAAACCCTCCATCAGTGGTTTTGTTCTGAATTTGAAACCACTTGTGCGTGTTTTTGTGAGTGGCAACTATTGACTTGCACAGATTAAACCTAAATTGCAGCTCTAAACATACCTTGACAGGCCTAATATCTAGATCCATAGTCAGTGTAAAGCTCATCTCTAAATTTTATTTCTGTGTTGTAAGCAAATTAATTTAATGTAATTTAGATAAAACAAACTGCAGAAGTGATACGCAGAAAACTATGAAGTTAAGTACTCCATTGTGGTGCCTACAGTGGTTATGTTTTGAACAGAAATGGTTTAATTACATCCCTACTATTGCGTAATAATATTTTTCTTAAGGTTTTTGCTGATTGTTTGGTTGGCCACCCAAAAGATGCCTTAATAGCTTCTAGTTTTGCCTGGAGGTGGATATTATCTTCTGTCAGCAGGGAAAATATTTATCCTCCAGGCATTGAAGCATATGCTTGTGTTGTTTGTTGTCAGAAAAAAACCATGAAAATCAATAATTCCTGTTCAGATCTTTTTCCTTTACAATGTGCCTTCAAAAACATATGGCAAAAACAGATTCTGCCTCTGTGCAGTTGGGAAGAGGAAAAGGATGTTTTAAGTCTCTGTTCTTTGTAGCAGCAGGCTAAAACTTTCCATGAGCACAGCTCTTGGAGTCGCTACTTTAGGGGAAGGGCACACAAAAAATGTGCCATGGGCCAGGATAGAGGCTGAAATTACAGCGGGCGGGTCATTACTGAGGGGTGCCTGCATGCACAGGACACACCCTAGATCGGGAACAAGCTACCTCATGCTCGCAGTAAGAGCACATTCAAGTCGTTACAGAATGGCCTAACAGGATGCAAATTCAGATTTTAACCTGTTTTATGAGCACGTACCCTGAAACTTCAGTAATATTGATAACATCGGTTGTCTCTTCAACAGAATATGATTAAGCAATGGGGTCAGCAGTCAGGTTAGCTGCCTTTCCATCCCGCCTCCATATTTTGTAAGCTGCATCAGGTCTCCACACTGCAGGTGTCTGTCTGGGAAATTGGGGCAGGAACTTGTGCGCTGCTTTGTAAAGTACCTACCTTAATTTTTGTGGAAGTAAAGTGCTGGATGAGCAAAGGTCTGCTTTCTAAATAGGTCCCTGCTGTGGATATGCAGAGTGCTGTTGGCTAAATCTTGGTGTCTGTTTTCTTCTCCATAACATGAAGATAAGATCTGTCTTTCTAACCTGAGGATTAATTACTGATATTTACATAGTGTTGGACCAGAGGAGAGTGCTAGAAGCAGAAGTAATTTTTAAGTACAGTTCTGAATGCTATGCATTTACATCCATTTCTTTACCTTTAAACTTTTATTTCCAGATGAGAAACATATAACGATTGCCATATAATTAGAAGTCTGCACCACTGACGAGAAGAATGTTTTCGTGAATTGAAAATAAGGATAATCTACCCCCCATTTTTTTGTCATGTATAATTTCTGCAAATCCATTTTTTCACTGAGATAAAGACAAGTTTGGCTTTGAAAGACTTTTTCTTCCCCCTCACAAGAGCTCATTTCTGATACAGCATGAGGAATGGCCAAGTATTCTGTTGTTTCAGAGCATCAGTATTTGCAGCAACAAAATTATAATAATGCTATATTAAATAATTTAACAACATCTGTGCAATGCATTTCCCAGGGTTTGGGGCTTATTCTGTAAGTTCATTGTGATTACGGAGAAAGAATGCCTGAGTTTAATGGGAAAAATGTCTCCATTTCAGGAAACTAAAAGATATAGTGTCACCTTATGTATAAAGTATAGCTGTTGCCCAGCGTGTAGTTTGATTTAGGTTTCTGTCAGTGTCTTCAAGTCTGCATGTTGGATTCAATGGTAAATCTTCTGGTGAATAGAACAGAGAAATCAAAATATATTTTGTTATTAACATCCTACTGATGTTGTGGGCATTTTTGGTTTTTTTCCCAGAGCAAACATGTCTTCCTACGAGATCCTGCAGATGGACTTTGAGATCGACAACACTAGCAGCCTGGCAGGGGCCCAGCAAATTACCTGGCAGGTGGAATACCCTCGAGATGACTCCGTGAGCGAACTGGTGGTCTCCGAGATCTTTGTCAGCCGAACAGTGTTTGTGGGAATTGTTCCTCTTGCAATGGTAAGAACTTGCTGCTGCTTCTTTTTGCTAAATGTTTCTGTTGATTCTCGTTAGTATTCAAGGGAATGTGAGCCATTTTATTATGTGCTACTTCCTATGCACCTGCTGCAAGTGATTTAAATGCAAAAAATACATTTCAATAATATTTTATTTACCTGATATGCCATAATGGCTCCTTGGAAACCATTTGAGTCTTTTGTGAAAATCCTTTACCGTTTGTGGATTATTGGCCTGGTACATGGTAATAGCTCCTTTGGAGCCATTGTCTTCTGGTGTATTAATGCGACTGCCATGCATGTGCTCTAAGGGTAAATGTTGCAATTAGTTGGGACATTTTCAATGAAATAAATTAGCATGCATGTGTGGGAAACTTCATTGCTAAACCAAACAGCTGGACTGCTTCCTGCTTTGCTTTTCCCCAAAGAGCCACACAGTCTAGTGAGCTGCACAGTGTCAATTTAATAAAAGGTCCATTTTGAGTTATAGAGAAAGGGCAAAATACTTTCTGAAGATGTAGGTGTCAGCCATATTTTCCAGGCAGGGTTTAAGTTGTACGTGTGCAGAAAGCTCGAAGCTGATGGTTTATTTAAAAAATGCAAATATCTCCTTCTAAAATCAAACACACTTTTACTAGGAGGGACCTTTGGTCCGCATTTGGGCCTGATGGACTTCTTAGTACTAGAGCTTTAAGCTTACATGTGACCAGTGATTTCAGTGGGGATATTCTGGTGTAAAACTAGAGAAACAGGCAGAGAGCCTGGATGTTACACCAGCTCCCTCAGAAATGCTCTGGTAATTTTTGTTTACTTCTCATGAACATTTGCCCTTCCTTTCCAATTCTGTCTGTGCTGGTTTTCTTTCTGTTACATCATATAACTAACAAATATTGGCGTTTTCCTCTGTATGACCACTAGCTTCTCCTACTAGGACAGAAGCAAGGAAAGATACTTGTAAAGGTAAATAAGACCCTAAATAATTTTAATTTCCAGTTCCTACTGCCAAAAGCTATGCTTACTGGCAGCCCAGTGACAGAGAAGAAATTATATGCAGAAAAGTCAATGGAGAATTTTCTTCTAGTACTTTTTTTTGAAGCATGTGGGAGATGAAACAAAACTCTAATTGTGTGGATGGAATATTGTCAAGTAGTAATGGTGAATCAGATATAATAATGACAGAATGTGGTGCATGAACAGTCTTGCACATAGCATTGCCGGTTTCAAATGGATAGCATGGAGTTTGTGCCATGCAGAGCACCACAGATATAAAAGTGAATCCAACCCAAAAGCCCATTGTGAATGTTGAATCAGAGCTTTGCTGCTGTCTCTGCCAGGGTTTTGCCAGGGTTTCACTTCATCTCTTTGCAGTTATGGCAGATGTTGGCCACTTCAGCTGTCTCTAAATGTCCTTGGACAAAACCTGAGGCTGAACCTGAATTCAAAGTGGAGCTAATCTAATCTCTGACACTTTGTCACTGTAAACTAACCGTAAAGAGTAAAGAAAGTAGCTTCTTTTGTGGATTTAGGACCTTGGTCCTTAAATGGGGGTCTCATGTGGGCTATTACTTTGCTGTTGCATGTGAGCATACTTGACTGGCTTGACCCAAGGCTGATAGGAGAATTGATGACAGCAATGGCAGGAACAACAGCTTGTATTTGCATTTCTTTCCCTTATGTGTGCCAGTTTGCAGTGCTGCTTCATTTAACAGTCACTAACTGGTGCAGGTTCTGGCACTGCATTGCCCGGTCGGGAGCAAAAAATAATTGCTCTATGCATCATCCTATGTTGTTCAGAGAAACACGTTCCCGAGGCCCAGAGTTCCTCATTGAACTAAATGCATTTTAACGTTCATTCCTCTTCAAGATTTGTCTGGCTTGTTGGTAAGGCAGTCTCCCTCTGAGTGGAGGTGGTATCTGGAAAGGAGAGTTTTGTCATCTCCCAGACCTTGATCCCCCAGAAGAGCACCACAGAAGGGTCCAGAAACCAGTGTGTTTCCATGCCTTTGCCATTGCACTGAACATAAATTACTTGCTGTTCCTTTTCAGTGTATCCACTCTTTCATTGTAAACATTGAATATTTATAGATGAAAACATAAAGTTCCTTGGAGAGTTTAAGGTTTGAGCAAAACATTTAGTCCTTGATTTGCAGGAGTGAACGTTTTGATGGGATTACCAAAACCTCATGGTGGTTCAGTGGCAATGACACCAGCATTTGCATGAAGAAGTGCAGCTCAGTGTCATAAAGAGGAAAAATTTATTTCCAGTAAGAAGAATGAGGTGGATTCAGTAAGAGCTTACTGGAGGAGAAATTAGCTGTGAAATCCTGCAAAACAAAAATTAACTTTAACGTGTCGATCTCTTTCTGTAAGGCCACTTTGGTTCTTTTAATATAAAGACAGCCTGTTCCATATGGTTTGGAATATCACTGTTTTGTTGCTGCAGTTGGTCATGAGTTTATCTTTGTTTTCCATGCTACTTTCCTAAACATACAGGAGAAGATCGAAAGAGCCCCCAGATAATTTATTCTGTCATTGCATTGTGGTGACTCTGGAGATAATGTTGGGGATATTTTTCTCATTACTAGCTTGCTTTTTTTTGTAGATAAAGGTATGGTAGACTGCATGGTAACATTTGAATAACAGCCTCATGAAAAGAGCTGATTTTTTGCTTTAGTGAGTTTATGAAGCCCTTAACATCAAATCTCATGTTCTTAACATTTACATTTGGTAGCAAGCTTGAAAGGCATTTTTCTTGTTTTTTGCTTTTGGGTTTTTCTAAGTGAAGATACAGCTGATTTTTGCACACTAGGTACCAAAAAATAGCTCCTTATTAGCAGACAATCTTGCTGTAATGAATTGATATTACAGCTTATTTCTGGCTAGTCCTTCAGTATCAAATCAGCAATGCATTAATAAGCACTGTTTTGAGATGCACAGAAGGAAGCAGGGCCAGGGAGAGTCTACAGGTGAAATCCTGGCCAGGGTAGCACCCATCAGCTGTGCTCTGTGCCTGCTCTTAGCCTGCTCCTGAGATGAGGTTATGTGACATTACTCGGTGAAAGAACATTATGATGAACTGCAATGCCTATATGCTGTGACTAAAAAGGAACAGACATTTTTAAGCCTTGATAGGAACATTAGGAAGTAACTGGAAACTTGTTAGCCTGTGAGAAAAGTAGAAATACTTAGTGTAGAAAACCAACTGTTCTTCCTTCTGTATGATAACTGTAAAAATACTGTGGGTTTCTTGGGGGTTTTTGCATATTTTTTGGAAGAGGACTAAAATACAATCTTGGAATATGGGGAATTCCTCCCAGACTATCCATTTTAATTTGAATGATCCTCCATATAATAAATCTCAATGTTATTTATTGCCAAATTTAGTGCATTCAAAATATGTAAATAAATAAAACATTTGCACTAATGAGAGAAAATAAAACAAAATTTCATATTGAAAGAGAGCCCGCTTTCTGCATCATCTGACAGTTCTCCCCAAATCCTTAAGCTGCTTCTAATTGAAACATCCAGTTTCAACAATTGCACAGGGCCAGACAGTTGGGATTTCCAAGGGAACTACATCCAGATGGAAACCGCACAGTCCAGTAATTTAGGATTTGCTTTCTGAAAGTTGTATCTCTACTTCTGGGTGAGCAATGTAGACTCTGCGCACAGTGAGAAAGTGCACGGAGAGGATGCTGTGGGAATACAGACCATCCCTGGCTGGCAGGGCAAAGAAAAGAGAAAATATCAAGTTGGGTGATCACAATTGCATACAGCCTACACCTCTCTCAGGACCTGATTTGGATGACAGCTGTGATAACCCTACTGCTGCTGTAAGGGTCGGCTTGCTTTGTGGAGTTGGTCTTGTGGCTCTGCCTGTAAATCAGATGTGTGCTGAGAGGCTTCAGTCCTATAGCACTTATTGTAGAGCAACGTAGTGGGGAGCGCTCTCGTTAAGCTATACTGTCGTTTCCATCATTCCCAGCTGCTGAGAAGAGTGTGGAAAAGGAAGCGACCCAGCCTGCATGCGTACAGCCAAAGTTGTATGGGAAAACACATTCGGTTTTATGTGAGGAATGTTTTGAGACGTGAAAGGACATAAGAGGGTAGACTGTATCTTTCAGCCTGTGCCCCTCCCCAAATCCAAATAACCCCCTCAGTTTTTGTTTAGTCCAAACGTGGACTTATTACCTCTTAGCAGGTGACTAGAGCACCAGTTCAAAATCAATTCAGAGTGCAAAGCGCTTATTGTCTCACTGGCACCGTTTCCAGCCTCACGTACGATCTGATCCCAGATGGTATTGCTGTGTGCATTTTACACCATTTTAGAAACAGATTGTTTATTTTGCCTAGTAGTCAATGTGACTTATGGTGAGATGATCAGACAGGATTCTGGGCCTCACATACCTATCCTACCTAGCCTTTGTTTTATAAACTAACTGACCTCCCAAAGTGCTTATACCAATAGCCTGCGTTTTGTTCCTGGAAGGTTTTGTTTCTGTAGATAAGGCTAGATTGGGAAATTCACCCCTTCTGAGCATGACAATTGGATATATGCATAATTGTCCTCTTGTATAGCTGTATAAAAAATATATGTATCAAGACAAGGTGTCATAAGATACCCACATATAAGTATGTGGGGAAATACATGATTCTTTCTTAGTTACTTTTTTTCAGACCGCTTTAGAAGTGGTCAGTGAAATTCCAAGTTCTTTGGACAATAGGCTGAGAAAACACAAAGCTCAAAATGTAGCAACCTCTGAAATCCTTCAGAGTGCTGCTGTTTTAATCCTGGAAGCTGTGCAGCTAGGTTCCTGTTTAGAGGGGAAGTGGATTTGAAAATGAATAAAACCCGTCTATTGTATTCCTCTATAAGTACAACTTTGCAATTCATTCTAAATTCATTTTCTGGGAACTGTAACACGTAAAATACTTGAAGATGCATTGTCCTGTAACTGCTACAGCATTTTCTGATAGCGAAAAGGGATTGGATGGGCCTGCTTACATAGGGAAAATAAATAAATGCTAATTCCTAGAACTCCAGGCAAATTAACGAATTATTTTTTCCTTAAGTACTCTATTATTATTTAGTATTTATGTAGTGTTTTATGTTTTCAGAACACTTTACAGACATTAATTAATCAGACCTGAATAAACCAAGCTTGATGAGAATGGAAAATTAAATGGAAATTAAGTCACTCTTATTCAGTTTTACCTGTTTCTGAATGATTTGTAAGTCACTTTTCATACTCTTAAAGGTACTTTTTAAAACACTTTAAAAAAATCCTACAATACTATTGCTTATTATCTCCAAAACCTCTTTTGGTTAGACAAGAGGTAGGATTTATACCGTCAAGAGCTAATGACAGCACAGATGAGTGGCTTTGAAGAATGTAAATGCTGTTTTATCACCTAAAGCTGTTCATAACTATTTAAGCCGATTTAATTCAGGTAAAAATGCATGGATGGGAGGATTACTCCCTTAATTTGAAGCCTATTTAGGAGCCGGAATATTTGACTCCTGGAGGTTTCTTTGGAGGAGAGTGAAAGGAATATTTAGTTTTATCTAAGTTTTTGCCGTCAGCTAAAGATAAGTATCTAAGTTTTTGCCATAAGATAAAAAACTGTTGAGAAATTTTACCTCTAGAAAATGAATGAAATTGAACACCGCACTGAGGTGGCTAATTTGGAGATAGCATACAGGCTTCTAGCTTGAGCGGTACTGCACCGTCCTCTTGCAAGATACAAACATGTCCCTAAATACCTTTGAGGATCTGGGCCTGGCTGTTCAGTTTAATGTTCCACAATGCACTGAGTGACAGATGAAAATGTTTGCTCCTGTGAGGCTTATCTTGTTTTCTTTTTGACAGTAAATGTCTCTGATAATTGATTCTTCCAACATCTGGTGTACAGATTAACATGTGGAACTAATGTCCCCAAAAGTAGAAAGGTGATCCATTTTCATCGTGTTGAGTAGAATAACAGCTCAAGGTGAGGAAGTGGAACACGACCACATTTGAAGCTGGTTTTGGTTCCACTATTTTGTTATGTTACTCAGTATCAGAAAAAGAATCTGCCTTCTGATATTACAGTTACTAACTATAAATGCTGCAGGTGATTATTTTAAAATAAGTTTTATGGCATTGAAGTAGGATGGGAGTTGTGAATCTGGTTGATGTCTAATGCATCAGAAGGTGTGTTTTAGGCATCCAGCAGATCTGTCAGAACATTGTAAAGTTGGATCTAAACTAGATGCCTTGATTTGTCTTAATATAATAATCTTGCATTATAATTTCGCGAAGTGGAAGTGTATGTCCTGCTAATTATAGAAATTTATAGCACAGATAAATCTGTTCTATCCAGTGGTGATACAATTCTCACAGTTATCTCTCTTGATCTAAATAGACATAACCTGCAATTTCCATAGTTATGGAAAGTTGTTGGTAGCAAGCTGGGGTGCAAGAAACAAACACTTCACCAGCTCTGAGCCTGTCATCCAGGTTTCTGTCACAAATACATGTGATGGGATTAATCTGTTATCTAACTAACAGTTGGGGAAAAATAAAAAAAAGAAAAATCCAGGTCTTTTAGAGAGTTTCTAGGCAACCAGGAACTTAGTCAAAGTAAAGAACAAGACGTTGAAGAGATGTATTTTAACTGTTTTTTATAAGAAGGCTCCAGCTGAGGCTGAAGGCTTGAGGAACAATAGGTTTAATAATAGACGAATATCTAGCATTCTCTTCTTATCTGGGAAAATGATGGCTTGGTCTGTGACTGGCACCACTGGTGTTTTAGATATACGTGCTACAGATCCTTTCTTGTATAGTAATAGAATTGTAATTCCCAGACTGTCATTATTCTAAAGTGTTTTTCAAATGCAACAATCAATATTTCACCAGTGCTCTGAGCCCCTCAGCCTGAAACATTTCTGTATATCCTGCAAGTATTTAATCTACGTCTTCAGAAATCATGTTTCCTCCCCAAAAATGTAAGCTATTGGTTGACTAATGGTTTACTAATGTTGTGAATCACTTAGAACCACAGATGGCTGTATATACTCTAGTGAGGTTTCTTTTAAATAGGAGGCTGAATAATAGCATCTCCAGTTGCTGCTAGCAAACGTACTGACAAGAACACCCAGAAAAATTGTCCTTAAAGATGCCCATTTCTATAACTCAGGCTGAAAGGGAATTGCCGAGTGTAACACTTTGCTTATTTGTTTTAGAAAAAGCAGGAATGCAGGGTGAGGGTGGTTTTTGGGTTTTTTTTAATGTACTTCTAGCTTTGGCTGCCAAGTATCCAGTGAGGAATAGGACAGTAAATGCAATTTGGGATGAATGCCACCAAATCCCCATTTGCAGAGGAGATGGCATGGCCTTGTGCTCTTACTCATGGAGAGTCCACCGCTGTCATATTCTGATATATCTTTCCCAGTAAGAGCTGCATGCCTTTCCAGCTTAAAGGTTTGATTAAAAATGTAAAATATTTTTGTGGGAAGATTTTCCAAAAATGATTGACTAAATAAAAAACTCTCTCTAAAATATTTGGTTTTGTCTGCCCCGCATAAAAGAGACAGGGCTTGGGTGCCTGGATTGTGCTGGGAATGTTGTCACATGCCCGGAGAACAGTAGTCACCATATGCAAGCCCTCAAGCAAGCTGAGGCGGTGGCACAAACTCAAGACAGATCCACATGCATCCACACAGAGCCATGGTCTGCAGTGGTTCTCCATGCTGAGCAATGCCTCTGTGACCCTCTAGTCAAATAAGCAGTAATTTTAAAGTTTAGAAATCATGTGTTTCCTGGTACTACTTCTCCTGTTTTGTAGCTTTTGTCTGAGTCTGCTGAGATTACATCCTGTTCCATTATTCAGATTCTGCCACGGCTTTCATTCATGATGATTCCTGTGCCCTTCTTTGGGGAAGAGATTTCTTCTGTGCATTCATTTTAATTCAGTACAAGTTAAAAGATGTCTGAAGTAATGTGAATTTGAGTGTCCATGTTCCTACATAGTACACTGTTGAATCCAGCTATCAAAAAGGGAGCATTTAAAAAAAAAACCTTTCAGGAATTTATTTTTCCTACAGAAATCACTTTTGCTAATGGTAATATACCTTATATTCAGACACCAATTAAAGGAGCACATTCACTCCAAGATGGAAATTGACCCAGACTTAGAAAGAAACTTACCTTCACCTTAAACTAAAATAAGAAAATGTCAAGCTTTAGCAGCCTCTTTTCTTCGCTCTCTCTGAGGTCAGTTATAAAACCCCAGAACGCTTAATCCTGGAGTGTCAAAAATATCAGAATAGGATCAGTCATTTCTAGCAAACCCAGATGATTTACATATTTTTAGAGGTTGGTTAAAATGTATTTATGTGCAAAATGTCCCATATGTGTTCATCCATTGCACTTAATGCATATTTCTTACTTGAAATAATTTTGACCTTTGGCCTTCCAGTTCCCTTTAAATTATACAGTGCATCTCTGTTTTACTTTACATGCAAAGCAAACGGCACAGAACATGATTTTGTCATTCACAAAATTCACCATTTCATGGGAAAAATATTTAAAAGTAAATTCAATATAGAGTAGATCTTCATCCCAGAAATATCAGGCATTATCAAGGGTCTTTTTAAAATAAAACTGGAATCTGTGACTCCCAGGTCACAGATTTCAGTATGAATTTTAACATTAATTAATGGGAGCAGGATTGAAGCCTTGAGCTTTCCTAAAACCCCACACTGGAAGGATTGATTTTAAACTCAAAGCAAACTAACTACTGTGGAGAGAGTACAAAATAAGTAAAAAGAAATTCTTCTTTTGTATTATTATATTTCCCATGCCCATAGCGAGTGTTTTATGTCTCTGTAGCAGAGATAGTATCTTCTGCAATTGTTACCATCTTCAAATTAATTGTCATAGGGAATTAAATGGTTTGGTTTTGTAAGGCTGTTCTGACAACCACAGGGTGAATTTTATGGAGAAAGATGAAATTTTAAAAGATTTCTTGAAGCATATCAGCCAAAATGCAAACCACTGAAGGTTTTATTAAGTTTGATCCAGGGGAAGACTTTGACTCTGAAATACGCTGGAAGAGAAATGTGTGGGGAGCGCATGTCATGAGGAATGCTGACATGGGCTTCGCTCTGACTGAACAAGGCCAGGGGATTTCAACATGCATTGTGAACAGACATTTAGAAAAGCTGTTTTGGATTGATCAAAATTGTTTAACAGCGGAAAAACATTTTTCCTTGTAGAACTGAGGTGTTTGATTAAACTTGATTAAATAATGTGCAAATATTTAATTTTGAAAAAGAGCTTTTTTTCTTCAGTGAAAATGTCCCATTCTGAATATGACAGAGTAGGACCATTTTGGTAATGTCAGCCTTCTTTCTCAGTCTTCTTCCGAAAATGAAATTCCAGCCAAATCTCCTCAATTTCATGAAGTGCTTCAATTTTAACTGGGCTGTATTTTCCAAAGGATATCACATTTTTTCTCTTTCAGTCTCATTCTGGGCATCTGAACTAGGTCTTGGAATTGCTCATTGTGAACCATTATCCCTTTTTTCCTCTGCTCAGTTAAATATGCTCTACCATTTAATTTTGAGAGTAAAAAAGAAAGAAAGAAACCAAAAGAGAATTTGCTATTGGTGGGACAAAAATAGTGGCATTTTAAGTGTTTCCATGAAAGCAATGTGACATGACAAATTTTAAGAAGCTCTGTGAATACTATTAATATTTATGATGCACTCAAGAAAACAGCTATTGTGTGCCACATCCATCAAAGATAAGAATTGTATTCAACTGTGTTGGATGATAAACATTGAATGACAATAGCTAGAGATTATATGAGGGATTTCATACTCATGTTTTATGCCTGCTTGAGTAAAAGCACCGTGTTATTCCACTGTGAACCAATAATTTTCTTTCATTAAATTAGATACACTTGCTGATACTTTTTACAACCATAGTCCAAAACATTAATGAATATGCAGGGAGTGCTCATGCCAAGTGCTTCAGAGATCTTGTTGCAAGCTACTCAGGATCAAGTCCTAAAGGCAGCATTTTCCACTAATCCTCCTCTTGGAAATCACTCTGAAGCTTACCAAATTGCAGTGATTTGACCACATATTGCTAGTTGTTTGTGGTTTGGATGAATGCTAATGATTACCCCATGAAATGAAGGCCCTTCCAGCATAGCAAGCTGGCTTTTTATATCCCATGTTTCTCTTTAAAAAAATTCCGTCTGTCCACCACCAGGAATGGGGCAGAATTGCTCGTGCTGTGGGAACGCCTGCTCTGATCCCACACCGGCATCTGTCTTTAGGTAATGTGTGCCCAGGAATGTCCTAAGTCTGGCATTGCTTTTCTTCATTGTCATCACTGTAAAATGCAGTTTTGGAACTAATTAATGATCACCCAGGCAAGCAACTGCTGGGGAGAGATAAAGGGGACATCTCTCCCCACTCTTGCTCTTAAACACTGCACGTCTCCTCCCTGCGCCATGTGGCCATGCCTGGCAAGCTGCTCGGCCTCGGCCTCCCCCACTCCCGGTTGATGCTGTGTCTGCTCCTGTGATTAATCTCTTTGACACAGAGGCTGCGTGCGTTGACACTTCCATGTTCTTTCTGCCCTGCCTTCTTATTAAAAGTGTAATGCTCTGGAGATACTTCTTTCTGAAGATCAGACTAATGATGCCTGAACTCTGTGCTGCATGCCCCTGTCTGGAAGGAAACTGTAATTCGGAGTTAATTGACGAATACCTGTGGCATCTTTGGTCAGGTGTTTCTAAATAAAGCTGTATTTGAAAGAGTTAATGCATTCTCCATCTATCAAGGATAGGAGGACATCCAGGTATTCTTGTAGCCAGAGTGATCTCGGGTCTCTTTGATCCATGTGGAGAGTTACTATTCTTAGAAAACCCTCTCCAAGGACGCACAGGCACTAAATTCTTGTTAGAAGTAAGTGGTTCCAATAATAAATGTGCAGAGGAAAATGCTATGAGGTGCTCTTCTGCTGAGCTGATATGGCTGTGCTGCCTCTGGAGGGCTATTTGGTTACCTCAGTTCCTTTAGGTTTGCTTCTTCTATCTTTATGAAGAATTTGCCAACGGGA
The DNA here is from genome assembly GCF_034638445.1 of Ciconia boyciana. Lineage (NCBI taxonomy): Eukaryota > Metazoa > Chordata > Aves > Ciconiiformes > Ciconiidae > Ciconia > Ciconia boyciana. The sequence goes on from NC_132948.1 coordinate 11,179,828, forward strand.
GTTCAGTGCAAGCTAATGGAGGGATCCCTTGACAGACTATCAAGAGTGGTAGGACCTCCCGCAGGCCAGGAATAAGGGCACAGCGAACCTCTTGACAGTGATTGCAAGAGGTATGAGCTGAGCCAACCTGAAGTGATTTTTGTGAGCAGTACAGACCATTAACAAGGACCCAGACCGGGAAAACATGGTGTGCTGGAGGGAGCTACAGAGCTTTTACTTTGTCTACCCAAAATGAGAATCTTCTTGTTCTTTAACAATTACCCAATAATTTGGCTCGTCTGTAATTTCTTCCAGAGTGCTCATTCTGGTTTTATTGCCAATTAACTTAGCATTCTAGTCTTGGTCTACAGCTGATTGGCCAGTAATTTGAACTAAAGCCCTCATCAAAAGGGCATCATTTGTAAAACAGAGAAGAAATCTCAGAGATACTGAAATTACTGTTAATTAAATCAGCACACGAATATAATGGGCACACGTGAACAAAATTATGTTTGTTTTTGAGCTGTTCTGCTAGCTGGAGAGTAAGTCTTATTAGGACTATTTAATTGTCAGCCTGTATTTATAAGATGTACAGTGAGCTGAGTCTCTTCTGCATGAATTAATTTTGTATTATGTATACATGTATGAGTGATACATATAGTTCTTAGCTTATGCAAACAGACTATGTTCTTGCCAAGCAGATGCTGTACTATATTTCTTATGTACATGTTGCACTGAAAGCTTTTATTTTTAAACGGTCATTTGTATTTAACACAACTCTTGTTCAAAGCTGGTATTGACCTTAATGTAGTTAATTCTGATTTACATGGCCCCAGTATCAGTTAGGCTTAGGAATTATTTTCCATGTAATTTCTCTTTTTTTAATTCAATTAAAATAGCATCATTAAGGTGGAGCAGAGCAGCAATCAGAGAGCTTTAGAAGTTGTAATGTAGCCTATAAGCAGCTATTGTGTATAAAGAAATTTCTTCCAAAGGTGCCTCAGCTTTACTGAAAATGCTAAGCTACAGCTTTATTAAGATAATCAAGATACTCTAACACAGTGCTTTGGGACAGCCTTGTAATATTCTGTGTTGCTCAATTCTGAAGTTCTTGACTTAGCAGTTTCACAAGTCTGCCTGCTGTGGAGCTGGAAGGCAAAACTGCATTTTATACTGGTTGGTACTTATCTGTGAGCTCTTTCAAGATCAGTCCAAGGCAGAAGACAGCAGTCCCTTGTGGGGGTGGCAGGAGTGAGGGCATCATCACTGATGAGGGCAGAGAGGAGCGGGTGTTGCAAATTCCAGGTTATGTGAGAGGTAATTAATGCATTCCCTGCTGCGGCTAGGGGTAGAAATTGATCCACCAAGTTTCAAGGGATGAAATGTTGGCATCACAGTGAAATCTGTGGTCAAAGATAGGGAGAAGCTAATTGAGTTTTGCATAATCTTTGGGACCTTCTAATTCTGGATTGGTAAATGCATTGAAACGGCAATGGCTCTTGTCATTCCAGCTTGCTTTCCATAGCTTCTGGGAATACCACTGCCCAAAACCTCAGTGCCTTGAGACCAATACTGGCGTGGCTCCTGTACTAGAGCCTGGGAGAAAGCCCAAACCTGTTCTTCTCAATTCCTGCAGAAGAAGAACCTTGCCCTGACTTACACACTGATCACAGACATTATTTGCTGTTGCTGCTTGTGCAGTCTCCCAGTAGGATTGTAGTAAAGAGTAGGAGGAAAAAGCAGAGAATATAATCCAAAAATTGCACTTCACTCATCCCCATTCCTGCACATGTCCTTTCTTCTCGTGTTGTTTCCTTGTGGTCAGGAGCAAGCTAATTCTTGTAGTCTTGGCTTGGCTCTGCGAAAGAGCAGGAGCCACAAGAATGGAAGTTTGATAGGAAGATAATGCGGAGCCATTTGGACACCGCAGCATTTTGGTGTGCCAAGCATGGGTTAACAGACTTGATGTACTTCTTGTTGCTAGAGATTTAAGTGACAAACAGAGTATTTGATCTCTGCCTCTCATTAGTGTGTCATTTCTTCTTAGACTATGGATGTCAAAACGCATTTGATCTGCTGCAGAGTTAAAAACACTCATTGTTTCAGCCTCCATTTTGAAGCTCACCTAATGAAGAGCAAATTTCAAAGGGAAAAATATGCCATTAAATTCTGTGTCAGAATAGGGAGCTGTAATGGTTGTTTAGCTTTTTGCCTCTAGATTGCCAGCTCAAATCTAACTCTGCTGATAGAAATCAGAAATGTGGTTTCTAGGGACCAGCAATTTATGTTAAAAGCAGAACTCCAGCCCTATGAAGTGTGATAGCCCTATGACTGTGAAGTACTGCACGTCATGTTTATAGAATTTGAGATGAGGTTTTCAAGAGAATCTCATGGCTGGATTTCTGAAAGTTATTAAGACACCAGGGGCTACAGATAGTCACTTCATGGGATTTTTGAATGGACCTCGCTGTTTAACTCTGTTAGGCACCTCTCTGCAAATTGTGAATCTTAAAGGTACTAAAGAATGGTATTTTCAGTGTACTTTCAGCGAGTTCTGTGCGTCCAAGTCAGCCCAGTTACGTTGACAAGATGGCAGGGCACAGTGGCGCTGTGACAGCGGTGAGCAGAAGCTCAGCTGCCCGGTGGTATCGGGAGTCCTGCGCTGGCTCCCCAGCACCTCAGAAGAGCATCCTTCAAGGTGGCAGGATGCGGGAGCTTCCTAGTGATGCCAATGCTGAGAAGGGAAAAGGGACAGTGTCTTATGTGGTGCTCAGCAATATCATTCAATCAAGTAATGATGTCGCAGAGATTTTAAGAGAGTACATAGCTTAGGATGGTAAGGTGAAATGCAAATACTTGTTTTCATTTCAGCCAAATGACACATTTTTCCAGTGTCCCCCCGGTTCAGCTATTGCTTATTTTTTCCCTTTGCTTGTGGGGTTTTAAATTCAAAGTGAAGATGATGTACTTCCTGCTTCATCTCTAGTTTATGGACTGTGTGGAGCAGCCTGCTCTCAGTCCCTCATTTAGAACCTTTCCTACTCTACTCCAATACTCACAAAATGGGTATAACTTTAGTGGTTAGGGCAAGGGGGAGACTTGGGGTCCAGTCGCTCTTCCAGTTACTTTTCTAGAAGTTTGTAATGCGCATATGTACCTAGGGACTTTTGTAGGTCAGCTTAAAAGGAGCCTATACAAGGATTTTTACTGAGGTATTTGTGTAACAGGTATGTCCTTTAATAAAACCTTAGCTGCATTGGAAACTCCCACCCAACATCCAGCTCTAGGTTCTCCCAAGGACTGATGCTGTTCTGCAGCAGCAGCCCAAGTGAATAGGAAGTGACCAACAGGTAGTTTGTAAAAATAAGTGTGTTAGAGATCTACAACACAGCTAGAAATACTGTGATAAATTCCCAGAAACACGTGCATACTTGAGCTTTTATAGAACAAATAATAGCATTCACCTAGGTTCACATTTATTAGTTACTTTCAGTTGTAAATTTGCCATTTAAAATTTAGAATTAGTTATTGCTTATAAGTTGCATGAGTTGTTTTCCTAATTACATAACTTATATAACAAAATGAGATGCAAACTGTGGGGTTTTTTTGGCACTTCTGCATTGTCGCTAGTTACATGATTATCTGCTTAGGGAAAAAAGAACAACAATCCCAATGGTCTCCATAGCTTATATCCCATAATGTGAATTTCAAACCACAAGTTAGAATTGTTTTGTTTGGTGGAAAAATATTCAGGTTAAGAATAATTCACAGAAAATAATTCTGACAAATGAGCACATTTTCAAGTTTTCCTAACTGGTCATGATCAATTCACAAAGAGGAAAAGGAATGCAAAATTCATCAAATAAATTATTCATTATATTCACTCAACTATAGCTAACAGTGAATTGTCTAGACAGTAATTACTAATTTTTAACTTATGTATGTTCACATAACACTATTGTGTGAATAGCTTCAGTATACAGCGGCTTGAGATAATGGTAATGGATGTAAGTCAACTAGCAGGTGATTTTAATTGGGAAATTATATTGGATTTTTCTATTGAATTTCCATAAAACATTACATAAATATTGAATCTTCTTAATGTTTTTCTCCAGTTGAAAATATAGGCACACAGAGTTCTGTGCTAATTTGATCACTGGATAAGCAAACTTTTTTTTTTTAATTCTGCTGTAAAATTCTCAAAAAAACACATTAAATTCACAATACAGCAAGAATCTACAAGGAGTCTGATGCAACAACAACGTTTTCCATTTCAGTGATGATTTTCCACTAACTAGTTTGCACGGCTCCTTAAGGAGGGTTCACGTCTATCTGTTTCAGTTTACTGGCATGCTGTAGTGCACTCCTGAGGGCACAAGGAACAGAAACCTTAGTCCTTCCCCTTTATTGCTGTGGCAAAAAATCAAGACTTTGGGGGGATTCCCTTCGTTTCCTAGGCGATGCAAAACCTCTGCAGTGACGGATCTCACCTCCTGCTTACCTACCAGCTGCCTGGGGGATGTGGTTGCTGGGATTTGCATGGTGGAGCTGGTGCTTGAAAGAAGACCTCAGAACGGTTTCACAAGAAGATACCTGGCCACTGCTGTCGGCAAGCCGGTGGCCCTGCGGGTCTGTCAGCACCCAGCAGCAGCACAGATCTGTGCTACCGATTGTCAGTTTTGTGGGTGTGACAGTGAAGAAAACAGGTTTTTATGCTCTTTTGACTTTTTTGCAGAAATCTCTATTACAGTTAATTAGAGAAGAGTTAGATTGAAAATAAAGCAGAAAATCATAATCTCAAATGGATTTGTTATTGAAGCACGTGCCCTGTGGACTAATTGCAAGTTAGTGCTTCTGTGGTGCTCAACTGCTCTGCGTTGATCAGAAACTGTCATTTATAAAGCTCTTCCATTTCACTTAGGGTAACACGCCTTAAGAGAAAATAGCAGGAAACCCACACAAACGATTGGAAATGATGCCAAAACTAGGACATTGTAAAAGACTTTTTGCATAAAATTTTGGTTTTGTGTATGTCAGTTTAAGCTACATCCTTCGGGGTATGGTTTATAGAGAGGTGCATTAAAAACTAACCACGTGTAGCTCCCATTAAGCCTAATACAAGCTCTGATTCTGACTTCCTGTATGCTTAATGTTATCTTAATGCAATTTGATTTGATATTTAATTGCAGTAATTTAATTAATGGTTCTGTAAATAAAAAGGCTAAGTTGTGCCCTCCTACACACACAGAGATAACGCACAGCAAGCAGCTTTAGTGGCTCCTGTGAGACTTAAATTTATGTGTCTTAGAGCACAATTTAACCCTGAGGATGTATGATAAAATGCCCAAATCCCAGAATAACACTGTGATGGTGTTTGCATTGGAAATGTTACAGTATTAGTTCAAGCTTACAGGAGGAGAGTGGCATTTAAAAACCAAGCCTACCGGTTTCTCCCTAATACTTGTCAACAGGATAGGTCACAGAATTGCTTCCTTGTATAACAGGATTCCATTTAAAATAGTTTGGAAAGACTTATTTATTAATAAAGCTGTTATTAATTGTAAAACCTGCTATTAAAATTGTTACAGAATCCTATTGGCCCAATGGGTTGGTTACAAGCCAGAGCTTATAGGCATTTATAACCCTTCTGTCGATGTGCCTATAACCTTCTCTAACACATGCTACTCATGTCTGTTGCACACTTAAAATGCCTATTACATATTGATTAGTCTCCCTTATAAACCATTTATAAATAGAAGCGTGTAATATAAAATGTAACCTAAAATCATTAAGGCTACATGGTGTGCAAGTTAATAGTAGCAATCTTGAAAAGTTAGGGAGTGCATGAATTAAGGGAATTGTATTCATAAACTGTTTTCTTAGGACAAGATAGTGGAGCTCCCATTGAAGTCAGGGAGTTCCCGTAGCATCTACTGAAGATTGTGCTCTTTTTAAAAATCTGTTTATAAGCAAGAGGTGACATAATGCAACTTCAGATGTACCAGGTAAGCTGAATTCTTTTTCCGTGTTTTTTAGGATAGAGTAGAACTGTGTAAACTACAGCTCCAAATATTTGCAAAGGAGGAGGAGCATCGTATTCACGTATGGAAAAGAGGTCCACGTTCCCTGGTGTTGCTGTGAAATGCATAGATATTCTGCTGATGTTAATGGAATTATACCATGTTCTCTATATAATAAAACACAGACAGCTGTTTCTAAATCAGCCGCTAAAGTGAACCGAATTCAGCATAAGTAGCGTCCCACTTCAGCATAATTGCCTGTTGTTAAGCTTGGAGGTAAATCACATTTATGTCCCTTCAAATCCATACTTGGTATAAGTGAAATCTGAGTAAGACCCTTTGCCTGAATTTGCCTTGCCCTGCGTTTATGTTGCCATTTAACTTAGTATTATTGCAAATACCCCTGACATAGTTTAAAAGTAGGTTTTATTTTGGAAATGGCACTTGACCTCTAAAGATAGACCAGATTTGTGTGTACCACCATTCTGTTGTGATTAACAGCATATTTAGATAGGCAAGAGCCAACTCTGGTCCAAAGTCTGATGTACTCTGAAAACCTACAGAACACTGACATTCAGTGTGGGAATGACAAGTACAAAAACCTCAGGCAATAACGGCAATCAGCAGGCCTTTTTGTTATGCAAAGGAAAAAAATCAGATAGATGGAAACAACAATAAACCAACAATGATTCCAAGTGCTTTCTTTCAAAACATCTCCTGCAATTTCCAGCTGCCTCCCTTCTTTGTCACATCTCACTTCTCAGATAAACAGCAGAATTGGTCAGACTCTTACTTTGCCTTTGTAGTTTTCACTCATTACTCAGTGTCTGTACTTGACCCCAAGCTCTTAAAAGCCCAACAATTAAGCGAATTCCAAAGAGGATTACAATTGAGAATCAGAGGGTATAAATGTGATTTAGCATGGAGTGCTGAGCATGACAAATCATTTTAGTGCCTAGGCCTTACTTGTTCTGAAATGAGTTTCCTTTAGAAACACAGAACAGATTCAGCTGTGTTCCAGCGCCAAGCGTCGGGTGCAGCCGTGCGACTTCTGCAGATCGGCTCTTGCAAGGCTTACTGAGGCTGTAATACCTTTCCTTAAGACCAAAGTGCCACCATTTTTGTCAGCTTCTTAGTCTTGGGAGGAAATAGAGAGACATGCATGCACAAACCAACCTCCCAGGTTATTTCCTTCTCTTTGGAAGAGCTTGACTGAGAGCATTGCGTTGTAGAAGGAAAGCACAAGGACATTGTGAGGTGGACTCAGGATTCCTTATTTATGTGGCTAGAAGAGACAGGAGACCTTGATGCAAAAAGTTTCCAAAACGTGTGGTCTAAGTGTACAATGGAAGGGAAATGTTTCTTGAATGTTTTCCTGCTGTGAGTTACTCTGTGAGAAGTTTGTCTTAGGCTTTCACTACTACAGAAGCTGGCTAGTGGTTCATTGATAAATGAAGAAATCTCTCACATTGGAAAAGAATATTAATAGCATGCACGTGTGCGTTTGCATGTGTCTGTGTATTGAGTTCCCTTGGAAACAAGGGGAGAAAGCGCCATGAACCAGAACATGCTTTCCATTTAAGGAAAACTTGTGCTATTGTAAAACTATGTACAAAAACAATCAAATTCATTCATCCATTCTGTAAGCATCTTGCTACAGACAGCGGCATGCAGCGTGAGTATGTGGATCCCATGTAAAGATGACAGAAAGCCACTTGACTTTGTTTTTGAGCATATTGTTGAACAAATGAGTTGACATTGGTGAAGTTGCTAATAATGTGGAAAAAAACCGTATGCAAATTATAAAAAATGTTGGCAATGCTCCAGGTGTACATTAAAGTCACGAAGATATGAAACAGACCTAGAGTATTCACATTGCAAAACAAAGCGGACAATTTTACCTTACATATAAGAACAGCTGTTTCAGCATATTGGCCTCAAAGACAGTATGTTGGAACAGCTGTCCAAGTGTTTTGGAGGTTAATCTACTCAATTAATCATTGTGTATTTTTTTCAATTTATAATAATGTTCGTACCATTCCTTGTGGGCATGTGAACAAAATATTAAATATAAAGTTTCAGTCATCAGTGAAATGTGTATCAGAAAACTTTGTGTGAGAAAAAAATCTGTCTTCAAAGTGACACTGCGTCTTGGAGAGATAAACGTGTCAATACAGACGCTGATCTCAGCAGCCAAATTATGGTGGTTTTTTAAACATAAATTTGAGGGGAGAATAACTAGCAAGATTGGTCTGTGAGACACAAAAAGCCTGGACTTTTGCATGAAGTTCTGTGAAATAAGTGAATAGGACATTTTCTCTTGGCTGGTGTTTCCAGGTCATCTAGGAGCTTCCACTTTGAGTAACCTGCAAGCTACAATTTCATGTGGTCTAAACCAAAACTCTTCGGGCTGCAGCCTGGAAGTGCAAAACAGCTAAACCATTTTGGTCTCTGATAAATAGCCGAAGGCTGTCAGCGTGGCGATTGCATGGTGACCTGAGTTGTCTCACTCTGGTGCATTTGGACGTGTGATGCTCAGGATCGGGGGCAGAGCAGCACAGTGCGTTACTCATTGCCCATGCAAGGGCCCCTTGGAGCAGCTGGAAGTTGCACGTCAGCCCCCTTCATGTGGTGCTGCAGAGGCAAGGACGAGTGAGATGCCATACAATTAACACAGGTGTGGTTGTTGCAATTGTCAGAAATAATCTTCAGTGAGACTTTGCCCTGGAGAGAGGTGTGTTCTCAGGTGTGTTGTGCTCTGAAAATCATGCACACACGAAAAGGCTACTGCTCCCACCTCTTTTGAATTAATTTTGCAACATTTTATGAATGAAATCCTAGAACCTAGCACATTTTCTGCATATTCACTGCCATCGAATTGCAGATAGCCACTGTCAGAAAAATCCTCTGGCAATTCATTTGACCAGAAATAGATAAAATCTAAACATCATTTCCAACCTTTCTAAATATCACTGCACATGTAAAAATAGCAAAATCTTTATATATCATATCCAGTCCACCTTTCATGTCAATGCTTTTTTAATCCAATGTAGGGTTTCTGGCTTTGTTTCCCCCAAAAGACCATGCAGAATTATCATAAGGGAAAAGTTACCATAAAAGTTGGTGAAATATAGACTACAGCAGCTATGCACAGCTATGCTTAATGGGTTCTAAAGTCTTTTCCTCTGCACTAATTTTCCCAGATTCTAGGTTTATTCCCCTCTGGACGGAATAGCAATGCATGCTGGAATGAGGCTTTTTAGGTTGAAACTCTGTTTATGAGATTCTTGGCCAAGAAAAGAGAAAAATAACCCAAACAAAACAGAAATGCTGCTGTAGAGAAGGAAGCTGCTGCAAGCCATGGCTGCCTCATGAAACGCTTCTGCCTAACGTGACTGAGGTTGATTCCATCTCAGCCTCATCAGTGACACAACCCAGCACTACCTGGCCAGGAAACTCGTACGTCATCTTCTCTTCTACTCCTGTCACAACTTGTCATTAGGAAGAAGTAAGGTTGCAGTTTCATTCTAGGTTGTTCTCCATAATAGCTCTTGTCAGATTGCATTGGGTATGTGTACACAGTTCAGTTACAACACTACTGGGAGGAAAATCCAAAACTAAATCAACAGCCACTTGCACAATTGCCTTCATTAACAAAGAGGAAGAAAAACAGTATTAAAATGCCAGGTACTGCTGCATTTAAGAGAGTGTAACCCTTGGGCAGTTAGTTAAATGTCAATGTCATTTAACAAAAAAAAGGAAAACAAATAGAAAGGTATGTTTGATGTAGTTGTTGTGGTTCTGTGACTTTAGAAGTTGGGCATCGGTTGACCACTTTGTATCATACTAGCCATGAAACGAACAAACATTTGTCCTTCAAAACTAACCTGCGGTAAAGCAGGAGAATGTGGAGTGAAACTTCTGATCACCTTTTTCTGCTTTTTGTTACAAGATGCCTTCTGGCAATAATTCTTGGGCTTTTGGAAAATGATGAAGTTGCATCATAGCAAAGGAACAAAGATGTATTGAAACAGTTTTTGTTTCAAGATCCAGTTTATCTGTTTTCAGATCATTCCTGTTGCCTAGAAAATTTGAAAATTCAGTAGTGTAAATGAGATGCTTTACTCACCATGTTCTCACTAATTTCTTCGTGTGGACTTTCTTGTTCCCAGACCCAGGTTCAGCTTTTGCAGGCGAACGTTCTCACCTAGGTTTTGCATTTGTACCTTCATGGCGTGGATTTAAACATAAACATGCTTCAATTGTGACATGACCATTGATTTTATTCCTAAAGTGTTGTCCATCAAAAACCTGAGAAGAGCATGTTGAGGCTGTGCTAAGACAGTGCGGGAAGTGGTGCGGTGCTGGGAGGAGATGTTGCACCTCTGAGTCCTCAGCTTACCGTGAGGTCACAACACATGCAGAGCTGAACTTCCTTTGCTATGTTGCTGTTTGTATTCTTATGAAGTAGACGTAAAACGTTAGTGGTCTTTGAATGAGAGAGTTTATAATTTGATTTATGTAAGAACCTCCCTTTTTGGAGGAACACTTAGAAAACAAAATGTGGGAAGCACTGGCCCACATCTGTGCCCTGTGAGCGCATTTCAACCACCAAGGAGGTGAGATGTCATCAGGGAGGGACAACGTGGCTGAATACTTCAAGGTGTAAGAAAAGAAGGGAAAGAGCCAAAATTATAAGGAGAAGTGGAAGGTGAGGAGAGCTTGCTCTTTTCTGTGTGGTAATTGTATAGGGGTGCTTGCAACTGAAAGCACTTTAGAGCTGGAATTCTGTGTTGCATTTATGAAGGCCTTTAGGTGCAACGCTTTTTCCTTCTTTGTCAATCCTTCGCTAAAATGATGTGTCAAAATGCCAGAGAACCTTATCTTTTGTTAAGCTGTGTTGTATGTAAAAAGCATCTTCCCTTGTATTCCTCCGTCCATTTAGCAGGAGCAATGGCTGTGCAGCAAGAGGACCCCATCAGCTGCAGTACAAGAAAGAATATGGCATTAGACCTGGCCTTCTTCCCACCTTACAACAGTAAACAATTTGAAATTGGTACTGCAAAAGAAGAAATAAATGTATTATCGTTTGGAAATCTGCCCATTTTTAAAGGAAAAGTAAAGAATGAATGGTTAACACAGCCAATTTTAAGGACGATAGATTTCCTTAATGGAGGTGAATAGCAAATATTCATTCCATTTGAACAGTCCAGTAGTGGTGATCTGATTTCTCTTTGCAGCTGAGTCAGGCTATGTAATTTTGTGTCTCACATTAAGTAAAATGGCAGCAAATGGGAGACATTTTCCTCCACCGAGATAGTTCTTGTAGATGAGTTCTTCAACATGAATTGGGTAATTCTCTTTTTCCTCTCTTGCTGTACCTAGTTTATCTTTCTGGAAGATCAGTATTTTTCCCATTACTCATAATGTAACAGGTTCTAAAGAAATAGATTGTAAAGTTTGAATTTGAATAATGTCTTAATGACTTCTAAAGGCTAATTATGAAGATAATACTTTGGAAGCAAAGATAGAAGTCTTCTTTCAATTTCTTTCTGTCCTTCAGTGCCTTTTGTTGAGATGGAAAACCAAGTCAGCCATGACTTCATATAGTTTACAAACAGTTTAAAACTAAAAGTTTTAAAACTACGTTGGAGTTCCTGCTTGGACTGAGTTTGGTGCTGAGGGGTAAGGATGAGGAACCATTGCTAAAATTCTTTATCAAAGAAACATGCTGTGATTTTGATATATACTTGCTTTCATAGAATAATAAGTGGAAGACCTTTGTCTGTTTACAGAATGCTTCTATTGAAAACCAATAATACTGTCACTTTCTATTTCTATTCCTGAGAAACATTAATGTCATCCCCCTTGTCTGCTATTGTCTTGTCCCATTTCAAACCACCTGTGAGATGACATTGGAAGCCCTCTCAAAGTGGAACATTTTGCAATAGTTTCATGTGAAGAGGTATTCTGTGATTTTTCTCTTGAGTGCATTCAGCTATCTGTGGCATTAGAGTATATGCTAGTGTTGTGCTTTAACCCCAGTTGGCAACTAAGCCCCACCCAGCCGCTCGCTCACTCCCCCTGCAGTGGGATGGGGGAGAGAATCGGAAGGGTAAAAGTGAGAAAACTCGTGGGTTGAGATAAAGACAGTTTAATAGGGAAAGCAAAAGCTGTGCATGCAAGCAGAGTGAAACAAGGCATTCCTTCACTCCTTCCCGTGGGCAGGCAGGTGTTCAGCCATCTCCAGGAAAGCAGGGCTCCATCACGTGTAACAGTGACTTGGGAAGACAAACGCCATCACTCCAAACGTCCCTCCCTTCCTTCTTCTCCCCCAGCTTTACGTGCTGAGCGTGACGCCATATGGTGTGGGATAGCCCTTGGGTCATTGGGGTCAGCTGTCCTGGCCGTGTCCCCTCCCAACTCCTTGTGCCCCCCCAGCCTCCTCGCTGGTGGGGTGGGGTGAGGAGCAGAAAAGGCCTTGGCTGTGTGTAAGAACTGCTCAGCAATAACAAAAACATCCCTGGGTTACCAACACTGTTTCCAGCACAAATCCAAAACACAGCCCCATACTAACTACTATAAAGAAAATTAACTCTATCCCAGCCAAAACCAGCACAGCTAGTATGCAATTACCATTTTCCACTTAAGAAAGGTGACAAGTAATACAGTATTTCTTTCTTTCCTTGCATCTGTTACTCGTTGCTTTATTTGTAGTCCTCTATATTTCTTTACAGTCACTGATATTTGTTTTGCTGCACAGATGAGTTTCAGTTAACCAACCAATATATTAACTGTTTGAGACGTTGCATGCTCAGCATTTACTTGTTATGCAAAAAGGCCATTTAGTAGGGAAGATGTGGGAACTGGTATTTAAACTGTACAGAACCAACAGCCTGAAGACAGCAAGTTTGAGTGTAACCTCTCAGAAAAAACATGGACCTAGGATATTTGGAATATGGATTCCGTTTCTTGATCTGTCACTGGCCTGGTGGGATTTCTTCTGCCTCAGTTATTTTTGCGGTATAATGAAGATAACTGTCCTGTTGTCCTTGGCAGAGCTGAGAACTGTTTTTGAAGTATTGTGGAAAGACAAGGTACTGTAAGGAGTAACTTAAATAAATCATTCAATATGTAATTTTTAGAACAGATGAAAGAGAGACGGGGGAAAGATGAAAAATTAACTAGTTTGATCCTGATTTCACAGGACTTTTACATTTGTGTTACTTCATGGTTGTTGTGGTTTAGCCCCAGTCGGCAATTAAGCACCACCCAGCCACTCGCTCACTCCCCCCCCCGGTGGGATGGGGGAGAGAATCAGAAGAGCAAAAGTAAGAAAACTCGTGGGTTGAGATAAGAACAGTTTAATAATTGGAACAAAAATAATAATAATAATAAATTGGAATGAGAAGGAAAATAACAAGAGAGCAAGAGAGGAACAAAACCCATGAAAAAAAAACAAAAACCCAAGTGATACAGCTGCTCACCACCCGCCGACCAATGCCCAGCCAGTCCCCGAGCAGCAATCGCTGCCCCGGCCAACTCCCCCCAGTTTCTATACTGCGCATGACGCCCTATGGTATGGAATAGCCCTGTGGCCAGCTGGGGTCAGCTCTCCTGGCTGTGCCCCCTCCCAGCTGCTTGTGCACCCAGCTAGTTCTTGGCTAGTGTAAACATTACTTAGCAACAACTAAACCATCAGCGTGTTATCAGTATTATTCTCATACTAAAATCCAAAACAGAGCACTATAGCAGCTACTAGGAAGAAAATTAACTCTATCCCAGCCGAAACCAGGACAATGGTCCTTATTATAGTTACTCCCTCTTGCACCAGTCTAGCTGAGAGTGGAATCCGGACAGTCTTTTATTTTGCTTACAGGTTCTTAAAACATTCTTTAGTTTGAGGGACTATGTCTCCTAAAAGCTGATGGACTCTGGAAAAATACTGATGTTCTGAAAGCAGTGGCTCAGCTTTTGAAACACAGATGATATTGCCCTAGTCTGCAAGAAATAAATACACTGCACAAGAGTTCACTGCGAAATTCAATCATGAAAACAAAAAAGGGATTTAATTCTGAACTTGAATAAAAAAGAGGTTGTTCTTTATAAAAGTTGAGCAAAAAAAGAAATAATCAGACATAGGGGCATGTCAGAACAAGGCAGCGCTTCTGAACAGGTACAAGGTGAACAGACTGAAAAATTAAAATGAAGAACAAAATTCAAACCAAGAAGAAGCAGAGGAAGGAATAAAAAAACCTCCAGTAGTCCTTAGATCAGTCAGAAGACTCTCAGAAACTCACCTCAAATAAAGCAATATTCTTATTTGAAAAAATTCACAATTTTTAATTTTAGCTTTTTTCGAAAGAAAATATTCTCAAAGGTGTCTTTTTACGCTTTTTGATTTTTGTCAATAAACTCTTTTTTTTTCTCCTTGTCAAAAAAGTTTCCAGGCAGTTCTAAACACAGGCAGGAGACATCTTCTGTAGTGTTTAAGTAGAAAGTAAATGTTGAGGACCTGAAAGGCAAAACTTCATTCAAGTGGAGTGGCAGTGCAAGGATGAGCAATGTGCAGTTGATAGATGCTCCCAAAATCAGTGAATAAAACACCAGAAAGCTCTGAGTGTGCAAGGATAGTAAAAGCTGAAGCCTGGACTGGCTACAGATATGTTCTTCTGCTTTTTATTTTCACTGCATCAAATACAGCAGTAGGCAGCTTTATGAAGTGAAGTAGATAAAAGGCATGGTTGTATCATCTGTGAAGTCCATGTCACTGCAGGAAACATGCAGTGGTGTAAAAATTGTTAGGAGTACCGTTAGCTCCTAGGAGTAAAGGAGCTGACAGTGATGTATAGATACTGATTGTTTATAATTTTGAAAGCAGGAAAGGATAGAGTTACTCTCCCCTAATTCTAGACATCAAGTCTAAACTAGACATCTGAGCCCTTTAATAGGCAATGGAGAGAGATAAAACTTCCAAAGTGTCACTTACGCTGTCCTAAGCCATGTGCCTAAGACTGGAACTGCCAGAGAATGAATCACTCGCCGCAGGCACTTTGGGGGGAGAATAGCCTTTTGAGGGAGAGCAGACAGTGGGAAACAGTCTGCTTCCAAAGCGTTTGCTGTCTGAAAAGCCAGTCCTGCAGCAGTGTGTGTGTATGCTTTACATCTGAGAGTAGTCGAATGAAAGTCCATGAAATTACTTAAATAGGTAAAATAAGTAAGTACAGCAGTCTGGTCCTGACAGATAAGACAGACCATCTTCAAGAAAAAAAACCCCACTTCTTTGGGTAAGGCATGGGTCTTTCCTGTCAGACCCATGTCCTTCGGAAAATGATATCCTCCTTTTGCGGGACGATGAATGTGAGCATCTAGTAGATCCCTATTCCATTTAAAACTCCATAATGCGCTTCTCAAATATAGTTAATAAGTATATGCATCTAGCTCTGTCCAGAAAATACAGTTCTTCATTGAATGTACTTGGTACATTACAAGCTCTGTACTTACACCAGTGTTTGAACTATGCTGAGGGAGAAGATAAAAAATCCGGTTCTTCTGAACCCCCTGTCTAGCGAATGCTAGACAACTGTCTTCTTTCAGGGGATTTCACAGGACTTTGCACGATGTCACAGTTGCTTTCCCATGTATCTTTTTCTGCTCGTAAATAGGTATTCTTGAGCTGTAGCCACTCTGTGAATGGCTTAACGAAGCAAGTCACCATGTCTGAAGCACAAAGAGAACCTCCACTCCCTCCATGAAAGGATGCTCCTGAAGTCGTGTAGACATGCTGTAATTAATTTGTGCATTCTTCTATAGCATTAAACATCTGTTATTACAGAAGGACATGGATTTCTGCCCAGGTAGCACTCATGGTAGAAGATGAGCATGCAGATTGCAGCAGTAAACTCATGTGATACGTAACCTTATGTTTCAATGTCTGTAGTTTTGTGCTTGTGAAACTGAAGCCTTTTCAAGCCAGTGAGATGCCAGCTCTCCCATTGCACCGGTGGCATAGGATTTCCTCCAGAAAACCCTCCTTGTGGCCTGCTCCGAAAGAAATTGTGATGCCTAGGAAAGGAATTAGAGAGATGTCTGAAAGAAATTCTTCAAAATGGCCATCCACAGTGTTGTTAAACATTATTAAGCCTGTGGGACAAAGATACAGAGCCAGAAAACTGTATCTTTGACTACTGTTGGTACTCAGGTGAATCCAATAGTTATGTTCCATAAACTAGGCAAAGCATGGCCTTCGCTAGATTTTTCTGTGGAAAAAGCAATGCCTTTGAAGAGTGTTCATACTATTATTCCATGGCCATTTGAAAACAATCATTAGCGTATCAGTTTGTACTGAGGCTCATATCATTGCTCTTGAGTAGACAGCTCTACACGTTTTGTATCCTCTTGAATCTAGGGGTATATGGTTTGATTTCAGTGGGAGGTGACCCACAATTTTATTAAGTCAGAACGTGATCATGTTTTTCTGGAATAAAAAGGGAAAAAACCAACGTTTTTCAATGAACTGTGAAATTCTAAATATGCTTGAAAATGGTTACCAATCACTCACTATTGAGAAGAACAGCACAACGTTGTCAGATGAAAGCTCAGGTGCTATACAGATCTCTAAATGTAGTGTAAATTCCAGTGTGAATGACTGGCAGAGTTTACCATACTTTTAGGCTGACTTTAGGTCCTGTATTTCTTGGTGTGCTAAGAGGTCCTGAAACACAAGCTGGGAACTCTTGGTGCCTCTCTTCTCTGTGCAGACAACTAAAATCAGATGTGTGATAGTTGCTCTCCAGCTGTAAGAATTTCCCATTCATTCTACCTCGAGCATGCACTTCAGAGCAATGGTGTCATGATGTTTAACACAGCAGGTTTGGAGAATAAACTCTACTGGGACATAATGTGCTGAAGTGAAATAGCATGAGCCCAGTCTCAGGAAAGGTCTTTTGCTCATGCAGAAGGCACTGGTACTTAGCTGAGACAGTGGAGATTGCCTGACAGGTTGCAATTACTTCTGCCAAGTGCACCAGGCTGCATTCTGAACCTTTGCTTAATGGGGGCAGATCTGTTCTGAGTTATAAAAAATAAAATAAAACTGCCTCAGGTCATAGATATGACAGTATCTGTGCTTCTAATCAGGTTTCACCTTCAGCAGCAGGTTTTGCTTATTCATCCTACATAAACCTCAAAATGAGCTGAATTTCCTTCACAAAAAAACACGGAAATGGAATAAATCTCAGCTTTAGTTTCCATGAACTCTAAGACAGAATTACCACTCCAGCTGATGGTGTGTGCCAGGTACACTCTGGTAAGATAAGAACTTCCTTCAGTGTATCTGTGGCAAAAAGACAAGTTTATGAAATAAGATTCCACTTTGGAGTCTCTGTATCATGCTTTTTTGTGCTATAGCAAATTGTTTTTGCAGCACACACTGATATACATCTAGAATAATATTCAATTAGGCTAATAGTTGCTGCTTACATTGTTCTGTAAGAATCGGTGATTAAGAACCTCTCTGTATGGTTCAATCTACATTAATTAATTTCTCCTGCAGAATATATGCACCTGCCTGTTCTTCCTTTGGGATCCCAATATGAAGTAAAGCTATTACGGACGTAAACAAAGGAGATAAAGGATGACCTTTAACTTTGACACGATAGCCTGCAGTATTTGTGATTTGCCATCTGTCATAACTGATCACTCCTAATAACAATATGCTGGATAAGAAGCTGAAATGAGGAAACAGCTGGAGACAGAGGAAGGTTGGAGGGGAGTGGGAATGACCTTCTAGCAACACGTGTGCTTGTCAGGGCAGGAGGACTCGTGCGTGGTTACACTTCAGGCCTCACTCTGACACCTGAAAACCTGCTAAACAGATGATTCCACAAGTGGCTCCACTGAAATGATGTTTGAAGAATAAGGAATTAGCCATTGTTCGGCCCTTTATTAGGACTTGTAACTCCTTTCACATGCACAGCCTTTGCAGACTTCAGGGAAGTCCTGGGCAGGCAGGATTGCCAGTTCAGCCCACGAATAATGACCATTCAGCCATCTGCCAAAGCAGCTAGCAGCACTCCTGCTAGCATTACTGTGGGGTCTGGCTCCTTGGCATGAAGTGGACTGACTATGAATGTAGGGAAGAAAAAGGGTCAAAGAACAACGTGAGCTCTTTGCAAGATTGTTTATGTTTTCTAATGTTTCATAAACACATAATCCCAGTTGTTCATTCTCACCATTGGGTGACAAAATGGTTTATCTTACCTGATATAATGGTGGAAAAATATAAATAGCTTTCTAGCAACCAGGCTTCATTAATATGTATTGGAAACCTAAAATGGTATTCAGCTATGAGGAGGAAAAAGTACAGAATTGCTTTGGATTATAATAATTTCAGCAAAGCATCTAATTTATATATTAAGCTTGCTTAATGGACTTATATTGCCTTGCTCTTTGATCTGAAGAAAAAGGTGGTGAATAATTTATCAAATAAAAAAAACTCCCCTAGCCCAGCCCACATGTCACAATCTGCCCTATAATTTACATTTTTTAAGAGATGCTGTTTCCAGGCAGGAGAACTGGTTCCTAAAGATTCCTTCTAATATTACAAATGTGTTTTCGCGAGGTACACTCTGGGGAAAAAAATAATAATGAAGGAATGCAATTCTGCAGACAAATGTTTCAGCTCTATGCCTTCTTCACTAAAGACAGTCATTTCAACTAAATGCCAAAAGGCATTTAGCTGTAGCATTTGTCAGCGGAATAGGATTGGCTTTAGGTTTCCCTCCTGATTTACAATTGAGTGTTTATTGGGTTTACTGTACTGTAGCATGTTTTGTTAACCTCTAAAAAAAGACATCTAGCTTGTGCATTAATCACAAGGATGATATCTGTCATGGTAAACTGGGTTGGCGTGGGGCTTTTGTGCCCTGCCAGACTTCGTGGAAAGGATGCTGGCTGCTCCCAAAGGGGCAGGAAAGATGCGCTGGTGGCTTTGGGCTGGGGTTTAGAGAACGTGCGTCCAGCTCCTGGCTCCCGAGATGGTTTCTTGTGAGATGCATAATCTATTTCCCCATGTCTTTGTTTTTCAACCAGAACAGGGGGGAAAAACTGTGTCATGTCATCTCACAGTAGCTGGGTGAGGTGCCGTAGAGTCACATGCCTAAGGAGGATTTAGGTCGGTGTGGTGTTGTTTAAAGGCTAATTATTGGGGACTTTGTGCCTGGAGTTCCTCAGTTGGTTTGTGTCATTCCTTTGTAGTCATTCCTCAGTAATCCCTGCTTCTGGTCACATACACAGGGAACAGCAGTGTTAGTAATCACAGCTCTATCATGACTCTCACACATCTCCCATTCACATTCCCCCCATTTGTCCAAAGCAATGAGTTGTCAAACATTTACCATGGCTGTGCGCAGGGTTTATTCATATTTAAATAAAGCCATTATCCTGGCCTTGAGTTTCAGTAGTTTTCTGCTCTTCCTCTTGAGTATTTCTCTCAGTAGTGCCATCTAATCAGCTTTAGGTTTTAATTAAACAGCTGTCATTTGCTTCCTAGTTCTGTTGCGACCTGATGTTGTATTAAATTTTAATTTAGCCTAGGCTGGATAAGAAGTGGATTCCTTCAGACAACAAAGAAACGCTATTAGCAGGTTACAGTTGTAATTAAGAAGAGCTCTGCTGAAGTGCTAATGCATTCAGGTACAGAGAAGGAGCTGGAGATAAACACGCACATAATTATTATTCAGGGATAGAGCCTGCAATATGAATGTGTAGCTTCCACCTGGGCTGCTTGAATTGAAGGTTTTGGTCAAGATCTCGCAGCTGAGACCCTTGACAAAAGAAATAGGAAGGGATTCCCGGTTTTTCACCTGGGACCTTGCAGTGCCAGCAGTTAGAGGTTTGTGCTGGTGGTCCCTGGCTGTTGTTCTAGATGTTTCACTGATGCTGTGCCACGCGGGAGGACCTGCCTACGTAAATCAACATTATTACCCCTCTCTACATTTCAGATTCTGTTAGTAATAACCAGCACAGGTATCTTAAATTCAGTAACACTTTTTTCTGCAGTAAACCCTACCATGGAAATATAAAATAAGCCTAACAGAATCAGATGAAACGCTATTACTCGATGAAGTTGCACTAAAAAAAATAGACTGTTTATAAATCTAATGGACAGTCAATTAGTTCAGTTCTGCCTTCATATTTCTTCCTCAGAGGAAATATATTTTTTCAGTCTATAAAGGGCCAGCTCTTAAAAAGGTCTTTACACAGCCTATTATACTTGTGTAACACTCAATCCAGGCATCAGGCATCTGAAATATTGATTTATACAGTAGAATTGCTTACCGGTGAAGTACAGTTTTTGTGAAGCAGCACCAGCTAATTAGCACGGTGCGTACCTGTACATGCTGGGAAGGAGGGAAGGTTCAGGATAGTGCTTGTGTCAAGAGTAGGATGAGCATATTTCAGAGCACCCACAAATAGCAGGGTCGCGAGGTGTCTCTTCTAAGACCTTTTCTCTCATGCTCATCTTCACAGGGAGTTTACAAAAGGAATGCAAATGTCTTTATAAACTTTGCATTATCCTTGAGAGCATCAAAGTCTGACTTCAGCTTGGTAGCTAAGCAGCACTTAGAGTTAAAAGGAGGCTAGAGGTTTTGTTTATCCTTTGTCACACATGAGGGTCAACATGAGGGTGATACAACAAACAGTGCAAAAACCAAAGGAGAAATTAGTTCAGGCCTGTTGAGAACCTGATTCCAAGTCTGCTGAAGTCAAAAGAACCCTTTCATCTATGACTCAGTAGGGCTTTGGATCAGACAGTAATTGCATACAAGTGCCGCCTGCCCCTGACATGTAGGAGTTACGTAGCCGTGCTAACAGAGCATGGGGTTGGAAGTAGAATTAGTTGCGTTTGTTGTTTGTGACCTTGGCAAAAATAGTATTTCCCCTGATGCACTGAAGACGACTGTCTGTTGTTGAAGAATGGCTTAGAAATAGCATACTGGCAAACTGCTTCTTGGGAGCATTTTGACACAGGACCACCATGTCTTCATCATATATCTGGCATATGTTTATATTGGATTGATGGCTTAGGATTTTTAGGATATTTGCTGTTGGTTTGAAGAAATCTACCTACCTCTTTTCTGACATAGTTGTGGATGAAGTACCCTCAGTTTCTCTTTGTCTGTCTTATACAACCTCTTTCCACCTGAGGTGCATCTAATTGTTTTCTTTCACCTGGCAGTGCATTTTCTTCTTAGTTTTGTTCACACCTCAGTCTTTGTAAAGTTTTTACAGTTGTTCTTTCACCCTTCCACTTTTGTCACATACTTCTCTCTTTCCCAGTGTCCCTCCCTCATGGATGGCAGCTGGTTATAAATGAGCCCATTCAGCATAAACAAAAACTAGACAGTCATTTACTGTGTAAAACATCTGGTTTGTGCCTCACAGAGAACAGAACAAAGACGGTATATTTATGTCATGAGGTATTATTCAGAAAAGCATCTCTATTCAGGACAACACTTAAACGCATGCTTAAATCACATTGAAGTCTAAGTGTCAAGTTGAGCACGTACTTTTAGTGCTGTTCTGAACAGAAATGGACTCGAGTACATGCTTAAATGCTTTTATGGAACATGACTGCCCATAAAGCTCTAGTAGACTATATTAGTTAGCTGGCACTAGTGTTATTAGTACTTCAACTCATTTAATTCAGGGTGCTTTTTGTAGAAGTTTCCGAATATTGATTAATAATACATCTTAGTTGCAAGTATTTATTGGTCTTCTCCAGCCGTCCTTAGCTTGTGGTCAATGCCCATTATTTTCTATCAATCTAGCTAGCAGACAGAAGCAAATGATAGTGAATATATCTCCCTATGCAAGCTGCCATCAAATTTTTCACTAAAATCCATTTCTTCTTCCACCAATTCTAATAATGGAATTTAAAGTTAGATTAGTTTGAAGCAACTTTTTTTTTTTCCCCCCAACTGGCAAGCAATTAGTTTTATGGAAGTTGAAAAATGAAAAGTGGATTGATTCAAAGCAGTATTTCCTATAGTAGGCTTTTCAAGAAGACTGAACTGAATCTCTACAAAAGCACGGATCGTTCCTTGCCCCGCACGTGTGTCAAGTTTTGGGCCTGCAGTAAGCACTGCTTAAGCAGAGACAAGCTGCTCTGTAGGCCTTTGGAGGCTGTCCTCCTCCAGTCTGCATACCTGCTTACACAAGGCAGGGACCTCTGTAGCGACTAATTTGGAGTAATTAATCAAACTGCAGCCATACTGAGACACAGAGGAAGGCTGTGCTAATGGAGTCATTAGAGTGCCAGCACTGTGAATTCATCAGGATTAGAGATAAATGTGGTAAAACATCTCTAGGTGGGATTTTGATGGGGAAAGATTAAAAAAATTGTATATGGATGGCATAACTTAGTTTGTAATACCCTACCTCATGCATAGTTTTTCTCATCATGTATTTATGTCCCAAAAAGGGAAAATGGTCAACTCGCAACACTGTTAGCTGGAAGAGTAAGGAAGAAATGCTGTTATTGTAATACTTGATAATCACCTCCCAAATCATTGGCATGATTTGGGGCAAAGGGGTAGGAAGAGTTGCTGACACTCTCTGGAGATCGTACCCGAATAGCACTGTGGTTCTGCCAAGCTGCAGACGTGCCTTTGCGTGTAACTGCGTTACAGATTTCATTGCCACAGCAGCCAAACCTGTAAATGGGCTCAAAAAGAGTAAATCCATGTGTTTGTCAAAACCAGAACTTGATGGTCCAGATGCAACTTTTGGCTTAGACGGTTGTTAAACAGTTGACTGCAGGGAACTTGAAGGGTGTGTGCAAGGAGGGGTCGCTCCTCTGCCCTGGCCCTGTCAGAGGCAGGGTTTTGGTTCATCAGTTCTGTGGCATTCTCATGGTTTTATGCTTCTCTAATGCCCATCCTTCGTTTGTGTGTGTGTGTGTGCATACAGGACACGGAAGTCCTTAACACGGCCATTCTCACGGGCAAAACGGTGTCTGTTCCAGTCAAGGTTGTTGCTGTGCAGGAGGATGGGTCTGTGGTCGATGTTTCTGACTCCACCGAGTGCAAATCAGCTGATGAAGACGTCATAAAGGTAAGGCACCCACATGAGGCAGAGAACGGCGTTTTAACCCTTTTCTCCTCCATCATCACCATATTGGGACCTAGCTCACTGTTGTTGGGATTTTACATCAGCCAGTTGTTTTACAGTCATGCCTGTTTCTGCGGTGGCAGGTTGTTTCCACTGTGCAATGAGGAGAGTGGTCTCCAGAGGTTATGCAGGGTTAGCACATTTCCGTAGGCTGATGCGGAGCCATTTGTGCTGGTGTGTTCCACATGGGAGAGAACCAGCAGCCCTAGTCTTTCTTTGCTGCCCAGCCAGTGCTGATGAGAAAGAATGTGTTGTCTGATACATCCCACTTAGGAAAAGTCAACTCCCCACACAGGGGTCTTTGTTCTTGTGTGGCCTTTCTGCATCCATTATTTAATAGTAATAATGCAGTATATTGTAACAGTGTGCAGCAAGGTTTCCTGCATGTTTCTGACTGCAGCACCTGCTTTCCAGTCAGGAATTTCTTATAAGTAAAGATACTGAACTGTACCAAAATCTGGAGGAGCGTGACAGAGAATAGAAAATAACAACCATATTGCAAAAAATCTTAAAACGAGAGCTGGGAGCTTTTAAACAATGTTGTGTTTTGTTTTGTTTTTTAAATAATATGTTCAACTGGTTCTCCCTCCCTGACATTGGGATGAAAATAGCATTAATGTGACTTTATCAAGACATTGACTGCATGACTTCTGACACCATTGCATGGCTTTCAGCTTTTAGCTCATTATTATTTTTAGGCATAAAAGAGGTACTTTTGAATACCTTTAATAGGTTTATTTGTTTTATTATGTGGTTTGGGGGTATTTTTTTCTTGTTTTAAATGAACTTAAGAATTGACTACAATTAATTCTTTATAGGCGTGGGGGTTTTTTGTATTATTTATTAATTTCTTAGGGTAGTCCTAGAAAGGTAGTTTATTTGCCTCAATTCCAGGAAAGTGCAGTATATTATATACAAATGCTATAAAAATAGGGTAGTATAGTCATCCTTTTTACATAGTAATCCTGTAACCTGTAGATCTTATGAGAAACTCTCTCTGTAGCTTTCAGGAAACAAGTTCCTCCCTATATTCTACCTATCAATTGTGTCATGTGTGAATGTATTCCAGACCTGAGCACTTCTTTAAGTTTTCTTCAGATTGCATTGGAAACCCACATCCTTTACCTGTGTACTTTTAACCTATTATTATAACCTCTTTGTAGATAAGACTGCAAAGGTCCTAGATAGCTTGTACTTCATCAGATAAATTTTCATGTTCTTTAGCTGGCTAAAGAATTGCACACAGCAAAGCTATTTATTTTGAAGATGATATGCTGAATCAAAAAATTCACCTTCTTATTTTTGACAACTCTGAATAAGCTTGTTACCATTTTTTGGAATAAATTACATCCCCTAAAACAAACAAAATTTCATTACATTTTAGGTCCAACAACAAAGAAATTCCTTTGCAGTTAAAAAGCTTACAGAGCAACTGTACATTTTGTAGATATTTCCTCTTTCCAAGACCTGTAGGTAGGTGAAAGATGACATCCATTTGATCCTAGGTAGCTATAGGAAAGGCAAGATGGGTTTGGGCAAAAGCCCTAGTCAGGCAACCTCTACTTGCTTCCAACTTTTTTCATTAAGATTTATCTCCATTTAACATGAAGGCAAATCATTCATAAATAAGATTCAAGTTACTGGGCAGAGGCATGTGTGCCATTGTGTCCTCAGAAAAGTAGATAGCTTGGGGCTTAGTTATACAATAATGATGCCTAGCAGTTTTCAGACCTTAAAGCATTTTGCAAAGGACATCAGTGTAATACTCTCTTTTCATGAAAGTGAGTTTTCCAATGTTTAGCCTCAGCCAGTCATGGAATAGGTCTCTTGAGTTTCTAGCCTGTGCCCTAGCTTCTATATTTTCCCTTATATATCAGGCAGGGAAAGAAGAAACCACATCTTCTTTTTCTGGAAACCAAATTTCCTTGAAAGTCCTTACCAGAAGGAACATGAATGAATATCTTTTTGCTTATGACTAACTTAATTATCAAAGGAACAGACTCTCCTGGTAAATTTTGCTATTCTTTTTTTGCTGTGTACCATACAGCTATTACCTGATTAGTGGCTATTATTTATTAGTTCACAATGAATTGTTCATATTATAAACTCAAGCACCAAGTTATATATCAACATATTGCTGAGACTGTCTTGTCTTTGCACTTCAGAAAACCAGATTCAGATCTAAAAGATGGTGTATATGGACTTTTGTTTCTATTAATTGAGTTTCTAGTATTTCTAGGACTTGCTGTAGTTAGAGAATACTGGACTGAACCAGGTGGGAAAAGGTCAGGAAAAGGACTCCTATTCCTCTTCCACTAATAAAATTGGTATCTGCAGACGTCAGGGAGACGTTGCATTTCAAAACACTGTCTGTTTAAAGTCCATTTAGTTCAATCAGCAGTTGTCCATATGGATATCCTGTCAAAGCTGGGCATGAAGTTGTTCTGGTTTGCAAATTTAAAAGGTCCACTGAAGCTGGCAACTAAATAAGACTTGACATGACCTCTGTGAGCAGAGACAAGATTTCCAGTTGCAGTTGTGGATTTATGCACTTCAAGAAAGCAAAGCTCTTGCCCTTTGACCATCTTCCTTTCTTGCTTTTTCAAAACCAGTTGTATTTCTAGGTGGAATTAGACCTGCTCCAAAGCACCTTCAAGTTGATGAGTGTCCTCCCATTCCTTTCAGTGATCTGGATAGAGCAGACCAAAACACAGGCCAAAATTCTGCACAGGTTTTACAAGATTTGCACTATAATTCCCCCTTTTTTTGGTAGTGACTAAGTCGGGTATAAATCAGGTCTTCATTTGACTGCTCTGTGAAACTATTTGGTTATCAAGTCACTGACAGAAGCGAATGCCTCTGGGACTCTTTCCCAGACCTGGTACCCAACTCTAATATATTGACTTAATGAACAAAAACAAGAGGTCTGAATGTGGTCTTCACTGAGTTCATCTTGACTCATCCTGGTGATATAAAATGGGAGTAATGTTATTTTTGTGAAAATTGCAGCATCCTTATAATGGATTTCAGTCACAAATTACGGAGAGGTGCTCTCAGACTGAATGCTGTTCAGGCATAATTTTTTAACTGGAAATACACGTATTGGTTGCAAGATTGAATCCATAATGATTAATTAGCTGAGTTTAAATTTAGTACAGGGTTTATGTGCCTATATTTTTTTCAGAAAAATGCATATTCCCTTTACAAGCCCCTTTGGTAAAGTCAATATTGACTTTGCTTCCCAATTTGTGTTGCCTTTTCTGTATAGGTGGTACTGCTAGACCCTCTAATAAGACTTGTCAGGCATTTTGGATGTAATTGCCTAATCTTAAGTTTCTTTTCACTGTTAATTCTGCCTTTATTGTTTCTTTGTAATTGGAGAGATATTCATATTCTTTTGGGCAGAACAGAGAGTGTTGCATTCTTAACCTTTTATTTCTGTTTAATAGCTAATGATTAAATAGGCAATTAATGAGACAATTCTTTGATCACTTCTGTAACACCATTATTTTCAATTAAGACACAGTGAATTGAAGCTAGTTTAAATAAAACAGACCTTGGCCCAGGCTATTATGTATTTATACAAAACGTGCTTCTCTGGGTAGCTACCTAGATATCACCTTGATATAAATACTACTCAGAGATGGTCAAATAGATAGATGATGTACAAGTGATTTATTTGTAGGCAGGAGATGTGAATCTTTCCTATTCTAAGCCATATATTCCCTCAGCCTAACAGTTTAATAGCTTCCCAGCAAGACAATATTTCAGTCCACATTTTTAAAGCCTACCTAATTAGTGGTAAATATAATGAAACACACCTATTACCTTTTGACCTTGCATTTTCCAACCTTAGCATGACTTGATCCTGAAAGGAATCTCACAGGTAAACTTGCTCAGTTCAACTACAGTCCCTGGTCCCTCCGGTTGCTGGTCCCTGCAGTTGGACATGGGTCATAATACTGACCAACCATTTTAACTTGAACTGGCTACCCTCTAAAAATTTTTGATGGAAACATTACTGTAAGTCAGTGAAATTCTTACGCTTATTCCATTATTGAAAAGGAACATTTAATGCTGTTGGCATTTGAGGGAAAAGATTGGCTTTATGATTAAGGCACTGAAATGCTTCTCAGCATTAATTTCCATATCTCTTGCTGATTTCCTGTGTGACTGGGGGTAAATCACTCATTCCCCTTGGAATCTTGCTTCCTTATCTGCAGACAAGGCAGAGAAATACATCCTTTTCCCAGCCTCAGCCTGCCTTATGTAGTTTCTGAAGCTACTGTTGTCTCTGAATGGACAAAATCCTTATCTCCACTAGAGTCTCACTAACTTCTGCCACAGACTCCCTTGCAGGACTTCTCTCCCAGTGCTTTTCCTGCAAATCACAGCTAAATAGGGTTGTGAAACTGAAAAGGAAGAAGTGGTGGAAACTTGATAGAATTTATGCACAAATTATTCAGCTGCTCCGGTGATGGGCAATACACTGAGAGATAAAGGAGCTGTAGGCATGGTGGGATGAACCTTTCTATATGTATGCTGAACCATGGGCCCTCAGTCTTCACAGGTGGGGGAAAAAAGCCTTGAAGAAAACGATTAAAGCAGTTGTACCATGGCAAGGACCTCCTTTGCTCATCCACCCTGCCAGGAAGTATGAGCACTGCTGAAGTTTTGCTGGCCTGTTACAGTGGGTTTCACTTGCTCCCCACTGGCCTTCGAGCCATAGTTAGAGGAAATAAAGAGTTAGACCAACATCAGTGATGGAGGGAACACCTTGAGATGGTTGTATTACAGAGGGAAGTCTAACCTGGGGGGCTTTGGCACAGTCAATCTTTACAGCTGCTTAGAAGCTCCAAGCAAGGTCCATGCACTCCTTTTTCCTCCCTGTACAAGTGCCTTTAAAAGCCTGAACCATAGTAATTTCACATGAAGAAAAATTCTGAAACCACTGTAGTTACTTGGTAGTCGTAAACATCACCCACAAAGCAGCATCAAGTGAGGAAATTATAATGAGGACAGCTTCTTAGTCCAAATGTTTATCTCAGTAGCGTACAAATGAAAGGGAGACAGCTGCCCAATTAATTCATTCTTAGATTAGTCATATTTTCGTGTCCTTTGCAAGTTACGCAGAAATTGACTGATGGTTCAAGTTAATCTCTGCAGTAATTCAAATGGCTTCCATGGAGTTACACCATGGACTAATTTAGCCTTTTTTTTTTGTAACAGAAAGGGCCCTCAGTTGAACAGAAGGGAGTCAGAGGGCCTTATCCTGCCCATTTCTGCCCACATGT
The DNA here is from genome assembly GCF_034638445.1 of Ciconia boyciana. NCBI lineage: Eukaryota > Metazoa > Chordata > Aves > Ciconiiformes > Ciconiidae > Ciconia > Ciconia boyciana. Next base: position 11,208,296 of record NC_132948.1, read on the forward strand.
AAAGCGCAATAGAAACAGGCTCAATATGCCCAGGCAGAGGCATACATTAAGAACAATGGTGCTTCGATAATATACCATGAACTCTGTCTGTATGAGAATGCACTCTTCTTGTTAGCTTGCTAGAGGAAAGCACTTCAATGAATTATTTTTCACCTTCACCTTTTCATAATTTCCTGTCTAATTATAATGAAAGTAAAATTCAAACCATTCCTACCCCCTACTTTTCTAACACAAACCTTATCTTGAACTCTCCATAATTAATGTTAAAACAATAGAAGACCTAATTTTCCTAGCAGCAGTCAGCTAGGCTTTATCTAATGTGAAGTAAAAATAGCGTAAGAAAGGCAGGAAAGGTAATAGCTGAAACAGATTGAATCTGAGGAACGTTCTTCCCTCTTCCAGACAACAAGCAGATGAGCAGCTGAGGACCTTATTCAACAACCCTGGGCACAGTGATCTCTAACCCCAGCACAGTAACTGCTACAAGGAACCACAGGGGAAAAAACCAAGGGAAAGGGAGGGATACTGTGGTTCTCCAGTTTAGATGATACTGAATTTTTGGGAACAATTCCTTGCTGCAGACTCACAGCACATTCTTAGGACAATTTACAGAAAGAAGCGCCTGCCTGGAGTTGTTAAATACAACTATTTATGCAGGAGCTCTGAAAACAAAGCCAGAGCTTGTAATTTGCAAGTTCTGCAGCTGCTTCGCCATTAAAGCATGTGATCAAGAATATAATGTACTTGTACATAAAGTGGAGCTAATCTTGTTTCTCCATCTATCATATTTTTGAGTACCTATCACTACATTACCTAAGAGCTTTATTTTGTGGTCACTCGCGCAGAAATTAGCTCACTCCAGGAGTCCAAACTCTTTTTGGAAGCAGTGAAAATATTCTCTACTTGTTTATATGATGGATTTACTTTGGTGCCAGTTGGTTTATTACACAATTCATTTTGAACTAGATCTTATTTTTTAAGTGATTTTTTTTCTTCAGTGCTTCTGAATGGTTCAAGATTGACAGCTCTGGAGTCTTAACCACTCTGTCTTGCCCCAGAACAGGGGACAGGTCAGGGCTGCGGCAGGCAGCTGTTCAACTAGAAAGCTTTTGAAGTGCGAATGTTTAATTTGGTGAGTCCATCTCCCTGTCCATGCTGTCCTTTTAATCTCACCTGATTAGTGCCAGTGAGTCAGTATCATCAGCTCCATGAAATCAGCTGTTAACAACCTCAAGTCACTGTCAGCTTCACCTCCATCCGTCTTTGGGAGCTGGGATGTAACGGACTCTGCAGTCCATTACAAAGCCCCTGAAATAATGACTCCCCTGATGCCTGGCAGAGGCACGAGGTTTACGGCAGTGAAGCATTCCTCAGCTGAACAGAAGAATTACTTAAGAGGTGAGAATCCTGCTTGGGACTGAGGAGTTCTGGTTTACCTCCTTGCTTTACTCCAGACCTCCTCTGTGAAGCTGCTGGTCTCTGTCTCAGTAGCACCATGGTGATGATAAGGACACTCCTGGCCCAGTACGAGTTATTGGCAAGAAAGCTGTTGAAGACTTTGCACCTTGTCTTTTGTATCTGTAGGCAGGTATGCCTAAGTTAGAGCAATAATTAAATAGCATTGATCTGCTTGCAATTCATCAAACTTATAAATTAGAGCTTCTTATGATTTCTAGTTATTTTGGCCAAAAAACTCAACCCCTTTGCCCCCATACAAAGTTCATCTTTATGAGTCCTAAGAGATAGGCAGCAGAGTACGGCAGATCTCTCTACAATATGTCGACTGTTGAATTAAGGATTTTGCTTTTTGTTGAAAAAGCAGAGGTTCTGACATTCAGGTCACCAGATTCTGCTAATTAGTTTTCTAGCTAGACAAAGTATGATCAGAAAAGAGTAACATAGCCACTTACTGCATATTAAAGATTTGTCTTAAAAACCACTCTTGTTACACAGGAACAGGTTGAAATCTATATTGTTTTGTCATTGTGCCAAGCTAAAACTTTGGGTCTAGAATCATATTTGCACACAAAACGTCTCCATGTACAGCAATAATGATGCCAATGAGGCAATCGCACAAAATCACATATTGAAGAATTAATATTCTGTACACAGTACACATTGTACACAGTTTATAGCAAAATATATGTGTGTATCTTCCTGAAGCTATTTTTAAACACACACAGTCTTCAAAGCCAGCTTCAGAAAACAGTGTTTTGTCTGGGAGAGGATCCGTTAAGAACAGACCATGCCGACATGTGCAATTACACAGATTTCGGCAGAGATGCTTATGGTGTCTTCCAAGGGACCAGCTGCTACTTCAGAGGAGGAAAACAATTCTATGGCTTAGCATTTGGCTGCTCTGAGAGCAGAAATGCAAAGGGCATGGATCCCAGTCCTGGGAAACAATCATTAGCCTGAACTGCGATATTGCTTAGGATAAACTCTGAATATTTTATACCAAGAGATGCACAGAGTAAACAACTCAGTCCAGGCTCAACAAAAGCAAATGCAGCCATAAGTAGCTGTTGTCGGGAGAAAATGACAAACTTCTGGATGCTTGTTTCTCCAGGTTCTGCAGGAAATTAACTCTGCTTTATAAACTTTAATGCAGCTGGCCATTTAAATATTTTAATTGCGGATGCGTGAACCTCATGGATTCCGAGGCTTTTATATCTCTTGAACTATCATTCCGGCTGGGCAAATTAATTCGGATTCCCATTGTCATCAACACCCCTGGGGCCAAAACGTGCTCTCAGCTGAAGTCACGCAACTGTGTGAAAGGCATTGGAGTGACAGAGGTGTTCCAGAGGGCAAAATTTGCTCCATGTGAAAGTTAAAACAGCCATTAGCTGTCAGCTACGGGATGAGAAGTCACCTTTATCTTCCGCCCTCTTCACTGATGTGATAGTTGAGAGAAGTGGGGATTGGGCAGCAAATGATGCTTTCTGGATGGCATAGCATCCCATTTTAAGTAAGCAATAGTGTTTTAGGCACCAAAAATATACGTTAAAATGTACATACAATGCTGAATTTTTCAACCCACAAACAGGCTTTATTTCCAGAGAACTTTGTGCTGAGGCAGCTCGGCAGCGATCGGCATGCTCAACAACCAAACCTTTGCATTCCCCTGGCTCTGTGGGTCACAGTCGGATTTTGAATGCAGCTTGAGTATATGTTTTTGTGGTTTAACGTATCCACACCTGTGTTTTAGTAATGTATTCTGAGATGCATTCCCTTGAGATACATAATTGGAGTTGAGGATGGAGATGATGAGGCTGACACACCACTGTCATTTTGAAGTGCAGTTAATTTATTTGACATAAAAAGCACCTAGCATTGACAGTAACCAGCTCCCTTTCTCCTCTGTGGTAGAAGGCATTTTTGTTCTTGCTGTGTTTTTATTTATTAATATTTTTGCATTCTCGTCATACAGAATTGGAAATCAGAATGAAAACTATTTTGATTTCCTTCATAGGAACAGCAACAAGAGGAGAAATAACATGTAGCTAGGCAGATCTGTACTGTTGTACATCAGGATTGGGGTGTATCTGGGATTTTGAGGGGAATGGGGAAAATCCAGCCTCAAAGAATAAATACTGGATTAATGAGTCGGACAACTCATTAAATAAGGATGAAAGAGCAAAGTGAAGTTATAAATGGTGTTTCTTTTGCTATTTGCATGAAGTACAGGGAATGGAAGATACGCACTGGGGTGTGGCTTTTCTCTTCTTCCAGCTGCCTTACGCACTCTAGTGAGGGTACCCATCGGCTTCAGTGGGAACAGTGGCTTTGAGGTTAAATAAATGGCAGGATTTAGCATTTTGTTTTGTGTTGTGGATTCTTAAGGTCTGATTTATACTAATGTCACCGTACCGAAACATTTACTCCCACATCAAAGACTTCCTTTAATTGCTAGAGAGGTAAAGAGTTGCTTTTGTGAGTCAAGTCAGGCTATGGGAGCATGGTCCAGGTATATCTTTAAAAAAATCAGAAGAGTCAAGCAGTGATTAAAACTTTAAAGTTTGCATTTGTTCAATAGGAAATAGAAACTAAATCCATCACCTCTACATTTTACAACTCAGTGGGGCAGATTTGGAATTCTGTGATGCTCGGCTGGGGAATTAAGCAGCTTTCCACTGAAGTCAGTGTGAAAATGAATCACTGTTTTGTTAATATTAGGTTGTTTAATTTTACTCCTTTGATGAATTTCTCCTGAGGAAAAGCATTGCAAGTGCTCTGCGATTCTAGAACAAACAAGCATATTGCTCATGTGTTTCTGTTAAAATAGTCAGTGGTCAAACAGCTACCAGCGTTGGTACTGATAACACCATCTCCTGGAGTCCATGCCCTGGAAGACACACAGGAACTTCAGTCACCTTAATACTTCCGTTCCAGACAGCTGGTCAGCATTTTTATTTTACATTTGGTATAGATCTATTCACAACTGTATGGCAAAAACTTGATTTTGTTTAAAAAGTATGGCAGTTGAGATTCAAAAGCACACGCGGTACAAAAACAGATTCCCTCAGCAAACTGTGAGGCAATAAAATAGTGGTGCATATAAGGCCATATGTGTAGATACATATGTATAGAAATTAATAGATGCATGCGGGGGATGCATATAAATGCCCTTCTCATATCTATATACACGGACAGACATGGTAACCGTGGTCAGTAGACATATAAAACAAAGCCTTCGCTTGGAAGAGTTTACAGCAGAGTCTAATCATTTTCTGACGTTCTGCATTTTCTTAGCCTCTACACCCATCTTTCTTTGCCACGTTTTTAAAATACAGCCTCCAATAGGCATTTTTACAAACTTGGTTTATTCTGTCATTCCATAGGCAGCACAGTGAATCCCTCCACCCCCACCGCTGTAATCCACCATGGCCTCTGGAGCTACGGAAAGGGTGGGCTCCACGCCAGTCTGGACAGGTTACCGCTTGCCCATCAGTGGTCTGAAATGGGGGTGCAACCATGGGGCGCTTGCTCTGCTTTTCAAAACGTGCCCAGAAAAAAGGTCTCCGGCAGTGACTGACAGGTTCCCTGGGTCGCACATCCGGGTGGGAGACGTCCTGAGACCCAGCGCCTGTAATGGGCACGGGGAGGCATGGGGTCCAGAAGAGTGACCGATGCGTGTGGGTGGTTTGGCTGAATGGGAGGCAGGCTTCGTAAACACAACCGGCACTTTCAGAGGTGAAATGCTCTGCTTTGGTTCATCCATTCAAAACAGGGGAAAGTCAGAGCTTGCAGGTATGCTCTGACCAGTGAATGAGTAACACTGCAAAGATGGCAAAAAGTCAGACAGATCTATGCTATATATAGATGTATGTATCCCTGTGTATAAAATCTATGTGATACACTTTACAGATATTATAATGCTCACTCCTGTTCTGTTTTTGCTCCCATAATAATTGTGCGAATAACCCCATTTACTGAGTGAGAGTAAGGACTACTTGTGTGAGAAGCATTACAGGATATGGCCTTCCCACACTGTAAAAATACATTTTAGCAGCCTGTAGTCAGCAGCTAACATACTCTGCAGCTCCTTCAAAGGGAATTCCAGCCTGCTCCTGCTAGAGAGCACCTGTGATGTCCTGCGGGCTGAACACAGTCCTGCCCTGGGCTGGAGAATAAAACCTCCCTTAAACATGAGCCCGGATCCGAAATCTGTCATGAGCCAGAGAAAAGGATGTATTGTAATAAACAGGGGAATAATGAGCAGAGATACGTGAACTCTTGCAAGTGTCAAGAAAAGGCTGTAAAATGCATGTATACTTCATTGGAGAAGATTTGGGCATTTATTTGAGTTGCATGCATTTATTATTTGTGGAGTGCTGACAATGTACTCAACCTTGTATAAAAGTGGTGTGGTATAAAAGCCTACCCTACAGATCTCACAGCTGAGCAAGAGTCACACAGGGCTTGCACAATATAGACATTCTGGGAAGTAATCCTTTATTGAGTTACTTGTACAAATATCCAGTGCAGCTTAAGCAGTGAGGAGGAACGACATTACCCAGGGAACGGAGAATGGAGATTGCCCAGCAGGACTGCCAGCAAGGGGGAATTCTTTGTTTGAGCTGCATTGTCAGAAATTATAAGTTCCTAGTAGGAAATGCTATCTCCTATTTATATGCTTTATTTATTTGCTCTTTTCCAATTGCTGCTTCTGAGATTACTGTTTGGATTTAATTTGCAACCCCTCTCCAATGGCTCTCAAGTTTTCTTCTGAAAATGTAAGAGAAAATCCTTAAGACACACAATCCTTCCTTAGATCTCTTACACTCAACATTATCCACTGCAGAGCAAAATTAATGTATGCCCTTCCTTATTGTTTTCCTTCTTAATTCATTTCTTTCTATAGAGGCTCAGCAAGCGCCAATTTTCCAAGCGAGTTTTTAATCGCCTAAGCCCAGCGTGATTACTGTCTTGCAATCTAGTTTCCATTTGATGCAATCAGTATTTCAGAATACAATGATTTTTTTTTTCCCCAAAACTGAATGCTGTATGGCTAGCTGATAACACTTGGCTGCAAAGAAACATAAAATACTGATAGCACTGTGTGAAAGAATATAACCTTTGATTGTGAGGTCCTCCCCAGCCAAGTGCATGAAGGTGATGTGAAACCGTTTCATAAGATGGGGCATAAAGAAATTTATTATTCTGATACTAAGCTCATAGGCTGGGGAGGTGGGGAGGGAAGGAAGGAGAAGACAGGAACGCAGCGCGCTGAAGTATTTCTCACTGCTGGAATGTTTGCTTTGAAAGGGCCTTTCAAGAGTACATGTTGCCAGGGGAGATTTTCTCTCCACATCTTTTATTGCCACCCCACAAATAAAATATTTCAATACACCAGTACTGGAAAACTGCAGACTTAAATAGCCCCTGCCACACAGAAGCTGTAGCCCTTTAGATTTCCCCAACCTGTAGTGAGTTTAGCATGAGAGATTATTAGCGTAAAATGAGAAAATCCTTCCTTGGAGTAAATCCTTCATTGCCGCGTTTTTAAGCACATTTTGTGCACTACAAATGCCAAGCAAACATTTGCAAAATTACTGAGTGAAGATCAGGACCTGAGTACCATAAGCGAAGACAAAGTAACACTGAAGCAAATAAAGGGTAGAAGGGAAACAGCAGCTGCAAATACGAGGCTGCATTTCTTAGAGCAGACTGCCAGAGTTGTGTCTCTCCTCCTTATAGCCTGTCCTGCAACACCTCCTGTGTTAGCCTCTTCCTGCGAAGGTCTGGGGATGGCTTTTTGTCTCTTTATGCAACATAACACTGGGAGGAAACCACACGGGTGCAGCTGGGTCCTAAATAATTGCACTTAACCATGGTGAGATGGGGAAGATCCAGCCAGCACCATTACAGTGGAGAATTGAGATACTGGGAGGCTTCTCTTTTGTGCTATTTGTTTAATAAAGCAAATGCCCACAGTGTATGGATGTTTCCCAGTATTCTCTGTGGATACCATGCAACTATAACTATTTAAGTTACAGCTTGTTTGTTTTTTACGATGTTTTTGGTGAGTATGGTTGTCTAAAGTCTAGTAGACAGCCATTTGCTAAGACCTTCTGTTCTTAGCAAACTTGACAATGTGGCTTGTTTAATCGCCTTATGTTATTATTGATATTTTCATCTTGTGTAACTAATTTTGCTGAGGAAAAATATATTATTGCCAACTTTGATCTCCTTAATTCTTGTAAGAAAACGCCTCCAGCTTCAGCCCATTTGAAGAATACACAGATGGTTTTGTATAGGAACATGACTCCTTGGAGAAGGTCGCTGATGTTGTGTGAGTGTCCGTGGGTCAGGATGGGAAGGGATCCTATTTAGTGAGACTGAAGAGATTTTGAAGACGGCTGCTGCTGCCTGTCTTCAAATAATTATTTTTCTGACTGTCACTGGGAGTTCAGAAAGAGCTGCAGCAAGCTCAGGAAAAAGCCTGAGGTACCTGAATATGAAGGTGATTCTAAATAAAGAAGGCTAGGATGAGACTGAAAGACAAGAAAAGAACTAAAGAAAAGAAATGTAAGGTATCCTGAAAAGCAGGAATCTGACCGGAGCAGCTCCTCCCCTCCCAACTCCCTAACTCAGTGCAGGGCAGTGGTGCAACCTTGCCTAACCCCTTTGCTGCCACTTGCCTAACCCCTTTGCTGCCACAGCCACTGCGCATGCCCTGCTCTCCAGGAAGGCAGAGGAGATAGCCACTACTGCTATCTAACTGTTGTCAACTGAGTTGGCCTTTTTACCTCATGAGAAACGGACCCTTTGTACCAAACCTTTGCCATGACTTCTGAAGACTCTGGCAGTGCCTTTCAGGTACTGTAAAGTGTGTGAGATGCAAGCCCCAAAGTGCAAGCATGTTTTCTAGATAGCAGCCTCTTGAGCAGCACAGGGAACCAGAAGTGTGTTTTGGTTATTCTAGTTTGAATAAAATCTTCACTGAATAATCCCCTTGAACCTGAGTGCATAGCTAGAAATGAAGCGGACTACAGATTGGCAAGGCAGAATATATCTGCACGAGAATGGCCCTTCATGCTGAATCAGTAAGCACAAATGCTCTGCATCGAACATGAGTTCACTGAAAACTGGTGACCTACACCAGCTGCAGAGACTGTCGTGTTGGGCAACAAGGAAGGCAGCAAAGGGTGGCAAAGCAAACATCTTCCTACCACAAAAAAGGGTGCTCTTTCAAGTTAAATCAATAGGACTACATCTATGACCTGCATAAAACATGAGACTTTAATAGAGTTATTTCAGTAAACAGAATCTAATAGCTTTGGTAGCCACAAACTGACTTCAGAGATGCCTGCTGTAGGGGGATGTCATGCTATAAAGATAAGATTATTGACAGGCAGAAATAATTTCCTTTAAACTCATGAGGTCTCCGTTCCTTGAAAGTTTGGAGTATTTACATTTAAGCACCACGTCAGTGGTGAGAACCCTTGTGTCCTTTTTCATGTTGTCCTTTAGCAAACAGAAAATAAACTGGACATACGGTAGACCCTGGTACCTGCCACACGGGCCAAAGTGATTTCCATGGAAAGAGTCTTTTGGCTTTGTCACAGATCAGTGCATGTCCAGGAACGTGTTCTCTCTCCAGCGTGTCTGCAGGCAGAGCTCCAAGCCGGGATGTTGTAAGCCCGGCTCCTCGAGCAGCGCAGGCAAAGGTCACAGGAACATCGTGACTCTGCCTCAGTGGTAAAAGACATCCCCTGGCAAGACGGCAGGTTTGTAGGAGAGGTTCCAGTTACGCTAGAAGCTCGAGGGCTCATCTTTTAAAGATGGGTTTGATGATTCTTCCTTAGGTGTTGACACTTCCTCAGGTACAGGGGAGACACCTCCTGTGTGGCTGCGTATCCCACTGGATCGCAGGCTTCTGTGCAAGTGTAGCAAGCCTTTTGACTTTGAGACACTGACTGTCCAGCTCTTAAATGTCTCAAAGGGTCATCTTAGGCACTCATCACCAACACAAATTAAGAGGATGTGGGGATCCCACTCTCTTAAGCCCCTTTTGAAAGTCTTTATGTGTGGAGAATAAAACAGATAGGGGAAGCCACATAGCTATAAGCTCTAAGAGCTTAAAGGGACAAAAATGAAAGAAGAGCTGAAAAGAAAAAGCAGAAAGAAACAGCTGAAAGGGAAGAATATGAAATCTGTCAGAGAATAAGGTGAATGGACAGAAAAAAAATGTATGGTTATTGGCAGCAGGTGTAGTTAAAATCCCAAACAAAACTTCACTAAGCCCTCCTTTGCCACAGAAGTGGGAGATCAATGCAAGAAACTATTTGAAGATTTCAGGATGAAATAGGAAAGGAAGCCACAGAGGAGGAGATGACAGCTATCCTATCAGCAGCGTCCGAAGTGCACTTGCAGCACTAACATTGTAAAAAAAAATGTGTGTGATGTCAGCTGAGAAGCCAGGATTAAGAAAACTCCAAGATCGGTGAAGAAGAGAGTGAACGTGAGTTTCTTAAAGAAAATAAAGGCGAAATCTAGTGAGCCTTCAGTGCTGATTTTCACAGAGTATAAAACCACAGTATAGCACCTGTTACGCTGTGGTAGGTATGCCTGGGATACAATATTAGTTGCACAGGACTTGTGTTCTGTTTGGGCAGAAATGTGGCAGTCATAGCACTGGATTACGTTCTCTCTATTTAATTTGTACGAATGGGGAAGGAAGTGTCTCCAGGGAACAATGGTACAAAAGAAAAATTATGCATTAATTAAAAAATGAAACCTATGCTTCACATTAACTTGGTTTTTGTAGCTATAGCAAGCTAGGAGATGAAAGTAAGACAACAGCCTAGGATTTCATGTGAAAGTAGTTTCTGTATTTGTGCATGGAATGCCTAACATCTGGATTGCATCTCTCTGGTTGTTCATCTAATCACATCCCCCTAAGTTCACTTGGGACTGGCAGTGTGACTAAAATTCATATAAAACCTCTGCTAACTTTAACTAGTTTGGGTCACAGCCATGGCAGAGAATTCATCTTGGGCTAACTGACCCGAGCATGCCATACATGTAATACAGTAATACGATTTTACCAAAACCCAGGCTAACAAATGTACAGCTCAAGCAGGTACATTTGCCAGTGCTGTCAACCTGCTTTGTAATTACATTACCTAGCTAGTTTATTTCCATTTTGCTTTCCCTGTCTCTTCTTCTAGGGATTTTTAACATAGGCTTTCCCTATTCCTTTTTCTAGGGATTTTTAACAAAGCACCATTTTTAATGACGTTGTTTCCTTTTCAGACACAATCTGGAAGTATTGCCTTTTTTTTTTTACATTGTCTAGATCGTCGTGCATTCAGTAGCACTATGTGTGTAACAACAGCAATAAACTCAACAAACTTACTGTCTAAACGCCTGTTTGCCCCAGTGTTCGAGTGACTTGCAACTCCGACATCATTTGACCCTCTGAACGGGGAGTGGCAACATCTCTCTCCTGCAGACAGGTACCAGCGATACGGTCTAATGACGCTGTCAGGCGCCTTCTATGCTGTATCAATGGCAGAGGCTTTAAATGAACCCATATTTCCTGAGGCCCACACCAGAGGCTTTTAGGGAATATGTCTGGGTGATCAGGCAAATATGGCATCATTAAAGCAATATAAAGAAATAGGCATGATCAAGACAAGCAACCTTTCTGGGCTGCTCATCCTTTGTTTATGCTGCTGATTGGATATACTTCCCGTTAAGTCCACAATGCACCTTTAGGCTTTCTGGTTAGGAAGGAGAAATCATAACTGCTAGTAAAAAAGCCAAACAGATTCATATGTTTTCTGTGGGTTTGGGATATATTTTTATGTTGTATGTAGCTTTTACATACACTTGTCTTGTGATGAAGTAAATTGGTCTAACTTTAGGAAAAGAAAGAAACCTTTTTGTTCTGTTCCCGTGTTTTTTTACAGTCTTTGAACTGTGGCATGTTCTTCTGTAGCTACACAGCCCTGAGGGAAGATGTTAAAAAAACAAACTAAAAGAGAAAAATCCAAAAGTACAACAGAAAACTTATGGAAGCACTCTGTGGTTTGTCACTTATCTTTCATCCATGAGTTGGAATAGTTATTTTTGCCCAGATTCAATGAGGGAACTGAAGAGCTTTACAGATCTATCTTGGCATTTAGATAGAGTTTATACAAGTACATGCACTGTGGCTGTAGATGGGAGAAAGACTGACAGATAGGAAGAACACTCATTTGTAGCTGGATTTTAACAGGTTCTTATTTGGGGAGAAAGAAGCTCAGTCCACCCAGGTCATACGGGCTTTGGAGCAAAGATGATCCAGTGAAGAGAGCAATGGAGAAGTCAGGTAGCTCTCCACTGATTTTTCTGATAACTTAATTTCTGCCTTTAAGTTAAAGTCAATAGCAAACTATTGATTTTGATAGGTCATGCTTTCTGAAGAGCTCTGTGGAAAAAGGTCGATTCTGTGTCATCCAAAATGTGGGCATTCTGACATTTGTTCTCACTCTGATTAGCAGGTTTTAAAAAATTATCCTCAAAAGAGAAAACTCTGTGGTCTGTTATGTGTTTTGCAGACCCTAGTAGTCCTTAGGTCTGCAGTCCCCAGCACAATCTTTCCGCTGTGATGTCTTGGAGCTTTGGACCTGGCAACCCTGGGCTGCTCAGTGCAGGGCAACCTGCCTAAAAGCTACTTCTGAGCCACATACCATGTGTCCTCAGGGCTCCTCTTCTGTTTGAGGGTTTTAATAAGCTGTGTTCCCTTCTTGGTAAAAAGGAGGATTATGACAGTTAATTCTCTTTGTAAAATACATTGGGATGACTAGCAGAGAACCTCTAGAGAAATACAAGCACCATTCAATGACTTGTGGCAGGTATGTGTCATGTGGGGCTGAACTGCACGTTTGGGCAGTGTGTGGGGAAAGATGTCATCCTTGGCAACACCATTTCCTTAACACTGTCCTTTGCCCACGGTGGAAGACGCTTAAAGGTCAAAAGCTCCAGCATGCTAGTGAAAGAGGAAAAAAAGGTGGGAGACGTTAGGAGGAGATGTCAGTGGCCCCTTAGTCCTGCAGACAGTTTAGATAGAGAGCAGTGACACCACTGGTGCATGTCAGTGCAAAAAACATTTCCATCTTCAGTACAACATGTTCATTACCATCAATGCAGTAGCCAAAGATCTGTATTACAATTGCACCAGGCATTTTCTTATTCTGCTCTGCATAGACACTCTAGCCAAAATGTGCTGCTTTCCCCCTTGTTGGAGTTTGGATTTATTGACACAATAAAAGTCAAACAACAGACAGCAACAGAGCAGACTTCACCCTGAGCGTTCTCCCCAGACGGGGCTGTTCCTGCAGGATTTGTTCTGTTCCACTCCCTGCTTCTTCCTGCACCAGAAGGACAATTCACTCCTCTCCTGTTCCAGTTGGAGAACACAAAGGCAGCTGCTACTGCGATCAGATCAGTTTTTCATTCTTGTAACTCATGCGCTAGCTGTAAACCCCCCTGTGACTCAGAAGCAGTGCAACTGCTGTCCCTGTGTGGGTAACACAGGGGGAGCTTTGCCCCAAGGCACCCTCTGCCTCGGTTACCTCTCATCCCAGAGAGACTGTTCCCTCCACCCTTAAGCTTCCCTTGTTTTTACCTTGGATTTCTCCTCTGCTGGTCTGGCAAGAAACCGTAGCTAGGAGTAGGAGGATTTGCAAATGTACAGCCGTCAGAAACAGTAGGTTATATAGGGGCCTATTTTCAAGGGATTCCATCTGACTGAGGTGCAGCTTATGTGTGTATGGTATAGTAATTCCTTTGAATTTATATGCAGAATTTAAGCTTCTAAGTTGAGGCTGTGTCACAACTGAAGCATGCCATCTTCAGCACAGTCTTAGATCTGTTTATATACAGAAGCAAATCCAGCACTTTGCATTCAGGAGTTAAGCTGAGTCTCATGATTGTGTCATTCTGACATTAAAGAGAGATGAAATATTTTCTTGGAAAAGATCTGCTGTGTCATTCGGTCACTTCCTGACAATTTCAAGAGCCCTTGAGACTGCACACGTGAATGGAAATCTGGCCGTATTTTTGATACACTGGGACTTTTTTCTTTCCAGTGCATTCATCCCAAAGGACCTCCCTCGTTTCCCTGAGTGACTGTCCAGGAGTATTCCCTGCAAGTCCCCGTCCGCAGGAGCACAGCTCAGCGCAGACAGTCACCAAGGAGACGCCACAGCACAGTCAGTGGGAAGCTCCCAGAGCCAGTGCTAGCATGGGAGCTGGGACATCCAGGACAGGAATACAGGTGATGGGGAGGAGCAGAACTCTCCTTTTGACCTTCATCATCTGCCTCTCTGTAGCCAATGAACATTTTTTATCTCATCTTCCCTGTGCTGTAGCTAAAGCCCCCTGTATTGTTACAATACCGCCATCCTTTAAAAAGCACCTTTTGCTACGCACAATATATAGGAATATTGTAGTTACAATACTGGCCTTACAGGTATACACAGACCCTCCCTTCAGAAAAGTGACAACACTGGCTAAAAATCAGGTTCAAAATACTTTTGGGGCCCTTTTGGACCCCATCTGTATTTTGAGCCTTTAGGGAGTCCTCCTTCTTAAACCATTCATAGTACCCACTACAGCTAGATGCTTTTTTTTCATTTGAAAAATTAATTTTAGTTTTTCACAGACTAATATGACTCCAAGAATGGGAATTTTCATAGAAAGCACCAAATATTTTTAGTGTTGTGCTAAAATTACAAGCATTAGCAGGACTGTAGTGCATGCAGTGCAATAGGAGGTGTGATCTAGTGATGTCTAGAAATTGTTTGACCATCTTGTATATGCGAGGAGCTTGCACCATCTTTGTATCTATCTAAATTCAATTCTTTTAATTACATCCATCTATGTCTCTTGGCTTTTTCCGTTTACTGAATAGGGAACTCTCTCCTAGTGCCGATCTTCTGCATCATCCTATGTTAGATGAATAAAACATTCTAGTGTAGTCTAGTCTTGTAAGACCAGAGAAGGAAGGTAATTTTTTTAGGTAAAGGCTCTTGACATTCTCTCCAAATAATTTTATTGAAGCATTTGGCTGAATGAATGCAGTTTGAGGGCTGCTTTTGTTGGCTGTGTTTGCTGTCTGAATATCTCTTTTTCCTTTTTTACTAATTAATGAACTATTTGTTGCTCAGAGACTAAAAACTAGCTGGGAAGACTTATGAATGTCGATGCACTAAAATCTAGGCATAGGACCAGAGTCTTCTTTACAAAATAAAAGTGTACTACTGTGTATTTAAAAGCTCTATTTGGATTTTTTTCTGGTTTTCTATTGATCCTTTGGGATAAAGATGGTGTATCCTTTCATTACTGGGACAAGATTAAAGGCTAGATTAGTGTGGCTAACATTCATGACAATACATTACTCTTAACACTATGTTAAGCTCACAAGCTTTATTACTTGGCCGTCTAGTCTTCTTCCGGGCTTGGTGCTTGTTGTGGTTGCCATATATTCAAATTGCATTCATAGGGAAGGGGTGCAGTTGTCCTTCGGTGGGAGAAGCAGCATATAGGGCTCCTTTCCTCTATGGAGTAGTCCAGGAGCAGCGCAAGGACGTTACGTGCAGACGCCCTGTTGTGAGCATCTTCCTATTTACTCCACAGCGTTTCTGTGCAGCTGGGAAGGGCTGAGTGGCTGGCGTCCTACATGAGGGCTGTACACACTTGGCATCCTTGAGCTTTTTGCACACTGTGTTGGAGGATCTATGAAATATTTGTGGGAGATGAGGAAATCTGGAGGTGACTTACACGTTCTCCAGGAACGTCGAGAAACCAGCAGGCACAGAAGAGCTGGTTAGCTTCAAAAGTTACAACTGACCTGCTGCTTTTTTCCAAGTACACATTCTTTAGAAACCTCTATTTTCCCTGTTAAAATTTCATTTGAAAAATTGAAGGATACGCAATACATGAAATTGAATGAATACGCATGTAATTGTTTCTTTTTCTTTTAATTTCATGGAGCCTTAGATCTTAAATTTCAGTCACAGGGATTAGAGCCATGAATCATGAACACTAAGTTTAGTTAGTACACAGAAGATTACTTTTAAAGCCCATTATTTTAGAAAGAACTTCAGCGGAACTGAAGTATGTTGCCTCTGCCTGAATATTCTCCCCTCTTACTTTTCTCAACGATGTGTAAATTATTCTGTCAGCCTATAACCCCATTTGTGTAATTCAAGTGGGAAAAAAAAAAAGAGAGAGGGGAAAAAACCCCACCTTAGCTTATAGCTCAAACATATGTGTTCGTTTCACCTAATTAACAGTTTTTACAGAACAGGTTCAGTGTTTGCAATTAGAATTGGTGCAAGAAAGAGCTGGCACCATATGCTGGGGTTTCACCAGATAAACAACTCTTAAGCCCTTCTGGGATACCAGCTGATGAATGTGAAGCACGTGGGTGTTTACTTAAACTAACAAGTGTTGGTAATGCCTAATCTGCAGAAGTTTAAGGATCAAATACTTAAGCAAAAGCTACCTCAGACAAGCATGTGCTTAGAAATTGTGCTGGTGAGAGATCCGTTATCTCAGTGCAAAGAATGAAGATGTCTGTCTAGACATAAGTATGGCTGCCTGGGAAGGATGTTAGCCCAGGAGAAATACTGCATCATGGAGACAAGGCAAGTAGAAGCCATGCTGACTTGCATACTAGATTGCTTAAAAGAAACAGAAACTCATAGGGCAAGAATGGCACTGGCACAATTTCAATTGCAAATGGACAAGGAAGCAGGAGATCCTGCTCTGAGCTCTGGTCCATGTGTTCTCGTTATCAACAAAAGTAGTGGTTAATGAAGAGAAGAGTGCTTGTGAAGCTTCCCCCAAACACAAACTGTGCTGAGATTCAAATAAGCTTGAACCACATGAGGTAAGTTTCATGTGCATCTGCTCTTCTGCATCCTGGTGGTGGAACTGCTGCTCTATCAAGAGATAATAGCAGTTTGTCCAAACAACTTGAAGTATGATATACCAAAGAACTTCAGCCTCTGAAAAAACACTGCCTAAAAATCTCCCTTTTGTGCTTGTGTCACAGTTGGCTGTCATTGCATTACAATAGACAGTGAAGTCCTTGCATCCTTTAAAACTCCTGGTCTGAGGCCAGTAAATCAGTAGAAAGTCTCTCATTTACTTCAACGAGTGTTGGATCAAACCTAAAAAAGGCACGCTGTATCCCCTACCAGTTACATCCCTTTTTTCTTTCACACATCAAAGTAGCGTCCCATCTGGTTTCCCAACTGACTGTAGAAATGTCTGTGCTAAGACCAATAGCAACACAGCCACCACTATCTTTTAGTTATTGGTATCAAGCATCATTTATTATTGTGCAGGGGAGCTGACATTCCTGATGGACCAACCACTATCTGTTCCAGGTACTGTGAACAAAGGCATTCTCTTATCTTCCAAAGACAGCAGCATCTTAATATGGCTATTGATTTGACCTAATGAAGATGATCTCTTTTTCTTAATCTGCACAAGGTGATGATAAATCAGTGGGGAGAGCCGAAGCAGTAACTTTTAATTCCGACACAATTCCTCAGCTTGATTTTAGTAGAAAAAGTGTGGTTAAAAGCTCAGCTGATTAGTAAAGGAACTTGGTACATGGAGCACGGAGCATTTTGGCAGCCACCATGTACTGCTATTAGCTGCCCCCCCAATCACTTTCAGTACTCACTCTACATAATCAATAAGAACGAAACGCCAGAGCATCTGCCCTTCCTAGCAGCTGCACCACCGCCGTGGATGCGCAGCAGTTATTACTGAGCCTGAATTAAGTCAGGCCGAGCAGCAGGCTGGAGTCTGAAAGCACACCCACCTTCTTTGGTCCTCCCCTTTCAACCTGTGCACCCGCCAAACTTATCATCTCCAGCAGGAACGCCCCTGCACGGCATGCCGGAAAGTGAATGAGAGCAGCTGCTCTGCACCTGGGACTGAAATCCTGGCAGATCTCATGTGTTGTTTAATAATTTTGCATAGATCAACAGTTTTTGAATAGTGCACACTTCATTCAGTACAGCAGGTTTTTAAATTCTCATTCTACATTCATGGATCATTGCACCTTTTCTAAGCCACAGCAATTGTCTCTATTGTTAAACCAAAATGTTAATGTCTTCCATGCTGTCCTTCCCTCTAGTTCAGTGCATTTCAATGGGGGTTAAAAGGTAAAAACACTCTAAAACTTCAAATACCCATTCACATCATTACAAGCTATACCTAGTCTCATCTCCCTCCTCCCCCAGTACCCTGCCTCTCTCCATCAGCAGTGTTAAATAGTGACATCTACAGAGAAAATGAGCAGAGGCTTCTTCAGTAAAACAATAGGGTATCACTAACTCTATTGTGCCGATTGCTGCTGAGCTGCTATTCAAATGGTCTCATGTTGTCCACGTGGAGCTCTGTGCATCTGTGTAACTGATAATCCCCTCCACAAGCCTATCGCTCAGACCGTCAGGTTTTTCTAGTCTCTTGAACACACAAGCACTTCAGTTCATTACCTGGTTTTCCAAATCTTTGCTGTCCTCGACAAAGGGTTTCCTTTCAATCTTGCTTCTAACTCCTCGTCGTTACATTTCAGACCCGAGTATAAATTACAGTTTGTATTTTGTACCACTGCCATAACTAGTCTTCAGAATAGGCCCAGTCTGGCCAACACAGTTATGGATATTGTTATTATCTGTATCTGTAATGTTCTCTGCGCAGCTCATTGTAGCCATGGGGATTGTTCTTAGGGGCCTTGAACTGAGTCTGGGTTGGGCTGAGTGTTGAAGCACTTGTGCTCCCACTAACTCGTCACTTTCAAAGCAAGTGGTTGTCAGATTGCACTTCTGTCTCTTCAAACGCGAAGTACACACTTGAGTTTTGAATCTCCCGCCTTAGTCCTTTAGAACAATAAAACTGGGAAGAATGACCATTACAAAATCGTAATTTCAAAATGGCCTAGATTTCCCAATGGATACGTTCCTGTGGTTTGGAAATCTCCACCTACCTGGTTAAATGCCTGCTAACCTCTGAAACTCTGGCCTTTGATGCTTGATCATCCTCCACTTAATTCAATTGGATTGACTTCAGCAGTTGTGAGATCAAGACTTTGGGTAATTAAAAAAAGAGCAGGTGTATCTGAAAATAACTGACCCAGACACAGCAATATTCTTGCTGACAGATGATGTGACTGGCCTGTTGTTACAGGATACCACAGTGCTGTGGGGGCTGGACAAACTTTCCTGCCCCAGTCCAAATTTCCCCAAACAACAAGATTAGGGATACCTCTTGTTTCAGTGGAGAGTATGTGGTTTTCTTCTTGGTAGATGTTGCAATTTAAGACTACTTAAGATGAAGAGCATTGGAAATGCTTCAGGCTCATCTTGACGTATTTCACATTTTACATTTTCTCCAGTGAAAGCTGGGGGGGGGCGGGGATAATTATATTCATATTTGGAAATATAACTATTGGATTGCATTGAATCATGCAGTTTATATACCGTTTCCGTGTAACATTATTCAGATAAGATGAAAAGCAAACACATATCGAACACATGGGATGGGGAATACTTGACTTAAGCTCTTGCTATTGTTTCTAAGGAGGAAACAAACCTTAGAATATATCTCGAGGGATTCCTATAGCCAACACTTATATCTGAAACTACAGCAGCTATTCCAGAGAACAGTACTTGGAGAACTGATTTGCCAATAAAAACAAATTAATGTGAAAAGAATGTTTCAAAAATGACACTTCCAGGACTATTCTGCACATGTCTAAAATTAAAAGGGAATAAAACTTCTGTTTTCATTAGTTTCAATTTCAGCATCATGTTATTTGCCATCCTTTACTCTGTATATTCTTAATCTACCATTTGCCTCAAATTGCTTGGAGACAATATCTGCAGACCCCAGTACACGTAATTAGCTGGGGCAGGGGGAAGCAGAACTATTGCCAGAATTAACTGCATGGAAAAATCCCTGCTTGTGGAGGAGGCTGAAATAAATGCATTGTTGAGCCTAGCAGGCCACATACAATGCTTTGATACGTACAATGCAAGGACTGCTCTGGAAGTTGCACTGCACTGCTGCACGGGTGTCAGAAGCAAGGGCAACGTCTCCTCCTCACGGGGGGCTTCTCACCTCGCTGGATCCTGGTGGACAATACGACTTCTCACCGCAGGAGTCCCGCACAGCAGTGCTGCCACCTGTACAGGAAAACAGGAGTCTCACAGATCGGCCCAGAAGTGCTTTGCAGAGGTTTGCGTGCAGTTAACAGCACAGGGTGAGGCACCGGACTGTCTCGGCCACACAAGCCTGAAAAGGAGAGAGTATGTTGTTCTGGGGCAGAACTGTAATTCAACCTTGGTCAATTAGTTTTAATCTTAAAAGGGAAATAAAAAGTCTAATGAAAATTTCTGCTTTTATGTTATCACTTGGCACATGCATATCGGCAAACATTGTGCACCAGAATAATTAACATGTCATGACATAACACACAACTACAGCCAAAACAAGAAGTCTGACATTTTCTAGACTGCCTGCTATCAGGCATAATTCTGAATTTAAATAAAACCAGCATTTCTTAGCTGAAAAGGGTTTGGGAAAACCCTTTGTTTGTTTATTTGTCTCAAGACATGAGGCATATCTTTCTGTCCCCTTGTTGAGACTCCAGCTCAACTCCAGCAGAGTCAGAGACTCCAGCAGAGAGTCAGAGACTGTCAGAGACTCCAGCAGTGGCTTCAGGCAGTGCATGGCGCAGAAGGGGACAGGAGCCAGGGAAGGCACAGAGGTAAGTAGCTGTTTGAAAGAGAGAGAAAGAAGAGGATGGGAAGAAGAATAATCCTTCTTTTTGTCTTCAACTATTACCCAAACATTAAGCCAGATTCCTCAGGCTGAGGAAGTAATTTCAGACTGTGCTTCTGAAGTAAACATGTAGCAATAATAAAGTACAAAATAATCCAAACCAGAAAAAAACCTGATACAGCCATGCTGTGGCCATATAAAAAGATGCAAGAGGCAGAAGAAAAACACACAACGTAAGGGTTTGCAGTATCTCAGCAGTCCTTCTTAATGGGCTAACAAGACAATGCCAGGAACAATGCTGCAGAAAAGGTGGAAAAGGCGGCATTCAGGAAATACCACAAAATTACAGTTTTAAGATTATTATGAGAATGAGCCATTTACTCTAGGCACCATTCACTTCAAAATCTTGTTACAATTGTTCTCTTTATAGCCTCAGCCACAATAATGAGACTTTGCATCCCTTACACATTCACTGCGAAGCAGCACTGTGCACTGATCCTCTGACCTTTTATAAACGTCTGCACTTTGCTGCTCTGTCATTCCTACCTCTTCTTCTACAAAAGCACTGGCTCCTGAGAGCAGTGGTGGGTGGGCCTGTCTGCAGAGGACTTCGGTGGCTGCAGGCGTACCGCGTTCTGGGCTCTGCCTCGTATGCCGGACATCAGAAATAGCATTGTCTCAGGCAGGGAGTGGAATAAGGTTGGGTTTTGCTGTTGAAAAACCAGGGTTACAAAACTGAAGAAGTCTGCACATCTGTCCTGTTAAACTTAAGTATTTTTAAATGCCTGTAGATCTCGACTCCAGGCAAAGAAACTCCTCTTGTAAGGGCCAGTTCTGCTGAAGTACTGGTGAAGGCTCTTTTGAAAGTAAGTGTAAAAAGGACCTCTTTTCAAGGGTGAATTTGAACTTCAAGTTTAAATCATTTGGGGACCTGACTGGATAACCAAATGGCTATAGCGCTCAGCTGAAAAGACTGTGTGTTAGGCCCAAGTCTGATACACACTGCATGTGCCTCAGTTTCCTCTTCTATAATTGGGTTGTAAAAATACCCCCATCCTTTTGGGTTTTGTGTGTCAAAAATCCACAGATGAAACGTGCCATAGGACAGTTTGGCATTGTACTTGGTACCACTCTTACATCACTTTAGTCACTGTTGCTTCATACCGAATTAAAGAGAATTAATTCCTTTGGGTAGTAGTTTTCCCTTTAAAATTCATTATACATGTTCATACACAGCTGTGTGCGCACACACCATTCATGTAAATATCAGAGAGAGGTATATGTCTGAAGGTGAAAAAAGGTGAACTTGGAGATGAGGTATGGGCTGGGAAGGCCCTGAAGCGCTGCGGACTGGAGATGCCCACGTGGTAGACCTCTCCTGAAGCCATCTCGCTCTCTCCTCCCACGCAAGGGAGTGCTGGGGAGAAAATGGCTGTGCCAAGCAGGCATTCAGCAGCAAAGTCGTGTTTAACCAAAAAACTCCTGAATGGTTAACAGCCACAAGGACTGCGACTGTTTTCTGTTACATCTACCTCATTCAGCCTCCTTACAAAATGACCTGCAAGCTGAGGGTAAGGTACGAGCTTTGGAATCAAACCTGCATGTAAAGATGAACCACGCAGCAGGCGTTATTTGTTTTCTTGTCAGTTCACATTCCCTCCATTTTACGTGTTCACCCAAAGGGTGCGTAAACCTTTGCTGACCTGAGCATCGAATGGTTTCCCAATTACTCTTTTGGACTGCTAGCTACTTTTGTACTGGATTAGTCTAAAACGAGGAGGCTGTGACAGGCTGTACAGGGCAAATTGTGCTTTTCACAATTACTTGTCGGGATTGGAGCCAACCACCTGCTTCAAAGCCCAGAGAGGTTAATTGCAGCTCTCTTTCTCCTGACCTGCATACCAGAGCACATCGCTGCCCGTCCTGCCCTCCTGGTTGCAAACTGTCTCAAATAGCACTTTCTGGTTTTGTGAGGCAGCTGATAACGGATGGTGACAGACTGTTTTAAACAGGCTTGCTCTGTGCATTTTAGATGAGAGGGTGACATTCTAAGTTTTTGCTGTGTCTTCTCACTGTGTAGTGTTTGCAGGAGAGATTTGACTGCATTTTCCCTCTTTGTTCCCTCAGAACCAGCAGCTCAAAAGAAATCTGTGCGTTAAGTCACCTGCTAACGTGACTCTGCCTGTGCCTCCCTGCTGCGTCAGAGCTTGCCCCACGGCCAACCCGAGCGCTTTCTGATGTAAACAGGCATGCGCTCCCCAAACTCCAGCAGCAGGTCGTACAAGTTCCCCTTCCAGCAGCATCCCGAGCCACTTCTGGCAGTCAGAGTGTGACTAGAAAAGTATGGAGCAGACTTAAAAGGGGAGAAAGTGAAGAGGAACATTTGCTGTAGGCCATCGGCCAGAGAATACAGCTGTCACCAAGTCCCCAAAGCTCAATGTGTGTTTCTCATTGCCTCTTCACTTCGGAGGAGTGTCAGAGTGCTGTTAGCATGAAATCACAGCTCTCATCTGAGACCTGGATGAAATTAATTCTTTGTCTTGGGTCTGTAGTAGATCCCAAGTGAAATGGGAGTGCTGGGCATTTTCTATACATGCTCAAGGTTCTCCTTTCCTTCAGATGAACCAAATCTGCTTTCAAGTAACAACTGCTGTAAGGTGTAGTGAATGAAACATGGCAGTAATTAAATGCATGTAACAGAGGCTTCCTCAGGTGAGCTTTAGTCTAGCCTGAATGGTTAACAGTGGTCATGGTTTCACATTCATCACAGGATTCAGCTGGATTCAGCTGACTGCTGTGGTTTTCACCCTTATTTGCACAAACTTAATTTTCCTTTAAGTTCTTTGGTTTGCTTGTACCTAACAGAGTAAACCAAAATTCCAGATAGAGAACTGAAACAACAATAATATCTCTCTTCAAGTTTTCTTATCAAGGTTGGATTATTTTCTGGAAGATACACTTAAGTGAAACATGAGCTCTGAACTCTACACAAGGCCACTGGGTGAACTTCTATAGCATAGTTATATATACTGATTTATACTTGCCTCTTGGTCAGTATATAAATGACTGAATGTCTCTGTCTAGACATATAGTCTATGAAATTTGTAAGCCTAGCCTGATATTTTTACAGCTACAATTAAAGTCCATCTTTCAGTTCCCTAATTTAGCACCTTTCTTGCCTGCTGACAAGAAGACAAGAACATTTTAAGCAGCAAGAAGAGAATCTAAAATATTAGCCGCTGTCATGTCAGATATTACTTATTCCCCTGATCGGTCTTGATGTTTATCCCTCCCTCTTTGAGTTTTCTTAATTATTTCTGTCTTGTATTAATTCTCACAAAACTCCCTAGATGTAGGCTTTATGATTTAGAATCTCAACTGCTCATTCAATTAATGGGCTTGATTAACGTGCTTAAACTTTCCAGAGACACTTGTGACACATTATGAGGGGGAAACAAAGATTCTGAGTGTGCTCCGTCTCATTTGTGGTACTCCTGAGCCTGGAGTCCATTCTAAGCTCTTTATCAGATAGCTAGATTTATATTTTTTAAAATTCCTGTACTCATTAAGCATTTATGAGGGAGGAGTATTCTCTCCAGAAGAGTGACTTAGTTTCCTTTGCCCCCTCCCTCACAACCTGGCTTAGTGCCTTTGTAAAAAAGCAATTGATTGTAGGTTCAGTACATTCGTTAGGATCTGAGAAGCTGACTTGAAAATGGCAAACGTGGAAGTGCAGCTCTTTTACTTTATATACGGGTATTGCATATGGAGAGAAAAACATCAGACAGTGAGCTTTTCTAACAAGAATCTCAAGGCACTTGACAATATTTTTAGCAAAGCTATTACCTAATAATAAGCAGTACAGAAGAATGACATTAGTTGTACAGTGATGTTATAAAAGGGACAATCTGAAAAGTTGGGCTGCGTGGTCTCACTAAGTGTGAAACAGTTGTTTGATATGGTCAATGTTCAGCGGATATATACCAACAGATCAACTGGCACAATGTTTCCCAAATGTTTCTCCTTCCGTGCTTGGCTTGAGAGTTGCTATAATTTTCAATGTCGTCACAATAATTCTGGAAATAAAACTAGTCACTGAATGACCTGCATAAAGGTTGCTTGTATTCTTTTGCTTCTGAAGTAGCTGATTCTTCGGCAAGTTGCCTATAAATCTTAAAAGCATTATGAGAGCCATTTAGGCAAAATTTTGTTATTTAAATGTGCTCCATATGATAGTAGAACTCAGGTACTGTCCATCTAACAGCAGTATACCATGTTAGAGCTCAAGAGAAAAATGATGTTATTCTGTATGAGATTTAAAGTAGGATGAACTTAATTTCAAAGTCATATGTGAGGACTGCCTTTGACAAAAAAAAAAAGGCTGCTACACAATTCCTGTAATTTTTCTTGGCTCAGTAACCACTAATTCCTGTTAATATCAGAAAAGATTTGAGGTATGTTTGCAGAGCAAAACCAACCTGTGTTTCAGCATATTCCCCACTGAAGTCTACATGAGTTACCTCAGTAACTCCAGTAAACTAGAATTTAATCATTGGCTTAGCCAGAATCCCTTCAGATCTGCGTCCCAATGCATTATACAACATGACACAGTACAGTCCTGAGAGGAGAACAAAGTCCATTTCAGCAACACAACTACATCTCGTAAGCCATGGTTTTAAAAGATTAAAACCACAGGACATGGACTCTGTTGGAGACTATCACCTCTCTCTTGCTTCAAAGCAGAATGCAAACCTGTATATAGATACAAACACACGTACATATGCCTGTACATATATACAGATATATACATGTATATACATATATAGAAACATACTATACATTAATCTAAATGTGTGTATATATATAATCTAAAAGTACACACACACACGTTCATAAATATATTAAAAAACATACCTCATGAAGAAGGAGTTCCGTCTTTCCAGGATGCAGGTCAAATGCGTTGTCACATCATGTTCTTCATATAAATGGGATCTGTGCTCAAGACCTCAGGATCTGCGCCAAAGGATGCCTGAGACCAAGAGGGTAGACGAGTTGTAGTATAGAGCCCACGTGCTAGTTTTGGCAGTAATTTCATATAATGACACAGAGCAACTATGAATACATTTTGTTAAAACAATTACTGAGAAGTTCTAAAAATTAATGCTTCTGCTGCACTTCTGCTCATGAGCCATAAGGGGATCTTTGTCTTTCAGCATTACAGTGCTCAAGGAAAAAGGAAAGGATTCTGTTTTATGGTTCTGAGTCAGTCTTTTTCTTAGTAACATATGGCCCCATTTTTTCCAGGTTCTTTAAGCAAGTTGTAAACATAAACTTTGATGCACATGGAGTTTGATTCATGCAGAGTTTAATTTGCCTAGTATAAAAGATTCACATAGGTTATATAACATCATTAAATTATTTTTGTAGTTTGAGTAGTATCCATTGAGGAAAGCAGAACTGTTTCCCTGGGGTCCATTTATCACTGTTTGCTACTAATTAGAAAACTGAAAATACAATATGTATGACTCACATTATCAGTGTTGTCTTTGGACTGATGTATCATTCCTCGTGCTTTCTCAGGAACTTTTATTCATTTCCTAATTAATCTTTTTTTTTTTTTTTAAGGTTTCTGACAGATGTGACTCCATCTTCGTTAATGGGAAGGAAATGAAAAGCAAAGTGGATACTATTGTTAACTTCACTTACCAGCATTTTACCACCCAATTAGAAGTGACGGTCTGGGTTCCACGGCTCCCGCTGCAAATAGAGATCTCTGATACAGAGCTTAGCCAGATCAAAGGCTGGAGGATACCCGTCACCTCCAATAAAAGGTACGCTTACAGCATTGGCACAGTCCAGGTACGTGCCCAGGGCCTCTGATTTTAGAACACAACAACTGTTCTAAAATTTAGAACACATTTTTAGAGTATTTCTCAGAATCTAAACTCTCCTGTTTAAAATTAGCTTTACAGGCTGTCTTAGCCTTCATTATAACATCCAACAATGATATCAGGAGGCTACATTTTATGCTGATCTATATAGTTTAAAAGTCAATGGCTTTGCCTGGAGCATTAATCAATTCTGCACAATCTCAGGAAATTGCATCATACACTCCGATGTGCAAATCTGAGGAAAAGAACCTGGACCTCCCCCATCCTGTATGTAACATCACACGTGTGTGTGTCTGTGTGTGTGATATTCAGCACTCCCAGTGCTTCAGTGCTTAAGTTTCTGTCTACAGTGCTAAATAAAATAGGGCAAGGGAAGGAGTCAGGTCACTGGGCACTAGCAGGGGGGTTGGACTAGGTGATCTTTAAAGGTCCCTTCCAACCCAAACCATTCTATGATTCTGTGACTTTGGATGATTAGTCAGTCTTTGTACCGATGCATTCTACAGCAGACCTGGCTGAAACATTTTTCAGTAGATCTGAATTAGGCAAAAAACCCGCTTATGCTCGTATTGAAGACTATATGCCGATGAACAGAGTCTACCCAGACAAATGTGGATGGGAAAAAAAAGGGAGGGAGGGGGCAGCAATTTTGAGCTCTGTTCTATCCATCCCTACTGAAATACCCATTGAAGAATAACCATCATTTGGACAATTTGCAAGATTAAGAACTTCCAGGAACACTGCTATATTGGTGGATTTCAGGCTAAGTTGAAAAATACTACTGGAGAGCAAGGCATGACACCAGCTCAAATTTATAATACAGTGAAAAAGCATTTCTGGCAGCAGTAACTGTAGTGCTAAACACTCTGGCAGTTCTGGCTAAAGCACTCGATTTGCCCAGGAGAACATCTCAGCTATTGGAGAGCCTTAAAGAGCCCAAGCAGACAGCAGGGGAGTAGAATTATCTAACACTTTATGAGGGCATAAAACTAAGAGTAATAGGACACAATTTACAGGATACTCAGGTAATGAGCTCCAAAGAAGGGGACTGACTTACCTCTTGGCTAGGTGGACATTTTTTCTGGCTATGACAGAAGAGGTGATGAGGATCTGGCACAAGAGAAATTTGTGTGTTTGCTTCAGGGACAAAGGCAAAGTTGCCATTTGTGGAAGGAAGAGATGTGCTAGGTGGTGAATGAACTGAACATATGCCAGCTGCTTAAAGTTCCACTTAACTTACCTTCTTCTGTCTGTAATGTGCCTAGTGCTGTAACACTCCCTTAGGCTCAGCTCCTACTAAAACCAGTGGGGATTTTGCTGAGTAAATGGCTGCAGGATTAGGCTGTTGATGTTTATTATAGGAGTAAACTTTCAGCAGCAAGCTCAGTGAGTTAGACATTCAACTGTGGTTAACGGTCGTGGACATTCTGACTTTAAACCCATTACACACAGTGCTGGAAATTTACCCCCCGGTGTCTAGTTCTGATTTATTTGGCCAGCTGAAATAAAGATAATGGTCTGAGAGTCTGCTCTGTTTGCAAGCTGGCAAGCCGTGCGAGTTTGCTGCTGCTCAGATTGCATCTGAACTGCTGGCACATCTTCAGCAAGCATTTTCTGTGAAGGGTGGAAGAGAAAGTATGGACACTGCATCATTCCCCAGAATTGCAGCTGGTAGTTTATGACATTGTGTGTCAGCAGTCCATGCCCGTGTGAATGGGAAAGGTTTCAACTAGAAATAAATTATCTCTTGTTTTATGGAACATTCATGTGGATTTTTTTTAACTTTGGGGGGGTATTCTAAATCAATAGGCAATCTAGGACTAGCATTAGTTGTGTTCACTCTGACATTTACTTTGTACATAAGGTTTTTACATGCCCTTTATTTTTAGATTTGGATGGGTTTTACCTGAGATTTAGTGGCTTTTCCTTTTGGTCTTTTTTTAAATTTTTCTCTTTAATTCTTAATCTGCTTATACCTCCATCTCCTTCATAGCTACATGTTTCCCAGTATCCTAAACATGGGAGAGTTTTTATGATGAGGTTTTAAATGGTGACCTGAAGCACACAAGACATTTGGACTACAGTCAGGAGCTGCAGGTTGGTTTTCTGAATCCTTATTCAGTGATAGAGTCAGAAGGCGACATTCACTTATTCTGAACAATGGTTCAGCCTGTAATTCTTCACAGTGCCCTCCCGGTACGTATAATACAGTGTTAGTGCTGTACAGTGAGAAGGTTGTCTTGTGTGATACCTGAGAATAGGCTTGAAAGAGAAAGGAGAGTGCTTTAATCTTTTTTAAAAAAACAAAATCCAAGCATTTCCCAGCAGGTGTGGTAGCCGTAGCATTGTATTGCTTCAACTTCATTTTCATGTAAGAGACAGTATTTGCAGTTTCCACGAGGTTTTTGATATCGATCCATAAAGGAAACTAATTTGAAAATAAGAAGGCATCTAACTCTTGGATTCTTTTGAAAGTCCCTGCCAACAGCCTTAGTCTTAAATTTAGGTTCAGTCACACATGGCCCACAGGTCAACTGGAACTATGTCACTGTCCTCAGGTTTAGTCATGGAAGGATTGTAATGTGTATTCATTTCTCACCTCACCACAGACAAAACAATTTCCTACTCTCCTCCTCTCCACTAGGGTTGGTATCTTCACACCACTCCCTTGTCTTCTCAGCAAGAACTAAACATTGCTGTAAAGTAATTCATCAATATACAGAGGGTAAAATTTGTGAGCATTTCTTACCGGGATTATGCAGAGATGCTTCAGCCACCTCCAAACATTCCTTCATCTCCTCTGGCTCCCTCACAGCCTCGTTCCCACATGCTCAGCGTGGCTGTGCTGGTTCAGTTGTCTGAGGGGCTGAGCCAGATGGCAAAATATAACTGGGTTTATAATAATCTTTTAAATGTTTTTATTGGTGTCGTCAACGAAAGAAATGCTTGTGAAACTACTGCCTCAGCATGGCTGTTCTTCATCTGAATATAGCTGCTTCTATCTCAGACCTGAAAAGGTGTTTATATGCCCCAAATCACATCTGTTCTTTCCAGTGATGTTTGCTGATCTAATAAAATGTATTGCTTCTCCCTATAAACCCTGTTTGTAATTGTAAAATACATGTGATTACAGACATGTTTGCTTACCTAACTTCTTGAATAATTTCCGCAAAGCAATGAAAAATACAGGGTCTTTACAAAAATTTTACAAATGGCACATGCCTAGCTCAGTTTGAACTGTGTCGGTTTTCATCTGAACTGCTGTAAGAGCAGGAACTTGCTAGAGGAACAGAAAGAAAAACCAGGCTGCTTTTATGCCAGTAACTGGAAAAAAAAATAGTCTCCCCTATGTAAGGGCAGTAATACAGTTTACCAGATCAGTCTGTAAATATATGGCAAGCCTTTATTATTATCCAGAGGAGAACTTGATCTATGGTGTGTGCTACTGCAGATATGAAGAGCCTCCCTTTCCAGATGAAAGTCAGCTCCATGGATCAGCTCATGACTAATGCATGGTACGCGGTCCTCGAACTAGCATGGACTAACAGAAACTACTCCTGCAGTGGGCTGCAGAAAAGCCCACAATCTCAGCAAACGAAAGGTGTATATTTAAATTAAAGTCAAATATTAGAGTGTAGAAGAGGTCCCGGCAGACTCTGCTAGTCTAACAAGTACATTTATTTTGATTCCTCATGCATCTGCAAAATGACTACCACCTTCTTGAAGTTCCTGCACTAGCTCCACGCACATACATTTACATGGCATGCGTGGCTTCAACTTGCATTAATAGGAATTGCATGGCTAAAGTCTCACAGAAGA
The DNA here is from genome assembly GCF_034638445.1 of Ciconia boyciana. NCBI lineage: Eukaryota > Metazoa > Chordata > Aves > Ciconiiformes > Ciconiidae > Ciconia > Ciconia boyciana. The sequence goes on from NC_132948.1 coordinate 11,238,310, forward strand.
AGCTGGAAATTCAATTTAAGTAAATAGTTGCAACTGGGATAGCACACTGTTTTCATGAGGCTCGCAGGGAGGCAGACCTCACACAGTATGACTCCAGCATATGCTTCGGTGTCAGGCACACGGTTTACTGGACTTTTACCAGCATCTGGCCTTACTGAACAATAGCTGATAAAGCCATTACTAAGTCCTGGTGACTGCAAACCTCTGAGTAGCGTAAACCTTCGAAACCTATGAAACAGCGTTAAGCCAGACATGGTATTGCTTATGAATGGCAGTCTGTTGAACTACTGGTTAATTAGGTGGTAGCTCTACTTTGGTCCTGTCTAGTACTAGAGACAAAAGCAGGAAAGTTAGTCTAAGTTAAATGAAGGAAAAAATAAACTGCTTTAGTTAAACCTCTGTGTGAGTGCTGCCACTCAGAAATAAAGCTATCCTTTAAAGCAAATTAAGTGAAGCTGGATTCAAACCATTCCATTTGTGAATAACAACATCCGCACAGAGCTTGAACACGCTGTAAATTCACTCCTTTAGTTAATTGACTTTAAAGTCCTATGGAGATAAGTCCATAGAGATTTTTGTTAACAGGTAGACTGTATTTTCAAGATCTGTAAAGCTACCAAATTGCATTTCTTCTTGAACTGTGAGTGGAGCTATGCGCAACTTATTTCTGTAGCTTCCACTAAATCAACTTATAGGGGCTTGTATTTTGTATCCAAAATAGATTTTTTTTTTCAGTTGGGGTGTTGCAAATGTTTTTTAAATACATGACTCTTTTTAATGAGTATTTCAAATTCAAAACCAGCAAAACTGATTTCTTTAGGGGTTTTTTATCAGAAAATTAGCATCTGGCCCAAGAACTTGATGCCTGGTTTGAGAGTGGTACGAATTAAAAGAGACATACTTAAACTGCTCACAGACAGTGTCTATAATATAAAGTTGACAGATCAGTGATTAGATCAGTGCTTAGCAGGCACCCTTGTAACAGGGCTGCTGTTTTAACTCAGCTCTCTGGCAAAGGCTTTCTCTGTGTGAAATGTAAATTAAATGTAATACTGGCAACCTTGGTTCACTCCAGAAAAGCAAAAAAATCTTCCAAGCAAGTTTGCAAAGCAGCAAGAAATAGGATAAGAAGGATTCTGAGAGATACCCAGAGCTAACCTCGGAGATGACCGAGGGGGAAAAAAGCACAATATGCGTCAATAGCTTATATTCATGAGGACATGTCTTAAAAAGAAAATGAGCTCACTGCTTAATGAAGTATTTTAAGCCTACTGAAAACACTGTAACAAGATGTTTAAGACTCTAAAGGGAACGATGCAATTCAATGGATTTCAAACATTCTGTTAGGGCCATGGAGACAAAATACTGAAATGCTCTGACTTACTAACTGAATCATGGATTTGTGGCTCTGCAGTGGAAATGGATATCATTTGTTTAAAGAAAAAGTAAGAACTCGAGTTGGTACCTGGTAAAAGCAGACTTGCAAAGCTTGTACTGAAAATTCAAACACCTCTCTTTTTACTTTGCACTGACATAAGAAAGCACCTTGCCCATTCCATGGTTGAGATACGTTTTTCTGATGTTCCACATTTGCACGCAATAGAAACCATCTATTTCTAAGGAGAAGTATACAGATACAAACACCTATAAATGTTTTTGTAACGAAATGGAGCCCTTACCTTTGCTTGTTAGAGGTACCACAAGGAAAGAGTTGGACTTGAATAATCTTTTTTTGGTTGGTAGTACTGACTGCCCATACAGTCTTAAAGCTGGTAATAAGGGCAGGAGTGCTCCCTACAACTCACATTTCGGAGCTGTATGGGACTAGGGTTGAAAAATTATTTCCCTCAAAGTTGTTTTGAATATATTTCCTCTTGAACAGTGGTCCAGGAGTCTAAAGTTTTAAACAGTGAAAGTAGAAATAAATAAGCACAGAAATAAATATGAATAACAGTAACACATGGGATCTGAGTAAAACATCTGGTTAGGTAACAGAAACAGAAAACAGAGTTCTGTAAAAAAAATTAAGTCAGGGTGAATGTTGAACATGTCAACATTCTTCTTCAAGCCACAGAGCACTGGTTCTGTGGCTCTTTTTTCCCATAAGAAAACTGGTTCCCACTGGTTCTGTGGCTCTTTTCCCCAAAATCCCGTAAGTACATCTTACCTGAGTAGCTCCTGCACATTATTCTCCAATTCTGCACAGGTACTAATGTTACTGTTTGTATTACTAAAAGAGGGTCAAATCCCAAAATCTCAGAGCTAAACCTGGTTTTCCCGAAGTCTGAGATTATTCAGAGCTGGGTTACGGTTTAGAAGAACTGAAGAGGGTCAGAATACATGAATAAATTGGAAGTGGGAACGTTAAGGAGTTCATAAACTCTTTTATAGCATTATAAAGCAAAAAGCAATCTAAGTAGGCATGGGCCACGTAAGGTCTATGAATATCCCCCTTCTAGTACTTCCCTCGCGGCTGTTTTGCTGACTGGATGGCTTCAGCTCATAGTCTAGATTGACACTTGTGTTGGGAAGGAGAGAACAATTGAAAATTTCCCTGAAAGACCCAGCTAGTCTAATTCTGTAAGACTAATTTCTTTGTGTAATGTAAATCCTATTTTAGGATCCTGGTTTTTTCTTAACAATTCAGTGGTTATTCAATGGTGTTTCATTCAGCGACTAATGATGGACACTGTTGTTTACAAAATCAAAAAGGCTGTACCAAATACCATTTACTTGAGGCCGAATATATATATTCAGCCAACAATTGATGCATTGAAAATGTATTTCCAGTGTATTAGATTCTGTAACACCAGGACTTTCTATCATTTTGAAGAGCATAAAGGCTTTTCTTAGCTACGTTTTCAGCTTACTGTTTGCCAACTTTGTCATAAAAAAATTTATAACAAAAGCAATTCTGTTTTATATTAGTTTTTCATAGCTGGTATTTCAAAGGAGAACATAAAGGAACACAGTAAACACAAAACTACTTCCCAAAATACTGTGAAAAATAAGAGTCTTACCCTGTATTTCCCACCCTTGCTATAGAGGTGGCTTCAGGCTCAATAAATAAGTAAAGGAGGAAGGCAAATTATTTCTGAGCAATGAGTTCCACAGAGGTGTGACCACGTAGTGCTTAACACCTGACTTGAAAGAGATAAGAGAATCCATGTGTTGGTCCCAAGGAATAAACAATAGCAACAAAAAAAAAAGAATTGATGGGAAACTGGGTTTTAAAGCAGACGAAGTTCTGTGAGGTGTGACAGCACTGCTGTCATGTACAAATCACTGTGATGCCTTATAGAAGGCTTATGGAAAGCTGTTATATTGTCACAGGTCATATTTTGCAAGGGGGACAGATAGTTAGAAAATGTGTGTCTAATGCTGCAGTGGTTTCTGTGGGGTGAGTGGCAGTCTCACCAGGCTGGCATGGTGTGATCTGAGTAACTGATGTCCTGACTAGTAACTTAAGTGCCTAATTTGGTTTTTTTGGAAGCCCCATGTGGTCATTACATGACTAAATATACCAGACACTTGCATGAACTGTATGAGATTTAAGGAGAAATCATGGTATATTTCTCAAATGCAGAGGGCTTAATGAACCTATGAGATAGAGATGTGGGATAAGGTGGGGTGGCATTACCTAAACGGAATCCTGAATGTGTTACAAGTTTTGAAGAGATGAGCAAAGTGATACAAATGTTATGGGCAAAGGTGGAGAAAAGGATGCTAAAACATCTTCTCCCATCCCTGCTGAGCTGCTGCAGGGGTTTGTTCTAGAACTGCCCTCTCATAAACATTTCACGCTGCTTTCCTTAGCCCTCTGCAAGATTTGACTGCTGCCTGGAGACACGGTGAACAAGTGGTGGTTCCACTGAAGTCTCAGCAATGCCAGACATATTTTCAAGTTGCTGGGAGGTCCCACTCAAACAAAGAATTCACTAACAGAAGTGACAGTAGCTTTTAAATTGTACAGCACAAAAAAGCTGTACAAGCATCTCACCCAGATTTAGTAACCTACACATCCAAAATGTGGTTTCCTATTTCTCAGACAGTAGCAGGTGATGATAACATTAATCTAATTGAAAATACCATGCAACTGAAGCTCTGCAGTGTTGTAGGGAGATCATGGCAATGCAGATAACAAACCTGGATCTATTTACAGGCCTACCCGTGACAGTGAGGACGAAGAGGATGATGAGAAAAAAGGAAGAGGTTGTACCCTCCAGTATCAGCATGCCATGGTGCGAGTCCTCACACAGTTTGTAGCTGAATCCTCTGAGTTTGGAGGCCACTTGACCTATATGCTAGGCTCTGAGTGGCAGTTTGACATCACTGACCTTGTGACTGATTTCATGAAGGTAGAAGAACCCAAGATTGCTAAGCTTCAAGACGGCCGAGTTCTGGTTGGTCGTGAGCATGGCATCACCACGGTCCAGGTACAGCCTATGATGTATTTGCAGCTTCCGTAGAGAGAGTTCTGGATGCACACACGCAAGAGCTAGTTAGCTTATAAAATTAATTGCTCTCAGAACAAAACAAGCTGGAAAAAAATTACATGGTAAACATAAAAGTAAGTTTGAATGGGTTTTCATTTTTGCTATTTGTCACTTCCATAAAATACCTTTAGGTGAAACTTCTAAAGGGATTTATCCATGTTAATGTGACTAGCAACACAGTGAGATTTTCTGAACAGTGAAACAGGTTACATGATGCACACAACTAGCTTCTTTTAATTTAAGTGGGACCTCATGAACCTAACTGTTAGGAAATTTTACCAAAGATCTACATGTATCTTTATATGCTTAAACGTCTTTGAAAAATTAGTCCCTTTATGTTCACAAAATGAAAGACAAAAATGGGCACAAAAGTAATCTTCAGAAATCTTTCAGAGTGTTCATGTTTACCACCTGTCTCTCCGTCTAACTTCATGCACATTTCTTAATCAAAATAAAGGAATGCAAGCATTGGGGCTCTTCTTATTAACTGCAAACATCCATACTGTTCCAGTCACACTAAGTTTCCTTTGCAGTCAACACAAAGAAACAGGTACTTTTAGGACTCAGCTCCTTTCAGCCTAAAACAAACATCACAAAGAGGTCAAGGGATTTCTGCCCTTAAAATGTCTCTCTCACTCCAGTGACTATAAAAGAGCAGAAGGCGGCTAGCTCCGATGCAGGTAGCTACACTGTAGATTTCTTGTGTTAGTTTAGACAAATCGCACCTCAAATATGAACCCTTTTGGGCTTGAACCAGCTGTTTCTGGCATCAGTATAAAGATGACTGTCTCCTTCTGAGCATGTTAGAAACAAAGTCTTAGAGCAAACCGACAGGACTATTTTGGCATTGAAAAATGCAGACAGGCACCCAGTGGGATTTTCTAAGTCCTTTTGCAAATCTCACTTTCATTTCATTCAGGTCCTCTGTCCATATAAAGGCAGCAGGCCAAGTTCCTATCAGACAGGCTTTGTACACTTACTTAGTCCCTTACTGAGTTTCAGCGTTAATCAGTGTCTTACACTATGTCTTGTGCTATACTGCATTCATAGGAGGTTTTATAGACCACACAAAAATGACTTTTTTTTAAAAAACAAATCCATGTAATTTAATCTGTACTCCATTGTTGAGATGAAGCTGCAATTCTGAAGTGATTGGTTGTTTTATTAAATTATTTTTGTAAATAAAGTAATTTAGCAGCAAATGAGTGTAATGTCTTGGGGGAAACATCAATTATAGCTTATACATGGATGTGACAAACCCAAGATTAATCCGAAGTGCTATGCCGGTTAGAGTCTAATCTTGCTTTACAACACGGTTAGTTGCAGTTTCATGCAAGGCGTTTGTTTCTCTTTCAAGGTTCTGTCACCTCTTTCCGATTCCATCTTGGCAGAGAAGACAGTGATAGTTCTAGATGACCGTGTAACCATTACAGATCTAGGAGTACAACTAGTTTCAGGCTTGTCCCTCTCCTTACAAATCAGCAAAGGAAATAAGAGAGCTATCGTTTCTACCACCTCTGCATATGATATCCTTCATACTCCAAAACAGGTATGATCCAAAATAGTATATAGAATTAATTTATTTGTTTACTGTGCTTTGTCAGAAGCTAGGGGAAAGCTACTTGCTGTAAATTTTAGAGAGCACATATAATGTATGACTTTGTGAAGAGCAGTAACTTCACCTAGTAAAGCTGTTCATCTTACTGACCAACTCCTACAGGTGCAAACACCCATACAGACTGACCATTAAACTCTTCAGAACTAGTCTGGAGACCTACGCAGCACAGGGGAAGTGATGGACATGTCTGGGCATGCATAATGCTGTGGAAAGCATGTACGTGCCACTCAAGACACTTTTTCTATGGGAAAATACGGCTTAGCTATGTAAGCAGAGGTAGAAACCCCATGCCTTAATAGTCTCACAAAGTCAGTTCATCCAAAAGGACCTTTTGGCTGCATGTATGGAAGTTTTCATGATTTGCATTGCTGAAATCTGATGAGTTTGTGCTTACTTTGAACTGTATAATCTGAGGAGTTAAAAAGCTTTCAGTGAGACCACAGAATAAATTTTTAATGTATCTTTTTAATTGTATTTATTATAGAATTGAGACTTTATATTACTAGAGAAAGTGTAACTATCTTTTTAGCACTAGCAATTTGCAGTAAGAAGACAAATTGTTTTGGTCAAAACATCCTTAAAAAATGGCAGGTTTATGAGTGTTTCTGTACTTCCCAGAAAGGACTACAATCACTTTTGTATATTTCACATAATCTTGTACATTTCAAAGCATGACAGAAAATTTAAAATACTGCATTGAGATGTGTTCTTGACCTAGTTTGTTTCAATGGGCTGAATGGGATCACCACTCCGACACATGAACAGCTCTGCACGTTGTATTAAATATGGCATTAGAACTGCAGTATTACAGAAATTCCCCATTATAGATCCTTTACAAAATTAATTAAACAGGACTTTGGAAATATGATTAGTTTATTCATGGGGCCCTGGCATTCAAAAGAGGCTTCTCACTTCAGACTAAAAAAAAGAACTGTCGATTTTTTTTTTGGTCAGCACCTTTTATTAAATTTAGATGACCGTGTCTTTGATAGTTCCTGAAGATAAGATAAATGCCTAAGTGGTCGAGAGAACACAAATCTACAAGAAGAAAATGAGAAGCAGACATTTTGATTTTCTTTTTTTAAAAGACAAAATAAACTGAAGTTAAGCTGTGTATTTATTTTGCCAGTGTCAAACAGACTTAAAAAACTGAGTGTCTGATATGTGCTCTCTTACCTTTCACACATTTTTTTTCTCATCCTCTCTCCCTGCAGGAAGCCATAGTCAGTGCTTGGATTTTGTTCAGTGATGGGTCAGTGACGCCGTTAGATATCTATGACTCCAAGGACTTCTCGATCACCATCACTTCACTGGACGAGATGGTAGTGTCTGCACACCAAAACCTTCAGTCCAAATGGCCTGGGGTAGTGGCGGAAGGGGATGGGCAAGGACCTTTGATTAAAATTGAAATGGTCATCAGTGAGCCGTGTCAGAAGACTAAGCGGAAGAGCATTCTGGCTGTTGGGAAAGGAAGTGTCAAAGTGAAGTTTGGTCAAAAAGATTCTGACCAAAAAGGAAGCACTAATGACATTGATGATGTGGATAGAGATTTTAAAAGCCATGCAAGCAATTCTATAGAGAAATCTGCAGAACAAGAGAGGACAGCACAAGAATGGTCCAAAAACCATGAGGACACGTCCAGTCATGAGGACAATGCAAACAAAAGCACAACTTTCATATCTCCCATTGATCAGGAGTCCCTGGAGGATGGCCAGCTCCAAAATAACCCAACTATCTTCACAGGTTTCCCTACACAAGTAGAAATACCAGGAGAAAACAATCCCAGTGATCTCACATTGACTTCAAGAGGATTAACAGATTTGGAGATTGGCATGTATGCCCTCCTGTGTGTTTTCTGCTTGGCAATCTTGGTCTTTTTGATTAACTGTGTGGCATTTGCTTGGAAGTACAGGCATAAAAGGTTTGCTGTGAGTGAGCAAGGCAACATCCCCCATTCCCACGATTGGGTCTGGCTTGGAAATGAGGTTGAACTGCTGGAAAACCCAGTTGACATTTCGCTTCCGTCAGAGGAGTGCACTACCATGATTGACAGAGGAATGCAGTTTGAAGAAAGCAACTTTCTCCTTAATGGGAGTTCTCAGAAGACTCTTCATAATCATATCCTCAGATCTTCTGAGTACCTTTGTGAAAAAGAAGTTAAAAGTGAACCTATAAATCCTTCTGGGCCAAAGCAGAAGCGAGTAAAGTTCACTTCATATACAACAATACTGCCGGAGGATGGAGGCCCCTACACCAACTCAATTCTATTTGACAGTGATGATAATATTAAATGGGTATGCCAAGATATGAATCTTGGTGATTCCAAGGAACTTAGGGACTATATGGAAAGACTGCAAGACAATATGTAAAACTACTTTCTTATGTTTGTAATCACCTTTATGCCTTCTGTTTATGGATGGTGGAGCAGTCAGTCCAGTCAGCAATAGGAACAAGACAGTCCAACCTTGGAGTTACTGAGATGATAACCTGATACCACTGAGCAGGTACAAGAGGCTGGCTGAGTTAAACCTGTTTCACCACAAACCAGGATGTGCCCCTAAAACAGCTACCTGTAGGTGTTGGCGGTGTCACACATGATGGCTGTTTTTGTATACTGCCTGGTACTAGCAAAATGCTAATACAACTACGCTCAGACTCAGAGGAGACTTCATTTGTTTGTCATCTCTCATGATAAATGGTAAATCAGAAAAGAAAGGGATATTTGTTTGCATTGATTTTTCTAGTCGTCGTCCTTTGTAAAGCACAGTGGACATTTCTTGCTTACAGCCTGAAACAAGGCTTACATTAAAAGGGATCTGAATGAATCTAATTTTATTGCCTATGTGCAATGCAGCCAAGTAGTCTTATTATTTTTTACAGATATAAGAACCCCCATGTGGTTAATTTCTTTTCCTATCGTTTATGAGTTTTATTTGACTTAGGGAACATTAAATATTTTCTTTGAAGGGTTTTTTTCGGTTGTACCAAAGTGTAGTACAGTAATATTTATAATGATTTAAGTTTTCTATTCATCTGCATCAGCCCCTAGAGATACCTCCTTCATCACTGATTATCTTTCTCCTTTCCGTATGGGTATATGGGTCGTTAGTATTTGAAACATAGAAAGGTATTGGAACTCTTACTGGGAAAGGGTTGAATCTTCTTACAGGGAACTGTAAATACAATAATAAACCCTGGAAAATAAAAACCAAGGAGTAGCCCTGGGTTTACTTTTGTCATTGCTAACATGAAAAAGTAACCTGCAACAAAACAGCACATACTTCAAAGGAAAATGCTTTGCTGAAACAGCAGCTTGGTTGACAATACACATTATTATCAGAATGAGAAAGTCAAACGTGGTATTGAAACGCATAGACTAGGAAGGAGAGTTCCTAGCAAATAAGCAAAGGCTTGGAGTCACTGTTACTCTGTACTAATGCATTGGTGGTAGAGTTTAGCAGGACAGAGAAGTCCATGCTCAATGGCTAATGCCCCAGACCTTGTCTAAAACATCTCTGACCATAAGGCCGTTAAAGAGAAAAACTTTACACCATGTCTCATTAAAAAAGGAAGAAGGAAAGAAAAGACACACTGGGCACGTTATAAAGTGACTATTCCCAATTTTAACAAGGAAAACATGCTGGAGACTCAAAGCTGCCATTTCATATGCATTACACATATTTTTTTACTGAAGGATGACTGAAATAACTTGAAAATTACAGTTAGAAAAAACCTGAATCTACATAGTACTTAACAAAAACAATAAAGCACATGTTCTTGTGATGGATCCTGTGCAATAAACACAAGATCCAAATTACAACTGCCTTACATACCGTAGTTCCCATCTTTTAGGTAGATCAAGCTAGGATTTGAATTTTATAATTCAGTTCTGATATTAAAACAGACCAGACAACCTTAACTATGGGAAATTCTGCATTTGGATCCTAATCCACAACTGAGAACATGTTTAATATAACTGCTGCAAAACACAAGAATTTTAATGGTGAGACTAGAAAGTGAGGACACCAGGCTTATATAAGTGATTAGAGACTTATGTTTGCTGGCACTGAACTGCATAGTGAGGGGATGGCATCTGTTATAATCTAATTTTAAGTAGATAAAATAATAGACCACAGAGATGCTTCTGTTTCATAAGGGATGCAGCACTTGTGCGTCAAATGAAATCTTGGGTTGTTTAACAAATGTTCTCTCCTCTTTAAATGATCCAGACCTCGTAAGGAAACATTAGTTCCTACTATGATCCTTATTACTAACAACATAAAAATCCCTTTTTAGAATTTAACATCTCTTCCCAACATGTTATTTTGTATTTGGCCCAACCATAAGCCAAGCGTATTGTCTGCACAAGAATAAATGAGTATAAATCAACCACAAATAAATTTAGTCTTGAAATCAGAGGAAACAACTTGCTGATGGTAGTGTCAGAGAGCAACAGCACAGCTGTTTTTGTGAATGCATATCCACCAGTTTACCAGTGAAACTATGATCTCACAGCAGTGTACTGGACTCCATGACCCATTTCTTCACTGTGGCCCCAGTTCTGCGAAGTACACCAGCAGATGCTGAACTCCATCCCTAGTCAGTGCCACATAAGCATGCCGAGTGCCAAGGGACTTGCAGTTGTGCTTAGCTGCTCTTCTCACTCATTAATAGGTAATGGAAGTCAACAGCTTTACTTACTTGTTCAGCAAATTTCCCTTCAAGGGCTATGGCTTGAAAGACTGAGGATCGCTAAGTTAGGCTGCCTCTCTACTGTCGTATTGTTGTGTCCTTGAACTTGTACCTGAGGCCTAATCCCTGGTTGTCCATGGTACCTACAAGCAGCTATAGGTTCAGGCTGCACACTAGTGTGTGGAGGAAGCACAGTCTTGCACGCAGCGTGGCCATTGCTAGAAGCCACCAAAGGAGACCTCAGGCTTTTTTCAGCATTTACTTGCCATGTGGCTTGCAAACCCCTGTGCTTTCAGATGTTGCTGCTGAAGACAGTTATAAATGCAGGGTTCCAGGACTGTTAGAGTTGGACCAGAAATACTTCCATTCTGGTGTTTGACTGAGCAGGTATCTAAAATACACTCTGGAGCACAAACTGACGTAACTAGGGTCTGTGTTCTATTTACCATAGGGTGGTAAGCCCTAGCTCAGTACAGCACCTGTCAGCGCGGTCGTGAAGATCTGCAATGAAGTTCTTAGCTGGCTCAGTGGCTGAATGGGGGGCTTCTTTACAGTCATGACTTTTGCAGTCACAGGCATCATACACCTATCTATCCCAAAGTTACATTGCAAATACAGCCTGTTAGAACGGAGTACAGCCACTACTGGTGATCAGTCAGCTCAGCAATGGAATTGGATACGGCCGTCCACAAAAAGACCCCTCTCCAAATCTGGCAATGGGGGAAAAGAAATCTACCACTGCATATTCAGATAACCTTTTTTTTTTTTTTTTTGCTTTACATCACTTGTTGTTACATGAAAGTTCTTACATGGAAAAATGGCAATACAAAAAACAAAGAAGTGGGAAGAGAGAATTCTATTCTCCGTAAAACTGGGATACCACCAATAAAGTGGAGTTGTTCTGGATTTATGCCGGTTTAAGCACTTATGCTAATTCTCATAAAATCAAAAGGAAAATAATTTATATGAATATATTTGATGCAAAATGTAGTTCTGAGTTGATCAATCCTTTTAAAATGAAATATCTCAAATTTTAGTTTCAAAATGATGACATACTTTAAATGTAAGTAAATTTAATTTAAAATTATTTTTAAATCCCACAGTTTTCTGATTCACTTACATTTTTTTAAATGACTCTTTTAAAATAAAGTCTTTTATTCGTGGAATATATAATATTCCACTTTGCTGTTAAATGAACAGCATTTATACATTGATAAAAGAGTCTCTGCTTTGGAGATTACAAAGCAGAGGTAGCCAAATGATCAAAAGGCACAATATAGATGTATGTATGTATGCAGGAAACTAGAATTGTCTAAAAAAGAAAATAGAAACTGTACTGACAGATTAATTAAAATTATGCTTCAGTAGGTGCCCAGGAAAGCAACACCTGTAATTTAATACTGAACAAACAGCACATCTTACTTATGGCATGTATAGAGAAAACATTGTGAGCAAGTTTCTTTGCCTGCTAACAAGGAAAGACAGTATGTAGTACCAACACATACACCAGGAGACACCCAGGACAAATTCTATAAGCAAAGAGTGGATTAATGGAACATGGGGAGTTTGCAAATTTCAAAAATAAAGCTGATGCCAGACCCTCAACTCTTGTAAATCAGAGCTGAGTGATTTATGGCAGCTGAACGCTGGCACACAGAGACTGGAGAAGCAAGAGCTAGTAGTTTTCATCTGCGCAGAACTTTTTGTTTCATTGCCCATCCCACACCGCCTAGCTCCATGTGGCTTGTCTACACCTTCTTTCTCATTTAAGTAAGAATTTAGGAAACCAGTGCCCTGCTCTCCTCTTGATGTAGAACCACATAGATTAACGTTTTGAGCTGCTGTTTCTTAATTCATATTGGGGAATGTACAAGAAAATCTTACAGCCATACGACACAGTACAAACAGTCCATTATATAATGGAGAAAACCCCTGTATTTCAAGGTAGAGTACCCTATGAATGAAATACCAATTTTTCATAGCGGATATGCTCTTTTCTGAAATATAAATCATGTGCACTACATTGAAATACACTACAGTGTATTGTGAAATGCATACATTAATTGCTGAATCTATAACACTGAATATGTATATACATCACACCCAAGATATTTATACAATATAAGTCTTAGATGTATAACATAACGAATTCTGTACAAAATAAACTGTAAGTTAAGACAATGAAAGAGAACTTTTATATCTGTGTAATTTGTATGCTAAGTTATTCAAGCCTCAGTTTTCATCTTTAAATGTGCCCTCTAAAAAAAAATACTTATTTTCTATAGGCAGATGTCTGAAATAAAGACTACACTCTTCAGAAAAGAAGCAACTGAAAGACTGTGAAAGAAACAGATTCTGCTGGAGAAATAAACATAATGTTCATGTGATTTTTTTTTTTTTTAAACTGACTAAACCATTTTGCGTTTATGCTGGCTGGGTTGAGGGTGATGTGCCCCTGCAGTGTGAACAGTGAATCAGCAGAATCACCATCACAGGGAGTGCTCATGTGCCTCCTTGCTCAAAGCAACACAAATTACCAGATTATATAGTGCAAGGGTTTCACCCAACCTTCCCCGCAAACGGTGCTCCAGCCTTCTCTTCCTGCAGTGAGTGATCCTTTCCCAGCACCAAATGCAAAGAACAGATGAACATATTAAATGAGCGTTGTCTTGCAAAGTACAGTAGAGAGGTATGTTTGGATTTAAAGGAAAAGCTAACAAACGTAACCTGTCCCTTCAGCTCTCCAGTGTGAATCATCATAGGTCAGATTTTTGGTTCAGTGTTCTGAATTTCCTTATGTTCCCTTTAGAATCAAAGAGTCTCAAAGGTACTAAGTGACCACTGACCTCATCACAAGAGCTAGGAAAGCAGCTCGCTAATGCCAAAACAGGAAACTGAGCCTCTGTTTTTAGGGTTTGCTCAAGGTCTTGGAGATGGTGGCAGAACCAGAAACACAGACTCTCCTGAAACCGCCCGGTGTAATCGGGCCTCCCACTGACAACACCGTACTGGACATCAGTGCTCGAAGTGCCCCCATCGTCCTTTTGCTGTTTTCAGCTGGACCATATTTGAGGTCTGATTGTACAAACTTATTGCAAAGGTATGGGCTGCCTTTGTACTAATGGGAGCAATTTAACATCACCTGAATGATTTACTGATCGCTATTGTAATTTCTAATGTATTGAAACGTGTTTTTATGTAAAGTCAATTGGATGAATGGCTTGAAAACTGTGATTTAGGAAGTGCCTCAGAGAACCTAAACGTTATTGCGCTTTGGGCACAAATTCCAGTCGGTCACCACTTGGTATTCTCAACAGTAAAATAAGAAGAAACATTTTTCATAAAGGACACTTTTTTTGTACTGGCAGTTATATTTGGTCCCTATTTGACCATTACTATGACGCCCTTCCCCTTAGCAGCACCTTACTAAAGAGACACCAGTGGATCTATTCACACTGCAGTGCTCTATTCAGTGTAACTAAAGGTATCAGACTATGAGCTTTTACAGAAAAATAGTCTTTACGGTTATATTTTACACACACACAAACACACACACATACTCAACTGTTCAAAACAACTACCACAGTTGTAAATTTTAACTACCAATGTGTGAGTGCGCCATGTAACCGAAAATAATTACCTGCAGTCATTTGGGAAAAAAATAGCCCCACAAATACAGCTTTTTTTTTCTTCCAAAAAAGTGAGCCTTCAGAATTTGGCAGGCAGAAGGCCTGCATAGTGATATTTGTCACAAATTAAAAAGGCCAGATCCTGACGACTGTCTCAGTTGAAACTCCCACTGGTCTTGTTAGGAGCTGGACTGAGACAGGACCAGAGCCAGACAATTACCAGTCAGGTCTGGAGCCTGAGAGGTTGGATACGTCCTCGTATTACATAAAAATGGACCCCGCTGTTTCCAATTAGCAGACCCTAGCTGGTACCAGACAGAGCGAGTGATGGCGTTTAGAGTTTGCATAACTGGTGACACATTGCATTATGTAGTGTTCAAGAAGCTTAAGAGATTTTCTTCCATTAAAATGGAGCCAGTGTGCAAAATTAGCTACTCTTTGTAATTCTGCACCCTCCCAATATAGTCCTTATAGCATAACTTTTTTTTTTTTTCCTATTCCAGTGATCCACGTGTCTGCAGAAGTTTGGTTACAGAGGGAAAAACATTGAGCTGTCTTAGTGAAAGAGGCAGCTTATTTAAGAAATTAAGGCAGAAAGTGGATGATGTTTTGAGAGCTATTCTGAGACTCTTAAAGTGTATCATAGTGTTACTTGCTTCCAGAAACATACGTATCAGCATAAGGATTTATAAACCAATGCAAATGAAAACTTATTCCTTCTGATAATCCTGGGTTAGTCTGTTTATAAATCAATGGGATCTGATGATATAAAAACCAAGTAAGGAGCTCAAGATTTAGTGGAAATGAATGGATATTTTTAATCCTCCAATTTAAAACTTGTAGGCAGAGCAGAATACACTCTCCCGTGCCATAGTATTGTCTGTAGGAAATTTTTTTTTAATCAGTAGGCTCTAAAAATGAAAAAGCATCGGCCATATGAACAAAATTCTGATCTCCCTGAAATCTATGACTATGACAAAGCATTCATTTTCAACTAGGTCTATCTATACTATATTTACAATTTATGCATTCGTTACAAAGAATGATGCCATTTTACAATACATTTACACTGAAATCTTATCCAGTAGTTTTTTCCTGTGCTCAAATAGCACACTAGCCGGAGTTACAGTATGCTGTGAGTAGGATATAATCTTGGCCCCACTGGAATCATGACGACTTTAAATTTTTTTATAGTCGCAGGATTTCCCGGTATTCTGGGTAGCGCTGCTAGGCAAACCAAAGCCCACAGCAGTTGTACTGGCCAAAGTCTGACCCTAGCTAGTGGCAAAGGGAACACACATACACACCAATACTTAACAACATTACAATGTTCTCCTGCTTATTGTTCCAGACTTCCTTTTTTCTGAGTACATCTGCTGGTGGAATTTATAGTGTCTGTATTTTCAAACGTATGTACCTTCTTCATAAAGTGAAACTAGTACTTTGTAGAATGTTTTTTTGTATGAGTTTAGGTTTTGCTTTTTAGACACTTCTAGCTTAAAACAGAAAAAAGTCCATTAAAATGCATACCAATTCTTCTTGAGAAGGGATCCATACACTATGCACCCACTACTGATCAAGATACCAGATGAAATACACAGTCTGGGCATAAGTCTAGTGTGGATTAATGTCAGACCTCACATAAGAACTGAAATTTGTTCTTTAGTTGAAGTTCATGGTCTACAATCTTTGCAGTGATTCTCTCTCATCACCGAAAACATTACCTATTATGAAAGGTGCTTTAAAAAGTGAAGCATGAGTTAATTGCATCTTCTTTAAAAAGAATAAACAAACAGAAACCCCATAATGAAAGCTTAACCTCTCTGAAAAAGTACAAGGTGGCATTATTGTTCATTATGAATTAGCAACTTATTAAAATATTCAAAAAATTGTAATATATATAAACAGATGCCACTTACTGTACTGCAGGCTATAAATCAACCTCTCACTTGAGGTAAAATATTCCTCCTTCCATGGAAAATTAATTTTGACAAGGTACTTCATTTTATTTCCAACAGATAGATTAAGAGTGTGTTCCATTTTCACAATTTAATTCAATTTCAGTATACAGTGAATGGTCAGAGCCAAAATCCAGACAGGCAGGCAAACTAAGGCTAGTGCAAGGAAATAAAACTATAGCAGGGAACGATTTGTTGAATCACAGTTAAGCCTTTGTTAATGTTTCCTCTTGGTTTGTATAAACTGGGTATAGGTATCTTGCTTAATCCCAGGTACAGTAAACAAGACATATTTATACCACTTATACTATGCTACATATGCATGTAGCATACATGCATACATATGGCATCATTACCAATATCTAGCTGACAGCACTAAATTGGCCAATTTAAATGAAAATGTTGTGGGATCTTTTTTTTTTTTAAATCTAAATCACTTGTTCACTTCCAAAAGCCTGATTTACGAAGACAGGTTACAAGAATCTCTTTTTCTGGAGGAGTTTAGCAAGGACTAAAGAGATTGCTACATAGCAGGATACAAAAAGCAAAATTAAGAACTTTATCCAAAGCCAGAGGATGTTAATTCTTTTGACATCAGTTGTTGAATAAAATGGGACAGCGAGGATCCCCACCCGCTCTACTGTAAGCACAAAAGGCCGTTTTCAGCAGTTGTTTTTCACCGAAGAGTAAAGACACATTGGTACTGCTACCTTACAGGTAGCCCCCCACCTTACAGAAGTCTGCCTACACAGAAAGAGAGGGGCCTGCATGACAGGAAACACAGCGGTGCTGCACCCTCTTTGACTCATAACCTTCCGAGCAGGGGAGGGGAAGGTGCTCAGCAGGGACTGGGAGAAATCAGAGCTCGCCCAAATACCACTTTGTTGAAAATACCCAGAGCAGCCGTATTAGCACGTTCTCTGCTGGCCACAGCAGAACTGTCAGACACCGTGGCCTGACTGATGACTCGAGGTGAGCCTGACTCAGGGGAGGGCTGTGTGGGGGACTGCACCCAAGAAGAAAGGAGACAGCAGACCACTGCCTACCTGACCAGGATCCACAGGACAACACACAGTCTTCCTCACACGTTACCAATCTGCATGGTTGCTTTTCCTTACCTTGCTGAGGCTCATTCTGGGATTTGCTATACAGTTGTGCAAAAGCACCATTTTGGGTTGTCATTAATTAGCTAGTAAGTGCCCCATATGATGGTGACGCAGAAGAAGACAAGACACAGCACGCGCAGACATACGTGCATGGCATGGCTCTTTGTTTCTTGGTCTTTGCCAGTGAGGGCCTATACTGGTGTCACTTCAATGTCCTGAAGGTCCCTGTGTGTGACACAAAAATGGCAACAGCTGCTGCGGAGTCCAGCTCTGTTACACAGCAAGTTAGTGAAGGGACATTTTGAAAACACTGCTCACACAAGGCTCTGACAAAGTCACTTCACTGAAAAAAAAAATCTAACCTGAGAATTGCTACATTGGCTCACATTAATGGCCATCTAACGCTGACATCCTATTAAAGTCCATAACCACAATGAGATGATTCAGCAAATGTCCAGAAAACCTACAGCGTGGGTTTGTACAATAACATCTCTGTGAGACCAGTGGGCAAAAAAAGTTTTCAGCCAATGCCAGATAAATACAGGCTGTGGTTCAATACAGCAAACGCAGTTACTTTTCTAAAACTGTTCCATAATGTAAAAGCATGGAGGTATATATACTTGTTTAGGTACATTGTTACATGATTACTGGAAATAAATGCATAAAATGAGCTCCTTTGTCTGGCATATTCCTAAATACTGTGTATGGTGCCTGTGTTGACTCTCAGTTAGACCTGGCCCAGTGCAGAAGAGGGTTGCTCAAGTCCTTTGCTGGCTTTGAGCCATCTCTAATGCATCATTCTAACTTAGCAAATTGTTTGAAAGCACCAAAGCACGCATCACCAAAATATAGACTAGCAAAAGATTTCAGGCTTTTAGGATTTGTGCCAGAAGCAGCTGAGCACATAACTAAAGCGATTTAATTTGCTGCCCCACAGAAGCTGCATTCCTCTAGATAAGGTTTCTAAAAACCAAAGTTTCTAAGGGCATTCCCTGATTTGGAAAGAGTTCATCTTATCTTGCTGCATTTCTTTCTGTTGACACCACCAGCAGAAAGTATATTGAAAAAGAAAAGTTGGCAGGATACCTGATCATGGTAGGGATGTAATGAGCCATTTCGGGATTCCTGATTACTTTTCAAATAGGAAGATGCTGATGCCTACCACGCTGAGAGCCATGCGACTGCTCCATCTCCTGGGCCCTGTCTGAAGGGGCTCGGAGATGGGCTTCCTTGGGGGACTTGCCTGCACCCGGGTGCCGATGTGCGGTACATCAGAAACCGGACAGTGGCAGCATAGCAGGAGAAAAAAACTTTATAGTGAACACAGAAGCCTCATGTGCTGGTGAGGATTTTGCACATCAATCACAGATGTGACTATAAATCAGTCAGCCCTTCTCTTAACAAGCCTGTTATACACCCAGGAGCCACCATGCATTCCTGAGACAACTGCCTCCACTTTAAACTAAGCTTCATTTAAATAAGGACACTTGACATAGTATTTCTGAAGGCAAACAAGGATCAAAGCAAGGATTTTGCTGTATGTTCAGCTGTTATTTGACTGTGCTACCTTTTTTTACTGTGGGTTACTTTGTTAGGCTCTCGGTCAGTGTAACTCATCAGGATGTATAGTGTTTCAAAAGGAAATGCTAGTGATCTGAGTCAGCACTGTACGTACCAGCAATCCGAATAATGGAAGTATGTTTTTGTCAATATAATACAGTTTGTAAGTCAGGTAGTTCCCTTGACTTGCCAGAAGCTGATAGAGTGTCCATACCTAGAGACATACAAGGGCATGGGGATGCCTTTTGCCTTCATTTTCTTCCATTTTTAAATATCAAAATTTTGAAAGTACTTCATGCAAGCCCTTGGAGCCATTCAATCTGCCCAATAATTTGGACTCATTCTTAAAATTAATCACCTGCTGCTTATGTTCACAGGCTGGTTTTTTAGCAAGGATACAGGACTTTTCTATGACAGAAGAAGTCCCACGCTCCCTAGGACCTGAGCTAGCAGACAACACTCCTCATATTAAAAATTCAAGCCAGAGGATGGGTCATGTTGAGAAGAAGGCTACTATGACTTACACTTAAACGCATTATATCTGGAGGTTACACAGATATTAGGTGTTTCTGCAGTTAAAGGACTGGCAATTTTCATGGATTAAAAAAAAAATATTTCTACCATTTTGCTTGGAAATCCCTTTCATGAAAGGTAACAACACGTAGCACTAGACAAGCATTTTTTTTCCTGCCAGGAAAGAAAAAAACAGAGGCTAGAAACACTGAGGTAGCCACATCAGTAAAGAAGCTGGGAATAGTTGGCATTTTCTCAGTAACAGCATCACATACTCTGTAAATGATACATCATGCAATTATCTGCACGCTGTAAAAAGAGAAAACAGAAGAATAGATTCACAGCTTTTTTTCTTTTTTTCATGAATGGGGCAAATGTGTTAGAAGTGTGCCAGATCTCCTAATTACTTAAAACTGTATACTTTTTACTGAATCTATTTCTGCCTGGTTTAATCTTTTTTAACACCGCTTTTATATACTAAACCTGGCTTGCCTTTACTGTGAGACTTGTTTGGCTTTGTAGTCAGGAAAAAAAAAAAAATCTCACAAACAAAAAATGTTGCAGTTGTCTTCCTACACTGCAGTAGACCAGGGAAAGGCGGTAGTCACGGACCCTTCTGCTGTTCAAGGGGGAAGAAGAGTGCACAGGCAGGGAGAAATACAGCAGATACCAGAGCCTTGCCTTCCTGAGCAACTGTCCCCAGGCCAGGTTGAGAATGAGGCCCCAGTAAAAAGCTACTAAGATTTTCAAATATTCTTTGGCAGCTACATCCATTTTGATGTCTCTTACAGTATGCAAATACCATTAACAAATCTTTTAAGTGGGAAGAAGGCTAAATCTTCCTGAAAGCTAACAGGGCTTGTGCTCCCTGGCGCCAGTGGGTCACATTCTCCAAAGCATCATAAATTATTTGTGACCTTGACCTACCAGTCAGGCAGCACGACTTAAGTCACATTTACAGGTTTTTTGCTTAATCATTACAGCAAGAAAAGCTTATCAGAGCTACAAAGACAGACACCTGTCACTCACTTTGCCACCTATACTGAGGAGCATTTGGTTCAGCTATTTTGCTATTGAGCAATATTAGCTTTGTTATCGTTCCTGCAAAAGAGGGTACTTGTCCATACACCTAAATTAGAAAACACATGCTCTGTCATTTCTATTGTAGTCATAACCTAGTGATCCATTAAATATGAACCAGTTCACTGAACAGAGAAACTAAAATGATAAACAAGCCCCCAAATTAGTTAAAAAAAAAAAAAAATAATGCTTTGGGCAACAGCTTTTTATTTTTAACTCCCATCTCAATGAATGCATCCAATTAGTTTCAAAACCATGCATCTGCTTCCTCCTTCTCTTTTCTTTCTCCTTTGGAATGGAGACGTCTTTCCAAAGCCTGGAAAAGCTACTTAGCTCTGGTGAGACCACATCTGGAGTACTGTTTTCAGGTCTGGATGCTCCACTATACGAAAGACATGGACATACCGGAGCAGGTCCAGTGAATGGCCACGAAGATGATTAAGGGATTGCAGCATCTCACACGTGAGGCAAGGCTGAGAGAGCTGGCACTGTTTAGCCTGAGAAGTCTCAGTCTCTCAGAGGCAATCTTAACAATGTTTGTAAGTATCTGATGGGAGGGAATAAAGAAGATGGAGCCAGATTATTCTCCATGTTGTTCAGTGAAAGGACAAAAGGCAAAGGGCACTAATTGAAATATAGAAAAAATTGAGTTAGTAAACACAGGACACTTGGGGATATGGCAGAAGGGGCAGAACTGTGCTTTGCTGTGTCCCTAATGAACCAAATACACGGCAGGGAATGAAGAACTAGGAGTAACCCAAACTACAGAAGGGAAAACACCGTAACATGAGCCTTGGCCAACATCAGCTGCTATATGTCTTGGTAGCTATTAACGTTTAACTGTGCAACAAGTGATTAGTTACAGAGGGTATTTTGTGCACTGCATTCTGGGCAAGGAACATAACACAATTTAAGATATGTTTCCTGAATTACCATCTAGTAGTAGTAGGCAATGTATAGACAGGTACAGAGTCAGGAAACCTCATGGGAGCTAGGGACTAAATGCAATGCTGAGCCAGAGCTCAGTACATCCCACGCTGTGTCAGACTTGTCTGCATGCAGAGGGTTTTTTTTAGGTTAGCTGCACAGTGATACTGGCTAGGTCAAGGCTATGTAAGCATGGAGGTGAAAATCCTGTGCACACAGGTGCTGAGTAAGTCTAAATACCTTTAAAGATGTGCATTATGGTCCCTGTTCTAGTGTGTTTGAAAACTGCCCAAGTCACAGAGGCAATGTACAAGCATACAGTAGGGTGGAAAGAGGAAGACAGTAAAGGTAGCATATGAGTGCTAGGCAAATAGCTCCACAATTTTTTTTAAGGGTGCCATGCTAGTTCAGCATCTACTGAGACATCGGTGTCTGAAGAGAGCTCTAACAAGGGACAGTATTTTGGAAGCCAGAGGAGCTTGGAATCATGATGGCTGGCATATGACAGCCCTAAATAAAGCTAGAAGGACTTGTTTCTGCTCCCGCAACTGCTCACGGTGAAGGTACAATAGATAGCATCCCATACCCTCCATCCCTTGGGGAATGCTGCATACAGAGCTCTCAAGTTGATAAGGCCTACTTTTGACAGTGGCTTCCATGAAATGCTTTCTCTCCTCCCTCTGTAGACATGCACCACTGCCCAAGGGAGCAGAGCCCTGGCTGGCCACAAACCATCTGTCTTCTCTTGGCTCCAGATTTCCCAGCAGCAGCAGAGCAGGACCCAGATCAGACCACACTGCTTGGTTGGTTCCTCATGGCATGTTCTAACAGACTGTCTGATTTAAGATGTTTTGAAAGGAGCTATTTTTAGTGACACATATTACACACTTTGCACATTTGCCTCCTACAGAGGCCGCCCATACTTGGTGCTTCATTGACCCTGTTCTAATGTTGGAAAGCACCTTGGCTGTCCCTCTCTCCTTTGGTGTAATTTGAGGATAAATTAGACGAGACGATGTACAGTAAGTTTTTGGCATCCCTTTGTCAAATATATATCGTCTGAGCCTGGAGCTGCAATGTGCCATTGATGGAGTATCTTCTGTGTGGGTCCTGCTTTTGTGCATGCCATACGCAGGTGTTAGCACATCCCTTGCACACTGCAAAAGGTAAGCAGCATTTTTTGCCATCTTCTTTAGGCCTTTTTGCACTGGTCTCGTTGAGATAAGGAGGTCTTTTTCTAGCCCCCTTCACTTTTCATCTTCAGTTACTGTAAGAGGAATAGCAACTTTACTAATTTATTTGCAGAAACCATTGAAGATTACATCTACTGTGATCAAATCCCTTTAAGTAAAATATAAACCTGAATGTAAAGCCTAAATCAATAATGGACATGAAATCATCAAGTTTAATCTCAAACACAGTGAACCCAAGTAATCACTCTTCTTGATATAAAACTAATTCTGTTTGACAATAAAATACTACTAGCCTGTGCCATAAACCGATGGAACAAATAACTTTCTTAACCCTGACAGTTGCTGTCCAAAGTCATTACATCTCCTCTCCTTAGCCATCAAGCATGTCAGTATAGTACTATTTCAGCTCAATTCCCTTTCTATAAAACACACCATATGCACCAGAACTTTGAAAGAATTTCTTTTTAAACAAAGTGTTATGGTATTTTCTCTTCTTCCTATTTGCCAAAATTGCACAGGTTGTACAAGGAACACACAAACAACACTTACGACGTTCCTTGGCATATAGCTAGATTGTCTCTCAAGTTTAAGTGTCAGTGATGAATGAATCCGAACCCCAAATGCAGGTATCACAAAATCCATAATCAATGGCAGTAAGGCTGAGGTTTCTTACAAGTGTGCCTCAATCTAATTTTTCCAGGAGCCGCACGTTTCCCTCCTGTGCTGGCAAACAAAGACTTTCAGAATTCAGAGGGCTTTGCCAAGGGGTCCACCCACATGCACTGCTTTGTAGGTCGGTGCCTAAAATGCTGCAGCATTTGTTAGTACGTAGGAGACTGAAATGCATGCCAACACCCCACCCAGCACATATGGATGTCTGCAGACACATGCTAAGAGTACCTGGCCACATTCTTGTCATGGTTCTCATATCTAGAGCTCCTTGTGTAATCTTGACACCGAGCCCATAAACTCCTGATGTTATTGATAAATAATACACCAGACATCCAAGATATGAAAGCTGCCTCAGCTCCCCATACACTCCAAGGCCTGCAATTACAGAAAACTGAGCCTAACAAGGCTTAGGGTGATAGCCAACTAAAAACCGAAACACTATTACTCCAGAAAACAGGAGTGTTACCTACGTAATAACTTGTCCTTGCAATAAAGCGGAAGGCTGGCCAGCAGCATGGGAACAAGGAACGACTGAGCAGACGTACCCAGCCAAGGCTCCAAGCAGACAGTGCTTCTCCGCTGCTGCCTTGTGGGGGGGAGAGTATGTAATAATGTACACCCAGGTGTTTGCTGTGGGAAGGCTAACTGTTTGCCAGAACACATGGCACACGCAGCAATAGAAAAGTTCGGGGACATAGTCAGTTCTGTTCCTTGAATTTCCTTGCTCAAGAGTCACTGAATCAAGAGATTATATGTTATTATTAATTAACATGGCATCACTAAAAGGTTGCTGCATTGAGGAATTTTTTCAAAAATACAAATTTTTGATTTAAGATGCAAATACGCAGCAGTGACTCAATTACTTAAAATAACAAGGGGGACCTAACTCCTTTTAACTGTTAGCATTTAACAACTGGAATGTCTATATACAGTCAGAAATCACATCAGGAAGAAAATCTGAAACAAGATCTGCAGGTCTTCTCACCAGTGCTTCTTGGTTCCTAGTTGCAACTGGAAGAAATGATGTAAACATCATCTTATGAACTCTCAAGTTTTGATAACATCTTCCATGCTTGTAATACTATTTTAAAGCATGAAGCCACAACATGCTTTTTCGAGTAGGAGCAATGTCTGATTTCTTTTTTCCCCTACTGGCAGAATATTTCACATTGAGATCAGCGCTAGATAGATCCTTCAGTCTCCCAAGCTTTCAAAGCTCTGCATTTTCAAGAGCTCTGCTTACGTTCAGACATCACACGAATGCAGAGCTAATTCAAGGATCTGGACTTGTCTGTGATTTACCTGTCTGGCATACAGTCTCTGCTCTTGAAAACCTCACTCGGCAGGTTATTATTTTTGTCAAAACTCTTCCAGTGAATAACTCCACATAATAACAGCCAGGCCAAAGAGCAGAGTCTGATCCAAGTCAGATCCATTCCCATACAAGTCAGTGAAAGCCTGATTATCTCACTGCTGAAATTCTGGGGTGGAAGTTAGTGAACAAGAGCCAATGTCTGTTATCATCTTGTTAATGTCAAAGCTTGATTTTCTTCCCCTTCTTTCAATATTTCTGAAAATTTATACTGTCACAGGCCTTGATAACAGTTTGGTATCTCTGAAGCTGAGAAGTTTTAATATTCTGTTGGTTTTTTTTCCCCAGCACTTCTTTACTTTTATGAAAAAATTTATTTGATATGGTCATTTTATTGTGAGAGGAGGAGCAGGAACATTTGCTATTGTGTGAGCAAAAGACATGTTCCAAATAAGTGTTGCAATTTCATAATTATAACTTTTTTGGGTAACTGTAACAGGAATGAATAGCTTTGAAACAGAATAGGCCTTACATTCTGTGCAGGGAGGATTTTTTAATTTATTTTTTCGCTTGAGCCTTGATATTTAGGTTTAAGAAGATCTTAAAAATGGAACAACCAATAGTTTAATCCCTTGTCAGAAAAAAGAATGTCTGTTTCTTTACACTTGCAAATGTATTCAGAGTGATAGTTTAGATGTATAATTATAAAGATTTTGAAAGATAATGAATTTAGTATTTTAAATAACATGCCAGATTTTAAATGACAATTATGGCTTTCTGTGGTTCAAGAATCAACATGCTGTTTTTCTTCTGTTGGATAAATACTCATCAGCACCATGATGGCATTCTGGCAGTAATTATTTAGAGCTTAGTCAGAAATAGATTTCCATTATTACCTATCACAAATGATGCAGAAACCTGTCTGGCACTGAGTTACAAAGCTTGAATCCTCTGCCTGAAAAAAAATCCTTATTTTTTTTCCCTTCACTGGACTGCTTCTCACAAGGCTGGATACATTTCCAGTTTGGGTAAGTGGAACAATGCAGTCCTGGCACTAGTACTTCCCCGTGTCCAGGAGAGTGTTTGTCCTACCAGGCAGTGGTTCAGGGAAGGGAAGGATAGGGTCGGGAAGTGGGGATTGCTTTTCCCATAGGCTCACTGAGCCCCATACTGAACTGGAAGCATGTTTTCCCGCTTTCCAACATGTTCCTATTTTATAACGGGACAGGATCAAAGCTGATAGACACCCATATGACAGTATTTGAACACCCTGATGATGAAAATGCCTATGTCTGCAGTGGGAGACCTAGATTCATGGACTGTTTTTGAGCTGGAGCTCTTGACTTCTACCTGATTCTCCTGACAATCCAACTGTTCTGTTCTACTTGCATCAGACAGCGATTCTTCTCTGCCATGCCTTTCTCTATTTGAGAAAACTTTCCCAACAAAAGGTTAATCAAAAGTGGTGTGTCCCTGTAAATCCCAGTGTGTTTTCACAGAGAGTTCTAAAGAAAATGACCAAGAGAAGTTGCCACGAGATCCACGCTATTTCTCCACAAGTCTAGCAGGAAGCTCCAATTACCAGTTTTCTATGTATCAACAAGCTCTTTGACTATATTTTTTTCCCAAATTGCTATCTGCCCTAGTCTAAACTGTCACAGCACAGTGTTACACACCATTTTACACCATGCCCAGTCAGAAAATTTGATGCTTCTTTGGCACTTCTAATTACTGGTGTTGATAAAAGCAATTAGTTCCAGTGGGTGGAAATTACATGCAGATCTGTAAACAAATGATATGGTTACTCTACACAGTCTATCATTGTCAGCCGCAACTTGCTCTCTTGAGCGCAGGAAAACCTTAAAAGTGCTCTGTCCTTAGCAATGGTGTATATTTGCTCATTCATATGGATTTGTAAACCAACAGTGATAGTGTCAAACAGACCAAGTAAAAAGAGGAAAACGTCTCCCCAACTCTCAGGTAATGTTTCTACACCTGAAAAATGCTGGGTTTTTTAAGCAAAATGTTCCATTTAACATTATAATAATGATGAAATTTCACTGAAAAATACTTGAAAGGAAATGTTTTAATTAGGTTTCCTTTAGAGATGGGAAGAAAACATGTTTAAAAGTCTTTTAGAAATTAAGGGTTTGTTTTGATTTCTGAGTCTCAACTGGAGGTTTTCTATTTTTCTCCTTCTTCATCCCACTAAAATTCTTGGCGAGGGGGATATTTTGGAAAGAAGTTTCTAAACCACATAGCTCTTTCCACTTTAGAGTGGAAATCAACATGGAATTGTCTGAATTTCCTGCAGAGCCCAAATTCTGAGTTTCAGCTAATGTTAATTAGCCCTTTTAATTATTGAATTATAGAATCACAGAATCATTTAGGTTGGAAAGGACCTTTAAGATCATCAAGTCCAACCATTAACCTAACACTGCCAAGTCCACCACTAAACCATGTCCCTAAGTGCCACATCTACATGTCTTTTAAATACCTCCAGGGATGGTGACTCAACCACTTCCCTGGGCAGCCTGTTCCAATGCTTGACAACCCTTTCGGTGAAGAAATTTTTCCTAATATCCAATCTAAACCTCCCCTGAGGTTGAGCCAAATTCAAAGCCTGGTGTAACCCTGCCATGGTAACTGAGCTGCTCCACGAGTAGGCTTGACTCTGTTTCCTCACCAAATGAAAGAAACTAGAAGAAAAAATGTCACTTTTACATCGAGACTTGATTTTTTTGCTGGTCTAGGCAAAGCATGTGGCTCAGTATGGTTGGAATTGGAAGTAGGTCCTGACAGAAGATCCTTGCATGAAAGAGTTGCCAGGACCTTCACTCCAGTTTTAGCCATGGGAAAGAGAGCTGCGCAGGTTACCCACCTGTGATTAAGAGGATTCTAGCACCTGCTGAAAGCTTTGCTCAAAACAGGATAAATTTTTAATCCCTCCAAATTGCCTCTGCAGCTGCAGAAGGTTTCTCTTTCTTTTCTAAAATATTGATAAGGTGGGACCAATATTCTGCAGGGAGCAAAGATCAGCATTAAAAATGAAATCTCTGCCTCCTAAGCAGCTACCATTTTAATGGGAGTTGTTCATGGATTATTCTTCATGGATTATGTTCAAAATGTCTGTGTTGGCTGTTTTTCCTGATGAGTATCCTGACTTTCCATGGTGATGACATGTGCATCTTCTTGTGGACTTTGAAAGGCTATGAAAATGTAGGCAAAACATCTTGTGACCATCTTGTGACATAGATCGCAAAGTTAATGACAAGCTCTGCTCTAACCCAGGGTAAATCCAGCATACTAATTTCAAATTTCTCCTAAAGAGCAACTTTTCCCCTCTGATTTGCATTTTTGGCTAACCCATTGCCTTTCTAGGGTCTGCATGGCCATGAAACAGGGTAATCCAGACATAACAAAGCACTGCATTAGAATAATTTAACTAGTGTTTTCCAGTGTTCCAGGAAAGTTTAACCTAGGTCTTTATCCTCATCAGAACCTGCAGAGATTTTTTTAAATCCTCTCCTCATAATTATTGTTTACAGGTCATACCACAGTAGTACCCAGAATACAGCTGGTTGAGTATTTTACAACAAAATGCATTTTCAGAAAGTAAAGCAATTGACATTGCAACTTAAAATGAGAGAAGGTTTGTTTTGATGAGTTTTATGGGAAGGCTGGCCAAGTGTGGGATGGAATTTCTGGTCAAAACACAGAGCAAAAGTACACCTGACTATCCCCTGGCAGGGGCTACAGGCACTTGAACTTTAACCAGGGACTCTCCCACACTCACAGTGAGTCACAAAACTCTAAGATACCAGGTGTTCTGGTGGAACTTCTGCATGTAAAATATTCAACTGTAATTGGTTCCTTCTGAAACAGACTTGCAATTTCTATGTGCTTGAGATCTCAAAAATGTTTCTGGCACAGCAGAACAACTTCCTAATGGAGGCAAACCTACAAGACCCAGTAAGCAGTGGGATGTAGTAGTGGGACTGTGCTAAGTGCTACTGAGACACACACTAAGAAATCAGCCTCTGCCCTGAAGAGGCTTATCGTCATCCTGCCTTATCGTCATCCTTGTGTCTTAAGTGGAGAACAGGCCAACTGAGATGTGGTCATACACAGAGTTTCACCCACACGGAACTGAACCCAGAACTTCAGGACCCTGTCCAATGTCTTTTGCATATAATCATCATTCAGCTGCCTTTCAGCTGACTGGCTCTCTACCATAAGGTCATATCATAAACTGCAAACAGCCCTAAGGATGAAACCATTGATCTCTAATCTCTAGCTTTGTTATCTGTTACAGTCTCTTTTATAGTCAGATTTCTTCTGCTTTTATTACTTTGTCAAACAACATGCTTTTTTCTTTAAAACAAGTTTTTTTTCTCGCTACTGGTGCAACATTTTCAATTAATGGTATTTGAAAAGATCACAGATGGGTGAACAGGCTTGGAGAAACCAAAAAATGACCTGTACCAAAATGTCCAAAATGTGTGAAGCAATCCTATCTTTATTTTGACGTTAGATAAAAACATGAGTACTTGCTTTTCCCAACTAGAGCTTGTTAGAATTCTTTTAATTAAAAACATCTGAAAAACAACTTCTTACTTTCTCTATAAGTGCTAAAAATTTTGAAATGTCATCTTTGAATTACCAGATCATCCTCAATCTTAACCCTTCTTAGCTTCTTCATTTTCATCCACTCCAATGTTTTTCATGTTTCCATAATGTAAAATTACTTGTAATTTTAGTTGTACTCCTCATTTATATTTTTAGGTCCAGCCATTGAGAAACTGTGTGTGTTGCTGAAGTAGGTAAGAACTGCTGTTCTCATTTAAGAAATTTAGAGAAGGATCAAGCATAGATCCATTAGAAATTTTTCTGCCAGAACTAGTTTTCCAGCAGAAAATTCAGTTTCAAGCAATATCCAATTTTTGCTGAAAATACTGTTTTCTCACTGAAAAACTGAACCAGCAAAATGCAGTATATTTTAATTCTGAAATACTGCAATTATGCTCTGTGAGAACTATAGTTCATTTGCCTTTTTCCTGTTCTCTATGACTGGAGCTCTCCTGGCCTACGTCTTCCAAGATGTGGCACAGACACTTGGCAGACATGATTCATTACCTACGCTCTGGTCATGAGCAGAGATGCCTCATGGGATGTACGGCCTGACCCTGGACAAACACTGCAGAGAGTGGCAAATTAAGACAGGATGACAATGCCTATGAGGAACCAACACCACAATAGAATACATAAAGTTATATATATAAATCAAATTAAAACCTACATAATATAGATAAAATACATGATTTCAACCTTTCACTGAAAATTCCACACTTGCAAAGGAAGATAAATTCCACTTCCTGACCGAATCCAGGTAAAGATTCAGTTTATAATCCCTCAGTACCTCAGGGATAAATTCAGGACTAGAATTCTGCAATGAGATTTTTGATTGTTTTAGATGCATTTCCATTGCATGCTCATGCCTTGAATTCTTAAACTGCTTCCTGCTTTCAAACTACTGAAAACTTAAATGTGATTTTGCGTACCCCACGTTCTGAAACTTGCCAGTCCCTCAAGGGTCAGCATGTGTAGATGACTTCTAACCCAGACATATATGCTGTTTAAATGCCCTTGAGTCACCTCATCTAATGTTGCAATTACCTTTCTTCTTACACTGTCGTAGGTGTATGTGGAATTTTCTCCAATTCCCAGCTGCTGCCACCCACATTTATAACTGAGCAAAAGATTTTCTCACTCTTAGCCCTACTATGTTTCCACCTCACAACTTCTCAAATTTAAGCAGTGAGAAAATAATTTGAAAATCTGAAAATCTCTTGAGAGCTTTATTAATTGTTAACAGGTAGCTGAAAATAAGCGTATCCGTGGCTATGCCACAGACAATGAGAATTAACATTTCACCAAGTATTACAAATGACTGATAGTATAAGACAGAGTTATAATTATTAAAAACATCACACTGTGTGACATAATCCAATACGATTCCAAGCCTCTTTCACTATCTCTTTTGATTAATTCTGGCTATAATGCTATAATAGCTTGAGCTAATCTAAACATGGATGGGAAGCCATACCAACAAAACCTAATTTTTTCTTGGTTAGGTTAGTTTTCAGCTGGATCAGCTCCCTACGCTTTCTCACTTTACAGCTGCATGCACAAGGGAGGGTATGGGATTGCACAACCAGGGGCAGGAAGACAGAATATACGGCAGCCTCCATCACTCAGTTTTAGCTGCTAGGTAACCACAACTTAGAATTTACTCATTCCCTTCCCTTCTACTTCTGGTTGCATAACAGCAGAACTTTTGAAGTAGGGCTATAGTTTGAGAAGCATTTAAACCGTTACTGTTAAATTGGCCTGTCTGCTAGCAGAAGTGTCTAGGGTAGCAGGAATACTGCCAAAACATCATGATGTTGCAGCAAAACACTAACAACATTTATCCAAGACTTGTAAATCATGTTGCAAAGATCATAGTAGGTTTGCTAAATGCTAAACTTCTTGTTAGAGCTGCACTAGCAACTCTATTTCAGGCAGAAAATACTAGGGCCAGGCAATCTGGGAGCTATGGTTTTAGACCAGGTCTCCTGTCTTACTCATACACTACCAATGAACACATACTGTCACCCCACAAAGAAGAAAAAGGTAGCAAGAGCCTCCTACTCAGAAGTATCTTGGGGAAAAGTGGCAAGTATATGAACAGTAGTCACCTATTGAAAGGAACATTTCATTTTACATTAGGCCAGGTGAGTGTATTTGTCAGCAGGCTCCAGGAATTGGCTCGGATGTTAAAGTAGTCCCCTGGGTTGGAATGACTGGGGTACAGAAGTACTTTATTCTTCTGCAACACCTGATGCTTTGGCTTCACCACTGTCTGAGCCCAAACTTTTCTTTAATCTGCTGTGTGGGCCAAAGGAGAACAATTTCACTCAGATCTAGGTCTCTATTATAACACTGCTGCTCAGCCACTTCCCTCAGCTAAGCCTGGTCCAAATGGGTCTGTAATTGGAAACACAAAAAGAAACATTCAGCTACAGTTAGCAGTGTGTTAATTATTAAAGGCTAAAGGGCCCCACAGTTATTAATATTACAGTGTGAATTTCTCTTCCTCATTTGGGGAGGAGAGGGGACTCTGCAGTGCTGTTTAAGAACTGACAGAGGTAGTAACACAATTTGGTTCCTTCTCCACTGTTGACACAGTCACCAAAGTAACTGTGTCAAACAAAAACAAAAAAGGATATGCTTCTCTTTACTGCTAAGCTTCCTCAAAGAGTTCAGTGCAGCACTTACAAGAACAAAAGCACAGCTATGTATCCCTGGAGGGAATGCAGAAATTTTGGTCTTCCTCTGAGACATCTAGAGGTCCTTCTGTATGCCCTGATCTAAAAACACATTTATGTACATACTTACTTTGAATATCTCTATGGAATTTGTCGTGACCTAATTACGTATCTTGATTTCAGCGAGATGACTGCATATGCTTAAGCATTTTTTGTATGGTGTTGCAGTAGTTGTGCCATGCAATCCAGAGAGACGCAGGCTGCTCATAATAGCTGATATGGCCATTATTCACTTCCAATTAGAAAACAAGTACATTTATGGATACCAATTACAGATCCTCTAGCCAACATCCCTGTCACTAGTTGTATTTCCATAGGGCCTCTGTGTATATCACTCAAAATCGTACTGCTCTGCACAGTGAAGCTGTAGCAATGCTAACTTGACATGAAGTGGGCAGAATCTGAGAAGCCTGCAATAACTGCAGTAAGTTTTGCACATGGCAGAATGAAGAATTTGGGCTTCCTCCAACAAGACTGTATGAGAAGTCACTATAAATAACTTACCCTGTCTATGTAGAACAAAACCATATTTTGCACATTTGCCATAACAAACAGGACAAGCCATATATGAATAAATAGTGCTTTTTTTTATTTTGGAAGACAGAAAAAGGTAAGGTGTTCCCTCTCCAGTTCACTGAGTTCTCTTTACCTCTGCCTCCCAGTTTCTGCACTGCCTTTAGCCATTCTGTAAACACCCATCACTCTACCACCACATTACCTTACAGAGACAGTGAGCTGTTCCTAGTTGGACCCCACCAATTGGTTATTCTTAAAAAGCAGTAGATTTTAAGATATTTCAGCCCCATGTTGGCACCATTTCCTGCCCTTGAGAGCTCACAAAGACACCAAGGCACGGTGCCACCTGCCTGACACCACAGAGTAACGAACAGCTGGTGCGAGCAGGCCTGAGGTGTCCCTCTGTAGCGCGTGTTCTGCTGGGTAGCACTGCCACTCACGGCACCATGAAAGAGCATCCCAAAGCGCGTTCTCTTGTCAAGACGACCCATTCAGAGCAGGTCAAAATACACATCATCCAGACCATACAAAATTCAGACCTTCAGAAACATATTTTTGTCTCAAATTGAGAGTCAAAGATGATGTTTTCCCTGGGACAGCATTTGAAAGGCTGTTTAAAAATATATTATTATTTTAACAAATACCAAAATATTTCTTTTTCCGCAAAGTAAGACCATTACATTTTGAGAGTTCAAGTCACTAGGATAAAAACCTATAAAATTAAGAATTATTTTGAAATTGCGTATCCACATAAACCAATAAACTGAATCAATAAGAGAAAACAAGCTGAATTGCAATTATAAAGTCAAACTGTGTAATTTACATTTTTCTCCATTAAAAATTCATCGAGAAGCGACATGTGCCATGAAATGTTTCAATTTCGGCAAAACTGCTGTTTTCAATGGAAAACTTCCATCCCAACGTTTCTGAGGTGTTACACGGGTGGGTTTTTAAAGTTTCCTTGCAACAACATTGCCACCCACTGGCTGTTGCGGTGCTGTCCATGCACAAGCCCTTCACACAAGAACACTTGCAACTAACTCTGTTTCTCCAGGGGAAAAAAAGGATTCTGGTCTTGTCCTGCAATCACCACTGACCAAAATACTGCAACTGAAGAGCTGACTCCTCTCTTCCAGAGCCTACTAAACAACAGGAGCCTGTTAACCAGCTTGTCACAGCAGCGACAGCACTGCAGAGTATGGTGCCTTGCTCATTTTCACCATCACTACTACAGCAGAGGACTGCTACCTTGTCTCCAGCTCCACAATAGAACATGAAAGGTAGCTGGAGTGTCATATGCCAAAAATCATTATGATATTTTATCTTAATCTCTGCTGATCAGTTAATGCCCAAAACCATAATGAAGCTAGTACCAGTAATTTGGAGATGTAAATTAACACCACCACATTAGCATCTACCTGGTTGTTTCAGGGAGTACGAAACAAAAAAACAACAGGAAGGTACGACATTTTCATTCACAGAACCTTCACATAAAATATCCCTTATTCATCCCCTAGAAAAATAAGTCTCAATGGCATTTACAGCACAAATTACCTGGGAATATCTTGTAGGAGTTACATGTAGCATACACTGCAAACTGTCAGCAAGAACCTAGATGTGTTGTTGGACATGAGCAAAGCTAGTGCAAGTACAGGAATTCTATTGAAAAAGGTTTTTTCTTGTAATTGGGGCTAAATCTGAAACATTTAAAAATTTTCAGGCAAAACAATTACCATTAAAAACATGCTGAAACAGTTAATTTGGACAAAGCTGAAACATTTCATTTTGCCTTCCTCAGACATCACAAACTAATCAAGACAGAGAAGTGATTCAACCTCAGAAAAATAGTCTTTTGAGTAAGAGTCATATCCATTTAATCTTCATTTACTAGATCTTGCTCAATGAGTTTGGCTTTTATTTCTGATTCAGGATGAGGAAGCAGTTCCCAGTTTTGAATTTATTCCATAGGAATTTGAAGTTTTGCTCAGCTCCTGGCAGCACTTGACAACATCATGTCAAGCCCCTGGAGTTACCCAAAGCAGCTACTCAGGCTACTTTAAACATGATATTAAGATACTGAAATACTGTCCAACAGCAGCAAAGAAAGTGAAGCTTTTACAAGCTCTACCAAGGGCATCTATCCAAGCTTTACCTGAATGAAGATGTCTGAAAGAGTTGGCTATGCCAATTTTTGGAATAGCATAAGAACAACAGCAATATGGCATCAGATCAAAGGTGCATCTAGCTCAGTATCTCCTCTGACAGTGGGCAAGACAGACGGCCCAGACCAAATGTGTAAGAAATCAGGTAAGTGATCCTATCCCTTTTAAGACCTCTGAGCTTCCTCTGGCAGTCAGGGGTTCAGTGACTTCTTCAGCTGGAAACTACAGCCAAGCCATTTTGTTTAAAAGCCACTTATACCTAGCCAATCTCTCATTAATTTGCTTGAGACCATTTATACTTTTGGCTTCTACAGCCTCCTATGGTACGAAGATCTGCAGTTCAATCACACTTTGTATAAAAAATTAATTCCTCTTATTTGTTCTCAACCAGCAGATTGACAATGCCACTGGGAGCCCCTGTGTCTTGTGTTACAAAAAGCAATGAAGTAATGAATAACTATTCTCTATGTGCCTTCTCTGTCTCCTTCATGATTTTATACATCTCACACCTACGCCACCTCAAGCTGATAAATTCTGCCCTGTTTAATTTCTCCCTCTCTATAAGCTATGCTCTGCCTCTGAGCATCTCCATGCCTTTTTGCAAATTTTTGGCACTATTGGTGTGCAGTCTGGTGGCAAGTCCTGTCCACAGCATTCCAGCCAGGTATGAGGGCACCACAGATCACAGGGCAGCACAATTATGTTCTCTCTTTTACTCTGATTTTTCTAATCATTCCTACAATGCTATTTGCCTGTTTGACTGCAGCTAGCACTGAGCTGTATTTTCAAAGAGCCACCTTCAAAATCATATCAATGTTGTATTTTGCCCTCTTCTATGCTTTGTGCCACTGGTGTCAAGCAACCAGCCAGAGCTTGGATTAGGTTCAGGACACTAAATCCTTGATTGGAAAGATGTCCATAAGCTGCAGGCTGCCTAGTGTTCCTGGATGAGCCCAGTATCATTATCACCTTAATATATTCAGGAGGCAAATAGAAGCAAAAGCTATGAACAAGCAGCAGGTCATACTCAGGGAGCAATTCTGCAAACATTTTTCAGCGCAGCATTTCCCTGACTTAGGCTTTAATAGCTTGGTTGTAAATTCTCATAGTATCAGAGCTATCATTTGTAGTCGTATGGTGATGATTTCCTCACTAAAGCAATCCATTGCATAAGGCAGAGTGCAACAATTGCCATTTTTTAAATGGACTCTGTGTTTATGCATACTTTGTTTGTCAATGTTTTGTTAACTGACCCATACGAACATGCAGAACCTCAGGTCTGATAGTGGTTTCCCAAATATTTTCAATAACAGATATTGCTTTGTTACATTCTCCTGCATTTCAGTAATCTGCAGGATGCCTGCATCTAGCACATTACAGTCTAGTTTCCTCCCAGTTAAAACGCACTAGACAAGTGCATTGCATGCCAGAGGCTCAGTCAATTCACTGGACCAGATTCACTCCAGATGTAAACCTACTGCAATGGACTTATGTCAGAATGAAACAGGCTACCTCTTCTAGGAAAATAAGGTGATTTTGTTAATTTGTTTGCTAATATTGCTATTTGCAGATTTCTTTGCTTCTGCTTTGATACTGGGGACAGCTGTTTTCCTTTTTACTAATTTACATTTTTCCTTTTTTATAATATTTTTGTTAATTTCATGGTAAGGGAAATTCTGAGGCAGAGTCATGGATGTCAGGAGATTTACAACAACATGCAGGTTTTTTCTCCCTCATTGTGTTGTGTGTCCTTTCTCTTCCCTTCTTTCTGTATCTGTATCAAACTGCAGACACTAATCAGCATTTTGTCTCCCTCCTATAGCTTTCCGTATGCGCTATAACCATTTCTGTGCAGCAAGTCTGCCTTCCACCTGCTCGTGCCAACAACTCCATAGTCAGCCCCAGAATGGCTGACTCTAACTCTTCAAAGTTACAAGGGGCTACTCAAGAGTTGCCTTCTCTTGCTCCTTCAGTCATTTCTTAAAATGACCTGGCACAGTGGATTAACTGATTTTCCATCTCACTTCCATCCAAGTCACAGAGCAAACTGAGAAATGACATGCACAGAATCAGGCTTCATAAAACGTGAAGCCCCTTTTTCTGCCTCCCTTCTGTACTACTCCCATGGCAACTCTGCCCTCGAATCCCCCAGCTCTGCCACTTACAGCACAGTTTACGTACCTGTAAAATACAGCCTATAATTCTCATCTATGTCAGTTATCAGATAAGATTTTGTGAGCTGACTCCACAACATTACCGTTAATACATAATTCATGATTAATAGCAGCCACCCGAGATTCAGACTCTTACTATGAAAAGCACAGCAAACATTGTGAGAACCAGTCCTTGCCCCGCAGAGCCTGGCAATCCAGGCAGGCAAATACTGGAAGATGGTAAATGGAAACTCAAAGGGGGAAAGGACTGTCCAAGAATTTACAGCAGGTCAGCGTTACAATCCTGCCTTTACCACTACAGTAATCACTGCCTTAGCTCTGACTGTGATGCAGGGCCTGTTTTTGTTTTCATGAAAAGCCGCTTCACATTTTGCTACTGTTTCTGAAAGCAGCAGGATCAAGCTGGAAAGAGGCAATACTGAAGGTCTATATGCGAGTTAATGGGGCTACACACTTAATAGAAAGCGTTTGGCTCTTACAAAATCAAACCTTCAGTTATTGAGCTTTATTGCATACTTCCCATAAAACAGAGGGTGGTTCTGATGTCTCTGCAGAAACTTTGTGGTGTCTCTTAGGTGACATTTTCTCAGAACACAAACATAAAAGAGAGGTGAGATTTCCTACCGCAGATTTGTTTGGCGTGAAGTCTTCACATGTCAGTATTTCTTCACCCCATTAATGAGATTCCACTGTCAGGTTTAGACAGTTCTTTAGATTCATCAGATGAAGAAAGGGGACATTTTTGCTGACAGCCTAGATTCTAGCCCGTCTCTTCAAAACTGAAGGCATTAATATTAGATATAAACAGATAGCTCTAACACTCTGTCTGTCACAGGAGCCTACGCCAGTGACATCTTTAGGAGACCCATTACTACTAGATTCCTGAAGCTTTCTATGTCATCCTGTAATACGGAGGCAAATTGTTTGGTAGCATCACACTTTGAGGAAGAGCCTCTAAAGGCAACCTTTGGGACATCAGTTTAGACTTATACTCCCCATAAATCAGAAAAGGCAGTAGCCTTTCCATTCAGGGCAGTGTTGGAAGAGCATATTCCTCTCAAAAAAATAAATCATTCAGAAAGAGGCAGATACACAAGAATCTATTATTACCAATAGATAAAACTAAATAATGCTTCAGAGTTCTCTAGTAACGGCATCCTCATCTGACAGTTCCTTGGTCGGATCCATCAGCCTGTTCAGACACTAGCTTATACAAATCCTGCCTCTTTCTCCTCTTTTCCTCCCCTCACCCTAATAAACGCACATGCTCTCATCCCTAGAACTAATTCTTTTGCCCCCACAATACAAAGTAGCTTTGTCTGTGGTGGGAGTAGTCCATGACTACTCCAAACCATGGCCAGACACTGTCTGGAAAAGGGCCAGTTGACACCAGCCTTAACAGTGTGAATGTTAAGGCTGGTCAAGCACTGGTGTGGGAGCCTGTGCCCAAGGCCCATTTAGTTTATTAGTTTAGATGCAGTGATGGAGTCCCAGGCAAGAGACTGGGAGCATGGTTCTCCTTCACTATTAATACCAGAGACAGATAATTATCCCACTGTCTGCAGGCTGAAAACAACAAATCAGATTCTGAAATGTGTTCAGCACTTACAGCTGGGGTCAGATTTTTCAAAAGAGCTCTTCATCTATTCAGGTACTAAAATAAGTGACCAGCTTCCATAAAAGCATGCCAGATGTTGAGCTCTTTTGAAGACTATTTCCAATTAGAGATCATGAGGAACATGTGAAAACCTGCCCCGGAATCTTCAGAACAGGAACTACTTTTCAGACATAGCTATAACTGTAAAAATGTACCAAAACCTAGCCATTTCTCCAGGATCACAATGGTCTAAGTCAAGAAGTGGATTCAGTATGTCAAGGATAGAAAGATTTTGCAGGAAAGAAATTAAATTAAATAAAATCATTATTTTTGAATAAAACCTAAAAGGAAGAAAAAATAGTTTTTATATTAGGTGAGCCAGACAGAAAGAACTGCCTGTATAAATATATAAAAAGCAGATATAGTGTAACTTTTAGGAATCGAAGAACCATTTGTCCCCACCAAGTTTAACACAGTCACCTTCAGCTAGCAAAAGTTTCTAATTTTGATCCGCAAAGAATCTGTATTTAATTGGAAGCACTCTTCTGCCAGTTCTGTCATAAGAAGCTCAACACAGATTTTCAAGCCATTACAGTGAGAATAAATGGCGATGCTTAGGTACTGCCTTTGAATCTAGGTCCTTCAATTTGGTTTTATTTCCCTCTTTAAAATTAATGATATATTCCACGTCTGTGGAATAATGGGAACAGAAGTTAAGCAAAGAATATAGCTGTTTCTAACTATTCACTTGCTCTAGAGATTCAAACCATCCATCTTCCCATAATTGCTATCATGGTAAACAGTTCTTTAAAAATACTGTGTCGGCTTTCACAACTATCAGCTTGCATGACTATATTTATTTCAGGTACTTAGGATGCTGAGCATATTGTAAGTACAGGACAGCACTGCTCTGGGTCCAGAAAGAGAAGGCTGTCACTGGTTGTCAGGCAAGCAGGATCAGGCCTGGGATATTTCCTACCTGGCTATGCAAAAAAATGACTTCTTGCCATTGTACCTGTTTGAGAAAAGTTCTGTCTGCTCCAGTAAGGAGGCCAATACTAAAAAAGTCATTTTGAAAATGCAGCCTTATACGATCATCACATCCACTTAACTGATCAGTCATAAGACCTGTTAGTGCTCTCTCCCATTAGTGCAATAGAGAACGAAACCTGCCCTTAATTCAACACCAACAACATTTGCGAAACAGCTCCTTAGGGCTAACAAGACAGGAAAAATGTTCAAAAGAGTGGTAAAATCATACATTCCTGAAAAATATTTAGAAAAAAAGGAAAATACTATCTTGTTATGATAACAAGAAAAATTAACTCCTCTCTGACAAATTATATGGTAGTGTTCAACTTAGCACTAACCAAGGCTGTGAAAGCACATAATATAATTACTCTAACACAATGATTAGCCAGTAATTAGCATTGGCCTATCTTACATTAGAATCCTAGCTTTTTGTAATACGTTTTTATCTTTACCTACATTCATTTAGTACAAAAGCTGAGGCATGCACATCATGGCAAA
Source organism: Ciconia boyciana (assembly GCF_034638445.1). NCBI lineage: Eukaryota > Metazoa > Chordata > Aves > Ciconiiformes > Ciconiidae > Ciconia > Ciconia boyciana. The sequence goes on from NC_132948.1 coordinate 11,278,415, forward strand.
TAATTAGGGCATGGATTTCAGCTTAGTACTTTGCAACAGTGCACTACAGTCCAATAACTGGAATAGAATTTAATGTATAACATGAGGGCTAATTCACATTATCTATATGCTAATTATTCATTTGTTTCTTTACCATTAAATTAAAAAGCTAACTGTTACATACTGCCATCAGTAGGCAAACTAAGGTTCCCTTATTCCATGGAACAACGCTTTTGGTCGTATCTGCCAGATATCTCTCAATATATCTGGAAGAGGGTTTATTCCTGCAGATGAGGAGGGGCAGGCAGGACAGATTCAAATTGGAGTCAGTCTGCTGGAATCACCTACAGATGCAACAGCACAGGGAGCTTATTGCACTAGGGCAATTCTATCTCTGACATTGTCGTGGTTTAACCCCAGCTGGCAACTCAGCCCCACACAGCCACTCGCTTACTCCCCCCCGGTGGGATGGGGGAGAGAATTGGAAAGGTAAAAGTGAGAAAACTCGTGGGTTGAGATAAAGACAGTTTAATAGGGAAAGCAAAAGCTGCGCACGCAAGCAAAGCAAAACAAGGCATTCCTTCACTCCTTCCCGTGGGCAGGCAGGTGTTCAGCCATCTCCAGGAAAGCAGGGCTCCATCACGTGTAAAGTGACTTGGGAAGACAAACGCCATCACTCCAAATGTCCCCCCCTTCCTTCTTCTCCCCCAGCTTTACATGCTGAGCATGACGGCATATGGTATGGGATAGCCCTTGGGTCATTGGGGTCAGCTGTCCTGGCCGTGTCCCCTCCCAACTCCTTGTGCACCTGGCAGAGCATGGCAAGCTGAAGAGTCCTTGATTTAGTATAAGCACTACTTGGCAACAACTAAAACATCTCTGTATTATCAACACTGTTTCCAGCACAAATCCAAAACATAACCCCATACTAGCTAGTACAAAGAAAATTAACTCTATCCCAGCCAAAACCAGCACAGACATGAAGCACTGCCCTAGTCAACAGTGTTGAAAAAAATATTTGTGATGCTAAGGGGCGAGAAGAGGAAAATCTCAGTTGCTTCCAGATTTTGAAGGGATAAAATGCAATGGAGGATAGTAGAGAATCTGTCCCCTTCCTCAGCAGCAATTCCATTATCACTAAGAGAAAAACTGACATTCTAACAGAGTAAATCTTCAGCTTGAACAAACTATTCTGGTTCCATTAAACTTGCAAAATTACTTAACCACAACCTCAAATTTCAAAGTCACAGGCATGCACTGTGATCAGAGAATTTGTCCTTCTGTGTGTCCCTGCTGTGAAGTCTTTCCCAATTGTGTCTTTCAGTGGGTCCAAAATATTCTGGCTGCCTAGGAATAAATACCATATGCTGACAGTCAGGCAATTCTATTAAGACCTGGCCTGCGAGTCCCTCAGGGGTAAGTCTGCTGTACTACTATTCTGCAGCATTTCCAACCTCTGACCCTTCAAAATGCAAGCAAACACGACCAAGAAATGAACTTTCCTCTTGTTTATTATAAGTAACATGAAACATTTAGACCAACACATGGGAGCATCAGTGCCTATTGACAGTGGTACTAGGCTTTGTGACCATACACACAGGGCCAGACATTTGCTGAAATCTTATGAAGATTTTTTGTCTCTTCAAGAGGATAATGTTTGAGCGTGGCACTCCCCAAATCTCCCCACAACACAAACGTGCAGCTTTGCGTGAGGGTGGCACATAGTAACTAAGATAATCCCACATTACTTACAAAGCTTTACACTGCTGCAGTGCTTTCCAATTGATTTTCAAAGCATTGCATAAACATTTCTGCTAAGCCAATCAAGCTCCTGACTCAAACACTGTATCCTTATTCGGCTGTTCTTTCCCTTCTTTTCTTCAGTATATGGGTCACAGATGCTCAACTCCTTGTGGTTCTGTAACCCATGTGACTACTGTAAGCAATGAAACTTATGACAAAACCTTGGCAGATCCTATTAATACACAAGGTGACAAGAATTCGTGACCCAGAAGAGGATCTATCATTTGCTGGCAAACTCTTTAAAAAAACGACTCATCCTCCTAATGTAGCTCCTCTCTAAGAATAGAGCAGTACTGAAAACAGGATCTGTCAATTTGCTTTTCCTATGTTGCTGGTGTAAGTTTGAAATCCAGAAGCGTGGCTCTCAAAGCACCACTTCATTGCAGCCACCAGAATGGATACCTCCCTCTGACAGGAGGTAAGCATCTGCAGAAAAAGCTCATGTGAGAGATGCTAGTAGTGACAATAATGAGCTCAGCTATTGAAGAACATTTTTGTCCCACGTGGTAAGAACCATCAAACTACATATAACTGCTGTAATGTGATTGGAATTTATTTCTGAGGAAGTGTTTTAATATTTGACATTAGGGGTTTCTATTATGGTGCTTAAAGAAAACATTCTCACTGTGGTAAAAAATGACACTTCTGATGAGAGTCTTTAATTTCCATTCTGTCTGTTTTGTGTTTATCTCCACAAACAGCAGGCACATTGTTCATTCATTGCATGTTACATTTTTTCCAAAATACTTTTTCTTGAACAATAAAATACCTGATAAGGGGGAGAAAATATTACAGTATGTTTCTACTATAGCATATTGTTGCCCTTGAAGAACAAGAATAAACCTCCCACCCATAACTTTGCCATCAAGCCACCCAAGTCATTATAAGAAAAAACATGCTGTCCTTATGCAGAAAGAATATGTTAATTGTATCACTTCACCTAAGAATGTTGCTGGGTTTATTACTTAGCAAATACTACCAGACAAAATCAAGTTGTTATCTTTTGTGTATGGATAGCTCAATTTTTTTTTGGAAATGACTAGTGGAAAACATGCAAGATTTCAACCACTTCATTAGGAAAAAAAATAATGACATTCCAGATAATTATATTGCCTCCAAAACAATTTGAGATGCTCCTGTCCAAACTGTTTCCAGGATTCTACTCATTGTTGCAGAAACCCAAGCTCCTATAATGACTGCCAATTAAACAAATGGTGAACCAACAGCCTGTCCATCCTCTCTGTACACAATGTGTCCTGATCATACAGGAACCGAGGCTAAGGCTGGAGTATCACCGAGCACCTGTGGTCTGCATTAACGTTTCACTGACTTGAACAGGTAAGCTTTATCTCAGAATTTGTCTCCTGGACTCATATTGTTTAATGCCGCTTATTTAATTATTAATCACCTTATATCAGTGCTCTAATTGTTCAACTGCCTACTTCTACTCTTCACCATTTCTGCGTTCTTTACTTTTCTCTAACAGAGAGAAACTGGTGTGAAAAAGACACACATTTTATATATATACACACACACCTGGCTGGGCAAGGTCCTATAATGTATGTTTTAAATAATCCAGTAATATAGTGATCACATGACTACTGATTTTGGAGACACTTTCCCTGGGTGAATTGAGATACCTAGGGTGGGGCTTACCTGTTAGAAGGCAGATATTCTGTCCTTCCAAAATGCCAGGTGCCTTTGCAAGTGTCTGTCAGAGTACAAAAGGGAACTGCAGTACCCCAGATTCCTTAGCCCTTTCTGAAAGTCTTGGTTTATGCTTTACCGGTCACTGTCAAGAAGATCAGCCTGAAAAGTTCTCACTCTCAGATTTCAGCAGTGGGAAGTGTTCTGCACTGTTCTGCTCTCTCTGCAAGGAGGTGGTGAGAAATATCAGCAGCTCCCAAAAAACACATTTGCAAATTATGATCTGGCTCTAGTACAGCTCAGGCACAGCAACATTTCTTGTTGCAGTCCATTTAGCATGACACTGCAAGCTGTAGGAAAACGGGCCTTGGAAGTTCATAATCATCAGGATCCAGCTAAAAAATATTTGGAACAGATCCTGAAATAATTACAAGAGTATGTGAATAATATTACAATTAACAGGAACAGGTTGGTGAAGAGTTTCTTTCCTGCTCACCTCTAGAAGAGGAGATATGAGCCTTTTCTGAAAAATATCATCAGCCTTCAAAATCTGCCAAATGATATTATGAAAAATCAAAACTGAGATTCTCATTCAGACATTATTAAAGCAAATATATACATCCCTCTCTCTATGTGGGAGCCACTATCTCATTCCCAATGGTGACACTTCTCTGGTACATCGTTTTTCATCTATCTTGACATTGCTCGTTGCTTTAAAGATGATTGGCATCTAAAATACAGCCCAGTTAATCTCACTAAATTTTACCCTATCCATTCGTCGTGCAGCATTGTTTAATGAAATCTGAACTTTTTTTAGCAGGACTGCAAAACCATGACTGATGAAGTCTTATTGGAGTCTTAGCACTGCAATACGTGGTGGTGAATGCTAAACAGTGAATAGGTGAGGAGGAGAATGGGATTTTGTTTTTCAAGGGCCACACTCCTGCTTTCTTTCCGTGCAAGAATGCAGTCACTTGAAGAAACAGTAAGAGTTTTTCTTCCAGTACAGGCTGGAAGGACCTGATTTCTCGCTGTGTAAAGCATGCCATATTGGCACAGTGTCAAATAGTGCAGAGAGCCTGATGCCCTTCTTTAACCTCCTATATAGGCTCATAAAAGAAAGGAAAGACAGAGGACCCCAGAGCCAGCACTGTCCTTTCTATTCAGTGTTGGAGTGGAGAAAGCAAGTTTAAGGAGTAGTGGAGGGAGATACAATTTCCTTTTTTTTGTTGATATTATAATTTAACATCACAATGCTGGCATAGGATGAATTTTTTGAAACTTCATCATGAGATACAGCTACGGATGGTGACAACAAGCAGTATTACCACCTGGGGACTGTGGCAGCAGGTAAAACCCCTTTCTTCCTCTTCCCTCATTGTGCTCTGACCAGAAATTCACAAGTATGGCTCTTGGTCTCAGGACTGTGCCTATCATTTGATGGTCTGAGAGGTAGCTAATAAATATTTGTAATCAGGAATTAATCACTGAAAACACAAACAGCATTTGACAAATTGGGAAATTACGCAGGATATTTCCAAATGCACAGAAAACCAACCAAAATGCAATGGTGTCACATACTTGAATCCTTTATGTCAGTTGGAAACCTCTGCTTTTGGTCACATAACCTTTTCCATGTAGCCACAGCCACTGCACTTGCGAATACAGACCTTTGTCCTGTACGGTCACTGTCAGCATGGAATTCCAGTGGACATACAGATAAATGCTGCAGATGGCAAATACTCAACACAAGTTTAACCACAGGAATCAAGGCGAACTACTGTCTGTCTCTTGATATAGTCATTGATTTATGTCATTCTTAAACCTGGGACATGGAGCTATTTATCAACAGCAATTTACTTACTAATTCTAAGAGCAAAAACCTATTTGGGCTCATACTATTACGAACTGTTCTTACTGACCTATGCTCTGAAAGCTCTCCATGGAATCAGAATTCTACTGTGTTGGATGTGCAAAACAATTCAAAGACATCCCAGAGTAGTTTGCAGTCTACACCCACTTTCATTATGCTCACTAGAAGCAAGATTACAAGTCATATATGAAAACACTATGCAGAATCCTTAAGACATATCCACAGAGGAATGTCTCTTCACTCTTGTGATAATGGATAGCCAAAATCCAGTTATGCATTAGCAACAGTATATACAGTGAAAAAGGCTTTGCATTTAACTTCACAGAACACTGATCTTTGCTGTCAAACATCAACCTTTTCCTGAACTACCTGGTGTCTGGATGCTGTTCCAAATACATTAACGTAGATGACCAATAAGCAAATGAAGAAGGGCAGAGCACAGCTGGGCACAGAACATATATAGTCAATAATTTAGTGGATTCCCCCTCTCTGCTTAAAAATTCTATTTTGGACAGAGCAGAACATTAAAAAAAAAAAGCAATCAAAACCTCCCAACCCTATCAAAGCAAATGAACTCTGGTGAATGATTCCTGAACTTTCCACATCTCAGGGATATTTTTTCCCTCTCGATATTCAAATTTTCAATCAGTTGACACTGGACAACTAGATTATGTGTTCCCATGATTAGATAAATCTACAGAGAGAAAAGCTCCTGGCATGAATACTCATGGTGGTGAATGCAACACTGTTTTATTTATTTCCTCTACCCTTTTCTATTAAAAAAAGAAAAAAAGGAAATTCAGTAAGCATTCCTGTCATTGCAGTCAAAGACTCAGAATAACAGCAGAAAATTAAATCTAGGGGAAAATACAGCTGAAGAAAACTTGTTTAAAGATTCAAATAAGTATCAGCCAAGTTTTGCTTTGCTGTGGTTCAGATTCATAAACCCACTTTCAGTGGAGTAGGAAGGAAGTGATGATGGATGCTATAATTTGCAGTTGGGTCCAGCAGCAGCGAGGCTCTGTTTGGCTTGCACAAAGTCTCCCAGTGTCCAAAACAGAGTGTGGCTGGTGCAGTACTCAATCCACATCGGGGCAATTCACATGCAGAGCCATTGAGAGCTCACAGACTGACACAGCTGAACCCTGCCAGGTAGCCAGTGAAAGGGTCTTTTGGACAACTCTTCAGAGAGCGACAGCTGGTGCAATCCAGTGGGGTGAGGATGATTTTTACCAACTAAAGACCTGGCTCATCATGTTTATCATTTTTGAAAGCATTTACAAAAGCTATCAAACAGTATGGCAGGCCACTGAAAAGGGCTTTTGTCTTCTAAATGCTCTTTCCACAAGGAAGCAGTAATACACCATAAAGCTGTGATACAGTCACTGCTCAGTTAAATATTAACAATTAAAGGTATACTGTGAAGTTTTACTAATTTTTTAAAAATTTATCAGTTCACAACACAATCCATCACTTAAGGTCTAAATCCCCTGGCAAGAAATCAATGCAGCATGAGTCATGACCTTGAATACATCAATCTCTTATAAGGAACAGAAGAAATTGTGGTAATACTTGTTTAAATAATTCCAATGCTGTGGTGCACTTTTAAAGCTAGGAGCTCTTGTACTGAATCCCATACTTAAAGAACAAGCATCTTTTCTTTGTCTGGACTTGACTATATACAAAACAGACCCTTGTGTACACTGCAGCCTGTGACTCTGCTCTGTTGAAACCCGCATGCCAAGGTGAGGAGTACCCTTCGGAACACTACAGCCACCTGCCATAGAGCGCTGCTCCGTAGGGACCTAGCATGAAGGCTAAGCAATGAAGAGGGAGCCTCACTTCACCAACACACACATGGCAGAACACACCAGTCCAGCTTACCAAAATGCCTCCAAAAGGTGAAGATGGCTCAAAGCCAAGAATGCTGTATCAGGGAAGATATAGACAAGTAAGGCCTTGTTTTCCTAGGTGTTTCAATTTAGGGATGCAAGTTTTTCTACTTAGCATGCGAGAGACGTCATGAATTTCCACTCAGTCATATCTATTTGTTGAGGCATTCAAAGAAACAACTTGTTGAAATTAACTCCTAGCTCACAGCTCCTCCTCATTTTTCCTGCTATGACCTGCATTCCCAACAGGTATGCAGTCCTGTGCATTATATACTGTAACAGTCCTGATGGGTGCCTCCAAGAGAACGGACAACAGTCAGCCACCTATTCCAACACCAGGTTGAGAGCTGGGGAGTGGTCAGACACTTGTGCCTTTAACTTCAACAGCAGCACGAACATACTGGCTGAACAAGAAGGGTCAGGCTTGGGTGTTTTAGTTTGCTATGCTGAACCACTTGTTGTTGGGGTATTGTATTTCTTCGTTCTGTGTACAGCCTTAGGTAGCGACAGCTACCTCTACACATTCTGAATACCTAAGTTACCCCATGGCTAGAGTAAATGCCAAGGAGGCCCTGCAAGGGCAGCCAAGTGCCACTATCCAGCTGGCTGAAATACTTTTATTTTAAATAAATTAACTGGCTGCCTTCCACAGAGGTAGGGGAGGGTAGCCACTTGAATGCTCTCTGCCCTCAATCTTTTTTTGTGTGTGTTCAGTTTTGGATGGCTGTTCTGTGAGACTTGAGTCGCTCTGGCTTGCTGACAGCTATACAATAACACAGCTAAATGGATATGGGTATGGATGAAGGATGCCAAAGAATTAGATTTGTATTTCAGAGGTGGAACTTTTCAGGCCAAATTTGTAAGCTTGTAACTGCAAACATTACTGGAAAAAGGAAGATCTTTTTCCAGTAACACTGGGAGAAGGCAGGAAAACACTGCTTGAGGAAAGAATTGCAGGCTGGGAACTAGACCTCTGAGGATCTGCAACTGATCAATCTGGCAGCCCTGAGCACATTACTGGACCTCTGTCTCACACTTCTCCTCTCTAAGTGTTCACACTTACTTGACAAGTGTTACCTTTTTCAGGAAGTTTTGAGTTTCTTAAGTAATGGAGCTTTTATTAGTGGAAAGTAACTTCAATGACTATATTACATTTTTTTTCCACCTCTGCCAATTTTTGGCTACCTCTAGTATAAATTACTTGAATATCATGAAGAGCTGTTAAGAAGAATCCTGCTCATTCGCTGCTGTTGTAATGATTGTGTATCAGTGATAAACACTCAAAGAGTATTTTACAAATTGTGACAGTAGAAGGTAATTTTCTACGCTATGGCTGAGATAAAAGGCAATGATGACTATAATGCATTTCTCTACGTAAATATAAATCATAGCAGCTGTTTTGGTGTTTGGCTTAACTGTTTCACAGTTTCAGTTTACTAACTCCTGCAGCAAAGATCTGTATTTCTGTTTGGATTAAACTGATACAGGAGGCCCCACTAGAGAGAGCTACTTCTCTCATGTAAGTGTTATGTGCATCATAGTGGATTTTTGGGTTCCTTGATATCTTTTAATTTCTTATTATTTAACACAAAGATATAAACCCTGTCCTAGTGAAGAAAAGAAAACTAAGTTACCCCAGATAAAAATTAGGACACCTTCCAACATTTTTTAAAAACTATTTATGAATTTAAATTGAAACCCTTATTATTTGCTATTGCCAACATGAAAAGATATGCCAGGGGAGATGTCCACAGACATTCACTTTCATTTCTCCCCTGTTCTCATAGCACTAGATGGATTTCTCTCTCCTTCAAAGACAGAAATTAATATCACACACATATAATAATGGAAACAAGAACTAGGATATGAACTGGAGACATTTTGGCCTCCAAACAATAACTTCTCTGGACGAACTAAATGCTTTTGACTCAGTCAATAGAACATTTCTATCTATAGAGGATAATCACACCCTCCAGCACAAACAATAACAGATGTAATGTTTGAGCTGGGAAAAAAGACAACAGGAAGGTGGACCCATCAAATTACATTACTTTAATATACTGGTTAGTTGTTAGGTTGAAAAAAAAAAAAGGGGGCCTAACTCTACACATGATTTGAGCAGCATATTTCTAAAAGTCAGAACTCTGAAAGAAGAGGTAGGATTAGTGTTTTATTATAGAGGCACTGGCATATACTACTAATTTCCTCCATTAGACTCCCATCCTTATTCCCAGGGACCCAGTATTGCAACAAATGCTGCCTGAAATACTACTTCTATAATAGACCTAAAAACTAAATGCCAGTTGGGGCTGAACTTGAATAGAACTTTTTTTTTTTTTTTTTCCCTTTTAAAGCAATCTGAAGAGCTGGGGCCATACAATGTGGCACCTGGCACGCTGCCTGTAGCTACAACCCTCTAGTGAGCTAGCATGTTTCCTCCTGCAGTGAACCAAGGTGATGTATCGTGCCTACTGCTGCCCTAGAGCGCAGCTATAGCATTTCCCCTTGGAAAGATCACATTTTTTGATGCCCTGCCCATCTGGCCAAGGGCAGCTTTAGGGCCAGGGTCTTCTACATTACAGCACCACCTGCAGAAACTCTGTGCTTTCTGATGTTAAGGATTCCTTCTATACTTCATCCTTCTATACTTCATCCTTCTATACTTCATCCTTCTATACTTCATCCTTCTATACTTCATCCTTCTATACTTCATCCTTCTATACTTCATCCTTCTATACTTCATCCTTCTATACTTCATCCTTCTGTGGTGCAAGAGAAAGAAAGCTTCTTTAGCAAGTCTGTGCTCTTTTGAAGTGCTATAAAGAGGTTCCTTCCAGTGTTCTTTCCTCTTGGTATTTCATGTCTTCAGGTGCATTGGCTGAAGATGAACAGACGCATTTTCTCTTAAGAGCATCAGCAGTGTTTCCCCAACCAGCACTAACAGCCCCACCATTTAGGCTGAAAGTTAAATCTAAGTTACAGGGAAACATGAAAAGGAATCTGCCCAAACTGTCTACATTGGAAAGGATCCTAGCTTCTGACTTGACTCTGATGAATAATAAGATGTTGAGAAGATTTAAGTGAGCAGTAAATTCATTTAAACAGAGACGCTTGGCCAGGTAGAAATCTGGTTTCTCCAGACCCTCCAATCTTTCTTCTGATGGATGCTGGAATCCAGCTGGTAATCCATACATGTCAAACAATTCAGCTATGTATAGTACAGTCCTAACTTAAACCACCAGTGTAAAATTTCTTGACGATGGATGAAGGAGGGGTGACAAGGTCACTGCTTCTAGATCCTTCATAAGACAGACTCCCAAACCATCATTCATAGCTGCTTTAATACAGTAACATTTATAGGGTTCAGAATTCAGCTCATTTTCCAGATTTTAAGATCCAGATTTTTCTCCCAGTAAGGTAAAATGAAACAGTTCAAGTCAATACACTTATGTCTCACTTGTTAAGTATATAGTGAAGCTCTGTATGCTTGACAGTATGCAGAAGCAGTAATGAAAACGTTATATCAACTTTGGCCTGTTCAGAAGGACTTGGGTTCACTTCTCAGACAGACAAAAAAGCCTTAAGTCTAATATAGGAGGTGATTGTACATTTATGATATAGATCAGTTCTGTGATCTACTCCCTTCGTTGCCTTGGTTAATTCATTTAATCTCTTTGCCTCAGTTTCCTATGTGCAGAACAAGCAAAATGACCTTTTCTTTTCCCATCCATTTTACTTCTGTATTAGCATGTAACTTCTTTAAACAGGAGCCCTCTGTTAGCTTCAGAGCACTGTAACTGCTACCTTACATTGGGGATGAGGAACACCAGGTTTTGGAAAGTGTAAGAAAAGGGAAACCATACCCCAAATACTTTCTTCTTTGATTACTCAGATTCAAAATGGGCCAATAGTTATGATACAAGCTCAACAGAAAGACTGAACACTCGAATGCAACGCATGCCCAAACGGAAGGGGTGCCAATTCAAAACAAAGTTGTTCTTTGCCAATTGTCTAACTATGTTGCACAGCTTTCTCACAGAAGCTGACACACAAGAAAGCCTTGAAGACCAAATCAATAGGTGGTTCACCTCCTGACAGCTTTTCCCTAAGGTCTAGATCAATGCTAAAGATAAAGCAAGTGCTTTAAGGGCTGGCAAAGCGATTAGTTTGGCATCAGCATTAGGTGTTTGCCCGAGTTCATTAATGCACCATTCTTTACCAAATAACTACAACGTCCCACACTTCCTGGAGGGGGTACAGAGCCATATTCTCTTTCTATTATTCAAGCTTGAAAAGTTCTTAAGAAAGGGTGAAGAACAGTGCATGTGAGGACAGACATGGTGTGTTAAAGGGAGAGCTCTGAGAAACAAACACATAGTGTATTTATCCCATACACTGCTTCAACAGTCTGACAGTGTTAATAACAACTTATTATAAAATAAAAATACCAGCAAATCAACAGTATTAAGTTATGAATTGCCCGAATTTCAACTTAAGTCTCCTAATGTCATGAATTATATTCACTTTTTTGTTAGGACAGCTAGAAAATAAAGACCCTGAGGAATGAAGTAACTTTTTAAAGGTTTTTCAGGAAAACAAGCTTTACTATTCCTACCCTCTCTCATTTTCTTACACAAGATACCCTCCTGTCAAAGCAAAGAATGATCTGAAATTGGACAGCAGAAGTTAAAAATAAGAGCTCAGGCAAGGGCTCAGATACAGAGGTAACTATCGAATCACGATGTTGTTAAATTGAGAGCTAAAAGTTTCAGTTAGGGGCTGGAGCCTAACTGAGCAGGAGCCTAATTGTAACAGGAGCGGGAAGACAGTGATGACCCAAGCCAGGGGTTGTGGCAGACACAAGGACTTTTTAAGCTGACAGAGTGTGCCAGCAATGATGGCCTGCAGAAAGAGAAAATAAAGCTACAAGAGGATATAATGGCAAAGACAGAGAGATGATCTGATGTCTAAGAGGGATAGAACGTGGCAAAGAAAAGAACAGCATCACTTTACTAAGAACAAAGTGAAGGAGAACTGCAGGCAGCAGTAGGGAGGAAAGGCGTATTAGAAAAGACAAGAGATGGAGGGGACGGGTTGAAGATGACAGGAGAATGATACCAAGGGCAAGAGGAGCTTGACGGAAGAAAAGCATATTCCAGGGAAAGAGTAAACATCAGAGGAGAACCTGCTGGGGAGAAAAATAAGGGACTACCCCTACACAGATTATTAGCTGCTAGGAGAAAGAACAGTTATAGCTTGTTTCTATGTAGATACACATTCAAAATACTAGCACCAAAACCTTAGCAATAAAGATGATCTTCAGCTTGAAAGAGATTGAAAAAGATTCTTCTGGTTAAAAAGGCCTTTTCAAATTTCATTTAAAAAAAGAGTTACATGGTCTTACAAAAACACATAGTCTGCTAATAACTCATCCAATGGAATGACAGTGGCAGTCTTGTACTTCAGAGGATAGTTTCTATCAAGTGTGATATTCAAATACAGCCTTCCAAAGATGCAGGGATCTGAATTCTTTTCACAAAAGAAATTTACCTGGATAACAGGCAGAAAATATTGTAGCAATATTTTCAAATTTTAGGACACATTTTGCCCTCAGATATGCATGCCTGAAACTCATATGGGCCTATGGCTTATTACGTTCCTTTAAAAAACCACAAATGAAATTCCTTTATAAATACTTATGAAAAATAGAACTGATACTGTCAGACCTTTGTGGTAAGGCCTTCATAAGTTGTTTCACTTAAAGATTTAGATGTTATAATCTCAGATACCTTTTCATTAACTCATGAGCTTATAGACACCTCCAAGGAAATAAAAGGCTTTCTTTCTATTTGCTACCAGGAGCAGAGAAGGAGGAAAGGAAGACTATTTTAAAAATCCTCATTTTTCAAATAAAATGCAAAATCAATTATTTTAATCGGAATTCGTATTTTTAAAGTCCCCATTTGTCTTCCTCCTCCCCTATTTGCTCTTCTGAGCCTGTTAAATCTACAGGCAGTGTTGAAATTGTATTGCTATGGCAAGTTTATTTCAGTAGAGTCCTTCTAATGTTTGTTCTTGATAGAACAGCATGCAGTTCACATTATTGCCTTTTTCTATTCTCCCTCAGCTCAAGGGGATTTCTACTCTTGGGAGCGCCCTTTTATCTGGTATGCTGAGATCTGGTAACTGCTGCTGAAATTTGGTTATGTAGTTTTCAGTTCAACTAGCAGCACTTAGAAGCTGGAGGCTTGATTCTGATCTAACTTACATTGCTGTAAATGAGGAATAACTCCATTAGGGTCCATGAAATTACACAAGGTATGATATAAAGCTAAGTGAATACATGACCAGACCTTACATTTTTCCCTCCTTAGAAGACAAAATAAATAATCTCTAACCATAAGTAAACAGGCATAGTCAAAAGGCAATTCTAGTTCAGTATCTGTATACTAAATAGAGACTCTGGCAGTATGAACAGCTTTAGCGGAGCAAATTCTAGCTTATGCCACATGAGGTTCTAGACTTATAGGATATAAATTGTGAACTGCACTTTTAATTGTGCAATAAGAACTTAGTATTCAAAGCAGATCGGTAAATGATAAAGATCTCATTTAGATAGGATAAGAAAAAATATTTCCTTTTAATCATACAACATTGGAACAAAGTTAGGTAAACGAGATTAAATATCGGTGTTGCATGTGAATGGATAATGGAATTACAGTAATTAACAGAATTGAGTATCTTGAGTTTAGTGAGGATCATATATGTCTTAATGAATATGTGGATGTGTGAGAGATGAGGAATTGTAAAGACTGGCCTCATGAAGCTGTTTTCTGGGGTACTGCATCTGAGGTGCTGAGATAATGAGTGCAGAAACTGCTTCTATGAGAACGAATTTCCATGATCATCTTGCTAATCCAAAACCATCTCTTCATAATAACTTCAATACTCATCAGTGACTATATAAAGGGATGAATCCAGCCATTAATGAACTAAAGGAATAAATAATTAGGACTTCACTAAATGGTTACAGAGGCTATTCTGGGCTATAGGACCATCCTATCACCTTCCCCAGTCAGTTACAGCATGGGAAGGGCTGGATCTCCTGTAGTAAACAGCTCGCCAAGCGAAATAAGTGTGAAAATCTGAGTAATTTCTGTGCAATATTCTTCTAAAACTTCATTTACCAAAACAACAGGACTAGGCTCCCTGCCCATTGCACAGTCATCTCCCAGCATAAAATGAGATTACACTTAAAGGTAGATTTCTACACTCATATAGAAGTCTAAGAAATGAATAGACTGTATGCAAAGTAGGAGACTCAGGGTCTATGTCTTTAGCTAAAGTGACTGCAACAGTAGCAGTGAATTCCCAAACATCTCCTAGTCTTTAAGGAAATCCACAAAAACATTGTGAAAGGACTTCTATTTAACCCCCCCACCCCGAACTTCTCAACTGAGATCCATTAGACAGATTCCAGGTTCCAGCATATCTTCTAGGTAACTCTCTACTAGCACAGCAGAGGTAGTTGCAGTGTGCTAATTATTAACAAAATGTATCAGCTGAAGGAAGATGTATCAATATGACAGTACAAAATTGGCTTTTTGTAAAAGGTGGCATTCAAGAATATGGGCGTGTACATTTGAATCCAAATGTATCATAAGGAACAGGCAGTGCTCCTTACTTTAAAAATCAGCTGTGTACCCATGAATTTAAATATGTTCAGATTATCCACCACTGTGCATGACTGCTTTCTGCTGGAAATTATAATTTTTCATGGCATATAATTGACTTGTCATTGTAATAATTTTATCTGGCTATGCAAGAAATATCTCAGATGACAAAAGACAGCTTATGATGGTCTCATTTTTCTACATTTGTTGAAACGAGTGGTTATCGTTAGCACAGAGTTCCATCTTTTGAACTAGAACACACCCTGCATGTACATGTATGTATAGGTGCAAATATATGTATAGAGTGTGATGAATTGAGGAGGAGCATGTCAATGGTGTTTAAATACAGAAAGAAGTGCTGTTAAGAACAAGGCAAAGATGAAACAAAAGCAGTAAAGTAAAAAAAAAAAAAGTAGCAAAGAAGCTCCAGGGTAGGTAGCTGCAAGAGCTTTCAGATGTTAAGGTTGTTTCAGCACTGGAACAAATTGGCTGGAGAGTGTATGGACTCTTAAGAACCTTAAGAACAAGAAAGAAAAACACTTCGACAGATGCAGGGTACTTTATTCTGCCATAAGGCATGAGGATCATCTAAAAAGGCCTCTCGACATCCATAAAGCTTTGAGGCCTAGAACATGGTCAAGATGACATTTGAACTCCTTCCATGAAAATGAAGGTCAGCAGTAGTGTCATTTACACCTAATTTTAAAAACTAAAAGTAACAGAAAGGAGGTAAAGGTAATTTCTTCTAGTTTGAATCATGACTGAATGATTCTGAATTGAAACCCTTATAGACCTAGGAAATACAGAAAAGCAAAAAAAAAGCTAATGCTATCAGCCTCCCCAGCAGCCTACACAAAACAGCTGACTTTGTCCAGAGAACTGTGTGCAAAGTACTTTAATCAAACACAGAACATTTTTTGTTTAAATATCAAAGCAAACAAACTTTGCAAGGGAGAAACATGCCAAGTCCTTTTAAGTTATTCAGACTTTGACATGCTATTTGTTGAAACACTTTCCCTCATCCAAAATAATGCAATTAGATAGCATTTATAATTCTGAAAAATTCTATATTAGCCAAGTGGGAATGCTCATTTTTTTCCATTTAAAAAAAACTTTCCAGAATGAGATGTACTCCATTTTCTATTAAAAAGTCTAGTATTTTAAAAGGTTAGGCTCAAAACAAAATGCCTCAATGTAATTGAAATGTTAAGCTTTTTTTTTTTTTAAATCAGAATACTGTACAGTGGAACCAAAACTAAGCATTATTTTTCAGAAACTAAGAAAGTTCCTAGGAAGTAGAAAAGCCACCTTACACACAATTCTGTTTAAAGAGGGACAGAATTAAAATATTTTTCCCCCCAACTACATTTTCTGATGTTGCAAATGTAGCAGTTCTCCAATTTTCAACTTTTTTCTAAAATAAATAGGAGAGGATCAGACCTCAATTTCTATCATATAAAACAACCCTTAAAGAATGTAATACTATTTACAGGATAGATATCAGAAACTTTGTTTGCATTTGTAATTATGTACTGGTAACACTGCTTTCACAATGTGACATAACCACTGTTCATAACACAACTCTGGGCTGTTATCTCAGTGCTACAAGGAAACTCCTCTGGACAAACCCTACTGATCACTCTGACAAGAAGTACAACTCATAACTCTTCTAGGGAAGTCATGACCTCCTAATACTAAAGAAGTGGTGCCCCTCCCCAACTGCTTGAATCAAGAATTGTATTTTGACTGAACATGATTTGACTGATGTAGGATCAAAAGTTGTGGCAGCAGCCATCCCTGGCCATACACCCTGGCTTGAAAGATAATTTAATAAGCATGAACTACAGAAGAACGAGGTGAAGACACAAAGTCCTGAAGCTGGAGGTTCTAGCAACCTCTGCTTCTTCAGGATGGGGCATTAGGGTCCTATTAGCCCAGCTAGTGAGCCATGAGAAGAATCAAGGCATTTTAACATCTTTGTCAGGTGACCCCCACAGCATGCTATTGGGAGATTAATTTGTGGTGAATATTATATAGCTTCATTGATGTCCCTGCAACTTCAGCGATTTATACCAATAGCAAATTTTATCCACAGTTTCTTGCACATGTTCCTCAAAATGACGAGTTCTGTATTTTTCCAGCTTAAAATAAAAATTATTTGGTTGAACTGTAGAGGCAAGACACCCAGTTGTACACAGGGCTTTCAAATGAGTTTTGCTTGAGTAAGATGTGTAAGGGCCAGCCTCACTGCATTTCATTCACTTAGAACGTATTTGTTGATCATAATAGATAATTGTGAAGCCAGGATTACATCAGTTGTCGCAATTTGGATGGAGTCCACCTCTGCTTTCATGGATTGAAATGTGTGAAATTCAATTGCTCTGGTGAAGTCTTAATTTTATACCAATTTACTTACAAACATTGAAAGGAAAATAAAATTTAAAATGTGCAAAAGATTAAGGCACTCTTGTGCTAATGAGAGCCATCTGTTTATTTCTTTCCTTTTTAAAGCATTTTCAATAGGTGGAAATGAAAGACTTCAGACACGTTTTCATGTCTTGAGCCTCAGCAACAAAAAAATAAAAACACAGACTCATCATCTTCAGTCAGCAAACTTGCACTAAGAAAATATGCCTCATTCCAGCTTGCCAATTGCTCCAGGGCCAACTTTAATTGTACCACTAGTGTGAAAGTGGCTTTGCCCCACACCGGGATTCTTATCCATGTCAAGAATCCCCTCATTTTAACTGTGTTACCATGTTTGAATGGCCCCCTCTGGTAACAAATTGGTGACTGTATGTTGCTCACTATTTAGACGGTGGCCAGCATCAACAGAAGCATAGCAGCCAGTCCATCTCTTAACTCTCGGCAAGCAGGGGCAGCGGGTTGCTCTGCTATTACGGTATTGCGGCAGCAGTCTTTGGGACTTCATCACCAGTATACTGCAGTATCAGAAGGTCTGCCCAAAGCAGTCCATATACAGCTTTTATATATAAGCACCATAGCACGCATATATATACATACACACACACATATATATATATATAAAACCCCACAACACAGTCCAGAGGACTATGGCCATATCAGGCCATGTTTAAATAGAACAGCAAGAATCCTCTGAATACAAAGTGCAGCAGCGGAAAGAAATTGCACATTAGTGGATGACTGGAGCCCCAGCCCCACCCTACAGAGCAAACTAAGAAATTAATTGGCAATTCATCACTTCAAACAATTTCCAAATGCCAATCATACATTAGATACCTATATAGAGAGATTTATAGCACTGCTTGGAATCGCACCACAGTAGATATATGCTTAACATTCAGCCAAAGGTGTCTAATCAGACACATGCTGCAAAATGACATAAGTCTTAGTAATCAACTGATCAAGCAAAAAATTACTGATTTTTGGGGGTGGGGTTATTTTACAGTTAGATCAGTCACCTCTTCCCGGTATAATTTAATGAACAGTGAAAAATAGGAGTGATGAGCTGGTGACAGCCACCTGGAGAGCTGCAAAAGCAGTAGCATCACACATTGTCACAGCCTGGTCTAAGATGCAATAGTGGTCAAATGCAAGTTAACTAGTTAAATAGCCAGACAGCTGACATTCAGAGAAAAATAAAGACATTTGAAGTGTCATCACATATATAAAGGATCTGTTCTATCCTTAACAGAATTTTTTAAAGTTTAAAAAAAATGAAGATTAAGATTAGGGGACTCTTAAGAATCCTTATGTTTTATAAAACTTCTACCTATACTCCGTTGTATAACTGGAGCTGCAGATTTTAGGACTATTGACATAAAGTTCCCAATGTATCATAATTAGAGCAGCATCTGTGCTAAATGCCCATATGTTGTTGCTCAGGGAGAATTAGTAGAATATTTCCTGGCCTTTAAAGGCCCATTTCCTACACAAGCCCATTTCGACAGTTGTCAGTCTCTAAGGACTGACAACACAATGACATTTTCTAAGGACTGCATATTAACGTTGGAAGGAGACAGGGATCCAGGATTCTTGGACATTGCTTGTCACATGTTATTCACTTGGCTTCAGTCAATGGCTTTTGCCATGTTTGTTAGCATCTACAGAGAAAAGAACAAATCCCTCCTAAGAGGCATGCTAGGGCATGCTGAAAGCAAACAGCTCACTTCAGTTTACATGCAAATATTAATCTTTTGCATAAGTTTACTCCTATTGAAAGATTTTTTGGGACCTGTATAGCTAAAAAAAGGTTTCTGTCATTAGGAATTATCATTGAAATAAGCAAGACAGAAAAAAGCATGACAAGCAGTCACCTAAGTACACACATAAAGTCAACACCCCAGCCAAGGCTGGACTCTATCTTCCCTGAGTGCTAACCGAACAACTTAACCATGGGACTCTCCTGATTTTTTGCAGAGTGCATGTATGAAGACTCAGAGGAGCTGAAGGAAGTATTTTGAAACATATATTTTGACAAGAATTAAACTAGATAGAGTGTGAAAGACTTGTATTTCATTGACAAGAAACTGAACCCACAGTTGGCCAAACTAAGATTTTACTCCACTGACACTATAGGATATAACCAACTAATAATGATGTATGGATTTTCAGTAGGGGCCTACTGTGTGAAGTACATGATTGACATGTAAACGGGCATCTGGAGCAGAAGTCAGATGAATAAAATTACTTTATTCTTTAAAGTATACAGATGACTAAAATCCCCCAAACATTTAATATTTGCAGTAGCATTCCACCTTTTATTTTTTCTTCCTTTTATTCAACTTGGCACGAATAGCTGCCTAATAAATTAACACAACCTTGATTTGACAAGCTTTTCCCCAGTTGCATTACAATGTCAAGTACCAGGGCCACTGCCGTCAGCATAGCCTTGACCATTTGTCATTTTCTTATAATTAATTACAGCTCTCTCAACCAAGGCTGCTACAGAAAGTGATAAGACTATTATACAGCTTTCAACGTTCTTTGTCTATGGGATTTTCACTCTCATTGTTCTCCAAGGGGGCATTGTCCAATGTTTTGGATATAAAATTAATTTTATCATTAATAAGAATCCAAAGCCCAATTTCTTGCATAACTTTGAAACTTTTTTTTTCTTCATATTTTGCTAATAGCTGGCATGGTAAAGAATGCAACACATTCTGGCCTCAGAATATGCAGTACTTACCCATGCTGTTTTGGGTCACTACTGACTCGAGTCAAGCTCCAGAACACCAGTATTTCAAAACTTGCTTCTCATCTGAATCAGAATACTTTTCCCCTTGAGGGTTCCCAGGTAAGAGACATCTAGGAAAAAAAGTCTGTGTTGGAAATTTCGTAATCTAACGTTTTCTTTTGAATTTCACTTTACAGGTTTTGGTTGGCTGCATCTGTTACTTTTTTACATCATCTCATGACACAGATGTCTAAACTTCTGTCAAGTGCGGAGTTAAAGAATTTCAAACAGGACATTCCCTTACTACTTTAGCAAGACCCCTTCCTTACCCTCCCACATATCTATCACATACTTTGAAAAATTTTTGTTCTTACTTATCCAATATTGTCTTGATATTTGGGCACAGATTTCTCATGGTAAGTAATTTTCACCGTATCATTATCTTGGATTCCTTAATTATGAGATATTGTTTGTATTACAATAACACTTGCCAGCTCCAGCCAAGACTGAAGTCATAGCCACCTGAATCAACCCCTCCCCTAAAGATCTTGAGATTTACACAAGGCAGACAAAAGGTAAAAAGTGAAAGAACACCACATACTGGGAAAAATATACTCAGCTGATTAGAAGACCTGGAAAGAGAAACCATGACTCTGACTTTGTTTTAGTATTCAGCCTACTAATCCAAACCATCAGTCATGACCTTCACCAAAAGAAAACCTGCCAGCCAGGTTTCCAGCAACACAGGGTATTATCACCTTTCCTTTTCTCAAACTGTGCCATGCTTTGAATATTTTGTGCACGAACTTTCAGTGCACTACTTCAAGAAGTAAGATTTCTTTTACTTTTATTACACAATTAGGTAAATTGGACAGATGTTCTACTTTATTTTCCCACTCTTTACTGCTGGCATCTATCTGTGTCATTCCTCACTAGCCTGCTCCTTTCAGCTTCCCATGTTGCTCACTTGGGTTACTAATTGTTCAATTTTTGCTTCAATGGCCACAGTTATTGATCGTGCATGGTGGGAATTTTTGATCGAGTTCTGCAGCAATACAAACACCAAATCTGTCAGGGAAGGTACTTCTCTCTCTGGATTGTGTCCTGACCTAGATAAGTAAGGGCGAATGGGTTCAAGGACCACACCTATTTATACTACAACACAACTTGCCCTTGTCTCTACTTTGCAAGGACAGATGATAAATTCCTGATATTTTCACAACAGGGTGTGGATACATCTGCCTCATTATTAGGCACCCTGAATAAATCAAAATCTGGCTATTTTCAGTACAATATTTATTTCCAGATGCATTTGTAAGACTATAAATATACTTCTAGGCACTAGTATGTGTATTATAAATAGCATTTTAAAGAGAACACATTTTAGACATCTCTCCCTATTTCTGGAAAGCTTCATTCTAAGAAAAGTAAAGGGTAAACATTGAATGGAAACTTAACCATTAACCTCAGGGAAAATATTATAAGCATTCAACAAAACTATGAAGATCTCAGCATTTATAATTCTCTGCCTGAACAAGTTATCTGAATTATATTATAAGGCTTCTGGCCAAATAACTTATACCGTTTTCCATGAGAGCTTGTAAATGCTTTTGTTTTCTCCCCTAAAGCTTCCAATGAAAGTCTTTCCATTTTTGGATGAAAACACAAAACGAAATGATGCCAAATATTCAACTTTCAATGAGAAAAGCTAGCTTTTATCATTTATGTTCTCATCTTTTCAATAAGGAAGTTGGGACATTTCAAAAAAAGCAAAAATATTCCTCAAGTTCTTTATTCTGATTTGAAAAGCTGATTCTTATCCAAAAATATTATTTCCCATTAAAAGTTAAGGAGGTGAGAGACCTTTTAAACACCCCTCTATTAAGGAAGAAGAGATTGTATAGCAATAGACAAATAAAAGGGACCTGAAATCTTATCTGATCCATCGTGGCAAAGAATTTTTCATTAAGTTCATTAAGTTGGTCTTCTTGCCCAATTGCTTCCGCACTTTCAAGTTTTGTTTGCTACATGAAAGTAAAAGAGGTAACACAAGAATGCTGCAATGCCAAGCCTTCTTGATCTGCAGCCCAAGTTTGTTCTAGGCACTCTCCACTCAGGGCTCTACTCTACACAAGTGAAACTCTCATTTTTCTGAAGTTCTGCTTTCACCAACTATTATATTTGGTGTTTTATCTTTTGGGTAGAAGCATTGCCCAGTATTGTAAAGGGACCAAGTTCTGCTGCCATTGAATTTATTGGCAAAACTTCCTTTAAAAGGGATCGACCCTTTTACATGTAACATTGCACAATTCACGTAACAACAGAGTGATGTTTCTTTTGTGTGTCAATTAATGCTGCACCATTGGATATCTGCCTCTTTTCTTAATTCCCCATTCCACCTATTTCCACTAATCTCTCTCTCATGAGATTCCCTGTGAGACTTCAGGCAGTTTGCATATATTTAATAAGACCTTCCTCTCCAATTAATCTATTGTTCTGTCAATATCTTAGGAAATTGACTGAAAGATCAAAGTAAAAAGTGCATATTTTTTATGTAAGATTGTCTCTCCTGCTACTAATTTTGTGGAGATATTATTTGCCATGTCAAAGTATCGCTCTACTTTTAAAAGAAACACAATATCGAGACAGACAGACATGGTGGTTTACTCCTAGAGACCTGCTATTATTCAGCATCTCCAAGGAGAAGTATTTTCAGTTTTAAGGAACAGTTAAGCCTGACACCAAATCAGAGCTGCTAATGCTGTTCTTCAGTTGCCAAATTGTTAATAATTCAACTGTTGAAGTAATACAAGTTATACAGCGTGTGAAAATGACCTGCCAAAAAGAGCTATTCTTGAAAGGTAAGGGGTGTCCCCTCATACATGCACACAAAAACATCATACAGATACAAATCGCATGGAACAGTTTTGATAACAAAAACATGCACAGCAGGACTTTCACGGCTTTCTCTGGTTTTATACCTGGCTAATGGATAGCTCAATAAAGAGAAGCACCTTGTCAAGGGGACTAATCCCCTCGGTAGAAACTGTACAAAGTGTAAATTATGCTTATCTCAGTTTAAGGTCAAGTCCCTGAGACTTGGAAAGATCTCTGCAGCTCAAAAGGCACTGTTCTGTTCTCCCTTCTAGAAAGGGACCGCAGGTGGTTGTTTTCATCTCCATCTTCAATGCAAAGCCTTTAATGCAGGTGCTCTTTTGCATATACAATACACCTCCTCTATTGTGGGGTTTAGTGGTCCTCTGCGCTATGACAGGATAGAGGATTAAGTAAGAGTCTTTCAGTTCTTTACCACCAAAATAGCCTTCTTTGGAATTAATGGTAGTACAGACTCCACAATCAAAAAAAAAAAAGTTGACTGAGGTGGCAGCCACATTTTTCCAAAACTAAGCAATGAATGACATCCAGAAAATTCAACTTGTCAGAAAAAACCAGTCTGCCCAGTAGCAAAAAGCTCCTTTGGTGCCACCTCTAGTCTAGTAGTTCTGGCACTTCAGAGCTCCCTCAGTGTGGCTAATACCCCAGTGTTCCAGAGCTGAGGGGTCTCTTCAATTTTCCTGAAGTGCTGCGTCAAACCTTACCCATTACTCCTAGAAAAATCCCTTTTTAGTATTCAAAATTCCACTCCCTCTTTGGTGCTTAGATCCTTCAAACATTTGTGTGCTGTTATGTCTCTCTGTAGCCACTGCTCAGCCAAACTGTATGTATTTCACCCTTTCAATGTTTCCTTTTGTATGAGTCCTGACAGCTCACTCTTCCCTCTGAACTACCTCCAACATCTAATACCTCTTTCTGATTCCAGAAATTTGACAATGTTTGAGTTGGATTCTGTTTCCTGCAGTCAAGGAACATTCTGTACTGAGTTATTCTTGTGATTTAAACTATTTCTATGAACATATTTTAAAAGTTTTATCTCCTGTACATCTTTTTTGGTGCCAAACTACAGTTGTGCGTGAGGGGGAAGCACTGATAATGGAATTACTTTAAATACCTAGTCTAGATGAGTTAGAGAGGCACAGAAGTCTCAGAGGGGGATGGGACTGGGTGGACAACACAGGAGCTGGTGCAGTATTGGCTGTAAGGTCAGATCTGTGCCAGTACTTCTCAAACACATCCATCTGCCCCAGCGTACAATGCACTGAGCATTTCAGAACTGCCTTTTGCAATGCACAATGTTGTTTAGTTACTGTATTTTATCACATAATCTCGCAAGCTGAAATTGAAGTGGGAGGCACACAGTAAAAAGAAGCAGAAATGGGTGGGGTAGATAGCGTAGCTGTAGTCCTGAAGTCAATGAACAGTTTATTTTATTTGCACTGTTGACAGACATTGGGTCCCAATGCCTAAAAGGCATTTTGCCTAGCTCTATGGGTGTTATGATTTTGGCAAGAATCTCTGTCTCTTCATAATCCTACAGAATCATGTGGCCAGTCAAAATTTTTAATAAGATTTTCCCAGAAAATTAACATGCTGATTCCACATCATGAGTGACGTAAAATTTCAAGAAGAACGGCCTGTTCTGCCAAATTTCACATTTAAGTTATTTTTGAAAACTCCAAAATGCTTCTTCCAAAAGTCTTCTAGTGAAACTTTTACCTTTTTCTTTGATATTTTGGCTCTCACTTTAATTTATTCCTTTTTTATTGTAGAAAAGCAAGAAACCATCAAAGAAGTCAAAATTCTCAAAACAAAGCCTCAGCTAGAAAAAAAGTTTAAATTTTCTGAATGTAGCTTTAAAGAAAAGTCTAAACCAGTCATTTTCACCCTGAATTTCATAGTTGCCACAATGCTAAAAAAATTTCCATTTTCATTCTGCTCCACTCAGCACTTCTATGGACAATGCCATAAACAGCACGTATGTCCAACCTGTAATTTTTTTCCTGCACTAGCATCTGCCAATTTGGTAAATTATAACAGAGCAAACAAATGTATTTTTCAAAGGTGTAATAAGATGTATCCATGGTACCTACATTGTTTGATTGTTATTAAAGAACGAGATGGATATATAGCAAATCTTAATGCTGGATTAACACTACTTTTTTCTGATTGAACAATCTACATTATATTTATTTCTGCTAACCCTGGTTAAAAGTATAATGAGAGCCATAAGAATTATTCTGCTTGATTGTCATTCTACTGACACTCCCACTAACACATGCTGTCAATAAATTAGCTGATGTACTAAAGCACTTTGACTCTGCTGATACACAATGGCAGTAATTTCAGTAGGGCTGAAAAATCAGAAATACTTAATGACAGATATAATCTTAGTCAATGCTTTGTAAGGTTTCCTTAGAAACAATATTAAGCTCCAAAAATACAGAGAACAAAATGTTTGAATACACTGAAAGACAAACACTACAAGAAACCTTTCAGACATAAAACAAGAACGTAAGCAAGCAAAAAAAAAAATTTATTCTCATACTCACTAAAACTGTCTAGGACAGAATCATGTATTAGAGTCATGGCATGGTCATTTTTCCTTCAGAGACTGAACCTGAAATGTATTTCTTTCTTCCTTCCCCAAATTCCAGTGAGATCCCATTTAGAAAATAAACTTTTATCTTAACATTCATGAATGAGCTAAAAGAAAAACAAAACACTTTTCCTCTGGAGAAGCTATTAGGTTTTGGGAATTTTTAGGCCTAGCAAAGGTGTGCTAGACATGAATAAAATGATAACCAGATTTTCAAGGGCTCAAGTTCTTCTCTGGCAACATCCCTTTGTTCCCAGTGAGATCTTCCAGCTGTGTAGCCACAAAACAAATGTGGCTTCACTTCAATTAGGTATCAGTGTGGGAGATGACCCTTTCCAAAAATGTGGCTTTGTTCAGTCTTTAAAGAACACTAAAGATATCTTGTCTGTTTCTTTCATCTCACATCTCATTGGAAGGACAGAGAAGACATCAGATACTAAATAAAGACAGTGCCACAGTCTTCAGTGTAAGCAGCGTGCAGCAGAAAGAAATACTATGTTTGATAAATTACTAAAGGTAACTCGTTTGAAGCATTTTACGTGGAGCCTGTTGTGGGTAAACTTTTAAGGACAAATGCCTTGCACTTTAAACTGATATTACTTTGCAATGCAGGAGAAAAAGACATTGCTGAGCCACAGCTTGGTCAACCTTTACATTTCAAGACAGCCAGTTCCTTGAGGGTAACTATGTAAGTTTTTTTGGTTGGTGGTTTGTTTCTTTGTTTTGTTTTGGTTTTTTTGGACAAGGGTTATTCAGTTAAAGAACTGCATAATGTAAACGAAAGATGAGGGAATTTTGCATGAAAAGGTAGAGCTTGACACAACACACCAGCAGCTAGCATAAAATGTCTTGCCTCCAGGGGAGTTAATAGCAGTTAAGACTAACAATCTGAATTTAACTCTTGGAAAAGTAAGGAAGTTAGATTTGTTTTCAATTACTTGATATTAAATGAGCTTCATTTCTTTTTGTATGTTACACAATCCTGATTTATATTTTATTTCAGAGATACGGCCACGACCAGTGTAGAAGACTCCATACCTGTCATAGTGCCAAGACAAGTAATCTCAAGTATCCTTGTTTCTAATAAGGATATAAGTAATTTACAGGAATAAATTACAGTAAAAGTAGAGTTATACATGTAATGTCATACACACACAAATGGATCTATGGAAATATTTGTGTGAATAAAGTGGGAGACAAGCAAGTCAGTCTGACCATCACAAACTACCTTACCTTTGTAATCTGATGACACAAAACATCTGTGAACTTTGAATACAAGCATGACTGGGCATAAAGTTAACCCAAATAAACTAATTTTACAGCAAGAACAAAATTCAAAAGGCAGTAGTCTAATATATATGAGTATCCAATGAATAGTTATTAGCTCTTATTTTTGTAAAAGGATACAGAATATTTAAAAAATCCAACAAATATCTATTTCCATCATTACTAATGCACTGTCACTGACCCAGGAAAGCTAATGTCAGATTTTGGGTGCCTCGAATATATGCTGGCAGGTTTTTTATTTTGGATTTATGCAGAGAAAGTGTCTGCTAAAATAATAATTAAAAAAAGAAGCGCAATTGCACAGTTTCACCAAGAATAGATCTCAACATGCTCTTTTCACAACTCTGTAGGAAGACAGAGGAGGAAGGAAGGAAGGAAAGTAATTGCTATTTAATTATATCATAAAAACATCAGCTGACATTGCCAGTAAACGTGCCATTCCATGTACAGTTTGTCAACGGGTGCACCTTTGGAGCTCATGGAAGCCTAGACCATAAACAGAGAAAAAGGCAGGTAGTCCAGTTCAGGATGCAGTCCCCATTCTCACACCCCAGAGCCCAACATCCTGAACCACATGCTTATTTACTACCTCTCACCTCACATCCAGACATTTTCAGTCTGTAGGCTCACTCAGGCCCTTGAGCATTAACAGGAAATCAGCTGGCAATGGAACACCTGGGTTCAATTATACCCCTAATTTCTGCAGCTCTCCCAATCTCTACACCTGGCTGGTTATTGGCTTTGCCTTTGATTTTTGGCAGGTGTGACGCTAGCATTTAAGGGTTCTCCAACTAAAACCAACTGCATATACTAAGAGGTTAGCAGCAAAGAGGCTAAGAAAGCTCACAAGGAGTGATGTAAAATGCTTTCTGTGGAGTTAACAGCAACATCCAGAAGACTAGCAATAAAGATACTCATCATAGTCACAAACAAAAGCCTACATCCACTGCAAAACTTACCTCTTAGGGGAAAGCAGGGACCCTGACAAATGAATGTAGTGGATGCTCTCCCCAGCCTTTTTTTACACTATTTCAATGCAGGGATCCCCATCCACCTCTGCCCAATATGCTGCACAAGACACCAAAGCCCAGAAGACCGTCAGGAGCTATTGGGTCCTCTCCTACTGCAACTGGCATTCAGCCCTGTGGGGCCACAGAGACCCCACTCTGGAACCAGCACCCCATCACCAGCCACAAACCTTCTCCTTGGCTCCAGCTCCTATGGCAAACGGCAGCTCAGTGTGAGCCCAAAGCCCGCAGGAATGACAGCGCTGGCAGCCAAGGGGTATTAAACCATTGCACGCCTTATCAAAGGGCAGAAAAATACACACACACATAGTCATCCTCACCCCGGTCCTGGGCGCTTGGCCAGCCACGTCAAAAGGCCCTTGAAGAGCTGCGGTTCCTGAGGCAGGCAGCAAGCTCCAACCTTCACCACCGCCCTCTGGCAGCCACCCCCAGCCAGGCTCAGCCAATCCAGCTCGGGCTGGGGGCTGAGGTTTTCTCTGATTGGTGCACTCAAACTCTCCCGCCGTTCACTGCCCCTCCCTCAGCCAAGGCGGCGGCAGCAGCAGAGCAGGCCGGTGTGGCTGGGCCGGGGCTGTGTGGTGTCCGGGCTGCTACAGGGAGCCTTTTTTCACAGGACTTATTCAGCACTCGGTAATTCCTTAAGTTACTGAAAGAAAAGGGAACTTCCTCTTGCTATAGCCCAGTGACCAGGAAGTTTCATGAAGTCAAAGATTTTTGTTTCAAGTAAAAGGCTCGTGTATGTTGTGCTTTCCATCAGCGAGCCTAGTTTTGAAGATTTTATGTGTTTTCCTCATATACCGAATCAGCAGGTGTTTGAAGGAGCCCAGCTAGTGCTAGATGTAATTCCTTGGCTCTGCTGCAGAGCCGAAGCTGTGTTTTCCTGTGCGGAGGCAGCGTGTGTCTGGGGGCTGCAGGAAGGTTACTTCAACACAGTCAGGCTGCGCTGGCTGAGGGCCGGCTGCCTCCTGTGCTGTCCTCCAGCATCTTCTGCTCGGCACAGTGTTCGTCTTGTTCCCACTGCATCCGCTGTCTATATAACAAATGGTTTTTTTCCCTTCTTTTTTTCTTCCAGAGGCACAGGAGTATTTTTTAGTACATCTCTGAGTGCATCTTAATAACAGAAGCGATACTCATTTTCATTCAGCCATGTCAGAATATGTTTGCTCTAGATTTTGGGCTGTAGAATGCAGATGGAGTTTTCTATGAAGCTCAGGCTTGGTATCTTAGCCTTGGCAGTGCCTTATGTGATCCACTAAATAAGCAGAGCAGTGAGTTTCAGACAGCAGGTCTGCGGCATCGACAGTTTCTACACTGCTGGGTTTCCACCAAGGAACACGAAAAGCTCACTGGTATTCCACTGAGTATTCTGACAGGCACATGTTAGCTTCCCTCATTCCCAACAGTTAAACCCTATTAAAATAAATCAAAAAACCATCAAATATTTTTCTAAAGTCACTAGCCTGTGGAACAATTTCTTTAGCTGCCGTGGGGAAGGCATTCCTTTTCCTGAGTCAGGGGAAACAATATACATGAAAAAGGAGAGAAGATCAGGCTATCATACACCCACCCAGGATTCCCAGACACACCTTGGCTTGTTCCAGCTTTTGTCTGGGGACTGCTCTTTTTGCTCAGATTTCTGAGCTCTGCAGGCACAACAGACGGCAACTCATTCTACTCGGTTGTGGCAGATGTGCAGTTTTCTCCTCTATTCACTTAATTCAGATTGAGAGGGTTGTAAAAGAAAATGCTAACCTGCCTTCCTTACTGCAGACTGCCTCTTTGCAAGACCTAGTCCAGATCCTTAAATCCTTTACCCTGTTTTCTGGATGGCAGAGGTAGGAGAAAATAGTCTCACAACTTAGACTCTGCTGGGATGTGCAGGATCAAATAGCACTTGCTACTGGTCCTACTGCTGCAGGGAAACAGGATGAAGAAACAGGCAAATGAACAAAATAAAAGAATTAGATTTCAGGAGTGCTCAGGCCTTCCATATTTGAGGATGCTGCTAGCATTGCATGTTTTGACTATAGCTTTGGGATTTGTATCAGGACCTCTTAGAAGAGGATTTGAGTTTGGAGCTTCAGGTCTGGCAAAAGCCACAGAGAGCTTTGTATATACAAATGAGCACTCGTTCGGTCTCTGCAAGATTCTTCATCACAGAACTCCACAGCCCAGGACTGTGGTGTTGATTTTGATTCTGTTCACGTAAACAGATTCAGACCAGAACATTCCAAATCACCAGCTTTCAACTGGAGCCAAATGGAAAATGCAACATAAAAGCCTATGAAAGGCAGCTCAGGCTTTTTTATACTCCAACCTACGCAAATGTCTTGATAAACTTCTTGTGAATTTTGAACTGATAGTGAAGCACTGTAGAGTGAATTCACCCATTTCGTGGTTTGTTTTGGAAGTTTCACATTCCTCTCAGAAAAAGCTATCAGTAATGTATAAAACCACCATTTTCCCTTTAAAATATGTCTCCATAATGAAAGAACTTGGATCCTCCAATCAAAAAAATTATGTTTATAGGCCTCTTTCTATAGCCAGACTTCACCATGTGAGAGGATATGGATGTGGGATTGAACTCCTTTTCATTTTGTATAATAGTCAATAATGGCTAATCACACACTGCATTTTTACTTGGAGGAAATGATCTCATTATATTTGTTTTTGATCCCCCTTGATTCTTGAGACTCAGTAAATGGGAAGGTTTCCAAGTGAGTAACTGCATTCTTGATGAAACTGATCTCTTTTTACGTAATCCCATAAAAGACATCTTTCCTCATATTAGTTGGTTAGCACTATGTAATATACAGTGTTTCATCATTAGCTAGCCTAAATGGACATTCATTGGGTTAACATTATAATGTTTAAATTTCTCCTCCGAAATAATACATTAGAGATTATTGCTGTAGTTTTTGCTCCAAGGCACTACTGCTTGTAATCAAAATCTCATTAAAAGGAATTCATATATTCTGTAGCCCAAAGGATCTCAATTTCATTCCTTCTCCAGTCCCTGTGCCTCCATACACTGATTTATATGGGTGTTTTACCTAAGGAAAAACTGTCCAATTTGGCTCTTTTAAGAGTGAGTGTCAAAGGTACAAACAGAATTAGACACCAAGTTGTTTACATACACTGAGGAGCTTTGAAAAAATTTTACTTCTCTCTCTTTGCCAATTTAAGTTAAACATTTAAAGTAATGAGAACTTTTTTACACACACTGCTCTGATGTGTGGTCAGATGAGAAAATCCTTTGACATTATAATCTCTTCGACTAGAAGGAAACATGACTTTAGATAGATATCTGGCCTTGTAACTACCTACCTTATCTTCTATTTTTGCCTCTCCTCTTTGCCTAAATTTCTTTCAAAAAACTGATTACTTTTAAACTGAACTCAGTGATTACTGGAACCAAATCCTATTGAAAGGAGACGTGAAGTCTTCTGGATTTTATAAGAAGTGGTATTTGCCTGTCACCAAGCAGAAAAAACAGAGGATGGTTTGCAGTAATCACAGGTTTATTAATCCATTTTTTTTACTTGAACATCGAGATTATCAGGAGAACATCTGCATTGTTTATTTCTTTAGGAAAAATAGCTTAATTTTTCTCCTCTCCATCAGTAACTGACATGCAGGAGACACTCATGAAAACCTTGGCTGGGCAGAGCCTCTGGTCTAATTTGTGCTTTTTTCTGTATTTCAGATAAGTCTTTCTTCTGCGATCTGTAGTGGCACAAAGACACCAAAGTACTAGATTCTTTAGGTAAAATTCTTCCACCTTTCTCTACATCACCAAGGTGAGATAGCTCTCCCAGGGCAGCCTGCATTATTTGTATTTTGGTAGCACTTTATGGAAGATTACATGATGAGCTAGTTTCATTGGGGACAGGACATATAGTGTCAGTCTAAACAGACAAAGGGTGCTAAAAGGTGTCATTGCCTTGGTATGATCCATGAGGAAATGAAGTTCCTGTACCTCTTCACATTAATAGTGAAATCACAGATGGAGTCCGAGGGAAGACAAAACTGAAGCTTGAGTCCAGAACTCAAGCTGTGTTCTTGACCCCTGTTTTAACCATAACTGTCCTCTTTACTTGGGATAGTCTTTTAGTATTTTAATCCACATTGCTAATTCACAGCCCACCTTAGTGAAGTTGTTGCTTCTGAATCTGACAGATCTTGCGTCCAGAGAGCATAGCTTCCTTCAGACAATCACAATGTACAGCCCAATTTGAACATGATTTAAAAAAAATAAATTCCAACCAGCTCTTTGCTTCATTTTGAATTCTTTAAATCATATATTAGTATCCAAACCCAGCAGATACAACATGCTGAGGTTCCCTAGGAACCCCTCCTAGGTCATTTTACAGATTGATTGCCTCAAATACAATTTTGACAGTAGATCTATTATACTTGTTTCTTGGGCTCTCCATCTTTTTCTTCTCTGGCTTTACAGTGGCAAGGTGGTGACAAAAGAGTTTGATAGAGCAGCATTTACAAAGAGTGTGAAAGGATAAGTCTTTGAACTGCTAGAGTGGCACAAAAAATATTGACCTCAATTTTTGGTCAATTTGGAATCCTGAAATATTTTTAAGATGAACGTGATGCTTGAGATCTGTTGGAGGATTTGA
Organism: Ciconia boyciana; assembly: GCF_034638445.1. NCBI lineage: Eukaryota > Metazoa > Chordata > Aves > Ciconiiformes > Ciconiidae > Ciconia > Ciconia boyciana. Next base: position 11,310,883 of record NC_132948.1, read on the forward strand.
AAGGCTTTGCTGTTTTATGGACCTTTTGGCCCCTTTGAACTTCCTTGCTATATGCACCGAATGCAGGAATGCTGTTTGTTTCCTGAACCCAAGCTGACAATTTGCATTGCCCAGTTTGTTTCCTTGGCTGGAAAAAAACTCATAGATTTCCATCCCCATCTTTGAGCTGTGAATTTTCTTTGCACTTGCTAATGTAGGGAACACAGTTTAATGACCTTCCCAAGTGCTAAAAGTAATTCATCACTAATTGTTTTTAGAAATAGGTTTTCCAAGGTATCAGTTTAAACTAAGCTTGTTTACTGATGCTCACTCATCCATATAATTCACATCTTGCAACTAAAATCACTTTTTCTTTGATATAATGAGATTTTAGAAAGTCCTCTACAGGTTTCCCAAATGTTCAGAGAAAATACCAGAGTGGCACATTGGTATGTTAATAAACATTTTATTTACTTCACATTCAACACAGGGACTTGTAGCTGGAAGAGGATATAACCCACAATTTAGGAAGAGCTGCTCAAAGGCAATCTTATTCATGGTCCTTCAGAGCAATGAGTTCTAAGTTTTTTATCCTGATGTAAAATCTTTGAGATTCCATTGTCTCTCACCTAGCTTAAACAAAGCTTTTTTACACAATATTTTAAGGCTGTAGAAAGTTCTGCAATGAAAGATGCTAGAGGTCTATCTAGTTGACTGTGTCTAGTAACAGATTTTCTATTGAACTTCATCAACAGTACAGTAATAATGGGCTCATAGGGGATGGTCTTCCTTAAACTTAGGGAGTAATTGCTGTGCTTGTGCCTTGCGGCACTGCAATTTATGACACCAGTGTGCACAGAACTAAAGCACATGTTAAATTGAAAGCAGATGATTAGTACAAACAATTTTAGTGACATTACTCATGCTTAAACATAAGCATCTCAGCATTAGTAAATTCCTTAAGGTTATCTTACATGTCCAGTTAGATTTTTAAAAAAAGTCCGTCTTTGTTTAAGAAGATGATTAAGCTGTGGGTGGATAGCAGGATACCTTTCTTTTAATGGCACTATTCACATTTTTTGTCTTTAAAAAATTATTTGAGCTGAAATCTTTCCCCTCTGTTCCTCTGCAGTTAATTGGAGTTTTTCTTTGATATTACTGGGGAAAAACTTTCACATACAAGGAGTTTTCTTATATTTATCTATCCAGATGCTGTTATCACCATGATATATGGGTGCTGCTGCTTTTCTGTAATACTTATATCCACCTACAAAGATCAAAAAGAAAAATATTTTCTGTTAAATCCACTTACCCTTCTTCTGGGAAAGAAGTTGAATGTTCTCATTATGACTTCTCTTTTTTTTTTTTTTTTTTTAAATTTTTTAATCACATATCAAATTGGCTTCAATTGATCTCGCCTACCTTTGTCCTAAAGCTATCACTTTTGTCTTCTTTTTCTGAAAACCAGGGTTTGTGATTTTGGGAAAAAGAGATAAGCCTTTTGCTTAAGTTTTCTTTCATTGCTGTGTGCTCCCCTTGGAAGACTGTAGCTTGAGGACAGAAAGTTACATTGATGTGGGAAGAGGATGAAGCTAGATATAGGAATTCACATTTTATAAGCAAATTTTAATTCTGCTTTGATTTCAGCCACTGACAGAATTTGCTTGCCAGATTCTATGCTCTTGACAATTATTCTGAAATTCAGAATCACTCCATAATCTCTCTCATCTTGTTTTTCCTTGAGAGTTTCATCTGAAATTGGTGATTATTGAGCATTAGTCAAGCTTTCTTCCCCCTAAATGCCTGCAATTCAGTATTTTAAATTTGGTTTCATGGTCCAGATGCTATTTAGAGCTGTATTTATGCTCACAACTGGAATTGTAAACCCTCCTCTAGCCTCTGGCTAAGGGACATATGTGCTTAGGCAGATGTTTCATGACTAGAGAAGAAACCATTTCTTAAATACATGACCTGCTTAGCAAATGGATCCTGTTTCCCCAGATGTCAGGAGATGATAATGCTGATAAGAAATCCTCTCTGAAACATCAGTCTGTTCTTTTCAGATCACAGTGATCTGTTAACGTGGGTTATGAATGCACACTACTCAGGCTAGAGTTTTCAGAGAAGTCTATGGCACTGGGCTTTCTTTAATCTCTTCTGAAAACACTTGCCCCTGTGTCGGTCTGTGTAGGTACTGTGCCATTCACATTCCACCCTGATAAGAATTACCTGGGTTAGGGTCACATAACCTTTGTCTGCCAAGACAGTCCTGGAACACAGCTTTATCCCAATATTACAGTCTTCCTTCAGGATACAGACAGAGTTTCTTATCATGTGCCCTAACATTTGGGAAAGAGTGCCTCTCACATGATCTGCCTTCAGATGGGCTTATATTCTATGTCCCGTTTTGCTTTTCTTATACCTGTATGCCCCCAGTCTAAACATGAAGTGCTATGCGTAGAGTACCTGGGTATTATTTCCTTAGTTGGAAAACACCGTTGTCATTCTAGATTTGAAGCCAGTCTTTGAATAGATCATATCACCCCACAATGATTAAGGCACTCAGAGAAGTCAGAAGACAGAAACTCAGAAAATCAAGGTGCCCATTAATATTTCAGAGATGGAACATTGCATTATCATTCAGTTTGATACTCAGTACCATGATAGCAGATCATCTACTTTAAGCTGTTAGTCAAAATGCTTTCCATTCTTAATAGCAGAGCAAAAAAAAAAAAAAAAAAAAATCTAGTAAACTTAATGCCAACGCCTAAATAATTATTATGACATTGGGTTGAACCATACATACCATGATACGTAATTATTTTTCTGAGGAAACCATTCATCTTCCAACTCCTTAATACTCCAGCATTAAGCTCCTTGAGCAAAAACAGAGCTATGCAGCATTATTCCAAACTTTACAGTGGAGGTATAGTGCAGCTATTAATTATTTGTGTTGCAAAGGGAAAGGAGATCATAAACAAGGAACAAGGTAGATAAAATGACCTACCCTAGGTTGCTCACAAGGTCAATAACAGAACAAGGTAAATGTGATTTGTTCATTTCTCCCAGTAACTCAGTCACACTTTCCTTCATACAGCGTAAAGTTCAGGCCAAAACTAATACTACAATGGGACCTCCAGGCTAATCTCACACCTACAAATCCAGGAAGCAAAAACTACAGTGTGAAGAATCCAGTCTGCCCACTGGGAATTTGTACTACACTACCATGTGCTCTTCCCTTCTGTATCCCCTTCTATATCACAAAGGTAAATGTGTGGGACCTATCCCAGTATGTACGATATGCTAGTTCATTTGATACATGTCTCACCCTTGTCCTCAATTGTTTCTTCACTTCACAACTGAGCACAGGGCTGGAAATATGATTAACCGTGAAATTTAATGTATGTCAATTTATCTGCCATTTGCTGTTTGTAGCATATTGTGAATAAAAGTGTAGACTTTCTCATTTTTTCTTATCCTTCACTCATGTCAGAAATGCCAGATTCCTGAGCTGTACAGTCAGAGAGAAAATAACTGAAATGTCCTTTCCTGAATCAATCCTGTCTCTGCTGACATGGCAAGACGTCACAAAACTCTGAAAATGAAAAATTGCTTACCGTACACGACAGCAAATTAATAACAATACAAACACTGGAGCCAAATCCTACAGGTGTTACACAAATCTGATGCCCATCAGCTCCAACAGAAACTATTCAGCTAATACCATAGGCTGTATTCTTCACATGCTACTGCCTATAATCATGCAGTATCCATAATGGATTTGCAATACTAGAACACAGTGAAACTCACTTCTGGGCACAGTGTTTGCGCATGTAAAACACAAACCAGTAAAGTTCAGTTTGGTACCTCAGAAGAAGGCTTATGTGGTACCTCATTACTGGGACTTCTAAATGTGTTTCAAGCTGGCCTAATTTGCCTCCCATTAAAGTAATTTGTATCCCACTAAAGTCACTGGTAAAATTCATCAATTCGGTTTGAGCAGACTCAAGTTGAAAGCAGTGCATTTCTTGAAGGTCCCTTGCCAAGGCTAACAGTCACCACTGACATAACCATGATGAAATAGAATTTTCTATACACAGTTGTAGCATGCTGAGGCCCTAACCAAGATCAGAGTCTTACTGTCCAGGAGAGAAATAACAGACAATCGTATTCTCATGACTTTTCTGTCTAAACATACAAGGACAGGAGAAAAGGAATTATTATTAATATCCCAATTTTACAGATGGCAGCTGAGGGTATCAACTTGTCTAAAGTACCCATTCTTGTACTTTAGAAACACAACAGATTTTCCCTTCCAGGATTGTTCTCTCAAGATATCAGAGACACTTGTGAACAAAGGCTGTTATGGTACAAATATCTCAAGGCTCACTATTGCTTCCATTAAAGCCAGTGGAAGCCAGGGAGGGCAGGATTTAGCTTGAAATAGTAAAAACAACAGACAGTTGCAGAAAAGGGACACAAAAACCCAAGTTAGCAATAGCATAGCTGCAACTGCTAGCTCCCTCCAGCAACTTGCCAGCCATTCTTTGTATCTTTTTAGTTCTTTGGTTTTCAATTCCTTTTGATTTCCCTGATACCGTGAGCTAAGTAAGTTTGGTTAGTGAAGGACAATGCACAAGGAAAGCTGTGTACCTAAAAACCAGTGATGAATTTAATCACCTGTTCTCTGCTTATTCAGCTAAAGAATAATCAAACCCAGAAGCACAGTTGATTTTGATTCATACTAATGCAAGAGAAAGGCTCTAAAGCTTCACTGCATTAGAATTACCTTAGCATGGTGTCAGCACTCTTGTTGGCCTATCGCATCTCTTCCCTACCTTCCCTCTACTTTTCTGTCTTAGAAGTTATTAAATGGTAAAGTTCTCAAAAGAAGCTTATAGTGCTTGTCGATAAAATGTTTCTCACCATTACAACTGCTGAAAAGTTGGCAAAATCAATTGTTTATGTTATCATGCAGAACTTCTTCACTTTTTATCTGTAGAATTTTGACTTCTCCAAAAAGGAAAAAAGCTTTTCTGTCACTTATTAAAACTATAGGCACTCTGTCTGGTAGCTTTCTACTGGGCCTCCTCTCAAATCATTATGAATTCTGCATGGAGAATGGCAGCAGGCCCAAATCTACATGAAGCTCCTGTTTAAATATGACATTCAAAGTGAGTCTGAAATGTGACAGGTATACAAAACAAGACCTCAGAGGTTTTGTCCAAGAATCTGAACTAAACATTTTTCTGAAATTGAAAAGGGTTTAGTAATTCACTTTTGAAGCTCTGTTCAAAGGCCTCTGGAATGAGAAGCACATTCCCTGAATGTCCGTGGGGAATTTGGAAATATCTGTTTCTGAAAATACCCTCTGCTATCTTGAAGGGTTGCGAAGATCAACAACTGAAATGGCTTGCGCATCTGTATAGAAAACTCTCCATGAGAAATCGTGCTGTAAGGGGCCATCTACATGTGGGCAGCAGGGGCCTAAAACAAAATTTGGCCAATTAAACTGGAACTTAAGTGCAACTCCTAATGGACATAGACCTGGCTATCATTCTTAGCCTAACAGTGAATTTTAACCCAATCACAGGACTTTAAACAAAACAGCACAGCCAAATTTTTTTTTTATCCAGTCCTGATGTTTGCCTAGTCTTTAGGGAATGAAGGCTGACTTGTCCCTGCTTACTTCCAAACTTCCCAGGAAGTTACTAGGAGAATTAAATTCATCACTGTCACCAACTCCAACAGGAAACAAATATGGCTTCCAAACAAGCAGTGTTGCACCTTTTTGGATGTATTTCCCTTTCTTTCTCCATCCTTGACTTCCTACTAAGTTAAGTAGGCACCCATTTTGTCTATTCTTAAAGCTGGTTCTGTATTTATTTCTTTGCTTAGAAAGATACTGTTTTTCATGATGTTTGACTACAACAGAAATATATAGCATCAAAGACTGGAAAGATCCTTGGCCAAGGTAAGACATTTTCCTAACTTGCAACTGAATAAGAGTACGGTTTTAAACTCCTGCATTTTTGGGGTATTTCTCACCAGGGATTAAAAGCCGCTCTAACCACTAGGTAATACAAGCCTTGAGCAAAGGAGCACGTACGGTTACTGCCAGGTGTTTCCATATCCAGTTCAAACAGGAAAAACCAATCAGCATCTGAAAGCCCTTGCAGAAGTCATCAAGGTCCCAGCAAGCACACCATGCTCTCAGAGAGGGCCTGGGAGCTAACTGACAGTGTCAACTTCGACCTCAGACAAATCATCCCTCATTTACCTACTGGAAAAGAAAGAATTTTGGGAAAAAAGCTAGAAAGTGACTGATGATGTGCTTGTGATGCATTTATCAGGCAGGATGTTAAGCTGCAATAGCAGAACATTTCTTGCATAAAACAGATTAAGAAATCAAAGCTGTATATCTTCCATACATTTTCAGATCTACGATTGAAAGACACAGTGCATGCTTTTCTGTCATGGGATAACCTGACCTTGAGCACAGGGAAAAAAGAAAGATGCCAGTGATGTGCCAGAGATGATTAATGGGAAAGAAAAGAGAGCTCCTTCCAAACAGCATTAGTGATCAGGTAGGGGACAACTGTGAAAAAGACTCGAAACACATCAGTGACCAAGCCAAGAGAGCACACAACGGTTCCATCCCCTCTAAAGCTACCTGCTTCTTTCCTCTGCAATTCATCCATCACCCCTCCAAACGACCTCCACAGAGCATCTTTTCCAGGTTGTGATCTGATAAGCATGGCCAAATAGGATAACAAGGTAAGGAAACCTCACCATACTCTCATTTCAGGTGGAGTACCTGCAGAGAGCAAACCAGATACAATTTGGCTTTTAAAACAAAAGAGACCAGAAAGAAGTGAGAAAATGTAATATGGATTATCTTACCTCCGTGCTGATAAATGCTATTGGCTGCCACCTCATAAGAGGACCAAAGAGTTTATAAAACCCTTCACCATCAAAGGTTTTTTCCATGCCCAGGACAATGAGAAATCCAGTCACAGGTGGGTTGGTTCAAAACTACCTTTGTAGGTGCTCAATGGTAGAGCAGAACAAGCTAGAAGAAGGAATGCTGATCACTGAAGCTAAGAGGAAGCAGAAGCACAGATGTTCTAAACTGCCATACTCGAGATTTCTCAGCAAGTACCCTGCCTTCTGAATGTGAATGAGATCACTCTCATTTTATTCCCAACCTGATACATGAGAAAATGACTGCAAAACAGAGCAATGCACCAACATGCAGCAGGGTGATTACAGCTTCCAGTTTTACACTTTTGCACCTACTGTATTTCTGCTTTTCTTTGCTTTCTTTTCCTTGTTTTCATTTCAGTTTTGAACTTACTAAAAACAACAGCAGTTTGACTGTGAGGTCTGCCATGGAGTAACATCTCCATCATGCTCTTTTGCTTGCGGGGGTGTTGTCTCACAAATGTTCATTACCCGGTGTGCAACACCCAATACGCACACACAGCTGAGATATCCGTTTATTTCAAGTTTTGCGCAAGACCAGGTGCCAGGTGGTAGCTCCACAAAGCTAACCTCCCCGCTCGTTCATACAGGTACAGTATTTATACAGTCTAGTTATACATATGCATAAGTAATTACGTAAAGCAGTTTTCTATTGGTCTACATTTTCTCGTCTTATTCTTAAAGCCACAGTATTACTTTAGTATTCTATGCATGCCCAAAGGTGAGGGGTCTCCGCTTGGGCCGGGGTCTCCAGCTCAAGGGGTGTGACTTTTAGTATTATAACGAGGATAGTTCACATGAGGGTGCTTCTTATCACACTTCTGCTAGCAGCTTCAGATCATTCCCAAAACATCTTAATTAGCTTACATATTTCTCCAGGATGTGTTTCACTTCCCAAGGACAACAATTTTAATTAGATGTTCCACATTCCGGTCTGAATCCTCCTTATCAACTTTACATAAGTCCTGGCCTTCCACCAGCTCCTGATTGACTACAGGGGGACTTGACTTGCTTCCTAGACCAGATTCTGCTCTCTGTTGTATAGGTGGTCAAATGTGGTAATCAATTTTCTCTGAAGTTACTGAATATTCTTGATTAGCAAAGAACTCAGCCTTTTCTCAAGTTGTGTCATAAGCCTAGAAGTGGACATTTAGATTTTGGTTGACTCTTTGGACTTTGTCTTATGATAAATGGTTTCTTTACATAGGATTGCTGCTTGCTCCCTTCATTTAATCTTCCCTGAGGCAGTGGAGAGATATGTAGTAAATTTCTATAGACTGTATTCTCCTGCATCTAGCACAATGAAAAGAATTTATCAGAAAGATCGCTTCAGAATTCTCTGCACCAGCCGTAACTGTGTAGCTCATAGGTTGTCTTGTTAATGTATAACTATGGATGGACCAACAGAGATTCATTCTGGCTGAAGGTAGGATTCTGATCTTGCATTTCAGAATGGAACCAGGTGAGACTTGAATTCAACAGTGCAGCTCTCATGGGTGACACTCGTATCAGAGGGAGTTGTTCATAAGCAGCAGTTTCCACTGTCCTATCTTTTAGACTGGATGTTGTAAATTATTAACTCCAGAAAAGAAAGCCATACAAATGTCAGCAGATGTTAAGTCATGTTTCTGAGGCTAAAATAGGTCCCCAAATGTTGCTTTTACATTGTGTCCTTTCCCATTTCACACTCCTGTACAATGCGTAGTTGAAGACTGTATTCAGTCTGTTTAGCTGACTTGCTTTCCACATTGTACCCACCACCCATTTACAGCCAAGTTTGCATTTGTTCCCATCCAAACTGTAACCCTGAGACATCCTCCACACTCACACTGAAATTTCATAATTGTTCCAAAAGATCATGTCTTGCAATAATCAGACTATTTTCAGGGGCCATCTGTTTTTTTGGCTTTCTTGGAAAGTGGCACCCTCAGGTCCAACACATAGATGGAATGTTTCCAGTCAGCGGTCTTATCTGTACAACAAACCTCCTCCTGCCTCAAGCTCATCTCCTTGCTAACACAGAAATGTTGAAGTTTGCTGTAAATATCTGAAAAGCCAATATGTGCATAATAAGAGAACTAAAACAAATATTTTTGTCTGCATTAAGGAACATGAATTCCCCCTGCAGCTCCCTGAACCATTGACAACCATTAGACTTGTTCCTCCGTGCATTGTTTTTGCCAGTGTGTATTTTTAATCCTGTTCTTGCTGCTAGATGGATTTCAAACCATCCCATGCAACACAGAAAAGTAAATTGAAATTAGCATTATCTAAACCCATAATTAAAATAGTATTAATTTTTCTTCACTGAAAAATTAAAGGGAAAAATCCCACACTTGACAAAAGAAAATGCGTTGTCACATTTTTAAGTCAAAGTTAATTATGAATTATGGATAATTTGCAAGAAAGCAATACAAAAGTACCCACCGGGCCTGTATCCAAAGTAAAAATGAATTTATGACAAAGTTGATATTGACTCATCATTTATAAAGTCTGTTAAATTCATCTTAGACTGGGCTTCTAGTGGAAGATGATTTATTAAACAAAGTAATATAAAATGTAATGAAATAGATTAAGTCTCTTTTTGAAATATTGTTATCCATTAGATCTGGTAAATTTAAGTCTGTTTAAACATGAAATACCACTTTAGCAGATACTCCAGCTCCTACGTAAATGTGGGGTTGCTAATGCTTTATTCTCCTATGTTGAAAAACCTTTGTCAGGAGAATGGATGGCAGTAATGATTTTATTTATTTTGGGGCTTTAAATTAATCATCTTTAGGATATTTCACAATTGCAAATCTTTTCTGCCTCCACAAAGAATACAGATTTTATCTAATTTAGATGCAGAAGGCTTCCACCCTGGTTATCAGGGCAGCTGAACGATGGTTACTCAGAGTTAAGCAGTCTTCCAAAGAGCCTTGCATGTTCACCAGGGGTTTATCCATGCTGTAGTGGAAATGGTAGCTGCAGCACAGGAGATGCTTAATTTGGCATCAAGAGAAAGCAGTGGCAGTGAAGATGCATCAGCAAAAACTTCACTGTGGGTAAGGAGCTGAAATGTATTCACTGGCAGGCAAGTACTTGTAGTTGTCCCTTGCAGTATGCCTGCGTTGTGCAACACGGCATGATGCAGTCGTGAAGATGCATCAACAAAAATTTCACCATGGGTAAGCAGCTGAAACGCATTCACTGGCAGGCAAGTACTTGTAGTTGTCCCTTGCAGTACGCCTGCGTTGTGCAACACGGCATGATGCAGTCCTCTCTAGGCTGGTGATAATCCAAGCCAAGCCAGGAGGACCATGTGCTGCTGAAGAGCAACATGGTGGTTGTCAGGCATGTGACAGGTTGTTGTGCATGTGAGGTTGTCGTGCCTGTGCAGTGCTAGCACTGGGCTGCCAGGCTAGCGTAAATGGAGCTAAACTGCTTCCAGATCTGAGTTGATGTGTGGTTACCTCTGCTAAAGGGTTTATGGACTCCCCCACCATGTAATATATTTTCCTGACATTGTGTCTCCATGATGTCTCCATAAGGCTGCTAAGTATTCTAGTGCATTTTACTTTTGGATAAATCAAGCCACAATGCAATTAGGAGTAGATGCAACTTTTCTTGCCCGTGTTGTGTAGACCTTGGCTCTGGGTACATTCTCGAGGGAAAGGAGGCTGGAGGCAGCCCATGGTCCCACTCAGTAGATAAATATTTGGGAAAACTAGTGACGTCTGTTAACCCTAAAGGAAGACAGACATTCAGGGACAGAGCCAGGTACACACATTAGAGCCTAGGAATGAACTAAAGTGTGTGAGTAGCCTCAGTGAAATCGGAGCGTCCTTCATTGCACTCAGGTAATCTATTGCTGCTAAATAGAAAGATGTTCTTTGCTGCTGAGTTGTGCGTGTGTGCTTTATGGTGTGAGGTCCCATGCATTTCCTGCACACCCTTGGCTGGATCTCTGGGTACTAATCTGTTGCTACAAACGCTAGGATTCGTTTTGTGAAATAAATCTCTGGCGTACTGGCTTGAATGGTTTATAACCTTGCTTCTCTCTGTGTTCCAACAACATTAATTCTGTTGTAATGACTCCTGTAAAGATATCATTTGAATAGTAATGTTTTATCAGTTTTACTTTCGCCTATTTTCCAGAATAATCCATTCTCTTATCTCACTTTTACTTTTCAGCCTTTGAACATTTCTAAGCTTGAGTGTTTGTGCATAATGCAAAATCTTATTGCCACAGGAAAAGCAGTTTCTCTTTTTTTTAATTTATTCATAATTAAAACACTCATGTTAGTGACAGTTTTCAAATCTGACATGACATTTTTATAATCTAGTTAATATCGCGAAAGGTTTTTGTGCATTGCAGCCTGGGAATTATGCAAATTAAGACAAGAAGAAAAAAAGCATTGCCTCAATGTTGTTTAATCATAAAGCTATGACTGAAGAATTATTATTGTTTTTATTATAGGAAAACTACATTACAGGTTTTTTGCCAAAAGCAGGTGAGAGCTCAGTACATTCTGCACTGTGAGAATTCTCCCTTTCCTACAGTTTGCTTTCGCAGACAGAAAGGTATAATAATAGATTTACTGCCACTGCAAATATACCTGGCCTTAGTCCAAAGCTAGTGTTGAAGTCAATAGAAAGATGCAGTAACGGGCTTGGGATCAGGCCCTTTATAAATACAATTGACTGTCATACTTTCCTCCCATTTTTTTTCATGCCACTTGACGTTTTACATTGCAAGATCTTATATGTGCAGACAGGTTTGCACACCATGTGTTCAGCCTTGGCTGGAGGAGCTAGATGCTACTGTAGATGAGGTACTAAATGGGCAGTTGCTTCTCTATAATGACTCTAAATTTTTAATTTTGTGTCTCTACAGTTAATTACTGAATTCTTATCCCTACATTGGGTTGGGATTAGTGGGACTCCCTCAGTGCAAGGGCAGCTATGAAAGGCATCACAGAGGTAATCCATACATCTCATTTATCCCTTAGCAGAGATTGGCTTTGGCAGAGGCAGGCGCAGGCAGTTCAGAATCTCCACGGAGCTCTACTTACAATAAAATAATATGGTTTGATGGCATGAAGGCCTGGTAACTGAAAGATCCATGCTGCTCTGTCACACTGCTGTATCAAGGGAGGAGGGAAATACTGAGGTTTGGCCTTATTTTTTAAGGTAGAGGAGGGGCAGAAGAGGAGAGACTGACCTATATTTGGAATTCCCAGAACTGCCAGTGGAAAAGGGTGAGACAAAGATTGAGGATACGGCATGGCCCAAAGGTGCACAATATTTAGAAGAGGGGATTATGCATTCTTTATGCATTCACTACAGCCAGCTCCACTAGAGCTTTTCTATGAGTGAAAGTAAATAGTGATCCGAGTGCCTAAGCTGAGAAGCATGCCTAGAGCCGAACTCCTGCAGCCAAATGATTTATAGTATATTTACTTTTCCTGGCCATCCAGCCAGCAGTCACCTTTAAGCTGCCATCATTACTGTGTCACTGGAGAGTCTATTAGTGCTCCTATCTCTTACTCATTTTCACTCTGCTCTTTCTAATAATTGAGGGCCAGGCAGGATTCATTACACAGAGACTTAGACTATCACAGAGTTCCTACAATGTCTGCCACTACCAGGTGTCTTTGGCTGTGTAAATGGTTTCCTTGCACATGCCCAGGTGGCCCAAAACGTATTCAGTTCAGTCACCTGGTGCCTGTATTTGTGTAGTGTCTTATGTGACATGGAGAACTGGACAATTTGTCCCACCAGGAATCTTTCCCAGACCTGTGCAGAAGAGCTCCTGTCACTGCAAGCCTTAGGGCAGCCATATAAAACCGGCTTATTCCTCTGGGACAGAGTATATGGGTTTTTATTTTGAGGACTTTTGTTGGCAGCTCATCAGTTATGTCTTCAGACACAAAAGATGACCCAAGGCTCGCTCTTTCCTGTCATTTCCCTTCAGCAGAAATGAGTCATTGAGAGTGAAAGATCAAAAGTAAAATCAGAGCAACGAAGTGCACAGTTTGAGTGTGTGTACATGTGCTTCTAGCTGTAAAGGACTGCAGTTGAGTGCTACGAATTTTAAAGAAATGGCACGCAGAAATGGAGCTGCTCATTCAAACCCCACAATGACAGAGCTAAGGATTGTCCATGGGGAATGACTGACCACTGGGCTGAGCCTGGACTCCGGCTAACAACTCCTGCTTAATCTAAATAAATTGCCTAACTCCATTTGGTACCCTGTAAAATCTACTTGCGTAACTCAGGCTAGACTACTTCAAAATCAAAGGGAAGGCTGTACGAGTAATTTCTCTGCAGTGATGGGTTCTGTCTCATGGCTTCACCGCTGAGGACAGCAGTTTTCTTGAGTTCAAAAGCATCCATGTTTGCTTGTTGCAGTATTGAGCTTGTTGCGGCCTTGTGAGGACTGTGCACAGTGCTCAGTGTAAAGCATATTTATAATGTATATTTGGGCAACCTCTTCCTCCAACTGTACAATATCTAAGCTATAAACCTTCCCCATTTCTTATACATCTGCAAATTGTGCCAGGCTACAGGAGAACTATAACTATAGCAGCTACACTAATGGCAAGGTCAATTTTTCATGTGTGCCATACAGAATACAACATATATGTGTTCATACTACTGTAAACTGGAATGACCCTTAAATATAAAATTTTAAGTGCCATACATTCACTAGCTTTATAATAGTTTACAAGTATCTGATGGCAGAAATTCATTTACATACCAGAATAATTCTTATATAACTGAGAAATGCCTTTAGCATAATTTATGAAGGTTGCTTAGCTGATATTTACAGCAGCTGCAGTAAATCCAAGATGCAGCTTCAAACACAACTCACAGTATCTCCCTAAGATGTAACCTAATACTGTCAGGAAGCGTCAGCTTTAAACAAATAACTCAACACAACACTGTACTAAAGAAAGATTATGACAATCTAACGCTGATCTTCAAACTTGAGATGTTTAGGCACAAGTGAATTGATTTTTTTTTTTCTTTTTTAAAGGAAAAAGGTCAGCCAGAAAAACAGTATTTCAGAGGTCAATCAGTTCACAGCCCTCAAATGTATTTTGCTGTATCTTAAAATTTCACTACAGAAAGCACATTATGACCATTTGTCTTGTCCCGTCAAGAGGGGAACAGGAAAGATGACGCAGTGTCTAAGTGTTAGTGAAATAAATAACAGTAATTTCACTGTTCATAGAAAATAATAAAAATAAATTGCAAAGTAATACTTGGTTAGTTTAATGATAAAGCCCACAGTAATTGCGTTGTCTTTTACTGCATTTGTTCCATCCTTACGAAGGACGGAACAAGATCACGTGTCTTGTTTTTTCTGTATACCCATCTTCTGTGCTTTGTTTTCACATACTGTTAGTGTTATAGTGATAGCCACAATCCTAAACAACCTTAATCCCCCCTCACTCCACCGCAATTTATTTCTCAATGGCCAAAAAGGGCTAAGCCAAAACCAGGCAGAGAAGAGAAGCGATAAGGCCCATGTCACACAGTGCCTTGGTACCAGAATCAGAAATAGAACCCAGGTCTCCTGAGTCACACACTAGAGCCTTATCTCTTAGATAACACTGTCATCAGAAATAAATACCAGTTGTAGGTTAACTGGTTGGTAAGCATACACTGGTTTGCAGAAGGGACAAGTGACAGGCCTAAGCTTTCTCATCTTGTCATGACTGCTCCTTGTCAAGGGCAAGGGGAAAGATGTGTTAAGGGAGATGTGTTGCCTTTGGAGATCCATTTTTTAGAAGGAGGGAAAGGAGTCACCAGTCCCCTGAGGAATGTGGATTTGGAAAAGAAAGAAAAAATCCCTAATAAGAGGATCTGATACATGTTTTCTATTTGGGGAAAAAAAAAAAATCAAAAACCTGACAGAATTTAATACTTTAATAAAAATCAAATTTTAGATCACTAGTAAATGTAGCATTGCTTTTCAAAGGCTGAAACTGTAGGTCTCCTCCTTTCTCCCACTCCCTACTCTTTTTTTTTGCTTCCTTAATTTTGCCACTGTAAAGACTTGGGGGAGGCCCTTTTTCCATTTTAAATGCATTTACCTGGAAAGTCAAAATGTACTTTGTAGCTTTCCACAAAGGCAGTTCCAGAAGCAGTAAAAGGGAAGGCAACAGGCGCGCTGCACTGTTCAACTGTAATAGTTTTAGTTTGGCAATCCCTGGTAAACCAGTAAGTGAATACACTGAGAGAAATTTCAAGCATCAGATGATTTCACATAACAAAGAACAACCTATGGAGCTAATAATCCTGACTTTTCTCTCTTCCTCTCCAGGCAGGATCCTATACTTAATTTAGTATTTCAGGCTTTATTTTACTGCTACAAACAATTTGCGTAGTCATTGCATCTCCACAATTATTTCACTTGTCCACATCCTTCTGACATGCAACAGGCTGTCACATCATGTTTAAAAAGATCCAAGCTGTAAGAGGTTGCCTTGCTTATTATTCAGTACACAGCCCTGTATACCCACTTCAGAGCCAGAAGCCATCTGGTATCAGTTTAAAAGTATCATTTGGTTTTCCTCCCATTTTGTTTCCCGGTTTGGGTTGAAATCCAAAAGCAAGGAAGATAGGAGAGGGGGGTGCGTGCGTGTGTGGAGGGGCCTTCCAGGATGTTTTACAGGAATAACAACTGGAGGTTTTGTTTAGAAACATGCCCAGATACACACTCACTCACCCATCTTCGCTGAAAGATCCATCTGCAATTAAGTGAATAGAGAAAATACCTCACTGGTATCCCTGGCTTCCCAGGTACCGTGCTACCAGACCAAGAGCCTCAGGAGGTCAGTCCTAAAATTTAATTTTGTGTGCTCTGATTACATTATTGGAGACAAAGCCTTCACCAAGATATACCTCAGGATCTCTGAGATGAAACTTATATAAAACACAAAATATAGGAGGTTTTCTCATGCAGAGCAGGTGTTCTCCTTTACCTGTGCCTCTAGGAATAGGGCCATTTTATAAATAGTTTTCATTTCAGCAATTAAGCAAAAGGTTTTACCAGCAAGCTAATGTTTCAGCAGCTTGTGTGATTGCCTTAATAGAGTTCAAAGACTCTTTATCCCACTGCTTTGATCAGCCAATCTGGAATTATATACCTGTTTCTTAATGCTAAGTGCAAATTTCATTTTCAAGTTTGTCCCGTCTTCACTTTGATATCAGATTGCTTCCCTTTTGTCCCTGCTGTACTAAGGTTGTGATAATGACTTGTGATTAACCACATCTTTATATATCACTTAAAATGCTTGCCTCAGGAAGATGGTATTTTAGAGAGGAAGAAGTATAATAAATTGCTAAGTGCATTATTATGTACATGGAACAGCTTAGGTAAATAATTAGCGTCTTACCTTATGTCATGACAAGGTACGAATCAGAGGTAACTTGTCATGCTACAGCAAAAAAAATTATTGAAGCATAACTTCAAATGTCCACGGGGGAGAAACAGATTACAGCCCATCCTGTTGTTTATTTTTTATTCTCTTGGCTCTGCAGAAAACAAAATATGATATTACAGCTGACTAGAATTTCTGATGGAATGCAATGGGTTGTAACAAGTTTATCAATTGAGCTAGTATCTTCCACCACTGGAAAAAATAAAAGGCCTGCTTGTGCAAGAGCTATCATTTCAGTAATCTGTGTCATTACATTTCTGTCTTCAGGGAGTTGAGCATGTACACAGCATCTAGGTTCAAATGGCTATGTAATGGTTGATTGCCTCCCATTCTCCAGGCAAGTTGGTGTTCTGCTGATGATGTTACTAGCTAAATAATTGGGAAGTGATCTCGTGCAGAGAGTGTTAACCTAATGCTTTGTGATATTAGTGAAATAATTAATTGTATGTATTCAGGACATAACTGGCTGGTGTAGACGAGAAATTGCTTTCCCTTCAGAGTAGGGAGAGCATACCATTGAGAAACATTACCTTCACCATAGATTAGGCAAGGATATAACAGTTTTTCCTATTGCACGTCAAAGGTGAATCAAGACACCTGTGGGAGAAGTAAAAACAAAAGGAGAGTATTGAAAGAAGTGACCGGCACTTGCAGTCAAGAGCTGTCTGGAGCCTCAGTCTGCCAACAGTGGCAACAGTCATGGTACCTTTACAAACAGCATGTTGGCCATTGACTGACTACGTCTACACACAACAGAGCAGGGCTGTGCAGGCTGCAATGGGTGTGGAGCAGAATAACTGTATTTCTGAAGTATTGCTGCTTCTCTGAACAAGATCTGGTATGTATGCAGAAGATGGTCCTGGTAGTGTAGACACGATCATTGCAAGATGGAACAGGAATCAGCATGAAGCATCATTAGTATCTGGGGAATCACATGGGGGCTGTGCATTTCCAAAAGCATCCAACTACTACCCCTTCGCTTCCCCTTGGGACACCAGAATGGCTGATGTAACCAAGGCTACTGCAGCCAAAAAACACCCGGGAGAACGAGGAGTTTAAGAGTTTTATATGTTTATATTAATGCTAATATTTTTAAATGATCATGCTATAATTGTCCAGAAAACTGTTACTTAAATGTAAATTCCATGAGCAAAAGGAGATAAAACAGGCATTCAAGGCACATTTGGTTTGCATTGAATTAAAAAATGAAATGATCCATTCAGTTGAACGAGTTTTTTAGCCTGTAAAAATGCTGTAGATTCTTGTACATGACATGTAATACTCTTTTGTGACTATTAGCCTATTAGCCTATTAGTTTAACAAATAATGAAGTTATCTCACAGTTTCTTTCTGATTTTACTGCAAAGCTACAAGAAAAAAGGCAAAAAAAGAAACAAGTAGGAAAAGGGTCATACATGAGTAGTTGGGTTTGACCTACAAATCTTATCCAAACCACATTTTAATAGTGAACTGCAACAACAGTCACTCCTCAAGAGCCAAAAAAAAAAAGTGTTCTCAGTACATAAAACAAGGTAAGAAAAAAACATGTTCTGGACTGTAAGGACATATTGGTGTTCTCTGTCGGTGTAGGATGGAGTGAGGAACAGGGTAAAAAGAAATAGTCAGAGGTGTATGTGACCATGGAAAGTCAACACCCAAAGGACAGAAAAAAACTTCACAAGTGGCTCGCTCGGATCCCATTCCCAAGACTGTCAACAAAGTTCTGTTTCCTGTGATTTCCTGAATAGTTCCTAAAGAAGGTGTCTTAATGAGCATGAAGATGCGACTTTTCTCAGCTTTATGAATGATGCCTGCAGTGCGTACATGTACACCTGCATACTTACGTATATGAACGTGTTCATGACCCCAATAGCAATGTCCAGAGAGTTTTTAAGAAGTGTTCAAAATCCAGATCACTGCATGCTTTTAAAATATTTTATTTGGGCTACTAAATTGACAGAACTCTGGTCTTGACCTTGTACATGTCTGTGGGTTATTCACTATACATGATGTCCACTGTACTTGGACTTGTACCATATAGTGTCAGCGTGCACCTTTTACAACCTCTGAAAATGACTCTAAACCACTGACTGTGTCTCAGGGAGAGCTATCATTTTTTTCAAAAGAATACTTGTTAGTTTTATAACTGAAATATTATGTCTTCTTTTTTAATAATTGAAGAAAAAGCAAATGTTGCAGAGGTCTCAGTCCTCCTTAACTGGCATGAACATTGCCAGAGAAAGAAAGAAGGAAAGTGTGAAACTTTTCAACTACAGTGCTCTGGAAATAAAAAGGCTAGACTTGTAACTATTTATAATTATTTAATTGGGACTCTTCAGTTAATGCTGCATTAACACTTTGCATAATCTAATCTCTGCCTTACAGAAGTGCTATTTTAATCTTTAAAATTTCATGTTGCAATTTTCAGGATAAAGAGTTTTGATTGTAATGATAGATCAGAGACTGTTTGAGGAAAGTGACATGAGACAAGAATGCAAAGCTGTGATTTTTCTCCCTGGCCACAGCTTTCCTCTTGCACTATGCTCCATAGAATAAGGAGCAAAGAGTGAACCTGCAATTAGATTAATCCTACAATTGATTCCAAAAGGTTCAATGATTAAAAACAACTGTACAGAACCAACATTTAGAAAAAGAACCAAACGCTATTTATGCACCAGTAGCTTTGTTAAAAACAGGGAAAAAACCCTCAAGCCAGAGGAACAAGCCCAAGGTTTAATTTATATAAATTGCAGCTACCTGCTCACTCAATTTCCAAAAGAAAGCTTTTTCTGCATGCTATAAATCAATTTCTCTAGCTAAAGGAATCTCTGGGAGTCTCACTTATTTAATCTTCCATCTAAGGTTGCCAACCTTTCCTCTTAAACTGTATGTGTTATTAGAAAATTAGTAAATGATTACCTTCAACCAACCAACCATTACCTGTCTCTAGACAACCAGATGCATACATAGACTAAAAGCAACAATACATGAAAAAAAATGTATAAAGGCAGGGAATCCTGCTGCACTAATAAAATATTGATTGTTAATGTAGGGCACTGTACTAATGCCTGTGGAATGAAATTCTGACATACAGTCTGAGGAGCTGTTGGTACCTGCAGCCTTTTATGATATCTCATTTGGCACTAAAATATTTCCACAAGGTGGGTTTCCAGTTGATTGTCATTAGCAGAAAAGCAGTGGGTGTCACTTAAGAGATATAGAAGTTAGTGGAATGAATATAAAGAATAGATGAATGTTACTAGTTCATAAAACCACTTAAATGAGGGCTTACTTTGCGATCCTGTATAGGAATAGACTTCTCCATTGGGAGCTAATTTTCAAAACCTGGTCACAAGGGACTCACATAACCCAAAGTGCTGCCCAAAGAACAAGACGAATACTTTTATCCTCCAATGGGTCATCTATTGCTTCAAGCAAAAAAGTTTATTTTTGGGCTTGAACTGTTTGCAGGTCACTAGAACATTTGTTTCTTAATTACTGGGCCAAATTAATCCCTTCTGTAATTCCATAGATGTGTAGGGAAAATGAACACTGCCGACTTTTAAGAAGTCTTTATAAGTACTTTAAAAATATTTCTTCAAAAATACTTTATATATGCTGTCTTGGATGGACCACTTGAAGTAGGATATATTTAGGAGCTGAAGGATGCAGGACTAACACTGACAAATTTGGACATTTTTCTGTTGCTTCCAATCTTAATTCATTGTAAGGGAAGAGCGAGGGAGGAAAAGGATTGTATTTATGAGCCACTGTTATTTTATGTCAATTGATATTCTCCACGGCTGCTGCTCATGACTCAGATTTCTTTACTATTTAGATTCTTTATTCCTTAAAAGTACTCAATAAGTGAATCATTGCCAAAAGCTTTTACAATTTAAAACACGCTTTGTGGCAGAATTACCAGAATGAGCATGATTATTTCCCTCTGAGCTCTAATATGTGTTATCAGTATTGGAATAGTTAAAGAAAGGATAAAAAACCCCAACGTGTCCTTCTCTGAATTTGATACACTGCAATATGCCATGCATGTCTGCTACATATACATACCAGTATATAAAACAATTTCAAAATATCTAGAAGTAACCCCTAAGCCTAGATGCACAGAAATCATTACATCCATGAAACAATAACTGTACCCTGCCTGAAAGTGACTATCAGATTCTCTCCCTCAGTATGGCTCTGCCCATTGCATAATGTTACAACCCACATCAGGATGAATAAGCTCTGGGACAGGAGGGCTCTGGGATTTCAGTTATCAGAGATATTTAAGAACTGTCGGGAATGGTTCGGATAGAGCTGATCCTTCCTCAGGGTGGGATATAAGCCTAGATGATGTCTTGAGCTCGTTTTTAGATGTATTTTCTAGGATTGTCTACAGTTCCATGAGACATGGCCCCTGAGGAAGAACCCTTAGATTGACATGCTCTATCTTTACTAGATGAAGTGGGGAATAAAAATCTCCCAGCTGAGAATACCTACCTCAGAACTGCTACGCCAGTGACACTCCACATCAGGGTGTGCAGAGGCTTTAGCTGCTACCACCAAAGCTCAAACAAGAGCCGTTCAGAGCTGCTCCATGGCTGCCCTAGCAGCGTGGGTTGGTAGAGGTCACGCCAGTGCTCCTTTCCAGTTTCACATAGAGAGCTTGTTTACATTCCTCCTTTGGAAAGGAAGAGACATGTTCTAGAAGCTATGAACAAAGAGAAAAACAATGCCATATTATCAGTACTGCTGCTGTCCTCCTCCATTCAGACCTATCACATAACTAATTTCTGCCCAGATGCTGGCTCCAGAGTTGGTTTTCCACCTTTAGTTTACCTCATGGTTTCCAAACTTTCATCTTCATGTTTTTCTCCATTTGGAAAAAAAAAAATTGCAAAGAACATTTCTGTGCAGGAACAAACTACTGTTAAACGTCTGTGACTGAGGTCACTACTCTATTCTTGTCTGACCTCTCCCTTATTTTGCAAAGTTTTTTCTTGCAGCTGAGCTAGAACTTTTCTTCTGAATTGGGAAAAAAAAAAAAAAAAGGTCCTCTGTCACACTTACTGGAAATGAATCTTCCTGTAAATGCCATTCTTTTTCTTCCCTTGAAATGGCTGCTGCATGATCACAGTGTAGGACAGGGATAAGATGGGTTCAAAAATACTTTCAAAATGCATCAATGCCATCTATTTCCTACCTGGAAGCCTCTGCAAAGCAGCAGTTGGATTTAATCAGGTTTCTAGCAGATACGCACTTGACCACAAAAAATCAGGTCCAGACAGCACTCAGCAAAGGAGCCAAGATCTCAGCACGTATAAAAGCTGAACTCACTTTTGTGACTGCAGGGATGCTAGTGCCTAAAGACCAACCACTGGAATGTGGCAGCACAGGGATGTTTGCCCTGGTGCACTCCATACTTTGCCCACCTGGGGAGCTCAGCTTCAGCACCAAAAGGGCTGAAACTGGGGCTTTGCACAAGTTTTAGCACCCTCCTAGAGAAATTATACATGCAGCACATTTCATCCCTGGATGGACAGCATACTTCTATCTATATCAGTGGTTAAACTGAATGAGGAGCAACTGTTGTATCCCATGTGATGTTATGTGTTGCCAGACCTTGCCACTGCAGTATACATGAAGTATCTGTTGCTCTTTATTCATAGATCCAATGCAGAGCTAATTCAGTCAAAGCAGGGACTTAGTTGGGAGTTAAAATAGGGAGATGGAATTGCAAGTATAACTGCAAGGCTAGTAGGAAACTCAGAATCAGAACCTTCACGCTAGTGATTAATCTCTGGGATCATATTGAAATGCAGGTCATCTAAGAAAATAGTGCTGTGAGCTTTTGGCAAGAATCAGAACTATTGATTTTGCTGGTGTGCAGAAAATATAAAAATAACAATGGCTTAACGCAAGGTATTTTTTCCCTTTGTTGCAGAAAACTTTTGCAGGTGGGGGAACGTATGGGAGATGAGAGTTGCTACCTGCTATTAAGTTAGCCTATTTCACACTGACTTGAAATTCTGGTATTTAGTCAATGATAAGTGATCAATTCCACTTTTAACAGTTTTTTTTTTTTAAATGTCTCTTGAAGGTAGTGCCCCTAAACTTTCATTTACATTTTAATTAAACCCGATTACTAAAAATTAAAAAGCTATTTGCTAAGTTTATAATAATTTTAAAAAGAAAAAAAAAGATGTATCAAACCAACATCAGATTAAATACTTTTTGTAATGATTTACCAGTGAATGAGTACCTGAGGTCACATTCCTCTCTGCTGCAGATGGGGTTCACTCCTTCAGTCCTATGGAGTTCAGTCTGATTCTGCCAACGTATCAACCTAGGTGGTGTCATAAAAACATTGTAAAATGCATTTTAGCATCTGATAAGTGGCATTTTACATTCTGACTTTGTCGTGGTTTAACCCCACTCGGCAACTAAGCACCACGAGCCGCTCACTCACCCTCCCCTCTCCCGGTGGGATGGGGGAATCAGTAAAGGACAAGTAAGAAAACTCGTGGGCTGAGATAAGAACAGTTTAATAATTGAAGTATAATAATAACAACAACAACAACAATAATAATATTGTAATGAAGGGGAAAATAACAAGAGAGAGAGAGGGACAAAACCCAGGAAAAAACAAAAAACCAAGTGATGCACGATGCAAGTGCTCACCACCCACTGACCAATGCCCAGCCAGTCCCCAAGCAGCGATCGCTGCCCCAGCCGTCTCCCCCAGTTTCTATACTGGGCATGACACCCTATGGTATGGAATAGCCCTGTGGCCAGCTGGGGTCAGCTCTCCTGGCTGTGCCCCCTCCCAGCTGCTTGTGCACCCGGCAGAGCAGGGGAAGCTGAAAAGCCCTTGACCAGTGTCAGCACTGCTCAGCAACAACTAAACCATCAGCGTGTTATCAACATTATTCTCATGCTAAATCCAAACCACAGCACCATGCCAGCTACTAGGAAGAAAATTAACTCTGTCCCAGCCAAAACCAGGACAGACCTGTATATATTTCAATACTAATTTATATTGCGTATTTGTTGTTTGTGGGTGATTAATCTGATTTATGAACTGATGTTAATGTACATTATTTACTTGTATAAACTCAGGTTTTGTGCTGCATTGTCTAACAGTAATTAGGTATGGGAACTCTCCTGGTTCTGCCTAAGAAATGACTAAGGAGTCTAAATTAAGAACTTGGAGGAGAGGGAATTTCTATTGTAATCAATGCTGCATACACTGAAATTAGCAGTGGCCTTGCTAATGGTTTGTTTAGCAGTAGGATTTATGATGATGCCTGGATGCACCTTTGAATCAAAATAAGACTTAGCTTAAAGCTAAAAACATTTATTTTTGGAAGAAAATGATCACCATTTAGAATTACAAGCTGACACATCCCTCTTATTGCTCTTCCTCCAAATGTTTTTACAAACACTTTTGTGACGATTTCTCCCCTTTTTTTCCAATTTTTCACAGTGTTGGGATTAAATCTTACCAAGAATTTTACTGAGCTGTTTCTGATTTCTTAACCAGTCCTTTATGGTGTAATTCCCCCTTTATATAAAATCTTCAGTGTTTCCAGCTCCTACAAAAATAGACAGAAATTTTGAGGGCTATACTGTAAATACGCAAGTCAAATTCCCTTCAGCACAAACCTGTGTAACTTGGATACTGCAGTTCCACCCCAGTGAACATCTCATTTGCAGCCCATGCCATGACTTTAGATGATTTTTTTAAGAGCAAAATGACAAATAATTGCAGGTAATGCTATGCAACTTACCATCAAATCAATACAGCAGAATGAAGAAGGAATGTTAAAAGCAAGAGTGTTTTCCTGTTCATGCTGGGATCTAGCACACATCAGATATGTGTATGTGTTTAAAGAATGAAAAATATTTGACTGGATTATAAGATATTTGCCTTCTGTCTTAAAGAAGTTATGCAGAAAGACTGAAAAAGCAGCTATAGCTCCATCAGGAGGCATTATATTCTCATGTTCCATCCCCGTTCTCTCAGGGCTTTCATATTTGGCTGTTGAATTGGAAAAGACTTGACCATAATCTCATATAACTATAAATACCAGTACAATGCAGACGATAGTAAGAAAAAGGACAGATAGTAAAATGCAGAAAACCACGATGAGAATCATACAGCTGTTAGAAAGGAAAGGGCAAATCCCAGCTAGTGTAGAAATGAATGTGTTCAATTTCTCTCAGGATTTGCTTTAATTATCATCATAATGGCTAAGCCTCCATCTGGTTTTCAGTGACTTTTGAACCTAGAGCACCCAAATATTATAGTCAAAATATTTATTACTGAAGAGACTAATTCCACTGCCAGCTAGAGCAGAGAGTAATCTTGTTGTCAGCCAACAGCAGGGAATAATGTCCTAGACCCAAAAAACCTGTTCCACTGGAAAGTTCAGGACTGGTTGTGAATATGTCCTGACAGAGGACTGATAAAGCACGCCAAAAGTACCGTGCTGATGCAGGAAAACCACTTTCATGGGGTTAGCACTGATACTGGAGCTCTGCTCTAGAGATAGCTCTGTTACAGTGGTGAGCAGAGCTACAATACTACATCAACACATATAATCTGTTGAACTCAGTGATAGAATTAGGCTTAATTAGATTGTATTTGGAAATCTCAGTTTTTGTGGATAGAAGGTGTTGGAGAAAAACAAATGACTAATTTTTAATTCACACTATTATGCCTTTCAGTTATAGCACATATGCTACATAAGAACAGAGTGCAGAGAGATTTCAGCAACGCTCAGCTGCAACAGCATATGCTAGTGAGTATCTGCTTTATTCTATTTCTTATTTCAAATTTGTCTTGCAGCTTTGAGTCAGCTTCATGAGTATGAGTCTGATCTCACTGGCAGTTTTATAGTCAGGAATAGCATCATAGAAGCCAGCAAAAGTACCTCAGTGTAAAATTAGGATTTCCTAGATCCAGCATCAGATCTGCTATTTGTTGCACTCAAGTATGAACATTCAGAAGGGAAAAAGGCATACTGACCAGTCATAAACTTCTTATTTGAAGGTAAAGGTTTCTTTTTAAAAAAGTCAATTATAAAAATATTATAAAATATCCACTTTCAACTTTTATTCCACTTTGCACAGTAGGTCAAAGTGCAGAGGGGGAAAATACTACAGACATCTAATTCCAGGTCAAGTGTTTCTTACCTAAGGATTTTAAGACCAAAGAAAAGAACCCTCTGTCCTTCAACACTTTATGAGATTGTACTGGAGGCAGAGAACAGGTCTCTAAGGAGAACCTTTACAGCAAGAGACTGAGGTTTGTATGTCACTGTCTATAGCAGATGCAGTTCTGTCCTGCTGACATATGCCATTAAGAAAGCAGTGGTCCTCCAATTCTTTTTTATGAGAAGGAAGGTTGAGGCAGACTGCCTTGAAAGAGATACAACCATGAGATGAAATGGACATGATCTTAATGCAGATTGGGGATACGAGTTTTCCCTTGTTTTCAGAAGCAAGAATGATTAATGGAGTACAAGCGTAGGAGACATGAGTGAACTTTAACAAACTCTGTAGCGTGCTGAAAGATATGATTTGTGAGCTGTATTTCCTCTGTGGGCCTTTCCCAGCTATGCATCATAAATATGCACACTGGCCACAAAATGAGACAGAGAATTCTGTCCTGGCCTTAAAATCTCTGATCCTCCTCCCTCTTCGTCTTGCCTGTCTGTGCATGTCTCGCCCTCTTCTTTGGATAATTTATAGGTGTATCCTCTTTATAAGCCTAGCTTGAGGATGAAACGTAAGAACTAATAGGTGGACACTGTGAATGCCAATGAACCGCAGAACCCAGCTGCCATTCAAATGTTTTGTATTCTCTCCATGTGTAATCTAGGTAGGGTGGATGGCAATTTTACCATTTACCCTGAGAAAGGAGCAGTTCATAGCTGCCCTGAGGGGCAGATCAGAGATTAAGTGACACCTCAACCTCTTGTTCCTCTGATTTCATATCTCTTTTTCTGCAGAGAAGCTGACCTCTCCTTCTGCATGCAGCTACTTGAGCAGACTGTAGCAAGGACGGGGAAGCATGGCTCTGAACCCGTCCATCTTTCCTTCTTGCCTATCTGCAGCAGTTTAGCAGTCTCTGTTCTCTATTCAGGAGCTGTAACAACCAAACAAGGCATGACAGAGGCATGGAGTGTGCTTGCACTCTCCCCGAGGTCCCTAAATAAGCCTGGGACAATAATGTTTACAACAATATTTCCTGCTTACAGGTTTGTAAATCTAGTTGCCTTTTTAAGCTCCCCTTTTTATCCCTGTTGGTTTTTGGCTGTAGGCAGTGTTTGTTGTGAAGACCAGCCCCTGGTCCCTGAGGGCATTTTTCATCCAGAGACCATTTTTGCAGAACAGCAGCTGCAGTGTAAAAAAATAGTCTTAACTCCAAAGCGGTGCTGAGAACCAGACTTCTGGTAAATGTTCATCTCAAGAGAAAGTTAATTGTGCTACCAGCAATGTAGAAACAATTCTGGCAGCCTGTCCCTTCTTTCCTGGGTGAACTGTGCAATCCGGGGAAGAGCTGACAAGCGTGGAAATGTTTGCAGTGCAGGTTAGCAAGAGCTGCGACAGTCACACTGTAGTGCCTGGAACCAAGGTCCTTCGACACCTCTCACATCCCAGTTAGGATCAGGGAATACCACTCTTCAAATAAGGGGATTGAAGTGGTTTTGTTACAAGAAACTGCCCTTCACTGACTTGATTGCTGTAAGACTGTTCTTGAAAATATGCTTAAATATATCCAAAAGGAGTCTATCCCTGTTTGTTCATTCTAACCTAAGTCAGCACAGAGCCTCACTGACTTCCAGTTGCAAATTTAGAGCCTATAGTGATTTAAAAACCAAATCAAACAAATACTGATCTATTATTTTATATCAGAGCTGGAGTGAAGAAATTTCTAAATGAAAAAAGTCTCTTAAGTCATCAAGTGAAAACAGAAATTACACCATGAAGCCTTTTTTTCCAGGAAGAAATAATCAGGAAAATAATATCTTCCTTCAAATATAATTGTCATTTTTAATCCAGCTAAGCAAGAGCATACGATCTATTCAGATGGAAGGCCTTTTTGTCAACAGATTGTAAACTAGTTTAAAAAAAAAGAAAAGAACCCTTTGATTTTAAACTGTAGATAAAAGTTAAACCCACAAAGCAGCTGAGAGGAAGCAGAACAATCAATCATTCCCCTACTTCCAAATGCAGCTAATTGCCTCCAGCACCATCTTAGCACTATGGAACAAATCAGAAATCAAAAGCTATTTAATGTCAACACCTCTAAACTATAGCAGTGGTTTTCACCAAATTATTAGAAAGCAATTTTCTTTAATTCAGCAATGGAACTTGCATCAAATTTCAGCCTTACCTAAGCTTTGGCAATGCACCAGGAGAGTAAATGCCAACTTTGGTTCCACTGAGAGTATTTTTCTTCTTGGATTTCAGAGATAGCTCTGTTTCCTGCATCCACAGAGACCTGGTTTATCCTCAAGGGCACTTGGCACCTAACTAAAGAAATTCTATTACAACTGCGCTTTCTTTCCCTTCACATTATCTAAGTATTCCAGTAACAATGTATGGGCAGGCCAAATGTTTGAGTTACAGCACAATGAAGTTTTAAATCACGCTTCTGCTGTTTTCCTCCCTTCCACTCAGAGCTGTTTCTACAATTGGCACTAATGATATGGTCAGGGAATAGAAACCCGAAAGTTAGCATATCTTATGTTACCTCCCTCAGATCAGATGTAGTAAGTGGCATTGTATGCCCTTGGCGCAGTGCAGTGGTAAGAATAAAATTCACTTACATACGCTTCCAAAGTCACAGAATATTTTGGCCACTGGAAAAATCCCTACCCATTACTTGCATACAGTACGCTATATATTGTAGGTTAGCTGAGATTTTTCTCATGAAATTTTTTTCCACAGGGAAACGTTTATTAGCCCAACCAACTTTTGCCAAGGAAGGATCTGGGAAAGGGAGCCAAGTAAAAAGAACTATGGTGTGTAAGGATTCATGTCTTACTTTCCACCAGGCTGGAAGTTTCCTATTCTACTTGGTCTTGAAGTACATGAGGAAGTTTTGGGCTCTAAGGAAATGTAAAGGTCTTCAGCTCTTCCTTATGAAAAGGGTATGCATTGTTTTTGAAAATGCAAATGCTTTTGAACCATAGAAAAATCAGTTTCTGCCCATTTCTATCAGATCCACGCTTAAGAGCTCCAAATTTCTTCCAGTAGAGGGCTGGGAGATGCATACAGCACTTCTCAGGCAGTTCATTACAATGTTTTCGTAACCAACTGTGACTTTCACCCTAGGGACGTATATGCTGTGCTATGAAATGGAATGAGAATATATGTTTAGCCAGGAATTTTCATTGTACATAATAGTTCAATGGCCATTTTATTTCTCCAACTTTAGAGCTTTCCTTTCAGAAGTGTACATTGTGCAGGCACCTGCAGCTGTGTTTAAAGCAGTTAGGTTTCACACAGGCAGTCTTTGTTCTCAGTTTTGTTTTAAGTATAAAAGTGGGTTCTGGGTTGGTAAAATATAACCAATATATCAAAAGATGGCAATTATTTAAAAGCAGCAGTTTCCAAATAACATTTTTACAGCACAGAATTAACTCCTCAGCTATTTCTGACATTAGATCATGTTTTGGAGACATTGCAGTGATTGTCTTTTGAACCAAGAATGATTCTACCTCACTGAGTCCAAAGCCTAGTGTAGGACAGCCTGTCTGTGAGGCAGAGGGCAGGCGTTACAATATGCTCTCCTGTGGTTCCCAGTGTACTGCATTCTACTACCAGCACGATGTTCTTCATATCTGCAGTGTACCAGAGTACACCATTTCATTAAAGGGATACTAAAGATACTCTTGTGCCTTCCTCTTCTTCAAAACATACCTAAATTACATCAAAAGCCAGAGAACAAGCAAAATCTCCTCCAACAGCAGTGAAATATGTGTCAGAAAAGAAAATAGACATTAGTTTCAAGTTTTGGAGAAGTTATTAAACAACAGAGAAAAATGGGCTCATGCCCAACAAAGCCTTAAAAATTCAACTGAAAGTCCTCATTACATTGAACACTTCAGTTGATGGAGTATGCCTCGTAATCCTTCTCTCCTGGAGTACCTTAAATGTCATCCCCTCTCCCCAGCCAGCTCACTTCTCCTCCATTCCCACACTCACACCCTCTCTTTGTCTCTTGCATTTGGCCGTGTTCGTCAGTACTACACTGTGAGCCCCAACAGGTGAACGGACGCCGTTTCCCTCTGTGCCAAGGGAGATGCGGGTGAAAAGGGTAATGATGGCCATGGCCTATGTTGATCATGGTCTAGGCCTTGGTTTAGAGAGCACTTTTGAGATGTATGATGCTCTGTGCACGTGAACGTGATATAGAACAACAGTAAGCCTCGGAGGGTAAAATAAGGATACAGCTGTGGAAAGGATAGGTGCATCCACACTTTACAAGAAATGGCAAAACTATTATTGCAGGTTTTCCACTGCAGAAGTGATGGGTCTTAGGGCAGCTCAGCTATTGCAGGTGACATCAGGGAGCACTGGAGCCCTGTCAGTGTAGTGTGGCTGAGAACTGCCCAGACAGTGCCCCGGGCAGGCTGCGAACCTGCCCACTTAGAGACTGCCTTCCAGGGGACGCAGAAGCCCAGGTTTGGGAGGACATCCAGGGACACAGTAGAGCAACAGCAACAACTCCAAAGAAGCCAGTCTCATGGCACAATCTAAGACAGGTAGCATGAACAGCTCTCTGAAAGTGGATCTTTTTCTCTTTGGGCTTTATTTGAAGCCCATATGAAATGTTTAGAATAGGGCCTAACCTCTGGAAGGTCAAAGAAGGGTAAAATATACATCACAGGCTTCCTTCAACAATTTTAGCCACATGGGTACTCTGGGTAGTATTCCTTAAGATAATTAATGAATTAAGATGAAAAGTTAATTAAGATTATTGTATTTTCAGGATGGAGATCTTCCACAGATTTTTCTAGGGGACAAAAAAGCAGAATTTTTTTTGTCTTTTGTTTGTGTGTGTGCCACACTAGGTTTTGCAGAGTTTGGCAGCTTGAGAAGGCTGATATGATTGCAGTGATTTCTTTCAATTTTGCACTTCAAATTCCACCCTTTTTGCTGAAAAAGGAAGTCTCTTCTGTCATTAATTTTCGCACATTTTTCAAAAAATGTGATGTCTCTTTAGCACTCTTCTTTTGTTGTCATATTACAAGTCTAACTGACATTTCTGTCAGGCCCTGGAGGGGCATGGCCAGCATACAGTGTTCTCAGTCTCAGCACATACTTACCAATAGCATCAGCAAGGGATGTTCACATGGATTGAAGACAAGATATTAAAAACTGAAGTTAAGAGAAGAAAAACACTTAAAACTTGCTTCAGTATCCTCTGACATCAACAAGCATCTTCTGATTGGATTCAGCAAACTTCAGGTCAAGCCCATAAAGCATCCTCCGAAGGATGCGTAGTGTCTCTAGCCCTTAAACAATATACCAGCATGTGAGAGAAAATGTCATTTTTTTGTACAGGTTAGTCAGCTACTGCCATATCTTTTTACTTTACCAACTATCATGTACTTTAGTGCCTGGAGACTGCCACATCATTGCCCTTCCCTGAGTAACTCATTAATTCAATGGGAGAATCAAACTAGTATCCCTGACTTTATTTCAACTCCCTCTTCCCCTCACACTGATTTTGTACTTTATCCCATAGCATTAAAAGAAGTGCTATCGCTCATCTGTCCTCCTAATGCAACAAATGAAAAGTGCATCTCAGAGGAAACAAACACCTTCAGCAGTTTAAAATGCCATTCATATTTATGTTGCAAGAAAAGATGAACTACATTTGAGATGAGGAGCTAACGTAAGGTAGGTCAAATATCTTGGGCTCAGAGGAAGTGCCGTTTTCACACTACATTATACTATGTTACTGGCGAGCTCTGCGACTCTGTGAAATATGAATGCATTTGCCTTGCAGAGGATAATCAAGTAACTAAATTAGGGTTCACTTCACCTCCAGCACCTTCATGTGTTTGTCAGAATTCCCTTGATGCGCATCCCAATGTGCTGAGTTAAATATATTCATAAACATATGATTATTTATAGAATAAAGGTAAGCTCCTAGTCTGGACAGGATGTTTTTCAACACAGGGACTGTCCTCTGTTTGGTGTTTGTATGTCATTTACTTCAGTTGGATCATGAATGTAACGTTGACAGCAGACACTGGTGCTACAACAATAAGTCAAATTATCATGGTGATAACCTTGACACATACAAAGCTCCAGCTGCTTTTTAGGGTTTTACTCAAAGACTATTTGAGTCAGTGGGAAAACTGCCATTGACTTCAGTGGGCTTCTGGATCAGGGCCCTCCAGAGAGATCATTTCCTGAAAGAAAACCTAGCAGATTTAAGCACCAGCATCCCTCTGGAATTGAACTTAATAATTACTTTGAAAGGCCTGTACTTCTTCCATTTCATCATGGATTTACTATGAGATTCTATGTTGCTTCCTTTCTACTGCAAATATTTAAGCACATGCACTACTTTATTATTACTTTTCTCTCTCTTTTTTTTTTTTAAATTCCCCTGCTCAGGCTATATGCCCCAAAGGGATCAAAATAGAACAGGGATAAATGATAGCTTATTAAAAAAGGAAAGGGAAATATTCTTCTGGTTACTTCTTTACTTCTCTGTCACTGTTATACCTTGCTTTCACGGCTCTTAATGATCAATTTTATCATGAACTGTAAGGCGCTCATATGACATTGTTGACCTAATTTTTGGTCAACAATACTTTGCTGCATAGGCTCCTGGTCTCATAAGATAACAACCTCTTTCAGTTGATATGGGCTGGAAGTATAATAGGTTGAACATCAGCCAGCCTAAATGGAAAGTATGTCAGCAGACAAAGCACTGTACTGGAGACTGAATGGACTAGAAGGAACAGAGTGAAGTGAAGCGTAATTAAATATGCAGGAGTTATTTTTGAATCTATTGAAAAAGAAGACAATCGAATGGAAAAGAGCCAGGAGAGACTCAGTTATGTTAGAGATGGACAAGAGAAGCTGAATATCAAGGGTTTGGACCCAATCATCATATGTTTGAATTTTGAAAAGGTCAAGACCTTGCAGCCCCATAGGTTGGTTTAACCAAAGAAGGAATGGGGCTAGCAAAGATGATGGGACCTGCAAATGGACCACACAGCTGTGAGACCTTCAGAAGGAAGAAGAGTGAATAAAGAAATAAGCATGAGTTCCTAGGGGGGGGGGGAGAAAAAAATCACAACGTGGAGAAATCACAATATGGACCTGCTTTCTGCAGGTCTTTGGGTAACTATAGTAATATTTTGGTCTTTAATGTCCTAGTACTGAGAAAGCAGCTGTGGTCTCTACCTGGGAAACACTAAACCAGCATAATGGTTGTTACTGGCCTGTGTGACATTGATCTGTGGATTTTGCTGAGAGTATCTATGGCTTCAAATGTCAACAGCAGTGGATTAATCCAATTGTGACAGACAAAATGACGTTGGTACACACAGAAACTGGCTGCCGGGTCTGAGAATTTCATTTTGATGTAAATTTGCTGTTCCTTCATCAGTACACAGCTGTACCCGTATTGCTGAATAAATGCTCAGTTCAGTGCTAGTCATCGCTGAGCTACTCCCAACAGCTTGAAACCAAACTGGCTGTACGTGTTCTTGTGCTTTGCCTTAATCTTTGAGAAGATACAACATGACTGTAAGAAGTTCTTTTGGTCTCAATCCAGTCCAGCAGGCAGCTTCTAAGCTGTAACACATTATCCCCAAGCAAAGCGAGACTTGCGCTACATAGAACAGGCAACTGCAAATTTGAAAGGGTAAACTGTGCTCAGGAAGAAGGATACTGAAGCCAGCATCACTCTTTTTCAGTACAGTCCCACACAGTATAAACAACGGTAAAGCAGAACTGTCCAGTTCTGTGAATATGTGATTGACGTTCCTCCTAAGCTGGTTGTTCAGGTTGCGATCCAGCTTAAACCAGTATTAGTCATCTCCATAGTCAAGAGAGAGGGGGGAAGGTACTTCCAAAAGATTAATTATCCCTGTGTTTTAGAAACCTGCCATTGACTCTTGAAGGAAGCTGGGTGATGTGTTTAGGCAGTATTTTTAGCTGGCTGAAGCTTAAGTTAAAGAAGTTAACATCACGAATTTTCTGGAAATTTGGCACCAGTGTCTTTCCTGAGCTTATGCTCCTGCTCATGGAAGGACCTCCTTGGGGGTCACTGCAGACAGCGCACAATGAATGTCAAGCTAAGCAAGAGGACAAATTTTTGCCAAGAACCAAAGCCAGTGTATAGTGTCCAAATGAACTCTTAAAAATTATTCCCTGTGATTCAGTCTTCTTGTACTTTTTGAATTGAATTACTTCTTTCCAATTTCCCATACATAACTTGATTATTACTGGTAACCTCTATGATTAAGACTTGTAAAAGTGAAAAATTATAGACCAAAGGACTTGAACTCAATTTTCTGGAGTTTTTAGTTTGGGACACTCATGGAACCAAACACAAAAATTTAGGAACATGCTCATTAGCAATTGTTCAAAGGATCTTCATCAATTAAACCTCTTATAGGTATTTGGATGAACCATGAAGTTTGTAGAGTTCATTCCAGATCATAAAAATAGATAAAGGAAGAAAAACTATAAAATCATCCTTCCTAGGGAGAATAAGCAAAAATGGCAAGCACTTAAATTTTCTTTTTATAAACTATTTAGTAATATTTATTTAATGATTGCCTAATTCAGCTACTGTAACATTCTTTAATAACTCATAAAGCATATTTTATGCCAGCCATGAGATTTAATGGCATCACAGTGGGAGGAAAATCTATCTTGACATGAAGCTTCTGAAAGCAATGGGAAAAAATGAAGCTGAGAGTTTTGGAAGGGAAAAATATTCTTTTTATTGAGGTAAATGCTTTCTATCAGCTTCTTCGTCTGTGTACTGTAGCCAGGCAGCTATTATATGCGATTCGAGTCTGTCAGTTGAAGAGCATTATGCATATTAGAGTGGGTAAAAGTAGTTGTGAGCAAGTTAAATTTAGACCTTATTACCTGCATTATGTTAATGCCTCTAGGTGCTAACAGATTGAAACCCGTTGTGATAGACACTGTACAAGCACATAGCAAGACAGAAGTCATTCAGGGCATGGACTGAATCAAAATAGACAAGACAGAAAAAGGGTAGGAGGTTTGGGGATGAAAGCAGAGAAAAAATAAAGGAACTGGCAGAGCCAAGGGAAAAAACGGCTTATGATTTTTTTGGCAAAAAATATATTTCATCTATAAGCGAACATTTGTCAAAGCCGTAAAATGTTTTCATGAGCTATATTCTTCCCTAGGCATGTGAAAGAGAGACACGCCAGTTAGTGTAGGCCTAGGTTCAAATCTGGTCTTCAAGGATTAACAGACTTGGATCTCTGGTCTCCTAAAGAATGCCCTAATGACCAAGCTACTGTAGTTCCTTCTCCCCCAAGATGTTTCCGTGAAGACAAAATAGTGAGGCTTTTCAAAACTTCACGGGGTTTTGTGGCATAGGAAACGGATTTTCAAGACATCTCCTACCAGGAATGTCAACCTGCACCCCCAGAGGCACCCCCCAACCCCAGCCCCATGCTCCTCCCCAATGGACTATGCAGTCTTACACTTTAGAAACAGTTTTTCTTTTTCTGTTGTTGTTTTGATTTTTCCTAACCATAAGCACCACTATTTCCTTTGGAGCTTAGCTTTCTATTCTGACCTTACTAAGCAAATAGCAGCAAGTTTGTAAACTCTTCTAGGTACACGCACAGGGACTCTCTTTTTGTTAGAGTTAGAACCACTGGTAAAATAGCTCACTGACAGCTCTAACCCGAGTTTAACTCAATATGCCTGGTACAACACATAGTAGAGTTTAACACAGAACCTCAAAACAAACCAAAACTACGTAGTAGATTACCCAGATCTACTAATAACAATCACTGAGTTCTGAAGTGGCATGATCATAACTTAAAGCTGGACAAAGGAGGCAGGGAAGAGAAAACTGATACTGGTCTACTGATTATGGTCATACACTTTTATTTAATAGCTAAATACTTGCATGGAATGATTTAATACAAGGAGACACAGAACATGTATGTATGTAGATACCAGATTAGTAGCTGACAAGCTCCATCACATTGTAGCTTTATTTCTTTGACTGTTATACAATTTCTGTTTTAATGTCCTGAAAGGTGACTATTGCACGGTGACAGACAGAGAGAGTTCCCATGTTTCAGGATTTGGAATGTCTCTCATGACACAATGGTTTGAGGTTTCTCTCTAGCCTTGCATTGCAAGGATGTTAAAAAATACTCCCCCAGGAACAGCCTAATTCTTCACTGCAGCAGCAAACAAAGTGCTGTCATTTTGGTGAGTTTTGTTTTGAAGCTTATACAACGGCTGATGGCATGCCTGAAGGAAGGCAAATATCTCTGAACTGTCTATGTTTCCCCAGAACTCCTTACATTTCAGCAGAAGAAAAATTGAATCTTCTTTCCCCATCCCCTTTCCAATTGTATCTGTGCTCCCTGGATACCCGTGAGGCTGTCTGATGTCACCACAGGGTAAGTTGTAAAAACGGATGCATCAGAACCATTTTCCTCTGGCAAGTTCATTTTAACAGCGTCTTCAACTTTACCAAGCTTAATAATGGCAACAGGAAAGCCTAATGAATACAACACGGGGCTGTGTCTTGGATCTATCAATAGGAATTTATTTTCTGCAGTACTGGAGTACAAGGATGGATGGAAAAGTGATACGTAACATTTAAGTATTAACACTTAAGCTTTGATATTTTGCCATGTTTCTCCACCTTGTGTGACTTTGTTGAAAACTATTGATAGAAAAGCCAGCTTCACTGGGTTTACAGCAACCAACTCTGTCCCTTCCTGTCTGATAAAACTGCATCTTGCTTGTCATGGTCACATTTTGCCTTCCCACTAATATACAGAAATGTGTCATCAGGAAAAGCTAATTCCAGTGTAGTCCCAAGAGCAGAATAAAGTATGAAACTGTGAATGTTTTTTAAAAAAACTCCTTTTGTCTGTAGCTCTCAGGAAGATGGAGGATTTTCTAGTTTTATGATGAAACAATCTGAACTGGCAGATACCTTCATTCTGCTGAGGTTTGCTTTGCATACTCAATTGCCTCAAGCGCTGCAGAACCCAAACAGTCATTAGGCAGCGCTAACTACATTTACTCATCAAATCACCTGGCTTGTTTCTGGTCGCAACCTGGATGCCTGGGGACAGCAGGGGGAGACCTGAAGAGAAGAAGCAATTCCAGAGCGTTGCCAGTTCTGTGCAGGAAAACATTTTTCCGTAATTAAATGCTGATAACAAAGAAAGAAGCCTTAACCTGGCCAGTACCTTTCCTTCCTTTCCAATTCACCTTCCTAACTAGTTCCTTAATTTTCCTAAATTTGTTAAGAACGGAATTACCAAAGTTAAAGGAGTCAAATCAAGTGGTCAGATCAAGCCCATGAACATTGAAATCAAAACGATCCTGTAAAGCAAAACATCTGAAACTGTCACAGTTTCGAGTTGGAATATGTGCCAGCAGCAAATGAGTTACATAGCCAAGGTGAGTACCAAGAACATTGCTTTGCAATTTTCTATAGCAGGTTATATGGCCCCTATTCATATAAAGGCCTCCAAGACTTTAATTTATTTATCCTCACAACATATTACACTATGGAGAGTGAAGAAATATTTCTCCATACATTAAGACAGAGAGGGACTGAGAGACCAGACCAACATAGAATATATTTAGCCTCTTACTTCCCATTGAAATGGCATTAAGGGTAAATTAGAGCAAGTAACATGCTTACATAATTTTTACCTATATTGCTATTACCAATAAAACTCAACAAAAACATACCAGGAAAAAACAATATGAGCATCTTCTGCAATATGAGAGCTCAGCAAAGATACATCAGAGTATGTACCAAATACACTCCTTCATTTGGTGTGCCCCTGACCCTTTGTGTTTCTTAGTGACTGATTAATATTTATGCAAAGCACCACTTCAATTAGAAACCTAGTGGGATTAATTGGATGGAAAAATACTTGCAATGCAGCAGATAAAGGAAAAAAAAATATCAAAGAGAGCTCTCTTCTCTTTGTCTATTGCCACCAAAATAATGCAGGCAGTTACAGGTTTAGTACAGGGATGTACCCCCTAAAGTGTTTTCAAACTAATAACCTTTGAAACGGATTTGCAGCCTTGGAGAGGCAGCAGGGGGACACAAGGGAATAAGATTTGATTTAAGATGAACACTGGCTCATGCACTCATTAAAGTAGCCTGCTCTACAACAAAATGTCACAGGGTCACATCCAACCTGTATACTCAGAAAAATCTCTGTTTTGATTATTTTACCCCCTCAACCCCATGGGCTGCATGAAGTTGCATGAAGTGAACCTGGTACCTTGATCCTGGAATATCAAATCATTAGGAGTGGGAGCAAATAGCTGCTACAGCCACATTGCTAGCTACCCTGTGGTAGCACGGCTGTGTGTAAGGTATTGTTGTATGCACATGTACAGCAAGGCGCTTCAAATCTCAGTTTTGCTTTTTTGCCATCAAACTTCTAAAGAATATCGCACTGAGATTTCAGTTAACATTTGTGTGTGTGTGTGTTTGACAGGCTGGTTCATGTTTAAAAGAGGGAAAGAAAAGGTATATGAAGAGGAAAAAGAGAGAGCTTCAAGTGGCTCCAGGACAGATTAAAGCCCTTGCTGCAGACTGCGAGCCACGGAATTCCTTCTGCTTCCTGACTACATTCCAGTGGGTTCGTGTAACGCATCTCCTATAGATCACAAACTTTCCCAGTAGCAGGAGAAACTCAAGATCACAGACAGGAAACTTCACTTTTCCAGAGTTTGCTTGAACAAAAAGAAATTATTCACTAAAGGCACCCTAATTCAGTGCTTTGCCTAGCAGTCTTGTTCTCACTGAGAATGCAGGGCCCTGCTGCTGGCGGACTTAGGGCAGAATTCCACCCCCACCCACCGAGTGTTGCACAGATACAGAACGTAGCTGATCCTAGACTAGCTGCTGTTGCAATAGGTTCTCCTATCGCAGATTAGGTGCTATATCCCCTGGACGCAACCCAGTGGGGTAGATTCTGTCTTATTGGCCTCTAATATACTGGCAGCTCTCAACATAATTCTATCTAAACATCTTCAAAGAGCACCAAGCATGAGGGGGAAGCATGGTTGGCTCACTAAGCCTTTCACTTAGTTACAAATGTGACAGTAAGTCCATATTCGCAGAAACATTTCCCAAACCTTGTCCTCATTTTGAGCACGCCATGCTGACTTAAAGTTTTACTCAAATGTCAGATAAATCTGATGATAAGGGTTAGATCTGGAACTCCGGGTATGCCTGGACCAGCACCCAGATATGAGCAAGCACTGAACTTTGTGTTTGGCTTATATTCACACAACAGTTTGGATCAGAATCATTGATTAATGTGATTCTGGGCATTTTAATTAGTGAGAAATACGGCCTGGTGGTCTGGACTCAGATTTCCTCAATACCCTTAAGGTAAGGGCTGTGTGGCAAGCTGGGAGGAAGACCCTAGACTGTGATCTGTTCTTCAATAGCAGTTGCATTACCAGCCCTGCAGCCATGGTTCCCCCCATCATTCCAATTTCCTCTACCTCCATGCAGATGCCACACAAGTGTTCATGTTCATTGTTCAGCATTTACAG
Source organism: Ciconia boyciana (assembly GCF_034638445.1). NCBI lineage: Eukaryota > Metazoa > Chordata > Aves > Ciconiiformes > Ciconiidae > Ciconia > Ciconia boyciana. The sequence continues at coordinate 11,350,110 of NC_132948.1, forward strand.
CTCCATTCTTTAAACTCATCTTAAATATAAAAAAGGAAGAAATTGCTTGCTGCGGGTTTTAATGTTACCACTGTATTTAGACAATGGCTTAACAATATTTCAATTGCCAGATAGTTGTGAAGAATCTACTTTCATAAGACACAAACTCACCAGCAGAAGGTATTACCCAGAAAGAAAATTCTCCCTAGGTTCATGCCCATGAAAATAAGGATGCAATTAGATATTAGATCTCTGCAATTAAAGAGAACATTGCAAACATATATTTCAAATTCCTTTTGTAATTTTTCCATTTATATCTCCAGCAATGTATCACTTCAGCTAAAAACTGAGTGTAATATTTACTATTGAGCCCCAGGAGTACATGCTGCTCTTATTTACGCCCAGGAGGGCTCAGGTCACAACCTGATGTGGAGCCAATGCCAAAAGCTGTGGGATGGATGTATAGAGTCATCAGTTTAAAGACAAGCAGAGCCAAGAAATAATACATGCTGTTAATCATTATGGCTCATCCTACCTGGGTGACCAAAGACAAGCCCCGCTGTGTTAGCCGGCTGTAATGTCACGCAAAGGGGAGAGAGTCCGCATGCTCCGGTCTGCAATTCAGGAAAGTATGTTTAAGTAAGTGAACACAATGAGGTAGGATCAAACATGAAACAAACCCGGACTTTTTATTACAGAAGGTCTTGTATTGTTTTCCATTAGAACTCCATTTACTTACATCATACGTTAGTGTAGAACCTGATTGTTTTTCCATAATACTTTAAATAATTGCCTACATCTCTCACTTGCTATTTGGGCTGGGGATTTTACCTGCACAGAGCAATGACCACTGAACCTGTTTTGTCTCATTCTGCAGATGTAGCCCTCTTCGGAAACAATGAACCTGGATCTTTCATCAGTTTTCCTACAAGTATAATTCTGTTATCTTAGAGAAACTTTTGACCACCTGCATCTGAGTGAGAAGAGAAGCTGGCCCTAATCCTCTTCTACATGCATGAGCTTCCCAGTCAGGTTCACAGAATGAATACATAAAAATCTAAGAGATTTCTGTAAAAAATCAAGTCCCTTTCTTCCCCTCATTGCTAAAACAGTGGGCCAGTTGCTTGAAAAATAAATACCACATCTCTCCCCTCTCCTTTTTCTTGCCAATGGATCATGTTTTTCCTCAAATCCTGGCTCCAAATACCACCACACTAAAACATTACACACAGTATGCATAAATCAAGCCTTCTAAACGAAAAAAGTTTGAAAGTGTTAAATGGAAAACTCAGCTTCATTCTGCTGTCCTTCAAAATGGTTATTGTGGATGACAGAAATAACTGTTTGTCAATGGAAAAAAATTTATGGGGCAAAATATTTCAGCCTAAATTATTCAGCTAATGGTTATTACCGCTGCAAAATGGAATAAAGAGCCATACGATGCTGCTATGTCTGAAGCAATTTTGCTGCGGTACCTACAGAAGTAGTGTGAAATGTGTCCCTCAAGACAGCTCTCAGAACTTCAGCTTTCTTGGAGAAAGAACCACTGCAGCGGCACTTGCATAGTAGATTTGAAGAGCCTGATTACACTCTCGCGTACACTGCTTTTTCACTTTTGGCAGGAAGTTAGGAGCTGTCTACATGAGCTCAGAATTTTATTTGCAATGTTCTGCTGCTGGTTTTAAATACTGGTTCTTGCAATGTTAGTTCTTTCGTACCGCTGTTTGGAGGTGTTTTCTGCTTTGATGGACAAGATGCTGGGTATGTGCTTCCTTCTAACAGCATAATTCACAGATTCCTCAGCCTTCTTGGCAGATCAAGCGGGAAATGGCTTATTGTGCACTCTGTGTATGTGTGCTAATTTTGGCAACCTTCGCACTTAGCATAAGGAATGTAGGATGCCTTTGGCTGTACGCCTTCCTCAACCCCTAAAAAAAGGCACCTTGTCAGGGGTTCGGAGTGCTGCCAGAACAGGAAGTTTGCCTCTCAGTTTCTGTTGAAATGGCTTCCGTTGGAGTGGGCCTAGACTAGGTTATGGCTGGGTTCTCTACCTGAATCCTGCTCCCGCATGAGCTGGTGCAGCTCCAAGAGGGTCAGGGGAAATCCCGTTTCTTGCACAACCCAGGACACAGCCAGGCTGGCTCTCTGCATTTCTTCTCCATTGCACTTTCTGCTGCTCCTTTCCTGAGCAAACCTCTGTGGTATGATACACAGGTGTGCCTCCCATGTCGTCACATGAGCTTTTCCCAACTAGCTCAGGACAACAGCTTTTCCTAAGCGCATAACTTCCTTTCCCACCTACACTAATACTTTCTGCTTAAACAGCAGATGGAACAGTACATTGCGGGGAAGGAGGGCTTTGACACAGCTTTAAATCCCACACAGACAATACTGTTTTCTCTTCAGGCTGCCCACCGACAGGAGATGGCTGGCGCTGCCTCTGTGCTAGCACAGGCGCATTCTCCTGCTTTTGTCCTCATTAGTAGCGTGTGGGCGCTGCTTTCCACCAAGCCTCTGTGTGCTCTGCCCATGCTGGCAGTTCCACATCGTTAGCGATGCCAACAGGTTTCACAGCACCCTTCTGGCTGTCCCTCTGCCACCGCTGTGCACAGGAAGAGAACAAGAAGATGCTGATCACAATGCATGGATATGATGTCTCAAAAGCTCAGATGACTCTGCACCTCAAATAATTTCCCTCCAAAGCTCCTTTATGTGTACACATACACACATACATGTATATATATGGCTTAGTTCTTGGACAGAACAGTCATCTATAGTATTTGACCACCTGATAAAGATTAGGATTTAACACCCCAAGTGTGTGTTACAGTAAGAGATCCACAGGGCAGGACTCATCTGGAAAATCTTTATCTAAGCTGATCTAAACTCAGAAGTGGAAAATCTGCTGCTGGCAGAAGACCTCATATTTTTGGGGAGTGCTAAGTGTCTGTCGTCTGTCCATATTTCTTTGTCACTAGGTGTTCCTAAAAAACTTAAGCCGAAATGTATTTAATATGCTTCTGTAGAGCAGTCATGGGCCATTTACCATAGTTTCACAGCATAGCAGTGAGCTATAGATCATACTTTCAGATCCATTAGAAGGGATTTGGCTGTTCAGTAGTTATGAACTTTGAAGGGGACAGGTATGGTCAAATACATTCTGCTCTTTCAAACACCCCTGCTCAGCATTACTAAGCAAAGTGCTTAAAATCGGGAAATGTTAATATTAGGAACACATACATCACCACAGAACCACTTTCTTTAGTGATTGATCACGTACCATGACACTGTCACAATCTATTTCAAAAGTGATCATGCCATTTTTTACCCATGACAGAGATCAGAAGATGTAACAAAAATAATAATACCAATGACAGAGTGGCTGAAAGCAGAAGTTACTGTTACAGTAAGGACTGTGTAGCACATTCTTCTCCTGAAACAATTAACAAGAGCTCTGAGCTGGAGTGTAAAGCTATGCTGAAAAATGAGTCTTCGGTATCTGAGGGAAGAGAAGAGGATGCTTCCTGAGCAGTGTGAACATCTAGAAGTGTATTTTCATACTCAACATTTCAGCAGCACTACCAGCTGCCGCCATTACCTCTTCCTTCTGCTCGCTCTTTCCCACCACCAGTATGGATGGATGCTCAGCTTCATCAGACTCTGACTTTGATCCACATGACTGCATAAACCCTTGTCAGAAGTGTGGCTTGAGGCTGACAGCAAGTAGCCAGTGCTACTAAAGTACTAGCCACCTTCACGTGGGTCAAATTTAGCCATTTAGTAGAAGAACACAATTAAATTGGGAAAGTGAAAAAAAAAAGTAAAGATGACTACACATTTAATGAAGCTCTGACATTTCCTTTTGAAGCATCTAATGACTCCAGCAGACCCAAATCTCTGGAAGAGTCAGTGTGACCTAAATGGCTTTCAAGCTCAAGGTTAAAATTAAAACTTCTAATGACATTCATTAACATTGAAGATACTTCATCTCCTTTCAAGAAAAAAGGAAAGAAAATATTTACGTGCTTTTGAAAATGCTGCCTTTTGACATCTAAGCCACTCAGGACATCCAACAACGTGCTGTGTAAAATGTGAAAGCACTTGGGACATTAAAAAAACTAGCCTAGATAAGGCACTAGAATATATATTCTGGGAGTCAATCCATAAATGGAAGAAGAATGAAATGGGTTGTATGCCATTTTTCATCACTACGTGCATGATTTCACTATTCAAATAAATATCAAACTCAGGAAAAGTTATGGATTATACTTTACGCATTAATTGCTAAATACCTAATTGATGAATATTTATATATCACATCATATCGTATTTACAACTCTTAATATACCTGTTGGGAGATATAAACTTAGATCAAAAGCTTCTCTGATAAAATATTGGTCAGCAATTGCTTAAAAGGTCCTTAAATATTCAGGCATGTGCCCACTTTTTAAAGTAAACTGACACCAATGAAGGCCGTTTTCTGCAGACTTTCATTGTTTCCCATGTGGATGATGCAGCTTTACCCTATTGTAACCACAAAATCTACACACATACTGACAAGGTGATAATCTGCAGAATCATAATAAAGATGTTTTAAAACCTGGATCCACTATGTGGGAGATTTGCTACAGTCTTCAACATCACCAGGATTCACATCGCTGTTAATCTAGATCCTCTCAGGCAAAACAAGTGGTTTTGTCACATCTAAAATATGAGCCAAACTTAATATTTGTTACCTGAAATACTGGATTTTTTTTCCTAATTTCATAATGAAGAAAAGATTGACACCACTGCCAATAGATTTCACTTTTTTGGCACTGTAATTGAAGAATTTGTGAGAGGAACTACTACGGTTTTAAAGTTGATATGTAAAAGAGATGCAAAGCTAATGTTACCTATTTATGAAAATTTAAAAATAAAAAATTTCACACTTAAAGCCTGAGGTAGGCAATAATTTTCTTCAGCTGTGGTTGGATGGTCACTGTGGAAATTAATGTGGTAAATTAAGAACTATCTTCCTCTTGTTTATTACCACCTATTTAGCTGAAGAGCTAAATAAATAAATAAACATGAACAAGGATGTAACCCACAAAGAACAAATGCAAATTTCTACATTCAAGATCAACCATTTTTACAAGCACAGCATGGAAGACACAGGCTGGTCCCTTTTCTGCAGAAAGAAAAAGCCAGAGATTCTAGTGTTAAAAGCAGAATGAAAAAGCCAGAGATTATAGAGTTAAAACCAGAATAGGAACCAAAAGCTTGATAACCATGCGGGAAACACAAATAGTAGTTTAGCTGCAAGCCACGTGACACACCATGTCATCCTCTACTCACCTATAACTGTATTGAGCTTTGGAAACCACACTTCAGAAAAAAAGTTGACTCATTCTAGCAGTGAGAAAGATCAAAGTACTAGACTTACAAGGGAAGGTCGAAAGATCTGGGGCTGTGCAGTCTAGAGAAGAGATGCTAAAGGAAGGGATAACAGTCTTCAAAGCACATAAAAGGCTGCTGCAAAGGAGAAAAGGAATAAGCAGTTTTTGCATGCTTATTTTAGGGAGAAGTAATATAGTAATGGGCTGAATCTGCAACAGGGGAGAATTAGATTAGACACAGGGAACATTCTGTAAAACTAAGGATAACTAAGCCCTGAAATAGATTGTGGGGGGAGATAGGGAATCTCTGTCTTCAGAGATTTTAAAGAATGTGTTAGGCAAACATCTGACACAGATTATATCATTTCTCAAGCCTAGGGGCAGGGAGATGAACTGCAGGAGTCTGTGGATTATCTATGCCACACACATTAGCTCAGAGTGAAGCTGGGGAGCTTGGAAATACTGTGCAGACACACCCAGACCACCCCCAGGTCCTGCCAGGCTTGGGAGATCACTCCCTACTGGCCTGGCCAACAGCCGCAGTAATTCCAGTCTTGGGAAAGCGTGAGATGCCAGTGACAGTAATTTTCTCTGCAGGGTTTAGCATTATTGCTGTAGAAGAGTGCGATGCCTAGAGCCAGCTCTGAACCAGTGCTGCACCACGCTGGAGCCCAACTTTTGGAAGGTGGTGGGAGTAAGACACAGAGACATTGGGAGCAAAATGTGGTTCCATGCTTTGCCGTTACTTAAGAGTGCTCTGCAGCTCTCACGTTATTTGGGTCTTTCTACAGTCCGGTAGTCTCAGCCTCCTGCTGATGCCCTGCTAATAGGAAGTTGACTAGCAAAACCTTCTTGATGCCTGCCCAGTCTTGTTTTCTGTGACTAGGACACCGACACGTTTAGTAAAAGAAATGCAGCCATTCTGAAGTTTTGGGTCCATCAAATGGAATTGTAGTGGACAAAGTCCAAAGTCCATTCACTGAAGGAATGCTACAGATGTGAAAATGGGCATAAGAACATGGGAGAAAGCAGTCTCTTTGCTTAAGAGTGTTAATGGTCCAAGCTTGTCCCAATGAGAGACATTCTGTTTGGTTACAGGATTCGGTTTTCTTTGGGAAAGGATGTCACTGAAAGGCATCTGTAAAGAATCCCCTCCCAAGAGCGAGCAAGACCTGTGATGTTAATGTCTCAAAACCCATTTCTATAGTGTTGCTTTCCTCCTCCCCCATGCCCTGCCTGCAAATTGAATAAATTATACAAGCTGGCATGACAAGGGAGCATTAGTGGGCCATTTACCACCTGAGAAGTGCATTAACGGGTCATTAATGTGTACCCTGCAGTGTTCTGCTGTTAGGACTCACAAGATATTTCATATTTTTAAAAAGATTACTCCTCTTTTTTTTAAAGTAACTGACCTGGTTTTGGCTGGGACAGAGTTAATTTTCTTCCTAGTAGCTGGTATAGTGCTGTGGTTTGGATTTAGCATGAGAATAACGTTGATAACACACTGATGGTTTAGTTGTTGCTAAGTAGTGCTGACACTGGTCAAGGGCTTTTCAGCTTCCCCTGCTCTGCTGGGTGCACAAGCAGCTGGGAGGGGGCACAGCCAGGAGAGCTGACCCCAATGACCAAAGGGCTATTCCATACCATAGGGCGTCATGCGCAGTATAGAAACTGGGGGAGTTGGCCAGGGCAGCGATCGCTGCTCGGGGACTGGCTGGGCATTGGTCAGTGGGTGGTGAGTGGTTGCATCACTTGCTTTTTCTTGGGTTTTGCTCCTGTCTCTCTTGTTTTCCTTTTCATTACAATTTATTATTGTTGTTGTTGTTGTTGTTGTTATTATTTTAGTTCAATTATTAAACTTTTCTTACCTCAACCCACGAGTTTTCTTACTTTTGCTCTTCCAATTCTCTCCCCCATCCCACCAGGGGGGAGTGAGTTGAGCAGCTGTGTGGTGCTTGGTTTTTTACTTCCATTTTTCTCCCTTCTTCTGAATAAATCTTTAGGTTCTAGGGGAATAATAATTCATTAAAAGAGAACTAAAAGATAGGGTAAAATAAGAACAGCAGCTTTCTATTATTCTGTGGACATAATTCTCCCAGCTGATGCACATACGTAGCTAGCAGGAGGAACATGCCAATTCTGTGATCTCATCTCTTCTCACAGGAATATGACACAGCTTCACAGAAGCTTCAGCTGAGATACTAATGGCCTTAATTAAGCAGAGTGACCAGAAGAAAGGTTGAAATCAGTTAAGTGGAGGGCTCTCCCAATTCCTAGTTATTACATGGAGAACTGAAGATGTCTAGGACTTCATACAAGTAGGCCCTGATGGAAAAAAAGTAAGATAACAGTGCATGAACTTGTGCCTGGATTAGTCTTTGTATGGAGGAGAAACTGGATGGAAAGGTCTTCACAGTCCTGCTCTCAGTGAAAATGGTGCTTTTTGAACGCATGAGGCACTGTTGGGTTGTTTAGTGCTGAAATGAACAAGAAGAATCAAGAGTTGACAAAAAGTGGTTATTGCAATATCAGAGATGACATAATTTTTCTCTTCTGCATCATCTGTTACTCTTGTCTATACAAGTTTGGGAATGAAAAAATAAGGTTTTAATACCATCAGAGAATTCATTGTTCTATCAGAAACGTGTCTTTTACCAAATGAATGCAGATGTACATGCCAGGACAGGAGTATTTTCTAATTGGAAAACAGCTGAAAATAGAAAAAAAGAAGTGCATTCCTACCATGCTTTAAATTGCCTGTAATCCTTGAAACACAACCAATTGTATTCAGCTACAGTGAAGTCTTTTGCTTGATTACTTCTTAGCCTGACAACAATAGCTTGGAATTTCTACAAAGGGAGTAAGTGCTTTTCTAAAGATATTTAGTCCACTTTGGTGTGCTCTCAGATTTTTTGAAAGAGGACAGTACCTGTCTAGTTCTCATGCATTCACTGACCTAAGAACAAAAGCAGTAAAAAATACCAGAAACTTTTAAAATACATTCTGAGTGTTCTCCTCTAGGAAGTGGACTTGACACTGGGATCTGCTCAGCAAAAGAGGTGCACTGAGACTGGAAAATGGACAATATCATCCTCTTTGGAATTCTTTCCTTATGATAATTTGTAAGCTTTATTTCTTATAAATGAGTGGAAATGTTGTAAATCATGGGTAAAGACTGCGAAAGTTGGACTTTTCAGTCACTGAAAATAATGGACCCAGATTGCTACGGCAAAATATTTGCATGTATGAAAGAAGCCTACTGGATCATTAGGTCGTAAAGAAAAGAACCGAGGATAAGAAGAGTAGTGTAACTTGAATTTCATCAAGCTTCAATTTCATCAGAGAACTCAAAACAAAAAAGCAAACAAACACCCCCCCAAAAACCTAAGAGGGAAGGAAACAAACAGAAAAAGGCTAGCAGTTCCAGCCTTGCTCCAATTAGAAAATTAACAGGTAAGACAGCTTCAGTGGTGTCTTTCCTTCATGTACGTCGTTCGCTGGTTCCTGTGTTTAAGAGAGGGTTGGCCTGTAATTACAGATGATCTTTATCTGCTGCTTTTCTCTGAAGTACAAGTATGTGTAAAAGAGTTCATAAGTCAGAAGATATCATCTTTGTACATGGCTTGAGCTCTATTACATGCGGGGCTCAAAGAAGGCAGATATGAAAAAGTTTTTCATAGCAGTTTGAGACCCAGAAAGCAACTCATCAATGCCAGTGCTAATGAACTGAGCACTACAGGTAATGTGAGGTCAAAGATCAGGTGAAGTACTTATGACATATTCACACTTTACCAAGATCAATGAAAAAATAGGTCAGTGTCTTGCTTTCTTACGGTTTTTTGTGGCTCTGTGTCCAGGTACTTACATATGACAGAAGGAGCCAGACTCTCATGTAAATTGAACTAAGGTCTTATTAATATCTTATCTAACCTCTACTAAATTTAATAGCCCAAATGAAACATGTTACTCCATCCCACTCCATCTGTAAGGCATTATTATTGAGCTTGTAGTGAATAACTATTTATTATTTTCGTAATTTTCAGCCACAGCACAGTATATTTTAACATAGCAACCTTCCAGTGAGTTTGGGCTCCAGGATATATGACTGTCTTTTAAAATAAAAAGCACTGGTAATATAGTGAGAGAGGCAAGCCAGCTTGCAGCTTATAGATTTTCAAGAGGAAATGGCGATTGAACTGACCATGCTAGGGATGGCTTTTAGTTTGAGCTGAAGGAAATGGATGTGGCAATAATTCCATGTTACCTATTGAATGTTAATTTCAGAGACATTCTTTGCTGAGTGTTTGAAAGGACAAAATTTGAATTCTAATTTCCAGAGAAGGCAAAGGCATTTATAGCAATTGCTTTTGTGTAATTGCTAGAGTACAGACTGTATGCAGGGGCATAGGACAATGCACCTCATAAGGAGTCAAAGATAAATGACTTAATCTGAGATCTACAACTCTAATTATATACATCTCTCTATCCTAAAGGGCTCTATTTTGCTATGGTTGCTTTTAGAGCCATTAACAAAATGTTGCATTATATCTCTGTTAGTGTGGGGGCATGTGCAAAGACTGCATATATGCCTAAAGCCTATTTTTATATTGAATGAGTCCTAAAATGGAATTCAAATCCAGTTTGTTTCTGTTACAGTGCTGTGATCATTACAAGTTATTATTTTTAAAAAATATTGATAATCACATTTACACATTGAAAGGGTGTGTAAGAAAGGAATAGAATTCATATTAAAAACGTGAATTAGGAAATATTTACAAAGGAACAAGCACAGAATGAATCTGGCTACAAATGCATTATCTCCCTAGCAACACAAATCTCAGCCTAAGCTTTCTCTTTAAGCTTAAGTTCTGTTGGCTACAAAAACAAGATCTCCTCCACTCCTCCACTCTTCCACACTGAAACTGGTACTCTGGCTTCTCCATCCTGGTGGAAATATGTAAAGTTTTGCCTGCAAGGATGGGAAATAACAGTTCAGCTGAGAGATGCAGATCATCATCATCATTCCACAAGGATCCACATCACCAAGCAAGTCTGTTGAGCTATGTGGTGCAACGAATTATGGGAAAATATTACTGCTACTCTGAAGTCTGAGTAGCCAAGGATGGCTCAGAGGCATTCAGAGAACTGCCAATCAACTATGGAAAGTTTGATATTAAAGTGATGTCCTCTGCTTCTGCTGACAAAGGGTCACAAAATGCACAGAAACAGGTTCTGCATCTATAAAGTGCTCCCTCTATCAAAGCTCCAGCAAGTTAATACTCGTATGTAAAACTTTTGGGGAATCAATAAGTACCATGGACTTGCAGGTCTACAAACCTTATGCATGAGTTGATACCAGTGCAGATAATTCCTGTGTTTGATTTCCTATGGTTGCATCAAAGTGGAATTCCTGAACAAGCAATTCATTTGAGGACAAGTTTTTTTAAGCACTACATTAGTATAAGAGAAAGGAAACATATCGTCTACTTGTGTTATTTCCTACCCACTGGGTAGATATATTTCCTATCAAAGAAAAGGGCTGTATGTCTTCATAATAAAAAAACTAGGAGAATGTTTAAATCTTTTCTAAATCAATACTTTGACTCAGGATTCTTACATATTCCAGGAGAGCAGAGTACCATCTCCACTGCTCATTTTAACCCTGAATCAAAGTCCTTAAGTGTACAGTTACAGGAACTGCGGGGGTGCTTCTGCAGAATGAATGGGATGTGAGCAGATGCTGATTTGTAAGCATTGCAACCAAATAACAACTGCAAAACTTTCAAAAAGAAAGTCAAAAGCTACAAGTGCTTCTTTATATTAAATGAATATAAGATGGTCATACCTTCTTTTTGTAAACGACTTAAACCAATTGAGTGTGCTGTGGGAAAATGACAAGGGGTGTACATGAATTAGCTGCTATCCTTCAATTAAACACCGTTAAGTCTGTCATCCAGCACTATAGGTGTTTGCATACCAAGAGGTTAAAGCACAACAAAACAGAATTCCCAAATAAGGTTTTGACTGACTGAGAACTCACCTCAGTCCTATTGGACATTCAGGCCAGGTCTGCAGTGTGAGAAGATGATCAGCGATTTGAGAAGCCCAAATAATAGACCACAGAGATTATCTGACAGAAATCAGAGCTATTGTGACATCTCACACGACTGCATGAGGCTGTTTGAAGATGAACTTCAATCAAGAAGGTCATCTTTTCTCAGGAGGCTTCAACAGGAAGAACGTGAGGTGTCCAGATGGGATCGCAGAATTAATTGTAGATTGATGCACCACTGATTTTTACAGTTTTCCAAATTAGCTGGTTAATTCTAAGGTAACACATGAGAAGTAGTCTCTGCTTACATCTCCATCACTTTCTAAGCTTTGGAAGCAGCATATTACATTGAGGATCATACATGAACTTGGCTGATTTATGTAGCCTTTGGAGATGGCCTGGATTATAGTAATTCAAAGATGAAAATACTTTCAGAGGGCAAAGAAGAGGAGGAACAAAAATTTAGCAATCCACCCTTCTCTTCTCTCCTAAGCTCTCCATCTAAAGTAGCACTTCTCAACCTTCTTTGCTATGTCACACAATCGTTTTTATTTGTAACCAGGTAAAAGTAAGGTGGAATGTAGGACATCTTTCCTATTCTTTGCTTTTTTCCTTGGGAGTGTTTAAAATTTGGAGGGGAAAGGGATGGTTGATTTTTTTTTTAATAACTGTTTTGTAAACCACCTCCTCAGAGGCCACTAGAGACTCTCAAGACCACCACTGAAGCACAGACTCAAGGCTGAGTAACACTGACCTAGAGTAAATTCTTTCAATAGCAAGGAAGTCACTCACTCTACCCTGATGGCAATGAGGGAAAACAATAATCCTGCTTTGCAATTTCATCTGCTTCTGGAGCTGAATGGCCATGCTCTGCCCCCTTTGAAGGACATATTCTGAAGGTTACAGTCTTGCTCTAGAAAGCAATCTCTTTTGTTTCAAACCGGTTGACAACTTAAAAGGCTTCTCTGACTTTTACAAATCCATGCAGGTTTCATTCACTATAAGCAAGCTCTCTCTTGTTTTCTTTAGAAAAATGAATTCAGCTAATACTTGATAAAAATGGATCTATGCCTGTTAACATACAGCAGCTGTTCAAAGAGGTGCAAAAGTGAAAAAAAAAAGAAGATGCACTTTCACTGAATTAGAAATATGGTATCAATTTTTTTTGTGTGTTTTTGTCCTAGTCAATCAACTCTTGTACCTACCTACAGTCTGCAGAGTCCCACATCCGTAACCTGTAGCACATGAAGAAAAAACATATACATATACACAAATGACCAGGAAAGACTTTCTTCAGGTTTGAAACTAGACACATTGCACCATGGTGGACATCACTAAGTTTTTACTCTAACAAATACAGTTTATTTTAAGAAAGGAATACTCTACCTCAAAAGCTCCTGTAAAACAAACTGTGCAACCTCAACTACACAAACTAAAAATCCCAGTTCTTATTACCATAAAGGATGCACTTAGCCCTTTTCAAAACATTCTTGAGAATGACTATGTTTTAGTCTGGAAAAAAAAGTCATAGCAAAATTTTAACAAAATAATTTGTGTTACAAACTGCTACTACAAATGATTCCTGGTGACCAACAGACTTGAATGTTTATATTGCTGTCACCCAGCACTATAAAAGGCCACAGCCATGAAATTTTGAGCACTCAATATCTTACCCATTTTGTTATAACGGTAGTGCTGTTTGAGTCCACACCATGTGACTATGCACTCACTCTAGAATTTCACATCAGATCTTAATGACACAGTGTATACTATAACAAAAGAAGAAAAAAGCCTTTGAACATAGACAAGTAGAAATGCGGGCTAAAAAAAAAGAAGAAAAATATGCAAATTAGATCTAAAGTGGTTTACTCAATAAGTTTTCACTATAAATCAGAGATTTCAGGGCAAGTTACAAACAAGGCTGATTCTATCAAAGATGCGCTGGCTACTTAAGATATCAATTGCCCATACCGTGTCTTTGACCAAGAAATCCAGAAGAACGGAATAGCTGCACAACCATGGCATAAATAACATTTACCATATATAACCTCAGGGCTCTCAGAATAGGTTAGAAGCATCAAGCCAGAAGAGGATTACCGAGAATAACAATCAACACAGATTCTTTGTTCTCTTAATCCTTACGGTCTAACTTCATGTTCTCCAAGCTACTTGGCCCTTCAAAGCAGAAGAAGTAATTGAATTTCAATCATAGCATGGTCTGATTCAAAATAACCCATAATGGCACTCATTTCAATATTGCACAGTGCTGATTTTTATTCTGGGCGTAGTGCCTGTTCTTTGCTGTAGGAATTTCCATATGCTCCTTGCCCTGAATTTCAAAGAATAAGTTTGTCTAATGGAGCTGAATATTGAGATTTTTCCCCCAAGACTTATGGGTGCAATTTGAAAGGGGGGGAAAAAAGTAACATGTAAATGAAAAGCACGTACAACACTATGTGATGATAAACAGCCCTTGCAATTTGCTTAGCTATAGCTTGTTCTTCATTCCCAGAGGCACTAGTCCCTTTTATTATGAGTTGACAGCTGAGTTTTATTCTCAAGATTGTGCAGATTTCTCACCTGACTGGCTCATGACTGTATATTTCAGGTCAGAGAGCAACATAAGCTAGGGTCTGTTTTTCTTCTTCTCATGGCTGTTCTCCCCTGTCATTCCTTATGTTGATTTCCATTTCTCAGCCCCACCAATAAGTTCAATTTTCTCAATTTATTTATTTTTTTAAAGCGGATTTTAGAACAATCTGCATGCCTTCCTTTACAGGGCATCTTGTGCATGGGTCACTCCATACCCTAAACACAGACCAGTTATGCTGTGTCCGTGAACTAAGTTGACTGGTATATGGATCAACAGATGTCTGCTTCCTGGTTCTTTCATCGCTATATCCATCTTCACATCGCGAGTACTTGGAAGTCACATTTTCTGTGTTACTGCAAGCAGACAATTTGCTGTAGTATGAGAGTTAAAGGACATGGGAGACTATCAGTGATATTTATCAGTAACAATTTACGTAACTTAAAGGGCAGAGCACGGACTGCAGTTCAGAAGTTCAATTATCAGCTCTGCTGCTGGTCTGCAGGGTTACCTTGGGCTAGTTGCTGCCGTCTGGTGTTTTAGTTTTCCACATATAAATGAGCAAATTATGCTACTTTGTGAAATACTTAAATCACATATGTCTTGTATATGAAAGACTGGATGCCTAGATAATAGTGTCTACTATTTAAAACATGCTTACAAACATCTGGCAGAGAGATATTTGCTGTATCAGTTCAATAGAATAGCTTCCATTTCTGAGTCCCTGGCTTTGAACCAGATTGGTAGCATCATCTCTACAGCTCTGTTGAGCAATTTGTAATTGGTTGTTTCAGGACTGGAATAATAGTAAGAATAGACTTGAAATTTGCTTTACTACTTTCTACAGATGCTGACCTCCTTTTTCAGGGCTAACAAACTAGCATTGCTCCCCTTCACTGCTTTTGCTTAATAAAATAAATAGGAATTAAGTACACAGTCCACATCTGCACAGACAGGTCAAGAAATGAGAAAACTGGGATAACGACCAGCCAAGCCAGATGGAACATTTAGTTAGCAAGGAGGCTGCATTAAAAAGCTGTATTAATACTTAAATCACAACAGTTGTTTTTCAGGGTTGGTAAGATCATCCTTAAATACTGCTGCTGTATTTGGCTATGTCAATTACTGTTAAGATAGGCTTTGGAAACTTCAAGGTCCCAAAAGTGAAGAGTAGATTGAATCCTCTCCAGAAATTTTGCTTCATTGATTAAAATCTCTGCAAGCTTCCCACACAGCTCATGCTCTGCTCACCAGCTCACAATATTGAGACCATCTATGCCTTTGAAATTATCTCCATCTAGTAACGTACACTATTTAGGTAATTTTAGCAATAAAATTCAGACTCCATGTTGCTCTTGCAATGCCATTCGTAAGACTTAAGACCATCTCTCCATACTACAGGTGGAGGATCTAGTTTAAGAATGAAAAGCCTCCCAAATCTGAACATTGTCAAGTAGATCTTTTACTTGTCAGATGAGAACATGGTTTTCACATTACCCATGGCACTTGAATTTATTTATTTATTCCTCAAAATCTTCCTTTGGTAACCTTACCATGTGTAAATTTTATTATTTTCCCTTCTCGGTTTTATCTTCAGGAAACAAATAAACAATTTTATAAACTAATGGAACAATTACCAATTTCCCCTCCAATTGGATGGGAATTGGAGGTCAAGCCCCTGAGGACCATCCCATGGTTTTGACCATTAAACAGATGAAGGATGAGGTGAAGTGTCCTGGAGACTACTGGGTAAGTAGAAGCTCAGCAGATTTTCTCATAGATTCTTACTTGTGTTCATGCGATAAATTCATAGATCCCCAAAGATTTTAATGGAATGTCTTAAACTTTCCATAATTTCTCTGTTTTCCCTTACAAAGAAATTACACTCAAGGAAGAATCACTTCAGCAGAAAATTCACGGCCAGTTTTATATCAAGTACCGGTGGAATATTTGATGGGTAACAAAGCTGAGTTTTCACAACATCTTTTTAGATTTTTACAAACCTGTGTACATAGTTAAACACACATGGAGACTGGACACTTCCCCTCTGAAAAAAAAAACCCCTGAAGTCTGTAGGTGGCTGGTTGTGATTAGGTTGTTAATATTTCCTCTCTCATCTTCCCCCTTTTTATACTTTTCCCTAAAAAACAAAAAATACACGCTGGGCTTCTTTAATCTGTTTGAAACGCATGTTGGCCAAGGAGCTGCATTACACTCATCTGTGGAGGCAGCTGCTCGCCCACCCTTCTGTCTGGAGAAGAGATAAATACAGAGGCTCAACAGATTTTTTTGTTTTTCCAGTGTGCTTGCCTACTTAATCAAAATCCACCACTGCTGCCAACTGTCAGCAAACTTATGGTTCATAAATGTTGTAGTTCAACAGGTGCTAATGCTGTATGTTATCTTAAAATAATAAGAACTTTCGTCTTGAGCAAAATTGAGATTTTTTTGTGTGAGGAGGAGCACACTTGCTAATGTTCAGCTTTATTTTAGTTTTATAACAGTCTGGCAGTTTAAGATGGGGGTTGAGTATTTGTATTTTGTGTGAAGGTGCTAGAGGATAAAGCTACTGGGTTTTACTGAGGGAAGAGAAGATATTCATATTGTTTAATGTTATACAACCAAATCTAAGCCTCCCTAGACTTCAAAGATTCAAAGTTCTTCAGAGACCAGTTCATGGAAGAAGACTAACACAAGCACTTTGGATTAGTCTGTGTAGGGTAGCACCTCATTAACTAAGAGGGTAGACTAGTCTCCCAGCTTAGGCAACTAAGAGATTCTAGAACTGGACAGGATGAACGCCCTTTGGTTCTGCTCTCAGCTCTGCCACTTCCCTCATATATGCAGGTATCCTGCTTTGAGCAGAAGGTTGCACTAGAGATCCCCAGAGATCCATTCTAACCACATTTCTTTGCTTTGATATAGAAAGCAATCTCCTTGGGACATAAACCAAGTCCTATTAGCTTTAGGTACAGCATCCCACATTCTGGAGCTCTGCTTTTTTACTGAGGTGGGGAGGTATCAACAGCAATGTAGATGTTAACAGTAATGTTAACATTAAAAGATATAAATGCAGTACCCAGGGCTTGTCAGAAAGCCTTTTACTGGAAGAGATCAACTAAGTCCAAGTCCACCCTCCCAGATCCCTCAGATTAGAAAATTGCAACATGCAAACAACTTAAAAATATATATTTAATTTGAAGTATCATAAAAAGGAAAAGAATTAAAAAAAGAAAGAAAAAAAATAACCAGAGAGAAAGCTTCTAAACAAGACAAGAAAATCCCTACCTTTCTGAAAGATAACAATCCTATCAGATTTAGAAGCAGACCAGTATTTCAGAGGTACAGCCTCTTTACTGCATTCCTGTGAGCAAACCTGTGGCCTCCATGGGTCCATGCAAACCTGGGGCATGTGGTGCATGGGTGCATTTGCAGAAGGAAGCCCTTACACTGCTAAGCAGTAACAGAACTTTCTTTAAATGGCCTGCAGGAGGCCAAGGAGTAGTATGCTCTCATAAGCATCTCCTATAGAAATTGGTGGTCTTTCTCTGATAGAATGGGTTTTGTTTTGTTCCTTCCATTGGTGATTAACTATCTCCAGAGCATCATACCTCTTAACCGCCATAATTTATGGCATTCATCCTACAGCTGTAAGAGTCAGTCAGTGTTACAGAGAAACATACAGAAGTGTTTGACCCTCACTTGGCTTTGCCCATAGCTACACAGACGTCCTGCAAACAGAAATAGCCAAGTTACCTTTAACACACAAATTGAAATTAGACTTGACAAAAGGTTTTCAAGCATGCACCTTCTGCATGAGTCAACATAAACAAAGAACTTTGGAAAAAGACGGGATATTGAGAGCAGATTTCACAGTCCCTCTCTTCTGAATCTTGCACCTGCTTTACCAACTTAACAGCACTAGTACCTGAGCAGAGACTTGACTATAGCTTTGATGGAGTGTTATTTTATTAGCATCTCAGAAAACAACATCTGGCTGCATAATTGTCTGTGGGCTGCTTCTTATGGGATTGCAGTGACTTGGATGAGCAGGACTGGAGAAAGAGTCAGGAACCGTTTTGATCAGGAAGACAGAAGCTGATCCCTTTCAAACAAAGCCAGCTTAAGGGGGAAGACCTGACCACAAGGTTAAGGAAAAAATCAGTTTGGGATTGGAGGTTTAAGTAATACCACACAGAGATTAAAAGTACTTTATTTTGAGCATGGGAGAAGAGGCACAATCTCAAAGGAACAGTCAGAGCCATAAAGGTCAGGTGAAAAGAGAGCCAAGTCCTGGTGGCAACAAGCTTAGAGATCCTAGCCAGGAGTTCAGATATATAGGCATGAACCTACAAGGCTCAGCAGGATGGGCTCCTGTTGAGAGCAGAATGTAGCATCCTAGATTTAATAAGACACTTTCAGCAGAGATAAGTCTAGCTAAAAAGAAAATACAGTGGGGCAAAAGGAATCCCTTGCCATGGGAACAGAAACAATAGGCAATTGGCAAGGAGGTGTATTTTAAGTAAGAAGGGTTACTGAAGGTTTTTTATCTGATGGGGAGCAAGTCCTGAGCATGATTCCTGCTGAAGGAAGCTTGCTTTCATCTGTTAGACCTAACCCTTGAAGAAACAATCCAGCCACTTCCCAGGGAATAAGAACACCAAAAAAACCCAATGGAGAGCAAAGCTGGTACTCAAATCTTGGAGATGGAGGCTCCAATGTCATCCATACAAGTGGAGACAAATAGTGCTGCTCTGAAGGAGAAAGGCCAGATTCAATCAGTGGGAAAAACTCTTAGATCTAGAAGACTAGTAAAATTGTAACTCAAATGCTTCTTGCAATTACCAGCACAGAGTATCAAAATGGCACTAAGTCAAAAGAAGATCTGTTGCCTCCTGGAAGCCTGACTGGCTCCAGCAGCCCTTTCATCTGGTCGTCATTATTCTGTCAGATTTGGATAGTTTTAAAAGTGATAGGATTTAAAAAATTATTTATTTATTTTTTAATAAAATCAGTGTCTGTGCTATTGAATGAGTCATCAGCTGTCTGCTAGCACTGAGCCAAGAGTCTGAGGATATGATGCAGGTTAGGTTAATGCATCCTGAAGTCTCTATGTATGGGCCACCCCTGTAGGTCACCTTCAAGCTGACATGGTGGAACCATGAGAGCTTAACTCTTCATCTAGAAACTGAAGGTTGTAGGATCCCTGCTTCTTTGTCCTTTCCCCCAAGAAGCAGCAAACAGAAGGCTCGTCCCTGTAAAGGGGAAGCTTTTCTCATTGCTCATCATTCTTTCCAGTCCTTGCTGGTCATTTATCTACAGCAATGGGAGATTCTCCCTGGAGGTGTGTGCAGCTACCCCTTCTCTCCATCCCCTTCCTGGGAAGAACTTAATGCTAATGTAAAGAACTATTTAAGAGGACATATGCAATCTGCAAACACTACGAATAGGAGAAAGTAACACAGAGCAGGATCTGGAAACACACCAGCCAACAGAGTTCTCAGTGACTGGCTTTGTGTTTGCAAAGCAAACCCAACCTGGCCCACTCGCCAGCAACCCCTGCATATCTTTGTCTAGAGGTGTCCTGGAAAGTTGCTATGGCCACGACTTCAAAACTCGCTATGCAACACTTACTCTTGTTCCTTCTCAACATGCTTTCCACATGCCAGGTCTTGATTTCCTGTTAGTTAGGAAGCTGCTAGAAACACAGCTGACATATATACAGTGTAATTGCACAGCAACAGCTGAAGAAAGCATTGAACAGTAGTCTAAGAACCAGAAGACAGTAAGGTGAGGGGAATGCTCTTGCAGTATCCCATGTTTTTGAAACCTCACAGGAAACATTATTGCTGACTTTAACACTTCAAAAGAAATATAATTAGAAGACATCATCCAGCAATGAAAAATCGTTATTAAATCTCAGCAAGCTATCCACTAGGGTGTTTTGTTAAGGCTGGGCTTTTAAAGAGGAGCCTAAAACACTCACACAGCATTGACAGCATTTGTAATGAGGAATCAACACTGATACTACACACAAAACCTTAGTAAAAAGATAAGGGGCAGAGCAAGAGCAATTGAGAATAGCTCTTTTCTAGCAATCCCTGCTTGAACTATGAGACTCTATTACCTCTCAGGAAAACTAAACCTCAGGTTTGGCTGCAAAAATTTCAAATATTTAGACTGATTTTGCAAGTATCTTCATAGAGGGTTACCATGGGATTTTAAACTTCAGATTTGGTCACACCTTGCAGATGGAATAACAATACTCAGTAAACAAAGAAAAAGCCAAACCCTGCAATTAAGAAGGTTTGCATTTTCTTGTTAGTGCTTTTAGATTTCCCTTGGTCTTGTCTTCAGTCTCTTAATTGTAACTTATCTCTGAGCTTGGCAGGTTTTCTGTCATGAGAAATAGCTCTAAGTTTTAATTTGTGACTAGGACTGACCTACAGCTGAAGACTAGTTAAAATACTGTTGAAGCTCATTTTTCATTTCTACTGTGAATTTCAGACCTGCACCCAGAAATTTCCTTCCAAACTGGTGACTGGAGTTTTTGCAGCTCTTCTTTAATAAGACAGCTAAGTTGCTAATTTAATTAACTGCATGATCACATGGACTGTCAGTTCTGAGCCTCTCACTGCCTTCTACTGACAGCAGTGGGTGAAAGCAAGAGTCCTGTATAGTTTCTTTGGAAAATCATGAAACCAAGCGAGTTGAGCTGAAGTCCACAAAAAGACTGTGCGTAGACTCTAAATCAAAGGCAAGAAGGGTCCCAGTCACTGTGTCGGGTGCCATTTCCACAACTCAAAGGCCATTTAAATGGTTTTACACTCTCCGAATAAGGTTTAACACGCAGCTCTTTTCTGTTGTTTCAACTTATTTATGTCAGTAATCTCCCATTGGGGTAAGACATGTAAGAGGGGGGCCAGAGCTCTCCTGGGATAGGAGGAAACATAGTAAAATGTTAGAGCAGGCAGGAGAGCATCAGCTTGTCACTTAAATAAGGGAGCCTGGGAGTCCACTTTCCCGTATTCAAACCGAAGGGGTGTGGAAAAACATCGTGTTTGTGCTTATGATGAATTCTGCCATTTATGTAAATTAGAAAAGAATTCAAGAAATGTGGCATGTCTAAGTGTGAGTAACAGCTGGGAAAACTTGCACAGCAGCTGCCAATATCAATAATTTATTATTAATTGGTTCCACAGCCATTTCTGAAACAGTGATGCCAAGAAGCTGTGCGGCAGGATAACAATGTTATAGGGAATAGTAAAAGCATGCATTTCTGTACTGATGTCTTAGAATTTCCCCAAATATTTGTGTATTACCCACTCGGCTGTAGCTGTTTTTCTCTGAGATACAAACATTATTACAAAATACAAGCAAACAACAAAAGCAGCAAAAAGACAAACAAGTCCATTAGTGTTCACCACAAGTACATGAAGACAGAAATGGAGGTGGAATACACTCTAGCCATAAATCCTTTTTGCAGCAATTATACAAATAGATATGGCTTCTCATCAGAATTAAACAGGGCTTTGGAAACCTGCCTGCTTGAATTTGTGGGGGCTGAATCCACTTCTGTTTTGATATCATATGTTATCAATTAATTTGACTGAACTTCCTGGGCAAGTTATTAAGTTCCCATGCAGTTCCTCATTATCTGTAAAATAGGGCTAACAGTATTAGCCCTAGTACTTTACAAAGGAGATCAAGGATTATACAGAACTACGAATAATTCACAAATCCTGGTTGAAAATTGCATGCCAACATTTTCCTCTTATCTGAAAACCTCCAACCTCCCTTCAGTGTCATTAAAAGATGACTTATTCTAATATATTATTTTATAAAAACAAAATAGACAGTAAGCATTTAAGATAATTATTTGCCTACGGTCATAGCTTGACTGCCATTCTCCTTGTTTTCTAAAAGGAATCTATTTTTGAAGGTGACCTGCATTACTGCAGTGTTAATAAAAATGCACTGTGTGTAATCGGTTATTATTTTATCTCTAAGCATATTCAGTCGTTCAAAAGGTGTAAGCATTCTCAAGGGGAGCATCATGCCAGTAAGAGAAGACTCTTCTTCAGGAAAAAAGGGGGTCAAATCTTTCCCCAAAGTACTAAGTCCCTAGGGATACTGATCTATTTAAACACTGCATAATATATTTTGTATTTAGATTGTTATAGTGTCTTGGACTTTGCCACATATTTTATGTTTTGCTACAAGAATAACTTATTTTTCTGTCACTGTAGATGCAGGTGCCTTCTGAGATCCCACTAGCCACAGTTCAGGTGAAAATCTTTCTCATGAAAAAGAATTACTTAAAAATAACGCTGAGCTGCTGAAAAATAATTTAATTTTCAAGAAAAACTGCCCAACCATTTGCATCCTTCTTGTTTTGCTTTCAGTCATGCTATCCTGATGTATTTCCAGAAAACTTGAGATTTGTAAACAAAAGCATCTCATTTTTTTACGCTTAGTCTCAGAAGTACAGTATATGTACAGGATTCTAGGGTTATGGGGAGGACAAAACCCCTGATTTCCAGTATTTCCCAGGAGCAATTTCATGATGAAATGTAAGTAGCTATGGAAACCATCTCTTTTGTTTCCTGTATAATAGTCTAAATTTCTAAAAGCTTCCACTCACAGAGAAGGGCACCACTTCCTTACCATGATACTATTGCAGTACCTTTTTCCACTGATACACAACATAATGAGGTCAGCTGCCCCACTCCAAAATAGACAAAACAGTGATTTCTCAGTCTGGAGCCGTATGTTTGACCAGTGGGGCAAGGCAGGGGGAGAAGGTGTCTGACTAACACGCAGCTTTCAGCCAGAGCTGTGCAAAGGGACTAAGATCTATTTAGAGGAAGTACTACACTATGTCATACTCTGCACTGTCTTTTGATTACCTGTAAATAGTAATTACATAGAGTACCTGTGGTCCTATTGAATTAAAGTTTGAAGTCCTATAGGGTAGGATATTGAATATGGTATGGATTGAGAATGAAGAGATCTAGGTGAAACTCCTTGGTTAAACTCAGATATTCTGTGTAAACTTGGGCAAATCATTTCATCTTTCCTTCTTTCCAGTTTTCACGGAGAACAAGGGAATCACACATTACAAGAGTTTTGTAAGGATATATACAGTTTGGCTCATACTTTTATGCCATCTAATGAAAGAAAGATCTATGGCTCATTTCTCCATAATTATCTCTTCCCCTATGATCTACCAGCATGGCACCAATCTTCTGGGCCACTTTTGCCCTGTGTTGGGGACTAGAGAGGCCACAAGAAGCAGCCACTGTCTGACACCTTCTCCCTGCACAGCACCCTAAGTGTGGCAACTACCCGCAAGATTCAAATATAGCTCTTACAACAAAATTCATTTAGATTGTATCCCCTACTGGCGTTATTTAATAGATGGCATTTAATAGATTAGCAACAGGAGGAAGTTATGTCTTTTCAGTCTTTATTCCTTGGTCATAAGTAATTTTTAGTCCTAGTTATAAGTTTTGTTATTTCTGTGCAATGCACGATTATGTATTTAACAAGCCTCTACTGTAAATGAAATTTGCTGATTCTATAGGAAACATCCGGCCAACCATGATTAATAAGGTAACAGAGAATACAAAACATTTTAGTTCAACTAGCACATTTACCTTCCATTCTTTTACATAGTTTTTCATATCTATAGGGGAAAACTCTCTTCAAAAAGAGAAAAATCTTAAAAAGAAATACAAATATACATACATAGGTATGTATTTGAAGATTTCTCTGCACATCATATAGCTTTGGCCAGGGCGTGATGGACATTTCACAGAGATGTCAGCACAGAAGAAAAGTGATATTGGTTCCAAGTTCACATTGTGATTGGTTTGAACTTTATAAAATATATGAATTCCGTGAAAAAAGAAGCCCTGAGTAACTACTCTATCTTGCAGTGTCCAATTCAATGTGGGAATCCCCTCTGAAGGGACAGTAGCAAAGACCAGCCATAGCTGCACTCTCCCCAGTTAACTACTACTTTGTGCTCTAAAGGCAAAACAAATGCGATCAGTTCCACACAGAAACAAGCATCACAACTTGTGGTCAGATGCTCAGGTGCTTTGAAGTGCCCTATCTCCATTAATTCCTGGGCAAATACAGGGACTTATATCTATTTAAATCTGGCCTCCACTACCTAAAGGCCAGACCCACAGTAGATGAAAGTCTGATCTGGGCCTGGGAAAATCAGGATGTCCATTCTGCCTCTACAGTCATTTCCAGTGTGACCTTGGTAAAAGTCACTCTATCTCCTCCTGCCTCAATTTCCTTTTCTACAAGAACAGGGCAATGACACTCACCTCCTATAAGTCTTTTACAGTGTCCTGGTTTCAGATGAGATAGAGTTAATTTTCTTTAGAGTGGCTGGTATGGGGCTATGTTTTGGATTTGTGCTGAAAACAGTGTTGATAATACAGAGATGTTTTAGGTGTTGCTGCACTAGCCAAGGACTTTTCAGCTTCCCATGCTCTGCCAGGTGCAGAAGAACTTGGGAGGGGACACAGCCAGGATAGTTGATTCAAACTGACCAAAGGGCTATTCCATACCACATGACGTCATGCTCAGTATATAAAGCTGGGGAAGAAGAAGGAAGGGGGGACATTTGGAGTGATGGCGTTTGTCTTCCCAAGTAACTGTTACGCGTGATGGAGCCCTGCTTTCCTGGAGATGGCTGAACACCTGCCTGCCCATGGGAAGTAGTGAATGCATTCCTTGCTTTGCTTTGCTTGCGTGCGCGGCTTTTGCTTTACCTATTAAACTGTCTTTATCTCAACCCTCGAATTTTCTTACTTTTGCTCTTCCGATTCTCTCCCCCATCCCACCAGGGGGGAGTGAGCGAGCGGCTGCGTGGTGCTTAGTTCCTGGCTGGGGCTAAACCACAACATACAGTCTTCTGATGGAAACTGCAAAATGAGAGTGCCAAATACCTTTATCAGTGTAGGGAAAAATAACCCAACTACCCTCTGCAAATATTTTGAAGAATGGGGCAATAGATTTTCTTCATCTGATTTGTTCCCTCCCCAGCAGTTTTTATTCTTATCTAAAACTTCCTCTTGAAAATCCCATTTAGTGTCATAACATGCTTGGGAATCCTTTGGAACAGTATATACTTTATAAATGCAAGATAATACCCAGTGTTTCCAGACTTCTGCATCTAACTAACATTCATCCAAAAATGTAAACAGATTGAAAATTTTGTCGTAAATGCTCCATTTCTTTCCCCAGCGTTCTATAACATTTGAGTGGGGAAGCAAAAGAACTGATCTAACTACATTTGCTTATTGGTAGGTTACACAGAGCTCATTAAATCATGTGCATGAACTGGATGCCAAACACTTACATCTATTGCAAAATTAATTCAGAAACAGAGGGAGTATCTTTACACATTTTGGGCTTTGGACACCAGGGTATTTGGCTGGGATATATGAACACTGCCCAGTCTAGAACAGAGTCAATAACAGAAAGCCAATATTCTCAAGTAATATTTGAAATCTTAGGAGAGCTAGAAAGTCTTCTAGCACTTGGTTTAAGTCACTTGATGACAGCTTCATTTCTAGCATGTTCAGATGTCATACAAAGTGTGATTTAACTTTCTGTAATGATCTTTCAAGGGTAGGGTCAATTTTTCTCATTTCTTTAGTGTATTAACATTTAGTGGATGAATTCCTCTCCTTTCCTCTGTTGATGCAGACTACATGAGGTTACCAGATGAAAAAGACTGAACCCCTGAGTCATTCCAGTCCTTGCAAACAGAGTTCCTCATGCCTTTGGAGAGGAAGTCTGGTTTCTTATGAAGGCTCTGATGTATATACAGGCCTAGAACCTGCTTAACATCAGTATTTACAAATGCAAAAATGGCAAAATAGTTTCAAATTGCAACTGCAGGAATTTAAGACACCCCACCCCTACCCCCTTTATTAAGCTGGCATTCAAAGACTTCTGAGAAGGTAACATTCTGGCATACCCATGGAACTGAAACTAGAGTCCAACTCTGTACAACGCTATTTTGGGGGAAGGCATGTATTAGTGCCCCAGGGCAGTTTGAGAAATTTGAGTAAAAATCACTCTTCTAACATTACCTCTGTGGCATAACTTTCAGTATTATACCTTCTAAGGATCTTTAACAAATATTTACTGATTAGAGGCCTCAGAGTTTTCTTGCTGTACTGTCTGCCTGCTTTCTACTGACCATTACTGTTTAAGACAATTTTTGTTGGAATAGGTTGAATAGTTAGTAACCATTTCTGTAGCTCACTCGCTAGTTTTCTGAATACTGGTGCATATTTAAAGCTACTTTTTTTCATTAATTGGCTTTCCCATCATCCAGTCTTCCCAGGGCTGGCATAGTAGCAACTTCTAGCCCTACTTTCAGATATACAATCTTGAGATAGCAGTGTCTTAGGTAATGATCTAGATCTTTTGCAATCATTTAGCTTGCTACCATACATTGTACCATTCAAGCTACTATCCAAACTCTACTTGTGCCACGTGTTATATTTTTAAAACCACATGCAATCTGGATTTTAATTTCAGCCCAAGTCTGGTGTTCATCCCCGGACAAGACAATTAAACATGCTACTTCTGTTCACATGCTTCTGTTCCACCATCATCATCATCACATTTGAACCTTAAATGGTAAAAACAAAGTCAGAGAATGGCATGCATTGAATAATTGAAAGTGATTTCCCCGCATGGAAAAAAAAATTGTAAAGCACTGCTATTGGGGGTCTCATAGGTTTTGCAAGGCACTCCACATTAAGCCAGGCCTACTTTCCCTGTTTCCAGGGAACATGAGGCTGTTTGAAAATATATCCAAATTATGAATCTTACCAGCAGACCTGCACTCCCAGAAGTAGCTCAGCAAGCTAGTCATCAAGCAAACAAATGGTTTAAAATCAGCTGCTAGAAATTCCAAGTTCAATTATTTAAATTTCTAAAAAAGAATGAGAAAAAACATGTATAGCTGTTCTTTGTCTTTGCTTCTTTTTCCCCTCTATGCAGACAATGTCTCAGTAAAGCAGCACTGGTATGATGCAATGTTTACTGCTGCTTTTGAAGGGGTGCTTTGAACAAGAAGACAATTCTCTGCAAGCTTCTCAAATCCTCCTGCAGAAAAACAACTAGGAACATTAGGCAATACTTGCAGCTAGATTAAGATACTATTGCTCTAATAAAAAAATAACAACTACACACAACTATTTTAAAAAACCCAAACAGACAAATAGCCAAGAAGGTAAAGAAACAGCCTAAGTGATTTCAAGGTTTAAGCAAGTTACTTTACTTGGAAGACGAAGATACCTTCAAGCACATCTTTAAAACTAGTATCAAAAATCCAGATTCATCTTGCTGAGAATACAAAAACTGATAGAACATAAAGCAGGAGATCAGTGAATAGCTCTGATACCATTTTCTCTGTTCATAAATCGTTCAGCTGAAAAAGGAAGTTGGGAGACCTTCTCCCTGTTTCTGAATATCTTGTTACATAAAAACATATTTAAAAAAAACCCAAACCAGCAAATAATCAAAGCCCAAACATGTTATCCAAAGGCCTGCGTTTCTGAAATAGCTGTTGATCTGGGGGGCTTAGTTTGAGCAGTCTGGAAGGGATTTTCTAAAAATTACACCTTTTTTTTATGGAGCCTGGCAGACATGCTTAAAAAAAGTCTAGACTGAGATTTTTGTCTGTGAGGCCAAGTTTCCCAGCACGGTAGTATATTGAGGGCTGTTAGCTAAGTTTCTGGAAGGGGAAGGTTAGAAGTTTGCGCACTTGTAGATAAAATGAAGAAGTCCTCATCCCCAAAACCTTCTGAAGGTCATTGGGAACTCCATCCTGATCAGTTCCAAAACCAGAGAGTAGCCCCCTCTCCTGATAGCTTGCCTGGCTTGGAAGATCTAACTTCAGCATTTCAAAACTTCAGCTGTGCCGCTTGTGTGAGATACACCCAAAAAGGAAGAAAAGATTTGAATCACGGACTTATATCCAGAGATGCACTAATGATTCCTTTTCAAGTTAAACATGAAGGGACTGGAATATTCCATATTCCTTATGCAATAATTTTGGGGAGGGTGAGACAGGGTGTGGTGCTGTAAGTAAGAGAACTAGATGAACACATTTGACAGCTGCTACAGGATATGAAGGGCTGGATTCACAATCTGTAAAAAATAAAATGCTGTGCTGTAAAGGGCATCTATGCCATGTTTTATTTAAATCTAGATACTACTGGATGGTGATGCATCTTATAACTGAAAGCAATTGTGTTTATTTCCTTGACACACACCCAGCTTAGATCCTTAGTCAACTTGATGGAGATTTTTTAAATTCATTTTTTCAACCCATGCTTTTCAGATACATAATGGCACAGAAATGCATACTGCCATAATATGTTTGGAGCAAGAACCCCTTCTGGATTTACTGTGTACTGAGCAGCAGTTTTACAAAGCATTGCTAGGCCACATTACATGAACTTTTGCTATTTTAAAGATATTAAGTCTTTGGCAATGTCTGACATCCTGACTTTTGCAGACAATATTTGGAACAGCTACTTGTTAGAAGGCATCATTAAATTGTCCTAACACACAAAGATATTATTTGAGACTTCAGTGGAATCAGTCCTGTTCTGCTATCAGGAAATCAAGTGTTTCTTCAAATCATGCCACAAAGCCAGTTCTCAGTTTGAATTCTCCAGCTTATTCTTCTTACTTTGAATGTTTGATCTCACTGGTTTAGCACTGGATTGCTTTCCTCTCCTAGCGACATTCCCTAGAAGAAAATCAGGGAGAGAAACCCCTCAGAATTTTTACTAATTTATCTGTTTCAGGACACTTACTTGCAAGAAAGGTTGCGCGTTTATCAATAGTGACCAAGTATCTCAGGAAATGTGCAGAAGGTCGGAAGTCAGCCCCTCCATGTCTTCATATCTCATCTGAATTCTGCTCCAGTGCTTCTGTTGAAGTCTCTGGCACAAAATTTCGTATCCCTGGAACGGTTCAGCCACAGCTCAAGAGCGTTTTTCAATCTGTCTCTTCCTCATAGTTTTACCTATAAGCTGACTTTGACCATTACCATTTTCTTTCAAGCTGTCTTTTCATCACTGTCTTCACTGCAGTCTGACAGCTATTTTGCTTCAGTGCCCTGAAGAATCTTACCCTGTACTGACCCCTGTACTTAAATTCAGTTCCTGCTTCTCATGAATCAGTTCCTGCTTCTCACTTTCACTCATGAATATTTAACTGCTGTAGTTTACACCTGCTGGATCTCATTTTCTGTCATTAAGATCATTCAAGTTTACTGTGGGGGAAAGAAAATAAAGTGCTTTGTGATGTCAAATAATTCTCTGAAATGATTCTCCTCGCAGATCTAGTCCCATCATATTCCTTTTAACCTCTGTTTCCACCTTCAGGTCTCACTCTGATGATCCCTTTAGTCAGCTGCCACCTTTTCCCACAACACAGGCCCTTGGATAAACCTTTTCTGAGTATTCCTATCCAAATTAAAATAAAGAGAAAACTCCCTTAGAGAGTCACCTTTACTGTCTGGATAGGGATTAAATTCAGAGACGGTTCTATGAACTTGATTCAGAATTTATGATCATCTCATTCCTTGCACCAGCATGAAAATGAGATTGGAGGGACCAGCAGCACTTTCCAGTATCCATACACGCTATAGAAATAACTTCAAAGGCTAAAGACCAATTTCTTCCCTTTGAAAGCTTTTCTAGCCTGCAGTCCAGTTAGTTGTTCTAGATGTTGACAGGCTTCAGTAGGACCACTCAGTTGAGGAAAAACTGATGTATATATTCTTCAAGGTTGAATCAGAAAAAGCACTTAATTCTTAAGAACTGATGAAAGACTGGTGTCATAAGGCCTGCTTTGGCACCAGTGATGCAATCCTGTCAAGCCCTGCTTCCCTCTGTACAGCTTCCTTAACCACAGAATCATAGCGTAATTTAGGACAGAAGGAATCTAAGGAGGTTACTTGCTCCAACCCTGCTCAAAGTAGGGATAATGACACTAAAACAGGAATAGCGATTAAAAAAGGAAAGAAATAAAGAAAAAAAGAACCCAAGAGCTGGTAAAGAATCTGATTTACCATGCTGCCGTGGTCCATGGTTTTAGGCCTTGACAGAAACAGCTGACAGCTCCTTTGGTATTATCCATTTCTCTGTGGCTTTCCAGTATAACCCCCTTAAGTAGTCACAACTCTGGATAATTACTCTGTTAACAAATTAAATTATTCCACTATTATGCTCCTTACTTCAGAATACTGTCCTCCTTCAGGAGCTATTTAGGTAAGAAAACATTTTTCAACTTGCTGTTCAACCACTTCTAGTTCAATTTGCAACACATTGTTGTGAGGACCCACTAATAATCTCTCTCCATTATGAAAACTGGACATTTATCCTTTGTTTCCTACTTCTTAAAGCAGCTAGTCCACAGAAAGAGCCTTCCTCTTAGCCCATGACAGCTCAGTTACTTTCAAAAGTTCTGATGATGCATCTTATTTGAAAGTTTTTTGGAAATCCATCTAATGCAGTACAAACCAGATCACCCTTCTCCTCATATTTATTGATTCCATCACAGAACTCTAATGGATTTGTGAAATATGACTTCCTTCAACAAAAACAATGTTGTCTCTTCTTCAGTATATTTATCTAGGTGTCTATCAGTTCTGTTTATTATAGTTTTCTACCATTTTGTCCAGGACAAATGTCAGACTTGCTGGTCTGTAGTTTCTCAAGTTTCTCCCAGACCCTTTTTAAAAGAAAAAAATCCTTGTTGTGGCTTTCCAACCTTCCATTCTTTACAACCACTGCAGAGTTCATTTCATTTGGAAACCCTTAGTGCAGAGTTTTGGTTGCTTTGATAGGGTCATGCTTCAGTTCTTTGATACAGGAGAAGAAATAACAGAGCAATTCATGCATTGTCACATTTGTTTATGACAAGTCTGGCACTAACAGAATTCTTTTTTTTAATGTTGCTAATAAGACAACTGGAATTTTGGCTTAAAACTCACTCTTTCTCATGGTATTGCAGAAGAGGTTAGGTTCTTGCTGGTTCCTGCAAGCTAATGCCAGCAAAGTAAATGGAACATGCCATTGCTTTCTCACTTGCAGAGGAAATAAAAAAATAGAGCAAGTTTGATCCTTTAACTGATGATTAAACAGAGTATCTTGTGGCTGAACTCTAGCTATGATAAGAATGACATTATTTACTTAGTAAAATTGTACCAATTTTTCATTGAAAGGTAGAAGTGTTGAGAAAACAGGAATTTGAAAGTTTTGTAACTATTATAATTGTAAAACACATCCCTAGTTCTAACTACATATAGGTCCTTTGTCTCAGGAGGTTTTTCCTTCAGCCTTCAACAAGTGGAGACTTATTCTGTTATTTGCTGATATTTAGACACAGGAATAAAGCAAACGAGCTGTAAAACAGAATCTCCTATGTTATAGCTTCTGCAGATTAGGAATGCTATTTGTTCCAAAATTGAACTACAGTCTATTAATAAAGCAATACACAGTTTAAAAGTACTTACAATTTTTAAATGGTATAAATTGTTTAAAATTAACACTTTCTTTCCATAAAATAAATCTGATTGTGTGACCTATATTTAGATTCAGGGATAAAAACAGATTATGCAGGTTCCAAATAATGTACTTTGCTGTTGAGTCCTGATTCTTATTTGCTTGTTTATGATTGAACCAGAAGAATCATAATACATTACTGGTTGCAGTATATATTTCACTAAATCAAACCATCAAGTATATTCATATTGTACATTTTAGCCAGTGAACAAACTTGAGGCAAAACTCATTACCTGCTGATAGCTTTAATGTCCTTGTCCGGTAAAGGGACAGAGAGTTCATTTATAAAAGGTAGGAAACCTGAATGGTATGTCTGAGTATTCAAATACATGCAGTGTTAAGTATACAGTGTTTTAATGAAAAAAGAATCACGTTGCCAGGCAGATTATATAGGCTGTAGTATTAAACATCAATACAGAAAGAGAGGTCTTAGGAAAATAGGGACATATTTCCAGATTAAATTTGCCAGATGCAGTGTGATTTCACAACAGAAACATAGATAGAAACAGTAGGGGTTACCTTAACAGACCATATGGTCACCATCTAATGTCCCCATAAACCTTGGAATATGAAACTGACCTATAAAGCACAAAGGTATGAAATAATGCCCACTGCTTTCCTGTTCTTATAAGAATTTACTCCAAATCACTTCTTACTTCTATGACTATACTATTCAATTCAGTGAAATTACTTGCATCAACAACCAGAAAGGTATCAAAAACCTAGGAACTCGTCTTCTTTTCTCAGTCTGCCTCCTACAGATACCTACATTATCTTGCCCAACCAAACCATTCTGAATTGCACAATACTTTTAAATATATATCAAGGTCAATCTGAACACAGAGAGGAAAGGTGGCTTTTTAACTTCACTCTTCACATTACAGCACATAAAGGATAGGTGCCAATAGAATTAGCTACAATTACCAAATGCTGATTAGTAGTAAAATAACTGATAGGAAATATGTTGGGGAAAATGGAAGCAGTTCTCCTAATCCTAATTCTGCCTTCAACTTTTCCATTACTGTAAAGCAAAAATTCCTGGATTCCAGCACTGTGTTGAGACCTGCTAGCTAATACCTTTTTATAAAACAAGGATTTTCGGCATTGTTACAGCATCTTGCACAACAGAGCCTACTCCAAAAACAGAGTTCTTAAAACATTAAAACAGAAAGGAGAAGTTATTGTAGTAGCCCTTAGATGGGAATCAAAACTACAGCCCCACTCTACTATCACCATCAGAGACAACCTGGTCAGAAATTTGTTTCTTTCTTTATTTGTAGAAGTACCACACTCAAATTATCACCTCAAGGTCACAGAGGAAGTCATCAGCAAGGAACTGAGCTGGACCAAATACTTTACATTTTAAAAAAAAAAGGAACGAAGTCATGACTTGTGCCTGTTTGAGAGATCAAGGACCAATGAACACTGATATATTTTAGGACACAGTGAAGAACTGCAAGCCAAGCCACATGAGCTGTGCTATGCTGCAAAGTGTTTGAGTGCTCTAAAATATTTTCATACTCCAGAGGTTGGAATAGGCTTTGAATTTATGTTTTTTGTTGCTATGGTAATTTGTATTGTCAGAGTTTTAATAACCTCATCAAAAACATGCATTCAAGAGCAATGTGGCACCTCTACATAATTTAACACCAAGCCATTCATAGCTTGTGGTACCATTTGAAACACTGCACAAGGAAATTAAAAACAAATAGAAATAAATCACCACAATACTGAAACCAATAAATATTTGGGCTGAAAAGGTGAGCAGTCAGTGGAAAGAAAAAAATATTTCCAGAGAAATGATGGGGGCCTCTAACACAATTATTCTCCTACCAACAACAACAGCAAGGTTTGCCAACGTCAGTAGTAATTAGACCAGAACTATGGTTTTGTTTGCTTATGTGTGCATGTATGTGTGCGTGAAAAGCCATTTTAACCAACGGCTTTTAAAAAATCAGATTTGTTAGTCTTGAAGTACAAAGTATACATGTTGCTAATATTTAGTTAAGGCAGGTTAAAAATACAGGCTACAACCTACAGAATATTAGGACTGCTACACATGACAAATTCTTTTTGAGTTCAACTTCATTAATGTCAGTGGCATTTCATCAGGGTGTAATTTGGTCCTGTATCTAAATTTCCTCAGTGTCCTAATACACTATCAAATGACTTGTATCATTTATTTGGTAGCTTTACATGCTGCTTGTGCATCATTTGCAGGAAGAGATAATTATGTTTCGGCTCTTTAGTTTATTTTTCTGCTTGAACTTTATTGCATTTTAATAGTTTTTCTAACTCTCTCTAGTGCCTAAATAAGGGAGGGAAAAGGGACTTCAATTAATAATTATTTTTCCGTCGCTGTTACGGTACAATATGTGAAAATGGCAACACCTTCGACTTCCTTAAGTTTTTAAGCTGTATTAAGAGAGCTCAAGTTATACAGGGCCAAATACTAAACACTGTGTATTAACTTAACTGAAGCCAAAGGAACTTCTGCCAAGTAAGAATCCAGTAGAGTGTGAACTTGAATTCATTTCAATGTCTGACAGATGCACAAAGTGTTACAATGCATAGTTCCCCTCTGAATGCCTAGTTTTCCTCTGGACTGTTTTATTTTCCTCTGGACAGATTCTTTGCATCTCGTCCCAACATGTATTCTAGCCTTTCTTCAGCCACAATCATATAATAGCTGCTATTTTAGTATATAAGCGTGGTTTTAGTCTTACTGAAAACAAGACAACAAAACATTCATTTATTGCTCTACCTTTCACTTGCAGCTAGTATATATAAAACCGGTACTGATCCTTCTGGCTTCATATTGCTACTGAATAAGAGAGAAGAACAATTTAGAAGGCAAGTGCTTCAAGGCACGAATATACATTGGCATTTTCATGGAATGGACAACACATTCAGTGGATTTGCAGAAAACCTTATAACAGAGAACTCCAAAGAGACTGGTAAAAAATCCTGCAGGAAATCAAATTTCTTTTAACGCTGTGATGTTGGGGTTGGTAGTGAGGCCAAGCCTAGAGATTATGGCATAGGTAAAAGGTCCTGCATCAGCAAAAGGGTCTCTTCTTAACAAAACCAGCTCCCTCCCTGCTGCTAGAGTTGCTCTGATGACCAAATTGGTCCTTTCTCAGGAGAAGGAAGAGTTCACAACCTGAAATGCCTCATAAAGGAACTTCTTGATTTTGGATCTGTCTACCGCTTAAGACACACCATCTTCCTAAGTAACCCAGGTCTGTGCCGTGGCACCCGAGTAAGCACACTTACTGCTTTCCAGTCCTCACGGAGTTGAAATTCTCCCTCAGTGCAAGGAGCTAGAAAGAGGCATATTCACTGTGAATATTTTAATAGTCTTGAATACTCTAAGCAGTAATCAGAGGTTCCCCAGGTGCACAATTCTAAATGAATCTCATATTGAGCTTTTATTTTTAGAGAAATATAATGATCAAAATTCAGAATAGCACAGTTATGGTTGTCACTTCATTTCAAGGGACTTAAAAAATAACCAGACTTAAAACATTTAAGGTTAATTAAGGAAAACAAAAAGATTCATGCTGTATAGAGAAGCCTTGGGTAAAAATTGTGAATTGCCACGGGATAACAAGTGATCTAATTTCTTTGATGGCCTTGTGATGTGAGTGGGGGTGGGAAGGCAGAAATATACAGAATACCTAAGACAGAAGAAAAGGTTTATACTAGGTAGAGTTTGCCAAGAAAGTTCCATTTATATCAATGGTGTCATCACCTATGGAAGAATAAGCAGGATTTTAATATCTTGGGAGGATGCAAAAAGAATTACAGGTCATTCCATCAACTCTTCTGTACTGGCACAGCAGGATCTTCTGAACGTTGCTCCATCAGTTCTTGAACACCATGAACTGTTGAGATATCCTTGATGTTGCAAGTCACAAACTATTCTTTTCCAGCTGTGTGCTCAAGTCCACAAGTGTTAAAATAACACTTTTGTTTCAGCCACAAAATTACTTTATCTCTCCTTGTTTTCAGTTTTCAGGTATTTACCATCACCAGATCCTCTATATTAAATACCATTAAAATATACATATTCTTTTTTTTACTCTCTTTTCAGCTACTGTAGCCACGAGGAGAGACAAAGGCTCTTTCTGCACCTCTCTAGAGCAGAAAATCTCTTCCTGTTAGCAGAAAGTGCAGTTGCTTAGGAGACTGTAGTGCCCTGTAAGAATTTTAGTAGCTGTAATGTGGGACGTTATTGTATCAAAGCAAGTTTTAGCATCAATAGAATAATCACAACTCAATTCCTCTTTAAAACACTGGTTTGTTTCTTTGTTCCATCTCATAATTACAGTGTGTGTCAGAGCCTAAGCAAGGCGGCTTTTCAGATACCTGCGTAGAAATAATGAGAACTTGACTCTGTGCAAGCTGTTTGAGAAGGCAGGCAGCTGTCTACTTAAGTACCCAACCTGGGACCAAGCTGCATCTTCTCTGATTCAGTGAGCTATGAAAGCATATGAAAGAGGAAGCTGGTCAGAAAACTCTTCCCTCTTCCCAAAAATCACTTTCAACAAAAGCATTTCTTTCCTTACTTGAAGAAATGTTGCCTACCCAAACAGAAAAGCTCTGTACTTTTACAAACTGCATCCTGCATAGCCAGTGACTAGACCAGTCAATATAACATTTAGCCAAAATTTCACCATCAGTGATGTTGCAGTAAAGTGTGTTCCTGTCACCTGTGTACTTTTTTAGCTCCTTTCATATAGGTTCTGGGCAGAAGACCACCAATCCAACAAAATACTGACTGAGGAAAGATTTGATCAAATGATTTTCATAGTTCTCTTATTTTCACAGTCTCCCAAGAGCTGTTCAGGATTCAGATAAGAGACTTCATGTCCATCTCTGCTTACTCTTGAGTACAACCAAACAACATTTCTACAAATACCAGAGATTCAGACACTTTGTAGGTCTGTTGTCAGTCTCTGTTTCACAAATATTTTGAGACCACATGTGACGGATGCACTCGACCCCTTAACCAAACTAGCAGTAGTTTGGTACAGGCTCCAAAGGAGGCAAAGGCCTGAGCCGTAGCTGGGCTGAGAACTCCTCTAGTTTCAACCTGTTCTCTGAAAACCCACAAAGGAGCAGAGTGACACAGTGAGAATCGATGCATATGAGCTTGGAACACCAATCATGCAGTTAACGCATGAATAGTGGGTGGCTTTTCCAAGACTCATTTATCAAGGAACAAAGAAAGTTGTGGGTACAAGGATTCTCATGCATATCGTTCCTATCACATGTAATTTGACTATGAGCCAATCATTTTATCTATAAATATGACAGTCAAAGTGAGCCTTCTTTGAGCTCTCCCTGCTAGGCAGCGTGGCTGCATGGTGGTGATCTGCCCTTGAGCTGGGACACCTCTCAAGGTTGCTCCTCGAGGCAGAGACCTTTTACCAGTGGCAGATCTTTGGTAAGCGACCGATATCACGCATAGCCTTGTAGTATGGTAACATTGATTTTGTCTGGGTAACTTTGGTTGCATGCTGAATTGATACATTTGGCATATATAATCCCTTAGACATAAACCGTTGTCCAAGTCTGACTAAGATTGGACCTAGCCACACCTAAGCTCCATCAGGAGTTTAGAAAGCAAGGGGGTCTACTCTGAACCTCGTGACTCAACAGGAGGGTCCTCTGTACCCTTTTGTATGCTCGGTCTCCCTGTGAATCATTCTAACACGAGTGTAACCCAATTTTCCTGTGTATGTTTCTTCCACGTGGTAATTAATAGAGTGAACCTTGCCATCAAACTTTGTTAAGCCACACTTTTATAAATCATATTAAAACCACTTCTGCTAATACCTTTGACAGTGATTTTTTAAGTGATCTAAATCACTCATTTGCGACACCACGCTGTATGGTAATCACCCCTGTATGGAAAAGAGCCACCACTTGGTGTGCAGAAGCCCAGCAGTCTCGGACGACATTCGTGGAAATGACTTTTTTCCTTTGAAAGACAATATTTTCATGTTTCAGTCTGGAAGAGGAACACAGCCCTGTATTTATACAGGATTTTACAGTCCTTTACCCACAATTATCAGATATGTCCCCATTCTTCTGCCATTGCTACCTATACTGGGGCTAGGGGTTGGGTCACTGGTCTCCTTGTGTTTGAAAACAGGGGCTGGGAAGTGATGGAGTAATAATGACTGGTGTCCTGTTGCCATCCATTTCTCATGGTAACGGCCTACCTGTTCTAAGAGATACAGCAGGACCAGTGAGTTGTGTCGGACTGGTGCAGGTAGGGAAGCCAACGATGGTAGAGGCAAAGGTGGGAAAAGTTGACTCTGATTCATGCTTCTGTCCTGTGCACGGTCTGTATATGGTTTGAGAAAAGTGCTGCCCTTCACCATGGCAAACTGAAAAAACTTAAACCTAGCCTTCAGTTTTCTCACAGTAAGTGAGGAAAGACATGCCTGTAATCCAGAGATTTTGTTGTTCATTTTTACGAGCCGTATTCCAGTCATAAACAAAACCAGAGGTTTCTGAAGAAAATGAAGTCCTATGAATAGCTGTGTCCAATTATTAAAAAAAATTCTTTGAAAATTTTGCTTACAGACATGAAAGAGAAATTTGACTTTCAGAACATCACATTTGGGGGGAACAATGAATTCCTTTTTCAAAGTGAAATGTCACCGAAGTTTTCAACAGAGGCTATCACAGCAAGTACAACAATTTATTCAATATTCTAAAAACTGCCAAGGCAGAATTGATGATAACATGACCAAGTTTGCAATTCAATTTGTTTCCGTTCTTTTCATTTTTTAATTAAATCTTGATAGTTGTAGGACAGGACTACTTTTCTGTATCGCAAGTGAACAAACTAAATTCAGATGTTCCTTTACCCTTTTTCTTCTCCTGGTTGCTCACAGGACTTATTACAGAAGAACCACATGTGCTGCATTTGATGAGAAAAGGAAATATCTAGTACAAAGTGTCTCCTGTGACATGATAGGAACTGATATTATTCCCTTTATCATCTGACATCTAGCCAATTAGCAGTAAAAGATTGCAGGAGCTAATCAATTAGGTCCCATAACCTGCTTAAAGTTAAAAGGAATTTTAAAAAAGAATGCAAAGGGGAGTGCTGATTTTCTCTACAGGAATGAAGCGATCAGGCCATTAGCTATAGTAACTGAAGAACATTTTCTCTAAAGCTAGTCAAAAATAAGTTAAAGAAGTTTTGACAGAAGATACCCCCTAGCTTTCTGCAAAAACTCATATTCAAAAAACTTCAATTTGAAATGCTCAACTTTCCTTAAGTTAATTTGGAAACAGTTGTTTCCAAAACTTTTGTTGCTTGTTGACATATTACATTGCATTCTAGAAGCATCTTTCCAACAGCTCCATTTTTTAAATCTGTGAAAATCTTCAAAACTGCCTGCTACAAATTTATAACTCTGTCCATTGGAATACTCGCAAAAAGAATTCAAGGCGGCTGTTGAAAAGTGTCATAGGCTCATTAAATCACTTTTGCAAAAGTGAATCATATAAGTATAGTAATTAGATCACTGCAGACTTTTAATACTCATACTACATTGCATTGCATCGAAGTTAATCTTTGCACTGACACCTGACTTGCTGCAATGTCTGTAGAACCAAAATTATAAAAGAATGAACACCATAATGTGGTCCTAATTGTTGTGCTAAGCCTTAATACAAGATGGGGTCAGAGAGACAAGGAGCTTAATTGATTTTATTCCAGGAAACAAAGACAGCATGCAAAGAATCTGCTGCTATGATATCAGTGGGAACAGTCATTAAAAGCTTATTAGTGGGAGAGGTCCAGGCAATAAGACACAAACACAGAACATTAAAGGAAATAAAGTTTGCCCAACAAGAGCAATATAGTTTTATTTTCCTCACTGAAGTTTCTTCTATACTATAATATGATTAAGATAATTACCACACTGTAAATGTGAAACTGAAGAGCCTATTCAGCAGGCAAAGATAGGAGTTTAATGACTGCAATGAAGCAGCAACATCTAAGAGTAAGACAGGCCTGGGATGCAACTGAACTCTGGGAAAGTTTGGTTCTATAGTCTGCACTATGGATGTGAGTTGCACAACTCTTCCTTAATTCTGCGTGCAGATGGGCATACACATCCTTTTGGTAACTGCAGCATCAGTTACCAAAGAGATCAGACCGTGCCTACTCTCCCATGAGCACGGAGGAATGATGACATTCCTCCTCTCACAATAGGGTAAGTTGCAATTCAGGGCTGCAGAGGAACAGGGAACCTTGAGCTAGCAGCAGCTCTACAGCATGAAGGAAGTCTCTGATAGTCCCTAATAGAGAGGAAATTCAGAAACCTGTTGGATGTTTAATGGTATATTTATCAACACATCAAAGGAAGGAAATAATTTACCTTCCACCTAATGGGCAAAATAAAGACACAGCAATATCACAGATAGGATTATAATCTTGCGAGGTGGCTCCAGTGGCACAGCTGTAGGAATTTTTTGTAGTTAACACTGATGAATACATAGACTCAGGAGAGGGCCCTGGTCTGTCTTCCCAAAATCCAGGGCAACTAAAATTGCCTTGAAATACAGCCTGTTTTCTTGAGTCCCATTCATCATGCTAGAAGTATATTTGTAATTTGTATTTTAACAATAATGAGCATTTTATGTCTTAAAGTAATATCAGTGCTATGATCCAGAAGACCTTTTGGAAAGGCAGTAGTTTAGCATGGTCATGCTCAGAGAAAAGCATCACAAATGACACCCAGATACAATAGACACAGACCAGCCTTCCCCCTCAAGTCATGTATAAAGGCTAACTCAGTGAAATTCAGCTGTTTATGGAAGGGATTATTAACATTGATTATAAACTCAGCTGATCAAACTATTGCGGCTATGGGGTTATTTCAATTTGCAAAGCTGTATTATGTCATATATCATAATCAGTGCTTAATTGCAAGCCCTCCCATCCCTCCCCCCCCACCATGAAACAAAGACTGCAAGTCTGGAGCTTATTTGTAAACTAGAAGTGTTACAAAACTTATCCAAGGGGGGAAAACCATCTTGTGGCCTTTCCTATGGGACTTCACCTTGGTATTCCCACATAGCGCTTCCCATTCTCTCCTCTCCACACCAGCTACCAAGCACAGTAGTTAAAAAAGAAAGGTTTCAACCCCAGCTGTATGGGCTTTTAAAGAGGCCACAGTGCCTTACTTCTTCCTGAGTTGTTGCCTGGGTTTCCGCTCAAATTGCTGAGCAGTTTGGTCTCTGATGGCAATTTGCAAGCAGTCCTTCCTCCCTAGGTTCTGCAAAGCACAAGCTGCTGAGCAATTTCTGCCTCTCAATCCAAAAAAAAAGAAAAAGCCAGCCACCATCCACAGCCATGAAAAACACCTTTAAATGAGGCTTACTCTGTTAAGCGCCTTTTACTTCCTCACTCTATGACCAGAGGGACCCTGCAACTCCCAGGGACCTCCCGCCCTTCACCCCACATCTCAGCCAGCCCATCCTTGGTTATAACACGGCTGAAGTTGCAACTGTCCATCTCCCCCACGGCTCGGCCACAGCTTCCCTGCCCAGAAAGTGCACGGGGCCAGCTAACCTTGGGGACAGCACTGGGAGTCCAGACCCACTCCTGATGACGGTGGCTAGAAGGGGTCTTTACTCTTGAACACAGGAACTGGGAATATTCAAATTACAACCCCCCCATGTATTGTGGAAGCAGTGTTTGTACAAGGCCAAATGTTTTTAAAATCCCACCTCATAATTATATGCAGCGTCTTACAGTTACTATCCGAAAACATTTCTCCTACTCTAAATGCCTGGCACAATCCCTAGGAGGCAAATGATGAATGTTTACTGCCTTTGGACAATAAATATAAATAAGAGTCTAAACAGACATAGCAGTTCTGTGTAAGAGTCTGAGGAAACTTTAAGACAAAGTAGCTCATCTACATGTTTAGTGTGAAAAGGGAAATATGTTTATTGTTTACCAGCAATGTGACTTTTCATAGTTAACCATTTTTAATTTTGGATAGTACTTATTCATGATTGTTACTGTGGGCTTTAATGAGAGGGTTTATTTCCTATGCTGAATATTGGCCTACTGTCACTTAGAGAAACCCAAGTTTATACTCTTTAAACAGTCAGATAAGAAAGGAAGATAGCATTTCTGAAAGAGGTAGTATCTTTCTGATGACCAAGTATTAAGAGGAGACAAGTGGTATTTCAGTCAGATAATTTGAAGCTAGTGCCTAAAATTAATAATATATCAGCAGAGTCAGTGCCTGTGGTGAGGTTACTAGAGGTCTTTGTTTAAAAAACTCTTATTGTTTAATATATCCTTCAGGGTAAAGCAATGTGCTAGGAATGCATAAGCCCTATTGCTGCTGCTCTCTCTTTTCAAGTGGCCTCCTTTCAAGACCGGCTGCGGCACCAGAGGCAGAGGGGGAAGAATAATAGATCACAGAATCCCTGCGGAATATGGGTTTCAGAGAACAAGCAGATGAGAAGCTGCTCCCAGCTCTGGGAGGCCTGATATCAAGAGAATAGGGCTTTTTCATTAAAATAAAAAAGCAGTGAATTATTAGGAGTCCAGCAGATAGTAAAGTTATTCACTGAAGGAAGACTAGACAGCAGAATAAAAACATTGACTGAATGATTTGCAGAGTGGAAGGGAAAGCACAAAAGAGCAAGAAAAGCCAAAACGTGAGCAAAGTAACTGACCTGTGTCTGCACTGCCGTGTCTTTGCCAGTTCCTGTCCTTGTTGAGTTCTTAAGGAGTAAGGAAGTGATGGCATGGGGAAGATCACAGCATGAAGATATACTCAAACGAACAACTCGCTGAAAATCAAATACATTTCAGAGCACGGCTGCAAAAATAAACATAAGTGGAGAAGGGAGAGGCTATGGTCTGGTTAATGCACTAGGATTCAAGACACTGGTGTTCAGTTCTGTGTTTTGCTGTGGATTTTTCCTGTGGTAGTAAGAAACTGAAGGTCCTTGAGATGCAGTAAGAGGGGAGACTTTCCTTATTTCTGGTGGCAGTAAGGAATAAATCTCCACTCAGCTGGAAGGACTTAAGACCTTCTAAAACCTGCAGTGGGCTCTATATGGGCAATTCCCAATGGCAGTTCAGCAAATGTCCAAGAATAGCAATAAATAATATTGTTTGCTATTGAGAAGTAAACCGAGGCACAAAGCCATTAAGAACCCTATCCAAAGTCATACACAGAGTCGTATCCAAAGTCATGAACAGATCCAAAAATACAAATCCAGTACTCCTGGACAAAATAAGACTGTTAAAAACAGAGTTTAAAAAAAATCAGACACCAATGACAAGCATAGCAATTACTTCCTTTATACCAGAGGCCTGTATTGTATAGTCCAAAAAACCCCCCATTCCAGACTTGTAGTATTTAGATTGAAGCGGAAACTTTGAAGAGAATAGATGGAAGAACTGGTTTCCAGCAAAGCAGGATGGTGTAACTCTCTCTGTAGAAATTGCACGTCATCTTGCAACAGTCATAAAAATAAGAGCCGTCTCTTGTGTGTATGTCTGCCTTTGTGAGCCTGTCATTCATCCACCTCTTGACATACGTGTTCAAAAAGCTTGTACTCCACACACAATTCCTCTCCAACAGCAAGAAAACACCTTGGTTTTGATCAGCTATAATTTTCTCTTCAAAACACACCTTTATTATATCTAGTGAGAGACGGTGCTGCATCAGCCCAACAATATTATCAACTTACAACTTCAGCAACTGAGTGAGCAGTGAGAGACAGAATTTGCCTGAACAAAAAAAAGAAATTGTCTGACATTTCTTAGACATGGTAGTCTGTGAAATTTTTGCATAAGCTGAAATTTGTAGAGGAGGTTAAATCACAAGTAAATTGATCTAAGAAAAAATACTTGATTTTCCTCTTTTAGTGCAGGAGTGAAGGACAGG
Organism: Ciconia boyciana; assembly: GCF_034638445.1. Classification (NCBI taxonomy): domain Eukaryota; kingdom Metazoa; phylum Chordata; class Aves; order Ciconiiformes; family Ciconiidae; genus Ciconia; species Ciconia boyciana. The sequence continues at coordinate 11,393,693 of NC_132948.1, forward strand.
TAAATGGATGGGGTAGAGGAGCTCAGTTGCCTGAGATCCAAGAGCACAAGGTTTTTATTGTTTGCTATACAGCACTGCAAATGTGGGGGAGAAGGTGGGCAAAAAAGAAGAGAGAGGCCAAAGAAAAGACCTAGCAGAACAACACCCAAAGCTGCAACTCGGAGAGCAGAAGGATGTGAACTAGAAGACTCAGTCTGCAGAGAAAACCAGCACCCAGACACAGATCACATTGGTATTGGTTGTATCTGCTTATGTGGCAAACCATCAGTGTAATTTCTGACCTCAACAAATCACCAAAGTGATTATTGTCCCACCAATCTTATGTGGGAAAAAAGAATTATGCACGTGACAGAGGCAGGAAACAGCTGTCTGCACTGGCCATGCTGAATCACATCAGATATTTCAGGAAGTCCACTAAAGAATTAAATCCAAGTGTAACATGCTAGACTTACTAAAATCAAAAGAAAAACTTGAATATCTTCAGTGAATTCAGGTTTTATCTAGTTCTCTTGCTCCCCATCCCACACCTTAACATATTTTCTTGTACATATGTTCTGTACAGTGAGAAAAGCCTGATCTAGCAAGATCTTAACTCTTCTATTTCCAGTCTGAACTTAAATCTGGTATCATATTGATATCTGCCTGATATAAAATAGAAACAGAAAATGCAAATGTTCCCCCTTTTTGACTTATGATTTGATCAGATCTTGTTCAACTGCTGTTGCCGCTGTTAAGTAAAGGAGACCAAATGGTGATATTCTTGCACCTATGCAAATTACTTTATTCCAAGAGTAGCTCCATGGAGATTATACACAGCTCTTCATGGACTGAGGTGCTGTTTGAAGGAGGTGAAAGAATCACAGTCCAAATCAGTGTAAGTAGAGAGAGATAATAATGTTCTCACCTAAAATAAAATAGATCGCATTTTACCACAATGAGGTCTGCTTTGGGAATGTAAAGACTTCAAACATTTCCGTTTATTATGTAGCCAGAAAATAAACATTCTATGTCTCTTTCTACATATATACAGACTCATATGCCCAGACACTTTTGCAGACATAAAGATAACCAGCAGACAGATATGGTGGATCAAGTGTTTTCAGAAAGAAAAAAAATTCAAAAATAATGCTCCAGGAAAAAAAACAAACCACCTTTGTGAATGGTATTGCAATAAAATGACTATGATCTCTATGGTTGTGATGCTGATGTCTCCATCTATAATGTGAATAGCAGGGTTTTTTTCTCTTCTTCAAAAAAACCCACAGCCAAACAAAAATGTATTTTTAATAAATGGTATTGAAGAAAATTTGGCCCAATCTGTATGCAAACTATGAAATCTGATTCTCTCCACTTGTTAAAGAAACCTACTGTTGAAAATTTATGTATGTTTTTTATTTCAAAAGCTTCCGAAGTATTTCACCCACCAAAATGATACCACACTTTTGAAATACGGTTACCTTGAAAACAGAAGCCGACAGTGGAAACAGAAGAAATACTATGAAACTGTGATCAAATAAAAAACATGTCTTGTTTCAAAAGCATTCCACGTAGGCCATGTAACTCTTTCCATACAAAATATTGACAGTTTGTCAAAAATCTTCTACCAGGAAAAGCAAGTGTCTACCGATACAAACAAAACTAAATACAACACAATACATTTTTAAACTTACAGATAGCGAGAAAGTAAAGTACATCACATGAAAAGAACATGGGACCTTAAATAAGAAACTCCTAAACTCTCATCCTGGCATTGACACTGACTTTTTACATGGCCATAAGCACATGGTCAGACCTAGCAGTGTGTACCCCCCCGCCACCACCCCAGGGATTGGATGTCTGTTTAGGAGGATTCTGATGTCTTTACTGAGTATAAATAATATTTTAGTCAACTAATTCTATTGACTCATGAAAGAAAGCGAATAATCTGGTAAGCAACAGTATCAGGATCTAAGTCTGAACTATTCTGATCCAAAACTTATGGTGGAAAGACTCACACTGATTTCAAGACACTATATTAAGCCTTATGTTGAACTAACTTTTAGAAGATATAATAGCTCTAAATAGGGCTATTATTTAGTATGTTTTCATTTTAAAAAATATTGTATTGGCAGAAAAATTTAGAGACAAATAGCTGCAGTTCCAAACAAATGAAAACCAGATATGGACCACAATGCTAAAGTACAAAGAAAATCTAGATAAGCTAATCTACAGAACTTGCAGATAGCTGGAAGCATGACTTGCACCAGAAAGTTAATTGAACAGGTAAGCCACCTTCCATGGGAAACAGATTAAGCAACAAATTCAAGCATCATCAATCTAAAATTATGCACTTAAAATTGCTTCTTCTCTTGTTTCTGCATTTCACTGTGTTGGATCATTAGTTTTTATTAAAATATGACAATACTGTTGAGTATGCTACTAACTAGCTTTTACCAGAGAAAGAATAGAGACAAAAGACCATAAACTTATCCTGCTGAACATGATCTGGCCATAAATACAATTATATATCCTGATGGCCTGACTTGACTTTATATGCTATGTAGCTGGAGAACAGGGAACAAGAAACCACGTCCAAGCAACCTCAGAAAAATTTGAAACAATTATCTGGACACAGCAAGAAAGCAACTGAAAAGGCAAGTGTAGGAAATCCCCTGATTTGGGAGAGAGGAGGGGTGAGCAAAAGGACGTTTTTGATACTGCATTGCATTTTTTTTTAATCATAAGGGTAGGTTCAGTTTTAATTAGAAAGCCTGATTCAGAAAAATGCTTCTGCCATCACCGAATAGCTCTTTCATTTTGCTAGTGCTCAGAACTTTAACAGGTGGTTAACTAACTCATTATTTCATGCAGGCTTTTTACCTACCTTTGTTTCTGAAGGCAGAAAAAAAATTCTTTATTGTTACATGCTTTTTGGTAATACAGCAGCTGCTGTTTATGCTAATTCTTGCTTACTTGCAAATAGACCTACGTTTATTTTGTGCCACGCCAGCTGTCAACAAAGACATCTGAAGAATCATTTCCATACTCAAAAGAAAGGCTCTGCTCCCTCTTCCTATTGCTCATTTCTTTCTTCTGCATTTCAGACCCAACGTGTGTTCAACTGGAAGTGTCTAATGGAAAGTTAAGAGAAGAACTGAACCTGAAATGCCTGATGGTCCCAGGGGGTATCCATCGATTACCCTGAATATATGTACAGGCCACTCCGAACTCCTACTCTATCGCTATTCTGAACGTGTTCTCCAAAACATGGTGCTCTCCAAAATGCTGCTAAGGACACCATGACAGTCGCGTTCTCAAGTGGGAATGTCCGACTGTTGTAAGAAAATTGACTTGCAGGCTTTGGTGCTTTCCTGTATTTGAGATGAGTCACTCCATACGGCCTTCTTATCAAATGTTTGCAAGTGCAGCCTCGCTACACAGAGCGTGTCACCGTATTTGGATGAGGCTCAGAGAACTACAGAGAGGGACAGCAGACTTGAGACCCAGCCCCAATTTTATCACCAACAAACTGCTCCTATAAACAACTTCTTTTATCAATCACCTATATTTTCTTAATAAATTCATCTTGGTGGAACTGAGACTGAAAGTCCGAATCGTTACTTCTTCCAGCACCTAAATCTTAGACCTTTTACCACCTCAATTTTCCCTAGGCTGATGCCGCAGCACTATTTTTCCAAAGCATCTGGAATTACTTGTATTTTCTTCTGAGATTTGAAGTTGGTAGTACCTTATTCCTTGAGACAGTGCATTACTACCTATTAGCATTTAGTACATTTAGTATTAAGATCAGCAGAACCCCTGAGGACAAAGCACTTTAAAATCAATCATTCAGGGACTCTTAGTCCTGATCAACAGAGCTCCTTTATCCCCTATAGCTTCCATAGAGAAAAAAAAAAAATCTATTTACTGCTCCCAAAGAAACATACGCACGTGAAACACCTATTGAGCAAAACGAAGAAGTATTGATTTATTGCTTGTACCTCACCAGCCAAGGCATGGAGAGCAGATCTCGCTGCCAGCTCCTGCTCAATATACACCTGCGCTGGGTGCCCGTGCCCAGGCGCTGGCAGCTGGGGGGCTGCAGGGCCTCTGTGAGGAGGGGCCGGGGCTGCCCCGCGCCGGACACAGCCGGTTCCAGCCGGTTCCAGCGGCCCCACCGCAGGGCACAGCTGAGCCCTCAGCCAGGCTGGTGGGGCCTCTGGGGAAACACATTGAAGAAAGGGCAAAACGCTGCAGAGAATGAGGGAAAAAAGTGTGAGAAACAGCCCTGCGAGCAGCCAGGTCAGAGCAGGGGGATGAGGCGCTGCAGGCGCCGGGGCAGGGAGTCCCTGCAGCCATGATGGAGAGAGCACGGGGGAGCAGGGGAAGGGTGTGAGGAGGAAGGAGTGGCAGAGAGGAGCTGTTAGGGACTGACTACAACCTCCTGTTCCCCATGATTTTTAAGTCATTTCCTTGTCTTTATGTTGAGCCACGTGATTTTTCATCTTTCTCCTCTGTCCTGTTGAAGACGGGGGAGTGAGAGAGCGGCTGGGTGGGCGTCTGGCAGCTGGCCAAGGTCAACCCACAACAACACTCAAAATGCAGATGCACATTTTTTGTTTATGATTGGGGTATGAACTTGCAATCATACAAGAGAATAGTTTCTTAATTTTCTATAATGACTTTGTAAGCACACCTTTCCACAGCTTTAACCCTTAAGTAGCAGTTCTTCCCATGGATATTTGTAATGGATATACCTTTAAATTGCTGTAACCCATGATTTGAGTTGCATGTTATAGGAATTACTACAGCCAGAACCACCTGAACAAATGGAGGAGAAGCCTTACAAGAAGCAGTGCAAGTGCAGCAGTGACCTGACCTGAGCTGGCTTTGGTGCCCAATAACTCCAAGCGACACACCACCTCTCCTGTCCTGAGTAACAACCGTAAGAGATGAAGCCCAAAGTCATGGACTAAATGAACTCAGTGGACATTTTGTGGACATTTATGGACATTTTACAAATATTTTGTAAGGGTGGTCCATAGACTAAGGGAATGATATGTGTGTATTATATCAAAGGATGGGAAGGGTGATGGTGGGTAATGAGAATGTATTGGATAGCGTGAGACCTGAGCATGACATAAATGGTATGGAATAAGGGGTGGATACTGTCCTGGTTTCAGCTGAGATAGAGTTAATTTTCTTTATAGTGGCTGGTATGGGGCTATGTTTTGGATTTGTGCTGAAAACAGTGTTGATAATACAGAGATGTTTTAGTTGTTGCTGCACTAGTCAAGGACTTTTCAGGTTCCCCTGCTCTGCCAGGTGCAGAAGAAGCTGGGAGGGGACACAGCCAGGATAGTTGATCCAAACTGACCAAAGGGCTATTCCATACCACATGACGTCATGCTCAGTATATAAAGCTGGGGGAGAAGAAGGAAGGGGGGGACGTTCGGAGTGATGGCGTTTGTCTTCCCAAGTCACCGTTAGGCGTGATGGAGCCCTGCTTTCCTGGAGATGGCTGAACACCTGGCCTGCCCATGGGAAGTAGTGAATGAATTCCTTGCTTTGCTTTGCTTGTGTGCATGGCTTTTACTTTACATATTAAACTGTTTTTATCTCAACCCTCGAGTTTTCTTACTTTTGCTCTTCCGATTCTCTCCCCCATCCCACCAGGGGAGAGTGAGCGGGCGGCTGCGTGGTGCTTAGTTCCCGGCTGGGGCTAAACCACGACATGTGGGTAAATATGTTCTGCTCTAATTGAGAGATTCCACCTGTGGAGTATATGCCAGTTCCAAGTTGTAACTGTCGTGCTATTTTATACACCATCCATGCCACAATATCTGCGTGCCTCCTACAGACTTACCAATGCAACCTCACAACACCTCTGTCTGGCACAGTGAGATTAAACAGCTTATCCTAGGTCAGACTGAAAGTCTGTGGCAAATCAGGAATTCAGCTGAGAGCCTTTAAGTCTGAGTTGGTTACAATAATCATCAAACCACCTTAGTTGTTTTATTATGTGCCATAGCAGGCCAGAAAACTTCTGGGGACAACAGCCATTTCATTGTTTTATAATAGATTCATAGCAACCATTTGTAGCCAAATAACACAAGAGTATGTTGTCACCACCGCATCTCATTCAGGAATAGCTGCCTGAAATCAGCATTCACTTATTGCCAAGTCTTTGCTGGCCATGGATAGTTACATTTATAAATCAAGCAGGCAGAAGAACATGCCAGTACAAGTTGGTGATTTCTTCTTTTTCTGCCACAATTACTTCCCAGCCAGCAGACATGAAGAGCATCACTGAATCTATTCTCACTCAGTGCACTCCATATGTTCCCGAGGACTCAATCTAAGATGATGCCAACAGAAAAACAGAGTTACACTACTGTGATATATTTTATCCTATGTTGGCTGTCTAAAAGTCAGTTATCCAGGTTCAGTTAGAAGAAATGTTCTCCTAAAAGGCAAATAATCCAGTTGCAAGTAGTTAATTAACAATAGGGAGTTTGATTCATCCTTCGCTTTTCTCTGTATTCAGAGAGGTAGCAAAGATTTTTCTGAGCTTCCTTTTAAGGGTAAGCCATGTTTATAGTAACGTTTTATGTGTACATATGGACCTTTGCTTGAAGAAAGTGTTGTATAAATGTTATATAACATTGCTATAGAAATCAAAAGCATAATATTTGTGTATATAGAGTGTTAATCAGTTGTAGGAACTGGTCCCAACTAGTTCTTCTCTTAAAAGCTGCTATTAGCTAAAACATTTACATGAGGTATGTTTTACTCAGCAAAACAGAGGTTTCGCTAAAAAGGAAAGGATCTATGCCCATTCCACGTATCTCCACCGCTCCCAGGAGTACGCTGGGGAAAAACACAGGGACACATCTTTCTAACTGTGGCTTTGTATATGGGTTGCCTCTTGAACTGGTTAAGCAGCAAGGAAGGAGGAAAAAGGTGATATGAAAAGCAGATATGAAAAGGGGATGTGCCACAGTAGAAAGAATCCTAGCATGTGGAAATTTGTGCGCAAGCTCTCTTCTCACCTTCAGTCAACCAGGGCTTATTTCCAAAGCTAAGTCCTGGCAGGGAGAAGTGTGGGTAAATCAGTACAAAGTGAACTACTGGAGTGGGAAGAAGGTACAAGATATGGTCCCAGCTGGACAGACTTATGTTAAATCCCCATTTCAGAGCTCTGGTGTGCCTTGAACTGAATGGCTTTCACTAGACAGGAGACTCCATGGGTTGGTGCTTTTCAGATCCTGCAGCTATGAGCTGGTCTCGCTGCTTCCAGGCCAGCAGTTGGCAGATACTCTTTGAAGCCACCAGAAGTATGTCAAGAATTACAATCTACCAGCACGTACACATCCAGGCTTCAGATCTGAACTCTTTTTGGGGAAATGTTCTGAATTTCCACGTGGTAAGCAAGAGAGAGAAAAGTGGGTGGAGGAGGGAGAGGGAGTGCAGTAAAGCAGAGAGGTTCTGTAAAAATTGCCTCACCCTGTCTCTGAGAGTGGCTGATATGTTGTCAAGGGGTAAATGGGAATACCAGCTTTCTGTTTAAATGTCTTCAAGCGTTTTTCTTTAATAACTTGTCATTTCTTGGTGAAAAGAGCTCCCGCAGCAATGATTTGTGGTGGTAATTCTGTGGTGGTGAAAAACACTGTTGGAATTCTGAAAAATAAAATCCTGCTGTGCTACTGGGTCACAGTATCTGTGTCAGTTGAGAGGAAAAGCTAGCAGAACTGGGCAAGAAACAGCTTCCGTCTGTCTGTGAGGCTGTCTGCTATGAAGCAGCTCTCCAATGAGGAGCAACTGGGCTCCAAAGGGAGACCTAACAAGCAATGTACAAAGGCTGGTTTATCAATGACCTCTGGACAGTGATGTTACCGTGTGCTCTCATCACCTGCTGTCCGGCAGGACACGTGTGTAACCATATGTACTGCGGGCAGGGCCCGTCTAGGATCCCCTGTCGAGGGATCCAGTCAGCATTAGGAAAGCTAAGCATGTATCTTTAATCTTTCCAAGTGTAAGTGCTCAGCATCCTAACTTGCAATTAAAGCTGACAGAGCTGCCGCTGAAATCTGAGTTTGTGGTGTTAAGCTCTCGCTATCTTGCCTTTACAGGTCTGCAGCGGAAGGAGCCCAAATTTTGCTTATAGTTATTTAAGTGAACTTAGACGTGTACATGCAATACCTGTCCACGTGTGCAACTACAGTGATGGGGTGGCCCCATTAAGCCTATGTTGCTTGCATACTTCTGCACATCCATTTGGCTTTGATGAAAATGAAGTGCATCATGGCTGAGGGATACCTGATGAATTTGCAACGTTTTGTTGTAAAACAGTAAATATTTTCTCAGAAAATGTTTCATGAAAGATGCATTGGTTTCTGTCCATCTCTCTTTCCCTGAGAAACTCTGCAAACTAATTCTGTGAGAATGAAAGCTCTGGCTCAGAAAATAGGGATGATGCAGTCCTGAAGTGCACAGAATAATAAAACTATGAAAGAAACTGCCTTTTTCTAACAGGTATTCCTAATGCACCAGTTGGCAGGGTGGAATTCAATGCATCAGAACAGAAAAGGTTAGATATTTTTGCTAAAAGTTATTTATCTGTTAAAAAAAGCTTCAAATTCCTCAGCACAAGTTGTTTACATAGATTCTGCACACACCAAATTTATATAGATCAGCACGCTATAGGCAGGCAGATAACTGTGGAGGCATCCACATAGAGCCGATATCCTGAGAAAAATCTTGATAGGGCTCACAGATACCAATTGACAATATTGGAAATACAGAAGCCACGCTGTACATTCCTGAATTCTGTAACTGGTATTTCTTTCACCTACAGTCAGCAAACTCAGTAAAATTTTCAAGACCTATAAACCTTCCTGTAAGTGCTCCATCTATTCACTGGTTTTGGCCAGGAATAAATGTACTGGAAAAATATAATCCATGTGTCTCATAATGATTTTATCGCACTCTTCTGAAGAATGCAGACTTAGCCATAGCTGAACAGAGAGTGCTGGTCTGCCACACTGTGCTCGGTCTCACCAGGGCATCCCTTAAAGGATTTGAAGCTGGGTGAATCCAACAAAGGGGAGAAGCAAAGCAAAACCAATTAAGCTAAAAGAGATCTTCATTATAGAATGCTTCACATCAAAGCACAGGAGCTGATGAGAAACTGGCACACGAACACATAGATATTTAGAAAATTTAACCTCTGTTTGAAATCAGTGGAGTCACCTGAACTGGATTTAGATACCTAAACGTTCTAGTAGACCAGGGCCCTATTCCCTCCTTCCAGCATACAGCCTGCCTTGCAATGCATTTTGATTCCGCTTCTGGCTGAGACACTGGCTGGCTGGCTGTACAACGTGCCAAGCGATGCATGCATGTATCTGAAGACAGGACTGAGTCCTGAGAATCTGTCTATTGCTTCCAATTAGTGGTTATACAATATAACAAGAAAGAGAAAACACTGTGGAGCTGTGAACTCCTTTTTGTTGTTGTTCTCTAGAGATGGGATCAGAAAAGAAGCTTCGGGCAGAACATCTGTAATGTGGACAGACAGATGTTTGCAGTTGCAGTTCTGTGCTTTATCTTTTTCAGAAATTAGCATATATTCATGGACTTTCTTTCCCCCTCATGATAAAAAAGAGGTAATCCTCCCTTAAAGCAGTTCAGTCTTCTGCTTTACTGTAAATGGGGAGGTGGGTGAGATTTATTTGTTAAACATTGCCATAAATATTTAGCAGAACAGGGCTCAGTTGAGAAGAGGCCATCTAAACAGACTGCTGGTGAGCTAACCCTTGGAGATTTTCCAGATTTCTCTCTCTTCCTCCCAAATTTTTTTTCCTTTACAGAGAAATTAAATAAACATTTGAAAGGAAGTGCACGACTGGAACAAAAAACTCCCATAAATAATTCAAAAGAAAATTAATAGGATTCAAGATACCACTTTCTGATTATCAGCATGGCTGCTACTTCTTATTTTATTTTTTTACAGTAGCAACCAGCTGGTACAGTGCATAATGCTAATCAGTTAGTGTCTTTCACATTTTTGAAACTCCTTGGAAACACATCCCCATCAAACTGCTTTGAAGTTCAATTTTAATTTACATGCAAACTACCCCAAAAGTACTGATAGTCTAAAAAGTGCCTCTGGCAGTCTATAATTATAATGCAATAGAGCTGTCAGATTTGATTAGAATGTTGTTTCAGTCACTCAGTCCATGCAGCACCGTTTAGCCTCACATGATCATTTAAACATTCCTCCCCACCACTCAATACCTACCCAGCACTTGGGTATGTAATAGATACGACTTTATTTACTTGTTGGTTTTCAATCATCCAGATCCTCCAGACCATTGCAATTATAAAGTTGGGCAGAAACGCATCCTCCAACCCTCCAATATCCTTATGGTACAGATATTCCTCTTGCAGCATTTCATCTGCAAGAGATTCACTGCATAAGGCTTAAAACAATCTACTAGTATTATAGCTTAATAAAAGAGCAATGTTGTATCACAATGCAGGGCTTTGAAGAATATCACCATAGCTGAAAAGACCCATTCGGATCCAAATAAATAATATTTGGAGGATAAGAATAATTCTTTTGGGAAGAATTTCTGTGCTTCTGAATCCATCATGTATCCACTACGCAAGTGCAGCGCATTCAGCTGACTTCAGTGGGGTTACCCTAGACAGGTACCTGCACCAGGCTATTTAATTTAATTTAATTTGCAGTTCTTGCTGCTTTTAATACATGCCGTGAACAGTGAAAACAGAGGAGGTGAATTCCAGAAAACACAGGCAGCTTAAACAGCCAATCTGACTTCAGATATTCAAAATAAAAGCTGAACGAACCTCTCTTGGCCCAGAGCTCCAACCCGACACCCCTACATTCTGGCTCCAGGAAGGGCACTGGGGAGATGCACCGTCAAGTTTGTGAATTGTATTAGGAATATCTGAAAAAAAACCCTCTCCCCCAAGCAGAAAGGCAACACCAAATACAAGGGATACTAATTTCTGTCCATCTGTCAGGTTTATTCCGTGAACTTCCCTGTGCTGTTTCCCTGCTTTAGGCCCAGGGCCAGCACACTACCTCCACACTCTCCTTGTGCATTCATTCTTTTCCCCTATGCTTGGAATTCTCTATCCGAAACAGACACTGCATGTAATGCCTGAAAAGAAGGAGGCTTTTAACATCTTGGGACATGCATTTCCTTCAGTTCCATTGTCTCAGTTATTTAAAGAGGTGAAGAGAATCTGGCAACGCTTGGGATTCGGCAATGTTGGCTACTGTTACCATTCTTGATTCTGTCTCTTCTAGATGCTTTTCAGAAGCAAAGACAGAAAAAATCACAATTCTGAGGGTTCATCCTTCAGACAGCCCAAGTGCTGTGAATCCCACAGACCACCTAAGTTCTCCCTACACAAGCTTTTCCTCCTGCCCACCCATAAAATAAGATCTCATTATAGTCTAAAGCTCTTATTCCTAGCCAGATTTGAAGGTCATAGCAGCAGCCCCATTGATTCTAGTACCCAGAAAAAGTTTAACTTTCCATCCCTTTTACTGTGTGCCTCAAACACACCGATAGTCTTTTGGGTCTGTTCAGGGTCATGCTGAAAAATAAGCCTATTAATGCAGCAGGGTTTCAAAATATTTGAAGAGCTAATTCAGCAGAGTTTATATCTCTTGTGTAGACTTCACTGGAGCCAGCATTCTTCACTCTGTATTCAGTCACTCTGAGTATCAGCCAGGGCGCTTTACTCAGCCATAAAAGAACTGCAAGCAGAGATGAATCTCATCCTTTCTTCTTTCAGACAGCTAGGAAGCCACCAGCCTCCCATTTTAAACCTAACTACTGAAGACAGCTTAATGAGGCTCAGGGAAGATCACCTTGAATGTTAGCCAACAGCCCATTGTCACAAGAAAAGTTTCTTGCGTCAAAAACTGTATAACCCTTGAATAAATCTCTTTGATTCTGCTTCCATTGGGGCTGTGCTCATTCTTGCTCCTTCAGCTGTCACAGTGGGAGGTGTGAATGTGTGTGGGATGCTTACGGTGAGAAAGACAAGGGTATCATATTAAAATCTTGGTTGTAATCATTAATTTAGGAAAAGCTATAGCGAGTAGTGAAGAATGAAGGGTTTAGAGACAGACTCTTTCATTCATTTATAAGGCTGTAACAGAGACAGACAACACCAAATAAAAAGCCCTGCACATGTGCACGGACACACACTTGCTGCTAGCTTGTGAAACTCTCCCATGTTTGCTTGCGGGCATTATGTGGATGCATAAGTATGAGTCTTTTCATGGTACCTCCAGTTTGAGAAAGAGCCTATTACAAGAAGAAATTAAGAGCAAATAAAAATCACATAATTGCAGGAAAGTGTATCTTCACACAAGCAGGGAATATATTAACGTTTCTCTTTCCACAATAACAGAGGAATATACTGGAATCTGAATTCTTGAAAGACTATTGCTAATGCTGACCTTAAAATGGCCCAGAAATAATTTCAAAGGTTTTAGTATGACTGTTTAAATATACCTTCAGCATTTTCTGCCTGCTGTTTATCAGACATTTATTACAGACATTTATAACTTCTTATCTCTCGAACATTCACCTATAAACCAATCATTACCATCAGGCAATGGGAGTGCTTTGACCACTGCTTAATATGTGGAGCACAGAAGTCTCATTTCCACCTTGAATCCTCTCATCTGGTTGTTGCACTTGCCTGTCATCCTTTCATGTGTGGAAGCTGTTTCAGGCAGGGGGAAATCTTTCTTGCTGCATGCTTGCACAGCACCTACCACAATGGGATTCAAATGTAATCAGAATAAGCTTTCCGGTCTTGTTATATTAACTGGTCTTGATACGAAAATCATGGCATTAAAGGAACATGCAACTGAAAAGCAGTCTGCATCGGAAAAAACGGGCTTTTTCTTTTTTCTTAACAAATCATGCAAGTTTTCTCATTTCTCTTGTGGATTAAGAATGTACTTAGTCAAGAGAAAACATCTGTCCAAATGGTGAGGAAGGAGAGAAAACCATATGCCTGAATGAACTGCTGCTTAGGAATAAGTAAAGAAAATCTAGAGGGCTGGCTTGGGATTTAGTTCTCTGGAGGGGAAAAAAGGAAAAAATCACTGCAATATGTTCATGTACGAGAGAGGGACAGAGGAAAAGACAGGAGGGCATAGTGATAGGAACATCTGCAGAAGTAATCCTTTTGAATAACAACCAGCATACACTGGTTTAGGACAAACATCTGTGCAATACGCAATAGAAACATCCGCACCAGCGTAAGCAACTCCCCTTCCCCCAGTACTGGCATGGGAAAGAGGCGGGAAGGACACGACAGACTGAAAACAGATGAGGGACAGATACTCCATTAAATGGCACAACATCCATTTCCTTCTATGTGCTCAGTCTAAAGGTAGTGTTAATAGAGGAAGCTGTAGGCAGGCAAATTACCTGTCAGATGCTAGAGGCTCCTAATGAAGAAAGATTCAAAAAGCACAGGAAAATGCAGCCAATAAAACATCTCCGAACGCAAAATGAATTAGAATGCTTGGCAGAGGTGTGTAGCTCGTCTTTTAGTGTGGAAACAGAAGGCTTGGAAGAGCAGATGGAGTACATATACCCCTGGTTTGGTAAATACCCCCACATAATTTAGTTACTCTGCTCCTAAGGTTACAGAATGTGATATTCTCAGAGAAGTGGTGACTATGATTACTTGCTATAGGTGTATGCTGGAATGCATGGAGGATAATATGGGAATTATAGCTTTATCACTAGAGTCCAGTTGTGGAGACCTTGTTTTAATTGTGCGGATCACCTGCATTCCCACGTCACTCTCCGAAAGCTGGGTGTTTGTGTGAGCTGTCTAGGCTACCTCCACAAGATGAATGAGACCTCCTGAAATAAGTAGGATAAATCATCTCCTAGAAGTCCCCTTCTCTCTACTGAATATAGAGGGAGTCTAGCTTATTTAGACCAGAAATCTATTTTTCATATGTCTAAAGTTACGGGAGATAAGCTTCACCATTTTTCTACCTTTTTTCTGAGTATCTGTCAGCAAACTGGGAATAACATTTCCAGTCACACTGTTGCACTACGAAGACATCATCCATTACTGTTTCAGAGGCAGTCACATGCAGTTGTACTAACAACAGCTCTGTAAGAATATAAACAGATTAAAAAAAAGCAGAGGTTTTGGGGGTTTTTTTATTTGTGGTCTAGGTTTCAACGCTAATTTTATTTTTCCTATCTAACAGAAATTAAAGCTCCACTGTGAACTGCAGTTCTAAAGGGAGTTCTATAGAATATCAAAGGCAATGCTACAAAGTGACTTTTTTATTTGGATGTTTTTGAAAAAACAAAGGGAGAGGATTTTGGTCTACATTCTAATAGTCTCAATTCTGTGAAGTTTGACAGGAGTAGTGCTGAAACCCTCTTATCAGTCATGGTCCATTTCTATATTGGGCAGATGAAAAAGTTTGCAGCTTCACAGACGCTGCAGATTAGAGTTGACTGCACTTCTAAATGGAAGAGTTTTGTGCCTGAAAACACAGATTTGACAGAATTGAAGTGCTTCACAAGCAGATATCAATCTCTTGAAAACTGTAGATAAAAATTAGTTGAATAAGGTTGAAGCATTTGTTTGTCTTGAAGTATGAAATAAATGTTTTAGGTAGCTATGACTTTTAGATTATATGCTAAATGGTACCTGTCAAAAAGATACAACTGAAATATGTCAGAAAGACCAAAACTAAATATTTCAGCAAAGATAATTATAAGAGGATCTCTGAGACTTCAAAGAAATTCTGGCACTTTTTATTTTTTTAATTTGGAACAAACTCAGAGTAATAGTTGACACCTCTTCAAGGAGCTCAAATCCCATGTCAGAGCCAGCTCCATTCAAGATATCAATACAACCATATACCCTGCTGTTATCTATTAGTTGTACGAGGGTATCAGAGTGAAGACCTTACACATTTCAGGGGATCGTTTCCTGTGTTCTTCAGCTAATTTGACAATCGGTTGCATTGTGAGCATGAGCAAGACACAGTACAAGAAAGCCATTTAAAGATGGTGATGATTTGAAGGTGTCTAAGCTTCTGAGTTACTCGGACTTCTAGGGAATCCTTTGTTATTTCACTACTGAAAATTATTATAGTATTATGCAAGCAATTCTTAATGCTACTTTTCCACATTAAATCCACCACTTCGCAGGAGGTCTCGGCCACCAGGTGCTATTTTGATTTAAAATGTAGACAGGAGAGATTGAAATGAGTACAGTATATTATCTCTGCACGCATTTGTCACTGACAAAACATATTAATTGCCCATAGAAATCAATGCAAAGCAGCGTAGCTTTCAACCAAGTTACAGAATTAAATACAGGGCCTATCAAATCTGATAATCCCTTATTGAATCAAACACATTGCCAAGGTCACCAAAAATAAGCAGTCTGTGAAATGCATCAGAGAACAGTAAATCACATGCACAACTGTGTTAGTGGGTGCATGCATTATACTACATATACTTCATAGCACTTGCCATTAAATATATCTGCAACTACCATATTGTTATAAATATTTTCCATTACAAATTGCCAGTGTTGAGGAAGGAGGGGATGCTCCTGTGCGACTCAAGGAATTAAAGCTCCGGTCTTGGCTTAGTCTCAGAATTTGTGCAAATTACCTCATTTTTCTCTACTTGGGCTCCATATTTGGAACTAACTCTGGATCAAGATACTTACCTCCCCCAGTGGAGCAATTCCACTTGGAGAGTTCTTTGCATTGAATTTCAGGAGCTGAATGACATATGTCACCAAAAAGGGCTCTTTTAGTAATGCAGCTGTCGCCGCAGAATGTCAATGATTAACACTGAGTAAAGATTTTGAACATAAAACTTTGGATGGTAAGTGATTGCCCATTAAAGAAAATATCAGGTTGCTCAAACTAAGCATCACTCATACATTTCAATGCAGCGTGCAGCAGTTTAGACAAGCAATGATGGACACTGATGGTGTCATCTGGCTGCTCCCTACACCAGTTTTGACTTAATATTCTCTCCTCTTTGCTGTTTGGCTATTTACTGCAACTTCCTTCCTCTTCTCTTGTTTCTTCAGATAGCTATCACCTTCCTAACTTGAACCCACTGGTAAGGCTGAAATCACACAACTACACACATCACAGAGTGAAAAAGATATTTGCAGACATCGCATTGCACGCTCATCAGTACCTGCTGTTCCTTTTCCTCACCCTTTATTCATCCTGTCTCTTTGGATTTGTAAGGTCTTTGGGTCTGGGATTGATTTTTTTTCTCTAACAGAAGAGGGGCTAGGGGGAAATGACCTGCTGTTTGCTAGTCCTTAGTCATTTCCACAGTAATGTGATACTAGGACTCATAGGTAGCTGATTATCAAGTCCATGCCATACTTAAAACAATGCACAGCTATTCCTTTGGTAATTCTGGCTGTTGCATTTTCAAGAGTTCCTTTGATTTATTAGCCCAGTGTGTTATTAAAATAATGAATTATGTGTTGGTACATTGCATTTAACATAGTATACACAGGGGCAAGTACATCTGCTAGCTATTAATCAAATATTCACTAACAAAGGTTGATTAACAGCATTTTACATATTTACAGCAAGAATGAAAAGCATAATAGAGCTCCACTGAAGTTAAATGATAATAAATTATTAAAATGCATGTATCTGTGCACTGATTAGCACGTAGGATAGACAGAACTGCAGGTACAGTTTTGTTCATCACACAATACCATTTACTTATTGAAACAGACAAGACATTTAATACATTATTTGCAGCTTCTGGGAAAAAAAAAAGCCCGAAAAAGCTGCGTACAGCTGTGCGCATTTTCAGTAAAATTTAAAGCAAGTTTCCTCACATGTCATTTTCATGTCTGCTAATCTACTGGCTTAAGCTTTCAAATAAACTGTATTGTTGACGTGTAGTGTAGAGCCTGACATTTGCACACCCT
Source organism: Ciconia boyciana (assembly GCF_034638445.1). Taxonomy (NCBI): domain Eukaryota; kingdom Metazoa; phylum Chordata; class Aves; order Ciconiiformes; family Ciconiidae; genus Ciconia; species Ciconia boyciana. Next base: position 11,410,700 of record NC_132948.1, read on the forward strand.
GATGCCAAAGTTTGTTGTGACTTTGGGTAACTACTTGAAAGCTGTCCAGTCTTCAGGAGGTACTAGAAGTGGAGATTTGTCAAGTAAGCACCAAAAGATCTGAGGCCTTTTAAATGGATATTTAAGAACTTCTTTCTGTTAGGAGTTGGAATTGCAAAATCACATCCTTATATTTCATATCTGGAAAGAAGGTTAGGAGGATTTTCTTTTTACCAAAGCTGAACTGATTTGCCCAGAGCTAAGCATAATTTTCTTACATAGGCCCAGCTTCTGGCTATGACAATGGATTAATAGTCTGGAGTCTATGTACCCCGCTAAATCCTACTGAAGTCAGTAAGAAATCCAAGTGCTTCCAGGCAGCAGGATTGGTCTCCCTTGTTAATTATTGGCAGTTTCTTTAACTAGACTTCAGAGAAAATCACTTTTTTTTTCCTAAATTGCCTTTTTATTGATTTTCAACAAAACAGCATCACAGAAAGCAAACATGGACTATAAATGGGAGCTTAAACATGCACTGCACATACTGTTGAACAGGGGAGAAAAATACAGTATGTTAATAAAGCCAGCTAAAAGAATACAAACCAGAAAGTAAATAAACAGATGCAGAAATTACAGGAGTTCAGAATTTGAGTTCAGGGAGAAGAAATTAGGGTTTGCATTAGAGAAAATTGCAGTACAAGGAAAAATATTGCAGGAAAAATATTTGCAGCTGGTGTAAATCAATATTGACTCTGTTAATTTACTCCAGCCGAGAATCTGGTCCATGCATGCTTATGTTAGTATTTAGAAAGACAACCCATTTGATCTCTGTGGAAAATAATTCCATATTAAAAAATCTTTTTTCTGATCACTTATCTAAGAGCTCATTTGCAAACCATTCTACAAGAGAGTAAATCACTTATCAATCTTTTCCATAAAACAAAGGCAGAGATAGAGACTCAGGTTTAATCTACTGTGAGTGGTACTGTGTGGCCAAGAAGGCAATTTATAAATAAGACTGCAATGAAAATGACCTTCAGAGTTTTGCAGTATAGTCTAAAGAAGCACAAACTTGAGAAATTTAAACAATTAACAGCACATAAGACTATAAACTGCATGTCTCTTACAGATATTTCTCTTTCAGAGTCTTCACTCACTTCCAAGGACACAGCTAGGTGGAAGGCATTTGATGCGTATGACAAGTCGTTACACTGTGTTTTGTCCCAGTGGTTAAGTCTTCTTTGCCTGTATTTACCTGGGGGTATTGGGATGAGTTGGATGTGGAAAAAAGTCCATAGGAAACCACACTTCATTAGCTTGACTCCTCACAGAACAACTTGGCTCATTTCTTTGATGACAAATCAGGGTACCTTATAAGATGAAGGGATGGTATACAGATTAGGGCATCTGCACCACTTCACTGGAGAAGATCAGAATTCAAAATGATCTGGATAGCTAGAGAAATGGACCAAGATCAATAGGATGAAAGTCAATAGACAAGTGCAAAGTACTACATTTAGTAAGGAGAAATCAAATGCACAAGTATAAAATAGGGAATTACTGGCCAGGCAAAAATACTGCAGAAAAGGAGCGGTTTTACAACAAACTGCATATGTATCAACAACATGTCACTGTTTCCAAAAAAGGCAAATTTCATTCTGGGGAGAATTAACTAGAGTTTTATGCAAGATGCAAGAAGAAGAAGAAACATCTCTGAAAGTTTTTAAAACAGGTGAAAGAAGCATCTTTTGGGAAAGCTGAGGATACATTTGATCCTACCTCAGTGTGGGCAAGCAGATGGCACATCTCATGAGGTGCTTTACAGCCTTAATTACTATGATCTTATGCTCTCAGATGAAACTTAAAGGTATGAAGCCAGACAAAAGCAAACATATCAACAATACGTTGACTTGAAGTCCTGTTTGCATAGATGGGCACCTGCCCTGCTGTCTAGCTAATAACTTCACCCAGAGAGCAATTCAGGAGTGAAGTGAAAACTACATATGATATTCTGTGCTGAGCTCCCCAAGTTCATGAACCTTTCAAGAGAATCTAGACTCATTTAAAGTGCTACAAGCTATTTGTAATTTTCTTTAGTTTTTATGAGTAGCAGGTTTTCCTGAGTTGTGCTTGGAGTTTATCTGAAGTTAGAATTCAAAAGATAAAATTCTCTAGAAACCAAAACTAATTTTGCAGCCAAAGCCACTGTATGTTCTGCAGTTATTGTGAGAAGTGAAAATTGTAAGGCCTCTCCTTTCTCCCTATCCACAAAAAAGTTGGAAAACATTAGAAATCTGTCAAATGTCCAAGCAAAAGAGATGCTGTAATCACACCTGGGGATATTAATTGCAGCTCCTGATTGAGCTCTGTAGCTGCAATCAAACCAATGCCAGCTCCACCAAGAGTCAAAAGTGAGAAGCTGTGCTTACCTCAGCAAGCAGGAGGTTACAAATATACAATAATTGGAAGAAAAGGTTAATTGACTTAATTTCTCATTAACAACTAAATTTCTCTTTTTAATAATTGTGCTACTTTTCTGCCTCCAATTTCTACAAATTTGCCCAAAATAGAGGTAATTGTTTTTGATAAAGACAGAGTTTAAAAGTTATTTAATTTTTTTTAACTGTAAAAAAGAAACATCTTCCCTAGGTTTCACTTCCAATCCTAAATCAGCAGAGGCCATGTAATAATTTGATCAAGTGTCATTATAAAGTGAAAGAATTATAGAACATTCTATCAATAAACCAATATCAGGACAAAGTTTATTAATTAATTCTCAGAGCTCCCTTCCTTCTGTTCATAATAGCAATTGGAAAGATCGCATGGAGCAGACCTGGCTCAGTTAGAACCAGAATCCAATGGAGACATCATCCTTTCTCTGGTGTCTCTGTAAAAGGGCTGAAGCAATGTGAAGGGACTCCAACATCTCTGTTCAGGTGTGGGGAGCCTTTCACTACCATAGCAACTGAAAAAACCTGTGTGTTTCCAGGTATGTGGATGTGGCAGGGGCAGGAGGGGTGTGATGGAGCACAGCAGTACAAATTCCGCAGGCAGCACTGTCACCGGCTGGGGTGGCTGGAGGAGGTGGCATGGGGAGCCCTGGGCCCCTTCATTTTGGTGGTTCCTCCCAGCCAGGTCATCCCACCCTGGCATGGCACTCTCCGCTGGACTAACACCAGGGCTTCTGCACAGTGAGCTGGATTAGGAACAGCAGCAGCTGACAAACAGCCTGCCAGAAGAAACAGAGATTTGCTGCAGTGTGTTTTGAAATGAGCCGTAGGGATCAGCAATTATGGAAATTGGTGCTGCCACTGAAAAAATACCTCCAACTATAGCCTCTGCAAACCACAGTGAATTGAGGAGCTCAGCACAGGTCCTGACCGACATCTCTAAATCCGTCTCCTTAGCATCTATATCCTCTTCTCCTCCTTCAAGTCATCAAACAGTTGTGAACACACATGACAACATGTGCTGGTGTGTTGTAGAGACATAGAGGCAAGCAAGAGCATCTCAGGAAGTGGGCTGCAGTAAAAATACTTAATACTATACTAAAAAAAAATGAAAAAAATAAGCAGAGAAGTCATATTGCTGCTAGCAGTTCCTTACTTATCAACAGAATCCCATAACTTCTATAGCCTGCTGAACCTTTACGAAGTGCACTCTGAAGTTAAGTAGCTCTCTGTCTCAGCGGCTAGATACAATCACAGTAATCAGTTTTTCCTACCATACATTATGCTCTATCATCTAGGTAATCATTTTTCCTACACCTGAAACATTATCAGAAACCTATGGTGTAGTAAAGTTGCTGAATACCTCTAGTGCTAGTGAGCAGAGCTCCTGCTGGCAGCAAAATTAATTAAGATAATAATTCAGGAAATCACAGAATCACAGAATTGTATAGGTTGGAAAAGACCTTTAAGATCATCGAGTCCAACCGTAAACCTAACACAGCCAAGACCACCACTACACCATGTCCCTAAGCACCTCATCCAAACGGCTTTTAAATACCCCCAGGGATGGCGACTCAACCACTTCCCTGGGCAGCCTGTTCCAGTGCTTGAGAACCCTTTCAGTGAAGTAAAATTTCCTAATATCCCGTCTAAACCTTCCCTGGCGCAACTTGAGGCCATTTCCTCTCGTCCTATCACTTGTTACCTGGGAGAAGAGACCGACCCCACCTCTCTACACCCTCCTTTCAGGCAGTTGTCGAGAGCGATGAGGTCTCCCCTCAGCCTCCTTTTCTCCAGGCTGAACAACCCCAGGTCCCTCAGCCGCTCCCCATCAGCCTTGTGCTCCAGACCCTTCCCCAGCTCCGTTGCCCTTCTCTGGACATGCTCCAGCCCCTCAAGGTCTCTCTTGTAGTGGGGGGCGCAAAACTGAACACAGCATTCGAGGTGCAGCCTCAGCAGTGCCAAGTACAGGGGCACAATCACTTCCCTACTCCTGCTGGCCACACTATTTTTGATACAAGCCAGGATGCCATTGGCTTTCTTGGCCACCTGGGCACACTGCTGGCTCATACTCACCCAGCTGTTAACCAACACCCCCAGGTCCTTTTCCACCAAGCAGCTTTCCAGCCACTCTTCCCCAAGCCTGTAGCGTTGCATGGGGTTGTTGTGACCCAAGTGCAGGACCCAGCACTTGGCCTTGTTGAACCTCATACAATTGACCTCGGCCCATTGATCCAGCCTGTCCGGGTCCCTCTGCAGAGCCTGCCCACCCTCAAGCAGATCAACACTCCCGCACAACTTGGTGTCATCTGCAAACTTACTGAGGGTGTACTTGATCCCTTCATCCAGATCATTGATAAAGATATTAAACAGAACTGGCCCCAGTACTGAGCCCTGGGGAACACCGCTTGTGACTGGCCGCCAACTGGAGTAAACTCCATTCACCACCACTCTTTGGGCCTGGCCATCCAGCCAGTTCTTTACCCAGCGAAGAGTACACCCGTCCACGCCATGAGCAGCCAGTTTCTCCAGGAGAATGCTGTGGGAAACCATGTCGAAGGCTTTACTGAAGTCTAGATAGACAACATCCACAGCCTTTCCCTCATCCACTAGGTGGGTCACCTTGTCGTAGAAGGACATCAGGTAGGTCAAAAGCAGGACCTGCCTTTCCTGAACCTGTGCTGGCTGGGCTTGATCCCTTGGTTATCCTCTACATGTCGTGTGATGGCACTCAGGATGATAAATCTTGACATCAGATTCCAAGGGTGTGAGTTAAAAACCCAAACACCTCAAAGCCTAGTGGAATCCAGCAATGTGCTGGCGATCTGGTTAGTCCGAAACAGCAATGGAAACGACAGACAGTTCCCAAACTGCCACTGCTGTGCCCTCTTTCAGGAACTGTGGCATCCAGGTGTCTCCAGGAGAGACATCCTCCTCCTCCACCCCCTCCTCTTCCTTTCTCTCAGTGCCAGGCTAAGACCAGGGACTCCCTCACTGTGGGAGAGCCCAGGCTCCCCGCTCCCTGCTGCCAGATAGAGCTGTGCCTGCTGGAGAAAGGACTTGCGGCTTCTTCTTGAAACAGTGGCTCTCCCCTTTGGAAGGGCCATTAATCAGATGAGAAATGGATACAAGGAGGGGCACAACAATACAAAGAATGGATGTTTTGGTGTGACTGCTGTATGACGGAGTTCAGCTGCAGCTCTGTGCATTTGCAGGCTGTAGAATAGTCACTCAAACCAATGTTTTAACTAGGACAAGTGGAGCAAATAATTTATGCAGCATATCTAGCCTCTGTTTCTGAATTGATAAGAATGATTATTAAATGTCATTTACTTAGAACATCTTCTACTTGCAGACTTCCTTGATTTAATCTAATATCCCCTGGTTATGAGTTATCCAAGCTCTCCATGCTTCCAAACATACTTTTTGTTTTTAAACGGTATATTTAATCTAAGCAAATATCCATATTCAGACTCTATTGATTGGTACTCATTACAAGCTACCGCTGAAGATGTATGAGAGTTTAGATGGGACACTAAACACATATGTATTATTCTAGAATATATTTTCTGACTATTTTGTTATTAGAAATAAGCACCACACTGTGCTGATGATGACAGATTATTTTTTAAATTTAAACTAAAATCGGATTAGAATATCAGCTAGAAGCTTTTTTTGTAACATGAATTGCTCTTTTTCTGTACTCTTAACACATAATTCTCTTTGTCAGCTTTATCTTAAACTTACAAAAAATAAGAGCAATTCTGCTTTCTGGAAATATACAGCTGTCAATGGTTGAGAGAATATTTTTGATCAAACACCTGCTATCTAAGCTGAAGAACACATACTTCCTGTGAAAGATTTTCTCTAAGTTGGACATACTAATATTCCATTATATGATATGTCATGTGCTGGAATGACTAGAAAAATAGAGGAACTGGCAACTAACCATTACATTAATCATTTAAGCAACTATTTTGTTGGTTACAAATTTTACTCTGCTACTCATTAGTACCCAATCATAGCTGGGAATGCAAGCTTTTCAAACCATGTTTCCAGCTCTTAGTGACTGACATATTCTATGTCTGTGGCTGGGAATTAGTCAAAAATCTGGTGTTAGCATGTCTAAGAGCTGCCAGTACCACAGCGTGCTTTATGCACGACTGGGGCTGGAGAACATTGGGAAAGAAATGCCAAAGAAGGTGTAATAGGATGTGTTTTCAGCTGTAATGAATCTGTAGCTCCCTTGTGTGCTAATGGTCTGGTCTGCCTGAAGTATGTCATGAGTTTCTGAGCTCTTGCAACTCTACTGCCTTGAAGTTACCGATATAATGGAAGTTGTGTGACTATGTCCATTAGTTGTATAAGCTGCATGCTTAATAGTAAACATCGGTGTTATGAAACACAAATTGCATTCTTGGTTCTAAATGGTTCCAAGTTCCAATTTAATAAAGACCCCACTATCGAAAAGCACTTCTGTTAACAAGAGCTTTCTGTGACAAAGGGACTACTTTACTATTTAAAAATTTCAGTAGCAGGGAGAAATTTTACTGCTAATGAAATATATATTTTTCTTCTGTCATATCTCCCACTCCAGGAGCTCAATGCAGCTTAAGGCTACAAATGAATCTCCCTTTAAGATACTGTTAGCATTGCCATTTTGCTTGCAAGGCAACTCAGGTACGGAACCATGAAAATCTTGCCCAAGCCAATATGGAGAATGTGTTACTGGTCCATCTCCTAGCCTTTCATCAACTCATCTTTACAACAGTCCTATGCAGTAAGGATGTCAGTCTCATTTTACAGATGCAGAACTGATGTGCAACCAAAAGGGCGGAGATGTACTTAACTGCAGCTCAAAGCTGAGTGTCAGGTTGGGAGTCTAAACGCTCCTTACGGTCAGTGGAGTAGAACAGGTTCTTCCTTGGGATGGCTGAGAGTCCTGCAACCAAGTGTTTGGCCTGCACTAGAACTGCCTTTCTCTTTTCTTTTGCTACTCAGCAAGGTACTCGCAGTTCAGGCATCTCAGCAGTGAGATGAACTAGGCATAAGCAACATGCCCAGGCCTGTAGAGGAAGGCTGCAGAGAAGACGTGAAGCCAAGCTGCTGAAATGCAAGACTAGTGCCTACTAAAGATCAACTGCCTTCCGGCTCCCCTATGGAGTCTACGGTAAGAGGGAAACAAGGGAAGCCATTTGCAGTGCACAGCGGTGCCCCCATTTTAGAAACTCGATGTGTAATGCTGCTTATTTTTGGGCACCATCTACTGGTACGTTAACTACCTACCCGCCTATGTACAGAACAGCCGTTTCAGAGTATCTCATGACATATGCTAGTGCCAGAAAGAGGAATGAGAACTCCTCACACCCAGTCTTGAGCCTTAATAAAACCACCCATCCTCTTTGTCAGATGGGATTTACCATTACATTTTGTCATGCCTTGCAATAACATTGTTTTAACATATTCGGTTCAGCTGAGTGACTGCAGCACAGCAACTATTTTGCAGTGACTGTCAAGCTCTTAAAGTTACTGTCTGTGATTTGCACACGGAATTACTGTGTATCATCCCTTCAAACCATAAACACAGGTAACTCAGACTTGTCAAGAACTGTGCATCAAATTCATCCTTAGTGTAACTCGGTGGGAAACCAATGAAGTTTGTACTAGAGAAGGATTTGGTCCACTGTCTCTTGATTCTTGATATATTGGGATCAAAGCCTTGCCAGGGATCCCACTGTGTACGAAATGGTTGCATTTGTCAGTGTTCAGACATCCAGTGAAATACTCCCCAGTGTTTCCTCCATTCCAGAAAGAAACAAAACATATTCAATAATAAAAGCCTAAACTGAATACAAGCAACTGCAAATGCAGAAAATGTGTCTTGATCATCACCAGAAATTCATCAAAACCTGACAGACCACTTATGAATGGATTACTTTGCTGATAATAGTTTTCTATTAAATTTTCCTTCTTGCATGTAGACCAGGATGCTCTAAAACCATGTCATGATATTTTGTAGCTTTCTAAGTGAGATATAAAAATGATTAGTATTATTTCCTGTGAGGTCCTAATCATGCACGAAATAGAGTGTAATGCTGGGTTGACAGTAATTAATTTTCCAAGATGAAGTTACATCTCCTGTGAATAACGCCGCAGCCATCGCTATCATTGTTTAGAATTGCACAGTATTCGTGAATTGCCTTTCTGAACACCTGCCACCTCCCTGAGACTTTTGTGGTCAAAAGTAAATTGCAACACCCTCCCTGATTTTCAGTTACACTAAGGCGTTTTACTTTGTTTAATGTTGGCAAAGGTTACATGGTTCTCTTTCTGTAATAGTCTTCTCAAAGCTAGCAAAATAACCACAGGTCAACAGAACACACTCCTGTTTCCTTGCCTACATCAACAAAACCTTATAATGAACCTGTACCAACATCTATCCTCCTACTGCAAGGCACTGTTAGCATTCAAAGCTTCATAAACTATCATAATAACAACAGTGGCACACACATATCTAGAAGATATGTAGGTTAAAATTATACCTTTTAAAGTGTGCTTTGGGTTTGGCATTGTTTTTGAAGAAGAGTTTAACACATCTGGTACAAGGTGTCTTTCAGCCTTACTCTCAACATGCATACAAGAAGACATATGGTAAAAGTATAATTTCTCTTTTTAAAAAGAGAGTTTTCTTTTTGGATTTCTTAGAAGAAAAATAACTTTTTTTTAACCATATGCCTCCTCTGTGTATATATTGGAGTTGGAACTGTGTGGTAGCTCAGATGAGAAAAAGACATATGTTAAAAGCTGTTCTCTTTTCTCTGTTCAAGAAAATAAAAAGAAATAAATAGCAGTTGCTCCAACAGACACTAAAGTCAAAGTAATACCTCACATTGATTACAATAGTAATCAAGTCAGAACCACGCTATTCCTCAGTGTGTTTATTTGCTTCCTTTTCTAAAATTAAGCAGAGTGCTTGACAGTGTACTGTGTTCTGGTATTGCACAAGCTGTAATATAAAGAGAGCATCGGTTAGACAAGTTAAAGGGATTCAGCAGAAGTGAAGCATGACGAATTAGGGGAAACAATCAATGTAGACATCATTATAAAAGTCATATCAATGATTTAAGCAACTTAAAAACATCCATAAAAATCTACAGTACTGTGAATTAAACAAAAATTACAGAAAAAAATGTCATTAAATGTTGTTTTGAGTGAACCTGTCATTCTTGGTGACATGACTATAATTTCTCATACACCTAACATTTGCTCTTTTCTTCTACAGTACACACAATCTAGCACAGTACTATGCTAAGGATAGTTGCAATAATTACTATTTGACTGAATTAATACTTGAATAATTATTTAGAGAGCAACACCTATCTGAATACAAGATATAGGTCACTGTAATTAAATAGCCATTGAAAGAATTAGCAATCCTCAATTACTTATACTTTCCTCTTATAAAGTTTGTTCACAGTGAAGGACAGATCTGTCCCATCCTGTCCCCTACATATTAGACCATTCTAATAATGGTATTGGCCACAGCATCTCTGACAGTTTTCTTTTTTCCTTTCAGAAAATGTTGCTGTTTCATAGGGAAATTGTTTTTCACCAGGTTATGGCCACTGAAAACCACCACGTTCAAGAAATTAATAATCTCTGTTTGCTTGCATATACAGTCTTCACAGAATCACAGAATCGTATAGGTTGGAAAAGACCTTTAAGATCATCAAGTCCAACCGTAAACCTAACACTGCCAAGCCCACCGCTACACCATGTCCCTAAGCACCTCATCCAAATGGCTTTTAAATACCCCCAGGGATGGCGACTCAACCCCTTCCCTGGGCAGCCTGTTCAATGCTTGACAACCCTTTCAGTGAAGTAAAATTTCCTAATATCCAGTCTAAACCTCCCCTGGCACAACTTGAGGCCATTTCCTCTTCTCCTATCACTTGTTACCTGGGAGAAGAGACCGACCCCACCTCTCTACACCCTCCTTTCAGGTCGTTGTCGAGAGCGATGAGGTCTCCCCTCAGCCTCCTTTTCTCCAGGCTGAGCAACCCCAGGTCCCCCAGCCGCTCCCCATCAGCCTTGTGCTCCAGACCCTTCCCCAGCTTCGTTGCCCTTCTCTGGACACGCTCCAGCCCCTCAAGGTCTCTCTTGTAGTGAGGGGCCCAAAACTGAACACAGCATTCGAGGTGCGGCCTCACCAGGGTTATAACCTCTTATACCACTACAACTTAATTTTCTTGTAAAACATTCACATTTTCTAGAAAACACACATTTTTCCCCACAAAAAAAATTTCCATTGTAAAAAATCAAAACTGGAAGAATTTCAGTCTGTCACATGGCACAAAGAGAAATGCTATCCTACCACTTTTTTTACTTAAAGAGTGGTCATGAAGAAAAACAAAAGGTAAACATAAGTTTTGCAAATTCCCGTAGAAAAACTGACTAGCTATAACTTGATTCTGAGGTCAACCAATGCTGAACCCATGCACTCATCCTTCTTTTACTTGAAACTGTAAATTTGTCCAAGTCCGAAGCAAGTTTTGACCTATGAAATAGCCCCCATTATTCCTGCTTGGCAATGCTCAACTAGCAAGTCCCGCAGGTCATTTTTTTAATTTTCAGGCTACTGAAATATTTCATTTAAGGTATAGTTTTTCTATTAATTAAATCAAAGGGTTTTGGTGGAAATATTCTGCAGGCTTTTTACCATTAGGCAGTTTAAAGAAAGTAGTGAGAGGAAAATCAGAATCCTGTAACGTCTGGAGGGGAAAAGCAAGTGAGGAATAATTCAGAGAAAAGATGAAAAAAAGGGAAGGGAAAATAAAGGAGGTAATGTAAATGTTATTTGGGTTTGTTTTCACAGCTCCTAAGTAACATCTCCCACTTGTGATCCAAATTATATTGCCTGTGCCCTTAAAAAGCAAATTACCATTTGCAGACTTTTTTTCTCTGGCTATAATCATTTATACCCCTTTCATAACTGGCTTTGTCAGTTAAACAACAAAAAATAGTAACAAACTGTATCATCTATTTCTTCCTCTGTCATCTTCCACTGCCCATTCTCAGTCGCCATCATCCATGTTGAAAAGAAGCTCCTGACACTAGGGTATATCAAAACAACTTCAAATGGCTGTGAAATGTGAAGTCAGAATAATGGCGTTTTCTAGCATTTTTTTATTAAAAATACTTAATATGAAACCCCCCAAAGCTTTTCTGGTAGCTGGCTGGTGGCTCTGCATACCTGTCATCTGAGGATGGGAAGGAAAGTGAATGTCACACCCTCACAAGAAGTGGGGGACACAGAGGACTCCAAGCAGCCAGCTAGTGCTGAATAAAATGTTCATCTGTATTGCATAATGAATGCAGCACGATAAGGGCCTAATGCCTTGCAAATAACAATGAATGAGAGCCTAATAGTTAACTCCAATTTTTCAGTTGGATCCTAAGTTGCTTTTGCTGTTGTTGTTTTGCAGAATCATAATAAACAGACACATTTAGAAAAGTGTTCCCAGCCTGCACTGCTCAAAAATGCCTAGCAAAATCTGTAAGTCCTGTCTAGGCTGGAGGAAACTGCTTACCAGAAAAAGAACTGCAGCAGTGAGAAATGAGAGGACATAGAGGGATGATTCAGTTGAAGACTTTCATAATTAATACGTTGGTTGCTACCTTCCTATGAGGCGACTTCTTTTCATTTACTTTGACTTGTCAGAAGTCTATTTTATTGCGTTGGTTGGATGTCTAACGCTGCTCTGATACACTGTGTATATTAAAGCCAGCAACAAAGAGTTCTGCCATGTCCTAATATAGGCTTAATAATCCTTACTTACACCAAATGGGCACTGAAAGACTCAAATCATTTATGTTTGTATAGGGTTTCAATATGATCAAGCGAAGCACAGTAGAGAACGTAATAATCGAAAAAATTATTATATGCTACCATTCCAGTATAGGTTGCAATAAGAAATACACAGAAGGGTCTTCACAAAGGCTAATTTTAGGTACAGAAGACTGGTCTCTGTAAGCATTTTCTGTAATCAATAGAAAGAGACAGGCACCTTCAGAGGGCAATTCAGAGCAGGAGCTAATTTAAGTGCTCTGAATTGCACTCTTGAAATCCCCATCTCTCAGTGTTTTATATATTGGAGCCTAGGGAGATATCCCTCGAATACTGACACAGAAAGAGCAGAGGAGAAGTAAATCTTCTGTGTTTTGTAAAAGAGTCATGACACTTGTAAACTGAGGGCATGTCAACGCGGCCACATAAGACAAAGCGCAGGGAGGCCCAGTTTAGCCCTGACTTGGACTGGCGAGTCCACAAAGCACAGTAACAAGCAGGTGTACAGGCAACACAGCCTTTCTGGAAAGGTTTCTCATCTTTCACCCAGCACAGGGCAAACCAGCTCTGCAGTTTCACGACGCAGACGGAGGCAGGCAGGGCCACCTGAGCTACCCAAGCACGCAGCTCCCCAGCCTGCCCAGCCCTGCGGGCAGCCCGTCCCCACCCGCGCACCCAGGCACCCAGCCCTTCCTGCCTCCGACTCCCAAGGGACGTCGTCCTGCTTGACCTTTTCTCCTCCTCGTTAGAGAACAGAGTGTCCCTTTGGCTTCGCCAGGAACAGAGAGAAGCGCGAGAGAAACAGAAGCGGCGGGGATCCTCCTAGCACGAAACAAAGCTGATTTTGGAACAGGTAAACAGTGAAAGTAGGACACATCAGACGCGTGCATTACGTGAGAGGATACCTATTTCTGTTTACTTTTAAACAAAAGACTTACTGACAACTTTGAACAAACTTTTTTATTGTTGATGCACAAAACAGAATAAATACATATTCAAAAACAGTAATGCAGTTATGTGCAAACTCTATTCTTCTTTAAGAGACATCTATTATTTTTGATTTGTGACAGTAATAGGGCTACTGCATCTTGTCTGCAAGGGCTGTATTCTCTGAAAATCATTTCTGCAGAAACATCACAGTGTATGAGTCAGCAGGTCAAATTCATCCACCATGTAAATCAGTTGGAATAATGGGATTTCCAGCTCTGAAGCCAGAGACAGCCATTTTTACAGCCTATCCTTCCGAGCTGGACTCTTTCATTTATTCATGTTTGCTATTTGTGAGTGAAGGGCAGCAAATATCGGCACTGTCTCCAAAGCCCCCCAGGGAAGGGGACTGGAATCAAAGAGCTGCCTTCTTCCTGGACACATGCTTCCCTGCTACGGGAAGCAAGTTATTTCATAGCCGTGTAACTACCCACAGGAGAGGAACTGAGGGGAAAAGAAAGGAGCAGAGGCTTTTCCCTGTCTTCTGCCATTGCCTGTCTCTGGCTGGCAACAAAGGGAGCAAGCGAGGAGCTGTTAGTACCTAGCACGCAATGGCTACTTGAGCCATCTTCTTCCTACAAACTCTCCTGAAGATATTTATTATTTACGTGATGCTAGAACTAGCAGCAGGAAAGAGAAACAGAAGCTGGGTTACTTACAGCACTCTCAGAAAAAAACATGAACAGAGAGGAAGGAAAGGAAATCAATATGTGTGATTGCTCTTCTCCATCCACTGTAAACGTGTTGGTGAGGGACATGATTCATCTCTGCTGGTGAAAATTGGATTATAAGTGTTGTTGAAGCAGAAAGGGAATTTTGAAAGGAAAATATGTTCCTGCATTCATGGCTGAGCACTCTGCAGAGAGACTTTTAATTAGATATATGACAAATCCTGTAATAGAAGAGCTGTCCTGGCTAGAACCCTGAGGAGCCCAAGTCAGCAGCTGTCCTACTTCCCTAGTGTTACACCCTGGACCTCTTTATAGATGACTTTACAGGCCTTGGCTTTCTGTAACTTCCTCCAGTGACTCTTTCAGCCGGAAGGCACACAGTGCAGAGCATAGGTGAAGCTTTGAAATGCCAATGCTCCTCTTAAGGCTCCCATCAGAAAGATAGGAGGGAGGTATTAGGTAAATGGAAAACATTTATATTAACTTGTTACATTCGACAATACTAAACAGCTTTGGAAATACTTTGAAACGAAGACTTGCAATGTGCCTGAGAAGTAACCTAAAGTAGCAAGGACAAGCCAAATGAGGAGAGTTCCTTAACTGACCACAGTGATTTTAGCTTTCAATGATTTTAGATTTTTTCTCAGGGACACCTAAATATAAATGAACCCACACTGCAGAAGGATGGAATTGACAGGTTTAGTTACATTGCTTGACCTGTATTCTTCTTAGCTAATGGTGAGAGCAGGCAAGCCAGGTTTTATATAGATAATTAAGCCCAAAAATAGGAAAGAAATGTCAGAAAATCTATTTCTTGTCATGTTCAGAGAAGACAATGACTAGTTAGACAATTAAGCAACCTCATCACATGCAATACAAGCATTTCACTGTGTTTCGTTTGTCACGTCTGCCACTGATTTGTGGTATGATCTTGAGCAAGTAACTACTAGTCCAGTTTGCCTTTCCCTAGTACAGAGTCAGACATCATTCACCTACAGCACTGCAAAGAAACTGCACTGATGGCCCTTACACTTCCAGCAGTCACGGAGGAGCCCTTAAAAACCTCCCTAAATGACTGTTTTTCAGGACTGCTAAAGAACTGCCCTTTTTGCAGTCCAGTGCAAACCAAGCAAAACTTGAAACCGTTAAAAATTAGAGTTTCACCTTGTTCAGCTCAGGCAGTTAGCAGGTAGCAGAGTTTTACCTTGCATAGGCTCCAGAGGGCAGGTAGGAGCCCCGGGACACCAGGGCTGCAAGGAGGATAAGCCAGGCTGTTCTTTCCAAGGAGAAAGCAGCAGCTGCATTGTCACTGTTGTCATGGAAGTTTTTCCCATTCTGAACTAGTCTAGACAAAAATAATTTTCAGCAGCTCTACATAGTCATAATAATCAATATTTAAAGGGTTGTGGAACATTATAACAACGAGGTTTGATTTTAGTCCCTGACAACTAGAGAGGTAACCTGATTTAATAAGGGAATGCAGCAGCAACCATGCTTCTGAGCCATTGTGGCTAATTCTAAAGACCCCATGGTGATGAAAGAACAATAATGACTGAGGACTAATAAAAACAAAATCAGTGAGGGTTTAATCATCAGCAGAAGGACATGAATTGAGTGTTAGAAAACATCTTCTGTTTAGAGAGTTAAGCTGTTATGCACACTGAAGCATAATTTGCTGTCACTGTTTTATTGTCATACAATATATATTGTAGACTAATCATTTTAATCTGCATGCAGATTATTAATTAGTGAAATAATAATTTAGCCCAGAGTGAAAGCACAGGCAGGACGAGGAAGCAGCTGGCTATTTCTCTGACCTTTTCCATTTCAAAAGCTATTCCATAATGACCCAGCTGCTGTTCAGGGACATATGATACAATTTTTATGTCAACTTTGTTGTAAAAAATCTGTATTATGTGTAAGGCTGCATTATGAGTATGTACTTACAAAGATTTAGATGCATATATATTATTTGTGCCAGGCTAATGAACTATACTTCACCATTAATGTTAGTGGACATCTACTGCTGAAAAGTGGCTTTCACTCACCAGTCAAACTTCCTTGCAGGTTAGTCTACAGCGCAAGCAGGCGTGCCAGAGCCTGCCGAATCCGTAATGGTAAGAAACCCAGGACAAACGGAACAGCAGAAGTTTCATGTGCCCTTGGGAACTACCTGGTATTTTACTGGTAGAGTTACCTGCTGACTGGTCTTTGCCCTCCGTTGGACCAAACTCCAAAGTGCTTCAGTAAAGAGCTGGCCACTGTAACTGCTGATTCTCTCCACTAACACCTGACACAACTACCCCAGTGTCTGAGGGCCGAAACCTGCAAAGCTGCATTGTTTACATAAAAGCCAAATTCCTGTTAAACTTAATGAAATCTCTGTCTTTGAATGCCTTGCACCGAATGATAAAACTTTTGTTTACTTAAATGGGAGAAGGTATTTATGGGACCCTTTGCCTGTGGACTCTAGGGAACTCCCATTTGGGGCGCTCTGCTCTGTGTATTAGCAAAGCTGATGCTTCCCCTTTCCTTTCCCACTCAGTATAAAGGAAGTGTTTAAGAATTACCCTCCCAAGAACGATGTGCTAGTTCACAAGACTGATAATGAAATATTAATGAAATATAATATCTCTCCTTCCACTTTAGTTCAAATCTAAACCAGAGTGCCCCAAAACTAAAACCATGACTAAGTAGCGGCTTCTCTCTTTCTCTGATTTTCATTAGGGAAGCTGTGGTTCAATGTGTCATGGTGGCATTCGGAAGATGGCACGAAAAATTCATTTAACACAGAACCCCAAATGCCACTGTCTAAGAACAAGGCAATTTTTCTGGCAATTTCTTTCATGGAAGCAGCTTGCAAGTCAAGACAGCATGCACAGTGCAACTTGCAACATTAGCTACTCTTAAAGTTTTCTTATTCATCCACACCTAAGTGAAGTTGTATGTTCAACTTCAAAGGTGACACTGCACAGCCAAACCTGTCCTTTGCTACTCCATTGTGTTTCTTAGATTTACCCGCTCGCAGTAAACCTCATTCAAATCAAGACAGCCAGTTGTGGACAGTTATAAGCAGCAAGGTAATTAAGGGATTTGCTGACTTTAGTGAAAGCAAAATGAAATGAAAACTGAATATGAATATATGTGGGAAAATCAATGCAAGGTATGCAGTGGGGCTTAAAAAGGCTTAAAGAAAGGATTTCCACAGCTTGCGGTGTCTTAGAAAGCTTTCATTTTTACCTGATTCAATACTATTACTTATTTTGATAGGGAGAAAAAAGTGATCTCAGAGATTGTTGCTGTATCTCAATCTGGGATTTCTGAGAAATGTATTTTGACTTCCAAGAAGCCGGTCTGTTCCATTGCTGAGAATTGTGCCTGGCTGGTACTTAATAATAAGAATTCTTTTAATCTGCATGTTCCAAAAGAGACGAGATTTGTAGAAGGCTTAGATGAAAAAACACCAAGTTTCTTGAGACCTCCTATATTGTACATTTTGTGAATATGCCTTCCATCAAAAGCTTTTTTCTTCATCCAAGTAGGCTGAGATTATGAGGGCTCTAGATATCTTTGAAAACTGCAGCGCACACCTACGCTCAGCCAGCACTTTTCTAATTATATCAGGAGGTCTTTGAATTATTGCTGGTTAAACTCTATATAAACACCTCTGAATAGAGATGATCAGGGATTGTACTTCACCTTCATTAGACAACCTGCACAAAGCAGCCAATTTCTGACAGTCTAAAAATAAAAGCATTACTTTCCTTGGTAAGGGAGACTTATTAACAGACTACAGAGCTTTCCTGCTTCAGAGCAGTACAGCAGCAACTGAGGGGGAGAAGGACTGAAAGTTGTTAACATCCGAAGTTTGTTTTTAACCTGTATGAAATAATAAGATGGTCTCACACCACTGCCTGGAGTGTAAGTGTGAAGGAAAACAAGATACCTTGGAAGCTGCTCTCCTTCTTCAGAGTAAAGCAATGATTTTCATAATCAAGTCCTAAAAATCCTGTTTCACAGGACTGTCATTAATTCAAAGTAGTCTCTTCTATATTCAAGAAGCTCATCTAAAAATAAAAGTAAAACCAAAACAGAGTGTGTCTTATTCTTTTCAACTTTCTCTAATTTACTAAAGTTTAATGAGCCTTTGGCTTTGCAGATACTCATATATAGGTAGGAATTAACCCTGCATTGTCAGAGAATGCCACTTGATTCAACACATTAGTCTTTGAACACACTTATCAGAGCAGCTCACTTTTTAAAGAAAGCATAGGTGGGCTCTTGAAACATATATTACATGACTGAGTTCTGCCCAGAAAAATACTCCAGCATAACATCAGAAATCTGTTACTCAGTGTGCCTAGCTATTTTTGTGAGCAGACTGTCAATGAATATGGATCATACAAAGTGGATGCTCACTCTGATCCAATACAGTCATGACTGTCTTTCTGCCAGTCTTCTGCTTGCTTTCCTCCAACATACAAATACATTCATCACTTGGATTTATGCCTTTTCAGCTGGTTGCCCACCTTTCACAGTAAGCTTATAACATGTCTTTTGAGTTCCGTGATATTCACTCTTTTATGGTTCATTTCACCCTTAGGTGATACTGTCTGAGCCTTGATTGCCTGCCTCCAGTGAGCCCCCAGCTCAGTCATTTCTGTTACACGCTGCCCAACATGCCCAGTAATTGCAGTGGGTTTTGAGAGCACCCACTGAAATACAAGGCTGTTTGGCAGCAGAGCGTGCTTTCCTTCCCTGCAGGCTTGCACTTCTGAGCCTGACCTCTGCAAGAGGAGCTGTCAGCTCCGTGCCCTCCCTGTCAGTTCCCCACTGGAAAGCAACGCAGAGATGACCGTGGCTGGAAGTGTATCGATCAGGAATGGCATTTATACGTGTCAAAACAGTACCCAGGATACTGGATCTTATGCTGTGACACAAGCACAGTGAAACTGCTAGATACAAGCTCTTTAGAAGAGCATAAGTTACTCTAAACCCACATATTTAAAATTTATAGACAAAACAGTTCATGTAACTGTCATACTTAAAAATTAGCAAAACTCCATTAATGTTCCCCTAACTTATCGGGAAAGTAGATGGAATATTTGAAGACATCTGAAAATCTGACAGCTCAGTGCTATAGATCATGAATGTACCTTTCTAAGCCATACATAAATTCCCCTAGTGTTTCAAACAAGAAGATAAATAAGCTATACCATCAGATTTTTTTTTGGCAATTCTCCTTGCCCAGGATGATATGTAGACAGAGCTTCTTCATCTACAGAATCTTAAGAAGGGTTTCAAACAAAGGACCACATCGGCCAAATACTCTTTATGCAGAGCTTCTAGTGGCTTCTTTCTAAGGTCGAGTACATTGTTGCTGCTGCAGTGTGATGTTTAAATACAATTTGGGGGGCATCATAAAATGCTTTGGCTTGGAAGGGACCTTTACAGGTCATCTAGTCCAAGCCCACTGCAAGAGCAGGGACATCTTTAACTCAATCAGGCTACTCAGAGCCCCATCCAACCTGACCTTGAATGTTTCCAGGGATGGGACCTCCACTACCTCTCTGGGCGACCTGTTCCAGTGCTTCACCACCCTCATTGTAAAAAATTTCTTTCTTAAATCCAGTCTAAATCCGGCCTCCCTTAGTTTAAAACCATTGCTCCTTGTCCTGTCACAACAGGGCTTGCTAAAAAGTCTGTCCCCGTCTTTCCTACAGGCCCCCTTTAAGTACTGGCAGGCTGCTATAAGGTCTCCCCGCAGCCTTCTCTTCTCCAGGCTGAACAACCCCAACTCTCCCAGCCTGTCCTCGTAGGAGAGGTGCTCCAGCCCTCGGATCATAGACCAGTGCTTTCAATAATGTCAGTATTTAGTTTTCTGGATAGGTATAGAAGGTATAGAAGCATCATTCACTGCTGAAACGTATCCACACATAAAAAGGAACACCAAAATGCTCCCACAATTTAGGTCAAGTGAGACTGTACTTACCAAAAATGTGATCACACATCCATATACGTCTTTACTTTCAGGCCCTGGGTATATCGTTCAGCAGCCTCCTATGAAGCAGTATGTGCAAATGGAAGTAATGCTGGTGCAAGGCATCTGAGCAAACAACACGTGGGCCTATGAATCCTCCAACATGGAGTATCTGAAATTATCTATCCTCTGAAATAAGCTGCAGTTTGCGTTCACTAATTACAGAAAATGGCTACAGAAAGAACATGAACGATTCGAAGAGAAGATATCATGAAAGAGGAGTGTTAAATGTGCAAAAGATTAAAAGAAAAATAAAATTACAATGTTCTTACTGACCCAGAAAAGGATGCTGGTCCACTGGCTGAACTAATGTAAGTATAGCAGTCTCCCATTTAGATACATACTCATATATCCAAATCTACAGAAAATCCTCTCAGCTGAGTCTGTAATATACATTCATGTGTCCTTTAGAAAGACGTGGAGCCAAAAATCTATGTTACTTGATATTCCTGTAAAACAAAAGAAACCCACCTAATTATGATTCTGTCAAGGAGCTGGGTTAAACTAGAACACAGGCAGCTGAAATGGATTCCGAGAAGAATAAAAACAATCAGCCATGTAAAGTTTCTGACTGGTTTTAAATTTTCAGACCACATCCCATTCCTCTGCTGACCCCTATTTACTGCACTCTACAACGTGACAAAGCCAATCTCAGTGGTGCAAACTGGCCCCACAGATTGCAAACCATAATCCTCCTGAAACAGCAAGGGCTGGAAACATCCTGAAAGGGGAGAAGTTGGTATTTTCCCATTTCTTTTTCTGCACTTTTTATGCTTTCTGCAAATTATTCTTTGTCTCTTCATTTCACAAATTAGTGCATACAAGAGCACACTGGCAAAGTTGCCCTCCCAGGCAACTGTATTGTTGGAAAAAACTAAGTTTTCCTCAAAATAACTACATGGACAGCTGTTCTGCAAGCTGCAAAAAAAGAATTCTACTTGGGAAGCTGAAAAGGTTTAAGCTGCTGAGAAAATGAGGACCCAAGCTGATACAGAGATTTAGGGGCTATTGTTTTTAATCTCTCACTCTCTCTCTCCAATGAATGCTTCTTCCTATGTTGAGTTGCCATAGTTTCAGATTTCTGTGGTTCCTCAGCTGCTGGTTACGAGGACATTTTTATATGCCCTGATGATTTTATGATGTGTACAGTGTCTGAATTTGTTTTCACACTGTATATGGCATCACACCTTACATACTAAAACAGCTGTAATTATTCTTTACTCTTAAAATAATCTCTTTTGGGTGTTCTTTTCCAACTTGAAACCTGGAAAAAAGGATTTCAAATTCCTTTTTGTTTAGTTCAACATCTAGCTTTCAAAATTCTCTTTGAAACCCATGGCTTAAAGAAAGAAGTAATTAAACTTATATTATCAGAGTTTTCTCTGGTGCTGCATACTAGAGGGAGCTAGTAGTTAATGCTAAGTACAGAGAGTCCTGTGCTGTCAGTGGGAAAAAAGCTACTGGGAGCTCTGGACTAAAACGTCGTTTCCTGTTATTAATCCACATGATCTGCACAGATGTTTAACTATTGGGGTTTTTTTTCCTCTTTACAGATAACCTGTGTATTACAAGCATGAAACTAATGACAGATATTTATGGTTTATGTGATTTTTAGCAATTCAACTTCCACTCGGGAAGGTGTTAAAACATAGGATTTGAAAACTCCCTCTAACCTCTTTTCTTTTCAGCATCTTCCACATTTGGATTGACACGCTAAATTGGGTTCTGTTATGGTACGTTTGCTTCTCTCTCCCCTTTCCCCAGATCTACGCGTCTCTCTACAATAATCCTTGCCTCTTCATTGTATGCCAAACAAATTACTCTTTCCAAGTCTCTTTTTCCAGGTTGCCAGTCCTCCTTTCTTTGTGTCTGGTCTTGGCAAGATCTCTTTGCACTTCTTTCCCAATAAGGCCAGGTTTTAGCTTTATCTCTGCCTCATTTATTTTGCAGCTGCTTTGTTCTCATGCCCAGGCTATTTAGCAACATGTCCTGTGGAAATGTAAAAAATCCCCCCCAACAACCAAACATCTAGTCCCCATAACGTATTTGAATCAAATGCCAATGCTGCTGCTTGAATCAGATTTCCAGACGTTTTCACTAATTTATTCCATCCCCTAAGAAAAAACAAAACAAACCAAAAAGACATGGCTTTAAAAAGTTTGGACTGGAAGCACTTGGCTTCGGAGAGCTAAGCACCATTACTGATATTCAAGAATGCTGCAGCAAGCAGCAACTGGTTTGTCTGGAAGCAGGATGTGGTCCACTGCAAAATGTTTATTCCTAATCTTTTTTTTCCTGCTTGATTTTTTCTTTATGCGTGTTAATGTTATCCATCAGCCACTCTCTCTAGATGCAGAACTATGCTATACCTTGATAAAAGATCTCAAGATAGCATTCTGATGAAGGCAGTCCTGCTGGTTTAATGGATTGTTTCTATATCTATTGGTCCACAATTCTTCATGCCATGATCTCAAGCCGCACCGCTAAGAGATAGGGAATTGTATCATATTAGACTGCAAGAGAATGTTCCTTTCTTTTGGATTTGCTGCTTGTGATTGCAGTGTGAGAGTGGAATACTCAAACACCCAGAGGTACATGTAAATCTCCAGGGCAGAAGCCTTTTTGCTTGACTGATCAAGGAAAAGTGAACAGTTGTTGAATTACATTAATACTGGTTTTATTTATCTATCGTTTTGTAGATTTGGGTTTATTTTTTAAACTGGCTGCCTATAGGAACTGCTGATGCCTTCCCATGATATTACAGTCAGTAGCTGCTGTTCTCTTTGGGAAGAGATAACTAGTTGGCCATTACTGTATGC
Source organism: Ciconia boyciana (assembly GCF_034638445.1). Classification (NCBI taxonomy): domain Eukaryota; kingdom Metazoa; phylum Chordata; class Aves; order Ciconiiformes; family Ciconiidae; genus Ciconia; species Ciconia boyciana. The sequence goes on from NC_132948.1 coordinate 11,433,493, forward strand.
ACAATTTCATCTTTTTATACACAGGATTTGCCGCTAATAGAAGATTCTTAAGGGCCACTAACCAGTTGTATGAAGATAAATTACCTCTGCTTAGTATCAATGTGAATGCCACTCTTTCTACAGCCTGCTGTCACAAGTTTACCCCTGAATTGTGTGATTGAGATCCGTATAGTGAAGGATACCACACGATGGTAAAGGAAGGCATTGTATGTTTATAAAGACTGATTTTACTCCAGAGATAAATCTGCAGTGCATCACTGCCTTATTATATCCTTTCCTTACAAATGGAAATTATTGAATTTCTTTTGCCTCATTTAATTCTTTTTAATCCCTTTTCTTTTTTTGCCTTCTGGTGATTGCTTTTGCTTACTAATCGTCCGAGGCTGACACCCAATGGGTAGCATTATACTCTAATGCTCACAAAGCTATACCCACTTCTGAATGACTGCTATTGAAGGATACCTCAATTATGGCAAAATATTTTTCCTTCCTCCTTCTGTGATACTGACAGGTCTAGGGCATTAGCTTGGCTTATTTTATGGGAAGCGATAACTGAATTAAGATTTGCTTGCTTTGAACTATTTTGTAAAATTTTGAGATGGGCAGGTATACATCCAGATCACACACAAAATAACTTCTGTCGAACACTTAGACTCAGTGTAAATCTGGAGTTCTATGGTCTGATCCCACACGGAGTACTCTGTTCCCGTGAATTTATGTTCACCCAGCTACAAGCAGCTCCATATAAGACTACTTGTATGAAGAGTCATCCATGGGAATAAGCATTTCCACCACTGTCCCTAGGTAATTCTGATTTAGCTAGTGTCTCAGCTCAGGATTTTGTCCATCATGTGTTAACCTGCTACATAAGAAGCATAAAGCATGGCAACAGCAAATGCATTGCTTCTGTACTATACCTTGCTTCAGCCCATGAAAGCAACACATTTAGATGAATCACGCTGAGAACTCAGTTTGATTGCGAATTTGATCATGAACTACAAAACTTAAATGTACATTATAAACACAAGTAGAATAGGGAAGCCCACTTACAAAATACATGGATTATTATAATAATCTTAAAATCACAGCAGTGCATTATGCAGCAGACTTGATGGCAAAGTCTGAATGTGAGATAAAGTACAGGAACCTAAAAAATGTTATTAATGCAATTAATTAGTTGTTTCTTTGTGCAGTGTTTGAAAAAAACAGACAGAACTATAATATAAAAGAGATCCTTGAGGAGACAAATTAATCAGCATTATGATACACCAAGTGATTAAGATAAAAGACAGGGAGGCATAATGAGAATGTCAGCATTAGTGAAGTCAAAATTTCTCACCTCAACACAAAATGTTATTACAAATGTTAAAATACAAACTGTATTTTATTTCAAGGGCTTATAGTCCAGATCTAAATATTTTTTAAAGATTTGGTTTTCTTCTCCCACTTGTGGTGTTTATTTCCAAAAATTTTCCTGTGCTCAGAAATTAAGAGTTTCCTCCTGATAAACAGCCAGACAAATGAAGGTCTGATACATGGCCCTTTGAAGTCAAATGGCAGCTTATCTTTGACTTCTGTGAGTTGCTTTATCAGATGTTAAAAGCTGAATTCAGAAAAGCCATGGAGTTTCATAAAAACCAAAAGAGATTCAAATATGTCACTACTTCATTGACTAGAAACAGTGTGCTAAGTCAGGGACCAAAACTTTAAGTAGCCAAAGTCTTAGCCAACTTTTGCTCTAAACCTGAAAACTGAGGTACCAAGTCTCTTCTCTGGGACAAAGTCTTCTAAAAGCTGATGAAGGCTTCCTGCAGCATGGCCTGCCAAAGCTGGGAAAGGACTTTTTGCTGAAGAATGTGAGAAACAGTTACATATCTTGGCTAATTTTTTTTTTACCATAATATGGCAACAGAATATGGTGACTCCTGAGGACTCCAAGTCCTGAAGCCAACAGGTCCAAGTCCTCAACAACACCTGCTGAGAAAAGTGGTCAATAAAGTCACTGAGAATTTGGCTGGATAACAGCACTGGAAAACTGTGTCATGAGGCAGAGCAGAAAGGGAGGCTGTGCTTTCACTGCACCTCAGCAAAACCAGCAGGCTTATTGTCTGCATGTGACCTGCTTTGTAGGGTTTGGGTGCAGGTCTTTGGGGTGATCTAGGGATCTATATAATTCCTCTATGTTGTTCAGCCCTTTTGAGTTTCTCTAGGTTTTGTTTGCAGCGCCTGGACAAATTTAGCCCAGTCAAACAATCAGTAAAGATTAGAGACTATCGCCAGCCATCTCCTTCCACTATGGCAAGTGAAATTACATTTTAAAAAATATTTTCTTATTCTTTTTCATATTTGAGTACCTTCCTATGCAATAAGCAAGAGTACTGGAGACCCTATCACTAATGTACCTCCTGCACTAGCTGTTTCCCAGTTTTCATTTCGTGGGTTTTTGATTAAGCCAGCTCAATTTTTCAGTCTTCACCTGCTAGCACTCTTCCTTCCAAGGTGGGCTGCAAAGAAAATCACTTGCCAGCAGGAGGGCAGCAGCTCTCTTGGCTCTCCTGTGTACTCACGTGCAACCTCAACCAGGAGTCCAACAACTGAGAACGGATCTGGAGATGGAAGATAACAGGCATGTCAAAGAGAGGGAACAAGGACTCACTGGCTTGAGGAGACAGCGATGGAGGTGAAAAGACTGAGAAAAGGAGGAAGGACTGTCCGTCATGTTGTAAGCATTTTCAAGCTTCCCCATGTCTGATTTGCCAGCATGAGAATTCTTGTGGTGGAGTTTTATTTGCATGTAATAGACAGGTAATGTCAAGAAGAAATTCTGTAGCACCGACACAGCTTAGCTGCATACAGTATATTGTAACTCTCCCTACCAATTAGTGTGGATATGCTGCAACTACTACTGCCTTTTGTTAATGCTTCTTTGTTATTTTGTCAAGCACAAGATTTATATATAGGACCAAATTCTACTTTGAGTTACACAAGTTTAAAATGCGAGGAAAAAACAAGCAGCACCATGGTACTAAGGAACAGTCCGGAAAAATCATTTTTAAGGGACAACAAACCTATGTAAAGCTGACTGATCCACTGGAGGAAGAATGTGCTGTTTTGTCAAGCACTGAGGTAAAACTGAATAGTCCCAAATTGCTGAAGATCATGCAGGCGTGGTTGTTGTCAAGGCTCGTTTGACTGGCCAGGTCAGTTAAACCCTCTTGCTCGTACACCACCTTAATCCCAGCTACCTTGGGAGGGTCAGACCAAGACAACCACATCCATGAGGTAAAATACAGCACTTAATAACATGCCAGGTATTATCTGCTTTCGCATGCAGAGCAAAGTCCTCCGTGTTGTTTGCCTTCCAACCAGCCAGCTAACATTGCTAGAGGTCAAGAAAAATTGCCTTACAAGCTGAATCCAGCCCTCTGGCCATTGTTTGGACATCCTTGACTAAAGCCATGACCTTGCAATACTCCTTGCTTACCTTCAGGCTTTGACTAGACTCACTCATTTCAGCAGTATTATTTCCATGCTTAAACAAACACATATGTGTGTGCAGAATCGGTGACTAAGTCCCCATGCTGATGTGCGTGTTAAAACAAAATACGTGAAATTGCTGAACTCTAACGAGGAGAACAAAGTGATACCCAAGCTAAATAGGAATTGTTAGCTATTGTGATGATATTATACATCTCTCACCCCTCAGCATCGACAGTCAGCCACTGACAGAGTCAAAATATTGGGCTAAATTAAGCTATTTCTCTCTTCTAGGTGAATTATATTTACTACTAAACTGAGCCTATGCATACTGATCCGACTTATAAAGGAATCTATACATAGACAACTGCACTGTATCAGGTCTTCTGTGGAAAGACAGTATATCTTGAAGAAACAAATGAAACCAAAACACAACAGGATTTTTTTTGCTCTCTTGGTGGCTGTGGCTGTATTCCCACAGGCAGGACTGGTTTACCTCCTATGCAAATCAACAGTTGTGAACAGGCTTCAAGGTCAGCGCTAAGGAAATAAGACAAATAGCAAATGAGAACGGTGCTGACAACAACTGATAAGGCGAGTTTTGCAGGTGCTGAGTAGCTCATCAATCATATTTTGAGGCTATGGCATGGAAGATCTGTCCCAACTACTATAATTCATAAATTATATAATAAAACAGGAATAAAATGAACCTGAACATAGAAGAATTTACCATTCCTCACGACCTGGATTAAAGAACATGTAGACTGAGAGCATTGTGTGAAATAGTGATAGATAATCTAATTTAACAAACTGTATTGAGGAATAAGGATTTGATAAATGAGGAAGGTTCCATTTTGAAGAGAGCTCTCACCACGGGCAGGGTTTGTTTAGAAATCTCCATGTGACAGCGAAGTGCAGGCATTTGATAACTTCAAGTCTGAACACAAAACATTATGCAATTAGTTATGTTGGCTTATCCTGTAGGAAAATCACACCATAAAGCATCATGACAATAACAGAAAATATCATAGTATCTGCAGTATTGCCTGGTGGCTCAGGTCCCAACCTGGGATTCAGGAAAAGTCTCTCTTTTCATGCTTCTGACCAGCTGTGGCATGTGGGTAAGCCAGGGAGGCAGCAAAGTTAAGACCAGAACTCTCTCTATTAGATACTGCCCCAACTGTAAGGACTGCAAACCAAAGTCTGTTCATGTGATAGAATTCGGAGGACTTCTGATTGTACAAAACTAATTATGAAGAGAAGTACCATAATAGAGATTTCCCATTTGTATACTTAAACCTGTCATACTCAATAACACCTCAAAAGAAGTTCCATATTAGTCCTTACCTCTCTTTTAGCCTCCGTCTGCAAGCAGAACCTGTAGGAAATTGCCATGCAGATCTCAATCTTGAGTTGTCATGAACACCTTACAATCAACTTACTGTGAACTGATCTTACAAGCTTCTGGATGCAACCTGTGTCTCAGTCAAGGAAGGTATAGGCTCTGATCAACTGTTTTCTGTACAGGTAGCACTTGCTGCTCCTGTGATTCTTCTAATATAAAAGTCTGCTGTCTATCTCTTATCCCAGTTGTGTAGTCCAGTCTCAGATGTTTATTACAGCTGTGTCTTACTCCTCCCTGTGTCTCAGCGTGGCTCCCAGACTGCAGTTACAGCCCTGATAGCTACTGACTTTGTATTGTTTCATCGCACATTGGGTTTCAAGGTATGTGCAATTTAAAAAAGCAAAACACTTTATAGTATTTTTGCTAACACATCACATCAACCAGTAGACCACATGTTTACTGATAGATTTTCTTTGATACCATTCCAATAGTTAGTAATTCCTTTTCAGTTTTGGCATTGCTTTGTCCTCCTGGCAGAGTTCATCGTGCATTTGAAAGCAGAGCTCTACCCTGTATGAGACGTACTCCTCTTACAAAAAAAATTTGCTTGGTGCAGAAGTATTGGTAATGTAGTGAGAATTTTCTTCAGCTGATGCAATATCTTGTCACACCATATCTTGACCACCAGGAAGTTACAGGCTCCCTTAACAATTGTCTCAATAGGGCAGGATGTGTCACTGGACCAAGTTGTCCCCTGCGTCTCCTGCAGTGCCTTTCTCCGCTGGAGAGTTTCATGTTGGCATTAACTCCCCTGTGAGCTGGCTTACTCCTCATGATAAGACTATGTCCTCCCTATATTTGGCTGCTTTGCCATAAACTGGATCTTTTCTGAAATGTGCTTACTATTTTGAGTTTGATTCCTTGCTGCCACTTCTGGATGTGTTCCCTGAGCTGTCCCTGAGCTTCTGGATGTGTCCCCCTATTTTGAAGTCATCAGCTGTGACATGGATGTTTGAAGTATCTCCAAATGCCTCATTGTTTTTCATTGAAATACATCACTAGCTGAACTTGTTTGAGAAGACAGGGAAAAAAACATACTTGCACCACATTCTACATGCATAGTTCAGATGATTTCTCATTTAATTTGACTCACCGGTACCTGATTCTCTCCTCCACAATCGATAGCTTTACCAGGTAGTGAGCTCACAGCATCTGTCCGTGGGAGGGCAGAACAATGCTGTCCCTAGCACAGTTTAACTAAGGCTCAGGTTTCAGATAAAAAGCCTAATCTTACCACTTCTTTTTTTCATTTCTGACTAAATCCTTGACTCATGGGCTGTGGGTGGGGGGGACTTGTTCAAGCCACCTACAGCTCCATCCCTCTCTAATTGCCTGAGTCCATTCCTCACTGCAAAGCAGAAGTTTATACTGCTGGGAAAACAGGTATGGCTATATCCATACATATTTGTGCTATGCATTCCAGGAAGGTCTCTGGGCATTGTGTGAACAACTCTTCTTTGGAGTTGAGTACTCTGGTGTACAGCTAACTGGTCTATGTTCAGCCTTCCCTGCTAAGTTGTGGTGCCTTAGTAACAAGAGTCCTCTTGTCTCTCCACTGAAATAGCTCTACCAGACAGAGAACACAAGAGTTAAACTAGGTATTAATTCCAACACAGCACCACCTTGAAGTTCTGGTGATGGATGTGAATAGGCACTGAACAAACAAAGTAGTAGCTTTTGTGCGCCAAAAGACCATAGAGATCGTCTTTTATTGGAACACTTTCATTAAAAAAACCCCCATGTAATATGCAGAAGCACTAAACATGTATCATAGATGGTATATTTCAAAGGTTCAGAGCTAAGCTGAGCCTTGTATTGAACACTGCTAACTGTTGGAGTTTGCACTTTACCAACATGCCTGATGATTTGGTTTCCTGCTATGTTTATTGTTTGCAGCAAAATGATATTAGTATAGGGATGGAAACAGCAAGAACAGTACTATAAGAACGCCTGGCTACAAGAATAGAAAAAATAACTCAAGCACTTGTGATCACTGATTATTACATTTTCAGTGCTGCTAAAGAGAACTTTTTTCCAAGTATGTTTATAATAATCTCCAAGTTCTATAAATATTGCTTTGTTATTGACTTTGTGCCATGAATCCAGTACCGATGAAAATACTCACCCTCCCCACTGCCAGTGGCAAATCAGCGCTCTTGCTTTGCTTGGCCTTTGTGCAATTTTAGTATTTGTAGCACTGAGAGTTCAATGGCTTAAAAATAATGAAAAGAGTGTGAAGAAAACAACTTCTGCCAGAATGAAAGAAGAGTACAAGTTTTAAATGCTAGGTACTGTTTAGGTAAGACCACAGAAGGAATACAGCCGGCAGTATTACAGCTGTTTGAAAGGTGTCAGTTGTAGGGAGAAAGCCTCGTTAAATATGGCCACACAGGGGAAAAAAAAAAAAGGCAGATTTTTGCCTGTTCACTAGGTTCACAGAAAAATATAGCAGTTAAAATGAACAGAAATGCCCAGTTGATATTACTTTTAAAGAAAGGATACAAAGTCTGAAAGAAAATGTTTTTAGAAACAGAGTGCAGGAATTTATTTTCGATATCTACATTTCCCTCAAAAAACGGAATGTCATAAAACCCCCTTGGATAGGAACTAGTAACATCTCACATAGCTCCACAGAGTTGAACACTGTTGGCAGGGCTGAACGGCATTACAGGAGCACCGGGATACAAATGGGGCACTCCTGACATTGGCTGTCCTATAGATCCCTTTACGTGAAGTTAGAGACTGACTGCAGTTATAATTACCCCCCTTTGCCCTAAATTCCGATCTCTGACAGATCAGAATTACATTCCGATACAGTTACAGATCAGATACATTGAAAATGCTACAAATTAGAGAAGCCATGAATGGCCAAAGACTTTAAAACCATTTAAGTCAGTTCAATTCCATATAGAATTGAAGAGGGATGAAACTAGCAAAAAGTTCTAATTCCTTCTCCAGTTTTGTAAGTTGATCTGAAAAGCAAACATTTCTTCTGCAACTACAAGACTTGACTGTAAAAGCAAAGAACAGTTATTTAGAATTACTGAGCTCCCATGATAAAAATTTATGTATCTTTTGCTTATAGGTGGTTCACCAGACTTAGAGACGCAGAGGCAGTGCAGGCAGGTAATTCTATCTTTTTGCAGTAACTAGCAATGTTTCTCTGAAACAGCTTAGGCCAGCGGTTGTGTCCAAGGTGATGGGAAGGCAGGGAGGGCATGATGCCAATGGGCTATTATCCCGTCTTACGGGAGGCTGATGTAGAGGATGTAGCAGCTGGAATAAGAACCACAAGGTGAATTTGGGGAGAAGGTTGGAGCTGAACATTCTGTTGTATTCTTGTTCATTACTTCATTACCAAAATCAAGCCCAGCAAAGAGGATGTGTTTATAGTGCTGTGCGTGGACTTCATGAGTTACCCGAGAAAGACATTTATAATTAGTACTGTGATTTGAATTTTATTGAATAGCATCTAAAGGCCATATTTCCCTTGTCATAGTGATTGTGTATTATGACAGCGCCCTACTCCTGAGAATTTTCAGTCTCAGTGTAATATTGAAGACAGCAAACAGGACAGAAGAGACACAAGGAAGGAACTTATTGTGCTATTACTATCTTCAATCCAGATTACTGTAGTTCTCCAGGGATATCAATGCAGGTAAGTAGGATCTAAAGTAGAAAAAGTATAACATGCTTTACAGTGCCTTTGTCTTCCTCCCTTCCACACCCTGGATTTCAAACACGCACTCAATCTTACATGCTAGTTAGTTATTACAAACAAATGCTTCCAAGTAGTTTAGTGCCAACAAAAGGCATACAAAGATGAATGCAGAGCCCAGAAAACTTCGGGCACTGCTTGTAGATTATTTAATGCACGAAGCTGAGACTGAGCTGAGCTTGGAATAAATGTGAGAGGCAATTCAAGGACAAAAAGGCTGTGCGCAATGGCCTGTCTCCACAGTTAACTCTTCCCCTTCAGAAGAAGGGGTTCTGGCTGTTTGACTCTGTCGCAGTAGAGCTGCAGTGGACAGCAGGTTTCTCACCACTGACTTATAAAACACGGCTAAGTTGTATTTGGAGACTTTCTGGCAGAGAGGCTTTTTATTTTTTAAAGATTTTTTTTCTTTCGGGAAGATTTATGGAAGTCACTCTGAATTTCCCATTTCTTCCTGAGCATCAGATACAAGCAGAGCAAAGCACAGGTAGTTTAAAGCAGAGTTTTGGTGAAGCTGGGAGGTTAATGTTCATTTGATACTAAGCTTATTGCCATTTACCTTAATTGTCACTCTAAATATTAAACTGAGTGACCTATTTTTCAGTTTACCAGGAATTTGCACAATTTTCTGCCTTTCCTTAGAGCCACGTCATGGCAGACATCACATTGTGAAAGAAAAAGAAAACAAAGATTAACCTCAGCAACTTGGCCATAGATATCATAAGTTGCTCGGCTCTCCTTGCACTCAACTGCCTCAGATCCATCAAGCAACATTTATGCCATAGCAAAACGAACCGAAGAAGGCATAAGGAAACGGCACAAGTGCCCTTCATGACAGAAGCAAAGGTGGGGATACTACTAAGTGTTAGCTGGTTTGATTTTGACAGAGCTGAGGCTGGTATTTTCTGTTCTCCTGATAGAGGAGAAAACAATAGTTTTTTTCTAGTTGCAGTATCTGTTTTGACCAATATTACTGCCTGTTACACTGCTGGATAAAGGTCTACCATACTGTCACAAGAATCCTCTTCCTGAACACTCTCCACATACCTCCTGAGCCCATGAATCCCCCTCGTTCATCTCTCTAACACGTATCTTGTCTACTTTTTGTTACATTTATTGGCATTTAGTTCAAGATTGCATGTTTCCCAAAAGATTTCCTGCTTCTGTGGCAATACATCTTAATCACTGGTTTTTCTGCCTTTGACCTCACTCATGTCTATTATAATAGCTTGTCATGCAATAGCAATACCCTGGGTCTTTTATCATACCACACACTTACAATCACCTTCCATTGTGTTTTTGTAGGTGATTCGCCTCTATCATCTTGAAATGTTATTTTAACCTTCATTCAGCAACTAGAAAAAGAAATCAGTTAAAAGAGCAGAAGTGGCTGGGTTGCCTCAAATCCCGGTAAATTGGCCCAGCTTCATAATTTAGCATTATGCAATTATATTAAAGTTAAGATTTCCAATCATGACTTTTAAAAAAGAACGTTACCAAGTATTATTAGGAGCTAATAAAATATACTAAGTTTCAACAACTGCCAATGAAAATTAAATTGAGTTAAGAAATCAGCATACTATAAAATGAGGGAATAACATGAGAAACAAAACAGGTACATATGAAAACTATGGTTGTGTAAGTGAATGGCCATATTCCCCTGTGGGTAGCATCATGGGGCTATGGTTTGCACTAAAACCAGATAAACCTCTCAACTCTGGGGAACCTGAGCCAACTTTTAAAAAGTTGGCTCATCACTAATTGCAACACAGCCATAGCAAGAAAAAAAAGTCACAGCAGAAAGATATGATATTTCATAGAGGAATACAAGAAAAATGTCATTGACTATGAATAAAAAAATACCAATCTAAGACTGGACTGAGTGACTAAGAGAAACAGAGGGAAGCTGCTGACAGATTAGACTGATTTCCAGGATCCACAGCCCGGTTTGATGGCAGATGGGAAAGCTGAAAGTTAATGACAGATAAGATAGATGTAGCTCTTGGTTGGTTAGCTGTTGTTTACATCATGTGAGAGACTGAAGTTCACAGCCTAGGATAAGCAGGAAAAAATACTTGATAAGGGAAAAAAGAAAAAATACTCAATACGTGAGAAATTTACTTAATAGATTTCTGTGATTGCTGTCTGCTCATTCAAAGTGGATAATCTGAGTTTTTCCCTTGAAGAGCATTTTGCTAGAGGTCTAACACAACTCCCCATTCCTCTCCCAATAAACATTGCTCCTGGTGACCATTATCATCAACTAAGCAACAGGAAAATGAATGGCATAAGCCTTCTAAGGAGTCCAGGATGGGCAATTGCTGACTGATATAAACCCATCTCATGTCCCCAAGAGTCCCATGGAAGAACATGCAAACTATGCATGATGTTAAGGATTAAAACTGGCTTTTTGGTTTTGGTTTGGTTTTTTTGGGGTTTTTTTGTTTGGTTGGTTGGGGTTTTTTTGTTTGGGTGTTGGCTTTCTTTTTTAAGATTGTTGGATTCCATTGATTTCAAACAGATTTGCAAATTCCTGGCATTTCTTAAAACTTGCTTTATGAAATGACCCAGTGGGGAAAGTTTAATGCACATCATGCTGATAGACACAGGATTGTCTAGCATGCATTGACCTGATAATGTCAAGGTCTGTGGAAAAGTAGTAGTAACATTATGCGTAACATTTCTGAGTTGTTTTTATTAGACATTTTGGTCACTGCATTGTAAGAGCATCCTTTTAGAGAGTGCAACATTACAGCTCAGGGCAAGCCCTTTAGGGGGTTTTGCTAGAGAAAAGGATTAACTGTCTGTTGCCTAAAATAGGTCAGAGACAAGTGGAAATGGAAAGGCATCCCAGGAAGCTGTAGCGTTATTCTAGGGCAATAAGGAATGTGGCTAGCCTTGAATATCACAATGGCACTCCTGAACGTGTCTTCATAAAGTGTTATTGCTGAACTTCAGAGAGGAACAAAGCAGGTCAAGGTTTGCAGTAGGTTTCTGGAGTTAGTACATAGTTCAGAAACCAGAGTTCAAACACCAACATTAATTAGAAAATACTAGTCTAGAGGATATAAAAACAATTTGTTACATGTACCAAATCATGAAAGGTTTTCATGGAAAAAAGTGGCCTACACAAAGAATTCAGGACAGCATGTTTTGTTTTTCTTCCTCCCATGATCCTCCAAACCAGTATGTGGCTGTGCTCTTAGATATGACTTAGTTACCACAGAAAATAAGAAATAAACCTGCCCTGAATAATTTCTGAAATCTTCAAATAAAAAGTGGTTTGTAGAGAGACTGTGCATATTGTCCCTTGTGTTCCTACATCCATTCAATGCCTTGAAATTGGAAGTCTGCAGAGCAGTAGTTTCATGTATAATAAATACAAAATTCTCTAACACAGGCTGTCTACACAATGCTGATGGAACGTGAATGTGAAATAACACTCAAGAGATCACTCAGAAATCAATAAACTCAATCAGCTAGGATCTTAACACTGTCTACAACAATAATACAGGGAAAGTGACGAACACTGCAAGGTTACGTGGTGATTTTAAAATGAAAATGGAAGAGATCCCCAAAACGTTTTCTTTAGGCTGGGGAGTGGAGGGGAAGGTGAAAAACAAAACAAAACCAAACCTTAAAACAACCCAATCCAAACTATGTGCCCCTTAAAACTACGGAAAGACAGAGTATGGGACTTGCCATCACAGACTGGCCTAAATGGTTCCTCACTCTGCTCTGACTGCGGCCAGTCCCACGTGGTTCAGGAAAAGATAAACTGCTACAGGAAGAGTTTTGCTAACTGAAACAGTTTATAACCTTCTAAGTGAGGGTAAAGCAATGAAAACGAGATTCAGATTTGCCAACTTCAGTCAGCTGGATTTGGCTGGAAGAATGGACTCAGACATTTTACCCAAGATATCAATGTTTGAGAAAACAGAGATGAAAGCTGCAGGTTGATGGTATATGCTAATTTGAGAAGACTACAATGACTCAAAATTTAGAAGTAGGATTTGTTAATAAAAATACTGAGCTTCCTTTGAATCACTAATCACCATCATACTAATTTCAATAGGAGCACCATCTGACCAAAACTATCCTTAAGAATTCTCAAAACCGTTAGCTCTTCTGTACAAAATGAGTGAGTAACATCACTGAAAGTTAAAATGTCCCCAAAGAAAATCCTTGAGGCCATGCTCCTGCCAAATGTTCCGAGGGATTCCACCATGATCCAGGGGAGGGCTTGTGGCCTCCGCACTTAAAAAGGATTAGTAGAAGTGAAACTGAGCAGGCAGTAATGGTTGAGGCAAATCAATAGCACTTCATGTACCCAAAGAATAGTGTTCAAAACAGTGCAACAAGAGAGGGAGTAAGGCAGCTGGCAGCTGCTCCTAGGAGGGATGACAGGTAGAAGACAAATCTGTCCCCCTGGACCTTCGGGAACACTGGGCATGTCAATTTATAGCGAGGGATTTGAAGGACTGCCACAAAGCAGATCTTCATGCCACATGCATCAGCCCAGCTGTCTACGTGCTACTTCATTCAGTCCTTTCGAATACATTTTTACATCAGCTTTGGGTCCTCCATCAGGACATTATCCAAGCATCACATGACATCTATCAATGCTCCATTTTACAGAAAAATAAGCTGCAGCACAGGAATAAGGAGTTTGCTACCACAGAAAGCCTGTGAAAGAGCAGAGGCTCGAACGCAGCCTCCCCAGTCTCCCAGTAGTGTTGCCCACTCTCCCATTCCCTGTTCTTTTCTCCATGCATCATCACACGCTGCTATATATAAAGTCTCCCCAGTGCTGGTTACCTAAAGACAGTCCCATCATTTACCAAATGAATAATTTTATGGAACAAATCATAAGGAGCTTGCTAAGCTGGTAAAGTTACCAAGTGGCTCAGTTTCTATTCCATATGTTCTTAATAAATGCATTTCCACACCAGCTGGTATTTGGTTGCTACAATTCATTTGCAAACATGATTAAAAATTCAGTCAAGATTAATCTTTATTTTTCACTCAACTACCTTCAAACAAAATTACCTACAGCAATGTGTATGGTAATCAACCCAAGCAAAAAAGCTTAGAAATTGAAAAAACACATGGGTAAAATGTAAGGTTATTAAAATTTGAATTATTTCTTTCCTACAAAGTTTTGAGATAGTCCTCTTTAACTTTGGATATGGCAGTTCCTCTATATCTGCTCCACCTGACATGAATAAATAATTGACAGTCATTTGACAGCCCTTTAGAAACAGCACATGAAATATATAAATAAAATGTTACAGGGTAATAGCAAGCCTCCATACAACAGACACGAAAGAGAATTTGCTTGCAATCTGTATTGTAGAGACTCAACTGCATTAGAAATTACTGCAGAAAAATATTGGGACAGCCAAGTTACACACAGGAATAAAAATACTCTGAGGGGCTAAAAGAACAGCCATCAGGCACAACCAGTTCACACAGCACCGGCATGTCGGTCACCGGGAGAGTGCAGCCTTCCTCCTGAGAGCGCCCGCAATGACGACAAGGCCTAGAGCACAAGGCTGATGGGGAGCGGCTGAGGGACCTGGGGTTGCTCAGCCTGGAGAAAAGGAGGCTGAGGGGAGACCTCATCGCTCTCTACAACTGCCTGAAAGGAGGGTGTAGAGAGGTGGGGTCGGTCTCTTCTCCCAGGTAACAAGTGATAGGACGAGAAGAAATGGCCTCCAGTTGCGCCAGGGGAGGTTTAGACTGGATATTAGGAAATGTTACTTCACTGAAAGGGTTGTCCAGCACTGGAACAGGCTGCCCAGGGAAGAGGTTGAGTCCCCATCCCTGGAGGTATTTAAAAGATGTTTGGATGAGGTGCTTAGGGACATGGTGTAGTGGTGGGCTTGGCTGTGTTAGGTTTACGGTTGGACTTGATGATCTTAAAGGTCTTTTCCAACCTATACGATTCTGTGATTCTGTCTTAGAGGTATGCACTGAGTTAGGAACAAGACCAATGCTCTCTTGGGGATATATAAAAGTTCTCAGAGCTATTAGAAAAGGCTGTGGCTTGCATTATAAGCTAGCTTTGCACTATTAGTTGCCTTAGCACACCAAAGTGCTGACTGAAGTCCTCTCAATAGCCACCTTACTGATTACAAATGGCTTCTTAGGAGCAAATCACAGCCTGAAAGAAAGCACTGGGGAGAGCGTGGATGTTGTCCTTTGCTCTATACCATTGCTTGGTAGAAACCATCAGGAGCAGTGCTATTGGACTGTATTTGTTGATTACTATGGATTAGGCATGCAAATAATGCATTGAGTCCTGGAGATACATCTGGTAAATGCAGCATTTGTCTGGTCTAAACACTCATGAAACAGGCACAGAAATCATGCCATGGTTGTTGCTGCTGGGTGGTGGCTCTGGCCTGAGAAATGCTTTGAGAATCCCAGATGAAATAATATGCTTTGGAAGGATACTTACTGTTCTGATGACTATAATTCTTTTTTTAGCATGACATACCCATATATATAGAAAAGGCAAAGGTGAAGATGCAGGGTTTCATTCTCTCCAGCTTGGGAACTTCTCTGGGTTCAGGAAGGTTTATTTACTTGATTCTTAACGCCAGTCCTAGTCCTGACTAAGATTCTAGTTGCTTCCAATCAGTTCCGATTCACGTCACCTCTCTTTGACCCTACAATAGTAGGGAAAAGCCCCTAAAAATATGTTTCCAATTGTGGGAGCAACAGGGAATCAAACCTTTCTGGAGCTTTTCTCTTTTGTTTCCAGGCGAGTGCAGGCTGGCTGAAGGGATAAGTTGCTCAGATAAAATAACAGTGAAAATTAGAAGGCCTAAGCACATTCACTGCAGGCGGAGTCAGAGGTGCTCTTTTTAAACAGAATAATAAAATCAAGGAGAGTGCCCAGTATAACACGCTAACAAGAGTTAGTCCCAAGCTCCAGAACTAAATGCTTTTTCCTAAAGCTGTCTGAAGAGGATCAGGGCTCCTATTTAAATATGAGAGAGTGAAAAGTGTCTACAGATTCTCAGCGGAGCGTGGAAAAATACAGTGATGGAGAATTTGCTGTTCAGAGCCTGCAACCCATTCTGTTAGCTCGGCAGCAGATCAGAGCTCTGCCTTTTCTTTAGCACAGCACGGTTTGCACCTAGTTCGCCTGGCAGAATAGATGGGAAACCCATGCTGCCGGAATGCCGCAACGCTGGGGGACTCGCTACCTGCGCAGTAACTTCGCAGGGCTGTTCCCAGCAGAGGAACAGTTGCCCTGAATATTTGTCATGAGACAAACCAAAACCCACACACATTTTGTTCCGCTCTGAACCAGCTGCCACGTGAGCTCTCCTGGCCAGATCCCATCCCCTCACAGCTGTTCTGCTGTATGAAGATGATTTTTTAAAAATCTCTCAGAATTATAATGAATTTGGATTTGACAATTCTGTACTTTCCTTCCTATCCCCTAACAGCAAACTCAAATAATGACGAATATATAATGTGCAGGGACCTAATATGTAAAGCGACAGCTATTTTAGTAACGTCTCTAACCCATTAACACTTGGAGGGCATTAAGACAGCACAACAGGATGACCATTGCTAAGAAGGTGGATTGGGAAAATATGTTTCTTTTCTTTAGGACATGAACTGAGCATAACGTTATTTCAGAAGTGATAAAGATCAGAGAGATGTAGCATAAGGAAGATGAAATCTGACTCACTGACTTATTCAGGCTGGAATATCCTATTGATTCCCTCTTTCATCACAGACAGCCCATCTGTGTTCAACCGAGTTTGGGTCAAAGGATCCCCAAGTATTTCATTATTTAGACAAGTTAACCTACTTAAACAAAAACATTATCAGCTATCACAGGATGATTTGAAATGACATAAATCCTCTGAACACTAAACAAACAATGACAAAAAGCAGACACTGATGGCAATAAGTGTGCAGCATCAAAGGCTTTCAACAGCAACCACCGTTTACTTAGAAATTATTTGTTCCAGCATCTGCTAATGTGTATAGGAACACATCATCAGGAATTGTTGCCTTGAGAGGTTGAAAACTACTATGTTTTCAATTTGCAAACCTCAGAGTTTTGCAGCTGAGGAACAGACACTGGTACAATGAATTTCAGCCTGCCAGTAATGACCCAGTTTTTATTAGTTGTCTCGCACAGACCCTTCAGAAGTAATCCATACACCCCACTGTGACCTGCAGACCAAAGGCTGAAACCTACCAACTTACTGGGTTTGACTAAATCTGAGAAGGAAATGGAATTTTTATTTCCAAGGAAAAATTTAATTTCTGAATTTGTTCTATAGATTTGTTCTAAAGAGAAACACGAGAATAATTCTGAAATTTTTTGAAGAGATAAGTTTCTCAAAAAAGTCAAAATGTTTTATGTCAATTTTGACTTTTTTTTTTTCCAATACAGAATATTTTTCCACTGAAAGGTAATTTCAGAACAAAAATTTACAATGCTGTGTTCCAATAGATCTAAACCACTCCCTTTGATCTGGTCAACACATATGGTAATCACAACAAAATAAACTAAAAATATAAAACAGGTATTCCATGAAACACCTCAATTCTGGAAGAAGGTAGAGTCTGACAGATGCTAGAAAAGCATCTTTCAGAAGCTCCATCTCTGATCTACCAGGTAAAAATTACCATTAAACAGCCAGCAAAGCCTGCAACTGTAGAGAGGATGAATTCGTAGAAATACGAAAGCTGATCAAAAAGAACTGAAGCAGGACACCTCAAAAACTTCTGTGAAGCCTACTTAAAAATACCATTTTAGAATCACAGAGCAAATATACATAGACAGCATACTGAGATTTGGGGGTTTGTGAAGAAATAGGTATTCAGATAAAAACCAATTAAGGTTTTGCAGGGTTGAGATAAAAGTTTTGTCATTATTGAACCTTAGATATGAAAATGTATTAAGTGATAATGGCTTACTTTTATATAATAAAGAGCACAGACTTCCTAATAATTGAGTAAGAAGAGCAATTAACCTTGTAGTGCATCAATATGTCAGGTTTGAAATATTTGTAAATGAGGTAATTAGGATGCTTTAGGTTTAATACACTAGTCAAGTAAGCCTGGGTTTCCCAGGGTTCTTGCAAAGACAATCTAATCCTGAAGAATTTTTTAAGTTTAATGGTACTATAGTATGAGGCATGTATTACATTAGCCAGCAAAATAACACACATCACCAATTAGTCCAGTTCACAAATGCATATGAATGGTTTAAAGACAAAAACCATTATGTTTGAGTGTTTTGTTTGGTTAGAGTAAAAGCTGATCTGGCATCTGTCTTTTGTGTCTACCAGGTTACAGAGGCAGACAACGGTCTGGATTTGCAGAGATTTTCTTGTAAAGGTGTATCTTCTTTATTGCTATTTTTTTCCAATTTACAGTATTTCCTATACTAAAAGTAAGTTCTATGCAATATAAGGAAAATCTTAACTACAGAAAAGCTATTTAACAAGCCAAATTCTAGCTTTACCTTATTCTACCAGGGAAAAAATGGGCAGCTACAAACAGAACCAAACATTAGACTGGATTTAAGAAAGAAATTTTTTACAATGAGGGTGGTGAGGCACTGGAACAGGTTGCCCAGAGAGGTAGTGGAGACCCCATCCCTGGAAACATTCAAGGTCAGGTTGGATGGGGCTCTGAGCAACCTGATCAAGTTAAAGATGTCCCTGCTCTTGCAGGGGGCTTGGACTAGGTGACCCGTAAAGGTCCCTTCCAAGCCAAAGCATTCTATGATTCTATGACTCTCTCTGTAAAAGACCATTCTCCTGCAAGCCAGCTCTGGTCCAGCAGCTAACAGCTACCCTGGTATCCTCTCTGCCATGCCATACTTGTCCTTTGCATGGTAAGTAGGCAGGATCACTAGGAAAAAAATTACATTGATATTTCCTGATAGTTTAAGAGGACTTTGCACAGGTTATGTGGCTCAGAATAGCTCAATGGATGCAAGAAAATGATTTAAAGGCCATAGATTTAAAGGCCACAGGGGAACAGTTTTATCTTAATACCAGTCTTGATATTTCACTTAAATATAATCACTTAGTGCTTGACTCTGATAGCTAAGGTGACTTTTTTTCTCCTTATTCAACTCAATCAAAGGGTCCCTCAGGTATTTTTATATTCCCAGGTGCCTTCGTTAATTGTGTAATTCATGTGCTACTGTTTCTCCAGTATCATCGCTGGCATTTACGGTTATGCAAAAGGATTTAAAACATTGCTTTGAGCAACTAGTTCTGCAAGCTGCTATGAACAACATATGGAAACCTACTGGAAGGGGTAAACTTGACCACTCAAGATTTTGTGGAGATTAACAATACAGGAGAATGAGCAGGGCCTAAGAGAATTCTTTTAAATTTGTGCAAAATAATTTGCAGTGCCTGTCCAGCTCTCTGCATAGTGACCTTGTGTTGTCCAAGTTAATGTATCTTTGGGAAAAAACTCATGAAAATTAATAAGCCAGCATATTGTTCAGGCCATAAGCATTGCTCAATATATGTCCCTTTCTGTGATATATGCAGGTTATGGTACATGATTGATTCTTGCTTATCATCATTGATTGGAAAACAGTCCTTCCATTTCATAGCGTATTCTCCTTGAGGTGTAGTGCACATGAATCATCCCAGAGTTACCTGTGGCCATTAGTGTGAAGGATGAAAGGGCTGGTAAGTATGAGGACCCAGGGAAGAGTAAACAGGAAGGCCAGTGTGGGCAGGGATTTGAACTAGAAGTATTGACTGCAGGAGACTTCTTCAAACGCTAACACGGGTATTATGGTGGTCTGTAGCAGACAACCCTGTCTCATGCTTTGTTATATAAATATGAATCAGCAAGTGCTCCAGATTTGCTAGCAACTGGCAGCCACTCTTGCCTGCTGTTTTGTTCAGTCTGCTCTGCCTAGTGGAATACAAGCATTCTTATAACATTCCAAAAACGTGAATCTTCTCAGCAGGTTTCAATAACACCGGCTAGTTCAAACAGCCCATCTGTAAATATTTCAACTCCTCTTCTCCAGTGGAAAACAGAAAATTAAATAATTTCTCCTCATGCCCTTCCACTACTTAAGTTTGCTCAGCTTCTTGGTTTTGTGCTAAATGAGTGCAACTTTGTTTCTTGCCCCCCTTTTTCTTTCCGTTTCATTATTTAAACCCCACTTCAATAGAATCAGTTCCCCATCTGCTAAGGGAAAGGCCAAGCAAACAGTATGTCCTTCTTAATACTCAAATCCTCATGGCAGCTTAGGTTAAGAATTCAGCCACAGACGTATCCATTTAGCAAACAGAAATTCAGGGGTATCCTTTGAAGTTTCCATGCTGTGATTCCAGTACAGACCAGGTATTTTAACTCTGTGGGGTGTTTGTGGCTCCTCTCTCTAGTAATCTGCCCATCCTCATCTACCTACTTGTAAGTCCATCTGACAACCGTCCTACTACTACGCCTCCTTACCCACGTCCAAATATTTACTTGCATCGGGAGACTCGGCAGTCTCCGCCACGCAGCGCCTGATGAAGCACCTCCCTATCCCTGGTGACCAGCTCTGGTTCCTGCAGCAAAGCCGTACAGCTACTCTTCCGACACCACACAGTATGCGCGAGCCCAGCTGGGCTTTTGGCTTCCACCATGGCAGACCAAAGGGGAATCCACATGCAGCCACCGCCTCTGCACCTGCTCCCAGCACCTGGTGCTCTGGTGAGGTTTTTCGGCACAGGCGTGCTGCCGAACGAAGAATGCCTGGCCCTGCGCGCACCCTCGTGCCTCAGCACTGGGGACCCCAGGGGGAAGACACCCCAGTGGGGCTGCTGAAGTCAGATTGAGCTCGCAGGCTAGTGCTGAGTGGGAACCGATCAACTCTGCTGGGTTGGAGCTGGCTCCCTGCAGAAGCTGGGCGATGTTCCTGCACCATGCTCAGCAGCACATCCTTTGTCATCTTATCACTGTCCAGATTTTCTTCAGCAGCCCCCAGATAGCAGAGCTGAATGTAAGAAACTATCAGATTATTGCTTTCCTGACAAATGAATACAACATAGAAGAGTCATCAGTGTAGTACAGACCATCCTGTTACATATGCCCGTAAAGAAATATCTATGGTGCAGAGATAACGTGAAGGAAAAACTATGACCAGCATTGTGTGGAATTTGTTTGTCCAGTTAGGCCTGCATAGCCAACTGAGGGAACCAACCCAGAATTTTATTTCCCCATCACCACCCACAGCAGATCCTTGGACCTTTGAATCCCAGAAACTTCCATGAGATCAGGCAACTGGTTTCCCAGCTTTTGAACTGGCAATACTCCAGAAATAGGGAGAGAAAAGAGAAAAATCCATGCTAAAGAACTAGATTTAGTTCAGAGAAGTTTCTGAGAAAGAATGGACAAAAAAAGGAAATGTCACTGCCATGAGCTGGCAGAGTACGCTTAACACAGCGCCTAATACCAGGGGTCAGATGAGTGTGCTGTTCTAGCAGAAAACCTATTAGCAGCCTGCAGAAAGGAGACATCCTCTCAATCTATCCACAGAGAGGGTTAATGAGATTCCTTAATTAGATACAACGGAGAGGGGAATTTGGAGCTTTATATTTTAGCTCTGTGGTCAAACAAGACCTTAGTACCCTCAGGGCATTGTCTTTAACAAGAAACAGTAATGCGAATAAATCTACAACCACAGAATCTAACAGGGAGAAACCAGATCCAGCCGGCTAGGAAACCACCGTCACAGAGAGACCATTTACAATATGCAGCCGGAGTTTTGCCAAACTTAATCTTCTCCACATCATTGTAAGCGCTGAATTTTACTTACTGGGCTACATACACCACAGCCTGGCATCGTCTCTGTGTCCAGATGCCAGCAGAAAACTGCTGGATGCAGAAAACCTTCCACTGGAGGGAACTTGATGGTTGAGAGATAGAAGCCATCCCACCCTCCCTGGCCAGAGGACCCACGCTGCAGCTGAAGTGAACAGAAAGATGTGCACGCTTAGGTACTTACTTGAATCAAAGCAAAGCACTCTCATACCATGGGATCTGCAACCTTCTGCAGGACAAAAGGTACAAGAGCTCACTGTTATAAATCTCTTGTTCAATCTTTCGGTGTTTCACCTCTCATTAGGAATGAGAAAAGTTTTATTCACATATTTAAGAACACTGGTTTGAAAGAGCATTTTCAATAGTTCAGAGTGCATTCTCTGCTGTCCTAGAATCGCTGGAGTTTCTAATCGTTGTTGACCTAGATCCTGCATTGATGCCTCACAATGCACTTTCAAAAGAAAGGAGATCTGAGAGCGGTCAGCACCTCTAAAAATTAGGGTGAATTCTTAACTGTCGTCTTCACCAGGTCTCAGGCTTCATCCTGCTTCTGAGGGAGGTAGATGGAGGCACTCTCTTTTATAATATGAAGGTAAAAGGACTTTCTTTTGATAAAACGATGCAATAAATAAAAAAGGAAGGGCAGAGGATGATGTAGAAGAAACCTGTGGGTTTGCAACAGCTTTTGGAAGCTGATTCAAAGACTTTATTCTTCAGAAGAGGCTAAGGGCCCCTAAGTACAAAAATGTTGCTATGAGGCGTTGAGGAACCAGGTCTTAATCCTTCCATGTTCTTATTGGTGTAGGTCAGGAAGAATCTCAAACATGATAAACCCTGGAAAACTAAAAACAGCCAGTTACTACAAATGTCCTCACAAGCAAAGCCTGTTCCTACTTGAAACATAGTTATGACTCCACTGAAGTTAATGGAATTACAGTTGCAGCAACTCCAAAGATCAGACCGTATGTTTCTCTCACATTCCTTAAGCAGATGGACAACTCAATAAAGCAAGTACTCCTAGATAATTCCCAGCAAGGGACTGCCTTGCTGGATTATGGAGATGCCTATTCAGATGAGAGGCGTGCCATTTCTTAATTTTATTTTTCTACTATAGCTGGTAAGCCTGTACATCTCAGAGTACCTGTGAAAGAAGAAGGAAGATGTGCCTTTCCTCCAGAGTGCATGTGTAGGTTATTGTGATAGGTTGTCAGCAGCAGAGCTTGGTTTAGCAACACAAAGGCAATTCTGTGCAACACTTGCATCAGTTTTATGCTAATGTTTGATGCTATTAGAAGATGTGCTGGTTTTGGCTGGGATAGAGTTAATTTTCTTTATACTAGCTAGTGTGGGGCTATGTTTTGGATTTGTGCTGGAAACAGTGTTGATGATACAGGGATGTTTTAGTCGTTGCCAAGTAGTGCTTATACTAAATCAAGGACTTTTCAGCTTGCCATGCTCTGCCAGGTGCACAAGGAGTTGGGAGGGGACACGGCCAGGACAGCTGACCCCAATGACCCAAGGGCTATCCCACACCATATGGCGTCACGCTCAGCATATAAAGCTGGGGGGGGGGAGAAGAAGGAAGAGGGGGACGTTCAGAGTGATGGCGTTTGTCTTCCCAAGCAACTGTTACACGTGATGGAGCCCTGCTTTCCTGGAGATGGCTGAACACCTGCCTGCCCATGGGAAGGAGTGAAGGAATGCCTTGTTTTGCTTTGCTTGCGTGCGCGGCTTTTGCTTTCCCTATTAAACTGTCTTTATCTCAACCCACGAGTTTTCTCACTTTTGCTCTTCTGATTCTCTCCCCCATCCCACCGGGGGGGAGTGAGCCAGCGGCTGGGTGGGGCTGAGTTGCCGGCTGGGGTTAAACCACAACAGAAGAGATATACCAAATCCAGAGACCATGACATGAACACTTTCAGATGTCAAGGGAAGTTGTTTTCTGCAGTCTGGTGCCCAACACTCATATGCAGTTAGAGGTTGATCCATGACTGAATGGGTACTCATTATTCAGCTCACACAGGAAAGTAATAGTTCCAAAGAGATCTCCAGAACATGACACACAAGGTTTCAGACCCTTTGAAATCCTGATGCAGGCTGCAATCCATGTACTGCCCATCCCTGTTGGAACTTCAGCACCACCAGTCCCCAGTCAGAAGCGTTCCTCTGTGTGAACGTTTGTGTCGCTCTTCCAACTATTTCCCATGCTGCTACAACGTGTCTTTTCCTTCCATCCCTGCCATAAGGATTTGGGATGGAGAAGAGGGCTTTCTCACTGACTGTTTAGCTTCAGTCATGTGGGTAACAGGTTTTGCTACAACTTCTGTGTGTTAGCCAACTGTCTCTGACCATACAGTCCTATACCTGAGCTCTTATGCTGCAGCAGTAATCTTAAGGAGGAAAAAAAGGGTTAAAATAACTAATAACTATCTTCTCTGTTAGCATAAGGATGCACATTAAAGCATATGTTGTTCTGCATGTTAATCCCTTAAAAAGCCTTTCTTTAAAAAGTAACTAATGAAAAGAATCTTAACATTTTTTACTTAGCTCACATGAGAAAATGAACGAAAAGGGCAAACTAAATGAAGCTTTTATATCCTTTGACATCAGTGCAACAGGAGTAATACTGAAAAAGCTAATGCATTTCCAAGGTGTATGGAGATGAAGAAATCAGAATTTTAAAGAAGCTTAATAGCAAGACTGTAATGAAAGAGGTGGCCTGGGAAATCACAGAGAGATGTTCACCTCCTCCAGATTTGTATCTGAAGGATAGTACTAAGAGGGGAAGATAATGTATGGAGCAACGTTTGGTTCTGAGTGGGTGAAATACACCAGAAAGTTATACAGTAACAACTTTCTTTTATGGGTCATCCCAGTAACATATTCCAAAGCAGTCTAACAACAATTGCAAAATTAATTGTGGGTCTATGAAACACAGATTTCCAGTGTCCTGCATTTATTGCAAAATAACAAAAATCTTGGTGGCCTGTGGAGTCTTTCATTAGACAATTCAAATCCTATAGAAGAGTTTGCATAATCTGCTTTGACTGGAAGTTGAATTTGCTTCTGCCTCATTTTGCATTATCTACTGAACAAAAAAATCGAATGCTTTATACTAATGGCATGTTAACAAGCAAGTATTAGTTGTGGCATGAAATGCTTTTTCTTTCTCCTTATTGGATTAATGGGGAAAAACACCCCACAGTTTGACCTAAAATACAACAGCTAGTAATTCTGAGCAAACACGTTCCGCAATCAGAGATGGAAAATAAAAGCTACAAGTTATAATAAATCTCTATTATACCTATCGTAAGGGGGAAAAGGCATAAATCACCATTAGCTTTCATTGGTTAACATGAGAAATAATATTGAACAGTTTGCTCTTTGTTTTAATTGTATGATGACAATGTACCCATTATTTCTTTAACTGAAGTTTGGTGCATCTTTCGGCACAATAGAGAGGACTGAACGTTTGGATGTTTCAAAACAGACATCCTCCTGTTTCAAACTGAGGTTCAAATATTTTGTTTTGTTTCAAAAGAATGCCACATCCCACATGTACTTTCAGTTGTTTCAAGTTTTAAAACATTATGGAGTTGTATTCTGGAGAAGGGTATTTTTTACAAGGGTAAAAAATCTCCCTTTTACAAGGGAGAAGGGTATATTTACAAAAATACATCTCTGAAGTGAGGCAGTTTCCCATAGTGCCTTGGAAAAGTTCCTTTGATATAACATCTGTAAATACCTTACAGCAGAAAATAGATTACAAAAGTACACATGTCCATTAGTGTTAGGGAGATGCTCACTCTGGACCTTCATGTAATCTTCATAGCAAATAACTTTCCTTATATACGACCTTAGACAACCAGCTAGATACTGTACCTTAGAATGCAAACTCTCATCTGGGTCATTAGGCCAGTCTGCAAACACCAGAAGTCAACGCTGACCACCCTGGATGTAAGGGGATGCCCAGTCAAGCATTTGCAAAGTCTGAGTAGCTGTCTCAATACAGTTTTATACAGCAATTACATTGCACAGGCAATGCCCACTTTAATAATTCAAATTAGAATTAACATAAGCAAAAAATGACAATCACATCCTACTGGAAGGTGAAGCATACAGAAAAGTTGTAAGTAGAGAAGAACAGAAAAAAAGGCTTTGTATTAACTCATGTTCTGTCACAATCAGGGGCACCCTTGTGAAGGAAGAGGTATGTGATATAAACTCGATTTGTAAACAAAAAGTGTATCAACCTAGGTCTACCTATTCTTTGCTCCCATTTGGGTTAGCACTTCAAATTCTGCTTGAACTTCACATTTCTTCCTACCAACAAACAGACTAGGGAATGCAAAGTCAGCCTGACCACCAAACTGCCAGCATGGAAATAAAGATAAGTTTGAGTTCTTTAGTACTTTGCAGTGCTTAAATGATGATAAATGTTATGCTATAATACAGCATCTAGTTGAATGTAATTGCTTTGACTAAGTCTAGAAAGAAATTAATTTACTTCAAATCAAATTATTCTGAGGACTTCAGGGTAGAATTTTTAACTATTGTTGAATTCAGATGCTTAACTAACTATACTGCCTCTATTTGTCTAGAGTGAGAGTATGCTAACATTTAGCATACTGAATGACTCAGTCCTGTAACTGCTTTATTAATAGCTTTCAGCAAGGCAGCAGGAATTACCAGGCATCTTGAACATAAAGCATTTATGTAAGAAACTACTACAGACACATGCATAGAAAAAAAGTTTCTGCACAACCCATCCCAACAGATTTGCAGGATACATGATTTTTACTAACAGAGTAAAATGTGTTTCATAAGCTAGTCACATAAAGAGAAGAATTTTTCTGGTTGACTGCAGATTCAGAGAATTTCCTAGATGAATTTCCTATCAGGCCTATTAGTTAAAACCACCTGCTACAGGTATCTCTTCAGATCCATGTCCTGGTGGCAATACATTATTCCACCACAGTATGGGACCAGTGTTCAGCAGCAGTCAGGTTTTTGTATACACGAGAATGCCACCATGCTAAAGCACCTTCCTTTTGTAGAACTATGTTACTGCCTGACCAGCTGGTACAGTTAAATCTGTGATAAAGCAAGAGCCTGTAAGGAACAAGCTTTAAGTGGCTTGTTCTCCTGATCTTGCTGGGAAGTGAAAGGCTTTACTGTCTCCTGTTCTTACTTATTAAATCTTTGTATGTATTGCTTGGACAGACAACTATTAACCCAAAGAGATTTCCCTTGATCAACAACCAGATTCTGGGTATTCTGAATCAGAAAGCGTGAAAATATATTCTAAAGCCTTCATAAATAACAAGGAAAACTAAAAAAACCAAACAACCAAACCAAAACAAAACCAAAAAACAATCAACATCAACTCCACCACCACCTCCTTGAGAACAAACTATGTAAAAATCTAAATGAAAGTCAGTAACTTATGTAGGAAATTTAATCCTATATATCCCTCCTTTTTATATATATTATATATATGCACACACACACACACTGTATATATAAATTAGTCCCTATTAGGGACTAGAGCAGATTTGTAGGAAAAAAAGACTCCAAAGGACTGTGACAAAAAATAAATTCTTAGTAGTTTCCAAAAATGATGTAATCTAATGAGAAAAAGCAACCCAAACCAACTTTGAAATGAGACGGCATACACAAAGCTGTCTCTGAAGCATCATTTATGTGATAAAACACAACTAGAGTATGGACAATGATTCCCTCTGCTCCTGTGAATGAATATCTGATAGCCTTGAGGGGTTTTCCAGTACAGTTCATCAATTCTTATCATATTTAATTCAGATCCTCTCAAGAGAGCTGCAGGGAAAACTGGCAATAGCTCAGCAGATAATTCCCCAAAGTAAGAAACCAACACCTCTCTCTTCTTAATCACACGACATATCAATGCTTAAGGAGAATATCCTGAGCCTTGGGCAAAGCCATCATTCAGGTGAATAAACATAAGAGGCCCGAAGATCTTAAGGTGTCTTCTGATTTTTGGATAGCGAGGATCTTACTGGCATGGGGTAACAAGTTATTTATAATCCTATTCTACCAGGAGCCTGCAACTAGCTGACATATCCACAACATACGGTGGGCCTGTCTGAGAAGATTTTAGGCTGTTTCGTAGAAGCTGATGACACAGATACCTCGGGAAGAACGAAAGCATGGCAGGGAGACGTCCACAGGACATGTGATGTTGCTGTCATGATTCCCAGATACTGTCTGCCATTACATTTACTTGCCAATGAGAGATTTAAAATGGTTCATAGATTTTAATAATATAGATTATTATAAATTAGATCAGGAGGATCTAATTCTGATCCTTATAGCAGGATATATACCCCCATACAAGACATATATATAGATCAGAAGGAACAAAAAAAAGAAGTCTTCAGGGTTTTTTTGTAAACCAGATCAATCTGAGCATTTCTTCAGTTCTGACTGGCTTGGTTTAACTTTGCATTTGCTTAATCTCTAAGGATCCAGACTGCTTTCTCATCATCTTGCAGGATGTTATGGTGGAGTCTGCACGGGCACCAAGTGCAAACGAATTCTAACACGGAGCTACGCTAAATGAAAAGCTCCTCACAGTGATGGCTGAGCAGAGAAGCTGCCAGACCTTACACTGAAATCAAGAGGATCATGAAGTGACATGAATTCTAGCAAGGTCAAAAAGCATTAGCAAACTTCAGAGGAGCTTCTGTGCTTCCAGCTGCTAGCATCCACTCCTTCATCCCTACTCCTTGATGTGCCCATCACCCTCGGACAGGGAGCTCCTAGCTCTGAGCCTGTTTGAAGTTGCTTTTCACAAATACTAACATGGCAAAGGTGAATAATAGAGCTGTGGTATTGGCTGTTTCACTGTACAAATGGGCTTTGAAAAACATTTATAGCTACTCTCTAGTCCCTAGCACCTCCTTCTTCTTCAATAACTCTCTGAAATGTAACTCTGTTTTAATTAAGGTCTCAGCCTCTGCTTCTTGCTTTCATCATGTCTCAGTCTGTTACTTAAAACTAAATCCTGTGCTTGTCCTACAAAGATCCATAGGCCCTAAAGGAAAGTCTGTAATGATGAACGAAAAGTACTTAATACTGTATTTTCAATTAGATTAAAACTCAGAAGAACTTTCCAAAAGCATCAGTTAACAGTCTGTCACTGTAAATTAATCATTTACACAGACATGATCTAAAAGCACGGCCATTCCCTGAACTGGAAGAAGTATATTCCTTACAAATTACAGTTCTACCAAGTGTTACACTTGCAGGATTAAGCATTCTAATTCAAGGAATATAAATATTTATATTATTGGAAGAGCCTTAAGGTAGCCTGAAATCTCGCATCCATTTGTTATGATACAATTCCTTTTCCAAGGGAATCT
This sequence comes from Ciconia boyciana, assembly GCF_034638445.1. Taxonomy (NCBI): domain Eukaryota; kingdom Metazoa; phylum Chordata; class Aves; order Ciconiiformes; family Ciconiidae; genus Ciconia; species Ciconia boyciana. Next base: position 11,462,321 of record NC_132948.1, read on the forward strand.
CTTTCCAGGTAAGATGCACCGTTACAGCCCAAGAAAGTGTTTACAGGCTGGAATCCCAGTCTTTGCAGTCACTTGGGCAACACTCAAAAAGCCGTACTTTGTAAGCATGACAAACACATGCAATGCAACACAATAACCAACAAACATTGTGGTCCCTGTGGGAGGTTTCTGCAGCCTGCCATAAACACAAACTCCTAGAATACCCCACCTCTGATCTGCAAGAAGTTCATCAAACCTGAAATGTTTCAAAGCGAACATCTGCTGCAACTGCGAATTTGCTGACAAATCTGTTTCCTCAGAAAGTTTCTGCACCAGTCTGGAAGTAAGTATGTCAAAACCCCAAATTCCACCCACTTTCCATCCAAGCACTTACATTCTCATTACTGTTTCAAAGAGCTATCCCTTAATTGATATGAGTTTCAAATACGAAGGTAAAAAAGGCATGTTGCCACAAAGCTGTCTGATGGTTTCAACAGTTGCTTCTTGCCTCCTTATGAAGCAATTGGCATAATGAGCATGAGATGGTGGTGTATTTTGTGGTCCACATCAAGGAGACTACACTGTATGTGGGCTTTTTTCCTTGGGATCTGCTTGTCTGCTGACTGACAGCCAAAAGAAGCATATTAAGGCTTTTTAAGTTCCAAAAATTTTGTAACAAGCTCTGGAGATTTCAGAAAGCTAACAACATTTTACTAACCAATTTTTATTGCAGACTAACATATTTATTGAAAGATTGTTTTTCTGGATGCGTATTTCCCTTTGCTCTCTTGATAAGTTGCCACCGCATAAAATAAATCAAAAGGAAAAATGATGCTCATTTTTTGAAAATAGCAAAATAAGGTCATTAGAGATTGGAAGGGTATTCTTGAATATTCAAATTTCTAGTATTCATATGTATTTCTCTCCAGTGTTGTAAGCTTACTTGTGGACAGGAAGAGGAATCAATTTGATACCTGAACACTGGAAAACAACTGCACTCCAGGAGACTTGATTAAAATATATAGCAGTGGAATGCCCTTCAACTGCAGGTGAAAGTAGATCAGAAACCAGCACACACTGAGAAAAGTATTCAGAAAATACAAAATAATAACCAGGTTGTTTGATGAGGAGGTTAAACAACTGTGTGTGTGGCTCCTGGAAAGAGGAGGGGGAACAAAGACAGTGACCTTGTAAAATGGGTGAGTTTTAAAGCAACACCAACTGTCTAATAGAGTTGTCTTTGTTGATATATTAGCTTCAGGCTAGATGTGGATATAATTGAGATTCATGTAGCGAGAGGGGAGGGCTCCATTCCGCTGAAGGGATTTGATTTTCAGGGAGAGCATAATGTGACTGAATCGCTCACTTGGGCAGGTGTAACCAACCTGCTATACCCACGTAGGCAAGTTAGGGCTGCGGATTAATGGGGTTCGTTATACTTCACCTCTGAAACCAGACTATTCAAACCTCAAAATTCTTCTTAAACCCTGGATTTTGTTATGGGCAAGCAGTGATCTTGTACTAAAAACTTTCACTTCACATTGACTAGCTCTGGGCATTGGAAAGTTAGGATGGGACCAGACAGGGCACGGCAGAAAGCACTGCACATCAGTTTTCCACTGACACTCAGGGCTCAGGTGGGGGAGCAACGATTTTAAGCCTGCTATGACTGCGACTTGTGGAAATGAGCGGGTAGGTAACCATTGCTCCTTTCTGCCTCCCAGTCCTCATTTAAACCTCCGCCACTGGGAATCCAATTCATTCTCACCCTACTCAAAAACGAGAAAGAGGAAACTTTTTGCAGCTGAGGATGGTGGTGAATTATTTTGCATCAGTCTGTAAGCATCGCTTCTACCAAAAAGAGTAAGAAGTACATGAACTTAATGGATGAATAGACTCCATAATCACGATGATACATTTTCTTTGATACCTGGGTAAATGACCCAGTCCTGGCTGTATTTTAATTTTTAATGTGCTAGCTATATTAAAATCCTAAATAGACTCCTGTAAATCTATTTAGAAGCATAATGAAACAAAATTCAAGTTTGAATAGAGAATACATTGATTTTCTATGTCAGAAATGAAGCAATTAAGTATTTCTTTTACTCAAGGTGCTACCATTCTGTGCCAGTACTAATTAAATTCTAATGTGTTCCGAGCGCAGAAATCATGTTGTCTCACAGTAAAGTAACTATATCAAATTGAGGGGTAGAGACATTAATGGCCTGATCAGTTGAATTAACATAAACCAGCAGTCCTTGTCATTGCGCAAGTACATTTTTCATTAGAATTGACTTTTCTTGATTTTTTTTGAAAAATAGGCTACTAAATGGAGGGGATAGGAGGAGGAGTTATGAAGTATTTTGCAACTCTAGGTCACAGAATTAGGGATTGCAGAAAAGCAACTGAAAATTGTTTGGAGGTTTAAAAACTAATTCATAGGACAAAATGAGCCTCACAGACCCTCTCAAAATTTTCACACGTGCACCTTTTCTTTGCAATTATTCACCAGACTCTTGCCTCATCTGCAAAATATTCCTATATCACTCTGCAGATATCTTTGGGTTGGACAGCTAGTTGAATGTAGTGGATGTATGCTTACCTAAGCCCATAACAGCCAGGGGGTTGTTTCCCAATCAAAAACTTTATGGCTTCCAGCCTCACAACCCAATAAAACAGCCCTCTTAAATTGCTAAAGGAAGGCAAGGATAATGACAGCAGAAAGTCATGTTGGCAATACAGCAGAGAGAGATCTTTCCTCTCAACAGACAATGACCTGGTAACCCAGCTGTTCAGGGAAATGGAAAAGAAACTCTGTCCAGCACAAGCATTAGGACTGAATTTCAGTGGCTGAGCTTTTCAGAGAAGTTCTTTAAATCATACGTGTTTTCCTTTGCATGTGCAATTCATTGCATGTAGTCCTGCAAAACTCAAGTAGTTTCTCCTCCTCTCCAAGAAAGGTGCATACATTCTAAAGCTCTTTTCAGCTGTGCTACCGCTGGCAAGGACTGCCGCATGATTAACATACACAACAGTAACACAAGCTGCATAGAAATTCTATATTGCAAAGTAACAAGTAGTGGAAATCAAAAGTGCTCGTAGTAAAGAGTCAATTTCATTGAATTCATTAACTTAAAGAACATCCGCATTCGTTACAATCTCCCAGTTGATGTGCTTTAAATTAAAAAATCCAGAAAGTAGTGTTATTTGCAGAAAAGAAAGTGTTGAATTTAAACAACATTGTTTCAACTATGTATTTGGGTTTTTTACTTAATTTGTTAAAAAAAAAATCCAAAGAGAGGAAGGAATTAGGATTTGGGTTCATGACTTCTCTTCCTGATTGAGGGTAAGAAAAATAATGAAATGTGAGAATTTTCCATGTGACAAAAAAAATTTCCACCTGACTTTATTAATAAACCTGTACTAACTCCATTAAGGTGTGATCAAAAGGATTAGATCATTTTCAATTAGTTGAGAGTTAGTCTGTAGGTAAGAAGTGTTCTTGTCTCTAGGCTAAGTCTCTCCTTGGTGAATGAAACCTGAGCAGCCCCTCTTTGCCTTTCATCAACTTTGATTCCAAAAGGCCAAAGTGAGATAGGAAGGAGACATGGAGTTAAATCACTCTTTTGGGGAGAACCTCTTGCTGATGCCGGTCTTCTCACCGAGTTGAGATACACATAACATACCCAAATAACCAGGAGAAAGCTTGTGTTTCTGCTACCTATCCGCAAAGTGATTTTCTACAAAATTCAGAAAACATACGTGCAAATGTAATTTCCATCACCTTCCCACCAACTGAGCCAGCTTCATCCCTGCTATAACGTAGATGCTGTGGCTGTAACTTCTGATGAGAGCCTAAACTGCCCTGGCAGGGATCCTGTGCGGTGGTGGGGCAGTCAAGGGCTGCCAGGAGTCCAAAACGCTCTGTTCTCCATCAGGGGAACAGCACAAAGTGGGCAGACCTAGGCCAGGTGACATAACATATTCTGACTCTTCAAAATCTTTCAGAAGCAGTTTTTCAGCTCTTGCTTTCAGTGGGAAATGGAGGTTAGCTAATGAACTTGAACCAACGTTCCTCATTTCGAAGGCCAAGTCTGCTTTAACAATTCACTTTGGACAACTTGAGCTTGTGCCTCAGTTTACCTATATGTAAAACTTGAGGAATATCTAACCCGCAGGGCTCTGCCAGCTTTTAAAATTAATGTACTGCTTTAACATGTTCCTTGACCAAAATTAGCTCTAGATGTGCATGTGGCAACAGCTCATTAGGAAATCTGGTTGAGATTTATGTGAACAGTCAAGCCCAATGCTTTGGGCTGGTGTGCAAACGAACACTTGCATCACATAACCGAGGCTAATCAGACAGATGGGCTCCGCCAGCAGCAATGTGTCTTAGCTGTCAAATATCCTGATCTTTCCAGCCACCTACACAACACACAGCCACACATGTGAACACCCAGAGAAATTAATATGGATATTAGACTTCACCATTCATTATCTTGTCATCATTTTAAAGCCCAATTTTGAGGTGAGAGGACACATTGCAGCTTTTTAATTACCACTTGCCCCAGCTACTGCAATCACAGACCCATAAAGGAATCCCAGCATAAATTGTTTTTGCTAATAAATATCAGTCAGGGATAAATAATGGACCAGAGCTCTTTCACCTTTTTATTAATCTATGATATTTGCTGTAAAAGTCTTGATGAAGGGAGCTCTGCCCTTGCAAGCAATGAGGTGCAAAGGAATGCAGCAAGTTCTTCGGATCTGCTGGGATTAAAACTTCCAGCAATGACTGATAGGGCATCACAACTGCGTAAGCGGGGAGGTGTGAGATTCGGAACACGCCTCACCGCAATTGTGTGCGGTATTCATAAGCATTTATTTTACTTCACTTATTTTAATTTTTGCAAGGTTCATTTAGGTACCATTCACGTGCAAATCCTCAAAGGTATTTAACCTTAGGAAACAGGGACTAGATTAGGGTTGGTGTGGGGAGGAGGGGAGCCTGATTGTAACTCCATCACAAGGCACTGGAGTTTAAGAGCAGGGTAGCCACTTTGCCTTGGCATACCTGTGCATATGCCTGAGTAAACTTTAACCATGTAATATTAAGAACACTTTACTAGAAAAAGGAGTTAAATGCTCAGCTGGTGTCAGTCTGAGCAAATGGATGATTTACCTCCTGACCAACATGGAAATACGGACATGCAGTAAGCAGTGGCATTTGTGGAAACAGAAGAGAGGCTGTAGCTAAGAGCTCTGCAGCAAAAGCCTTCACGCTCATCTGTGAGGCAGTTAACAATGAGCTCTTCTCTTAGAACAGGGGATTTCCAGGTTTTGGAGAGTGCCAGATTTACCATCTTAACCTTTATGTTTAAAGTCCTTATCCACTCTTTGTCGTGCCTTTTTTGGAGTCCACACCACGTCCCACTGCCTTGCTGAAAGAACCAGTTTGAGACCAAGTTTGTTAAGGAGGCATTGCATAAAAGCTGGAGTTTGAAGTCTAGAAACAGGGCATCCCAGGACATTCACATCCGCAAAGGTCCTGATTTTACAGAAGTGTTTCTTTTCCATGTTTAGAACAACAGTGGGATCCTCTCAACCTACGGGGGCTGAAAGCAACCATGGAAGGCTACAGTACACACAGAATGACTACATCCCTGAGTTAGTAATGGCTCTGTTCTCCAGCAAACGGACAAGACAGGATAGAGCCTGAGCTATGAATTAGGGCTAAGAGTTATGAGTGTGTTTGTCAGAAAAGCAGAGAATTGAAGCATGAAATAGTAATCAATACCTGTTTTTATATAGGGATTCCACAAAATAACTAGTTTATAGAAATAGTCCTTAGTTCCCTTTAACCATTAAAACCTTCAGAAGATGCTATATTCATATTTCATTATGACACCTATATTTCACACTCATCCCACAAGAGTGCAAGCTTTCCTTTTTCCTTTTTAACTCTTTTAAGTTTTTACCTTTCCCCAACACTCAGCAAATTAAACTGCATAGAGCATACCTTCCTAAGCTGCTAAAGTAACTGAGGGTTAAAATTTTTTTAATCCTTCTCCTTTTCCTTTTTGGTTTTCTTCACTCCTGAAAAAAAAAATCCTTGAAAGTCCTCTATCTTGATGAGGATAGAATTATGTCTCAGTCTAGAGGCAGTCACAGCTCATGGCATTTTCTGACTTGTAGTAGAGGACTTTGGTCCTCCAAGCAGCACGTTCTCCTCCTGTTTCATCCTAGGAACAACCCTGAAACTTTTTAACTCCAAAATTAGAATTCTGAACTTGCTCCAGAGTGCCTCAAAACGCTGTATGTGAAATAGCTGTTTCCTGTCAGGCTCCTAAAATCCCTAGCGGTTAAACATAATTTTTTAAAGGCTTTATTTGCTATCAAGCACCTGAATCCTGTATATTTTACAAGCTAATGAGCTAGTTTTTGAGGAGAAAACTTAGCTGTTAGGAATATTAACTGAAGTTATGCTTACTGCAGGAGTGTGTGTAGGGTGCATGTGTAAAAATCCTGCTTTAATGTCTAATCTTGGAGTAAGTCCCAGAAGAGATTGATTCAATTTCCATTCATTATGAGACCAAAACTTAAAATTACTCTGATGTATAGAGACTTGCTATTCCCAGCATCTTTCAGGCAGCAGAGATTAGTGATGTGTGGCAGGGCCTACGATGACTAGTAATAAAGAGCCTTAAAATTATGGTGCAGTGTGTGCTAATGGAAAAGCTTAAGGATTAGGTTTGTGTTACAATATGGGCTCTATAAACGACAGCTTTCATTAACAGGTCTCCAAACCACAAATCGGAAACCTACAGCTGCTCATCCCTTTCATATGAAAGGGTACTTGGAAGAAGCTCTAAATTATCATTTCTGGTTTGTGTTGCCTTGGGAACTAAAGCATAAGTTTTGAATAATAATAATAAAAAAACCAACCTTAACATATATTTTCAATACAATACTTAAGGGAAACTAGAACATTTACACATTATCTGGTTTCATCTTTGCCTTAAAGGTCCTCCTCTATCCCCGACTGATGTGTTGAATAAAATAATCTTGTTGAGGCAAGTGCTATAAACCGAAAGAACTACGATGACTGTGAAACAAGCTAATCTTTCTGTTATACAGTGAGGGACTACCTCTGATCTTCAGCCACAAAGAGACAAAAAAACCTCTTGAAAAGGTTTTATGAAATTCATCTTGCTATACTGTGAAATTATGATTGTATGTGGAAAAATTCACTACGAATTAATATCTGTAACCAGCCACAGAGATACACCTAAGGCTTAGGAAGCACCTGTCCTCCTTAAGCATCAGGTTCAGTGAACTGAATACTTGCCATGGGAAGATATGAAACCAGAATACTTAGGAACACCAGAAATGCACAGCGAATCAATGACAATGCTAAATCAAATCCCAGACTGAGTAGCTCCAAGTGCTTCCTTGTGATTTAGTTCACTAAGTGTCACTTGCACTGATTGACAAAGGTTTCAGCAGGAAAGTCTTGCTTTCAACCTCAACTTCCTTGGAGATTTAAAAGGGAAGAGGTGAAGATGTACAGGCTTAAATTTGTTTCATTCCTAACAAGATCAGCTCTAGAAAGGATGGTTCAGGTGGATTCAGGAACCCGTTCCAATCCCTGCCTTGTACAACATAACTTAGCTTCGGCAGGCTCCACTTCTCCTTCTAGGATGAGACGTGGCACTTACGAAGAGCCCAGCGCCACACTGGTGCAGAAATAAGTCAGTAATTTAGATGAAAACTCTCCAATATATTTTGTATCCATCACAAAGGTTAAAAATAGGCCAAATGAAATTCAAACATTTTACAGTAACGCAAAATTTACGTTATTTTGCTATTTTGATGATTCTTAACTACTTCTTAAACATTCTTTAAAGTAGCTGAGCTGACATAGTTCAAAACAGTTATTTTGTAATTTCCTATTACATATATATTTATAAAATCTATTTTCTTTGAGTTCAGGACTAAATAAACCTGGGGTCTTGAGAATTTCTTGCCAAAAACTCATTCAGTAGGCTCTAATAAGGAGAGCAGATATCCAACAGAGGGCTGTATTTGTGAAATATCAATCAGATATCAACTGGGGGAAAGGGTTTTTTTATTTTAATCAGGACTGAATTTAGCCACTTAAATCTAACAAAGCAGCCTGAAATTTTCACAAGGATGTGTCATGCAGCTGTTCCAGAACCAGTGTGTTGAGCAAACTCTGTGGTTTTATTGTTTTTATCAGGTGCTTTTTGGAGAGATGAGGGGAAGAGAGAGAAAGATAGTATTTTATTTTGCCCAAAACAGAAACATATTTTGATTCTGTGGAATGAATAAATTAAATTTCTTATTAAAAAGAAATAAACATCAGCCTTGAGCTCAGTGTAATAAAGGCATTCAGAGCAAATGAACATTGCAACAACAAAAGTTCAGCATTCAGATTTGTCCTTGAAGTGCTGAGGATGCTGTACTTCTGCACAAATGCCCTTAGGGAACAAACACAGAAACAACAGATGCGAAGGGGATGGTGGGGCGAGACAGTTGTCTTTATTTTCCTGCAGCTTTTTCACTCTCCAGGTCAGAGACATTTTTGTTAATGATGACTTGAGAAGTCATTATTCTTTGCAGATTGTAGAATGTTGATCTAGGAGTTAAAACACCTGATGTCCAAACAGCACAGAACTGACCCCAAAGAATGCCTGAGGAAAAGGAAAAAATCCAGGATTTCTGCATAGCAAAATTTCAGAGTGAGCTTTCCCCAATAACAAATATAACAATAATCACGTATGACCAAGATAATTTTCCTGCTTTTAACTCAGTGAGTTTTAATAACTAAAGAAATAAATTATTCTACGTGGTGATCAAGCAATGGACTACATATATCAAATAAAGTGTTAACTGCATAATTGAAAATATGCTTTCAGTTCTGTTCGTGCATCAGACTATCAGTGGGTTAGCTTCCTTGTGAAAGGACCGAAGTCATGACTTCATTGACTAATTATGTGTGCGTGTGTATGTATTTTTAGAAGTTTACTGGTGTTGACATTCAATGAAGAATATGTGTGCCTCAAATTCACTTTTCAACCTAATTTTGCACTTTGCTTGATTCACAGATACTTTTGAGGCACAGTCTTGATGAGTCTTTTACTAAAGATTCTGAATTTCTAACAAACATTACAATAATTGTTGCAGATAAGGGCTGGAACAGATCTTGCATAATTGAAAAGAGCCTTGGGAGCCCCGCTAATTCCCTTCCTCTGCCTCTATCCTGTCATAATACTAAGTACTTTAAGGGGTAAGTCGTAGGAGGAAACATCATTGCAGTCGTGTGTGATTTACAAGAATGTCAGGATACATTACAGCTGGTATTTACTTCTGTGCTAATTTATTTTGAGTGATAAAACACTTGTCCTGTCTATTAGTGCCATACAGAATTAATTGTCAGTATTACTCGACGAAAGGAAAATAAAGACTTTGCAGAAAGGCAGAAGGTAATTGTGCTGCAGAAGCCTAGTGGGGTTTTCAAAAGACCCTGAAGATGCACAGAACTGCAGCACACTTTCAGTTAAGCTGCCATTTATAAAGGGGTAGAGAATGATCAGTGTATTATCATTAAGGTTAATAAAAAGTTTCCAGAGACAGCAGGAACTAGGTTTAGTAAGGAGGTCTCTTTAGGTACTGCGTTCCAAGGCATACGGATGTTCTGAGCGTGTTACAGGCATTAATTAGGATTCATTCACAGATAGTCACAAGCACATCAGCAACCCAAAACGAAGAGTTTTAAGCAATGGTTAATTTTTTAAGTCCAACTATAACCCACTAATTTTCCTTTCATAACTCGAACTTTAAATACAAGTGTGGTAAAAACCTCATCATTTTCTGGCTTAGATTATTTTAGTCCTGATGATACTTTAAATTCAACAGCCCCTAGAATATTTATAAAATTCTTAGATTTTATTTGAAATTAGGAAAAAATGTAGCTTTGCTGACTAACATTCATTTAAGGAAATACGTCTGTTTAACTTGAAACTCACTAGAGCATAAACTGAAAAGGGAAACTTATCTATAAAAGTGTTTTGTGTAGAAGACAGACATTTCACACATGATAGTCCCAAACGACATAAGCACACACTTTGGGCTATAATGCCCAACAACAGGATGTAGTCATCCTTAGGCCCATGACATATCTATTCTCTTGAACTTCTACACTGTGTTATACCTGCCTTCATCCTCTATTCCTAACTCTCTCTAAACCACCACAAAGGAAATATATGTCTGCTGTAAAACCTTAGAAATTTATACAAATTCAAGAATGGGTCTGTAAGAATGTATAGTAAGTGTTGTACAAAGCTTTCTCTTTCTATAGAAAGTTCAAATAAGAAACTTCCTCTGTCTCATTAAATCAGGAAATAGAACGTGAATGTTTGTCTCTGAAAGGTTTATTACTCTAAACTCTATTGATTAATAGTAAAACACTGCATTTCTTAATTTACAAGCAAGTAAATCAGTTCCTAACCTATTATACAGCACTACAAGAGCCTAACAGATGTTGTAATAAGTCTCTGGGACATCTGCAGAAGGGAGAAGGTTGGCCACTGGCATTTAAGTTTTCCTGCAGGTATTTTCCCCCGATTACCAGGACCTCTCCGATTGACAGAAATCCCTGCTTAAACACCAGTTGATATTTCTACCACATTAGCTTTTCTCTCCTCACAAATTTGGGCGTTTTTCAACCCATTTCCCAAATTAGTTTGTTCAGATTCCACCCCCCCACCTCAGTTTCAACTGGTCTAAGTAGGAAAGGGGGATATTCCCGCTCCTCTGTATGTCTGCTTTGCTGCTGATGCCTTGAGAACATCTAGGGCCGGTCCTTTAACAAATGTATCCCTTCTTTTCACATATCTTCTCAAACTACATGTCCAAAGTCTAACTAACAACTTTTTTGGGAGATGGGGAAGAAAAGTTTGCGCTTCCTATACAGTTCTAACAATACATTTGCAATTTCTATAACAAATTAGATTTTTAGGGTTACTTCATCACAGGTTTTTTGCTGATTGGCATCATGTCCTATCATGCAATGCCTCAAGTGGAAATGTTATCCATCCTACCATTAACAAGGCTGCAAAACAAGACTAGATACATGAGATCCAACGAGGTCAATGAGAGAGAATCTCTTAATTCCAACAGTATTAGGTCAAACCCCAAGCAAAGATAAAGGATTAAGTATTTAATGCCATGAGATCATTTTTCCTGTATCATTTACTTTCTTCAGCCCCAGAGGGAGCAATTTGTTATCAGTATGGTACTGTACATCTACAGATTCCACCTGAGAAAGTGATTTTAAAGAGAACTGTCCCAGTTCCAGTATGGAAGTAGGAGTCCAACCACTGTTTGCAGATTTACTAACACTGTGACTACAAAAATAAAAATGTATTGCCTGTAAAGCAAGGCTAAGCAAGCAGTACCAGGATGGCAATGGACAACCGAATTAAAAATGTTCACCTTTTAGTAGTCACATGGATTGTTCATAAGGAGATTATTTTTCCAGCACAGTCTAACACAATTACTCCACATAATCACTGTTACAGTTTGCCTACTGTATAAAAATTTAATGCTGTGCTCTAAAAACCATCATCTTGCAAGAGAACCTGCAATCAGGCTGAATAAGCTTCACATGAAGATGCATTTTCTCCAACTTTGGTGGATTTTCAAGCAACGAGAAATTGGAATTTTTCAATCAAATGCAACATTATATCTCAAGGAGTTAAGGGAGAGTCTTGCAGAGATACTGCCTTTTGTTGTGCATGATGTAATGGTAATACTTTAGCAAGATTTGATGGGCTTCCCCCATTTGTGCTGAAAAGATGTAGGTGTTAATATACATAAGTCTGTTACATTTCCGGCAGGCCAGAGACTTTGAGGTGGAAGTTAGCCTAAGTAAGTCAGTGACTTATCAAGCCACTTTGTGCCCGGTGTGAAACAATGACTTGCTCCATTGAGCGTGACTGAACACAGCTTTTGTTAATGTGAGTGGTTTCTAATAACCAGGAAGACCAAAGGGGTCATCATCAAACCTAGAAAGCAAAGATATTTATCTGAGATCAAAGAGGTGAAACACCAGTTCACAAGTTACTGTTTTACAATCTTTTATTGGAAATTACTAAATGCTTTAGTGTAACACATGGTTGTAGCAATTTTTTAAGGTTAAAAAGAAGTCCTACTGAGTTATTATTTAAAACAAATACATTTCTAAAGACTATTAAATACCAGAATTAATTATTAATTAAGCTTTTATGGTGCCAAATCAAGTATTCAGACTCCAGGAAATTTCAAACCTTGAGTATTCTTCAGTTGTATTAACTCAGCTACAATGAACACTGTATTTATTGATGTCCTAAACACTTAGTATTAGACAATTCGAATGTCTTTCTCAATACAGAAATTACAGAAGATGAACTGCTTTATTATCTAACCATTCTACCTACACCCTGAGGACCTCCTTCCTAAGCTCCCTGCAATCACAACCTATACCACATGCCAAGTCCTTTACTACACTCACTTCATGGATGTCTCTCCTTTGCCATGGACTGGGGCAGCAGGGATGTTATAAAATATAATGTATCAGCCTGTTTAACACAGGAAGCATTTGTTAAAGAAAACAAACAAAACCACAGACACAAGCTGACAGGCTTCCCACACAGCTTGAGCTACAGATTTGTCTTTTTTTTTTAAATCTAGAACTTCTGGAGAGCCCGCAGAGACATCTTGTGCCTGGATAATATATAGCAAGTCATCAGTACAAATGCAGGGCCATGGTCCTTCTTCTTCTTTGCTCCAATCTTCTTGGAACACTAGAAACATAGACAGCTGGCACTTACCAGCATCATGGCTTGTGACTGCAAGGTTATCTCCCTTGTCTTTAGATGGATCAAGAGAAGATGGTAGTGGAAGCTCCTGCTACTATGCACCCAGATTGGCCATAGTAGCACCCAGTCTTTTTTCATCAGGTAGTATCTACTGATATTTCTGAGTCATCATTTCTTATTCAATAAAATGTCTTATCTAATAGCTACCGGTAGGCATTGATTCTTGAATCAAACATCACTATGTTACATGCTGGTAACTGCATTGCAGCAAGGAAACCTTTGGACAATATTACTGAGCTTTGAAACCAAACACTCAGATTCCTATCTGAGTGCTCTTTTTTCAGTAGGAATTCTTGGGTTTAGGCACAAAACAGGAGTTAAACAGCATGCCAGTATTTGAGACAGAGTTTAAATATTTCAGGCAGTGACGGTGAGATGAAGTACAAGTGTTGTGAGCTGACTGGAGCACCCTGAGACTGGTTTAGCCGTAGGCAGCAAGAGGGGCTCTAGGCTACCTCAGAGGTCAGAGCCATACTGAGATTGTTTCCTGTTAAACTAATTCCTCAGAGCATGAAAAAATTTCCCATTTCCCCATGTTAAATACCCATCTCCCACTCAAAACTAGACACTATTCTATAAAATTGATATTTATATTATATTGGAAACTCAGGGTCAAATTATGCTGTCACTTATTTTTCAACAAACCTTTTAGAAGATGGCCTGATTCCACCTGAATAATTAAAGCATTCGCTGTTACTCTAGGATACTCAACATAGCTGTAGCATTGGTATAACTGCCTTTGTCTAAGCATATAAAGACAGGAAGGTCTGCAGGGAGAGGTGCAGGGTGTGACATAGCCCAGGACTGCTCCACACCAAGGGGCACTGTGTCTACAGTACTACAGAAAGCAGTGCGGGAGAGTTAGCCCCAAGGACAAAACAGCTGCCTGCTGACAGTACCTGCGAGAGCACGCTCCGAGTGGTACGACAGCAGCTGGTTTCTCAGAGGACTCATTGTATATCCCAGTGTCCTTGTTCTTAGAGGACCTTTTGCAGTATACCTGCTGTTGGGGCAGGCACCCCAACAGTGCACCCCACTCTGTGCAGCCTCTGACTACTCCATTTGCCTTAGGATTTTTAATGTCAGGCAGACAAAAAGAGAGGGTTTTGGTTTGTTTGTTTGTTTTTTAAAGGACCCAACATCACTGGGTACAGGATAAAGACAACTGCTTGGACACCCTGAACTCTGGGCTAGTTCACGCTCTCCAGGAGAAAGAGAATACAAGGGTTCTGACTGCCCTCCTACCGAGGGTCCCCTGGAGCTGATCCTCCTGGTGCACTTGATTAAACAGCCATTGTGAATTACAGACTTTTGTGAAGTACAGTTTTCTCCCTGTTTTCTCCCTGGTTCATTATTTACTCCATGTCTATACTAGCAGCAGACTATCCTGCCCTCTCTCTAGCTGTATTTTATTCACTCACTGGCCAGTGAGGCTAAGCTACATTCACTGCTCTTTCAGTCCCTGGCTACCCACTTTGAGGAAACAAACAGGTTCATAGGATACTTTGGGTCCTGCAGGTCTGCAGTCAAAGTCTAGAGAACCCATGTGAGAAGCCTATTTTTCCCTCATGTAACCATGGGATCATACTGTACCCCAAAGCACCCCCCCTCTGAATAGTCCACATAACATCCAATGGAGGTGGACAGGAAGATTTCTTGTGCACATGTAGTACGTTCACAAATACTACCCAAGAGAGCTCTCCTGATGCCATTTGTAAAGGTGATCAATAAAGTTTTGCTACCATTTGCTTAACCACTAACTGTGAAACCAAACTGACCAGTAGAGATGTGGCGTCATGAACCCAACACAACAGCTGCCATCACACAACCTCCCTTATTTCATGGCAATATTGTGCCAAGGCTTAGAGAAGCTATTTTTGTGCTCAGTGTTACTGCTACACAAGATGATAATTAAGAAAAGCATGTACTGGACTGGAAGGAAATGTGTAAGAAGCTCTGGAAAAGTAGCCCTGAAGCTATACGAGCAATGAAAATGAAGTTCTGTTACTCAGAGCCAAAAAAGTGAGGTCACAAAAGGTGAGGTTGGCACAGAATTTACTTATCCCCACTCTCATCACAGGAGGCTCCTTAAGATTATCACCGGCTCAAAGGTACATTAATCTTTCAGAGATGAGAGAGGAATGAAGCAAGTGATTTTTAAAGGTAGACACATGAAGTAATTGTAAGTTTGCCTGGACAGGAAAATGCCACATGTGTTCTCCCTCTTTCTTCTGGAAAGAAAAATACCAGCCTCTTGACTGAATGTGGCAAGTGACAATTTCAGAATGGCTCTTGACCTGTCTGGTAAAAAGTAGATGAGACTGGCCAGAGAAAAAAGTAGGAGAGATGCTGAATAACAGACAAAGTCAGAGGGTTCCCACCTGGGGACTTGTGACAATGCAGCCAGCATTCAGGAGAGTAATAACTGTGATGATGTAAACAAACAAACAAACCCACCTGGAAAATGCTTGCATAGTTGGCATTTTGGACGGATGCAGAAACAATAGGTTTAATTCCCATCTGTGTAACAACCTTCTTTGTAAACCCTTGGACAAATAAATGAATTTCTTTGCACTTTAGTCCCAAACCTCTGGAATAGGCACAGTGATATTTACCTTTCTGTGATCTAACCAAAAGCTCTTTGGAAAGGGAGTTGTCTCCCACTACCAGTCAATGGAGCAGATAAAAACATCTGCCAATTTGTCTAGCTTATGACTTGATTTCAGAGTGCCACATGTTGAGCTGTTGCAGTCTTTGTTAGAAAGCACAGGTCAGCTTTGCACCTTAAACAGCAGCTGAATAGTTCACTTAACCAGCTCGGTGAAGATTCCCCTGGGGTACCACACAGGTATCCTTTCCCTCTCATGGAAGGAGGGGGATAGACCTAGCAGCAAGGATTCATAGCTGAGACATCTCTACATTCCAGTTGGCTGCTACGGTAGCCAAGCCTCATCTAGAGCAACTATTAAAAGTTGAAGGTGGTATAACATAGTCTGCAGGACACCACTGTCCTGCATCAAACACACCTTACAAACACAAAACCCCAAACCAAACACAAGAAACCAAAAAAACCCACCAAATAAAGAAAACCCCCAAACCAAAAACCAAACCCCAAACAAAAAAAACCCCACAACACCAACCCCCAACATGAACAGTATTTCTCAACCAGTTCATATTCTATCAGTTGAGAGCACCAATAGAAGTTGGGTGCGCTGAAGATATCGGGTGTCTGTCTAATACCATTAATTTCCTTTTCAGAAAGAAGACAGTCAGACTCTTTTGGTATATACATCTGCATCCAGACTGCTTTAGTCTACATGATTTCAATGGTCAGGCACCTACTTTGAGTAATGTTTTTTCTATCCTTAATGGATATTCACAGTAGAAAGCTATGTCTTCCTGTCAGTAGGTAAATAGGTTGCTTGCGTGGATTGTCACAGTCACGTTGAGCACTCTATAATACTTTCCCTTCCAGCAAAAAGTATTTGTTAGTAACCATAGAAAAAGAATCTGTGTAATAGCCAAACAGGCACAAAAGGAAAATTATTTAGCTTTAATTATTTCCACACTTGCACGATATTTACACAAGCACAATTTTATTAGGCTTGATTTTCTCCTAGGATATTTCTGTGTCTGCTATAGTGATTTCAACAAAGGGAATTTGGAGAGACGTTAAAGTGTTATTCTGGTTCATTCACATTTTACACAGGGGGAAATTGCTATCCAGAATGCAACGCTGTGGATTTTACCCAACATTGGAGTTATTCCTGATGTACAAAACAGAAATCCACTGAGATTATGCCGATGTTAAGTTTGCATAAGGTCAGAATCAGGCTTTTTGTTGCTGGAGAAATTTATATGTTTTTGCTTCTTAAAAAAGGGATAACAACAACAACAATCCACCCATCATTTCCAGCAGCATTTCACTTTTAAAATATCACATATAAACCTGAAACAGCATAGGGCAATTTGTCTTTGGACTCACACAGAGCTCTACTTTCTTGATACAAATTAGCTTTATGGAACCAAAGCTCCACTGAAAATAAAAAGATTTTTTTAAATTATTTTTTTAAAGGATGAAGTACTTTGTACAGGATGAAGGACAGAAAATGGGATTTTCTTCAGAAAACACCAGAGATGTTGCAGATAACTTTTTAAAATGAGAACCCTAACAAAACTATTGTTTGTATCAAACAATCTCATTTGGTTTGTTATATCAATGTGACTGATATATCAATGTTCAATTATATCAATGTTCAATTATATCAATATATCAATTATATCAATGTTCACTGATCTCTGTCATTCCAACCTTGCAAGGCTTAACTTGCATGATCTTGATGGGACTACTAAGAAGTTGAAAATTACAGGAATATAGTTTACAATGCAAATCTCTTGCTGGCTTTCACAGGCACTCTAAGGCTGGCTCAAGAATCCACATACACACTCAGCAGTTGAAATTCATGACAGATTAATGGAACAAGTTATATCTGAGCACTGAAATGCACAGAGTACATCATCACATCAAAGTCAGCAAGACATTCAGAGGAGGACAGGAACCAAACATACTTTCATTGCAGGCAATGTTAAATATTGAAATTTCATTGTTTTGTACCGTGTTGTACCATGAAAACCATCTGACGTCTCATCTAGTAACCCAACGAAGTATAAAAAAACCCCAAGCAAAACATCTATCTACCTTTTAAGCAATCTATTTCTAGAGTAGATCAAGTAACCTGTTCCTCTCTGAACAAGTAAAGCTCATCCTTACAGAAAAAGATCAGTGGTATAAGTCAGCATAACTTTGGGTATTTGAGGAACTGTGCTTATTTCCCAGTTGTCTTTTCAATGCTGTTCTGATGGTGATACAGAAGGGGAGGCCTGTCTCCAAGATACGGGCATTTTAACGTGTCCCTATAGCGTACATCGAGCCTACCTCTGCCTCCCCATCCTCTCTTGCTAGTGCAACAAGTAGGTGCAGTGAAGCAGTATGTTGCCACTGAAGTGCAGTGGGATTCAACGATTTGCAAGGTACTTGTAAGCAGCAAGTACCCATTTCCTGCCGATTCCTGTGATGAAAAAAGACCCTAGCGAGGCTGTCAGCTTTGCTCAGTCCCTCTACAGAGATAGAGACTGCATTTGCTACAGGGAAAAGATGGAGAGCAGATGGGAGGTGGGCAAGCATGGAATGGGGAGGACCCAAAAATCTGACAGTTTGCCTCTGCAGATTATTTTATTCTTGTCCTTGAGGCTTTGCCTGCAACACTAAAAAACTCTAAGCCAGCCCCGGGTATTCTCCTTTCAGTACTCTATACTAATCAAGTAGTCTGGCTTTAAGACATACACGCCTAGCCAATGACATGCCTGCACAGTCCGCGTATGGTCGCTGTATGTCTGCCGTTGCGGCTGGCTTATAAACCTCGAGGTGCTGGGCAGTGGGTGAGTTTCAGCCACAGCTGCAGAAGCTGAAAGAAGTCCCATCCAGTGAGTACTTCGGTACTGTAAGTAGCCACTTTTTGCCTTAGAAAAAACACTGTTTAACTTCTCCCTGGGAAACAGTTCCTGCACCACTTCAAGCAAGTAGGGCAGTCTTGAAATATCTCAGAAGCTATATCCAGGCCAGCTACAGAAGCTACAACAGACAAGGTGGGAATTTCGTAACATGATCAGAAACTGCTTTGAAACAAGGTGCATGAACATTTTAGGTGAGTACTAGGGGTAGAGCCAAGTAAGAACCCAACAGCTTGCTGTTGTCAAGAGCAACCCCACTTCCCCCACACGCAACCATTCCTGAGGTCTCCCAGTTTCTCTCATCTCTCCTGTATATGTACAGCACTTGCTGTTTTCTGGCATGTTAGAGCTCATACAATGTACTGACATATCTAAAACGATTTTTTTCCAACAACAAAATTCCAAAATTTACAAATCCAAGAGACATAATTCTAAGGATGGGGTGAAAGAGATGGAAACCAAGTTACCTCATGACAGATTTCAGCTCTCTTTAAAACCCAAATTTAAGAGGTTTGGTCTATTCAAGTTCCAGTCCTTTGCCTTTCCAATAGCAGTGGCATTCGCATCTCTATGCTGTCTTTAGTGAAGAGTTTGCATCCAAAAAGCTCACCCATCTCATAGAGCATTGCAAGAGACTGAAGTAAATCAAAACAGCATTTGGGTCAGTTGGTAATTTACTTTGGCACAAGAAGATTAAAAGCAGTTCTCATCTCTTTTGTATATTCATCTATTTTGTAGCTTCCATGCCATACAGTTTCCACTCTGAGTAGAGATCTGCCAAACACCATAAATCTTTATGAGAAAAAATTATTGCACTGACAGAATTAGACAGCTGGATAAATGTAGATTCCCCAGCAGCTTCTCATGGTCCTTGCTCCAGGTGCAGGATTCCTAAAAGTCTATGACGTTGGAAGTATTTGAAAGGCATAGTGATCTGGTACAGCCAAAGCAGACCCATCTGACAAAGCGTACCTCCTTTGGAACGAGTAGCTCTGTCCACTTACACCTAAGCTGTTGGTTGGCAAGAGCTGCTTTTTATCAACATCATACATAATTATGCTAGCAACATAATTATGCATAAATGCATCATATTGAATACCATTGTTCCTTAATTTAAATCCAGGCTTTCTCATCACAAAATATGTGCCATGTGGCTTTGCTATCGGCACTTGTGCACAGCTCTAACCACCTCACTTCCTCACCTGCATTAACTCCTAACGGGCCTTCCTCCCTCCTGCCTTAAAGAATCTCTCCCAGCACCACATTTCATCCTTAGTAGCAAACTCGCAGCACGTATGCTGCATTTGGAACGAGACAAGCGAGCTAGTGTGGCTAGATAGAGCTGAACTGACGCTAATGCAACTGAGTAACACAGCTTGTTTGGCAGGGTAAGAGCCTTGCCTTTATTCCCTTTTGTTAATAGCTATGTACTCCCATACACAGAGTTTGATAAGAGACCTTAACCGTAGACATTATATCATCCCTAAGAAACTATCCCATAGAATTCAGGGGAAATTGGCAGATATTGAATTAGCTGACATTCTTATTTATTCTGTGAACTATACGTTTGAAGCCATAGCTGACTGTGATATTCCGATGGTCGATGCGTGCTTCTCTATTACTTTCCATCTGTTACATACTGAACAAAAGGCTAGAAAGTGCAGACATCAAGGGGAAAATTTCTAGTTCCACTATACTAGCTAAAAGCTGTCTGCTATTGAAAGCAATGATAGGTAATCTATAAAATAATTTCAACAACCCCACAATAAAAGAATCCCACTATCAGTGCAACCCAATAGTACTAGTGTCTGGAAGAGAATTTATTCAACAGTGAAAGTTAGTCCACAAAAAAAAAAATTATGTTTTTGCAACATAATACAACATAAACCACATGGTTTCATGATGTATAGACCAGCATCTTTGGAAATCACTGTGGAAGAATTAAGGAAGTTTCAATCAAGATCAAAGTTTGGGTGACATCACAAGATTACATATGAAGAATAAAACTGCCTACCAACAAAGGAACACTGTCTAAACCAAGTTTAAACAGTTGGACAAACACTCTGGACAAGGAGCCCAACTTAACCCACTGCATTTAGGATAAAATAAGTTTTCAAGTCACCCTGCAAACCAAGTCAGACTTTTTATTCTGTCTTATCAAGTGCAACCAGAAATTCAGAACTCAATTCTTTGTCCCTAGTAACTGCTGTAGCAGCAAACTTTCAATATCTTTCTACCTTTTCATGTTTGGTGATCAACCAAGTTAGGAACAAGTCCCTGAGATTGTTTTCACAGCCAGCAGAGGCAGTACAGACGTGTACCTTCAGCATGTCCCTTATGCTTTCAAATCATAGAATAGCAAATATTAGCTCTGTTCTGCCAAGAGTTTCCCTTATGGTAGCATATTCCTAGGTTATAGGAGCCAAACAGATCATTTATGATGCAGAACCAATATAGAAAGCTTTACACAGAATGCCAAATCCTGCCCTCTATTTATATTATTTGGTAAACTGGGATTTCTTCTGAATGCTGACACAATCTATGAAATTAAAGGGCCTGCAATAGCCTTTATTGTAAAACTCGCAACTAATATTTATGACCAAGCCTATTATTAGGGATTTTACAGTGAATTAAGGACCTGGCAGGGTTAGGTTTACAGTTGGACTTGATGATCTTAAGGGTCTTTTCCAACCTGTATGATTCTATGATTCCCCATATACTTTCCAGACAAGTATGACCATATACAGTAGTAATTATGTTACATGGTAGGGAATGACAGAAAAGAGAAACAAGATTAAGAGTTTGAAAGTGTCCTTTTGTCTTTTGAAGGACTCATTTATTGGTCTACCACAGTGTTACCCAGTATCATCAATACAAAATGTAACTATGAGTATTGTTACTGCAGCTGCCAAAAACTGGCTGCATCATTCCTAGGAAAATGGGGGTAGATTCAACCTTGGAAAGTGAATTAAGGAGCAATTCTAACACACTTGTATAGTTCTAGGAGACCCGTGAGAGCAGAAGGGTTGAAGCTGTGTTTTGCTACACAAGTGGATGGTAGCTGGCAACTAGAAGCTGAACCATTCTCAAGGGAAAGCAAATTTAGAGTGACACAAATTTTGTAAGCAAGGCATGCAGAGAATGGAGCACCATCCTCTCACATGATTAATTGTTCCACAGGTCTGTTCGCCACAAGGCTCCGAATCAAGATGGATTCGGAGGCTGACGCAGAATTGAGCTGGAGTTTTCTTCTGAAATCATCTTCAGAACCACACATGCAAGCTACCTATGTATCTGCTCCAGCATCCAGCTGGGCAGCTGGCAATGCATTTGTCTGTAGGCGCTCGGCCATGAGTTTGCATGCCTGAACAACGCAGAGAGTTCCGTGCGGAGATACTCAGGGCGAGCTCTGAATGAGCCGCGCAGTGTCCACGCAGCAGGCCATGGTGCCATACAGACGCACTAGCCTGAGCCGCAGAAGCTGCAGAGCAAGGCGCTCAGCCTGAGCTAACATGACATGGCTGACCCGTGCAGAGCGGCTGCTTTCTGCTTTGACAGCTCTACAGAGGGCTGCATTGCACCGCGTAAAACTAGCCTGACACGGAGTTAGAGACCCCTGAGAAAAAGAATCACAAAGATTACCATGAGTTATTCATGTTAACTTTGCTTATTTTAGGAAGCTTTTTTTTTTTTTACTGCAAAGAACATTTCTCTACTGCTCTAAATTGGGAACTAATGCTAAGTGGAATGAGTGAAGTGAGAAAGTTTGGTGTCAGATATTTCAGCTATGGCTTCCTAGAAAGTCAGAAACACTTTTCTATGATTTAGTGCAATAAATTAAATAGTTATACTCAGAGAATTTCATGTCGTAGGTATAAATGAGGCAGCCTTGTTAATCCAGACTGATATGAAATTGCCCTTTAAATAGTGTTAGAATTCTTTTAAATCATTTTTCTTACTCACAGCTGTATTTCTATTCTTTAGTTAAACAGGCTGGGAAAGTATTAAAATAGAAGGTACTTTTTGCTAATAATTACAATGATGTCTTTATCATCTGAGTCAAGATAGTTTCTGCAGGGTTTTATAAATGATTTTGCTCCAATTCCAAATAAATGCCCAGATTTTGATATTACAATGGAGTGACTCATCATGCTAAGTGAAAACCGCTTTTTACTTCTCTAACACAGGACAAAGAAGAGACCTGAAAGAGCAAGAGAGGATAAAGTTCAAAGAGGGACAGATTATCGTAGCCTGAAATGTTTTAACCACTGCCAGAGCCCATGTAACAAATCACACAGGCAAAGGCCGTAACAGCACAAAACTTTCCAGGAACTTTGCTTTATTGCCTTGACTGCCACCTGTTTGTACACTAGACACTGGTACTATCAGTTTACACCCCTACAGCCAAGTGCCCTCCTTCAACAGTTCCACAGACATCAGCAGCTCCAAGCTGCAACGCCCGCCGAGTGCCCGGCACCGTGTGGTTCACCGGTACAGCCAGCCTGTCCAAAACAGAGCAGCAGGAGAGCTTCACTCTGTTCTCCGCTACACGAGACTAAACACCAGGTAAGGCACAGGTTTCAGAGCCGAAGACGACTGTTCCCACCTCATTTCTGTTTCTCCTGGCCTGCACCAAAGCTCTGGGCAGACAGATTCAAGCGACACAACCAGATACCAGCTGATAAGGAGGTGTGGTCGAGCCTCCCATCCTGAACTTCTTCCATGGTCTCCCCCCTCCCATCTGCTGCCTCGTATATCCTTTCTGCTCAGCTCTTGGGCAGCACAGGTTCAGTGGGACCTGGGAGAGGAGGAGTTACAGAAAAGCAATGACAAGCACCGCAACTAACAGAAACGTGAAGCTTACAAAGACATTTCTGGCCAAATATATTCCATTTACAGGGAAACAGCCAATTCAACAGCCGGTTCAATTTAGCAGACTGAGGAACCCGGCTCTTTGATTCCTCGTCTGAATCTCTGCAGAGTCAAACATTAAAAATGATTCAAGGCAGAGATAACGCAGTTTCAGTACTGGCAAAACCGCTTCAGCTGCTCATCATTCAGATATATTTTTGAATTCCTGAGCAGTGTAGGAAGCAGCAGTAAAGCTTGTAGTTTGTGCCTGGCCCAGTTACAAATGGAGACAAGCTATTACTTTCTCTTTCCAAGAATTCATTCAATTGAATCCAATTTTGAAAGCTTTGGAGAATAATTTGAAATATAAGGAATTTTAGGTTCCTTCTGAGCCTTCACAGCGCCTTGACATTGGCATTATTCATCCACATCTTGCCAGTAGCTTGGAGGCTATAAATTCGAGCAGAACTAATAGCAAAACAGCTTCTTTGATTACATTGTGAAGGTGTAGCTTGTGTAAGCAAATATCCAGCAAACATTCTCACTTCTGTGAAGCTCTTACAGATACTTACTTCAAGTGGAAGTATTTTTAGTATAATTGCCATTAAATGAATTATAGGAAGCCAATATAATTTTATAACTGGTGAAAAATATTGCTACTTTACATCATTAAAATGATTTTTAGAACTGCTGCAATCACATTTTGCCTATATATTGTCTGTCAATATATCTGAGATTCATAAAAATAGGCCAGTTTCACAGAACACTTGAAATATAGTTTATGTGCAGCCAGAGACATTTTATAATCTGCAATATGCGCTTTTCATTCTTCAGCACGTGCTCATCGTACCATATACAACACATACTGGGAATACAGAGCTTTTTCCCTCTGCATTTACTGCAATGTCATTTACCAATGACATCGTGTCAGGTATTCAGTTCTTTAAGCATGTCTTTCAGCCCGGACATGGCCTATCTGTGGAGCTACAGCAAAACCTTTGGAAGATCAGCACAAAGTTATACTGAGAGATGTTATCTCCACCAGCCCTTTATCTGGCACAGATCATTTTCCCTCTCATAACCACCGATCCATGTTTTCGGGGCAGGCAGAGTAGAAACTCCATACACAGCCTGTCCTTGCCTTCCCACTCGCCACCTGCTCGCTTGATAGGGGACATAGCAGCCACGAGGATCTCGCCGTCTCTGATGAGCTGTCCCTTGCAACGAAGCTAATCAGGGCAGGGATGCTGGAGTGACTTTCCTCTTCTACCTTATTTCCCTGCAGAAATGCCAAATGCAAGTTACCCTCGCACCCAATATGATTAATTAGCAAACCAGTGAGTCTGAAAATCTATACATGATGACAGATGGTGGGGCTCTCAGGAGCAAGCAAATAGGACTTTGCTTCCTGTTTGTTTATTACTGGAAACAACATTACCAGCCTAATGCTCACACATCCCCAGAAGACATTACTCTACAGTTAAAAAGGACTGTCTATAGCTGCTGCAATGGGTCCCCTTACAGGCTGGCACACGAGTGCCTACGAGGGTCTGTATGGCAGACCACTCGTCCCACCCGCACAGATGTCGGCTGTCTTTTACAAATAACAGCTCGGCAGGATGTGGGGAGAGCAACAGAAGGCAGCCTGGGAGGTAGAGGAGCTGAAGCAAAAGCAGACCCCTTCTGAATAATCAGGAGAAAGAGGTGGCAGTAAAAAAACCCCCATAATCTAATGCCTACTGCTCTCTGTCATCCAAGATGACCCATAACTCTGTTTATAAACCATGCAGAACTTATTTTCTTCAATATTTTTAGACTGGTCATGAACTGTTGGCTCAATAATTTGACAGTTTAATTCACAGGAGAAAAGGGAGGGGGAGAAATCATCCCAGAACACTAATGAGTGCTGGGAGACACAGGATTTTGATGAGTGGCCCACTGTTGGTCTTGCCATGCTGGCAAAGGGCAATCTCAACAAACAAGCATAAACCAATTCATGGCACTAAACACAGCAAGAAAAATAAAACTGTCAGTGTTATTTTGCAGAAGAAAATGCTTAAAACAATGAGCTTTAATATCTAAGCTCAGCACTGATGGCCGAGTTTGCATTTGTACTCTGTTTCAGTGGGGAGCAATCTTCATCTCGCTTGAGCAGTCAATGGAAGAGAAATGATTGACTACTGTCATTGCTTATGTAAATGGCTAGCAAAGGCTATAAAGATGTAAAGATGAGGGACATCAGCAGGCAAAGGCAGGCCCAAGCCATGTCCATAGAATCAACAGCCAAAAAAATCCTGAAAACAACAAACAAAAATACCCAACAACTGCCCCAAAAAACAAGCCCTTAAGAAGAAAAATAATGCATGATTTTAAATAAAAAATTCCTTTTCTCTGTTGATAATTTTCTCTTTGGCTCTGCAGTGATTCTGTTATCAAGCTTCCCTAATGACAAAGAAAAATAAATGCTTGTTTGCCATTCTTTTATTTCAGATAATCTACTCTAATTGGGTGTTTTACTGAGCAATCGATTGTACTTCACTCACTTTCCTGGATTTGAATTACAGAACCAGGAGTGAAAAAAAGCTAGCTAGTTAAGACTAAGTTGTTGTCATCCTAGCGTTAGGATGAAGTTCACCCTGGGCAAAGGATTCCTTTACAGCATTTAAGCCCTATTCTGAGTAGTGAGAGATGAGATCTCGTGCTCCTCTTCTGCATAGAATTGGAGCCATCCATTCTTAACAACCAGATCCGAGGAGTTTTGGTGAAGTGAGCACGATCACCCATAGGAATGACATCCCACACAGAAGCATTAAGGACTCTCTGTCACTTTTTAAACTGCATGTGGTTCTTCACATCCAGTAAAAGGTGGATGAGCTACTTACTGTAGCCATTACAAAATAAACTGTTGTAAAAAAATGTCAGGAAGCACAGTGAAAACAAGTAGAGTGAAGAAATAGCTAAAGTCCAATACAGTATTGCTATATAGTTTATATACAATACGCATCGTACAAAAGATGCCATATTTATGATTTAATAGTTTACTATTTTAAAAGTTAGAATTAGCTTCCAATGCATCCTATTAGTGAAGCTGCAATGTGTTAAGTTAATGTGTGAAGGCATTTTTAATATTAGGCCTAGCTACAATTTCCCACAAAATGGAATGGAGAGAAAAAAAAAAAAAAAGAGTTTGTAATATATGCCACCACAACGGACAGTTACAATGTTTTTTATGATTCTCTTGTAATAGAAATATCAAGTCTGTGGGTAAGCACTGTAATTGTGGGTAAAAGACAGCAATATTTTATATTATGTAAAGAACCAGAATATGTTTCTTGGTCTTAGATTCATCCCAGTTCTTTACTGTATTGGAGCAGCAGAAAGGGATGACTTTGGCATTTATGGAACGTCTAATATAATCTGATAAGTGATATTTGTCTCTCATCGCTACCGGCAGCCAGCCAAGTTTTGCAAGTGCCAATTTAAACATTTGCCTGAAACAGGCATGTAAAGCACAATGTTTGGTTCTGTTTGCAGCTATCAGACCAAGTGGCCCCCCTGCGACTGCATGATCAGAAGTATCTATAAAGGAAGCCAAAAATCTTACAGTAATCACAGAGCTGGTAAAACACTGGTGGCCAAATCCTCAGCTCTTGTAAATTTGTATTGCTAGGTTGGAAAATCCACAAGGTACCTAACTACCATTATAGAGCAGACCTTACGTGTCTAACCTTTGTCGCACTTTGCTACCTTGACGTATAGAAACCAAATCCTTGGGTTACATTCTCAAGAACACCTGTAAGTCCTATTTTCAAAGGCAATTTAGGCACTCAGTTTCTAAGAATTACTATGGAATTTTAAAATAGGTAGTATTTAAAAAGCTTTGTTGTGTTCTTTTTTTTAAATAAACAAAATTAATTATCAGACCCATACCACATCTCAAAAGACAGTAACATGGATGAAAGCTTAACTAGCATTTGAATATTACGCTGCACCTCAAGTGAGGAAAAATACCTTGCAGTTCAGTTTGCACACAAAGAAATCCTTTTTGATGGGAAAAAAAACCCAAATAAACTTAACCCTGCGTCAGAAAAAGCAGAATAACAAATTTCCCCTTCAGCTTGTTGTTAAAATAATTATACAGAATTTCTAGATACCTGTTACACTCTTCAAAAAAGTCATGCATGCACTTGAGATGGCTCCATACAGTCAGTGTAATACTCCACTCATTAGGGGACAGGTTGACTTGAAAGGCTAAGTTAAAAATATATTCATATAATAAGGTTGGGGGGTTTTGTCTTGGTTGCAGTTAAAGCTACTGAAAGAGAGACTCAGGAAGGTAAATATTCTATAAAACTTACTAGCACAAGGTTCAGCTTGGTGTGCCTATTTTTCTTCTCATGACAAAGCTACTTATTCATCTTCACCTTAAAGATTCAGTGTGTTGTCTCTTATTTCACTGCTAGCTCTGGAATATACTGGAACACAATCATCTTTGTGGTTACAAGCAGACTTAGAAATTGCTGCCTCTCACTGTGTATTTTCCATTTCAGGGAAAGAATATTTCGTTTCTTTCATTTAGTCCATTTGCTTCAGGATCTTTGAAAGTACAAGTGAATGTGAAAGTCCGAAGAAGGAAGGCGTTTGCTTTCAAAACAGCAGATTTGAATGGTTAAATGGTGTGGAAATAATTTACAGTATAATTTTTCTTCTTTATGCCTGTGTCTCCTGCCCATTATTGGAAGCTCTGTCAGACATGGACTGTTTCTTATCATGGGGTCTACTGTAAAATACCAGAAGTAGAAGAGGCATGACATTTGCTATAGCAGGCTCTCCAACAGATTCTCTGCTTTTCTGGTTTTTCAAGTCTCCAAGGCAGCGAGTTCAGTATGTCTAATAAACAGTAATTAAAGGCAGGGGTAAGGAAGAATAGAAACAGGAGACGTTTTGCTCGAGAGAAAGGAAAGGACAATACCATCATTTTTAAAGCAGGTATATTAAAATGATACCTGCTCTGGCTTTGTACCAAGCTGCTAGCGGACTTATTTAAAAGGAACAAGTCATTTTAATTAGATCTCCCTGGACTCATGAACATGTGGGTCCCGGGGGGGGCGGGGGAGAAGAGGGAAATAAATATATATAAACTTAAATGAAGAGCAGGCTGGCCTTGTTGCAAGCTATCTCAGCTCTGCCAGTAATCACTTTCAACAATACAAGTCCACAGTGACCTCTGTTGTTCCTTTCATATTGGAGATTAAAAGATGAAGCACTCGTACTGCGGCTGGTGAACATGCTGCGAGCTGGGAAATCAATGACTCTTTCAGACAGGTCTCTGTGCAAAAAAGGTTATCAGACATGAAATAATTAATTTTAATTCAACTGTTTAAAAATAGATGCTGCAAAAAGAAAAATGGCCTTTCCTGATAAAAACAAGACAGATTTTTTTAATGCTAGCATTTCCTTCATGACATCAGATGTCTCTCACTTTAGAAGAGAACTTAAATTATATTTTTGGGTTTTTTCCATTTCTTTTCTGTTTACATACTCCTTTAATGCACTAAATCTACTTTGGGAAGGAGAATTTCAAATAGTCCCCTACCTACTTGGATGTTCTACAGTTTCTCAAGGGTAACTATCTCCATCATCATATCAAATAAAGCCTATGAGCAGTGGGTCTTCATAGACAAGAACATATCCAGAAAGGCAGCTTCACAGGGTGGTGAAGGATTAGAACAGAACTGTCCCCGAGTTACTTCTGATATGTTAAGCAGCTACGTATTTCATCGATACCTGCAACTTCTCCTTTTATTGCACCTGAAGACTGTTAGGAAAACATGCAACATTTTCCTGTACTACAGATACAGACTGTTCTCTGTCTTCAAGGTCACCGCAAAGTTGGTATAACAGCCGAGTGTCGCATTTCCTCTAGGAGGCAATATATGGGCAAGGAAGTTGAAATCTCTCTTGTCTGCACATCAGGCTTATTAGTCATACTATGAATGCAGCACGCAGGGGTTGGATACACGGATGCGAGGCTGGTCTCAGTCATACTCAGCCTTCCTCGACATTTGGGTTGGAGTAATGTTTTTCCCATAGCCTAACACCTTCTGCGTTGCTGAGATTTAAAAGTCAACATCATCTGAACCTGGAATTGAACCAACGTCATTTGAATGCTCCAGCCCTGGTCTCTGAAAGGGGGACCTTTGAAGGCTTGTTTGCCTTCTGTACTATACCAAGCTGCTAAGGAGTGATAAGCAATTCAGCATGAAAAGAAGCTCAAGACAGCATTTATTTTTCCTTCATGTGTAACAATAACAAACTGTATATTGATCCCTTTTTTGGAAAATAGCCTCCATTTATGATTTAGGAACAGCAGCCAGGCTAATTGCACATTGCAGTTTGTTGTGTGACCTTCTACTTTTATCTTTCCTGGCCATTTCTACAATTCCTCCAGAGAGCACAAAATGTTTGAGTAGATGATACACCACAGAACTGGATACAGAGGAACAAACAGTAGTGGACTTCTGCAAACACTGAGAATAACTGAGCAATATAAGAATTTACCAGCAGTCCTCAGGCTGGATCTCATGTACCCCACATGGATAGAGCACAATTTATTTATTTGTTTAAACACAGAAACATTTACAGAGACCACCAACTAAGCAAAGTGCCGTAAATAAGCCATTGTGCAAATGAAAGTCATGCCAAACACAACCAGACACCAAGACTGTGAGTGGGTTTCCTAGTATTCATTTCTATAGTGGAAAAGCAGTCCTCCTGTTTGGTAACACAAGGCCTGGAACTCTACCAGGACAGTTTATCTAAAGCATCACAGAAGGTATCAACTGATTCAGCAGATGCTTGTTAAAAAAATCCATGAAGGTACCTCCACACTGAACCTTAGGACTTCAACCTGAGTATATTTACCAGTGCAGTTCTTCCCATTTGGAAATCATACAAAGATTTTGATTTTCTTATGTATGCACTTACTATTCATGAGTCTTCAACCCATTGCTTTTTTCTTGCAGCTTTTGCAGTTCTGGATGTGATGCTTGCTGCCTAACCCCCTCTCTGGGGCACAAACTGTTCTGTGACTATAAGGTGAGAACTGATGGAGCTCTGTAACTGATTATGTGAGATTGTCTGGCATGAACTATTGCTCAAATCCAGTTATATAAGACTCTGAAGTATTTAGAGTATCTAAAAATAACCCCTCCTCCAGTTGGTTCCTCTTCTGAACCATTATCATCTGGCATAACCATAACAATGGCGGGGCAGAGGCTGTTGTCAGATACAGCCTGGGTTGAGGGGGAGAGGAGGGCTGTAGAAACCACCTCTGATTAGTAGCATTACTACACATTATAGTGAACAGACCTACTCAGAAAATGTACCAGTTCTGTATTGGGGTTTGCAGGTTGATTAGCAAAGGAGGTCATTCAGACAAAGCTTATCTGCATGCATCACCGTATCTTGAACTCCTTCTTCCATGGGATACAACACTCAAAATTACCACCTGCCTGCCAGTGTTGCAACTCCTTTAGTAACTAATGATGCTACATACAGGGCTTGGAGGAACGGCAAGCAAGACACAGCAAAATAACAAAAACATCCAGCAAAGTATCATTGTTTAGCATTTTCCCACCAATATTGCTGCCATACCCTTGACCTGCTTGAGTCCTATCCTACTTTTACGGAAGTCAGAAGAAAGACCTTTCCTCTCATAGGCATACATGTTCAGGTTCAACACCCAGCTGGGTTCAGGTAACAGTTCTACCAATGACTCATGCAATTCTAGATGAATAGTTTCATCAGTCCCTTTCCATGCTTTCACCTGTAAGACCACAACTTACTTAGAATGAGACTTTTCTTTTACCCTGCACTTTGCACAGCACCAGATACAATTGGACAACCAAGCTCAAGAGGAACTTCTAGGAACTACCATCATACAAATGGAAATGGTGGCAGATGGCTAATAATATTGATTTTACAGCAAATGAGACATTACATAGCATCCCAAGCCAATTAATCAGCAATACACTATAGGGGAGTCTGCCTTAGTTCCCATAATAGCTCTACAACATAACTACACTTCTAAGCCATCAGGAGCAATATTTGCCTGAATATTTTTCAGAACATACATCTGGGGCAAAAGCTGCAGCTGTAATATGAACAATTAAAATATTCACCCTCATGCAGAGATCTAGGACAAAGCTTTCTGCACGAGGCATCTCCTACTATTTTGAATATTTGAGCTGTGAGCAGGTCTAATTCCACCACAAAGAACTGCACCCTTGGTGATCGTTGGGAAGCGAGAAACTGCTTGATTACTTAAATGATGGCAACTGAACAGGTATACTCGAAGTTGGGAAAAATGCTTGTTCCTTTTGATAATAGTTTTATTTATTAATGAAAGTCATCATGATCTAATGTCATCTAAATTAGCCTCAATTAATTTTTGAATTAATCAGGTGTGTTCCTGGTAATTTCTTTCTCCTATTACACTTTTCAAGAATCTTCAAATGATAAAAGGAATTTTAGTACAAAGAAATTGAGAGGTTTCTTTTTAATAGACATTCAAGATAGGAATAGAATAGATACAGAAGTCATGAGGGTGAATCTCATCAGACTGCTTTGAAACCATATATTAGAAGTCAATTATTATATCAAAGTCACCACAAATCATCAAATATCCTCATTAGCCACCATTTTAGTTTTGTTTTTAATTTGCAAAAGTGATAAAGGCTAATGCAATTGCAAGTTCTTCACTCAAACTCCAAACCATCCTCAGCAGCAAATCAGACTATCTGGACACTGAAGGGGAGATGTGACTGGGGAAATCTCTTTCAAAACATTGTGTATGTGCTTGGGCCTCAATTATACAAGAAGCCTTTGAAGACAAAGTAAGTATCTTCTAAATCTTGTTAGAACTTTATTTGCACCTGCAGAAGATCAGACCCATACAGATTAAGTGTTTTGTGTTGGCATCTTGCATCAGGGTGAATTTCAGCCACAATTTCACTGCAGTCACAACAGGAGCGAAACTAAAGGTGCTGAGCAACTTCAAGAAGCTGCCCACAGGAGGAGTGAGCGGTCATTGCTCAGGAAGATTGGAGACAGTGCATTTTGCATGGGAAGCGCTGCCATGCCCCAGAGGCCGGGACTCCACGCACCTCTGATGTGGAGTCCATTGCTTTTTATCAGCACTGAGGCATCCAGCCCCACTTCCACCCCTGTCCCCTACAACATTATTTGTGTAGGAACCTGCTTCACCCCAGACTTGAACTGGTGGGTTAGTATCGAGGGACCATCCAGGGCAGGAATGCAGCAAGACCTGGTGCAGTCCATATCCATACTGTGTTCGGAGCAGACCTTCGAATGAAGGGATCCAGAGAGCTTCCTTGAAAGGTCACAGTATTGGGCAAAAAGGAGCAAAATAGTGAGCAACCCAAACTGTCAGCATAGCTCCTCAGGGTGCTACACTTCTCAAGACCGGGCCCTAAGTCTACCGTATGGCCCTCGATGACCCCAGGACAGGACCACAAGGTACAGCAGGTAACGCTTCTGCCCAGAATGACTTTTGGGGTGTGGTAGTAGGACTCATACAGAATTGCTGCATTCATTAATCAAAATAAGAATGACAAGCCGTCTGTAGATCTTCTAGGGGGGGTATGGGGGGGGGAGGAAAGGACAGAAATGAAGAGAACAAAATTGTATTTCTCTTTCCACCTTCTGAGAATTGCCAGAGGGAGTCTTTAGGGCTGCAACTTATGTATACAGTGAGACTGTTTTATCTAAATCAACTTGCTACAGTATATTACACACTCTTTACTATTACTTTGATGTTTCTAAAAATATGATTGTGGAGCTGTATAATCTGATATGAAATTACAGCTTCTTTTGCCACAGGAAAAAAAAAAAAAAGAGGGAGACTGATGCCACTGACATGTTCAAGAACACATGATCTGTTTTGATAGCACATTGTATTTACAAAGCCTGTCCCCAGGCAGGCTGTGCTAAAATGAATTTGGAATCAAAAGGCATGTGGTCAGGCTAACTGGGAATAATTCTGGTACCTTTCTTTCTAGCAGTACAGAAATGCCACAGAACATAGAGGAACCAAAGCGTGCATCCAAATATATATCCTTCAGAATTTAATTAGAGAGAATTATTCTCGTCCACCTAGGATAATTGCAACATTACGTTTTGATGGCTGTTAGCACCACATATGCTTACAGATTAGTAGTATTTCTTCCATGTCTGCTTTTGATTTAATCAGGCCATCACTTATTACAATCATGCATGGCCAGTTCTACAAGATGAGAATGTATAACAAACAACTTGCCTTTTAACAAACAGACCTTGAGCTATACGTCTCTGGCGTGCTGCATAAGTCTTTTGTTCTCAACCGCAATAGTGAATTCACCAATGGTGTTGCCAAAATCCACGCCTAATCTGAAAATATGCATTGAGAGAGGCTTCCAGTCAGGCGTGCTGATTCCAGTGGTCGTTTCTGACTTTAACTGCATTGAATCTCAGAATTTCCTGATGCATCCTTTACTTTAGGACAGTGATCCCACTGAAGGCAGTGCATGTCTCACTCATGCAAAGTTCTTTGGAACATAGCTCCTGAAAGGGTCATTAAATGTACACTTGGATGGCCTGCGAATGAAATCACAAATGACTTGGGATTTGTCAACGCACAGCCAAGCCATAGCCATGGGTACGCCCTTCTCAAGACTTGGTCAGCTGAATGCTCTGACACCTGACTGTTTCTGTGCTACTGCAACACCATCAGAAAGCACCTGGAAACACTTGTAGATTTTTATGGTCCTTATATATATTAAAAAAAAATGCATAAGCATGTGGCTACTTTTAAGCATGAGTGGTCACTGTGGGACTAGCTTTATATATAAAATTAGATGTAGGTTTAGTTACTATGCCAAAACAGAGACAGTATCTATGTTTGACATTAACACTGAAGTCCTGATCACAATGGAGCAATTAATAATGGTATTTTTAAAAACAATGACAACAACAGTTATATCACTAAGTTAAAGATTCCTGAACAATTCTCCAAACTCTACAACATCATCAAGGAATTGACCTAATAACCAATCTCAGCTCAGATCACGTAAGCAGATACAGATCTAGCCGATCGCCACAAACCCCACCAAAAGTCCAGGAAACTGCATAGCAATGACTTTTTTTTACCCACTTTTTATGACAGACACAGCAGCAACAATCTTCATGCATTTCTAAATAAGTAAAAAAAATGGGGTTTGGGGTAGTAGTTTGGTTTCACAAATGCTGGCTATTCAAGCTTGTCTTAGGCTCTACACTCTGCACTGTTTGGGGCTAGTATTTAATTGTAGAACTTTCTTCTTCTTCCCTTCATTCTACAGGAATGTAATCGCTCTGAAATTAAGCATCAATGCTTAAGACACACATTTTTTAACACAATCCAGAAGCCACTATCATACTCTTAGAAACAAGCAATCCGTAAAGCAAAATACACTCAGTGCCTGAATGCTAATGCAGCAATTAATCATTCTGATATCCTTGCTCTCTCCCCTGCTCATTTTCTCTTGATTTTTTGATGTCAGAACCAACTCAGTATAACACCATACTTTTAAAAAATAATCTTTCAAGCAGCAACTTTAAACACTTCACAGTAGAAAGCAAACAAATCAATACATATTATAGCATTCATGGTATAGGGAGCACTATAGTTACGGTTGCAAAGACACTTATGTGCTAAGCTCTTTGTTTTCACTCCCTCTGAAAGAAACAAAACCAACCTGAAACACAACAGCAGCTTTCTTCACAAAACCTGCTGCTCAGCTCAACTGCTGTGGGAAAACACGGTTACTTCTTCCTGACACCCAGAACAACCACCACTGTCACAGTGCAACTATACACAGGTAGTTGAAGAGAAACAGGCCCTATGCAACCCCCCAAAAGCACCGCATGGTTGCAAAGCGGCACGCCGGGGTGAGCTGCGTGAGGCAAGGCTCTCCCATTAGCCCAGCATAGCACAAGTACCACTGAGGAGCCCAAAAGCAACTACAAAGCAAGAGGAGAACAGGGACAAGAATTCATTTCCATCAACAATACATATTTCGAGGGGTCTACACAAGTTTTTGTTGTTTAAGCCTTCCCTTACCTTTGGAAGCACAACAGGAACCCAGCACAGTGCAAGCAGGGCAGGAGCCCTCCTACTGCAGCAGGTGACAAGGGAATGTTCTGGCGCTTTCCAGCATCCCTCCCCAGCACATGTGGGGCCAATAACGAGCCCCTCATTAGCTCTGCGTGGGCAGGGCTGCCCTGCCCGATGCCCTGCAGCTGGGTCAGCCCCGTACAGGCGCACAGCTCACACGTGGGGCTTGCTTGGGTGTGGGGTGCGCCGCTAAAATGAGGGGCACCCTTGCCCGTGGGCTGCGGTCACACGGAGCGCGCTTGCGTATGAAGCGCGCTTGCGTGAGCTGCATCGCTTGCACGCGGGGCACGCTCGCACGTAGGGCATACCCGTGCGCGGGGTGCGCTGCCAGCGTGCGGGGTGCGTTGCTCACGCGCCGGGCACGCTCGCGTGCGCGGTGCACTGCTTGCACGCGGGGCAGGCTGGCACGCAGGGTACGCTGCGGGCGCGCTGGCAGATGTGCCACCCCATGAGACGGTGGCAGCGCGCAGAGTTGCTAAGCGACAGCGTCCTGCCCCCGGGGTACGTTCAGCCAGTGAAGATGAAAAATTCCCACCTAATGTTTTAATACAGTCGGCATGTAGATACGCACATGGCAATTAACATTCATTTATAAGAACAATGAAATGATTAATCAGCTGGGATTGCAAATGACATACTGACGAGGTTCATTTTGTTTTGTACTGTGCATGGTATTTAGCCAAATCTATGATTAAAGGCCAAGTTCTGAGGTCCTGAAGAATAATAAACTTCAGCTTTGATGTTGCTGATAAAGGCAGGATTTTTCGCAGAATTAGATTTTGTGGGGGAGTAAAAAGAAATTAGGTGTTTTGCTTTTTTCCAGTGATTATGAAATCCAGGAGCATTTTAAATTCAATGAAGATTTGTCTCTTCCATCACAGTGCTCTGCATACAGGGCACAGTATTTTATTAGCAGAGGAGGGAAGAGGGAGAACATAGGGCAAGATTAAAACTGAAATGCAGAAATCGTAGCAACAGGAAAACAGAGTGCTTTGCTATTTCAAGTTTAAGGAGATTATGCACTGTAGTATGGATCCCAGTGTATCTAGAGAATACCATGCATATTCAGGGACTATATATGGAAGCAATGAATAAAAATCATCTCGCATTACTCAGTACTCGCTTGTAATGACATTTATAACTTTTTTATTATCAAGGCTCTCTGATTTTTGAACAAACTGTTTATATTGATTTATGGACAAGAAATAGGCCAGAAATAGAAAGACTCCAGTGGACCTTGCTGGGCTTTGGGGGCAGCCCATCTGCAGTAGGTGTGCATACTCATATTAAATCACATTCTATAATTTTCCTTCCCTAGTGCTTCTGCCCATACGATTTGCTGCCTGACCTCTTTGAGCAAGCCTGATACTTTCTGCCATGCTTTTGATTATTTTCCTGTCTTACTGACTGCTGAGTTGTTCTGTTATCCTTTGCCAGACCTTTGCATCCAAAGTGCTATATATAACCAAATACCAATGTGTTACTATTTGTGTGATTTACACTCCTGAGTACAGCAGTTGCAGAGGAATCCTTGGTATTCAGGTCAAAACTTGAAGCCATAATATACTGGCTGCAAAAATGGCGATACTACCTTTGAATAACTACGGGTAAATAAATAAAATAATTCCTTAACAGAAGTCATATTAAGCTACAGCATTAGAGCAGAAAGATCAGGGTTCCCATCAAGGTTTCCTTCCATTACCTCAGGTCTATCATTATGTTTATTACTTTGAATCCATTGCTTATACCTAGGGAATCAGCATTAGTAACCGACACTGTGAACTAGAATGACATTCCCCTCCCAGTGCAGAAGCAAAACCAGATCTGCAATCACTTCTATCCCTCCCTTCGCGCACTGTCGGTACCACCTCACTGCACAGAGATGTTACCATATTGTGCTTTTCCTTGCAGTGGTGCGAAGCTACTTTCACATGAGTTTTCACTCTGTCAGTCAAAGTATGTCGAATTGGCAAGATTTATTCTCAAAAATATTTTTAATGGAAAAAATGATAAAGTTCACAACAGATATTATTTGCATGAGATCATTGACCTAACCTGCATGACATTTGCTCTGTCAACCATCAGTTTGTCGATGAGCAGCAACTAACAGTCAAGGATTTCATACTTCAGTCTGAGCCTTGCTAAGAATAGTTCTCCTGATAATTAAACACTAATGTTCTTTCATGAGTACATTATAATGAAATAAATTGCTTCAAGGGAACAATAAACTATAGGCAGCATCTGAAGCATTTTAACAGCACAGAGCATTTGGCTGCTGCAAGATTCACTCAAAGAGGAGAAAGGTAATAACATCTCAGAAACAATTTAGAAAACAATCTTCTGCACTTTCAGTGTTTCTAATAACAAACTGGGACACTCCAATGTGTGATTTTACTCATTCTCAATCACTCAGTGCCACCTGGAATGAAAATACATATATGATACGACTGTGCAAACCCCTGCGCTGCTCCGCCAGCCCCCAAAGCTAACCATGCTTTGGGTTAAAGTGCTTCTTTCCTGCACGGAGACATTGGATTCTTCAGCCCTTACAAGATTAAACTTAATTCATGTGGTGCTTGCTACTTAGAACTGTAAGGAGTTGTTCACAAAACTCAAGATATTTTTACACGACTGCAGTTTGCAGATTCGGAGGCCTGAGCTAACTCTGAAGGAGTGGGTGTTGAGAACCCCAGGGCCGTCAGTGAGGCTGGCTGGCCAGGAAGGCTCCGAACAACTGTCGAGCACTTTACGGTACCTCTTGGGACACAGTTCACATAAAATTCAATACAAATGCCATACAAAAGCCAGGCTCCGCACACAGCAACGTTTATTTGTCTTCTAAAGCAGAATAAATGAAATTATCATTGTAGCTTCCTAATACTTAAAGTATGCTATAGAAATGTTTCTAAAGGACTGAGAAAGTGTATTGCATGTACGTTTCCAGTGAAATGAAATTGTGCATGGACCCATCTAATTTAAGATATTATGCCATTTTAAAACACATTAGATGTAAGCAGCAAGCAGAGCAGTTGAAAAAATGTAACAGTCTATTCTCTTGCTGCAAGGCAGCAGTAAGGGATTTGTCTTTCTATCTTGGCTACTTTAACATTTGGATGCTGGTGGAAAATACATATTTCTGTCATGCTGCTTTTTTAGAGTAACTGGGTAGAGCTTTCTCTGCTTGAAAATTGTTAAGTGCTACAAAGAGTTGATACTATGCATGTTTTAAAAGAATAAAACATATTCATTTTTATAGTGCAATTGCCAAGCAGTGATAAACATTCTTGCTAAGGTATGGTATAGCGATGTGAATGTAAGCTGTTCATGTTTAAGACTATCTGGCATCCTATTCAGAAAAGCTATTGTGACTGTTGCTAGGAATATAAAAGTATACAGAGATCATGTTGAGTCATGTGGAACAAGAAAAAGAAATCTTTCTTCTACTGCTCTTTGAAAGTGGCACAATTGCTTGTACATTGGCCTTTATCCAAGACAGATGGATTATCACTAGAACAAATTTCAGTAAACCCTCCTTGCATTTACATAATGTAAGTTTCTAACATTTAACCAATTAAAAGAATTGGTGCTTATACTTTTAAAGAACTTGTAGGTTAATTATGACTCTCTCTGAGGATATGATGGAAGTGATAAAATAAAGCACTTTGGTAGTTAAGGAACCTGCTCACTAGTTTATGCTACATGGAGCAGACTACTTTGTTGAAGGATTTTTTTTGCTTGAGGAAGAATAATATGGGTTGAAGTTCAATTTGTTTTCAATACACAAATCCCCTTCCCTAATATCTATTCTATCAGTGGCAGTCTTGCAGGATGAGATTGATTT
The DNA here is from genome assembly GCF_034638445.1 of Ciconia boyciana. Taxonomy (NCBI): domain Eukaryota; kingdom Metazoa; phylum Chordata; class Aves; order Ciconiiformes; family Ciconiidae; genus Ciconia; species Ciconia boyciana. Next base: position 11,501,658 of record NC_132948.1, read on the forward strand.
TTTTAAAGTTATGGAGATACCGTTCTGTTTTATATAAAGAAGCTAAATACAGTGTTTCTTGGCTGTATTCTAACTTTGAACCCTTTATTTGAACTCTTGCATGTCCTTACAGTTCAGATATACATAGGTCCTTTGCAAGAATTTTCAAAACCTTGCAGAACGGGAATTCTGATTTAACCACTATCACGTAGAACATCATATTGAATCCTTGGCTAAACATGTACTGTTTCTAGAAAGGTAATGCCCCATGGAAATGCCAGAAAGCACCTTTTAACATGCTTTCTGAAAACGATTGGTTGCACCATGTATGAAAGGACGGCATTCCCTGAAATTGTGGGTATGGTGGGAGACATAGTACCACTGAACGTAACGGTCAAGCAATACACACAAATATAACTCCCTTTCTCATATGCCAGCAAGACCAATGGCAAAGCTGTGTTTTGGTTGCAGTACTGTAACTCAGTATACAATAAGCTAAGAAAGCATTAATTTATTTTTTTTTTAATTATCTTGGTTTCCTTTCTCGTTGTGACTCATTTAATTTTGAAGATGCTTTTTCTTTCTAGGGTAAGAAAATAGACATTAAAACTGTTTGAGAAGCGAGTGGGTTCTGGCACACAGTGTTCAAGTATAATGAAAAAATACAGCAGACAACTAAATTGTAACACACGGAGCTTCAGTGGATTCTCCTATTTACACTGAACGAGAGTTATGCCAAATGTTTGCAAAATTTAACAAGTAGTTTTTATTACTATAGCAGGGCATAGAGGCTCCAATTGTCATCCACTAAAATTTAAAGCAATTCTTGCTGTGCTAGGTGCTGCACAAAGATCAAGTAAGTAGTCAGTACTAATAAAAGCAACCAAAGAAGGAAATCACATCAGGAAAAAAGAAGGGGGGGGGGGGGGTGTTTATGATTTATCAGCTGATTTACCCAAGGACATTCAGAAAGTCTTCAACTGGAAGAAGCATTTAAATTCTGAGCTCTGTAGTCCTATTATCTCAGTCCTTAAACAACCTCCTGTCTCAAAACACAAACAAAATTTTACCAATCTGTTACTTTTTTTATTCTGCCCAATTTTATTAGTTTAAACTACAAGAATTTTTTCTAACTGTAGAAGTCATCCAAAAACATTTAGAGGACATTTAATTTTCTTTTGTGAAAACTAAGTATTAACTAACATTAAAGCTCCATCTTTTTATTTCTCTACACAAGATCAAAATTAAGACTGCACGTTAGTAAAAATAAATAAAACTAATCCTTTTTCTATGAAATCCAACTCTGTGTTTACTTACTTTTTTTTTTCCCCTCCTCTTCCTTTCCATTTTGTTCTGTTATATAACAATAGGCCTCCTGGTAAGTAATATCAGTTAATAGTAATTACTTAAAGCATATTTTGTTTAGTAGAGAAGCAAAAATCATCCTTGATTTCTTGACACGTTCTGTAATGCACATCATATGGATGGCTCCATAACTCTTTCTAATGCCTAATAAAATATGCTACTGAATAGCATACTCATTACATATTAAACTGAGAACTCTGTTGCACAAGCACTGGTGTGTGATTTGAAAACAATAAAACCAGCATGGAGTTATGAATTATAATAAGGTTTCTGCATTTCTGATTCATAAAAATACATTTTTATGCTCTCTCCTTAGCCAGCATTTGAACTTTTCATCTAGCCTGTGCCAAATGAACACAATCAGAACATATTGTCTTTATTTACTGGTACATAAGAAGACATCTCATAGTTTCTAAATTTGGCCCCACTTATATGTTCAGAAGGTTGATTTTCGTTCTTCTTGTTCTTTGTTTTGCTCTCCAGGTCAGGGCTCACAAAATTTGAATTTCCTCCACTAAATGCCTTTGAATTACCTGCTACTTCCCTGTGTACTCTTTTGGTATTCCAAATAAATACATCTGGATTTTATATATATTCGTGTTTTGTTTGGTATTCCCATTCCTCTCCCTCTCCTTCCAGTTTCTTAGAAGAGATGCTTACATATGGAACAACCTATTCAGAAATAAACCCAGCAACCATGCTCTTTAAAAACTCTTTTTTTCCCCACAATTTCAACATTCCTTAAATGTCTATTAGCACAAACTACCTATATACAAATAATTTTCTTTTTGCCCTAAAGAATGTAATTTGTAAAAGGACCAGAACAATAGTAACTTCAGCATTGTATTGTGAAAGGGAAGGTACTGAGACAATCGACGTCATCTAATGGAGTGTTAAAAAGCAAAATTATTAGTATTTATTGTCACCACTCAGCATTGTTAATCCAGATTAACAGTCAATAGGCTCAACACATGGAGAAAGAATAATAAAGAGGCAGTTTCTGCTGAATGGCTTGGGATATGAAAAGGAATTAGCTCACAGGGCTGTTATCACCACTGCAGCTACTTACTGGGCTTGGCAATTACAGTAGAGATTGATAGTACCTGGTAGCGAAGCGATTGCTTTATTGGCATGTGTCTGATAAATACACGCTAATCCATTAAACCAAAGTCACAATTGATTCTTAGGCAGAATGCAGAAGAAAATCCAGGTACTAATCGCCACTAACTATCATAAAGAAAACACAATGGCTTATTAATGAATTCCATTATGATGGGATAAATTTAGCTAATGCCATCAAATTTATTATATACAGAATACTACTCCTGAATATCGTAGTGTCGGAAGGAAACAATTCAGTAACATGGGAAAAAGTCTCTGCTGATTTCTCTGTGCTAGATTTCTACAGAATCAAAGATCAACAGCTATTTTCAGTTTGAATGACTTTGACGTGAACAACAAGAGAAAAAAAGACGGCACAAAAACGAGATTTTCCTGAAAGCACTGCCTGAAGGTGGGTGTCTCTGTCTCAGTCTACACTGAACTGAAACACCCATGCATCTCTGCAGACAGCAGAGCCTTTCAGAGTTTAAAGGTGCATTACACAAAAAATAAAGGCAAACAGCTATAAAAATAAGTGCAGAAGAGTTTGATGGAGTAAGGCACTCTAGTTGATACCTTAATATTCTCCAAGGAAGTCTAAAAGAGCCAAACTTTATGACTTCTCTTTGCAAAACAAGAAATCATGGATTTCTTATTTAATAACTTGCCTGATGGCTTCTGCTAGTCCATAGGTACAAGTGAATATCACTGTCTTTTAGGTCTTACCCCATACGATGACTGACATGGGAATGATTTTTATTACTTTGCAGCTGTATTTTGCTTGCAGGAGAGATTAAATGAAAGGTTCTTGATGAGGAAGAGATATTTTCAAGGTCAGTACCTCATTGCACTCTTGTCCTGAGAGGCAAGATAGGTTATGCACATTCATTTTCTATAACACACGTTCTACTATTGTTTTAAATAAATTCAACTAATTTATACGTCATCGGGAGAAGCTTTTGTAAGCAGCTGCGATAGGCTATTGAGTTCTGTGGTAACTCATAACTAGACTAACAAAGGTCAGTCAGCTCCCACTGACCTCCTGAGCTCTTGGTTGGGCCTTATCAGGTAAGGAATGGAAACAAAGGGTGCAACTTTGACATTGACGTCCTGTCTGGAATTTATGCCAGAGGCACCCAATTCATGTAATCTTGTCCTTCCATCTACCACCCAGTTGATAGGAGTACTGAAAAAATCCTGAAGGGGAAAAATATGAAATGATCTGTCATATGGAAAGTTCCTCACTAGCTGCCTCAGGCGCTGATGCATTTCCTTTTCAAAATCCTCAGTTTGTTACTCCCCCCCAATAACTTTGCAGGTTCTTATTATTCACAGACGTATTTGTCTCCATATAGGGAAACAGCTTGGTTTCCTATGAAAGTAGCAGGAAGTCTGCAGATTAATTGTTTTGTATATAAAAAGGCATTTCCTTTTATTTTATTGATTTGGTATTAGAGACTAAGCCGGCAATGAAAATAATCAGATCTTTTTGGGGGCTAATGCCATAAACAAAACAACATGGCATTCAATGGTTCATTTCTGCTTCATCTTACATTTAATTCGTAAGCAGCACAGAAAAAAAAACACTTTGTGCAATAAACTTCAGGAGAAATGGGCTCTGAAGAACCTATCAGGAGAACATAGTTTAGCATTTCAGAATATTTCTTCACAATAATTATAATTAGACCTGGGCATTTCTTTAGAATAAAAGAACAAAACCAACTTAGCAACAGGGCAACAGAAGTTATTTGTGTATTTTGTTAGTAAGTGAAACACTGAGAAGGGAAAAGAGTATTCTGACATTTTCAGAATTAAATATTTTATTTAAGAAATGTTAAAATATTTCATTTTAACAATTTTTAGAATACAATTTTTCAGCATTAGGTTTCAATAATGCATTTTTTAAATGGGATTATATGACAGGATGGAGGGATTATAGGAAGAGGCTAAGAAAAGGTTAATATAAAGCAAGAATAAAAAATGCTAATTGTATAAAATATGTATTTCAGATTGAGTCAAAATTAAATCTGTGGGATTTATATTTCACCAATAAACCAAAATATTTTCTATTTTGGATTAAAACAAGCCAATTTATTTTAATACAATTTTTCAGTTCAGACAAACTGAAAAGTGCTCTGTTCATCCAGCTCCATTTGATCATACTTCACTATAGCTTTGAAATGAACCTTGAAAGTACAGCTTTTAAAAATTCAGATTTTCATTACTACATTATGTGTGGCCATGTAACAAGACTACTTGAACATACACTATAAAGTACTGAAGGTTTTATAGGAATGGAAATCCCAGGTTACACTTCTCCTTCTGAATCTAAATTAGTGATTGCCGGCCTCTATTTGAGCTGAAAATCGCATTCTTCAAAATGAAGACTTGGTGCAACTTGCACTGTTGCCTCCCAGAGAGTCTCCAGCAACAGTCCTGTGGCTGGAGGTCCCCGAGGCTGCCAGCAAAAACTTCACCAGATCTCACGGGCAGCACAGCAAAACCTTTTGCTGCAAGGAAATGATGCAGCCAGTGTTCCCTACTGCAAGGACAAGACCCAGGAGCTCAGCCAGTCAGCCTACATCGGCCGGCCAGGAGAGCGTGTGAACTCTCACCCTGCAGTAAACAGAGGGCTAACGTGCTAGCTTACGTCTCAAAGTAAATAACGAGGACCAATATGTTTTACATTATGTTTGCAACAGGCTAAGCCTCTGCACACATTCAGTGGATTATTATGGCTCAGGCGGTGCACAGTAACGGAGTCACTCGCTTGGAGACCAAAGCAACTTCCCCGGCATTGAGAGAGGTCCATGGCACAGCCAGAAACATGGAAGTTTTCTGTAGCCTCATCCATCGCGTAATCATCTCTTAGACAGCTTTCATCCGCTCCCATTTAAACAGCAAGACAATCAAAGGAAACTTAATTATTTTAGAGAACAGGAACTAATCAACAAAAAAAGGAGATCTCTTACACCATAAAAAGAGGTCCAATATTATTTTTTCTTTGGGGTAGCTATTTAAAGGCAAGACAAAAGGCAGGTTAAGCGTTTTAGCTGAAAAGATGAAATCGTTTTAGAGTTTCCAATCACTGCCCACTAACCCAAGTCCACATTAAACATCACAGTGATAACGATGTAGGATGATCTGTACAAATTCAAACGGACACAAGAAAGTTAATTCATTAATGAGCAATGACAATGTTATCACCTGTACTTTCTCTGGTGTGTGTCATCGTCCGCCCCCGCCCCTGAGTTTCACAAAATCCTGGTGATTTTCAGGTGTGTCGGGTTTTTTGTTTGTTTGTTTTAAAAACAGTGTATCATATTTTTTTCATTTAATGACCGAAAGGGCTTGATAAAATAAGGCATCACCAAGCTGATTTATATACCAGGGAACTGAGACACAGAAATAACAAAATGAGCTGCCTGAGATGATGCAGCACACCAGCAGAAGAGCTGGAAACTAAATCCAGATCACCTGATTGATTGTCCAGCTCTGTCCACAGTAGGAACAGCTTACTAATACATCAGTATCTTACCTTTTATATAATTAGAATGATTAGAAGCGAGCATAACTCAGTGGAAAACTGGGCCCTGAAATCTCTCTGTCAGACAGACAAATAATTGTTCATAGTTCCATTTTTTGCCAAGCTGCTTTGTAATTTCTGTCTTTTCATGTTTGCCCAGAGCTGTCAGTCCCAAGCAATTCTTTGTGATCACAAAGATGTAGGTTTTCAAATATTTGGGGAAGCTTCAAAGATGTCGCATCTCCTTTTCAGTAGTATGAAAACAAGACAAACATTTGGCATGTGACTGGAAGTTAATTATTAAATGAAAAAAGGAGAGGCTTCCCTACTGTAATGGTGGCTTTGTCTTCAGGACATTAACTCCTTTTACTGCCCAAGGGACATGATGACACATTTTTTGTTGCTTTTTCCAGCCTCAGTATTAATTCTTTTCTCAGTTTCAGGCAAATTATTCTGAGCATGTAGCTGTAAAATAACTGATAACAATCAATATTAAAACCCTCAGTCATTACAGTTCTCATACCTCTGGTCCAAAAATGTAGAGCTGAAAGACTCCAAGGAAAAACAATGAAAATATTGTAAAAAAAAACACAGGAAGATTTCTGCAGGAAAATATTGGACTATTTTATTTGCCTTTGTTTTATTTTAAAAGGAAATTAATGAGACTCATAAAATGTACCAAGAGTTCCTATTAATCTTTTCCAAGAATGGGAAAACTGATGAAATTGAAGTAAACACATTTAAAATGTCTGTCCGTGGTCTACACAATTCACTGTCACGCAGCTTTTAGGACCAAAAACTTAAAATTGCTCAGTGGGTAATAATCAGTAGAGCTCCTTGCCATAGGATATTAATATTGCCACAACTTAAACCAATTCAAAACAGGTTGGTGATGTAAATGAAAATACCGATATCTAAATTCACACTATGGGAAGCGTAGGATGTTCCCATAGCGATGGCTGTGGGAGCGGGTGCTGTTAACCAGGCATCGGGGTGCTGCGAGGCAGCCAGACCCCCAAGTGTTTTGAGCCCCGACCTGTAACTGAAGCTCAGCCTTTGACAGATATCTGACATGGGATTGTTCCTGGAGATGCAGAGGATTTTGAAGGCTGGAAAAAAAAGTCCAGCTTCATTTTCACACTATTAAACCCACACTTCACAAATTCTTACAACTTAAACATACCATATCTCAGAGCCTTTTTAAAAAAAAAGTAAACCTATCTGGTTTTAAATGGTGAGGGGAACACTAGTTCTGTTGTGACCCTTGAAGATAGCAAGAAGTAGTACTAATTATTTAGTCAGTAAATACTTGAACTGATTAGGAGGGAGAGGCTGATGAAGTTGCTGTATGAGAAGCAATCAGAATTAGAGGGAGAAAATGGAAGAAAGTTTTAAAGCAAAAAATTATCTTACAGCAGTTATTCTGAGAGCCAAGTACAAAAGTCCATGAAGTAAAGAAGTATTGATTTCGTAAGAGAACCTAAAGTTCGTGATGGTAAAATAAATACGAGTACTAGTTTTGCAAGTACAGGTTTTAAAACATCTCATACACATTTCTGTCGGGATGGGCAATTTTAAATGAAAAGGTATCATTTTGCTGCTCAGATAATGGAAAATATATGAACAGCAAGAACGGTGACTGAAATAGAAGATACTTATCCTGGGATTTTTTTACTTCATGGAGGTTCCAATTTGTTTCTCAACTATACTGATGTGGATCAGGAAAAGTTTAACTGAACTCAATAAAGTTTACCACTTTAGTGCTCATAGAAGCAAGAAATAAACAGAATCTATAACCACCAAACAGTAAACATGTATCTTGTAATCATGTCAATAAAAAGTGCATAAATGATTTACACAATCTGAAAATTATCTAGCAGCTAGGATAGGAAAAAGGAGATAGAAAGGTTTACTGTTACACTATGTTGGATCCAAATTGTGTGATATTTTAGAAAATACATCTGCAAGTACTTGGAAGACCCAAGAAATACGCAAAGTGGTATCTCACAGACCATTTCAGTCTGGAGCTGAATGTTAAGCATAGCTGATTTAAACGCAAGGCATGGAATCGGCGACAGCCCGAAGGCGCCTGTATGCTAACAGGTGCTGGAAGTCCCTCGGTAATAAATGAAAGCACTCTGTAGTGGCGTGTTTGTCACCAGGGCCCAGGGGCTTACAATTCACCATTCCTATTTGTCTAGCAGAGCTTGATTTGTTAACCTCGTAGCGGCCTGTCTTTTCCTCAATGTTGTACATGAAGTAATTACAGGTTTCACGCTACAATAGGTTGCCAGGGTACCTTCTGGAGCTTGAAGCAATGATGCAGACATGAAATTACAGACAGACGCCTGCAGTTGTGATGGCTACATTAATTTGCTTCTTTCACAGGTCACAACTTTGGGTGCTTTATTATCCAAACTCTGCTCAGCAGGGGTAGGCTTGCTGGGAACTAGTTGCTGGAGTTCACTCCTGCACATGGATATTACAAGAGGCCTGTTTTCAGTGCTAAAGGAATACTTGGCGTGGCTGATCCTAACATGAAGGTTCTGTATTTCCCTACATGCTAATCTGCATTGCTGTCCTTGTGTCATATGAAGAACTCAAACTGGTGAAACTGTACAGTTTGGAGGAACAGATTTAAGTGTGAACCAGTTCTTCCATCTTTGCCCAAGCTCATCTGCTAAGATGAGTTTTGGACTGCAGCCAGAAGCAATGTGTAGGCAGCACAGACAGAGCAAGAGAGAGTTTTAAGAGTGCCTGAGGAGCTCAGGGGGTAAGTCTTTACAATACCGAGTCCTAAACACTCCAGGTTGCTTTTGAAAATGAAAAGCACAAGTGTTAAGTTATAGACGGTCCGTATAAATTTTTGTCTCTCCTGCTTAACGCTGTGGTTGGTGAGGTCATGCCGCCTTTTCTGAGCGCAGTGTCAGACACCTCTGTTACAAGGCTGTGGCCAGATGAATCTTATGTTCATCTTTTCTATCCCTTGCTATCTCTGAAGTATAAAAGAGTACTCACAGTGGGCTGAGGTCTTTCAATGCATTATCAGGTCCATAACTCAACCTGCAGCCAATAGTTTTAACTTCACAATACGTTATTTTGAGAAAAAAAGCTGGCAGAATCACAGTCACAGAAACAAGGTTTCCAGGATCTGAAAGTTCACAGTCTTGAAATAAAGGCAGCTTGGATATTTCTAAGAATTGTCTTACTTTTTATAGGCACACCTTTCTTCAGAGGAATTCTGTCTTAACAACATAAAAATTCAGATTATTAAATGAGCAAGTAGGACCATAAATGCAGTTAGGAGAACCTTGTCTAGAAAGCATCTCCCCACCCTCTGGGATGAGATGCTTTTATTGCAGGACTATCTCCTCACTGTTAAACATGAAGAAGTGAAAACTGTACCACTTAAACTACTCTTACATTTCAGTTTCATGTAAGCATGGTGTTGATCACACTATTTACACAATTTGATTTTCTTGATTTTACAACATGGGTGTGGCTTCTGATGTACGGCTATGTACAAAAGGCTAGAATCAAGCCCTATCATTTTGTACTAAGAATAAAAATGCATGATGTTGCATCTTCTTATTGAAAGGATGAATACATTAGCATCTGCTATAACTAGTATATAATGGCTTGTTACAACTAATTGACATTTTGACCAAATATTTAATGTGGCTTCAAACAGAAGCGCAATACAGCCGATACACTCAGTACAGAAATACTATACAAAATAGAAATAACAAGAAATCACCACACATTCTGCTCTCCTTCTCCAAAACTCTGTTAAGAGAGCACTGTAAAGCCGGAAAAGGCTGGCAACTCCTACAGTAACTTGCCATAGAAAAGTGCCCCAGGCAGACACCAAGCACGTAAACTTTCTGTCCAATTGGTTCAAATTCACTTAAAATTTAAAGAACTGAAAAGAGATCTCACAATTGGAGGCTCTTGGCAAACATTATAAGAGTCACCTCTTTTATCCCTATCTATTCTAATTTTCTCCATGGACAAGATTTCCCAGATAAAAATCTGAAAGAACAAATTCTGAAGTCAGTCTCATATTTAATATGATTGCAGAAAGATGAAAAGCAGCAAGGTTTATTCAACTCACTGAACAGCCCTGATATTGAGCGAGTCTCAGAGAAAATATCTTTCCTGTTAAACAAAGCCAGTTAGTTCTGTGTGATTTAATGAAATTCACACATCAGTAAGTTTTTATATTTATATATGTATGTATATAGAAACTAAGAATTAGAGTTTAGGTTTGTCTGGCTTCTGATTTGACTCAGAATATGTGATCACAACAAGTGGATTAATTTTACCTACCTAAGGTAAAATTGTACACAAGACTAATAAAGAGCATAGGGGTCACTAGGGCTAGCAAAGCTGTGATAAATCATGAATATACCAACATAGGGAACATATTCCACTATTCACTGAGGTACATGGTGTACTATTTTGGCATCCAGGCACATCTTAATCTTGAAAGAGAGTTGAACACATCACAGGGAAATCAGCTGTGACACTGGTGATTTGTCATTATGTGAAATCAATTCAGATTAAAATTTCTGACCTAGAAAATACTGAAACAAAGCAAATAAATGCCTGAATGCCATAAATATAAAGTTAGCATCACTTACTGACTAGGTTTATAGCTTCTTGCTAGTGTTAAGAGTCTAATAATATTCACAGAAGCATTTAAATAGTTATATCTATGATAAATATCTACAGTTCCCAAATACTGTCAGACTACCACGGTTACTGTCCACATGAACTTTGCCTTGAAGACCTTACTATATGATATGACAAACAACAAGAACACAAAACATGGGAGATAAGAGTAGTGTTATAGGAGTTGGATGACAGCCAAAATTCCCATTGAGAACAACAATACTGTAGGAAACAGCAATAATGTTATTTTCTTATTTCCATCTGATAAAAAAGAATATTTAAATATTTCCTGGAAAACCTGATATAAAAACAGAATTAACCTTGTGCACATATTTCGATTATTTGTAACACTAAAGTTTAATTAAAATAATATAAAAATGAAAAGCATAATTAAACCAAATATTAACATATCCTATTAAGAGAAAGGTCAAAATAGAATAAAATACTTAATTTTGTTTCACAGTGAAGTTATCTGACATGGATGCAGTCAGTCAGAGTCTACAGCCTTTTTTTTCCCTCCCTAAAGTTAAGATTTCTGATGGAAGCAATGATCTATCACACAATTTTTTACCTGCTTGGATTTTTAATCCAGCCTAACAAATACTCAACTAAAGCAGAATGAAATTCTCAAAATCACAAAGGAAGCGTGAAAGAGAAATTCAGAGACTGAACCCTGCTTGTTTAGAGTTGCAGGACAGAGGCTTGATCCCATCATACTTCATGGGTGTAACACAGCATGATACATAACCATATGGTTAACTTGGAGCACAGCAGGAAGGATGAGTTTTCAGAAAATTTCAGAAATGCTGTAGATAGACAAACTGCAAGGAAATAATCAAAGGAAGAAGTAAAACCAACTCCAACTGTTCTAGAGATGAGCAGCATAGTCTAGTGATAACACTTACATGTGGTTTTCTTCAAGGCTCCAGCCCGGGGATGCTCTGTTATGACCCATGGCGTGATGAGCTTTGCAGGGAGCTGCAGCGAGGGCGATGACAAGTGCTCTCATTGAGCAGCTCCAGCACCACAGCAGTCTCCTTAAGTGGCAGCTCTCCCTGGGCCTTGTAACGGGTGCTGGTAATTACAGCTGAGCTGTGCTTGTGGCTCAGTCTCTCAATGGAAAAAAGTAAAAATGTCTGAAGGTTAGAATTGAAGTTCATCATAGGATTTATAGGATTAATAGCATTTTTCATCCCCCAACTCTTCAGTGTCGCTTCAGTTAATTACAAGAAAAACTGGCCAGAATTTAATGGAAGAATTAGCATCTTGCCTGGAATCACTTTGGGTTAAAACTCACTTTGCTTTACAAGGTTTTTCAGCAGCAAGACTCTTGGTTGCTAAAGGACAGATAATGTAGAATCTTGCAAGAAAGTAAGTCATCGCACCTGCGCAGATTATTTTAACTCCACTCTGAGACGGGCGAAATGGGTGAGGGAATGCTGTACATCAGCAGGGAGGGAAGGAAAGAGGACCGTGGCAGTAGCCTGGCGCTGTCTTACATGTTATGTTAGGGAACCCAACAGTCCCTGAGGTCTAGACACGGGGCAGTGAGCTAGTGATCACCACACCAGATACGGGATGTGTTAGGGGCCACAGTGTCTGTGTCAGCTGAAAATTAGCTTTGTTATCTTCACGAAGCTGTGATGCCTGGCATAATGAACCATGTCTGAATAGTTATTCAGTCAGATACACCTTGGGGTGGAGTTTCCTATCGTCGCTGCCGAACAAAAGCTACTCCAATGATATTAACAGGCTCCTGCTAGTGTCAGCAAGCAAATATTCTTGATCAAGATTTTTTAAATGCAAGCATTCTGGAGCATTTGCAATATTCAGTCCTTTCAACTACTGCAAAATCTGAATTAAGAACCACTGAAAAAATCTTTTGCACTGAGTAAACTACAGGTAGGATCATTCTGAGAGGAAGGACAGGAATGGAGAACTTTCACTTACAATGTCCAATGTTTTCTGATTAAATGCAGAAAAGCAATGAAGAATAAACCTTCCAACTTTATTTTCTTTCTAATATCCAGACTTCACTTGCAGTCCTGGTTTACTCTTTGATGCAGCCTTTAAAAATGGTTTCCCATGTTTATTTCAAGCTTTTGTTGTTAATTCCTCCTTATCCAACTGCCACAGACTTCTCCCTAGTAAGCTTTTTAAGGATTTGTTCTTATAAGTGAGTTTTTGGTCAGCTCACGTACAGCTGTTTTGGGATGTTTGAGACATCAGATGGTGTTTTGTAGGCATCAGAAGGACTGACACATTGGGGTCTCTGTTTTCCATTATCACCTTTTAATTCAAATCCAGGTATTTATTAACACCTTTGTGCAACAAAGGAGAGATATTGTCTTGTTTATGCAAGTGAACAAGCGCACTGTGACTGGCAGAATCCTAGCAGGGACAGCGCTGCGGAGGACTGTATAATAGTGTGAGCTCAAAAGGGGAAGGTGGAAAGCTGTAGAAACATAAAAATTCTGGTATGTTTGGTTTGCATAGGTTATCTGCAGGTGTAGACAAGGAGGTGGCTCTTCTTCCTACGCCCAAGCGCTGTCTGATGCAGCACACAGACCCCTGTACCTCATGATCAGCCTGCATCCACCCGTATATAGTACCCGAACTGTCTCTAGAGGATGAATTTAGACCCTATCACACAGACACCTAAGCTTGGAGATCCTGATGCCAGTCTTGTAACGATGCAAAACACTTGCAGGAAAATTAAAAAGAGAAAAAGAATTAAGTCTTTTTCAAGTTTTATAACATGTAAACACGTCAGTCCAGAACTTCAGGCTAAATTAGCTGCCATAAGCATCCCAACATCTGAGTGGAGTATCTGAGTGGAGAACAGCATGCTGAACAAATGTTAACTTCAGCTGGAGTTCAGCTCTATGGAAAAAAACCCTCTCACAGCCTTAGGAAGATAAGTTTCATACCAACTTAAAACGGAAATGTAAAGTAGCCGAGAATAAACATGTTTCACACCAGAGACAAGCAGAGCAGTAGTCTCTCAGCTGGTATCAGCGGTGTCCTGGGTAGACTCAAATGCAGACGGGCAGTGAGATGTGGCCAAAATCTATATTGCTCAGGTTACAAGTGGATAAACTTGTTTTTCCACATTTAGGCTTCTTTATGAGAGTGGCTATTGTAAGTCAGCATAGCTCCACTGACACTGACAGAACTGTCCCCGTTTTTTCAGCTAAATGTAATCTAATCCAAGACTATAGATTGAGAAACAGGCACTTCACCAGAAAAATTGGCTTGGCGTATTTCGTTACTCGGTGTCACTGCCATATAGGAGCTGGCAACCTTGTGGCTGTTTTTCCCTGTTGCTTTCCAAGATGTCTTAACAAAGCTTCCTTTGAAACTGTATCTGCTCTTTTCTGTATGGATGCTCACCACTTCCAAGAGTGGGAAGCTGTGGAGCTGAAGCAGACTAGAGAGTAGAACAGAGAGAAAACAGAACTGTTTCCGTAAGAGGATATGAGAATTAAAAAATTAAAAGGCAAAGGTCAGGGTTTGTTCACCAGAATAAAGTCCAGGGTAAACATAATCCATAGGCGAGCACCTTACATTTGACCTTCTAGCACAAACATTCATTCCTGCTGCTGCCTTGATGACATAACCCGAAGGCTTTGAGGACTATTCGACTGTTTCTTCAATGGCTTCTTTCTCCAGTTCTGTCATGTAAACAGTTATCACCGGATATTCCATACAGTGTTTGGCTAAAAATATTGAAATTAACTTGTTTTTCTGGTAATTGGAAGCGATTTTTTTCTCTGCACACTCTGAGTTATGTCTTGTGGAAGCTCAGGGCTCCTTTTAATCAGCATTCCAGACCACAAAATTGTCTTGTGGTTATTCTGTTACTTTGAAATGACTCAGTATGGGTGACTAAGGAAGGATACAGAAAATGGATCTTTTAACTCTAAGATACAAAATACATTTTCTCTCCACTGGTGGTCTGCTACCTGCAGCTTATCTATTAACCCACATAGGTTCAAGTATTTAAATGTTAGGGTGCAAGTATGAACATATGTTTCCAAGCAGGGGGAAGCCTAAATTTTTCTTGTTTTAAATATGGGCTTTTCCTGCATGAAAACAATTCTGCCAAATGACCTTTTTTGAAGTTCACACAGAGTGATCGATTTCCTGCCCTCAGATGTACAGCTATAAGATTATCAGTAAATCCAGTTTGGGTTTTTTTGGTTGGTTGTTTGGGTTTTTTTTAAGGATGTCTGATCAGCTCTTTCTTTGACAAAGAAAGTAATCAACCTATATTCTTTATTAACTATATTTTGCTTTTGACAAATCTAGGACCGTTCTTTTCTCTGGTGTTCACTTTGGACTTTTGTGACTACTTAAGTAACTACAGTTGTGGCTTTTAGTCTGGTCATTCAACTTATTTCAGTTAACTTTTGTTGTTGTCAAAAAGCAAATATTTGTAGTTGACTGATGGGGGGAATTGCAAATGTTTATATTATTATTATTATTATTATGCCCATTCATATTATTTTCACAAACTCAAAGGTTTTGTTGACAGAGATATATTTTTATTGCTCTGCTTTACAATATATCATCATGATTTTAATGCAAGACTACACATGAGGTTGAGACCTTCCATAAACTCCAGGCTAATAATTTGAAATGTTTGGGCAAAAATACATGACCATTAAGGTTCTTTTAATCACTGTCATTCATTCCGGTTGGCAACAAACTTCAAAAGCCAAGGGGGTTTTGTTTTATTTTGAGTTTAATTGCAAACTTCCCACAGAGGTCTCAGTACACACTTTATAACACAACCTTTGATGATTTGGCCATGCAGAAGATTTGTTTTGAAGTTTTTGAAGCTGAGACAAGGGTTAACACTGTAAAGAACTAGCAAGGCATAAAATGAAGTCCCTAGAGTTGTTTAGATTAATGCCTATAATCCAGGCTTGATATTTTTTAAGACAGGTTTCTAATTACTGTGCCATTTATACCAGAGCTGCGCACCAGAGATTTGTATAAGCATCTGGGACAACATTTATTGAAACGTGTGCGATACAAGACTGTCAGCAACTTCTAAAAGAGCTCTCTACTCTGTTTGTAATGCTCCTAGAGTGCTCACCAACGTAACATGCCACATGCACTCTACCACCTCTCTCAGACTATTATTATTAACTTACGAGCTTCTCCAGCCTAGATAGAGGCTATATAAATTGTAGATCTGAATTTCCCAAAGGCATAGGGAACACAGAACTAAACACAGATCACATTCAGCCACACTTTCAGAAGGCAAGGGAAACGTACCCAATAAAAAATTGACCGGTGCCTCTGAACATTTTCATGTCAGCACCTCATAATTTGAGATCAATTTTTCTTTTTAACTACTGCTGTAAGTACACATTGCAAGTCAACTCCTGCATTGATAAAGTTCTGCTGCCTGTATAGTTTTGACTGATTTGAGCAATGCGAAACATAAATAGTCCAGCTGAAATCAGCGGAGCTACTCCCAGTCTTGCTACTCAATAGGTGAATCTATTGAGTTGACAGATTATTTGTGTAAAGCCCTTGCCGCTTTGAAACTTCATGTAAATCCATGAAAGAAAGCATACAAAAATGAAGGACTACAGTGGGGCACAGAAATTGTGTGGGCTGCAGGATTAAGGCTGTTTCAAACATGTGGCAAGAGAATGAGACCCAAGATAAACGAGACTCTCCAGCTTGTTCAGAACGGACTTTAAGGCAACTTTCACTTTGCCACATCTAAACCCGCCAGGACCTTGGCTTTCACATTCAAGAACAGAAGGTAGTTCAGATGCAGCTAAAATTCTTTGCATCCTTTTAACTTTGCAACACTTCCTTCTGTTCATATCTTCTTTCTACCACCACTGTCCTCATCGTTTCAATTTTTCTTGCCCTTATTCTTTTCCCACCTAGAGAGTCTGTGTGTAACCTGTAGCCATAAAACCCTACAGAACTTATAACGTTTATGTGCTGGCAGTACGTACCCAAAAGGCCATGGCTTGAGAGGCAATTGGAAGTTTTCAGAAGATATTCCAACCCTTTTCCCACACGGGTCTGTAAGTCTCTCAACCCCCACATTATCCATGTTGACCTATATTATTTTTGACACTCTTTTTAATCTTTCTATTTCTAACCCCATGGTATGGGTTTTTCTTTCTCTTTTGTTTGTAACTTGGGTAGCTTATATGGTTACCTACCCTAGCTCATCGGGACTGCAGCCCTTTGTTATCCCTGCTAGCCTGCTCTGGATAAATTTATGGAGGCTGTGAAAAAGTTAGACTTCAATTAACAATCCCTAACAATTACTAAAGATAGAAAACAATGACTTTACTATAAATTTGAATCCGTATTGTTTTGTACAGTTTTGTAGAGACTGAACAGAGATAGGGTACAGTTTATGGAGGAAAAGAGGATCTAAAAGAAGAATGTAACATCACTCAGATCAAGTTAAGAGATACTTGACCAGAGAAGGTCAGCAAAACTTTCAAAAGTTTTGGATAGAGAAAACTGCAGCTTTCTCAGCTGGTGATGACTGAAATCTCGTAGTTCAACCTTACACCTTACATCTAAGAATTTTACATCTGTATAACACCAAGACGACTAAGTAATATTAGAAAAGAGAACTTATGAAGATGACAGGAGGATCTCTGTGTTGGTCTGTTGTTGATTGTTAAAACATTCACAGCTTCTAACCAAAATGTTTCATTTCAAAAAAGTCTTTTATAAGGCCAGTCATCCTTGAAGAAACTTTGTGACTTGAAAATGAATATAAAAGATAAGGTGGAAATAGTAAATGTAAGTACAGTTTTCCCACACCTCCACTTGCAAAAAAAAAAAAACCCCACAAAAAATCTCAGATAGCTCTCAGCCTCTTCCCCCACCCCCTTTTCTTTTCTTATAAGCTTCTACATTCCTACATATATTCCACTAGTTTGTCAAGGTAGCTCTAGGAAAAAAACATCATCATCTTGATTCCACTGCATAAAAAGCTACTTTCTGAAGGGGGCGGGGGAAGAGAAAAGGTTTGTTTCAAAATAGGCAGTGTGTTTGTATGCATTTGCTCTTCACTCATTATCCGAAAATAAGTCAGGAAAAGAAAACAAGAGAAATATGAAAAGGTGTCGTTTTTTCAGTAAGACATTTTCCCTTCTTTTGAAACTATTTGTGTAGCCTTGAGGGGAAGAAAATAAGTGCTGAAAATAGATTATTATGGTACTTCAGCATAGCATTTTATTTTTGAGTGATGCTAGAAACAACGTCTCACGCACATGCTGAGTGATTAGTACCACAAATCCTTACTATTCTGATCATTTTTGCATGTGGCAGTTTATTATTTTAAAAAAGAAGATGGAGACTTTAGGAAAGATTGTATAGGGCTGTGTGGAGTTAGTACTTTTCCCTTCAGAGAAATGTTTGTGGAACAATCTGAGAGAGGTAGCATTACTATCGGCTACTACTGTAATATTAGTAATTAATTTGCCATACTAATAAATTGGCAAAGGCTGATTTCAATCTCTAACTATAATAGACTACTATCAATTTAAACAGATAAGGGAACTCAAATTCAGTTTTCCTGTGCAGATGTAATGCATACCTTCCAATCAATGCATTGCAAATCTGAAACTGCAACATCAAAATGTAATCTCAAACTACATGATTATGAGCACTGACAAAGCAGGCAGAGGGTTAAAAACTTGAAGGTGGAAGGAAGGTTGCTTGATTCTGAAGTCCTACAAATCTGATTGCCATTCTCCAAGAAGGTCATAGGCTAAGCAAAAATCTCTTTGAAAATGCACCTGTTGGATACATGCAAACACACCTGGTAAGGAGAAAAGCAGAGCTGCTGCTGTTTGCACGTTCTAAAATTCCCAATACTGATATTATTGTACATTGTGATCCTGGAATGGACAAACTGAAAATTCTTCTATATCTTATCTGCACCCTAAATTTTGGGTGCAATGCTGCAGTGCTGCGGTATGGTATCACAGTGCTTAAAATAGGTTTGGTCTTGACAAAAGACTCAAACATTTATTCAATTTTAAGTTTGTCCCATTCTGAAGTTCATGGAACTTCTCAGGATACATTTAGAACTGTGCTTGAACTCAAGCACACACGTACGTGCTTCTGCTCCGATGTAATGCACAAGATAAACGTTGCAGATCACTTCAGAAGTCGCACAAGTATTTCCCTTGAAATGAATGTTCCTAGTTCTCTCCTTACTCTGAAAGCGATTTTTGCTATTTCCCTGCCGATTGTTCTTATTATTCCTGATCTGAATGCTGGATATGAATTAGGTTACCTTTAATTTAGCTGCATCAAGCTGTTTGCCAGGAAATCATCAACAACTTTATACAGGTCAGATGGGCAACTAACATTTACAAAAAGCAGCTCTGAGGCCAGCATGCCATTTAAAAGCCCTACTCAATTAGCATTCACTTTCTATGTCTTAGGTCATGAAGCATCTGCAAAGTGCTCTGTTCCCATACAGGCTATTATGATTCTGTACAAAATGTGCATTATTGCTGTCAAGAGAACTAAATTTGAAGCGGGATCTAAGCCCTCTTAGCACCCAAGAGCCTCCAAATATTCCTCCCAGATCTCCCAGCTAAAACCAACCTGCTTTTTTCGTGTTTGTTTCTTTGTTTTTGTTGGGAGTTAGGTTTTTTTCTGGTTTTGGTTTTTTTTTCTTTAGTAATATGCACATAACAATGTCAGCCATCGTGCAGTCCACTCAGATGACGTGAACGATATGGACCCACTGACAGCTATGGGAGTCACTTTGCCATTATGACACTATTTGTATTACAGCTGCCAGCTCCTATCAGAACCCCATTGCACTTACTTGCACTCAGTAATGGATAGTTGTCGCTCCAAGAATTCATACTCAAAATTTGACAAAGGACAGAATATTTATAGAAAGTATTATGAAGCCCTGACCTCTGATACCTGAGCAACTACTGTACAAGAAGTTGTATTAAACTTTGAGCCAAAATACCAGTTTGAAAGCCAAACAATCTGCTTAAGTGTTACAGGTAAGCCCAGAACTAAGCCTGGGAATAAAAAATGAAGTTGAATTTGGCATATGGATGGGCATGCCATGGAGCTATACAGTATTAGGACACCAAAGACTGATTCTGAGCTTATGTAGCAGTTAATTTATTACTGGGCTAATTGAATAATGCATGAGATCTTCCACCTTAGACTGCTGAACTTCATTTATGATTGCCATTCCAGTTCCCACAGGACTGCGACAACCCTCTCCCAGTACCTACATTCAAATACTCTGAATGTCATCTTGCATAAGTATTCTGAAATATAGAACGGTGATTGCACATTATTGAAATTTTGCTGAGATTTGGCAAGTATTTAACTGTGCTTTCCATATTTTCCCCTGAATTTTTTATCATCCCAATCAATTCAGACTAAGATGTAATGTTCAGATCTTAATAAGGCTGTAAGCAAGCATTTATTTCCTTTATAATTTTCTATTAATTACAGAGCAGCTAATGCATTTTAAGAGTCAGCTATTAATTCATTTACGTTGGCTGTCTTTTTAATTGCCTATTAAGTACCTGTACTCATTTGAGAGATTTACATGGAACTGTTGCCAAAAATGTCTTGTGCAACTGTACCAGATTCTTTTTCCGCCCAAGTTCTCTATTGTTTCATGCCATATTTATAATGGTTACTTTTCTTTTACACAGCTAGCCTTTTAGCAGCTTAGATCTAAAAGCATTTAAAGCAATTATCCTATGTAATTATCTTCCTCCATTTCTCTGACTTTCCTTTAATATTAAAAAAACTAAAAAAAAAAAAATCAGAGTTTGGTCAGATGTTGGTCAGGCATTAATTACTTACAATGAATAATTTTGTAATCTCTAAAAGAGCATACACTAAAAATTAAGACTTGTCCCTTCAGCCATATATTTTCCTGCTTAAGCCAGGAGAGAGATTTCACTGCTATCTGTTTATCATTGTTGTGTTACAAAGATCTGAAAAACAAAAGTTTGATTTCACAGAGTCAACTGAGCATCACATGGGAGCTTACAAGACCAGATGAAAATGAGCGAGAAAACTGAGAGCAGCAAATGGACATAAAGAACAGAAAGCATAGGGATTTGGCCAAAATCACTACCCTAGCAGTGTTAGTGCAAACTGAGAAGGGCCATGTCCCAGGATAGAAACCTTTCCTTGGTGATATTTTCAGAAATTCTGTGAACAATTTTTAAATGTACAGCGATGAGATAGGTTATATAATTGTAAAATATCATTACTTATTGTCTTCAGTAACGTAGTCATCTGAATTCAAGGTGACGTTCTCTCCTCCACCTGCAATCACTCATCTATAACAAAAATCCCCAGCTTAGTCTGTAGCCAATCTTCAGACAGAACATCTCTTAACAGAACCACCACCTCATTAAACTAAGCCTGTCTCCAGGTCCACTGATCACTACTAGGTCCTTATGTCAAGAAGTTCAATAACACATAACAGAAAAATATGGAACAACCAGCCTGAGGAAGTTTCCGGCTCAGATTCTGAGGCTGAAAGATGAAGGTTATGTTCCAAGCAAAACCTAAAAATTGCAAAAATTCTGCAATTACATGTTGGGAAGAAAAGGAGACATTTTTAGCATCTCAAATTGTGTAGAAAGTTTTCCTAGTCATTGCATGTAGCAATATGAATGGGGTTTACCATCTTGAACAGATTAGCCAACAGACCATTCTACAACATATCCCTCAAATTTCCCAACTCCCAGTGCTGAGTAAGTTGCCAAGAAACCAGATAAGCAAGTTTTGAACCAGAATCCATTAGAAGATTCACTGACTTTAACACATTGCTGCATGATACTTGCACTTTACAAAAAGGCATTTTCCGGGGGAAGAATATTCCACTGGAAAATTTCTATCTCTATCAGTAATTGGCTGATGCCTTGAAGCAGGAGTGCTTATATCTTTTTTTCCCCTTCTGTAATCTTATCTAACATAGCTGTGGATGTTCTTATTATCCATACAAATGTCTAATCCCTTTTGAATCCTACTAAGACCTTCTCTGTCCCACAGGGTAAATTTTCTTTGTGTAAAAAATCTGATTCCTTTTAGCCTTTTTAAAATTTGTAAGTGATGCATCTCACTTGTCCTTGTATTATAAGAAAGGGTAAATAGGAGTTGCCTTCTGCATGCTGTGTATTATTTTGCATACCTCTTATACATTCTTATTTTATGAGGTTCTCCACTAGGATAACATTTTTAATCCTTTTCAACCTCATTTCATAGGGAAGCTGTTTGTTTAAGTAGGACCTTTTTTCCCTTTGGATGGAGAAGGGAATAAAATTATAAGATCCAAAATATATCATTTGATTCACCAGAACTGTAATTTTACGCAAGTATAATTCTATTGAAATCAGCATCTCCTAATGTGCAAGGCTCTCTGCTCCATCTGTGTCTATAATGGCACCATATCATTTTCTGTCCTCTTCTACATATCAGCCAGTATTTTTTGTCCTTTTTTTGAACCACAGCTGTACACTGAGCAGAAGGCTTCCTGCAACTATCCAAAACAATTCCCAAGTCTTTTTGTGACCTGGTTCCAAATAATTTGGACACCAATACTATGCCCAAGCAGAAAGCTCTTGGAGACACAATCTCTGGGCTGATTCCTGTTGCTGATTTCACTGCTTGAAATGTGCTTGGCAAGGAACAGAAGATGGAGAGGGGAGGAGGGACAGACCACATGTGGCTATTTATTTTAAGACATGTAAATGGCTGGCAATCCTTCCGTTCTATAGTACTTTATACCAGCAGTTGAACCTTAATAATAGATCAAGTTATGTTTTATTTTGATAACATCCAGAGCCCCCATCTTAACTTGCATAAAGTGCACTTAACACAGATGTCTCAGCTACCTAAAGCTGGCAACATGAGTACTGTGGATAAACGGAAGATTATTATCCCTCCTGTACAGATGAGGCAGTGACACACAGGAAGAATTAATGTTTTGCCCAGAGTCTCATAAGACATTCATTATGAAGGTGGAAACTGAATCTGAAGTTCCCAAGTCACAATCTGGAACTTGAAACACAAACCACTCCTCTTCCTTATTCCTTAGAGAAAGAAAAGAAGCTAAGAGAAACCAACCTCCCTTAGTTTTCTTGTACATTGTTTCATTCTCCTATGTCCACCTACTCCTATTATTTGGGGGGTTTTAAACTGTTTGCTTATCTTCCTTTTTCAAAGTTGGTATCTTTGGGGGACTGACACATTAGAGAGAGATGTTTAACACAGAGATAATCTACTCATAATGACAAGCAAATCTTAAGGAAGGCAAAATGCTTGCATGCACCAAGGCTGGCTTCTGAATAGTAATTAATGAACACGCATGAGGCTTTTCAGTAACGCTCAGCTCCACAAAAGAAGCAGAAGCAACAGAGATAAGGCAGCTCTTTTTCAGCCAGCACCGCTGATAATTAAGTGACCTTGTCAGAAATTACAGATGTTTACTGATTCAGCAGAGAATATTTGAGGAGGAAAAAGAAAAGACGAAGTTGCCTTTACATGTCAAATCAACTTTAAAAAAACCCAGCTTAAGATAGAAGAAGAAAATGACACCTAAATCTTCATTTTCAGAAGCCAGAACTAATATGACGAAAGCTTGAAGAATACCTTTGTGCATTTTTGCATTTTTATATAGCTAAATCAAGTAAATGTAGGGCTTTGGGCTGCTTATTTAACAGCTGTACAATAGGAGCATTAATGTGGTTTGGCTTGAGACATGCATATTTCAGGCAAAAAGAATTATTTGTATCAATATTACTACATAGAGGATCGAGAAATGTAAAAGAATGATAATATAAATAGCAGTGAGCAATTTCATACTGTTTAAATAAATGGGAAAAAATGCCTGATGACTGCAATTAATTCATTACTATGTTACAAATTATAGAACTCTGTGGCTGTACATCCTAATGATTAAGTACGGCAGTAAATGATAAAGTGCATCGGTGTGGTTATTTTTGACTCTCACGTCATGAATTTGAGTCCTCATTTGTTGCCATGAGCAAGCACCTGTATTCTGCACACTGTGCTTTCTTCTAATGAACAGGACACATTTCTCACCTACTCAGGAAACCTTTGTGGAGTTGATGGAGTGGGGAACCAGGCAGACATAGATACTGCTGTCCTATTCTAAGGATGAAGCTAGGAATTATTTTCATTCCAAGGATAATTTTTGAACGTTACTTCTGCAAAACTCTCATTGTGTCAGGAATGCGAATGACCAGTGCACAGACTGTCCTTTCCCCGGGCCCAGAATAGAACTGGATGAGCTGTTCACAGCAAGTTGTTTGTCAGTGTTTACATTGTTTAGCATCTGAAAAGCCCAAACTCCCTGCTGTGCTAAGATCTTCTTGGCACATGAATGATGATGAGAAGTTTGTTATATGTCCTGATCATTGTGATGATTCCACGCTAGCTCCACTGTGGGTCAATAAAACCTAGGACCTTCTCAAGAGAAGCCACCTGATCCAAAAGATTTTCTCACCAACACATGCTCTGGTTACGCCCCTGTGGCAGGGCCAGGCTGGAAACACCACCATGAGCCATGAGCTCTGCTCCAGCTGAAAGCTCCCTTCTTTTGATGCCATTTCAGCTGTTCCAACTGAACTGCGTGATGCTGCCTTTTGCAGACAAGGGATAGACACATCAAAAAAAATCACTGGGCTTTGTGTAGTCCTTATCATTTAGCTCTCTGCCTCCTTAGAAGTCACAGGACCATGGTCCATAGATCACCAGTTAGACCATCGACACTAAAGGGCAGAACTTATCCTCTGCTCATACAACATACATCCAATTCCCAGCAGCTTCACTAGCCAGGTTGTACAATCTCTCGTGATGTGGCTAAGTTCTAGAAATAGGAGAGAGAAACTGATCATAGAACAGACATGCATTTCCAGAGCAGTACAAGATGTGAAAAAGAGATCAGGTAATGGAAATATTGCCCTATCAATATATTAAAAATATGAAAAAATTGATATTGGGTACAGGGATGTTGCCCAAGTGAGCCTTATCTTAACAGTACTCTTCAGAGTCTATCCTGTTCTGTTTAAAAAAAAAAAAGAAAAGACTTTGCATTGCTTGGTTTGCCTGTTGATGGCCAAGTTCCACTATCTATAACTCCTCCTTGGTAATCAGCAACATTAATAATCAGTCTTAAAAAGCTTGCCTAGCTCTTAGTTCATATTTATGCAGGTACATTCACATTTAATACTTTCAACCTTCACATTCCACTATCAGAATTCATTTCTAACTGCATATGGTTTGGGTTTTTAAAAATTTTTATTTTCAAAATGTAGTCATTCAAATTATGGAGTTAATGGCACTCACTGCAGTGAAGGAGACCACAACAATCTAGTGCATTGATCGCCTCGATCATCAAGTTAGCAAAAAAAAAAACCAACCCACAAACCCAACAAGAAACCCCTAAACCACAACTCAACCCAAAAACCTACAATAAAAACTGTGAAGATGCAGGAGTTGTAATGATTTTTCCTCCTCTGAGTGTATCTGTGGAAAACAATGACCTCCACAGACAGGTCAACACATGGCAGACAAAACCATGAAAGAAGCAAAGAGTTAGGGACCCCAACACTAGACACCTACACCAGTGCCAAGCTGATCACTTCTTACATCTTGCAAGCCTTACTGGTGCTTGTGTGCCCACTGCTGGGCTGCTCTATCTGGAGCAACGTGACATCGCAGTCTCCTTTTCAGCTGGTCATCCCCTGAACCCCCACAAGCTACTCACTCCCTTCCTATCGGTATTTATGTTCCTAATTATTTTAGCCCAGGTGCATTACCCTGAACTTATCCTGTAAGTTAATAATACACTTATTCGCATTCTCTTCAGCAGGAGCTTAGTGCTTTTTATTGATAGTATTTTGTACCCTGCACAGAATGATAACTTTTTCCAGTTTGTGCCTTTTACTGTCTGAACTGAGCTCTTTTTCCACTAATAACACGATTTTTTTTAAACTATACATTGCACCAGCTAGCCAAATCTTTGTCAAGTTACGTGCCATGATAAAGTGCCTGAACTGAGATCTTTAGGAACAGAAAACATTTCTGGTTTTCACATTAATGAAAATGGTACTTTAATTCATAAAGTAATTATGGCATTTACTTGATCATATACTCCAGAAGCAAGTGTCATAATTTCAAGTATACTCTTTTAATAAAGTGATTATGTCTCTGCTTTACATAAAAACCTTAATTCAGCCTTTGGTATCACACTATGACAGGCTTCTCTAGAATAACAAAGTTTTACCGCTTAGAAGTTGCCTACGTGCTATGGCAGAGTGCTAAATCAGCTGCCTCACAGCTGTTGCTGTTTGTGTTTTTCCCATGCAATGTTTCTGTACCCTGGCAAAGGAGCCAAGGGAATTACCTGCAGCACGGAGCCCCGCACTGTATCCCAGCCAGCCATCAGCAATTCCCAGCTCACTGTTGTGCCAAAGGTCTCTTCAATATTACTAGAAAGAGATTTAAAAAAACCCCAAACAACAAAAAACCAAACACACACACTCCCCCACCCTGCAAAATGTTTAAGGAGAGAGATTCATTGGCAATGACAGTATTTGCATTTTCTTAAATGTGATGGCTGTAAAACACACCTGGCAAATTAATAACAGTATGAATTTTAAATTATGCACCAGGTCTCTGTGAGATTAAATCAATGTGGCATAATTAACACTGTTCCCTCCCAGATAAAGGTCTTCTGTGCTGTCAAAAATTTTTAATATACTTCAGTCTGAATAGAATTTTTTTTTTGGCAATAGATATTAGTTGGCAGGAAAAAATCACTCATGACCTTTTAGCTTATACAAATAATTCAGGCTTTTTTTTTTTAAAGTGTGCACACTGCATCTTCCACAATAAGTGGCAGAATATAATGGAAATAATTCTGTTTTAGCATTCAGTGTTGCCTGGTGGTTTTCATACAGAAATAAAACAATATGCACTCTTTATTTTTTTAGGGCTATAGTCCAAGAGAAACAGAATTTCATTATTAGACCAAGCAAATTATTAGGCAGCATGTGTGCTATTGGTACTAATAATATTTGGGATACTCTTATTAGATTCTGAGCATTTCTGCCAAAATATTGTAAACAGCCAGGTTCTCACGTGCAGCAGTTGTGTTGCGTGTATTTTGTCCCTCATGAGGCACAGACAGGAGCAAGGAGAAATACTGATCAGTGTCACTAACAGACACATCTTTGTGCCATACGACTGTACTGTGGAATTGCCTGTCTGGATTTCGTAGGGTTCTGTGTAAGCAAGTTGGGAGAAGGATTAAGAGCAGAGGAGCCAGTCTCAGAAATTCTGGTTTATAGTTCAGTCTCTGCTTCTGATGCAGTAGATCTCAAGCTGTTTAACACCAGTGAGCCAGAGACGGAGAGCAGATGTTCCCTTCAAGATCCAGATGTGCCTGCGGAAGAGGTTACTGCCCCTAAGTGCTCATTAATGACCCTCCTGATCTGCGGGGAGGGGAGTTCCTATGAATCACTTCGTTTGTTTAAGGCAAAAATTAACTAGACTGTCTCAGATCACCTGTTTCAATTATCTAAACTAAAACCTCGCAAAGCTTTGCTAAATTATTGGGGAAAGCACAGAAAGTAAAAGGCAAGCAGCTTCAGGCAGTAATCTCCTCTGTCACTGAAGCCAGGCCCGAAAAAACATTGTTTTACATCCTCAATTTGGTATGTATGTTCACATACGAAGTCTGTAATAGATCAGAGTCTAAAATACTGACTCAGCAGCTAGTTACACACCTTGATATATTAGCATGCAAAGTTAGCTTGCTGCTTAACCAAATACTGAATGATCAACATTCATAAGGACGGCACTAAATAAAAGGTTTTTACTCTATAGTTAGCTTCAGACACCCTGTTCAATCATTGTGAATGGCAATGAAAGGTGAGTGGCATTTGCTGCCATTCTTGGTTATTCTTGATAAAATTTGAAGTGTAATTTCCAAAATATTTACTGTAGTGAATATCCATTGGCTATTATGCTGCTTAGAGATATGGATAAAGTTGAAAATAAGGGTTAAAATTAATTTTATATACAATTTTGGGGTTAGATATACTTAAATTTGGACATTTTGCCCAAGTTAACTGGTTTGCCCAAGTTAACTGGTTTGCCCAAGTTAACATTTGGCAAAGTAAGCAAAAGCGAACATTTACAAGAGGAAAAAATGTGTCTTTTTTGCTGACATCATGTGTTAACAAGAACAGAACAGAGCTGTTAAGAAATGTTATTTTTCAGCATGTGTGGTCAAGAACAAGCCAGGATTACCATCAGCTCAGAAACCCAAGGTGCAGCATCACAACTATTTTCTGCTGGCTGCTTTTGCAGTTAAAACACGTTCATCCTTAGTTCAGTTGTACCACTGGTGTCAGCAATGGATAATTTTCACAGTATATACAAGGGTTGTCGAAATTGCAAGGAATACAACAGCAGCAGCAATTAGCGCCTGTTAGAGATGGCTGAAAACCCCACAGCAAAACAGAGAATTACTCAAAATTCAAAGTACTTTGCATTCATTAAGAATGTAGAGTGGGGCCATTTTTCCATGTAGAAAACACAAAAGATCTAGATATTTCTGTAGACAGTGAAGTCTTGCAGACACCCAAAAGTTTGTTAATAGAAAACAGATCTATTTTTCTTGCATATATGAGAACATTTTAGGCAGAAATGACCAAATCTGAGTCAATTTTTTCATATTAGGAATGTTCTGTCATGCAAAAAAAACCCCAAACCAACCCACACCTTGGGCTTTCACCTTGAGTGAAACATCTTGTCAAAATTTCAATAAAATCTAAGTTCTGGGCAGTAAAGTAGAAACTAAGGTGACAAATAATTTTGTTTCAAAATTCAACACCCACACCCCTCCTAAGTAGGCAATCTTGCCTGGCTTGACTAGTTGGTTTTATATAACTAGGAGAGAGGTCTTACTGTCACTTACTTATTATAAAATATATTCCCTGCTTTTGCCATCTGCTGGAATGAACAACTTACCACTCATTAGTGTATTTTGCAGGTTAATTAAGTTTTGCAGTAGCCAGAACAATGAACAACACTGCTCAACCCTAGGTAAGCAAGCCTGACACGTTCAATTTATGCTGTACCATTACCACTGGATGGCATTAGTTAGTTGTGCTACAGGAATGAATGTGCAAGGGAACAATTAAATCTGTACAGCTTCTGCCAATAAGTATTAAAGCATCAGACTATGAGTGATCATAGTATTATCAGATGAGGGCCATTGATACTGCATTTGCTTCACATTGCTAAGCCAGTTTTCGCAAACAGACGCTAATAGAGAAAGTATTGTGTCATGCTGTTTACATATAAAAGGACAAATAACTTGTCATGTCAGTAATAAGCTATAATACAATAATACTCCAGTTGACTTTTCCCTCACATATTGACAGTTCACCTACTGTTATGATAAGCCTCATAACATATACATTCCAGTCCCAGCAATGGAAACCAACAGAGGTCAAAGCCTTAATGCAGACAACCAAGTTTCAGAGCATTTCCAAAATCCAAAGGCACTTTAAATTGAGTGTTTCAAACTAAGCTGATTGCTACGTTTCTTTCTCTGACAGACGTGTTTTAGTCACACAAACCCCACAATAATGCAGCTGAAACACAAATACACACACACACATCCCATTTTTAACCCGCTCAGCTAGATCCACATCATGGCATATGATAGCGTTTCATTCACTGCTCAGATCAAAATCTGTCACTGTGAGGTGGATTCTCTAGAGAGAGCTCAGCTCCCACAGTGTCCCCTCTTTCATTTTGGAACACTGAGGCAAACAAACCAAACCTCCAAAGGGACCTTTGAACTCTTTCCTCCCCACCCTTCCCCCACATGTCTCCTCTTATGGGTATTTTCACAGGAGACAGATGACATTGGGCTACAGACCTCATCACTTCCCCCAAAGGGGACCTCAAATACAGCTCCATTCTTTGTGTCACTCCAGCAGAAGTTACTAAAGAGTGCACAGAGCAGCATAAAATCAATGGAGGTGGGAGGGTTGCTTTGCAATCAGGTTTTCAGAGAATTGAAACCTCAGGGAAGTTGCTAAATCATCTCCCAAGTGCTATAATCTTGCCTTTTCCAGGCCCCCTTAGCCATTATCCAGGTGATCCAACAACATGTGAGAAGCTAGAAAGAGGAAGGAGAAGAAAAGAAAAAAGGGGTTAGAAAAGAGAAGATGGAAAAAATCCTCTGAAAACAGGAAGCTCACTGCTTCCAAAATCCAAGGGAATTGCCTGGATGGAGTAGGATTAAAGCCTTGCATGAACATGTGGTAAATTTTAGGACTGGAATAATGTTATGACATTTAATAAGACAGAATGCAAACATGCACATTAGGCACTGTGGTTGTGATCACTAGGTCCTTCGTGGAGGCAGGCATTGCCACAGCAAAGCTGAGGCTCAAACAGTGGGGGCACAAGTAATGGTACAACTTGGCAACTAGGAAGATGAATGATATGAATTTCCAGTGAATTGGTATCTCTCCAGCTGAAGACAAGAGATAGAATCATAGTTTAGGTTGGAAAGGACCTTTAAGATCATCAAGTCCAACCATTAACCTAACACTGCCAAGACCACCACTACACCATGTCCCTAAGCACCTCATCCAAACGGCTTTTAAATACCTCCAGGGATGGGGACTCAACCACTTCCCTGGGCAGCCTGTTCCAGTGCTTGATGACCCTTTCAGTGAAGTAAAATTTCCTAATATCCAGTCTAAACTGCCCCGGTGCAACTTGAGGCCATTTCCTCTTGTCCTGTGGCTTGTTACCTGGGAGAAGAGACCGACCCCCACCTCACTACAACCTCCTGTAAAGAGTGGTTATAAAGAGTGATAAGGTCTCCCCTGAGCCTCCTTTTCTCCAGGCTGAACAACCCCAGGTCCCTCAGCCGCTCCCCATCAGACTTGTGCTCCAGACCCTTCCCCAGCTCCGTTGCCCTTCTCTGGACACGCTCCAGCCCCTCAAGGTCTCTCTTGTAGTGGGCGGCCCAAAACTGAACACAGCATTCGAGGTGCGGCCTCACCAGTGCCGAGCACAAGGGGACAATCACTTCCCTAGTCCTGCTGGCCACACTATTTCTGACATAAGCCAGGATGCTGTTGGCTTTCTTGGCCACCTGGGCACCCACCTGGGCACACTGCTGGCTCATATTCAGCCGGCTGTCAACCAACACTCCCAGGTCCTTCTCTGCCTGACAGCTTTCCAGCCACTCTTCCCCAAGCCTGTAGCGTTGCATGGGGTTGTTGTGACCCAAGTGCAGGACCTGGCACTTGACCTTGTTAAGCCTCATACAATTGGCCCCAGCCCATCGATCCAGCCTGCCCAGATCCCTCTGCAGATCCTTCCTACCCTCAAGCAGATCAACACTCCCGCCCAGCTTAGTGTCATCTGCAAACTTACTGAGGGTGCACTCGATGCCCTCGTCCAGATCATTGATAAAGATATTAAACAGAACTGGCCCCAGTACTGAGCCCTGGGGAACACCGCTTGTGACCGGCCGCCAGCTGGAGTAAACTCCATTCACCACCACTCTTTGGGCCCGGCCACCCAGCCAGTCTTTTACCCAGCAAAGAGTACACCCGTCCAAGCCATGAGCAGCCAGTTTCTGCAGGAGAATGCTGTGGGGAAACGGTGTCAAAGGCTTTATTAAAGTCTAGGTGGACAATATCCACAGCCTTTCCCTCATCCACTAAGCAGGTCACCTTGCCATAGAAGAGCAGGTTAGTCAAGTAGGACCTGCCTTTCATAAACCCACGCTGACTGACGTGGACGTGGTCATGAGAAAGGCAAACACCATTCCCAGCTGTTCTAGCCCTAGTATTTGCAGGAGGGGGAGAGTCTGGGAAGCAGTCAAGCTCTGTGCACAGCACTGGTAAAGCTTTGGCTCTGTATGGGCACAGTACTGCATACAGATCTGGTCAGCCTCAACCAAGCAAGACTTGCACAAAGAAGAATAGCTGCGGAGAAAGGCTCTTAAGGAGATAAAGGAAACAAAAAGCCTACCTTAGGAGAAGGGGTGAAAGGATTTTGTTAACAGGATAACAGATGAGTGGCAATAAAACATTACGTTTCATGTTTTATGTGATTTTTAGATAGAAACATGTAAAAATCCATAAATGAGCTATTTAAGGTAACAGCAATTTTAGTGCAAACACAAGTAGTTAGTTAAAGTGATTATGCATATTTTTAAACTTCATAATAAAAGATAACTGTGAATGAGAGAAATGAAGTTTGGAAATAGTCCTCCAAAAGGATGCAGAGTCCATACATCCTGACTAGTTTCAATACAACTTAAAAGGGATCACATGGTGCAGGTGACCGTAATGGTTGGAGCCTGGCCTCAGTGCTCAGTACATTCTCGGTTCTTGTTAATCTACAAGTCTGAATCTGAAAATAACCTCAGAATGGCATTTTCAAGACTGTCAGTGTGCCAGCCCTGCTTGCGTTGCCACAAAAGGTGCTGAGATTTGAGGTCCCTTTTCCTCCTCGTGTTTCCATTTTTCATCTCACATACATCACTGGAAAGCCAGATGGCAACAAAATTTTACTCACAGGCAACCTGGGGTAGACATGAAGAAATAGCCTACAGACAAAAGCCTCTGTTCTGTTAGAGGCCCACTGCATTTTAACTGTGTAACCCCTAAACTCTTCTGAGAGGGGGTTTTTTTGTTGTTGTTGGTTGGTTTGGTTTTTTTTTCAAATTGTGGAATGAAATTATATTCAGGTAAGTTTCCTGTAAACTTCTCAGATACAGTTATCCAGAATACAGCCTATGGTAACTTGAAAAACACTGAACAACTGGGAAAGCCAGAGATAGAATCTCTCAACAATGTTTTCTGAATATAGCAAAGCCGCATTACAGTCCTGCTGTCTATAATATGCATCCAGAAACCTATGAGCCATTATACTTAAAGGGCAAATACGACATACTGATAAATCATGAAATATAAATAACAATTTACCAAAGAGAACATAAGAGTTATTCAGCTATTATCATACCTCTGCTTTGTTTCAGAGGTGTGGGTACATCCCCTAAAAACTCTCTGTACATCTTCCCTTGCTGTCATGCTTGTTTTACCTCACATCCAAACAAAAGGGAGAATATAGTAGCAAATATCTCTTCTCCTATAAGAGGATCTAAATGTAATGTATTTATGAATCACATTAATAATGGAATAAGGAATTGATGAATAAGAGTGAAAACATTTACATAGCAAAAAGAAGCAGCTTTTACTATAAATTATTAATGGCCTAATAATGACAATATGAAATAATAATTAACAAAGGCACAGCTATTATTACCCAAACAAGAAATAGCTTGACTTAACAAAGCATCCTACATAACAGATATGCTAATCTTATTTTCCAATTTCTGGAAACATTTTCTGTTACTTTTCAAAAACTCATTATCAAAGTCACAAGTAGGAAACTACTCAAGCATTGCAATATTTTGGTTGTAAAACAATTTGATAGTTATTATAAAGTTTTTCTCATCTCTCTGTGGGAGAACAGGATGAATTCATTTATGCAAGAGTAATTTCTTCCACAGTCATTTTGCGAGATGATTTATTTGTAGAGGGGGACAGACAATAATAAAGTCTCAGATTTAAATAGTACCTTTCATCCCAAAGGATCCTAAAGTGCTTTACAAGATATATCTCTACACAGGAATAACGTCACCCACCTCTGAAGTGATAGATGGCACCTGTTTAGCAGCACGCAGAGAAATGCTCCATAACAGTTTAAAGCAGGCAGTGAAGAATACCAGAGCCAGCAGAAACCACAGGTGGGATTAGAATATACTCTTAATAAGTACATCAAAACTTTTCCAAGGTATCACAGCAAACATACTTTTTCAAGAACTACCACATGGTTTTTAAGTCCCTGAACCTACCTCTGCTGCTCCTGGTGTATAACTTACAGAAGCTCCCAACTCAGCAGGACACGCAATTTCTATTTTTAAGATTCCTTAAGGCACAACAGTGCTCTTGGAAACATCCCCACTTGCTCAGAATTGATTCTTCCAGCAATACAACACACCATACTCCTCCACCCATGCAGAGGAACCCACTTGCACCTATTTAAGAGGTACTTCCACATTACAAATCCCCAGTTTCATATACTCAAAAGCTTTTGAAAACAAATTTTCAGCTGACTCATCCAGGCAGCTAATCCCCACCATCCTTTTCTTTCGCAATAAATTCCAAAATAGTTCAGGTAACCTAAGAGACATGGAAATATAAGCGATCAAAACCCCACCAAAAAGATTAAACAGCAATTCACTACTGAAACAGCAGGTGACCAACATTTTCTTAGCAATCTTCATGCTAATAAAATGAGGTGCTAAATAATAGCCATGCATAATAACATTCACCTGTTCACACACTTTGACCTTATCCAAAATTCACTGCAGACAGCCAAAAGGCTTCCACTGACTTCATTGGCTTTGGGCCACATGTTGTTTTCTTTTCCAAGTCTGTTGGAAAAGAGATAGCTCTTTTTGCTTTTACTTGTTCCATTTTATCACATAATACTTGAATCTACTTTTTTGGCCAGTGGTTGCTCCATTTACCCCAAAGGACTCATTATTAAGCACCCACAGCTGCCAACGGCAGAACAGAACCACAGATAGGATTGTTGCATGCAAAGTCTGTTTGTGACGGCAGTTTGAAAACACTGGCAACTTAATGGTGGACAATTTATGCTACGCTTGATATACATTTTTAATGGCGTGTAAGTAGTAGGTGGTGTGGTCTTTCCAAAAGAACAAAGTAAACAAGGATCTCACACAGACAGTTTCTAGAGCACTGAGGTTTCCTATTGAACAACTATTTAGGTCACAAGAATTATAGACAGGGAATTTAAGCATGGATTAATAAAAAAGCAATTTCCACTATCAGTGGTTTTCAGTATGCTTGATAATCCTTTGCTTTTTTATGAGATATAACTACCTTCACCCTTGGGTCAATACCCAAATAGTTTGTATAATGCGTACAGAGGATAATAAATTGGGTTCGCCATTTTCTGATCTTCGTTTAGTCCTAAAGCAATCTGTTATGTGAAGGTCCCGTGCTTGTTTATAATATCAGCTTCAGTTTATTTTACAAAATGTTTCTTGTTCAGGAACAGGAAATGTGTTTTGGGGGTTTTGTTTTATTCTTTAAACATGGGCCTTTTTTATCTATGCGTCCTGCAATTATAATGTCCTTTTCAGGTCACGGTATGGTGCGCCTGTACCTGAACTAAGAGAGTGAATTAACCATTCAAGTGTGGAGCAAACCACAAGAGCTGTCCTAACAAAAAAGCATTAACCTGCAACTTGTGCATATGCTTGAGTTTCATTCATAGGACTCTGTTCTTATATGCATGCCAAAATGCAGTAGAAACAAAGCACCTTTATATATTTACAGCATGTATTTCAAAATGTATGCGTTTTTTGTTTTCCATAGCTAAGTCCAGAGAACAACAATTCAATTTCTCAGCAACTTCTTGTTGTTTCTAAATATGCTTCCATCCCATGGTAACGACAAAATAGCTTCCAGACATTTGGAGGAGCCACAATCACCCTACATTATGTATTTTCAGGTTGAAAATTTGAGCTTTCCTTCCAAGCCTTTCTCTTTCTCCCTCTATCTCTAAAGGAATGGATGAACTTTCATCAGCAGATGTTTAGTAAAGGTCACTACGTTTTAAAGTATGAGCAGAATCATCCACTAAAGAATGAAATATGCTAAGAGATTCCTGACAAAATGTAGTTAATTACTACCAATCTTCCTTGCCTAAGATCACGTTAAAGTATATTTTAAAATTATTACAAATCTAACTAAAGCAAGAATGTGCAAAAGGTTTGTACAAGGGATTGTCAATCAAAGCCCTATTTATGTAAGGGGAAGCCTAAAACTTTCTTGCAGCAGCTGACATATGAGGATTTATTAAGGGCAGGTTTGAAAGTTATGGTAACTGGCCATCACTGCATGTTTAAAAGTTGGCATATTTGAGTGATTATGCCCAATTGGTGGATTTTTTTTCCAGACAACTCATTAACAACAGCAGCAGACTTTTGCAAGGACACAGAGACATTTCAATTGACAGATTTTTATGACACCCAATTGGTGCTTCTGGACAGTGCTGCATCAGAAATATGTAAATATAAACACATTTATTTTTTCATAGTCCAAAACCAGGACTTCTAGGGACATGTTTTCCAATATCTGTATAAAGTAAGGCAGTAGTTTTCCAGCATACAATACCATATGCTACAGTTTAGAAAACAGAAGTATACAATATATAATAGCAAGAGGAGAAGCCCCTTTACTAACATATTACTACTCATATCTCAGGCCTATTGGCACCTCTTGGGAAAATGACATTCCTTAAGGGGGTTTAAATTGTCATGGGAGATTTAATTACCTTCAGACTGAAACATCTCATCCAAAAAACTAGGAACTCCAGCACTAATAAGTTCCTTAAAAGTATGGAGATATTATTTAAAAATTGATTTAGAATGTTACTCTATAAAAAAGAAATGAAATTATACAATGCTATTAACTGTAGAGCATCAGCGTAAATGTCTCGATTCCAGCCACTTGCTACTATGATGAGAACAACAGAAGATAATTAATTTTTCCTTTGTAGTGATGATTCCCAATGAGTTTCTTCTGTGAAATTAAAGAATGAAATCCAAGTGGGCACAAAGCAACGTGCTATCAATCATGTGAACCATCACAGGTGTCTGGCATTGTCTACCAGACAAAGTTGTTGAGGCAAAAACATCAGGGTCATTAAAAATCATGATAGCATCTTGTGGTTAATGGAATACTACAGAAAAAGGAAATGAGCCTTGAGAAGCTGAATGCCCTTTACTCAATCCCCAAACATTATTTCTTCTTGTCCTTATGTTCTAAACTAATATCTTGTTTTCCAACCAGTGTAGCATTTCCATTACAATCACATGCCACTTTGGTTTAGCAGAATCATTAACCAAGCTATTTACATCAATTACCCGGCAACCCATTGTCCCAGTATTGCTACTAATTTCCTTGTCTGAAAGGTCTTGCTATAAGGAAACATAGCATGTCAGCAATATCCAGAACGTGCTATTAATACTACTGCTGCCTAACCACTAATCAGTGTACCCCAAGAGCTGCGGCCAAT
This sequence comes from Ciconia boyciana, assembly GCF_034638445.1. Classification (NCBI taxonomy): domain Eukaryota; kingdom Metazoa; phylum Chordata; class Aves; order Ciconiiformes; family Ciconiidae; genus Ciconia; species Ciconia boyciana. The sequence continues at coordinate 11,538,568 of NC_132948.1, forward strand.
AATGATCTGTGGTTATACACTCGTATTAACTGTGTGATTTTCAGCTAACCACATACAAGTAGTTGGAGCAATAGGGCACAGAGATATACTCTATAAAGAACAGAAATAAAAGTCAGCTCTGAGATGGAACGAGACAAGAAATTGGCAGGGTCTCTACAGTCCTATAGATACCTATATATCAGCATGTGCTGAAATAGTATAGTCCTCAGCAAATGCCACATAATAGCTGATATTTAGGTGATGACGGCACAGTGGTTATATCAGAACTCATCTGAGGCACAGATTTTTCCCGGATGTTTTTCCCAGTAGTCACAGGGTTTTTTTCCCACATAAACAAGAAAGCAGTCATTCTTGCAATTAGTCTGAAGCTAAAGAATCAAGCTGCAACACACATAGCAATACAATGATTTTCAGAACAGCAAATCTCACAGACTATAACCTGATTCTATGGCAATTTCAGAAGAATTTTACATATGATGTAAACACCATTAGAAAACATTCATCAGCTTCTAGCGTTGTGTGTAGTGCTAGTAGCAAACATTGATTACTGTGAAAAGCATTTACTATCTTCAAGTTTCCAAGGGCTCCTTGTTTTTCAGGGAAGGGAAGTTTTCCTTGTTTTTAGAGGAGTGGGAAAAAGAGCGGTGGACAAGATGTTTCATATTTGAGCTACAGAACTGGAGTCATGACCTTTGTCAGAACCTGTTTTCAGATGTTACAAATTAAACCAGTGCAAGATGTATTTTACAGCCAATTTGTAAACAGAACTAATGTTCCAGCTACATATTAAATATTATTTATTAAATATTATTCAGACAAAATGATAAAAATGGGGACAGAATTAATTTAGATTGTATTTCTGCCCTGCATTCAGATTCCTAACTCTGATTGCCTATCTCCATCTAAACACTCAGAATTAAATTTTTCAAAATATAAATATGTTTTTATTATTCGGAATCTGGTATTTTATATCTTCATCAGGGATTGATCTATCTCATTGAATACAGGCCAGAATGTCTGGCAAATGTATTGTGCAGGGCTCAAACTCATCTATTTCCAAAGCAAAGAGGAAGAGACTGAACTGTTTTTTCCAAATGAAAAATGAATGCTGCCTATCCCTAAGAAAAAATGGCTGGTCAGAAGTTGTGAGACTGCTCTGATAATGTGCCAGTTTATTTGAAACACAGAGGGGAGACCACATGAACAGACAGTCAAGTCGCTCTGCTGACTTCCTGTCAGGCTGAACCCCCTCGGATCTCTAAGCGACTAGTAGCTGGATCTCCCGTCTCCAGAACAACCAGAGAGCCTGCACAGCTGCACCCCGGGTACTTGTGCTGTCAGTAGAAACGGAAATTTCTGTTTCAGACTGATTGCAGTGAAATTTTTCTGAATGCTTCAATACAGTTAAATATTTAAAAAAAAATATTATCCATGTAAGTAAGAACTAGACTGTTTTGTTTTTTAAAAAAGAGACTTTTCTCCTGGAAGTAAATATCATTTATCAGTAGATGTACTATATACACTACATATTATGTATGGCTTTTCTATTACATAGTTACAGTATCATTGTCACACCCCATGTGTGTCAAGCGATGATGTCAAGTGATAATGATTTATTACATCAGTCTGACTTTCTGGTTGAGTGTCCTGTCTTGTAATAGCGTAAATTAACATATAAAGCTCAATGTTTCAGTACTTCTAGACTTTGACTTTGACTTCTCTTCTGGCCTGTCTCTAGCTAGCTCTGACCACAGTTGTTGCCTGTGATACTACAGGAAAAATACATTAATTTAAAAGTTAATGCTTCCTCCACCTTTCTTCACCCTGCCTTATCTGGTGAATTATCTATATTTTGTACAAAGTGAACTCCATATAGGTTAACAGAGTCAAAGGGCAGGGGGTAAAAGATGTGTGCAGACTTCTGAGAGTCCAACCCAGTCTTAAACCTTGCCATATGTAGTCTCTTTGATAACCTGATCTGGTCACAGGGGATGGGTATAGCTAAAGAGAGCTAAGAATAGCCCGGAGCTATGAAGGAACAGAAAATACAGCCCAAAGCTATGCAGCATGTGTTGATATCCAGTCACCAAAAGCAGCTTCGATCTTTATTGAACAGCATGGATGTTGTGGATAGGTAAGGACTAAACAAAAAAGCTAGCTATTGCAGCAGCTCACAGAGCAAAGGTAACAATTACTAATGTAGCCAACAATTTGATGACTTACTTACTTAAAACTCATGTGAATTTATGCATCTTTGCTGCACAAGGACTTTTGGAATTGTATGAACTTCCTGGTGTGCCGCAGCCTGAAGTTCAGGAGTATGGTGACTGAAGAAGGAAGAGGAGACAGCATGACCACAAGGCATCAGAAAGGCCACTATTTGGATTCACAGGTATAGAATTTTACCATGCTTTCACAGATAAGAAAGCTAGAAGAAACTGGCGTGACCATTTATTCTGTTAAAAATAGAATGCAGTCTGCAGGACTTCCCTTACGGTTTTTTGTTTGATTTTAGTTTGTTTGTTTGTGTGGCTTTTTTACTACACCAAGCCTTCTACCAAAAACAAACCCAAACCCAAATCTAAAACCACCTTAATTTGACTGGTGGAGAATCAACCACAGTCCTTGGTAAATTCTTTTAATTACTTGCAGGGGGAAGGGAGTAGCTTTATCAGTCAAACATGTAAAACACTGTAAAAAAAAAAAAAGTATCAAATTGATTTGGTGAGATTTACTTCCCACAAACTTTTGTTCAGTGACATTAATTACTCTCATTTAACTTATTAATCATACTAATAAAATGTATTAATAAAATATCGGTTCCATTGTTTTTGTCTCAGTATCAGAAAGAGAAACATATACTTCATTCTCCTGTCCCCCTAAACTTACTAAATACTGATACCATATTAGTTTGCTTTTATTTCTCTAAACCTTTCCTGGCATTCTAAGGCTTACTGAAAATCAATAGTAATGGCCCCGAATTTCTTGGCCAACCCCTTAGAAGTCCAGGATGCAGCCTAACCTGATTTGCCAATTTAAATATGACAGTTTAGTGCCTGCTGTTTAGCATCTGCCATAATTATCATCATTATAGGAAAATATTTTATCATTATACAAGAATTTCTCTTCTGTGGAAATATTTCTGCATCGCATCTAGTAAAAAATTCTTACACAGTCTCCAATTATTCAAATTTTTCAGTCTTAATTCTTTCTTTAAACCAATGTGACTCATAATTATTTTAAGCTTTATGAAATTAGCTCTTTTAAAAGCACTGCTATACATCCATGGCAAATTTGGACTTCATTCTGTTTGCATATTACAAATATAATCTAGCTATAATAATCTACCCTAAAATACCACAATTTTTCAGTCCTGTAATATATCAGTCTTTTGTTCCCAACATCCTAACTTTGTGCAAAATGCGCACTTGGTTTTCACCATTTTCACTTTGTTATCAAGTGTAGTATTGTAGTATCAAGCTAGTGTTGACCACTAGCCAGCCAAATGTCTAGAATGGCAGTCCTCCAATGACAGAGATGAAGGCCATGTGAAATGTATGCTCCTTTCTTTTCTGTGGCTCACTTGACCTCCTGCAAAATCTCACAAGGAAAGCCACAAAATCCTCTCCTCCAGCATTATTCTGTGCCCTCTGTTGATACACTACGAGGTATCTTGCAGCGCCATTAAATTGCATGCTCATCCTTACAAATGTCTCCTCTTTTGCTGATTTTAGGAACTAACAGTAGAAGCGCAGCCTATCCCTTGGCTACAAGGATCCAGCACACTGCCTACTGCAGACTGTATTTTTTTTTTTATTTTATTTTTCTAACTGTACAGTTCACAACAAGAATTACCTGCTTTCTTTGTGGATGTCTTCCCATTTTTCTCAGGTCCGCATTGAGGATCGGCTGTGTTCTTTCGGTAAGGTGGAGAACTCTATTGCCATTTGCTTGACTTTCTTCCCAGTTGTTTAATTCACATTGCTTGGGCATGTCTAGTTTCTTTTGATCTTCAAAGGCAACTCCTGAAACTTTCATATGAGATACATGGATCCTACAGGCTTTGAGATGGAGGCCCCTCAGTGGTATTTAAGAGAAAGCAGAGGATCCCTTAAATTTGGTATTTCACCCTCAGACCTGGCAAGCATAGTACAAATTAGGTGGCTTTTGTGCACATTAAGGTAAGTAGAATTTGAAGCAGACGAGTAAATGCATACCTAGGAAATATCATAGGTTAAATCAGACACTGAATGTGCTTTGCTATTTAGGGAGATCCCGTAGCACCATGCATTAAGAACAGAAATGTGTTGATTTTAAGCTGAACAATGCTGTGCAAAGAAGATAGGGTAGGTCTTAAAAAGTGTAATTTGCCTCTGCTCCAAGTGGATGAGCACAGCAAACAATGGCCCAATATTCCCTGAGAGGAAATGTAGTAGTTTCTCTCTCAGGCCAGAAGAGTTTCATCAAAAATGTGGTATTACATCAATGTTAATGTGTTCTCAAGAAGAGGAAAATATTATTATATAGCGTGCTCTTCAGCATATTTTTCAAAGTACGTGGCTGGTTAGCACATTTAAGTACTGTTGGATTCAAAGTTATGCCAAAATGATTTTTTGAGGCGTATACCAACAAACAAAACGGAAGAGAGAGAATAGGCTAGAAGACTGCAAGAGAGGAAGGGAGCTGGTCACAATTTAGTTCCTGTTACGAACTGACAGATTTGTCAGACAAAAGTAAAGATAACAGGAAAGAAAACCAACTTGATAATTTTGTGCAATACAAAATTTGCATGCAGACCTCACTTAACGCTGCTCCTTCGATCACAAGGGCATGTAACCAACAGGGTGGACAAGCAGCGATTAAAAATACAAGTAAATAAAAATCTGCATCCCTTGACATTTTGAAAAAACCCACAGATGTCATGTCTATGTAATTACTGTGCTTCAAAATGGACCATGCTGCAAATGGAAATGAGAAATGGCATTTACTTACTCATAGTTTTAATAACATATGCAGATATTGTATAATGTGTGTCAAATGCCATTTGGCTCAGCAGAATCTAATTAATCTTAGTTCTTTCCACCATATCTTCTGTTATGAATATTCAATAATAAGTGTATGCTGGGGAAAATGTTCTGTAGCTGTCATAGTTAACTTGAGGAATCTTTAATTTCTACTGCTTTAATAGTTCTAGTTATTACAAGGCCTGATTCAAGGTGACCATCAACAGGCATCTCTCTTTAACTAGCCTTATACCAGAACTTCAGTTACCAATATGAAAGGAGGATAGGACAGAACTACCATTGACTTCAGAGAATAGATGAAGTAATCTTGAGATGCTCAGAATCTCATACAGCCAGGCTCTAATGGAAGACATTTAATTTTCTTTTCCATGACTGTTCTACAAATAGAGAGCCCAGCTGCCTAAAACAAAGTTGCAGACGTGCATGACGTGATTTCATTTACCAGCAGAGAGGTGCTGTTAGCATCTTGCTGGAATCCTGGGCTCAGAGTCAGGACACAGGGATGTGGTTCCATTTCTCTGGTGTAACCTTCTACAAGTCACTTCACTAGGTCTTTGGCATCTACATAGATAAGAAGGCTATATCTTTCAAAAGCATCTGGTGACTTGGGAATCCACGTCTCACTGAAAGTGAATGCTAGTGGGGCTCCTAATTCATCTCACCACATTTCAAAAATGTAACCCAATGTCACTTATCATTCTGTCTAAAGGTCTTTGATAGCTGTGGACCATAAGCACTATGGCAGAGTTAAATATATATAAAACTCTACAATAAGTTGTTATAAATGTGATAGTTTTAAATAATCAGTAAAAAGGAATTCTGAATTTAAGTTGTCACTCCATCTTTATTAACTCATCCTATTGTATTAAACTATTGAAAAAGATCTTAGAGCAGAGCACAATCCTATGCATGTAATGTATTGTGAAATGAATGCTCACAATGAGGTGAAAAAGGAGTGGGGGACAGTCTTTGAATCTCCCTGCTTTTGTCAGTTTAAGTCAAAACGTGGGAGTTATTTTATTTTTAATGTATCTTTTCAACTCATTTCCACCAGGGGATTTTTTTTAACTGTGATGCAAAATGAAAAACCTATTACCATCATTCTGTATTCAAAACCTGCATACACAATGCTGTAACTATCCAGCTGATATATAAGGAGCTTAACAGCTGTTTCGTATTTTCTCATCATTACTTTCCTTCATTTTAAGGACTTTAAATGAGGTCTAAATATATATATGTATATATAATGAAAACAGCAGAGTGGGTCAACAATAATAATTTGTCTTGCTATCTCCATAGGCTGTCACGAATTTTGTTTTGGTGATCTAATGGGAATCCTAAAATATTTACACCTGTAAATTCCACAGTGTGACATAGGGATCAAAGATGTGGCTAATCAAAGCATATTCAGATTGGGAATATGCGATAGAAGTGCTCAGTGTTGACTTGCATTTTTGATAAAGGAGTTGTGTAAAGCTGGTCTTCTACTTTGGGAATTTCTCATTTGTCTTACAGTGATGTGTGAGAACCTTAAATAACAGCACCTAAAATAGAGACCCAGCAAGAAAGACTGTAATCTGGAGGGACAGCATGCATTGTTTTCCACCACTTCCACTTGGCATCAAAAAGGTTCAGATATTTGAATCAACTTTCATGAATTTTGGAGCAATAAATCATGCTACAGTTAATTTACTTAGGATTTTCTCCAGTTAATTTTTATATTGTACTTAAAGCAAACCAAAGCATTTATTTGCAAGGCTCAGGAATGTCATATCATATAATTTTTGTTGCAACTCTCTTTTAAAAGAAATAGCAGTGTTTTGTGAGTATTAAATTGCATTTAGGAAAAAAGATAAGTTACAGTAACTATTTTCACTGCAATAACTTATGCTAGTGAGAAACGCCAGGCATGGTGCAAATCCCCAAACAACAGATCTGAGTTCTTACTAGGTCTGAGGGCCAGGAAGGATTTTTTGTACAGCTTTAAGAGAATTCCACAACTGTTAACTTGTCTTTATTATTATGCTTTTAATGATTGTAAAGGCTAAACTTTCTTTGTAAATTATTGATTTTGAGATGCCTTATTTTCATCCAATACCGAGAATTAAAATTCACCCTGAAAATACAAATCTTCTCCCCTCCTCTGCTTTAGATGTCATTAATAAGCTAATACAGTCCCTCATGTCAGGTCACAGATAGGCTTCCAGTAGCAGATGACAAACAGTGAACTCTGAGCAGCTTTATTTTGCCTGAGTGTCATAATTCTAGAACGTGTCACTAATAGCTGCTATATTTAGAGCTGATTTTATTTGCCTTTACCTCTCACTGCTACCCTACTTCTCTGCTTAGATATGAGGACAGGAGAAGAAAGAGATTTTAATACTAAAGAGAAAGGTAAAGTAATTGCACTGAAATGCATTCTCCTGGCACAAACTGACTGTATTAAAGACAGACCCCCATGGAAAGATCCTGTTTTTATCCTAAAATAGTTTCCTCTCTGTCAGTGTCTTACAGCTTGAATGTAAGGAGCCACAAAGCACTTGAAAAGAACTTTGCCCAGCTTTAGGAAAAAGAGATTTGGAAAACAGAAAAATCATCTATTTTTTTTAAAGAACACTTGAAAAATAACTGCTGACAAATCACAACAGCAGCCTACAAAAAACCCACTGCTTGGCAGTTGCTGCTAATCTGTGATGAGGGATGATAAAAAGAGAAAGAAATTTAAAGAAGGAGATTGCTGTGACTCAGATGACTAATCTTCCGGTTTATTAGCTGCTGTGTTTCTCTGTAATTACGGGCAATGCAGACCTACAAACTGTGGATTTGGGCCTGATCTTACGCTCAGTGAACTCAGGGTAAGACTCGATAGTGATTCAGTGGACCAGGGAACAGGCTTATAGGAGTTTCCACTGTTTTGCACTGTCTCTCCAATCCCAGAGGACTCTAAGTGCTGCTTTGTTCATGTTCTGTATGGCCGGGTAGCCACAGGTGTTTGGAAGCTAAATGAAATGTGGTAGCAAGTGGAATCTGCCGTATTCTCCACTACAGTTCAGATATCTTGTACCTTCACAGGACATACTGATACTAGCATATTCTCCATGTAAGGAAGCACCTGAATGACTAGAACTTTCTAAATGCCACTTCTCCAGGAGAAGGACGCTCAGAACAGCAACAAAAATCTGGGGCTGAGAACAGAAGATAGGATCTTCATAGCACAGGTCATCACAGAACTATGCTATGTAATGCTGCTAACACCCTTGGTTAGAGAGAATCAAAGTCTAGAAGCCAAGGGAAAACAGCAGACACACAAACTTCAGTTCAGCTTTTTCCTGAGGTATATTACATCTTGGATATCAGAACTCTCTCTGCTACTTTATTCTTATTATTGTTATCTTTCAGAGAGCTGTCAACATTCTCAAACTGCTTTTAGGTCTCCATCTTCCACAGCAGAGTTTGCTAATATTCACTTGCCTATCCAATACATCCAGATCAGGAATGGAGCACAGTCAAATCCAGTCACACGAGTAATGATATAGAGGATTCGTACACAACAAACAGTTCTCTCAAGCTAAACGTTGATGAGAAATGAGAGGCCCAGGTAAAATTTTTATGAATGTCTAAACTCCTGAATGTTAATCTAAACCCAGTAAAAACCATGGAAGATATCTATTTGCTCCTAGGCATTGCAAGTGAGAGACATAGCCAGCTCCTAAGAAAAATGTCTCATAAACATTAGGAGCCATGAGTAGTCAGTGGTTTCAACCTGAAGTCACATGAATTTCTAATGCCAGTCATCAAAACACTAACTCTCTTAAAATTATTTCTAGGATGCAAAGAAAAAAGGAAAAATTATATTGAAATTGCCTTAAGAAGTGAAAACAATCTGCTTCAGTCATGGCCTGCCAGAAGCTATTTGACCAAGTTCAACGGCTGGGAAGTCTGTTTCACTCCTCATTTATGCTCCCTTTGCCATTCCAATTGATGTCAAGTGTGAACCATGAGAAAGTTTAGAAAGCCAGCAAACAAGCTGTAAACAAGTGACTGAGGTAGAGGTAAATGTTTTATTGCTGGCATCTTGCATCAAGTTCAGAGTCTGGTGTTCTAAACTGCACTGCAGTTACACTGTGCATTGATTTATAGTGTTTATGGCAACCAATATTAGATGACTGTACAGTGTAAAAGAACGTCAGCCCTGCATTACAATTGCTGTGTCTCGCTCCATCTGTGTGATTTACAGGAAAACACATTCTGTCATCAAGCATTTTTTTTTTCTTTTTAGGAAATCTGACTTCACTTCTGTGTTAAATGATGATTGCTCACAAACTGGAAAGGGTGAGCAATTGTGAGTGCAACAGAAGCTGAAACCCTCGGGGCCTTTTAATTTTATTTTTAGTATAAAACAATTCCACTTTTAGATGGATGTGCACAACTGGTGGGAGGAGAAGGGAACAAGGAACATGAGAGATGGAATAGCTGAAATATAATAGGATCCAGTATTCTGTGCTTTACAGTTGATCAAAACATAAAGATGAATAATCTGGAACCAAGAGGCAATGTTAATTTGCAGCAGACAGTGTTATTAATGTAGCTATATGCGTTGCTGAACAGGAGACATTCCTGATGATAAACTGCAGGTAAATCACAAAGCCAGCACTGTTTTGATTATGAATTGGATGCATTTCTATTTAATTTGTCTTTCCAGCCTGTTGGTCTTACACTCATTTTAATGACGTTTCTCTGAGATCCTCTTTTGGAGTATTTTGAAGGGTGTGGTCCAAATTTTAGAGTTTTGAGTGACCACAAAGTCAAGTACATCCTTGTTTGTTAACAGAGTAAGGTCTCTCTAGCAAAGTGGAAACAAAGGCTAAGTGGAGAAGTCTTTTCATATTTTTCTAGCAAGAACAAAATAGCTTCACTTAAAAAAAGGAACAAAAAAAACGCAACTTGGAACCACTCCTTAGTCAACAGGCAAATTGCCTGTGAGCAGGGAGAGCTGAATTCTTCACTGATTACCTTGCTTTAGCTCTTTCAAATCCACCTAGGACAAGGAGAAAATATGCAATTTGCATCTGTGAGCCAACCTGCAAACATTTACAATCCGACTTTGGCAGAAAACACAGACAAGGTTTCTTACACCTTTTGGTTTCTTTATGCAAACATACATGGAATGGGATGATCTGACCCTCCAAAAATCCTCCCAGGGAATACACAGCCCATTTTCACATGGGCAGCCCTGCAGCTTCCACACAGAGCTGAGTTTCCTTGAAAACAGAATAAAAAAAATTAAAAGGGGATAACTTGTCACTACAATGCCCAAGATAACTTGCTGCATTTGCACAATAAACAGCAGCTGGGAACTGCTTCGCAAGTAAATATTCAAAGTTATTTAATTGACAAATACATCCCTTAAAAGAGAGAGAGACTTGTCACTCCTTCTACAAGGTGAAACCAATTAAAGTTTCTACTGTTACTATCAGAAAAGAAAAAAAAATCCAGCAACAGGAGTAAGTAGCAATTATAGGTATTTCATGACCAAGGAAACACTTGACAAAAAAGCAACAATAGTCTAAAGTTTTTATGAAAAAGAAAAGTACTTCAGCTTCCTTAGCAGGGAGAATTTGAATTCTGACTGCAACTTACAGGTCTTGTTAGTGAAATTAAGCTTTTATTACCGTTTTTTATAGAAGACAACAGTAAGAAAAAGCAAATACGCATTTATGGACATTAACAAAGGGAGGATATGATAAGAACACATGGTCACTGCAAACAACAGATTAAATGGGAAGCATTTTTTTGTGTATTCTTTAGAAGTATCTCTCAGGATAATGGATTAGATGGTCCACTGTCTGATTATCTGTTCCTATACAGTTCCATTTGCTTTGAAGCAGCTAAAAATAGTAAAATAAAAAGGTATTAGAGTGACTTTTTTGTTTGTTTGTGTTTTTAGTTTATAACATTTCAATTTGAAGAAAGAAGTGCGGGGTTTTTTACCTTTTCCTTTACTCTCAGTCAACCTTGATTAGATACTCATTTGTAAAAGGAACGTTCCCTTCATCGATTTCAGCAATGTTCAGCCAGTTGTAACAAACTTGCGCCGGGTGACATAGCTGTTGAGCCTACAGGTGGTACAGCTCATCAGGATGACAGGACAGAGGGATTGAAGAATTAGTCTACTAAGACAAGGTGGGGTAGTGACAAATAGTGCCCCATTTCATTACTTGCACCCACATTCATTCCCATCACAGAGCATCCCTGCATACCAAACTGACCATTTCACAAGCCCAAATCCTACTGTGTGGGATGCTGTGCCACTGTTAAAAAGCAAAAATGAAATAGACAGAAAAATAAGGAGAGGATGCAACATATAAAAGTATAAATTCTTCAAGAGAGTTTGCAGTTCCTCCTTTTGCCTTTTTTCATCTTGTGTTGGTGGAAAGTGTGACAATGACAGCCTTGAATGCTGGTCTCCTCTATTTGTTCTCTCCCTGAGAATAAGGTAGATCAGGGCAATTTTCCCACCCTGTTCATCAGCGCTGACCCTCAGGATCCTTGGCTAGGCATAAGAGTTTAGCTTTCTTGTCCTCTCCTTGTTACTTCTAGCACTGATATGAACACCACGATTTTGGTAATGTTTGACCACTTGTATAGGAGTTGGTTATTTCCAGCTGACCACCAGAGAGGATGACAACTTACAGTAACTATAAACATGAACAGGATTCAAGACAGTGATTTCAAGTTGAAAGTATCTATTTCCCAGTACTAGATAGTGCTGGTAACTATTTTACAAATTACTTCTTTCGATGCACAAGCCTATTTTATTTAAAACAAATGCCTTATTCCATTCCAGCTCCTACTTACATTTCAGTGAGACCCAAAGAAATTTTTGATCAACGTCTGCTCATTTTTACCATTGCATCCCTGCAGCTTTCAGGCTACATTAGTGTAAATGAAAACTGAATTTGCTCCTAAATGACTTCAAGTGCTGTAAGAAAACAAAGCAGTACTGCAATAAGACAGAGTCCCAGCAATACAAGGTCTCTTCTCACCCATACTGGACCTGGTCCTTCAGTGGCGTAAATCAGGGTAAACCTGTTGATGTCTAAAGACTATGCCCATAAACTATATAGTCTTGACTTAGCTGCACCCTGCTCCCCAAGCCAAGGTAGTTACAAATCTATATATATCTATGCACTAATACATCACCAGCCTAGTTCTAATTTCACATAGCCTTTGGGACTTTTTCTTGGTTCCACAATTTGATTTCTGCAGATTAGAACAGAAGTCTTCAGATATTTCATATGTTCTATGGCAGCCATCCATAATACCACCTTCATTTTTTATGAAGGAAGCACAGTGTTGTGTTGGATTAACTGTTTCTTTGTTTCACATTTCATTGGGTTTGGGGGAAAAAAACCAAATCACACTAATTCATATCAATACAACTGAATTATTTATATCTTAAGAATACAGCGGACAAGAACTACCGCGAAGAGGTGAAATGATAAAAGCAAACAAACTACTGTAGCCTGAAAACTCAAAAATCCATTCAGCATCCTTTGCAGATCTGTTGTTATTGAAGATGACAAATAAGTCATACACTGCATTTGTAAAGGATGAATGACTGCATCACTGATTTTCCTCAGACAGTTATTGCATTTCCTGAGGGGGCATGGGCCCCTTCTGTAAAAAGGGAACAGGAGAAGTACAGACACTCCTGTACATTTTTAAATGAAGAAGCTGCAAAAGCCAATGTACTCAGTAAAGGCAGTTCATTCCTAGTCAGAGGGGTACCACTGACCCCGAGTCCAATAATGACTTCAGGCCTTGGATGCCTCTAATAGCTCTAATTATCTACCACACTGTGGGCAAGAGCAGCTTAAGGTAATATTTTAGTGAAGGCATGAAAGAAATATAAAGGAAGTTAACACTTTGTTCTTCAGATCCCCTTTAGAAAAGTACTACCCATATTTTCCCCAAAATCTAGTGTTTTGCACAAAAGAAGGGAAAGATTTTTGGAATTAGCCTCCCAGTTTGAACCTGCTAGTATAACAAAAACAATATTTAGAAATCTATGTTTCTTACTATAATATATGCTATTTACTCCTTCTGTTTCTGGTGTATGAATGGTGTCAAAAATGACATGACTACCTAGAAATAGATAAAGAAAGTAGCCACCTTCTAAATTCATGTTTAGTGTCATCTTACCTTTCCCCATTCTTCTACAGTCTGTTTCTTTGAATAGAGTTTCCCTCTGAGATTTTCTAAATTTGAGAAAGAGGGCACGTGTCTCTTAGCTAACACTGAAAAACCCTTTCCTGAAAACCTGAGGGAAAAACATAACCAGAAAAATATCACCTGCTCTACCAGTGCAACAAGGGTTAACTACGAGAAGGAAAATCAGCCGAATCACTCACTTTTTAGTAACTCCTTCCTTTTCCCTCAATCATTTGCCACAAATCTTGGCAAAAACAGGTGGCAGAATGAAGTATTTTTTCAATTATTGTTGCTAAAAGCAAAGGAAAAAGAAGGACCAACTTGTATGAGTAATAGAAACCACTAGAAATAGAAAATGCAGCTGGTTCATTTTTAAAAGTACTTACAAAGCTGCTTTTTAAAAAAAATCTTCCAAACAAACAAACAGTACCTTGAAGTCAGCAAACTCTCACCTTTGAAAGACATCTCTGTCTCCCTGGTAGAGCTTGACATTAGCAATGAGGTATTTCTTCATGCAGGAGAAGAAAGAGTTTCTCAAATACAAGCTCCTCATTAGGAAAATATTTATTTTCCCCTGTCTTCTGAGGAAATGTATTTCCTTGCATTTATATGCATGCTGCAAGCATTAGATATGGGTAAAGATTTGATTCCTAGAAGGCTGTTCTATGAACCTATCAGGATAAATTTGCAAGCAATGTTTTCCTGGATAGACACTGAACAATTGCTGTTTATATTATGGTAGAATTAAGAGGTTCTCAGTTGGAGATCCATCATACTTGATATATTAAGTACACAATAAGATCTCCAGTGGATTTTGTGGTTTAAATTGAAAAATAAGTAAAGAAAAGAATCATAAGTAGCCGTTTTACAACAGGACAATGGCAGTAAAGAAAAAAGGTATTTGGCAGGAGACTGCCCAAATCTCCAGACCATCATATAAAATAAAATCTTGACCATTTTCTTTCAGTTCTGCAATGCTTACCTTTGCACGTTTCATTTTTTAGCAGCTTCCCTGTTACTGAAGGCGGAGCAAGTGATTTGACAGCAACCTGGAGGGGACAACTTGAAAAGCTTCAGTAAGCTCTTCATTAGGCTTGGCACTTTCCTGAGGAACAGGCAAGAAGACAGACAAACACTTAAAACATGAAAGCTTTTAAAGGGCAGGAAAAGCTTAATGACCTTTTTATAAATCTGGCATGTTTATTCTGTGGTGTGGGTGTGTCGGCGAGATTATATTTTTTTTTAACAAAAAATCAGAAGATAAACAATAAATTATGTAGTTTGAGGCTGAGTTTCCAAGTCATCCCCAAAAGCTGGCTTAGAAGCAGCAGCCTATCAACATCTCCTGGTAACTGAAGAAGTTACTTACAAACCTCTGAGTAGGCTGGAATTATGAATAAACATTGCTTTCCTGGTTTGGTTTGTTATGAAAGGTTGGTCTTGAAATACAAAAGGCAAATGTAATGGAATTTGTCTGATGCTGGTAAGATCAAAGAAAGCTTGTACTATACTGCCCTGCAATACAACTACATGATGCTACCATGAGGCATTTTTTGCTTAACTTGGATAGCCTGTGACTCCCGTTTGTAAAGGCTAGGCACCATTAACTTTGTCCTCTGGGTTGGTTTAGTAATTTTTCAATCCATTTTACACTTCTATATGTGTAATGGACAACTGCAAGATAACTGATACAAGCTAGTCCTATAATTCAACAGGAAAGAAAACGCAAATAGATCTAATTCGTTACGCTAACAGCCGAACTGATATTAGCCAACCACTTGTGACCATGCGTGAAGACCTATAATATTCAGAAGACTTGTAGTTCACACCCTGCCACCACCCTTACATTCACATTTTGCTGCAGTCTAGACATTTTCAGTGATTGAACTAGCAGCTATATTCTTGCAGTACAGCTAGGAGGGACCTTGAAGTGGAAAGGAGAAATCTTCAGTTATGATCCAGACAGAAGTGTATACAGGCAAATTAATTGTCCATATTCTGCTTCTTAATTTAAATGTTTGAAGAAAAAAGAAATCGCATGTCTAACTATCAGCTTTTTAATGCTTTGAGTAATTCAGCCAGAGATCAAGGTCAGAGAGTTGTAAGGCAGGGATCAATATTTTCTCAGCGCATTGTCTAATCAGCTCCTAACTCCCTGAGAGACTTCAAAATACTACCTTGACAAACTTTGTGTCCACAAAAATTCCATATTATCCGGAAGCTTTCCAGCTCCTTTCAAAGTTGGATTATGCCAATCTGTTCTGTGCATTTGCTTGTGATATGAATCTTATAGACTGCAATCATTATTAGGCATACAGCTGTTAAGAGACAGTGACTGACTTGCACACTCGCTGGTTGTCCTTGCTTTAAGGGGAGGGGGGAGAAGAGACTATGACAAAGTATAAGGCTGATTGCTTAGAAAAATCTAGCAGGACCCAATCAGTTCTGCTTTTAAATCAAAATCATTTTAAATAGCACATGGATGAGGCAGGAATTTTAATTCATTTCAGCTAGAAACTTTTACTAAAGAAAACATGGATATTCAGAATTATTTGGAAGAAAAAGAAAGCAGACTCTGATCTTACCATGGCTAATTCTCAGGATTATTCCTTCCAGAGGGAAAGGGATTCACTGATTTCAGTGACACTAGTTCAGCTGAGCTACAGTGTGATCTGGCCTGCATGTTTCTGTAAAGGAATAAACCCCCACATATACCCCCCACATCTCTTAACTGCATGGAGAATTTGGAAACTAAATATACAGGGTACCAGCTCATCTGAATCAACCTAAGCCTGGGACACTGTCACTGACTGCAAATTATAACCTCCTAGAAACAATGGGGAAGGAAAGGCAGAGAATTGTATCTCCCTGCACCATGGTTCCTCACATAGATGCTCCAGGGAACGGTGGAGCAATACACTATTGTTTACTATGTCCTTGTGACAAAATATTGACTTCCATGGCATTAATTGTGACAGGAAGTGCTAAAGGACTGGGCTCTATAGGATATCGTTATTTCATAGAACTTTTCATGGTGTATTTAAAAAAGTCTTATGTATTTTCATAAATATACCACTGTGCTGAGAGAATAAAATTGATTACTTACTCCAAAGACTGGCAATAATTTTAGTCATCCCTGTGCCTTTGTGGCTTACATATAAAATACAGCTTCACTTGTATTAAAAACAGAGGACATATAAGTTTTTTTTATTTTACACCGGTTTTTGTTAATTACGTTAAACTGATTAGAAATATGCTACCTTTCCCCAAATGTGCTAAGCACCCAGGATGAGTTGCAGAGCTCCCTTTATTTCTCTTGACTCATGAGATGATCAGCAGACATTACACCTGCTTATCTCAGTTCAAACAACAAGTATCAAAGCCCCAACTAGCTGTTCAGAGAATATCCTGTTTCAGCTTTTTTGTAGATAAAGCAACAGTGGCTAGTGTCACCACGTACAGGTATTATCTGACCATTTTAGAAACAGGTGTCTAATTTTTCTATATGGTCTATTCCACCCCCTTCTTAAAAAAAAAATAATCTATGACTCCCGTTAGGCTACACTGTACTGAGTCGTCATGATCCTGCCAACAGAAATACAAGCCTTAGCTATTTTCAAGTAATCCCACTGGGGGTGACTGCTCCCAGTTGCAAGCACTCAGCCTGCCAGCCTGATGTCACCTTTATTTTCACTTATTAATTTTAGTTCCTGCTGGTCTGCCCTGTACTTACAGAATCATAGGAATACTCTCACACAGTTTTCCTTCAGTCAGTGCACCTTCCTGTATTTTACTGCAATTTAGTTACATATTGATACTGCAACCACAGCCACTACCAATTTTAATTCGTTGCAACGGTTCAGAGAGAACATGAGTTTTTCATCCAGAAATCAGTGAGACTACTCACTTTGGGAGTGCTGGCAATGTATAAAATTATGCAGGTCACTAAGTCTTTGCAGGGATGATAGAGCTATAGGAGCTTTCCTCTAAAAGAAACCCACATCATTATTCAGGCATTATAAATTACACCACTTTTAGGGTGAAAGGAAAGTAACCATTTGACATGGCACTCTGTATGACAAGGAGTGAATACTTGACTGAGGGCTCTAAAGCAAACCTCCACCTTGATGGAAAGTGTTATGGAATCTGTAATATCTATACAAAACCAGCAGGACCTTAGCTTAACAAGGTCTCATCCAAATGACTTGCACACTAAACTGCATGGAATTCAATTTCTCTACCTCTGAAAGATGAAGGGCAAGTTGATCCTGCCAAGGATTTAAATTTATGGCTTCATGGCCTCAAAATGTGAAATGTATACCATTAAATAAGCCTGCTCAGTGGCTAGATAGCATCACATGGTTTTCTGAGCTATTATAAAAAAAAAGAGGTGTGAATACAATCATAAAAAGGAGGTAAAGACTAGATAATTAGTACTACATATTACATGCACAGGCATTTAAGTGAAAAGATAAGGAAAGTTTTGGCAGAATATCTTATTTTTAAAAATAAGAAAAGGGAAGAAATCAGCACAGTGATAGAAGACGACTAAAAAAGATCACTCTTCTATACTCAGTTGTCCCGTGTGCCTGGAAGTCACTTCTGTAAGTAATGGAGTATCTCTGTAGTAATCTGTGGCCATCAAAGCTGGGCCAGATGGAAAGCTGTTGTGACTGCATTTAGAGACATTTTGCCAATTCACAGCAAGTCAGGACACAGCTCACTGTCAGCTTTTTTCCTGTGAGAAACATGGTGAAGTTCTTCCATCTCTCACAGGTGAAGTTCGCCAGGGCAATGGTCATAAAAGGGAGCCAGATACACTGGTTGTGTTTATCCAGAAATTTTACTCCTCCACTACAAACCTTGAATTATACTCTATCCACGTGCAATGAAACCAGATAACTTCTCACAGTTTTCACCCACCAAAGCTAAGCTCAGCAGAAAACAATTACTTCTGTTCACATAGTGTGGTAGCTTTCTCTTCCAGGGTAATTAAGTGGAGAGCGTTTGTTGGGATTTGCAGCCTCAGTTTAAAATGGGAGGCTGAAATGAGTAGGGTATCTTTGCAATTTCCATGGTAGGCCATTTTTCTGCATGTAATCCATTACTGCAAATCCAAACAACAATTTAGAACAGTGATAATCCTCCATAGCATTGACCCTAAAGATCTTTACAGCAACACAAATGAGATCAAAGGACAAATGAAAGTCTCTTAATCCCTCTAAGTGCAAATTCAACCTAATCTTACATTTCTGTCTTTTAATTCTCTCTAAATCTGTTTTTAACTTTGGTTAACATTCATTATCCTTTTTCATGCCCTAATTCTGCAAAAAAACGAAAAAGCACATGTCTAGGAGTACGTTCAAACATTTCTCCACAGGGATGGTATTTTTAATATGAAACACTAGTTTCTCCTGCCAGCTATTGGAGTGAGAAGTAGGTGGAGGGGAGAAGTGGATGTAGGATACGCAATGGAGGATTAAGATTGATGAATGAGGTGCAGAAAGACTCCTTGGCGATAGCTATGTCACTTGTATGAGCACAAAATCTAAACAATAACTTTTCAAAATAAGATTGTCAGGGACAGTAATTTCCTTTTGCAAAAGAATTTACCTCAAATTGAAAAAATATACATATCAGGAGGCAACTGCATAGTTTAACGAGCAGAAAGAAGAAAAATACCCCAGATGTATTTATTTTGGGGGATCTTAATTTTTCAAATATATTGTTCTAATCTGTGTAGAATACTATTTTTACTTCTGCCAAAGGATTGCCTCTAAGAGCTTGTCAGTTGCATTATTTAAACAGCTTTATAATACTGTTTAATATGGACCTTTAATACAGACCAAAGCTTGTTGAGCTAGCAGCAAAACTCCTATTGACTTCAGTGACCTATGAACATGACCTGTCTGTACCACACTAAACACCATAGGGATCAACAAATGAAACTGAACACAAATGTAATATTTAAGGGACACAAAGACTTCAGAGGCAACCGGAAGGCACCATAGTTGAAAGCCATATGTGAAACTTGCAGAGCTTGGCCCTGCACAATTGCTGAGTACTCATTGCACTGTGACACTAATTGTGGTCTCTTCTCTAGAAGAGTAAAGGATCTAATTGTGTTCTTCTAATTGAGCAGAGAATAAAGCATTTGTATGCATAACGATGACATCTTTTGTAAAATTTGCATTTTACTCCAACATTTTTGAGATGAGGAATAAGGAAATCAGGAGAGCCAAGCATGAAAACACTGAACTACACCAGTCCTACTGAGACATTGTTATGGAGTGAACAGTTCAAGAGTGCATGTCTGAAGCATTCACTCCTTTCATGTACTAACTTTGTGAGTATTATTTCTCCAGGAGTAGGAGAGGTAGGTATACAGGCAGAAAAGTGTTTTCTGTCAATTTTGAGATAACTACCTTTTTTTTTTTATACTAACATGCTTATTTCAGCCTCTTATTACAAAGATCTTTTAAGAAACACACTGGAGAAAGCCCAGCAATGAAAACCTCAAGCAACAAGCCTGTTCATGGGAAAAAATATAAAGATATGCTTAAGTTGATTCATCCCCTCAATTGAGATCTATGGATAGTGAGATTTCACTCTCCAATGAAAGCACTATCAACAAAATCAGTTTGGGGCTCCCCACTTCATGTGTTAGGTACTGCTCAGATGAACCAAGAATATACTGTTGATTATACATCACCATAGACCAACAGCAGATTACCCTTTTCCTAGTATCAAAGGTGTTGCTGTGTTTCCAAGGCTAAATCAGTAATTAGGCAGTACATCTCCCTCCCCAAGCTCCATTCTTTGCAAAAGGCTGAGCAGCCAGTCTGCTTTTCACCCATAGAAAAAATGATCCCACTCTGACTTGTGCAAGTGCCCAAATTTGGCCTGTTCAACTTTACCTGAGTTTTCTACCTTATTCATAGCCTGGAGAAAGGAAGGCTTGGGGGGATCTTTTCAATGTGTATCAACACATGGTAGGAGACTGTAAAGAAGATAGAGCCAGACTCTTCTCGGTGGTGCCCAGTGAGAAGACAAGAGGCAATGGGCAAACGGAAATACAGAAAATTCCATTTAAACATAGAAAACCTTTTTTACCATAAGGGTGATCAAACACTGGAATAGATTGCTCAAAGAGTTTTCAGAGTCTCCTTCCTTGGAGATATGCAAAACCCAACTGGAGCAGGTTGCTCAGAACCTTGTCAACTGTTTTGAGCAGGGAAGTTGGACTAGACAACCTCCAGAGATCCCTTACAACCTCAACTATTCTGTGTGGTTCTATGACTTATAAGTGGCCATGCACACTGGATTGATATATATAAAATACAGCAAGTGTATACTTATGGGTGGGTGGCTGTGTACATATTTTGACTTTTGTTGCTAATTTTTCCTGAAGAAAAAGTTAGTATTTCTTCCTAAAAAGACTACTGCACTGAATCCAATAATTTCAAAAGTATAAAGTATCAATCATTACTTTAACCAACACATGTAATGAGGGAGGAAAGAATGAAATTCTACCTTTTCCCAGAATATTACATTTCAAAGTTCCATCAGGTCTCTATGGAAAACTTTGAAGAGGTTTTCCCCTTCAGAGAATAAATTAGGGGTTTTCCCCTATTCAGAGAATAAATATAATACATACTACTGCATTCCAGTTATAAGTTAATGAATGGGTTGGGCCATACATGGCAATTAAGAATCATGGTTCTTATGCAACCTTCAACTTCTACCATCTCTAAAAAGCTGACTACTGGAAAACTGAATTGACAGGAAGACTGTTCCTATACTGTTTTTTTTCCCCTGAAGTTATCCCCTACTAGTTATCCCCCTGTTTGCTGTTGGAGATAGTAAAAGTTAGGCTACTTGTTTAGGTGGTCTGGAAAATCTCATTCTACAATGGACAGGCTGGGTAGGACGTACCCACAACATGGGAAAATGCAGGTTCAAGTTTCTGCTCACATTCATTTGAAACAGAGAACTGCAACCAAGCCTTCTCCTACAGCAGTAAGCAGAGGGGTCTTTTAATGGAGATGGATGTGTAGGGGTGTATTGAAAAAATTACCATGGATTTTAAAAAAAAAAAAAAATAGTATTACTGGCATTATTTGACCACAATTAGCTATTCCTTCCACCTTGCCAACCTCATGTCATAGAAGATCTCATAGCTTCTGACTGTTTCATTAATGAAGTCCTATATAAATTTTGTAATGCAGCTATCACTTAATGATATTTTGAAGCCATGCCAACATTTTTATGTCACACAGATTTGTGTATTTTGGGATACTGAAGGCTTTTTTCATTAAGCATTATTCTTTGCTAATGTGTAGTTAATAACATAATGGAAAGGCTTTTAAACTGCTCTGAGGATTAAACCACTCGTAGTTGTTTAACTGCTTGATTTCCTAATGGATCTAGTGTAGGATTTAATATTCTGCTCATTTACATTACTTACCAGAAGAAAAGAGAGAGACCTTTAACTGCTTGTTCTAAAAACAATAGTAAATCATGTTTAAGTTGATTGATTTCTGCATATATATTAACACAGACTAATGAAAGGCACAATGTCTTCATAATACACGCCATCATGTTCAACTACAGCTGAATATTTAGACTTTTTTTTTTAACTTAGATTGTAGAAACAGCATCCCTATTGCTTGATTGAATTTGACTTCTCACAGCTGGATTCACTCCCTTGTACAGACTGTAGTGCTAAGTAAAAATAAAATTCCATTCCTTCCATAATTAACGGAACTACACTGATTTACATCAACCGCTGCTCTAGCCCTATATATCTGATATCATAATTGGAAATCTTTGTTCAAATACATCCAGACATAGAAAAACTTTTAAGGATTAGATTATATCCCCTTTATTCACTCTGAGAAATACTTTAGCCCCCAACATATTCATTGAAATGGACATAGACTGAGAACAGTGGTAGGAACTGTATGCACCACACAGGCAACTCTTGAACATGTTCTCTTTCATTTCAGTCCTGCCTTCTCTCTCACAGCTATGCCAGAGCTGCATCATGATGGTGAATTTATGACACAGGTTAAAATCCTAGTATATAACCCCAGTTTGAAACATCCCCAGTCACTTCCAATTAGGATGTAAAAGTTAACTGAGCCCAAATCTCCATATATAACTACCAATTTCACAAACACTACCTCAGAGTCAAACATTCATCCATGTAAGTACCTCCATCAAACTAACAGATACAAGGCATCTGCCTGCAAAGCACTGTCTCCTCAACCAAGAGTATTTTGCATTTAAAAAAAAAGTCAAACAGAAATGTCTAACTAAGAGCGAGAACCATCTAACTAAGGTAGTTCGCCAGGTATATTGTAGTGCTGATTGATTAACTTCCTGCAGGCCTGATTACTCTGCCACCGTAACGTTAAATAATGTCTTAAGACTCAAGAAGTCTCACTGATATTTGTTGGAACTATCCAGAGATCATAGCCCTACTCAGCATGAGCAGGCAATGAGGGCATCAGGGACACACTCATAGCTGGACACAAAGAACAAAGATCTCAACAACTGTTCTCCTAAGATAACCCCTTAAGGTCAAGGGCTGTCTGAATTCCTGAATGGGAATCACAAAGGCAGAACTGATATTCCAAGAGCTGTTCTCTCTTGTAGAAATGGCCACATTCAGAACCCTAGAATAGTTACCCTCATATGTTTTACTGAGGATGCTGTGAAAAATTAGTGTCATAAGTGCTAAAATAATCATAGTCAAAGTGATTAAAAATTGCTGTCATGAATGCTAAAATAATCAAATCCTTAAAGTGCACCACAAAAATCTATTAGCTACTTCAGGCCACATATCCAGTTTAGAAAATGATATTTCTGTTGTCTGAATGGCAGCTGCGATTCAGCAATACAATCACACACCAAGCACTCTCATTAGCTGAGTGGCTAATACAAACGGAGTTAACTGTAAGAACTGGCATTTCACAGAAGTCTGCTAGGTAAACAAAATCAGCAAAGGTCCGAGAAACATCAAGGAGAATTAAATAGGGTATGTGCAATCCTCTTTGGTTGTTAATAAATCTTTTTTTTCTGACAAGGCAATATCCTTTAAGAAGAGTGCTCAGGAATCTTAAAAAAAAACCAAAACAAAACATTACCTGAGAAGTATTTAAGTGCAAAGCTCTCAAGCACTGAATCAGTTATTCAGTTGGATTATACAGAACCCTGAGATCCAGAGGTGCACTACCTTCCTTCTTGCCCTGGACTCCACTGAAAGGTGAGCCAGGCATGCAGACAGAGAGAAGGCTGTGGTGTACTCCATTAAGGTTCCAATAACTCTGGAACCAGGATGCACCTTGCCTTGCAGTAAGGATATAGGCAGGGACCCAAGACTCTCAAGTATGCCACAAAGCAAACAGACCATAGTGACCAAGATGAAATTCAAAGAGATTTCATGAATTAATGGCCACTCCTCCATTAAGCTGAATGGACAGGTTTAGGAGGTGGTAATGTTGAATATTGATATGGTAGATTTGTGTTCCAATGATTAACATTATCCTGAGTCTCCTCGGCATGCAGTACGACCGTAGGGAAGAACACCCAACTCTTCAGGATCTCCTGTGAGTTTGGGACAGTGTCTTGCCGTCTTTGGCACCCACCAGAAGCTTCCAGTTTGGTTTGATTTAAACTGCTAGCTCTACAGTTTGGCATCTGAAAGTCAAGTTTATGCAAATCAATTCTTGCCCTCAGTAATATCTGTCTAGCTCTACTGCCATCAAATAATTTGGGTCTTCTTACAGCCATTAGAGCTCTCAGTGGCCGAGCGCTGCTTTCAGCAGCCACTGCGTTTGGTTAACAACTCTTTTGATTATGCACAGCATTAACAATTGTCATTAACTGAATCCACCTTGTTGTACCAAGTGACAAGAAAACTAATCCATCATGATTAAAATATTTTGTTAAAAAAACAACAAACCAAGAAATTAGGTATATACATGAGTTAAAAGAATCAAGCCTTTGTGTTGATACATATATGACTCTGTAATGCAGTAGACCAACAAAACAAAACTTCTGAATGCAAGTGAATATGTTCCTCCTAAAGTCACAGAAGGGAATGGAGGTCTTAAATCATGTGAATAAGCTATCGAAATAGCATAAACAATTCCATTTGAGCCTGAAGTTAATTATGGCACTGTAGCTGTCAAAAGATTCATCTGAAGCACTTGCTGCCTAAATTGAAGGTTGGACATCCAAATTGAAATGTCATTTTTATTAGTCTCTGACACTTAGAGAAATAGCCTCTTCTCTTCTAGTAGGCTATACCCATTAACTCCCATTAGTACTAATGGAGTTATGCACATACATCACATGCATGTACATCACTAAGCACCTTTGTAACACTCCTAATGTCACATTAGCTAACAGCTGTTTTATTGCAGTATGGTAGGGAAAATTCCAATATGGCATGCTTGACAGCATCCTCTGAAGTAATCACTGGCCACTTCAACATTTTAAACTGACATATCATCTAAGACACAAAGCTGGATCTTCATGCAGATCTGGAATAGCTCAGTTGGCTTGGTTACATCTGATGTGAGTTGATTCATTTAATACAGTTACACTATATATATATATATTACACCAGATCTGGTATCGGGAAGCAGCAAGAGCAGGGCTTTTACAGAAGGGAAATCCAGGAGCTGTGAAAGATCACAACACAAGTAACCTCCTCACCGACCAGGGCACAGTCCCACAAGATCTGAGCAGGGCACACAGAGCCAGGAGTTGATAACATAGCCCCTCAACAGCTCCACACAGGGCAAGATGATGAATCACGTCCAGAGTCCATGCAGAGAATCCAGCTAGAAGCAGCAGGAGATTGGGCCAGAGATTAGACTAGCAACAGGACATAGCTCCAAGCTCTATCCAGGAAACAAAGGCAGAGACAAGCCTACAGACAGGTACACCTACCACATAGCTCACACAAAGACTGAAGACTCAAGCCTGAGCTTAAATGGAGCTCCTGGGACAGAGGCAGAGGGTGTGGGTGGAAGGCCCAGGTGAGTCTGGTCAGGGCAGTTAAGACCTATATTAGTGCACTCAGTGCCCTGACATCTGGGGCAAAATATAATTTTTAAACAGACATTGCAAAGAGACTTAAATCCAGAGATGCAAAGCCAAAAGGGATCATATATCAAATTTTGCCCAAACCATGGATATTATTTCAGAATTTTTGCCACCTTTCCTAAGGATATTCTTTTGACTTGTTCTCCCCACAGACCTATGGCTGGGATGCTGTCTGTACCAACTCTTTTTGGGATGGACTGCATAACCTTCAAGCCACCTCAGCTGTGGTAGACAATTATAGTATCTGTCTAAGCATACTTGCATTTCCAGTTTTAACATAATTATCCTCATAACCCTCTGTTGAAGTGAAGAAATGTAATCATTCTCATTTTACTGATGGACAGTTCATGCTTAGAGAATTAGCTGAATTGCCCACCGTAATTTAGGAAATCTGTTGCAGAGCCAAGCCTAGAACTAGGGTTGTATATGGCTCCTAACATGGAACCAGCCTTCCTCTTGGAAAAAATAAGAATTTGGCCTCTCTTAGGCACTCTTCATGTCCCGGTGTTACTCCTGTTTCAGTGTAATAACATGCAAGACAGAAACTGTGGCTTTTTTTAATGGACAGGCAACTGAGAACAGTGGCTCATGAAATGCTTTTTGGATTTTTCCTTTCATGTGTGCTTGCTAGAAAAACTAGAAATATACTCTTTTTTCTCTGTTATTTGGATTTCAGAATCACTACCCTCCCACGTACCATGCTTTTTTATAAACTTGAAATTTAGGTTATAAAAATAAAAAATTACAGAAATTGAAGTGCTACAGATAATCATTAACAACAAGGAAAACCTGATCCAAAGAAACTTCTGGCTTCAGCAAGTTTTGCTGTTCCTATCCATGGTGTGGAACTTCCTCTGAAAGGACAATACCTGAGATCAGCCAACAAATTAACTTTTTGGAGTACATATAATAATACATATTGGCCTTCAGGACATCATTGCATTCAGCATTATATTGCATGTTAGACAGAGACCTGTTAATTAAATTGGATTGATTTTGACAATCTTTAAGTGAAGGCTAGCGGTACAAAACTCCAGTGTACTCTTTGGGGCAGGGTGATTCTGTCTTCCTGGTTGTTTGGATGCCTGGATACTATCATGCTAGAAATACATCCTGAGAATGATAGCATTTGCTTCGTGCCCAGTTTAAATGTCTTGGTTTGTATAGCTCTTAAACTGAGGTGCACGGGAAACTTGAGGTTGTTTCTGGGTGATCTGAATCAATGCTTTTCTCTCCAGCTGAGCTACCTGAAGGAGCAACCATCTATGCTGTCAGTCAGCACAGGCTATTCTGCCTTTGGCTGTGTACAAACAGGATGTCACATCTCAGAAGACCAAGTCCACAGAGGGGGATTATAACAAAACGCACAATGAAGCTCGCGTTTATTAAGCACTGTGCCTTTTGTTATCACCCATAATGCTTTACATTATTGATTTGGCATTACTGGCAGCAGTCTATCAATAGGAAATTGAGTTGAATCTTTTCAGCTGAAGAGAAGGGTGACTAATTGCCTGACATCTTCAAATAGCTCTTGCACTGAATTAATTCTTGCACTTAGATTCCATGTTTTATTCATGTTGGGATCTAATCTACCATAAAGGCAGTACGTAATAAGAGGGAAAACATTTACCATTGATTGCAATATCAGCTCCTGACAGCTCTGTGGTACTTCTCAGATACCAGCTAAAGTAACCTAGTAAACCGTGCAGAGTTCCAAGCAGTAAGCAGCTCTATGCATACTGTAGCATCCACCTTAGTCATCTCAGTTCCTCTTGTTCAGAGAACAGATGGCAATGAAAACTGATTTCAAGTAGTTATGTATAATCCGTGCTAAGTGGTTGTCAGAATTTACTGCAGTTGCTATGTACTGTAGATACACCAAATGGTAATTTTCAAAAGACTTTTATAAATGCCATTTTAGAATGCTTTCACCTCTGGAACAGTTTGAAATGAAGAACACTCCAGCATGGTCAGATAGGCTGCTACAAAATAAGAATGGAAGAGAGCCACTCACTGAGCTTTGAGGTTTCATCATTTTCAGGACATAAGTGGGAGGTGAAAAGGATTGTTTATGCATGACAAAACAACCTGCCTTTAGGATAGGGGTCACTGGGTGAGAACCGCTTATCCCTGCTTCCAGCTGGTTTGAAAACTGGTCTCATGTGCTCGGATTGTAAATTTATTTTGTAGTATTTTGTGGTAATACATACTGCAATATTGGTGTCCCTAAGTCTGAAGAATGCAAGACAGGTAAGAGAACAACTTTAAAGCTAAACAATAGAAAACTAATAACAGTCATTCTTATTCTAAGCACAACCTCAATGTGCTATATAGACCCCTTTAAAGCACATACTCTGCTCTGTAAATGGGAATTACATTAACATGCCTGGGATATCTGCCCTCCTGGAGAGTACATGTGTATGTCACTGTCCTCTAGAGACAGGAAAATAACTATCCAACGGTGTGTGCCCTTACACCACTGCCAGCGAAAATGCAGATGAAACTCAAGAGCCTTCGCTTTCCAGCCAGATGTGAAAGCCATTCTGGTGGGATGCTCTCACGTGTCGACAATGCGCAGGAGAGGCCAGTGGACGGGGAGGGAGAATGCCGCAAAACGTTGCAGTTTTGTGGGTAGTACTGCAAAAGTTACATTATTAATGCACCTACCTGTTAGACATTCTGCGTTTAACTGACCTGCCTTTCACCCAGGCTTTCACGACATGTGATGACATTGCTAAAACAGACTGACTGAGAGAGAATCAGCAGCTTGCTATGCAAACATGTTAGTAAATAATTTTAGAGTTGAAAGAAGCCTTTATATTAATGAAATGGCTTTGTATTACAAACCTAATCTGGATAACCTGCTTAATCCCTTGTCATCTTAATGCATGAATTTATATTATGAATTCTCAAAGGTCTGGTACGCTTGTCTGAAATTTTTAATTCCTTTCTAAGTGTATCAAAATCACACATCTGAATTTTGTCAGAAATGAAAATACAATGTACCCAATATTTCCTAAACAAATGGAACTTGAAAGTAAATATCTCTTAAACATATTTTATGTATTTTCCTATTGAAGATTATTGTAAATATTACATATATCATGTTAGCCTACGATTTAGTTAAAGTGATTTATATTACTTAGCAGTTCACATGTAGATTTTTTTCAAAGGGAATTTGAAAACATAGGTAATCCTCACAACATGCCCATGAATGTTATTTAAGTTTCATAATGTTCATAAAAGGCAGCTTAGAATGCTTTTCTCTTTCAGTAGAAATGTCTTGGGGATGGCAAGTAAATCTGAGAAGCAGCAGAAGACATACAATAAGGCCCACGATCTACAGCCTGCATTGTCTACAGCTCCAAAATCCCCCAGTCATTCCAGTTATGTACCTCTAGTACAGTAATAGCTTGCTTATAACCATTTTTGCTGTTCCAGAATCAAGAATGCAGCTGTAAGATTCAACCTACCTTCAACTACAGCCATGGTGAATTCAAAGCCATCTATAGTTAATTTGTCTTCCCTGTGCAATTAAAAGGTTTTCAAAGGAACAATATTGATCCCTTCAATTCCCTCAGAAAAACATACTTTGGCATACTCAAAAGGATCTTCCTTTATTTTGAAAGTTAATCATTCTAAGGCTACAGTATTTCATTGTGTTTTCTATGTTTTTTTGCCGTAAGGCAATGTTGTCGTGCACCACTAAGGCTATCACAGCTTGCAAATGCAACTTTTTTTTTGTTCTTGCTATACTGCCGATACAGATAATACTTCAATAGTTTTCTCAGCCAGCACCAACAGAGAGCTGGCTCATTTAAACTATCTTTGAATTGTATCCAATTTGGCTGCGAGGCTGGATTTTTCATAGCATAACACAGGGCAGTTAAAGACCAATTTTTGCCATGGAGTTCTATTTCCTTCCAGTTTTATCTTACATCTGTACATCAACATATCATTTGGATTACTGCTAAATGCATCACATACCAGTTGCACCTTCATACTTTCTGGGATCCTGCAGTATTTTCAGGTGTAAAGTACCTAATGTTGTACTGCTGGCAATGACATCCACTAGGTTTATGCCAGTCTTGGCAATGAGAAGAGTGAAGTAACCAGCCTATTTATGAGGGTGTAAGACCTCATAAAGACTACTTTTTAGAGCATAAGACTGAAGAATAACCAACAGACTGGTGTGACACAATGCAGAAATGTAATGCAGCACAGAACAAAATGAATGAAATGCTTAGACTCCCTCTGACAGTAATAGTCCAAGGGAATTTGATTCCTCCTTGTCAAGCAGAGTTGCTACCCAGTTTCTCATCTGGCCAAACACTGGCAGCAGCTACAATGAGATACCACAATATTTTTCAGTCCTGCTTTTATCATTTCTAATGGCAAATGCCAGCAGTGTATAAACACTTGCTATATCACACTTTCTTCTATCCGAAGATGAAAGGAGTATATCAAAGCTGGAGGTGAGAGTGGTTGCTGGGTTTTCTTTATAACAGCAGTCAATAAATCGCCAAAATTACCAAAACAGAGCTCCCAAGAGTTATTTGCAAATATCATACTTCGTCACATGTGTTTATACAATCGCTTTGTGGCTCCAGGTCAGATAAGCAACGAAAGGCAAGTTAGATGCTTTGCTGATAATCAGCTTGCATAACCTCTTTGATTCATTTTCAAGCAGATGAAGATCTGGCTCACAGTCTTCACAGTGCTCTTGAGAAGAGCCAGACTGAATTCCAAATTGGCCTCATAGTCCCATTGTTTTACCATTCTTTAGTTGCCCAAATGTCCTTTCTGTATTCATTTGCTTCCTCAGATACATGAAAATTATTATCCCTATATCAAAACCAAGGCAGTAGTGCATGACAAAATCCAGGTGTAATTTTCACATCAGTTAGCTGTTTGAGACAGCAAGTTTTACATGCTTTGTGCAATGTATTTGACTTACCAGATTTAAATTCTTTATTCCATCAGTGGCAAAACCAAAGCCATTGCCCTGCCACATGATTTATTTTATTTCATTCCTTGTCTGCTCTGCAGCATCTCAAACTTCCCCAGTACTCCCCACATTCCTACACTTCGTCCTGACTTTGCTTCAGAATTACTGAGTCATATTCACAGTGACTTTGCACCCTGGGCAGCCAAATGAATTACAGACATACAGACTCACTCTCTTCACTGTTGAATCCCTGCCTATGGCTCTTCTGGGTTTTCCAAAAGGTCCTTCCCAGCTGGAGATATACAAGCAACTCTGCCTGCTGACTTGCTGTCCTGTTTATTATCCTTGTTCAGGCACATGCAAAAATACCAAGAAGACAAAACATTTTGTCTTGGGCTTAAAGCAGTTCTGGAAAAGGGCTTGTCATACCTAAATCTACAATGTTGTCATCTCATAATCGCTTATGATCTACCTAACCAGATATTATTACAGATGTCAATTCTGCATGTCTTCTCAGGGCAAGAAAACTCATTTTGAACAAGAGGTAGGTATCAAATTCCCATTTCTCAAATTGGGTTAGCAGATTTATCCACAAAACTAACTCCACTCCTTTGGGATCAGGAAATGGGTACAGCACTAAGAAATCATCAAGAAAAGTTGAAGCAAGTTGAAGCAAATGCTTCCATGAATTTAAATGGTACTTTGGTATTCACTTCTGCCTCCTCTACTGGGATTTGTGGCCAGCTAATAAAATCATCTGGCAACAATCTCTTTCACTCCATTTACATGTTATTTTAACATCATCTCAAGCTTCCTTCACAATCATAAAATATTTTGCATATTGTTTTCCCATTGTATCTGGAGACACAACTTTGCAAATTGGTGAAAGAGATTATATTTGAACTATAGGGAATAAGTAGTTCATGATGCTAAATGTTATGACTTTAATTGAACTTTCTAGGAGGCAGAGTATTCCACTTTTCAAAATTAGTTTCCCAAGATACCTTTGGTCTAAAAATATTTCAGATATTATACTCACTTTGCTTGTCAGACTTTTAAATTCATTTTTTAGTTTCAGAGCAAAAACATCCTAATGGGTACGACCTCTTCCACTTCAATAACCTGTCTTCCACATACTTTTGATACATTCTCTTGAAGTTAATGAGTGAACTTCCCACACCTTGCTACTCTTGGGGATGATAGGAAGACCAGTTGCCAGGTCTCACTCTCTTTCTCTCACTCCAGTCTCTTTTTACATGACAATGTAGTCTGCAAATGTCACTAGCAGTCACAGAGGAGATCTGGCTTTTCTTTTGGTGAGGTAAGATCCATTAATGCATTTTCAGAATGGATAAACTCATATTCATGGAGTCAAAGATTCCATGCACTAAATAATACCTTATAGCATTGTTATTAGAGCAACACAGAATTTTTTGAACCACAGAGATTTCACTAAATCTGCACCTTTCACTGGACCCACCACAATTTTAACTCTCTCAGATCTAGGATGAAATTGCTAGTCAAAACATACACAGTCGTGACACCAGCATGACTAAAAGCTCAAGTAAGGACATAAGTCTAATACAGGGGAGATGAAGCTTTTAGCTTTATTTATGTGACAATAATCAGAGAGATTGTGGTAAAACCACCTCTCATCCCACCCCCCAAGTCTGTTCAGTAACTACGCTGTTATTCTGGGATTTGTCTCTCATGTTACAGAAGTAGCCCAAATATGAAAAAACCCAAACCATCATATGCTGTCTGCTTTGAATTGTGATGGCAACTTTACGTTCTTATGACAAAGGCAAATATCTTGAGAATAGCGAGTGGCTTATAATACCCTCTTATTCTATGCATAGACAACGAGATTTCCTTTTATAGGAAAGAAGGGGCACAAGAAACGATACAGCCAGTTCAACCTGGTATTTGAAAAACATCTCTAATGCTATCAAGAATAGTGCTCAGTCCCTTGGCAAACAGACATATGCTACGGAAGGTAGTGACATTTAAGGAAAGGGGAATTATTTTTTTTACCATACTTTATATTTCTGTACCTTAGCAGTAAAAAATGTCAAAGATTTACAGACTGAAATAAGTCAAATACTGTAAGGCGTGTACAAGATCCTTTGTAGAGAAAAAGGAGGATGCTTAGAGAATACGTGAAACTTCTGAAGTTTCACGTATTCTATGTAAGACTGCCAAGGGAATTTATCGATGATATTGTAATAAGATGATATTGATGTTAAGAAAGGACATTTTTTAATACCTCAGTGTCTGGAGTCCTCGATCCAGAAATGAAGCAAACGGCTTTCTGGGACAGATGTTTAATACCTCCAGTGAGACATAAGAACCACCAGTATCTCCCAAGGAAGGTCCACAGTCATGCAGAACCAGGCATTAAGCAGACTGAGGTATCAAGACAGAATTGCAGCATTGATCACTGATTACCTCGTCTTCCCCATTCCATACTTTATCCCCAGACTCCTTTCCCCTATACTTTCTTCTTCCTCTCCTTCCTCCACTACTTCATCCTGTAAAGAAAGACTGGAACTCTGACAGACACAATTGCTGTCCTGAATTTCTCTTGATGAAGGCTGTGATGCATGCAGCTCCACACAGTCAGCTATTAATAAGTAAGTGCCTCTAAAAAAATGCCATCTGCCATTGCCACCCTGTCTTCCAGGACCTGCATTACCACACTCAGCTCAGGTGGCAGTTCCTCCTCCCTCCCACGCAGGCCATCCCTGCTGGACCAGAGGAGCTGGCACTCTGCCATCCTCAAACTGTTTAGCTTGGCAGCAGACTTTGGTTCTTAGAGCATCCTCTCTGCTCAGCAGTTGAGGCAACCATTCCATTTTCCTTCTAAGTCGCACTGGCTCATGAAGAGCAGGGTGAAACTCAGCTAAGGCAAGAGCCAGGAGAGAAAACATCAAATCATAGATGAAGAATACTTCATTATCCATATATTTCAATAGGAGATATCTTTTTTTTTTTTCTTTTTTTTTGTGCCAGGTGACAGTTCTTCTCAAGAAGAAACTGATTAGGTTTAGCAGGTTGTAAGAGAAACATTCATAAGAACAATTTTTATCTCCAAATCTCTAATATACTAACACCAATCTGGCACTAAAATATTTTAATATACATTCAAGCCATCAGGATATCAGTCATGTAATGTAATACAGATGCTGTAATGCAGATGTGTGTAAAATAATCACTTAATTAGAAAGCTGTAACTCTAGCAGTATTTTGCCACATTACAAAATGACACAGCATGTAAACAAGAAAAGCAGCTCAATATATAGATTACTTATTTTGTGCTGCCTTCCTTCGCAGCAAACCATGCTATCTTCTTATTCAAGTAGCACGGCACTAATTCAAAATGCAAGACACTTGCCTTTCCCAGAGTACAATTGCCCTCCTTTTCCCCCACCACCCTCCAGCCTCCACACATAACCACATAACATAGTTTAGATAAAATTTTTTCAGACCAGCCTTCTCTTTTTTTTTTTTTTTTTTTTTTGTGAGTGTGATTCTATGAAGGGACTCAGATCTGCCCCAGAGCAGAAGCTAAACTAACATGCTACTTATGCACATGCTTTATCAGCATCACCTCCAGGTGATTTCCTGCCTCTAACCTATTGTGCAAATAGCCTTTGTTTCATAGCAGTAGAAATCTCCTTTGTCAACATTAGCATTTTGTGTTTGGATTTATTACAGATCCTGAAAATAATAATCATGTTTCCTTTCTTTAAAGACACCTATCCATTACATAACTTTCTTTATTGACTCTCACTTTACAAAGGGGATTACTAACATTTCCCATTCCTCAGGTGGGAAAACTGAGGCACAATAGCCTAGGTGCAAACAGAACCCCTGTTTTCTTATGGTGGTCTTATGCTCCAGCAAGTGACCGCGCTGTATCGAGTTTAGCTCCCTCAACACAAGCAGCAGCTTCTAAACAGCAGTCATCTGTTAGGCATTGTTAATTTGTCCTGTCGAGAACTGTTATTAATTAATCATGCCTCCTCTCCTTAATCCCCATGGTCTTACACACATCAAACGGTAACTTGCTCCACAAAAAATCCTTCCGATGACACGGTGCAGTGGAAAGCAGAGTAAGGTAATGAGAAAATGGCCTCTATACTTGAGCCTTTGACCACAATAAATAAGTCTCCCTGCCTCGTTGGTGTTTACCCTTTCAAATGCTGAACTATTTCCTCTTTCCTCCCTTTCAAATGCCGGACTTTAATGCTCACAGGCCATGGCCAATACCCACTTAGAGTTTTTCCTTCATCTTCCAATATATACCATAAAAATAGTGGTCCTCTTTACCACTCATGGTGTAATTTTCTTTCCTTCCATTTGCTGTTTTGTAACTTCAGCCTACTGTAAATCACATTAAAAGAAAGTACTTTCTAATAGTTTTTTTATTGACTAATATATTTTATTTGGCACCTGTTACCTTGGTGGAGATTTCTTCTTCCAGTAATTTACTGTATGTGACATAGTCCTCTGAGCATTAGTCAAAAGGACCCAACACAGTTAAACAGTAGATTTACTCTACACTCCTTGGGCTTGGGGTTAAAAAAAAGGATGTGTTACTGTTACGAAAATCTATCAGTGTCCCCCGTTTTGCAAAGAGAGGACTTGCCACTGTGCTTACTTGCCATGGAAGCAGCTGACATGATGTATTATCTTATACAAGTCACTTAGGCATGCTGTGTCCATTTATCTATTTAAAATATGAAATAACTCTTATCTAATACAGAAGTGTTTAGTGAGGCTTAATGAGCTGCTAGTATGTTTATTACAGAGGTTTCTAAGAACCAAATGGCATAATATTGCTTTAGATACGAAAAATGATTAAAACATCTTATGAAGTATCAATTTGTAAGTAAAAAGAGTTCCAGCTATGAAACCACATTTGCTATTACACTCTGGAGGACATGCTATAATGCTTGTATTTCTTAAGAATACTTCTTTAATTTTAGCACAATGTTTCTTTATCACCACAGTTTACCAGTAATAAGGATTTAAGCACTCCAGCCCCCTGTGAGATTTGGTTAGCTTTCACTAACCAGTTTTCATGTTCTGTCTGTTGAGCAGCATTTGCTCACTATGTGAGTCAAGGGAAGTGTCAGCTGTACTAACATCATTGCTTTTTTGGGTGCCAGTGCCTTTTGTATGTAAGCCTATGATGTATATGTGCAAGGCAGATGTGTCAAAACTGTCCCGCTCCTCCAGATACGCGAAGCAAGATTTTAGGAGACTATTCTGGTATGCTCTGGAACATCTAAAGACTTCCGGTTAGTCCCATAAATAGCTGGCTCTCGGTGCTGTAAAGAGAGGGTTCTGAAAAGAAAGAAAAAAAGACCACAAACAAAGCAAAAAAGTCAACCAATAAAGGAATGTGTGTGACTAGAGGAGAGAGAAGTTTCCTAACTTTGTGGCTGGCTGCGATACCCTATGATGCATCTCAACACACTATCGGCAATGTAAATGGCAGCCTGCCCATACGGCACATGGATCAGCAGGTGGCACACGTACAGCTGGACATATCTGGCAGGCAGCATGTTCGAGTTTGTCCTTGCCAGCTAACCAGATTTTTGGAGCCAATCTCAGAGTGATTTCACAAAGAGAAAGGATCACTACTCTTCATTCTCTCTCTTTGCCGCCTTCACCTTAAGACTTCACCATGGGAGTGTGGCACGATGGGAAATACATACTTCACACCCATCACGGCTGGCAAGGAGCCTTGGGGTCCTAGGAGGGGCAGGACAAGTCACTAAGCAGTGACCCAGACTGTACAATGAGCACAGAATAGTTGATGAACACTGCTTCATTTTCTGCAGCTTTTTAAAGGTCACATGCCATACATTATGAAAATATGATGGTAAAAAAAATCAGAAATGCTCTGACACTCCTTTCACCTGCAACCCGTCATGGACAACAAGCCTTTAACACAGAAAAATATGCCATATTGGAAACAGGGTAGTCATATAAGCTATGTGATCCAGAAGTCACACTATACCTAGAAGTACTGACATTGTGTCTTATTCCTGAGGGAAAAGTGCCAGTGTAGCCTGAGTTGGGTTTTTAAACACATTTAGTTACACCAATCCAAAAGGTCAGGTCCGTCAGCTCAGCTCATATCAATTTAGAATTGCTCTAAAAGAAACCAGGTCAAAACCACTGCAATTTCAGGGGTTAGACAGAGCCTAATCCTTTCATCTCCTCTCTTTCAAAGCATGAGCACAAATAGTACTGAAGCATGCACAGTTGCAGGGGGCAGTGAGCAAATGTCTACCTATAGGGGAGGAGGGGAAAACTAAAACAACGCATCCATTTTGAGATCTTCTCTGTTGACACTTTTAAGTTTGCCAAGTTTTTTCCCTAATAGGACAAGTAGACAAAGTTTGATGACCTCCTGAGTAAATGATTTCCATAAACTGACCATATAGTCAATGAATTCATGCTTCTTTATGCTTGTTATACATGAACAGCTTTTTATAACAACAATCCATTCTATTACAAGAGGAGCAAGCTTATAAAAAGGGCAGAAATAAAATTTTATTTCAGATTAACTCCTCTGCCACCTAAAAGAACATTTCATATGTCTTCTTTGAATTTTTCCTTAAGTCTATCTCTATATCTCTCTGTCACAAAGCAGGTATCAAAGAACAGCCTTAATTTTCTTCATGAGCAGTGAGAACTACATACATTTGAAATAAAGGAAAAAAGTTATGAACTAACAAGTGTATATACATATATATGTGTATATATAAGGAGAACCTCCCTAAGAAGTCACTGTGAATGTGGAGGACATACAACATTAAACTATTGACTTGGCTTAAGAAATGGAATTTCCATGTCCAGAATCCCAAATCCTGATCCGGGGCTTGATTTTCAAAACCAGCAGCTGACTCTTGTGTTCTTTATTTTGCAAATATTGGTGAAGTATAGAGACTTCATAATTATACCACAGACAACTTTTTTTTAACTGAAGATCAGTTACCTTCACAAACCATTGGAGAACATAATTATTCCTGTCTCTAATTCCTGTTTTGAACCAGTAAAAACTCCTGAAAAGAAAAATTGAGAGTTTTCTCACAGTGCTCACAGTTCAGGCCGTCCATATTGTCGTGACACTTGAAAAATGACAGCCACCATCTACAAAAGGTGTAGGAACTTCCCTGAAAATGTGTAGGAAAATTCCTTTCCCTTATTCTGCTCCAGCTGACAGTGCTATACTTTTCTATCTCTAAGAGGAAACTGTTTAAAATCAAATAAATTATTAGCAACATTCTTCATGACTTTGAATTGTGTAGGTTTCGGTGGCACATTGACTGATGGACAATAACAAGCTGCTTAGCAAGCAGAATAAGTACCACAACAAAACACTTTTATGCAGGAGAAATTAATGCCAGTATTTACCTTTTGGTATTTCATTGGCAGGAGAAACATCGCTCCATGGCTTAGCAAAGCTTATAAGTTTAGGGTAGTAATGAGCAGGGTTTGGAAATATAGAGGATTACTCCAAATGCTTCTCCAAAGCTACCTAACTAGCTGAACTTCTGAATC
Source organism: Ciconia boyciana (assembly GCF_034638445.1). Classification (NCBI taxonomy): domain Eukaryota; kingdom Metazoa; phylum Chordata; class Aves; order Ciconiiformes; family Ciconiidae; genus Ciconia; species Ciconia boyciana. Next base: position 11,576,455 of record NC_132948.1, read on the forward strand.
TATAAAATCAGACCAGACATCTTATGAGACACATTATTATGAATTCAATGGAAATGGGAAACTTTGTGGCTAAGACAAAAATACTGCCTCCTCCAGCGTACTCTGAGATTTTTTATTAGTTGTGCTGATCATGATCTCCAAAGTCAAGAATGGCAAGTAGAAATAAAGGGAGAAAAACGAGCTCACCAAAAAAGAGACTTTTATTACATCCATGCAGGAATGTTATTAAAGTGAAAGAAACCTGAGGGAACAAGAGCTTTGAGCTATGATATTCTTTTCTGTATAGCTGATGAAAAGAGTCTATGAAAGGTCAAACAATTCTAATTCTCCTCCCTGAAGTTAGGCAGTCTTCCTGTTGTCAATGTTACTCTGTAGTCTACTTAGCAAAGGCAAGATTGCATCAGTTCATGGCTATAGCAAGCAAGAATGAATTAAAAGGAGAAATGGATGCATTCGTGCATTTCCATTTCCATTTTCCATTTCCCTGAAATGCCAGCAGTCTGAAAGCCAAACCTCATGCCCAGGTCAGACTTGACAAAGCAAATGCCATGGAAATTCCGAATGTAGGAGGGAGTTCAGTTTCATGGTCTCTACATACAAAACTTCACTGGGGAGTGGGTGACTGCTCTGAGCTATTCATTCCTCTTGCAAAGCCACTGCACACAATGTGACCCCGGCTGACATCCCTCCCTTCTTTTGTACCTACCCTCCCATACTTCATACAACACTCGAGAAGATTTAGAACAAGGTACGGGGCACATGACTAAGAAATAAAGTGTGGAATCCCTGCTCAGTGAGAAACCATGAGGAGTTATCACCTTCACTTCAGTACGCTAAGAATTTCACCCAAAGCATCAATCCCACACATATAGGAACAAATAGGCATTTTAGGTGTAATTTCTAGGATTTTGTGATGACCTAAACCAGCTAGGTACAAAGGGTTAAAAATAAAGACTTAGGTAGGGAAGGGAGAAATGTATTTTAATATTTTTAATGAGCTGTATGTCTCCTGAAGATAAAATTGGTTTCAGAGCTTAACATTTCAATGTCACGGGCATGCTGCTGAATTTCCTTTTTATGGAACATGAAATTGCGGCTAGACAGTTGGAGAAGAAAACACAATCTTGCTTCCTTTCCATATTCATGATAATATTTGTCATAATAATTTAGTTTTGTTTCAGTAACAGGAATGTTGGTGTTTTTCCATTTCCCCAATGCATTTCCATTTTCACACTTCCCCATCTAACATCAAATATATTGAAAATGGTGCCAAAATATTCAACATTGAAAGAGCAGACGAGAAATAAAATTATAGTCACAGATTTCATTTCACTCCTTTTTCTAAATTAATCAATATTTCATTTTCTAATTCTTAACTAGAGAACTAGCAATATGCCCCAATGAACTTCCTCTCCCAAATATGAAAATCTGACAAGTTGAACTTGAAAATTTTGTTTAGCAAATAGACTATCTTGAAAATGAAAGCATGATTATTACAAGCAGCAATCATCCCCACAAGAACAAAAGAGAGAAAAACAATTAGATTTTGTCACATGATCCTACCATTAAAATGTCTCCAGAGTGAAAGATTTAACAAATAATTTCAGGTCACCTTGCCATTGAAAAAACAGGGCGATTGTAACTCAGGGTTACTGACTCCAGGTAGAGGTGTGGCAAAACCGCACTCATAATCATGATTAGGGGTTTTTTTTCCCCCTTTCCTGCTCCAAAACTCACATTCTCATCTCTGCTGCTATATAGCAAAGACCATAGTGACACTTGCTGGTGCAGCAAGGATTCTGAAACAAAATGCAAAAAGAAGCAGAGCCGACTGCAGTTGTTTTTTTATTCACATCTTCTCTTGGGGATGAATGCTCTGAGGATTCTGTTTCCTGCTTGGCAGATCAAGAGATGTACAACATGTAGAGGTAATTATTCTTCTCCTGATCTACCAGTGTAAGCACTGAAATAGCAAACTTGGCTATCGCAGGAGCAGTGTGCCACTTTGCTAAACTTAGTTGAGTCAATCTTCTCTTTTTTCTCCCCTTTTTAAAGATATCTGAAGAAGAAAAGTACTTTAAAATATACTGTCTCCCTTTGCCCTCCACCTCTCTTACCTGTGTCTTTAAATGTCCCTGTGCTCCTTAAATACTCCTGAGTTGTAATAACCTCTCCTTTCAGTGAAAAAGGATTGGAAAAGTTTCTCTTCTCAATACTGCTCATGGCTCTGCCCAGCTTTCGGAAGAGCAGTGCATTGCACTGATTCTGCAAGGAGGGTCAAGTATCTCCAGCACGCTATGGAGCCAGAACCTCAGGATGTGCTTCCAGCCATGGGAGCTTGAGCAAATGCCTTATACTCCCTGTCTCAGCATGTTCTCCACTGCAAAGGGCATTGGGAGACACAGATTTGCTTTTATGATTTTATTTGAGGGAGGGGGCAAGTGGTTATATAGCCATATTAAAAGCCTGCATTGGCTAGAGATACTACATGGGGTTAAAACCCCTTACAACCTCTTCCTTCCAATCCACATCTAAAATAGGAGTTAACATGAAACCCCTGTTAAAGGGAAGTTGTAGTGAATGCTCACTTAGCTGAGAAGAGTTATGGGCCCTCGGTTCTCTGATTTGATACTTGGAAAACTAAAGGTGATTTCTCTTACAGGTTGTAACAACAGCAACAACAACAACAAAAACCCCAAACGAACAGCAAAGGAACACTTTTGCCATTTGTTGATTATGATGACAAGTAATTCTTCTTCACAGGCAATTGCATATCCTAGATGGTTACTTCATTCAATTTTTGTCCTGATTGAGGCAACATGGTTGCTTTCACCTGAGGTTGAATTCATTGTTACAGTAGAGACACCTGGAAGCACCTGACCTACCAAGTTGTTAATATTTAGGTCTAAAAGGCTAAAAAAAAAAGGGAGCAGATACAGCAAGTACGTGGTAGGTAAGCTTGGATTTACATCTTGCTCTCATCATAAAACAACACAAGAGAAAATTCCGGGTTTAGTCTTCAGTTGCTCAACATCTTTCAAAGAAGTCTTTTACTTTCCTTTCCATATGTTTTCTTATGACCTTCCCACATTTTTTACCTGTTGTAAGGAGCCAGGAGACCATTCCCAACCATATGGTTTTTCATAGGTGTCAGAGAGGGGAAATAAAGGGCTGCACCTCCTCCTCTACAATGCATTTCAGGCAATATCTATAGCATGCTATGTGATTCAACTAAATGAGCTTTTCTGTTTGCTCCTTGCCCTTTTCTGTCATTCCTCTCCTGTTGTCCATAAATCACATCTTCTTCTCAGTGTCTCCATTTCATCGTTTACCTTGTCCATTTAGACTGAAAGTATCTCAAAACAGAGGCTTTCTCTTAGACATACTAAGTTATGTACAATAGTATTTGGGAATTCTGGGAAAGATTTTATAGAGGTATTTCAAACTCTCAGCTCCTGCTAGCTATAGAGCAAGCTTCACCTGTTACATGTCTTTACAACTCAGTAAGCCAAGTTGTGTGAATAACTTGGTTTGTTTTGTTTTGTTTATTTCTCTGCCTAAACAGATATACTGCAAAAATCCATCACCCTCCCCATTAAAAAATGTCCTGGTAAGGCATTAACCAGTTTTAAAATATTCAGATGCATCTGGAAAACAAAGAAAAAGGTTGTTTAAAAACATGGGGAAATATATAAATCTGTTTGTATCAAAACTTTCAAAATGAAAATGATTTGACTTGATGAATCTTTTAGCTGAGGCAGTTTGACAAACTCAGCATGAATTCATAAATCGTGTCAATCAAATGTAATGTGAATTTACACTGAAAAAGTTATGTCCTGAGATTATGGACTAATTCTAGCTGTAACACTAGTATTATGGATCAATCCTAGTTTTTGAATGGGTCATCAGCTAACATTTTGGTCTTTAAGCACTCAGTGCTTACCTTAGCACAAACAACTGATATGTACTGAGCACAGGGTAGAACAATCTCTCTGGTAACTTTGCTTTGTCTTCCTACACCTAACCCACTGTTCAGTATCCATCCCTGGAGTAATTAAGAATCTGCTGCTCATCTATATGAGCTCATCCCTGTCCTTTGAAGCTTCTATGTACATTAAATAAGATCTTTTTGGAGAGAGGATGGATAGTTTCTTTGGAAGCAAAATACACAGTTTTGAAGCTTATTGAAGTCAGCACGTGTATGACAAAGAATAGCAAATTCCAGTCACTGTTGAATGATTTGCACTGACTGAGAAGGCTGTCAGGTATGATCTCTCTGCCAGCTCTATGGTCACTCAACTCAGAGTTCGTTGTGCTCCAGAGGAGTCTAGTACGCTAAACAACTTTCAGCTAGAACAAATGGAAGAAAGAAATGGACCCAGGCCATTGCAGCTGCAGCACAAATGTTCCCAAACAAAGCCAAGAGCCCCTCTCATGACTAGTGTTCCCATTCATACCAGTAAAAGATTTCAAAGTACAACAAGACACCATATCAACAGAGTAGATACTGCAAAGAAATTAGTAATTTGGAAGTAGGCTACAATCAGAAATGTTGAAAAAAAAATGGAGACTCTCTGTAAAAAGATATTCTGAGGGAAAAAAGTGCAATGGCTAAATCTTCTATCAGTGAAGTAGAAAAAGAGAAGATAATTATAGGGGATAACAAGGGTCAAAAATATCTTCAAGGCTACTAGAACTAGGGGAGCAAAAAAAAAAATTCCTCCTGAGCAGTAAGAGGCTCTGGTATTAACCAGTTCTTAAGCCACTTGGCCTGCAAGTGAATGTACTATTAAAACCCCCAACTTTGCGACATTATTAAAATATTTCAGCTGGGAAAACTCATATTTGCCTAAGAGTAGGAGCAAGTGTTAGTCCTAAAGTCCTCTGCAAGAGAAACATAGGATGGGAGACCTAAATAGCAGCATGCAATGAAAGAGAGAGAGAAAATGATACTTCACAAAAAAACAGGCTGCAGATATTGCCATTTTTCTTCTGGGAAAAGGATAAAAAAGAAAGTCTGAGCTTCTTCAGGGTTTTTAGGAGGTAATTCAGAAATGCAGCCAGAGTCCCAGTAGAATTTCTCAAGTTGCTGTCAATTTATTCAGAAGAAGAGATATGACTTAGCAAAAGTCATCAGCATAACAACCTTCCATTTAACCACTCCAGTGTTTTGCTCTCACTACTTTGAACAAAATCCTAAGGAGAATCCCCATTTGCTGTGGTTCAGGATGGCTGACCTTGACTATTTTTTACACAATCAAGCCTGGTTAGACACAAAAGAATGATTGTGTGAAGTCTTAATGCACAAGTGCCCTTGCATGTAGCGCTCAAGCCAGACAACCACATACTGGAAATTGTTGCTCCCACAAGTCTCAAGCATCAGTCATGTGCTAGACCCTGCATGTTCATTTAACCCAAGCATTTGCCAGGAAACTGATCAAAACCCATTGAAATAGAATGACAAACCCGGCTATGTTAGTGTTTTGATGCTTAGTTGAACAGGTCTAGTATCCTGAACACAGCACTGACGTTTAGAAAGTTAAATCTAGCCATGTCTTTCCCAGCTTTTATGTGCACACATCTATTCAGTGGGGGCTAAACCTTTTTGGGAGTAACTTGCTGATTGTGGATGACCCAGTTTCAGAAAGCTTAATTTAAAATGTACTGAGGCCATTTGAAAAAGTTGTCAGGTATTCACAGCTCACAGCACTGTGTTCAAGCTAATCTCTCTAGGAGCACATTTCAAGATCTTCATGGCCAGGACCCACACATAATCAAACTGGCTGTATGGAGGCATGCTGCTCTGTTGCGCCAGATGTCTCGCAGGTGGTGTAGCCACTGGCAGGCAGCAAGTAGTTAGCAGGCTAAGTCTCCATCCCACTTCCCATAATGCTTGCCCTCAATTTCATGGCCCTGCCTATTGAAAGTGATTGCCTTACTGATCCTGGCAGCTCCACAAGAATGACATGACAGTTCACACATACTCTGTTTAGCAGAAAGCAACAGCTTTTTCTTAGAGAGACCATAGCTCTTTTACATATGCACTTTCAGGTAAGACATAATCAATATGGACCTTGGACCACATTTCAGTTCCAATTATCCTCCAAGCCAGAAGTCTTTTGACAGTGTACACTGGGAGCCCAGCTTTGTCCACTTTAGATTACTGCTTATTGCTATGTAGGCTGCTGTTCCATACTCCAGCTTGTGTTTCTTTGTGCTATTTGTATTCCCCTCTTGAGGTATGCCATAATCTCTGGAGAGATGCTAGTGCAGCACAAACTGTAATGGTTTATTAGTCTACAATGGCAGATATACTAATGTAGACCATTCAACCCACAGTCTCCAGTTATATCTCCTCTTTTTAATTTGAAATGAAATTCCATAAATATATTGTTGTCTGTCATTTGTTTCTCCTCTGTGCCCTAGGACATTGCACTATCTTGAGTGTTTCAAGTTGCTTACTGGCGCAAGCTGGTAACAGTCCCCTAGACCCTCACCTTTCAGTGACTCCTTGAGCCATGACTTACCCATGAGCATCCATTCATAAAACAAAAATGTCTTTCTTGCACCTTTTATTTCCAGAATCAATTAAGGCCTAAAGCACTTATATCCTAGATCTTGGAGGCATGTAATTGTGCTTGGAAGCACGATTTGTATTTTTTAAAGGATCATATGGTCTTGTAGGGGCAAGTGTTAGAGGCAAGTGGCCTATATCCGCTACTCTTGGTCTGTAAATTTCTCACAATTGGCAGCAGAACCAGAGGCTTAAAGATAGCAGGAGCTGCACCTGGCAGCCTGAAAACATGGGCATCACAGTTAACCCTGCACGTGCTGTAGGTGATCTGCTTGTTCCCCTACATTATGCTGTGGGGCTGTTAAGCTGTGACACTCTCACAGAGCAATAGGACTTGTAACAGGAGATGAAAAGTGTCTCTTTCAAACACAGGGGCAGATCCTTCACCTTTAGAGTTAAATGCTTAAAACCAAAGAAGAGAAAGCAGCCTTATAACTCACCAGAAGGAGACTGCCTCTCCCTTGCTCCTCCTCTCTCTGCCAGAGACGAGATCTGTCACCATTGCCCTTGTCCAGGAGAATGAGAGATTCAAGAATGCATCTGATGCCTGGAAAATTAAGAAATCTATAAGAGCAAGAAATTCAAGGAGAAGCAGAATGCCTGTGTCAAGGCAGCAGGCCTTTTTCTTTCCATATAGGACATACAGGGTATAGGGAATCTCTTTCCCTGTAAGTCTATAATTATATCTTTATTTCCATCCGTGGTACCACCAGAAATACTGAAGGCCAAAGCCTTAGGGTGGATCTAGTCCGTAGTACTTGCCCACTGGTAATACTTCAAAATATAGACTTCTAGCAAAACCAGAAAAGGGATCTTTCCTTGCAAAATACTTATGAGGAAGACAAACACTGATATTAGGATTACATGTTAGGGAATTAAGAAAAAAATATGTTTTCAATATAATGACACTGATGTTGCAGAGAGCAGGAATAGAGGTGAATTTGATGTTGACAGTTTAAATAATTTGCTTGAGGTCACAATGCAAGTCTGTGTCAGCCCTGAGATTAGAAGCCAGGAGCTATTAAATACTCTCTCTTGTTCTCAAACTCCTAGACTATGGGATAAAGCTCCCTGCAGGGAGGAATATTTAAAAAAAAAAAAAAAAAAAAAGACTTGTTCACTCAGTACAGGCCCTAGAGTAAGACTTTGACACATGTAGTATCACCAGTGCTTCTCTATTCCTCATGTATCCTTCTTGACCTCCTCTGACAGAGAGAAGTACTGACAACTTCTCAAGAGCCATCTCATCAAAAATTTGAGGATTATAGTTTCTGGGGGTTGGGAGAAGGGGAATTAAAAGTGGCTCTACAACCCTAGATGTGAGAAATAACTTCACCCCCTGTACCTAAGACATTCTAGCGAGCTGTCCCTGTTTGCAGCTCATGTTAGATCCACTGACAGGTTGACAAAGGCAATAGCAAAAAAAGGGTTCTCCTTTCCAGTCATTAGATGAAATGTAGAATATAGGCCACCAAATCGTAAAGTGCTCCAGCCTCCCACATAACAGCAATGGGAGGCAGAAGGCTGTGATGCATTTCAGTCTAGTCCTTTATTATTACATTTAGCTGTCAACACTTGAGAGCAAATTCTTCTAAGATTTTCCCCAGCCTTTGACTGTATCATGATTTGCTATTATAATGCTCTCCTTCATGAAAAGAACATGCTAGCATATGATTTCCTCCCTCATTTTCAAAAAGCTTTCCATGAATTCCATGAAGACCAGGAAAGAACTCAATATCACCTAGCACCCTCAGGATAACCACTTGTCCTGCCTTCTCCATGCCTTCCCACTACCTCCAGCCCTCATGTAAAACATACTATTTTTAATACACTTCACAAGCACTGAGGATTCAAAGGGACTAACTTTGAGGCAGATGCTTTGCAATGAGACGGACACCTCAAATGCAGCCCAAAGGAAGGAAGAGACAACAGTAAATCCCATCTGAAGCTATCTTTACCCTATACAGCCCAGTAGCACCAAGAATACCACAAATAAAGCAATGACTATCACAGGGAACAGCACCAGTTTTTGAGTAATTGGCTAGGCTTACAGCCAGATTCAGGAATTAAGAAACCAACATTTCTTATCCTTATCAATCTGAAACTCTACCTAACATGAAACCTTCCAGAATAAGGACAGATTTTTGACTGTATTTGAGCAGTTCTTACCCAACCACAGTGCAGATTTGGCCATTTACTGGGCCCCCTATAGTACAGTGCAATATAAAAAGTATTAATTATTTATTCTGTTTTCTCAGCATTATATTCCCCAATGCTTGAGTGCTGTAAATGCAAAAGATATATGTATTAAAGCATTAAAATGTAAATACAAATAAAATTTGATGTTAAATCAGCTAGGATAAGATGGCAACAGAAACTTACACATTTCAGGACTTAATTGATCAATGACTGTGAATGGGAAGAGGTTTTATTCAGACTAAAATACTAAATAACCTTACACACCTTTCAATACCTGACATTCATTACCACAACATCTCTTACTACTATCGTCTGCTACTGAAATGATATATACCCACTGATACCAGTATTCAGTGATGCCTGTAGTTTGTCCATTTTCAAACAACAGGTTTGGATATCTCCTGTTGTAAATGAGTTGAGCAATTTCACTTACCCATATCAGCAGAGTTTGGCTGGCTATCGGAAATCAGACTAGATGGACTCACAGTTTGTTTGGCATGTTAATGCTCAGGGTCCGACACAATAGCCACAATTTTTCCCTGCAAATGGGCTTTCTCAGAAATGATTAGGCTCAAGTGTATTCATTCAATAAGCCAATGATCAAGTTAATATTATTATTGGCTTTTAACCATGCAAACACAGTCCAAATAAAACTAGAATTTACAATAGTGTGATCACATTGACTCTCACCTGGTCGTTTATTTGGCCATAAAAAGGCAATAAAAAACACTGACTGTGCTTGGAGTATGTCTACCTTCCTAATAAAAAGTTGGCCTCAGTTCTTTGCATTTTTTTTTCTAACAAATGAGGAACAGTTGATCAACAAATGTATTGTTCTTTTTACAGCAGAACTTTATTTTTTCCATACTGTAACAATTGAGAAAAAAACACCCAAAATCTGTCAAAATAGAACTTCTTTGGAATCAAGCCACAAAAGATAAAATGAAGTTGTCACTGAAAATTAATTAATACGAAGCAGCAATTGGTAGGAGGAATAAATATTTTTTAGACCTAAAAATACCAGTGCAATAACATACTGAAAGGCTATTTTTAGTCCTATTTTTAACAAGCATATTTCACAATGTTTAATAATAGCAAATTAGATCTCCAGGGCAAGATATTGAGAAAAATTGTTTACAGCATGCACTTTCAGATCTGAATAACTTACCTTAACGGATTTTTAAGTTGTTATTAAGCTTTTGCTGGCTTTTTAAAGAAATGGCCTTAAAGTATTTTTCCATTATATGCGTTCATTATTTGTTATAGCAAGTGAGGTTTCTATGTAACCAAAAATCATTACAGCATAGGCAATTTCAATGTCTGAGTCTCCATGAAAGCCAGTTTTCTTGAATGTAAGTGTGAAACAAGCAAACACAAAAAAAATTTTATCATGTGAGGGAAAAATTGCATTTTGAAATTAATTCAGAGTTCCATTAAAAATCTTTCATCTCCCTTTTGTAATAAATAGCTCCTTATGACCAAGTAGATGGCAAGAATTATCAAGAATTATATCTGCTGAGCTTCTTTTAAAAATCTATATCCAATTCTAAATACATTAGACCACTGGAGCCCTGTACTGGCTTAACCAGAAAGAGGAAAAAGCCTCATCTGCTGAGCTATAAGAGCTTTTAACTTTCTCTCTTTGGGAATTAGATGAAGCTGGATATAGTTTCAAGGTTCTTAATATAATCCTTTGCAGTAGCTGATAAAAAACAAAACTGTACAAAATGAAATTCACCTCTCTGCAAGGACTACGTATTTATGTCCTACAATCACTTTCAACAGGGAGTGAAAAAACATCTCTATGCATCTATATAGATACACATAAATTCTTCTACCTGTATCCCAAGCTGATAGTACAGAAATCAGGCAAGACATGTCACTCCAATCCAGTGTGACTTGAGGGACTAAACCCAAGCCCTTGTCATTTTGTTACAATCCCCTGTGTTGGTTATACTACTGGCAGACCTTTGGTGGGGAAGTATGGACATGAGGAGGCACACACTACCCTTTTACTACACAGAACCCAGTGTCTCGTGGCATCTTCACTTCTTCAGCAAGGCTGAAGAGATGAGAAGAAGCCATGACTTTGCCTACAGAAACACAGAAACAAGAAAAGGGATAATTTGGGGGAGAAAGGTACAGATAGTAGTGTCAGCTGTGCAGGTTGTATGCTGGAAGGATTACCACTATGCCTAAGCTCATACACGCAGCCTCTCAGCACTGCTCATCAACCAGGAACAGCACTGCACAAACGTCATGCTACAGCTTCCAGGCCAGAGCTGACACTCCTATCTGCACCTCTTGAGCATCAAAGGGGTGATTTTGCTCCCATAATCTCGTCTGAATTCACTTGGAAGATGTCACATACTATTCAGGGAAGTGCTGAATTGTGTTGCTCCCAGAAAGAGCACATTTTTAAAAAGGCTCCATGCAGTCTAAATATATGACTGCTTAAGTGTGTGTCCAAGCATTGGAACATAAATGGATTTATACTGGCAGTAGTTACAAACATTCATTCAAATAAAACATCCTTGTTTACTTACTACAGAACAACAAGCAGAAGTGGACACAAGAGTTAATTGAATAGTTTTCTGGAAAAAATTTTTTGACCTACTCAACTAAATAATAGTGTTTATCAGTGACTAAAATTACCTCTTAACTTGAAGGACACATGTCAGAAAATTCATTAGTATTTGGAAAGATACATGCATGCTGGAGGCATTCTTTTCTAAGAAAGTTTGAGCATATTAGGCATCTTGAAACAAAAAATAAGACATAAATGTTCTGTGAAGGACAGTGAAATACTAGGGAACAACATAGTGAAGATACATATTGCCCAAGACCAGTAGGAGTGATGGAATATGGTCCCCCAAGTCCTTGTGCTAAGTTATTTAACAAGCCTAAATATGTGTTAAGTCTGGGATTTTCCTAAGAAGCCTATTTTCCTAAGAGGAATATTTATATTAGTGATCCAATTTAGTGAAGTAAGAAGTGTATGCAATCATAAGATGCCCAGCGTGCCTTCTAAAAACTTAAATCAAACCTTATAGCTGTCCATTAACAAGGAAACATGAAATATTCTGGCCTTTTTACTGATGGGAAAACTATAGCAGAGAGAAATTAGATGAGCTACATTTCATACGATATGCAAGAAATTCCCTCTGGTCAAAGAACTTCTTCTATAGTTTCCTGTATAGTGTCTTCTGCTCCAGTAAAAACTCAAATTGAAATTATGATGGTAGAGAAAAGGGGAAATACTTCTATGATTCAGACATTTTTTTAATAATATGTGTATAATGGAGAAGAAATGTGAGCAGACAATAAGAAAATGAAGGGAAAGTCCAACATAACCTAACCTTTTCACCTTTCAGAGATCATAAAAAACATTAGTTTTCAGTTGATTAGGTCAGATTTCATCTGCTAATGCTGGGCAGTGATCTTGGGTTCCAAAATCAGACACCTTCAAAAAATACGGTTTCACTTAGGATGGTAAAAACTTCCTGTGACTCATTCTAACCACAAACTAAAAATCTTTTTTAAGGTCTTGAGCTAGCCATTCACAGATTAGGATATTTTAAAGCATTAGTCATTTTAAAAATCTTGGCCTTTGTGAAGGTTGCCTGAATGTTTGGTTCATTTACAAAGTCACAAGCACACTTGAGGCAAGGAGGCAAGGACCTTGGATCCCTTGACCTCAAAAGAGGGATGCAGCAGTGGGGCCAGTGATTACCTGTAAACTCAAGGCGAGCTTTAGCTTTCTGGGCTGATAGACAAAATACAGTTTTTCATTTATAGACGACAAACCAGTCTATTTTTTAAATTGAGAATAATACTACATGCTCAGTTCTCCTTGCCCTCTATTCTGTCTGCTGGTAGAACTTCACTGAAGTCAGGGGAGCCACTCCGTTCATTATGCTGCTGCATGCTTAGAATCAGTGTCTGAATACTGCCTCTAAGTTAGAACATTATTTGGAAAAATAAATAAGAGCAAACTTAGGGTGAGATGCCACCATTCCTGCTTGCCAACTCTCTTGTCAGCCAGCTGCATAACTGCCTGTGGCAATCAGCCTCTCTAAAGGAACTGATAACCCTTCTGCTCTTGAAGGGAACACAACAGCCCTGGCATTGTTTTGTACTCGTGTATAAAAATAGACACAGCATGCTTCCCCCCACCCCTTTCCATTTTGCTGCTTTATCACATTCCCATTAACACCATCCCCTTTACAATCCTTGATTCACTAAAATCCATGCCTCTTCCGTTTGTCCTCCAACATATATATAGCTGCTTTTATGATCTTTAGCCTCATAACTTCTGTTACTGGCCCAAAGGATTAGTTATGAGATGCTCTCATGCTAGGGTTTTTACTTTCCTTTCCACGTGTAGTGCTCATGGAAATGGTATTAATTGCACTGATAATTTTGGAATTGATTTTTCCATTCTTTTGAAGTCACATATGGTGGATTAACAAATAATTTTCCAAAGGTTCTTAAAACAAAAGTCTCGGGTGACCAGAAAGAAGGAGGACTGACTAATTAATAGTCCACCATCTCCTAATTCAACAGTAGGTACTGCAGCCATGTTTATTTGTGGAATAATGTACAATATTAGAAACAAGCAAGGGCCAAAGCAAGCATTTAGCACCACAGCACTTGGATTTGCATAAGAAAAGGGCTTTTGTAAAATAAGGACATTAACATCATTTTTGAAAGTTGCTTTACAATGGAACTAATTCTTTTTATACCCAGAAGAAAACCCTTGCCTTACAAAGGATTAGCTGGTGACAGTATAGATAGAGACACTGCAGAAAAACTTGTAGCCTTCAATGCAGGAACCCAGCCTGCATACAATTTGGCAGGTAAGCAAGGTGATACTGTATGGTATGCATATGGTAAGCAAATCCCTATCCTGAGTGAGGATGAAATGCCATACACTCGAGCTAGTAAGGCACAACTATTAATTTAGCCCTCTCCTGGCTGAGAAATCATGTGCAGTCCGGTCCTAATTACTGTATGCTTAATATTCATAGCAATTTATTAGGGAGTTTGGGTATTGTATGAATTCATGCCACACTTTCTATCATATCCCTATGCAACTGGTTCCTTGAATAACATGTTATTGTTTCTCCGTCTTTGACTGCTTAGTTAAAATTTCTGTTTTATCTGAAGAAAAGAGAAAAAAAAAAAACCCAAAACTTTGTGCACAAATTTCTGAGCAATCAATCGCTATTGCCACAAGTTCTGAAACTGCAATTTATCAGAAGATGGACAAACTGAATGAAATAGCCTAATATTTGCTATATGTAGTTAAACACCATTTAAATCTGATTGACATCTTATGAATTCTGGATTTTTTTGGTTGCTGTATTTTAATAACAGATATTAGGAGTACACTCCCATGAAAAATTATTTTCTTCTCAGCTCTCACCCTCATGTTTCACAGCCAGTGGTTGAAATGGTCAATACTTTGTGGATTTGAGGGCAAATCCAGCTTTTACTATTGTGGCTGTGGACATTTTCTGAGAAAGAATTCACTGACCACGTGTAAGAGGGCAAGTTAGTAAAAAACAGAGTAGGGCAGGACTGGATGAAGGAAGAGACAGAGATCCATTGATTGTGAGATTCCTGCTAGCTAGTTAAATTACTGCACAATCATACAGGACTGCTTCATTCAGCAGGATAAAACCTCCACAGAAGGGCTCTGCAGTCTCTCCCCCACTACTACATCTGCAAACTGCAACTCTGGTGTGAAGCACTGGGTCATTCCTGAACTGATTTTTAGCTCCAGCAGCTGTCACTGTGTCAAGCTGTTATGTGGGATAAGTTCTGTGTCCTTTCTGCTGGAGATGCAGCGCCTTCTTGGAAAAGGGATCTCTGTAAAAGATGGGAAGATACAGAGAGGAAATTGTATACTTAATAAAAGTTTCGGATGTGTCATTTTTGCTTACCAAAGAAAATAGCACAGAAAAAACCTGGCTGCTTAATGGATTGTTCAAATGCTCATTAGCATCAAGCAGATTTATTTGAACAGATAATTATCCCCATATTGTGCTTTCATCACTGGAATTGTTTATGTTAAACTGTCAAGCAGCCGTTTTCAAATTTTATTCCTCGATGTGCTGAAGTTCCTTTTATGGTTAGAAAAACAAAAAAGGATTTTTTTTTTTTTCCCTTCAGCTTCGTTTTAACCCTATTTAAAGTCTTTCATGAGACTTTTAAGTTTACAGGAACATTGAATCATTTTCATGTCAGATGTTATGAAGAACTGAACATATAGATCCTCCCATGAGAAACACAATGCTATTCAAGTTTCTGTTCTTTTTTAATTCATTCATTATATTAGCTGGAAGGCACATGTATATGTGCACACAAGAGAGAAGGTGCAACTTACAAGTGGCAACTTCTCTACTTCCAGAAGCTGATTTTGAAGCTGACAGTCCCTCAACATTCACTTTAGCTGTTGCCATCAGTATGTTTAGCAAATCAGTCTATTTGCCATTACAAGTGGTTAGAGCCCTACGTAAGATAGATAGCAAATTGCTATGCCTAATCAAAACAAGCCAACCATGGCTTTAGGCTACTCTTAATGCAGTTATCTGTTGCTAAAGAAAGCAGTTTGACAATATATGTGTCCTTTTAATTTTCTCTGGCTGTCAGTCACCTTTATGTTCTACATACTGCTCATCCACAGTAAAAGTCAATTTTGCTAGCCAGTATAAATATGTGTTTTCTTCAATGGCAAATGACTGAATGATGACAGACAATGTTCAACATTTGATGTTTAACTACATAAGTTCTTAAAAAATGGAATAATATGTTTCTTTTTTAATTGCTTTCCCACCCTTTTACCTCCCACAGCAAACATTAGAAATTCTTTAAAGGCATGTCCCAGGAAGATTTGCAAGTATTCCTATAGCGAACCTCTACAAAAAAAACCTTTTAATATTGCCTTGCAAGGTAAATAATCCTAAATAAAGCCAAAATTTCCTAATTTGCCACTTCTCTAACTTCAGCTATGTGCACTCCTCTGGAATTTGTTAACATGGAGAGCAATGGCAAAGCTGTAATTTTGATCTATAACTCATAGTCATTAAGGAGTAGAGAACTATGTCTACTTACACGCAAGTCAGCCTTCAGCGCATTCACGCAAGTCAGCCTGAGAATTTAATAGCCAACAGAAAAAAGGTGTTGACCAAACTTTGCCCATCAAGCACGAAAGAAGGACGAGCTCCTGTGTGCTCCCTGTCTTTTATCCTCCTAAAATGCCTATTGAGCATTTTCCAGTATAAATCTTCAGTCTTGTGTTTAAACTCCCGTCAGTTTTGGACAGCTGTCCTGGTGAATCTTAGCATCTATGTAGCTGTCCAGCATTCAGGCTTTTACATCTACTCTGTTGCTTGCTGTGAAAATAGGTACCTTACCTTAATTATAAAGACTTCTTATTTTAGAGCAGAAATCAAATCCCGTTGAGGAAATATGCAAAGCTACACTAGCATTTTGTAAAGGAGCACGCAGAGATTGGCATTTTATTATTTTGTATCCTGAGCAAGAAATCTTTACAGCTCTGAGAGATGACAGTGGCTGCTGGCCCTAGTACAATTGGTATTGGCACCCACCATCAGACGGGGATGTAGCCACACACAAAGGCTGGCCTGTTGCATGAGGATGTAACTTCAGCTCTGCTCAAAGGTCAATCACAGGAAGTTGCTATCCTAAAGGGAAATAAATCAGGTGGTTTAACTCTATGGAAGAGAGTAACTTGCTTTATTAACTGTTGTTTTTGAGACTGCACAGGCAACACTTGAAAATGAAGTGAGGATGCTGTCTGTGTTTTGCATTATAATTCAGTTTAGCAATACCACACACACACACACACAAAGCTGTATTGCTAATGAATGCACCAAGCAGACCTGACTGCTCTACACCAACAACAAAACAAAGAACTACACATCAACAGTAGCCTATCATTAGCAGTAATGTTATTCCAAAGCGTGGCATATCTGTCAGGCAAATGTAACTGCATCTGACATCTACCACAGTTCTATTTGCCTGGCTGAGATGATACGTTTCAAATTGAAGAACATCTGTTTCAGGCATGTGATGAATCATCTTCAACTATATTTCCCATTTCCTGCTATCCTGTGAGATCAGACAGTGGAAAGAAGTTACATAACACTATGATTGTGTTGTTTTTCAGTACGTCTGAAATTTTAGATTTTTTCTGACCTACAGCTTATTTCATGGTTTAAAAAAAAAAGTTCCCAGAGAGAGGATATTTCCATTGCTAGAATAGGAAGAAGTTGAAATAAAACCATATGCTATGGAGATTCTTCCTTTCCCATTGATAATGAGTTGGCTGAAATGGCTCACCTATCAGAAGATAACAGTTCTAGAGAGGTACAATGTGGTACTTTTGCCAGTGTCCTCTTCAGCTGATAAATTATCTCACTGAATGTACTAGAATTGTAGCTGCTTGCAGGAGTATGGGACAGTAAGCAAGAAACAAGGTAAAGTATGAGTTTAATGGATCAAAGTTTCTTCCATCAAAAACTGGAAGAATCAACACCATGTCACAAGCAGAAAAGAATACTGTGAGAACTTTGGTCATAGAGGAGTTTGGCAATCAAAAATAAGACCCTCTGATTGAAATGTAAAATTTCACACATCAAAATAGGGATTAATATTCAGGCAATGGGACCTGACAGCATATCAGCACAGTATATGTAGAAAATTTAATGTAGTACTAGTGTGCATGTCTTCTGCATTTAAAACAAAAATTGAGAGCTATCAAGAAGAATAAGGCTGTTTCGAATGTGCTATACAGTGAGTAGTAATATGAACAATTTCATGCATGAGAAAGCACAATTTGCCATCACTCTGAAGAGGATGACTATGTATTTAGCTTGTACACTAGCTGATATAAAAATATTTATTTCTCAGTGGATAGTATTTATTGTATTCCAGCGATTTGCAGTATGACAGCAGCACACCAGATCATATGTGCAGTCACAAGTTGCTCAAATGCTTTACATGTTGACTTTAAAATTATGTTTTATACAATGTCTTCACAGTTCTAAAACAGTAAAAACATTTAGACTACTTGCTTAACTAGTAGAAGGCAACCAGTTTTGCAGCTTTTGGAATCCACTTCGGTTTCTGGACATATTACATTATCCTAAATCACACCAGGTGGTATATTTCTGGCTAAGCAGAAAGGTCTCTTTCAGTAAGCTTCAGATCCAAACATGGATCTTGGCTTCCCTTAAATTCATTGGAATCTGGAGTCAGGAATTTCAGTCGGGCTCCTAGGCCATTGCTCCAGTTAAGAAGTGTTCTGTCGCTGATTAGTACAAAGCAGACTATTGTTGTAGTATATTCAGCTTCCAAAATGAATGCATCACAGCTGACCATAAGCATTTCTCCAAAAGCAAATTGCCATATCAGCAGGTCATCAGAAGTAGCAAGACCATTTACAATAGCACCATCTGGTGTCTCTCAGTGATTTTATAGTTATGGTAAATGTAGTAGATTAAAGTTAGCACACAGAAATCAACACAGTATGAAACAGTCATGTCCTGTCATTTCCACTACTCTGTCCCAACTTTTCACAATGAACAAATGATGCCATTTGTTTCTTTCCCTGTGATCTCACAGTTGTCTACATCTGATGAATTTAGGGTTTGCTTTGTTTTCAAAAGGAGGCTGATTTATATCTTTTTGCCTGCAATCAAACTTGGGCTGCATGAGAAAAATCCTTTTGCCTGCAATCAAACTTGGGCTGCATGAGAAAAATCAGGAAACTGCCTGTGCAAATCAGTCTTAATATGTTAAACAGGTTTTTGATCAGCCTATACCAGGTACATCTGGAAAAGTTGCCTGTCACCCACTCTCATGCTTGGCTCCTTCCCAGAGGTACGCCTGCAGTCCTTGCACTCTCAGAATATAAAGAAGTATTTTCCTCAAAGGATGCACATCTGAAATGCAGCAGATCTTAGTGAACTGGACATTAGACAATGCTAAGGAAATAATTCTTCAGTTCCCAAGCAGACCAATGACCTTGGAAAAGTTAGTTCAGTACTTTATTCGTCTCTACTTGCTATAGTATCCTGCTTTAGTAAGTGTGTGTAGTATCCCATCTAATGGGAACCAGCCTTTATAAATAAGAAAACAACTTTACTTCTTTCTAAATGAGTCTCTCCTGTGACTGAACTTTTAGGGAACACTATTCTTGAAATTAATCTTGAATGCTCTAATTAGAGTGGTAGCAGTTACAGAATTCTCTAATGGCTACTTTGAAGAAACAATTACTGTCTTTATTATGATAACCCTCCAGATGAGATACTACAGTTGACAAAAGATTATTAAACAAGTTGTTATTCAGTCACTGACTCAGTCAGCCAATAGCTTGTACATGCAGTGATGAAGGCTAACATGCCAGCAGTTAAAAGTGTTGTAATACAGTGGCCAACTTTTTAATACTTTTCAGACAGTACAATATTGCAATAGATTGGGGGTTTTTTAGTAAATCAATGGTAATTCCACTATAATTAGATCTTCCTAAGATTGTATAAAGTGTGTATACAGAATTGTAAACCTTTTATTTCATTTATCTCAGAAATTAGCATAGAAGGTCAGAATCTAAGACAATGGGCATTATTTCCCAGAGCAAAGAATTGAGTTAATCCAATTTGTGTCTATAGCTATACTCTTCAGTCAATCAGAAATGTGACTTTAGGAAAAGCAATGTCAAGTCTATGCTAAAGTCTGAAAAAAAAAATCAGAAGGAAAAATTAAATCCTGGCTTCCGAGACAGAAGATATTTCAGTGCTCAGGAATATGGGAAGGAACAAATGGAACTGTGGAAAGAAAGGTGGCAGAAAGAAACATTCAAAAAATTGCTCTAGCAAGCAATGGGGTAAGACTGTAAATAGTGCATAGCTTCTCTTTCTAGGAGGAGTGAGTTACAGGGAAGTGATACTGCGCTGGGGGAATATATATTTTGATCTAACTTGCTTGTCACTTGATAAGTTTAAACATTGAGGACAAGAGATTCTTGTACACAGTTTTCTCTCAGTTTGCTGTACTGTGTTCTGATGGTCACCTTGTCACAAGTCTCAGTAGATCTGTTATGTTACATTAGGCTAAGACTATATTGGGCTATTATTTTGCAGCAACCAGTGATAGATTCATACCTTAATTATGCATCAGTTAATCAGAAAGCTCAGATGGTCTGGATTTTCTGAACATCCTTGTAAAATACAAAATGCAAGGGAACACCAGAGTCCTCCATACACCCTGGGCCAAGAAGCCGTATATCTTCCCTCCCATAAAAGACATTGAGACACTTGTCTTCCTCACACCATCTCTTGAAGTCTAACTTACAAGTCCTGGTTGCCTTGCTCCTGACTCGCATGGTTTCCCTACAAGAACATCCGTGAGGCTAGAGGGGGCCAGACTAGTACAGTCATTGCAAGGCCTTCAAGTTGTTGTGGGTACTGTGCTGCAATAAGAAGTCTTCTGGATGAGACGTAGAACAAAACCCTTATCATTTATGGTCAACAAATTCTTCATAGCACTTCGTTAAGGAAGATGTGGAAACCTTACTGCTTTGTCTAATTTCCTTACCTTCTCTGTCTAACTCCCACTGCAGGTTCACAAAATAAAGATAATATTTTCTTCCTGTCCTTCTTTACTGTTGCTTGTCCCACTGAAAGCAGTGTTATTTGGGCTAAAACAATTTTTATTTCTACAACCCTTGGGTTGTATTTACTTGTAAAATATCTTGGCAAGAAAGGCATTGCAGGAATGTAAGGATATTATCATAAGACTACCTATAACCACTTTGCTCAATTCTTCTCTCTAGGGATAGCCATTTGAATAAGTGAGCAGTCATTGAAATTTTGAATTAGTTTTGTGTATTATAACTTCACTGGATAGTTCATTTTCCTTTGCTATGGATAACACAAAGATACTTTCTAAAAAGACAGTGCACCAAGTTTTCTAATCAGATTCTTATACCCTGGTGACTGCAGACCATTTTCTAATAGAATTGAGGCATGGGATATAGAGCTAAAATAGAATAGGCTATTAAAAATGTTATCTCTACGGAAGCTTATAATAACAATACTAAAAAAATTCCATGATAAAGAAGAACCCACTTAGAAAAAAGATGCATTAAGTCAGAGGCACTGCCACTCACGAAAAGTTTTCAGTGAGAGAGAGTGATCTATAGAAGGAAGGTCTTGTATGCAGGAAAACAGATGCTTCCACAATGGTGTAGTTCAGTAGATTCAACGACAACTTAAAAAAATCATGTAATAATGACTAAATCACTGATGTTTGTTTTATTTGAACTCAGATTGGCTGCATAATTATAACAGTGATACTTGGGATTCTCTAAATAGGTTACTTATGAGCAAAGCCTAAAAGCATACAAGCAATAGCAATAGCATAACAAGTCTAAAAAGTAATTTTCTGCATTCTGATGTCCTCCAATGCCCATTTGTTTCACTTGAGCCATGTGCTGTGTTGGCAAGTCTCCATCCCAGTGCTAGTTTGTATCAACAGACTGTACTGGATTCTCAAAAAGAGAACATGGAGAGAGCAGCTGCATATTTCATCTGGCATTGTCATGGCATTATCACATTTCGGCACTGTAATGCGTTGCTGTCAGTGCTAAACTGGAAAGAACTTTGTTGATCTCCTGTAAGGTATGATGGTAGCACAATGTGAGTGATTTTTACCACGCAGAGATCTTCAAAGTGCCCCAGTTCTTCTCTGTAGTCTGATAAAATATACAATTCTCCAGAGAGATTTCTTTCCCTTCAAATAACACTATTTTCCTCTTTCTAGTTGAAAGTATTTGTGAAATTAAGTTAACAATGCTTTGCCAAAATGGCCCATTGAATACTCACATCCTTGTTGTATTCACTGATCCTTCCATGGTCATCATCTAGCATTTGGGGAGAAGCTCACAATAATCTTTTATCTTCACCTATGTCTTAGTTACTTTAAAAGATGCGGTGAACGTGAGATAAAAATCCCCATGAAAAACGTTAACTATCTTGAACAAATTAAGTGCGTGTGCCTAACAATACATGCCTGTACATCAATGTTGGGCTATCACCAGCCCTTACTATAGAACTGTTTCTCATTCATAGAAGACCTGCTTAGAAATTCATAGCACATTTTGTTCCATTACTGTTAGAAAGCCTCATGGTTATTGAATGTTGTCCCTTCTCAAGGTTACGTCCTTACAGCGATGTCAGGCCCAGGGTACTTACTTTCCTAAGCAGAAATTTGGCAGTATGCCCTTTTGTAGCTGGGTAACAGTTCCTGGGTAACCATCAGGATCACTTCAATATGTTCAGCTGGGGTTTAGTTACTGAAGGAGTTTTGCTAGAGAGGCTAATTAGAAAGATCCAAACCACACTTACTTAATAGCAAAATATTATTTGTTCACTAATTCAAAGAAACAAAGATTGCAGGCCCAGGTGTTAACACAAAAAACAATCGTTTTCTTTTATATGCATGTTCCCAGTCTAAACTTCCACACTCTATAATTTACATAAATCCAGATTAGTCTCCCTCTCAGGAGGAACAGCCTACATTGCTTGCAGCACATTCTTTCTGTCTGTGAGTCTTCCCAGCCTGTCAGCTCTGTAATTGACACATTCTGGGAAACCTCTCTTGGCTCACCCAAAGCTCCCTCCCTTTTCTAGTTCTTTGAGGTTTTAGGCTTCTTTGATCCCCCACTTAGCCTTGGGAAGAGTACCCATTCTAGCCTGGATGGAGCCAGCTCATTAGCTTTTCTCCAAGTGATGACCCAGCCATTATTATCTTAACTACTTTGAAGCCATGTATCTGAAGCTATTCTTATCTGTGTCATTGTTTTACATTTCCTCTTTGGTCCTTTAACAACCCCTTTATAGTCTGCTTTGATTTAACTCTCTCCATGCAGGCAGGAAGCAATATTGAATTGAATAGGGAAACGTTTATAACAGGAATGAACCAGCTTAACACACAAAATGTATTCCTGATGAGAAAAACATATTTTCTTTTTTTCCAACACCTGTTTCATCTTCCCTCTGAAATGGTGAAACCAGATAGGTAAGTGGAGTGCTTAATGACTTCCATTAAATTGGACTAGGTCTGAGATTAGACAGATGCATGCATACGAGCAAGAAGACCACAGTAAGACCCTTTTGTTTTCTTTTCTCTGCATACATATATGTATGCGCAAATTCTGTGGTCCTTCTTAAAAAATTGTAAGATACTCATAAAGCCATAATCATATATAAATCATCAATTAGTAAATTTCCCCAAAAAATCCCAACATTCCTGTTAAATCAGGATCAGGAATTCTAGTGAGTCCTTTTCTTGGATTCAGTTGTGAAGACTGTAGGCAGTCCTTCCTCAGGTAACCTTCTCATACTGAAAAACCCAAGCAGGTCAGCAAAACAGCCACAGGGAACACCTATTCGACTCAGGAAGAACAAGGATAATGTCCGAGTTTTAGAAGATCTGAGCATCACCTGCCTTCCCTCCACTCAAAATCAACTGTAAAATTCCTAGCAAGTCCATAGCAGAAAATTTAAGACAATGTTAAAGTATTCTGAAAACACCATCCAAAATCTCTAAGGAACTACAGCAATTTGCAATGTTATCTTTAGGTGTGAAGAAGGCATTAGTATATCTATAACAAGATCTGATATTTTGTCACTGTTGTTCTTCTAGATAATTTAATTACAAGAAACATGAGTTATTTTCACAGATTTGGTCTAATTAAAATTAAATATGAGACAGATGGTTTGCAAACATTTTGAAAGTGTAGGTTATTGACTTTAAAAAGTGCAAAAGTCACAGGTAGGCAGTGCTCCATATCTAATAAAGTTTGAGACAGGATACCGTGAAAGTTTTGTCATGAGGTGTTCTTTGTGGCAGAAGTTTAAATGAACAATGCCTTAGGACAAAAAATAATTTAGACAACTGGCAGTGCAGTTTATATGCTAGGCTCCAAAATGTGTCAAGTTGGTGTTGGGTGCAGTGCTTTATCAACAGATCATTCAAGAAAGAGTAGCATACAGAAAGCTCATAGAAGAGACTGAAAAGATATTTTATTGATATTTGGTGAGATAAGAAAGCTAAAGTGCAATAAAATAGGTAAGTAAGTAAAATAGGCACTGACAATAATATTCTTTCTGGATACTGGTCTTGGGCAAGTAATTTCAACTATCAGAATGACACTGCTTTGTTTGTAAACAATGTAGGCGTGTAGTGATGGAAAAGGAAAAATATATATGTCACCTCTAAAGATCCAATCTCAATTTGCATGCAAAATCACCAGAGAAACTTTCCTGTGTTCGCTTTTAATATCACATATCAGTTTTGCTGTTAGAATGTATATTAATCCACTTAAAGGTGAGGAACCAAGAGAAACAATTGAGATGAGGTGAAGGAAAATGGCTCTAAACAAAGCATTCCTAAGCAAACCGCTGGGGCTTACAATACTGTCGCAGAACTTGCTCTGAAGTCTAACTCAGTACATTGCTGAGACTATTTCATTTTTTTTGGACATATTGAAGAAAAATTCCTAGGGTTAACAAGAACTAAGGGATTCTAACTGGATTCAATTCTTTCCCTCTCCCTGTCTTTTTCACTGAGGAACAGCTGTAGAGAAACTATTTCAGGAGCTCAGACTAACCCAGGAAAGCAATCAAATGTCTGAAGAACCTAGGTCAATGCACTATACTAAATTTCAACAAAATAATTATGAACATATTTGTTCATATTTGCTGACTGAAAATATTTTTTTTCTTGCATGATTTATTCCTGTTAGTAAAATGAAGAATTTTATTTTTAAATGGTCACAATGGCTATTCCTCTACTTTGGAATAGCAGCCTGGACTGTGCAAACATCCCAGCAACATCCCAACTTCATGGCAGTATGAGAGCTGGGAAAACACTACTTCTAGCTCCCACAGTGTGAGTTTTTGGAAAGTAAACTTGAGCATGTGGGCCAGAAATGAGCCATGGGGTCCTTCAGCAGATCTCCTTATTTGGGGAATTTGACATCTGGTGCTGTGAAGCTTCTTACAGAGGACACCTAACCCACAGTCCAGAAAAGAACTAATGACAAGCCCCAAAATAGAAGAATCAGAAGTGTTGAGTCTAGCCACGTATTTCATAGGGATGCTTGATACCTTGGTATTGTAGCCTAAGATCTAGAAATGTGAAAAATTTTTGTATTTTCACTCCAGAAAAATTAAAGACAGACCACGTAAAACCAGAAAGGGAACAGAGGTTTAGCTAGACCTATAAAAATTGCAAATGCAAGATAAAATCCTCAGTACCATAACCAAAAAAGCCACAGTAACCTGTAAAAGGCAACCCTAACAAACATAAGACCAGAATAACAGAAATACTTAAATCTGCCACTGTGGAAAATAAATTATTCACTAATTATTACATGGGTGAGTGTGACTGTGTTGCACCATAATGTTAAAACATTACATCAAGTAAAGAGTGGAACATAGCATGAATTGATTAAACATGCTCCTTCTTTGATGAATGTGTCCTTCCCTGTACACCAGGCTCGGACAGAGGGCTGAGTGAATGGCAAATTACTGTCATCATCATGGTGGCTAGTCATGAAGAAAATGGCTTTCTGATTTCACTAATTTACTTTTCACTCTGTCCCCAAATGACAGTTTTAGTTTATCACACCATCTTAGTTCTGACATGTTTTCTTCCCTCTATGGATTAAGCACATTAGTTATGCAACAACTGTCTGAAACTTCTCCAGTGGTTGAGTTCAAGATTCAAGACGCTCTCTGGGGCTAGGTAAAGAAGACAGAATATTGACTTTCCACAGGGAATAACTCAAGCAGAACGTCTCTCTTATAGAGATAGCTTCAGAAAAAAGTAATGTGTTTTACTGTCTAAGGAAAGGGACATCACCAGGATTTTAACCATAGAACCATCGCAATTGTATAGAACACTCTTAATTCATCTTGGGCCTCATGCCTCTCCAAAAGAAGATAACTACTTGGCAAGCTTTATTCTTTCTTCCCCAAAATAGCTTTTGTAGTCTCACTGTGTAGTGTTCCCCCTACACCTAACTGACATCTCTTCTCAGCAGGGCTTCCATCTAATGTAACATCATAGAATCATACAATCATAGAATGCTTTGGCTTGGAAGGAACCTTTATGGGTCATCTAGTCCAACCTCCCTGCAAGAGCAGGGACTTCTTTAACTCAATCAGGCTACTCAGAGCCCCATCCAACCTGACCTTGAATGTTTCCAGGGATGGGACCTCCACTACCTCTCTGGGCGACCTGTTCCAGTGCTTCACCACCCTCATTGTAAAAAATTTCTTTCTTAAATCCAGTCTAAATCTGCCCTCCCTTAGTTTAAAACCATTGCTCCTTGTCCTGTCACAACAGGGCTTGCTAAAAAGTCTGTCCCCGTCTTTCCTACAGGCCCCCTTTAAGTACTGGAAGGCTGCTATTAAGGTCTCCCTGCAGCCTTCTCTTCTCCAGGCTGAACAACCCCAACTCTCCCAGCCTGTCCTCGTAGGAGAGGTGCTCCAGCCCTTGGATCATTTTTGTGGCCCTCCTCTGGACTCACTCCAACAGCTCCATGTCCCTCTTGTGCTGAGGCCTCCAGAGCTAGACGCAGTACTCCAGGTGGTGTCTCCCCAGAATGGAGTAGAGTGGCAGAATCACCTCCCTCAACCTGCTGGCCATGCTTCTTTTGATGCAGCCCAGGAGCAGTTGGCCTTCTGGGCTGCGAGCACACATTGTTGGCTCCTGTCCAGCTTTTTGTCCATCAGTGCCCCCAAGTCCTTTTCCGCAGGGCTGCTCTCGATCACATCATCCCCCAGCCTGTATTGAAACTGAGGATTGCCCCGACACAGGTGTAGGACCCTGCACTTGGCCTTGTTGAACCTCATGAGGTTCACACAGGCCCACTTCTCCAGCTTGTCCAGGTCCCTCTGGATGACATCACGTCCTCTGGCGTGTCAACTGCACCACTCAGCTTGGTGTCATCTGCAAACTTGCTGAGCATGCACTCGATCTCGCTGTCAATGTCATTGATGAAAATATTGAACAGCACTGGTCCCAGTATGGACCTCTGAGGGACACCACTTGTCACTGATCTCCATCTGGACATTGAGCCATTGCCCGCTACCCTCTGGATGCAACCATCCAACCCATTCCTTATCCACTGAACAGTCCACCCATCAAATCCATATCTCGCCAATTTAGAGAGAAGGATGTTGTGGGGGACCGTGTCAAAGGCTTTACAGAACTCCAGATATCTTTGTTCTGAGACTGTATCAGAAACCCATGAGGGATTAGCAAATCACAGGGCCAAACTTTCTTACAGTATGTAGAGAAAATGTCTCAACTCATTGATTCCCCTAGGCACCTAAATAACTTTTGCTGTACTCTCTGCCTGTTTTGGGGCAAGTGTGGATTTTTTTTACAGGCCTAATTTCCATTTCCAGGTAATATCTACAGATAACTTTACATTAATGGTATGTAAATACATTCCTGGGTCCAGTCAGCTGATAGAAACCAACATTTTTTCACAGATTTCCATGGTCCATGACTGGAAAGGAAGAGGGCTAGAATAGCTTACATGTGACATTCAGTTATTTCACTTATTACGCTATAAGAATATACCTTACTATTGTCATGGTGGTTGTTATATAAGGCCCTACAAAAAAGAAAATAGAACACGACCCATACGACCATTTCTAAAGTGCAAACATTTAAACAGTAGCTTCTGTTTAGTTTGTAGTGTTTTCTCACCTCCTTGCTTCAGTTATGGTTCTCCCACATTTAATTAGCTCCCTCCAACTGGATATCGTATCAGGTCATACTCAATGCATGATCTGTATCAGATGTTAGCTCTACCTCCAGCAAATATATACTTGTTTTATTTATGGAAAATACTATTCCAGAAGAATGTAGAATCCCTAGGAAACACACTTTTTCATAATTGAGAATAGAATTTTAAACGCAAGTACAGAAATACATAGTATCCAAACCCCTAGTTTTAAATTACTAAAAGGCTTCAGTGAAATGCCTATGGGAATGAAGTAATATTTGCAACTTACTTAAAACTATCTTCTCCAATGTTTTCTCCAATGTGTTAATGGCTCAGGCAATTTAATTTACATGCAAAAGTACAAAGTGGAAAGCAGCTTCCTTTGAACACATGTAGTACTTTTTCTGGATATATTAGGGTATATTGCAAGTGCTTCAAATGAAGATATATGAGGAACATACTAGTAAGAGTTCATTAAATTCTTTTACTAAATACCAAACAATCGTGTTTAATTTGAAGGTTTTCATGTTCAAAGAGATCCTACTTTCATGTTCTAACTCTCTAAAGAAGGCTGCAGGAGAAAAGGCTCAAGTAATGTACCTTTCCTTTTCTTTAACTTGAAGGACAGTAAAAATCCTTCCAGACAACGCTTTCTTTCCTTCTTTCTTCTACAGAAAGAATATGCATATTTCATCACATTTTCTTCTTAAACTCTTTCACACCTACCAGGAGATGTCTGTACTCTATCAACATGTGATCTACTAACTGAAAAATACTCGCTATATCTAATTTCCATAACAAAGAAAATAAATACTGATTTGGGAACTGTTGATGTTCAAGCGCTTCACATTTAGAATTGTATTTCCATTGTTCTGCACATGAACTCATTTTGCAGAAAACACAGCTACTTACATCCATCACCTATGTAGGAAATTTGTTGACTGTTTTACATGAGGAAAGAAACAGAATTTTTGAGAGACTACTTGAAGTACCTCACAGGCTGCTATGTATCAGCGGACAACGTTGATTGGCCAAGACAGTGCAACAGAAGTGATACTGATCACTTCTGATAACTGCATTCTGATCTAAGGATGAATAATTTTAAGCTGAGGATTTCAGCACCACATGAGGTACACCTATTGTTATTGAATTAATAAGAGCAGGAAGTCTCACTGCCCTGGACAGATCTGGATATATCAGTGTTCTTACCCAGAGGATGTAAATAAAATAGCTATGTCATGGATATTTTCTTTTACTCTTTACAGTTGCTATCACAGGAATTTTTGTACCTTGCTTACGATAAAACTCAGTCCCCATAGTCCATTCACTGAGATCACTGCATTATGTCTGTAACAGTAGTACAAGATGATGCTGTTGGATTTAACTGAGAGTCCCCACTAACTGATAGACAGGTGAACATTTTGAAAATGGCTTATTCACCTCTTCATCAGTCTTTTTTTGATTAGAATGACATTAAGTCACAGTAAATAAAAAAACCCCAACACTCGTGATTCTCTAAAGAGTAATACTAGTAGTTGCATCATTGACACATCACACCATGACACCTCACATACCATTTGTTAGTTTAAAAAGTAGTAATAGAAAAAACTGTAGGAACAGAGTGAGTTTTTCAACTTAACCTGCTGTTTATAATTCCATTAAAAGAAATTTTGAAACAATATGAGCTCATACTTTTTGTTTGATCTTTTAATATATTAATATTTGCAAGTAGAGTACTCAAGAGAAAATAATTGAGAAAAGCTTTAAATCTCATATCAGTGTCTGAAGATTTTAGGAGCTGGCCCTAGAAAATGGTATTGGTCTATTAATAAATATCAAGGACATTTTTTCACAGCTCTGTTAAATGCTAAATGCTCCCATTAGCTGAAAGTGTATTATTTTGCAGTCAGAAGGGTGTTAACCTTTTAGTTGTATGGGAACAATAATAAATCCATCCTCTTCTAACATGGTTTATCAGGTAATGATGATACTTTAATAAATAACAATGAGCTCTTTATTCAACAGTACATAAAACATAACTAGAATTTTGTTTAATGACTCATAACAGTAATTCTTTATTTTGCTGCTTTTTTTCTTTTTTTTTTTTTTGTAATTCCCTGACCTATTGTCCCTGGTATCCATAAGATACTTATGTGTAATCCTTAAAAAGTAAGATTTATCATCATGTCTTTGAAGTACAAAAGATCACAACCCTCCTTCCTGATGGCTAAGATATATTTTTCAAGTCAGTGCACAATTTTTAAGTGTTTCTTTTCTTGTTCACATACCACCAATGTCATTGTACCCTGCACACCATAATTTACCAGTGGTCACCATCTGTGGACAGATGTAGGATAGGATCAGAAGGCAAGGGAGATCTTTAAGACTGTACTTTCAGTGATTTGCCTGAGCTGTTAGCTTGTGAGCTCTCAGTATGCTATGAACTAAATAACACTGTGCTCAGAATAACCAATGACAGTGATATCTCAGACATTATCCATGTCTCTGGCAATTACTGACTTTTTTAAAAAGTAATTTCTGTATTACAAAATTAGATGTCTTTTCTAGAGTGACTAGAAGCTTCAGGTAATACAGATACTGCAATATCTGCAAAGCATTTCTTAGCACAAAACCACTTGCAGAAAGGCTTCCAGAGATAACACAGAGACAATACAGAGGTCAGCAACATTTTCTGTCTATGTAGAATTTTCTGGGAGTATCAGTTTTCCAGGAAACTGATCCAAGGTCTATGTAGTACAATGAAAAAAACTATTTTTTTTTACTGTGATGTACTTTGGGCAAATACTGCTGACCTATAAAGAGTGTCCACATCAGAAAAATCACATTTAGGAACTGATAATAAAGGTACCAGACTTAAAAAGCAAGAACTGAAGTGTATTTGTTTGTTTCACCCGGAAGAGATCCTTCCGATTCTAGAAGAGCTGACGTTGATAAAAGCACAGAGGAATACTTCTGCCAAACATGCTGCTATATCAATATGAAGTGGACAACTCAACCACCAGCTTCCCATATCCAGTACTGAAACTTGGAAAGAAAGGGAATAGCAATGGACCTAAGCAAGCGAAGGGGTGTTTCTGTGTATTTGTTCTCCACTAATCAGTGACAACTTTAGCTTTTGAAAAATGGGAAGGGAAGGTCATACTGTTTTCACCAGTCCCACTTTCTCTGGAGATGGGGAGAGGAATCCAATCCGAGCCTACTGGTGCTCTTGCTAGTGGAAGATACACGGGAAGAAAATTAGTAAAATGGGCATCTTCAGTGATGTTTTGGAAATCACTGTTCTTATGTTATCTGATTGCTGAATTCTTCTGGCCTCTCTGCAGCTGTAGTTCTGTATAAAAGCAGCTAAGCTGCAGTGTTATGAGCAAAGGTTTAACAAATAATAGCCTAGAATCTATTTATTTCCATCTGCAAATTTACACATCATGCTATTCAAATTTGCATAATGAAAAGTATATTAGAATCCAGATGCACATCAACTTAGATATGCATTCACTCTATTGAAGGGACGAATTTTGATGCCTCAGTTACAGACCTGATCTACTGTTTTTGAAAGTCAATGAAAAGTCTTCCATCCCTTAAGTGAACTCTGTCCCGACCTTTTAGGGTTTTTCAGTCCTTATCAAACAAAATTCCACAACTCATTATTTGAAGACTTTGCTTCAGCAGCCACTACTTTTCTAAAAGGTCCGAGCAAACAATCTGTTATCCAGTAGTGAAGAGAACAGCATACAAAAAGCCATTTGCAGTCTGAAACTAGTAAATAATCATAATGTCATGTTCCCCAAGAACAACACCTCATATTTTCAGACCTCCATTCATCTTAGCTCCAAGGAGGGAAGCCAGGCTTTTGGCTGCATCCTTGCACTTAGAAACAGGATCAGGTTTCTCACCGGTTTTATCTGACATACTATGTGATCTTGTAGAAGGTACTTTACTTCCCTGTTTCTCCTCTACTTTTAACTTTTTTTACTTAGGCTGTAAACTCAACTTGCCAACTGCCAGCTAAAGTGGGACCTCAGTCTTGATCAGGACCATTAATCATAGTGCAAGAAAATAAGAGATGTTAGGAAAATTTAATAACATTTCTACCATACCTGCTCACACAGTATAGATCCTAACCTATTAGTAATCTCATTTTCTTAGATCCCAAACCAGCATCTTTAAGAGTGGAAATATATCAGTACAAAGATTTTAAATAATTTGTTAATGCAAGGACAAAATTGCTTTTGTCCTTTTCCCCACTATTGGAAGACTGTAATGATTCACTTCATTTTTAATGAAGTCTAACACTTACCGTATCTACAAGATATTCAATATTACATTGGAAGCTTCATTTTTACTTTGTCCCATAGTAGCAGAATATCAGCACCAGTATTTTCAGATTGTTTGACACACTCTGTGTGCAAGAGCTCTTTGGATACAATG
Organism: Ciconia boyciana; assembly: GCF_034638445.1. NCBI lineage: Eukaryota > Metazoa > Chordata > Aves > Ciconiiformes > Ciconiidae > Ciconia > Ciconia boyciana. Next base: position 11,608,515 of record NC_132948.1, read on the forward strand.
TAATGTATTTGTTCTTGTTGACTTTAGTTACAGTTTTTTTCTTCATGCACCCTTACAAACTTTATCAGGATGCAAGACCATGTCAGTATTTACTAATGTCATTTTTTTCTATTGCCAGATGCATATGGAAGTTTTCTGTGTTTCTTTAATACAAATTCATAGAGATGACAGTATGATGACACTAAAGGCATTAGAGCTAAGCCTGTGGATGCAACTACATGCAGTAAATCGGACAGTGGGATGAGTGCGTTAAAATAATGCATCATAGTTAGGAGCTAAACTGCAAACTTAGATGCTAACACAAACAAGAAATCTGGAACATGGTAGCTATCTATAGCTGGAAAGGAATATCTGAAAAAGAAATCTGACTGAAAAATTTCTGGTTGTGCAACAACAAAAAAAGGAAATTGCAAGGAAGAAAAAGAGAATCAGAGATTAATAATGCTCATTCATTGAGGTGCAACTGGCTATCAGAACTCTACACACTACCTTTGAATTCACTTGCATGTACCAAGGGTTAACGGGGTCAGTATGAGATTGTTTCCCAGGTGTTCAGGTTAAAAATACACCCAGAACCTTTAAAGTCCAGATAAGAGTAAGTCTAAACTGCTACCCTGGGTAGGTAGGAGAAGCATTAACTCTTTTCATCTATCTCCTTTTCCCACATCTCCTTTTTCCTTTCCCTTCTCCATAAAAACAGTACAGAACTGCCCCAAGTTAATTTTCTTGGCCAAATCTTGAAGTATAAGTAATGTCTGCATTAGACTCTCACCTCTGCTTGTGGGTGATGGTCTGAACAGGAACTCCACTGGCCTGGAGTACACTCATACTCCAGGTTATGGTTCAGACATTGGGCACATCTACTTAGGACTCCCTTCTGCCTTTTTTTGAGTCCTTTACCTTCTAATTTGCTAAACCCACAGTCTTTCACCCCAGAGATTACAGCAAGGGCTCCACATGACCACAACAGCTCTGTGTGGCTGAACAAAAATGGTCCTTGAACATAATTTGGTTGTAGCATGAGGATCATAGCATGGAAACTTTGGAAATCAGTGTTCCAAAGCAACTCTTGAAACTTCAGATTTGGACCATTTCAGTCTCTTTGCATTTTTCTGGTTAATACATGAAAGAATATTTTGTAACCTCTCTGGCAGTCATAAGCTTTGTAAAATTCCTGTCTTGGAACACAAGTCAGAAGTTGTTTCAGATACAATATTTGATAAATCAGTTCATACGTTTGCACAGCTTTTTGTAAAAATATTTTGCTAGCTGTTCCAGCCCACTTTTGATTTGTCACTGTGTTACTCCAAAAACCCTATCCTTTTTGATTCTTTTTATACCGTGGGGTAAGGTGGAATAATACCACTATTCAGATATTGTAATGCACTATATATATTCTGCAGGGGTGTAAAAGATTATATGCGTTATTAGAGAAGCCGTTCCTAGTTTGAATTCCCTCAGCCAGAAAATATTATTTGTTCAACAGCGTAATGAATTTTAATCTAATAAAACTGCATTTGCTCATAATTTTACTAATGGCTGGCGTTTCCGACATGACAGAAAACAACTGCATATGGGCAAATACAAGCAAGCCTCCAGTTGCTTAAAACAACTGTCTCAGTTAGCATCAGAAAATGAATGGAGCTTTATAAAATAACATTCTTTATCTGCAGCTGTACTACAGGGCCCTCTGCCGTGCAATTCATGGTAATAATGGAATAAACATAGCAGGTCAGTAAAATTATCCTCCCATTAGTTCTAGCGGTGTAAGCTGCATAATTGACATGTTAGGTTTTCACTATTGTTTAAAAACCTTTTTAGAAGCAAGTGGCAAGTGGGCATTATTTACACTCACTCGGGGTTCCTAACAAGGTCAGACAGATCGCCTAACCTTGTCAGGTGGCAAAGCCATCTGGCTTGATCTCGGTCTGATCTGATTTCTGTTTCATAAACTAAACTCCACAGTCCCTTGAAAGAGAGACAATAGCCTTTTCAGTGGCCTGAGCCCTATCACCCTTTATTTCTCTGTTTAAGTAATATATGTCTCTTTGGTCTTTTGGCAAGAATGCTTGACCTTGTAAACGTGACCGTTCACAGTGCTCTGTAGTGCTGGAATGTGCTTTCATAATACTTGAAGGCTTCTTTATATTATCTAAGGCAAATGTTTGTTTATGAAAGTTGAAGTAAAACATTCACATGATCAAAAGGGAAATGAATGGGCACCTGGAATGCACAGTAAAAAGATCCCTCCTAAGAGGAAACTTCTCTCATTTCAGCTACTGTTCTGAATCCAATTAGGATAGATGAAAACATTTCTCTCACTTAACTCTGAAATTAGAAAAAGAACAGGAACTATGAAAAAAATTGACAATTAATATCCTAACTAATTTGCTCTCCTTCTGTATTTGTGAACTGCTGATACACTGCTGCCAACAGTTATATTAGTCCATTATAATAGTTGCAGAAACGACTCTTTTGACCTTTCCTTGTGCCCTGGGGTACAGTTCCACAGTACCACTGAGGCAGTCTAACAACTTGCTGTACCTCAAAGGGACAGACCTGTTTCTTCTTCCCTTCCTCGCTGCTTCTGCCTTCTCATCTGCCTGCTCACAGCTGTGTCTCCCTTGCACTGGCTATGGTGCTTTTTTGGAATCTTCACTGAACTGATTTGTCAGCCAAGCAGAAAAGTATTTGCGTTTTCTTTATCAGCTTTTTTTTTCTGCTGCTCATGTGAGCTGAATCATTTTAGTGGGGGGCCACTGAACACCAGCCTGAATGGAAGGGAACCAGGAGGGACATGCAGTGAGGAGGTAAAGAAAAGCAGTGAAGCTGGTACAGAAATATGGCGGGAAACAAGCCGTGGGGTGTAAGACTCGCTATTCTGCAAGATGTGAGGAGAAGAGACAGTGACTGTTGCAGCTGCAAGGAGCCACCCTTCTGCCTTCTTTCCTGGGACTAGTTCCCACCACTTATCCAGCCTGAGCTTTCCTCCTGCTGTAGTAACAGCTACATGGCATAACCAAAGCAGGTGGCCGGGCTGGGGTCTTTTGCTGCACCTCCAGCAACCAGCAATCTGTTGCTAAAGGCAGTTGCCTGCTTTGTGGCTCTAGGCAGTTAGTTGCTTAGAGCCAGCCATGTTCAGCAGCTTCAGTGTGTGTCAGGGTCTCACAGAGGAAAGGGTTAGTACTGTACACATTAACAACCTCTAATGCAGACAAACTAAAGACATCCTTTGACTAAGCATCCTTTGCCTTAGATAATACAGTAGTTCTATAGGTCTGAAATTCAGGAGATTGTCATAATCTTCCTGCTGTGAACAAACACCACTTGCTGCAGACTTAATTAGTCTTCCTTTTATTCATACAGCTTGTATACATCTGAGAAACTTGTTTCCCTACAGGTACCTCACCACCTACTACAATCTCCAGTGTAAACCCATTGTTTTTTCTTTTCCACTTTAAAATATTGCTCTGTCTGGTCAGTCAGTCAATGCACCAAAATTCTTCCTCTCTCTTTATACTCTTCTACGCTTTTTTTCCACAGTCAGAGCCAATTAAAAGTCTGACCTAGAAGAAAGTACTTAACTACCATTGAGTCTGAATAGCTTCTCACTTTGAATTGCCATTAAGCTTCTTAATAAGGCACTGTAGGTAATATTAACCTCAGTCAGAATGTCTTAAAAGGTATAGGCACTTTTCAGTATCATAAATTAAACCAAATAAAATTTCCTTTCTCTCATATGGCTACTTTATGGGATTGGTGTTATTTATATTAAGCAGCTATCTAAATGCTCTAACTACATACTGATAGCTTAAGCAGTGGATTTTTTTTCTCTTCTGTTAATATCAAATACATTCAGTTGGTTCACTGAAATACAGTTCTGATATTCCTAGCACTTCAGATTCAATCTGCATTAAATAAAACTCTTCGTAACATGACTGAATTGTGGTCCTGGAACAAAGCATGTGCAGAATTTTGAAATTACTCTCTTTAGTGTTGACAATTGCTAAGGCTGAGAAATGAAACTGGAAGAAGATTAAAGGTAATCATGCTCCCTTCCCATTGTTTCTTCATCTGAAATTTATAACTAGCCCTGGCTGCTGTAGTACCTGCAAGCTTCACAACAGAACCTCTGCAGTACCTGATAGGATAAGGAAAAGCCATTACTTCCTATAATGTAGAGAACTGTTTCACAGAGAAACTAAAGTCCAGGTTCTTTTAATTTGGTACCCAAATGGAACTGAGATGCTGAAATATTTTTTGAAGCTTTCTTTTTATCAAACCTTTCAAATTAACAGAACTTGGGTAGCTAAGAATGGTGGACAAAGCAATAAACCAAGATCAATGTCTGGTTCGGTTTGCTCATCCAAGCAGTGAGCACAGGAAATTCAGCAGAACATGATGTTTAAATCATTGTCACCAAGCAGAAGGAAAGAACACTGTAACCTTTTGTGAATTCAATGACAAATGTCTGCTAACTGATATTCTAGAAGACGGTGAACACTTCAGACCTGCTACTGTCCTTGTAAGTCAGGAGGTGTATTTTATAGATGTTTTGGAGAACAAGATTGAGACTGCTACCGTCTAAGGAGAAAGAAAGGGGCATTCAAAATTTCTACTGCCTATTCTGCCAAGCAAACACAGCCCACAGAACAGAGAGAGAAAAGTCCTGCACAAAAGATACGGGCATGTTATTTATAGTCAGGCTACGAGTATGCAGTTGATTTTGCTTCCTCTGAATGAAAGTTACTGTGCTTTGGACAAGAAAATGCAGTTGATATTTGAAATCAGAACACTGATTGAGTGTTTTGAAAGTATAACACATGCATTCTTAGCAGAAAATTACAGAGAAGTCAAAGTCCTATGCTGCTGATTACAAGCTTTTGTGTCCAAGACTTATCGAATATAATTTTGTACCCCACCTAGGACAAACAGGGTATGTCAACCTGTAGGTGCCAATGCAATATAATGATTTCATAATAAAAGACTACTAAAATAATATATAAATATATAATACATATTATTATAGCTACTATAAAATAGATAATAAAAATAACAATAAAAATAAACTTTTAATAATAAAAATTTTCTATTGCATTGACAATAAAATCAAAGTATTCTAGTATGCCGTCATGTGTAGTTTAAAATGAAGCCTCATAAAATTAGGAAAGAGTAGCAAAAGCTCTCACATGTTCAACCCTCTTAGAAGCAGCTGCGGCAAGGGATTCAGATTAATGCAGTTGACTACTGATTCAATTAAATGTTAGATTTACAAATTAAATTAGCTATTAAAAGCCAGGAAATAATATTTTTTGGGTTATTTTTAATGAAATATTTTTTCAGTTGTTATGAACCTAGGAAATCATTGAGAAAGAGGTTCTTCTGATATACTATCTTGTGTCTGCTTTGAAGTAAGGCATGAGGAATAGTTGTATATGGTTACAAGATAATTTGCCAAAAAATAGAGTTTCTTAATTTATTTGGTTAAAAGGTGGCTCATATGCTGATGAATAAGGGCTTATAAAATTTCTGAAAATGCTACTATTGTAATTTCAGATGTTGTCAATATAAATCTCCTGTATTTTTTTAATACTACTAATCTCTTCCCCTAATGGTGTCTGTGGTAAGGGGTTCCACAGACATTGCCCCTATTCATAAGACCAATTTTAAAATTGCTGTCTTGCAATTGTATTGAATATCTCTTTGGCCTTGCATTAATTAAGAAATTAATGAAATTCTTGATTTACCTTTACCTTATTGTTCATTATTTATGCCATTTAATCATCTCTACTGCAAACCATAATTTAACTGTTAACTGTTCTTACCCTGTAGCTACTTCTGATGGCAATGTAGGCAAAATGTAAGGTTGTCTCGTTGAGCAGTTTTAATTTAGGTTAATACACGTTGCTTGAACGCAGTTGTGGAAATTTGGACAATTTCTACTTAGTGAACGGGGCGGTGGGAGGGGAGCAGGAACAACACTCCTGATATTATATAAATCTTTACATCAGCCTTAAGTCTAGAATTTTGAGCAGACAGTAAAATCAAGGAAGCTTAAAAAAAGCTCATCCATGAGTCTTTATAAAGCTGCTTTTTGGGTTAGCAGTCAAATATGACTTCATGTACAATCTATTTCTGGCAGTAAAAGTGTGAGCTACAGTTCAATGGAAAGACAATTCTCAGCCTAAAATGCCAAATTTCCACCTTGGTACTACAGACAAAAGTCCTCCTGTTCTGATAGTGCGATTTATCTTTGACATTCAAAGCTTAAGCAAGTATGTCTGCTTCACACATGGGCACTATTAAACTACCAATTAGAAGTCTTACAATTTGCTGAATGGATGCAGCCTAGAACAATAAAGATTAGCCACAGAGTTAGAAGTTCAATCTACTTCTCTTTGGGCATCTTTAAGTTTCTTCTCTACTAACTCCTGTTGGCAAAGATGTTCAAAAAAGCAGTGAGCGCTGACAGAAGAGTTATGTGGAGATCTTTCTGCCTTGATCTGCTCAATCTAAATAAAACACATCACTTCACGAAATCGAGCTGCTTTTCGTAACCACAAAGTCCGATGTATCCGCTACTGAGGAGGGAAGTGCAGACAGACTTACACGCTCCCTCACGAGTTCCTATTGATCTCAGGGGATGTTATGAAGTGTACGTCCTAACTCTGTGGATGTCAGAGCCTGTTGAACTGTGGTCTTCAGACCACAAACATTTAATGAGAACATAATAAATAGTCTGTGGCTCTGTGGATGTCAGAGGCTGCTGAACTGTGGTCTTCAGACCACAAATATTTAATGAGAACATAATAAATAGTCTGTGGCTCATCTGTAGAGTCATATTGCCTTTCATTTTTAATTAAAAGTCTCATTACAGTGACAGTGATAGTGGTTTCTGCAAGAAATGTTCAGGGCTGATTGTAGTCCATTGATCCAACGACCTGCTTCTCTAAAGCTTCTTGGGTTAAGTTCTTCCCTCACTTTAACCTCCTACCCACCCTCAATGCCAGTGATTTCTATGGGACTGGCGACACTTGCAAATCAAAATACAACCAGGTTCCTTCTGTTTCTGCCCTGATGTTCATGTAAATGAGTCTGGAGACATATTTACTAAGAGCTCAGCATGGACAGCTGTCACTCTTCTTTTTCTTCTTCTTCTCATTAAAGTAACTTGGTGATTTTCAGGTTCACATGAATAATGAGATAGAATCAAGAATCATAGAGTAGTTTAGCTTGAAAGAGACCTCTGAAGGCCATCTAACACAAGCCCCTGAGACATAAGAGTCATATCTGAGGTGATGTCAGTGTTTCTGCAGAGAACTGGAATGCCCTGGTAGAAGAACTTCATAGCCTGTTTCATGCATACTAATTAATTAATGTATAATAAAAAGGCTGAACAGTGAACACTCTATAGTGAAGTGAATTTTGAAAGTTTTTCATTTTCTGGAGATAGTCATAAGGTATGGCTTGTTTCTACAAATGTTTCATTTTATTATATGATTTAGGCACTTGGAGAAAGTTTTTGAAAGTAAATACACAAATCAAAATATAGAAGAAAGTCTGTGGTATCTTCAGAAGTGCCAAGAGGCTGCAAGAGTTTCTGCAGCACGTGCATATGTTCCTCAAAATCTGTTTAGATGGCTATCTTAATCCATTAGAAGTCTAAACTGTTTTTATAATTCTTCCCTAGTTCTGTTTGTTTGGGTTTTTTAAAAATCTGTCCTAACACAGGTAAGAGTCAGCATTCTTATTGTTAACAAGATAGCTGTATCTAAAATGTCATTAGAAATCTGTTGTCAGTTTCCTTCATTTGATTGGGAAAAACCAAGAGGCAGAAGTAACATCTAGAAGTTCCTACTCCTCACTAGATTATTATTAATTTTTAACTAGGACTATTTAATTGCATCTTCACCAATTTACAACAGTTATTGGCCACAGTAATCAAACAGTTCCTAAAGCAATTTGAAGTATTATACTCCTGTAAGACTGTATTTGTTTCGCAATGTTTTCTTTATAAATAATATGCATTAGGTTAGAACATTATCCTCATTAGCCTAGGGGACTGTTGAAAAGCAGTACTTATATGAAAGATTGAATTTCAGCGTTTCAGGTCCTATTATGCTAGGTAATTAAATGAGAACCTCTGCTAATTGTGCTGCATCAAAGCCTGACAATGACTAGGAAGAAATGGCATGTTCCATTCATTAAGCGAGGATAATACGCTTGTTATGGCCAAATAATCCATCACGATCAGAGAAATGATGCGAATATTGTTTATCTGTATGCCACATTACCGCGGCTTGGCGCTCTCATATTGCTCTTAGTACCAGATGCATCGGCAAAAGCGGCAAGCCCACCCCGGGCTCCCGCGGCTCCCCCCGGCGCCAAGCAGGGAGGCCCGGCTGGGGCACGAGGGGGCACTGCTCGCCCTGCGAAGCGACCGCTCGCCCCCGGCAGAGCCAGCGCCGAGCGGGCCGCCGCCCGCCGCCCGCCGCCCGCCGCCCGCCATCCGCCATCCGCCACCTCCCGGCGGCGGCCCTCGGCAGAGCGCCGGGCTGTGCGCCACCTCCAGGGGTGTTTCCCTTAGCGCCTGGCCGGGTGCGGCCGCCTCCGCTATGAGCGCCCGAGAACGCGGTGCTAACACGCGCACCCACGTGTACCGCCGGCACAGGCCTGCTGCGCTGAACGCAACTTCCGAGCCTGGTAATCGTTACCACGTGCTAAAGTAAGGGTTGAACTCGGGCCAGTGTCAAGGGGTTCACCTGGATTAGCAATTTATCCTGGGCACGGCACTTTGAAGTAGCTATCCTTTTTCAGAATACAACCTGCAACAGATGTGCCTTGAGCATTTCAAAGCCTTAACCTCAAGCAGATCGGAATATGCCCTAGTAAAGTGACAAACACCTTTGAAAAGCATTGTATCTGACAGAATTTTTGTTTCCGAGGTTAGTAGGTACACATTAAGACAACTAATTCACATTGCAGAAAGCATACTAGTGTGATTCACGGTATACATTTTTAACACTTATCAAGATATCTTGATTTATTTTACTTTATGCATACAAATATAAGAGAAGGAATAAGAGGGATCAGAAACACCTGTGGATGAATTGTTCCAAAGTTTATTCGTATATGTAAATGCTACAATATATACACACGAAAAATGCTATATAAGACACGGGCGTTATTGGTTTATAGACTTCTATGGCAATAGAATCTAGAGATCATAATTAGTCCATCATGATCGTTCCCAAGAGTATGTCGTCTCAGGTCATAATACTTGGATAAAACAAAGAAACAAAGAGAAGAAACATTACAGATGAAAAAAATACCGCTGGGGATTGCAGTAAACCAATACTTAGTCTTGGCTCTGTTGAAATTCTGCTCACATTTGCTTTCCACAAGTGATGAAGTTATATTTGCATTTTATGCCTCTGGAAGCTAATAGTCTCAAATGTTACTGGTAATTTGAATATTTACTGCAAGCACGGACATCTTGAAAATCTGACCATTATAATATAGTTATCACAGTTTTGGAATTTAAAAAATTAAGGAACGTGACATCATTATTTATGTATAAAAACACTGATATTTGGCCTTAGAATAGATACCAGATTTGCGGCCGCTCAAAAACCTAGATGGGTTCAAAAACAATTGGAGAAATTCAGGGGAGAGAAATCCACCAAAGACAAAGATACAATTGTTGGCTCAGGAATTCTCTGAGCTTCAAATCTTCAGAGCCTGGGAAAGGACGATCACTGCACACTTGCCCTCTTGTACTCTTCCCAAGGCATCCGGGTTTGGCCACTGTCAGAAACGAGCTAGGTGAACCTTTGGTCTGACTCAGTGCAGCTAGTATTATAGACATGCTTAGCACGTTGAGGAAAAAAGATCAGCTTCTTCAAAAATTTCAGTTATTGAAAATTTTGGAAAAGCTTATGCATCCACATAGAGTAATTCTTTTACATAAGTGCAGAAAATTAAATTTGCATCTAGCTAATGGCATGACTTTTGTAAAGCTGATGTGTCAGGTGAAGCCTTTGCAACCAGAAATTAAAATGTTGAAAAGATTCACAGACCCCTACAGACCCCTGCATTCACAGACCCCCATCACAGATGCTTTTTATCAAATGCCCCATTTTAAATGATATGCCCTTTACCTTGTAGTTGCTTTCCTGGACCTGTTTCTGTGAAGCTTCTCATTGATAAATTTGGCAAAGGGACAAGTCAGAGGAAACATACTTCCCTTATTTTACTAAACTATCTGTGAATAGAACTAGGCAATAAATACCCAAAACCATGTTAGCAACATGGCATTTTGTCTCCATTGTTACCAAAATTTACCTTATTTTGGTAGCAGAGTCAAATGGTAGGATGGAAGGCCACATATTTAACCCCTTTGATATCAGTGATTTGAGTATCTACTGTTTTTTTATATACTCAGTTGTCATTTGAGGAGTGGTCTTCTGATCAAAAAAGCTGTATCTTCAGATCTACAACTGAAGGGTACGCACCCATGGCACCCCAAATTTTTGATCCATGCAATAGACAGATATTGTGTACATTGCTTACAGTCATGAGTATAATAACTAGGAAAGATCACAGTGACTAGGTGAGCTGGTTCCTTTTGCAAATAATGGTATCTCGTGATCCTAAGTCCTTGTTAAAAACATTTGTCAACCAAAAAGATGACAATGCCAGGCACTATGGTAGAAAAATACATTTCTGATATACTGAATGTAAACCCATGCCATGCTGTCTGCATGCAGCACAAATGCATAACTGTAAGAGATACAAGTTGTATCTCTATTTCAAAGATAAATGCTGACACTGAAGTATAATAAAATCACTTTAAATGGCAATACTCCTAACTGCAAAACAAAGCATAGAAGACAGAAGAGAGATGATAATGCGCTCAGGTACAAGGATGGGATAAAACTGAATGCTGAACACTTTTTCACTCTATTCCTTTATGTGACTTCAGATCTCTGGCAGAATTTGGGGTGCACCACTCTCCCTTTCTTTCTGTTGGACCTTGTATACATGGGCCAATACAGAATGCAATTTTGGTATGGACATGTGCACTGAACTGGCCATGATCACATTTGGAATGTGAAAAGGAGGGTTTAAAATTCTATATTTAAAGAAGAAGAGTTAAGAAAAGTATAATACTGAATAATTACAAATAAGTGAGCAGAGAGGCATACATTAAATGAGAAAGCTATTTATTCACCTAGTCCTATTAATTTTAAAGAATGGTAGAATATATATGTAGCTTTTTTCCTCTATGTGTCCATGTACTTGAAGAAACTATTTGGTGTCATTATCCCATTATACATATAAGGACATTGAGGGATAGAGTGTTTAAGGTCACAATGAAAGACGGTCTCATTTGTATGATATAGTGCCAAGGATAACAATACATGGCAAGCTAAAACAGAGAACAAGTTAAATGGGCCTTCGAGTAGTAGACATAGTGCTAGATGATCACATCCAAACCCACTCACATGTATCAAGGACCATCTATGTTTTTGGCTAAATTAGAGTAGTGGTCAAAGACTAGTTTTCATTACAGAATGATTAAAATCAAGATTACAAGCTGCAATGTCTATTATACTCACTTATGTCATGAGTGCTAAACTGCTGGCAACATCACAATCCCAACATCTGTTTTCTAAAGTTCTATCAGATTATTCCTTCTGACATACTTTTGCTTCCAGTCCAGACTTAGGGTTGGTTGACAGGTTTTTTATTTTCTTTTGTAATTGAAAGTCTACATAGCACAAAATTTGGTCGCTTTTTGCCTTAAAAAACCACATTTTCACATTAAGGAAAAAATCTGTAACATCTTGTACTTCAACTATTTTCCATTTTATGATGAATGTTACACATCCCCATGCTCAGTATAAGACAGCTTTATGGCTTTTTCATTCTCTAACAAAAAATAGCAATTTGGATAGCTGTAAGTACCTATTGTAACACTCAGTCACCTACACAATATGTTACTCCTCAAAGTATATGATCGTGTTTTCACCTGAGAAATGTTGGTGAGATATAGCCACCGAACAGAACTTCTGCATGGATGCAACAGATGCATCGTCAAAATGCAAATTGTACAAAATACCTCAATGCCTGCATACAGGTTGGAGAGTTCTGCTATCGATTGATATCTGCACATGGCAATAGGAGCTTCAATGTGGTGGATTTTTTTTTCTGCTTTCATTTTTTAGCATTGTGTCAGTGAATTGGCATGTGACTTTAACATTGCGGCTGGCAAAATGTAAAGAGGTTGTGAGAGACCTCAAGGTAGGTTGCATTTTCAGCCTAATGTACACTGCATGGTACTTTTGAAAATTTTAGGAGGCTGACTGACCCCAAGAAATCAGCCCACTGTCACTCTATTTGTTTCTGAGCATGTTCCTTGTTTCCTTACACTTACTGCACGGAATATGCTACATGTAAGACTGAAAATTTCAGTTTTGCCTATTACAAGTCACAAGAGCCCATAAAGACTTCAAAACTTAAACTCCTGAGATCCCTTTGGAGAAACAAAGTTGTGTAACTCCATTAAAAATATCTGTTGATGAAATATTTACTACAAGTAGAAAACAAAAAAATTGTGACAAAATCTATGTTGTGACAAATTTAATTGTGACAAAATTAAGTTACATAGTATGCAAAATGAAGTTCATACTATTCATTCCCTATATTCAAGGGACATATATACCTTGACACATCATTACTAGGATGTGCTGAAGTTTAGGGTTAAGCTAGTGGTAAAAATCACCAGAAACAAAAATACTTAACCAATTCTCCTTACTCACTTGCGTAACTCTTTGACAAGGTAAGACGTGGACTTGGGGATAAAATTTCCATAAACTTTAGTGAGAACAGAATTGAACTCTTAGGACTAAATTAATATCCATTCATGTTATATAGTTTCTGCAAACTAACCTACTTGACTTCAACTGGATAATCTGAGGAGTAGCATAATAACCAACATGCATAAGATATCAGAATCTAACTTTAAATGCACAAAACCACTCTGGACCAATAAAACATCAGAAAATTCCAAACAGATTCAGGACTACTTATGATTTAACATACACAGAATGCCTTTGCTTACATGCTTAGAGACATAATTTGGACTGTATCAAAGGTAGGCAACGACATTTCACATATTTTTTAATCTTAATATTATGGTTTCCTTTTTCAGGACTCCATATATACTCTCCCTTGCCTTCAAACACACCCCTTCCCTGTTTTTGTGCTTGGTGTTAATTGTACTGTTATAAATTGTTCACAGCAACCCATATGTTCATTATAATACATTAAGAAATAAATTAAGCTAGGTTCTTTGAATTTGAGTGCAAGTCGTGTATTTAACTCCTTTACTTTGAAAATGCTAGCTTCTATTTAAAATTCTGGTACTGAAATATTGTACCTACAATGACAAGTCTGTCCAGACTTCTTTACCATATTTATCACCTTGTTATCTGACTTCTACTTCTTATCCATGAAAGTCTCTGCCAATGGGTTCTATGTGCAACTTCCAAAACTTTCTTCAGAGCATGTTATGCAAATAACATATACACTCCAATTCGGATTGGATAAACAGGACATATCCTACTTGTCAGTGTTTCCAAATAATCTCATGTTCCATCTAATTTACATCATATTGATTTTTCTTCACAATTCAAAGAAGACAAATGTTGGTAGTTTATGAATGATGATAGGATTGGGTTTTGGTCCCTTAGTAAAAGTTGCCTTGGAAATAAATAGCATTTGTCTTCACTGTATCTGCTTTCTCTTATAAGTCAGATAGATTGTATACGTGCATTACCTACAAATTCAAGTGCAGGACATAAATGTTTGTTAGCTGCTGTGTTTTACTCTTGACTGCTCGATTCTTATATTTAAACTCATCTAACGAGTATGTGTAGTGTCTAGCAGAATTTACAATCAAGCAGAAGCAACTAAAGCTGTTACACATTTTTGAATGAGTTTTTCACTGAGAAATGCTTCTTTACATTCTTGCGAGAAAAATGATGTTAAAATTGCATCCATATGATATCCTCTTTCTGCTTTTTCCACATTTGAATTAGCTGCTACTGACAATAAAATCATGTAAACCATGACAGCACAAAGCATACTCCTGACAAAGTTCTCTGCAGTTCCTCATCAGAAATCTCTATATTAAGGTAGTCTTTCTTGGCTTGGCTTATCAAACTGGAAATAATGTCTTGCATGAACAATAGGCTTTTTAGAATCAGCCAAAATATGTTTTACTCATTTTATTAGGGTAAATCTAATGATAAACTTTGACACCTCTCTCAGTAACTGACCCCAGATGGAGAGAACCTCACTGATTTTGGTTGATTAGCCAGCCACAGAACACTGGCTGTGAGTATTTGCCTGAAGGATCAGAGCCTAATTTCTCAGGATAAAAGCAGCAGGTTGGAAAAGAGGTCACCATTTTAAGGCATTGCGTCTGTTTCTCTCCTTAGGTGATTTCTGTACTCAATAGTTATTACACTAAAATACTTCAAATACTCAATTCTTACTAAATGGCACCTTGCTTGCTATATGCTACAGCTGTAGTGAAGATTATTAAAAGTATGTTTACTGTTGGGCCACAAAAAATTACATTTTTTGCCACAAGAAGGAGGAAGAGATGCCAGCTGAAGTTATTCAGGAGACCTGAGTGAAAACATCTAAGTAAATGAATAGGAATAAAAACATGGCCTGTGAATTATGTTTAGAAGACAGAACTGAAGAAGTGTGCAGAAGGAAAAGAAAAAACAAGAGGATGAGGAGGCAATGACAGGCTACAGCTGGGTGAAATACAGGTGGGTCAAGCTGTTCTCTTCGTTTGGGGGCTTGCAGTGGGCTTCCCTCTCTCTGGAGGGAAGCGTATGTGCACAATAAAGACTCCTGTTTTGGTAAGGCTCTTTTCTTTTGGTTTTCTATTTTTAATATATGTTGCTTTACCGCAGGACTTAAGACAGCAGGGGCGCAGAAATGGGGCGGTGAGGTCAGTGGTGGTCCCTCATGTCGGAGGGGAATTTCTCTACTCCCCAGGGCCAGCTGCGCCCGCGGTCCCTTCCTTCCCGTGCCCCTCTCCTCATCTCCGCCCTCGGCCCCCAACCTGGCCAGCTCGCACCCCGAGGCAGGACTCCCCTCTCTCCTGTCACGCCGGCTTTGCAAAACTCCTTCCTCCCCTCGCAGCCCCGGCGCTCTGAGCGGGCGTCTCACCTCGTCAGCCTCCTCCCGAGCGGGGGTCGGCACCAGGGGACCGACACCGGGTCCTGCTCCCCGCCTCGGGGCTGGGCCGGGCCGGGCCGCCCTCCCCTCAGCCGCTGCCCCAGGGTCTCCTTCCCCTCAGCGCCTCCCGCCCCCCGCTGAGGGCGGCCGTAGGTAGGGCTCCCCCCGCCCCCCTCCCCGCCGCGAGCGCCAACGGCCGCCGGCTCGAGCTCGGCGGTCCCCCCTCCCTTCCCCCTCCCTCCCTCCTCTGAGGGAAAAGTGTGTGTGCGCGCGTCTGCCGGCGGCCCCGAGATAAAGGCACGGGAAGCGGAGCCGGCTGGAGCCGCAGCGGAGGGCGCTCGGGTTCAGCGGGGGACGAGCCAGCCCCGCCGGCTCCGGGACCCTCCCCGCCCTTCGCTCGCCCCTTGAAAAGTTTTGCCCGGGGAGCGCGGCGGTGCCGGGGCGCCCGTCAGCCTCAGCCCGCCATGGGCGCTGCCCCCCCGGCCCGCCCCCGCCGGCGCTAGGGCAGGGCGCGGAGGGGAGAGGGAAGGCGCGGGCGTGCGGGGCTGAGGAGAAGGAGCGGAGCCGGCATGGGCAGGAGCCCGCCGCGGGGCTGAGGGCGCTCCGGAGCGAGGTGTGCGTGCGAAGCTCGGCGATGGCGCGCCCGCAGCGGGCGGCGGGCGGGGAGAGCTAGCGGCGTCGGCGGAGCCCCCGGAGCCGCACCCGGGACGTGTCCCCGTCTCCTCGGCATGGCGGGGGCTGCCCGGGGCGGCGGGCCCCGCTGCCCGGCTGTCAGCCTGCTCCTCGGAGCCCTGCTCTGCGGAGGTAAGCGGGGAGGCACTTGTCGCTGGCGGGGCTGCGGAGGGGGGGAGCCGGCTGGTGCTCTCTGTTGGAGCGAGTGGAGTCACCAGTTGATCGCGTACAGGCTGCGCTGGGCTGGTTTGCAGCCACTCAGGCAGCGACTTGAACTCCTTCCTAAGCAAGCGCCTTGTTTTCCACCGTAGCGGCTTGTGGACTAAATTACTCCTTCCTCCTTCTTTTCCCCTTGCCTCTTCTTTTCCTTTAAATCCTGCTTCTATCTCTCGCTGCTGTTTTAAAATTCTGCCCCCCCCCCCTCCCCCTTGTTTATTTGAATGGTAGGAAACCTTGCAAGCTTGCATTTGACTAAAATGAGAAACAGGGAAAGTTTCTTTTTTTTCTGCCTCAATGATGATGATATTTACAAATGCATCTTAATTATTGCGCTGTGTTAAAGGGATCCCTTCTGTGGGAGAGGGTGACCCCGTCCCAGCTTGGAATGGAATATACGGAGCGGTGAAAGCTATAAAAGGCACTAGGAGTACAATGACAGTGTTTAGGAATAGCATCCTTTAAATTATATTGGAGTTGTGCAGTGGTCGCTCTAGAGACTGGATAGAAGCCCTATTACCTGGACTGGACAAGATACTTGTTATCTTGATTAAAGGGACAGCTGAGGAACAGGTTTGTCTTAGGAGAGAGGTCATTTGAATGATCTGCTTTTTTTTCTCATCGCTGAACTTCTGTGATCACAGAGCCCCTTTGACAAAGGCAAATCTTCTCTAAAGTGATTCAGGAATGCAAATCGTGCATGATCCAAACAGGGATTTCTGTGCAGAATGGTAGGTGACTGCCATGTCTCAACACTCCTTGTTTTCTTGCTCAGACCATGATAGTTGTGGACATTTTCTAAAAACATATCCTTCTCCCCCATTGGGGGGGATGGAAACTTGTTAAGCTCTCTGCAATTCCTGCTGTTGTTGCCATTCCTAGGGATAAAAAAAAATGATTTTGCCTTTTATCCTGGTTGGTATTAGTGTTGCTGTTTGACTGACATAAGAAGATTACTAATGAAAGACTCTTCACTGTTTAGTTTGGTCCAGTCCTTCCAGCCTCTCTCCCAGGGTAGTAGATTGTAGAGGCAGCCGTGAGATATACAGAAGTATCTCAAGAGTGAAGTAAAGGGCAGAATCAGTAGCAATTCATAAAGGGACTTTTCCCACCCTGATCAGTAGGGGAAACAAAGTGCTTGGCAGAAAATTGCATGGCCTCTTAATGCTGGTCATTTTAATATAGTACATTAAAATTAATGGACATCCCAGTGACTTGACATGCTCTGAAAGTGCTGATGTGAAGAATTGAAAATATGGGTTTCTGTTTTGATTGCTGCAGCCTGGAGGTGACAATTATATTAGCCTTATGCTCACCTTCAGAGACAGCATGAGATTAAGACTTGTAAAGAGTCTGGCATTTTTTTCGGGCAGCATGTCTCTTCTGCCATGCAGCTTTGACAGTCACAAACGCATCTTCTCCAATAAGCGTTTGCATTAGACTTAATATATTGAGTTAGGCACTGATATATGGGAATTTTCTATCTGAAAATATTTTTATAAGAGAAATACATAGGTTATGCTCCATCTTAAGGGTGGGAGAAAGTGCTACAGTGAGAGGTTATAAACAACCCAACCTCGTTAAGCTGCTTCTCTCTGCTGGAACCTGGGTCAGCATTGACTCAGCCATGCTGTAAAAAAGTCAGTAGTGGTGCCATAGCTAGCCGCTGCTAGCAGCAGCTGCTGGGGGTTTCTGGGCTGTGCTCTTTGAGAATAAAAGAGAAAATATTACCTTCCTTCAGGGAAAAAAAGCAGAGCTGCTGAGCAGGGAATTTGCCTCTCAGCATTGCTGGGCATATAGTATGATTTAGAAAAGAGCCGGTTAATTAAACTTACTAAATAAGGTGTTTGTATGGTTTCCTTGTGAGGCCTTAACAAGCATTTCATTTGCGCTTCCCTTGTGTATTTGCACTCTTTTTGTTCCCATGTTAGGATAGCGATTGTTCTTGAGAGCTAAAGTCCAACTAAATGAAAGTCACTTTATAGCTCGCGAGCGAAAACGTTTGTAAATGTGCTGAGAAACTTACTATTATAGACAAGTTGTCATTTGCCATTTAAAGAGCTATATTTACTTCTCTAAACTCATTAGCATCTCCCATCAGGCCTGAATTTCTAAGAAAATTCTCCTGAAATGTTGCCTTAGGCTTGAGTGTGCCATTATGCTGTGGTTATTATCTGGCTAATAATGTTAATTCATTCAATCTCAAGAAAGAAGCTTGGCATTTAATTTAAGCCATGCCTCTAGTCAGACCAGGATGTATAAAAAGTCAGCGTGCAAAAGTGGCCTTGCATTCAGGTACAAGCACATGTTTTACATACCAATTATTGGATGCCTGTTCCCTAGGTGGAGAGTATGTGTGTGAAATCATATTTACATAAGTAAATCCCGAGTGTGTATATATATTCCTTTCAGGAAATGACCTCTTTTCAGCAAAGTACTAATGCATGTGCTTAAGCCTCTTTACAGCCAATAGGAGGTATTCATGAGCTTGAAGTAAGGTTTTTTATTTTTAATTGTTTTTTTTGAATCCAAGCATAAATGAGAACACAAGCGTACAGGTTTACTTTATTGTATAATGCATAGATAACTGGGAATCCTCAGTTTCATATTAGCTGTGAACTAAAACAAGGATCACAGAAACTGGAAATACAGAATCTAGTAAGTCCTAAAAAAGAGTTTAAGGATGCACAGCTAGAGGATTGATTTGTTTGCACAAGAAGTACATATATGCAAGGAAGTATTGAACATGAGCAGATATTACAGGTACATGGAGTTACCAGAATTTTAGGTACTTAAGCAGTGTTTGAACACAAATACAAACACAGTTGTGCATCCATAGGTTGGTGTAGCACCTGCTTTGGTTCTGCTCTTCTTTATACCACAATCATGTGATATGTCCTTGTTTTAGTTACACTGATACGGAAACTGATAGAGGCTCTTTATTTTGAACATTGTTTCATTCCGATTTTAAATTATTCAAGCAGTGAGGTTTTTTATCTTATTTTGAAAGTTCAATAGCATGGCATACCCTAGTGTTATGGAAAACTTCCTAAATTTTCTTTTTCTTAATTTCATCGTGTTAGTGCTAGCAAAGAACACAGCAGGGATTTGCATTATGTTAAATTATAACTGCATGGAGTTTTATAAGTGGCTAATCTCTCTTTTGGATATAACACTTTCAAAATGGAGATAGTGCTATTCTAATTTACTTTGTTTTCATATTTGGTAGTAGATCTTAAAGTTTATTAGATGCTGTACTTACCTAGTAAAATACCCAGCAGTTATATTATAAATGTCTGTTCAAGCATGCTTCTAAACGCATGACTGCATGATATAAAATGTCATACCTGTAATCGCTTTTCTAATGCATAAATACATGTCTGGCTCTTGAATTGGGGAACTAAGTATGTGTATGAGATGAAGGAATAAACAGCACACCATTATGTTTTCTTAAATAGCTAAATATTAGTAAGTATTGAAAAAACTACGTTCATTGAGATGAAGGGATGGGGATTTTATTGAGAATTGGGATTTAGTTCTGCGTGTGGTTTTTTTTTTTTTAACTCTCCTGGCAAAGCAGTAGTTCAGCACTACTGGAAAGGTGGCTTGTAAGGAATAGCTAGAAACTCTATGAATAATGGTAAATTTGCTGGAAGTGTTGGTATCCAAACTTTCCTGGGTAGAGTTTTCAAGGTAATGCCCCTCTGTAGGAAATCTGAGCTGTTGTTCGTAACTGTGGTTAGGGTCACACCTATTTAAGGCAGTTAGTCAAGAGACAAATAAGTAAATGAAAGTTTGAAATCTTTAGAGTACTATCATGCCATTGAAGAGGTGTCAGAGATTTGTTGTGCTGAATCCCAATTTTCTTCAAGGCTTTGGTAAACCCTTTGGTTTACTCATATGCTGCATGCCAGTTTGTGCTGCCACACTGAGCTTTTTGGCAGTAGTTGACATCTGGCAGGCTCCACAAGATGTGTCCTAGCTATTTTGAGAGAGACAAAAAGCATATTATGATAAAAGATGTAAAAGTAAAATGGCAACAAGTTGAGAGAACTTAAGTGTGTAAAGATAGTAATTGAAAACATCTAATATGGATGTTAAAAGCTAAACTGAGGATGCAAGAGAAAGCCAACACATATTGTGGGTGACTTAAAATAATACTTGTCCATCAGTTTGAAGGAGACATTTAATGTATACTAGGTAGATTTGATACTAAAGAGGCAAGAGGATTTAGTAAAAGGAAAGCTGTGTAGCAGGAGTCAGACCTTGCCTCTACTGTCAAGAATATCACTGTCTTGCTGCTTTCATCAGTTATTTCCTTCTTTCTCTCCCTGTCTCTCATCTACTGTGATTGTCATTTCACTGGTGAAGGACTTGATCCTGGTTTGGCCACTTTGTCCAGTGGGACCTTTTTATTTGCTTAGTATCTAAACACTACAGTGATACAAATACAGGTAATATTTGTGATGCTCTAAGGTGTTAACTTAAGCTGTTTGGCTGAAATTTGAGTGCTCAGTCCTTCATAGTGATATGCAATAACTTTCTGGCCAGAAAACTTGCTTTTGTCTAGTTCAAACTCTTGTCCTGACTTGCTCTTACAGGCCTGAGTCCTTTATATTTTATTCAGTCTTCCTTACAGACTCAGTACCCTAGCAAAACAGTTTCACAGTGTTCAGCTCTTCAAGCAGTTGTACTGTTTTGTGTTCTGTGGACTGGCTCAGGCTCTAGTGACAGATGTGACCCTTTTGAAACAGGGACGGACAAATGGTGCATTGAAAGTTCATAGCTTCTGCAGTCTCCTCACTTAGAGGTATCTGGTAAAAGCCTGCGGATGCATCTAGCTTTGGAAATAATTTCAGTCCAGTAGTGCCTGTGTCTGTTTTAGTTAGCAAATGGAATCTATTTGTTCACATTTTTTGGGTCAATACACAGCCTCAGGTCACCATTTTTCTTTTCAACTGTATCTAGTGAAATGACCCAGTGAGTCTACTCTTCTATTTTCTTTGCTATTCTAAAGCATATTAATCTGTTGAGCTTGAATTCCATAAACAAAGTGTCATCCCCATCACTAAAATTACAGGCATCTTTGTAGCACTGGTCAATTAGGTGAACTTTTCTTTAGGGAAGTACATTTTGCCTAAGTGGTTCTTTGCCACTACACTTAAGAAATGTGCTAATGTCTTACTATTGCATCACTAACATCTTGGGTGAGTAACTTTGTGCTGGGAGAGAACCTTTTCTGGCACTTCTTTTGCTTGAATAACACAGATCATACTAGTCGTAGTTCCACTGTCATTATCAAAAGCGTTCTCTTACAACTGTGCAGTTTTAGCAGCTTGACAGATGTAAAGAGCTAGACAAGTCTCCTTAAGTGGACACTTATTATTTACTGCAGTAAGAATTTAATCTGATTTTGCCATCCGCTACTGTTAGAAGTGTCATGTGTGAGGTCAAACGCCTGTTTTGTTAATTGTTTCTTCTCCTATAATATTTTCCATTGTCTTCTACAATTGTTATAAAATTTCTACAATTTTGTAGAAGGACCGTGTGAAATTTTTAATATTTTTATCATAAATACATTTCATGTCTGTTGCTACCAGAATTTGTGTGTTTGGTGCTTTTAGTTGTATGTTCCCCTTTAAGATCAGGAAACACAAACCTGCTGCAAGGGGAGACTGTAAATGAATTGCCCTTTTCAATAATATGAAGCAAACACTAAGCCCCAAAACAGTAGTTAGGAATTTGACGTTTATATGAAAACTTTGAAGTTAAATAAGAATGTAAAGGGGAGGAAGCTTGCTTAATTATGAAAAAAGACTTTAAAAAAAGTTTATGCTTTTGGATGGAACAAATCCTTAAGGGTCTCCTGAGCACATCTAAAAGTCAGTTTCTCTGTGCGTGAAGAGGAAATCTGAAGTAAATAAGAGGTAAGCTGATATCCCATGATACTGCTGCAACAGAGGGGCTGGTCCACTAGATTCTGCTCATTAACTGCAACATGCAATCACAGAGTATAGATGTTGAAATATATCCACCAATACATCTAATGTTGTATTACTTATGTAATTGCTGTATTTTTCTGCTTGATAAAAATTTTCAACTGAGCAGTTCTTAATTTGAAAATATTTTTGAAACTGATATGATTTACAAAACAATTTACTTTTAAAATTGTGCTTGCATCTAAAGTTTACTTAGATAATTTAATATTTTTTGTGAAGTTAACGATTTCACATAAAATTATTTTGACTTCTAGTAAATGTAGTCAAATACAAACTGATAATAGCATAGATACTCTATAGAGCACATAATTAGTGTTTTTCTATAATATTGTTTTGATATTAAAAAAATGAACCAGCTCTTTGTAACTGCTATGAAAAGTTTTGCCATTCCAAATGACTTTTGAAAAGCATTTTCACTTTATGTAACAATTTAATTTTTTTTCTTCTGATTGAGAATGAAAGAACTTCAAAATGTTAGTTTCTGTCCTTGTGAAATTCCGTTTTCTAACCAGTTGTATTGCCTGAGGGTGCAGTTCCTTACCGTCTTGAGCCAATGTAAACTGATGCTGCCAGGTTTCTGCCCTCTCCCAAACTGAGCAACCTTCTTTTTGTGCCAACTCTGGCTGCCTCCAATTCCTCTGTCAGCTGCTTCAGGGAGATAAAGCACATAAAATACTTTTTTTTTATAAAGGGTAAGTTTGTATCACCTTGGGATCAATTTACTGCTTGTATAAGCAAAAAAGAGGATGGGCCCAAGTAGGGGAGGGACAGCTTAAACAAGTGTGGTGCTGCAGCCTAGCACTTGCAGTGGTATGGCTTTAATTTGTTCGTAGGACACTACAGTAAAAAAAGATTGTTATGGGAGTTGCTTACATTATATATCCAATGCAGGATATTAAACACTGAGAGGTTAGAGAACATGAGAGGCACTTGGTAAACTACGCAGCTTTGATTTCTGTACTGGGTGTGTTTTCTCATTTTGCTGGTTCTGTATCATTTTGAACAAATAAAAGTGGGGCTTACACTAATGTATTGCCATTTCCTCATTCAGGTAGAATGCACTTTTTGATGCTTAAGACAAAACTATTTTCCTGAGTTCAAACCGAACCAAATGTATGCCATCTCTGCCCCCCAACAAAAAAAGCCCAAGCCCCCAACTTTCTTGCACTGTTATTACAAACAGGACTGGTAGCACTGCTTCGTATTAGAATTGCCATTAAAAGAGTTTGGTTTTAGTTTCTTATAAATTCCCCAACCATTAACTATTTCAGCTAAAATATTCCATGCCAAGCATCTGCCTCAGATTGAATATGTTTTTTTTCTTTTCCAAAACTTCAGCCAAGAGCTCAGTGGTTTACAAGAACAGAGCTAGTGGAGGTGGGGGGGGAAACTGTGAATTTTCCTTTGTTCAAAAAAATAGTTGCTGACCTCTTCTTTGAGAAGCACTGATACCCTGATGAAACTTGCCAGGAGGAGACTTGTGAGATTGATTTGATGGAATGTTAAGTTAGCAACGTTTGAAAGAATGAATTTGCTTATGAGAAGGAAAGAGTTGATGTGTTCTTATAGCTAAATTCTATGAAAATTGCTATGCACTGGGCATATGCCATGTCAGGGTGAGCTCTACTTTCCTTGCAATTACAGATCTTCACTGCAGAAGTCTGACCTGGGCAAAGCATAAGAGCTGTGGGTTAGGGACAGTGACCATCCTTGTGCTCTTTGTGCTCCATCCCCTTCCCTAGCTGCAGGGGAGATTGCTGGAAGAGGAAACTGCCTAATTGGAATAAAGAAAGGACAAAGCTGGAGCTTAAGGTGGGGAGTGAAATGGGCAGAAGGGGAATGGTGCAGGAAAAGTGTGGTCTGAACATTGGCAAGGACAAGAATCAGTTTGGGGACAGGTGGGAGGGAGAGTCAGGCTTTCTGGGTAAGGAGGAAGAAGACTAATTGGGGGAAGAGTGACTAGGGAAGTTGGTGTAAAGGAAAAAGTGAGGATGAGAGTTTGCAGAAAGACAAGAACCTTGGGCGAGAAACACTGGGTAAAGATGGCAGTTGTGTAAGGGAACATCTTGGGAAGCTGGGACTAGAACTGGAGTGACAAAATGAGCAGAAATATATTGGGGAGCATATACAGATTTCAGTCGTGTTAATGGAAAAAAGGATTCAGGCTTCAACAAAATGGGTGTGGAAGTACACAGCTGCTAGGCTATGTTGGGTTTTTTTGTCAGAGCCTGGGATGCCGAATGCATTCTTGGAGTAGTGATGTGCTGTATAGGAAGGAGAAAGAGCTTGACAGGTGGGGTGCAGGCCTACTGTCATGTCTCCCGCTCCAACGCCCATTGTAACCAGGTAGAACCTTCCTGTTGCCATGAGTGGGTATGGACTTAGGCCCAACTGTTTTCTGATTTAATTAATCATTTTAATTCTTGTTGTCTGCAGCTGAATTACCCTGACAATCATTGTACAATGCCACAGGTTGAGACAGTGAAACCTAACTGATCAGTGGCCTGTATTTACTGGGCTGTTACAGCATGTTTGTTACATACACTCATCTCCAGCGTTTGCTTGGTTGGTGGTGTGTATGTGCTGGTGGAGAAAGTAATTACACCTTATCCATCTTTATTCTTTTAAACCTGATTAATTTTTGCACAACTTGATGTGGTGTTCTTTTCTTTTTAATTTCATATCTCTGTAGAAAGAGCCAGAATGTTTGTCTCTGCTCTGTAGAATCAAATGACTTATCACTCTGCTGGCATGAAATAAAGAGTAGCAAATACAATAAATAAATACTGTGGAGAAGGTAATATAGTATTGACTTCTCAGTACCTGTTAATTTTCGCTGATCAGAACATCAGGGAAGAGGGAGATTGAATTTGGCTACCCCTTAGTGAGGGTGGATACCTGCTTGTGAATAGTATTAGCCTGAAAACTCATGAGGGTTTCAGTTTTGCAACAGATTTATGTAAAAACTTGTAGAAGAACAATTTGTATTACACTTTTGCCATACTTCCTAGTAACTTTAGGCTGTCATTCCTCACGTTTCCACATTTCTAATGATGAGTTTAATTTAGGATTTCTTTCTTATCTGCTTTGCTCTTCTGGTGGGTACTCTGAAACTTGATGATGTATTTCACAGCTC
The DNA here is from genome assembly GCF_034638445.1 of Ciconia boyciana. Classification (NCBI taxonomy): domain Eukaryota; kingdom Metazoa; phylum Chordata; class Aves; order Ciconiiformes; family Ciconiidae; genus Ciconia; species Ciconia boyciana. Next base: position 11,633,802 of record NC_132948.1, read on the forward strand.
CAGGTGTGCAGTATTGACTTGTTTAGATGAAAAAGATGCTTCTCTGTAATTTGGGATTTGGACTTGAGTCATACCGAGTATGGGTAGCACAACTAGAAAAGGCTTCACATTTTCTGGAGACAGCATCTGTGCTACAAAATGCTTGTTCAGTGAATTTCTACATGACACGCTTTGGCACGAATAGCCAAAGGGAGCTGCACATGCCTAACGTCAGTGTAAAGCCTGTGCCTCTTGGAGAAGCTGATGTGACATTACATGAGTGTGTGATTATTCTTGACTGGGTCTCTTGTGTCTGACCTGGTATGTCTCTTTTGTGTATCTTCGAGTCTTAGTCTTTTAGATGACAAAGCTTACTGTTAAAAAAAAAAAAATTGTTTTATTTGGCAGAGTGAGTAATCGTTATATTTTCCATCTTTTATAGGTGTTCAAAAAGACTATCTCTTATGAGAGATGCTATTGAGCTCATCCTGTTTTAAATGCCTTTGTGCTTCTGTTGTTTGTAATCATCCCATGGAAAATTTCAGAAAGAAATCTCTTAAAAGAAGTCAGAAATAGGAAACTCTCTTCCCATATATTTGTTTAGCATGCCCCCTTGTCATTCCATCTCAGTGAGAAAAAGGATTTTTTTAATGGAAAGAGCAAGAAATTGTAAGTAGGGTTCCCTGTTTTCTTTAATTCTCTCTCCAGCTGCATATGCAAATGTGAATGCTTAGGTAACCTCTCAGATTTAATTTGTTCATCTGTAAAATGGGAGTGACTAGCACTTGATTACCTTTTTGTTATCATAATGTGAGTAGAAAAATATTTTCTTCTTTGGTGTAAAATTGCAAGTTCTTTTTACAATAATATCTGCAACTTATTAGATAGTAATGTGAATTAATTATTACTGTTTCATTTTTACCCAGGGAAAAAACCACTCTGATACAAGATCAGTATCACATGATGGTACTCGGCAATTCACTGGAGGTGCTCATTAGTTTATGGAATCAATATGAAAATATGACTAATGTGTTGTGCTTTGGAATGTTAGCAAACTAGTAGAAGGAATTTTTCCAATTGTGTGTGACAATGGAATTACTATATTCTCTCTTTTCCTTTGGAGTGTCACAAGCAGTCTGGAGATGAAAGGAGGGTGCTGACTGGTCTTAAGACACATGCTGGTCTGGAAACACCTATAGTGCAATGACAATCTGCAAGGTCTTACTTTATTACATTACACAGTTATTCAAAGAACCATAGATTCATGGTGTTGCCTTGGCTATTTCACAGATTAAAGTTGGATATCACTGTATTTCAGGCTTAAAGCTTCACAAGTCCTCAAAGCTTCAGGCTTCCACTGAACTTTTGTCTTGATTTTGAAAATTCATTTAGAATTAAATTAGCTGTAGTGATGAAACTGTGGCACTTTAATATGAATCATCAGATGACATTTAAACACGATCATGTAGTGCAGTAATGTCAGAACTGGTTTGAGGTAAAAATCATGTCTTTAGGCAATATTCAGGAAAGTCACAAAATGTAAATAGTTTATTTGAAGAGTACTTATTGATTTGTTTTTGTTTTATTTGGGGGGAGGAAAAGGATCCACTTTTGTCAGTAGCACCGATGTGTGAAGTTGGAGTTGTATCTACCATTCTGAGTGCCTATAAAATTTTGGATCGTGACCTAGACCCTGAAATGGAGATCTCAACTTTGTATATTGAATCAAACTAACAGTGGTCCGAGCCCACTTAAACTTTAGGAATGTTCTGACCTTTTCTGTACTTTGTGGCTCTTGCACCTACTCTCTTCATTTATCATTTAATAAGAGTATGTCAAATTGAAGCCTTGGGTCACCGGTGCTTATTAGTTTCTCTTGACTTTCTGTAGGTCATTATTTTATGACTGTGGACTTTTCTGAAATTAAAAATTGGATTTTACTGTTAGAACCTGTACATGAATAACTGCCAAGACACTGGCATAAGTTGTTAGCTGATCAAGTTCTAGCTCTTTTGTAATGAAGCAAATTCTGCTCTGTGGGCACTCTGTCATGCCCTATGTATTGCAAATGAAATCCTAGTTCTACTTATTTCAGTGGGAGTCTTGCCATTCATCAAGATATCAACCCACATATATATTGCTTTGTGTATATCTAATAATTCATGGTTGTTTGGTAAAGTGTCTTCAGTCTACCTCATTTTACCATGCAATTTCCCTTCTTATGAAGGGAAACAGATTTGACGAAGAGGACATTTGTAGTGCTATTCACAGGCAAAGAATAGTTTGTATGAATTCTTCTTTTACAGCATGTAAATATTTCTTTGCTGGAAGAGGGGAGCTAGTTCAGGATGCCAGATATAATTTGGCACTGCTAGACCCTGTCAAGGTTGAAGTGATTTTTTGAAATCTCTCTCTTTTTCTGCTAATTAGTCTATGTTTATAAGTGATAGGTGCAGTTCAAAGAATTATATTTCAGCATCTTTCATGAGAGGATGTTTAAAACAATTCATCTGAGTCCAAGTGTTCGAATAATTTAAAGTATATTTAATCCAGATTATTTGGCTGTTATGAGTAGAGGCATTTTAAATACATCTATCCTTGGTTACTTATTTCTTTGAGGGTGAAAACTAACATAATCATATGTAACCAGAATTTTCAGTTATTCTGCCCTGTGTCTTGCAGTAGCCCTGCACAGAGTTTCCAGAGGCAGAGAGAGAAGCTCAGATGTTTTGGTGGAAGTTTTGTCCGAAGTTTTGTCAGCATAGCAATTGTTCATTTCATCTATGGCTGTATCGAATAATAGTTTGTGTAGTGCTTTCTGTCTTCATCTAATGTTGAGTACTCTTGAATGTTAGTGTTCTTTCCACCTGATATAGCTGAGTATATGAAAGGAGGGTGGTGGAAAGAAAGCACAGTATTTTCATTAGTAGACTACAGAATTTGGATGGTTTAGTTCTTACCGATGGTTGGAGCTTAAAACTCGCTTGACTTTGGAGTGTCAATATCATTGCTCCAGTTATTGTTGTGGTGATCCAGTTAATGGTCTCTCGTGTTCAGGAGGGCGATTCATCTGACCAAATGTAGATGTCTGCTTTAGAGTGAGGTGATTTGCTCTCTGGGTTTCAACTGAAAGTGTTGTCTGTATCTTTGAGCATGGTGGAAGCAACAACTTATTTGTACATAGATGTTGATATTATAGCATCGTAAGTATAAGTGAAATTAATTTAACCTCTATAGACTTATTTTTCAAAGAGTAGATGGGCCTGTACCTTCTCTTAAGTGGTCAGCACTTCTTGGAAATCCATCCCGTTCACCCAGATTCAGACTCTAACTTAGGTATGTAAGTTAAGATCCCAAATTACTCTATGTTCCTATGACCACAGAAGAGTAAGAAATGCTTCCAGAGGGTGATTCAGATTGATGTGATATTTTGACTCCAAAAGGGCCTTTATTCTTCCATCATTGAAGTCTTGGACAAGTAAGGTCCACTTTTAGATGTCTCAGTTATGTAGGATGAATCTGGACATACGTGACTGAAGTTGGACACACAGAGCAGAAATCCCTAAAACTTGAAAAATAATGAACCACACCAGTTAGTATTTCTGTGCATTACATGTTAAAGGACATAGCTGGAAAGCTCTCTCTTCCATTACCTGTGCTCTGTTTTGTGGATTTGGTTATCGAAAGCTGTTACTCTAATATATGTCATCCAACCTTCCACCCTCTTAGAAAGTGAGTTTTGGGTTGCCAGCCTGTGATTTTGTTAATTTCTAATCATCTTTGAAGAAATATACTTGGGTTTATATTGAGATTTAAATTCTATACTAACATGGCACAAAAGTAAATAGCACTCTACATAAGTACAGGGTGAATATGACCCCCCCATACCTTGTAATTTTGAATTTGTTTTACCACATTTCAGATTGTAGCTCCTCTTAACTGAAAATGAAATCAAACAGTGTGAGCTTTTGGGAAACTGTTTTGAAGAAACAGAAAATGCAAACCACATGGTATACTCACAGTGTGAAGACTTAGTGAAGAAATCTTTCTTCATTGGAAAAATGAACTCTAGTGGGTTTACTAAGCAACATTTCAAAGCAGTTTGAGATGAAAGGTCTGTGGTCTAATTCATTGCATATGTGATATTTCCTAATGGATCAGTGGTATATTGAAAAAAGTCAGGGAGGTGCAGTAAAATTGTTTTTTTTGTTTGCCTTGATAATTTAAAAAATGAGTTTAATCACAATTTTCTATCTAAAAAGTGGCAGATACCTGTATATCAGAAAATCACATCTAGATTAAGTGTTTAACACTTCTCACTGTAATAGCCTTTTAAAATGTTTCTTTCTCCAGGTGTAACAGTTTTAGCTGAAGTTTTCCATGCTGCATATTTTCTGACTGATTTGGGAAAGTTTCTGTGAAGTGGTTCAGTTGTTTCTGAGAACAAAGCCAGCTAGAAATCCTGAGTTCTAGCCAGCTAGAATCATTTCCATGAGCAGCGCTAGTTGGGTTAAACCCTGTGATTTTCACTGTTAGAGGCAAAGATGGATGGTGTTTTCCTTAATCTCTCTTTCTGAAGTGATGATGATGTATGAATGCTAGTATTCATTTTTACTAAGTAAGATTCATGACTGCAGAGAACTCCTGCAAACATGTCCCTGCATTAAAAAAAGGCACATAAAAAGGGGGATAAAAATATTTTTGAAGCCATAGAGCTTTTGGTCTAATTCCATGAAAAATCTATTCAAAGTTGCCAGACTTCAAAGTCTGAAAATTTGGTTTAGTCTATTCTTAATGCAGAATTGAGAGTGTGGCAGCAGCATTATTCTGAGAATCTTGTCTTGTCTGTGGAGCACACTGCATCTTAGATACCACAGCTGCATACGGATTTGCTTGGGTATATTCCTCTTTAACTGTCATAAGCCATCATGGGCCCAGTTTCCAGGGCAAAAGCTGCGGACCCACAGAGGCTCTCACATGCTTTCAGAATGCCTCCTTCCTCTATTCTGTTTCATGCAGAAAAGGAGGAGGAAACAATCTTGGGGCATGACAAGGGTTAAGGAACAGGTGGTTATCTATGGGACTGCTCTCTCATTTTGTACACAGGATGGATAGCTTCCTGGGAAAAAAAAAAAAAATCCCAGTTTTTATACTGAAGGAGGTTATTGTCTGTGGACTTCTGCTTTATTTGTTACAGAAGCTGGAAGGTGTGTAGATGTAACAGGCTCAGCATGGGCTTAACTTCTGAATCTATACAGAGAGGAACTTTGGCATTTTTGAGTAGAAACAGCCACTGTGGCTGTCACTGTCTTTTGTACTCAGTATTGGTGACAGCATCCTAGAACGTGATTTTAATAGCCCTTCAAAGACCACAAGATTGTCCTCATGAGCCAAATGCAAACTACAGAAGGAAGATAGGCAGAGGATGTCTGGTTCTAAGCATCTTACGTTACCTCTCAGAAACTGCCCTTGGCATTCAGGACTCCATTTTCTGAATCCCTCCTTTATCTTTACTTGCTGTAGCCAGAAGTGCTGGATAAGTTTGCAGGTTAACTTGTATCTCGTGGAAGCAGCAAAGACTGTAGAAAGATTAAAGAGGAGTTTAACACTCTGGGGAATTATATTCTGTTCTTGTTCCTGCCACAGAGTTAGCACTATGGTTGAAAAGAAAAAAGCAGATTTTTGTTATGCTTTCATATTTTTTTTTATAGCTGTCCCTAATGTAAGCAGTAGATTTGCTCAGAACTCACACTAATACTGTATTCTTCAGAAAATCAGGCCACAGGTTTTCTAAATTAAGCATCTGTATTAGCAGATGCTTCTGAGAGCGTAGTTACTAATTTTGCTGTGCTGCAGTTCACCCTTTTAAAACTGTAGAAAATTCTGTTCCAGAAAAGTGTTGTGTAAGTAAATGTACTAATATTTCTGAAGTGTTCTGTATAGTATCATGATAAACTGCATAAAAGGTTTATCTGAATTTTAATGATTCAGTGCAACCCTTAAATATTGTGTCTTGAATTAACACATAGGGTTATACATAATGATAAAGAAATGGTGAGCAGCTGTCCATTCTGTCAGCCTTAGGCAGAAGTTCTCTGGAAGAAATAATATGTCATTAAAGGCTGTATCTTAATGCATATGTATGTGGGGATGAATTAAGTTTAAGTCTGGATTTCCTTATTACTTTTTTTAGTGCTTTCCTTGGCAAACTTAACATTCTTTTTTGTGAAGGAACCTTCTGGCTCATTGTAGGCTATTCCTGCTGCTTTTAATATCCTTTGAGATTGATTCATGAAGTGCCAACATCTTGAGCTGTGGAAAAAGAGTAAGAATCCTAAAGAAGGACTCTGGCTACATGGGAATAGATTTGAACTCAGGCTCTTTCTTGTGCCACTTTGATCTGAAAGAGACATCTTGTGATTCAAAGAACCTTTACTGTTAATTAAGGCCATTAATTCAATCAGTTTCATTTTGATTAAAAACTGATAGTGTTAGCAATGCATATAAAGACAGCATCTGGATCAGGTTTATTGGAATGATATTTTAGGAAACTAAAAGAGGTTTCTCAGGTAACTTTTGAACATGCCTGTATGTGATAACTGCTTAGAGGAAAAAATTCTTCGTGTGTAGATGAACTCAAGAACATTTTTGTATTAGTGACATTCAAGTGATTAATGTCCTGGTGTAGGATAGGTCAATGTGTGTCTCCATTTCACTAGTTGACAGTTCATCACAGGAGAATTAAGTTGTGAGGAAACAAAAGAAAATGGAAGTGAAGAGTTCAGTGGAAGGATGTTAGAATACCCGACACATCTGTAGAGGATGGTGGTGGACCCACAATGCAACCAGCTTGGAGCAGTGCATGTTTTGAAAATTTACCAACCATAAAAGTCATGGGAAGAAGAACGTGTGACTTTTTGGCTTCTTTTCATTAGGTCTTTGAACAGAGTGCAGGAAAAAAAGAAAATCAAAGCAATGTTTCCCTATAAACTAGTCAAGTGGCCACATTTATGACTTGCTGTATGTGATCTGAGTTGTTTCAGAAGTATCTCTGATTGAGGAACACTTTTACAAGATGGCTCTCAGTAGCTTTCAGGTGAGATAGAGCAGCAGAAACTGTACACAAATGAATGATAAAACTTTTTGTCTCTTACCTGTGTAACTTTACTGACCTGCAAGAAAAATGATAACGGCTTGTCATGGGTGTAGCCTGAGAAGCTAGGACTGAATGGAATTGGACCCTGTAGCAATGCAGATGTCAAAGCTGCAGCTCAAGGCTTGATTTTGACAAGGTCAGTGATCTTGGTATTGGACTTGCAGCTAATACAGTGCAGTGGCTGGGACTTACTAACTTTAAGTTGAATTAATGTTGCTGTTCTGTAATAATTCTTTGTTATCTTTGAGCAGATCGGTCAGTGGATTCTTTTCAGCTGATTGCAGTTACTAACTGAGGTATGTTATTTAGGAGCTACCTTATTTTAGAAGACAAAGTTCTATGCCTGAAAGACAGCACTGCATAGTGATTGAGGCCATCAGAGATCTGACTCCTGACTTTTTCTGGAAGCATCCTTGTTTCTTCCTTGATTGTAGGAAGTGCTGAAGGAGAACCTAAGTTAAATGCATGGATTTAATGGAATTAATCTGTGCAGGTATTTATAATCTTCCACTTTATTGCATTCAATTGTGTCACACTGCATGCAGAAGAAGTATTTTTTTCCACACCAGATTTCAGATGCTATAGAATCCCCTAGAAGTTCTTTTGGAGCTGTCAGGAAATGAGGATTCAACACATTGCAGAAAAGGCTGAGCATGTTCAAGGTCAAGAATGGTACTGACCTGTGTGATTGATAAGAATACTCCAAGAACCTCTCCCAGTTTTTAATCTGATGTGTTTTTTAGGTCTTCACTTAAACTTTTTTCTAGGCTCCTACAAAGAAAGCAGTCAGACTTCCTTTAAGATCTTTGTAAATATTCCTGCTAATTAAGCTATTGAGTGGAGTTGTGAGAATCTATTTACAGATTTTTGAATGTAGTGGTTAATGTTTTGAGAATGGCTTTGTTTGTATGAAGGAGTTCCTTACAGTCAGCTTACAAAATAAAACTTTGTTCTTTGAATGTCAAAGTGGTAATTTCCTTCAGCGGGTAGCAGAAATAGGGTAATAAGACACTCCATTAATTGCTTCAGTTTTTTTCCAAGAGAGAGACATATTAAGTGTTTAGAGAAACAGAAAAACAGAGGTGTGTGTGGGTTGTTTTTTGGGTTTGTTTGGTTTTTGTTTGGTTGTTTTTTTTAAGACTCAGAGAAGTCTCTTCAATGGCTATAGGGTTCCTGAATACTTCCTAGAGTGCTTGTCAGTGCCTTACATGATTATATTTTCGTCTGTTTACTTACACATCACCAGCAAACTACAGTCCAGGAGACTCCTTATTAGCTGATAAATCAGGCTTTTATCCTCATATCCTTCTTGCAAGAGGGCTTACTTGAAAGAAAAAAGTATTTTGTAGGCTCTTTTGTTTTCACTGTGTGAACATAGACCAGTTATTTGTGGTTCTGATGGCTTGTTTCTGCAACCTGTTTTAGTTTCCTCAGGAAACTTACCTTATTCTCTTACTTTTTTCCCCTTAAATGTCATCTATTTAAAAAAAAAAAAATCTAAGGAAATGGTGGTTTTCCAATAATTGTAACTGAGAACAGAAATCTTTGATTTAGACAGCACAGCAGTACAGTCTGTGCTACAGAAGCACAAGCTTTCCTTTAATAAGCAGAAGTGACCTGGAGGGTTTCTCATAAGTTTAGTGAGTGGTGTGATAGCACAGAGATTGGATGCATCATGGTATATTATAAAACCCAGACTGAAATCCAGAATTTTAATGCAGGCAATGAACCCAGAAGCTCTGCTTCATTCATATCTGGAAGATGATCTGCAAAGCACATGGGACTCTGTTTGCTGTGTACATAGAACTCAGTATATCACCAAAACAACATCAGGCTGCTTAATTTGCTGCTATTCCTATTCAGACAGGCTGCCCACATCCAGATTATAAGTAGATACATCTGCAAATATGCTGTGCTTCTTACCAATCCCTAGACCTGTTCTCAAGAGCTGTGTAGGTACAGCCAGTGAGCTGTTAGTTATGAAGATAAGTCCACCAATTCCATGCCACGGGTACCAGGTGCAGATCTGGGTTCTGGCCAGATTGTCCTTGACAGGACAAAGTTTATTGGCTCTTGTTTTATACTTCGCTTGTTTTTTAAATGTGGCCATTATGTTGGCCAAGTTCCCATAGTAAATTATTTTTATGTACCTAATTCATTCTCAATGAAACAGACCAATCCATTAAGGATTCTGCACTAAAAACTGTAGCTCATTATGTGTTCTTGTGGTGTATGACATCAGTAGAATGCCACAAGTTAATTACATTCTTAATTACAGCTTTGTATTGAATTAGGGACCTATTATACATAGAATAATTGAAAACCTGCTGAGATCACGTCTGGTAACATCTAATTGTATCCCATGATTTTTTCCCCCTAAACTTTAAATAAAAACTGGCATTTCATTTAGCATGGTTTTAATTAATTGACATGAGAAATGTAATTAGAACTGAGGCAACAGACCAACTATCTTAAAACAATCACTCAGAAATTAATCATATTTTGGGGAACAATTAACAGTTTCCAGAGCAGGAGCTATTCTGCTGCATTTCTGGAAAAACCTTGAGCAGGCACAATTGAAGAAAGGACTTGCTGCTCTTAGAAGAGAAGAAAAATTTGAATGTTTGGAGACATTCACAGTGCTCTTTCAACCTGAGGAAGTTTGATAAGCTTGCAGCTTCAGGCATCAGAAGCCTAAGAATAGCACAGGAAGAGAACTGAGATCTAATGATTTTCCCAAGTATTGAGAAGGACAGGTCATGGCTGTATCCTACCAGGAGTAGAAGAGGTTACTGATAGCCTGAACGGCTGAGAAGTTCTTTCCCAGCTTTTCTGACTCCAGTGGAATTACCTACTACCTGCCAAGAACAGAAGAGTTTCACCTCAGCATCAGTGAGAGCGGGTTGTGAGTTGGACTTCTTGAACTTTCTGCCCTTGCTTTCCAATTCCCACCTGCCTATATGGATGTGGCAGAGTTTTTCTGGAAGCCGCTTTGCCATCCACCATCCAAAGAGCACTACTGCAGGTAACAGGAAAAAAATTTTATTTCCTCTTTTCTTTCTTTCTGAACATGTTAGCCCACTCTTGCCCTTAATACCAAGACTGAGTAGTTGGCTAAATTAGGCAGGACCTGGTAGTGAGAATGGTGATCAGTTAACAGACCTACACATTGGGCATATTTTCTCCTTTTGTTTGATAAAAACCTTGTCTGTGATCTTAGACAGAACTCACTGGATTTTGAAGAAGTTATCTGAGAAGGAAATGCTACTGAACAATATTTTCAGTGGCAGACTTTGAGGCTGACATCTAATCAGAAGATTTGGGTCTGTCCCTCTTTTTCACTTTCCTTTTGTAGAAGCCTTGAAAGTTGTTTGGTTTTGTGTTTTGTTTTTTAAACTGAAAGTATTATTATATTTTTCTATTGGTATTTTTCCATAGAGACAAAGCTTTTCATTTAAATCAGTCTGCAACAAAGCTTTAATTCCAGGGTGAAGAATAATGTCTGTTTGCTGTTTGCAGAAAGATTTATTTGTTTCAGGACATACAGTTGCTATTTCCTGTGTATAGCCTGAGTTAGAGGATCTGATGTTTTTGTTTGATATCTCTAAAATTAATGTGCACATATTTAGACCTGCCTATACATATAAATATGCATATGCTTTGTTTATAAATGGAGAGCATATGCAAGGATAAAACTGCTGTGTGAGAGCAGGTTTAAGAGATCTCGCTGTGCTTGGACACAAGCAGAAAAACACTGGGTACATCAACTGAAAACTGGCTGGCAGCCATAGCACATAGAATGGAGGGAATGTTTGCCTAAAAGACTAGATTGTGTCAGGCGTGACTAAGCAGGAATTTTAGCTAAAATGCGTTAGCAAATTGAATGCTTAGAGGAAAATGAGAACGTTCATGGTCTTATCTTTGTTCACTTGAGACTGGATTTGATTTTTAATATAAAAATCAATGGAAGGGGGAAAAGGAAGTTCTGCAGAGTGTTTCCTGATTTTTAGGAATGCTGATATAGGTGACTGCTGAATATTTTGCTATGGCTCTGTTTACATTCCTTCTGGAATATGCATGCCTTTTAATAGCCTTGTAGCTCATAGAGCACTGGGCTGTCAGTCAGGTAGTAAAATACTTTAATTACCCCCATGTACTAGACAGGCCCAGTGAGAGAAGGGGTGGGACTGGATAAAAGGAGTCCACTTCAAATTTACTTTCTGACTGGCAAAAGAATGATAAACCATAAGTCCTGGCTGCTATTATCCTTCCTTTTTCCATGAATGTCACCCCTGATGGAAAGAGGTGTTGGGGTGTATGTACGTTGCAGGTCCTGCTTTTTTTCTAAATCTCTAAGGATAATATGGGAATGGCCACTGCAAAGTGATAGCTTCATGGAGTAAGTTATCCAGCAGGTCAGATAGCGTAGAGCTGAGAGTGGAAGAGATTTCCTCCCCTTGGCGTAGGACCATCATGTGTTTATGACAGACCAAGATGGTATTTTTCTTAACCTCTTTTCCTCCTTTCAAACTCTCTTCATTTTCATTTCTTCAGAAGTGTGTGATTTTTTACTTTTTTTTTTTTTTGACTTCAAAAATACTTTCTCCCAGGCAGAGGTATTCAGCAGTTAAACTGTGCTCATGTTGAATAAATGAGAACACCTGTTGCTATAAGGGCTCTTCAAAGCTGTCTCTCTTAATAAACAGGTAGGAAACTTTGCTGAAATACGTAACCCTGCCTGCTCGATCTTTTGTTCACTTTTTCTTTCATGGACTGCTATGTTCTTTGTTAATTACTTTTCTCATATTAACCTTATTGGATATGTATGCAAATTGATGAACAAATCACCATATTCATGTTTCTGTCATCTAGCTAGGCTTAGCATGTAAAACACTGCTGCTCTGGCAAGGTTCTAGGAACTTCTGGAATGTGGAAAACAGTGCTGCTGGAGGCTCACAAACTAGCTGAATGGTAATTCTTCTACCACTTTATTTCCCCCATTCCTGGGAATATAGGGAAAAGAGGATTTAACAATGAAGCAGATATGCTGTGGTTAAGGAAAAAAAAATAGCTATTGTAGCTAGAAACCATTACCTGTCACTGAGCTAGTGCACTCAGCCTCACCTGGAGTGAACAATTTCCATTGTATCACTGGATGGAGCTGGGATAGAGCCGAACAACTTGTTTCTGTGCTAGGAATAGCATTGGAGTAGGGTTGCAGGAGTCAGCTGGTGGGAAACAATGTTAGAAACTTTATGCAAAGCCTACATGTGGGACTCACATTTCCAGAAAATGCTCACCTTGTTTTCTGAAGTCAGGAAATACATTGTAGGGATGTTGGTTATGCACAAAACGGGTATTAGACCCAGAAAATTAATAATTACGATTAAATTTACATCCAGGCTGCTTGCACAGAATTGATGTTGTGATAAGTTTTTAGGGACAAAAAAAAAAGGAACCAATAGCCTAAATTGGTGAATTTAGTGAACTTAATTTTTCTTGACATGTGATTTCTGGAAAGGATTCCTGTCTCCTGAAGGCTGCAGGAGTGGGCACATGGAATGAACTGACAGTAATGGGCAACCATCTTTCTTCTCATCTCCCTCCAGTTTTGCTTAAGCCTTCCATTTTTCAGTGATAATACTAAATGAAGTACGAGTTTGGACAGCAGCCAGGTGTCAGCACATGGCAGAAGGTTTTAATTCTGCTTTTAGAAACTAGATAAGTGGTGTGCTAATATAAGCTAATATAAGCACAACCTCCCTCCTCAGTTGGACAGCTTGAGAGTGAAGTTGATCATGACACTGCCATGTTGTAGCATTTTGTGTTAGAACTTGTTAAAGCTCTAATTATTACAGCTGTCTCTGTAACATGCTGTCTCAGTATTATAACATCTATTTGATTATATGCAATGACAGAGCAACTAGATAGCATTAATTCCCTGTGAAGCTTTTTGTCTCTGGATTATGTCTGTTTTTTCCCCGGTTGTGTTCATACTCTGACACTGCTTAGGATTCATAACTGCTGTTGTCCGTTTCCATCCCCCCCTCCCAATTTCAACATTGAAAGCTGTGTTTCTGAGTAATCATCAGTTGATGCCTTTAGCTGCTTTCTCTCTGAGATTCCCTAATTTCTTCATTTCTTCTGCATTGTAGCCACAAAGTGTGCTGTAGCTTGTGCCCTGGACAAGCTGATTATGCTATAGTATATGCATTGTGATGATCAGTGAAGACATCTGGTTTCAGTGAAGAAATTCAAACCAGAATGCCTCTCAAAGCACAAATGGTCTGAAATTAGTGTTTTTAACTAACTGCAGTAGTGCTTTTTAGCCTTCTTTCTCATTCTCTACAGATTTTTTAACTCACTCCACTCTTCAACAAATCTGTGCTTGAATTTGTGTAATCCTCTGTAGTATAGGGGAAAGGCTGCTTTATTTTATGGCTTCTAAAATCTTTTTTTTAGAAGTGGGATTACTGTAAGTTGCTTTAGGGAGATCAGTGAAAAGAAAGTGACCATCTTTCCCTTTGTGAGACTGCCTCTGTTATGGAACATGGGGATTTCTCCACTATGATATGCCAATTACAGATGAGCTAGTCATTTGACACATTTTGGCATTGAGAAATTTTAGAATCTGAGTCTGGATTTACACAGGATAGTGCTGTTTTGAATGGATCAAAAAATTGGATAGCAAAGGTCTGACTATCGCAGTGCTGGATGGGTGCATATAAAAACATGCTGCGCTTCTCACTGAGTGAGTTGATACAATACAGAACAAAGCTGTGACAGTACACTCGGAAGTGGTCTTGATGAGTCCTTTGCCAGGCTGCTGTTTGCCAGCTGAATTTAGTACTCTCGTTCCCCTGATCAATGAATAGATTTTCCTCGGATCCCCTTTTATTTTTCGGTTTCCTCTCCAGCTTTTTTTTCCGTGGGAGATGAAATCTATCACAGGGGCTTAGATTTATTAACTGCTGCCTGAGTCACTTTGTGTAATGTCAGGGCAGGAGAGGAACTGATTGTATCCTTAGAACTAGCTTAACAGAAAGGCTTTGGATAATTCCGTAGATTTTTAAGGTGTTGGGTTGGCTTAAATGATTAGTGTGAAAGCTTCAGAGAAGGCTAAATATTTAAGGCTCTGTTCTGCCCATGCTTGTACCCATGCATATCTCTGGATTTTCACATTTGAATGAAAAAGTAATTCTGTGCGTCTCTCTCACTCCCTCCCTTTTTCTCCTCTCCCCCATTCAGAGTGCACAGAGTTGGTATTCTCTCTTCCAGCAGTTGGTGAGCATCTAGGGAATACTGCCAGGTACATGGTGCTGGGGGGAGGCAGCGTGCAAGGGGGAGGAGTGGATCCAAGTGGCATGCAGCACATCATTCCCTGTTCATCCCTGGTGTTCTTATGGATATCCCTGGAGTAACAGATCCCTTCACCTCTAACAGCTCAGAATTGGAGCTTCACTATTCCACTTCATCTTGCTAACCCCCTCTGGAAATCACCATCTCCCCTTCTCCAGCTTAATTCCTCTCCTCTCCTGGCAGAATCTGTTTTCTCCTCTTCCATATCCCTGTATGAGCTGCTGTATAAAACTCTCCTTTTTTTGCTCGGGGTACCTGCAGTAATGATGGTAACCTCATATGCTGAGAGAGCACTTTGTCATGGGCAGTGATCCTTCCTGTAGCTGAGCATGGGACAGACTTGCATGGGGCAAGGAGGTGAAGACCAGAGAAACAGAGGAGTCTGATCCCATGCTGCTGAGATCTGCCACCAGCTGAAGGTCAAAATCTACATGATGGTTAAAATAATTTGGTAGCTGCTTACAGAAACTTATGTATAGATGAGTAGCTTTTTTGCTTGCATGCAACATATAGTAACAGTTGTGTGGGGAATGGAAATTTTATCTTTATGTCTACCTACCGCTCATTCTCAAACCAGGCTTGGTTTGTATCAGTTGTGTCCAAATACTTTATCGTCTGGCAGTTCCTCCTAATTCTTTACTAGGTGCATGGCTTATGGGAGAAACTATGAGAAGAGGGTTGGTGTGTTGTTCGTGAGGCCTCTGAAAATATAGCATTGATGCTGGCAGGCATTTCCATTTGATTGGGCTAGCTTGCAATACCAGTGTACCTGGTATAAAAGTATCGTGGTTCTTGGTAAAAGTGTTTGTGCTGTGTCTTTTAAAAATGACTGCTGAATGCTATTCTTACCATGATCCTTTTTGCCATCTGTGACAGTGGTGTAACTAGGAACTATTCAGTCAAGGTGAGAAGCTCACTCAGCCTGGGATTTACCTTTTACAGTCCCAGGTGTAACGCATTCGTTAGTGAAGTCTGAATTCAGTGTGGGAAGGACTGACTTAGTCTACTCTGTTCTCTTGGAGTATTTCGTTAGTGAGTGCTTTTCACAGTTACATGTGTAGCTAAAGCTGTGGGTTTCATCTATGCTAAGTGGATTCTAGTTATTCCCCTGACCTTCAACTCCTCTTTCAGAAGTTTATGCATCAAGGAACGTGCTTTGATGCAGTTCTAAGGAAAGTCTATCTTCCTTGGTTTTCAATACCTTCACTGTATGAAGGTATTAGGGTATCTAGGCAGCTTGCCAGCATGACTGGACTGGATAACACAGTTGGCAAATCCTGTATGCCCCAGACAAGGTATCAGTCATTGTCAGTGAAGATTGTTTAATTAATCAACAGATGTGTTTTACTGGCTCTTCCACGTGGTGACTCAGGAGGGTGAGGAGGTTGGGTGAATTGCTTCAGGCTAATTGCATTAGTAGTAGCCAAACAGTGCAGCTCTTTGCCTTTTGCCTCTCAGCCAGCCCTTCCTGACAGGTGTGTTCGTGCCATGTGAGCCAGGGCTTTGTATCCTGCTACCTTGAAAGCGTGATCTAGAGAGGCTGAGTATCCACCTCTCACCGCATTGCCAAGTACAGAAAGCCCTTAAAAGAGCACTCCTGGAATTGCTTAGAAGGGCCCTTTGTTGGGCGTACTGAGTAGCTAGTGTAGAGGTGCTTTCATTGAGAATCAACTGTTCAGATACGTTCAACTGGGGAACTGATGTATGGTGGGGTATGGCCAAGATACATGATGCAGGATGTTGTCTGGGATGATTCTCTCAAATGTCACTTGCAAGAGACTTGATCTAATAACTGTAGTTCTGAGACAGGATATAAGCTGAGCATCTAGTTTGCAGTGTGTTTTGTTATGACCTCTGTCCAGCAAGCAAACAAGGGCACTAGTGTGCAGTGGATAAAGGAGTATGTTGATTGTTGAAGATGTGGAGGGAGTTCTACTTTTGAAAAGCCTAGAGGACTTTTTTATAGTAGCTTTGAAGGGCACAGCATTTGCTGTGATGATTCACTGCTTCTGCCAATTTGTAGTTGAAAGGTGGGCTCTCTTCATTCAAACGGATTGATGGTTCTGAAGAAAGCAAATTTAAGGGTTTTTTTTAATCCTTTTTTCTTACGTAAGAGCATTGCATTTCTCCCAACTGTGCAGAAAGTGAATCTGATTGCTTTCAGTTGTTCCTTTGTGGAATTCATTTACGTTCCCTCACAGTAACTGAGGAAGTGACTGACTTTTTCATTATACTTTCGTTAGTACAGATTGACGTATAAGGTCCCTCTTGATCTTTTATGAAATGGAATCATGTTATTCAGGAGAAGGAGGGAGGAGGGGAATATTTTAAGACTTCTCCCTCCCCCTGCCCAAGTTAATTTTTTTTATCATTCTTGTGCAATTAAATATTTGCTACTGCTTAATAAAATAACTTAGAATATATCACCAAGCTGGCAAATGGTAGAGCTTGTGAAGCTGATAATGAGTCTGTAGAGCTTTGGAGCTGATACTGAAAGGTAGTGAGTTCTGAGGGGGGGGTCTGACCTCAGGAATCCTGGATTCAGGGAGAGTCAGAATGGCACTTGGGCGTCTTGGGTGAGAGGCTAGATCCAAGTGATGCTTTGGAGTAAGATTTATTATTTGGCTGTTCCCCCCCCGGTACTTGAAAATAAAGTAAAACCTAAACTGAAAATTGAGTGAGCATGCTTTAAGTGTTGCATTGGTGTGGGTCAACTTGCTATAAAAGTCATTAATCTCTTCCTTTTGTAAGAGGATGAGGCTTTATTTTCCTTTACTATAATCAAGATACCTTTTGTCAGAGAAACCAGTACATCAATTTAGCTGTTTACTTTGGCATTTTTTATGCTAAAAATACATACTCAAACTGTGTTCCTGACTTTTCCCTTTCTGCAAAAAATTCTTTGTGTGTGTATATAGTGTGTGTGTGTATTCAAAATATGTATGTGTGTAAATACACATGTAAAAATATTTTGGTGAACTGCTTCGATGCCTGACTTACATTTGGGATGCACAAGTTTGTATGTTGAAAGGTGGCAGGGATGGTACTTCAGGTTTGTTTGCTTAATGATGCACTGGTTTATAACCAGTAGGGGTGAGGAATTGGAAGGTTGCTTTTAAACTCAGTGACAGATTGCCAGGGGAATGAGGGCTATAAAGCCATTCATTTGGCTGTCCTCTGGGGAGAGTCAGCCATCCATCCAGCTGAGTCAGCTATAGCAATAAGGCAGGAGAAACCTTCCAGCTAGCCAGCCATTTAGAAAATGTGCTAGCTGCTTCTGGGGATTAATTTAGTTAATCAGATTAGTTTAGCAAGTGTCAAGAAGAGAGCTGACCAAGTGGCCACTAGATAAAGTAGCCCATGTAAAAGAGAAACAATCAGTGACAACAAGTATAATAACTAGTATTTTTCATTATTATGTCATTTCAAATTATAAACACTTAACAGCATATTTCTTTATTCCAGTGTGGTTATGCCTTCATGTTAATACCTGTACATGGATCAGTTTGGAAGGGTTAAGACTTATATATTGGTTTTGAGTCCAATTCTTCCCAGCTCCTCCCATATTTTCTTTTCATATTGTTTTCTATACTGTTAATGATCCCTCATCAATTACCCCCTTCTCACCTTCCGTAAAGGCTCATGAGCTTGAAGAAAACTTGTGATACTTTCACGTGCGAATCATGGAACCACCTGTATTTGTATCCCTCATCACTTTTTTTATCCTGCTTTTGTCAGTGAGGACCCAGGCCAGCTCACATTACAGTCAATGGGGAGCAGGAGGTGGGTGAGAATTTGCCAGCTAAGGAGAGTGGCACTCAGGCTTATGAGCTTACTAGAAACTGAATTGCAAAAACTGTGTTCCTGGCGGCATCAAAAACATGATTTATTTCTTTTCAGAAGGAAATGGAGAACATGAGATGTGAACTGTTGAGACACTGTCTCATTTATCTGTATCTTCTGTAAAACCTTGCGTATAATTAAAATGCCATGAAAGTTTAGCTGGAGGAAAAAATATGATATTTCTGTTAGTATTGAAGAAGCCCTTTGACTTATACCAATTGAGAATCTGATGTTATATAAGACTGTTAATAAGGAAGATGCTTAAAAGCTGGGTATTTTGTAATGCATTTTTTTTTTTTAGTGGAAGAAGCCTTTTTTCATTGCTGGTATTTAAATATTGTAATCAGCTATAAATAGTGGTTAAGAAAATAGAGACATTCATACAGTTATGTTTTCCACTCTTGGTGACTTGAACCTATTTTCAGTAAAAACTCTTCAAATGCATTCCAACTTGCTAAATGAGATTGCAGTGTTCTTCATTATACTGAATAGCATATTTTACCATGAAAGTTTCAGTAGAAATCAATACAGAATACTGTACTTGTTAGAAGTATTTTGAAAGTGTTTTATTAATACTAAGGAAGCTCCCCTTTTCTCCCAACATCTTTGGGTTGCTTTACTTTCAAACATTTACTTATTTTTGTGACATCTTCATTTACTTTCATTCTGTAGGAGACTAATTGCATGAGCTCACATATTTTGTGTTTTGAGGAATTAGCCATTAAATAGCAACGACTTAAAATCTTCTTTGATTGATTACATATAACTGTCTGAATTGCAACAGTAATTCAATGTAACAGTCATTGCTTATGAGGTGCAAAGTAATTTATCCTGCTAATAAAACATCATTGTACACTTGCTAAGAGAAAATATTAAATTCATTCTTGTTACTGTGTATTTTTATATCTTAATTCTGTTCCAATTTCTGCTGTAATATAAAAAAATATTCAATCACATCTTTTCATGAGGATGACTTTGAAAGCCTTTGCAGTGGAAAAAATCAAGACAAAGAACTGCCAAACACAAGTTGTATTCTGTGAATGTAAATAGGTTCTGCACCATAATTAGTGATTTTTCTAAGGCTGGACTGGAGGCCCTGTATTTTCATGGGAAAATCCGTTTGATGTGTACCATCCCTAATTTCTGCAGTACTGAATAACCAGGCTCTAATTCTGTTGTAATGAACCATGTGTTAATGCTACAGCCTTCTGTCCAGCCAGAAGCCAAAACACCATGTCTGACTTTGTAATGAATCTTGCAGTCGTCTTGTTGACTCCATGGGTAGGCTTTTGTTCCAAATCTGTCCTCAAATATTGCTAGTTTTCATTGAAACGTACAATGCATCCTACATTTGTGCTTGGGTTTACTCAATTTGCTAGCTTTCCTGGAAAGTGTGAATACTTCATACCCTTTAGGGAAATTTTTTTGTTTGTTTCCTTGTTAGTTTTGGAACAGTGGGATTTAAAACAGTGGGACTGACTAGAGCTGTTCATATTTTACAGTTTAGTTTTCTTTTTTGATTTTTTTTAAGCTATGAGTCACACACAGAACTAGCACAGAGGTGAGGGTTTGCTGTGTATCTCTAGGTGGGAAGGTTTATTCTTGCAGCCGCCAGTTTCTTGGTAGGTTATTTAATAATAAACACATGAACACTTGTTTCCATGTTCTGATCAGTAACTTTTGCATGTGTTTTTTTTCCTCAAATTGATTTATTTTCTGCTACCAAGTTAGCTGATTTTTTTGTTTTTATTTTGTTTTAGCTTTAGTTTAAAACTTGCAAACAGAACACACAGTTTTGTGTGGGTACAGTTAGACCCAGGAAGATACTGACTGAGTTCAGAGACTGGTATTGAGAATGACTTATTCCAATCCTAATCAAATGCACAGAGCTTAAGTAAATGAATCCCTCCTCCCCTGCATGAAAAGCATGGGAGACCAATTCTGTTGCGCTTATATGCTGCAATGAGTCCTACAGTGGCCAGAGCAATGTTCTTCAAGCACATTGCTTCAATCAGCAGGTCTGCATACCGTATTTTGATGGAGTGGTGGCTGTGTTGTAGTCCCACTGAGATGACCGTCCTTGTGGCTGGGAGAGACTTTGCATGTGCCTACATCCAAAGCTTTGGGAATGTATTTCATAGGTTACAAGCTGAGGCAAAGGTTGTTATCAGTTGTGCAGAAGCGTTATTGGTGGCTCCCACAGGATGTAGATAAAGAATATGTGTGTGTAAGCTAATGTCCATTGTAAATATTGGTCTATGAGGTAGGTTTCTTCCGAGTTTTGTTGATTTTCAGGCATGTGTATAGCACCGTTGGTTTACGTATAGAGAGTCTAACCCAATTCAAGTGAGCACTTGTATTCTTTGTCTGCACAGCCTCTCTCCATTAGCATAGTTGTTACTCCTGAGAGTATGTGTTCATTCATTGCATCTCAGTGTGGCAGTCAAAGAATTAATTACTCTGAGAAGGGACAGGCCTCTTCTAAAGAGTTTCACAACTTCAGCTTTTAATGGATCTCTCTCCCCTGCTGAGGCTGCACTGCAGCTTGTCAAAGCATTCGCGGCGGCTCCACGGGTCAGTGGTTCCCAATGGAGAGACAGTGTTAGAGGAACCGTGACACTGGTTCCTTAGGCTGATTTACTCGGAGTTGGGGGGGAGTGAGGGAACGGGGAGAAGGGAAATTGTAAGCCCTTGAGTCATTGTTCACAGGAAACAGGTTTTGAAATTCTCATTTAAAAAAAAAAAAATAGTAGTACTTTATTTAAGCACATGTTACTTGCACGCTCAAGCACTAAGCTTACTGGTTGCTTCTGAAACTGATTGCCTAAATGGCCTGCCTGCAATGCCGCTGGATGTTTGTTTCATTATCTAATGTCACTTATTGATTTTCATTAAAAACATGTCAGCATTGATTTTTCTAAAGCACCCTCGGAAATGCATTCTGACCCTTTTTTATGTTGAATCCACTGCAGAGTCTCCCACTGAATCAGTCTAAAGCAGGATTATTTTCTGCCTAAGAAATGTTGATTAAATATTTTGATGTATGAGTGGTTAAGACTGCTTCAAGAACAAAGCATACCACGGGGAAATGAATTGAGACAAGGGAAAAGCTGAAAGGGAGGATGCTGTAAACTGGCACTTTGTCCATTCATGCATTGTTATTTAAAGTTAGTGATGTAAATCAGCTGAGGATCTGGTCCTGTGTATTAGCATCAGTTCACACACCAGATTGTATTGACATGATGCTGATGTGAGAAAGGAAATGTTATTTTTAAACATAGTTAAATCTGAGTACAGACAAGTATTGTTTCTTCTCTTACCTTATTACCATGAGTTTTCAGGGAGCCTGGCATATTTGTTCCTTAAGTTTTGAAATGCTGACGATCACAGAACTAAAATTGATCAGCTGTTTTTGTCATATGCCTGTGTTATTTTCCTGCTCTCCTCCTGTGGCTCATGCTTATTTTTCATATATGAAAAATCAGTTATTAGACATGTCATTGCACATCACCGTACATGCGAATGATGTTCTGTGGACGTTTAGAGTAACTCTGGCATAGCTCCCTGTGATTGCAGGACACCGAGCTCGCTGCTCCCAGACTTGGGCTTATGTTCCTGCATTAGTTAACGCTGGGACTTCACACAGAATTGACACACAGCTGCAGTTCAGTGACTGGAAAGTTCTAGTACTGGTGAATTGGCTATTGAATTTGAAGCTGTGGCCTGGTTTGGGTAGCAGCGGGCCGCAGAAATCCAAATTCGTGACTGAAAACAGGAAAAGGCTTTTAAAGCCAGCTTTGTGTGCATCTCTTTCTAAAGATGGACAAGCTGGTTTCCCTGTAATTTTGAATTGCCCCCTTTCCCTGTAATTTTGAATATCCCCCCCCCCAATCTGGAATTTGAGTAAATTGTCTCTTACTTGGTTTTCCTCTAGATTCCTGTATTTTGTGGCAGAAAACATGGTTGTAGATTTCTGTGCAGTGGATTCTAGTCTCTCAGAGAAACAACACTCTGTTTGTTAGGTAATTATTAGCCTTGTTTGCCTGCCTTGGGTCCCAGGATTTATGGAGAGAAATTTAGCATCATTTGTTGTGGGCAAAAATGAATTTGAGATGTATATCTACTGTTGCATCTCTTACATTTTTGCACTGCAAATGATTCTCATGAGAATGTGTTACTTGAATACTAGTAATGTGGCCAAACCTGGTAAGGTAGAGCAGAGTGCTGATGGAAACAACTCTTGTGTTGCTGGAATATAACCCTGGCTTCTGCTTAGTCAGCAAAGTGCTTCAAGTTAACTGATGCACTTGCGGGAAGAAAAAGTATCATTGATAGAAAGGAACATTGAGAAACTTGGTATGGATGAACAGCTCAGTGCATGGAAGTCTCCAACTCCATGAGATCCTTGCCCTGTCCTGTCCTAATATTCCTCCTCCTTAGGAAGAGAGAGTGAGGGGAAGAGTAAAATTAGAGCCTCTTGGTGGAGGATATTTGTGTGCTTTTTAAAAAATAATGCTGACAAGGTGTGGCTTGCGTCATCTGCATACAAAGCTGTAAAGTATAAAGCTCATGTATCTCCTTCTGGGGGTGAGTGTGATAGACAGTTGTACCATAGTGTCTGTTGCAGTAGTTCTTGACCTTTTGATCAGATTCATATACCCCAAGGGGAAGATCTTGGAGTGCCTCTCCACGTGCACCTCAGTGGATGGCTCTGAAACTTCTATGCACGGAGATCACGTGTGCCTCATCTCTTCTCCCTGTTCTCTTTGTGTACTGTATCTTTTTTTTTCTTCCATGCCACCTCTTTCCTCAGTGCATGTTCTTAAGCTGTCTGCCTTTTCTTTGTTCCTCTTTTAATCTGCTTTCATTATATTTATTGTACTCTTACTGCTATTAATGCTTACTGTTCTGCAGCACAGTAGACTTTTAGGATAGACATCCTTTCAAATACTTGCTGGATTCCCCAAGGGTTTGAGAAAGCATCTGTTTAAGTGGGACCAGCTGATACATACAGTGCTGCTCAAACCCCACTTACATCCTCCACCTCTGGCAGGTATGTAGGTGTCTCAACGCAGCTGGACTGCTGCAGCTCCCTTGCATAATATAATAGCTGGCTTCTATAATAGCACCAACTTCTTGCCTCTTCATGGTACAGCCGTGCTGTAAACTTTGCTATTGTTACACAAAGCTGGGATAGAGGAACAGACGAGTGGTCCATCAAATACGGTGTCCGAACTCTGGAGGTGGCCTTTTTCAAATGCCTCAGAGGAATGCAGAAGAAACCCCCTAACGTGCCTAGCCAATTGTGCAACTCTATACGATCGGGCTGGAGGGAGGGGACTGGATTTCTTCCTGACCTGCACCTGTCAGTCAGCTTAGCCCTGAAGGATAAGCTGATCTTTTGAAGTCAAGGCTTAAAATTGTTGAGACTGGAGGGCATTTCTAATAGGTTACTGGGTTAGCAAGGAAAAGGAATGGTAGTGTGTATGGTATTAGCTTTGCTTTGATCAGATATTGTAGTGTTGTGCACACACACATGAATTTAATAGCTGCTACTTAACGCTTACCTATGCTGTCCATATTACTGAACCAGAACCAGAGGGTGTCTGCGATACAGTCCTCTCCTTGAGCGGACAGATCTGAGGGCTTTTTCCGGAGCTGGTGACTAATGAAGCGGTTCTTTTTACTGATTAAAACAACGAAGGAGCAACGCATGAACTCTGACTTTCCCTATAAGCGTGTGGATGCATGTGTATATATATGCGTGTGTGTAAAATGCTGTGAGGCTGCCCTGATTTGGAGATTTCAGTGCTATTGAAATACAAATAATAAAAGCAGGAACTGGCACAAACCTACCCAGAGCAATGCACTGAAAATACAGCTTCTGAAGGGGAAACACCACCTTCTTCACCCCTCAAACAGCCATACCATAAATTTTCTCCCTCTTTTGGTTTTAGTGCTGTTGTAAAAAGCCCGGGCCTGCTTTAAAAACCTGAAACTTTCTCTTACAATGGCCAGGGCTGAGCTTTGAGACAATGCCACAACTCATTGTCTGTGGAAGAACCCTTGCTGGGAAGGCTGTGATTTATATCAGCCTGCCTGTCATAGGGTGAAAGGAATGCCCAGTTTTTCATTTTGATCAAATGTTAGGTTTGAAAACCACCCACTGCTGTAAACTCAGTTGGAGTGGAGAGATGAGATGGAGCACATTGCATGCTTTGTTGCTGAGATAGTGTTTTAAGGCTGTCTGAATCTGTTTCCCATTGCTGAGTGCAGGGAGGAAAGATGTGGATTTAAAAAAGGGAAAAAGCTAAACTGAGTACTTTTTTCTGCTTTCAGTGAAATAGAAAATGGGGTGAGAGTAGTTCAAGAATATAATACTGTCTTCAGTAAAGACACTAGAGAAGACAAAATCTTTGTAATTCGTTTAGAGCCTGAGTAGATGAACCTGTAGAGAAGATGGGGGCGGAATTTTCCAAGGGGACTAGCAGAGATAATCACCTACCTCCTACTGAAAGCTGATGGACCTGCCCTCATGCCTAAAACGGGGGGGATGACACCAAACCAATTTTGTTCTGTAATTGGATTTATTTTCTTTAATCAGGCTTCTTCAGTTCCCCCTATCCCCTCATTTTTTGTCTTCTTTTTAGCAGCTTTCACATAGACTTTCCTTTCTGAAAGGATGGATGCTGATACAGTTCTAGAACCACAATATTTTTTCTATTTAAAATGCACAATAGTTTCTGTGGACTTTTCTCTTGACTGTGTTGGCAACAGCACATAGGACTTTCCCTGGTTTCGAGTTTCATAATGAATTTCCAACTTGGACTACCCTTAAGGTATAAAAGCATCTGATCTGAGTTTGTGGCTTTGAATTTAAATGACATTCAATTTCTGATCTTTCTTAGGTTAGTTCTCATTTTGGCTGAGTTTCATGATGTCGAGTAACATTTTTACCTCATTAATAGTACTTGTGTTTACTTTGTCCTAAAATGAGTAATTAAAAATCAGAATCTGGGATTCTAATTACAGAGTTTGGAGCAGTCCTTCCTAAGATTATATTAAATAAAAACTATAATAAGTACCTATAGACTCATGTGTTAAGAACATAAGAAATTCTGTGCTTTTGAGCCTGGCTGTAGACTCATGATCACAATCTTCAGATTAGTCTGTATGATGCTAGTGAGCAACTTTTATGAATAAGGGTTCACTACTATGAGTAAGAAAAACTTTATATCTTATACCTCTGCTGGTGTTACATTTGTAAATGTAAAATTAGAAGATGTAGATAATTCCCCTGCTCTGCCACCACAAGCTGTGTAACCTTGGGCAAATCATGTCTGTGTTCACCTGATACAAGAAGGAATAATGTAGTCTCATAGAGGTGCTTTGAAACTAAGCACGTTCAAGATTAAAATATTATGGTGACAGTGGCAAAAAAAAAATCCAGTGTACTCTAACCAGTATATTTGATCAGTCCTTCAGGTCAGAGCAGATTTAAAGGCCATCTGTGGTATGACTCCATTGACTTGTATAAACCAGGATCAAACGTGATTCATGTATTTGTGTGGTCTGACCCCTTTGAATTCTCTGGTCAAGTTATGTTAGGAAGGGAGAGAAGCACAGAGGTTTGCTATGATTTTTATGTGTCTGTCTTTAAATAAAACAAAACCCTGTCAACAGCTGACCAGAAGACTTTTGTTTTGCAATTTTTTATCACTCTTTCGGGGACATGAGTAGCAAGCTGAAATGTGCCTTTCAAATTACAATATACAACACCTCTGAATATTTTTAAGACAGTTAATATGGGTGTTATAAAGTAAATGGTGTGTGTCCCCCCCCCCATGAAATAATATACTCTCTTTTTAATGACAGAGCTGCTGAACTAGAACTCTAGTTATTATTTTCAGAATAAATTTTAAAAACCTTTTTTCCATCTTTTTCTTTTTATCCATAAATTATACCTTTATTGTTTTTTATATTTCCAGGCATAAGGGAGGAGTTTATCCTGTGGCCACATAATTCTGATCCCAGCTGGGAATGACCAAAAGGACTGACTGATTACAGTACCTAACAGTGCTCTTTAAAGGTGGTTGGCAAATGTAAAGGAAAAAAAAAAAAATCCAAGGTCTGTTTCACCAGGGCATCAAAGGCTGAGTTTTTGAACATCATGCTACTACTAATTCCCAGCTGGAATGTGTTAACTGCAGCCATTATTGTTAGAAATGGCAAACATCAGGTAATGTTGCACTGTGGACCTGGAAATGATTCTCAGACTTCTCTTACAGATCTCACTCTTGAAATCTACATCCTGTATTTTTCCTCCTAGGGTTCAGGTCTGGATTTCTTGCTTTTTGGCATTAACTTTGTGCTTGTTATGTTTAACATATGACTTAGTAGTGGGCAGAGTACTAAATGCCAATGTTTTGAAAGTTTTATTAAGTGTTTTTGTCAGAGATGTGGTTTTAGGATAACATTTGGTTTTTCTCTGTTATTTCCATGGTGTGCCTGTGCCTCTGGTATCAAAGCAGAGTTGAGCTCTGACAGGTATGCACATTGTCTAACTGAAACTGTATTGCAGATAAGGATTTTAGAGTTTGAATTTATACCCTCTTAATTTTAAAAGCTGTTCAGAACACACTACAAGGCTTCTGTCTGAGAATTCTCTTGCTAGTAAGAGCAAAGGCCTCATAAGTACGGGCTGAAGCGCCTTCTGAGTTGGAATGCTTTTGGAACTGTTTCCCCAGCTTCTGTACTAAAAGCTTACACAGTGCATCTTGGTGTATCATCAGTAAGATCATTCCTATTTGATAAAAGGAGACTATCAAATGAAAAATACAATGTAAGTTCATTTACAATACTCTGTATTAAGTAAAATGAATTGGAAACTCAGCATTTCTGCATTTTATTATGTATTCATATTTAATTGCTGCATTTCTATCACTGAGCTCAGTCATCTTCATGTATACTCTTATTTGTTTCATTTGTGGGCTTTCTAAGAGATGTGAAACTATTCACAGAAAAACTGAAAAAAGGGAAAAAACTTTAAATTGATATGATAGAATATTTATTACAAGCTTAAAACTGGATTATTGCTTACTATTAATATACCTACAGTCAAACATATACAGCAGATTTCTTGAAACTAGGTTAAAATTTTAATGATAACTATAGCAGAATAAGTGGGTAGTTATGAGTCATAGAAAAGGAAGAACATCTGAATTTATTACTGTTATCTTTGACTAAATAGCCGGTGTAAAGTAGGGAGTCCTTTGAACCAGTCCAGTTGGGCCCTGGAAGTTTGGGGACCTCTATTTCATATAAATGCTTATGCCACAGTCCTCTGATGGTGAAAGATCTGAAAATAGCTGGAGGGGTCAACTCTGATCTCTCTTGTGAGACTGGAATTTGTTTAGAAGTGTTCTTATCTGTGACGTTTCCTCCCACACCTAGGTTTTGTTGCCTTCGTTGCATACGTTTTACAGAGTACAAAAGGAGTTCTTCTGAAAGCTGTCTTAAAAACGCAGACTCTGAAGAGATTGGGGGAAAGAGTGCAAATTCCTTTTAATCCCCATTTGTACAAATAATTTGCAGATTAAGGATTTTGGCCCAGAAAGAGGGACTGAAGTCTGAAATGTATGGCCCCCATGTGGGACTCGTACAGAGCAGCTGAACAAAATGCTTCATTTCAAAAAGCTACTGCACCGCTTCTTTCCCTGTTCTCAGGGAGATGATGATGAAGAAAAAAGATGATGACTTTGCAGCTGATTAATCACTGGGAAACAGTAATCACTAGTGGTGTGTTTTGGATCATTATTCAAGGACTTTCAGACAGAAATAAACTGGAGAACTACAACAGTAGCTTTCTCTAATTATTTTTCTGTGTTCAGCCCTACTTCATGTATTGAGCAAACCATTTCTCTTCTTCCAATTTATCGTCAATGATCTCTGGGGCACAGATTCAAAACATCCTGCGGAGTTCATTCTAGAAGCTGACTTGATGAGAGCATATTTATGTCTTTAAAAGAGGCTATTTATTATGGAATTAATTCAGACTTTAAAATCATAGCTAAGGTTTTATAGCACACTTAAATGTATACATCTGCTTGAAAAATATTTTAAGATAGGTCTTCACTATGTGTAAATTGGCACAGCCTCTCCAGAGCTGGAAGAAACTGAGCTTATTTACACCCGCCGAAGTCCGGACCCCTTTGATTTTTCTTTTCTCTTCCATGTGTATAATGCACTGAGAAAGAAGACAACCCTCTTTAATCTGTGGAGAATTTAGACACTAATCAAGCACTAAAGAGGCACCATGCTGAGGCTGAGAGCTAAAATCCTAAGGATGAAATCAAGTAATTGCTTTATCTCCTTCTTTTCAGACATCTAGAGAGACGCTTAAAGGCAAAACTAAACGTAAATGAATGAATCTAGCCAAGTGGATTTAGCAGTGGATGGATGTATTAAACTTCCACTGAAAGTAGCAGCAAATAGGTGACATTCAATACAGCTTACAAAGGCTAACACTAGGCAACACCAACATTCAGGCATCAGTGTGGTGTTCTCTGACTTGGTATATCCTGTAAGCACCCAAATCAAGGGAAAATGTGCTTAATTTAGGGAAAAAAGTTTGCTTTTTTAAAAGTAGCTCATAATTGAGAAACTACCATAAATATTAAGTTTGTTCAGCAGTTAACTATCTTCATGTCTATAATTTATCTGAAATTCCTGTATTTGCCCAGACCCTGAACAATCACAGCAGTGATTTAGTGATTTTTTTTTTTTTTTTCTCATGGGTATAATTTGAGAGACTCATACTCTCGGAAAGGATCAAGACAAAAAATCTAGGGGAGGGAGAGCAGGGAAGAGTTGGGCACTTTTTTAAATGAGCTATTGAGTCTGCATAACCACCTGACCATTTTACAGTTATATTCTGTTGCGGCTGGTTCTCATACTTTGTTACTGATTGGGATCTGATTATTGGTACTGGAGGGATTATTTTTTTTTCCTTAGCTTTTTCTCATGTAGATGGTTTTATGCTTTTCATCTAGATTAGGAACAAAAAATCCAAATTTTTTACCAAAGACTTGAGTAACCAAGCTGTTTCCAAGAAAAAAGTTTCAGGCTTGAATTTTAGGTCTGAGCAAAGAATTTACAGGTTTTTTGAGCTCACTTTGTCTAAACCAGTAAATTAACAGTGATACTGCAAAATCTAGTAAGGTTAGAAATAGAAAGGTTAAAAAAAAATCCTGTCTGTACTTCAGACTCTTTATAGTGAGGAGACTCCTTGCATGTCAGTTGCTTGTTCAGTATGTGGAAAAATCATTGACATCAACTTCCAACTGCAAAATAGGGAGTTTACACCACAGACTGAATTTTGCTTAAACCCCGGAGGCCAGATTTTCAAAAGAGCTTAGCCCTCAAGTAAATACAGAAGGAAATAAGCAAATTTCTAGAGCGCTATAGGTTGAGTTTCAGAATTACTGCCTCTGGGTGCTGGCTGCTACTAGACCCCAAGTGTAGTAATGCAAGTTAATGCCTGCAAGATTGCACCTTAGATGTGTTGTAACTTTAATTTTGGTCCCTGAGAAGGGCAATTAGCTCATACAGACCTAATGACAGCTCATCTGCACTTCAATTAGCCAGGGATGCGCTCATATTTAGTACAGGAGCAATACTAAAATGCCACTCACATTTCACTTTAAGTGTTCTGTGTCAAAGACACCATCACCCAGGAATGAACTGCTGCTATTAAATTTCATAAACAATCATTTGAAATAGAGTTGTCACAGAAGTGGACTTAAGCAGCATTTTAATGTAGTATCAAAGGCACCGTTGCCCAGTGGACAGAATTGCAAAACTCTCCTCCAGACAGAAAGAAAAGGTCATCAGATCTTGGTCATACTCACCTGAGTGGCCAGGTATTACTTGTGCATGATCTATCTCTTTCTTCTGGAAGTTAGAGAGATGTCATTTGTGAGATCATAAGGCAGCCAGACCTCTAATGGCATCTGCCCTGGAAACATGTGTAAAGTATGTATATCAATTCTGGCTGGTTGTATGAGCTATTTCTCTAACTGAATTGATTCTCAACAATAAAGAAATGTGGCAGCAGAACAATAGTAAATTAAAAACAATGAATGTCATGGCCAAACTGAAAGAATATTTACATTTTCTTTTCCATATCCACTTTTTAAAATGTATGACTTAAGGGTGCCCTTACATTGTATAATTATCTGACTCGACTAGGAGATTGGAGTGCTATAAGCACTCACTAGCTGATTTTAGATACTGAAACTCCATTCAACTTTTCCCCTTATATACCTGTCTTCCTACTGTAAACCTTCCCTCTTCAGTGATCAGCAGTCAGCCAGCTCATGGGGAGACTGTAAAGATGCTGCCACTTATTTTAGAAGTGAGGACTAGAGAGCTTTGAGTAATGCTGGGAATTTCAACTTGCTTTGTGAGGAAATCAAATGATATCTGGTCAGGGCAGAGAAGTGGCCAGAATGCAATGCCTAGAAGCAGTAGTTGCTGTATGTCAGGTGCTCCAGTCCCTTAATCACCTTAGTGGCCCTTTGCTGGTCTTGTTGCAGTGTGTCTATGTCTGTCTTCTACTGGAGAACACAGAACTGGACATAGTAGTGCAGGTGTGGTCTCACTTGTGCTGAGGATCGCCTCCCTCAACCTGCTGGCAACATTTTGATGAAATCAAGGAGAAAAATAACTTTGACCCCCATGCCCTGACCCTCATCCCTAGAGCTGTGTATTCATGCTCGACATGTTCCAGGTCTCTCTTAGCAGTGGGTGCCTGTGTGAAAGAGCAGCACAGGGTGATAGTCTGAGGGCCAAAGAGGCATCAGTAGTTCTTCTGCAATGTCCCTTGCAAGCAGCAAATTTCCCTGGACAGCAGATCAGGATGGCAAATGGGGACTTTGTCCACCACAGCAGATTAGTCTCCCACTACACTTGGTGCTGCTGTGTGGTTCAGGCTTAGCTAGCTCTGATGCTTTGCTGGACAGACTTCCCAGTCCCTCTGCTGCTGCCAGAGCACTGAACCTATTTTGTAGTTGCAGATCAGCAGGTGAAGAGACCTGCCTCCTGGTGCCAGAGGTCACAAGCTTCCAGCCTTCACCATCCTGGAAGTCTCCATTTCCCAACCTGATGGGTACATGCCCTGCCTGCTTCTCCTTCAGTACATTTCTTTCCTTCATTGTAGCAGCATCAGCAGAAACTGAAAGTTATGACCCTTGCAAAGATGAGATGCATAACTCTACCTCCTAAAAGACATCACCTTGCTAGAAGTATAGATGAGTAAATCAGGCTTATTGTTCAGCAGCTGTGTTGGTTAAGTATAGAAGGAATCATGGTATTTTGGGATTCCTGTTTGGGTGAATCAACTCAGTCACAGAATGAAAAACGCAAATGGTCTATTTGAGGAATTTGCAGTTCACTCGTGGTTTTAACACATGTGAATCATGTAATCAGGGAAGTAAAATGACACTGACCTAGACCTACTCAATGTAGTACGAATTACGTTTATTCACAGTCCATGCCTACTGGCATAATTATTGTCTGCAGAAATATATAAATAGCTTCTAATAGTTAATAAATATTCAGTTCTTTGGGGATACAATAGGAATTCTCAACAAAACGAGTACATACTTTTAAACTATTCAGTCACTTTTAGAATTACTAAAACCAGACTTGTCTAATTCTCCAATCAATTCAGTAAAAATACTTCTTTTTGACTGCAGTAAGACTATATCAATCTAAATTACAATTAGTTTGATACCTTAAAGCGAGCTAATGAGTTCTAAGAGGAGCTGGCAACGCCATCTAGAGTTGAGGCTGCCCGGTATTTCTTATTTTTGGGCCTTTGTCTGTTGTCTATGAGTACATCGTAATTGGAACTGAAATTTTCTGTACCAATTGTCTGTCTCTGGCTGAATTTTACATTTTGAAAAGTGAACACTCTTCAGTTTGGGGAAGAAATCAGAGGAAAACTGTTTTGTCTGATAACCTGTTATTAATATATTTTCATTGAGACTCTTCAAAGCCTTTGTGCTCTGAAGAGAAAGGACTTGAAAAGTGGTGGGAAGGTTTATTTTCATGCCATTTTAAGCAATGAACATGGGTACTGTGAAGATGCTGGGTAGTCATACAATCTAGAATTACATATACACAACTGAGGGAAATGAATATTGCACATAGATCAGACTCTTGCACTTCCTAATTTATGAATCTTGTAACTTTCTTCCTTATTCTTTTGGTATAGGTTTTATGTGTAATTTTGAATATGTATTAATTACTAGGTTCTATAGCATGTGTGCAACTGTATAAAAAACTATATTTTCATTTTTATGTTTATTCAGGTGTTAGGAGATTCTCAGTGGATTCTGATATTTTATTTTTATTTTCTAGGGCAGATCTAGAGGTTCCTAAACCACACTAGGAATGATTTTATTAAAAAAAAGGCCGGGGGGGGGTGGGGTGGGGTGGGAAGGCAAAACTCCATTGTGAACACTCTGTGAATACACTGTTGTCTGTTTGGTGATGAGAAATCTGTAGAGAGACTAGTTTTTCTGTTTGGCTCTTGTGTAATACACGTAAGCAAAAATAAGCAGTAAAATGAATGATGTGTTATGCTCTTTTCCTTCTAATCATTATATCATCCTTGTGTTCAAAGGTATTTCTTTCTACCCTCAGGTTATTTCTTTTTTCCAGACCTCCTGAGCAAGTCTTACTGAAGCAAGAGGCCATTGTGTTTTCTGGGATCACTTAAAAATTTCAAGACAAATACTTTGCCATTTAAAAAACAAACAAACATCGTTAATGGTGGGAGGGAAGTATCAGGACAAACAGTGAATATACTAGGACAGTCTGCACCTCCTGCTGCACTTCAGAGACTTTGGTTCATTTCCAATAGCACTGAAGTCTTAACCACTGCAATTACTACTGAACCTTCAGATTCCTAGCAACTAGCAAATGAACAGAGAAAGCAGTTATCTGGGTAACTAGGGAATTTAACACCAGAACAGCCTTCTGTTTCACTGGTACATTAATGTGCAATGATTACATACCCAAAAGACAGAATTTAGCTAAGTTTCTGGTGAGGGCAAGAACTAGAGCAGCAATAATCTCAGATGTCTTTGAAGGAAGAAATGGGGAAATTCCGTAAATAGTTGGGACAGGATTTTGATCTGGCTGTTAATTTCCCTGTGGTTTAAGGCTGTCCAGATGTTTTCCTGTGACACATGTGAAATACATGAAGTTCTTTTGATATGAACATGTATGAATACAATTGTTCTTTGTAGAACAGAAAAACTGCTCAAAACAGTATTTTTCTTCCTGGTGTCTGAAGTCTTGTGCAATTGCTGTGTCAATCCCGGTAGATTTTTGGTCTTGTTGCTGCCATGGATTGGGCAAGTTTTAATCTGTTCCTCAGTTTCACCTGACTGATGCTGAGGAAGATACTGACTTCCACTGGGAAGGGATGCTGAAGCATAACAGGTGTTTGCATCAGGTCTGCATTTCTTAAGTATAGCTGGTGTATCTGATAGTAAAATGTGAATAACTGAAATTTAAACAGCATGATTAACAGTACTTGTAAATAAATAAAGGATGTGTTTATTTCAGAGTTCTTCCTTTTTGTGGAGATGCAGACATACCAGTACATTTACTGCAACAGTGGCTGTTTGTAGAACTTGGACAGATGATGTAAATAATGAAAAACCCACAAAATAGAAAAGTCTGTATTATCTTTCCTGTTCTAGAATGGATCTGCATTTTTGCTGTGTGTATTAAATCTGGAATTGAATCTGGAAAGCAGTTCATATTGTTCTTCTCTCCATCTAGCAGAAGTTAAAAAGCCACTGATTCAGTTTTAACATGTTGGAGTACTATATAGGATTTTAACTTTGGCAGTCTAGCGGTTAAATCTTCAATAATTTTTTAGTATATAGTGGCAAGGTTCTACTAAAATTTACATTTCAGATGCCTAAGTAAGGAAATAACGCATATTTATCATTCAGCATTCTTTGGCAGACATGCTGTAACCAAAATAAATATTACACATTAGAAGAGTGCCTTGTTCAACCTCACAGGAACACTGAAGAAGAGGAGACATGCTGCAAGCTCATTCTCTTTGCTCATGGGGCTGGCTTTCATTTTTCCTGAAGCAATTGCCTTTTTGCTTCTTGAACTTTTTCCTTTGCTATTGAGTGTCCTATCTGGTAAGGTCTGACATACCTGGTAATCCCGCTCATATCTGTAGTTACAAAAACCTAGATGGATCTACACCTACTGTGGAAACATGCTGGTTTAATCATGACTTTGATCAACTGTTTTGCTTTGCTCCCCCAAGTGTTTCAGGATGCTTTCATAGTAGATGCAAGGGAATTCTGGGAGATGGGAATAAGGATTTGTATGTAAAATGTGGGATTTGAGGGGGTTTAGAAAGAAAGATTAACTGGGTGAAATGTTTAGATCTGACGATTTCCTGCTGAGAATACTTTTTTTTTTTCCCAATTGGGAAGGCAGTTCTGAAGGATTGAAAAAAGTAGTAGTGCTGTGTGTGTCTCTGGTCTCTTTCCTGCAGCATGCTGAAAGCATGAGTGGAGCTATGGCTAGGATGGGTATTATCTCGTGTTAGCAGGAAATTTGTTGTTTGCTGCATGTCAGTCATGGTAAGAGTTCTGTCCTGTTTTGTATGAAGAATATGAGCCTGACTGCAAGTTGTTACTACTTAGATGAGATTGAAAACAACCAGTATCTACTTAGTGAATAATCTAGAGATGTAGGAATAAAATCTAGGTGTGCCAATTTACAGTTTATTGCTCTGACTCTTTGTTAGACCATGCTCATCTTCAAAGATTTGTTTCAATCAGCAGCATTTCTAGTGAGAACTGCAGAAGTTTAAAAAGCCAAAGGGGAACATTTAACTTCTTGAGTTCCTGAGGCTTTTTGTTGTGAGGTTTGTTATGGTTCAGTAGGAGCTCTTTGAGTTGGTGACAGTGTTGAGACTGAAATGAATGGAAAATGTAGAGCAGAAGGAGATTTAACAGGACAAAGTTGTTCATGCTTTTATTTGCCAGTTACAGGAATTAAGTATGCCCAAGAAGTTCCCTACTTGACTATGTCATGAAATGGATTCCTGCCAACATACACGACTAATATTCCATCAAGGGGGCTTATTTATGCTGTTGTATTAGTAACTTTAAAAATGCTATCAGAAAACCATTTATTTACATTAATAGTGCCACTAATATTTAATGAATCTGTTGTGATTATGGCTTGTTTTGCTTAAGGAGATACGGTAATTCAAGTATATAAGCATGAAGGAAAATTGGGAGAGTTGCTTTTCTTAAAGGAAATGAAGCTAAAACTTTCAGATCTTAAGAAATGTTCCTAGCCCACATCAGATTCAGATACTGGTTTGTGTGATAGCTAAGAGCTGATCCTGTAACTGCAGCTATGGAACAGAGATATTTGCCAGAAAATATTCAGTAGGTCTATTACTGTCATTCCAAGCACAGACATCATCTCATACAGCATTCACAGGAACCAGGTTTCTTTCTGCACTCTAGATAGATGGAATGACCGAGGAAGATGAGTCATCTACACTGTGCATGGTTGAGGTTGGTAGAAATTTTCAGAAATTATAGTTCCAGTTTATCTATAAGTATTGGAAGTTTGCAGGCAGCTCCAACAATTGCCATTAATCTTTTAGAAATCGGTAGCATATTTAACTAGTCAATATGGACCTATTGAGTAAGATTCATGTATTTAAGACTTACATATAGGTTATTCCTTAGATTTCCAACCATGAAAAAGAATATGGTATAGGAAATTTATTAATGTTTATTTTCTCATATTTTCTGCTTAGCTGTAGTCAAGACTTGTTCATTTTCTTCTGGACTTGTAAGAAAATCAGAAGTGATCAGAGACTATCAAATCTCTTCTGAAGTTAGGTTGCTTTCTTGAACATGTTAGCAGTAGTCTTATATTCTAGTTAATGGAGGTCAGATATTAAATGACTGTTGCAGTGTTTTTTCTGTGACCAAGCATACCCTCTCTGCTAGGCGCTGGACCAGGTAGGTAGAAGGGTGTTGATTACTGTAAGATTACCCTGCGCTAACAGTCATTACACAGCAGTGCTTTGCAGTATCTAACAGTGCAGAAATCCCTTGATGGCAGTTTGGAATAGTGGTGAGAGAAGGGTTAACTGTTGTACCAGTACTTGCTCTCAGATAATTTATGGAAGATGTGTCTGATTTAGAGGTATGGAGGTGGACCAACTCGTTTTGCCATGGGGCCTGCTGGAGAGGCAACCCTGGTGTTGCAGGAAAGTAGCTGATTGAGCTACTCAAAGGGCTTCTCTGCTGGCTGGTAGCCAGGGCAGGACAGATTCTTGGCTGCAAAACCAGCTGTCTGTTTGCCATTTCAGTGTCAGAATTGAATGTGCAATGGGAAGGTCTAAGATAGACTGAGGAGATAACGATGACAGGACAGCTGTGAGTCAGCACCTCGTTTGCCGTATTTGGCTTTGGTGTTAGGGCAGATAGTTTTAATAATGATATTTGGTAGCTTATTCAGCAAAAAGCAGTGTTTATAGCTTTCAAACAGAAAATGCCATACACACTAATGAAAAGTAGTATCAGTGCCTCTAAAACCTTTGAATGTAAGATAAGGCTGGTGTGGCATTTTGAAATGCTGAGCAGTAAACATTTTGCTTAAGTTTGCTTCTACTTAAAATTGAATCTCGGCAGATTCACATGCAAATTCCATCAAGCACCAATCTTTGTTCAGCCATTGCTACGTGGATTTTTCGTTAATTTGAAAGCATTTAGGAAAGGAAAAGAGCCAGTGTTTTTCTAATTGAGTAACCTAAAGTAAAATTGCTAAATCCATACGTAGGCACCAGACTGATTTGTTTCTTATTGGGGCTAATTTTGTTGAGACTTGAGGGATCTTAGCATCTGTGAAATCAGGTTGCTTATGCAGGTATTTAAGACAAAATAAAGAGGCTGGTCCTGTTCTTAGATGTGGGTGCCCACTATGGGGCACATGAGTTACGTTTGCATAGTGGTCTTGGGGAAACAGGTTTAAAATGCTGCTGGAAGCCAGATTATTTTTTTATGAGAAAAAGGTGTAGCTTTATATATTGGAAAAGTTTTTAATTTATCTTGCCTAGATTTTCGCAGGTCAGTCCCAAATAGCAAGAAAGTCAGAAGGAGTAGGTTCATCAGCTTAACTGGATTAGTATCACAGCCTTATTCTTAATAGGAGTCAGACTTTCTTTACCTACTATAAAACATTATTGAGAATGAAATTTTTCAACTCTTTGTAATGAGACTGGTATCAAATACCTAGCAAATATCTAACAAATTTTAGTGTCTCCTCTTCTACCTCCTGTATTAATGTTGGCATCTCTTATGTGGAACAATACAAATGAATTAAAGTTTTATGAAAATATGTTTAAATTTACATTTTATCTTTGTTTGAGTTGACCATAATGTATTGGTGCACCTTTATATCTTTTGGTTTTATAATTTTAATAGTACCACTTTTCACTACATAATCAGTCTTTCAAAGGTCCCAAACCATTTTTTGAGCACTACTTAAGGCCCCAGGCATTTCTTTCTGCAAAAGAACTCTTACTTATTTTACTTGGGGCCTCTATCTACCTAGAAATGAGTGGTCTAGGTAATTCAGCAGCTCTAGGAGAATTGCAGATGTGGTGCCTCTATTGTGGGATTACCTTAAAATTATTGTGGATAACAAAACCTTCATCTGAATTCAAAGTTTACCAACTTAGTCTAATTACAGAGAAGAGTTGTATGGTTTAGTCTTGTCCAGTTGGTCTGAAGGATTCTGTTTTCCTGATCACGATTGCTTCCACAGAGTCACTTAGCTTTTGATCACTGCAGGTTTCTGAACTATAGTTTTGGAAAAGATGGTTCATTTTAAATAGTTACAATCTATTTCCAGCTCTCTTGCATTTGAAAGATCTTAGTCCTCCTCTAGTTATCAGTGTGAAAACTTTCAGAGGAACAGAGCTGACAAAAAACCTCTTGGAACAGCAGGTCACTTGGCAGCTACCAAGTTCATTGTGCCTGCTGCTGTGCTATGGGAGGCTGAAGCAGCAAGACAAGAACCTGTGTGGAATATATTTACTCTTTACCTGTTCTGCTGTGGATTAAATGAGAACAGGTTTTTGGCTCTGAGCATCTGTGCATAAATTCAGTCTGAATAGGAGGCAAGTTATGAAATGAGATCAGCTCTGAAAAATAATATTAACCACAGCTGATTTTAAAAAAGCAATAGAAATTGCTACCTTTTGAGCAGCCGAAGAAAATTAGGGTCTTGTGTAGGCTCTTAGATTTTGCCAGATCTTATATTGATTTGCGTTAAGGCTAGTTTGCTTGAAAGTTTGTTTCAAAACAGGTGTGACTACTATGCATTAAGAGGATGTGTACCTTAATTTAAGATGACTACAGGTACAGAATGCTGTGTAACAGCATTAGTTTAATCCACATTACTAATATCTCCCCCCCTTCTGACCTGAGGAGACTTTTCTGACCTTTCTTGCTCCCCAAATGTGTCTCCACTTACATTTTCTAATGTGGGCACTGATTGTGCACTGGCATCTGTGCTCAGATGATAATGGCAACAGTTACCAGGTTGATGCAACTTTCACTTACTGCCTGGCTGGACCGGATTTGAACCAGGCATCTGGGGGAGAGAGATTCTTTTTTGTTTTGCCAAATCTTCTGAGCGTAAGCATGACTGATAAGGGGGGGGTAACTAGAAAACAAACGTATAAAATACTAATCGTGTAAGGGGAAAAAAAAGTGGGACAACTCATAACAAATAGTAGTGTGTCATTAAGGTTAGTGCTTACTGTGCAAGAGAATCATCTTCCATGCTTGCTGTTAGACAACTCTCATCATGAGAGACTCCCTATAGTGCTTTCCCAAAGTGTGGTGTGTACGTTGCTAGTGGTTTGCAGGCCACTTCAAAGTGAAACTCTGAACCTAGGTCTTTGAATCCATGCAAGCACATAGATCTAAAATAGACACCATTCTCTTTTGAAATTGGCTGCAAAGAGTTCCCACAGTTTGCTTTACTGCAGGGGGGAGTCCATGCAAAGGAACTGATTTCAGGAAGGCTGGCTTTCTTTGCTGTAGACATTGTGTGATGTTAGACAAGTTATTCTATCTGCATAATGATTCCTCTACTGTAAAATAAGGAGAATAGCACATCTCTGCCTCACAGAAGCTCTTGGTGATAAGAACTGTAAGATACTGTGGCAGAGGGAAGGGATGCCTGATTATTGCAGACAGCTATGGACTACCATAGCATTTCATGGTGTTTATCCCAAGTCAGGACTAAGGTGCACAGGCAGAGAACATGCGAGCAAATCTGCAGAGTGCCTCCGCTGTAGCTGGTTCTAATTAGTCATTTTTATGAGCTCCAGAGTCAGACAAAAATGAGGAGCCCTCCCCTTGTGTAGTTTCCTGTTTGCTGGGTGCATGTAAAAGAGATCTGGCCCTGATGTATGTTAATAATGAGCTGATAATGTAAGCCAGCTGAGAGACGTGGAGTTAGTCTGGTATGCTGCCAAGTGGGAGGTGAAAGTTCAGGAACTGACTCATGTTGCCAAGACCTGGTCCTGTGGAGAAGGTCTGCCCATTAATAGATTGAGTTTCTCATTAGGGCTACAGAGCATATGCTTACAGCTTTTGGGTTTCAAGCTGAAACCCAATACCAGTAAAAGCCTGCAGAACAGAGCGGCAGATTTACTGGTAAATAAAGGATTAAAGGAATGCTTGGCAGGGTTGTTGGACTGGAAACCTGACTGGCCTTTGAAGATTTCTCCATATTGTAGGTCCTCCCTTTAAATTTATACCAAGAGACTTGTTCTGCTCTTTACCATGAGCCCACAGGGCAGGAGTTTTACGTAGTCTGCTCTGTATCCAATAAGGGTAGAAGATGCTTATATCTGTCTTTTAAATCAAATGCATGATATTCCCTCTGAAGTAAAACATCACAAATAAGTTGTTAGCTCAGAGAAGCCTGGTGTAAACAGGCTTCCCTCCTACCCAGCTTGCAGGCCTTGTCTTTTCGTGAAGGATAAATGCCATGCGTTAGCCTTCACAGTGAGCAGCTCAGCATTTACAGCATCTTTAAAAGTACTCTTGTTCTCTTCCTTTTTTTGAATGAGGATCTCCAGCAAGCTAGCACAACTGCCTGCTTGGGTTACAGCATGTGACGTTTATTACAGGTGGCCAGAATGGAGTTCATACGTGGCTAAACAGCTTTAGCAAACTGAAAAGCAGACAGGTTTGAATAGACTTATAAAAGAAAAAAAAAAAAAAGCAGTCCAAAAGCCCTACAGCTGACAAGAGTGTTAATACAGTACTCTGGGACTTCAGGGTGGCATTGGCTTTATATTTCTTTATTGAAAGCAAAAATGATTCCCATTAAAATTTTGGTTCTTGAATTTGCATGACATAATGGCTCTCGTACCACTCTGCTTTAGCTGGCTGGCTTTACCTGGGGAAACACGGAGTCAAAAGGAACTGCAGGATAGGCATTGTAAACTGGTCAGTATAGTAATAGTTTCCTATTTCTTTTAATTAATCCGGGTCTGTTGTTTTCTTAACTAATGAAGGAGACAAAACTGCAAATGTGGAGGCAACAGTGAATTTTATCTAACCCCTCTTCCAACAGAAGGGTTTCCTTTGTTCCTGCGTGCCCAGAAGCCACAGGCATTTTTAATCATTGCTGAAATCATATTGTCTTGATCCAATAGCTGTGCTAGACCACAGTCTTCTCTGATGTAAGACATCTGGCTTCAGTAAAGTTACAACAGAGAGTAGGTATCTGGCTTTTTCCTTGCTCAGACATGACATGACCAGTCAGTCTGAGAGTTAGGTCAAGAGCTGAATTTACAGTTTATCATATAGAAATGAACATGTATTTATGTGTGTGTGCACAAATCTGTTGCATGTATGCTTGTACATGCACAAGTACATATTTCACTGTGATGATACATACTATTGTAATTACATAAAGAGCTATATTATTTCTTTTATGTGAATCAGAACTATCTGAAGGATTTTTCTACCTGCAAAGGAGCCTATATCAGATAGTATAGGCCAAGCTGTGGTTGTGGAGTCCATTAGGAATTTGAATTTGCAGGTTTAATTTTACCTGTGAACCACTTCTCTTGCAGTCAGTGATGAAATTCCTACAGCAGAGAGACTTTTCTGAGAAACACTGCCTGGGAATGAGCAGTTGGGGTCCAGTATAGATCAATGTGAGAAAATACGCGTGGGTAGGCAGAAGCACGCGACAGGCTTGTTTGTGTGTTGCCGTAGGAGTGCAACAGGCCTCCCTCCCGGGCATTAGCCCGGAGAGTTGCCGCTGCTGACGGTGGGGACAGCCATGTGTGGTGGGTGGCTCAGGGGCCAGCTGCAGGGGGAGTGAAAGCTGAGCTCAAAGCCAGGGTCTTACAGCCTCTTGGACTTTGAGTATGCCTTGGTCTTGCGGCATCTCACTGACAATGGAGCTCGAACACTTCTGATTAAATCAGTAGCTTTTATTCAGCTGTAATCCCATCCTCTGCTGCTAGTCCCTTTGTCACCAGAGGCGATGTGGTTGCCTGCTGCAAAGCCAACAGTGTGTTAGTGCAGCTGATGCTGCCAGTAGTGAGTGGACAGTGTTCATTGTATTGAGACATCTTTAGTCAGCCACATCAGGTTCTCCGTCCCTTAGAGGGCAGATTAAACCACTCCTAATGTTTAATAGCATAAATCCTGAGGAGATCTTATGTAAACATATTCAGTGAGCACTCATTAATTTCCCTTAGGAGCCAGGCTGAATGAGGATGATTTTCAGAGAAAGGAAAAAAATAATTTTATCTTTAAGGACTGCACCTGTTGGAAAAAATGGTAGGAGGCACTCTGTGTTTTTTAGCTGTGTGAATTAGGGTTCTGTGGGAGGGACGTGGGGGAGGAGGAAGGTTTGGAAGTTATATTAGGAAAGGACAAAAATAGTACTTGCAAAATGTATAGCAAGGCTCTATTTCATTGATTTGCAGGGAGGTCTCGCTGATTCTTGAGCAACAGCACTTTAGGAGCATGACACTTTCAACCTCTTAGACAGTAGAAGTCATTTGCTCTGCGCAATTTTGTGGCACTCAGCATAACAAACTTGAATCCATCATAGTCATTTGTCTTTGCCAATGACTTTAAGGACACTTGAGAAGCAATAGCAAGGTAGGATTCTTAGAGAAGGATTATGTTTTCTGCCAGCTCCAGAAAATACAGGCTTACTCTATTGTACCTTCAGGGCTGTGCAGGCCAACTTTGCCTCTTTCATTAATGCACTCCATCATTCCTTCTTGAAGTCTCACCAGACTGTTGTTCTGCTTTGTACACTGGATCCGTGTTCTTGTAAGGTATCTTCATCTTAGGCATGCCTTGTTTTTTGACTTCTGAATTTATTCCTTTGGTACAAACTTTGTCTTGGAAAGAAGAACTTGATCTCATTGGCTTCTGCATCCTAATTCCAAAACTGGAATTGCCAGATGTC
This sequence comes from Ciconia boyciana, assembly GCF_034638445.1. Classification (NCBI taxonomy): domain Eukaryota; kingdom Metazoa; phylum Chordata; class Aves; order Ciconiiformes; family Ciconiidae; genus Ciconia; species Ciconia boyciana. The sequence goes on from NC_132948.1 coordinate 11,676,742, forward strand.
TTCTCCCAGATACTTTCCTCAGGTACAGACGGTGTGTTTTGGTTTGACCCTTTCTAGCCAGATTATAGCAAGACAATTAGAGCAAATAAAAGAGACTTTAGAGAGGGACTTCTAAATAATCCTCTCTACTTTAAACAATAAAACCAATTAAAAACACATGTACATAATTCTTTTTCTGCATTTCCTCACTATGATTTAGCATTCTGTCAGATCTACTTGTGTCCCTCTGGAGGATTCCTTCTTCTAGATCTCATTCTTCCTCTTGTAGTTTTGACTTTCCCATACCCAGTACTAACACCACAACCACTGTAGTGCTTTGTTCTTCCTGTCATTTCTTCACCCACTCACTTCTCTGTTGCAAGTGAATGGCTGAAGTTCAGCTGATGCGGGGACTGGGGCTTAAGGAGCCTCTTCCTTCCTGCTTCTGCCCTTCAGTACCAATAGTCACCGAACAGACCACCCAGTGACTTCTGCGGAGAGCTGGGATGCTGCCACAAAGGTTTTGAGTCAGGACAGGCTACTTGAGAGAAACAACAGTTCAGGGTTTGGGGAGCAGCTGCTCACCCCCATATCCACTGGCCTTTGCTCTGTTAGCAGGGGCAGCTAGGTCACCCTTTAGGAGGTATCACCTTAAAAACAGCACTTAGAGGTGCTATGACTGCAATAACACCAGTGCTCTAACCATCCCTTTTAATTAATCCCTGGGAAAGAAGGTGTTTAACCAGATAAATTTCCGCTTGGTTTCTGTCCTGCTGCTGTTCTCGTATGATGAGTTGCTTTGTGCTCTGTGACAAAGAATTACTTGGAGGTTAAAGGTGACGCCGAGTTCATTTCCCGAATGGGCAAGGCTATCCCCCACCCCCTCAGCCTCATTTCTCGATTAATCTTATCGTAAATCCTCATTGCATTTTTGAAATGGAGATGATTAGCAGGGCTGTAGCCATGATAGTGGAATATTCTGGCATGTTTTAAGTCATGGCATGCATGCATGCAAGTATTTAATACACGCAAGTAAATGTGCATGCATTACATCTGTTACTGTTCCAAATTCCTCCATGGAGGAGGAGGAGAGAGTGAAGAAGGATAAGTGTCTGTCTTCACTCTTAAATTACATTTTCATATAAATAATAAACTTTTTTCAGGAAGCAATTAGAAAAAAATATTTAGGGCTGGGACATTGGTAGTGTAGCACGTAGTAATTTTTCTGACTTTTATGGAACTTTATTGATTTATACCAGTGGCAAAACTTTTCTAAGGGTGAAATTCTGCAACAGTTAAAGCTAATTAAAGTCAGTACTTCTGTGGTCTTTTTCTCCACAAAATAGATATTTTACACTAAATTTGCATGGATTCCTGGAGACGCCAGGTAGCGGAGATTGAGGCACTTAGTTACCACTCGGAAAAGTTGACTAGAGTCTAATCTTGGAAGCATTTGCTACCTTGTCTTGCCAAGTTTCATACATCAACGGTAAGACTCTTACACCGTATTATCTTCTTAGACTGTCTTGCTTTGATGCTTTCACCTGATACATGTGCAGTGTGATGCCACTGTCTCCTGCTTCATGTGCCAGATGCAGCTGGTTGGATTTATCTGTGATCTGCTGTGTTATATCTCCTCAGAATGCAAAACAGCACCATTGCCATGTGGTGTGGCACTACCTTAGGCAGTCATCAAAATCTTTTCTGTGTGACTCTGTGTGTGGATCTCGAACATTGAAAGGTACGTTGAGAGGTCTGCTACCAAGCTCGAGCTTTGCAGGCTATGGACCTAAATTAAGGCAAACAAAACAAGGGATTGTCCAACAAGCACTGGGTAGGGTGATGAAAATAGTTTTTGCTAAATAGTTTTTTCTTCCTCTGTAAAGTAAAACTCCCTCAAGACCATAAGATAGGAAGCTGAAAGGTTTATTGAAGGCAGTTTTTTAAAACTACCACTAATCCAAGTCACATACCCCTTCAGTCAGTTATCAGTGCTCTTGTGTAAACGTTCTCATTATGATGACAGGTCTAAGGAAGGTGCTGTTGAAGAAATTAAACTGCTATCTGGGAGAGGGTTTTTCTCTGTCGCAGGTATCTAAGGGTTGCTGATGCATAGTCTGTTGGAGCATGGAAAACTCTCAGCCATGTAAACAAAACTCCAGAGAATCCATGTGGCAATTGGTACGTTAGTGGGCCTAAAGATAACTTGGATTGCCCTTAAAACATAGGGCATTTGCATTAAGGAACAAGTCTCAATGTATTTCAGCATTTCCAGTGGCATGGTGCTTCAAGGTCTATTTTAAATACATGATCTTGAAAACATTTCTTTCCCAGATGTGATGCCCAAATCCGCAACTGTTTTCACAAGTCAGGAATTCCTGTTGCTGCAGTGTACCCACTGGCTTGCGTGGGACTTATTGGCTGTTTGCAGGAGCAAGTTTAAATTGCCTAACCTCTAAAAAAAATCGTGCAGCTTCTGACATGTTTGTTATCAATCTAGATGTAAAGGAGGTTTGGAAATGGAAGGATTGGATTTGTGGATAACGACATCAAATGACTCTAAAGATGTCTGACTTCTGTGCTTAGCTTTGATAGAAACTTCTGGAAAACTCAGTTTAGTTACACTGCCTCAGTTCCCTATCTAGATGGTGGGAAAAATTCTTCCATCTGTTATGTATTTAACTGCTGACGTGGGGTGATCTGTCTGGAAGGGGTTTATTTCATGGCAGAGTCCAGGACCCTGAGAATACAGGCCCTGAAACATGAGATGCCAGTTATGAACATGTCAAGATGTATGCTAAAAGCACATTATTAACCCCAGAGAGAGCCTGGTCCAGATCTGATGGTAAGGAATCTTTTTTTCTTTTTCAGGCTTGGAATTATCCTCTGCCAGGTTATACCTAGCTCTTTGAGTAATACCCCTTATATTTGTGTAATGCAGAGCACAGTGGAGACTGAATCTCAGTGTGGGCCTTTTGGCACTAATATAATACAAAGTCCTGTTGTTTGTCGCTAGTTGGCTTTATTTTTAATTAGCTTCTCAAAATGTACCTATTTATAAGAAAAAGTATTCTCCCTTTTTCTTACTGAGTGGTAAGGGGAAAAGCACTGTAATTCATTTATTGAGTCCTCTGTGTCCTCTTTCTACACCTGTGTAGCTGAAAGCTCCATCCTGCACAGACCTGAGCACTGCTCACGCTAAGCTTTGTACTCTTGGTTCTTGTTGATTTTTGTGGCAGTGGAGAGTGTTGAGCAAATTGCACCATTCAGGCTCTAGGACCCTAATCTCTTTTTAAACAAGGAGCCTGTGTAAAGCAATTTAATGTCTAAACAGAGGAGTGAGTGCCTATCAGCATCTAACAAAGACTTAAACAGCAGAGGAAAGCGCAGTGCTATTAAAAGCTAGAGAAAGAGGCACAAGACTAGGAATTGATACATTGCCAAGGCCAGAACTATTTGTTTCATGTTTGTAACTTAAATCTTACATATCCCCATTTTTATGACACTTCAGTAATTAAAAAAAAAAAAAAATCTGTGATACTCGTGTAACTGATCATTGTGACATTCTGGCCAAGGTTTAAAATTTCGTGGGGTTTTTTGTGAGCCATCTTGTAGGGCTAAATTTGAGACATCCTCTGCAGAGGCCTGTCTTTCATATAATTGTACTCCCATGAAAGTTAGACCTCTTTAGCAGAGTGTCTTCAGTGGGAGATAAACAGTCCAGGTCTCTGAGAAGTTACTGGTTAAGTTAGAAATCCTGACCATATTGTCTATTTATTCCCCACTTTGTGACTTCCACTGGGTTATTTTTGCCTGCTTTAAAGAAGAAAAAAAAAAAAAACCCACACAAAAACAAAACAAAAAACCCCCAACAAAACAAAAACCAAAACAACACAACAGTGTTTTACCTAGTGTTTTGTCTCATGAACTCCATGTGTTTTTTAATCAAGTCAATCAAACTTAGTGATAGCTTCTCTCATTTCATTGCTAGTGTATTGGGTTTGCTTGGCAAGGTTTTGGTAGCAGGGGGGCAACAGTGGTGGCTTCTGTGAGAAGCTGCTAGAAGCTTCCCCTCTGTCCAATAGAGCCAGTGCCAGCCGGCTCCAAGACGGACCCACCGCTGGCCAAGGCTGAGCCCATCAGCTACGGTGGTAGCACCTCTGGGATAACGTATTTAAGAAAGGGGACGGGGAACCTGCGCAACTGCAGCTGAAGAGAGAAGTGAGAATATGTGAGGGGAACAACTCCGCAGTCACCAAGGTCAGTGAAGAAGGAGGGGGAGGAGGTGCTTCAGGCACTGGCACAGAGATTCCCCTGCAGCCCGTAGTGAGGACCGTGGTGAGGCAGGCTGTCCTCCTGCAGCCCATGGAGGTCCATGGTGGAGCAGATATCCGCTGCAGCCCATGGAGGACCCCGCGCTGGAGCAGGTGGATGCCTGAAGGAGGCTGTGACCCTGTGGGAAGCTGGCGCTGGAGCAGACTCCTGGCAGGACCTGTGGACCTGTGGAGAGAGGAGCCCACGCTGGAGCAGGTTTGCTGGCAGGAACTGTGACCCTGGGGGTGACCCACGCTGGAGCAGTCTGTTCCTGAAGGACTGCACCCCATGGAAGGGACCCATGCTGGAGCAGTTCGTGAAGAACTGTAGCCCCTGGGAAGGACTCACATTGGAGAAGTTTGTGGAGATCTGTCTCCTGTGGGAGGGACCCCACGCTGGAGCAGGGGAAGAGTGTGAGGAGTCTCCCCTGAGGAGGAGGGAGTGGCAGAAATAATGTGTGATGAACTGACCGCAACCCCCATTCCCCGTCCCCCTGTGCCGCTGGAGGGGAGGAAGTAGAGAAAATCGGGAATAAAGTTAAGCCTGAGAAGAAGGGAGGGGTGGGGGGAAGGTGTGTTAAGATTTGGTTTTATTTCTCATTATCCTAGTCTGATTTGATTGGTAATAAATTAACTGATTTCCCCAAGTCAAGTCTGTTTTGCCCATGACGGTAATTAGTGAATGATCTCTCCCTGTCGTTATCTTGACCCATGAGCCTTTCATTATGTTTTCTGTCCCCTGTCCAGCTGAGGAGGGGAGTGACACAGCAGCTTTGGTGGGCACCTGGCATCCAGCCAGGGTCAACCCACCACAGCTAAAGAAACTGGGTTGCAGAGGTTTCCTATGGCTACCATATGTTTTCGATGGAGCTGGGAATAAACTCTGCTGTCCTAAATCCTTCTCTTCTTCTCTACAGCTATCAGACAAAATCAGCCTAAGTGGTATTTGCTTTGGACTTTTAGTGCTGACACAGTGAATGAATGCAGAATCCATGGAGTTTACCACAATGAGGCAAACAGCGTTGGAACGAAAGGCCATCATATGACATTTTACCTACTGTATGTTGCTCACAGGACACTGACATTTGCAGCTTCTGGCAAGGGGAAGAAAGCCTGAGTACCTGAATGGTGTCTATACAGAAGTTTTCCAAACCTTATCTCTTAACAAAAGCTTTCATTAGCGGAATTTTGAGTTCCAGATATTTATCTTTGATTCTAAGCAGTAAACTAGCTTAAATATGTCAGATGGCCTCAGCAGTACAGACATTTGGTAATGTCAGCACCGGGAGTGGGAGTGATTTCTGAAACCTTAGCTGACCTTTGCATATACGCTGTTTTACAGACTTTTAAGGTCATCAACCAGTCTGAGAAAACAGTTTATAGATTTCAGTCCTGAATGTCAGACAGTCTTTGACTAATTCATATAACATCTCAGTTATATGAATTGAGGATGATAGAGAAGATAGGTTTGCAATGAAAGGATATTTTGGAATTTCTGCAGTCAAAGGGTGAGATACATAGAACTGCGACCATCAAAAATTGGAGGTCATAGGCTGTCATTAAAAGATTAGAAATGCATTTCTAACATGCGGTTTTCTGAAAGTTTTCATTGTGTTTCCAAATTAGACTTTAAGGATTTTCTTTTCTGTTTGTGAAAAGGCTGTACATCACAAAACAGCTAGTTGTGGTTTATACATGTGCCTGTTGTGTCAGTAATCCTGAGGAAAATGGAACAACCTGACAGTTGTTGGATAACGCTTTATAATGCAGAGGTCTAATCCTGGTTTCTAATAGATAAATAGTAAAGCAAGGAGTTTTACCTGTAGTTAATGACATTACTTTAGATAGTCTGCATATCTTTCCAAATGTTCAAATTGTCAGTTTAGGTCTGGATAAGTTCTTGGCCTCTGCGCCTTCCTCCCTGGCAACGAGCTCTATCATCTAATCACACCCTGTATGAAATTTTTTTTTTTATCCACTTTGAATTCCCATAATTTAGTTTCAGTGACTGTCCTCTTGTTTTTGTATTTTAAAGAAGTGCAGAAGTTCCTGGTGTACCTTTGTTCATTCATTGTTTTAGGTACTTCTGTCATTTTCCTGACAGTTCTGAAATGACTATGTTCTGCCTCTGCTGGAGAAGAATGGGTGAAGTGTTCACTTCTGTACTAAATCCACTAATGTCTGTTAAGACTTAGTGAAGGTTTTGGCTGCAGTAAGATACAAAGGATAATTTCATTAAGAATATACTCTCAGTATGTGAAAGAAGCCTATTTAATAGAATATTATTGCAGGTTTTCATTTAACAGTATACTGAATGAAATAAGTTAATCTATCCCACTGAAATAAAATAGGAAATTTGTTCAAAATAACAGATTATAGTGTCTCCTGACAATCTTTTATGTAATGTGGTTTGATTGAACTCTGATCGAGGCTAAGTAAGGTTCCATCTACATCTGGGCTTAAAATATGTCTAGGTGGTTACCAAGGGTGTGTGAATAGCAATATACCATCCCAGGTCAAGCAACAAAACACTGCAATTATAAACTTATCCTTGGACTTCAGGTCTCAGTTTAATGAAACCTGGATTCTAAAAAGAACTGAGAAAATAATTTTGTTAGCAATCTTTTATTTGATGAAATTGCCCTCATTGGGTGCTCACAGAATATATGAGAATAGGCTGCAATTTCCCTCAAATGTTTGCTATATGGTTTTCTTTGGCAGATTTGTTTCCACAATTTATTTTTAACTTCATGAATTGGTCTCAAGCGTTCACCATAAGCATTTGACACTTGACATTGCCTATGTGCAATTAGTCAAAGAGTCTCTCTGTTCTCTCACTGAATGAGAAAGCGTATCTGATGGGCAAGCATGAGAAATAGAAAACATGGCTTCTGCAATTACCTTGTCATGTAGGTTTTCCAGTTGATTTTTTTGAATGGTCATAGAACTATAGATTTTAAGACAGAAAGGAGTATGAGGCTCCAGTTATCCCTGATACTTGTACTGAGAAAAAAATACCTTTCAGAACGGAATCCAGTCTTGTGAAGACACGGACAAGCCAACTACTTCCATAGTTTGTTGTAATGGTTAATCAACCTCACAGTTTAAAATACATTCCATGTTCTGAATTTGAGCTGGTTTGGTTTGAAGTTCCACCCACCCTTTCTGACAGCAAAATTCCCTTTTCTAGATGTTAAGAAAGGGAACTTGCAGGGCATGAGAGTACAACTAAGGTCATTTTGAAGTCTAAATGAATATTCATAGATGCTTATGTCTTGCAGTATTTGCTGAGCTCTAGATCTAAGCAAAATACTTGCTACAAAGATCTTGTACACTCTGAAGTCACTAAATGTGGTGCCGGTATAGAAAATTAAGGGAAAATGAACCAGAAAACATAGCTGTTGACATTTTGTGGTGAAGGAAACATCTGCCCTGATTTAAGTGCATCTTTTCTACTTTTATTCTTTCCCTACTCTGTATTTCCTGAGCTGGAATATGTGATTTGCTGTGCAAGAGCAGGACAGGCTTGTAGTGGAAGGTGGAGTCACAGAAGAGAATTCAAGGGTGGGGACTTTTGCGAGAGGATGGTTTGTATAATGCGCTTATAGTATGGTAAGGCTCTCTGGGTCTAGGGGCAGCATGGGAATAGGAGTCCATGTAAGGAGGGGGGATAATATTTACAGGATTTGCAGAATTTTAGGTGGTGGTGGTGCTGTAAATTAATATCAGAGTTTTTTTTCTTAGAACTCTAGTGGCATGGAATTTGGGCCAAAAAAAAAAAATCAGTACAGTACAGCATTCAATTGTAGCTATGTTTAGGAATTGGAGGAACAAGGCAGTGGGTAAAGCTGTTATAAAAAAGAAGGAGAAGTTACTGCCTTAAAAGTTACAGAATTTTTGGTGGAAGCTTCGGCTGTACAGATGTGCTAGGGTAATAAAAGAACACAGAGGGATAGAAATTTGTCTACCACTTTTCATATGGTTTGTTTCCTGGAAGGAGTAATTATAAATGTGCCTTTGTGAGGGCCATACAAGGTGCAGAGAAAGCTTCTCACATTACTCTTCCTTTGCATAGGCAGCTGTCTTCTGCTTCTCACTGGCTTTCTCTGGCTAGGAGCCTTCTGGCTGAGGGGACAGGCAGATGGTTTCCTTGAAGGCTCAGTGGCTCATCAAACATCAGTCCGTGAAGATACATGGCTATTGGCCAGTAATCTCCCACCCACAATCTAAACCCTTAATTCCCAGTCCAAAAGAAAGTTGTTTCAAACCAACCTCATAAAAGAATGACTTAAGAATATTAAGCTTTTATGACTGTTCCAGTGAATCCAGCACCCAGGACTCCAGCTCCATATGAAATGCCCCCAAAGAAAATTCCTCTTACACTGGAATCCAAGAAATAATAATACAGATCAGAATTCACAGTTTCATATCCAGCTCCAAAAATGAACTTGCTAGGTTATAGGAATTTGAGCTGGACTGTCACACTGGAGCTTGTGATGTGCTTAACAGATGCCTGTTTGGGTTCAGATGAAGTGCTGCAGAAGCATATGATGCCAGAAGAAGGATTCAAAAGTCACCAGGCTGTTACAAAGGAGGAATAATTACTTGTTAGCCTTACCTTTTGTTCTTGGCTAATACTGCCTTTGTTTGATGGTTCTTTAATCTTTTCCATGCTGGACTTCCTCCCTGGACAAGTTGTAACTCTTGTTTGATAATGGAGAAGGGTAAAGCACTTACTGCCTACTTGTAAGTCAGGCCTGCTGTAATCAGTTAGTCTTCAGTACTGAAACGGTGTTTCTGCATTTCCTTTCTCACCCTTGCCCGTATTCTTGATTTTTATTTCAGTTTGTAAAAACCCTCATGAAACGGGGGCCGCAGTTAATTTGAACCAAATTGGAAGGCCAATAAGCATCTTTAAGGATCAGGACTCTTAGAGAAAGTACCCAGGGTTTTTTCAGAATATTTACACCCTTTAGCTAAACTGTTTGAGGAAGTCCAACTTACTGAGGAAGTTATATTTGTATAAATGTGCTTATAGCACTCCTGTCACAGAGACCCAGTTCTATTTTACTGATACAGTTGTGCCCACATAAGAAGCTGAACTGGCAGTGAAATATTGGTCCCACAACTGATACTGTCATAGGGATAAAACGCTTACATGTACACCTTGCTTTAACATGAACCTCTGGAAATGTGTTTCAGTGGTTGAGCAGAAAAAAGTTTAAAATGGAAAAATCTGTTCCAGAGCACCTGAAAGCACTCATAGGCATGGCTGCTGCTTCTCCCCCCACCCCCTCCAACAGGCAGTCTGTTTATTTTTCAGATAGACAAAGTAATCTTATGCTTAATGATTATTTAAAATAATAACTTGTGATATGAAACTCAGAAAAACCTTGGCATCTTGATTAAATAGATTTCTCTGATAAATTTAAGAACTTTGTAGCTGAGCTGATCAAGCATATAAAAATGTTCTCTGGAAACATTGGTAATTAATTGTAACAGGACATGAAGGTTATTGGTTAGAGATGAAGAGTATAGAACAAATCCCTTAAATTATGGCCTGTAGTTGCTGATGTACATGGTTGGGATTCTAAAATAAAATGGACAATTTTACCTACTAGTTTTATCACTAAAAGGCTTAAAGTGCTTAAATAAATTGTCTAAAGTACAGCCATCACTATAGAAATGTAGCACTCCATTATGTATGGTATGAAAGTGGGTGGAAATCTTTAGACTACAATAAAAAAGCAAAGCTTTTTCTTCTTTTTGCTGTCAGTCTAACAGCATAGGTTTTGCTGTTTGCCTTCAGCTTATTAAAGCGGAAGTCGCATGGCTGTTTTTCTTAATATTGGGCCAAGTCCTACATACCTCATCCACGTGATTGATCCAGGATAAATGGAGTGCCTGCAAAAATGAGACCACTGTCTGTCTGAGGGTAATGCGCTACAGCAAAAGTCCTGGGAATTGCAGAAAAACAGCTGTTAAGTTTCAAGCATAGATCCTGATCAACAGCCCTTTGAAATCAGAGAAGTTCACTTGTCTCTGCAGCCTGCTGAGTTTATTTCTGTTTTTTGCAGATCTATTGAAGCTAGAGGTGTTCCCTCAGCAGCAACGGTGCCAAATCTAGAGTATCTCTAATCACGGAAACACTTCAGCAAAATGTACCTGGGTGCTTAAGTCAATTATTGCTTACATTCAAGGAAGTGCATTTGTGCTTCTTTAATTAAGAGCTTGCTGCCCTCTGATATTACAAGGCTCTTGGCCTAAGACAAGAGGATGCCTAATAAGGAAATTCCAATGATTTGCGAGTCAAGTTCAGTACCCAAACTGACCTGTAAGAAGCTGACTTCTTGTGTAGCAAACCAGGTGTTTTTAAAAGAATGGTGGTGTCTGTCATGTAAATGTCAATGATTGCTTTTTGCAAAGGGCTGCAGGAAGCTGCCCAAATCTCAGCAGGCACATCCAGGGCAGGTGAAGGGATTTAGGGAGGAAAGTGAGACCAAACTGCTGCTGTTTCAGTAAACCAAGTTCCTGTTCTGCTCCTGGACCGGAAGAAATATGTAGGCTTTGCTGTTTTCTTGAAAGGTCCATGGTCCAAAGTGGATCTTCTTTGCATTCGTTATTTCACTGTTAGAGCACTTTGGGATGTAACCCTAACAGACTGATACTTTGATTCAGCTAAGGGGAAATCAATCAGCTCAGGAGGTGGCATTTGTAGATTCCTTTCCAGCAGAATTAAAATGTATGCCAAGGATTGGAGACTTACAGGATTGTAACAGTGTGTTAAACCGATGTTATATTTTAACCGTGAACCTACTTGACAGAGAGGGTGTTGTGCTGGTAATTCACTGCACTCTGGTGTTTTCATTGACAGGCCTCTTACCTTCTACTTTTTCTCTTTTTGCCTTCTAATTTTTTTTATTTTTGTCCAGTCATGGCAGTTTGCTCATTTATGAGAACTAATTCTACCATCCAGTGGTGGTGCATGAATTAAACATGAGTGAACACATCTTAATTCCTTATTTCAAATTTATGGCTGCCGTCCTTTGAGAGCTCTGATTTTCCCCCTCCTCCACATTTGTTTCTTTGCTTTTTTCTTAATTGCCTAACACCTGCCTTCCAAAGCTATTCCCTTTCCCAGCACCAAGTAGTACCAGTGCACTAGCTATGTGCACACTCAGCAGGATTGTAGTGAAGTTGACTGTCAGCAGTAGTCATTTGGTGTAATGACAGATATTGATTATTTATTACTTGAAAACATTTAATTAAATGTGACTGCATAATTAGCATGCTAGCAGCCAGACGTGCTAGAAGGACAGTGAATCTATTATTTGCAAAAATCCTCAAGCTGCAGACCCTTGTGAGAAAGCTGATAAAAGAGTTTGTCTCGGTAGGGCTTTTTAGAGATCTTTAGGTGTTCCTGAGTTTCAGATGAATCTGCGCATTATGCATTGCCCTTATGGTTGCTTTTCTTTAAAGAGCTGAACTTAGACAAAACCTTAAATCCTGACTCTGATGGGATTCCCCAAGGACATTGGAACTGACATATGTCTGAGGGCAAGGTCTATTTTTAAGTACTAAAGACAGTCTAGCACTAGATGCATCATCATTCATTTACCTTCTGTACCTATAGTTAATCTCTTCAGTATGAGTTAGGAAGGGGGGTTGTGAGTAGCATTATGTAATCTACATGTATTTGAACTGTCCTCTGTTGTTATCTACCCTAATTAGGTAATAATTTTTGTCTTTCAACAATATATGTTGTTAATATTTATAATAGGAAAACAACATTTAGGTCAAAAGGATATTCAGCTGAAACTGAAAATCTGCCAGTATGTACTAATTTCTCTGTGTGCATCTTATACATTAGCACTTTTTGAAATATTTCTAGCTTGTGATGTGCATCTGTGTTTAAATAACTTAGAAAGCTGAGGTACTGTTGATATTAAATTATAGAGGTGTAGACCATAGTGCTAGAAATAGTAATACGAGAGTAAGGTTTCTTGACGGAGGAAGAGAGTGAAAAGGGGTGTGTGTCAGTTCTTAGAAAAGCAGCTTCTGTCTTTGGCTGTAGAACAGAAACTGTCTTTGATGTCCTGGCCAGTGTTCCTGTAGGGCTAGTGATAAGCAGTCCTGCGGGGGCTGTGGTTCAGTAGACCGTACCAACCTACTGAATACCTTATGCATGCTGTAACTGAACAAAAGATTGGAAAGACAGGAGAGAAGTTTCGAAGTGGGTGGAAAGTTTAGAATGGGATGGTACGACTAGGAAAAGAGTGGGGAAGGTGAGCACGAGTGGTTTATGTCACCCTGTTAACTTACGGAATTGCTTTTGGAAGGCTTTGGCTTGGATTTGTGGCCAGTCCTTAAGAGAATTGGTGTGTGCAGACTTACGCAAGTTTGCTTGAAGTTTTGTTAGGGAGGTGAGACAATGCATAGGAGTGACAACCTATTTATTTCTCATCCAGGTGATAGTCAAAGTATTCAATGCATACTTTATGTGTTTGCTGTGCATTAGCGAAGCACTGCTGCAGTCAGTTGAGCCATGTAAAATGGCTATTGGGACAAGCATTACTTCTGCTATGTGAATCTTCCTCTTCCTGCTCCCTCTGGGGGTAGGAATAATTGATGGTGCTGCACACAACCCTTTGTACATCACCTGTGTATGTATGTGTGCACGTGTGACAAAATGTTTATCATAGTTGAATGTAAGGTAGCACTAAAGCCTGCATTTTTTTTTGTGAATGTAATGCAAAAAAGAATTAGCTACATCTAAACAGGTAGCTACACTGCAAGTATTATTTGCATGAAATAATGCTAGTCCCTAACTTACCAGGTAGCTCCACTAAAGTTATTAGTAAATGTCCCTTTGAACCTATAAGCAGACTTCATCTAACTCGCATCATCTTTTCTTTTATTAGTGACACAGTGTCGAGGGATCTTGGACAATAATCAGAGATTTTCTTCGTTACCAACATACCTACGTGTGAGCTATCGGATCTTCAGTGCCGAGACATCTTTCTTTCTCAAAGAAGCCAACCAGGACTTCATGAGAAATTCCAGTTTGCAGTCCAGGGTGGAATCATTCTTCCCATATAAGGCCAAGAGACCACCAATATTAAATGCCAGTTATGGACCTTTTTCTGTTGAACAAGTTGTACCCCAGGACCTAATGTTAACTTCGAACTTTTTTGGATCTGCCAACAAGTTTACTTATAACTGGAAACTTAAGGCCTACATAATGAGTGACAAAATTTACCTGAGCAAGCCCAAAGTCCAGGTCCTGTTCTACATCGTGGGCAGGGACTGGGATGACTATAGCACCACGGAACGGCTGCCCTGCCTGCGGGTGTTTGCCTTCCGAGAGACGCGGGAAGTCAGAGGCAGCTGCAGGCTGAAAGGGGATCTGGGGTTGTGTGTGGCAGAGCTGGAGCTCCTGCCAAGCTGGTTTAACCCCCCCACGGTTGTCACAGGCCGTAAGAAGCCACCGGATCAGTTTGAAGGGAGCCCTGTGGAGCTTTACTATACTATCCAACCGGGAGACGAGAAGGGAGAGTGTACCGCTGAGGATATAAGGAAGGGAAATGCTATCCGTCCAGGAAAAGATGGCATGGATGAAACCATATCCCACTTACAGAGAATTGGATCTGTCAGCCTCTATCGAGGCCAGGAGACTTCTCAGCTAACAGAGCTACGGCTGGATAGTAATATTGTTGTCTGGTTGCCCTCAAAGCCTGTCAAACAAGGAGAGGTTGTGAATGTTTATGTGACAATTGCCAACAATTCTACGGTGGATCAGTTCATACTCAGGTATGGTAGGTTGTTTTTGCATGTTTCTAATGTGGTAGCACACGAAGATGTTGGGGAGATGGGATGAATCTCAACCAATTTGAAGTTAATCCACACTGAAGTTGCTCCTAGTCACTGAAATACATTATTTTCCTCCTTGAACACTGTGAAGAGGATTGAAAGCCTCCATCACTAGGAGGCTTTTAACATGTATGCCATGCTATTTATCAGATGCCCCCATTATGCAGCAACGTACAAAACATGGCAATTTGCTGCTTTAGTGGGGCCATTTCTGTGCAATGACAGACAGTAAGGCACCAGAAAAGTTTTCTGCTTTATAGGGCTTTCAAAATCAGGTTTTTATAGCACAGGCATGGGGTTTAAACGTAGCAAAACTTCAATTACCTGCTTTTCTTTAAGTGCTCTGACAGTGCTTTGCCTCTCCCACACAGAGTGGTTTTGTTATGAGAGCTCTTTAGGGAGGAGTTTAACTATCTACTTGTAGTTAAGTAGCGTTTGTCTTTGCCAACACGTACACCCTTTAAAATAAGGCCTAATGTGTTTGAAATTGTTGTTGATTGTAAGGCACTGTTAGAAGTGAGTGCCATTATTTTGGACAGGAATGGCAAATACAGGACCTGGGAACACAAGAACTGTCTTACTGGGTCAGATCACTTTCCTTTTATTTTCTTCTTTAGCAGTTTCCCTACCGATCAGATGAAAATCCTTTGAGGATGACAAAGACTGGGAAACTTGTTAATCACTGAAATATTTGATGTATCTTTTTTTTCCTTGTTACCAGGCTTTAAATTCAAGAGAAATTTCCACGGTGATAAGCAACAATTGCTCTTTAAAGCCTTGGGGAATCAGAGTTTCCCCAAAGATTCTGCACATGAAAGTATTTATTTCTAAGGCTTATATGAATTAGATTAATACATAGTTGACAACTACTGAGGAGAATAGCCTTTAGAACAGGAAGTGTCGCTTGGCAGATGAAAGGCTTTTATTTTAAAAAAGCGGGATTTTAGTCATCCCAGAATCATTCTGATGTTTGCAGCTTTGGTTAAGTTGGTGAGATAATCTCCCAGACACCTGTTTACTGAGTGAAACCTCCGTTATAGAAGTCTTTTTCTGATGCTGTTGCTTATCTTTTATTGAAAATCCTTTTTCACAAAGTAGTAGAAACAGAATACTTTTCCACATAACAAGCGTAGCTGTAGTGAAAGAAGAAATCCAAAGGCAATGAACTGGGTGTTTGCTGGGTGGACGGGATCACCCTTTGAAAGGTCTATGTCACAGTCTTTATTTTCCTGAAAAGCGAGTTTGAAGATAAACAAGCTTGTTGAAATCTGGTGATGTATTTCTTTGCTCAGAAGTGAATATGACTGCCTTGGCAAGGATATAATTTGCATGCTGAGAGGTGCAATAGATAGAGATAGTAATGTGGGATGTCAGTAGTTGCTTGTGTGACTTGCTGTTATGGACAAAATGGATTGGCTTTGGTTTTGAGAACAGGTGACTGATTTATTTGAAGTAAATAGTCTGATGTTTGTTGGTATATTGGTTGTTCTGTGTTACCACAAATGCAGAGCTTGGGCCATGTTCTCTTGCTGAAATGCCCTTTTGGTGAAAAGAGGATTTGCATTTTTGCTTAAAATTACTTTGAACCAGACACAAGAACACAAGAGGCTGAAGAAACCAAGATTATTTTTTTTTAAATGGCTTTAGCTTGCTTCCAGTGGGGATGGGCAGGTGATCATTGTCTTGATGTAGTATAGGGCTGACTCACATCCTAAAAATCTGCACTGTTCAGTGTGCTTCCTCCTCTCCACCAGCAAAGGCAAGAAGAGCAATGAGAGATATTCCAAAACAGTCTTGGTTTTGAAAACTTTGTCTTGCAGGCATGTTAGTCTCTTGCATCTACCACAGATGCTGATCTGTGCAGTTGTTAAGGCATCAGATGGAAGCTTTGCTTAAGGCGTACAGGAGGGTAATTCCATGTAAAAGAAAAGGAAATGGTTTTAACTGTTCTCCTGATGCTGCAATAGGAAGGGACAGCTGATACCCACTGGTGAATGTCGAGTGGGACCATCCCCTGAGGCATGAACTGTGTGGCCCGTTCTGTCAACCTCCAAGGTTTTCTTTCTTTGTGGTTTTAGTGGCAGAGTGCTGGTGAAAGGCTGGCAAATACAAGTTCAGCTTCTTGCTTCTCTGGTGTAAATCTGTTGTCTTCGGTGAAACTTCCTAGGTGTGAAAGAATGTAGAATTTGACCCAGGAATCCATGAAGTGCCTGTATTTTTCAGGAAAAAAAGCCAAGCGAACACAGCAGCCAGGGAGTAGTAGCCAGTGCATGTGCTGGGTCTGCCTAAGGGCTCCTTTAACCTTCTCCGTGGCCATTTGCCTGGTTAGATAGAGGGCTGTACGCTCTCATAGTCATGGGTTCCCGGCAGAGCAATCCCTGCATCCTGTGACATGCATTCACATTTAATCATCCTAAAGAAAAACACACCACACATTAACCCCAGGTATAGTGGGTTCGTTTATTTTCTGCTTCTTGTATTCTTTCATTGAGGTATTGCAACATCCACTGCTGAAGCAAGCAGCATGTGATCATTGCTCTGAGGGGGGGAATAATAGCTACAAATTGTCTCTGGCAAAAGGAAAGTAGACTGGTCTAAATGACCTCATATCCACAAATCATTGCAATTGAAACTGTGTTCTTAAATTGTGTCTTAATTCAGAATCCTATTACTGTATCTATAAATTTATCAGCCCAAGAACACTAGTAAAGTCAAACAAAATGACTAATATGACAGGGAGTGAAGCGAATTATGCATGGTAGTACATTAACGCAGTAGGAGCACTGTCTGAATAAACACAGATCTTCCTTTCTTGCACCTAGTTAGCACAGGGCTATTGTGAAAGCAGTTCAAACAGTACTGATAGGTTATAGGATATAGGTTCTGTTCACAGGCCTGTTCCTGTCCTCCTGTGTCACCTCTGGTAAGTCTTTACAGGCGTTTTCTATATGCAACGTAGAAAATGTGAACAGTTGGTGAGCATCACTCTCAGGAGTGGGAAGCCTGTTTCAGTCCTGTTCCTAAAAGACTTTGACTTCCTCTGATGGAAGGGCTTTCAGGTTTGCCATGTATTATCAACAGTAATACGAATGGGAAAATCTTGATAAAAGAGCTGAAGAAATAGAGAAGGGAGGAGAAAATGTTGCATTGCTTTCCTATCATTGGGAAGAATTTCTGGGCCCCCAAAAGAGGGATGAATTACACTTACTGCTGACTGCTCAGTAAGGAAAATTATTTTTACCTTGAGCAGTTGGGTAAACTATGAACAGAAGAAAAGTAGCATCAGTATAAGACAGAAAAGCAAAAAACTGGCAATATTTAAAATAAAGATCATTTAGGTCTTCTGTGCACTTCCCAGAGCTGTTATAAATTAACACCACTGGCTTCAGCAGAGCTACCATGATTGATTGTTGCTTCACCAATTGCTGTGTACACAAGCTTTTCTAATCTGAGTCATCATTTTGGGTGTATTGTCTGTAAGGGTTAGAAAGCAAAATCCTTAGGGCAAGACCCTGTTCTTGAATGCTTTTATGAACTGCCCTCACACCCAGCAGGCTACAAATAAGGGGAGAAATCATAACCGTACTGAAAATAAGCTATTCTTGTGAGGTTAACTTTCTGAAAGTAACACATAGCTGCATGTGTATGCTGAGATTTGAAGGTAAGTAGGAAGCTGGGCCCTTGATTTCTATTTGTAGTACTGGTGAGCTGAGTGCATTAGGCAGCTTTGAAAAGGTTGGCCTGTGTGCATTGCTGTGTTTGTTCTGTAGCTCTAAATACTTTTCCAGCTACTACACCATTAAAGGATCCTTCCATCTGTTTTTCATGGCGTGACGTGCCCCATTTGATCTGGCAGAGCACTGTACGGCACAGGGCCGAAGCAAAAGGTGTGGGAGTGCTAAGTGTTTTATGTTACTCTGCTGGGCAGCAGCTAATCTCTAACTCACTCTAGAAGGTGCTGAACCACCAGATAACCTGATTTACAGGAGGTATGGAGCAGGATAAGTAAAGGGAAAGAGGATGAAGTTGTTATCTGTCCTGATTAGAGAAAAGAGGTGAAAAACAGTGGTAATTTTTTCCCCTCAGGCTTCTTATTACAGCTTTTGCAGTGCAGCTCATTGCACCTGAAGGGATGTAGATTGTAAACAGTGTTACTGAATTACCTTTGTCCAGCAAACAAATCAACCCAAGACAATGGATAATTAGTAGTGATAATAAATCTACAGATTGGAAGAAGGATAAAGGACAAATGCAGTGAGGAAAGCTATTAAACCCATCAGCTGAGGCAGCTTTATATGTCAGTTCCTAATGAGTATTGACAGCAGTGCTGTGTTAGGTAGTATTGAGAACAGCTTAAAACCTAGAGGAGGATGCACACGTAGAGTAGCACTACAGAATAGCCATAGCTAGAAAAGGTAGTTATGTTCATGACATCAGTGTACTGCTGGCTTGTAAATCTCATTATTTCAAAGACTAGATTGTGATCTGGCCATAAACAGCCATTTTGGAGAAACTGGTCATGGAAGAGGGGATCTCCAGCACTAAATCTGCCTGTTTTGCATGGAAGACCTATTTGAGCCTCCCTAGGGTGTAAACCACTCCTCAGAGTTGTCTGTGCTTGGCACTGCCCTCACCTGTTCTACCTGCTGTATATAAAAGAAACAAAAGCAATAACACTTTCAAGCAATTACTATTTAATTTTAGATATTGACATTTTAATCTTACCTTATGATGAAATAACCTTTAGTACCCTGGAATTTACCTGTGCTTAATTGTTGGTTTATCAGTTTTTAATGCTACGGTGTGGGGGTAGCACCACTACAAACGCAGGTGACGTTGTAATGACTAACTGAAGCTGAAGTCAACCAGAATATATGAGACCAAAGCCAGAGCTGAGTTCACTCTACGTTTTGCGTTAACCCATAATTCGGGACATATTATCCCAAGTACCTATTTTCCACGGTAAATGGAATGCTGATTTCTAACTGTGAAATGAAGAGTATGCTTTTTTTATACTGCTTCATATTTTAAAACTAATGCAGCTCAGAGTGAAATGAAGAGAGACAAAATGATTTGGTGGGATGCTCTTCTGGGCGTACATGTGTGACTCCAGATGTGAATCGCAACAAAACATTCTTCATTTCTGATGCAGCTTTGCATTACTTAAATATTTAAAAGTTATTTCACCGCACAAAAGTGTTTCGGTCGACATCTGAAGGGAGAAGAATTTGAAGCCCTCAGACTTGCTTCTGTTGTCTCATTATTTCATGTTCCATTTTCAGTTGAAAAGAAGGTTTCGACTTCAAAAATTCAGACCCACAATTTTACCTATTGCATGAATGTAAAAAATAACACAGATACAGTCTCTGAAAGCTAGATTTCCTTGTAGAGTGCCTTAAACCTTCTCTTTAGACATATATCTTGTATTCTGAGGCACATATAAAACTAAGTAGCTAATTCTTGCACTGTATAAAGAAAAGTATGCATCTCAGGCACTCTGGGTAGCAAACTGCTGTTTGTTCTCACCTGAGATACAGTGTCTCCATTCATGTTTCCATCTTGAATAAACAAAATGTAAACTTGCTGACTAAGATCTTTCAGACTATTCTGTTCACATTTTTCTATCTCTTTTTCAGTAAAGTAAATTATTAAGACAAGACTGGGAAATAAAAGCAATTCATTTGCTTATGAACGTTTAATCAGGGTTCAGAGAAACTGGAGAAACTCTTCCCTAGTCTTCTGTCCCAGCAAGGGGGTTTCCCAGTTATTTTATGGTGTTGGTAGGACCCATAAAGTCAGGTGCTAGGCCAGAAGTGGTTTGCAGAAGTGTTCAGAGCTGTGAATTATGGCATGAAAGGGTTTTATATATTTCATTGTCTCGTGTTTAGCCTTGTGAAACTTCAATTCTTACTGATTTTTTTGTTTTCCCTTCTATAGAATGGTTAGTAGCAATTCAATTTGTTAGTACAAATTTACAGTGGAGCAGGTTAATGAAAGAAAGGTAGTGGTCTAGTCCTTATTGTGCACTAATTAGGACGTCAAGAGACCTGGATTCTCTTCCTACTTCTGTTCAGGACTGACTGTGTTACTTTAGGCATGCTTACATCTTCACTTTCTCAGATGGCTTGTTTGTACTATACACAATTCGGGGAAGAGACTGGGCCGTGCTCTGGGTGCATCATTCAGTATAGTGAGCCTCTCATCCCCATAGGGCATCTGCGTATTGCATAATACAAGTGACAGTAAATCATACAAAAGGTGTTACACTGTGGGGATTATGGTTTTTGCAAGTAACAAAGTGTAATAGCACCTTGCAAGTGCTTTGTTAAGGTTTCTCCAAAGTAAATGTGTGGTTAAAAATTCATAGCAGTTATGTGCTATCATTTTTTATATTCTGCTTCAGTAAGCAATGGGGACATAGTCCGTTGAAGTACTCCTAATTGTCATTTACTAGAGAATATGACAGACTAACAGTAAAAGGGTAAATATTTCCCAATATAACTTTAAAAAGCATTTGTGATGTAAAAAATACTTTTTCAAAGAGGAGAATGTGTTAATGCTATTTTGAGAGAATGATATCACACTCCAGTTAGTTTAATTTCATTAGTCCTTAGCAGGCACTTTTCATGGATATCAGTGTCATACCAGAGGCAGCTGGGTCCTCCAAACAAATGACTCATTCTCAAAAATGCTAAGCTGGTGAGGATGTCCTTTAAACAGAGATTGAGAAAGGGTGCTTCTCACCAGAACAAGTGAAGAGGTCACTGGAGTCTGTGGTAGCAGTGAGTCAGGTTTGGTAAAGTTTTAAAAGGAACTGATTATGAACTTGAAATTGAAGCTACCTAGGAAAGAGAAAACAGGCACTCTTCCCCTGACCCTCTTCAAAAGCCTTTGAAAAAACGTGGTGCTTGAGAAACCTTCTGAACAATTCTATTGATGTCTCCAATGCAATGTACTCCTTCGTACTGAGAATAAACTATGGATTTGTTGTTAGAAGGCTGAGTCTGTGTTCCTTACTTTGGAAGTCATTTGCTGATTGACCATGACTGAGTCGCTGGAGCACAGCTTTGGAACCAGTGAACCAGGAAGAGACCTTAGACCCCGGTACGTTCAGGAGCTGAGCAGTGAAGTTCAATGGTGCTGAAGTCCATAGAGTACTCAGCACTGAGAATCAAAAGTCACAGCCTCCCTTTTGAAAATGTTATCCTTAACACCCTGATCAGCTGCCTGTGAAGTGGAATTCCTATCATGCAGAGGTCTTACAAGAATTAACTACATCGGTGGTATAATACTTGTAGGAATGTTCTTTGTATTGTGAAAGCAGGCATTTCCAAAGTGCGTGTTCAGTTGAATTCTGTGGGTTCTTTGAGCCAAATCCAGGGCTATCTCTGTGCGATTGTCAGCCTTCCTGGTTATGTGACAGGTAACACCTACATTTTTCTAGGTGCAGACTAAGACATGAAATCCAATGAGCTGAGTGTAGAAAAACATGAACTATATATATAGTTTATGTAATAACTTTATATAACCCAACTGTAAAACACATTTGGACTCTTGTGCTTCAGGCTTGTATGATTGAAAACTTTCCCTAGTATGTTGATTGGAAAAGTAGAAGGAATTGATGGGGGCCGTTGTAGGGGTTGACCATAAATGGAAGAGAACAAAGTTATTGCATCAGCAGTCAGCCAGAGAATTGCTAGCTATCAATGCTGCTTCAAGTGCTGGAGCTGAAGGTTTTGGTTAACTTTTGGCAAATGCATGTGCACATGAGTTTCAGAAACTTCATATTGAGGTATCTTGTTAAAATCCCCTCTTGTAAGTAGTTTCCCTTCCCATCCTCTTTAATCTCGGCAAACTAGTGAAGTCATGCCTGGCTTCTTTTCCAAATACGCTGCAGCACGTGTTGCCAAATGCACGCTGGTGCCTCTGTCTCGCGTCCTTCTGTTTTGAGATGCCGCTCTGAGGTGCAGTGTGTCTCCTGCTAGCTTCTGCTCTGCCTGACCTTTGCAAAAGCCTGTGCATGTGCAAGGCTGCTTAAAGATGAGATAAGGCACCTCTGCTTAATTTCTGTTTAAACTATTAGCCACTTGTGTGACTCAAGTTACAACGGTTAATTAAATCCTTGGTTACTTACCTAATTTGAAACAATGGTGGCTCGTTAAAAGATCATACCATATAAAGCCCAGACCTCCCAAACCAGCAGTAGGGAGGGAAATTTCATACTACTGGGAGTGGGTTTTAGTTGAACCAAGGTAATGTTTTCTGGCTGTCTGAAAAAGGCGGTGATCTGATGCATTAGGGAATCTCCCGGGAATCCTCAGTGTGATTATCTGACAAGCTGTTGGGTTCCAAGGCCACTGTAAGCAAGAAAGTGTGTGTGCCTGCAGGTCTGAATGGAAATGAGTATCCCTGAGAAAAATTGTATGACAAGGCTTTAAAACCTAGGGCATCTCTCAAAGCAGTAGTGACTTGCTGCAATGATACTGGGAGGGACATCAGCAAGTCATAGCTCAGGGCTTTGCAGGGGGGAGGATTTGGGATGGGGTGGAAGTAGGGGGAGTAATCCAAGAGTAGGTACCTGGCCCAGTAGGACTGTAAAATCTGATGTTTTTATCTGTATTGTTTTATTGATGCTTGTGGGGCTCATTATTTCAGACAGAAACTGTCAGATTGAAGTTTCTGTTTTGGCAGACTACTGCTCCTCACTTGTGGCAGCACATGCACAAAGAACTTAAATTGTTTATATGTTCTTATGGCACTTTACAGTCAAAACTGCCACAGAAGGCGTGGGGATGGTGGGAAGTACTGCTCTGCACTTAAGAGTTAATTTCTACAGAACGCTGAGCCTTTCCTATAAGGTACAGAGTGTTTGACTCCAGTTTTTGTCACTGTTTCCTTTGGGACCCCATTGGGGTCCTCTGTACTTTCTTGAAATCCCACCCTGCCCTGTATGTGCTGCCTCTTCAGAGGTGTGTGCTGTTGTGTGTAGCATTCTGTTGAAAAGAAAATTGCATTTCTGTAGACTTTCAGTGCATAGAAAAGCTGATTAATTCATAGTTTAGATGAGACTGGGTTAAAAAGAAATTCAGCATTTTTTTTGTTTGTATGGTTCCTGGTGTGTTACAAAATGTCTCTGTTAGCAAAGCTGCCAGGGGGTTAATTTGCACTAACAGTCTAATCATCTCCAACAACATCGTTTTGGGTTTTCATATTGCTGCTTAGATCAGCAAGACTAGAGGAAAGACGACTTGAGAAATAGCGCATATCTTAGGAAAAAAGAAAAATGGGGAGGAAGCATTTCAGACGTAGCCCTCTGCATTATCAGCTGTCAGGCTGCTTAAAAAGATTTGCTTTTTCTTACAAGCTCTGGCTCTTAAGATGTAAGCCTTGGTTTCCAAAGTGCTATGAGACTGAGCTCTTTGTACAAAAGAGACAGGCTCATTAAAGGGAATATATGGTACTTACACACCAAAGTCTGGAGCTCAATTCCTCAAGCTCCCTGATTAGTCGTTAAACAAAACACACAAATAGTTGAGGATCATCAATCACAACTTGGTTTCGCAGATAAATGAGTTCCTGGCATACTCGACCATAATGTCATACTTAGTCTTTCATTTGCCCCATGAGCGCTGGGGAAGGCAGCTCAGCCCTACAGGTGGTCGTTAGGGCACAAACGCTGGTGCTGACGAGCCTAAGGGGGTTCCTTATTTGGCTTGTTGGACATTTGTGGATCCTGTTTTGAGGAAACTAAGTTTTGTTATGGATTGCATGGCTGCTTACTCAGGACTCTCAGCTTTGCTATAGCTTTTTAAAAAAGTAGGTGCTGTGATGCTAATTGCTGGAGTTACTGAGTCACTTGGTGTGCCTGGTCTCAGCAGGTTGTAGAAATACCACCAGTAGCAACAAAAATATTTTTCTGCTTGAGGTTATGTCTAGCTTGGAAAAAGCCCTGATTGCGTAGAGAGTTCTTCCTGTGGAAAGGAAACACCAACCCCCAGTAGGAGCCTGTCACTTAGGAACGTACCCAGATTTAGTCCTGTTGAAAGTAATGAGAATATTCACAGGCTTCAGGCTGCTTTTTATGCCTCTGTATTTGAGACATTCATGAGAAGCCGTATTAGCACGAGCTTCTGCTTTTCTCTTCCATAGCAGCCTGATTACAGTTTTCCAGTAGAAGGGAAGGACCAAACCTTTTTGGTTTTTTTGTATGTACTTAGTTGCTGTTGGTTGTATGATGATGATAGCGGACAATGTACACTTACATGTATTGTAATATTGTTTTCTGAGACAGCAGATGATAAAAGGATGGTGTTAAAGTTTTAATTCGTTAGTCTACGCAGTACACTGTGAAGAGGATAGAGCTGGTCTGAAGAGGGAGGCTCAGGGCAAATACCAGAACAGAGAGCAGGCAGTGTTACACAAGTCAGCTGTGGTGTCAGGAGGGTCGCACAACCTTGCAAGTAACATCGTGGCAGCATTCAAGTCGGTGACTTGGATCCTTGACACTGGATTTTGATTTACTGGTGGGTACTGCTGTGCTCGTGATGACATGTAGAAGTGGTGATTCCAGACCTAATGAGCTCAACTTCGCAACAGAGTCTCTGAAGGGAAGTAACAGCAACCTTGTGGCTTAGGTCCGTTAGGGTCTGAGCCTGAGCTAGGTGACATTGAACTTCAAAGCAATTCCCCAGTGACTTTTGTGGTGAAGTGTTAGTATCTTAAATCAAGCTGTTCAAAGCCCTAGAAAGGATATTGCAAGCGGCAATCTAGCCTGGACAGAAATGTGTGAAGATGATGTGTAATCTCCCTTTTCTAAGACTCCAGGGTACTGCTTAAGAATTTTTCTCTTATCTGTCTGAGACAATGCTATTGTAACTAACACTGGGCAGAAAGATTGACATAGTTGAGTGAAGATTTTATCAGCTGGCTATAGACAGTGACAGCTGGTTAATTTTAATATTTTCTGAAAGATCTTTAAAGAAATCCTGAAGAGGTGTTCAGAAATTAATATGCTTCATCTCTTTGTGTTACTAAAGTATGGCTGTGCTGTCATCTGTAGTTTGCATTCTTTAATTTTCATAGCATCTCAGGTGGTGGGTGCTTTGTCCATTGCTATGGTAAAAACTGTTTTTATTTCTTACTCAAAAGTAAACATTGACATAAACCCCACTGTAATGTGTTCTTTTTATTCACCATGTACACCTAATGGATACCATAGCTGTGCAAATATGTCATGATTGTAGTGGATAGAGAGCAATAAACTGAAAGCCTAGTGCCCTGGTACATAACTGGTTTCGCCTTTCAACACATGCATAATTTTACGTCAGCTACTTTGACTCTGTTTTTACTCCTACCCATGTTTAATTAGGTTTCAAATACTTCAGGGTGGAAACAGTCCCTGACTGTGTGTTGGTGAGTGCTTAAGGGAAATGGGATCTAATAGCAGATGAGGCATGCTAACTTTGGTTTTGCTCTTAAACAGCTCCATTTTGAAGTTGAATTGATCACATGAACTTTTGGCAGTTGTTCAAAATCCCTCCTATCCTTTTTCTGAACGCTAATAGTAGCGTTCTCTTCCTGTGTTAGTACTTCTATTTTGTTGTCTTAAAAAACCCCAAATGTCTCATGAAAAGCTGTATGAAACTCTGGTAGCCCCAGTCCCCTCCACGAGGCTCTGCTACCCGGTTCCCTTCAGACTGCTGTTCCTCAAAATCACTCCGCTGTGTGGAGTGATGCAAATGCAGAACAGAGTGTTACAGTTCCTCCCTCGCAGTGCGGGAGGTGATTTGCTTTGAGTCCTAACACCAGCAGCCCCTCTGCCACCCCCACGGCGGAGAGCTGTTAGGTCTGGCTGCTCTTGGAAGGAAAAACGCTGTTAGAAAAATTCTTTCTGCAAGTGTTTTCTAGGGTTCTCCCTGCTCCCTGTCACAATTATCTGATAAATGTAGCAATTATCTTTTTTTGTTTAGAGTAAAAATAATAATTTTAAAAAATCTAATTTTTTTGTACAAGAAGGGGCTTGTATGTTCTGTATTATATTCTATATGCTTTTAGAGTGATTCAGATGGAACTTCATTAGACATCTTTAGAGCCCTCTTAAGTTCACTTCTATTAACTATATTAGGGATTTCCCATGAGGGAATGACTCTCTACCACCTTGCACTAAAAATCAAGCACAATGTAGTCTGATAGACCATCTGTTGGGAGTGATGACATTAAAAATGCTGTGCATGGATAGAAGTGTTTGCAGGATTGAAGCTGTAGCCCCAGTTCTGCGAAAAGACTATTCATGCACTTAGCTGTATGTGCTGTGGCCAAAGTTAAACATGTGCAGTAACTTTGCAAATCAAGATCATGCTTTATGAAATGCTTTTTAATCCTGCAGGTGGGAATGTGCTGTGTACTGCAATGAATATTGTTGAAAGGGGTCTAATTGTTTACCCATTTGATATGAATCAGATGATACTTTCCTACTTCTGCAGAGTTATTTTAAAGTAAAAGAATCATATAGTTAGCTAGGTTTTAAATGTTACTGATTATTCTGGTTTGGGAATAATACTTTGTTCTTCCATGTTAGTAAAGCTAATACCAGAAGGTGTCATTTTTGGGGGTGCCTTGCCTAACATTGTACAGTAGGCACATTAGGTAAGATGGCTCAATAGAAAGAGCCACAACAACTCTCTTGTTCTCATAGTGCTAAATGAGAGTGAGTCATGGCTAGATCTGGGCTGGATGTAAGAGCGATTCCTGGGAATGGGAAATGGTCAAGAACTTCTTGTTCTAGGAAGCTCTGATTGTCCAGAAAGGCAATGATTGTCCTGTTGTGTTGCATAATTATATCCGCCTCCACATATCCCACTGCTGTTTGTTTCCATTATGTCTTTTTATTTAAGTCCTAGCTATTCAAGGAGGAAATTTAACAGATTCATGGCAAGAGCAAGTGAACATCCGTGCGTCCTCTGCTCAAAAAAAGTCTCAATGGATAAGGAATGTTACTTTGATAATTGTTTAAATGGTGCTTAAGGGGCCCCCTGGGCTAGTTACATTGGCTCTGATTTGCCTTTTCACCAAATACTCAATTGATTCAGAGTCAGAAACATGAAAGAAGAGGGGGAAAATGCAAGAGGATTGTAGTAATTGAGTCTTTACAAACATAAGAAAATTAGTCAGTCCTATTAAAAATCACAGTTGCCAGTCATACATGTACTCAAGTGTTTGTTCAATGGATAACTGTTTTTATCTTTTATTTCTCTTTTCTGTAAATACAAAAAGGAAAGAAAAATAAGAAACACAAATTGAGTTTAACTCAGTCTGAGCATATTCCTATGATCTGAAAAAAAAAAAAAGGCAAACTATTCTCTGTTCCATTTTAGAGCTTCATCATTCAGAGCAGAAGAGAGGCTTGTGTAGGAATTCATTCCAGCTAGGTATTTTGGAGAAAATTGTACTCTGGATTGATTTTGGTAGGGAATTCTTAAATCCCTACCTAAGGCTTAAAACACCCTTAGAGAAGTGTTTCTTGTAAGATTCCAAATGAGTGTTCCTGACCTGGTAGGTAAACCTGATTGTGATTAATAGTCAGACTTAGGTTTGTTTTTTTTTCTTTTTTCCTGATCTAAACAACTTAATTGTCACCTGTGATTAAAAGTGACTCTGCAATGTTTGAGTCTGGAAATCCGTATATCATCAAAGCAGATTAACGTGGACAGTTGTAACAATTTTGGGGCAGGTTCTGTGAGTACAGATTGCTCATCTGAGTAAAAAGCCTTGCATAACCATACTTTTCAGATGGGAAGGAATTTTGGAGTGCTGTGTCTTCATGCTGTTTCAACGCTCTAGAAACAGGAGATCAGAACAAAGATGCCCATATAATATAGGGTAGAGATGCCCAGCTCGAGTGAATGGATAGGTGATTATAAACTTGGGCTGAATCAAGCTCCAGGCACACACCTTCATCACCATAAAACTTCCAGTTCTTAGACTAGTGTTTCCACATTATTCTTTCCGCTACAGTATCCTCTGTTTCCTCCTTGTCACAGTCCATCCATATTACTCCATTAATTACGGATTGGGCAAGAATCAGCCCGTCCTCTTCCTCCATCGAGTCTGTGGGTATATGCGTGCAGAAGGCTGTCTCTGCGTCGCTACCCCAGCAAAGAGCGTGTGCTGCTGCCTTCTGACCGCTCTCAAACCTAGCGAATGGCTTCACTGACCACCTGTCGCGCGAGCTTGAGATAGACTTATCACAAGTCCCTGAACAACGTTTGCTGGGACCCCTACCCTGCTGTGAAATATATTTAGAACAGATTTTCTTATAGGCACAAGCATGATGTTATGGCAGAAGTGTAACTGTCAGATGTGGATATGTGGAACAGAGATTGGGAAACAGCGGTTGTAAAATGTATGCTTTTTTCCACACTCCAGAGAGACAGGGTGATGCCTTCCAGCTTTTCCTAAGTTGAACCTTAATTCTTGTGTTTAACTTTTAGTATGCTGCTTGTGCAGATCCTGATGGGAACATTTCAGTTAAGCTTTATATTCTGATATGAGTAAATTTATGTAAGTGAATAAGTAAGTGTTGGTTGTGCTGGAACTTGAGATGTATATTGCATGAACACCCAACTGTTTGGCTAAGTCTTTCTTTTTCTTTCTCTTTAAGCAACCTATTCATCTTTTTGCTTTATCTGCACCTTCCACTCCTTACATTCTCACTGGAGAGAGAAATATGGAGATTGGAGCTGTAATTTCTCTTGTCTGATTAAACACAATGTGAGACTTGCATTTGATATGATACCACCTGAGCTGTCTTATACAGGAGCAATAATAGCTTTCCAGCATGCGATGAGAGGGGACAGAATGTTATCACAGTTCCAGTGTTTGTATATTACCTTTCCACGTGGTCAGGCTTGAAAATAATAATGGTGAGAATGACTCTGACTTCTCTGAAATAAGTCTGCTAGACAAGTTGTCTTGCTTATCCTTTATTGTAATAAAGTGAGTGTGTTATGTGTTTATTACATAAATATATACAAAAGTATGCTCCCTTGGTGCAAGCGGTACTAAGTGGTTAAAGCAGTAGGTCATGGAGTAAGATGCCATCCCCAGAGCTGCTAGATGAGACTGCAGTCTTTTGTCACTCAGGTGGTCCTTCCATGTCTCTCACGTCCATCGACGTGCTGGGGCTAGAACACTGAACTCACTCACAACAGATCTGGTGATCCTCCTGAGAGGGGTTGCGACTCTTCCATGCAAGTATACAAAGACTTGGGAGAAAAAAAAAAAGTGTGCTAGGTGTAATTTTTCTCTCTCCTATTTTCGCATAAGCTTTACTTGCAAATCCAGTCCTTGACCTACCTAAATACAAGGACTAGTTGAGGCCACCACAGACAGCTGCTAGATTGCCTCTGAGAAAGCACAATTTATAACCCTGTCCCCTCTGCACCAGGGAGAGGAGTTGGAGGTCTGCAGGCAGCACCTTTCAGACCACTCTGCGGCACTGCCAGAGGCAACGCACCTGTTTTAGCCAAAGGGCCTCCAGAAACTGCTGCTTTGGCTCATCTCTGCCACTGTGGCCACCAGGAGCTGCAGCTGTGAACCAGCACCTCCTCAACCTTTGCACTCCTGTGATGTAAATATGACACATTACTGATGCCAGTGAACTTTGGATCAGTTAGTAACTACTGCCCAGCATTATTATTTTAGCATACTGAGATTGCTTTTGGTGTCGGGGGAATTTATCTCCATTTGAGCATAGTCACAGCAAAGTTTGATTTGTACCTTTTTTTATTAAGTGCATGCTTTAGCATACAAAATCCAATGCATCCTTTTGTAGAGCCAAGTGGACTGTTGTTTTCTTGTTTGATTTGGCTCTTCTTGCTTAATCTGGAGCTGTGCCAAAGACATGAATATTCATGACACTGTTAAACAAGATTTTTATTGAAAACAAAAAATGGATCTGAAGTCTTTCATTTGTCATTCTGAACTCAGCGAGTGAAAGCCCTGTGAACAGGCACATTTATCAGTGAGGTTTGTTTGCTTATTGAATGAAAATTCATCAGGGCCAAAGAGTATATGACTGGCCAGTAAGCCTAATGTTAAGATATTTCTGTATGAATGTACAACATGAATATAATATATATGAAATATATAAATTCAATTGTACTATTTTATATATTATATTAATTATCGCTTAAGTATAAAATACTTTAAAAAGTGTTGAGCCTCAAGTAAGAATGTACAAGCAGAGGACAGATCTAGCAGAGTTAAGATAAGCTGATGTTCACTTTTTCCAGGGCCAGTGTTCATATCTGAAACCTATCTGCCAGGCATCTTGGCTGTCCTGCATGCAGAGGGCATCATCATTCCCAAGGAACACTTTCTGGAGATTACAGTGTAAATAGATGGGAAGGCAAGTGTTCAGCTAGCCAGTCTGCATCTTGATGGTACCGGGAGTTTCTACTGCTCTGAGTGACCCTACTAGGGTCAGCAGAGATGGCAGGGAAGAGGGCTAGTCGTGGTTTCTTCCTTGCCTGTGGTCTTCCAGATACTGCTTATGCTTTCACCACGCCGAGCTGATTGCTGAGTCTCTGTGCAATGGTTGAATGAGGGAGACATTTATTTCCTCTGTGTGTGTATATGTGTGTGATAGATAGATAGATAGATGGAAGAGGGGAAAGTGAGAAGAAACTAGAAGAGCAATATAAGTGCAAGGTAGATTTCTCTTGCAGCCTCTGGCCTGTACAAGAAATTAAATAAGCTTAGCTTTTAAATGACACGTGTTACTGATTTTAGATATCCATGCTCATTTATTTTGCAAGGTGAAACTCTCCTGAGAGCTGTTTCATCCTACAAAGCAGACTAACTGGCATCTTTTCCTTCCATGCACATTATCTAGGAGAACAGTGTTAGGAGAAAAATGTCTGGGGATGTGTTTGTACTGTGAGGTATGATGGGACTTGGATCCTGACTGGGACCTTTTTTGCCCTGTTACAACTTTTTTATTAATACCAACAATCCTGTGTTTTCATGATGCATTTGTAATTCACAATATTCTGGTTGCCCTGATCAGAACCTGCTTTCTTCTGAACTTTGTTGAAAAGCCTGTTATAACAAGGGGTTTCATCCAGAAATATTTTTCACGTGATATGTTCATTTTAATTCATTTTAAACCATGAAATTCCCAGGTGTGACCT
The DNA here is from genome assembly GCF_034638445.1 of Ciconia boyciana. Taxonomy (NCBI): domain Eukaryota; kingdom Metazoa; phylum Chordata; class Aves; order Ciconiiformes; family Ciconiidae; genus Ciconia; species Ciconia boyciana. The sequence goes on from NC_132948.1 coordinate 11,708,096, forward strand.
TTCCACATTGACAAAACTCTAAACAGATAGTGTTGGAGATGGAGGAGAAAAATGGTTCTTTTCATTAAATGTAATCATCTTGGTTCTTTGTAAAAATAACTTTCGCCACATGCTCTGTTAGTCCTGTTGCAATCAGTGATAAATTCTTACTATAGATATTAGTAGCAATTATTTCAGGCTAATGACCTCGCCCATTTCTGACCCAGGATTTTTTGGGGTGTTGTGATAGTACCATAAAATTCAGCTCCTGATGCATGTAAATGCTATATAAAGGTTACAGTTAATGACATGGATCTCAATTGATCCAAAATCTGATCCCGTGACAATTTAAATCCATGTCAAATCTTCCATTGGCTTCAGTCAGGACATGATCAGGTCAACAATTGAGTACTTGTGCTAAGGACTAGTAGCCTGTAACACCACACTTCAGCTCCTGATTATCACGGTTTCCTCATTCAGCAATCAGTCATACTGTTAAAAACAGATAATTAAAACAAGACATGTCCAGAAAGAGAAGAAACTTCTGAAGTGCCAAACTGCCTATGGGGTTGTTCATATAGGAGTGCTAATGAGGGCAGAAATACAAAGAGTGAGGCTGAACGGAGGCAAGAGAGATCTGATACAGAAGTAAGCTGGGGAAAGCACCGCCATAACTTTTTTGTTAATTGTACGTTGGTGGAGGTCCGTAAATTTGTTAGCAGAAAATACATGGAATAAGTGAATACAGTTCTGGAGTACAGTGGAGTGAGCGTTTATCTCCTTGTGGTGGGTGGGCCTTATAGCAAAGTCTAAATTCGCTGTTGCTCACAAGCAAAGAGTTAAAGTCCTTTTACTTGCAATTGTAATTTCCTACTTCTGGATTTGGAGGTCTTGTGTTCGGTCCTGCTGAACAGTCCAGTATGGTGCCTTGGCAACCTGTTGCCCAATGTGTTAATTTGGGTGAGGTTCATTTCTAAAAATAACAAGACTGTTGTCAACAACCCAGAAGTTTTGTGTAAGCTACAGTGAGACACGATTTTTTTCAGATATCTTAAAAAATTCTCATCCTAGCTGAAGGAGGAGGGCTAGAGCTAATTCCACACAAAGAGCTTGGGAACAAGAGAAAAAAATGCATCAATTCGTGTGCAAGAAGAGAGAACAGAAAAGTGCAAGGGATCATAGATAATTCAGAGGTGAATCCCGTTTCCCTCTACACTAAGTTATATGCCACTGATTTTTTTCCCCGTTGCTATGATGGCAGTGCAATAGCTAAAGTTTGCATGCAGAACTATAGAAAGGCTTGGGGCATCCTGCTTGGAGAAGCTGTGTGCAAGAAGTGAAGGTGACTTTTGAGCCCTGGCTTCAGAAACCAGGGAAGCCCTCATGGTAGAATTGTGGGAAAGTATTGCTATAACAACAAAGTATTTGCTCTTAAAGAGGGAAAAGTATGTAGCACCATCAAAGAAGGACAAGGATTCAAAGGGAAACATATGTCTAAAACATACGGGTCAAGTTTATTTGAAAGGAAAATTTGTTTGCTTTTGATTCTTTATAACATTTCCCATGGAGACTAGCAAATATAGCTGCCACATTTTTGGCAAAGGGGATCTTATCCTAAACCTGAAACACTTAAATATACATACTTATGTAAATATGGTCTCTATTAGTTTCAGCCGTGTGACTTCTAACTCCTGCCTTTTGTAGTTAGTTTTTTATTTTCTCCTGTTGGCTGTATTTTAAGCTTAAAATGGGATTGTTAATAAAAAAAAAGTTGTTGTTGTTGCTTTTTTAGAAAGAGAAAGAAGGACAAGGTGATTAAAAGACATTATCTTCAGTGGTTATGCTATATGTGCAGAGGTCTGTAGGAGTAGGGGCACTAGTGATAGGCTATACTATAAAAACTTCCTATAGGGTGCAGTGAGCCTGAAACCACCTGAGGTTTGTAGTTATTGAAAGTCATTATTAAAACTGGTTGGCTATTACAGAAAACATTTGGGTAGCAGTAACTTAGGAATCCTCTCTGGCTGTGCTTTCCAAAAAATATCCATTAGCAGAGTTGAAATTTGAAGGTGGGGCAGGATAAAGTCAAATCAGGCCCTATTCACTGAACCATTCTGGTTCCAGTTCCTTTCCTGGGCTGGAATAAAGCTTGTTTTTTTCCCAAATACTGATGCTGAACACCCACTGCTCTCTTAGATTCAGTTCACTTTGTTTATTTTTAAATAAACATATGACACACTCCTTCCTCAGACAGGCAAAGACCTCTTGTTGATGTCAGTGGGAGCTTCACCACCTTCAGGATGAGAGAGTAGAGATCAATAAAAGAATGCCTGAGAGCTGGCCAGGCTTATAGTCCACTCTTCCTAAGTGTATGGTAGTTGGAAAAGCAAACAATCCACTGAGACCTAATCAAGTTAAGTGCATTTAAAACACTGATTGTGACTGTCATCAAGGGATTACAGTCAACAGAATTGATACAAACCTTTCAAAGCCTTGGTGCAAAAAGATGGGCAAGCCCATAGCTAGAATAGCCTCTACCATGCAGTAGAATGGTTTCGGTCTCCTGGTCTGTATTTTTCTTACCTTGGTGCTTACTGAAATAAAATGTATATGTATATATTTGTATACAAATACATATTTTTTTTTTTAGAAACACCAAAAGCAGACTCTTAATGTAAGTATATAAAAGGCTTATACCTGTTCCTCAGACATGGCTTTTGGACCCCCTATCAACATGCTGTCTAGCACCTGGGACTAGATCTAGGCAAAGAATAGGGCTTATAAATCAAAGCACTTGCCTTCCCCTCCACGCAGATGCTCTTCTTGCCTTTGTATGTATGTTGCAATACTTCTAATGGCTGAAACAAGAGATAGTAGTGACAAACACAGGGAGGATTGCCAAGGTTGTCTTGGCATTGTTTCCTTTCTCTTTCTGGCCCAAAAAAAGGGAGGGAGAGAAAGAGCAGAGGCTTTGGCTATTTGCCAGTTTGCTTAGTGATTTGCAGACAGCAGACAGATCTGCCTGTGAAGATGGATGGTTGCAAACACTTATTAGTATGTAGTGCCAGTGACAGATCTCAAGACGGTCGTCTGTCTTTCTTGCGAGAACATTGGTTACCCACCTTTGGTAATGAAGTGACTGAATCTTGCTGTTCTGACTTTTGACAGTGCCTTGTTGTAAGCGGATATTAAATGACTCCTAATCAAGTTAAACAAGGTATGTATTCACAGTGGGGCTCTTGGTGCTTTGTATGTCCTAAAATCTAATTTTGTCTTTGTTATTTTTGCAGGACTATATCCATGATTTTGGGTGACTGATAAGGGAGTAAACGTGCACAGATTGTGTTTTACACATATTGAGATAAAAATCCCTACCACTGCTGGGTGGCTTTACCCAGAAGGAAGCATATATATTCTTTAAATATTTCCTCACAGCTGGTGCTAAACTCGAGCTGAAAGATTCAGTAGTCTGCCATGGAGGCAATGTTTGTGTGCGGATCTCATGTAAAATGGAGTTTGGTCTTCTGTAGTGAACTTAGTGAGTGCTGGACTTTGGTTTTACAGATCTTGAAGTCTCCTGAGCTCTCAGAGTCCAAAGCGGCACAACTATCAGCTGTATTTGAAATTTTTATTACCCTGAGTAATGGAAATCAGTTTTCCTCCTAAGAGTGAATTCACTTTTAGGGTTCCTTAGAGTTGGGTCTCATCTTGATTCACTTTAGTTCAGATACATACATCTTAAAGTCATAACAATAATAACAATTTCATTTTGTCAGGAGTCAGTATTGGTTTTCAGCCTTTCAGCTAAAGACCGATTTAAGAAAATTCATTCCTGCTAACATAAAAGATATGAAGAGATTCTAAGCTACCTCTAGGAGCAATAATAGAGGATGAAGTATTGTAATGAGCCTTTTCTAGTGAGACTTCTCTCCAGACATACCTAGATTTTGCTTAGGAAATATGATTTCCATAATAATTTAAAATCTGTCAGACTCCGTTCTCAAGTCTTGTTCTGACTGCATTACACAGTAAACCTGAAGGATGGTCTTTTTTCAAGAATGGCCCAGGATAATAATAGTATCTTTCTCACAGAAATGGGTGAAAGAGTTTTCACAGACCCTGCCAACAGTGTTGCTGGCTCAGAGCATTTCTATTTATCCTTCTTTTCTAAAAGCACTGAATTCACTTTCAAGTTTGAAAGCATTAAAAAAAAAAAAAATCATCTGAGACCCAAATTTGATGGTGCACTTGAAAGATCCAGTAGGCATTCCAGATACATCTTGTATTTGAGTTGTTTTGAATATTAAGCACCAAGATGCCAAATTACTAGATCCTGGCAGTGTTCCCATTTGCCTAGCAAAGCAATCCTATTATAATTAATGTGGCAAGGCTTCTTTATGTAGGAAAATATTTATGGGATCTGCAGAGACCACAAAATGAACCGTAATAAAAGAATTCTGCCAAGTTTGGCTATGCAAATTAGGGACATATGGTTGGTGTGGCTGATGCTGGCAAAATCCTTTGAAGGCTCATTTATACATTGTCTTACTGCCATCCGTCATGCTTCCACATAGTGGCAGGAGATGTCAGCAGAAGCTGTTGCTGCACCTTAAAATAAACTTGGTGTGTGTTCTGCGTTCAGGTGAAAGACCGTAGCTTAAAGCAAGGAAATCAGAGTAGAAAGAAATAGTAATGTTAGGCTTTGTTAGTATCTCTCTCTGTTATGTCTCTGTATACTGTATAAGCACTTAATACAAATAGTTTTGAATTTCTGACTATACTAACTTCTTTTGGAAGTTCTGGGGCCAAACTGATATATAAATCTGCCCTAAATGTGGAATAACCCCAGTAAAATCACCATGAAAGAGAACAGAATTTGGTCTAGTATGTCCAGATTAAATAAGTCATACTGGAAAGGCAATTAAAACTTTAATTTTTGTGTTGATTACTTTAATGCTTTACTTTTTAAAGTCTGTCTTTAGAAGAAATAGTACTGTAGATTATTTCAATTTTTTTTTTTTTGCAGCATGCAGAATAGCTAGTGAAAAGCTAGGTTAAAGGCTGCTCAAAATTACAAATGCTTGTAATTGTTTATTTTAAAAAACAGTGTTTACCTCACTGGAAAGACATCGGCATTTGGGAATGTGAAATGATGAGAGATGTAAACAGAAACATCCTTCATTGTCAGAGGAGCTTTACTACAGAAGCATGTTCAATCAGCACTGGTTCCTTCTCATTAAGTGGTGTCACTTAATTACAGCTCCAGGTGAAACAAAATGATTTGCAATAACCATGTCAATTTAATTAGCATGATACAAATATAAGCCTTTTTTTTGTCTCATTGCATAATGCATGGACATGACCTCTTCAAATGTATTTACTTTTATTGACACTTTAATTGGCTGCCCATGCACTGTTTCTCTATGCAGTGATTTCCATAGTAACAAAAGACAAATGATTGTGACACTCAGACTAGGAACCACATAAAATTACATTGCTGGCCCCTTCCTACTTCTCTTCCCAAGGGGTGAAAGCATCCTTAAAAATCTGTAGTACAAATAGCAGAATAAGAGAGAAGGGCATGTAGTACTACCCTACACTTAGGCTTGTATATTCTAGCATGACCTAGTAGGTAAGGTACAGGGTCAGACGTAACGAGGTCCCTGACAGAACTTCCTGATCGCCCATGTGGGAGACATTGCAAAGCAGACATACTGCTGCTCTCGGAGTATAGTTTAGGCATATGTATTTCTTTTTTAAAATCAGACATGCTTATAGCTAATCTAGCATTGTAGCATCTCTTCCCTCTTCTCTAATTTTTTCCCACACTGCAGTTTGTACATACTTTTGCTAAGTCTTTGAAGTATAGGGTCATGGACGATTTCACCTCTTAATTTATTTCCCTGTGCCATAAGAAATAGACAAGCTTGCAAAATTAAGGAAGTCTAAAATTTAATTTTCCATTATTTAAACTTTTTTCCTGTTCTTACCACTGGACAGTGCAAGTCAGTTCTGTTTTTCGTTCTCTGTGGAAGGGTTGCTAGACTCTACCACTGTATGAGGAAACCCTAAGCTCCCCCTTCCAACACCAGTTTTTATTATTAAATCATGATGAAAACACATCTATTCCCCAAGAAGCTGAATACAGTATTGAAAAACTCAAATGCAGGTTCTTTTCATTAACTAACTTTGGACCGGTTTTGCAGAAGGTTATCTTTTTGAGATGCCTGAAGAGAGGTTGTAAGTTACCCAACACAGAATGAATGTCCGTCTCTTCTCAGAACTGGATCTTGTATTACATCCTTTTCCAGATTTTTAGCTGTCTTAATACCTGTTAAAATCTGGGTAGGTTTTACTGTGATTTTGGAAGTAATCTTTTTATGGCCAATGTAAGACACTCTAACAGGAAGAGTTGTACATCATGTTCCTTTAGTTTCTCAGATGAGGTATCCCAGGCTAATAGTCACTACAGATAACTGGTCTTTTCTTAAATTACTACAAAATAGTTGCCAAGTCTATCTCACAAAATTGTTACTCAAAAGTGTGAGCTCAGAACCGAAACATGCTTCTATATATTTACTAGGATGATGATAGGAAAAGTAAGTCAGGACTTTTTGTCACTCATTGCAAAAATTACTTTCCTTCTCTGAGCAATAGAATTTTGCACTGTGCCCCGAATGGTCAGTGTTTCTCTTCTGGCTAGAACTAATTTTCCCATTGCTCAGTTAGAAGTAATTTGAAAAGCCCCCATTTTCCTTCAACTAGGAAAACGCTCTGAAATGCTGTTGCAAAAGCCAGCAATACAGAAGCAGGTAGAAATTCACAGAAAAGACAACAAATGTGTAAGAGACCAACCTGCATGTTACCATCAGTTCTTCTAATTACAGGCCAGCAAAAGAAAATTTTGAGCTGAACTTTGCCAACATTCACCCTATAACAATCAGTCTAGGATTAGTCATGTCATCAAAATATAAACAAAAATAATTCAATCATCAAAGCAGTAATCCCATCTGTATGGGGCATAAACACTAAGAATAAAGCGATGTTGTCTTTTAGAACGACTGAGCAGGATTGTGTGTCACTTTTGAGTCCAGTATGAAAGCTATATCTATGTACAATTTCTAACAAGGTTGAAAACTACAATCAGAACTTCAATTTGTGACAGCATAGTGCCAACCAAAGTGTTTGGCCTGTGAATCTGATGTTTTCAAGTTGGAAAAATCTTGGCTGGAAATTAATGTGTCTAAAGACTAGTTTTGTTTCATAGGGTACAGATAAGGTTAACATTTGATTAGTTCATACACCATCAACATAAAAGGTATGAAGTATGAATATTCTATTAACAGCTTTGAACTGAACAAATGACCATGTCTGCTAGATTGCAAGCAATATATTTCACAATCACAGAAAACTATTCTGTTTGTAGCAAAGGGTGATATGTTATGCCAGATTCGAGTATTTATCCTTTTGCAATACCATTCCTAGGACAGTTCATGGTCTACCACAGAAGCAAAAAATGGAGGCTGGCATTGTAAATGAGAACAGAAAATTTAGAAAGAGTCTGAACTCTCTCTCTGCCTTATGATTCTCTTGAATGTAACGAGATATGGTTAGTCCATTTGAATAGATAAATGAGGGTTCTACCATATATGATGTAAGTATAGAGTGTATCAGGAGAGAGCACTTTTTCCTCTAATATTTAAAAATGTCCAATTCTCATGATAGAGGCTGATTTTTAGGTGAGAATGCAATCTAAAGCCTCACTAGCTAGCTATGGTCGTTTAAAAACTCTTTCTTGCTCCTTTTCAGATGTAGTGTTTTAATGTCATATTGTCTTTGATACCTCAGATCTTTTATCGTCTCAAAATCTTTTCTGTAGCTGCAGTTCTATAAACAGTTCTGCTCTTGCCTTTAATACTATTTCTGTGAAATGCTGTATAGCTCCCTCTTTCCAATAATGGAAAAAACCTTCATTGTTGTGGTGTTTATAGCTCAGGATTATTAGGAGCTGAGTTTGGCTGAAATTCTTGGCAAAACGATGTGTTCAGTGAAGAGTACAACTTTGAGGCAGCCAAAGAAATTAATATGTCAAATTTTAATTTAAGAAAGAGCTGAACAACCTGAAAATGAAACAAAGCATTTAAGTTTATGGAGGAAAAAAAAAAAAATCACTTCATCCAGTAACATTTTTTTCCTGCCTTCTGGTAAGCAACCACCCCCAAAAGCATTCTATGTTGACAGCAAAAATTTTGCCTTTGTTAGTGGTTTAGTCTGACCAGCAAACCCCAAAGAACTCATGAAGTTCTATTTCTGAGCTTTAATTTTTTAGTGTCCTTTAAAAATGCTGTGAGTTCTTTTTGCCACTTGAAGTATCCTACTGGGGCAACCACAGTCTTTGCACTTGTATTCCAGCTGTTCCCAGACCATAAGTGTCTTATGCACTGATTTTTTTTTTCCCAAGTCACTTCCTGTTGCCAGATAACAGTTAGTTTCCAAGTGTGGTGGAAACCAATTGTCCTTGAATAAGGAAGACAAGATTACCAAGATCTCAAAGAGAGTCAACAAAGTTTCCTCCATTTCATGTTTATCATGGAACTAGACTGAAACATGAGCGACACCTTTCCAGGGATGCTATGCAGATATAATTTGGGCCAGAAGTCACTGGCTATGCTAGGTTCTCATGGATTATGTCTGAAAACAGTTACTCAATTTCTTTATCATTACTGAGCATGCTTTTTTATTTTCCCACACTTCCACTTACAAATCCCAATGACTTTTAAAAATTATTTTCATGTAGTTGCCCATCTTCTGAAGTATTGATGGAGTTGCAAATAAGCAGTTATTAGATTTTTACCTGCCTGATTTGGTCATCTGATACTTGTAAGCAGGAGCTGGTTAGATGGAGAATTACCCATATACACCTGCGTAGACAGTTTAACTGTATGTTGACAAGAGTGCCTCGTCTGACAAACAAGCCCCATCACTTGTGATTGTGTCTTGTATTTGATGATACAGATGTATGAGATTTGCCAATTAGAGATAAAGTTATTGCATTTTCGTATGTGTAACTTGTGCGTCAAATATGCAAATACGTGCCTACTCCCTGTTGAAGGATTATCCCTTAAGACCAAGTTAATAAAAGCATCTTCAGATAACAAGTATGAGTCAGACAAAGTAGGTGCTCTTTGAAAGAACAGCAGCACTCTTGGTCTCACAGTAGTTTGCTTCCTCTGAAGTTGGCACTGGCATTATTCTACCCTGCTCCAAAATAATTTTGCCCTTTGCTTAGATGAATAGAAGGACTAAATGACTTGCTTATGGTCTCACAGGACATCTATAGAAGCGTGAGGACTATGAATCCTCTGATGAAATGTTTTTCCTGTGTCTCCAAACCTGTCTTCAAAACCTTCTTGAGTCCTCTAGAAAGCAATGCATAGGTCAAATAATGGCATAGGAAATTTTCTTTTAAAGATGAATGATTTCTGTATTTATTTTTGTTCTGGTTTTGGCAGTGTCTCTTTCAGGCTGGCTTAACCCAGCACTGTGTTTAATACACAGACTGTCAAATGCTCTGTATTATGCATGATAGTTTAGTAATGTGCAATAGAGATTAAGCTGAACACAAAAGGAGTCCATTTCATCTAGGTTCCCCAACAAAATTTGAAAATCTTTTTTTGGAGAAAAAGATTCAGCCTTCTCTTGCACTTCCTTTTATACTTGCTTGCAATAAAATAATATATTGTGTATGCAATGGATGCATTGCAGTGTGGTGTTTCTGTTCCTTTTGAAGAGGTGCTTGTGTAAATTTTGATGGGTTGCATAAAAAATTGTAGATTATTCTTACCCCCATGTGTCTTTGTGGGTGTAGCCATCACATAGTCCTTCACTGGCTTTTTTTCATCTTCCTCTGCACACTTTGCTCAGTGGGGAGCTAGCTGTATCTGCACTATTCTTTTCTCCTGTGTCCTCTAATAATCAGAGTGCCTGGTGGCACTGTGGGCTAGAAGTTGCTTTTGGGTTCAGTTCCATTTCAGAGCTTGGCATTCAGTTCATGGCCTTTCCAAAAATAATATGACTTATTGCAGACTATGCTGTTAGTCTTTAAATTATTTGAGTGATGGAGCTAGGGATAAAAGAAAGGTAGAGAAGTATAGTTAGTTTGACTTTCCATTCTGGAGCTGGCAAGCAGGGATTTCTCCTGAGGTGGCTATTACCCTTCAGTATTGTCATGTCTGAACTTGTGTACCAGACCCATGTGCGTTCTGTGATGTTGAATGATTTTCAGAGGTAGTATGGTATGTTAAAAATACCTAGGTGCCTTCACACACATTTTCTTAAGTGAGATTAAGGGAAATCTAAAGTAATATCTTGATTCTTTCTTGGTCATTAGAGTTCTTGACAAGGGTGCTCACCAAAGTAGAGAAAGTTCTGACATACCAAGAGGAGAAATCACAACACAATCTTTGTGATGGTCCACGTAATCCTTTTAATAATTTTGAATACCTGAGTAATGTCCTATGGAGTGCTGGTAGTTGATAGCTTGTATAAATTGGGGAAGAGTGGTAAATCTTTGATAGGCTCCTCTTTTGTCAAGAGCTCTGTTTACAGTGCAGGAGAGTCATTCAAGTGGTCAGGTTTCCTTGGTTTAAGTGGGCTTTGAAGTATTATTTACTGTTTATGAGGTTGGTACTGTTCTCAGGACAGAGAGAAAAGTCATCCATGGCTCTGGGTCAGCGTCACAGTAAGCAGAAGTGTTTCTGTTTCATGGTCTTCCAATTTAACTGCTTTGCAGTCAGGTCAAAATTTCATTCTCCAGCATCAGAGCACAGAAGGACAGATTCTGCTTTCTTTTTGCATGCTGTGATATTACAGACTTTAAAGAGCTTTGGGTGAGGCTTTTGTGAAAGGGACGTATTAGCAGTGAATACAGATAAGTACAGCAGGTTCTGGCTTAAATTAGGAGATTGGTCTGAATAGTAAAGTGATAACTGGGGTCCAGTGTTTACTGAAGCTCCAGATTTTAGACCAGATGTTCATACAGCTCTTTTAAAAAAAATAAAAAATATTAGGGCCAAATTTCAAAGCCCATAGCAAGACTGGGAAAAATGGAGGAAGTGAGAGAGCTGGAGAGAAAATTGAGGTGGAAAAAACCAGCATCTCAGTGCTGGATGGAGACAGAGATACGGAGAGCAGTGTCTTCTTTCATCACAGATGTGGGTGTTTTGGTAGAGAAATAAATAGCATTTCTTTTGACATTTCCTCCTTTGATTTCAAAGTTCTTTGCAATCAAGTGGGTTTATATTATCATCAGCATTTCGGAGAAGGATGAAGAACAGAGAGGTTAAGAGGCCTCGTCCAATGTCACACAAGAAGTTGGTATCGTATCCAGGAATAGCTTCCTATCCGTTGCACCACGCTGTGACACAATGCTGCTATATAGAGAGGAGCTTACTGTGCATCTGTGATACATTATGCAGCTGCAGAGAGCATTCAGCATTTGAGATTGTAACAGCACAGATAATCTAAACATAGAAGAGATGGAAAAAGTCAAGTGATAAAACCTGCATCTTTGTAACCTCTCCCAGCAAAACAGCAAATCAAAATTTGTATCCTAGGCAGTGGCATAAAATCTCCTAAAACCTGGAGTCAAGCAGTTTCTGCAAGAACAAAAAGAAGCAGCATTAAGTAGAAACCTCAGTAGATGCAATGTGCATATTCTGGTTCAAACATTCTCTTTCTAGCAAGACAATCCCTAAAATTAATGAACACTAACTCATTATGATGAGGCAGGGTATAGAAATGCTAAGTGAGACATTGCCTCAAAACCTTCTGCAGGCATTAGAGATTAAGAGGTCCAACAGACAAATGCATAAACTAGTAAATAAAATCTTGCCTCCAGCAAAGCTAGGCTTCTTTGCACCCAATAGCAAATTGCAGTCACAGGGACATGATTTGCTCTGCCACTGTTGGGGACTGATGAACTTACTATGTCCAAAAAGTAGAGTATTAGAAATGAGCAAGAGCTTGAGGACCAGACATTGCCGAACTCAAAGTGTGTGTGTGTTGCATAATGTATTGTGGTCATATAGAGAGAATATTTTTAGATTCCTATTTATCTTCCTGATGAGTGGTTATTTCCTTTAATTACAGATTAAATAAACCAGCTCTGCTACATCCACTCAACTTACCCAAACTCTTCTAATAGTTTTCTCTTTTTTTTCCTACAAGATTAATTTCTCTCTAAAGGCTTTTGGTGGCAGTGAAATAGGGTGACAGCTCTAGGATGGCAGGAGATAGGTTGTTCCACAGCAAATTACACCCTTTCCTCAAAGCAGGTGATTTTTCTCTATTAAACACAAACATTTGGAAGTCTGCTTTTGTAACACGAGTTTGTTAATACCTGCTTTTGTAACAGATGAGTGTAGAGAATACAACCTATCTTACAACCTATTTTGTATATGAATCATGTTAAAGATGGAACCATGCAATTAGTCTGCAAGAGAATTGTCTTGATACTTACACATGAAAGAAATCTAAATGCTGTTACTTCAGCAGTGTTATGTTGGCACATACTGACCTAAAATCTCTACAAAATTTACTTTTGAGTATTCAGACCAATGCCATTTTATTTATATATCTTTCATGTGGATTTTCTTCTTTTGGAAGGCAGGGCAAGTTTCTGCTGTTTTGTGTAGTGGCCATGCTCGAGCCAGTAATACCATCCCTTAATTACGTTACCAAACTGGCACAAATGAGAGAGAAAAACATAATGCAAGCTTTTGGACAAGAGTCATGAGATGAAGATAAAGCATTTCCTGGCTCCCTAATGGCTTTATTTCTTTTCAAGGGAGAAAATATACTTTTATCAGCTTTGAAGGTCAAGTAGTAAAATACAGAGGTTAAGCAGTTTTACTTTTAATTTGGATCTGGTATCAGAAATTCCCATTCAAGGGCTGGATAGAGCAGCATAAGCAGCCAGTTCTGCCTGTTTATGGTTCTCAGCACTGGAGCACAAGTCAAGAGATCAAATCATGTCAATAGTTTGGACCAGTAAGGAATTCTGTTGTTCTGTCTCCTTTGATGGTGCTGTTATCTGGCTGTATATATTTTTATGCAGACACGGGGAAAAAAGGTTGTTGTTTTTCCCTCCCAGTTACCTTATACTTTATTATTTTGTGTGTGTGTGTGCTTGATTTTCTGTTCTGTCTCTAATAAGCACACACCCCCCCCCCCCCCCGTTTTTTTTTTAAAAGAAATATTTGTAGTCCTGGTTGAGCTTCATCTGGGTAAGTTTTCCATCGTTTCTTTGTCTGTCTGCTACCTCAACTCTACCTAGTTGGGGCTCCTCCTTTAAAAGTCAGAAGTTCAGGCCAAATTCCAGGAAAGCTCATAAACAAGCAAACAACATGGTAATACAGCAGGTTTGTTGGTTTTCACATCAGATTCCAGTCCACTTAGAAATGATCAAAAGCTACAAACAGATGTAGTGAGATTAAAGCAGCAAAATTTGAACTGCAGTTCCTTAGTACTGCAGTTGCTTCTATTGGGAAATATGTAGCACTGGTGACCGTTACTGCTGCGTGCCTCGTGGAGGGTGTGCAATCCCTCTGTCCGCCCTTCTCTCCGCTGGACTCAGAGATGGGATGAGGGAGTCATCTAGTACCTGCCTGAAATTTGGGACTTTATCTTATTTTCCTGTCTTGCTACCGAATTCTGTGTTATGATGAGCAAATCTCGAGTCCCTTTATGGGACTCATGGGTTGGTCTGTTAACATGACACTAGTAAACTGTTTAATGAGACTGGTATGGGACTGAATCTATTGATGATTGTGGTGATAAGGCCCATATAAAGTCACTGTTATGGCTAGTTTGTTGTTACAACTCTGGTATTAGGCCAAGAATTGGAGAATGCAGTTGCTCTTCCTGGATTTGACACCGGCAAGAACTATGGCAGTAAAACAAACTTTCTTAAACTCATATTGGCTTTCCTGCTACCTCTTATGCTTTGACACACTGTCCGTTCTATTTGCTAAACCATTTTCCATTAAGCTTTCTATTTGTTCCTTAACTCTTAAATGTATAGTGCAAAATCCATAGGTTGTAAGGAAACCTTACAGTAAAGGAGCAGCGTATTTTAGAAGGGATTCTTCTACTCCTTTTTTAAGCAGCCTGTGATTTCCAATGAGCTTTGCAAACATATGCAGGCTGGCATTCTGGCAGACTAGTGTTGTTAATAGATGGCTTATCTTGCTCTGGGAATGACCCATAGGTTCCTTTGATTATCTTCCCATTTTTTGTGGGTGTCTGAGCATTGACCTGTGGCTCTGTCTGGGTGGTTCAAGACTGTATCATATGATTAACCAACCCACGTTCAGTCAAACAGTTCTTGCTCTTTTGCTGCAGGGAAGATTCCAGCCATTTTATGCCTGACACATAGCTGTGCTTATGGACCAGTACAAAAAGAAAAGAGAAAAAAAAGAGAATTGAGAAGCAGAGTTGAACAAAGAGGACAGCTGGGAGTAAACCAATCATGTAACCTATCCTATTTCAATAAATTTTGAAAATTCTGCTTATTGCAGCTAACCATAGCCATAACAGTTTCTTTGATAGTTGAGAATGATCCTGGTTTTGTACAATAAAGGGTCTGTCATAGTTCTGGTATGCCAGGGAGTTCTGAAACTGCTGTAATCTGTAAGAGCTATAGGACTTGAGCGCCAGGTATGCTGGGTGATGAGCAAAAGCAGAACTGAAGTCACAGTCGGGGCCGCAGCACTGAAAGAGTGTTTCATACCCGACACCTGGAGCAGCACTGAAACTGTATTTTGACCTTGGAGACCTAGTACTTCAAACAGCCATAACAGCTTTCACTTCAAGTATGGCTAAATAGTGTTAGAAGCTCTCTTTTAGCTGGTGTTACATGTTTTGGTTTTTAAATAAGATTATTTAGACTCCTCGTAGAAAATCATTAACAAATGGCTATCAGTTCCTTAATGCCTTCCATTACATGAAAAATATTCATAGAAATATTGTACCTTAGTAGAGGCTTAGGGGTCCCAGACAGGCTTTGCATACTGAAAGACAGACTCTGTCCTGAAGAACCTGCTGTAATTTATACCCCCCCACCCCCTGACATTACAGAATGATTTATAGACAGATTTGGGGATGAGGGGGAGAAGTGTAAGAAGTTTAGAAACCTAAGTAGTTCTGACAATAAAGGGGGGCTGTGTTCCTGTGTTTGTGGTAGTGTGGGTGAAAGTTTCCCTTTTTGTCCTGGTTCATCTACTTTTTGCTCTGTGCTTTGTAGAGAGGATCTTTAGTTAGAAGCAGGATGGACTTTTTTTCTGAAATTCCATAAATTTCTGTATCAGCCTCTACTGTTTCCACTGAGATAATTCTGTATTAATGAGGTTAACTGAAAGTGCAGTTGTGCAAATTCAGATTGTCTCTGGTGTTCCCCAAAGACTCCTTTAAAGTTGGGCTTTGAATCTCTCCGGCTATCCTAAAGCAAATACTTTCAAAACTCAGGGCAGGTCTCTATGTTAGTTTCCCTTCTTTGCTTCCAGCATTCAGCTGTTGAAGATAACAGAGCAGTGGAGGAAAGGAAGAGGCAGCCTTTAGTAACTGAACAGGAGAATATATAGATTATAGAAGGAAAATGCAGGAGCATTTGAATCTCATTAAGATTGCATGGTTCGGAATCTTTGGGTTTCCTCAGTAGGAGGAAACCTTGGCAATTCTGCAGACATTTGAAACAGAAAATTCTCCTACCGTGACGGTATGTACTATTTCACTTTTGCAGTTGTTCTACTTACCTTCATCTGATTCCCATTCAGAGTATGATACATTAACGCCTGCTTCACGCATTTCAGAACCAAGTCCCAGATCCCCCAAAATAATGAAATTGGCTTGAGGATAATTTTTTAACAATATGTATTTGGATTTGGGTTTTTCTTTGGAACATATGAATTTTACATGCTGAAGCATGCCCAACTACAAGGTTCAGAAATGTATTTTGAAAATTACAGCTGATATTCTGGTGTATTCATACAGTGTTTCTAGTGTATTGAGGGAGACACCAGATATTACAAAATACTGATCGCTGTGACTCAGCAATACTATCCATAATCTTAGTGTCTACTACAGAAAATGACAAAATCTGCTCCTAAAATATCATCAAAGCAACAGTCACGGCCCTGAGCAGCAGCTGCTACAACTGCAAATAAAGCACCATTGAGAATAACTCATCCTCTTTTATAGAAAGTTTTTTAAAGAAGGATGCCTGTACTCCTGAGGAGATGAGGGGTTTACTATATTCCCCCTTTTTACTGTATTCCCTGTACTATGCTCAATTTTATGTTTAGATAGGAGAATGCTTCTTCACCCGTTATTGTGCTGCAGAATAACATGCCTCTCACTTGGTCTCTCCATCTGTTGCCCTGAATTGCCAAACAAATATGGCTTTTTAGTAGCTTGCAATCAGTCATTCTTCATAGATGCCCCAAATATACCCATTTTTCTTCCATTATTCTCTCAACTGAACTGAGGTGTTATCTGAAGGTCATTTAAGGACTTTTGCTGTTGTTCAGTGGTGGGTTCAATTTGAGAAGAGAGTAATAATAATAATAGGGCTTGCAATAGAAGCACCTGGTGATTTTGGTTTCCTCAAGATCCTACAGAAGAGCAGCCAGTGTCCAGTGCTGGGGTGGTAACAAACGCCTGGGGCTGATAATACCTAAAGCAGCGACTGTTCTGCAGTGAATATTATGTAGGGTCTCAGGGGCTTGTGACGGGGAGGCTGGAATCAAGATCAGAAATTGCCTAAGTAGCAACACGTCTCCTTCCTGTCATGTTGGTTTGAGTCTTTTCTTCTCGAAGCATTTCACAGAAATGTGTATTAATGTGTTTGTTAACAGTTTATGAACAGGAAAAAGTGAATCACGAAGAAATGTATAAGCAAAGGATCTCTAGAATCAGATAATGAGTTGCCCTGGATTGGGCCAGTTAAGTCTTCATTTGTTTGAGAGTGTCTGGGTATTGAGTGACACCTGGCACTTCAACAAAAAAAGTCTGTTAGTTCCTTAGAAAATACTTTTGGGAGAATGGGATTTTTCCTTTTATTATTAAAGGATGTTACCTTGAGAATTCTGACACTCTGAGGATATGATGTGTGTACTAGTTAATAGCTCAGTTCAAACTCCTTCATCACTAAGCCTAATGCTAAAAAAAAACAACCCACAAACCAAAACCCAAAACAAACAAAAAAACCCACCCCCAAAACAAACAAACAAAAACCCCAAACAAACAAACAAAACCCCACCAAAAACAAAAAAACAACCCCCTCCCCAAGATCTGTTTCTGTTATTAGAGACCAAACTCTCTTCGTGGATGTAATGTTACTACTTAGTCAGTGGAATGCAGAATGATTGGCAGGATATTTTTAAGGACTTACTTTAAGGGCTTTGTACAGGCTTTCAAGGAAAAAGTTCTAACCATTATTTATTTTGAAGATGCTTTTTAAAGACATAAAACCCCAACATCCTACATTTACAGACGTTTAGCCATTTCAGTTAATGCCTGTCTCAAAGACTTGAAATGTCCAGAGTACAAGAAGCCCAGCACCATTACCTGTCTTCTGATTTCATACAGATCTTGTTAAGGCATTGAACTCTCAGCAAGGGAAGAAAGGCTCAATATAGACGCTGCACAGATTTCTTACTGTTCTGAGAGGTGAGCTGCTAACAAAAGAAGTCACCACTAGGTCTATCAATTATGCTACAATACCCTATTGATACAAAATGTGAAAGAAGAATCCTAAACCGATGAATTGCTGCTTCTCAGATGTATCCAGAGGTTCTTGTGCCTTGCAAAATACTTCTGTTGCTCCAAAGGCTACCACATTCAACTGGATGGCCATTGATTGCAGCAAGTTTTCACTAATACTTTTACATCTGGGGAAAGGGGATGTGAAATGTACTGTGACTGGGAAAATAACATTATGTATCGACTTAGGTAATTTCAAATAGGTACAAATGACTACTTCTGTAGTGCAAGATCATGTTTTGGGGTTTTATTTTTAAGTATCAGAATGATACAGCAGTAGGGCGGGGGGAAATCCTCCTCCCACTGCCTTCTCATTTTGAATTTCAGACACTTTCCCCCACTTTTATAGCAGCAGTATATCATATTTACAACATCTAGCATTTCAAGGTTAGATGGCCAAGTGTTGAGTCAAGAAAAAATTGCCTTCCCGGGGATACTCAAATATTTCAGTTCATGTTTGGAAGACAGCGTTGATGTGCTACTGGTTGATTTCATTTCAGAAATGGACAACACAATGATTCATCTAGACAGAGTCAAAAAGCTGATCTCAACCTTAGTGCTTGCTTTTCAAACATAGTCTATGATCAGATGTCTTGTGTGCAGGCAAGGCATTTATTTATATACAGTGCTGCTTCTGGACTTTTCCAAGTTTTTCAAACCAGTATGCCACTGTATTTCAGATGCATGTCAGCAGGCTAAGAGTCCTCATCAGGATTTCCTGTATATAGTGTCACCGAGTTTTTCTGTTTCAGCTACGTTGCTGTGTCTTCATACTTACTGTAGGACTTAAAGCAAAAGACCAGAAGAGACAAGGAAGTAAGGCTGTTGCTGGAGGGTACTGAAAATCAGTTTCCTGGGCTGGTAGCCTCTGAGAAGACAGCATGACATCCCTGGGCTTGTGTGGCCTGGAGAAGAGGAAAGATTGAAAAGGGGGCCTGGAGAGGCTGTAGAATTTTTGTTCTTGGAGAATTTCAAAACCCAACAGCCCTGAGCACCCTGGTCTGAATTCAGTGCTGACCCTGCTTTGAGGAGGGGACTGGACTAGATGTCTCCCAAGGTCCCTTAACCTGTATTGTTCTGTGGTGCTATGGAAAGAATCCTAATGAGAATGGAGATCTGGAGAAGGTGGAAGGGGAATGTAAGCATAGATGTATAAAATCAATAAGAGAGCATAAAGCTAACTATAATAAAATATGGATCACTTAAGTACTATCTATCTTAATGCATCATCTTTTCTTTTGCCAATTAGTGTAAAAAGTAGATCAGCAAGTCAGACCAGGAATTACCAGTGACTTTTGCAAATAATTCTGACCCTTTCTTGCTTTTCAACTGTCATGCAATGGCTGTTGGCTACCACATTTCCATCCTTTTTTTTTTTTAAATCTCTATTACTTCTTGTCAATAGAATTTTAAGGTACCTATAAAGATTTAATGATCTCGATGTCTTTTCTCTGGCTTTGTGTTTCTAATTTTAAGTAGTTCAGTCCAAAACTCGACATTTCCAGCACATAAAAGCCTCGCTTTGCAGCAGAAAAATGATGGGCTTTTGTCTCCCTGCAAAGCCCCTTGGGATATTGGTTCTTGGCTATCCAGGACACAATCCATCACACAGGAGTTCTGGTTCCTAGTGTGCTGGTAAGGGGAGGCCAGTGAATCTGGGCTGCATCCCTGATGAAGAGGTAACTGCATAGCCGTGACCACATCAGTAGCTTGTGCTGGTGGAGAGACAAAGGCTCCCTCAATTTCCCTGGTGAATCTGCGCCTGCATCATTTTTGTCTTCATACTGCCTATTCTCAGAGTTGGCACCAGTGCCTACACATAACACCCCCTGTACATCATTCTTGGTCCTTGCTCACTAGGCAGCAGAGGATGCTGTCGAAGGCTCACCGAAATATGTGCACACCTTGACACCTAATTTGCAGCACCCTGGCTGTTTTGCAGAGAGCAACCGTCTTGCTTCCCTATCATTTGTGGCTTGGCCAAAGAGTATAATTGTAGCTTATGCTGCTCTTCATGGCCTGAGCTTGATTTAAGCTGTTATAATTTACAGGTTTGCTCTGTTTCTTTGAACCATTGATGGCAAGGTTTGGTGATTGTAATTACTTTTTTGGCTTTAACGTTTTCTAGCAGTAATTTCAGAAAATTCAAAGGAGGCATAAACAAGTAAACGTGACAACTATATTATTGCAAATAAACATGCTGTAAAAGACCCATTGTATGTTTTATGCCTTCAGTATTGATGTTCCTTCCCAGTGAGAGGGATATTTTACCCCACAATATTTAGTACTTCTTTTTGAATATAAATAGTTGTGCTCGTTTCTGCTAATATTTATATATTCACATATCGAAGCAAGACATTTCTCAGATAAAGGCATACACACCTGGCCTGATTCTGTTACGATTAAAACAAAAATGAGGCTAAATGATGCATTGTTAATAACAGAAAAATTCTGAAGTAATTGAATAGACTAAGAAAGTATTCAGAGGGAAATTAATACTTTCAAGGGAAAAATAATATCTTAAATTTAAATCTCCTGAAGCTAGGAATTATTTTATATATAACCTGTGAACTAGACCTGTAAAACTACTTTTCAGGTAATAATACGGTTTCCAAGAATACAGCAGAATTCAGAACAGGCTGGACTCTGTGCAAACAATGATAATTTCCAAGTTTTTGTTAGGCAACATTATAGTGACTTTTGATTAAAAATTAAATATATTATTTTAAGCTTTAGCAGGGGCACCTGTATGGTATTTAGAGCTATCTTCATGCTTGCTCTACCCTCCTTAAAGGGTAGACCAATGCATAAAAAGGTTAAACAACTTGGTTGCAGGGTGAGTAAATAGCAAAGAAAGGACTAGACCACATCATTCATAGTCCCCAGCTCTGACTAGCAAATGTATAGCTTCCCTGACCTGTTTGATCAAAGACGAGCATTCCGGAACTATAAACATGCCAAGCTATGCTTTCACTGCAGTCCTCAGATCAGTACGGATGTCGTACCTTTCTTGCATAAAGCTCTGAAAATGTCATAGATTGAGACAGTAGATGTCTTCTTGCACCCAGCCAAAGAAAGCTGTCAGTCTAGAACCTGCAAACTTATCTTTTAGCATTTAACTTTTGAATTTTAAAGGGATTTTCTGTTTAAAAATACTTTGTGCAAAAATAAATACAATATTATCTTATTAGCAAGAATGTTTTCTCTTTAAATTTGCATTAGCAGGTCGGCAACCAACACAATCATCAGTATCCTGTTTTCCTGCAAAGCTGTGCTGAATAGTGCTTTAAATTATCCCATCTTAAAAATGGTGTACCTTTTTTATCAGTTGAAAAACCTTTACAAGCCTCATAAGAGTCCTTGAAGCAGTTACCTTTGAACAATTACACCGGATTGTTATAAATTTTCCATATTGTTTTTATTGCGTCTCTGAAGTGATCTGGGATTTTATATCCCTACTTTTTCATAGGGTCTGGTTCTCCTGACAGATGCTTGCTTACATCTCCCAGGAACTCTAATGAGAGGCAGGCGTATGTCTGATTTGGAGACTAGACCTCTTTATGCTCAGATTGCATTTATTCTTTTTTCTTCTCAAACATTCCATGAAGTTAAAGAAGAGAACTAGGACAGCCTTGTTCCATTCCAGCTTGTTCCAAGCTGTCCCTTTCCTTCACTCCTCCTTTTTTGACATCTCATCTTCAGTGAATTGCAAATTAGTGAGACTAGTTTGTACTTACATTTTGGCTCCTAAAAGAATATTACCTAACAATTTGCAAAGTTGAAATAATAACAATAAGCTGATAGTGCACTTAAGGGATTAGATGTACAATTCATCTCTACTAGTCGGGGGTGGAAGGCTACTGTCTTTACAGGTTTCCATATACCTACTACTTTCTTTACCATTCTACTCCCATCCAAGCATTAAGCAGCCATCTAGGAGATTTAATTGTATGAACAATAAGAGGTGGTTCTTAATAGCTTTTCGTGCACCCTAGATAAACAGTCACTCTGTGTGTGCAGATTTTACATCTTGCATACACAACAACAAGACATGTCTGTACCAGACTTATCACAGAATTGTATAGGTTGGAAAAGACGTTTAAGATCATCAAGTCCAACCGTAAACCTAACACTGCCAAGTCCACCGCTACACCATGTCCCTAAGCACCTAATCCAAACGGCTTTTAAATACTTCTAGGGATGGCGACCCAACCATTTCACTGGGCAGCCTGTTCCAATGCTGGACAACCCTTTCAGTGAAGTAAAATTTCCTAATATCCGATCTAAACCTCCCCGGCACAACTTGAGGCCATTTCCTCTCGTCCTATCACTTGTTACCTGGGAGAAGAGACCGACCCCCACCTCTCTGCACCCTCATTTCAGGCAGTTGTCGAGAGCGATAAGGTCTCCCCTCAGTCTACTCTTCTCCAGGCTAAACAACCCCAGGTCCGTCAGCCGCTCCCCATCAGCCTTGTGCTCCACACCCTTCCCCAGCTTCGTTGCCCTTCTTTGGACACGCTAAATGTACTACATGACATACTACACAGGTAATTTGTGTACGTGTGGCAAATCCAAGGCATTCTGGACTTTTTGGTGTTGGCGGGTAAGGACATAGGAAAAAAGGGTTCAGTTTGCAGCTCTCCTGCAGACTTGGGCGAGTTAGACAAAGTAGTTAATCTCCTGGGCATGGTGCAGCACTCTGTGTCTTTTGGCCTTAACACCTTAATGGGCAGGTAGAAATTTCTCCTCCTACCAGTTTGTCTAGTGTTTTGATTGTGACTGCTGCCTCTGGGCATATAATACTACAGAACAAAAAACCTACCTATGAGAGCTGGAAAAAATGCTGTGATGGAGCTGATACATAGGAAAAGTCCAGCAGTTGTGCGGGCAGCCTGTGGCAGAGCTCCATTTGATACACAGGTCTCATGAGACCTGGTTCTGTGGTTTAACCCTACCTTTATCTCTCTTCTAAGTGCTTCTGATATTAGAGTAGTTGCAAGAAATCTAATTAGCTAATGCTTGTACACTGTGTTCAGATCCTTAGATAAAAGTCTGCCTACATGCATGCGTGAAGTGCCAAGAGATATAGTTTGTGAACTTTTGTGTAGCAGGGTATCCGAGATTAACATGGCTTGTGATGATGGGGTTACTTCCAGTTTTCATTTTTAGGCATTTGCTTATTAAAAGGAGTAAATAGCTGCTAATTAATGCGAGCTGTTCATTTTTCTCTCTTAAATACCTTTGTTTATGTGATCTGGGTTGCTGAGACTGTCAAGAACTGCTTCTAAGTTAGATCTATTTGAAGGATAGTATGTAGTAAGCTATTCAAGACTGGCTTTGAGTACCAACTCAAAACCAGCAAGTTAGAAAATCCCTTATAATAATGAAAAGGTAGGAAAAATTAATCACTTAGTTTCCATTTCTGTGCATCTGAATTCAAATCGTGTCTCAGCACAGAAGCAAACACCATTGTTTTGCTGTTCAACATTGGGGAGGTCATGCATTCTCTGTGGTTGGAACTGTCTGCTCAACAGCTCTGTTGGGAAGCTTGTAGGCTTGGCTGTAATGCTTGCTCCCATTAATGCAAAAATTCATTAAGAAACTAGATAGAAAATGCAAAGCTTCTGTGCTACGTAAATCCCCTAATCCTATTTTGAAGTCTTAAATAGTGAATAGGCTTCAGGCTGGTGGTGTGTAAGGGAGTGAATTTCACTCTAGGTGAGTTAAAGGCTCATCAGAAACAAGCTAGGCTTATTCTAGTGCAATTCTGCACCATTCATTAAGCTTATCCTGTCCTGAAATGGGGAGGGGAAATGATTGCCCAATTTCTAAACCGTTTTTGGAAATGCCACATCATCCAACTAGGTTCACAAAATATTTGACGTTGACACGCTAAAAAAATTTGATCTCCATCTTATAAAAGTTGCTGCGGGTGTCATGAAGGAATGACAGTTTCATAAATTGAGTAACATGCAGAATAAGAGAGAAAATTACCATGTCAGTATCAGTTGTAACCAAAAAAAAAAAAAGTAAATATTCTGGACTGTTAGAGCTATCAGAAAGCTCAGCTTTCACTATTTGTTTGTGTCTGGGATTGCACAATTGGTTTGGGAAATGCCTCTGACCTGGAGTCCTTTATCTGTTTACATGGCTGTGGAGTATGATGAAGGAAAGCTTTAAGTTTTATCAATACTATCTTACCCAGGCATTTCATAGCTGAAGTGGAGTGGTCTTACTTTAACTCTGTCATTTATTTGCTCTTTGACCTTTGCTTGGAGAGTCCAATAAACAGGATATATTTCCTGCTGTAAGTGGACAGACTCCCAACAAATATACAAACCAGTCACTTGATAACATTAGATTTCATGGTGTACAAGACAGCATGTGAAAGGAAATCAGGTGTTATGTGTTCTGTTCCTTTATTTTCAATTTAGTCAGTGTGTGACCTTGGGTAAGTCATTCAACCTTTTTGAGCTGCCTGCCCTCTACAAAACAGTGCTAGCGTGGCTTGGATCGTAAATAAAAATGCTTTTCCTGCCTGCAAGTGCTACACCTTTGATAATCATCTATAAATAATATTAATATGGATCGTATTTGAATTAGAACCTCAGCAATGAAAAGTCAGCATCAGCACCAAGGATCACCCGTACTCCATTCCCTCTCCTTTTTATTTATATGCATTGGGTTTATCAAGCACCGTCAGGTAAGACAGAAATGCTGAAATGCACAAATGCCTCTTAATATACCCTCCAGTTCTCTGTTTGCATTGCTGCTTCCTGCTGAATAGAAAAAATGAGGTGTCTATGGACATTTTATACGTGCTATATGCTCTTGATTTTTCCTTGTTCGATGCTATTTATACAATCACAAAGCATTTTATGAGAATATGTCAATCTTATGCCAGGGTAATGGACATTCCATTACTTTATCTCTGCAGACGTCGTTGAAAACATGAAGTGTAAAATCAGATTCATTACCTAAATTCTTGGAAGGGAACAGGACATTAATCGCAGCTTGGCTTGTTAAATTTTGTTGTTCATTGTCTCCTCCATTTAATTAATTATATTTCTGCTTCCCATTCAGAAGAACTGCACATGTCCTTTCGCATAGTGATACATACCCATGGAATCTGGAGTTTATGCAAAACATTTTTTGCTGCCAAGACATTTACAGAATATAAATTTTTTATGCTTTGCTGTTCACAAGACATGTTTGCTGATGCTAACTATTCTACATAAGGTACCACATATACATATGGTATAAATACAAGCTCCTGATGCTTGGTAGTATATGGGAATCATCAAATAGGTTCCATGCTAGATATTTCTTGAGGAATCTGATGCTAACAGTGAAAAGAAGCGGGGGGGGGTTGTCACTTTTCTGTATTTTATTAGAACCAGTGAAGAGAAGGCAAAAAAATAACTTTTCAGTATTTTATTAGAACCAGGAGTTTTGAAACCTTGAGGAGTGAAACCTCCATCCCAGCTTTTTTGCTCATTAGTTAAGTTGTTCTGTTACAGGTTATGCATGAGCACAGACAAGTATTCTTTCTTGGTGTTAGATAAAGCATGGACTTTACTGGTGCTAGATGGGATTCTCTTAACTCATAAATATGACAGTGTAGTATACCTGGTGTTTTTTCATGAAACTTTTCTTTGTTTCCTGGGGACTGAACAGTTCCAAAAGCCTGTCTTTTCTGCTTACTTTGGAGCAGCAGATTTTTGCCACTGTAGCCCTTGCTGTCTCTGCTCAGTACATTTTTATGCAGGTTTTCAGACCTTGAAGACTGAACTCTTGTATCAACGCAACACTGTACCTAGGAATAACTCATTGTCCTGAATGGTAGGGTAAATCTCTACAGATGTGCTGCAATTCTGACATGACTCAGACAGTTCTGTGGCCTGTGATACCATTTCTTTGAGTCACGCTGTGGCATAGCTGTGTGCCCAGAGCTGCTGGCACAGCTTGCTTCTGAATTAGGAACACACCGTGAGACATGTGGCTCTGTTCAACACATGCAAAAGATGCTCTGGGCTTCTTCCCTTTGTTGCTGTTCAGATTATGGTTCCTACCCAATTTTATTAAAGAAAACATAAACTGTTAACTCATTGGCTTGGAAGAAATAACTCCATTTAAGTTTGTTTCATGTGATAACTGAGTCCCAGTGAAAACTGAAGCTGGAAAGGTATCCATTTGATTTCTTCTTAGTTTTTGTGGAGAAAAATACAGAGGCAGTATCTCTAGGGCCTGTGGATCACTGTGTGTAAATTAAGATCTAGAATAAGAGATGGTGATGTGTACTGCAGTTCTAAGTGGTTTGATGTTGTATCAGACTGTTTGTTGCAAAACATTCCTCTTCTACAGCATTTCAGAGACCCCCAGTTCTCTCCATGCATAGGTTTTCAATCAGCCACTCTGTAAGTGTGAAACAAGAAACCAGAAAGCACTTTCCCTTGAAACTGTTGACTCTTGAGTTTGAAATCAAAATAGACTCAGTGGAAGTTAAACTGTTCGCTTGGGCATTTCCTAACCATTCAGACCCATTGCACCACTGTTTTCAAGAGGAGAAGCCCTCTTGAATGTCATGACCTTCTCACTGGAATAATTTTTTTCCAGGTTGTTCAGTTTTAGGCTTAGCTAGGTACTGCGACAAGAACGGAAGAAGATAAATTTTTACTGAGCATAAGACAACTGTGATGCTTGTCCAGGACTTTGCATCAAAGATGTTCAAAAGTAAAGGTAATCTCAGTGCCTGAGGCTCTTCTGTAGTCCTTGTACTTACAATGCTTATCGCTCCTCTGCCCTAAAGCTCTTTACTAATACTGACTGAAAGACTGCAACACAACTCCGAGGTCAGGTAGTGAAACTCTACCTATAGGAACATGGGGAAATTAAGGCAGAGAACTGCCTAAAGCAGAAGAGATACTGATAGCTCTGTATCTTTGAATCTTAGAGCAGAGGTTCAAAGATCCAAGATGTACTAGTGGGAAGCTTTAAATCAATATGGGCTAAGACACCTGTGTCTACGTTGGGGTCCACTTGTCTGTCTGTGCAGTGGTAATAGCCAAGGAACCAGTGTGACACCCCCTCACAGTTATTTAACTCGCCTGGAGACAAGCTCAGTTGAATTTGTAGAATCCTAAGTCTGCTCCCACCATGCTTTTTAACATCAGTGTTGCTAACTGTCACAATTTTCTACGGAATTTCAATCTTGGTGATTATTTTTAAAGGAGCATCCTCTGCTGCAGTTGTGGGATGGCAGGAGGATTGCAACTTCCCATTATAAAATGAAGTTTTGAGCCCTTACATTTACAGAGGAAACTCAGAGAAATTTCCCCAAGAATTTGACTTGAAAGGACAGGCTCAAAAGTGGAGAACTTGGAAGGAAATAAAAAGAACTCCACATCTCATGAGTTTAGGGATCCCAGATCATTGTCTTTTGAACAGTAAGATTAGCAATATTATAAAAAATTTATGTGATTTTTGGGTGCCTCTATTTTAGGCCACCTCCTGTGAAACACTTTACAGGAACATGTGCACTCATGCCATGATTTCAATTTTATTACAGAAGCAGCAATACCAGAAGAAAATCTCTCGCCCAAGGCATATTCCATATGTTACTTCTCAGTGCTTTATTTTTCAGGCCTGCAAGAGACAAATGCACTTATTCCATTAATAAAGCCTGTGACTTAAAGTGCAGTTCCACCCTGGAAAAAATAGAAATGTGGGGTTCTAAGTTCATTTTCCATCAATAGCTTCTACATTAAATTTCTTCAGATTACAAATGAAAAGGTGGTGTTATTTTTCAGCCTGTGTGCCCGTAGGCCTCAGCCTTGTCTGTGAAAGCAGCCTTTTCATTCTCATATGGAAATCACAATAAAGAAGGCACAGATCAGCTCACATGCTTCGTTCCGCCTCTGCAAGGTGACTTCATATTTTTGTAAGGTTCACATTATTTACAGCTGCTACAAAGCCTCATTTAACATGTATATAGAGGGCAAATCCTAATAATTAAAATATACTATGAATATTCAGCTAAGGGAATAAAAATGCTATTTCCCTGCCTTTCTTCCCTCATTCAACTCCATTTGTAAAAGTTTTAATACAAATGTATAAATACAATAAATTGTTCTTTTAAACCCCTCTCCCATCCAGTAATGATTTCATAACCTCCCAGTTCTCAACTTTCTGCCTTATCACTAAAAAGTAAATCTCCCCATTACCGTTCACATGATGGATTTATTGCTTTTGTGAACCTCGCATTACCCTTGGTATTACTGCAGCTCAGCTCACAGTCCTCGTTTTTACCAGAAGCTTTAGACAAATGTCATTAGCCAACAGAGGATCTGGCATGCACTGGGGAAGAGGCATTCATCCTGGGGCCTTAAGCTTTGTGAATGGCAGAGGTATAAATAAAAAATAAAAAATAGGTCATTGGTCTTCCAAATGCCACCCTTGCAAACAGAGGCCGGGAAATTCCAGCTAGAAGGGCTGCACAAAAAGGCAAAAATAAGCATCTATTTCCAAAGAAATTCCAAAATACTGAGGAGTTTTCAGGGGTCAGTGTGGAAAGTCGTCATTTTGAGGGGGGAAGGAGTAGAAGCAGGTGGCAGGGGTAGTGTTTGTTTTCTGAATCACTTGCAGCAAAATCTTTTTTAAAATCACCAATATAATAGGATTAGGAGGGCAAAGGTTCTTAAAAATTAGTAAAATTGGATTGAGAGAGCAGGTTGGTAGTGAAAGACTAAATTAGATGACAACTAAAAGCATACTTTAGTAGCTGTATTTCAGCTGGCTGATGAAGAAGCCAATCCTGCAGCCCACCCCTGTATCTCAGATATATCTACTTGGTGCTAGGGAGGGTGTCCTAAGCTTACATACCCAACTTAAATACTTAATTCAGTGTTAATTTTGAGGGGTTTTTCAAATACTTTCTACTACTACTTTTCAGTAACTATTTAAACATTTGAAATAGTCTGTCTCATCATCTTTTGCTACTTTTTATGTGCTGAAAGGATGGCCTTAAAATATCATAAAAAGGCAGAAAATGGCCTACCAGCATATGACATAAAAATGAAGTCACAAATGCTCTTGTGGCTGGCATACTACTGTGGATAGTTCAGTATTACAACATGACCATATTGGTTTATTGCAAGGCTGGCACGCTTTTTGCATATTAACTGCATAGCAGCTTTGCTCCATATAATGCAACTGTACTGTTAATGTTTATTCAGCCTAGTGGTTCTCCATGCTGAAAATTAGCACCCACTTTCCCTGCCAGTGCCAGAAACAACAGGTCTATGGGATTGTGATTTTCAGCAACATGTGCAAGTAGGTAATAACCTGGACCTTAAGTATTTTGATCCAAACAAAATCAGGGTTCTTCCAGCAATTTATGGTCTATTTTTTTCCCTTCCTTTTCCCTTTAACAAACCCTTTTGGGGTATAAGCTCTCTAATAATGCATTGGTATGACAGCATAGCAGGGCTTCTAGCTTCTCTCCTGAGGCTGCTGTTTCTACTACTAATAATGATACAGTCTAATCTCCAGTCTTGTTTGGGTTGCTTTATCATCTCCGTGTTTGCTGGAAGTATGCTCACACCCATGTGGTTGCATTTACATTAAACTCAGCACTGTGAGCATTAAAGCAGAGCATCTAGTGGGTGCATATGAGCTAGCTTTGGTGTAGAAGTGTTATAATTGCATTTATGTGATGTTTTCTTACATAGTAGACATTGCTGAGAGCTAATAAGCATCGTCAGTTCACAGGGACATATGGACTGGAGCAAGGGAGTAGAAGACCTAGTGATACATGGAGAGAAGGTACTATAATTTTAAGGGAGCTTAGGTACTAAAGGCCTGGCCTGATTATCATCCACAGCAAGGTAGAATCAGAGCTGGCCCTGAATTATGTCTGCATGAAACTTATGTCACTGAGAGAAGACTTAGTACCTGATGACCAGTCTTGTCCCCTTTGAAGTCAGTAACATGAGCTGTGTCAGGCCTAAAGGACAGGAGATTGAGAACATTGATGTCTTGCTTGACTGAAATATGTGTGGAATTTTGTAGAAAGATCTGTGAGACTTGGTAATTTGTCTCTCCCCTGGGATACTCCAAGTGTGAAAGTGTCTGCTGCTCACGAAAAAATAAATGTATAATTGCATGATCGGCTGATGAAATCAAAGTGAAATTGCTAGCAGCCTTCTTCCTGCCCTCCCTGTGTTTTTCTAGCATTAACATTCTAGCTTTGTCACCTCTGATCAGGGGAAGATAAATCCTTCCTTTTGTAAGGAGCAGAAACACTTTCCCTCAGTACATAGAATAATGGCCTCTTCTGTATGTTATTCATATTCCTCTCTTTGTACTTGTCATTTCTCTATATCCTTGGTCATTGTATACCCCATAACTCTTAGTGGTTTTATCTAAGGCCTTTCAAATAAGGAAGTGAATGGCTTAGGAGACGGGTAGAGGTTTGCTAAGGCATTAAATAGACTGGCATATGCAATGTGCAAGTCCAGTAACACCACCCTCTGTGGCTGCTGAGCAACCCCGTCAGCTTTCTGGTAGACGGGCCAGTGCTAAAACATCCCTCACAATGACAGGTCGGTTGTCACTGTGACAAGAGGAGGAGGCCTGTAGACAAGTTTTTCTCACCTGTTTCTAGAACTACTCTGCAGAAGAGCACAGAAATGGAGCGGAGGATCACTGCAAGCCCACACTGCTTTTCTTTGGTCTTTGGCCCAAAAAAAGAATGTGCAGCAACTTTGCCAGTCCTGAGCATCTGAGAGTTATGAATCAGGTGCCTGTGAATTAGAAGGGAGCAGGGGGAGGATGTGTAACGCTATATATTGGGGGTTGGGCTCGATGCCCTTTAAAGGTCCCTTCCAACCCAAACTATTGTATGACTCTATGATATTAGTGGTCTTTTTGTTCAGCGACTGCTGTTTGAACCATTATAATGTACTCATGACATTTCCAACCTTATCTCCACAGCCCAAGACTCTTGCCTCTAGAGATGGCTTTAACTATAAACAGAAATTCCATAGGAGGCTGGAGAACTTAAAGGGCACAATTGAGGTTCTGTAGCAGCACTTCCAGTCTGATTGCAGGGGATGCTCTGTGTGTGTTCACCTATCCATGCATGTGCTTGTTTACCCAACGTTTCATTTTGGATGTTATTAGCCTGATGCAGACAGTGTTGGGAGTAGCTGCTTCAGCATTTTCAGAAAGCAAATCCTTTGTTGCTGCTGAAGCCTGTGCGACCCTAAATCAGGTGCTTGTGTTCTGCCCTGTCATGTGCTATTTAGGTCTAGTGCTTTTCTGCTGTATCAAGCTGAAACAAAATGATTTTCGTCTCTGCAGTTAGTAGCTGGCTGCAGTTGGATGAATTGAAATGACTTTCGGGGAGAGTCATCGAGGGGGAAAAAAAATACTCCCCAGGAGATGATAAAGGGAATGTGATTTATGCTGATTTCTAATCCTCACAAAAAGAAAGGAATAAACACAATGAGAGTTACAAATGTATTGATCTATTTTATCTTGCGGGTGTTTTTTCTTGTTTTAAGTATATCATGACCTTAATCTCTGCATCCAGGAACAAGCTGTTGCCCCTGGCTTTTACCGACAGCTGGTTTTCTTTTGATGCATCCCAGAATCTTCCCGCTGATACCTGCAATATGTCGAAGGAGCTCAGCAGTTTGTTGACCTCTCAAGACTTCACTCTGTTCATTATGGCTTCAAGAGTCCACAATTGTCCTCAAGTGCAGGCTCAGCCTCAAAAAAAAAAAAAAAAAGATCTTTAAAAGGTCCTGCTGGAATGGCTGATGATAGCCCAAGGGAACTGTTGCCCTTGGGCATATCTAACTGGTTGTTGAGGTAATATTGGTGACCTGAATGGGCCTGGCAAATTAAAGGTGTAAAACCTGGTCCTGTAATTGTACAGCAATAAACACAAGGCTTGTGGTTTCTAATGCACAGACATCTGCCCGCTCACTCCTAAGGCAACCCCATCTCTGTGCAAAAACTTTTCAGCCTTTTGACAAGGGCAAACAGTGCCTTGTTTAAAAAAGTGTCAAGTCATGCTTTTAGTTTGATGGCAGTTGTTATTCCCTTTCTTTCTTGCTGGTGAGTTTCTATAGGAAAAGCCCTTTCTTTGATAGTCTGTAATTAGTATTAAAGATGGCTTTGACAGCCCTCTGTGGGCAGAGAAGGCAGAGTTGGTGGGGATGCTCTGCAGCAGTAATTGCTGTTACAATTAGATACTTGAGCCTGGAGTAAGACAAACCACACATACAAAAGGGAAAGCAACTTCCAAGTGCATTGCTGCCTGAGCTCTTGTACCTTTGGTGTGACAGTCCTACAGCTGGACAGGCTCATTTCTTTTATAGTCACTATTTATTCCTGGTTTTCTAGAACAGGAGTTGGACACCACTTACCTAATATGAAAAGACTTTAAGGGGCTCCCTTTGTTGGGATACATCAGTCAAGGCAATTTAGATCCAGCCAAGACAAGTCAGCTTTCTGACAGTGTATCCCAAAGCCAGAAAGAGAGTGTCCTGAAGAGGAGCAGGCAACTGATCAGGAGGGACAGCAGGCATAGTCATGAGGCGGAGACATAGTTTCTCCACTAAGAAATTGTGTAGGAGTTGAGAGAAATTTTTCATTTAACTTAGCAAATGCTTTTGGACATGAAAACTTCCCAGTCTAAGGAGGACCCCTCATTGTCTGTGTTTTTCATCTGGCAGCCCCAATGAATTGGCCATGAGTCCATGCTTATTGAAAACAACTGTATAATTTTTTTTGGCATTGCATTTCTTTTGGAGAACAAAATAAAATAAAATAAGTGCCTTTGCACTGTGATGTGACACAACTGCAAACCGAGGTCAGACAAATGAGAAGCTGAAGATCTAGGACTGGATTCAGGGTGCCCTTTTGATGCAGCTAAAGGAGAGCAGGGATGGATGGGTTGGAATTTCAACTGTAACTCAGTGGTGACTTGGCTGGTTTAGTCAAATTTCTAAATGAAAGAGGAAGGTGAAAATAAATGTGAGAGAAGTGAAAAAGGAAAATAAACATGAGAGAAGTGAAAAAGGAGTGTTACAAGAGGAGATGTAGAAGGGATACAAAGCCAAGAGAAAGCTAATGTGGAGGGACAGACGTGGAAAAGATGAAGTGGAGAGAAACAAGAAAATTTTGTGTGTGAAATGCCCTGTGTGTATCTGCGGACAAGTGTATACATGTACATACAAGGTAAAACCCACCAGTTTTTGAAGTACTTCTTAATGATTAGAAAATCATGTCTGTCTCTCTACTCAGTCATTTCTGGGAAAAAAGAGAAATATTGGTTTAAATTACAAAGGAAGCTGCAGGAGGATGAGAGTAGTCTTCTACCTTACTTGAACTCCCTGAGCCACATCCCATCCGTAATTTATTAGCGTTGCTTTCTCGCTCCTGAGCCACATGAGCTTCCGTCACGCGCCCTGCCTGCTGACCGTGCCCACTGGCTCTGGCAGGCCGGGTGGTGACCCCACAGAGACCCGTGTGTGCTTCTGATCCCGGGCCCTTGAGGTCAGCAGGAGTATTTTTGCTGACTTACTGCAGTCTCAGGGGCTTCAGATCTGTACCTAAATATACAAACTACCAGCAGCTGCCTCAGGGCACAAGGATTTGTGCTATTGCTGGGTAAACTTAAAGCATGAAAGAACCTAATTTGGAGGCTGAAGTACAGATCACTGCCAGCATTTACTGATTAAGACTCAATTCAAACATAAAAGCTAGCAGTTGTGTCTGCTGTATCCCCCTAGACCATCTTTGTAGCATTTCTATCACACTCTTGCATGCAGATTACAACAGAAGGTGTGCTTGTTCTGAAACAAAATCAAGAATGGCAGCATTGTTAATGTGCCTTAAAGTGACTATATGCAAGTGTGAGGATTATGATGAGCAAAGCAAGAACCATTACCAAATATTGGAGTCATGGTACGAGGGATATAAAGGAAACATGTTGCCATAATTCTTGTTTTATTCTACAGTTATCTTTCTTAGAAGTCTTTCCACTTTTTTGATTGCAGTTTTGGCGTTCATCTGTGCCAAAAGTTTGCCCCTGGTTGGTGCTGCTTGGTACTTCAAAGAGAGAGGGAGAGGAGGCAGGACTAAGCGGCTGGAAGCACACGTTATTATAGCACCCGCAGTCAGCAAACTCCCTGCTGTCTGGAGGGAGTTCTCACCAGGGCAATGGTAAAATGCTCCATCCTTGAGTCAACTTAAGTTAGACTAATTAGAGTACAGAGAAGAGAGTGCTGCATCTAGGGGATGAACCACCTGATAATCAGTCTTTTCGTTCATCATTTGTACAAATACCTAGTATAGTACATAATGTTTGGAGCAATTATTTGACTGAACAGCTCCTCTCTTTCTTGAGGTTTTACGGACACCTGCCCCTTCCTCTTTCTAGCAGTTGATCTCAGCAATCTTGTATTTCTCTAAGGGAAAAGGAAACACAACCCTCATGGCTGCACGGCTGATGGCAAAATTGTATTCATAACAGCTGCTGAAGGGGGAGTGCGGATGGGATTAAAAACACAAAGGGACTGCATGGGAAGATTACTTCAGGGAGTCACTTGGGGTCTAAGTAATAATCCTAATAACCACTGCAAACAGTAAGTATTTTCCTCAGCACTGCTATTGCTCTGCCAGCTGGGGGAATGTCACAAATATGCAGCTTAGAGACCTTTTTGTAATAATAGAAACTGCATGTAGTAGGGAATATAATCTCAAAGCATTTACTTATCTAAAAAGCGTCTCTGGTCCTATAAAAATAGATCTGTGGAGGCGATGAGCTTGTATTTAGCATGTGCAGCTGAATCTGCACTCTGGATTCACCCTGATAGGTTTTTTGTTTACTCAACACCCATCTCTGTCTCTCTCTCTGCCTCCCTCTGCAAGCATGTGTTGGTGTGAGGCAGATGCTTATTCCAGCTCACTTGACAACAGACAGCAGAGCAGGCAGCATGATGTCCAATGTTTTCTCATGTAAGGAATAACAACTCTTTATAAATGAGTGTTCACTCAGATCCCGATCCTGTAGCAAAGACTTTTCAGGGACTTTACCTAGATGTGATTATGCCTCAGCTTCTTTCAGTTCCTTCCAGAGTCCATGAGATGGATCTTTGACTTGTACCCATTGGTTATTTTGACTTTCAAATTATAAAAGAACCTTTCTACTCATTCAGTCTTTAAGGAAGTGGAAAGGGTGAGTAAGTCACAAGAAAACTGCAAACTCAGACTGTCCCCTCGTCAGTTAACATTAAGCATCTAAAATACTTACCATGAGGAGTACACCAGTTTTAAAGCACTGCTGCAAACACCTCACAGGCACTATAAGACTTTGGTAAGAGCTCAGTAAGAGCTTCCCTTGCATTTCTTGTGAACCCAGGTTTTTTACTGATTCCATGAGTAACAGGTAAAGGGCAATGAAAAGGGGGTTGAAAAGAGCAGTCTTTTCCCTTGTGTTTTTCTGCTCCCAAATTATATGTTCCCATCTGCTGCTTAATACTTACATTGTAAACTCTGAGGAGAAGGAGGTCTTTCTGCACCATACCTGGACAATGCTTATCACAAAGGGATCTCCATCCTTCCTAATGGGAATGGATTTTTGTATTTGGGATGCCAACCTCAAGTGTTACAAAAATATTAAGGATTACAAAAAGGACAAATATGGGGTTCTTGTTATTGAAAACTCTTATTCATCTGCTTTTAGTTTTCCCTCTTCCGCATTTGTTAATAGCTGTGAGGATTCCTTCCAAATGACTCTGGGAGCTGAGGCTTAAAAAAAATATCTAAACGTTGCAATACTTCACATAAAATTGTGGGAGTTGGTGACAATTGCTATGCCCAAAGAAATTCTTGAAGCTATGGATTGGGGAGTTAAGGAAGGTGTATGCTGAACTGGAGTTACTTGGTGCATGATTTTGCTTTCTTCTACCTTGGACCATCTTGTCTTCTATCTTGTTAGTGCTCTGATAATTTGAGCTTGATAACAGTGGTTTTGCCACCCTAAGTGGCCCCATAAATGCAATTAGCCAAGGCAGAGGACAAATAGAGCTTCTGGTAGCCATTGCAAGAGCTTCCTTATGTTTTGAGCTCCTGTGAGCCTGCTCCAGGTTTAAATACTCCACCCAACCAGTGGATTTGAGAACCCCTCAGTAATATCTGGGCTGAAATGTGATTGTTTCTCTGAAAGCAGGATGAGCTGGAGTTAAACGCAGTAGCAGCTCCATGACAGCTTCTGTTAACGTCAGGAGTTTACAGTGTTTATCTTTGCTGGAGGCAGAATGTTAGCAGGTTGTAAATTCAGATTGGGTTTCCTCTCAGCTTGGAGGACAAATCCAGATTCTCTGTGTTGTGTAGTTCGCTCCTCCTTTTATTTATATAGAGATTTTTTTTTTCCTCCTGCCTTTCCTGTAATCCTTTAACTAGTGTTCTTAACATTCAGTGCTGGAGAAAGCAATTTTGCCATGAGATATATTAGGAGGTTAAATGACTATCTCTGTCACTTAAGTAGTGGTATCCAAGCTCACAGAAAGCATCTCTTTTCCCTTTTTAAAAAAAAAATAAATAATGGGATACTGGACACCTCAAGAGGACTGGTGTGCTGGTTTTGGCTGGGATAGAGTTAATTTTCTTTATAGTAGCTAGTATGGGGCTGTGTTTTGGATTTGTGCTGGAAACAGTGTTGGTAACCCAGGGATGTTTTTGTTATTGCTGAGCAGTGCTGACACACAGCCAAGGCCTTTTCTGCTCCTCACCCCACCCCACCCCACCAGCGAGGAGGCTGGGGGGGCACAAGGAGTTGGGAGGGGACACGGCCGGGACAGCTGACCCCAATGACCCAAGGGCTATCCCACACCATATGGCGTCACGCTCAGCACGTAAAGCTGGGGGAGAAGAGGGAAGGGGGGGACGTTCGGAGTGATGGCGTTTGTCTTCCCAAGTCACCGTTAGGCGTGATGGAGCCCTGCTCTCCTGGAGATGGCTGAACACCTGCCTGCCCACGGGAAGGAGTGAAGGAATGCCTTGTTTTGCTTTGCTTGCGTGCGCGGCTTTTGCTTTCCCTATTAAACTGTCTTTATCTCAACCCATGAGTTTTCTCACTTTTACCCTTCTGGTTCTCTCCCCCATCCCACCGGGGAGGGTGAGCGAGCGGCTGGGTGGGGCTGAGTTGCCAACTGGGGTTAAACCACGACAACTGATAATGCTAACAAAGAGTTAACCGCAGAAATCAGCCCAAACCAAGCACGTTTGATTTCTTTTTTGGGAAGAAAAAAAAAATACAGCTGACAGCATCCACCTCGTGCTTTGCAGCTGAGCTCTTCAAAGCTTCCTATGGAATATGAAGCACCTATTCCCATTGAAATAAAAGATAGCGGATTTTTCTAGTGTTTCAGGGAATTTTAGTTATGTAAGAAACACTACGAAAGAAGAGCCCCTGAGCAATTTTGAATCCCAGGCAAATGGATCACTGGCAATGGAAGGAATTTATGTAATTTTGATGGACAGTGAAGTCACCAAAATATGCAGTTTTGGGGAAGCTGAATTTAGTCCAATTCAGCTGACAGAGAAGGTTTCAGAAATACCTAAATCTGTCTCAGCTGCTCGCAGAATTACACCTGTATTCAAGAAGCTTAAGCATTCTGGTTTGGAGATTCTTAAGGATTATGATTACTGCATTCTCAAAGTAAAATATTTCAATTTTTTTTGTTTTGACATAGCATTTTTTCCGAAGTTGTTTCAAATAGACCAGCATTCTAAGAAGCGAAAGGAAAAGGGGAAGGAGTGAAGAGCAAGGACTAAATACCTAGAGATTAGTGGTTTTGACATTTCAAAGGGTGTTTACCCTTTCTTACAAAAGCTGTTTCCTGAAGGCCTTTTCTGGGTACTCCATGAGAGAGAAAATGCCTGAAGGAGAAAGGATGCTCTGAGGAGCAAGATCTTTGCTTTTACTAATGATTAGCCCATGTTGTAACTCTAGAAATCAAAGAAAACAAAATTCTTGCGTGGATGGCCCTTTGGACTAGCCTTCTTACTGGGAACCAAATCTGAAATACTACTATTAGCAGTAATTTATTACCTAATAAATTTAGTACCTAAATTCCCCAGCTGAGATGGGGCTTTCTTTTGCTGCTTACCTGTGCATATGGCTTGTAAATGAAAACCTGTATAGCAAAGAGGTGGCCACGTGAAGCACAGGCGGAAATCTCCTTGCTAGGGTAGGATGGAGGCAAATGGGGCTCCTGTGGCTTGTGTGGAATCACGCAGGAAGCCTGGAGCTCATACCCGATCCCCCACATTCCCTAAGCAGAGCTGTAGCCGCCTAATCACACTAACTCTGTCCATGTATTTTGCAAATTAAAGGACCATATTTGAAAGGTCGACATGGCTAACCAGGTCATATTCTTTGCTTTGCTTTTGGCTTCTCAACTAAGGCCAGCAACGAGGCTTTTAATGAATACTGTTCAGACAGATGTCTGTCCTGTTCATTCAGAGCTGTGGTGAGATCTAGCAACTCATTTCACGTAGAAAGATGAAAGGAAAAAGATTTACTTAATAAAACAAATCTTGCTTAATTGCTGTGGTTAGTCTCCTGCCTGGGTTTTATGGGTTCCTGCAGCTGGCTTTAATCTCCTGATTTACTCTGGGAACAAAGAAGGAAAGCAGTGAACTTAAATCATGGCAGGAAGAAGTTGAAATTTTTTTGGCAGAACTCGGGAAGGTTAGAGACTTACTGTAAAGTGCAGCCCAGAAACGGGCCACCAGGAGAGGCTCCCTGGGTTTTGGGAGATACGGTAAAATAATTTCTGACAATGTGACCTTTACAGTCAGTAATGTCAAGGGCTTCTACTAGTCTGGGCAACTAAGGGAGGATTAGCAAAAAGTTGCCAGAAACATTGAGGCTCCAGAGAAGACTGACCAAAAGGGGTCAGTATTTGTTAAGTTGAAACACCAACTTGACAAGTATAAACAGACGAGGATTTACGTGTGGAAATGCATAGGATTTAGCACGAGCATCCTCTCCCATGCCCAGCATGGTGAGGTACGGCATGCCCACGCTCGGCTCCCGTGACCCAGGGACTGCTTTATAGATGAGCCGATCCCCCAGGTTAGACTGAACCTGTATGTGTCTCTAATATTTACGTTTCGAATACCTAAAGAAAAGTCTTCCGGCACAGCAGCTTGGACAGCAGATGTGAGCTGAAGAGACTGTACAAAGCAGTGGTCACTGATCTAAAACCAGACCTCTCAGATCAAAGTACAGCATGCCGAGAATAGCATGGCATTTATGAGGAGCACAGAAGATGCAGAGCTAAGTATAACCCTCTGAAAACAAACAGTCCAGCAGGAACCAGGAGGTTTAGTGTCTGGAAAACTATTCCAGATATTATGAAGCTCACTGATTATAGGAATTTAGTATTGATTTAGCTTTTTATTATTTAGTGCAGCCTTGTCTACCCAAGCTGCTGTCTACACTCTCTGTTGGAGTGCAGTCTGACATTACTGCTAACCCCACGTAAGAGGTACCTGCTGCTGCTGAGGGTGTTGCCCTGGTCCCCCCTCCACCCCTCGCTTTGCGCTTCTGCACTTCCCTGGCACTGACATTGCTGCTTATCTGATCTTGCAGTGAGCCATCCAGGAAGCTAAATCATCCACTGGTTAACGCTACCAACTTAGCTTGCCAGTGAGTCAGCTGGGTGTTAGTGCCAGGCTAAAGGGAATTAGGGAGCTGTACAGCCAGGGGCTCTTCATCAGCTTTGTGTGGTGTTAGCCCACCTGTAACTTCAGATTCTTCCTTTGCGGGTAGATTACTTATCTGTGTCACAGCACATCCAGGCAATGCAGCCCTGCTTGGGTCTGTGCTTTGAGGATGACTTTCTCTGGAATAAGAGAGGTGATGCTCTCTAGGAATAGCATATGTCAGCAAAATCATGCAGCATGTGAAGAACTGTGTGGAGTACTCAGTAGTCTGCCCTCTCTATAGCACTGCTGCAGGTGGCAGAACCCTTCCATGGCCATAGCAGTTTTGTAAGATTAAAATTTAAATTTAAATAGGAAAGTATAATTTGAGCTCCTGAAATCATAAGTCACATCTTCACTCTGGCTGTTGCCAATTCAGTTGCCTTTCAGTGACTGTCTTTATCAGCTGTACAGTATTATGTCTAAATACTGCTGAGATTTCTTGTAATTTGAGGACAGTGAAATGGAACAGCTAGATTTTCATCTGTAGTTGATCAGAATGTATTAATTAGAAGCATCATTTCTAAGTTTGACACATTAGGAAGATAAGGTGCTAAATGGCAATCTTTTTGTACAACTAAAAGCTTCAATTTGGAAATGAAATGGTTGCTTGGAAATTGCACATTTGCACAAGTGCATTTGCTGTGAGATTGTGTAAGTAAATGTTTTTACTTGGTCTTGACAAAAATTAAGTAATGAGGTAAGCTGCTGGAGACTTTTTCTGTAATGTCTTTGAGATGCTGCTTGTTCAGCATGCCAGCAAAATGTTTTAGTTCTCCATTTGAGAGATTTAAAGAGAGACAGTTATTTTGAGACAAATCTGAGGCAGAGATTTCCTGTGCTATGAATTAATAACCTTAGAAGTTCAAGCAAGTCTTTCACTGTTCTGGCTACCATGTGTTCATAAAGCTTCAAAACGCCGTTCAGATGGAGTCCTCTATCCAGTGGGATTGAAGTTGACCTCTGGTATTCTGCGCCATTCTTAATGATGGTCGTTCTTTCATCTTTCCATTGCAAGGTCTGCTTTTGTCAAGAGATCAAAAACTGCTTAACTTTCAGCACATAGACAATCAAACTCAAATAAATGAGCTGCTGCCCATAGGTTTCGTGCATATGTACGTGGCTTGCTTAGCAGGGTCTGTGTTTAGATCCAGAAAAAGGAAAGGGTGATTTTTGTTGCTGGGCAGCAGACCTGGGGCCTTGGTTTAGTTACTGGTACCATGAAGAGCATGTAGCCAAAGTGATAGAGGCAATTTATCACAGTAAATACAATAATTGTCTAGAATAATGTTGGAGAGGAAGATTTTGACTCTGATTTGTGTGGAAGTCCAGCTGACAAGTTATGGCCGGTGGATACTTTCAGGTTGCAGAGCTGTGCAGAAAAGCCGCTGTGTGAGGACAATCATCTACTTGTGAATAAGCAGACATGGCAAAGGGGAGAATTTTCCAGTTGGAATGGGGAACCACGCACTAAAGAAACCTGGAATACTTCAGCTGTTTGTCATCTCTGTCTATTGTCACCATACCTGCCTCCCTTAAGTAAACATGGTAAATGTGTATATACTGCATAAATTAGGTGGGTAAATACAGGAGACTGTCAAGCAATTTGGCCTCCAGGTCCTCGGTCTCAGGGTTTATTGAGGTAGTATAACTTACAAATTTTTATGTACAAAGTTGGCACTATTGATTTAAAAAATTAATATTTAATCACAAGCATACAACAAGGTCAACGCATCTTTGGTAAGGAATTAAATAGACTTTTCCTTGCTAGCACTCAAACACTAAGTAAATAAAAATTTAAGTGAAAACATTTGTAGCATATGCGTACAGACTGCGTTTAAAAATGTATGGGGCTCAGTACTGTCTGACTTAATTCTGATTCATCTATTGACCTTGTTATATAAAACTCAATGCCCTTTTTAGAGGGAGAGTTGCAAACTGTGCTTCTGCATATTTATTTAGGAAGTTCAATCTTCTGGGTGTTCATACCCTAATTTCAGTGCTAAGTGCAATCACAACATTGATTTTTCTCACTAAACATAACCTACTTTACCCTGGGATGGAATTTTTTTTTTAATGGGCTTTATATAATGGCATATGTGAAAACCACTCAACTTAATGCCCCATACTGTAGTTAATTAACAAAATGGCATTGTAGCCATGGTCTTTCGTCCTCTGGCAGTGTATTTTACCACTAACCTTGGCCATACAACATGTCCGTCCTAATTAACAGGAGCCCAGGTATTGACCATGTCAAGCTACATGGTGGAAAGAGCAATTTGCAGCTGCTGACAAAGTTGTAAGTCTGTTGAAAATCCAAACGTGAGGAGCCTCATTTTGACTGATGTTATGCCATTTCAGAGCCCATCTCAAGGGACAGCTGAACAAAGTATCTAAATGATCAGGTTTTACTTCTCTCCAGTTGCTAAATAACAGTATCCTAAAATACATCCAAACATCTTAAATACATACTACCAGAAAAATACTGCTGGATTTATACAGATTTCAAGATTGGTGGTGGTGGGTTTTTTTTAATGAAATGGTTATTTATTGTTCATATATTCAAACTGTAATATGCTGGAAAACTTAATGGGACTTAGAGCTTTAATGAACCTTCAGTAACGGATTTGATTCTCCCTTCAAATTTTCTGTTTTCATTTCTGAGTAATTCCACTGAAGGCATTAGAGATGCATCAGGTTTGTGCTAGTTTTACTGGAGCAAGACAGTAATCTGTGAAGCTCTGTGGTGTTTCATGTTACAAATGAGAGAATTAAGCACTTAAGCTTTTATACCGAGAAAAAAAAGTTGTCTTTTTCAATGCCTTAAATTAATTGTGTTTTTGTCTCACTTTTGAAAAACTGCAACAAGAAGACAAGTACTCTCAATCATTCATTACTACATTTTTAAAGTGTTTTAGTGTCTAAAGATGCAAAAAGACCAGTTTTCCAAGGAACTTAGGTGCTGAGTGCGCATAAATGTCCAGAAGATATTGACATCTTGTTAGATGATGGTTTCTGCTCAATAACTAACATTTCGTGTTGCATAAGTATTTTAGAAACATACATTTTTCACCATGCTTTAGCCTCTTTGCTGTGGTGAGGCTAGTTCCTGCTGAGTAGAGGCCATGATGAACGTACTCTGGTGGTGTGAAGTTAAGCAGCCCTTTGCCTTCTCCATCCGATGCTCAGGCCAAGCTACTTATGGAGCCATGTAATTCTAACTCGCATCCTGCTCCCCACATACTCATCATCTTGTGTGAGTCCCGGGGGCTGGTGGAAGGTTGTCCCTCACTGTCTTTTGAAGAGAAAGGCTGTATAAGTATCTCTATTTCTCATTCCTGATGCTTTGTAATAGAACTGAAGATCACCAGTTAAACATTCTGCATCCAAATAGCATCTTTGCTGGGAGTTTTCTATACAAATGCTCCTTAATTAAGCAAGTGCTCTTTAATTAACCCTCCACACAGTTGTTGCTGATGTTAATAGCATCACTGGATAAATACAGTTAACTTTTCTACAGGACTTAACAACTAACAGTGGCAGAAACTTCCATCCTGTAAGAACATCTCTGAGTTACAAAGTCTTGTCTTAGCCAACGGCTGTATTCTCTCCAGGCTGGAGATTTCAAACAGAAATTTCCTTGGGAATCTGTCACAAAGAGGGAATTGTCAGCCAGAAAAGCAACAACCTGTCTAACGATATCTAGAAGAATATCATATGGAATAAAAATGGATTATTTAAAAAACTCCAGTGAAGTATTCCTCTGTGTAATGAGGAAGCACACATTTGTTGTGATACAGCTGAGCAGAACCTTCCTGAGTCTTCTGTGTTGGGACAAATTTCTCTTTGAGAGGAATTATTGCCAGAATAGGGAAAAGAACCTTGAGTGCAGGTTTTCCTACAGGTTCAGTCTTAATCATAACTCCAGCCTGCTGTTGGCAGAACAGCTAAAGGCACACAGCTAGCTGGTTCTGTTCCAAAAAAGTGATATGTTGCCTTAGATCTGCATTCATGATACCACTCCCTTATTCACTGATGGATTACAGACATATCTAATGCTTAGCTTAAAACTGATATATTGAGATTTCCATGCCTGAGCTACATTTGGAAGATCACAGTCCTCAATGACTGTCTTGTAAACTTTTTACAATTGCTGTTTCCAACAGGGCAAAGGTGAAGAAAGGTGTAAACATTCTCAGTGCAAAGACAAGTGACCCCCGGCAGTGGGACGTGAAACAAGAGGTGGGGAATGGTGGAAAGCATTCGACCACAACAGTTATTTGTCAGAGGATAGCACCAAGTTCAAGGAACAGGTATGAAACCTCATATTCTCGGCACATTAAACTCATTTATATCCATGATACCATTCATTGGTTGAAAGACTTAGGGCTCATATTACCACTACTCATAGCTATTAAACCTGTAGCCTGGAAATCTGGAGACACTTACGTTAACTACGGTACCATCTGCTGATCTATAACAGGGCATCTCAGTTTCCAGGTAATAAAATCCATCAGTTTAAATTAAAAAATGAATTGAATAGGCCTATGGTGGGGGGGTGAGGTGGGAGAGTGTCATTTTGGCATGAATATGAATATCCTTAATTTTAAAGGTTTTTACTGAACATAATTTTTTGGCTTGATAGTTTTGACCTTTGTGGTTGTTTAACCCCAGTTGGCAACTAAGCACCACACAGCTGCTCGCTCACCCTCCCCCCCCGGTGGGATCGGGGAGAGAATCAGGGGGGAAAAAAAACCAACCCATGGATTGAGACAAAGACAGTTTAATAGGACAGCAAAGGAAAATATAATAATAATAATAATAATAATAATAATAATAATAGAATATACAAAACAAGTGATGCACAATGCAAGTGCTCACCACCCACTGACCGATGCCCAGACAGTCCCTGAGCAGTGATCGCTGCCCCGGCCAACTCCCCCCAGTTTCTATACTGGGCATGAAGCCCTATGGTATGGAATAGCCCTTTGGTCATTGGGGTCAGCTCTCCTGGCTGTGCCCCCTCCCAGCTGCTTGTGCACCCGGCAGAGCAGGGGAAGCTGAAAAGCCCTTGACCAGTGTCAGCACTGCTCAGCAACAACTAAACCATCAGTGTGTTATCACATTATTCTCATCCTAAATCCAAAACACAGCACTATACCAGCTACTAGGAAGAAAATTAACTCTGTCCCAGCCAAAACCAGGACAGACTTGTTTCTTTGAACATATCACAGGCTCTGTGGTTGGCTTGTCAAGCAAGCAATGAATTCTTCCCCAGTGAACCGCTGTAACTTTCAAGCATTGGTACAGGATAATTCAAACCTTTCAGTATTTAGTGTCTTGTATGTAATACAGAAGAATCCCCTTTTGCAAA
The DNA here is from genome assembly GCF_034638445.1 of Ciconia boyciana. NCBI lineage: Eukaryota > Metazoa > Chordata > Aves > Ciconiiformes > Ciconiidae > Ciconia > Ciconia boyciana. The sequence goes on from NC_132948.1 coordinate 11,753,058, forward strand.
CTGTTACTTCTTCAGAACTGGAGGCTCCTGTGCTAAGCCATACACTGGCAACTGTCAGAGGCAGAGCAGTGCACTCCAGGGAGCACTGGTATGAACTGGCCTGCCAGTGCCTGCTTTCCTGTTTAATATGTTTTTACTGAGACTTGGTCTAGTTGTTCCACAGACGTAAAAGCAGTGCTTTTTCAGTAACTATGATTGTCTTCCACAAGACAGAGTAAAGTCATATATTGCTGCTTTCCGTGGAAATTATTTTGCTCTTGCTGGGTATCATGTTAATGAATTCTCACAACACTGCTGTATTAGTCCACACAGAGCATTTTCATTGTACGGATCCGAGCAATGCTTCCCTAGCTCTGTGCTTATTATTAGCCTCAAACCTGGGCTCATTGAAGAGTATCATAAAATCTTCGGTGGATGCTGGGTTGGTTATTGCTTTCCCATGCAGTCGGTTTGTACTATCTTCAGGCACAGAAAACCTGAGCAGATTTTAACATTCGTATTCTGTGCCCAGTCAGAGTGCCTGGGAAATATTAGACTTCTGTAAAGTGCAGAAATTTCTCTTGTCATGAGCAGCTCACTGATTCAATGTATTTACAAATGTATTTACACTTGATATCATTGCAGTTAGTGAGATTTTCAGTGGAGAGTTGGGGGGGGGGGGGGCATAAAGGGAAAGCAAAAATATATCATTTGAGCCTGCCAGAAGTAACAAACAAAACAGTGTGAAAGGGAAGACATGGCTTTAGAACAGCATGTAACTCTGAGTGTATTTGCAACTGTGGAACTATAATAGTCAGGTTATCAAACCTCAAATTAAATCTTCTCAATCCAATTTGCACAAAGTCTAATTAACCCATAAAAATATTTTTAGCACTAATTATGCAAATAAAAGTCAATGTTTTAATTAATGCCTCTTTCATTTGTGTATGTAAATAGTCAGTCTTCTGAAAGCATGACGAACCTAGGTTCGAATGAAATGTTTGCGTACAAGGAAGAGCTGGACAGGGAAACCTGGGCACATGTGTACTGAGATCCCAGTGGGAAAGCATACGACGTAGTGGGCATTACAGTTACGGAGTTTCTAAGTGTCACTTGGAGCCCTCTGTGCAGAGCACAAATATTCTGTTAAGCTAATTTAATTTGGTTGAGAATTGCAAGTCCCTAATGGGATCTTTCTGCACCACCACCAGCTTTTTCAGGCTAGTTTAGCAGTGCAGTTCGTTTGGGTGATGTGCAGTTCTGTAGCAAGGTCAGCGTAGATGTGAGGTACTGTTCTGGAGTTCCAGCATCAACACAGGCTAATCTCCTCTTGCAGCAAACTCAGCCAACTCATAAATATGTTGGTTAATTTGAGCAGAGAGCAGTGTTTTCCACTGTCTTTGCGAAAGAGCTTCTGAAAAGCAAGTAAATGAAAGTTTGTCGTTCTTGAATGCTTTATGAACATTCACACAGCTTGTCAAGGAGATGATAGTATGTTATTTTTCTTTACATGACCAGCTATTTCTAGCGCAGCTCAGAGAACCAGCTAGCAGGAAAGGAGAATGAAGGGTCTTCTACAGTTGTGCCTTATTCCTCTGTTGCAATCCAACAGGAATAATTTGGCTCTCCCCTTGTATTGTCAGATGTCCCCAGTCAGTTGTGAAGTAAGTCAGAATATTACTTAAATTCATAATAGATTCTCAGTGCATTAGAGTGCTGCCTCCTACAAACTATTTTGTGGTAGCCAGATGAAACTGCATCCAGGATTCATTCTGGTCATAACAGGGAGGGTGATGTGTTGAGTTGTTAGGCACATGAACAGGAAATTCTGGCCTTTCTCTATGTGCTTTCATTTACTCGGGAATCTCCCTGACGCACCATGGAGAACCATTGCACTCTTTCCCCTTCATATCCCTGGAAACAAATGCCCATGCTCAATAAAACTACTCATTTTTGTTGCCATGTTGCTTTTCTTGCATATTTCTACTATCATTAGTGTATGGATATAATTACATTGTAAGCACTTTGAAACAAGCGGTTTATATCTGAATGCAACACCACTTAGCAGCTAATATACCTTTCACATCATATAAATAATAAAAAACAAGGGACGTATTTTAGATACATAACATCAGTAATTGTTTACCATTACATTTTGAGAATTTAAGTGGGTCACGCTTTTTACTTTTATAAGTAATATTTGTTTTCTTTGAATTTGTGCTGCTAAAGCCAAGAGCCATAGCTACTTAACTTAGATTTATTCAGAAAGACTTTACCACTATAGCAAGTAACTGGAAACAGCTTGAAATCAGCAATGTTTGTGTGCCTCATGATGCAATTTGTGCTGAGATTCAAGTAGCTATTGATGAGGATAACAACAGTGTTGATTAGTGAAAACAAGCCTTAGACTACTGCTTGGTCACTTGTTTTTCCTTGTTGTTTCTCGTTTCTGGAGGAAAGCTGGTAGGTTTGAAATGTGTCCTCAGGGTAGATGAAGAGATATTTTTGGTTACTATTATAACCATTTCCATATCTTAGTCTTGCCTCTGTTTGGTGCCAGCCTAAGGCTTGTGTGGTTGATTTACGATGTGCCACATCTACCCTGAGAACAGCTTCAGTGAAAGGGCTCAGATTTGCTGTGTAGTGTATTCTGGATTGCCACCATAGGGTATAAGAGCTGTTCCAAGACAGAGCAAGGGTTATTTTTAACCTAAGTAATTTTCATCATCTTTTTTTTTTTTTTTTTTTTTATAGTGTACCTCCACCAGCTGGTATGCTGTCAGCTGTGGGGATGAGAAAGACGGATTAAGGGTAGGAGCAAGGAGGGTTAGGGGAATTTTTTAAGCTGGCTTCTCTGCCAAAGCCAGAGCATCCTATAACTGTGGTGTCAAGAACTAAGAAGCAGCGCCTGGGGCTAATCTAGGCCTAACTCCTTTTGCTCCTTCGGACCTGGAAGTGGGCTGGAACAAGCTGCCTTCAGTCTGTTCTTGGGCTGATGTTTCTGCCCATGGATGTTGTACTTTGTTTGTGGAGGAATGGAGTCACCCAGGGCTTTTGATTTCTGTCAACCAGGTGGAGAAACTGAGTGTGGGAGAACAGAGAGACATTTAGAAAAACTGACATAATGGAAAACTGCTGTGATGTAGCACTTTATCCTCTTGGCCTTGAACCTTTTGAGAGGCCCGTGGGCTTACAGCTCTCCAGCCATCTGTCTGATAAAGAGGCAGACTCGGGAAGAGTGCTTCCAGATGTTATGTTTATGTTTCAGACTGTGTCACAATCACTTATTCCCCCTGCCACACGCGCACACATTTTTTTAGTTGTTTGTGGTATTTTTTTAGCACTGTCTGGGTATCATTGCATTCACACGGAAACAGCTAATGATGTTACCAGGTTGTGTTTCATATCATCGGGGCATGGAGGAAAGCAACAAAGCTGTTACAATTCTGTGCAGGTCCTTCCTCTGTCTCGCAGCACCATATGCTGCCAAGGGATGTCAGAGAAGTGAATTCTCTTGTGATTGAAAACTAGAAGTAAAGTGTATGTGTGCAACATGCCTCAAATTTGAAAAATGGTAAGCCGTGTGGTGTGTGTGTCTGGCTATACCTGAAGACGGTCAGTCTGTGCCCAATATATGGACACAGAGAAGAGTATTCACACATTATGGGCAGGGTGTTATCAATTTTTTTAGAATCTGGGTCATCTTCCCCAAGCACAGTTTTGGGTCAGAGTGGTTTGTAGAGCTCAGCAGAGTGGCAGTGGTGCCTGCTGACCTCAAAACCTTGCAGTCTGAGCAGAGGACACTGGTTTTCACAAGGACTCAGAGGTTTGGTGCTCATGGCTCAGGATTTTTTCATTACAGTTGTTTATCCTTCTGACTGATAATTGAGCCAGGATCAGAGCTGAGATGGTGCATGCCACTACTGTAGTAGTAGATGCTTGGGAAGTTGTATACGTCTTCAGGAGGTCACATCTATGTCTGCAGAAACTGATTTGTATGAACTGTAGAGATACTTTGGGAGGAAGACATCAGCAGTGGATTTCTTTTACCATTGAACCCCAAAAGAGAAACAATTTGCATCCATTTATGAGAGGGTCACGTATGAACAAGCATTATGGCCTCCTGAGTATTTTGTTTCAAGCATCACGCCTATTTTGGTGCAAATTAGGTGCAGTCTTTTAGGCTGCTGGCAAGTTACCAGTGCAACCCTCAGAGCTTCCAAGGCGAGTCATTCCTGTGATGTGCATCTGTCTGCTTAAAATGACACATGGGAATGTATGCATGTAGCTGTCAATAACAGTGTCAGGAATAATACAGCTAAGCCTTTACCTACTGCTTTAAAGATCCTTTCCCTCCGCCCTTTCTCATCTGATTTCCCAAATCATTTATCTCTGCCTGCTGTCTTCACATTTTAAGATTTCTCTTTATGTTAGGATGCCTGCTTCAGGTCAAATTAGGGCACAGACGTCTCCAGTGTACAGTTTAGGTGCCAAAGATACACTGGACATCTGCACATATGGTGGAGGATCAGCCAGCTGTGCCTTGTAACAATGTCTTTTCTAGGGCACAGAAGACTAGGGTTAGAAGGTTGCTTCCCAAAGGAGCCTTTCATATGGCTCCTTTTTTGCTGCTTTGAATGTCAGGAGTGTTTATCAAAGCCCTGAGCTGGGGAGGGAGGAAGGATGAAGAATGTCTCTGGTGTCTCTTTCAGGAGTAGGCTGCCTGCAGGAAGGAGGCGGATGCTCCGTTGCCGTTGCCTTGCTCGCTCTGCCTGCCGCAGTGTCTAAGCAAGTGTCTGCACAAACTGTCTTGAGAGGGAATATTTGTTTCTTATGCCTTACTGTCTTACTGAGTACTTGTGGGAGCGGGGCAACTTGTTGAACCTTATGAATCCTGAGTGGTTTTGACTTAATGGGCAGCCCTCACTTGCATTAAGGAAGAGCGAATTCCATGGGAGCCCTCAGGGACAAGGACTCTCATTGAGCCTGAAGGACCCTTTCTTTTCAATACTTTCAGTAATACGAGTTCAGAAGGATCAAATTTGAGATAACTATAGCAATTGTCATGGCAACAACATACGTCTGTCTAGTTTTCATCTAGCACCTACCACTGCGAGGCCCTGATCCATAACTACAGTGTTGGCCCTACCATAATCCAAATAAATAACAACACTATTATCAGTCAATTGTTTCAATATAAGTTTGTGTTTAACTTGTCATCGGCATAAATACCTGCTTTCTAACAGCTAAAGGCTGAGTCAGAAAACCAACAGGGTCTGCGCAAGTGCTGTGGAAGATACTAAATGGAAAGTATTTTCTTTCTTATCAGGTATGTCGCAACATTCTCTCTTCTGTTTGAAATTCAAAGCAAGATATTGTAATCTAAGATAAGGTTTTTGAAAGCCTGTTGTTAGGCGCTATTGAAATGAATTTTCATGTTGGATTTCAACAGAACCAGTGTTAGACTCAGTCCTGACCATTCAAAAAATACTACATTACTCTTTATAGATAACTTAACATAGCATTAGCCAAGGCATTCCCATGAGTTCTCTCTCCAAGAAAAGAAATTAATTAATAGAGATGAGATAACAAATTGTGTGAAATGAGATCTATCCGTGATCTCTACAGAAGTTCCAGCCCCGTACCAATAAATTAATTTTTTGTATTTTTTGTCTGCTTTGGAGTTCCGGGGTCTGTTGGGAAGCAGAAGGGCTGAAGCACCAAGAGAAAGGTCATTCTTCACATATTTCTTGCCCATATGAAAGCATAAAATTTGTTTGCTCAGCAAATCTGTATAGTTTGGAAAAGCTTTTTACATGCTTATCAAAACCAAATGCTGGAGGCTTAGCCAATGCATGCAATAACCCAGCCTTGCTGAAAAAGCTGTCTTGCTTGTCGTCAGTGCCTTCTCTGCTTTCCAGTCAGGATGGATATATTGTTTTATTTCATTATTATGTGAATAGAGCAGATTCCCACACGTATTAAATTGAATAGGATGTGCAATCATGGAATAATGGGACAACAGCTTTATATCCATTCCAAACTGATAGACAGGTTCAATAATAACTGTAATTCCTGATGTCCAGGGTGAGATTAGTTTTTTATATCTGGCAAAGTAATCATTTCTCAGAGAGTGACTAGAAAACATACAGTCTACTTCACGGCCTTTGACTTAGGTCTGAACGTGTGCTTTGCAGAGCTCCCGGAATATGCAGTAGGAAAGGCTGGCTGTCCCACTTGCATCTTCTGCCGAAAGCTGCTGTGTTCCTGCCTCTTGCACACAGCAATCCCTATTGCTTTCTGTTTTAATAAGCTGTAATTCATAGCAAGGTTATCTGTGAAAATCTCCTTCTGATGCAGCACATTCATGGATTGATACTTCTGTTAATTTTTTCTCTTTGCTCTTTAAATCATGAGTTCTAATTTGGGGTGAGGTCAGCTCTTATTTATCTGTGACAGTTGGCATGGTTTGGATGTTTTAGCAGCTATTGTAATGCAGCCTTCCTTGTGATTTGGAGGCAGTGGAAGATAAGAGACAAAAGATGCAGAATTAGGGGGGAGCAATTTGTGCATGTGTATTTTTTCTCACACTGCCTTTGAAGCAGAAACATCTGCTGAAGGCCATAAACAGCTGAGTTCAGCAATACCACATCATGCTGCCAAGCAACTCTGCTTTCCTCTGTAACTTTCACAGCAGAGGAAATAAATCAGTCAGGCAATAAAGAATGAAGAAAATTTAGGAAAACGCGCCAAAAGCCAAACATTTCTAGAATAAAGTGAATAAGATCTTTGTTAGTATTTGGCGGAGCAATTGAAATAAGTTTCTTACACACGTAAGCCCTCTGTACCATTGCTGCTTGAGGAATTTCGTAATTACAAAACTCCTCTGAGCTCCAGCCACTTAAAACTGGTCAGGAGAGACCTCTGGAAAATAGGCTACAATCTCATAAAAGAGAATTAGATGATTTTAAACATTTTTCCGATCTCATGCCTCTGTCAGATCAGTGGCAGCTAACCAATTGACAGTGGTAAAGTATAACTGTTTATCTGAGACCTTTACATTTCCGTAGACAAAGCACAATGTATTAGACAGGTGAACCATTTGATTCTGCACTGACTTCCTGAGATTTACTTTTCCACTCAAAGTTACTTTAGTTTGATGAGTTACTGCCTATTTAAAGTACAGATAAAAATACCTTCTCTCTTTCTTTCTTTCATTATATAATAATGGCGACTGCTATATGAGACAGGTGGAAAATGATTATATAGATGCTAAGTCTTTGTTGTAAGTCTTACAAGTTAAGCAAGGTTGGTAAGAAAACCAGCAGATCATGGTAACTGCTGACTTGGAGGATTTTACTGCATATTGCTGGTGCTGTGGGTTCCTACTCCCGGCTCGTAGCACAGCTCTCCCTCCAGGCACCACTCCTGGCTGTCACTTTGGTTCAGATCATTAAGTTCTATTCCCAGTTGACCTGTGTATGTAATTAAATAAGAGATGTTACTTGTATACTTGCAGTGAGGGATAGTTAAACACTACTCCTGCTGCCGCCTTCGTTCAGAGACCGCATCATCTGTCTTTTGTTGTTGTACCTCTCACCAGGCCTAAATAATAGAAAGACAGAACTTGGGTGTTTTTTACACACTGCATTTTTTTTCCTCTCTTTTTAAAATTCAGAATGAGTTTAACTGCATTTCATTAGCCTCTTCCACTACATCCATCGCATATCCTCCAGTTGGAGATAGTTGTAAAGAAAAAATAATTTTATAAGCACATTAAAATTATCACTTAAAATCACTTATATGATTGATACAGGGTTTATAGAGGAAGTTGAGTCTTCATAAACACTTGGCAGACCTAACTGTTGTCTCATTAGCACCAGTTTTACATTGGTTTAGCTCCACTGAGTTGAATACAATTAATCTACTGATTCTCACTTTTGTAATTTAAACCAGGATCAAGCCTTACATGATCATAAGATGTTTGTTTAAACTTATTTGCAGTATCGAGTTCTGTGATTACAAATATATTGGTTTGAATGCCAAACCAGCATGAGGTCCTGAACTTGAACAGTTTGAAGACCTGATCTGGCAGGTGTTGTTCGTGCATCAGTCAAGTGCGTTTGCTTCTTTGAGACACTCACATCTCAGGCTTAGAAAACCTTGCTCTTCTTCAGTTATCTTAGAAAAATGCTTGCAATAGCTGGGATGCTAACATATACAGCTCTCGTCCTACAACTCTCTAGTATTTTTTTCAGTATTTGCATGCACTCTTGTCTGTCTCCATCCATCTGCTGTCTCTCTTCCGCTATACTAGTAGGCTTGCTGAAGCAGGCAGCATGTTCATTATTTGTACAATATGCAGCAGGGTCCTAGCCTATGACAAGGCTGCTACTCTTAATTGTAATAATAGATAATCACCTCCTTTATCTGGTTAATTCTGTGTCTCTGCCTGAAAATAGTTGAATGGATCCATTCCCTGGTGTGAAACATGTTTGAAACTTTTGCAGGCTGATATGGGGATCATACTAATTTGTTGCATAACTACTAATAGGCCATGTTGCCAGTGCTTCAGACTGAATGAAGCAGCATCGTTATTGTTCTGCAAACACCTTACAGCATATGAGCACTGTTAGCAAACGGAACAGTTTGTGTAATTCGAGCTGGACGTAACACAACTCAGCAAAACCAAGGACTTCTCACGTTCTGTTATGATGAATTCCATTCGATTCCCCCTGCACATTTTACATAGTAGGTGGAGATAATACATGCTTTTACAAGCTTAGAAAGTAAAAATCTTTGTCTGTTATAGACTCCTGTCTATAAAACTAGTCTAAAAAACTAGCTTGCATCAGAGATCATTGCAGTTCTCCACACATAACTGTCTTAGACAAGAAAGAGTAGTTACTCTACGGGCTTCTATAACTCATCATTTGCAAGTCATAATTTATCTACAATTCAGGCTGCAGGGAGACCTCTGGTATTTCACATTCTGGGAATGATGGAAGATCTTGTTTTTCTTCACTATCACTTCATGGTGAATATTGGCAAATACCGACGTTTTAAAAGGCAACCTCTTTTTTCAGAGCTGTGCAGCCGCAGTCCCTTAAGTGTAAATCAGTGTAGAATTTGTCTTGCTGTGTCAAGTGCTTGTACAAATCACCTGGTTCAATTTGGTTTTTGTTACATGAATTGGGGGGTCGGAGGGGACATAGGAAGTGTTTGGAGGATACTGTATATTTCCTGGCAGTTGAACAAGGTAGAGGTGGGCTGTTGTTTTGAAAGGTAGTAGATGTCTGTGAGTTCTCAAAAAAATTGGTTATGATCCATCAAATTGTGGCTAAATAAGATCCCTGGGGTTCTGTTTCTTTCAGTAGACGATATTGGATGATTAAGATCTGTAAGCATATTCTTTTGTAACACTTTCAAAATTAAGAATAAAAAATGAGATGGGAGTAGCAGTATTACATGAAAGTTGCCACTGTTTTTTGAATGCACTTTTTCCTTAAGCGAGGAAATTCAGTATTTTTTCCTGGAAAAACCTGTGATGTGTGCTTACTACTTTGAAGGGTCAGAATGAGAAGTGTCAACAGCTGGTATAAATCAGCGTAGATCTGCTGAAACAATGTATATCAGTTTGTCCCACTATCATTCACGAAGAACTCATACCACTTTTCTGTTACTACTTTGCCAACATGCTAGTAATTTCATGGGGAAATAAGTTTATTAAAGAAAACGGAGATGCTTGTTGTAGAGAGTTTTATTGATAGACCAGTGCTGAATTCTTGATTACTTGCCAGGAATTTCAGTTCCAGTTAAATTTCCAGGGAAGAAACCTTAGCTTCATTGAAGCAAATGGCAAAATTTCCTCTGCGGTCTGAATTTCACCCCAAGTTTAAACTAAATTTTTACTCTTCTCTCCTTCCTTCTCTCTGACACACAGCTCAGAAAACAAGAATAGAATAGAATAGAATAGAATAGAATAGAATAGAATATTTTGGTTGGAAGGAACCTTCAACAATCATCTAGTCCAACCTCCAGATAATCTCTTTCCTGTTCAAGGCTGTGAACAACAGCTTACACACTCCCCTTCCATGTGTATATCTGCATCCATGATGGTAATGATCACAAAAGGAGTTTTAAGTAGCACCCCATTGATTTTTGTTTTCCATGCTGCAAATTAATGGACTGAGCATGTACTCTTTGTAATCACACTAGTAGAAATTCAATAATGACTCTGCCAGAGTAGTTGAGTGACCTCAGCCACTGAATTCATTCCTATTTCGACTATTTTTAATGAGACTGGCATATTTAGCAATGCCATCGGATGGCTTGAAACAAGGTGCCCTGTCAACCAAAGCATTACTGATAGACCAACTAACAAGAATTTCAATGTTTATATCTGTTCTCTTACCCAAAATAGTTTACAGCTTCTGTGTGGCAATGTTCATTGGAATGTACTACGCAAAAGAACTTCCTGTTGTATATAATCTGCATGAAGTATTCCGTTATAATTACTAGATTTCAACCAAGCCAGAACTCAGCAAGTACCACTGACAATCCCCAAAGGAATATAATCTCTCTGGTTAGTTTACCAATTTTTCAGCTAGGTTTAGAGGTTTTAATTGTATTTGATTATCATTTCTTATGGCATTTTTGTCATCTCTGAAAAAATGCAATAGGATGGTGAGGCTCTCCACTTGGAGATGCTATTTGTCAATTTTTGTCTTGAGAAATATTCAGAAATTTAATGAACCCGACTGGGAAGGAATATTTAAAGACAGGTCTTGTTCATTGCTGCATATCTGTTTGGCTATCTATACTTGCGTAGTTCCACAGTTTGGTTATACCTGCTGTGGTTTCCTCACAAGGAGCTAGTAAACTCTTATGCATTACAGATTAACACTGTTTAAATGCATAGTAAATACAAGCCATTCCCAACAGTACTCTTACTTAGAAAAGTTAACCTAGAAATGTCATGGTAAGTGTAGGGGACTTGATCACTAAGAATTGGCTAGAAACTCAGCTTTTGCTAACATTACTCCCAGAACCATCCGAGAAGGGGATTGTTGCCATGTTCTGTTAATCAAAGCTGTATGAATTATTTTGACAGGCAGCCTCTCCTGCTCTTTTCAGTATTCTTGGGACTGGTGAAATTGCTGAGGTGAGATGAAACACGTAGTCATGGAACATCATATAATTGCCACATCCTTCAGTGATACAAATCAGTAGAGATTTGTTGTGATTCACTGTGGATCACATATAAATTCACCGTGTGGGTTTATTAAAAAAAAAAAATCTCAGAAGATACCCAGAGTCACAGAACAGGACATTTGAGAGCAGTGGTTTTTACAGACCCCGCTGACCATGTTGTGCATAAATAGGCTCTGACTTCATAAAAGTTTGAAAAGTGCTAACTCTTCACCATTATCCCCTCCCAGAGGAATACTGATTTCACTGGCTTTGCTTTGAGTGCTACACCTTAACAGCTGGTTTTGAAAAGGTGTGTAATTGGCAGTAGAAGAACTTATGCTTTTTTATAGGAGTTAATACCTAACTATTGGGACAGAAAATAATATCTAGGTTTTGAATTTGGAGCCTAGTTCAGCATTCAGTGAAGTTTGGAGAAGACTGTCCATTAGCATTGAGTCCTGCTCTTGATGAACAGCTTTAGAACAGCTTGTACATCTTAAGTAGGTTTAAGAATACAACTACTAACTATGCACACCACTGAGCACAAGTTAATTGCCGCCTGAAGGACAGAAGATGATAAAAATATCCTTTCAGCAACTCTCAGTTGTTTTCTCTAGGTTTTCCCACCCAAGTCCTTTTAGAGCCCTCTTTTTAGATCTGCTCAATGGGCAGGCTCCAACATCCCTCTTCTTTCTGTTTTGTTTTTTTAAGAACCTTTGCCACTTCATCATATTCTGTTTTTACCCTCCTTACTAACTAAACGTTTGGGATGAAATTTGTTATTGATTCCCGGTATAATGTCAGCATCTACTGCAGGATATGCTTTATGTCTTCCAGGGTGGATTTGGGCCTTAGTGCCTCTTTGTATCCTGTCAAATACCCTGGCAGAGATTTCTCTAGTCTGTCTTCTACAGGACCAGTGGGTTTTCTGTGTAATGATACCCCCTTTCCCAGCCACTGGGGAGATTTGCATTAACTGTTCAGTTCTTTCGCAGTATTAATGAAGTCTTAGTTCAGAATTATGGATTCTGGAAGGGGGAAGAGTTTGTGGTGGGTTCTCCTCATGTGGGTAAGAGAGCAGCATGCCTTTCACATTAGGAGCTTTAACATTTGTGTGTGTGAATATATTTTTTATTTGTATTTGCAAGGCTTATAATGTCAAATTGTCATCATGCCGGTGATCTATTTGTTCCTTTGCCAAGTTCTCAAGTCATTTCCTAGGTTGCTAGAAAGGATATTCCTCTTTTCTACAGTTCTGCAAATTTAGCTGTGGATTGAAGAAAAATCACGCATCGAATTCTACCCTCAGTGTGCATCAAGCAGCCACTGGCAGCAGCTTCCATGGGGAGATCGTTAGCCAGCTGTGGGACTCTGGTGTTTTATTTCTTTCTTCTTGAGATCATCTGAACCCACAGGGCCCTCCTTCTAAGAAAGCACATACAGCTCTTGCTGGGGTCTCATGAGCAAGATGAGATAACTGGCTGGAGTGCGTTATAGGCTCCTTCTGGCCCGTGGCCTGGCTCACTCCCCGTAAAACTTGGATACAGAGGAAGGAAAGATTTGCACTTGGGTCACACGCTGACCCAAGTGGAGCAAGGATGCAGCACGGACATGCACAGACACATGAGCAGGAGAGTGCTTCCAGGCGCGGCAGTTTGGCTGTGACCCACACATTGGATGGATAGGTGCTTTAACTACCAAAGTGCAGCAAATCATTTGTATTCATCAATATCTATCATATTTTCTCTGGTTCCAGTTTTGAGTTCCCCATGTACCTTAGACTGAGACAGAAGACTTAGTTTCAGTGACACTCTCTCAAGATAAAAACCCTAGCCTATTTGGAGTAAGCAGTTGACTGAAGTATTTGTCAGGCTCTATTATAGCTCTTCCTGCATTCTGTAAAATTATTCACATATATACAAGCATGAGTTCATTTTGCCAGGAAGCAAGACCATTAATCCTGCCTACTTTGAAGCCATGTCTTTGTGGACTGTGGTGGGTGACTTAACTGTTCAGATTACTTAGGTTGTTGGAGACTTCATCCCTTTGTAATGTTAATGACTGCTGAGTAGCTCAGCCCTGCATAAGAAATTTTTCTTATATTTAAGAATATTTTTTCTTTTTTATCTTATATTTTTTCTTATATTTTCTTGTATTTCCCTATGTTTATATTTAATTTCTTGTATTTCTTATTTTATTATATGTTTAATATTTTTTTCTTATAATAAATCCTCTCATAGGGCGATTTGGTTTCTAAAGAGTTAATTGCTGCATGCTATTTTACTCATGAGCCAATTGAATCAGATAATTTGCTGTTTCCTGAGTAATGTTAAAGAGTGTACAGAAATATCTCTTGTTCCAATGAAGATGTTAAAGGGGGTTTGAAGATTCCTTTCTATGCAAATTCTTTACATGAAAGTTTTACGGTATGTACCCTGCAAGATTTAGAAATGCTGCTATTTAAACATCAATACGTATAATTAGTAATTGTTGAGATCTAATACTCTCTTTAGTGTATTTATTAGAACTATTCCAAATATCCCTGAAGACAGATTCAGAAAAGTATGTAAACCCTTTAGTTTTATAGTTGCTGCCAGTTTTTCATCTTAAGCAGGGAAAGACACGGGATTTTCCTAGGCACTGAAGTGCCGAGGTTCTTGCCCCTAAAGTTCAAGAGCTATCAGCTACTGATAGTAGTCACCAACTTGTTTCTGTAGGACCCCAGCCTGATCTGTGCTTCATTAGCAGACGTCTCCCTCTTCCCAATGGTGTAGCTCCCTCATTTCACACATACAAAGCAGAATTGTGCTCCTTGTAGACACCGCTTTGTTTCCACCTTCTTGATGGGTAAATGCTATCTGTTTTGTTATTGGAGACTAACAGACAAAACTCTCATGTGTGGAAACACCTACGTGAGAGAGAATGAGCATGAATGATTGTGAGGGATCAAGGACAAGGAACAGACAGCTCTGAAACACTAATTATGGAGCTCACAGAAAACTTGCTTGCATTCTGCCCATGTTACTTGCTTCTCACTGCGCAAAACATGCACTAAACACTAAGAGTGCAGAGCTCAGATCTTCATATCCCAAGGCTTTTCTACAGTTCAGAGCCTAAGATGCTCTACAGATAGCAGTGAACTGTGCACTAAGTCACCAGACCCTGTGTACCTCATCTCAGCAGTGAGGATTTGAAGAAAAAAAAAAGAATCAGAATCAGGGCTAATTAGCTGGGTCACCAAGTGGTCAGGCTTGGCAGAACTGAAGGGAGGAGAAGCACTCTAACTGTGAGTAGGATAGGAGCAGAGAGGTGCTTGTCCAGACCAAATCTCTCCTGAGCCTTTGAAGTTTTCTGTCTCTAATTAAAATCAAGTGTAGATTATGTGAGCATTTCAGCTTATGTTTTCCATGTCTCTCTATTACTCTTTCTCAAATCATAATGCTTCTGACTCCAATAGCCAAAACCTCTCAATTATTGTGACACTCTGAGTAGCTTAATGCCAATAATCCTCTGTAGGGAAAAAGATAGTTTAAGTGAATGGAAGTGATTATCAGATGCAGGAAAAATATGCCAAAAGTCATTCTCTCTTTGCTAACTAGATGTAATTTAAATTTTAAAAGAAGGTATTGAAATTACTACTCTTGGAAGGGAATCCAAAACTATAATGGTTGTTCTTTTTCTAAGGGAAGTCACATTTCTCCTCAGGGCTAATACCATAAGGTCCTTTGTTTGTACTGAAAACAGCATAGCGCTAAGTAAAGAAGAGAGATCTAAGTCATGAGAGAGATATATATACTTTAAATATGTAACTTTATAGTTTACTGTATACTGTTTATAGTGTTGGCTTCCTTCTGTGCATTCCTACCCACTAGGCTGTGGAAACAGAGAGTTTCCATATTGCCATTAGTCAGTGACAGTATTTTGACATTTGTACAAGGGAATATGTATATCCAAACCCAAATCTGTTTCCGTTGAAAAGGAAATAAACTGTGATGATACCTGAAAACTGAGTTTTGCAAGTCTGGAACTTGCAGGCTTTTCCAGAGTTTCCTAAAAGTGTGTAAAGTTAACCTTCAAAGTCTTTGTAGGACTGGTGTCCCTCTAGTCTCTTCTGAAAACCGGTGTCCACATTCATCTGTCTTTTTACTCTGTCTTCGACTTACTGGTGTGGGTAGAAATCACCTCCCTAACTTCTCCCTCTTCTAAGATAGATACTGGAGATAATGGCCATTATTCCTCTGCTTGACATTCCAGGTTAAAAAGACCAAATGCAGTATGGTTTTGGTATTTACCAAATCAACTCAGTCCACCCTCTAGTTTCAGTCAATTTCTGGGGAGGACATTGATTTGATTAATTACCCGTTTGCAGCAGAAATGTACTGGAAGTTGCTCGGGTGACCTCTAGATCATCTAATGGCTGATACATGGGAACTCTCCATCACAAGCAGAGCTTTGGCCTGTGCCAGTCTCAGGGTCCATAGTGTCAGAAGGGGGAAATGGTTAATATCTTGTATCCATAACATTCACTTGAAACCCAGTGCACTTCCTCCGAGGTGCTGCATTGTGGGATAGCTTCCAAACATTTCTTAATTTTTAGTGTTTCAGCCTCTTCTGTCTGAGTCATGGTATCTGCCACTGTATAACGATGACCAGAAAGCCATCCGTGCTCTGGGAGTGTTGTGCTATAGAAGAGCTGGGTTATATATCACAGGGGATCCAGAAGGAGCCTCAACAGTGCCCATGTATTAATGGCCCATTGTCATTAAGGCCATCCAGGCTTGTCTAACACAGCCCTCCTTCATTCAGATTAAATTTCTGTTAAACATTGATTAAGCCCCCAAAGATAAGGACTTTGCTTTTATGTGGGGTGGTTGCAATCTCTGCACTTTACTACTAAAGCTATGGCAAGCAAGGGAAGGCCGTGCTGCTGATTCTAAATATATACATTCTTTAGCTCTCTCCCCTTCACCAAGCCTTAAGCTCGCTGCCTAAAAATGCCCTTTACAAGAAAGAATCTGTAGTGCTGCAGAGCTGGCTGATTTGCGGGTGACCTGCCTGTAAGGACTGCATTACTCAAGTATTCACTTGTCCTTTGAACATGAAAAGACAGACAGGTGGAGCCTGGGGTATTACTTGGTACAAAGCAAACATTTAAAAAGCACAAAGTTTCCGGTCCTTATTGGTAATGGAAAGTACTATTTTCAAAAGTGCCATTTGACATTTAGAAGATTAACTGGTATTGACTTCCTGTGTGAGTTGGGCTCCTGAGTATCTGAGTCACCCTTGGAAACCCGAGTTGGCCATCTGTTTCACTTAGGCTTTGCAGTGCCAAGTGAAGCAATGCATAAATACTTTGATGACTGTAGTTTGTAGTACCTAAATTTTAAAAAGCAGTTATTTCAACAGTTTGACACCTATTGGAATTTTCAGAAGCTCTGGGGCCTCAAATTCCCACTGCCTGGGAGAAAGCAGATGTGTTTGAAAGCAACTGGAGTTTGAAAGGAACTTGTGCTTTTGAAAACCCCAGAGCTACCCCATCACTTTTGAAAGTGGAACTAAGGTACTTCCAGAAATTTCACCTGCCATCCCAACCAGACATCTGACAGCAGAACCTGAAAATAAAGAGTATTTCTTAAAATGGGGTAGAGAAGTGAGATGTGAAATGGTAGCATATATAACAGGAACCTCCTATTGCAACTTTGTCTATGGATTCTGAGAATGCTCATGGAGGACACAGTTGAGGCTGAAAACATGGATGTTTGGAGCACTGGGGAAGCTGTTTCTGTTGTCGGTTCAAACTGAACATGGGCAGGAAAGGCAGATACAGCTGTAGTCCAGCATACAGAGAGTATGCCAGCTTTTGAGCAGTGGCCTGGCATGGGAGGGATAGCAAGAATGATTTGTGAAGAACTTGCATTAAGAAAAGAGCTATATTTTAAGCTTGACAACAGAGAAGACAGAAGACTTGAGACTGCGGAGTAGAGGACACAAAAGAATAGGTGGTTTAGAAGTCTAGCTGAGGACAAGTGGTAGCAACATCCTACCATGAGATGCATGAGAGGCAGGGAGCTATGTGGATCACAGCAGGGGAAGAGCAAAGAAATAACTGTGCCATTAGAATGGAGAAAGTAAGAGAGGAGATGCAGGGACCTGCCCCGGAGCCGCCATGAGGAGCCACGGGGGGAAGCGGGGCTGTGCTGAACACGCTCTGGAGCAGTGGGTCACTCCTGTGCTGACTGCCCAGAGCACCCTGGCTGGTGTCCACAGTGTTGGAGGCAGGAGGGGGAACAGCAAGCAGGGAGACAGCTGAAAATAGCACCATTAATGTGAAATCGATAGTCATGTTTGTTCTTGTTCCTTTCTAGTGTAAGCAGGTGACAATCCTCGTTCCCATCTTTCATTCTCTGCTATGTGACTTAGCAATAATAAACTCTTCCTTTAAGCTCAATAAGGATGTTCATAGAAACTTTTTATTGCACCTCCTTTGTTTTAACTGGAGTTCAACAGTTCCTCACTGTCACATTGGGAAACTGGGCCAAATAAATGGCAGAGTAGTCCATCCATCACTGCTTTAATTTTGTGCCTTGAAGGAAATGACTAGTCTAGGGAAACAGCACACAGTGCAGTCTGAGCAGCCATCTCCAGGCCATTTAACATCAAGGGAGGCTCATAATGAGAGCTCTCAGTGCCCTGGCCCATCTTCATAATGTTTCAATACCCAATTTTATTTGGACGGTCTCCATAACTTTCCAGGATTATGTCACCTTCCTTCCTTTTCAATTTGACAGTGAATTTGATGCTGCTGAAAAGTGGCTGTTTTGACAGCTTTGGAGACTGTAGAGAGTTTGTTGATCAAAGACATAAGGAACAGCAGCAACTTCTTACTGGTCCTCCCCTGTGATATTCCTTGACCAGAAGGACAAGAAAATCTAGAAGTCCACATAATTTTGAGCACTACGTTTTTTTTCATACTTGTAATGCTTGATGGAAACAGTTGTATTTTGATGCCATTGCATTTTTTAATGACAAAAATTCAGTTGGCAAATTGCAGCCAGTGCTCACTCTTACTCCTGGATCCAGATGACGTGGATACAAATTGCCTAGGTTTATTACAGTAACATGCCAGTGGAAGCCAGACAGAATGATAGTCTGAGTCTACCTCTGGTTCATTTTACTGCAAACAGATTGTAGCAGTTTTTCCTGTTAACATTTCCCACCCCAGTCATCTTGACCGTATACAAAGCCTTTGATAGGTATGATTAAGAGAGAATGTAAAATCCATGTGGATATGACTGTGGATAGAAATCTTTTTGTAGAAGGCTGTGAGGGCTCGATTGGGTGTGTTGCCATTTCTCTTTCTCAAGAAATATTTCCCATTTTCAGAATTTAAAACCTTTTAAGCTACTAGTTTTTGTTTAAAGATGGTACCGCATGGGGTTTTTAAATCCATTATAATTAACTGTATATTGATTGTTGTTAAGGAATTTAGAACATTGGAAAGTGTTCAGGTTTATTCCTGCAGCTGGATCAGGAGTATATAAAAGCCTTCGTTTTGTGATTTCTTAGCTTTAAACATTCATTGCACTTTTTGGGTAAGATGGAACTGGACTAGTTAACATGATAGTAGATGCAAATAATTTTTAAAAGATTTGATTCCCACTGTATAACTTCACTGATTTCCTTTATAACAATGTCAGAGTACTCAAAGCCTCACTCACATAGTAGGCAGAGCTCTACAAAATCTTTGGTACTCAATTTAACCATGCACTTATTGTTTGTATCCCCATTTCTCCGATGGACTCCTGTATCACCTTGGGCAAGTCACTTCATTTTTCTGTTCCCCAGCTAGCATATCATAAAATAAGATAATAGTACTTTACTCTCAAGAGCTGTGCATAAAATATTCTGTCTGAAAGCAGTAAGAGAAAGGTATTAGCATTGCTATTGTTGTTGATATTATGTTTTTATTTAAGCAACGTGTTCTTATGGTCTTATGCATCATATGGGGAGACCCACTGAAGGCAGCAGGACTGTTTACACATTGAAAGTGGTTTGCTGGACAATGGCCAGAAAATAGGGATGAACCTATAACTAATAGATATTCCCCAAGGCATTTAGCAGCAGGAATTACGGTTCAGAACCGTGTTAGGAGGGTGGATAGATATATAAATAATTGTCATCAGGATTTAAAGTCATTCAGGAGGCATAGTCTACTTTGCATGTAAACAAAATGTAAGTCTTGAGGGAGTCTGTGTCTCGGCTAAATCTGCTCATGTATAAATCCTCTTTTTTAGGCTTTATATTTTGTAATCATCGTAATTTAAATTCAGCTACAGTCCCCAGGATTTGCACATTTTACCACCATTAAGGAAGTCAACAGGAGCTGTGCATCCCACTCACTGTCGCTGCCCTTCAATAATTAACTCCTTCCTATCTCCTAAATCTGGAGTCAGGCACAGCAACAGCACTTGAGACAGCCTTTGAGAGCATTCAGCCTGGGAATATGCATGTGAGGGACAATACATTCAGCTGGTTTGTATTTGTCTTCTTCTGTCTTCCTCTCTTTTCTGAGATACTAAGCTGCTGACTTTGTTGTTGCTGGGTAAGCAACCACTCCTGCAATTATCAGAAGGTTGGCTCATCCCCTGTTGACTTCTGTGCCAGGGGATCAGACTGCCAGGCAGCACGTGCCCTGAACCCTTCGATTTCCTTCTGATGTTTATTCGGCATCCTTCCCATCATGCACATTGTGTGGTATTAACCAACTGCATGTGTTCTCCTCGCTAAACAAATTCTTCAGACCAAATTCATCACTGAAAGAAACTGATACTGGGACATGCATCCCCAGACAATAAAGCTTTCCACCAGAAAAATATTCCATTCTGCTATTATCCCTTTCTGTAGTTCCTTCAAGTGTTTTCATTTTATGTTGAGAAAGTTGTGATTGTTCTATAGTAAACAGCTTTCCAGGAATGAGAAATGTTGCTTTGCCCATTGAAAAGAGGAGACAGATGTTCCACAGAGTAGGAGAGAGAGAGGAAATACCCAGGCTTTTACCAATCAGCCGTGTTTGAATTTTTTTCCTGTAGTTAAAAGTGTAGAATTGAAACCTGCAGGAGTTGCAGTGTTAAGCATTACTTCACCTCAATCATCCCTGCTAAGTATTATGATTGCAAGAAAGGGATCCTTAATATCACTGTTACACATGGAGCATTTTATTAATTCAGAGAGGCACTTGGGGTTGTTTTTTTTTTTTCCTGGAGAAAATAGTAAAATTTGACAGGTAATTTTGTAAATGAAGACAGTAGACAGCTGTTGAAGATGATACTGTCTGAGTGGTTTTGTTGTTTCTATGAAAACTTAGTTACACTCATTTTAGATTAATTTTTCATTGTCTTCTGTTAAATGAGAATTGCTTACACGGCTGCTTCAAATGGAACCTTGATTGCTTTCCATCTACTGCCAAAACTATAAAAGACCCAAAAAAATCAAATGCATAAAAACATTTATGAGCAGTGATACAATAAATTCATGCTATAGTGCATTTTAATTTGATAAATTAAAGTTTTGCTATGCAGCAGTTTGTGTTCGTGTGTGAGAGAGGCATATACATTAGCCATTTAAATTCAATACTGTGTTAAACAGCAGTAAAAGCAATTCTGGCTGCTATTGGGAGATTTTGGTGTGATACTGTGAAATTCCCCAAAAGTCTGAGATGCAGTGTGGGAGAAATGAAACGAAATGTACTCACGGAAAAGGAAGTGCAAGGATAATCTTGCGGCAAAGCCACCAAACAATGATTTAGAAGACAGAGCTTCAGTTTGCACGTCGCCCACAGATTTGCTGTGTTACCTTTGTAAGTGCCACTCAGGAGCGTGGAAGGAAGGGGTAGCCCTTGCAGTCCAGGCACTGAAATGGGGACTAGGTCCAGTTTCTAGCTGCTGCAGATATTTGGTGTGATGTGGAACAAGTCACTCTATTTTCTCTGGGCCTGATTTTTCCATTTATAAATGGAACTAATAAACATCCTTTCACTCTTTTTCTGGTTTGTTTTGTGTGTGGGCCACAAGGTCTCCTGGTATGTGAAACTGTCCTCTACTGTGTATTATACCACTTAGCACAATGGTGCGCCAGCATTCAGTAGAATACTGTAAAAAGAAAGAAAGGAGAATAGTTACAAAGAGTCTAAGCCATAATTCAATCCTGCTTTGAAGTATGTTAGAGGCATTTAAAGCTTCTGCTGACTCTCTGCATATGGATGATTTCACCCAAGATGGATATTTCTTTGAGTCTGAGAAAGTGCCCAGGATCTATTGTTTGCGAGTTCACAGAACGATCAGGCAAGTATGAATGAAGGTCGTTTGTTTTGTTTGTTAGATCATACACTTAATAACACTTGAGTCCTGTTACGACCTTTTACAGAATTTTGTTTTGGCATAAATGTCAGGAAATGCAGGCAGGAATGAAAATATTGATAAATATGTTGCCAGGATTTAAACTGTAACTTAGGCTTGCTGGAGAACAGATATTTAGGCAGCCTTAATCATTTTTGAAACGTTTCTCGTCACCCAGTCCTTCATATAAATAGTTCTGAAAACGTTTCTAAATACACATTGTTTTCCTTTTGCAAGGCTTCACACCATGAAGAACACTGTTCAGGAAGGGAAATCACTGCCTTTTTAACAAATTGATATTTCAAAGTTCACTGCAGAGTCGTTTTTTATAGCTTCTTCACCCAAAAAAATTCAACTCAGATGTGCCAATACGTTTTCAAGGAGCTCCTGTTTTTCTTCTATTGAGCCAATTCTCTTGACAGGCTTAATAGAAGGACAGGCAAGACAAATGACTGGTGTGAGATCATACAGTTAGTCCATGACCCCAGAAAGGGCTTTGACACAGACTCTTAACACTAGACCACGTGGTACTTCCGTAAGCCAACAGCATACAGCTAACGGAGATGCTGCCACTTAACCCAGGGCCAGTTACCAGAGCTTTGAAGCAGGGAGAGAGAAAGGGGCAGCAAGTAAGCAAGGAGAATTTATCTGTGAATAGAAGATCTGATCTGAATCCCCTTTGGCAATGTTCCCCTGCATGGAAAGGGCCCAGGTTGTGTGGTTAATATCATAGGAGGTTGATGGTAGATCTTGGCTAGCTAAGGATAACATAAATCTAATGTGTAGCTTGAGAACTGAGAACGGGGAGGGGAAGTAGGTGTAATTTAAGCTTGACAAATTCAGCCTGTCCAACATGTTTTTTTGCGTCTCTGTTGCTTCCCACTGCATATATATGTATACACACACATACACACAGCATTTCATTCACAAGTTCGATGTTCTCAGTTCTTTGGCTTGTCACAGATGTTTTTGTGCTTGCCAGTAAATTACATCAATAATTCCAGAAGCCTTTTTTTATCTGCTGGTATAGGTAGAACATGGAAGTAGTGTATGATAATTTAATACAGCCAGCTAAGATATTCTCTGGTTTTTCTCTTCCCTTTCTCTGTCCGTTTCACCAAGACATTTTCATTCTGTGAACCAGATCATCAGCAAGAGGAATCAAATAAAAATCCACTGATATCAGGAAATAATGTCCATTTACACTACATGACAGCTACTGAGGATGAAGAGACAATCTCTGATAGCCTAGAGCACCTCTTACTTCCCAAGATTGCCTTAGACACAATTTTGTCTTTATATTTGAGTATTTGGAGCTCAGTATTCCTGTAAATCCCTTTTTCTGTATTCAAAATGCTCCATCTGCTTTGGGAAACCCTTTAAATTAGTCATAAAGGCCAAGTCTCTTTATAGAAAGAACTGGATAGCACAAACATCCTATCTGCAAAAATTAAATGTAACTTCCGAGTGAAATGTAATTCTTGGAAGAGTTGGCAATGCTGCTGAAAATTATTAAGAAAATATTTGTCCATTTTCAAAAATCTTTTAGATTGAATGTCATGTAGATATGAGCATGTTTAGAAGGTATAACAGACTCTGAAGACCATTCCATCCAGAATACCTTAACCTCTTTCTTTCTGGTACAAATTGTGTATTCTGCAGTCAGCAACAGTAGGATATTTGCAGCGATTTATAACTCATATTTGACAGTTCTGTATGTACCACGTTGGCTTAGCACTGCTCCTTCACCAGAGCAGCAGAGTTGAACACCCCTGGAAACTCAACTCTTAATGTGAGATTGCCCTACAGAGATTTTATCCTGCATTAGCCAGAATTTAAAATCTGTGGAAGTGAAAGTTTTTGTTCAGGGATTTTAGCATGAATTCCATTGAACCAACACCACCTGTGTTTCTGTTGTGCTATTCAAGGCACCACGTTGATCAGGGTATTTCAGGTAACCTGAATGATTCAGGTCACTTCAGCTACAACTATTTTCTTTTTTTGTGACCAAAAAAATGTGGGCACAAACATGTTTACTTTCCATGGCCAGGCATGAACAGTCACTCAGCCATGTGCATTCCTGAAATCTCTGTCTGTTGAAATAATCCCCAAGCACAGAAAGGATTACTGTTTGTTGTCTAGTTGTTTGCAGCCTGATGTTGAATACTCTGCCAAGTGATGCTAAAGCAAAGGTCTTGTCGCAGGTGGAGGTAATAACAAAGGTGCAGAACAGAGGAGAATCAGACTGTGACCCCAATTCATTGAACCAGGGGGAGGAGAGGGACAGCGAAAGGAAAACCCATCTCATATGCAGTGCGGCCAGGTCATCTCTGGGAGCAGAGCATTACAATTGGTGGAATATTCAATAACAGCCTGTAAGCAGCTCTGTGCTGGTGGAAAAGGTCATCTCTTGGTTTGCCTTGGGCATCAGAAAATACTTTGAAATTGCCCTGGCTTCTGTAAGCTGACAGTGCTGCTGGAGAGGGTGCCTGAGGGTACAAGAGAGGTGACAATGGAGCAGTGGCCCCGCTCCCATCAAAATCAAAAGCAGAACGCCGATTGACTTGAGGGAAAGTAAGGTCAGGACCAAAGTGCCGCATGTAACATATTTCAGTGTTGCCATCATACTGATTTTTCAGACACAGGAGAATGGTTAGCAGTATTCATTGTATAGCTTCAAGAGTTTTGAGAGATGTTGACACAAATTTTATTAGATGGATCATTTCCTGCACACTACGGTTTCTGTATTTAAAGAAAAAGTGCCGCATGCTGAGGGGAATAATAATGCGTCCATGATTCACTCCTTTTATAATCTTGTTCTGAAGGGGATGCATCTGACAGATTGCTACCCCAGGAAAATCAAACTAGATTATGGATCTGTAGCTGGGAAGAGGCCGGAAGGGGCAAACTCCTTTATATTTGTGCTGTTAATTTCCAGGACCACCCGGTTTCTAGTTGGCTGTCATCCTTTCCCCTTTTTAACCTTTTTTTCATATTGCTCCTGCAAGCCTGCTTTATCAAATAAGAATCCACGGCTGTGTTCTTGGATTTTCTCTGCATACAGCTATGAGTGCATTTTCCCATTGGCAGTTCAGATGCGAGTATAGCACAGCTTGGGCTGACAGCGTCTGATGGTTGTCTTTAAGAGTGGTCTCTTGTCTGACATTCACACAGCTGTAGAGTCTGTGCTGCTGGTGTTCTCATACAGGAGCAATTAACAAGTGTAAGAAGGTTTCTTAACATACAAAGGTGTAAATGCAATTGAATTTCCCCAGTTGAACAGCATGCCGAGATGAACAACTGGGGCTCAGCTGAGCAGTGGTACTCTGGCAATCCACAGTAACGTTCGCACTCCTAAGGACAGGTCCTCTGCCTTGGGGTTAGGAAGGAATTGTTAATGACATCTGTAACTTTAAAGTCACTGCTGGCATCGGGCTTTTGCTTTCTGCAAAAGTAGTTGAGGCAGCATTACAGGAGGGCAAACTGGGCCAAGAGATGGCTGATAGACAAATTGATAGGATTTGAGATCTAGAGATTTAGTAGAAAGATCATTAGCAAGTAGTTACTGCTGATCCAAGTCAAATCTCGGTTATAAAATTAAGGAAACCTTTATGTATGAAATTCACACCAATTCAGACCATCTATAGTGTAAAGCGCAGAGTGGGATGTGGGCAGTTCTTTGAAAATAAACTTCACCTTTAGAAACTGGCAAAGAACCTGAGCACATGGCACACTCAC
This sequence comes from Ciconia boyciana, assembly GCF_034638445.1. Classification (NCBI taxonomy): domain Eukaryota; kingdom Metazoa; phylum Chordata; class Aves; order Ciconiiformes; family Ciconiidae; genus Ciconia; species Ciconia boyciana. The sequence continues at coordinate 11,778,362 of NC_132948.1, forward strand.
CCCTGCAAATCTCATCAAGCTTCCTTGCCTCCTGCAGGTACCTTCCAGGAGAAGAGGACTGTAAATCTGATAATGTACGCTCTTGTGAGGATTTCCCTGTAGGATTGAATTTCTACTCTTTTCCTGTTCCATTTTCACTTAGAGAGAAGATAACCCTTAATTTTAGTTTTGAAATTGAACTAATTGGACTTACTTATCTACTGGTTAGATTGAAGCAGCAAAAGGAAGCCTATCTGTGATTCAGGAGTGAGTCAGCAGACATTCTCCTTGTCTGCAGTCTGACGCTCGGAGTTCAGCTCTGATACATGGATTTGTGTAGGACAAATTCACACAGTGGTGAATTTCACCCCATGTGACTGCAAATCATTAATTTCCACTACTGCTTCCCCTGCATCCCAAATAGCTGTTTCAGACCTGTGCTGCCACCAGCCTGCTGATGACAGATTGTAATTTCATAAGCAATAGTGTTGTCACAGGTGCATTACCTTAAACTTGTGTGTTCCTCGTGAACATGATTACTCCTGCTTCTTTGTGCTCTTTCTCATTTCACTGGGCATTGCACCACTCTAATCCTGCATGCATTCGCGATGTGTGCAGATGAGCTTTTGCTATTGGCTTTGCATTTCTTCAGAGCCTTGGAAAGCTGGACTTTCATCAGTCTAATTCCACCTGTCTGATCAAGCAAAGTGTCGAAAGTCAGCAAAGAGCAGGAGTGGTGACTAATATCGTTGAAGATTTTGATAACAAAGTGAAGGCTTGTTCTTTAGAATCTTTTTTCCTTCTTTTTGACGGTGTCCCCTAAATGTCATTTGTATAATTACACAGAAACCTATTTTGATTCACCTAGTGCAGAAAGGCGTAGAAAGAAGGGTATAAAAAGGCAGTAATGATTGCTTGGAAAAAAACCGCATTAGATTTTTAAATCTTTGCTTTGGGCTGTGAGACAAATGTGTAACTATATGGTGCATAGAGAGATTCTGTGCTAGACTTTTGTTTATTACTTGCCGCAATAAAAAACTCACTTAAAGGGTGAGTTTGTTTAACGGGTATTCTGATACCATGCAGCCTGTGGCTCCCCTAGCACTCCTACACTCTTCCTGGGGGTCAAGTTAAGATGAATTTTTTTTCCTAGCAATGGAAAGTCACCTCTATAAAGCATGACATCTCTCAAAAGCCTCATCCAAATCCATTGTGTTTTCTTGCTTTGAATTGGGGCCTGATTTAGTGAATTTCAAACTGAGACTTCCCAACACATTAGACATAGCTGTTTTCTAATTGAGGTGCTGTAGGGAAAAAAACTGATTTGGACAGAACCAGAGATGTCAGAGTCATCACTTCAAAGTTGCTCTTGGAGTTTATCTGTAAGTGTTTTGTCAGTCGAGTAGGCACTTGCTTTTCTCACAGGCCATTTAACATTAGGATCGTGTCTCCTTCATTTGTCTTCTTGAAATATTGAGGACACATTGCTCTTCATGTGCCTGACAGTCAGACAGGAACGTCTGCGCTCTGCCTGAAAACTGATGTCCACTATCAGCTCTTAAAAGAAACGTTTTAGCTGCAAATACAAACATTCAGTCGTCGTCCAATGAAATCTTGAAAAAGTAGCTGGCATCTCCTAGAGACTTTGATGAACATTTTGCTTAAAGACAGTTTTTCTACTATAGCAAATATCTTCTGTATTTTCTGCTTTTTCATTCTATTAAGCAGAAGGGTCAGATAGGCCTGCCAAGAAACAAAGATCCAGGACTTCTTTTCTCCACACAAACACGCTGCGTCTAGACCTGAAGTCTCCATCCTGCTGGTGACGACGTCTTCATTAGTAATAGAGAATGACTTTCCTTTTTTTTTTAACTCCACCCTAACACCAAACTGCTTTTGCCCCACAATTTACCTTTTTGCTCCAAAACAAAATATTTTTTGTTGTGAAAATTACAACTTGCTTGAGGAAAACAGAACATTAGAAAAATGAAAACTTTTTGGATAGAAACTCTGATGATTGCAACTGTAATGCAACATTATAATGTTGCGATGGGGGAGAAGTCAATGATAAATACATATAGTACCCTCAATACAGTGGACATAAGGAGAAAGAAAAATATAAATACCCAGAAGTGAAAGGGTGAACTTGCTAGAGTGATGCTGAACTATGCAGAAATCCAAACATAGATAGTTGGTGTAATCTCAAATCTATCAGCCTTGACAGTATCCTTTTAAATGACTCCTTAAAAATGTTAATTGCACATCATAGGCACGTCAGCAGTGACCTTTCTGCCATTGAATGTCATGGGGACATTTTTCCTTTTATTATCCTTGAACAGGAGAAGTGAACTACTGGAGTTAGCCACCAAATAACTGTATCGTGAAATGTAATGGATCTACCTCCAACATTTATGTTGGTTCCACTTTTAATAAGCTTATTTTTAAATTTACAGTGAGTGAGAGCTGTAGGTGGTGTTAGGAAGGCAGCATTGTTAAGCTTTGCTTTATGAACTGTAAAATAAAGGTTTGACCATCAGACTTCCAGAACTACAGATGCTGAAAGCCCTGGGGCCCATGATTTTTGTAAATTTGAGTAAGAGCTGGTTTATAACTGCAGACTGAAGAAGTTGGTCACATTTTTGTCTGATTTCCCCAGGATATTCACTAGCGTCAGCTCTGTTCATCATACATTTTTGTTTTAAACATGCAGAAAGAAGGGGAAGGGAAAAAGAAAACAGACAGGGAAGAAGGCGGCAAAGGGGAAGTGGAATAAAACATCCCAGCAACCACTGCTGGCATTTTAGGATTTTCCACTGTGAACTCAAAACAGAGATTCTTTATCTAAGATGGCTCCTGCAGCTTCCTCTCTCTCTTTACCCCTTCAGGGGAAGTAAAAAGAGAGACAGAAAAAGCTAAAACTTCCTTTTTTGTTGCTGTCTAACCTATATTGCTTCTATCTTAGGATCTTAATCTACTTTAGGAAACTTCCCTCCTTATGATGGGGTGTTTGGATGTTACTCAGTGTCAGATCTGCTACCTTACTGTTTTCCCCATCTCAGTGGAGTTCTTTGATTAATGTCAGTATGCACTTTATCCTACACTTTTCTGGCTTTGGGTTGGGTTTTTTTCCTTTCATATTTTTTGAGGACAGATTTGGTAAACTGCATGCATGATGTACATTGAGGGGTATTAAATGTATGTTCCTCCTGGAAATCTAAACTTTTTTTTTTTTAAATGGTCACCGTGTAAAGGCCAGCCTGATGATGCCAAAATAGTGAATTGGGGGATGGAAAACTTGATATGAGTAACACTTTCAAAACTCCCCCCGCCCTCCTGTCCTTCTCACTTCTCCATGCACAGCCTTGGTTTTACAGTGCTTGTCACAGTTTTATACTATAAACTCGCAATGCACTGCAGCAAAGCTATGCCATGAGATGGTAAAATGTTCCTTTGCAAGTTTGACCTTGCAAGTTCATACTGCATAGTTGCAGTTTACAGAGATTGTGAAAGAACAAAATATTGTTACTCAGCATTGCGATGATAACTTTTGGACATATGTATTCACAGCGGACCAGTCTTTACAATTATCCAGGACAGTGTCCTAAAGTGTAAGTATACCTGCAAATAATCAGTAGATCCGAACTAGACCACTATACCTGACTCTGCTCTCCTGTCAATTTTCACCTATCTCATTCCCATTTACATGGAGTTTCAGCTGAGCTCAATATTTATCCTACTGTTACTGCTCAGACTATCTTTTCCTTCGACTAGTTTGGATTTCTGTTTTACCCGAATTGTATTTTACTTTAGCGTAGTAAAGACCATGTTAGCAGCATACAACATTAAAGAGAATTTACAAGAAAAGGGTAGGATTAAAAGTATATCATATATTCTACAAATACTAATAAGGGGAATAATATGGTCTGAGACAGAAGATATGACCTGAGATTGGGGAAAAGGAATATATTCCTGCTGCAGGCTGCTCCTTAGTGAAGCTTGCAAAAATATATTGACTTTCGAGAAATAAAATGACTTCTCCACCTTCCCCAGGCTGATATTCTCTAGCTCTAGATTGTACACAGTATTATTCAATTCCCTGCAGCTTCTAGTCCAAGGGAATCCACACAAACTGAGTTTGCTCTGTGATGAAATTGCAGCTGTTGGGCTTATTTCTCAAAGGACGCAGCTCATTTCAAGATCTTTTACTGTCTATTCAGGCAGCTTCACAGACACCTAGAAAAGCTCTTCAGCTAAATTGGAGGTCTCTTCAGATAGCTGCCACCAACCAGTTGTTGATCATTGCTTCTGATTTGAAAAATCTCTTTACCTTCTTTGTGCACTTGAACTTGAAAAGCTTCAATTGTGCCCAAATGGAATGTAGGGGACAGCACGGGGCTGTCACCCACAAGCTTGACTTTCCATTGCCCCACGAACTTTGTTCATGGCCAGCAAGTTTGAAAAACTACTTTAGTTCACCTTTGGGTTATTTTGTTTCACCATAACATTATATGGTTAACCACTTAATTACATGTTTTTTTCCTTTACTATGCCATTAAATGTGTGCTTTCTTTACATCCGTTGCCTCTACAAAATGCAGATATTTTGTCAACTTTATGTGCTTGGTGAATGGTTAACTTTCTAGGTGTTTTTCCAGTAGGCAAGTATAGCTATCCTGTTGAAAAGGAATTGGGGATCTTTATGCACAAATATTTTTGGAGTTTCAAGCATAGCCCAAAAGCAGATATGCTAGCAGAGCAGTAAAAAAAAAACCATGGTAAAAACTATAGGAACTGGAATCTGAAGACACCTGACTTGTAAATTAGATGTGCATATCACACATCTGATTTACATATGCAGTTACATCTAAATGTGATTTGTCTTGCCGCCTGATTCATAATGCAGTTTCATCTTCAGTTTGTTTCAAAACAGGTGCAAATGCCTGATACACTTACATCTACATGAGCAATACCTGGAGGGATGTTATGCATAGCGATCAGCAGTCAGGCTGCATCCCTTTCTTTGATCAATGTGTCATTTGAGGGCATAACAGACCACAAGTGTCTGGCACAGTACAATATTAGTAACCAGTTATTAAAGAAATGAACTGGTCATGTCAACAACAACTGGCACATCCTCACTGGAAGCAGTGGCCTGTTTGGGGCTACTCCAGTAACCAGACCCTTCTACCTCTCTGTGCCATTTTGATCATATTTTCAAAATCTCATTGCTAATTGTGGGTACCTCGATTTTTTTAATATCCCCCTGGAAAATATCAGTTTGGCACCCAGGAGTGAATGCTCAAGAAATTGGTGACGTGTCTCTCAAGTCATGCTGCATTGTAGTTTCTGCAAGTAGGGCTTGGTACGAATGACAGACGCAAGTGGGGACTGAAAGAGGAGGCTGAGTCCGTCCAACTCATAAATGGAGTTAGTAAATGGAGTACCTTGTTCTGTATCAATTCCAGGTGTACTGTTGCTTGTAAATGGAATATACATGCAAGATATTTGTAATCGGAAAATCCATTATATAGGCTGATTTTTCAGAGGTGTTCTCCTGTCTCTGAATATGTTTCACTGGCTGCTCCCAAGCTACTAGAGTAAGCAATTAAAAGTGAATTATAAAACATGCTTTTGTGTATTTGATCTCACCTTGCTGCTTTTAGCAGGCTGAAAGAGCCATATAATCTAATGCTGATGATTGGAATGATTCTGACTTCCTTTCTCCATTTGAAAACACTGGGTTTGGAGTGAATCTCTCTGAAAATCTCTGCTCAGGGTCTCCTTTCCGGTGATGTCCCTTGGAAGATTTTCAGTGCTTAAACATTTGCTGTCTCCAAAAGAGGAAAATACTGCTTACTTACAATGATTCTGGAGAGATTCCAGCACTGAATGAATACTAAGTAGAAAATGTCCTTCTCAGAGGCAGGAAGAGATGATGAATCATGGTGAAAGCTTATTTCTTGACCAATCTGCCTATGTATTTTGTTATCTGAAATTATAATGAAGACATTAGCAGACTAATATCTTGTGCAAACTGAATGGAAAATGAAATAAAGTTGGGAGGTGATGATAGCTCAGTACTGGGATTTGCACATAGCCTTTACGCGATGGCACCAGTCTGTGGCAGAGGGTTGCATGCCTGCTTCCTTTGGGAAAAAGGGAAAAATCAATCTCATCTACATTGTGCCTAGATGTGATGCGGTATCAGAGAAGACTAATGAGCCTGCTATCTTGACCGCAGCATTTATTGGTGATTAGTGACTCTAAAAAAATGCTCTGCATAGAAGGAAGAAATTGGTGAGTTATTGTGATCCCCAGTCAGGTGTCCCTCCTTTAGGGACTGTCTCGTTCAGCTTTCTGCCTGTCCAAGAGAGGAGCATTTCTGTTTTTCTGTACTCTAATTAGCCACATGACTTTTGCTCTTTGTTCTAGGGTAGCAGTTAACATCAGTGAGATTAGCATCTATGGGCAAGGCTTGTACAGAGAAGTCAGATAGACACTGCATACTTTCAATTTTTTGTTTCAGACCAGAAGAAAAAATTATTATTCACATTGTTCACCTGGGAAATAAAGGCACAGAAAGATCACACCCCAGGCTCTCTCTACCTTGTGCCACCCAGACAGTGCATATTTTGTCAGCTAAGAATTTCCCTCACAAGTGGGAGCTTTCAGCGCAATGCAGCAGTTGAACCATGAGTGGTCTTCTGACTCTTTCCTACATGGCATGTGGTTGAACCCAGCTGAGATCCTGGGGCTCAGGACCAACGTGATAAAGGTATCCTATACAGGGGCCTAAAGTAGCAGACAGACACCAGAGGTTTTTTAAAGCTCCACGATGCCTAATTCCTATTGATTTTATTTTAGCTGCAAGGATCTGTATCTTCGTGTCTTGCCTGAGGTCATTAAAGGAGGCTGTGGAAGAGCTAGGAAGTGAAATGAGATTTCCTGTCTCAGTCCAATACCTTAATCAAAAAGCTATGTTTTATATCACAGTTTATGACAAGAAAGCTAAGAAACCTTATTAACGAATCTAACTCTCATCTGGACTGTATGAAGAAATCAAGTACAGCATTGTATCATCCTTTTGAAGATATACATGTATATTATGTTATGTTGCTCAAGAGTTTGCTAAGTTTTACCTCTGATATTTTCCTTTGAAGACCTTCATAATTCTTTTAATGTGGTAGTTTTCCATGAGATTATGTCCTCCCTATCTGTTAATTGCCAAAATAGATCATCCTTTTCTTTCTCCTCTGCTGGTTTTTATGGTTTAAAGATGAAAGCTAGGCTAATATTGCAAAATAAGAAATTTAAACTGCATTTTGTCTCCAGTAGTTGGCATTCTTCTTTAATTACCACATCTTTTCCACTGTTTTTCAAAGGGATTACCTTTGTAACAGCTCTTATGAAGGACCTGCTGAAAGAAACTTATGTTAAGCATTTGTACTCCATTTGATCACATCTTTCAGAAGGGCAATGGATGGCTTAAGGTCCCAGTGGTAGATATTACAGTGTTTAGCTCATAGGTTTCTGATTCAAAGCAACCTGGGTTGCTAATGACCCACCCTTTGTTAGCATTGAGTGCTGACTGTGTAAGTGACTTGATGTGTAAAGAGCTGCCCACATAATTTCATCATCTTTAAAATCATCATCAGTCTCACTTTCCAGATCAGGTTCTAATCTCTGTGTTTTGTTAATTTTTCTTAAATTGCTGTGATTCATCCTGATCCTAGGGTGTGTCCATTGAAGATGGCCCAGTTATCGAATGTGGTTAGAAAAACGTGCAGGAGGGGCAAGAAATTGAAAATAGCAGGAATAGGGGAACATACATCCTGTACCCCATTATAGTCTTTTCTAAGATGGGAAGAGGCATTGGTGTATACATCTAAGTGGGCTGAAGTACAGATTGCTCTGGGGTCCAGTTTGACCGTTGGCTTTTGATGAGAGTTTGTCTCTGTACATGGTAGTAACATACTTCAATACATTAATTTTATTGAAGAGTAAGATGTGCAATGTAACTGATGGATAATGAGGTTTGTACTCTTTTCAATTTTTTATGTCATTTAGTAAGTGCTGATCTTGCATTAAGATGTCACTGTCAAACTAGATAGCATTAAAGAGGAAAACAGTTGCTAAATTTTCAGCAGGTCAAAGTATTCTTGGATCCCTAGACACTTTCAGTAAAAATCCATTGGAATAAAGGATGGCTAAAAAATGTTTTTAATCTAGGCTTTTTAAAATTTCTCTTTTGAGAGCCACTGTAATAAATCGAAATTATTGATTTAGCCCGTAGCAGTCCTAAGATTCACTCATTTAAGAGTCGAAACTGCTCTATTACTCAGAGCAATAACCCAACGCTTTGAAATCTCTCATCAGAGACTCCTGGTCCACACATGTAGACAGGCATTCAACAAAGATTTCTGTTTGTTTGTGGATCGTACATCAGCTGAGCCCTTTGCACTGCTTTTCTTAGTAATTATTTGCCTGCCTTCTCTCACTGCACCCTGTGAAAGCCTCTGCAGCACTGGGCCTGTCGTTCACTGTTTCCGGGCCCAGCTGAGCCCTGGCCATGCGTGGCCAGTACAGGCTGTTTCAGCCTTGACAAGTTTAACATCATTCCATCTCTTATTAGACCTCTGCAGAGAAACAGAACCTATTTTGCATTCTAGCATCTGTGGTATTACCCACATTATGAGTCTATCCATGGGCTTACATGTGGGTTGTGTATACATGATACCATGTTTTAAATCCCCTGTGTTAAAGAGAGGGTTAAATGCAGCATTTGATACAACCAGTCCTGGGTATCCATATAAGAACAGTCTCCTTCCAAGGGTAAATATTTCTCAGGGCACTGAAGGTTTGAATGATCAATAAATAGTTGCAAAGGAATGCTTAATATCATACTCAAAATATTCTAAAATCAAGAATCCCGGTTAAATTAACACTAGCTGATATCAAAAGTGTGTGTTCTGTCCATATAGTTGGCAAGAGCTGGTGAGTTCCGTGGCAGTTTCTCCCAATGTCACTTCTGTTTTGCCTTTTATGCATTTTTTATTATCTTTCCATTAACAGAATATTTCTGTTCCACCTTCTTTTTCTAAAACTGTGCTCCTCAGAAGCATTCACACAGCTCTGCAGCACAGTGCCTTTTCATTCTCGTGGGGTAGTAATTTACTGCTAGCCTATGCCAGTAGTAAATTACTAGCCCCATCACTAACTCGCTGGCTCAGCTGCTGTAACCAATAAGTAGCACCTAATCATTGCCCATCTGCTCCAGCAGAGGAGTAGCTGTGGGTTCAGTGCTCCTCACTCACGCCGGTGTGCTCAGACCCAGAGCTGGAGTGGCTGTTCAGCAGATCAAAGGGGGTCCTTACTCCCACGTGCAAGCGTGTGGTCCAGTCGAGCCCTGAATGAGTAGCATATTTATAAATTAAAATAAATCCAAGGAGTGAACTGGCCCAGGGGAACTTTCAATCCAATCAAATTAGACTCATATATCCACCCCAGAGCAATTCCTTAGAAGCCCTGCCTTCATGAAGCTTCATTTGTAATCACTACGTGCTGTGTACTTTAGAAAAGTTTTATAATTACTTGCTGTTCCGGCTGCTGAGCAGTTCTAAATGTTAGATACTAAGGAATTGCTGTTTCAGTCAGTGAACAAGCTCTGAACATTAAATGTGCTTCATGAGAAGATTTTTTCTCAGCCATTACACATCTCTGAAGGCATATTTTTTTTCAAGTGGATGCTTTCCCAGCTGTTGATCATCTCTCTGTTTCTTCTGTATGAAGAGAGAAGGAGGAAACTGATGATAGTGTGACATTGTATAAAGGTTTTATCGCTATGGAGGGAGATGGGTGCGTTACTCACAAATGCAGGCATTGAAATAATTATGCAGGTCATCCTGAAAAAGTGCCAATAAAACCTTTATCTTATATCATGCATTTTTTTGGACATTTTTATATCATGTGTTTTACAGAATAAATATTTTAGCAATGTTTTACAGAATTCTGTAAAAGAATTTTGGCACCATTTTTTGTATCTCCCCACCACTACAGCTTGATACCTTGGGACGAAGCAGCCTATCTTTGTCATGGGTCAAGAAGATACTTGGCTGAAATAGCTCAATGAGTGGTACCAAGTGCTCGGTGGGAACTGGAAATCCAAATTAAGGAGGTGTTTTTGAGGCAGTGTTATAAAAGGTGATAGCAGCGATTTCTTTCACAGAATAGCTCATCAGTTATCAAAAATATGCCTCGTACAGAAGGATGTTGAAATTTAAGATGCATACACTGAAGACCGTTTAAGACTAGAACCAAGTGCAGTGGTTCCCATTTCCATCAATACCAGAATGACAGTCCACTGGTTAACAAGAGATTGGGAAAAACACAGATCAGTTCCTTACCCTGTCCCAGTCTTGCATATGACCTTGTGTGTGTCACTGATAGGCTCTCCTTCAGTCCTCATGTGCAAAATTGAGATAGCTATGTCTACAGTGGAGTGGAGAAGAGATTTAGGAGTGTATGACCCTCAAGCCCCACTGTAACAGATGGTATATAAATAGAGCATGGACAGAAAGTCCCTCATTTTAGTCTTAGAAGATCACACGGTGGCAGATGTACTGTCAGTGGTGGAAGAGTGATTCTGATAATTCTACATTTGGGAGGAAGGAAGTCAGTTTATCTCAGACTTGTTTATGGTGGAGTTTAGTGCTTCTTAGAGATACAGGCTGTTGTTTGTGGCTCCAGTGAAGATAATATTGCTGAGAATGCAACTGAGGCAATAGCAGTCAAGTGCGGTTTACATTACAGTTGTGCAGTTTGCCATGTAGTTCTCCAAATGTGTATGTGTGTGCATAATAGATGAAAAAATGTTGACATTTTCTTTGATTGCGATAATCGAAGTCATTGAGCATCGTGGACTTAAAATATAAAATCCAAAAGATGTACTAGAGACCTCTACGTATTATTAGGTTGGAATAAAAGAAGAATCCCTTCACATGTAAGCTACAGGATATATATACATGTATGAAATACGGAATAGGAATACTGAGACAGTAACTTAAAAAATCTATGTCTACACTGAGAGCTGACTAGTCCCTGCCTGCAGCATGGTCCCTGGAGAACTTCCCAAATGCGTCTGCAGGTGTGCGTGCTAACTGTAGCCAGCCTCAGCTTCGGTTCATGCTGCAGGTGATCTCAGGAATCGTGTAGAAAAGATGTGGTCACCTCATACTGCCCGTTTTTAACCATAGGACATCATTACAAGGGTGTGTGGATACCAAGATAGGGCCAGCTACAGCAGGCCGTGGTCTGTCCACACTGCCGTTAAGTGTGCCATGAAATGCTACATAGAAACAGGATGCCCAAAGGTTTTGTTCTGGGTATTTCCCCTGGGTAGCTCAAAGCCAGGCTTGAGTGTGTGCTGCAGGTAAACAGTATGGACAGCTCATGAACAGAACACCAGGTAACTCTCAGAAATTGTCTGAAGGGCCAGGGAAAATTAGGTGTTGTGAATTGAGAGCTGGGAGCTGATCAGCCCTCACCTAAGTCTATGCATCAGGAATCAGTGGGCTGGCTGGAAGTGAGCTCTTTCCCACCTACAGCTTCCCACCTAGAGCTCTTTGATCCTACCAGTAGATGTGAAAAGCTACACATTTCACATCTGCTCGGAGGCTATTTAGAGAATTGTAGACTTCTCTATCAGGAAAACTTTCCTGACGTATATTATCTCTCAGAACAGCTTTCATGTGTGCAAAAATTTATTCTCTGTTTAGCGTAAGTGAAAGCACTGAGATAGTCAATCACATGTAAAAACTTTTTCTCTGTCAGTTACTAAGCGTCAGATCTAGAAATGGTGAAAATAATGGCATTTCAGGTGTCATTAATCTAAGGCATAATGGTGCCTTTAACAGCTAAATGAACACTGTGGCTCAGGTGATTCAGGTATCTTTGCATATAATCAAGCTTTCAAATAAATTACGAAGTTCAATCCAGTATGTATTCATTTTGAGATGTCCCAGAAGTGTGTAAACTACACTTACCACAGTTGCCTTGTATTTACAAGCTGTAAGATTTATTTAGTAGGAACTCTTCAAATGGGAATAGGCTGGTCTTGAGTTATGAATTGCTAAGCCCATCCATCTATCGCATTACTACACAAAATCACTCTTTAAATGCATGGAGGAAGTATACCACTATTGCAAAAGTGTGCCAACGGGTCTCTCTTGACACAGCAAGAAAACAGCAAGGAAATAAATTTAAAGCATTAGGCAGTATTAAGACTTTTCAGAGTAAGCCATCCAAATGAAAACCCATAATCAAAATAATAATTATCAGGGGAACGCATTTGCTTTCAAAGTAATCATGCAAAGTAAAGCACAGAATATGTCTTAAGCAATAAAAAATGGTGATTTCTGTTCAGAGGTAAAAAGAATGTCTAGCACTTGAGAATATAAGTGCTTTGTACATGATCAGTTCTTGATGGATGTTCTCAGAAGTGGGCCTTCCTGTATTGTACATAAAAAAGAGGAAAAATTGAAGCTGTTATGTGATGAATGCATCCAAAGGTGTGATGAAGCTGGGATTGGGTTACTGAAGCTAGGAAGATGCCTGTCTTTCTCTTCATTTTAAAATGATTACAGCGTAGGGTCAGGTTGAAGTAATATTCTGTGAAATATTAAGACTTTCTGCACTGTGGAAAGTTCCAGAAAAGCTAATGTATAATTTCTGATGCAAATAATTTGTACTTTTTTTTTAATTAAACTAGCAGATAGTCTGGCAAATTTCTTTCATATATTCTTTTCATTTCTGATATAGTTAAGAAGTTTAATGTGAGGGAAAGAATTTCAGTATGTCTTTTCATATTTGTTATTCAAATTACCTTATGCCTCCTGACTTCATAGTATACCTGCCATAGCTTTGTTCTTTCTATTTGGTCTCAGCTGCCTGGGTTTTTAATTTCCAGAGCGTACCTCTAAGTTTAGACTAATCTTGTCATTTTGCCATTTAATCATGTTAATTTTTTTAACGGCTTCCATGCAGCATATATGAATTTCAGTTACACTGACTTTCATTGCTAAGGATTTATGTGATTTTGATGGTGGACATATACAATGAATCTTGTTTTTCTTTTTGGCTGCGCTAATTCTGGGCTCTTCAGTCTCCATGAGCTGCACGGGACTTTGGTTGATCGCGGTCAAATCCATCTTGCAGTAGGGTTGAATCATACTTGCAAAATCATAAAAAACTTGTAATGGAATAAGTATATTTTGCTTTCATCAGATACAATATCCTGGATTTTATCCCTCCACATAGTGTTCATAGTAAGAGCAGCTGACCCATTTTGAATAATTCCAGTTTGTATGCTCTGAAGAAGTTGTAGATTGGAAAAGGCCTTGTGTTATATCTGCATATAAATAGCTGCATTTTCCAGTAGCTAATATGATTCACTTCATTTGCCTTCTTCAGCGAAAGTAATAGCTCTTCCCTTTCCCTGTTTTCCTCTTTTCAGAAGTAACAGTTTATTCAATGAGGTCGTGCAGATGAACTTTGAAATAGCCAGTTTCAGCAGCCTTTCTGGAACGCAGCCCATCACCTGGCAGGTGGAATACCCTCGGAAGGGGACAACAGACATAACCTTGTCTGAAATCTTCATCTGCCAGAAGGATCTTGTTGGAATTGTTCCGTTGGCGATGGTAAGAAACTGTTTCAGCATGTTGCTCCATCCGATCCGTATGTGGTCCAAGAAAATGTATACCAGGCCTCAGATAGACTTGCAAAGGAGTGCTCTCTGCCCTGCTTCCCCATTTTATAGCTGTACGGGACTACTTGCTAGAATCATGCCCTCATTTAATGGTCTGTACACATCACACAATTTCAGTTCTTATAAACTTACCACAGAGGAAAGGGATGCTGCCACTTTAAAAATCTCTCTCAGACTTTAAATCCCAAATTTCTGTTATTCCTGGTTCCCTCCAGGCTACCAGCTGCTAACACAAAGCCAAGTATATTTACCTTCCCATTTCTAATTGCCATTACATGGGTTGAACTTGCAAGCTGTAGAGCAACTTTAGAGGGCCTCGAGCACCTTCTGCTAAAGCCTAAGTTGCTTGGTCCTTAGTAGGCTGAGGCTGAGATTAATTTCACTGGCTGTTTCCCTAATAGTGTAAGAACCTGTGGTTTCAAGGAAGAAACAGAAAATAATAATAGCCTCAATAATATATTTAAGAAAAATGAAGTATAGACTTTCATGTGGAAAAATGCCTTGGGTTAAAATCTACTTGTTCTGCTCAGTGTTGTAGCACCAGTGTGGGCTACCTACCCCCCCATGAAATCATACTCATTGCCTCTCTTTACAAGGCTCACAAATGTGATTTGTGGAAGCACTGTCTCCTTCTCTTCCTCTGGCCCAGTGAAGATGCGATTGCTTCTGCAAAGCAAGGCTGGGACAGTGGGAACACTGAGCCTTAGCAGTTAGGGTCCCCTCCTGCGAGTGAACAACCTAGGATTAAATTCCTGCTCTGAGTCAAGCAAACAAGAAGTTTCACTGGCGTCTCCAACATCTCAGGTGCACTGGTTTTAGGTAGGTATTTTATTTTCTGTGGGATGTAGGTATGTGCTGAGAACTTTTTCCGTGCTCACAGGTGAAGTAGGCACTGAGCAGTTATTTTGGAAGTCCTGCCGAACCTCAGGAAAGGGAGAAGCACAAAGCTGCCAGCTACCTAGAACAGGACCAAATGGCAGTTAATAGAGGAACAGCACATGCTATCATTAGTCAATGTTAGAGCTCAGGATTTGGAAGAAGAGTTAGACATATCATTCCCACTTGTGAATTTTGCCTTTCCTGTGCATAATCTTGGTGGTAAAATTCTGGCAGTCTTTTCGTTGAACAGTGAACAGTGTTCAGTGGTTTGCAGCAGATAATTAGGTGAGTATTCTTTCCTGGAAGTCCTAGTCTTCAATATATTCTTCCCCTTTGAAGAGTAAAACTGCTGCTCATATCAAATGAGGTCGTGCCCAGCAATTTCCTGATCCAAAGTCTGTTAAGTCAGCAGAAAGCCTGTGCTACGTTCCAGATCTGAGAGGGAAATAATTGTCCTCATTACCTGTGGAGTTGAAGAGGGAATACGTATCTGGGCATCCGTCCTCTAAAGACTTGAGAACATGCGTAAGGAAAGCTTTTGTGGTCAGATTTTATTTTGAGATAGATACCTTCCAGTACCAAATGATAGACATCTGTCTGCTGGCAGACTTAACATCTTCTTGTTCATTTCTTGAAAGGATTAATCAGCTGCTTCTCTGTATTCCATATCTGAGGGAATCCAGATTTTTTTTTAATATCCCATATTAGGGTCTAATGCCTTAGCACTTGCATAGAAGGTTCAAGATTTACTTGCAGGCTTGTGTCTGTTCTAGGTTAAAATTCGTCTCCCTACAGGGGTTCCTTTAAGAACTGGAGGTCTAAATGAATGAATTTAGCGTTGTATAAATCATATAGGGTGAGATCCTTTATTCCCAACAGATGTACTGTTAGGCACTCTGGGTTGTGCAAAGGGTTCAAACAATGAAATCATTAAACCTTTCTCTTTGCAAAGCTTTCTTGTGTTTGTTTATCTCATTTCTGTACCTTGTGATAACACTTGGCTGGAGCCAAAATATACTGTGTTAACAGAATCCAGTCGGATGGGATACCAATGCAAAATTGGCTTTGCTAGCAGGATATTGATAGATAAAGGGAATTTTCAGAGTTTTCTGTTGGCTAACACTGCACATCCAGCCAGGGTGCTTTCTTCATTTAGGCGTTAATCTCTAGCTGAGCTGATTACCTGGCAGTTCTCCTGTTCAGAAACAAGAGTCACTCTGAAATGAGAGAGGGTGATACTGTAGCTGCTGAGAAGTCAGACCGTGCTCTTTATCTCAACTACACACTGTAAAGCAACAGCGCATTATTGTGCACAGAAATTAGATCTCAATGTTTATCAGCAAGCGTGTTTCATAATCCTCTAGAGGGTAAAGTAGATTTTGTTGATTTAAGCATGGAGTGTTCCTACAGCAAAACTGCTAACATCAGAAGTAAAATCTGTCATTCAGAATTTTTAAAGGTGGCTAAAAAAAGGGAAAGAAGGAGCTGCCCAAAGATATTGTACTGGGTTAGGATGTAGGATCTGATTGAGTGTCTGCCATTGGTCTGATGGGCATCCTAGTCAGTCTTTTGGGGATGAGAGCAGCAAACTTTTTCTTGGTTTGAGTGTAGCATAAAGATTGTCTCTGACTCACAGAGTAAAGCCTGTCTCATGTGAGCCATTCCAAACTTATGAAGCAAGAAAGATCATGTATTTTTTATGGCCCTATGCCTGATTATGTTACAAAAAAGTAGTAAGATGAAAAACAAGTGGGTCTTCAAAAGGTTAGTGCAATTGTTGCTACAGTATTTGGGAATGAAAGAGATTAAACAATTGACATTGTCAGTAAGAACTGAACCTGGAATTTTAAAAGAGCCTTATAGGAGTTGGATCAGTGGAGCAAGTGGTAGGATACAGCTGCTGAAAAATCAATGGGAATTCATCATACAGTCAAAAGAGACGGTTTTAGCAGAATCTGTATTCTGTGTGCCTAACTGCTGCGCTAAATAGTGTATACAAGTAAGAAACAACAACGCAGTGATGCTGCTACGGCGAACACTACAGTGAAATAAAAGGAGCAAGAGATATCAAAACTACTGGGCTGAGAATAAGTGTAATAACTTTTTCCCAGAGAAAATGAGATGTAAATTTGAGGTAAGTATATTTTTTCCTGAGCTCAGAAGTTAATCAATCTGAGTAATTTTGGAGGACGTTTCACCCTTCAAGGTATTTGGAGAGAAAAATGAGACAGAAAAGTTAGAAAAATGTAATTCTAACTGGTTCTGTTGCTTTCTACCTCTCACATACCAGAATTTTAGTTAAGTAAGTACTGTGTGGAGTGATGCATCGAAAATAGATCCTAGTCAGACGTATGTAGTACTCTCACTACCCAACTGTTGAGTACGGCACTTGGTGCAACCATCCACTCAATATAGCTTTCATGCAGGCTGTATGAGATTCTATATGTCTCACTCAAAGTATGAGATTAAATTTATATGTTATATTTCCATCATTGAATAGCAATAATTAACTGAGGCAAGATTTGTAAAGAGGTAATGTCATTTATTAGACCATCTGATACAGATGGAGAAAGAAAGATGCTCTTTCAGGCACACAATCCCTCCTTCAGATCTCTTGACACACCTAAATAATAACAGCTGCAAAATACTACAGCTACAGAAACTGGGGGTTGTAAAATTCATCAAGTAGCATAGTTAAATAAAGAAATAAAAAGATTTCTTAAGATAAACAGAAAATATATCCCACTGTCTGCTGACAGGAAAAATCTACCCCAAAGATTTAATCTTCCAGTAGAGGAAATCTACTGTCTGAGTTGTGCCCTATTCTGGCATTTTTTATTTCATGTTACTTGTTGCAGGATCAATTAGGAAAGTGCTTTCATAGGAGCTTAATTAATTATCTGCTAAGCTGCTTTTGAAAACCTCCTCAATTAATCACAAGTAACCTCAGAACTTGCCAATTAAGGTGTACAAGGTTGCTTAACTTACTTTCCACATTTTCCTCAAATTTCTATCCTGTCATGAGCAAATGTAGCCACTGTATTGATTTTGCCACTTGACTAGATTAAAAAGCAGAACCAAAATTGTTCACATTTGTAGCATGTGCGCACGCACACAAATCCCACTGGAGAAGCCTATATGTTTGTGTTCAACACAAGACCGTGTTTTAGGAAATTTAGCAAGAGATTTCTTTTCGTGCTTTAAATGGATAATACATATTTTTAATACTGTTAAATTTTGCTTTGGGATAGAACAAGGTAGAAGACCTGTGTGTAAGTTCATTGTTTGATACCAGTAAGGCACATTAATATTAAAGGAGAACTCTTTCATGTGAGGAAGATAGGGAATCAATGGTTTAGTATTTATGCAAGACCATCTGCGTCCCTGTATATGGAACTGAAGTAGTAGTCCTTCAACAGTAGGATAAACTCCCTCTGATTTAGTTTAACTGTGACTTGCATGAAATCCAGGTATTTAAAGTGCTGAAGCATAAACCCAATGTCAGGAGTTTATTCTTGAGAGTTCTAGTCTGAATTTACTCCAAAAGACATTTGTCACCATGGGAAGCCATGCAACTTGCTCATCCATGCATATTTCCTCTTTAAAGTAACACTAATACTAAATTTTCTGTGGGTCTTTCAGGCTTCATTCATCAGGCTCTATAATCCATTGGTAACTGCTTACAAGCAAATTGAAGTTGGAATTGCTCTCAGGCATTTCTTAAAGGTTGTTGCTGCTGTTTCACACCTCATGTGCTCAGAAGTTCGTCTTTTCTCCCCAGCTGTATCAGAGGGTCTAATAAAAGCTATAATCTGTCTCTAGAAGTCCTGCCTTTCTATTGATGTAACCTGCACCTTTTCTTTGTGTAAAAGCATCCTGTGAGCTGCTGGTTAATCCAAGTTCAGATTTTTTATGTAGAGTACCCTGACAAACCCAGCAATGATGTGTCGCTGAGATTCTCCTTGGCTTCTCGTTAGGCAGTACAGTTCCACACATGCTTTTTGCTCAGTGGGAAGTTGTTTCATTAGAAAGTGCTTGGTTTGTGTGTACATTCCTTTACATTCAGAACTCAATGTATTGACAGTTCTGCTGCAGAAGTAAGTGAATGGACATCTAAGATGCAGAGCTGTGACACAGCCAAAAACGCTTTTTGACGTTTTTATCTATGCTTGTTAACTTGCTTTCCATTAAAACACAGATGATCAAATATTTGGCTCCCAAAGCAATGTTTGTTTTATATACACATCTATGTATGCCATTCCCTAAGGTAAAGATTTTTGAAGGTGTTTAATCGTAATGAAGTCCCTGTAATACCATTTTAAAATATGGACCTAAATAAATAGAATTTTCATCCCTGCACGGTCCGTGACTTCACACCATAAAGCTCTATCTGTTTCAAGGTCACAGAAGTGCAGAATTCTCACTCCTGTTAATCTTTGAGTCTTGAATGAAGTGGGGGTCAACAGGCACTGAGGAGCTTTCCAGAAGATAAAATGTGAGGCTATATAAACACATCCATTTCCTGATGTACTTATCACAAACAAATGAACAGCTAATCTACATATCAAACTTCTCAGCTGACAGGTATTGTCTGAGATAATTTAATTATGAATCACATCAAATAAACGCTGTGAGTTGAAGGAAATTTATTTGATGTGAAACTATCCTCTTACTATTAGTAATACTAACTCAGACAACTTAAATCAACTGTGAAGCCCTAAATAATACCATGAAGTCAAGAGTTTTTAGAGTTTAGTTAGAGGACTGAGTGCTCTGCATGAAAGACCAGAGTTACAATCTTCTGATGTTAAGGGAGAAATACTAACCGAGATCGCGTACATGCCTACAATTTCCATCATGGCAGGTTACAGTTGTTTAAATGAGGTTAGCACTGCTTCCTTTAGATTTATGGTGGATATAATTTCACTAAAGTTTGTGTCATTGCTCTATATTTATACCAGATGAACTCAGGAGCCTGCATATGTGCTTATAAATTGGCCGTGTCACATAGTGCGTTGAGCTGTAACTAGCAGTGCATATCGATTAATCTTATCTATTAAGAACTGGCTTTTCTGTTGTCTGCCTATCAGGAAACAAAAGCAAAAAAAGGATGAACTGTTGTTCATTCATCTTAAATTGGTCAGAAGATGCAGACAACATAAAGAATTCAACATTACTCCATTTAACGGTGCCTTTTTAAGTCCCAGTCACCATTTCTACAACCCCTGCACTTTTGCCTCTAGCTTCTCTTTTCCTTTTCTTTACTACAATCACATTCAGTCCTACCTTTTGCAGGAAATGAGAATGGATCAATAAGGCTATCTCAGCTGGCTGGAATTAATTTTTCCGTTGGATCGAGTTGTATGTCATTTTCTGTGCAGCACAACAGTATGTATAATTTCCTCTTCCAGCATCCCTCATATCTGACAATGCTATTGAATGGATTACTTTGAGATTTTTAAAATGCTGAGGAGGGATGGGATCAGCTAGCTTCCAGATTTTTAAAGATCTCTGCCATATAGAGAACTTTTGGTTTTCTTTGCTAATTTTCCTGCCTGTAGTAGAGAGGTATTAATATGAGGCTTAATATATATGCTTCTCAGCCTCTACAGGAGAGAAATCCTGCAAACCAAATGAAAAATTGCAGAACATGAGAATGTGCAGTGAGACAGCCAGCAACGCAACCATTGGACGCTTGGTGTTGTGGTAATATGCTCCCCTCGAAGAGGAGTGTCTCACAGCGCCAAATGCCGCACAGACAAACGACAGACAAGTCAGAATCCTCTAGAAAATTCTCAGTCCGCAAGCCAAGCTGATGAAAGTCAAGGTGTTGTTCAAGGTTGGATGAAACTGAGCTCCATGAATGGGAAAGGGGGGACAGCACAGCTGACAGCGGGACATAGGATCACACTTCTGTCTTAACGTAGCGGGCACAGGTATTTGAGATCCCCCAGCCAGTCCTTGCTTGATGCCGATCACTTGTGCGTGTTTGAAGAGTACCGTCATGGGCTCTTTCTTCTGACAGCATGGCACAGTGCAGGGCTGCATGGAGATAGCCAGGTGCTTCTACACTGATTCGCAGCATTGCAAGTTAGCCTGAGTCAGGTCCACATTCTGCTGCAGATAATTTTGGTATTGGTTCTTGGCACTGCATTGTGTAACATGTGAAGTCTGGAGATTCTTTTGTTCTTGTGATTTATTGGGCAGGATTTGGGGACTGCTCTAAGTATTGGCTCATGCTGCTTCATCAGAAGAAGACATCTTAAATTACAGTTTATATTTTAAATGACAGCTGATTAACATTCTTGTTATTTAATGTAACTACAAAGGCAATTTCACAGCTGCCACACACATGTGAGCAGAGACCATGCAGAGACACAATAATGAGCCAGCAGAAAGTGAGCTCTGGACCCGGACGATAGTGCTGGAGAAGGACATTCCAGGGCTGTGTATTTTGATACTGTAGCTACTAAGGACTGTACTCACCCTATGTGCCCTCCACTGCTGCCTTCACTGCCAGATCAGGCGGAGGAGGGCAGAGAAGCACTTCTCAGCAGGAGCAGGAGACCAATTTCAGAGGCTGATACTCTGCACAAGTTTGTAGCTGAAACAGAACTGGAATTTAAAGGCAGAGAAGTTACTAATTTGTAAGACTGTAGTGTGCGTTAAGCAATTCAGACTTTGACCAGAGTTCACCCATGGCCAACGATGGGAGGTAAATGCTATGCCTGATTCTGCTTCTCCTGCAGCACTGCACTTCTGCTGCGAAAGATTTGAAAGAAATGGAAAGGGAGATAGAAGAACATTGCATGAGTTTGCTCATGAGGTGCTGGCAGAGCTGGAAGGGGAATTGAACTCAGGAGTCTCGATTGCTAGGTTATGCCCTCTCCTATGGCAGTTAATATACTAGTTTTCATCTAAACTAGTGCTCTCTCATTAGTTTTAGCTAACAAACAGTTGTCTTGACTTAATTGATAAATACAAGTCCAAACTTATTGCAGACAACAAACATTTGTGGGTTAGCCTCGAGAGTAAACGGTCTCCACCTTCTCATGCTGTCACTTAAAAGAGACGCCAGGCTGAACAGTTACTGCCGCAGCAGACCAGGTGTGTTTGCAAACACCGTGGCTCAGCCAACTTGAGCATTAAGTGGGTTAGCTGTGACCCATACCGAAAACCAGGAACAATTTCTCTTAATTGGCAACTTCTAATGATGATTTTGATCTGTAAAGAGGGTTTTAATATTTCTGGGGAATACCTCATTCTTCACAACCAGGTGAAATACCTAGCAGAATTACGAATTGTTTAGGCTGTACTCTAATTAATGAGGTCCTGAGGTGCTCCAGCTTGGACAGTGAGACTATCTAGACCACAAAAAGATGCTTTACTATAATGGAAGATAATGAGTACGCATGGGGAAAAAAATCACCAGGACTTTTATAAGCCTCAGTGTTATAATGAGCTACCCCAAGCATTAAAAAACCCAGCAACTTTTCACCTTCGGTTTGCTATTAGGTGCATGTTTGCCTTACCCTGCTTTCAGTTTACAGTTCATTATCCAGCCAGACGCTCATCACTGAGGATGTTTGTCATGGAATTCATTAGGAATCTGTACTTCAAATTCAGTAGTTCTGCTTGAGGGAGATAAAACACTAAAACCTAGGACAGGGTGCAGTACAGTCCTGGGGAGAAAGCTAGCACCGTGCTTCTGGCTCTTTCTCTTTGCCTGTCTGTGCAGCAGCCGCTATAGAGACATGGGGAGCAGCAGTGGCGATGGGATTTGATCTGTTCGTAATCCCGGTATCAAAAGGGTACCAAGACTGCACCAAAGCTTGGGCTACTAACAAAACCTACTTTGCTAAGCTAGAGGGGCTGTATGCAAAGGTCTTTCTGCAATGCCCGAGCTCTCCAGATTGATGCACATATGCTAAACGAATTAACAGACCAAAACTTCTACACTGTGGCAGTGGCCTCATTGCTGTGGTGTATGCTTTAGACCATAGTTAAACTGCAGGGCCTGGCAACGTAAATCAGCACAGACAGTGAATCTATCTGGATTGTTTTCCCCTCAGAAACAAATCATGCCTAATATTTAAAGCACCAGCACCATAGCATGAGCATCAGCAAGCCAGCACGCTGGTGAGAGCGGGAATTTCAGCAAGCAAATGGAAACAAAAGTAACACTGACATTAATTTTAATCAGGTCCTAGTCATCTGACTTGTCCTCTGAATTTTTTTCTCTAGCAAAGCTGATTCTCTTTCTGCAAGATTTGTTACCTCACAGAACAATAATAGGGGCTCTAGTGCTGTAATTTATTGCTGCAATTTGCTTTTGGAAATCCTCTATTAGTGAAAAATAGCAACAGCGCAGTTTTATTAATTACAGTAGTTGGATATTGAATGCTGACTGTCACTATCAGGATTAGTGACTGTGTTGTGCTCGGCTCTCCAAGGCCCTATAGGACCAGAGCTATGCATGTTTTGGAGGTTGTGAAATGGGTATTTTGATTAAACTAAATAATAAGTGTAAAAAAATAATTCAAGTTCACTGGGGAGTTTGAGAAAATGATAGAGGGAAATATTAGCCTGTAAACTCAGCATTGAAAAACACACCAGTGTGTTACCGCACCACATAATGTGCTTACATTTAGTATAGTTCTGCAGCATAGCCCATTTATGTATACCTTCTGCCCCCAAACTACTTCTGACAGTTCAAACCTTCAGGTTCATTATTGAGTTTTACTCTCAATATGCCATTCCAGGGAGAACTACTTTTTTTCTTTTTTCTTTAATGTGGAAACTTTTTACCTTGGCATAACACTTTTTTTTCATTTGCATAAACCAGATTTTACCAGGATGTAGCTGGGGAAAGAGCATGTGGACAAAATCACCTTGTATGATTTAAAGGTGAATTCTCTTCCTTTTGTGTTCTGAAACAGTGCACAATGGAGTGAAATCCAAAAGGCTTGCTATAACCTCTTTGTGATCTTGAGTTCTCATTTTGGAGAGCTAACAGAAGGTAGAAGGCCTCCTGCTGCATATATTATGTCAGCAGCAGAAATCAAAGCGATCAGTCTAAGACCTGGATGTACTTTGGAATCATTTTGTATAGGGTACAAGGTGCCTGTGTGCCAATACCAAGAGTTTTTATATGGCTCGAAGCTTCGACTGAGCCAGCAGAGAAGACTATGTTTTAGATTTTGGATCTGGGACAAAATGTCAATTGCAAGCATTGAAAAGCAGTGACTAACAGTGGAGCTGCCAGCTGGCACTAGGTATCCTGCGGCATATGTTTTAAAAATGCCTGGAAGCTTCAGGAGTGAGCTTGGTGTGGTAATAAATAAGTCATTTGAGACTCAGTAATTCCTCCTTGCTGCTCTTACCTCATTCAAATTATGGACTACTCATTAAGCACTGGGAGACTCTGATATGCAAAAATAGGAATTTTCTGATGGACTGGGAGCCACATGTCTGGCGCTAGTTTCTGCCTCTTTTGGATCTTTGGCAATGCTCAGGTCCACAGCAGTTTACTCATCTTTAAAATGGACACAGTAGTTAGTATTTCCTATATTACAATGTATTTGGCATACAGGATCATTCTGTACTGCTGATTCTTTAGAAAGGAAAATTCCCTACTTAAACATGAATGCCAGTCTCCCCTACTCAGTACTGGCAATGGTGTTCTAGTCCTGAAGAGTAAAAATATAAGTGAAGCAAGGTTTGTGGCTAGAGGTAATGTCTTTTATTAGGCCATCCAATAGAGTCAGAAAAAACAGATGTGCTTTCAAGCACACAAATCTTTTTTCAAGCGTCTTTCAGTGTTGTAAGTTGCTGTGAGATGCTCAGATAAAGATAATGGTCACTGTGGTTGCTCCAGATTATACTAACAAATAAAATACTGCTTTAAACGAATGGATTTGATCCCTTTGTCCTTCATATCACTGACTTATACAATGATCTATTGTGTATCTACAATGACCTATTTCAAGGATGCTTCTTTAGCCATGAACCTCTAGCCAGCATGATCTTGCAAAGCAAACCCTGAAGGTAAAACATGTTTTTGCTTGAGTAAGGAGGAAATAATTGCATCTGTGATTATACATTATATATTTACTTTGCCTCCTTCTACATATATGCTGGGTTTAGTTCCTGTATATTATAAGGCCCACCAGTCTGTTAGACATGTGTCTGATCAATAATTTAATTTTCCTGTGTCACTCTCTCATCTTTTTAACTGTACTAAGTTTCTGATGTCTGTACAGTATCTGCTCTCATTAATGCAATAATCTTGTTCCTGCCCTCTGTGTGCTTTGCTTATGTGGACCTGCTATGAAGTCAGTGAAATCAATAAACTATTTGAAAAGGAAAAATAATCTAGAGGCAAGGATAGGAAATAATAATGACTATTTTCTGCATTGTTATGACTGCTTTTTCATAGCCGTTTCATAAGAATCTCTATTGTGTCTTTGTTACAGATTTTGCTTATCGAAAATTAAAACTGTACAGCCAAAATAAGAAAAGAGCAAGTAGAAATTTTCTCTTTCTGATTTCAAAATAGACTAAATTAAATTGAAATTATTTAGCAGAAGCTGCCTGCTTTACTTCCACTGTGGTTTAAATAGAGTTCTGACATCCACAAACTTGAGCCAAGTGTTCATGTGCACTCTACGGCCAAAAATTGAGGACCTTAAGGAACTTGTAGAAGATGAATACTGCCTATTAGAAGGAGAAGGTAACTCATTAATAATCCATGACATATTAATCTACACAAATAAAACAAGTTCACAACCCTCCACAGTGGCCATAAAAATCATCCATGTATCATGCAGTACCCCAGTTACTTAAAACAAGAAATTGTCCTTGGGACTTAATCATTAAAGTCCATAAAGCATTTACAATTGCTTCACCCCAGCTATAGAGTGCATGCTGCCCCACACTGCGATCGGTACTGTGCCATTCCCTTGAAACTATCAGGCTAGGTAAGATTTTACCTCAATTTTCCAAACTGAACAGTTTATTCATCATCAGTGTGGCTTGTAGCACTATATAAAACTTGGTTCATATTCAGTAGAATCTGGGGGGTCCACCTGAAATTCCAGGAGTGGGTTACAGTAGGCACCATATTTTCATTGACTGTAAAAGAGTTTCTACTTCCACTCTAAACAAATGGAGTAAGGACAGTAGCCCCTCTGTAAACGGGGAGCTGAAGCACAAAGAAGGCAGACTGGCAACTTAACTTGCACAAGTTAATTCAAGGAGAAGAAAGAAGGAGGTGATCCAGGTGCCTACACATAGGTGTGTAATACCATTAAAGATGCTGTAGAGTCTGAGCCATCCATCCAGGTAAGATAGAGGACCTACAGGAAACCTGTGCCCCTATGGAAGAGCGTCTGGAGGCCAGGCATGGTACCTAAGAGTGTATAAATGGCACTCTGTTCTTAGGCACTTCAGCCTTTTCCTAGAGCTGCAAATTGTGAATTGGATCTATTGGAAGCACGTCCCCAAAAATGCCGTCTTTTTTTTGTCTGTAACTATGTGGATATCTTCAGTGTATAGGTTAATTTATGAAACTATGCTTCCTTGACAGCTTTTCCTGCTACTGCTGAACAATGCAGCACTACAAACTGAAGCAAATAAGAAGTGTACATAAGTATTAGTAAACATCAGGCCCTCACTGTAAGGCTTCTTTAAGCTGTTCTTGACTCCCATCATTCAGAAACCACGTTAAGATTTCCATCTTTGCTGCCCAGCATGACTTTGTGCTGCTGTTATACCCTGTGTCTCTACAGGCTCCACCTGTGTCAGTGATGATGCTGGGTTCATATCAACCACAGTGAACATCTGCAACATGTTAAGGGATAAACTCACAACAACAAAAGTATCACTGTGATCCAGACCATCACTAAGTGGTGGAAAACCCCTTATATCTGTCATATCCTATTAGCATAACAGCCAATTAAATCCATCAGTTTTGGCTGAGGAGTGGAAGTCCTTCAGGTGGCAGGCAGTGGGGGATTATAGAAGTGCTTGGGTCTAACTAAAGGAAAGCACATTAGGGAGGACTCTTTAGGGTTTACTCCATAATGCTTGATAGAATGGACCTCGGCTTTACTGAAGCCACTAGCAAAATCACTGTTGATTTCAGTGGGATCAGGTTTTAAAAAATTATGTTTGCAAAATATTTACAATAAGAAATATCTGGGATAGAAATGTGTTATATATAAAATGAAAAGTACTGCCTCTATCTGCCTATAATCAAGTATGTGGCTTCTATTAACACAGAATGCCTCATAATCTCATTTCTATTATAGTTGTGTATGTATATATGTGCATATAGATTACTCACATATATACATGTAGTGTGTAATTGTGTGTGCATCCATGCATGACTCCTAATATGCTTGTATATTTTCAATCTGCAACTGTCTATTGATTACAGCTATCACAGCAATATTATTATAGATATATAGCCAACTATATAACAGGGCTGCAGGTTTAATTGAAATGAACATGGGAAGAATTTCAAATTGCTAATGAAAATTGCCTTTTTACTACCAGCTATATTCCCACGGTCATCACAGGCTGGAGACGTCACCAGGGCTGTGCTGGTTCTGCTTAATGGTGGAGCAAACCCAATTTAACTGGGGGTCCATTTCCAAATAATTTCCTCAGCCTTGTGAAAAAGGAAAGTAAATGACTGACAGATCTTGAGCCCAGATAATACCCTTAAATTGATGAATTTCACATATTAGTGTTTTTGCAACAAAAGGGAACTGTAAGCCATGAAATTATTTCAGCAAGAAGATATTATATAGCTCCATCCATGGCTGCTTAAGCATCCATGAACTATTCCATTATAAGATCACCAGGTGGCTATTGCCTTTCTCTCCCACTCAGGCTTTACCAATATTCCCACTCCCATCTGTGATAAACTTAATAGGACCATTCAGCAATGGAGAAAACATGAGAGGTGTTCATCATAGCTGAAGGCTTTCTCAGACAATTATTCCTTAGATGTTTGAGTAAATGAAAAGCTATTTTTGTGATTAGAAAGAATAGAATGTGTGCAGTTTCTGAGGCCGTTTTATTGGCATAGCTTTTGGTATCCGTAACAAATATTTATCCTTTCCTGGGAATGTTGTAAGTAGCTACAGTCACTGAACTAACGCTCTTAATTTGTTTCTCTCCACTCTGTTTTCCAAGCACGTGGCGACTCTTTTAAGAGTGCTTGTTAGATAAAAAATTATATGTATGAGTATGTATTGTAGATGTTGTCATATATCTACTATAGATTAAATATGTATAATTTATACACTGCAAAAATGTATAAAAACATAAATTTTCAGGAGAACTTAGGACAGTTTATTGCTTGTATTCATCAGGTGTAAGTGTATTCATAAGTATCTGTAAGTATACTTATATCCATAAGTAGCAATGCTCTGAAACAGTAGCAGTGAAGGTTCCCAAGTATGTCGGTCTCAGAATAAGGGCTTTTAACCTGTCACTTCACAGCTTTTTGTCTGTTTGCATTTTCTGTGCTCAAAATAACCAATAATGATGCTGGAGTTGGAATATATCAGGTAATCACTCAAATTTCAACCCATAACTACAATTTTTTCTCTCTAGACAATGTGTTTCCTATGTAAGTGCTTTCATTTCTAAGTCAATTTAGCGAGATACTGAAAGTAAGGAATGAAATTTCACAAAGAGGAGCAGGTACTTTCCTGTGTTACACATATGCATCTTTTAAAAAATCAGGTTTTTTGTTTCACTTATGTCTACGTATAGAGAAATAAAATGTGGGCTTCTGCTTCCCATCTTCTCCAGTCACCTTTATGTCCTTATTCTGTATTTTAAGTGGTCATAGAAAGATGAAATGTGGGTTTCTGCTTCCCATCTCCTGCAGTTGTCCTTAAAACTTACTCTACATTTTAAGTCGTTCCAGAATCGTTTCCTCTGAAGTAATTTTCAGTTACAGACTCTTCCTCCACACAGCAGGAAATACCATCTTTGAAAATATATATTGGCCACTGGATCCTGACATATCTGTTCTAGTCAACAGGAAACAGAGACAGCTTTAGCATACTACTTGTCTTTTTGAGCTGTACCTAATTGAATTTGGTGTCACAGCTCCTACAAAACAGAGAGGCCCCCAGCCAGAGGCTCAGTCACTGTTGATACACATTGATTATGATAGACACTTAAAAAAGACAAACGATGCGCATTTACAGCTTTTAAGATGGTAAAGGAAGACACAATCAAGCATGAAAATGTTCAGTTGATTTTATTTCATGTCCTTATTAATTTGGATTTTCTATCACCTAGGGGGTTAGGTTATCTAATGAGATCATCTTCTTGGAGTCATTTAGGGTAGAGGGAAGGTTTGAAGTTATTTCTTGAGGACTTCATTCATTAAAAAAAAAGTGTTGAATGCAAGTGTAAGACATTGTCACGTGTGAGCTAAGCATGTTACTCTGCCCGATTCAAGCAGTGTGACAGTTCTTGTGACAGGTAGAAGGAGGGATTTTTGGAGACTGTCCTCGCTTGTCTGCAGCCTTGGGGGAATCTGTCTGACATCTCCTTCCTTGCAGAAGGGATGCTGGTTGTTGCTGCTAGAGGGAATCCTCTCTGACGTACTTGGTAATGAGGCAATTTGGTCCCTCACAATTTAGGTATCTGGATCTTCTAAGCTCCTCCAAGGATGCAGGTTCTCCAAGGAGTCAAGTAATCATTGCTTTAACTGAATACATGCTCTCTGTGGGAAAAAGACTATAAGTTTCTCATTTCACCTTGCTTTATGTTAGGTAAAGGCAGGTTTTAAGATAAAACAATAGAAAGATTTTATATATAAAAAAATTGAAAGAGCCATAAGGGATCAAATCAAGACCCATTTAGTGAAAATGGTATTTGGAGGTCTATACTTTATAAATAATTCGGGAGTTTTGTTGTTGTTGTTGTTTCGATATAACATTGGGGCTATACCTTTCCCCAAATATTATTGGAAAATAAAATGGGAAGAAAACTAGAACACTTCAATATTTTTGAAGTATTTTATTCAGCAAGAAAACCAAAACCAAACTGTGTCAGATGGTGTGGGAATGATTTTTCTCATTCCTAGATCTGTTCAGCAAACAACAAGAATCAGTTTTTCACCAAGATGTGCTGAGAATCAGTTGATCTGGTTGCTCTTTTCTCCTCCTTAGTGTAGAAACAGTCTCTTATTATAGTCACTGCTCAGCATATTGACATCCAGGTATCATGTGGAGCCAGAATGAGGTTACTTTTATACAAATAATAAATACAAGTAGCATCGATATTCAGGCAGTGGAACTTTACTGGTAGAAATACTAGTGGAAGTGCTTGGATTCTGATTCCACAAGGGAGAGGAAATCAGATTTCTTGGTTAGTCTCAGTGCCTGTGGCAAACTATTACAGCTCCAAAATCAGGTTTGGAATTGGCATTGTGAACTGCATATGATAAACTTAGTATAACAAATACAATAAAGTAGATACTTACTTCTGGAACAAATTTGTTAAAAGAAATCTGAATTTGATTCTCAGTTGTTCACAAGTGGAAGAAGTGACAGGACCTTCAGAGGCGTTATACCTTTCTGGACCTACTGGCTGATAAGGTTTCTTCACTCCACCTAGTTTCAAACACACTGGAAATGAAGAGACAGAGACTGGTTATCCCTCTTTAACAGATCGCAGGAAGCTACCTTGTCTGCTAGTATAATTGCTGTTTCCATAAGCTCTGGAGAAAGGGCATTCATTAGCCTGCAGCTTGAAGCAAAATGTTTCTCACTGTCCTTGTTGGAGGGTTCATCCTTGTTATAAAGCAGGCTGTGTCTATTGCATGTTTTTCTGCTAGCCAGAATACTGTTTATGGACTTTGCACATGGATTTATGCTGATAAGATTTTACTTTTTTATTCAAAATTACAAGCAATAAGAAGTGAGATCCTGTTGTCACAATAATCTGGGTAGAGTCCAGACCTCTGTACCTGACCTTAAAGTCAATGTGGCCTTCATAGCAATACAGATCTCAGTAATGGCTTTATAGCATTTTTCCATCATTTTACGTCACTAACTGTAAACAGAACAAAGCAATTAAAGGCATGGTTAATTTTGTTCAGTTGCTTCAGTCTCTTTTTACTTTTTAAAAGAGATGCTCACTTTCGAGTGATGATAGAATTACATTTAGCAATACAGCCTGCATCTGCTAAATCAAAGTAATCATTGGCTGTGTTCCCTTTTGCACGTTCAAATGCTACCAGGGTAGAGTCACTGCAAGGAAAGTGTGGATTAGTCATCCAAGAATCCAAAGATATTTTTCTGCATCCCTATCTGTTAATCTATTCTACATTCCCCTTTTCTGTCTGCAGGCGGTAATTTATCAGGACTCAAAAATCCCACTAGCAGGGTATTTGAAAACTGTACAAGCAGAGAAGAAAATGGAATGGTCTGTTGCTAATGTAGGGGGCCAGTCATTAAGATTTATCTCAATATGGAGACTGTAAACAGAGACAAGATCATTGATTAAAAAGGCATTGCATTTGCAGAACACTGAGTTCCCATTTTGAAAAGACACTCAGATCTTTGTCATAAATTACACAGTTCACAAAAGCTACAGGGAAGATTGTGCTGGGCCTGAGACTTTCCCATCCCAGCTGAGCGCCATTTGCTTTCTCTCCTTCTGGCCCCAGGAATCTGCCACTGTTTTCCTTGCAGTGGTCCAGCCCCAGGAGAAATGGGTGAGGGGCCCCAGCCTAGCCTGTGCACTGACGGGCTTTTCCTGTGTACTGGTGATGGTCAAAGCCGTTCTTCTGGGTGGTGAGAAATACGAGTCTGAATCCCTTCCTTAAGTCCCTGTTTCCACATTTCCTCCGTTTACCTTCTTTAAGACTCCTGGAGACCCACAGACATCATGTTGATCAAGCTCTTCAAACAAATGTTGTGCATGCTAGGGACAGAACAATGCCAACGTCCACCTTTGGGTCTTTCCATGGGTGATGTTTTATCTGTGTTTGACTTCTGCATTATTTGTTCTTCAGGGCAGGTATTGTCCTTAATTTTTGTGCCATGTACATTGTTGGCCATTTAACAAAGATTTAATAAAGAGAAGATACCTCACAGCGTTGTCATGTGTCGAAAAGAATTAGCATCCAAAAGAAACTTTGAGATCCTTTCTTCTGCTCTCCTCATCAGAAACAGACTGCAGAAATGGCAACTTTTATTGAATAAGTCTGTTTCTTATGTAGATTTTGAATGGCCTAATTTTTCACCACTGTTAATTTGTTCATTAGTTTACATTTTCCTTGGCACTATGGACCTTAGAGTCATGGAGTAACCTGGATTCCATCTGGATCCATGTTTAAATACTGAGGGGTGCTATTAAGTAAGCAGGTTGCCCCCCTTTGGTTTTACTGCTTAATGGCATTACCCTATTTCTTTTGCAATGTGATATTACTCATGAAGTAAAAGTCCTCGTGTTATAAACTGATGAATTAAGTAGAGCCGGATTTACATGTGATGGGCCAAAAGCATTGGAATCAAGTGAGAGAAAAGAGCAAACCAAAATCCGACCAACAAAATTTGCCCTTCCCCACTGCCTGCCAGGCAGTGGATTTGCCTCGGGGAGGTTCCCAATCATGGTGCAAACTCTTTGGTCTGTAGAAACACTCCTGTTCTTCTGAAGTGTGTGCTAAGAATTTAAAAACAGAACGTCCGCTTCTTTCCCTTCTCATATATACTGTCTGTGAATGTGAAGCGTCAGAGAATTCAGTTGGCAGAAAGCACAATGTATAATTTACTTTTAATCATGGGATTATGTAGATAAACAGTCTGCTGCCTAACAATGTTATTTTGTTCATCAGCTGTAATCTTAGTAGTATTAATAACTCAAATCTACAACCGTCATGTTACCAGACTCACAGATCAGCATAACAATTATCTGCAGTGCAGTACAGCTCTGTGCATCGCTCTAACTAGGATGCCCTGCAAACTTGTCATGCATAACTTAGTGCTCATCAGTAGACTATTTATGGTGTTTGCAACTGGCGTATGTGGAGTTTACTTTATATCTCCCACATCTCCATCTTCTTCTCTTTGTACATGTGTTGCCAAGGTGTCACTGTTCATCAGGGGTGATGGGTTGAACAATAGTTGGAAGTACAGTACAGCTCCTGGAGCTCTCCTGCTTAGGCATTGTCTCCACTGATTCAAGTGCTGTCAAGAGCATGGCAAGGGCTTGCTGCTCTTGTCCTTTTTCCATAAGACAAATACTGCTTTGATTTTAAGGTAGACAGTGCCCAACTGCCTCTTTTCCACAAACTTTTTCAAGAAACTTCCCTTATAAATTAAAACATAATTGGCTTTTCTGTGTCACTCCTTCAGGTCTGTAGCATAGGTTTGCTACTCATGAAGTAGTGTGTTTGTGTGAGGGAGAAATCTTAATGCTAAGCTATGATTAACATCATTCTATGAGATTCCACTTACAGAATTTTCAGCCTGTAAACAGGACCATTCTCATGACCTAAGGCTCCCATGGATTTCTCTTGATAACACCATCTAATCGGATTTAGAGTTTAATTAAACAGCTGTCACTTTGCTTCCTCATTCTGCTGCAATTTAATGTTGAATTAGTTCCTAAATTAGTCATGGCTGAATGCTTGCCTTCTTACAATTGAGAGGTTGGATGAACATACGGTTTGCTCTTCAGCTAAATTCAAGCAACTAGGGCTCATATTCTGTATTCTTGCTCTTTGCATGGAGCTCCCACTGACATTGGTGGAAGTTCCCTGACTGAAACAGGGATGGAATAAAACATGAGATTCCTGCGGAGTCAACCATAGTGTTACCTACCTTCATATGACCAAACGTGAGCAGATGCTTCTTCTCAGCTCTGGCTAGAAGACATTAGCTTTATGGATGTTATTTTCCCTTTCTAAAAAAGTACTGATTTTTCTCAATACCAGTTCTGCTGAGTTTTCTGTGAAGTAGCGCAATGAGTGCAGCTGTGGAAGAAAATGTTTAGACCAATACTACTTCTAGTGGACTTTATTCAGATTAATCCAGATGTAACCAAGACCAGAGTATGAGCAAAAGTTCATGGTACTCTGAATCGTAACATTGGCTCCAAGCAGGAAAGCTTGGAGGCTTCCTGTAGGATGGTGATACTTGCATCCAATTCTATATAATGGTCTCACTGAACAGAGGTCTCAGTGTGATATAACATAGTGTCTGACTCCCTGCCTGACTCCAATCTCACCATTTTTCTTTGAAATGCCAGTTAATTCTTTTCCTGATCTACTCAAATGTAGTATCAAGATTTGTAAGTGTGGTAGCTTGATACACGCACACACAGAGGAGTTCCAAACCACTAGGCTGATATAACTCACCAGTTCTAGCCTGTGGGCTTCTTGATTAAATCGTTTTTTGGGGGTTTTGTTTGTTTGTTTGTTTGTTTGTTTGTTTTCCC
Organism: Ciconia boyciana; assembly: GCF_034638445.1. Lineage (NCBI taxonomy): Eukaryota > Metazoa > Chordata > Aves > Ciconiiformes > Ciconiidae > Ciconia > Ciconia boyciana. Next base: position 11,812,460 of record NC_132948.1, read on the forward strand.
AAATCAAGAATGCAGGGAAATGAATGGGAGTTGGTCCCCTTTGTCCTAACTAGTTGCATTTGAGTCACAACATATCAAATGTGTAGCTATAAAGAGGTGTGAAAGGCACCCGGCCCTCTTACTTCCTTTGTTTATCTGGGGAAGGCGGATGAACAGTAGAAGTTGCTCGTGCTGTGAAGATTTCATACCACGCTTGCTGCATACATATGCCAGCGGAGACGCTTTTCTTTATCTGTAGTAGGTAACAGGTTGTGACCTCAGGGCTTCATTTCTGAAGTCATTTAAGCATGCTCAAGGTTTGTGTAGAGGAGGTACAATTCTGTATCCTTGATGCAGAGTCTGATGGTTCAGGTCCTTTGCAAAAGGTCGGTGTTTTGAGCAAGCAAATGTAGTGCTTATTTGAGCTAGACTAGTACACAAGATATTGTCTGGGCTGGGAAAGAGTAGCCGTTTTGTTAGTGAATAATGAAAATGCTATGTTGAGTTAAGGCATTTACTCTGTTCTGTTTGAGAGCTAGCTTGAATTTAAAATTTATCAATAAATTTTTAAAGTAATTTCTTATGCACACAATTCAATGGTTTGCTTTTGGATATCTCCTTTGAGTAGAGCCTTATATCCAACCACTGGAGTCTTCCTCTAACTATTAGAGGAACAAGAAAAAATGTTCCTTAATGCTACTGTTTGTTAATTAAATATGTTTAAATAGTAAAGATTTCCTTCATATGCTGTATTCATTGAAGGGATGCCCTAGTAATGGGAAAGAACCATCCTAATCAGGAGTTTGTAGGCAGTTTTTCATACAAGAAAACTAACTCTGTCTCTGCAATATCAGAGTCAGATGTTGTTGGGATTTGGTCATTGCGCTGCAAAGAGAGTTTGAGGCTTCCCAAGAAGTTCAGAACTCAAATCTCCCTTCTGTGTCAACGAGAATTATATGAGTAATTCTCAATTTCAACTTTGAAAATGACAACCCTTGCTTTTTTCGAGTTTGTAATATGCTTACAGAAACTTCTTTCCAACCTGGATATTGATGCTTACTTATAACTCATCCTCTTTCTGTTTTTCAATTTACTTTACACTACTTTCCCCATTTTTTAATTTATTGGGAACAAGTCCAAACATTGCTATCAGATGCTTTCAGTCTTTTGCCACACAAAATAAATTTGATTTTAAAACTTTAGTTGCTGCCTGCACAGAAAGTAGATTAGTTCTTGGGGGATTTTAAAAATTAAAGAACGTGGAAATGGCCAAGATATTGTGATTTTGAAAAGTGCCTACATTTTAAATGAGTTCTTAGTCTCTCTAAAGGTTTCTTAGTAATCTTGTTTATATACTCCCAAATTAGCTTGCAAACAGGATAGTGTATTGCATTTAAAAATAAAACATAAAAATCACCACATATACCAGCTATCGTATTTCCTGTTCTGATGTGAGAACAATTGGTTTCTTAATGTTGCCTGACATATCCTTAGAGATTCATCTACTATTTCGCCTTATCAGTGGATAATCAAGGGTATGACAGGAGGTGGCAGAATGCAAGGGAAACAGGTTCAGGTGCTGAATCAGAGCCCCTTGTCTGTGGTGTTTGTCCGGAGCGCTCAGGATTGCAGACAGACAGACAGAGTTCTATTTGAGCTCCTTTTATTTCTATGAGTTTCAGTTCAGCTTTTGAGGAGTCTTGGACCATGGATCCTTTCATACATTATTTAGTTTTCTGCCTAACAGCTTGTGTATGGGTGCAGACAATGGGTCAATTCTCTGTTACATTAAAGCCTTTGGCTTTATTGCAGCAATATAAAGGAAACACAGAGGAGGCAGAAGTTGTGCCATAAGGCTATTCCATATACAGGGATGTAGGACACACAGTTTTCTATTTTAGTTCTAAACGAAAAGACAATAGAATCTAGACTTGGTTCTTTGGGGTTTTTTTTTTTAATATCGCAGTTGAATAGCATAGGGCCCTTACAGACTAAGGGAAGCGGCAGATCTTAAAATTGCTTTTAGTGTAGTCTGTAATATATTAATTGCTTATGCTTCAGTATTTCTTAATCTGTGTAATACCAGTGAGTTATGACTGCTTTCAGTGGAGATGAAATATGAAGGTTTCCATCTCTTCTCAAAGTCGTAGCTAGGTGGCTACCAATTGCTTCTCAGTGCTGATGATCTCTAATAATTATAATGGGACTAGCTGTGAAGCCATTAGATAATATCTACAATATGTTTCCATCTCCTTTGTGCACATCATGAATTTGAAATTCCTGAAGTTCATATTGGGCTATAGAGAAGGGATGTAAAATTTCAGTAGCCCTTGACCAATGATGCTTTTTACAATTTTGGGGGCAGATGCATCTCTGAAGTAATTAATCAAAATAAATTCATTCAGAGGCACACTACTTCCTTTAATGAAACCATTAGCAAAGGGCATAAGATTGAGGTTTCTAATTGATGATAATGTGCCAGTAGCCAAATTTTCTGTCTTCTCTCCAGAAAGGTCTTGGGAAATTTCAAAAGGTTTTTTAACCTTTGTAATAATGGCTTTATATCAAAGCCACTTAGAATTCAGATACACCAATAATCACCTATTGGAAAGAGAGAAATAGAAGTGACAGATTATTACTTAACAATTGGTACATCAGTTCTGCACTATATAGTGCAGAAAGCAGGAATATCAGTCACATTGCCCTGTCATGCTTTTCTATTTTAAAGGTATAGATAATTTTCTTTTGTCCAGTGAGGAAGGATCATGTTATTTGAGATGGGTGAAGCAGAACAGGGTTATTTAGGATACAAGATACATAGGTTATTGTGTTATCATTCGATTTTGAAAAATTGGAGAATACTAAGATAGAGGGTGGAGGGAATGTGGCTTGGACGGGTGTACTCTTCGCTGGGTAAAGAACTGGCTGGATGGCCAGGCCCAAAGAGTGGTGGTGAACGGAGTTAACTCCAGTTGGTGGCCGGTCACAAGCGGTGTTCCCCAGGGCTCAGTACTGGGGCCAGTTCTGTTTAATATCTTTATCAATGATCTGGATGAAGGGATCAAGTGCACCCTCAGTAAGTTTGCAGATGACACCAAGTTGTGCGGGAGTGTCGATCTGCTTGAGGGTAGGCAGGCTCTACAGAGGCACCCGGACAGGCTGGATGGATGGGTCGAGGCCAACTGTATGAGGTTTAACAAGGCCAAGTGCAAGGACTCCTGCACTTGCGTCACAACAACCCCATGCAACACTACAGGCTTGGGGAAGAGTGGCTGGAAAGCTGCCTGGTAGAAAAGGGCCTGGGGATGTTGGTTGACAGCTGGGTGAGTATGAGCCCACAGTGTGCCCAAGTGGCCAAGAAGGCCAACGGCATCCTGGCTTGTGTCAGAAATAGTGTGGCCAGCAGGGCTAGGGCAGTGATTGTCCCCCTGTACTCGGCACTGCTGAGGCTGCACCTCGAATGCTGTGTTCAGTGTTGGGCCCCTCACTCCAAGAGAGACCTTGAGGGGCTGGAGCGTGTCCAGAGAAGGGCAACGGAGCTGGGGAAGGGTCTGGAGCACGAGGCTGATGGGGAGCGGCTGAGGGACCTGGGGTTGTTCAGCCTGGAGAAAAGGAGGCTGAGGGGAGACCTCATCGCTCTCGACAGCTGCCTGAAAGGAGGGTGTAGAGAGGTGGGGTCGGTCTCTTCTCCCAGATAACAAGTGATAGGACGAGAGGAAATGGCCTCAAGTTGTGCCAGGGGAGGTTTAGACTGGATATGAGGAAATTTTACTTCACCGAAAGGGTGGTCAAGCATTGGAACAGGCTGCCCAGGGAAGTGGTTGAGTCGCCATCCCTGGGGGTATTTAAAAGCTGTTTGGATGAGGTGCTTAGGGACATGGTGTAGTGGTGGACTTGGCAGTGCTGGGTTAACGGTGGGACTCGATGATCTTAAAGGTATTTTCCAGCCTAAATGATTCTATGATTCTATGAACCACAAGAAGTCATCTGCTCCCTTTCCTCTTCTGCCTGACTCAAAGAACCTGTGTTATTTCTGAATGATGTATAACCTGTTCTTCAAAGATCTCTTAGGCTAGACTGTGCATTTTCTTCTGCCTCAGACAACCTATTCTATTATCAATATTTCGATAATAAAGATTGCCTTAATGTCAAACAAATCTTCCTTGTTGAAGCTTAAGCCCATTACTTCAGGCCCTGTCCATGAACATGGAAAATAGTTTATTCTTCCTCATATTTGGAAGACTTTTATGTATATGGAGACAGTAATCATCTTTCCCCATAATCTTTTCTAGGCTAAACAATCCCAATTCTTTCAGTCATTCTTCATGGATCTTATTTTCTATTTTTTTGTTTATTCTCCTTGGGTTCTTTTATTTCTTTTCACTTGAGATAGTTTTTTCTTGCAGTATAGTTCTCAAAATTGGACGTAGTCCTTTAGCTGAGGCCTTGCTGGTGCTGAGTAGAGTAGGAATACCTCACGTCTTACAGGTGATACTCATCTTTATACGGCTTACTGCAGGAGGGTTCTTTGGTTGGTTCGGTTTTGTTTTTTAACCACAGCAGCATGCAGTTGCTAACTTATGTTCAGCTTGTGGTCTACTACAGCCCCCAAATGCTTTTCTGAGAGCAGTGTTTCCTGTTGAATCTGTATTTATAGGATTAGTTGTTCCTACAGAAAAGTAGCAACTTACATTTAACTTTATGGCATCCCATTTTTTTAAACCCTATCTCCAATACTGGATTTTAATCTTGTCCTCTAGTGTTCTCCTGGTGCTGTGGTGTAGGCTCAGAGCTTAGCTGCAGCCATGGCTGGTGGTGCAGCAAACAAGATTTAGAATGACACTACTGGCATTCTCGCCATCACCCAGGGTAATGCCAGAGCATGCTCTTTTTGTGGTGATACACAGGGCTGGGGAGTCAGGAGCACAGGATCCTCATGCGCGTCAGAGTGCCTTGTGGTCTTGTCTGCTGGGCTTCCTACTTACCTTCTCTCCTATTTTTCTTAATATTTGACCTCATGTTGAGGCCACTGATTACTCAACTCTGCAGGCATGAGTAAAGCTGAGCTGGAGGAAGTCGTAGTGACTCCCAGGCAGTTTGTTGCAAGTTAAACCTGGGTGATGAATTTACTCTGCTGCTTGTGGCACAAAAGCTTCACCTCATTGCATAATCAGATCTTTGTTTTTATCTTCTTGGCAGTGGTGCAGGGCTTGTTTCTTTTTTGTTTTGTGTGTATATAATTTTCTGATTTGTCTTGAACTTCATAAATTACCATTAAATGCAAATATGGGTAAATCCCCAAGCCACAGAGCATGTTTTATATCTGAAACTTTTTTCTATTTATGGGATTCCTCTTCCTCTGAACCTGTTCCTTTAAATTAGATTTCTCTATCAGTAATATATATCAGTTGCTAAGGAAAAACTGGATCTGAGTAGAATCATTTCAAAGCAGAGCTGAGATAGCCTGAAAAGATGTCCTGTCAATTCCATAAACTCTCTTGCTGCTCCTTTGCCCTGGAGTCCTTAATTCGCAGTGTTTAACACTCAGAGTCACAAAAAATAAGGCTTTAAGGGATCGAGGCAAAAGATTAATTTCAAAGGACATACAGCACTTGCAGTAGCCAAATACACAGCGGAAAATATGTTGAACCTGCTTTTTGTTGAGCCTATGTGGGTTGTTCAATGCCTGTTGCTTTGGAAGTCTGCAGACAGAAGAGTAGTTGGGTTTGCTACCGAGTTTTTTTCACAAATGTTGATATCTGCTCCTTTGCATCTGTTTCTGAACTTATCAAAATACCAGTACGTGGAAATACTTTTGGAACAAAATTTTCAAGTTTGGATGACAGAAGTCAAGCTCCAAAAGTCAAGCTCCAAGCTCCATTTCACTCCAGCGCTCTGTTGCTCAACAGAAAAAGGCCAGATACCCGGCAGAATTTGTATGGGGGATGGCTGGGGGTGGTCTCTACCTTAGAAAATCCTGAGAATGGCCTTAGACTTTCCAATAATGTCATTTATAAATCTGGCTCTGATTTACTGTGTTGGGTAGCTTTGTTTTCATATATGCCACAGGAATTATTTAGGGTTCTTACTTTTTAGAACAGTCAACATTCCTTTTTTAACAGTTTTTTTTTTCAAGTGTGATGGGATTTCTTATGAGAGCTGTAGGAGAACCTGAGAAATAACAAGTTGCAAGATTAAAAGAAAATCTGACCCAGATTTCAAACTCACTAAACTTGAATTCAAAACAGTATCAATAGTATCAGTGCCCCATTTTGCTGCTGTTGACATCAGTGGCTGCAGTCCTCATGACTTTGGTGCTGAGGATTTTCTGAATATTTTATTCACTTTATAGAATTGGAAGTTGAAAAGTTGCGGAAAACTTTGAAGTTCTTCCTGCATGGGAATCTTGGGAATACTGTGATGCTGAAACAGTTCAGGAGTTAGAAGAGTTAGCTTAGTTGATGGTGCATTGAAAGGCTTTTATATGCCAAGACCCAAGTTCAAACTTCAGATTTCCTTGTTATTTTCCCTGCAGTTAATAGCATCACTAACTCCTTCTGGATTCCTTGCATTGCTTCATTGGCCATATCAAAGGAAATTAAATAATCTTGAACCAGTTCCAGATACAAAGTTCACAGAGAGGCCTCATCTTTGCAATAGGCTTAGATTCAAAGAGCAATATTTTTACTTTCGAGGCTCTTGTATCCTGTCCCAAACATTGCCAATCAAATCCAGTTTAGTAAAAACTCTGAGCTCATGTTTTGGAAGGTAAATATTGGGAAAAGCCCCACAGTTAAAAAGTAGAAGCTACCTGTGATGTATGCCTGGCTGGACTGAATTTAGCTGCAGTCAGTTTGCTCACTATTTAACGGTGTGCAATGCAGCTGACGGGGTTTATTTAGCAGGTAAAATATAATTGGGGGTTTACTGCATTTTACCAAGTTGCATCTATTTGAAGATGAGATTAGATCATTAGCCACTGAGAACTAATGCATCTTTCTTGAGTGTAAGTCCAGTTGAAGAGCTGATGCTTGCCTTTTGGAAATCTCTTTAGCCATCTCTGAACAGTGCTGTGCTTTATTTTGTGTACAGGACATGGAAATTCTGAACACCGCAATTCTCACGGGAAAAACAGTGGCAGTGCCCATCAAAGTGGTCTCCATTGAGGAGAACAGTGCTGTGACAGACATCTCTGAATCAGTTGAGTGCAAATCCTCTGATGAAGACGTCATTAAAGTAAGTTCATGCCATGTATTGGCTTCTGAAATGTCATGTCTTTTTATACACAGAAGGATAATAGCCTGGGAACAACCACAAAATCAACTCCTGCAAATTAATTGTACTACTGTTTCAGAGGGATTTTTAAGAAAAGCGAGGGAGAGGTGCAACAGTACAGCCACCACACTGAGTTTCAGTAGAATTTCAGTGTTTAATTTTTATTTGTGTCCTAATTTTAAAATATCTTGGTAATGTCACCTCAAGTCCTCTGTGCACAGAGTTCATTCACTGCAAAAACAGCTCTGCTGTTAGTACTGCCTCTCCAGATGTTTCTTATCACCTTTCCAGCTGTGATTATCACCTCCACAGCTGCATCAGTGGAATGGATTGGCTAAGTGTTCCCCAGCAACTGCAATGCAGAGTCATCCTGGTTGACTTCACATTCTGCTGAGAGCTGTTTTGAATTAACAACTTGATTCTGCACAGAAGTGGCTAGAAAGCATTCACATGACCGGTCCATCAATTTAGCACTAGCAGCTTAATGTCGCACAGTAACAAACACCAGTGGGGTAGTATTGTCTTAAGGCAACACAGCTATTTCTGCTGTGAATATGTAGTCAAAGCCCTGAAATAAATTCACAGTTGTGCAGGGAGTCAGTAGAAAGGCAATGCTCTGCATGGTGCAGGGAGTCAGTACAAAGGCAGTGCTCTGCATGAATCTGGTTGCACTTTCCACGCAGGACATACATGGTGCATGATCTTTAAGCAAGGGTGATTTTACCCTTGGTCTATAAGCTCTTTTGAACAGGGATTTTATTATATTATGTGATTGTACAGCATATAGCACAGTGGGCTTTGTGATGATACTCTTCAGGTATCTTTAATATGCTATCAGCCCTCTTGGATGTGTAGTATACAAATAGTAATGCCGCAGCATTATGTATTACAGTCAGTTCAGTTTGTAGGTTCACGGAAAGCAATAAAACTCCTGTGAACTTGCGGGATCCGACAGTTTGCACTATTGTAGAATTTATGTAGAAGCATTTATTATACCAGTAACCGAGTAGGTGGGAAAAATAGTCATACTTTGAACTAATGAAGCCATTACAGAAGACTTTTACAGAAAGCTTTCTGCTTTCAGGGGATCCTTCAGAGCCAAACAAATCTCTCCATTTTGCTGGAGCTTGAAGTGCTACCATATATCAGATGCTTTACAGAGTTTTTAATCTCAAAGAATTCCTGTTAACCTTTTTCCTAAGGTAGCCATCTAACTACAAATCAAAGTAATAGCTGGAATTTAGTTTAGGGATCGTCCTAATTGTAACCTTATTGGAAACCACATTCTTGAGTAAGAAAAAATACAAGATAGCATTCACAAATTAAAAAAATAAATTCAGAAAAGGACTCGTGTGATCATCCAGACTAGCCATCTTGCTTAAACAGCTTACAGAATTTCACCAAATAATTCCAGCCACATGGGGATTTCTTCTTTCCAACAGTGAAAATGACCAGTGTTAAGTTCTTCCATTCAGAGGAAGACTGAGGTCAGAGAAAAAAAATATATCTGATGGGCGTTTGTTGTACATCACCAGATGATGCATAGAAAATGACAGCACAATTATTTCCCAAATAAAAAACCCTCTGCAAAAATTACTTTGGGGTTTTATGGCTTTGGAGCATATGGATCAAGAAGAAATTAAATACCCAAATCTTACAAAAAAAGAGAGTGTTCTTGCAGTACAGCCTGGACTATTGCAGTTCTCCAGCAATTTGTTTGGAAAGAATGTTTTCTTGAAGCACTATGTCCTTTGATTAACACTTGGGACCCTGCTGTGCTCTTCTCTTATTTTCTACAGAAATAATTTATCTCCACTAAAAGGGTTTCTTAAAATGGAGCCTGTTTGCACTATCGGAACATTTTTAAGTGGCTTCTAGAAGGCTCCCTATCTAGCCACTCTGAAGTTGAAGTGGAACAAATAACTGGAGGCTAACACACAGTGTTTATTGGAATCGACTAGAGAAATTTTTCAGGTGTAATTTCTTTCTCTTCAGAAATGTTTTGAAATTGCTCAGATGAATAGAGAAAGTATCTTCTGTGTATTTAGAAATATATGCAGAATCTCTGGAGGAATGCATCTGTGACATGAGTGCTTAACTGCTATGAAACATGCAGCTAGTTAAAAAATAGAGTTCAGTGGAACGCTTTGAACAAAAAGGTTTTATCAGCTCATCATAAAGGAAAATGGCTTTTTTTTAATTCATCTAGAATGTTCCAGTTTCCAGGAAATTTCTTTACATGGGGAAATTAAGTTTGGGGTTCAAGTCAAATTGACATGTTCATATTGGTTCTGATTTTAAAAAGCACTCAGAAAGCTTCAAATGGAGCACAAAGGCCTTTAATCCTTAATTCATTTTTAAATTCCCCATCAAGCTTTTATGTTAACTTCTTTGGATATATCATCATCCTCTGTAAAATACTGCTTTAGGTACCTTGTTGGGAGTAACCTTTCTGTTTTAAAAAAAAAAAAAGTCCAGTCATCATAGATGATATCTGTTGGGAAGATATCTTCAACAAAGAACACGTGCGTGTGTTTACAGTTCATGTTCCTGAGCATCCCTGTCATAGCAGAACCAAAACGTTTTTACAGGTATGAAAGCCGCTAGATTAATTTAAACCACAAACTAAGGAAAAAAAGGTGTTATTGATGAGACCTATTTAATACTTAGACATATTATCATCTAGAGCTTCACACAGATATTTTTGTTTGATTTCAGTTGTGTGGGATTTCTGATAACTTTGGGTTCAGGCAAACATACAGAGTTAGGCTAGAAGCTGAAGGTGAACAGTGCCTATTAGCACTTGGCTTGTAATATTTAGTCATCAAATAAGTAAGTGTGCATTTGTATGGAGCCTAAAGATAATGTTTCTCCCAGCGTTTGAATGGCCATCGGATAATAGCTTATTTATATTAACTTTTACAGTGCCTTCAGTTTGTCTGCAATTACTTTATTCTCAGTAACAGAGCCCAGTGGAAATCTAAACCTAAGATATATCTGCAAATAACAGGTAATAGTTTCCCCAGTGATAAGCACGGTCTCGAGGCAGCTCAGTGCACAGTTTGTGTCCTGTCTTAATCTGCTGAAAGATCTGCTGACTCCTTTTACTTTTTTTATTGTCTCATAGTTTCAACTCTTTACTTCCAAATTTACAGTTGATTTAATGAACTTTAAAAGTCTTTGAATGCTCTAGACCTTCACACAGTGGTCCAACCTTTTAAAAGTGGACGCAAAATTTATTGTGGCACTAAAAATCAAGCAACAGCCAAATTTTACTTTGCTAAGCTGGAATTTACCAATAGGATCCATATATCTGGATCCATTAATAGTAATTGCAGTTGCATGCGTAGGCTCCTTTTCATCTCCTGGAAATTCAAGTGGAATGTGGCTGCTTTTGCTGGGGCTTTCATGCAGTTTGCTCAAAAGCAAGTACTGCTTTGGGTTCCCAGGTCACCTGGCTGCTAGAACACATGAGGTGTCATGCTGTGAAGAGCAGCAGTTTCAGGAGACTTGCAATACTTTGTGACATTTCCAGATTGAAAACTCTTGTTAATGCTTACGAACTTGAGGATGTTTTTTCCGTTAAAATAACCTGAGTTCAAAAATCTTCAGTGGTACATGTATTTCAGAAGCTACTGTAAACATTTTGGGTTGGTATTTCATCATTCTTGGACTAGCTTTTATCCCATTGCTACATGAGGGGATGCTGTATACATGGCATTGAATTCTTATTGTATTGCTGTTATTTATAATTGGTAAATTAAAAGCTGGATACTAGTCTCAGTGTATTAGCCTTGAACCATACTCTAAAGACCTTATTTACTAGTTTCTTTTCATTTTAAAATGGCATTAATAGCTTTGAGATGTATTGAGATCAAAACATGCATTCAGATAATATTAGTCCACACATGTAGCTGTTAATAAACAGTGGGCTCTTGGTTTCGTTGGGACTGATGAGCAGAGGGAGACATTAACCGCAGGTAAAGGCCACTGCAAGAATGTGAGGGACTTCTGTGAGGAGCTGAAATCCAGGACAGAGTGTCACAGCTGTCCCTCTCTTATCACAGTAACTTGAAACAAAATCCTAGATCAAAGCAACACTGAACTGTTGGGGGCTGAAAATCTGGCCAGGGGGCTGTATGCTTGAACTCTAGCTTAAAGGCTGGAACTACTGCTGGTATCAACACTTTCAAAGCAACAGTGATGGGACTTATAGACACCTGTCAAGGTTACAGATCTTGTTTAAAGGCCCAGTCCAGGAGTCATTTACACACATGAGTAACTTTACTGTGAATACTGCTGACATCAGGGAACGTACTCGTAGGAAATAGTCGTTTAGGATTCATAAATGTTTCAGAGATTTTGCCATTTGTGGTGGAAACAGTTTATGAAATGAAATTAATTCTTACTAAATAGATGCAAACTCATGTTGAAATGTCTGCTGTTCATTTGTGAATCCATTCAGATTAAAGGCCAGCCTGGATGCTGTGGAACACATGATGTAGGAAAGTCTCAGTTTGCCAATAACGAAGCCAACAGATGGACATTTTCATAAGAGATAAATAAATAGTTGTGTGCTAATTGTAGTAATTTATTTTTAAAATTGTATATCTGGAACCGTATCACAAGACCCTATTTACTAAGGAAAAGTCATCAGCACTTCATTATTTAGATGATACTTTGCTATTGGCTTAATATACCCAATCTTACACAAATAGCTATGCTTCAGTCTCTTCAGTTGTGATTTAACTACAAAGAAATTTCACTGTTCTTCTTTACTTTCCAGTATTTGCAAAACTTAAAATGTGTTTTAAAACTAGATACTGTTTTCCCTTTGACAGGCAGAGCAACCACGAGTTAGCAGCATCCATAGGTATTTTTATTAAAAGTTGAGTTATGCATTTTCCTGCCAGTACGTTGAATGCAGTTCCAAGCTGAGTGGCTGAGCTGTAGGCAGCTATTAAAGAATCGAACTCTTAAGCCTCAATCCTGCACTCATTAAAGTGCCATACTCATTAAAGCCATCAGGAAAGCTCACCCTGAAATTTTAATGGTATGGGGACAGTCCCTCAGGCTCCTTAATGTTTCATCATAGTACCATGGCTATTCCAGAGAAAAAAATCTTAATAAATATAAGATTATGTGTCTATGGATGTCTTGTCATCATATTGTTTAGGCACCAAAGAGAAAGATACTTACTCTGACTTGAATCAGTGGCTGTATAGCGGGGCAGCATGATCACTTGCTCTCTGAGTATGGGGGCTGGATGCCAGACTTTGTAATGCAACAGCAGGCTTCCGCCGGTAAAGGAAATCATCTTGCCCTTTATTTATATTAGCCCTACCTAGAAAAGTGTGGTTATCCATGCATAAGCAAGGCTGATATTCTGTTAGTGGGAGCAGAGGTCCCCGCACAGTACAAATATTGACCTGAATGGGGATCAGCTTCTCCCCACAGCTGGTGGACTGACTGCGGATAACGTCCTGCTGCAGCACCAGCTTCTGCTACCTGATCTACTTACTGTAAGGGCCCAGCTGGTCCCTGGATCCATTGGAACTTTCCAGACATGCAACCAAGAGAGAGCAAAACAGGCACCCAGGGAATGGTGAGATGGGGACAGGTGATGACAGAAACGTTGGTGTGCTGGAAGGGTATGAAGTGTCACATTAAAGAAAGTGCCAGTGCCAAAATACATTGGTCTGTCAAAACCTGTATGAAGATGAATGGGAATCAGGGTGTGACTGTTGTTACCTGGTGCACTGCAGTGCTAAAGGATATGGAAATGCTTGAGATTGTTAAGGAAGGACCTAAATATCTTGTGTGTTGCCCTCCATGGGGCTAATTCAAGATCTGATCCTTTTCCTATTGAAATTAAAGTTTTACATGATGAGCATTACAGAACTGATCTTGTAGAGAATCAGTGCTTCTGGTCCTAAACAGGGCTTGGAGATAATTGTACTTGGTTCAGTGAAACGTTATTATAGATACTGCCAAAATATAAAAATGAGGAATCTCTTAAGTATCTGTCAGAGGAAAGCGAAGTCTGCACAAAACAAAGCTTCCCATGACATCTAAGGTTTCTTCCCTGTGCTTTCTTACCAGCAGCATCTGGAGGCAGATAATGATGTGGTGGGTTGTGATGAAGTGTGATGCAGATGGTGATTTCAAGGGGAAGCAGAGTTTCAGAAGATTTCATCCCATTAGAAACCCTGGCACGTCACGGGCACGTTACATTTTCCCTCATACCTTTCAACTCCTGCTGCATACGGCAGGGTAAGCGTCCAAACTTGCGTTGCATTTCTGCACCTCAGCATACACATATATTCTTCCTATGGGGCTTTATTGCAAAGCCTTCAAGACTCAGAGGATTTAGGGCTTCACATTATGTTTTTAGTGCAGGTTATAGGAGAAAATAAAAACAAGAGGCTGAGACTAGAAAGAACTGGTTGTGCTACCAGCTATTTTGATCGAGGAAGAACACTAACTTCCAATAAAAAGCTCCTACAGTGAATATAATGCAATTGATTTATCGCTCATTTTTTACTTAGGTCAAATAAAACTCTATTTGGCATTTTTTAGCTAGGTGCAACTGTTGTAGAGCTGAGCATGCTGAATAATGAGTAGGTGGATAAAATCCCGATTAAAACAAGTCTCATTCCTAACTCAACCCTATAAAACAAAGGGAGAAATGAAAAGTCACACTAGACAGGGCTTCCAGGAATCCAGCGTGGTCTAATAATAGACAGGCCATATTCTGTGCAGTCACTTTAATGTAATACTCTCTTCTGTGGTTTTGTGGCAGTCCTGCAAGATTCAGTGAAAGCATGAAGGGGTCAATCTAAACAACAGCAGCTGCTGCCAGTCCTCTTCCACTGTGATATTCAGGCAGCTGCTCATGGACGGTTGATGCCTCTTTCAGGTACTTCAGCCCACGCAGTCAAAATTGTGGCAGTACTCTCATTTTAAAAAATAAAGTAGTTGTATAACTTTCTGGAAGGAATGCGGAAAAGTTGGACTGCTCCTCGTAAGGTGCCTGTGTGTTCCTTCTCAGGCTTGCAAGTCTTCCCTTGGTTACCTCCAGAATCAGGAGCTGAAAGCTCAGTCTGGGTGACACTGCGCTGAGAGCCAACGCAGCTACGCTGCTTTTGCATCCTGAGCTAGGGTCTCTGCACGGGGCTGTAGGGACACAGCAGCAGGCTCAGGACAAGCATGGGATCTCAGTCACATCCACTGCATGGTGCAGATGCCCCCAAGGGCCACCACAGATGACCTTCCTGAAGTTTGTGTTCAGTAGCTGATGAACTGCAAATACAGTTCCTACTCACCACACCCTAATATAGCCTTGAAAGCCCTCAAAAGCAGAAGCTGTATCTCCTTCTGAGTCCAAACCCAGCACCCTATTTCTCTGATGGCTCCTCTTTCCTCTTCTGATACTGTGTGTTCCTGTGATTTGTGTGAAACTAAAAAGCTTTAAAAACAGGAAAGAATCACAGCATGGAAATTCCATTGTTTTGCTGTTCTGAAGCCCTGTGACTTTGTAGGCTTTTCTTCTGGTAAATCTAATATGATATGTTATATTCTGAACAGAATTGCAAATAAAAAGTCCACCTCCTTGCCCTCCTCCGTATTTTTCATAGTCCTGTGATTTACTGAGATCAATATATATCAGTAGAGCGGAAAAACTTCAGAGGAGCTTTAGCAAAATGAAGCTTTACCGCACACTTCCGTCAGATGCAAATATGGCATATAGGCCAGCAATATGCGGAGCTTTCACAGAAGATGTTTTATCATTAATGGATACCACTACTCCCCAAGCAGTCAGCCTCTGTGGAAATTGAAACTCAAAATTGACATGGTCTGCGATACTTAAATTCAGCAATAAAAGTTGTAAATACCTTGCCATCACATAAAATGCAAAAAACTTCAAGGGCAGCTAAAGAAACTTTTAAACGTTATCCTTGCAAACTTTCCCTGTCATCTCATGCCTTCACCCAGCTCACTACCTGCCTTAGTGATGTCAGTATGGAAAACCTATACATCCCAACTGAAAAATCAAAGCAGAGTGGCAGTAACAGCGCCTCGAGTTCCACAGAAAGTGCTTCAAAGTCAACCTCAAAGCTGCAAGATCAAGACCAGGAAAGTAAATGGGAGAAATAACATTAGTCTTGTGACAACTATAGGTATGATGGGAAGATAAGCGGTTTTGTCCAGACCTTTTTGCGTAATACAGTCAGAAGAAACAATGGTTCGCTTCTCCTTTCCTTTTCTGCCAATAGCTGTAATTTACACATTGTGAATTTGTATATTGTAGATACATACTAAGTTAGAAAATGACAAGCATTGTGGTGTTCTCAAATGTGCAACTACTGTCCAAAGTGTGTAGATGGAATTAAAAGTCCCTGCATTCACCCTGTGATGCTGCTTTGGCAAGCAAGATATTTGGGGCCATGCTGTGTATGTAGTCTGGCATATCCCTAGTGAGTAGGAGCCAAACTCTCTGTTCGGCCCCATTTTCAGAAATTACTTGACTCGAGAGTGCACAAAACAAGACAGATTTTGTTTTACGTGATAATGCTAGCTGCAGAGAGCTCCTGTGGCTCAGCGCAGCTACAGTTCAGCTTCAAAAGCTGGTCATTTGGGAGCAAATAGATGCCCTCCAGTCTCAGCTGGCATTTTGTGCCCCTTTTACTCTCTCAGTTCTGTCGTAGTGAATGATAGTCAGTTAGTTAAATGTACTGCTTCTGCTCTGCAAAGCTGCCAGCAAAATCTTTGTAATGAGATTAGATAATGTACAGCCTTTTCCCTAAGAAATGCTCTCTAGCTTTGGGGGTTTTCTACTTAGTTTTGCTAATCTGGCTGCTGATACTGAAAATGCAGACCTTTCTCAGCAGAGAGAGTCCAAATTGCTTTTAAACTATGGCCCTGATTTTACAGAGTTCTCTTCTTCAGTGCTCAGGGCTCGATCCCTGTGTTATTAGTGCGGGTTGCTGGGAACTTTGCCTGAGGACTGATCACAGGGACTGAAACCACATTTGGAATGTGGCAGCTGTTTGCAAGCACAAAGCAACACCAACACGCAAGCCGTGTTATCCATTGAAAACTGCAGACAGTTAGTTTTAAGAGAGGCAGAATGTAAAGAGGCTTAAATCAGTTATTAAAGTGTAATACTTGCCCTGCTCCCTCATCACGGTTTCCAGAATGGGAGTAATTATTCCTCAACTATTTCAAGAAACAAATTCATTCTTTTTCTTTTGGTGGGTCGTAGGTAAAAACAACCTTCAGGGTTATTCTTGCACGTAATGTGAAAAATCAAGCCCTTCATTTATTAAGATGACAGTCTTACCAGTATTAAGTCTGCATTACTGTATTTACCTTGATGCTCACCCTGTGAGGGGAGCTTTTGCCTTCACTTTCCGAGTCACCGAGCACAGCTCCAGCTGTAGTCAGAGAGAACGAGGGGTGGCTCTGACAAGTCAAGTCATACTGGCAATTAGCAACTCCTATAATGGATGCTTCCATTTTAAAGGCTGCTCTAACAGTGTCACAAAGCTGTAAATATCATTCCGGAGATGATGGAAGAGCTCGGGTCTGAAGCTTTAGCTCTTACCAGACTTAAACAGTTTAACATGAAAAAATTAATAGTATGGGCCTTGAGACAGCTTCCATTCTCCAGTAGTAGGTTATTGATTATTCAGGATTATGCAGCCAGGCATTGAAATCCTTCTTATGAAGCAGTTGCCGTCACCTAATGTTCATGTAGCACAGGATTTCCTTTATGTATAATACCATAGTGTTTAATTGGAATCAAGGCTAGAGAGCTATATAGAGTCTCTCTCAAAACCTCTAGAATTTAATAGAGGATAATTCCCTTTCTACAGAGGATGTTGTTAAAAAAAATCTTAGAATAAATTCTATAGCAAGGACATGAATATTACAAAATTCTAAAGGATTGTCCAAAAAGCTTGTGGAATTATTATCACTGTCTAATATTTTCTATCTATTATGTAAGTGTCAGTATATTCAGTGGATAAGTCATTCTGGTGCTCTGTATTCCTTGATGGAATGAATGACTTTGTTCACAAAGCTTAACCTCCATGAGCTTCAGTTGCCCTTCTGGTACGTAAGAGTGATGATACTGAGCTGAAATACTAGGAGTGTCGTATATTTGAAAAATGCTGAACATCACTATTATACTAATATACTAATTATCCTGTAAATTTTTTCACTGAAATTGAGATTCCTTTAAGAGATACTGGAAAAATCTTTTTGCTCATAGAAGTGCTTTCATAAATATTTAAACATTTATGTAACCTAACCTTTGAATATTTTAGCAACATTTACATTAGTATAACAGAAATGGGTAAATGGGTTTACACATCAAAATATAGGATTCTGAACCCGATGAATACAAGAAGGACATCTACCATTATAATATCCCCTCATTTCTGTTCAGTCTTAAAGTTCTGAGGCTTTTCAAACCTCAGGGTGTTTAATTAAGGGCAAACCACACAGACTTCTACCTAGAAAATGGACCGATGCCTCACAAATTTTCAGTGTTTACAAACTTGACAGGATTGCCCTATTAAAAGCTTCTCTTTTTGTCCTTCTGAACTGTCCTTCAGAGACTGGGCTGATATCTCCAGAGGTGAAAAACCACTAGGAGAATAAACAAGCTTAGACTAGACTAGGCTCACAGTCAGTACCACTCATTTGTTTTTAAGTCTTACAGTTGTCGTTCTTTCCACTCCTATGTACAACAGATACGAAACAGAACAGACATTGTTTTGGGTTCCCCATCTTTTGAAAGACAGTCTGAGCTTATATTTGACATGAAATTTCTCTTTTGTAAACTATCTGCCTCCACCAGTAATTGAATGAAGATTTCTCAGGAATCTGTAGCAGAATTTAACCCAGCAAACCCAATATTTTTACAGAAGTGTCAACAGCCCCTTTATGGCTGCAGCGTCCAAGGCAGTAGGTTGTCACATCCTTTGTGGTGACCTCAAGCAGCTCATGCTCCCTTCTTGCAATTCTGCAATACAGAGGTCATGGTGGGATCAAGACCTTAATCTGAAAGGAGTAAGTAAAGGAAGACCCAGAGGTTCTGCATTTGACTGGTAACGGTACTAAGAATCTCCTTGATATTCACTGCAGCTAATCTGTTCATTACCAGATGGAAAGGTACATTCACTCCCCAGATCACAAAGTCACAAAGTGCCATAGGTAGTGATTCAGGAGTGACTCTCTCTTGATTTCCAGGCAGTAGTTTTCTCTGTCAGCTCAATAAAATGTGATTTGTTGCAGAGAGAATCTATCCAAGTCATTTGGAAAGGCAATGGCCTTTGTTACAAAGGGGCACAAAAATATAATGCCAGAAAAAAGAAAGACAAAGAAGAAACCTCTAGGGAATTGTGCTTAGCCCTGTCTTTTGCTGTCTAGCTTCTTTATTTTAGTTTTAATCTGGAGAGAGAAGTTAGAAAAATAGAAAAAAGGGGGAAAGTAGCTGAATGCAGCTTAATAATGAAAGAAAGTGCTGAAATAGCATCAGAAAGCTCTTTAAAATGCAAAACTTCTTGCTGATCTGCTACGCAGGGTAGAAAAAAACCAGTCACTTAAGGGTGGTGGCTAAGCAGGCTTTCCCTTCATCATCTCTCACTTCTTCTGATGCCAAAGATAAAAAGCACTTTCAGAGGGAAGATGTTTTCATAGTAAAAGCATAAATACTACAGATGAGAGACAGATCACTGTTCACAGAGTCTCCAGCTTCTATCAGAAACTTTGTTAGACTACTGTGGGCAGAACTTACAGGTGAGGGCCGGTCATTGTGCTGTTCAGCGACCTTCCAGAAGCATTGCAAAACCCTGGAGGAAAACAGAGAGATACTTTTATCTCTCAAAAATGCTTAAACAAATATACCTGTTTAATTAAAAAGAATTTGAGTTCTAATATGATCCAGTTTAATTTATTACTCTTTTTAATCTCCCTTCTATCCTTCCTCCATGATTCCATGCGACAGTGTTTCAGGTTGTCCCTAGCAGTCCTGTGTTTCCATCTCTTTTAACCCCATAGGAGAACAGATCAAAATAGTTTTGCCAAGTCTGCGTTGAGTAACTCCAAAACCAAGTTGGCGATGATGTTATTTCCATCTGAGTTAATCTGAGCTAAGGCGGTCTGTTGTTGCACCACATAACCCCTGCCCTTTTTTTGTGAGGGGCATCTGCTTAGCAAATCAGACCTTACGTGTGGCTTGCTGATGTTGTGAATTGTAGCAGAATCAGTACATCTGGATTTGTTCTCAGAGGCTGAGAAATCCTTGTTATTTATTTATAAGTGACACTGTGTGAGACAAGGGCAAGGGAAGTAAACCCACCTGCTCTCATTCTGCTAGCCTGCTATAGCTAAGCTTAGCTGAGATGTGTTGCTTACAGAAGCTGTAGACTATGGAATAGCTTTAACTGAACATTTCTTGAGAACAAGTATCCTTAATCCTGTACATAAGGAGAGCACGGGCACTTTGTGAATTAGACGCTGAGATACTTTCTCCCTTTCATCCCTGTATAGCACTAGTTGGGAAGTCTGTTGCCTTTCTTTGTCAAAAGCAATCAATGTTGCATCAAGAATGGATACCTGAAAGCACAATAGTTAAAATGCATACAGTAATTCAATACAATATAAGCTTTGCTTCTCCTGTCCTCTCTGTGTGCTACCTCTTTATCAGAAATGCAGGCAGAGAAGAAGGAGCATGTGTAAGGACATTAGCAATGCTTGTACTTCGTGGAAAGAGTAATGTTTTTCTCAATGCAACTCATAAAGACCTGCCACTATTGGTGATGCATGTCCAGTAGTAAATATTAACCTGTAGCAATTTTAAAGGCTGCGTGGTAGCTACAGCAGCCATCTCCTTAAGATGCGGTATATATTTGTTTAGCCATTTGTTTGTCGCATACCCATGAAGGCATATAGCAGCTTTACAAATATAGATGGAGATTGGATCTCAGCCCAGAACCATTTAGGAATTGCAGTTTTGCTACTATTGTTATTGTGTTTTTTCCCTGACAGTTGCATTTGTTCTCTTACTGACAACATTGGGTTTTAGATAATATTAAATCATACATCTAGACCAGATCTGGTCAGTCTGGAGCCGAGTATGTTATCAGAAATCTTTTATCAGCACGTGCATGTGGTTTACTATGTGCATAAATAAGCAACTTGTACAACTAACTCAGAAAGTTCATTCATTTGTCTTTGGGATGAACTCCATAGAAATGAATGGGATGGAACCAGTTTCAGGATGGCAATGGCTACTGCTCCGAGCAGAATTAAATTACATCTTATTGACAAGCCTCCCAAAAGCTTCTGCTCAAAGGAGAATAGGGCTAAAGAACAAAGAGCCATATCTGAAACTGCTTTGTCAAATGTTCCAGACATAGGGTCTTCTCCCCCAGGCACAATCACTACTTCCCATTTGGCTCTAGAAGTTGTCCTGTGCTCCAGGAGCAGTTCTCTGACTGTTGCTGACCAAGGCTCCCTGGGTTGTGGTGTTTACACCAGTGGGGGAAAATGGACAGAAAGAGTTGAACTGACTTTCCTGAGGTTACAGAGGAGGACAGAAGTTAGAGTCTGTGTCAGCCAGGACTTCCTTGTATCCTGAACTTCATTGAGGATGTTGTGCCATAGGTAGCATTCATATGTGGTATATTATTTAGATGTGACTTCCTCTTAACTTCAGCCATCTAAGAATTAGGTGTCTGGTCTAAGACACTTCACAGGGTCTCCATCTCTAGTGGAGAGACACGGGCAGCTTCAGGGAAAGAGGTAGTAACACTGCCAAGCATCGAGAGAGGAAAGTCACCTGCTGGCCATTCCTGTTTCCACGCAACTGAGACAGCAGCGAGACAACGGGCTTGCATTAGACATCAGCAGCTCAAATACGGGAGCTGAATGCCCCCGATACGTGCTAGCGGCTGTACACGACTCTGGGCAGGAATGACGCTGTGAGCAGGAAGTCAAGGCTGTAACTCCTGACATGTAGCCCTTGCTTGCCTGTGCAGTTGGAGTTGTTTTCATGAGAAACATTTTCATGATGTTTCCTCTCCCAGGGTGAAGCTGATGCAATGGCAGCATAGAAAGAAAGAGCAGCCCATGTAGGAAAGAGATTTGAATTACTGCATGGTATTATATATTATATTATGCACCTCTGCTGCATAGTACTTTTAGATTAGATCAAATAGTCATTCTGAAACAGCCTAGTGTGAACTAAAGCCCTTTCTGTATTTCCATTCAAGTTAATACATGTAAAAATAGGGCATGCCATTCATAGTGATAAAATGAAGAAATTCCTGCCACCTTCAGACTTTTAAACCTGTCTTAGATGGTCTGAGGGAGAAGCCTAAACAGATGGGTCAGGTATTGTAGTACATAGTACTGTTTTCAGTCAACAAAGCCCAGTTACAGCATAACCCTCTTAGGGAATGAGTCATATAAATGTTTGTGTTATGCCATCTGAAGTTCCCTTTTGCAATCTCGCTATCAAATATTTTACCAGAATGTGAGCAGTGCCTAAACCTGACAGAGGATACAAACAGGATGTGTACGTCAAACTGGGAACGGTTTAGCTCCTGTATCTGCGGTCACAGAGGACATCCATCTGTTTGATTAGCCTGGGGGCTAGGCTGGGGACTAAGCATTTCCAGCTGATAATCTTCATTTGAATAAAATGATGTTGGGAACAGGAGTGGGGATAAAAGGGAGCAGATGATAATATAAATATATGTTCAGGTGGGGAGATGCATTGCCACCACTAGCAATACTCATTATGGGTGATGAAATAGACTTCTGATGGGATGGGAGCAAGCGCAGGAGTTGAAGAGATCTGCTGGGTTTACTGTTAATTTCTGCAGACATACCAGCTCATTTAGTAATGTAACAGCTCCTATTGCTAGCCACTTAATGTATGATTAATGTGCCACAGGATTTCCCCAGACATTTATGACACCTTTAGGAATAGATATGACAATGACTTTATCCCATGGAGTCACTTCATACTATCTGCATCCCTCTTAATGATTTATATATTCAGGAGTGATTTTATCACTAGTACTCAGTAACATAATAAATGAGAAAACTCAATGGTCTGTAAATTACAACATTGATTAAAGAAGTGATTACTGATATAACTCTTACACGACTATGATAATGCTTGCTTATATTTCAGGACAGCATTTACATGTTAATGATAAATCTACTGCAGTGTTTAGAAATACTTTACAGCTTTAATCAAAATGTAAACATTTATAAACAGATAAAGTTTACTGGGGAGGAAACGAGTAGATTTCTGTTACTCTTCAGTGGATGAAATCCACTCCAGAGCCAGCTTTGTCTTGAAGACTGAAAGCAGCATCACCCCCAGATGAAAGTACTCGTCAAGGTAGAAAGTACTCCTCAAGGCTTTGATTTGCTGCTTGCCTCCACTGAGACCTGTTTTGGTTTGCTGGGTTCCTCTTGACCAAGCTGTGAAGGAGCCTTGCTCATTATAAATTCCACAGCACTGTGATCGGCTAGTGGCTCACTGCATAACAAACCGAAAATCAACCACCAGCTTCATAAATAGTATCCAGTCTTTAGGCATCTCCAGCATAATTATGTCTCCTGAGCCAATGAAGGATTTTTGTGTTCAGCTGCTCCTATTGTAAAAGGCCGTCATTAACATGCATAAAGAGAAGGGAGCCTTTTTTGTTTGTTTTTGGTTTTGAGATGCCAGGGTTACACTTTGAGCTTGTTTTGTCACAGTGATTACCTTTTCTTCTTTCTCTCTCTCTCTTCCCCCCCCTTAGGTTTCTGACAGATGTGACTATGTTTTTGTCAATGGCAAAGAGATGAAAGGCAAGGTGAATGCGCTTGTGAATTTCACATATCAGTATCTGAGCGCTCCTCTGCAAATCACAGTCTGGGTTCCACGCCTGCCTCTTCAGATCGACATTTCGGACACAGAACTGAGCCAAATAAAAGGCTGGCGAGTCCCAGTTGTTTCCAACAAAAGGTGGGTTTGAGTTGCTAAATTTCTTGGGTGTTTTTGTAAAATGAATGGAGTTCATTTTAACTCTCAGCAAGAACAGCTGCAGCACCTGCACCCAAAATGCAGCATCTTTCCCTGAGGAACAGCAGTACTGGAATCCCCAGCTTTGCACCGGACATCTGCAGATATAATAAAGCTTTTCAGATTTGTGAGAGTTTTGCTTCTGTGCGTGTGTCTGTCCTGTGCAACAGAGTACAGTGTGGTGCTCTGGTAAGGTCCGCTTATAGGGTTGTTGTTGTTCGGACATACCAGCTTAGATGAAAAAGTGGTATAGTCCATTTGTACGGTCCTTCATCATGCTAGGTGGCCATGAGTAAGCAATGGTCCAAAAAAACAGAAGGGAGGGCTGTTATTTAAGGGGGTACTCTCCATTAGCACTCTACTAACGTTCTTGAAAACATTTCTTTATGCTTCATTTTCTTATGAAAAAAGACCCACCAGAGACAGTGATGATGACGATGAAGATGAGCGGAAAGGAAGAGGATGTACTCTGCAGTACCAGCATGCCATGGTGCGAGTCCTCACACAATTTGTAGCTGAGGATTCTAGCCCTTGGGGTCAGCTGAGCTACCTGCTGGGCTCAGACTGGCAGTTTGACATTACAGACCTGGTGATGGATTTTATGAAACTGGAGGATCCTCACATTGCCAAGCTGCAGGAAGGCAGGATTTTGATTGGACGGGAAGTAGGAATGACAACGATGCAGGTACTGTGCTCTAGACTGCCACGTTCTGCCATTCCCATAGAGACCTGTGTGTGGGCATAAATCCCCTACAGTGTCTACTCTCTTGAAACAGGATAATTTCCCATTACATTCCTGTGACCTACTAGAGTGTCGCACACAGCATTAACCCAATGACAGTGATCCAAGCTAGAGGTGGTCCGAGGCATGCAGTATGGCCAGGAGCTGGAAGCCATAGAGCCTTCAGAGATCTTTAGGAGAGACAGCACTTCCAGGCTCAGTGAGAAGTCAGAGCTCTTGCCCCACACGGATGCAGGCTACCACCAGTCAGCTGATGGGCACCATTTTGACTTTTTGAGACAGAGATCTTTAGATTGTGCCAAGTTTCTTTTGACTTATTTAAACATTAATTCAGGGGAAAAAAACCACAACCTGGTTAATAACCCTGAAAGGCACAAGTGGCCAACAAGTGGCCACATATCCCAGTTCTGCCCCAGCTGAATCCTTACTGAAGCCAATGCACAAAGTGAATATAGCTAATCTAGGCTGCAGATATGAGATGAGGAAGGTGGAGAAGACAGTATGTGCATGAACTAGCTATCCTTAGTTCCCTAAAGATAGCAGTATGGCCCTTAGTTTCATTAAAGGGAAGGATATCCTACTACCTTTATGTTCCATCAGAAACAGAAAAGAGAGAGAAATGAGAATTTCCAAGGAAAGAAGTGAAGGACAAATCCTAGATGTTGCTAACCTCCCTTTGAAATGGTTGGGAAGTAAATCTGATGAGCTCATCCTTACTGGGACACAGCATAACAGGGGAAGAAAGTTTTAAATCTACTCTTCTAGTGAAATGATGCAAATAACACAACTGAGATAGTATAGCTCTCAGTACTGGATGCAATGTTCTCAGCCGTAACCTCTCTCCTGAATGTTTTTCCGACCCTGCTAATGAAAACAGACTGCCTTTTCAGTGTGCTCTGCAACTTCATTTCTATGCATAAAGCTTTGGAGACAAGAAGGGATGATGACCTTAAGAAAGGTTGTTTTAATTGATCAGCCTTTTCCTAAGTTGATTCTTTTGTGTTTCTCCAAAGGTTTTGTCTCCTCTGTCTGACTCCATCCTGGCAGAGAAGACAGTGACAGTGCTAGATGACAAAGTGACCATAACAGACCTTGGAGTCCAGCTGGTGGCTGGGCTTTCACTCTTTCTTCAGCCAAGTGCAGCAAGTAGTCGGGCTATTGTGGCTACAACCATTGCCCAAGAGCTGCTTCATACTCCTAAGCAGGTAGAGTACACTCCATATTTACTGTTCTTGCCATTTGGGATGGGGCAGTGTTTTATCAACGTGAAGTACAGATGACAATTCATAACAAGTTTAGAAGTTAGACTTTGAAGTATAGGTGTAGTACATGTCCATGTCAATTGCTTTCCTCTAGAGGTACTCTGGAATTGTCTTCTTATTTCTTCCCTTCAAACATGGACTTAATCTGCAGTAAAAGTTCTGACTACACTGAAGTTGATATTATTTACATTTTTAATACCCTTCCTTTAAACGATGCAACATCTGTTATTTTCACAACACGGGCAGTCTTTGGACAGTGATTCTCGTTTGCTATATGAGCATCCCTTTGTTTTCCATGCCAGAGAGCACAGAGCTCTGTGTGTCACAACAATTTAATATTTTGAAGAGCTATAAAATAGAGGCAGAAGATAGCCAAATGCATTTCTTTTCCCTCCTGGAGTCACGGCAGACTGCCAGGTTCCTCTCTCCTTTTATTTTTTAGATGGATTTTGGGGGGTTTGTCATTCAGTTCATTAGGGTATCCCTGTGCTGATCCTACTTAATTTAAGCCAGCAAATTTCCATCTCTGTAAAGGGAGTCTTTCAAGCGGCATTTTCAGGTCACAACGCACATGGAAAAGAAGATTGGAGAACACCACCAGATCGAGGCAAACGGTTGCTCTGGAACAGATTAAAAACGAGGGTCAGTAGCAGTGGAACAAGCTGTATGTTCATTGCTCTTTCAGTCAGTTGATTTGAAGAGTGGGACCAGGGACCATGCAATTAACTCTGTCCACAGCTACTCCTCTCACAGAAACTGTATTTCATCTTACATTGATAGGGAGAGATCTCAAGTCAAGTTTTATGGCCCATTTTCATGATTATTGCTACCTAATTTTCTGGAACATAAAAATAATTTAGATTGTTTTATAACTTAGTGACAGGAAAGTGTCCAAACTAGAAGGACATGTTGCCCATCTGTTCCATTTACTGCATCCTGTAAACATAAGAATCTTATGTAATTAACCCATTTATACCCCTCTCCAGGGCTTAGAAACCATGTCTGACATATTGTCTTCAGACAAAGAATGTAAAAGCAAAAGCTAAAGCACGCCTAACCCAATTCTGTTATGTAGGACAGAGCACCATTTGTCCTGCAGCATCATTGGAAGAATCATGGCTCTGATTGCAGATAAAAGAGCTTGTGAATCTGGAAAGGTTGCACAGATATATTGTCAACTTCTCAGATTTATAGCTAATCTGTCCTGAGTAAGCAAAGATATTTATCAACATCAGGTTATGGCATATTATGACAGGGCATTTCAGTAGTGCACAACGTGACATCTCATATTGTATTATGGCATGGCGGCATGATATGACATGTCATTATATATCACTACAGTTGGCAAGTTATAATACAAAAGAGTAAAAATGTGTAAACGTGGTTTGTTTTGAAATTATTTTTCCCAGCTTCTGTGTTATGGAACAATTTTAGTGAAATATGTTGTTGAAGCTGATGGTCTTTTGCGAGACAATTGCAGTTTCCTCAGAGTGGCACATTTCTGATACAGAAGCGACTGGGCATATCAGGCTCCCTTTCTGAGCAATGTCTTCTGCTTCTGCTACTGCTGGGTGGTGTGGGGTGCTGCTGGCCCTGCTGTCCTCTTCTTGGGCCTACAAATAGCACTACTGCATCATGCTCACTGAAGATACCGACTGTAAAACAGGAGGCAAGAGAAGATCAAGCACCTTATTCTCAGTAAAAGAAGTTTAAAATCTGTTGTTTCTTCTCCAGACTCCATCTGGAAAAAAACCCAGGGCCTAGACTCTGTTAGAAGGCAGTGGAAAACGTTCTCTACACTGGGATCTGGAACGCCCAAGGAAATCTGGTTGCTTAGTAGCAATCCCAAATTAGTCAGTCTTTCCCACTCCTTCTATGCACGGCGCCTTCTGTCCCAGTTTCCTGCACAGAGCAGCATGTTCTTGTGGAATCCCACTTCAGCCTCTGCTTCTCCTTCCAGCTCCTCCAGTCTGGAGCCTGCCCACCCCCATTGCCTCTGCTTGTCTTCCCACCACCTCCTCTTCACCAGGAGGAAGAGTATCCCGCCTGCTTCCCAACAGAAGGCTTTACTGGGAGCATCACTCCTCACTTATTTGTGAGGGTCATTCCTGCTCAAGCACTGTGAGTGCGGTCCTGATCCTGGTCATGGCAGGTCACTGTGGAACCCCAGCACAGTCCCTCGTTACTGGGGCACTTCCGCAGTGCCTTCATCCCGGAGGCCTGAGCTAATTCCACATACTGTGCAATTCACTTCCTACCTTATTGTAAGCCACTCATTTGTTCTCAAGCCTAAATCTTACTCAGCCTATAGACAGAGCTTGCCCAAGGAAGGGCTGTTGAAAAGAGACCTTAGGGACTTTGCATTTGCATCACCAAAAAAATAAGACAGAAATAGATTTCACACTAGAAAATACATTCAAGGAAATAGTCTTAGCATAGGAGTGGCCTATCAAGTCACATACATCTTTTCCTTTCATTTGCAGTTTGAATGAAGGATGTAACATTTAAGTCACTTGCCCTTAAATGAATTAATGCAAATGTAGCAGTGCTTGTGGCTAAATTTTGCAGGAAGAGACTCGTGATTTGGAGTATACCAGCTGAGATCCTTACTGAGCTGGAATTTCAGAAGGCAAGTGCTGAGTGTTTTCTGAAAATCAAGGCCTTTTGAAAGAGGGTTTTTTTCAAGGGAGCAGCCCAGAACTAAGCATATACTTGAGTGTTGCAAGGCCTTAATTATTTAAGTGTGTCTTTTCCTCTCAAACAAGTTTACAAAAAGGCCCAAGTAACTCATGCAAACCTTACTGATGCAACTGAAAAACTAAATAACAGTTAAGATAGCTGAAGGTTTTATTTTTCTCAGGGATGATTGTGTACGTCTCAGCATTGTTATATGGAAAAAACAGTCAATGTGTTCTTAGTCAATGTCGTCGTTTAACTCCGGCCAGCAACTCAGCCCTCCCAGCCACTCGCTCACTCCCCCTGGTGGGATGGGGGAGAGAATCAGAAGAGTAAAAGAAAACTCGTGAGCTGAGATAAAGACAGTTTAATAGGGAAAGCAAAAGCCACGCACACAAGCAAAGCAAAGCAAGGCATTCCTTCACTCCTTCCCATGGGCAGGCAGGTGTTCAGCCATCTCCAGGAAAGCAGGGCTCCATCACGTGTAACAGTGACTTGGGAAGACAAATCCCATCACTCTGAACGTCCCCCCCTTCCCTCTTCCCCAGCTTTATATGCTGAGCATGATGCCATGTGGTGTGGAATATCCCTTTGGTCAGCTGGGGTCAGCTGTCCCGGCCGTGTCCCCTCCCAACTCTTGTGTAAGCACTGCTCAGCAGTAACTAAAATATCCCTGTATTATCAACACTGTTTCCAGTACAAATCCAAATCATAGCCCCATGCTAGCTACTATAAAGAAAATTACCCCAGCCAAAACCAGCACAGTCAAATATTTTCCTTGGCTCCACTTTAGCACTTCCAATAGCCAAGCTTCAACATAGATTCGCAAACGTCCTTGGGTAGTTGGTAGTCTGGCAGGCACAGTATTGTCCCTAGCAGATTAAGCAGTACATCTGTATAGTGCAATGGAAGACATAAAGCATTATACAGATTGTGCTATTGCACATCTTTCAATATCGTAGGAATGAATTTAGTATTTTTGCTGTGACTTTCTTTCAATGAATATAATGACTAGATTAGGTCCTTGATTATGAAGACTGCACCATGTCTGCGTAAGTGGCACAAAGCAGCCAAAACACAAGTCCTGAAAAGCTGGCAATTTCTCCAAATATTTAGCAACCTAAAGAAGATAAGCTAAATTTTTTTATCTTGGATGCCTTAAGTTAGATATCATTATCTGTAGATGGGCAACTAATGACCTGAGGTGACAAGGTGACCTTGAGGGACGCTGAGCCCATAATTCCTTTTTTTTTAAATCAATGGGGAGCTCATTGGCACTGAAAAGTGGATCAATGATTTAGGTGCCTAAAAACAAATGCAGGTTGACCAACTTTTAAGTATCAAAGTTGAAATATCTTCTGAACATTTGGAAACTGTAGCTGTGAGCAGTCTGTTTTTAGTGGCCATCTGCTCAGGTAGGAAAGCTGTTCCATTTGGCTTGGTGACTGTTGTTAAAATCAACACTGCCATCTTAAAGGCCTCTCCAAAATGTAAATAAAAGAAAACCTACAGTGTTTAAGTGTTTTCTGATCTGAGTGAGCTTCAAGGACTCTTACATTTCAGCTGGCTCTGCAGGGAAACTCACAGTTTTTCATCACTGTAGGATATTGCATGTGGTCTAATGAACTGAAATGGGAGACTGGATAGAATAAAAGAAAGAAAAAAGAAAGCCTTTAATAAATAGCTGTGTGTATTAATCTATCTCTCAGTGCTACTGGAAAACTGCAGACATTTTCTGAGGGAAAAAAGAGCAATGTTGGCGCTTTCTAAAGGCCAAGTTCTGCTCTTTCACATGTGTGGCTCCCGTTGGCATCAGTGACCAGCCGCAGGCCTGTGAGGCCATCCGTAACCTCAGGCAGTGTCCTCCGAGATGTCAGCTCTCACTCTGAGAGGAGGCGAGGGTGCTCAGCACCACCTGAATCAGGGCAACGAGCTGGAGTCGCTTGCACATCCCTGCCTCTTGGAGTGACACAATAATGTGCTGGTTTAGCTTATGTCCTTCATGCAAACTAGTTCTGGGGGTTCACTGACATCTCACAGTTAAGTAACAGATATTAGGAGTATTTTTATGGTGTGGATTCATTACCCCATTCTGGCAGTATAAATTACACTTAAATTGTATTTCTATCTTCTTTAAACTGACAAAGCAATGTAATGCCTCACAAGTATGACAAAGGAATTAAGCAGCATGGGAAAGGGAGAAAGGATGTATTGTTAGATAAGAATCTGAATTCTTCCCTTGCAAATACAAGCAAATTCCCACTGGAAAGGAATGTCACATTAGCAGATCGGACAAAAAGGAGAGAAAGAAATACACAGTAGGGGAATGCATGGTTTGAATTAAGATCTGAGTCTTGGCTGCCTTTCATTTCCACATTGTAACGATCAAGCCCAATTTTTACTACACAAGCCACAGGCTTAAAAATAAATGCACATGTAATACTTTGATATTTCATGTGATAAAATTGCTAGGGAAACCCATTTCAGCATTCAAGTCCCCAGACAGAACAATCAGAGCTGGTCTAATAGAAGCTGCTGAGAACAGTATTCCCTTGCCTTTATTTGAGGGAGGGATGTATTTGTTTTCTGCAGAGCCATCCATTTCTTTCCTTTGGTGTCCTGCCTCACTCCAGGACTATTGCAGCTGACCCCAGCAATTGAGGGCTTATTCACAAATACTTTTATTTGTGCTTTAGTGAATGAAGACCATTAAAAGGCCTCTTTATTCTGGGCATGGAATAAAATCAAATATACTGATCAGTCCTCACATCTGTGTTTCTAAGCAGCAGAATTCTCTAAAATGCAACCAGTTCTACACACTTTACGCCCCAATTTTTTGCTTGAAGAATACAAGATAGCATTCCCTGGTGTCAAGCTGACCCCAGCTTTTTTGAGGAGGTATTGAAGGACACTTTGTAATCACTGACTGTGATGCTACAGATGGGCTCAGTGGAACGTCCTAAGATAAGCAGACTTTCAAATGCTGTATGATGCTTTAGAGGGCAAAATAATCATCAGTGTGGCTCCCAGATTGTCACAGGCAACTCGTGCGAGTCCCAGCACAGTGGGACTCATTAGATCTCTGTATGATGGGCTTTCTACTGAGCTTCCAAACCAGCTCTGCTTCCTGCATTCAGGTTGCCTTTGGAGTGTGAGCCTCCTTGTTTTATCTAGGTGGAACAGACGCAGCCAGCAAACAATAGTGTTTGTGGTGACTCATACGGCAGGGTTTGAAGTATTCCAGGTCAGGCAATGCAGAGCTCCTCGGGGACTTGGTTTCCATTAGTGCCATGTTACTGCTGTACCCTGGTAATTTCCCCTTTGTTTTACCCACCTAAACATAACAAGTGGATAACAGGGGAGATAAAACTACTAGCAAAATGCAAGTTTATCCAAGAAGACTTATCAAGTGGCATCTTTGGACTGATAAGCAGCGATGTAATTCAAGGCCAGAAAAGGTGGTGGAACTGCAGCAGATCAAGAAGACCTGGCCAACTTGCTGATCTGGCGTGTAGTTATACCTGGAATGGAGGAAGAGAACAGCAAAGGCACAAGGGAAAATGTAGGCAAAATGTGTCTCGATAAAGAAAGTTTTTTATGTGCTTAGGGAAAGCATGATATTCGATAATCAACAGTGGTTGTGGGAAACAGTTTCTTTATCTCCTCTGGACTGGATTTTGCTGTCATTACCATGATCATGTTATGTTGTACATTATCTGACTCACTTCACATCATCAGTCACCATATAAATCATCCTGTTCTCTGAGAGACGCCGGCACTAATGTGTAGTTGTGGTTCATTTGTTCTGGGAGTGCAACGGAGTATGCGTGTGTGTGTTTGTGTGTGCATATGTGAAAGAGAGAGGAAAAGTGGAGGAAAGAAAGACTGGAGAGCCGGATAATCCTTCAAACTATTTGTTTATGCTTGATAATTAATGAACACAAGCATTTGTAACCTCAGTGTTGAGGGCATCAGACTAGGGGCAGCAACTTTGCAGGTAAGAGGGCTCCAATCCATCTCCATCTGCTGATAGTAATTGGAGGACCTTGTCAGAGATTCAGCGGGGATTTATTGATGCAGTACATAGGATTTGCAGAAACAGCTCTTTGAAGGACATGGTACTAAATCATTTCTTTTTTCTTTCTTTTTTTCTTTTTAGCTTTTCAGAATTTATAATCATGTGGGAAATTCACTTCCTTCCCCTGCCTTCAGCTTTCCTTTAACGATGTGAATGAGAGGAGATGATCTCTTGCCAAATCAAATATTTGGGCTGATACAATATACTTTGGCAGGATTTGAGATTCTGTCCCTCTTTCTCTCATTTGTTTTCTTTCCCTTTTAATTAATGCTGTCTGTAGTATAAGCATGACAATGTTTTGTTGTGAAAAAATTGATTCTTCTTATGAAAAAAGGGTCTTTTGGGAATAAAACACAACAATGCTGGTTGAAAATGATGGCTAAGCTATTGCACACCTCTGCTGTCTATAGTAAATCACATGTGTGCCAGCAGATTTCAGCTGACGGCCATTTCATTTTTCTCTATCTCTGCTTCATAAAACCAGGAATGCAGAATAGTGGAGAAATAGTGTCAAGAATAAAAGTTGTTTTGAAGTTGCTTACAACTTTGTCAAATTCTAGCCATTTGGGATGAATTTTTCCATGCTGGCTACCTCCTAACCTGAAAGGTGCCTGAGGGCTGTTAAAGCATAAAGGAATCAAGGTATCTTGGAGAAGACAGGACAGAAGAATATATGGCTCCTCATACATGTTCCTCTCCCGTGTCTGGATGGAGACCCCAGATCCCTCAGAGGTGCTGCTCTACCACCAACAAAACCTACTTGCATAGTAAGGGCCATAATCAGATCTGGGGCTCTGCAATGCTGGGTATACTGTGTTTGGCTATTAAGGAATGCATGAAGGATTTAGTAATGTAAATCCTTTTGTAGAGATGTGGAATTATGGAAGTCCTCAGTGGAGCTGGGAGGAGGCACAGGCCTCATAATTTACAACCTTAACTGTACAAAATTCTGCACTTATTTTCTCATTCTGCTCTCCAAAAGAGAGCACCGCTGGCAGACAGTTTTGTGATATATGCTTGAAATGATGCTGGTGTTTTTGCCTTCTGTAGATTGATGAAAAGTAAGTATATCTTTCGCACCTCCCCGATGGTACACGAGGCTGTCCTCTTGTTTTAGGGAGAAGGAAGGTAAGAGGGTGTTGAATTGCCAGAGGAGATGCATCTTTTTCTCTCTCCGCATATCCATTTTAAAAAAAACCAAACCCCTTTACTATCCCACTACTGGGTTTGCTCTGCTACAGATTTCTATGACATAAATTTAAGTTGTGCCCTGCAGCTTTATATTTCTGTCTGTTCAGCCATTTCAGGGTTGTTCCTCTAATGAAAGATCAGCTGTTTTCATCTCCTTCCGCAGTTCACCCTTCCCAGCTTCTGAGCTACCCTGGCTCCGTTTCAGGTGTTTGAAGTGCATTTGAATCACCAAGAACTTTGCCTTCTTTCCTGTTGTACCACGACTTATTTTTTCTTCTTTTAGTCCCTCAAGAACTTGCTGATAGCACTTTGGAAATCAAATATTCAGTATAGTCCAACCTTCTGCACAGCTAAATGCCCCTTGCTGTTTTCATTGAAAAGCTTTAAATCTAACTAGAAGGGCAGCAATTCCCTTTGTTTATAACCATAGCGTAACAAATTGCAGCCAATTGAAAACCATATTAGGTTGTAAATTTGTATTATGACTGGACGTTAACAGGGTGGCAATGTTTTTCCCTGATGGTGATTTTCAGCCCAGTTGTTCTGATGTACCCAAGTGTAAAGTTATTAGGGCCATCTGCGGTTTAAGTCTGGGAAGAAAAGAACTTCGGTTTTGTGTGAAGTTCCACTCCGGCAATCTGCCTGCATGTCTGCTGGCTAAACAGGCAAGACACAGAGCAAATGAAAAAATAAAATCTCCTGCAAAGAAAGCTACTGAGACGTGGAGAAGTAAATATCTATATCATCTGGATGGGATTTCAAATGCCAAAGAGCTGACCTCTAGCTTTGTGTTTGCTTCTAATGATGACTTCTAACAGTGCTACCTGCAGAGAACAAAGACAATCCAATTAAATCCAGGCCATTTGTATTTTTGTCGTAGAGATCATACCAGAATCCCCATCTTCCTCTCCTTGACACAGAAATGCGGTGGACTTTTTAATTATCTCAAGGATAAAGAGTGTTTTACTTAAAACAAACCTTTCTCCTGCAAAATGGCAAATGTTCCGTGAGTCTTTTTTTTCAGGTGAATCTTCTGCTCCAACCATTTCCACGATACTGTGGTAGCTCCTTATTCCTGCTAAGATATTTATGCCTTGTTTAATTTGACAGCTCCCTGTGACACCTGTGCATGGGGAACATGAGGAAAATAAGTGTTCTGTCAAGTGCCTCTAGTAGTTTTTCTGGTTTGTCTCTTTCAGATTTTGTATGACAGGAATGACTTTCTTTATAAATCATGTAAATCGTAGCTTGTTAATGGGTACTTTGGTATTACGGACATCTCATATCAATTATTTTATATGTTCTTTTGGAAAACATTTGCAGGAAGGATAACAGTGGAACCTTTAGTGAAAAATGTGACCAATTTTCTGCTCCATCAGTTGAAGCTTGGTTTGCTTTAAGTGCAGTGCAGAGCCATTGTCTTCCATTTCCTCTAGCTGCCATTCAGAGCCGAGAGATTGATGAGCTGCAATGGGTTGAGCTGTTTTATTTAAGACCCTGTCTTTAACCATATCCCTCTCCTTTCAGGAAGCTGTAGTAAGCACCTGGATTCAGTTCAGCGACAGCTCTGTTACTCCGCTGGACATTTATGACTCTAAGGACTTCTCCCTTTCTGCTGTATCATTAGATGAAGCTGTTGTCTCGATCCACCAGAACACTGCCTTAAAATGGCCAGTTGTGGCAGCAGAAGGTGAAGGTCAGGGCACGTTAATCAAGGTGGACATGATGATTTCTGAAGCCTGCCAAAAGTCCAAGAGGAAAAGTGTCCTGGCTGTGGGGAATGGCAACATCAAAGTCAAGTTTGGCCAGAATGACGCAGACTCCGATACAGGTGGAGATTATGATGCTGACGAGATTGAAAACCACGCTAGCGACCGGCGGCACAAAGTGTCAGATCAGGAACGGTATGGCCAGGATGGACGATATTATGGTAGCTCTTCAGCAGAGCGAGAGGAAGGCGCCATCAGGAAAGTCAGCACCACAGCAAAATCCGTAATAAAAAATAAAGTAATTAAAAACAATAGGCTGGATGGTGGCAAACTCTTGGATGATAGCCAGCTGCAGAACATTCCTATAGACTTCACCAACTTCCCTGCTCAAGTAGACCTCCCAAAAGGCAGTGCGGGCATGGAGGAAAATGACCTGGTGCAGACACCTAGGGGCCTTAGCGATTTGGAGATCGGGATGTATGCTCTGCTAGGGGTCTTCTGCCTGGCAATTCTAGTCTTCCTAATAAACTGTGCAACATTTGCACTGAAGTACCGTCACAAGCAGGTTCTGGTGGAAGGACAGGCCACCATGACCCATTCCCATGACTGGGTCTGGCTGGGAAATGAAGCAGAACTGCTGGAGAACACAGCAGATGCATCACCTCAGCAGGATGAGCACACGACTATTATCGACCGAGGCTCGGGTTGTGAGGAGAGCAACCAGCTCCTCAATGGCAGTGCTCAGAAGAACATTCAGAGCCAGGTTCACAGGTGTGCTGACTCAGGGGGCAAGCTTGGAAAGCAACAGAAATCTGAACCTTTACATTCGCCGACATCTAAACGGAAGCGGGTAAAATTCACGACATTCACTACCATCCCACCCGACGATGGTTGTCCTACTGTCAATTCAATTCTAAGTAGCAATGACGATGACATTAAGTGGGTGTGCCAGGATATGGACCTGGGGGACTCCAAAGAGATACGAAACTACATGGAGAAGTTCAAAGACAAAGTGTAGCTCCTTGCTGTTTTTTTGGGTTTAACCACACCTTGATGCCTTCAGTTCTACAGTATATATTGGGACAGAAGAGGGGGAGGGGAAGGAATCACCAGGAGAAATGATGAGGCAGTTTTTATAATCAGGGAAAGAAATTTGCCAAACTGTCCATGGTTTGTTTTTGGTTTTCACTTTGTTTTGTTTTTCCAGCGGTTATTCTGCTACTCATGGATTTAGGAAGTGGAATATAAATAGCAGAAAGGAACAAGGAAATGGTATGACTGGTATGAAATGGGCAAGATGAGGTTGTGAAAATTTGTTTTATGGGTCATACAAATAATAACGATAGTAATGTTTCAAAGTACCAAAAATACTTGTAAAAAGAAAAGATAATATAAGAGCATGAAAAGAATAAGCAAGAGGCAAACAATCACTTGTCTGTATTTCTAATAAAACGTCACAGTTATGGACATATGACCCACAAGGAGACTTTAGATTGTTACTCAAGCTGTTTCTTTTTATTCCTTCATTTGAAGTGAAGATGTCTCTTTGGCATTACATATGAAGGAGGAAGAAATTACCTGGTATTTTTATTTTTACTTTTCTGTTTGTCTTGTAAGTTGAAACAGAATAATTTTCCTTGTATTTTTCTTTTAAATATCTTAAAACCAGGAAAATTTTCAATTCACTAAGTTCACAGTGGACCAAGAACATTCTGTTTCTAAGTGAGCTATAAATAATCTCCTGTCATTTAAAGAATTCAGGGGATAAGTATTGACTAATAATTTCCATGTGGTGTCTCTTCTGAAAGCCTAAGCCTCCATTGTTTCACCCTAGCTAGAAATATGTTCTGTTTGGAAGAAGTATTCATTTTACTTTCAGGTTTGGATTGTTTATTTAGTTGTTTGTTTTAAATTTCCACAACCAAAGTTCCCGTGTTTCACCAAGGGAAGAAGGTGCTGTTTTATGTTAGCGTTTAGAAGCAACAACTGATGGGAGTGCCCCACTGGTGCATTTTAAATGTACCTGGAACCGAGACTGTCACAGGCCAAATATGTACAGCCTGGATTTGGGGGTTTTTTGCCAAGTCCATGAATTCATAATTTCATTCTGTAGTTTTCCATTTATTCTAATGTCACCAGCTCTCATCAAGCTCTGAAAGCTAGAAGAAGAATGGACAGAAAAACATTGATTGTCCCCAAACTTTTATTTCCTTGTACTGGGAGAGCTGGCCTCTGGACAGACTGTTGGAAGGGAGGGAAATATTGCTGAAGCAAGATCAAGAAATATCTGGAGCTATTTTATAGAATTTTTTTTGCCATTGGACCAGCTAAGACTGAAAATTTTAGACTAGATTGTAAAGCTGATGTTTTGAATAAAAAAATACAAGACTAGTAATAAATCTGAAGCAAATACAAAACGGAGTCGTAGATTCGGTGTGTAAACTGGCAGAACTGTGTTGACTCAGTGCCAGTTTACACTAGCGGAGGACACAGATCAAAATGTATACAATGAGGAAACCACTGTCATCAAAACCTTTTGT
Organism: Ciconia boyciana; assembly: GCF_034638445.1. Taxonomy (NCBI): domain Eukaryota; kingdom Metazoa; phylum Chordata; class Aves; order Ciconiiformes; family Ciconiidae; genus Ciconia; species Ciconia boyciana. Next base: position 11,850,008 of record NC_132948.1, read on the forward strand.
AACTGAAAGGAAGATGGTATATCCAGCCTTTTGGAAAGCAGTATTATGTCCTGACTGTTAGCTGGAAGCACTTGCATTGTCCTGTCTTTACCCATGTATTTCTTTTTTTTTATTATTACTAAACTCAGTAGTTGGGTTTTTTACTTGGACAAAATCAATCCTGCCACCCAGTAACATAGATGGACGTTTTAACAAGATATGCCTAGTATGCATTGTAGACTGAAAGAATGTAATATTTATTTATACATGTTATACGAATTGTAATTAAAATGCTTTACATGGCTTGACAAATTAACCTCTCTTTTCTGAGGGGAGGGGGCTCCTTCTGTCATTTCTGTGTTGAAGTACTGCATCCACTGCCTAACAGCTGAAACAAAATTTAAGCCGCTTTCTGAAGAGAGGAGAATAGAGATGTATGAAAGTTTTTCACTGCTCTGACCCTTCTTTTGTGAAGCACTTCCCCTTCCCACCCAACATGTGGTGATGATGATGGATGGCGGGAGAAGGCAGCAGTCAGGCACAGTTCATGGCAGTGTCACTATTCATCTTGCTCATCTTCATGCCTACCATCAGCACGAACAACTCCAGGACTCTTGCTTCTGATGTGTGCAACTTTTGTGCAGCCCAGTCATAATTAATTATGTTGCTTCTCTGATTGATACAGTAGGTTCAGATGGAAGCAAGTTGCACTGAATCACAACTGACATATACAAAGCACCCTGCGTCCCAAAGGACCCCAAGCTACTTTACAGGCTAAGCACAGTGATGCATCAGCCACACCTCAGGGATCAGTATATCTTCCCAGGAAAACGCAGGTGTCTCTGAGGTGAAAAAGGCATTTACAGCATGGAGCTGCAAAATACAACAGCAGAGGAACAAGAAAGATAGTATGGAGTAAAAATAATACACCGTGGCAGCACAGAATATAATTGTTCAAAGTGCATTTGTCAGAAGGCTCTTGATGTGCCGAACAGCCCCTGTTACGGCACACAGGGCAAGAATGGCATCGCCAGTAACCCAGTGCTCCCGAGCACTTTCTGGTGTACTGGTACAGCACTGGCTGGAGAGCAAAGGGGTAATGACTAAATCACTCTTTCCAGTCCAGGCACCCTGACTTTGCTCTTTGCTTTCGGCAGCTGAGGCTTTATAGGATCAGAAGAAAAAAGGGTATCTCCATCTAACATGAACGGTTGGCTACTGAGAGAAAACCTTGTGAGGAGAATTCATCGTGCTCTCTATTTTCATGATGACTTGTGCAGGTCTTTCTTGGTCTTGCTATCTCACCACATTGTCTAAGAAAAGTATTCCACAGTGAATGAAAACATTATTCCTAATTCACCTCCTCTCCAAAAGCTCAAGTGCTTTTTTCAAGAAAGAAAAACGTGTCTTCATTGAAATTAAAAAGGGGGGGAAATCAAAGTTTCCCATGAGAAACGATTTTGCAATTCCTTTTCAAAAACAGTGATGTGAATTTTTGTTGCAAGACAAGCTCCTGTATTAATGCAACTCAGACTGGATTCAACATTCCCAAAGAGGAGCAGAGCTCTTCTGTTATGAATAGAAAAATTATAGCTTATTCATTGTTTCAATATTCATTGAAATAATCACTATTTTTTGCTTTTTGTTTGTTGACTGCATGTATAGTTCTCCCTTGTCTGTAGGTTCAGACTTAAGCAGTTTGTTTGAAATAACTACCCTTTGGAAAAATTAATTTTAATATACAGTGATGATCATTGTGGCATTGGCCAATCCACACATGATGCCTCCTTGGGAGCAAGATTTCGTTGACGATTAGCCATGTGGCAGGTCTCAGTGACAGTATTTTGTCATTATATTTGAATTAGAAAAAATTGTCTCAGTAGAGTCCCTCCAAAGTGGGTGGTTTCAGAGGCTTGTACACGTAGAGTCCGTTGACCGCAGCCTGTTACACTGGGTTGGACGCTTGCCATTCACAAATACATACGGCATTTTACACATGCTGCAGATTACCATGGACATTTGTTATGGCTCTGACTTACTCTTTATCTTGTCTGTGCCATAATAATCACTTTGCAAACGCTGGTAATCACGTACAACTGCCAGCGTGAGCACATGCATGGCCAAAGGGAGACGCTTAACCAGCAGTTTCTTAAGGGCTGCAAGGGCTCAGGGGCAGTCAGTGTGGCCACTTTCCCAAAGCAAATTAAATGGCAACATAGCATCCCTGAGGCACAGAAAATTATTTTCTCTGGTGTGTTTTTCCTAATACATGCCTGTTACTGATGTCTTTTAGTTCCTGAGTTATCAACTAAATGGACTTCAGCTAACCACTACATTGGCAACACGGTGGGGTTTTAAATCTGTAAGAGGAAGACACCTGACGTACTGCCTACCGTCATATGACATCGTACCATAGCGAAGAAGAAGAACCACTGCTCCAGGTTCTGTACCATATATGTGATAGTAGTTGAAGTGTGGAAAATATGTTCAGACAGGGCATGATGTGTTTAACAAGAGGCTCGCATGATGCAAGGCCTGTGATGGTTGGGGGGAGGAGGATTCGGGAAGCCTCTCCAGTCCCAAGGTCCTGCTTCAACTGTTTTGTTCGTCACAACTACAGCATTTCTGTCTACATCCACACTTGCTGTAAATTTGTGCGTCTCCATTGAAGCCATCTGGTAGAGCCATGCTAATTGACAGCAGCCAGGAGCCTGGACTTTTGATTTGATATATATATGAGAAGTCCCTGACTGTTTAGGAAAAGTTTTAAAGCTGCTTTGCCACATGATAGAACTGAATTTGTGTGCTTCCCAGGATGAGGGGGTTGTTTTCCCCTGCCACAAAAGTGGGAAGAGATCTGGAGACGTGGGTGGGATGGGGGCAATGCCTGCCTCTCCTGGCACAGCCTGCTCTCTTCCACAGCAGCAGGAATTTTTTCGTGGATCTTGATATTTCCTTTACTAACACCTGCCAGCCTGGCTCTTTAGGATGTTGCTTCAGACAAAGCAGGGAGAGCATCTCCTGCTGCTCGCAGCAGCCTGCTGCTGTACGTACCTGCTGCCTGGGTCCGGGCTGGCTGAGCTGCAGAGGGGCTTGCTTGCTTTCCTGGAAATCTTGGCACTGTGCTTCTCTGTGCTCTTTGTAGGTCTTAAGCCCAGAGGAAGCTTAGAAGAGGCCATTGATTTTGACTCCTGTAGCTCGTGGCTGAACAGGAGCATGTCTTCAAAATCGCATGGTCTTTGTAAAGGAAGACAGGCTGTATTTGAAGAGACAACAGAGGGAATTAAAAAAAGGGAAAAACTCAGCCCTGCCTTCGCATTTAATTTTTCTGCAGCTACAGAACACGGTGCTTCAGAGACAGAGGCAGATACTGAAATTTTTCAATTTATCTTCCACTGACCAAAAATTCTGTCAAAGCCCAATTCTGAGCGAGCCACCGTAAATGATCATCTCAGCAGGGAAGAAACCGCTGGGCTGTGAAATATCATTTATTTGAGAAATTCACATTGGGTCAAATGCCAGGATTTACATTTCTTAAGCTTTGCTGTGCTGCGGTTACAAAGGCACTGGGATCGGGCGCAGAGAGCTGCTCTGAACATCACTCTTGGCAACGAGCCTTACTTGCCAGATGAGGGAATCTACGAGTGCCAGGGGTGCGTGGTTGCAAAGATAACATGCTGCAAGGTACATTTTTCTGTCAAGGAGCCAAGATGGAAATTCATTAATAATAATTTGCACTTAGAGGAGAGCCTTTCATCTGAGAAACTCAGTGACTTTCAGTTGTTGGTAAAGGATAAAAACGTGAGCAGGCTGAAGGGGCCCTGTTTTCTCAGATGAGACAGTGCCAGGCGAACGCAGTCCCCTTCTCAAGGCGCAGGAGCATAGCCGTACCTGTGGAAGGGCTGGGCCTGTCTGCTGGAGGCTGTAATTAGTGAGATCACCTGGTGCAGACAGTAACGAGGAGCCCGGCCTGCTGGGGAAGAGGAGAGCATTTGGGTTGTTGCAGATGGACGTTGCTGCTGGTGGGGTAGGATGGGAGAACGATGGTTGCAGGAGGAGGGAGTGGGTGAAGGTGAGAGACAAGTGAAGCTCTCCTGGTGCTGTGAGGCTGCTGGTACAGAATGGACCTTGGTGAAAAGTGAGTCCTGCTTTGATTGGGGTTTGGGGTTTTTTTATTACTGGGTTGTGTTTGGAGGGAAGGAGAAATCTTACTGCTTTTTTAGGTGTCCCGAGTTTGGGAATCAGCAAGAGGAACTGTGTTGATCATGCCTTACCTTTGGCAAGGGGAAGGTCACTGCAAAGGGAATAAGATGCAGTTTGCCTGGTGCATGTGCATGGGAACACTTCATAGTGCCAAGTCAGCATGGTACATCCCGGTTCGGATGCTGGATCCTGAATCCTTCTGATATGGCTTAACTGCTAGGAAGTCCATATTCCTTCAACTAGTGAGCATGCTGACTTGCCCTCAGCTTCTCGAAATACTTTGATGTTGATTAAATTTGAAACATGACCTAAAAAAGGCTCTTGCTTTTGGAAAGCAGGGATGCAGTTAGTTCATGGTGCTACACCCAGATTGCTGGGTTGGAAATAGGACAGTGACCCCCAATGCTTGCATATATATTTTTTCTTTCCTTCTTGCCAAGCTCCAAGACCAAGCAGCCGTAGCAGCAAGAGTGTTGCTCTGCTTTGAAAGGCTCCTAAGCTGGATTTCAGTGCTTAAAAATAAGCTGTCAGCAAAGATGCAGCGGCAGACAGATAATCATGCAAATTACCAGATAACTCTCCCTCTTGATTACTTATTTTGGACAAACTCAGACCCATTCTTTTTATGCTTATGCTAGGAAGGGATTAAAGCTCTTTGTGTGAAGCGATGTCAAAGCCAGCCACGAACATCTTGGAGACATGTCTGATGTTCAGCTGAGCCATATCAAGTTGCAAAGCCACCCTGTGCTCATCATCCCCTTGGCTGCTGGAGGGGTTGCTTTGGGAACGATCAGGCACGTTGCAGCCAATTGCACATCTTTCCGGAGGTGCAGTAGCATGTTTAGAGATAGTTGGTAACTTTTATTTTTGCTCCTCTATTTTCCCCTCGAGCCTGTATCTGAAGGTTTTTCAGGTAGCCAGTTTCCAGCATGTTCTATGGCTATTTAGGGTGCTGAGTGCAGGGGACACTGAAGTACCCCTGTGCTCTGGCTGCTGGAGGAGCTTCTCAGCCCTTCTGAGCTTTGTGCTGCAAGGGTCAACTTTGATGCCTTGAATTCAGATAATGTGAGTAGCAACTGAATTCCTGGAAGCCACAACGTAGGTTGGAATCCTTCATAAACAGATTGCAGCACCGTAGTTATCTAGGCACTTCTGTCTGGCTACAAATGCAGGATAGGAGGGAAACCTTACACGAGGCTTTTGGTGGCTTTGCCACTGTCTCGCACGTGGCCTAGTGGAAGAGGCACCTGGCTGAGAAATGCCTGTTCTGCTGTTGGCCGTATCGAACTCTGCTCATTCACTGCTTGTTTCTTTCACTGCTGGATATCTGAAGCTGCCATCTAGCTTCCTGAGATTGCTGATTTAATTTTCAGCAATACTAATGAAAAGCCAATGGCACAAATTCATGTTATTCAGATTTCCTGTGGACTGTGGAGAGATGGAAGGCAGAAAGAGATGTGGAGAGTTTGTTGCAGAACTGAAGAATGAGAGCAAAGTCCCATGAGAGAAAAGATGAAGACTTAAGTTGTATGAAGGCTAGGATTGCTTTCTTAGTTTGCTTTCTGTAACACACGTATAATTTCCCTGACTGTTGTGGTCTTTCCTGGTTTGGAGTGATAATTTTCCTGGTTTGGGGGCGAGATCTACGCAACCTCCCTGAGGCTTAGGATGGCTACGTTACCCGGCTCTTGTCGCATGGAGCGGGAGCAGCGCAGCAGGTGCCAGAGCCTCCGCTCTGACAGTCTACGCTACCCCCTGAGGAACTGTGTGATGAGCAGTGCTGTTGGTGAGGGCTGTCCATATAATTGATAATCTGTCTGTATGTGATAGTGACTTATTCTAGGGGCAGGTCATAATTGTATGTTTTCTGATGACGGGGAAGATTTTGGTTCCCAAATGGAATTGTACAGCTTATGAGGCTCTGGCTGGACAGCTGCACTGCAGGCAGAAAGTCCCATTCGAGACGGACAGGCACCCAGAATGCTGTGTAGCTAACGATTGTCGCTTCAGTGTCATTTAGTAGCAATTGCTATAGGAGCAGAATTCTCTGGGGACTCTTCTTTGGTTATGATGACACTATACATCTTATAAAACTGAGCTGAGGTTACCATAATAATGAGACTCTATTAATTTAATATGATATTGCTACAGGGCCTCTTCATGGATTGTCTGAAAAGATTAATATTCTTTAACAGAAATACTTTGGCAAATCAAGTCACCGTTTCCCATTCTTCCACTCCACCCCTGCATTTTGGAATCTGCCACTTACTTTTTCCATCATGCCTCTAGGTTCGTCATACCACATCCATCAGCATGGCATGAGTTTTACACACTTTTTTTTTAAAGCGCTCCAAGAATATCTTCTCTGCTTTGTAGGGCATTGTGTCTTACTATTTTAAAGCCTACTATTACAAAAATAAAATGCAAGATCACGTTGGGGGAAGAGGGAAGTGAGCGGGTCGGATAACTGACAGCTTCAGGGCTTTTTGGAAACCCACCAAGCAGACTAAAATGGAAGCTTCCCCCAAATGCGGAGCAAGAGGGATTTGTTCCCAACTGGGAAGAAACAACCGTTATAAACCCAGATGTCTTCCCCCACGCAGGGAGTGCTGTTCTCCACGGCTCTGCCCGTGGCCACCAGAACTCCGCAGCGTTATTTGTAGACCTGCGCTTTCCCTCGGGCAGTGCCAATGGGACCCAGGTAGCTGCAGTCAGGTACGCGTGAGCGAGGGTTTCGTTGCTGTGAGAGTTGCGAGGGGCTCTGGGGAGATAAGGGAACCTGTGTGTCTGTGCTCCGACTTCAGCTCCCACGAGGCTGCCCTGGGTCCTGCCCTCTGAAAAGCCTGTGGGCTCTGGTGATAGAAGCTGGCGTTGGCCTGACACTTGTGGCTGAAGGGAAGATTCCTAGTCACGTGCTAATGAGATATCCAGCTCATCTCGGGTAGGAAGGAATTAAACATCTGTGTAAGAATTATGAGTGTGTCACTCTGTAGAAGTGGCCGGAGTCAATGATCACCTGTGATAATGTGTGATTGTGAGTGCGTGCTGAGGTTCGTCGTAGCAATGAATGGTTACGAAGTGTAGCATTTCCCATTAAGTTTCGCAGAGCTCCATGTTTGTGCAGGTCTGTCAGTACAGACCTCTTGTAATACAGGTTTTCAGAGAGCCCTCCATGTTTCAGGTTCCTTCCTGGCAGTCCTTCCAGTAGCATCATCTGTCCATGAAGTAATTGCTGTAGCAGGGCTCATATTTATTCAGCTGCTAGCTGTAAAAGGAGCAGATCAAAACACAATTCTTCTGTTTAGAAAAGGCTAAAGACACAGAGGCTTCCCCCCCACCACCCCCCGTCTTCCCCCCTCTACCTACAATGGGAGCAAGCTGGGCTAAAAAAAATCTAGTCTAGTTAAACTGAGGTAGCTGGAAACGCAAGGCTAAAGATGCAGATGTCCAGTGCCTCTCCTCAGTACCGTTCTGTTCACCAGAGCAGGTGTGGGGATGCCCCACGGTTTTTTAGTGACCCAAGGATTGCCATGGTAAGCTCTTGCTGCTGCTGCAGCTTCTGGGGTGTGGGACCTACAGGGCCCAGGCAATGGCATGGGAGCTCCACGTGTACGGCGTGGCCAGCTGCACAGTGTTTAAATATTCCTGCATTCGTCTGGTCCCCAAGGAGGTTGACATATATTGCGTGGACCTGTAGCAAGTTAAGTTCCCATTTGCATAAGCTACTGGGGAATGGTGGGGAGGAGAAAGTGAAAGTGTGTGTGGAAAGGGCAGAAGGAGGAGAGAAGGCCTGTATGTCTTCCCAGCTTTTCACAGAATCACAGAATCGTATAGGTTGGAAAAGACCTTTAAGAACATCGAGTCCAATCATAAAAGATCCATCGAGTCCAACTTGATGGACCATCGAGTCCATCACGTCTTAATTAGTTCAGTATTTTTAATGCCCTAGTTTAAATTGCCCTTAGCTTTGGATTTATGAACCAGGTTATGCTTTGATAAAATAACCAGTCCTATGTATTTACAGGTTTTATTAAAGAGATGAGCAAATAAATATAAAATGAAACAGGCGTATTGCTAAACTAATCCAGTACAATTTCACTACACTACCAGAATGGAATAATGCAGCAATCAAAGGCTGCTATTAAAACTGAATCCATAAATCAGTGGATTCAAATTAACAATTCACCAAATTAAACCGGCAGGTAATCAAATTCAGTGATGGGTTGATGCTAAGAGGAATTGCTCTGTGTTGGTCTCACTGGAAAAACATATGGAGAGGCCAAGTCCTTTCAACTGACGATATAAACCAGTGCTTTGGCCAGTACAGTCCTTCAGCTGGTGAAGGGCATAAGCACATGGGAAGTAGGTGCAAATGGGACATTAAATTAAACCCTTCCCAGGGATGTACCTCAGTGCAGACAAATGCAGAAAATTGATTTGTGTGTATATCTTGCATGAAACTATCAGCATCTGCAGCAAATGCATGGCCTCTTTGGGTCTTGTTCTCTTCTCCCAGGCCTGCTCTTTTACCTTCAGTAGCACTGAATCTTCCAGCAGACTTGCTCTGGAGACAGCGATTGAGTTGCAGGCAACCCTGTTCCTCTTTAGACCTCTCGGTGGCTGAGAAAGGGGGAATTTCACAGCCTGGTGTTCCCTTCTAGGGTACCGCTACTAAACATATGACTGCCAGTCTCTGCTACAGACCCATTCATAGCAGAAAGGCTATGGGAGGAGAGGAGAGCCAGAGACCACCATGCTCTGTGGTGTCTTGAGGTATCACGATAATGCTTGGAGAAGTTTGGGGAGAGATGAGGTGGCTATTTCCCACCTCCCCTGCTTCTAGATGGGTGTCTGTGTGCAGCAGTATCCCACGTTGCCAGCATGATCCTTCCACAGCACAGCGAAGGCAATAATAAATGACCTTTTTACTGCACAAAACCTGCTAAGTTAGCAGTAAGCATATGTTCTTTCAGAAATACTCTGATAGCAGCATGAGGGCAGAGAGGGGGAGGCCAGCCAGGAAGCTTGATGTCAGCCTTCTAGCTGAGGTAATGGACATAAAAATCTCCATATGCTGAGAAGTCATTTTAAGAAAAAGTATTAACGTAATTAGCCCATTTGTCTCTTCCCTCATCAAGCATCTTTCTAACAGCAGTTATTTCCTGCCTTAAATTAGGGAACTAATACAGGTAATGTCATAACTTGTGTTTTGGAGTTATTAGAACAAGTCATCTTGTTCTTTAGAATAAATTCACTTCAAATTCTGTCTGCAAATTTGTCCACTTTGTGTCTGTATGGACTAGGGAATTTCATTGCGCTAAGCTGGCGTAGCGAACACTAGATTCAGAAACAAATCTATGGCCCTTTAGTAGGAAGGTCAAAATAATAACCAAAATAATAGTGAATTGCAAAACAGAGCCTTTATTGGAAAGCAGGAATTCACTTACAGGGAATGCAGGAATGGCCCCAGGGAAAAGCAGTCATACAGAGGTGGCACATAAGCAGCTGCATTTGTATGTTTAAACAAAAATGGATGGCTGAACAAGGCTTGATGCGATTTTGGTTCTAAAAAGGCCTGCAAATATGCTTGCTAGCAATTTCCCACCAGAGCCCCATGGCTTAATTAGACAAGTTTAATTAGTTCAGTTCCGTGCAGCATTGCTAATCTGCAAGAATTGGAAATTCCTGAATCTCCCTCAGATATTGGTGACACAATGGTTAAAAATGAAATTTGAAGGCTTTTGTAGATCCCTTGTTAACGTGAAGCTGTAGAAAATGCCTCTCTCCAGCCTTGGGCTGTTAGTCAAAATTTGGGTGCATTAGGAATGTTGCTGAACACTACAGAAGAGCAAGGGCTATTTTAGATGTGAGGTCTTTCACTTATAAGTGCCTGAATCCTTTGGTTTAAATGGGAACTTTGTGTTCCTGGATTCAAGGATGTGGTCTAGTAGAAAATGGTTAAAATCATGCCAAGTCCCCAGTTGTGAGTCAGTACAGTTCAGCTCCAGAAAATCTCGATCCTTTAGCTTGTCTCTGAGCTCTCCATCTAGCAGAAATATTAGCAATTACCTGGCAGAAAATCTTCAAGCCGAAAGAGCCAGACTCATTTGGCATTGTGCAGTGTCCCTTAGGAGTAGGTGCTGTCTGTCCTGGGCTTCCGTCCAGAGGTTTCGTCATTATGATGTTTATGAAGAAAAATTCTAATGCATCTATTAGAAGAAAAAGATATCTCTAAGATTTCAAGGTTAAATAAAGCCAGGCTGATAGTGGGGAAGACCAGGAGCTGGTGTATTCCTAAATAGCCAAGATGAAATGTCTCAGGAACGTAAGTGCTAACCTGATATAGTAAAGGGAAACTACCTAGGCAGAAATCTTGGCCAAGGTTCCGAGAGGTGATAAGCGGCTTAACCAGCGTCAAGACGTCATCAGCGTCGTAAGACTGCTCTGTACAAATGCAGGCATGCAGTACTATCTGCCAGAAGATGGCACTCAAAGTATGGCATGCTACATGTTTTGGAGTCCTATCTGCTTGCTCCTAATCTATTGGGTAATAGTTTATGCACATGCAGACCTGGAGCTGATGGAGTTCTCTATAATCAATACAGCCTAAGGTTTGGCAAGCAGCTACATCCACATGCCTAAAAGGGGTCTGTGATCCAGGAAAATAGGTTGGGGGTGTTTCTCTGCAAACAAGAAGTCACTGCTGAAACACTTATCTTGGTGACTTGCAAGCTCTGTTGAGAGGCTCCAGGTTTTGTTGCACAATTCTAGCATTGTTATGTATCTCTTGGGGAGAGGGATCTGCCCTTGGATAGCACAGTTCCACTGCGGTGGAACTCCTCTGTCTGCAAATACAGATATAGTTTTGTCAGTCTTTATAGCTGCACCTAGAATACAACTGGCATCGTAGCTTCAGGACCTCCTGGAGTAACTGGGTGTGTGGGGGTAGAAATGCAGTGTTTTTCTGAATGAATAACAGTTTAAAAATGAAGATGAAAAGTGTAATTATGACGGAGGTGTCTCATACCTAAGGTGCAGCTGCTGCTCTTGGCAGCAAGAAAACATTACCAACTTACAATGTGTCTTGTCAGTAGAAAAATTACTTTTAAGGAGGGAGCAGGGAGGGAGAAACCTGTAGAACTGTTCTGTCTGCTTTCTGTATCACTGTTTGATGTAAGGAACATCAGAAAAGCTTATGTTAGTTGCTAATGATCTCTGCAGAGTGCAGATAGTTTTATGAGAGCAGCAGGTCTCAGGCTATGGGCTCGCTGTGTGTCCGTACCTGACTGAGAACATGGGTCGTAAAGAGGGAGAGAGATGGGGCTGGGACTCAACAGCATGCGAGCTCCTCGGTGAGCTACTGGTGGCCATGGGGGTCCTGTTGCCCCGGGGTTACTGTGCTGCTGCTCCGCACACTTACGTTGTGGCGTAGGCTGTCCTGCATGATGCCTCATTGTAAAGTGGGTCTCTTCAATCACATTTCTATCCCCAGATAAAGCTATAGCAAAGTGAATTAAGGCTGAGGCTATGCCACCCCCCACCTTCTTCCTCTCTTCTCCCAGGCTGCGCAAGTCCCTTCCCAGAGCACAGCCCTCTCGCCCTGCTCTGGGTGTGCTTCCTCCTAGGAGCGTGACCTAGGGAAACTTTAACTACAGCAGAAGAGGAGGCTGCAGGGTATCTCCTCCCTCTTGTACCCCCCCCGGTATTTGCCTAAATAGTGCACAGCTGTGTTGTCCCTTGCTGCCCTGTGAGCGCTCCTGACAGGGTGGCAAGAGCAGCTCTGTACCGTCCTGCTAGGGCAGGACTGAAGGTAAGCAGTTAAAGGAGAACACTACCTAGTGCTTGGGAAATGAGGAGTGGACGTTGTGCATAGATTTCCGTACAAAATCTCCTATTGCTGTGTTTTAAACATGCAATGGAGCAGAGCCTGAAGTGTGGCTAGGGCATGACTACATCAGCGGGTGTTTTCCTATGACAATAGAGATCAGAATGTGAAGGACGCACGCCCCGCTCAGCAGCGGAGCATCAGTTCCCCTCCTTGATCGATAGCTGTGAGCGATCCGCAAGCTAGGAGATGCGGTACCGACTTTCATACCAAGTGTTTTCCCAGGGAATGCTCCAGGAGTAACTGAACCTTTCACCTGCCATCTTGCAGAGTAAGCAATAAGAAGTTCTAACACAGATGCCTCTTCCCTCCCTCAGCAAACCCCCCTGGCTGTTATTCCTTTCCTTTTTTGCATTATGGTCCATTCACGCAGACTTTCCTTAAGCTAAAAGCGCATAAAGTTTGTGAGCAGTGGAAGAGTATTACTTTTGCTTTGCAAGTACAATAAAATCTTTCTTTTTTTTCTCTTCAGCATCAAGCAGAGTTGTAGTTAAAGGGAATAAGTTAATCTTTTCATGCCAGGCCAATAAAGGAACTGTGAAGTCCGTCCAGAGCTCATCTTTGGCCACGTGGGTGAGCACAGCCACGCAGTATTTACAACCCAGAAATTGCCACATCTGCACTTCTCTCCCTCATCATTTACCAGCAGATGCTTCCATTGTGCTTAAGCCCAAATATTAACAATTCTCTTATTTTTCTTTTTTCTTTTCCTTTTCTCCTTCCTTCAGCACTTGGGGAAATAATCCCATTGCTGTAATGTTGGCATGCTTTAATTTTCCTATCTGGAAACCATTCTTCTGAGGCTGAATTTAAGAAAACAAAATGACAGCCAGTGGCCTCAGACTTAGTATTGCTAACACTGATTCCATGGATTTCCTTTTATCACACTACTGAGCTAAATGAAATTACAGAAGGCTAGTGAGCAGCCTTGGTTCATTCTGATTCCCATAGGTTGCTCTTGATTACGGAGTAAAGACATGTCAAATGGCTCATCTAAATGAGTAGCTGGTGATGCCGGGACCTGTGAAGGACAAAGGAGGTTGGCTTAAGCCAGAAAAGGCATTAAGTTCCCAATTAGGATTCTGGAAATCCTCTCCAGATCCAGGCACACTCACTGAAGAATCGCAAGAGGGGTAATCCATCCTAGCAACTAATTCAGCCTATTGCAAAGTTAATATGGGTCTGTGAACTTCACTTTTTTTTTTCCCTATCTCTTCCTTGTTTAGCTAAATGATGCCAGAGTCCAGACTTCTGCCTTGGATTATACCAAGGATAAGATGGTCTTGTGTGCTAGTGGGTGGAGAACAGCCTTGGACTAGGAGTCACTTCTGGTGCTGCTACAGTTTTCTTCTTAGAGCGTATAGTTCTCTCTGTTTTTCCTATGAACAGCCTAAACGCATACATATAAATGCATGCCTCAACACAAATCCATCCTCTGCCCTCTCAGGAGTGCTAAGGGTGGCTGTGAAGAGCCCCAGAGACTGAAATGCCTCCCCGAGCTTGCGAGAGAGCCCAGTTGCTAACTGGAGGATCTGACGTGGCTGAGTCCCTGGGAATCCCTGGCTGCTCTCCAAGCCACTGCATCAGATGACAGCCAAAATCAGATGACAGCCATAGATCTCGTTTTCTTTTAATTCATCAGAGAGCCTGCCTCTGCACACCTTGGGGTTCCCTTTATGCTTGTGCACGTCCCACAACATAAGCTCTTAATGGATTGCAGAGTCACCAAGCTGCAATGTGCCACCTTATTGGAGTGGCTTGTGTTGCCTTCTCTTGCTGTGCTTTTGGGTGGATCTGGGATATTTCTGCTGCCTCTGGTAAAGGTTTGGGTGTAGTGAGCTCTTTGATGGTCCTTGAGAAGAAGCTGTCCTCAGGCTCCATGAAAGGAAAGCTGATATCAATTATATCTGGATGCTCATGAGCTGGAGGAGTAAGGTAGAAACAGTTCCTGCCGCAGTTAGTTCTTTCTGCTCAATTTTGAGCAGAGTGAAGTACAACTTACAAACTGAAGTAGTGGTAAAAATACACCCCTGGGTTATCGAGGATTTGTCAGCTTTAGGCTAGAGAAGAGCATGAGCTTCTACCAGTTTCCTGCTTGGTAGAAGGGCGAAAGTGATCGAAGGCAGAGAGCTCCACTCTGTCATTACAGCTGAAGCTTTAACTGTGTCACTGATGACCCATGACTTCCCTGCAGGTTCACAGCTACTTAGTCCTTCTTAAACATCCATTTGGTCTAATGGATGGATTTACTTTTTTTTTTAAGAGCGTATGACTCTGTGTTCTGAACTGTGTGCAATGATTTTTCTACAAATAATCCAAGTATCTGAGTGGGCTTTTTCTTTTGGGTACTCTAGCAGCATTCAAGCTTTCATAGTCCCTACAAAACAAACCTTGGAAAAAGCAAAGTGAGATGCTGTGTTACAGAGAAAGGTAAGGGAAGATCCAAAAAAGAGGCAAATTAGAGGTAGGGGGTGGGGGGAAAAAAACCCAAATGTAAAAGAAATACCGTGACTTTTTCAGGAAGACTGAATTGTGATCAGTCTTCTGAAGTTTGATTGCCACTTCTGATACTCCTCTTCATGACTTCACGTATGTCCATCCTCTGATCTCTGTCCCAGCTGCTAGGGTATCTTTTCTCCTTTTTCCTGACTCTGTTCTGAATAATTTTAAATTTTTATTTGCTTTCTTCCATTGAAAACTTCTGGGATTTGGTTTTTGAATATAGATGTTGGCCAAAAAATTCAGATCCTGAATGCCATTTGGGTAGAAGTTCTACCGGTGCTGTCTGCAGCCTCTCTGATGCATCCCCATGAGTTCTGCCTTTGAGTTCAGCCTCAGCGACAGTTCTTGTGACATTCGGTCACCACCTGAAGCTCGTTATGCCGCTCTATCCCCATGCTTGGCTCTTAGTTTGATCTTGTCCACGGCATCTCTTAAGGCGTTGCAAAGGGGCTCATTGTAGGCAGGATTATTCAGCCAGTGCCTGTAGATAATGGAACATGAAAGCTGGGACCTGGGCACTGATACACTTGTCTGGCTCCTTCCTTCTGCTCTCACCAGGCTCTGTTCAACTGCCCCTGTCGCTGTGTCTGTCTCTTCTGTATACCTCTGCCCTGGACACTGCCTATAATTACTTTCACACAGGGTCATAACTTGACATCTCTGCTGTGTTCAGAAAGCTTGCAGCAGTGTAAATAAAAGCTATCTACTTCAAGTGCCCTGTTACGTGCGTGCTTAACTCGACTGAGCTCAAAGGCTGGCATATGCAAAGTGCATCTGCAGTGCGCGTGCCACAAGATCTGTTAATTCCAGGAGAAAGCCATGCATCATGTAAGAGATGAGGTATTAATTTAAAGTGATCCAGGAGACCATGTAGCAAAAAACTTGACGCTTTTTAGAAATATTTTAAAATTCCATAGTTTTTGCAGGAGTGATTCAGAAATCTTGCTCTGTCCTTACTGTTGAAGGACAGATTGTTGAAATCTTGCTATGTCCTTATCTGTCCTTGTGTATGAAGTATTATTAGAATATGGTTTCAATCACTCTTGCAAGCAGAAATTAGAGTCCTAAATCGCCCATCGCTTCCAGATTTTACTTGGAAATAGGAGAAACCTTTCTTTCCGTCTTGAGGATTACAACTACAAACCTGCCTTGTGCCATTAATGTGGTATTTTGGTAAACATGCAGAGTTTTCCCTAAGTCTTGCATATAACTTTTATGGATGTAGACTATCACTTATTTAATTGGGCAATGATTTTTATCATCATGTACAATAAATACCAGATTTTGCTATCATCTTCACTGCTCAGGCTATCAAAGGGAAACCTTAACCTGACCATGCAGCAGGCGTAGTGGCATTCCCTCTTTCCTCACTCATAAAAGCAGAAAACTTGGCAAAACTTAGCAGCAGAGTGCTGCAGGTGGAGAGGGAGGGCTGCTTTTGGAGACTGATTCTGTTGCATTTAGCAATCAAGACAGAAAGGGAAGAGTCAAATGCTTAGTCCCTCAAATCCCCAAGGTAAATCTGCTGCTGGAAGCTTTGTTCTACAGTTTGTTGTCACAACTCTGTGTGTGTGTGTGTATACACAAATATTATACTGGGATTTTTTTCATTTTATGTTAATAAATAGTTGCAAAGTGAAAATGGAAAATATTTGCAGTTAAAGGAGACACAACTTTATGGATAAAATAGATGGTGTTTTGTTGATCATGTAGGTATTAGCTTAATTATCATGCAAGTGCTTTCTGAAAAGAATTGTAGAGCAATCTGCTATCATAAAGTAGATTGATTTTCTGTACTGGAAGTTCCACACTATCTTTCTTAAATCACTTGTGGTGGATTAGGTAATAGAAGTAAAGCGACGGTTTGTCTAAAGGTATAATTCTCCTTGATGAAGCTTCCTCAGTAAGTGCCTTCTTGAATCTGGTTTGGCTTGCATTTAAAATCTTCATGAATGAAAAATGCCTGCCTCGAACTAAAACTTTGAATAAAACAACAGCTGTTTGGGAAAGTTCTGGTGTTTGTAAAGCTGGAGGTTTTGAAACTCTTTAATGTGTAGCAAGTGGCTAGAATGACAGAGTAAGTTTCTGGAGAGATTCCATGCAGCAGGTGAACGCTTTAGGGTTGGTTCTGGTTTTATTGCTCTATGTTATTTTTCTATTTATTATTTTTTTGTTTAGTCTTTAGAGATCTCTGATGGTTCAGGCAGTGGATGCACTTGTAGAGTCCTTGGGCAGCTCCGGCTCACGCTGTTCTAGTCTAGCATGACTGCTGCCCCCGGGAGCCAGCTGGAAAGGATGCTGGGGGATGGTTAGGGGTACGCATGGGAGGAAAGCTTTTCCCAGAGAGGTTGTTGCAGAATTAGGAAAGCTTGAGGGGCGGCAGGCAGCTCCCCTGCTGCTTCTAATAATAAAACAAAGCACAGAGGAGAAGAAAGGGGTTTTGATCTTGTTTTCCTCCTCTGCAGGATTTAAAGGTCTAACAAGTTGGCAGATATCTGCGGAAGTCACTTTCCTTCAGTCACTTCAGGAGGAATCTGGACCTCCCTGTGAAGTCTTAGTCATAGGACTGACCTTCTCGGAGGAAAACAGATACCGTGGAGGGCAGGCAGGGGTATGGGTCTGCCAACTCTGACCCTACTTCAGTTTGGGCTCATACTTTATACCAAAGAGTGTCTGTATTGCGTTCAGCCAGCAAAGATGCAAACCCCTTCTAATTAGATGGGCAGAAAACATCCTCTGTTCAGAGACTGCCACTTTGCCTGGCGTGAGCTGCCGTGCTCTCGAGCTGAAAATGGAGCAGCCGAAGCCGCACATCTGCAATGTGGAGGTGACGAGAGAGCACTAAAGGCTGAGTATCGGTCTGGGTCCGTGCCTGCCCGCCGCCCTCTGAACGCAGCCTGTGCCCGGCCGCAGGGGATCCGGGGCAGATGGGGCAGAGCTACGTGGGGCTACTTTGGCTCAGTCCCCCCAAGGTCAGGAGAGTTTTGGTTTGGCTGCTGTGACCCCCTGCTGATTCCCAGCCTTGCTCGCGCTCAGCTCCCTCTCGGCAGTTGAGAGCTCTGCCACAGCGAAGGGACAGCAGATGCGGTATCTGAGACCGGGCTTTGCCCTTACTGTGGACTTTTGTCTCTCCAGGGTCATAGCCTTGTGTCATGCTCGGCGTAATCTGAGTTTCAATTTCTGCTAGCCAGAAACACTTGTATTAGGTGCTTTAAAACACTGAAAAAGTTCATTAAATCGCATTAAAAGCTGACTGTTTGCCCTCTTTAAAGTGAAGGGAAACTGAGGCTGAGGTACAAAATTACTTCCCTTGGCAGCAGATGGTCCAGAGCTGCTCCAGGGTAAGGGCGTATGCCTGGTCCCTGTGCCGTCTCCGTGTGCCTCGAGCAATGCTGCCTCTCGCTGCGAAAATGTGTTTGGGTTCCTGTGGCTGACCTAGAGCAAAATGACTTTACAGACTGTGCAGGCGGTACCTACTGAATGTATTTTCACTGCAAAATACTCCCAGGTTCAGGCGCTGAACAACTCCATCTAATCAGAAGACTTCTTCCTTCTCCTCCCCACCTGAGAGTGTCTTCAGAAAGATTACTGCCACAATAATTCTGCTTTCTGTCACAGAGGCTTCACTGCGCCATAAAAATGACACCTTCTGTTGTACATGTGAGCTTCTCTGACACAGATACTTACTCAGCCCTGCAGGGCCAGCCTTGTTTCCCAGCTTCGAAGCATCGTCTTCTGTCTGCTTCATACATCATCACCAGCAATGCACAGATATTAATAAAATTCAGACGGAGAGAATGATTATTGTTGGTTATGTCAAGTAAATTTAAATGGTTTTCCCTCTTTGGTAAATCACACCCAGCAGTCTTATTTCATAAGTTATGCGGACTCCCTGGGACTGGAAGGTTGTGACTAACAACTGTTGTTTTTACAAAGTGACTTGCCTTGGCTGGAGGAAAACAAAGGCTGATAAACGTAATGTGATTTGCGGAGTCGCTTAGCGGAGGCTTGTCAAATGGGGCCATCTAAAGCCCAGTGATAAATGTGGGCCCTTTGCTGGTTTGTGACCAAGAGGAGCTTTTTGTACTGTCAAGTTCAGCTCCTGCTTTGGAGAAAGCAGCTGCTTCTCATCCGAGAGCACCCCGTATTCCCCCTGAAAGTGGCATCAGATGTATGTATTGAATTAAATCCCAAGGCTTTGATCTTTGGAGGTAGCTCTGTCTTTTAGGAGATAGCAAGCAGATTGCAAGTGGCTTGCAGAAGGCTGCCTGGTACGGAGTGAAGAAAAGCCTTCTTTGGTGCTTGTCTGGGGCCCTCGGGAGGGCGAGGAGAGGAGCGCTGCCGCTCGGTGCTCTCCGAGAGCGTGGTGGGGCCCAGCCTCCCCAGGCACGGCGGCTCCACAGTTTTCTCAGTTCGGGTGGGGTGTTTGCATTTTAATTCAAGTCTAGGTTGTGTCTTTAAAAAAAAACAAACAACCTAGTGGGCATCTAGGACCACTGAATGTAAGACAGCCTTATTCATTCAAATACGCTGCCTGGCCCTGCGTTGTACTTAATTCCCAGGAAGTTATTTCTCTCAAAGTAGTTAACAAAAGAAAATGCAAATTACAACAAAACCAGGAACAGGAGCTTCCAGGCCCTTCTGTCAAACAATCATTTCACCTGTTGCCTGGGCATTAAACAAAGCACCGTTTCCTCCCAGCAGGCTCCTGCCCGTCCCCATTCCCCCGGCAGCCTTTCTTGTGTGCACCAACCCTCGCTTTGCCCAGCCGATTCCCCCCCTGTGCCTGGCACAATGTACAACAGCCTCCTCTGAGGGCAGATGCTGACAAGCTCAGTATCTTTTGGCCTCTGTTGAACTCAAGGGAGCTCTCGTGGCCGGCTGCCTGCTCGCTGCCCGGGGAACGCTGCCAGCGTTGGGAAGCACGGACCTGGGTGCTCACCTCGTTGCCAGTGCTTCAGGCTCCCGTGAGGTTTGGAGAAGCTGGTGGTCCATGCTCCTTGCTCAAGGCTTCTCTCTTTCACGCTTATTTGCCTCAAGCGGCTCTAACAGCACCTTTTGCTCTGCCCCCATTGTTTCATTAGGCAGTAACAAGCCGTCCAGGCACTTGAGTGGGAGACTTTGACACTCAAATTGTTTCAATGGTAAACTTGTTCCTGTGCAAGAGGCTTGTTGCAATCAGAGCTTCTTGTAAACAGTCTTGGTAATTACAGCGCTCTACAGCTGACTGAATTTTCTGCTTGACATCCTGATGGCCTTAAAAATTAGGAAAGAAAACGACTGCTAGAGAGCTAAAAAGCTGCTTTCTAAAGCTCCAGGGTGTCCTACAGCTTCTTGGTAGGGTTGTGTTAGTAATTCTGCTTTGTTTTTCACTCGCTGACCAAACCGAATAGTTAGGTGGCTGGCCAAGGGGATTTTACCTGGGGTGAATCAAAAACTACTTCATCCTCCCCCCATCCATCCCACTAAAACAAGTCCACTACAGGTTCATGGCTTGGTTTGCCTTTTCCGGTGTGAAATAAACTATTAAACTTATTTTTCTTTGAACTAAGACCATTCCTAAGCACACCTATTGTTTTGATATAGATTTTTATCCCCCAGGCCCTAGTTTGAATGGCTTTAGATTTTTTTTTCTTAACTGTATCTGTTGGATGATGGCTTTTCAGAAGAGAGGTCTCAAACCGCCTGTAGAGAGGTTGCTTTGCAGAATGTGACCAGGCAGATTTCTAGCTTGAGCAAGACCCTTCTCCATTTGTTTTCCAAGTGAAGCTGGACTTACCCTTTTGCTTAAAAAGAAAAAATCCCCTCCCTTTCCCAAGTCTGCACTTAAAATCATGTTGGATTGTTTGGTCTCAGCGAGTTGGACCATCTCAAGCTTTGCCACATTTAATACAGGGTTAACTGGATTTGCAGGAAGGAAACTTCATGGCATAGAGCACGGTGGTTTGGATGGTGCATAGAGTCGCTGCTGCTCTCCTTGAGCACTCAAACTGCAGCGTGTGGCACTGCTAACCTTGGAGAGGGATTACATTAGGGCATGTTGCTTTAGTACTGAGTGCTGTTTTGACAAAAGCATCCCTCAAAAGCAGACAATAGCTGTGCTAAAATATGCAGGCTTGTAAAATGGAAGAGGAGGAAAAGAACTCGTAAATCTTGTGACTGGGGTGATGGGGAAAGGCATGCACCTCAGGACTGCTCCTGATTAACAGCTCAAACCCAAAGTACCCACTCAAGATGTTACAGTGGCTCCCCTTTTATTTCAGCACCAGCTCTGAGCAGCAGCAATGCAGTCAGCCAAGTGGAAGACTTAACTGAGCTTTCATTTCTGAACTGTTCCCCAAGAGGAGGGGAAACTCTAGGCAAGGTGACAGCAGAGTGGGAGCTCGTAGTGCTGGTGCACATCTCGGTGATTAATAGTGCACTGCAATTTCAAGAGCTGTCAAGCAAGCACCTCTTGCCTCTGCTAAAAATCAGTGTTTAAATAGGGCTTCTTGCTGTCAGTGTTCCTGAGCTTATTTGGTATTCAAGGATGCAAAGAGGAACATAAATAATTTGATATTCATACTGACAACTCTAGGCACTGCCATAGCCCCAGTTTCAACAATGTAATGGACAGTATGTTATCTCGTAATGTGTTTTGAGATCAGAGCTGATTTAAAGGTTATTCATCCTGGGAGAAATTATACTGTAATTGAATTTATCTTGCATTTATCTATTCAAGGAAACATAACTACAGTTTAAGGGAGAAAAATACATCAAGGAGCTAAATTTTTATTATCAGTTTGTATAAAAGATACAAATTATTCCAACAACCTTCCTCCACTGAGCTGTATTATTTGCTGCATAATTGAAGTCCAGACTGGAAAATAGAGACTTCTTTCAGCAGATAAAGCTCTACACCTTTAACTCAAAGGATGGCTGAAGATGATAGTGGGGTGAAGCAGCTCAGAGCATGGAAATAATCAGGTTTACGTAAAATGAATTAGAAAGTAGCTGTCTGGGGTTTAAGGGAAAAAGAAATGTTCCGCTCTGAAACACGGAAACGGAACTATAGCATCCCTGGCTTGTGAAATGGGAGCTAATGCACGTGGTGGGGGAGACGGGTAGATGGTAGCTCCTGTCCCTGTTAGTAGGCCAGGACTGCAAGAAGCCTTATTCAGGTTAACAGATGGGGAAAGAGCACGTGAGGAGCCACTGACTTCTGCGAGTCGTGTCCCAGGGCTGCTCGTAACCAGCCTGTGCTCCCTCCAGGGCGTGCACGGTCTCCCAAGTGTGGTGGCCTGGAAATGGAGCAAGAAGTGATGTTTATGATGTTCACCCTCGGCAAGTACAGCAGCACGTGGCAGCAGTGGAGCGAAGCTCTCCCTCTCGGGCACCTCTGAGTACTTGACCAAAGTCAATGCAGTGAGTATAGTGGGGTAAGAGGGGTGAAGTGACAGGACCAGGGACATATAGCAAACTTGGGGCAAAGCCAAAGCTGGAAGGTAGGAACAGGCAGTGCGTGGGGTGCCAGACTGCGCGTGGCTTCATTAGCTTTGAGTTGCTGAATTGGCACAGAGGTGCCCGTGACACGTTTCTTTCCAGAAGATCCCCAAGCCCTGGCTGTGCTGTTTTCCTGCAGTGGCCAGACCTGGGCTTGGATCACGGGGCTTTTGGATCACGGGGCTTTTGCTTGTGAGCCCTGGCAAGTGGCTCAGGGGAGACGTGAGGATGCCCTTTTGGGTACGGCGCTGTCCCGGCAGTTTCTTGGGGGACTGTTTCAGCACATCCAGCTTTGAGGCTTCATACATGGGACTTCCAGAGCATATACAGACAATGTTGAAAAATGCTGCGGAAGAATTAGACATCGTTCCCGTGACCAGATTATCTCAACAAGCTATTTTTAAAAGGAAGATTGCCCTTAGCTGATCAAAACGCTCCTGAATGTGCGTGTCTCTATCTTGGTTTCCTTGCCCAAATACTGCAATTTTGATAAAGGGAAAAGAATTCATTTACCTCTGAGATGATAAATTTTATGCTAAATTTCAGACAGATGGTACAGAAAACAGCTGAGAGATTATAGCCCCCAAACCAGGCTTTAAATAGAAATAATAAGTTGCTATAAAGCTGCCACTAGCACCGTTCTAACGATGAAAGAGTTATTTCCGTCATTCACTTTCCCGTTCTTTATTATTTATATTCCTGTTCTTCATTATCCATGTCACTTCACCTCTCCTACTGCTCGTTGCATCAGAGGGAAGGACTCTAGCCTTAGAGAGCCTCAGGAGCAGCAGAATTTCATGTTTTGCTTTAAAGTTTTCTTCAAAACCTCTTTTATTTAACAAAAATATTTTGAAAGATGCAGCAGCCTGGGACGTGCATCAGATTTGCTCCGGTACCAGGAAAGAAGTTGCTTGGATGGTCTTGGTGGCACTAGCCCTGCTCATTGCATCAGAAGTTACTTCTTTCTGGAGACCTGCAGCCTTTTGGGTTTGCTCTGGCCTCTGAAATTCTCCCGTCCTGGGAGATTGGCCATGAGTTGCTGGACACGGAGTGGGCAGGGGACTGCAGGCCCCGGAGAGGGCATCTGGTTTTGGTGCTCCCTCTTCTCCTCTCTGCTCGTGCTCCCTCTGATCCAGACTCTTTCCAGGACCACACGTGAGCGCAAGCTGTACGACACCCTGCCCTTCTGGGGGCCTCTTGTCCTGGCCCCGTCCTGCTGCTCCTGCCAGGGAGCCAGCTACTGGCGTTGAGCTCTCCTCAGGTGTCCCCTGCCCCAGGGCAGGCTGCTCAACCCCTCGGAGATGCCAAGCTATAATGCTGTGGGGCTGCTCACTCGATTCCCTCCTTTCCTTCATCCTACTGAGGATTATTTGTAGGCCAGCCCGTGCTTCGTGTCTTCAAGTCCTGCCCTAAAACTGACTGTGGGACAATAACATTCTTCTCAAAGTGTTTTTTTTTAAAAGCAGCACTCCAACAAAATATTTATTCTCTCTGAGAGCTTCCACAGCCTGAAGTGATTGCACAAGCACTGAATGTTATTTTAGTGGCACTTGAGCACAGTCAATATTTGGACAGTACCAAGAAAAAACCAGCAGCCTGAGTGATGCTTACACAGAGAGCGGGCAGAGCAAGCCCGCTGTTTGTCCTCTGTATTCAGGGATGCTCCCTGGTGAGGCTTTTACCGTTGTTGAGACAGTCACTATGAAAATGAAGCGTCCTGAAAAATCCCAGCTCTGGGAGGTTTTCAGCTCTTCAGAGATAATAAAAAAGCAAATAGATGGCAGAGCAGCCAGCAGCCCTGTGAGTAACCTGCCCTTCCTTCAGCGTGTGGGGCTGACCCCCAGGAGGTGTCTTCAGAGTTACGGAGTCCCCAGGCATAGGCTTGGGGATGTGCGGGGGGAGGAGGAAGGGCAGGGAACGCTAAGCAGAGGTCTAGGAGAGCTGACTTGAATTTCCCATCTTCCTCCACGCTTTCTAGGTGATCTGGGCAAATTATTTACCCGCTTGGGTTCTTCACATGGGTTGTAGATATGGTATGTGCTGTCTGACATGCCTGTCTGGATGAAAAGGGACTGATTAGGTTATGTGCTTGTACAAGGTCAAGCACAACGGGACCCTTTCCCAGTTTTAGGCTTGAAGCTGGGGGTGGGGTGGAGCCGAGTCTTGCCAAACTGCCTGACCAAGCCCCGTTACCTGCTTGGAGGTGGTGGTACTCTGCTAATACGTGGTTTTCCTTGCCAGCTAAGGTTACCCCATGCTCCTATCTTCACTTCTGCTCTTGAGCCTTGCCCCTCTTAGTGCAGAGAAGGCAGTGATAGGCAGGATGAAATGCAGAGAAGAGCTGACCTGGTGTTAGCAGGAGCATAGGCTGATCCTTTTGAATGTTTAAATTAATTTCTTCCCGAAAGAGCAGTTTAGGCCTCCACTTCAGAAGGTCTGTCCCTGTTCCCCCCTGAAGGGGGATAGTTGACAGTGACAGGAATGTGCCCACCCAGGTTTCTTGGAGGGAGCGAAATGGGATCCTGTGACCCCCAGATTTACACAAGCATCCCCCCTCAGGCTGCTTGGCTTTGTTTTACTTGTGGTACAATCTGTGATTGCAGTGTCATGGCTACGAACGATGCAAGTGGAGTATGCGTGGGTGCAGTCTAGGCTTTGTTTTAACTGGGTGAAGAACATTCATCTGTCTCTTTACTTGTATGCATTGGATCAGTTAAAAATTCCAGGATACCGGGAGTTAATGAATTGGCTGAACCGTACCTGTGCCACTGGTGGACCTCAATAGTCCCCTAACCTTTATTTTTTTTGCAAACAACCTTTCCAATGTTATTCAATAAAACAGCTTTCCAATTTAATGCATCGTTACCTCTGGATGACCATAAACTCTGAAAGCACACCCCAAGCCCCGATGATTTTTAATATTTTAACACATGCATTTTCATGTCTTAGTTCCATGGGTTTTGCTTTGTCTGTGTCCCTTCAGGTGACAGCAGCACTCAGCTTTGCTTCACGGTTCTCGCACCTTCACGCGAAGCATAGCGTAGCATAGCTGACAAGCAAGAAATAGAGAAGCAAATGCATTGACTGATATGGAGTAGAGCTGGAAAATCAGTTTGATGGAAAACAAAAGGAGAATACCTCTCGGTATAATAAAATTTGCTAGTGGCTAAGCAGTTATCACCTGAGCTGCCCTGGGGGAAAATGAAGTTTGATTTCCCAGCTGGAAAATTTCACTGTGATGTTAGTGAAGGGTTTAGGTGGAAACAACTGGGGGGAGGGAGAACATATTTCCTTCAAATGCTTCCTAATATACAGATAGTGGACTGATTGCAGTGACTCTTACTCAGTTTTTTCTTGAATTTTGTGAAGTCTGGGAAGACTCCTCCTGGGAGCAGAAGCTGCCTTTGCTCATTGAATGGTGCAGCCGTGCAGAAAGCAGTGTTTTGGCCCTGAGAATGGAATAGCAAATGGAATAGGTAGGATAGCGTAATCAGTGCAAATCTGTAATTGAAGTATGACTGTTAAGGGAAAGCTGGATCCCCTCCTTATCACTGAAAGAAGGCAAGGAGAGAAGGATTGAACTACTCGGGAGCAGTTCAGGAGGCCCCTAAAGACGTTGCACTTCTGGCAGTTGATCCGTTCTGGCCACCTACGAGTGGGGTGCTGCTCCCCCAGTGTTTAAATGAGAGGTGTTCATAGCATGCAGGACTGAAGTCCAAAGAAAGTCCTGCCACAAACAAAAACCAGAAGATGTCCTATAGCTGGTTTTTATAGAGAGCCTGAAGCACCCAAAATACAGACAGGGTACCCTGCAAAAGCCAGCGGACACCACCAGCGCTGCCACCAGGAGAGGGTGGGCTCACCTAACCCAGTGAAGTGCTGGGAGCGGGATCCATGGGCGCTCCAAAGGCAGTTAACCTGCCAGGAGGGTGAGTGCTAAATGTGAGCAGGATGGCAGTCAGTCTGTCCCTGATGGCTGGCTTGTCAGAGTGCATTAGTGGCAATAGGCTTGGTGTTTGGCTGGGAAGAATGACACAAATGCAGATCATCACACAGGGTGTACTGAAGTGGCAGCAGAAAGGTAACATGAATATGCAATTCGCAAGGGGGAAAGAATACTGAGTGCAGGAGAAGATAACACCAGGCCAGACTTTGACTTACTTTCATTCACAGAGGGGAAGCTTTTCCCCCTACCAAATCTGGCCAAGGACCACTGACGCATGGGCTACGAGGGCGGTTTTGGACTGGATTCCCTGGCACTAACAAAGTTATTCAGAGCACCTGGGCTCTGGACTTGTCTGTTTGGTGTGGAAATCCTAAAAAGTCATGTGTGGTGCCACACCTTGGTCTTATCTACTAAACTGTACAATAATCTAGGACTAGATACTCAGCCTTACCTCTTTGCAGCTGAAGGTTGAAATTCTCATGGCTGAGACACATCTGATACACAACTGCTGGTGCTGAGCGTACCTACCATGTGCGGTGTAATATGCAGTTGTAAGCTGTGGACTGGAGAGTGCAGAGACTTCTGTGCTCTAGTTTTGGATGAGAAGAGAGTGTAGAAGAGGTTTCGGTGACTAGTGAGGTGCTGCGGTCCACGGTTAGGCTTCAGTTTCCAACAGGGGTATGAAAAAGCTTTAATTGGTAGAAGAATTTCACATGTGGCTATGCTAATTATTTATTTGTGTCTTGTTTTGCCACATTTGGAAAAGAAACACAATAATTACCTAAGCCTGTGATTACAGTTTACATGTAGAATTCTTGAATCTGACAAGATGTTGATTCTATTCTAATTCTTAGTTTAATCCCTTAAAACAAAGACTCTCAAGGTGCATTAACACGTTAATGAATTTAAGGGACCCTCAAAATGCCACTGTCAGATAAATCAGAATCCTTACCCTCATTACACAAATGGGGGGAGCTGAGGCACAGATAATTGCCACCGACTTGTTATTTGACCTTGAAAAAGTAACGTCAAGCATCGGATTGAGGTCTTCCCCATCCCTCCCACTCCCCTGAGGCGTGGCGGTGGCCTCCAGACGATGCTGCAGTGCGAGGGCCCCTCTGCCAGGCCTCGCACAGCTTGCGTTTTCATGCCTTGACAGGGCAACCTCTCCACGGTTTGTGGAGTGACTTCCACAATCCACACTAATAACAAAGTCACTCATTTCTGTAGTTACAGCACTATTTCCATGGTGACAGCAAGAGTAGCAGTAGAAGGGAGCAAAAAGTTGGGCTGAACAAAGGCCTTGTGATAGTAAAGAAATGGATGTTGCTGAAACTCGCTGTACAGCTGTGTCTTGGGCTATGGCTGCTGTGCAACCCTTCGAGGATGCTGAGATAGAGGCAATGAGAAAATAGTTACTTTCTGGATTACAGTTGAGGCGAGTGGTGAATTGCTCAATGGCTCATCATGGAGAAGTTGCAAGATGCGTGTGAGTAGGTTGAGGCCATTCTGCAGTGGGAACGAGGGGAAGAAGGGGAATATTCAGCTTACGCTGAGCACGAGCTTCTCTGCAATTGTTCCACCCTGGTACGGGGAGATGAGGCCACTTGCTGTCACTCCAATGTGTAGGATTCTGCTAAACTGGAAACAAAACAAAATGCAAATAAAGCAGTAGGTTTGGTCAGTCTCAAATGCAGCCTCAGGCTTGAGACTCCTCTATCAGCGATATTAGCATTTTGAGGAGATCCCTAACAGACGAGTCAGGAACGTGCTAAGCACTGAACAAGCAGAAATCCTGAACTGAAGTGTCTTTTATTTCTCTCTAGATGCACACTTGGCTTACAGAAAGATGAGTGCTGGGGAAGAGGGAAGCAATGCCACTTAACGCAAAATACAGCTGAAGTGTTTGCCAGTTTTGTTTTTATAGGTATCAGCAATAAAGGGTGAACTAGCAGGGAGACTGATTTCTGGGAAAGACTATAAATGAGCGTCATCTTTTAATTATGAGCAACCATGACGGACCCAAAAGAGAGGGGATGGATGGGGGAAAAGGCAGTGGTTCACTTCTGTCCTGAAACGCTTCATCCCTCGGTGCCGCTGACAACGGCCTGGAAGCAACGGCCAGGGCACAGCTGCCGGCAGCCCGGGCTGGTTTTACTGCACAGCAATGTGAGCCCTGAAGCAGCAGCCTGCGGGGTCACAATATCGGGTTCAAATTCAGCAGATAGGAATCAGTGGCAATAAGTTAAACCTCTTTTGCACCCTGGTGAAGGCCCGGAGGCTGCGTGCAGAGCCACCGGCAGGACCTCAGACCCGTTTCCCTCCCATGCTGGGGTGCTGAGGGGCTGGGAAGCTGAGCTTGAAATAATGCCCCTGCCGACACGAGAATCGGAGTTCAAAGGCGGATTTGCCCAATGACAAGGTGTTGGCCTGAGTAGGTGTTACTTTCTCTCAGTTCATACATGAACAGAACTCACTTGATTTTATTTAAGAAAAAGCAGTGGTGGAACAAACGGGCATTTTCTAATACCATTTGAACCTGCCATCTATTTTAATTTGTATCTCATGCCAACAATGATGGCTTAATTGTAACTGTCAGCCTCTCAGTAGATAGTCACTTTACTGTGCTCACTATAAACAAGTCTATTTTAAATCCTGGCAACTAGGGGCAAACATCTCTATAAAATCCCTAGAGCTGGGCAAATGCCTCAGCCAGTCTTTTCCTCCCCTCCGTAAATTGCACTTGAGCACAGCTCCCGCTACGCTCACATCGCTTTTGTGTTCTCTTCCCACGGATGCTCTAGTTTTGGTTGTTTTTTTTTTTTTTGCTGGCACATACAGGGCTCTTAAGTGGGCGTTAAGGAAATGTTAATATGAAGTGAAGTGTTTTTCTTTCATGCCTGTCCCTGAGCTCCCAGCCTCCATCAGAACTGGATAAAAAATGACTAAAAATGACTGTACTGCTTCACAGTACATATGAAGCATTACCAAAACTGCTGTAATTTCAACAAAGCTTAAGAGAAAGCAAATCGCCATATTTCACCAACACTACCTCATTTCCCACATTCAAAAAAACCCCCCAAACCCACCCCAAAACAGCTTCCTCATCCCAAAACTCCCCCCCCCCGCCCCGTACCTTGAGGAAACTCAAGAGCTCTGCTACAGCAGACAGCTGCAGGGACTGCAAGCTGAGCTCTGAGCTCCGGTGACTGAGAGGGTGCCTCTGCTCCTTACGGTCTAGCATTTGACATCTGGATGGGTTTCAGCAGTAACCACCTTTTTTTTTTTTTTTTTTTTTTGTGGGCAGACCTTTTGCTTTTCAGGTACATGAGCAGTCAGGCAGTCTTGGTTTCCCATCTGCAAAAAACCCTTTTAAACAAAGAATCTCTCATCTACTGCGTAAACATGAACTGTATAAAAGAAGACTCAAAACAATACGCTGTGCCTCTCATTCATAATAGCTAGTAGCATCCTACTCTTGCTAGAGATGGAAAAGACTAAGAGCAGGCCTGGCACTCTGTTAGTCCAGACTTGCTTTAAACATCCCAGGCATGTGGATCTCTTGGGAGCCCGCGTCATTCTGGCAGAGGCATGGGCAAGTCCTGTCTCAGTGCTCTGCCTTACCGAATAGCGATACCCAGATGTCCTTCTGTGGCCAGATGCTCTCTCCTGCTAGACTTGCACCATGCTTAGCGCACACATTAGAAATTCCTTTCTTGGTGAGCCCTTAGCTGATCTCTGTGAGTGGAGTGGAATAAATTCTAGGCAAACTTTCAAGTACGTCCATGGTATGCAGAGCCGCTGCTCAACGTGGATGATTGCTAACCCCGGATCTGTTCAGAGCACTGACGCTGTTTGCAGTGGCTGAGGGCTGTGTCCCCTTCTCCAACACTGCCATTCGCTGTAAGAACTCCTCTTCCTTCGCAAGGCACAATGCCCCCTGAAGCAATTTCCACGTGCCCTTTCACGGAGTGGGGAGGGCTCACGAGCTGGGTGGGCATACACAGGACAGCTAGGGCCCATTAATACCACCTGTCCTTGACTGCTTGTATCTGCATCTCTAAATTTTATTTCACAGGCACATTTTAAATTGCTACATGTATATGAAAAGCAGACAATAGGGTTCTCTGCCTGCCAGGGACACGAACCAGGTCAGGGAAGTGAGAATAATAAAATATTGTTTAATATACTGCAATAGACACAGCAGATGTTTAACTTCCTTTCAATAAAAATGACCCCATATCATTTTATTAAGTTCAGGGATGCATTAGTCTCTTCTTCAGAAGGCAGAAGAAAATACATCTTTTGTACCAAAAATTAAAGAGGAAATTGAAGGAGGATGTTATCATGCCATATTTTCCCACTACATAGTCTGTAGGACTGAGTGATGCACAATCTTAATTAGAGGCAGCTCCTGTCAAGTCTTACTTATATATGCAAAACTAAACAAAATTAATTTGAACCCCGAATTAGCCATCTTTTCCAAGAAACATGAAAAGCAGCTGCTGGATTCATCATATATTAACTGCTGAGAAAGCATGTAAAGTTTCTTAGAACTTTTCCAGTGTACACGCAGGCAGGCACACTACATGTATGGACATGCATAGGTAAGACGACATATTTTGGTGATAGCTAAGAGTAGATAGACTTCCACTGATAGCCAGCTGCTGTCTTGGGTATGGAAATTTGTAAGAATTAGGACAATGTAGACTCAGCAGATTATGTCATATTTTCTTTCACTACAGCAGAAGGAGACAGATACCGGACTGCACTGTTCGGTGCTTGGGAGCACTTGTTCTTTCCTGCTCAGTTGGGTTCACTGTGTTGCTCAGATAATGCTGACTGTGACATGAACTCCCACTAATGTCAACTTCCCGTGGCTTGTTGAAAGAACTGATTAGGATGGCAGCCTCTAGGAAGCCACAAAACATGCTGAGCTTTGGGGTCACAAGTACCCCTACTATAAAAAAAAAATGAAGCAAACGCTTGTTTGCAGGATCAGGACCCGAACTCTGGAACACATCCATAAGGGACAAATCTCTTGCTTTAACTGCATCAACATACAGACTTTTGCTTCAGAAAGCTGCAAGCTGGAGACAGGCTGAAATTTTTATTTTTCAAGATGCTACAAGTGCTTTTCTTACTCTATGGAGTGTGTTTTGATGTCTTCCGCTTTTACTTCAAAAGGCTATTTGACCACATTCCGGTTTGACATCCTTATAAAAATATTTGAAGTGTTCCAGCAATATGAGAGTGCTTTGCACAGCACACAGCTATTTTAAATTATTGTAGCACTTCATGCTTTTTACGTACTTGGACAGTTTTGTATCATGTAGAACAATTTCATAACATTAGAGATCATCAAATTTGATGAGTTGGAATTTAGACATGATGAGGATTGTGGACATGCACAATATAATTTTTGAAATTATTAAACTTTTGAAAACCTGTAACAGCATCACTGACAGGCTTTACCCACCATCCTCCACTGTTCCTGGGCTCAGTTAATAGCTGTAAATGGTATTAGACCACCACACAACTGAAGTGTAGGCTACCATAAGACAGTAAAGAGGGGTAAGACTTTAAAGGTTAAAATACCAAGATTCAAGTCTGTTGAAGCAGGACTTAAGTGCTTCTCTAGACTTTTAGTATCTGTTTGGCTTCTCTACACTGCAAAAATGCTTTAAAAGTCACAGTTTTGCTTATCGTATGGTATAATCACTTGTCTATGCTGACTTGCTATGTTGACCCTTTAGGTTCAGAGACAAGACTGAGTTGCAGCAGTTAAACAAGTTATTACATGTCTGTTGAGCTCCTGTCAGTAGTCACAGGAGGGCTCCCAGCCTGCCCTCCATGTGGTCCGATGCAATGAAAAGGAAACTTGCAATACAAGGGAAAGGTTTGTGTTCAGTTACGTTGCTTCCCAATTGGGAAATTAAAATTACATGCAATTAGCAGGGGCTCAGCTGGTGACCACTGAGTTGTCAGAGGTGACTCAGACATGTCTCTAAGGTTTCCTTTGTACTATGAATGCTTTTCTCATTTATATTAGTCCAGATAAAAACTGCTAAAACTGGTAAGACTGGTAGTCCATACAGAATAAGTATCAATATGAGGAGTTAACATAGAACAGCTATTGACAGACTAATCTTCTAGATATGCTCCTAGATATCTGCCATTGTAGACGATCCCCAACGTAAGCTATTTAGACCTTTACTCTGTGACTACTCCCTCTACTTCTTTCTTCTAGTCTGATTTAGAGTAACTCTTCAAGCATTGATTTTAAGATTTGAGCACTGTGCTCAAATCTACTGCTAAATCACAGCAGAGACCTTCTGCACCATCACATCCAAACAACCTCCTAAGTAATTTTTTTCATAACAGCTTCACCTTTGATGGATGAGACAGACCAGAGATGTAGTCCAATGGCCCATGATTCCCACCACTACTTAACTTACAAATCTAAGGTTTTGTATTTGAATAAAAGTTATTTTTATAATCTGTGTAGCCCAGGCTGTACACTAATAATTACCATAACAAGGGGTTGTGTAATCGACAACAGTAAAAGAAGGCAGGTCTAACTAATCATGTAACATGACCACTACTGGGTTATACCTTGTTGTAACTGTAGAAAAAAAAAATAAGCCCAAATATCATCTGTTAGCACCAATGTTAAAGTAAACCAAAGCATGGCTAGTGGTTTGTGCACCTTCTGCAGTGCAGCTCTGCAGCCCTCTGGAAGTATCTCTATAGGATTGTCATGTAGCAACAGTGAAGACATTAGAAGATGCAGTAATAATTCATTAATTTTAAAGCTACTCACCTTTTAACTATATATGACATTGTAAAAGCTTGGGTTACAGCAGAGATCCCTTCTGCTGCTTTTATTCTACTTTTTTCTGCCATTTCAAGTAATTTACCTCTTACAGTGCTTGTGCTGCATTTACAAGCAGAGGAACACCTGGTTCATGTTTCTGAGTTATGCCTTTGAGGTGAAATGTCTGCTGTATGAGAGTAATCATCTGCCTCCCTTTAGTCCTTCAGGCTTTTAATTAGAAACATTTGGGTTGTTTTTAATTCATTTCTGGAAAAATCAAGATGAAATTTATCAACTCTTAAATTGCAGGTTGCAGCATCTAGAAGATTCTTTTTTATGCTGAACAGATGAAATACACAGCCAGCTTACTTCATCCAGGCTAGTCTGCAGGGTTTCAGACCTTCAGAAATTCAACCTTTTGAAACGTCTTCAGGCTTTTGTGCCTCAAGACAGACATCTCAAGGCATATTTGCACAAGATGCCATAGAAGTTGAAAGCATTTGTATGCAGTGAGCCCGAATAACATGGTCCCATCCCTCAGGTCTTGTTCCACCTACACGTACAAACAGAGCCCCCACAGAGGATCACTTGTCCGTTTCCTTAATTACTTGGAAGAGAAGGGGAAGGGCACATTCCCTCTCTTACCCCGGTCTCAAACCCAGACTATCACCTCTCGCCATAAACCGTCTGCCATAACACTGCACTGCTTCTAAGGTCTTCTGTGCCAGATGGTGGACACAGGCAGCAGAAACAACAAAAGTGACCACCACCAATGATTTTTGTAAAGTAATGGTTAATTGAATTCCTTCCATCAGTGACATCTAATACAATACTAAATTCTGCATTAAAAAGTTAGGAAATTTTGGGACACCTACCAAAAACCAGATTGCCTTTAATTTGTGATGAGCTGACAGATATTTAGATGGTATGGAGGTTATCAATCAGTAATGTTTTAAGAAACAAGCATAAAAATTCCCAGTGTTGAACATAAGAGCAATACTGGAATTTGCTGAAGTCAGTGAGGGCACTCACATTAATCCAGCCAAGAGCTCAATGTTGGGGTATAATTGTTATTGTGAAATCATACTGGGTCATCAAGCTGTCAAGGAATACTTCAATGACACTGGAATTTTAAAAAAAAAAAAAAAAAAAGGAGAGAGAGAAAATAGGTAACTTCACTATTAGAAATGCTTTATTAGCATAGCTTTACTTTTTAAGCCTGCAAATAGGATAGCCAAGCCAGTGCTCTGCAGTCATCCCTAGCCTTCAATTTTCTGATGTGACAGAAAAAAAAGCACCTCCCCCAAATGTATGGACAACGCTAGACAGAGTATCATATCTCTTGAAACATCACATGAAGTTGTGCATCTGCTTTACGCCATCCTTTGACGTATCCTGCTTTCCATTTCCTATCTGACTGCCTATCTCCCCACACTCCCCAGGCACTGTGTCAGGAATTGAGGGGATAGAGCTTATCAAATGCTTGGGACATCTTTCAAAGGAAAGAACAAGAATGTAAATGTAAAGTTGCACTTCACAGGCGTCACTAGGATCTCACTCACATTCCTCAGCTCCAGAATTACTGCAATTGCGTTATTCACCGCCTAGCTATAAGGCGGACGAAAACTCACTTCAAAGTCCGCCAACATGTCGTCTTAATTATTTCACTCTAGGAACTTAATCCAGATTTTCCTGTGCAGGACATTAATTTGCTAGACAACATTAGGAAGTTGTGCTTTAACTCTGGATCACTTTGACAAAGTTCTAAAATGTGAAATTAATTAATGGGAACCCTTCCCCACATTGTAATTATTGCAGTGTCTGCATAGCAATCTGGCTAAAACTTGGAGCTATACACCAGCCCTTGGCATCTTCTCCCTCAGGCCCCTTCATCCTAACTCTGAGCAGAACACTGCTCTTCACAGATGTTTATAGTTTGCAGACTTGTAGTTCATAGCATCTTGCCTGAGAGTAAAGCCATTTGTCATTATGATCAAGTTAATAGTTATTATTAATTAAATATGCTATAGTCATTTTGTCTTGATACACGGTATTAACCAGTTTCCATAGCTACAGCAGACAGAACAATTCAAGACCTGAGGGCCTCCTGAGAGTTCAGAGCTGAGAGAAAACTACTCTTGAAAAGGTGATGGGATAGATAGGAAGAGACTGTGTACAGCATTAGATGCGCAGAGATAGATAGTCAGGTGTATTTCACAGCCTTCAGAAAGAATGTTATCTGTTTGAAGTTCCATCTTCAAAAGCCTAAGCAATATTTACCTTGTTTTCCCTTGTTCATTAAAGTGCTCTATTCCCTGTCAAAAGTGATTTATGGACTCTGTTGTATCACTAAATCTCATTACTGACTAACGCTTCCTAGGAAGGGGATGAGAAGTCTTATCAGTAAAATACCGTACGGTAGCTATGCACCAAAGGAGGAATCTGGTAGTGGGGCATGTCTGCACTGCAGTCTCAATGTGCCTGCAGTTTGTGTGGACTGGATCTAAGACTGCTGGGTGGACGCCGATGACAAGTACCTCTGAAGCAGCAGAGCCAGCCAAGGATCCTCCATACCGACCTGTGCTGTAGTTCTTCCCATCGGTATCTACCTAGCTCAGGACTGTCTAGGTAAAATGCAGTCACAGCTCAGCTGAGCACAGACATTTCTTTCCACTAAAGGACATCCGTTAATGTTACGTACGTATTTTGAACTTATTCACTGTAGGAGAATGTCCTGATAAAGGAAGCATGTTTCAGAAAGATAATTAAAAAATGCATATAACGCAGCTATGGAATTAATCAAAGAATGGAAAGAAAAGTAAGCTTTCATCCTTCAGGGTATAAAGTAGCCACTTAAACTTCCTAGTTCTTTCTGTTCTGATCATTCCTCAATACGCTAGGTTATTTTACCTCCTTTTTCAAGCATTACTACAGCCACTGGCAGAATGAAGGTAGTGGCATGGATTTTAATTAATTCCCAATTCTGTGCTTGTAAGTGTAATATTTTCATCCTTCATGATGATCTTTTAAGTCCAACAGACTGTAGGTTAGAGATTACTAGTCATGTAGTAAGGCTCATTTGAAAACCACTATAAGCGGATCCAATTACTATGTAACTAGGTTTTGACAACTATTCTTTCCGCTGACTTAAAGAACAAAATCTATGCTGTGAATACTGTAATGGAAAAATTAATTCCAAGATGGAAAGGACTATTAAACCATATTGTGTACATGACATGAAGAAACAGCCAACAGCCAGATTATATTAACTGTCACAAGGCAATCTTGACTAAAAGCACTGTTCATTGCTATTCTGAACTTAGTCCTACCTGGAGCAAAGTGACTATTTACATAGTTATCATTTAACAGCTTCTGACCTTGGTTCTCCTCTCTATTCTTTCACTGCAGTTACATCCTTGCTCTGGGGCCAGCCGGTACCATGCTCTCAGGTACGTGCATTATTCCACCAGCAGCGTTGGTCTACAAATGCTCTGCTTCCTCAGAGATGAATCTGCATCTCAAACTATTGACTGTTCAAATGGAAAGCATTGTAATCTGTTTCCCCAGAGGGCTTGTCTGCACTAACATATAGCTTGCCCTGCATATAAACAAAATCACTAGGATAACATTTTTCAAAAAGCAATTTCAAGCACAAAAAAAATGTTAAGAACTCCATGCATCTTTTAATACAGGTTTATTGTTAAGCTGAAACCTTGTCTGACAAGTGTCAGCCCTGAGCATCTTTTGTTAAAAAACCCAAAAAGACACAAACTAAACAAAAACAACTCGCAGAGTAGACTACAGACTTTTAAGGGAAATACTGATGGATGCCTCAACTATTGTCATTAAACTCACTCTGGAGGTTTATATAAGCAGATTAAAAAAAAGACTCCCCTTTTCTGAGGAGGGATATTCAGTATAGACTGTAGACACAAAGGCACAAGAATACCGGTTTTCCTGTACTCTTGAAAGATCCACAATTATATGAGCAATGCATCCACCTTATAATCTCAAATGAAACACAGGGTCCCAGGCAGCTATTCTTCATACGTGATTAGATTATAGCTTGCATAGTCATTATAAGGTACACACTTATTCTTTTCATAATTCTTTATGAGTAAAAGTAATGAACTTTAATCAGATGCCTGCTCTCATGTTGAACAAGTACTTACTTTTCAATGTTGTGCTTTCAATTTAAGTCACCTGGAAAGTCAGAGGCTGAGAAACGTCCATTGGGGTGACTCCTGTCAGATCTTTCTGTTGCGCTGGAACAATCTATGAAGTGAATGTAACTAAATTCAAACTGTACACTTCAAGATATTTCATTAATGAGGTGCAGTGCTCAGTCACAAAGTTAATTGATTAGTCTTATTTCTGTGACTGGAGTGGAAACACTAAAAGATAAGATGGGGAGGAAGAATCAGCTAAGCCTTTGAGTCACAAAAAGGCCTTATCCCTTTGATGAGAAGTGTCAGATTAATCTTCATAAATGGTCATAATTACTTGTGCCTGGAGCTCAGCCAAGTCATTCCAAATAAAAATTAAATTATACAACTGATTGCATGTTCAGTCTTATCTCCAGAGTGTTAGAACCACCACAGTCCTACAGAAAGACGCAGACATTTACTGTATGCTTGTAACAGGGTAAAAGACATTTGCCTAAATATTGAGTAGGCTAACCTAGTATTTATTGATTATCTTTTTCCTTAAACAATAGTTTCACTAAAGCTTGCCTACACAGACTGTTACAGTTACTGTTAGACACCTAGTTTCTTTGGTAATCTGCAGATTACTCTCCATT
Organism: Ciconia boyciana; assembly: GCF_034638445.1. Lineage (NCBI taxonomy): Eukaryota > Metazoa > Chordata > Aves > Ciconiiformes > Ciconiidae > Ciconia > Ciconia boyciana. Next base: position 11,887,623 of record NC_132948.1, read on the forward strand.
CTTCATTAAACTCAGTTTTAACTATAATCAGCAGACCCATATCAGATGGGAAATTCATGAATGCTGTTGAAAAATTTTAGATCTTGGGGAAAAAATAGTGACATTATTTAAGTTCACTTACCAGAAAAGGGATAAGTGTACAGACACCAAAGCTGATGACATCTAACACCAGAAGCAACACTTGTCTTGGAGGTTGTGAGGATAGTACTAGTCCTCCCGAAGAAGGAACACTTCTAAAAGCAAAATCTTCATCCATCTAGTAGAATACCACTTAGCACGCACAACCCAGTTCTCTCCTGTGATTATATATGCTTCGGAAATTAATGAAATAAACATGAAACACTACAGATTCATCCCCATAGCAGAAGTCCATAACTAAAAGAGTATACATTCAAGAAAGAAATTATTTGGTCCCTATATGTTCCTTATGCAGCTTATACCATCTTAATATTAGGTCTTTTACCTGGTTGTAAATCAGATATTCCAGAAACATAGCATGTGGAGCTTTTAAAACAATGTTACAAAACTAGCTTTTCCTCATATGAGATGTTGCTTACTTTTTTCTTTAGTTATTCCAATTCCAAATCATACTAAGTAATGCAATAGCTGAAGCACCTCCACTGATTTATCTTGGCAAAGACAGGACAGCTTGCATATTGCTATATTATCTGACAAAACTAATAGGATGCCAGTGTACATTTAGAAATCTAACAGGATTCCACTGTATATTTAGGAAATAAAGGCTGAAGAAAAAATATTTGTAGTATAATTTTATTCACCTAGAAACAAAAGGTCAAAAGTCACAGCATGGAAGTTTATTTTATTTTGTAAACTCATTAAAAAGATGTCCACGTACAAAAGAAGGACATTTTAACAACATAAATGCAGACAAAGGAAACTATGAAAATTCAACACATAAAAAGTTGATTTTTATTTTCTTTCTGCATAATTCCTTGCATGTTCCATACCAGTCTGCACACAATCTTAAGTAGAATTGTTAGAATCATTAAAATTCAAGAGGCTGAACATAAAATCATTTGCTCTGCTATAGGAATGTGTTGCTGAAAGATACAAACCCTGTAGCATGTTAGCTAGAAGTAAGACACAAGACTGAAGGAACTGGCTGAAAGGCTTCTAAATTGTTATTGCGCATTTGTCTTCTGAGAATTCAATCTCAGTTTTCTTTCTGCAAATATTTAGAATATTCCTTAGGGAAGTAACAGCGTTAGACTGAACAGTGGTTTGTCAGAAGACATATGTTTCCATATTGCCCTAATACATCTAATGCAGATTCAAAAATAAAAACATTTCTGAAGTAGAACCATTTCAGTCCCAACAAGTGTTTATTGTGCACCAAAACTTACAGCAGCTATATGACAAGCTACTGTGACATATAATGCAGTCTTCAGTATTGGATACTCTTGACTGCAAGTTTGGACTTAAATCCTTGAGACACTGCCAGTGAAGGGTCAAGTAGAAAACTACATTTCTGTTTAATCTGAGCTAATCTGCAGTTTAATTTGTCCCTGTTTCTCCCCCAAAAATGACTCTCAGGATTGAAAATTTATTCTTGTAACCACTACTTGAGGTTTCTGTAAAATGTTTTCCTTCCGGTGTCCTCCAGTGTAGGCTTGAGACTGTTGACTGTTTCTCTAGATCCACTGTTCTTCACTAAGCCGAGTTTTTCAGTCAGAAACAATCCATGTCACACGTGACTCAATTTCCAAGTGTAAGTGTCCCAGCTTTCAAGAGTTAAGTAAACATCCATGATGAACAAAGAGCAACTTGAATGCCTAGAGTTAATACACTTCCAAGATTTGTGTTTGTCCTCTGCCAGGACGTAGTGCAAGAAATGAGCCCCGCCAACATAAGGCACTTACCTATGTTACATGAGAGGGGGCAGGGGCAAGAACTCCTGTAACATGCAACTCTAGTAAGAGTCTCACTGGAGAAAACATAAGATCTCGCAGACTCAGGGTGCGCTGCCACTTCCTTGTGTGCTGCTGTAATAAAGTCTGCTCTGTAGCAGATATTAGATCCTCCCATTGGCAGCCACTTCATTAATCTTCAATTTTTGATGATCATATTTCACAGAAACAATAAGGAAAAGCAAGAGGGTTGCTCCTTGGATAGCAGCCAGCAAAAAAAAATAATAGTTTAATTGGCAGCCATTAATATTACCTAGAAAGAATTGGGGAGAAAAAAAATACCATTAATAAACAATATACAAATAATAATGTCAATCCCCTCAAGCTTAAGTAGTGAAGACTCTTCTGCAAAACATGGGCAAAACCAAACCAAATCACATTTCCATCCAACGGCATAGTTTTGTTTTTAATTATCCAGAGCAAAAGATGGAACTTCTGAGGAAGATGCACACAGTACAAGGATTGCTTTCTTTTGTGCTTCAATGCCTTAAACCAAGTAATGTCCCTGAAGAAGCTGATATGCTGTTACTGCATGATTTCTTACTTACAAAAAATTGCTGGAAGTGCCTCCTACAACTGTAATAACTTTGTGCAAACAAAGACTACACACATAGAGCAGTGGGCATGCTTCATGAGAGTCAAAACAATTTTAAAAGGCTAAGAATCTTCCTTTCTTCCCCCTCCACCCCCCCCCCTTTTTTTTTTTAAGTCTGGTTTCTATACTGCAAAATTGCAATGCTTTGCTGACTTCAGATAAAACAGCTAAAAACATCAATGTGTATTTTCATATATGATTTACTTTCTTTGTAACGTAAGTGATAGAGTAATAGAGATCACTTATCAATTTTTGAGGAGACAACTAATTTCAAAAGCAAAGAAAGAAAATATCCCTCTGCTGTGGCCACTAAACAGACCCGAAAAATAAATTTCCTCAAATAAAGCCCTGGCCTGTAAACTGTCCAGAAACAGCTCCCAATGAAATGCAGCATTCAAGATGGAATCAAAGCTACACTCATACAGGCTAGTAACTTAAAGCCTTTACCATCTTCACTAGATATGCTTTTAAGGAGCCTGGAGAATGCAGTGAAGTGATAAGGCTTTAGTCAAGGAAAAAAAAAAAGAAAGTCTCTTATGTTTTACAGCTTAATTGAAACAGGTAACAGTATATTTTTTTGTACTATATATACCAGAGTTCTCTCCAGCAGCCTTTTCAGCCCTGCTTAATGCTATATGGTCTCTCTGCATCTGGAGGCCCGTACCTCCCTTCTCTGCTAAGTCAAAAATAAAATTAAAAGAATTAAAAAATGAATGCTATTAAGGAAAAAGTTTTGCAACTCTGTAGATATAAAGAAAGCAATTACTGAGATTTTTCTCTCAGCCTTCTTTTGGAACAAAGTATAGAATTCATGAAACTATATGTGGTTTCTTTTTGGTTCAATTCACCTTTGACAATCCCTCAAAGTTTTTATAAATTAGTGATTTGCACCACATTAAATAATGTTAAATTAAAAAAGCTCATTGCTAAAACATTATTCCTCTATTAAGAAATGTGCACTAACTATTGCTGGACTTCCAAGAACAATATATTGTGGCTCATTTCCAACGTGGCACATGAGCCACAGCCAATTGGACCATTACGATTATCAAAAAGGTTAGAGAGAGTAAAAATAGTGAAGTATACGTCGATCCTAACAAGCTGTTCATGCAGCATGCCTATAAATGTTCAGATTAAATTACTTTAATTACTCAAACTTAAGATTCAATTAAATGAACTTATAATAAAATGCAATAAAATTAAACGGAGTCTTTCCTTGACATTTAAAATACAATATACATGTGAATCTCCATTTCAAGAGCAGACGTGTTTAAAGAGTAGTAATTATCCTTTATGAGATGGGATATTAAACCCATGAAATCTCAGTTTTTCCTCAGAGAAATAACAGTCATTTCAATGGCAGCAATCAAGACTGAAGTGCCAGCAGAGAGTGAACTTTCTCAGTAGATTTCGGAGGCAGCCAGTTACCTCAAATGATATCATGAGTTAGCATAAATAGCAGAAACTTGGTGCACATGCTTATAGTCATTATAGAGCATCTAATGAAAAATTCAGAAGTCATTCATTCATAAAGACTCCTCCTTACAATTCCTACCCTGGAAGACCTAAGTAAATTTTAGATGTGACTTTGATAACTTTCAATAACGATATAGCAAATGAAAATGAGTTATAAACAGTTACTGATATAAACAGTTAAAACAGTAGCCACTATGGATGCTACAAATCCGAATCACCCACTGAGCGCTTCAACCCTGAGCCAGACATATAGCTGCTGAGAAGGCTCGATTGTATATCGAGTCTTTGGACTAAGAAAGGTAGTAATAACCAGTTCTGACAGCTGTCCAAAGGACAATCCACTGAGCTGAGCAGCTTATTCAAAACAGATGACCAATGAGTCATGAAAGGTAACATCTTCCAGTTCTAGCCAACTCTGGATATATTTAGCACAACCTAAATATTTTACAGAGAGAATATTAGGCACTGTCTTCTCTTAGGCTGCTTCAGAAAACAAAGGGAAGGGGCTAAAAAGGCACCATCAAATATCACATCTATTAATTTGTATGAAATTATTATCCTCCTATTGAGCCCTTATCAACTGAATTATCTCTATATAGAACTGCAGATACTCTTCTAATTTTGAAATTGACTGGGGGGAAAAAAAGTCTCAATGTGATTAAATTTTCATTTGGTGAGGACAATTCCATAAAGTTAAGGCTACTTGTCATCTCTTGCAGTTTTTTGAAGAACAACTTATGAACCAAAGATGACAACTTGGGGCATACGTAATGTTCCAGACAACATTACTTTTTGGTAGCATGCAATCAAGCTTAAATGGCAAATTCTCTCATACCAAATTTAAAGTAAGTTTAGGCTGTGCTTTTAAGCCATGTATACACAGTAGGTCTAGCATACGTTTTAAGAACTTCTCACACTCCTTCTGTTGGAACTAATTAGCCCATTGATGATGGTATGATTTTCTGAAATTCCCAAGGTGCCACCTACTGGTGCCAATAATTATTTTTAACTTCAACTGGCAATACAAAGCAGACGATCCATTGGACTTTTTTTAAGAGTATAAATAGCTAGCAGACAGAAATGCAAAATTAACTCATGGTAATTTCAATGAAGTCTCTTGAAACTAGGAAGCTGAATAGTCACTGAGAGAGATGGGTACATTTTACCCCCCGTAACCTCAGAAAGTAATTTCAGTACTTTATACCGAATATATTATTCTTACACACACAATTTAAATATTTTTTACTAAAATACAAAAATTTATAAGTAATTTCTAGTGATGAAATGCAGTAACAGCTGAGCAGGTAATTGAGAGGCCTTACAGAGGCAAAATACTACATGTGTGTTTCCCATGCTTTCATGAGGGCAATGTATCATTTTGCATAGTCACATTACTTCATACTTATATGCAAGATGAAACTTTAACAAAACAATAGACAAATTTATATTTTAAAAATAATAACTGTGCTAAGACTCAACAGTTCCACATGCTTGTTGCTTAACTAGTTCTGAAGGAAGCCTTCTACTTTATAGAGTATGAAGACACTGAAAATAACTTACCAAAATCTGTGTGATTACTCATCCAGCCGATTTCTTTAACAGACACCAGTGCCAACAATCCAGAGCCAACAAATGATCCAATCCCCGAAAAGAAAAAAAACAGCCCCATAATAGCACTCTGCATAGATTTGGGAGCAGCTGAATATGCAAATTCTAGACCTGTATTAAAAGATTAAATGCTATTGGAAGACCTAAGAAACAATAGTAGTTCATTCTAGTTTAGTGTTACAGAAGTTACAGATGTCTACTACTTCTGGTATGTTAAAGACCAGATAGCCTTGGATTTCAGGAAACAGGGAATTGAGGTAGTGAATCCCTATCAGTTCCCAGTTCCCTCTAATTGCTTTATGAACCCTGTTAAAGGTCATCAATACATCAACCCATTAAATGGACAACATTTGAGACATGCACTTTGATCTTATTAATATTACATGTGTAAAATCAAGAAATCTTCTGAGGCAGCATATTCATTTTTCTGTCTAAAATTATCCTCAAAGAAATGTATTAAACTAACTCTAACCTGGCAAGTTCCATGTTCCCCATTTCACTTGTTTCTACACTGCCTATCTGTTGTGCAGTTATTTACAAAGCACACAGCGTTCCCTGCTGAGAACAAAGTACTTGGGAACTGAAGGTCCTGCATTGACCGTGAATATTTACTTCTCACATACTCAGTGTCTGTATCTCTGAATGTCCAGACAGAGAAATTAATCGTAGCTGGAAAGATGGTAATTAATTTTAATTTAATTTTGATCTAGAATTCTCCGAGCTCCTTGGAGCTGGCCTATTCTTTTTAAGGCTTGTAGAAATGGAACTTCAACTTTAAACTATCCTTACTCAAATTCCAACCAGAAAAACCAAGAAAAACATACCAGTGACATCAATTTGAAAATCTGTGCTACTGAATTTTAATATCAACAGAACACACTGGGTTAGGCTCTGCCTTGCAAAGGCTAATGCCCACGATTAACTCTCAGTTTTAGAATAATGCTCCTGTCAAAAATCAAATGGGATTATTCACAAGAGACAGTGAAATACATTCTTTGCAGAGCTTTTTCTCTGACAGGTGAAATGCTTGTTTCAAAACAGTCTACTTCATACTGAAAATTAATGCTACCTCATCTAACATTTTTCTTGGCAAAGACAGCATTATAGACCTGAAAATGGCACAAATCGTATGTCTTGCATAATAAAGGTATGCTTTATTTTCACCATTGATGGAATTTGACTTTTGCTACTCCAGATAGAGTTTAATAGAAATAGACTGGCATTTCTTTTCAAGAAAAGGCTTAACACTTCAAGCCAGATAGGTCAATTTGCCTGTTGTGAGGGAGGAACTTTGTTCTTGTAAACGAAACGGAACTATATGTTCTCACTGATCTAACAGCATTCTGCATTGCTACCTGAGAAATCTCTGATAACCAACACACTGCTGCTCTTTTCCTTTGCAAAACACGTTAGAATGGGCCAACAGCAACCTGTCTGTGATTCTAGAAGGGAACTGAAACGTTCTTCGTGCAACTCAGCTGTGTGGGTTCCTGTAAATTCAAACTGTAACGACAGAATTGCTACAGAGATAGAGAGACATCTGCAAATGGGGAAGGGGGGTGGGGGCAAAATTGTATTTATTTTGAGAATTAAAAACTCAAATTTTTTTTCTAGGCTTTGCCACTAAGATAACAATTCAGATTTTCCAAGGAGTATTTATCTGGCCAATCTCACTTAAAAATAAAAGTAGACTACTCTCAGGATACAGTAGCTTGGTTTTTAACCTCTTATTAAGTTATCATAGCTGTCACAAGTCTGCAGAGTATCAGTCACATTTTAGTAACCGGGCTGTTGTACATTCCGTACAAGTTAAGCTCAAGTATATCACATGAAAGGATCTGGCCCATTTCTTCTCTTGTTCATTTTACAGTTATACTGGATGCGAGTGTTACTGCTGGAAGATGATCTTAAGACTCAAAACAAAAACCAAAATGGGTGTAACACTATGCACTTTTTGCAACAAAATAAGGCACATTTCTAAACCTGAATAATGTTTCCAGCAACCCTAATATTTAATCTGGCATAAAGAATATAAAATCTTTTCTTTGCCTTCAGAGATATTTTTGCCTGCTGGCAGCCATTGATAACAATTTCATGCTACCTCAAACAAGCAGTTTTGAAATTAAACTCTCTAGTTGGTGTTGTCATGTGAGATTACGATTCCCAGTTAAATAAGGGTGCTTTAAGAGGATTGACAGAATAATACAAAAGATTAATGCAATGTGTGTCATCTTTTTAAAGGTAACTCAAGTGTAACTAATGTGGCTTAATCAGAATATGCTTAGTTTTACAGTAAACAAAAAACCAAACTTATGTTTCTGCTCTTAGGATATTTAGTCCCTTTTTGTTCACAATAAACATTTCCAGATCACTATAGTTTTGTAACCATTAACACTTTGCTTATTTTAAAGCCAAATTTCATAGCACAATAGACACCTTTATCAACTTTTAATAGAGTACACTTTACCAATTTCATAATAAGTCTTGAGAGGCCTTCTTAAAGATACCAAGAATTCAGTTTAGATAACAATCAGAAGGCAGGGAAAAAAGCTTTGTAAAACAAATCAAATGAAAGTGTAACATACAAAGCAACTAAGATCTGCAGAGAACCTCTGGTTCAAAGAAAGAGAAGCATTTGCATTTTTCCTAACATTGACCAACAGTTTTTGAAGTTATAAAGCTGTCAGTACAGACCCAGCAAGGGCAGAACAGCAGGGTATTCACTTAAGAATAGCATAAGCCTTAAAGACTTTACTTCTCATGAAGAAGTCCACTAAAGCAGTTGAAAAAACCAACCCTCAGCTTGGAGTTCAGCAAACAGAGAAGGCATCAAGTCCTTGACCTTTCCACAAGCTGCAGACAGGTTTCTTATTTTTCCCTTGCGAGCACCTATAAACTAGTAACAGTGACTGACAGAGAAACAAGAACGTGTAAGAGGGAAGAAATTTATTTATTTTTTCATGAACACTTGCATTTCTGTTAAGTCATCTGTTTATCTGAGTTCAGATTTAACTGGCACAATCCCTAAAGTTGTAACTAAAGGTATTCATTTTACTCTTTTGATAAAAATGCTAAATACAGCCTTAGTTTTAGTAAGTAATTCAATTAAGCAAAACTTCCATCTTCAGATTTTTGTGTGTTAGCAAGACTTCCATCTTCAGATTTGTGACAGCTACTGTTCACACATAATGAAATGTACTGTAATATAGGACAGCAATGACTATGCAGATACGTCCTCTAGCAAAGGATACATATTGATTGCACTGCTAAAGCATACTTTCCATTTACGAATCTGAAGTGTTTAGCATCTTGGGTCTTAGTGTGCTTTAAAGATAATGAACTCTCCCCACATCTTACCAGCTGTTTACTGAAGCAAATTAATTCAAGGACTTGCCTATACATCACTGGGAAGGGGAAGGGTGGAAACTACACGAGGAACCAGGAATGGGACCCTCATCAGATATCAGACAATGACCTCAGACCTTCAGCCAATCGACACTTACAGATGTATCTACAATACTGACTGCTGCAGTACAAAAAGTGAAGAACTAGGATTTCAGCAGGCGCAATCCAGTAGGACCTTATGTCCAAATCTTGTGTTTACTGTCCCAAGAGTTTGTGCTAGGTGCTGGTTTCCAGGTAGATGCTGTGCATGCATAGAACTAACCGTTTGTTGGAGGACCCTGCATTCACATTGCAAATGGGACACTCCCAACAACAACCTGGTGTGAGATATTAACATATCATCCACCAGGAAGGAAACAGTACACTAGTGGTGTTTTTGAATGCATACCGCAAAACTACAAATACACACAAGACAAAGCCATATCTAAAAAGAATTCCTCCAACATACTAAATAACTAAGGTAGAGTTTAACACGTGATGGATATGTCTAATTCTTCCAGTCACATGAAATCCCAGGCCAGACAGCTGGAAGAAAAGCTTAGAGCAAATGAGCAGATAGAAAAAAAAAAAACTCAAACCCCACATTTTCTTCTACTTGCCAAGCAATCCAACCACCTTGTTTTATTTCCTAACAACTGTGATGACAGTAGAACACATGTAACCAGAAACCTGATGGAGCAGAAGTTCTCTGTTCCACTAAGAGGGAACACATGGGCCATGTGACAGCTGGGGCTACCGCCAGCAAGATCTTACAGAATTAGAGAATCTCATTTTAACCCGCTGTGCTTGCCCAGCGTGAGGAATGAAAGTAACCTCCTACAGGGGAAATGAAACCAGGAAATTCTGTCATAAGGAATCGAAGAAAAAGAGCTATCCGTAATGCCCGTTTGAATGGATGATCTTCAAAGTTCAATATTCTGAAACAGTATTTCAACACATTAATTAGTAACTATAGCTAAGCAAATGCTAAATTATTTTTAAATCAAGTCACTGGAGGAGTTCCAATATATTACATCAGGTAGCTCTGCAGTTCTATTTAAGCAGTATCAGAATAGCTACTTCGGCGATCATGAAAGGTTTCTGTTACTGGTAACTAAGCATTGCTCCCAAGCACTGGATATGTAAACACTGTGCTAAGAGATTCGCAACAGCATTTCACTTGTTTAATCATAGTAAACCAGTGTTAGGCATACCACAGTGCCAACACATAAATTGCCTGTGCTTTCTTCCTGCTAATGAGCCCTGCACGTATATGAAACAGACCAGAAAATAAGATTTTATAGTCCTATTCACCCTCTTCTTCCACTTCACTTTCAGCTTAAAAATCAATATGATCACACAGCTGTCCACTACATCAGACAGAACAGTATTAAGAAATGTAAGATCTCTTGCATTTGTTCAAGAAAGGCAAGCTTTGAACAGTGTTTCAGTTTGCCTAGTATCACACTGAAGTGTGACTAAAACAACTACAAATAAAGCAGATAAAACTGTATAAAAAATAGCTACTTCATTATTAACATTCACAAAAAAACTAGTTTAGATTGTCACATAACTTTTCATTTCAGAGATGTAAAATCTCAAGTAACACGGTGATAAATGGTGATAAATCTTTCTAAACATGGTTTATTTATTTCTTCCTTTTTCCCCTCAGAAAGGTGTTTCCACTTACTAATTGACTTTCTAAACCATGAGCTCAGTTTTTAAGCCAAAACAATTACAAAGCACAAATTTTATTTGCAACACAGAGGAAGACTCAGAGGAAACAATACTGCATTAAAACTATTCTTTAAATGCAGTATTGAAAGAGTGTATTGTTTTCCATTAGGGCTTGCAAATATCCAATGCTAACTGGATGACACGCAAAATGTTGGTCTGCTTGAAATTCAGTCTTGAATACATATTCTTATATAGCCAGTTTTCACATGTGAAAGACAATTGTGTGCTTTGCCACTTATATTAAGTTATATTGTATAATAATGTATTTGGGAACATTAGAGCTTATTTATAATGATTTGAGAAGTAAATATTTCTTTTCTAAGAATCCACCATTTATGATAGATGTGAAAGCAGATTTAAAACACACAGAGACTCTTACCTGCGATACTTGCAAATATTTCACTGAATCCAATCAGCACATATTGAGGAATCTGCCACCATATTGGCAAATCTGCAGCATGGTATGTAACATTTCCAATTGTCTGATTAATTGTTTTAACCTTTACAATTTTCAGTCTGTTGCTTTCCAGAATTCCTACATGGAGGGGGGGGAAAAAAAGGTTGACCTAAGATGCAAACACTGTTTCTTCATATTAAGAATTAAATTTGGATTCAGTCCTGCACTGCAATTACAAATTATAAGATAAGAATATGTATTTCCTTATTTCCTAACATAAAGCATTTCAGACTACTTTTGCTATTGTTATTTCAAGACATATAGTTCTTCCGCCATAGAATTAGTGATTATATTCTTATTCAGTAGCAATAATTATACAAATACTTAACCCTTTTCCAGATGGATTAGCTGAGAGCTTTCTCATACAAACTCTTGGTTTTTTTTAAAGACAGTCTCGTTTTCACAAACTACTATTTTGCAGTGTTGAACCACTGCATCTGCCACCATAGTATTAATAAATTAGAAACCATTTTGCTTATCGAAATGGCTACACTAGTCCTGTAGAACTATGAAAACCCTCTATGAATATGATCATGACATTTATATGACACTTACCATCCCAAGAGATCCAAAAGCTCATTAGAGCATGATTTACAAGCAATACGCTGCACAGAAAGCACTTCATGTAGAATGAAAAATAGACATGATAGTGTAAAATATAACAATTTTTAGCTTGCTCAACACAACAGTTTAGAGTAGAAAGTGAATATCGAATAATGCAGTAGGGTTTTTGTTGAAGTTGCCCAGATTAAAGGATTTGCCTCACTGTTACATAAAATGCACAGGAAAGCTCATAGTTAATAAAACTCCCTGCTTCACCCAGAAAGGACCTCTATAAAAGAACTCTCAATATCCTTGGAAATAAGGTGGATTTATTCATCACCAATTCAGAGGAGCAAGGCTGAGTCAATGACACTACTTCCTATAATACATGTTACACACACATGGCCTCCCATTTAGTGCCTGTCAGTTTCGGTCTCTTTCTACTTATTGAGCCAAGATCTGACCTAATCTCGGGGCACAAAATATCACTCCTATTACAAAAAAAATTGTACAAGGCTTAGAAGACAGATGCGATGCTTCATGGATATCATACCATGTACGAGTGATTACATCTGCTTCCTCACTTCTAGCTTTTTCTTTCCTAGAGGCAGCCAAAGGATGACACGGACATTTAATATGATGTTGACTGAAGTTATTGACAGCACTTTTCATATAAACAAGCACAAGCAATTTCTAATGCACAACACAGTATCTGTTCTCCTGTTTCTTCCCAAATCTGTGACATACAAACCTCGAGGGGGCCAACCAGATCACCATCTCTCAGCTAAGTAACAGTGTTCCAAGGGAAATGACTGATGTTTGCCAAAACCACCTCATACCATGACATGCAATTAGTCCTGGTCATGGCAAGAGACCCAAGCTGGGAAGAAAGCATGAGGAAAGCTCCCTGTAGTCCCTATATATAGTCTGTAGGTGAGGCCATAACTAAACAAGAAGTTATAGAACTCACATGCTTAAGAACAACATTGTATTTCATCATTGTAGGGAGTTAAGAGCCAGAGCTCTAAAAACCAGACTGAGGGAGCACACATTAACAAGTGACTTACAAAGTACTTTGAAAAGGATGGAAAGCTGCATTTGTATAACCCATGTTTATTCATTCATAGCAGTTCAGAATCTCTTCAAGTACAAAATCTCACAACAGCTCTACAGTCTAATCTTCCGAGACGCAAGAGTTGTAGAGGGAAAACAGGTTAGAATTACTCAAGTTTGTTTAAATACTACCTTAAGGCCCCAAAATGTTTCTTAAAATGAGTGTTTTCCTTAATAACATCTGTTTTTGAAGTAAAGACTGTTCTGAACTTAGTACCTCTTAGTGCCAGGCCACCATGTTTTCTCTACCTTCCTCACTTCTTTTTAGGTGACCACTGACCCACCTTATTTTTAAGTATCTTTCTTTAGCTCTTCAGCCACCTCACTGCCCTCTGAACTATGAAGAGGTGATACAATTAAAATAAAGCTGGATTTCTTGATGTTTTTGTTTTAATATAGCTGACAAACATTTTAGAGTGAAACAAAATGTAAACAAAGCAGTACAGTCAGCTAAGAACTCAGACATAATTTAATTCATACACATTCAACTCAATTATTGCACCTCAAAACATCTAGTGATCCTCAATGTGTTAGATACTCTTCACAACATAAGCAAATTTAGGAGGCATTTAGCCACAGAGGAGCATAACTACCATATACCAAACTCTGCCATAAATTTATCTTCAAAGCTGAGTACTTCAGAATCTAGAATCTATTGATTCTTTCTTAGACTTTGATAGACAAGCTTCAAGTTTAATCTTACAGTTTTAGTAGTTAAAAGAATCTTAAGTTCTTGCTATAATTGTTTAAACTCTATAAATGAAGTAGATTTTCCAGTTGAATAACCTTAAATACTGCTGCTCAGAATTTAAGATAAAATGCATGAAGCACAGCAGATGTTCATTAAATCTAATCAGTTGTATTCTCACACAATTTATAAGATATTTGAAATAATCTAAACAATCTAATAGGCAGCCTAAGTAGTGTCCAGAACTAATGCCAGTTAGATAAGTAAGTTAAAATGGACATATGGCACAAACAAATCATTAAGATACTTCCAAGACTGCAAGTTAATATCTTAACATCTTCATACATTTAAGATTTTAATCAGTATCTCTCTCTAAGGCAGAAATAGTCGGAAGTAATGTTGTATTTTAAGAATATTAAAATACAGCTTCTATAAATATAATTTAATGAGAAAATAAAAATTTTATGAAACACATAAACCAACAGAAGCTTTCCCCCCTGCTGGAAATAAACTGTTTCCTATGCCCCAAGTTTGCCGCAACTGAAGCTCTTAAATTCATGTTATGATGAAGGGATGTTAAGTTACTCCAAAAGGATAACCTTTCCAACCAGATTGCAGATAACCACCTGAAGAATTCACCTTCTCAGCTTCTACTGTGGAAGAGTTAGGGGGGATCAAACCAACAAAAGCATGCGTTACATTTGCAGATGAATCGAGAATAAGAAGGCATTTGAATTTTTTAAGAATTCTGCTATATGAAACCATTCCCCAACTCAGCTATCATAGCTCGATATGCTTTTTTCCCCCAGTACTAATAAAGACAGATACTGCCGTCTTTGAATTCACTTATATGTGAGCCAGCAGGTTCTGTTTAAAGAGCTGACATTTAACTGTTTTACATCATCTTCTTTTGCTGGTAACAGTGTCCTAAGTAAGAGGAAATAAGAGAAACATTCCTATTTTAAGTTTAAATGACTTTGCTTTAAGAACTTTACTTGCTCACATACAAAGTGACCTTGGCCTAATAAGGTAATTATCTCTCTCATTGAGAGAAATCTTAATAGCCGTATAAAGTGTCCCTCTCTCTAAAATATAGGAGATTACAAGTGCTGAAATTAATTTATTTAATGCTATAATGCTTTATCAATATGTTCATTACAACGATACTAGGTGAAGGCTATAGGTTCTATGAAGCATTGCTCAGAGATGTTCAGTTCCACATCAGCAGTGCTTAACAACTTTAAATCATCTCAAAAGCAGCTGATTTATGGTTCGAACAGAGTTGCCATCTTTTTCCTTTCATGCTATGGCTAAGCTATTTTACACTACAGTAATTCCTAAACATTAGGGAACATTAAGGTAGGGGAGAAAAAACCCAAAGTGGGAGGAAACTCTTGTTCAGCCATAACCTAACTTTATTATTTCAGATAAAGGGAAAGGATTTTAGGTAAAATTTCACTTTTTTAATACTTGGAAGCCAGACTATATGAAGGAACATACTTATTTCTGAACTAACTTGTTTTTCAGGATAAATAAATTTTCAACTTCAAGATAAATGGTTAATAAATCAGACAACATGGACTTCCACAATTCCATAAAGATTATTTTAGAAGGACTAACAGCCTTATATCCAAATGCTGTACACTTTGTTCAGGCAACCCAAACCCTGATCATGAAGCTAAGGCATTGGTTGAGAAAATATGGTCAGAAAACAAATAGTTTTCTTCTACCAAGCATACTAGAAAGTAACACTGTAAGTGAAAACCTTAACTAACAAGTTGGTTTTAAAAGGTATACTTGAAGTCTATTTCAGGCAGGAAAAATGGTTCAATTTTACTGCAAACGTTCAAAACGGTTTAGTAACTTTTTGGATAAAATCTCTTTCATTGTGGGAAATGCATCCATGCAGTTGTATTCTAACTATCCCATGAAAAAGACTTCTGAATAATCTTGAATTAAAGATTCATGAGGGTTTTCTAAAAATGCTGTTGCAAGTAGCTGAATAAATAGCTATGTAGGTAGATCTCAAAGTTGTTCTCTTACCTGCAGCAAATGCAGAACACATGACAAAGAACATTCCAACTGCAATCCTCTTCAGTGAGGACGGGAGCAAGCCATTCCTCTTTAAAATGGGGTCCACCAATTTATCTTTTAAGGGTATTAGGATCAGAATAAGCACTGCATCAAACATAGTCAACCAGGCTGCTGGAAACTGAAAGGACAGATGACTTAAGTTAGCAATTTCATACTTAAGGGTTGATTTTCACTATTATTTAACAAAGGAAAAAATATTTTCCACGAAACGCTGTGGTCCAAAACAAACCACAGTACACTGACAGACACTGGGAAAAGAAAAATCAGAGTGTGTAAAAGCTGAAGAAAACACTCAGCTATTCAGGTTTTCATTTAATTTGGCAGTTCATAATTCTGTTAGCTCAGAAGCACAAATGATTCCTCACCATAGCAGCTCCAACAGTATTGCATATTCTCACTTTCAAGATGCATCTCCAGCTGTGCTGAGGTGGGTGTTGGTTTGGTTTTTTTTGGGGGGGTAGGGTGGGGTGTAGGAGCTGTCCGCTGGAACTGAAGAACATCAAGCGTGCGGACTAAAAAGGTTCTTTACACAAAAGCAAATAACACTGCACATAGTTCCAAGGAAAATGAGGAATAAGAAATTACTGGGGAGATGAAGAGAGTACTCTGAGAAAACAAAAATTTAGAACTCAGCAAAGATGTTTTGCAAAGGATTGTTGGTTTTTTTAAGATTTCTAAGTTTCAGAGGGCTCATATTTTAGGTCCTTCCTCTGAATTCATTTTTGTTAAAACAAAAGTTAACTATGCAAATTCCTTTTGAAAGATGAGATGGTCATCAGCATTATCGCAACATGTGAGTTTTTCTGCATACATCCTGAAATATGTTTAATGGAAAAAAAAATCACTGTCCTTTGGGAGCTTTTCCACCATTAAGATTTTTTTAGTCATAGAACACTTCTCTGAGGAATGACTGATTGTGCCACTCAAATCTAGTAAACAAAATTGTGCAGATTATTTAAAGGAATACATCCCAAGATACATTTTTAAAAGCATTTGAAGTCAATATTAATGGCACACAGGTCAGGAAGTGATTTAATGCAATTAGATAGTCCCTACTATTGTGCTTCCAGTGATATACTCTAGTCTGACAGAATTAAACTTTTTTCCTACTTCAGTCATGAAAAATATTTAATAGCCAGGTTCTGTAGATCTTCTATTATTAGGCCTGGAACTTTCAGAAAAATGCCATAGAACAGTAGAAACAGAGTTTTACTAATGTAATACAAAATTCAATTACAATTAAATTACACTTGTCAAATGAACAAAGAGTATTGTGCAATACATGCATCCTTTCTCATTTGCAAGATTCAGTAATTGAAAATAAAATTCCTGTCCCTATGAATGAGACAATTTCTACCAAGCTTAATAATATTTAGCATCTGTTCTGAGCCAACAAACCAAGACAGTACAGAAAGATTTATAAAAATGTTCTGGTTTGGGGATATTTTTTAAAATTGCATTTAGAACAGTGTGATACTGTACTATGCATTGCACTGACTCTCTGACCCAAAATACACGCACTGCTTGATCTGTGTGTTTCAGAAGCAGATTCAGTTTTTGATACTAAACAGTTTCTGTGTGTGTGTAAACTCGGGGTTAGAATAGATGAATATTTTCTAGAGATTATCCAGGATGACCAAGGGGCCTGTGACAACCTACAGCTACAGCCACAGTAACAGATGAAGACAACCAGATTCCCTTAAGGCTACAAATCTCAACCACTGCAACCATCTCAAATAACCCAAGCCCTCAGCCTCTAACACATTGTGGACATGCACCTCTCACTGCAGATGAGAACCCTATTTCACTGATTGGTTGTAATCATTCCAGTATGGCTGAGATGGTGACTAATTGCAAAAACAGAAGTTAGCAAATCATGAACCTTTAGTTCTTCATAATCAAAGCAGGAGTTTGCACTTTCACAGGAGTTAGCATGAAGAGCACCAAGTCTTTGACTGACATCAAGCCATGTCCATATTAGGCTTTGCCAAAATCTCCCAACTAGCATTAGCGTATGTATGTGGCACATTTTTAGCACCCTCTGCATGCAGACATGTTGTAACAGCAGTCATTAAAAATATTATTGCTTTCTGGTTCTGCATTACAGTTGTCACTGCAGAACTCCAAAGAACCCAGGCAAATGCTTCATAGTTTGCCAACCCCAAGAAGTTATGATGATGATGGTAAAACTGAATTCATCCTAACCTCTCCTTAATGTTTCCCAGGCATTTCAAGATCATGGATTTGAAAATGGAATAAGCTGGTTTGGCTATATAAAAGTATTCAGCAGTTTGATACATAAGGTTACATACATTGCTTAGCAATCTTCACATACTTTGAAAAATGCACAGTGAATTCTGCTGAACTACTCAAATTCTTGCTTATTTTGAAATATTTAGCAAAACTTTAAAACTGTCAATTTCCCTCCCTCTCCCATTCACCTTTTAATTTGCTTCAGATATGATGCCAGCATTAACCTGTGTAACAGTTTGTACAAAGACTGATTTGTGTAATTAGAATCAAGGATGTAGAAATTTTTTGTCATTGCTGAATTTGGTAAGAAAGAAGAGAAATATCAAATGCCTCTGGCACTGCTGTATTTCATACAACCAATCACTTAGGGGTTTTTTTTTGTTTAAAACATATGCTTTTCCATTTTCTACTCTATCAGGAACCTGCAAATTAAAAGGGTATACACATATTTCACTCTTTTCATATCAAGAGAAAATATGTCTTTATTAGTATTGGGCAGAGGTGCCTAGAAGAGCTTACGGAAAACGCAGACCGGATGAGGTACAATGCTGCTCACGTAAAACATTATATTACCACCCCTTTTCTTAATTACCTCAAATCACTTCAATTTGCAGAAACCAAAGTAGACAGAACTGCATTCAAAGATACTACCTACATAATGTGGATTGCAGATCAGCATCCTTCAGGTAGACCACATACCAAGGAAGACAGATAGCAAAAATCAAATTAACTTATTTGACTTATGCTGTTAGATCACAGCAAAGTATTTCAAAATAAAACAAGAACAATTCAGTTGATGCACTGCAGAAAAAGGAGCCAGTCACTGTTATGCAAGATAGAAAATCATTATGTAGAAGTATCAATACAGACTAGGATCACTGTTCTGTTATCCTTGCCTCAAATTCTGCATACTTTAAGTGAACACTAAAACCAGGTAACTAACTTTTAAAGCCACACTTTTAAGTTAGAAAAAGTGGCTACATGTCATGAGTGGTATTTTAAAGTCTTTTCAGCAAAAACAAACAATGAAAGCCATTATTTTTTTTTAAACTAATTTAATTAAACGTAACACTCTACTTACAACTTGAAAACAATTCTAATGCCCAAAAAGGCGGTGAGGAAAGCTCAGTGCTCCATGATCATTTCTACACAATAAATATTCAGACTGACAATATTTTTAATATTCAGACTGACAATGGGACTCTGAAGTCCTGTGTGCACTTTGTTAGAAAAAAGAAAATTCACTTCTCTAGTCCAACAATGACAATGTTCTAACAAGACAGTCAAGTGGTTCATAATAACAGAAAAACACTAAGAGTCCCCTCTCATATGTGAGCAATAAAGAAATGTGAAAAGCTCAATGAAAAGAGCAAAATGGGTTACATATCAAAATTTAAATGTACTAACCTGTATTAAAGTAGAATTAGGTATATGCTAAAAAAACCAACTACCTTGAATGTAGTCCACAATTAAAACTGATGCAAGTAAAACAGAAGCCTCAGACTAATTAGGATTTTTGAATAAGACAATATCTTATTTTTAAATGAACATGCAACTCAAACCACAAAACTGAACCTTGAAGTGAAAATGGCAATGGCTTTCCATGCCCAAAAGCTATGCAAAAAAAAATTACACAAACTGAGAACTTGGTTGAAGAAATTTGCTTTAGATCCTTTTGTTGATGGCATGCATTTAACTGAAGAAGTCTCAGACTACTCTTTCTTTAGTTTTTTTAACTGTGTAAAAGTAGGTAACTAGCATTTGGTTAGTTTAGAAGTCTTACTTAGCTGGTATCACTAACTTCCATTAAGCCTTCAGCTGTGATTCAGAAGCAGCTCAGTTTTCAAGCAAGTTCAAAGAAAAATTAAGTACAAGCATTTTTTATTTTTGATCTGTAAAAAAAGACTGAAGCCATTCTGTCTTACTGATATTAATTTTAAATAAAACAGAAGAAACTTAATTTTAAAAGAACATTTAGTAAGCCTGTTCATAACTTACATTCATACTTTTTGTTTTTACTTCTCAGTACCGTTTCTGCAATTACATGATGCCAGCCTTTCTTGAAAAATATTGATTGAACAACTTCCTTCAATATGCTAAACTGATTCAAGGTAAAGTGAATATTGATTAAGCAATATGAAGTTAAAATGTATCTCAGATTCCAAATTTGCAAATACTAATGTTTCAGTTAAGTAGGGGTATTCCTACTGAGTTTGTAGGAATGCTTCTGTACTACTTACAACTTTGAAAACTTAGGGCATATAGATTTATAAGCTTTTTTCAAAAATTATACTTTGTCCACTGAAGTAAAAAGACACTCTTATTTGAAGCAGTGAAAGTTATCTGAATACATTCAAAACAGGATAGCATGAGCTCCATATACCGGTAGGTATGCCAAAACCTCTGTATTATGCGTCATGCTTCTAAATGCCCAGTATGTGTGGCCACTGATTCCCCTTAGTCACTACCTTAACTTCCTGTAATTTTTATACAATACTTACCTATTTTGCATTTCAACTAAAGAAAACATACTTTTCACTTGTTTTGCCGTGCTTACCGTATGAATAGAGTTGGTGTCATTTGATATTTCAGGAATTTTCAGATGGAGACTTTGCAATACATATGTTGTCTGCATCTAGCATTAGGAAAGATGAGTTGAGATTACTTGGACAAGGAGTACTGAGAACAAGATATTTTTACATTTTTGATAATTAACAAAGATTATACCAGAGGTAAAGTGCTAATATAGCAAAACAAAAAGAATTATTGTTAGAACATTGCAAGATTTTTTTAACCCTTACATTTATTTGTACTAAAAGCACAAAGAATCATTCATGTGACTTTAAAAAGAATTTCTGCATATTTTCCCCAAAAAACATATTTTCTATCCCAATTCGTCTCACTAAGACAGAAGAACCAGAAAGGAATTAATTAAAATGAAATCTAGACCGCTTACCCTGACCTATCTGAATCAACTGCAAGACAAAACAGAGCAAAATATTTAAGATATGTTAATTTGTACAACGGTTAGTTTTAACTACCATTTTAATAATTTTATTTTCTTTTTTATTATTAAGTCAAAATATTTCATCTCTCAGCTTCAGGGTAAGTTTCATATTTATGAAAGAGCCCCCAGAAAAATTTGAAATTAGATACTTTGGCATACCGGTAAGCTAATACAGCTTTCCATGACAATTTTATCTAGCAAATAAAAAAATTCAGAAGAAGCTATCATCACGCAGTATTATTTTTGCTAACATATTATTAAAATGATTCCTGAGATGCAACCCTAGGTGTGTGAAAGACAAGTAGTTAACATTTTTGAACGCATGGGTATTAAACAAGTCAAACTCAATATCAGAGTTCTGAAAAATCCTCTTCAATATTAATCTTCTTTAGAATCACAGCTACTGAACACTAACTGTAAGTAAACCTTATAGAACAGTTTCCCCCCAAAAGCTTCTGTGTGTTTCCTCCAGGTAACTGCTCTGGGGGGTAATTTTCAGACAGGAGTTAGATTTATAACACAGGCTCAGAACTGCAACTTAATGCTAGTGCCCCAAGACCTTTCAAATGCAACTGGGAGAAGAGGAAGTTATGGCCCTTACATTAGAAATTATGTTTTTTAGACATATAAAATAAAAATGTAACCATTTGGAACTACTCACTTGAAAATACACTGTCCAGTAAGGTATTAAAGCCAAAAAGACAGGGATAATCTTGACGAGAGCTTTCACATCTTCTACTTTATCTTCTCTGAATGGGCCCCCACGAGACAGCTTGGCCATCTCAAACAGACTTTGCTTGCGAGGTTGCTGAAGTACTCCCTGGCCTTCACTTTTGAAAAGAATTTGAAACGTTTAGTTAAACAACAACAAAAACTGACATAACTGGCAATCTTGTGACACTTCATTATAAAAAAACTCATGCATATCCAAAATAAGTTACTCATGTAAGTTACAGCAAAACAACTAGGCCAGAATGGATCATCAGCAGGTGAAAGCACAAGCTGAAAACTTCCATTATAAAGGTTTCCTTATTTCCCATCCTCCCCCCACCACACATAAATAACTGCCACTGCAATATGCAGAACTTAAGAAATAGTATCACAAAATACAGGTTATTCTAATTCATTGAATTGTTTTTAAATCTGAATACATCAAAGCCCATTGCAGAGGAGGCACCCAACATCCCTTATCATCAGTGACTAAATTCAGCCACCAGTATTCCATGGGCATCTCTTAAGAGTAGAGTAATCATTGGGAAAGCAAAAAGCCAGTACACATTTTGGCTGTCCATCAAGCCACTTACAATGTTAAATGCAGATTATAGTGTTTTTCAAATCAGGAGGTGTCCCATAAACATATCTAAGCAGAGAAGAAAGTTAACTAATGCTTAAAAGCAGCATGCTTAGGGTACATTACACTTGCAGAAACGTTGAACTGGCAAGACATAGAATTCAACTGAAAAACAGCAGACTTGATCTTGCAGCATGGAGATCCAGTGATCTCAAAATGTGCTCTCTTTCATCCCAGAACTCCCAGAAAATATCTCCAGGACTCCAATTTTCCAGTTCCAGTTCTCAAAGCCAAACTTCATATTCTAGTGTATTCTCTAGTGTGACTTACTGCCAGCTAGTTTGAACTAACTAGTTCCAACTCTTAGGCTGATTCACTGAATTCAGACTGTACAAAAGAGCTCTTTACAAACCTATTAGTTGAACGTTCCACATGTCTCTTTCTTGAGCAACAAGAATATGCGAGAATTTTAAACATGTCTG
This sequence comes from Ciconia boyciana, assembly GCF_034638445.1. Taxonomy (NCBI): domain Eukaryota; kingdom Metazoa; phylum Chordata; class Aves; order Ciconiiformes; family Ciconiidae; genus Ciconia; species Ciconia boyciana. Next base: position 11,910,279 of record NC_132948.1, read on the forward strand.
TGAAGGCACTACCATCAGGTGGTTTTGTGATGAAGAAACTCTGACCACATAAGAAAACCATGAATGAAATCCCAATGCAAACTGTTGGGATACTATATCCAATAACAAAGCTCACATTCTGTTGAATGTATGCAATGCCTCCCAGAGAGAGAATAGCTCCCAAATTAATGCTCCAATAAAACCAATTAAAAAATCTTCTTGTGGCTTCTGGACCCCGATCTTTGACCTGGAAAAGATTAAAAATAAGTCATTCCATTTCTGAAGAAAAGGAAGCCTGTTTATTAGAATTCAATCAAGTTCAATGCACTGAAGAGTTTAGGTTTAATTTAGCATTGTACTGAAATGATTTAAGTGTTTTGGGCTTAGCATGGTATTTGATGAAATGACACCTTACTGAGCTACCCCATTATATCAGTGACCTTCTAGAAGTTCAGCATAGGGATAAAAAAAGCCATATAATACTAAACTACATAGCTTCCCCATAGAGGCTGTTATTATTTCTACTGACTGTCTCTCATTTGGTCATTTCTCTAGACAAAGCTCACTCAGATTAACGTCCCATGGTCCAAAGTTGAAATAACTATTATTTTATTTAAAAAAAGTTAAGCTACCTAAAAATTCATGTATTGGCAGTATTGCAACAATTGCTTCTTCCAACTGTATACACATAACAGTTAAACGTATTCCATTTTCTAAGCCTGAAATGACTACTTGGTAATTAAATCACAAATTTAGATTTTAACACAGTCCTAATGCCTCTCATCAGAACATAAATTGAAGACTTGCCATTCTTACCTTTAAAAAAAAAAAAATTTGGGTTGCCTGAGGTGTCACAAGGCCTCAGTAAACATTTATCCCTCTATTAAGGCAGCACTGTTCATAGTGCTATCTTTATGCTTGAAGCTCTCAATGTCACTCCAGAGAAAGTAAAGACATCCCTGGTTTATAGAATTATCCTGTACAGTTTTCACCATCTTTATTCTGTATTGCCTACCATAAGTCACCCCATGTTTTGTAATTAAGTCACAGGAGCCCAGCATCACTCATAGGATATGATGTAAGAGAAATTATGCAAGTTAAAATTTGAAATACATTAAAAAGATCAAGTAGTCTGTAGAAGAATTCCTAATACCATATTTGTCACTGTTTTATGACTGAAAGGCCATTAACAGTGACTAGCAAGTCGGTGCTGTGCACCAGTCTTGCCAAGTCAGTTGTTTTTTGATTTCTAATTGCAAGTTTCCCTTCCTCATTTGCCAGATCTTCAAAAGACCTGTGTTTAGTTTGCAATATGAAAAGCAGGCTATGTCTTGAAATAAATTTTTAACATTGTCAGTTCTGATTTACAGCTTCAAGTTTCTCAGTGGTGCACAAACCCACCTGTACCATTTAACCAAGCCTAACAAAAGAAATATTAAGGCATCTATTCCTATGCATAGTTAATAGCATTGTTAGGCATTCAGGTAGGTCTGTTAGCATGAAAAATACAGTCTTGGAGCCTAAACCCAATAAATTCTCCCCTTCCAGTTTCAACTTGGTACTCACTTCCTAATTTTAACAGTCATCACCTGCAGTAGCATATCAAGCTAGGAATTCCTTCTAAACCCCCAAAGGCAGCAGGATATTAGCAAACAATTACATCGTAAACATAGTACTCCAAATTATGTAAAGAGTTAGCAATCTATTTTATGAAGTTTCCATTTCTTCATCATCAAATCTCAGTTCTCTTATAATTTCTGCAAGGAAGATGACTTCCCATCCTCCCTCTTACATATGACCTTGCTCACATCTATGCAAAGAAAAGCTGGGAGATGAAAGCAAACTTTGATACAGGTAAGAAAAGGGCAAGCACAGCATGATGCTTCTATCAAATATTATCCCAGCCCCCAACCATTAGCTCTTGAGAAACTTCCTGAACCAAGGATGGCTTCTATCTACTTAATAAATGTAGCAGATCTCCTCTCCATGAACTCGTCCAGCCTGCCTCTGAACCCAGGTCAGCTTTTAGAATCCATAATATCCTGTGGCAAAGAGTTCCCCAGCTAATTACACAGTGGGAAGAACCACCTCCTTTTGTCTGTTTTGAACCTGCCCTGTACTAGCCTCACTTGTTTTACCTCGTTCCAGGAAACAATGGAAGACAGCTGAGCTTTATCCCATCCCTGGTCCATTTCTGCCTCTCTCCCCCTAACCATTATTTCCACAAAGCACTGTCGCATCTT